>NC_132990.1:465000-5820000 GCF_048564905.1 Vicugna pacos
AAGACTGGCAGCAATTACTTTCTTTGTTAATAGTTGTGTATGAAGTAGCTTTAATTAAGTATTATTTTGGAAATTAGAAACAATCTTGAGGATTATTTTAATAATCCTCCTCCTCCACCACCTCCTCCACCTCGTCCTCCTCCACCTCCTCCTCCTACACCTCCTCCTCCTCCACATCCTCCACATCCTCCTCCTCCACCTCCTCCTCCTCCACCTCATCCTCCTCCACCTCCTCCTCCACCTCCTCCTCTTTCTCCTCCACCACCTCCTCCTCCACCTCCTCCTCCTCCTCCACCTCCTCGTCCTCCTCCTCCACCTCCTCCTCCTCCACCTCCTCCTGCTCCACCTCCACCTCCAGCTCCTCCTCCTCCTACTCCACCTCCTCCTACTCCTCCACATTCCTTTTTAGGTAGAGAAAGGTAGTACTGCTCTTCCTGATCCTCGAAACCAGGAAAGAACTGAGCGTACTTTGAGATTCCATCGAAAGACTGCTTCTGGCTCTTTTCATTAGAGGCTAAATGCTGCACCAGTGGTAAATCTACTTCCAGCTTGATTTATCCAGTTAATTCTCCATAATTCAATTCTTGAACTCCTTGCAGGCTATCTGGAAGACTGGCAGCAATTACTTTCTTTGTTAATAGTTGCTTATGAAGTAGCTTTAATTAAATATTATTTTGGAAATTAGAAACAATCTTGAGGATTATTTTAATAATCCTCCTCCTCCACATCCTCCTCCTCCTCCAAACCTCCTCCTCATCCTCCTCCTCCACCTCCACATCCTCCTCCTCCACATTCTCCTCCACATCCTCCTCCTACTCATCCTCCTCCACATCCTCCTCCTCCTCTTCCACCTCCTCCTCCTCCACCTACTCCTCTACATTTCCTCCTCCCTTGCCACCTCCGCCTCCTCCTCCACTTCCTTCTCCACTTCCTCCTCTGCTCCACATCCTCCTCCACATCCTCCTCCTCCACCTCCTCCTCCACCTCCTCCTCCACCTCCACCTCCTCCTTCTCCACCTCCTCCACCTCCTCCACCACCTCCTCCTCTTCCTCCTCCACCTCCTCCTCCTCCATGTCTTCCTACCCCTTGTTCGTTCACAGCGATGCCAGCAGTGCGCTGGGGGCGCCGCCGCTGCCTCCCGCCACCTCCCGCCTCCCGCCCGCTGCCGCCTCCCGCTGCTGCCCGCAGCCCTCCGCGCTCCCGCTCCGCGCGGCGGGAACCGGGCCCTTGTTCGTTCACAGCGATGCCAGCAGCGTGCTGCGTGCCGCCGCCGCCGCCCGCCGCCGCCCGCCTCCCGCCACCGCCCGCCACCGCCTGCCGCCGCCCGCCGCCGCCCGCAGCCCGCCGCGCTCCCCGCTCCGGCGGCGGGAACCGGGCCCTTGTTCGTTCACAGCGATGCCAGCAGCGTGCTGGGTGCCGCCGCGCTGCCGCCCGCCGCGCCGGCCGCCGCCGCCCTCCGCCGCCGCCACCCGCCGCCTCCTGCCACCGCCCGCAGCCAGCCGCGCTCCCCGCTCCGCATGGCGGGAACCGGGCCCTTGTTTGTTCACAGCGATGCCAACAGCGTTCTGGGTGCCGCCGCGCCGCCGCCGCCTCCCGCCGCCGCCCGCCTCCCGCCGCCTCCTGCCACCGCCTGCCGCCGCACGCCGCCGCCGCTGCCTCCCGCCACCCGCCCGCCTCCCGCCGCCGTCTCCCGCCTCCCGCCGCCGCCCGCAGCGCTCCCGCTCCGCGCGGCGGGAACCGGGCCCTTGTTCGTTCACAGCGATGCCAGCAGCGTGCTGGGTGCCGCCGCCGCCGCCGCCCGCCGCCGCCCACCGCAGCTGCCTCCCGCCACCGCCTGCCGCCGCCCGCAGCCCGCTGCGCTCCCGCTCCGGTAGCGGGAACCGGGCCCTTGTTCGTTCACAGCGATGCCAGCAGCGTGCTGGGTGCCGCCGCCGCCCGCCGCCTCCCCCCCGCCGCCTCCCGCCGCCGCCGCCTCCCCCCCCGCCTCCCGCCGCCGCCTGCAGCCCACTGCGCTCCCGCTCCGCGCGGCGGGAACCGGGCCCTTGATCGTTCACAGCGATGCCAGCAGCGTGCTGGGTGCCGCCGCCGCCGCCGCCCGCCGCCGCCGCCCGCCCACCGCAGCTGCCTCCCGCCACCCGCCTGCCGCCGCCCGCAGCCCGCTGCGCTCCCCGCTCCGGTAGCGGGAACCGGGCCCTTGTTCGTTCACAGAGATGCCAGCAGCGTGCTGGGTGCCTCCCGCCACCGCCCGCCTCCCGCCGCCGTCTCCCACCTCCCGCCGCCGCCCGCCACCGCCCGCAGCCCGCCGCGCTCCCCGCTCCGCGCACGGGAACCGGTCCCTTGTTCGTTCACAGCGATGCCAGCAGCGTGCTGGGTGCCGCCGCCGCCGCCGCCGCCCCGCCCGCCGCCTCCCCCCCCCCCCGCCTCCCGCCGCCGCCCGCCGCCGCCGCCCGCCGCCTCCCCCCCGCCTCCCGCCGCCGCCTGCAGCCCACTGCGCTCCCGCTCCGCGCGGCGGGAACCGGGCCCTTGATCGTTCACAGCGATGCTAGCAGCGTGCTGGGTGCCGCCGCCCGCCGCCGCCCGCCGCCGCCGCCTCCCGCCGCCTCCTGCCACCGCCTGCCGCCGCCCGCAGCCCGCCGCGCTCCCGCTCCGTGCGGCGGGAACCGGGCCCTTGTTCGTTCACAGCGATGCCAGCAGCGTGCTGGGTGCCGCCGCGCCGCCGCCGCCGCCCTCCGCCGCCGCCTCCCGCCGCCTCCTGCCACCGCCCGCAGCCCGCCGCGCTCCCGCTCCGCGTGGCGGGAACCGGGCCCTTGTTCGTTCACAGCAACGCCAACAGCGTACTGGGTGCCGCCGCGCCGCCGCCGCCTCCCGCCGCCGCCCGCCTCCCGCCGCCTCCTTCCACCGCCTGCCGCCGCCCGCCGCCGCCTCCCGCCACCGCCCGCCTCCCACCGCCGTCTCCCGCCCCCCGCCGCCCGCCCGCAGCGCTCCCGCTCCGCGCGGCGGGAACCGGGCCCTTGTTCGTTCCCAGCGATGCCAGCAGCGTGCTGGGTGCCGCCGCCGCCGCCCACCGCCGCTGCCTCCCGCCACCCGCCCCGCCTCCCGCCGCCGTCTCCCACCTCCCGCCGCCGCCCGCCGCCGCCCGCAGCCCGCCGCGCTCCCGCTCCGCGCACGGGAACCGGGCCCTTGTTCGTTCACAGCGATGCCAGCAGCGTGCTGGGTGCCGCCGCCGCCGCCGCCGCCCGCCGCCGCCGCCGCCCACCGCAGCTGCCTCCCGCCACCGCCTGCCGCCGCCCGCAGCCCGCTGCGCTCCCCGCTCCGGTAGCGGGAACCGGGCCCTTGTTTGTTCACAGAGATGCCAGCAGCGTGCTGGGTGCCGCCGCCGCCGCCTCCCGCCGCCTCCCGCCGCCTTCCGCCACCGCCCGCCTCCCGCCGCCGTCTCCCGCCGCCCGCCGCCGCCCGCAGCCCGCCGCGCTCCCCGCTCCGCGCGGCGGGAACCGGGCCCTTGTTCGTTCACAGCGATGCCAGCAGCGTGCTGGGTGCCGCCGCCCGCCGCCCGCCGCCTCCCCCCCACCGCCGCCCGCCGCCGCCCGCCGCCGCCGCCAGCCGCCGCCCGCCGCCTCCCCCACGCCTCCCGCCGCCGCCCGCCGCCGCCGCCGCCCGCCTCCTCCCCCCCGCCTCCCGCCGCCGCCCGCCGCCGCCGCCGCTTCGTGGAGCCGTTCGCGGGGCCTACCTTTTCGAAGAGTACCCATGCCCTCCATGGCTCCAACACCCCTTTTCTCTTGACTCCGCGTCCATGGGGCCCCAGGAGCCACTCCACGTTCCCGGAGAGGCCTGGAGGACACACAGCGCTCACCGCTCCGCTCCCCTTCGGCGTACATCCTCTCTGGAAGCAACTGGAACAAGGCAGGGCCCGCCCCCAGGAAGGGGGCGTGGCCACGGCGCCCGCTCCAAGGACCCCGGGTCAGGCTGCCCTCCGCGCCGCCTGAAGAAACGCAGCCCCACTGTGATTGGATGAGGCAATGCACTATAATAAATGAATGAATAAAAGCTATATAAATATGAGGCACACATTAAAGAAGAGACATGTTTACCACCAAGAATTGTGGAGTATTTCTTTACAAGAACATTTCAAGGCCCAAATAAAAATACTTCAGGCAATATATACTTAATCTTTTAATTCAAATAATAGTATAGAATCCTTCTCAGAAAGATTATTGTACATTATATCTATTATTTTACAATAATAGAAAATAAAATTAGTAATACAAATATTTAAAGCCAATCATTAGAATTAAATTAATATTTATTTATATAAACAATGTAAGTAAGTAAAAATCATCAATTCCATTTAATATAAAGTATATTTCTGGAATATAATTATTTTTAAATGAGAATTATCAATTTCAATTCAACCAAATATATATATTTGTATATACACACCCCCCCCCACACACACACACACACAGATATATATATATATCTGAATCATTATGCTGCATACCAGAAATGAACACATTATAACCTGACTATACTTCAACAAAACAATAAAATTTTTTTAAAAAGGAAGCCAAGTTCCTCCAGATACCCCATAGACACTTCGAAAGCCACTTGGTCAGGGCCAGATGCATCATTTAATCAGCCTGAAAATTCGTGGGAGGAGGAAACATTATTCTTATCTTAGAGACCAGGGAAGTTTCAGATTGTTTTGCATAAACTTTTAGGTTGGCAGAATGGGATGAGCAGACCCTGGGATTCCTACTCAGTCCTGAGTGTCCCCTATAATTCCATGGCTCTCCAGAACTCAGGCAGCATAACAGACTGATGGGGCCTACTGGGTTCAGAAATTCCACGCTTTTGCAATCTGTCTCTCCCTGCGTTTTTTTTCAGGGAGTACTGATAACAAAGTCCTCTTGATGAGGGCAGAAGTCCCTGAAAACTAGAAGGCAGACACGGTCCAGTATTGCACAAGAATACTAAGCACAGCCCTTGGCTTATGACTCCATCTTTCCTGAGAACCCTAGTGGTTGAAAGAAAGTAAAAGGCACTTATTATCCACTTCTGTTGTAACAGTTTCATTTCGACTTTGACCTTGTTGGGCTGTCAGGCTTCCAGATGAGGGTTTTGTGACACTAAGATTAAGAAAGATCTCAGTTATTCAGCTATTCAGCTATTCAGCTATTTCACATCCTCCCAAGACAGTGGGAAGTTGTCTGCACAGACATTTTTTTCTCAAAGCTTCTCTGTACTCAACCATTATTTAATTAAACACCAGCCATGTGCCAGGATCTGCTGCTTCTCTGTTTGGCATATCTGCAGCCTGGTGGCCTCCGCTGCAATCTAAGGTTGACAGACATTGCAAGGCTCAGAAGATACTAGAAAGATGAGGACTTGGTTGGAAGGATGAGGGGACGAAGGGAGAGAAAAGCCTGCTACTCCAAGGTGGGGGTGGGGGAGGCTTAAAATTGCCCAAGAAGGGCTCAAGGAAAACGTGGCAGTGGAATTTGGAATCTGAACTGTTTGTCAGAATTGATAAGGATGTTCTTTTTCCTTTTCTTTCTTTTTTTTCCCCTTCCTTTTTATTAAAGTATAGTCAATTTGCAATGTTGCATCAATTTCTGGTGTACAGCATAATGTTTCAATCATCTGTATACATACATAGATTCATTTTCATATTCTTTTTCATTATAGGTTACTGCAAGATATTGTGCTATACAGAAGAAACTTGTTGTTTGTCTATTTTATATATAGTATTTAGTATCTGCAAATTTCAAACTCCCAATTTATCCAAGAGGTGAATATAGCTCAGTGGTAGAGTGCATGCTTAGCACACATGAGGTCCTGGGTTCAATCCCCAGTACCTCCATTAAAAAATTAATTAATTAATTAATTAATTAAAGATAAGGACATTCTTACCATGGAAATTTATCAGTGAAAAGTTGCTTGCCGTTAGGGGAGGAAGACATAAATATAGTGATGGATAGAATTTTGGAGAAAAACTTGTATGTAACAGTCATTAGAAACATACTCAGCAGGAAAACCAGAAGGTCCAGACAAGAAGCAAATGATTTCTCAAATGACAATAAGAAAGTCTCCCTAAATTTAACCTGAATCTCCCCTGCTCTGATACTTTACATACATTTCATCTCCTTTACCTCTCTGGGTTTTATTTAAAAAGCACTCTTTATATGGTGACTTGTGTAAACATGTCTCATGAAAGAACCAATCAGATTAGGTCATGGGGTGTAAGCTCGGTGACAACTGTCATAGCACACTGATGAATCACCATCAGTGATGAGGTGTCTGCAAGTCGTCTTTTACTAAAAATAAGGAACCTAAGCTTGTGAATGATTTCCCTATTTTTAAAAAGGGGGTGAATTGAAGGTTATCTCGGTCACAGTGCCATTCTGACTTGTGTATGCTCCAGTGTTGTTGCCGGAGCAGCACAGATACCGGTGTGGTGACGGGGAAGCCACTGAGTGTACCTATTAACCACGCACCTCTTTGACAGATACCTGAACCACTCAGTGCAGACCTGGTGCCAGGCCCCGGGGGGTACATCCAGCTGCCAGCAGATGTGAGTTCCTGTCCTCAAGAAGCTTGCCAGGTAGCAGGAAAACCAGCCAAGTGCTTTTCATATACTGTCTGTATCTTCACAACAACCCTAAGAACTACTGTCAGTTTCCCCATCGTACATGTTTGGGGCAGCTAAGACTCTAAAGCTCACGGTCTAAACCAGCAGCTTCCAAGCACATCTGGGCATATGTTCCTTTCAGTGTAGAAAACTTTATTGCTCATCTGTGTGCGTATTTAAATAAGTATACATTTTTCTATATATTTAAATAAGTCTAGGTTTGTAGATAGTTATACTTTGTATATACATGTATACATATACTTACACTTTTTATGTACATCATATGGACCTCCCCGTACACTCACCTTGAAGACACACCACCGTGTGGCTTCCTGATTTTGTCCATGTCCAGTGGGAATAATCTGCTTCCAATCTCCCCTTCCCAACCTAACCCTAGATTTTGCTCTGGATGAGTGGGAATGGGTACCCTGTCTTAGAGCTTGATCTGTGGAATTAAAGACAAATAAACAAATAAAGAGCAGTAGTTTTCAAGTTTAGACTAGGTTTTTGTATGGCTAAGGATGTTTTGGCAGAATTCCTTGATGAGTTTCTTGGTTTTTTTTTTTTTTTAATATGCAAAGGTGAGTTTTTCTCCTTTTGTAAACCCTACCCATTTCCTTTGAATTCTCTTTCCTGCCTGAATCTTAAATATCTCCAACAAAAGGGTGAGCGCCTTGTCTGTCTGTTTCAGTCCCCATAGGACCCAGTAAAGGACTGAATGCATTAGGAAATCTTCGTCCTGTTGGAAAAAAGAGGACTTTTTATTTCAATTGTAGAATAGTTATTACTATCTTGTATCCTAACAGACTTCCCCAGACACAGGAGGGGGGCGGCTGGGCTGCTTTGATGTCTCCAGACATGGAAGACGAGGAACATGCAGCAGGTCATCTGCAGATGGATGAAGCAGCCTGGGTGACACCAGGGCTGTCACCTCACAGGCACAAAGAAGAGGGGGGCTGGGAAACAGGGGCAATAGAGGCAAGTCCTCCCACCTCTCTACCCATCCTGGCCCCAGGGCCCCCAAAGTCACCCAACTTCCTCTTTCCCTCTTTGCTTCTTCCTCCATGGAGATGCCTGTACAGAACCACCAGGAGAATGGCTGCAGGTCCCTCCCCGACTTGGTACTGCCACGTCCCTCTGTGCCGTGAGACTCTGCTGCTGTCCTGGGTTCCAATTCTAACAGTCACTAATTTCCTGGGAGGCACGAAGCCTCACTTGCTCACCTAGAGGAAGAAAGCATGGAAGTTAATGAACAACCTTCCAAGGTCCTTCCAGCTCTGGCGTTTTTGACCCTGCCTCTCTCCTTTCTTCTTCCCTGGCCTTTTAGAATGAAGCAGGAGGATTTGTCCTGAAAACGTGCCTTGGGTTGTGGCATTGCTGTTGACCAGGGAGCTGCAGAGGAAGCATGAACGGAGGGCTGGGTCCTTTTCTCTCACAGGATGCGTGCACACACCCCATATTCTAACATGTTTTTCCATCTGACATTTCGAGTAACTATCCTCACGTTGTCAAGGTCTGTTTTGCATTCTCTGGAAGGAGCATACACCGTGACAAATGGTCTCCAATTAGGCATATGGCCCTGCATTGATTTCCTCATTGCCAGGATGTAGTAACAAACTTATTGTCCCCAGATGTAAAAATAATGAACTTACCACCAAGAGTGGAACATTGACAATGTGAAACAGATTAGATCTATTGGAGCCTCAGAGACAATCCTTAATTTTCAGTAGAACATTGCTTTTTATTTTCATCCTAAGTGAATTTCAATTCCCTTCCTCCTAAAACCTTGTTTTAAGATGGTCAGAGTGATTAGGAGTTTAAAAGCTTTTTTTTTTTTTTTTAAGTGGATGTATTACTTGGAAATTGCGCTCAGCTATGACCAACAAAGACAGAAGACACAGTGGCTTATACATGACGGGGACTTTATTATCTCTCCTACGGCTTGAAGTTGGCAGGGAGATAGTTCAGCGTGGTCCAGTGGCTCCAAGATGCCCCCAAGGTCCCAGGTGACCTTTATTTCTGCCCCACTAGCTTTAATGTAATGATTTCTAGCTCTGAAATTGTCTCCTCATTACCAGATGGCCACTGCAGTACCAGACCTCACATCTGAGTTCCAGGCAGGGAGAGGAATTAGAAGGGAAGGGCATACGGGCACGTGGCACTCAAGTCAGTTGAGAGGCCCACTCAACAACACCTACCTGTATTTCATTGGCTGGAACTAAACCAAATGTCTACCTCCATCTGCCAGGAAGCCTGGAAGATGCAGATTTTTTTTCAGGGTACACTGACACTTTCCCCACCAAATTCAGGGGAAAAGGAGAGAAAGGAAAAGGGAGAGAATGAACTTGGGGTAGGCAACTGCCATAAGCGGGGTTGTTTTTCCTTCTAAAATTAATACCTGTTTACAGAAATGGAAAAGAATGAGGTAAAGTTAAAGTTAAAGAAAGATTTTAACTTAGTGATCCCTAGTCGCATTTAATGTAATTGTTTTATTTTTTAATGTAATGTAATTGTATTTTTGATGTTTTACTAGTATTTGTGTTTTTCTGATTGTATTTCTCTGACTATAAAAGGGATGTCTATTTATTAGGGAAACTTTGAGCAAAGTACAGAGAAGAAAATAGAAATCACCCATAACCCAGAGATAATCATTAAACTATTTTGTTGCATTTTCTGCCACTTTTATATCTATTTTTCATATTATTAATCATAGTGTATGTATCAGTTGGTACCTTTTTTCACTTTCTAAATAAAATAAGTGAATTTATATACGACCCTACCTAGTGTTTCCCTGCACCCTCATAACAGAGCATTTCAAATCATTGTTGCAAAGCTGTTTGGAAGGTGCTTGAAGTAGGAGAGGATGAATAACATTGGCTGGTTTTCTCCTGCTCTGCTTCTGGGGGACCTTACAGCAAATGGGGCTCACTTCTCTTTCATGCACTAAGACTAGATGACATGCTCTCCTTTCTGTATTTTTCCATCTTAAAAAATGTCAAGCATCCATGCCAAGAGTTAAAATGATTTCTTCGGGGAACATGAGCCGTCATGCCCATCTTGATGCAGAGCTCACAGAGGTGGATTCTGCCCTGGCTTGTAAATTCATAGGATCTCATAGCTAGATAGGGTCCTCACGACCCCCGTCCCAACCCCTAATGCAACAGTGAAGAGAAGCAGAAAGGAAAGGTGCCCTGCTCAGGGTCACAGTCAGCATGATCAATAACCAGAACCCAGGTCTCTCGAGTAACTTCTAGTGATTTTCCAAACTACTTGAGATGCTTGGAATGATGCAACTGCTTGGTAAACTTCAAAGGAATTACAATGCCTACAAAAATGTGCAACTAACTGCAGCCAGTTGTTAAAGGCATTAACTAAAGCTTAGAGATTCATAACTTGCTTAGGATGGCATTTCTCCAACAGGCAGTTCCATTGTATATACCTGGATTTTCAGGGAAAATATTCACTCTACAGAAAACAAGTTTTTCCATTCAGTGTTCATTGTCTATGAGCTCAGACCTTGCGAAGTGACAAAGAATGGTGCTAGAGATTTACAGAATTTGCAGCCCGGTTGGGGAGGTGAGAGAGACCTGAGCCAATATGGCGCATTCGTACAAATAATGGAATGTCATGCAACTGTAAAGGGGAGTGAGGTAAACTTGCATGAACTGTTATGGAAAGATGGCCATGATATAGCAGTGGAAGAAAACTGCTGATTGCAGTGGCGTTTGGTGATATATATAGTATGATCTCTTCTGTCTTTAAAAAACAAAGTGCATTCACACACATATTTTTGTATGCATAGAACACATCTAGACAAGTACACACAAACTTAACAGTGGCTGCTCAATAGAGTGGAATTTTAAGATGGGGAAATAACTTTTAAAAAAATTTATTGAAGGGTAGTTTTTTTTTCCTTTTTTCACTCACCTACTTCTATTTTTAAAATACAATCATATATAACTGGTTTCCCCATCATACATTTTGAATAATTATAGTATCCACCAGAGAGGAATTGTGGCAATTAAATGAGTTGCTATGAATAAAATGCTTAGAATGCTCTGCCAGGCACATACTCAGAGCTCAATAAACATTAGCTGTTATGATGCTGCTGCTGCTGATGGTGGTGGTGATGATGTTGACGATGTGGATGATGAGTGTTCACACGATGCTGCTGGGCATGTACATTTGTACAAGTTATTTACAAAGCAATTTGACCAGATATGGATATATACATATATATATATATATATATATATATATACACATATATGCCAAAAGGCCTTTAAAATTTGAAAACATTTTGACCCAGTAGTTCCAATTTCAGAAATGTCTTCTATGGAAAAATTGAATGAGTATATAAGAAATACGCACAAAGATGAATAAAGAGCAAAATGTTGGCAACAAGCTAAATGTTCAAAAACAGGAGTAGTTTAATAACTTATGGTACATCTTTACAATGGAATAGTATACATTCATGGTACAAGTGAATTCATTAATGTGGTAGTATGTTAATGATATAATATTAAGTGAAAAAAGGCAAATTTCCAAGTAGCATCTACAATATGATTCCATTATGGTACAAAAAGTATAATGTACATATGTCTGTTTAAAAGAACATGCACTTGAATTTCTTTTTTTTAGTTTTTCCTTTAATTTTGTTTTTGTTTCTTTGTTTCATTTTTCACTTTTATTAGGTAGAATTGTTACAATTTGACTGCACATATACAATGTATTGCATGTAAATCTATATACACAATATACTGCACATTTAAAAAAATTTACATATATGTACTGTTCATTGTTTCTAGGACCATTTAGAGCTTTAGCTTTTTAAACTTACATAGTTATCAAAGGAATAAAGCCAAGCACAAAATAAAAATTAATTCAAAAAGATACATACACCCCACTTTTAACAGCAACATCCTTTATAATTGCCAAGATATGGAAGCATCCTAAGTGCACATCAGTAGATGAATGGATAAAGAAGATGCAGCACATATATGTAATGCAATAAAATTCACCCATAAGAAAGAAGGATATTTTGCTATTTGTGGCCCTTCATTCACTTTTTTTTTTCACTTCAAAACCCAGAGTTTTATAACTGGCATAAACATTTCTATACATGCACTTGAATATTAACAGTATTGAACCCTGGGCAATTGCAAAAACTTTCTTCTTTTTTACTTAGATACAGTCTTCAATTTTTTCTACAATGACTATCTATTACCTTTACAAGTATTTAAAAGAAAGGCAAAAGGCCTTTGGGAGAGCATTTCACCTGCAGCCTCCACGCCAACAGACTGGCGCGGGGCTACCTCTGGTTGGGAGCCCGAGGAGATGCAATGCTTCCAGGTTCCAAGGATCCAGTGGGCAAGTTTTTTCAGTGTCTACTGCAGACTCAGCAGACAAAGGACTAGTGTCTGGCCTGACTCAGGAGACGGATTTTGAATGTTGACTAAGTGCCAAGAAGAAGGAAATAGGTGAGCAAAATCAGGTCAAGCTACTGCAATCAGCAAACTCAGATTCTTATGATAAGCATTCTTCTCATTTTGCGTGGTGCAGTCCCAGTGGGCCTCTGGTCTCAGCACAATTATGAATAACAAACACCCCTTTCATTCTTATTCTCCCTACCCACTTGGAGTTCGCTCACTTGTTTCATTGTTCGCTCGTTTCAAATTTGTTCTTCCAGCTGCTGTATTTCCTATATGTTGAAGTTGGTTAAAGGCTTGATTCACGTTCAACTTCTTTTTTGGCAAGAATCCTTCATAGATGGTTCTGGGTGCTGTATGTTGCCTCGTGTAGGGAGGTACACAGTGTCTGGGTGCCCTGCTTTCAGTAATACACACATTGACAAGTGGATTCATGTGGTGTCCACATGACTGAGTCATTGTAAAGTTTCTCATCCATTCATTCAACCATTTCATGGTTTCATCCATGAATGAATGATTGCATTAGAAGGTAGAAAATAGGTCTAATTACACTATTCCTTCCAAATTTATTGACTGGAATCCTTTTGTAGAGAAAAGTGATCCTTATCAATTAGGACTTACTCTCTAGGATAGTAAGGGCTGAATAAACACTTGTCTCTTTCCCTTTAATGGTCAATTTTCAGAGTAAGGAGTTGAAACCCTAGTTGTTTCCAGTGAGGTCTACAGTTTCTATTTTGTTTTTTTGTTTTGGTTTTTTGAAGTTTTTTGTTTGCTGTTTTTCGGTGGGAAGATTTCTACTTCCTTTTTGAAAGTCTGGTACCATGCTGAATTCATTGGGTCCTCCTTTAATTTAAATGCATTTATAAAACAAATTATCCTCACAAATTAGGAATTGTCCACAGTAGTCAGGGTTCTCCAGAGAAACAGAACCAGAACCAGTAGGATGTGTGTGGATAGAGAGAGAGAGAGAAAGAGAGAGATTTATTCTAAGAAGTTTGCTCATACCACTGTGGGCCCAGCAAGTTTAAAATCTGCAGGGCAGGCAGGCTGACTGGAGACCCAGAGAACAGCTGACGCTGAAGCTCAAGGCCAAGGCTTCTGGAGTCAAGACCTCCTCTTCTTCGGGGAACCTCTGTCTTCTTTTCTTATGGCCTTCAATTGACTGGGTAAATCCCACGCACGTTAAGAAAGGTAATATACGCTTTACCCAAGGCCAACTGATTTAAATGTTAATCTCATCTAAAAAATACATACCGTGACAGCAATATCTAGACTGATGTTTGACTAAACATCTGGGTACCATGGCCTAGCCAAGTTGACATATCATATTAACCATCACATTATCTCTGTATTTAAAAACAAAACAAAACAAAACAAAAAACTGGCAATACAAGTTAGGAAACGTAAAATGGGTGATAAGGTCAGGGCTTACTGGAGGTATTCAAAGACGCAAAAGGACGCTGGAACTGAACCAAACAAGAAAGGTCTGAATTCATTATTTCTGTGTGTTCTACTGGCTTGAGCACCAGACCGAGAGGGGGCAAAAATGTTCTGACACTTCTCACATGGAATTTATACTGGGTCACTGAGTTTCAGAATCTTCACCTGAAAATCCAGGCTACTAACTACTGTCCTACCTGCCATCATACTTTGTTATGACAGCCAAGAGCAATTGCATATATTAAAGTATTTTGAAAACTCCAAATTTGTTATGCAAGAATCAGGTGTCATTAGACTGCTTTTGTCAGACAACCAACGAACCACAGAGTGTCAAGCAAATGTGCTTTGAAGATACAGTAATTGCAAAGCCACATCATGATGTTCATTGACTTTCTCTTCATTTGAGAGAAGCCACCAGTCTTCAGACCCACTTTTTAAGAAGAGGGACTGTTGTTACTCTCCTAAGGGGAAAGGAATCAGAGCACACATTTTCTATATTAATGCCTTTCTCTATAAATTCGTGTTTCCCTTAGAATTCCTATTTCTGTGTGTCAACCAGGGAGCATTGACAAGTGCAAAGGATAGATTTCTGACTGGCTTGATTCATTCATTTACTTATTCAATAGGTTTTTATCAAACACCTATTATACGTGAGACAGCACGACAGGTGCTGTTGAAGACACAGATATGAATCAAGTCTAGATTCTGTCCGTGAGCAATTTACAGATTCTTTAGAGGAAGATGCCATAATTAAAAAAAAAAAAACCCTGTAATGTAATGTAGAGATTGAAATGTACCATGAGAGAGAGCAGTAACATCCCACGGAAATTCAGGGAAGGTGAGATCAGTTTCAGCTGAAGGCTCCAGACAGCTTCCTGGAGGAGGTGGCACTGCTAGACTGAAGAATAGAGAGAGATTTGGGCCGGTGAGGCGGGGCAGGGTGGAGCAGATAGAATCCGGACAGGATGCTGTCAATGCAGTGGAGAATACCAGGTACTTACAGGGAAGAAATAAGAAGGCTGTTTGAACATGTGCTATTGTGTTGCAATTTATAAATTCTCTCCTTTACCTCTAACTTCCTTCTCTATGCTTTTGGAGAAGATCCTAAGATTTATCTAACACTGAGATGGCAAAAAGACTTCCTCTGTCTGGGTGACCAGCTTCAATGCATGAGTAGCAGAAGGTCACATCAGGTCGGTCAGCTCAACGGAGCAGGTCATTGTCTGAGAGCTACTTAATCTGTTATAATTTTATTGTACTTGGGGTGCCTTTCAATTCTAAAACTACGATTCTAATGATTCTCAGAAATCAATGCTCGTCTGAAGGTTCTTTGACATTTTAGATATAAACCTTTCTTAGCTAGAGGACCCAATGTCCATAGTTCATAAACAGAAAACACAGAACTTAATTTAGCCTCCTTGATGATGCGGGGTCACCCTCAAAACAGAAGGGATCAGACTGTGCTGTAGCACAGTATTGCTGGGGTCCACAGAGGCACAAAGGGTAATATGTCCCCAGACTCAGTGGCTCCAGATTGCTCTGTGATAATCATTTTCTTTCTTCTTTTTCTGCTTGCTGTTGAACTGTTGAACATTCAATGCTCAGATTTTGATGCTGTCAGCATATCTACCCATTTTATCTCATTTTTGTTCTGTTTGCTGCTTTTATTCTCCATGAGTCTTGGGAGTCAGATCCCCAAGTTCTGTTAGAATTACATGTAAAGTAAGAGCAAATCAGCTCTGAATAAGGATCTAATATTACTGCCATGGCCTGTTTCTTGAGACTTAGTGCAATGTGGTCTGCTGTTTAATTAAAGGTGTGTATGTCAGAGAGAGAGAAAAACACACACACACAGAGTGTATGTTTGCATGTGTGTGGATATATAAATGTGCTTTTCCTTTCTGGTGTTTTAACTGTGATTGTGTGAAGTCAAGCTCAGGATAAGTAAAATGTGACAGCCTATAATTTGCCTAAAGAAATTGAGAAGCATAGAAAAATCTAAGATTAGAAGAAATTCTGTAACATTGCATACAAGAGATAATCCTGGTTGCCCCTGAGATTACACAAACACTTTGTGAGGATTATAAAGTAGGATAAGGAGCAATCGTTATCTCTGAGAAACAGCAGTTACATGATTAGTCCAAATTCCCATGGGAAATTGAAAGAAATTGATGATCAGACTTGAGGTCTCAGACTCCCAAACTGGAGTTCCTTCAGTTACTACGAAATGCTGCCCACATGATAATCATTATTCAAAATCAAAAGAAATCCTGTGCCTCTGAACTTCTACACCACATTGGGAGGGCACATAACCAAGCATGCGGGTTTGGAGTAGGTACCATGGGTCCCCCTAATCAACCAACGAGTGTGCTAAACAGAATCACCTGAAGGGCTTGTGAAAAACGTGGATGCTCAGGTCCCATTATTAAGAGTCTATTTTAGCAGATCTGGGATTGGGACCAGAAGTCTGGGAGAGATTTTCACCCTTAACTACTTAAGCATCCAACTCCATTGTAACTATAATACCGTTATCACTCCAGGTTTGGATTTTACGAGAAACGTAAATTGCCTTTGTGTCCCCAGTCATTTAGTGTTCAGGCTGGGGCTTTAGATAGCCAGAAGGTCATTGTTTTACTTTGTTTTGTTTTGTTTTTTCACAGCACATCCTTCTTCCTGCTGTGGCCTTTCCTGTCCGTCTCACTGTGTACTTCTCAGCTGCTTTGCCCACGCCTGTGCCAAGATAACAGAGTACCTAGGCATGCATGAGATCCCACCCAGTTTCTTTCTGTTCTCCCTCGACTTGTGATACTCAGCTGGAAGTGGTGACGAGGTTACTACAGGACGTTCTAACTGGCCGGGCCCTGCCTCACGGGATGGTTGAGGCTTTTTCAGCAATGATCATGTTTTTGAAAGAAGGGTCAAGTGGTTGAAGGTAATGTTAATAGTAAAAATGGTGACAGTGATTCAGCTGGGAACTCAAAGTATCTGACGGGGTTGAAGGCACACCTGCCAGATGCTACCCCAGCAGCAATAGGGGAGCTTAGTGAGAGTAGACACCAGAACAGGTGTTTTTAAACACATTACCTCATTTAAAACTCACGACAGTCCTAAGATGGGAATACGATTGTTCCTTTTTCATATATAATGAAACTAAAGTAGAGAAGCAATTGATCCAAGTTTGTACAGCTAGAAAGATGCAAAGACAGGTTGAAAATCAGTGTGGCAGGTGTAGGGTTTTACTTTTGGCCACTGGCCTACATTGGCACACAACCAGATTTGTGCCAGACTATGATCTGAATACACATTCAGATGTTGCAAGTATCTGAATGCTTGCCTGTGATCCTAAGCAATGCTATGGAGAAGGCTGGTTCCCTCTGTATACCTTGGGGGCATTGTAGGAAAACTGAACCATGTAGGTTCTAGAAGCTTTGTACCAAAAGGCCAAGAAATCTTCTGTACCCTGAAGTCAGTATCAGGGTCTGCGACTGATTCAATGCCTGGGGGAAACATGGCGGTCTCACTGAACACAGGGAGCCCTCTCCATCAGGGAGCCCTGTAGAATTCCGAAGAAATCACAGAGAAGGAGGCTGCCCACAGGTCTGCAGGACCTTGAGAGCTGGCCTGTGGGCTCCCTGCTGCTTTAGAGAGGTTCCAGTCTCCTTCCTCATACTTAAAATCAGATGTCAACATGATGGAGCTGGGTTGGAAATAGCATTGTCACCAATGAACGCTGAACCCGGTGGTCTCTGAACACCTGGGTGGCTGAGTCGCTAAGGACCCTGCAAATGAATAGGGTAAACACATGAGGCCTGGGTCTCCCAGCCAACCCTGTTCCAACCAGAATAGCTCAGCTGAAATATATTTTATATATTGAGCTTCTCTGTAAACTTCTATTTGAAGAAGGTATTCCATGTTAAGAAACATGCTTGAAAATAACTGTTTCTATCCTCCTGAATTCATCTATTATTTTTCCTAAACCCTCCTGGGTAGTTGGGGATCTGAAGTCTAGTCTCTGAGGCTGAACAAAGTCTGAGGAATAACCTCTCCCTGCTGTAAGTTACCAACTTATCTGGTTGGTCTCTGTCTTAGCCCTTTATTGAGATGGAAAAGGGACCAATGTATCAAGTGCCCTTGATGGCAAAATTGTATCCTTGTCTGAGGAAAGGACAACTCTTCAATTAAACCTGATACTTCAGGTCACAAAGGGATGAAGGGACTACCACTCAGGTCCCTGTATATCACTGTGGAAAGAACATCACTTCTACCACTGTCCACCCTTAGTCAACTCATACCTGAGTGTCTATTGTACAAAATATCCAGAGAAAGCCTGAGTTCCCTTGGGCAGGGAAGAGTGTCTGGCTATCTAGCTCCAGCAGACGCCATTGATTGCCTGCTTGGTGATTATTTCCCACCCATACCCACCTCTTTTCTGCTGTGTTGACCTAAAACAAATAGATGGCGAGATATTTCTCCAGTAAAGATGGGTTTACTCAGGATCAGCAGAGGATTGCAATTTGGGGTCTAGAACCATGTGAGCCATGTGCAGGTCCCCGCAGGGCAAGGGAAAGAGAAGGCTTTTGCAGAGAAGAAAAGGAAGTGGGGAAGGCTACAGTAAACAGTGTCCATGGCTTTTCACTGGCTGAGTCCTGTCCTTACCAGGAAAGAAGAGGGGTCCTCCTTCTTCCTGTTGGGCTCTGATGTTCTGATGTCATCACAGGGCATGAGAATATCCTTTTCTGGTCTCCCAGCCCTAATATTTAATTGAGGTTTCAGGGTATTAATTTTTTTTTTTTTTTACAGCTGGCAGGGCCCATCTCCCATTGTTGAGACTGACAATATCAGATGTTCACTTTCAGCCTCTCGTATTGTGGACATGGGAACAGAACCCAGCTCTTTAGGGGGCTTCTGGAAAGGATTTTCTCTGTCTCAAAAGCAGTGATATATCAAGGGGGTTGGAAGGGAGGGTGTAAGCTCAGGGGTAGAGCATGTGTTTAGCATGCACACTGTCCTGGGTTCAGTCCCCAGTACCTCCATTAAAATAAAAATAAATAAATAAATAAATAAATAAATAAATAAATAAATAAATAACCAATTACCCTCCCCCCAAAAAAGTCCATGAAAATGCCTGTCTCCTTCATCAGTTGCCAACACTTGGCAAACAGTATCTCCTTTCATCCTCAAAACAACCCTTTGAGGTGGTTAATAATATAGTCCTGATTTTACAGATGAGAAATCTGAGGGTTACAGAGATGAATAACTTGACCAAGATCGTGTCTAAGAGACGGCAACACCAAGATTTGAACCCAGATATGTGTGGCTTCTGTGATGGTTTGAACTACATCCCCCCAAAAAGTTAGGTTGAGGTCCTAATCCCCAGTACCTCAGATTGTGACTTTGTTTGGAAATAGCATCTCTACAGAGGTAATCAAGTTAAAATAAGGTCATTAGGGTGGACTCTAATCCAAAATGACTGATGTCCTCATAAAAAGGGGAAATTTGGGCACAGAGCTAGACACATACAGAGGGAAGATGATGTAGAGACACACAGGGAGAAGACAGCTATGTGGCTGGAATGACACATGTACAAGCCAGAGAGCAGCAAGGATTGAGAGCAAACACCAGAAGCTAAAAGAGACAAGAAAGGATGCTCCCCAAGAGCCATCAGAGAGAGCTCGTCTCTGCTCACACCCTGGCTTCAGACTTCTATGAAACAATACATTTCTGTTGTTTTAAGTCACCCAGGTACTTTTTTGGTACTTTGTTAGAGAAGCTCTAAGAAACCAGTAGAACTCCCAAACACTTGAGCGCATTCTTACAGTGCTCACTGAAAAGATGCAAATATAGACATGTTTGGCCAGGAACGTTACTAGAAGTGGGGGCAATCCTAGAAAATGGTAGTGTCTTCTCGAAGGGCACAAAGGTGGAGTCAAGCAAATCATGTGTTGGCCCAGCTGGAGAGCCAGGCTGCAGTGGAGACCACCACAAACTCAATCTGCATTCATCAAACTGTAGCTATGGCCATAGGTGTTTCACACACAAAACACAACACCCTGCAAGGTTGGTATCTCTACCCCAAAACAGATGATGGAACCTGGCTGGCCCTGAATCCCACAGTTGAGAAAGAGAAACAAGCCCTTAAACTTAGAGCTTCTGACAAGCTCCACTGTTCTTTCTGCCTGGTGAGATTTATTCCCACAAGAAACAATCCTCAGGGACATTGCCTTCAGTATGTGAGCAGATGTCAGAAGGGACACTGTGCAAGTACAGTATTTGCCTCACATGTTGAACTTCCGTGTGTCCTTGGCTCTCTAGGGATTTGGGAGTAGGTTTTGGTTTTAGACTTTTTTTTTTTTTAAGACAAATTGGTCAGTGTGATCAGTTGCAGTTCCTCCATATGCTGTCTCAGAACACCCAACTGTATCTCCCTAATGGCCTCATTTCCCCCTTCTGTTACTGTGCATTCTACTACAACAGGGCTAATAACTGCAACTCATTAACTTCAGAAGTGCCTTGAGATTAAAAACGAAAGAGCTTACATCAAGGAATTTAGTAGGCTGGACGTAGGCAGAAGAACTTGTCCCTTAAGTGGAAAACGCTGAACTTTGGCTTCCAGCCCTAGGCATCTCTGACGTCTTCAAGCCTGTGATCTTGAGACTGTTGCTTTTCAGTTGAGCAGACTCGTGGGTGCATCCTCTACTACCTGGGAGAAGTACCAACGGGAAAGCCCTCCCTTCCTTTCTACGTCCTGGGGATGAAAAGGTGCTTTAATGTCATGGATCAGTCACCACACATTGTCCAACTAACAGCAGCTCAGGAATGAGGAAAATGGGAGTGACAATTCAAGCTGTGGGTTCCAAGATAGGTGAACTCCAAGAG
The DNA here is from genome assembly GCF_048564905.1 of Vicugna pacos. NCBI lineage: Eukaryota > Metazoa > Chordata > Mammalia > Artiodactyla > Camelidae > Vicugna > Vicugna pacos. The sequence goes on from NC_132990.1 coordinate 485,375, forward strand.
GAAAGAAATAGTCTGGAATTACCTTTATTCATCACTCAGTTCACCCTTTCAGAATGAGGAATTTCCATAACTTCCTTTACTCTGCATGTTTCATGGAACCCTGCTTGGTAACTTCAAACTCCCAAACCTCACATCTAAAGCTCTCCACACCCTGGCCCTAACTTCTTTCCCACCAGACTCCAACCACCCTTCTACTTGAAATCTCCATTTGACCCAAATGACTCCAAAATATGTCTGGCACTGTTTTCTCTTCCTGTCCCCTTGCTCTCAGGACCTCCCCACCAGAATCCTAATGTAGTGCCAGGGGACCCATCCTCCAGTGCAACGGGTCTAAATTGCCTGTGTAGGGACTGGCATGATCAGAACCACCTGAAGGGCTTGTTAGAATTTCCTAAGCTCTGCTCCGAGTCACAGCCAAGTTTGTGAACCTAAAAGCCCGAACTCACTCACCCAGTACAGGACTCCCCCCTGAACCATCCTAAGACATGAAAACCAGCACCTGCTTCAGCGTTCAGGCATGGTCTTAAATTGCATTTTTAAACGATGCTAATTGTCGAAAATTTCTGCCACGTGTTGAGGCAATATTATCTTCTTTGCAAATCCTTCTCTTTGACCTAATTCTGTCATGTGAGTCACACAAAATAAGTCTGATAACTCTTCCCAATAGCAGTTGTTCAAATATCTAAAGATAGATCTCACCTCCCATTCACTTCCCTCACCCCCGCCGCCATCAAGTCTTCAACTTTCTGGCTAAATAACTCTAACTCCTTCAAATGCAGATCATAATTTACCATCATCATCAGAATCCTTGCCAGAGTTCCACGAGACAGGTACAGTTCATTATTTCCATGGCATAGATGAGGAAACTGAGGCTCTGGGAGGTTAAGTAACTTCCCCAAGTGCATGCAGTTAAGTGCCAGGGCTTGGACCTGAGCTGGTCTGTCTGACTTCAAAGTGGATAGCCTTAGTGGATAACCACCAATTTGTTCAGTGTTCTTTGGACAGTCTCCGATTTTACTGTCTTTCATTCAATGTGATATCCTGAATGGGACACAATGTTTGTGAACATGTCTGCCCAGCACAGCATGCAGAGTTCTTTTATTGCCCACTGTCCACTTCTGTTAACACAGGCCAAGATGATCTTGGTATTTCCTGGCAGCTCCACCACATGGTTAACTGATATCGATTAAAATTAACATGGACTGATGTAAAAATCAGGTGTTATCTTTACTGTATTAATTGTCTATCATGGGATTCCTCTCCCTGCTGCCGCATCTGGGGAGGGCTCGGGGTCCTCATTCCATTTTTTTTGGTGCCTCCATCCCCTGAGTTGAGGGATGTGTGGGGACCTTCCTTGGTCCCCAAATCAAGAGTAAATTTCACTGGGGAAAAGTTGCCTATCACATGCAAATGAGAACTGCAGGAGTGAATACAGTGTTAGATAAGGCACATCCTGCTCTCAAAGGAGCAAAGAAAAGAAAGAGGAGGCAGGAGTGCTGAGTGGGAGAGACGAGGACCTGATTCCCAACCATATGGCTGGTGATATAAAACTGTCAAGCGGAGAGATCTTGGGAAGACTCAATCCTTTCTTTTCCAACTTTGTGACTGATGTCACTTTGTGACTCTGTAACCCCCGGTGACTAAGCAGAAGAGCGTGCCAGATGCTTAAAGCTATCACCCTGAATGTCGTATTCTGCACCTGTAAAGTTAAATTCTTTTAAGCCAAGTTAAAGACTTTCCTTCGACTTGTACTTAATTGTACCTTATGTATTTATCTTGTGAGTGTTGGTCCGTCTTTCCAAATTTTAAAAAGTGTTTTGTTTTGTTTTGCTGTTTAGCCTGACACGGCAAGAATCAGATTCTACAGAGTCACCACTCCCAGCTCTGAACCTCCCACAAATGGAATGAACATGCCTTCTATGTCACTGATAAGACTGTTAAATAGGAGTTGACCCCGGACAGGTAGCATTGCCACAGAAGTACAGGCTCAGGCTGGGAGAGCAGTGGGTCTGGCTTGTTCATCACTGACTGTCCAGAACACCACACAGGGCTCCACGTAGAGACAATACTATGTCAAGCCTTGTATAAATCAATCAGTAAGGTCCTTCTCCAGTTCTGAACCATAGAATATTAGAATATCTTACCTGGAGAGGACCTAAAAAATCAATTAACTCAACATGCTCTCTTCACATAGTCAGAAAATGAAATCCAAAGAAGAATGATTCCTTACCTCAAATCACCTACGTAGGGTAAAAAAAAACCTGCTCAGTGGCCCAGATTTCCTATTTTCTAAAGCAGAACGCTTCCCACCACATGGAGCAGTGGACTTCCCAGCCAACATTCTCCAATGACGTGTGTTCACCCCACAACTGGACTACTGCTTTCAAGCCTGGGAGATCCTGTGGAAACCCCAATTAGGGCAGAAGAAGTACTTTTGACTCAGAGGCCAAATGCTCCTGGGTGAAAAAAAAAAAACACATCCCTAGGTCTTAGGTACTAACTTTGTCATAATAAGGGAAAGATTCTTATCAAAAAATTCCAGAAAGTAGCTCTGGGGTTCTAGAGGAGGAAAAAAAAATTTTTCATCACTCCTTAGACACTTTTCCAAGGAAATAAGTGGAGATGCCAATATTAAAGCCAATGTCAACCCATCTACATCCAAGCTTTAATTTTAGGCCATACACATTGCATAGCACCAGACTGCTTGCTCCCGAATCTGTCCTCAGTTATTTCAAGTTTGACCTCCACTAGCCCTCAAACAAGTTACCCAGGAAAGTGTGAATTTGACTACCACCGCTGTCTGCAGCCTTTCCCATCTGCTGCTCCAGACTAGTCTCCCAGTGGCTTCCTAAGGTAGCCTACATTTGCAGCCTTCTTCTGCAAGGACTCTCTGCCCTGAGTTGTTCTCTTTACTAACCATATTACAGAAGCAAAAACAGCTATCACTTCAAGGATACACTTAACTCATTCAGTACTACTGCTGCAGGGGAGGTGTCTAAGGTTTGTTTTTTTTTCCACATTAAAGAAATCATAGAAATGAACAAGTTTAGTTCTCTGGATACTCATAGAAATTGTTTTCTTTTCTAGATGCACAGTACTATTTTTGCATAAATGAATAATTCATTCTTTTTATGTATTGTGGGATAATTTACATAGAGTAAAAGTCATCTTTTTAAGGGGTACAGTTCTATGTTGTGCACCTTATTTTGAGCATACATTTGTTCTTACAGACTGAATTATACACCCCCTCAAAATTCAGGTGTTGATGTCCTAATCTTCAGTGTGACTGTATTTGGAGACAGGGCCATTAAGGAGGTAATTATGATTAAATGAAGTCATAAGGGAGGATTCTAATCCAATAGGACTGGTGCCTTTATAAGAAGAAAAGCTACCAGGAATGTGCTCACACAGAGGGAAGGCCAGTGAGGACGCAGCAGGAAGGAGGCCGTCTGCAAGCCTGGACAAGAGGCCTCAGAAGAATCCAACCCTGCCGGCACCTTGATCTTGCACTTCCAATGTCCAGACCTAAGAGAAAATAAATTTCTGTTGTTTAAACCACCGTCTGTGGTATTTTGTCATGGCAGTCCTACCTGACTAATATAGTTATGTGACTACCACCATAATCAAGATATAGAACATTCCATCATTCCACCATTCCACCTTTGAAGTCAATCTCATTCCCCACCTTCAGTGCCTGGCAACCACTGAGCTGTTTCTGTTCCTAGAGTTTCACCTTCTCCAGAATGCCATATAGATGGACTCATACAGGTTAGAGCCTTTTTAAACTGGCTTTTTCCACTTAGCATCATGCTGTGAGTTTCACCTATGTTGCTGCATGGATAATCCGTTCGTTTTGATGAAGACATTTTGAGACTGTATGAGCAAGAGAAAAGAGAGAGAGAGACAAGGAAGAGGACCAGGATGAAGGTTTTGAGGAGGGAGGGGATGTTGAGTCCAGAGTCAGGTATTGGAGAAATTGAATGTACTCAAAATATGGTACAAAGAATTATTTTAGATTTTTTTTTCCAAAATCGATTCTAGACAAATCTCTCCCCTCTTTCTTTCTCTTTGGCCTTATGTCAGAGTTGAGATAATTTCTCAGTCCCCAATATCCTATTACCCGTAGTCTGTGTGAGGCCTCATTCCTGCTTAATTTGATTATGTTTCTCAATTTATTTTCTACACCACTGCTGTCTTCCCACAGGCTCTCTCTCTAATATGTTCATTATATGTGCTTAGGTGAGTAGGGATCCTTAAAACCTATAAAGGGCTGATCTGTATATTTATGTGTTTTAAATATACATAAAGAGTATTGGGATATAGAGCTTCAACTGTGTGCTGTTCACTCAGCACTGTTTTTAAGATCTCTCCATGATTAGTTAATATGTAGTGCTCTGTAAACCTAAAGAACTCTACAAATATTTACTACTTTAAGTAGTAGTAGTAGTAGTAATAACAATAATTTTTTCAAAGAATCTTTTTGAGCATCTACTATATTCTAGGTATTTTTTTTTAACCCTAGGTATAGAGAAATTTTTTCTTTAAAAAAAAAACACACAGTTCCTTATGGAGAAATACAGTAAACAAATAAGTGCATAATTAACTACATAAATATGATTGTGATAATCCTAAAATTGTAAAGAACTAAGTGATATGAGAATTTCTAACAGCAGGGCCCAACCTCATCTTGAGACTCAGGGCCAGTTTCTCTGAGACATGGACACTTCAGCCAACTTCTTGTCCCTTGAGCTAGGGGCTCAACTTCTTGTATGTTGTCCATAAACCAGGTGGGTTTTGCACTGTTTTTCTTAGAAGGATAAGTTTGAACAAATGAAATCTAGGACTGAGCTGCAGAAAATTGGGTCCAATGACTTGTGGGGAGATGAGTCAAACTCAGGTCACTGGGAATGACAGAGCAACATGGAAGATTGAAAACTGGTGTCATAAAAGAGAACGTCAAGGCGGTTGAGTATGGCTCAGTGGTAGAGAGCATGGTTGGCATGCATGAGGTCTTGGGTTCAATCCCCAGTTCCTCCATTAAAAACAAATAAATAAATAAACCTAATTACAACACCACCCACCCCAAAATGAATATAAATACAAAACAGAAACAGACTCATAGACATAGAATACAAACTTGTGGTTGCCAAGGGGGTGGGGAATGGGAAGGGACAGACTGGGATTTCAAAATGTAGAACAGATAAACAAGATTATACCGTATAGCACAGGGAAATATATACAAGATCTTGTGGTAGCTCACAGCAAAAAAATAAAAAGTGACAATGAATATATGTATGTTCATGTATAACTGAAAAATTGTGCTCTATACTGGAATTTGACACAACATTGTAAAATGACTGTAACTCAATAAAAAAAAGATTAAAAAATAAAAATAACAAACAAACAAAAAAGAGCATCACCTTCCCGTCTGTGCCTGTTGTGCTGTCACAACACACCAGCATCAACAACAGAAATATTGAGCTCCTACTGTCACGCGTGGTAAGTCAAACTGCGGGTCCATTTGTTTGCATGGATGGAGGTGCAATCAGAGGAAGTAAGTAACAGAACGCCCGGACACAGGACCGAGTCGCTGTTCTCAGCGACCACACGGGATTGCACCGAGCGGAAAAACCCCAAGCTCAAAATAAAAGATGAATGCCCCCCAAACCAACTATGCACCTTTTGTGGCATCAGTTTCACTTTACTATGAAGAAAGAAGCGGAAACAAACAAGAAGCATTCTAGGAACAGGAAGCGCAGGAGTGTGGATCAGTTAGTTAAGACAGCGGGCAAATCCCTGCTCCCTACTGCCACCAGCCTCAAGAGCCAGATCTCCCTGTGGGTTAATGGCATTTATAAATATTTTCCCTGTCGTGACATCGCCAGATAAGGATCTCGAGAGCTGTCAACAGGATTTGGCTTTCATGCAAGCCTGTATAAACACTGTTCTTCATTCAGAGAGCATTTTTGTATTTTCTGAAAATGCAGACTTATTTGAAAAATGCCTGGTTTATCCTCTCCCAATCTACCCCTACCCCATGAACTAATCTCTTACAAATCTATGTTGGAGGAATAACATTAGATTGTAACTGCTTACAGATCTGCAGTCCTCTGACTGAGGAAATCTGAAATTGCAAACTGCTGGGAAGGATTCACCAAAATGCTTCATGTTTAATGGTGCTTAAAAGACTAAGATCACAGTTTATTTCAAATGTATTTTGAAGGCCTCTCAGTTTGCCTTTTTTGTGTTTTGACATGAATAGAGACTTAACACCAAGGTGACTAGAAACTAATGAAATTTATCCTTAAGCCCCGAGGAGAAAACACATAATTCTCTTTTAGTCTCACCACCTTACTATTTGAATATGATTTATTGTAACAAATATTTATTGAGCTTTCCTATTAAATTCAAGAGAGAAACAAAAATGAGCAAAACACAGATTTAAAGAGCCACGGTCCTTATATGGACTTCCAGTGATGTTTTAATAACCATATTGTTCTTAACTATCCATACCTGCAAATCCACTGGGGGAAAAAATTAGGCTCAAAACTTTCATCAGATTCTCAGAGGCATCTGTGGCTTCCAGAAATTTAAGGATCTCTGTCCTAGTTATGTAGAAAGAGTGAAGGGAGAGTATAGCTCAAGTGGTAGAGCATGTACTTACCATGCACAAGGTCCTGAGTTCAATCCCTAGTACCTCCATTAAAAAGTAGATAAATATATTAAGTCTATTCTTAGTCTTTTGAGGAATCTCCATACTGTTTTCCACAGTGGCTGCACCAAACTGCATTCCCACCAGCAGTGTAGGAAGGTTCCCCTTTCTCCACAGCCTCTCCAGCATCTGTCATTTGTGGATTTTTGAATGATCGCCCTTCTGACTGGTGTAAGATGATACCTCATTGTAGTTTTGATTTGCATTTTTCTGATAATTAGTGATACTGAGCATTTTTTCATATGCCTATTGATCATTTGTATTTCTTCCTTGGAGAATTGCTTCTTTAGGTCTTCTGCTCATTTTTGGATTGGGTTGTTTGGTTTTTTTTTGTTGTTATTAAGTCGTATGAGCTGCTTATATATTCTGGAGATCAAGCCTTTGTCGGTTTCATCATTTGCAAAAATTTTCTACCATTCCGTAGGTTGCCTCAAAAGACTAGGAATGTCATTCTAAGTGAAGTAAGCCAGAAAGAGAAAGAAAAATACCATAAGAGATTGCTCATATGTGGAATCTAAAAAACAAAAACAAAACAAACAAAAAGAAAGAGTAAATACAGGACAGAAATAGACTCATAGACAGAGAATACAGACTTGTGGTTGCCAGGGAGGCGGAGGGTGGGAAGGGATAGACTGGGATTTCAAAACTGTAGAATAGATAAACAAGATTATACTGTATAGCACAGGGAAATATACACAAAATGTTATGGTCGCTCACAGAGAAAAAATTGTGACAATGAGTGTGTATATGTCCATGTATGACTGAAAAATTGTGCTGAACACTGGAATTTGACACAACATTGTAAAACGATTATAAATCATTAAAAAAATAAAAAAATAAAGTACAAAAAAAAAAAAAGACTAGGAATAGACTTACCACGTGACCCAGGAATCCCGCTCCTGCGGGAACCATACTTCAAAAAGACACCTGCACCCCAATGTTCATAGCAGCACTATTTACAATAGCCAAGACATGGAAACAGCCTAGATAGCCATTGACAGATGACTAGATAAAGAAGATGTGGTATATTTATACAATGGAATACTATTCAGCCATAAAACAGCATAACATCATTTGCAGCAACATGGATGTCCCTGGAGAATGTCATTCTAAGTGAAGTAAGCCAGAAAGAGAAAGAAAAATACCATATGTGATCGCTCATGTGTGGAATCTAAAAACAAACAAACAAAAAAAACCATAAATGGAAAACAAACAGATTCAAAGACATAGAATACAAACTTGTGGTTCCCAAGGGGGTGGGAAGGGACAGACTGGGACTTCAAAATGTAGAACAGATAAATAAGATTATACTGCATAGCACAGGGAAATAAATGCAAGTTCTTATAGTAGCTCACAGTGAGAAAAATGTGACAATGAATAAAGGCTTGTTCATGTATAACTGAAAAATTGTGCTCTACACTGGAAATTGACACAACATTGTAAACTGAGTATAACTTAATTAAAAAGAAAAAGTAGATAAATAAACCTAATTACTCCCCCTCCAAAAAAATTACAAGCATATTTAAAGATTGAATGGTAAACTATTAAAGGGGAAATGGTACTTTAAAGCCATTTAGTCTGAGTTAGCCTCCTTCAGCTTACAAATGAGAAAACTGAGGTGCGGCAGCAGAAAATGACCTATCCCTGGTGCCACACAGCACTGACATGGGCCACAGCCCCATTCCAGAACTAACTATGGCTATGATGAGGGTAGGGTGAGATAAGTAACAGGAAAGAACTACAGGAGAAATGTGGAAGATTACATTCGCTGGAGAGTGTCAAAAAAGACCTGATAAGAGACGTGGTCTTTGATTTCCGCTTGGAGGAGGTACTGGGGATTGAACCCTGACCTCGTGTGTGCGGAGCATGCACTCTACCACTTGAGCTATACCCATCCCCTACCTTTGAAATAATCTTGATGATGGATTTTGAGACATATTATTGAGAAGGCTAAGGTGAGGGTGGATGGAGTGTGAGTGTCATCTGGGAGAAGAAACAGGGAAAATAAAGTTAGGATGCATGAATCTGTGTGTGTGTGGTGGGTGGAGAATAGGAACTAGGACTAGAAAAACAGGTGGTGGCCCTACTGTGAAAGTCATCAGAGATAGAATGAAAACAGACACATAGTACACAATGCAAGTTCAAGGATCCACAGTAGCATATATCCCCTATCAAATTTCCAAAAACTTCTTTGAATGTTCACACTTTCTCAGTGTTGGCAAACACACATAAAAGCGGCTGGTGGGTATATAAACCAGTACAACCTCTCTGGAGGGCAATTTGGGAATCGGTACCAAAATGCTTTGAGAAGTGCAGAGCTAGTGAACTAGGCAATACCTCTTCTAGGAATTTATTCTATGTAAACAGTAATGAACATGCATAGAGATTGCTAAGACTATCCGTGGCAGTGTTCATTTCAGTAATGAGTCATTAGAAACTGCCTAATCACCACACACAGAGGACATCTTGAGGCTCCTCCTCAAGATGGGAAAATAAAAAATATGATCAATAAGTATCAGCCTGTCGAAGAGTAGTTAGTGGAGAAATGTGCATGATAAATTGTGAGTACTTTAAGTTTGTTTTGACTATTTTACCTTTCCTAATATGTTTTTCTCAAGTGAGAAGCCAGAGGCTTTTTCACTAGCCCGTGTGCCTTATCTGCATAGACAAGGTCATGACACACATTTAGAGAAATGAACCAAGCTGCAAAGCAGGAAGAATTCCACCATCCTTAGTATCAAAAGGCATCTGACCACATGTATATGGACTCAAAGAAAACTCATCACAAAGTTAATCATGGTTATCCCCAACTGTGAAATTAACATTTTAAAAAGTTTGCTCCCTTTTTTTTTTTCTGTTTTCTAGGTTTAAAAAAAATAACAAGTGATCATTTTAAAAGCAAAATACAGGTGTTATTTTTTCAAAGACAGGCATCCCTGAAGTATGACTGTTTTTGAGTGAGGAAGTTAAACCTAGCCAGGATGACTTCTGACCTCAGCAGTTCTTTCTCTGTAATGCATAATCAAATGTCATGTGACACGTCCATGTCTCAGCCCTTCCTATCTTACTCTGAAGATCTGCTTTGTCTGGGATGACTTATTTAGGGGCTTGGTTTACCTCTTAGCACTCCCTCCCTCTGGGAAGCATGTCTATAAAACAATTTTTAGGAATATGAGCATTCTGAAGATTCCTACCAAACACTTATTCAAAACCTACTTCCTAGGAAAGTTACTTCTGGTTTTGTCAAAAGTTCCATGTCTGACCAGACAACACTGAGGGGATCAGCTGGTAATGAGAGAGAAGAGGAAGTAAGATTGATTCTAATATGCCCTGATGTCCTTCCAGACAGATGCCTCTTTGCCTTCTGGTGTGACTCCATCAGTGTCCTGAGCAGGAGTCACACCACAAGGTGAATTCCCATTGATGCCATGCTGGAGATGCTTCCTAGAGAATCAGGGCTCTGCTATTGACCTTCAAATGGGGGGAAAAAAACTGTAAGATATTCCAGATATTGCACAATGAAGAGCCATCCCACCACCATGCTTGAATAGTCTTGATCAACTACTCTGAGCATCTGTGGAACTTACTGTTAAAACCAACGGACCTGCCATTAACAGCAGGTATCTGTGTTCATGCCTGCAGGGGGAGGAGGGAGTGATCTGTTAATTGTTCTGTTTTTTATTTTAGCACTGGTTATAAGGGTATATTCAGCTTCTAAAGATCCATTCAGTGTACATAGGTGACCCTTATATGATATACTTCAATAAAAAGTTAAAAAAAAAACAAACTACCCGGGCACCACTATTATCATTTCCAGAGCAAGGATTCTCAATTGGACCAGTGCTGAATTTGCCAAGAGACTTATAGGGCAATGGATCTGGTTTGAAGGCCTCTGGAGAGTGAAAGGAAGGAAAAGGAGAGTGGAAAACAAGAGAGGCCTGTATGCTTGGAGCCCAAGTGGTGTGGCCTCGTATTCGGAGAAACCGCCCAGGTGATCTGCTTCAGAGAAAAGGGTAGGTGAGTGCATGGGAACACAGCCTCCTATCCCAGCCTTCACCACAGACGCTTGGATCACTGAGCTTTCCACTTTTCTTCTCCGAACTTCAGCTGGACCAGCTATCAAAGGAGAATATTCGATCTTACTAACCATGACCTGATGGCTTTGTGCTCATGGATGTGTCAAGAAAAGACAAAATTTGTCATTAGAGTACTAAAAAAAAAAATGCAGCAATGACTGATAAAATCATTTTTCTTATTAGAAAGCAAAGTGAAACATTTATAGGTGACTCAGATCACCCGGAAACAGGATGTAAGCTGAGTGATGACAAAGCCCATTTTCCACAACAGGATGGCCACTGTGGGAGTGGAGCACTTGGAGTGGCAGAGCTGGAGTTTTCTATGGGCTGTTCACAGCATCTTCTTGGTTTGTCCAGTCATGGAGGTCAAAGTCCCATTGAGAAGCCGAGATCTCGTCCCATCCATTTCCCCTTTTTCATTATCAGTGGTCTGTGGGCCAGCGTTAGACTCCCTGACTTCTCCATCCTGCAAGTTTTCCTTCTTGCATCATCATCACTAACTCAGCTCTCTTACCAGCTTTGCTCTGCTGTTTCTCTACACAAACCTGTGCTTACACACACACGTACAGTCTGGAGTCAACCAGTTATTTTCAAAGAAACTGGTAGTTTACCTGAATGCAGCAGACTTTTTACACCAGAAGTTCCCAAACTATGTTCTGTGGAACACTTATATTCAGGGATATTTATACGAATTCCTTGACAAAAGGATGTGGGGTCAGATATGCTTGGGGAATGCTGGAGTTGTTTTGGGGGGGGTTCTGGGTTTTTTGTAATTGAGGTATAGTCAGCTTACAATGTTGTGTCAACTTCTGGTGTACAGCATAATGTTTCATATACATATATATTTGTTTCATATTCTTTTTTACTATAGGTTACTCCAAGATATTGAATATAGTTCCCTGTGCTATACAGGAGAAACTTGTTGTTCATCTGTTTTATATATAGTAGTTAGTATTTGCCAGTCTCAAACTCCCAATTTATCTCTTCCCACCCCCTTACCCCTCTGGTATCCATAAGTTTGTTTTCTATTCTTTTTATTTTTTTAATTGAAGTACAGTCAGTTACAATGTGTCAGTTTCTGGTGTACAGCACAGTGTCCCAGTCATGCATATACTTACATATATTCATTTTCATATTCTTTTTCATTAAAAGTTATTACAGAAGAAAAACATTTTAGTCTATTTTTATATATAGTGGCTAATATTTGCAAATCTCAAATTCCCAAATTTCTTCCTTCCCACCCCCTTTCCCCAGTAATCATAAGATTATTTACTATGTCTACGAGTCTGTTTCTGTTTTGTAGATGAGTTCATAGCAACCTTTTTTTTCAGATTCCACATATGAATAATATCATACAGTATTTTTCTTTCTGGCTTACTTCACTTAGAATGACAATCTCTAGGTCCTTCCAGGTTGCTGCAAATGGCATTATTTTATTCTTTTTATGGCTGAGTAGTATTCCATCACATAAATATACCACAACTTCTTTATCCAGTCATTTGTTGATGGACATTTAAGTTGTTTCCGTGTCTTGGCTATTGTAAATAATGCTGCTGTGAATGTTGAAGCTCATGTTTCTTTTCGAATTAGAGTTCTTTTCAGATATATGCCTAGGAGTGGGATTGCTGGATCATATGGTAAGTCTATTTTTAGTTTTTTGAGGACTCTCTGTACTGTTTTCCATAATGACTGCACCGAACTACAAACTACATCCCGAATGCTGGAGTTTTTTAAGTGTTAACTTTAGAACTTCTCAGAGCCTTTGATATGCATTGTGGATGTTCTAGAATACACGAAAACTCTTAAATCTTTTTTTGTAGAAATAAATAGCAATTCCTCAGGCAATCCAGTTTAGGAAAACTGAGAAATTCATTCATTCAACCTACATTTATTAAATAGCTACTAGGTGTCAGGCACAGTTCCAAGTGCCTGGAGAATATATCTTTCTCAAGGTCCTTTTCAAAGCCTTTTTATTCTAGTGGCACGAAAAGGCAATAAATCAGTAAACAAGATAGCTTCAGCATCTGATAAGAAATGTATGGACGAAATTGCCAGGGCCCACTTTTTAAGGCCTCTTTGGAGAGCTGTCTAAGCTGAAACTTGAAGGTAAACATGAGTCAGCCACAGGAAGAGCCATGAGGAGAACATTCTATACAAACAAGAGAGTGCATGCAAAGGCCCAGAGACAGGAAGGATCATGGGCTGCTCCAAAGTCAAAGTCTGGCCAGGCTGGTGTTGCTGGAGGCTAGTGAAGGAAAAAGACAGTGGTGGAAAATGAAGTTGAGGAGAAGGTGGGTATTGGTTCATGTAAGGCCTGGTCGGCAACCATCAGGAACTTGGAAACTGGTCCAAGAGCAAGAAGAAGCTATTAAGGGGCTTTAAGTAGTGAGGTGCTGCCAGGGGAGATGGAGAGAAGTGGGTGGCTTAGAAATGTGTCCTGCTAGGAGGGCCTGTGGGACTCTCCAGTTACTGTCTGGACTCTACACATACTTCAGCACATTATCTGTGCTATACTCATAGTGTCTTTTTGTGGTTATGAACCTCTGTTTCCTAACTCAGTTGCAAGTTCTCTCTCTCTAGGTTCTAAGCAGAAGGCCAAGAGTAAAATCCAGGCATCAAAAGACCTGGGTTTTAAGCCTGGGCTCACACTAAGCAGCTGTTAGAGTGTAGACAAGCCACTTCACCTCTGGGCCTCAGTCACTTCATCTGTAAAGGGGGGCCAAAGGACTAAGTGATCTAATTCTACCATTTCGAGATCTACATTCTTTGCTGTTCAAGGCAGGGAGAGGCATAACTAGACAAATAGAGAAAAGGGAACTAGGGATTTGCTTCACATCCCTTGATGAGAGATAACAAGGAAGAAAAATAACATGTTAAAAGATTAGCCCCATAACGTTGGGCTTGGTAATGATTTCTTGGATATGACACCCAAAGCACAAGCAACAGAAGCAAAATTTGGCGAATAGGAATTGCATCAAACTAAAAAGCTTCTGCACATTAAAGGAAACAATCAGCAGACTGAAGAGGCAACGTAGAGAATGGGAAAATAGGTTTGCAAATCATGTACCTGATAAAGAATTAATATCCAAAATGTACTAGGAACTCCTACAACTCAACAGCAAAAACCAACAAAAAAAGGCACCCAATTTAAAAATGAGCAAAGAACTTGAACAGACGTTTCTCCAAAGAAGATATATAAATGGCTAATAGATATATGAAAAGATGTTCAAGGTCACTAGTCATCAGGGATGTGTAAATCAAAACTACCATGGGGTATCCTCTCACACCTGTTAGAATGACTTTTGCTCAATAATAATCATTTTAAAACATACAGCAAATGTTGGCAATGATGTGGAGAAATTGGAAACCTTGTACACATTGGTGGGATTGCAAAGTGGTACAGCTGCTATGGAAAACAGCATGGCGTGTCCTGAAAAAATTGAAAATAGAACTACCATGTGATCCAACAATCCCACTTCTGAGTACTTGTCCAAAATATGTTCAAACCCTCAAAAGTGTACATTAAATATGTGCAATTGAAAAACAAGGTCAAAGATTAGATATTGCATTAGCTTCCTGTGGCTGCTGTAACAAATGGCCACAAATTGTCTTAGAACAATAGGAATTTCTTCTCTTCCATTCTAGAGGCCAAAAGTCCAAAAATGAAGAGGTTGGTAGGGACACATTCCCTCCAAAGGCTCTGGAGGGGAAGCCATTCCTTGCCTCTCTTCCAGGTTCTGGTGGCTCTAGGGACCCTTGACTTGTGACCACATCACTCCAATCTCTGTCTCTGTTGCCTCTTACTCTTGCATCTCAACTTTCCTCTGCTTCTTTCTTGTAAAGATCCTTGATTGCATTTAGGACCCATCTAGATAATCTAGGATAGGCTCCTAATCTCAAGATCCTAAACTTAATCATATCTTTTTAGCTGTATCAAGTGAGATTTAATCTTTTACCACGTGAAGTTAATATGCAGAGTTTCTGGGGATCAGAAAGTGGACATATCTTTTGGGCGGACACCATTAAGCCTGTAGGGCGCCATCTGAAGGCTCTAGAGACTAAGCCATGGGCTGAACTGATAAACAAACTGTGAGGAATGTCATGTATCCAGGCTGGATAAGAAATGGCCTACTTAATGAAGTTTCATGATGAACTTTCAAACTTTCTGTCCTTAATCATGTAACATCCTATGCTTACTGCAGGAGCTTGGGGACCTAAATAGCTTAAGATTATTAACTTAGATGATATATGAGGCATCGTGCATGTCCTATATAAACACTTTCCTAAGAATCAATAAACAGAGAATTGCTTCACTTTTCTCCGCATGGTGTTTGTGTGTACATGATATTGCGCCACCGACAAAGCCCACCACAGATGTCAGTTACCACCTCACTCCAAATTACCCTCTTCCTCTCCAGGGTCCCCCTTCCGCCATGACTTTTATTTCTTTTCATTTTTCCTCCATAGTGCCCAGTAAAAGACTTTGCATACAGTAGGTAGTTTTATTCGATGAGTACTGCTCAGCCAAGCATGAGAGATTCGAGTCTAAGTCCCTACACTGCACCAATCTGTCTTGTGACCCTGGCAGGCAAGTCTCTCTGGCTGTCTGGGGCGTGGCTTTCTAAAGAGAGAAGCTGACTGCAATTGGCTTCTAGAAGCTCTTATACCATTTATATTCTGCAAGAAGAATTTGCAGAGGAGGAAAAAGACGATTTCCCTTTACCCATCTCAGGTTCATTGGACCTACAAACTAGACTGGCAAAAATACAGACTAACAGGAGAAAAACAGAAGTTTATTGACACATGTACCATAAGTACGCACAGGAGAATTCAGTGATAAGCAGCCCAAAGGAATGGTTTAGAATTTGGATTTATATAGCATCTTAACAAACGAACAATACATTTGTAGAGAAGTGACAAGCAAAAGGGAGAGGATTTTGAGTTTTTAAGGGTAGCAAATTATGAGAAGGTAAATTTGGGGGAAGCCATTGGACAATCAAGGCTAGTTAGTAAAATTTGTTACCTAGATTCCCCATGTGCCATCTCGGGGCTGATAAAAGTCTAGAGTTTTCTCCAGTGATTAAGAATCACCCTGCCCTTCTGAATATAGAGAGGGCTAGGGCAGAGATGTTTTCTTATGTCTGCTTTTTCTCAACTGCCGTCAGCTCAAAATAACCCTTATGTCAGAGTGGCATATTTTAAGGGGTGGTATACTCTGAACCCCTTCACATTCAAGATTAAATATGTTCTTCCTCAGCATCCTCTGAAACACATCTTTCCTCTAAGTTACAGAAGGAAAACAGCCTTTTGCCCTCTCCTACTGCAGTTTGGGGGGAAGCATCTGCCCTGGAGAGAAGAAAAGGATTGAAACGAGATAAAAATCTTCATTTTCCAGTCCTGCTGGCCCAGATCTGAACACTTGAGGCTTTTGCAATAAGGAGAGTCAAGTTTCAAAGATCTCTATCTCGACTCTGAGCTCTATTGCTGTTTTGGAAAAAGTCAGCAAATCATTCAGGTAACAAGTGCCCTTCAGACCAGCAACCCAGAGCCAACTGGATGCCTGCTTCTGTCTTTCACCCTCATCCCGCCCCCTCCAGCCCCTACCCCCACCACCCCATCCCAGCATATCCTCAGAAAAACTTCCTCCCATAAATAATTTAAAGATCCAAGCTATTAATTAGGGAAACCGTAACAGAGGGTGAGAAAGGCACAGGAAATGGAAAATAATTATCCTGTCCTCTTCATCACACTCTCTTACTTAAGTGCTGAGGAAATATATGAACTTTTATACCAAGGAGAAAGGAAGAAAATAACGTTAACTGAGCACCTACTGTGTTCCAGGCCTTTTCCTGGTTATCTTACCCTTATCTGTGAAACAGATATCATTGTTCCCTTTAAAAGATACGGAAACAACCCAAACATCCATGACCAGACAGCAGGATAAACAAAATGTGGCATGGATAGACACTGGAATACTATCCAGCCTTGAAAAGGAAGGAAATTCTGGTATATGCTACAACACGGATGAGACATTAAGACATTATGCTTAAGACTCACAGGTATAGAGAACAAACTAGTGTTTACCAGTGGGGAGAGGGAAGGAAGGAGGGGCAACCTAGAGGGAGGAGGGTTACAAGAGGTACAAACTATTATGTATAAAATAAGCTGTAAGAATATATTTTGCAGGGGGAGGGTATAGCTTAGTGGTAGAGTGCATGCTTAGCATGCACAAGTTCCTGGGTTCAATCTTCAGTCCACTGTAATTAATTTTTAATTAACTTTAAAAAAATGTATTTTGCAACACAGGGAATATAGCCAATATTTCATAATAACTATAAATGAAGTACAACCTTTAAAAATTATGAATCACTTATGTTGTACACTTGTAACATATAATATTGTACATAAACTATACTTCAATAAAACCTTTTTTTTAAAGGACAATATGCTTAAGACATTATGCTAAGTGAAAAGAGTCAGACACAAAAGGGCACATTGTGTGATTCCACTTATAGGCGGGACCTAGAATAGACATATCCACAGAGACAGAAAGTGGAATAGAGGTTACCAGTGGGTGAAGGGAGGAAAGAAGGGGGGTTATTGTTTGATGGGTACAGACCTTCAGTACAAGATGATGAAAAACCTCTGGAAATGGTTAGTGGTGACGGTTGCACAAGATTGTGAATGCAATTCATGCTGCCAGACTGTACACTTAAAAATGGTTAACACTTTCAAAATTTCTGTTACGTAGATTTTGCTACAACTTAAAAAAAAATGTTTGGAAACCACAAGTTTAATTGTCCAAAAACATGCAACCATTAAAGGGGGTTTGAACCCATTTATCTGACACATGATTATTATTATGTGAAGAAGACCTAGTGGGTAGTAATAATACAGATCTCCAGACAAAGCAGAAACGGCAATTGTTTCATGTCTACCCCAAACTAACTTCCTGACCTGAGGTTGCTTTTCAAATGACGACTGGGTGAGTGGAAAGAACGTTAACTCATCACTCACTGAATATTATCTAACCACTTCCTCCTAAGCCTCTTGTGTGGAGGTCCTCGTCTGCTGTGTGATCCTTCCTCTGGTTCAGTTTTATCTGAAGTCTGAGAGTAATTCAGTAACTGAAAATAAATAAATTTATTTATTTATTTAGGCTCCTAAAGCCTAAAATGATGTCCTCAATGGGAGTACAAATGGTGATTCCCTTTAGCCGCTGTTGAGAGAACTTCGAGAAGTCACCTAGACTGTGACGCTCAGGTTCAGCTTTGTCTCCCATCCCAGGTGTCTGGCACAATATCTGGCCAACAGCAATATTTGGAAATATTTAATTAATTGAATTAAATTTTGAAAAGTTAATCCCAAACCTCACAGGAAACACTCTATACGACCAGCCCACATACAGAATGATCCAAAGTCTCTAATGGCAATCGGGGATTCAGTTGTTGTTGTTGTTGTTGGTGGTGGTGGTGGTCCCTCCCTCACCTGCTACCACCATGACACATAGAGTTTAACCCTGCTTTTTTGGTACCATGTCCTGGGTTGTTGTTTTTTTTTTTAATGAGGGTACTGGGGGCTGAACCATTGAGCTACCATTGAGCTATTACCCACCCCCATCCTGGTCATGTTAATCAAGGACCACTGAAGAAGGTTTCAGTACTGTATCCCTTCTCAGTAAGAATAATAGCTAAGGACACGATTGACACTATGTGCCTACAAAAGTGACATAACACGAAGTGCCAACACAACCTGGGAAGCACTGTGTTTTTGCCCCAAATATTTATCCTGAAGATAAGGAGGCCTTCAGGCCTAGTTTCCAACTTATAGGGAAAATGCAAGACAGAAATAAGTTAAACTACACCACAGTTAGATAAAGACAGAATGCAAGACAAACCTCAAGACAGTTGGCCTTCTTACTGCAAAACATTGATTCCATAGGAAAGCAGGAGGGGGCTTCTGTTCTAGATTAGGGGAAATTTAAGAAATATAAAGCCAAAATGTATTATGTGAGCCCTCAGTAGATCCTGGCAATTAAGAACATCCAGTTATGCAACTAATAGGAAAGAATATGAAAATAAAATATTTATGTGTATGTGTATGTGTATGTGTAACTGAATCACTTTGCGGTACACCTGAAACTAACAATGTAAATCAACTACATTTCAATTAAAAAAAAAAAAGAACATCCAGTTATGGACTGGAAGTCAGTTATTAGGGAATTATTATTTGTATCCTCATTATGATGAGGATATAATATGAAGGAAACCATCCTTCTTTTCAGGGCATGCGTGCTGAGATATGTAAGCCTGAAATGTCATGACTGACATTGAACTTATTTTCAAAAGGTTTAGCAAAACAAAGCACACACATTCACACACATGTACCTATAGGCAGGGAAAGCAGATATGGCAATCTTTTTTTAAAACATTTTTTATTGATTTATAATCATTTTACAATGTTGTGTCAAATTCCAGTGTAGAGCACAACTTTTCAGTTATACATGAACATATATATATATTCATTATCACATTTTTTTCTCTGTGAGCTACCATAAGATCTTGTGTATATTTCCCTGTGCTTTACAGTATAATCTTGTTTATCGATTCTACAATTTTAAAATCCCGTCTATCCCTTCCCACCCTCCACCCCCTAAACCAATAAGCTTAAGCTAGCTTCAAAACTAGATATTGATTTAATATTAAATATTTTCTAGATCACATAAACCCTAAATTCATTCTAGGCAGTTTCTTTTATATTTCTGGGAATTTATATAAGCACTCAATTTCCCTTAAGACTATTAAATAGAGCTCATTCCCAAATTAATTTTGATAATACTATCTGGATGTAAAGACATTTCATATCTATAATGAACATAGACATACTTACATCCACATACACACAGAGATCTCATAGTTCTGCTTGAGTTTACAAAGGCCTTTTTTTTTTTCAGTCTCAGAAATTAAGAATGGTCTAGAGGAAGGTTCCTGAGAGCCTGGGTAGAATATTTACATCTCAAAAGCACAGGGAGAGATATGCAAGTTCCTCCACAAAGCAAAACGAGTTTTAGAATGTCAAAGGAGCCTCATCTTGGCCATGTCCAAGGGTGAGATTTCCTAGTATCTCTGCTTTCTGATCCTCCTTTGATGTGTCCCCTCTTGGGAGGGGGGGGACCCTTTCAGGGTGCCCACACTGAGAATGTGGCTCCGGTATCTAATAAAAATTCAAATGGCTTTATGTGACTTCTAAGTGAGGCTCCTCAGGGGAGATTGGGATGGCACCTTGCGGCATGCACTGGGGAGCCCCAGGCCCCATCAGTCCTCTTCTTCAGCTCCTGGGAGCTGAAAGGAAGGATGCTTAGTTCAGCCTTTCTCTCTCTGGGGACAGTGAGGGCCTTCCCTCGTCCAATGTCCCTCTTTCCTGCAGTAAGTGTGCTGACTAGGTCCCAGTTTCATTGGAAGTCTGCATACCCCACGTTGGGGGCAGGGGGCACCCATCCACACCTGGGGTGTTCTGCTTTTAGTCCTCTTCTTTTTTTTTTTTTTTCTTCTGCCATGTCCTGGTTATTGAAAACCCTAAGGGCCACTTCAACTAGTTGGGAGGTGAGGATGCTAGGTCCCACCATAATCTTTCGAAGTTTGCAGCAAATATCTGGAGTACTCTGAGATACGAACTAGGTGTTTATTACCACTGCACTTCTTGGATCCTTAGGGTCCAGGGTAGTGTATCTCCTAAGGCAGTCTCTAATCTTACCCAAAAAGGCAGAGGAATTTTTATTCTTTGATTTTACAAAACTGAAAAGTTAGAAAATGGTGTTATAATTTAGTGAGCCATTCTCTATTTCTCCTGGTCACCTAGCTGGTATTGTGGCCAGACAGTATTTGCAAAAAAAAAAAAAAGGTTGTTTTTATTTTTTTGTCATTGAGGTATAGCCATAGAGTTTCCAATAATTCAGAATGCACCCTAACGGGCTGTCAGAGAGGACAAATATCTTGTCCCCCATATCCTCAGATCTTGGTTGAAGATTTGTCCCTAACCAAGAGATCTATAATAAGTGTTGGTGGAGACACAAATTCAGCTGTTCTTAGCCCACTGAAAATTTCCTTCTCTAGAGAGTCGGTAAGTAAGTTTTTCCAATTAATAATTTAAAAGTGTACACTCAGGTTGTTCAGGTATACCAAACTAGCACCCCTCTACAAGTAATTTTAGTTACCAGGACCCCCTAATGAGGGCCAAAGCCAGGAGAGACATAGATGGTCTCACTGAGGCCTTTCACAATCAGGCCTCCCTGATCAGCCTCCAAGACTTGGAGGACAGGGTTGTCTTACAATCTCTCAGACCCTCCAAGCTGACCAGACCAGATCAGATTAACTGTGCAGTCCCTGAATTGTCCCTTCGTTCCCCCTTGAGATGGGGACAGAGCCCAGAAGCTGTTTTGTGGGGTAAATGGCACTCACCTCTCCAAAAGGACTACTTCGATGTGTAGAGTGGCTGCTGAGTCTGTTCTGTGAGCTGGGGTGTAGGCACTCAACAAAGCAGGTGCTAAGACGGATCTCCTGTACCCATCCTCCCAGCAACAAAGACAAATTCCCCCAAGTGAGCTGCCACAGCCCACTGTGTAGCCTATTGGGAGCTGGAAGAAACCAAGAGGTTAGCCAAGATGTCTTATCTAGGTTGCCAAAATTTGTTACCTGAAAACTGGATTCACCTCTTGGTGGGTGTAGAGCCAAAAGACAAGCCAAAGAGCAGATGAAGGAAGTATTTATTACTTGCAGCAAGTAAGGAGAACACCAAGGATCTTCCCCAAAGCAATGTCTCCCTGAACAGCAAAATTAGGGAAGTGGTAAGCTAAGCATATGTGCATATTCATGAAGGGGCTTAAGCAGAGAAGAATTCAGCGTAGAATTGTGGCGAAGGTTGACAGAGTCCAAGCTTCAGTTGATTGAGCTCATTAGGGTCAGAAAAGTTCTACATCATCAGCCCTGAGGTTCCGGTTGAGATCTGTTGTGTGCGGACACAACGCGGGCAGTGAAAGAATTTACCAAAGACCATGAGGAACGTTTAGGAAAGTTTAATAGGTGCACTGTTACAGGCAACAAGGGGTCACATGGATGAGATGTGTCTGCGTGAGCTCCGAGGGTGGCAGCGCAGGGTCTTTTATTTGGGGGGACGAGGCTGTGACCACAAGGAGCAGGGGCGGCATCATCAATTCACGCACAGGTACCAGAGTGGTTGTAAAATCTGTCAGGAACTCCTTTTTTTTTTTTTTTTCAATTGAAGAACAGTCAATTACAATAGGATTTATGACTTTGATAAGGGCAGGTGGTGAGTCCTATCTGCCTAGGGGATTGTGAGATGGGCTATGTCTTGGGGCGGTTTAGCTTTGTTAGCATAAACACACATCAAGAGAAGATGTTTTTATCTTGCAGAAATGCAGGGACAGGAAGAGTACTGCAGTGGGCTGTGGGAGTTAGAGTGTCAATAGGCTCCAGGCACAGAAAGTGCAGGGGTGGGGGTTTTATGATTCCCAGAGAGCACTAGCTGGCTCCACAAGTTGGTTGAGTGCTTGCGGGGGAGGGGGTGGTTTAAATTCTCCACAACAGCTCAAGATGGTGCTTCAGGCTAATCTTTCCCACTGAAACAGAACTGGGAGTCTTTACAACTGATTTTTTATCTTTGCTATTGTTACTTCTCTTGCCTGATAACAGTCATTTGTTCTTTTGTTCCCTTAAGAGCATTATTACTGAGACCTGTTTAAGGACAAGCATGATGGCCAGGCTTAGATCCCTGGATGAGTTAAGCCAACCATGGCTTCTCTTTGGTCAAGAAAGCCATGCCTGATTTCCTTTCTCCAGGGACCCACTACCTTATCTGCTAACAGCTCTCCATTGAATGTCAACTTCTTTACCTTCCTTGTTTAGCTTACTCTGTCATCTAATCACTGGGTACTAAGTCCCTAGTCATCTCCTCTTAAAAGCCTTCCTTCCTGCCCTGCTTCAGTATCATTAGCGACTCTTATTATGTGTCATTGAATTACCATAAGCAATGCTGCATCAGAGCCTTCAACACACTGAACAGTCGTTTATGGTCAATTGTCTTTCTCTCCCACCATCTGGATTTTCCCTGCGGATAGGGCATTTTGCTCTACTTTGTATCTGGCAGCTAGGTGCTCATTAAATTTGCAATAAATGTTTGTTAAATAATCATATGATAGAGAAAAATAATAAATTATTAGTTATTTTAAAATCCTTCCTTTCCTGCATCTTTCAAGGAAGTTAGATCTCCACTAAGAACTTTGGTTTTGCACAGCAGAGTGATTCTTGGAAATGCAAATTATAGGAGCAAAAACAAAAACAAGAACAAAAACAAAAAACAATTTCTTTGCTTGAGAAAACGTACAGCCAGACCTTCTGAAAGTGGAGTGTTTTCCCCACTGGCATGGAGAAAAAAACGTTAGATGGGAAAATGGGGTTGTTTGGCAGAAAGAGAAATGGCAGCTCCCATAAGATGTAGAATTTTGAAGAAAGAGATGTTTAAGAGTGATACATGTGGATAAAAAAAGGTGTTGCCTGCCATTTCAAGTAATACCTGCTGTTCCGGTAAACAATGAATTATGCCTGCATCAAGCCGGCAGCCTCTGCAGCCGCCTCTGATCATGTGCCCTGAGGGGAATTCAGGATGGAGAAAAACAAGCTACTGGCCCTAGATAGGTAAGATGCACATCAAAGGAATAATTTCAATGACCCCAAACTCTTGCATCTTCCCATACAGAGAAAGGCACTAAAATAATTAACTTGAGATACCTGTCTTTTGTGATTAGCAGTAATCTTTGGATGTTTGACTACACGGTTATTCTTTTTGTTTTGTTTTGTTTTTTGTTTTGTTTTGTTTTGTTTTCCCAGCAAAAACTCCTATAT
Source organism: Vicugna pacos (assembly GCF_048564905.1). Classification (NCBI taxonomy): domain Eukaryota; kingdom Metazoa; phylum Chordata; class Mammalia; order Artiodactyla; family Camelidae; genus Vicugna; species Vicugna pacos. The sequence goes on from NC_132990.1 coordinate 509,080, forward strand.
TTCTTGGCTCTTCCCTTACCTCTTTGGATCAGTTCCTCAGAGCTATCTGAGAGGCTGTTTCCAGGCTATTGTCCTCAGTAATGTCTCTGAATAAAATGTAATTTTCAACTTTTGGGTTGTGCAGCCTTTTTTCAGTCAATATACACAATGTCAATTCCCTTTTCCATTTTGCACAAGAACTTTAGTAACAAGTGATAATACTTTTCTATTCTTTTTAGAGGATCATTTGGGATCTTGTGTTTCTTCTAAGTATAAGAAATTTACACAGCAGAAATGGACAAACAAGGGGCTTGTCCAAGGAGGTCTAGTTGCATTTGGTTTACAAATAAATGAAGGATGACAGCTCTGGACACTCTACAGTAGCAGGTGAAGCTTCTGAGCAGCATCTTTCAGTGTGTGCAAGTTAACAAGTGCTCGTGGCCATTCACACCAACACACTCTGCTTTTCTCTCTTCAAGAGAAGCTGTGCTTCAACTTGTCAGCACCTCTTATTTATCATGAACAAATAGAATAGCTGAGCCCATACAAACACCAAGAACCCCTCAAATATTTTCAGTTCATGATGGACTTCGGCAGAATAAAAGATTTTATGGATTGACTATCTCCATGGGTTTAGGAAACCCATATCTAAGTAAACAAGAATCATCAAGATAAATGGCTAAATGACCCCAGTTAAGGACGTATCTGCATTTTGTAAAATATAATTCTTTATTCTTTCTGACGGAAGCGAAGCATAGACATGAGCTTTCATACAGATCAATATGACGGCCCCCAGTGTGACCTTGTGGCCTCTGAATCACATTATGGGAAACACTGCCATCAACTTTCATTCTGTTCCCACGTTGGTCTCTTGGGATCCTCTTTGCATTCACTAGCATTCCCATCCTGATTCTCATCACCTCTCAAGCCTTTGCTGGAAGAAAGAGCTGCAGCAATCCTTACCTTTAAAAACATCATGAGGCAGTCAGAATGTTCCACATTCATATAAAGTTCCTTTTTGAGGGGGGCAAGGGGAGACAACCACAACAGCCAGAATAATGTCATTTATTGCTTGTCCACTGGGAATAGAACATGGCTGGCTGTGATGAGGCATGGCACATACTCATATACTGTGATGAGGATGGAAGGGCAGAAAGCACTGGGGCTTGGGGTCAGAAAACCTAGGCTCATATCTTGACTTTGTCATTTATACTTACAAATTTCAGTAACTCATAAAACCTCTTTAAGATTTCACTTCTTTATCTACAAAATAGATATGATTTTATCTACCTCACCAGAGGGTTTTAAGGATAAAGTGAGCTACTAGATGTAAAAGTTGCAGGACGTTGAATCTGCGTAACTATTGCACATCTCTCTTCCATGTGGTTCAGTCTCTAAAAGAAGTTGTTTCAAGTAAATACAACCAAAGAGCCAAGAATAATTTAAAATAAGGGATGGGGGGTGTAGTTCTAAACTTGGAAAATATTAGAGTATCTTGGTCATACTCTTGGCAAAATTTCTCACAATCCCTTTCCTACTCTTCTCACATCCCACAATTCTAAGAATTTTCTTACTTACCTAAATCCCTCCCCATCTCACAAAATACCTTTACCAATATCCCCCAGATTATGGAATATTTTTCTCTTGCTCATCTTCATCATGTAGACCAATATAGCATATCTGCCAACGTGTCTTCTTTCTCTCTAAATCTCTTTTTTTTTCCCGTTGTTTTCATCATGAAAGTTTAGGAACTGTGCATGAAAGAGAGATGCACTCAAAGACCAGATGTCTTAGTCTACTTGGGCTTCTATTAAAAAAAAACCCAAGTTTTGGTGGCTTATCAACCATTGAAATTTATTTTTCACAGTTCTGGAGGCTGGAAGTCCAAGATCAGGGTGCCAGCATGGTCAGGTTCTGGTCAAAGCCCTCTACTGGGTTGCAGACTGCTGACTTCTTGTGTCCTCACATGGTAAAAGGGACCAGGGAGCTCTCTCATGCCTCTTTTATGAGGGTTTTAATCTCATTCATGAGGGTGGTGGTCTACCTAATCATCTCCCAAAGGGTCCCCTCCTAATACTGTCACATTGAGAATCATGATTTCAACACATGAAGTTTGGGGTTCATAAACATTCAGACCAGATCATCAGGAAATGTGGACAAAAGACTAAGACCTAAGACTAAGATAGCATCCTTCTCTTCAGGAAACGGAAAAGGCTGGCAGCATTTATATTTTAATAACTGCTTGACTTTGTCATACTTGGAAAGAGACAGACTGAAAGCCAGTCACAGAACAAGACTTGCAATCAGAAGTGCAGGCAATCTTCCTGGGCATCTGGAGTCACAGTCTGGAGCAGAGCTGCATTTTCTGATTGGAGGATAGCAGATGAAGGTCTAGCTTCCAGGTGCTTCTTCATATGGTCAGCATCCAGTCCAGGAATTCTGTGTCCCTCAGCAAGCAGGACAGGTGTTCTCCCAAGAGATTCCACTGTAGCTGGCATCTGCACGGTCACAAATCCTTTCTTCTAGGCATAGGCTATGCAAATACTTGTCTGCAGTTTTGCAGAAAGAAGAACTAGTGAATGTCTGAGCTCAACAAAAATGTCACATCCTGCTAATGCAAAAACTTTCCATTTTCTTGCACTCCCAAACTCATCTCTAGGTCAAATCTAGCACCTCTTTTCTGAAAATATACTTGGGATTTCTCCTCAAAACCATTCAAATGGTCACCTCACTAAAAAAACAAACAACAAAAAAATGTGGCAGGTATTCACATAAATAATCTCAGGCTGTTTCTTTACTTTTCTTTTCTGTCTCTCTTTTTAAAAAATCTCTTGAGAATTGCTTTCACTTCTGGGGGAAAGTCACCAACAATGAGGTTGATTTAAATTTGTGATCATATTGTTTCCACAAGCCATTTTCAGTTAATATTCCCACATATAATATTCCTGCAATATTTCTGTGGAAGAGGCCACTGTCAGTCAAGGTATTTTATTCTATCAATTCAACCTGATTTTTATCTGACTAATTTTTTTTTCTTGATTAAATGCCATTCATACTGATGTTTCTAAATCTAGGTGGCCACATACCAATTTTCCCCATACTGACCACATCTCCTTGTTCAAGCTGTTGTCCCGTATGAAAGGCTGTGTGCCAAGTCATGCCCATCATGTCTTTCAAAACCCATCTCCAAACTTCCATCTCTCATGCACTCTATTCCCCAGTTAGCTCCACCACACTTTGATAGCTTCTTACAGACTTCTACACATTCTTAAGTCATCACTAGGATGTGACTTTGCATCTGTTGGTTCATTGACTTTTTTTTAACCCCTCCTATGCAATTCCTATTTTTTATTAGTTATTTCCTTTGCAATCTTTCCCTTGCTCACCAATTTATTTAGCCCAGTGGCTGCTCAGAGGAGATTAGTAAACCTTCAATCCATGTTCATTTTTCTGACTTCCAGAAAAAATTTTTTTTTTTTTTAAAACAGACATACCACTGTAATGAAAACACATGCTTTGCTGGTATTGTTTGTTTCCTGAGTGGGGCATAACTAAGTTTCTTCATTGATTTTGTCTTGGATGGGGTACCAGGGATTGAACTCAGGACCTCTTGGGTGTTGAACATGCGCACTACCTCTTAAGCTATACCTTTCCTCCAGATATACTACTTTAAAACTTAGTGAATAAGTTTCACTGATTTGAAAAGGAAATTGACCTCAAAGCCATGTCTGCCTGGGCCACAGAAAGTGTTATATTTCTAACAAGAAGAAATTCTTTGGCTTCTTTTCACCTAGCCTTTATTTTTCTTTTCAAACAAAGCCAAAGTCTCACTGTAGACTTGATTTATCATTTTTAATGTATCTGTCACTGGGTAAAATCTCTAAACTTCAGAGATATTACAGGGAGTGTTTATTCCTCAATACTTTGGTTTCCCTGAGGAGGGATTAAAACTTTAGGCCTCTAGCCCTGCCCCATACTCCTCTCCACTGAGATCTAGTGAGTTTCCTGGTAGATGGGTTATAGCCATTGGTCCAAAATTATATTAGTAGGCCAATAATCTAAATCTATAAGAATTCTCCTTCCCTCTTCACACCAGACCAGTGTATGGCAGCAACTCTAGGTAAATGCTATGTTCTGCAGAACCACATTTACCTTCAAGTGGGCAATTCCAAGATAAGGGGAGGGATGGCAAGCCACTGCCTCAAATATAACTTAGTAATAAACATGATAGTTTTGATCTTTATCTTCTGGCCACTATATTTACTGTTCAGTTGGTTCCGAATGTGGCTGGATAATAAATGTCTTTTTTCATCTAGACAGCTGGAACCTTATTTATGCAAATGAGAACCAATCTGATTCCTTCTCTGTGTGTGAATCTAGGGTAGCACAGAGTTTGCAAGAGTCATGTAGGTCTATAAGCAGCCTGCTGTGATAAAAAGCATGGCTTTAGAGTAAGACAACACTGACTATGAATTCTCTGCAACTTTCTACCCTTGTGACTCAGGACAAGATAATTAACCTCTCTGGGCTTCAGTTTGCTCATCTATAAAAATGAGAATAATAGTAATAACTCAAAATTTTTGCAAAACTAAATGTGTTTATGAATGCTTGGTACATGTAAAACTCTCAATGAATACTGGTTTTCTAGGAGCATTATTTTTTTTTATCACTGTCAAAATCATTCTTTTAGAGGAAGCCCTCTGATTCCCTCCATGAGTAAGGCACAGGCCTGATGCTCTCTGGGCAAACCCAACTAGAGAGCTCAGCTCTGAAGAGGAGCAGAAACCAGTGCCTATACAAAAACAGACATATGGCTCAATGGAACAGAATAGAGAGCCCAGAAATAAACCCACACACCTATGGTCAATTAATCTTAAACAAAGGAGGCAACAAAATACAATGGAAAAACGAGTGTCTTTGGCAAGTGGTATTGGGAAAGCTGGACAGCAGCATGTAAATCAATGAAGTTAGAACATGCCCTCATACCATACACAAAAATAAACTCAAAATGGCTCAAAGACTTGTACATAAGACACAATACCATACAACTCCTGGCAGAGAACATAGGCAAAACATTCTCTGACATAAATTGTAGCAATGTTATCTTAGGTCAGTCTCCTAAGGCAATAGAAATAAAAGCAAAAATAAACAAATGAGACTTAATTAAGCTTATAAGCTTTTGCACAGCAAAGGAAACCATAAACAAAACAAAAAGACAACCTATGGACTGGGAGAAAATATTTGCAAATGATGTGACTGGCAAGGGCTTAATTTCCAGAATATACAAACACTTCATATAAATCAGTAACAAACAAACAAACAAAAAAAACCCAATCAAAAAATGGACAGAATACCTAAATAGATATTTCTCCAAAGAAGACATCCAGAAGGACAACAGACACATGAAAAAATGCTCAATATCACTAATTATCAGAGAAATGCAAATCAAAACTACAATGAGGTATCACCATACACCAATCAGAATGGCCGTCATTAAAAAGTCTACAAATAATAAATGCTGGAGAAGGTGTGGATAAAAGGGAACTCTCCTACACTGTTGGTAAGAACATAAATTGGTGCAGCCACTATGGATAATGGCATGGAGGTTCCTTAAGAAAACTAAAAACTAGAGTCACCATATGATCCAGCAACCCCACTCTTGGGCATATATCCAGAGAAAACCCTAGTTTGAAAAGATACATGTACCTCAATGTTCATAGCAAAACTATTTACAATATCAAAGACATGGAAACAACCTAAATGTCCATCCACAGATGACTGGGTAAAGCAGATGTGGTATATATACAATGGAATATTACTCAATCATAAAGAGAATGAAATGATGCCATTTGCAGCAACATGGATGGGCCTAGAGATTGTCATACTAAGTGAAGTTAAGTCAGACAGAGAAAGACAAATATCACATGATATCACTTATATGTAGAATCTTAAAAAATGAGACAAACGAACTTAAGTACAAAAAGAAACAGATTCACAGATACAGAAAACATACTTATGGTTGCCAAGGGGGAAAGGGGCAGGGGAGGAATAAATTAGGAGTTTGGGTTTACAAACCACTATATATAAAATAGATAAACAATAATGTCTTATGGTATAGCACAGGGAACTATATTCAATATCTTGCAATAAACTATAAAGGAAAAAGAAAAAAGAAACCAGTGCCTGTAGCCAATACGATGCCCTTTACTTCAGAAAGGTTTCTGTGCTCTTTTAGGAACAGGAAAGTAAAGCTCTTATGGCTCTACATGACTTTGGAGGCCCTTGCCTCCATGTGAGTAATTTCTTTAGAGATAAAAATTAAGAAAAGGAGACAGATAAAAAAGGATGTTATCTGTGCCTTTCCAAGGACAACTCTGTCTGACTCCAGAGGCTACACTCTTAAATTCTATATTGCCTATTCCTGGTATCTTCCCAGACAAAGCAGCTCCTGGTTTTTCTAAAAAAAATATGTTACAGGAAAGATTTTTTTCTGGGTTCAAAATGTGGTAAGACCTCAGCTTCCAAAAGACTAGCTGTTTGAGAGCCTCAGTCTACTGTAATAGTACATATCTTAATAGTTATCCAAACAAAATAAAACCTTATTTAAGATAAAAGGAGTAGCCTCTAAATAGCCACCAACAAATGAATCAATGAACAACGTCCAAGAGACCTAAATATTTCAACAAGTATATTATGATTGGTCAATTCACATGCAGTGTGAAAAGCGTATTCCACTGACTGGTGATTTATATAAAATATAAGCCTAAGACATTTCATGCAAAAAAGGTAAGGAAAATATTAGAGAAGCAATTAAAGGGAGAAAAGATAAGTATAGTGGCAGTGACTTGAAGAAGTTGGGAGGTGGGAGTAGCAAAAAGCAGCATATATCAAAAAGAACATAGCTAACAATGAAGAGACAAAAGACAAACCTGATTGGCGGTGTAGTTAGGGGTAGGTCAATGACTGAGAGTCTCTTGTACCTCATTAATATCACCTTAGATGTGAGAAGCAGGCAAATACATACTAGGACCTCAATACAGTGCTTCTGAAGACCTGACAGCTCTATGGGCAAAAGCTGAGCCATATGAGAATCAGCAATAAACCTTGACCAATACCACATGCACAAGCAACACAGCAGAAGAGACAGCAGCGTGGAAATCATCAAACAATCTCCCTTTAATGAAGGGCAAGGAGCAGAACTGCAAAACAGTTACAAGGGGAAAGGAAAAATAACCAAGAACTAGAAGCAAAGAAAAGAATGGTAGATTTGAATAATATTTACAAGAAGAGATAACATTTATTGAGTATGTCCTAGGCATACGTACACCATTAAATGTTTTATTGCAATATATTATTTAATGCAGCAACCCTGCAAGTGAAGTACTGTTATTATACCCATTTTACAGATAAAGAAACTGAACTGTAGAAAAGTTAGGTAACTTAGTTTTATCTGACTCCCGAGTTCACGGTCTTAAATGGAATATTGTCTCTTTTGTGTCTTCCTCAAGAGCAGTGATTGATTTTTAAAATAGATTTTGAATCATTAAAATACTGGATATTCAAATTAGAAGATCTAACCCATATCCTGTGTGAATGGTTCTTAGAGGCCTCTTATTTTTGTCCCAGTGCTCATTGAGAAGGTGAAAGATTTTTATTAGGCAATATATTTGACCTAATTGTGTGACTTTTCAGAAGGATGACTTTGACATTTCAAAGTGAGATGGAGCATTAGAAAGCTACATATAGTTAGTATTCAAAAAAAAAGACAGCAATTTATGATGCTGCAAAATAATGTAATTTTTTCCTGGAAAAAAAGCCTTCTGAAAATTACCTGAGTATACTATAAATTTGCAATGCTGATACAACTGAACGGTTTTGGCAATAGTTGCTAACTCTGACTTTTCTAGGTGCCTGTCAACCATTTACACACACATCCACAACCTCCTCTACACAGACACACACACACACAAACAGAGAGACACATGTGCTTGAATGCACACACAGAGTTCAATTTATCTTTTAAGAACAATAATAATAAGAGACTACCAATTCTTTCTTGTACTGGTCTGTCAGGGCTTAGTTGGAAGTGAATGGTGTCAAAGATCACACAGACCTGAAGGAGATATGGAGAAACTCTGGCAAAAATAACTTGCAATGCAGCACTAGGGGATTGGGAGGACTACTGAAAATAGGCAGTAGTGAGAGATTCAAGGAAGCTGACTATACTTTAATAAATAAGTAAATAAACACACACACACACACACACACACACAGAGAGAGAGAGAGAGAGAGAGAGAGAGAGAGAGATTCAAGGAAGCAAACCTTCAACTTCAGACAAGTCTATAACCAAATGATGAGGGTTAAGACTTGGCAACTGCACTTAAGAAAAAGGTTCTAAGTTCCAGGACTCTGGGAGAGCAAACTGAAATGTTGTTCACCAGGATCCCACTTTTGGAGGCTTGGAACTTACATTTAAACCCCAGGCAAAACAGACTCCCAGACATAGAAACAAACTATAGTTACCAAAGGGGAAAGGGTTGGGGGGGTAATATATTAGGAATCTGGGATTAACATATAAACACTACTGTATACAAAATAGATAAACAACAAGGTCCTACCATACAGCACAGGCAACTACATACTATATCTTGTAATAACCTATAATAGGAAAGAATCTAATATATATAAAACTGAATCACTTTGCTGTACACCAGAGACTAACACAACATTGTAAATCAACTATACTTCAATGAAAAAATTAAAATTAAAAATTAAAATTAAAAAAAGAAGTGAGTAAGCACGGAAATGTAACACAGGGTTGAAACATTTCTGGTGCTTACCCATAAATATGTAATGGTGTTCGAACATCCAACACCAGAGACTTTTCTGATTGGCTGTTGGTGATGTCATATTATCATTAAAACTGTGCTCAGAAAATAAACTGATCTGTTTTTTTTTTTTTTAAAGAAAGAAACCAGGTAAGGTTTTTACTGAGACATGAGTTAGAAACTTTGAAACTACCTTCTTGTGTATACCAGGCTTGAGCAAATGATTAAATATATTGAGGACTATGACAGCTAAGTTTCTCACTGTTGGATGAGTACAGGTATGAAAAGGGGGGATACTAAAATGTACCCTGTTTTGCTGAATTGGAATTGAAAGTATCAGTGTATAGATAGATTGATAGATAGATAGATATAGATACACATTTACATATACATATGAGAGAGAAAGCAAAATATACACCCATACATTTCCCAGCTCAATCTGCTAAAATAACCTAACAGAAATGACACACCAATAACAATTGGCACATCTCAAGCCCAGATCTTGTTTTCTAAATATTATATTCTAATAAAAAGAACCTGGGCTCCTTGGAGAAAAGGTTGATTCCAGGCATGGGATAGAGAAAGTACAAGATGTGTCTAGAACATCTTTAGAAACCAGAAAATATGGAAGTACTTACAGAATAATGGGGACATGTGAAAAAGACACAGGAGACAGTTCAAAGGAACAATATGAACATTCAAATAAATCACAATAGTGATGTATTATATCCCACTGAATAACATAAAAACCCATGAGCCCATATAGTTATAAATAAATAATTGGCAGAGTAAGGGAAGTTCTTTCTTACAGTAGAATAACAACTAATAAATACATAAATAATAACACAGTTAGAAAATCATCAATGCGTGCTAAAACCAATGGGTGAAAGTTATGAGAAACAGAATGGATACATCCAGCCTTGAAAGGACCTTCCTACAAATTACTTATTAATTACAAACTTACAGTAGAGAAAGCTAACAGACACCACCTTAATCTGCAGCAGCGGGTTCTGGACTCCACATCCACAGGGAACAGCTCACACGGGCCTCGCAGGGAGCCGAGCTTCCCAGGCACCTGGGCCATCCCACTCTGACGTCCCAGCCCCTGGCTGCCACGCTCAGAGGGCTGTCGATTCTCACATCCCTCGACCAGCACCCACTTTAACTGAGACAGGAGGGAAGGGAAGGGGGCAGGGTACAGCCACTAAAATAAAGACACAGCAGTTAGCGCCAAGATGGTGAACGATTCAACTCCCAATAAAACTTGAGCTTCAATATACGCTCATTGAAACACAATTGCGTGCCAAATGGTACTGTCACAGGTGCCAGGACAGTTTTAAGGCTGACCATAAAAGGTCAAAGGGTGGGCAGTGACCCAATTCCTGGGAATCCCACCCCCTTCCCCAAAGTAGTTGGAATAATCCACTTGTTAGCAAATGAAGTCACTGAGCCTATAAAATCTAGCAACAGCGTACATCGCTGCCTCTGGCTCCCTCGCCTTCTGACATGGCCCGCACTCTGTCTGTGGATTATGCATCTCTCAGAATAAATCTACTTTCTTTTTAAATTTTTTTATTTATTTTTAATCTTGGAGGGAGAGGTAATTAGACTTATTTACTTATTTTCTTAATAGAGGGACTGGGAATTGAACCCAGGACCCAGTGCATGCTAGGCATGTGCTCTGCCACTGAGCTCTACCCTCTTCCCAGAATAAATCCACTTGCACTCAACTGTGGCTCGCTCTTGAAATCTTTCCTGCATGAAGCTAAGGACCCACACTTGGTGGGGTACGTCCCAGGGACTCAACTGAGACCTGGGACATGGCCATCCTCTCGCCCCACATTCTTTTGCCTGTATCACTCGCAGCTCTGGCTCCGGCCCTTGGCCTGGCACCAGGAGAGTCACGGGTCCCACCTAGTGCCCACACGAAGGCTCCAGGTCACCATCATGGGGGCTCCCAATCCGTGCCCCACTTCACCTGTGTGGACTTTCTGGGTCAAGACCCTGGGAGCTCCAAATTGTCACCTGGAGAAAGAAGAGGAAATCTCATGTGGTGGGGGAAAGGACACGTTCTCCTGTCCAGGATGAAAGAGGGTGTGTGGATTCATGGAGTTAAGCCAGAACACGGTGCAGTTCATTCATGTTCCACAAACGTTCCCGAGCACCGGCCAGGCCCACAGTGCTGGGTCCACAGCTGCAAACAAGATCGGGCCTGGGGCCCCCAAAGGGCTCTGTGGCCAGTCCAGGAGGTGGACTGAGTGGCAGCGTGCCTTCAGCACAGACCAGTGTGTGTGGAGAGAAGTGTCAGCACAGGGTGCTCTGTGGACAGAACACAAATCAGGTTGAGAGGTGAACAGGAAAGGAATGAAGGAAGGCTTCCTGGAGGAAGTGAGGTCTCAGCTGGGTTGTGAAGATGAGTAAAGTTAGTCAGGCAAAGGGAACATGTACAAGGACCCAGAGGCGTTCCACCACTGAGCTACACCCCAGCCCCCCTGGAATTATACTTTCTGTTCAAGGTTTAAAACAGTGAAACGGTGCAAATGGTGAAATGCACTATTTTTAAAGTGCAAAATTTAATTACTATATAAATATTTTAGTGAATTCGAGTATCTTTAACACTGAGATTTAGTCTTCCAAATGTTTGTTTACTTTAACACTAAAAAAAATGAATCAAATGCTTGCTTATTAAATTGGGAGCAATACAGAGAAGATTAGCATGGCCCATGGTCAAGGAAGACACGCAAATTCATGAAGTGTTCCCATTAAAAACAAGCAAACAGGGGAGGGTATAGCTCAAGTGGTAGAGCACATGCTTAGCACTCATGAGGTCCTGGGTTCAATTCCCAGTACTTCCTCTAAGAATAAATAAGTAAATCTAATGATCTCCCCTGACCAAAAAAAAATAAATAACAAAATCAAACAAAGAGAAAGAATCAAGAAAACAGAAACTGTACTGATATTATATTAAAACTCACCAATATGTAGTTTTTTCCTTTTATTTAAAACACATTCATGTAGTTAAGAAGGATTAATCCACTACTCCCCTACTCTTTTCCTTTTTATGTTGTGGTATTTTATTGTTATTTCTTTACTGGCATGATTGAGTCCAAATTTAATAAAAGAGAACTTCCGCGCATTTCCTTCCTAGCCATTATTATTACTTGTATCATTTAATGAGTATTCCTGGAAATAATTTTGTTCTGTAGAGGATCAGGTATCAGAAACGAATCTGCTCCTATATCAAACACTCCAGGTCACTGCTGGGCAACGCTTAGGACAGTCTCTAAAGCGAGGTCTCAGTGGGTGTGATGGAAAAGCCCTTGCCCGCACCCCTCTTCTGGTCTCTGGGTGTGGTTGACCCTGAGAACAGAGAAAAAGCAGCTGTCAACTGCTCACCTCACCCAGTGAGGGCCACATGTATCCAGTCCTGTCCCCCAGTGATGGTCACAGCCGGAGATGGGGCAGGTGCCCAAACTGGAGGGTCCCAAGAGGGCTTATCTTTCCATCACTGTTGCCCCACTCAGTTTCCGACAGCCTCGGCACAGGCAAAGGCATGCCCACTCCGCCTTGACAGCGCTCGGAGACCAGGGTCTAAATGATCCTGACCCTGGAGGCCTCCCTTCCTATCTTCCTGCCCTCCTTCCTCCCAGGCACCTGAGGCTGGATGGTCTGCAAAGCTGACCATCAACCTGATGGTGATTGCTGGAGTCAGCTCAGTAAAGGAGCAACAATCAAAGCTTGTCACACAAACACCGTCCAGTGCCTGCTGTGTGTGCCAGGCCCTGGTAGCGTTTCACATTTATTCCCATAAACGCTCTGTGAAGTAAACAGAGCAAGGACCTCCATTCAATGGTGAGGAGGCAGGCTCCGAGGCTGAGAAGCTTGCCCAGACGGATGACGGCGCTGGGCCTGGGATGCAGGCCAGCTCTCAGTCACCCTTGTAAACTGCTCTCAACAAGCTCCTGGGTGCTGAGTGCTGTGGCTCCCGAGGGAGCCTTCCTGCATCATCAGCAGAGGCCTTGGATCAGACAAGGGGGAGGACACGTTGTCCGTGGAGGGTCGAGGTGGTTGGGGCGTAGGGGCAGGGTCCCACGGGCAGGCAGGAGAGCCAGGAGGCAGACCCAGCTTCTCCCTTGCCTGATCCTTGCCTGATCCTTGCCTGTCCGCCCAGCCCTGCGGCCCTGGGAACCTGCCCTCCATAGACTGGTTGTGAAGGGCCCCATAGCGGCCAGTTCCTTTCTGCTTTCCTCTCATCACCACCTTGAGCAGTCAATGAACCAACCTCCGCTTCCTTAAGAGATCAGTCAACTTGGCAGGGCTGGGTCTAGAGCCCAGGTTCTATCTCAAGATTGTCCCACAGCTGTGGCAAAACCCTGGCACACCTCACTACTGCCAAAGAACTGGGGGGAGAGCCGGGCTCAGTCTAAGTCCTCTCTGGGGGGACCCTGGAAGGAGAGTGACCTGGGTTACATACACCCCACCCTGGCTTACCCCACCGTCCAACGTTTGGGGGCATCTGGCTTCCCGAGGGCAGGGGAGGCCAGCACATTTGAGGAGCGCCCTACAACTGTTACAACCTCTCTCCTCATGAGGCCACTGTCCCCATCTCACTGGTCTGGAAACAGATCCAGGGAGTGGTGTGATCTCCCCAGGCCATGCAGGGGGTCAGCAGCAAGGAATTCAGTGGGCTTTCAGCGACTGCGCGGTGACTGTCCATCCCCATCCGGGCACAGGAGAGGGGCCCCTGCTGGAGATAGGGAGATAAGATCGGCAGGCCCTCAGCTGGAGCTTGTGAAAGGGATTGCTGAAGGGGCTGTTACAAGAGCAACCGCCGGGCGGTGGTGGAGGTGTGGGAGGAGGCTGTGGAGGGCGTTGGGACTGGGTTTGGTCAGGCACGGGGGACAGAGGGTGGGAGACAAAGACACTCAGCAAGTACGGGGTCTGCACTGGGGAAGGGATGGACACATCCACCTGAAGAAGGGGTGAGGACCACAGGGCGCAGCGGGGCGACTCTGGGGCCGAGTGCAGAGACATGAGTGAGTGCCCTCCAAGCAGAGCAGGATGGGGTTGGGGCAAAGGACGAGCAGGGCTCACCCAGGGGAGGAGACCAGGAGGAAAGGCCAGGGGTGTGAAGGCCTGGGCCCCGGGGGGAGGACCAGCTGGGGGCGTGCTACCCTTCAGATGTGGAAACAGAGATGAGCCAAGGCAGTGCAGGCGGGGGCAGAGCCAAGTCCAAGCCCAGGTGGGCTGAGCCCACTGCTGCAGCCTCCCCTGCTGACCAAGGGAGCTACTGGTGACCAAGCCCAGAGCATGTCAGAATTTACGCCCACCACTCGTGTTGTGCTACTGACACGCACTGAAGAATCACATGGAGAAGCACTAAGCCCGAGACAGGCCCTCAGCTTGGATGGAGGCCTGCTGCCACCCCTCTGCTGGGTGCTCCCCCTTGACATCTCACTGTACCCCCCAAATGGCCTATGAGATACCCCCTTGATTTTCACTGCCAGGCCCTCCCTCTGCCATCACCTCTCCTTTGCCTGCATCTTGGAGAGAGCCAAGAGGACAGAGAGAAAGGAAGAGAGACCCAATCAATCATTGATCCTACATCATTCATTCCCTTAACCAATTTATTGAGCACCTGCTGAGTCCCATGCCTTATTCTGGGGGTATGGGAGGTACAACAAGAAGGCAGCCCCAGCTTCCTGTTGGGGAGGAGAGGAGCCTTGCCAATCATCTAGCCCAAGCCCCATTTTAGGGATGTGAAAGCTGAGGCCTGGAGAGGGGAAGTGACTTGCCCAAGACCATATACAACTAGTTAGTGGCAGGACCAGGCACAGTCTTCAGAGGCTCACATGACTCCTCAATCATCCAGCTAAGATTCATTGAATGACCCTCTGTGTTCCAGGTGCTGCTCTGCGCCCTGGGACAAATACATCAGTGAACCTGACAGCAAAGAGGAGTGAGCAGGTGAGGGGAAAGAACATCCCCACGCTGGTGGAGGGGGTATGTGTTTCAGTCCCATGACTCCCCCCAGAATGAGAGGGAAGTCCCAGAGCCCCACCTCAAGAGGCTGGGCTTCTGATGCCCAGGGCTCCTCTCCCTCCCTCAGAACAGGCTATAAAATTCCCCTCCCAGCTCCTTCCAGAGAAGAGCAGGAGGAAGTGAGAGGTCAGCTCAGAGGCCACGGGAAGGGAGCAGGGGACCCCCACCGGGTGATCGCTTACCCCACTGCGGCTGGGGTCTCACTGCAGAGATGAAGCTGCTCCCGGCCCTGGCGGGGGTCCTAGCCACACTCATCCTGGCCCAGCCCTGTGAGGGCACAGCCCCAGGTAGTAGCCCCTCGGACGGCCAAGGAGAGGGGCAATGGAGCGGGGAGGACTTGGGTCTGAGGGGCCTGTGGCTGCCCTGGAGCCTGAGTCCCCTTCCCCCTGAACAGCCTTCCCTGGGGCGGTGGACACCTCAGTCCTTCAGAGCTGCATAACAAAGGCCAAGCTGCTGGTGGATTCTGCCTACAATCAGACTGAGAGGAGGTGGGCCTGGGTCTGGGGCCTGCGTGGGTCTGGGGCCTGCGTGGGCCTGGGAGGGTCACTGATGGGGGGTGGACTCTAGCCAAGGGCCTCTCACCCATCAGCTGCCCCTGGGCACCTTGGGGCAGTGCCATGTCAGTGCAGAGCCTCCCTTCCGTCCAGCCTTCTGTCTATTTCCCCCGTGCTGACTGCCCACTGCCCATGGTGGGGGCCCTGCTGGGTGGGTCTGCTTCTTCTCCTGGCCCTCACTCCTCCTCTTCTGGGCAGCATCAAGCAGCACCTTCGCAGTGGCTTGGCCAGCCCCATGGACCTCCTGTCCTACTTCAAACAGCCAGTAGCGGCCACCAGGATAGCTGTGAGGGCTGCTGATTATATGCACGTGGCCTTGGGGCTGCTGGAGGAGAAGCTGCAATTCCAGGAGTCCAGATCCTTCAATGTCACTGGTACTGTGCACCCCACTGAGCTCCCCGCACCAGGCCTGCCCCAGCCTGGGAGTGGAAGGGAGAGAGGCGGGAGTGCAGGGCATGTGGCCTTGGGGCATTGGGAGGAGAGAGGAGAAAGGGGTGGGAGGTACAGAACAGACTATGTCAAGAAGGAGCTAGAACCCTGCCCGCTGCCCCTCCCCCTCCAGACGTGCTAACGAAACCCCAGCTGCGGCTGCTGTCCCAGGCCAGTGGCTGCGCTGTCCAGGATGAGGCTGAGCAGTGCAGTGACAAGTACCGCACCATCACTGGGAGATGCAACAACAGGTGGGTGCCTGGGGCGGCACCTGGCCTGGGGTTGCCCCGTTCCCTCCCCTCCTTCCCAGCCCTGCTGACCCCAGCCCACCCACCACCGCAGGAGGAGACCCTTGCTGGGGGCCGCCAACCAGGCCCTGGCTCGCTGGCTGCCAGCCCAGTATGAGGACGGGGTGTCGCTCCCCTTCGGCTGGACCCCTGGCAAGAGGCACAACGGCTTCCTCCTCCCTCTTGTGAGTCAGGGCTGAGGGTCTAGAGGATGCCCCATCTCTTCTAAACGCAGGGACTCAAAGCACAGCCCACAGTCAGCCTGCCAGGGCCCCCATCTGGGCTGTATGGCTGGCAGGCTGGGTGACTCCAGCTGAGTCTCAGTTTCCTCAGCTGTAAAATGGCAGTAAAACCTACTTCCTATTGCTGTTGTGACTATTTAATAAAGTCCTTGGTATAAACATCCATATAAGATGTGATAAAGTAACGCCAGCCATTACAGTATCGTTTTTTTCCGGAAAAATTAGTATCAAAGTACCTTGCTAAACTAAAGAGCAATGCACCTTAATGTAGCTCTAGCTATTGACCTAAACTGTTTCACATTTAACAATTTATCCATTTTCTATTCATATGGTAACAGAACGATCTATCATCAACCCATCTATCAACATCTATCTACTATTTTTTCTTCCATTGATCTTTCCATCTATCCAATTCTCTCCATATTTATTATCCATCACCTAGCAACCAGTCCTTGCATCTGTCGATCAATTCTACCATCTAATTATCCACGAGTCTATAGCTTGTTCTATCAATTTGATCTATCTGCCACTCTGGAGGAGCAGGTGGGGTCTGAGCCAGCCAACCTGGCCCCTCCCCCTCCTTTTACTCCTGGAATCATCAGGAGCCAGGCCAGAGATCATTCTTGTAGGAATGACAGCAACACAGGAGGTAGGGCTGAGCAGGATAGGAGAGAAGAGGGCTGGAGAGGACGCAAAAATACGCTAACTCCAGCAGGGGTGACCTGCCATCCCGAGTCCTGGGTTGGCTCTGACACCCCAAGGGGTCAGGAGCCTACGCCCCACACTGACTTACCTCCCCACCAGGTCCGGGCCGTCTCCAACCAGATCCGGGCCGTCTCCAACCAGATCGTGCGCTTCCCCAGCGAGAGGCTGACCTCCGACCGGGGCCGGTCCCTCATGTTCATGCAGTGGGGCCAGTTCATCGACCACGACTTGGACTTCGCCCCCGAGTCCCCAGCCAGGGTGGCCTTCACTGTAGGCGTTGACTGTGAGAGGACCTGTGCCCAGCTGCCTCCCTGCTTCCCCATCAAGGTACCCTCCCCTAATCTCCCGGGCCCCTGGTGTGGCCTCCACCCCCAGGTGATGGTGTCATAGGCTTAAGGTTTAAGTTTAAGTTTAAGAGCTGGGACTGGGGATCTGGAGCATTAAGGAACTCCCTGTGATGCTGGGATATCACACAGAGACAAGAAGACTCCTGGTTCTGTGTGTGTTTGAGGGGTGGGGGTGGCGCAACCTGCCAGGAGGTTCAGTGCAGGCTTCACAGAAGGGAAGCAGTTGAGACTGGCCTTGACCCATGGGTCTGCTTTCAGCAGGGGAAGCCTCTGGGCTGCTGCCTTTTTTTGAAGCCTTTAGAGTCTCTTAGCTCTTGCCCTTCTCTCCCTCCTGGGGCGGTCCGAGGTCCTGCAGTTCTTGCCAGTTCCTGGGATCTGGTTGTGAGCACACTGCATGCTGAGAGGCAATGATAGTGTGGAACACTGGGGAAGAAAGATGGACTCCTGGGAGCAGAG
Source organism: Vicugna pacos (assembly GCF_048564905.1). Classification (NCBI taxonomy): domain Eukaryota; kingdom Metazoa; phylum Chordata; class Mammalia; order Artiodactyla; family Camelidae; genus Vicugna; species Vicugna pacos. The sequence goes on from NC_132990.1 coordinate 526,949, forward strand.
CCTCTGTCGGGGATGGAGGGGAGGTCCGTGCACACACTCACACACTCACTCGCCCTTATTAGTGTGGGATGCGATGTGTGGGGGCCCTGGCTGGCTCCTTCCTCTAGGTCCTCAGGGGAGCCTTCCCCAGCATCCTATTACACCTTTAGCTTTTGACTTAGACCAAGCACAGCAAATGCTGCCTCAATTCACAGTTACATTACTCTACATGGGTGTCTGTTTTGACTGAATTACCAGCTTCCCGCAACCTGTCCTGAGTTTTGGTGGCTTTCCCAGTCTCCGAAGCACCCAGCACAGAACGGTGCTTAGGAAACACCTGTCGAACTAAATGGAATGAACGGAGCACAGGCTCATGTGCTGGGAGAACTAGTTCTCACCCCTCATCTCCTGCTGACAAGTTGTGACTTCCCCTCTCTGAGCCTCAGTTTCCCCATCCTTAAGATGAGGCTCTAAGGCCTCATGCATTTCTAACCTTTCATGACTCTATGACACAAAGTGCTAAGGATGCTCAGATGGCCTGGTGAGCACCGTGAGTCTGGGTGAGTCAAGGAGGGCTTCCTGAAAGAAGGGAGTTTTGAGGAAGGTTTTGAAGCAGGTGGGGGATGACCAGGAGGAGGGAGCTTGCTCGTGAGAAGCCCCAGTGTCACAGATTCCTCTTCCACCTCAGATCCCGCCCAACGACCCCCGCATCAGCAACTAGTGTGACTGCATTCCCTTCTTCCGCTCGGCACCTGCCTGCCCCCGAAACAGGAACAAAGTCCGAAACCAGATCAACGCACTCACCTCCTTCGTGGACGCCAGCATGGTGTACGGCAGCGAGGTCTCCCTTGCCCTGCGGCTGCGCAACTGGACCAACCATCTGGGGCTGCTGGCCGTCAACCAGCGCTTCCAGGACAACGGGCGGGCCCTGCTGCCCTTCAACAACCTGCACGATGACCCGTGCCTCCTCACCAACCGCTCTGCGCGCATCCCCTGCTTCCTGGCAGGTCTGACACAGTGGGCGGGGGGTCACCCCAGGAAGCAGCCAGTCCCTGGGTTCCAGGTTGGGAAGCCACAGTGGGATAGGATAGGATATATGGCTCCATAACTCAGTGTTCGGCACACCACAGCGCAGATCTGTGCACAGTAATCACAGAATCAGTACGCTGGAAGAAGTCCCTTTGCAAGTGACCCAAGTGTGGCCAGAGATCACGGCTTACTCTCTCCAGTGATAACGGGCTCACCCACTAGAAGTCTATCTGGAGCAGTGCTGTCAGAAAGGTCCCCCTCATTTTGATCTACTGTCTATCTGCTGCTCTTCATCATGCTTCTGGGACCTCAGAGAAAACGCTCTCTCTCTTTCACACAGCAATAGCCTCTTTAATTCCCTGAAAGTAGTTTTTACTTTCACCTGGTTTTTTTTCCTTCTTGGGGCTAACTTCCCTTACGCTCTTTAGTTTCCCTTCCACTGCTGCTAGTCACTGTCACCTGCCGCCTTCTTCTGGATGCATAATTTGAACTCTTCTGAGGGTTTTCCCCCACACGGTCCTGGTCATAATAATGATGGTCATCGCTTCTGGTTGTTTCAGATATTTAAATGTGCCATCTCTAATCCTGACAGCAATCCTGAAAGGAGGGCACTATTATCACCCTCGTTTTGCAGATGAGAAACTCAGGGACGGTAACTGATGTGCTCCAGAGCAGAGGGTCAGGTGGCAGAGCCCACGGTGGGAATCAAGTCAGTGCAGTGGCCAGGTCTGGGCTCTTTCCACTCTGCTCCACCACTTCCCTCGCAGGGAGTCATCTCGAGCCCCTTTTTTAAGGATCATATGTTTCTTTGTTGCTGGCAAGAGCAGCGTGCACCTTTGTGAGATGTCTACTGAAACTGAGTAGTTTGAATAGGACCACGTGCAAAAGAGCTTAGTTCAAAGCCAGCAAGTGACTGTGTGTAAGGCCACCTTTGGGAACGTACTTTCCTTCCCGGCCAATGGAAGGAAGTCTGCTGACAGGAACAGGCTCTGCCCAGCCCTCCTCCTTTCTCCCTCCCTGGGGCTCCTTGGGGAGAGCAGCATGACACCAAGCCCAAAGCTGGGGAAAGGTCTAGCCCCTGGGACAGACCGTGCAGAGGGATGCAACCCGTGGGGCAGGGGGACCCACAGTCCCAAAGGCAAGGCCCCTTAGTCACTGTGTCCCTTCACTGGCTGCGGATCTGGTCATCTTGCAGAGCAGAATCATTAGGCAAAGATTTTCCCGCCCAAGCCCAGCAGCTGCCCTGTGCTTCCCCCCCCGCCCCAAACCCGTTCCAGGGACTTCAGGACCCAGGACTCCACAGTCCTCCCCGTCCTGGCCCGCTGTGTTGGGAAGGAGGGTGGTCATTGGTGGAGCCCCACCACACAGCTGAGGAGATGGAGGTCCAGTGAGGCCAAAAATTTGGCCCAGGTCACAAAGTCCCACCACCTCTTTCTAGTCCCCAGAGCTCTGTCTGCCTTAGCAGAAAGACATTTCTGTGGGAAGAGCTCTATTCACTCTGATCTTGGGATTTTCAAGGTGATACCCAGTCAACGGAAACCCCCAAACTGGCAGCCATGCACACCCTCTTTGTGCGAGAGCACAACCGGCTGGCTACTGAGCTGAGACGCCTGAACCCCCGGTGGACTGGAGACAAGCTGTACCAGGAGGCCCGCAAGATCTTGGGGGCCATGGTCCAGGTAGGGAGCCTGGGTCCCAGCATCCCCTAGAAGGCAATCTGGCCAGAGAAGCCATCTGAGGGAGTGACTCCCACCTTCCTCAACACATCCTCAGGGATGTGCCCCAAGTCAGCCAGGTCTGATTGGGGATGTTCCTGAGATCCGACCTGTAACCCTGACCATGTCACGCACCCTCTCTGGGCTTCAGTATCTCCATCAGACAATGGGAAATCAACATGGCCACATTTGACACCATGCCAATAAAGAATTAGTATGTCTGAGCAGGCTTCGAAAAGCAAAAGGTTTGCCCTAAGGCAAGCACGTGGGGTGGGGGCCACTAAGGTAATGATCTTCTGACATCTTTTCTTCCAGATCATCACCTACCGGGACTTTCTGCCTCTGGTTCTGGGCCGGGCCAGGGCCAGCAGAACCTTGGGCCCCTACCGGGGGTACTGCTCCAATGTAGACCCCCGGGTGGCCAACGTCTTCACCCTGGCCTTCCGCTTCAGCCACACCATGCTCCAGCCGTTCATGTTCCGCCTGGACAGCCAGTACCGGGCCTCAGCGCCCAACTCACGGGTCCCACTCAGCTCTGCCTTCTTCGCCAGCTGGCGAATCGTGCACGAAGGTGCCTGGGTTTTCCAGAGGCAGCCAGGAGTCAGGGTGGGGCCCAGCTTAGTGCAAGGAGGCCAGGCTGCTGCTCAGGTCACGGGCAGTGAAAACAGGGCGGGTGTCACCAAGACCCTTCGTCATGTGCCCCCATCCCCTCCAGGATTAGAGGATTTCTAAAAGAGGAGGAGACTGATGTCAGACTGGTGGCTGTGGTCCTGAAAGAAAGGAGCTTCCTTCCACTCCTTCTAGAAGAAGTGAGGGTGCTTTTCCCTGCCAGCTCCAGCTCCCTTCCTGTCCACCTGGGTCACTGCTTCCTGATACAAACATCATAGAATTTAAGTGACTGGCTTGTCCAGCTCTGAGCTAGTTTAGCATCATGTGATTCAGGGGCTTCCAAGAGGCTGGTCCAATCTGTGCTGCTCATATTCCCACCACCAGGTGGCATTGACCCCATCCTCCAAGGCCTCATGGCCACCCCTGCCAAGCTGAACCGTCAAGATTCCATGTTAGTGGATGAGCTCCGGGACCGGCTTTTTCGGCAAGTCAGAAGGATTGGGCTGGACCTGGCGGCCCTCAACATGCAATGCAGCCGCGACCACGGCCTCCCAGGTGAGGGGGCTGCCTCCCCTCCTCTCAGGCTTTGCCTGACCAGGGTTCCTTTCTGACTGGGACTGTCACCGGGATGTGCTGTGGTTCAGAGGCACACAAGCCTGAGGCTGAGGACCTCCTTTTCAGTATCTTCTTCATCCACCGTGGGGTTTCTAGCTTTAGGGTCGCCACAGGACCAGGACTTGGACAGAGGAGCTGAATGAAGGAGATTAGGACTTTCCAAGTAGAAAAAAACAGTAGGTTTCAAAGGCAGGGGAGAGCTACCCCATTCCCCAGTACCCTGGCAAGTTCCAAGGAGGAAGTTGCAAGGATATAGAAGCTGGCTCCTGGCTCTAAGTGGAGAAAGGCAAAGAGACTGAGAGGCAGGGAACAGGTGGAGTAAAATTAAAACTGTCTTGGCTGTTCTACCCCAGGAAAGAAGAAAAATTAGGCATTTTGCTAGGAACTTTGATGGATTTCTTTTAGTCCTCCCGATGACCTTGAGAAGTAGCTGTTATAGCCATTTTTATAGCTGAGGAAATAAATCTAGTAATTTGGCCCTAGGCCACAGAACTAAGAAGTAGTGAAATTCCAGTCAAGTTAAAAATTCCTCCTTTCTTTCCCCTGTTCAATCCACGATGTTACGGAAAGACTGGCCCCTGCTTTGCTGGTCTCTCCCCCTTCCCATCGCCTACTTCTCTGTCTCGGTACAACCTGAGGCCCCATCTGCCTCGGCTTCTCTGTGGCCGATGATAATGAAGTGCGGGCAATTCCTCCTGCACCTAACACAGCAGCTGGCGGGCACATAGCCGGCACTCAAGAACTTTGAGTTTCCTTCCTTCCCTACGCCTGGGTGCCCAGGACGGCTAAAGCCCTGTGGGCGCCCCCTGCTGGAGATGTGAGATTGCTAGCCAGCCAAATTGGCACACTGTTTTTGATCCCGCCAAGCTGTCCCAGAAATATTTTCTTGATCCTAGCTCTTGCAGTCTCCTCCAATCCCGTCCCAATTCCAACACCAAATTTGGAATTGGAAACTGTGATCTGAACTCCACTGCAAAGAGGGGGTGACCTTGGAAAAGTCACAGCTGCTCAAGCTCAGCAAATATCCACTGGTAACACGGAGATTACAAAGTACCTCACAGAAGCGGGAGGGTCCTGAGAGAGATTCACACAGCAGGGCTTAGTAATGGTGGAACATCATATGGTTTTCCTTTGTTCAGCCGGGGGATGGTATTTGTGAGCTGTAGTTCGGTGGACGACTTTGGACTCCTGTTTCTTTAGGCTATGAAGAAGCTATCGCCTATCTTGACGGTCCCCACCATATTATGACTTGGTCTTGGTGTGGGATCCTGATAGCTGACAAATCAGTATGGCTGGTCTTTGTAAGTTTCTGAGTAGGTGGGAAAAAATTTTTAACAGCTTATTGAGAGAGAATTAACAAATCATAAAATTCACCCATATAAGGTATATAATTCAGTGGTTTTTGTGTATTTAGAGTTGTGCCTCATATTTAATATCAGAACATTTCCATCACTCACAAAAGAAACCTGGTCATAACAGGCACTCCCCTGATGGAAATGTTAGCTACCTTGATTGTGGTGGTGGTTTCATTGGTGTGTACATCTATCAAAAGTCATCAAACTGTACATCTGAAATATGTGTAATTTACTATACAGGAATCATACTACAATAAAATGTTAAAAAAAAAAAACAAAAAAACAGGCACTTCCCATCCTCACTCCAGCCCCTGAAAATTACTAATCTTCTTTCTCTACGTATTTGCCTATTCTGGACCTTTTATATAAATGGATTCATTTATATAAAAAGAAGACCATGTGGTCCTCTTCTGAGCAGATACATTGTATCTATGCTGTTCATTTCTTTGTTTGTTCACTTATGTATTCATTTATTCATTCATTCTACAAATCTGAGAGTCTTTCATGTTCTGGATACTGTCTTCTTTGTGTCTAATTAATGCCATGAGCCCAATAATAATATCATTGTGGTTGTGAATGCTGGTTACAACAGTGTTTTACGTTAGTATATACCTCCATTTGATAGACAGAAAGCGTGGTTGTCTGCTCACATTGAAAATTAGAGGGGAGTGATTTGGTCTTTGAAAAGCTCAAGGCCTCTTCTGCCAGCAGGGATTTTGTTCTGCTCAATACTGCCTGACCACAGAGCTCTCTTGGGAGGAATCGTGGAGAGAAGCTAATGGGAACCAGCAGAGGGAAGACTAAACGGCTTCTGTCCCCTCTCCCTACAGGGTACAACGCGTGGAGGCGCTTCTGCAGACTCTCCCAGCCCCGGAATCTGGCGCAGCTTAGCCAGGTGCTGAATAACCGGGATCTGGCACGGAAGTTCCTGAGTCTGTATGGGACACCTGACAACATTGACATCTGGATTGGGGCCATCGCCGAGCCTCTTCTGCCAGGGGCCCGAGTGGGGCCTCTTCTGGCCTGTCTTTTTGAGAACCAGTTTACAAGAGCCTGAAATGGAGACAGGTAAGTGACCCTACCCTAAAGGGACCAGCCCCAGATGCAGGGCAGAAAGCACTAGAATTCCAAGACTCAACAATGAAACAAAGTTTATATATATCTCTGAATCACTAAGCTGTATACCAGAAACGAACAGAACACTGTAGATCAACTATGCTTCAACTTTTTGAAAAACAGTGAAAGTACTCTTTCTAGGTTCATCTCTTCCAAGATCTGAGACCAGGAGGCTCCTCCCTGGAGAGCTTGGTCAGAGGGAGAGAGACTACTTGCCTGAGGTACAGGCACCTTTAACCCAGGAGACAGACTTCTCAGCTTCACTGTTCCAGGCTGGTTGATCCCAAAAACACGCAGAAAGGGCTAAATCTGGTTTTCCTCCAATAAGCTTGAGGTTTAAGACCTGACTCCTTATTTGGATTTGGCATTTACCTGGGTTCAAATCCAGCCCTGGCCACGTATATTACTGTGCATTTAATCCTGGGCAATTTACTTGACCACTGAACCTGAGTCTTCCTCTATGAGAATCACACCTCTCCTGCAGGGATTTTGGACAGGCGAATGAAATCATGTATGTAAAGTACCCAGCACACAGCGGGTGCGCCTTCCTATTCATTCCCCCAGAACTTCATCCACCTCTCTCCCCCATCTTGTAGGTTCTGGTGGCAGAAACGGGGTGTTTTCACCAAGCGCCAGCGCCAGGCCCTTCGCCAGATTTCCTTGTCTCGAATTGTGTGTGACAATACTGGTATCACCACTGTTCCAAGGGACATCTTCAAGGCCAACACCTACCCCCTGGGCTTTGTGAACTGTAACTCCATCCCCAGACTGAACCTGTCAGCCTGGAGAGGCACATGAGGCTTGTGCAGGTAAAGGGAGGCCCCCCTCCAACAGCCCTGTGCTAGGTCAGGCCCGCACATCCTTCCTTGGACAGGATGGCTGAGTCCTCTCAGGCCTCTAAGCAGAACAACAGATCTTGTCTCTAGAGATTTTTTCCCGGTGGACACTAGCTTCTGGGCTGACAAGTTAATTCCAGGGCCCTGGGACTTTGGGGAGCAATCAGGAAGGATCCAACACCCTAAAAGCAGCTCCATGTCTGGATATCCAGCAAGTTCCTTACCTGCCCACCTGTGCCACTTCCGCAGGAGTCCATCGGAGCCTCTGGCCTTGGAGACGGGGGAACCTGGGGAAGACCACAAGGCTACCTTCTCCCCCGGGGCCACCGTTTCCTGCTGATGCTTTTGCTGGCTATCGCTCAGAGCTGGTTCTTTGGGAGTGACAGCCGGGCTCCCAGCAGCACTGAACCCTCCTCCTAACGGAGCCCCTTACCTATTAGGTTGCACATCGGCTCCAGGTGCAAGGCCTTGCGAACCAAACAAGGGGTCTTCAGGACCTGGCAAGAAGAGTCATCTGGAAGGTTTCCAGCCACTTTCTTCTATTTCCCAGCCTGTCCCTGACCCCTGCCTATGACGGGGGCCACAGAGTCCCAGCCTCTAGCCACTCCACCCACGGTCTTTCCCTGGAGCCTGCAGGTGGGCAGCACACTCTGCTTCTACCAATAAAGCATCGCTGAGGGCAGAAGCTGGTTTCTGCGTTGGGCTGGGGAGGGCATGACCTCAGTCCCATGCTTTGCTCCAGATGTTTAAAAGGAGTGCTGCCAAGACACAGTTGGCACTAGCCTCTGAGCCTCTCCTGGGGGCTGAGTTTAGAGAATCAAAAGAAACACTCTGGAATACAAAAAGGCAGGGACTGGGAAAGGCAGCGGCATGGGGGCCTCGGCATTAAGGGGGAGAATACCTCAGCCACGCCAGCGACCTGAACAGAAAATCAGGGGACAGAATATCAGTCAGTATAAAAAGTCTTTATGTAAAAAAAACACAATAAAAGATACCAGCCAGCTAGCAGAAAGGACTGGGCACTGCCTTCAGCCTTCATTTACTCCAGAAATAAGTTCTATCGCAAATGTAGCTAGCTCCCGGTAGTAGGGGAGGCTACCCTGGGAAGAGGAGCTGGACTCGGGCCGGGACTGTGAGATCTCTCTCGCCTGCCTTCCTTCTCGAGCCTCCGTTCATAAAGCAGGTGTGGAGCGGAAGGCACTGCAGCTCTGCCACTGAGGCTGTGAGACAGGCCGGGAGGAGGCTGAGGCGAGGACAGAATTAACTCTGGGCCCACCCCCAAACTGCCCTCAAACCAAAAAGCCTGCCTTGTGACGCCCACTTGCAGTGTCTGACATATGGAGAAGAGGACCACATGAGGGCCACAGGGTCTTCAGCTTTGAAGATGAGGCAGCTGGAGACGAGGCAGGGGGGGCCGGCCTGGGATTCTCTCAGTGATGCCAGCTTTCAGCAGGGCATTGTGATCTCTAATCAGAAAGATGAAGAGGCGGGAGGGCATGGCCTTGGCTACCAGTCGTCTTGTTGTTCTATGTGGAAGGCCAGGGCTGCAGCGAGCTAGCGGACCATGGCTCCCGAGGGGCTCACTAGGTCCTGGGGAAGGCTCTCTCGGGCCTCCTGCATGCGGCGCCGGGCTCGACGGAAGGCCTCTGTGAGGGAAGCAGACACAGGAGTCAGCTGCCATGGTGGCGGGAAATGGGCCCATGTGGATGCTGGGTGGCTGGCTGGGGGAGGGGGAGCCTACCCAGCACATTGTGAATGGAACTCTGCTGGCTGAAACCCTCCAGACGGTCCAACACACTCCGCATCCTCTTCCGCAGGGAACTTGACTCCATGAAGGCCCTGCAGGGGAGCCCGCCACATGGCCATGGCTGCTCTCCAGCCCTTGGGATGAAGAGCCCCAAGGCAGAGGGCCAGGGCCACTCACCTGGACTGCTGCAGACAGTGTAGGCGGAAGGTGACACTGCCCGTGGTCTCCGTGCAGAGTCCAAAGCGGCTCAGACGCTCCCCCTGCGGCATCCAGTTAGCGTCAGGTTTCTGTTGGCTTCTAGACCCCAGGCACCATGCTGGCCTCACTCCCATTCTTATTCCCATTCTTGGGGAGAACAGTTCTGTTGGGGAAACTTCATTCCAACACCCAGACTCCATCACCTCAAGGCTAACATTGGGCTCCCAACTGTAAATCAGGGCACATTCCAACCTCCGTTGAGTACCAGCAGTCTTGTAAGCTGCCTGCCAACCCTCTGATTCTGGAAGCCTCAAGGATGGGCTGGAAGGAGGCGCTGGCTATTCTGACAGGGACCAGGGGAGATCTCTAAGTGCACTGTTTTCCACAGCTCTCCTAGGACAGCGTGTGGATGTCTGTACCTAGTTTAAGATACGGTCAAGACTTCCAGCTGAAGACACAGGAAGGAAGGGACTAAGCAATAATGAAGCAATGGGCAAGAGGCCTTAACCCCGGTTCCACCTTTTCCAGAAGAAACAGGGACATAAGTTCCCAGCATGAAGTCTCCCCAGAGACAAAAGTCACCTTGAAGGTTCCTGGTATCCGCACGTAGGAAAGGTCCTCCAGCTCCAGAGAGCCGCCAATGAAAAACCTCCTCAGCTCAGCCACGGTGCCGAGCTCCAGGGGCCTCCACGTGGAGACTCTCAGGGTGTGTGCGCCTGTGCGGGAAGAGGAGAATGGGGCCGCGGCGGGGACGGGCACGTGGCCCCTTGCTGACTCCCCAGCAACGACACGGGCCTCGCCACCAGTAAAACATCTGGCCTGGTGACGACCTGGCCTCTGGTGAAGGTCATCATGGTGGTTTAGGGTCCCCATTTGGAAATCAATCAGAATTCCAGTTTCTGCTCTGCCAGCTATTACCTGTGCACCAGGACAAGTTTCTCGACCTCTCTGAACCCGTCTCCTCATCTAGCAAAATGGAAATAATAGCAACACCGACGCCTCACCAAGTGGTGGGGAGAATGAAACGAGAAGCACTTAGCACAATGCCTGGCGCACAACAGAGGCAGGGCTGTTACTTCAGAAAGGCTTCCGATCTACTCAATACACACCCACCAGTAGCCCACTTCCCATGCAGTGCCCCCCTCAAGGCCAGGAGTCAAATCAAGAGTTGCTGGGAGCGGAGACCAGAGCTGCTCAACTTCTCAGGCAGCTGTCCCTTCACCCGGCTGTCTCTAACGGAGAAGGGGAATCTCCCCCAAAGGAGCAAGGAATTGTGCAAGTTAAGTGCTTCCAATTCCCAATCATCCCTACTTCTCACGAGAAGCGGCCAAATCTTCTGAAGTGCTAGTCTTGTTTCTGGGAGCGAGAGCACATAGGCCACATGGAGGGCAGGGACAAGAGGTCACCTGGGGTGGCAGGCAGCACCACAGCCCCGTAGCCTTCCACGCGATACCTCTGCCAGAAGTCGAGTGAGCGGACCTCACAGTAGAGCACAGGCCACTCCGGGAGGGCACCTGCATGAGTAGGAGCAGCAGCCAGGTCACAGGAGGCCTCCCCGGGAGACGGCCTGGCCTGCGGAGACCCACGGCCAGGGACCTGCCAGGCCACTCACCAGCAGATTCATCCTCATGGAAGAAGGAGGCCTCAAATGTGAATGGGTAGGAGAAGTAAGCCACCTTATCCTAAAAGAGAGGAGTATTATTTTATTCTCAGTGTCATGGGGTGGACAGGCCCTCACTGGGAATTTGTTTTCCCTGTGGCCAATGACAAGGTCACCCCCACAAGGGGAAAAGATAAACTATCACCCCAGGTAGGAAGTAAGAGGCTGAGAAGTGAAAGGACACCCAAATCCAAGCTGTGACCATTTTCAAAAAGGTAGAGAGGACCCTGGACGAGGCAGCCCTGCAGAGCCCACAGCGAAGGGCCAGACCCAACAGTGGAACCTTCCCCAGGCTGTCAGCCTGATGCTCGTCAGATGCCATCCCAGGAGTCCTGCTCCTCCCAGGCACCCCCCCTCCTTACCATACCATTCCCAGGGACTTGGTGGCACAGGTCTGTGTGATTCCTGAGAGCTGCTGGAACGCTGGGCTCGACCAATCTGAAAGCAAAAGACCACACGTAGTAAGTTTACCTGGGAGGAGAGCAAGGAGTTGAGAAAAAGACAAAGTTCCGTTATCCATTCATTCTCGCAACAAATCCTCCATTTAGCACGTACTGCGTGTCTGCTATGTGCTATGACCAGTCACCGGGGACATCTTGGTGACCAGAAAGAAAAGCTTCCTATCTCTCATGATGCTAATGTTCTAGTTGGGGGTGGAGGAGAGGTGGTGCAGACAACAAACCAACCAATAAGAGACTATTAGGTGGTAATAAATGCTAAACTAAAAATAAAACAGGGTGAAGGAGTGACTGAGTGACTTGGATGCTCATTTAGACCACGTAGGGAGGGAACACCACTCAGAGAGGACACTTAGGCTGAGGCCTAAACTCAAGCAGAACCAGTCATGCAAAGATATGACACAAAAGGTTTCAGACAAAGGAAATGGTTCTGAAAAGGCCACAGATGGGCATTCAAGAATAGAAAGAAAGCATGACCAGAATGTTGTAAGGGAGAGAGAGGCAGGGGCCAGCTCCTTCAGGGAATGGAGTTTGGATTTTGCTTTAAGTGAGAAGGGAAGCTGTTGGGGTTTTAAGTTCAAGAGAGACAACTGGTTTGCATTTTTAAAGGCTCAATGTGGCAATGATATATGCGGCAAATGAACTGTTCCTCTCGGGAGCAAGACAGGAAGCAAGAGGGTAAGTTAGAAACTAAATGCTTTGGCCTAAGCAAGAGATGCTTGGTGGCTTGGTCCAGGATGCTCGAGAAGACAGATGATTCAGGACATCTTCTGGAGACAGAACTGACAGGAACTGGAGGTAGAGTGACCGGATGCAGGCAGCCAGAGAAAGTGAGGAATCAAGGATGCTTCCTAGGTTTCTGGCATCAGCTACTACGCAGATGACAACGCCATTCTGCTAAGTGGGGGAAGACAATGAGGGCGGGTTTGAGGCAAGAGGAGGAATTAAGAGTTCTCTTGGTCATGTTAAGCAGAAATGACAAAGAAGTAATTGTACAGGAGTCTAGAGTTCAGGGGAGAGGCTAAGGCTACAGAGAATCCTGGTGTCTGAGACATACAAGCAGTATTGAAGCCATGGGATGGATGAAGCCATCTAGAAAGACCTAGAAAGACTGTAGAGAGAGAGAGTAATAGAAGGCCAGGCCCGGCCTTGGATACACTAATAATTCTAGATCAACAGAAGATGAGAAAACAGCCAAGGAGGCCTCTGAGCCACCAATGAAAGGAGGAGCATGGAGCCAGAAGCCAAGAGGAGGGTTCCAAAGAGGAAAGTGGGCTGTGGCAAATGCTTTTGAGAGACAAGCAGGGTGAAAGCAGACGTCACCACAGGATTCATATCTTGGAAGTGATCTATGACCCTGAAAAGAACAGCGACAATTTTAGTGGAGGAGTGGGGAAGGGAGCCTGACTGAATGCCTCTGGAAAACTGTCAGAATGCGTACAAAAAGAGAGACTTAGGAACATTACTTACTAGTAGTTGGCAGTTCCACAAAGAAGTGCACGTAGAGATTGTCATACTCATAGCCTTGGGCTGAAACTAAGAAAACAGGAAACGGTTTCAGCTTATTTTCCTATCACCCTTAGCACCCGACCCAGTCCTGAAGGGCCCACACACTTGGAAAAATAAGTTCCTCGAGAGCCAGGAACTCTGTCTCCAGGAAGGACTCACACCTGAGCCTCCCAAGTGCTGCGGACAACCCAAGGCGTCCACTGGGGTGGGGCGGCTCACTCCACAGCTCCATCCCGCCCCGGCCGAGCATCAAGGGATCTCCGTCTGGTAAGACACTTACCTACCTCTCCATTTACAAAAAGCCGCAGAGCACCAGGGACAGTCTGAGGCAGAGAGAAGTGGGAACAGGTCAGGAGGTCTGAGGGCACCGGCACCCCTCCTCCAGCCTGCGGGAAAACCCCCGGGAGACCTGACGCTGGACGTCAGACCCACGTGTATGACTGTCACACCTCCGCCCTACCAGCCACTTCTCCACAGATCTGTTCCCTCCATTTCTAAAACATGTAACACAGTGGGGAAAGGACCTAATTTAAATGGTGGGGAGGGCAACAAAGTATGAATATTTTCAAGAAGAGCCAAGAGAAGCATCCACAGCTGCCTTTTGCCGTATAGTGAGAACTAGAGAGCCCTGCTCCCCGTAAAGGGCTGCGGTCCAGGAACTAGGCAGTTTCCTTTTCTCATCACTTGTGTATCTATCTTATCCAGCTTTTTAACACCGCACATCTGATGTTAATGCAATGTAAAAAATAATGAAAGTTCATCTGTTAGAGAGAGAGAGGGAGACCACTGGGTAATTTCATCCTTGTTTCCAGATCTAGAAATGGAACTCTTGCAGTAAGACACAGAGTAGGACCACAGAATAACTAACTCACACTATTCTGTTTTGTTTTTTAAGAGCCAAACTATTTGACAAACAAAAATGACAGCCCATCTCTCCGGGGCACTTAGGAAGAATGGCGACATGAAGAGTAAGGAAGACATTTTTCCTTCCTATATTTATAAAATTAATTATAAAGTAATAAATAAATACACTGCCACTGATAAGAACTCAAAAGTATCTAAGTTTAGAGAATAAAAAGTAAACATTCCTAATTTAACCCTCTCACCACACAACAGCCATCTGCCATCTTCCAACCCGCCCACTCCCCAGAGAAAGTCGCCCATAGTGTGTGTCCCCTTTGGGACCTTCTTCTACAGGTTAACAGTTCTAGATCAACATGCAATGTTTTTAAAACATAACAAGGATTATACTCCACATGCTAATTTTCACTTCCTTTTTACACTGAGGAGTATGTCTTGGGGGCCTTGAGGAGAAGACGACACTCAGGGATGGTCAGAACACTCCAGCTGAACACACCCGCCGGCGGGGCTGGGGCTACAGGACGCCGGGCTCCTCACCGTCTCAAAGTCGCTGCCCACGAGGCTGCTGAGGTACTCCTTGTGGCGGCCATACAGCTGAGGAGACAAACCAAACCAGAACTTGAGAGGTGACCCCAGCCAGACCGGGGTTCAGTTCCAAATGGGAGGGAGACAAGCAGCAGGAGTGGGAACTGCCACCAAGAGCCGGAGGCCTGAGCATCCCAGCCGCTGCCAGCTTCGTCTCAGTGAGGCCCGGAGGGTGCGGAGTCCGCGGGTCTGGGACCAGCCTGGCTCTCGCACTTACGTGACCTTGGGCAGAACGCTTAGCTGCTTCTCAGTCTCCATTTCCTCATTTATAAAATGGTAACAATAAAAGTATTCACCGCAGAGGGCTGTGGTACAGTCTAAATAAACTAAAGCATCTGAAGGGCCTTGCGTGGAGCATGGTAAATGCTCAAGTAAATGGTCATTATTATGATGATCTTACAACAGGATCAAAAGCGTGTATGTGAGATGTCAGCGGCGATTCCTAAGTCAGGAGGGGCCGTTAAGAGCGAGACCTCGCAGCTGCAGACCTCAGCCTTGGACGTGGCCTCACTCCCTGCTCTCTGGTACTTGGGACGAACCAGCTCTTACGTCCTTGAACACACGCTGCTCCCGCTCCTCCTCCTCAGGCTGTGCGAGGGATGACACGTTGTCAATCGTATACTTCCACAGCTCCGGCTTCTCCCCCTCTGTCTCAATTCTGTAAAGTCGAAGCCACAAAAGGGCTAACTCTGATGACAGGAGATGGGGCCCTGCAGACCCAGCCCGGGGATGAGCCGAGTTGCGGTTCTGTTACTCTAAGACAGAAGAGGTCAGCCCGGAGGAAAAGCCCTGGCCAAGCCCATTGCGCCCCGTCTGGGTCAGTCCCTGCGTGCAGCAGCGCAGAGAATTATTTTCACTGAACTACACTGCTGAAGTCATCACTTTCAAATCAGTGTAGCTGCACATTTTCTGAGAACAGGATGCCCAGTGTCCTAAGGGTCTATGGCCTGGAAGAGAATATGAACCCCCGGCCGGGAATTTAAGAGTTAGAACAGACGAAGGGCTTTCTGAGACTCTCCTCAACCAGGGGCAAGAAGGGAAGACAAGGAAAGGAGTGCCGGTGTCCACTGTCCCCTTCCTCCTCTCCTCACCTGTAGGGTCCTTTGAGGCCAGTGAAGTCAGGTTTTACTGTGATCACACCATTGCTGTCCACCTTCAGAGTACAGAGGACGTGTTCATACTTCTTATAGCCAAGCCTAGAAACCAGGGAATCCACACCAGGGTTCAAGGTCACTGGTCCCACCTCCAGGGAAAGAGGAAGAGGTATGCAGCCCACGTCAGAGAGGACAGAGGCTGTAGTGAGAACTGTCATGGCAAAATACTTTCTTCCAAAGAGAAAAAAGAAGAAAACAGTCCCTCCCTCCCACATACCTGGGATGACTACAACAGGGGGTGGCGGGTAGGGAAAGGAGGAAGGATGAGGGTCTGAGCCGGGCCACGAGGGGCTGCACTCACTTTCCATAGGGCCCCAGGTCTGCCATGATGTACATCGTCTGAAGAGGGGTGTTGATGACATGATTGTTCCTCACAAACTCTTCTGAGGGCTCCCAGGTGACGATTCGTGACTTAAGGATGCCACCCTCCCTGGGAGACACCACAGGAAGGGTCACTCCCCTGGCCCCCCAAGAAGAGCCTGAAGGAGGAACATAGGGGAGCACACCAGGGTGGGGGCCTCCGCAGAATGGGACACTTGAGTCAGCAGGCAGACAGAACACTGGCCTGGAAGGACCACAAAGGCCCCCCAGCCGCCATCCACACTGGTACTCACATCCCTCGCCTGTCTTGCCGGCGCCGCCTGACATTTGCCATTCGCTTGACCAGGAAGGATGGCATCTCACTGGCTGCGGTGGTCATTTTCTGACAGTGCTGGGAAAACAGGGCAGCCCTGTGTAAGCCATCTGGTCAGGGCCACATGGGACCAAGCACCTGGAGGGAAGTCCTCTTTCTGAAACCTCACCCGAGACCTGACCCTAAGAGGCACAGCCACCTCACAGTTACACATGTTAATGGAGGGGACAACCCAAAGGAGAGTCCAACCAAGCCTTGGTTTGCCCTAAGATTTCAGCAGCATCCTACCCTTCAGAAATGAATTTATTTGTGCTAATATTAAAATGAGCCTGCAGTCTCTAAGCACATACCACCAAAAAGTTGGGTGAGTCTGCCTGCTAGACGTTGACATTCACTAGGTAGCTGGAAGATGCCACATGTAATACAAGTGTTCTGTACAGAATCCGCACATGGGTAATGAACACTTCACTGTAATTTTCTTTACCAAAATAGACAACCCAAACTTTGTATCTACCAACCCACAGCTTTCCTAATAAAAGCATCAACCTTTCAAAAACGTTCACCTAACACCTGCTCCTTGCAGAAATCTACAAGGTCACAGACAAAAATCAGAAAATACACGCTCTACTCTCCCTCAAGGAGTTTGAAATCTCACTAAAAAGAATACATCATGCAGTGACTGAAGAAAAGGTAAAACTGAAGTCCCCGAGGGCATGTTGTCACAGGCAAAATGAGGACATAAGCCATTCCCTGTGTTGTACTGAATTCCTCTTAAAACTCATATATATTCAGTTTTGGCTGAATCCATGTTGAATTTGATCTATATGGTTCTAGACTCCACCCACCTGTCTGATCTCATGATGCATGGAGGAAAAGCCCAGTGGCTGTTTCTCCCAATTTACAGTCTGCAAGTCTAGCATTAGAGATACTGCCACATTTCTATGGACACTTTAAATGATCTCCAGGACCCTTTTGGGCAAGTGGCTTGACAGGGAAGTCCCCACTGCAAGCTCATCTCACCACGATGCCATGTACCTCCGGCAGGCAGCCATACACGAAAGGCTGAGTTTGGCAGGAGACCCGCCACCATCTCCCTGCCAAATGGTCTCTCGTGACTCAGAGTCTCAAACTTGCCTTAAACAGAGGGGAAAAGTCCCTTTCTGAGATGAGTTTCTTGGCCCAACTGTGCTTTGTACAAACACAATCTTTGTCTGTTTCGCTCTTGTGGGTTTTAAGAAGCAGCTGCTGAATTGTGGTGAAAAATTAAAAATAAAATAAAATAAAAATAGAGACACTGCTGGCTCCCCCAGTCCCTCCAGCAGGTGGAGCAGGGAGCTGCAGCCACAGCACCTGCGGACTGTGCCCACCTACTCTGGCCTGGCTGCCAGCGGCACACCGTGGCTCCTAGACAGGCTGTCCATCTCCCCTGAACAGGCTTCTGTCTTAACAGACAGTGGGGCCAGAAAGCTAGGGAAGGCAAAGGTGAAGGGAGCTATGGGACTTGGGAAAAGAACAATACCTCCTCCAAGTTGGTGAATCTGTCAGAGTCAGTGTAAGTAAAGATTCGTCGGTTCTTCCTGCCATCCAAATCCTCCAGCTTCAGAATCTCTTGACGGTACTGATGATCCAAAGGACTCTGGCAGGCTGCTTCATTTTGATACAGATCTACTTCAAACTGAGGTCACAAGGAAACAGAGATCTACTAAGAATAGGTCAAATTTTTTTCCTGTAACTGGTCAAATCAGCTCTATAGAGATGATGCAATCCAACACGTTTTCACAACCAACTCTCATTTGTCTAAACTAATGGAGGACAGGGGATCCAAAGGAGATTAGAGCTAAAAGGAACCAGAGTGATAGTCTAATTCAACTCTACTGTTACAGAATTGACATAGCAAAACAGTAATTCTTTCTGTGGCCCAGAGGTGGAAAGTGCCTTAGCCAGGATCACAAAACTGGGTAGTGGCAGGCATGATGTTACACTGACCCCGTGAATACAGCAGTGGGAAGTATAAAACTGCTACAACCTTCTGGAAATCAGTTTGGCGATATGGATCAAGAATCTTTCCCAGCTACCAGCCAGGTGGGAGGTGGACCAGGTGGAGGTAGACTGAGCAGACAAGTGGCACTGGCTCACCTGGCTAAAGAGCTTCTCTTGCCACCCAATCACAGCCTCCTCCTCTTCATCTTCATCTGGGCGGTGTCCACCTCCAAAGACAACAGAGAGTCAATTGTTTGAGCCAAACCAGCACCACTTCTTGCTCTGTAGTTGGTTATAACCAAAGTCCCTGCTCTTACATTTGCCACAAAACCTGTTGGAACTCACTGGTTTATTAAGCACTCACCCTAGACTCACTCTAGAGATGCTGTGGATATGTGTAGAAGCCAAGATTAGGACCTAAGAAGTCTTAATCACTAATCTGGATAAATGGAAGTCATGCCTTCCAGGAATTATTTATTCTAACTCAGTGTGAGGCACTGAAATTTAGAAATAGGCTGAATGGCTCTTCCTCAATCCCAACTGTCAATATTTGCTAGAAAAAAAACTGTGGTGTTTTTATCTTTACTATTCCTGAAACCATATATCTAGAATCAAACACTGTAACCTTAAGAGACTAAGTATTAGTAAAGAAAAGGAAAGTCGAATAACTTTTATTTTAAATCTTGTCTGCAGTTAGTATTTATTCTTTTCAGATTGTACATTCATATCCTTCGCCCATTTTCTTTTTTTTTTTTTAATGGAGGTACTGGGAGTCAAACCCAGGATCTCATACATGCTAAGCATGGGCTCTACCCTCCCTGCAAAGAACAGATTTTTTTTAAAGAACCAAATCTAATCTCCTGGCTGGGTATGCCTTTTTCAAAGATACATGCTTCACAACCCACCAGCTCACACTCATGCTCAGAAACATTTTTGAACAGACAACAAAAGCAGAGAGAGCAGTGACCTAACACAAACACAATGTCCTCTCTTGCTCACTTTTCTGGCTTCCCAGGTAAGGAAAACTGCAAGAGTAAAAATGATGTTCATATATACATTTCCCAAGCAGACCCCCATTTGTAAATTGTTTTGAAAAGGGTTTGTAAGTATATTTCAAGCCTGGAGCATTCTTTCTTAGAAAAAAAAAAAATGCCACAAATGGTATTTAGGTTGACAGGCAAATTTATAACATATCTAAAGTATGGTATTTGCTATTTCACTACATTTGACCACAATTCAGATCAGTATCTTGATGGCAGGAATTACGCTTATTCAATTTTTATGCAACATAATGTAGTTTAAACTGCCTGGGATCAAATCCTGGCTTCAACACTTACCAGCCATGTGACCTTGGACAAGAAACTCAACCTCTTTATGCCTTTCCTCAGACTACAGACCTGGGTCTACTTTGTCTTAAGAGGTAACCTCACCCTAGGCCCTTCCCCAGATCCCCAAGGGGCCACATCACCACCATACACCCACTGGCGGTTGGGGGAGGCCTAAAAGTGGCCAAGTCTATGAGGTCCTTTCCGGGCTGGGCAGCAGGCTGGTAATGGAGGTAGTTGCTTAATGTGATTCTTTGCAGGTGACCTCTGCCAGGAAAAGAGAAGCCCAAAATACCCGTTACAAGACACACAACCAGGAGATAAACACAGAGCAAAAACGGGGGAAACAAAACACAGTAGAGGGGAGGGCCTAGGCAACAGAGAGGGAGGTGAGTGGGGCACGGGGTCCTAAGGAGAAGAGTAAGGATGAGAAAGTACACTGGGGACACAGGGCTCCGAGGAATGTGGGAAAGGAAAGGTCCTGAAAGGGTGGGTCTGGATGCTGTGAGTTGAAGAGGGTTCCGGGTGGTGAGGGAGACGCGGGGAGACCGGGCAGAGGTCAGGATTGCAAACGGAAGTAGGGGCCCTGAACAACCGAGAACTGTAGTTCAGGTTCCAACTATCTGAGAGCATAAAAGCACGGAGCTCTGAGGCAACGCGACTACCGGAGGCGGAGGTTGCGCACGGGGTCCCGGGAGCGATACACGGCCTCTCCGGTGTCTGTGCTCCAGGCGGCCTCCGCCGTGACAGCTGCGCCGCGCCGCGCCGGGGCCGGAAAGCGCGTCGCCCCAGTCCCCCTGGCAACGGGGGCGCTGGGTTCGGGAGGCGGCGGAGGCGCTGCGCGCGCAACTCGCGGTTCCCCACGCGCCGCCGCAGCCGCCTGCCCAGCGCGGGCGCAACCCGGGCGGAGCCCCGTTATGCGCTCAAGCCGGGGTCCTTTTGGGGTCACCGCTTAGAACGTGTGCGAACGAAGCGCGCTTATACCCAAGGCCAGGCTTGATGCACTTTACAAACGAGGAAACTAAAGCAGAACCATCGGCCCCTTTTACAGAGATTCAGACAGAAATGGTGATGGAGCCCAAACCCAAGTGTCCTGAGTTCTCAGCTACTAGTTTTTCTGCCACACGACTCGGCCTTCCACTGAATGCTGGGAAACTTTGGCCTGTAAATCAGTGGACGTGACTCACAGAATGTACCCATTCTTCCCCCCTCACCAGGGGAGGTGATGACAATTACTCAGACATGAAGATACATTCTTGGAAGAAAACGAAAATGTCAGGAGATTTAATAATCCTTGTGTTGGCATTCACTGAATCAGAGAAAGAAAAAACAAGGAAGCTAACAGTAAGGAAGGAAAATGTGCTATTATTGCACTGGTTTTTCCCCTGCGTGTGTTATTTCCGGATTTTTAAGCCACCTTAGATGGCCACCTAAGCCACCTCAGGAATAGCCAACAAAATGCCATTCCGAAGACGTGCTTCATTGGCCTGTCAAAGGCAGGACACACTGTAACCTCGAGTCTGGCTCTCTGGCACCTTGGGGATGTCAACAGTTACCAGCCTTTGACATTTACTGCTCCTCCAACAGAGTAAGCAATTGTCCCCTGAACTCAAGAATATAATGTCAGTTTGATTATATGGCGTTGGGAGCCCTAAGCAACAATGCTACTGTTGTTTAACACCAAGGACTCACCATAACAATAACCCTATTTATTTAAGATCTTCTACAGCCTGGGCACTCTGTTTCCATTGTCCCCAGTCCTCCTAGAAACCCTTTAAGTAAGTATTGTGTTCTTTTGGTTTGGTTTGGTTTGGGTTTGGTTTTTTTTTTAAGATTTTATCTTTTTTTATAGTCAGTTTACAATGTATCAATTTCTGATGTACAGCATAATATTTCAGTCATACATATACATACATGTATTCATTTTCATTATAGGTTACTGCAAGATACTGAATATAGTTTCCTATGCTATACAGAAGAAACTTGTTTATCTATTTTATATATAGTAGTTAGTATTTGTAAATCTCAAACTCCCAATTTATCTCTTCTCACCCCCTTTCCCCCTTGCTAACCATAAGTTTATTTATTATGTCTGTGAGTCTGTTTCTGTTTTGTAGATAAGTTCATTTGTGTCTTCTTTTTTTCTTTTCTTTTTAGATTCCACATAGAGTGGTATCATATGGTATTTTTCTTTCTCTTTCTGGCTTACTTCACTTAGAATGACAATCTCCAGGTCCATCCATGTTGCGGCAAGTGACATTATTTTATTCTTTTTTATGGCTGAGTAGAATTCCATCGTATAAATATACCATGACTTCTTTATCCAGTCATCTGTTAATGGACATTTAGTTTATTTCCATATCTTGGCTATTGTATTCAGTGCTACTATGAACACTGGGGTGCACGTATCTTTTCAAATTAGACTTCTTTCTGGATATATGCCCAGGAGTGGGATTGCTGGGCCATATGGTAAATCTATTTTTAGTTTTTGGAGGAATCTCCATACTGTTTTCCATAATAGTTGCACCAAACTACATTCCTACCAACAGTGTAAAGGGTTCCCTTTTCTCCACAGCCTCTCCAGCATTTATTGTTTGTGGACTTTTGAATGATGGCCATTCTGACTGGTGTGAGGTGATATCTCATTGTAGTTTTGATTTGCATTTCTTTGATAATTAGTGATATTGAGCATTTTTTCATGTGTCTGTTGTCCGTTTGTATGTCTTCACTCGAGAATTGCTTGTTTAGGTCTTCTGCCCATTTTTGAACTGGGTTGTTTGTTTTTCTGTTATTGAGTTATATGAGTTGTTTGTATATTCTGGAAATTAGGCCCTTGTCAGTCATATCATTTGCACATATTTTCTCCCATTCTGTAGGTTGTCTTTTTGTTTTGCTTATGATTTCCTTTGCTGTGCAAAAGCTTATGTTTAATTAAGTCCATTTGTTTATTTTTGCTTTTATTTCTATTGCCTGGGTAGACTGCCCTAGAAGAACATTGCTGAGATTTATGTCAGAAAATATTTTGCCTGTGTTTTCTTCTAGGAAGTTTATAGTGTCTTGTCTTATGTTTAAGTCTTTAAGCCATTTTGAGTTTATTTTTGTGTATGGTATGAGGGATCCACCAGGTTTTTTTGTGGAATTGACAAGCTGATTCTAAAGTTTACATGGAAATGGAAAAGACTTAGATAGCCAAAAAAAAAAAGTGACAAAGAAAAACAAAGTTGAGGACTTATATTTAATTTCTAGACAATACAAAAATATAATAATCACTAAATTGTTCTATTGGCATAAAAATAGACATATAGATCAATGAGACAGAGAGTCCAAAATATATACAATCGATCTTTGACAGAATTCTAAAAATAATTCAATGGAGAAAGGATAATATTCTCAACAAATATGGTAGAACTTTATATCCATTTGTAAAATACAAAAACAAAAAAATTTAATTCTTTACCTTACACAATTTAGTAAGTTAAAGCAAAATGGATCATAGAGCTAAAAGTAAGAAATACAGCTACAAAACTACCAGACAAAAATACAAGAGAAAATATTTGCTCTGAGTTAGGTAAATATTTTTTTAGATAGGACTCAAAATATACAAAATATCAAAGAAAAAATTAATAAATTACTCTTCATCAAAATGAAAAACTTTTATTCTTAGAGAACACTTGTTAAGAAAAAGACAAGAAACAGACTGGAAAAAAACTTTACAAAACGTATATCTGATAAAGGACTTATATCCAGGAAAAAAAAAAGTACCTTTACAACTTGGTAATCATCAAAAAAACAATCTTACTTTTAAATGGTCAAAAGATTTGAACAGGCACTTCACCAAAGGTACATGATTGGCAATAAGTCTGTGAAAAGATGTTCAACATCATTAGTTATCAATGAAATGCATATTAAAACCATAATAAGATACCACTACACACCTATTCTACCTATTAGAATGCTAAAATTTAATAGGTAGACAATACCAGATGCTGGTGAAGATGTGAAGCAACTCAGACTCGTGAAATTGCTGGTCAGAGTACAAAATAGTACAGCTGCTTTGGAAAAATGGACATTTCTTATAAAGTGAAACATTTACCTACCTTAAGATCTAGCACTCCCACTCTTAATTGTTTACTCAAGAGCAGTAACAACACATGTCCATACAAAGACCCAGACGTAAATATGCATAGCAATTTATTCATACTAGTAAAGATGGGAAGGAGTGCAAACGTCCACCAACATGTAAGTATTTAAACAAATTGTATGATATCGACAATTGTATAATATCTATACAATGGGATACTACTCCACAATAAAAACGAGGTAAATACTGCTACAGAAAACCACTAGGATGAATCTCAAAAATCATTATGCTAAACGGAAGAAAGCAGCTGGACACAGAAGGCTACATACCATGTGGTTTCTTTTATATGACGTTCTAGAAAAAAGGAAAACTATAAAGATGGAACACAGATCAGTGGTCACCTGGGGTTGGATCTGGGAATAGGGTTTGACTATAAAGAGGCAGAATAAGAGAATTTAGGAGGTAAGGGAGCTATCCTGTATGGAACTAGGCATTTATTAAAAATCTACAGAATTGTGGGTCACAATGAGTGGATGTCACTGTATGTAACATTTAAACTATTAACCAAGTTATGAGAAGGACTCAAATTGGAATGCAGGCTATGAAACGGAATCCAACTGTAACTGTGTTACAAAATACTTACATAACCACACCGAAGGGAGTGAGAAAGAAAGGAGCCAACCGAAATAACTCTGGAAAGCAGTGTTTTAATGGAAACTGAAGGCTAAAGACAAAAAACTGTCCACAAACGCCCTACTCAAGTTGGCAAATTTCTTTCTCAAAGGGGTATGAGTTTCAATTCTGAAACCATTTTCTATGTATACTAGGGTTGAACAAATAATAAACTACTGGACATAACAAGAGCCATGTTTCTGACTGTCTGAG
Source organism: Vicugna pacos (assembly GCF_048564905.1). Taxonomy (NCBI): domain Eukaryota; kingdom Metazoa; phylum Chordata; class Mammalia; order Artiodactyla; family Camelidae; genus Vicugna; species Vicugna pacos. The sequence continues at coordinate 551,280 of NC_132990.1, forward strand.
AAAGAAATTACAAGCAAGGAAAGGAGGTAAAGGTAAGAATGAACCCTGTGGTGCCTAATCAGAGTTAGCAATAAAACCCCTGGGTATTTTAAAAGATATGTATAAAGACAGAGTCAGACATGAAATACGAATTTTAAGTATGTATGAGTACTACCCATCCACACGGTACCTAGCTCTGCCCACTGACAGAGTCCAGAAGCAGTTACTCTCCAGCAGAAATGAGCATTCCCAGTACCCAGACTTGGTTTCTAAATATCATTCTCCATCAGAAGGAATCAGGGCTCCTTGGAGAAATGATTGATTTCCTGGAAGAAATGGAATGGAACCTCATGGGAACTCATACTGTTGGGCTTGATAGCTTCCATCAGCCAAGGGCAGTCCGGGATGAGCTGTTATGCTCAGCATCTGGTCAAGGGAACCTGGGCAGGGCACTAACAATATCTGCTACAAGTATGCTTTGGAGAGGTTAATCCCAGAAAACTCTGGTGTGGGAGTGTTACTTACGGGCCAGCTTATTCAGGGCACCAAGAGAGTGCGCATCCTCACCTTTCCCCAGCCCCTTCCAGGCAGTGTGTCAACAGGCAGAACAGGTGGGACTGCGCAGGTATTATTACCACATGGACATTACCCGAATCAGAGGAGAATAAAATAGGTCAGCAGGACCCAGAAACTCAGCCTCTGAAACAGTTCATTTGTAAGTCCTAGCCAGATCTCAAATGCCTTTTCTTAAGAAACATGCTCAGCTTTTGACAATTAATTGCTTTATCGTGGGCAGCCCCATTTTCTGTACAGTGCGTCCCAACAAGTTAGCGCAGGTCTTCAGTGGCATGTCAAGACTTGGAGCAACAGGAGTGTTCTAAATGGCAGAACTCTGAGAACGTTGGTTCCTATGGCCTCTCCCCCTTTAAGAAGAGGTTTCAATTTTTGGAAACACAGGGACTTAAAAATTTACCTTCCATGTTTCTCCTCTTGGTGTTCTCCTGGAAATATAAAGAAATTAATCTCTTCAATACATTCTAATAAATGGCAGAACTTTCTGCCAACTCTAAGGTTATTTCAAGTTTAATCTCATTAAAATCCATTGACTTTTCCCAAAGTAGCGATGATCTTTTAAAAGTCTATATTCAAAGACAAACTTATGGTTATCAGAGGGGGAAAGGAGGTGGGGAGGGATAAATTGGGAATTTGGGATTTGTAGATACTACCATTTTTATATTTCAGATGATCAAAAATGTGGAACAGAGATTGACTGCACAACAATGTGAATATACTTAATACTGAACTTAAAATTGTTAAGATGGTAAATTTTATGTTTTGTGTATTTTACCACAATTTTTAAAAAAGAAAAATAACAAAAATGGCAACAAAAATATGGAAACATAGGATAATGACCACCCATTATTGTATCCTGCATCCACCTTGAACATTTCCCTATTAGCTAAGCCAATTTGAGTTGAGTTTTTGGTAACTTGGACCCAGCAAATGCATGCTAAGTGTTGCAGAATTTGGTGCCAGTAAGTAGGAATGCTGTAATGAACAGATCTGAAACTTGATGGAATGGGCCAACCTGGAGAGATAGGGCTTGATCCTGGCTTAGAAAGTTAGCAATCCTCTTTAGGTGGTTGTGAAATAATTGGCTTGTCTGCCTCTTGAAGTTTAATATGCAAAAAATCGCCTGGGGATCTTGTTCAAATGAGGATTCCGATCAGTAGGTCTAGGGAGGGAACTGAGTCTGTACTTCTGACAGGCTCCCAGGTGATGCGAACACTGCTGATCCATGGACCACACTCTGTATAGCAAGGAGTTAAACTGATGTGTCCTGAAAGAGGGTTCATGTACAACGCTTGCTGTTGCATTAGGAGGATGGGGAAATTTCAGGGTGTAGGATTGTCGGCAACTTCTTTTAGCCCATCAGCCCATGGTGATACAGCTTAATTGTATTAAGAAGAGGAACTTCTACATTAGATTTCTTGGAGAATTTTAAAAGACAAAAATAGCAAAGGAAATCCAGGGTTATGTGAACACTGAAACTATCCCACAAAGGGGAATGATCAGAGCTACACTTGTTGGAGCCATGATCTCTTGCTCCAGATGCAGCGATGAGCCAAAAATTCGCAGATCCCTAATCTGAGACTGTAGGCTTCTATTTTATTTTTGTAGATTTTATAAGTTCCAGGAAGGCTGAATCAAAGACAGGTTACACTCTCACACTTTGCAGTCATACAATTAAAAATGTTATTTAAAAAAATTATTGTCAACTCTAAGCTCCACAGAGGCAGAAGTCAGATCTATCTTGAGTCCCAAGACATCTCAGAACATCAGTGCCTGGCACGTACATGATAGACACTTGCTCAATAAGTGAACAATTACCTTTTACTATATTTTTCTGCCCCACTGATCAGTGAGCTTATTAAGAGGAAGAACCAGGCTCGATTTATCTTTGTGTCTTCGGGGCACCCAAACGATTGCTCAATGCAGAATTATTTGAATTGTCCTGGACTGAATTAAATTATCAGGAGTAGCAGTGCCCCAGGCACTGGGCTGGGATTCAGGGGGGAAATTCTAGGCTTTGGCCAGGGGAAGCTAAGAGTGAGGTCATTGACTCAGGGGGCCCAGGTACTTGGATTAAGGTGAGCCTCCTAGAGTTTGCAACCAGAAGGGAAAAGAGAAAACGTGAGTAACTGTCAGCACTGCAGGCTGGTTTTAGGATGTGAGGCTAGGAAACCCTGCTAGGCTATGTTCCGGGAGACAGGCATCACCCCTGGGCAGTAGCCAGGCCCACGGGGACTTCTGAGAAGTGGCAGCATCTAGCCTGAGTGGCCGAGTTCAAGAGAAGAAATCCTGTGTGGGCAGCTGCTGTCCTTAGGCTGGAGACAGTGTTTTGCACATCCACACCACCCCCAGATGGAAAAACGAGAGCTGCCTAGCTTTGCTGGGGAGATAGGGTAGAGCCTACAGTCCCTATGAACTCTTTCTTTCTCCTCATCAGAAGCAGCCCATGGTGGGAGGGACCCGCATCGTCACCAGGACCAACCGGAAGTCCAGCAGCAGAAGCCAAAAAAGAAAAGAAAAGAAAGGAAACTTTCCATTCCTCCCCCCTCCCCCCGAGCCTGTGAAATGCAACCCAGCAGAGAGGACGTGGGTCTTAGGTTTAGCTTCTGGCCTCCTCAGTAACTGGGGATTCAGATGAGGCAGCGAACAGACAGCATGCCTCAAGAACAAGTTTATGCTGAAGTAGCTGCTCATTATTATTATTATTTAAATTGTCCTGGACTGAATTAAATTATCAGGAGTAGCAGTGCCCCAGGCACTGGGCTGGGATTCAGGGGGGAAATTCATGACTAAGAACTCATCTCCATATTCATCGCTTACCCATGAATCATGCTTTCCATGTCTGCATCCATGGTGGCAGTTGGCTGTCACAGCGCCTCGTGATACAGGCTGGCACTATTGTTCCCAGTGGCCAGAGGAGGAAGGCGAGGTTCAGAGACGGAGTGACTGCCTGGGGTCACACATCTACTGAGCAGAGTTGTCGGGACCCAGGGAGATAGATCTTCTGACCTCACTCCAGGCTCACTCTCCACAGCACATGCTACCTAAGCTGGCTGGACGCCTCCCCGGGATAGCTGGAGTAGCTCAGAGAACCCAGAGCACAGGCTAAGCACGGCTCATGGTCCCTGGGGGTGTCCATTTTAGCTTGATGTTAAGTAAATTTAAATTTTTACATCGTAAAACAGACACAGATGAGTTCTGGAGGAGCACACAGAAGTGTGACTTTCCTAAGTTAAAATGTGAGATGTCGAATCTGAGCTGATAATAACGTAACAATATCAGTTCATTAATTGTGACGAATGTACCACGGTGATGTAGAAGGTTAACAACAGTGGAAACTGAGACTGGGTATATGGGAACTCTCTGTACTCCTTTTGCAATAATACTGTAAATCTAAAACTGTTCTTAAATAAAAATTTTATTTTAAAAGGTATGAGCTATCGAAGAAGCTGCAGAGTCTGTTTCCTCCTGGAGTACCTGGTCATACTCCTCTTTTGTTAAAGGCCTATCAGAAGCCATAGTTAAAAAGCGTTACCCATGCCCTATTGTTTGCAGAGTAGAGGGACATTCTATAGAGTCTTGAAAGCCCTGTATTTCCGAAGGGAAGAAAAAGAAAGCAGGACAGTAAAGCCTCTTTCTCTCCCCTCCCCTGGCCTCTGCCCCCTTCTTAGCGCTGTGAGAAGAGTGAGAGGCAAATAACTGCTTTGCCCTCCCCGGGCTCCCAGGAGAGCAGAAGGGCTTCTGTTACAGCACCTCACCCCGTCCAGCCTCCATCACGGTCTCCCAGAGCTGCACCCCCGCCCCAGATCATCTGGGTGGAGCCCCGGGAAGAAGCAGTGAGATCTGCCATTTAGGGTAAGTACCAGAGGGTGCTCCCTGGCACCCAGTGGGCACCACCTACTCGTGCTGGGCTAGCCAGCAGTGGAGCGGGGTGTCTTCTCAGCGACGTCCATGCAGAACTCCAGCCTGCTTCTGGCAAACAGACCTAAGGATGGAACCTCACAAGACTAGGGTGCGTGGGTTCTGTTGCTTCCGAAAGCTTCTTCCGCCATCTGGGAAACAGGCGTTGAAGTTCCCCCTTCAGGCTGGAAAACAGACTTGAGCTGCTGTTTTCACCCAACTGTGAAAGGACCAAGATCCAGATGCTCCTCACCATGTCCTGGCCTGTCTGTTTTTGTACAGCTCAGGATGGACAGTGGGGCTGTACCTTGGGGAAGATGAAAGAGAGAAGAGAAAAATTCAGAAACTATACCCTCTAGCTACACTTTGAACAGCCACAGTATTTCAGTCAAGTCAGAAATGGTTTCCAGAAACAAGTTTTAGAGCTGACGGTCAAGAACTTAGGCTTGAATGATGAAGTTAAGCCAAGGTCACGTTTGCACCAATGTCATCATCTTTATCATCAAAATAAATATTACTGATTGCCCAGTATAATTTAGAGCTCTTGAGGAGTTCAGGAGCTAATCTGGGCAACAGGAAAAGAGGCATAAAGAGATAATAAATAGGAAAAGCAAAGGAGAGAGAAAGAGAAGCAATATACGATGCTCCCTGGGGCTCGGCAGATAGGGGAGGCTTCATGAAGAAGATAGGGCTTGAGCTAGATATTGGGCTCGGACAAGAAGGGAGAGAGCAAGCCAGGAATGGAGGATGGCAGAGAAAAAGAGGCAGAGCAGGAATGTGCGGGGCATGTTGGGGAAAAATGTTAATGGGTTAGTTTGGGTGGAACGAAGAGCTTGGGCAGAGGAGTGATGTGTGATGGACTGGGAGAGATAGAGGGGTAGGCAAGATAGAACCATGGCTAAAGCTTGAGATTTTGTCCTGTGGGTAGCAGAGAGCCCTGGAGCAAAGGAAGGGGTGGAGAGGATTGGTGGCAGGGAGGCCACTGAGAAGGATGTGGTCTTGAAGCAAAACTGTGGTGAGTCAGAGCAGAACCAGAATGTAGGGAAGGCTAGAAGATGACAGATGCAAAAGATTTATGAAGGACAAATGGACAGGAATTGGTGACTGAGATGGGAGATGGGAGGATGGAAGAGGAAGAGAAAAAAGAAGAGTAGAAGCACTTGAGATAACTCGCTGGTTTCCAACCTCATCATCTGTATGTTAATTGAGAAGGAGGAAGATTGGGAATAAGGAGAGGAAAAAGACCAGAAGCACATAATATCAGGTGCTCAATGAATACCTATGAGGGAGAAATGAAAGGACAGGGAGACAGAATACCAATGGGAAATAGGAGAATGGCCTTGACCAAAAAGAGGATTTTTGATTAATGGAGAAAAGGAAGGAACAGCATTCTGCCCACTCCAGCAGAGAAGTTCTTGGGAACCCCCTCTGCCAACTCTACTAGAGTTGGGTCCAACATTCTGTGGCTAATTGGAGAAACTCATTGATACTGAGTTTGCCACTCAGAACCCTTGTGTTACGGCAATTTCAGAAGCCACCAAGCATCTAATGAATCCTCCCACTAAAAAATAGTTAGAGAAGACAGTGGGGCCTCTTTCTGTCTGCTGAGGGAGATACACAAACCATCCCAGACATTTTTCTCTTCCATAAATCCCTCTTCACTCTGAAAGGGGCTTCCTGGCAGTGTTCCCATCCTTTCCAAGGGCCTCTGGCTGCCAGGGTCACCATTCAGAGAACCTTTGCCATCTCCACGCCTCTCCTAAGGCCAGGATGGCTTACACCAGAGCACCTGGGTTCCTCCCTCTCCTGGGGTGAAAAGTGGGTGAGTCTCAGAGAGGGTAACCATTGGGGGACAAGAAGTCCATTAGTTTGGTGTTCTGAGAACCAACAAGAGGAAATGCATTTTAGCCAGGAAAGAAAAAAATAAGCTGTCCAGCTGTGATTGACAGCCAAGCCAGCAGAAGATGGGTGAAAACAGACAGCTGAGGAAGGGACCAGCTGGGTTTCCAAGGAAGGTATCATCCAAAATGGTGGAGATGGCGAGAAGGCCAGTGTAAGAACTTAAGTCACCTCATACAGAGAGATCACTTTGTCACTGACCATGGATGTCCCTTTAATCAGCATGCAGTGTATGTACAGCACGCAGAATTCTACCTCTTAAAGTAGAAGAGGAGAACCAACCATGTCCAAGGTCAGCCTCATCTATAAACCGAATTCCTGGAAAATGTGTGTGTGTGTGCGCACACTACCATGTGCCCGTGATCTTCACTGGGTATTTCCTGCCACTTCTGCTGCTGTTACTAAAATCTCTTGGAATCTCTGCCCCCATACATGAGAAGCTGTTGGCCTTCTTAGCCTTCTACTGGACTTCCTGTCTTCCAATCTCCATTTCTTATGGGCCAATTTGCCATTTTCTAATGGGGAGACATCAAACTATGCTAAACAGAGTTAACTAGATTGAGTAAGTCCAGGAACACATCATTACATGTCAGCAAAGCTCTGAAAATACAGATTAGCCACAGGACAGTTACACATCCACTGTGACTGCCTCCAGGTATGCCTCATGCCCAGAACAAAGGAAGGACCACCCTCGTCTGGAGCTGACACTGCCCCACCCCTGCCCATTCCAAAAAGATCGAACCTAAGACATCATATCATCTCATAACACGATCAAGACCCAGGGACGGTCAGATCTGCATTTTGCTCTTACCTTGACTCCAGTAGCTCACTATATATTGCACACAGGAAGACAGCGTTATCCTATATGCTCTTCCAGAAGGAAGTTTCATTTTGAAATCATTCAGAACCAACTAGGTCAAAATCCATCTAAAGTCACACCTTCATTAAATCATAAGTCTCGAAACCCAGAGGTGAGAGCCTTGAGACACGTGCTTCAAAGTTCAGGGAAGGATCAGACAAAGAAAAACTTGGCTGAGAAGCAGAAATGTCTTTCAAAGAAAACAAGAAGAGCCTGAAGTCTCTCACTACCTTTCCTGGACAGCTGCCTTCTTTCGAGATGCCCAGCTCATTTGCCTGGATTCACCACAAGAGAAGCAGCTTCTAACTCCATTCCATCAGCCAGAGCAAAGGAATATCACTTTTTGGAAGCTAAATTCAGGGGGTTGGTTTTTGGATGATGAGTTTCTGATAGTCCTCCAGAGTATCTTCACCCCAAAGTATAATTTCATAAAAAGGCTAATGTGTTGTCAGTCTGTAAAATACACTTTTATGAAATTTCATTTTCATTGAACCTTCCTGTTTCCTTCCTGTATGGATTTAATGAACTTGATGGTATATAACATTATACTTGGGCTTTAAATTATTAAATTCCCAGATATTGGTGTTTTTTAATGATTGCCCCACAGAAGGTATGAAGTCATAGCACGTTAGTAATCATCTAAACCAGCCATCAATTTTGCAACTAAAGTGTATCAGGCACCAGAAGGTGAATGACTTGTCCACAGCCACACAGGGACAGAGGTGGGGACAAGTCCAGGGCTCTTCTCACTTCTCTGGTGGCCAAGAAAGGGCAGTATTTTAAAACTTGGGCCAGAAAAAGTCAACATTTAAAAATCATTTTAGGGGGCAGGGTAATAGCACAGCGATAGAGTGTGTGCTTGGCATGCACGAGGTCCTGGGTCCAACACTCAGTACCTCCATTTAAATAAATAAACATATAAACTTAATTACCTCGCTCAAAAAATAAAAATTAAAAAATAGAAATCATTTTGAATCTCTGTTGGCTTCCACAATGGATTGGGTGAAAGGTAAGGGAGGAATCAAAGGATAGTGAATAAATGAATGGAGAAGAGAGCCATTTATTTAATTGTTCCTAATTTTGAGAGCTATTCAGATCCCATTAAGGGCATAAAAGGGACAAGCCTGCTCAGAGATTGGAGGTTTGCCTTCCATGACTGCAGCAGGACTCCGTATTTGACCTGGAACATGGGAAGAAGAGGATTTTGCTTCACCCAGAGTCAGTGATACTGTATCAACCAGTCCCTGCCATTCTGCAGTTTCCTCATGCGTCTGCCTTAGAGTCAAAGGGTGTTTCCCGCTGAACCTAAGCGTCTCCTCCAAGCCACATCAGCCCCTCAAAATCTTTCCTTCTGGGCCTCTCCCAGAAATAAATTATGATAGATGGTATAAAAACCAACTCCTTCAAGCAGAGAAACACACCTGGCTGCCACAGGAGGCCAAGGCGCTTGGCAGGTAAGAGTCATTAATTTTAATCTTTCCTGGTTTCTGTGCAGTTGATGATGAAATTTCCTAAAGACTTCTCAGAAAGCTTGGTACTGGATTTGGACTTGTCTTCATCAGGCATTTTCTGTTGCCAGCTCTGGCTGCCACCCTGGCAGGTCATCCCCATTTTGTGTAAGGGAGAATGTGATTGAATCCCTTTGTTGGATAAGGAGGCATTTCTGAGTCTGAAAACTGAGTCATAGAATCATAAACTCTTAGGGCTAGAAGGTACCATAGATCTCTCATCCATCCTGTTGGGAACTGAGGCTTCAGAGAGATCACGGGTCCAGGTCACACAGAAAGTTGGGGGAAATTAGTCACAGAATGACACATGGTGTTCTTGAGACTGGTGTGATATGATGCGACCACCAAACTATAGGGAAAAGTCTGCAGTGTTTTAAAGGGTTCCCTGACCCAGGGCTCTCGGATCTTCATCTTGTTTCCAGCAGCTCATGTTTCCGACAGCAGCCCTGAACATCTAGTTAGCCCTGAATGTCTAGTCTCAGGTGTCTTGAGTGCCGTATGGACACTTGGTTCTCAATCAGATTTATGAAAGCAGCGATATTTAGATGGGCTTTGTCTTGGGAGAATGGAGTGGTTGAATCAGTTTTTTTATTTTTAAATGTAATTAGGTGTCCCAAACCCTATGGCTCAGGTGGATTTTGTTCTGCAGTAGAGAGTGTGATAAGAACTCTCTCTTCTCCATTCTTCTCTTGATACTGGAACTGCTCAAAAGATCAAACAGAGCATTCGGGGGGTGATGGGGTGTTTGTTGATTTTCCTACTGGCCCTTCCCACCACCCTCAACAGACCTCTCACCATTCACGGAAAAGCATCCTCCTGATGCCTTCCCTTCTCAGTCCTTCCTGTAGCCCCCATGGTGACTTCTGAGCAAGTCTGAGAGCCAGACTCTTGGAGGTCGTGACATTCAGTGTGGTCGGCAGAGCAGCAGCATCGGCATCACCTGGGAGCTTGTTGGAAGTACAGGCTCTCAGGCCCCTTCTAGGACCTTCTGAGTTAGAATCTGCGTTTAACAAGTTCCCTAGGTGATGAGTAGGCACATTAAGGTGGGAGGACCCTGCTAAGGGACCATCACCACCCTCTGCCTCTGCACCCTCCAGATGTTGGATTTCTCTGCCCTAGGGGTTTCATTCATTCAGCAAGTACTCAGCACCTATTTTGTACCAACACTAGGCTTGGGCACTGGAAGAAACAAAAGCCAGTAAGATACAGCTCTTGAGGAGCTCATGATCTCCATAGGGGAAACAGTAACATGAGATATGAGTAAAGCACTGTGGGAGGACAGAAAAAGAAATGGCCTAACTTGGCCTGGAGAAATCTGGTACACTTCATAGAAAAGGTGGCACTTGGCCTGGGTTTTGAAGAATGAATAGGAGTTTATTGGGCAGAGAAGGCATTGCATAGGAAAGAGCTCTGTCTCCAGATAGTGCTTCATGTCCCAGGGAAGACTCCAAGCTTTGATGCAAACCAAAGGGCTTGGGAAATGGTCTCTGCACTGAGCATGATGATAAGAATGTGGGTAAATATTCAAACATCCCAGAAGCCTCTTGGCTCTGGAGTGTGCCTCCAGGATCTTTCTGCACACCCCCTGCCGCCAGTGGCATGAACTTTGCTTGGCTCGGCTTTCTGTCCCATATGCTTTGTTCACGCCCACCAGGAAAGACAGTCAAGACATGGAAAATAATTTAGCTTTGGCCTTGAGGTTCCCACCTACCACTTTTCAGTGAGGGAAGTATGAAGGGGGTTCCAAGAAAAGGAGAGGATAAATGAGTATCTAAGGACCTTTTCCTGTTCAGATTTCTCAACTTTTATTTCTTTGGCTACGATATTTTTCTTCCTTGGTCTCTCTCAGATGATACATCTTTTCATAGACTAACCTTTTAATTTTTGTTTTTGATTTATTATAAAATACATTAGCCATTGAAAGAATAATATAATGAATACTTGTGTACTCATCAGTTCTCTTAAAAAAAAATCAATGATAAGGGGCTGGGAGGAGAGGAGGGGGGAAATTAGAGTTGGCATTTAGCGGGTGGAGTTTCTGTTTTGCAAGATGAAATAGTTCTAGAGATCTCTTGTACATCAGTATGAATATACTTGTCACTGTTGTACTGTATGGCTAAAAATGGTGAAGACAGCAAATTTTATGTTATGTGTTTTTACCACAATATAAAATAATATTGGGGAGGGTATAGCTCAGTGGTAGAGTGCATGCCTAGCATGTATGAGGTCCTAGGTTCAATCCCCAGTACCTCCATTGAATGCATGAATGAAGAAGAAATAAACAAATAAATAAATAAACCTAATTACCCCCCCAAATTTTTTAATAATAAAATAATATCAATGATGCTTTTTATTTTCCAAAACCATCATCTTTGTTTTCTTGAAAGGCTAGATTTCTGCTGGCTCAGTGATCTCCTCAAATCACAAAAAGGAGGACAATGTTTCCACTCGTAGAGGTGTAAGGACAGGAGCCCACTGAGGCATCAATCTCAACTGTCTGAGATTTCCTCTTGGGAAAAAAAAAAGTGCTGGAGAGAATCTTGACCAGATAGGCATTTATTCATACTTTGTCTTTTTTTTTTCTCGAGTAAGCTTACAAAAAGTACATTCAACAAGATAAAAATTATTTAGGGAGATCATCAAAGGTCAGAGGGAAAGACTGAGGAGGTGTGGGGGTGTCAGGGGGGCCTGAAATTATCTGGTCCAGATACACAGGTCTCCTTTTCTGGAGATTATCCGGAGAATGTCTGGAAGACCACCTGGATGGTTTCTCAGGCAAAACTCCAGACCCACGATTCCTCTTAGGGAGCGTCAAGTAGATCTGGAGAGGGCAGCCAATCTGAGGACCTTCTCCAGGGTGCGTTTCTGGAGTTCAGTCAGTGAAGGCACACTATGGGGACCTCTTGTGAACACAGTCTAGATACACCATCATTCCATCTGTATTCCATGGCCACCTCCAAGGCTGGAGCTAGTATCTCCTTGAAAGATATTTTGGGTCTATTCCACCAAATCTAATGAACACCCTAAGCCCCAAAGCAAACAAAGCTGCATGCTTTTAATCTGACAATCTAGGGTCAGAGTTTAAAGCTCACGATGCAGGGGTTAATTGAAGAGCTGGAATCTCTCCAGGCAACCTGGCACACAGCTGTGAGCTCCGGGGCACCTTGAGCTTTGTCACAACTTTCATTCATGTGTTCCCATCAAGATGGCTCTCTGAGAGGGGGTAAAGCCCCTGCCGGCTTCTGAAGGTAGAAACTGAGCATCTGTGTCTCTGGCACATTCTCTTGTGCTGGGCCAGAGGAGGACGGCTTTCATCCTGAGGGGACAGGGGAAGGGGAACTCCTAAGATGTGTACCAGATTTGGTAACAGCATTTGTCACCGGTGACAAGACAGGTACAGAATCTTGAGTCACAGGCTGTCAGAGCAGAATCAGACATCCTGGGTCACTTGGTCCAACCCCCTCACATGGCAGGCCAAGGACCCAGAGATGTTACGTAACCTGCCCGATGTCACAGAGCTAGTTAGAGCACGTGGAGAACTACAATGTAGGACCTCCTGACCCCGAAGCCTGAGCTCCTTCCTTTCCATCTCTCAGTACCTACCGTGGACCTGCACACACGGGAGATGCTTAGTTACTGTGGTTTCCCCTCCTCTGCCCCAATGTCAGGGTGTCTGGCATTCTCTGGGCTGTTTTTGCTTTATCATCCCCTTTCTGTGATCCAGCTCCCCACCATGGGGACTCTCCAAGGCTCACGCCATGATCCTGGGTCTCGTTTCAGTGATGCGGGTCCTTCTCCATCTCCCAGTCCTTTTGGCTTCCCTGACCTTGTTCCAGGCTGCAGCATCTGACACCACTGGTAAGGGCCACTCTGTGTTGATTTCCCGGGGTTGCTGTAACTAAGGACCACAAACTGGGTGGCTTAAGACAACAGAAATTTATTCTCCCACAGTTCAGGAGGCTGGAAGTCCAAAATCAAAGTGTTGGCAGGGTCATGTTCCTCTGAAGACTCTAGGGAAGAATCCTTCCTTGCCTCTTCCAGTTTCTGATGGCTCCCAGCAATCCTTGGCTTATAACTGCGTCACTCCAAGCTCTGCCTCCATCTGCACATGATCTTCTTCTCTGTGTGTGTCCTCTTCTCTTTTTATAAGACTACCAGTCACTGGATTTAGAACCCATTCTAATCCTGTACCTATATGATTTCATCTTAATTAGGTAAATCTGCCAAGACCCTATTTCCAAATAAAGTTCCAGTTGGCATATATTTTGGAGGGGCATTATTTAAGCCACTATACCCTCCTTGTTTAGAGACTATATCCTGCCCCCCCAATCTCCAGACCCCAGTACGAGTGAAAACAAGGAATCTCACTTTTACTCTATTCCATCCCCTTCCCTACTTCAGGGTCCTGGTGATCAGCCAAGCCCTTTGATGGACTAGCTTACGGGTCCGCCTCACCAAGAACCAAAAAATTCCGCACCAGCAGCCAGAGCCAACCTGAGTGGTCACAGACTTTCTGAATCCCATCACTGGGTCCAATTAGCTCTCAGTATCTGCAGGTTCTGCATCAGCAGATTCAACCAACAGTGGATGAAAAGTAATCAGAAAAAAAAATTCCAGAAAGCTCCCCCCCACAAAAATACCCACTCTTGCAATTATTTACATAGCATTTACATTGGATTTACAACTATTTACATGGCATTTACATTGCGTTGGGTATTATAAGTAATCTAGAGATGATTGAAAGAATATGGGAAGATGTGCATAGGTTGTATGCAAATACTATACCATTTTATACGAGGGATTTGAGCATCCTGGGAGGTCCTGGAACCAAATCCCTGTGGATACTGAGGGATGACTATATTGTAGTGGACTCCTGAGAACAACACTGACAGCTTACTGAGAATCAGAGAGTATTCTTACCATTCAAGGTTTTTTCTCCTGGTGAATGTTTTCAATCTTGATCTGCCTGCTCAGATCTGAGGGGTGGGTTAATGGCTGAGAACGAGGGAAACAGAAGCAAAGGCTTTTCCAAAGAGTGGAGTCTGATACCCTGCTCCTTGCTCCTCCCCATCCAAGCGCAGACCACCGCTGCCGCCATGTCTGACGCCGTGCGTCAGGTCAAGGCTCACGTCAACAAGGCTTTCCTGGATTCCCGGACCAGGTAGGTGAGACGCACACACCGCATGTGTCCCCCTTCCTGGGCTTCCCATTCATGATGAGCACACCTGGGCCAGCCCTGACAAGCCAGGGAGCCAACGCGGTTATACAACCTGCCCTTCCACCCTCACCTGCGGGCGTGTGTGGCAAGTAGGAGTAACAGCCCACAATTCCTAAATCCTCAGCCTCTAAGTTACTGTGAAGGGGATGTCTAATCTGACCCTACAAGCACTTTCTTCCACGTGGCTGAGTGATTCCTTGGGTCACGCATACCAGAGTCTCAGAAAGCCTGAGGGGCCACCTTTCTCTTGCCTCCTGGGGCTTCCTTCCTCCTTGGCCCTTGAGTAAACTCTCAAGCGGTCCCATAACCTTTGGGCTGACTTTTAGAGGACAAGATGTGCTCTGGTCACTTCTAGTCCCAAGAACAGTGTCCTTTCAGGAATTCAAATGTCAGCATGAGAAGATGAAGCCGAGAGCGTCTCACTTTCCTCAGCTCAGTGCTGCTTCCTGCTCTCACAGTGAGAGAAGGGCGCCTGGTCGTTTGTCCCCCTCCCCCAGCCCAGGTTTCTGACTCTTAGGGGTAGAGCTGGGGGAGGTAGGAGGGGGGCAGGATGGCAAAGTCTAAGTCACCGGGACAACTTAATGCCTGAGGGTGAGGGTGGAAGGGGGGTGGGTCAGAAGCGCCTTCCCTCCTTGGGCACTTTTTGGCTCTCAGAGATTTGCTGCCAACTCTCTGACCCAGAGAAGTTTCCGGCCAGCAGCTCACAGCTCCAACCCTCAGCCCAGGAGCCTGGGGCTCACTCCCTCTCCCCTCGCCACACCTTCTTGAGTCAGGTCCTTTTTAAAGAGGCTCCAGGAGACTTTCCCCTGCTGCTGGAGGATGTGCGGATTTGGGGCCCAGGGCCGCCCTGTCTGGCTTACTCTGCTCTTAGGTTCAGAGCACCAGCCGCCTCTTCTTTTCTTGTTTTCTTTAGGCCTTTTGGGCAGGTGCCAATCACCAGCCACAAACACACAGTGGAGCTGCCTGTTAAGTCCCTTGTCACTAGAATTAGTCCAAAGAGGAAGCCCCATGGTGGCAGCAGGGAAACCATCTCCGAATGAAAATTCTCCCTCCCTAATGTCAATCCTGTCAGAGCCCGAAGGTGGGGCAGAATAAAAGCCACAAAATCAGTGTTCAGCACCTCCCTTGGGAGTTGCGCAGCACAGGACCACCAGCCTTGCTTTCAAACTTGCCCCCACTGGTTAGTTCTTGGACTTGGGGCCTCGTGGAGATGTCAAGAATCTACGTTTAAACATCTTGTTCACAAGCACCCAAACAAACAATCCAGCAACTCACGATCTGTGAGAAGGACAAGAAAGGAAATAAACAGAGCAGTGGCTGCGGCTCCAGGTGCAGGGATCCGGGAAGCCAGATGGAGGGCGAGAAAGAGCCAGCCATGTAGAGAGCTGGGGGGATGGCATTCCAGGGTCTGGGAACAGCAGAAGCAAAGGTCCTGAGGCAGGCAAGAGCTTAGGGTGCTCAGGAAACAGAAAAGAGGCTGGTGCTGGTGGCAGTGGTAGGAAAGGAGGAGCACGCAGGCAGAGCCTGAGGACCCAAGAGTCAGAGGCAGATTCGTGGGTACCAGGGAGGAGGAGGGAGGGATGGGACGTGACTGTTCATGGGCGTAGGGTCTCCTTGGCAGGTGATGAAAATGTTTGGGAACTAGATAGAGGCATTGACTGCACAAGGTCACGAGCATGGATGCAGTAAGCATGTGGATTCACACACATCGTCGGGGAGCCAAGGAAGTGCTTCAGTCAGAGAGCAGCCTGGCCTGCTTTTCATTCCAAAAAGCTCCCTCCGGCAGTGGGGTGGAGCTGGACGGGAGAAGGACAGGAGAGGAGCCAGGAACCCAGTTAGGAGTCTGCTGCGGCCATCCAGGTGGGGGAGGATGCTGGCTAGGTCGAGGGTGGAGGCCTAGAGATGGAAAGAGTTCCTCCAAGGCCCTGCCTCCCCCCAGGGAGCCCCACCCTGAGGCAAAGCAGGAGGTACCTCCCGGGTGAGTCAGGTTCAGGCAGGAGGCTGCACGGAGCCCTGGCCCAGGAGGAAGGAAGGCGCACATAGGACCTTGCATGGGAACTTTCGGTGAAACCCTGGGAGGCCCAGCAACCCCACTTTCTTGTTCGTGGGTGGGGGACCCTTTGGGACCTGGCTGATGAAGATGGTGGCCTGGTGCTAAGGCACGTGGCTTTATTCTGTGCCAGAGTCCGCTCTTGGCCTTTCTCATTCCTTCCTCCCTCAAATCCTATGCAGTGCTTAACCCAACTATAGGATTTAGCTGTTTTTGAGGCCAAATGATCAAATTGCATGGTTACCACCATTATCCACATTTTGTGGATAAGGAAACTGGGTACAGAGAGGTTGAGTAACTTGCCCAAAGGCCACCAGTAAGTAGCAGCAGGAGTCAAACCCAGACAGCATGTTGCAAAGGCCACGGGCGCTGGTGTCAGCGACACTGATTCCCAGTTCACAGAGGAGGCACAGCTCACTGGGAGGTCACATCCATACGCCCATCCTGGTGGAACCAGGGTTCAAACGTGACCTCTAGGCCCAAACTCTAGGTCAGTGCTGTCCGATACAGGAACCACTGACTACATGCGGCTACTGAGCACTTGAAATGTGACCAGAGCACCAAGGAACTGAATTTTTAATTGTATTTCATTTTAATGAATTTCCATTTAAATAGCCAAATGTGGCTAGTGGTTACCAAACTGGACCTGCAGGAGTCTGGGTCCCTGGGCCACAAGGTCTCCTGCAACAAAAGGCAGCAGGTTTATCTTCTTGGGTTCTTTTTCACCAAGGTGGAGGGGAGGTTAGAAGCACGTAGGTCTGGTAATTAGCCACGTAGCCCCTCAGGCTGAGACACCAGGCCCCCTCACACCTGAAATAGAGTTAATAACCTGGTCTACAGGGACAGGCCAGGTGTTACAGCCTGTGCAGTTCACTCCCAAAGCAGGGATGTCTTTGTGAGAATTTGAGCCACTTCCAATATTTGAGTCTTAGAGCCTTGAGTCTAGAGGGGGTTTGTGAAGAGTCTTACAGATCGTCTCCTGGAGTCCCCTCATCTCACACATGAGGAAGCGGAGCACCACAGGGGCTGGAGGTTCTCATAGAGGGACTTTCTGACATCTTGCCCTTAATCTCCAATTTCTTAGTAGTAGAAGGGTTTTTGGCTTCTCATTTTATACATGGGAAATTAAGAATAAAAAGGCTGAACATCCGGCCAAATAAATGGGCAGCAAGAGGCTGGATGCTCCAGCCACGTCTAAACAAACCCCAGTCTCACTCTAGGGCCAGGTGGAATTAAGGATGCTTTCGTGGGCAGAACTGGAGGCCCAGAGGCATGGTGTTTCTAGAAGTCTCAGTCCATGAGGCTCGATGAGAGGCCAGCTCCACGGTCAGGGGTTTCTTAGCCTAAATCCGTACATCCTGGGACTAAGGTGAGTTTGAGGTTCCCCAACAGATCTGGAAGCAGCCAGCACAGCTGCCACCTGCCAATTCTAATTCAGGAAGGGTTCACCTTCCTCTGCCTGCCTTCCCTCAGAAGCAGACGTCACAAAGCTTAAAGACATGCTGTAGCTTCCTCCTCCCAGAAGAGATTTTCCAGAGGCATCAGAAGAGAACACAGAAGTGGGGGGAGGTCTCTGGCGTGCTGCCCACCCCCCACCCAGCTCCTCCCTACACACACGGCGCCTCACACCCCTTCTACAGGGTCGAAGCCCGGGGGCCAGGTCGTGACTCCCCCACTGCTCTCAATTGTAGGCTGAAGGCTGCCATGAGCTCTGAGGTGCCCACCACTCGACAGCTCTCAGAGTACCTCAAGCATGCCAAGGGCCGGACGCGCACAGCCATCCACAATGGGCAGGTGTGGGAGGAGTCCTTAAAGAGACTGTGGCAGAAAGTGACCCAGACCAACGTCACAGGTACAGAAAGCTCACCAGTCCTCTGATGGCAAGAAGGGGTCATCTCACCACAGGGGAGAGCAGAAGCCAGCAAAAGCTGCATTTCCTCTTGGGAGCCATCGCCTCTCTCTCTCCTAGACCTGCAGAGCAAGGAGAGGCTGAGTTCAGCGACGCCCATGCTCTTTCCTGCAGAGAGAGGAACTCAGGCCCAGCAAGGTCCCACTGCCAGCTCGCAATGAGGGGACATTCATGCTCTTTGTTATAACGCCATCTGTTAGGTCTCTGTTTAGAGGAAGGACTAATGTCAATAAACACCAGTTCCTTGTCCCAAACCACAGTGTCACCACTTCTGCCTGTGAAAGGGCCAGTTTAAGCCACCTGTGTTGAGGGGATTTACTGGGATTATGTCACAGGTGATGAGATTTCCCTCTTGTTCTGGGTGCTGTGGGGCTGAAACAATGAGCTGATGGACTGGTCATGACCTCCCCAACCCCTCCGCCCCACCCCCTACTGAATGGCACAGCTCACGGAGGGTCACGGAGGGAGGGGATTGGTCATGACTCGAGGAAGAGGCTACAAGTTCTCCCTGGGCAAACATCAAGTGGATGAAGATCCCTGGCCTGGGTGTTTGGGCAAATTCCAAAGTTGCAAAAGAAGGAAACTGGGACAAGGTAGGGAGAAGCAGGGAGCAGTTTGGACTCCAAGATTCAAAATGTGCTGGGGCCTCTGCCAACTTTCACAAATGAGCCCCCCAAAGAAGCCCCCAGAGCCAGATTCCCTTGCCTCCCTTTCACTGCGGGCACTGGGATGGAGCACAGCCTGCATTAGGAGGTCTCTCCATTCTGTGCCCACGTGGAAGCCTCTGATGCCTAAAGCTTCCCAATGTGTTATCCTCCCAAGACCACAGCGCCCCTCACTTAAATCCTGCCAGGAACAGGACCACCACAGAAACTGGAGAGAGTCCAGCCCAACTGGTGTCCACAGAAACACGGAAAGCGGAGGAAGAATCCAGCCCACTTGGCATCCCTTCTCTTTCAGACCCCAGCCTGGACTTGACTGCACTCTCTTGGGAGGTGGGCTGTGACGTCCCAGTTTCCGTGGTGAAATGTGATGAGAACAGCCCTTACCGCACCATCACAGGAGACTGTAATAACGGGTGAGTGGCCATGGGTGGGTATAGAAGGCAGGTGCCTCCCATCCCCACAAACAGCCCACTAGTCTCAGCCCACCTGCCCAGGCCACCTGCCCTGCCCAACCCAGCCAGGACTTTGCCACTTGGACATTACAGGCAGAACTCCCACTGCCTTACCCTCCTGGACTAGCGTCCCACTGGAATCTGTGCTGTTGGAACCCCCCTAACTTCCCCACCTTCTAGAGACCACTGTAACCCACTGGAAGCAGCACCTTTCCCCGGTGCAGAGGAGCCCCGCGCCTTCGGAGGTGAGAGTAGCCCAGACACCCCACAGTTGAGAAGCACCTCCTCCGGGCCCCCTATCCCTTGTTCAGAGGCTCCAGGTCCTTCCCCAGGGGATTCCCAGTGGCGTTTTCAGACAAGCAGACCCCGGGGCCGACCGGCCGAGGCTGAGGACGGGTCTTGCTGTTTCAGGAGGCACCCCGCCCTGGGAGCCGCCAACCAGGCGTTGGCGCGCTGGCTGCCGGCAGAGTACGAGGACGGGCTCTCCCTGCCCTTCGGCTGGACGCGGGGGAAGAGGCGGAACGGCTTCCCTCTCCCGCTGGTGAGCGCAGGCCCGGGGTCGGGGAGAGCCCCGGGCAGGCAGGTGAAGGATGGGAGTCAGAAGAGGAGGGATGCACTCCCCAAACACTCAAGGAAAGGAAGAAGAAATAGGTGGCAGGACAAAGGGTGCGCGGTGGAGCCGCAGGCGGAGAGGTGCAGATTTGGAATGGCTCCCTGGAAGTGTTCCCCCAAGTGCCACTAGAGGGCAGCAGAGCCCGGGTCCCGGAGCCCGGTTATGTGATGGTCACTTCCCAGCTGCCAACAGACCAGGTGCCCTGGGGTTTCCCAGGCAGATGGCCTCCCTGCTGCATCCCGCTGGCGCCTGCCCTGTCCCATCCCCTGGAGTGCACCAGCCGTTGTTTGCCTAGAGGTCCTCTCTGTTGGCCTCATCTGACTTGGCAGGCCCTCTTCCCAGAGCCCCTCCCCTAATCCCAGACACCGGGCATCTCCATGGCACTGGCTTCAGAAAACAGCCTGTCTTTCTTTTTCCCTCTCCGAGTGGAAAGGGCACTGGCCTTGCAAGCCATCCAGTCATACAGACCTGGCCCTTTGTGGCTGTAGGACCTTGGTCAATTGACTTCACCTCTCTAGGACTCAGTCTCCACATCTACAAAATGGGAGTAACGCCACCTGCCTCACAAGCTTGTCGTAAGGGTGAAACACACCTATCATATCATAGGTACTCAATAAACTGCAGTTGAAGCTAAATCCTTGAAGCATCTTCTCCTCCCTCTCCTTCTCTCTCCATCCGTAGGCCCGTGAGGTATCCAACAAGATTGTCGGCTACCTGAATGAAGAGGGTGTTCTGGACCAGAACAGGTCCCTGCTCTTCATGCAGTGGGGTCAGATTGTGGACCACGACCTGGACTTTTCCCCGGACACGGAGCTGGGGAGCAGCGAGTACTCCAAAGCGCAGTGTGATGAGCACTGTATCCAGGGAGACAACTGCTTCCCCATCATGGTAGGCCACTGCAACTGCGCGTCCCTGACAAACCCCCTGCCTCCCTAAGGTAGCAGACGTTCCCCGCCAGGCAGTCAGCCAGGACCTCTTGGTAGGTCTTGAATGCTGATTTGACAGCTTCCCAAGCCTCACACATCTATTCATTCACTCACTCGTTTACTTAGTAAATAGACATTAATCATCTACTCCGTGCCTGGCAAATGAGACACTGTCCCTTCCCTCAAGGACGAAGGGTCTGTGTAGGAAATGGACGAGTAACCACTAACGGCAAAATTGGGAAGCGCTGGGGAGGGCTGTCTGAGTCCCCGGCCCAGCAGCATTCGGTGTCACCTGGGGTCTTGTTAGAAGTACAACAAGATATTGTTGTCCAAGACATTGGGAAACAGAATCCACATTTTATCAGGATTCCCAGGAGATTCATTGCATACACAGTAAAATTTGTGGAATGTTGCTATAAGTCACCATGGGGTCCAGGACGGCTCCTTCCAGAAAAAGCTGAAACCTGATGGATGAGTCAGAATGAGCAGCCGGTATTTATGGGAATTTCCAGCAGGAAGGACAAGGAACTTGCCATGATGCACCTTTTCTTCAGGGATTTTACAGTTAGAGAGTGATTTCTTTACTGAAATAAATCAAGGCTGTGAGCTGTGTTATAAAGAACATGAGCTATGGAGTGAAGTCACTCTAGCTCTGAATCCCACATCTTTCCTTTGCAGTTTGTAAGTTCTTGGGCACATGACTCAACCTTTCTGAGCCTCGGTTTTCTCCTGGGTAAAATGGGACCAAATTACCTACCTTACAGGGTTTTATGAGGACCAGAGTGAGATAAAGTATACATAATGCCTAGCACATGGAAGGGCCAAAATAAACAAATGGTAGCTGTTGTTAGCAGTTATTATTAACAAACCCTTTCCTGTCTCGTGTTCTGCTTCCTTGTGCCAGGGTCGGAGGACTCCCTCAGCACCAAAAATTTGGAACCTTTGCTATAAAAGATTGGATGAATCCCTTCAGCCCTTTTCCACAGCGGGACGTCATGAACTTCAAGGTATTGGGGGCCCAAGACGTATAGTGTCAGCAGGAGGCACCAGGAGCCAGCGTGTGGTCCCAGGGTCCCAGGAGGACACCATCAGCATTTTTGCCAGCTGCATCTGGACCTGCCCTGGGGTTACCAGCTGTACCACCTCTGCCCAGTCACCCTAATGTCTCTGCAGTTCCCGCGCAATGACCGCAAGGTGATGACTCAAGGGAAATGCATGCCTTTCTTCCGAGCTGGGTTTGTCTGCCCCAATCCACCTTATCAGTCTTTGACCCGAGAGCAGATCAACGCCCTGACCTCCTTCCTGGACGCCAGCTTAGTGTACGGCTCTGAGCCCAGCCTGGCCAGCCGTCTCCGTGACCTCAGTAGTCCGCTGGGCCTCATGGCCGTCAACCAGGAGTTCTGGGACCACGGGCTGGCCTACCCACCCTTTGTCAACAAGAAGCCGAGCCCCTGTGAGGTCATCAACACCACTGCCCAAGTGCCTTGCTTCCTGGCGGGTGAGTTTAGGCTGGGAACAGAGGCGCCCAAGGACAAGGGGGTTATCCTGGGGACTGAGAGCAGAGGGAGGCCAGAAAAACTTCACGAGGCCCCTGGGCAGCCTCTGGGGAGGCTTTACCATTGTTCCTTCTCATCATCTTCTACAAAAACACACACCGAGCCACCACCGCCCCGGGCACTGTCCAGGACTGGCAGAAGGGCCCAGGTGAATACAGAATCTAAGAACGTATGTTCACTGTAAAAATAAATAAGAAAATTCACAAGATCCCACCACCCACAGATAATCATTCTTAGCATTTGAATGCCTATCTTCCCAGGTTTTTTTTCTATCCCATCGCTCTACATTGTTTTACATCATTGAGGTTGCACTTGAAATAATGCTCTGTAATCTGATGACTTCCCTTCATGCATCACATCATGAAACCATCTTCTACAGTGGGCTCTTAAGTGGCTGCCTGGTATTCCGTGACATTTATTGTCATAATTGATTTTTGTCAACCCGATTTGGAGACATTCAAGTCATTTCTGGTTTTCCTGTGATTTTTTTGTTGTTGTTTTTAAGTTAATGAGCATCCTTGTTGATGAATCTTGGTGCACATTTAAAAAATTTTTTACTAAGATAATTTCCTAGAAGAGGAAGTTCTAGATGAAGAGGAAGATATAGCTTTAATGCTTTTTATAAACTTGGCACAAAGCCCCTACTCCATACAGCCCGTGCACAACCAAATTCTCATTCTGGGGGCTCCTGTCCTCCTGGTCCTCTCTGCCTTTGGCTTTTGGAGGCTTTCTCTCTTCTAAAGATCCACTCCCCCGGGGCAAGCCCCCTGCCGCCCAGACATGGCAGGAGGCCAGTCTGTAGGGCCAGATCTTTTCTTAGCTGTGTCCCTGCATCTCTCACATCAATCCAGACCAAGCCTTTGCCTGTTTTCCCCCCCAAAAATTACCCAGTATGACTAAGCATTTGTGAATTTAACAGACTTTCCTGAAGATTGGAGGACACAAAGAGAAAGATCCGGTCTTGCACCATCTATCTGACCTCCCATCCTATTCCTCCGTCCCTCCCAATTGCCTCTATCTCATCCTGTATTACACAGAGGAATTGGACCCTACTCTCAAACTTGGATTCCTAAAACCTTCAAAGTTGTTCCACACAATGAAAAGCCCCTTGTTTATTTGTGGGTCCCATCTTGGAAGGCAGTTGGGATTTAATTACCAAATTTTAATTTTTTAATGTCACCTGTAGTCTTTCTGTCAGTCTTGAGGGTCGACCTTATTAGCCCCATTTTCCCAGATATGAAGACGGTGGCTTAGAAATGTGAAGTCTTAAGTCACACGGCTAAAAGTGTGTGTGTAGAGTTGAGATTCAAATCTATGAATCCCAACCCTGATCTCTTTCCACCTGACTTCCCTTAAATTAACTGGAAGGAGGGGCTTAGGAGAGGTTCTCTTTGGGACATTGTCACTGATTTCTTCATGCATGTCCCTGGGGTCTGGGGTTGCTCCGGGGAACCTACCTTCCTACCTTGCAGGCTTTCAGGAGATTCCCGAGCCTCAGAGCAGATCCTCCTGGCCGCTTCCCACACCCTGCTTCTCCGAGAGCACAACCGTCTGGCCAGAGAACTAAAGAGACTCAACCCTCGCTGGGATGGAGAGAAGCTCTACCAGGAAGCCCGGAAAATCCTGGGAGCCTTCGTGCAGGTGGGCCCAGGAGCACTGCGCCACACGCCAGCCTCGCTCCCGCTCCTGACCCTGCTCTCTGCTGGTCCCCACACCTCCCGCTAGCCCCTCTGCGTTCCCCCTTGCTCTGCTGCTGCTGCTTTCCCATCATCTCATTCTTGTAAACCTCCCCTGTGCTTCTTCTGCCTCTCGGCCCCAAAATGAGTCCCTGGATTCCGAGTACTGGAGAGTCAGTCTCACGTGATCACTCAGTGTGCCTACCCAGGTGCCCTCATTGGGACCGTAGGCTCCATCACTCCTGGGACTGTGACAGCACACTTATTCCAGTTGTTTTGATCGGATTATCTTCTTTAAAAATTTTCTGCACTTAAGCCACATGTCACCGGCACAGTTAATTGCTATTGTTGATTGGCCAGTTGACTAGAAGGGATGTAGAAAGGGCGATATGTTGATTCTTATTTTTTAAACATTTTATTTTGAAATAATTGTAGATTCTCAAGAAGTTGTCCAAACATGTACATGCACCTCCCCCAGTGTTAACACTTTGCAGAACTATGTCACCAGATCACAATCAGGAGGTTAACACTGATAACAACTACAGAGTTTATTCAGATTTCATCATCTTCATGTGTGGTGCATGTGTGTGTGTGTGTAGCTCCAGGCAATAGTATCACATGTGTCGTTTCATGGAATCACCGCCACTATAAAGATACCTAACTTCCATCACCACAAGATGCCCTTGGGCTACGTTTTTATAGCCACAGCCACCCTCCCCCTTCCCATTTTCCTAACCCCAGGCAACCACTAATCCATCCTCCATCTGTACACTTATGTTACTCCATGAATGTTATATAAATGAAATCATGCAGTATGTGTTCTTTTGAGACTGGCTTTTCACATTCAGCATAATTTCCTTGAGGTTCATCCAAGTCATTGCATATATCAATAGTTCATTCCTTTTTGTTGTTGAGAACCATCTCATGCTTTGTTTAATCGTTCACCTATTGAAAGACATTTGGATAGTTTCCAGTTTAGGGCTATTGTGAATAATGCTGCCATGAACATTCATATCTATGTTTCTGCAAGAAAATAAGTTTTTATTTGTCTGGAATTTAAGCCCAAGAGTGCAATTGCTGGGTCATATGGTAAGTCCATTTTTAGTTTTAAAAGGAACTGCAAAACTGTTTTCCAGAGTGGCTGTATCAATTTTACATTCCCATCAGCAATGTATGAATGACCCAAATTCTCTGCATCCTGGTCATTATTTGGTGTCATTACTAATTTTTTTTCACCCTTTCTGTTAGGTATGTAGTGATAGCTCATGGTGGTTTTAATTTGCATTTCTCTGATGGTTGATCATATTGAATATCTTTTCGTGTGTTTTTTGTTATCTGGATATCCTCTTCAGTAAATACCTGCTCATGTATTTTGCATATTTTCAAATTGGATTTTGTCTTTTAATGTTGAGTTTTGAGAATGATTTAAATATTCTGGATACGAGTCCTTTGTCACATATGTGACTTT
The DNA here is from genome assembly GCF_048564905.1 of Vicugna pacos. Taxonomy (NCBI): domain Eukaryota; kingdom Metazoa; phylum Chordata; class Mammalia; order Artiodactyla; family Camelidae; genus Vicugna; species Vicugna pacos. The sequence continues at coordinate 576,531 of NC_132990.1, forward strand.
AAATATTTTCTTCCAGTCTGTACTTTGTCTTCTCATTCTCTTAACAGGATCTTTTGCAGAGAAAGAGTTTTTCATTTTGATGAGGTCAAATTTATCAGTTTTTTTCTTTCATGGATTGTGCTTTTGGTGTCAAGTCTTTACTCTTTCCCTGGTCCTAGATCCCAAAGATTTTTCTCCTGTTTTTTTTTTCCTAGACTTTTTATAGTTCTATGTTTTACATTTAAGTCTGTGATCTATTTGGGGTTAATTTTTGTGTAAAACATAAGATTTAGGTCAAGGTTCATTGGTCGGGGGAGCTACGGATGTCTAACTGCTCCTGCACCATTTATGTAAAGACTGTCTTTCTTCTATTGAACTGCTTTTGTTCCTTTGTCAAAAGTTATTTGGGCATGTTTATGTGAATCTATTTCTGGATTGTCTGTTTCATTCCATCAACCTATGTGTCTATTCCTACACCATTACTACAGTGTATAATTAATAACTATTAGTAACCACATAATAAGACTTAGCATTGGGAAGAATGACTCTTCCCACTTTCTTCTTCTTTTTCAAAATTATTTTGGCTACTGTAAGGTCTTTCCCTTTCCATATATATTTTAAAACAGGCTAATCTATGTCTACAAAGAAATCTTACTGAGATTTGGATAGGAATTGTATTAAAATTATAGATCCATTTAGGGACAAATGACATCTTTACAATGTTGAATTTTCCAGTAGATAAACATAGTATGTCTCTCCAAGTATTTAGATTTTCTTTGATTTCTTTCTTCAGCACTTTGTAATTTTTATCATCAAGGGCCTACACATGTTTGTTACATGTATACCTGAGAATTTCATTTTCTTTGGAGGAATTATAAATATTACATCTCTTATTTCAGTTTCCACTTCTTATCAGTGTATAAATATATAACTGATTTTTTAATTGAAGTCACTCAATACTAGTCAGTTTACAATATTGTGTCAATTTCTGGTGTACAGGGAAAGGGTAAGTTGGGAGTTTGAAGCTTGCAGATAATTGACAATTTTTATCTGCTGATTCTGTATCTTATGACCTTGCTGAACTCAATTAGTTCCAGGAGTTCTGTAGATTCCTTGGGATTTTCTATATAGATAATCATGCCATATGCAAATAAAGGCAGTTATATTTCTTCATTTTAAATTTCTTTTTCTTCCCTTATTACAGTAGCTATAACTTCCTGTACTATATTGAGCAAGAGTGGTGAGAGCAGACATTCTTATCTCCCAATAATAGAAGAAAAGTATTCAAGTTTTCATCATTAAGTATAATGTTGGTTATGAATTTTTTGTAGCTGCTCTAGATGACGTTGAGGAAGTCCTGCTCTATTGCCTAGTCTACTGAGAGTTTTTGCCATGAACAGATGTGGAACTTTGTCAAGTGGTTTTTCTGCATTGATTTATATGATCATATGATTTTTCTTCTTTAGCCTGTTTTGCTTGCTTTGGGTTTATTTTGCTCTTCCTTCTAGTTTATTGAGGTAGGAACTTAGAGTATTAATTTGAGAGCTTTCCTCTTTTCTAACAGAAGTATAGTAAGTGATATAAATTTCCCTCTTAGCACTGAGTTAGCTGCAGCCTACAAATTTTGATATGTTCTCTTTTCATTTTCACTCAATATGTATTTTCTGCTGTTATCTTCTTTCAGACTTCCTCTTTGACCTGTGGCCTATTTAGAAGTACGTTATTTAATTTAGAAGTGTTTAAACATTTTCCTGCTGCCTGTCTGTTATTAATATCTAGTCTGATTCCATCATGGTCAGAGAATATATGATTTCATTTCTTTTAGATTTGTTAAGATATATTTTATAGCCCTGGTATGGTTATCTTGTTGAATGTTCCATAGGTCCTTCGAAAATATTTTTATTCTGCTGTTGTTGGGTGGTGTGTTCTATAAACGTCACTTAGATCCCATTTATTGGTGGTTCTATTCAGTTCTGTCTCCTTGCTGATTTCTCTCTAGTGGTTCTATCAATTGCTCAGAGTAGGGTGTTGAAGTCCCCAACTATAATTGAGAATTTGTCTATTTTTTCTTTCAGTTCTATCGATTTTTGCTTCATGTATTTTTGCAGCTCCGTTTCTTGGTGAATAAACATTTAGGATTGCTTGATCTTCTTGATGGATAGATCCATTTTCAGCATGCAATGTCCCTTTTTGTCCCTTGTAATCTTCTTTGCTCTGAAGTTGATTTCACCTGATATTAATATAACCTCTCTTGCTTTTAAAAATTAATGTCTCCATGATGTATCTTATTCCACCAGTTTCAACCTACCCATGTCATTATGTTTGAAGTATATGTCTTATTGACGACACATAATTTAAGTCACTTTTTTAAAAAATGTTTTTTAATGGAGGTGCTGGGGATTAAACCCAGAGCCATGGCCACTTTTTTTTTAATCTGCTCAACCAATCTCTGTCTTAAAATCGGTGCATTTAGATCATTTACATGTATAGTAATTATTGACGTGTTAAGGCTTAAATCTGCCATTTTATTATTTGTTTCCTGTTTGTTCCCTGTTTCTCATTCCTCTATTGTTATTGTTTTCCTTGCTTTCCTGTAGGTTATCTGAACACTTTTTAGAGGTCCATTTTGATTTTAGTATATCACTTTGCATAGTTTTCTTAGTAATTGTTCTCAGTATTGTCATATGTGCATCATATCAAAACCTACAGGTGTCAGTGTTTTATCACTTTCAGTGAAGTGTAGAAAACTTAACTTCCATTAGGTCCCTACATTTAGCACCACATCAGATAGTGCTTTAGCCATAAGCTATGGTTAAAGAAACTCATAAGGTAGAAAGTAATTCAGTCTGTTTGCTTCTATTTTCCATTACACTGTTCTCATTTCCTTTCTGAAGTTCCCAGCCTTCTTCTGTTATCATTTTCTTTATGCTTAGAGAGTTTCCTTTAGCCAGTTTTTGAGGATACATCAGCTAGCAATAAATTCTCTTTCCTTCATCTGAGAATGTCTTTTTTTCGTCTTTATTCTTGAAGAATAGTTTTACCAGATACTAGATTCAGGGTTGACAGTTCTTTTCTTTCAGCACTTGAAAAATGTTGTACCACTTTTCTCTGTCCTCCGTGATTTCAGATCGGAAATTTACTGTTATTCAAATTGGTGTTCTTTTATAGGTAATGAGTCATTTCTCCTTGGCTATTTTTAACACTTTATATTTGTGTTCAGAAATTTAATTATGATGTGTCTTAGAGTAGCTTTCTTTGGATTTATTCTGTTTGAAATTCAGTTTCTGAAATCTGTAAAGGTATGGGGAGGTTTTCAAACATTATTTCTTCAAGTACTTTTTCATCCCACTCCCTTTCTCCTCTACTTCTGGGACTCCATTAATATGAATATTAGATCTTTTATTATTGTCCCACAGAACCCTGAGGTTCTGGTTTGTTTGAGGGTTGGGGGGCAGTTTGGGGAGTTTTTTTCTGTCTATTTCTCTCTGTTGCTCAGATTGACTGAATTCTATTGGTCTGTCTTCACTGTCACATCCACCGTACTACTGGGTCTAGCCAACAAGTTTTTCATTTCAGTTAGTGTATTTTCAGTTCTATAATTTCAATTTTTTAATAAAATTCTACTTCTTTGCTGAGATGTTGTTTTTTTCATTTGTTTCAAGATAACATAATGGATTGTTGGAGCATTTTTATGACAGCTGCTTTGAAATCTTTATCAGATGATTCCAACAGCTGATTCATGTCAGCATTGGCATTAGTTGATTGTCTTTCCTCACTCAAATTGTGGCTTTCCTGGTTCTTGGCATTATAAGTGATTTTCAGTTGTATCCTAGGCATTTCAGTTATTATGTTAGGAGACAAGATTCTTGATCCTGTTTAATTCTTCTGTTTAAGAATGCAGTTACTCTATTTAGGTTTGGCATGTAGGTTCTGGCATACTTTGTGAGCTTTAGTTCCAAAGATAGTTTAGTTTCCTGAGCCCTTGCAATGGTATCCTCATCTGCTTCATTCTTCTGGTATGTCTGGGGTTTCAACTCAATCCCTGTTGACTCTGTCTGTAGGGCAGGAAGGTACTTTCCTGGCTCCCTTCTGTTGCTAGGAAATCTTCTAAAGGATCAGAAACCACTGCACCTGAGTCTCTATGCCGATGGATGAAGAACAGAGAGACGGGGCTTTACTGCTGCAGGCAGATCAGACCATTCACCAGCCTGGGTTGTGTATCAAGAGCAAAGATGGCTAATGGTTTGGATTGTGAGGTGGGTTTGAGGGCTCTTTGCTAGGTCCCTGCTGAATTTCCCCTGACCCAGTCCTCTCCAGAAAGAGAGAGAAGGCTTTTCATAGCTTCTTTTGTCTATTCCTATTGGAGCTTCCAGGGTGCCAGCTTCTCACGGACCCAGCCTGGGATGTGTAGGAGCTCATCTTATTGTCATTCCTCAAGTCCTGAGGTTCTTATCCAGTTCACCTTCTTTCCAGCTTTTACAGTCTATTTATTGTTGTCTGTTGAATAATTTCCAAGGTTTTTAGTTCTATTTAGTGGGGAAGACTAAGGAAAAATGAGTCTACTCCATCTCATTCTGGAACCAGAAGCACATGCTCTTCACCATCGAAGATCTATTTCCATTTATTTCTTAGAAAAGTCTCCAGAATTCAACATTTATTATGAAAATTTTAGACTCAGAAATCTTGCTGCTAGAGATGTTTGTAGGAAATCATCCAAAGAATTAAAAATATCTACGTAAAGACTATCTGAGTTGAGGCTTATATTCGTTTGGTTGAGCTGTCATAACAAAATAATGCAGACTGGGTGGCTTACACAACAGAAATTTATTTTGTCTCACAGTTCTGGAGGCTGGAAGTCCAAGATTAAGCAGTTAGCGGGTCTAATTTCCCCTGAGGCTTTTCTCCTTGGCTTGGCCGTGTTCCCTCTGTGTCCTCACATGGTCTTTCCTCCATGTATGCACTTCTCTCTTCTTGTAAGGACACTAGTCTTATTGGACTAGGGCCCCACCCTTATGACATCATTTAACCTTAATTACATCTTAACTGGCCTTATCTCCTAATAAAGTCCCACTAGAGTGTTAGAGCTTCAGCATATGAATTTGAGGGAGACGCAGTCCCACCTGCAATGAGGCTTCTTGGACTACAGGAGGAAGAAGCCCACCCAGACTAGCACAGGTGTTTTGTATTGGCTCACCCTAGACAAGTGGAAGCAGGTAAGGGTTCCTCCCGGAACCCCTGGGCAGGGACTGTAGCTGGGCCTCAGAAAGGGTTAAAGCCAGAGCCTGGAAACCATCTGGAATTAGGGCAGCTACTCCCGCTCTGCCTCTCCCTCCTCTCTGCTCCTCTCTTCACTTCTCCACTCTCCTTCTCTGCAGATGGGTTTTCCCTGCTTTTCTACACATGGTAGGAAATGACAGCGCATATCACCCCATCTGTCCCTCAGATCAGGCGCCACCAGAAACAGTCTAGGATAGCTGCCTCTGAAATCTAAATTCCTGAGAGAGAGAATCTGACTCACCAGCCTCGTCTGGTGCCACAGCTGAGCCAGTCACTGTGGCCAGAGGCAGGGGTCTGTCCCCTGCTGACTCCCACAGCCTGAGGCGCAGACTGCCTGCTCCAAGGATGACATCCTTAGATCTAAGCTGCTGAAGAAATGGGCAGCAACCAAAGAGTAAAACAATAAAAGAAGGACCCACGAGTGCAAGAGAATATCATACACATTTAATTATATAATAGTTGGGAGCTAGGTAGAAATGTGAGAAACTTAAAGTGAAAAAGCAGAATGCAAAAGCATGCATTCTCCAGGGTTACAGTTATGTAAAACTAGGTATCCTGTAGACAAAGATTCGAAAGAAGAAACAATTATTATAATTATTGAGTTAAGTGGTGGCATGATATTTCCAAATTTTCTCACTTTATGTTGGTTCATTGTTTTGAGCAAAACAAAATGAAAAACAGATCTCTCTGTAGTGCAGCATTTCTTTGAGAACTGGAGGTTGAATGAACTTTCCTTGGTTACCCTGTGAATCATTCCTGTGGTTCTTCATTCCTCTCACCCTGGCCTATGGGGAAAAGTTTAAGAATATGACTTCATCATGTTAAAGTGATGCATAAGGACTGTCACTTTAGCTTCAAAGTCGTAAACTTATAGCAAAGATGGCAAAGAGAGTACATCTCAAGGGCCATATTAAAGTGACTGATTGGTAAAGCCTACATGGAGACAAATTATGAAAGAGCAGCAGAAAGTATGTCATGATCAATTAGTAATGTCTGCCAGGGTCATAGGAAGGGGAATTGGACACATGTGCTATCCATTAGCCATCCTTGATTTTTGACCAGTCATCCCTCTTGGCAGCGGCTTCTCTCCCACCTCGCTCTGCAGAGGTTTTACGTCTCCTCATGCCCTTTTCTCACAACTCGTTTTTCCTTCCAGATTATCACCTTTAGGGACTATCTACCCATTGTGCTAGGTGATGAGATGCAGAAGTGGATCCCTCCATATCGAGGCTATAACAAATCTGTGGATCCCCGAATCTCCAATGTCTTCACCTTTGCCTTCCGCTTTGGCCACTTGGAGGTCCCCTCCACTATGTCCCGCCTGGATGAGAATTATCAGCCATGGGGTCCAGAACCAGAGCTTCCCCTGCACACCCTCTTCTTCAACACCTGGAGGATAGTCAAAGATGGTATGTCCTTTCAGGGCAGCACCTGGCTGTCTCACTCTGCAGCCTGCTTCTGGGGAAACCTGGCTTGGAAGTCAGACTCCATGCACTTCCTGTGTGACCCTGGGCAAGTGAATTCACCCCCCTTGAGCCTCAGTTTTCTTATTTGTGAAATGGGGACAATAATAATACCTATCTCACTAGGCTATATAAAAATTGAAATATATGGATAGAACTTAGTCTGCAGTGGTTCCTGACACACAGAATGTGGTCACTAAATTTAGCTATTATTCTTTACTTTCTCCTCTGACCTTTAAGTTGCTGAATTTTCTCTGCTTTCTTTCCATGTCTCAGGCTTCTCTGATTGCTGTAGAAAGAATGCATGGGTCTGGTAAATAAACTGCTCTTTCTGCCTTCTCTACGGCTTTCCACCTCCATTAAGTGCCAAAGGTTGGACACAGCTCCGCTTAGGATTCCTGGGCTGGGCTGTAATGAAATTGGCTTTCCTTAAGTCCTGACAAATCAGTGCATTTGATTTCTGCCATCTCTTCCCTTGCTGCACAGTTCCTTGCGGGAACATATGTCAGGAGAAGGAGCCAATTCTCTGAACTAGAGCTTGGGAAAAAGTCCCTGAGGCTGATGCTCATGCTGTCACCCCCGGAGTGCCCCCTTCCCTCCACCCCGAAGGCGTGCAGTCTGACCTGGACCCCGGCCCCCAGCCTACCCTGCAGGCCACAGCAGGCTCTTCCCTCCCCACTTCCAGCCCAAAAGATTCAGTTAGCTCTTCTTTCACCTACGAGAAAATGTCTGGTGGAAGGGGCGGACAGCAGTGGACGATGTCCCCAGCCTACCCCCATCCCCATGAGGGCCTGGTCTCCCTGCAGGTGGAATTGACCCTCTGGTACGGGGCCTGCTGGCCAAGAAGTCCAAGTTGTTGAGTCAGAAGAGAATGATGTCGGGCGACCTGCGCAACAAGCTCTTCCAGCCCCCTTACACGATCCACGGCTTTGACCTAGCCGCCATCAACATACAGCGGTGCCGGGACCATGGGATGCCCGGTGAGTGGGCCAGGGGTCCAGCCATGCCTGGGGAACTTGTGGCTGCTTCCCAGGGTTCCTGCGGACTCTCTTCTATAGCCCTGAGGCTCTGATCAGTTTTAAAACAGAAGACCAAGATGCCCATTTTTAAAACTTACTTTGTTCCTCTGTGAAATGGAATCTTCCAGTCTCCCTAATGCAGAGACCAGAAAACACATCTGGTACTATCTTTGAGCTCCTCAGACGAAAAAGAAATCAACAACTGACTTCTAAAACCAGTTTTAAAGCCCCGAAAATATTAAGAAATGGATCGTAGAGGGAAAGCAATGATTTTTGGGCCTTCTTAAATGTAGTACTTAAGAGCCACACTGCCTGGGTTCAGATCTCGGCGACACCTTGTCTAGTGGTGTGACCTTTGGCGAGTTACTTAACATCTCTGTTCCTCAGTTTACATATTTGTACAGTGCTTGGAGTAGTGCCTGGACCCAGAGCAAGCCCCAAAGAACCTACTAGCCCTCTCTAGGCTTCAGTGCCACAGTATAAAACAATGGCTTCCTTCCTGCCTACCCTGTCCCAGAGGTTGCGAATCCAGACTTTCTGGGGCTGATGCAGTGGGCATGTCCCCCAAAGAGACTGTGGGCAAGAAGTCCCTGGGATGAGACAGCTTCAGCCTCTCCGCCCTAGGGTACAACTCCTGGAGAGGCTTCTGTGACCTCTCACAGCCCCAGACGTTGAAGGAGCTGCATGCAGTGCTGAAGAACAAGAAGCTGGCTAAGAAGCTACTGGATCTGTACAGGACCCCCGACAACATCGACATCTGGCTAGGGGGCATCGCTGAGCCCCTGGATAAAAGGGGCCGGGTGGGGCCTCTCCTGGCCTGCCTCCTGGGGAGGCAGTTCCGGCAGATCCGAGATGGAGACAGGCGAGTGACCCCACCGTGGGGAAGGTGGGGAGGGAGGCACTTCTCTGCGGGGGGCGTCCCGATGTCCTGCCTGAGGACTAACTTCAGACCTCGGCACGGCCCCAGTGACCTCGTTCCTACCCTTTGACAGAATTGAGAGGGGCCCACAGCTGGGCTGATGGAGAAACTCTGCGTCTGTCTCTGCAGGTTCTGGTGGGAGAACCCTGGGGTCTTCACTAAGAAGCAGCAGAAGTCTCTACAGAAAATGTCCTTCTCACGCCTTGTCTGTGACAACACCCACATCACCAAGGTCCCGCTGCACCCCTTCCAGGCCAACAGCTACCCTCACGGCTTTGTGGATTGCTCAGCCATTGATAAGTTAGACCTCTCACCCTGGGCCTCAGAGAATTAGGGGCCTGGACTCCACACTGTGTAGTAAAGCACCCTTTGGTCCATGATGCCATTTCAAGCAAGTTCAATGACCTGGTCCCTTAGAGCACCACACCCTAGTCCCAGGCCTTCTTTCCAGCAGGGTCTCTCTACACGCCCCAGCCTCGCTCCAGCCCAAGGCCAGCCGCTCTGGCCTCTCCAGCGCTTCCTCTTGAATCCCACTGTTCCCATCCGCATTCCCCCATCCTCTCTGCCTGTGGAAATCCTCCTTTCTGTCAAGACTTGGACCACTTGAGATGCTTTCCAGATATCTCCCATCCTCTCTCCTAAACAAGTCTTGGCTGAGGCTGTGGCCTTTGCACGTGTATCTTTCCTCCTGTCCCCTTGAATTAGATTGTAAACGCCTTGATCCAGGGACCACAGCCTGCTTCTAAGTGTGTCCGGTAGCCCCCAGCATGGTGCTCGGCACCCAGTAAGTGCTCAATAAACATCGCTGATTGACTACAGGCACTGGCAATGACCTTGTTCCCCTGGAAGACAGGCCTGGGAATCAATGCCAAATAAGTAACTAGATGTTTACAGTTCAGACGTGTCTCACCACTAAGAGGCCGTGTGCTTGAGTCTGTGCGGTGAGAGGGCACAGTTTGGTGGGATTTGCAAGTGCTCTTAAAGAAAAGGGGGAGGCAAGAGGCTCCTGGGAAAAGAAGCCAAAACCATGGATGGGCAAGAGAGGGCAGTGCCAAGGGGTCAACAGGGAGGAGATCCAAGCCTGGATCCCCCCAGAGCTAAAGTTACTTTCCCTTCCAGAGGCCCTTCAGGGAAATACCCTCTTCTTCTAGGCTAGTCCTTGGAGCCTGTGCAGCCTCTGATGGGCAATGGGCGGGCAGCTCCAGAACATCCCTAGTGCTGCTGCCTGATGCATATTCATCAATTCTTTAAAAGTGACCCTCCTGGGTCAGCCAGCTGGGGCCTTTGGATCCCCTGACTGGCAGGGCGTGGGTGGGAGGCACTTAGCCCAGGACCCTGAAGACCGGGGCTGCAGCCCTGGCTCTGGCACCTTTTCTTCGAGGCTTCACATGAGTCCCTTAACCTCCCTGAAGGCCCCTGTCACCATCAGTGAACCGGAGATGAGCAGTCTGTATCCAGCTACATGGTGAGATGCTAATATAACTGCCTGGGGCGCCTCAGGGTACCTGAGCCCCAGCGTCCTGCATAGTTTCAGGTGTGGGTGCCCCTCCTCGAATGTGGGAAGAAAGGAGGGAATGGGGAGGGGACCCATCAGTCATTTATAGGGATGAAGTTCTAGGCAAGATTAATAGGGACGTATCCTCCCTCCCCTCCCTCAGTGCAGCCATGTGCTGCTCCTGTCTGGGAACCTGGCCACGTGAAGGTGGGAGTGAGAAGGAGTCAACTGTCCTGAGGGTCTCTGAATCACTGTGCCAGCTGCAGAGAAGCAGGACCCAGTCATGCCCTGTCATCTGGGGAGGAAACTACCTTCCCATCACCCCCCAGCTCTTTCTCTCTCCCAGGAAAGCTGTGTCTCCTCTATTTCCCAGCACTTGGCACCGGCCTGACATGGAGTGAGCGGTTAGCAAATCTTTCCCGGAGCCATGCATGAACAAAAGGGCTTGGTGACCACAAGTCCTGTCCTCTGGGGTAGTGTGGGTGGAAGGTGACGGAAGAGGGTCTGCTAGGTCTGGCCTGGCACCTAGGCTTCTAAGAACTGACTGCCTTCCATATAGGAATTGGCCAGAAGAGGACTCCTGGATGCCCTGACCTCCAGTTCAGAAAATGAAGGGCCCTGAGGCACAGCCCACCTGTGTTCAAGTTCAGAGCCCAGAGCAAGCTTCACACTGAGGACCCAGCCCCACTGCAGACTCAGACAGAGCGAAGGTCCCTATCAGTGGCGCTTTATTAGAATAATCATCAGGTATAAACAAACGGTACCAAAGGGCCAATGGGCCCTACTTCCTCTCCAGGCAGGCTCCTGTGAATAAGCAAGAGAACAGGGTAAGGAAGCCAAAGGGGAGCCATGGACTGAGCCTGACTCGCCTGGGCTCATAACTCAACCACCTCACACTGCTAATGGCCGTTCCTCCGGGGGTCACTGGTTCACCTCTGCTGACCGGGGACACTGTCAAGCTGTAGGGTCCACGAGGGCCAGACACGGTGTCTGACTTTTCCCAAGCCTAGCACAGTGACTGGCAGGGGGTAGGTGCTCAACAAAGTACTAGAGGATGCAAATGGACCCGCTAAGGAGCCACAACAGCTGTCATTTACAAAGAAGAAAATTCAGGCTTAGCGAGGTGGAGGAACTTGATCAAAGTCACGCAGCTGGTAAGCTGCAGAGGCAGGATCTGAACCCAAGCAGTGTGGCTCCAGAGCATGTGCTCCTCACCAATCTGCTCGGCTGCCTTCCATACACTTAACATAGACACAGCAAGCACACACTCCCATAAATGACACGTATACACAGCACACAAAACACTACCTGTGTTCATAGGCAACACACACATGAAATGCACACGCGTACCCATGCGCGTGCACGCGCGTGCACACACACACACACAAGTGAATGTCTAGTCATTCGCTTCCTCTGTCGGCTGGCACCAAGAACAGGGATGGGCTCACCCAGGGAAGGGAGATCTCTGTGTTTCCGACTGGCCAGCCCAGGTATGCCCGGCCTTCACCTCACACTGCACCCCCTTACCCAGCCTCTAGTCCCTGTTCCTCCAGGGAGCCAGGTCCAAGGCAGGGAGTGTACTGCAGTTGACAAAGTCCCGAGGGAATGTGTTGGACATGAAGATGTTGTTCTTGGACACGACAGTGATGCCTGTGTTGTCGCAGATGATGCGGGGCAAGGAGATCTTGGCCAGGGCCCGCTGCTGCTGCATGCTGAACACATCCTTGTTCTCCCACCAAAACCTGCACGGGAACACCCATGGTCACTGTGACCGAGGCTCTCCTGGGCTGGGAGGGCATCAACTGGCCAGAGCTGATCCTGGACGCAAGAGGACCATGCAGACAGCAGCCCTGCAGCACAGGAGAGCTCCGGGCTCTCAGAAAGCCCGGGGGCTTTCAAACAAGTAGAGCCCCACTCATGGCTGCCCAGTTGCCTACCTCCTGCCTCCAGAGCACCACTAATGATAGGCAGGGAGCCAGGCCCACACACGCTCACCAAGCCCTGTGCCCTGGCCCTGGGCTATATCCACAGGGTAGAAAGAAACTTGGGAGTGCTTAATAATTGTCCACCTTTTTCCCGATTTTCCTAAAAGCACAATACAGGTGAGGTGAGAAGTGGCTATGAGAGATATATGACAGTGGAACGACAGTGGGAGAGGCGCTGGGGAAGCAATGACTGGACTGTTCAACAGGGACAGGCAGCGCCATGGCTGCGCCCTGAGACCCGGAGCAGTGACTGGCGTGGCAGCGAGGTCTCGCTTCCCTCCTTCACAGCCAGGCCCAAGTCCCTCCTTGCTACACCATCAACAGATTCAGAGCACATTAGGGGTGACCTGGAGGCTCCCCGGAACACAGTGGGAAATCACGGACTCCTCCTAGCCCTTCCTTTCTCAGGAGGAAGAGGGGCCCCCAGGGGGTCAGGGACAGGCCCGGAGCCGCACAGCCAGCCTGAGCCGCTCGGCTGCCTCCTCACTGATTGCCATCCCGCAGCTTCCTGAACTGGGTCCCGATGAGGCAGGCGAGGAGCGGGCCCACACGGCCTTTGCTCTTCAAGGGCTCAGCCACGCCGCCCATCCAGATGTCGATGTTGTCAGGTGTGCCATACTGGGCCATCAGCTTCCTCGCCAGGTTCAGGTTCTTCAGCACCGTGCCCAGCTCGCCCACTGTGCTGGGCTGCGGGAGCCCGCAGAAGCGCCTCCAGGCATTGTATCCTGTATGCGGGGAGGGGAGAGGTGGCTGTGGGTGGGTCCCAGTTAGCCCACCTTCCCAACACACCGAGGCCACATACAGAGGTACACGTGAGAGAGGAGGATATGGAGGGGCTGCCACCCCACTGTAAACCCCCAGGGAACCCCCGGCCTCTCTGGGAGCCTGAGGACAGCTGAGTCTCTCCAGGAGCCTCTCTGTCTTCCCTGTGCCCTCCTACCCTGAGGTAAATCCTTAACTGCATAACTCCTGCTAGATCCAAGAATAGGAGCATCTCCTTGCCCCTCTGGAAATCTCAGACCGCGAGGGGCACAGTTTGCCTCAAAGGATCAGCCACACCAGCTCTCCCGTATCATTGGGGTTAGGCTGATCTGGGTTCAAATTCCAGCTCTGTCACTGATGAGGCTGGAGACCCTGGGCAGGTTCTGAATCTCTCCAAGCCTCTTTCCTCACGGGTAGACTTGAAGTGACAATAATCTCTTCCTCTCAGAGTTCATGTAAGATGAAACAAAATGAAATGTAGTAGAAACAGGTTTTCAGACTGGGGGTGGGAGGGCTTGTTGTTGCTATGGTGATGCTCCAATTTGGAGGGTTACAGCAACACAAAAGGGGTGAGAGGAGCTGGAAATGGACCAGGGAGAGGTAAGGGCCTGAGCTGGGATGGCTTCCTAAGAGCAAGGCTGGTGGGCGCAGGGCTGGGCAGCTGGGGACACTGGAGACAGCAGGGCCCTGGGTGGGAAGCGGGGGAGGGTCAGGGGGACTCCTGCAGCCCCTCACCTGGGAGGCCATGGTCCCGGCTGCGCTGCATATTCAGAGCGGGCAGGTCCAGCCCGATCCTCATGACCTGCTCGAACAGCCGCTCCCGGATCTCATCCACCACGATTTGGTTCTGGCGGTTCAGCTTGGCAGGGGTGGCCATGAGGCCCCGGAGGATGGGGTCGATGCCACCTGGGGCAAGAGGAGCCAGGGTGGGGGAAGGATTTGGCTCAGTTTCAGAGCTGAAATGGAGTAAGGTAGAACCAGGGGGATTGCAGAAGAGGGCCGGGCACTTGTGGCTCCTGGCGCCACGGTGTCCCCAGGGGGCAGGTCCTCGCTGGGGCACTGAGGTCTTAGGGATCATGCCATTCAGACTGGCAAGGTTGCCATGCTCCCAGACGCTGGCTTCCTGCATCACTGAGAGTCACAACCCACAGGAAGGAGCCAGCTCCCTAAAAGCCATCTCCACCCCACCCTTTATTATTAGATGGGCAAGCGGAATCAGGTGAACTGAGGCTGGAAAGTCAGATCAGGTCCCTAAAATAAGAGGGAAAGAGGGTTTATTCCGCCCGAGCTCACTGTGACCAAGCCTGCCCCCACCCCAACCTCGGCTGCCGGCCCACTCCCTCCTGGCCTAGGCCCTGCTCACCTTCCAGCACTACCCTCCAGCTGGCAAAAAAGACCCTGCTGAGCGGAACACGGGGGTTGGGCTGCATAGGCCGGTACCGATGGTCCAGGCGGAACATGAAGGGTTGGATGAGGGTGTGGCCATAGCGGAAGGCGTTGGTGAAGACATTGGAGATGCGAGGGTCCACCGAGTCATTGTAGGATCTGTACTTGGGCAGGTACTTCCTCATGGCCTCTGGCCCCAGCACCAGGGGCAGGTAGTCCCGGTAAGTGATGATCTAAACAAAAATCACCCCTCCCTGCAGATTCTCCACCTGCTCCTGGCTCAGGGATCCCTTCCTCCCCTGTAGCCAGGGATTTGCCTCCCACAGCACTGGATCTGGGTCTCACAGAGTGGCACCAAGAGGCAAAGACAGGGCTCTACTGCCTGCCTGCTGTGTGACTCTGGGCCAATTATTAACCACTCTGAGCCCCAGTTCCTCAAATGTAAATTAAGGGTAATTAAGCTGCCCTCTGCCTTAGAGGATTAAATGACAAAAGGCTTCGTTAGTCCCTGCAATAGCTCCCTTGCCCTGGAGTTACTAATGTCTCATTTCTCCTACTAACTTATAGCTCATTGAGGACAAGGGTTGTCTCTCATTTCTCTTGAAATTACTCAGTGCCCAGCAAGTGCCTGGCTCACAGTGGGGTTCAATAAATTGTCTGTAGAAGGAGGAAAGGCAAGAAGGAAGAGTCTCCTAGGTGACTTCTCCCAGTGAAAAGGGCCATGTCCTGGATGACTTCTCCCAGAAGAGATGAAATAGTCTCACTCTAGATTCTAGACTCTGGAATCTCCTCTGAGGCTTAAACAAATCTCACTCAAGTTCTTAATGCAAATCAAAAATGCACCAACGGCCCTTGCAACTCTCTCCCCCACAGAATCTAGGAATAGTAACAAGGTGGGGGCCGGGGCGGTGTGTGTGTGTTTGTGTTTATGGCTTCAGGAGAGGATGGGCGTGCTGAAGCAGCACAAATTGGAGGAGGGACCCAGGAACACTGCCCAGGGACAAGCAAGGATAAGCGTCGTGGTCCACAGTGGGACAGTCCGTGATGGGCCGGTGACACGGGTTGGTAAAAGAATTTACCAGAGATGAGGGAGGAAATGGTAAAGGAGTTTATTAGGGGTACACTGCCATAGACAACAGCAGGCCACAGAGATGAGAGGTGCCAATGTGAGCGCCGAGGGCCAATTGTTGGAGTCTTTTATAAGGTCAGGTCACAAGGTGACTGATCGGCTTGTGCACAAGTCTCTGATTGGCTGTAGGTGAAGTAAGAAGTTTAGGGTCCGTGAAGGGACACCGGGGATTTATGAGTCTGATAAGGTGGGCTGAAACAAGCCAGCCTGAGCTGTTGTGAGATTAGGCACTACCCAGGGCTATTAGTTTGTTAGGGGAAACATGCCCAGTGAAGAATGTGCTTTATCTGTTAAGGGATCACAGGCAGACATCTGAGAGCCCAGGAATGGGGGTCATTGGGCTTTGAAGGATGTCAGTTGGCCCCAAAAGAAGGAGAGTGGGGAGCTGTGATAGAGCCGTAAAGAAGGGGGGTGTGTGTGCGTAAAGAAGCCAAGAGCGACAATGAAACAAAGGAAAGGAGAAGCATTTACTGAACAGCTACTGTGCCAGGCACTTTAGTCCCACCTGTTTAAACGTCCCAGTACCATTCCTGGCGGACAGGAAAGAAGAAGGGAGAGAAAGCAAGTGACACTTGTCAGGCACTTAGGATCTGCCAGGTATTTAATCCTCACAGTATCATAGGTGAAGAAACTGAGGCTCATGAAAGTTAATTTGCACAGCTAGGATGTGGCAGAGGAGCATTTGGATCCCAAGTCTGCCGAGCCCCAGCATCACCGATGCGCAGGACTGCCTACATGGACCATGGCTCCCACGATCTTCCGGGCTTCCTGGTAGAGCCTCTCTCCATCCCAGCGGGGGTTCAGGCGCTTGAGCTTTGTGGCCAGCCGGTTGTGCTCCCGCAGTAATAGTGTGTGCATGGAGGTGAGCTCAGGCATCTCACTCGAGCGGGAGTCCCCTTGGGGATGCAAAAGCTACTGTCAAGCTTAAGACCTCCCTCCCAGAAAGTACTTGCTCCACTGAAGCTCCCTCCCAAGCCAAGGCTTGAAATGCCCCCTACCCAGCCCTCCTCTCCACCCATCTTTCCACGCCATGCTCAGTTTTCATCTCCTCTAGAAGGTATCCCCTGATGCCCTGGTCCACCACAAGAGCTTTGCCCCTCTTTAGTGGCACTGCTGGTTGGAAATGTTCATTCAGTAGGCATCAGATCTAACATATGATTTGCCACTTTCCCATATGTGAGACTGGGAGAGCCTTGAGGACAAGGACCATGGCTTGTGCCATTTTGTGTCTGACCCTCCTATCCAACATACACCTAATGCCTGGTACAAAGTAGGAGATCCATGAACACTGTCTGGCTGACTTATTCTCTTGACTCAGGAAAGTCCACAAAGTAGCATGCATGTTGGCTCCCCCTATTTTTCTGCCCATGCCAGATGCAGCATATGATCACATCCCTCTCTCCTGCTAAAATTGAATGCAGCCTCAAAATCCTTCTCAACATAGGACTCTGGAAAGCCGTTACCCATTCTATGTACTGATGTGTAGCTTGATCGGGGGAGGGGGCCAAGGCTAAGGATGTTTGAAGTCCACACCTGAGACTGTCCAAAAGCATCAAGTCAGACCCTCTGATCCCTCCAGTCCTCCACTAAACCTCCTCTGGAAGGACCAGAGGGTTAGGGCCAGGCCCATTCCTGCAGGACACTGGGTTCAGTCCTCCCCAGGTTCTAAAGGTTGGTGGAAGGAGATTCTCTGAGAGCAGATTTTCCATCCCACAACCTGCCAACATGACAATCCAGGCTGAGGACATGTGGCTCAACACCACATGGAGGCTGAGGAGAGCTTCTCTTCCACCACTCACCCCAGAAAGTCCACCCTGGTGTGACTTTGGGGGGGGATGTGGGGAGGTAATTAGGTTTATTTATTTATTTCCTTTTTTTTTTTAGAGGAAGTACTGGGGAATTGAACCCAGGACCTCATACATGCAAAGCACATGCTCTACCATGTTGAGCTATACCTTCCCCCCTCATCCTGGTGTGACCTTGATCTCCTCTCTACAGTCACTGACTTTGATCCTCTTCCCTAAGGCCCAGCCACTGGAAGCCACCAAGAGGAGAAATTGGGAGGCCAGAGAGAAGGGCCTCAGACCCACTACTGGTCTACATTAAAAGTCATTAGAAAATTTCTGGGCATGGCCACCATCACTGCCCCAGCCATATCCCTAGGACTGCCAGTTTTTCACATCGAAAATCCCACCCTCTCTTATTATAGGGAATCAAGGTGGTTAGGAGGTGATATTCTGGAGCAGCTCTGTCCAATATAGCTTTTTGCATTGATGAAAATGTTCTGCATGTGAGCAGTCCTACATGGAAGCCACTAGCTATAAGGCTATTGAGCACTTGAAACGTGACTAGTGCAGTGCAGGAACTAAGTTTTTAATTTAGGTTGATTTAAATTAACTTAAATGTAAATGAAAATGGCCCTGTGTGGCTAGTGGCTACCATACTGGATACTGTGGTCCCTTTAGTTCCCTGTCCCTGGAGGACTCAACTCTCCTCGCTCCCAGAGCCCAAAGGGAAAGAGAGGGACAGATGGACAGAAGATCCTTAGCCATCGCTGAGTCTCCTTCTTAGGTCTGGGTTTTTGTTTTTTGTTGGTTTTGGTTTTGCCTTTCTGGCTCATCCACCTTGTTACCAAGGCAACTGGATTAATCTGAAATTGGTGAGGAGAGTCTCTCTAAATTCAAATCTACAAGCGGCTTGCAAACAGGCCCGCTGTGGCTCCAGCAGGGGGCACCCCTGTATCAGCCCAGGTTCCCACCCAGGACTGACCTGCCAGGAAGCAGGGGATTTGTGCAGAGTGGTTGGTGAGGAGGCAGGGGTCATTGTGCAGGTTGTCGAAGGGGAGCAGGGCCCGCCCGTTGTCTTGGAAGCGGGTGTTGACAGCCAGCAGCCCCAGCTGGTTGGTCAGGTTGCGCAGCCTCATGGCCAAGGGGTCCTCGCTGCCGTACACCATGCTGGCGTCCACGAAGGAGGTGAGCGCGTTGATCTGGTTGCGAATGGTGATGTTGCTCCCCGTGCAGGCCGGGCAGGAGCGGAAGAAGGGGATGCAGTCACGTTGGTTCTTGATGCGGGGGTCATTGGGGGGGATCTGCAGCATGGAGAGAGGCCCAGCGGGCTCACCGAGGGCAGGGACAGAGGTCAGGAGTGGCTCTCCCCCGTCCACCCTCCTGAAGGCCTTGATCTCATCTTGGGGAGGGGGTATGGCCTGGAGCCCAGGACCAGAAGGGGAGACCCAGATATCAAAAAGGAGTTCTTCGGAACTTCTGGCCCCCTCAGCCTGCAAGGAGACCCCTCAAAGCCCACAAAGATTGGTGGGCCTGCGGTTCCACCAGCAGAGCTCCTCTGACCTGGGGGGTGATGACTAGGACGTTGACCTGGGGGATGTGGGGCCCCCTGGAGGTGGGCGGGCCAGTCCTCTGACCCCTTCTCCCCAAACCTCCTTTCTCTCCTCTTTTCTGTGTCTGCTCCTCCCTACTCCGTCTTCTGAATCTGGTCTTCACCCTGCCGGCCTCCTCTTCCTTTTCTGTTCCTCTCGTAACTGTCTCTCTACCCTGTCCCTTTCCTGTCTTGCATTCTGGCCCTGTCTTTCTCTACCTCTCTCTCAGATTCTACTTCCTTTCTCTCCTCCACTCTACTCTGCATGTGCCTCAGCACACCAGTCCGCTCTCGGCCGGCTCTAAGACCACAACCCAGGATCTGTGTGCTGTGGACTGTGGGGAGGGAGCCCTGTGTGGGGAAGAAAGAGGACTGAGCCTGGGGTACCTGCAAACAGAGGTTGGAGGGACAGTGGGAAGTGGGCAGGGCCAGCCCTACTGGGGAGCTGGGGAAGGAAAGCTGGGCACCGAGGGAGGTGGCCCCTTCCAGACCGATGCCCCCTCATCCACCCCGACCCCTGACCCAGCAGGCTGGGTTTGGGGCAAGGAGGGAGCAACTTGAGTGGGAAGCAGGGCGGCTGCTGCAGGCAGCTGGTCTCGCAGTTGAGGCCAGTGAGGAAGGAGACGCGGGCGGCCGGCTCCGGGGTGAAGTCGAGGTCATGGTCCAGCAGCTGGCCCCACTGCATGAACATGAGTGAGCGCTCCTGGTCCGGGGTCAGCTGATCCGTGGGGAAGCGCACGATGTCGTTGGAGACAGCGCGAGTCTGCGGGACACGGGGAGTCAGGGGGCTTGGACTCCACGAGGTCTCGGCCTCAGTGGGGTCTCGCCCCCTCCACGGGCCAGCACTCACCAGGGGCACCTGGAAGCCATTGCGCTTGACCCCTGGCATCCAGCCAAAAGGCAGGGAGAAGCCATCCTCGTACTCTGCTGGCAGCCAGCGCACAAAGGCCCGGTTGGAGGCCCCCAGTGTGGGGCTGCGCCTGCAGGGAGGTGGTGAGAGAGGACAGGGCGCTGGGACCAGGTGGCCCCGGGCTGCTGGGACCCCACCCTGAGTCGTTGCGCAGAGGCTGCACCTGTTGTTGCACTGGCCGGTGATGGTTCGGTACTTGTCCTTCTCGGGGCACCTCACCGCCAGGTCCTGGTAGGCGCAGCCACTAGTCTTGGACAGCAGATTAAGCTGGACAGGCGTCAGCACATCTGTGGGCCAGGAAAGTAGGGCGTGGGTGGTTGCCGAGCCCCACCATTTTCTATCCTAGGCTGAAAAGCCTTGGTTGAGGGTGTAGTCTGAGGACATGGAGGAGATGCCAGGAGGCCCCGAGACTCCCTGGAACGGGGTGTTGGGGGAACTGCTGGGAGATGGCTGGAGGCACCAGGCAGGGTCACGAGTGGAGTGAGGGGCTGGGTTGTCGGGGGGTGGTACCTGTGACGTTGAAGGGGCCTGGCCACAGGGACCGCAGCTTCCTCTCCAGCAGGCCTAGGGCCACGTGCAGGTAGTCAGCAGCCCTCACCGCTGTCCTGGTGCCTGCCACTGGCTGCTTGAAGTAGGACAGCAGTTCCATGGGGCTGGCTGAGCCACTGCGAAGGCGCTGCTTGATGCTGCTTGGAGGAGGGAGGAGTGAGAGCCAGAGAAACCAGGCAGAGACACGCAACAGAGCCCTAGCCCAGGCGAGGGACACGAAGGACAGTGTAGGCAGACCCACAGTCAGGAAGCAGGTTTCTCATAATAAACAGGATATGGACCTGGGTATCCAGAGACTAGGCCACGGAAGGCGTGGTTTTAAAGATATTCTCACACCCAGAGACATAAAGACTGGCAGACAGACAGAGGGACCCATCCCCACCCACAAATTCCCCGCTGCCTGTTTCTTCCCTGAGAGGTCCGGGGTAGCCTTGTCCAGAGCCCAGCAGTGCGCGCCCCACCTTTCCCGCCGCTCCTTGTAGGCCTTGTCCACTAGCCGCTTGGCCTCCTCCATGCAGGTCAGCACCACCGAGGTCTCCACTTCCCTCAGGACTGCTGCTCAGAACAGGGATCCCGAGGTCAGGAATGGGCCCAAAGTCCCCATCAGGTCCCGGAGCCCATGTGGAATCCCTGAAACTCAGAACCTCCCCCAACCCACCACGTTTTCCCTTCTTTCTGAGCTGTTACCTGGAGTGGCACCCCCAGAGGGCTGGAGCATGGCCATACTGGCCAGGAGCCCTGCTAGGGCCAGGGGCAGCTTCATCTCTGCAACAAGACCCCAAGCCCAGTAAGTGTCCAAAGGCCACAGTGCATTTGGGAGAAGAGAGCCCCACATCTCTCCCTTCCCAGGCCCCTCACTCCCACCTTCATACCCCAGCAACCCCTCGGCAGGTTCTGCCTACAGACGGAGTCCGGGACCCCACCTCCAAAGTCCCAGTGCTCCCCCTGGCATTGGCATCCCCTCTTAGCTGAATCTGGGCTTTTATGTCCTCCACGCTGGGGGAGGGGCAGGGCAGAGGAGGCCCGTCCCTGGAGACTGAACTCTCCTCCCCCACCAGAGCTGGGGTGCACAAAAGAGCTCCCTGAGATCAGAGAGATGGGCAGGAGAAGAGGGACCAGAACTGTCTCCAGTCTTTGAACTTAGCATCACCACCCCAGAGTTTCTCAGCTCCCCATTGTGTGCGTAGACTGGTGCTGTCCCCAGGGAGTACAGACAGTGAAGCCTCCTTCAAAATTCTGATAAAACTGAGTATCCAGGTTTCCTTTGAAAGGGACGAAAGTTAGGAACCAACAACCTAGGGAATTATGGGAAGCAGAAGATGAAGGGGCGACCTGGAGTGATGATGGGCAGATCAGCCTCTGGGCACCATCCCTGACCCCCAAGTGTAACCTGGCCCCTGGGGCCGACCCTGGTGGGCAGCCCCCTATCCTTGGCGAGGGCTATAGCGACAGGAAATCTGGCTGGGGACCGTTGGGCTTCACAGGAAAGAAGACTCTGGGGTCTATGGGCTGAGGACCAAAGTAACTTCCTCTCTACGACTGCTCACCCCCTTTCTTCTTGGCTTTTGGTAGGGGGCTGTCTCC
This sequence comes from Vicugna pacos, assembly GCF_048564905.1. Taxonomy (NCBI): domain Eukaryota; kingdom Metazoa; phylum Chordata; class Mammalia; order Artiodactyla; family Camelidae; genus Vicugna; species Vicugna pacos. The sequence continues at coordinate 598,363 of NC_132990.1, forward strand.
AACACCTCCACCATCTGCTCCCAGATTTCAGGAACCAGGAGAGGGCAGGGCTGGTTGTGGTTAGTGGTCAGTTAGGTGACACAGCCCAGGGCCTCTCAAGGACGAGAACAGTATAATTAGAAGGATTTTCATTAAACTTTTGAAATAGAAGAGGGAGACGCCTTGAGGACAACTGGCAAAGGGCCTGCCATTCTCAGGCAGCAGGAGTGCCCTATCACTAATGACTGTGTTTGTCCACCTCCCTGGGCCCTCATCAGGCTGGGCACGTGTCAACTGTGTCTCCCATGTCCTGTTTGGTCTAACCACACCTCCTACCTCTAGCCACCTTCTGGCCACTCACTCCTGCCTTCTATGCCCAGACCACATCTTGGCCAAGGAACAAGGGGCAGTGACATCTTCCCAGCGTGCCCAGGGATCCTGGCACCTGCCAGGAAACAGAGCCTAGGGGCCCACGAGAGAGGAGGCCTTTCTTCCAGCCTTGCTCTGCCAGTGACTTGCTCTGTGTGAACTTGGACAAGTGGCTTTTTGTGAATCAGGTTCTAGAATTTTATAAGATTTTGAAGATACTTCTTTTTTAGTCCTGTAAGGAGTATATTTCCACTCATGAAATGTTAGAGAATAAGTAAATAAAATATTTACAATCAAGTGACCTTATGGGTAATTTTTTTCTTTCCAGGTTTGTCGTTGTCTTTCACGTAAATAAGAAGCAAGAAGGAAGATAATTTCCCATAATCCCACCACTCACCAATAATCTCATTTCGTAATTTGATATTCTGTATGTAGATATAATATGTATTTTAATCAGTGATAAGAACATACTTTAAATATTGTTTTACAATCCACTTTTAACACTTAATTTAGCCTGGACATCTACGTCAATAAATATAGATTTATTTCATTTTTATGTCTGCATAATATTTTGTATGAAGTACTATGATTTAATCACTAATCCTCCCTTGTTCAATCCTGGGGTCATTTCCTATTTTCACTATTATAAGCAATACTAGGATCGTTATCCATGCAGTTAAATCTCTAGTTGCATCTTCAATTATTTCCTTAGGCAAAAAGTCCTAGAAGTAAAATTGCCACATGTTTGGGCATCCAAATTTTTAGGGCTTTTTTAAAGAAATTGTCAAATGGCCTCATGAAGATTTCACCTCATCCTCCCATCAATCATGCGTGGGAGCACCTGTTCCCCATCACCCTCATCGACGCTGACAATTAGGGTCCTTTTACTCTATTAAAGGAATTGTCAGAGCTCAAGATGAAAGAGACATTTAATACAAGCCCCTCATAGCACAGATGAGAAAGATGGAGGCCAGGGAAGGAAGTGGCTTTGCCTAGGGCAGCGGTGTGGCGCAGTTCAGAATAATATAGCCATCAGGTCTTGACTTAAAAACCAGTGCTTTTTACCCAGTGGCCTGTATGCACTGATTCCTGACCTTTAGCTTGGGTTTTTATTCAACTAGTGTGTACTCACCTCTTGCACATGTGCTGGCCCTTGGGTGCACTTCACTGAGCAAAGGTCTTGTCTTCAGTGAGCACAGGAGCACGCAGACCAATGGCACCCCCAAGGACCTTGTGCAGGATTCCTTGTGAGCATTAGAGAAGGCTTTTTTGAGGAATCAGTGCTCGAGACTGTCTTGAAAAATGTTTAGAAGTTGACCAAGTAGACATACAGAGGAAGAGCATTCTGGGCCCAGAGAATGACACAGCAAAAGCCTTGACACAGGTGGGCTTCATGCAGATGCTTCCAACGTGGGGGAGAGGGTAGGGCAGGATGAGGCTGAGAAGACAGGCAGAGGCCCAGGATGTAACACTCTTGCTGACCCACTGAGAAATTCTTGTCCTGAAGGCTCTGGGGAGCCATGAAGTCTTTGAAGCCCATGATCAGGGTTCCATTTTAGAATGCTCACTTTAGGGGAAAGTATAGCTCAGTGCTAGAGCACATGCTTAGCATGCAGGAGGTCCTGAGTTCAATTCCCAGTACCTCCACTAATAATAATAATAATAATAATAATAATAATAATAATAATAATAATAATAATAATAATAATAATAATAATAATAAAGAAAATAGTAGGAAAGCTAACTTGGGCAGCCGAATGGAAGGTGCACCGAGGGGACAGGCCCCAGAGGCCAAGTGCCAGGCAGGAAGCATTGCAGGGATTCATGAACGTCAGGAGACATGCCCTGATTTTTCATGGGCGGTGATGAGGCAGTTTGAAAAAGCTTTTTCAAAGAATGATGTTAAAACGCCTTTCACTATCCATGTGGAGCAGAGAGAATTCTCTCTTTGTGTAATCCCCAAACCACCTGCCTTTTGCTGGGCTGTGGGCCCGCATTTGTGTGCAAAGGTTTCAGATGCTCCGTGATTTTACCCTGTTTCCGACCAACTAAGAATGGCCCAAATGAGGTCACTCCAAGGCCGTCTGTACCTCTGCTGATTTCTCATCTAAGCCTTATTGGTCTGGCACAGGTGTATTTGAGGCTCAAAGGGCTTCTCAGCATGCAGAGTAACCAGAAGGAGACTATGTCTCCCTGAGGAGGTAATTCAGACAAGCCTTGTCCCGCAGATAACCCGCTAGCTCCCCACCCTGGGGGTGGCCTCTGGAGGGCACTGCTGGAACTGCCACATCTAAGACTACAGTCCTTTGAGGGAGTCTCCCCACCCACACCCCTACCTTCCTTTCCCCCACTGACCTTCCCAAACATCCCCACCCCCAGGGTGAAGTCCAACTGTCTGTGGGATAACAGGCTCTCTCTGCTACTGCTTGAAAACAGTTCATTCTTTCTTAACACTGTTTCAGTTGGAATTGCAGCCAGACTTCCTGTGTGTGTGTGGTTGGAGTGAAGGAGGCTTTGGAAGCTGGGGAGGGGACAGAGGCAATGACACCTCTGACACACCAATTGCACCCAGCCCAAAGACCTTGTTTTCTCTCTCTTTAAAATTTTAAAAATTAATTTTGAATTATGCAGGTAACTAACATCTGGATATGTTTCAAATGAAATTAAAATAGCACAGATCACTTTGTTTGTCCGTTTATTTATTTTTATTAAAGTATAGTCAGTTACAATGTGAAATATCACAGATCACTTTAAAGATCCCTCTAGATCAGGTTATTACACCATTTCCAATTACTACATTCCCCTCCCCCAACTGCTGAGCCATAAACGCTGTTGCCATTTCCGTGTTTGTCCTTCCAAATCTTTCCACTTTACATTCATTCATAGATATAGATCTGTGGGAAATATCCTTCCCCCTTTACTTTTCCCATAAATGATGTCACAGTATACATACTGTTGACAGGCATACCTCTCTCACGCAAACATACCTCTTGCAGATCTATCATGTACTACTTAGAGAACTATCTCACTTTTTTAACTGTTACCTAGTGTTCTTTAGTTGAGTAATCTACACCTCCCATTATGCGACCATTCTTCTATTGATGGAAGTTGACTTTTCCCATTTTTCAGTATTAAAAATGTTGTAGCAAGAGCCTCTTTGTGCACACACACAAGTGTTCTCCAGGGTAAAGATTGAGAGGTGGGCCACAGGTTTTGTGCATTTAAAATTTTTAATAGTGGGAAGGGTACAGCACAAGTGGTAGAGTACATGCTTAGCATGCACAGGGTCCTGGGTTCAATCCCCAGTACCTCCTCCAAAAAATAAATACATAAGTAGAACTAATTACCTCTGCCACAAAAAATTAATTAAATAAATACAAATTAAAAAAAAATTTAATAGATATTACCAAACTGTCCTCCAAACTAAAATTCTCATAGGCAAAGATTGGAATCACATTATTGTGATTCTTTTTTTTTTATTTCCTCAATTAATAGTGAGATTAAGCATCTTTGTATTTGTATTACCTTTTCTGTAAATTTCCTGTGTTTAGTTTTGTCTATTTTCCTATTGATAATCACTCTTTTTATTGATGTGCAAAATTATTATGTATTCTGGATAAACAGTAATCTGTCAGCTGTCATGTATGTTGCTAATATTTTTTCCAGTTTGTCATTTTTCACTTATGTTTTTCATAGGGTCCTAATTTTGAGGTGGTTAAATTTATCAATCTTTTCCTCTGTAGATTTTCCTTTTCAGACTTGTTTAAGAGGATTTCTTCCTTTTTCAAAATCATAAACATATTCTCCTGTATATTCTTCTAATACCTTATTACTTTGATTTTTCCCATTCAGATTGCTAAAATGTCTGAATTTTGTGTGTGTGAATAGTGTAAGGTAGAGGACTACTTTCATTTTTTTCCAAATGGATAACCAGTTGTCCTAATGTCTTTAATTGAATAATCTGTCATGTCTCCACTGAATTGAGACACTACTTTTATCACTGACCATAAATGTGTATCTATTTCTAAACTATCCTATTCTACTGACCTACTGTTTATCGAGTCCTATGTCAATATCTCATCATTACAATTACCATGACTTTCTAATGTTTTGATTTCTTACAAGATAAATTCTCCTTCCTATTCTTCTTTTCCAGAAAGAATCTTCAACATTCTAACATATTTGCTTTCTCTTGTGAATTTTTTAATGTCTAGTTCCATCAGAAATCCAAATGAGATTTTTATTGATATTGTATTCATTGTATACATAAATTTGGTGACAATTGGCATCTTTATGACATGAAATCTTCTCATCCATGTGCATTCATTCATTTAATATGTATTTACTGAGCAGCTCTGTGCCAGCACTGTTCTGGGCACTGGGAATAAAGCAATTAACAAATTACTCGCTCTCATGGAGTTTACATTCTTGAATAATAAAGTACATCATTTTATTTTTCTATCTTTATATTCTTCATTGAAATGTTACTGTTTTACCTTCCTGTTAGGTTTGTTCCTAAATACTTTCTTTTTGAAGAATGTATCCAGATTTGGTCTTTAAGTTTCTCTGCAGAACTTATAAACATTCTCTTTCCCTTAAAAGCTTTCAAGGTAAGTATTTTTAAAGAAAAAAATTTTTAGTACGCTTCTTTTAATTCTTTTTAGAAGGTAGATTCATAGATCTGAAAAGCATTGGACATTTTTAACCTTCTGAAAGGTCGCACTCTTTATTTAATGAATAAGATTTTTAAAAATTTAAGTGAATATTCAAACTTATGTTAGTTTCAAAGCATGGTTCCCAAATTTGTTTAGGGTGTATGGTAAAGGTAAATACAAGTTAAATTACATGATCATGCAAATGTCTAATGGTTATTCAGTAAACTCCATTTATACTTGTGGTTATTGGGGGTGGGGGTGGGGGATGGGTGGTAAGCTTCCATGAGACAAAGTTCTACAAAGTAGCACTAAAAATGAGAAGCACTAAACTCAAAAGTAAAAGAATTCAACAGCATCTTTACCAATCAGACTGGTTAAAATTTAAAAGGACTAATAATGCCGATGTAAGTAACCATGTGAAAAAATAAGTGTAGATTGGTTCCATGCCATGGGACAACAATTTGGCAATGGCAGTCAAAATCCAAAATGTAGACTTGTTCTGACTCAGCAATTCTACTTCTAGGAAGGAATTTTTCCTTCAGATGCATTCTTAGGAAAACAGAAATATATCTGCACAAGGGTGTTCACTTCAGTCTCATTTGCAACAACCAAAAGACTAGAAACAAGTCAAAGAGCCATCAAAAAATGTTGCCATATTGTGGTACATCCACCTAATGGTAATGTTTTATGCATCTTTTAAAACAAATGAGGGAGGTCTATATGTAGCAATACAGAAAGATGTATTACTGAAGGAACAGAGCTAGTTAGAAAAGACTGTATGCAGCATGATGAAATTCATACAAAACACACAGACACACATACACACCACTCACACACACGCCCACACCCATATCTTAAAATGCACAGATGGTTTGATCCCAGGATCAGCATCCCCCAAAATAAATAAATAAATATAAAAATACATAGGAAATTCTAGAAGCAGGCACAGAAGCCTATTACCAGTGAGGAATGGAACTGAAAGGGCTGAGGAGGAGGAGGCTTTTACTTAAAATCAATGCCCCTCTGTTTGATAGTTTTACCAGGAAAATATAACAATTTTATCTGAGAAGAACTAATAGTCTCTCCCTCCACCTTAACCAAAAGTAGCAAACTTTGATTTGTTTTACATAATCTGCAGTTTTAGATTATGTTTGCCTTGGTTTCTTAATATGAGACCAAACATTACCAAAGATCAAAATGGTAACCTTGGCAAACGTGGCACTGGGGGTTAAGTGCTTCTTCTGTGGGAGGCTTTGGTTATGTGGCTGATAATTTGACTAAGTATAGACTTCAAGTTCAAATTTCTTGCTCTTTGGCACTTGGAAAATACTGCTCCATTATCTTTATGCATCTAGTATTGCAGTTAAGTTCTCCATTACCAGAAGACTTCTTGTTCCTGAAATACAGATGTTAGCCCTGATTTCAGGCAAAGCAGAATGAACATGGGCTGCAGGATCCATCAGCCAAACTTGACCATGGAGATATCACAGAAGTGAGACATAGAAGTGAAATTGTTGGACAGCAGAAAATAACAAGAGCTGTGGGAAATCCCCAGGGAGACAGAAAGAGCCTGGGACATGGTGAGGGGAAGACAGACTGAGAAGGGAGGAGGGAAGGGCAGAGGGTGGGGCTAAGGAGAGCTTCCCAGTTGTGCCCTCCTCTCTGCAGGGTGTTGCCCTCATCAGATCAGTGCCTGTCCTGCAGGGATTGCAAGGCAGGGAAACAGCTCTTCGAGGCCAGAAGAAGTTTGCATGGGGGGATGTTACCTTGGAGGTTTGGGAGTAGAAATAACAGGTCCTTTCCTCTGCCCTGAGAACTAGAGTATCATGACCCAAGGGGAAGTTCTTGTCTTGACAGAGATACATGGAGATTTCCCAATGGATGAGGACCCACTGTTGGGAACAGGTGGGAAACAAAGAATGGATGAGCCCAGATTGTATCCGCAGAGTCTCTCTACTCCAGCGTATGAGTCTCCCACCATCCTCACCATGACCCCCTTACCTTTGCCCTGTACACACGTCTCCACTCAATAAAAGGGGCACATCCTGGGGAATAGGCGTTCATCCTCCTCCCAAGTCATGACCAAATGGAATTTATCCCAGAAAAGTAAGGGTTGGCTGAACACTTGAAAATCAATCAATGAAATTTGCCATAACTAGGAAAGAAAAACAGAAAAAACAGTATGATTTCTCATTAGATGCAGGAAGGTCATTTGAAAAAAATCAAAATCTGTTACTGATTTTTTTTTTTTTTAGAACCTCTCTGCAAACCAGGAATAGAACTTCCTCAAACCTGACGAAGGGCATCTACAAAAAAAAAAAAACCCAAAAACCTATCACTGATATCATACTGGTGAAAGACTGAGTACTTTTTCCCTAAGGCCAGGAACAAAGCAAGTGAGTCTACTCCTGTGATTTCTATTAAACATTGTACCAAAGTTCTATCAGTGCAATGAGTCAAGAATAAAAATTAAAATATCAAAATTTGAAAGGAAGAAGTAAAGCTACTTTTTTATATACAACCTGATCACATAAGTAGACACTCAAAGAATCTACAAAAAAGCTATGAGAATAAGTGAGTTTAGTAAGGTTGCAATACACAAAGCCAAAATACAAAGAATCAGAAATTGAAATTTAAGGTAACAATACTATGTATAATATAATATAAATTTATATTTATGATAGTATCAAAAATACTAAATAATTAGGAGTAAATCTGAGAAAAGATGTGCAAGATCTGTATTGAAAACTACAAAACATGGCTAAGAGAAATTAAAGACATAAATAAATGGAGAGATGTATTTGTTCATGGATCAACATTTGTTCAAATGTCAATTCTTCCCAAATTGACCTGTTTGTTTCATCTTGTCTCTTTGCCTTAGTAGTTGAGAATCTTTGCAGAACAGTTGGGTGGGTACTGCTGCTGGCTTGGAGGGTTTCAGTGAGAGAGGGAAGAGGGGACCACGTGCGGCATTTTGATAGCTCCTCACCTGAGCAGTGTTTTTTTGTTTCTGCCCAGTGTTGCCAGCCACCTAAAGTGCTGTCTGGTCTCTGATCCATGCTGCCATTCCCACTGTTCTCATCTAAAGGCAGTCATCCTCACCTTTGCCCCTTGGCCCATGGAGAGAAGGAGGATGTGCGCCATCCACCTGGGGCTCCTCATGTAGAACCTCAACTAATCACGCTGTCAGCAGCCCCTGTGGTCCTTCTGCTGTTTGTGCCACCTCTCAGCGTGGAGCTCCACGCAGAACTCTCCCTCACGTGCCCTGTTTCGAGGTTTCTAAGTGCGATCTCCCATCTGCTCTGTCTGCTGGAATCCTGTCATTTCTAGTCTTCCTCGAATGGAACTATGCGTGGTGTTTGTGTGTTTGGTTGGTTTTTATTACATCTACTAGAATTTGGTTCAGGAGACTCAAGATTGCAGTATGTGTTCAGTCCCCTACCTTGAAACTGGTGCCTGCTCTCTTCCTGCTTCCCCGCCCCCTTCCCAGGCCTCTTTTGCCCCAGGACCCTGACCTGGCTCTGCGACCAGGAGCCCAGGAAGCTGCCAGACCTTCTTTGAGGAAAAGAATTCCAGAGCTGCTTGGTCTTCTTGGTGTTCATTAGTTTTGCCCCAGTCACACTCAGCTGTTAACTTCTGGGTTCTAAAGTCAAGGTCAAAGCCCACCATGACCCAGCCCCTCCAGGAGTCCCTCATCCCAGGTAGAGTCCAGCATGGGTGTTGTGAAAATAGACTTTATTATAATAAAATGTCTGTTTAAACAAATGCCCTCACCACTCCACACCCCTGGAGACCAAGGTGGGGGTGGGGGTTCAGTCAAACAATCTCCCACCACAGCGAAGGAAACATGCAGAGAGACACTCACCCAGCCAGAGGGTGGGGTGGGGTGGCTAGGGTGAGGGGCGAGAGCCCCCCGCCCCGTTCTGAACAGGGAATGTATGAAAATAGCTGCATAAATCTGTCCCTTTCCCCAGCCCTCGGACTCCGACAGGCGCCAGAGGAAAATGATGCAAAAGAGAAGTTGAATCCAATGAGCAAAATAAGGCAAACCCAATTCCTGCTTTCAGCCTGCTGGCCCCGGGTCTTGGGTCTCGGGCCAGGAGGGTGGCTGGCAGAGGGGGAGTGAAACGGGGCAGGTTCAGGCCTCTTGGGCAAGGGCCTTCCCCTCTCCTGGTGCCGTGCAGTGGAGGCGAGATGGAGGGAGCTGGACTGAGGCACTGAGTATGTACATATTTACACACGGCCCGCCCGCCTGCCGGAGAATCCAGTGCAAACTTTCCTTCAGGGGAGGAAGACATGATGAGGGTGGCCAGCGCCACCAGAGGAACAGGCCCCTCTCGCACAGGGTCCCCATCCCAGGCATGTGGAGGCCAAGGCAGTTCTAGCACAGCATGGTGGACACTAGGCGGAGGTGGGCGAACCAGGAGTCCCAAGTCCACGGCCAGGTCCTGACTGAGGCGCTCAGGCTCAGCCACCGTGGCCGATTGGCTTCCCCACGCTGGGGCTCAGGTCCCCCTCCTGGAGGAGGAAGACACCCAGCCAGAAGACTTGTCGAGCTCTGACCTTCAACGAGTCTGCCTCCCACCCAAGTGCCACAAGGGGAACTCGGGAGGAAGAGGGCCCCCCTGCAGCCAGGAGAGTGCACTGGGGCCTGAGCCACTCCTGCTGCCGGGATGGCCACGGCGTCCTCACTCCTTCTTCCCAGAGCCCAGTTTCCTGAGGAGCTGCTTCCCTTTGGAGAGGAGATCCCACACCTTCTTGCTTGGGCCCAGTGGCACCCCCAGCTCAATCCTGGGGAAGAGGTCAGGGCCAGGAGCACAGGGCCAGCCTGGAGGCACTGAGGGCCCTTGTGTTGAGTCCGCGCAGTCCTGGAATGTGAGAGACAGGGGGCAAGGTCAGGGCCCGACTCCCCACCCCAATTTTCCTCCTTTACCCCACAACTTCAGGAGCTGCAGCACCCCCAAGTCACAGACTCGTGGGAGAACCAGGGTCCCCAACCCTGCCACTGCCCCACACAGAGCACAGAGAGGTGAATGGGTGCAATGATGCTGAGGGAGCACTGAGGTGAGAGTCCAAAAGGACAGGAGAGGAGTCTCAGTTCTGCTTCTGCTCACTTGGGCCTGGGCAAGCACCCACCCACACCAGCATCATTACATACTTCTGAGTATCTCTAACGCCAGATACATTTTCCAAACTAAAAACTATGATCATTATTTTTTTCATCAGAGTCCATTAAATCATTTCTTTCCATTACTGCCCCGACCCCCTGCTGTAACATTTAGAAATTGGTTTTGGGAACCAGATTTTGGAAAACCAAATTCATAGTTGTGAAAATGAAAACTTCCATATTCTGTTTTTGAAAAGATGCGGCCATTTTTACATTCATCTTATTATAGTGCATTGCCTCATCCAATCATAGTGATATTTTGGTCAAGGAATTTTAGTGACCAGTTATACTTGATTATAAACTATAAAGCAAGTGATACATGTCTTTGTATGATGTAATTCAGTGGAGATCAGAATAGTCTAACATACTGAAAACATTTCTAACATTAATTTGTAAATCTTGAATTTTTAAGAGGCTTATTTTGTTCTCTTGGCTGAATGAATACTTGAATTGGTTGAATTGAAATTGATAATTCTCATTTAAAAATAATTACATTCCAGAAATATACTTTATATTAAATGGAATTGATGATTTTTACTTACTTACATTGTTTATATAAATAAATATTAACTTAATTCTGATGATTGGCTTTAAATATTTGTATTACTAATTTTATTTTCTATTATTGTAAAATAATAGATATAATGTACAATAATCTTTCTGAGAAGGATTCTATACTATTATTTAAATTAAAAGATTTAGTATATATTGCCTGAAGTATTTTTCTTTGGGCCTTGAAATGTTCTTGTAAAGAAATACTCCACAATTCTTGGTGGTAAACATATCTCTTCTTTAATGTGTGCCTCATATTTATATAGCTTTTATTCATTCATCTTATTATAGTGCATTGCCTCATCCAATCACAGTGGGGCTGCGTTTCTTCAGGCGGCGCGGAGGGCAGCCTGACCCGGGGTCCTTGGAGCGGGCGCCGTGGCCACGCCCCCTTCCTGGGGGCGGGCCCTGCCTTGTTCCAGTGGCTTCCAGAGAGGACCTACGCCGATGAGGAGCGGAGCGGTGAGCGCTGTGTGTTCTCCAGGCCTCTCCGCGAACGTGGAGTGGCTCCTGGGGCCCCATGGACGCGGAGTCAGAAGAAAAGCTGTGTTGGAGCCATCGAGGGCATGGGTACTCTTCGAAAAGGTAGGCCCCGCGAACGGCTCCACGAAGTGGCGGCGGCGGCGGCGGCGGCGGGCGGGGGGCGGGCGGGAGGCGGCGGGAGGCGGGAGGCGGGAAACGGCGGCGGGAGGCGGCGGCGGCGGGAGGCGGGAGACGGCGGCGGGAGGCGGCGGGAGGCGGGCGGTGGCGGAAGGCAGCGGCGGCGGCACCCAGCACGCTGCTGGCATCGCTGTGAACGAACAAGGGCCCGGTTCCCGCCGCGCGGAGCGGGAGCGCGGCGGGCTGCGGGCGGCGGCAGGCGGCGGCGGGAGGCGGGAGACGGCGGCGGGAGGCGGGCGGTGGCGGGAGGCAGCGGCGGCGGGCGGCGGCGGCACCCAGCACGCTGCTGGCATCGCTGTGTACGAACAAGGGCCTGGTTCCCGCCGCGCGGAGTGGGAGCGCGGCGGGCTGCGGGCGGCGGCGGGAGGCGGGAGACGGCGGCGAGCGGCGGGAGGTGGCGGGAGGCAGCGGCGGCGGGCGGCGGCGGCGGCGGCACCCAGCACGCTGCTGGCATCGCTGTGAACGAACAAGGGCCCGGTTCCCGCCGCGCGGAGCGGGAGCGCGGCGGGCTGCGGGCGGCGGCAGGCGGCGGCGGGAGGCGGGAGACGGCGGCGGGAGGCGGGCGGTGGCGGGAGGCAGCGGCGGCGGGCGGCGGCGGCACCCAGCACGCTGCTGGCATCGCTGTGTACGAACAAGGGCCTGGTTCCCGCCGCGCGGAGTGGGAGCGCGGCGGGCTGCGGGCGGCGGCGGGAGGCGGGAGACGGCGGCGAGCGGCGGGAGGTGGCGGGAGGCAGCGGCGGCGGGCGGCGGCGGCGGCGGCACCCAGCACGCTGCTGGCATCGCTGTGAACGAACAAGGGCCCGGTTCCCGCCGCGCGGAGCGGGAGCGCGGCGGGCTGCGGGCGGCGGCAGGCGGCGGCGGGAGGCGGGAGACGGCGGCGGGCGGCGGGCGGTGGCGGGAGGCAGCGGCGGCGGGCGGCGGCGGCGGCACCCAGCACGCTGCTGGCATCGCTGTGTACGAACAAGGGCCCGGTTCCCGCCGCACGGAGCGGGAGCGCGGCGGGCTGCGGGCAGCGGCAGGCGGCGGCGGGAGGCGGGAGACGGCGGCGGGAGGCAGGCGGTGGCGGGAGGCGGGCGGTGGCGGGAGGCAGCGGCGGCGGGCGGCGGCAGCACCCAGCACGCTGCTGGCATCGCTGTGAACGAACAAGGGCCCGGTTCCCGCCGCGCGGAGCGGGAGCGCGGCGGGCGGCGGCAGGCGGCGGCGGGAGGCGGGAGACGGCGGCAGGAGGTGGGCGGTGGCGGGAGGCAGCGGCGGCGGGCGGCGGGCGGCGGCAGCACCCAGCACGCTGCTGGCATCTCTGACGGAACAAGGGCCCGGTTCCCGCCGCGCGGAGCGGGAGCGCGGCGGGCGGCGGCAGGCGGCGGCGGGAGGCGGGAGACGGCGGCAGGAGGTGGGCGGTGGCGGGAGGCAGCGGCGGCGGGCGGCGGCGGCGGCACCCAGCACGCTGCTGGCATCGCTGTGTACGAACAAGGGCCCGGTTCCCGCCGCGCGGAGCGGGAGCGCGGCGGGCTGTGGGCGGCAGCGGGCGGCGGGAGGCGGCGGCGGCGGGCGGCGGTGGCGGCGGCACCCAGCACACTGATGGCATCGCTGTGAACGAACAAGGGCCCGGATCCCGCCCTGCCGGAGCGGGAGCGCTTCCTGACACGTGTCGGGGAAGCGGTCTGAGAAAGGGAAGGCATAGAGGGCTCCGGTGAGGCGCCAGCCTGCTGCGGCCAGAGGCGGGCGGCGTGAGAGCCGAGGGGAAGGAGCCAGCCCCGTGGAAACCCACTCCTGTGAATTCATGGCCCGATAGGTGTAAAGAAAGAAAAGACTTGCGAGGGGCGGCTGAAGTGCCCTGTTTCCGGAGGTGCCGTTCCCGAGGAAGCCTGAGTCAGCGGTCGTCGCCAGGAGCTGGCCTTCCCGGACGGACGAGGGGACAGATCACCGTGAGAACCAGGGCCCTGTAAGGTTCCGTCCCCGGGGGGCTCAGAGCCGGGAGAGCGGGGCGGAGGGTGCTGAGGAGCAGGCGGGGCAGGATCATGAAAGATCTGCTGTATACTTGGCTGCTTTGCTCTTTGCCAAAGTTATAAGGGGTGACAAACTTTTTGAAAAGGGCCAGATAGTAAATATTTCAGACCTGGCAGGGAACATAACATCTCTGTCAAATATTCCTTTTTTATTTTTATTTTTTTACGGTTCTTTCTTTAATTGAAGTAGAGTTGATTTACAGTGTTTGGTTAATTTCTAGTGTACAGCATAGTGATTCGGATATATGTATTCTTTTTTGTATTCTTTTCCCTTATGGTTTACTACAAGATTTTGAATATAGTACTCTTGCTCTGCAGTGGACCTTGTTGCTTATCTATTTTGTATATAGTAGTTTGTATCTGCAAATCCCGAACTCCTAATTTATTTCTTCCTTCCCCCTTTCCCCTTTGGTAACCATGTTTGTTTTCTATGTCTGTGAGCCTGTTTCTGTTTTATAAATAAGTTCACTTGTCATATTTTAGATTCCACATATAAGTGATAGCATATATTTTTCTTTGACTTCACTTAGTATAGATAATCTCTGGGCCCATCTATGTTGCTGCAGATGGCATTATTTCCTTTTTTATGACTGAGTAGTATTCCAGTATTATTATTAATTTTTATTATCGTTATTATTATTATTATTATTATTATTACAGATCTTCAAACACATTAAACCCGTTTGTCACTTGCAGGCTGGATTTGGTCCACAGGTCAGCTTCAGCTTGCTGACCGCTGAAGAGAGTGGGAGGCATTGTAGACATTTAAGCAGGAAAGGACGTTATCAGATTTGTGCATTGGAAAGCGTACTCTGGTGGCAAGCAGTGTGGCAGAGATTTGGTGAGGCTGAGGTGTAGGGAGAGTTAGGTCAGAAGGGATGTGTAGAAGAAGACTCTAATCATGATGGTCCAGGGAGAAATAATGAGGGCCAGGACCAGGGTTGTGGCAGTGATGCCAGTGACTTCTTCATAGCTGGGCTGGATCACACATGCAGGAGTGAACGGGCATGTCGTAGTGCTACCTTTCTCTCTTCCTCCTTCCCAACTCCAGGAGACATCTTCTTGTCCACCTAGGGTGTGAGTGACTAGCAGAGGAAGGATACCTTAGCTTAAGTCCTGCTGTGTCCAGGCATAGCTTCACCCTGGGGCACAGCTTCACCCTGGGGGACGTGCCCATCCCTTTCCTGTGGACCCCACATGCCAGGTTCTCCCTCCAGCTGGTGGCAGCCATAGGAGGGCAGCTCCCATCCCTCCTGCCCCCTCCTCAGGCTTCACACTGGGCTATGCCTAGTCTCCTCTTCTTTGAGACCAAAGTCTCATTTTTCTCCTGAAAATAAGCATTTCCCCAGAATATCTCACTGTGTGTGCCACCTCCACTTTAGTCTAATTGCCCTCAGTGCCAGGCAGCTCAAGCCTGACACTTCTCACCCTGCTTCTTCTGTTTACTTCCAAGAAGAGTTTCCTGTTTCAGGTGTAAAAGATAGGACTAGGGCAGAGGGACCCCGGGCAGGGTGGAATCACATCTTATCCTTTTGCTCGGTGCCAATGACAATGGCCCTCCTTGTGGGAACCGGGCTGTCTCCCCGCAGACAATTTGTGTACGTGGTCTTTGCATGTTTTTTGGCACTTAGATTTCTGAAGCTCCTCACTGATATGGGTCCCTTTTATCCCAGGCCCCATCTCGCCTCCCCTTACCTGCTAGTCCTCCTTTCTCTGTAAGTGCCTCTCTCATCTCTTCAGGGTTAGCTTTCTCCCCCCAGGACACGAACACATTGTTTCCAGATTTTCTCACTGTTCCCAGGGTAGAACTCTTGCCCTTTTTACTTGTGTTTCCTTCTCAAATACTTCCTTGCAATTTCTTGAATTATGTTTTAAATGGTGAGTTGCTCATTCTGGTCGGATTTGTTTTCAAATACTTCAAATATCTGTGACAACAGGTTACGTTTTCACTTTCCCCTTTTCTGCTTTTTTACTTGATAAAACTTTGCTGTTGTCTTTGGAGCTATAAACGGCTCCCCTTCAGCGGTGCTTGGTAGGGGTGCAGGCCTCATTGTATTGACTCTGGTCCTTGTTTATGTAACTTAGTTTTGAGCATAAGTACCCTCACTGATAGATCACTGAGCAGTGTTTCCACAGAGGATGTCTTCTCCTTTTGCACAGCTGCTTTAGTCAGTGGCTCTGCTCTCTGGGCTTTTCTTTATTATTATTAAACTCATGAAGCAGAGCCGTTACATTTAGCGCAAGTGCCCTCTGTTGTAGCTGAAGACATTCCCCTGTTCTGGATTCTTTGGAGGTCGCCTACCTCCCTTGTTCCAGAATCAACCTCGGGACAGAACACATTTTCTTGGTTGCTTCCTGATGGAGACTGGATTTAAGGGGTAGAATCAGAGGAGCTGTGGTTTGTGCAGGCTGAGAATCCAGAAGCGGGTTCTCTTTCTCCATCCATGTGAAGCTGGGTCAGGCAGGAGGAGGCTGTAAGCGGCCTGCCTCTCCCCTCCTAACCTCTGGAGCTGACGCTGGGCTGGATCACGGTGGGCTGTGGGCGGGGAAGTACAGCTCTGGCTTTCCCTGAACCTTCCTCGTCCTGCTGAAAGATTGGGTTTGGGGCCTGCTGATTAGGGACTGTGGTTTTGCTGGCGATTTTTCTTTTCCAGGAAAGACCTCCAAGCTAAGGAGCAAGTGTGAACACTAGCCTTGCTTGGATGTGGTACTTTTCAGTGAAAATCACAGCATTTCATCTTATTATTTGCACCCTTTGCTCCCTGAGTCCCAGAGCAGCCCCTGCCTAAATTTCAGGCGTTCCCCAGGACAGCCGAGCCCCTGGGCACCCAGTGTGGGAATCTGAGACACAGCCTGTGGGCTGCTTAGAAGACAGGGAAAAGGTGTCCTGGGGCTTTGTAGCTTCAGAACTCTCTGCAGGGCTGCAGGGGTTTAAATTGAAAATCCAGTCCCTTACAGGCCAATATGCATTTCAAGCAGAAAGGGGATTTCAGAGATCATCAAATCTAATGTCTGTTTCATAGATGTGGAAATAGAAACCCAGAGGTCATATGTTGGATGACCCCCAGAGCAGGACTTGAAACCTAGGTCTCCTGACTCCCAACCTAGTGTTTTTCTCGTGGAGGCATTCATATAGCATGTTTGTATTTTGGTTTTTTAAATTATTATTTTTTATTGAAGCATAGTTGCTGTACAGTATTATATAAGTTATATTATATAAGTTATAGGTGTACACTATAGTTATTAACAGTTTTTAAAGGTTATACTCCACTTATAGTTACTTTAAAATACTGGCCTGTTTTCCTGTGGTGTACCATATATCCTTGTGGCTTATTTTATATCTGATAGTTTGTACCTCTTAGTCCCCTACCCCTGTATTGCCCTGACTAGATCAAGAGATCTCAGATGGTAGAGACAGCTGAGTCTTAAGATAAAGCTGAGGTCTTTTTGAGATATCATAGTGGAGGACAGGCAAATTCAATTTCTGGAAGGTGAATTGAGCCGATGTCCTGAGGCATAAAGGCAAAAGGCACGAAAAGTATAAGTGACGGGTGGTTGTTGATATTAGACAACAACTGGCTATCAGGAAACTGTAGGCCCTGCCTGAAGGCTGTAGAGAACAAACCATGGGTTGAACTGATAAACAAGCTGTGAGAAATGTCACATAGCTGGCTGAATGAGAGATGCCTACTTAATGTGTCCAGCATGGACTGCTGGATAGCCAATGACGGGTAAGATCCTCAGAGGAGGACAACCTAAGACAGGCACAGCCGGCTGGACCGGAGATGGCCTACCCAATGTGTCCAGCATGGACGGCTGGATAGCCAGTGACGGGTAAGATCCTCAGAGGAGGACAACCTAAGACAGGCACAGCCGGCTGGACCGGAGATGGCCTACCCAATGTGTCCAGCATGGACGGCTGGATAGCCAGTGACGGGTAAGATCCTCAGAGGAGGACAACCTAAGACAGGCACAGCCGGCTGGGCAAGAGATGGCCTACTCAATGTGTCCAGCATGGATGGCTGGATAGCCAGTGACGGGTAAGATCCTCAGAGGAGGACAACCTAAGACAGGCACAGCCGGCTGGACAAGAGATGGCCTACCCAATGTGTCCAGCATGGATGGCTGGATAGCCAATGACGGGTAAGATCCTCAGAGGAGGACAACCTAAGACAGGCACAGCCGGCTGGACAAGAGATGGCCTACTCAATGTGTCCAGCATGGACGGCTGGATAGCCAGTGACGGGTAAGATCCTCAGAGGAGGACAACCTAAGACAGGCACAGCCGGCTGGACAAGAGATGGCCTACCCAATGTGTCCAGCATGGATGGCTGGATAGCCAGTGACGGGTAAGATCCTCAGAGGAGGACAACCTAAGACAGGCACAGCCGGCTGGACAAGAGATGGCCTACCCAATGTGTCCAGCATGGACGGCTGGATAGCCAGTGACGGGTAAGATCCTCAGAGGAGGACAACCTAAGACAGGCACAGCCGGCTGGACCGGAGATGGCCTACCCAATGTGTCCAGCATGGACGGCTGGATAGCCAGTGACGGGTAAGATCCTCAGAGGAGGACAACCTAAGACAGGCACAGCCGGCTGGGCAAGAGATGGCCTACTCAATGTGTCCAGCATGGATGGCTGGATAGCCAGTGACGGGTAAGATCCTCAGAGGAGGACAACCTAAGACAGGCACAGCCGGCTGGACAAGAGATGGCCTACACAATGTGTCCAGCATGGATGGCTGGATAGCCAATGACGGGTAAGATCCTCAGAGGAGGACAACCTAAGACAGGCACAGCCGGCTGGACAAGAGATGGCCTACCCAATGTGTCCAGCATGGACGGCTGGATAGCCAGTGACGGGTAAGATCCTCAGAGGAGGACAACCTAAGACAGGCACAGCTGGCTGGACTGGAGATGGCCTACCCAATGTGTCCAGCATGGACGGCTGGATAGCCAGTGACGGGTAAGATCCTCAGAGGAGGACAACCTAAGACAGGCACAGCCGGCTGGGCAAGAGATGGACTACCCAATGTGTCCAGCATGGACGGCTGGATAGCCAGTGACGGGTAAGATCCTCAGAGGAGGACAACCTAAGACAGGCACAGCCGGCTGGACCGGAGATGGCCTACCCAATGTGTCCAGCATGGACGGCTGGATAGCCAGTGACGGGTAAGATCCTCAGAGGAGGACAACCTAAGACAGGCACAGCCGGCTGGGCAAGAGATGGCCTACCCAATGTGTCCAGCATGGACGGCTGGATAGCCAATGACGGGTAAGATCCTCAGAGGAGGACAACCTAAGACAGGCACAGCCGGCTGGACCGGAGATGGCCTACCCAATGTGTCCAGCATGGACGGCTGGATAGCCAATGACGGGTAAGATCCTCAGAGGAGGACAACCTAAGACAGGCACAGCCGGCTGGACTGGAGATGGCCTACCCAATGTGTCCAGCATGGACGGCTGGATAGCCAGTGACGGGTAAGATCCTCAGAGGAGGACAACCTAAGACAGGCACAGCCGGCTGGACAAGAGATGGCCTACTCAATGTGTTCAGCATGGACGGCTGGATAGCCAGTGACGGGTAAGATCCTCAGAGGAGGACAACCTAAGACAGGCACAGCCGGCTGGACCGGAGATGGCCTACCCAATGTGTCCAGCATGGACGGCTGGATAGCCAGTGACGGGTAAGATCCTCAGAGGAGGACAACCTAAGACAGGCACAGCCGGCTGGACCGGAGATGGCCTACCCAATGTGTCCAGCATGGACGGCTGGATAGCCAGTGACGGGTAAGATCCTCAGAGGAGGACAACCTAAGACAGGCACAGCCGGCTGGGCAAGAGATGGCCTACTCAATGTGTCCAGCATGGACGGCTGGATAGCCAGTGACGGGTAAGATCCTCAGAGGAGGACAACCTAAGACAGGCACAGCCGGCTGGACAAGAGATGGCCTACCCAATGTGTCCAGCATGGACGGCTGGATAACCAGTGACGGGTAAGATCCTCAGAGGAGGACAACCTAAGACAGGCACAGCCGGCTGGACCGGAGATGGCCTACCCAATGTGTCCAGCATGGACGGCTGGATAGCCAGTGACGGGTAAGATCCTCAGAGGAGGACAACCTAAGACAGGCACAGCTGGCTGGAGATAAGATGGCCTACTCAGTGTGTGCAGTGTGGACTTGGAATTGGAGAGAGAAGGCATCACTCGGTCCTTGAGGCTGTATGAAGTGGCCTTATAAGCTAAGTGAATGAATGACAAAGGAGAGAGAGAGAGGAAGAGAAAAGAAGGAAGGAGGGATGGAAGTGAGGGGAAGGAGGAAGATGTGCTTAACTCATGGGTCTGAAGTCTGAGGTGGCTTGAGTCTTCAAAGCAGGCCACATTAACTTGGGCATTTAGGACAACAAGACAGAAATCACACCACAGGGCAGAAGCTGGCTTGGTGGGCAGTGACGGGCAGCCATACCTTTCCGTGTTGGTATTAAATGCTCCCTTACGATTGGCTTCTCTGTTGGAGGGGGGAGACCCAGCGAACAAGTGCTATTCCTCCTTTGCTGCTCCCTCCCCGCGGGACCAGTCCTGCACTGTTTTGCTTTTTCTTCTTTCTTTTTTCCTTTTCTCCTACCAGGTTTTTGGCATCTTTGTCTTTCGAAGAGGGCGATGTTCTGTCGGAGTTCGACAGGTGCTCTGATTGGCTCAACGGGTCCATAGATGTGAGCTTTGGTGTATCTGTGGGAGAGGGTGAGCTACAAGCGTCCTTCTGCTCCACCATCTTGCTTCTCAGGTGGCTGACTCCTGTGCCTCCTGTTAGTCAGTTACTGGTGGGGGTCACCCTCTTGGCCCCAGGACAGGTTGTAACCTCCCAGGCTTTTCGCGGGGTCTCCTGTCTCTGGAGGGCAGTTCTCCAGGGAGGGGTGTCACCAAGAGCACTTAGCAGCCAAACTAAGAGCATCTGTAGCAGCGTCCGCTGGAGGAGAGAAGGAGCACCCCCACCACTTCCTCCCAGCCCTGTGTCACAAAGGCTGAGAAGGAGAATGGCCACAGGAACAAGGATCAGGGGTCATATTGGAGAACGGGATTTGGCAGAAGGGAGGAAATGTGCAGATGGTCAGGCTTTTCTGATGCAGCCCTGCAAGTTGCAGAGTCTGGGGAGGAGGAGGACTGGTGCAGGACCTGGCAGGTGTGTGCAAGTGAGCGTCCACCTGTTGAGGGGTCTGGGAAGTCTTAGACCCTTCCCCATAATATTCTTTTCAGGAAGTGCCTTGTTTTCATGTAGAAACTCAACTGATTTTTGAGTGTTGATTTTGTACTCTATAACTTTGCTTACTTTATTAGCTCTGATACTAAGTTATTTTGTGGATTCTTCAGCATTTTCTACCCATGGGAATCACGTCATCTGTGAATAGAGTTTTACTTTTTCCTTCCCAGTTTGAATGCCTCCTTTTTCTTCTTACCTACTACTAGTAAATATTGAATAGCAGCAGTGAAAGCAGACATCCTTGTTTTGTTCCTGATTAAGGAAAAAACTTTCAGCCTTTTATCATGGAATTTGATGTTCGCTGTGAGCTTTTCCTAAATGTCCTTTATCATGTTGAGTAAGTTTCCTTATTTTGCTAGTTTGCTGACTGTCTTTATGAAAGGTGATCTAGTGGCTTTTCCCCTTTATTCTGTTGATACGGTGTGTTATATTGATTGATTTTTCTAATGATTCATTCCTGGGATAAATCTCACAGGGTCCTAGTGTGTAACCCTTTAAATATATTTTTGGACTCAGTTTGTTGGTATTTTGTTGAGGATTTTTGCATCTATATTCGTAAGGGATATTGGCTCGTAGTTTCTTTACCTCTGATTTTTTAGTCTGGTATTGGTATTAGGGTAAAATGGGCCTTATAGAAAGAGTTAGAAAGCATTTCTTCCTCTTCTATTTTTTGGTAGAGTCTGAAGAAAAATCGATGTTAATTCCTTTTAAAATGTTTGGTAGAATTCACCAGGGAAGCCAGCCAATCGGGCTTTTGTTTGTTGAGATGCTTTTGATAGCTGACTCAATTTATTTACTTAGTATGGGTTTTATTAGGTTTTCTGTTTTTCAATCAGTTTTCATAATATATGTATTTCCCAGAATTTATCCATTTAATCTGAATTATCTGTTTGGTGTAGAGTCAGTTGTTCATAGTAACCTCTTGTCATCCTTTTTATTTCTGTGGCATCGGTAGAACTGTCTCCATGTTCATGTCCTTTTTTTTTTTCTGATCAGATAGAGCTAATTAAGACCTTTGTGTTTACTCAGTATTTGCTTATCATCACACAGCCCATGTTCATTTCTGATTTTATTTATTTCCATCTTTTTTCCCCCTTGGTCAGTCTAGCTAAAGATTTGTCAGTTTGCTGATCTTTTCTGAGATTCAACTAGTGTTTCACTGATACCATTTTTCCATTCTGTATTTCATTTTCCACCACACTAATCTTTATTATTTCCTTCCTTCTGCCTAGGTTTTAGGTCACACTCTCTCTGGTTCCTTAAGGTGTAAGAGTCAGCTGCTGATTTGAGATCTTCCACCTTTTTCAGATTAGGGAGTAATTGGTATAAATTCGTTCTGAGCACTATTTTTTTCTGTATTCCATAGGTTTTGGTATATTTTGCTTTTACTGTCATTTGTCTTTGTTCTCTAATTTTCCTGTGATTTTTTTTCTTTGACTCATTGTTTATGTGCGATTTAGTTTCCAAATATTTGTCAGTTTTCCAGTTTTCCTTCTGTAAATGATTTCTAGCTTCATTCCATTGTGGTCTGAAAAGATGTTGTGTGACTTCTACATTTTTAAATACATTGAAACTTGTTTTGTGCCCTAACTTATGGTCTCTTCTGGAGAAAGTCTGATCTGCTTATAAGAAGAATGTCTATTTTGCTGATGTTGGGTGTAGCCGCCTGAGTATGTCTGTGAGGTCTAGTTGCTTTATGGTGTTAATTCACTCATTTCCCTACTGATTTTCTGTCTAGATGTTCTATGTATTATTGAAAGGGGTACTGAAGTCTTCAACTATTATTTTAGAACTGTCACATTCTCCCTTTAGTTCTGCCTCATGTCTGTGGGGGCTCTGCTATTTGGGGTCTAGATGTTTATTACATCTTCTAGATAAGTGTGAAATTTTCCAAAACCCTTTTATCAATACATAATGTCTTATTTGTTTCATGGTAACGGTTTGACATACAGTCCATTTTATCTGATACTAGTTCAGCCCCCCCAGCTCTCTTCTGTTTACCATTTGCATAGAATGGCTTGTTCTGGCCTTTCACTTTCCACCGTTTTTTGTCTGGCTCTAAAGTGATGATCTTATAGACAGTAAATATTGGAGCATGTATTTTTATACCCCATTCTCCTAGGCTTTTTCTTTTGATTGGAGAGTTCAGATTTAAAGTAATTACTGAGAAGGACCTACTTTTGCCATTTTGGTGTTTGTTTAATATGTCTTATACTTTTTCGTGTTTCTCAGGGATACTAACTGATAATTTCATCTGTCAGTGGGTATACTTTTTCTTTTCATTTTATGCTTCATAAATTTTTGTTGAGCACTATACACTTTGAATACAATAATATGATAATTCTGGAATTTTCTCCATCTCAGGGTTTATGTTTTTAAGAGTCTACTCTGGTACTTTTTGTTTAGTGACTTCTCTGAAATATTTTAATGAAATGTCTGTATATTCTTCCTCATGTGTGGCCTATGAAGTAGTTGTTGTTTAGACTGGGTTGAGCTAGTGTTTGAACAGGGATTTCTTTGACAACAAAGAGAAACAAGAAGTAGAGAGAGAAGGGGGAGGGAGGAGGGGAGTGAGGAGGAAGAAGAGGATGGAGGAGGAGGAATAGGCTCCTCTCACCCTTATAGAACAACTCTGGGTCAGGGTCAGGGATCAGTAGTAAGGATCAGGGCCAGGGTCAGGTTAAGGGTCAGAGCCAGGGGATGAGGCCAGATCCAAGAGTCAGGGCAAGGGCCAGGGTCAGTAGTCAGGCCAGGGTCAAGGGTCAGGCCAAGGGCCAGGGTCAGGAGTCAGGACAGGGGCCAAGGTAAAGGGTCAGGACAAGGGCCAGGGTCAGGGGTCAGGACAAGGGCCAGGGTCAGGGAAAGGGTCAGCGTCAGGGTGAAGGCCGGGATGGCTAGGTATACGGCCAGAGGCAGGGCCAGGGCCAGGGTGATGGTGAGGATCAGAGACAGGGCCAGGGTGATTGTAAGGGTACGGTCAGGGTCAGGGTCAGGGTCGGAGTCGGGGTTTAGGGTCAGGGTCAGGGTTTAGGGTCAGGAACAGGGTCAGGGGTTAGGGTTGGGGGTTAGGGTTAGAGGGTTAGGGGTTAGGGTTAGGGGTTAAGGTTAGGGTTAGGGGTTAGGGTTAGAGGGTTAGGGTTGGTTAGGGTTAGGGCTAGGGCTAGGGTTAGGGTTTAGGGTTAGGGTTAGGGTCATCTACTTAATGTTTTACTTTGTTAATTTTAATATCGAGGATATTTTCTTGTTCTTATATCGTTCCTTTTTGCAGCATTTGTTTAACTTGTGCTTATAATATTTTAGAAAAAGTTGAAAGATATTCCTTTTATGCCTTTTTTTAAAAAATAAAGATTTCTCTTTATTTTCTTGGTCACATTTCCTTTTAGGATCCTTTTCTCCATTTGTTTATCTCGATTCTTTGCTCTCTCATGTTTGTTTTTCTCACTGATCTTTCATATTTGTGCGAAGCGCCAGATTAATTGTGTAAGTTCTGGGATTCCAAGGGTTTTCTCTGCTGGTCCTCTGCTCTGGTTCCCTGTCAGGCCGCCTGCACTGTCTGCAGAGTCCTGCTGGAAGCAGAGGTTCCAGCACAAGCCCCGAAGCCCTCAGGGCTCCTCTCCACCAGTCCTCGCACTAGTCATCAGACACCCCTTTCAGACACCTGTTTGCCTCTGGGACCCCCGTGAGTTCCTTTCCCTCCAGTGTTTTTCTGTGGTCTGGCTGAGATCACTCACCTGGTTTATTACAGTTTGTGTTATTTTTGGGTCACTTTTGGGATTTTTTCTGGTACATATTTATTAAACATTTAAAGTCACAAAAGCCACGACCTCAGGGCTAATGTTCACTGGCAGCTGATGGGTGTGCACCTTAGTTCTCAGTTTAAGCCGGTCACTTACTTCTTAGGAAGTTAACCCACCGGTTGTTAGAACCTGATTGTGTAATTACTGTGACTTCGTGGAGTTACTACTTTGTCTCCTGACGCAAAGGGAAGGGTCAAGGCGGCACCAGCTTCTTGATGGTGTTTCTTCCGGCCCATGTCCTGTGCCAGCCCTTCCCCTTCCTCTGAGCATCTGTGCACTCTGCGCTCACACACACACACACACACTCTGTGCGTACACACACACCGCGCTCACGCACGCACTGCACTGACGCACACATACTGTGCTCATGCACACACACACACAGCACTCACACACACGCACACACTGTGCTCACACGCACACACACACTGTACTCACATGCACACACACACACTGCGCTCACACATGCACACACACTCTGTGTTCACACACACACGCACGGTCTGTGCTCACACACCGGCAGTGCAATGCAGCAGGGCCAAGGCCTCCCCGCCCTGGGTGCTCACGGCCGTCCCTGGGACACGGAGCATGCCTCGTGTCTCCTTGGCAGCACACCTGCTGGTAGGACCAGGCAGTGCTGTGAGTGCTTTATGTATTACACAGTGTTGTACACCTGTTTTACCTGGGTGAAAGAGCACACTTCAGCTTACCTTGCTTACATGGGAATGGCCAGGCCCAGCATCTGCCCCATGGACTGGGGGCGAGGCCTGGTGTCAGCAGACCATGCAGGGTGGACAGGAGTGGACATGGGGGCAGCCCTGGAGAGGCGGGGTCCCGCGTCTCCCCCGCAGCCTCACTGCAGTGAGAACAAAGGACAGTAGCCATGTTTAGGGAGCGCTTCCTCAGTCACTGAATTCGATAATTCAAAGAATTCTGGGATCAGGCATAATTTTAAAAGATTAAGACAGCAAGAGGGAACTGTCTTGACCCCAAAGCGGTGTGTGAAGCAGCCTTTCCCCCTTCGGGACTTTTTAGCAAATGTTAGGGTGGTCTGTCACCTCTGGGGGTGGACAGCATCCTGTGCCCCTGTGGTCCTGGGAGTCGCGGTGATGCGGGGACCCCGCCCCGGGGCTGTGGCCGGTCAGGAGATGCTAGTCTAGCTGGGTGTGGGTGGCAGTGGCCCGGACCGGAGGGTGGAAGCAGGGCATGAGTTAGAGGAGGACATGCAGGGACCTGGTGAAGAGCCGTGTCTGATCTGAGAGTGGACCCGCCCCTGGCTGGCTGTCCGGGCACCAAGACCTGCACCGAGGTGCTTGGAGACGGATCCTGCTTGGCCTCAAGTCTAGGGAGCAGGGACAGCCGTTTTCACCCAACTGATGGAGAACGAAACAGCCTTGCCCTCTGACCTGCGGACTGGTTCAGTGACTGGCAGCTGCGGGCAGGCAGAGGGAGAGGTCTGCTCGCCCGGGCGGTGCAGGGCGCTGGAGGCAGGAGTGGAGGCCCCTGCGGGGCGGGTAGCTGCCCGGTGCTGCCTGATGGGACACCCGTGAGCACAGCACTGCCGGGGCAGCTGGTGGAAGTCACAGCTGGGGTGTGTGGGGAGGTCCGGGCGGCTGAGCTGTTCGGGTGGGGAAACTGGGGAAACCACTTTTCTCCAAAAGGGAAACAGAAGAACGCTTTTATCATTCACTTGAAGGCATAGGAAACATGCTTCTCAAATTAGAGTGGTCTAATGATCAGGAGGGAAGAATCTACTTTGGCAGATGACTGCATCGAGATTCAAATGATCCAGATGTGCCAGCGTGAAGTGAAAAAGGAAGCGGCAGAAACTGCTCCTGTGGACATCCTTCAAATTGAGGTACATGCCCACCAGCTCGAAGTCGGTGAGGACTTCTGCTTCTACCATGGTGAAAAGAAGATGGCATTCCTCCTCTAAGAAATAAATCCAAAAATAGGAGGCAAAGTAAAAACAATAAATTTCACTTTTGATGGGAAGGAAGGAAAGAGGGAACAAATGAAAAAATAGGAGGATAGTCTGTCAAAAGCGACGGATGTCAAACTCGGAAGACGTGGAAGGCGGACAGCTCTGATCTCAGGTCCCAGAAAGCTTCAGCATGTCCACGTTCACAGTAAATGGCAATCCAGGATCTAACTTCACATTCACAAGACCTGCATGTTTTTCTCTACACAAGCTTAATGAGAAATTACCCATTTGTCTTGACCCCAGAATGAGTCTGGCTCTGGGGAAAAGTGGTAGAGAGAGGAACCATACAAATACATGTTGGTAAGTTAGAGCTAATTAAAAAGTAGCAAACACAATGAGATCTTCACGAGATTAGATTTTCAGCAAAGTTCCGTGCATGTACCACCGTGTTTTAGCAGGGCTGCCTCGGTGAAACAGCCCTTTTCCAACTTTAGGGAGGAGAGCATAAAGGTGAGCAACATTTAAGGAGGGCTATTTGGTTCTTTATCAAAATTTGAAGTGTACTTAAACTTTGGTTCTACATGTCTACTTTTAGAAATTTATTCTACTAACATATTTACATATTGGCAAGATAACATGAAAAATATAATATGTAAATTATTGTAACCCAAATATAGAGTAGATATCAACTAGTCCATGTGATATAAATAAATGATTAAATAAACATCTAAGTAAATAAATAGAGGATAAGAGGCAACTCTCCCATGCAGACGAATTCCAGATAATTTTTGCAGACTCTTCACCCTCAAGATGGGGAGTGTTCCTCCCACGGTGCAGTGGGGAAACCGAACGTTACCTGAAACAGGTGACCAAGGTCAACGTCATAGGCAGTAAGTCATGTGGATGGTACGTACCCACGATACACTGTGATGAAAATGCACTTTATCAGTGGGGTAGTCCTCCTAGAAACCCAATAACCCCCATATGATCACGAGAAAACACCAAATTCTATGCAGTTTTTCTACAAAATACTTGAAGGGAGTCAAATACAAGGAAAGTCTGAGAAACTGTCACAGCCAGGAGGAGCCTCAGGAGACATGGCGGCTGAGCGCAAAGTGGGGTCCCGCGTGGGGTCCTGGAGCAGGAGGAGGCATTCGGCAAAACTGAGGAAACCTGAAAACAACACGCGTGTAGCCCATTACAGAGACCCAGCACTGGCTCCCTCACTGCAGCAAACGTGCCATGTGGCCGCAGGATGTGCCTGCTCTCTCCAGTGCCTTCATTTTCCTATATTCCTAAAACTGTTATACATACAAAAGTTGTTAAAATTAAGGGGATGAGAAAAAATTTGGAAATCACAACATAGCAAAATATGTGAGATACAGCTAAAGCAATGCTTGAAATGAAGTTTTTAGCTTTAAAAGGTACGTAAGAAGGAAAGAAAGCTTCAGAATCAATGACCTAAATTTCCACCTTAAGGAGATAAAAAGAAGATCAAATCAAAGTCAAAACAGAATTAAGCAAAAAGAAAGAATGGAAGTCAATAAAACAATCAAGAAAATCATCGCTGAAACAAAACTGGCTTTTTGAAAAGTAAACCTCTAGCTGGATTAAAAAAGAGAGAGAAAGAAAGAGGTCTGTTATGCCTTTTTCACATTTACCGTATTTTGCCATTTTTCTTTCAATTTCTAATAGATTTTTATATATTAGAGATACCAACTTTTTGTCTGAGTTATTTGTTTAGAATATTTTCTCCCAGTTTTCAATTCTTTTACTTATTGTGAGTCTTTGACATATAATTTTTGTATGTTTTATTTTGTCAAATTTCTAATCTTTTCTTACATCTGAATTTTGAGCCATAGTTAGAAAGTTTTTCTTTTCACCAAGTTTAAATAGAATTTACCCATTTACCTTCTAGTACTTGTGTGATTTTTTTTTACATCAGTTCACTAATCAATTTGGCATATATTAATTATAATGTGAGATATGAATCTAATTCTTATCTTTCTCCAAATGACCACTGATTTGTCCCAGCTCTATTTATTACTAAGTCCATCTTTTCCCCAGTGATCTGAAAAGCCATCTTCGTAAATTCCCACGTGAATGGGTCTAATTCTGTATTTTATAAATTTCTTCCAGGGGTCTGCTTGTCTATTCCACGTCAGTACCACACTGTTCAGTTACAAGTGATACATTGTACACTTTAACATCTGATGGAGCAAGCCCCGCCCTTTGTTTTTGTTTCTCAGTATTTTTATAGGAGTATTTGCATGTTAGTTTTTCCATACAAATTTTCTCAAGTCGTCTAACACTATAAACTAACTTGTTGGCATTTTTACTGGTTCTGCATTGATTTTATAAATCAACCTAAAGAGAATTGTGACATAATGTTGAGCCTTCCTATCCAAAAAGCGGAACTGACTTTCCAGTTGGTCAAATCAACTTTTGCAACTTTCATGAACACTCAGATCTTCCTTATACGGCTTTTGCGTATTTCTTGTCACATTTATTTTCAAGTATTAAAATTTCTATGGCTGTTGTAAACAGAACTTTCTCTAACTGCTTGCAATTTGTAGATATGAAGTCTATGTGTTGATTTTATATTCTACTACATTACTGATTTCTCTTATATTTTGAATTAGTTTTAACATTGATTTTTTGGGGTTTTACAAGTATAGTGTCACATAATCTGTAAATAAAAAATGCTTTACTCTTTCTTACCCATTCTCATGTGTCTAATTGATTTATCTTGTATGATTGAATTGGTCGATTCCTCTAGTACAAAGCTGAGCAGTAGTGGACAGAGTGGCATCCTTGCTTTCTTCCTGCTCCTTGGGGAAATGTCCCTAGTGTCACTAGAGTTTCCCCTATTAAATAACAAGGTGGGTTTTGAACTGTATCTGTATGTTTCTGTTTCTCTCTCTGTGTGTGAATAGTATGCACATGCATATGAAGGAACCATCTTTTTATTTTCTTGAGTATTTTAAATCATGAATCGGTATTGAATTTTGTTAATGTCTTCTCAGCAATGATGGAGATTGGGAAGAAATGTGAGTTAAAATTAATTTTTAACTGAAGATATCTCAGATCTTTTGATTAAAAAAGAATCACTGAAAATCATCAAGAAAATACAATAAACAGTATTTTCTAATTTGAGAAACAAGAATCTTTTTTCCAAAAACAATCTTCCAGATCACATGTACCAATGAACACACTTTGGAAACGACCTTCCTGATTCCCCAGCCTCCCTCCTTTGTTTTAGGTGTGGATAAAAGTGATCCTGCAAAGGCTAACACAAACACAAAATCTTACAGTCACAATGGAAGCCTGCCCCTCAGGACCCTTACTCCCATGGCAGGCTACCTCTCAAAGCCATTTTCAGGAACTTCATTATGAGATGGTCTCAAAGATCTCCTACATAACGCGCTCAGCCCATCGGTGTGACCATCTGTAAAATCAGACCATTTGGAGAAGGCAGCACGTCTTTATGGAGACACTGAGCAGGAGTGAGGGCTCATATGAAAGAAAGGCTTTCGGCAATCAAAGCCCTGACGTCTTGAGAAATTATTTTGCACGTTTTCTTTATTCCTTGTGAATTACTGACGTTTGTACAAGTTAGAACACACAAGAGAATGAATTGTTTGATTTGTCTCTTGTTTACTTTTCTTCTTCCCAGGGGCAGTGGGAGCATACAGAGAACAAAAATTCTGTGCTCAAGAGTGTGACTTTTTATGAATTGAATAACTGAATTCCAAGAATGGAATCACTGCAACTGGAATTGGAAAATAAAAAAAAGAAGGAGAGGCAGAACGAGAACAGTGATTAAGCAAGCATCTCACGTCAGTGCCTTCGTCTGTGCTTTCAGCCCGTGAACTGGCTCCTCCTCAAGGCCAGCTCTTCAGGGCCCAGAATTCAGTAAGTGTGTTATGGCTACAAGCACCATGATTTGCTTTTTCCTGGGAGGTTTTGACTACACTGTCCTTCACTCTCCAAATAGCCATAGACATTTTTACTGTCAAGGCTAAAAACCCAATTTCCCTTACCATCTGGTAATATCCCCTAGTTCTGAACAATTGTCTTAGGAAACGCTACTAAGAGTGCCAGACATGGAAACAACCTCAATGTCTATCGACAGATGACTGGCTAAAGAAGCTGTGATACAGCTACACAATGGAATACTATTCAGCCATCAAAAGGAATAAAATAATGCCATTTGCAGCAGCATGGATGGACCTGGAGATTATCATATTAAGTGAAGTAAGTCAGACAGAGAAAGACAAATATCAAATGATATCACTTATATGTGGAATCTAAAAAAATGATACAAATTTTATTTACAAACCAAAAATAAACTCTCAGAAATGGAAAACAAACTATGGTTACCAAAAGGGAAAGGGGAGGGGAGGGATAAATTAGGAGTCTGGGATTAACAGATACACACTACTACATATTAAACAGATAAGCAACAAGGACCTACTGTACAGCACAGAGGACCATATTCAACTTCCTGTATTAACTATAAAGGAAAGGAATCTGAAAAGAAAAAAATATATGTATGTATATGTTTAACTGAATTGCTCTGCTGTACACCGGAAACTAACACTGTAAATCAACTACACTTCAATAAAAATAAAATTACAAAAAAGACATTCATCTTGTCATGGCACAGAAATTGTCATTTTTTTTTTAACATTGTGGGCTTATTACTGTTTTCTTGCAGCAAAATTAAGCATTCTGATAGGTGTCCACCTTTGGTCTTCAAGGTCGTCCCCTCATCACTCCTCCTCTGCAGGGAGACCAG
Organism: Vicugna pacos; assembly: GCF_048564905.1. Classification (NCBI taxonomy): domain Eukaryota; kingdom Metazoa; phylum Chordata; class Mammalia; order Artiodactyla; family Camelidae; genus Vicugna; species Vicugna pacos. The sequence goes on from NC_132990.1 coordinate 629,533, forward strand.
CCTCAGAACATTTTGCTATTGACTCAATGTCCCAAAGTTTCCCCCAAAAGTCCCTGCAGTCCTGGCCCTATTATCTTTCAAATCCCTTTGGGCTGAGTTTGTATCTACCGTTCGCTGTCAGATATATCCTGAACCTTTAGGCTTAAATGCATCTTCTCAGGAGAAGTCACCCGTGATGTCGATGTCGCATTAGTGAAGCATGCCCACCGGGGCCACGCAGGGCTCTTTTCTTGCAGCGATGTGCATATTTAGTTCCCATTAGTGATGAGTTATATGGCCATATTGACATAAGAATAGATCCCTTGGGCTCTATGTGGAGAGTACAGGTTTTAATTGAGAAGTACTTTTAAAAAACAAACAAATATCCCACAAATCAAAAAAGAAAAACCTAAAATTAAATTACTTTGGAAAAAAAGAGGAAAAATCTTTTGCTGACGTGGGAAGGATCTGGTTTGAGAGGATGCTGAAGTCTAGCTCCCCAGTATTATGGGATGTTCTTCCCAATAAAAGTCTCCCAGAAGGAACTGCACCTTAGTTGCTCCAGTGTCCTCATTTTCCTCCCGGTTCCTATTTGCCTCAGGTAAAACCATTCTCTGCAGCTGCACTGCCCGTGACAGACAAAGCCTACTCTGGCCATATGGTGCCCCTTTGTGCACACAGTGTACGCTCACTGTGAACGTCCTCAGTGGAACCTCTGTTCAAAAGACGTCTCTTGTGGCTTTTAATGGACTCCAGTGACTATTCCAAGGATCTTGGCTAATTTAAGATAATCTTCTCTGGTATTTCCTAAAAGTGTTACTTCTCAGCAAACGGCCAGGCCTCCAAACGCCCTCTGGATGGCTGGTCTGCCTGCTCCGTGCTGCCCCGCGGTAACAGCGGTGGGCTGGAACGCCTGAGGGAGCATTTCACACAGCATGGTCCATGTCGCGCAGAACCGGTTTTTGGCCGGAGTCCATCTGGGTTGCCCTGTTCCTTCCATGGCGTGTTACCTTGCACTACAGTTCACTTGCATTTCACGGACTCTGGTTCACCCACACGTGAAGATTTTCCAACACAGCACAGAGGAGCGCCACAGAAGCAGCAGGTCTGCTCTGAGCATGGGCTCTGTCCCACCGGGGCGTCCTCAGGGCCTGACCACCTGAGCTGCTGTGACAACCTGTGCAGATGGTGTTGGCAGCTGTGGGAACCAGGTGCAGATTTGGACCAGCTTCAGGACGTCGACTGTATTGTTTCATCAACAAACACGCTCTCCAGAGAGGGACAGGGAAGAAAAGAGGAGTGGGCAGGGGTGCCAGCTGTCCCGCTGGCCTGTCTGGGTTGGCACACCCCTGATGACGGTGATGTGGCCTTCATGTCAGCACCCACATAAACGTCTGGCTTTGCATCCTCGCTCCCAGACAGGAGGCGATGCGGGAGCTGCATGGAGATACAGAAAGTTAAATTCTCATCCAAAGCTCAGGGAATAGTAAACAAACGCTCTCCTCCCCTCTCCCTGCGCCCCTTGCAATTAGAGATGCAAATATATTCAAATGTTCCGCCTGGCGCAGCCCCGGGGGGTGCTGGGAATGTGCTGCCGTAGGCAAGATGGAAAAAAGAGCCACAAGACCACCCACCCCCTCACAGCTTCCCGACCCTCCCATAATAGAGTCACTAAAACGTTTTGCTGCCCTAGGCAACCACCTGCTCTTCCTGTGAAATCCGTCCCTGGCACGACTTAATTCAGCTCAGCCCGTGAATCCGTATCACAAGCAGACAATCTAAGGTCAGGGCGGAAAACGAAGCAAACGCATTCTAATATCAAACGGAACGTCCGCCCCTCCCAGCTAGACTGCTCCGCACTCTTCATGTGAAACCACGGAAACTCTGGGGGTTTTTTGTATTGCTCCCGTATTTCCTCTGGGAATACAAATCCCAGATAACTGGTGAGGAAGAGGGGAAGGAGGATGTTCTGTCTGCCGACCTGGACACGCATATCTAAATAATGGCCCGAATGGCCAGGTTTGAATTTGGAATTCTCAGGCCCCTCCCACTTCTGAGCCAGAACCGGGAGGAGCGGAAAGACAGGAGCCAGCCCCTCACCTGGCTTCCTACCTTGGCCTTGACTGTGCAGGTGGGTGCCTAGCCTGCAAGACTGTTTCCTTGGGATGCCTGGCTCCTGGGCGAGCATCGCATGGACGAGAAACATAACCATGGCTCCAGGGCAGGTCCCGGGCCTGTTCCACGTCTGGCCCTTTAGAAGTTCAAGGCCAAGGCCAGAGGAGGGCCAGGGTGGGGCTGTAAAGGCCGAGGTGCAGGATAGGGTCCTCCCTCACCCAGGTTCAAAGAGTGACAGCCATGTGGCCGGTCCTCACTTGCTGGGATCCTGGAAGCTTGACTCTAGGAACAGCTCTGGCCAGGAGTCTGTGCCCTGGTCACAGACTTCAAATTCATTATCTGCTGCGGTCCTTGCGCCCCCTGCAAGATGGGCATCGCTCCAAGCACGGGAAGGGACGGGGCGGAATGCGCTGTCACAGCTGTAAGTGCCTCGCCCGAGAGCGGCGGCCTGCCTCCCTCCCTCCCCGACACCCAGGACGTGGGCCCTGAGTAAACACTGTGTAAAGGCTGGCGAGGCAGCCATGGACGCCTGAAGGTGGAGATTGTGCTAACAGTCTAGGAAGGAAGACTAAGCTCTGGAAAGGCAGGAACAAGAGAGAAAGGAGGGGGCGGGGCCCGTGAAAGAAGGCGGAAGGGTGCACAGATCAGGGGCCCGCAGCCCTGGGAACTGGGAGCTGCCTGCCAGCGGGGAGGAGGCCCCGGCCCCAGCACAGGCTGCCGCCCCCCACGCTGCCCTGCGGGGGCCCCGACCGCAGTGTGCCACGATGGGGCCTGACCGGCCTGTTTTCTCTGCCCAGCCCCCTCACGTGTGCTTTCAAGCTGAGGTCAGACACCTGTTTTACAAATTGTAACTGCTTCAGAAGTTGGGTTTTATGTCCTTTGTAGTGCACTGATTTCTCGGGCGGCCTCTAAGTCCCGTCAGGAAACTTAACACCCGGCGCGCCGTGCCTTCCCAGGACGCCGCTGCCTTGTACTCTGAGATGCGGTGTAGAGTCAGGTTCCACAGCCTGAAAGTCAGGGGTTGAACTGACAGCACTTCCCAGCCCACAGCCTCCTTCCTCACAGCGGTTTGGGCAGCGTTGCTACAGCGACCCGCAGCCCGGTTCCGAGAACTGCTGGTTACCTCCGGAGCACAGGACAATGAGCAGGGGTCAGGTTACAAGGCCAGCGTCCCCCGTGCCCGCTGAGCAGCGCCCAGTTTCCCAGCACACATCTGATACAGCAGAGGTGTGCAAATATTGATCGCCAACATCCTCCTGTATCCCTGCTCCAACTGTGCTTGTGTCTTGAGGTGTTGAGTCAGTTTCTGACTCTTCGCAGCCGTTCTCCCACGTGGTGAATGTTGGGAAGAAGAAATTCAATCTGTGAAATTATTCTTTTGTGTTTAGACGGAAGACTAGACAAACCCCTCCCTCCCCGTCCACCTGCCTCCCGGAGCAGGCTTCAGCACGCGGCTTGGAGCCCTCGCAGGCGCACCCGCCGGCGGCGCTGCCGGCAGTCGGCTGGGAATCAGGGAGGCGGAGGCAGAAAAAGCGCGGGTGCTAGGGGTGCCCGGTGACGCAGCGGCCTCCACGGAGTAGCACTTGAGCTGCCACGGCCCTTCCACCCAGACATCTGGATCGAAGAAAGAGTGTCCAGCACTTCCTGTAAAATCTAATTGTCTCAGATGAGTTAAACACCTGACACTGATGGTTGAACCATCTGGTTCAGAAACAGATCCAGTCTTTGATTTTAAAAGACCACACACTCTCTGTGCTTGAAACATAACCTTTACGCCATCGTCACTGATTTGCACAACACATACAGGAAGGAATCCTGATTAAACTGAATGGGAAAATGATGACCGGCTTGTCCATTGCTTGCGTCATTATTACGTCAACCATTTGCCCTCTTGCTGGATGAACAAATTTGTACATTAAAAAAAAATCTGGGATCACTGTGGAAGCAAAGCGATGGTTAATTAAGGGTGGAGGCAGGAACAGAGATGAGTGGTTATGACTCATCCGGGTCAAAAACAGATTATGAAGCTTGAAACTATGCATTGATGATCTGATATTATGCGATAACACAGCACGCAGTGTTTGCTAAATGCGCGGCAGCCGGTCTGCTGAGCTTGCCTGGGAGCTAGGGGACGCGGGTTGCCCCGCCCCCTCGCACGTGTCAGGAAAACGAGCATTCGGCTCACCGTTGCTGTCCTTACAAGCAGTGACGCAGCATGTCCCAGCTCAGGTGATGGAGGAGTCCCAGTCCAGAAAAACTGAATCAAAAGCTCTGGAAGTGAGACCCAGGCAGATGTATTTTTTTTAATATGCTCTCCAGATAACCCTGATTGTACCCAAGATTCAGAACTGCAACATTCCTAGCTAAACTCTAAAAATCTCTGTTAATTCTAAAATAGCGTGTCCTAGGGCGGTGGCCCCCACACTTGAGAGCGCACCAGAGTCCCTTGGAGAGTTTGTTACTCAGCAGGTGGCCGGGGCGGGCCCCTCCTTGCCCCTGACTTGGCAGCCTGGGCTGCGGCCCGGTAACTCGACTTTCTAACAAGTTCCTAAGTAGCACTGATGCTGGTATGTCGGGACCCAGCTTGGAGAATCTCTGCTCTAGGTTGTACTTACACAAAAAATACACATCTTGATGGGTAACAGAAAATGAGTCCACAATTTAATAATATACGTGTTAAAAATGATACTACACGTGGCAGTTGGAAGTTGTAGTTCACAAGGTGATGACTTCTCATGATGGAACCTGCCCCCCACCCCGTCAAATGACTCCATCTCTGTAGCTGCTTCTTGGTGACACAGCCCAGGGGGCAGGAAGGTAGCGTTAAGTCCCCTGAGGGAACTCCCTGGAGTCCTCTGGCCGACAGTCCGCAAGCCTCACAGCTCACCTTCGACCCTGCCGAGTCTGGAGCACGTCCGGTGAGTGACAACAGCATTCTGACCCACGTGTGGAGGAGGTGAACCCCACCGCGGTGGCGGCCATACAGCACGTGAGCCGTTGTTGGCACTGTTTTGTTGCCGTGATGTTTGCCTGGGACTCACTCATCTGCCCGACCCCGAGGCCCTGGGACCCTCACCCTTCCCGCACTGCAGCCCGGCTCACACCGCCCCCGGGAGGGAGGAGCCACCCACATGCAGCTGTAGAGCCCATGGGCCCTTTCCCTGGTGCCATGTGCATGCCCTGAAGCTCGGACTGTTAGAAAATGACACAGGTGAACTTATCTGCACAACAGGAACAGACTCACAGACATAGGAAACACACTTCCTGTCACCAAAGGGGAAAGGGCAGGGGAGGGTAAATTAGGAGTTTAGGATTAGTAGATACAAAATTATTGTATATAAAATAGGTAAACAACAAGGACCTACTGTACAGCACAGGAAACTATATTCCATAGCATGTAATAACCTATAATGGAAAAGAATATAGGAAAGAACTTATATGTGTACAGCTGAATCACAACACTGTGCACCAGAAACTAACACAACATTGTAGATCAACTACACTTCAATTAAAAAAAGAAGCCTTAACCCCAAACTGGCAGAGGCATGTAGCTTTCCTGCCATGGCCTCTGCCCTCGCTCCCACTTCCCCCACAGCCCACGGCACTGGCTTTGAGGCTGGTGGACACATCGTCAAGCTAGATGGTGCAGCCCCATTTGTGCTGTTTGCCAGTCCTCCCAGTTGCTCCACTTCTGGGTACCTGGAAGCCTCATATGTTCTGGCTCCCTTTGTGGAGCAAAGGCCATGTGACACAGGTGGCCAGTAAGTTATGAGCTACGTGCCCTGGTCCTTGTTGGGCTGAGCGTCGATCACCCAGAAAAGCACACTGTTCCTCCTGCCACCTTCACAAGCAGCGCTCCTGCTCCCTCGGCCTCCGGTGCAGAGAAAGGACCACGATTTACAAGACAAGACCCCGAGAAGGTGGGCAAAGGACACGCAGGGCGAGAAATCAGCCACACCGCCGTTCAGTCTCTGAGCCTCCCGGGCTGCTTGTTACCGCGGCAGAACCGAGCACATCCTGACACAGACTCAGTGAGGGCTTGGCTTACACACTCGCCGACAGCGGACTTTTCCCGTCCTGGGAACGGCTAGTTCACCATTAACGCCTTTGCTCTTAGCGCTTCTGCTGGTCTAAATTTCTGCCTTTTTGACCAGGACTTTGATACTTGCTTGGAGTTCTTTAGTTTTAAAACTATTTCATGTTGACAAGAGAACAGCTCCAGTTCTGGTTTCTTAGTTTTCCTGGTTAATTTTTTTTAAGGGTCACCTGATAACAAATACAGAAGAGACCTTGAAAAGATTGGTGATCTTTATTTCCAAGGTCTGTGAGCGTTTCGGTGGGTCGTCAGATTCTGAACTGGCCCAGACCCCTGCCCCAGCCTGGTTCACGTTTTCAGACATGTGCTGGAAAAAGCCTTCTTGTGGTGGTGAATTTTCAATGCATCAAGGATAAAACCTGTCCCCTACATGCTAGGAACAGAATTAAGAGCTTGGCATGAGTCACCGGCCCGTCACAGCACCCTGGGAGACAGGAACCCGTGCTGACCCCATCTGACAGATGAAGAAACTGTTCCTCCGTGCCTGTGTTGTCCCCAGTTACCCAACTGGCAAACGGCAGGGGTAAGCCTGGCATCAAAGCCCATCTGCACACAGTCAGTTACGCTTTTCTGAGGGCCTGAGTGCTGACATGGTATTTTGCAGACGCAGGACAGCGAGCCCCACCTGGAGACCAGCTGCGGCAGCGGTTCTGTCCTTACTCAGCCTGAACCCTGTGACTGCATCTCTTTGTGCTCCATGACTACGGCAATTAATTCAGAGATAATGATGGGAGAGGGCGTGACTGGGTGGGGAGGAGAAAGGTTTACCCAATGGCTTTTACATTCACAATGGTTTACTACAGACAACGGGGAGAGGAAATGTGCCAAAATGACCAACAGCTCTTAGAGGCAGACAGAGTTGGGTCCTTTTGAACGTACAGACATTGAAGCAAAACCTACACCATCTCACTCGATTTCCCAACCTGAAGGCACCTGTAAAGAGCTCACATTCAAGCCACATTCTTCTGTCTGTTTTTTCTTTCACCAGGAGTGTTGAGTTTTTCCTACAAATTTACAAATACATGGAGAACTCTTAATAAGCTATAAAATCTGACCTCCACCAACGGTTTTTAAAGTGCAAAATGCAGTCTTCTGGGTATGAGAATGCAAGGGTCCTTCCGTAGGCTGGAGTGATGTAGCCTCACCCCCAGCAGCTCTCAAAATCATAGCCCCTACGACTGTTCTCACTGGTGACCACTGGTGGCAGATCATTTTCTCCAAAGTCATTCTGTCTAGTTCACCTTAGGTATCAGTAATGGGCCCTTTCACGCTGCAGCCTGCGTGGCAATGGTCCGCTCAGCCATGCGCAGTGGGAGCCGGACTCAGCAGCCTGGCTAGGGTGCAGCTGTCTTAATGCACTGCCGTCCATGGCTGGGCTGCAGGAATGTGTGTCCGCTTTCATCTTCTCCAGAGACGACCCCAGAAGACCAAGCTTCTACACTGGAAGAAAATTCTGCAGTGGAGGATGAAGGGGTCCAGCTGTGCACTGAGGATTTGCCTCTGGATAGCCGGTCCCACGTCAGGGCTCCGCTCTCTGAAGCTCCTGCATCCCACAGAGGAGACGGTGAAGCCTGACCACCTTTACCTGGCTCCCAGGCCAAGAAGAAGACAGCCGGCTCCTTTGCAGCTTCCACAGGAGCAATTCATCAGAGAAACCAAGTTGATGCTCCTGAAATTCGGGAGTCAGCTTCCTCACAGTCTCAGAGGACATGCTCGTTGAAACTTCATTTCTACAAAGTGGAAACAAATACAGATTCTGAAGACATTTAAAAAAAAAAAGATTGGGGTAAGAATCTGGAGCAAGGAGAAGAAACCCATTCTTTTGTCCTGAACTGAAGTGGAAAATGAAAATTGCTTTGAATGTTCGTCACGGCGGGCTTGAGCTGCACACAGCGGTTAGCGTTTATTTGGAGAAGGGAATCCGTTTCGGAGCGGCTGCTGCACTTTGGAAGCGAGGGAGACAGTCGCAAGTGAGAGAGTGACATTCACCGTGTGAGTGGTAAGTGGCACTCGGGTCTGTGATGGAGAGAAAGAGAATCTCTGCGCTGAGTCTCGCTGACTAACCAGAGGCGAGGGTGAGGATGCACCCTGTTTCTCTCACTAAAATACGTGAGGAATTTAAAATTGCATCTAGTGATGCAGAAGTGTAACGAGTGCCCGCCAGGCCGCTTGTGAGAGACAACATCGCGGCCGCGCGTGTCTCAGAGGCTGTCCCGCAGGTCACCCTGCGCGGCGGGGTCTCCAACCACCGGGGTCCTTCCGGCTGACTTCTTTATGCCGACAGAGTGCAGACACTAAGCACAGTTTGCACCAAGCTCAGTGGGGGACGTGCCGCTTTGGGGATGATAATTTAGGTCACTTCAGCTCTCTGTATTGCCTCGAACCAGCTTCCACCCAACAAGCATGTTATGCTCTATTATTTAAAGAGATGACAGTTTCCAAATGTACAGAGAGTTCTCAGCCTTCTACTAACAAAATACGCAGTGCAGCTGGACGCCAATTTTAGCCTCACACACACACAAACACTGACAAATAGGGGGTGACTTAAGTGCACCACAATTTTCCTTTGCTTTTCAAGTATTTCCAGTTCAGTGTTTGTTGTTTTTTTTTTTTTCTTTTTTTAATTTCCACATAAGCACAGGATAAGACATCCATCTGTCATTCACAAACCCATCACCGCCGAGCCTCTGCCCAGAGGGCACTGCTCCTCGCGGCCGGGTTGGGATCCGGATGGGCCCGCGTGTGTAGCCGGAAAGCCCGGTAGGGAATTCTGACGCTCCGCCCGCCTCAGCCGCTGGCAGCCATCCATTTGGTAAGAGCCAGCGCTCCGAGCGAGCCGTTCCCAAACGCCTTGAAATGGAATGTGGTGAGCGGATAAATCCGACGTGTTTTCCTCCCCCCACCCCGCCTCCTTTTTAGTAATAAACAGACATTCCTGGCCACAAGGCCCCGCGCCAGGCTAACTCTGCCTGACCGCGCACGAGTTTCTGGCACCACCATGGAGACAAACCGTGGTCTTTCGACCAGGAGTTCACCTGTGTCTCTTATTTTTCCACCTGTAATTCCACCTTGCCTTCAGCGCGCTGGCTTCTGCCAAAGAGAAAAGGGCTTCATTGTTTCGCTCCCTTTTATGGACGTTAGCGGGACGGCCCACCGGAGAGCTTGTGTTCATCACCTTCGGCGTCTGTCCGGCCGTCCGGAACGCCTTCCTCAGAAACAGGAATGAAGAATGAACCTGTTTATTTTCAAAATGTGGAACTGAAATTCTTTCCAAATACATCTTTTATTTTATTTACTGTTTTTTTCCTTCGTCCCAAAATGCATACTCATGTCCCTTGCGAAGTGCGTGTTATCAATCTTCGTTTACTTTTGAGGGTAAGGGTCTTCCTGCCCTGTAGTCCGATGGCAACACCTGGAAAGATAAAAGCTGGGGCAGAAGAAGAGGTCTTAAGCTGTTTCGAAGTAGGAAGAGAACTTGAAAACTCCGTGTGTTGAGGACGGAGGAACTGAAGTGTGAGAATCTCCTCTTTGTGGCTGGGGTCACGGGTGGGGTCAGTCCCCCTCACTTCTTCCCACAAGCAGATAAATAAACAACAAAAGCTGTGATGCCAAATCTCTGAGCCTGCAGTCTTATTTTCACAATAATGGAGCCACGTGATACATACATTTATTAAGTGTATTTGGGGCAATTCTTGAAAGTCTCCAGACAGACTTAAGTAACATGTTACCCTAAAAAGGCACACGTTGTTTTGTCGGCTGGCGTTTCAACTACAAGTCATTACAGAGCGGGTGAAGACGCAGTGGCAGGCGCATGCAGAGTGCTGGGAAGGAGAGAGGGGCCACAGAAGGTGCCACAAGGGATGACCACTCCAGTTCTGCAGTCAGAGGAGGCTTCCTGGAGGAGGGGGCACTTGGCCCCTCAGGGTTTCCATATCTGCGGTTGTTGTGAGATGCAAGTAAAATGTAAGACATTTGTAAAGCACATCCCAGTCCTCCATCAGTGGTTGTAGTCACTAATTAAACATTCTGTGAAGCACCAGGATTATATGTGGTACTGATGTGGGAGAATTTCCCGTACTTTATCCTGAAGATGGTCAAAACTTTTCTCCAATTTAGAATCTGGCCTTATTTCTACCTGTTTTGCTCTCCACAGGCTCTGATGCAGGGAAGGGGAGGTTTGCTAAATTCCAGATATGCATGCGGTTTTGGCTAGCAGTGAAACATGCCCTACTGTGGGGCTCACTCTGAAGTTCACAATCATCTTAGCGTAGAGTTTGCCTTATCAGGGGAGCTGCGCTGTTTGCTCGTGCCTTCAGAGACAGCTCCTACTGAGCCAGACTCAGAACAGTCAGGACAAATGCTGGCTCTTCCCTGCCCAGGGCTCTGGGGCTGGGAGGTGGCGAGCATCGCCGGGGTCTCCTTCCAGATGCCCAGTGTCACGATGATGTCATCGCACCACCCGGGTCTGATTGGCTGCCTCTGGCAGGTAGCTTTTCCACTTACACGTTTTTCTTCCAAAGCATGCCAGTGTGTGGCATAGCTGATAAAGCCCTGACCCTCTTCTTCTGCTAAGAACAAGCGAAATTATCTGTGAGCATTACCAAGAGGTAACTGTATTGACTATTTTTTATTATTTTCGTATTTTATAGTTTATCATGTTATGTAATCCAAGTATATCCCCAACAGCATGTGATGTAAACCCAGTCCTAGGATACGGGGCCCTCAGCAGACCATAGGTCAGTGTGCCGCTACCAGAGAGTGAGAGGGACAAAGTCGTAGCCACAGCCCCGCCTTCAAGGCTGACCTGCTCTATAAGCCCGGTCTTATGCCTGTTGTGTAAAAGTAGCTGGAACCTCCAACTTTTCGCCCAATGTCCGGAGTACTTTAAGATGGAGGAGACCAACCATCACGTGGTTGTCCTCTTTTTCTAAAACTTTGAGTCATCTTATATGTTGATGAAATGCCAAATTACAGACGTGAATGGTGACCGTGGAAGGTTATGCAGATCTTAGGCAGCTCCACAGCCTGCTTGTCCCTTCGCCGACCCCTGTCCGTCTCTCAGCGAGGGCTGGCGGTGGAGGGTACAAGGAACTTCGCCAGCACCAGCCTTGTCTGGAAGACCCTAAAGCCTGGATGAGAAGATTTATGGGCAAGAAGCAATTAGAGAGGAATGTGATTTAGTAGATAGTCAAGCATTTCACTGACTATAAATATGACCAGTTATACGAGGTGACGGGCACTGAATAAGAGAACGCCTTTTGGAAAGAAGGCAAAAAGCAAGTTGGATTTGAAATGGTTTTACCCCAAATATATTAAATTTTGGCAAATAACTTTATTAATATATGTATTAGTTTTGGGCAAATGATTTTGACATTATATACACCTTTAATATTAAGTATTAAAATGTATCTGTTAGCATTGCCAAAGATTGTTTGCTAACTTCACAGAGAGAAGACTCACTCTTACTGCAGATTGCAGCCACCTCAGCATGCGTTTCTTCTTTCCTTATAAAATTGAGGACTTGCACTTTTCACTGAAGGGCAGCACTTCACAACCTCTCCTCGGCATATCTGAGGGGCCAGCGTCACCCCTCTCGTGCTTTGGGGTCATCAGTAAGCAAGGTCGAGGTCACGTGAACACAAGCAGTGTGATACGTGACAGCAGACCTGGTAGCTACCAAGGGGCGACTAAGGGACCAACCGGAGCGTGAAGGGGCGCTCCACGTCCCGGGCGGGCAGGGCGGGACGGCGCGCGATTCCATCCCACTGCTCAGAACAGGCTGCTATTTAAAACTTTACGAACTGTTTATTTCTGAAACTTCCCATCTCTTGCTTTTGGACTGTGGTTGGCGGTGGGTAACTGAACCCACAGAGAGCAAACCAAGGATGAGAGGGGACGACTGGGGGACCGACTGTTCACTGGATGTGAAATGCAGAGTGGTTTGGTCCCACACGTCCCTTATTGCTGCATTAAAAAATAGAACAAAACCATGGCTGAGAACCATAAATGTTCTAGATTGTTTTATTGCTCAAACAGGCGTGCTTTAGTCACTCCGTCATTGGAAATGCCACACTTCGACACCACACCTCGTTTCTTGAAACGGTGTAGTAGACTGTCTAAAGCTAGAATCAATACTGATGCCTTTGAAACGCTTGTAACTGTGGATAAGCAGTTATATTTTATGCTTTCTCCTCCAGCTCAAACTCTGGCTTCTGCCTGCCTACTCTTTCTTAGACCCTAACTCTCTGTTATTATCGTGTTCATGTTGTGCTTTGTAATATCTGTCACTCTGCATTTTGCATTTTGCTGAAAGTTTTATTAAAGCCATTTATTAGTGATAATAAGGTGAGTGAGATATTTATTGCAATCTCATTTTTGAAAATACTATAAACACATATTGCAAATCTCATAGACCATAACTAGAATTTTGACTCGTGGAAAATCTGTCATTAACACCACAGAATTAGTAATTTTCCAGCACAGCTGCTAAGACAGGTTATGGCTAACAGCAATTTCTAAAGGTTAAAAAAAATTAAGAAGCCATTGTTAATATTATAAATAATTGATTATCATTTGTTACCAAATAATTACCTTTAAGCAATTATAGTTAACAAGTGATGGCTCTAGGATTATTGCTTAATTACTATTAAACAGCCAAGTACATATGGCTTATGAAATTCATTGTTTATTATTATTTTTACAAGCACAGATGGCTTACTGCAATCAGAAAGACTCATGGAGAGTAGTCTTTTTCTAATGTAATTATCACATGAACGCATCAAATGCTTTTTCCCTGTTGTTTGGCTAACATTGTAATGCTATTTTAATTAAGATGCTAAGGACAGTGATTTCTCCCACCTAACTAGACCAAAAGGAAAAGGAAAAGATATATTCAAGATCTTTCAAAAATTTTATTATACAAAATTTATATTTCATAAATATTAATCACATTGGGACATCTAACCTTGCTTTTATCTGGGCTGGAAAAAATGCATTTAAAAAATCTTATAACTCAGTGACATTTCAGTATGGCATGAAAGTCTAATGGCCTGTATCAAAATAATAAAATATCTCTGATGGATGCGTGTGCCGGTTTAGAAATAATGATGCTGAGAAGGAAGAGGGTAGGAGTGCTGGTTATCAGCACAGGAGACAACTTGGATCTCGGCAGGCCTTCCTGAGACCAGCATGGCTAGTCATAAACAGAACACACGAGTCCACGTCACTTGGTAAATCTGTTGCTGATCACATAGAAATACGGTTGTCAACGGGCGGACGACTTTTTACAGGGGTTTCTCTACCACCAGTAGCTCCCTCCCAGACTCTGAAAGTCACCTTGCATTCCCATAATAAAGCCAAGTACGAGCTTTGCCCAAATCCAGACAAAACCAAATGTGCGCAGAAAATAAGCCGGTCCAGGCGTGGGTGCCCCCGGCCCTTGGGAGGATCGGGGTTTCCCAGGAGAGGAGTTCACAGCGAGTCTCTCCCTGAAGCCTGGGGGATGCAGGGACTGAGCTCAAGTTTCAGGGCAGATCCCTGCTCTTTTGAAGAAAAAAGAGAAAGACACAAATGGTCGGCTGATCTCCTGTAGGTTTCTGGAGGATTTGTTTGGTCCAACTGAACAGCTGGCTGGAAGCCCGTATCCCTTCTCCAGTCAGAATCATTGCTTTTGGCCACAGACCGTTGCAAGATGGTGGCAACACGGTGATTTCTGGCTCGAGTGCCAGCGGTGTTGTCTCCGAATGTGAGCTCACGCCTTTCTAGGCGCCCCAGGCAGATCCAGCACAGATGCAGAGAGTTCTCCCTGGGGAGGCTCACAGCGTCCACGCCAGCCACATGGGGAGGGGCTGCCCCCCGAAGGTGCTCTCCCCTCCCGGGACCCGGCTGCGGGGAGATGCAAGGCCTGATTCCCAGCGCACAGGTGCAACCTTGTTTGGGTTTGTAAAGCTTTTCCCTCCCTGTGCTGGGGCAACGCCCAGGCTCTGAGAACGTGCTCTCTGGAGGGAACTCTGCTTCCTGCTTAGAGACAAAGCACACACGGTACTTCCAGAACCAGGGAGACTCAGGGGTGCAGGGCCCTGGTGGCCTAACCCGTGCGTTGTCACCATCCTCCCATTCACCCCCAGGTCCCTCGGGCTAGTGCCTAACCTCTGTTAACCCAAGCCCCCAGGAGGAAGGAAGCCGGCGCTCTCCCAGAGCCTCCTGGCTCACTGAGCTGCGACGGGCAGGGTCCAGCTCCTGGGACAAGCTGGCGCTCACTCCTTTTCCCTTTTATAGCTTTCTTTGCCCAAGGGTCTATTTAAAGTTCCCAGGAATTCAGGGCAGCGACCACAGGTGAGTCACTAGAATCTGCCTGCTTTTGCCCGTTCCTCCAGGTTACCGGGGGAATAAACTTCCCAAAGTGGACCTCGCGACTGAGCAGCAGGGTCCTTCAGCGACTCTGTCCTGCTCCGCAGGGTTCTCAGCCCTGGTGCCCGGGGCCTGCGCACTCTCACAGGCCTCCGGGAGGATGGCTCTCACGCTGCTTAACCCCACGTCCTGCGATTCAGTCCCACTGAAGAAATCAAGCTCTTTTGAGACCTGTAAGTGTCTATCAGAGAAATGATGAAGGACTGGGCAGCATGACCAAGATTCTTCCCCTGATTTGAGATATGGAAAAATGAAAAAAGAAAGAGAAGAAAGGAAGACAGAGAGAAAGCTGCTAGTGACCACTGGCTCGCTTAGGCTGCTCTGCCCAGAGCCCTCCGTCCAATGAAGCAACTTTATTACAGTCTAGGAAAAATTATGAGTTGTTAATTTTAATATGTAAAAAGACCTTCAAGTGGACTCTCTTCGGCCGAGAAGAATGAATGGTTAGTCACACGTAACGGATCTCACCAGGTCTGACCCGCTACATGATGAGTGTGTGTTTCACAGCCAAGTGTGTGTGGTGTGGGACAAGACCCACCCACCTGAGAGACATCTGCTCACTGCAATCCGTTGCCCAGTTACGTCTGCAAGTTCTCAGAGGACTCACTGTCGTGCAGAAGCAGCCGTCCATGGCCTTTCCTCCCCAGACCCTCGCCTCGTGGCCTGTGGCTGCCTCCGTGGCTGAAGTCTCTCTGAGTGTAATGCACTGCCGTGTGAGGCGGGGCACCAGGTGGTCCCACGGGACCTCAGGAAGTGTCTCCTACTGCTCTCAGTGACAGGTGAGCATCCCTTTATTGCCATTTCGATTGCAAGAATTTGTTCACAACGCAGGTGTTCCCAGCAGAGGCTGGAAGTCTCCACCACTGTTGTCATGGATACCGGCTGTCCTTGAAGACGCTCTCGCTCGCAGGGCTGCCTTCCAAAGTCTGAGCCGGTGCCGACGGCAGCAGTGCTGACCTGGGCTTCGCACTCACCCCCAGTCTGAGCTCTCCAAGTTCACAGCAAATCACTCCATTGCTCTACCCACTCGAGACTAAGCCGTGTGGCAGAGTCTGCGCAGAAAGAACAGATCTCACAGAGAAGATAAATTCCCATTCTTTTCTGATCCAACCATCTCCCTCATTTCCCACTAAAAATTGTCAACTATCTGGAAGCATTGAGCAAGACCCTGTGACCCCAAACAATTGTAGACTGTTATTACCTTGCATGTTTTCCAGAGTGCAGTCAGCACCGTCCAGCAGAACTTTCTCATAGGAAATGTCTTGTATCTGAACTGCTCAGTATGGGAGCAACCAGCCACAGTGTGGACACCAAGCACTTGAAATGTGGCTCATGTGGCTGAGGAACCATGTTTAGTTTAATTTCATTTTAACTTATTTAAATTTAAATAACCGTAAGAGGCTAGTGGCTACTGTAGTAACAGCTCAGGTCTGGCTTTTCAGTGGTCACCTTTTTAAAGATGAGTCATATGTCCTATAAAATTAGGAGAATTGAATCGACCCCATCACCCAAATGCGTGCTCACACTGTCTTTCTAAACCATGGGTCTGATGATCATCAGACCATCCTCTCAGTTTTCTTGAAGTTCTGCATTGAGCCCTCATTTATGAAATCCAAACTTTTGAGCACAACCATCACAATCTCTCCACAGGCTGGCCCCAACCCCGCCTCACCGACCTGATTTCCTAAGGTTCATCTATGGAGCATGATTGGCTAGTGTGTAACAACATGACCCTAAATCAAGAGATCAATTGAATGGGTTGACCTTGAAATCATAAGAATAATATCTCATCCATCTATTTATTGAGAGGAAGACCACCATATAAATATTTATTGAGCTATTCCTTCATGCCGGGAACTGTATTAAGTCATTTCATAAATTTCCTCCTGTCATCCTCTTAGCCACTCGACAAGTGATGTGCTTGTGTGGCACTCTCACTACCAAGGAAACTGACCCTCAGAGAAATAATTTTTCCCTAGTTTTCAGTATGAATTAATGTGGCCCCTAGAATGTAAGGTCCTTGAGAGTGGAGGGTCCTGCCCGTTTACTCTGTCCTACCTGGCATGGCACCTGGCATGGAGCGGACGTTCCAGTGATGCTCGTTGGATGAATACAGGAATCAGGTTTGAAATGAGGCCCGTCGTCCTCCAATGCACACATGTTCTTGCCTACGATGTACTGCCCCACAGCCAATTATTTCAGATCAGTTGGAATTTTAGTCTGGCAAAATTTTTCCCTAAAGGGCCAGACAGCAAATATTTCAGTCTTGGTGGCTTATAAGGTGTCTGTTACAACTGCTCAGCTGTGCCCCTGCAGCACAAAACAGGACAGACCACGAAGGAGTGAGCTAAGTGGCATTTCAACAAAATTTATTTGGAAAAACACAGGTGTGGCTCGACCTGACCTGCAGATGGTGGTTCGCTGAGCCCTGCTCACTGTTAGCAATCAGCGAAGTTCCATTGCTGACTTGACATCCGTCTGATCATCACATGCTTGGCAAAGTCACATCCAATGGCAGCTTCAGCCTGGGTCCCTCTCCTCATTGTCATTAAAATGACAGTGAAGTATTTTGTACTGTTTTTTCCCTCCATTTCCCTTGTAGAATAAGGATCTTTGACTCCCCTGCCCAGTTCCCTGGCAGTCCCGGTGGTGATAAACACCCCAGAGGCTGGGCTGAAAGTCACATCCAGTGATCAGGGTAATCATGTCTAATAGAAGCTCTGACTCATTTCCCAGGTGCGAGCTGGCAAACGGGGTTTCGGCTGACTCCGGATCGCAGACGCAGGCACTCACTAGCGGGGGTGGATTTTGCCAGGGAGAGGAACAAGTGATGTTAGGCTTGGAAACACGGAATCCAAGGATGACTTGAAGGTTAACTGGGAATGACTAAAACCCGGAAGTTCACACGGGGCACAGGAAGAACCCAGGAGCCTGTTCCTCAGTGTGGCTCGGCACTGAGAGCGTGTCAGCCAGGTCTTGTCACAGTACTTGAGGGCAAGCATTTCTTTTTTTTTTTTCTTCAATTTTTTTCCTCCATTATTTTTTTTCCTGTTGCTGAAGTTGACACTGAACTAATGGGAATTCAATACAGGTTTCAAAAACAAATTTGATTGACTAACCTACAACGAGAAAGAATATGAAAAATGCTACATATGGAGGGGAGCATATAGCTCAGTGGCGGAGCATGTGCTTAGCATGCACAAGGTCCTAGGTTCAACCTCCAGTACCTCCATTAAAAAATGAACTAAAATTAAAAAACTTTAAAAATTTAAAAAGAATACATATATATATATAACTGAATTACTATGCTGCACACCAGAAACTAACACAGCATTGAGAATCAATCATACTTCAATTTTTAAAAATAAGAAAAAAAAAAGTAAAGAAATTTGGTTGTCACCTTGCTTCTGTTTCAGCTGGATGAACGCGACGAGGATCTGTCTGCATCGCTGAGAACGGATGCAGACCTTGTCTGTGTGTGAGTCGTGAACTCACAGGAGTCCCAGCATCCCAGCTGGAAGGCCCCGGGGGCGGAGGCTGGGCTGCCCCACGTCCACTCTCCCGCCATCTTGGTCCTCGTCTGAGAAAGCCCTCACTTGTGCCGTCGCGCTCCAGTGCCCCGCATCAGGCGGGTGGCGTGGGTGAGGGTGGACTTGGCCGCTGGTAAGCCCCCAAGGAAGGGCGGCACCGGGCAGCTGCTTCCGCCTCAGGATAGAGAGCCGCCGGGTCCTTGACTTACGGCTTGCTGTCCGACAGAGGCCGCTGGAACCCAGCTTCTGCCAGTCACTGCCTTGAAGGTATGTGGGCTCTGCGGTTTCAGATGGAAATTTTGAGAACTGGCATGAAAATTCCCAATTTGTAAATGTCAGTAACGTCTAGCTGCTCCCTCCGCGAGGAAAGGGCCCGGCCTCCTGGCGGTGCCGGCCGCCGCTGGCGGGAGGCTCTCTGCTGTTGACCTCTGCCGGCTCCGTGAGGGCTGCTCACGTGCTAGGGGTCTCCCTCAGTCACAGAGAAAAGCATCTTGGGGGAGGGCGATAAAGTCACTGTCAACAGCTGTCTCAACGGTACACGCAAAGTAAGAGATTCTAGCAGCAGAAGCTGAGCAAAGGCCGGGGAGAGCCCCCTTTCCGAAGAGCACGGTCCTCGGTCGCTGCAGCTTGACTTTGCCCCGGGGACACGTGTCTGGTCTCTCTCAGCATTGCTCAGTCCTGCACCCAACTGGCACTGGATAAAAAATATTCCATGCCTGCTTCCCTCACAAGGGAAGTTGCTGCTTAACCACGGAATGAACAGCACATGCAAATCTGTGACTCTCAGGATGGAGTGTTAACCAGCTGTCAAAGGCCAGGTATTTAATTAGTATCCTGAATGCCTAGGTGTTCTCAATATTGAGATGAGCCATAAAATATGAACACAGAGACAACCGTTGAGTAGCAATTGGGTTGTTTTTTCTTTCTCAGTATGGCTAACTCCTCTACAGCTACTGCGGGTGCTGACCTGGCTTTCTAGGACCTCCAGACCCGCAAGATGGACAGGGAGGCATAGGAGCAGGTGGCCAGCGTTCCCGGGAAAGGAATCTGACCATGCAGAGGGAGCGGGTCCCGGCCGATGTGTCTTCTCTGTCCTCCGGGGGCCTCTGAAGTGCCCCTGTCCGTCTGAGCCATGCCATTCACCTCCCAGACGACAGGGGCTCACCCCCAGACCTTTGAGCTGGACACAGCAGCTTCTTGCTTTAGGGAAACAGGGAAAGAGGTATAGAAATGAGTTGCTTTGGGTCTGATGCTTAAGGTGTGATTACCAGCACAAAACATTGGGTCTTGAGTGACTGAGATACCCTTGTGCTTTTAAATAACTTTGTGTTGTGTGTGTGTGTGTGTGTGTGTGTGTGTGTGTGTGTAAATGTGGGGTTCAAGGCAGGACTCCACTTGCTTGAATCAAACAGTTGGACTACACCCGGGGGCTGCTCACAGTATTTCCTGGCTTAGCACATTAGTCCTGGGCCCCTGGGAATAGCTCACCCCATTCCTGGGCAAAGAAGTGGTTAAGGAACCAAAACCTACCCTCTGGCCTCTTTCCTTGGCTCCTGGTCTTAATTGTATCCCATACAAATTCTGGGAAATACAAGACAGATACTTCACTACACATGTGACCTGATGCGTACAGGGGAGGAGAAAGCTTTTCCCCTTTTCCTCCTTGGTTCAATGGCTGATGAAAAAATTAACTGGAGAGAACAACAGTTTGAGTAAGGACACAGGCAGGGGAGTTTTCGAAAGACATGATACTCAAGGAGGCAGCCAGGGAGATGGAGGCCTAGATACAACTGAGGCCAAATGCAGGGAAGGGGGTTTGAACTGCCAAGAGGGGGAGGCAAGTTATGAGAAGGTGAGGGAGGAGGTGGGTGGGAAGTCAGTCTTGTCATACAGATAAGAATCTCCTGGGTGATGAGATGGGTCGCTGGCATAGCGCTCCTCCTGGTGGGAAGATACCAATACCAGTGGGACTTCCCTTCACCGGAGGGGATGTGGTTCTCTATTTGCAGGCGGTTAGCAGGCGGTAAAGAGCTTGTCCCGTGTCTGCTGAGCCAAAGAGGCTGGTACCTTTCATGGGCAATGCCAAGGTCGGGTTGCTTTAGGGATGGAATAGTGTCCTTTTTTTGATGTTTTGGGGGTAGAAATTTACGTTTGTTTATTTTTATTTATTTATTTTTTAGCGGAGGTACTGGGGCTTGAACCCAGGACCTCCCGCGTGCTAAGCGCGCGCTCTGCCGCTGAGCCCCCCTCCCCCGGGGCTGGAATGCCGTCCTAACAGGCACCTTCCAATCAGGAAAACTGACCAGTTAAGGTTGACTTTACAACGGAATCCTATCGACGCTTTCGTTCGACACAAAATCGTTTCATCTTTGGCGCATTTCTTTCTTCCGATGACATCCACGGGCAAAATGAAGAAGAATGGGAGGTGGGAGGCAGGGTCTGAGCCCGGGCGCCCGCAGCGGAGGCCGGAAGCCCTCGTGCCCTCCAGCGGGGCAGCTGTCTCCTCGGTCCGCTGCCGTCCAGACGCGGCTGCTGTTTTCGGGGGTGGGGAGGGGGGGACCTGAAGAGCGATTATGACAGCGCCTGAAAGAGCAGAAGGCTGGTAACCAGCTTTCCTGGGAGGGAGAACTTGCGGGCGGGGAGACAGGGAGACATGCACTTTTTGGATTCTGGCACTTCATGAGTTCGTTACCTGTCCTGCAGCTGGGCGACCGAGTGACGAAATGAAAGGCTGCATCAAAACACGCGCAGCCAGAAGCCGACTTACTGTCTCGGCAGGAGAAAGACAGGTGACGTCAGAAACCACGCGCCCCGTCACCACCGGCCTGCGAAGCACCTGAGACCCAGGGGACCGGAGAGACTCCCCTCGCACCTTCCCCCAGTAGATGCTCCGCCCCGGCGGCGCCCCCGCGCCCGCGCGCCGGGAGGGGCCCCGCGCCGTGCCCGCCTCCCCGGGGCGGGGCTGCGCGCTCCTGCCCCGCCCCTCACTGCAGTTAGGCACTTCACTACCGCGAGGTTAAGTGCAGTGAAACAGGCGTGTAAACCGCTGCTCCTATGGACAGCGAAGTTGACTTACACGGAAGGATTTGATATGAGCAAGATTCCCTTTTTTTTTTCAAGATTTTCTCCCATTGGATACAGATCAGGCCGTTAGAAATGCTAAGGAGGAAATTTCTGAGCTAAGTTATCTGAATTAAATTGCCTCATTGGGGTTAATAAGTTCTTGATCTGACCTCAGGAAATAGAAACAGGAATTAATAGACAATCATTATTTGTTATCTATGTGGGTTAATGCCAGAAATACCATGGCAAGTCCAATTAGTGGAACCATTAGCAAAATGATCAACGTGAGTGAATGTGTATTTACATGTTCTAAGACATTCAGATAAAGTCTTTAAAGTATGGATGATTCATTTGTATAATTCCCTATGTTAATCTTTTTTTTTTTTAATTAACCAGCCACCAGGCACAGTCACAGAAGACAGTAGGATTTTCGCTGTAAAGGCTCACCCTTGCACAGTGAGCACACATTGAGGAAGAGAAGGCTTGCCCAGCAACCTCAGGTGTGGAAGGGTGTCTGTTTCCAGGTGGGAAATCACATTCTTTTCACAGATGAGTGGTGGGGGCAGCTCCACACATCAACTTCTGTCTCCGCTCTTCTGTAACCATTACTCCATTCTCTTTCTCTTTAAAAGACACATTTTTTTCCCTCACATAATTTAATCCCTTCAGTCAAGTTAAGGGAGCCCTTCCATTTTCTTGAAGTAACTTTGTGTTCATTGTGCTTTGAACCATCAAATCGGTTTATGATTTTACTCTCGAAGGGAATTCTTCATCTGATTTATATGTTGCGTTGCTGGAGGTGATGCCTCAGTGTAACCTTCCATGTGTCCTGCAGACATCAGTGCATCAGTGACATGCAAATTTCATGCCAAGATGTTTTTCACATTGGTTTCCCATAATTTGACTTCCCTTTTTCCTAGCCCACTTTTGGATATCACAATTATCTCAATATTAGAAATCACCAGTAACTAATTTTTTTATCCCTTACCAGAGATCTTGCAAGATTTATAAATCTCAAATGATGCCAGGATCTAACGGCAAAGGCAGAACAAAAAAGAAGAAAAACAGAACTACAGCAGCAAAATGATCGTCTTCTTGTCACCAGGACAGGATGTTCTGTGTTACCAAGACGCCTCGGGTCAAAATCTTTACACATTGTGGTGGGTGAAGCTCGGACAGGAGGCCAGAACCCAGGTGCAAAGTCCTTGCTTCCACTTGTGTGGACGAATTAGAAAATAAAATGTGTGTGAAAACTGGTGCTTGGTCGGTAAGTTTCTCAGCCCCACCATGGCTGAGAGGCAGGGCTTTGACCAGCCAAAGCTGCCTTTGAGGAACAGCAATACCCTCAGTCTGATTTCCCATTTTGACACATTTGTGAGCCCAGCAGGGTGTGGTGTGAGCACACGCCCCTCCCCTCTAACAACACACCAATCGCAGCATCCTCCAACAACTGTGCCGTGGCACCATCTCTTCCGGGCCACAGAACCAGCCCTTCAGATGGCCCCAGGGTTGACTGGCCTGCAGTATGTCCATCAGGAAAGCAGGAGGGCTGCCTGCTGAATGCAAGGAACCTCTTGCCCTGGTGTGATGACAACCCCTTGTCTCCACCTTAGAAATGTCCCTGGAGCTTAGAAGACTACGTGACAAAATTAGCTATCAGAATGGATTTGAAAGCTTCCTTTTTATAAAACCAATTCATTTAAAGAACTTATTTATGAGCATGTTGATGTTAGCATTCTTTTTTTTTTTACTATAATGTCATTTTTAACCTATTGTTAATCCAATCAGCACTAAAGGACATGCCCCGTTCAGCAGGCATTTATGGGTCACTTTGCTCTGTGCCTGGCATTGCAGGAGGCCTTTGAGCAGCAAGCAGGCTGGTGTGAGGGGTGAAGGAAGTGTAATTCAGCTAGTGTGCACATCCTCCTATCCCTTCTCCCTCCCTCCCTCCCTCCCTCCTTCTTTCCCTGCCTCCTCTCGTTAACTATCTGCTTAGCAAACACTGCATCTACACCGGTGAGTCTATGAGACGTGCTCTATTTCCTCGAGCTGACAATCTGGTGGAGGAGACAAGTTACAAATAAGTCAACAACATGTTAAAGTGCCCTTTGAGGCTGCCGCACACAAGGAGAATATTGAGCACCAGCAGAATGGCACTGTGTTCCGCAGGGCAGATGCCGATGGCGCAGGAGCTGGGAGTCATCTTGTGTCCCCTTCACCTTTGTTAGGCGGCCTCAGATCCCTGGGATGCGGGGGCAGCGGCCCAGCACAATGGCTTCTTGGTGTGGCTGAGCTGGCACTTTCTCTCACACATTCTGTTGCTTCAAACAGAAACGCTACTATCTTTCTCACCCCTTTCAGAAGGAAGGTTTTTTTTTTTTTAATCTGACCCTCCAAAGCATTCTATTCTGCGCAGATGTTGGTGGCAGGATATTAGAGAGTTCCCTGGCAAGAGAACAAGTCTGTCTTTCTAACAAAAATAAACAAACAGCCAAATGTGCTGGAGAGGCGGGGCTGAAAATAGCTCGAGACAGAGGCTAGCTCACTTTCATTAGAGACCTGGCCGTCTCCTCAGGGTGGGGTCAGCACTGCTGCGTGTTGGAATTTAGTCAGAAAGTGGATTCTTCTCTTGAGCTGTCATGGCTCTGAGGGCAGAACAGCTTTTCTCTGGGACACAAGTGTCCTCAGGGGCCCTCAGTGGCCTATCAGCCGTGTGGGACAGAAATGGGCAGGGTTTGAGGAAAAATCCTATATATGAGACGCTGCAAGGTTTTTTTTATTTGGATTGTTTGTCTCCGAACGATGACCTCAGAAACCACACAAACACAGACACCTATCCAGGAGAGATTGTGCAAAAATTATGAAAACGTCTACTAGAAATCAATCAGGCCCTTGCACTTAAATAAGAAAAGAGTAACACACAGAGTTGTGCCTTATTACAAAGCAATGATGAATGTGATTATGTTGTACTGGGCGTGATCCTGGTCTTGATGTAGATTGAGGGAAAGAACAGCCACTGGTGTTTGTCAACCACAGAATTCTCCTCAGTGTTTTCATGTGGATTCTTTCATAACAGGCTTTGATGTGAATTTACACATGTGCTATTGGTGACATAGATCAACAGTTTAAATTCAAATAATTAGAAAGACAGACTGGGCTGAACCTTGTCTTTCTCTCCTCTCCCTTCCCTTAGGACAAGTCAGCATGGAAGAGCAGGATGACCAGGGTCGGGGAGGTGGACACTGGGGCACCACTGTCTTGGAACCTAAGGTTTAACATGATCCCTTCAGCCCACACAAAACTGGGATGATAACTTAAAAATAGGGAAGGCATGGTGAGGCTGGCGCCTAAGTCTTCCAAGATTAAAAGAGCTCATTTTATTATATAAGTAACTTATTATATAAGTTTATTATATAACATGACCGCTGTAAAAAAAGAAAAATCACACACACACAATACTATAAATTATAAAGAAGGAGAAAAAATCACTAGCAATCTCTCAAGGAAAACCGCTGCTGGCTGATATCACTGCTTGACCTTTGCTTCCAGAATTTTCTTTATGTTTGTGTGTTTGGGTTGTGTAATTTTTAAAAGGTTATATTATAACCTTTTAAAAATCTGCCTTATAATTTTTGCCATGCCAATAAATGCAGATCCGTTTCATCACTCTTAGCAAACAGATATTGCACATGTCTATAATATTTTATTTAATTATGCCTCTGTTGACGGTCAGCTCGCTTTCTGATGTCTCTCAGTTACAAGCAACGTTGTGAACGTTCTCACCCGTGTGTTTGTGTATTTGTCCTCTTACTTGTTTGGGTCAATTTCTGCCAGTGGAGTCACTGGGTCAAAAGTTCCTGACATTTGAAATTTGATTCTTGTGACCAGAGGGACTTCAGAGAGACTGACAACCGTTTGGCCCCAGAAGAAGAGCGCCCCTTGCTGGTTCCAGGCAGAGGGGAGAGGGGGCATTTGAAGTGAAAGGTGGCAGGACCATGGAGAGCTCTTCTGACTCACTGGCCCTTGCGTGCTCAAAAACACCTAAAATTGCTCTGTCTTCAAGACCAGCTTGTCCTAGAGTTGTCGTCGTGGGAAGAAGTCCACTCTATCCCCCCCCCAGTTTTCCACTGATTTCATAATTATTGAGAAAAGACTAAGATATAAGGAGAAGGTGGAGAAGGGTGGTGTGTGTGTGAGCAGGGGGAGGGTCACAGGAATGACTGAGTTGAAACCAGACACCACAAGGGGAGAAGTCCAGGTGGGGACTGAGGGGGTGGTAACTGGGCAGTGTCGTCTCTGGCAGGTGAGATTTAGCCCGATTTTTGTGGAGTGGAATAATTGCTTATTTCATCTCAAGCAACTTCTCAAAGCATCACTACTTCACTCAGCTCAAAGAATTTGCACTGGAAAAGAGTCTGGAAAGGCTCATATTAGACTTGGCAATTTTATTCTGGAGGGTGGAGTTGGGCAAGGATGAAATACTTCACATTTTGTATTTTTAAAAAGCGTTCTTAGAACTATTTTAAAAATTGTCATGAATTCCATGATTTTTTTAATATGTTAAACTAAATATTTGTTGATCAAGTAGATGGAATTTTAAATGGTGAAATTATTCTAGGTCTACTAATAAATCACAAAGGTAAGGCTGAGCAGGCTGTGTCTGTTTTTCTGTCCTTCAAAGCCATAATAAACCCCAGGATAGAGCAGATATTACGTGGAGGCCTCGGGACACAGGGGAGCAAGCAGATGTAGTTCTTAGTCTGTTGAGGAAGGTCAGATACTGTTCAGCTCACTGCATGTCTCTGAGATTTAGCAAAGGCGTGGTGGTTACAGCTAATGTTTCCCGAGCAATGACCACGTGCTGGGCAAGGCTGCTTAAGGCTTTTACGTGTTTCCCCCTTCTTCACTTGTTACAAACTCCCTGAGATCTGAGTATTACCACACTGTTCAGATGAAAAAACTCAGGCAGTGAAAGGTCAAGTAATTTGCTGCGGAAGGTCACATGATACAGTTAATCAAATGTGCAATATTTTGAATTGTAAGACATACCATGATTTTCTGCACTATCAAAAAGCGATGCCTATTAAAAATATAAAATGCCGCAGTTTGAAAGACGGATTTCAGAGATATTAGCGTGTGAAAAAATGTGTATCTGTGCTTGATGACATATTAGAGCTCGCAAATGTTCAGAGCTGTAATGTGAACGCCAGGCTTCCCCTTCCCCAACACAAACCCCTCTGAAGTGACACGACAGACTCTTGACGACTGCTCTACATCAGGGGCACTGTGCTCGTTACCACAGGAGAGCGGAGTAACGTTATTGTGAAGGAAGATACGCTGAGGGGTGGGGCTGGGGGAGCTGGGGATGTGCTCCCACAGGGGCTCATCACCAGCCTAAAAGCTGACTGAAGGGAAGTAAGCCAAGCGGGGAACGTAGCTACCTCTTCTCTGTGAACAGAAGCACTGAGCTCTGGAAGGGAGGGAAGTAGTCCGGGGAGGTGAACCCCCGGAAGTGGCGTGGGGGAGGGGAGAGGCTGAGGACAGGGGGTGCCCCTGGGGTCCCCGGGGAGGACATCGGGGACAGAGCTCAGTGGAACACAGTCAGGATGGGGGTCCCATCCTGAGACAATGGAGGTGTTTAAGACCTTGGGGATGGTGCGATCAGACCTGTGCTTGAGGAGAACGGTCACTGTCAGGAAGTGGAGGAGAAGGAGCCCGAGGTGGGGAGGCTGGGATGGGTCTGAGCAGAGGGATGGGGTCCCACAGTGCATTCAGGATACACGGCGCACGGTTCCACAGTCAGCCCAGGGGAGCAGGCGCTGCCTAGTGGGGCGGGTGAGGCTGACTCCAGAGAAGGTCATGGAGCCACCAAAAGAGCCTGAATCAAGGAGCGAGAAGGTCACCTGTTTCCTGGGCTTCTAAGAAGTCAAGTTCATTTGTTTTGGGAGCACAGAGGTTCTTGGTGACTGTGGACCACATGCCCATCCACTAGGCATCCTCTCCCCCTTTTCCAGCAGAACCCACTCCCGTCTCTGTGAACAGTGTCCCCTTCCCCCGGGGAGGCCCTGTGATGAGGTCTGGCCACTGAGTCTCCCTGTGAACAGCTTTGCAGGGACTTTCTCGAGGCCCTATTCAGCTTCTGCCCTTGTCCCACCCCCTTGTTCCTGCCTGGAAGCCAGGTGCACAGCTGACCATGGAACAAGAACCCTGCAACCGTTCAATGACCCCAGAGGTGAAGGCAACATGCTGAGAAAGGCTAGGCCACCAGACAGAGTCACCCAGGTCCCTGAGGACAGCACGCAGCCCCCGTGTCAGCCCTGGACTTTGTTACACAGAAATAATTCCATAAGCAGCCAGCCGTTCGTTCAAGCCAGTGTTTACTCTGGTTTTCTGCTGTTCTCAGCCCTGCAGCATCCTGAGTGATGCAGTCACCTTAGTGAGACTGGCTCTGCTGTGATGGGGTGAAGCCCCCTGGTAGGCTGAGGGTGAGTGTGGACAGATACGTGCTCGCCAGAAAGAGGGTCGAAGAGAAGTGGCTGTGAGACCTGCGGGGGCCGCGGGAGTGGTGGGAGGTTTTTTTTTTAATGAAAGAGACTTGGGAAAATTGAAATGAAGATACAAGGGGTCCAGCAGCGCAGAGGAAGACTTTGGATACACAAGAGAAAACTGTTGATCAGTAATCATGCTCCTTGGTGACTAAGTAGGTGAATGAGTGGGATCCAAAGCACAGGGGAAAGACGAGGCTTTCAGTTCAGCAGGACAGTCCTGTGCAGCAGGAAGGAAGGAGCGTGCGGGCCGTGCTCCCCACAGTCTTTATTAGCAAATGATAAACTATGAATGTCCATGATGGAAAGGGTGGTGTGAGCATGGCCCCCAGCATCCCGGGTCGGGGGAGAGCCCGGAGTTCCGGCGATTGTCTGGAGGCCATGGAATTACTGCCATCAGCATGTGAGACAAGCCTGAGCCAACAGGTCATAGCGCAACCAGAGAAAGGAGAAGGGAATTTCAAAGAAATGTTCATTTCATGATCTAGTTTCTTCAGATCTTCTTCAGATGCCCCATCCCCTAAAACTCAGCTGAAAGACAGTGTTCTTTGCTCCCTGCTTTGCCTCTGACTTCTGAGCACCAACCCTGCCCCGGTGTTTTAGGCTCTGATTCACTGAGGTCTCGGCTCAGCGCTTCCTCGCTTCGCTGACTTGGCCCCTTGGAGGTGAGCGCCCCCTCCTCCAAGGCCCCTCATCTGGTGCGTGAGGATCAGAATCATCTGGCCGCTCTTGTGTCCCCATCTTTTCCGCCCTTGAATGATCATGACCCGTGCTCCTGTTTCGCCTCTCCCACGTGGCCATCCTTTCCCCGCGTCGCTGGGCCCCTGCTCAGAGCGCAATGTGGCGCCAGGTTAGTGCTTCGTTCCCCAGCTGGAGGCACGTGTTTCAGGGGCCGCGCTGGTGGCTGGTGGATGGGAGAGGGAGGAGGGGAGGGCTCGCCAAAGATGACGCTTAGGCCTTGAAACAGGGAGACCAGAAGACAGATGGTCACCAGGACAAGGCGGGGAGAACTGGGGCCGACGGTCTGCGGAGGCAAGGCTTCTTTCCAGCGTGGCTGGGCCTGGGAGGACTCTGACCCTAGGCAGCAAGCTGGGTTCTGGCACCACGCTGGACGGCCACAAGCAGGGGCCCGGGACGCCGGCGGACAGAGTGCCTGGCCCCCAGCCGGGCAGCTCGCCCGCAAGTCCAGGTGAGGCCATGCCGACCCTCAGCCTCTCCCGGTCTGATGGCCTCACTCCTCCAGCTGAGATGACGGGGCTGGTTGCACAAGCAAGGCTTGGTCCCACACACCGCAGAGAAGGGGAAGGAGAGTGGGTTCTGTGAAAACACTTGTTAAAGCTTAAAACGTGTGGTATGTCAGCTGTCATTATAATGAAAATACCAAAACGCGGTTTCCCGTGAGAAGTACCGTGAGCTCTGAAGCCAGGTATCAGCTGTCGCGCCTGCCTCACAGGGGTGTTTCCAGGATTGAATAAGTTAATACGTGAGAACGCCTTAAGACGGTGCCTGGCACATGATGGTTGCTTAATCAGTGAGAAAGTGTCTCTTTCTTACTCTTCTGTGAGTCTGTGAATAGGGTGAGAAGGAAGTGTGGAGAGTCATAAAACAAAGCCTTTCTGATCAAACAGGACCCGACCGGGGGCACTTTCCCAAGCGGGGTGTCTGGGGGGCTCTCTGCTGCCTGGCGCGTCCTGGAGCCAGCTTTCCTCGGCGCTCGGGGTCACCCGCTCCCCCCGCGCGGCTCAGGGGACTGCAGCCCCATGTCTCCCCCCAGAGTCTGAGTAGAGCGTTTTCGTCAGTCCACAAAGAAGGCAGATGGAAGGAGACCTGGGCGTGGCAGGCCATCTCGGTGCTAACTGCTCACATTCCTGGGTCCCTCGGGGAGGAGACAGATCAGAAGAAGCGCCTTCCTTCTTGGGTTCCGATTCTGTTCTCCAGAATCGATGCATCTGATGACGGGTGGATTCCTAGGAAGCCTGGAGGGGCTGCGAGCCACATGGGTGCAGGTGGAGCGGAGGCTGTTGGAGCCTGGGTGCCAGGGATCCAGGGCCAGCCCGCCCATCTCCAGAGGACGCGCCTTCGGCAGAGCTCTTCACTTTTTGCTTCACTGAGAGGCTCCTCAGATGTCTTCAAAACCATCATAATTTAGATGCCAGACTGAAATCTCTGGTGGTGAAACAGTCTCTGTAGGTCAGCTCAGAGTTCAGCTGCCCTCGTGAGCCCTCACCTTCATCAGGAGACTTGGCCAAGGATTGTCCCGCTAAATTTAGCCTTTGAACGAGAGGCCAAGCAAGGTCCTCTGGGGACAAGTGAGTAAGAGCTGGCAGTGAGCACTTGTTTTGTCCGCTGTGATCTGGAGACGCTTTGGATCCGACGGGCTTCAGAAAGCTCTGCCCTTTCAAATGCCCCGTTCAGCTCCCAGCTGTTCTGCTGCGAGCAGGAGATAAAACAAAAGTAACCTTCACTTTCTGCATCAGAGGATCAATGTTGTTAAAAGAAAAAAAAAAAGAGAGAGAGAGAGAGAGCGAGAGAGAAGGAGAAAGCAAAGCAAAACAAAACATCTCCAGGCAACGGGTTCTTAAAAAAAAAAACGTCGGCCCTTTTTGCGAGCCCCGTGCCCAGAGCTCCCTGACGGTGGCGATGTCTATGCTCAAGGCTTTGCCGTGTGAAGCGACACACACTGCTGGGATGAACGTCCCATGAATGTGTAGTTAATCGCCCCAGAGTCACCACATTTGCAAATCCAAAGCCTGAGCCAGCTGCCTTCCCCAACCTGAGAGTTAATTTTATGTGTCAACACAGGTGGGCCAAAGTGCCCAGATCTTTGGTTAAATAGTATTCTTGATGTTTCCATGAAGGTCTTTTTAAGGTGAGATGACTGCTTGTGTCAAAGTAGACTTGGAGAAAAAAAGAAGTTTCCCCTCTGCAACGTCAGTGGGCCTCGTCTAATCAGTTGAAGGCTTGGATAGGCATAAAGACTCATTTCTCCAGAGAAGGAAGGCTTTTGTCAGCAGTTGGCTCTGGGTTGGAACTGCAACTTGACAGTCCCCTGGGCCTCCAGCCTGCTGGCCCGCCCTGCAGGCTTTGACTGTGCCAGTCTCTACAAATTCTCTCTCTGTCTCCATCTCCTTGGGTTTAAGACTGAGTCAGGGTTCTCCAGAACCGTATTCCTGGCGCTGTACTCCTGGAGGACGCTACCTAATGTACCAGCCGCCTTGAGCTCTGCCTTTCTTTGTTTTAAAGACTCCAGGTAGTATCCTAGGAAGAGTGGCCAAGGTAGATTTAGCAAATCCAAATACAGGATGCCCACTCAAATTCGAACCTCAGATGGACAAGGAATGCATTCTTAGTCCAGGTGTGCCACTTCCAATACCTGGGGCATACTTAGACTGCAATGCATTTGCCCTGCATCTGACTTCCAAATGGAACCGGCTGTCCCGCGCTGCACCTGGCAAGCTTCCCGGGGAGAGAGGCGGGGAGTGCTCTGCTCCTCCAGGCTCTTTCCTCCAAACTTTGGGCTTCCTCAAGGCTGGGAGGAAACCACCACCGTTCTCCGCATCTCCTCAAAGTCCCACTCACTGTCTTCACCCCAGATACATGAAGCCCTGAGAGGTTTCTAGCACAGATTCTACAAATTACATCCTTTGCAAGACCAGGATCGCTTTCCGTCGCTCACGCCTGTGAACTAGCTGCCACTGCAGCACTGAGTTTGCCGATGCCTTTCCTCTCTGAATAGCCCTTCCCTCTATCACTTTGCCTTCTGTTTCTAGATGTCTGTCTGCCTCAGTTCTGCCCCCACACGGCGGACAGCTCCTTCCTGGGGATGTCAGTGGTGTTCTCTCGGTGTCAAAACAACAATAAAAGAGGAATTAGGCCTGAGTTCCATTCCCAGGGGCTATCCCTGCTCATCCTAGGCACTCAGCAAATGTTTGTGGAGGGAAGAGATGAACTGCAGTTTAGTACTGTAGGTAAAATAACCCTAAAATCTCCGGGTGAACGCACCCTGCTTGTGATGACTTGCCTGACGCTCAGCCCGCTCACTGTCGGTCCTCCGAGGAGCACTGCGCCACTCGTGGTGACTGATGGCAGGGACGGTTCACATCTGTTAGTCTTTCCGTCTTCGAGGCACAGCACGATTAGAAGGAGGTACGCACGCAATCTCAAGTTCACAGGAAAAGACCCTGAACGTGACTCAGGGCCACGTAACAAGTCCCCGGCACTGGGACCCAGGCCACCTTGCCTCCAAGACCTGTCGTTGCCATGGTGTTTCTCCATGTCATGTGCCCTAGCGCCTCCTTGAGATGAGAAATACTTATTTAATGTAAACTGTGGACTTTGGTAATAACGTGCCCACGCTGGTTCATCGGCTGCACCACATATGCCACACGGATGAGGGGCGTTGAGGGTAGGGGAGTATGTGTGTGTGGGTGGGGAGGGCTATGCGGGAGCTCTGTATTTTCTGCTCAATTCTGTTATGAATCTGAAACTGCTCTAAAAGAATAAAATCTATTTTAAAAAAGTAAAGTGAAAAAAAAAGAGAAGTATTTATTAACAGGCAACATTTTTGCTCTTCAAGTTCTTCCTGAAAAGCGGTTCTCAGATTTTCCTTGGGTTGCAGAATGGAGAGTGAGATGTCAGTGAAAGGTCTTCTCAGGTGTGCCCTGGGGCAGCGAGAGCACCCCCGCGGCACAGGCTCTGTGGAGTCACTCAGCCAAGGGCACGACACGGACATAAGGGTCCTGTTATGTGCCTGCTGGGGTCTGAGGGGCACATGGGGCAAGAGAAGCAGGCTGCTTCTCGACCAGGAGTCTACAGGCCACGGAAACAACCTTCATTCCCTGAATCATCCACTCACAAGTCATGGTTAGGCACCTGTACGGCAGCGTCTGTCAGCTAAACATACGAAGCCTGGACCCAGATCTCTGCGTTTGCATCTTGGCTTCTACACACGAGCAGCAGAGCACAGGCACGTGTGACCTGTGCACACTCAGACCCCGCCTGCAGAGGGGGTGACATCGCTGCCCTCGGCAGCCGGCTGCGAGGGCTCAGTGAGCTGACAGGTGAAGTTCTCGGACTGGCGGGGCCACGTGAGGCCTGGGAGTGGTCGTGGCTGTGGCCGTGGCCACGTGGCTGCATTTCATGCCCCACCCTCGATGATGGGGCACGTCTTGTCTGCAAGATCGGCCAGGTCCAGGCCATCGTGGGATTTATCTAGGGCCTGGCAGATCGGCAAGCTGTTCAATCAGTGACTGTGCCATCAGTCTGCACAGTGAGAATGCCATGATGGCCATAAAGCCAGGTGACAGTAAGGAGGGTGACGGGCACTGTCTTCTTTAGAAGCGGGTCAGGGAAGACAGCAGTAGGACATACAAAAGGCCCAGGGGTCCAGGCCAAGGAACTTCCACAAGCCTCGGGACAGTCAGCAAAGGCCTTCCGGGAGGGTCTAGGTCTGGCCCACTCGGGACAGGCCGGCCACAGCTGAGGGACATGTGGGCAGAGAGTCACCGGGGGCCGTCACTAGAGACCAACAAAAGGCCCCCGGGCACTTTGGGAAATGACGGCCAAGGCCTCCCAGCGGCCGCGCGGCGCTGGGCCGGGAGCAGCGGCGGGAGCCAGGCGCGCGGCCCAGGCAGGCTGCCGGGCTTCACGGGGCTTGCTGCTGCTGCCCTTGCTCCTGAAGGAGCCGGACGGGGGCCTGGCGGCCGCTTCTGTGAGACCAGAGGACCCAGCGAGTCACGTTTCTTGGGAAGAGTCGGGGTGCGGGGGAGGAAGTTTTCCTCAGCTCTCTGAGGTCCCCGGCTGGGTCTGAAAATTAAACCGACAGAGGCAGATGAACAGGGGAAAAGCACGCACATTCACTTCATGTGAGTTTGGCGTGACCTGGCGCTTTCATCAGGCAGCGAGGACGTGGAGGGGCCGAGCCGAGTGTCTACACTGGGCTCCCTGAAGAGCCGAGGGTCACAGGAGGAGGAGGAGGAGGTGCGGCTGCCCAGGGGTTTCTCCTTAGAACCCCTTCATCTTCCGCGCTAAGGATGCTCCTGTCCTGGGCGCGCGGGGAGTGCGCCCCACATGACCTGTTTCAGGGAGGGAAGGGTCAGAGCCACGTCCTGCTTCTGCCAGGTGCTCAGATATTCAGACCTTCCCCACGTCACCATGAGGCTGTATTTGGGGGAGGCGTGTCCTGGACCCATCACAGCTCTGGTGCTCACTCGGCTGTGGGAGAATTTCTGTTTCCCTTTTTCCATCATTCTTGATTGGCAGCAGGTCAGTGATGGAGGTGAACAGATGGGAGCCATGGACTGTGGGTCAGCAGAGAAAAGAGGAGGAGAGAAGTGGAGACAGAGGCTGGGGGACAAGGAGGGAACAGAGGACGTGGGTCCCAGAGGCACCGGGGGGCCAACGCTTTCCAAAGAGTGGATGACTGCTGGGTCCACACTGTACCACCCATCCTGTGCCCCTTCCTCCCCCTTCCTTCTACAGACATTTACTTTTTAAGTATTTAATTTTTAATTTTTTTTTAATTGAAGTACAGTTGATGTACAACATTGCGTTAGTTTCTGGTGCACAGCAAAGTGATTCGGCTACACATGTGTATGCACACACGTTGTTCTCCACTGCAGACTATTACAAGGTGTTGAGCACAGTTCCCTGTGCTGTGCCGTGAGGCCTTATCACTTACCCATTTTGCATGGCATAGCTTGTGCCTGCTAATCCCAAACTCCTGATTTACCCCTCGCTCCCCTTCCCCTTTGGTAACCATCAGTTTGTTCTCTATGTCTATGAGTCTCTTTCCGTTTCATAAATAAGTTCATTTGTGTCACATTTTAGGTTCCACATGTAAGTGACGTCACACGTGACTGTCTTTCTCTCTGCCTGACTGACTTCACTTAGGACATCCCAGGTCCACCCGTGTTGCTGCAGGCGGCACCATCTCGTTCGTCTTTATGGCTGAATAGTGTTCCATTGCGTGTACACACACACCTTGTCTTCTTTACCCAGACGTCTGTCAACAGACATTCAGGCTGCTCAAGCAATCTAAATATTTAAATGTTTACTCTTCGGCCTCGCTGAGCTGGGGGGGAGGGAAGGCCCTTCAAATGTGCCCCCAGCTCCTCCCCGGGAGGGCCGGACTTCTCTCCGACGTCTCTCCCAGAGGTTCAACGTCCAGAGACTCCAGAGGCCCCTTCAAGGCGGTGGACCCCCTCCCCACCCAGATAGAAATTCCAAGACCAGAGAGAAAACAAAATGAGTGCCACTGCACTCTCCCTGCCGGTGGTAGGAATCCTGAGACGGAGTCTGTTCAGGGCAGAGAGCCCGCAGGTGTAGGCGGTCCCCGTGGTGAGGGTGGTGCCGGCCCGGGTCCGCCTTGCCAGGGGTCTCCCCGCAGGAGGTGGTGCGTGTGTGCATCTGTGCAGATCGCACGTCTCAGCGGGCGCTCTGGAAGGATGCCGTGCTCTGCGGCCAGAGCCCGACCCTGGCAAGCCGTCAGACGCTTTGCAGAGAGCCATGAGCCCCTCACGGGGGCCAGCGGGCAGCTCAGAGGCGGCCCCTCGGCCCGCGGGAAGGCGCTCCTCCTGCGTCGCGCCCAGCTTCTCCTGGCCTCGTCCCTCTTCTCCTCCTGCTTCCGACCAGGGGGCTGTCGAGGGGCGGGGCGGGAGGGCAGCGCCCGCGGGCCGTGCACCGTCCCTGCAGTACCGCTTCTCTTGTTGACGGCGCGGTTTCTGCTGAGCAAATTCAAGCAGGCCGGTTGGAACTGCTTAGAGTGGCTGCAATTTCAGGGAATCTGATCAGGTTCACACTCTGGGCTCCCCCGGGGCGGGGGCGGGAGCCAGCCCAAGGGCGCTGGGGTTTGGGTCTCTGTCTACACCTCTCCTGCCCTCCAATAACGCTCCCAACGTTCACCCTCAAAAGACACTTTTCTGACAGAAAGACACGCACCTCGAGTCCTGCCGTCACGTTCTGACTGCTCCGCATTCATCAGGCGTCGCGTTGGGGCTGAGCTGTGCTTTGCAAACACTGGAAGCTCTCTCTCATTCTGCACTGTGTGCTTCACGTTTGTTCCTTCCCCAGGGGGGCTGAGGACCCCCGGGATCCTCCCGGAATGCTGTTCTGGTCCCTTGTTAGACTTCCTGTTTGCCACTGTGTGTGTGTGTGTGTGTGTGTGTGTTTGAGGTTCACCCAGCACCCCCCGTCTGAACACTGGATGGAACTCTTCCACAAAAGCATTAAGCCTTACTAAAGGCTTACTAATCATTCTCTTCCTTTAAATTTTTTTAAGGATTTTTGTTTCAGACATAGTAAGAATTAGGTTTCATTTTTCACTGAAAAAAAAAAAAAACTGTTCATGCTGCAGGCTACCTGCAGTTTCTAAAAGATTTCGGGAAGGGCAGAAAACACCTAACTCAAGTTAGGTGTGATGCCAAGGGCCCAGTCCTCCTTCAGAACAAAGGCACCCTCGATTTACACTGCTACAGTCCAATTTTAGCAAGTTCAGCCTTTCCATTAACCCCCAGTAACCGTGATGACTTCCTAGCACCGGTTAATTAACAAACGCTGGCGTGCCACTGCACGGGTTCCCGGGACTGTCCTGTGTGGTCCCGGGTCGGCGAGAACGAAGAGCCGCCCACCTTCGTCCTCCCCATCGCTTCTCCTGTGGGCTCGCATCACTCTGCATCTCAAATGAGCTGCCTGATTAATCTCCAGACTCTCCTGTGGGACGGCAGGGCCGGCCCATTATCTTCACTTTGCAGATAGTAACAATTTCTGGGGCTTGGCTGAGGTCACAGGAGAATTAGCATCCAGGCCAGAATAAAATTCCTGGTTCCTGCACCCCTCTCCCTCTTCTCCACTCCTTAGATGACACGGTTCCACCCTTTCTGGGTAGAGGGCGCGGAAGCACAGCAGGGCCTTAACACGTGGTAACCCACTAGCATTTGCGCGTGACTTGGCGGCTCTGGGGGCGTTAAAAATACAGTCGGAAAAGGCCCTAAACGATGTTTATGTTTGGAGTGTATCTTACAGAATGGTTCTCGGACCCCATGCAGGAACCTGTCTCCATGAAAGCAGACTTACTTACAGGAACCACAGAACATCTCCTGCCCTCGGGTCTTCCTGTACCAAGTCCAAGAGGATGTCATGTCTCAGGTGTTTTCTTGCTAATAAAGTGGGTGAAATGTTTTGAACTCCCTGTGGGCTGTGATGACTGCAAACGAGATTGCCTGCATGTGTGTGTGTGTGTGTGTGTGTGTGTGTCCGTGTTCTTCGGCAGTCTGGCTTGACCTCCGAGAGCGGTTAATGGCTGTATTACGGCAGGAGACATCTTCTCCCACATCTCAGCAGGAAACATCTTAATAGCTTTGCGTGGCACCGGTCTCTCTCTCTCTCTCTCTTTTTATTTTAGAACTAGGTATCTGACAGGAAAGGAGAGAAACTCAGCCCTTTTCATTCAATTCAGCAAACACTGGGGAAGCACCATCTAATGGCCAGTCAGGGGCTGCAAATGGGATCCCAGGTGGGCAAATTTCCCAGCCGGACTTTGGGGTGACCTCCCCGTCTGTTCATTTGGAGAATCAGAGGGCGATGGTGGCCCCTCCAGCTCGGCTGCTCCGGAGCACCGTGATCACCGCAGACAAGTCTATCTTAGCTTTGATGTTGGCAGATGGAGCCTCCTAAGGCTAGAACACCCCGCCCTCTCTGTTAACAAGTAAACAAGACCTTAAGCAGATCCTGGGAACTAACTAATGAGGAATTAGGTGCATTCTGTAAAGTCACCAGAATGGAATCCCAGGGTGGACCCCCAGGTAAAGGGGTAAAGGACGAGTTCTTTGATAATGCAAACATATTCTTTGGATTCCAGGTCCCGGCTGGGTTTCTGAGCTATGGAGAGTAGGGGGTTGGAGGGGCTGTTTCTCTGGAGATGGGGAGCTGAGGGTAGGGGGGCATGTTTCACCCTGTCAGCTGTTATCAGTCAGGACTATCTGGGTGGGGTCCCAGGAAACCCTAAGATAATTCTGATTTTTGTTGTGTCTGCTTTGATAATAAAAACAAGCTTAATACAAAGATCATACAATTCTGTTTTCAGGCTTACTATTGACCTGCTGCACTGAAAAGCTTTATAATTAGTACTAATGTATTTGAGTTGATTGTCAAATAAATAGGCATTCTTTACATTCGGAAAATTGCTACCAATCAGAGGCTTTCCGTTTATCACGCATTTACCTTCTGAGACATAATGAACAGTTCTCCTAATAATTATCAAAGCTGAATGTTTGTGGGAGGAACACCCTCTCCATGAATCTTAAAGACTGCACACCTTCACAAATGACTCACATCACAAAATTTGGAAATCATTACAAACATTTGTTGACGACATCAAGCTGACAAATGGTAAACAGAAATGTCATTTCTCTCATTAGGACTGAAAAAGCCCCCTTACCCCCTCCTCCAAAGTCTGCTGCTTCTTTTGATGAATTGGTCGATTATTTCAAACAATATCGTTGCACAAATAGACATTAACGTGAGTGATGGCGACGTGTCACTTCCAGGGAATTGCGTTTGGGAGGTACGTGTGTGACAGCTCACACGTGGTCTTCAGGCCTGTGTTTATGCAGCAAGAAAATAGGCTTTCTCAGTGGGTCACTTCGTCACAGGTGGCTCACCACCTGAGAGACGTGCCCCTGTCAATGCTGGCAGACCTCCTCATGCATAACTAACCCACAGTCCAATGGGGACTGAGGGACACTATTCATCAGTTGAAAACCGTTCATTAGTTTAGTATGTCAAACTCAGGAACAAGCCCCAGGGTTGAGGTTTTACAGGAGGCTGTGCTTTTTTGACATTTAAAAGAAAACAAAAGAGAGAGAGAAGAAAGTCAATCTAAAGTCCTAGGCGGCACCAGTTGGCAAACTTAGAGCAAAAACACTACCAGACCCTTAACACTGCTCATTGGTGCTGAGGGAGGTGCTGGGGGGGACGGGGGGCTGTCCCCCAGTCACCCCAGCTGGCCTTGGAGGGTGGCATGACCAAGGTAAAGTCACCACGGCCAGGGGCTTGGCCTCAGCTTTGAACACTTGGAAGAACAAATCTGTCAGTATCCGCATGACTATTTGAATTCGGGGGGACTGATGTCAATGTCAAAATACGAATTCATAAAGGGAAACTTCACGCCCTCCGCCTAGAGCCCTCCCATTCTTCCATCAGCCCTGTGACAGGAGACAACCTTGCAGCGCCCGAGACGCTGGGTGATCCGGACAGTTGTCAGGGGGGCCTAGGAAAGGTGGAGGAAGAGCCCGGGGTCAAGGCGGGACATCTGGTCACGCTGATTTCACCACTGGGGGCACCGCTTTGATTGTGAGTTAAAGACGGACCACAACACAGTCTCTTTTCTCTGAATAATTATGGCAAAACACTGGCGTTCTGGACTTCTTTCATCCATAATCCAGACCAGCTGTTCTCCTGGTTGCCAGAAAAGGTTGGGTAACACTGATTTGGTTTCAGTTGATTGGATTTTATTCGTTTCCATCCTCCCTTTGAACTGGTCACCGCGGTTGGAGTTCTGGGCTTTGTCTTGATAAGGGTTCTCACGGGACAGTGCCCCTCTGTGTGACTGGCCACTTCTCGAACAAGGGGGTCTGCAGGCCCACCTTCCTCAAAATCCTGAGGCATCGGACCTGCCCCAACAGAGGCTACTGCTGTTGTCCCTGCTGGGAGCAGATGACAGGAGTGCTGTCCCTCCGCCCACATGAGAGGGGACTCACCCGGGACCCGTGGCTGCAGATAACACCGACACCTTTATTTCTGCCTGGAGGGGGAGACGCTTTCTGTCCCCGCATCTCTCCTGCTCAGGATGCGTCCTTGTCTTCCCCACGATGCTCCTGGGGAAGCGGAAACAGAACTGAACCTTGCTTGTATTTTTATTCAGACTCAAAATGTTCTATTCCCTAGAGATGCAGTCAGTTATCAGATCTGGAAATGCAATCAGTCATCAGAATTCCA
The DNA here is from genome assembly GCF_048564905.1 of Vicugna pacos. Classification (NCBI taxonomy): domain Eukaryota; kingdom Metazoa; phylum Chordata; class Mammalia; order Artiodactyla; family Camelidae; genus Vicugna; species Vicugna pacos. The sequence continues at coordinate 669,264 of NC_132990.1, forward strand.
CAGGTATAAACATTTCAGTCACTCGTTAGCAGGTAATTTCTTGGTTTGTTATCAAATATAGCAAATCCTATTCATCACATGTGCTTTGGGTTGTTTTTTCTTAGTGGGCAGCCTCAGGCCAGCCCCTGGGGAATGGGGGTTGGAGAGCAGCTGACCGTGGCCCCTGGTGGGGGCGGGCCAGATGCACCCCGTGGCACTGGCAGTGGAAGGGAAGAGAACGTGGCAGGCGGTATGAGTGGGATTCCAGAGGCAACTAACTGGATGTAGGAGACGCCGGGAAGATGACGTCAAAGTGATTGTGGAGACAGTGATCAAGGGAGGAGTTCCATGGCTCGGGAAGCTCTGAGATGTGACATAACTGACGGCTGCTCATAGCCCTTTCCTGACCTAGACTGCAGTTGCCCCATTAGCAGGGACCCTGGTTTTCAAGCCACACAAAGGGTCAGGCGGGCAGCCGCCTGGGGTAGCATTTACGAGGACTGCCAAAACACCCCTGGGAGATAGTGTGATGGAGAAATTCTACTCTCCACCCCTTCTCTTCGAAAGATTCCTATACCCGGTGAGAAACAATATTCAGATAAAGCTTCTCGGGTTGGTGACAGGAGGCAGTTCCTCTGAGGGGAATAACTGGGTGATATCACACGGGAGTCAAACGCCCTCTTGGAGCTTCAGGCTCTTCTTCTGATAAACGGGCTTGCAGACATGAGGATCTCAAGTGCTCGGGGCAGTAGAAATGGTCCTTTTCATTTCTTCTGTTTCTGTTCCTCTGTGATCTATACTCAGCTCCTCTGCATACGTGTTTAACAGACCTTCATAGCCCAAGGGACCAAACTGTTAGCCTAACAGGGGGTCAAATTTTCCGTCTGGACTTGCCTTTCCCTTTATCTGTCCTACCAGGCCTTTCAAATAAATACCAATAATCAAATAATTGCTCAGTAGAAATGTAGCACTTGACGCAGGCGCCTGGACTGGGAATCCTGACCCTACCGCTGGCTCGTGCTAGCAGCAGGGTAGTGGCAATTTCATTCAACTCTCACCACCTCAGTTTTCTCCTCTTTAAAAAGGAGATGTTCACACTCACCTCACAGGATGGTTTGGGAATTAGAAGACTTAATACGCACACAGCCCTGCTAATAACACCTGCCAACTAGTAATTGCTCAATAAGGCCAGGTTCTAAACGTGCTTATGAAATACCAACGGGGCATTTGTCATCCTCCTCCATCTGTCCCCAGCGCTGTGCACACTGACGGCAATCAGGAGTCCACCTGGTCACACTCCTCATTGTAACAGTCTTAAGAGGCAGGGAAAGCGTGACAGTCCTTTTTAAGCAACAGATCCAGCTGAGGATCAGGAAGTTCCAATGATTTGCCCGCTGTGTATATGTTCTGGGCTTTTGTAATCGACCCACGTGGTAGCTTCCCAATTATATTTTTAAAATAGCAGATTATTAATCCACATGCATATCTAATCCGTAGAACTTCAGAAAGTACAATAAAAATAGGAGAAAAAATTCAAGGCTAACCACTGTATGTTGATCTACAAACCCAGGTCTGCGAGATGAAATAAACCCTCTATTCTTAAAAACCAAGAGACACGGTAAAAAGTGCGAGACTTTCAAAGCAAGGGAAGCCAGTAAGTCCTTCAGGGCCTTTACACAAACTGGAGGAGGACAGCCCTGCTAAGATGATGTATGGCTTTGCTAGAAGACGACACTGCTGCCTTCTGCTGGGAGGCGGGCTGATGAGCACACCTGCCCACCCTGGTTGTGATGTGAGCGTCGTCCCAGGGAGCGCGGCCCGACGGGGCCCCACCCGGCTCGCTCCTCTGCAGGCAGCAGCTCTGAGCTCGCTCCCCTGGAGAGGCTGCACAGGCAGGAGCCCCCGGGGGCTGTGCGCCCTGAAGACGACCATCTCGGCAGACACGCGCCGGTCGTGGCTGAGTCTGCTCAATGGTGAGGAGCTTATCAGAGGTAAGGTCCCAATCTTCCTCTACATGTGATTTCTTGGTTATTCCACTCGGGGCATCTTATCAGAGATGTAAGAAAAAATGTTTTAAAATTGACTAACTTGTAGTAATTTGGGGTGACAAACTATTTCATGACGTTTTAAAACTCTATACAAACTGGAAAGATATGTCTGCATTAAGCATCGGTTTCCTTCCTTCCTTCCTTCCGTCCGTCCGTCTTTCCTTCCTTCTGGAATTTAGCCGATGCTAACTCTTGACTATCATTTTACTCCCAACAAATCTATTATATTGCTACAGATCTCACCAACTTCTTTTATTTAAAGCAGTATCAGTGGTAAGGCACTTTTAAAGACATTACTTAAAGAAGTGTTACGGACATTTCAAACCTATAAGAAGCAGGGAGAGAGGATATTCTAATAAGTTCATGTACCAATCACCCAGCTTCAAAAAATTACCTCGAGGGCTGTCCTGTTTCATCTCCAATACTAGCTTGCACCCCTCCTCCCTATTTCGAAGCAAATCCCGCACATCATATCAATTCTTCCACAAATATTTCAACATGCATCTCCAAAAGATAGGACTCTTTCAAAGGGTAACCTCAGTACCTTTGCTACACCCACAAATAAAGAGTAATTCCTTCCCATTATTAAATATCCGGTGGGTGTTAAACGTTCCCGATTTTCTCTTTTTTTCATAATTTGATTCAGGATTTCCATAAAGGTCCAAACATTGCAATTGGTTGACTCAGCTCTGCAGTCTCTTTTAGTAAATGTGCAGCCCCTGCTTTGCTCCTTGCATTTTTTCATTGAGGGATCTGGGTTGTTTGTTCTGAAGAGATTTCTTTTTTCACTGTTCACATTTTGCTGAACACCTGCTGTGTCATTGCCTTGAATCCTGTATTTCCTTGAATCCCATATTTTCTGCAAATTGGTAGTTAGACCCAGAGTTTTTATGAGATTCGGATTGTCGTTTAATTTTATCTTACTTTATGCAAAACCGTCTCAGAGGCAGAGTTGTATATTTCTATCAGAAGGCACAGGCTGTCCAAGGCCTCTTTCTCTTTGTAAAGATGGCTAAACTAACATCGATAAACTATCTAGATAGACTGAAAATAATTTAGGAATTGCAAAATAGTGGTATCTTAATTTGATCATTCCTTTTTTATTTGTTGTCTACAATGTGTCTGTAAAGCATGTGTTTCCCTCGTACATTGTTCAGTTACCCTGCGGCAGAATTCTTACAGAACAGGCCATGTGAGTTCTGATTATGTCTTTTATTTACTGTTTCTTTCAAAATAAGGAGTTGCTCTCTGAACATCCTCTAAATATGACCAACGGGATTTCAGTTTTGTTGTATTGTACACACGTGAATTAACATCTTGGACATCCTTCAATATTGCATCTATTAACCTTAAACTTTTGTTCAGATTTACCCATTACTGCCTCACGGAAGCCTCTTGAAGGTGGCCCCTGAGTTCTCTGGCCGTGGGTCCAGTAGTCTGGCACTGGACTAGCCCTCTGGCCATAAACAGTGACAGAAACTATACAAAATGTATGACTTCCAGTTATCAGACTGAAGGTGGCACAGAAATATAACCTGTGGCAGGAAAGATATGTAGGAAGTGATGCCTTGAAGCCTTGGCTCTCTGCCTGGAAGATATTTCTGGATCATGGTCCAGGATGGAGGAGCCCAAGCAGAGCAGGGGGCCTCCCTGAGAGGAGGTGACTGAGATCAGGGTTCAGAGAAACTGACTGCTGGTTCACAGGTAATTTCACAGGTAACATGCGCTTGGAGTTTGGGGGGCAGAATAGTGGAGGACAAGGAGCCACCAGAGAGTTTCCCTGGAGTCTCTGTCTGAACCTTAGTCTGAGCAACTATCAAGGAATGATGACCAGCAAGAAACTGCAAGCCGAGAAAAGCTACTGCGGTCCACACAGAGCTGGGAGATATTTGAGTTCAGCCCAGCCTGAGTGCAGAGACCTTGCTGAACCCCCAGGGCATTCAGCAGAGGCTCCGGAAGGGTCCCCCCGAGGAGTGAGGCTAAGCCGGCCCTGAAAACAACAACTCTAAGCCCACTCTAACAAGGCACTAAAAACTCCAGTAAACAACTAAAAGGGTCAGGTTAATGCTTAAGTAAGGTAATTGCCTTCCAAGTGCCAAAGCCCAGTGCTCCTGAAGGGAAGACAGGAATCCAGACGATGCTGGATGATACGGACGATGTCAAGCATCCAGTTAAAACTACTAGGCACGTGGCGAAGTGGGACCTGTGGTCCACGACCAGGAGAAAAACTAGTTAATAGAAACAGAGCTGTGACTTTCTAACCGTCAAACCGAAAGATTTCAATTTAGTTGTGCTCTTCCTACTTGCCAGCATTGTTGCATGATGCCTATGACCGTGCCTCTCCATCACTGGTTTCCATAGCGACAGGCACGCCCAGATACCCACTGCTTCTCCCATCACTTCTTACCCTCCTTTGCTGGCTCTTGGGTGGGCCTCAATCCTGAGTATGAGGCTTTCTCGTGGCTTCTCTTTCTTTTTCCACTTGCTGGATGACAGCAAAAGCTCTCCTGGGTAGTCTCATTTACTCCTATGTCTTCAGCTAAAAATTTGTTTTGCAGAAGATTCTACTTTTATAATAAAAATATTGAAGTAGTCACTGTCATTATGATGCCTGTACATTAGACTTCATCAAACATTATTACGTAAATTATTCCCCTTGATTTTCGCTAGAGTCCTATGGGAAGGAAAATTCAGGAGTCCTTAACAAAGAAGGAAATGGAAGCTCAGAGATTCAGGTACTCTCTCAAAGTCACCTGCTGGGGAACAGCTGGCACATTCTAGAATCTAGGATTTCGGTCTCTTGGTACCATGCCCTTGGCAAACCTGTGGTGTCCTAGAGCGTATCCTTCATGACCCACAAGGATCGAACACGTGATGGATTATCTCATATTCGATAGTTATGACACGTGCTGCTAAGAAGTTGGTGGAGAAGTTTATTTACTTTTGAAAGAGAAAAGTCTCCTTTTTGGGCAGTGATGTGCAGACAATCTCTTTGAATAATGTCTTTAAATGGACAGAGGCGAAGCCTGTCAGGTGATTCATGCACCACGTCGACATTCCAAAGTGTCAGATTGCACAATGTGCTTTCCTTTCTCCCTCTGAGCGATCTGAACGATCTGTGCTCACATGCTCTACCTCAGAGTTACATGCCAGTGTGGGCTCTCAGTCTCATTATAGACGCGGGTCCTTATCTGTGTGGAAACAGGCAGCAGAGTCCAGGGCGGCTCCAGTAGCAGGCTGGTTGCTGGCATTTGAATTCATTGGTATTCACTTTCTTTATAGGGAGCCCAGTGCCTTGCATGACATGCATCTGTCAACGGTGATGATAGATTCCTTATGTAGTTCATGCCCCTTCGCGGTCGTCAGGAACGCCCCTTAACCCAGGAATCTCTGACATGCTCTCTGATGTAATCCTGAAGCTTTTTATTTCGGTGTCTGACTTGGAAAGTCAAAGGGTTGGACACATTTTAACTTGTCTCAGTTTGCCTTGGTGTGGTCGAATCCGGATCAGACTCAGTGGTCCTCAGGAAACAAGAATCCACATCCCACCTTCCACGTGCGCACACACACACACGCACACACACACACAATCAAAAGCAAAACTGAAACACAAACACACACACACAAAGAAACAAACAAAAAACACTACAAAAACTAAATTTTCACTGAAGCTTTTTTCTGTCCAGATCTATTTATCAGCCACAGTTTAAAAGTATTAATGTGAAACATAATTTAAAGTAAAATCTAATAGCAACATGTTACATCATTGCCTCTATCATGCGTGTGAATTTCACACAGTCTCTTCTGTTCTTCAGGGTAGCCCGTGTGATGGCTTACCCTAAATTCTGCACAACAACAAAATTAAACTTGTGTTGTTTTCAAAGGAGGAACAAATTGCATTTTTGTAGGTGTTAATATATCAAGTGCTAAAAGTGTTTGGTATTGGTGCCCTGTGTACCTAGTGTATCTTTTAGTGGGGATAAAAATCATATTTTATAATTTTGTATTTTTATTCCTGTTAAAAATGTATGCTTGTCACTAGGAAGCGAAAGTCAGGGCGAAGAAAGTACGGGGCAGAGAAAGAGTGGGTGTGTGGTGTCGTTTCTGAATTCCTCTTGCCCTGGTGCCTGTCCCCCTACCGTGAAGGCATGCGTTTCCGCAGGGTCTGGAGTTTTGTGTGCAGTGAGTCCCACACTCCTCCACACTAAGCGTGCACTCAAAGCTGCACAATTTCAAGTGCTTCTCTTTCCTGCGGTGCAACCACACACCGCGGCAGCAGAGAACGCTGGGTGACAGGCTGCGTTTCCTTTTGCAAACAGCCTCAGCAGACTGTGTTCTGTATGTTTCCATTTCTTGCCACCTTGAAGCAGTTAGGCTTGAAATGGACTCCTAGGGCTTGTCGGGGTGATAAGCCGGCATGAATACAAGATGGGGCGGCGTCCACTTGTGTTTCTAGAAAACACACAGTGTTGATCTCACTGGAAAGTACATTTACATCAGTGGTTTAATAAACAGATTATTGTGGTTTGGTTTCCCAGGATGCTCAAAATTTAAAGTTGAAACTGTTGGTAAAACAACACCGGGCGAGTCCCCTGGTCCTACACGGAGCGTCTCTGAGACCCTCGGCAGGGCCAGCACATGGAACCTGTTGTTGGGTAGGGGCTGTGGTGTTCGGTGGGACGGTGCAGACGCAGAGCTCAGGACTCGGATCTGCACGGGGCTATTAGCCTCCCCAGTGAATTCACGAGGAAAGCGAGGTTCGTAAAACATAATTTATTCTCTTTCTATTTTGATAGCCCGTCTCTTGTTAGGTTATTCTACATCTTTAAAAAGATGGCTGCCCGTGTCCATAAGTGACAAGAAAGCTTATTCCGAGTCCCATGAATATTTAAATGAGGTTTGTAATGAGTCAGTGTACTTAGCATATGCAAGTTGTGTTAAAACGATGTTCTATTTAAATGGGGACAAAAGGGGCTCAGAGCCAGGAGTCAGAAATTTGGGTACAGCTGTCAGTGTCCCTGCTGCATGTGGGGTCCTGTCCTTGTCTAAGCCTCTTGGGTTTTGGTGACACAGTTTCTTCATCTGTGTGATAAAGGAATCAGCTGACACCATCTTCACGTTCGTGCCCCAGTTGCTAAATTTCTGGGAGTCTGTATTGTATCATTTGGCTGAAATGCATCTTCTTTTTCAGCGTTTTAGCTTGTCTATGTCACAATCAACAAGCTGGAACAGAAACAGGCTTTAATTAAATAACTTAGTATGCTGTACGGGGGCTGAAGGCCGGGGAGTGTAAGGACTGACTCCTAAGGGGTGGCTCCAGGGCCAACTCCACCTGCCCCAGGAGATCCTCCCAGAGACAGCCGACCGCTGTGGGTTTTAGCAACTCACTTCAAAGTAATAGATGGCTCGGCGGAAAACTCCCTTCAGTGCTGAAAATGACTGCATTCAAATCAAACGTTTAGCTAAAATGTTCCTCCTTCTTCTTCTGTGCTGATTGGATGTCGACCAAAGGAACACTGGCCCCAGTGTCCAGCGTCCATTTTATTCCCTTTCGATACACTGATGTCAAATGAATATGTAGATTTGAAAGTAAATGTGATGAAAATGTTTACGTTTAACTGTTTTATAAATATACGTATATACACACATCTATGTATATAGAACTCCTATATATGGAGTTTTTAATATATAAAACCTGCTTTGATTAATTCATTTCACTAGAGACAGAAGTCTTACTCAAATAGGGATTTTGTAACGTTCTCAGCCAGACTGTGAACGACGTATTTACACCTCAGTGCCCGGGTTCCGGATCAGTCAGGACAGACGAGGGCAGCCCACACTGAGGTACCAAACCTCGAGATCTCACCTGGCTTAACACAGTGTCTGGTGTCCGCCTCGGGCCTCGGTCTGATGAGGGTCAGGCAGCTGTCTTCCGAGTGTGTATTAGGGGCCCGGGATTCTTTCATCTCAAACACGGGGGAAGGAGAGCCCAGAGAAATGTCTGAAGTGGCCTCTGTCACACCCCGCCGGCCAGCATCTGGTCACACGTCATACGTAAGAGAGGCTGGAGTGGCCCCGGGGTGGGGTTCGGGGGAAATTCTTTATTCGCTGCCACAATTCTTCATCCACACTCACTGCGATGCTCCTTCTGAGTAACTCTCAAGAGAAAACAGACGAGTATATTTTCCTCATGGGCCACAAAACCAAAGGAAAACAAAAGAATTGGCATTGTCCTACAAGGTGGCAAGAATGTTGTGAAAAATATTTATTTAATGACAAAGAAAATTTGTTTAAAAAATTTACTATTAGTGAACTCAGAGTAAACAGACCTGGCTCCTGAAATTCGACAGAGGGCACTGACATGGTTCTTCTTTGGGGGAACCACCCGAAAAAAGGTCATGTCCAGACTGGGGAAAACTTCAGAAAGTACACACCTTGGTTTCTTCCAAACAGAATTTACAAGGAAAAATGAATAGATGGAAGGGGAAATTAATGGATTATAAAATATTTAAGTGATATACCTACCAATTACAATTGTGGACCTTGTTTGGATTCTGATTCATATAAACTATTAAAAAAAAGTGACATTTATGAGACAATTAGAGGTTTGTACACTAACTGTATATTTGAAAACATTAAAAGAATTATGGCTGGTTTTTAGAATGATACTTTGATCGGTTTGTGTAAATAAGCTTTCATGAACTTTAGAGGCATACGCTAAAATATTTTAAAATGAAATGATGGGTCTTGGGTTTTCTGCAAAATAATGAGGAGGGTGGGATAAATGGAAAGTGGGGTAGGAATGAAACTAGACTGATCTTGCATTGGTGATTTTTGAAGCCAGGTGCGGACACATAAGGATTTATCATTCTATTTTATGTTTGCACGTCCAACAATAAAAAATTTAAAACAAATCCTCCCAAACTTAGTACTTGATTATTAGAGAATTATTATTATTTTTTACTTTAGATTCAATGCCTCTTGTTTTACATCTAAATTTCTCTTTCTGTTTACTTTGCTTTTTTATTAATTTTTATAATGAAGTAGAGTTGATTTACAATGTTGCATTAGTTTCAAGTATGTAGCAAAGTGATTCAGTTATACGTGTGTATATATATGGATATATATGTATATCCATATATATACACAATTTTTTTCAGATTCTTTTCCATTTAGGTTATTATAAGATATTGAATAGAGTTTCCTGTGCTGTACAGTAGGTCCTTGTTATTTATCTATTTTGTGTATAGTAGTGTATATCTCCTAATCCCAAACTCCTAATTTATCCCTCATTTCACTTTGAAGTTTTAGAAAATTGTTTCACTCTTTTCACATTGACTGTGGTTTAATCAGATTAATTTTTAATAATTAAAATAGAGAATGAGATGTTTCAAAACGTGTGTGAGCAGCAGAACCAGCCGTCGTCCTCTCCCTAGTGACAGGGACCAGCGCTGCCCAGAGCATCTTATTGTGTGAAAGCAACGCGCTAGTCTGTTGCCAGGATACACTCAGCAGAGGGAGCCGACTAAGGAAACACGCTTTCCTTCGTCACTTCCTGAGCATCTCCCTCAAATTTTCAAGACTACTTGGAAAAAGATTAAGTTTCCCACAAACAAAGGGTCATTTTCTGGAAAGACTACTAAACCACTGAGCTTAGCAAATTTGAGAGAACCTCTGTACCAAAATTAAACAAAAGCCCCTTTTATTCTTGACCTAGCAAACTGTGCCCATTCAGCTATGATGAGAAATAATCTTAAGGTATTTGAGTCTTGCTTCCAGTTCTGAAACCCTTGAGATGGAACCCCTGAGGATGACCTGCCCCATTCTCAGGACAGCCCAGCCGTCTACCTGGCATTAGCTCTGCAGTCTCAGTTAGGACCAGCTTCTGACGTCCCACAGAAGCAACACTGTGTTCTTTCTCCAGCACTCTTGATCAACATAATAAAGCTTTTTTTTTTTTTGGCACTTTGGGTGAAGGGTGAAGAAGATTTATAAAGCTACAGTTCAGAATATAAATAAGACCAAATGCTGAATTTCTCTCTCTCCAATATGATCAGGTTCCTAATAGGCAGCTCTTAGTCACTGTGTCGTATTTCAAACCCTTTAACTGAAGCGCAAATTATACTTTGAATCTGAGGAGAACAAATTGGATGACATTTCAGGACAGGAATGTATCTCTCAACGTTCCACGGTCCTTTCCAGTTGGATTTCCATTGTATCTTCAGTATGAGTTTTGTTTTACACCTATATGGAAAATCCTCCATGAGCTGGTGGTTCTGACTGTCCAGGCTTTTCCTGTTACATCCCTCCGCTCATTTAAATGACCTCTCATGGGTGACACGTGCCCGATGTTGTGTAATGAGCACATAAAATGCCCGTGTGAACTGTCCAGGTTGGAGTGTCACTTGGAAAGTAATGCTGGCATTAATTCAAAGGACTTGGAAGAAACCCATTCGCTTCCTCCTATCAGCAGTTCAGACTTGCAGGCGTGTTCAGGGGATTCTTGATAATGAACACTTTGCAATATTGATCTGGAGAACTCCCATATTACTTTGAATAAATAAATCCCACCGGCTTCAGAGATGGGGAAGTCATCTAACTTTGGAACCTGCTCAAATAGCAAGGGGAAGGGAAGTCCCTAGACTTTTCCAAGTTTTCAGCCGATCAGTCAGACAAAAAGTGTCTACTGAGTTTTCACTTTCTAAGCAAAAGCTGTGAAACAAGAAGGCACGGTTCTGGCCCCATGAGACTACACACATTAATATATAGAATATAAAAAATTGCAAAATCATAGTTCACTGTGCCTGGATCCTGGCCTGCTCCAGGAGTGAGAGACCAAAACTTTAGAAGAGTTGAGGACAAGGAGTGGTGAGGGAAACCGTGCAGTAGGAGACTGATGTTGGGCAGTAAGTGAGCTAGAAATTCTGGTAGATGAAAGCATTTTTTAAAAACACTTTGCAAGTGAAATCAAAGTGAACGTGTGATTAAGACCACTGCCATTGCCTTTCTTTTCTTCCCTAAGACAACGGCTCAGCTTCTCCGGAAGGACACGCAGGAGCAGAGGCAGTGAGAGACTGAAGATTCCTGTTCATCCTGGTGGGTTCCCTCCTCCTGGCCGGTTCCAGGAGGCTCCACCTTCTCCGCTTCACTCCACTGTCCCTTCCCAGCTGTCTGCTCGGCTGACTTCAAGGGGCAACCCAGAACCTGGAAGCCCAGTGAAAAGTTTTGCCGTCTCCCACAGCCGAAGGAGGTTAAATATCTAAAACAACTCCTTTGTTATGGAAAGTGGTTCACTTGGCCCCAGGGACTCCCCTTGCCCAAATGCCGCCCCTTCCATCTCCAGGTCTCCCCTAGGCCCACATGCCCTCTCCCCCGGGCATTGCCTCCTGACCTTGGGTGCCGCCCAGAGACTAAGCATGGATTTATTTGATCGACCGACCCACCAAAAGAATTAGCTGAGCAACTGTCACGTGACAGTCACTCCGCAGGGCACTAGGGCACAAAGATGAATCTTCAGGGAGCCCCAGTGAGAGAGACAAGTATACACAGAGATAAAGCTTGACCTCATTCACCACCTGAAAGGGACTCTTCCAAATCCTGTGACTGGTGTTTCTCTTTTCCTTTTTAAACAGCTTTATTCCATGTAATTGGCATGCAATAAGCGGCATATGTTTAAAGTGTATTAATTTGATACGGTTTGGCATATGTGTTTGCCTGTGAAACTGTCAAACCAATCAAAATAGCAAGTCCATCCACCAGCCCCCAAAATGTCCCCACGACCCACTGTAATTCTGTCTGCCCCTCCCTCATCGATCCACTTTATGTCATGGTAGGTCAGCTTGTGTTTTCTAAAAATGTGTATAAATAGAATAATATTTTTTGTAATTTTTTTGTCTATCTTCCTCCCTTCAGCATAATCATTTTGAAAGTCAGCGTACGGCGGTGTGGATCAGTGGTTCTTCCCTTTTCATCACCGAGTGGCGTTCTGCTGTAAGGATATACTGCCATTATCTATTTTCCCTTCAAGGCCATTTGGGTTCTTTCCAGTTTGGGGCCGTTAGAAATAACACTGCTGTGAACATTCAGGTACATGTCTCCACATGGACATCTGCTTCTGCTTCACTTGGGTAAATACAGAGGAGCAGAATGGCTGGAGAAGATGCTAGATGTATGCTTACATTTTTCAGAAGTTTCCAAATTGTTTTCCAAAATCACACATCCCCAACAGCAGCGCATGAAAGCTCAAGTTCCTCCACATCCCCACCAGCACTTCAGACTATCAATCTTTGTAATTTGAGCCATTAAAACAGGTGTGGCACCACGCTGTGGTTCCCTGATGGCTAACAATGTGCCATCGCTTCCTGTGTCTGCTTGCCTTTCGTACATCTTCTTTGGTGAAGTGTGTGCTTAAGTCTTTTCTCCTGTTTTTTATTGAGTTGTTTGGTTTCTGATTACTGAGTTTGAGAGTTTCTTATATGTTCTGGATTCATGCTCCCCATCAATATGTGATTTGCACCTCTTGTGTATTTATAATCTCTATGTTGTGCATCACTTTTAGGGTTATTATAAACTCTTAATGAATTGAGACTTTAATGAGATTACTTTCTTTATCCCTGATAGCTTTGCTCTGAAATCTACCTTGATACTAAGTTATTCTCCTAGTTTTATTAGCTTTAGCATAACATATTTTCCATATTTTTAACTTTTTTGTGTTTATATTTAAAGTGTTTTTTTTCTCATGCGGCATCAAGTTAGGTCTTGGATTTTTGGTCTAAACTGATCATCACTGTCTTTTAATTGGGGCAGTTAGAGGACTCGTTTTTAGGGTGATTATCAACACAGCTAAGTTTAAACTAACTGTCTTGCTGGTTGGTTTCCATTCATCCCATCTGGTTTTTTTTTTTTTTAACATTTTTCATTTTTTTCTACCTTCTTTTAGGTTGAGTCTTTTTTTTTCATTTCATTTACTTTCATTTCATCTGTTATGTTGGCTTGTCAGATATACCATTTATATCTAACACGTCATTTTTGTGGTTTCTTCAGGGCATACAGTGCACGTTTTAACACATCACAGTGAAACATCCATGGTGTCACGGCACTTGGCACAGACTAGAATCTTCACAACAGTACACACCCGTTTCTTCTCTCACCTTTGTGCAGCTGTTGTCATAGCTGCGTAAATGATGCAAACCCCACAATACATTGTTAATATTTTTTGTTTAAATATTCAGTCTTCTTTCTAAAAGATTTAAAAAATAATTTAAAATGTCTTCTATATTTATCCCTGTAATTATTCTTTCTGATGCTCTTCACTCCTTATGCAGATCTGCGTGTCGTTCTGCTCTCACGGTCCTTCAACATTTCTCATAGCAGGGACCTGCTAGTGACAAGTTCTTCAGCTTCTGTATGATTGAAAAAAGCTTTAATTTAGCTTCATTTGAAAGATATTTTGCTGGTTACTGAATCCTAGACTGACTTTTTTTTTCCCTGTACTTTAAAGATTTCACCTGGCCATTCTGTCACTTGCATTGTCTCTAATAAGAAATCTAAATCATTCTTCTCTTCGATCTCCTCGGGGTAAAATCTGTCTTTTTTCCCTCTGGTTGCTGCTGCACTTTTTTTTAAATCACCGTTTTTGTACAGCTTGTGCCTGGTGTGACCTGGTCTCGCTTCTGCCACGTTTCTCATACTGTGGCTGCGCTGAGTTTGCTGTGTCTGTAGGTTTCTTGTTTTCATAGCATTTGAAGAATTTTCAGCCATTATATCTTTAGGTTTTGGGTTTTTTTTCCTTCTTTCCCCTTCACTCCTTCAGGGAGTTGAATTGCACATATTTTAGACTGCTTGAAGTTTTCTGACAGCACAGAGATACTGCATACATACATTTAAAATTCTCTTTATTTTATTTTGGATTGTTCTGAGTGTTAGCATTCACTAAACCTCTTCTAAATGTCTACTCGGTCATTTATCCTACCCAGCGTATTTTCATGCCACACGTTGTAGTTTTCATCTCTAAAGTTTAGACACATGGTTCTTTTTATATTTTGCATGTATGTGCTTGAACTTTTGACCACGTGTAATGCAGGCACAGTAGCTACTGGCGTCCCTGTCTGCTGATTCTCACAGCTGTGCCATTTCTGAGCCGGCGTCAGTCAGCTGGTTCTCGCCTTCAGGGGCTGTATTTCCCCACCTGGTGATTTTTCACTGGATGCCAGAGGTGGTGAACTTTATCTCATTGGGTGCTGTGTATTCGTGTGTTCACACAGATCTTCTCCAGTCTAGTTCAGGGCTATTCAGTTATCTGGGAACCCGTTTGCTCTTTCCTCCTGTGATGTCAGGCAGGGTTGTCGCGGTCTTCAGGTTAGCCTCGTTATTCCTGCCCACTCGGGCAGGATCCTCCTTCGCAGCCTGGTCGGTGCCCTGTGAACCAGGAGGTTTCTAGTCGAGCCCATGGGAAAAGCTGGCCCTTTGCGAGCGCTGCCTGCTGTTGACCCGATCCTTTGGGTGATTCTTCCCAACCTTGCGTGGTTTCTCACATGCACACGCTTATCACTGATCAGCTGAATCACTGAGATGGGCCCTCTGGCTCCCCAGAGTTCTCTCTCTTTGCGGACCCCACCCATCACTCCGTCCTGTGAACCATGATCACTGGGTCCCCGGCTCCTCCTCTATTCAGTGTCCATCTGGATCCAGGCTCTGTGTTCCTGACCTGTGTCTTGGGAACTCTCTCAAAGCAGTGAGCGAAGGCTACTTCAGATCTCATCCCATTTGTCCCACCTCTCAGGGACAGCCCCGCATCTCTCGGGGACAACTATCCTTCATTGCCTGCCATCTTGTGTCTTGAAAGCCATTGTTTCATATATTGTGTTTATTTTTTTGTTTGGTTTTAGGTAAATCCAGACCTTGCCCCTCCATCTTGGACAGACATAGAAGTCCTGTATGACTACATTGTAGTCATTTTTGAAAAAGTTCCCCTCCATTCTCATCTCAGTCTCCATCCCCACAATGCCCTGCCCCCCACATCCCTACAAAACCAGTGACTAGACAGCAACCTACCTGGAGGCCACAATGACGGTGCACAGCTGGGTGGCACTTCCCATGGCCCGGAAGTGGGTGAGGAGGGCGAGGTATTGGAGAGCCTCTTAGAGAGGGTGACTCTAGAGGTATTTCTAAGGAACAGAAAAGATGAATGAACAAGAGAGGACGAGGTGGAGGGAAAGCTGAGGAGACCCTGATCCTGCCTCCCAGGGCTTCCTTTCCAGGAAGGAAACACAGCATCTATTGTAAAAAAAAAAACAAAAACAAAAAAACCCCCCAAAACATTAGAACCATTAGAACATTAGACTATGAAAAATGAGAGTCATGTATCTCTGTTGGGTTAAAAAATAAAGAGTGGAGGAGATAATCTCCTTTAACGCCAAGTCAGCTTTCCAATAACGGAGCTTGAGAAGGTCATCTCCACTTGACTTCATGCAGGATGACAACCCCAGAACGTTATTCAACCACAAGAGGAGTGGGAGAAAGATGGAAAAAGAGGACAGAGAGGAGGAGAAACTGCAGCCTAGCTGAGCTCACACTCGTGGAACGATTTCCACAATATGAGAATTTCTTCCATGAGAGTCAACTTCCCCACTGACTCTTCTCCAAGTCATGCAGAGACACTGAACGTGTCTCCCTGGCCAGCTTTCCTATCTGCAGGCTCGGCCCCCAGATGCCACTTGGCTTGCTCTCAGATGGTGTTACGTAATCTCCCAGTGATGCTTCCGCATCTCAAAGATTCTGCCCGTTTTCCCTTAGCTCAGAGTCGGACCCTTTGAAAGAGAACAGGTCCCGTTTCCCGCCAGCATCCTCCCCCTTAGTCACTGTGCTACAACTGCTCGGTAGTCAGATCTTCTCTTTCTTCCTGACAGATGAATTCTTTTTGCTTTTCTGATGTCGATTTATGTGATGTTTTCTCTGTGCTTGCTCCTTTTATAGAAGCAAGAACAGAAGGGAGGAGGGGAAAGAGTTGCAGGAGAGAAGCCCCCAAGGGTGTATAATCACCTATCCCTGCTCCCAGGCTGTCCTGTTTTTAATGCCCTGAGCCTTCTGGTACCCAAGGCTCAGAGGAAAATGCAGACACATGACGTTCAGCCTTACTTCAGGGAAAAAAAAAAACCCAAAGAACTGCAGTGCAATTATAGGTCCTTAGCATTTAATAAAGCCCCCAGTGATGGATGCTGAACGTAAAATAAGCTGGCGTGGTGTCTGCTTTCTGAAAAGGCGAAACTCAAAAGACTGACCAGAGCAGACAAATCATACAAATGGACAAAAGGCTGAAGAAAATGGGGAGGAAGAGGGCAGAGACAGATGGCCAAGTTGACAAACCTTTTCTTTTTTTTCCCTTTAAGATAATTCTCCTGGGTTAGGACCACAGGACATTCTGGAGGGTCTTCTTTTTCTTTTCTTTCTTTCTTTCTTTTTTTCCTTTTTTTTTTTTTTTTTGGTTTCATTTGCCTGTTTGTATTTAATCAAGGTTTGCTGTAAACAGTGAAGCCAAGCCTCTCCTGACCATGCTTACCATTAGGGGGTGGAAATGCCAAACTCCTACTTAGAATTACAACTCTACTTTGATGGAAAACCTTTCCAAATCACTCCGTTTTACATTTTTCCCCTTGGTTTTCTAAAACAGGACTGGAAAGTGCTAATGGAGTGTTTTGGAACTCAGAGTCCTTTGTGGCTTTCTAAGTCTCTTTAAAAAAAAAAATCAGCCCCATCACCATTAATCAGGCCTTTTGTGTGACTGGAGAATTAGAAGCCCCACACGTGGCAGGCGGGAGACACAGAAGCCTGGCCTCGGAGAGGGAGCAGCTAAACGCAGATGGGACGACTGAGGGCAACTGCCGCCCTGCGCCCGTGTGCTTCTGGACGCCACCCAAGTTATTAATAGCCATGGTGACAGCAGTGTACGTTCTATTGCTTCCTCATCGACAAGAACGGAATGTCAGGCTGCGGGGACTGGGACATGGAAACTATGCGGGCTGGCTCAATGGGGTTTTATTTTCTCCTTTTGAGGGCTTTCTGTTCTTTGTGCTTTTTACCACGGCTCGGGGGCAAACATCTTCGTGGGTGACGAGCAGGAACTGAGCTCATGGGAACTGCCCGGCAGTGATCCTCAGATGACTTAACATGATGTGTACAGAGGGACAGGAGGGAGCGCGAGTCCACATGTGATGATCCGAGCCACCCACGAGAGTAAGCCTGGGCCACTCTGCCCTGACTCACTGGTGGCAACGCCCATTCCATGATAGGCTGGCCTCAGATTTCCTTTTGATCAGGAAAAGAGTAGCTTTTTTTTTTTTTGCCACTGATGTTGAGATTAACTCAAAAAGAGGAGCAGGAGCTGGATGGCCCCAGACCCCACTAAACCTCTCGGACAAAAGCCAGCAGGGGGCACAGAAACACACTTACTGCCCCGGGCAAGTGTAAAGACAGGGATGAAAAAGCCATTGAAAACAAAAATCTGGGGTGGCATAAAGTAATTCCCCCCTTCATTGCTTGTTTCTTCTGTTTGCTCCTCCCAGTTCTGCGGCAGCGTAACTGGCCTGCAGCCCACGTGCGTCTGAGGCGCACGGCATGACATCCCCTAGAGCCGTCGCGAGAAGGCCCCCCCCAGCAAGGCGAGCAGACCCCTTCACCTCACACAGAGCCAGAACGAAGGAGAAGGAAAAGTGGTGATTTTCCCTTGCCACGAGACGTCTTAGGGTTCGCTCTCTGCCATGTGTGACACACAGCGTCGTTCACCATATTGGTCACGTTACGCATGTTCATCTAATAACTGGGAGTCTGTCCCTGCTGACAGCCTCCCCCCACCCACCCGCCTCTGTAAACACAGATCTGATCCTTTTCTCTGTGCGTTCGTTCGTTCGTTTGATTTTGAGGTGTTCCTGACCTCCGACACAGGGGTGCCTCCTGACGCACTACGTGAGTCTTAACACATTCCTTCAGCTGTCTATTCAAAGGCATGTTGGTACCTTCGGCACCTAGTGTACAGAACTGAAGAATTTCCCCAGACGTCTGACAGTTAAACTGGTGCATCAGGCTTATTTCGCTTCTGCTCCTTCCAAGTTTTGGGCAGCATCTGGCTCTCCTCCCGGTCTTAGGATTAACCTGTTGTCGCCTCCGAGCCACGTGTTCTCATAGTGGCTGGGTCTGGGTGCCTTGAGCCTTGCTGCTGCTGCCGCCGCTCCTTCACCCAGCGGCCCAGACTGTGACCCATTCAAGACCTGGAGCTCCGGGTTTCTCTGGTCTTTGTAAACCCTGGGACCACTGTGGACTCATCCCTTAGTGAGTTCTCAAAAAAACCGACTGACGGTATCAAAGCCCGAAGGTCTTGTCTCTGAAATTATTCCTTAAGAAGCCATTCACTTCGTTGTTGCTGTTTTTCCCACAAAACAATCGGGGGAAAGATTACCACACACCAAACACGTAATCCTTTAACTTGAACAACAGAAAAAACTTAGGCTGCCTGCCCGGTCGGGTTTCAGGTTTCCTCACCGTCCGTGTGTTTAGCACGTGCTGCGGGGCAGCCGCTAGAGCCTTCTCAGTTGCTTTGATTTCAGGATCTGCCCAGATTTTATGGAGACTCACACATGAAGTCTTTAAATTCCCACTTCACATTTCTTTCCACAACTTTAGATTTCAAAGATTTCTTCTGGGCCCTCCCGGGAAGAAGCGTGCACTTCGGGCCTTCGTGTGCCCCCCCCCACTCCCCCCCCGTGGTCGGGTGGGATGTTCTGTGCTTACTTGCAGTCCTAAAAGACACTGCTTTGACCCTGATAAACGCTGGCACTCTGAATTCCGTGTGTTTCCCTGTCGTTTTCCTTGGGCTTGCCCGGGCGAGGTCTGACACCGTCAGATCATTGGGGGAGGGGGGCTTTATTTCCGATTTCACATCACTTTTATTTTCATCATTCAGAAAGAACACCTCATCTTGGGAATAAGCGTCAGAGCAAACTTGGAAGACAATGGGCTCATGTTTCCAGCACAGTTAATCCTTGAAGCCACTTTTCTGTTTTGTTTTTTTAACTTATGTATATGCTCTTAAAACTGGTACCTTGACTAAGTTGCATTCTTCTGACTAGAGACAAGCTTCCCCTTCCTCTGGGCACTACCATCGCTTTTGTATTTTCTGGCTGGGACAAATTCGTATTTTGGCTATTCTATCTTGTTTCCTCAAAAATGTCAATTATCCTATGATGATGAGTTTTGTAACATTTTAGAATTATCGTTTAGCAATTTATTGTACATCCACTCACCTCTCAGCCCCCAACACACACACACACACACACGACTAGTACTCGTTTGAATGAGTGGGTATCAGACTCCAGCAGGTGGCACATCATAGTGACTGGCCTCTTAATTTTCTCTTTTCAGGGGTAAAATAGACTAGCAAATAGGACATATTTGTTCTTTTTCTTCCTTTGCCTCAGGGTTGCCTGCGATCACTGAGGAAAAGCAAACCTTCAGTATTCTGTTGCTACTCAAAGAGCTACAGATGGTTGAGGGGCAGAGCAGGCAAGTGCTAAGCAGCAGCTCTGGGTGAGATGATGACAGCCCATGTCTGCTCAGGTGACAGGCCACTCCCCCATGGGCCGCTCCAGCTCATGCTCACCTCGACGGCGTGTGCTGCATGGATGTAGCCCCCCGCTTTTATTGTTAAGCATACTGGGGATCACGACAGGAAAGAATATTTTATGCTCAAACAGCTAGTGCATGGGGAAGGCGATGTATTCTGACAGCAAATTCTACTTCAGCTAACTGGATTCCTTTTCTTCTTTTCCCCTTTCCTCCTCAATTTCATTCTTCTTTTTTTAATTTTGAATTTCTCCATCTTTTCATAAACGAATGCAATCTATTTGCATTTACTGTGATTTCGTAGGTGTCTGGAGACACCCCGGCACCTCGCGCGCTGCTCTCACTGCGCCGCGCGCTGGAGCGGCTCGCGGACGCCGTCAGCCCTGCCTCTCTGTGAGTTAGCCACGTGAGTTTTCCTTTTCGAGGTTTTAAATGTTTCCTCTATTTGTCTGAAGTGTAAACTGTCTGTGTCATTTCTTGTAGTGTTTCTCTTGTAATTTTAATAAAAGAACCCAAACTTGGTCACTGGAAGCACTCCAAACCCACTCCTGCGCTGTGTTGGCCCCAGGACCCCCTTGGGTTCTGCTGCCACGCAGGGCCTGGGCTCGCCTCCGGGTTCCTCTGTCCCAGAGGTGACATTTGCCCTTGAGAAGCCTGTGTGTGCTCCGGGCGCTCACTGCTCAGAGGGCTTGTTCCTTCTAAGTGCTTTCAGCTGATAGAGCTGGGATTTTTTTTTCAATATTTTATTCTGAAAATGAAATCAAATCTGAAAGCGCAGAGTTCTTCCTCACATGTCTTCGTTCCAAGTCTACATGCACCCTTCTTTTCCCACCATTGCCAGCAACTGTAACATGTTAACTCATTTGCCAGACCTATCGTAAAACTAAGCAGGTCAGCCTTACCTTCGTGATACCAAGTTATCAGCAGAGTTACTAAGTCAAGTTCAAGGTGTCTTTGAATTTCTTTTTGTCTTTGGACTCTGTTCTAGTAAAGATATAGTTAAGATACTTGTTAAAAGTTACCTAAATTAATTCCTGTAATACATGTGATGAGATTATTATACTGATATGCTTCTTGGTTCATTTGTATCTGTATTTAATTTTAAGATTTTTTATTATTTGGATTAAATTTACTTTTTAATATGTAAAACACTTAGATGGGCCAAATTTGTGTAAAAAAATGCTTAGAGATTTCTTATCCCCAATGCTATCTCTTTGAGCTCATTTCCACCAATCTCCTATGCAGATCTTCCTTGACGTCCAAAGACGGGGTTACGTCCCAAGAAACCAACCTATTGTTAGGTTGAAAATAGTGTGAAAATGCTTTTAAAACACCTGATCTCCTGAGCATCACAGTTTAGCTTAGCCTGCGTTAAACGTGCTCAGAATGCTTCCATTAGCCGAGAGCTGGGCAAAATCATCCAACACAAAACCTGTTTCATAAAAAAAGGGTTGACTAGCTCATGCACCTCATTGACATAAAAAAAGGGTTGACTAGCTCATGCGCCTCAAAGTGAACCAGCATGGCCGCTGGGTGCGGAGCTGTCAGTGTGGAAGCGGCGGCTCCCTGCTGCCGCCCAGCTTCACGAGAGGGGGCCCGTCACACCACGTGAAAACGAACTCCAGACAGAGGCTGCATTTTTTCACAACACCTGCCTTACGACTTATTTTCCTGTATCTGGCTGCGCCATAGGCACGGTCCCGAACGCAGGTGAAAACCACTGGGCACAGCCCACAGCCACCGTGTCCCTCACTCCACCATGCTTGTCCGTGACGGCAGCCGGTTGCCACCGAAGCCACAGCCCTGCCTTCAACGGGCACTTTATTTCCCACAGCTCTGGGCGTTAAGTGTGTCCTTTACCAGCGGATACGCAGACTACCGGTGTCTCATTCTTTAGTGCCAGCGGCATCTCTGCTGCCTTCAAGTCTAACAGGTCAGGTAAGTCATAGCAGATTCTTTTCTGAGAGCCTGGTGTCCGCAGATACTCCTGGTACCAGTGACCGCGCTGGGGAGGGTTCCGGGGAAGGAACACCAACTCTGGCTAGTGTCTCCCAGACTTTTCACAAGAATATAAAAAGGCTTCCAGAATCTGAATTTTTGCTGAATTTGACAAAGTTACAAAGATGCCTCCAGAATCAGAGTTGAGTCACACTTTACCTGCCAGGCTGGAAAGCTGTCCCCTAAATTACCTACAACTTACTTATTTCAACAGACCGTCGCTCGCCCCAGAGACGGTGCTCTGGGCACCATTTCCTCACCTTGCTGAAGTCACGGTCGTTCGTTTCTCTGCTACTTCGTGGCCCTTGACTGTGCTGAAGCAGTTAGGTGTTCTGCTGAATTTGTTTGTGCTGCCCTCTTAGGGAAGGGCTGAAATGTGCAGGTGTGACGTCCATTTGAGATCATTTTCCTGGAGGGGGGGGAGGGTTGCTGGGAAGGCTGAATGAATGACCAGGCAATGTTCCTGCTTGACTAGTCTCAGTGGCCCAGGATCTCTGATACCTGGGCACTGTCTCCCTCTCTGAACGGGCCCTTATGTGTCCTAATTCCAACAATTCTGCGTGGCTGATGATGGAAAAGAGAGGTGTCATGAGTTGATGTGTTTGGCTTCTCTCGCTGGAGTGTCCCGTTCATTAAGCCCCTTGCAGTTGGCCCTGAACCCCGTGTGTGTCCATGAAGAACTGTGGCACCAGGTCCTACTGTGGGCGTGGGGTGCTCCTGTGTCCACGTGAGGCTGTGGCTTCCTTTCGTAATTCTGTTGTCACTCTGCTCTACGTTTCTGGCATTTCTCACGTTTTCTGGTCTACCAGAAGTCCTGTATGCTGATTTAAATATTAAGTAATATTTTATATTATTTTTAAGGATTTGGCATGGGATCAGAAGGACATGACAAATGCTACAGTCTGGTAACCTTGGAAACACCTGCACTGGCTTTCATTCATTCATTGACGCATTATTTCATTTATTCACCTGCTAGGGGAGGCTGCTGCTCTTGGTGTGCCAAGGATTGAGCAACACCAAGAGTCTGGGAATGACAACAGCTCTCCAAATGCAGAACTTTCTTTCCCCTATGATGCACATGTACTGTGCAACCTATTTATATAAAAATATGGAAAATGCTACTTTTGTAGCATTGATTATTTTGAAGGGGAGAATAAATTAGGAGTTTGGGATTAGCAGATACAAACTATACAAAATAGATAAACAACAAGGTCTTACCGTGTAGCACAGGAAACTATACACATAGTTGGTGATAACCTATAATGGAAAAGAATGTATATATATAATATATATATATTATATATATATATATATATAAATATATATATATATATGTATAATATTATATATATACCTGAATCACTGTGCTGTATACCAGAATCTAACATAACATGGTAAGTCAACTGTACTTCTTCGGTAACAACAAAAAAAGACGATTTTATTCAACAGTAACGTTGGTAAACCACAATGGGGACTGTGCCAGGCAGACTGGCTCTGCTTGTTATCATTCACGACCTCGTTTGATGGATTTCAGTTTAACAGAGCCCCCAAAGTGGGTTCAATAAGAAAATCACCCTTCAGAAGGTGACAGACTTTATCCACTTTGCAACCAATTGTTTTAGATCATGGACCTCCATCCTCTTTGTTTGCTGAAATCTTAAAAGATAAAAACCTCAAATTGAATTTAGTTTTATTCCATTTTTCTTCAGAGCTTTGATCTCCCTCCCCTTGAAATGTATCAGTACTTTCATTCTCTTTGATTTTCTGTAGACTTTGGAGACTGAGTGGTGGCATCAGGGAAGCGTCCCCTGGGCGAGCTCTGGAGACCTCCTTTGAAGCCGCACGCGCTTCCCGGGCTGTGGGGGAGGCAGGCCAGCAGATACGCCAGGACGTCTGTCGATGACGAATTCAAAGGAAGGAGAAGACACACTTGATGCGTTCCTATTATAAAACAACAGTTGAAATAACTGCGTAGATTTATTCACCTTTAATATTTTCTTGTGAGACGACACCGAGATTTTCTTCTGCCATTGTAAAGACCTGGTCCGCTACATAAAATCCAGATTATATTGTGCTGTCCAATCACAAAAAAGTGATATTTGAGGTATAAATAGATTTTTTAAAAATCCAAAAAGTGATCTGAGAAATCAGAACAGGTGCTGGAGATGTATTATAGGCAGCTAATAAGACTTACCCTTTGAAAAAGTCATCTTTAAAGTTTTACAAAGCATCCTGGATTTTAGAGAAACTTACTGAAACCACAATAATGGGAACATCCCAGGGGTCTGCAGTACTTAGGTAAAGAGAAAAACTACAAAGGTAATTCTTCCAGGCTCTAACTCAGCATGCTACAACCCCTTGCTATGTGGGTAACTTTGTAACTCACACGGGTAGAACACTGTAGAATCTGTTTGATAAAGTCATTGCTTATGAATAAGATGTAAAGGAAATAGAATGGGGGTGAAGAATGTATTTTTAGTTTTCTGAAAGCAGTGTTACTGTTCTGGGAAACCATGAACATTGTAGAGAATTTACCATTGCACAATAAAAGGAAATATAATTGCTCTCATCTCCATTGCATGGATTTTTATGTGCAGCTAAAAACAATTTGAAAAATGTGATGAAATTACACCAAACTTTTCCTTGGAACACCGTTGGGTTTTTGTTTTTATTTTCCCAGCTTTGAAAATTTTTTTGCTGAAAATTTCCCAATGGGAATTAAAAATAAAAATTTTTAACTTCTAACTAAAGATATACATTTAAAAGGTGGAAAAAGTTAGCAGTGCAGAGCAATAGCCAGTGGGTGAAATGTTTCCACTGCAGAGTGCCCTTATGTAACAGCCTCATGTCCTTCGCTGTGACAGAAGCTGAGGTGGATGTCTGGCTGAAAGTGGTTAAGAATAGAATTTTCCCAGAAATGTATCCACACTTCTAGACTATGGAATTCACAATGTATTTCTTGTCCCAGTTGTGTAATGTTCATATGCGACGGTCATTTCCAAACCTAAGATTTTAACTTGTTGTTGCTTTCACTGGGTAGCAGAATTCTACTAAATTATATACCACTATTTAAGAATACTGAGGACATATTTTTCCACTGTAAAAAATACCTTTTAAATCATTTTAACCCACCCTAAACATTTTGATAGCAGTTTTTAGTAACCTCTCATAAAGTATTATTTTTAAAAGCAATAAGATTGGGCAGTTTTTGAACAGAGGATAATAATTCATACCAACTATGTTGCTAAACATAAGGTCTCAGGCCCAACAATCCATCATAATTCATACCTTATGGTCTGATAGCAATTAAAACACAATCATTAAATACACTGCAAACATACATAATTGTGGAAATCTTGCTTATGTGGAAAAGCATTCAGTGCTTTATTATCCAGAATAGTACCTTTGTTTATTATTTTGACAATGTTGTAATTGTTGAGGAACTTAAAGAATCATTCCGAGGGGACCTTTAATGCCCACACAGATTTGGACTTTATCCCATATTACGACGACTGGTAATGCTGTTAATACCATCACGGCTGTGAATGCTCTGAGTCTCAGCTGACTTTCCTGTCCTGTAAGTGGAACAGGCCTGATCAGCCGGCTGTAAGGCAGTGAGGGCCACAGATTGAAACCCCTGCGCTGCGGAGTCCAGACCGCAAAGCACAAAAGGCGGGACTTCTGAGTTCAGAGACTGTTTCAGAAAGTCTTCCCGGGGTCGGCCTTTAGCTCTAGAAGATGAAGGACCCTGGATGAGACACAGGCACCACTGGACAGAGTAAATACTCACTTACACGTGATGCTCATGCTGCCTGGAATGGGTGATGGGCAGGTCCGGGTGGCCGCTGCCCGAGCCCCAGACTGCCAGAGCCGCACGTGCAGAGCAACCGGAACAGTCACAGCAGGTGCTCGGCGCATGTTCTCACAAGCTCTCACAAGCTCTCACAAGTCTCATGCTTGAACTGTTCGCTTTTCACTCTGGTGTAAATAAACACACTGTGTGTGTGTGTGTGTGTGTGCAGAGAAATCCAGCTCACTGTTTTAATTTAACAAAGGTCGTGAAGTGCCTCCAGTGTGAAGGCCTGGCCAAGGAAGAGGTGGCTCGCAGGAGGCTGGCATCACTGTTGCTCTGTGGCTGAGGTTAGGCAGTCGGACGTCAGGGGCAGAGGGAAGAAAGGCGGGGAGTGGGGCTGGATTGTTGTCAAGCTGGAGAGGGGCAGACACCTCCCTGAGATTGTCGGGTGATGTCAGCCATGTTACCACTTGACCATGTCTTCACAGTCTCTTAATGTCCTGCATTCTGATGCTTTGACATCTGGGCCTTGCTGACACTGGAGCGACTGCCCCTCCCCAGGCCAGCCTGGTTCTAGAGGGAGAAAACCCCAACCATTCTAGGGCCACACCCCAGCCACCCCCTTTATCTGCCTCTCCCTCTCCAGGCCACTGTCCCCCTGCCCCGGGCCAGCCACCAGACAACCAAGGCAGCCTCTGTACCTGAGAGCCAGCTGGAACGACTGACCCATCACTGCCACATACGCACACCCAGCCTCGCGTTCCTCCCCAGGAAACCACAAAACAAGCTTGCCGCCCCGCCCCCACCCCGCTTCCACTGCCTCCAGCCGCACCCGGGGGCCTCTCCACGTGGCACCCCACCCCCACCCTGCCCCCGGTGCAGTGTGGGGTTTGTGAGTCTAACGAACTGTCTTTGCAGTGGAAGTCCTCTCCTGATTTACTGGCCTGTTATTATTCCTAAACTGACATATGCCTGCCTAGGAGTTACACATGAATAACCACGAATATCTTCGTTTTACAGACTATAGTTACCAAAGGGGAGGGGGGAGAGGGGTACATTAGGCATCTGGATGAACAGAAACACACTACTACATATAAAATAGATAAACAACAAGGACCTACAAGGAACTATATTCTGGTGATAATCTGTAATGGAAAAGAATCTGAAAAAAATACACATATATGTGTGTGTATATGTATAAGTGAATCACTTCGCTGTACACCTGAAACTAACATCGTATACCAACTGTATTTCCATAAAAAATAAAATTCAAAAAAGAATTTGTTTTAAAATAAACCATAATGCCTGAAGCTGGCAAGATGCTGTGAGAAGAATGTAGGAAGGGAGGCCGTGGGAATGAGACGTCCTCCTTGCCCTTACTTATCCAATCAGGAGACGGAAAAGTTTGTGCAAAACAACATGACCAGCACATAAACACCAGCACAGAAGAACAGAGTTGTACCCTTTTATTGCCACAGTAACTTTTCAAAGGTGGGTATGAATACAAAGTTCCAAAGAGCAAGACATGATGGTCTGATGCCAGTACTCAGAACTTCCTAGCAGTGGACAGAAGCCATGGATAAGCAAGACCTGTGCATCCAAGGAGGCAGAGGGTTCGGGGTGGCGAGCCATGCAGGGAAGCTCTGCAGGGACCAGGTCTTGTGGAGCAGCCTGGCCGCTGCAGCCAGAGGCTCTCAGTGTGCTGCCCTGCACTAGGCAGACCTTTGAATGGACACGATCCCTTCACGCCCCAGCTATGAATCTGAAGCCCTGTGAGTGAGTTGAAGCGAGTGCCTCACTTCCTGTAACCTCTGCCCAAGTCAGGAGATGAGATTTAAGTAAAGAGCTCCCAACCCACACGCCCAGAAATACGAGGCACGGGAAGGCACCGCCTGCTGACCAGTGAATGAAGCAGAAGACATGGGATTGCAGCCAGGGGTTTGCACGGCTCCACACGGCGAAGCAAAAACAACGATACCGTCTCAGCGTTTTCAGGTACTTTACATTAAAAAAAAAAACAAACATTAAAGGTATGTGGGAAAAAATTCTAGAAATGATGTTTTAAAATCTGTATTTTGAAGAAAGGGAGCACCACCAATTGCATAAAGATATAAAACACAGTAACAAACGTAAGGAACGATCAGGATCGGAACTGCAATAAAACCCAAACACCTACAAAGAAAGAGAACGTATGTCCTGTAGAGTGTGTCCCAGGGTGACCGGAGCACAGTCGCGCGCGGTCGGACCGCGC
This sequence comes from Vicugna pacos, assembly GCF_048564905.1. Taxonomy (NCBI): domain Eukaryota; kingdom Metazoa; phylum Chordata; class Mammalia; order Artiodactyla; family Camelidae; genus Vicugna; species Vicugna pacos. The sequence continues at coordinate 696,946 of NC_132990.1, forward strand.
AGACACGGCTGCGCAGCGTGCGTGGGCCCCTCCTCCCTGGCGTCCTCTCCCTCCGCGGCCACCCTTGGCCCGGCCTCGCTCTCGCTCCCTCGGGGTCGCACGGCCCGGGTCCGCGGGGCCTGAAAATCTGAGCGTACCCCGGGTGGGAAAGCGCACACGCACACACATGCATGCACGCGCGCGCGCACACGCCCGGGGGTCGCGTGCACTTAGCGGGCTGTCCTGTGCTTTGCGTGGAGACGTGCGGCCTGAGCGCCCCGATGCTCCCGACGCCGCCCCGCCCGCGAGCCCGGAGCCCGCGCCGCCTCACAGGGTGGTGTCCCAGAACTGGGAGGGCAGCCGGCTGCAGGAGGCCCCCTCGGGCTTCTTCAGAAGGGTGGGCTTCTTGCAGGGAGGCGGGGGCGGCGCCCTGGGCTCCGAGCGGCGCAGGATCTGCGGCCAGTCCCCCCGCTCCTCGCAGAGCCGCCGCCGCCAGTCCAGCAGCTCCTGCAGCGCCGCGCTCTCGTTCTCCGAGAGCCGCAGCTGGTGGATCACCTGCGGGAGGAGAGGGGGAAACGGTAGCACCAAACACTGCGGACGCGTGAGGAGGGCCACAGGGCCACCCACCTGGACCCGGGGCGCCGGCCGGGGCACACGCACCCCGGCCCCGCTCGGAAGCCTCCCGGCTCTGCTGCCCCGGGAGCAGCGCGCCCAGGGCTCGGCGGCGGGCTGCAGAATTAAGACAATAAATGGAACTTGTGGAACAGTTAGGAGGGGGCCCTGGTCAGCATCTGATGTACACCCAGGGATACTAGAAGGAATGCAGTGTCTGTTTGCCGTCTCATTGTATACACTCTTACAGCATCACCCACTTGGTCATTTAATGTATCGCAACTATAATTCCGTCTGTAATAGATGTGCGTGGATTTCTGAAGTCTCACCCCATTCCAGAATCCACTCCTCTGCCTACTCACAGTTACTAGTCGACATCTTTTGAGGACATGTGACCCCATTCTGACCACCATGCATTAACCAGGGGGTCCGCAGAGATGGGAACTTCAGGGGCCGTGGGAGCAGGGCATCACAACGTGCAACTGTATCGGCTGCTTCGTCGGCTTCCTTGAGGTCCCTGGAGAGGCAGAGCTTGCCCGCTGGGGGTGACTGGGATCCTTCCAGACAAGCAGGCTACATGGTGTGGGTTCCCTCTACTGCCTGCAACCAGTAATCTGGAACCGCTGTGCATGGCAGAGACCGATTTTTCTGTCAATTCTATAGTGAGTATGCTGGTTGAAAAAAATGAGATTCTGGACATCAGAATGGGGGTACTGGGGAGGATTCAGAGGAAGTGAGACGGCTCAGCCCGCCTTCAAAGCACCTGCTACTTTGTTCCTGCGTCACCTCCAGCCTCTCCATCAAGACAAAGGAGAATGAAACAAAGGCACCACTGGTTGGCTTAGGTGAGAACAGTCATCTGAAAACAACAAGGACTGTCAGCGTCCCAGGACAGGTCTGGGCACCCGGGCCTACAGCCGACAGAAGAAGATTTTTAAAGCCTAGAACCAAAGAGATGGGCAGAACGTTGAGACATGATGTTAAAACACAGAAGCCAGGAGGTCAAATGCATGTCTGTAGTGCAAAACTAGATTTCTGGAACTGGTTATTAGCAAAAGGGGGTCGCCCCAAATTGAATCTATTGATAACCACATTAAAAAAAGGAAAGCAAGACTATGATTGCCCAATCCCTGAAGCAAGCTCCAGGCACTGATCAAAAGTGAGCTGCGCAAACACTACACCCCTTGAAAAGGGTGTTTTTCTCTAGTTTCCAGGATTGTACCAGAATGACCTGCAAACCAGGCATTTTCCTGCTGGGAAGACTCTTGTGGAAGCCGGAAAGCCTCCACTGTCAGGGAAGCGAGCCAAGAAAACAGGGGGGAGGGCGTGCATAAAATCAGTTATGGAATGAACACTTCAGTGCTAAGTGTGTGTCAGGTGCCTTCCTGAGCACCTTGCCGATATGAACTCGTGCAGCCCTCCCAGGAACTCCGGAAAGCACTGCAAGCCCTTTGCAGGTGGGGACACTAAGGCGCAAAAAGGTTAAGTAATTTCCCAAAGCCACATGGAAAATGGTGGAACCAGGCAGTCTGAATGCAGAGTCTGTCTTCCTAACTCTTGTCCCACAAGGCTGATTACTTATGTAAAGAATTGATGTCGAGGATCTGAAAGACCAGGGTCCCTACACCGTCTCCCTCTTTCCTTCTTTTTCTAATTGGGATTTGAGTGAAACATGTGTTTCTTTCACTCATGTATTCTAGTTCCTCTATCTTCTCCACTAGCGGATGCTGTGTTGATTACATTTAGCATCAGCTTGATTTACCCTGTAAATCAAATTGAATATTGAATATTTGTATGTATGTTCCCTGGCACACAGTCAGCACATAACAGCAACCTCTGAAAAACACTGTCCTTGGATTTACTCTTACGGGAGGATATTTAATGGATGGAAGTGTATCCCTCTCAGTTGTTTATTTTCCCAACATTTCATAGAGATCTCATCTTTCTGAAGTAACACAACTTCACTTCGATCTATTTAGAAACAAAAGAAGGACCCTCTACATTGGATGTTTAGGTCACGGCAGGTTACTGCTCCCATTGTAAAAGTGCAAAAAAGGGGATAAATTACAAAAATCATATTTTTGAAACACTGGAAAACTCTGGTAAACTGTGAATTAGAAAAACTAACATTATGGATGGGGAGAATCTTTCCCAGCAAATGGATAACTGGATAATTACCAGCTACTTTTTTGGTCTTCTGGGGACATGTGGAGTCCTTCTGTAGGTCTCGAGAACCCTTTTTAAAAGAGAGAAAATCCATACGATATTTTGCAGCTGGATGAGACTAGATGCACCATTTGAAAACTTGAGAACCCCCAGATGCACGGTCATTTTCCCCAAGAGACGTTTGTTGAGTTCTTCAACTGCATGAGTGAGTGGGGCCCTGAGCCAAAAACTTATAAAAAGCAGAGTGAAATCGCCTAGACGTGCTTCAGAAGCAAAAAGTATGACAGGAGAGGTGATAGCCTTAAGTATCCGACAAGCCTCATCTTCAAGACTTGCAGATTTTGAAACTGAGTGGGGCACACAGCAGGAGAGCCGGGCCAGGGGCTCTGAAATGCACAGCTGGAGCTACAATAATGTTTCAGTGCTGATGAGTGCACACTGTCAGGGTCTCAGTCCGCGCACAGGAGGGCGCGGCCGGAGGATTAGCGGACAACCAGAGGTAGGCTGGTTTTCCATCACAGCTCAATACTTGATTGGATTAAGGTGATTGCCTCTTGCCTTTGCTTCCTGATGCAGGCTGGTGAAATCCTCTTAGGGAGAAGGCGTCATCTGTGGTGTCTGTAGTCTGCTCACCCACAATGCCAACTATGCAACCAGAAGTTACTATACATGTGAACAGACAGGATATTTACCCAAAGCCAAAAGCTAAAACAGACTCACGGATGGTCCAGGTTTAGAGTTAGCAGAAACAGACTTTAAAATTACCTATAATTAAATGCTTAAGAAAATAGAGAAAAAGATGAATAAATAAAAGAAACAGCAGAATAGACATGCACGTAAAAGGAGCAGAAATGTAAAGAAAGTAGCAAAGCAATATTCAAAGCAATAAGTTTCCAGAACCTGGGGTGGACAAATTATGAAGTTCAGCAAACCGCACACAAGATAAATCCACACACTGCCAGCAACAATAAGGACAATTTGTAATCAGTAAGACACTGTATTAAAAATGCCCAAGGTCAAAGACAAAGAAAAAAGTTTTACAAATCTAGAGGAAAAAAACCCAATTACCTTCAAAGGAGCAATCATGAGAGTGAATGCTGACTTCTAAACAGAAACATTGGAAGCCAGAAAACCACAAATTGCAGGTTAAAGCACTGAAAGACAGTAGTTCAACCTAGGATTCTATACTCAATCAAGAATCTTGCAAAAATGAAAGAAAGCTGAAAACAATTTTTTGGACAAACGAGAACAAGGAAATTTGCTATCACAAGTCTTGCCTGTTTTTTTTTTTTTAAGGTGAAGAAAATGATCCAAGGTGAAAAATGGAAATTTAAGAGAGAATTAAGGACACGGGAATTCAGTCCATGGGTAAATATAAATGATATGCTTGCAGTGTCTTACAGACTTTACATCGTATGTAGAACAGCACACCAACAGCAACTGCAAGAGCCAGGAGGGAAACGTGGAGCTTAGAGGGTCGAAGGTGCCAGCGGTATTAGGGAAATGACCAGAATAACGTAATTTATTAAGGTGAAATAAATCAAGGAGTCACGCCTTATTCTCCAGCAAAAGTACAAAAAGAATAGTGAGAGGAGGTATAATTAACAAATTAATATGAAATAATAAATAATTAATCTAAAAGAAAGCAAGTAGAGTGCAAATATATATACATGTAAAGATGGAGGCCAGTTCCTAACAAAACAGAGTAGAGCATGAAAACACAATCCCAGTCTCCACCCAGCAGCTGGAGATGCTTTTCCACGACCTGATGGCTTGTGCTGTATTTATGCCGCTGCTGGTGTGCACAGACCCTCTGTCCTCGTATCAGGCACAGAATCTATCCATTCTGTATTTCTTTTCCATGCTAAACTCTTTTCAGCAGCTTTTCATAATGGCCAAAAATATATACTAGGTGTGACCCTCTGCTAAGACCTTCATAATAGGGAAGATTTGGAGAGTGAGTCACACCGCAGAAGCAGCCCATCTGCTGAGAGTGACTTTCAGCGGCTGCTGATCTGAATTAGGCTTGTGGGGAGGGATTTTGACATAAAATGTCCCAAATCCCCTGAGTCATTGCTTCCCTGGGGAAACAAACAAACAAAAAACTCTCTAGCCTTTCAAAGCTTCTCGGCATTTACTAAAAATATCTGAATTCCCCAGCACATTATAAAAGGTGGAAAATTTAAGACACACAAACCATTAGAAGGCATTTTCTTAATGAGGATATCGATGTCTTGAATAATGTAGTGGAGACAGAAGCCCACCCTCTTTGAATCAACCACCAAGAGCTTTCGATGCTTCCGTGATAAGCAAAAATTTGACTGTTTGCAATAATCAACCAATGCTCAGAATAAACCTTCTCACTGAGAGATCCCATGACTGTATCTTATATTATGGAGATTAATAGGCACTGAGTAAAATCAAAGAGGTATATAAAAATAGTTGCCAGAGTGGCATAAATGAGATGCTGAAATATCAACGGTATTGATCTTTGTTAAAAAAAAAACACACATACAATGAATCTTCACAGGTTGTCCTAAATTAAGGCTGACATTCTGTGTAAGGACATATGCTCGGCCACCCCTTTTGACACAGTGAAGGTCAGAGGGCACTTGAGAACTATGATCTGTGAGACAACGTGGAAAAGATCAGAAGACAGGGACCGTGTGCCCTGACTAATGACGCTCAATCTGCTTCATTTAGATTTATTAAATTTACCAGGTTATGAGGCACACAAGTCACATTTGTCAAAGACACTGTAAGAGCTTCAATATTTTAGAACAGCAAACACATGCAACTCTGCATGTTAGTTAAGTGGTGGTCAAGTAACCTATGAGGCAGAGAAAGTATTTGCAATATTATCCAGCAGCATAGAAAATATCAAAATCGGTGTTTGGTCATTCTTTATATTTCACATCCCATTGGTGGTAACAGAAACCGTTACAACATCCCTTGCCATCATTTGCTATTTCCCAATAAATTGAATATGATAATTTATTTATTTAAAATATTTCAATTATTTATTTTATTACTGGCAGGGGGCAGGTAATTAGGTTTTCTTTCTTTTTAGAGGAGGTATTGGGGATTGAACCCAGGACCCTGTGCATGCTAAGCATGAAAAATTTGGTTTGGGTATTGAAAGGGAACCATTTCTTTTCAGAAAGAAGAGAGATGACTGTGGGGTCAGGGGTGCCCCTGGCAGTGTGGCCTGGAGTTAGCCGGCTTCTCCCTGGACCTCATTTATCCTGGTTTGTTTGAAGCATAAAAGGAGCCATACCGGTGTCTTCAGTCTGGTTTTCCATTGTTGCCAAAGATGTATCTCCCCCCACGTTATCCCTCCAGACAGCTGGTCCCTTACCTAGTTTTTCTTCTGACATGTTCTATATAATCGTGTTTGCACACAAAATCATTATCTGTCAGAACCAGAGGGCAGCACTCCCGCTGGGAAGTAAGACAGGACCCGGACCGCGGGGCTCTACGCGGCAGCACCATGAAAGTGACAAGTGTCCTGCTTCTAAACGAACTGGTGGACATGCCAGCCGTGCAAGTGTCTTGACATGAGTGGGTCAACAAGAAGGAGTCTTTTTAAGCTTTTTTTCCTCTTTTTTTTTTTTTTTGTATCATTTACCTGGAGAAGGGGGCTCTGTAGAGGAAGGTCTGGAGAGACTTCAAAGAGGTGGTAACTTTGCTCTGAATTTTGAAAGACGAGATGGGCCCCAGCTGGAAAGAGGGGTGGAAAAGGCCGGAAGGCATTTCCACGGGTCTTGATGCAGGCAAGTGCCGGTAATGACACTGAGCTTCCGTCTCTAACAGAGACTGGCAGACCCGCGAGGACTCTGATTCTGGTTTGAGTCTGGGTGGGATGTGGACAAACCACGTCTCTCCAGTCAGGGTGCCTGGATGGGAATCCTGAATTTGCCACCTAATGGATGTGTGACCTTGACCAAGCCCATCAGCCTCCTCACCTGTGAAGTGGGTTCACAGTCATTGTCAACCTCAGAAGGACGGGGGTGGGGGTTATATGGATGCCATATGTGAGCTGCCTTTAAGTGCCTTGAAAATGTTGGGAGCATTCTATAAATGTGGGCTCTTATGATTTTGTCAATTGTTAACTCTTTGACTCGAGAAAACCCTCAAACATACTGACTTATGATTATCTTGATGACTCAATCGGATAATGTTAAATCAAAGTAGTTTGCATGATTTGTGGCCCTATGTAAATATAACATGTTCTTTTCCTTCCTTATTAACAAGAAGATCTCAAAATACTGGATTTATAACATAACTATGATTTCTATACGATTTAAAATAAAGAAAATTATGCAAGAAGAAAATGACAAAAGGTCTAGATGTCTTTTAGATTTTGGAGTAAGAGAAAAAGCACTAAAAATCAGATATTAGTGAGTAATTTCAACAACCGTTACCTGTTTCTGAAATTGAGATCTGTAAATGTTTTTCCAGGGGTCCTCAATTTCTTGGGACAATCTAAAATTTTTTTTGCTTTTTTTTATTTTTATGATACTTTAAAAAAATTGGTGTAATTGTGCTTTGGACCACTTGAATGCCTGCTTTTTAAGCTAGTGCTCAGTGAGATTTCATTTTCTGATGTATTTTATTTACAAGCAGACTGACACAGGTAACATTATTTATATCGTTGCAGGTTAACGAGGAGAGAGTAAATGGATTTAATATTCAGATAAGGTGTTTTTCTCCAAGAAAATGCTAAGTGATTTGACATTGTAAGGTAGGTTGCCTAGCAGTTCAAATAGAAAAGATGGAGACGTGGGTCAACCAAAGGCACACGACAGTAGATCTCACTAAGGTGCAGGGATCAGAGTCAGAGCCAGGTTAGTATTTTCAACAGCAATTTCATTTCATCTAAACAAAGTCATACTTCAAATAAATGTAAATGTTAGCTTTTTTGGCTTTTGTAGGTTTTGGTTTCACTGAATCAGCTTTGATTTCTTAGCTATACTGAAAGCTAAAAGAATAAAGGGATTTTATGTAATGATGTGGATGCAGGTTTCATTAACATTATAATAAAATCACTTAAGAACCGTTAAGAGTCAGGGATAACTATTATATGATTTAAAAAGGGTCACAGACATAATGCAACTGGGGAGAGTGCTGGTCTGTGCGGCTGGGACGCCCCGTGGGCAAGATTCGTTTTTTGTGTGGTGAGACTCTGGGTGTCTTTTGGAGACCGAAACTAGTGAGTTAATCTCTGCCCAGCACAAGGCATCCGGTGCACTTACTCAGAGGGTCTGAGCCGAGTGAGTGTATGAATGTTTGGATGTACGTTTGAGAACAGGGACAAATGTCACTACAGTGTATTAGACTTGTGGTGTCACTGTTTTGGAAACTTAGGGGCAATCAGGCACCTCACCCCATCGAGGCCAGGGAAGTGTGAACGAAAATACTGCAATGTGAGTGAAAATACTACAATCATAGCAGTAAGCAAAGAATGCTGAAACCAAGTCATCAGCGGCTGCCACCACCCCCCAGTGAGGACAGGCTTGCAGCCCAGCCTCTGCAGCCACTCACAATGGTGCACCCTGAGCGGACTCAGAATAAGAAAGGACAGGACCCTGGCCCTAGATAGCAAGGTGCTTGTCAAAGGAATGAATTCAGTGAGCCCAAATGTTTGCTTCCTCCCATACATAGAAAAGCACTAGATTCTTTAATTTGTGATGCCTGATTTTCTTTAGATAACAAGCAATATTTTATTGTTCCAACTACCTGGTCCTTGTTGTAAAGCTCCTATATGTCCTAGCTCCTCCCCTACCTCTTGGGATCAGTCCCTCAGAGCGATCTGAGAGGCTGTCAGCCCGGCTCGAGTCCTCCTGCCAAATAAAATATAACTCTTAACTTTTAGGCTGCGTGCTTATTTCAGTCAACAGAAGGGAGCCTTGCCAGATTGACTGTGGACAGACTCCCACCCTTCAGAGGTAGTTCCCATCTCCCAGATTCAGAGAAGACCCTTTCCAACACTGTAAAGCCCTGGGAACTTGTTAAAAACGCTCTCTGGCTCTGAAACCCCAGAGCGTGTGCGGGGTCCCGGACTCAAGTGTGGCTCTGAATTCGGACATGCCTAGATGGGTTTGAGTGGCTGGTGAGTGGGGTCAGTGACGGGAGTGGGACAGTCACCCTAGACGTCAGGGTGGCCAAAGACCACAATGCCTTGGCCAATCAAATAAGCGTCTCCTATGCTATGGTCTCAATGTTCATGTCCGCAAATTCACACATTGGGATCCTATGCTCCGAGTGATGGCATTTGGAATAAGGCATTTGGGGTAATTAGGTCATGAGGGCGGAGCCCTCATGAATGGGATCGGTGCCCTTCCACCATGGAAGGACACAGTGAGAGGTCTGTGACCTGGAAAGCAGGCCCCACCCAACCACGCCAGCTCCCCGACCCCAGACTTCCAGCCTCCAAGACTGGGAGAAATAGATTTCTGTGGTTTATAAGCCACCTAGTCTGTGGCATTTTGTGATAGTACTCCAAATGGCCTAAGACACCTTCTACCCAGAATTATTATTTCTGGATGGCATGGGGGAAAATGGTGCTATTCAATGACAGGTGTAAAACTCGGGCTTCTAGAAAAGGGCACAAGCTATCTGTCAGCTTAAATGTCTTTGAAAAAAAATTGGTGGAAGATCTAATAACACACTTGGAGATTATTCTGATTTTCATTTTTATAGTTGACATTCTAAAGAGACCTGGAAGCTGCAGAGCTCAGGGTCCACTTGGATCCAGGATTTGCTGGGAGCTGGGACTGTCTGACCCTTCCACAAGCACCGGGGGTCGGGCAGCATCACCCAAGGCACTCCCCGACGTGGGCTGCACTTAGGGGAGCTCAGCATTCTTAATTTACCCCCTCCAGTCAGTTTAGACCACCTGAAATGCAGCCTGGGTGGCACCCATAGCCCCACCTTCTCCTTTCTGCCTTTAAGGAAGGACTGCAGAAGGGAGACGCGAAGCCACGTACCTTCAACATATGAATACACCTCTGAGCAGTCTATTTCGAGCTCCCAGAACATGAGGACAGCTGCAGCAGTGACCACAGTCCACAGTCACTTTCCTGTGCGCTGCGGTCCTCATCCGCGAATGAAATCCCTCCCTTTCCGCAGATTTTTAACAAGAAGATTCCTTCTTCGAAACTAATCTTTGGAAAACAGTGTTACTTAAAACGCTGGTGATCACAGCCTGGACAACTCAGGACGGGAGTTAAAAGTAGGGTTTTTTTTCTGTTATTGAGAAACTCTGGCTGATCTGATATCTAAAAGTTCAAGACAAGAACACAGTCTCCATCTCCCACTCCCCACCCCCATCCTGCCCTGCACTCCAGGTTTGTCACCTGTTTTGTGTCTTCTGATGTCCAGGAAGTGTCAGTTAGCTATGAAGATAGAGTCTGATTGATCAAGTGATGTGAGGACCGACTTCATGCGACCTCTGTGTCCCACCGTGGGGCGTCGCTAATCCCTTCACTTACTCTAGGGGTTAAACCCCAGGAAACCTCTCACGGCCCAGGGGGAAGCACAGCAGGATGCAGAGGCTTAAATGAGCTTTATCACTTACATATCTGTTTACTCATTTTCAGCGGTTTCTTATTGCGTCATTATTACAGTCCTATGATGTGAACTAACTGAAAAGTGAGGTATAAATTGTCTTACTTCCTGCGGGTGCGCATTTCTATGGATAATAGTAATAAAGGTAAATTAATAATTTGCTGCTGATTTTTACCTTAAGTCTTTCTCTCCTAGGATAAAAATAACCTTTGTTAAATAATTCGTGTGTAAAATCATGTTGCTGTTCATTTGTCACAGAATTGATTTTTCTATTGACTATTCACCCAAAGGTGAAAAGAGGCATTAACTGACATTTATGGAAATTAAAAGAAGGAAGCGTCTCAGCTGACTGAATAGTGAATATTAGTGTTTCAGATGCAAACCCCATTTGCACTCCTGCTAACAAGATATTGGAGGACAAAACATTAAAAAAAAAGAAATTTGTGCATCAGTTTGTAAAACCATAGTTTACCTAAACAGATCCCAGCGACAAAGCTTAAAATGAAATGTGATTCAAAAAGTCTTTGACTGAAGGGAAGGACATGTCCATACATTAAAAAAAAAATCAAGAAAATGATCGGAAAGTGAAAACAGCAGGTTTGGTTCAGGCAGGCAAGAGCGGCTCCTTCCGAGGTGAGAAGCAGCCATTCACACCGCAGCCCAGGGAAGCTCATTCCTGCGCTCTGGCTCCCCTGTTGCCGAAGGGTTAAAAAAAAGGGAAACTATCCCTTCGAAGGAGCAAGTTCTCCTGGAAACAGGAGCAACTGCTCTGGGCAACAGGCAGCGAGGGAGGGAGACAGGATTTTAATGTTTTACCTTACCTGCACATGTTGATTTCTTAAAAAAAAATTTTACTTTTATAATAACTAATATTATACTTTACTTTTATAATAAATAATATTATATTGGAACACATTTAATGTAATTTAAGTGAACATTAATTTGCATTTTGCAGCTAGTTGTAAATTCATAGCCAAGAATAAAGACTCTGATGAGTGAATGCATGTTTCTTCTTATGATGGAAAGTTATAAAACAGAAGCTCATGATTATACATCACGCAGTATAATTCACTTGTGACACCTTAGGTTGTGGATTTTATATGAGCTCTGGTCTCTTACCTCAATTCATTCAGAAAACATGGTGGCATCAGTACAAGTGACTAGCAGATTGTAGCAAAACCTGGTAACACACATGCAGAATATGTCTGTAGTGATGGCGTAGTCATGGGTTCAAATGTGGAAAAATACACATCAATTATATTGGGAACACAGAGAGTCAGAGATTACAATTCCTTTCAAATTATTTTTCTGGGAATTATGTGGGAGGCTCACTGCAAATGTCAGGAGGTATTATTAGGGGCAAATGATCTACTAGATTTTTCTCTCTCCAAAGAATAAATCTGTTTATATAATTCGCTTGCTCACAAATCCTCAGTGCCGCCTTGCCCCAGCCTAAGAGCCAGCACAGGAAGTCCCGTGCTCTCTGACCACTCCGATTATCCCAGCTTCATCAGCACGCGATCTCACCTCATCTCTGTTGGTTCACTCAGATGCACCCAGACACTCTGTAAGTCCACCTGTCTTCTCCACAATAGTCCCAGTTTGGATTCCCCGTGTAGAAGCTCGGAGGTGTCCCAAGCCCGTTTCAAACATCGTCTTCATGGTCCTGCTGTCTGTTCTGAAAGCGTTTTCACGTGCTGTTCCAGCAGACCCTCATAACCATGGGAAATGAGCCAGTTAAGGAGCCTTCGCCTCATTTCATAGATGCTGAAATGCATCCTCACAGCCCAAACTCACCTGGCTGATCAGCGGTAGAGTCCAGACACACATTCAAGGATGCTGAGTTTCGTCAACCCTCTGAACTAACCTTGACTTTCGAGAAGTCTCCCGTATCTGCTAATCAATCTACACGTGTGCTTTCAACGATCAGGAGAAAGAAAGTGCTGTGACGGGTTTCCCAGGGCTAGAATCACGCTTGAGGACCTGCTCCCTCAAGAGGCTTTCATTCAAACTGAGCCACAAGACATAGAGAATTAGATGAATCAGCATGCTCGTTATAGCTGACTAGTAAATCATAGACGCAGTCACTGCTGTCGGAACACAGAGGGGACGCGACTCATTTCAAGGCATCGTGGCCCAAAGATTCCTCTTGGGCTGTGGGCTTTGTTCTGGACTGAAGGAGGGGTAGGACACAAAAAGAAAGGAGCCTCCTTGGGTGGAGTGGTGTGAGGAATGGCGTCCACATTTTTGTTCACGTCTGCGTGTACAATTACCAAAAACACGAGAGGGGAAGGCACTGTGCCACGTACAGCTTGAGAGTCAGCCCTGAGCCATCAAGAGAGACGTGAATTAGCAGAAAGGATGATCTGGGTGTGAAAGGCAGAAAGGCAAGGGCCACAACCGCGGCAGCTGAGTGCTCCACAGCCTCCAGAGGATGGAGGTCTAAGTCCGGGGACACGCATCCACTTTCCAAGGAGCCAGCGTGGTCCTTTGCACTGTTTCATAGGGCAGAGTTTATCTGTTAACTTATTAATTTCCCCAAACATTTTTTTTCTGGAAACAACCACATTCTGTGTGTTATAGTATTAAATATAATTAAGTAGAAATGAGGAAAACCATTTCATGAAATTGAATGCTAATAAAACCACTAGCCCAATCCAGGTAAATTTTAAAAATCAGCTACAATTAGGAAAGGGGCCGAGTTTCGCAGCTGGGACTGACTGAACGAGGGGGAAGCACCCTCTCTGCCACCAACCTTGGTTCTCCCTCCAAAGCTTAGCTACCAGCCCGAGCCACCTGCCTGAGGACTAGCGGTGAGAGAGGTGATTCTTTCTAATCATTAAATCCACAAGAAGGTCCTAAAAGGATTAGAATGTTTCTCCAAGGTGCCCAGTTTACTCCCGGGGACTGATTTTGTCCCTGAGTAAAATTAAGTCTATTGATTTTGAGGAATTTCTCAACATCCATTTCTTAAGAATTACAAGCTTTGGTTTCATATATTTATGACGTGGGGGGGCACCACTCATCGTTATTTTGCATTAAACCATCTGATAAGCCACACTGCAATAATTCTATCATCAGAAGCCATGAACAGGCATGTTTTTTACTATCTTAAGGAAAAAAGGTGGCTAAAGAATGGGGGCTGAGCCCAGTTAATTAAGTACTATAAATAATGCACAGCAGCAACACGTGAAACACTAAGCCAAACACGGGATAAAGGCCGTCAGTTACTGTTATGCAAGATGCCGTGACAGGCAGACCGCCAATACCGGGGGGCTGACACAGAAGAAGTGTACTGCCCACGTCAAGGCTAAAGAGGTGCTTCTGATCAGCGGATGACCTTCCACGTTGGCGTGAGTGGACTTTGCATCTTCCGGGGTCTTAAGAGTCTTCCGTATCCAGCTTCTGGTTGGGAAAAGGCATGGAATACTGTAGGGAAGGGGAGGTTTGTGTGGTCAAGCTTGGGAGCGGCTCACATCACCATGGCTCCCGTTCCAGTGGCTGGACCTCAGTCACGTGACCACCCCTAACTGCAAGGCTGCCGGGAAACGCGGTCCAGCAGGGGCTTCAGGAGAAAGGGATTTGGCGGGCACCGTGGCTGCCATGGTGTGGCTCCTCGGGTCAATTACAGTGTCTTTAAGGCCCAGTCATGGCAAATCGGGTGGATGCAAATGCTAGACAAGACGGGGGAAGGAAAACAGGACGGATGGGGACGAAAAAGAAAAGATTTTGCCAAAGTAGGCAACGTGTGAGAGCACAGCTCTTTGATCAAGACTTCTTCCCCAAAATAGATAATAAAACATCACCTGCAAGTGTATAAAATTAAATCCACTTGGGCTTCAAAATCTAGGCTTTTTATATCGTTGACTTCATGACACTTTTCCCAATATCATAGTTCATCTGTTTTAGAACCTATTTCTGACAGAGTCAGAAATACGAAATGACAGTTTCAAATAATAGCATAATCATCGAAATCAGAGAAGAATCAGGTCTTCGAGGTCTACTGAGGTCATAAAATAAATTCCTTCACCAACGTTAGCTGGTTATGTTTCAACACAATGCAAACCTTTCTGTTCCTTTAGCCTGGATCTTTCTTTCAAAGTCATCAGGTCACAATAATGTACAGAGCAGTCAGGAAGCCCAGGGCCCAGGTTCCCAGGGGCCAGCCTTCCAACTCTCTGTTATCTTGAGCAGGAATACAGCTATCTGTCTCCTATTTCCCACTTGCAGAAAAGGCAACTGTCTACCCTTTACTTGTCTTCTGAGCAGACCCAAGTTTCCAGACCTGGTCAGTGGTTTTCCTGAACGACAATGCAATCCCATCACAGCTGGTATTCTGCATTGCACCTCCCGCTGTAGTTTGTAAGTTCCTTATTTCTTGAATTAACACAAACTCATGGCAATTTCAGCTGCTCTGCATTTAGACGCCTAGTGACATGCAGTCACTCCTCTCCAGCCACCTGGCTGTTGAGATTCAAGCAAGCTCCTGCCCGGATACTTCCCCACCTGGGGTGCCCCCCCCCGACCTCACATGCCTGACTCCTCAACTTTCTTACTCCATCTTTGCTCAGTGAGGCTTTAACTCCACCTGATTGGAAATTCCAACCCAACCCAACCTGCCTCCACACCCCTCTCGTCACTCCCAGGCCTGCTTATTCTGTTTGACTTTTTAAAAATATGTTTTATTTCCTTTTACCATATTAAACATATTATCTAAACATTGTATAGTGTTTGCTTTCCCATGCTAGAATTTAAGTTCCAAGAGGGCAAGGATGTTTGCTTTGTAGACCGAAGTTTCCTAGGTGCCCACACCTGTGGCTTGCACAAGCAGGTTCTCGAAAAATATTTGTTGAATGAATGAATGAATGCATGAAACTTCAAGTTCATGCAATCCACTTTCCCAGAATTCAAAATAATGTACACATATTATATGCTTTATGTTGTGCATGTTATGTATGAATACACACATCTAATTACACAGAGCTGCACACACTAAAGCCACGTATGTTGTTCCTCATGGGTAACACCAGGGTCTTGCAGAGTCATGTTCATTGTGTGTGACTTTCACATCACACGCTGACTTTAGAACCAAATCTGTAAGATGGGACTTGACTTTAATATCCTCCAACCACAGGGATGCAACTGCTTATGACCCTATTTACCAAGTTTACTGGTACATTTTTAACATGAGACTGAATCAAAATATTTGATAAAGCTAGGAAATTTTCTGTCGGTTTCTCAATTCTTCTGAGGCGTCTCCTGGTTGCCATGGAGATGGCAGTTTATTGAGTGCTCTGGGTTGGGATAAAAAAATGACTGAGATGTAGTCCCTGTGTTCTCTACACCCTCCACAGTCCACCAGGGTCTACATCTACACACACACAATAATAACACAGCAAAGTAAGTCGTGTGAAAGAGACCACGTTGTAGAGTTACATAAACCAAATTATAGAGGCCACGACTGTGCTCGGAGGGCTGCTGGAGGAAGGCCATCAGGAGGAAAGTCACATCAAAGAAAGGTCTGCAAGGTCACAGGCAAAGGTGGAGAACAGCCCACTTCTGGGAACGCACCCAGAATTAGGAGCAAGGCAGGAGCAGAGCCCTGTGTTGTAAAAGGTGTGGGACAACCGTGACTGGGACAGAAAAACGCACAGTTAGGTTGCTAAGTCACACTGCAAAAATGTGGCACCAGTAAGAAGGGTAAACTGTTAGGGTTTACCGAAGTTGGGTGTTGCACTAGTCTCCATGCTTGCTTGCTAGGTTTATAATTTTCTGTAACAAAATTATTTTTGAAAATCACAAAAATGACATATTTATCAAAATCCCAGATAAGAGTGGGGTCCTGCTCATTCAAGCTCATCTCCTGCATATTTTTGATAACACCTGCTGTGTTAGAATTGGTATTCAGAACACTGACCTTGGGGGAAACAAAAGGGAATGCTAAGACAATAATGGCACGCATGTTTTGGAGCACTTACTATGTCGCAGAGAGCATGCTAAACATGTGACATATATTTCCTTCAGTCAACCTGAAATAAAATTACTACTTTCCATACCCACAAGTGACATAACAGATCTGGGGTTCAAAGCTAGTTCTTCTCTTTCTTCTTTAATTTCAAAAATTAAATTAAGTTAATACTGAGTTCTTCTGTGAACCAGAATCTGCACTTAACCACCCTGCCCAGCGGCACCGTCGCCGCCCCCCTCCGCGGTGGTGCCGGGCTCTCTGCGGCTTCCCCAGCTGGAAGGCGACGTGCAGATACATCATGAGAACTCTGTCCTCTTTAAAAACACAGTCACAATTCTGATTTCCTTCCTTCACTGTTTCTTACAGCTGAACTTTCCTCATTGATCACAGTCAAGGTCTTCACTGGAAAAACGTTATGTATTTGAGTGCATTTAGGATACACATATGGAGCGATTTTACGAAGGGAAAAATACAAAATGTAGCATTTGTTTTGGTTATCTTCCAAGTTTCTATGTATCTATACAGGGTATGTCCCTTCGCTGCTGAAAATGTTGTCATTTAAATCACACCATCAAATTAATTTACTGCCCTGCTTTCTTGCACGTAAAAAGGGAGTCACGAGGGGTGCATGCTGATTTCCAGAAACCTCAGCTGGGTGGAAGGGCTTTCTGCGCAAGATCTCCTTTTGTTTGCAGCTTCCAAGTGAAATACAGATCATGCCTTTTGACACGTTGCTTACTGTCCATCCCCTGTCCCGTGTTTAGAACGGCCCCTTCTCGATGAAGGTCTACATTTTGTTATTTTTCTCTAACACTGTTTCTCTTCTGCGCCACAGTATATTTCAAGCAGACCACGTGACAAATAAAACGAACACAGAAGGAAGGCACTGGGCTTGCTGAGTGCTCTGCAACTCTTCATTTCTTTCGTATGTGACAGTACAGAAAGGTTTCTTTGATGGTTCAGTAAAACAAACCGCGCGACAGCCTGTTTCTCTACGCGCATCAGGCGCACCCTGACCGCCTTGCGGCGTCCGTCGGCGGCCGCGTCGGGAGCGAGTGCTCAGGCACTGGATCGCCGCTCTTTCATCAGAAACCATCCGTGATTCTTACAATGAGTATTTGAATATGACGGATATTAATAATAACTTCTTGCGTTTTTTAAAAATCAAAAGAATTTTAAAAAAGGTTGGCAAGAAATACGGTAAATGCCCACGACGAGCGTCAAAGACCCTAAACCACACAACACGGCGGCGCAGAGCAGCTGCCAGAAGGAAGGAGGCGGCCGAAAGCCAGAGTCGGTCAAGTTGGAACGCGGGTGTAAATACAGATGAGCTCTGCTCCAACGAAACAATCCCATTTTTCAACGTCAAGCGCGGACCCCGAACAGACGTGTAACTCGCGATTCCCCGCCGAGGGCGGGCCCTCAGCGCTGGCATTCTCCGCCCCCCCGGCCGCCCCCCTGCCCTCAGCACCGCCCCCTTGTGCTCTGTTCGCAGTCCGTGGGCCTCCTGGGGCTGCTGCCCTGGCCTCCGGAGTCAGCCGAGGGCGGCCGTCTCAGCAGAAGCACCAAGGGTCACTCCAGGGCGGCAGCCGGGATGTCCTCAGGACCCGCTCAGCGCTGGGCCTCTCACACAGACCCGCTTCTGAGGGGCTGCCTCATGCCGAGGGGCACAAACTTAGAAACACTTGTTTACCATGTCACCAAAGGCAAGTAGGTAAACGGCAGGGCATTTTTATAAACGCTGGTTCCAGAACCAGTCTGAAGTGGCTTCTTTCAATCTACGAATCCAGTTTCGAGGCCTGGGCCGAGTCACAAAGCCCCGCTCCAGGACCAGGAAGTGGAATTCCCTGACATTGCAGCTTCACTGCGGTGTCACTCGCGCCCAGCGCTGCAGACGGTCATGAGTGTTTCACGGTCTGGACCTGCCCAGCCTTCTCCACGAGGAGCACAAAGGAAGACAGCCGCGCACGCGATGCGGCAAGGGGCTCAGCCTTCGCTCGTGCCAACTGTTTTAAGGAAAATTAGTTTTTACTACCTTTCTGCTAAAGCAGGAAGTCACAGGAAAAATGATGGACTAGAACCTAAACTACATTTCCTGTATTCTGTACCTTGAGGAAAGAAACTGTTTACTGAAGGGCTACCCCTGTTAGAAAATGTTTTACATTCGTATTAAGAAGAAAGCGTTTGCTAACTACTATGAAACAGATGAACAACGAATCCCTTCAGTATAGGACAGGGAACTATATTCAATGTCTTCTAGTAGCCTTTAATGAAAACGAACATGAAAGGAGTATATGTACGCACATGTACGACTGAGACACAACGCTGCACACCAGAAATGGACACAGCACTGTAAAGGGACTAAACTTCAATTTAAAAAAATGGGATCAGGCAGGTTAGCAAAATAAAAAAGTGAAAATGAAAACAAACAAAAAAAAGAAAGTACATGCTCTATGTAAAAAAAAAACACATGTTTGGTTATAAAGTGAATTTTATGGATAATAGCAATAAAATCAAATTGGTGTGTCAGTCAGAATTCTTATTTGCAAGCATCAGAAACTAACCTGAGACCCTTCACAGGTGGAAGCTTTACTGGAGAGCACAACCAGGAAGTGAGGCTAAGAAGGGAAGGTTTAGAATGTGGCCTGGACCCGAGGTGAATGCAGGGACCAGCGGTCTCAGACACGGGCTGGCTACCACCTGCGGCCACTGCACGGAGCCACCGTGGCTGGACAACACCCCTGCGGTGACACCGATTCTCACCCCTCCCACTGCGTGTCTCTCAGTCCATAACCCGTGGTCCATCGACGCAGCTCACCTCACATACGCCCGCCTTGCTCTCAAAGGAAGGGAGGAGCGGGGAGTCTCCCCTTTATATTTTTACTGTGGTAGGTGAGAAACTTGCGTGGCTGGCAGCCAAAAGCACAAATCATAAATATCCACTCTGGCCTCTTACGATTTCCGTACTGACCAAAAGCTCTTTAAATTTTATGTAAACGTGGGATGGCGCCTCCATCACTTTTAATGAGTTACAAGAAGTTCATTCTCGGAAACAGGGCCTGCAAACTTGACATCCATTCAAACCTCGGACTCTGCATTTTCCCTGTGATCTTTGGCAAATGACTAAATCCTTCTCTTGTTTTCCCTGTCTACAATAATGCCCATACATTTTATCTTCCATAAAGGGACTTCATTAAAATCACTGCTAATTAAAATCTGGACATCCTCAAAGAGGAATTCAATTTTTAGCCAATGTTTAATTCTACTGCTACATACGCAATCAGCCCAGGACTGATTTTATAGAATTCCTGTTTAAGTGCATCACTAGAAAACCCAGAATGCAGTGTGCCTGTATGTATCCGTATTTCCTCTATAAATGCCACAAGAGAGGCATTTACGCTGAGACGTGTGGCTGGTCAACGCTTAGTTTCACAGAACTCTTCCAGTTCCTCAGTGCGGAGGCAGGTGTCCTGCCGTGAAACTGCCCACAATTTTGCATGGAAGAAAATGAGCCTGGTTTTCCACTTCCTCAAAAACAAACCAAAACAAAAAACACTATGAGATAACTGGGGATTGTTTGCCTTTGAAAACGAGCCCCCACTGAAAGCTGGGAACGTGGAATTATTCCTGGTGACCTTCCCATCTTGCTCTGCTTTTTAGCTAAATTCATGAAAGATCAGAGGGAAAGTTCCAGAGATACCTGTTCTTTGCACCTTCTTTCAAAATTAACCCTTTTCTCTATGAATCACAGAGGAGTGGGAGCCCTGGGAAGGACGTCAGACGCCCCATCTTTCTTTCCAAGCAGGTCCCCCCCAGTGAATGACCGTGGATAAAGCATCCATAATGCTTCCGAGGTAGAGTGAATGCATCTCTAAGGAACAGAGGGGAGACTAGGACAATCTCTTACTGCAAGCAATCAGCATTTTTTTCCTGTTTCGATGTCTGTTTATCAGTGCAAGTGATTTCAGCAGATTGCCTAGTGTAAGATTTATTTTTAAGATTAAAATTATTGATTTTCTCACTACCTCCTCAGTGTTATTTAGAAAAATCTCAGGGCTAACTGTGCCTACTTAGTGTCAAATATTCAGATGAAAGCAGACCCTTAGCTGTATTGTTGGTTTCATGGAAACATCAGGATACTTAACTGAGTTTTTAAATGATCTTAATGTAGATATTCGTCATAACAAAAGTTGCCCTGTAACTTCATGCACAATAATCTTGTTGCTAAAGTGATACTCTTTGAACATACTGATGATAAAGTCTTTGGTTGTGTTGTGTACCACCTTGAATGCACAGTCATATCTTTTTGAAGATAATTATTGAAAACAGTATTTTTTAATTCAACATAAAAAGAATACTAAATTATCGGATACAAATCGTTTTTCTCTCTACTAACACTAGTTTTTTTTTTTTTTAATGATTATCTTCTTTATTTTGGCAAGCATTTTGAAGCTAAACACATTAAGCATACAGGTAACAGCACTGAAACACATCAAAACACAGTTTTGTGAACTGTAATCTCAGTTTGATTTTGCAGTGTTCTGATCACATGATATTTTTAAAGTGAATTTGGATGACACGGAGTGGGGAGGTAGTAACTGAGACACAACGGCCTGCCAGAAAGCCTCGGTGCTTCGAGCATTTTGTTTCCATGTTGCCGTCACTTTAAGTCTTTCTGTTCGAGCTGAGGTCAGCGCAGTAACACTAACACCCCTCGGTGGCTGTAATCCCCCTTCGTCTGACAGTGCCTTTAAAATGCCCCAGCAAAGATCACATTTATCAACTTCACTTAAATCATTTAATAATTTTCGTTTAGTTTGGACCTTTTTCTAAGTTTTTTTTGAAACCAGCAGAAAATAGATAGGTGTCAGCTGAGACAGAGGGAAAAAGGATGCAGAGCTGAAGAAATTCATGGCAGAGCTGAAAACACCTGTTCCCTACTCCGTGAGGAACGAACTCTCTGGGTCATGCCTTCGTGAATCTCTTCTTGTGATTTACCTTCAGTTATCACCGCAAAGGGGCACACCGAGGGCTCATTACCTGAGTGGTGTGACTCTCTCTGTGTCTCTGGAAGGATGAGGTTCCACCCCCGGACAACCTGGACAATCCATCCTCTTCAGGTAAACCTGTTGAGGTCAACACAAAGCAGCAGTCAGATTGTGAGACCTTCCCCCAATAAAGGCAGCTGGGCGCCTGCTGAACAGACTAAAACTGCTACATTTCCCTGGAAATGAAGGTCAGTGAACACTCACTGAAGAGTACATTTCCCAGGCGGCTCAGGAACACCAAGAGCTGCCTGGTGTTACTCCACCTGAGAAAAGGGGGATTGCATTGGCAAAAGAAATGAAATGAGAGTGAAGAAATAGGTCATAACAGCACAAAAGGGAGCAAAGAGGTCATGGAAGGGAGGAGGGAAAGTCCTGTAGAGCCTGAGAACAGACTGAGGGAGCCCCGACGTGGGAAGAGGAGCAGATGGACACCGGGGGTAAACGGGCTCGGGGGATTGCAGCGTGTGGCTCATCTGAGGCGGAGAAGAACGGAAGTCAGGTAAGGCGTGATCCAGGCACGTGTCGGATGCAGTCTACTGACTGCTGGCTTCGTGCGCTCCCCTCACACATGGCGGGAGGGAGGAGGCCGGGCAGAGACCTGTGAGGGAAAGGTCAGGGTAGCTGCCCATTCACACGCATGCTGTGATTTTGGCTTTTATTGGACAAATCCTCAGGGATCTGCTAGCTCTGAAACATCTAAGCTCTCATGACGTCTGTGTATAGGTGGTGTTTACTGAGCACTGATCTGAGCTGGCATCACCGTACTAGGTCCTCGTCACAATCCCACGAGGCAGTTCCTTTGATTATCCCCATTTTTATGATGATAAAGTGAGCACTGGAGGGTTTAAGTCTTTTTCTTGGGGTCCTAGAGTTAGCAATAAGCATCAACGCTTGGGTCTGAACCCAGGCAAACAGGAAGCAGCCAACATTGCCAGGAACTGGCCGAGCCAGCAATTCAGTCCAGCCATTTTCAACCCGACTTCTCAGCTACGGTGGAGGACATTTAATGAAATGAAGTCCAAACCAGAAACCATGTAATGTGACTTGGAAATATTTTTAACTCAAAGGAGGTGTGGGGCAGGGTTTTCTGAACGCCTGAGGAGTTGCTGCTTTCTTTACAAGTCTACCTTCTGCTGCTCAAAATAGATAATTGCACAATATCCCAGCTTGTCAAGTGAAGGCTTGCTTCCCCTGCTGGTTAGGCTTTGAATCAGACAGCAGTACCTGTTCCAAAGGATCTACAATTCCCAGAAACAAAGTGATATTGTAAAACCCGTATCTGAATAGATTTCATGGATGCCAACCAAAGACTCCTTCGCTAGCGGTCTAGACCCATCAGGAGCTTGGCTGGAAAAAGCCATTCTCAGATGCTCTCAGAACCTGTGTGGTTCAGTGCCGCTATGGCACCAGGTCCAGCATGGCCCGGAGTCCAGTGTCTGCGCAAAGAATGCAGAGCTGCTGGGCCTGCAGACAGGCTCACCCAGTCCCTCCCGGTGGAGAGCCCTTCAGCATCACAAATTCCCTTACAAGACCTCGAGGATAAATACAGCGCACATAAAAAGAGCTGGTCTTCCCAGAGCGGTAAATGTAAAACCAAACGTGATGACTGCATTCTTTAATTGCCATTTTTCCTGATGCCCAGCAATAAAATGTATAGCCATCGAGCTGCAAGAAAGAAAATCACACTGAACATAAAATGGCCTAGATGGAATTTGTTATATCTTTATTTCCCCGCAAAATAAACATCTTTATATTCACAATATTTTGTTTGATATAACTACAACGTTCCAGCACTAAAAACTGTTCTCTAATCTAATGATAAATAACCACAAGTCCAGGGAATAATTAAGTATACAAAAAAAGATCAAAGTCTGTGTTCACATCAGTAAAAGGATGGCAATTAAAGTAAGTGATAGCTATAATTACCCAGACATAACTATATTTCAGCAAATGAACAAACAGATAATTATTTCTGGGAACAGAGGTAGCATGCAGATACTGGAATTCAAGGGAAATCATTTCCTTGCAAATACCACTACTTCTGATTCAATTAAAACTTCAAGTTATTTTAAACCTTTATTTCCATCTTGTGCCTTTATTTGGAACGCACATTGACTATATACTGTGAATTATGAATCAGCACTGCCAACTGATTTGAATTATAATGCTCATGTATATATCATGAGCTCTACATGTATAATATTTGCTCAATTTTTATCGTGGGAAGAAGGAGAAATTTTCTGATTCTGCCCCTGCACAGGACTTAGCGGTCCCTATGAAATATGTAACTTTGTTGCAATCAGGAAATGTCTGCCTCAGTATCCCAGCATCCTGCCGGATATTTTAATACTCATGGGAGTCTTCAGGAACCCAGGAATTCATGGTGGTCACACAAGGAGACCAACAGAAACACGCCAGGCTCCTTTGAAAGACTGAAATCCCAACTGAAATAATTTTCCTCTTGTGTGTATAATTCTTGAGAATTTCAAGTGATCGTCAATGAACAATGACACAGAGCTAGCTTTATTTTAAAATCTGGTCTCTATAAGCATTTCTGGGATAACATATAACCCTCTGTTCTAGGGTTTGAACGTACACTATCTGTTACATACTGAAGTTTAGAAGCCTGGTATTCCTAAATATGTAATATTATATGATAAATTTAGGGCAACGTATTCTATAAAAATTTCCGTTTGGTCTAGAGAGATTTTTGTGTGTTTGTTTGTTCCACAGATTTGGGGGGTTTGTTTTGATTTTTAGAGTAAGACTAGGAATTTTCTGTATTAAGTTTTCTAGGATATTTCCCAAGTCATAGCTTTTGGCTTTGACTCAAGACTCAGACAAACTAAATATTTTCGTGAAGGGGTGTTTCTATTTTTTCCTCTCCTTATGGTAGGAAAAGCATCACTCAAGGTGAGCTGGAGAAAATGTAGTAGAAGGGAATGTGCATATGGTCATCTTTCTTAAATATGTGTATTCAGTTTTGGCCATCCAATATATTCTAAATTCCCTCTTTGTTCAGTGGCTAGTCTTAAAAACTCCAAAACTGAGATCTTCTTACTAGATATACACAACCCCTGTGACATGCTCTTCCATCATACTCTCACTGACTATTGCTATCACTCAAATTCCATTTTCGTTATTTTAGGAATTTTTAATTTCAATATACGGGTATCCAATGTTTTTGTTGTCCTTACCTTTTTTTTTTTTGCAAAAGGTTATCATCAGAGATTTCAGAAAGCAATGGTGTTAAAAGAAACATTTCCATCTCAATACACACACTCGTAAATCTGAACATCACACATTAACATGGAAAGTTTTACAAGATGCCTGTTTGAATCAAGTCGGAGTAATCGATCATGAACACTCAGTGTGATTTTAAGGGTGGAAAATTGGGGGATAATTCTAATATGCCACAAAAGGGCTTGGTTACTTTAAACCTTGGCAGTCCTGTCTGATGAGACGTGAGGAATCGCACACAATTCATGGCTGGCGGTAGACAAGGCAATCTGAGTTTGTTGACATAGATATACGCTACATGAGATTCCTAAGAGGGGAAACCAGACAGTTAAAACCACATGTACAGTATAACTCAAACCTTGTAAAAACAAAACCAGACATATTACATAAATGCACACATATATTTGTATTAAAAAACAGAATTTTTCACATGGCAGAATATCAGACATGTTTAGAGTATTTCTAGCTAATAGAATGAATGGTAGTTTTTACTCATTCTTTATTCTTCCCTGTATTTTCCAAATTGTCACATAAATCATGTATAGCTTTTATAACCTGCACAGAATTAAAGCAGCCCATGAATAATTATATATTATTTAAGAGGCCGCTCAAGTCAGAGAGGAGGGAACTCAGGGAAGGTGGACACTGCAGGACCCGGGCGCCCGCACAGGCTTGTCTGTTTTCGGTGGTAATAAATTCCTGGTAACTGCAGTTCCTTTGTCTAGAAATCTTTATTGCTGGTATAAAAATGCTCTGTCTTCCCAGTGTCATTTCCTTCCGTTGCACCAAAAAGCCTCTGTCTTATGAGCCTAATGCTTCTAATCATTACATGCAATCCCTGCTCAATATGATGGGGCAGCATTTGTAAACATGTTCGGATTTTTCTCTGTGTGTGATTAAAATAATCTTTTTTTTTTTTCTGGTGCCACCAGAACATTCCCACATCACCCTGAGGACCTGAATGGTGAGCCTGAACAAACCCTGATCTAATCTGCTATCCACCTCCAGACCCCTCCCGACTACAGCCAGCCTTGTGATGAACGTTGCCTGGCTAGTTCTCATCCTGGATCCATTTGCCCCCTCCTGCTGCGTAGGTCAGCAATGAACGTCTTTGGGTGAGCATGTGTTCAGATGAAAAACTACCTCCCCATTCTTCCTTGGACCTGGAGGGAAGCCAGAGACGGGATGACGAAGCCGGAATCTCTGACGCTCACGGAGGTCCTGGGCCCTGGACCTCTGACATCCATTCGGAAATCTGCCTCCCTCTTTCTCTCCCATTTTTTTCTTTTCTTGAGGAATTGCAATGACCCTTCAGGCCAAGAGATGGAACACTGTCAGCCACCCAGGAGCTCCCAACAGCCTTTCTCCAAATCTCTGTTGGCTCTTTCTCCTCTGGGTAAAACCACTGCCCTAAGTGTTGTGGAAACCCCTCCATAGACCCCACTGTAATTTCATAGAGTGTGTCACAGGGTCACGTGGCAGCTCTAATTTGCATCTAATTATCAATGACGTTGGAGTTTATTAAAAATATTTGTGTGTGTATTCACTTCTCCTTTCTAATTCTCTATCCAATGGTTTTTGTCTGCTTTTATTTTAAGTAAACCCTGAACATGACCCTTTATCGGTTAAATGCGTTAAAAACGAGTTCTCCTGCTGCGTACACATTTTCCCCTTGTGGTTGGCACCCTTGTGTCCTGTTAGCTTGTCTAAGAAGTCCTTTCTTCTCCCATCGCTGAGGGTGAAAAATTATTATTCTGTATTTTCTTCTACACATTTTATTTTACATTGGACATTTAGACCTACAACCTGTGAGGAACGTTTTGCGTGTGGCCCAAGGTAGGGGTCAGGCTGCATTTCTGTCCCTCACGTGGACAGCAGTTGATCGTCCCTTCCCCACCGTCCCACGGTGCCGGTCCTGCCGTCACTAAGTGGCTGTTGATGGCAGCTGGGAGAGTGCTCTGTTTATGTATTTATTTTCCCCTTCCTCTTCATTTCTTTTCTCCATGAGAGTTTGTGTAACAGCGGAATTATTTCATCCTTAGAATTTTGACAGAACTTACCAGAAAAGCCATTTGGGCCTCGAGCTTTCCTTGTAGGAAGGGTTCCATGTACAAATTCAACGACTGAACATTTACACTACCGGCTAGCCGTACTCCGGCTTTTCTCCATTTTGGTAACTTGCCAATTTTTGTTTTTTGAGAAACGGCTTCATCTCAATGAACAAATTTATTCTGGCGTGAAACTGTTCAAAATACAATGAACGGTCATTTTTAATTTCTGCCCGATTTCTGGCGGGTCCCCCTTGTCACTCAGAGATGGCGTTGTGTCCACTTCATTTCTCTGTCACCTTTGAAAGAGAATTCTCAGTTTTGTTAATGTTTCAAAGATTGCTTAAAGGTTTACCCTTCGGCTGTGTTGCTTGTCTTATGTCTCAGTAACTTAGGTTCTCCCCTCTCCTGAATCTATCCATTTCTTACAGACGCAATTTATAACCTCCCCACGGACGAGAACTGTTGTTTTCAATATCTGTGTTTTTAATATCTTCCCCTTTTCTACCGATTCGCTTTTAAACTTTCAGCATCCTCATGTTTTTCAGAAGTTTCAGACTTTAAAATATTGTATTCATCAATTAATCTTTTATGTGAACTTACACTAAGAAGCTTCTAAATTTAATGGAATTCAATTTAATTATTTTCAAATGTGCTTTTAGGCTTGCCATCTGAGAGCTTTCTATTTGTCTTACTTCCAGATATTCCCAGTTTACCCCTTTTGCTCTCTTCTGCGTTGATTGACTTCTTATGATTCTATTTTACTCTGCTAATTTGGAAATTATATACCCCATTACTATTCTTTCAGTGGTTGCCTTTGAAATTATAACCTGCTAACTTGATTTATCAACGTATAATATTAAATATTGTTTTGACCCCCTCCTGCCTTCACTTACATTTTTATTGTTGATTTTTCCTTCTTTTACCTCTGAGCATTCTGGGTCTGCCCATGTTTAATTCTTTCAGGGTTTTTTCCCCTAAAAATTTCCTTAACTCCTATTCATTCCTTCGAAAGTTTTTTATTGTCTATAAAATTCTAGGTTGGTAGTTCTTAGTTGAGCATGCTAAATGTGTGATTCCATTGTCTTTAGACTTCAACTGCTTCTTTAAAGGTAATTTGTCTTTTTTTTTTTAACCTCTGGTTGCGTTTAAGATTCACGCTTAGTTACCCAGTGCTTCAGTGCAATGTGCCTAGTTTTCTCTTTATTTATTCTGCTCAGGCTTTTTTTCTTTTTTAAACAAAAGTCACATTTACAGACAGAAAGATGCACCTTTATTATACGTACCTGTCTATAAATTTATAGGAACACATGCACCCTTGTTTGTTGACAGCGCCACACGCCCCTCTGCAGCAGTCTGTGTCCCCCTCACATCCATGTGCTGACGCCCTAACCCTCAGGCTGACGGTTTCAGGAAGGGGGACCTTGGGAGGGGGTTCTGTCATGTGAGCAGAGCACCCACAAATGAGATTAGCGCCCTTATAAAAGGGACCCCAGAGAGCTAGCTGGCTCCTTCCCCACGAGGACAAGCAAGAAGCTGGCGACCTGCGGCCTGGAAGAGCGCTTCCCTCCGGGCCGGCACCTGACCTTGGACCCCAGCCTCCAGAACTGTGACTCGTAAATCACCGCCCTTTATCAGCCGCCCAGCCTGCGATGTCCGTCACCGGGCCCAGCCCCTGCCACTACACGCAGCCTCTGGATGCCACTCGGCTGTCGCTGTCCCTCGGTATTGCCTTTTCCAAAATGGCATCTACACAGAATCGCACTTGCAGTCTTTGGATTCTAGCTTTTTTCACTTGGTGCACTGCGCTTGCGGGTCGCCCGTTTTGTCCTGTGTAATAGCGGTTCATCATTTTTTCTTGCAAAGTTGAACCCTGCCCCAGTCAGCCTGTGAACTGGCCCCCGATGGACCTACCTGGAGGCACTCACACCTCATGTCACCCCCTCCCATGAGACGATGGGACGCGGGATCCGAATCTGACAAGCAGGATGTGGCAGGAGTGCTGGTGTCCCCGCGTCCCCCGAAAGCAGGCTGTGTGGGAGCATGGCTTTGTCTTGGGCGCCGTCCATGGACTCCTCGCTCCGGGGGAAGCCAGCTGCCCTGCTGCGAGGCCCCAGGTGTGCAGAAGCCCGTGTGAGTGATCTTGAAACTGGGCCAGCTCTCCAACCAGCCTCAAGATGACATCATTTTGGCTGACGGCTGACTGCTTCCTCACCAGGGAACCGAAAGTCACTCATTCAGCCGCACCCACCCAGATTCTCCTTGACCCACAGAAACCACAAGACAGCAGCCTCTGAGTTCGGGGCAAGGGGCAGTTCCTACAGAGCAATAAGGTGCAGCCACCAGCTGGAGGGGCTTCGTTTGTTTCCAGTTCTAAGTGATGGCGACAAAGACGGGAGACACACTTGCCCGCAGGTGCCTGTGGCATCGCTTTGATTTCTCTTCGATAAACACCCGGAAGCGGCCGCTGGGTCGTCTGGAAAGTGCACATCGAGCTTTGCAGGAAAACCGCCAACCCAGACCTGCTTCTCCATGCTCTCATCCAGGCTGGAAAATTCTCTCATGTCCCTCAGCAAGTCCCGTCTCTCGTCGCCGGGTCCTCCCTTCTCTCCCCGGATCCCCAGGAGCCTCCTCACCACGCCCGTCAGGCCTCCAAGCCATTTTCTGGCATTTCCATTCCTCTCTTTTGCTTCTTTGTGTTTCATTTGGGATATTTTCTGATTTATCTCCCACTTCCCTGGAATTTTTTTTAATAGCTGTGTCTAATTAACTTTAGACTCATCTCCTAATATCCTTAACTTTACAACTGTAGTTTTCAATTTCAGAATTTCCATTTGACACGTTTTATGGGTTCCCATTTCTGCTGAGAGTCTCACCCTTTCATCTCCCTGGGCGTAGTAAACAGACTTATTTTAAAGCGCATGCTTTTGAAGCCAACTCTCTGAGCCCCCTTGGATCCTCTGCCATGGACCGGTATTTCTGCTTGTCGCTTTTCATCTTATCTGGTGTCCTCACGTGCCTGGTTCTTTTTGATTATGGGTTGAACTCTGTATTTGAAGAGCAGTTTGCAAGAACATTCTGAAGCCTGGGATGCTGTTTCTGCCCTTTGGGATGGATGTACGTGCTCTTCTCCCCTGTACCTGCGGATTCCATCAGTCTGGGGGACCCTCAGCCCGGCCCCAGAGAATGAGGTGGTTCCCAGCTGAGCTGTGGTTCCTGGTTGCTCTTCTGGCCTCACCCTCTGACTCTGGCAGGTGCTAGACTCAGCCTGTCCCACAATCCTAGGAGGCACAGCCCAGCTTCTCAGCTGCCTCCTGTGGACTGAGTGAGATGCCCAGTGCCTTCGGAGAAAAGCCAGAACATAGGCCTTTTGGCTTGGCCTTCACTGCCCTCCACACCCACCCCCAGTGGCTTCAAGAACAGACTGTTAGAGAACAAACCTATGGTTACCGGGGGAAAGGGGAGGGTGGAGGGAGAGACTGGGAGTTCAGGGTTAGCAGATACACACTACTGTACATAAAATAGGTAAACAACAAGGACCTACTGTACAGCAAAGGGAACTATATTCAATACCTTCTAATAACCTATCATGGAAAAGAACGTGTATAACTGAGTCACTGTGCTGTACACCCAAAACTAACACACTTGTAAATCAACTGTACTTCAATTAAAACAAGATTTGATGGTAAAGTTAAATATGTGTGACAAAAT
Source organism: Vicugna pacos (assembly GCF_048564905.1). Taxonomy (NCBI): domain Eukaryota; kingdom Metazoa; phylum Chordata; class Mammalia; order Artiodactyla; family Camelidae; genus Vicugna; species Vicugna pacos. The sequence continues at coordinate 727,287 of NC_132990.1, forward strand.
ATTGAGAGACAAAATATTATGACATCATATAAGACATCAAATATTCAATATAGAAACAGAAACATGCACGTGGAATAGAGAGAAAGCACACAATAAAGTTGCTGCTGTAACAGCTCTTAGCTCTGGGTGGTGGGATGTGAGGTCTGACAGCTTTTAAGATGTGCTAAATGTTCTCCGATAAGTATGTGTCATTTTTAAAATCACAAAAATAACACTGAAAAACAAAATCTCTTGGCATGCCAGAAAAAAAAATGAACACCATATTGTATACTTGGAAGGGGCTAAGAGAGTAGAACTTAAATGTCCTCACCACACACACAGACACACACACACACACACACACACACACACACACACACACACACACAGGGTAGTTGTGTGAGATGATGGATGTGTTAACTAAACTTATCTTGGTGATCGTTTGCCAAATACACATGTATCAAATCATCATGTTGTAGCCCTTACACTACCCAATGTTATATGTCAATTATATTTCAATAAAATGGGGGAAATTTTTTTTAAATGAAATAAAATAAAAGATAAGGTTGTTCTGAATTTTGCATTCAGACAATACTAGAAGCCCTGGGTTTCTTCAGTGTGGGAGAAATAGCTTTTTATTTAAGCCACTATTGACAGGTTTTGGACACACGTGGTCAAGAAGCCAATTTCTACACAAGTTCACCGGTGCACTCACATTAAATACTTAAAGCCAGTCTGGCATTTACCATTCCTTCAATATTACTTTTCTTCACACATTTTAGGTAGGAAAAGAAAAAGATAATTTTTCCTTAAAAATACCATTAGAACATTCATTTCCTCCTTCTGCTCAGTACAAGACTCATTCTCTACTGGTTTCCACAGACCAAATACTCCAGAAAAATCTCTGAAAAGTCAGCTAGTAACGAACACAATTTTAATTCTTTAAGTTAAAAATAAGAAGTTGACAATATACCTCATGGTGATATCTCATGTTCTAAACCAATCCCCAGTGTTTACGGCTGCTTCATTCTTACGTCAAAAAGCTCAGTCTTCCTAGGCAGTTGGCACAGCTTAACGCTTGTACCTACTCGCTTCTGAGTTTGAAGGAGTGCCTACCATTTGAGAAAGGATTCCCATTTTCAGCGGTGTTGGCACTGGAGAGTGACTTAGATAACTGGATTCCGGGGTTATTCGCGTTTCCATCTTGGGTCTCTGATGCAGCGTCTGGTGTACCAAGATCATCTCGGCTCGTAAGGTTCATGTTAGTTTCAAAACCTGAAATACAAGGCAGGAAAAAACACTATTCTTCTCTGACAAAATGTACTGAATAAGTTAATTCAAAGAGTAGAAGGAAGTCATACAACATTAGTTGCATTTGAAACAGTAAATAAATAATCATCCTTAATCAAGTGTATGGCCTACAGAACATTCACCAAATTTCGCCACAACGCTGTTAAACGTAATGGGATATGTGAGATGACAATGATGAATTTCCTGATCTGTTATTTTCAAGCATATCTATACAGAATTCTTGATGTCCTCGGTCTAAGAACTGGTCATTAGAGAACCGTCTACCTTGAGAAGGCTATTTCCTCCAAGAAGCATAGCGCTATATTCATGTTTCAGAAGCTTTCTGAGTGTTTAAATTAAGTCAAGCTGAAGCCACCTTATGGTTTTGAAAAGATAAATGTATTTTCAACATTATTACAAAATTTGTTACTGTCTGCTCAGGAGCACTAAACTTCAAAGCCCCACTTCTGGCTGCTGCGCAGTGACAGCACTCGCTAAGCGTCTGGTGCACATCCCACGTTGAGTTCTCCGAGGCACAGGGACACAGAAGCTGCTGTCAAACTAGGCTGAAGAGCCAAAAGAAGGAGGTCCACCCGACTGGGGGATTTTTGTTCAACGCCAGGGACACGGTGCAGCTCCCGCCCCTGGTGGCGGGTGCACAGTAGATCTGCCCGGCTCTGGCTTAGGTTTTCTCAAGTTTTAGGTTAACATATTATTCAAAAAGGATAATAAGCAGAATATTCTGGATTCTACTTTCACGGGGCAGAACGGTTTCCCTCCCGTGGTCCCGAGGGCGGGAAGCAGGGGGAAGGCGGCGGCCGGCCAGCCCTTCAGAGCCCGACTCCGGGGTGGACCCTCCTCTCCTTCCTGGATGCCCCCCACCCCGGCCCTTGAGACCTGCGCCCGCACAGCGCTCAGGCCGCGAGCCTGTCCCTAGGTGCTGCACGGGGACTCAGGTCTCGGGGCTGGGGACCTGCCCTCGCTCCGCCCAGGGGACCCGACCAGCGCAGCTCCCCGCGGGGCGGCGGCGGTGTTAGACGAGAGCGCGGGCGCCCAGACCTGCAGGGGGGCTGGGGCTGTGGGGGGCTGGGGCTGGGGATGGGGTGGGGGGGCTGGCAATGGTGGGGGGGCTGGGGAGGGGGACGGGGGCTGAGGCAACGCCAGCAGGGCGCTGACGCCCGGCAGAAGGGTTCCCACGTGCACCAGCCGGGAGACGCCGGAGCTCCTGACGCCTCGCACTTAAAACCCGGTGGAAAAGCCACGGCCCCGCCCGCGGCGAACAGGGGCCCTCGCGAGGCGCCCGCGGGACCCGCCGGCCGGGGCTGAAACAGCACCTGCTCAGCCGGGCCAGCTCTGCTCAGCCTCTCTCCTTCTGACCGTCTGAAAATGAGGGACGCAGCTTCGGCTTTAAAGCTGTGTCGAGACCCAGACGTTCACCTGCTTTTACTTCTCTTTGAGCTATTTTTTTTCACTCTTCAATTCAGGTGTTCACTGAGTGCTGGCTCTGGGCCAGACACCCTCGGGGGGCTGCAGGGACAGGGAGCTTGGGACGCCCCTCCCAGGACGTGAGTGACGACGGACAAGCGGACAAGCGGACAAGGGGACTAAGGAGCAGGTGGTGGGCAGTGGTGGTCTCCCAGTGCGGGGGAGCTGCCCAGGCGGCCCAGGGAAACCTCCCTGGGGTCTTGTCTAGGCTCAGAGGGGCAGCGGAAGCAGCAGCTGTGCGGACAGACAGCCTCCCCGCCCCCAGAGCAGGGAAGAGCTCCCCTTTCCCAGGGAACCGGGCAGAAGCACGCTTTCCAGAGGCGCGGGGCGCAGGGGCGGGTGAGAAGGCCGCAGGCGGATCCCCGGAGGCCCCCGCAGGCAGCAGCTGAGGTTTCCTTCCAGCGCGATGGTCGGTTCTGGGGGGAGGGAAGCAGGGACCAGCGCCTGGGGAACAGGGACGCCCTCTTACACCTGTCAGTACAGGACTCAGAACTCAGAGGCGCTCTGGGGGCTCCTGGTACGAACACATGACACAAGCTTCCTTCATAACTGATTTCTATCTCATAAACAATGGATGTATTTAAATTACAGTCAAGGAGGAAGGAACAGCTCAAGTGGCAGAGCGCAGGCTTAGCACGCATGCGGTCCTGGGTTTAATCCCCACTGCTGCCTCCAAAAACAAACGAATAAATAAACCTAATTACCTCCTCCAAAAAGGTAAAAATTAAACTATATGCAAAACCTCCATTTTTACTCTTAAAGTTTAATTTTTTTCATATTTCCAATCAGCAGGTTAAACTGTAGCCAAGAAATGTTTTAAAAATTGATCACGAGTTAGGCTGTGATGCTTCTGTGATCCACTAAAACTTTCCTTATGTTTTTATCTTAAAAGCACACGTCTGTCCATCCAAGGAATGCTCTGGTGGGAATTAGGCAGTGAGCCCTTCCGAACCTAAGATGTGAGAACGAACGGTCAACCTGATGAGGCTCCTCCCCGTTGTTCTCGCAGCATTGCCAGTCCCCTGCCACACCTGGGGCTTGACGCTCACCTTCAGTACAGTTCTGAGCAGCTGCCATTCTCTGGCCTATTTTCGAGATGAGGTCACTGAGGCCTGGGGTGGTAAACCTACCTGCAGACATTTCACAATCAGTCAGAGTTGCAGCCGGGCTTAGACCGAGGCCTGCAGGGCTCCGCCCACACTCCTGCCTTGGCGCGGCCCCTCCTCAAAAGCCCTCCCTCCTTCTCCCACCTGCTGACTCCAGGACAGGGCAGCTTCTTTTCTGCTCCTTTCATTCATCACCAGTGCCCCGGTGGTAACGAACTGGGAGCCCCAGGTTGAAAATGGTACTCTAGCCACTGACACAGAGTGGGACATCGACCTCTCCACTTTGGGGTTATCCTTGTCCACGAGTATTACCCGAGGGTTCTTGATTACTTCATTCTGTGTCAGGCTCGGCCCGTAGGCACCCTTTTACTCCAGGCCGAATCCACGTGCAAGACAGTCTGCGCCCCAGCTTGTTAATTCCTCAGTTCAGCCACAATGAGGGTCAAAGGCAGAAACTCTCAACCGCCTTGATTTTGCTGCAGTGCCGGCTGAGTGCAGGAACGGTTCCTCTGCTTAAAGGCACACCCGCTCCTCTGCTTAAGCACAGGAGGAGACGCACCAGGAACAAACCGAGAGGACTCTGGCATTCAGTGCAAAGAAGTCTCAGCTACAGCAGCGCAGCTGTGAGACGGATACTTCACGGGAAATTAAAAACCGGATAACACAGAGCAAATGAAGTCATCGTAGTTGTTCACGTTTCCAGGCAGGGGTCAGCAGGGTCTTGAGGGTGAAGAAAAGGCACACCAAAAGAACATATTTGAGATTCTCACCGAATCTAAGCAAACAAGTGGGGGAGTGAGTGCTGTAAACCCCTCACAGTGAGCCTTTTTGCATCTCTGCATCTTGTGAAATCAGCGGTTTGTGTAGTTCCAAGGCAGCCCTCCCGTCGGGCACATCGTGACACGAGCTGACTGCAGTAGCTGCGGTATTTTCTTCCAGCCTGTGAACCGGGGCTCCCGGGGACCCGTCTGGGGCTGTTCTCACAGGTACGGGAAAGATGAGTCACTCAGGGATCTGGCTCAAAGACGAAGTCTTGGCCTTCACGTTAGGATGTGATTACTGAGCACAAGCAGGTAAGCGAGGCACATTTAAGCTGAGTATTAATCGAGTGAGTGAACTCTAGCAAATCTCTACATGTGAATACAGGAAAAAAAAAAGAATTCAGTGGTCCAGGGCTGGCTTCTGGATAACTGAAGTGTCACACGGGGTAGTTAGATCTTTTGAAAACTGTGGTTTTCAACAGGAAATGCTACTGCCCCCCTCAAGCCCCTGGGGACACTGGACAACGTCTGGCGACATTTTTGGTTGTCACCCTGGGGGAGGTGGGTGCTACCAGCATCCAGTGGGTAGAGGTCAGGATTCTGCAAACCCCTTACGATGCACAGGACAGGCCCCGACGAGGACTCGTCCCACCCGGGGTGTCCGTGGGGCCAAGGTTGACAAACCCTGTTCTAAGCTAAGTCAGATCATGCCATTTGCCACTCATGTCTCTGCACTAGTTTCTTATTTTGTTCAGGTTCAGATGCAAAAGCTTCCTGAGGCTGAGAGATCCCCCCATGAACGCGCTCCCTGCTGGTCCTGAACCTCATTTCCAACAACCCTCTTGCCACCTGCCCCGCCAGCCCCACCGGCCCCACTGGCTTCTCGGCCTCCCTTCACTCAGCCCCTCACCCTCCAGGCAGAGAGCACGGGGCTCTGCTCCAATCACCCTGAGCAGAAAGGCCCTCCAGCCCTTTTGAGACGACAGCGCCTTTCTCCCCCCCGTCAATTTCTGTTCCCACAACCTGCTCTAGTTTTGCGCAAAGTCCTCACCAATGGCACATCCCATTTCCGTTGTTTGTTTATTTCCCCTCTCCTCCCTCTAGAAACATGTCAGCACGAGCTCAGATGTGATACTGGTGCCTTCAAGGGTGCCTGCACACAGTAGGAGCTCAACAAACATTTGATGGAAAAAGAGAATAATGAATAACAAACAAATTAATACAACAGCCTTGCATAAAAAATCATTTCGTAAGAGAAAGCACACTTTCTGTAACTGCAGAAGAGTGGACAAGTTTATGAACCAAACAGATCATGTGAATTATGATACAGAAGTCATACATCACAGTACTCATTTGTCCCCACTCACATAAGATTCTTGGAAACGAATAAAAGGATTTCCACTGTTAGTAACACACCTTTGAGTTCTAATCCCTATTTAAAATTAGAAGGTACGGAAAACGTCACAGTGTGTGAGTACGCATTTTACTTATTCGAAGGGCAGAGCTGTTTGCTTTCTACCTAAGGGCGTTAACTTGCAGCGGATGCAACAGGCAAAATATAAAAGCAACCCAAGTGCTCGCGGACGGGTGACTGGATGAAGAAGATGCAGTGTGTGTGTGTGTATATATATATATATATATATATACACACACACACACATACACACACAGTGGAATATTACTCAGCTGTGCAAAGAATGAAGCCTTGTCATCTGGGGCAGCAGGGATAGACCTAGAAGGTATTTATTATGTTAAGTGAAATGAGTCAGGCAGAGAAAGACAAATACTGTATGATTTCACTTATGTGTGGAATTTAAAAAAACAACACAAGTGACCACACATAGCAAAACAGAAACAGAGTCATAGATTTAGAGAATGGACAGGTGGTTGCCAGAGGGGAGGGTGGCGGGGGGACGAGGGAACCAGGTGAGGGCACCTGAGAGGTAGAAACTTCCAGGTACAAAATAAATGAGCCACTCGCAGGTATGGGACGCCAGGGTGGGGAATACAGGCCACAGTAATGCAATGTCTTCCAGAAACAGAAGCAAAGGGCTAGAGCTGTCTGCCGTCTACCTAAGAGTGCTGCCTGCAGGTACTGGACATCTGCCCCTGACGGATGGCGGCACGCTGGGTATTTTCACTATGTTCCCACCATGACCACCGATGATTCTTTCATGACCGTCCTACCAACACACAAGGTCCACACAGTCACTCCGCAAAGAATCTTACTCTCCATGGTTTTGCAATGTCTAATGTCAGGACACTAGAGGCAGTTTGGTCAGTGTTGACTCTGGGATCTTGGTGCCTAGAGACAGTCAGAGGCAGGGTGACCACAAGTCTACAGTGGGGGCTCCAGACCACCCCACTTGCAAGGGCCAGTGACAATCAGTCAAACACCCACGTGAACATCTCCGGACCTGTCTGCTTTCTCTGACCAACTCTCTACAGCAACGCTGCTGCAGCGATAGATTTGTCATTTATTCTCTTCTCCTTTCAACAGACATTTGTGGAGCATCTGGTATGTGCAGGTCCTGTTCAAGGCACAGCACAATGAGTCCTTGGCTGTATTTCCTCATTTTAAGTTAATGTCCACTTTGCTCCCTAAATTTTTGTCCTCTTTATTCTTTCCCTTAAAAAAGTCCCTCCTTCTGCCAATGGGACAAATTTCAACTTCTTGAAAATAGAGAACACAGAACCTGTCCCGGGCACAGAGCGCTGGGCGGTGATGCGTCAGCTCAGATCCTGCGCCCTGGGTTTACTCTGGGGCACAGCAAGTGTCCCAGGCTTGCACATACATACATATATTCGTTTTCATATTTTTTTCATTAAAGGTTATTACAAGATATTGAACATAGTTCCCTGTGCTGTACAAAAGAAACCTTTTTTAAAAATCTATTTTTATAGCTAGTGGCTAACATTTGCAAGTCTTGAGCTCCCAAATTTATCCCCTCCCACCCCCTTTCCCCAGTAACTATCACAGTGCTGACTGTGTCTGCGGGTCTGTTTCTGTTCAGTCTTTTGAGGCATGCTGCTGCTTGACACGGGTCCTGGGGCAATGTCCTGGCGGGAAAGGCCGACTCCACGCTGCCCGCAGGACCGCAGTGGCCGCTTCCCTGGACGTGAGAGGAATGAATATGCTCATGACGGGGGCTGCGTTGAGGAGAGGAAAGAAGACAGGGTTTTGTTGAGGGAAAGCAGAGGGGAGACGGAGGCTAAGAAGAGGTAGGTCTCTTGGGGAAGGAAAGCGCAGATTCTTCAGCGGGGGAGAGAAGCGTCTTTCTCGGGACGGGGAAGACCCCTTGAGTAAGTCTGGGGGTTAGAGAAACACGCGCTGCAGTGAGCGACTCAGAGGCGAACTCACTCCCAGTCGACGTCCAGAAGACAGCGGCACAGTGGCCTCCCTCCCTGGGAAGCACTGAGATGGCCCTGAGTTGGTGGCCACTCTGGGGAGCTGATGGCGACCCAGAAGCCAACCACGTTCCTCCTCCAAACTGGGAGATTTCTCTAGGGCTTGGACACGTGTCTGTGAAGTCTGACACAATTCAAATTGCATACGAAGATGCAGCCGAGAGCTTTTAGAAAGATACGCCTCAAAGAACTGGCTCCTCAGATGCTCCCATCTGAGAGGGGCGACAAGACACGTAAAGGACAGGGATGCACGGAAGCACAGATGGCTGGACAACCACCTCGGGGGTGCAGGAATGAGCAACCTGGACCAGCCACTGCAGGAGTTCCATCTTACTCGGCTGAATTAATGCTTGCTGGGTTTTTGTGTTAAAGCCTTTGACACATAAATTGCTAACACGTGTGGGAGTGACACCCAGGGTGCATCCTAACAGGTGCCCCTTCTCAAGCATCTGAGTGGTGACTCGACAGAAAAGGTGACCCAGCTCAAAAGTGGTCACCTCCTCGGCCCCTTCAGGGCAAACGTGGAGGCAACAGCGGACCAGAGGCTGAAAGGACAGTCATGCAAATGCCCAGGGGTCCACAGGCAAGACGGGCTGCGGTGGCTGGGGGAGCCCCACTGTGTGGGCAGTGGGAGAAAACCCTGGGTTTGGAGGCATGGACAGAATGTGGAGAGGAGGAGGGAGAAGGAAGCAGGAAGCAGGAAGCAGAAACCTTGAGCAGCAGAGTCAGGACCTCACGGGCTCTGCCCTCTCCCTGCCCTGGGAAGTAGGGGATGAGCCGCCGGGAGCTCGGCAGCATCACCGAGTGGGTTCCGGCGAGGATTCTGGGCAAGGGTGTGGTGGGAGGGAGGCTGGATTTGTAAAGGGCTATTCATCCAGCCCCAAAAGCGTACCGCTGACGAGCTTCGAGGAGAGGTTAGAAATGGAAAAGCAGTGAGAATTTAGACTCAGGCAGTGGCAGGAGGAAGGGAAGTTGGGGGTTCACCGAGCTGTGGTCCCTTCGGGCCGAGGGATGGGAATGAGTCAGGACTAGGCAGGGGCCTGGTGATCAGGACGAGGGTGGAGCCCTGGATGTGGTCTTTGAAGCGACAGCCACCTACCCACAGGGCAAACCGAGTGGCGATTATTTGAACAAGAGCGTTACTAGGACTGAAAAAAAATCTAAAAATCCTTCGGTAGGGAGGATTGCTTCCAGGAAAAGCAACATTCCTCCGAGTAAGGAGCCAGAAGGCAGAGTACAGGGGGTTGTGGGTGCAAAAGGGCAGGTGCGGGCTTGGGGGAGAGCACCTGGGCAGGGATGAGGGTCAGCGATCAGCAGAAGGAAGGGCTTCTTGTAGCAGAGGGAGGCTGATGGCACCAAATGCCACAGAAAGGTCAAGAGGAATGAGGAAGGAACGGGCCCTGGAGGGTTTCTTTAAGAAGAATGCTTAAAGACATCATTTCAGTCTCAGTTACCTTAACCTGAGATGGTTTGAGAGTGTATTTTGGAAACATACGAGATTAGGATCCAGGTTTCAGTAACACAGGAGAAAAACAAACTATAGCTGTTTGACTGATTTAATGCTGAGTGAGAGTGTGATGCAAGGCATAAAAAATGTGAAAATACATTTTAAACTCATTATGTGTGCTGGCTGTAATTCATCCTGCAAGTCTATAGGAAAATTCCTCTGCAGAAAAGCTACTGCGGGGAGGGGCATGCTTGTGTTTCCCTCTCCGGCATTAAGGAAAAGTACAAAGGCTGTGAGAGGAGCCGGGCATGGTCCTGCCACTTCTCACACCCTTGTTTTTAAAATTTAGAAGCTGCAGCTAGACTCTGCCGACAGACACACACAGACAGGTGGCTAGGACCTCTCCGACCCAAATCGGCACCTAGTTTGTGTTAAACCAAACTCACCCTGTGTTACAAGAACAACGCATGTCAAATCTCTGATTTCTCCGGAATCTTTTATCATTGCCCGTGAGGAAGAAACACACACAAGGACCTAGGGCCACTCCCCAGCCCCTTGCACGCTGCTGTCACAGGCTTCTGAGAAGGAAGTTTGACTTTTTTCTTATACAGAAGAGCAGGACCAAACATTTGGCACACTGCCTCAGAGAAAGACAGATGTCAATCATAAGATTCTCATCGACCCGGAGGCTGGTCCTACACTCAAACAAGAAGAGCGGAGTCACGCGTGGGGTCGCGCATCGAGATGTAAGCTGCCCGCGGAGGGCACGTTACCCAAGGGAGACGCGTGCTAGGAGGGGCTTGGGTCTGGAACAGCGTGGTGGGGGGAGGAGGGTACAGCTCAGCGACAGAGCGCATGCCTAGCGTGCGGGAGGTCCTGGGTTCCAGCCCCAGCATCTCCACTAATTAATCAGTCAATCAATGAACATTGCAAGTCTGACCCGAAACCGGGCGAACCAGACTTTATCGTCCCTCTGCGAACAGCCCCAGAAATGCATCAAGAGAGGGCTTCAGTGTCACCAGTCCCGAGGAAACGGGCCGACACGAGGTTCCCTCACCACCACTCCTGGGACACAGCCAAGTCCCACAATGTGGTCATAATTCTGTAGGAACTGATTAGCCAAGAAATGGCAAAACACAACAGGGTGGAACTGGAAAGGCTGGGCAGGTTGAGAAAATGTCATCGCCGGCCCTGCTTCTTAGCAGGCTAGACCCCACCCCCACCCCAGCTTTCCTCTCTACTTCCTAAAACCCTCTATGGAGTCAGCACCTTTGAGTGGCTCAGAACTGCTCCTGAGCTTGTGTCTGAAGCATCCTTTCCGCAGGAAGCCCCTCACTACGCATCCTCGGGGTTGAGCCGGGTGGGGCGGGAGTGCTCCCTTGCCCCTCCCCTCAGCGCCTGCCACCCCCTCCCCTGCCAAGTCTTCAGAGATGGTTTGTGCTAAAAACACCAACTGAAGCAGGAAATAGAGTGATATCTTCAACAACATATGTGCTGAGCAGGGCAAGAACGCACCATAGTAAAGCTAAAAAATGCCTGTCAGTATAAATAAGGTTTTTCACCCAAAAAGGCACAGAAAATTCTGTTGCGCCAGTTTCCTTTTCAGTTTGACGAGACGGATCTTTGGGAGCCCACCTCTGCTGCCCCGGCCGCCATCAGGGAAAGCCCGTCGCCATTCTCTCCCCTGCAGCCTGCCCGCCCCAAAACAGCTGAACGTGCAGCATCCACACAGCAAGCCGGCCCGGAGAGCCGTTCCTCACGTCTCATCGCACGGGCCACGGTGTTTGCACAGCGGTTATTGTTACATTCCCCCTGTGCCCGTGGCCACGGGCACCCCAGCGCCCCAGGACCCAGCACCTGCACAGCGGCCCTGGCTCAGGAGGGCGGCTCCTCCCCTCCTTCCCCAGAAAGCACAGGCGGAGAGCACGGTGCTCCTGTCCTTCCATCGGGGGCTCCCGATGGTCAGGACGCTTGCAGGGTGTTGCCTGGGTGGGCAGCTAGGGACAGCCCCAACCTGAAAAAAGACCCCAGTAGGTGTCCCTGCGACACTCCCATCAGCCTCTACATCCTCCCTCGGGGAAAACCAACAGCCCGGCCCAGATCCCTCTAGAACCAGGCGGCTTGTTCATTTATTTATTTATTTATGTGCTTATTTTCATGAGAATCGTGTTGACTTTGTTTTGGCTCTTGGTATTTAACCGCCGTTAGGTGGAGCTCAGAATGGGGCCCCTTTTGGATTTTTAATAGACGAACTGCTTTCAGGATAACCCCTTCAGCCCTTGAGAAAGATACAATCTACATCTGCCCCATTTCGGGGCACTGCCTTCTGTTTCTGTCACAACATGCTGTTCTGGGGGCTTCCGGGTGTCCCGCCGCCACCACGTGAGCCTCAGCACACGCCGGGATTCGGCTGCATCTCTCACGTGTCCCGCGAGGCAGCCTCTGACTGCCGGCATTCATTTCACTGACGGCACTGCAGCGCGCTCAGGGACAACCAGGGAGGTCAGCGAAAGGCAAAAACCAGAAGGCAGTGGTGGGGGTCGAGTCTTGCTCAGAACTAATCACAAATGTGTCCGCCCTCAAATACCGCACAGCCCAGAGGGCAGAGGCCCACGCCCACGGGGCCCTGGGAGCCTCTCCCTGTGTCAGCACCTAAGGGAGGGGACGGGGTTGGGGGGCAGGACACTGGGGACCGCGGGGGCTCAGGACAGCAGCCATCTCAGCCTGGGGCAGGGGCGTCTCTGCAGGGTGACAACGTGTGGCGGGCCCCTGCCCCCCCGGGACAGCCCCTGCCCACGGTGGCTGGCTGCCAGCCCGCAGCGCCTTCCGTCACACATTGAAATGTCTCTGTGGACGTGAGTTCTTGTCCGAAGCCTCCTCGAGCCGCGTGCCTCCTTCTCCGCCGGCTCCTGCGACTGGGTCCCTCCCTGGGCAGACTGGTTGGCGTTTCTAACTCCCTTGGCCTCCATCCCTACGTGCAGGTGACTGAGTCTCCTGGGAGCTGTCACAGCGCGGATGCCAGTTACTCAGGATGGATGAGCCACTGGGACCCCGTGGGAAAGGGCAGACCGGGGTCTCCCGTGGGCCCGCCTTTCACCCCGGGCTGTAGGAGGAGACCCCCCCCGAGCCAGCCAGGAGGTGGGGTCCCCTCCTCGAACGCCTGCAAGTAAGCGTTTCTCATTAACCATTTGTGAAGTATACATGTTTACATGCAAATGAACATAGAAGCGCCTCTCCACGCACCCTGGTGTCGCTCCCCCAAGCGTCACTTACTGATGGCATCTGCCCTGCTCTGAACCCTCCTCCTCACAGTCCTGATGCAGCTCACGCTGCCTCAGCCGGAGGGAGGGGTCTGCCTACAGTCTCGTCACCCCTCCATCTAAATCCTACCCTCCGGACCAGTGTTTCAAAGTCATATTTGGGAAATCAGTGTAGTGGGTCACAGTAAACATTTAAAAACGAAAGAGAGGTGCATGAATCGAATAAAAATGCAGTGTTTCACAGGCATTAAGGGTAGGCAGTGTTTGGAGAAACATGAATGGTGTCCTCACTCACTTCCTCCCTCGCTACCTGGTGCCTTGGATTTTCCGTGTTTCCCTGCTGTGAGCGGCTTCCCAGCAGACCCTGTATTTCACTTTTAAAATCCACACAACTTATTACAATGCCCAGCGCAAAACAGACCCTCAGTGCATTTTCTGAACAGATGAATGAAGCTCCCCTTTCTTATTAAATGACTTTTCCAAAACCTTTTGAAAACTTGAGGCAGGTAGCAAACAGCAACACACAATTCTACGGCGAGTTGAATCTCTTTGCCTGAGGTGAACCTCTGATGGTTTAAATTCTGAGAAGAACTGTATGTCTTGGCGGCCATGTCATAGAATGATTTTATTATCTAAAAAATGGACCGTCTTCCCTAAAATCATTACAGAGTTCCTAGGATGGATTTGCTCCCTGCAGCAAGGGGAATGCTCTCTGATTGGCAGCTGGACCACATCCCTGAGTTTTCTAATGATCATCAGATTAAAAAGACATTTTTTTGATCCCTCCCCATCATCTAGAAGCATAGTGCCGCTGTCCCATGTCAGCATCCCAGCCTCCGTCCATCAGACGTGATTTCAAGCCTGAGTAAGTGAGCAGAGGAGACTCCCCCCGTGGCTGCAACGCCATCAGTGAAATGAATGCCAGCAATCAGAGTTTGACTGTCTTGTACGACACGTAAGTGATGCAGCCACATCTCGGCTTGTGCTGAGGTCTGCTTGGTGGAGACAGGGATGCCCAGAAGGCACCGGGACAGCATGTGAAGATGGGAGCAGACGACAGTGTCCCTGAAATGGAGCGAGTGCAGACTACATCTTTCTAAAGGACTGAAGGAGTTATTCTTAAAGCAATTTATCTGTTAAAACTCCAAGAGGGGCCCCATTCCGAGCCACACATAGAAGTGGTTAAATACCAAGAGACAAAATAAAGTTAATACAATTCTCATGAAAAATTTTTGAAAATCACTCTTTTTGCACTACAGATCTGCCACTGAGCATCAGTCATTTACTTGAAAAAAAGATAAAGTGAACGGGGAGAAGTATTGTGGGGGTCACCCTATGTTAAACTAGTCCTTTGTGCTCTATAAGCCACCCCCTCATCCTGCGTCTAAAACCAGCCTGGCCCCATCGGCTGGTGGCCTCACCTGAGAACTGGAATTAAGCAAAGGTAACTTCAGCGAACAAACGAACAAACGTGACTTCAGGAAGTCATTTAAGGGCTGCGAGTTTTACTTTGCTTTTCAGTGACATGCAAATGCCTGCAGAGGGGCAGTTTTCACCCATTGCTTTGCTCAAGTCTTCCGTCTCTTACCTCCTGGGTCTTTCCACATCAAAGAGAGTAATAAAACCCAGATCCAAACATGCCTGGGAATTTTTCCTGTGGGACCTCTGATGTACCCGTCAGTCCTTCCCTTCTTTAAGATGGACATTTGTTTTTTTTTTTTTTGGAAGAGTATATTTGATCATGAGCCGGAGTGGAGTTTGGGTGTGGAGTGGCTCTTCTGGAGGCTCTGCAGGACTCTGGGCGATGCACGGCCTCCCCAGGAACTGGCAAAGGGAGTGTTCTGCTGGAAACGCATGTCAGCGCACGTCCAGCTCGCACCTGCCTGGTCTGGGCCCTGCCTATTTCAGGACCTCATCATCTACGTGGGAGGAACCGAACCAGATTGTTGTCTATTGTCCTGCTACAATTAACGTGTGTTCACTGCATGTGAAATTGCGATGGCCCAGTAATTGCAAATGCACACTAAGTATGAAACTGCAGATTTTGAGGAGAAATCAAAAGAAGAAAGGAGAGAAAGCCAGGCTAAGAGAGGGTCTGAGAAGGTTTGCATACGGTGGGTGGGTGGGTAGGAGGGGGACTGCTGGCTCCTGGGATGGCGCACTGGGTACCGTGACCCCGAAGAGAGCTCACTCTCAGATGGTGTGGAATTTTCTAGGCTAATCTGAGAATTAATCATAAAAAATGACTCAACTGGCATAAAGGACCTAAACACTCAGGTAATTAAGAAACAGGGTTTTTTCTTCCAGTGCTCATATGGAAGGAGAGAACAGGGTAGCAAGCCAGCCCATCTTTAGGAAAACATTCCACGCACCATGTCTCTTCCAAGCATTTCTTCACAAAAGGAAGGAAACCCCAGGACATTGTATTATGTGGCAAGAATGAGATGCAGATAGTCAGGAAGGTCTTTATTAACTTGCTTACGGAGCGTCTCCGAGTGGCTTAGAGGATAAAGCACTGGGTTTCTCTTCGGAGCCCCCAGTGGGAGTTTAATTCAGAATCTAGCAGAGAGACCCACCGTACACAATGGCCGCTTGCTTAACGGCTTGACGGTATGAAAAATATTTCCAGGGTTATGAAAAATAATCCGCTTCGGAAAAGACTGCCTTTTTCCCCCAGATTTCCAGGTACAATGGAGTCTCCTCCCACGGACGGGGCCTCGGAGAACAGCCCAGCTGCGCCGGCTCCCCAGCCTCCTTTGGCTCATCTCAAGATGAAGAACTATTTATGCAAGATCCGAGTCCCCGGGACGGCTGCGTGCTACCAGCTGCAGCTGCACGGCCAATGTGTTAAGGAAACTTCCCCAGACAACTCACACTATTCAGAGGGTAATGTTTTGATCAGTTGATCTAAATATTTAATTGTCGCAACTCTCCACTTGGTTTTGCTTCTGGGTTTCCAAGAATAACGAGGTAGCAGGACCCAGTGGAGGTGCCCAGCTCAGGAGACCTGAAGAGCTGAAGATTCTCCCAGCAAACATGTGCTGCAGGGCTCTGAGTCGGGGCCCGACACTAATTTCTCATTCAGCCGTGTTTCTAAGTTCACTGTTATCTCTCTGCTTCCGCAACCACATAATTTAGAAAACCAGAAGCTGCCGTAGAGATGGACGAGGAGAGCTACGCTGGGTGTGTCCGCTCTCCCGCACCGCTCCCGGCAGCTGCCAAGGACCACGGCTGACCACCCTGTGGCCCTCAGCACGGCTCCGGGGACGAGGTGAGGGTCGCTACACCTTTACCTTCTGGCTGGTCCTGAGCAGGCATCTGAGATGCCCCACGACCAGGACGGCCGCTCACATCCTGCAGAGTCAAATACTTTCTTCAGGAAAGGCGCTGGGTGGGCACTCTGCAAAGAATGCAACCTCTGTGAGTGGCCACTTCCCTGTAGGCAGGCACTGTGCCCAGCAAGCCCCCACGGAGGCTGAGACAAAGGGAGACAGAAGGCCAGGAGCCGGTCTTTGAATGTGAGGACGTACTCTGACGCAGCCTGTGTGCTGTGCGTCCCTGACCCAAAGCGGGTGCTTTGTGCAACAGGAGAGCGGAGAGGTTTTATAGAAAAGCGGCACTGAAAGAACCTCCTCTCGGGTGAAAACGGCCCTTGCATGTCCCTCAGGAGCATGCCCAGCAGCTGCATGTGGCTTTTTTTGAAGTTTTCTGTGCCCTCATCCCAGATCTCCCGGTGAGGAGTTCACGTTTACCTTCAGAAGGGAGTGACTTCCTGAGACAGGGCCTTTGCATCATTCCTACATTTTAATTGGTTTTTGTTTGTTTGTTTTTGGAGATGAAGAATGCTATAATAGGAAGAATCCAGGGTTTGGGAGAAAAGGGACGTGCTTGACTTCTGACCCTGGGAATGACTAGTTTCTGCAATTATGGGAAAGCCACCTAACCCTTCCAAGTCCCTGAGTGCTCATGAGTAAATGGGGAGGCTGACACCTGCTCCGCTGGTCTCGGAGACAGGACCCGGGGACAAGGGACGTCAGCACGCTGGCCGACAGGAGAGAGCCACTTACAAATGTCAGCTGTTCACAGAGTGCCGCGACCACGCGCTCCGTGGTGCTTCTGAGCACCTCCCGCTGTCGGAGGTCACACGCACGTACCTAGGACTGCTGCCCTCCGTTGGGTTTACCTTCGCCCTCTGGCTCCCGGCCGGCTCTGTAGGAGCGACCCCAGGGGTTAATGCTGAATGCTCGCAAGACAGAAGAGGAATGTGCGAGAGGATGCCGGGTCTTGCCGCCAAGTGTCCAGGTCGAAAACACACCTGGTCTGTGTCCATGCAGACCAGTAGCCCTCTCTGGTCTCATGCTCCCAGCTAAAAGGACCAGGTACCTTGAGCACACATTCAGGGGCAGGGCTCACCCCACATCAGCAACTCCGGCTGCCATATCTAACCCTTCCTTCTGCACCCGGGGAACTCCGTGCCCCACCATCCTCACGCATCACCTGTCCTGCTCGAGGTCGGCCCTGGCACCGGGCTCTCCTAGACTCCACAGTGGCAACGCACTCCTCCTCCCAGCCGCCGTCACCACCTGTGCCCGTCTGCTGCAGGGAAGGGCCCTGCACTCCACCCAGGTCGCCGACACTTTGTGAGCATCGGATGAAGCCTGTGAAGTCTCTCCCCAAACAAGGAACAAGCATAGCTCGAGGCCCCCAGGCCGCCTGGGGCTCAGCCACGGCCCCACGAATGGTTTGTGGCCCCCCAGGTAAAGCCGCTTCCTGCTAGACTGTCCCTCACTGAAATGGGGTGGACCCAGCTGTCCCCCGGTGTCTGTGAGAGGGCAGGGCACACCGATTCTCTCTCTTCTTTGGTTCCCAGTAGCAAGCCCTGCACTCGCATTAAGTAGATGCTTCTTGGATGACTGCGAGGGAGTCCGCTGTACAAGTTAATGCAAGCCCGGTTTACAGGTCGCTGGTTGCACAATCTCCCCGTGTGAATTCCTGAGAGAAGGCGCTGTAAAGTGTGAGAAAAAAATCTCATGAACATTCACAACAAAGCGTAGGTTCTTTTTTAAAAACGTCCAATTAACACAGAGGACCAAGAGCTTTGTGCTCCTAACGTAGGTCAGTTTGGCTGCTGATCAGCTTACGCCAGCGGAAAGCTCTCGTCCAAGTGCAGATGGCCTAAGTATTGTGTGTGCTGGACGTCTGGGGAAGCAGAGACGTGGCGAGGCACGGCTGCGATTTCCAAACTCAGATGCTGTCCGTCAGCGCGGAGGGGCCAGGATGTGGGTGAAGCAAGCCTTTTCTCACAGAGAGAGTGACTCTCCTTACGTCAAAGCTCAGATTCACTGACACACGGCGGAGGCGGGGGCCGGGGTGGGGGGAGCACCTTTCTCTGGCTCATCCTTGCCTGGCGTCCACTGAGTGACAAGCAGAGGACTTGCCCGAAGACCTGCTCATTTGGAAAATGAGGGAAATCTCGTGTTGATTTCAAACGGCTCCAGAACACGGAGGCATTCCTCACTCTCAGGGGAGGGAGATCTTCACGCCGCGAGGCAGGAAAACACCCCACAACACATCAGTAAACTATGTGCCTGTCCGTCCACGCCCTCTATAATTTTCCTGAAGCCTCCGGCTACCGCCCTCCCCACAAATAAATCACCATGGAGAGAAAGCAAAGCGTGTGGGGAGTGAGAGGGGAAGGGCTCGGCACAGGATGCAGCGCCGGCGAGGCGGCACGAAGCCTCCGGGGCGGCAAGCCCTGCATCCCGCTATGGGATGTGGAGATTTGCCTACGGAGGACCGAGTTCTCAGGCTGCAATCTCATTAGACTGCATCACAGATTAAGTGAAGACACCGTCGAAACTTCTGTTTCAAACACCAGGAGCAGAGAGTGGCAGTTTACCGACACTATCCCTGAGCGGACCGTAGGTCTCCGCCTGTGATTCTGTGATATTGTGGTGATTCTGGAGCATCTTCTTGTAACTAAACAATGCATAAGTAATTGTGCTTAATTTGGCAGACAAACATCAAGACCTCATAAAATATTGATTTAAGATGCAACTATATGTCCGATGGAATGCTGACATTTCGTACTTAGCTCTGTTTGGATGCGATACTTAGAAATCCACATTTTTGTTGTTGTTGTTGTTGTGGGAAAGTGGTCTGCATGGCTGCCCACGGCCGGGGCTGTGCTCTGAGCCTCTTGAAGTCCCTGTGGGAGAGCTTGCCGGCCACTGTTGTTGCAGGGGAAGCTCACTCCTGAGAATTATTTTGTTTATATCATGAAAAACGATGCTCCAGTGTCCAGAGGCAGGCTTCCATCCTGAGCAGAAATCTCACATCCGTGAAGCTCAAACGGATTGATTGGTCTATGCTAATTACAGTGACTTAAGAATAAATATTTTATTTTTTAAAGGACTTCTATAATAAAATATTTATAAATATCTATTAATAAATTGATTTGACATTGGGACATACTTCAAAACAATCCGATGACGGCAGAGGGAACTGGGCAGGAGTGAAGACGAGACAGAATTGGCCCTAGAGAGAGTTCATTAGTCTGTTCTCCTTACTTTTAAATGTGTTTGAAATTTTCCATAAAACCAACTTTAAAAAGAATTCTTTTTAAAGTAAATGGCTTTATGGAATCAAGTATCATACTGTAAAAAAATTCATTTATATAATACTCTGATTTAAAAACTCAGAACACTCTTATTTGGAATGTTAATGCAATAAAATAAAATGCTTGAAATTAGGAGTAATTTCCATTTGGCTTAAGTGGTTTTTTTTAAGTAAAAATCCCACAAGGGCTAGATTTATCAGATATATTTATAAGTCAAACTGCTTTTTTAAAGGTAGGTTTTCATCAAATGCATTTAATAAACACCTACTATATGCAAAGAAATATTGTGTGTACATATTTTGTTGTCAGTATGATTTTTAACTACCTCTGTACATCATATAAACTAAACACACACAGTATCAGAAAGTAATACAATACTGTCTTTTACAGAGTATTCTGCAAATCAAGCTCCTCCACTTTCTTCTCAGATTTCCGAGGTGGCCCGCATCTCTGTCAATGTCTGTGCATCCTGATCTTTTTCACTAGGTCCAGAATAACAGACTCATTTTATTTCTCCTTCCAGATAAACAACCAGCTGCCTCAGTGCCATTTGGAGCAATGGCGCACCCTGGTGGCCCAAACAAGCCAATGACTCTCCCCCTTCATTTGAATTTGGTCTCATAATTTTTGAAACTGAGCAACTATCAATAATTAGCATAAGAACATCAATCATATTATAGAATCAGTTGAAAAACACTTTGTGAATGAACAGAATAAACAGAAAGGCATAGACAATTTTAACACTTAGTCGTTCTTACTTTTAAGGGCCAAGTGGCCCCCAGACAGTATTCCAAAATTGTATACATACACCCATGGGCTGTAAAAGACACATATGGCATTTTTGAGTTTGTGGAACACGTTCCACTGCATTCAAGTCAGGCTATGTCTCTCAAAGGAAAGAGACTTTGAGCAAGTTTAATCTCTGTGCCTTAGTTATCCCATCTGTCAAATGGGATACTAGCAGCAGACAGCGTTTAGTCTTGTGAGAATTAAGCAGGTTATTAAAATGATGCCTGGGGCAGAGCGGGCACTTCTGTGACTTGCTGCTGTATGACTTGTCTCAGGTTACAGACACACCTACCACCTGCACAATCACCATTTTTCTGTATCTGCATCCTGGATTCTTGGAATTTCTGTGACTTGGTGTGCCTCAAATCGAATATCCAAGAGTCTATAGAGAATGAACTGTTTTGAGAAACATCGTGTTTATAGAATCCCACATCTAAGTCTATGGAGTGGAATTAAACACCAAAGGCCCTCACTTCCTACCCACAGTTCACCCTCCTGAATATTTTAACTGGAAATATCTCTAGCAGGGTAAGAAGGAGCAGTTTAATCTCCTCAAGGTCACTTTCCAAAGAAGCAAGGGGAATATTTTGAACCCTTCTGCAAACGTGCAGTACAATTTCCCCATCTCACAAATATCCAAGAAATGAGCTGTAATTAATTTAGGTGCCTTGAGGCTGAATTAGCCACCCACTGGGTTCTTGGGTAAGAAAGCTATTTCAGGTGAAAAGACAAATCTCTTTAAGTATAAAGAAGGGAAGGTAGAAGATTTAGAACTTTAAAGGAAAGGAGTCCCAAGACGACAGTAAATCATTAATAACAGCCATGCAATTCATTCAGAAGAAATGGATTACTGGCTTCAGGATCAAATGGTGTAAACCTTAATAATCATATAAGCAGCTCCAATGTTAAGACTATCTTTTTCTTCCATGTCTTCTTATTAAGCCCCTTTTACATTCTAAAACCTGCCCATCCCGTGAGAATACAGCCTGCAAGCTGGGAAGCGTATTCCGCTCACCGTGGACCATCCAGAACCACAGAGTTCTCAGCTGCACTGCTGGAACCCCCGACGCCTGGCCCATGGGGCTGACCTGGTCTCTGACTGCAGCGCCAGGGCAGGTGCTGCCAATTCGTCTACTTGTGAGAAAATCCTAAGTGGCTCAAGTCAATCTTTTCAAAATAAAGAACGTTCTGTAAAAGCCCACGGTAGGAAAATAGATGTTTCATAATTTTAGAGTTGCACTAACGATGATGTTGTTCTTGAGGTTTGGCTGTGTGTTCTCAAATGCTGGCTAGAGCCTCCACGGGAAACATGATTAGCACGTCCCCGCACCCCGCCTGGGGGCCTCCCTGTAACCCGCTCTGCTCAGAGCCTAGACTTAGGGATTTCCAAACCATGACGCATGTCTAGAAATTCAGTAACTTCACTTTCTTGAATAGAGCCAAGGTGAATTCACCCAACTCCCATCTATAGTAAAATGAGGTTTATGCGGTCTTAATAAGCATATATTAAAATACATATATATATCTAAAAGCAAATATTAATTTGTTCCTTTAATGCTGTTCCCTTAGATTTCCATGTCGTTCATTGGAATGAAACACATGATTTGGGAAATTCAAACAATCTCCTGCTTACAAGGACAATTTCATTTATTAATGGCCTATAATTAAGAAGAAATTGTTAGCTAAACAATTAGTTGATTTGTCTGAAGAGTAAGAGGGAGTAGGTGGTTCATTCATTTGCTAAGTGTTCTTAGCTTTGACCTACTTTTCACTTATTCAGAATGTTTTCTAGATTTGCCGGAGTTTTTGGACCTCCTCAAATGAGGAAAGCCAACGTATTTGTTATTTTCTTTAGGAGAAAGAGCAGGCTAATGTCTACAACAGAACATTACGTCATAAGTCAAATTTTTATTTCCACTCTACCACCTGACCTTAAGGAAGGTGTTTAACCTCCTCGCTTTGAAGCTCCCAACCTCTGTAAAATGCGGATGTTAAGAGTTGGCATCCACATTCGGGTTAATGGCATCATGACTGAGGGACCTGGTACAACTTCCTTAAAGAGAAGACACTTTATATTGATGTAATTCTTCCCTGAAACACAGAACATTGGACAACTTTTTGCATAAAAGACTTAGGATGTTTTTTGGAAGATGACTATCTTTTTTATGATTATTAAGAGACTCTGTGACCAAACAGCACCTTTGGCACAAAGGCCTCGTTGTCGCATGTGGTTAACTACAAACAAGAGATGAGCAGAAAGCTCTCAGTGAGGATTCTTCTGCTCAGTAAGCTCCGCTTTTACAGGGACACTAAAGAAACACTCTGTAACACAGGCAACAGCCTCCGGCCGCCGCAGCCTAGCCCTGAGCTCACCTGACTGGACTGTCAACGGCTAACCAGGCATTAGGCTGAGCTGCTTAGGACAAGATGCGGATTTAACAGAACTGAGTTAAAGCGTTCTGAGTGCGGTATACAAGCAAAAGAAAAAAAATCATTCGTTCAAAACAATACAAAGTGAGTGGTCCTGAGTGTAAGGCAGTCACTGGACAGGCGGTCAACCCAGGAACCTGAAGCGGAAGCGAGGTGGGAAACGAGACGGAGGACACTCCAGGGGCAACTGCGAACTGCACAGCCGAGGGGCCCGCACCACAGTGTCACAAAAACGCCGTGTCCATGTTGGAAATGAGTATTATTAGGAACCAGACATCAGTGGCTCAAGCTGAATCTTGCTCTGTCTAATTCTTACCAAGTCACAGGCTGCGTTAAACCCAGTTTAGCGCTACGTATTTTCAGACAGTAAACTTTTATCTACAAAACAGAAATACTCGTTCTTATCTCCTTGGCCTTACGGGTTGCACAAGACTTTTTAAGTCGTTATCTGCTCATAACGACCACCACCATCACCTCAAACATGACTTAAATTGGATCTGAGCGGACATCCGCACACCTAGACCCAGGAACCTAACGACCCAGTGCGCGCGATTCACCTTCGGGCTCGCGGATTCTCCTCCCGGCCGCCGACCTCCGGAGCACGCTCCGTCCCGAGTTGAAGAGGCTGGCCAGCTAGTCCAGGGGGCTGCCCAGAGGCCTGGAGTTCGGGGGGCTGCAGGGCACCGGGGAGGGGGCGCCGGGATGGGCCTTCCTGTGGTCGGCCCAGGCCGCCTTCCCAGGTGAGTAGGGGATCTTGGAGAAGGGACTGCAGGGCACCCCCGCCTGGGCCAAGTCCAGCTTTGGGGGGCCCTTGGGTGGGTCTGCGGGGGCCCCGGGTCTCCCCACGCCGGGCTCGGGCACCAAGGTGAAGTGTGCGGGCGGCCGCGGGGCGGCGGGGGACACGGGCCGGTCGCTGTCCCCCTTGGGGTTCTTGGGGTGCTGAGGGGACAGGGGGCTGGCGCCCTCGGGCTGCACGGGGTACTTGAGGTTGGTCTCCAGGACCGGCAGCTTTTTCACCTCCAGGGGCGTCAAGGGCGACTCGTCGGACGCGGGGGAGCAGGTGACCGGTGTGGGGGGGAACACGAGGAGCGGGGGCCGGTGCGGCAGCAGGTTGGGGAAGGGCGCGGGGATGTCGCACGCGTCCCTGCCGGGCCCAGGCGCGGGGCTGCCGGCGTCGCCGTCCTCCGGGAGGAAGGGGCCGCGAGCCTCGCGCGGCAGAGGCGGCGACGCGGACGCCGCAGAGGCGCCCACCCCGCGGCCGCCGGGGTCGTCGGGGGGCGCCAGGTACTTCATCTCCTCGTACACGGCCTCGGCCTGCTTGGGGCTGCCGGCGCGGCCCAGCATCTCGATGTACACGGGCTCGGGCTCGGGCTCGCGCGCGGGGGGCGCGGGGACCCCCCGGGCGCGCTGCGGGCCGGACCCTCCGCATCGCGCGCCCCCGGCCCCGGCCGCGCCCTGCCGCGCGCCCGCGATCTCCTCCGAGGAGCCGCTGAGCTTGGTGTGCGGGCTCCTCTTGGGCTTCCGGGGCGGAATCTTCTTCATGGCGCTGTAGTCATCGCTGTGCGGCCGCGGCCGGGCGAGGCCTGCGCGAGGGACAGAGAGGGTGGCTGTGCGAGGCGGCCCGGCTGGCGGAGCCGCCGGGACCCCCGACCCCGAGGACCCGGCCTGCGCCCCTCCACCCTCAGGGGCCCAGGTCTCCCCACACGGCCCGCCGCTGCCAAGAGGAGAGCGAGATTTGATCGTGCAGCTGCAGGACAACCCCCAGGGGGGACCCAAGCAGGCCCAGGAAGGCCAGCCGCGGGCGAGGGAGGGGCCGCGCTGCTGCTGGCACCTGCTGGCACCTGCGCTCGGGCCTGCCGCAGGTTAGAACTAAGTGACCACTGGCTGCCCCATCCTCACGATTTCAGAGACGAGGAAATGGAAGCCTAGGGAGGACAAGCAGCGCAGCGAGTTGGCCCCGGTGGGTGCCTCCTGCGGAGACGCCTCGGCCGATCATTCAGACTGAAGCGAACACAGCCAACACAGACGCCGACAGCTACGTGCGTGGACAGACCAGTTTTCCAAAAAGGACCTTGTTAAAATTATGCCAAGGGCGAGTTTCACCACTAACTAATATATTTGAATCCTAACAGCTTTAACAGGGAAGTGAAGAGGCTAATATTAAAGAACTTAAGTGAGAACTTAAGTTGAAAAAAGGGAAAGTATTTAAGAAAACAAATGAGCATAATATTATTAGTATGAACTAACTTTCAAAGAGGCAGAAGGACTATTTAAATATGACTCAAAACATTTATTCATGTTTAAGTTAAAAAATTCTAAAAGACTTCTCTTTCTCATTTATTTACTATAAATTATGGAAGATTTTATTAAATCTAATTTCTCTGGACACTGAGATGCTAATTTTAGAAAATTACTGAAATATCAAAACTTCTCAAAAATCTTTAACTACTTTACAAATTTGGTCTTTTGTGAATCTGTAGGAATTCTTGATATAAATAAGTACGTCTAACTGTGCTGCGTTCCTGAGTGATTCAGGGCAGCTGGAGTTTTCTCTCATGATGACTGCACATGTGATGGGAGTCCCATCTCCACTTCTGGGGTGACAACTCCACTCTGAGGGTTAACAAGAAAGGCTTTGGAATCAGATAGACTTGGATTCACGTCCCACTACGGCTGTTTTTTTATGCTATAATTCTAGGCATGCCTTTAGCTGGTATTTATTGAGACACATTAGTGAATATACAGAAAGTGTGCCCCGCCTTCCTCTGCTCCACTGGGAGGTGTGTCAGACAATAAAAAAGAAGTAAAGAGAACAAATGAGCAAATACTATAGCATGTTAGGGTGCGCTATGAAGTGGGAACCATTGGCCATAAAGGGTCACAGAATTGTGTGTTTGTGTGTGTTTGCAGGGATGGCACTGGTGCAAATTACAATTTAAAAAGAGGTCTTGATCAAATCTCTCCAGGCTTCAGTGCAGTCATGCATAACGGGGTGATATCAGTGACTCTCTCAGAGGTAAAACAGACACTGCATGTCAGGGCTGAGCTCAGATGCTGACACCCTGCAAGCATGGAACAAACGGCAGCCCTCCAAGTGAGAATGGAAAAGGACACAGTTCATTTTCTAACTCAGGGGACATCTTTGAATGCCAGTATATTCAGGGTTTCCCCCAAAGCAGCCAACTTTTAAGAGCACAGAATACCCAAACTGCACATTCTGTCACAGAAGAGCATTACCCCAGGCTTTCAACGTGCTAACACACAGCCACTCGTAAGCTTCTTCCAGAAAGCCAGTGAACCAGACACAATTGTAATGTTGCTATTACAGGGTCATGGAGACCAGGGGAGTCTTGAAGAGACTGTTAGCAGAAGCGTGACCCTCAGGAAAGCTCTTGGTGAGGTTTAAAGGAAAGTGAGGAAGACACTGGGTCCTGAAGGAAACATAAGCCTTTTTACACCTTTGTGGAAAGTTTAGCAACACTGTCACCTGCAGTAAAGTGGGAACTGGATGACACCCCTGTGGACCTGGATGATGTAAGTAGGGAGGTTTTTAGGGTGTAAAAGCGGCCCCCTAGATTCTCCCAGCTGCCTACAGAAAAACAGATAATCTAAAGAAAGAACTATTAACTATAAAGGAGTTTGGACTTTCTGAGTTTGAAAATAAAATTGTTTCTCACTGCCAGGCCATCCAGATAGCAAAAAGCTCTGAAGTTAAGAAATGATTTGTAAGCAGAGAATAAATCTCGGGCATTTTCAGGGAAACACGATCTAAAGATGAAGCCAAGGTGACTATAAACCCCTTTATTAAGACCTCAGAAAGATTTAAGGTGGCGCTTCACTGGACCCTTTCAAAGTAACAAAACCACAGGACTTCTAAGAATATCAAGAGTATTGCCCCACAGAAACCTTGCAGGTAAAAAAAAAAAAACCAAAATAAAACAAACAAAAAAAGAAACAAAAAAAAACATAGAGAAGAGATTATCTTAAAAAGATTTGTGGATGTAGCTTTTGACTAATGAAGTGGATTATAAATTGATTCATAGGAAACTCACAAAGCTTTTAAAGGAATTGTATCAGCTATGCCTTGAAAAGGGTAGAGTTAATACAAAATAAAGAGGCTACGGTGCTTTAAAATTTTATGAGCAGCAGTCAAGCTGAGAAAACTACCAGCACCAAACAGGAGTCACCTCTTGTGGGTGAGGAAATAATATCCAAAGGCAAGCCAAGATTCCAGAGCATGGCCCTAACTGCTATGGAAAACACTTCCTAGACACTGGGACTACATCCTAATCAAGGCACAAACAAAAAGTAGTGTAGAGAACAGGTAACTTGTCTTCAGAGAGTTAGGGACAGTACTGGGGGAGCCTCCACCTAAGGGGCTTTACCTGAGCAGCCAGGATACCTGGATCTGATTTCAATGGTGTGATCTGGGCCCTGGACTGACTTGATGTGATGATGGACTGAGGCTCTGGGGGACGGGTGGCGTGAGTGCCTCTTATATTTAGGTGGGATGTGAATTGTTTTGTCCAGAGGATGGACTGAGACTGTCTGTATTTTCTGAAAACCACAGTATGTTCCCAGTCCTACCAAGGGGTAGAATCTATTTCACTTTTTAAAGCCTATATGTGCCTTTGAAACTGCCTGGTGGATGGAAGTGGTGGAAGAGATGCCGCCTGACTTCCAAGGCTGGTTCATAAGGGATAATACAGTTCCTGCCTGGGGCATTCTCCTTTCTGGCGCATGTGCCTTTGACTCACTGATTCTCCTTAGAAAAAGTCCAGCTGCCCTGAAGCTGCCAGGCTGCTCAAACCAAGTGGAGGAGCCACCTAGACATAGAAATGGCCCAGGAGTCCCAGTCCCCAGATGTCTAGGACACCAGAGATGCAAGTGACTGGCTTTCAGGCAATTCCAGCCACCACCTGCAGCTTCATGGAGGACCTTGAGTGACAGCCACTCAGATGAGCTCACTAGACACCCAGAACCTAAGACAATAATAAAATGATGACATTTTATCTAGATATCTAAGTCTGGAGGCTGTGTTAAGCAACAATGGATAGCTGATATGATATTCCCTCAAGGCAAGCTTTAGATGCAGAGAAAAGTTTTTTTTTGTATTAAATGATTATAAATGAAAGTAGCATGGCTTGTCAGGAAGTGGTTGAGAAACAGACTCTCTAGAATCTGACTGCCTGGGTCCAAAGCTTGGGCGTGTGACATGGGACAGGACACACACTGCTCCCTGACTCAACATCCTCATCTGGAGAGGGATGACAGTCTCTCTCCATCAGGTAGTTCTAGGGAGTGAAGACACTCAGCATAGTGCTTGGCACAGATTAGACACTTAGCAAGTGTCAGCTGTCACCACCATCATCATGTTATTACCACAGAACCGGAAATTAATCACGAGTTCTGCAGAGCGTGGTCTGGGGTCCCTCGGTATCGGGTCACCTGGGGTGCCTAACAGAGTGTGGGTAGCGCACTTCCTGGAATACCCCATGACTGCCGAGCTGCAGTGTCTGGGCTGGGACCTGGAGCGCTTCCTTCTGCATCAGCCAGAATGAGACCACCACAGTCAGAGAATCAGAGCCTAATTTGGCTTCATGGCTGTTCCTGTGTGCCTGCGTGTGCGTGTGTGCGTGTGCATGCGTGTGTCCACACAAGCCCTGGATAACTGTTCACTTGCAAGTATGCACTTAAGGGCTCTTCAAAATGAATTCACATGAAGAGTTTTCTTAACAATTTGTCTGAGTCCTAAGACTCACGGGCAAAGCATTTGGGACGAGTTGATGATGTCAGTGAGATGGGGTCAGGTGGATATTTCATGGTCACAGACCACCTTTAGGCAAGTCTTACTGTCCTGACAGTAACTTCAGGGACAAATGCCACATTCTCAGCCCTCTCATTATTTCTTAAACTTGACTCTTACCGGAGTTACTGTGTGTTGACTTGTGTCATTTTTAAGTTCTGTTAGGAGATAAAAATTTTCTTGTACAAAATACTTCCCCTTTGAATTTTTTGCCAAGGCGTGTCAGTGACTTTGTAACAAGACACGAGTTATCGGGGCCCCTTCTCACTCAGACTGAGATGTCTGCATATTAAATATGTGAGAAAAAAGAAAAGAGAAGCTTGTATATCAAGAAAATATTCATACAGCTCCATTTCCCGCAAAACACAGTTTATATACGTAAGTACAAGAATGGGTTAGCTGTGTGGCTTAATTTGGAAATACTGTTAGCTTCCTTTTTTTTTTTTACTGTCTTGTTTATATATTTATTCTAGAATAGCATTTGGACCACAGTAGGCACTTAATAAATACTCATTAAGAACAAATAAATAAATGTTAGAGAAATATATTTCTTGTACTGCTTTCATGAAAATAGAATTCGCTTCTCATCAATCAAAACGAGCACAGTTTGGCAAGATCCAAAGTGTAACCCTTCATGTTTGCTGACTTATTTTTCACAGAAGCCCCTTTATATTTTCATCTAACACCTGAAATATGACAAAAATGAGGTTCTCCTTGAACGCTGCCCTGAGAGCGTGTCACTGGATGTAACAGGAGAACGTGACTGTCTGTTTCACAATCTGTCCATTCAACACGTATGAATTCAGTGTATTCCACGAGCCTGGCCTCTCTCCGAGGGCCTTGGAGACCAGGGGGAAGAAAAATGGCCACACAGATTATGACAGAAGCGGAGTGACAGCATGGAGAAGAGAGCGCCAAGGAGCACAGGGAGGCTGCACAGCGATGAAAAAATATGGATTCCTCCTCTGATGTTATGTGTAAGGGCTGGGCTACTGGAGCGTGAAGGAGGGTGAGTGAGGAGGTCACGTGGCCAGGGTTCAATGTTGGAGCCCAAGAGAAACCTGACCATCCAGTCATCGCCGTGCTGGGGAGAAGGCCAGCACGCTGGATTTAAAGACTCGACTTTCTAGAAAAGCTCCCAGCTCAGAGCTCCCTGTCAAAGAAAAAGTGAAGTGGGGACCCTGGTCTTCCTTTCCTTGTCTCCGTTTGCAAAGAGCAACCCCAGACTTTTAAAAATCAGACTTTCAAATAGTTGGCTCCAGCTTGTTAATAGTTTGCAAACAAGTGTTAAAATTTACCAGCCCATAAAACTGGTTCCAGCTTTTCAGGCGCAAAGATAGTGAAAAAAACCCAAGCCCACTGGCCCGCCTTGCTTTACGACTCCGTGTTTATTGGATGAAAACCTGAGAGAGAGGCGCGTGTGGAGGGATGGACTGCAATGCACCCTGACCACGGGCTCCTCCAAGACTCTTGGCCTTCATTCTCCGCGGATCTCTTTTCACCTGACAACCTTCTGAATGGATGAGCAGTTTTACTTGTGAAGGAAAAGGTCTTGAACTCTACTGGTGGTTCTTGTTCTTGTGAGGAGTGTTCACAGAGCATTTTTATCAATGAACAGATTTCCTCCCTAACTTTTGCAGAAGAAGGATAATTGTGGGACCTGTTACTAGGCGCAGGAAAAAAACCCCAAAAACTCAGCATTGCCCTGGTGATAGAAATAAGAATTTGAAATCAGTGCTGTCTGCTAGAACCTTCTGGCAGGATGGGAAGTTCCACACCTGCAGCTGTTGAGTACTTGGAACTAAGGACTGAGGCACTAAATTTTAAATTTTATTTAATTTTAACTATTTTAAATTTAAATGGCACAAGTGGTTAGTTGCGACTTTCTGGACACCTTCAGCATGAAGGTGGGAACAGAGCCACTGCTGACGACCTGTTTATTGAAATCCAGGGCACTGCTGATCTGAATTTAAGTCTGATTCCGAAGCTACAAAAACTAGCCGGCGCACCTGCTCCATCCCATCAATCAGGTGAATTTTTTATCCTTAAAGGCCCATTTAAAGCACATGCCCAAAGGCAGGAGTTCGCCCGCAGCCGCAGACAAATGCAGCAGATGCTGAAGAAGGAACCAACAGCAGCCTCCGAGGTGTGACATCCCCTGGGGCGGGGCTGGGCGGGGCTGGGCGGGGAGACACCCAGAGCATCTCAGAGCCGCATGGGAGCTGAAATGAGGTTCTGAGAACCTGCAATTTATACAGAAGTCTTGCAAGTCTAGTGGTCACATAACGCATTGTAAACAGCAGCCTTAGGAGCTCCGCGCCTTCTCGCAGTAGCTGGAGTCTCAGCGTTCCACACCTGTGGCCTTTCTTGCTTCCTCTTTGTAACCATTTCCCCCCCCCCGTCATTTGCTTTTATATAGATTTTTATCTCCTGTGGTTCTGGAGTGACTTTTTTAAACTGAGGGGTTGTTTTGTTTTGTTTTGGGGCTGCACATGAGAGAACTCAACTTTATACTCAATATTTTCTCTCCTTTCACACTTATGTGACACACTGGCACCTGAATTTCTCCGAAATCTCAACTCTAGGACAGGTGAACATTCCCTGTGCACACAAACTGAAAGCAATTTTAGACTTCCTGGGTATTTTGAGGCCTCATTATCCAAACCTAGGGTTTATTTGGTGTTCAGGTTTGGGTGGCCTCCATCTTCCATACGGTGCAACTTTCGATCTTTTTTTCGTATTTTTTTTTCCACTTCTCATGCCGTCTTGAGTCTTTATTTCACATTTTCCCATCTCATCAGGCTTAGCCTTTGAGATGTGGTCTTCCTTCCCCAATATGCCCCCCAGTCTCCTGTTTCTCCCCATCTTTTTGAGATCTGCACTGTAAATCCACTGCACTGGTCTGCAAGTACTACTGGTGGAAACGGGACCAGCCTGCTTTCTCAGGGAGTGTGCACGACCCGCGTGGACTCCGGGTCCCTCCTGGTTTGTGGAGTCCGTTGGGAGAACGGGAGAAAGGCGTGTTTCTGTGGACAGCCCTCGCTTTCTGCCCAAGCTGCCATCGCTATGCACCTGAAGACTGTCCTCCAGACGATTTCTCTAACGTCATGTTCCCCTTTTGTCATTGTCCTTGTTACCAGCGATGCTAAAATGCACACACTTGTACTCTTCTCCCCAAAGAGATGAATTTTTTCTACCTCTCCACCTAAGCATTACCATAAGACTTTCTGAATGATTCTGGTTTGAGGCTCCTCATTCAATGCTGAAGTTGGGATAAGAGTTAAAGAAATGATACATAAGTAGCTTTCCCCTAAGAGGCTTAGAGATTTGAATAAATATTATTTATATTTAATGATTAAAGGGCCCCTGGCAAGCTGACAATGGATTTAATTTTATTAAAAATATATTAGGGCAACATGACTGCCATGGGCACTCCAAGGCTGGAAGAAAGTCAAGCATCTGCGACTGAGTGGGGTGGGCTCCTCTCTGCGGGGGGGGGGAGGGCGGACCCCTCCCTCCGAGGGTGGACCCCTCTCTCCCTCCCTCCCTCCCTCCCGAAGCTAACCTTCACCTGCCGAGTCGCTGGCTGCAGCCCACAGGCAGGCGCTCACAGCCTCATAGGAGGCGCTCAGCCGCGTGGTGGGGTCCCTCTTTGGCTTGGGCGGAGGCTGTTTCCGTGGTGACGGGAGGCCACAGCTGTCATCGAGGCCGAACACCGAGTGCAGAGATGGAGACCGGGTGGACGCGCCAGCCAGGGACTGGACCAGACTGTCCACCACCATGGGGACGGGAATGGAGCTGCAGTGGAAGTGCCTGGGTCCACCCTTGTCTTCAGCTCTGGAGGAGGGTAGGAAGCAGACACACACGGCCCCACCAGAGAGACCCAGATGCATTATTCAGACGGTAACAATGAACCAGTTCAAGCAGACATAATCAAGGCTTTTTGGTAAAGAGCTTCCTGCAGTGGCTGGAGGATGCCTGCTGGTCACGGCACACGGGGGAAAGCCTCCCGCCCTTCCAGCCCCACTTCAGGATAAATACGCCCGCAGGACGCTCATCATGAGCACTTAGAAAACATCTCACACAAGCGCAGACGTCTCAAGGAGGGCCACGTGTGCTCTCAGGCATGGGCTGAAGGAATTGTTCACACTCTGATTATTAAGCAAATCAAAATGCCAGGATTTTGATCTGAATGATAATTTCTGGGAAATCCATCTTAATAGAGAGCTACTAACGCATCAGATACTGGAGGCCGGCACTGCTTCCCCTTGCAGAGGTGGACACACTTTACTTCAGACTATCAGAGACTCACCTTCTCCCTGTCTCTCTTTTCCTTGCCACCTAAATTCCATCAGCAGTTATTTAATTATGTGCAGAATTATTATTTCTCTTCTATTACTCCATCTGGCTGCCCCGTGCCCAGGGAGCTGCGGGTGTTCAGTAAATAAATAGGCAGATGCTTCTTCACTTAATTTTGTATCGGGCAAATGAATACATAATGAAAGTGAGAAATTGGGGTGGCTGGTTAGCTCCAGCAGAGAAGATAATAAATATTATTCTGGAAGTCATATAAAATTAATAGTTATCTGGTTTAAAAAAATTCCTCTGGCTTCACATGTCAATGTGATCATGTGCCAAGGAGATGCCAATGTGCTCTTTTACATGCAGTCTCTGAGCGTTTGTTTTTGTAATTACATCTCTGTGCAGCAGGGCACCACCAGGGCTGGGATCCACTGCGAGGCCAAGTCAGACGCCCGTGTAGAAAATGAACTAGCTGAAGATGAAAGCGTGTCACTCAGTGGATAATTTGTTTTCCCTGTAATGTTTAATTACAGTTTTCTGTACAAAGGGAATTTTTTCAGTATTTAATCACTGAGATGTTTGAAGCTAATTAGTGAGAGACATCACCATTTCCGCTTTAATAAAAAATCCTTTGACACAGGCGGTCAAGGCGAAGGGGAACCATTTTCTGGGAGAAACCACTAGACTTTACCAAGTTCCTGGGGAAAAACAAACATCTCTCTGACAGCAAATTAGGGCAGAAAGCACCCAGGTCCTTGGCCTCCTGGGGAGGGCTGTAAATCATGGGTGTCACAGAGAGGCAAGAGCGCTGAAGTGGAGAGGGGCCTGGTGGGCCCCACGTGTCTATTCCAATCTCAGCATCCGTGAACTTCAAAATAACACCTTCCCCAAAGTGCTCCTCCTTGGCAAAGATGTGAGCCTCTCCCTAGGGAAACGCAGCGCATGCCACTGTTGCCTGATTTCACTGCGCTCACGGTTTTGGCGTGGCGTCTCCACTCCGGGGAACTTCAGATTTTCAGAAGTTCCTGTGAGTCAGCCTTATATCCATGACACTTGCATAAAGATGGAGAACCCAGCTGTACATTTTCGCTAAGACAGAAATATTAGATGCCTTAAAACTGTGCTTGAGATGGTAAGAGAGGCAAGCATTGTAGGGGAATCAGTTATTTTATGTGATTAACTAGCACACAGAGCATCTATTTCACGGAAGGAAGGCCCAGGAAAAGCATCCTTTCAGATGTCAGGGGGTCTCACCTAACACACCGTGATTGCACACAGGCCTGTTCCTCTCAGTGCCAGCACATCTGACGAACTCTAGGCCAAGGGCCAGTTCCTTCGGCATCTTCCAGCTCCACGGGACCTGCTACAGGGGTGGCTGCAGGCGCACACAGTCTGGCCTTACCTCTTGGCTCCTCCCCCTTGCGTGGTCCTGGCCTCCGCCTTCTCTTCGTGGAAGGTCACGTTCACTTCGCTCCGCAGCCGGTCGTTTTCGCGGGCGATGTCCGAGGCATTCTGAACCACCAGGGCGTCGTAGGTCTTCAGCCCCATGTCCTCTGTGACCTGCAGGAAGCTCCTGATGGACGTGACCTCCTGCTGCGTGATGCTCCTTTTCTGATGCAGATGCCGGCGTGCTAAAAACCCTCTTATAACTTTGGCAAAAGAACACAATCACGGGTCAGACGTGAGAAGCAGAAGCAAGAAACCCAGAGGGACAGCAACAGAAGTCACTGATACATTCACGTCCGGGCAGCTATGAAATAAAGCGTATTGAACCCAGACTAGGACTTGACTGAAACACTCTAATCTTGTGTTAAAAAGAGATACCTAAATTCAGTGATGATAACACTAGAGGCAAAAGTCCTCACCCCGGATGAGATGGTGCAGGTAATGTTATAATAATACCACATTTCTTGTGGTAACACAGGCCGGACATTGACGGACTGCATTCAGATCAGTGGGAACGAACAAAGTCCAAACCCAGAGAATTCTGGGTGGAGCTCCGACCAGACCCTTTGGGGAGGTACTGATCACGCTTTGTTCTGACAGATTCTAACAGAAACGCCTGAGGCTCATGAAGCAGGCTTTGCAGACGCTACACACGTATTACCAGCAAGCCTGTGTGCTGCACCTCAGAAACGGACACACGGTAACTGACTATATACTTCAATTAAAAAAAGACTGTGACTCAACTCCTAGAAAGACTAACACTGCCTTTACGACTCCAGGAAGACATTGTGTAGAAATATGGGGCATCCTTCCTGCTTTCCGGGGAAGCAGGGCCAGAAGGTCATGCACGAACTGAGGGAAACAGGTGAATGAAGACACTCTGAAAGCACTGATATGTCAGTAACAGATGTAAGACTTGAAAATTAAAATCACGCCCACCGCTTAAAGACACTGCCGTGAACTCTAGTCCATCTTGTTGGGCACAAACTCAATGATCATTAACGTTCCGGTGTCTCCATTTTGTGCCCAAAGGAAGAGAAGCTTAGTGAGGCTAAGAAAACAACTCCAGGTGAACACAACCGGCAGAGGCTAGAGGTGGATTCAAATTTCTGTCCTTATGAGACCAAACTCTGCTGACCAGCCATGTAGCTGCAGTCTGTAGCTTTCAGGGAGCAGAGCTCAACAGGGAGGTCGCAGGGGAGCACATTTGGGATCAGTATGAGGAAGAACTTTCTAACAGTGAGCACAGGTTGTAAATGCATCAAGCATCTCCTGGGAAAGAGAGTCAGCTCTCAGCCCCTGGGCACACTCAAGAAGCAGGATGGCCCCTGCTCAGGGATGCCGTGACAGGTGCAGGGCGAGGAATTCCAGTTCGGGCCACTTGATGCTAGGATGCATCCCTTCTAAGTTTCTAACGGTGGAAGGAGTTGTTTGGATTAAGGGAAGAGCTATAGCTGCAGGGAAAACCAACACATGTAGCAAAGACACTTCATTCACATCTGGAGGGGACATCCCTGTAAAACGTTAAGTGCTTTCAAATATTCCCTGGCTACAGGATGGCAACTGCGCGCGTATCTGCATGTCTAGGATATTCAGACGCCTTTCCTTGAGCGGGATGTGGAAAGTTGGATACAACTTTCTATACTTTTGTCTTCAGAGGCAAATAATAAGCAGACATCTAAAACGCACAAGGCTTTTTTTTTTCTTCAGACGGCAATACTAAATGTTTAGTTCCTTCGAAATGCGGTTGTATCAACTGTGAAAACAGCCGTGCTGAACTAATCTAAGAGAGAAAATAATTAAACAGTAAAAGGTACCATCAGACTTTCAGGAATATAAAATGCGGAATAAAATGCAGAAGTGTTAACCAGGTGACAGGCACACCGAGGGAGAGAACTCAAATTGGCCTGCTCACTTGCTCATTCTTGTTACATTAAAAAGACAAACTGAGACACTGACTTTCGGAAAATGAGAGTGAGGGTACATTCAAGACGTTTAATCTCTTGGAATAAAGGGAAGATTAACATGGACCCGCCAGGCTTCTGACTTCCAACTACAGCCAGACCTTCACTGGCTCCATGTTTACCCAGGAATCCACTGTCCTGCGTCTGACTTGGTTTTCCCACACTTCATGCTCCCAGTCATCAAAAAGCCTTTAAAGTTGTTATACCAGTTGCTAAAAGGTGGTATCTTTTATAAGAGATAATACAGATACATTTGCCACAAATAGATAATTGATACTTGTTCTTTCTGACAATTTCACGGAGGATGGAGTGAATGCGTTACAGTCAGAGGGGAACTTCTGTTAGGAATAATTTGAAGTTGAAATGATTAAATTTAAGATGGAAAGTTACAGCTGTCTTCCACCCAATATTTACAAAGAAAAAATGAGAACTCTAGAAAAACTGGAAATGACTCCAGATGATATAAATTCTGAGGAAATTTCATACTAGCCCCAAGTACTGAAGCAACGGCTCCAAGAAATGTAAAAATAAAAATCAATAATTAACGCTTTGCATTGAAGAGCCTGTAATTTAAAAAAAAATGCTTTGATAGCCATTATTTCATTGATGCAATGGTAAGTTACGGTTTTTATCTTGATGCCATTTTTTTCAAAAAGCATTCTCGATTTTTATCATTAGAGGTGAAGATGGAACCAGAGGCCTGCTCACTTCCTGTCATTCAGGTCCGTAGGGCACAGCAATTTAATATTTGTAACCCACTACGAGAGAAATCTCTGGTGGGCACCCCGAGGGAAGACAGGGCACATACACATCCTTCACGCAGGAGGATTTCCAGGGGAATCTGACACCCGCCCTGTGTGCGTGTGACGCAGGGTCCGGTGGAACTCTCAGCTGACCCCGTGGCCGAGGGGCCGAGCGCTGGCCTTGTGAGCGGTCCCCCTTGCAGCCTGAGCACAGTTATGATTTTTAAAATGTACCCATTTTCGATGGTCACTTGGGTTTCAATAAAAAAAAAATTCTACATGGACGTCCTCAAAGTTAAAATGAAATAGATACTGTCTGCTATCAAAGATAACAGCCCAAACATTATCACCCCTTCACGAAGGAAAAACGAAGGCAAGGATTTTCCCAAGGCACAGCAGAATGACAGCGAGGAGGTCTGGCTGCTTGGGGTGGCAGTCCTCCAACTCGAGCGGACCCGGGAGCCGGCTCTACAGCAGCACCTGAGGGCCACGTGATTTTGCTGTCGGTTGGTTTTCGTTTTTTCGTCACTGTGGGTTGAAAGGCACACTCTTCTTGTCCTGTGCTTCTTGAAGGATCAACAGGCATGAATATTTTTAAGGTGAGGGAAAGGCACATTCGTCTTGTCCTGTGCTTCTTGAAGGATCAACAGGCATGAATATTTTCAAGGTGAGGGATGCATAAATTAAAAGATATGTGTATCCCCTCTTCCAAATCATGACTTAGGTGAAAATTTGATACAGAATTGCAGACGGAATGACCACCAAACAAAGCAGGAGCCGACCCTGCACACTGATTTAGAGAGGCAAATAGCAAACTTAGCCATAAAGCTCCCTAAATTCCTAAATCTATTTATTTGCCTGAACGTAGTGTCTAGCCCTAACCTTAACCCTAACTCCAACCCTAGCTAACCCTAGCTAACCCCAGGGTTAGGGACGGATGGACACAGTGCTGGGTCAGGGTCCACTATAACGCAGGCATCACAAGCATTTAAACTCGGGGGTGCACTAAATGATTTTGTATTTCACACCTTAACAAAGTTCTGAAACGTTAGTGTGGAGTTGTTACCTTTCTGGCAGGTGATAATTTTTCTCTGCAGCTGCAGGCACAAGTCATTTAGCTGGTTGGCATGCCAGTGTTTCAGAAACACTTTGCGAACTCCGATCTAAAATGCAAACAGCAGGAAAACATTTAACAGCATGAAGATGGGGAAATAATCAGGCAAGAGAATCTTCCAGAAGAAGATTAGAAGAAACAAACCTAACAAATTAATTCCAGTACATCATCCTTATTTTTTTAACACGATTACATTTAGTTAAAATCCCAAAGGGTTTGTTCTAATAAGTATGTTTGCTGTGCGTACATGGTCACTAATGGTTGCAAATACCCAGACACTGCAGTTGTGGTTGTACTGTGTGGTGCAAGAGACAAACACTGGCCCTGACCCTTTGTGGGAAGAGTCAACCGTTCCTGTGAGTGAATTCCCAAACTCCAGGGCTAAACCCCGTCTTGCCTTTCACAATCCCTTTCTTTCTTTGACTCAAAGCAGGGAGGCTGAGACTATGAAAAGGAAACGCGAACACACAAAAAGACCAAAACCAAAACCAACACAACTTAAAGCTGACACACAGAATCGTTGCAGTTGTGTTTTCCACTACACCGTGTATATTATACATTAGAAGCTTATGCAACTGCAACTAAGAAGCTCAGCATAGAGGTGGAAAGCCTCAACAGTCGCCCCTGAGCAGTCGGCCCCCAAATGCCTGCATACCCGGGGGCTGTACGATGAATATTCTCATGTAGGATTTTAAAAAGGGAATTTCAGCGTGTACCAAATCACTTTTTACTAAAAGCTCCGCATCTAGGTAAGCCTGTCCAAACGTGTTATTGATAAGGACAGCTGCCAAAGAAAATTCTCAAAAACATGTGACAGCAAGCCACATCTGTGCATCGTGAAAATAGGTTTCTTGTGCGTCACGTGCATTTTCCAGGAATTCATAGGACCGCAGCAGGCGTGAGGCACGCCCTTCGCAACGATGCTCACAGCCTTTGGGGGGGGGTTGCAGACGCAAGTAACTGCAGGAGAGCTGGGACTGTGACCAAGGGACGCCATGGAAGTCAGACGCGAGGTTCTGTTAGATGAGGAGCAGACACTGTCCGGGCAAACCTCGTGGTGCATTCACAGTCCTCCCCTTGGCGCTCGAGACAAACATCCTGAAAAGTAGAGGAAGACTAGCACGTGTGTCCCCAGGCGTGGGCTGCAGGACAGAGCCATGCCACAGCCTGTGTCAGCATCACAGGGACACATAAAGCGGGCCCGGATGCACACACCGTGAGGTGCCAGGATGGCCCATCGGTCAGACTTGCCTTCAGAGCGCTTGGCCAGAGATGGTTTGTGAGGCTCTTTGTAGGGAAACTGAGTTTACTCCAAACATAGCTTGTCACGCCTCACCCTTCCGTCTAGTTCTCCCCATAGCCATGATCTGCTGTCTTACTGAAACACACTTTTGCATGAGATCGGAATTTTGTGTCCTGGCAGCCAGGCTAGTTGGCTGGATGGACTGAGCGCGCTCTCGACCGCTCTCCTGTTTGGGGGCTGGCTGACCACACGTGCTCCTTCATTTCCTTTTCTTTTAGTCAGTTGAAATCCGAGATAGTCTTTGGAGTGGGCGGCCACAGTGAACTGTTGCTTTTCCCCCATTGTATTGCCGTTCTCTCTTCCTAGTTATTTTCCACAATTCATTTCTTTTTCCTTCCCATCTGCTGACTTCCTTTGGCAGCCAACAGGAAGAACAGTTGGTCCTGTCTGTGTGCACTGCGGAGCAGATCTGAGACAGGCGCTGGGAGGAGGCAGCATGTCATCTTTCTGTTCATTGTCGACTCACTGCAGGAACCCGAATCCCAAAAGCGAAATCCATGCAAACCTGGGTTCCAAAATGAAACTCCAGAAGACTTTTGGGCACCAAAGCTACAGAATGAGGAGAACCAGCAGTGACCACTGGGAGAGCTGATACAGGGCAGGGCACGCCCCGGGGACGAGACCACCGGCATGGAGACAGGAGAACTGGGTTCTAATTCTACCTTCTTCATTCAACAGAGACCCTTGGCAGGAAGACTGTGGGACGGGATGACTAAGATCTCTTCTAGTGGCGTTTCTAACAACCACCCAAAACCCGAAGTGGGTTTACCTTGAGAGTTGTGCTAGATCTGGGGATATGGAAGAGGTCCTCCCTCTCAAATGGCTCCTCGTTTACTGGGGAGGGTCAGCAGTGAGCAGACCCAGCAAGAGCGCCTGCTCGGGGTGATGCCAGAGCCACGCCCACGGGCCCTCGGAGAGGGAGTGCTCACCAGGATGGGCCAGAACTCACTGAGATGCACACTGTCTAAGCTGGTTAGTCTTGAAGACAAACAGGAATTTTCCAGGGTTGGGGGGAGATAAACGTGGGACAGAAAAACTAGGCAAGAAGCAGAAAACAACAAAGTCGCCTGATGCACAGCCGTGTGCAGAGCGATGGGGGAAGAGACTGCAGGTCCGAGTAGGGGCCACATCGTGAAGAATAATCCTGGAAACATGGGGATTTTCCTGCGAACAACATGTACACACTGGAAGATTTAAAGAGGATCCTGTCTACATTTAATAAAAATAATTTTGAAATTGTATTTGAAATTTATAAAGTTCCTGCTGAAATGTGGCTGGAGAATGGGGTGCTGGGCTTGGCCTTATGGGGTGGGACACTGTAACGCAATGAACGACTTAGGTTTGGAAGAGTCTACGGCTGTCGCTAATCCGTTAGCTGACTGCTGTCAACCCTTCACCCACTTCCAGGAGTGGAGCTTTGATACCCATTCCTCTGCCTCCAGACGGGTCTGGATGACCTTCATTTGTATTTCCAGAGCACACTGTAAACGATTCTTTATTTCTCTTATTGTGCCATGCCGTGCATTTGCCATTACACATATATATTTATATCTCCTGAAGATTATGAGGACATATTCTGGAACTTCGTAAGTGGTAGGACTGCGGGGAAGGTGGATTCAGATTAGAAACAGATGATGAGGAATTGCGAAGTCCTGGTATGAGATGAGTCATAGCGACAGATGATCATGTCGTCAAGGAGGGAAATACGGTGCGATGGACAATGAAGGCAGAAGCCAGAGCCTGAGGTCATTCAGCGAGCTGGGGGTGAGTCATGGAAGTCGAGAGGCCACAGACCAAGAGATGGGAGGAAGGAGAGGAAGAACCACAGGAGGCTGGGGAGCGATGACTCAGCCGACCCTCCCCTGCACTCACACGAGGAGAATGAGTGAAAGAGAAGCCCTGTAATAGAGTATTTTCAGGGAACAGCCAGTTTTCAGTTTACAGATGGCCGCTCACTTGGAAGGGGAGTAAATATGGATGAAAATGGGTTTTTCTCCCCAAACATTAGGGATTTCATAGTAGCCGACAATGGCAGTTAAGAGGGGTCTGAGTGTTTCACACGCGATCTGTGAGTCAGGCCAGGCTCCGAGGGAGGAAAAAGGTGACTTTCTGGGGTCGTTATGCCCATGAAAATTCTCCCTCCCGCAGTAAAACCAAGGGCTTTGTAAGTGAGGGG
This sequence comes from Vicugna pacos, assembly GCF_048564905.1. Taxonomy (NCBI): domain Eukaryota; kingdom Metazoa; phylum Chordata; class Mammalia; order Artiodactyla; family Camelidae; genus Vicugna; species Vicugna pacos. Next base: position 768,715 of record NC_132990.1, read on the forward strand.
GGCTTCTGGGCTTCTGAGTCGGTGGGGGTGGGGGGGAACGCTGAATCCACGCTGCAAGTGTCCTGTGGAGACACAGCTGCAGACTTCGAGGCAGCGGCTGGGTGCGGTGCCCGCATTCACAGCCAGGGAGTTTTAACAGACTCTTCACTCAGCTACTCGGGTGGACTTCACAGTTTCCAGCAGGCTCGCTCATCCATTCATTCATTCGTTTTTAATTTTTACTGTTTACCATATGACTTCTTGGCAGATGACCTGTATTTGGAGATGCTCACTAGAAATTTGAGCACTTGTTTGGCTTTGCCGGCCTTTTAGAGATGCCATGGCTGTCGTCAACACTTCTTCTGTCCTTGAAGAATGAAATTAGCCACTCAGTAGTATTTCAGATTCCTTCCTCAGAAACCATTCTGAATAATACATTTTAGTCCCCTGCTCTCACCGACGCTAAAGATTAGTGGGACATAAACCTAGGAACCTATCTTTACCAGGAAAACCCGGACAAGATCACATGGATTCTAACTTTCCAGGGATTTACATTGTCTGTTAGTGACACTGGCTAAGAGTCTGATTTTGTGTATGTAATGAATTCACGTACAGTTACTCTGTAGTCAGTGCCGTGAATCAAATCCAACAATTAAGGCTCGCCTGCCTGAGACCAGACGTTCAGATCACCAACAGTCTTGATCTGGGGTTGCGTTCTCTTACAAACACACGTTCTCACAGCCAGACAAGGAGAGGCTGACCCGTCCTCCCTCCCCGTGCCCTCCCTGATGCAGCGTTCCTATCTGAGATTAAAACCTGAATGTCATCCTGACTCCTGTGAAAGTAAACCATCTGTGAATTAGAGTCAGCGCCATTTTTATTTGAAAACAATCAGTTTTCTTTTTCTTTTTGAAGTGACAGATTTTAAAAGATTAAGCAAAACTGTCATGGATGACTTCGTAAGTTTCAGTTCCCGTTTTCCAGTTTTCGGGGATTTTTTCTTAAGAGGTGTAGGCTGTGGGAGCACAAACAAGGGCTGGATGGACCACTGCCATGGGGCGGGGTGGCCTGGAGGCTGAACTGGAGAGGCAGCGAGGGCACCTGGGGGTCCTCCGCCTCCAACTCCTCACCGATTGCTTCCGATCACGGAGATGCAGACAAAGGAGGAGGGCAGGGACCCACACTTCCTGTTTCCAGGGCAGGGGGTGCACATCACTGGCCTCACCTTTTCAGGGACACCCACCACGTGACCACCCCTTGCTGTTTGGGGGATCATGGGCAAAATTACCTTCAGAGTGATCTTTCTGAACATCAATCTCATTATGTTACTTTCATGCTTAAAATTATTTAATAGCAGGTCATGATTTTCAGGATAATGCTCAGATTCTTTTGAAATATTACTAGACTTCCTATCGCACGAGCCTTCTTCAGTACATTCCAGTTTATCTGTTCTCAAACTGAATCATATTTCTTACTGTTCCAAAATGGGAACTTGCTTTTCCCACCTCCAGCCTAATATAGACTATTTATTTTTCCTTCTTACCTTTCTCTAAATCATCTACTAGATAAGCTCCTGTTCATCCTTCAAAACACAGATGGCTTCACGAGCTCTCAGTCTAGCGTGTAGCTTGTAAATTAAATTCATTAAAACAGCTTATCTATGTCACTAATAGACCGTGAGATATCTCCAGAATACCACCGAATTCCTGGTTTTGTCATTATTGGTCCACCTGTCTGAATGTTCAGCTTGACTGTGAAATACCTGTAGGCTAGGATAATGTTGGAAAAATATAAAGGTCATAATTGGCAATCTTAATATGTGAAGGAAAGCAGACGGAATGATAAAATGGGGGAAGCGGAATTTCAAAGAAAGCGATTTGAGTGGACACTAGCTGTAATGTGAACTCAGATATGTGAGTTTTAATTTATTTCAAAGACTTGAATCTTTAAAAAGTTAAGTCTATTGAAACTATATGGATTCATTCATTTTATAGAAACGCACCCAGTGCTGTTCAAGAAACAGAGATGTTAAATTCCGTATTTCTGGTGCCATCACAGTCTGGTGTAGGATCATTGCAAACGCAAATCTAGAGCTTACCGCGTCCTCTAATTCTTTACCTGCTCGCTGACTCACCTTGCATACAGCCTCCAATTTATCAATGTTCCAGAAACCTTCACTGATTCTGTACTGCCTGTAAGCTCAAAAGCATACTTTTGAGTTTAGTGTCCACAGCCCTCCATAATATGCTCTTTCCTCACCTCGGAAGACCTAACACTTTTTACTCCTCTAAAAGAGGTGCCATTGATCCTTATTCCAACCCCCCCTCCTCCCTGAGAGCAGACAACCCGAGTGAGACCTGTGCAGGCAGGGTCCCGGGCCCACAGCTCCTGACGCACAGAGCTCTCACTGATGACTCCGCCGCGGCCGCCACTGTTGTCAGCTGTCCTGCTTTGTGTCTGGGTCTCTAGTTACTGCGCGGATTTCATTCATGATACTTTATTAATTATATTTCAATGAGAAACGGTTTATGGGGAATGCTTATATTTTTCCTGCAACATGCTTTCTCTTTGTTATTACAGATAAAAAAATTAGTCTTTAAAAAGTTTAATCTCCCTTGCTCTAAAAACATCAGCACTATTCAAATAGATATGTCCTGTTTAAAGCCAAGATGCATAATGTCATAACTGCATTAAAAGTATTCAGCTTCTTTCACTGCAGTGTTAGAATTTCAGACAAGATGCCCCGGTACCTCTTAAAGTGCCCTGCCAGTGTCAGTCTGTTCGGTTTCTAAAATAGCTTTATTTACAATGATAAGAACAACACACACTTTCATGTGTTTTGATGTCTGTGTCACTCTCCCATCAGACTTGTTTTCCTTCCTGCTGATCTGAGATGTCACTGTACTCCTTTAAAGCACAGTTCTTTCTGCTTTCATCATGCAACATACTTTCCGTACCTCCCAGGTAATCCCTTCCAAACAGAAACAGCCCCCCAAACCCCAGCATGTCCACATGCTCGCTGTGAGCCGTCCTTCACACATTCCTGCTGCCTCGTCATTTCACATAGTGCTTACATGCATTGTATCTCATCTCCTTCCTGGCTTTCTGGCTTCACATTAATTCAACTACCTACCTTACTATCTGTCTGTCCTATCCATTTATTCACTTATCATCTATCCATTCATCCCTTCATCCATCCACCATCTGACCCTCCCTCCATCCATCTCTCCATCCCTCCCTCCATCCACTCTTCCATCCATCCCTCCACCCACCTATCCAACCATCATCCTTCTATCCATTCATCCCTCCATCCCTCCCTCCATTCATTCATCTATTCCTCCATCCATCCCTCCCTCCCTCCATCCATCCACCCATCCATCCTTCTGTCCATCCACCCACCCATCCATCCCTTCATCGCTCCCTCCATGCATTCATCCACCCATCCATCTGTCCAACCTTACATCTATCCATCCAACCATCCATCCATCTACCCATCCATCCATCCTTCCATCCCTCCCTCCATCCATCCACCCATCCATCCATCCTTCTGTCCATCCATCCACCCATCCATCCCTTCATTGCTCCCTCCATGCATTCATCCACCCATCCACCCCTCCATCCTTCCATCTCTCCATCCACCCATCTATCCACTCCTCTATCCCTCCATCCCTCCATTCATAAATCAAACATTTGCCAAGGGCCTTCCTAATACCAGCCACTGTGCCAAGCTCTAGGACCACGAGGATGAATAGAACATGGTCTGTCCTTTCAGGAATCTCAGTAAAACAACCATTTTAACTAAAATCGATCTTTCCCAGGTTTAATTCACATATTTCCCCCATTTGCGTCCTTGATTCCTGAAGTTTCCACAGAAGACCACAATTTTGCCTATTTCTGTTTATTACTAATATTTTGGTATTTTACATTTTCATGGTAGAAATGTTCTAATGTTCAGTCTGGCTCTGAATGTACTTTTAAACATCCTCAAATGATACATTTGGACTAAAACACAGTTCTTTTCTCTTTGTTATAAATAGACTATTCTTGAAGTTTAGCTTCAGCACAGAAAAGATAATTACAGCCACACGCATCTAGCAGAGCGCTGTATCTTCTGGTATTTGAAGGAGGTGGTTTGGTTCGAATTACATATAATTACAGGTTAAGAAAAATTAATTACTCTCACCTAGAGTGGTCTGACCTGTACAGCAAGCACTGAGGAATAAAACTACTATTTTGAGCGTAGCAGTGAATTACTCACTATGGGCGCCTGCGTGTCACTTTATTACGGGAATCGTATCAGTGTGGTCAAGAACGCTTAAAAGAGAAAGCCCCTGTCCTCCTCCCAGAGTGACCCACTGTGAGAAGCAGCCAAAGCCAAACCCTAACGAGGCCGCTTGGCCCCGAAAGCTCAGAGGACACCGCAGGGGTGAGCTACCACCTTCATGCACGAAGCACCTTCAGTCTGTCTTTCTAACAAAACGGCCTCAGTGGTGCGGACGACGGTCACCTGCCGCACGGAGCGTGTGTGACGTGTGAGCAGCAGCAGAGGCGGCGCCGCGCCCGCCGGGCTGGGGGCGCGCTGGGGGCGCGCAGCCCTCGGCGCCTGCTGCCCCGGGAAGGGGAAGGCTCCCGGCCCTTCGCCCGGGCATCTGGTCTTACATGGCTCATCCTTAAGAGTGCGTGTAGATATTTTTTAAAAAACCTCGCTTTCCTAATTCCCCAAACGTTTGCTCCGTGGCGTGTCCGCGGCTGCTGTGCGCCGCGCCCCGTAATCCGGCCGAACCGGCTCGCGCGCTCTCCTCCCCGGGGGCCGGGCCCCTCCCAGCCCCTCCCAGCCCCGAGCGTCCCGCGCGCCCCTGGCCGCCAGGCTCGCTCTCGTGAGGGGGGGCCGGAGCACGGCCCGGTCTCAGCCAGCGGCGAGCCGCCCGACGGGCCGAGCGGGAGGGTCCCGGCCACCCCCAGCGGCCCCAGCGGCCCCTGCCCTGCCCACGCTGCGCCCCCTCACCTGGGCTACTCCTCCGTTAGGTTCGCTGCCTGGCTTCCCGGCTCTGGTCTTGTGTTCCAACAGTGCATTTTTTCATGTTTCAAGCATAAATCAGATCACGCTGACACCCTCCTGCCGCCCTACTGATGGCTTCAGGTTGAACTTGAAGTAGAACACTGCGCTTTGCTTGCACACGTCCCGCGGGCTCTGGCCCCTGCGTCCCTCTGAGAACCCATCTCAGCCGGGAGACTCTGCCCAGAGGGTGAAGTTGGTTCCTGATGCGCAAAAAGCCCCTTAGCAACAGGGTTCGTGGCACATGACTGTGAGGGCTTGCTGAGTGAGCACACGAAGACTAGACGGCGAACAAGAGGTGGAGCTGGATTCGGCCCGGACGTGGCCGCCACCCCCCCAGTGGCTGTTGAGAGGCCAGGTTGTCCAGGAAGGCTGTTCACTGAAGGGCCACCAGCCACTGTGACAGCTAAGAATCTTTTTGTCTCCCAGGAGTATTCTCTGACTTATTTCTCTCTCTGGGTGGAGGAGGGTGACGGTGAGATGACAAAGGTCGAAGAACACTGCCCTACGGCGTCCTCTCTCCCCTTCTCACCGGAGCCCAGGGCTCCACCATCCTGCCCCCCTCAGCTCTCCCGGGCAGCCTCCCCCTTGGGTCTGGCACTCCCTGCTCCCACCCCAATCCTGCATCCTGCCCCATCATGTCACTGGCTCCTTCTTGCCCTCAGAGCTCAGCCAGAGCCTGTCGGGTTTGGAGACACCCGTTATGATCACTGCCACCTGAACTAGGGACACTGTGATTGGCCATCACGGGGTCTGCGGTGGTCCCCTCCAGGTGAGGGATTACAGGAACCTAACCTGTAACTATCCGTTTACTACTTATGCCCCCCCACCCCCACCCCCTGACTAGACCTAAGGCCTGTGCTGGGGGACACAGCGTTCTTCCTTACCGTCCCCTGACAACTGCCTCGTGTGACTTCAGGACAAAAACGGGGCTCAACACACGTTTACTGACTTGCTCAATCAACAGACCTGGAATCGGAGGAAGGCAGACTGATTTCTAAGGCATGAAAATTGGATTAAGAGTAGGCAGTTTTCACATCACAATTGTTGAGTGCCATATTACACTCGGCCTTTTGTTCAATGAAGCTGAGAGGGAAAACACAAAATTGCTTTAAAAAAGAAACCATCACACATATCAGCAGGACTTGACTGTGGGTCCCTAAGGAACGTGTGGTAACAGGTGGGAAGTCGGTTCATTCATTCATTCAACAAACACTGGTTGAGTGTCTATTATGACCCAGACCCAGGGGAAGTAAGAGTGAAACACACACACATGTGTGACAATATATAAGGAAAAAAGAGAAGTCCTGTTTGTCCTCAATAAAATTCATGGTGAAAGGGAAAGAGACATACTTTCCAAGAATCAAACATCTGAAATGTTCTTTTTAAAAACTGAGTGAGCATTTGGAGTACTACTGTCTCTAGGTAGTTCAATTATGGGTGATCTATATTTTCTTCTTTAATTTTCTCTATTTTTCAAGTTTCTTATGAAGATGGAGTGCTTTTAGTACAAAGTTATATTCATACATCTGTGTGTATATATGTCTTTAGTACAAGAGAAAAAAGGAAATAAATATAAGTATATATATAGCAATTCCTGGATATCATGCCCACAGTACCAAGAGATACTCTCAGATTGCTAATTTTTATTATTTTCAACATTAATAATGCCAGAGAAAGAGGAGGAGTATGAGAAAAGGAGTAATTTCACAGACTCTTTTCTAGCTTGCACCTTCCAGTTGATTTACGAAGTGCTCCTTGAGTAATAAAACAAAGCCTATAAACCATTAATTTATTGTACTAATAAGCACCAACGGCCCTAATACAATTGTCTTGTCCTGGAAAATGTACAGAAAGTGGCGGGTGCTTCAAACTTTAACAGTTTCTTGCTCTTACTTTTATTATCTTTTCCCTACTGGACTATTTTAGATTAATGAAATAATAAATCCTTCATCCAACTGATTTTATTTAATGTTATGGTAAAATCTTAATCTTGCAATTCTCTGCACTGGAGGAGTGAATCCTTCAAAGACCAGCAATGAAATCGAATTGAAAATGACATTAGAGGATGATGATAAAGAAAATAATTATTGCAATTACTTTTTGTGAATGAATAAACACAAACAGGAAAAATAAATTTCATTAAATTTGGACTTTGTCTTTGGTTATCTCTCTCAGAGTCTGTCTCCCTTTCTCTCTCTCTCTCTCTCTCTCTCTCACACACACACACACAGTACTCAGCATCATACCCCTATCCCGTGGGTAGCTGAGATACAGTTAAAGTTCTAATTTCATTTCTCACTTCCTGCCTGTAGCATCCTGGATGAGTCACCGGAAGCCTTCCTGCGTCTGACTCCCCATCCTTGCAGTGTTAAAGGATACGTGACTCTTGCTAAGGTTATCATCTAAACTTCTCCTTCCAGGAGGTCCTGGAACAGGGGTCATGAACACCTGCTTCGAGGGCCCAAGGACACTCTTCTTTGTCCACAAAGCTGCCTCCACCCCCACAGTTCTAGAAACCTGTCTGGAAAGACAGTGAACCGTTCTGCTGTGAAAGCCTTGCTGGGTGGGGCCGCCCGCCCCGCAGCCCTGGCTCCTCCCTGGCCGGCCGGTGCCGGGGCGGGAGCGGTCCCCGGGCACCGTCGCGGGAACCGGCTCTGGCAGATTTGTTTCTCTGCTCATCAGCCCTCCAGATGGCTCTACCATGAATATAGCATTCGAATAACTCCACAGAAGAAATCCTCCTATAGCCAGCTGATTCTTATAAAACGTGTGAAAATCAGATTCTACCATTTACTTTTCCACTTAGAATTAGTTTCAAAAGCTTTCCCTTCACATAAATGACATAACATTGCAAAACAAGCATGTTCCACACGGGCCTAAATGCCTGCCAGTCACTGTTCCATGGCTTAGGGGAAATCAGGGCAGAAAAAGCTTATTAAATGTGTGGTCACCAAAGGGAAAGTGGGGAGGGATAAATTAGGCATCTGCAATTGAGCAGATACACACTTCTCTGTGCAAATAGATAAACAACAAGGTCCTACTGTAGAACACAGGGAACCATATTCAACAGCTTGTAATAACCTATAATGGAAAAGAATAGGAAAAAGGATGCATGTATATATGACCAAATCCCTGTGCTGCACCTGGAAACTAACGCAGTTGTAAATCAATTGCACGTCAATAAAAGCATGTACAGAGTCTGCAGGGGTTATTTTCAAACGTACCTTAATGCAGGACTAAACTAAAAATGTACCTATTTAGAGAAATAAATACCCGAATAATTCAGAAAGCCCCAAATAGCAGAAGGTTAATAACCAGTGGCTTAATTTAACTTGTTTTCAGACTACTTGGATTTTTTTTCCCACAAACGAAGTAATTAATAGACTCTTTGTTTCATAAAGAAAAATACATCTGGTGAGAAGGAACACAGTCCCAGAAGGCACGCAGAGTCCACTCAGAGCGTTTCAAGGACCTGCTATTCCTTTTAGAACAACTTACTTAAATTCTGCCCTGAAATGAGGACACAGCTCTGACTAGTCCACTGTATTTTCGAAGTGTGCCATTTCGTTGTGAACAGGAACAAGTCACCACCGAGCAGGATGCCTTCCCAGCCATCACTACATCACGCTTTATTCACTTTGCCTCGAAATGAAACCACCTCACGGCAAAGTGGAGACGTGGCAAAGGGAGCGAGGGCACGAGTGAGTTTGCCGAAATGTGTGGTTACTGGTTCGAGTCGTGTGCAGATTCCTTTGAGAAGTAAGGGCGGTGGTGTGAAATGCACCACAGGTGAACTGTTATTTGGAAACCAAAATGCTTCAGGGAAGCTCAGGCAGTGTGATGTACAGTTTCCTCATAAATGTTTAAAATAATTAATTTGACCCTATACCATATCCCACTTAAACTGTGTTTATGTAGTGGCTACTACATATTTTAGAAGTCATTTTTAATTACAGAAGGAAGGCACACATGCATTTACCTCCTAAACACAGATATAAACTCAAATTCCATTTGACTCTCATCTGAACACCATTCGCCAGGTATCAGCACTGTTAGGTGTTTGTGACTTACTCCAGATAAAAAAGAGTTCACATAGGTCTGCATATCCATACAAAGTATGTAGTAGCTTGGTGGTTTTTCATTGACAAAGACTGATTTGCTGGCCTGGCAAACATGTACTGAGCGTCTGCTGTACATCCTTCTGTCCCCTGCTGGGGAAAGAGCAGGAAACTGGGCAGACGCAGCCTCCTGCCATGAGCTTGTCACCGCTGGAGGAGACACAGGCGGCAACTCTGTCAGAGGCACAATGTCAGCAGTGAGAGCAAGCAGAGGGCAGCGCGGGGGCGCGGCTGTGGCAAAGCCGGGGGCCTGCCAGCGGGGGGGGCTGCCAGCCGAGGAGGGGCTCTGCCGAATGGTCTAGGGTGACCGTTCTTGACCTGCCTTCACCCAAGCCGGGACCCCAGGGCCAGCATCCCCCAGACGCACATCTCCACCGTGAGCCATCGCCACCCCTCCTGTTCCCTCTGGACACCCGGAGCACCTAAGTCTCGGCTCTCAGAGTAGAACTGACTGTAAACACTGAACAAAGTCAAACACCTCCTCCCTAGATCCCACCTCCTCTCCTTCCTTTCCTCCCTTTCCTCCACCTTCTTTTCTTTGCAAGAGGCAGTCAGGACCTAGCCTCTGAGAGCCCCGGCTCTTTAAGGGTCGGTGGGCTGACCATCTGAGTAGGAAAGATTCCAGCCTGAATCAGCCAGCCGGGAAGCAGCCAGCTGGTTTCCCCTCGGTCTACAGGGGCATCAGAAACACACAGAAGACAGTAGCAACGGGAAGCAATCTGCTCCGGCTCACGGGGGAGCCTGCCCGTGCCTTTGATCAAAGCTCATGATGCGTGACCTCGGCCCTTCAAACCCTGCAGTCTGAGCGGAAGGACTTCCGAGGACAGCCACGTGGGAGGACTTCCAAGGACAGCCACACAAAAGAATGCAGGTCGAGGCGAGGTGTTGGGGAGAACACAGTGCAGGAGACGAGGTCCGGTCTCAGCACAGTGGCCTTCCCGCCAAAGAGAAGTGTTAGCCACACGGCGTATTTCCAATGATAGGCTGATCTCTAAGATTCTATTTTCTTACACCTGAAATGAGGTCATTACTGCTCACCTGTCCACCTTGCTTTTTCCACATGGAGTTGTCATTAGGTTTAACTTGAATAAAGCAAAAAAAAAAAAAACCCTCTGAATAGTTGTAACAGATTCCAAGGATGAAAAGAATCATCATTTATGAGATATTGGAAATTGCAGAGCTTCACGCACTGACTGAAACCCATGACCACATAAACAGACAGCTCGTGTGGACCGTTAAACACGTGCACAGCACTGGAGGGAGGAGGTCCCCAGCCTCATGAAGCAGGAGGAAACCCCAATGTTCGCCTCCACGTACAGAATTGCTATAACCTGTGAAAGAACAAGGAAGATAGAGCTGGAACCCTGGCGCTGACGATCGGAGGCTCCCTGTGCTGGCTCTGATCGGCGCCCAGGAGGGAGAAAGCAGCCTCCAGAGATCTCCAAGGCCCGTCAGGGCCACAGTGAACGGACCCCATTTTTAGGAAAGGGAACTGAATTTCGAGCTAACAATCTATGCAGATTCACACAGCAAAAGGTGACTCCAAGCTCTGTAGGTTCTGGCAAGGCTCCTAAAAACTATGGAAAAGAATTCAAATCCATCTTGTGCGAACCATTCAGAGTCAAAGGATGAACACTGGCTGCTTCACAGAAACGTGCGTTGTGCCTCTTGGCAGTCTGAGAACCACGCTGCGCATCGGAGGACCATCCACCAGGACCTTGCTCCTGCTTCACATAGCTCCCATCTCCTCCTTGTCCTGAGGACCCTCCCACAGGAGGGGTGGCAATTCTTTCTGCAACTTTCAACCCATTTCACAGAGTAGCTTTGCTTTTGAAACAAAGGAATCTGGCTTTTCTGGGTCAGAAATAAATGGTTTTTTAAAAATTCATTTGCCGTCTGACTAGCACAAAAATGAAATATGAATAAGCTGTATTTCCATGAAGCCAATGATTTGTCTTATAGCATAAAAGACATGAAAGGTTTCATCTTGAAGAAGCTGAAGAAAGAAGCTGGAGAAAGCAGGTTTTCCTGACTACTCAGTATCGATCGTGTAAGCAAACACTATCATCAAAATGAAGACTTTTCTTTTTTTTCACTTTGTCTCGTATTTTTTGCCTCCTTTGGGGAGGGAAAAAGGGAGGGAAAATGAACTAGTGTAATGAAATGGGAGCTCTTCCCCAATTCTTATTTTGATGCACTTTTTCAGTCCCCATGTGTGTTTCAGTGTAACACCGTCCTCAGCTGCAACTTCAAGGGACCTCGCGCACACAGGCACGCGGGCGGCATGGAGGCTGTGAGGTGCACTGCTTTGCCTCCCAGCCCCCCCACGTCTGACCCCGCACCCTGCACAGGTGAGTCGGGGGACTGACGGGGGGCCAGGCACTGTGGCTACCGCCAGGCATTCTTTTAGTGGAAGAATTGTTCCAGAGCCCCTCACTTTTCCTCGACAACTCAAGCTTCTTTCTCAGCGTTTGATAAATCTTTCTTGTCTGTGAGTATTTTCTAAAGAAGAAAATGCACTGAGAAAATCTTAGTGTTATATATATTCACGAACCACAACTCTTCGAATACTGACTTAAAAGTTCCGACAGTGACTCAGTTGAAATGACTTCAGCTGCCTTCGGCTTGTCGAACGACTGCGTTCTAGAACCCCACATCCTATGCCACCGACTCCAGAGCAGTGCGCTGACATCATCCTCTGCTAGTGATTCCTCCTTCCTCCTCCTTTTTTATCCAGTCCTTTGGCACGGATGTGCAACCATGACTGTTACAGACTGTGAGCGCCCTCCTTCAGATCGCTATTTAAAGTTCAGCTCCATTATTAGTTTAAAAAAAAAAAAAGGAAAGAACAAGAGAAAAGGTAATAAAGGCAGAGACTGGGCGGCACAGACAATTAAACCATGACTCATCGATGCTAAAATTCTAGGTTCTTAGTTGCTCGTCATAGACGGATGCGGGCGTCAGTGTCACTCCGGATACTCCCCCTGTTCTGCCTCCCCTGGACCACTTTCAGACACGTCGGTAATTCAGAGCCTCCTGCTGACGTCGTGTCTGAAGTGTGGCACTTGTTTTTGGCCTCGTCAGTTACCAGCCTTTTCACTTGTAGATGCCGTCTCATTATTACGTTTTAAAAAACTGAGATTTATGTCTGCTTTCTAGTAATTGTGACGCTTTGCCAAAGCCATGAGCACCACGCTCTTCGCCACCTGTGTGCTTTCAGATGCTCCAGAACTCGAAGCTTCCAGTGATCTCTCGTGTCGTGGATGGTCGTCCGTTTCCCAGGCTGTGCTGACATTTCCTTCTTGGTTCTTTTACGTTTCAAATTCCCCTTCCTCACACTGGTCACGCCGGCATTCTAGGTTCTTAAGGGATTAAACCAAGTCCGGACTGACTGAGCCCTCGTGTTTCCGGGGAGGCGTCCCCCGCTATTCAGTCTCCTGTGACTCCGTCCTCCTGGAAGCCTGGCGACCCCACCAGCCACAAGGGTGACGGATCGCAGTCAGACATTTACAGTTAGGGAGCTCTGGCCATTGACTGAGGTTGGAGGGGCAGTGACACTTCCAGTGCGCGGTGGGTGAGAAGCAGGGCAAAGAGAAACAGGACAAAGGAGCCCAAACAGGACCTGGGGCGCCTGGGAGGCCCGGGTCTTACAGAAAACTCGGAGAACTCCCGTAAGAGCCAAGAAACCAAGGCTCGGTCCCCTGACTTGACTCCTCTGACTTCTGCTACCTTTGAGACAGTCCAGAAAGCCTCAGTGTCATCGTGGGGGTCTAAGATGGGGGCAAACGGAGGGGCTTTAGAACCCCCGCCCTAAACAGAGCCCCTGCGTCCCTGTGTTTGCTGCTGAGACCAGCGAATCAGAAGGACTGCTGTGTTACCAGGAGTGCATGAGCATCTTGCCTTGCCAAACACATCACAGCGACTGTTTTTTTCAGGTGAGACTCTGCTGGTTCCCTGCGATGACTCAGCCCACACACAGAAAACCCTAAACTGCTCTGGGAGGAGCTCGGGGGTCACCAACCTGCCAGCCTTGTAACTTGCACCGCTGGAGGGCGAGCCGGCATCTCTCCTCGGGGGACAGCATCTCGGCGCCTGGGAGGGTCTCGGCCACCGGCTTATACCTGCAGAGAGTGCGGGGACAGGAAAGCAGTGACTGGATCGGCCAAGAAAATGATTGTCTTCAACAGGATGCCTTTGTTACCCTGTCTCTTCAGTTCTCTCCCCTTTGGACCGTGCCCCGTGAGCCCCTCAAACTCCGTTCATTGTGCGTTTCACATTGGACAGCTGTGAGGCAGCCCTTAGGCTTCACATGGAAAATGATTACAAAAGGGAGTCCAATGTATTTTTCAGTCCTTTCATGTGTGCTTAGTGTGACCACAGAGTGATGCAAATTATCGAAAGAAAGTCTGATGAGAAGGAAAACCAATTAGTTTTCATTTAAATTTTTAGAATACTCTTGAACCACACCTTTTAAGGTGTTCCCACTTTCTTTATTAGCGTTTGAGAGTGAGTCTAGACGTAGTTAGAATCTGCAGTAAAGGGGTGCCCCAAACGCCCACAAGGGTGTGTCGGTGGGAGACAGAGTAGCTCCTCCCCTACAGAGTAGATTTTGAGTATTTTAAATCTTTCAGTAGGACATTCTAGTTTTGGGAAGGTTCCTCTGAATAATTACATTTCACTCCCTGGCTGAAATTCATGGCTATGCAAAGGTTTCTTCTGGGTTTCTAAAAAAATGCCTTTCAAAATTATGTGATCCATTAAAAAAATCTTTGTGAAATTTCCCTTTGCACTTAGCGCATCTAACACAACCTGTAAGCAAAACTGCGTTGGTTAGAGGAAGGGGGAGGGGGGAGGGGGAGGAGGGGGAGGAGGGGGAGGAGAGAGACAGGAGAAAGGAGGAAGCGCTGGGTTGCTGCTCCTGGTTGCGCTGTGTGTTTATGGTCCTCACTCTGGGCTGCCCTGGGAACTCAGTGCCAAAAATTAAACCACCGAAGTTTTCTGTTATTTTCTGGATAAGTCTCAGCTTTTCATCTAAGATTGTTGCAGCAAACCTGGCATCTTCTAAAACGAGTCCTTTGTTTCCCGAGGGCCACTAAGGAAGGAGGTGTGTTGCCTCCACTCTCTGCCCACCGGGTGCTGGGAGGACGGGCACATCCCCCGTGGACATACTGCTCCTTCATTTCTACAAGAGCAGTGGTGAAATGAGATGCCCAGCACAGGGCAGTGCAGCGGGAACCGTGGGTCTGGCATGTCCCATAAATACGGAGAAAATAGACTCATTTCACTTTTTCAGCAGTAGACATTCATTCCTTCTCTAAAATCCTTTTAGCATCGCCACCGAAAACTCACTCTGTTATCTGTCCTGGATTGAGAATTGTCAGAATCTCACCAGCCGTGAGTTGGACAAAATAAATACACCAGCATCAGCAACCTCCCTTCCTTCTCATACACAGATTTTTGCTCATGTTATCAGGTCAGGGTGCAGGAAGGAGTAAAATAGTCAGCTCCGGAGGCAGAACGTGAAATTGTCATGCCAGAGGCAAGGCTGTGAAAACCCTTGTTCGTCATTTTGATCACACGGAATGGTCTGAAACGATCTGCGGATGATGGAAGTGTTCAGTGATTTTTTTTTTTTTTGATAAAAAGCAAGAATGTGGTTTTCTACCCAGCAGGCACGTAAGTTGGCATTTTTTTTTGTTTTCTTTTTTAACTGGTTCTACTGTGGTTGCTGCAGAGGAGAAAGGGTATTACCGGGGTGGAACAGAGCAGAGGAAGAGGGTATAATGGAGTGTGGGTGTGGACGAGAACTAGGAGTAAGGTGTGCCAAGGGCAGTGGAGGGACCACCTGAAAGGTTGTGAGCACCCCAAGGAGATGCTGGTGCTTCACATCGGAGCATCACTGGGCAAGCCGGGATGATGCACTGTAACGTCAGAGGGGTTCAATGGCAGTAACTGATAACTGCACAATGTGTCTGAATTGGAAAGAAACTGGACTGGGGATCCAAACCCAGCTTCAGCTTCCAACTCCACAGCAAATTTCCCACAAGACCCTAGGCAAGACACCTGGCGGGTAATTCTCCCCTCTCAGTCCTGCCCCGGTGTGCTTCTCAGGACAGGACACAAGTCAGATGCTGCATTACGAACATGAGTTTAATTCTTATCCGTCCTCAGAGTGTGTGAGGTTCCCAAGGATACGGGGCCATCTTTGCACCTGCTAGCTTGCCTGTGTATGGGGAAAGTGTGATAAAATGATGAAAGGCCGAGGACTGGGCTGGGGGAGTGGAGGATGGGGTGACATCTTCTGAGCACTGAATGAGGGCAAGGGTATTTTCATAGGTCACGTTGCATCATTCCTGGAGGATGCAGGGGGTCCAGAGGATCTCTTCTGATAGTGAGAGAGCTGGTCGTCACAGAAGTGAAGTCACCTGCCCAAGTTCACACAGAGATGACGTGGAACTGCGTCTCTCCCCCAAAGCATAAGTGAGTGTGACCTTTTTTGGAAACAGAGTCCTGGAAGATGTAATGCAGTTAAGATGAGGTCATTAGGGTGGGCCCCAAACCAGCAGGACAAGTGTCCTTATAAGAAGAGGAAACGCCACGTACAGACAGAGACACATGGGGAGGCAGAGACTGGAGAGATGCAGGTGCAGAGATTGGAGTGACACGGGTGCATGGATTGCTGGCCACCACCTGTAGCTGGGAAGAGGCCAGGCAGGGTTCCACCCAGCCTCAGAGGGGTGTGGCCCTGGTGACACCCTGGTTTTGGATTTCTGGCCTCTAGAACTGTGAGAGAGCCCGTTTCCTTTGCTGGAAGCTCCCCCAGTTTGGGGTGCCTCGTGAGGGCAGCCCTAGGAGCCTGACATGGACGGCTGCAGTGGTTGAGCTGGACTCGAACCCGGGGCCACCCGACTCCAGGGCAACGTCTCCAGCAGCACTGAGGCAGTCTCGGCAGGACGGAGGGAGCCCCCGGCCCCACGTGGCTCCAGAGTGAGAACAGGATGAGACGGCGTGAAAGACCGACCCGGCAAACCCGACGGTCACCCTCGGCAGACGGGACAGGCAGAGAGGACACAACTCGGGCCCTGACCTCTGGGTGACTGGGCCCCTCCTCAGCAGCGAACTAGAACTCATAATGACACAGGCTCATTCAGGCAGTCAGGAAAATCAGTGCGTTTCTACCATTTGCCCAGAGTCACACAATGAAGTGAAATCACTCAAATGATCTCTTTATTCTTTTATAATCGTCTCATTCTGGAACTTGGCTAATTATCACTGAGAACTGAGCTGACATAATTCAAGTATCTGAATACGGTATGGCATTAACAAGTCAGAATAAAAATCTGAATGCTTGGGGCTCCTCCCCCCCATTTTATATTGTTCTTTTGACACCTAAAATGGTATAATTCTGACATTTCAACTGAAAAGACAAAAACGTCATCTCAGGCAGGGCAAGGTACTCTGTCTCAGTGTAATTAAAAACATCTGCCTTTGGGGATGTGAGTGGCATCTATCCGCGGTGTCACTGGTCTATCACTGCACTGACACACGACCGCACTGAAACCTCACGGTGGTAACCAGCCTGAGCCCGGCGCTGCACGTATGTCCCGAGCACGGGTGGGATTGGAGACGGAGGTCTCATTCCTCCACCCTCCTGGCCTCCATGGTCCAAGAGGAGGCCACCTGGGCCCACTGGAGGTCCCTACACCAGGCTGACACCTGCCCTGCGTCCCAGATCAGCCAGCCGATGGTAAGAAGTCAGTGTTAACTCCTCCAGCAGACCCCCTCTTGTCTCATCCTGGTTTGGATGAGGGGCATGACTGGGATCCGGTCCACGTCCAGAATCAAGGTCCTGTGGCTCATTCATTGGGCTCATTCCATCCATCAACTAATGCTGACTGAGCACAAAATATCCACCGGGAATGCGGGAGAAATGAAACAGACTAAGGTCCTTAGAGCCTAGGATGGAGACAGACAGACACGCAGATGAGGAGGGATGTCAGATATGAGGAGAGAGAGGGAGACACATAGAGCAGGCAAGGTTTTGGGGCCGGCGGGTGTCAGCTGGGGAGGAAAGGGAGGTGGCGCTCTCTGGGGAACAGGGCTCAGAACCGAGGGCACAGCAGGTGCAGAAGCCCGGGGTGGGGCATCGCATGCCTGCTGGAGGCAGGGAGGGGCAAATGTGGTTGGCAGGCAGGTGAGAGGGAAGGTGGAGGGGTCGGATCCACAAAGCAGCCACACGGGGTGAGGACAGGGGTCCCGCAGGGGACTCCA
The DNA here is from genome assembly GCF_048564905.1 of Vicugna pacos. Taxonomy (NCBI): domain Eukaryota; kingdom Metazoa; phylum Chordata; class Mammalia; order Artiodactyla; family Camelidae; genus Vicugna; species Vicugna pacos. The sequence continues at coordinate 786,142 of NC_132990.1, forward strand.
GTGACTTCGGCTGTGACTCTGAGAGTCCTGGAGAGGGAGCGAGGGTTTGAGTAGACAAGTCACATCACTTGACATTCACAGAATCGTCGGAGCTGCCAGGCTGCGAGGGGCCCCAGGGAACAAGCAGGCGGGGGGGAGGCTATCTGGAGACCCCGCCCACAGCCCCGGAGGGAGGCCATGGGAGCGGTAGGAACTGGCTGTAACTCTGTCCAGACTGGAGGCAGACCCAACAGGTGCCAGGATGTGTATGTGAGGGGAAGAGAGGACGACCCCAAGTTCTTAGGCCCAGGAGGCAGGAGGATGAGCTGACACTCACTGAGCTGGAGCAGACTGGGGAGCTTAGTGATTTCCCGGGACCAATGCCGCATAAACAAGCGGAAGGCATCAGTGCCACTGAGAACCGAAGAGGAGGAGGCACAGAGAAACTCCTCAAAGAGGAGTGGGCCCAGCGCCAGCCGACAGCCCCGAACGTGGCTCCCTGCCTCCCTGGGCCAGCAGCCCGGCGGCGGTCAGCTGCTTCTGCGTTGCGTCCGCCTGCCCGACCGGACAGGACTTGCTGACCGCTCAGGAAGCTGGGTCTGTTGCTGTCGCAGGGCTGAACGCTCGGCGTTCTCTTGGGGCTGAAACTGAAACCCGGGCTGGATGCTCCATTTGCCTTGTGAACGTGTCTCTGACAGCTTCCAGCCTCCCCCACCGCCAGCCTCCATCCTGAACTGCTGACGCGTAAGCATGGGCTCCCACAGCAGGCTCTGCCACAGCTACTGAAAACCGCAGCACACATATCCTGCTCGTCAAGTTCTGCTTCCCCATCAAGGATTCAAGGACGCCGACTCCCTGTGGACTCACAGGATCGAGAAGATGACAGTGAAATGATAACGGACATGACCATACTTTACAAGATTCTAAGGGGCAGAACCACACCACTGCTCATTTTCATTCTGGGGTCCCCGTATTCTAAGAGGAACAGATTGACGCTGAGGTAGCAGAGAAAAGCTAACAATTAAGAAATGTAACGCAGAACCTAAGGGAAGAGCTGAAATCAGCATTTCTCTTGTCTAAGGCGGTTCTTCCATCTACTTTTAAGAAGAACTTTGTGGTCCTAGACATGAAAAAAAAAGAGGTTATGCAGTGACTGTAGACATCAGGGTAAACACTGCAGTGACTCAACTGACTGTCACAAAATTGTAGTCGTCGCCTTAGGAAGATGCAGGGTGTGTGTATCAAGTGAATGCTTAAAAAACTCAGGTGTCTCTGAAATTGCTTCTGTTTGCTGAATATTTCCTCCATTCTCAAGGAAAATTCTGCTGTGAAAGTTTTAGTCCCGTAACCCCTTAAAATTCAATTCTGTTCAGCAAATATTCTTTGAGGACCTATTACGATCAAGATACTCTGTTAAAATTGGGAGTTCGAGATTTGCAGATACTAAATACTGTATATGAAAATAGTAAACAACAAGTTTATACTGTACAGCACATGGACCTGTATTCAATGTGTTACAGTAACTTATAATGAAAAAGAACATGAAAAGGAATATATATATAAATCTGAATCACTACGCTGTAAACCAGGAATTGACATGACATTGTAAACTAACTATACTCCAATAAAAAAATTTTTAAGTGCTGCAAAAAAAAATATACCCTGCTAAGAAATGCACTGGTCACCAATGCATTTTGATTTCGCTGCGTATGATCAAACATACAACATGACATTTCTTGGCCAAAATTATATCTTAGAAAAGACGTGGTTTCCTTATTTCAAGACCTCATGGCATTTGTCTTATTATGTCTTATTTAGTTGGGACAACAAAAGAATGTTGGAGGAGAACCGAGAACCTCCTTATCCTTGAGGAAGGCCTGGATCATCCACAGGAGGAAGACAGTGGGGTGCCAGGGAGCTCTCAGTGGAGGGAGGATGGTGGAGGGAGATGGCCGGTGAGGGGGGTGGGCAGGCGGGGCTGGGACTGTGCGATTTCCGAGCAGCCAGGGAAGGCAGGGCTGGAGGTGTGGTAGGCAGTGTGGAGGGGTTGAAGTGTGTCACACGGGGAAGGGGCTGCTGGAGTTGTGACTGGGGACTCAGACAACGCCCAGAAGAAACCGGAATCCTGTGGCATCGAGACATTAGCAGATGGTGGAGAAGCGCGAGGACTGGGTCTGGTGCTTCAGGACACACGTAAAAGGAGAGGTCAAGGGCTTGAGGGCCAAGTGGAGTCAAGCCAAGTTCTGGGATGCTTTGCTTTCCAGAGGCAAGGAAGAACACACAGACTCCATAGGCCGGCTTGCAGACGCACGCAGGTCCTACGCTCTGTTCGTGCTTGTTTTTGTGTGTTTCTGTTTTCCTCCGGGTGACCTTGTCCGCGGACGCTCAGCTCTCACAGGATGAGGGCACCGCTTCTTCTGGACCCACGGCCTTGGTAGGGTCCTGCGTGGTCTCTCTTTCCAACACGCAGGCCACACAAGCAGCTGTCGGGCCGCGGTTAAACAGGGATGCGTTTCACGGTTCTACAAGCTTGCCCGGATTGTCACCGCGCCCTCATGTTCCTGCGCTCACAGTAAACGCAGTGCAGGTGCGAGGCGTGATTTTCTAGCTCTCTGGGGCTAATTTCCAGCATTCAGAGCGCTGAGTGGTGGGCTGAGCATAACAGCTGCCTAGCAACGGGACTGACATACATCACAGAAACAGTGAGGGATGCAGGAAAAGGAGCACAAGTGGGCTTGGAGAGGAAGGGAACCGATTTCACCGTGGGGTGGGCAGGACGTGAGGGGAAATGAGACCAGGCGGAGGATTTACAGAAGTGCTTCTCAGTGAAAGAGGATCACTTCTGTTTCCTCTTAAAGGGAAGGATGTTCAAGCAAAGAGAGAAAATTGTCAAAAAATCATCTTATTCACCCCCAAATCTATTGTGTTCTCTAAGCATGCCCGTTCTTTCTCTCCTTCCATAACTCTAAGGTTTGGACATCCCACCTAGGCTGGCGGGTCTGTCCAGGTGTCAGCCCCCGCGCCGTCTGCCGGTGGTGGGTGGGCTCTGCGGGGCCTCCCCCAGGCTCACACTGCAGAACAAAACCTGAGCTGCTCCCATCCCACATAGAGCTTTACCATGTGCACCTGCCCATCGCCCCACCCCATCTCCCACCAGCTCCCCACCGGTCCTCCGCATCCAGCCAGTCAAACCGCTTCCACCCTCCCCACCCGCCTTGCACCTGCTGGACCCTCTGCTTGGAGCTCGTCAGCCTGATACCGTTTCCAGGGGGTTCACCACCTCTGCTCTCCAGTCCCCACGACCTCCCCCTGTACATTTACAGGAAGAATGGGAGGGGGATGTTAGCTATGTTTTGCAGTGGCTTTCGGGTCTCCTGGAGTGTTCAGACCTGGAATTTGGTCTCGAGTTAATTTTCACGTCTACTGGGACTAACATTCAGCTCCCCAGTCTCATCGGGATCTGCGTGTGACTCTGCCGAGGGGAGAAGAGTCTTCACATGAACACCACGACAGTCTCTGGCCCACTGCTCAGCCCACCAGGCAAGACTGAGTTCCCCTCGCTTTCCAAATTGTGGTAAACAGGCTGCTGTCACCTTTAGAAAAAGAGCAGATCATTCAAAGACACTGTGGTGCTTCACTTTCCCATGGGCTTCCCAGCTCAAGAGCCCCCAGGAACAGGGTCCTTGGGAAGAGTCGGGGGACAGGGCAGAAGAGCTGCCCCACTGACGTCACCCTGCAGCCGCATGCCCCTGACGGTGCTGTCGGGGCCGGGGGGCTGGGTGACCAGCACAGTGAGGGTCCTCCCTGACTTCCATGTGCAATTCTCCAGAGTTCACAATGGGGCAGGAGGAGGCAGGGCAAGGGGGGGAGAGATGGGGGAGGGGGACCCCAAGGAAGAGGTATCGGGTGCCTGTAAATGTCAGGGTATGACGCCCGGTCATTCCACACCATTCCTGAACTCTCCCAGCAGCCCCAGAACCACCCGCACGGGAGTTGCAGGATGACTTCAAAGAGTCAGTTTACAGCGAGCTAGGGTCCTAATCCAGGTGGCGAAACTGCAAGTCTCATGGGGCTTCTACGAAATTTGGGAGATGGGAAAAAACCAGGCACTTGCCCCTTTTTTTTCTGAGCTTGAAAGGACAAAGGCAGCCATCAGAATACGGAATAACGTATAAGTGAGGAACATTAATAAGACAGGAGGCGGGAGCAGCAAGGCTCCAGGCTACTGCCTGAAAGTCCGTCTTCCCATCAGGGTTACACTCCCTCCTCTGTCTCTCTGTCCCTGTCTCTGTGTCTCTCTCATTATGCTGGGGAGGTGTTGCTTTTGTTACTATTATTTTAACAGCGTTACTATGTTATTATTTTAACGTAATCACGGTTACATTTATTAGGCATTTATCTGTGAAGATTCTAAAACACAGCACCCCAAATTCAAACTCAGTGTCTGGCTTTCACATCGCTGCTGGTGGAGACCCAAAGGTGAGAGAAAGGTGGTGATACGGTAGACTGAGGGGGGTTCTGAGCAGGCTGCCAGGCCCTGGAGAAGCCCCTTCTGTACCCTTCACCGGAAATCCCCGGGATGGTTTTTGTGAGGGTTCTACCGAAGGTGTGGGGCGTTCTTGGGGGCCCACTGCTAACGTGCCAACCGGCTGCACCGTGGGGACGGCCGGGTACAAAGGACCACAACAGAAACGTGTCCACTTGCCCCGCAGCTGCTTCCGCGACAGCATCTCGCTCCGCTGCCCGCGGCAAAGCAGGCCACATGGAGACGCGGCCTTAATCCTGCGGCCTTCATTCACACACTTCACGTAATTAAGCCAGAGGCTCTTATCCCAGACAATATGGAGCTAAACAATAAAAAAGAATGCAAAATCGTACCTCTGCTCCTGGGATTCGCCAGTACCACGAAGCCAATAAAAAATGAATTCAGAGCATCTGCCTAGAATTTCCATGACAATGCTCTCAAGTGCTCTCACATCAGCCCGCCCCTCCACTGCATTTTAATTGCACAAGGTCGCACCATTCTATTTACTGAGTGAATGGAGGGAAGTGAAACCCCCATTACGAGTGTCCTGGTGTGAAGTACACATGCAGTTCCACTTCCAGGGCAGCCTCTTCAGCAGGTAAACTTTGCCTTGGCCGGGTTTGGACTTGCTTCTAATACGGCCCTGGGATATTTTTCCACCTAGGAGCCCCCTCTGTGCACGCACAGCACTCCAGAGCCATCTACTGTGGGAGACATCTAGAACCAGGCCCTCTGGGAGGACAGAATCTGTGATGGAGATGAAACATCCAGGGCAGGCAAAGGACCCGGGGCCGGTGCTCTCTGACCACGCCGCGCGCGCCGGGGAGGATGCCGAGCACCAGCGGTGCGGACGCTCGAGCCGCCGTGGCCCCTCCTGCGCCGCGCTCTGTGGAGTGTCCTGGCTGAGCCACAGCCTGGCTCTGTCAGGTACAAGAACAGCTTGCTTCCTTCGACTGAAAAGAACAGATGTTCATTTGTTGTTTAAGCCTAAATAGGAGGCCTCTCTAAGCTCTGTGGGTTAAGGGAAGTTATCCCATTCCTAAACCAATTTGCTCCTTAACCACATGTGCACCAGGGTCAGTCTGACCTCCTGTCTTTCACTAGGAACAGGAAACCAAGGCAGGTCTATTTGTTGGAGATACTTGTTCTTCTAGTGTTTGCTCTCCCTACCACACAGAGAAGGCAATTCATCTCCTTGAAAAAGGCTAAAAATGTTTATGAAGATTGGTGGCTAATGCCAGTTATTTTACTATTTCAATAAGTTCATGCCGATTTCAGATCCCGAATTGAGTTACTTCCAACCGTATGAACCTGCTGTTCAGAATATCATTGCTGTTATAACTGGTTAGCAAATCAGGAAGGAGAATGAAGTTGTTACGGTCTCCAGAGGAACAGCCTAGCACTGAAGCCAGATCTCATGACTTCCACGGCCATGAAACTTTCTTTTGAACATCTGCTTTTGAAAGTGTGTGACAAGAGCTGAAGGAAGACTTAGGGTTCAGTATTGGTTCAGGACATCAATGATGTTTGTTAACTTTGGAAAGTATTAATTATTTTTAAAAACATGTTATTGAAGTGTGATTGACAAGCAGCCATATGTATTCAGGGCATCCAATAGGGTAAGTGTGGAAATGTGTATCTGGGAACCATCACCACAGCCAATGCCATAAACACAATCTACCACCTCCAGAAATTTCCTCTGCCTTCTTCATTTTCATCCACTTATTTTTTTTTAAATAAGAGCACTTACATAAGATTCGCCCTCTTGGCAATTTTTTAAGATTACAATACACTCCTGTTAGGCGCAGACACAACTCTGTATGGCGCACCACTAGGACTCACTCATCTTGCAGAACTAAGGCTTGGTGTCCTTTCACCATCACCTCCCCGCTTTCCCCTCTGCCCACCCTCTGGCAACCATTCTGCTCTCTGCTTCTATGACTCTTACTACCTCGGATTCCATGTATAAGTGGGGTCACACAGCATTTGCCTTTCTGTGCCTGGTTTATTTCACTTAGCACTATGCCCTCCGGGTTCATCCGTGTTCTCATGAATGAAACAATTTTCTTCATTTTTAAGGCTGAATACTATTCCGTTGTATGTAAACACCACATGGAGAGTACTAATTTTAAAATGCAGTCAGCTACGACTTACAAAGACAAAACTGGCATTTGTGTGGTGGTCAAGTCGTGAAAAATGAGCAGTAGTCAATTCTAATGCCAGTTACCGGGGTTCTCATCTGGAGCCACGAAAGGCAAGCAATGTGCATTTTTAAGAACCCAGGATCAAAATGATAAACTTAACACCTAATTTCCTTTCTCTTCAAGGAGACACTTTAAACACAGATATGGTACTCTTGAACAATATAACAGAGACGGTTGACAACAGTGAAGGGTAACTAACATTAAGAGTGAGAATCCAAGTACACTTGCATTTTGAGGGAAAATAACATGGTCACGTAATTGTCATATTTAATCTTGATCACTTATTGTCACCATTTGAAAACACTGACTGGACAGGACAGGTCCACGTGAGAAGCGCTGGTATTTGAGACACCTCAGAAATTTAAGGATATTATCACCCACCGTTAGGCACTGATGTCTCCAATGAAAGTTTTAATTCAAAGAAAGGCACAATTAAAATCAGTACTAATTAGAACTCTAAAGGAATTAATAATACACAAAATGCCCTGTCTCTTCACATCCACTGAGACACCGCACACCCGTGACAAAGTGCACGCTGCGGAGTTCCGCTTCCCATGGCCTCTGGCTCTCACACTCCCTCTCTTGACAATTACCACGAAGACCAACGGGTGTACAACACTTTGCTTGGTCCTGGACACAATGGTCGACAAGATATGGTCTTGCCTCTGGGTATCCTTTCACAAGAATGCTGGGTGCTATCCAGTGGACCCCTGGGAATTACCTAATTTTATGGAGGTATCATCTTTGATTGCTTTTGAATAGGCAATTTCGTAGCTCTGCAGAGACAGAACTGAAACTACAGAAAACTGATAATGTGCAGATAACTTTTGTCCAAAGTAACAGAAATGACATTTGTCAGGGCAGCACCGATAAATTTTGCCCATAGAGAAGATCATCTCTGTGAATAAAATCTAGTTTTAACATCTGACTAGTTCTAGTTTCCTCTTTACATAAGGAGGTGAACAGAATATTTGATGTGTGTTTAGATTATATCTATATGCCAGTCATGATTTTACCTTTTTGAAAATTAAATTTTACCACGGTATGATGGGGTAATCGAGAATTAGCAAGGGATGGGTTGACATTCTACAAATAATCAAATCCAATTCACATCTTCATCCCAGTACACTCTCCCGCCTCTGCAATCCAGTTTCCATTTTTGTGAGCATCACTCTGTGGAAACATCATACGTCAAGGTGGCTCACAAATCTACACAGGCAAACCCAGTGGCTGCATTTCGGGGCTTTTTCTCCCCTGATGCTTCTGTTTTCGTATCACTTGATCTTTCTGTGGCATACGAACCCCCTGGCATCTCCCTCCCTGAAACAGTCTGCCTCTCACCTGTCCCACACATTCCCGGTCTCCACCCTGCACTTTATTTCCTCCATCCTTCTAACCATTGTATGTGCTTTTTTAGTAGCACTTGCTTCCTGCCTCTCCCGGAATGTCTTCCTCAGTAGCAGCAAATGTACTCAAGACTGTAACAATCTCTTATAAGCCAATGTTTTAAAAATTTTGTGTATGTAAGACACCACAGTCACTCCCCTGAACGTCACACCAATGTGCTGAATCGCCCCTGGACAGGCAGGTTGGATGTCCCAAGCACACCTCAGGACCAACCCATTCCACTCCCCACTCCTGCCCCATATGCTCCCATTTGTGGTCAACTTTCTATCTACCTCCCTCCCTGGCACCTGGAAGTCTGGAAAGACTGGTCCATCAGCACGTACTGACCACTTCACAACCTAAACATCTCTCAAGTTTATATCCTCTTCATCTCAGTTAAGTACATGCCATGAAGCCTCAACCACTTCGTTCTCAATGACTGGACTCCATCCTCTCCTACATGCACCTCGGTCTTGTCAGACTCTCACAATTTCTCCGATGTTGTTGAGGGGCTCCCCGCCTTCCGCACACGGTCCTGGACGTTTACAGGCTTCACGACGTGGTCCTCTCTGACTTCTCTGAGTTAAACATCTCCCGGCCAGCGGGCTTCTGCACGTTGACTTTTACTGAACTCACCCTTCTCCCTCGCGGTTGTGCTTCTGCACGTGCTTGGGGTGACGGGTGGCAACTGCTCTTTGATTTCTTTTCTGGGTAACTCTAAGTGGTCTTCAAGAATCGGCTCGATGTCACGTACCCCGGGAAATCTTGGGAGCCCCTTTCCCGGGAAGCCCCCTGCCTGGTCCAGATGCTGCCTGCATCCTCCTGTCTCCTCACTCTCACTGCCGGCTTCCATGTCCCTAGCATCTGAGCAGAGAACATTCTATGCCATCCATATTTTTATCCCACAGTACCTGGTATACTGAAACCATTCAACAAGCTATCGTTGAATGACTAAAGGAGGGATGGCAAGAAAGCAGAAATGAGAGGAGGTGGGAGAAAATAAAATGTTTTTGGTTATTTAAATATTATTTTATATATTAATATAATTAAATCTGTAGTGTTTATATATAAGTATATGTACTTTTAAAGCAAAAATACTTAAATAATGCTATTTAACATTTAATATTATTTTAATAATAACTCAGGGATACTGTTTTGCCAGTGACCAGCCCTTTATATAAGTATATAAAAATTAATGATTGTACCATCACACAGCATATTAGTGATCAAATGAAAGCACAATTTCCTAGTCATTCACTTCTTGTTTTTATTTCTAGCTTCTATCCAGGGGAATTGGCCACTTTTGTCTGACTGGCGCCTGGTCAGCACAGCGGAGGTGGGCGTCCCTGTCCGGTTCGCACGGACCCCACTCTACAGCAGCGAAGCGGCGCCGGTCACCTTAGCAGCGTCGGCCCCGGGCGAAGGGAGCCAGTGACGCCGGGGGACTGGCGACGGCCACTCCTTCTCCAGACCGCTCCAGGCCCCTGGAGGGTCTCACCGGTTACCCACGAGCACTCTTTTCCTCTTATTCATTGGATTGTTTTTTAAAAATGTTAAAGTACCCATTTTTCTTCAAGTGTGTCTTCTCCCGCACCTTCAGATTGGGTGATGCTAAGAGAAGCCTGTGGCTGATTTATTTAAAACCATTTTTAAGCTATCCAAGTTTCATCTAAAAATAGGACTGCTGAGTGGGTCAACTTCAGTGAAAATGACAAAGTGGATCAGGCTTAAACCCGCGTTGATACGTGGCGCACCGCACACGTGCCGCTGTGGAAAGGCGCGGGCCGCCTTCAGGGCCGCAATCTCTTACCAACGGAGACGGGGCGTGAGCCGCGACCTTGGTGGAGTCCTCACACCCTCTGCGTCTCGTCCAGACTCTTGCAGATACTTCAGGTGCCCCCGAAAACCCTCTCACGGTGTCATAGCTGCCACCTGCCGAGATCGGGACACTCAGAAGTTCATGGGGAACCTGCCATGTGAAGCATGGAAGTGCAGTGTCTTGCTCACCGACACCTTCTCGGGAGTGTTTCTGGCCAGCATTAAGGGTGACTCTCTCTACAGTGCTCCTTAGAGGCTGTGGAGATCTGACACCCCCCTGTCCATCTTTTCTCTTCTTGGCTGTCTTCTCATTGTGTCTTTGAAAAGTTCTTGACTCTCTCATTCACACCTCAGTTTGCACAGTCTTTCTTCCACCCGGAACCCTCAGGGGGTCACTCTAATTTCACAGCAGAGAACCTGGGCTCCTCCTTTCTGATCCTCTGCTGCAGAAACTCTTCTGACCAGAGTTCCCACGAGTTTTAAACATTTAATGCCTATTAGCCACAGGACCAATTCCAAGTCTTGCACCTGATACGTCATTCCTGCCTTCCTCTCTGCTTTCGTTTTCTCTGATGTATTTATGCTGCTGCAACGAGAAAGTCCTCCCAAACACTTCAGGATGCTTCTCACTCCCTTCCCTTTATTCAAGTCAGATCCTGAGATCTCACTCCAAGTCTGAGGTTTCCTCCATCACCTCCTGCAATGAGCTTACTTCTCACGCTTGCTCGAGAATCTTCGAGGCACTACTTCTGACGGGATGACAGGCTTTACTTCTAGGCTGTGACAACACCCTGGTACCACTGCGTCTCAGGCATCTCTTCCCTCAGCTGAACTGAGAGATACATCAGGCTTGGGCAAGACCCATCTTTGCATCCTTAACACGTAGCCCGACCTCAGGCAGTTTGCAGGAACTCCGCACTAACGCCAATGAATAACTTTTCTAGAGATGTCTTTGAGCGTTCAAGCTTGCAGGTCTTTAGAGGGCACTTGGGTAAGATTAAGGGCAAGAAATAAAATAATCTTTAAAGGAAAATAAAGTACAGCCATCATGGAACGTTGTACTTTGTTAGGTTTCATGTGCGATCACTACTTTTCTTAATTTTAAATACTTCAATGAATGACATATCTGCAGCTTCACATGAAGACTTTATTTTTTTAACTAAATGAATGAATAATATATGGGAATCCTGAAGAGAGAATGTAAGATATACATACAGCTTGTACCTTTCAAACCCTGTCTTACTCTGGTTTTTTGTTTGTTGTTTGAAACACCAATTATTGCTAGTTATATATAAATATATATATATAGTGTATATTACATATAACACTGTATATGCTATATATGTGTGTGTGTATGTGTGTGTGTGTGTGTATATATATATATATATTCTCTGACCACTGAGATGGAATGATGATAACACACGTAAAGGCCAGAAGTGTTTCCTTAAATCCTAATTTTTGAGCCTTATTCAATGACCTATTAAATGTCTGATAAATGATTATAGCAATATTTGCAGGTAATGGTTATAAATATTTACGAGATAACACATGAGAAATGTAAGTGAAAGTTACTTTTTAAAAAGCCATCTCTTTATCCTTGTTATGTATTAATTTTTGAAATACCTTAAGGATTATTTTTTTTTATGTCTTAGGGTTTCCCTAGGGTAAAGCACTGGTGATCAGAGAATTGGGAAATTTGCTACTAACTCTTAAAATTCACTGGGGGCAAAGCAGGTGAAGTTTTTTTTTTCTTGAGTCAAAGTATTTTTTCATGTGGGGTAGGGGGCCGAAAGCTCATAAGTCTATTCAAAGCTTTGCACATAAATATGCATTTCTGGTCATTTTGGTCATAGAAGCTTCCAATCCATGAATTCCCTAAAAATAGGGAAAAAGTCATCAACTTCCTGGACAATTTCTAACGTGCTTAATTTTAGCTTAATTAAAATCCCATGCACATTCAAACAAATACAGTGTCCGCCTCCACTTCCCACCCAAACTCTTGTCTAGCATCATCATTCTATAAAATACCAGCTGCTCTGTGTTCATTTTTACACAGAGATACAAGTCTGTTTAGGCAAAGGTGGTATACATAATTGGAAGAGCAAAGAAGAAACGTGTACCACCATCCAAACTATCAAAATGACCTTTGAAAAAATACAAGCTTTCAAACAATAGGATCATTTTAGGAAGTTCTCTGCTGTGAGAATAGATTATCGGTGCTCACACGACAACCCAGGAATGATTAATACGTAAAATACCATCCAGTAGGAAACCAATATGAAAAATAAAAAATAGGGACCACTTGTACTCTCCACCCTTACACAACTTAAACCCAAGCAACACGCATGAAGCAAGGATTCTCAGACAGTGAACACTGGTGACCCCTGAGAGGGAACAAGTCAGCTAGGGCCCTAAGACCGCCCCAGCCTCCTCCATCCAGGGGAGGCACTGGCTGAGGCCTGAGAAGGAGTCCCAAGTGAAGCCTGAGGAGCTCCCTGAGTGGAGGAGATGGCCCTGGGGGTGGGGGACGCCAAGGCAGCTTGAGTTCACAGCAGATAATCTGAGAAGAGAGAGCTGCACAGAAAGAAGGTTCCAGGGCCCTTCAGAGCCCCCCAAGTCTGCCGCAGAACACTGATCAGCACATACATGTGAATACACTGCCTATGACCAGGGAAACAACCGCCCAGCTGGAGGGGAGGACACCATCCCCAGGGCAGAGGCGGGCAGTGAGGAAGGCCCTTCCTAGCAGCCAGAGTGAAAAAGTCCACACCACGGGGCACTGGAGAGAGGACTCAATTGCTTTGCATCTGTAGCACAACATAAAAAGGCCCAGACTACATGCTGATCTGCCTCTACCTAAAAAAGCATGTGAGTATAACTGCAAAAGAACAAATTTTTTTTTCTAAGTAACTTAATCGTTTCAAAGTCCAAATTCAAGAATATTTATAGAAATACAAAAATACATATCACATGAAAAAATAAAATTTGTAATATCTAGTAACCAATCAAAAATTACCAGGCACGCAAAGAAGGGGAACAATGTGAAATGTTAATCTGTCGACATCGACCCAGAAATGGCAGGTAATGGAATCTGTAGACGGACACTAAAATAAAGATTAAACATATTAAAAACCTGAAGGATTTTAAAAAGATCCAAGTTCTAGAGATTACAATTCCAGTAACTGGAGCAAAAGATGCACAGGATGGGATGAAGTGCGGATTAGGCTCTGCAGAAGAAAAGATGACTGAGCCTGAAGACGTGGCTGCAGAAACCACCCAAACTGCAACACTGAGGGAAAAGACAGAACAAACACGGACATCAGCGATCTGTGGGACAGACTCAAGCATCTAATTGACACGTAACTGTAGAGTCTAAGTGAGAGGAGACAGAAGGTGAGAAAGAAAAAATTCTCAATAAGATTATGACAAAAATTTTCCAAACTCAATGGAAGCTGTAAACTCATAGGTCCAAGGAGCTTGATGAACTGTAAGCACAAGAAATATGAAGAAAACCTCTCTAAGACTATCACACTCAAATTACTCAATCATCTTGCAAAATATACTTGGAAAGTGAAGGTGAGGACGTACAACACCAAGGGTGAACCACGACGGAGACCACGGACGTTGGGTGACTAGGACGTGGCAGCATGGGCTCATCTCTTGTGACAAATGTACAGCTCTGCTGGGGGATGCTGACCGTGGGGGAGGCTGTGCATGCCTGGGGGCTGGGGGTATATGGGAACTCTCTTTGTTTCCAATCAATTTTTTGTGAACCTAAAAGTGCTCTAAAAATAGTCTGTAAGGATAAATAAACTGGAAAAAAAAAAAGGTGAAATACGTACATAGTCCATACACACATAGTTCGAGGGGAGCTATGGGTTCATAAAAAGCCTGACTGTGTCATTTCCCAGAGCTCCCCTCCTTCTCAGTCTCACTGGCGCTTTCTTGCTCCCTGAGTCTCCACTTCCCTGTGTTCCAGCCTGAAGTCTGGGGCTTTATGACCCATCCCCATTGTATGTCTGCACCTGGGACTGAGATGCAGGTTGACAGGCAAGAGAGAAGATCAACAGGGGTTCATCCACCCTCTTGGGGCCACTGCTCTGAATTAGGTGCCCGTGGGCCCTCTGACATAGGACTGCTTGTGGGGAGGTGGGAGAGAATGGAGGAGTGAAAAACAGTCTATTTCCACATGCTTGGAGCTTTACTAGTTTCGTGTCCTGCCCCTTGTGCCTGGAGTAGAGAGTGCCTCTTGGAGCTGTTTCTGTTTGCACCAATGCCCACTTCTGGGTTTAGAACTGCCTGGATTCCAAGCCAATGGATACTGAAAAAATGTGGGCAACTCACCATCAAATCAATGATGCAATTTCAACAAGTAGAGGGAAATTTATATGAAATTTATATGAAAAGAAAATAAGGTTTCACATTGCTTAGAAACTACAAATCACTAAAAGCCAACCAAAAATGAGGCAAAGTGAATATCCCAAGAACTATTAAATAAATTGAATTCATACTTAAAATCCTTCCAAATAAAAAACCTCCACACCTAAATGGCGTCTCTAGCAAATTCTACCAAAAATTTAAAGAAAAATCAACACGAAGTCTATGCAATCTTTTTCACAATGCAGAACATAGGACACAGTCTTGGAAAAAATGTTTGCCAATTAAATGTTTAATACTTACGTGTCTTCAGAATCTATAAAGAACTTTAAAATCAATCAGCCTAGTGAAAAATTAGGCAAGACATTTGAACAGAAAATTCACCAGAGAAGATGTATGGAAAGCAAGGAAGTCCATGGGAAGGTGGTCAACATCACTAGTCAGCAGTGAAATGCAAAGTAAACTCCCAGAAAGATGCGAGCACACATCCACCAGAAGGTCGCAATGAAACGGCCGTGCGTTGGAGAGGACGTGGTAACTGGAACACTCATACCCTGCTGGTGAGGGTACAAAATGACAGGACCATTTTGGAAAGGTGTTTGGCAGTTTTTTAAAAAGTTAAACATATACTAACCATATGCCTCGGCTATTCCACTCCTCTCCTTTTACTCCCAAAGCCACCCCAAAATGAAAATATGTACACGAGTGTTCACGCAGCCCTACTTGTAATAACCAAACCCTGTGAGCAACCTAAATATCCATCAGCAGAGTGAACATTCAAAAGGAATGCTACTGGGCAAACCACTGCTAACACACAAGCACATGGTTAAAGGTCAGAACTATTAGGTTGACCGAAAGAAGCCGGATAAAAAAACAGTACACAATCTATGATTCCACTTGCAAAGTATTTTAGAAACTGAAACTAATTTATAGTAAACAAAAAGCATCAACGCTCATTTGGGAATGAAAAATCAGGGCTGGGTAAGAAGCTGAGACCACAAAGGGCATAAGGACTCTTGGGGCCAATGGATATGTTAACCATCTTGATTTGTGAAGTGGTTTCTCAGATGTAGATTTATGTCAAAATTCATCATTTTTTAAACTAAAAAACAGGTGCAGTTTATTGCATGCCAGTCATAGTTTATTAAACCAGTTAAATTTTTTTCAGAAATAAATAAATACACATTCATAAAAAGAATTCAGAGAAACTTAACAAAAACTCTGTCCTGGATGCCTACAATAGAAACCAAAGTTCTCGCTTCTTCTGATGTTTAGTTTGCATGTTAAGTAAACACCAGAGGAATATCTCCTCTTGGTGGAAAAAAGCAAGGAAAATGGTTTCAGCACTTGTTGTTTATCTGAAATTTAAATTTAACTGGGTATCCTGTATCTTAGCTGACAACCTTATCTACTTGCCCAGGACCCAAAAAATATATATCTATATTTAATCCTAAAGAGTCTACTGAGCTGCCATGGTTGAGAGGCACTGATTTAAAGAATTTGTTCTGAAGAATGCTTGGGGTGTGTGTGTGTGTTTAATAACAGAACTTATGAACATTAGTGGAGGCAAAGCATTCCCTGGAGAATTCCCAGTGATGACTTGAATGCTTTCTTCATTACTTCAATAGCAACAGCCTAATTACCAGCCACCGACTTTGCCCCAGGCCTTGTGTTAGGTGCTGGGGACACAGCCTGTAACAGGAGACTGGTGTTTATCACTAAGGCTGCATCTAGGTAAGGCTGTGAGAAGATGTGATGGTGGAGTGGGAGGATCAAACTCCTTTATTCAAAATTTTTTCTATTCCAGTAACCAAGAGTTGGAACAGGAGAAAATGCCTTTGACATTGCATTGATAGCACAGCACGTGGCAATGAACCGTTCTCAGTGAGCATGTGCTGTCACTCACCAAGAGGATCCAACCTGTGCTGTGAAGCCAGAGGGCTTGTGAAGCAAGAGTCACAGCTGACCCATAGAAGAGGCTGCCGTTGGGACGTGAATCACTTGCCATGAGTAAGGGTACTGGGCTAGGAGCTGGGGGAAATGCGTGTCCTGTTACCAGAATGTGCATGACCAAGCACAGAGAATTAGAGGTCATTGTGTGGAAGGATCGAAAGTGCTGAACTGTTCAATTCAAGTGTGGGAAGATGATTATGGTGTCAGGGTCGGCCTTGACGATGTGGCGTACTGGGCATAGGAAATAAATCTCCCTGTGTCTACACCTGCTCCAAATGCACCTTTCACTGGGACAAGACTAGCAGATTTTAAAACAGCCCATGGACTGACAGTGTTCAGTAAGTCTCCTCCTGATGATTCTATAAAAGTCCACCTGGAAATGACGTGTGGGTCATTTCTAATGGAACAGGTATAGACAGAGCTTTCTTGTATTACTTTCCTGTTAAGGAAGCATTGCTTTGGGGAATCTAAGTTATAATTGATCACTCTGTCCCTGAGCTTTGTAGAGATCTAATAGAAGTTCCTTCAAAAAAAGGGGGGGGTGGGGAGGACATAATTTTGCCACATTTGGTACCCAGTTCTTGAGTGGGACTCTGATTTTCAGAGCGACGATGATCAGAGCTGGAAAAAGTCACACTGCTCCATCTCTAACCATCTGTCAGTTGCTGAGAAGGCTCTTCCTTCCTATTAAAGCATTTTCTTTTTGAGTCCCTCACCACGTGCATTGATAATTTTCAGGTCACTCTGTGTATGATTCATTTTCCGGCAAGCTTCATTGTTTTGAATATATTAAAAGTTCCTTCCTAATATAAGTTACCCCATTTTTGACAGCTGTGAAGAAAATAGCTGAGAAATATGTACAGAAATATGCTGGGATTTTTTGGTCATAAATGGAGAGAGCTCTGTAAGCATATTAGTTTAAAGTTTAAAAACATATTGTCATTACCCTATTGTTAAAACCATGGATTTTAAAAAGCAAAGATTTCCTAATAATAAAACAAATTACTTTTATTCCAAAATTGGTTTTTGCTCAAGATAGAAACCTTATTTTATTATTTATTATTATTTGTTTTATTATTATTAAACTATGCCAAAGGCAAGACTGGGAGCATTATCTTGCACTACAGTCTAAATGGCTACCCTTAAATGGAAGTATTTAGGCAAAATGAAACTGTACGTTTTAAGGTGGTGAGAGAATGACAACCATTTTGGCCCACTAATGCATCCTGCAGAGGGTACCAGTGAATGCTGCACCGTGGATGCACAATGCAGAGCTCAACTATAAAACCATACAGAAAATTCAAGCGTTACTCCCGTCTTAAATTCAACGGAACTTGCTGGCCACCTAGCGCGTGCACACAGTAGCAGGTCTTCCTTAACAGAGCTCGCAGTCCGCTGGGAACGACAGAGATGAAAGGCTCCTGGCAGGGCTGTGCGATGAAACTCACAGGAAAATAAGTGCAGGGTAAAGACAGTTCAGGTGACCGATGTCCTGGTTTGCCAGGGACAGGCCTAGTTTATACGGTTTTCCTGTCAAAATTATTAAGAGCGTCGCATTTCACTCTAAAACATATCCTGGTTTGGTCAATATACTACATGATCACCCTTGTCACTGGCAACATAAAATACGAGATTCTAGAATAATTCTGTCTATAATTTGCTGCTCCAGAGGCCAGGGACAGAGAACCACATTTAGTACGTGCAAAGTTAGTGCCCAGATCATCTAATGTTTAATATTTACTCATTGGAAAAGCAAAGTTGATGAGAGAGTTGGCACTGACTAAACACAACCTGCGAGGTCTAAATCAGTCCCGTCAGTAAGGCGCCTCCTACAGACTGCATGCTTGTGTCCCCCCAGAAAAAATTCGTGTTTTGAAGCTCTAATGCCCAGTGTGACAGCATTCTGTCTACAGAACCTCTGGGGGTAATTAAGGTTAAATGAGGTTGTGAGGGTGGGCCCTAATTCGGTCTGCCTGCTGCCCTTGTAAGTAGAGACACCAGGGGCTTTCTGTCTCTCTCTGTCTCCCTGGCACCTTGGTTTTGGGCTCCCAGGCTCCAGAACCATGAGGAAGTAAGTGCCAACTGTTGAAGCCACCCAGTCTACGGTATTTTGTTATGTTGCCCAACCAGACTAGCACAATGGCTAACTGCTCGGACTGTTACACGGAAGGGTCCCAGCTCGACCCCGATGTCTGGACCTTTAGCTAACTCTGAGCCAAGTAACAAACACGGAAAGGGTGATTCAGAAATAGGCATTTAATTTCTGCATATGGAATTTTGGACATTTAATTCAGAGAGGCAACATAATCAGATTTGGGATTTCAATTCCTTTGGAACCGAGTATCTCTGGACTTTACAAGACACATTAATCTTTGACCTTTCATTTCTCACTGGGAACTTAGTAACGGGAAAAGATTTATAGTCAAATTTGGGAATATTTAGGCTATTGGGATTTTATTATTTGAGTTGCTTTTTTGTTTTAATATTTTCATTTATTCTGGTCACAGAATCCCTGCTGCGCTCTGCTGGCTAATGCGTCAGGATGGGGTTTGGGATGGAAATAAAATGCATTTACAGTCTTGAATACAGAGTGGCCTTGAAATCAATTAAAGTAATGTGTTGTTGGCCCGCTTCAGGATCTTTGGGTACAAAATCTGTGTTGCTTCTCAGTGGTTCCAGAAAGATACATGAAGAAGCAGTGGGTGCTCGTGGAGACGGGGAAAGAATATTCTGAAAGACAGATGGCCCCCCAGGAGCCGAGGCGCCCTTGTCATCTGCAGGCTTTCTGGGTGCATCCGCTCGTTCTGAATGCAAGACAACGCAGAGACTGGGCCCAGGACACTTCCTCTTCTTTCCTGACGTTTCCTGAGAGATGGAGGCAGGGTGACACTCAGCCCATTTCCAGTCCTTCACAGCTCAGGAGGGGAGGTCAGGGACTGACTAATCTAATTGGGAATTTTAATGAGGGAACAAAACAGACTTCTCAGCTGCTTGAGAACAAACTGCCCACAGAGGAATCGCCGTATGCCTTCGCTCTGCACGCTCCGAGCCCTGCCCGAGCAGCACCCCCACGGGGAGGGTCACCCGAGCCCACGCCGTCTGCAGCAGGTGGGCACGGGGGGAGCCCCGCCGCATCCTGGGATTCCATCAGCAGACACTCCTGCCTCTTACACCAAGCAACGTGCTTCAACCCAGACTTCGTGCACAAGGAAGAGGACACTCTGAACATTTTGTCTTCTCACTTTGATCAAGAATCGGCTAAGGTAAAGGGTACTGATTAGGTTCCCTCCAAGGTCCCAGTGACGCCTGAGTTACCAGGATCAAGCAGGTGTCATGAATGAAAACTATCAGCTACCAACGGTCACATGATATCACACTACTTGCTAGAGACAGAATCAAACAATTTCTAAGTCGTGAAACAAGTAACTTACAGGTAATTATTTAAAATTGCTTTGGCCCTACAAGCAGGGTCATTTTGGGATTATGTTTTGCCTGATATAATTAAAAACATTCAGCTGCATCCGTAGACGGATGTGGGGAAGAAGCCCAGATAAATCAAATGATAAACAGTAAGATTCAGGATGCTACAGACTGACTTTTTCATGCATTACCAAAATTGCATTACAAATAAAATACAACTGTCAAAACACTGAATTCATGTTAAAAATAGTTTCTTGCCTGGTTTCCTGGCGAATCACTGGGCTGTCACTGCTTCATAGTGAAGGCTTACCTACGTGGGGTTATGTTTAAATCACTTAGTCTGGTCAGTTTGGGGTCTTGTTCCTGAGGTTGTTAGAAAGTTACTAAGGCCTTTTTGATATCATTTCTTGCATTATTTTAAATGAAAGCATGCAGTGCTCCGTTTTCAAGGAACACTTTTCTTACTCTTCTCCGAGCTAATTTTTCAGAGGTCACACTTGATGCACCACTGATGCAGTGTCACCACTGCGTGAATTTGCAAGATTGCTAGGGAGTAACTTCAGTCCAGGAAATTCAACAAAACTGACTGGATTGTTTTTCGGGAAACAGAGCAAATCTGATCCAGTGTGAAGGGCCCGGCGCTGAGTTTCAGCACTCTCCAGGGGTTCTTGGCCCCGTCCCCATCCCGGTGCCTTCCCGGCACCCCGCGGCTGTGCCTGGAGGCGTGAAAGGCAAGCACGCATGCAGAGACTGCCCTCGGAGTGGAGCAAGCAGACGGAGCAAGGGCTTCGGAGCAGGGCCGTTGTCAGCACAGCCCTCGCATGGGGAGCGGCTAAAACTCCCTCAGGGACAGGGTGAGGCTTAGGACCAGCTCCTCACTCCTCGGGGCGGCAGTTTTCGCAGCAGTAAAGCAGGCTCGCCGCTGAGAACGCAGCACGTGGGGAAGCGGCGGGGATTCAACGAGACAAGGCCTGTGAAGAGCCCGGCGCGCGGTGCCAGGGCTCGGTCAGCGCTGGTGAATCCGACCCGCGGCAAACTTAACGCAAAGGGCGAGAAGTATTAATGGCACAGTGACTAAGGGCTGAGTGATGAGAGTAGTTACCTAAAAGGGTTACCGTGAGGACAGGATCATGAGCGCTCGGTGCAGGTTCAGGGCCTGAGGAACGGCGGGGGCACAAGGCCACCCTGTGACGACGCCCGAGATGCTGCTGACAGTGACTTTCCAAGTCACAACGGCATTCTGGTTCAGCAACGTGCCTGTATAAAGTGGGAGTGAATGAACGAATGACGGAGAAGGGGGCGATGAGTGAATGCACGGATGCTGTCATGGAGGTGACCCCGCATCCTAGGGTAGAGATTAGGGTCTAAGCTGGATGGTACACGTACAAAAGCAAACGTCAAAGTCATCTCTCATTATCTGCCCCCTTTTCCATGGAACCCCCCCCCTACAGTGCTATCGGAAAGAGGACGAATGGGACTAGATAAAGCGCTGGCTACCCTTGGGTCAAAACCACCCACCTTCTGTTCACGCCAACAAAGTCTGCAGAGCTCGCCTCGCCCGCTCACTCACTCGCTGTCTGTGGCGCCACGGTGGGGCTGAGCAGGTGCACCGGCGCCCCGTGGCCTGCAGCCTGTGTGCTTCCCGCCTGGGCTTCTGTACAAGTTCACAGACGCCCGAAGTAGGTGGTGGGGGATGCGTAACTCATAATCCACTGAGCAGCAGGGCAGGCTCCCGGTAAAGGTCCGCCTAACGCGCTCACACTGAAATGCCCGCGAGAAGCTATTGCTTCCACTCCTCCTTCCTCCGTTGCGTGTCACTGAACAGCCACAGCAGACCCTGTTTCCTCCCGAACTTCACTGCACCTTCGACAATCAGCCACCCCAGCAGAGTGGTTTTATCAGAAAGAATATGCTTAGACTTGGCAAAGTTACCCCGAAGAACATGCACCCTTTGCCAGTCAAATTAGAATATTTAATAGCTCCTGAGCTGATTAATTCACGTTTCTGTAAAAGATGTATTGACACTAACTAGATTCACTTCCACAGAACAAGGAAAACTTTTAGATGATTCCAAACCAGATCAGTACCTGGGGATTCTGCCTCGCTGGGCAGCCACCGCCATTTAGTTTAACCCAATCAGCTGAAGCGTGCCTGCATTCATCCCTCTCCTCGCACCCAATTTAATATCACGGCTGTGTTCTTTCACAGCCTGACCTTTCAGCAACAACGGTGTCATTTAAACAAGCTGAATGGCTCCAACTCTTTCTAAGGGGGATCTCATCCAGTAACAGTCTCAAAACGCAGATCACGGCCCTCCCCGTGCCAAGCACAACACCAGTCCACGAGCTGCTCCAACTCAACAAGCCCTTTGTCTCTTCCAAATGAATGCACCGCAGTAACGGGTGCACCTCTCCCCGGGGAGATGCTGTCCTGCCACCCACCACCCCCGGCCAACCACAAACAAGTCCGGAGACGGCTGACGCATGCGGCCCTTCGCAGCCTGCCACCCAGCACCCACAGCTAGGTTCCAGAAGAGGTCCCCGCAAGGTCTGGAAGAGAAGGAACACGCGGAAGGCCGGCACCGGAGAGGAGCAGACAGGCACAGGACCAAGGTCTGGCACGGCCTTGGCCGCTAAAAAGCCATGGGAATTATCACGTCTCAAGCACACCGGGGATCAAGGAAAGCTTTGAAAATGATGGCAGCGTGAGCACAACACAGGGCACTTTGCAGACGCCTCAGAAGCTTTTCCTCAGCATGGCCTCATATGACCCTTTCCCTCAATTCCACAATTTGGACAAAAAAAAACAAGCCACGCTGGCATTACCCTACTCAACACTCCGAACTCATGTACACGTATGTGGGAAATTCTTATTGTTCCCAGTCACCTGCAATGTTGTCCCTTTAAGAGGATGCGGTGGCTTGTCCCACAGCCGGCCGATGCCGATGGCCTCCTCCCAGGGGAGAGCGCTCAGCTGCTCTGCGGCTGCTTCGACCAGTAAGACAGAAGGGAAGTGATGTGGCACCAGTTCCCGGCCCAGCTTTTAAGAGGACTGCAAGTTTATCTTCTTGCTTCTTGGAACTTTGAGCCACCAGGTAAGAAGTCCAGACTGATCTGCTGGAGAGAGAGACCCTGAGGAGGAACATGCAGGCACCAGACACGTGAACAGAGAAGCTGCCTTGTGCACTGGGCCCAGCTAGCACCAGCCTCTGCTGTATGCCTGCAACTGACGGAGGACGCCAGGCAAGGACGCCCCGCGAAGCCCAGGGAACCCACAGAACAGGGAGAAGCAACAGGCTGCCATTTCATGCCACTCGGGTTTGGAGTGTTCTGATACACAGCACCTGCTAACAAGTCCCGCGCACAGAGCCTCACCCTGTCACGCGTTCTGCAGTACTTCCTGTGAGCAGGACACTTCTCCACTCTACTGATGTTGGCCTGGGCCAGGGGACCGCCTTTAACCAACGGAATACGAGACAGTGACAAATGCCGCATCTCAGCAGAAGTTGTGACAGCCATCCAGCCATGTCTCTTCTCCCCCAGACACAGAAAGAGCACATTCTAGAGCGGGGCTGTTCCTTAACCCCAGGGTCTGTCATGAAAAAAAGACCCGAGTCAGAGCTGATTCGAGCTGAGGTATACTTTTTCTAAACGCAGTCAAATGCGATGTAAAAGAGAAAGAAACCTTCATAGTTGCATGTGGCACTTCATGTTCTACAGAACGTGCTGGTGAGAGCTGCCTTCTCCAGTGCCAGCAGAAAATCCTCACGAACTGAGGAATCCAGCCAGCATTAGAGAGCTACCTGCCCGCATCTAAGGGGCCGACGGCCTAGAGCAGGGGTAGTGATTTTTTTTCTGTAAAGGGCCAGAGATTTTAGCTTTGTATGCAGAGAGGCACAATTGAGGCTGTTACATAGGTATGTATCTAACCATTTAAAATGTGACAATTTAAACATGTAGGAAACATTCTTAGCTCGCAGGTCATACAAAAGCAGGCGGCAGGCCAGACTGGGTCTGCGGGCTGTGGTTTGCTAACCTCTGGTCTAGTGGTTGAGGTCGGCACGTAAATGAATAGTTCCAGTGAGCACATAATAAACCTAATACACAAGGCCTCTCTGGAGCTTAGGGAAGAGACACAAGCCAATTTTGGATTTTATGAAGATTTTCCAATGGAGAGGATGCCTCAGTGAATCTTAAATATCAATAAACGTCACTGAGTAGTTGGAGGAAAAAGGTGGAAAGGATACAATAACATGAACAAAGCCACGGAGTTTTTGAAACCACGTGATACGTGCGTGTAAACTAGACTTCGGCTCATCCGCACAGGAGTATCATAACATGCGAACAAAGCAGCCAAAGCTGCCCAGCATAGCTCGCCCAACTCTGCGGCCTTCTGACACCACAGAAGCACAGATCCACAAACACAGGCTCCCGGCCCACTCAGGCCGCCACAACAAAATGCCCCAGACCCGAAGGCTTAAACGACAGAAGACTATTTTCGCACTGTCCTGGAGGCTGGGAAGTCCAGGATCACAGTGCGGGCCCCTTAGTTTCCACTGAGGACCCAAATAGCAGAGAAGGACATGCTCTCTGGTGACTTTTATTATAAGGACACTAATCCTATCGGATCAGGACCCCACCCTTATGACCTCATTTACCCTTAATTACCTCCTTATAGACCCAAACAGGTCTCATTAGGGGTTCCAGCTCCAACACAGAAGGTTTTGTGGGGGAACAATTCAGTCAACAATAGCCTGAAGTCCAGTGACATACCATGATCTGCACATAATAATTTAGCGTGATTGCTCCTTTCCTTCCTCCTTGTGCACCCACCCTTGGAGAGTCTCCTGCCACGGAGACAGGCCCTGACATCCACATCATCAGAAGCTATTGGTGCTATTAGGAAAAGGAATTCAGCAAGAATACTTCTCTTTTAATCAACATAGGATCTCTCGACAAACACAGTTCTCCAGTTTTGATTAGGAAGCCTCAAAATGATGGACAGTTATTAAAGCCAGGGTTCCAGAAAGCAAATTTGCAACATCATCACGTCCGCCTGCAGATTCCACAGACGGGTCCATTATTCGCACGTGTCATCACGCCGGACTTCAGAAGCAACACACATGCTGTTCAAATGAGTCGGTGCTTGCTTCATAACTGGACATATTTTCCTTCTTTGCCCAGTATTTTCGTAGTAACCATATTCCTTTTTGTAAACTAAACAAAGTAATTTGATCAGGTTTTATTCTGTAACAGTTAAGAGAAGGTGATAACGAAGAGAAAATAAACGTTTTACACAGAAACTGTTATCTGATACTTTGGTAACCAGAAGCTTCTATTACATGACACCTCTAGGCATTGTTTATATGGTGATGCTGGCTGCCCAGGGGAATTCCAAAGTTCCGAAGAGCTTTCTGAATAAACATGCTGTATGTTGATGCAACGTTCGGTGGATCGTGTTTTATTCAAGTTCTATAGAAACTGATCATCTCTGTATGGATCGGTGTTTTTGTGATAATATTCCAGATTGGGGTCCTTCATTTAAGAGAGATCATGACAAATTTCCACGGAAATAAATTAATAATTCCATTTCTGTTGACATGCAATTACAAACAAGGATGACACACTGCAATCACATCTCCTTTTCAGTAAGGGTCTGGTTAAAGAAATGCAAAGATTTACCCAAAAGTATCATTTCCCATCCCCATTAATCTTCTAAACAAACATGATATAACTGTGGTCTCTGTTTTGCCGAAATATTACTTTAAATTGAACAACCATTAGTCTCTAGTGCCAGCTTCATACCGAAAACATTGATTAAACACCCACGAGGCACAGGCATGGAGACTGAATAAGAGAGGGGTCTGCCTAGAGGCCACAGCACAGCAAGAATGCATATACATGGGGAACTGCACTTATGCGTAGAGGATAATCACCGCATATACTATTTTAATGCAGATAATTCCTGGTGGAGCATATACGTCAAACTGGACAAACACAAACAACAAAGGTCAAAAAATGTTCTAATCATTATGAAGTATAATGTTGTGTACACACACACACAGCCATGGGAAAAGAGGACAATTCAAATGAGTGCTTGTTGGAGCAGCAGGAAGGAAGATTCGTGCAGCTACCGAAGATTATACCAGAGAAACACTGAGGGACATTTTAATGCAAAGTGTCTTTGATTCTATGATTCTAAGACACTAACAAAATAAACTGAAGAAAATGCATCAAATACACTTTAAAAAATAGGATGAGATTAATCCTATTTCCCATCCAGTGTAGGAACCCACGAGCAGTTCTTCTGAAACACGTACACACAGATCACTGGGGAGGCTCACAACTTAGCAGATTTAATCCAGTAAATCAGTGAATGCCTGGGACTCTTCATTCTCAGCAAGTTAGCTTTGATCACCAAGATGCATTCACATACTTCTAGCCCTCGGCCAGGGAAACCAGAACAAAACAAAGGCTTTATCCTCCAGTGAGCAGAGGCTCCAGGCCAGTGGTTGTCACAAGGCTGCCCACACGCAGCAAGGCCAGCACCACCCGGGAACTGGTGGGGGATGCTGATCCACAGCCCTCAGCTGCACCTGTGAGTCCGGAACCCTGGAGCTGCTGCCCAGGAGTCTGCGTTCTGCCGAGCCTGCAGTGACGCTGATGAGCAGGAATGCTGGAGGGCCCCTGCTCCCAGCAAGGCAAGGCAGGTGACAGTGTCACCGTCCCCCTCCCCAGCAGACAGACCAGGGGGCCCGTGGACCCCATTTTCTGCTGGCTGTCATTCAGAAGGGCTGGGATAAATTTGGGAATCTATTATTTTAAACTCATACATGGGCAGGTTTTAAACTCATTGAACCAAAGATCATTTGTACCTTAGGGGTGGGAAGGCTGACTTTAACACTTGCACCAAAATGTGTGATACTTATAATATTGATAGATATTATGTTATGTCAGTATTGTTTTTAAATTTTATAATTTTGATATGAGATTACTAAATACTTTCTGGTTTCTTTTTCCCCCACTCTCTTTTATTGTTTGATTGTCTAAAAACAGACATTCTCATTATTTTCACTGGCTGTGTCCCAACAAACCTCTATTTACAAAAATAGGTGGTGGGCTGGATTTGGCCCGTGAGTGCAGTCTGCCAACTCTTGGTGTAAAAAATATTCTGTCCATAGATATAAAGGAAGGGGTATCTCATGTGCCACATTTTTATAAATGTTTACATCCAAGGAAATCTAAATTTAAGGGAACGTGAACATTGTTTCCAAGGTATCGAGTATGTTCAGCAACTTTTTATCTGAGCCTCTCCAGAGCATTTCACTGTCTCCCAGAGCATTTTGTTTACTCAGGAGAGAAGAATGTAAAGGATAAAAGGAACGCCAGGAAAGAAAACAGAAGAACCGTGTTCCAACATCGTCAGCGCGTTACCCGGAGCAGCAGACACAGGAGAAAAACTCACCTCCACAGGAAGTCCGAGAAGGAAAGGCGGACGGGGTATCCGTGCCGGATGATCTTCACCATCTCCAGGACCCCGATGTACTGAAGCTGGGCTGACACGTAAAAGTCATCGAACACATCTGGCAGCTTCGAGTTATTGGGTTTGATGCAATGAACAAAGTGCGGGGAGCACCTCTGAAGCTTCCCCGTAATGTCCAGCAGGGTTTTCTGCAGAGAGAACCGAAACACGGCTGAGTCCCCGGAGAAGACACCGGCTCATGACGTAAACAGGTTTTCAGTAAAAATCTTTATTTTCAGTCCTCGGCTTTATTTACTACACATTCACTCATCTTAGGTGTCCGTGGGCATGCTTACTACTTTAAAGGTACCCAAGTGGTCAAAGACGGGGGCAATTCTATGTAAGCCCTCTACAGTTGATAGAATCAAAAAAGTTTTTGAAATCTGAAAATTTCAACTAACCCTGAGTTGCGACGCCACGGTGACCGGACCTCCCCGTTCTAGTCTTTGAAGAAATGTAGAATTTCCTTTCTTTTTTAAGAACTGTAACGAAAACAAAAAGAAAGGGTGAGCAGATTTATTTGACTGAATTCCAGTTTAGAAGAAAAAAATTAATCCTCCCATCCAGGTAAACTCACTTACAGGCAGATGCAGACTTAGACTCTAAAAATCAGTACCAGGTGACTTCCTGCCATGGTACCCTAAGTCACGGGGATGGGCAGCTTCGTGCAGAAAAACATTACCGCAGCCTTTCAAGTCCATGGCCGTCACCAACCTGCACCTACTTTGACTTGAGAATAAACACAGACCTTGACTTGCGTGGTGGTACAGTCATCTCAGCCTGGTGTCCGGATCCTAGCGCTAACTGCCCGTGTTTATCGTGAAACGTAGCTTAGTCTGGGGCGAAAGGATGCTATGTTATGTCACAAAGGTTTCATGTTTTCACAGTCATCGGTTTACCCCCCAGGTTTAACTGTAATCAGTTTCTTACTCAGTTTTCCTTTCGCTTCCTTTTCTTCTTTTTTTTTAATGACTGAAAGAGGTTAGTAAAGTACCTGCCTGTGAAAAATGACAATCGACTGCTTTCTTTGATCAATAATGATCCATAACTCTTACAAGGAAGAAATTCATACACAGCCAAGACTAAATGATAATGGGGGTTAAAGAAGTCAGTGGAAATGAACCCAGTGGGTGAAGAAATAAAGGGCAGGAGGCAATTAAATTCCACCAGAGGCTAAAAGAACCCTCAGCCACTGACATAACTACTGCACGCCACAAACTCACACTGACTTAGGCCAACGCACCTATCGATTCCAAACCATTTCTCTTAAAATAAGAGGTCTCAACAGAAGAGAAAAAACCAGGTGAAATGTTCTTGTCGATACGGTGCTACTGGGAACAAGGTGATGGCTCATTTCCTTCCATTAGGTGAACCGTCAGCTGAAACAATCGCGTGTAACTGACAAGCGGATGTAAAATGAAGCGATGGGTCTAAGATCAACCTGTTTTCCACAAACCCAAAGCCAAACGTGGTGCTTAGGTAAGGAGCAGGTGGACAGCCACTCTACTGGTCGCGGGCGTGGACGTGGAGGGGTGAGGGCCCTCTGAAGGGAAGTGCGGAGTGGAACACTTAAGGAATAATCATAATAAATAAGACTCCATCCCTCGAAATTGAGCACTCAGTGTCCCTTTCTGGGTGGAGGAACTGCAGTGAATGATCTCCCTTTGGCAGGCCTTTGGGGGAAAGGCTAATGGCATCCATGCCTGTAATGTGCAATAATTCAGGTTAGGAATTTCAGTTTAGAGGTGTGTGGTGACTTCTTGTTTTCCAGGATGATTAAGAAAGCAAGGACCAGGCCTTTCAGCAGAACCCCAGGAACTGAGATCTTTCTTACAAAGGGTGATCATTTGTCTTTTTTATGTAAAAGATGCCATTTCGTGTGCAATGGGATTGAATTCCTGTGTTCACCCAGTTCCAGAACAACTCTACCAAAGGATTCTTGATTCTGGGTCTACTGGCTAAACACAGACACACTGCACATTTCTAATACACTATACACATTCCTGCCACCCTTCCCTAATAGAGTTGACTTTAATTGTGCTTTTATTTTAACTGGTAAGCTGAAACACATTCCAGCAAGCTACAACAACGGAATTTCTAAAACGGACTGTCCTGGACACCTTCCCAATCATGATTCTCATCTTTCATCATCTCTGTAGAGGCAAGCAGAACAAACTGGGGTACAATCGGGCACTGAATTCATAAACTTAAAACATTTCAGTCTGAAATAACTCTTCACTGAGTTTTTTAGTTCTGTTTTACAAATGGAATCTTCAGGTTGTAAGTACCACCACACTTGTGTGGCACAAATACACGTTAAACCTTAGTGCTGTACTAACATGAATCAAAAATCTACAAAACACACACCGAAACTCTAGGACCTGAAAAAGATACTATGTCTGCATGAAAAACTACAATTTATTGTTTGGAGACTTAAAACCTCTGAAGTGATTAATGTCAACAGAATCAGGTGGCTAAGTTTACTCCCTGTAAACCTACTGTCCCTGAAGTTCCCACCCATTCGTCAAAAAGACAGTCACGGAGATGAGACAGAAATAAGACACTGCCCCGACAACCAATGCAATGACTACCACCGCGCTTGCTATCAGATTTTGCCTCTGCTCCACCTTCTCCTGCACTGTTTTCTCTTGGAGGGTAAGACTTTAGGGAAGCAGTCTTTTTCTTTAATTTTTTAAAATAAACATCAATTTCCTTCCATTAGTGTTCAGGGTGGCGCTTTTTTTTTCTTGAAAAGAAGCGGTGAATGTGCTAAGCACACTTAAAAACAACCAGACAAGAATCACAGAAACGCCTACCTTGCTAAGCTCTATCTAGATAGTTCCTCCTGCCCCCGATCGCTGAAGATGCTGGCACGTGCTTGCTGAGCCGGGCAGATCCATGTCCTCTGAATTTACAAGACGGAGAAGAAGACACGAGGGATCCTGTTTCTGACAGTTTCAATTGGAACAAATGATTGATCACGACGTTTTCACTAGCTGGGAAATAAATAAGCGAAGATCGTAAGTGGCGTTCAAGTCATAACTGACTTGAGCATTCAGCTTCCTCCCCATCCATGGGCTCCCCCCACTAAGACACGCTCAGGGGGGAGGAAACTGAGGAGGCCACGGTTCCCTTTGCCCCTCTTCTATTTCCTCCACTTTAGTGAACTCTGACCTTCCTTGCCCTTGACCCCAGGCTCCCAGGCCTCACTGCGCTCTCTGCGCCGGAACGGAGCACCACCAACTGCCCTCCAGACGGCAGGAACCGGAGGGAACCGGAGGGCCCCCACTCAGACCTTAGTGCCCGAGACCGCGTCCCCAAGGCCCATGGCTCCTGCCGGCAGCGCCTCGCTCAGGGAACCCGTGCCCCAGGAGGCGCTGTCTCCGAGCTGTCTGTGGGCACCTGGGGAGACCCCGACTCCTCCGGCTGTCTCAGCCGTGGGGGGAAGAAACGCCTCTCCTCCTGAGCCAGCTAAGCTGCAACAGCGAAAGCAACCGCTTCCTTTTAGAAGTTAGGTTACAAAGAGCCCAGTGATTCCGGGTCCATTTTCCTTTCTCGACACCTCGGGAAGAAAGGGGCTCACGAGGGAATGGTGACGACGTCAGTGGCAGTCACGGCTCCAGAAGGCATGGTTCTTGCGTCACTTCTATCTGTATGTAGACAGTTCTGAAGCCCTAATTCCCTCTTCCCTGAAATAACCGTGACAGTCCCTGCTTTGTGGATTCCTACCGGCTCAAATGCGATGTAACAGACATACAGAATTCGGGCTCCTCCCGTCAGACCGTGAGCGACGGGCAGTCACCAGGCACCCCGGCCGCTGCCGCTTCTGCACTCAGACCACCCTGCTTGCCCAGTTAGTACATTTATCAGCCACGTGAGCAGGCGGGGCCCATGTGAGCCAGCCAGGAGGGGGCCAGGGGGGCCAGCAAAGGCACATACAACTGTGAATGACAGGAAGGCAAAAAGGAGCCTGTGGTGTTGGGCTGGAATTACAGGTGTCATGGTAAATTCATGACTTTCAATATACAGCAATATATACACGCAAACATATACATGTAAAATCTACACCTATGTCTTAAATTTTCTAGTTCTGAAAGGGTCTAAAAGCAATAACATCCCAGTAGCAATGGGCTCACAGTGACCCCAGTTCTTAGTGTTTCTTGACTCCATTCTCCTCTACAATAAAATAAGGCTTCTTGGATAAATGGCTGATTCTAGAGCCGAGGCGAAGCAGAGGACCCTGGAACATTTTGGAAGGCCAGAACGTAAAAAAGCGCTGAAAAGATGTGAGAAGCTATCAGAAGGATGAGGGGCTAGGTTGGAGGGTCCTCCCTGGGCAAGTCTTGGGCAGTTTTACTAACAAAATAATGACAGTAATGTATTACGGTTCCTTAAATAAAATAAGAATCCATGAGTCCATCTGATAATAAATGAAAGAACGAATGAATGAAGGAATCAGAAAGGGAAGTTCTTATATAGATAGGAACCTATGTCTGCATATGCACAGCTGGGACGCTGTGCTGCACACCAGAAACTGACACATTGTAACTGACAATACTTCAGTTAAAAAAAAAAAAAGAGTCATTCTTACAGTAGAATGTCACTGTCGATGGGGTTAGAAAATTACCATTTTGCAACCAAAAGAGAAATTACTGATTTAGGTAAGAACCATTAACGTATGCAAAACAAGTGAAAGTTTGGTGAGAGAGACTATATTGTCTCAAATACTTCCTTACAAGTCAGTTATCAATTACAAAGAAAACAGTGATTTAGGGAACCCTGCAGGACACCGCTTTAACAAAGTGCTCAAGGTGAAGGTCCCCACTGACCTTTCCACCGGTCGCTATGCGCCCCCGAACATGATGCGCTGAGACAGACACCTCCCTCCTCTCCTCCACGGGGCTCCTGCCAAAAAGGAGAAAACTGACTCCAATGCGAGGAGACAGCACATAAGCCCAGACTGAGGGACGTTCTCCAAAAGCTGGCCTTTCTTTTTTCTTTTTAAATATTAATGTCATGAAGAAAAATAAGAGCTGAGGACACGTCCCAGATCAAAGGAGACAAATGAGAAGTGGCAAGAAATGCAGCAAAGGGCGGTGAACTGGGGGAGTCACTGTGGAGGGCATCAGTGGGTCACCAGTAAAGGCTGACACAAACTCCGAGTTAGCCGTGGGCAGCACAGCAGTGCTACATGTGCTGGGACCTCACTGAAGTTGTGTGGGGGGGGGGCGTCCCCGGTCTCAGGGCATGCATGGAAGTACTGAGGCATAAGGGCACATTCGGTCACTCTCCCGTGGTTCAGAAATGTACGTACGTACACGCAAGCACGCGCACGCACACACACGTACAGAGGAGGAAAAAGAGAGGAAGAGAGAAAAGGAGCAAGAGAAAACAGGAAAGGGCACGGAAGAAATCTGGGGGAGGGCATGTGGGAGCTCTTTGTACTAACTTTATAACTTGAAGTTTGAAATCATTTCAAAATAAACAGTTAAACAATAAACAGATAATACTATGCCCCTTTAACCAAATTAAAATGTTCTTTATATATATTTTATTGAAGTATAGTCAGTTACGGTGTATCAAGTTCTGGTGTACAGCATGTTTTAGATATAAAAATATTATTTTTATTTATAGCCAGTCTATAGATGGATAGAACCACAGATAGACGATGTAACAGGGGATTCCCATAATTGGGAAAAAAGCCTTTACTAGATCTAGAAACATTAGACATAACTATGACCCAAAACACATAACTGACCAGTTTCTGTCCTTTCTCTGAACCATGTGCATGAGGGCCAAGTAGGACCAGCGTCTACCTACTGCCAGGGAGAAGCCAGCATGCTGCGACCCTAGCACCCGAGCCCCGCCCACAAGCTGAGCAAGTGGGAGGTGGGAGCAGGTTCTTCGGGACATAAAAAGAGAAATTCAAAAAAGTGTGCTCTACACTGGAAATTGACACAGCATTGTAAACTGACTATAACTCAATAAAATAAAATTTTAAAAAATATCACATAAAGGATATTATGACAAATAAATGAAATACTTCAGGTAAAAAAAAAAATTTTAATGAAGAAAAAAAAAAAGAAATTTGGCCACCGTGTTGCCCCTAATCGCAGAACCTGATAAGAAGCCCCTGCTGAAGGCATGGCTCTAGCCTCCTTCCCTGCGTCTGGGAGTCACCTGCAGCTGGCACCTCCCTTCATGTCCCTCTGAGCACACAATGGCATGGGAAGCACCCCTCTCTGGGGCTCATGCACACGGCACTAGGCATCTTTCTGTCCGTAAATGAGATAAGCTAACATAGGTGCCCAAGTCTATGAGCAGGCACGCAGAGATGCTCAAAATCATTAACATCATCATTAATGGTAAATCATAAGCTTTCCTCTACTTATAAGCAGACTGAAGAGTCTGGGTTTTAACTCTTTCTGCCTTTTTCGGTGTCAAGTGGACTTCATTTCTGTCTCAGGCACAGACGAGGGCACTCACTATGTTTCTGTGTGAGCTGAGCTGCCCGGCGCCCTGTCTTCCCTGGTCAGGTGTCTCACAAGACACAGGTCTGTTAGTCCGGACCCTACAGCGGACCCTGTCTCCTTCCTCAGCTCGGAGCCTCCCGATAATATGAAATTAAATCACATGCCATAAGCAAAGTGCTTAGCAAAGTGACTGGAAACAAATCATTATTATTATCTGCAAATTACACTTGCTTTTAATAACTATTGGTAGTGTCAAAACATTCCACAGATTCATAAAATACTATCACAACCAGGCATCTTTGGCCTATATGGTGGAATAGGTGAGCCACTCTGACCTGTGGGCCAAATCTAGGCCACTGCCTGTTTTTGTCAATAAAGCTTTATTGGAACCCAGCCACATCCATTTGTATTGTCTGTGGCTGCTTCCTTATTGTAACAGCAGAGTTGAGTAGTTGCAACAGAGATGCTACGGCTCACAAAGCCTAAACTATTTATTCTCTAGTCCTTTGCAGAAAAAGCTTGCTCCCTCTTGTAAGGACATAAAAGGACACATTGTAAACTTTGTCCTCTTGCTCAGAGGTACCTATGGTCTAAAGTATTTCGAATAAAACAAGATCCACCTGTTCTCTCTCGGTGTATACTTGCTGGCAAGTATACACAAAAAGAATGCCTTCAAAATACAGGGACTCCATGAACACATGCAGGGTTGCACCATCACTAGCCACCATGCTTTCATCCTAAACATGTATTCTGCCACCATGAAACATAAGAACAAAGGAGGCATTGCTCCAACTTTGAAAACACCCTGTATGTTAGGTCTTCACAGAATATATGGATTAAACGGAAGTCTGTTATAAATGAAAGTCCAAATATTTAAAAACTGGAAGGAAGGTGTTTCCAGTGATAATCGATAGGATGAATTATCTCAATTCTTTCTCTCACGTGGGCTTATGCTCAGTCCGAGCTTTCATCATTAGTCTCTGCCTGTCAGAGAACTCAATAACCATCCGTTCTGAGAGGCAAGCCGCGCAACTCCCCTTGAAGACCAGTATGTCGCAACTCTGCCATTTGATTTAAGGTAAATGTGCTCCTCCAGCCAGAAGTGATATGGAACTCTTATTTCCAGCTCAAAGGCATCCAACTATTTCATGAAAGGCTATCATCTGCTTCTTTCCCCAGGAATGATAAATGACTCCATCTCACTTAAAGCAACGTAAAGCACAAAAGACAATAATTTTAATTCACTGAAGAGGAAATTTAATTCATTATTAGGAAAATGTGAATCACTGAAGAACAGTTATTAAGGAAATAATGACTAAAGAGCTAGAATCATATACATCTATTAATTATACCACATGTAAGTAGAGCACTCAGCTTTACGTGCAGCACAGAATTAGAGACAGAGGTACATGAAGTGCCAAGCTTCACTAAGTGGATGGCGCCTGTAAATTTATATTGACACACACGTGTATGCAGGTCTGTATGTATATATAAATTTTTATGCTCGTTCTATTTTGGGAGCACTAGTTCTTTGCAACTGGAAGTACACTGAATAAAATACTACCCTTAGGTGTGTTCTGGAGTCAACTTAAGTAGTGGAATTCACCCTGCTGTGGCCTAAATAAACTGGGAAGCCCTATTCGTCTTCATCAGTCTCCATGGAAGAGCTTTTTAATATTCATACTGCTACAGTGGGGAAGGTATTTTATATTTCTATCTGCTAAAAGCTTAGTTAAATTATGGTTTCTACTAGGCTCCAAATTAAATTGTACCCAATGTGTAGCACGGCCAGAGCCATTCCTTATTATTCTGGGCATTAGAATGCAAAAGATATTTCAATTACCCCTTAGCTGGCGGCATGTTTTATAGGACACTGTTCAGAGACAGAGAAAAAGGGAATGGGTGGCATGTGAACCACAGTGGGTGGCGGCAGGGGGTGGACTTACTTTTCATCACAAATAGAAGGTTCTGTGAAAGGGAATCTTTATTTTTTTCAATTGCTCCAACAGTTTCATACATTACCTGTAATAGAAGAAAACAGTGTAATTACTAGTGGTTAAACGTGACCACGGAAGTAATTTCCTTTAAAGAATAGCTTGACTCGGCAGCAGTTTTAAATTATTCACAAAAGCAGCATCTCCAGGTCTCAGAGTTCCCGCTGCCGGCAAGTGCAAAGCTCGTGTCCCCGGCTCGCGGTCTGCACGTGAACGAGGGACGCCTGTCCTGTTCTGCCTGGCAAAGCCCTCTTCTCATCGGAAGTTTAGGAGAAGGTGGTGGGACTCAAATCCGTTGCATTCCCTTAATTTTAAAAAACGCTCACCTGCTCAGAAAACTCTCTAAACCAAGTAGAAAGACTTCCTTGCCTTGGGAAAGAAGCGAGACGTCAGCTTGAGAAGCAGAACGGCCTCCGTCATAAGGGTTCCCTTGGACCCTTCAAGCAATAAATCTGAAGTCTTTAAAATGAAGAAGACTCAGGAAACAATGAATATGGGATTATTCAAAGGGCAGTTTTCTTCACCACAGTTTACTTAGGAATAGATTTAAACAACTTTACTGTCTGGCCTGGGGACCTGAGTTTTGTACACAGCTGTGGTTTTACCGCCTCTCTGTCTCGGCTCAGTGTGAGCTCCCAGTGTGGTCCCCGAGGCTGCATCAGCCAGGAGGCTTATCGGTTTCAACAGCCGCTGCTGCTTCTTGGGGAACTGCTTTGGGGCCCCTTGGCACCAGGGTCGGGTGTCACAGGCTGTCCTCTACCCTGTGTGGACCAGGACTGAGCCCCGTAGGGCAGCTGACCAACGATGCCTCTTCCTGCTGCGTCAGCCATGGGGGAGTGTGGGTGGTTGGACCAATGGAGGTGATAGTCACCTCATTTTTTTGGAAATTTTAACTAGAGAGCCCAGAGGAGACTGTCCTATGGACAGCAGGAGGGAACTAGACAGAGAGGATCCATGAGAAAGAGGCTGAGTGCCCATGTGACCCCAAATGAGCATTGGTTCTTAAAGGGCTTTCAAACCCCAGTCATCACAATAAAGCTCCACTGGGATTTTATTCTTTGCTGTCACAAGAGCCTAAATGGTGCAGAAATCACAAGACAATCTGCAGGTTCCCAGATTTTCCAATTTGAATTTGGATCTGAAGACTGGTGAAGCCCCGCATCAGTGCCCAACAGCTGGACGACCTTCAGACACTTCTCAATCATTATCGAGTCACCCAGTTTGCTCTTGTGCCAGAACATGGGTGACGAATATTAAAACGTGAGCTGTAGATCATGCTACATATTATACATTGTTGAATATAAGCAATTACATATCATCTAGAGCAGCTGTTCTCAATCGGGGTGATGGTGACACATGCCAGTGTCCGGGGATTTTTGTGTTTGTTGCAGTTGAGGGGCTGGGCGGACACGGATGCTGGTGAGCTCCCTACAGTGCGCTGGACAGCTCCACCGGGAGGGGTTATCTGTCCCCAGTGCCCAGCACATCGTGGAACCGGGGTTTGGCTTCTCCATGCCTTCCTATATTAGAGACAGCAGTGCCCAGTGACACCACAGA
This sequence comes from Vicugna pacos, assembly GCF_048564905.1. Classification (NCBI taxonomy): domain Eukaryota; kingdom Metazoa; phylum Chordata; class Mammalia; order Artiodactyla; family Camelidae; genus Vicugna; species Vicugna pacos. Next base: position 823,349 of record NC_132990.1, read on the forward strand.
CACCCATCAAAGCCACTATGGGATCTTTGTGGACTTTGGCAGGTTATTTAAAGTCCCAGAGCTCATCCTGCAGTGTGGGGTCCTCCTCAGTATGGTCCCAGTCTACGGTGCTAGCCTGCTCTTTTCATGGGAGTCTGATGATTCGAAATTAAACACACACACACACACACACACACACACACGGACTACCTGCTTTTCTCTGAATACACCCCTTGCTGTCAGTGCTCCTGCTGTGGCCTTGTTTAGTGATGGCGCATCCTGGCTCCTGCAGTAAAACTCCCCCTGAACTTTGAGGGCAGTGACTTTGGATTGCTCACCCCTGTCTCTGCAGCTACTAGCAAAAACGCCCCCCACACTGGGCAGATTCAATAACTTTGTAGGGAAGCAAACAAAAGGTTTTGTTATACTGTGACTGCATATAGCTTAAGACTGCCCCTTTAATTAAGATTAGGCTGATGAGATTTCATTATCACAAGCCTGTGCTCTGGAAGATTCTCCCGAATGGTACCCTGGTTGTACTAGGATACTTGGAGCAAAAGCTAAAGGTCTCCCATTAAAACTAAAGTTAAATCTATCTCTTCCCACCCCTGCCCCCTTGGCAACCACAAATTCGTGGTGGAAGAGATAGACTGGGATTTCAAAATTGTAGAATAGATAAACAAGATTATACTGTGTAGCACAGGGAAATATATACAAGATCCTGTCGTAGCTCACAGAGAAAAAAATGTGACAGTGAATATATATATATGTTCATGTATAACTGAAAAATTGTGCTCTACACTGGAATTTGACACATTGTAAAATGATTATAAATCAATAAAAAATGTTAAACAAAACAAAACAAAAATCTAAAGTTCAAAACTTCCCAGCTGGAGAATCCAACTGGCCAAGTTACCTAGAAGACATTTAACATATCCACACAAGTGCAAATGCTAGAGGGCTGTTTGATGCTTGTAGGAAGTACAGAATTTAGCAAAACATTTATTTTGTATAAAATTAATGAATCTTGAAGCTTAATTTCTTTTGTGATAATGGGAAAATGGCTTTAGCTCTTTAAGTCTTTGAGGATGTGTTCAATTAATATCCTGCAAAGGCGTTTGGCGTTGAAGAGCTTCTGACCCTATTCCTGAGATACAGAGGACCACAACAGGGACGGGATTTGAGATGACAGCTCAACAGAAGTATGAGACACTACCCAAAATAGCTGAGTTCTTTTACCAAGGTTAATACAATAACGCAAATGACTGAGGATGTGTTACATAAACTTGGCATTAGCGGAATGTTAACACATGGTTCCAAATCATGTGTTTTTCACTGTGGCCCCAAATCTGGAATCAAGGAGCCCCTTCCCATTCTACGGAAAAACTGAAATTAGAGGTGCAGTGGTGCACAGTTACTACTGAGCTAGGACGTTCCTGTGGATGAACAGAGAGAGACAGGCACACAGCACACATACGTGTGTGCATATATGAGATTTTTTTTTCATTTTAAGAGTACAATACAACCTGATTTCAAAGCTAGTCTTTTAACCATGATAATGCCCCCAATCCAATAAGGTTTGGTATTGACCTTGTCAAGGGCAGTGTGAACGTCTGAATAAATGAGAGCCACTCCTGCCTACTTACTATGTCCGCATATAACCTGCTCCCACCCCCGTTGAAACACCTAAGCTTTTAATCTTAAGTTAATTGCAGATTCACTTGCAGTTCTAAGAAATAACGCAGATGGATGCTGTGGACCCTTTACCCAATTCCCTCCCATGACAACATCCTACAAAACCATCACAACCAGGATCTCCGCGTTCATGCAGCGAAGACTCAGGACTCTGCTCCGTGTCTGGTGAAATGGCACAGCTTGTGTTTTCTGAGGAACTGGGCCATTTCACCCACGTTGTCAAATTTCCCCGTGACAGCTGTTCGTAGGATTCACTGCCTTTTGACCTTTCTGTGGACTGCGGGCTCTGGAGTGACTTTTCCTGCTTTATTCCTGATAGTAAGGATTTGTGTTTCTTCTCTGCTTCCTTTGTCATTCCTACTAGGGGGTGTGTCATTTTATGGTTATTTTTAAAGAACCAGCTCTCAGATCCATTCACTTGGCTCCCGGCTATGGCCTAGTGCTTGCTCTCGCTCTGCGTTTATTTTACTTTCCTTTTTCTAGGCTGTTGACGTGGGAGCTTAGATCCTGACTCGAGACTTTCCTCTTTGCTAATAGGTGCACTTAGTGCTATGAATTTTCCTCTTGGCTCTGTTTTAGGTCTGCCTCACGAGTCTAGTATGTTCTATTTTCATTCTCATTCAGTTCAGCATATGCTTTGAGGCCGCCTTTCTGATTTGCGGGTTATTTCGAAGGGCACTGTTTAGTGTCCAAGCAGTTGGAGATCTTCCTGTTCTTGATTTCTAGTTCGACTCCACTGTGGTAGGGACGCCCCAGTCCGCACGATCTCCTTCCTTCTGAACTTGAGCTTTGGTCTGCGGTCCAGCATGTGGTCCTGACGCACGTGCCTGCAGAGAACGCGCGCTCTGCCGGTGCGGGTTCGCGTGTCTGTCAACGAGCAGAGCCCTGGCTGGCGGTGCTGCGGCTCCTTCCGCACCTCTGCTCACTTCCCGCTCTGCTGCTCTGTCAGCTGAGGGGGCGGTGTTGAGATTTCCAACCAGACCTTCCATGTTAGCGGACGTCCTTCCTCTGACACCGCCCAGCAGCGGAAGGAGGCGTGGCCTCGGCACTGCCAAGCGGGAGGAGCCAGGTCCCGGCTCAGCCTCCTGTGCCATGAAAGAAGAGGGGTGTCATCACTGCGGGGTGTGCGTGAGCTCTGGGCCCCTCTGGGCCCCCGGTCACACTTACCCGGCCGCTGGGTGAGCAGCGGGAAGGGGGCTGAAGCTTTTCCTGCTTCCTAAGCGGCCTCCACCCACCGGGTGTGGGGAGAGGGACCTGCAGCCGGTTACCTGTGCACAGGGGCGAGAGTCCTATCCCCCCTGACATCACCTCTCCCCACGGCAGGGAGGTGGTGGCACAACACGATTCAGAACGTAGCACAGTGCACAAGCCGGAGCTGTGCCCGAGCATTTCAAAATCGCACATCCTACAAGGGAAACTAGTTTTAATACATGTAAGTACAAGGCTTGGTTTTTGTTTTCATTTAAAAAAATTATAGCCAGTGAGCTGGCCACAGCTAGAAAAATAATAATAGTCTGGACTGTGATAACGCACACATTTTCTTTTTGCCCTAAGTTAACATGAGAACTTAATGTGCAGAAAAGACAGGAACAGAAAACCAAACGCCTTACAGATGATCGCACGTGTCGAACCCCTGGGAAGTCCTCCCCGTGCTCGGAAGGACGTCCTCCTCGCCCGAGAGACCCTCTGACTTGCGGCAGATATCCAGGTGTTCCTACGGTGCTCTCCTCCTCCCCTCCTCCCACTGTGCTCCCGAACCCCAGCCTCCACATCACTCGCCCCTCCCACCCCACCCTCCTCGTCACTCGCCCCCCCCCGGACTCCACCCTCCTCGTCACTCGCCCCCCCAGACCCCAGCCTCCACGTCACTCATGCCTTTCTTTCTAGTACAGCCCTTTCCAGCCGCTCCAGCTGCCACTGCCGTCTGCTCTCCAGGCCCGGCTCCGGGAGGCGTCGCGCTGTGCTGGGAGGAGCACCAGCCTCGCACGGCGGCCTGCCTGCTGGGGGGCGGTTTCAGCAAGTCCCCGGGCCTGGCGGTGACCGCACCACGACACTGAGCTCTCCTGGCTTCTCACCCGCAGAGCACGGACGTAGTGTCAACCTCTCTCTCTGCCTCTCTCCTCTCTCTCCTCTCGCTGGTTTTGAAGGTAAGTGAACAAGGTATGTTAGCACCTAGTTTTGACAGTACCCAACATCTTCTAATCGGTACCCCCATTCCTGCTTTTAATGCTCACCTGTCCTTTCCTCTCAGCCTTCCTCCAGAGTATTTTTGCATTACCGACTTGAGAAGGACTCATGGCATGACCTGTGCCCTCTATTTTGAGGCTGCTAAGTGAGCTGCCATCTGAGGAGACTCTCCTCCTGGACCTGTAATCTTACCAGTCAAAATTCATTTATTACTTTACGAAGAAACTGCTTCCAAGGAAAGCCAGTCCCGCTGGAAGAGCAAGCACATCACCCTCACAGCCATCCAACCTCGGCCTCCAGGAGGCACAGGAGGCTGTAACACCACCTAGAAACCACGGCGCTGCAAACCCTGGTGGGACAAGACCACCCCCACAGGGTTCCGGAGAGCGCAGGGGGCGCTGTGTCTCAGAGCCTAGCTAAATGGACGGGGGACTTCGTACGAAAGGGAAAGCTCAGCCGTCCCGGGAGTCCCCTTGGCTCTGCGGGTCCGCGGGGGACAGACAGAGCCTGTCCTGTCTCGGCTGCACCCCTGGGGAGGGACAGAGCTGGACCGGCAGGGAGCAGGACTCAGGCAGGGACCTTGCTAGGTCACTCAGACAGCTGCTCGGCCCCCAGCCTCACCCCTCCTTTCCCCGCTGCTTTATTATGCGCGCAATGAAAGGACAAAAAAACATGAAAGTCACAAAAGATAGAGACCAGGATAGACGCTCTTTTTCCCTCTCTGTCTTTGCATAACTGAAACTCAGATTCTGCTTTTTTTCCCCTCTGAAGGACTGGTTGGTAGGATTCATGAGTCCCTCATGCACGTAATAGAGACGTTTATACGCAGACAGCCCCATCCAAATCTTTAAGGAAATTGTCGCGTATTCAGAGCCTTCCTTTGGAATGATTCTGTGCAATAAAGTGGCTCCAAGGAAATTTCGCATTCTTCTCATATTTCAGCAGTGAGCAATACTCACCCAAAGGCTTGAGTGCGGGCGCCCCACGAGCACGGAGTGGACCAGGGGCGCCGGCAGTGCGCAGCTCTTTTGGAAGTACTTACTGGTACTGCAGTAAATAGGATTCAAAGATAAACTGTGCTATCTGTACATGAAAACAGGGGTATAAAACTTTCACCATGGCTGCGAGTCACAACCTAGTCTCCTGGGTCCACAAGGAATAGCTACAAAATGCCAAACCACATGCATTTTCTTCTGAGCTCCACATTGTCACACTCACGCTTGGCTAATCTCTTAGGAAACTGAAGTCCAGAGGTGAGACAGCTCCAGGGAAACAGCTCCGTCCACCATCTCGGAGTTTAACTGCCTGAATGACAGTAAGGCAGTTCGCTTCCTCCATCTGGATAAAGAAGGCACAGGGGTCTGCCGGGGCTGGGGACCAACATCTTTCTGTCTGCCCCATCTAAGCCCCTCTCTGGGCACCAGCAGCCAGGGGTGGAGGGCAAGTGAGGATGGAAGGAGAGGGGGACTCAGCACAAGAAAAGGAGGAATACGGGACGGTGTCCCCTGTGTGGCTGAGGCACGAAAGTGGTGTGAGCCCAAAATAAAAACCGAGCCCCGATCACCCGCCCCGAGGTGTGCGAGCTCATCTGCAAGGCCCATGAGGAACACATGTTAAAACGACCTGGAAGATCTGACTTTTCAAAGAGAAAGCAGAGTTTCCCCTTCTACCAAGGGAGGCAAGCTGGGAGGGAAAAACATTTAAAAGGAAACAGGCACTCCTGCCCCTGTTTCAGGACCACTGCTCACGAGTCAAGTCAGAAGACTCACATTTAATTTCAGACAGTGATATCACAGAAACAAGATGATAAATGGAATGGAGAAAGCTAGCATGCCTTTAAACAAAGGTCTGCCTTCACCCCTTCACTGATAACCTGCATTTAGTCCATCAGCCAGGGTGAGGAGGCTGTTGAAGGGGCCCAGAGACTGAGGCTGTGATGAACTCGGGTGCTGGGAGGTGAAGGGGCATACCTGGGTTCCGGGGGTAGCCAGGGGAGAGGGTAGCTTGCATCTGACAATCAATTGGGTTTCTGATTTTACCATAAGTTGAAAAGTGGGACAAGTATGGGAAAATCAGTTTTACTTACTCGTTTACTTTTCTGGAGCAAGTTGCGAGGGAGAGTGTGTTTGGGAGGTGGCCAGGGAGTTTAGTCCAGTTCACTTCCATGTCTGTGACAGTGAAGATGCCGCCCACGTGGGGACACTCAGAGGCAGACCTGAGGCATGAAGCCCACAGGGAGCCAGGCTGGAGAGGCGTGGGAGTCACCTCTCACACAGGAAATGGTGTCCTGACAGCATACAGACTCCTAGCAGGAGATGAAATTGTGTCCCAGGAATCACAGTTTGAATGAAGTGGAAGTAAATTCATTTATCAGTCAAGTTTATAATCCCTTTCTCCACCGTGTTACTTACACGATGCAAAACAGGACCCCTAGAAAAGCTGGTTGGGATTAACTGCTGACAAAAATGGGAAACTTTGAGATACACTCTTGAATTCTGTATCACCTCACACTGGATGTAGAGACTGGTTTTTAGCAAAAGAAATAAGTTCATTTTCAGCAAATGTAAATGGGTCTGATCATTTTTCATGCCTGGTTTCAGCATCCTATTTGAAGTTTGCTGAAAAAGTCTGGATTTCCTGGGTGGTGGCAAGTTGACCTCTCTGTAGCATCAACAGTTACAAGCAGAGGCTTCTATTTTTTCACTTTTCCATTAAATGGTTCTATCTAATGGTTTTGCTTGCTCTCATTCTGATTCATTCTAAGTTGATAAACACTCGTCAACAAAGAACGTTACAAGAAGCACACAGCATTGCTGTGAAGACTTCTTGTCTAGATACCTTGGGTCTGGATATAGACATTGCTCTGAAATGACCGTATCTGAAATTTATGAACATGCTTCATTGGTTCCTTTTTAGGGAAAAAAATACCAATCAACTGACAGTAAGATACCAACAGTCTCAGAAATCTGAAGTTCCTTATTTATAACTTTGTCAGCCCATGAAGATAACAGAACCAGTTAAATCTTTGAAAAATGGTAAGAATCCCTAAGTAAGAGCCTGCACTTTCTCTTCCTAATAAAACCCAGGATAAGGCAACATTTGTCAAGGCTACAAAAATTTATGCCAACGGTGAAATTAATAAAAGCAATGGAGCACGAGGAGCCTGCTGAAGTTAATTTTCCTTTTTCTAAAAGTCTGCCCAAGAGGTGAACAAACACAGATGTAAATTAAGCTCTTTCTGTGTGGATCAAAATATCTTTGTCAAATAACCCTTCATAGTATCAATCTGGCGTAGACTAGACAGATCTCATTGTTACGTCTGGGGATTCTGCCTGGAGAGAAGAAAGAGAAATAAACAGAGCCTCCCTATTGATCTGTCCCTCTCCTTTTGCTGCTGATTTAAAGGTTCGCTTTCAGAGTCTTCCTGGGCATGCGCTGTGTTTCCCACAAATCTCTGGGATCAAGGCCAGCCAACAAGCTCCAGAAGGTCTTCCTGACACGGGCGGCACTGGGAAACTGAACGGGCCCAGATCTCCCCAGCATGCATGTTACGTAAACACGTCTGAGGGCAAGGAGGTCGGCTTTCCTCCGTGCATCGCTTGGAATCCACTGCAGGATCAATGAGATCAAGATCTCTACTAGGCAGAGGTCTGGGTACCACGATAAATATCAACCGGTACATTTCACACGGAATTTATTCAACAATACAAGTAGATTCTTTTCAAGGAGAAGGGAAAAAAACGCAGGTGCTTTATAGACTGGCCACAAATCAGTCTTTTCCCCACATCACTTCCATCAGCAATGTTTCAGTAATGTGGTTCCCGTAAAGGCTTGTGGGAATCAGAGACAGGAGCATAAAGCAGACCCGGGCCCACACGTCTGGGATTACAGCTCTATCCACTGGGATGCGATTCAGGAGGATGGAAAAGGAATCTCAGAGAAACACGATTAAATCCAGCCACACAGACACACATCAACAGCACGTATTATAAAGGGGTCACACGTTTTCACTGTCATAAAATTTCATTTCAGGATGTGTACATAAACTGCAGAATGTGCTTTAATTTTCTTAAGGGAAGTAATATTGAAAGGACCTTTAAAAATCTGCAGTAAAATTCCACACACCTGTTGGCTCGATTAAAACATTAGTTGTAAAGCTAAATGGTAAGGCACGTAATTTTCTACAAAAATTCTCTTTAATTGAGGTAGAGCCACCCATCAAAAAAAACAACAAAAGTCTGTATCCCCAGTGGAGAGAGGGAGGCCACGTTAACACAAGGAAAACCCTGCCCTAAGTGTCTTCTCTTTGAACAGCACACTTTCCATAGACAGAGACGTGTCCTGGTTTCCTGCACTCACCTGCCACCACAGCCTTTCAGGTGCGATAGGAACTGAAGAAGACCTCACAATATAACTTCGGTGCTTACATATCCCCTATCATCCGCTAAAGTGATCTTAATAACATCGTGAGATTTAAAAATACATATTCTAACACATTTGTAAAACATTGCTTTATGCAGTGTGAGCTCATGTATAAGATACAAGAATTAACAACTTTTTATTTTACCTAATTATGGACATTTACCAGTAATTTAATTTGAGCGAGTCAGCTGCGTAGTTGACGAGACGATTCCTGAAATATTTTCCGGACTTCAACACCTATGACAGACGATTTCAGACTTTTGCTAAATGCAGTGGTTTTCCTGCACCAAGAGACCTCCGGCTGCTGCTGGCGGGAGTTTGACTCCAGTGCTTGACACGGTAGCTCGAAATAACTGCGCCTGCCTTGGCTGCTTGCCCACACTGAGCCTTCAGAACAGGTTTACGAGGCTCAGAATTATATTCCCCTTAATTAAGACTTCATGAGTGTGTCAGCTGAGGGTCAGTGCACTCCTCAAAGTCACAGCAACGGAGCCCCAATGTGCCCCAGAACGTCTCCTCTTTCTACTACTCATCACGGATTCTGTGACTCCAGATCATAGACACTGAGAATGTCACACACACCACGGTGGAAAGAGAAAGACATCGGGGAGCTGAGGAAAATGAGACCTGGTATTGTGACTCCCTGGCCTGGGGTGGGGGTGGAATGGTGTATCCCCCAAATTCATGCTCACTCAGAACCAGAGAAGGTGCCCTTTTTTGGAAATAAGATCTTTGTGAATCTAGTTAAGGTGAGCCCATACTGGATAGGGTGGGCCCTAAACCCAACGCCTGGTGTCCTTAAAGAAGAGAAGGGGACACACAGAGACCCAGGCAGAGAGGTGACCGTGTGAAGATGGAGGCAGAGCCTGGGATGCTGTGTCTACAAGCCAAGGAGCGCCAACCGCTGGCAGCACCAGAGGCTTTAAGAGAGGGTTGGAACAGATTTCCCTCGGAACCTGCAGGAGGAACCACACTGCTGACACTTGATCTCAGACCCTGGCCCCTAGAACTGTGAGAGAAAACATTTCTCTTGTTTTAAGCATCCCCTGCATGGGGGACTTTGTGACGGCGGCTCCGGAGACTCGTACACAGCTGTACAGTATCTGGTGAACCACTCAACTTCACCAAGGCTGACACAGCCACGTCTCTGCAGAAAGTCGTGGTGACAATGTTTCAGAAGCACTTCGTAAGTTGAAAACTGCTCTGTAAGCACCAGGCACCCTTAGTGATGAAGGAAGAGAGGTCAGTGAAACCTGGACGAGGCCAAGAACTTGATCCTGGGCAAGATGGGCAAGATTTGGAAGGACCTTTCTTTCCAAAGGGGCATTCCAGCTGAGGAAAACCACAGGAACAGAAACAGAGATGGAGAAGTGGAGAATTCATTTTCAAATGAATCAGATGTGGTAAAAAAAAAAATCTACAATGTTACGAGTTAAAACTCCTCTCCACTTTCCTAACCTACAGACGCTGAGCCAGTGAACACTTGTACTGGCTTCTTGGGACTGCTGTGACAAATGACCACAAACTGGGTGGCTCAGAACGGGAGACATGTATCCTGTGAGAGTCCCGGAGGCCAGAACTCTGACATCTGGCAGCGCTGCACCCCGGGGCACTCTAGGGGATGCTCCTTCCCGGCTTCTTCTAGCTCCTGGTGACTCTAGGAGCTCCTCGGCCTGGCTCGGCACCCCTCACACCTCTGCCTCCTTTCCCCTCGGCCTCACTCTTACGAGGGTACTTGTTACGGTGCTGAGAGCTCAGCAGATAATCCCGGACGAGCTCCTCCTCTCGAGATCCGTGGCTTACTCACGTGTGCAAAGACCCTCTCCCCAGAGAGGGTCCCATTCAGACGTTCCAGGGACGAGCAGGGTGCGGGGACCCATTCCATTCATTATAGTACTTAAGGGTCTGGAAAGAGAAGGAGACTGAATGACAGACACCTCATCTTAGGAAGGAGCAGAATCGGCAGCTCGATGTGCATGAATCGGCAGTCACGCAGCGGGACGCGCATCTGCCATCCCAAAGCAACCACTTCATGCCAAAAACAATGATGGCAACGAACATCTTTCAGACAAAGACCCTACAAGCCGACACCAAAGGGGGTCAAGTACGTAAGTGGCATATATTTTGTAACTATTAATTTTGACCTACATTTTCATTAAGTTAATTTTTATTACTTCAGATTGCTTTACTATCTCTTAACCCATTGCCTTTTCTCACGTTAAAATTTAGAAACTTCAAAATACTATTTCCTATCAGACTTTAGTTCAGAATCACCTTCATGGAAATTCAACTTTTCTAAGACCCGATGTCTCTTGCCAAATCATAATTCTTCTTTCCTTCAAGACTCTTAATTTTAAAAGCAACAAAATTAGACACACTTCTGGATTTAATGCTTCTCCATCACTTAAATCACCAGAAGAAGTTTAAGAGCAATTCCTAAAACAGGCAATCCTATACGTGGTTTAAAATTCGCTAAAAACAAATAACCACAAAAAAAAACAACTCACAGCCTTCGATGATTCAAATGCAGGCTCACTAATGAGACCCTGTTAATATTTCATGCACAGCCTCTTCCCATTTACTTCAAAATATTTCTGTAATGGAGATTGGAAGACACACCACGCTCCTAGGAGTAATGAAAAATTCAAATGTGTTTAGGGAAGATCTTCAGCTATAATTCAAACGATGCTGCTTAAACATTTCTAAAAGGACCTCCGAGCCTCTGCTCGGAACGAGACTCAGAGCGTGGCTGGGTCCCGCGGCCGGCGCGGGCGGGGCCGGGTGTCGGCGTCCTCGGCAGCAGGAACGGCCATCCTGCCTGTGAGATCTGGTGCCTTTTTCCTGGCAAGACATGGAGAAGCAAGTGGTGATGAAAGGGACTCCAGCCCATCCATGTGGCCAAACCGAGGCTGTGAACAATCGTGAGCCCCCAAAGCCATCGTGATCCCTCTGGGACCAACTCTGTCACCAGGGAGCTGTTCACGTCTGCGCACCTGCTGCCCCGCGCAGACCTGCGTGCTGATTTGAGCCAACTGGCTCTTTGCTACATCTCTCGATTTATAAAAATGCAGGATGTGTTGCTTTTCTTGAAAATGCAACAGCTCGAGATTTAAGTATATGTGGCCACCCCTGATGATTAGAATGGCATACGGGTTGACATATTGCCACAAATTACATAGTCTCTAAACTGGAACATGTGAATGAGTCCTCGGGGAGCCCTCGGGGAGCCCTCGGGCTACGGCTCATCAGTACATCGCGGTGACATGAAAGACTTCTACAAAACCACAAAGTTGACTCCAATTACGGAAAATCCTGCTTTAAAACATAAAGGTGCTGTTACAGGAAATTTCATGATCCCACAGGGTTTTAGTGACATGGCAACTAATCACTTGGCCTTCCCTGCTTGGCTGTACTGCTGTTAGAGCGCAGTGGAATAATCACATTCATTCAAACTCTTCGCTGTTTTTCCTCAGATTTTCTTAAAACAATTGAGATCGAAATGTTATTAAGGGCTTATAGAATACTTTTTAAATGCAAACATAAAATAATTAATGAGCAAAATATTATTCCCAAGCAGTTATTATACCATGCAGTTTAATGCAATTAGCCTTTATGAACGCCTAGCACATGCCCACGATACGACAGAAACAGACCTACAAGGCGGGTCGGGTATGTACCGACGTCAGACAGCTTCCATGAATCTTAGAGAAGAGTGATTTCCCCAAATCCCTGGTTATTCCACACTACAATTTTTCAAATAAGCCCTATGAATTTAGTAAATTCTCAATATAAAGAAAATGTAAATTTAAAAATTTGAATATAGGACTAAAAGATTGCTATTGTCACAAACAGTTTCAAAGGCTAAATCTCTCAAATGCAAAAGACAGTTAATAACATTCTGGGAATAGCTACTCGTTTATTCATTTAGACTCAGACTTGCACAAAATCACCCACTGCATGCTCCTCACACCCAAGGACCACGAAGCCATCACACAGCATCGTCCCGCCAGCACTGCCTACAGAGGTGTTCCCTGTGCCGTCCAGGTGTGCCTCCTGCTGTCCCCACCCCTCCTTCTCTCCTCCTGGTTTCTGTGATACTTTCCTGTGGTGCATTTTATAAACCTTTTCTTTCATACTAACGTCCTTCTCCCTCTTCTCCACGTTCTTCCTGGGTGAAATGAGCCAATTAGACACATTTCCAAAAAGATGACTGACTACATTTTCTAAAAACAACCGAGCTCCCAGAATCAAGTCTTCTCAGCACCTTGTCGGGATTTCCCTTAAAAATCTCAAACTCAAAACATCTAGAACTGAGTATCTTTCTTTCCAAACTGCCTCATCCTCCAGGATTTTCCTCTCTTGGTGGGCATAAGACCACGCTCACGGGCTGAGACCCTTCAGTGTCCTTTCTAGCTGGTCTCCCCTCTTGCCCTGCACATCCAGTCACTCACTCCCTGAAGCCTCTCCTCCTGGTGAATGTCACCGCCGTGTCCCACCACGCCTGCTCAAATGCAGCCCTTGTTTGAGTGTTTCCATAACCCCGCATCCTTTTTCCCTAATCAACCCTATATTCCATCCTCTGTTTTCCTTAACTTCACTCCCCACCCTGTCTAACAACACGTGATGAGTTAACACTGGCAAGAGGACAAAGCCCTGAGTAGAACATGTGCATTTACGCATGTCTTCCCCAGAAGCGACCTTCCCAGACGTCTTCCCTCCCAATCTCTGTGGACTCACCCGACTACACGTGATGGCGCAGTGGGATGTCTGGCAGCCTTCATCCTGGGCGCGTCCTGTACTGCGGACACTGGGAAGTGGGAGCGTCACCATCTCAGACTCCTCTGCAGCCGGGGCGGGGCCGTTCTCAGCGCCCACCCATCCGGAACCGCCACTCAAGGCTTAGAAGGTGGCCATGGTGGGGGCTGTTCCTCTGACCTGGCGAGTGTGTCATGAAGATGTCTGTCTTTCCCCAGCAGTGAGGTCTGGGCCAGGCACCAACCCTTCCTTGTTGAGGGCCAGGGTGCGGGCATTGCACTGGTTTGGGCGGGGCAGTGACTGAGAACCAGTACCAAGAGCACCCGCTCCTTAGTCCCTGACCAGATGTGGCCCTGACGGCTCTGCCAGCCCCGTCCTGCTGTGTGGCCCTCGGGTCAGTTCTGCAAGTTCAACTCAGTCTCCCAACAGTTCTCTTCCTGCAATGAGGCCATTCTCCGCTTGAACAGCTCTACTGCTTCTGTCCCATGACACTGAACCCTGAGGGACGGACCATCTGCCCGAGCCCCCATCTTTACTGGATGCCCCTGCCCTGCACCCTCAGTGAGCCCAGACTCGCCCTTGGAGGTCTAGGCCACACTTCACCTCCTCTAGAAAACATTTCTATACTTTTTTTGGAACCAAATAAATTATTTTTCCTTTGTGATAATAGAGAACTTTAAAACATATTACTAATATTTTACAAGCAAAGTATAGCATACTTATTTGTTAATTCACCTGTTCCTTAATTGCCTGTGACCTATTTGAGGACAAGGGGTATGTATGATTTACTCATCTTTGACCCTCTAATGCCCTGGGGTCGGCATACAGGCGTCTCCGTAAACACTGGTGGAAAGGAACTGAAACACATGAGAGGAAGAGAGGGAGCAGCGACTTCACCCTCTGATGTGTTCTTCGTGCTACATGCCAACCCGGGGACAAATCTACAAATCCCAAAGTGGAAGAATTCACTCTGGATGGGAGACTAAGTGGGTGTGGATTTTAGCATTAAAAGATGGATGTAATTTGACCTTGTGAAGACCAGACTCCAGCTTGAGTGTGGGGAAGGGAGATACAGGAATACAGTGAGTGGATTAGGAAAATAACTTGAACAGAGGTTCTCTGTGGGAGAGTCACGACAGGTGAGTCTTGGAGGGAGTGGCAGGCGTCCGCCCCGGGGAGCCTGATGTGAGCCCAGGGAAGGTGTCAGGTTTAGACGGGCAAGGGCTGGTCCTCACAGGTCCTGAAGAAAGAGGCATGTTTCACAGAGCTGGCTGGGGAACAGAGAGATCTGAGAGTCACTTTCTTTCTCAGGTCCACCTGCTTCAGGAAACGTAATTGAATACCGAGAACTATGTTGAGGGTAGTAAACCCTGATGGCCAGCATTTGTTTGGATTTTGACAAAATCCCGCAGTTCAGAGCAGAGCTCCTGGAGTAAATTCAGGTCTCTTGCTCCTATTAAGTTGTGAATCTGGAAACATTACGAGAAGAATCACACAGCATGCTTCATCACCCACATTCTGGAGATGCTAAGTCCGTATCAGGCGAAAGGAGACAACTTAGAGAAGAAACATCCTGTGGGTTGTTCACCCAGCTTGCGTTTACCAAAACTCTTAAATATCCAAAGCTCAAAGGCATGTCCTTCAGACCCCTGGTCCATGAGCACACACGATGAGCGACTCAGGGCTCATCACTCACCCGTCCTGCGTAGTGGATGACGGTGAACGCCGTGCCGTGGTCTTTGAGGGCGACGTTCCCGTTCCCATCCTTCATGGGAGAGTAGACCACATTCGTGTTGGAGGATTCTAGAAGATTGTGTAGCTTTTTGGGAAGAGTTGTTTCCACTGACCAAATCATTTGACTTTCTTCATCCAATAAAGAGAGAAATCCAGAAGGTTTCTGCAAGTTAACAAGAGAGAGTTTTTTTCCCTTCTCTTACTCAGTTTGGTATTTGTGTTATTGTTCATGCACACTTATCTACAGTCCCATGATGCTCATATATACGCTCAGAAAGTGAGTTTGTCTTTACTTTCAATACACATCTATTTCTGCTCACTGTCACGTCCCCGTTACCTAGCAAACCTTTGATGTAATGTCGGCCCCCAAGAGGATTTACTGATTAGAGGAGTTAATAAATAAAAGAGTGTATTTTAATGCCATTAAAAACACTGGAGTTTAAAAAAATAAAATCTCCAACTATGGAAAAGTCATTTTTTTTCTTGTCCTATACCCCACGTGAAACACTTCATACCTGTGATAGGACACGTAACTGATCAAAGAACAAAACGTACAATGATGTTAAGTCGTAACAAGTGTAGCAAAGTCCCACCCAGCGGGAGGGGAAGTGACCCTATGATAGTCCAATATTTACACCCAGAAAAAAGAAAGTTTGAAGCGGTAACTTGCAAAATTCAAATTAGAAGTGTGATAGCTAATAACTGCCAAACAAGGAAACTAACATCGAACAGTAAGAAACAATTTAAAATTAATCTCATGTGAAGAAAAATGCTGCTTCAAGAACTTCCCCACTTCTGACACTGCACCCCCTACGCAGAGCACCATTCTGCCCACGGGCCTTTGACATCAGTCAAGAAACTGTTTACCCACCTGCTGCACTGTTCGCCTTTTCTTTCCCAGGGCCGTAGGGAAGATTTTCTGTTGACAGGTCAAATCTACCTTTTGAAATGTGGTATTTTGTATTATTTATTTGCATTATTCTCCATATATCTCAATCCTTCCCATGGACTCAGTGTGCTTTTCAAAGTGTGAACCCCCTAAAAACAATTCTCAGGGAGTGGAGAGATCTGTCTTGCCCCCTAGAGTGATGTCAGCTTGTATTAGATCTGAGGTCACAGAACCATCCACTACAGGCCTTTCATGATGTCATTTACTGGGTCAAGAGAAAGTCATTTCTTTGTGTCTGAACTATTCTAGGTGTTTGAAGTCTTCTGGGATCTCCTGGTCATAGTAGAGAAAATTCAGACTGTGTGTCATTGTCTGAGGGCTGCAAAAGTTGAGATCATTCTGGTGCCATCCATGGGGAATAAAGGTTGAACCCGCTGGCCTTCGAGAGGGCCTATGCCTGGTGGGGGCTCGGGCACCAGAGCGCACCCTTCTGGAGATATTTGCCAACTATGACAGCATCTCTAGGCGAGGGGCTGGACAGCCTCCCTGGAAGGAAAGGGAAGAACTAAGGAGGCAGGAAACAGCAGTAAAATGCAGGGAATGCCAGCAAAACCAAGTTCACCTCCCACAGCAAATCACCTAGATTAGTAAGAGATGGAGAGACTTCTGCCTCCAGTGTAAAAATTTTTTTGATAAGGAAATCTGGAGAAGAAAGCGCACTGCGTAGTTCATCCCAAGATCTTCAGAGTAGCCAAGGACTCCATGAAGGACTCAGAGATTTAAAAAAAAATTAAAGCATGGCTGTACAGAATGGGTGGGTAAGGGCCCTCAAAGAGAGCAATGGATTTAAGAAGTTTGCTGCGAACTGGTCTTGCCTGGCCTGTGTTAAAAATCAGAAATGCTTTATTTCAATTTACAGCAACTATCTGCTGAAGAGGAAAGAAGATGTTGATACTATAATCTCAGAAGTCATTTCTCCATCAATTACCAGAGCACGGTGTCACAGCACCTCTCCTCATGTGGTACACTCACACACATCCACACACAAACATACAGACACGCACACACACACACACACACAGTGGAGGGGGTAATGGGCTATTTAAGGTGTTGCACGTGTGTCTGTATTTTGGTGGCACTGAGAGACGTCCTGTTTGGAAGTGAGAGTATTTGCTTTACTGGGTGTTTCAGTAACTCAAAGACAAGGTCCCAATTAGTCTAAGAAAAGGAATCAATCCAAAAAGAGCTGAATTACTGTACTCCAAACACAAGATGAGATTTCTCAAGGATGGGGGGTTGGTTACCAACAAGATATTTTTCAGAGCATGATATTTTGTATCATCTCAAAAATTCTTTGAATTTATACGTTATATTTTCTCAACATTTGGTATAAAGCCACGAAAGAGTGGGGTTATCAAATTTGGAGGCTTGGAAAACTTGCTAAAGTGTCAGAAGAAGAAGAAAATGGAGAAATGGGTTCTAAAAAAGGATGAATGGCCTTCGATGCCTTCAGAGGAGGCTGAGTTGTCCTACTGGGTGTGGAAGGACGTCACAGTTTCATCCTTACATCAGAAGCGTCAAGGGCAGAGACAGCGACAGAATGCCCTGGACACATGGAGAGTTCGGTGAGGATCTGCACTGACCCTGCTCCTCGGAGACGTGAGACAAACATGTGATCACTGGAACACAGAGACAGCCGTGCAAACACTCTGCACGCCTGTGCGCAGTGGAGGGTTATGAGTTGCTGGGAAGGAAATAACCAGCCTGTTTTGTGCCGTAGAGTATATGCTTGCCTGGTGTGTAGACCTACATATTTGCAGGTAAAAAGGCTAGCTTCACCCTCTGCTTGGTACGTCTTTTCATTTCGTTTCTCCGGGTATCCAAGAGAAGCCACAGCAGTAACACCCGCTCTCATTTCCAGCCCATCCTGATGAGGGACCCACTACTGAAATACTCATTCCAAAGAAGAAACAAAAAGACAGAAATAACTCCGTGCTGCTGACCGCTGTGCAGCAGCCAAGGACATGGCAGCCAGCAAGCATGAGGGGAGTGGGTGCCCGCGGGGAACGGGTGGCCGAGGCTTCCCATGGACGGTTAAGGGTCTGTCACCCTCAGGCCACTTTTCAGCCTTATATAGATTAACTATATGCTACGTGTGTCAGGATGAGGGAGGACTTTCTGGAGGAAGAGACTTTCTTCTCGAATTAAAATAAGGAATGTCGACAAGCTGGTAGCAGAAACAAGAACATGTTACAGATTAGGAAAGTACATAAAACAAAGTCATTGTAAGCAGACACTTAAGAAAATTCAGGGTAGAAAATTATATATTATGCTCCCCAGTAGCTAAATGGTCTCAGTTTTAAACAACATTCAAATGTTTTAGAAATATTATTGGTAAATCTATACAACGTCTTGTATTAGCAGACAAGTGATGGCTGATTGTATGATCGAGTTTCATTCTTATGATGACGATATTGAGGCAAAGATTCTTGCATTGTAAGGTAGAAAGGACAAAGATTCATATAAACACTTGCAAATGTACTGTTATATGTATATATATTTTGCCATTTTTCTATATTTTTTGTTTTGGGGGGTAATTTGATTGATTGATTGATTTTTTAATGGAGGGACTGGGGATTGAACCCAGAACCTTGTGCATGCTAAGCACTCACTCTACCACTGAGCTACACCCTCCTCCCCCCTTTTTTTTTCTATATTTAAACTTAAAAATTTGGGGATAAAAAAGATTGTTGAGTTTGTTTTGTGATCTTGTTAGCCTCGGTATTATTTTATAAAATAGTAGGTCTGTATGATGTGCATTTGTAACCACACCAAAAGAAGAGTTTCAGCGACATAACCAATGCTCAGTGTTTTTATAACAAAATGATCTGATATTTCTTGTCATTTCAATTGATCGATAATCCTTCAAATGTCCTTTCAGAGGAAGGTCACGTGCGCCTCAATCAACATGGAAAGAGTATAGATAAGTTACAAACTGCCGAGCCACCTATAAAGATACCCCCCAAATACAGCCCCTTGAAAGAAAATTCTTTGTCTCCAGTATATTTAAATGCACGTACCCTGGAAAGTAGCTAATTATATGATATGAATACCTGGAAAAAAAAATCCAAAACTGCAGTCTGGTTACCAGGAGAATAAGCGGTTTCCATGGTAACTCCCTCTTGTACACATTCTGTTTGCTCGTGTTGAAAAAGCACTTCATTGACATAGTGGTGCATCTTCTCATTGGTCATGTTGACACAGAGCTATTGTGGGGAGAAAGAAAACAGTTCACAAGAGAATTCGGCACGCAGACCCCCCGCTCCACGCCCCGTTTCAGAGGGCGAGATGCAGGCTCGAGAACGCTCAGCGCCAGTTAGCGTCTCCCGACGCCGCCCTGAGAAGTCAAAGTAAAGAGCTCGGCTTGACGCTGCTGACTTCACAGGGCCCGATTATGCAAGTGAGGGCTGGCCCTGAAAAGCAGCAGGAAGTATAATGACAACATTAACTTACAAATGTGGGGCCTAAAATATATGTGAGTTTTTAAAAAATATTTCCAAAAGGAAATGACGTTTGGGCCCTTGCCAACAAGTGATGACAAAGCTGCCCTAACCTCAGACACCAGGGAAAGGAGGGGTGTTTCCTGCCTCCTCATTCCTGTTGCAAAAAGGAGCACGGGGTTCGTTTGAGAAAGGATACTGGTCTAAATATCTCACTGCAGGCACCAAGTCCTGTGGCACAAAATTTTTACATTTTCCTCTTTCCGCCAGGCGTGCCCATCAGGAAACAAATGTGCTATTCCTTAATCTTCAAGTGCTAACTTATTAACCTTAAAAATATCTTAAAATGTTAGAAAATAAAATAGAACAACCCAAGTCTAGCCAAAATGAAGCCTTGCTTTCCCTCTGGGTCGACTTTCCTGTTTATCTGCTTTTTTTTCAATAATCCAAAAACCTCAAAAAAGTTGTCTTTTCTTATCTCAAATTCCTCTTCTCTCCACTACTGAACTCGGTAGGTTTTTGCTCCCCTTGCTCCACCAAAAGTGCTTTTTTGGGGTCACCAGTGATGCGTGCATTTCTAAATCTGACGTTCAGCTCTGTGTTCACTGCCCTTGACCTCCCAGTGATGTCTGAGAGCCCATTCTTCTGCGTTCCTTGAGTGCTGCCCCCAGTGTCTTCCAGGACGTCACACTCTCGGGGCTCCTGCCTCACTGGCCAGTCCTTGTCTGTCTCCTCTGACTCCACCCTGGAGTGGTCCAGGGCTCCGTCCAGGGCCTCCTGTCTTCGGTCCCTACACCCCCTACCTTTGTGATCTCACGGCAGTTTCACAGACCATCCTGCCTTCCCATCTGCACCCTAACCACGACGTTAGAAACAGTAAAACCCCGAATCACTTAGAAACATTTAGAATTCAGTAACTCACTGAAAATAGAGATGAACAATTTATATACATCAAAGTTACTGATAAAAAGTTTGTAAAAGGACATCAGATCTCATTTGAAAGGGAACAACATCTAAGATTATGTTTAACGTAAAATGTGCAGTATTTATATAAAGAAAATGCCAAAGCTTTTGTAAATCACACAAGACTGGAATAGTCACTGGAAAAAAGAAGACCGCCCTGGGTGCCTCCTTCCCACGCGCCCGAGTTCTCCTCCAAATCTGGTGTCATCCTAGCACCTGCTAAGTAGGAGCTCCTCTCAGACAGACATTCGGTCCCCACGGGTTCTCTCCAGGACACGGAAGAGCTTCCTTTGGGCTCCAGCTTCCAACCAGCAAGTCAAGTCATCGTCTCAAAGGACCAACACCAGGACACGTTAACTCTGCACGGGTGGCCTGAGCCTGCCCATCAGAGGGTGGCTATTAATAAAGGAAGAATACAATACACATAGGAACAGAGACCCATCCTCTCACAGGTCTAGCTACTAGGAAGGATGGAAATGTGTGCGATTCCAGGGACACGAAGCAGCCCCAGAGGGAAGAAACGAAGGAACACATCAGAGTGCAGGGCACGAGTCAGCCCACAGGGGGAGCTTGACCTGAGATGAGCTGTCTGTGAGGAAGGTCTGCTCTTCAGTTCTTGCCGGGACCAGAATTTGGTGAGTAGGCAGAGGCAGCTCAAGCATCTCCGGAAACGGGGTGATTGGAGGCTGCAGACAAGGGGCTGCCCTGATGGCAGCAGAAGCTGGAGAGCTGAAAATGCAGAGGCTCAACGCCCGAATCTAGACAAGTTATCTGGGTGATGAATGTGCATCGATATCTCATTATTAGGGCAACAGGTAGAGAATAATCAATGCAGTAGAAATATTCCGAATAAAATATTTAAATAACTTATGAAAAATAAGATCCGAATACCACATATTGACATGCACAGAATATTCAAAATACTTCTTAGCTCCAGATCAAAAAAGGTGTCCCAGGGTCACTGCCCTTGCTTCCAGTAGTTTTTCTTGCCTCTGCTTCACCATAAACAACAGTTTCTGTAAATCTGGTGACAAGTGACTGTCTGTAGACTGAATGAGCTTCCCTACTGCCTTCCATCACAAAGTAAGATCTAAATTAAAAATAAAATAAGAGCCACGCCACATTGCTGCTCTCTTGGAAGTCATTTTAAACCCTAAAGAACTTTGAGATTTGCAGACACTAACTACCACATAGAAAACAGATGAACAACAAGGTTCTACTGGACAGCACAGGGACGTGTGTATCCAATACCTTGTGGTAACGCACAATGAAAAAGAACGTGGAAACAAATACACGTATGTATACGTACTGCTGAAGCATCAGGCTGGACGCCAGAAACTGACACAACATTGTAAACTGACTACACTTCAGTTAAAAATATAAATTAAAACAAAAACCTAAAGTACTTGAGAGAACTTGCTGAGACTTGGAATCTCTCTCTGCATTCTCTCTTCCTGCCAATGCTCCATCAGTGATCTCTAAAATTTCTTGAGTTTTCTCCCTTCTATCTGATTGGGCCAGTAGTTAACCAGAACTTTCCCTCTCTGCCCCTTGACAAGATTCCTAGATCCCATGAGATATATGCAAAGCTGGAAGGTTCTTTAAATTTAAAGCTAAATGTTTCTTAAATACACTCACATTTTGCTGATCAATTCTCTAAATGTAAAAATATCAAAACTACAGTCACTTCGTTTGAGAACATACCATATAGAGCATTTAACTGTATATGCTGGCTGTTTGGGCAAAAACAGTTTGCATATAGATGTAGACCCATAAATCCCACACATAACAGCTGGCAAAGGAAGGGCTGGGATTCAGCATTTAAATATCATCTGAAAAATATTTCCTTCCTTGTACCTGATACAATGTAGCACAGCCATCCCCTAGAATTGTTCCATCAAAGCTAACTGGTAGCAATAGCTCAGGATCTCTGTTTGTTTTATCTGTGGTGTATAAATCTCCAGGAATGATTCTGCAAAGACAAATCACTTTCTATAAAACTGTGTAGAATCTGTCCAGAGGAGCAGCCCCCTGAGAAAGGAGTATTTATCACTATCATTTCAATCATGAATGAAAAACAAATTTCTGAAAGTAGCTGTTAGAGGAAAAAAATTTTCAATTTTTTTATTTGCTTAAAAAATCATAATTTGAGGTGTTTCCCCACTGTAATAATGTGTCAAACTCTAATACTGTAATAATTTCTCTACTGAAGATCTTAAATGCTATAAAACGATTTCTTGATTTTGGAGTAAAATATTTACAGTAAATGTCCAGAAAATAAATGACTCCATTATGGAATGAAACCACTGGAAAAGATTCTCTTTGATGAGATGATGTACATGACTGTAATTTTTCAAACCTTTTGAAGTTAATAAATGCATCGAATTATTTAAGACAACACAAATAGATCTTTTACCTCAGCAGTCTGACTTTAAAATGGCTATGAAAGGTGCACCTAAATGTTATATATTTTGGGAAATAGATTACTCAAGAAATAAATGTAGAGGCCAAGGAAAATAGCATGATGTGTGTGACTACGTGAAACAATGCGAAATCTGACAAAGGAGCCTGAAACAAGACCGTAAGTGGCTGATTCTCTGCTGTGGAAGAAATACTCAAATTCTATGACATTTATCTTTCCCCTCATCTTGAGATTCTCTAATTGAACACACTTGGAGGTGGATGTCGCACACGTATTTCATATAATTCTCTTACCATTTTGTATTCAGAATAGACTGAGGCCAGTAGTTACAAAAAGCACTTTTTGATGACAATCTGACTCAGTCCTCTTGCTCCTGACTGCTGACAGCTGACCACCTCTGTATATAAAGTCTGCTGCAGCCTGATTTCAGAATAAAAACAGACATTTTTAAATGGCTTTGTTTCCTAGGATTTTATTGAACCGAATGCTGGCTTTATTAAACCAAGTCACCATTTTAGTCAGAATGGAGATGCCGTGTGTGTGTGTGGATGGAGCCACAGTAACTAGAAAGGGCTGGAAAAAGCTTTTCCAGTCTTTTTTTCCCCCAGGAATGCACGCCTAAAGCTGTCTACCAAATGTTCGGTAACAAAAAACTGATTTGGCCTGTGCTTCTGAACAGAGCAACTCACCTGATTGCTCTCCTGGTCAAAATGATTCACAGAACATCCAGCTTCCCCACTGAGCTCTCCCGTTTTCAGTCTGCACTGGGGACGGGACTTGGTGACATGGGTGATTCTTAGAACACATCGGAAATGTTTACTGTGCATCGTGTTCTTTGTATTATGGAGGGAAAAAAAGAAGCAGTTTATAAAAATCCCAAGGAGAACCCCAGCGGGATGGGTGAAACTGAGCAGCCTGCGGGGTGATGTTTGACTTGTAGCTTCTATCAGAGGGCTGCTTCTGCAGCTGCCTGAGTACCTGGATTTCTAGCAGAGGAGAGCAGCGCGGGGGGCATATGAAAACCATAAGTAGAATGGTTTTCAAACTCATTTTGAAGTAATGCACAAACTTTTTTTTACCAAAATAGTTTGCCTTTCCTGACTCTAAATTGTTCAAATCGCTCACCAGTTAAAATACAAAAGAAGTGCTAGAAATGTGAATTTCAGACCCACCAGGAAAGGCAGCCAAGGAGACGATCAATCGGGACACATCACCGGGGCAGAAGCCCAGCTGGGGAGCCGGAAGACGCAGCCCACCCACCAAATGGGGGCCAGAATCACGAGGAGAGCCTGCATATCCTCAGTTCACGTTCACTGAGCTGCTCTGTGTGCGCACAAAAGGCTTGTGAAGGCAGATTAGTGTATGTACCTCCAAGTGTGAATCTGCACCAAGAACTGAGAACATCGCTGACTTCAGTGCAAAACAAACATCGCTTTTACTTTTTCACTCCATCCATCAGAACTGTTCTTGGGTTTCATTAAATTTCCAGGTCTTCCTCAGTGCAGACTTGAATGTGGATAACAGGTGAGTATTCATAAATGACAATGAAAAATTATTAAATACTGCTTAATCAGCGTGCGCCATTCTCTGATTAAAATACACGCTTTGTACATGAAGTGCTGTCGCTAAGCGGTTGTTTAATAATAAAAATTATGCACCCTTTGAAAACACTCTTTAGTAACAGAACATTATTGCGTATCCAGATGGCCTATCATTTGTATTAATGACAAACTTAATTTCTTGAGTAAATTTTCACCAACTGTTCTCCCTTTATTTTTATTACTCAGTGAAATTTATCTGAAGCAAAAATATAATAAAGCGTGACATATGCATCCCAGAATTAAAGTGGAGATTAATTAAAGCTGACTCTAGTTGAAGGCAGAGCCCCAGGCATGAGACAGTGATTTGAAATCCTACCGAACATTGGAATTAACCAGGAGCTCTACAAAAAAGGCTGATGTCTGGGCCTGACCCCAAACCAATTAAATCAGAGTGGGGCCCAGGCACTGATGTATTTTAAAATCTCTCCAGGTGATTATAATATGTAGGCCTGGTGGAATACACTGAGATAGATGCTGGTAAATACAATCCATTTAACTGATTTCCTCATCAATTTATATGTGTGTGTGTGTGTGTGTGTGTGTGTGTGTGTGTGTGTGTGTGTGTGTGTGTGTGAGACATATATATCATGCAGTTATACTTTAAAGGACATTCGTTCCTGTCCAAAACGTCCATTGGACATTTGGTCCATACCGAAAAGTCCTTGACAGTTGGTCCTGTCCAAAACCATCTGGTGTAGACCAAATATGCACATGGACATTTTGGATAGGACCAAAGTTCAAGGAGTTTTGGTGTGGACTAAACGTCTTATAGAGGTTTTGGACAGGACTTAATGCCTACTAACCCATTTATATATATATATATGAGACAGCAGGAATGATGTCAGATTTGAGATACTCAGTATTCCTCAAGTATGTTCAGCAGAACATTAATTGTATGAGATGTCAATTACTATTGTCTGAAAAACAACAGAACTGAAGCCTACCGGAGAAACACTGAGCTAAACTAACACTTCCCTGCAGGACTTCTCAGGGCCTTGCCTTTGCCAGGGGTGCTGTGAATCTCCAACTTACTTTTTTTGAAGAACGCCGGGGGCTTAGAGATTGCTATATGTACTTTCCCCAACAAGTCAGTCATTCCTGGTTTAGGCACCTTTTCTGTAAAACGGCAGGAGTTGAGGGGCAGGGAGGGATGGTGATGAGGAAATAGTATTTCTCGGATCTGTTTCAGCTTTAACATTCTGTCATTTATGTTGCCAGCTTTGACTGAGCCATCACGGTAAAGCCTTTCTTCTCTCCGTCCCTGTTTGGGAAAAGTCATGCTGCCTTTCTCCCAGCACCATCTCTCAACTCGACAGTGAGCAGAGACCGCCTCGGCCAACAACCTGACGTGCTTTGTAACACAGGAGCCGGCGCTCGGTGATCGCGGGGCGCGGTGTGGCAGGACTGCTTCCCTGGCCGAGCCCTGCACCAGAAGCCTCACCAGCAGGTTCCAGGCCCGGGGCCCTGCAGGGACCCGCCTCTGCACTTGTTTGTCTGCTGGTTTTGTTTGGTTCTCACCCTTCCTACTTTGCACCCCTTTCAGTAGATTACCGTTTCTCTTTGCAATTTTGATATCAAATTCCATGCAATAGGTTTTAAGCAAATGCAGCTGGCAGTTACTTCACAGGCACAATGACATTTTCATACAGATTAAAAAAAAGAAAAACTTTCTCTGTAACATTTCTTTCAGTGATTGTGTTACTCGGTGCAACACAGATTCACAGAATAAATCCACTGTTTTAATGAGTTTAATTCACGCCCATAATCCCCTTTAACATGAACAATCACTATGCGGGGACCAGAGGGGTTTTCTGAAGGGCTCAGCCGACAATAAACCTATTGGATAACTTTCTTCCCATATTCTATTTAACAATCTGCTAACATCAGATTGAAAAATGCAAATTCTACTGAAATAACCGTCCTTTTCAAATACTTGTCATTATCCAGGATTGAATGCAAAGCTTAGAGAGACACTGAAGAAGTAACAGAGCCCAGAGCAGCGGCCCTAAGGTGTCAAAGAAACAGCAGCACGGAGAGCACTGCCCTGGGGCCCGATGGGTTGGTGTCAGAACTCCCACGCGGCCCCAGACAGACTTCGGGACATCCCACCCCTCTCTGAGGGGGTGGCCGGAGGTGCCGGCTGTCATCTAAGGGGGGCTCCTGACTCACAGCGAGGGCGCGAGACACTGCAGCCACTGCTGAGGGTCGGCCGCAAACTACGTGGCCCCCCGTGCCTGGGCGGCGCCCTGGGGGCCTGCGGTGAGGGTGGGCTTCTCCCTGGGTCGTTGTCATTGTAAGAACTCAATTCACTCTCTTCTAAAGAGGCCTGAAATATATTTTCCACTCCATTCATTCTGCGCATGGCATTCTGTAACACTTCCATTTAACGTTCTGGTGCGGGCAGACCTCGGAGGTATTTCGGGTTTGGCTCCAAAACAGAGCAAGGCAGCGGGTCACGTACATTTTTTGGTTCCCCAGTGCATATAAATGTCATGTTTACACTACACTGCAGTCTATTAAGTGTGCAATAGCATTATGATTTAAAAAATAATGTACACACCTTAATTAAATATATTTTATTGCTAAAAATATGCTAACCATCACCTGTGCCTTCACTGAGTCAGAAGCAGTAATATCAAAGATCACTGACCACAGATCATCGTAACAGATGTGAAAGCAATGACAAAGTCTGAAATATCACGAGAATTACCAAAACGTGGCACAAAGACACAAAGCGAGGAAATGCTGCTGGAAAAACGGTGCCGAGCCGACTTGCTCGACGAAGGGGTGCCCCAAACCTTCACTTTGTAAAAAGCCCACCATCTGTGAAGCCCAATAAATCCAATGCAGTAAAGCTCAGTATGCCTTTACTTCACAAGGAAGATGCAGCTGCACTCTCTTCCTTTTTCAGTATAGGTTATTACAAGATATTGAATATAGCTCCCTGTGCTATACAGAAGAAACTTATTTTTTGATCTATTTTTATATATAGTGGCTAACATTTGCAAATCTCAAGCTCCCAAGTTCATCCCTTCCCACCCCCTTTCTCCCAGTAACCGTAAGATTGTTTACTATGTCTGTGAGTCTGTTTCTGTTTTGTAGATGAGTTCATTAGTGTCCTCTTTTTTTTTATATTCCACATATCAGTGATATCATATGGTATTTTTCTTTCTCTTTCTGGCTTACTTCACTTAGAATGATGATCTCTAGGTCCATCCATGTTGCTGCAAATGGCATTATTTTATTCTTTTTTATGGCTGAGTAGTACTCCACTGTAGTATAAATATGCCACAACTTCTTTATCCAGTCATCTTTATTTCCTTGAAACACATTTTCAAAAGCCACTAACCTGAAAACGTCTAACCATACTTTTTTAAACATAGAATCCAATATTATTGCAAGAAGTACATTTAAATAGCATCTCACTATTTCGTTACTGTTTATTTTTCTGTAGAACCCCGAGCAGCACTATCCC
The DNA here is from genome assembly GCF_048564905.1 of Vicugna pacos. NCBI lineage: Eukaryota > Metazoa > Chordata > Mammalia > Artiodactyla > Camelidae > Vicugna > Vicugna pacos. Next base: position 850,971 of record NC_132990.1, read on the forward strand.
TGGGTTCTGCTATGAAACAGAAATAAGTTTCCTCATTCAGAGTTTTCTTGAACTGTGTTACATCAACAGCTTGGTGAGTTCCTGAGAAGAGTTCAGAAAATTCAGTGTCATAGAGCAGGAAATGTTTTGAGATAGAGTTAGCTATTTAATGTACGCATGGTTTGGGAAGCTAAATGTGAAACAATTTGAACAATAAAATATTTTTTATATTCATAGGTCAATTCATTGAGTGGCAAATAGTTCATATTGACACTTAATAGCTCTCAGAGCACATGCTATGATTAAAATTGCATGGGAACTGCCAACATTGGGATGAAAACAGCAACATCTTTCTCATTACGGTTTTCCTAACCCTTCTGCCATCCAGTCAGAACTGGTCCCCCTCTGCACTGCCTACCGACTGCACCGTGATGTCCGCGTGCTGCTGAGTGCCAAGCATAGGGTCTGGAACGTGGTGTGCATACAAAACCAGTTAGTTGAATGAATGAATGACAGAGGAGCCTGATGCAAGTGAGCCAGAAAAAAATGGACCCTTTAGGGGACCAACAAAACCCTTTCTTACAGGGCAGAGGCCATAGCCTCTCAGTTTTCCCACCTGCAAAATGGAATAATCGACATCAAAGGCACATGACATGTGTTCAGCTGACAGTCATTAATATACTCTTTAATTTATCTTGTATCATATCGAGGATAGTGACTTCACAACTAAGGATTTCATGGTATTTTTCTGAGATTGAGGGTGACAAACTGTACAATCTTATTTCATAAAACTTTCAAAGTCAAAGCATGTGGCTTTTCCCAAACTCTCTGCACACAGCCCAAGCCTGACTGAGTTATTGTTCACCAGGACTTTCCAGCAAACCTCACTCTTTAGAAAAGAATTTGTAAGCAGGGGAATATTTCAAATCCATGAAAACTCTTCTAAGACTAGCTTAGACGAAGCCGAGCTTGAAGACAGGTCATGTATCACAATTTTATCGTCTGTGACAGAAGCTTTTACTTTGAACAAACGTGTTCTCTTTCCAAATTCTCTGGGTTCTTACAGCAAATTGTTGATATGCAATTTTACTAGACGCCACAGCTTCAAGAGTTTCATTATATGTAGCTGCATGTTATGTGTCTAGTGGGAAATTTGGGGGAAATTACTGAATATTAAATCACTCGTTTCCACTACTCTGTTCTCTACGCCTTCGGCAAGGATCTGTAACATGCAGAGCTTGGCGATAGCTTTTGTGCAGCAAAGATATATTCTAGCATTTATTAAAATAATATTTATACAGCCTTAAAGTTCTCATTTATTTTAACTAGTACAGGCATGCCTCCCGTGGTGGTGTTTTGTAGTGACCGTGTTGTTACAAATCAAAGGTGTGTGGTAGCCCTGAGTCAGGCGAGTCTATCAGTGTCATTTCCCAGCAGCACTTGCTCGCTTCATGTCTCTGTGTCGCTGTTTGGCAATATTCTGGCACTATTTCAAATTTTTTTTTATTATTCTTGTGTTTGTTACGGTGCCCTGTGATCAGCGATCTTTTATGTTACTACTAAGATTTGCAGAACTCTCAGATGATGGTTGGTGTTTTCTAGCAATAAAGGATTGATAATTAAGGTAGATATATTGTTTTTTAGACATAATGATACTGCACACTTCACAGACTAGAGGATAGTGTAACACAACATTGCACTGGGAAAGCAAAACAACACATGTGACTAGCTTTATTACCGAATTCCCTTTGCTGCTGTGGTCTGAAACCGAACCTGTGATACCTCTGAGGTGCACCTGTACGTTATGGACAATTTTAAACGTATTCAGCAGTGAAGAGACTAACGTAATACACCCCATCTGCCATCAGCCGACTCCAGCATTATCAACAGTTACTACCTCCTGGCCAGTTCAGCTTTACCCGTTTCCATATTCCCCTCAAAACCAAACGCATCGGAAGCAATTCTCAGGCATTGTGTCACTTAATTGGCAAACATTTTAGTATAATTTCCTAAACTAGAAGGAGTTCAAAAACACAGCCACGTGACCTTTATCACACACAGCTTCTGTGAAGGATGATTTCTTAATTTTGTCAAATATCCAGATTTCATATGACATTAATTAACTCATAGCTGCTTATACTTAAGTAACCAGGATCCAGACAATGTCCACATTTTAATTGATTTATGTTGCTTAGATCTCTTTTAATCTACACATCACCTCCTTCTTCTACATTCTTCTCTCTGCATTTTATACTTTGAAGAAATCAAGTCCCCTGTCCTGTTCCACTTCTCAGGGCCTGGGCTCTGCAGAGGGCATCCTCATGGTTCGGTTCTCATGTTCCTCTGTCCTCTGTTTCTGTTAATTAGCAGTTGTATCAAGATGTTTCACTGTATCCAGGGTCTCTCCTTTCTCCTCCTTATTTTCTTCCTTCCTTCCTTCTTTCTTTTCTTTCTTCCTTGGCAAGAACTCCTGATCTGTATCTTGTCTGTGTGGTCTCCCATCTCGAATGGCAGCAGGGATCGACACTCATTGCACAGGCTCACTGCTTCCGCGCAGCCGTGAGCCTGAATGCTCTAATTCTGTCATTCATCCTTCGTCCATTTGCAGTGGGGCCACCTCAAGTCATATTTATAAATTGTAGATGGTCAGGATCTTTACCATCTCCAGGCCTTTCTAAGAATGCGATACATCTTTCCATTTTTAAGTGTAATTATGCGACTTTCAGGAGCATTTTATAGATTCCCTCACTTAGGTTGTTACTGATCTTGACCATGTAAATGTTTTCTTCTTTTCCACTATGTCTTCTAACAAACTATTCTGAAAATATATAAAAGTCAGTGGTTTTATATGCTGATTTGCAACTTTATCAAGGTCTCTCATGGTTTGTAGTTATATTTTCATTCGTTCTTTTCAGCTTTCTAAATATTAATCCCTGGAACTAAAAATATTTTTGCCTCTCCCTTAGACGTGGTGCCCCGAACCACTTTCATTTTTCTAACACCACTGGCAGCACAACGTGTAAGGCGACTTTTGTCTTGGTTGTCACCTTTCTGATTAGCAAGCGTCGCAACCTTGGGACTCACTGGCTGTGAAACATGGAAGAGTTGACTGGAGAGGCTTATTTTTCAGGGCATCAGAGGATGTTTTTGTAGCGCTAGATCCATAAGGGAGATGAGAGTTCTTGAAATGTAGGTGTCACATAACACAGCGAGTTGATAATAATGTAATGATCTAATTAATTATGGTGGTGGCATCACAGCCTCCTGAAATGCACTTTGGACTCAGACTTTCTAGTGAGCCCCTCTCCACTGCAGCATCAAAGTACTGTTGCGCTTTATATATTACACTTCTCAATCTAAAAACCTGTCTTCTTTACAATATATAAAATAGTTCTGAATAGAGATTATTTACTGAAAGTCAAGGAAAACAGGGCTAGCAGTTCCTATGAGCTGAAACAAATTCTCATGTAAAGTCTCACACGCGTCCATCTAATGCTTTAGAGCTGCCTGGGGACACTGAGGTGGGGGACGTGGCTGTCTTGGAGTGACTCTTAGTATCTCCCCAGATTGTCCCTGTTCTAAATATTTGTCAGATTTCTTATGGGTGACCAACTGTCCAGAAATACATACATTTATTCCTGTGCAAGAAGGAAAAACTAGCAAATCCACTAGGGAGATTCTGTCCTTAAGAGTTTACTCTTTAAGTTTCAGTTGAAACACAGTCATTAAGCCTGTATGAGACACAAAACTCTGCAGCAGACACCACTGCAGCCCTGGAGGAGCCGACCCCCTGGCCAACAGCTGGTGGGGCAACACGCCCAACGGAGAACAGAGCAGATGCTCATAAAGGCACCAAGATTTTTCTGGGTTTGGTTCTGGATACAATGTCGGTCTGTTAAACATTCTGTTGCAAATTGTCAGTGGGATCAAAAAGGAGGACGTTCACACTCTATTAGCACCGCAAGAATCTAGAATGTATCATTCAAACCAACAGCCTTTCAAAAGTTCATAGGCAAATTTAGGAATTTGCTAGATCCACTGCAAGATAAGATTTAGCTTCACCCTGCACAAAAAATCATTTTATTCTTCTAAACGGCTCCTTGGTCCTGCCATGCACAATAGTCAGGCAAACCCGCCAAGAAAACTAAAGGCACATCTTTAAAAGTATTTACTCCCTTCATAATTTAAGTCTGAAAACTGGTCTTGAGCTTTTACCCATTAAGTGTCTAAAATTAGCTTCTGGTATTTAACAGAGACTTGTTCTTTAGATTTGAGGGGGAAAAATGCCATTCCCTGCTATATAAAAATCCCAGGCTATGAGTATATTCTAAAATATGTAATTAAAATATCTAGCGGCATGAAAGAATAATAAGGGACACGTGTAACTGTCGTAAAGTGAGTAAGTATTCATAAGACAAGAACATAAATGTTTTGCCCACTTCAGCTGCCGCCCAGGCCTGCAGGTGCTCGTGTCTGGGTGCGGAGGAGGCTGGGAACCCGGCCCCTCGCAGAGGCCTAGACAAGACACCGTTCCACCTGTGACTTCTGCATGCCACTCAGCAGGAGATGGGGAAACCGGGAGTCTCATTAGAGACACGAGAGTCCGCATGTTTTGTAAGGCAAAGACGTGGGGAATCGATGTGACCACCAGGCAACATGCAGACACTCGCACCGAGGAACCCATCCCTAGAGGTGGCCTGCGAGCCGCGTTTACTCTCGGACCTCCTACTGGTCGCCCTTTTAACTGCTCTTCCTTACGTTTGCCACTTTTTCTTATTATTAAGCAATAAATAAATAGAACCACACAGTCCTCCCTTTTCCATTAATCCATGGATACAAAAGCATGAAGGGAGAAGAAACCTCTGGTCTCCTCGGTCTGATTCCATATGAGATTTTCTGCAAAGTTTTGTAGAGAACATGATTCATGATGATTCATCCTGGATTAAGTGAGTCAGCGTGATTTAGGACCTACTCTCAGGATGCTGCACCAGTTTTTTTAGACAGAAAAGGCTGCATTTTAAAAGGTTTTTGGGTGTTGCCATTTATGGCCATAATGGTATCTACCCACCAGTTCTCACACATGTGAGTGAGCTGGGAACTGACACCAGCACCTCTGTGACAGCCGTCTTGTGCAATCTCACAGCTCCGTATGTCTATCACTATCTTGACCTTACAGAGAAGGAAACTAAAGCTCATTATAGATTCTTCATCTTGGCCAAGACAGCTCTGCTAGTAAAAGTCACAGAACTGGGCTTCAACTTCACTCTAGTCCCTTATCCAGTGTCATTAACCACGCTAAACACCACATGTTTGAAATTCTTTATGTAATATAATGCAGTGTGGTTTTCCATCTTTCTACCTGCACCTTTTTCCTTCTCTGGTTGCTAACGCAACGTCTACTTCTACTCTTAACACTTAATTTTAAAATATACTTAATTTAACAGTATATACAGCAAAGTAAAGAATCGAGTGTTTTCCCAAGTGCCCTAAATTGTAAGTGGACTAAAAAGAACTGATGTCTGTTTAGTCTGTTTTTATGAGTTGGCCGTAGTCGTGTGTATGTCACGTAAAGCCGACCCTACAAATAACAGCATTTAGCGTGAGACAGTATTTCCAGCCTGATTTTCGGCCCAGGAGTCTGAAGATCTCTGCCCTGATTTGAAGCAGAGACACCCTCCCGTGTCTCTGACCCGCTGAAACAGCATTTCCATAAGCCCCACCCTGGTCTTCAACTAATACTGTCTTTTAAAACAATTACCGCAATTAAAAAGGAAAGACTGAGTGCGCCAAGACCACATAAAAGCGATGACTGTTTCAACCAACCAGGGACGTGGATTTGAAACACGATGGCAAAGTACTTCTTTTAATTACATATTTGCAAGAAATAATGCAAATAGTCTCCACTGAATTTAAAAGAGATGACTTATTGGTTGGAAAAACCATTCTTTTGAAACAAAATTTTAAAAGAAAACCCACTTACTTGCTCAAATTCATTCTTTTGAAATTCTTCAAAGCCAAAGATGTCCAATATTCCAATATCCCAGGTCTGTGCACTGAAACGGAACAAGAAAAGAGTGGTCAGGCGTCCTGCACGCTGCCCGGTGCTCCCTGAGGTCAGGGAAATCCAGCCGGCCGCTTAGCACATCCCTGCCTACTCGAAGTAAAAACATGCAAATGATTATCTTAGAGTCTCATGAAAACCTCTAAAAATTAGGAGGAAAAGGTGTTCTTTTAGTGCTTTGATCCAAACAGACACATGAACAAAAATGCACTGATTTCTAAATGTAAAGTGTAACAAACCGTGGGTGGTTTAATGTTCGCTGCCTCCTTCGACAGACTTGCTTCCTCTGCAGGAGTCTGCGCCCCGATAAGGGGGCTCACTGGACGGCGGCAGCAGTGAAGCAAGCAGCCCCTTCCCCGCACAGCGTGCAGCACAGGGAAACCTCAGTTAAGCCACGCACGGGCTCTTCCTGGATCAGACTGAGCCACCCCAAAATTGAAATTATTATTTTCCTAAAGGAGTTCTTTTAAGTAAATAACAATAAAGATCATGAAACTTGGGTGCAAACTGGAAAGAAATCTAAGTAACGACTTCCATTTCCCATGTAAACTATCACGCTTGGAACACGGTGCAGGTCTGGGTGGTGAAGCACCGATGTGAACCTATGTCGGGAGTGAGGAAAGAGGAAGGAAACTGCATGTGGCCCAGAGACCCGACCACCTGGGGTCTGTGGGGACGTGGGGGCAGCATGGGGAGGGTGCCTAAGGTGCTCCTTGCAAAGAAAGCCCCCAGTGATTCTGGAACTGTCACCAGGAGGGCATGCCCCCCAGGCCTCCCCCACGGCTGGTCCAGTGCATCAGCAGCGCAGCTGCTGCCTTCATCTCCCACCAGCGGGAGTGCCCCTTCTTGATCTCCCGCCAGCAGGAGTGCTCCTTCCTCATCACCCACCAGTGGGAGTGCCCCTTCCTGACCACCCACCAGCGGGAGTGCTCCTTCCTCATCACCCACCAGTGGGAGTGCCCCTTCCTGACCACCCACCAGCGGGAGTGCTCCTACTCATCACCTGCCAGCGGGAGTGCTCCTTCCTCATCCCCAGGCTGCCTATTGTCTCAGGACCAAATTTTCAGATGCTCCACCACTGTCCACACTGCAGAACCCCGTTGGCAACCAACCTTCTGTATTTTGCTTTCACAATCAGGATATAACCATAATGCTTCAGGGTCGATGCTGTGTCACTTAAACAACCATTTTTTTTTCTTGAAAAAAGGCAAAGTAATGCTATCCTGTCTCTCAGATTACTTTCTGCAGACGGCACAGCTATGAGTGGCCAGGTAGGAGGGAGAGCATTTTAATATAAACTTGCAAAGAGTACAAGTCAGTGAGGAAAGGGAAGAATCATTCCGTGGACATCTTTAGGTTAACCGATCATGTTTTTTTAGAAGAAAATATAAAGTTAGCTTTGTACCTCACCCTATGTGCCCTGATAAACTCTACATTAGATTAGAGAGTTACAAGTTAGAAAAAGAAAGCGTAAGAATGTACAAGAAAACAAATGTGATCACTTTGTTTTCTATTTTCATTTCTGGGAAAAATTAAAGGAAAATGTTCAAAAGTATGATTACACAAATACTAAATGCTTTTGCAGATAAATAGTACAAATAAAATTAAATTCTGTCGGAGGTAAGTATTATTTTCAAATGCATCATCTTATTCATTTCCATAGATTTTTCTCAATCTATTGACCCACGTGTCCAGCCACACATCACCTTCCACCCATCCATGCTTCTTTCCAGGCCGCCATTTTTCCAAAGTGCACAAAGAGACATTGGGAAGGATGTTCACACAGCAGGAACGAAGGTGCTGATGGCTTTGTCTGAGTATGTGTGTGTGTGCGCGCGCACACACGTGCGTGTGTTTCCCACATAATGACCTGCAGCGTTTCCTCGTAAGAAGCTTAGTGACAGAGCTTGTCCAGTTTTGGAGATGTTCAGTCTTGGGTAGGAATCCTGATTCTAATACTTTTTAGTTGGATGACTTTGGGCAAAAGTCACTTAAATGTTCTGAGCTGCAGTTTCATCACTTATAAAATGAAGATAACAAGTAACATTTACCCACCCAGGTGTCTGCTACAATTCGGAGGGACTGTAAGCAAAGCTGCAGGACCACAGCTGCTTAGAGTGGATACAGTCACAGGAATTTGATTTAAAATAACTGCTTAAACTTGTCACAGAAATAGAGAGGATGGCTAAGAGAAGAACTATGAATGGCCAACGGGCAAATTAAAATGTCAATCTTATTAAAATTGTGAAACAAGTAAAACTTTCAAAATTACGACAAGAAAGATGTTCCCGTACACTTCTGTCGGCAGTGGAAACTGGTAGGACCTTCTTCAAAGACAATTTGCTTATGTGGCACAAAGCTTTGAAATGCTCATATCATTTGAACCAGTATCTCCACATGCAGGAACCTATACACTAAGACAAAGATCAGAAATGCAGTTAAAGACTAACAAATAATGATGTTTGTTGTTATCTTGATCATAGCAAGACAACAAAAAGAAATAACAAATACCCCACACTAAAGACACAATTAATTAAACAGCAGGTACTAGGATGGATTAATTTAGTGAAACTGTCAAGTTAACAGAAAACAATATACAAATTCTGTATAAAGAGTAGCCCCAATTATACACGCAGGAGACCCAGAAGGAAGGTCAGCCCGAGAAGAGGAGCTAGAGATGTCCTGAACGGCACACATAGAGGTGACGCCTTCACTTTTACAATGTTCTGCACTGGGTGTTTACAATACTCCTCATTATTTATTTAGAAGACACGTGACTCACTGCGTGTTGGGCATTTTCTAAGTTGGTGGAGGAAGGACAACAACTCTCGGGGCAGAGAGAGGAAAGTGGAGCCCAGCAGAGAAGCTGGAGAAGAGGGTCTGGCTTTCCAGGGACGGGAGGTGCAGCAGGGACCCCAGGAGTCAGGGGAGGGCAGAGCGCTTCCCGAAGGCCGCGTGCTGGTGGAAAGCGTGGGTGCTTCCTGCCGACCTGTGTCAGGCTCTCCCTCTCAGGCCCCAGGATCCGGTTCCCCGGCGGGCTCCCTGCTGCCTTGCGGCAGTGGCCCTACCATCAGGGCACCCAATGCCGATGGAAGCTGGGGGAGGGGGAGCATTACGAGCGGCGGGATGGCACGCCCTCCCCCTTCTCACAAGGGCTGTGACTCTGTGTTGACAGCAGAGTTGGGATGCGGAGGCCACCAGCCACACATAGGTGAGCAAGACACACTGAAAGGTTCTGGTCCAGGCTCGGGAAAGCAGCTTATCAGTTAGGAATTTACAGTAGCGCATATTTGGTTGAAAGAACACTCTTCTTAAATAGTTTTTTCACATTTAATACATACTGGATTCTAAACTATATTTAGTTACAAAATAAAAATGCTGTCAGAAAAAAAGAGATGGGAAGGAAGAAAAAAACTATTGTCAGGAAGAAAAATCTAATGCACGTTTAATGCATTTTAAGGATTAGTCTTGCAACTACTGACAGACATAATGTGTTCATTTTTCTCAAAGACCTGTTTCATCATTTATGACTGAATGAATTATGCGTCTGTTACTGCAACAGCAGTCTTGGCAGGAGGGTTCCCAGGGCCTGCAGCCAGCAGGACGCCCCTCCGTGCAGCAGTCAGCACATTGTCATGTCTCTTATTGGTATCTCGACTCACACCACACACGCATTTAACTCAACATCCAATTTCTAGCAAGAAGGAGCAGACAGAGGTCATCTGATGAACCAGGAGTCAATCTTTTAGGTAAAATTAACATATTAATGAGATGGGCTGCTTTAGTTCAAATTCTGCCCCAGAATTCTCCTGAGGGCTTTCCTGATGTCTAACTTGCACGAACTCATTAGTAAAATACACCACGTTTCATATCAGACGAAACATTAAATGCCAAGTCATCTGTCTGATTTTGACTTCCCCTCCAGGTGTGTGGGTATGAGAAGGGCCAAAGTCTGAATTAAGGAGTGTCTACCTTGGAACGTGGATGAACTAATTTTATCTGGGGTACAGAGAGGTCCGGTGATGATATGCACAAATCAGGTTCTGTCCCAGGTCATCTCCAGGGAGGGAGATTAACGAGAGAGCCACTGAAGTATTCAGTCAGTTTAGGGGAGAGCTGAGCCCTGTTTGGCACAAAACCCTTAGACTGAGCCAGAACCGGATCAGCCTCTTCTGCTGACCATCGACGGGTCAGAACCCAGACGGGGCAAGAGTGAAATATCAGAGCATTCCAGACCTGCACGACCCGGCCGTGCAGACACACTGCCCCGAGCAGCGGATGGGTTTGCACAAAGATTATGGCGCCAAGTCCCTGGAGAAGCTGGGCTCTGCTGTGGCGTTCGCCAACTTCATGACCAATATGCTGAAGAATTTAGTTAAAGTAAGTTTTGTTCATAATCAGCAAAGTGCACTCTCATGGTGACTCCCTCCGCCCATGCCACAGCTTGTCTGAATCCGGAAGGGCTTCTCCAGTCTGACGAACTTGGGACGGAGACGTGACTCCAGGATTGCGTACTTTTGGGAATTCCTGCCTTTATTCATTGACTAAAGAAAGTACCTGGGGCTTATTATTTTCTGAAAACACGTCAGAAATTAAGGAAGAAGTCAGCAGGTGCTGACAAGTTTAATTAGAAGCTGGGCGAGGGGTGAGGCTCGTGGTCACCAGAGCAGCCGCCTGCCTCCTTCCATACTTATGAGGTCATCACACCAACACTGCTCTGAACCCCGTGACTCTTTGCACTTCTTCCCACTGGAAATAAGAATTAGGAGGTAAAAAAATACTGGAGATCCCTTGAAATGAAAATTGTAGCTAATCAGCACACAAAAATCCTGGGATGAGGGTGAAAACAAGAGCTAACGTTTTACTGATAAAATACTATATAAAGTTATTACTAATATATAAACTATATACTATAATATAATATATTATATATAATATATAATATGTAACTATACATAAACTAATACTATAAACAAGGCTAATTCTGACCTACAGAGAATCCAGGGAGGGAACGCCCCCTAGGGGCAATAAGAGCACAGAAAATAGAAGAGCACTTACCCCCGTCTCATGAGGGAAAGCTACAACTCACACCAGAAGAGCGTTAGTACTTAGTACATTTAAAAATATGTGTCCTTATTCACTGTATTTAAAACAGTGATGCACATGTATGTTTAATTACCAAAAGCATCTTTAGAAACAAGAATCAACCTACCACACAATTCACTTCTTTAAGAGCACAGATAATATTTCGCTTACATGACTTTTCATTCCTAGTCTGAAACAGCCCTCATCTTTGAAGGCAGACTATTTAAATTATGACACCACTGCTCCTCCAAACATTCCAATTACAAGTAGTGGTTATGATGCAGAGTTAGAAACATGGATAAGTTGCTATCACAGTGAAGAAATCCAGATACAAAACCGTATGTATTGGGTAGGGACCAACTAGAACCTTCCCGCGTTGGTGGTGGAAGCTTAAATCTGAAATTTGAAATGTGGTTTGGCTCTGACCACTAAAATTAAATGCATATCAGCTGAAGGACCAAGAAATCCCACTCCAGGCAGATAATCAGGAGAAGGCGGGCGTGCGCCCCATAAAAGACATGCACCAGAATATTCACGGCCGCTTCACCTCTGTGGTCAGAACTGCAGACGACCCGAGTGCCCATCAACAGCTGAGTAAATGCCTTACCAGCGGCGCGTCTACGCCTGTTTTCACCGCTCGGAAACAGAGGAAGAACGAATTCCTGCTGCACGCACCGTGTAAGTGCGCCTCACACGCACAACATTCGGCAGAAGCCGGACATGACACAGCACGTGCAGGAGGAGTCCACGCTGCCCTCCGCGTGGAGGTGACGTGTCACGCTGCGCGTGCAAAACCCCTTGTACTCTGTACAGGATCTGTGCACTGCAGCTAGGTCAGACCTCGATAAAAGAGTAAAATAAAAAAGGCATGCTCACCAGGATCACGGCTACGCACGGGGGCAGAGAGACTCAGGGCTGGACGCTTGTTGAGTGAGAAGCACTGAGGTGCACGTTTGCCTTGGCACTGCCATCTAACGCGATGTTAGAATGCGACCCTCCCTGCCACTGGCCCCGGCGCCTACAAGAGGCTCAAGCCTCATCTGTTAATATAAAGACCTCAGTAGGGAAGAAAACTACAAACAAGATGACAGTGGCCCAGAGGTCAAGGAAGAGATGGAGATACGTTCTTCTGATAGTTGAATACAATTACAGCGGTATCTGCCCCGTTACCGCTTTCATTCATGTTTGAGGTTTCTCCCTCACCTCCCCCCATGTCTGCTGACTCTTCAGCAACTCTCTCTTTGAAAGCAGAGCTGCGTTTCCTGGAGATGCCGTCAGACCAGTGGCCTCAGTCCCTCCAACAAAATAAAGAGGTAAGCTCTTGGGTTCAGCCAGTTCTCTGGACAACAATTCTCTGGAGTCAGGAAGATGCTGGAGGAGGCTCTCTGTTACCGAGGTCGCAGGTGTGAGGAGGGGGGATGGCTCTCCTCAGGTTCACGAGGACACACACTGTGCCGCAAAGCTTTGCAAAGCAGCAAACCAAAACAAGGGCACGGAAGCGGCTCAGCTGCAGGTGACTTGTGCTCTGTCCCTGCTGTCGCAGAGGCAGGGAGTCAGGGACGAGTCTGTATTCTCCATGCCACACAATACCAAGTCGTGTCGGATCCCTGTGCCCCTAAACTGGAACCCTGTATCATTGCTTTCCCACCACCTTTTGTAAACTGGCACCTGTCAAAATAAAAACCTGTATGAAGACGTGGGAATTCTGCAGCTGACTTGCCTTTTCCAGGAAGTACATATCTCAGCCTCATATCTAGAAGATCCTTTGGTCTGTGTCAGTTGGTAGATGCCTGTGCGATGAAATGCAGCAGTAGGGGGAGGGGACAGCCCAGTGGCAGAGCACTTGTTCACATGCACAAGGTCCTGGGTTCAATCCCCAGTACCGCCATTAAAAAAGAAAAAAAAAAAAAAGAAAGAAATACAGAGAGAGATTCAGGGCTTGGACTGGGTTAACCCAGCGTGTTTGGGAAATTTGTGGTGCCTGATCCAAAGGATCCAAGCGCATCAGAGGACAGGCTTGGAAGGAGCGTGAGCTCTGAAGGTGTATTTGCAGGTCACATTTTAGCTCTGGACAAGCCTGAGGTTCACAGGGGAGACCGTGAGTCAGCGTACATGGCCAAGGTCAGGCAGGGGATGCTCAGGACAGACAGAGGGCAACTCAAAAGGTGTAAAATCCAACCAAGAGGGTCTGGTTTGGAAGGCAGAGGAAAGACAGGATCTCAGCGGGGTGTGCCATCCAGGTGGGCTGGGCGCGTTCGGTTCTCAGGATGCCATCCACACGCTTCATCTGCAGTTTCCTTCATCTTCAAAGAAGAGGTATGATTACTAACTATGGGGAGGGGAGCTCCCCCTGCGTGCGAACGCCCGATGTGAACGGTGGACAAGTGCTAGCAGGCACACACTGTGCTGCGCGGGGCCAGCCACACAGGCAGCACCGAGGTCCCCGGGGGGCTCGTTAGAGCCACTGGAAGAGGTGAGCTAAGCGAGGCATGGCTATGAGGAACTGCAGGCATCACTGCATCTGCAGCCTTTAACCACCACTGCTCCTAAGACTCAAGGATCCACTGAACATGAGGCATTTGTGCCTGGTCTGGGCTGGCGGGGCTGACTCAGAGGCACCCACCGTAGTGAATGACGCAGTGAGCCGCCAGCTATTTGGACGGGACTGGCATTCTCCAGCACACCCTGACTCGCAAGCACAGACTCACAGGTCCTCAAAGCAAAGCCAAGTGGGGGAGAGCGACGCCAAGCCTCCGTTTGCAGGCGCATGAGATGTGATGAGCGCAGCTTTAGAGACTGAGGTTTCATTAATGTTAAGTGTCAGGCTCGGAACAGAAATCCAGATCTCTTTATTTCTATTACCCTCTTTAAAAAAGTTAAAACCCAGCTAAAAGCTAAAACTCATAAACAAACTGCCAAGTACTTGAATATACAGGCACACACACAAAATCTGAAATCTACGTAACACTTCAACCCACTAGCTGTAAACGACCCTAAAAAGTGCTGTTTCATCTTTTTACTTCTTATGCTTTTCTTTTCTTCCCCCAGCTTCACTGAGCTAGGACTGACATGTGATACTGGATAGTTTAATGTGTACCGCCTGTTGATTCGATACACGTACACCCCAACACGTTCATGCTTTTCTTCATAGAGTTTCTTTTTTTCCTTCATAATAATTCTTTTTGAACAAAACCCCCGCTTTTCATGAGGTTCCTGCTACTGAAGGCTTTAGAGAGCGCTTCTGGATAGCCGTGCAACTTAGCAGCAAGTTCTGGAAGCCATAAATTTTTATCGCCCAAAGGTTTGTGATTCTGCTGCCCATTAGAAAACACTGGGGTGGGGGAATCATCACAGGGTCCCTCCAATCAGTTACGAAAAGAAGAGCTGTCCTTCTAACAACCACCTTCAAATGCACATACTCACAACTTGTGGTTCGAAGTAGCAGCTGTGAAAACTGAATGTGGGGGAGGGTAGAGCTCAGTGGTAGAGCACATGCTTAGCACACGTGAGGCTCTGGTTTCAGTCCCCAGTACCTCCACTGAAAAATTTAAGAAATAATACATAAACAAACCTAATCCCCTCCCCCCCAAAAAGTAAAAGTGCAGGAAAAAAAATGGAAAAACATTACAAATGAAAAAACATTTTTTAAGGAAAATTAAATTAACTAGATAGTGATTTGTAACAAGGGGACACTGCTGGACAAACCAATAGCCCCAAAACTCAGTGACTAAAAACATCGAGTACTTAGAATGGCCTCAAATCCCTTTGTCAGCGTGGGTGGCCGGGCTGGGGGTGCCAGATCCCTGGGGGTGGCTGGCTCTTGGCTGGCTACCAGCGTCTCTCATCTTCCGCAGGAAAGCCTGGGCTCCCCCGTGTGACAATGACAGGGCTCTTAGCAGATTCGTGCGAGGTTTTAGAACTGACACATCATCATTCCTGCTGTATTGTCTGGGCTGAAGCAAGTCACAAGGGCAGCTCAAAGTCAACAGGAGAGAAACAGACATAACCTCTTGATAAGAGAAGTGTCAAAGTTGTATTGCACAGGGCAGGGACATAGAGAAGAAATGACTGAATGATTGGGACTATTTTTGCAACCCACCAATGCCTCTTCTCTAGAGAGTGGCTTTAAACTAACTTATGTATTAGTTCACTCCCCTTTTGAATGAACATGGATGGAGCACCTAGCTTTGTAAAGCACTCTGCTGAGAGCTGGAGACCCAGATACAAAGAGCAGGGAACGATGTGACCCTCAGGGACGTGCCCATATACAGATATGGTAAACTTTAAATAACAATTTTTTTGAAATAAAGAAATCATTTATATTTTGAAAAAGTTAATTTTTAAAATTTTTCTTTAAAACTATGTTTTTTTTAAAATCAATTTTCTGACAGTTTCCATGGGGAGGCATTTTTGGAAAAACTCAGGTTTCAAGTCAACATAGGCTCGTGCTCCAGTCCACCACTTCCTGGCTCTGTGACTTGGGCCACTTACTTTAACCTCTCTGAGCCCCAGTTTCTTCCTCTGAAAGGGGGAGGCAATCATTGCTCCCTCATGCTCACGTCAGTATGAACTGCAGCCACCCCCGCTCAACGCCCAGCTCATTCCTGGGTCGCACGCACCGGTGACACCCACAGTGCGCGCTCCGGGAGCCCAGCCGCACATGCACGCGTCAAGACGCGGGCTGGGGATGCAGGTTTAGTAAGACTGGATGCAGGCGCTGAGGGAAGAGTTAACAGCACAGAGCCGACAAAAGCTCCGAGTGTCCTTTAGTTAAAGAGCCCATGCTCCTCAATTAGGAAATTAGAAAAAGGCAGGTGATGTCTACACAGTGGTACCGGCATCTCCTCCCCGGAGTCTTCTTCAGGGAGAGGCTGGGTCTTTACGAGGCAGCATGGGACGTTCTGCTCCCTCCTCTGAATGACTCGGCCACTTTATTTATTCCGGCAGGACTGCCGCTGTGCCCGGGTGACAGGCACAGAGGGGCATAGGAAATACAGATTTGGTTAACTTCACCGAGCAGGAGAGGTTATCGGGGGTTGAAAAGAGGCCAGATGCATTTCCCAAGGGGGCCTGGCTATTAGCAATGCGGTGAATTTTATCCTCCGTATAAAATAGACAAGGTTTAGCCTCTGCACTCTTGGCTCAAGAACGAGTGAGAGGAGGCTGCTGGAGGGTTTTTATGAGCCTTATAAATCACTGAATTACTTGCACATTTTATTGAATCTATTTGGCTCTCAAATAATATTTGCAAATCACATGATAGGCATTATCAAAAAGGAAAAACGCTACTGTCTGATCCTAAAAATGCCATATTCTCACAGATGTGAAGGATCTCTCTTTTTTCCTCCCATCTCCTGAAAACACGCACTTAAAGGGAAAGTACATAGCTCTTTATTAGTTCGAGAAGCTGCGCTTTTCTTGAAACAATGTATCACCTTTCATGATTAATATTTATATTTAACCATCATTCTGTCCATAGTAGGTGGTAACTTTTATAATAAGGGTGGTAAGTTTTAACCATTATATTGTATTTATAATGTGGTGGTTTTAAATGATTTCTGAGTATTAAAATATGCATGATACTTTGGTAAACCTCTAATATTTTTATTTTTCTGGATCCTCCTATTTAAAAAAAGGCTCTCACAAAATAATGAAAAGCAAATGTGCAATTAGAGAGAAAGGTTCTTAGCTCTTTAGGAAATCATTATACACATGGGTGTTTTGGTAGGGAAATGGAGCAGAAGGAGAATTATTTAGAAAGTAGGTTTGTCTCAGATATTTTGCTAAATTGTGTAGTTTTGGTTGTCATGGCAATAAGCACCATGATATAAATGTCTATGCAGAAATAGAAGTCACTCATACTATATTCACAAGAATCGACAAAATCTCATTATTTAACGGGGAAAAAAATCTCAACTTGGATAAAGGAGGGGAAAACATGGTGTGTCAAATTTATTTTTCTGACGAACTGCTTGCTATTTCATCTCTGAAACAACATAAAGACAAAATATTTGTCACTAAATGACAGCAGCAGCACCACGTGTAAAGCGTCTGGATGCACCAGGAAGCACTCACGAGACACTTCGCAGACGCAAGGTCAACAAAATCGTTAGAAAGTGTGAAGCAAACGTTCCAGTCAGGAAGTCAAGAAAAAAAAGAGAGAGAGAAATTATAAGAAAGTCAAAATAGGGATTTCACAGAACTGCAGAACTTAGTAAAATAAATAACATAAACATGAGAAATGACAAAAAGACAAATAAATTGATTTTTGAAAATCAGTAATTCTTAGAGGCAAATTTCAAGCAAGACTTATCAGTGATACTGGAGTAAAGGCATAATAAGTAAAGAATATTAGGAATGTAAAAGTTGTCAAACTAGAATTATCATAGCTATTGACTGGATGATTATAAAGCAAAGCTGTGATTTAGTTGGTGAGTATGTTTAAAATTTTCAAGGGGACAATATTCTAGAAAATACATATGACTTTAAAAAGAAGGAAAATAATCTGATTAGACTTAGAAACTTCAAGATCATATTCACAGGTCAATTCTCCCTCCACTTCCCCCCAAAATTTTAGAATTCTACAAGACATTCGAGATATATATCACCCTCATTCAACACAAACCACTTTAGAAGAGAAGAAAAACAGGTTACTCTCAATTCACTCTTTAACATAAAGTTAATAGCAAAAGATTGTATAAAAAGAAAAAATAAATAAAATCTTGTCTCACTAATGAAAATAAATGCAAACGTCCATAATACTGACTAGAAAATTCAATCTAGTACATCATGACCAGATAGGGCTTGAACTAAAACTGAAGAATTATTTAACTTAAAAAAATATACATCAATACAACTTGCCACATATGCAAAGAAAAAGAGAAATAGATACAATAATCTTAATAGATAAAAGGAAAACTTCTGGTAAAATAGCATCCATCTATAATGAAAACATTTAGCAGAGATTACTTACTGGAACTCTAGGTAAACAGATTACTTCCTGACAGATATTTAAAGGTACACATTAATTTGGAAACAAGACAAGAATATCTACTATCACCATGAATTTTCAACATTGTACTGGCAGCACTAGCCAATGCAATAAAAGAAGAAGTAATAGATGATATAAAAGACAAGGAAGACAAAACACATAATTATGGTCTTAGTTAGAACATTAGAGAATGAGAAGATCTTCCACAGGAAAGTTATTAGAACTAATAAGCAAAGTCAGCAGGGTTCCCAGACAGAAGATCAGCTTATGAAACTCAGGATGGAGTATCCTAATAAACAAATTAAAATGCAACAGCAAAATAGCTCTCATCACAGCAACAAACAGCACACAGTACTTAGAAAAGAATCAAATAAAAATATGCGTAAAACTGACAGAAAAAACACACCGATATATTTAAGAAGTAAAAGGATGCACGAAGAAAGAGAAATATAGATCGTACACATGGAAGAAACCAATAGCCTGAAAAGGCCAACCCTCCCCATTAATCTGTAAATGCATTTCTAGTCGGAATCCCATAAGAATGTTTTTTATGGACTGAGTCAAAGGGATTATAAAATTCATATGCAGAAATAAAGATCCAGAGGTAACCAAAACAAATATGAAAAATAAAAACTTATTATTGAGAACTTACTTATTAAAATAATATATTATTGATACAGTTTTAGTCAAATAGGTTAAAAATCAGGAGGGGGTAAACAAGAATTTTGAATAAATAGGATAGAGATAATTGAATATTTGTCTAAAAATAGCATACCAATTTCTCATATAAACAAAAATAAACTCCTGGTGTATTGAAAATCTAAAGGCTTTAGGAGAAAATGTAAGATGCCCTTGGAAAAGAATGTCTCTGCTAAGCCGCTGCAGGCAGGTCACTGTATAGAACTGAACAAATCCTCCTGCATGTGTATGAGCACGTCACCGTGGGGCGGTGCAGACCTGCATCGCCTTGTACAGCCTCACTTGCAATCAGGGAGATGCAAGTTAACGCTCTCCCTGCAACTCTGCCACTCAGTACTCACCCCAGGGAAAACTCTAAATAGGTATCTCAGGAGTCTTACAAGGATGCAACCTTATAATTGAAAACACAAAGAGACTTATGTGTCCATCTGAAAGGAGACAGATGAGAATATTGTGGTTTCTCTTCAGGGGAATTAATGCAACAGTTACAAAGAATGAATTAGCTCATCAGGTTTCAATATAGTTAAATCTCAAAAACCATGTGGAGTTAAAAAGGGAAGTTCAGCATAAAATGGACTCTGACAGCACTTCTGTAATCCTTAATGAAGCACAATGTTACATACTTGTTATGAAAAAACACTTATCTGAACAAATAAAAAAAACTGTAGAGAATGCACACAGGAGGACATTGCTGTCTCTGGGGCAGGAAGGAGAGGAATGGATTTATGTGGATAAACAAAAGGAACTTCAGCTTTTAGCTGCAATTTTCCCTTTCTTTTGTGTTAATGAAAATCTGATGCAAAAGTGGCAAATGTTAATAGTGTCAGGTAAGAGGTAAGTGATTGCCTGTGACCTTCTGTATTCTTCTTGATGATTAAATATTTCACACACACCCCCAAAATACAGGTAATGAAGAGAGATATCACACATTAAATGGGAAAAAAGCTAGATGTCTATTTTCAGTTTCTCACAAATGCACAGCAGGTGTTCTAGTATCTCTATGAGGCATTGGGGGAGTTCATAATATAAATTAATTTACTAAGAATGAAGTACTGCACATTATAATTAATAAGGCAGTGTACATAATGCCATTTCCCCAATTCTTAACTACTTATGAACTGCTGGTATGGAGTTTTAGATTACCTTTCTTGTAGATATCTTTTGATTTGTAATATCCATCAAAGAATTTAATTTTTCTAATCATTTTAATAAAGTGCTAAGGGAGAACGTTGAAACTAACAAGTAAATATTTGGGTTTTAATCGAATTTATTTACACATTCAGTCCCTGCTTCAGAGGCAAGTTTTACTTTGTAGTTTTGTGTCTGAAATTGAGGATAGATAATCTCTATGACTCTTTCTTTTTAAACTTTTACTAACAATTTATAAAATATATATCAAATGAGAGAGAGATAATGAGATTTTACTTAGGATTCTCAAGTGATACTAAATATATCACACAGCCAGATGTTTTCTTGGGGAAATTATAATTTCCAATTTTATTATCAAAATAACAGTGAAAAATCATTTAATTTCTAGACATTTTCTCCTTACTTTCTTTCTCCACTTTCTTACCACCCGGTTTACCATTTAGATAGTTTCTTAACTTAATTTAGCCTCAAAAACCCTGAGGGGCATTGCAAGCTCCCTCACTGAGATTCCTGGAGTGTAATGGGAGAGATGTGTGTGGTTTGGCAAAAGTGTTTAATTTGGGTATTGCTCTGCTTTGCAGTGGTCACAGAGCCCGCCAAGCCCCGCCCGCACTACTGAGAATTCCTACAGACCGTGCCGTGGATGCTGTGGACAGTCCCAAAGGGCAGAGAACACTTACATGTGGAGTTAGGTGATAATTATACAAGTTCCTTACATATTTGGGGGGGAGGTGCAGACAGACCCCTGACAGACCATGTTGCACATCCATATCAAGGGTGCCCACCACGTTAACCACAGAAATATATATTCAATACTATCTTTTCTGACATGACTATAAAATTTCAAAAAAAAAGGGGGGGATTCATGAACAATAAAAGTCTATTCTAAGTTTATCCAAATTTTGAGACTTTTCTGTGACTTAGGAAATGGGTCTGTGAATCTGCAAATCCTTAAGGCTTCCATGAATTTCAAGGAGTCAGAAATACTGCAAACATAGCCTTTCTTTCCATTATTTTGGGATTTAAATTCAGGTTTGCATGACCCATGGGAGAAACAGAGAGGAAAAAAAAATGGAGTTAGGACTCAAAGGAGAATAGTACTTTTTAGAAGTTAAACTTATAATACATTGATTCATCTCTAATTTTCCAGCAATTCTTTTCTTTATTCATCTGCCTAGTAAAGAATCTTTACAATAAGACTCACACCATAAATGGGGGCACTGACACAGCAGCAGTGTTCCTACTGAAAGGAAAATCATGTGCTTTCCAAGGCCTATGTTTCTTTTTTTTTCTACGTATGTGTGGAGTCAAAAATCTACACCAAGTATAAGTATTTCCAATTATACACATTTAAGGCTCTGTACGATTTAAATGGCAAATGGAAATTTTCTAACAGTTTTTACGAGCAGCTGGATCTACACATTAATTTTTCAATGTGAATTTCAGCAGCTCTGCCAGTAATTCTGTAAGAGGTTAATTTGGTGGACTTGACATGTCAGCTTTCTGTGAATAAGCTCCGTATTTAAAGGGAAGTCACAAATTAACTGATGGTAAGAAATTATAACAAAATCCAGAATCCTCCCCACATCAGATATTAAGCTCTGTCTGCTGGAACACAGGTGACAAACCGCGACCCTCAGATTGCGGACTGCACACTGAACGTGCTGATCAACGTGCGCTGGGATCTTGCACGTGCATGTTTTAATGAGAATTTCAGTCCGCCTTTGTCCAGAATTTTAGTATGGTTTGAAATCTTCTGGTATGTCTGTATTTATTTAAGAACTTTCCCATTAATACCTGTTAGTTCTCATGTTCCCCAAGTAGCCTCTAAAAGCGGCAGTTTTCAGGAATTTGGTGAAGACCGTATGGACAACAAAGAAATTCTCAGGAGCTTTCGTTCCAAGACCAGCAGACGTGGAGAGACTCCTGAATGCACGTGTGCTCCCGACGGCCTGCCCTGCCCACAGTCACCATTAGTGACAAGAGTATTAACAAAGGTTTTCATTGACAAGATGCCAAGGAGCGCTCGAACATTCAGGTGATCAAACAGCCCCGGAAAGCTGCTGCTTAAAGATGGTTAAGGTTAGGGGTCAAAAGGGTTACCAGAGATGCTTCATCAAACAACCCACAAAGCAGGTGAGGAACACAGGGGGAACTCCCAGCCCAAAACCATCATCACGTTGGTTCTGGAGGGTCATGGGCCCCCCAGTAACCGAAAGCCTCCCACATTCTTGGACTGTCTTCTTCCCAGATTCATAGGGTTTTAAAATACTTCTTGGTGCTCAGAAGGCCATCGATGCCCTCAGCCAAGAGAGAGCACATCTGCATCTCTAGGCATGAGAGATGATCTGATTAATTCATCGAGGGGTGTGGGCGTGGGCGAGGGGCTTAAATCCCTAAAAACAGTCAATCAAACCCTTGAAGTGAAATCACCTCGCTACAATGAAATGCTGTAATGCTCTCATGGCTGACGGTCACACTGGCTTCTGCGCGTCCGTAAGCCTGAGCCTTGTCAAGCTGGCGGTGACCCCCCAGCGTCCATCAGTCCTACCTGCTGGGCTCGTCTTGATTGTGGAGGCAACTGTTCACCGTGTTCACCAGAAAGCCAAACAGACGACTGTACAGGGACTTGGCCAGGAGATCCCGGTAGAATTCAGCCATCTCTGCGGTGTGCCGCCATGTGATCAGCTCCCCTGGAAGAGCAAGAGGTGGGGCGTGAGCACCAGGGTCCCTTGTTCAGACGCAGAGCTGCGCCCATGGATGTCTTCCTCCACGTCCACATCCATCAGAAGACGTTACCGGTACACTGACTTGAATAAATGAGCCCTCTGCCAGTTACTGCAGAACCATGTTTCCCTGAAGGGCGTGTCACACACGCTGCAGCCTTGTTTGCTGCAGGCGTTGACCCCAGCTTTGAGCGCCATGCAGGCTGTGCGATCTCCCTGCGGCCAGGGGACCGACTCACTGCAGAGCCCTCTCAACCAGCTTTCTGGTAACAGCTCATGGATGTGGATATGGAGCCATCCTCCAGGCACCTGGAAACCTGGCCATCTGGAGAATTCATTGTATTTTAAGTATTTTCAAAGAGCTGAGCCTGCTCATCACAATATGGGCCGGGAGTTGGGGAACAAGACTGAAGGTGGAAATCTCTTATTCTCAAAGCAGCGGTGGCTGAAATCCTGAGCGATAACGTTCTGAGTGGAGACTAGACTGGAGAGGAAACCGAGAAGGAAGTACAGGGAGGTGACTGGGGGTGAGGGACTCTCCGTTTCTGCCGGAGGGTGGCGGGGTGGCGGGCATCTGATGTCCACAGTCTGTGGTCGTGGCCAACCTGGCTACGCTGGGATGCAGGCTCATGGGGAGTCAAGCAACAGGATGCTGACTGTGTTAAATGAAGGCCTAGTATTTCGTGAGAATTAAAAATCCCAGCACTTGTCATATGACCCAGCAATCCCACTCCTGGGCATATATACGGAGAAATCTCCAATTTGAAAAGATCCATGCACCCCAGTGCTCATGGCAGCACTATTTACAACAGCCAAGACATGGACGCAGCCTAAGTGCCCATCAACCGAGGACTGGATAAAGAAGAAGTGGTATATATACAATGGAATATGACTCAGTCTTAAAAAAGAATAAAATCATGCCATTTGCAGTAACATGGATGGACCTGGAGATGATCAGACTAAGTGAAGAAAATCAGAGAAAGACAAATATCATATGATATCACTTATATGTGGAATCTAAACAAATGATAAAAATGAGCTTATTTACGAGACAGAAACAGACTCAGAGACATAAGAAAACAAACCTATGGTTACCAGCAGGGGGAGGGGGAGGGATAAATTGGGAGCTTGGGATTAGCAGATACCAACCACTACATAGACAGCAGGTAAACAAGTTGCTAGTGTCCAGCCCAGGGGGCGGTATTCAGTGTCCTGTAACAAGGGGAGGGTGCAGCTCAGCGGTAGAGCGCGCGCTCAGCATGCACGAGGTCCTGCTTCAATCCCCAGTGCCTCCATTTAAAAAAAATAAATAAATAAACCCAATTGCTGGTCCCACACAAAACATTCTGTAACAAACCATAATGGAAAAGAATGTGGAAAAGAATGTACGTATATACACACACATACATGTGTATGACTGAATCACTCTCCTGCACACCTGAAACTAACACAACACTGTAAATCAACCGCACTTCAATTTTAAAAATTATGGAAAAATAAATGAATAAACAGAAATCCCAACATTTTCAGCACGAGGCACCATTCCCGTCGATTCACTGGTGCCTGGGAAGTGGCCGCCATTGCAACTGACGAGATGGCGAGAAGAGGCTTCGCTCCAAGGAAGAGGGCAGCCAGGCACCTTGTACACCGACATTTTAATTGCGTGAGCCCTCCTGGATCAATGAGTTTATTTGTCTAAAATGACTGATCAGCTACAACAAAGGTGACCAGTTAACCAGAATGGTCTCTCAAGAGCATTAGGAGTTTCATAAAGGTGAAAAGCAACGCACAGAAAAATTTACCTTTAAAATATTGGATATCAGTCGTTAAAGCAGACGCCAATTCATCCGCTGATACTTGCAACATTCCAGCCACTAAAGTTAAAGCAGCAATGAAAACATATCATTAGTGTGTACTGTTTGATGGCAAGAACATTGGATTTTATAATTTGTAAGATCTGTATGGATCTATTAGAAAATGTGTGTATTGAAGGAACTAAACCACCTCTGTAAGCGGCCAGTGCAACTAGAGAGACAGCTGACGGCAATCAAAACGCTAACGAGGTCTCGGGTATTAAATCACCACGGGTATTTTTTCCCTCCTTGCCCTCATGAATGGCCCAGGAGGCTTTTCCCCAATTCCTAGTTAAATTACTTTGACATGAAGTGAAGACATGCTGATTATCAACAACCTGTGGTTTTAAGGTATTTTGAAAAAACCTGGGAGTGACTAACAAGGCAACTTCAAAGTGGAGAGAGATTTTTGGCTAGAGCTTTGAAGTAAAGTAATTACATTCTGTTTAAAATGTTTAACTAATAACACGCTCCCCAAATGTACCGGGTGGCAGGGGGCGGTGGAGAGTCCTTAGAATAATGTAAAGAAACCCAGTGATATGCCCAAGCATCAACACTGTTAATGTGATGTGCAGCACGAGAACATAAATGCACATCTCATTCACTCACATAACCAGAAGGAAGACATTGGATACCCCCGCCCCCCGCCCTGAATTCTACTCCAGCAAAAAAGATTTCATCCCACCCGGCTTCTCTGTACTGTGTCGCCATCTGCTGGCCAGTCTGCAAAACTGCATCTCGGTGAGGTGCCTGTTAGATCTGTTCCACTGACCTTGCTCCAGGAGCTGGAGGTCAGACACAAACGCCGAGTCCGCCTCCGTCAGGGCGGTGAACCGAATGTCTCCAATGTGTAACACGGCTGCTAGAATCACAAACAGATTCTCCACCTCCTACGCGGTGTACAAATACAGAAAATGAATGGGCTTGCTTAGAAGAAAGATGAAAAGAAATCCTTTTAAAAACCTCAAAGTAGGTTAAAAAAAAAAAAAGATGTGCATGCTATTAGTGGCAGTGTGATGTTTTTCAGATCCAGAATGTTCCCTAAAAGAACTGCCAATCTCTAACTCCAAATCCAAAACCTCGTAATTCAACACTTGTTCCTGAAGTCCACATTTCTATACCTTAAACAAAAGAGGAAGAGGGCAAGGAAGTGACGTTCTGATATTAACAGATGGTTTCTGGAAAAGTATCAGGATGAAAAATGGATGATCATGTAGTGATGGTCCGACTGGCTGGGCGTCAGCTGTAGAGTCAGACTTTATACATCTCCTCCCAGAGAGCGCAGTTACTGTATCCATCTCATAGTCATCTCTCTTATAAGATAAACTGATTATGATTATAGAATTTTTAATTTCTGCTAGAAAATTAGTGGAAGAGGCACAATGAAAACAATTTGCCTATACAAACAAAATGCTAATTTTAAAGGTATTTTAAGGAACACTCGGGGGAAAAGGATGTTAGTGAGAGCGACCTTTGAGCAGAAGGTAGCAGGAGGTGTGAGAGTGTTTCCTTAAAGAATATCTGAGAACCTGGAACTCTGCACAAAGAAAGAAATTAGACCTTAGATTTGTTTTTGGATAGTCCTTTTGTGGTAAGAAAGAAAAGTCAAGAAAAAGCGGTAAGCTGAAACGTGCTTCTCCAGAGTTGCAAACGTCTAGTGTTATGATATCAATAGTAAAAATGTGTAAGCCTTCTTGAGGACAAGGGACATAACCTACCAAACTCTCAGTTTCCTAATCTGTAACTTGGGAATAAAAAGCTCCTGCTTGTGGAAATTTTTCTAAGAACAATTATTATCTGCTTTATAAGCACATAGTTGATACAATACAGTCCTTGAGACTTTCATTAATTTCCACTCTCATGAACTTTCAGTTTTCATATTAAGGTTCAATTTTATTATCTTTAATATGAGAACATTGAAAAGGATAATCTGTAAGTAATTTTCAAGAATGATACTCTATGACTGTAGCATTGCTTAGAAAGTTGTTTGGTAACTTCGAAATCCTAAATTGGTGTTTCAAATTTTATTCCTTCATGCTTGTTTACATAACATTTCCTCCTCCCTTTTCAATAAATCTAGCAAATCCTCACTAAATTTTCCAGTGCCCTGTGAGATGGCACACCTGGATACAGACAGGGAGACTCTGTTCTGTCCTCAAGGATCATACAGTTCAGCGATGGAGACAGAGCTGGGAAAACTAGCCCTAATCCGAATTACAATGTGCTACTACGTGATACAACGCGATACTATGCGGGCAGAGGCAGGGGCTGCGGCTCTGTGCCTGGGCGCCGTGAGCCAGCCCGCCTCTCCTCCGTGCGGCCGGCTGCGTGGTGCTGGTGGAGGACCGAGGCGCCGGCGCCTTTACAGACAGATCTCCCGGGACCACAGTCACACGCCTTGATTCAGGGTCTTGCCGGCCCAGAAGTACCTTCCCCCAATCTCAGGGGACAGTCTTTTCCTCCTAAGCGGACCCAGGTGTCACCATCCCAGTCACTCCCAAGGCTTGAGATGACGTGATTACCTTCATGCCTTCTGTTAAAATGCACGTATTCCTTTTACTAAAAAGCTTGTCAACCCCCTGCTGGCTACCTGAGATGGAAAGTATGTTCTGCCTGCCCTGCCTCTGAGGACCAGGCATGGACTTTTAATACCCTGTTTCCAAGCAACTGACCTTTTGGAGGAATGGCCCCTTGGCCACCCCTACATTCCAGTTTCCTCTAAGGAAGCGGTGATTTTGGACTTGGAGGAAGGGAAAAATAACAAAAAGTACCATAGTGGCGAGTGCACAGACAGAAAAGCACAGATGGCCAGGAGCGAGGGAAAGAAGGGAAAACGGAGACGGCAGAATCAGAGCATCAAAGAACAAAACACCGCATGTGCCCATGTTCCTAGAATTCCAGTCCCTGCCTGGGGCACAGGAGGGGTGAGGCCAAGTGCCCAGAGCTGATCCACTTGGGGTGGGTCCCACCCTGGGTCCCACCCCCTTAGGCCTTCATTCTTGCCACCTCCACACCCCCTCCACCCACTCAAGGCCCCATGAGCCAGGTGGACAAGGGAAAAGGCAAAGACCCAAATTAATCAACTTACTGGTCTAAGGGGAGAAAAAAAGGAACGTTTTAAAATCTGCGACTACATCCGGGCTCCTGAACTACTGGTCTACCAGATCACCCGCGTGGTCTCACACTGGTCACTAGCTTGCTAACTGGGGGTTGGCCTTCATTCAAAATGATGCCCTATTGAATTAAAGAGACACAGAGACTACGTGTAAAGGAGACAGATTGGTGGGCATGTGACCGGTCTCAGGCTCAGGCCATGTCACATCTCTTATTCCCTAGACCTCTGTTGTTCCCTTCAGTGACCACAAACCACAAAGGCGACTTCCATTTAAATCAGTCAGAACTAAGAACAGTTAAGCTCCATTGCTCGAGCCTCACCAGCCGCACGCGGCCAGTGGCTGCCCTGCTGCACAGCGCAGGCACAGAGCCTCCCTAGGATCGCAGGGGTTCCCGCTGAGGGCAGTGGGTTTACATTTCAGATTGTGTTTCTCAGCTTTACAGTGCTTGGGGGCATTTGATAATTCCTTAAGAATTCTGACAAAGCATATTGTTTAGGGTGTTTTAATGATGTGATTAAAGCTGCCATTTTCTCTCAAGTCCATTTCGCTCTGGTTGGCTCTTGGGTCCTACGGGACAAGGGCTCCTTGGCCACGCTCTTAAGGACAGCAGCCCATCCTCCTGTCACGCTGTTCGTCTCCCTGGTACCTAAGGCCCTGAGCTTGCTGCCTGTTTACATCTGTCTCCCACTGGAACGTAAACTCCAGGAGGTAGAGAAATGGTTTTGAATGAATAACTTTTATAAGTCAGGAGAAGGTTGATTTCACAGTGAAATATTTGTGGCATGACTCACCAAGTTACTGAAGCCAATTACACTCAGGGCTTGTTTCAAAACAGCAAATCTCTCCCTGTTCAGAGAATGCTCTGCTGTTGATACATCGTCTCGAAAGGTCTGGTTCAAATACCTGCAAGGAGGAAGAGCACAGAGCTTTACGGCTGGGCGTGTGGCCAAACTCCGGTGGTTAAGTCACTCCAGCCATATTTGGTCCCCAGATTGATGGGGATCACTTGGACACTGTGTACCCATGTGTTTACAAGGCCCTGGTACATAACAGCTCATGATGTTTCAGGAAGGGGAGAGAAGTTCCTGTTGTACCAGGACATACTGACACTGTTTTGCCTGTTCTCACTTCAGCTGCGCCCTGCGCAGGCGAAGGTCACCAGTGCTGCCCGTCTTCCGTGGAGAAATCTGGCAGGTTCCATGGCGTGCTTTGTAATTAATATCTGCATTAAAGATTTTTCACTTAGAGTCATTTATTATTTCTTCTTGTCAATACCTTTTCATTACAAGGTGGCTGATTAATTCATTGATTTATCCCTTTCATTCAACAAACACGCAGGAATCACGCACCACACACACAATACTTCCAGCTGAAGTTATTAAGATGCAAGAGTGCATCCCTGGGGCTCAGCAATGAACACAGTGCTCCCAGGGCAGAGGCGAGGGAAGCACGCCACCACACAACCCAGGAGCAGAGAAAAGAGGCCCACCCAGCCTGCTTGGAGGAGGGGAGGAGGGGCAAGGAGGGAAGGGTCCAAGAGCTGATACTCGAGTAAGGGGTTGCCAAGCAAATTCAAGACCAAGGGTGTCCCTGGAGTGACCAGCAATACACACAGAGGCACCGGGATGGAGCAGGCGCGAGGTACGGGGGGACTCGGGGGTGTCCACAAAATTGGAGCCTCCGGGGAGAGGAGCAGAGGGTCAGGAGGTCACACATGTAGTTCTGTGTATCTTGCAAGAGTTCCCAGGGTGTCTTAGAAGGAACGGGTGGTCCCGAAGTCCTTGCAATAAAGAAAGGGCAGGAACAGATTGGTGTTTCAGAATGAACATTCTGGTAGCCCAGTGAAAGAGTCCCTGGAAGGAGATGAGGCAACGAAATGAGCTCAGGGGTCCAGCGTGGAGAAGATAGGACAGGACAGAGGGGGAGGCAGGACGGCCGGGCTGGCTGGACGCAGGCGCGGAGAACAGAGGTCGTGACCTGTGCTCTTCGAGCTTCTTTCTGGGGAAACGAGGTGGACGGTGGCCTTGCTCAAGAGGAGAATCATGTTTCTGAGAGAAAGACTTCTATTTTGTCACAGTCATGTTCCCTTTGAGCTATTTGGTAAAGTTTAAGCAGCAGCCCAAGAAATAATTGAGCATAAGCATCTGAAACTCAGAGAAGACCAGAAAAGGTCTGGCAGTCATTGGCGTGCGGAGGACTAAAACCAGGCGGCGGACGAGCTCACGGGAGGAGACGCTGATGGGGATGAAGGAAGGAGACCCTGGGAAGGAGGGGGTGGGGTCTGGGAGGACCTCTTTGTCCTGGACCTCGGCTGCGCGGGGTCGCCCAGCCCTCAGGAGGCTCAGGAGCTGAGGCACATGAAGACTGGATCAAAGACTCAAAGAAAAAGGTGTGGGGTCTGAAGAGAAGGAAAGAAGAGGGTCTGGAATCAGAGTTCAGAGGAGGGATCCCACCTTCTCCACATGCGGATGAGGTGGTAGATGTGGTCCAGGGGCCAGAAGTGTCTCCAGGCACCGAGGAACCACCACTGGTGGCTTCAGAAAGCAGGCAAGGTTGAGGACAAGGGGAAGATGGCTTGAGGAAGGGCATGAGAACTCGGATACTTGCTGCTGAGAAGGGACACTGTCCCTAAGCAGTGGGACACTGGAGGCTGAGCAGATGCAGCGGGCACCAGGTGGAGCTGAAGACCAGCTCCTGTGGGGCTGTCTCCTTCCCCAGAGGGCGAGGGAGCTGGGGTCGGGACAGTGGAACAAAAGGAAACCGTCAAGGGCAGCCAAATTGTCAAGGGACCAGGTTATGATGGTCAGAGTCATCTTGCCTCAAATTCACAAAGTTCTGACTGACGGCTTTTGACTTCGTCACCTATTAATTAATGGCCCCACAATTCCCAACTCCCAGTGTTCAGACCTTAGAGCTCCCCAGTCACTATCTTATGTTATCACTTTTACATCTCAAAATCATATACTTACAGCTCAAACAATCTGTTTTTTTTTTATCATCTCCTTTTAACTCACACATAACTCGAACAGCAACGTCTGGCAACGTCCATGTCCAGAGCCAGAAACATCAGAGAATCACTGCTATTTGCTTTTAAAATATTGACAGATCAAGGGAACGGTCCAGATGTTTCCACCAAGGGGAAGAAGGATGCAACGTGTAGAATGTTAAAAATCTTAGGCAGATTAATCCTGTTTGACTAATTCTACTCAAAGGAAAGGGTAGTGGGAAGTAACACCTTGTGTCAAATCCTCGACTGGGTGTTTCAGAAGCACTTCCCAGCCGGTCCTCACGTCGACCTGAGAAGCAGAGCTGCTCTTGTGCCCTTGTAGGAGACATGGGAATGGAAGCTTGTTGAAGATCTCCTAGCCAGTAACTGGCCAACTGCTACACCTTGTCCGACCCCCACCCCACCCCCTTGTAACTCGGTCACCAGTTTCGTGCGGGGAATTATTCTGAACAACTAAGTTTATAAAACTCACTTTCACAGGTCAGTGTGAGAAAAGCACACCTGCGCCAAATATACAAATATCTTTGCTTTCACATACAGGGAAAAAAAAGTACAGCAAACCAGATGAATATGTGTTACAACTGAACATGCAAAATTCTGCTTGTGCGTTGGATAAGACAAGAATTCACTGCACACTGACTTTATTTAAAATAAGTCAGGAGCAACGACTGTTGACTTGCGCTGTTTCTAATCAACTATTCCATTGTTCCAATTTGTTGTCGTGACAAAAAAAAAAATAGCATTTTTAGTGATACATCTCCTAAGGTGGGTCAAATTTATCGTCAAAATCATGTGTTTGTCTCTGGTGTGTGTGTGTGTGTGTGTGAGTGTATCTGTGTGTGTGAGTGTGTGTGTGTGAGAGTGAGTGTGAGTTATCTGTGTGAGTGTGTGTGTGCACTGATACTCGTGATTTGTGGCAAAGAAAACCCGATCTTAGAATAAATCTCTTACGTGTAAAGGGACAAATTAACGACGCTGACCACCCCCCCATGGGTTCACTGGGACAAGAGGACGAAGAGTTCAAGGTGGCAGTGATTTCATCTGAACACCAAATACAAACAATAACCTTTTGCAGAACAGCCGACATTCAAGGGCCTGAGCACCACACCAGGCGCCGACACCTCCGCTCTCCCAGCGGTGCCGGACACGCCGCAAACACTGCGAAGCCGCCAGGGGCAGGCGAGCAGGCCCCGGAGATGCGGTGCGCAGCGCACGACTGCGGTCAGCGGCATGTACTGGAAACGTCAAAGTTCTAAGAGGCAAGATCTCAATACATCTCCCCTCGAAGAGAAACGACGGTTACGAGGTGCGGCAGAACGTTAGCCAGCACGAGGGTGGCTTCCTATTTCAATACACAAATGTACCAAACTGACACGCGGTGCACCTTCAGCCAGCACATGCGCTATGTCAACTATGTCTCAGAAATCAACTAATCAATTAATTTAAAAATAAACGAACCAACAACAGCTGCCCTGCCCGAGCTCACGGGCATCCCAGCTCAGCAGACACACAATGACTCTCACGCACCTGTGGGTGCGCCCAACGTGCGCTGGGAGTGAAGGCTCAGATAGAAATAAAGGCGATTGTGGGGCCCGTTCACCAGGTCTGGGCTCGCAGACGACAAGCACCATTTTTTTTGCTGCCCTTTGATCTGCCGCATAAACACGAAAGAACCATGTCTTCCCTACTGTGGGCAAAGCTGCCTTCTCTCTACTAGGGGAAGTTCCATATGTAAACAGAAACCAGATAAAGCAAAACCAAACTGTCGGCGTCAACAACAGCCCTGTTTATCAGTCTGGGAAGGAAGAGGGTACACTCCGCTCCCTGCCCACCCAGCCCCACCTCGCTCCTAGAAGGAAATTCTTTCCTTTATGGTTTTTCAACTATCTGGAAAGTATTAACCATTTTAAATCCCCCCTGCAATGGAATAAGAATAAGGTTTTTTATTAACCCCAGGTTCAGATACATACATCTCCACCCACGGGAATGTTAATGTATTAGCTGCACACTGTTTTGTTTGGAGAGAGGAAACCCTGCCAGTGGTCTTCAGGAAGAGCATGGAATCCATTTAATAAATTACACATTCAGAAAGACTTCGGGTCCTCTGACATTCCCAGAATAGTTTGCCCATATTTTTCAAATCAGTCAGACTATTTCTTCAAAACATCTGGCGGAACAGATTCTAAACTCCGACCATCTCTCAAAGAGGAAATGCTTCTGTGAACTCACTGGGTTCTTGAAAATGGAAGTAGAGACACCAGGACAGAGTGGTCACCTCCTGCACTGGGGGCCCAGGACACGTGTTTGTAGAACCGAGCTCCAGGCTGCACCCCGTCCTCCAGCCTGAGGGCAGCAGGGGCCGCTCTTGCCAGAGGAAGGGGCACCTTTTCCTTCCCACCGAGACCCAGAGAATCAGCCATGTTTACATGGGTGAATTAGGGAAATGGAGAGAGAGAGAAGGTTTCACCCAGAGCTTGTGCCTTGGTCTGGCCTTTCTGAAACCGTGAGACACGCGGAGGCGGTGGGCTGCACCTGCCGGGGTGGAGGAGGGCTCTCTGTGACTCCCAGGGACCCCAGCTCACAGCAGACTGGCTCTGGCTCTGTGTGTGGGGAGGGGCGGCAGGCGTGTTTACATAAACAAGCCTCAGCCGAGGTCAAACAGGTGCAAAACCCCTCCTCGGGAAATCTTACCAAAAAGCATCATGTAAGGTCATCCTCAGAACACTGTTACAAAAGATAAACTCAAACGTCACCCTGAGTCTTAAACACTGACTGAGGGAGACACCTGCACAGTAAATTCTGCAACTGGTAACTATTCCAGAAGATGACACTCCCACACATGCCATTTAGGGAGAGTTACCACTGACGCACGGTTTCCAGGCCCCTCCTGGGACCCGTCCATGGATGTGCGACGCTAACCCTGTGAAATTTCAAGCTGCTTGTAACCCGCCGACACCTCGCGTACACTCTTTCAACTCGGTAGGTCTAAAAGCGAATTTTAATTTCCTCTCAAGGAAATTACTTTTATTATTTCTACCCTATTTCACTCCCCTTTCTTTCAGTTCCACTGATCAGGATGCCCGCAACGTCCAATCTTTCTCCTCCTTTGCTGTGTGGACATTTGCCTAACGGCGATGATTCTTCATTGACAATGAACCTCAGAGGTCACTTTCCTCCCAAGGCCCCCACGGCCCCAGCATCTGGAGACCAGCTCATCTCACCCATCCCGGGGGGCTGCAGTGACCTCCACGCCCATCCCATCAAATCACCCAAATACTGCAAGAGCCTCCGTCTCCAATCTTACATCCAGTCTGCTTTCCTCCTTGTAGTCAAAGTGTAAATTGAGTGAACTCTCTTCCCAAATCAAAATGCATCAATGGCTTCTAGTGGCCTTTAAAATGCTATCTCCCCAGCACGCCTGCCGGGGCCCCCAGCCTGGAACTCCACGTCCTCTCAGTTACTCTCATCCACCGCTGTGCCCGCACGCGGCCACGCTCTCCCTTCTGAACATAATCCACGCACGTCCAAACGCAGGGTGCGTCCTGTCTTCCCTCATGCGCCACCTTCTCGGGGAAGTGTCCTGGGCTGGGTGTGCCCCTGAGGGGCTCACCAAACCCTGCACTCCCCCACAGCTCTGCTATGTCAGACGCTGTCACCATTGCCTGGACAGGCATTTCCCCCCAAAAGGCAAGACCATGATTTTGCTTTCTATGTCTGGGGGTGGAAGGGTGGATAAATTAGGAGTTTTGGATGTTCAGATCCAAATGACTATGTATAAAATAGGTAAACAACAAGGTCCTATTGTACAGCACAGAAAACTATATTCAATGGCTTGTAATAACCTATAATGAAAAAGAATCAGAAGAAGAATATGTACTTATACGTACACAACTGAATCACCATGCTGTACACCAGAAACTAACACAATGTTGTGAATCAACTATGCTTCCATTAAAAAGCTACAAGAGCGAGGCCAGTCTTTGAATCACAGCAACCCTGCCCAGCTGAGCAGCTGCCACTCTGGGCTGAAGAGGATGAGTGCACACCTGATTTCTCTGTGGGGTTACCCTTCCCAGCGGTTCACCACCATGATGTCAGCTCCCCATTTACGGACGTTCCATCTCCAGAATAATCCTCCTGCTTGTTTCCTGGGTCCCCAGAACCCAGCTCCGCCCCGTCCAACTGTTCCTCCTCTGCCGGACTCTGCGCTGCGCCCTCCTCTCCACGAGCCGGCCACCGCGTGGTGGTGCCGCCCCCCGTCTGCTCCCGGGAGTTGCTTCCCAGGATTCTCCTCCTGCCCGGACAGGCCCATGTGCCAAGGCCGGACCAAGCCACACACTGAAACGAACCTCAAAACCTTCCCTGACTGCTCCAGCCATCCCCTTTTGCCTTGTTTAACTGAATGTGTCAACTTGGCTGGCTGGGCCACAGCGTGCCCAAATATTTTTATTATTATTATTATTATTATTATAATTATTATTATTATTATTATTATTATTATGACTTTTATTTTTATTACTATTCTGGGTGTGTCTGTGAGGGTGTTTTGGATGAAATTAACACTCTGATTGTTGACGGAGTTAACACTTGAATTGAACTGAGTATTGAACTGAGTCAGCAGATGGCCCTCCCTAGTTGGACAGGTCTCATCCGGTCAGTGCAAACCTGGATAGAACAAGAAGGCTGCTCCTTCCACAGGTGACAGGGACTCCTTTGCCTGACGGTCCTGAGCCAGGACACTGTATTTTGCAGTTTACTGACTCGAACGGAGACTAGGGTCTGGGGCCGGCCGGCTTCTGGACTGGGGCGTATACCACCAGCTCCCTGGGTCTCCACCTCACCCACTGCACAGCTTTGTGAACCAATTCTGTATACACGTATGTCTATACATACACACATATACATAAAGAGTTATATTCCTTCCCCACTTCACTTACTCACACATTCACACACTTAAATACGTAATAGTTTTCATTTAACATACACAACTTAAATGTCATCAATCTGATTCTCTTGGATAGAAATGATGTCAACCGCGTTCCTGATTTAGAGTCTTGTAAAATCTAAATCTGTATTGGATGTACGGTCAGCTTCATGTACGTCTGAACGTTTCTGTTTATGTGTCTCTGAGTTTCCAGACACACATGGCTGGTTCTGTTTAAACCTGGTAGGTTCCCAGTATGCGCGGGAGGGGCCATATGTAGTTGGTTGATAAGAAAGTAGTGAACACCATCTCTGCTCTTTTTCTTTGGCCAAAGATTGGCAAAAGGAAGTAAAAAAATCAGTGCCACGAAATTCATTCTTCTGCCAAAATAAAACCAAAACAAAACAAAACCCCACAAACACTATTATGAAGAATTTATTTGGGAAATGTTCTAGAAAGAACGGTTAGTCTAAGAAACAAACATGCAAATGAGCGATCAGAGGTGATAAATCTGCCTTAAGTTCTTTAAGGAGTGGTGGGAGAGAAGTCTGAGGAAATGGGAGGGAGGGGAGCAGTGAGGAAATAATAAAACATTTTTAAACAGAAGTATACATAGTTCACTTAGTTAGCCTGATGGCCCTTCCAGATAACATGACTGGACAAACAGCAAGTCTAACCTTTATAGAAAAAACTGCATGTCCACAAGCACACAGAAAGACACACACCCCACGTGCAAGAGCTCACGGCCCTGGCATCACTAGTATCCAAAGATCAGCTAGAACGTCTCTGTCACTTTAGTAAGAAGCACCGACTCCATTTTAGCAATCTGGGATTTTTGCAATGAAATTAAAATGACTAAAATAAAAAATATACTATGTCTATAATTTTAAAAAGACTTTAAAAATAAAATTCAGGAAAATCTTGACCACAATTCCTTACTAAACTGAAGACAGTATCTAGTAAAGCAATCTTGCCCAAAGCCAAGCATGCAGGTGGATGATGTCAGAAATGGGATTTCAGAATGGGTTTTTTCAGGAGAGATTCATAAATTAAATTAAACTAAATACCCCAAGCTTTCTTTTTGATAATATCATCTCATTTAAAAGCTAAATAAAATTGATCGTTAACACACACAAAAATACTTCTGTATCATAATTAACCCTAATGACATCAGGAAAAAAGGGCCAGGAAACGTGGGTTCCTCTCCAAGAGCTGCTGAGCTCCTACTTCTCTGTCACGCCTATGTTTGAATATCTTCTAGTAAAGTCTGTCTTTGGGACCTGTCGTTAGGATTATAAACGTTATGTATTTTCAGTAAAATTACATATTATATAAAAATATACTTTATACATAATATTACAACACAGATTTTTTAAAAACAGTCAACATAATCTAAAAGGAAAATGAAATCAAGCAATTAGCACTGCAAGTGAGCTCTTTACTTATGCTCAGTTTAGCTCTAAACTGCTTTGAACTACTCCAGTATTTCCACCTGTATGCTAAACTTGAACAACAATACACTGTTCATGGAATAACAGAGTTCAGATAAGAGTTTCATGGTCCAAATAAGTAATGCCTACGAACTCACCGACACTGCGCTGTGTTTTTAGGTCAAAATTCTTCTACATGAAAGAATGTATTTGCAGAAAAGGCACGTTACGTTGCCTGTCATTATATTTTTTCATTTAAAAATTAGCTGAAAGTAAACAATTCTGAAAACATTATTATTGAAGGTCAGAAGGACGTGCTGTAGCTCCAGATGGAATATTCTAGTTTTGAGATGTTAATATGAGAAATTCAAGAAGTTACACGAGAATCTTAAAAAGCAATCAGCTATGCAGAGAGGCACAGTGTCAGTAAAGCATGTTTAAAACTAGCGTTTCCAAAGACAGATTCTGGAATCTTCGAGACCAGTAGGCATAACTGTTCTGGTCTTAATATGTCCATCAGTCTAGGGGCGTAATTACCATGCTGTTTTAACTTTTCCCTCAGATACCGAGGAAATGAAATGACGCTGTGAATCAGGCCACCCTCACTATTACTACTGCTGTGACTGTAATATCATTCTCTCGAGAAATAACTATTTTTCTAAACCAATGTCACCCCTAAAAATGTTAGTAAGCATCATTTTAAAGAGAAACATGATGAAGCTCAGATGCATCTTCACTGTCAAACTTATTTTCAATTTCCAAATGTACCTTGCCTTAGAAGTAAATTTAAATGGGTTTTAGTACTGTGGATTCTTAAACAGTACACAAATCCTTCTGGTAGCTTCTTTCTGCATGACCTGCTGCTTCTAATAACTTTAGCATTTATAGTTAAGGTTTCAAACACTTGCAAAAGTTAACCTTGAATCCCAAATTTTATGAAAACAAACGCTTATAAAATAAGGAAGATAAAAATCAATGGATATTTACTTCCGACTTGTTAGGAGACAACTTAAAATTGGGATGGGCGAGAATTAAATTACACAAAGTAACTAATGCAAGTTAAAAACTACAGTTGCCGTGGTTTTTAAAAAAAGGAGTGATCATGGCCTATTTTCCTGATGATTTTAGGAAAAGTTTTATTTAAAATGGCAGGATGAGCTACCACAAGATCTTGTATATATTTCCCTGTGCTAGTGGCGGCTCACAGCGAAAAAACAATGTGACAGTGAATGTATGTATGTTCATGAATAACTGAAAAACTGTGCTCCACACTGGAATTTGACACAACATTGTAAAATGACTACAACTCAATAAAAAATGTAAAAAAAGAAAAAAAGAAAAAAGTTCTGGAGATCTGCTGCACAATAAGTAAATGTACTTGGCACTATGAAACAGTGTGCTTAAAAGTGGTAAGACGATGAATTTTCTGCTGTGTGTTTTCATCACAAAAATAAAATGTAAAGAAAGACCCCTTGAAAATTAATTAATTAACTAATTAAAAGGTGGGATGGCCTCCTTCTTTCTTTCTTTCATCTCCCCTCCCAGAATGATGCTCCGCCGTAAGCCCGGTGGGAACACAGGAGGCAGAGTACAAAGATGACGCACGTCAGGTGTCACAGATCATCTGTTTGCGCTTTGCGCCTCTGTCTCGGAGACTTTAACAGCTCACCCGCCAACAGCTCTGCTCTGAGCTTCCTTCTCACTTCCCACTAACCTCCAGTTTCAGACAGGACATCCCTTCCTGCTGAAACTGAAAGCCGTCCGCTAAGTGGAATCACTCACCCACTTCAGCCAAAGAGGAATCAAGATCCACTTGAAAAGGCCGGGGCACATAGGACATTTGAAACGTTGATGATGCTACATTTGAATAACGGTCCTGCATCTGTATAATGATCTAGACCAGGAGGCTGCTGTAAAGTTTAGTGATGTGTTACCGAGTCATTCTGCATTGCAGCAAACACAGTATCTTATCACATAATCCCAGTGAGTAATATTCTTGCAGTTAAAGCAGAAATGTAGAGGCCACATTTTATCAGTCATAATTTAATTTGCTCAGTGTATGATGCTAAGAATTGAGTGATTACGTTCAGACAACGAGTACCCATAAAATGTTTTTACACTTTTCCTCTTGGGGGGCCCAAAATATTCATTTCTTTCATTGGATGGACATTCTTATCATCACAGCAAATGAGCTGAGTTTTGTTTGGTCATCAGTTTATTGGCTCAGTCTTCAAATGCTTAACTTAATACCAGCCATGCTTTCTTAGTGGGGCCACAGTCCTGAACAGAGCAAGGTCCCCACTCTCTCGCTACTTACTCACTAATAAGGAAAACTCTGAACAAAAAATTTAGATAATCAATATTTCTCTAAGAGAGACAACTGTGTTGCCATCAGTCTAAGTTGCTTTGGTGAATCAGAGAAGCTTCATAAAGACAGACTTGAACAAATTCCATGCTGGCGAGAGACAGTGCCTGTGTTTTTGTTATTATAAACTGCTAATTTAAGCTGTCCCGGCTTTACCCAAGTAAATGACAATACTGAGTGTGCACACCTGCCAAGAATTGTGGTAAGTGGGACTCAAAGATGGCAGAGACAGAGTCTCTGGCCAGAGACATCACACAGTCAGCAGCGTTCAGGTAAGATGGCAGTAACAGAGTAAAACATGATGTTCTATAGAATACCAACATACAGAATAGCAATGATTACTTAACTATTAAGTCTGAAAGGCAAACTGATATTTTAGAAGGTTCTGGTTTTTTGAATACTAAAATGCTCCTACATGTTTCAGTCAACAATTGGCTTGATCAGAAATTCTACATGTGCATTTCAATTAGTGACGGAATAAAACGTTAACCATTCTGTAAATGCACTTGGTCTCATCAACATATTGTCTAAGAGGCTTTATAATCCTGGGGATTCTTCAAACATTATAAAAATCCCTTGTGTCAGAGAGAGGAACTTGGAAGTAATGCAGATACTTAGAGGAAATGTGCTTGTAATAGTAATTATATTATCCAAGACAAAGACAAATAGTCAAATAATAGAGTGACTATTTGAAATAATCAATGAAAGGTTTAAAAAAACCAATCTCTAACCAAAGAAGAGGGAAAACAAAGCGCTGTCCATGAAATGCAGACCCACTGGCCTCTCTGGCATTCTTTGGAAGCGAGGAATCGATTACATGACGAATGCAAAACATGGTATATTTATGCCAATTAGTCCACAAAATAGATTACTGTATGCATGCATAATTAAACTGACTTCTGGATATTTGGGAAAATTCAAAGTTAATTAAACAAAATTAATTTGCTTTGAGAGAAGGAGGAAGACGCGTTTGTCGGGCCCAAAGCAGGAAGCGTGGTATGCTAATTCTGAATTAATTTGAACGCTGATAGCTGCAGTGAGCTTTCCCTAACCATGCCAGCAAGAAAGGGCATTTCTCTCGATTGAATCAACGTTTGGGGAGGATTCTTAAGGAAGCAAAAGGGCGAGTGCGTGTTCCTGTCCGTTTTCTGGCTCCTTCCGCACGTCTGCAGCTCACTCTCTGGAAGGGGACCCGCCACGTCCAGGAGGACCCTTCTCTCCAGATGCTTTCCCAGGAGGGAGGGGCAGGGGGCAGGGGCTCAAGGACAGGGCAGGGGTCAGTGTCAGCCCACATTCAGGTCCTGCCTCCTGCCACTGACTTCCAGTGGCCTCTCCATCTGGCTGCTGCTTCCCCGAAGCGGGCTCACACCTTCAGATGCCCCCGGAACCACTGCTGCGCCGGGACCGACAGCCCGCGTGCCCAGAGCTTGACCCCGGGCGGCGGTGTCTGCCGAGCGTTCCCGGGCCAGGGCTTACTCGGAGGCTCCAGCACAGTCCCCCGCAGGCACAGAGAGGGGGCCTGAGTTAGTAGGGCGCACAGCAGGTGATCCTTCTCGTGAAAAGCAAGAAGAGACGGTCCGCTGGGCCACAAACTTCAAAATACTCGAGTTTTAGTTTTAAAGGATTTGCTGTGATGCCGCTCCCCGGGGCACCAGGATCCTGGCACTTCAACATCTCCAGCACGGATTAGCGTCTTCCGCGGCTTTCAGTGTTCAGAGCCTTTTTTCGTTATTAACGTATTTTGCAAAGGTTCCCGGCAGCAGAAGGCTCACGGCGGAGGTTCCAGGTGTAACACGCGGATGGTTTTCCCGAGCTAATGGCGTTTGATGTGAGAGACGACCGAGAATCAGCCACCACCGCGTGATGTTCTGTTTACCACGAAATATTTAAACAGGTGAGACGCCGCGGAGCTCCCAGGACAAGGTGTCCTGAGCCTGACACCGCACACACGCGTGCGCACACTCACTACGTTACAGGCGCCCCGCAGCCTCGTGCCACCGTGTTGACGCCGCCCCGTGCCGGCTGTTGACGCGGACGCTGGTGAGTGCTTTGCTTTATACAAAAGTGTTGGATTAATTAATCTCCCTGAAAGCTGAAGCTCTTAGGATTAGCTGCTCTGACAATATTCCCCAAATCAGCGCGCAAGTGTTTAGAGTCTGTCAAAGTGTTTAGAGTCTGTCAAAATACTTAACTCTAATCAAATTTAGTGAGATCCATTTCCTGGGTGGATGTAAACATGCTTCCAATCACACACACACACACACACACACACACACCACCCAATACGATCTATTCTGCATACATAGACAGCTCATGTGTCTCAGAATAACCTACACCCCCTGTTTACTCTGGATTGACAGTGAAGGAAAACAGAGGCTCCTCATTTCTTCAAGAAGGAGACATGTCATGAGGGGAGAAAGCCACACCTGGTGCGCTTCCGGGACCACGTGGACCAGGTAAACTGGAAGCAGCTTTCAGTGGGAAAGGTGGCTCAGTGGGCAAGGAACGGCCCCTGGGGCACCCAGGGGCGACCGTGCCCTGACCCTCAGGGTTTACAGGGAGTCTGATCTATTCTATCAAACAGGGGTCGTGGTCCATACGGGGAGGAGATCACGTTTTAGGCCCCAGAAATGACATAAAGTCAGACGTCCAAAGGCTACCGCCTCAAGGGGAAGAACACCCTCAGATGCTCACCCCTGGACGGAAACAGGCGGCTTCTGGGTGGGCAAACGTCTCCCCCAGGAGTCATGGCCACAGGCAGTCCTTCCTTTCCTGGTTTTAGGGATTTAACCTCAAAACCCATGTGTCCTTAGGACATGTGAACTAAAGAATTAGCGTAAAGATGGTCCCAGGTGGGGTAACACTTGATCAAAGCAAAAGAAGATCTCTAGAGGGGTAACCCTCGACCCAAGTCACACAGGACTCTCCCAGCCTGGGACACCACCAAGGGACACCAGGTCACACCCTGAAGTTCAAAGACAGGGGGAAATAACCTTCCCTGAACAACCGTTAGCAGACGTAAGCAGCAGTAGTTGAAGCTTGAGAGCCTCAGCTAATACAGTGATGGATCATAGACACTATAACAAGCCGGCTTAAAACAAGTAGAACTGGAAATATGAGAAAAGAACAAGAAAGAATACTTAAGAAAAAGCAGATTTGGAAGAAGAACAAAGCAGATCTCTTAGAAATGGG
Source organism: Vicugna pacos (assembly GCF_048564905.1). NCBI lineage: Eukaryota > Metazoa > Chordata > Mammalia > Artiodactyla > Camelidae > Vicugna > Vicugna pacos. The sequence continues at coordinate 893,548 of NC_132990.1, forward strand.
GGCAAAATGGGCAGCTAAAACGCAATATATGCATTGAACATCAGATTAATCACTGCTCCAAAACTACAAGAAAGCAGTGCAGAAATTACCCAGAATGAAGCACAGAGAGACAGAAATGGAAACTATGAAAGAAGCTAGAGGAGGGGAGCGAGGATGAGAAAGACCGCGTGCATCCCACAGGCGTGCTGGAGGGAAGGGGGAACGATCACAGAGATCACGGCCAGTAGTTTTTCAAACTTGGTAAAATGAGTAACTCCAATGATTTGCAAATTGAAGCCTCACACAGAATAAATTAAACAAAATTTATAGCCAGAATCACTGCTATACAGTTAGAAATCTAGACACACGTGTGTGCACACACACATAACAATGTTTATTCATCCCTTCACCACACACCTACTCTGCAGGATCTAGAGGAATTGAGCTGATTAAGTCATGGTCTCGACTCTCAGAATACTTGCTTCTTGGGGGAAAACAGCAACATAAACACGCAATATATCACCCGTGATGAATTCCACGGTAGCGGCAAGCGCAGCAAACGCTGAGTTCAGAAGACAGCGGAGGTAGCGGGGCTGCCTGCGACCATGAAGGACAGAGAAACCTTTGAAGGACTGAGGTGCTCAAGGTGAATTTTTAGAATGAAAGTGTTTTCTAGGTGGAGAAGGAGAATCCAGGCAAAAGGAAGAGTGTGAAGGATTCATTCATTCACTCAGTCATTCACTTATTCAGGCACTGAGTACGTCTGACCTGGTGCATGAAGTGTCTTGCTCCCGGAGCACAGACGACTTGGTGGGAATCGGCAGATTAGCTCAGACGGGAAGAGAAGCAGATGTGCATAAACGATTCTTAGGTGACTAGAACGCTTTGGAGCAATGGTTTTAGAATTTTTCCATCGCGAAGACTTCGAATACAAATGTTAAGGGATCCCAATACATAAAACAGGTAAAACAATGGAATATTACTTAGCCATAAAAAAGAATAAAATAATGCCATTTGCAGCAACATGGATGGACCTAGGGATCATCACTTTAAGTGAAGCAAGCCAGAAAGAGAAAGAAAAATATCATATGATATCACTCATATGTAGAATCTAAAAAAAAAGAAAAAAGAGGACACTAATGAACTTATCTACAAAATAGAAACAGACTTGCAGACATAGTAAAAAATCTTATGGTTACTGGTAGAAAGAGGGTGGGAAGGGATAAATCTGGGGGTTTGAGATTTACAAATGTTAGCCACTATGTACAAAAATAGATTAAAAAAATAAATTTCTTCTGTATAGCACAGGGAACTATGTTCAGTACCTTGTAATAACTCTTAATGAAAGTGAATATATGGCTGTATATGCATGACTGGGACGTTGTGCTGGACACCAGGAATTGACACATTGTAACTAACTGTACTTTAATACAAATTTTTTAAAAATAGGTAAGACAGAGATGCTCAGATAGCAGGGGAGGTGTGTATACAGGTGGGTGTAAGAACGTGTGTGTTCACACTGGCGCCCTGGGATGCAGAAATTCCCACTCTCATGATGGCACTTTCTCTGTGGGTGTGTTTACCAGGTTCACTCTCAGTCACAGAGAGGTTCTTCTTCAGCCGCAGCGTTAAAGGAACGGCTCCTGTTTGTCTATTTCGTCTAAGTGGTTATGGCTGGTGCGCGTGTGACCTTTTACATTTTGCGTCTGTTGGTTCTGCAACTCAAAACATCACTGAAATGTATTAGCAGAGAAAATACTTCTCCATTGATTTACTGTATTTCCTAGGTGGACATACACTACTCATAAATCACGGTACTCCTGTCTTATCCTTGCCGTTTATTCCTTTTTATTTTCTTCTCTGATCACAATGGCTACAACTCTGGGACTGATGCTGAAAAGGGCCTGTACCTATTTCAAAGCTAAATGTGGTGTCTACCTAGGCCTTAAGATAAATAATATTTGTCTTGTGATAGACTCCTTCTACTTCTAATTTAAAAATAGATTTGGGAGTTGAATGTTACTGTCTTTTGACACCTATTAAGATGGTCAATTGATTTTTCCCTTTTTACTTATTGATGTGATGGACAGTGCTAATAATTAAATTTCCTAATATCGACCATTGAGTATGTTTTAATGGATTTCTAGGTTCCACTGGCTAATGTTTTATTTACGGTGCATGTCTACAAGTCAGGTCATTTCTGTTCTTTTCTTTAATTAGTGTATCTTTTGATGCATTGATAGCAGAGATATCCTGGATTTTAAATTTTAAAAAAATCTGACAGTGAGAAAAGTTTTAAGAGTTTTAAAAGAGGAACACAGAGACAGCCAATGGATCATTCTTCAGCAACTGAAAACAGCAGCGTGGCGCATCTTTACTTCAGATCTTTGTTTTTTACAAATGAATTTCACTGATAAACTTGACATCCCCACCTATTCATTCATTATTTCCTTCCTTATCAGAGGAAATAAATGTGACCCACTTTGTGTTTATCTTTCAGTCTATTTAAAAAAATAAAATTACACTTGTGTGTACCTATAAAATATGTAATGCTATTGTGTTTAAACTTATACAAACACCACAGCCACGTCACGTGTGCCGTTTGGCAAATTGCTTTAGCTCCACTGTACATTTATAAGGTCTATTCCACCTTAGGGCTCAGGTTCATTTATTACGTTGCTTGAAGATGCTCTGCCATGACCACAGCTGATTAATTCATTCATTTTCTTAAACATGGTCATTTGTTTTCTTTTCTACTTATTTATCTGCATCTTTGGAACATGTGTCAGTGAAGACCCACGTCCATGTTTTTTATGCGCTCTGTGGGTCTCCCTAAGCCAGCGTTTCTCCACCTTGGGGCTGGAGACCCCAGGGGGCCCGTGACTCTTTGCTGCGGGGCTGTTCTGTGGAAGGCAGGGGGTTGGGTGGCTCCCTCTGTGTCTGTTCATGAGGTGCCAGTAGCACCCTGTCTCCAAGCTGTCACAACCAGCTGTGAGTCCAGGTATGGCCAAGAGCCCCGTGGCAGGTGACGGCCACCTGGCTGCTATCCTACACACACGTCCAACTTTACCAAATACTGCTCCTCAAAGCGGCTGTGCTAACCTAAGCTCGCAGCAGGCGTGGGCCAGAGTGCCCAGCCCCTCAAGTTACTGATTTTTCCCAGTGTTGCCAGCGTTCTCACCATGAGGTGACACCTAATAACTTCCAGTTGCATTTCCTCGGCTACTTGTGAGAATGTGCATTTTGTCGCACGGTTGCCGGAGCTCCAGGGTTTCTCCTCTGCATCATCTGCCGTCCAGAAAAGCAATGAAGGATTTTCCTCCGTCATTCATTTCTGCAAGGGTTTAAACAATTCTCTGTTCTTTGAAAGAGCTTTGAAAGTATATGCTTAGGAACTTCCCGGGAGTGGCTTCTTTTGGGGACAGAAACAGTCCTTCAGGGTTTCTCGTCGCATTTGATTTTTTTCGTTTCTTTTAGAGTCAATTTCAGGTTTGCGCACAGGACTCTCACTCAGTATTGCTCCCTTTGCTTCTCTCACCAACGATCAATATTTAATTTCCTGGTGGCTGTTCATCTGTTTGCATCTACTTCCGTGTTCAGTCCCTAATTTTATTACCCTGTGGACAGAGAATACACCCTGCATGATTTCTGAACTGGGGAATTTATGAAGCTTTACTCCATGGCCTAAGATGTGCTCAGCTCCTTAACGAGGATACCACAGATGCTGAGGTGCCGCGTTTATGTGAACAGCACCGACTCGGTGCGAGGCTTTCAAATGCCCCAGCGCCCCTCTGCTCGCCGCTGCGCTCTGGGCCGTTCCCGTCCACAGGTAAACGCAGCTTTGTCTGCGATGCGTGCTGATCTTCCAGCCCTGCTGCCGTGCGGCTCAGGCATCACCACGCGGCCCGTCCACGAGCGCTCCTCTTACCCAACCACCCACTCCGCTCTCCTTTCAGTCACTCACACGGCCAGTTCTCTGCATGCATCGTAAGCCATCCTCTCCTTACACGCTAACATCCGCTCAACATGAACTTCCGTATTTCAAGACGGGTGCCACACTGCTGCTTAAATGTGAAACACATGAAATTAAGTATGTTTGTAGCCATATTATGACATGGGGTTATGCATAATAATATGCAATATTTTATGAGGTTTATCCAGAACCTAACAACATAGACTATAACATCACATCATTGTTAACAGCTGCCCTAAGGCGTTTACTGATGGGATGTGTGAGGACGCGTCTGGCACTTGGACACGGAGTCCTACCTAACACGAGAGACCTGGGGAGACAGAGAGTTCTGGAAATCTCACGGAGGGCTTCCAGAGCAACGCCTGGGCACTTCACCAAAAACGCGTCTGGCGGAAAGCAACATGGTGGCGAGACAGCACATCGTGGAGGGCGCTCGGGCTCTGGGTCTGATGGTCGCCCTGGCTTCGGCCGTCCAAGAGATCGGGTCCCTCTGCCTCGTGTTTACTTCCTGACGGTTGAGATGGCAGGAGAGGCCGCCCTGCAGGGTGTGGGGGAACCCAGGTTGCTTTGAATTTCCATGCTGTGCTCAGCCCTTTCCTGCCCTGGCACCAGGGGGATGTGAAGTCCATCCCCGTTAGGTTTCATTCCACACAGCAGAATATTTGCCCTGCCTGGGTCTCACTTTGTTTCCAGGGAAAATTCTTCAAAATTTCAAAAGTCTTGTAAAGTATACACACATTTCCAGGTCATAAGGCTGTCTTTGTGGGTCAGTTTCACAAGCAGGCGTCACCAGGGACCTCTGGACGGTTGGGACCCGCAGAACCACCACCCCCGATTCACTGGAGACCGTGGATCTCGCTGGCGCACATTCGGATCCCAGGCCGGAGTCCCCACGCCCAGGTCACACCCTGACCAGCGATATCGGCGTCTCCAGGAAGGGTCGAGCATTACACTCTCCAAGGGATGTTGGAAATTGCGCCTTGAAAAAGATCAGTCTTGACGTTGTGTGGAGGAAGGCATAAGAGAAAAAAGACGCATAAATCTGATTTATTATTTACTTCCTCCCCACTTCGGAAAACCACTAGTGCTCATCGTCTCTTAGCGCCCTCTAGCTGTGTTCTCGCCCCGCCTGGGACCTTCTCTGCCTGGTGAACGCCGACCCTCCAGTCGCCAGGGCAGCGTGCAGTCGGGATGTGCTTCTCGGCCGGGGTCCACCGGTGACTCCCGTCTGCTGTCTCACAGGCCGATGTGCCCCTCCGCCCGGTTTAGGCCTTTCTCACACTCGGACTCTGGGAACTAGGCCACAGGTTATTCTACGTCTCAGTGCTCTTAGCCCCCAACACAGTGCCCGCGACCTGGACAGGACTGCAATCTGAAGTAAACACCTTCGGGAGTATGCATTTTCTCCCAGTTTCCCGCAGCGCGAAGTCTGAGGTGCACAGCGTCGTGATCTGACGCACGTACGTCGTGAAGGAACGATCGTCTCCACATCCATCAGCTCAGGCAGATGCAGAATTGAAGAAACAGGAAAAATGCTTTCTTGTGACGAGAGCTCTTAGGATTCACTCTGTTCACAGCGTCCGTGTGCAAACCCAGCAGTGCGCGCCGCGCTGCGCATCGCCTCCCCACGGCTTACTCGCCTGATGCCTGGAGGTCGGTACCTTTCCACCACCTTCACCCAATTCTCCTTCCTCCAATCCCCGCTCTGTGAACACAAAGCTGATCTCTTTTTCTGAGTCTGTGTGCTGGTTTGTTTTGGGAGCACAGCTGACCTACGACACCATGTGAGTGCCTGGTACACAACATAGTGGTTCGATATTTCTATACTTTTCAAACTGATCACCTGAGAAGCCCGGTTGCGCTGTCACTGGACAAAGACACTGCATTGTTACTGGCAGCGTTCTCCCCACTGCACCTCTCCTACGTGACTCGTTTATTTTGCAGCGGGCAGTGTGTGCCTCTTAATCTCCTCCACCTACGATTCCGTGTTCTTTGGCACCAGCAAGTCCCAAGGTGGCCTGACGTTGCATTGGAAAAGCCCAGCGGACTCGGCACCGTGAAGGGTGTGTTCGGGGGAGGGCGGGGCCGTCGGGGTGAGCCCCCCTGGGGAGCGCTCCTCTGTGCTGCTGCTCACACTTCCCTCCAGCTTTTCACCGCCGGCCTCCAGATGCGTGCTCTGTGCTGCCACCCTGTCTCCGCAGACCCGGAGACGCGGCCGCGTCTCTGCTTCTCTTCAGGCCCGCACGTGTGTCTCCCAGCGGTGGGGGCAGAGCCTGGCCTGCAGATCCCACGGGCGGAGACCTTCAAGGCACTGCAGCATCCTGTTCTCCAGGGGGGGGACGCTAGGCGGCTTGAAGGCGGGTGGGCAGCGTCAGGAGTTGACTGCGACTTCAGGCGGAGAGTGGGGTGTGGGTGCTAATGGAGAAAGTCAGCGCTGGGAAGGCTTGAAGAATTTCAGGTCAGTGAGGGCAGTAGCCAAGCCAGGACTGTGCTGGGGACATGGGGAGAGGCAGCCAGATCTGCTGAACAGGTCAGCGGCACGGCTGATGGGACCATGATGGACCGGCATGAGCGGGACGGAAAGGTACGAATCACACTTCAGGGTTTGGTGTGAACTGAGATGCCATTCACTGAGGCAGGGAAGACCTGGCAGGGGGATTGGAATTGTTGGGGAAAGACATAACACGAACATCCCAAAGTGATCGAATGCTCACGACTGCATTTATACCATCACTTTTCCATCTTGCGCACACCTGATCTCTGAGACCAGCGACAATGATCGTCTCCATGACCCCAGTCTACACGCCAGTGAGAGGCAGGGCTCAGCGAGATTCCAGGACTGCTTCAGCCCGGCCCACCTGTCTGTTATAACCTCCCCTTCCCCCCTGAAACCCAGTGCATTGTAAGGACTTCATTGTCTCAAAGCTGCATCATGATCTCAAGAGATGCCACAGGAGAGCAGGTACTGGTGGGAACACTGCATTTCAGGAGCACGGGCACCCTGTCCCTTCGACACCTGATGTCCGTGCACTCTGGGGCATCTCTGGCTGATGCTCAGCTAAATGTGCAGAAGGATGCTGTTCACCTGACTCTGAACACATTGAGGCCGAGCCGCCCCACTGGAAAGACAAGGACAGACCTTTCCTAGGCTCGAAGTGAGTTCTCTTAGACGCCGAGAAGTCGTCAAGAAAAGGGACATCACGTTCAGAGCAGTGAAGTGTAGAAATCACTTACTGGCTGATACCAATTAACGTGAAGATGTTAAGCTGCACACCCGGGTGACAAACAGACTAAAGCAGAGCTGAGGTGCTGAACAGAAGCCGCCGGCCTGGGTGCTAGCGGAGGGCGCTGCACAGACGCGCGCCACGGGCCACACCGCTTGCCGAAGCCCGCCCCGCACGGACGCAATCCCCAGACATCTTTCTGCGACAAGGAAGTGCCTTTGCTGGAAGGTACAGAGCTCGAGAGCAACGGGAAGACGCAGCGCTGGGAAATCAGTAAGTGAGGAAAGCTTGGGAACACCACACCACTGGGAGGGAGAGCTTCCTCCACCGGAGTTCGAGCACCTTCAACCCTTCAGCCCTCAAGGGGGTGAGAGTGACTCTTTGAAATGCTTAAGGAGTCGTGATCACTCAGCACTCGGATCTGCAGAGAGGAAGAGACCTCTGCAGCAGAGGTGGGAGCACAATTAATGATCTTCCCCATGACTCAGAAAAGCAGGGGCTGGGCTCTGCTCTGTTTCTGGAGCTCCATCCAGGTCGGTGTGGAAGGAGCAGGATGGGGGAGGCAACCCCACTCACTCACAGCATCTTGGGTTCAATTTACGGGGCTACAAACCCTGACAACATCTCACACAGCTTAGCTGGGGTGCCGGCTGGGCAGATGGATGGAGCCAGCATCCTGTTCACAGGAGTTCTTTCTGTGTAGAAACACAGAGACTACTGGGTGTATTTAAACATGTTTTGGCTCTCTGGCCCTAAAGTGATGGTGGAAGACAGCAGAAACTCTTCGCTTCCTCTGAGATTCTGTAAGGAAGCTTCTGGCATCAGGAAGTGCTCAACTGCAAAAGAGATGTCCGTGTAGGAAGACAAGAAAACAAGCCTGAGAATGAACGCCGTGGGATTCGCACTGGAAAGCCCCCGGCTACGGTAAATGACAGCCCAGACGAGGAAAGCCGGGGCACCATTTGGAAAGTCTAGTTTTATCTCAAGCACGAGCAATAATTTGGGGGTTAAGGGTAAGACGTTCTCAGTGACTTCAGTTAAACGGGCACTTTCATGTGTTCCCCAGTTAACAAGGGTTGACTCGGAACCTAGTCTGTTCCAAGACAAGTGCAGACACTTTCAAAGCAAAAAACAAGGGATCTTAAACTGTCCTGAATTCTGAGAACTCTGAATCTGCAAGAAAGAGCAGGGCTAGAGAAGCCAGAGGGCTGGGCGGGGAGGGGCGGGCGCCCCAGAGCGGCCAGAGGTCCCGTCTCCCTTCCCCCACTCCAGCCTCACTGGGAGTGAGATCCCGCAGCCCTCGGCGGTCTGCCTAATCCAGAGCGCTCCCCTCCAGCGACCAGCAGCCCGGGCTGCGCAATGATCCTTCCAGAGGCCAAGACTGTGAGCAACACTCATTTCCTGCACTATCTCCGCTTTGTTATCAGTTCCCCTAATGCCTCACATTCCCTGTGTCTGAGTCGCTCGTTCCAAACCACATTTACCTGCTCCCTCTGGTCCGCACGCATCCTCCCAGAGGCCCCTGGTACCAGGACGGGAGGAGCAGCTGTGATCCAGGCCCTCGGGGGCCCCAGCCTCTCCTCGCGGGTTGGAGAGCTTTTCTCTGGGTGCCGTGGTCCTTCTGTGGTTCCTTTGCAAATGTTTCCACTGGGTCTTTCACCTGTTATTTGGAAATCAGGGTTTGAGAGGCAGAAATGTGAGGTGCTTAAGAGCGGCCCCTGAGCTCCTAGGATGTGATGGGGTGACGGGCTCAACCTCGTCAGGCTGGGCTGTGGACAGTGTGATGATGCAAGCTCTTAGCGTGAGTAAATGTTGGTTATTATGATTTTAATTACACCTCCCACGTGCTTTCAGATTCCACTGTGGATTTACAAGAACAGACAGCATCAGCTTCAAAGTGCTCCTTCCTGCCTGTCCAGATGCAGCATCAGCTCTGTGTGCACACGTGAACGCAAGTGTTTTATCATAGGGTTCCACATAAATATCCACACCGCGTTCTCAGTGTCAAAACCCATCCTGTAATATACACAGTGCACGTCTGGTTTGAACTAACAGAATCCGCTGGAGGAGACAGATGACTGGGAACAAGTCATGCATTCCAAACTCTTATAGAGGTCATCCTCTCCTGTGATTAAGTAAGCGCAGGTTTTTGGACTTAAAGAAAATCTCCATTTTTTTCCCTACGCTAGCTGGGACAGAAAGACAGAGCATTTGAAGCATTCCAGTCAGTTTTCCGCCCCAGGGAAGATGTGAACAGGAAGTTGCCCAGACGTGTGCAAGTTCTGCCCGGGGTTCCACCTTCCTTCGAAGCTGGGTAGCAGTGCCGGGACACTCTCCGTGGGAGAAGCGGGTGGCGGGGCTGGAGGGGGGCCCTCCCTCTCCATCAGCACCGGCTGCGGCCCCGCCACCCTTCTCCCTTCACCTACTCTCAGCCGCCCGCGCTTCTTCACAAAGGCTGTGCTGATTTCCATCAAAAGATCCCATTACGTTTCAATCACTGAAGTGAGTAATTCATCACGGTGACGAGAGAATCAGGTCCACTTGCGCGGCAGGAGTTCTGGAACATCCCGGGCGGAGCTGGGCGGAGGCAGAGATGGAAACTGGGGGGAAGCCGTGCCCAAACAACAGCTCTTCTAGGAGACCTACAGCTCTGACACTGACGCGCCATTTTTTTTTACTTAATTTTTATGTGATTTTTTTTGGGGGGGGTAATTAGGTTTATTTATTTATTTATATGGAGGTGCTGGGGATTGAACCCAGGACCCCATGCACGCTAAGCACGTAACTTGTCACCGTTTTCATCACAATCACTCCCTCTGTTGTAACGGCTTCTGTGGGAACGAGCCTCCTGCATGAGCAGGAGCGGTGTGGCTGGGCTCCGAGCCTGAGCGCTGGGGGCGGGCACGGTCCTCACTCACAACCCTGCCCCCAGGTCAGCGCTGCTTCACGGAGGAGCCAAGAGAAGCACAGAGAGGTTGCACGGTTTTCCCAAATTGCCCAGCCAGCACGAGGCGGGGCAGACGGTGTGCTTTCAGCTAAAAGTACTGTTTTTAGCAGCTCGTACGTATTTGTCACAGAACGTTTATGACATGCAAAAGACAGCCACCCCGGTATGGAGGACAAGTCCCCCGGATGTCAGCCAGTGCGGGACCTGACTTCACAGGCTGCACAGGCACCCCTTTGCTAATGAGATTTGTGTGCATCCATCTGGCAATGTGGCCGTATGGATGGGACAGAGGACAGCACCTTACCTCACACTGGGTGGTGTCACCCCTATGACATCCTGTGAATTACAGGGGAAACTGGGAGATCACAGGGGTGGGTGCATATGGACAGCACTGGAAAGAGATATCTTTGTGGCAAATCTCAGAAAAACGGGAATGGTCACTGAGTCAGGGAGGGCATGAGGCCGGGCTGGGCTGGGATGGGGGGGACGTTCATCTGGGCTCTGAGCGTGAACGCCGTGGCAGGCCTGTCGCAAGGAGGCGGTCCCTCCACTCCTGACCCGGAGGGAGGCCAGTGAGCACGGCAGTGTGGGGCCCTAAGTGCACAGAGAGGAGGAGCCCGGCTCGCGGGGCAGGGACACGAGGAGCCATGACCCACCGTATCCGCCGGGCAGACATGCACGGATGGAGCTGGCAGAGGGTCGCACTCAAGAGTGGGATGCTGTTGGCTTCAGTCACAGGTTTTGGGAAGAAGCAAACAAATTCATGCACACATTTAAGTCCCTCTAAAATGGCAGTGGCGACACCAAACACGACAAGGCGGTCCAGCCTGCGGGAACCACACCTCCACTTACAAATGGGTGATTCTCACCACCCTTCCCTGTTTGGTGTCTCGATACAGTTCTTCATAATGTAGAACACAATACAATAACTTCTACTTGTAAAGAAGAAACAATTTTAAAGGCAGAGAGACAGAGACAGAGAGAGACTGGGAAGGAGGGAGAGCTGGGCACGGACAGGTCCTCCTGGTGGACATGGAACCTGGCGGAGGCCTTTTCTGTGACCATTTGCCTTGCTGTCCTGAGGACGGATGATTACTGCCATGTTTTCCGACACATGCAAACTACATCCTGTAAGCCACAGCCCCTTATCCTGAACTTTTAGGGAAAAATACGTTCTTTTATTCATATATACATGTGTATATGTATATATATGTACATATACTTGGATTTTTGGATTTTGGAAAGTTGATCTCCTTCACTCAGCAAACAACTAAGTTTTTTCACGTGACTGATACTCAACTCCGCCCCCACAGGTGACCATCCACAGAGAGACTCAAAGAACAAGTTAACAATCACTTCCTCTGAATTCCTTGAGGCCTGGTCTGCTCTGCTGCCTGGCACCAAGGCAAGGAGACTTCGTGACAGGAGGGAACAGCAGCATTTCTTAAAGATTCCAGAGGTTTTAGAGTTAAATCGGAATTTACCGAATGCTAACCTGCCGGGCATACAAGGAGTGGACTGGGGAGGCACACAGAGAAGCTGTGCAGACAGGACACAGGCCTGGCCAGGAAACAGAGGTGAATCAAAGAGTCAGCACCTGTGTTCACGTGACGAGCAGAGACGGGAGGACACCGGGGAGCATGGTATCTTCTTTCGGCGCTGGTGCCGGGGAAAATGGACACAGTCAAACGGGAGGTTCAAGGACCAGAAACACAACTCGGGAAACGGCATAACCGTTTAGATATGCTGAGAAGAGGCACGCTTTCATCTGTTTTCCCCAAACTATGACTGTGTAGACAACGGCATTTTAAGTTTATATGTCAGAACAGAGTGTCTGTTTCTAAACTATAAGCACTGCCATCATTTCTCCCAAACTCAAAAACAGCTGTCAGTAGCAGGAGGCTTGAGACCGACCACCAGCTCTGAGTCACCGTGCCCCCATCTCCTTCCTGCGTGGCCTTGGGCAAGTTATTCACCCTCTAGTTCTCAGGGTCCTCATCCATAAAACAAGGACAATATTAGTATCTACCTCAAAGGGTCATTAAAGAAATTAAGTAAGATAATCCAAGTAATTACTGAATGTAGTACCTGGCACTCAATAAACATCAGTGCAATATTTAATGCAGTCTTAAAAGGTGGTTTCTTTTTGTTTTCTACGTGCATGTACATTTTCTATGTACATATGGGTGTGCATGTTTATTTACACACCCTCAAAATTTTAACGATGCTACTGTTATTAAAAATTAGAAGAAAAAAAGAGTTAAGCAAATGATTTTCTTGCTGTAGTAGAGACAATAAAGTGTATCTGTAATGCAAATTCATTTACTGTATGGAATAATTTTAAAACTATTCACACAAATAATTGAGAATTCAACAGACTGAAGTTCAAACATCACCTCTGCTCCATGCTGGTTACTTAACCAAGCAACTGTAGTTTTCAGTTGCCCCAACTGCAGCACAAGGAGGTCAGCCACAACCTCCCACCATTACCGTAGGTGGACAAAGGTCTCTATGGAAGATGCCCAGTCGAGGAAAGGAAGCACAACAGAAATGCAAAAGCTCCACCAACACAAACAGCGTGCGTCACCATGTAACACACGCTGGCCGCTGAAAGGTAACGGAGAAATCCGAATCTCTGAGACTTACTCAGATAACAAAATTCTCGTATACTAGCTATTAATAATATTGTAGATTGGATGAATCACAACGTTTTAATCTTTAACCCCCTCCAAAGCTGGTTTTGGGGAAACATTTATAAAACAGAAATTATATGGAAACATACTGCAATCTTTATCTGCAGGCCTTTTGCAATAATTTACCGTCTTCACGGTCCTGTGTAGGCAGCTATCTGACCCACTTGGTTGGAAAACCAAGCTGGTGAGCTGGGCCACAGTCTCTCAGCAGTGACAGAGCTGTGCGTGTTCCCCGGTCTCCCGGCAGCTGTGTTCTGGCGGGGGGCTGACCCTCCCTCCAGGCAGCTAGGACCCGCCTGGTTGTCGGAGCGTCATCGTGGAGGAAACAGGCTCTGCGTGGCTGTTTACACGTGCCCAGGTCTCCTTCCCCCTTTTTCAGTTAAATAGCTCCCCCTCCTACTCATGGGCCAAATTTCCCTACCCTCTCGTCTCGACCCAGGGGCAGGGCTGGGCGGCCACGGTGGCCTGTTTGAGAAGGAAAGCTCTGGCTTCCGTGCAGAGCTCCTAAGATGTGGACGGTTAGGGCTCTGCGTGTCAGACGCCTCTCCGTGTCAGAAACACAAGCCAATTACAGCAGGTGTGTGTGTGTGTGTGTGTGTACGTGGGATTGTACACGCACTCAGGAGAGACAGAGAAACAGAGACAGAGATGGAGAGAAAACCCAGAGAGACTCCAGCACTTGCGTTCCTGGATTTAGCTATCTGATGGCAAACCTTACCCCCGTCTGCTCCTGTTCTATGACCCTCTGAGTCTTCTTTCTTTTTTTCCCTTAAGTGTGTGAGAGCTGGGTGTCAGACACTAGCAATTGAAGAGTTCTCATAAACAGAAAACTTGAAGCCAAACACACCTGGGTTTGGAGCCCGGCTCTTCCGTTTACCACATTTATCCACTGAACATTCGTGAGGGAACTGCATATCCCGGCTCCGCATCTGCTACAAACTCAGTCGGAGGCACCGCAGCTCCCCACTCTGCTGCAGGCTCTGAAGACGGGCTGACGGGCTGAGTGCGGTGCCGCGTGTCCACGCTCCCGCCTCTCCCCTCTCCCCTCTGGGGCCGACATAAATCAAGGCCAGAAGGAAGGAAGAAAGCCTGGTGGCTGCTTCCTGGTGGCTTTTCCAGGTGAGATTTACCTGCCATTTACAGAGGCAATCCAACCCTCTCCACGCTTTCCACATAACCTTCAGCTAGGGTGAAGGATCTCAAAGTCTGTCTTCTGCTACTGGATGAAGAAATGGCCCTGAGTTGCTCTGTATGGTAGCTGGAGGGGACAAACTCTAGCATGCCCCGAGTCAGCTTTGCTTAGCCAAGTGCGAGCAGGAGCGAGCTCACAGAGCTGACCGTGCACGCTCCCTCTCGTTTTCTTTAAAATGTCCTCGACGCGAAGATGTAGCGGCTGCAGGTGCCATTTACAGGCAACGTGGCTGTGGAGGCAACACGGGGACGAGGCTAAGAGTCGCACTTGGCTCCTGGGGGGCCGCTCGTCTTCGTGTTCTGGGCCACCCGATTCACCTGCTGCCTGGGCACAGCGAGGATTCACCCAGTCATATTATGACTTGGTCTTGGTGTGGGATCCTGATAGCTGACAAATCAGTATGGCTGGTCTTTGTAAGTTTCTGAGTAGGTGGGAAAAAATTTTTAACAGCTTATTGAGAGAGAATTAACAAATCATAAAATTCACCCATATAAGGTATATAATTCAGTGGTTTTTGTGTATTTAGAGTTGTGCCTCATATTTAATATCAGAACATTTCCATCACTCACAAAAGAAACCTGGTCATAACAGGCACTCCCCTGATGGAAATGTTAGCTACCTTGATTGTGGTGGTGGTTTCATTGGTGTGTACATCTATCAAAAGTCATCAAACTGTACATCTGAAATATGTGTAATTTACTATACAGGAATCATACTACAATAAAATGTTAAAAAAAAAAACAAAAAAACAGGCACTTCCCATCCTCACTCCAGCCCCTGAAAATTACTAATCTTCTTTCTCTACGTATTTGCCTATTCTGGACCTTTTATATAAATGGATTCATTTATATAAAAAGAAGACCATGTGGTCCTCTTCTGAGCAGATACATTGTATCTATGCTGTTCATTTCTTTGTTTGTTCACTTATGTTTTCATTTATTCATTCATTCTACAAATCTGAGAGTCTTTCATGTTCTGGATACTGTCTTCTTTGTGTCTAATTAATGCCATGAGCCCAATAATAATATCATTGTGGTTGTGAATGCTGGTTACAACAGTATTTTACGTTAGTATATACCTCCATTTGATAGACAGAAAGCGTGGTTGTCTGCTCACATTGAAAATTAGAGGGGAGTGATTTGGTCTTTGAAAAGCTCAAGGCCTCTTCTGCCAGCAGGGATTTTGTTCTGCTCAATACTGCCTGACCACAGAGCTCTCTTGGGAGGAATCGTGGAGAGAAGCTAATGGGAACCAGCAGAGGGAAGACTAAATGGCTTCTGTCCCCTCTCCCTACAGGGTACAACGCGTGGAGGCGCTTCTGCAGACTCTCCCAGCCCCGGAATCTGGCGCAGCTTAGCCAGGTGCTGAATAACTGGGATCTGGCACGGAAGTTCCTGAGTCTGTATGGGACACCTGACAACATTGACATCTGGATTGGGGCCATCGCCGAGCCTCCTCTGCCAGGGGCCCGAGTGGGGCCTCTTCTGGCCTGTCTTTTTGAGAACCAGTTTACAAGAGCCTGAAATGGAGACAGGTAAGTGACCCTACCCTAAAGGGACCAGCCCCAGATGCAGGGCAGAAAGCACTAGAATTCCAAGACTCAACAATGAAACAAAGTTTATATATATATATATATATATATATATCTGAATGACTAAGCTGTATACCAGAAACTAACAGAACACTGTAGATCAACTATGCTTCAACTTTTTGAAAAACAGTGAAAGTACTCTTTTTAGGTTCATCTCTTCCAAGATCTGAGACCAGGAGGCTCCTCCCTGGAGAGCTTGGTCAGAGGGAGAGAGACTACTTGCCTGAGGTACAGGCACCTTTAACCCAGGAGACAGACTTCTCAGCTTCACTGTTCCAGGCTGGTTGATCCCAAAAACATGCAGAAAGGGCTAAATCTGGTTTTCCTCCAATAAGCTTGAGGTTTAAGACCTGACTCCTTATTTGGATTTGGCATTTACCTGGGTTCAAATCCAGCCCTGGCCACGTATATTACTGTGCATTTAATCCTGGGCAATTTACTTGACCACTGAACCTGAGTCTTCCTCTATGAGAATCACACCTCTCCTGCAGGGATTTTGGACAGGCGAATGAAATCATGCATGTAAAGTACCCAGCACACAGCGGGTGCGCCTTCCTATTCATTCCCCCCGAACTTCATCCACCTCTCTCCCCCGTCTTGTAGGTTCTGGTGGCAGAAACGGGGTGTTTTCACCAAGCGCCAGCGCCAGGCCCTTCGCCAGATTTCCTTGTCTCGAATTGTGTGTGACAATACTGGTATCACCATTGTTCCAAGGGACATCTTCAAGGCCAACACCTACCCCCTGGGCTTTGTGAACTGTAACTCCATCCCCAGACTGAACCTGTCAGCCTGGAGAGGCACATGAGGCTTGTGCAGGTAAAGGGAGGCCCCCCTCCAACAGCCCTGTGCTAGGTCAGGCCCGCACATCCTTCCTTGGACAGGATGGCTGAGTCCTCTCAGGCCTCTAAGCAGAACAACAGATCTTGTCTCTAGAGATTTTTTCCCGATGGACACTAGCTTCTGGGCTGACAAGTTAATTCCAGGGCCCTGGGACTTTGGGGAGCAATCAGGAAGGATCCAACACCCTAAAAGCAGCTCCATGTCTGGATATCCAGCAAGTTCCTTACCTGCCCACCTGTGCCACTTCCGCAGGAGTCCATCGGAGCCTCTGGCCTTGGAGACGGGGGAACCTGGGGAAGACCACAAGGCTACCTTCTCCCCCGGGGCCACCGTTTCCTGCTGATGCTTTTGCTGGCTATCGCTCAGAGCTGGTTCTTTGGGAGTGACAGCCGGGCTCCCAGCAGCACTGAACCCTCCTCCTAACGGAGCCTCTTACCTATTAGGTTGCACATCGGCTCCAGGTGCAAGGCCTTGCGAACCAAACAAGGGGCCTTCAGGACCTGGCAAGAAGAGTCATCTGGAAGGTTTCCAGCCACTTTCTTCTATTTCCCAGCCTGTCCCTGACCCCTGCCTATGACGGGGGCCACAGAGTCCCAGCCTCTAGCCACTCCACCCACGGTCTTTCCCTGGAGCCTGCAGGTGGGCAGCACACTCTGCTTCTACCAATAAAGCATCGCTGAGGGCAGAAGCTGGTTTCTGCGTTGGGCTGGGGAGGGCATGACCTCAGTCCCATGCTTTGCTCCAGATGTTTAAAAGGAGTGCTGCCAAGACACAGTTGGCACTAGCCTCTGAGCCTCTCCCGGGGGCTGAGTTTAGAGAATCAAAAGAAACACTCTGGAATACAAAAAGGCAGGGACTGGGAAAGGCAGCGGCATGGGGGCCTCGGCATTAAGGAGGAGAATACCTCAGCCACGCCAGCGACCTGAACAGAAAATCAGGGGACAGAATATCAGTCAGTATAAAAAGTCTTTATGTAAAAAAAACACAATAAAAGATACCAGCCAGCTAGCAGAAAGGGCTGGGCACTGCCTTCAGCCTTCATTTACTCCAGAAATAAGTTCTATCGCAAATGTAGCTAGCTCCCGGTAGTAGGGGAGGCTACCCTGGGAAGAGGAGCTGGACTCGGGCTGGGACTGTGAGATCTCTCTCGCCTGCCTTCCTTCTCGAGCCTCCGTTCATAAAGCAGGCGTGGAGCGGAAGGCACTGCAGCTCTGCCACTGAGGCTGTGAGACAGGCCGGGAGGAGGCTGAGGCGAGGACAGAATTAACTCTGGGCCCACCCCCAAACTGCCCTCAAACCAAAAAGCCTGCCTTGTGATGCCCACTTGCAGTGTCTGACATATGGAGAAGGGGACCACATGAGGGCCACAGGGTCTTCAGCTTTGAAGATGAGGCAGCTGGAGACGAGGCAGGGGGGGCCGGCCTGGGATTCTCTCAGTGATGCCAGCTTTCAGCAGGGCATTGTGATCTCTAATCAGAAAGATGAAGAGGCGGGAGGGCATGGCCTTGGCTACCAGTCGTCTTGTTGTTCTATGTGGAAGGCCAGGGCTGCAGCGAGCTAGCGGACCATGGCTCCCGAGGGGCTCACTAGGTCCTGCGGAAGGCTCTCTCGGGCCTCCTGCATGCGGCGCCGGGCTCGACGGAATGCCTCTGTGAGGGAAGCAGACACAGGAGTCAGCTGCCATGGTGGCGGGAAATGGGCCCATGTGGATGCTGGGTGGCTGGCTGGGGGAGGGGGAGCCTACCCAGCACATTGTGAATGGAACTCTGCTGGCTGAAACCCTCCAGACGGTCCAACACACTCCGCATCCTCTTCCGCAGGGAACTTGACTCCATGAAGGCCCTGCAGGGGAGCCCGCCACATGGCCACGGCTGCTCTCCAGCCCTTGGGATGAAGAGCCCCAAGGCAGAGGGCCAGGGCCACTCACCTGGACTGCTGCAGACAGTGTAGGCGGAAGGTGACACTGCCCGTGGTCTCCGTGCGGAGTCCAAAGCGGCTCAGACGCTCCCCCTGCGGCATCCAGTTAGCGTCAGGTTTCTGTTGGCTTCTAGACCCCAGGCACCATGCTGGCCTCACTCCCATTCTTATTCCCATTCTTGGGGAGAACAGTTCTGTTGGGGAAACTTCATTCCAACACCCAGACTCCATCACCTCAAGGCTAACATTGGGCTCCCAACTGTAAATCAGGGCACATTCCAACCTCCGTTGAGTACCAGCAGTCTTGTAAGCTGCCTGCCAACCCTCTGATTCTGGAAGCCTCAAGGATGGGCTGGAAGGAGGCGCTGGCTATTCTGACAGGGACCAGGGGAGATCTCTAAGTGCACTGTTTTCCACAGCTCTCCTAGGACAGCGTGTGGATGTCTGTACCTAGTTTAAGATACGGTCAAGACTTCCAGCTGAAGACACAGGAAGGAAGGGACTAAGCAATAATGAAGCAATGGGCAAGAGGCCTTAACCCCGGTTCCACCTTTTCCAGAAGAAACAGGGACATAAGTTCCCAGCATGAAGTCTCCCCAGAGACAAAAGTCACCTTGAAGGTTCCTGGTATCCGCACGTAGGAAAGGTCCTCCAGCTCCAGAGAGCCGCCAATGAAAAACCTCCTCAGCTCAGCCACGGTGCCGAGCTCCAGGGGCCTCCACGTGGAGACTCTCAGGGTGTGTGCGCCTGTGCGGGAAGAGGAGAATGGGGCCGCGGCGGGGACGGGCACGTGGCCCCTTGCTGACTCCCCAGCAACGACACGGGCCTCGCCACCAGTAAAACATCTGGCCTGGTGACGACCTGGCCTCTGGTGAAGGTCATCATGGTGGTTTAGGGTCCCCATTTGGAAATCAATCAGAATTCCAGTTTCTGCTCTGCCAGCTATTACCTGTGCACCAGGACAAGTTTCTCGACCTCTCTGAACCCGTCTCCTCATCTAGCAAAATGGAAATAATAGCAACACCGACGCCTCACCAAGTGGTGGGGAGAATGAAACGAGAAGCACTTAGCACAATGCCTGGCGCACAACAGAAGGCAGGGCTGTTACTTCAGAAAGGCTTCCGATCTACTCAATACACACCCACCAGTAGCCCACTTCCCATGCAGTGCCCCCCTCAAGGCCAGGAGTCAAATCAAGAGTTGCTGGGAGCGGAGACCAGAGCTACTCAACTTCTCAGGTAGCTGTCCCTTCACCCGGCTGTCTCTAATGGAGAAGGGGAATCTCCCCCAAAGGAGCAAGGAATTGTGCAAGTTAAGTGCTTCCAATTCCCAATCATCCCTACTTCTCACGAGAAGCGGCCAAATCTTCTGAAGTGCTAGTCTTGTTTCTGGGAGCGAGAGCACATAGGCCACATGGAGGGCAAGGACAAGAGGTCACCTGGGGTGGCAGGCAGCACCACAGCCCCGTAGCCTTCCACGCGATACCTCTGCCAGAAGTCGAGTGAGCGGACCTCACAGTAGAGCACAGGCCACTCCGGGAGGGCACCTGCATGAGTAGGAGCAGCAGCCAGGTCACAGGAGGCCTCCCCGGGAGACAGCCTGGCCTGCGGAGACCCACGGCCAGGGACCTGCCAGGCCACTCACCAGCAGATTCATCCTCGTGGAGGAAGGAGGCCTCAAATGTGAATGGGTAGGAGAAGTAAGCCACCTTATCCTAAAAGAGAGGAGTATTATTTTATTCTCAGTGTCATGGGGTGGACAGGCCCTCACTGGGAACTTGTTTCCCCTGTGGCCAATGACAAGGTCACCCCCACAAGGGGAAAAGATAAACTATCACCCCAGGTAGGAAGTAAGAGGCTGAGAAGTGAAAGGACACCCAAATCCAAGCTGTGACCATTTTCAAAAAGGTAGAGAGGACCCTGGACGAGGCAGCCCTGCAGAGCCCACAGCGAAGGGCCAGACCCAACAGTGGAACCTTCCCCAGGCTGTCAGCCTGATGCTCGTCAGATGCCATCCCAGGAGTCCTGCTCCTCCCAGGCACCCCCTCCCGTTGCCATACCATTCCCAGGGACTTGGTGGCACAGGTCTGTGTGATTCCTGAGAGCTGCTGGAACGCTGGGCTCGACCAATCTGAAAGCAAAAGACCACACGTAGTAAGTTTACCTGGGAGGAGAGCAAGGAGTTGAGAAAAAGACAAAGTTCCGTTATCCATTCATTCTCGCAACAAATCCTCCATTTAGCACGTACTGCGTGTCTGCTATGTGCTATGACCAGTCACTGGGGACATCTTGGTGACCAGAAAGAAAAGCTTCCTATCTCTCATGATGCTAACGTTCTAGTTGGGGGTGGAGGAGAGGTGGTGCAGACAACAAACCAACCAATAAGAGACTATTAGGTGGTAATAAATGCTAAACTAAAAATAAAACAGGGTGGAGTGACTGAGTGACTTGGATGCTCATTTAGACCACGTAGGGAGGGAACACCACTCAGAGAGGACACTTAGGCTGAGGCCTAAACTCAAGCAGAACCAGTCATGCAAAGATATGACACATAAGGTTTCAGACAAAGGAAATGGTTCTGAAAAGGCCACAGATGGGCATTCAAGAATAGAAAGAAAGCATGACCAGAATGTTGTAAGGGAGAGAAAGGCAGGGGCCAGCTCCTTCAGGGAATGGAGTTTGGATTTTGCTTTAAGTGAGAAGGGAAGCTGTTGGGGTTTTAAGTTCAAGAGAGACAACTGGTTTGCATTTTTAAAGGCTCAATGTGGCAATGATATATGCGGCAAATGAACTGTTCCTCTCGGGAGCAAGACAGGAAGCAAGAGGGTAAGTTAGAAACTAAATGCTTTGGCCTAAGCAAGAGATGCTTGGTGGCTTGGTCCAGGATGCTCGAGAAGACAGATGATTCAGGACATCTTCTGGAGACAGAACTGACAGGAACTGGAGGTAGAGTGACCGGATGCAGGCAGCCAGAGAAAGTGAGGAATCAAGGATGCTTCCTAGGTTTCTGGCATCAGCTACTACGCAGATGACAACGCCATTCTGCTAAGTGGGGGAAGACAATGAGGGCGGGTTTGAGGCAAGAGGAGGAATTAAGAGTTCTCTTGGTCATGTTAAGCAGAAATGACAAAGAAGTAATTGTACAGGAGTCTAGAGTTCAGGGGAGAGGCTAAGGCTACAGAGAATCCGGGTGTCTGAGACATACAAGCAGTATTGAAGCCATGGGATGGATGAAGCCATCTAGAAAGACCTAGAAAGACTGTAGAGAGAGAGAGTAATAGAAGGCCAGGCCCGGCCTTGGATACGCTAATAATTCTAGATCAACAGAAGATGAGGAAACAGCCAAGGAGGCCTCTGAGCCACCAATGAAAGGAGGAGCATGGAGCCAGAAGCCAAGAGGAGGGTTCCAGCGAGGAAAGTGGGCTGTGGCAAATGCTTTTGAGAGACAAGCAGGGTGAAAGCAGACGTCACCACAGGATTCATATCTTGGAAGTGATCTATGACCCTGAAAAGAACAGCGACAATTTTAGTGGAGGAGTGGGGAAGGGAGCCTGACTGAATGCCTCTGGAAAACTGTCAGAATGCGTACAAAAAGAGAGACTTAGGAACATTACTTACTAGTAGTTGGCAGTTCCACAAAGAAGTGCACGTAGAGATTGTCATACTCATAGCCTTGGGCTGAAACTAAGAAAACAGGAAACGGTTTCAGCTTATTTTCCTATCACCCTTAGCACCCGACCCAGTCCTGAAGGGCCCACACACTTGGAAAAATAAGTTCCTCGAGAGCCAGGAACTCTGTCTCCAGGAAGGACTCACACCTGAGCCTCCCAAGTGCTGTGGTCAACCCAAGGCGTCCACTGGGGTGGGGCGGCTCACTCCACAGCTCCATCCCGCCCCAGCTGAGCATCAAGGGATCTCCGTCTGGTAAGACACTTACCTACCTCTCCATTTACAAAAAGCCGCAGAGCACCGGGGACAGTCTGAGGCAGAGAGAAGTGGGAACAGGTCAGGAGGTCTGAGGGCACCGGCACCCCTCCTCCAGCCCGCGGGCAAACCCTCGGGAGACCTGACGCTGGACGTCAGACCCACGTGTTTGACTGTCACACTTCCGCCCTACCAGCCACTTCTCCACAGATCTGTTCCCTCCATTTCTAAAACATGTAACACAGTGGGGAAAGGACCTAATTTAAATGGTGGGGAGGGCAACAAAGTATGAATATTTTCGAGAAGAGCCAAGAGAAGCATCCACAGCTGCCTTTTGCCGTATAGTGAGAACTAGAGAGCCCTGCTCCCCGTAAAGGGCTGCGGTCCAGGAACTAGGCAGTTTCCTTTTCTCATCACTTGTGTATCTACCTTATCCAGCTTTTTAACACCGCACATCTGATGTTAATGCAATGTAAAAAATAATGAAAGTTCATCTGTTAGAGAGAGAGAGGGAGACCACTGGGTAATTTCATCCTTGTTTCCAGATCTAGAAATGGAACTCTTGCAGTAAGACACAGAGTAGGACCACAGAATAACTAACTCACACTATTCTGTTTTGTTTTTTAAGAGCCAAACTATTTGACAAACAAAAATGACAGCCCATCTCTACGGGGCACTTAGGAAGAATGGCGACATGAAGAGTAAGGAAGACATTTTTCCTTCCTATATTTATAAAATTAATTATAAAGTAATAAATTAATACACTGCCACTGATAAGAACTCAAAAGTATCTAAGTTTAGAGAATAAAAAGTAAACATTCCTAATTTAACCCTCTCACCACACAACAGCCATCTGCCATCTTCCAACCCGCCCACTCCCCAGAGAAAGTCACCCATAGTGTGTGTCCCCTTTGGGACCTTCTTCTACAGGTTAACAGTTCTAGATCAACATGCAATGTTTTTAAAACATAACAAGGATTATACTCCACATGCTAATTTTCACTTCCTTTTTACACTGAGGAGTATGTCTTGGGGGCCTTGAGGAGAAGACGACACTCAGGGATGGTCAGAACACTCCAGCTGAACACACCCGCCGGCGGGGCTGGGGCTACAGGACGCCGGGCTCCTCACCGTCTCAAAGTCGGTGCCCACGAGGCTGCTGAGGTACTCCTTGTGGCGGCCATACAGCTGAGGAGACAAACCAAACCAGAACTTGAGAGGTGACCCCAGCCAGACCGGGGTTCAGTTCCAAATGGGAGGGAGACAAGCAGCAGGAGTGGGAACTGCCACCAAGAGCCGGAGGCCTGAGCATCCCAGCCGCTGCCAGCTTCGTCTCAGTGAGGCCCGGAGGGTGCGGAGTCCGCGGGTCTGGGACCAGCCTGGCTCTCGCGCTTACGTGACCTTGGGCAGAACGCTTAGCTGCTTCTCAGTCTCCATTTCCTCATTTATAAAATGGTAACAATAAAAGTATTCACCGCAGAGGGCTGTGGTACAGTCTAAATAAACTAAAGCATGTGAAGGGCCTTGCGTGGAGCATGGTAAATGCTCAAGTAAATGGTCATTATTATGATGATCTTACAACAGGATCAAAAGCGTGTATGTGAGATGTCAGCGGCGATTCCTAAGTCAGGAGGGGCCGTTAAGAGCGAGACCTCACAGCTGCAGACCTCAGCCTTGGACGTGGCCTCACTCCCCGCTCTCTGGTACTTGGGACGAACCAGCTCTTACGTCCTTGAACACACGCTGCTCCCGCTCCTCCTCCTCAGGCTGTGCGAGGGACGACACGTTGTCAATCGTATACTTCCACAGCTCCGGCTTCTCCCCCTCTGTCTCAATTCTGTAAAGTCGAAGCCACAAAAGGGCTAACTCTGATGACAGGAGATGGGGCCCTGCAGACCCAGCCCGGGGATGAGCCGAGTTGCGGTTCTGTTACTCTAAGACAGAAGAGGTCAGCCCGGAGGAAAAGCCCTGGCCAAGCCCATTGCGCCCCGTCTGGGTCAGTCCCTGCGTGCAGCAGCGCAGAGAATTATTTTCACTGAACTACACTGCTGAAGTCATCACTTTCAAATCAGTGTAGCTGCACATTTTCTGAGAACAGGATGCCCAGTGTCCTAAGGGTCTATGGCCTGGAAGAGAATATGAACCCCCGGCCGGGAATTTAAGAGTTAGAACAGACGAAGGGCTTTCTGAGACTCTCCTCAACCAGGGGCAAGAAGGGAAGACAAGGAAAGGAGTGCCGGTGTCCACTGTCCCCTTCCTCCTCTCCTCACCTGTAGGGTCCTTTGAGGCCAGTGAAGTCAGGTTTTACTGTGATCACACCATTGCTGTCCACCTTCAGAGTACAGAGGACGTGTTCATACTTCTTATAGCCAAGCCTAGAAACCAGGGAATCCACACCAGGGTTCAAGGTCACTGGTCCCACCTCCAGGGAAAGAGGAAGAGGTATGCAGCCCACGTCAGAGAGGACAGAGGCTGTAGTGAGAACTGTCATGGCAAAATACTTTCTTCCAAAGAGAAAAAAGAAGAAAACAGTCCCTCCCTCCCACATACCTGGGATGACTACAACGGGGGGTGGCGGGTAGGGAAAGGAGGAAGGATGAGGGTCTGAGCCGGGCCACGAGGGGCTGCACTCACTTTCCATAGGGCCCCAGGTCTGCCATGATGTACATCGTCTGAAGAGGGGTGTTGATGACATGATTGTTCCTCACAAACTCTTCTGAGGGCGCCCAGGTGACGATTCCTGACTTAAGGATGCCACCCTCCCTGGGAGACACCACAGGAAGGGTCACTCCCCTGGCCCCCCAAGAAGAGCCTGAAGGAGGAACATAGGGGAGCACACCAGGGTGGGGGCCTCCGCAGAATGGCACACTTGAGTCAGCAGGCAGACAGAACACTGGCCTGGAAGGACCACAAAGGCCCCCCAGCCGCCATCCACACTGGTACTCACATCCCTCGCCTGTCTTGCCGGCGCCGCCTGACATTTGCCATTCGCTCGACCAGGAAGGATGGCATCTCACTGGCTGCGGTGGTCATTTTCTGACAGTGCTGGGAAAACAGGGCAGCCCTGTGTAAGCCATCTGGTCAGGGCCACATGGGACCAAGCACCTGGAGGGAAGTCCTCCTTCTGAAACCTCACCCGAGACCTGACCCTAAGAGGCACAGCCACCTCACAGTTACACATGTTAATGGAGGGGACAACCCAAAGGAGAGTCCAACCAAGCCTTGGTTTGCCCTAAGATTTCAGCAGCATCCTACCCTTCAGAAATGAATTTATTTTTGCTAATATTAAAATGAGCCTGCAGTCTCTAAGCACATACCACCAAAAAGTTGGGTGAGTCTGCCTGCTAGACGTTGACATTCACTAGGTAGCTGGAAGATGCCACATGTAATACAAGTGTTCTGTAGAGAATCCGCACATGGGTAATGAACACTTCACTGTAATTTTCTTTACCAAAACAGACAACCCAAACTTTGTATCTACCAACCCACAGCTTTCCTAATAAAAGCATCAACCTTTCAAAAACGTTCACCTAACACCTGCTCCTTGCAGAAATCTACAAGGTCACAGACAAAAATCAGAAAATACATGCTCTACTCTCCCTCAAGGAGTTTGAAATCTCACTAAAAAGAATACATCATGCAGTGACTGAAGAAAAGGTAAAACTGAAGTCCCCGAGGGCATGTTGTCACAGGCAAAATGAGGACATAAGCCATTCCCTGTGTTGTACTGAATTCCTCTTAAAACTCATATATACTCAGTTTTGGCTGAATCCATGTTGAATTTGATCTATATGGTTCTAGACTCCACCCACCTGTCTGATCTCACGATGCATGGAGGAAAAGCCCAGTGGCTGTTTCTCCCAATTTACAGTCTGCAAGTCTAGCATTAGAGATACTGCCACATTTCTATGGACACTTTAAATGATCTCCAGGACCCTTTTGGGCAAGTGGCTTGACAGGGAAGTCCCCACTGCAAGCGCATCTCACCACGATGCCATGTACCTCCGGCAGGCAGCCATACACGAAAGGCTGAGTTTGGCAGGAGACCTGCCACCATCTCCCTGCCAAATGGTCTCTCGTGACTCAGAGTCTCAAACTTGCCTTAAACAGAGGGGAAAAGCCCCTTTCTGAGATGAGTTTCTTGGCCCAACTGTGCTTTGTACAAACACAATCTTTGTCTGTTTCAGTCTTGTGGGTTTTGAGAAGCAGCTGCTGAATTGTGGTGAAAAATTAAAAATAAAATAAAATAAAAATAGAGACACTGCTGGCTCCCCCAGTCCCTCCAGCAGGTGGAGCAGGGAGCTGCAGCCACAGCACCTGCGGACTGTGCCCACCTACTCTGGCCTGGCTGCCAGCGGCACACCGTGGCTCCTAGACAGGCTCTCCATCTCCCCTGAACAGGCTTCTGTCTTAACAGACAGTGGGGCCAGAAAGCTAGGGAAGGCAAAGGTGAAGGGAGCTATGGGACTTGGGAAAAGAACAATACCTCCTCCAAGTTGGTGAATCTGTCAGAGTCAGTGTAAGTAAAGATTCGTCGGTTCTTCCTGCCATCCGAATCCTCCAGCTTCAGAATCTCTTGACGGTACTGATGATCCAAAGGACTCTGGCAGGCTGCTTCATTTTGATACAGATCTACTTCAAACTGAGGTCACAAGGAAACAGAGATCTACTAAGAATAGGTCAAATTTTTTTCCTGTAACTGGTCAAATCAGCTCTATAGAGATGATGCAATCCAACACGTTTTCACAACCAACTCTCATTTGTCTAAACTAATGGAGGACAGGGGATCCAAAGGAGATTAGAGCTAAAAGGAACCAGAGTGATAGTCTAATTCAACTCTACTGTTACAGAATTGACATAGCAAAACAGTAATTCTTTCTGTGGCCCAGAGGTGGAAAGTGCCTTAGCCAGGATCACAAAACTGGGTAGTGGCAGGCATGATGTTACACTGACCCCGTGAATACAGCAGTGGGAAGTATAAAACTGCTACAACCTTCTGGAAATCAGTTTGGCGATATGGATCAAGAATCTTTCCCAGCTACCAGCCAGGTGGGAGGTGGACCAGGTGGAGGTAGACTGAGCAGACAAGTGGCACTGGCTCACCTGGCTAAAGAGCTTCTCTTGCCACCCAATCACAGCCTCCTCCTCTTCATCTTCATCTGGGCGGTGTCCACCTCCAAAGACAACAGAGAGTCAATTGTTTGAGCCAAACCAGCACCACTTCTTGCTCTGTAGTTGGTTATAACCAAAGTCCCTGCTCTTACATTTGCCACAAAACCTGTTGGAACTCACTGGTTTATTAAGCACTCACCCTAGACTCACTCTAGAGATGCTGTGGATATGTGTAGAAGCCAAGATTAGGACCTAAGAAGTCTTAATCACTAATCTGGATAAATGGAAGTCATGCCTTCCAGGAATTATTTATTCTAACTCAGTGTGAGGCACTGAAATTTAGAAATAGGCTGAATGGCTCTTCCTCAATCCCAACTGTCAATATTTGATAGAAAAAAAACTGTGGTGTTTTTATCTTTACTATTCCTGAAACCATATATCTAGAATCAAACACTGTAACCTTAAGAGACTAAGCATTAGTAAAGAAAAGGAAAGTCGAATAACTTTTATTTTAAATCTTGTCTGCAGTTAGTATTTATTCTTTTCAGATTGTACATTCATATCCTTCGCCCATTTTCTTTTTTTTTTTTTTTAATGGAGGTACTGGGAGTCAAACCCAGGATCTCATACATGCTAAGCATGGGCTCTACCCTCCCTGCAAAGAACAGATTTTTTTTAAAGAACCAAATCTAATACATATACTCCTGGCTGGGTATGCCTTTTTCAAAGATACATGCTTCACAACCCACCAGCTCACACTCTTGCTCAGAAATATTTTTGAACAGACAACAAAAGCAGAGAGAGCAGTGACCTAACACAAACACAATGTCCTCTCTTGCTCACTTTTCTGGCTTCCCAGATAAGGAAAACTGCAAGAGTAAAAATGATGTTCATATATACATTTCCCAAGCAGACCCCCATTTGTAAATTGTTTTGAAAAGGGTTTGTAAGTATATTTCAAGCCTGGAGCATTCTTTCTTAGAAAAAAAAAAATGCCACAAATGGTATTTAGGTTGACAGGCAAATTTATAACATATCTAAAGTATGGTATTTGCTATTTCACTACATTTGACCACAATTCAGATCAGTATCTTGATGGCAGGAATTACGCTTATTCAATTTTTATGCAACATAATGTAGTTTAAACTGCCTGGGATCAAATCCTGGCTTCAACACTTACCAGCCATGTGACCTTGGACAAGAAACTCAAACTCTTTATGCCTTTCCTCAGACTACAGACCTGGGTCTACTTTGTCTTAAGAGGTAACCTCACCCTAGGCCCTTCCCCAGATCCCCAAGGGGCCACATCACCACCATACACCCACTGGCGGTTGGGGGAGGCCTAAAAGTGGCCAAGTCTATGAGGTCCTTTCCGGGCTGGGCAGCAGGCTGGTAATGGAGGTAGTTGCTTAATGTGATTCTTTGCAGGTGACCTCTGCCAGGAAAAGAGAAGCCCAAAATACCCGTTACAAGACACACAACCAGGAGATAAACACAGAGCAAAAACGGGGGAAACAAAACACAGTAGAGGGGAGGGCCTAGGCAACAGAGAGGGAGGTGAGTGGGGCACGGGGTCCTAAGGAGAAGAGTAAGGATGAGAAAGTACACTGGGGACACAGGGCTCCGAGGAATGTGGGAAAGGAAAGGTCCTGAAAGGGTGGGTCTGGAAGCTGTGAGTTGAAGAGGGTTCCGGGTGGTGAGGGAGACGCGGGGAGACCAGGCAGAGGTCAGGATTGCAAACGGAAGTAGGGGCCCTGAACAACCGAGAACTGTAGTTCAGGTTCCAACTATCTGAGAGCATAAAAGCACGGAGCTCTGAGGCAACGCGACTACCGGAGGCGGAGGTTGCGCACGGGGTCCCGGGAGCGATACACGGCCTCTCCGGTGTCTGTGCTCCAGGCGGCCTCCGCCATGACAGCTGCGCCGCGCCGCGCCGGGGCCGGAAAGCGCGTCGCCCCAGTCCCCCTGGCAACGGGGGCGCTGGGTTTGGGAGGCGGCGGAGGCGCTGCGCGCGCAGCTCGCGGTTCCCCACGCGCCGCCGCAGCCGCCTGCCCAGCGCGGGCGCAACCCGGGCGGAGCCCCGTTATGCGCTCAAGCCGGGGTCCTTTTGGGGTCACCGCTTAGAACGTGTGCGAACGAAGCTCGCTTATACCCAAGGCCAGGCTTGATGCACTTTACAAACGAGGAAACTAAAGCAGAACCATCGGCCCCATTTACAGAGATTCAGACAGAAATGATGATGGAGGCCAAACCCAAGTGTCCTGAGTTCTCAGCTACTAGTTTTTCTGCCACACGACTCGGCCTTCCACTGAATGCTGGGAAACTTTGGCCTGTAAATCAGTGGACATGACTCACAGAATGTACCCATTCTTCCCCCCTCACCAGGGGAGGTGATGACAATTACTCAGACATGAAGATACATTCTTGGAAGAAAACGAAAATGTCAGGAGATTTAATAATCCTTGTGTTGGCATTCACTGAATCAGAGAAAGAAAAAACAAGGAAGCTAACAGTAAGGAAGGAAAATGTGTTATTATTGCACTGGTTTTTCCCCTGCGTGTGTTATTTCCGGATTTTTAAGCCACCTTAGATGGCCACCTAAGCCACCTCAGGAATAGCCAACAAAATGCCATTCCGAAGACGTGCTTCATTGGCCTGTCAAAGGCAGGACACACTGTAACCTCGAGTCTGGCTCTCTGGCACCTTGGGGATGTCAACAGTTACCAGCCTTTGACATTTACTGCTCCTCCAACAGAGTAAGCAATTGTCCCCTGAACTCAAGAATATAATGTCAGTTTGATTATATGGCGTTGGGAGCCCTAAGCAACAATGCTACTGTTGTTTAACACCAAGGACTCACCATAACAATAACCCTATTTATTTAAGATCTTCTACAGCCTGGGCACTCTGTTTCCATTGTCCCCAGTCCTCCTAGAAACCCTTTAAGTAAGTATTGTGTTCTTTTGGTTTGGTTTGGTTTGGGTTTGGTTTTTTTTTAAGATTTTATCTTTTTTTATAGTCAGTTTACAATGTATCAATTTCTGATGTACAGCATAATATTTCAGTCATACATATACATACATGTATTCATTTTCATTATAGGTTACTGCAAGATACTGAATATAGTTTCCTATGCTATACAGAAGAAACTTGTTTATCTATTTTATATATAGTAGTTAGTATTTGTAAATCTCAAACTCCCAATTTATCTCTTCTCACCCCCTTTCCCCCTTGCTAACCATAAGTTTATTTATTATGTCTGTGAGTCTGTTTCTGTTTTGTAGATAAGTTCATTTGTGTCTTCTTTTTTTCTTTTCTTTTTAGATTCCACATAGAGTGGTATCATATGGTATTTTTCTTTCTCTTTCTGGCTTACTTCACTTAGAATGACAATCTCCAGGTCCATCCATGTTGCGGCAAGTGACATTATTTTATTCTTTTTTATGGCTGAGTAGAATTCCATCGTATAAATATACCATGACTTCTTTATCCAGTCATCTGTTAATGGACATTTAGTTTATTTCCATATCTTGGCTATTGTATTCAGTGCTACTATGAACACTGGGGTGCACGTATCTTTTCAAATTAGACTTCTTTCTGGATATATGCCCAGGAGTGGGATTGCTGGTTCATATGGTAAATCTATTTTTAGTTTTTGGAGGAATCTCCATACTGTTTTCCATAATAGTTGCACCAAACTACATTCCTACCAACAGTGTAAAGGGTTCCCTTTTCTCCACAGCCTCTCCAGCATTTATTGTTTGTGGACTTCTGAATGATGGCCATTCTGACTGGTGTGAGGTGATATCTCATTGTAGTTTTGATTTGCATTTCTTTGATAATTAGTGATACTGAGCATTTTTTCATGTGTCTGTTGTCCGTTTGTATGTCTTCACTCGAGAATTGCTTGTTTAGGTCTTCTGCCCATTTTTGAACTGGGTTGTTTGTTTTTCTGTTATTGAGTTATATGAGTTGTTTGTATATTCTGGAAATTAGGCCCTTGTCAGTCATATCATTTGCACATATTTTCTCCCATTCTGTAGGTTGTCTTTTTGTTTTGCTTATGATTTCCTTTGCTGTGCAAAAGCTTATGTTTAATTAAGTCCATTTGTTTATTTTTGCTTTTATTTCTATTGCCTGGGTAGACTGCCCTAGAAGAACATTGCTGAGATTTATGTCAGAAAATATTTTGCCTGTGTTTTCTTCTAGGAAGTTTATAGTGTCTTGTCTTATGTTTAAGTCTTTAAGCCATTTTGAGTTTATTTTTGTGTATGGTATGAGGGATCCACCAGGTTTTTTTGTGGAATTGACAAGCTGATTCTAAAGTTTACATGGAAATGGAAAAGACTTAGATAGCCAAAAAAAAAAAGTGACAAAGAAAAACAAAGTTGAGGACTTATATTTAATTTCTAGACAATACAAAAATATAATAATCACTAAATTGTTCTATTGGCATAAAAATAGACATATAGATCAATGAGACAGAGAGTCCAAAATATATACAATCGATCTTTGACAGAATTCTAAAAATAATTCAATGGAGAAAGAATAATATTCTCAACAAATATGGTAGAACTTTATATCCATTTGTAAAATACAAAAACAAAAAAATTTAATTCTTTACCTTACACAATTTAGTAAGTTAAAGCAAAATGGATCATAGAGCTAAAAGTAAGAAATACAGCTACAAAACTACCAGACAAAAATACAAGAGAAAATATTTGCTCTGAGTTAGGTAAATATTTTTTTAGATAGGACTCAAAATATACAAAATATCAAAGAAAAAATTAATAAATTACTCTTCATCAAAATGAAAAACTTTTATTCTTAGAGAACACTTGTTAAGAAAAAGACAAGAAACACACTGGAAAAAAACTTTACAAAACGTATATCTGATAAAGGACTTATATCCAGGAAAAAAAAAAGTACCTTTACAACTTGGTAATCATCAAAAAAACAATCTTACTTTTAAATGGTCAAAAGATTTGAACAGGCACTTCACCAAAGGTACATGATTGGCAATAAGTCTGTGAAAAGATGTTCAACATCATTAGTTATCAATGAAATGCATATTAAAACCATAATAAGATACCACTACACACCTATTCTACCTCTTAGAATGCTAAAATTTAATAGGTAGACAATACCAGATGCTGGTGAAGATGTGAAGCAACTCAGACTCGTGAAATTGCTGGTCAGAGTACAAAATAGTACAGCTGCTTTGGAAAAATGGACATTTCTTATAAAGTGAAACATTTACCTACCTTAAGATCTAGCACTCCCACTCTTAATTGTTTACTCAAGAGCAGTAACAACACATGTCCATACAAAGACCCAGACGTAAATATGCATAGCAATTTATTCATACTAGTAAAGATGGGAAGGAGTGCAAACGTCCACCAACATGTAAATATTTAAACAAATTGTATGATATCGACAATTGTATAATATCTATACAATGGGATACTACTCCACAATAAAAACGAGGTAAATACTGCTACAGAAAACCACTAGGATGAATCTCAAAAATCATTATGCTAAGCGGAAGAAAGCAGCTGGACGCAGAAGGCTACATACCATGTGGTTTCTTTTATATGACGTTCTAGAAAAAAGGAAAACTATAAAGATGGAACACAGATCAGTGGTCACCTGGGGTTGGATCTGGGAATAGGGTTTGACTATAAAGAGGCAGAATAAGAGAATTTAGGAGGTAAGGGAGCTATCCTGTATGGAACTAGGCATTTATTAAAAATCTACAGAATTGTGGGTCACAGTGAGTGGATGTCACTGTATGTAACATTTAAACTATTAACCAAGTTATGAGAAGGACTCAAATTGGAATGCAGGCTATGAAACGGAATCCAACTGTAACTGTGTTACAAAATACTTACATAACCACACTGAAGGGAGTGAGAAAGAAAGGAGCCAACCGAAATAACTCTGGAAAGCAGTGTTTTAATGGAAACTGAAGGCTAAAGACAAAAAACTGTCCACAAACGCCCTACTCAAGTTGGCAAATTTCTTTCTCAAAGGGGTATGAGTTTCAATTCTGAAACCATTTTCTATGTATACTAGGGTTGAACAAATAATAAACTACTGGACATAACAAGAGCCATGTTTCTGACTGTCTGAGAAAGAAATTACAAGCAAGGAAAGGAGGTAAAGGTAAGAATGAACCCTGTGGTGCCTAATCAGAGTTAGCAATAAAACCCCTGGGTATTTTAAAAGATATGTATAAAGACAGAGTCAGACATGAAATACGAATTTTAAGTATGTATGAGTACTACCCATCCACACGGTACCTAGCTCTGCCCACTGACAGAGTCCAGAAGCAGTTACTCTCCAGCAGAAATGAGCATTCCCAGTACCCAGACTTGGTTTCTAAATATCATTCTCCATCAGAAGGAATCAGGGCTCCTTGGAGAAATGATTGATTTCCTGGAAGAAATGGAATGGAACCTCATGGGAACTCATACTGTTGGGCTTGATAGCTTCCATCAGCCAAGGGCAGTCCGGGATGAGCTGTTATGCTCAGCATCTGGTCAAGGGAACCTGGGCAGGGCACTAACAATATCTGCTACAAGTATGCTTTGGAGAGGTTAATCCCAGAAAACTCTGGTGTGGGAGTGTTACTTACGGGCCAGCTTATTCAGGGCACCAAGAGAGTGCGCATCCTCACCTTTCCCCAGCCCCTTCCAGGCAGTGTGTCAACAGGCAGAACAGGTGGGACTGCGCAGGTATTATTACCACATGGACATTACCCGAATCAGAGGAGAATAAAATAGGTCAGCAGGACCCAGAAACTCAGCCTCTGAAACAGTTCATTTGTAAGTCCTAGCCAGATCTCAAATGCCTTTTCTTAAGAAACATGCTCAGCTTTTGACAATTAATTGCTTTATCGTGGGCAGCCCCATTTTCTGTACAGTGCGTCCCAACAAGTTAGCGCAGGTCTTCAGTGGCATGTCAAGACTTGGAGCAACAGGAGTGTTCTAAATGGCAGAACTCTGAGAACGTTGGTTCCTATGGCCTCTCCCCCTTTAAGAAGAGGTTTCAATTTTTGGAAACACAGGGACTTAAAAATTTACCTTCCATGTTTCTCCTCTTGGTGTTCTCCTGGAAATATAAAGAAATTAATCTCTTCAATACATTCTAATAAATGGCAGAACTTTCTGCCAACTCTAAGGTTATTTCAAGTTTAATCTCATTAAAATCCATTGACTTTTCCCAAAGTAGCGATGATCTTTTAAAAGTCTATATTCAAAGACAAACTTATGGTTATCAGAGGGGGAAAGGAGGTGGGGAGGGATAAATTGGGAATTTGGGATTTGTAGATACTACCATTTTTATATTTCAGATGATCAAAAATGTGGAACAGAGATTGACTGCACAACAATGTGAATATACTTAATACTGAACTTAAAATTGTTAAGATGGTAAATTTTATGTTTTGTGTATTTTACCACAATTTTTAAAAAAGAAAAATAACAAAAATGGCAACAAAAATATGGAAACATAGGATAATGACCACCCATTATTGTATCCTGCATCCACCTTGAACATTTCCCTATTAGCTAAGCCAATTTGAGTTGAGTTTTTGGTAACTTGGACCCAGCAAATGCATGCTAAGTGTTGCAGAATTTGGTGCCAGTAAGTAGGAATGCTGTAATGAACAGATCTGAAACTTGATGGAATGGGCCAACCTGGAGAGATAGGGCTTGATCCTGGCTTAGAAAGTTAGCAATCCTCTTTAGGTGGTTGTGAAATAATTGGCTTGTCTGCCTCTTGAAGTTTAATATGCAAAAAATCGCCTGGGGATCTTGTTCAAATGAGGATTCCGATCAGTAGGTCTAGGGAGGGAACTGAGTCTGTACTTCTGACAGGCTCCCAGGTGATGCGAACACTGCTGATCCATGGACCACACTCTGTATAGCAAGGAGTTAAACTGATGTGTCCTGAAAGAGGGTTCATGTACAACGCTTGCTGTTGCATTAGGAGGATGGGGAAATTTCAGGGTGTAGGATTGTCGGCAACTTCTTTTAGCCCATCAGCCCATGGTGATACAGCTTAATTGTATTAAGAAGAGGAACTTCTACATTAGATTTCTTGGAGAATTTTAAAAGACAAAAATAGCAAAGGAAATCCAGGGTTATGTGAACACTGAAACTATCCCACAAAGGGGAATGATCAGAGCTACACTTGTTGGAGCCATGATCTCTTGCTCCAGATGCAGCGATGAGCCAAAAATTCGCAGATCCCTAATCTGAGACTGTAGGCTTCTATTTTATTTTTGTAGATTTTATAAGTTCCAGGAAGGCTGAATCAAAGACAGGTTACACTCTCACACTTTGCAGTCATACAATTAAAAATGTTATTTAAAAAAATTATTGTCAACTCTAAGCTCCACAGAGGCAGAAGTCAGATCTATCTTGAGTCCCAAGATCTCAGAACATCAGTGCCTGGCACGTACATGATAGACACTTGCTCAATAAGTGAACAATTACCTTTTTCTATATTTTTCTGCCCCACTGATCAGTGAGCTTATTAAGAGGAAGAACCAGGCTCGATTTATCTTTGTATCTTCGGGGCACCCAAATGATTGCTCAATGCAGAATTATTTGAATTGTCCTGGACTGAATTAAATTATCAGGAGTAGCAGTGCCCCAGGCACTGGGCTGGGATTCAGGGGGGAAATTCTAGGCTTTGGCCAGGGGAAGCTAAGAGTGAGGTCATTGACTCAGGGGGCCCAGGTACTTGGATTAAGGTGAGCCTCCTAGAGTTTGCAACCAGAAGGGAAAAGAGAAAACGTGAGTAACTGTCAGCACTGCAGGCTGGTTTTAGGATGTGAGGCTAGGAAACCCTGCTAGGCTATGTTCCGGGAGACAGGCATCACCCCTGGGCAGTAGCCAGTCCAGCACAGGGGACTTCTGAGAAGTGGCAGCATCTAGCCTGAGTGGCCGAGTTCAAGAGAAGAAATCCTGTGTGGGCAGCTGCTGTCCTTAGGCTGGAGACAGTGTTTTGCACATCCACACCACCCCCAGATGGAAAAACGAGAGCTGCCTAGCTTTGCTGGGGAGATAGGGTAGAGCCTACAGTCCCTATGAACTCTTTCTTTCTCCTCATCAGAAGCAGCCCATGGTGGGAGGGACCCGCATCGTCACCAGGACCAACCGGAAGTCCAGCAGCAGAAGCCAGAAAAGAAAAGAAAAGAAAGGAAACTTTCCATTCCTCCCCCCTACCCCCGAGCCTGTGAAATGCAACCCAGCAGAGAGGACGTGGGTCTTAGGTTTAGCTTCTGGCCTCCTCAGTAACTGGGGATTCAGATGAGGCAGCGAACAGACAGCATGCCTCAAGAACAAGTTTATGCTGAAGTAGCTGCTCACTATTATTATTATTTAAATTGTCCTGGACTGAATTAAATTATCAGGAGTAGCAGTGCCCCAGGCACTGGGCTGGGATTCAGGGGGGAAATTCATGACTAAGAACTCATCTCCATATTCATCGCTTACCCATGAATCATGCTTTCCATGTCTGCATCCATGGTGGCAGTTGGCTGTCACAGCGCCTCGTGATACAGGCTGGCACTATTGTTCCCAGTGGCCAGAGGAGGAAGGCGAGGTTCAGAGACGGAGTGACTGCCTGGGGTCACACATCTACTGAGCAGAGTTGTCGGGACCCAGGGAGATAGATCTTCTGACCTCACTCCAGGCTCACTCTCCACAGCACATGCTACCTAAGCTGGCTGGACGCCTCCCCGGGATAGCCGGAGTAGCTCAGAGAACCCAGAGCACAGGCTAAGCACAGCTCATGGTCCCTGGGGGTGTCCATTTTAGCTTGATGTTAAGTAAATTTAAATTTTACATCGTAAAACAGACACAGATGAGTTCTGGAGGAGCACACAGAAGTGTGACTTTCCTAAGTTAAAATGTGAGGTGTCGAATCTGAGCTGATAATAACGTAACAATATCGGTTCATTAATTGTGACGAATGTACCACGGTGATGTAGAAGGTTAACAACAGTGGAAACTGAGACTGGGTATATGGGAACTCTCTGTACTCCTTTTGCAATAATACTGTAAATCTAAAACTGTTCTTAAATAAAAATTTTATTTTAAAAGGTATGAGCTATCGAAGAAGCTGCAGAGTCTGTTTCCTCCTGGAGTACCTGGTCATACTCCTCTTTTGTTAAAGGCCTATCAGAAGCCATAGTTAAAAAGCGTTACCCATGCCCTATTGTTTGCAGAGTAGAGGGACATTCTATAGAGTCTTGAAAGCCCTGTATTTCCAAAGGGAAGAACAAGAAAGCAGGACAGTAAAGCCTCTTTCTCTCCCCTCCCCTGGCCTCTGCCCCCTTCTTAGCGCTGTGAGAAGAGTGAGAGGCAAATAACCGCTTTGCCCTCCCCGGGCTCCCAGGAGAGCAGAAGGGCTTCTGTTACAGCACCTCACCCCGTCCAGCCTCCATCACGGTCTCCCAGAGCTGCACCCCCGCCCCAGATCATCTGGGTGGAGCCCCGGGAAGAAGCAGTGAGATCTGCCATTTAGGGTAAGTCCCAGAGGGTGCTCCCTGGCACCCAGTGGGCACCACCTACTCGTGCTGGGCTAGCCAGCAGTGGAGCGGGGTGTCTTCTCAGCGACGTCCATGCAGAACTCCAGCCTGCTTCTGGCAAACAGACCTAAGGATGGAACCTCACAAGACTAGGGTGTGTGGGTTCTGTTGCTTCCGAAAGCTTCTTCCGCCATCTGGGAAACAGGCGTTGAAGTTCCCCCTTCAGGCTGGAAAACAGACTTGAGCTGCTGTTTTCACCCAACTGTGAAAGGACCAAGATCCAGATGCTCCTCACCATGTCCTGGCCTGTCTGTTTTTGTACAGCTCAGGATGGACAGTGGGGCTGTACCTTGGGGAAGATGAAAGAGAGAAGAGAAAAATTCAGAAACTATACCCTCTAGCTACACTTTGAACAGCCACAGTATTTCAGTCAAGTCAGAAATGGTTTCCAGAAACAAGTTTTAGAGCTGACGGTCAAGAACTTAGGCTTGAATGATGAAGTTAAGCCAAGGTCACGTTTGCACCAATGTCATCATCTTTATCATCAAAATAAATATTACTGATTGCCCAGTATAATTTAGAGCTCTTGAGGAGTTCAGGAGCTAATCTGGGCAACAGGAAAGAGGCATAAAGAGATAATAAATAGGAAAAGCAAAGGAGAGAGAAAGAGAAGCAATATACGATGCTCCCTGGGGCTCGGCAGATAGGGGAGGCTTCATGAAGAAGATAGGGCTTGAGCTAGATATTGGGCTCGGACAAGAAGGGAGAGAGCAAGCCAGGAATGGAGGATGGCAGAGAAAAAGAGGCAGAGCAGGAATGTGCGGGGCATGTTGGGGAAAAATGTTAATGGGTTAGTTTGGGTGGAACGAAGAGCTTGGGCAGAGGAGTGATGTGTGATGGACTGGGAGAGATAGAGGGGTAGGCAAGATAGAACCATGGCTAAAGCTTGAGATTTTGTCCTGTGGGTAGCAGAGAGCCCTGGAGCAAAGGAAGGGGTGGAGAGGATTGGTGGCAGGGAGGCCACTGAGAAGGATGTGGTCTTGAAGCAAAACTGTGGTGAGTCAGAGCAGAACCAGAATGTAGGGAAGGCTAGAAGATGACAGATGCAAAAGATTTATGAAGGACAAATGGACAGGAATTGGTGACTGAGATGGGAGATGGGAGGATGGAAGAGGAAGAGAAAAAAGAAGAGTAGAAGCACTTGGGATAACTCGCTGGTTTCCAACCTCATCATCTGTATGTTAATTGAGAAGGAGGAAGATTGGGAATAAGGAGAGGAAAAAGACCAGAAGCACATAATATCAGGTGCTCAATGAATACCTATGAGGGAGAAATGAAAGGACAGGGAGACAGAATACCAATGGGAAATAGGAGAATGGCCTTGACCAAAAAGAGGATTTTTGATTAATGGAGAAAAGGAAGGAACAGCATTCTGCCCACTCCAGCAGAGAAGTTCTTGGGAACCCCCTCTGCCAACTCTACTAGAGTTGGGTCCAACATTCTGTGGCTAATTGGAGAAACTCATTGATACTGAGTTTGCCACTCAGAACCCTTGTGTTACGGCAATTTCAGAAGCCACCAAGCATCTAATGAATCCTCCCACTAAAAAATAGTTAGAGAAGACAGTGGGGCCTCTTTCTGTCTGCTGAGGGAGATACACAAACCATCCCAGACATTTTTCTCTTCCATAAATCCCTCTTCACTCTGAAAGGGGCTGCCTGGCAGTGTTCCCATCCTTTCCAAGGGCCTCTGGCTGCCAGGGTCACCATTCAGAGAACCTTTGCCATCTCCACGCCTCTCCTAAGGCCAGGATGGCTTACACCAGAGCACCTGGGTTCCTCCCTTTCCTGGGGTGAAAAGTGGGTGAGTCTCAGAGAGGGTAACCATTGGGGGACAAGAAGTCCATTAGTTTGGTGTTCTGAGAACCAACAAGAGGAAATGCATTTTAGCCAGGAAAGAAAAAAATAAGCTGTCCAGCTGTGATTGACAGCCAAGCCAGCAGAAGATGGGTGAAAACAGACAGCTGAGGAAGGGACCAGCTGGGTTTCCAAGGAAGGTATCATCCAAAATGGTGGAGATGGCGAGAAGGCCAGTGTAAGAACTTAAGTCACCTCATACAGAGAGATCACTTTGTCACTGACCATGGATGTCCCTTTAATCAGCATGCAGTGTATGTACAGCACGCAGAATTCTACCTCTTAAAGTAGAAGAGGAGAACCAACCATGTCCAAGGTCAGCCTCATCTATAAACCGAATTCCTGGAAAATGTGTGTGTGTGTGCGCACACTACCATGTGCCCGTGATCTTCACTGGGTATTTCCTGCCACTTCTGCTGCTGTTACTAAAATCTCTTGGAATCTCTGCCCCCATACATGAGAAGCTGTTGGCCTTCTTAGCCTTCTACTGGACTTCCTGTCTTCCAATCTCCATTTCTTATGGGCCAATTTGCCATTTTCTAATGGAGAGACATCTAACTATGCTAAACAGAGTTAACTAGATTGAGTAAGTCCAGGAACACATCATTACATGTCAGCAAAGCTCTGAAAATACAGATTAGCCACAGGACAGTTACACATCCACTGTGACTGCCTCCAGGTATGCCTCATGCCCAGAACAAAGGAAGGACCACCCTCGTCTGGAGCTGACACTGCCCCACCCCTGCCCATTCCAAAAAGATCGAACCTAAGACAACATATCATCTCATAACACGATCAAGACCCAGGGACAGTCAGATCTGCATTTTGCTCTTACCTTGACTCCAGTAGCTCACTATATATTGCACACAGGAAGACAGCATTATCCTATATGCTCTTCCAGAAGGAAGTTTCATTTTGAAATCATTCAGAACCAACTAGGTCAAAATCCATCTAAAGTCACACCTTCATTAAATCATAAGTCTCGAAACCCAGAGGTGAGAGCCTTGAGACACGTGCTTCAAAGTTCAGGGAAGGATCAGACAAAGAAAAACTTGGCTGAGAAGCAGAAATGTCTTTCAAAGAAAACAAGAAGAGCCTGAAGTCTCTCACTACCTTTCCTGGACAGCTGCCTTCTTTCGAGATGCCCAGCTCATTTGCCTGGATTCACTACAAGAGAAGCAGCTTCTAACTCCATTCCATCAGCCAGAGCAAAGGAATATCACTTTTTGGAAGCTAAATTCAGGGGGTTGGTTTTTGGATGATGAGTTTCTGATAGTCCTCCAGAGTATCTTCACCCCAAAGTATAATTTCATAAAAAGGCTAATGTGTTGTCAGTCTGTAAAATACACTTTTATGAAATTTCATTTTCATTGAACCTTCCTGTTTCCTTCCTGTATGGATTTAATGAACTTGATGGTATATAACATTATACTTGGGCTTTAAATTATTAAATTCCCAGATATTGGTGTTTTTTAATGATTGCCCCACAGAAGGTATGAAGTCATAGCACGTTAGTAATCATCTAAACCAGCCATCAATTTTGCAACTAAAGTGTATCAGGCACCAGAAGGTGAATGACTTGTCCACAGCCACACAGGGACAGAGGTGGGGACAAGTCCAGGGCTCTTCTCACTTCTCTGGTGGCCAAGAAAGGGCAGTATTTTAAAACTTGGGCCAGAAAAAGTCAACATTTAAAAATCATTTTAGGGGGCAGGGTAATAGCACAGCGATAGAGTGTGTGCTTGGCACGCACGAGGTCCTGGGTCCAACACTCAGTACCTCCATTTAAATAAATAAACATATAAACTTAATTACCTCGCTCAAAAAATAAAAATTAAAAAATAGAAATCATTTTAAATCTCTGTTGGCTTCCACAATGGATTGGGTGAAAGGTAAGGGAGGAATCAAAGGATAGTGAATAAATGAATGGAGAAGAGAGCCATTTATTTAATTGTTCCTAATTTTGAGAGCTATTCAGATCCCATTAAGGGCATAAAAGGGACAAGCCTGCTCAGAGATTGGAGGTTTGCCTTCCATGACTGCAGCAGGACTCCGTATTTGACCTGGAACATGGGAAGAAGAGGATTTTGCTTCACCCAGAGTCAGTGATACTGTATCAACCAGTCCCTGCCATTCTGCAGTTTCCTCATGCGTCTGCCTTAGAGTCACAGGGTGTTTCCCGCTGAACCTAAGCGTCTCCTCCAAGCCACATCAGCCCCTCAAAATCTTTCCTTCTGGGCCTCTCCCAGAAATAAATTATGATAGATGGTATAAAAACCAACTCCTTCAAGCAGAGAAACACACCTGGCTGCCACAGGAGGCCAAGGCCCTTGGCAGGTAAGTCATTAATTTTAATCTTTCCTGGTTTCTGTGCAGTTGATGATGAAATTTCCTAAAGACTTCTCAGAAAGCTTGGTACTGGATTTGGACTTGTCTTCATCAGGCATTTTCTGTTGCCAGCTCTGGCTGCCACCCTGGCAGGTCATCCCCATTTTGTGTAAGGGAGAATGTGATTGAATCCCTTTGTTGGATAAGGAGGCATTTCTGAGTCTGAAAACTGAGTCATAGAATCATAAACTCTTAGGGCTAGAAGGTACCATAGATCTCTCATCCATCCTGTTGGGAACTGAGGCTTCAGAGAGATCACGGGTCCAGGTCACACAGAAAGTTGGGGGAAATTAGTCACAGAATGACACATGGTGT
The DNA here is from genome assembly GCF_048564905.1 of Vicugna pacos. Lineage (NCBI taxonomy): Eukaryota > Metazoa > Chordata > Mammalia > Artiodactyla > Camelidae > Vicugna > Vicugna pacos. The sequence goes on from NC_132990.1 coordinate 936,101, forward strand.
TCTTGAGACTGGTGTGATATGATGTGACCACCAAACTATCGGGAAAAGTCTGCAGTGTTTTAAAGGGTTCCCTGACCCAGGGCTCTCGGATCTTCATCTTGTTTCCAGCAGCTCATGCTTCCGACAGCAGCCCTGAACATCTAGTTAGCCCTGAACGTCTAGTCTCAGGTGTCTTGAGTGCCGTATGGACACTTGGTTCTCAATCAGATTTATGAAAGCAGCGATATTTAGATGGGCTTTGTCTTGGGAGAATGGAGTGGTTGAATCAGTTTTTTTATTTTTAAATGTAATTAGGTGTCCCAAACCCTATGGCTCAGGTGGATTTTGTTCTGCCGTAGAGAGTGTGATAAGAACTCTCTCTTCTCCATTCTTCTCTTGATACTGGAACTGCTCAGAAGATCAAACAGAGCATTCGGGGGGTGATGGGGTGTTTGTTGATTTTCCTACTGGCCCTTCCCACCACCCTCAACAGAGCTCTCACCATTCACAGAAAAGCATCCTCCTGATGCCTTCCCTTCTCAGTCCTTCCTGTAGCCCCCATGGTGACTTCTGAGCAAGTCTGAGAGCCAGACTCTTGGAGGTCGTGACATTCAGTGTGGTCGGCAGAGCAGCAGCATCGGCATCACCTGGGAGCTTGTTGGAAGTACAGGCTCTCAGGCCCCTTCTAGGACCTTCTGAGTTAGAATCTGCATTTAACAAGTTCCCTAGGTGATGAGTAGGCACATTAAGGTGGGAGGACCCTGCTAAGGGACCATCACCACCCTCTGCCTCTGCACCCTCCAGATGTTGGATTTCTCTGCCCTAGGGGTTTCATTCATTCAGCAAGTACTCAGCACCTATTTTGTACCAACACTAGGCTTGGGCACTGGAAGAAACAAAAGCCAGTAAGATACAGCTCTTGAGGAGCTCATGATCTCCATAGGGGAAACAGTAACATGAGATATGAGTAAAGCACTGTGGGAGGACAGAAAAAGAAATGGCCTAACTTGGCCTGGAGAAATCTGGTACACTTCATAGAAAAGGTGGCACTTGGCCTGGGTTTTGAAGAATGAATAGGAGTTTATTGGGCAGAGAAGGCATTGCATAGGAAAGAGCTCTGTCTCCAGATACTGCTTCATGTCCCAAGGAAGACTCCAAGCTTTGATGCAAACCAAAGGGCTTGGGAAATGGTCTCTGCACTGAGCATGATGATAAGAATGTGGGTAAATATTCAAACATCCCAGAAGCCTCTTGGCTCTGGAGTGTGCCTCCAGGATCTTTCTGCACACCCCCTGCCGCCAGTGGCATGAACTTTGCTTGGCTCGGCTTTGTGTCCCATATGCTTTGTTCACGCCCACCAGGAAAGACGGTCAAGACATGGAAAATAATTTAGCTTTGGCCTTGAGGTTCCCACCTACCACTTTTCAGTGAGGGAAGTATGAAGGGGGTTCCAAGGAAAGGAGAGGATAAATGAGTATCTAAGGACCTTTTCCTGTTCAGATTTCTCAACTTTTATTTCTTTGGCTACGATATTTTTCTTCCTTGGTCTCTCTCAGATGATACATCTTTTCATAGACTAACCTTTTAATTTTTGTTTTTGATTTATTATGAAATACATTAGCCATTGAAAGAATAATATAATGAATACTTGTGTACCCATCAGTTCTCTTAAAAAAAAAATCAATGATAAGGGGCTGGGAGGAGAGGAGGGGGGAAATGAGAGTTGGCATTTAGCGGGTGGAGTTTCTGTTTTGCAAGATGAAATAGTTCTAGAGATCTCTTGTACATCAGTATGAATATACTTGTCACTGTTGTACTGTATGGCTAAAAATGGTGAAGACAGCAAATTTTATGCTATGTGTTTTTACCACAATATAAAATAATATTGGGGAGGGTATAGCTCAGTGGTAGAATGGATGCCTAGCATGTATGAGGTCCTAGGTTCAATCCCCAGTACCTCCATTGAATGCATGAATGAAGAAGAAATAAACAAATAAATAAATAAACCTAATTACCCCCCCAAATTTTTTAATAATAAAATAATATCAATGATGCTTTTTATTTTCCAAAACCATCATCTTTGTTTTCTTGAAAGGCTAGATTTCTGCTGGCTCAGTGATCTCCTCAAATCACAAAAAGGAGGACAATGTTTCCACTCGTAGAGGTGTAAGGACAGGAGCCCACTGAGGCGTCAATCTCAACTGTCTGAGATTTCCTCTTGGGAAAAAAAAAAGTGCTGGAGAGAATCTTGACCAGATAGGCATTTATTCATACTTTGTCTTTTTTTTTTCTCGAGTAAGCTTACAAAAAGTACATTCAACAAGATAAAAATTATTTAGGGAGATCATCAAAGGTCAGAGGGAAAGACTGAGGAGGTGTGGGGGTGTCAGGGGGGCCTGAAATTATCTGGTCCAGATACACAGGTCTCCTTTTCTGGAGATTATCCAGAGAATGCCTGGAAGACCACCTGGATGGTTTCTCAGGCAAAACTCCAGACCCACGATTCCTCTTAGGGAGCGTCAAGTAGATCTGGAGAGGGCAGCCAATCTGAGGACCTTCTCCAGGGTGCGTTTCTGGAGTTCAGTCAGTGAAGGCACACTATGGGGACCTCTTGTGAACACAGTCTAGATACACCATCATTCCATCTGTATTCCATGGCCACCTCCAAGGCTGGAGCTAGTATCTCCTTGAAAGATATTTTGGGTCTATTCCACCAAATCTAATGAACACCCTAAGCCCCAAAGCAAACAAAGCTGCATGCTTTTAATCTGACAATCTAGGGTCAGAGTTTAAAGCTCACGATGCAGGGGTTAATCGAAGAGCTGGAATCTCTCCAGGCAACCTGGCACACAGCTGTGAGCTCCGGGGCACCTTGAGCTTTTTCACAACTTTCATTCATGTGTTCCCATCAAGATGGCTCTCTGAGAGGGGGTAAAGCCCCTGCCGGCTTCTGAAGGTAGAAACTGAGCATCTGTGTCTCTGGCACATTCTCTTGTGCTGGGCCAGAGGAGGACGGCTTTCATCCTGAGGAGAAAGGGGAAGGGGAACTCCTAAGATGTGTACCAGATTTGGTAACAGCATTTGTCACCGGTGACAAGACAGGTACAGAATCTTGAGTCACAGGCTGTCAGAGCAGAATCAGACATCCTGGGTCACTTGGTCCAACCCCCTCACATGGCAGGCCAAGGACCCAGAGATGTTACGTAACCTGCCCGATGTCACAGAGCTAGTTAGAGCACGTGGAGAACTACAACGTAGGACCTCCTGACCCCGAAGCCTGAGCTCCTTCCTTTCCATCTCTCAGTACCTACCGTGGACCTGCACACACGGGAGATGCTTAGTTACCGTGGTTTCCCCTCCTCTGCCCCAATGTCAGGGTGTCTGGCATTCTCTGGGCTGTTTTTGCTTTATCATCCCCTTTCTGTGATCCAGCTCCCAACCATGGGGACTCTCCAAGGCTCACGCCATGATCCTGGGTCTCGTTTCAGTGATGCGGGTCCTTCTCCATCTCCCAGTCCTTTTGGCTTCCCTGACCTTGTTCCAGGCTGCAGCATCTGACACCAATGGTAAGGGCCACTCTGTGTTGATTTCCCGGGGTTGCTGTAACTAAGGACCACAAACTGGGTGGCTTAACACAACAGAAATTTATTCTCCCACAGTTCAGGAGGCTGGAAGTCCAAAATCAAAGTGTTGGCAGGGTCATGTTCCTCTGAAGACTCTAGGGAAGAATCCTTCCTTGCCTCTTCCAGTTTCTGATGGCTCCCAGCAATCCTTGGCTTATAACTGCGTCACTCCAAGCTCTGCCTCCATCTGCACATGATCTTCTTCTCTGTGTGTGTCCTCTTCTCTTTTTATAAGACTACCAGTCACTGGATTTAGAACCCATTCTAATCCTGTACCTATATGATTTCATCTTAATTAGGTAAATCTGCCAAGACCCTATTTCCAAATAAAGTTCCAGTTGGCATATATTTTGGAGGGGCATTATTTAAGCCACTATACCCTCCTTGTTTAGAGAATATATCCTGCCCCCCCAATCTCCAGACCCCAGTACGAGTGAAAACAAGGAATCTCACTTTTACTCTATTCCATCCCCTTCCCTACTTCAGGGTCCTGGTGATCAGCCAAGCCCTTTGATGGACTAGCTTACGGGTCCGCCTCACCAAGAACCAAAAAATTCCGCACCAGCAGCCAGAGCCAACCTGAGTGGTCACAGACTTTCTGAATCCCATCACTGGGTCCAATTAGCTCTCAGTATCTGCAGGTTCTGCATCAGCAGATTCAACCAACAGTGGATGAAAAGTAATCAGAAAAAAAAATTCCAGAAAGCTCCCCCCCCAAAAAATACCCACTCTTGCAATTATTTACATAGCATTTACATTGGATTTACAACTATTTACATGGCATTTACATTGCGTTGGGTATTATAAGTAATCTAGAGATGATTGAAAGAATATGGGAAGATGTGCATAGGTTGTATGCAAATACTATACCATTTTATACGAGGGATTTGAGCATCCTGGGAGGTCCTGGAACCAAATCCCTGTGGATACTGAGGGATGACTATATTGTAGTGGACTCCTGAGAACAACACTGACAGCTTACTGAGAATCAGAGAGTATTCTTACCATTCGAGGTTTTTCTCCTGGTGAATGTTTTCAATCTTGATCTTCTGCCTGCTCAGATCTGAGGGGTGGGTTAATGGCTGAGAAAGAGGGAAACAGAAGCAAAGGCTTTTCCAAAGAGTGGAGTCTGATACCCTGCTCCTTGCTCCTCCCCATCCAAGCGCAGACCACCGCTGCCGCCATGTCTGACGCCGTGCGTCAGGTCAAGGCTCACGTCAACAAGGCTTTCCTGGATTCCCGGACCAGGTAGGTGAGACGCACACACCGCATGTGTCCCCCTTCCTGGGCTTCCCGTTCATGATGAGCACACCTGGGCCAGCCCTGACAAGCCAGGGAGCCAACGCGGTTATACAACCTGCCCTTCCACCCTCACCTGCGGGCGTGTGTGGCAAGTAGGAGTAACAGCCCACAATTCCTAAATCCTCAGCCTCTAAGTTACTGTGAAGGGGATGTCTAATCTGACCCTACAAGCACTTTCTTCCACGTGGCTGAGTGATTCCTTGGGTCACGCATACCAGAGTCTCAGAAAGCCTGAGGGGCCCACCTTACTCTTGCCTCCTGGGGCTTCCTTCCTCCTTGGCCCTTGAGTAAACTCTCAAGCGGTCCCATAACCTTTGGGCTGACTTTTAGAGGACAAGATGTGCTCTGGTCACTTCTAGTCCCAAGAACAGTGTCCTTTCAGGAATTCAAATGTCAGCATCAGAAGATGAAGCCCAGAGCGTCTCACTTTCCTCAGCTCAGTGCTGCTTCCTGCTCTCACAGTGAGAGAAGGGCGCCTGGTCGTTTGTCCCCCTCCCCCAGCCCAGGTTTCTGACTCTTAGGGGTAGAGCTGGGGGAGGTAGGAGGGGGGCAGGATGGCAAAGTCTAAGTCACCGGGACAACTTAATGCCTGAGGGTGAGGGTGGAAGGGGGGTGGGTCAGAAGCGCCTTCCCTCCTTGGGCACTTTTCGGCTCTCAGAGATTTGATGCCAACTCTCTGACCCAGAGAAGTTTCCGGCCAGCAGCTCACAGCTCCAACCCTCAGCCCAGGAGCCTGGGGCTCACTCCTTCTCCCCTCGCCACACCTTCTTGAGTCAGGTCCTTTTTAAAGAGGCTCCAGGAGACTTTCCCCTGCTGCTGGAGGATGTGCGGATTTGGGGCCCAGGGCCGCCCTGTCTGGCTTACTCTTCTGCTCTTAGGTTCAGAGCACCAGCCGCCTCTTCTTTTCTTGTTTTCTTTAGGCCTTTTGGGCAGGTGCCAATCACCAGCCACAAACACACAGTGGAGCTGCCTGTTAAGTCCCTTGTCACTAGAATTAGTCCAAAGAGGAAGCCCCATGGTGGCAGCAGGGAAACCATCTCCGAATGAAAATTCTCTCTCCCTCCCTAATGTCAATCCTGTCAGAGCCCGAAGGTGGGGCAGAATAAAAGCCAGAAAATCAGTGTTCAGCACCTCCCTTGGGAGTTGCGCAGCACAGGACCACCAGCCTTGCTTTCAAACTTGCCCCCACTGGTTAGGTCTTGGACTTGGGGCCTCGTGGAGATGTCAAGAATCTACGTTTAAACATCTTGTTCACAAGCACCCAAACAAACAATCCAGCAACTCACGATCTGTGAGAAGGACAAGAAAGGAAATAAACAGAGCAGTGGCTGCGGCTCCAGGTGCAGGGATCCGGGAAGCCAGATGGAGGGCGAGAAAGAGCCAGCCATGTAGAGAGCTGGGGGGATGGCATTCCAGGGTCTGGGAACAGCAGAAGCAAAGGTCCTGAGGCAGGCAAGAGCTTAGGGTGCTCAGGAAACAGAAAAGAGGCTGGTGCTGGTGGCAGTGGTAGGAAAGGAGGAGCACGCAGGCAGAGCCTGAGGACCCAAGAGTCAGAGGCAGATTCGTGGGTACCAGGGAGGAGGAGGGAGGGATGGGACGTGACTGTTCATGGGCGTAGGGTCTCCTTGGCAGGTGATGAAAATGTTTGGGAACTAGATAGAGGCATTGACTGCACAAGGTCACGAGCATGGATGCAGTAAGCATGTGGATTCACACACATCGTCGGGGAGCCAAGGAAGTGCTTCAGTCAGAGAGCAGCCTGGCCTGCTTTTCATTCCAAAAAGCTCCCTCCGGCAGTGGGGTGGAGCTGGACGGGAGAAGGACAGGAGAGGAGCCAGGAACCCAGTTAGGAGTCTGCTGCGGCCATCCAGGTGGGGGAGGATGCTGGCTAGGTCGAGGGTGGAGGCCTAGAGATGGAAAGAGTTCCTCCAAGGCCCTGCCTCCCCCCAGGGAGCCCCACCCTGAGGCAAAGCAGGAGGTACCTCCCGGGTGAGTCAGGTTCAGGCAGGAGGCTGCACGGAGCCCTGGCCCAGGAGGAAGGAAGGCGCACATAGGACCTTGCATGGGAACTTTCGGTGAAACCCTGGGAGGCCCAGCAACCCCACTTTCTTGTTCGTGGGTGGGGGACCCTTTGGGACCTGGCTGATGAAGATGGTGGCCTGGTGCTAAGGCACGTGGCTTTATTCTGTGCCAGAGTCCGCTCTTGGCCTTTCTCATTCCTTCCTCCCTCAAATCCTATGCAGTGCTTAACCCAACTATAGGATTTAGCTGTTTTTGAGGCCAAATGATCAAATTGCATGGTTACCACCATTATCCACATTTTGTGGATAAGGAAACTGGGTACAGAGAGGTTGAGTAACTTGCCCAAAGGCCACCAGTAAGTAGCAGCAGGAGTCAAACCCAGACAGCATGTTGCAAAGGCCACGGGCGCTGGTGTCAGCGACACTGATTCCCAGTTCACAGAGGAGGCACAGCTCACTGGGAGGTCACATCCATACGCCCATCCTGGTGGAACCAGGGTTCAAACGTGACCTCTAGGCCCAAACTCTAGGTCAGTGCTGTCCGATACAGGAACCACTGACTACATGCGGCTACTGAGCACTTGAAATGTGACCAGAGCACCAAGGAACTGAATTTTTAATTGTATTTCATTTTAATGAATTTCCATTTAAATAGCCAAATGTGGCTAGTGGTTACCAAACTGGACCTGCAGGAGTCTGGGTCCCTGGGCCACAAGGTCTCCTGCAACAAAAGGCAGCAGGTTTATCTTCTTGGGTTCTTTTTCACCAAGGTGGAGGGGAGGTTAGAAGCACGTAGGTCTGGTAATTAGCCACGTAGCCCCTCAGGCTGAGACACCAGGCCCCCTCACACCTGAAATAGAGTTAATAACCTGGTCTACAGGGACAGGCCAGGTGTTACAGCCTGTGCAGTTCACTCCCAAAGCAGGGATGTCTTTGTGAGAATTTGAGCCACTTCCAATATTTGAGTCTTAGAGCCTTGAGTCTAGAGGGGGTTTGTGAAGAGTCTTACAGATCATCTCCTGGAGTCCCCTCATCTCACACATGAGGAAGCGGAGCACCACAGGGTCTGGAGGTTCTCATAGAGGGACTTTCTGACATCTTGCCCTTAATCTCCAATTTCTTAGTAGTAGAAGGGTTTTTGGCTTCTCATTTTATACATGGGAAATTAAGAATAAAAAGGCTGAACATCCGGCCAAATAAATGGGCAGCAAGAGGCTGGATGCTCCAGCCACGTCTAAACAAACCCCAGTCTCACTCTAGGGCCAGGTGGAATTAAGGATGCTTTCGTGGGCAGAACTGGAGGCCCAGAGGCATGGTGTTTCTAGAAGTCTCAGTCCATGAGGCTCGATGAGAGGCCAGCTCCACGGTCAGGGGTTTCTTAGCCTAAATCCGTACATCCTGGGACTAAGGTGAGTTTGAGGTTCCCCAACAGATCTGGAAGCAGCCAGCACAGCTGCCACCTGCCAATTCTAATTCAGGAAGGGCTCACCTTCCTCTGCCTGCCTTCCCTCAGAAGCAGACGTCACAAAGCTTAAAGACATGCTGTAGCTTCCTCCTCCCAGAAGAGATTTTCCAGAGGCATCAGAAGAGAACACAGAAGTGGGGGGAGGTCTCTGGCGTGCTGCCCACCCCCCACCCAGCTCCTCCCTACACACACGGCGCCTCACACCCCTTCTACAGGGTCGAAGCCCGGGGGCCAGGTCGTGACTCCCCCACTGCTCTCAATTGTAGGCTGAAGGCTGCCATGAGCTCTGAGGTGCCCACCACTCGACAGCTCTCAGAGTACCTCAAGCATGCCAAGGGCCGGACGCGCACAGCCATCCACAATGGGCAGGTGTGGGAGGAGTCCTTAAAGAGACTGTGGCAGAAAGTGACCCAGACCAACGTCACAGGTACAGAAAGCTCACCAGTCCTCTGATGGCAAGAAGGGGTCATCTCACCACAGGGGAGAGCAGAAGCCAGCAAAAGCTGCATTTCCTCTTGGGAGCCATCGCCTCTCTCTCTCCTAGACCTGCAGAGCAAGGAGAGGCTGAGTTCAGCGACGCCCATGCTCTTTCCTGCAGAGAGAGGAACTCAGGCCCAGCAAGGTCCCACTGCCAGCTCGCAATGAGGGGACATTCATGCTCTTTGTTATAACGCCATCTGTTAGGTCTCTGTTCAGAGGAAGGACTAATGTCAATAAACACCAGTTCCTTGTCCCAAACCACAGTGTCACCACTTCCGCCTGTGAAAGGGCCAGTTTAAGCCACCTGTGTCGAGGGGATTTACTGGGATTATGTCACAGGTGATGAGATTTCCCTCTTGTTCTGGGTGCTGTGGGGCTGAAACAATGAGCTGATGGACTGGTCATGACCTCCCCAACCCCTCCGCCCCACCCCCTACTGAATGGCACAGCTCACGGAGGGTCACGGAGGGAGGGGATTGGTCATGACTCGAGGAAGAGGCTACAAGTTCTCCCTGGGCAAACATCAAGTGGATGAAGATCCCTGGCCTGGGTGTTTGGGCAAATTCCAAAGTTGCAAAAGAAGGAAACTGGGACAAGGTAGGGAGAAGCAGGGAGCAGTTTGGACTCCAAGATTCAAAATGTGCTGGGGCCTCTGCCAACTTTCACAAATGAGCCCCCCAAAGAAGCCCCCAGAGCCAGACTCCCTTGCCTCCCTTTCACTGCGGGCACTGGGATGGAGCACAGCCTGCATTAGGAGGTCTCTCCATTCTGTGCCCACGTGGAAGCCTCTGATGCCTAAAGCTTCCCAATGTGTTATCCTCCCAAGACCACAGCACCCCTCACTTAAATCCTGCCAGGGACAGGACCACCAAGAAACTGGAGAGAGTCCAGCCCAACTGGTGTCCACAGAAACACGGAAAGCGGAGGAAGAATCCAGCCCACTTGGCATCCCTTCTCTTTCAGACCCCAGCCTGGACTTGACTGCACTCTCTTGGGAGGTGGGCTGTGACGTCCCAGTTTCCGTGGTGAAATGTGACGAGAACAGCCCTTACCGCACCATCACAGGAGACTGTAATAACGGGTGAGTGGCCATGGGTGGGTATAGAAGGCAGGTGCCTCCCATCCCCACAAACAGCCCACTAGGCTCAGCCCACCTGCCCAGGCCACCTGCCCTGCCCAACCCAGCCAGGACTTTGCCACTTGGACATTACAGGCAGAACTCCCACTGCCTTACCCTCCTGGACTAGCGTCCCACTGGAATCTGTGCTGTTGGAACCCCCCTAACTTCCCCACCTTCTAGAGACCACTGTAACCCACTGGAAGCAGCACCTTTCCCCGGTGCAGAGGAGCCCCGCGCCTTCGGAGGTGAGAGTAGCCCAGACACCCCACAGTTGAGAAGCACCTCCTCCGGGCCCCCTATCCCTTGTTCAGAGGCTCCAGGTCCTTCCCCAGGGGATTCCCAGTGGGGTTTTCAGACAAGCAGACCCCGGGGCCGACCGGCCGAAGCTGAGGACGGGTCTTGCTGTTTCAGGAGGCACCCCGCCCTGGGAGCCGCCAACCAGGCGTTGGCGCGCTGGCTGCCGGCGGAGTACGAGGACGGGCTCTCCCTGCCCTTCGGCTGGACGCGGGGGAAGAGGCGGAACGGCTTCCCTCTCCCGCTGGTGAGCGCAGGCCCGGGGTCGGGGAGAGCCCCGGGCAGGCAGGTGAAGGATGGGAGTCAGAAGAGGAGGGATGCACTCCCCAAACACTCAAGGAAAGGAAGAAGAAATAGGTGGCAGGACAAAGGGTGCGCGGTGGAGCCGCAGGCGGAGAGATGCAGATTTGGAATGGCTCCCTGGAAGTGTTCCCCCAAGTGCCACTAGAGGGCAGCAGAGCCCGGGTCCCGGAGCCCGGTTATGTGATGGTCACTTCCCAGCTGCCAACAGACCAGGTGCCCTGGGGTTTCCCAGGCAGATGGCCTCCCTGCTGCATCCCGCTGGCGCCTGCCCTGTCCCATCCCCTGGAGTGCACCAGCCGTTGTTTGCCTAGAGGTCCTCTCTGTTGGCCTCATCTGACTTGGCAGGCCCTCTTCCCAGAGCCCCTCCCCTAATCCCAGACACCGGGCATCTCCATGGCACTGGCTTCAGAAAACAGCCTGTCTTTCTTTTTCCCTCTCCGAGTGGAAAGGGCACTGGCCTTGCAAGCCATCCAGTCATACAGACCTGGCCCTCTGTGGCTGTAGGACCTTGGTCAATTGACTTCACCTCTCTAGGACTCAGTCTCCACATCTACAAAATGGGAGTAACGCCACCTGCCTCACAAGCTTGTCGTAAGGGTGAAACACACCTATCATATCATAGGTACTCAATAAACTGCAGTTGAAGCTAAATCCTTGAAGCATCTTCTCCTCCCTCTCCTTCTCTCTCCATCCGTAGGCCCGTGAGGTATCCAACAAGATTGTCGGCTACCTGAATGAAGAGGGTGTTCTGGACCAGAACAGGTCCCTGCTCTTCATGCAGTGGGGTCAGATTGTGGACCACGACCTGGACTTTTCCCCGGACACGGAGCTGGGGAGCAGCGAGTACTCCAAAGCGCAGTGTGATGAGCACTGTATCCAGGGAGACAACTGCTTCCCCATCATGGTAGGCCACTGCAACTGCGCGTCCCTGACAAACCCCCTGCCTCCCTAAGGTAGCAGACGTTCCCCGCCAGGCAGTCAGCCAGGACCTCTTGGTAGGTCTTGAATGCTGATTTGACAGCTTCCCAAGCCTCACACATCTATTCATTCACTCACTCGTTTACTTAGTAAATAGACATTAATCATCTACTCCGTGCCTGGCAAATGAGACACTGTCCCTTCCCTCAAGGACGAAGGGTCTGTGTAGGAAATGGACGAGTAACCACTAACGGCAAAATTGGGAAGCGCTGGGGAGGGCCGTCTGAGTCCCCGGCCCAGCAGCATTCGGTGTCACCTGGGGTCTTGTTAGAAGTACAACAAGATATTGTTGTCCAAGACATTGGGAAACAGAATCCACATTTTATCAGGATTCCCAGGAGATTCATTGCATACACAGTAAAATTTGTGGAATGTTGCTATAAGTCACCATGGGGTCCAGGACGGCTCCTTCCAGAAAAAGCTGAAACCTGATGGATGAGTCAGAATGAGCAGCCGGTATTTATGGGAATTTCCAGCAGGAAGGACAAGGAACTTGCCATGATGCACCTTTTCTTCAGGGATTTTACAGTTAGAGAGTGATTTCTTTACTGAAATAAATCAAGGCTGTGAGCTGTGTTATAAAGAACATGAGCTATGGAGTGAAGTCACTCTAGCTCTGAATCCCACATCTTTCCTTTGCAGTTTGTAAGTTCTTGGGCACATGACTCAACCTTTCTGAGCCTCGGTTTTCTCCTGGGTAAAATGGGACCAAATTACCTACCTTACAGGGTTTTATGAGGACCAGAGTGAGATAAAGTATACATAATGCCTAGCACATGGAAGGGCCAAAATAAACAAATGGTAGCTGTTGTTAGCAGTTATTATTAACAAACCCTTTCCTGTCTCGTGTTCTGCTTCCTTGTGCCAGGGTCGGAGGACTCCCTCAGCACCAAAAATTTGGAACCTTTGCTATAAAAGATTGGATGAATCCCTTCAGCCCTTTTCCACAGCGGGACGTCATGAACTTCAAGGTATTGGGGGCCCAAGACGTATAGTGTCAGCAGGAGGCACCAGGAGCCAGCGTGTGGTCCCAGGGTCCCAGGAGGACACCATCAGCATTTTTGCCAGCTGCATCTGGACCTGCCCTGGGGTTACCAGCTGTACCACCTCTGCCCAGTCACCCTAATGTCTCTGCAGTTCCCGCGCAATGACCGCAAGGTGATGACTCAAGGGAAATGCATGCCTTTCTTCCGAGCTGGGTTTGTCTGCCCCAATCCACCTTATCAGTCTTTGACCCGAGAGCAGATCAACGCCCTGACCTCCTTCCTGGACGCCAGCTTAGTGTACGGCTCTGAGCCCAGCCTGGCCAGCCGTCTCCGTGACCTCAGTAGTCCGCTGGGCCTCATGGCCGTCAACCAGGAGTTCTGGGACCACGGGCTGGCCTACCCACCCTTTGTCAACAAGAAGCCGAGCCCCTGTGAGGTCATCAACACCACTGCCCAAGTGCCTTGCTTCCTGGCGGGTGAGTTTAGGCTGGGAACAGAGGCGCCCAAGGACAAGGGGGTTATCCTGGGGACTGAGAGCAGAGGGAGGCCAGAAAAACTTCACGAGGCCCCTGGGCAGCCTCTGGGGAGGCTTTACCATTGTTCCTTCTCATCATCTTCTACAAAAACACACACCGAGCCACCACCGCCCCGGGCACTGTCCAGGACTGGCAGAAGGGCCCAGGTGAATACAGAATCTAAGAACGTATGTTCACTGTAAAAATAAATAAGAAAATTCACAAGATCCCACCACCCACAGATAATCATTCTTAGCATTTGAATGCCTATCTTCCCAGGTTTTTTTTCTATCCCATCGCTCTACATTGTTTTACATCATTGAGGTTGCACTTGAAATAATGCTCTGTAATCTGATGACTTCCCTTCATGCATCACATCATGAAACCATCTTCTACAGTGGGCTCTTAAGTGGCTGCCTGGTATTCCGTGACATTTATTGTCATAATTGATTTTTGTCAACCCGATTTGGAGACATTCAAGTCATTTCTGGTTTTCCTGTGATTTTTTTGTTGTTGTTTTTAAGTTAATGAGCATCCTTGTTGATGAATCTTGGTGCACATTTAAAAAATTTTTTACTAAGATAATTTCCTAGAAGAGGAAGTTCTAGATGAAGAGGAAGATATAGCTTTAATGCTTTTTATAAACTTGGCACAAAGCCCCTACTCCATACAGCCCGTGCACAACCAAATTCTCATTCTGGGGGCTCCTGTCCTCCTGGTCCTCTCTGCCTTTGGCTTTTGGAGGCTTTCTCTCTTCTAAAGATCCACTCCCCCGGGGCAAGCCCCCTGCCGCCCAGACATGGCAGGAGGCCAGTCTGTAGGGCCAGATCTTTTCTTAGCTGTGTCCCTGCATCTCTCACATCAATCCAGACCAAGCCTTTGCCTGTTTTCCCCCCCAAAAATTACCCAGTATGACTAAGCATTTGTGAATTTAACAGACTTTCCTGAAGATTGGAGGACACAAAGAGAAAGATCCGGTCTTGCACCATCTATCTGACCTCCCATCCTATTCCTCCGTCCCTCCCAATTGCCTCTATCTCATCCTGTATTACACAGAGGAATTGGACCCTACTCTCAAACTTGGATTCCTAAAACCTTCAAAGTTGTTCCACACAATGAAAAGCCCCTTGTTTATTTGTGGGTCCCATCTTGGAAGGCAGTTGGGATTTAATTACCAAATTTTAATTTTTTAATGTCACCTGTAGTCTTTCTGTCAGTCTTGAGGGTCGACCTTATTAGCCCCATTTTCCCAGATATGAAGACGGTGGCTTAGAAATGTGAAGTCTTAAGTCACACGGCTAAAAGTGTGTGTGTAGAGTTGAGATTCAAATCTATGAATCCCAACCCTGATCTCTTTCCACCTGACTTCCCTTAAATTAACTGGAAGGAGGGGCTTAGGAGAGGTTCTCTTTGGGACATTGTCACTGATTTCTTCATGCATGTCCCTGGGGTCTGGGGTTGCTCCGGGGAACCTACCTTCCTACCTTGCAGGCTTTCAGGAGATTCCCGAGCCTCAGAGCAGATCCTCCTGGCCGCTTCCCACACCCTGCTTCTCCGAGAGCACAACCGTCTGGCCAGAGAACTAAAGAGACTCAACCCTCGCTGGGATGGAGAGAAGCTCTACCAGGAAGCCCGGAAAATCCTGGGAGCCTTCGTGCAGGTGGGCCCAGGAGCACTGCGCCACACGCCAGCCTCGCTCCCGCTCCTGACCCTGCTCTCTGCTGGTCCCCACACCTCCCGCTAGCCCCTCTGCGTTCCCCCTTGCTCTGCTGCTGCTGCTTTCCCATCATCTCATTCTTGTAAACCTCCCCTGTGCTTCTTCTGCCTCTCGGCCCCAAAATGAGTCCCTGGATTCCGAGTACTGGAGAGTCAGTCTCACGTGATCACTCAGTGTGCCTACCCAGGTGCCCTCATTGGGACCGTAGGCTCCATCACTCCTGGGACTGTGACAGCACACTTATTCCAGTTGTTTTGATCGGATTATCTTCTTTAAAAATTTTCTGCACTTAAGCCACATGTCACCGGCACAGTTAATTGCTATTGTTGATTGGCCAGTTGACTAGAAGGGATGTAGAAAGGGCGATATGTTGATTCTTATTTTTTAAACATTTTATTTTGAAATAATTGTAGATTCTCAAGAAGTTGTCCAAACATGTACATGCACCTCCCCCAGTGTTAACACTTTGCAGAACTATGTCACCAGATCACAATCAGGAGGTTAACACTGATAACAACTACAGAGTTTATTCAGATTTCATCATCTTCATGTGTGGTGCATGTGTGTGTGTGTGTAGCTCCAGGCAATAGTATCACATGTGTCGTTTCATGGAATCACCGCCACTATAAAGATACCTAACTTCCATCACCACAAGATGCCCTTGGGCTACGTTTTTATAGCCACAGCCACCCTCCCCCTTCCCATTTTCCTAACCCCAGGCAACCACTAATCCATCCTCCATCTGTACACTTATGTTACTCCATGAATGTTATATAAATGAAATCATGCAGTATGTGTTCTTTTGAGACTGGCTTTTCACATTCAGCATAATTTCCTTGAGGTTCATCCAAGTCATTGCATATATCAATAGTTCATTCCTTTTTGTTGTTGAGAACCATCTCATGCTTTGTTTAATCGTTCACCTATTGAAAGACATTTGGATAGTTTCCAGTTTAGGGCTATTGTGAATAATGCTGCCATGAACATTCATATCTATGTTTCTGCAAGAAAATAAGTTTTTATTTGTCTGGAATTTAAGCCCAAGAGTGCAATTGCTGGGTCATATGGTAAGTCCATTTTTAGTTTTAAAAGGAACTGCAAAACTGTTTTCCAGAGTGGCTGTATCAATTTTACATTCCCATCAGCAATGTATGAATGACCCAAATTCTCTGCATCCTGGTCATTATTTGGTGTCATTACTAATTTTTTTTCACCCTTTCTGTTAGGTATGTAGTGATAGCTCATGGTGGTTTTAATTTGCATTTCTCTGATGGTTGATCATATTGAATATCTTTTCGTGTGTTTTTTGTTATCTGGATATCCTCTTCAGTAAATACCTGCTCATGTATTTTGCATATTTTCAAATTGGATTTTGTCTTTTAATGTTGAGTTTTGAGAATGATTTAAATATTCTGGATACGAGTCCTTTGTCACATATGTGACTTTAAATATTTTCTTCCAGTCTGTACTTTGTCTTCTCATTCTCTTAACAGGATCTTTTGCAGAGAAAGAGTTTTTCATTTTGATGAGGTCAAATTTATCAGTTTTTTTCTTTCATGGATTGTGCTTTTGGTGTCAAGTCTTTACTCTTTCCCTGGTCCTAGATCCCAAAGATTTTTCTCCTGTTTTTTTTTTCCTAGACTTTTTATAGTTCTATGTTTTACATTTAAGTCTGTGATCTATTTGGGGTTAATTTTTGTGTAAAACATAAGATTTAGGTCAAGGTTCATTGGTCGGGGGAGCTACGGATGTCTAACTGCTCCTGCACCATTTATGTAAAGACTGTCTTTCTTCTATTGAACTGCTTTTGTTCCTTTGTCAAAAGTTATTTGGGCATGTTTATGTGAATCTATTTCTGGATTGTCTGTTTCATTCCATCAACCTATGTGTCTATTCCTACACCATTACTACAGTGTATAATTAATAACTATTAGTAACCACATAATAAGACTTAGCATTGGGAAGAATGACTCTTCCCACTTTCTTCTTCTTTTTCAAAATTATTTTGGCTACTGTAAGGTCTTTCCCTTTCCATATATATTTTAAAACAGGCTAATCTATGTCTACAAAGAAATCTTACTGAGATTTGGATAGGAATTGTATTAAAATTATAGATCCATTTAGGGACAAATGACATCTTTACAATGTTGAATTTTCCAGTAGATAAACATAGTATGTCTCTCCAAGTATTTAGATTTTCTTTGATTTCTTTCTTCAGCACTTTGTAATTTTTATCATCAAGAGCCTACACATGTTTGTTACATGTATACCTGAGAATTTCATTTTCTTTGGAGGAATTATAAATATTACATCTCTTATTTCAGTTTCCACTTCTTATCAGTGTATAAATATATAACTGATTTTTTAATTGAAGTCACTCAATACTAGTCAGTTTACAATGTTGTGTCAATTTCTGGTGTACAGGGAAAGGGTAAGTTGGGAGTTTGAAGCTTGCAGATAATTGACAATTTTTATCTGCTGATTCTGTATCTTATGACCTTGCTGAACTCAATTAGTTCCAGGAGTTCTGTAGATTCCTTGGGATTTTCTATATAGATAATCATGCCATATGCAAATAAAGGCAGTTATATTTCTTCATTTTAAATTTCTTTTTCTTCCCTTATTACAGTAGCTATAACTTCCTGTACTATATTGAGCAAGAGTGGTGAGAGCAGACATTCTCATCTCCCAATAATAGAAGAAAAGTATTCAAGTTTTCATCATTAAGTATAATGTTGGTTATGAATTTTTTGTAGCTGCTCTAGATGACGTTGAGGAAGTCCTGCTCTATTGCCTAGTCTACTGAGAGTTTTTGCCATGAACAGATGTGGAACTTTGTCAAGTGGTTTTTCTGCATTGATTTATATGATCATAGGATTTTTCTTCTTTAGCCTGTTTTGCTTGCTTTGGGTTTATTTTGCTCTTCCTTCTAGTTTATTGAGGTAGGAACTTAGAGTATTAATTTGAGAGCTTTCCTCTTTTCTAACAGAAGTATAGTAAGTGATATAAATTTCCCTCTTAGCACTGAGTTAGCTGCAGCCTACAAATTTTGATATGTTCTGTTTTCATTTTCACTCAATATGTATTTTCTGCTGTTATCTTCTTTCAGACTTCCTCTTTGACCTGTGGCCTATTTAGAAGTACGTTATTTAATTTAGAAGTGTTTAAACATTTTCCTGCTGCCTGTCTGTTATTAATATCTAGTCTGATTCCATCATGGTCAGAGAATATATGATTTCATTTCTTTTAGATTTGTTAAGGTATATTTTATAGCCCTGGTATGGTTATCTTGTTGAATGTTCCATAGGTCCTTCGAAAATATTTTTATTCTGCTGTTGTTGGGTGGTGTGTTCTATAAACGTCACTTAGATCCCATTTATTGGTGGTTCTATTCAGTTCTGTCTCCTTGCTGATTTCTCTCTAGTGGTTCTATCAATTGCTCAGAGTAGGGTGTTGAAGTCCCCAACTATAATTGAGAATTTGTCTATTTTTTCTTTCAGTTCTATCGATTTTTGCTTCATGTATTTTTGCAGCTCCGTTGCTTGGTGAATAAACATTTAGGATTGCTTGATCTTCTTGATGGATAGATCCATTTTCAGCATGCAATGTCCCTTTTTGTCCCTTGTAATCTTCTTTGCTCTGAAGTTGATTTCACCTGATATTAATATAACCTCTCTTGCTTTTAAAAATTAATGTCTCCATGATGTATCTTATTCCACCAGTTTCAACCTACCCATGTCATTATATTTGAAGTATGTGTCTTGTTGACGACACATAATTTAAGTCACTTTTTTAAAAAATGTTTTTTAATGGAGGTGCTGGGGATTAAACCCAGAGCCATGGCCACTTTTTTTTAATCTGCTCAACCAATCTCTGTCTTAAAATCGGTGCATTTAGATCATTTACATGTATAGTAATTATTGACGTGTTAAGGCTTAAATCTGCCATTTTATTATTTGTTTCCTGTTTGTTCCCTGTTTCTCATTCCTCTATTATTGTTTTCCTTGCTTTCCTGTAGGTTATCTGAACACTTTTTAGAGGTCCATTTTGATTTTAGTATATCACTTTGCATAGTTTTCTTAGTAATTGTTCTCAGTATTGTCATATGTGCATCATATCAAAACCTACAGGTGTCAGTGTTTTATCACTTTCAGTGAAGTGTAGAAAACTTAACTTCCATTAGGTCCCTACATTTAGCACCACATCAGATAGTGCTTTAGCCATAAGCTATGGTTAAAGAAACTCATAAGGTAGAAAGTAATTCAGTCTGTTTGCTTCTATTTTCCATTACACTGTTCTCATTTCCTTTCTGAAGTTCCCAGCCTTCTTCTGTTATCATTTTCTTTATGCTTAGAGAGTTTCCTTTAGCCAGTTTTTGAGGATACATCAGCTAGCAATAAATTCTCTTTCCTTCATCTGAGAATGTCTTTTTTTCGTCTTTATTCTTGAAGAATAGTTTTACCAGATACTAGATTCAGGGTTGACAGTTCTTTTCTTTCAGCACTTGAAAAATGTTGTACCACTTTTCTCTGTCCTCCGTGATTTCAGATCGGAAATTTACTGTTATTCAAATTGGTGTTCTTTTATAGGTAATGAGTCATTTCTCCTTGGCTATTTTTAACACTTTATATTTGTGTTCAGAAATTTAATTATGATGTGTCTTAGAGTAGCTTTCTTTGGATTTATTCTGTTTGAAATTCAGTTTCTGAAATCTGTAAAGGTATGGGGAGGTTTTCAAACATTATTTCTTCAAGTACTTTTTCATCCCACTCCCTTTCTCCTCTACTTCTGGGACTCCATTAATATGAATATTAGATCTTTTATTATTGTCCCACAGAACCCTGAGGTTCTGGTTTGTTTGAGGGTTGGGGGGCAGTTTGGGGAGTTTTTTTCTGTCTATTTCTCTCTGTTGCTCAGATTGACTGAATTCTATTGGTCTGTCTTCACTGTCACATCCACCGTA
Organism: Vicugna pacos; assembly: GCF_048564905.1. Lineage (NCBI taxonomy): Eukaryota > Metazoa > Chordata > Mammalia > Artiodactyla > Camelidae > Vicugna > Vicugna pacos. The sequence continues at coordinate 955,847 of NC_132990.1, forward strand.
CTACTGGGTCTAGCCAACAAGTTTTTCATTTCAGTTAGTGTATTTTCAGTTCTATAATTTCAATTTTTTAATAAAATTCTACTTCTTTGCTGAGATGTTGTTTTTTTCATTTGTTTCAAGATAACATAATGGATTGTTGGAGCATTTTTATGACAGCTGCTTTGAAATCTTTATCAGATGATTCCAACAGCTGATTCATGTCAGCATTGGCATTAGTTGATTGTCTTTCCTCACTCAAATTGTGGCTTTCCTGGTTCTTGGCATTATAAGTGATTTTCAGTTGTATCCTAGGCATTTCAGTTATTATGTTAGGAGACAAGATTCTTGATCCTGTTTAATTCTTCTGTTTAAGAATGCAGTTACTCTATTTAGGTTTGGCATGTAGGTTCTGGCATACTTTGTGAGCTTTAGTTCCAAAGATAGTTTAGTTTCCTGAGCCCTTGAATGGTATCCTCATCTGCTTCATTCTTCTGGTATGTCTGGGGTTTCAACTCAATCCCTGTTGACTCTGTCTGTAGGGCAGGAAGGTACTTTCCTGGCTCCCTTCTGTTGCTAGGAAATCTTCTAAAGGATCAGAAACCACTGCACCTGAGTCTCTATGCCGATGGATGAAGAACAGAGAGACGGGGCTTTACTGCTGCAGGCAGATCAGACCATTCACCAGCCTGGGTTGTGTATCAAGAGCAAAGATGGCTAATGGTTTGGATTGTGAGGTGGGTTTGAGGGCTCTTTGCTAGGTCCCTGCTGAATTTCCCCTGACCCAGTCCTCTCCAGAAAGAGAGAGAAGGCTTTTCATAGCTTCTTTTGTCTATTCCTATTGGAGCTTCCAGGGTGCCAGCTTCTCACGGACCCAGCCTGGGATGTGTAGGAGCTCATCTTATTGTCATTCCTCAAGTCCTGAGGTTCTTATCCAGTTCACCTTCTTTCCAGCTTTTACAGTCTATTTATTGTTGTCTGTTGAATAATTTCCAAGGTTTTTAGTTCTATTTAGTGGGGAAGACTAAGGAAAAATGAGTCTACTCCATCTCATTCTGGAACCAGAAGCACATGCTCTTCACAATCGAAGATCTATTTCCATTTATTTCTTAGAAAAGTCTCCAGAATTCAACATTTATTATGAAAATTTTAGACTCAGAAATCTTGCTGCTAGAGATGTTTGTAGGAAATCATCCAAAGAATTAAAAATATCTACGTAAAGACTATCTGAGTTGAGGCTTATATTCGTTTGGTTGAGCTGTCATAACAAAATAATGCAGACTGGGTGGCTTACACAACAGAAATTTATTTTGTCTCACAGTTCTGGAGGCTGGAAGTCCAAGATTAAGCAGTTAGCGGGTCTAATTTCCCCTGAGGCTTTTCTCCTTGGCTTGGCCGTGTTCCCTCTGTGTCCTCACATGGTCTTTCCTCCATGTATGCACTTCTCTCTTCTTGTAAGGACACTAGTCTTATTGGACTAGGGCCCCACCCTTATGACATCATTTAACCTTAATTACATCTTAACTGGCCTTATCTCCTAATACAGTCCCACTAGAGTGTTAGAGCTTCAGCATATGAATTTGAGGGAGACGCAGTCCCACCTGCAATGAGGCTTCTTGGACTACAGGAGGAAGAAGCCCACCCAGACTAGCACAGGTGTTTTGTATTGGCTCACCCTAGACAAGTGGAAGCAGGTAAGGGTTCCTCCCGGAACCCCTGGGCAGGGACTGTAGCTGGGCCTCAGAAAGGGTTAAAGCCAGAGCCTGGAAACCATCTGGAATTAGGGCAGCTACTCCCGCTCTGCCTCTCCCTCCTCTCTGCTCCTCTCTTCACTTCTCCACTCTCCTTCTCTGCAGATGGGTTTTCCCTGCTTTTCTGCACATGGTAGGAAATGACAGCGCATATCACCCCATCTGTCCCTCAGATCAGGCGCCACCAGAAACAGTCTAGGATAGCTGCCTCTGAAATCTAAATTCCTGAGAGAGAGAATCTGACTCACCAGCCTCGTCTGGTGCCACAGCTGAGCCAGTCACTGTGGCCAGAGGCAGGGGTCTGTCCCCTGCTGACTCCCACAGCCTGAGGCGCAGACTGCCTGCTCCAAGGATGACATCCTTAGATCTAAGCTGCTGAAGAAATGGGCAGCAACCAAAGAGTAAAACAATAAAAGAAGGACCCACGAGTGCAAGAGAATATCATACACATTTAATTATATAATAGTTGGGAGCTAGGTAGAAATGTGAGAAACTTAAAGTGAAAAAGCAGAATGCAAAAGCATGCATTCTCCAGGGTTACAGTTATGTAAAACTAGGTATCCTGTAGACAAAGATTCGAAAGAAGAAACAATTATTATAATTATTGAGTTAAGTGGTGGCATGATATTTCCAAATTTTCTCACTTTATGTTGGTTCATTGTTTTGAGCAAAACAAAATGAAAAACAGATCTCTCTGTAGTGCAGCATTTCTTTGAGAACTGGAGGTTGAATGAACTTTCCTTGGTTACCCTGTGAATCATTCCTGTGGTTCTTCATTCCTCTCACCCTGGCCTATGGGGAAAAGTTTAAGAATATGACTTCATCATGTTAAAGTGATGCATAAGGACTGTCACTTTAGCTTCAAAGTCGTAAACTTATAGCAAAGATGGCAAAGAGAGTACATCTCAAGGGCCATATTAAAGTGACTGATTGGTAAAGCCTACATGGAGACAAATTATGAAAGAGCAGCAGAAAGTATGTCGTGATCAATTAGTAATGTCTGCCAGGGTCATAGGAAGGGGAATTGGACACATGTGCTATCCATTAGCCATCCTTGATTTTTGACCAGTCATCCCTCTTGGCAGCGGCTTCTCTCCCACCTCGCTCTGCAGAGGTTTTACGTCTCCTCATGCCCTTTTCTCACAACTCGTTTTTCCTTCCAGATTATCACCTTTAGGGACTATCTACCCATTGTGCTAGGTGATGAGATGCAGAAGTGGATCCCTCCATATCGAGGCTATAACAAATCTGTGGATCCCCGAATCTCCAATGTCTTCACCTTTGCCTTCCGCTTTGGCCACTTGGAGGTCCCCTCCACTATGTCCCGCCTGGATGAGAATTATCAGCCATGGGGTCCAGAACCAGAGCTTCCCCTGCACACCCTCTTCTTCAACACCTGGAGGATAGTCAAAGATGGTATGTCCTTTCAGGGCAGCACCTGGCTGTCTCACTCTGCAGCCTGCTTCTGGGGAAACCTGGCTTGGAAGTCAGACTCCATGCACTTCCTGTGTGACCCTGGGCAAGTGAATTCACCCCCCTTGAGCCTCAGTTTTCTTATTTGTGAAATGGGGACAATAATAATACCTATCTCACTAGGCTATATAAAAATTGAAATATATGGATAGAACTTAGTCTGCAGTGGTTCCTGACACACAGAATGTGGTCACTAAATTTAGCTATTATTCTTTACTTTCTCCTCTGACCTTTAAGTTGCTGAATTTTCTCTGCTTTCTTTCCATGTCTCGGGCTTCTCTGATTGCTGTAGAAAGAATGCATGGGTCTGGTAAATAAACTGCTCTTTCTGCCTTCTCTACGGCTTTCCACCTCCATTAAGTGCCAAAGGTTGGACACAGCTCCGCTTAGGATTCCTGGGCTGGGCTGTAATGAAATTGGCTTTCCTTAAGTCCTGACAAATCAGGGCATTTGATTTCTGCCATCTCTTCCCTTGCTGCACAGTTCCTTGCGGGAACATATGTCAGGAGAAGGAGCCAATTCTCTGAACTAGAGCTTGGGAAAAAGTCCCTGAGGCTGATGCTCATGCTGTCACCCCCGGAGTGCCCCCTTCCCTCCACCCCGAAGGCGTGCAGTCTGACCTGGACCCCGGCCCCCAGCCTACCCTGCAGGCCACAGCAGGCTCTTCCCTCCCCACTTCCAGCCCAAAAGATTCAGTTAGCTCTTCTTTCACCTACGAGAAAATGTCTGGTGGAAGGGGCGGACAGCAGTGGACGATGTCCCCAGCCTACCCCCATCCCCATGAGGGCCTGGTCTCCCTGCAGGTGGAATTGACCCTCTGGTACGGGGCCTGCTGGCCAAGAAGTCCAAGTTGTTGAGTCAGAAGAGAATGATGACGGGCGACCTGCGCAACAAGCTCTTCCAGCCCCCTTACACGATCCACGGCTTTGACCTAGCCGCCATCAACATACAGCGGTGCCGGGACCATGGGATGCCCGGTGAGTGGGCCAGGGGTCCAGCCATGCCTGGGGAACTTGTGGCTGCTTCCCAGGGTTCCTGCGGACTCTCTTCTATAGCCCTGAGGCTCTGATCAGTTTTAAAACAGAAGACCAAGATGCCCATTTTTAAAACTTACTTTGTTCCTCTGTGAAATGGAATCTTCCAGTCTCCCTAATGCAGAGACCAGAAAACACATCTGGTACTATCTTTGAGCTCCTCAGACGAAAAAGAAATCAACAACTGACTTCTAAAACCAGTTTTAAAGCCCCGAAAATATTAAGAAATGGATCGTAGAGGGAAAGCAATGATTTTTGGGCCTTCTTAAATGTAGTACTTAAGAGCCACACTGCCTGGGTTCAGATCTCGGCGACACCTTGTCTAGTGGTGTGACCTTTGGCGAGTTACTTAACATCTCTGTTCCTCAGTTTACATATTTGTACAGTGCTTGGAGTAGTGCCTGGACCCAGAGCAAGCCCCAGAGAACCTACTAGCCCTCTCTAGGCTTCAGTGCCACAGTATAAAACAATGGCTTCCTTCCTGCCTACCCTGTCCCAGAGGTTGCGAATCCAGACTTTCTGGGGCTGATGCAGTGGGCATGTCCCCCAAAGAGACTGTGGGCAAGAAGTCCCTGGGATGAGACAGCTTCAGCCTCTCCGCCCTAGGGTACAACTCCTGGAGAGGCTTCTGTGACCTCTCACAGCCCCAGACGTTGAAGGAGCTGCATGCAGTGCTGAAGAACAAGAAGCTGGCTAAGAAGCTACTGGATCTGTACAGGACCCCCGACAACATCGACATCTGGCTAGGGGGCATCGCTGAGCCCCTGGATAAAAGGGGCCGGGTGGGGCCTCTCCTGGCCTGCCTCCTGGGGAGGCAGTTCCGGCAGATCCGAGATGGAGACAGGCGAGTGACCCCACCGTGGGGAAGGTGGGGAGGGAGGCACTTCTCTGCGGGGGGCGTCCCGATGTCCTGCCTGAGGACTAACTTCAGACCTCGGCACGGCCCCAGTGACCTCGTTCCTACCCTTTGACAGAATTGAGAGGGGCCCACAGCTGGGCTGATGGAGAAACTCTGCGTCTGTCTCTGCAGGTTCTGGTGGGAGAACCCTGGGGTCTTCACTAAGAAGCAGCAGAAGTCTCTACAGAAAATGTCCTTCTCACGCCTTGTCTGTGACAACACCCACATCACCAAGGTCCCGCTGCACCCCTTCCAGGCCAACAGCTACCCTCACGGCTTTGTGGATTGCTCAGCCATTGATAAGTTAGACCTCTCACCCTGGGCCTCAGAGAATTAGGGGCCTGGACTCCACACTGTGTAGTAAAGCACCCTTTGGTCCATGATGCCATTTCAAGCAAGTTCAATGACCTGGTCCCTTAGAGCACCACACCCTAGTCCCAGGCCTTCTTTCCAGCAGGGTCTCTCTACACACCCCAGCCTCGCTCCAGCCCAAGGCCAGCCGCTCTGGCCTCTCCAGCGCTTCCTCTTGAATCCCACTGTTCCCATCCGCATTCCCCCATCCTCTCTGCCTGTGGAAATCCTCCTTTCTGTCAAGACTTGGACCACTTGAGATGCTTTCCAGATATCTCCCATCCTCTCTCCTAAACAAGTCTTGGCTGAGGCTGTGGCCTTTGCACGTGTATCTTTCCTCCTGTCCCCTTGAATTAGATTGTAAACGCCTTGATCCAGGGACCACAGCCTGCTTCTAAGTGTGTCCGGTAGCCCCCAGCATGGTGCTCGGCACCCAGTAAGTGCTCAATAAACATCGCTGATTGACTACAGGCACTGGCAATGACCTTGTTCCCCTGGAAGACAGGCCTGGGAATCAATGCCAAATAAGTAACTAGATGTTTACAGTTCAGACGTGTCTCACCACTAAGAGGCCGTGTGCTTGAGTCTGTGCGGTGAGAGGGCACAGTTTGGTGGGATTTGCAAGTGCTCTTAAAGAAAAGGGGGAGGCAAGAGGCTCCTGGGAAAAGAAGCCAAAACCATGGATGGGCAAGAGAGGGCAGTGCCAAGGGGTCAACAGGGAGGAGATCCAAGCCTGGATCCCCCCAGAGCTAAAGTTACTTTCCCTTCCAGAGGCCCTTCAGGGAAATACCCTCTTCTTCTAGGCTAGTCCTTGGAGCCTGTGCAGCCTCTGATGGGCAATGGGCGGGCAGCTCCAGAACATCCCTAGTGCTGCTGCCTGATGCATATTCATCAATTCTTTAAAAGTGACCCTCCTGGGTCAGCCAGCTGGGGCCTTTGGATCCCCTGACTGGCAGGGCGTGGGTGGGAGGCACTTAGCCCAGGACCCTGAAGACCGGGGCTGCAGCCCTGGCTCTGGCACCTTTTCTTCGAGGCCTCACATGAGTCCCTTAACCTCCCTGAAGGCCCCTGTCACCATCAGTGAACCGGAGATGAGCAGTCTGTATCCAGCTACATGGTGAGATGCTAATATAACTGCCTGGGGCGCCTCAGGGTACCTGAGCCCCAGCATTCTGCATAGTTTCAGGTGTGGGTGCCCCCCCTCAAATGTGGGAAGAAAGGAGGGAATGGGGAGGGGACCCATCAGTCATTTATAGGGATGAAGTTCTAGGCAAGATTAATAGGGACGTATCCTCCGTCCCCTCCCTCAGCGCAGCCATGTGCTGCTCCTGTCTGGGAACCTGGCCACGTGAAGGTGGGAGTGAGAAGGAGTCAACTGTCCTGAGGGTCTCTGAATCACTGTGCCAGCTGCAGAGAAGCAGGACCCAGTCATGCCCTGTCATCTGGGGAGGGAACTACCTTCCCATCACCCCCCAGCTCTTTCTCTCTCCCAGGAAAGCTGTGTCTCCTCTATTTCCCAGCACTTGGCACCGGCCTGACATGGAGTGAGCGGTTAGCAAATCTTTCCCGGAGCCATGCATGAACAAAAGGGCTTGGTGACCACAAGTCCTGTACTCTGGGGTAGTGTGGGTGGAAGGTGACGGAAGAGGGTCTGCTAGGTCTGGCCTGGCACCTAGGCTTCTAAGAACTGACTGCCTTCCATATAGGAATTGGCCAGAAGAGGACTCCTGGATGCCCTGACCTCCAGTTCAGAAAATGAAGGGCCCTGAGGCACAGCCCACCCGTGTTCAAGTTCAGAGCCCAGAGCAAGCTTCACACTGAGGACCCATCCCCACTGCAGACTCAGACAGAGCGAAGGTCCCTATCAGTGGTGCTTTATTAGAATAATCATCAGGTATAAACAAACGGTACCAAAGGGCCAATGGGCCCTAGTTCCTCTCCAGGCAGGCTCCTGTGAATAAGCAAGAGAACAGGGTAAGGAAGCCAAAGGGGAGCCATGGACTGAGCCTGACTCGCCTGGGCTCATAACTCAACCACCTCGCACTGCTAATGGCCGTTCCTCCGGGGGTCACTGGTTCACCTCTGCTGACCGGGGACACTGTCAAGCTGTAGGGTCCACGAGGGCCAGACACAGTGTCTGACTTTTCCCAAGCCTAGCACAGTGACTGGCAGGGGGTAGGTGCTCAACAAAGTACTAGAGGATGCAAATGGACCCGCTAAGGAGCCACAACAGCTGTCATTTACAAAGAAGAAAATTCAGGCTTAGCGAGGTGGAGGAACTTGATCAAAGTCACGCAGCTGGTAAGCTGCAGAGGCAGGATCTGAACCCAAGCAGTGTGGCTCCAGAGCATGTGCTCCTCACCAATCTGCTCGGCTGCCTTCCATACACTTAACATAGACACAGCAAGCACACACTCCCATAAATGACACGTATACACAGCACACAAAACACTACCTGTGTTCATAGGCAACACACACATGAAATGCACACGCGTACCCATGCGCGTGCACGCACGTGCACACACACACACACAAGTGAATGTCTAGTCATTCGCTTCGTCTGTCGGCTGGCACCAAGAACAGGGATGGGCTCACCCAGGGAAGGGAGATCTCTGTGTTTCCGACTGGCCAGCCCAGGTATGCCCGGCCTTCACCTCACACTGCACCCCCTTACCCAGCCTCTAGTCCCTGTTCCTCCAGGGAGCCAGGTCCAAGGCAGGGAGTGTACTGCAGTTGACAAAGTCCCGAGGGAATGTGTTGGACATGAAGATGTTGTTCTTGGACACGACAGTGATGCCTGTGTTGTCGCAGATGATGCGGGGCAAGGAGATCTTGGCCAGGGCCCGCTGCTGCTGCATGCTGAACACATCCTTGTTCTCCCACCAAAACCTGCACGGGAACACCCATGGTCACTGTGACCGAGGCTCTCCTGGGCTGGGAGGGCATCAACTGGCCAGAGCTGATCCTGGACGCAAGAGGACCATGCAGACAGCAGCCCTGCAGCACAGGAGAGCTCCGGGCTCTCAGAAAGCCCGGGGGCTTTCAAACAAGTAGAGCCCCACTCATGGCTGCCCAGTTGCCTACCTCCTGCCTCCAGAGCACCACTAATGATAGGCAGGGAGCCAGGCCCACACACGCTCACCAAGCCCTGTGCCCTGGCCCTGGGCTATATCCACAGTGTAGAAAGAAACTTGGGAGTGCTTAATAATTGTCCACCTTTTTCCCGATTTTCCTAAAAGCACAATACAGGTGAGGTGAGAAGTGGCTATGAGAGATATATGACAGAGGAACGACAGTGGGAGAGGCGGTGGGGAAGCAATGACTGGACTGTTCAACAGGGACAGGCAGCGCCATGGCTGCGCCCTGAGACCCGGAGCAGTGACTGGCGTGGCAGCGAGGTCTCGCTTCCCTCCTTCACAGCCAGGCCCAAGTCCCTCCTTGCTACACCATCAACAGATTCAGAGCACATTAGGGGTGACCTGGAGGCTCCCCGGAACACAGTGGGAAATCACGGACTCCTCCTAGCCCTTCCTTTCTCAGGAGGAAGAGGGGCCCCCAGGGGGTCAGGGACAGGCCCGGAGCCGCACAGCCAGCCTGAGCCGCTCGGCTGCCTCCTCACCGATCGCCATCCCGCAGCTTCCTGAACTGGGTCCCGATGAGGCAGGCGAGGAGCGGGCCCACACGGCCTTTGCTCTTCAAGGGCTCAGCCACGCCGCCCATCCAGATGTCGATGTTGTCAGGTGTGCCATACTGGGCCATCAGCTTCCTCGCCAGGTTCAGGTTCTTCAGCACCGTGCCCAGCTCGCCCACTGTGCTGGGCTGCGGGAGCCCGCAGAAGCGCCTCCAGGCATTGTATCCTGTATGCGGGGAGGGGAGAGGTGGCTGTGGGTGGGTCCCAGTTAGCCCACCTTCCCAACACACCGAGGCCACATACAGAGGTACACGTGAGAGAGGAGGATATGGAGGGGCTGCCACCCCACTGTAAACCCCCAGGGAACCCCCGGCCTCTCTGGGAGCCTGAGGACAGCTGGGTCTCTCCAGGAGCCTCTCTGTCTTCCCTGTGCCCTCCTACCCTGAGGTAAATCCTTAACTGCATAACTCCTGCTAGATCCAAGAATAGGAGCATCTCCTTGCCCCTCTGGAAATCTCAGACCGCGAGGGGCACAGTTTGCCTCAAAGGATCAGCCACACCAGCTCTCCCGTATCATTGGGGTTAGGCTGATCTGGGTTCAAATTCCAGCTCTGTCACTGATGAGGCTGGAGACCCTGGGCAGGTTCTGAATCTCTCCAAGCCTCTTTCCTCACGGGTAGACTTGAAGTGACAATAATCTCTTCCTCTCAGAGTTCATGTAAGATGAAACAAAATGAAATGTAGTAGAAACAGGTTTTCAGACTGGGGGTGGGAGGGCTTGTTGTTGTTGCTATGGTGATGCTCCAATTTGGAGGGTTACAGCAACACAAAAGGGGTGAGAGGAGCTGGAAATGGACCAGGGAGAGGTAAGGGCCTGAGCTGGGATGGCTTCCTAAGAGCAAGGCTGGTGGGCGCAGGGCTGGGCAGCTGGGGACACTGGAGACAGCAGGGCCCTGGGTGGGAAGCGGGGGAGGGTCAGGGGGACTCCTGCAGCCCCTCACCTGGGAGGCCATGGTCCCGGCTGCGCTGCATATTCAGAGCGGGCAGGTCCAGCCCGATCCTCATGACCTGCTCGAACAGCCGCTCCCGGATCTCATCCACCACGATTTGGTTCTGGCGGTTCAGCTTGGCAGGGGTGGCCATGAGGCCCCGGAGGATGGGGTCGATGCCACCTGGGGCAAGAGGAGCCAGGGTGGGGGAAGGATTTGGCTCAGTTTCAGAGCTGAAATGGAGTAAGGTAGAACCAGGGGGATTGCAGAAGAGGGCTGGGCACTTGTGGCTCCTGGCGCCACGGTGTCCCCAGGGGGCAGGTCCTCGCTGGGGCACTGAGGTCTTAGGGAATCATGCCATTCAGACTGGCAAGGTTGCCATGCTCCCAGACGCTGGCTTCCTGCGTCACTGAGAGTCACAACCCACAGGAAGGAGCCAGCTCCCTAAAAGCCATCTCCACCCCACCCTTTATTATTAGATGGGCAAGCGGAATCAGGTGAACTGAGGCTGGAAAGTCAGATCAGGTCCCTAAAATAAGAGGGAAAGAGGGTTTATTCCGCCCGAGCTCACTGTGACCAAGCCTGCCCCCACCCCAACCTCGGCTGCCGGCCCACTCCCTCCTGGCCTAGGCCCTGCTCACCTTCCAGCACTACCCTCCAGCTGGCAAAAAAGACCCTGCTGAGCGGAACACGGGGGTTGGGCTGCATAGGCCGGTACCGATGGTCCAGGCGGAACATGAAGGGTTGGATGAGGGTGTGGCCATAGCGGAAGGCGTTGGTGAAGACATTGGAGATGCGAGGGTCCACCGAGTCATTGTAGGATCTGTACTTGGGCAGGTACTTCCTCATGGCCTCTGGCCCCAGCACCAGGGGCAGGTAGTCCCGGTAAGTGATGATCTAAACAAAAATCACCCCTCCCTGCAGATTCTCCACCTGCTCCTGGCTCAGGGATCCCTTCCTCCCCTGTAGCCAGGGATTTGCCTCCCACAGCACTGGATCTGGGTCTCACAGAGTGGCACCAAGAGGCAAAGACAGGGCTCTACTGCCTGCCTGCTGTGTGACTCTGGGCCAATTATTAACCACTCTGAGCCCCAGTTCCTCAAATGTAAATTAAGGGTAATTAAGCTGCCCTCTGCCTTAGAGGATTAAATGACAAAAGGCTTCGTTAGTCCCTGCAATAGCTCCCTTGCCCTGGAGTTACTAATGTCTCATTTCTCCTACTAACTTATAGCTCATTGAGGACAAGGGTTGTCTCTCATTTCTCTTGAAATTACTCAGTGCCCAGCAAGTGCCTGGCTCACAGTGGGGTTCAATAAATTGCCTGTAGAAGGAGGAAAGGCAAGAAGGAAGAGTCTCCCTAGGTGACTTCTCCCAGTGAAAAGGGCCATGTCCTGGATGACTTCTCCCAGAAGAGATGAAATAGTCTCACTCTAGATTCTAGACTCTGGAATCTCCTCTGAGGCTTAAACAAATCTCACTCAAGTTCTTAATGCAAATCAAAAATGCACCAACGGCCCTTGCAACTCTCTCCCCCACAGAATCTAGGAATAGTAACAAGGTGGGGGCCGGGGCGGTGTGTGTGTGTTTGTGTTTATGGCGTCAGGAGAGGATGGGCGTGCTGAAGCAGCACAAATTGGAGGAGGGACCCAGGAACACTGCCCAGGGACAAGCAAGGATAAGCGTCGTGGTCCACAGTGGGACAGTCCGTGATGGGCCGGTGACACGGGTTGGTAAAAGAATTTACCAGAGATGAGGGAGGAAATGGTAAAGGAGTTTATTAGGGGTACACTGCCATAGACAACAGCAGGCCACAGAGATGAGAGGTGCCAATGTGAGCGCCGAGGGCCAATTGTTGGAGTCTTTTATAAGGTCAGGTCACAAGGTGACTGATCGGCTTGTGCACAAGTCTCTGATTGGCTGTAGGTGAAGTAAGAAGTTTAGGGTCCGTGAAGGGACACCGGGGATTTATGAGTCTGATAAGGTGGGCTGAAACAAGCCAGCCTGAGCTGTTGTGAGATTAGGCACTACCCAGGGCTATTAGTTTGTTAGGGGAAACATGCCCAGTGAAGAATGTGCTTTATCTGTTAAGGGATCACAGGCAGACATCTGAGAGGCCAGGAATGGGGGTCATTGGGCTTTGAAGGATGTCAGTTGGCCCCAAAAGAAGGAGAGTGGGGAGCTGTGATAGAGCCGTAAAGAAGGGGGGTGTGTGTGCGTAAAGAAGCCAAGAGCGACAATGAAACAAAGGAAAGGAGAAGCATTTACTGAACAGCTACTGTGCCAGGCACTTTAGTCCCACCTGTTTAAACGTCCCAGTACCATTCCTGGCGGACAGGAAAGAAGAAGGGAGAGAAAGCAAGTGACACTTGTCAGGCACTTAGGATCTGCCAGGTATTTAATCCTCACAGTATCATAGGTGAAGAAACTGAGGCTCATGAAAGTTAATTTGCACAGCTAGGATGTGGCAGAGGAGCATTTGGATCCCAAGTCTGCCGAGCCCCAGCATCACCGATGTGCAGGACTGCCTACATGGACCATGGCTCCCACGATCTTCCGGGCTTCCTGGTAGAGCCTCTCTCCATCCCAGCGGGGGTTCAGGCGCTTGAGCTTTGTGGCCAGCCGGTTGTGCTCCCGCAGTAATAGTGTGTGCATGGAGGTGAGCTCAGGCATCTCACTCGAGCGGGAGACCCCTTGGGGATGCAAAAGCTACTGTCAAGCTTAAGACCTCCCTCCCAGAAAGTACTTGCTCCACTGAAGCTCCCTCCCAAGCCAAGGCTTGAAATGCCCCCTACCCAGCCCTCCTCTCCACCCATCTTTCCACGCCATGCTCAGTTTTCATCTCCTCTAGAAGGTATCCCCTGATGCCCTGGTCCACCACGAGAGCTTTGCCCCTCTTTAGTGGCACTGCTGGTTGGAAATGTTCATTCAGTAGGCATCAGATCTAACATATGATTTGCCACTTTCCCATATGTGAGACTGGGAGAGCCTTGAGGACAAGGACCATGGCTTGTGCCATTTTGTGTCTGACCCTCCTATCCAACATACACCTAATGCCTGGTACAAAGTAGGAGATCCATGAACACTGTCTGGCTGACTTATTCTCTTGACTCAGGAAAGTCCACAAAGTAGCATGCATGTTGGCTCCCCCTATTTTTCTGCCCATGCCAGATGCAGCATATGATCACATCCCTCTCTCCTGCTAAAATTGAATGCAGCCTCAAAATCCTTCTCAACTTAGGACTCTGGAAAGCCGTTACCCATTCTATGTACTGATGTGTAGCTTGATCGGGGGAGGGGGCCAAGGCTAAGGATGTTTGAAGTCCACACCTGAGACTGTCCAAAAGCATCAAGTCAGACCCTCTGATCCCTCCAGCCCTCCACTAAACCTCCTCTGGAAGGACCAGAGGGTTAGGGCCAGGCCCATTCCTGCAGGACACTGGGTTCAGTCCTCCCCAGGTTCTAAAGGTTGGTGGAAGGAGATTCTCTGAGAGCAGATTTTCCATCCCACAACCTGCCAACATGACAATCCAGGCTGAGGACATGTGGCTCAACACCACATGGAGGCTGAGGAGAGCTTCTCTTCCACCACTCACCCCAGAAAGTCCACCCTGGTGTGACTTTGGGGGGGGGGATGTGGGGAGGTAATTAGGTTTATTTATTTATTTACTTTTTTTTTTAGAGGAAGTACTGGGGAATTGAACCCAGGACCTCATACATGCAAAGCACATGCTCTACCATGTTGAGCTATACCTTCCCCCCTCATCCTGGTGTGACCTTGATCTCCTCTCTACAGTCACTGACTTTGATCCTCTTCCCTAAGGCCCAGCCACTGGAAGCCACCAAGAGGAGAAATTGGGAGGCCAGAGAGAAGGGCCTCAGACCCACTACTGGTCTACATTAAAAGTCATTAGAAAATTTCTGGGCATGGCCACCATCAATGCCCCAGCCATATCCCTAGGACTGCCAGTTTTTCACATCGAAAATCCCACCCTCTCTTATTATAGGGAATCAAGGTGGTTAGGAGGTGATATTCTGGAGCAGCTCTGTCCAATATAGCTTTTTGCATTGATGAAAATGTTCTGCATGTGAGCAGTCCTACATGGAAGCCACTAGCTATAAGGCTATTGAGCACTTGAAACGTGACTAGTGCAGTGCAGGAACTAAGTTTTTAATTTAGGTTGATTTAAATTAACTTAAATGTAAATGAAAATGGCCCTGTGTGGCTAGTGGCTACCATACTGGATACTGTGGTCCCTTTAGTTCCCTGTCCCTGGAGGACTCAACTCTCCTCGCTCCCAGAGCCCAAAGGGAAAGAGAGGGACAGATGGACAGAAGATCCTTAGCCATCGCTGAGTCTCCTTCTTAGGTCTGGGTTTTTGTTTTTTGTTGGTTTTGGTTTTGCCTTTCTGGCTCATCCACCTTGTTACCAAGGCAACTGGATTAATCTGAAATTGGTGAGGAGAGTCTCTCTAAATTCAAATCTACAAGCGGCTTGCAAACAGGCCCGCTGTGGCTCCAGCAGGGGGCACCCCTGTATCAGCCCAGGTCCCCGCCCAGGACTGACCTGCCAGGAAGCAGGGGATTTGTGCAGAGCGGTTGGTGAGGAGGCAGGGGTCATCGTGCAAGTTGTTGAAGGGGAGCAGGGCCCGCCCGTTGTCTTGGAAGCGGGTGTTGACAGCCAGCAGCCCCAGCTGGTTGGTCAGGTTGCGCAGCCTCATGGCCAAGGGGTCCTCGCTGCCGTACACCATGCTGGCGTCCACGAAGGAGGTGAGCGCGTTGATCTGGTTGCGAATGGTGATGTTGCTCCCCTTGCAGGCCGGGCAGGAGCGGAAGAAGGGGATGCAGTCACGTTGGTTCTTGATGCGGGGGTCATTGGGGGGGGATCTGCAGCATGGAGAGAGTCCCAGCGGGCTCACCGAGGGCAGGGACAGAGGTCAGGAGTGGCTCTCCCCCGTCCACCCTCCTGAAGGCCTTGATCTCATCTTGGGGAGTGGGTATGGCCTGGAGCCCAGGACCAGAAGGGGAGACCCAGATATCAAAAAGGAGTTCTTCGGAACTTCTGGCCCCCTCAGCCTGCAAGGAGACCCCTCAAGGCCCACAAAGATTGGTGGGCCTGCGGTTCCACCAGCAGAGCTCCTCTGACCTGGGGGGTGATGACTAGGACATTGACCTGGGGGATGTGGGGCCCCCTGGAGGTGGGCGGGCCAGTCCTCTGACCCCTTCTCCCCAAACCTCCTTTCTCTCCTCTTTTCTGTGTCTGCTCCTCCCTACTCCGTCTTCTGAATCTGGTCTTCACCCTGCCGGCCTCCTCTTCCTTTTCCGTTCCTCTCGTAACTGTCTCTCTACCCTGTCCCTTTCCTGTCTTGCATTCTGGCCCTGTCTTTCTCTACCTCTCTCTCAGATTCTACTTCCTTTCTCTCCTCCACTCTACTCTGCATGTGCCTCAGCACACCAGTCCGCTCTCGGCCGGCTCTAAGACCACAACCCAGGATCTGTGTGCTGTGGACTGTGGGGAGGGAGCCCTGTGTGGGGAAGAAAGAGGACTGAGCCTGGGGAACCTGCAAACAGAGGTTGGAGGGACAGTGGGAAGTGGGCAGGGCCAGCCCTACTGGGGAGCTGGGGAAGGAAAGCTGGGCACCGAGGGAGGTGGCCCCTTCCAGACTGATGCCCCCTCATCCACCCCGACCCCTGACCCAGCAGGCTGGGGGTGGGGCAAGGAGGGAGCACCTTGAGTGGGAAGCAGGGCGGCTGCTGCAGGCAGCTGGTCTCGCAGTTGAGGCCAGTGAGGAAGGAGACGCGGGCGGCCGGCTCCGGGGTGAAGTCGAGGTCATGGTCCAGCAGCTGGCCCCACTGCATGAACATGAGCGAGCGCTCCTGGTCCGGGGTCAGCTGATCCGTGGGGAAGCGCACGATGTCGTTGGAGACAGTGCGAGTCTGCGGGACACGGGGAGTCAGGGGGCTTGGACTCCACGAGGTCTCGGCCTCAGTGGGGTCTCGCCCCCTCCACGGGCCAGCACTCACCAGGGGCACCTGGAAGCCATTGCGCTTGACCCCTGGCATCCAGCCAAAAGGCAGGGAGAAGCCATCCTCGTACTCCGCTGGCAGCCAGCGCACAAAGGCCCGGTTGGAGGCCCCCAGTGTGGGGCTGCGCCTGCAGGGAGGTGGTGAGAGAGGACAGGGCGCTGGGACCAGGTGGCCCCGGGCTGCTGGGACCCCACCCTGAGTCGTTGCGCAGAGGCTGCACCTGTTGTTGCACTGGCCGGTGATGGTTCGGTACTTGTCCTTCTTGGGGCACCTCACCGCCAGGTCCTGGTAGGCGCAGCCACTAGTCTTGGACAGCAGATTAAGCTGGACAGGCGTCAGCACATCTGTGGGCCAGGAAAGTAGGGCGTGGGTGGTTGCCGAGCCCCACCATTTTCTATCCTAGGCTGAAAAGCCTTGGTTGAGGGTGTAGTCTGAGGACATGGAGGAGATGCCAGGAGGCCCCTGAGACTCCCTGGAACGGGGTGTTGGGGGAACTGCTGGGAGATGGCTGGAGGCACCAGGCAGGGTCACGAGTGGAGTGAGGGGCTGGGTTGTCGGGGGGTGGTACCTGTGACGTTGAAGGGGCCTGGCCACAGGGACCGCAGCTTCCTCTCCAGCAGGCCTAGGGCCACGTGCAGGTAGTCAGCAGCCCTCACTGCTGTCCTGGTGCCTGCCACTGGCTGCTTGAAGTAGGACAGCAGTTCCATGGGGCTGGCTGAGCCACTGCGAAGGCGCTGCTTGATGCTGCTTGGAGGAGGGAGGAGTGAGAGCCAGAGAAACCAGGCAGAGACATGCAACAGAGCCCTAGCCCAGGCGAGGGACACGAAGGACAGTGTAGGCAGACCCACTGTCAGGAAGCAGGTTTCTCATAATAAACAGGGTATGGACCTGGGTATCCAGAGACTAGGCCACGGAAGGCGTGGTTTTAAAGATATTCTCACACCCAGAGACATAAAGACTGGCAGACAGACAGAGGGACCCATCCCCACCCACAAATTCCCCGCTGCCTGTTTCTTCCCTGAGAGGTCCGGGGTAGACTTGTCCAGAGCCCAGCAGTGCCCGGCACCCCACCTTTCCCGCCGCTCCTTGTAGGCCTTGTCCACTAGCCGCTTGGCCTCCTCCATGCAGGTCAGCACCACCGAGGTCTCCACTTCCCTCGGGACCGCTGCTCAGAACAGGGATCCCGAGGTCAGGAATGGGCCCAAAGTCCCCATCAGGTCCCGGAGCCCATGTGGAATCCCTGAAACTCAGAACCTCCCCCAACCCACCACGTTTTCCCTTCTTTCTGAGCTGTTACCTGGAGTGGCACCCCCAGAGGGCTGGAGCATGGCCAGACTGGCCAGGAGCCCTGCTAGGGCCAGGGGCAGCTTCATCTCTGCAACAAGACCCCAAGCCCAGTAAGTGTCCAAAGGCCACAGTGCATTTGGGAGAAGAGAGCCCCACATCTCTCCCTTCCCAGGCCCCTCACTCCCACCTTCATACCCCAGCAACCCCTCGGCAGGTTCTGCCTACAGACGGAGTCCGGGACCCCACCTCCAAAGTCCCAGTGCTCCCCCTGGCATTGGCATCCCCTCTTAGCTGAATCTGGGCTTTTATGTCCTCCACGCTGGGGGAGGGGCAGGGCAGAGGAGGCCCGCCCCTGGAGACTGAACTCTCCTCCCCCACCAGAGCTGGGGTGCACAAAAGAGCTCCCTGAGATCAGAGAGATGGGCAGGAGAAGAGGGACCAGAACTGTCTCCAGTCTTTGAACTTAGCATCACCCCAGAGTTTCTCAGCTCCCCATTGTGTGCCTAGACTGGTGCTGTCCCCAGGGAGTACAGACAGTGAAGCCTCCTTCAAAATTCTGATAAAACTGAGTATCCAGGTTTCCTTTGAAAGGGACGAAAGTTAGGAACCAACAACCTAGGGAATTATGGGAAGCAGAAGATGAAGGGGAGACCTGGAGTGATGATGGCCAGATCAGCCTCTGGGCACCATCCCCGACCCCCAAGTGTAACCTGGCCCCTGGGGCCGACCCTGGTGGGCAGCCCCCTATCCTTGGCGAGGGCTATAGCGACAGGAAATCTGGCTGGGGACCGTTGGGCTTCACAGGAAAGAAGACTCTGGGGTCTATGGGCTGAGGACCAAAGTAACTTCCTCTCTACGACTGCTCACCCCCTTTCTTCTTGGCTTTTGGTAGGGGGCTGTCTCCAACACCTCCACCATCTGCTCCCAGATTTCAGGAACCAGGAGAGGGCAGGGCTGGTTGTGGTTAGTTGTCAGTTAGGTGACACAACCCAGGGCCTCTCAAGGACGAGAACAGTATAATTAGAAGGATTTTCATTAAACTTTTGAAATAGAAGAGGGAGACGCCTTGAGGACAACTGGCAAAGGGCCTGCCATTCTCAGGCAGCAGGAGTGCCCTATCACTAATGACTGTGTTTGTCCACCTCCCTGGGCCCTCATCAGGCTGGGCACGTGTCAACTGTGTCTCCCATGTCCTGTTTGGTCTAACCACACCTCCTACCTCTAGCCACCTTCTGGCCACTCACTCCTGCCTTCTATGCCCAGACCACATCTTGGCCAAGGAACAAGGGGCAGTGACATCTTCCCAGCGTGCCCAGGGATCCTGGCACCTGCCAGGAAACAGAGCCTAGGGGCCCACGAGAGAGGAGGCCTTTCTTCCAGCCTTGCTCTGCCAGTGAATTGCTCTGTGTGAACTTGGACAAGTGGCTTTTTGTGAATCAGGTTCTAGAATTTTATAAGATTTTGAAGATACTTCTTTTTTAGTCCTGTAAGGAGTATATTTCCACTCATGAAATGTTAGAGAATAAGTAAATAAAATATTTACAATCAAGTGACCTTATGGGTAATTTTTTTCTTTCCAGGTTTGTCGTTGTCTTTCACGTAAATAAGAAGCAAGAAGGAAGATAATTTCCCATAATCCCACCACTCACCAATAATCTCATTTCGTAATTTGATATTCTGTATGTAGATATAATATGTATTTTAATCAGTGATAAGAACATACTTTAAATATTGTTTTACAATCCACTTTTAACACTTAATTTAGCCTGGACATCTACGTCAATAAATATAGATTTATTTCATTTTTATGTCTGCATAATATTTTGTATGAAGTACTATGATTTAATCACCAATCCTCCCTTGTTCAATCCTGGGGTCATTTCCTATTTTCACTATTATAAGCAATACTAGGATCGTTATCCATGCAGTTAAATCTCTAGTTGCATCTTCAATTATTTCCTTAGGCAAAAAGTCCTAGAAGTAAAATTGCCACATGTTTGGGCATCCAAATTTTTAGGGCTTTTTTAAAGAAATTGTCAAATGGCCTCATGAAGATTTCACCTCATCCTCCCATCAATCATGCGTGGGAGCACCTGTTCCCCATCACCCTCATCGACGCTGACAATTAGGGTCCTTTTACTCTATTAAAGGAATTGTCAGAGCTCAAGATGAAAGAGACATTTAATACAAGCCCCTCATAGCACAGATGAGAAAGATGGAGGCCAGGGAAGGAAGTGGCTTTGCCTAGGGCAGCAGTGTGGCGCAGTTCAGAATAATATAGCCATCAGGTCTTGACTTAAAAACCAGTGCTTTTTACCCAGTGGCCTGTATGCACTGATTCCTGACCTTTAGCTTGGGTTTTTATTCAACTAGTGTGTACTCACCTCTTGCACATGTGCTGGCCCTTGGGTGCACTTCACTGAGCAAAGGTCTTGTCTTCAGTGAGCACAGGAGCACGCAGACCAATGGCACCCCCAAGGACCTTGTGCAGGATTCCTTGTGAGCATTAGAGAAGGCTTTTTTGAGGAATCAGTGCTCGAGACTGTCTTGAAAAATGTTTAGAAGTTGACCAAGTAGACATACAGAGGAAGAGCATTCTGGGCCCAGAGAATGACACAGCAAAAGCCTTGACACAGGTAGGCTTCATGCAGATGCTTCCAACGTGGGGGAGAGGGTAGGGCAGGATGAGGCTGAGAAGACAGGCAGAGGCCCAGGATGTAACACTCTTGCTGACCCACTGAGAAATTCTTGTCCTGAAGGCTCTGGGGAGCCATGAAGTCTTTGAAGCCCATGATCAGGGTTCCATTTTAGAATGCTCACTTTAGGGGAAAGTATAGCTCAGTGGTAGAGCACATGCTTAGCATGCAGGAGGTCCTGAGTTCAATTCCCAGTACCTCCACTAATAATAATAATAATAATAATAATAATAATAATAATAATAATAATAATAATAATAATAATAATAAAGAAAATAGTAGGAAAGCTAACTTGGGCAGCCGAATGGAAGGTGCACCGAGGGGACAGGCCCCAGAGGCCAAGTGCCAGGCAGGAAGCATTGCAGGGATTCATGAACGTCAGGAGATATGCCCTGATTTTTCATGGGCGGTGATGAGGCAGTTTGAAAAAGCTTTTTCAAAGAATGATGTTAAAACGCCTTTCACTATCCATGTGGAGCAGAGAGAATTCTCTCTTTGTGTAATCCCCAAACCACCTGCCTTTTGCTGGGCTGTGGGCCCGCATTTGTGTGCAAAGGTTTCAGATGCTCCGTGATTTTACCCTGTTTCTGACCAACTAAGAATGGCCCAAATGAGGTCACTCCAAGGCCGTCTGTACCTCTGCTGATTTCTCATCTAAGCCTTATTGGTCTGGCACAGGTGTATTTGAGGCTCAAAGGGCTTCTCAGCATGCAGAGTAACCAGAAGGAGACTATGTCTCCCTGAGGAGGTAATTCAGACAAGCCTTGTCCCGCAGATAACCCGCTAGCTCCCCATCCTGGGGGTGGCCTCTGGAGGGCACTGCTGGAACTGCCACATCTAAGACTACAGTCCTTTGAGGGAGTCTCCCCACCCACACCCCTACCTTCCTTTCCCCCACTGACCTTCCCAAACATCCCCACCCCCAGGGTGAAGTCCAACTGTCTGTGGGATAACGGGCTCTCTCTGCTACTGCTTGAAAACAGTTCATTCTTTCTTAACACTGTTTCAGTTGGAATTGCAGCCAGACTTCCTGTGTGTGTGTGGTTGGAGTGAAGGAGGCTTTGGAAGCTGGGGAGGGGACAGAGGCAATGACACCTCTGACACACCAATTGCACCCAGCCCAAAGACCTTGTTTTCTCTCTCTTTAAAATTTTAAAAATTAATTTTGAATTATGCAGGTAACTAACATCTGGATATGTTTCAAATGAAATTAAAATAGCACAGATCACTTTGTTTGTCCGTTTATTTATTTTTATTAAAGTATAGTCAGTTACAATGTGAAATATCACAGATCACTTTAAAGATCCCTCTAGATCAGGTTATTACACCATTTCCAATTGCTACATTCCCCTCCCCCAACTGCTGAGCCATAAACGCTGTTGCCATTTCCGTGTTTGTCCTTCCAAATCTTTTCACTTTACATTCATTCATAGATATAGATCTGTGGGAAATATCCTTCCCCCTTTACTTTTCCCATAAATGATGTCACAGTATACATACTGTTGACAGGCATACCTCTCTCACGCAAACATACCTCTTGCAGATCTATCATGTACTACTTAGAGAACTATCTCACTTTTTTAACTGTTACCTAGTGTTCTTTAGTTGAGTAATCTACACCTCCCATTATGCGACCATTCTTCTATTGATGGAAGTTGACTTTTCCCATTTTTCACTATTAAAAATGTTGTAGCAAGAGCCTCTTTGTGCACACACACAAGTGTTCTCCAGGGTAAAGATTGAGAGGTGGGCCACAGGTTTTGTGCATTTAAAATTTTTAATAGTGGGAAGGGTACAGCACAAGTGGTAGAGTACATGCTTAGCATGCACAGGGTCCTGGGTTCAATCCCCAGTACCTCCTCCAAAAAATAAATACATAAGTAGAACTAATTACCTCTTCCACAAAAAATTAATTAAATAAATAAAAATTTAAAAAAAAATTAATAGATATTACCAAACTGTCCTCCAAACTAAAATTCTCATAGGCAAAGATTGGAATCACATTATTGTGATTCTTTTTTTTTATTTCCTCAATTAATAGTGAGATTAAGCATCTTTGTATTTGTATTACCTTTTCTGTAAATTTCCTGTGTTTAGTTTTGTCTATTTTCCTATTGATAATCACTCTTTTTATTGATGTGCAAAATTATTATGTATTCTGGATAAACAGTAATCTGTCAGCTGTCATGTATGTTGCTAATATTTTTTCCAGTTTGTCATTTTTCACTTATGTTTTTCATAGGGTCCTAATTTTGAGGTGGTTAAATTTATCAATCTTTTCTTCTGTAGATTTTCCTTTTCAGACTTGTTTAAGAGGATTTCTTCCTTTTTCAAAATCATAAACATATTCTCCTGTATATTCTTCTAATACCTTATTACTTTGATTTTTCCCATTCAGATTGCTAAAATGTCTGAATTTTGTGTGTGTGAATAGTGTAAGGTAGAGGACTACTTTCATTTTTTTCCAAATGGATAACCAGTTGTCCTAATGTCTTTAATTGAATAATCTGTCATGTCTCCACTGAATTGAGACACTACTTTTATCACTGACCATAAATGTGTATCTATTTCTAAACTATCCTATTCTACTGACCTACTGTTTATCGAGTCCTATGTCAATATCTCATCATTACAATTACCATGACTTTCTAATGTTTTGATTTCTTACAAGATAAATTCTCCTTCCTATTCTTCTTTTCCAAAAAGAATCTTCAACATTCTAACATATTTGCTTTCTCTTGTGAATTTTTTAATGTCTAGTTCCATCAGAAATCCAAATGAGATATTTATTGATATTGTATTCATTGTATACATAAATTTGGTGACAATTGGCATCTTTATGACATGAAATCTTCTCATCCATGTGCATTCATTCATTTAATATGTATTTACTGAGCAGCTCTGTGCCAGCACTGTTCTGGGCACTGGGAATAAAGCAATTAACAAATTACTCGCTCTCATGGAGTTTACATTCTTGAATAATAAAGTACATCATTTTATTTTTCTATCTTTATATTCTTCATTGAAATGTTACTGTTTTACCTTCCTGTTAGGTTTGTTCCTAAATACTTTCTTTTTGAAGAATGTATCCAGATTTGGTCTTTAAGTTTCTCTGCAGAACTTATAAACATTCTCTTTCCCTTAAAAGCTTTCAAGGTAAGTATTTTTAAAGAAAAAAAAATTTAGTACACTTCTTTTTATTCTTTTTAGAAGGTAGATTCATAGATCTGAAAAGCATTGGACATTTTTAACCTTCTGAAAGGTCGCACTCTTTATTTAATGAATAAGATTTTTAAAAATTTAAGTGAATATTCAAACTTATGTTAGTTTCAAAGCATGGTTCCCAAATTTGTTTAGGGTGTATGGTAAAGGTAAATACAAGTTAAATTACATGATCATGCAAATGTCTAATGGTTATTCAGTAAACTCCATTTATACTTGTGGTTATTGGGGGTGGGGGTGGGGGATGGGTGGTAAGCTTCCATGAGACAAAGTTCTACAAAGTAGCACTAAAAATGAGAAGCACTAAACTCAAAAGTAAAAGAATTCAACAGCATCTTTACCAATCAGACTGGTTAAAATTTAAAAGGACTAATAATGCCGATGTAAGTAACCATGTGAAAAAATAAGTGTAGATTGGTTCCATGCCATGGGACAACAATTTGGCAATGGCAGTCAAAATCCAAAATGTAGACTTGTTCTGACTCAGCAATTCTACTTCTAGGAAGGAATTTTTCCTTCAGATGCATTCTTAGGAAAACAGAAAGATATCTGCACAAGGGTGTTCACTTCAGTCTCATTTGCAACAACCAAAAGACTAGAAACAAGTCAAAGAGCCATCAAAAAATGTTGCCATATTGTGGTACATCCACCTAATGGTAATGTTTTATGCATCTTTTAAAACAAATGAGGGAGGTCTATATGTAGCAATACAGAAAGATGTATTACTGAAGGAACAGAGCTAGTTAGAAAAGACTGTATGCAGCATGATGAAATTCATACAAAACACACAGACACACATACACACCACTCACACACACGCCCACACCCATATCTTAAAATGCACAGATGGTTTGATCCCAGGATCAGCATCCCCCAAAATAAATAAATAAATATAAAAATACATAGGAAATTCTAGAAGCAGGCACAGAAGCCTATTACCAGTGAGGAATGGAACTGAAAGGGCTGAGGAGGAGGAGGCTTTTACTTAAAATCAATGCCCCTCTGTTTGATAGTTTTACCAGGAAAATATAACAATTTTATCTGAGAAGAACTAATAGTCTCTCCCTCCACCTTAACCAAAAGTAGCAAACTTTGATTTGTTTTACATAATCTGCAGTTTTAGATTATGTTTGCCTTGGTTTCTTAATATGAGACCAAACATTACCAAAGATCAAAATGGTAACCTTGGCAAACGTGGCACTGGGGATTAAGTGCTTCTTCTGTGGGAGGCTTTGGTTATGTGGCTGATAATTTGACTAAGTATAGACTTCAAGTTCAAATTTCTTGCTCTTTGGCACTTGGAAAATACTGCTCCATTATCTTTATGCATCTAGTATTGCAGTTAAGTTCTCCATTACCAGAAGACTTCTTGTTCCTGAAATACAGATGTTAGCCCTGATTTCAGGCAAAGCAGAATGAACATGGGCTGCAGGATCCATCAGCCAAACTTGACCATGGAGATATCACAGAAGTGAGACATAGAAGTGAAATTGTTGGACAGCAGAAAATAACAAGAGCTGTGGGAAATCCCCAGGGAGACAGAAAGAGCCTGGGACATGGTGAGGGGAAGACAGACTGAGAAGGGAGGAGGGAAGGGCAGAGGGTGGGGCTAAGGAGAGCTTCCCAGTTGTGCCCTCCTCTCTGCAGGGTGTTGCCCTCATCAGATCAGTGCCTGTCCTGCAGGGATTGCAAGGCAGGGAAACAGCTCTTCGAGGCCAGAAGAAGTTTGCATGGGGGGATGTTACCTTGGAGGTTTGGGAGTAGAAATAACAGGTCCTTTCCTCTGCCCTGAGAACTAGAGTATCATGACCCAAGGGGAAGT
Source organism: Vicugna pacos (assembly GCF_048564905.1). Classification (NCBI taxonomy): domain Eukaryota; kingdom Metazoa; phylum Chordata; class Mammalia; order Artiodactyla; family Camelidae; genus Vicugna; species Vicugna pacos. Next base: position 981,001 of record NC_132990.1, read on the forward strand.
TCTTGTCTTGACAGAGATACATGGAGATTTCCCAATGGATGAGGACCCACTGTTGGGAACAGGTGGGAAACAAAGAATGGATGAGCCCAGATTGTAACCGCAGAGTCTCTCTACTCCAGCGTATGAGTCTCCCACCATCCTCACCATGACCCCCTTACCTTTGCCCTGTACACACGTCTCCACTCAATAAAAGGGGCACATCCTGGGGAATAGGCGTTCATCCTCCTCCCAAGTCATGACCAAATGGAATTTATCCCAGAAAAGTAAGGGTTGGCTGAACACTTGAAAATCAATCAATGAAATTTGCCATAACTAGGAAAGAAAAACAGAAAAAACAGTATGATTTCTCATTAGATGCAGGAAGGTCATTTGAAAAAAATCAAAATCTGTTACTGATTTTTTTTTTTTAGAACCTCTCTGCAAACCAGGAATAGAACTTCCTCAAACCTGACGAAGGGCATCTACAAAAAAAAAAAAACCCAAAAACCTATCACTGATATCATACTGGTGAAAGACTGAGTACTTTTTCCCTAAGGCCAGGAACAAAGCAAGTGAGTCTACTCCTGTGATTTCTATTAAACATTGTACCAAAATTCTATCAGTGCAATGAGTCAAGAATAAGAAATTAAAATATCAAAATTTGAAAGGAAGAAGTAAAGCTACTTTTTTATATACAACCTGATCCCATAAGTAGACACTCAAAGAATCTACAAAAAAGCTATGAGAATAAGTGAGTTTAGTAAGGTTGCAATACACAAAGCCAAAATACAAAGAATCAGAAATTGAAATTTAAGGTAACAATACTATGTATAATATAATATAAATTTATATTTATGATAGTATCAAAAATACTAAATAATTAGGAGTAAATCTGACAAAAGATGTGCAAGATCTGTATTGAAAACTACAAAACATGGCTAAGAGAAATTAAAGACATAAATAAATGGAGAGATGTATTTGTTCGTGGATCAACATTTGTTCAAATGTCAATTCTTCCCAAATTGACCTGTTTGTTTCATCTTGTCTCTTTGCCTTAGTAGTTGAGAATCTTTGCAGAACAGTTGGGTGGGTACTGCTGCTGGCTTGGAGGGTTTCAGTGAGAGAGGGAAGAGGGGACCACGTGCGGCATTTTGATAGCTCCTCACCTGAGCAGTGTTTTTTTGTTTCTGCCCAGTGTTGCCAGCCACCTAAAGTGCTGTCTGGTCTCTGATCCACGCTGCCATTCCCACTGTTCTCATCTAAAGGCAGTCATCCTCACCTTTGCCCCTTGGCCCATGGAGAGAAGGAGGATGTGCGCCATCCACCTGGGGCTCCTCATGTAGAACCTCAACTAATCACGCTGTCAGCAGCCCCTGTGGTCCTTCTGCTGTTTGTGCCACCTCTCAGCGCGGAGCTCCACGCAGAACTCTCCCTCACGCGCCCTGTTTCGAGGTTTCTAAGTGCGATCTCCCATCTGCTCTGTCTGCTGGAATCCTGTCATTTCTAGTCTTCCTCGAATGGAACTATGCGTGGTGTTTGTGTGTTTGGTTGGTTTTTATTACATCTACTAGAATTTGGTTCAGGAGACTCAAGATTGCAGTATGTGTTCAGTCCCCTACCTTGAAACTGGTGCCTGCTCTCTTCCTGCTTCCCCGCCCCCTTCCCAGGCCTCTTTTGCCCCAGGACCCTGACCTGGCTCTGCGACCAGGAGCCCAGGAAGCTGCCAGACCTTCTTTGAGGAAAAGAATTCCAGAGCTGCTTGGTCTTCTTGGTGTTCATTAGTTTTGCCCCAGTCACACTCAGCTGTTAACTTCTGGGTTCTAAAGTCAAGGTCAAAGCCCACCATGACCCAGCCCCTCCAGGAGTCCCTCATCCCAGGTAGAGTCCAGCATGGGTGTTGTGAAAATAGACTTTATTATAATAAAATGTCTGTTTAAACAAATGCCCTCACCACTCCACACCCCTGGAGACCAAGGTGGGGGTGGGGGTTCAGTCAAACAATCTCCCACCACAGCGAAGGAAACATGCAGAGAGACACTCACCCAGCCAGAGGGTGGGGTGGGGTGGCTAGGGTGAGGGGCGAGAGCCCCCCGCCCCGTTCTGAACAGGGAATGTATGAAAATAGCTGCATAAATCTGTCCCTTTCCCCAGCCCTCGGACTCCGACAGGCACCAGAGGAAAATGATGCAAAAGAGAAGTTGAATCCAATGAGCAAAATAAGGCAAACCCAATTCCTGCTTTCAGCCTGCTGGCCCCGGGTCTTGGGTCTCGGGCCAGGAGGGTGGCTGGCAGAGGGGGAGTGAAACGGGGCGGGTTCAGGCCTCTTGGGCAAGGGCCTTCCCCTCTCCTGGCGCCGTGCAGTGGAGGCGAGATGGAGGGAGCTGGACTGAGGCACTGAGTATGTACATATATACACACGGCCCGCCCGCCTGCCGGAGAATCCAGTGCAAACTTTCCTTCAGGGGAGGAAGACATGATGAGGGTGGCCAGCGCCACCAGAGGAACAGGCCCCTCTCGCACAGGGTCCCCATCCCAGGCATGTGGAGGCCAAGGCAGGTCTAGCACAGCATGGTGGACACTAGGCGGAGGTGGGCGAACCAGGAGTCCCAATTCCACGGCCAGGCCCTGACTGAGGCGCTCAGGCTCAGCCACCGTGGCCGATTGGCTTCCCCACGCTGGGGCTCAGGTCCCCCTCCTGGAGGAGGAAGACACCCAGCCAGAAGACTTGTCGAGCTCTGACCTTCAACGAGTCTGCCTCCCACCCAAGTGCCACAAGGGGAACTCGGGAGGAAGAGGGCCCCCCTGCAGCCAGGAGAGTGCACTGGGGCCTGAGCCACTCCTGCTGCCGGGATGGCCACGGCGTCCTCACTCCTTCTTCCCAGAGCCCAGTTTCCTGAGGAGCTGCTTCCCTTTGGAGAGGAGATCCCACACCTTCTTGCTTGGGCCCAGTGGCACCCCCAGCTCAATCCTGGGGAAGAGGTCAGGGCCAGGAGCACAGGGCCAGCCTGGAGGCACTGAGGGCCCTTGTGTTGAGTCCGCGCAGTCCTGGAATGTGAGAGACAGGGGGCAAGGTCAGGGCCCGACTCCCCACCCCAATTTTCCTCCTTTACCCCACAACTTCAGGAGCTGCAGCACCCCCAAGTCACAGACTCGTGGGAGAACCAGGGTCCCCAACCCTGCCACTGCCCCACACAGAGCACAGAGAGGTGAATGGGTGCAATGATGCTGAGGGAGCACTGAGGTGAGAGTCCAAAAGGACAGGAGAGGAGTCTCAGTTCTGCTTCTGCTCACTTGGGCCTGGGCAAGCACCCACCCACACCAGCATCATTACATAATTCTGAGTATCTCTAACGCCAGATACATTTTCCAAACTAAAAACTATGATCATTATTTTTTTCATCAGAGTACATTAAATCATTTCTTTCCATTACTGCCCCGACCCTCTGCTGTAACATTTAGAAATTGGTTTTGGGAACCAGATTTTGGAAAACCAAATTCATAGTTGTGAAAATGAAAACTTCCATATTCTGTTTTTGAAAAGATGCGGCCATTATTACATTCATCTTATTATAGTGCATTGCCTCATCCAATCATAGTGATATTTTGGTCAAGGAATTTTAGTGACCAGTTATACTTGATTATAAACTATAAAGCAAGTGATACATGTCTTTGTATGATGTAATTCAGTGGAGATCAGAATAGTCTAACATACTGAAAACATTTCTAACATTAATTTGTAAATCTTGAATTTTTAAGAGGCTTATTTTGTTCTCTTGGCTGAATGAATACTTGAATTGGTTGAATTGAAATTGATAATTCTCATTTAAAAATAATTACATTCCAGAAATATACTTTATATTAAATGAAATTGATGATTTTTACTTACTTACATTGTTCATATAAATAAATATTAATTTAATTCTGATGATTGGCTTTAAATATTTGTATTACTAATTTTATTTTCTATTATTGTAAAATAATAGATATAATGTACAATAATCTTTCTGAGAAGGATTCTATACTATTATTTAAATTAAAAGATTTAGTATATATTGCCTGAAGTATTTTTATTTGGCCCTTGAAATGTTCTTGTAAAGAAATACTCCACAATTCTTGGTGGTAAACATGTCTCTTCTTTAATGTGTGCCTCATATTTATATAGCTTTTATTCATTCATCTTATTATAGTGCATTGCCTCATCCAATCACAGTGGGGCTGCGTTTCTTCAGGCGGCGCAGAGGGCAGCCTGACCCGGGGTCCTTGGAGCGGGCGCCATGGCCACGCCCCCTTCCTGGGGGCGGGCCCTGCCTTGTTCCAGTGGCTTCCAGAGAGGACCTACGCCGATGAGGAGCGGAGCGGTGAGCGCTGTGTGTTCTCCAGGCCTCTCCGCGAACGTGGAGTGGCTCCTGGGGCCCCATGGACGCGGAGTCAGAAGAAAAGGGGTGTTGGAGCCATCGAGGGCATGGGTACTCTTCGAAAAGGTAGGCCCCGCGAACGGCTCCACGAAGCGGCGGCGGCGGCGGCGGCGGCGGTGGCGGGCGGGGGGCGGGCGGGAGGCGGGAGACGGCGGCGGGAGGCGGCGGGCGGCGGCGGCGGCGGGAGGCGGGAGACGGCGGCGGGAGGCAGCGGCGGCGGGAGGCGGCGGTGGCGGCGGGCGGGCGGGGGGCGGGCGGGAGGCGGGAGACGGCGGCGGGAGGCAGCGGGCGGCGGCGGCGGCGGCGGGAGGCGGGAGACGGCGGCGGCGGCGGCGGCGGCACCCAGCGCGCTGCTGGCATCGCTGTGTACGAACAAGGGCCTGGTTCCCGCCGCGCGGAGCGGGCTCGCGGCGGGCGGCGGCAGGCGGCGGCGGGAGGCGGGAGACGGCGGCGGGCGGCGGGCGGTGGCGGGAGGCGGCGGCGGCGGGCGGCGGCGGCGGCGGCACCCAGCACGCTGCTGGCATCGCTGTGAACGAACAAGGGCCCGGTTCCCGCCGCGCGGAGTGGGAGCGCGGCGGGCTGCGGGCGGCGGCAGGCGGCGGCGGGAGGCGGGAGACGGCAGCGGCGGCGGGCGGCGGTGGCGGCACCCAGCTCGCTGCTGGCATCGCTGTGTACGAACAAGGGCCCGGTTCCCGCTGCGCGGAGCGGGGAGCGCGGCGGGCTGCGGGCCGCGGCAGGCGGCGGCGGGAGGCAGGCGGTGGCGGGAGGCGGGCGGTGGCGGGAGGCAGCGGTGGCGGGCGGCGGCGGCGGCACCCAGCACGCTGCTGGCATCGCTGTGTACGAACAAGGGCCCGGTTCCCGCCGCCGGAGCGGGAGCGCGGCGGGCTGCGGGCCGCGGCAGGCGGCGGCGGGAGGCAGGCGGTAGCGGGAGGCGGGCGGTGGCGGGAGGCAGCGGCGTCGGGCGGCGGCGGCGGCACCCAGCACGCTGCTGCCATCGCTGTATACGAACAAGGGCCCGGTTCCCGCCGCCGGAGCGGGAGCGCGGCGGGCTGCGGGCGGTGGCGGGTGGCGGCGGCGGCGGCACCCAGCACGCTGCTGGCATCGCTGTGAACGAACAAGGGCCCGGTTCCCGCCGCGCGGAGCGGGAGCGCGGCAGGCGGCGGCGGGAGGCGGGAGACGGCGGCGGGCGGTGGCGGGAGGCAGCGGCGGCGGCAGGCGGCGTCGGGAGGCGGGAGACGGCGGCGGGAGGCGGGCGGTGGCGGGAGGCAGCGGCGGCGGGCGGCGGCGGCACCCAGCACGCTGTTGGCATCGCTGTGTACGAACAAGGGCCCGGTTCCCGCCGCCGGAGCGGGAGCGCGGCGGGCTGCGGGCGGCGGCAGGCGGTGGCGGGAGGCAGCGGCGGCAGGCGGCGGCGGGAGGCGGGAGACGACGGCAGGAGGCGGCGGCGGCGGCACCCAGCACGCTGCTGGCATCGCTGTGAACGAACAAGGGCCCGGTTCCCGCCGCGCGGAGCGGGAGCGCGGCGGGCTGCGGGCGGCGGCAGGCGGCGGCGGGAGGCGGGAGACGGCGGCGGGAGGCGGGGGCTGGCGGGAGGCAGCGGCGGCGGGCGGCGGCGGCAGGAGGCGGGCGGTGGCGGGAGGCAGCGTTGGCGGCACTCAGCGCGGCTGGCATCGCTGTGAACGAACAAGGGCCCGGTTCCCGCCGCCGGAGCGGGAGCGCGGCGGGCTGCGGGCGGCGGCAGGCGGTGGCGGGAGGCAGGCGGTGGCGGGAGGCGGGCGGTGGCGGGAGGCAGCGGAGGCGGGCGGCGGCGGCACCCAGCGCGCTGCTGGCATCGCTGTGTACGAACAAGGGCCCGGTTCCCGCCGCGCGGAGCGGGGAGCGCGGCGGGCGGCGGCAGGCGGCGGCGGGAGGCGGGAGACGACGGCAGGAGGCGGCGGCGGCGGCACCCAGCACGCTGCTGGCATCGCTGTGAACGAACAAGGGCCCGGTTCCCGCCGCGCGGAGCGGGAGCGCGGCGGGCTGCGGGCGGCGGCAGGCGGCGGCGGGAGGCGGGGGCTGGCGGGAGGCAGCGGCGGCAGGAGGCGGGCGGTGGCGGGAGGCAGCGTTGGCGGCACTCAGCGCGGCTGGCATCGCTGTGAACGAACAAGGGCCCGGTTCCCGCGGCCGGAGCGGGAGCGCTTCCTGACACGTGTCGGGGAAGCGGTCTGGGAAAGGGAAGGCAGAGAGGGCTCCGGTGAGGCGCCAGCCTGCTGCGGCCAGAGGCGGGCGGCGTGAGAGCCGAGGGGAAGGAGCCAGCCCCGTGGAAACCCACTCCTGTGAATTCATGGCCCGATAGGTGTAAAGAAAGAAAAGACTTGCGAGGGGAGGCCGGAGTGCCCTGTTTCCGGAGGTGCCGTTCCCGAGGAAGCCTGAGTCAGCGGTCGTCGCCAGGAGCTGGCCTTCCCGGACGGACGAGGGGACAGATCACCGTGAGAACCAGGGCCCGGTAAGGTTCCGTCCCCGGGGGGCTCAGAGCCGGGAGAGCGGGGCGGAGGGTGCTGAGGAGCAGGCGGGGCAGGATCATGAAAGATCTGCTGTATACTTGGCTGCTTTGCTCTTTGCCAAAGTTATAAGGGGTGACAAACTTTTTGAAAAGGGCCAGATAGTAAATATTTCAGACCTGGCAGGGAACATACATCTCTGTCAAATATTCCTTTTTTATTTTTATTTTTTTACGGTTCTTTCTTTAATTGAAGTAGAGTTGATTTACAGTGTTTGGTTAACTTCTAGTGTACAGCATAGTGATTCGGATATATGTATTCTTTTTTGTATTCTTTTCCCTTATGGTTTACTACAAGATTTTGAATATAGTACTCTTGCTCTGCAGTGGACCTTGTTGCTTATCTATTTTGTATATAGTAGTTTGTATCTGCAAATCCCGAACTCCTAATTTATTTCTCCCTTCCCCCTTTCCCCTTTGGTAACCATGTTTGTTTTCTATGTCTGTGAGCCTGTTTCTGTTTTATAAATAAGTTCACTTGTCATATTTTAGATTGCACATATAAGTGATAGCATATATTTTTCTTTGACTTCACTTAGTATAGATAATCTCTGGGCCCATCTATGTTGCTGCAGATGGCATTGTTTCCTCCTTTTTTATGACTGAGTAGTATTCCAGTATTATTATTATTATTATTATTATTATTATTATTATTATTATTATTACAGATCTTTAAACACATTAAACCCGTTTGTCACTTGCAGGCTGGATTTGGTCCACAGGTCAGCTTCAGCTTGCTGACCGCTGAAGAGAGTGGGAGGCATTGTAGACATTTAAGCAGGAAAGGACGTTATCAGATTTGTGCATTGGAAAGCGTACTCTGGTGGCAAGCAGTGTGGCAGAGATTTGGTGGGGCTGAGGTGTAGGGAGAGTTAGGTCAGAAGGGATGTGTAGAAGAAGACTCTAATCATGATGGTCCAGGGAGAAATAATGAGGGCCAGGACCAGGGTGGTGGCAGTGATGCCAGTGACTTCTTCATAGCTGGGCTGGATCACACATGCAGGAGTGAACGGGCATGTCGTAGTGCTACCTTTCTCTCTTCCTCCTTCCCAACTCCAGGAGACATCTTCTTGTCCACCTAGGGTGTGAGTGACTAGCAGAGGAAGGATACCTTAGCTTAAGTCCTGCTGTGTCCAGGCATAGCTTCACCCTGGGGCACAGCTTCACCCTGGGGGACGTGCCCATCCCTTTCCTGTGGACCCCACATGCCAGGTTCTCCCTCCAGCTGGTGGCAGCCATAGGAGGGCAGCTCCCATCCCTCCTGCCCCCTCCTCAGGCTTCACACTGGGCTATGCCTAGTCTCCTCTTCCTTGAGACCAAAGTCTCATTTTTCTCCTGAAAATAAGCATTTCCCCAGAATATCTCACTGTGTGTGCCACCTCCACTTTAGTCTAATTGCCCTCAGTGCCAGGCAGCTCAAGCCTGACACTTCTCACCCCGCTTCTTCTGTTTACTTCCAAGAAGAGTTTCCTGTTTCAGGTGTAAAAGATAGGACTAGGGCAGAGGGACCCCGGGCAGGGTGGAATCACATCTTATCCTTTTGCTCGGTGCCAATGACAATGGCCCTCCTTGTGGGAACCGGGCTGTCTCCCCGCAGACAATTTGTGTACGTGGTCTTTGCATGTTTTTTGGCACTTAGATTTCTGAAGCTCCTCACTGATATGGGTCCCTTTTATCCCAGGCCCCATCTCGCCTCCCCTTACCTGCTAGTCCTCCTTTCTCTGTAAGTGCCTCTCTCATCTCTTCAGGGTTAGCTTTCTCCCCCCAGGACACGAACACATTGTTTCCAGATTTTCTCACTGTTCCCAGGGTAGAACTCTTGCCCTTTTTACTTGTGTTTCCTTCTCAAATACTTCCTTGCAATTTCTTGAATTACGTTTTAAATGGTGAGTTGCTCATTCTGGTCGGATTTGTTTTCAAATACTTCAAATATCTGTGACAACAGGTTACGTTTTCACTTTCCCCTTTTCTGCTTTTTTACTTGATAAAACTTTGCTGTTGTCTTTGGAGCTACAAGCGGCTCCCCTTCAGCAATGCTTGGTAGGGGTACAGGCCTCATTGTATTGACTCTGGTCCTTGTTTATGTAACTTAGTTTTGAGCATAAGTACCCTCACTGATAGATCACTGAGCAGTGTTTCCACAGAGGATGTCTTCTCTTTTTGCACAGCTGCTTTAGTCAGTGGCTCTGCTCTCTGGGCTTTTCTTTATTATTGTTAAACTCATGAAGCAGAGCCGTTACATTTAGCGCAAGTGCCCTCTGTTGTAGCTGAAGACATTCCCCTGTTCTGGATTCTTTGGAGGTCGCCTACCTCCCTTGTTCCAGAATCAACCTCGGGACAGAACACATTTTCTTGGTTGCTTCCTGATGGAGACTGGATTTAAGGGGTAGAATCAGAGGAGCTGTGGTTTGTGCAGGCTGAGAATCCAGAAGCGGGTTCTCTTTCTCCATCCATGTGAAGCTGGGTCAGGCAGGAGGAGGCTGTAAGCGGCCTGCCTCTCCCCTCCTAACCTCTGGAGCTGACGCTGGGCTGGATCACGGTGGGCTGTGGGCGGGGAAGTACAGCTCTGGCTTTCCCTGAACCTTCCTCGTCCTGCTGAAAGATTGGGTTTGGGGCCTGCTGATTAGGGACTGTGGTTTTGCTGGCGATTTTTCTTTTCCAGGAAAGACCTCCAAGCTAAGGAGCAAGTGTGAACACTAGCCTTGCTTGGATGTGGTACTTTTCAGTGAAAATCACAGCATTTCATCTTATTATTTGCACCCTTTGCTCCCTGAGTCCCAGAGCAGCCCCTGCCTAAATTTCAGGCGTTCCCCAGGACAGCCGAGCCCCTGGGCACCCAGTGTGGGAATCTGAGACACAGCCTGTGGGCTGCTTAGAAGACAGGGAAAAGGTGTCCTGGGGCTTTGTAGCTTCAGAACTCTCTGCAGGGCTGCAGGGGTTTAAATTGAAAATCCAGTCCCTTACAGGCCAATATGCATTTCAAGCAGAAAGGGGATTTCAGAGATCATCAAATCTAATGTCTGTTTCATAGATGTGGAAATAGAAACCCAGAGGTCATATGTTGGATGACCCCCAGAGCAGGACTTGAAACCTAGGTCTCCTGACTCCCAACCTAGTGTTTTTCTCGTGGAGGCATTCATATAGCATGTTTGTATTTTGTTTTTTTAAATTATTATTTTTTATTGAAGCATAGTTGCTGTACAGTATTATATAAGTTATATTATATAAGTTATAGGTGTACACTATAGTTATTAACAGTTTTTAAAGGTTATACTCCACTTATAGTTACTTTAAAATATTGGCCTGTTTTCCTGTGGTGTACCATATATCCTTGTGGCTTATTTTATATCTGATAGTTTGTACCTCTTAGTCCCCTACCCCTGTATTGCCCTGACTAGATCAAGAGATCTCAGATGGTAGAGACAGCTGAGTCTTAAGATAAAGCTGAGGTCTTTTTGAGATATCATAGTGGAGGACAGGCAAATTCAATTTCTGGAAGGTGAATTGAGCCGATGTCCTGAGGCATAAAGGCAAAAGGCACGAAAAGTATAAGTGACGGGTGGTTGTTGATATTAGACAACAACTGGCTATCAGGAAACTGTAGGCCCTGCCTGAAGGCTGTAGAGAACAAACCATGGGTTGAACTGATAAACAAGCTGTGAGAAATGTCACATAGCTGGCTGAATGAGAGATGCCTACTTAATGTGTCCAGCATGGACTGCTGGATAGCCAATGACGGGTAAGATCCTCAGAGGAGGACAACCTAAGACAGGCACAGCCGGCTGGACCGGAGATGGCCTACCCAATGTGTCCAGCATGGACGGCTGGATAGCCAGTGACGGGTAAGATCCTCAGAGGAGGACAACCTAAGACAGGCACAGCCGGCTGGACTGGAGATGGCCTACCCAATGTGTCCAGCATGGACGGCTGGATAGCCAATGACGGGTAAGATCCTCAGAGGAGGACAACCTAAGACAGGCACAGCCGGCTGGACCGGAGATGGCCTACCCAATGTGTCCAGCATGGACGGCTGGATAGCCAGTGACGGGTAAGATCCTCAGAGGAGGACAACCTAAGACAGGCACAGCCGGCTGGACCGGAGATGGCCTACCCAATGTGTCCAGCATGGACGGCTGGATAGCCAGTGACGGGTAAGATCCTCAGAGGAGGACAACCTAAGACAGGCACAGTCGGCTGGGCAAGAGATGGCCTACCCAATGTGTCCAGCATGGACGGCTGGATAGCCAGTGACGGGTAAGATCCTCAGAGGAGGACAACCTAAGACAGGCACAGCCGGCTGGACAAGAGATGGCTTACCCAATGTGTCCAGCATGGACGGCTGGATAGCCAGTGACGGGTAAGATCCTCAGAGGAGGACAACCTAAGACAGGCACAGCCGGCTGGACCGGAGATGGCCTACCCAATGTGTCCAGCATGGACGGCTGGATAGCCAGTGACGGGTAAGATCCTCAGAGGAGGACAACCTAAGACAGGCACAGCCGGCTGGGCAAGAGATGGCCTACTCAATGTGTCCAGCATGGACGGCTGGATAGCCAGTGACGGGTAAGATCCTCAGAGGAGGACAACCTAAGACAGGCACAGCCGGCTGGACCGGAGATGGCCTACCCAATGTGTCCAGCATGGACGGCTGGATAGCCAGTGACGGGTAAGATCCTCAGAGAAGGACAACCTAAGACAGGCACAGCCAGCTGGACCGGAGATGGCCTACCCAATGTGTCCAGCATGGACGGCTGGATAGCCAGTGACGGGTAAGATCCTCAGAGGAGGACAACCTAAGACAGGCACAGCCGGCTGGGCAAGAGATGGCCTACTCAATGTGTCCAGCATGGACGGCTGGATAGCCAGTGACGGGTAAGATCCTCAGAGGAGGACAACCTAAGACAGGCACAGCCGGCTGGACCGGAGATGGCCTACCCAATGTGTCCAGCATGGACGGCTGGATAGCCAGTGACGGGTAAGATCCTCAGAGGAGGACAACCTAAGACAGGCACAGCCGGCTGGGCAAGAGATGGCCTACTCAATGTGTCCAGCATGGACGGCTGGATAGCCAGTGACGGGTAAGATCCTCAGAGGAGGACAACCTAAGACAGGCACAGCCGGCTGGACCGGAGATGGCCTACCCAATGTGTCCAGCATGGACGGCTGGATAGCCAGTGACGGGTAAGATCCTCAGAGGAGGACAACCTAAGACAGGCACAGCCGGCTGGACCGGAGATGGCCTACCCAATGTGTCCAGCATGGACGGCTGGATAGCCAGTGACGGGTAAGATCCTCAGAGGAGGACAACCTAAGACAGGCACAGCCGGCTGGACCGGAGATGGCCTACCCAATGTGTCCAGCATGGACGGCTGGATAGCCAGTGACGGGTAAGATCCTCAGAGGAGGACAACCTAAGACAGGCACAGCTGGCTGGAGAAAAGATGGCCTACTCAGTGTGTGCAGTGTGGACTTGGAATTGGAGAGAGAAGGCATCACTCGGTCCTTGAGGCTGTATGAAGTGGCCTTATAAGCTAAGTGAATGAATGACAAAGGAGAGAGAGAGAGGAAGAGAAAAGAAGGAAGGAGGGATGGAAGTGAGAGGAAGGAGGAAGATGTGCTTAACTCATGAGTCTGAAGTCTGAGGTGGCTTGAGTGTTCAAAGCGGGCCACATTAACTTGGGCATTTAGGACAAGAAGACAGAAATCACACCACAGGGCAGAAGCTGGCTTGGTGGGCAGTGACGGGCAGCCATACCTTTCTGTGTTGGTATTAAATGCTCCCTTACGATTGGCTTCTCTGTTGGAGGGGGGAGACCCAGCGAACAAGTGCTATTCCTCCTTTGCTGCTCCCTCCCCGCGGGACCAGTCCTGCACTGTTTTGCTTTTTCTTCTTTCTTTTTTCCTTTTCTCCTACCAGGTTTTTGGCATCTTTGTCTTTCGAAGAGGGCGATGTTCTGTCGGAGTTCGACAGGTGCTCTGATTGGCTCAACGGGTCCATAGATGTGAGTTTTGGTGTATCTGTGGGAGAGGGTGAGCTACAAGCATCCTTCTGCTCCACCATCTTGCTTCTCAGGTGGCTGACTCCTGTGCCTCCTGTTAGTCAGTTACTGGTGGGGGTCACCCTCTTGGCCCCAGGACAGGTTGTAACCTCCCAGGCTTTTCGCGGGGTCTCCTGTCTCTGGAGGGCAGTTCTCCAGGGAGGGGTGTCACCAAGAGCACTTAGCAGCCAAACTAAGAGCATCTGTAGCAGCGTCCGCTGGAGGAGAGAAGGAGCACCCCCACCACTTCCTCCCAGCCCTGTGTCACAAAGGCTGAGAAGGAGAATGGCCACAGGAACAAGGATCAGGGGTCATATTGGAGAACGGGATTTGGCAGAAGGGAGGAAATGTGCAGATGGTCAGGCTTTTCTGATGCAGCCCTGCAAGTTGCAGAGTCTGGGGAGGAGGAGGACTGGTGCAGGACCTGGCAGGTGTGTGCAAGTGAGCGTCCACCTGTTGAGGGGTCTGGGAAGTCTTAGACCCTTCCCCATAATATTCTTTTAAGGAAGTGCCTTGTTTTCATGTAGAAACTCAACTGATTTTTGAGTGTTGATTTTGTACTCTATAACTTTGCTTACTTTATTAGCTCTGATACTAAGTTATTTTGTGGATTCTTCAGCATTTTCTACCCATGGGAATCACGTCATCTGTGAACAGAGTTTTACTTTTTCCTTCCCAGTTTGAATGCCTCCTTTTTCTTCTTACCTACTACTAGTAAATATTGAATAGCAGCAGTGAAAGCAGACATCCTTGTTTTGTTCCTGATTAAGGAAAAAACTTTCAGCCTTTTATCATGGAATTTGATGTTCGCTGTGAGCTTTTCCTAAATGTCCTTTATCATGTTGAGTAAGTTTCCTTATTTTGCTAGTTTGCTGACTGTCTTTATGAAAGGTGATCTAGTGGCTTTTCCCCTTTATTCTGTTGATACGGTGTGTTATATTGATTGATTTTTCTAATGATTCATTCCTGGGATAAATCTCACAGGGTCCTAGTATGTAACCCTTTAAATATATTTTTGGACTCAGTTTGTTGGTATTTTGTTGAGGATTTTTGCATCTATATTCGTAAGGGATATTGGCTCGTAGTTTCTTTACCTCTGATTTTTTAGTCTGGTATTGGTATTAGGGTAAAATGGGCCTTATAGAAAGAGTTAGAAAGCATTTCTTCCTCTTCTATTTTTTGGTAGAGTCTGAAGAAAAATCGATGTTAATTCCTTTTAAAATGTTTGGTAGAATTCACCAGGGAAGCCAGCCAATCGGGCTTTTGTTTGTTGAGATGCTTTTGATAGCTGACTCAATTTATTTACTTAGTATGGGTTTTATTAGGTTTTCTATTTTTCAATCAGTTTTCATAATATATGTATTTCCCAGAATTTATCCATTTAATCTGAATTATCTGTTTGGTGTAGAGTCAGTTGTTCATAGTAACCTCTTGTCATCCTTTTTATTTCTGTGGCATCGGTAGAACTGTCTCCATGTTCATGTCCTTTTTTTTTTTCTGATCAGATAGAGCTAATTAAGACCTTTGTGTTTACTCAGTATTTGCTTATCATCACACAGCCCATGTTCATTTCTGATTTTATTTATTTCCATCTTTTTTCCCCCTTGGTCAGTCTAGCTAAAGATTTGTCAGTTTGCTGATCTTTTCTGAGATTCAACTAGTGTTTCACTGATACCATTTTTCCATTCTGTATTTCATTTTCCACCACACTAATCTTTATTATTTCCTTCCTTCTGCCTAGGTTTTAGGTCACACTCTCTCTGGTTCCTTAAGGTGTAAGAGTCAGCTGCTGATTTGAGATCTTCCACCTTTTTCAGATTAGGGAGTAATTGGTATAAATTCGTTCTGAGCACTATTTTTTTCTGTATTCCATAGGTTTTGGTATATTTTGCTTTTACTGTCATTTGTCTTTGTTCTCTAATTTTCCTGTGATTTTTTTTCTTTGGCTCATTGTTTATGTGCGATTTAGTTTCCAAATATTTGTCAGTTTTCCAGTTTTCCTTCTGTAAATGATTTCTAGCTTCATTCCATTGTGGTCTGAAAAGATGTTGTGTGACTTCTACATTTTTAAATACATTGAAACTTGTTTTGTGCCCTAACTTATGGTTTCTTCTGGAGAAAGTCTGATCTGCTTATAAGAAGTATGTCTATTTTGCTGATGTTGGGTGTAGCCGCCTGAGTATGTCTGTGAGGTCTAGTTGCTTTATGGTGTTAATTCACTCATTTCCCTACTGATTTTCTGTCTAGATGTTCTATGTATTATTGAAAGGGGTACTGAAGTCTTCAACTATTATTTTAGAACTGTCACATTCTCCCTTTAGTTCTGCCTCATGTCTGTGGGGGCTCTGCTATTTGGGGTCTAGATGTTTATTACATCTTCTAGATAAGTGTGAAATTTTCCAAAACCCTTTTATCAATACATAATGTCTTATTTGTTTCATGGTAACGGTTTGACATACAGTCCATTTTATCTGATACTAGTTCAGCCCCCCCAGCTCTCTTCTGTTTACCATTTGCATAGAATGGCTTGTTCTGGCCTTTCACTTTCCACCATTTTTTGTCTGGCTCTAAAGTGATGATCTTATAGACAGTAAATATTGGAGCATGTATTTTTATACCCCATTCTCCTAGGCTTTTTCTTTTGATTGGAGAGTTCAGATTTAAAGTAATTACTGAGAAGGAAGGACCTACTTTTGCCATTTTGGTGTTTGTTTAATATGTCTTATACTTTTTCGTGTTTCTCAGGGATACTAACTGATAATTTCATCTGTCAGTGGGTATACTTTTTCTTTGCATTTTATGCTTCATAAATTTTTGTTGAGCACTATACACTTTGAATACAATAATATGATAATTCTGGAATTTTCTCCATCTCAGGGTTTATGTTTTTAAGAGTCTACTCTGGTACTTTTTGTTTAGTGACTTCTCTGAAATATTTTAATGAAATGTCTGTATATTCTTCCTCATGTGTGGCCTATGAAGTAGTTGTTGTTTAGACTGGGTTGAGCTAGTGTTTGAACAGGGATTTCTTTGACAACAAAGAGAAACAAGAAGTAGAGAGAGAAGGGGGAGGGAGGAGGGGAGTGAAGAGGAAGAAGAGGATGGAGGAGGAGGAATAGGCTCCTCTCACCCTTATAGAACAACTCTGGGTCAGGGTCAGGGATCAGTAGTAAGGATCAGGGCCAGGGTCAGGTTAAGGGTCAGAGCCAGGGGATGAGGCCAGACCCAAGAGTCAGGGCAAGGGCCAGGGTCAGTAGTCAGGCCAGGGTCAAGGGTCAGGCCAAGGGCCAGGGTCAGGAGTCAGGACAGGGGCCAAGGTAAAGGGTCAGGACAAGGGCCAGGGTCAGGGGTTAGGACAAGGGCCGGGGTCAGGGAAAGGGTCAGCGTCAGGGTGAAGGCCGGGATGGCTAGGTATACGGCCAGAGGCAGGGCCAGGGCCAGGGTGATGGTGAGGATCAGAGACATGGCCAGGGTGATTGTAAGGGTACGGTCAGGGTCAGGGACCGGGTCAGGGTCGGAGTCGGGGTTTAGGGTCAGGGTCAGGGTTTAGGGTCAGGAACAGGGTCAGGGGTTAGGGTTAGGGGGTTAGGGTTAGAGGGTTAGGGGTTAGGGTTAGGGGTTAGGGTTAGAGGGTTAGGGTTAGGGTTGGTTAGGGTTAGGGCTAGGGCTAGGGTTAGGGTTTAGGGTTAGGGTTAGGGTCATCTACTTAATGTTTTACTTTGTTAATTTTAATATCGAGGATTTTTTCTTGTTCTTATATCATTCCTTTTTGCAGCATTTGTTTAACTTGTGCTTATAATATTTTAGAAAAAGTTGAAAGATATTCCTTTTATGCCTTTTTTTAAAAAATAAAGATTTCTCTTTATTTTCTTGGTCACATTTCCTTTTAGGATCCTTTTCTCCATTTGTTTATCTCGATTCTTTGCTCTCTCATGTTTGTTTTTCTCACTGATCTTTCATATTTGTGCGAAGCGCCAGATTAATTGTGTAAGTTCTGGGATTCCAAGGGTTTTCTCTGCTGGTCCTCTGCTCTGGTTCCCTGTCAGGCCGCCTGCACTGTCTGCAGAGTCCTGCTGGAAGCAGAGGTTCCAGCACAAGCCCCGAAGCCCTCAGGGCTCCTCTCCACCAGTCCTCGCACTAGTCATCAGACACCCCTTTCAGACACCTGTTTGCCTCTGGGACCCCCGTGAGTTCCTTTCCCTCCAGTGTTTTTCTGTGGTCTGGCTGAGATCACTCACCTGGTTTATTACAGTTTGTGTTATTTTTGGGTCACTTTTGGGATTTTTTCTGGTACATATTTATTAAACATTTAAAGTCACAAAAGCCACGACCTCAGGGCTAATGTTCGCTGGCAGCTGATGGGTGTGCACCTTAGTTCTCAGTTTAAGCCGGTCTCTTACTTCTTAG
The DNA here is from genome assembly GCF_048564905.1 of Vicugna pacos. NCBI lineage: Eukaryota > Metazoa > Chordata > Mammalia > Artiodactyla > Camelidae > Vicugna > Vicugna pacos. Next base: position 998,379 of record NC_132990.1, read on the forward strand.
GAAGTTAACCCACCGGTTGTTAGAACCTGATTGTGTAATTACTGTGACTTCGTGGAGTTACTACTTTGTCTCCTGACGCAAAGGGAAGGGTCAAGGCGGCACCAGCTTCTTGATGGTGTTTCTTCCGGCCCATGTCCTGTGCCAGCCCTTCCCCTTCCTCTGAGCATCTGTGCACTCTGCGCTCACACACACACACACACACTCTGTGCGTACACACACACCGCGCTCACGCACGCACTGCACTGACGCACACATACTGTGCTCATGCACACACACACAGCACTCACACACACGCACACACTGTGCTCACACGCACACACACACTGTACTCACATGCACACACACACACTGCGCTCACACATGCACACACACTCTGTGTTCACACACACACGCACGGTCTGTGCTCACACGCCGGCAGTGCAATGCAGCAGGGCCAAGGCCTCCCCGCCCTGGGTGCTCACGGCCGTCCCTGGGACACGGAGCATGCCTCGTGTCTCCTTGGCAGCACACCTGCTGGTAGGACCAGGCAGTGCTGTGAGTGCTTTATGTATTACACAGTGTTGTACACCTGTTTTACCTGGGTGAAAGAGCACACTTCAGCTTACCTTGCTTACATGGGAATGGCCAGGCCCAGCATCTGCCCCATGGACTGGGGGCGAGGCCTGGTGTCAGCAGACCATGCAGGGTGGACAGGAGTGGACATGGGGGCAGCCCTGGAGAGGCGGGGGCCCGCGTCTCCCCCGCAGCCTCATTGCAGTGAGAACAAAGGACAGTAGCCATGTTTAGGGAGCGCTTCCTCAGTCACTGAATTCGATAATTCAAAGAATTCTGGGATCAGGCATAATTTTAAAAGATTAAGACAGCAAGAGGGAACTGTCTTGACCCCAAAGCGGTGTGTGAAGCAGCCTTTCCCCCTTCGGGACTTTTTAGCAAATGTTAGGGTGGTCTGTCACCTCTGGGGGTGGACAGCATCCTGTGCCCCTGTGGTCCTGGGAGTCGCGGTGATACGGGGACCCCGCCCCGGGGCTGTGGCAGGTCAGGAGATGCTAGTCTAGCCGGGTGTGGGTGGCAGTGGCCCGGACCGGAGGGTGGAAGCAGGGCATGAGTTAGAGGAGGACATGCAGGGACCTGGTGAAGAGCCGTGTCTGATCTGAGAGTGGACCCGCCCCTGGCTGGCTGTCCGGGCACCAAGACCTGCACCGAGGTGCTTGGAGACGGATCCTGCTTGGCCTCAAGTCTAGGGAGCAGGGACAGCCGTTTTCACCCAACTGATGGAGAACGAAACAGCCTTGCCCTCTGACCTGCGGACTGGTTCAGTGACTGGCAGCTGCGGGCAGGCAGAGGGAGAGGTCTGCTCGCCCGGGCGGTGCAGGGCGCTGGAGGCAGGAGTGGAGGCCCCTGCGGGGCGGGTAGCTGCCCGGTGCTGCCTGATGGGACACCCGTGAGCACAGCACTGCCGGGGCAGCTGGTGGAAGTCACAGCTGGGGTGTGTGGGGAGGTCCGGGCGGCTGAGCTGTTCGGGTGGGGAAACTGGGGAAACCACTTTTCTCCAAAAGGGAAACAGGGCCAGCAGGGCCGCCTAGAGACCCAAACATGACCCTGGGGGTGAGGCCATGGCTGGACGTCCTGTGCCTGGCTCAGGAGAGACATGGTGCAGGGAGGTGGACCCTGCATAGTCATGTGGGCCCCGAGGCAGGGCACTGGGGTCTACGGCGCTGCTTCCCTGGGCCCACCTGGGGCCGCGCCTGTGGTCTGACACCCCTGCCCCCTGGGGGCCCTCCCCTGGTTCCCGCAGTCTCAGGATGAGCTGTGGGCCCTGCGTGGATGGGAAGGGAGGGAAGCAGTGTGACCCCTTTATCCCCGCGGAGGTAGACGGACTGCCTGTTGCCTGGGTTCTCACTGGGCGCCCAGCAGGGCTTTGCTGTAGAAGCTCCTGGACAGCAGCCGAGTCTTGGGCTGCGTATGAGCGCTCCCTGTGTCTGTCCATCCCGCGCACAGGACGACATGCACGTGGGGTGCCAGCTGAGGTCCCCGCGGTAGACTGGCTGCTCCTGTGGTCGGAGGGTTTACTGTTCAGGCAGTGCCCTTCACGGAGGACACGCGGCCTCCGGCTGTGGAGTAGGTTTTAACTGCACTTGTTGCTCCGCGAGGCAGACGGGGAGCACGGGCGAGGGCGGCTCCCGTCTGAAGCCGTGTCCCCGCGCGCACTCTGGCGCTGCTGAACTCGTGTGACAGTGAGCTGTGGTGGGCACGAGGTGCTTGTCATTTTACGGCTTAAAAAGTGTGAAGAGAAAAGGGAAAGAAAGAAAAGTGAAGGACTGAGACCTGAAGTTGAGCTTTGGTTGGTGGGAACGTAGGAGGCGGGTGGAGAACCCTGGGATCTCTGCTGGAGATCTGTTGCCTTCAAGATTTTTACTTTTTGACACAAGTGCTATGATTACAGCCACTTGGAGAGACATTCCGATGGGTTCCCGACGCCCTCGGTCTGCTGTCCGGCCCTGGAGCTGGGTGACCGCGCTGCCGGCACATGCTCTTCCTCGGGTTTGGACCTTTTGTTCGGAAAAGGTCACGTGTTAACCTCTCTAAGGAGCCTTAACTTGAGAGAATGGATTTTAAAGTTCAGCAGCTGTGAGCTGCAGCCGTGCTGGGCGCTGATCCTCTTAACTGTATCTTCCTGTGACCCGTTTTGTTAAATCGACCAGCTTTCCGGACGAAGAATACATTTCCTAGTGAGCGTGACGGTAGAGGGCGACGCGTTTTGTGGCCACTCTTTGGCCAGGTTCTTCCACCGGCTTGCTTTTTGTTCCTTTCTGCCTAGTGTATTTGTGAGCAGCTGTGATTTTCTTCTGCTTCCCTAATCTTCACATCACCAGGAAGACTTCTGTGTTTTGTCTTCATTTGGGACACGTTGGCTTTAAAGTCGGAGCACTCCAGGTCGCCCTGCAGCTGTGCCCTTAGGGCCGTGTTTCTCCAAGGGAAGGGGAGCAGTCCACCAGAAATGCCCTTAGTCCCGTCTTACTGTTTTCACCAGGCCGTGTCTTGCATGCGGCTGGGGACCCGTGTCATGGGCTGGTGTCCTCTCAGCACCTGGGGGGCCACCTGCCATGAGTCCCTGGGGGGCCTGAGCCTGGGAGCGTGTGAATGTCACATTATGAAGTAGCTTGTGATCACTTGTGGGTGGTTTTAAGATCTGTGTTGGTGGTAGTTTTAATTCCTGTAGAGAGACTTGTGTTTTCTGGCATATGAAGGGCTGATTGCCACTGACTGGAAGTGACAAAGCTCCCTGGAGCAACAAAATTCGATCTTTTAAACTTTAATGATTCTGACTTTATGCTTTTTGTTTCAGAGAAGAACCAAAGACGATACTTGGAAAGCAGATGACCTCAGAAAATACCTTTGGGTAACATACTTTAAAGATTTGGGAAGAAAGACATGGACCTTGGATGGTTACCTGGGGCAGTTTTACCTGGTTCTCAGGGCTGCACGACTTTGCTCACGTGTGACGTGACTCGTTTGGGGAAGTTTTCACACAGAGATAAAGCCACGTGGTTAATTGCCCTGGAATGGCCCTGGGATAGGGTCCCTTCGCCCCCCGCCCAGCGCCCCACCAGCTCAGTCGGGTTTCTGTCGAGGTTCAGGGCTCGTGTGTGAGACAGTGTGTCACTGTGCATGTGTGTACACGGGGGGCATCCAGGTTGTGATCCAGGCCTCCTGAGGGCTTACAGCAAGGGTCCACGCTGGTGGAGTGGGCCCTGGGTGGTTAGTGTCACACTTACTGCCTAGCCCACACCCTCTCTCTTCTTTCTGCTCCATGTGGTACTTTAGGGTCGATTTGCCAACACACGTGGGTGTCCCTTAGGTGGGTGCTGTCACCAGTCGTGGGGCCGCCAAGTCTGACCCCTTCTTGGGTTCGAGAGTGTTGGTCTAGGCCCGTCCTGCTGGGATGGAAAGCCCTCAGCCTGCACTTTAAGGCCCCTCAGTGAGTCTGACTCTGTTTCTGAAACTTGCCATCTCTTGTTCAGGCGGCACAGTCAGCTGGTCCCAAGGAGGATAAGAAACACAGAGAGAAGCAGCCGCAGAAGGATCTGGAAACGGGCCTCCCTGAATGCCGGGAGCACAGACGCAGGGACCCAGAGCGGGACGCCAGGTGCAGAGACAGGGCGGCTGAGAGGGAGAAGCCACACAGGCTTCAGGACCAGGACCAGGACCGGCATCGGGACAGGAGGAAGGACACCAGGAGCCGGGACAGAGAGAAGCCCAAGGAGGGACACTGAGAGCAGGCCACTGCTGAGAAGGCCCCCAGCCGGGGGAAGGAGCGCGAGAAGGGGGGCCACAGGGCACGGCGGGACGGGCTGAGGCAGGCAGCTGGCTGCCACAACCTGCTGGGCCGGGACGCGCAGGGGCAGCCACCTGACAGGCCAGAGCGCAGGACGCAGGCAGGTGTGTGCAGGGCGGCCTCCTCCCCGCTGCTCTCCGAGTTTTGTAAATGCTGGGTGGTGGGTTTGCAGTGAGAGGCCTGGGCTGCACCCTGTGCACCTGCCCCTGCCCCCTTCTTATGTTTTACAGTTCATCTCGGCGAGTGAGGGGGTAACTGTTGTCTCATTGTTTGCTGGGGTTTTACTGTGAAATATAGTTTAGACTTAAGTCTCCGTAAATCTTAGTCCACATAGTAAATAGACAAAAATAATGCTCTTTGATAGAAAGAAATCCTGAAAAGGAACAGATTTATTTTAAGCAATGTTTAAATATCACTTGTCCAGATTCCTAGGAATTCTAGTGTAGAGGTAAATGTGCTTTTTTTCTCCCAAGTATGTATTTCATTATCTTTTATTACACAAATGGTGTGTTCTTCCTATAAGAAATTCAAACCAACCAACATAAACAAAAAAGGGAATGTCAGAAGAGTTCGTAGTAACTTTGGGAGTCCCCAGGCTAGGAAGCTGGGCTCAGGCTCCGGGAGGGGGTGTGTCTGTGGCCTTGGGCAGGGCCGGGCTGAGGTGGGTCATCACTTTAATACGTTGCCTCTTTCTGGGGTTATTATGTTGGTGTTCTCGGTAGTTTTTTAAATAATAAGGCTGCAGGCTTGTTAAGCCCCCGGTGCCCGACAGCCCCCAGAACCTGACCCCCCACGGCCTTCCCTTCCTCAGGCCAGAAAACCTGGGGACCACCCTGACCTGCACTTCCTCTCCCAGCCTGGGGAGCCTGGCCTTTCTCCCTTCCTCTTCTGCCCCCACGTTGGGCGCGAGCCCTGGGAGGGCCCCCACCTCCTCTCCTGCCCCCACGTCGGGCGCGAGTGCTGGGAGGGCCCCCACCTCCTCTCCTGCCCCCACGTCGGGCGCAAGCCCTGGGAGGCCCCGCCTGCTGTTCTGGCCTCTTGTACCCAGGCTCCTAGAAAGTGGCCAGTGTTTGGTGGATACTTCTAGACGGAATGAACTTTGTTTCAGTGATCGCTGTATGTTTAATTTTGTCCTCATCTTTTAAAATATTGCGTCTCTTAGGACTAAGCCTAGTAACTTTGAGCAGACTCAAAAGAGAAAATCTAGTTTCTCACTGTTGGACAAGGCTGTAAGTGGTGTCTCCACTGGCTGCCCATGCCAGGGAGAGCTCGCGGGTCTGGGCAGCAGGTGGGCTGGATGGAGCCTCGTGGTGGGGCCTCCTGCTCCACTACGCTGCGCCCTCAGCAGCGGGGCTCTGGGAGCCAGGGGCTGGGCCCAGCTGCTCGAAGGCCGGCACCTTCCGGCAGCTGAGCCCTCGGAGGAGACGTCGGCCCTCCTGGCCAGTTTTCCTGGGAGGACTGGGCTCTGTTCCTGGGCTCCTCTCAGCAGCCCAGGGGCTCCGAGGGCCTGGCATTGGGCTGCTGCCCCTCTCAAGTTTCCAGGGCCTCCTCTGACACCTTCTCCTGGCTGCTGGATACCAGCTGCCATTTATTCCATTTTAAGCCCGATTCCAGAACTTCCCACCCTCGAGACTGGAGAGTGTTAGTCAGGGGTGTGTTTACATACGTGTTACTGTGTAGTTCAGTTGAAGCTGGAGTTGGGAATGTTAAAACTTGTTTTATTTTGTAGTAAGTAAAGCAAGGCCTGAGGAGAGGGAGCCAAAGGGTGAGGAGCCCGAAGGAGGCGACGAGGAGAGAGAGAGACGGTACCGGGAGAGGAAGGTACGTGGGGAGGCAGGCCGCTGCCGACTTGGGCCTGGGCGCCAGGCAGGCGCATCTGTCTGGTGCAAGAGTGAACTGTGGCCGTTTGGGAGAATTTAGGAAAACCAGGCCCCCCCCAGAGAGAACTATGGGTCACATCATGCACGTGTATTCTTGTGTGTGTATGTGGATGGACATGTACGTAGAGACAGTTTTCTTAGGTTGGATTGTTACTGTTTTATAACTGTTCAAACTGAATACATCTTGAGCATTTTCCTAAGCTATCGTGTGTCTATGATATTATTTTATCCATAATATAATACTTAATGATATGGACTTATCATGGTTTTCTTGACACGTCTGCTTTTTTTGGACACTTCAATTGCTTCTAATTTTTTTTTTATTATGAAGACATCCATGGTGTAAACTTTTTCACTTATTCTGAATTATTTCTTTATGATTAATTTCTGGAAGTGAACTTGCTGGATCAATGTCAGGGTGCACTTGCCCGTTTGCTTTACCTCAGAGCTGTGATTATGTATATCACCGGAGCGTGGCACCCCACGTCATCACTGTCAGTCTTTGCTCATCTGACTCAGAGAAAAGGGCATTTCCTAAAAGGCTCTGTGGCCCTGCGTTGGGCCCGACCTGTGTGTGTGTGCGTGGCTGTCCGGCGGGGTGTCGTGCTGGTTTTGGGAGCGCCTTAAGGTCACCTCTGTGCCTGTCACGTTTGCTGGGGTTCTGTTTGTTCTGTTCATGTTACTGTGGAATCTGTATTTTTATATGTTTAAATCATGAAATAGTCAAGTCTGTCCTTCCGAATTCCCGTTGCTGATGCAATGAGCTCTCCTCCCCACACTTGCGTCATGTTAGGAGTCGCCCGTGTTTTGTTCTGGGTCCTCATAATTTCTTAAACACTCAGGTCTAATCCCTCAGACTTTGTTCTGTGATGGGTGTGGGCAGCCACGTAATGTTACACTGAGCGTCTCCATCAGGACCTGGTTGTCACGTTTCTCTCTGGGACGGTTGTCCTGGCGGCTGTGAGCAGAGTGGGTGGGGCTGGAGGCCAGGGGGTGGTCTGCGGTGGGACGGAGGGCGTGGGGCCCCAGGAACGGAGGTGGGGAGGCCCTGCATGAAGGAAAAGGCCAGTCCAGTTGGGGTTATGTTGAGACCTGGAGATGGTGCTCCCGGCCCGGCATCCCAGCCAGCGCTGGTCCACGCTCACCCACCTTGTGATGACGTCATAGTTGTCACTGGGCTCCAAGGCAGTTGAGGGATGCAGAGATGACGTAGCGATGGTGCTGGTTTTAAGGATCTCCCTGTGGGGAGGGGGCAGACGTGCAAACTGCCCAGGAGACCGAGGGACCTGGGGATGCACTGTTGGGAGGGGAGCCCACAGAAGCCGGCAAGTCCCAGACATGTCCTGTGGGAGAGGGTGTGCGCTGGGAAGACTGGGACGAGGCCCCCGCCGTCCTGGGGCAGTTCAGCAGCACCCTGGGCAGGGAGTGAGGGGCAGCCGCTCCCAGTCCTCATGCTCAGTTTCCATGTCACGCTCCAGTTGCGGTATGGTGACAGCAGGGACAGCCCTCTCAAGTACTGGCTGTACCAAGAGGAGGGCGAGAGACCGCACAGGTGGCAGGAGGAGAGGAAGCGCCGAGAAAAGAGCCACGCCAGGGAGAGGAGAGACAAGAGCGCGAAAGACAGCAGCCACTCACTGTCTGACAGGGGCGGGGAGGAGCGGCGGAGAGACCGACGGCTTACGGAGGGCTTTCCTTCTGAGGACAAGCGGCTCTGGGGCCATGCAGACAGAAAGGACAGGCCGTGGAGGGAGGAGCAGTGGAGGAGGGCGGCCAAGGTATCTGCCCCCGCGCCCTGCCCGCCCTGCTCCCGGGCTCCCAGCCGGTGGCCTCACCCAGCTCTGTGAGGTGCTCATGGCGACAGACCGTCTAACGCCGACACACCTGGGGACCCTGGCCCTTTAGGTGTTCTCCTCTAAGTATGTGGCTTTGTGACATAGCCATCTTCCATGTGTTTGAAAGTTTAACTTGAAGCAGTACAAGGAGCTAGTCAGATTTTCTGAAAATAATGTGACATCGAGAAGTATAAATTTCTCCTGCTCAGGTAATGTCACTGAGGTGACAGTCACTCTCAGTGCACCCTTATTCACCTCCCTTACTTAGGGCGACACCTTACTAAAGCTGAGAACCATCATTGTGAGACACGCCGCAGCAGAGACACTGCTAGGACTGAGCCCCGCTTGTCTTGCAGGCGTCACTATCGCTGATTTGTTGTGCTGTACTAATGAGTGGTTCTGGAATCTTTCCCGACAGAATGGTGAGCACAGAAGTCGAGGTGCAGGTTCCAAGAAGGACGAGACCGGCAGCCAGTAAGGCCCCGTGCTCTTGGGTGGTGGCTGTGGGTTGTGTGTGTGGCGCAGTCCTCACAGGTGCCGTGGGGTGAATTTTCCTTACTGGGCCTGGTTGGGGTTGGTAAGTGAGTGTACATAATGGGTTTACTTCACTTACTCCAGATACAGCCCTCCCACTGTGTGTCTGCTGTGCTGGGGGCTTGAAAGCTTGTTACAAATGGTTAGTCCTGCTCTGCCTTTTGCACACTTGCTCATGCAGCATTAGGAAGTCAGCTCTCATGGGGCGGAGGGGGGACCGTCCTGAACCGTGAGCCGGGAGCCTCTGCACATGGGCTGTTAGGCACCTTTTCCCAGTGTCTGGTCCACGTCCCTGGACATGGAGCCGCCTGCAGACTCCCGCTCGTGGTGTCCGAGAGTCAGACGACAGACCCAGGGCCTTGGCACCACTACTGCCTGTCTGCCTGCTCGGGTGCCAGGCCGTGGAGCTTTCTTCACCTATAAAACTCAGACGATGCCCCTTGTGGGTTTTGTGAAGTTACAGATTAGAGTTTATAGAGGCTCTCATTTTGTGTATCAGCTCTACATTTTAATTTGTGCATTGCGACAACCATTTCTGGTCATTCTTTTTCATAGATGAGGAAAATTTAGGTTAAATGCCTTGTCCAAATTCTTACAAGTTTGAGCAAAGTTAGTCCTTAAACCTGGGGGTGCCAATTCCTAGATTGTGTGTTGCAGATCTGCCACGGTGCACAGTGAAGCTTTTGCCTGGCTCTGTATGTTTTCAGCCACGTGCTATATTGAATTGGTATGAGTGTGAGTTCCAAAAACTGAAAATCAGTCTGAAATTTTGAAAGCCTTAATTTTAGGGTCCAATTAAACATATACATGTGACTAATAAATAGAACATATTTCAAGATAAATCTTTCTTTTGGAAATACAAATATTACATTAAACACAAAACAGTATTTGGGATTGATTCTCTAATAAAATTGCAGGAATTTTCTAGAACCCTTATGAGGATCTATTACACAAGCACAAGTTTGTTCAAACACAGTTTCTTCTCTCTGCTGAAGGTATTTCCTATCTTGCGTTACTGCTGAATTAGTAAAAATTGTTTTTAAAAAGACTTCAGTGTTCATAGTTCTAATAAACCAGGCTTTGCAAATTTGCCAACCTAATTGTATCAAATGCTGATAACAGCCTTCACTGAGGTGTAAATGTTTTATTTTTCACGTCATTTAATATTAGTTTTGATTTTGATCATGTTTGCTTTCTAGGCATGCAGAGAATTCAGGGAGGAATAATGGAAGAGATAAAGACTCAAGAAGGAAGGTAAGACACTTTGCACTGATTCTTTCATGCAGTGGGTGTGGTCCTGTGTCTCAGCCTGGAAGCTGGGCCGGAGACGGGCCTTGTTTCAGATGATTTATTTCAGTGGTGATTCCAGGAGGCACATAAGAGACACACTTTAGATTAAAAGACTCACATTGAAGGTGAAAAGATGGACGAGGTGAACTGTCAAGCAGCAACCGTGACAGAGCTTGAGTGACTGTTGTGTGCAGGCCGAGTCGCTCGAGAGGCAGAGAACAGTTCACAAGGATGAACTGAGCAGCTTGCAGGAGATGTGGCAATTGTAAAAGAACACGCACCTCACGGAAGAGCCCCAAAATACAGAAAGTGAAAACCTGACAGTTACAGGGAGAGATAGAAAACCCAACAGTAGGAGGCTTTACCCCCCACTTCCAGTAGTGGACAGACGACAGCATTTCACACTACAGGCTGGACAGCTCAGACGGAAGGGACATCCCTGGGAGACGTAAATTAGTGAAATGGCCTCCGGGGAAGCGGAAAGTCTGAGTGGGCCTGTGGTAAGTAGTCACGTCAGTGCTAAAAATCTTCCCACAAAGCAGCCCAGGCCCTTGACCTCGCGGGCAAATCCATTACACGTTTGTTACTGACATTGGCCGGCTTCGGGGCTCCACTCCCTGCCTCATTATTTCGTGTTCTGGGCCACGTGTGTGTCGTGTGTGTGTGTGTGCACGCTGGGGTGCGCACATGTAAGTGTGCGCGGGGTGTCTGTGTGTGTGTGCGCGTGTATGCAGGTGTGTGTACGTGAGGATCACATGCAGATCATGCAGCATCACTAGGACACCAGCAGCTCCCCGTCCTCATTTTTACGCTGTCTTCGTAATTCTCGCCAAGTGGTCTTCAGAATGACTACTTCATTTCGCTGAAGTGGTGCATACCAGGGTGTTGGAGTGACTGTCAAAACATTTCTCAGTTTTCCATTCTGTTGTCGACAATGTGACAACCAGATTGGGCTTCTGTGGTTTCCCTTTCTGTGTTATTATCTGGGGGGCAGGACCAGGAGTAACTGTCTTTCGTGTCTTGTGCCCTGTTTTTGTGGATCTTTATTCCACACACACACAGAAAGTGCAGTAACTTTCCGAGTGGCAGGCGGCATGTGTGCTGCTGGGTGTGTGCGTGTTTTAGTCACCAGTTTGAGGCAGTGGTTGGGTCACTCACTGTCCAGTGCAGCCACTCCTTAGGGAAAAGTCAGCTGTGCAAATGTTTCTTCCCACATGACCTTTTTTCTGTGTGATGGTTTCCAGTCCTGCTTTGATACATGTGTTTGGGGGATTTGGGTCCTTTTTCTTGCCCCACCCCAGTGCAGCACACTGTTTTTCCCAGTTCATTGTGGAAATCCCTCCAGCTCTAATGATACAGGCCTCTCTCCTACTTTTTGTGGGTAAACTTCTGAATGTGGAATTATTGGATGAGAATATATCTTTTTCTGTTTTCCTTGTGTCTCCCATTTTTTTTTTGTACAGGTTAACATTGTTCACTGGAATTATAACATGAGCCATATTTGTAATTTTCAATTTTTTGGTAATCACCTTAAAAAAGAAACATAAAATCAATTTTAATAATATATAACCCTACAGTCCTGAAATATTTTTCTTTCAACATGTAACCAATGTAAAAAATTATCAACGAGACATTTATTTTACATTCTCTTTCTCACCAAAGGAGCAAAATATGTTAAGTACTTTTTTCCTTAAGGTATCCAGAAGGGACCTTGAAGACATTTGACAGGTCGTTTTGGCTTGTGCTTGGGGCATGTGTTTCATAGCATCGGCACTGACTTGACCTTGATTTAGTTCTTGAGCGTTTATGAGACCCTCAATATGCCAGAATATGTTCTGGATGTGTGGACGACCCCCTTGTTCATGTGGGTACCGTGCCGTCCCCACACTCAGGCACTGAATAGTTCAGGGTGGTGATGTCCGAGAACTGTGCCTTCTGGTGCCAGTGACCATAGCAGGGCTGGTGCCCGACTTCTTCTGTCTTGCCCGCCCCTCGCTGGCACCAGGGAGGAGGCACCAGGAAGGCTCTCCCGCTTCTCAGAGGAGACAGTGACGCACGAGAGGCTGAGTGACTTGCGGGGCATCGCAGCACTGGGCTGCCTCCCAGCCAGACCCGAGGCCCCACAGAGGGATGGGTGGCCCGGTGTTGCCCGGAGACGCTCCCTGGCACTGACCACCGCGTTCTGTCCTAAGCATGGCCGCGAGGAGGGCGCGTTGGAGTGGAAGCTGGCCCGGAGGCGAGGCAGCGAGGAGGCAGTGGTGAGGAGAGGGCGCGTGTCTGGCTGTCACCTGTGTTCCCTGCACTCGGGCACCTGTGACGGGGACTGGGGCGGGAGGTAGGGGTGTTGGTGTCCGTTTGCGAGGCCGTGGTCCTGGTGGGGCTGCAGAGCGGACTGGGAGGAGCTCGGGGCGGGTGGGTGCCCAGCCTGCACCTGGGTGCTCTGCATTTACAGTCACCAAGTTTGGGGAGAACTGGAGAAACTAGAGACATTACAAAAGACCGAATTCAGGCTGTTGTTGGTGAGAGGTGTTCAAGGTTGCAGATACTTTTCAGAGATAAATGCCAAACCAGAGAGTTGGACGGAAGCTGCCCTCCGACCAGAGGGGCCCGCTGGTGAGACTGAGCCATTCTTTCCAAAACTGTGGGTGGCGTGGGGGGCTCTCTGCTCAGTGCCTCCACAGGATGGGGGATACTTTCTTGCCATCACCCTCCTGTCCCCCTGGCCGGCACCCTTCCCGCTGTCAGGCCCTGAGTGTTGCTGAGGGGGGCGTTGTTGGGGACGTGAGGAGCTTGTGTGCTGTGAGTTTTGTTTGAAGCTCCTGCAGAGCATTCGTTTCAGTTTCTCTCACCAGTCTCAGGGCTCCCGCTTTTGGTGCAGTGAGCGTGACGTCCCTCTGCTGCGACGTCGGGCTGGGAGGCCTTGTCTCGGGGCAGTTCTTCCTGAACAGCGTTTGCTTGGAGTCACTGCGCCACCCGGCCGTGCAGTGCCCTTGGGAATTGTCTCTCGGTCCTGTGGGTGCAGGCCCACGTGGCCACGGTGGCAGCGCCTGGGGGCTTGGGGTAGGACACCCACTGGCCTCACATCTCTCAGCATCTCCTGCCCTCCTCCCTGAGCTCCCCGCCTGTTGGCCTGTCTCCCACCAGGTCCAGGCCGCCTCCCTCTGCTATCCCCGACACCTGCCCTGGTTTAATCCTGAAAGGCTGACAGGCCTCTCCTTCCCTGGGGCAGGCCACACCCCCCCTGCACGGCTGCTCTAACCCCCACATCCATCCCATCTGTAGGCACCAGAGGCTCCCATTGATGCCACTTTTATTTCTTCTCCAGGATAGAAACCAAGGACACTTTGGTGGGTGGATATGTGGTTGCTCGGCCACCCATCCCCCCATCCCCCAGTGCAGCGAGCTGTGTGGTTTTGATCAGATTTCCCCTCACTCGTGTGACTGAGAGGGGACAGGGGACACGGGAAGGTTGGGGCTGGACTGGGGACAGTGGTGGAGCAGCTGTCAGGTGGGGGCGCAGGGCCCTGGGGGAGCCCCGACGTGGGTGCCTGTGGGATGCAGAGGTGCCACGTCCCCACTGGGCGGGAAGAGCAGGTGGACGAGCAGGAGCAGCCATGGGGAATGGGAGTTTTCTCCACCGGTGCTCGTTTCTGCTGCCTCTTCCCTGGAAACCTGGAACGTGCGCTGCTGGTTTTCCTGGGACCCTCTTCCTTCCGGCCAGGGAGGCCACCCACCCTCCGGAGCCCCACGGAACGCATGTCCTCCGATTTCAGGAGAGACCCTGAGGCCCACAGGGTGGGGTCGGGGCCAGAGCAGGCGTCCCTGCGTGCAGGAACACACGTGTCTGTGTCTTCACAGGGAAGACACAGATGTGGTTGTGGGGAGGCGCTGCTGTGCGTCTGTGGTTGCCTCTTTTCTTTAGTCGTCAGAATTCCAGAGGCTTCTCAGAGTGTGACTGTTGACGCTTTCTCTTCATGGTCATACTCATCATGAGGGTATTTCTGTAAGAATTTGTGGTTAGGTTATATTAGTTTTATAAACACATTTTAAAATAAGCAACGTCAAATGAATCTCAGAAAACATATGTTTTCCCAACCCATTTGCAAGATTCAAATTTATGATTGGATGTCTTAGTTATATGTTTCATTTCTTCCTCCAGGAGATTGGAAAGGAAGACGCTGACTCAGAAAACGCAGGAGCTGGTGAACATACAGCCGGGTTTGAAGATGATTTTGAAGTAGGTGTAATTAAAAATTAAAATTATTCTATTGTTAGCATTAAAAGTGTTCTCATCTTAAAGATAATTTGTTCTAAAGCTAGAAACTTAACAGTTTTTCTCTCTCTTTTTATTGCTCTTAACACTCCGTATCTGACTTAGGTCTGTTACCTACGCGTCTACCAATGCTGACCAATGTGATGTGATTAAATGACTTAAGTTTACCCTGTTGTTGGTGCTCCCCAATCAAACTTGTGTGTGCGTGCACGCCGGGACGTGTGTGTACCTGTGTGTGTACATGTGTTATACGTGTGTGCGTGTGCATGCCTGGACGTGTGTGTACGTGTGTATAGGTGTGTGTGTACACCTGTGTGCGTGTATATCTGCGTGGAGCACAAAGTACACGTGTCTACATGCACATACATGCACATTCCCCGCACTGAAGCGTTTGCACATGGTTGTCCACTCAGGTCTTGGTGGATGCAGGTCTGTAGGCTCCGGTTCCTTTTTAGAGAAACACATGCAGCCATTTACATGATTGGTCACTCAGTGACCCTGGACTTTACAGACTGAGCCTCGCTGCGGCCCTCTTCTGCTTCAGGGGACAAGTTGTGTATTTTCTTCCGTGTAGGGTTTGTCCTAGTAGCTCCAGGCTCTGTGACTGTTTGCAGGACTATGAGGATGACTTTGAGGTCTGTGACGGGGATGAGGACAGCGGGCTGGATGCACTTGAATCAGCAGAGATGGCAGAAGAGCTTCCCCCGGCCAGAAGGAGGGAGATTGAAGAAATTCAGAAAGCCATCCATGCGGAGAACGAACGGGTGGGCGAGCTGTCTTGGAAGCTGTTGGAGAGCCCAGGCCGGGTGAAGCGTGGAAGGGGCACAGGGCCAGGTACGTGAGCCGGGCCAGTTCCCCCGCTCCCTGCTACAGGTGCCTGAGCACTGCTCAGTGCCCATGGGGCCACCGGCTGCAGACACCGCCCATTTCCCGGGGTCAGTCAGCCAGGCTGCTGTGCAGGCTGCTTTTTTTCTAACAGAGGAGATGAGTGTCACCAATGAGGGGCAGCAGGTCCCAGGGCCAACGCAGTGCTCAGGGGTCAGGGCACCTCCAGGGGAGTCTCCTTTCCCAGGGCTTTTCCTTAGGAAGTGTACTTTGCTCAGAAGTTCTTGGCATCTGGATACGATAAAGTCACTTGTATAAGGGCAGGAATAAATATTTCAAAACCACTTAAAGGGAAAACTATGATATTCTAATAAAAAATCAGCATTAAAATAACCCCCAAAATTCAAATAGGACAATATTAAAAACATTGGATAGTGTACTGCTTTAAATGGTTTCATAAAATAATTGTTAACGAGTAAATTAATACGATGTGATGATCCAGGTGAGGCCAGGCAGAGCGACTGTTGCCTCGTCTTGTGCGTCTGCTCTGGAGGGAGCAGGACTGAGCCGGGGTGCTGTTGTGCAGGGTCCTCTTGAACCTTGGAGCCGGGTGGCGGCCCGCAGGCTCTGGTGTGCTGCCTGTCGCTGCTGTGCGGCCTGGCGGTACCTTGGCCTCTCTGTGCCTGGCTCCTCGCCCGTAGAACAAGGGCATGGCGTCTTCAGGGCTGCTGTGGACTTAACTAAACAAGCTGCCACATGCGAAGCGCTTGGGGGCGCCAGGCCTGTGGTGACACAGAGACCTTAGTCGTTGGTGGCGTCCGGTCGCCATCTTTCAGCGGCCGAAAGGTGTTGGCTCTCCTTGTCCTCCGCAGTCAGCCCCATGTCGGGGGTGGCTGTGGCTGCAGCAGTGGCCTGTTTGTTTGTAAATGACATGCTTCATCTTTGTCCAGGGCGACAGGAAACTGTTTGATAAGTAACTTTCCAGAGCAGTAAGTTACTCCGTGGTGTGAAAGTGTTCACATACCGCCAAAAGGAATTGCATGCTTGGCTGGCGAGTGTTTCCCAAGGGCAGACACCTGCTCTGCGGGGTCTTTGTTCTCGTCTTGACCCTGTGGCCTCAGTCAGGGGCCAGTTTCCTCACTTCTGAAGCTGGAGCAGCAGTCAGCATCATCTCCGGTCCTGCGCGGTGCTTGGCAGATGCTAGGGTTCTTCTCATAAACATGACCTGCTTCCACCCTTGTCTCAGTCCTGCTGGTGGGTGTTCTGACCGTGGGAGGGTGGAGGCTCACAGACTGGCCACCTGCTCACTGCAGAAGGCCAGCACCGGGCAGAGCTGGGGCTGTGGGATGGCTTCCGTCCCGCAGGCCTCGGGGATTTGGTAAAACTGTAAGCCAGCAGGGTGGTTCATGCTCTTTGGATGAGTTCAAACACAAATGCAGAAGGACTAAGAAGTTGGATTAAGATACAGTTGAAATAAATACATAATAGACATGTAGGTACATCTGTATGGAAACCGCAGAAACCCTTGGGGAAGAGGCGACATGAGGAGGTCCATGCACGGCAGAGTGGTGGGCGGAGCTGCTGACCCTCACAGGAGCCTTTAGGCTGCTCCATGACTGGTCACCAGCCCAGCTACCTCTGCCCACACCTGCCCGTTTGTCTCGGGGCAGCGAGTGGCCAGACCCCAGGAGCTCACGTCTGCCATTTTCAGCTCTGCCTTACACATCTCAGTCCCTTACAGAGCGTGCAGTTTTGGAGGAGGATGGGAGTGGAGGACTGCATCTTCTGTTGTGTTCTTAAATATTTCTGAAACTAGTATGATTGGTGCATACGTAGGAAATTGTGCTTCGTTGCTGAGAGTTTTAGATGAAATGAGCAGAAGCGGTTCTCCAGATGCCCGGGGAAGGTGTTTCCCTTTGTCGTCACCAGTTACGTGTAAAGACTTATTGAGCATAAGTGGTATGCGTGCTTCTCATTCCTTTACTCTTGACTTCCTTTGCTTGAAAGAAATATTTCAGTTTCACAAAAATAGCTTTTTTTCCTAAACAGGTGCAAACAATTCCCCTTCCCAAATCCCTGTTTGTGGAATTCTCGTGGATTTTGCAACAGCCTCACACCGTCAGAAGAGCCGGACTCAGGCACTTAAGCAAAAGTAGGTGGACTGGGAAATTTGCAGAAGGTGTGATTAGTTTTAAAATGCTTCTCTTCAACGTACCTTTGAAAGTTAGCTGATGGGCAGGCAGGGTCTTTAATTTGTGCTGCGTCTCCCTGTGCCCGGTGTGGTGTTATTGCTGTGGGTGTGCAGTGTTGCACAAAGACATGTGGCCCTAACGTTGTATCAGTTTCAGGGGCCCTGGGAGCCCCACCTGTCACGGCTGCAGCAGAGTTGCAGTCAGGTGGTCACAGGGCTGGCGGCCGGGCCTGACCCCCTGCAGGTGCCACTGCCTCTCGAGGCGTGGTTGGCATTGCTCAGGGTTTGAACAGCCCTGTGAGCCCTGCTGCTTCTCGGACGTGCAGCTGGAGAATTCTCAGGCGAGAGTCCCAGGTGGGCCATGCGGCCCAAGTGCCCCGGACACCATGCCCGTATTGATGTCCTTAGGTCCTTGTGTAGACGACCACAGGCTCGAGTCAGCCTCTGGGGTTGAGGGAGCTGAGTGTGAACCACGAGAGCTGTTCCTCCACGTGTCAGAGTCCAAGCTTGCCTTACTGTGAACTCAGAAATTTGTAGCATTCATAGATTCGTGGAAGTGAAGTTCTCAGTCGGTGATCTAGGACTGAGTGTTGGGTCTAGTGCAGATTCGATGGAGGAGTGGAGCTGTAGGTTCACAGAGGCCAAAGCAAAACCAGAGCATGACTGCTGGGGAGAAGGCGTCCACACTGACTGGAACTTGGGGGTTTCTCCTCGCCGTGCCCCCCAGGTCTCCTGCCCACTAACCATCTGCAGCAGCAAAGCTCTCAGCGTTGGTATCAAGTGAAGACAGGTGGGGTGACAGGGAGCACATGTGTCTTGGGTGCACGCCTGTGAGCAGGACAGAGTTCAGTCCTCTGGAGGGATGGGCGGGCCTAGGGCTCTGAGACAGAGCAGACAAAATGCCGTCAGCGTGGTCCAGCCACATGGCATCACCCGTCCATTTGCGGTGTCTTATCTTTAATGACCATTAATATCTGACTCACACCAAACGTCAGTTAGGTCCTCAGCAAGAGCTACCATCTCACCACGAGGCCTGTTCCCCCTTCTGCACGTTGTCTGTTTGACATTGTTTTGTTTCCAACTGTTTTGAGGATGCGCAGCACAAAGCTGCTCCGGCTCATCGACCTGGACTTCTCATTCACCTTCTCCCTCCTGGATCTGCCACCGGTGAATGAGTATGACATGTACATCAGGAGCTTTGGGAAGAAGAACACCAAGCAGGTGAGTGCAAGTGTGCTGACAGGTGAGCAGATGGAGGTGTGCTGACAGGTGAGCAGGTGGTGCAGGTGTACTGACAGGTGAGCAGGTGGTGCAGGTGTGCTGATAGGTGAGCAGGTGGTGCAGGTGTGCTATCAGGTGAGCAGGTGGGTGCAGGTGTGCTATTAGGTGAGCAGGTGGGTGCAAGTGTGCTGACAGGTGAGCAGATGGAGGTGTGCTGACAGGTGAGCAGGTGGGTGCAGGTGTGCTGACAGGTGAGCAGGTGGTGCAGGTGTGCTGACAGGTGACAGTGCAGGTACAATGTAGGGAGGGGATTGAGCCTGGCTCTGTCCTGCCATGATGTTAGAACCTGGGATGGTGTGAAGGACACAGACTTGAGGGAAGAGGGGCTCCTCCGTCACGGGCTCTTCCCTGGAGAGATTGTGCGACGTCCTCCATGTCCAGAGCCTTCCAGCACAAACGTGGTCACACAGGAGGACTGGGCAGGCTCCTGGCTCAGAGGACAGACAGCTCGACCAAGGGAGGGTTTCTGGGAAGTCACGGGATGTCACCTCTGGTCACTGTCCAGGTTCCTGTGGGGTGGAGCAGTCCTGCACGTCCTCCCTGTCCTGCAGGTATGACCACTCAGGTTCTTCCCGAGCTCCCAAGATGCCGGGCTCACCTTAGTTTCCCTCCTCTGTTCCCATCCACCTGCCTCTTCTCCCAGGTCTTTCTATGCCAGGTCCCCATCACTGCCTGTGTCCCCCTTGCCTCACTAAGTGTCTCCCTTACCTCACCAGGTCCCTCGTCACCTGCGTGTGTCCTCCTTGCCAGGCCCATTTGTCGTCTCCCTGTTGTTCTCCATCATGTGCTCCTGCTGTCCCTGCCTCTCCTCTTGGCGACCTGTCTGTCCCTCCGTGTCCACAGCCTGTTCTCGGGGCTCCTTCCTGGTGACTCCTGCTGAATTGCCCCTGGCCCAGCGCTGCTCCCCCGTCCCCCAGCTCTGTCCCCCATCCTGCTTTCTATTGTTAATTATGTTTCAGTCTAGTTCCCAACAGTTGGCGGTGTTTTAAAGTCAGGGACACCCTCTGATGCTTCTCTTGCATCCCAATGGTGCCGCGGATCAGCATGCTCCTGGGTGAATTCCGTCAGGAACCTCTCAGTGGAGGATCACAGGATGAAATTTAAGAAGCCGCCAGATTAATCCTGGCTTTGCAGCTGGACTCACTCTGACCCTGAGCAGATACTCTGACTTCTCTGCTTGTTTTCCTCATTCAAAGCTCTTAGTATCTTACTGTCTTCCCTGAAGCATGTAGCTTTTTCTGCTTGTTTCTTTTGATTTTTTAATTTACTTATTTTAATTAATTAATCAATTAATTTATTGAGGTGTAGATGATGGACAGTATTACATATTTCAGGTACACAACAAAGTGACTCACACTTTTTAAGTGTTTCATGCTCCATTTACAGTTAGCATAAAACACTGGCTCTGCTCCCTGTGCTGTGCAGTGTGTCCTTGTGTCTTACTCATTTGATACGTAGTAGTTTGTACCTCTTAATCCCCTACCCCTAAAGCATGTGCCTTTTTTAAATTAAAAAACTGGTTTTGCGAAGCCTCTGTGCTCTAAGAGAGTAGGGTGCCGGTGGACTTGGTAACAGTGTTTTCAAACCAGAGTTGACTTGTTTGATGTGACTTTCTGAAATCACTTCTGAGATTCAGGCCTGTGTGTATCGAATGTTTAAGACATGAGCAGCATTTGTGTGGCTTTATTTACGCTGTGGTACTTATTTTTGACAGAAGCAAGAAGACTGTCATTATTAACTTTAAACATTTTAATCGTTTTCTTTTCAGTTGTGAGAAATTGCTCTGAGGTCAAGACCCAGAGCTGACTCTGGCACACCTTGTTTTTAAGGCATACGTTCAGTGTAACGAAGACCATGTGAAGAGG
This sequence comes from Vicugna pacos, assembly GCF_048564905.1. NCBI lineage: Eukaryota > Metazoa > Chordata > Mammalia > Artiodactyla > Camelidae > Vicugna > Vicugna pacos. Next base: position 1,018,686 of record NC_132990.1, read on the forward strand.
GACGTGCAGACCGAAGAGGTGGAGACCCGGGAAGTGTGGACCCAGCACCCGGGAGAGAGTGCGGCTGTGTCTGGGGGTAAACGGCTCCTGGCCCTGGGGTATGTTTGTTACCTTCTTGCCCTTTCTCTGTCCTGGGTGTGGTCACTGCTGTGCGGCTGTGGAAACACGTGCTCTTCCCAGCCGCCTCCTGGCTGTTCAGAACCCCTAGTGTCTGGGCCCCGATCCAGGCCCACACAAGGGAAGGAGCTCACCCTCAAACAGGCGTGTTGCAGACGGGCTCCCCCAACACTCCCTGCTCTTAATTTGGGCAGTCTGTGCTCCTCATTTGTTTGCAACAACTTTAAGTTTGTGACGTGTGCCTGTGAGTCCACCTAGCTGGTTTCACATGAGCTATCTTTCAGGGAGTGACGGGGCAGCCCTGGTGGCGCTGCCGTGGTCCCGAAGGTCGACACGCCCCAGCTGTGCAGCTTCCTCCGGGCAGCCTGCCAGGTATGCCGGTCCTGGGGCTGCATCTTGCTAGTGCTGTCTGTGCTTCTGGATTGTATTCCTTAACGTTAATTGCTTGCATTGTAAAATCTAGACTGAAAAACAGGTATGTTAAGTTGGCAAGGGACACACATACCCAGGGTATTTGAAATTAGTAAACTTATGGCTTTAAAAACTGGTTCTAAGTACGTCCAAAGGCTGAGGGAGCGACGGGGATCCTGAGTGCCCGCTTATCTCATCTGAGCCCCAGCCCTGCCCCTCAGTTGGGTCAGAGCCGGTCACAGTCACCAGATCCTCCACGAAGGCTCAGTATGAGTCTCGGAGATTCTTCCCCCAGCGCGTTACAGAGTCTGGTTTCATGTGACTTTAAACTTATTCAGCTTCTCTTAGAGTTGACGTGGAGTGAGGATGGGCGGGGGCAAGGTGGTGCAGGATGACTTGGGGACAGGCCTGGCGGCTTCATGTCACCGTGGTCCCTCATCTTCTCCCCGGGCCTCGCTCCGGGCCAGCTGCCTTCCTGAGTCCACTGCGTCTCCCTCCCGCCTCCTTGCCATCGTCCCAAGCTGGACCCCTGACTCCTGAGGGCAGGGACGCTGATCTGCTGTACACTGGGTCTCAGCGCAGCCCGGCGAGTGGGACGTGGGCTGTGCTGAGTTTCCTCTAGAAACGCTGGAGGGTCTACCTCTCCCCCTCCTGTTACCTTTAGCCCATGTTTTCTGTGACAAGCGATGCCTGTGTTGGACCATGGCTCCCCCGTGGAGTTTACGTTTTTGGAATTTTCCCTGCAGTCTCTGCTGTTGTGTGGGAGGAACACTCTAGTTTCCTTGTGTCAGTTGTCATGATGTCTTGGACTTGGGCAGTTAGGTTTTTGGAAATGGGTAACTGCCCAGGTAGTGATTTGTGTGTGGTGTTTTTCCTGTAAAGCGAGCACGTTGGGAGTGCTCACCAAGGACTGCTCTCATGTCTTTGAAGGTGATTGCGGCTTTGCTGGAAGAGGACCGTGTGGCCACGGAGCCGAGCTGGCCCCCCCGGGCACAGGACTGCACCCTGCCTCTCAGTGACGGCTCCGTCCCCTTCAACACCGGCCTGCTGTTCCTCCAGAGTAAGCACGGCCCTGCTCGGCGTCTGGGTCTAGCGGGAGACGTTCACGCCGGCACGGCCACCTTTACTGTGACACCTCTGTCCCCACAGTGGGCTTATCGAATGGAGATTCTGCGTCTGCAGACTGAAGTGTAAGGTCACGGTTTTGTGGGGCCCTCCTGAGGCGTGACTGGAGGAAGGACACGCGGTCATTTTCCCGTTTCCTTCGGCTGCTTTTGGTTTTTGGCTCAGAGGTGCAGCGGGAGCAGCGTGGGAGGGTTCAGGGTGGGAGTCGTGCAATGAACTTGGCTCAGCGTTTCCCATCGAGCTCCTGACTTCAGTTTAAGTAGGTTCCTGGGGACAGGGCACCTTGCGACGTCACACACGCAGTGAAACTGCACGTGATTGTGTGAGCCACACAGACTGCCTTCGCGTGACCAGGTGTGACTTCTTGAGCAAGTCGCCACTGGGCTTTAAACAAAGTGGCTGGTAAGGGCGTGGGTGGCCAGGCTGGTCCGTGAGCGGAGGTGAGGCCCACGGGCCGTGTGCACCAGGCTCCGGTGCCGCCAATTGGGGTGTTTTAGGTGTTTCCTGTGCTACCTGCTGTTTATACAGTTCAGATGCACTCACGTTCCTCCACATCCAACATTAGCAAAGTTGGTGGTGTTAGTTTCTTAAAAACTCATATTGTTTGAGAGAGCTTTTGTTTTTAAAAGATAAGACTGATTCTCGAAAAATACTATTATTGCATCTGTAGCATCTGAAACGCGGACACGCAGGCTCCCACGTTCCTCTGCGTCCTGAGAAGCCGAGGAGGGACGGCGGCTTCACGGAGCTGGGGGCCTGGCTGAGCACGCACCAGGGCCCTTTGGGGAGGCTCGTGTGTCCTGTGGGACCTGCCCCTGTTCCATATGTGAACAGAAAGCAGGTTCTGGTGTGTTTTGCTTGGTAAAGTTGAGTTGTGAGGCACCAGGAGGAGACTGGGGTGACAGTGTCTGAGCCTGGGCCTGGGGCACGGGTCCTGGATCTGAGCTTGGAGGTAGGGACAAGGGCCCCCCCAACACTGTGGCCACCAGGAACCACACAGTGCTGGCCGCCCACTTGCTCTTCTGTTGGTTCCACACGTTCAGGAGTGTCCAGTGTCCCAGGCCCAGGAGTCAGCAGTGGACACACAGACAGGCAGACATCACTGTGAGCTGACTGGATGGGGGAGTGGGCCACGATGGGAGGGCGAGGAGGTGTCACCACTGCTGGCAGACAAGGTGCTGATGGGCTGGCCGCGGGGCCTCCCCAGACCCCTCCGTGCCACCCAGTCTGTGGGAGCGGTGGGGGAGTGAGAGGGAGCGGGGCCACGTTGGCCAAGGGCACGGGTGGCCTCCAGTCGAGCTGTGGCCATCCGTTGACACCAGATCTAGGCGTGTGTGGCAGTGAAGGACCATGTTTGTCTCTTCGTTGAGCTGATGCATGTCTGAAAAGTGTTCACGTGACGTGGGTCCTGGCGGGTCACTAACCACAGGTACATTTTCTTGTCTCCTCCTCAGACCGAAGGGTGACCTGCGTGCACGTATCTCAGGCCCAGAGGCGGACAGTGGTGTCCGTCCACGGTCTGCCTGGCAAGGCCTCGGTGCCCCTGCTGGACAGCAGGCACCTGCTCTGCGTGTGGGACATCTGGCAGCCGTCAGGGCCTCAGAAGGTCCTGCTGTGCGAGTCAGAGGTACAGCTTGAGGAATCGCCCGTGTAACTCGGGGGTGGGCCAGGGGCGCCAAGGAGGGGGCTCCCACGTGGCTTCCTCTGTCCCGGCCGCCGCCGCTGTGTGCAGGGGATGCGGCACAGTGCTCTCAGCTGGAAGGACGGCTCACCTCTCAGGCCTCTGGGGTTGGGTGGCAGCACGGCTGCAGGTTGAGGAAGACCTGGGCCCGGCGCCCTGGGGTCCCAGCAGCAGTGCCTGGCCTCTCGCGGCTGGGGACATATGTTGCTGGGGTTCTAAACAAGCTTGAGCCTTTCCGGGCCAGCTGGTGGGGCTGTGGTGTGCTGACCGTGCAGGTCCAATGGGAGAGCTGTTCTTTCAGACTGGGAGGATACACACGTGTTTCCAAGTCGTGATCTCCATGACCTCAGAATCTTCCATCTCCACACAGGCTGTGGAGAAGTGTAACTTCTGTGGGCGTCAGTCTTGGGGCTTGGGAATCACAGAGTGCTGCCGCGTGGGAGGCAGATGACATACCAGCGGTGGCCTGGCCACTCTGGGCGGCGGCTGGGCGGAATGGAGATGCCTGGGGCTCACCCGCGACTGCCTCTCTTATCCCTGAGGCCGCGGACACTCAGACACACCCCCCCCCGCGCTGTGTCCCCAGCTTCTACGGGAGGGTCCATGGGAGCTCTCAGTGTCTGGCTTTTGTCGTGGCGGGGGGTCTTTCCAGGTCAGCTTCAGCCCCTGTAAAGCCTTTTTGCTGTTTGCTGGAACCACGCATGGCTCGGTGCTGGTGTGGGACCTGAGAGAGGACACCCGGATCCATTGCTCCCTGAAGCTGAGTGGGTGCTCCTGGACGTTCAGGATCTCAACGTTTTCTACTGGTCAGTGATGCCTGCCTGTCAGCCCGGACTTACAGAGGGGCCCTGAAATCTCTCTGTTTTGTCACTGCAAGTTACCCCAGAACGGTCTGACCTACGAGCAAAAGGGTCCTTTGACGAGCAGGAAAAATGGACCCCTTCCAGGGGATGCTCAGGCAGCGGCCGGCGACAGTGGGGTGTCCTTTCTTGTTGAACCTGGGGTTGCAGGTCCTCAGTGAGATGACTTTCAGTTTTAAATCCATCTGGGGCATATCAGAGCCTGCGCTCCCATGGCTGAGACAACCCACAGAGGGCTGAAGGAGGAGAAGTGGTTGCCTCTTGCGTCAAAGGGAACTGGAAGCACTCGACCTGCCAGGACCTCTAGTTAGACTCGCGTGACTGACTACTGCATGTTGAGCAGCTGTGGCCACAACCACAACCACAAACAACCACAACCACATTTACAACCACAACCGTTATTATAACCACAGACAACCACGATTACAACCACAACAACAAACCACAGCCACGACTACAACCACAGCTAACCACGATTAAAGTCACAACCGCAGCCAACAACAACAAACCACCTATAACTGCAACCACAGCCATAATTATAACCAGAGTCCACCACAGCCACAACCACACAAGCACGACCCCCACTGGGGAGGCACTCGTGTCCTGGGGTTTTCTCTGTGCTTTGTGGACTGGCTTGCTCAGTGCCCGTACCGGCCCACCTGCCAGTGCTGGGGGCTGGGGAGCTCGTGCACGGTGCACTGACCCCACGCTGACCGTGGAGGGGCTGCCCTTGGCCCGACTGCATTCAGCCCATGCTCCCTCTGCTCCTGCCCAGGAACCCCGGTTTTCTCCAGACAGCGAGTAAGGGGCCCTGTGAGCCCGGCCTCCTTCCCTGGCCTGAGGCCCTGGGGTTCCTGCACCGGGCGTTTCCGAGCTCCCTCCCCTCTGTTGGCGGAACCTCTGGTGCACCTGCTTGGTCTTTCCACCCAGCAGTCCAGGGGTTTCCAGGTAGTCCTGTGGTTGGCAGGCAGGACCAGGGCCTGTGGCACAGGCAGGCTGCGTCCTCACTGGCTGAGCTGTGGGGCGTCTCGCGGTTCTGCTGTGGTTTCCTCGAGGACGCGGGTGAGCATCCTCCCTCGCCCTCTGTCTGGGCGGGTGTCTGCCAGCTCTTCCCCGGGGGTGTAAGTTGAGTCGTTGCTGCTTACTGCTGCATGTGAAGGGTCTTTGTACGTTCTGGGTGCAGTCCCGTGTCAGATGTGTCTGGGCCGGCCTCTCTCCCAGCCGAGTAGCCTTCCAGCTCCCCCTCCTGTTCTGTGATACTGCCACGCATGTGGATGTCTTGCATCTGTTTGCACCGCGAGTGTGTCTGTGCTTCCCACGTGAAGACGCAGGTTTTCGTCTCCCAACAACCCATTTTTGCCCTTCTGGAGGCGACCTTGCCGCTGTTGGGAGGTGTGAGTGTATGGGTACGTGAGGGCTTGGTGCGCTAGAGGACATCTTTTGATGGTGCTGGCTAACCTCTGACTCACCTCCGTGTTCAAAACACTGCAAGTCTTAAGCTTTTGACCTCACTTGAAGTCTTACTCCAGGAGGGCGCTTCCTTGTGCTCTGCTGCCGTCTGAACTTTGTCACTAGAACCTCCAGTTCCCGTGGCCTCCCCTCCAGAGGGACACCGGCTCACCACGCCTCCTCCACTTCAGGGCACTGAGCCTGGAACCCTGTCCGTCCGCATTCATTCCTCAGACTGCTTTGCCTTTTCCCTCGGCTTTTCCTGAGTTCAGCTCCAGCTCTCATTTTCTTTCTCCTCGTTTTCTACCCATCTTTGTTCTGGGTTTCTGATTTGTTTCCTTGCTTTAAACACATTTGCAAGTGCTTTTCGAAGAGACGTGATGTAGCTTGGAGTGTTGCGTTCTGGTCTCTTTTGTGCTTGTTTTGGGGGAGAATGTGCAGGGGCTGAAACACTGTGATTTGCATTTTCTGCCTTGTTCCTTCGGAGTCTGCATGAGCTTGTCTGGTTTCTTCTGCTCCTGACATCGTGCACGTGGATGTTTGTGGTCAGAGGAGCTGTGTTGTGTTAGGGTGTAGAGGGTCACTTCTTGAATGGGGGCGGGGGTCTGCAGCTCTGAGTCCCCCTTGGCCTGTGCCCCATGCTGCTCTGTCTGAGCCTCCTCTTCCTCCAGAAGCCCTGCTGCCCTGCGCACCTTCCAGCCCCGTCGTCCCCGCAGGTGGAGGGTGGCCCCAGGGTCCCGACCAGGGGTCTGAACCTCGCCCTCCACACCCACAGCCCTGCGTGCAAAGCTCACCCCTCTTCTCACTGGCACAGTGAACTCTGGTCTCAGCTTCACAGTGATGCTGATAGCAGTGGCACGTGGACGTTTGTGTGTGGTCCGTGTGGTCTCTCGTTGAGGAGATGCACCTGTGCCCGTCCCCGCACAACTCAGTGCTAACTGTGCTCCCTGACTTACCCTTCCATCCCCAGACGGCGTCCTGACGTTGGTGAACCACTGCAGTCCCCTCCGAGCGATAGAACCGGTCTCGGCGTCTGTCTGCAAAAGACAGAGCTGCGTGCGCTCACCTTTCTCTGCTCCGAAAGGTACGCCCTTCACCTCATGAGCTCTGTAGCTCAGGTCGTGAGGAGTGGTCTCCTGGTCTCGAGCCTCCCTCCCCACTTCTGTCTTCACAGAGACGTCGGGTCTGTCGTTCCACATCACGTCCTTGGACGAGAGCGGGGTTCTCAATGTGTGGGTGAGGAGGCCGCACGCCCGGGCCTGGTCTGTGCTGAGGTTGGTTGGGTGTGGGGGGCTCCATTCGGCTCGGGGACACAAGGACCAGACGGGCCATCGGGAATTCCTGTGGGAATGAGCGATGCCAGTGCAAGCGGTGGGGACAGTCGGGGCCACAGGACGAGGGTGGGAGACTCACTGCAGAGGACGCGCTGGACGTCGGCCCCTCATGGAGCGTGGAGAAACGGGTTGAAAGAAGGCGGTTTACAGCATGCAAGTATTAGTTCGGAAGTTATGACACATCTCTCTTCTGGAGCAGTGATCCTTTTAGTGGCTAATGGAGCATGCTGTCCTCGTCAGAGCTCTGCGCTGCTGAAGTGTTCCGTGAGTGTGAAGTGTTTCCGTCTTCCCATCTGTTTCAGGTGGTGGTTGAATTACCAAGGGCAGATCTCGCTGGTTCAATAAGTGACTTGGGTAATTATTAAACAAAAACACTAATTTTATTCAGTGTTTGCTAAAATGAATAAAACGAATGAAAAGATTCCAATACCTGCTTTGAAAAAAAGAGTAATTAGCTACCTGGAAAGTAAAGATGAAGGTTGTATGCTTCATGCCCTTTGACCCTTGAACAGGCCCCGAGACCAGCTCGCGTGCTGCTCTTGTTACAGGAAGGGCTGCGTGTCCTGTCTGTGCTGCAGGGCCCTCTGTGTCCTGGGTCACCAGTTGGTGTGCGAGTCCCAGGTCCACCCCTCAGGGTGACTCCCACAGTCTTTGAGGCTGGGGCAGTGGAGGCAGGGGCCAAGGCCCGAGGTCAGTGGTTCCTGACGCCCCGTGGCCAGTCTGCCGTGTCAGGCAGGGCCCGGGCGTCCGTCCCACAGCCCCTCACCTGGTTTGAGCTGGGGGTGCCCCGGCAGACCCAGGCAATGGGTGTAACAAGAGTGACCCCAGCTTTGCCCCGATGCTCGAAATCAGAAAGGGGCGCCCCCTGTCTGCGGAGCAGCTGCCGGGCTTCATGTGGGCCGCGACGGCCTGGCTGAGAGGTGGACTCGCTCCCAGAAGCCAGGCTGGATGGAGGCCTGTCTGAGGCGAGGCCCCGCCTTTCTCGGCATTTTCTCCACCCAGCATGTGCTCATCTGCTTGGGGCAGTGTTCACTGTGTCTGTCGGGAATGTTGGGCGGGAGGGCCCAGGCGCCTCCTGGACGTGGGCTGGTGGGGCCCGACGCTGCCCTTGCCGGCTTGCACCCTGGCCCCGAGACCCCAGCCCCAGCCTCAGAGACCTCAGGGGTCACGTACCCGAGGCCTCTGTGCGGTGACCAAGGCACTTGGGGGAATTTTAGGCGGTGTTGGGAGGTCAGTTCATAGTCTGCCTGTGGAGACAAAATTACTTTGCGTGAAAGTACTTTGTGATATAAATGAGAGAGTCTGACAAAGGGCGGTATCAGGCAGTGTGTATTTTATCAAAAGTTGCTGTAAGAAGACTTCTTTATCTGTAGAACCACTTGTGTAAATTCCAGCCATGATCTAGCTCTGCTTTTAGGAAAAGAGGGGGTGACATTCACACCAAGAAAGCTCTGGGCGTTACATGCCTGCGGGAGAGGCTGGGGTGGTTCCGAGCCCTGTCGTGTGCATATCAGGTTAGTGGCCTCTTGGAGAGCTCAGGTCACGCTTAGAACCAGTCCTTCATTCACGGATTCTCTGAACAAGCTGGGTCCTGGCTGCAGTGCCAGGGGAATGGGGTGAGGGGGCGACAGCGCTGCCTGGGGAGTGGTTTCCTGGGGAGACTGGCCGTCGTGATGTCACTGCTGGAGCAGGGCTGAGGGCCCAGATCGGGGAAGACTTCCCAGGGAGGAGGGTTTGAGCCAAGACTCTCAGCCCCAGAGTCGGTCCGGGGAGCAGGTGCTGGGAAAGTGGGATCTGCAGTCGGTGACGTCGCACGCCCTGAAATCAGAGTTATAACTGTGACAGGTGGCAAGTCTATAAACACAGTCCCATGCCTTATAATTACAGCCACCCTTTCTCACTGCAGGTTGAGTTTTTTGTGTACTTTTAGTTCATCCACTGCCAAGGTTCTCGGCTGTGCCTTGCTAGGACGTGGGCCTCCATATAAGTAAGTCTCTAGTTCCCCCTCTGCAGTAATTACAGAAGAGGAGGATGAAGCTGGAAATGGACAAAGGAGGGAGAGCCAGTGGGGCCGTGAGCCCGTGGGGAGTGCAGGGAGGGGTCGCGGAGCGGAGCCAGGCAGCCTCTGAGGAGCGAGACCACCAGAGCGTGAGGACGTTTGCGGAAGAGGGTTTCTGTGGGAACCGGAGGTTCCAGTTATGTATTGATTTTTTTTTTTTGCTTAGTGTACTCCCTTTGTTTTATTTTATCAAATCTAAAAATAGGAAGGCTTTTTGATCTTGATCCCACCAGCCATTTTCCCGTGAAGCCTTGAACTGCAGACTCTCGATTCTTCCCCCGAGGGAACTGCAGGACCCACCCCTGCTCTAGGGAGGGAGCGCTCTTTACCCACCTGTGTTTTTATGTTACTGCCGGACACAGGTATTGAAGCAGTGGAAAGTGATTCCAGGCACGTGTGATTGGATTTTGGCTTAACTCATGTTAGAGGCACACTTATTTCTGGTTTCTCCATTTTCAGGGCTGATACCTGGAGGGAGGATCAAACTGCTGCACAGCACGGCCGTTCACCTGGGCGGCAGGTAGGTTTCCCACAGAAGGAGCTCACGCTCGTTCGTGAGCAAGCCAGGCGTGCGTCGAGGAAACCGGCTTCACACGCCGTGTGTTTGCTTGTTTATTATTAACGACTCAGAGTAATAGGTAAAAGTACCAGGTCTAGAGCTAACATTTTTTTCTTTGATTTAAATATTTTCTATCTTATAAATTGGTGCTATTTCACTATTTTTCATCCAGTTTTAATACAACCCTGAAGCTAAATAGACAAGTTTGAGGATTCGGAAACAGTGATATGAAAGTTTTATTCAGAAATTAGATTTATTTTCACTCAGATAACTTGATATGACATAAAATCTTAAGTGTACAAGTAGTATTTGCGGTATTTATATATCATGTTAACTGATTTCCCAGTGATGCCCTTTGTTGTCGGTAACCACAGTCGGGCTCTCAGCCTACGACCCACCCTGAGAAGTTTTCATATTAGCCCGAGTCCTCTCTTCAGACGAACTCCTCTGGGCTGTCAGTGATCGGACACGTGCCGAGGCTGGTTTCAGTGTAACTGTGGCAGGAGTCAGTTATGTTTAAAGCTCACCGGCTACACGGCAGACCCCAGCACAGGTGGCCCAGGCCCTTTTCTGACTTCTGCCAAACCAATCTCATCTCATCTCGGTTCTGGCCTTTATGCATGTGGTACCTTGCGTTACATGTACCCTTCAACTATAGGCTTCTTCTGTGCTTAACTATACGCTCTTGAAAGGGAAGTGTCTCCTGTAGCCAATATTGGGTTTCCCCCCAAACACCGGGTGGTGCCTCCCCAGGTCTGTGCACAACCAGCACCATCCAAACTTGTGTGGCCCCTTCGCTCAGGCCCTCAAGTGCAGACGGTGACCAGTGGTCGCTGCAGCCCTCGGAGAGGGCGTCTGGTGAGGGGTAGGCAGTGGACATGGCAGCTCGGGGGCTGAGCTAGGCCTGACACCCCCCTCAGCTGCAGACCATGGGCGTCCCTGGAGGTGTATGACCTTGGGTGATGTGCCCCAGGCCCCTGGGGCAGCAAGCCCTCCCCCGAGGGGCTTGGTGGCAGTGTTCTCGTCCCTGTGGTTGGCTCTGGGGGAGGCATGCGGAGCTTGGGAGCTCAGGGAGGGCTGTGGTGACTTTTCAGAGAGATGACGGCTGAGATGGGGCCCGGCAGACCCCGATACATCAGCAGCCTGCAGCAGATCTGCTTTGAGAAATGGGGATGAGTCGGGGCCAGGCCCAAAGAGTGTGCTGTGCTGAGGGCTGAGACTAGCCTCAGGGGGCAGGGACGAGACGGGCTCCACGGGGACTCCTATGGGTTCTCAGCAGTTTAGGGGGATCAGCTTGGCAACAGTGTGAGGCAGGAATGGAGGACGGCACATGGGGCTCTGGGCAGCCTTAAGGGACTGACGCAGGGTCAGTCGAGATCAGAGACGAAGCTGGAGCTGGAGCCGCGGCGGCAGGCACTCAAGGGTGGGCTCCCTTGGTGGTGGAGGCGAGGAAACCTGGAGCTGGCGGTTCCAGGGACAGAGGACCGAAATCTGGAGGGAGGAGGTGACAGGTCCAGAGCAGATTGTGGCTGGAGTCCGGGATGTGGGTGTGAGCAGAGGGTGGGCGGAGATGGGGGCAGACCCCCGCCGTGTGCCTGGGGTGGCCTCGCAGAAGGAGCAGCCCTGGGCCTTGCCTGTTACAGATAGGTACGCAGCATGAGGTGAAAAACCAACAACAGACCAAATATCGTCTTTCAGAAAAGAGAGAGGAAGACGCCAGAGCACGGTGGAACTTTGAGTTGGCCTGCAGTCTTCCATGCTGGGGTGCGGCCGCGCTGGCACCTCCTCCCGGAGCTGGGGCCCGCGGATGGGGAGCGGTGGGCTTGCTGGGCCGTGCGCTAGAGCTGACCCCACGGACTCCAGGACGCGCCGCCCCTGCAGCAGGAGAAGCCCAGAAACCAAGTTTCGGGTGGCCTGGGGTCCGCGCAGTGGCACAGGGGCTGCTGCCTGCGGGCGGCCCCGCACGGGGAGGCCACAGACACTCAGGCGCCGGGACAGCGCCGGTCGTGGGGTCTGAAGGCGTTCCTAGGTGGAACTGTTGTCTCTGAGGTTTGAAAGTTGGAGCGAGAATGCAGACAGACACTGGAAGAAAGGACTGGTGACCCGCGGAGAGCACAGGAGCAAAGAGCAAGGGGGCTGGAGATGCTGGTCGGGGGTGGGCGCCCCGTGTGGCACAGGTGCCACCTCCGCCCTGCGGCTTCCAGGCTACCTGACACTGTCCTTCTCTTTTTCCAGCCTTTTCCATAAAGGCGATGAATTCTGGGTGTCCACACAAACACTGAACGTTAAATTTCTGCCTTCAGACCCTGATCGCTTTGTCGTGGGCACGGACATGGTGAGTGGTGTTCGGACTTCGCTCTGTGACTAGAGCTGCTCGGTGACCGTCTCCCTGCAGATGAGCTTCCGCTCGCCCTTGTGGTGCCGCTGTTTACACTGTCTCAACAATGGCGGTTTTGTCCAGCCCGGGCCAGACCCCTCCTTCCTCACCGGGGCCTCTTCTCACCACCAGGGCCTCGTCTGCCACGGCAGCAGACAGGAGCGGAGGGTGTTTCCCAGGCTGTTCAGACCCCAGCAACAGGGCGTGAGACCCGTAAGGGTGAACGTGGTTGACTTTTCACCTTTCGGGGAACCAGTTTTCCTGGTAAGAGTGTCGGTTTGTCTTTTTTTCTAACATTTTTTATTGATTTATAATCATTTTACAATGTTGTGTCAAATTCCAGTGTTCAGCACAATTTTTCAGTCATTCATGGACATATACACACTCATTGTCACTTTTTTTCTCTGTGATTTATCATAACATTTTGTGTATATTTCCCTGTGCTATACAGTGTAATCTTGTTTGAATATCGGTTTTTAAAGCACCAGTTCTGCTGCGTCTACAGTGTCGGCACACTTCTGCTCTGATGTCCTGACGCCCCGTCTGTGGTCAGGGCAGCTCACTCCACGGGGCCGTCGCTTGTGACATAATTTCAGGCTTAGAGAGCAGTTTCAAGACCAGCACGAGGATTCCCGCCCCTGCCAGGCATGGGGGAACATCCCTGACCTGTGGCCAGGGTGTCCATCCCTGAGGAGCTGAGCTGGCCCTCCTCTAGCCTCCGTCCTGTTGGCTGTGGGGCGGAGCAAAACATCCTGTCAGTCAGCGTCCATGACGAGCGAGATCATGCCCCTCCCGAGTCCTGCTCAGTCACCGTGTCCCCTCTGCTTGAGACGGCCTTGGGCCCTCACCAAGGGCGTAGATGCCCTCCATCCAGTCTGCTGGCATCTCCTTGTCTGCAGACACCAGTCTCCCCCATGGGCCCCAACTTCCACGTCTCACCCCTGGGCTCTGGTGGGGGACACGGGGACACTACTGGAGCTCCTGGCACCCTGCTGTGAATTCTGTTGCAGGTTGGAGGACTTCCTTTCCTCCTCGGAGCACATTTACTATGTCTGCACGGACACGTGGCTCCCCACTCTCCCCATGGGTCACAATTGACTGCTAGTCCTTACTCTGCTGTGCAGGCTGTCCCCAGCGGTGGGTCTGCGTCCTGTGCATGGTTCTGTTCACTCTTCCCACAGTGACGTTCACTCCCAGCCCCAATCCGTGCTGACCCTGGGCCCGCCTCCCCAACAGCCCCGTTGTCCACGGATGTGCTTAGTTACTTGGTCCTGGAACAGACAGACCTCCCGACATTGCTCACTCAGGCTTCTGGTTTTTTTGAAAGATTAAGAATGTGAAGGATTAAATATATTGAGTAAAATGGGATTAAGTTTCTCTTTTTAAGCTAAAAACTTCGTCTTTTACTAAACCAGCTAAGTTTTTTTAATGCAAATTTCACTCCAAAAGGAATGTACAGTCCTATTATTGGTGCAAATGTACGTAACTTTTAAAAAGTGGCACAGTGATTTCCACTTTAGTGTCAGTCTTCCCAGTCTCAGCGTCCTAGCTTGAATCGGCGACAGCCCATTTGTTAAAAAAGCGCCCGTTTACCTGGTCACTGAACTCACTGATCTCAGCCATCCTGGGCTGGAGGGCGTTCACAGTGAGTCAGTCTCCAAGGAGAAAGCTCAAGTTGGTAATTTGTGAGGACAACATTTAATGTTATAATTTTATGTTTGGAAACAAAAATTAAACCAGCTCTTTCTGCTACACAAACAAAAGAAAGCTAACGCTCTGAAATCTTTCCTGGCTGTGAGATTGAGTGACGCCAGTCTGCCCTCCCCAGACCAGCTGCTCTGACGGGAGCCTCAGGCTGCACCAGCTGACGGCCGAGCTCCCACGCCTGCAGTGGGACCACAGCACGGGCGGCCACGCCATAAACGGCCTGCACTGGTCCTTGACGAGACCTGCCATGTTTCTGGTCTGGGACGACGCGTCCTGCATTTACGTCTGGGACCTCCTGGAGAGCGACCTGGGTCCCGTGGCCAAACAGTCCATCTCCCCAGACAGGTAAGGCTCAAGCCCTCACGGGTGATTTCCTGCAGAAGCGTCACTGATGGTCTTCCTTAAGTTACATATAAGGCTACTACACTTTAAAGTGCGGTTATTTGTATTTAAATTTATATATTATCTTTATATACTTAAGCACTGTGTTAAAAATCACTTTAAAGTGTGTCTGTTTGATATTTAGCCTAAAATAGTGTATGGTTAGAGAATTCACTCTGTAAATAAAAGGAGCTTTTTTCTTCTTAGCACTTTATTTATTTACTAGTTTATTTACTAGTTTTATAAATTCACGCACGTTTGAGCGGTAGACAGAGCGTTCCTTCTGCGTTCTGACAAGGATGCTCCGTGGAAGTCAGGAGTCAGGGACTTCCACAGAGTCACAGTCCCCCTGCCCCAGGCGATTGGGGGCCGACTGCCCTGGGGCCCGTCCCACATACACAAGAGCTGGGTTGTCACCCGTGTGCTCTAATAATTTCTCATCTTTGTTGTTTTATGAGCATCAGGAAGAGTCCTCCTTGAGACCACTTTTTCCATTCACCTGTCTTTTTTTCTTAGCTTTTATGTCTCTTGTCAGTAGATCCTCCTTCTGTGAAGGCTTGTTATAACCTGGAGGATGGGGACCACATCCCTTTTGTGAAAGAAAGAAGATAAAAAGTGATCAAAACCAGAAGATCGTTTGACAGAATGTTAGGGGCATACTGATAAGATATGAAAAAAATTAAGAATTGCGTTTATTTAGTTCAAGTAGTAGGCATACTTACATTATTCTAATTATTAAAAAATTACATCATTAAAATCCAAACTGTGATTTGCTGATAAACACATAATGCTCATGCAGTTTGTTCCAAAACGTGTCTCGTTTATTTAATAAAACGTGTTTGTCTGTTCATTTATTTATTTGTATTGAGGTGTAACTGACATAAAGCATGCTGGTTTTAGGTGTGCGACGTCGTGATTCGGTGTTTGTGCAGGTTGTGGAATGATCGCCACGGAAGTCTATCGCCTCACATGGTTTCAGGACTTTTCTTTCTGTGATGAGAACTTGTAGCGTTTAGTTTCTTGGCAACTTTTCAGACACGCGGTTCAGTGATACTTAGCTACAGCTGTCGCACTGAACGTCCCGCCCTATGGTGGTTCCTTTACCACTGGAAATTTGTGCCTTCCGACCCCTTCACCCCCTCGGCCCACCCCCGCCCCTCCCTCTGGCCACCACCCGTCTGGTGTCTGTATCTGTGAGCTTGGCTGGGTTTTCTTGTTTGTTTTGTATATAAGCGGGATCATACAGTGTTTGTCCTTCTCTGTCCAGCTTATCTCGCTTAGCTTACTGTCCTCAAGATCCTTCGATGTTGTTGCAAATGGATTTCCTTCTTTTTATGGCTGAATAATATTCCACATGTAATATGTGTACATAACGTATTCTTTATCCCTTCAACCACTGATGGACACCTGGGCTGTTCCCATGTCTTGACTATTGTGAACAGTGTTGCTGTGAACGTGGGGGCACAGATACCTCTTTAAGGTCCTGTTCTCGTTTCCTTTGAATACCTACCCAGGAGTGGAGCTGCTGGGTCATATGGTAACCATTTTTAATTCTTGAGGGACCTCCAGACTGTTTCACGCAGTGGCTGCACCAACTTGCATTCCCACCAGTGGTGCACGAGGGCCCCCTTCTCTCCACACCCTCGCCGACATGTGCTGTTGTCTGCTTGATGGTGGCGTCCTGACACGGGTGAGGTGACATCTGTGTGGTCTGGGTCTGCATCTCCTTGATGACCAGTGGTGCTGAGCGCCTTTTCATGTGGCCGTTGTCCTCTGTGTGTCTTCCCTGGAGAAATGTCTCTTTAGATCTTCTTCCCGCTTTTGAATTGGGTTGCTTGTGCTTTTGCTCTTGAGGGGCGTGAGTTCCTCACGTGTTTAGGGTGCTGGCCCCTCAGCAGGGGTGTGGCTGCCGGACGTGCTCTCCCGTCCGCCGGTCTGTGTCCACTTTGCTGCTCATTCTCCTGCTCTGCAGTTTTTCAGCTTGATGTCACCCCAGCTGGTTGTTCCTGTGGCCTTTGCTCCTGGAGTCAGATCCAGAAAGGCCATCGCCCAGACACTGTCGCGGAGATTGCTGCCTGTGTTTTCCTGGGACTTTATGGTTTCAGGTCCTACATTCAAGTCTTTAATCCGTTCTGAGTTGATTTCTGTGTGTGGTGTGAGATGATGGTCTGTCCAGTTTTCCCATCACCACTTATTGGAGACCGTCCTTCCCCCACTGTGTATTCTTGGCTCCTGTGCTGTAGGTGAATTGACTACATACGAAAACAAGTATTTATTGGGTCCTTCCTGTGCGCCCCTACGGCTGCAGGCACCAGGGCTGTGACAGTGAACTGGTCAGTGGGCTGCAGTCCCCGTGGGCTGACGGGTGACAAAATGAAATAATGTGATGGGCTCATGTCCTGGGGCCTGGGGGGAGGGCTGGGGGGTATTTGGGTTGTGGGCCCCGACGGGGGTTCCCTGCCACTGAGACCCCCGCTGCCCCTCGAGGGGCTGCCTGCTCCTGCAGTCTACCTGCGTGGCCCGCAGGTCTGGCTCCAGTCATGGTGGAGAAGACGGGAGGGGCACATTGCGGCGGGTGTGGTTTAATCTCGGTGATTAAAGCTGTGACTACGTGATGGGTGTTCCTAGGATGCCAGGGCCCAACTGAACTTGGAAGTCAGGGATGGGGAGGCCTCGGGGAGATGGCACTGAACCACAGGAGGACGGTGGTGAGGCTGCAGAGGGTGCTGTGTGGGGACGGGGGTATGGGGTGGCCATGGAGGGGACATGGTGGGGAAGCGGGCCTGCTCGGAGAAACGGGGTCGGCGAAGGTGCCCATGGTACAGCGGCCCCACGTGCGGTTCCTTGGCTGGATGGCAGATCTGGAGCTCAGGGTGAGGTCTGGGCGAGGGGTGCAGGTCTGTGGGCTCCCCATCTCAAGGCCGCACGTCCCTGGTGCTTAGCAGTGACCATCACAGACGTCAGTCCCACAGTCTCTGGCTGCAGAGACACGTTTCAGTGTGGTTTCTGTAGATTGAGTCCGTCTGCCTCGGGTCTGATTTCCATTCTGATGATGACAGACGCTGCAGCCTTCCTCTTCCTTCCCCGGGACGCGGGTGATAGGGTGAGTCAGGGTCACACGTGTGCTTCTTGGTTCCAGGCTGGTGGCCATGACTGTCGTGGGGGAAGCCGAGAAGACCCGTGGCAGCTTCCTGGCCCTGGTGCTGGCCAGAGCCTCCGGCAGCGTGGACGTCCAGTACCTGAGGAGGGAGTGGGCCACCCCGGCGGGGGACGAGCGCAGGAGGCTGCGTCTGCTCCTGCAGGAGGCCCCGTAGGAGCCGGGAAACCACCAACTGCGGGCGCAGCCCTGGCCGCAGCCGGGAGGGCACCCTCGTGTAGACGGACGGCGTGTGTTCCGCACGTGGTTCGTTCCACAGGAATGCTACTTCAGTGCACCAGGAAATAAATCACTGTCTTCGAGTGGAAGCAGCAAGCACTTTAGTGAGAGAGCCACGCCCGGCTGCTCTTTTCTGAGGACATTTCCACCTGTTTTCAGAGCAGCTTTAAAATACTGTCACGTTTATTAAGAGATTTTTAAACAATCCAAATGAAAATGTATTTTTAATTAATACTTTTCTTAGTCAAGCATAAAATGAGTCACAGGTTTAAATTAAAGGAGTGACTCCACTAAAATGACCTCCTGCCTGTGTTTTCTTAACGCTTTCCTGGGCTCGTCCTGCTGGAAATGTCGGGCTGTCCGGTCAGACCGACGTGCTTTGGTGTTAAAGCATTTGCAGCTTTATGTAAAGATGATACTGATAAATACGTCCTCTTAATTCTAGCTGTCACAGGGATTCAAGGGCAGGAGGACCCTGGGTGGTGGCCTTGGCAGAGATGCAGTGTTGCCAAAAATAGTCTTTGAAGGCACGTGTGGAGATGAGAAGGGTCCTGCTGGGCGTCTGCGCTGGAGAAGCTGTGGGTGTGCTCTAGTCCAAGAGACGTTGCTGGCGATGGCCTGCAGGCTGACCACACTGCTTGTGCAGAACGTTACCCTCTCTGAATAACGGCACTTCCCTGGGCGGGGAGGGAGGTCACCCCAGGTCTTCCTGCTCTTCCAGCGCCTGCTGCCCTTCGCCGGATGTCTTCCCTTTGTACGCAGCCGACACGCAGCTCGTGCTGTGTTGCTTTAGATGGTTCTTTCAAGCGTTAGAAGGAGGAGAGGGGAGTTGGGTGGGCCACACCTACTGTGCTGCTGGCTGCGTCCTGTCCCCTCGGCCCAGGGGGCTGCCTTCGATGCTTCTCGGAGGGGAGGAGCGCTGGCAGGCAGCTCCCACTGTTTCTGTCACAAAAGCCTTTCTCCGTAGGTTTTGAAACACGTTTTTACCGGGTGTGGAGGTCTGGGTTGAGAGTTCTCCCTTCAGCATTTTAATGCGAGAATAGGGCTCTGCCCGGGAGTCTTGGAGCCAGAAGGCAGCCAAGCTGAGGAGGACCCCGGGGCAGCCTTGTTGTTGGGAGCAGGACGCCTGCTGTAGGACGGTGGGGGCTCAGGTGAGGAGGTTTGGAGGAGGGCCTTGAGCCAGTCTAGTCAGGGCTTGGATAGGGTCTGGGATCTGCTGTGACTTCAGAAATCTCTCTTGGCGCCTGAGACGGCACAGGCTGAAACCACAGGAGAGCACCTCGGAGGGTGAGGGCCGGCTCCTGGAGGCCATCCAAGACCTGTGCGTGGAGGACGCTGGACAGGGCTTCTGAAGGAAGACTCTCCATCCCCCGCTCCCCCAGCCCCTGGCAACCGCTGAAGCGCATCTCTGCTTCTGAGCTTGACTGTGTGGGGCGTCTCGTGCTCGTGCAGTGTTTGTGCTGGGACTGGCTTCACGCAGCCTCGTGTCCTCCGGTTCATCGTGCTCTTACCAATGGCAGGATTTCTTTCTTTTTTGATGACTAATAACCTGTTGTCTGCATACACAACATTACCTTTATCCGTTCATCTGCTGATGGACACTTGGGTTGTTTGTGTATCTTGACTACTCTGAATAATTCTGCAGTGAACATGGGGGTAGAGGTAGCTTTCTGTGATTCTGGTCTCAGTTCTGATGAGTATATTCCCAGGACTGGATCATACTCAGACGTGGGACTGCTGGGTCACGTGGCAGTTCCACTGTTAATTTATTCAAGAGCCTCCAGACTGTTTTCCACAGCAGCTGCTCCATTTTGTATTCCCACCAACAATGTACAAGGATTCCGATTTCTCTACATCCTTGCCAACACTTGCTGTTTTTTTGTTTTTTGATAATAGTCATCCTGACAGGTGTGAGGTGGTGTCTCATGGCAGTTCTGATTTGCATTTTGATTTGTATTTGATAACTAATGATGTTGAATGTCTTTTCATATACCCATTAGCCATTTGTATGTCTTCTCTGGAGAAATGTCTGTTCAAGTCCTTTGCTCATTCAGAAATCACGTTTGGGTTTTTTGCTACTGAAGTGTAGAATTTTGTATAACTTTCAGGAATTGATCCTTTATCAGCTATATGGCTTAAAAATATTTTCTCCCATTCCAGAGGTCACCCTTCCATTCTATTAATTGTTTCTGTTGCGAAAGATTTTTAATTTGGTATAGTCCCATTTGTTTATCTTTGCTTTTGTTTTTTGCTTTTTTGGTTTCACGTCCAAGAAATTATTGCCAAGACCAATGTCAAGAAACATTTCCCCCATGTTTTCTTGTAGGAGTTGTACAGTTTCAGGTCTTGTGTTTAAGTCTTTAATCCATCTTGAGTTAATTTTTGTGTATGGTGCAAGGTTGAGGTCTAATTTTATTCCTTTGTGGTCATCTAATTTCTCAATACTGTTTATTAAAAACACTGTCCTTTCCCCTTCGTATATTATTGGCAATCTGGTCAGAAATCAGTTAGCCATGGGTGTGTGTGTTTATTTCTGGGCCCTCTATTCTGTTCCATCGGTCCATATGTGTGTCTTTATGCAGGTGCCAAACTCCTTTTACAAGACCAGCATTACCCTCACACCAAAGCCAGAGACCCCACAAGAAAACTGCAGGTCAGTATCCATGATGAACAAAGACATGAAAATCTTGAACAAAATAATAGCAAACTCAGTTTAGTAGTACATTAAAAGGATCGTGAGCCGTGATCAAGTGAAATCCATCCTGGGATGCAAGGATGGTTTAACATAAGAAAATCGATAAATGTGATGCACCACAGTGACAGAACGAAGTGTAAAAACCACGGCCTTCTCAATAGGTGTTAAAAAGCATTTGACCAAACTTAACACCCTTTTGTTATTAAAGTGATCAACAAACTAGATACAAAAGGAATTTACCCCAACATAGCAAAGGTCTCTTATCACAAGCCACAGTTAATACCATACTCAGTGGTGAAAAATTGGGAAGCTTGCCTCTGAGACCAAGAACACAGTAAGAGTGTCCACTGGCCACAGCAATCAGGCAAGAGAAAGAAGTAAAAGGCATCCAAATTGGGAAGGAAACAGTAAAATGATCTCTGTTTGCAGATGATATGATTCTGTATGTAGAAACCCCCAAAGACTCCACCAAAAAAAAAACCCCAACCCTGTTAGAATTAATAAATGAATTCCATAAAGTTGCAGGACACAAAAATCTGTTCCATTTCTAGACACTAATATGAGTCATCTGAAAGGGAAATTAATGAAACAATCTCATTGACAATATCATCAAAAATAATAAAATACTTAGGAACTAGCCAAGGAGGTGAAAGACTTGTCTGCTGAAAACTGCAAACCATTAATGGGAGAAATTAGAGGAGGCACAGATACATGAAATGACACCCCTGTTCATGGATTGGGAGAACTCACATTGTTGAAGTGTCCACACTACCCAAAGTGAGCTACAGATTCAGTGCTTATCCCCATCAAAATCCAAATGGCAATTTTTACAAAAATGGAAAAAAATCCTAAAATTAATAGGGAACCACAAAAGACCCAGATTAGCCAACGCAGTCTTGAGAAAGAAGGGCAAAGCTGGAGGCATCGCACGTCCTGATTTCAAAGTAAATTACAAAGCTGTGGTAACAGACAAACATTTACTCAGTGAGCTTACAGACTGCACGGGGAGTGGGAGGACATCGCTGTCCCCACGCACACGTCACCCCGTGAGCAATGTGACAGCCACGCTCTTTCCTCTTGCGCCAGATCTTCCTAATGCTTGAGTCAGGAACTGCTAATCTTCCGGATTTCCAAGAGTTTACATGTTTGAGAGCTGTTATAACCTCTGCGAGGGATGGAGGGTGGAGTCCTTTGTACCCAAGCCAGCACTTGAGGGAGAGAGCTGAGTGAGGACAGTTTGTTCTCCAGGCCACCCGCCGTCAGGCGGTGGACGAGGAAGGCCACATGCCTCGTGAGAGGCTGGCGAGCTGCTGGTCTGCCCTGAAGGGCCCTTGCTTTCCACGTGCTGCCCGCGGGCCACCTGCACCCAGACGGCTCATCCCCAGCCTGCGGCTCCGAGCTTCTCCAGGCTTGGGTTCCCTGGAGGCTTGGGGGTCAGGACCCACCATTTCTGCCGGCCTCACAGTCTAGGTGCCTCCGTGCCTGGAACAAGGGATTCCAGGGGCCAACGTGGACAGAGAGAGGGAGGAGGACACGTGGACTAGTAGCAGGTACTGGATTCCTGTCCTGAGATGTTCTGACCCAGTGAGGTGGGGATGGTCCATGGGGCCAACCGACCCATCCCTGTAAGCTGGGGAAGCGGTTCTTAGCAACAAGGCCTGTGCCATTCTAGAATATTCTGCCCTGTCTGGCGCCATCGAAACCCATCCTTGTGACGTAGGACCAACACCCGACCGCTCTCAACTGCTGATTAACTAAATTAAGTGAAGTCCTACCCTCCCAGGGCAGGCCTGCATGGACCAGTGCCCAAGCGGGTCCCTCAAAGCAAGACGTGGCTGGTGATGCCGGTGTTGGCAAGAGAGAGTGCCTTCTGGAACACTCTGTGCTCTGAATTTTTAGTAAAAGTCTAGGCAAAGGCTGGAGCAGACCAACAGCATTATTTAAACTCTTCTCAGTCAACTGCTGTTGGCTGCTCTTACACCAGAAAGTCTAACTCTCATCCCTGCCTTGAAAATGAGCAAAGTGACTTTTCAGGCCGTGTATGTGGCAGAGTGTGTGTGCTTCCTCATTTATCCACACAGCGCCCACTGCTCCTGTGCCACACAGTGAGTGAGGACGGACGCGTGGTGGCCCCCGAGTCCGTCTGCCACTTGGCCTCCACACCCCGGGACCAAGGTGAGGCACCGTGTGTGGGGGGGCTCGGGAAGGAGCGGGCTGAGGGGATGTGCGTTCTGACCCAGCCTCGGCCTCCAGGCTGGAAGCTGCAGTGGTAGGTGGAGGGTGTGGCTGCAGGGAGGGACTCGGGAGGTCTGGGGGACCCCAGCCCCTGGAGCACGGCTGACCGGGGAGGAGGCCTCCTTAGCTGATGGACACTCAGCTGTTGAGTGGACGCTCAAGCTTCCCGACTCCGTGGAGCTCTGCCAAGCTGCTGCACCCGGAATGGGAGGCTTCCCCACAGAATCCTTGGTGTGCCTGGCAGTTTCTCGTGGGGGGACTGATGAGCCTGGAATCGTGTGGGGTGGGGCAAACACTGAACAAACTGGCTCAAGTCCTGGAGGTGGACTGACCTGTCCAGAGCTGAACAGAGGGTCATGGCACCCAGGCCTCCAGTTTCCAGCTTGGCCTCCTTGCCGGCAGAGAGCCGGGCCGCCCTGGGATGGCTTCCCGGTGGCCAGCCTGGGCTTTTAGCAGCCCCTCGCCAGGTCTCTGTCAGGACTGGGTGGTGGTCGTACACCTGGCCGAGGACTAAAGCGTCCTGTTGGGACAAGATCATGCTGAGATCCAACAGTAGTAAACGTCAGAGGTTTTCCCCTAATAGCTAATACGCCAGGAATTCTGACATGTCACATGCCAGCTCATCTTCTAACTTTGGTGAGAAGCCGGGGGCTCAGCTCAGAGGGACTGGCCTTGCTGACGTGAGCCTCTGGGCGGGGTGAGGTACACGGCCCCCGAGGTGCCAGGGCAACCACTGTGCCAGGGGAACTGGGTTGGATAAATCTGGGTTTGGTGGTGTTTGCCAAGCCTCAGAGAGAGCAGTGGGGAGGGGAGCTTCGCAGAGAGAACCCCTCCTTGGGCTGCCAAAGCTTCCAGTTTCCTGATGATGCCAAGACCCTAGAGAAGGGAGACCCTCTGTGAGACAGGGTCTCTGGGCCCCCTGGGAAGGGGCACTGGGGGTGTGGTGGTGGCCAGTGTGCCTGAGCCTGGCTGGAGAGTCACGTCCAATCTCTGGTCTGGGGCTCTCCTTGGCTGCAATAACAGGACAACTTTCTGTAGTTAGAAACAGGGGTTTATTTCTCTCACATGAAAAGGGGTCCGGGACTGGGGGCCGCTGACACTTGAAATCACCACTGTAGAGAGTCACCGTCTGAACACAGCAGGTTGGTAGATGGTTATATTTCCTTGTTGGTAAGTGCTCTGCTTCTGTGACCAGACAGTTCATGCATTTTTGAACGTCTGCCTTGATTCAAGCAGCCAAACGCCAGACCTCTACTGTGATTCATCTGCGAAGGGGAATGACCGCCTTCCTGGAACTGTGAAAGCCAGCTGGGGGCCTGGACCTTCTCTCTCACGCGTGACCTAGATCTCTCAGCTCCCCTCACCTCTGGGGTGCAGTTGATCCAGCTGCTGAGTGAGGTTATCCACACAGAAGGGCTTCAGAGACAGCTGCTGCGCTGCAGAAGCAAGACGCTACCACCACGTGCATGGCACGTGCCCCCGGGGCCCAGAGAAGCCAGATATGGGAGGAAGGTGCTGCCTTTGTAATTGATTAAATCTGAGCGACCAAAGGACATATAATCCTTAGAATGGAGCGCGCTGATCTGAAAATCAACACCAGAGAATTCTAGGAAGTACTTGAACAGTATTTGAGGAGAATAGAAGCTAGTTACTTCTAGTGCCACGCTTTCCTAAGACAGGAAGACGATGGGTTGGAAGGAGGAGACAATCAATCAGGGTGGGTCAAGACCCCAACATCCCCCAGATCAGGAGCAGCAGTAATTCAGCCCCTTCCCCCGGACTTTGCGTGATTCCCAGGATGTCTGCCTCCCTAGGCATGGAGATGCCCGTTGGGTGCAGGTCTGCGTGTTCGCGGTGAGAGGTGGGGCTGGGAGGCCGGCTCCTCCCTCCTAGTACCAGCACCCCAGGCTGGGTGGAGGACAAGGCTGTGAGACAGAACATGCGATTGTATTAAAAAGCCAGCACCTGAAATTTTGCTCTGGACTGGGAGCAACTTCGTAAGACACAAACGACTTTGATCAAAACCGTAAGATTTCATTTCCACTGAGAAGTGTGGTGATGGCTGGAACTCACCAAGCGCGTGTTTTGATAATAAATTGTCCCAAGTGTCTTATGTCCCTTGTCTCCAGGTGTTGCAGCCACATCTCAGGAAGGTGGTGCTGACTTCAGTGGAGCGGGGACCCACGGTGACTCCACTCCAAGTGGCGGGAGGGGCCCTCTGTGCAGCGCCCGAAAGCCAGGCTTTGAGAACGTTCATTTCCGTGTGCTCACTGCATTTTTTCCTTCTCATTGTAACTTCCGTGTCCGAGGATGTCCCCGTGTCCATGATCCGACGGCAGGCGTGTGCAGCGCTCACTGCGGTGTGTGCCGATTTGTGGTCTATCCTCCCGCCCGGAGCGCAGCCCCCCAGGGACAGGCACCCGTGCCGTCCACGTGTGGCCCCAGGGCCCCAGGGACCCTACACACGTTAGTTGGAAGAAAGGAAGGGTGAATTTGTGAGAGTGAATGAATGGTGCCCCGGGAACAGCCACTTTACTACTGTGTTTTTAGTATTTGTTAATGCATATTATATGAATAAAGGATTCTGTAGGCAGCTGAAGTGCTTTCCGTCCCCACCCTACCTCCGAGGCATTATCTTTTACAGCTTATCATCAGCGTCCTGTGGTCAAATTATATCCCAGTAAATAGCCACCTGTGAGCCACTCTTGTACAGAAATACTTGCTGAAAAGCATTTTTTGTTTTGTTTTTTGCTTAGGATGCTTAAGAAGCGAAACTATCTGGTCAACGTTTGTGAACATTTTTAAAGTTATTTCTGTCTTCACTGAATTGCGTTTTTGAACTTTTGGACCAAGCTAATCCTGTCAGTAACATTCTAGGCCCTGTCTCACATGGCCAGAGTCAAAAATTACTCGTTTATTTTTACAAATTATTGTGAAGCATTGGGAAGTAAAAGTAAAAATGCATCACTTTGTTCACTTGTAAAGCTGAAGAGTTTCCATGTATCTGTTAGCCATTTTCATTCAGGTGTCCATGGATTGGCTTTTTAAGCAATCTGCCAACTTATCTCTTGGAGTTCTGGCAGACTTCTTATTAACTGAACCTTAGGAATGCTAATTCCCTCCCATAGTTCTTGCAAACACTTTTCTATATTGTTACTTGCCTTTTAATTTAGTTTATGGCTTTTTTTTTTTGATGTGCAGAACTTCCTTAAAATGTTTCTGTGGTAAAATGGAGGATTTTGTTTTTTTACTTAAGAAGAGTTTCTCAACTAATCATTACAAAATTCCCCAAATGGTGATGTAATTGTTTTGGTTTTGATTTTAAATATATTATTACCTTTTAAATCCATCTGAGGTCTGTATTTATCCATACTGTGAGAATGTATTAACTTTCCTTTTTTGGTTTTAAAATGAACTGTGATTCTTTTTTTT
Source organism: Vicugna pacos (assembly GCF_048564905.1). Lineage (NCBI taxonomy): Eukaryota > Metazoa > Chordata > Mammalia > Artiodactyla > Camelidae > Vicugna > Vicugna pacos. The sequence continues at coordinate 1,044,484 of NC_132990.1, forward strand.
TCTGCAGAGGAACCTCAAGAACCCCTGGTCGGGTAAAGCACTGTCAGCCCCGGGAAGTGCTGGTGGGACCCGCGTGGCTGGTGAGGAGCCGCGTAACTGCCGTGGGCCTCTCCGGGCTTAGGGAGCAGCTCTGGTCCCTCTTCACACGTGTGGCTCAGACTCACCTTTCCCAGGGGCCTTTACTGCGAGGGGTATGTCCAGTGGGACAGGACCACAGATACCAGCCTGGGGCCTCCAGTCTGGGCAGTGCCCCTGACTCTTGGGGAACAGCAGACACGGGGTCTTAGAGCGGGCGGCTGGGTTGCTGGAGGGGGACCTTGTGGTCAGACTGCTGGGCTGGGAAATATTTGCTTCATTTGACCTTGGGGCCAAACCAGATCCATCTGCCATTTGAGAACAGAACTCTCTTAATGGAAAGATCCCATCCAAACAAAACTAAACATTTTTCTGAGGAAGAACTCTGGAATTTCTGGTCTGGTTATTTCTCATTCCACCCTGGTTGTTATGGCAATGAGAATCTTGTGCAAAGGCGGATGGTGGGAGCCTAAGTGACTTGCTTGAGAAAATGAGTCACTATTTAAATTGAGTTTTGTTTTGTTTTTCTCATAGAAGTAAGTACTTCAAGTATATTTCCAGGAAAATAAACACGAGGCCTATATGGTTTTGGCCTAATCAGACATGGCCGCCCACCTGCCAGCCAGACCTGCCACACCGCGGGGCAGTGATTGCTGCCCGCACCATCTTCCTCCTGGTGCCGAGCTTTACAGCCACCCCTCCAGCCCTCCGGGGCCTTCCTGTGACCTCGCCTACCATTAGGGAAATTTTTAATGAAATCTTGAACCTCTCAGAGACCTGCTTTTCCTTCTTAAGAGCATAAGTGCACATTAACACATCTGTGGTCACTACTCCTAAAGCAACACCCACAGGCCCCTGGGCTCTCCGTCTGCAGCTGGTTTGCCCTCTCCCTGGAGGAATGACGGTCCCGGGTGCTTGGTGCAGGGGCCCTGCTGTCCTCTCCTATGGCCTTGGTGTCCCTAAATGCAGGGTTGTCCTCTTACCTCCGGCACAGCTGCCCAGGACACTAATCCCAGGTGTGCTGGGACCACACCCTGCAGCCCTGGGGGCACCTGGGCTGCTTGTCTTCGGGTACAGAGGCCTCATGTTCACCACCGTGTGCAGACGAGCAGCACCTGTGTGCGCTGTGAAGACAGATCGGGAAGGAACTGGCTCAAGACTCCCTAGATCTGGGTTCCCTGGAAAGATCGAGTGGGGACAGTCTCCAAGGTTTTCTGCTTCTGAGCAGAGAGGAAGCTAGCAGGGAGATGTCTGCACGTCCCCTTCCCTGCGAACAGAAGGGGAAGGCAACCCTAGGCCTGTTTGTTTCTGTGTCTCGACACATCCACTCCTGAGTCTGTAAGTCCTGATGAAGTGGGAGACGGGTGACTTTAAACTGGGGCCAGATCGGGGAAGAATTTGAGGGGAGCAAGATTCAGCAGGGACCAGCTGAGAAACAGGCGGTAAAGAGGGGGCAGCCTCAGGTAGAAGATGGTGGGTGGAGCTGGTGAGGCCCTTTGGTGAACTGGGCGTGAGGACTGGGTGATTCTGAGGCTTCTGTCTTGAACGTCTAAGAGGAAACAGACTGGGGAGAAAGCGCGCTGCTTTGTTCTTCCCGTGAAGTAGAAGCTTGGGTCACCGATTCTTCTGATTTGCTTTTTCCTGTCTGTATTGCACGTTCCAAAGTCTCCTCCAAGGATTGCTTTAGTTGTGCCCTACCAATTTTGATGCACTGTGTTTTTGTTCTCATTCAGCTAAAAATATTTTATAATTTCCCTGAGATTTCTTCGTAGGTCTGTTTAGACATATGCTGTGTAACTTTTATTACTGGGCATTTTCTGGTTAACTTTTTGTTACTGACTTCCAGCTTAACTCCATTTTGTCAGAGAAACTGCTCCGTATGGTTTTATTTCTGTGAAGTTTATCAAAACTTGCTTTTGTGCTTAGCATGTGGTCTGTTTGCTGAGCATTCCATGTGCACTTGCAAAACACACAATCTGCAATTGTTGGCTGCTGTGTTCTACGTGTGTTCTGTATGTATATGTTCTGCATATGTGTTCTGCCTGTGTATATATGCTCCGTGTTGTAAACATGTATGTTCTACATGTATGTTCTCAATGTTTGTGGATGCTATATATATGTTCTCTGTATGCATATGTTCTATACATATTGATTACACCAAGTTGGGTGGTATTTTTGGTTAATATTTTGTTCAAATTTTCTACATCCTTACTGGTTTTGGGGGAAGCTTGTTCTATCAGTTACAGAGAAGTGTGTTAAAATCTCCAGCCACGACCGTAGGTTTGTCTGTTTCTTCTTTCAGTTCTGTCCGTTTGCCTCCTGCACCTGGCAGCCCTGTCACGAGGTGCCTGCACACTGAGGACTGTCGCCTCTTCCTGATGAGTCGGCCTTTGTTGCTGTGAAAGGGGAAGGTGCTGTGTGTGGGACGGGTACGGGCAGACGTCGATGTACAGGCGGAACCTGGAGTCTGGGCCTCAGGAAGAGATGCCATGCTGCCACTGAGGGCACACCAGTCCTCGGCCCTGTAAGTGGCACTGCTTGAGTTAGGTGAGCTGGCTGTTTGCTGTTCCCGGTTTACTTGCTCAAAAAGGTGGCTGTCCTAAATTTCATTCCTAAATATCCTTGCTAGGTGAGTAACTGGACTGTGTAATTCATACTGCACTATTAGTGGTTCGCTTGGCAGAGTTAGTGACCACCGGGACTGCGGTGGAGGGAACTGCAGGCTGACTGTCCACGAGCTTCCTCTCAGGAGCAGTGAAGTTCTCAGAGTATGCAGCTGTTTCTCCCTCCCAGGACTCCGGCCTTGTTCGAGACTGCCCAGTGCTTTCTGACTCCTGGGAGCCCCCTTCCCCACGCCAAGGGCTCCATTCTGTGGTCCAGCCACAGCTTACTTCATCACGCCTTAATGAGTGAATAGCTCTGTTGTTTCTGATTCTCTGACACCGACATCATGAACTGCATCATGACGACTGTTCTTACACATAAATTGTGCACAGCTGAATGCTTAATTAGGGGAAATTCCTGGAAATGAAATTACTGGGCCACGTGAAATGAACATTTTAAAGTTAGAATGTGTTTGAAGTTTATAGAGGAAACACAGGTAATAATTTGCTGTGTTGTACACTAGTTACTGTATTGTGGTAATGCTGTGATACAACAGAACCACTAAATGCAAAGGTTATAGTGTTATTCCACACAATGTAGCTGTAACCTTACCTCAGTATCACAGAACAGTACCATATTCATAGGCAATTATGGGATCCAGTTTTTAATTTTACTTATGAGGGGTGCGATCTTTTCCTCATTCTTTTTGTCTTTCATAATTTTTGTTCATTAATTATCAGTTTCTGCTGGTCAGTTTTCTAAGTGTTGACATTTTTCTTACTTACTTACTAGCTCCTTGTGTGGAAATCACCAGTCCTTCCATAAGAGGAAATCGGGACTAGCGGACAATTACTTAGCTCTCACTGGGCATCAGCCTGTTTCTAGGGCTCCCACAGCCGACACACTCTGCCCCACAGAAGTCGTGAGGCTGGGTGTGGCTCGGGGTCTAGGGAGCTGGACACCCAGGCTGCTGCTCCGAGGGCCCCTCATCCAGGCACCTGTGGGTTGTCCTTGTCCCTCGTGGGAGCTGCCACAGTGTTCCCTGCACATTTCTGCTGGGACATACTCCCTGAGTCAGACCCCTGCTGGCTGAGGGAGGGAGGTGGGCCTGGGCACCGGTCACATCCTGGCTCACCTGAGGGCCAAGTGCCAGAATGGGACTGGGGACAGACACCCAGAGCCCCATCACTACCTGGACGCTTGCCCCATCCAGAGGGGGCCAAAGGCGGGTGAGGCAGGGGCGAGTCTCAGCCCACTGGGAACTTTCTCAGATGAACTGACAGGCCAGCAACACTGGAACACATTTACTTGTCTGGTTTATTTTGCAAACAAACATCCTTTCAACTTGTTCTTGAATGTTATTTAGAAAACACTCTTGAGCTGTCTCCCCGGCATGGGGCGGGCAGACAGAGGCACATGGAGGTCACCCTCCCTGCCAGGCCCTCTCGCTCCGGGGGGCATCTTGCTCAGAGTCGCCCTGCGCTTCTGTGGCACAGAGGTGTCTCCTGAGCAGTGTCGTGGGTCCATTGCTCCCACCCCCACCACCTCCAGGGACTTCTTGTGGTCAGGCTGCCTGCCTCCGCGCCCCCTCCCAGCACCCACCACCGCTGACCCAGGTTCAGGTACCAGGCACCTCGCGTGGCCACCTGCAGGCCAAGTCGGGCTCAGCCTTCTCCCCGTCCCCTTGTCTTCCCGGGGTCTCATCAGTGTGGGCACAGGGCCGTGGGCATGTGAGCAGGGCTGTGAGCGCCCTTGACGCGGGCGGGTCACAGACAGAGATGCTGTTGGGATTTAAAGAGAACTTGCTCTAGCAGCCGCCCTCCCCCCATTCTGCAGGGCAGAGGCTGAGGCCCACATTATTCAAGAAACTTACCAAACCACGTCCGCGCCACCCCCCCATCTCCCGCCACCAGTCACCTCCAGAAAAGCTGCCCCAAGGTCATTCCCTAGCCCTGGAGCCTTGGGAAGCTCCCAGCTTCCAAGAAAGCCACATTTGTCCTTCTGGGCAGCACTGGTGGTGGCTGCTCTGCCTCTGCAGGGCTGGGTGTGGCCCGCCCGGCAACCACACCAACTACACCTTTGCTGTATTAACTTACTTCTAGGTCATTCCCTCTTACTCCCGCACCAACCTCGCTCAAGGCCTACCTCCCCTAAAACCTTTCACTCCTTTGCTGAACTCTCAGCGTTGTCTTCTGCAAAGCCTTGCACAACCTCGTGGTCAGATGGACAGACAGATGGACAAATGGGCAGAGGGCAAGGAGACACAGTGTAGACCGGATGTGGTCGAGGGTCTGCGAGCCACAGTGACGTCCACACATCAAAAGCAATGTTAAGTTACACTCACGTCCTTCACTTGTGCTTTCTGTATAACACGGGCACCTCGTGGGTTTGGGGACTTGTGGGCCCCCTTTCCCATCACCCCTGCTCAGTGCACAGACTTGCTGTCTCCGGTGCTGCTCTATTAAACTGCCCCCCCCATCCCGGCCAAAAGGAAACCCTCTCCACCCACCTCCTTCCTTCAGCCTCCCCACCTCAAAGCCCTCGAGTCTGTCTGACCAGGAGGGAGGGAACAGGAAGACCCGGAGAGCCAGCCCGAACCCTTTCCAGAGGGTGGGTGGGCGGTGCCCCTTGTAAAAGCCCCTGACCCACATTCACCAGTGCATTTCGTACACACATGTGCAGAAACTGGGACTAAATTTACAGATGCCTCACACACCTACAGCTTCCATAGAACCAAGCACAGACATTACTTGGGTTTTCACTGCCGGCTGATAGATTCGGGGAGACACCGTCTGCCTTTGCCTGTGAAAGTCTGCAGGATGATGAGGCACCTTATAATGGGGTTTCAGTAAAAATGGGTGTCTTTAGATCTGAAAGGGTTGTAATTATTTATGCTATGTTTGAAAATCACAAATTTTACGTCTTCTGGCTTCACAGTTGCAGTTGTTAAAACCATGCGAGCTCGTGTTTCTCAAGCGCATTGAGTGTCCCTGCTGCTGCTTACACTTCATCACCTGCCCCGCTCAGCACACGAGGGTTTGCAAAATCCTGCCTCCAAGAGCGAGCAGCTGCTTGGTCTCGTTTTTCCGCAGTGATGTTCTGACAGCTTATTCCCCCTGTTGCTTCCTCAGGGTCAGGTGCTGAACATCAGGCGCTCTAACAGAGATCCCAGTGCCACCCCAGGGTCAGTGTCCGTGCTGAGGCCCGCCGTCCAGGGCTCGGTCCAGGGCACCCCTGGGCAGGCGGGGGTGGGCTGTTGTCAGGAGCGAGGGGACCACCTACAGCCTGCCCCTGATTTCCTCCTTACACCTTCAGGAAACACAAAGGAAGTGACAGGCCCTATTCTTTCCATCTCCCAAAGAACACTCTTCTGTATAAAAGGTGCCCTGAATCCTTTGTGATGTCCACAAGCCAAGCGGGGCCTCGTAGAGGGCCGGCGGTTACAATGCAAGCACATGATGATGACACACCGCCTACTGCCTCTGCTGAGTCTCGACCCCGTTTCACAAGAATAAAGGATTAATCTGTGACCTTCCAGCAGGAACTGCATCTGGGGGGGGGAACGGCCACCTGGAGGAACAGACGAGCCTGAAATCTGCCTCAGTGGGTCGGGCTGAGGCTCAGCTTTGAATCAGACTAGACAACAAGCTTCCTGTGGAAAAGAGGTGCTCGCTGTCTCCAAGACCACGGACGGGCAGGTTGGGGCAAGGTGCAACCATAACACCCGTGGTGCTGGCGTCCACCCAGCCCCGGTGAGAGGGGAGCTGCTTCAGCCCTTCCAGGGCCAGCACCTGCCTGGAGCCCACTGCCACTTCTGGGAACTGATCTCTGGCACACCAGAGCGGACACCTATGTGCTCAAACGCTCATCAGCAGCGGTGGATGGACTAAACCACGCATGGCCGTGCCATGCAGCTGTCAGCAATAAGGCAGGTCTGTGTGCAGACAGGCAAGACCCACACAATCCGTCTTAACTAAAAAAGCAAGTTGCAGAGACTTCTATACAACATGATCCAATTTCCATGGAAAAAGAGAAGACCGAGAAGGAGGGAGAGGTGTGCACAGACATCGAGGAAACTCACAACATTTACCTCCAGACCAGAGAGAGGCAGATGGAGGATGGAATTCAGAGCCTTTCACGTTTCAGATTCTATCTACCTATATCAATATTTGAGGTTTTGTAACTCCTCCATGTAATTTCTATAACCTGAAAACCTAAAAAAAAAAGCCATTTAAAAACTGCCATTCTTGATGAGAAAGGAAGGTGCATGCTACTTCCGTCTGCAGAGAGGAGGTATGTTCCCCAGAATGGCTCCTGGGCACCTGCCGGTCCTCAGGTCAAGCACTCTCTTCCTTTCGATGAGTCTGGAACAGGTTCCTGCCTTACCCTAGTCCTCACGAGGCCCTTTCCACCAGCAGACAGCTGACAGCTACCATCACCTGCAGCCTGGGGTGCGGCTCTTAGAATCTCACTGGAGGCTGGTCCGCCAGCTCAATTCTCCAAGTTGGGCCTCCAGAAAATCTGCCTTGTAGCAAGGTGCTGCATTCCTCTCGGAATGAAGCAGTTTGGTTGAGCACAGAGTTTCCTAGAAATAGATTTTGTATGTCTGTGGCACAAATGGGGGTAGACAGGTGTGCACACATGTGCACAGACATAAATGCACACTGGCATGTGTGTGCTCAGCCCTGCCCCTACTTGGCAGGTTCTCAGGTTCTGTGGAGCTGGGGATTAGATGTCAGGAGCCAGGTGCATCGCCCCCACTGCTGACCGGCTGCTGTAAGGAACATGTCTCTGCAGGCTGCATAAGTGCCCTAGGGAAGGTGGCTGCCATGTGCCACCCTCCCCACCCTGTCCCACATCCAAGCTCTGCTGCAGACGTGAGGAGGTTTCCTCTGAATGTCCCCAGCTCAAGGCCCTGGGGCCTCAGGATTTGCTACTCAGAGTCACTCAGCACACAGACACGGACCGGGTTTTATTCAAGTGGTCAGGCATGGTGGCTTGGGGACATTCCACACATGGTTACAACACTTTACAAAGACATATGTTGACTCTGATCACCTGCTCCTCTGCCAACAATGAGAAACACTCACTCTCCCCTCTGCTCTTCATTGGTCCAGACAGTCCAGTTTCTGGCTCACGGCCTTGGAGGGCTGTCCTGGGAACATGTCTGATGTCCGAGCACAAGTGACCGTCCCAGGTTATGGGAGCTGGCTCTCCAGTTGGTCGTGTGGATCCGGTCACAGCAAATCTTCTAAGTCAGGGAACCTGGCTCCAGGGTTTCTGGGTGGTTCCTGGACACTGCCCGCTGCTCTTGTTCAGGCTCCCCGTAGCTCGCGCCAGCCATCCTGGTCACGGGCACTCGCACCCAGGCCTGTGATGTCTCAGAATGAAGATGCTGTAGCCTCATTGCTAACAGGGACCACTATCATAAAGAGGTTGGAGAACTGGCAAAGCAGTTGAAGCAGCTGGACGGGGTTGTGAGCAGAATGCCTGCCGAGGGGGGGTGTGCCCTGGACAGGGTGTGGGCCTGCTTTTCCCCACACCCCCCGTCCCCCGCCCCCGAGGCCACTCAGCCCCTCTCAGACCCACGAACAGTCAAAGGAGGCCAGGCGAGGACAGCTGCTTGCCAATACTGGATGGGAGCTTGATACATTTTAATCTTTCATTAAAATAATTCTCCACTCAAACAGAAATGACTTCAAGATTATTCTCATTAAGGAGAGAGCAGGTTTCCACCCCCACCAAGTAAAATGCCTGGTCTCCCTGCCCCGCGGGTGAGGTCACCACCCGCAGGGCCGCCGACGGAGCCCTGCCCGCTGCCTGCTGGGCAGGGCCTTCAGAAAGTGCAGGTGCCCTGGGAGTGGGGGGACCGCTCCACCCGCTGTTCTCACCTGGCGCCCTTCTCTGCACTCTCCCTGCCAGCCTGGCTGCCCCGGTGGAGCAGCAGCAGGTGGACAGCCCAGAGGTGGCCGTAGCGGGACTCGAGCAGTGGGGTACGGAGTGGGCGCTGGAGGGGCGGGTCCGCCCGGGCTCGCAGGAGAATTTAACGGAAGCCCTCGGAGGGCGGCTACGTGTCCTGCTCACAGGAGGGCTGCCCGGGGGACCTGGGGGCGGGAGGCCAGTGGTGCTGGTTATTCGGAGGGAGGGCGGCCAGCATCCCAGCTCAGGCCCACGCTCCCCGCAGAACAGGCACTGAGATTAGGAAATTCCTCATTTTTTCCCTCAGTCGCTGGACCCAATACCTGGGCTTCAACCGCCTTGGTCTCTCCTACTCTCTTTGAAAATAGGGCCGGCTACACAGCCAAACATTAACGAGACAATTACTAAATGCTGGAGTTCTACAATCACTAGGTTTAACCCCCAGGCGGTTACAAGGTAACCCGGCTGGCTCGCCCCGCAATCCTGGCGGGGACCCCGGCTCACGGCCCTCACCGCGGCTCCGCTGCGCAGTGGCCTCACCGCTAGATGACCGAGGTCTCCGTCTGCAGGAAGGACGGGGTGCGGGAGCCACGGGGCACCTGCAGGGCGCCCTCCGAGCCGTTCCTGGAGATGGACGAGCTATGCAGCCTGTAGTCCCGGCCGGAGGGCCGGCTCGGGCACAGGCCTCGCCACTTCCTTCTCAGCTCGCTCTGCACCTGCGGGCGAGGGCAAACGCAAGGCGGGCGGTGGGGGTCAGGCGGACGACAGGCTTGGAACGGGACCCCAGGTTCCCTCTAATGCAAACACCTGTGAACGAACCCCTCCCTCTTCCGCCCTTTTCTGTGTGGAGGGTGCGACATTCCTGCCCGCCCATCAGACGCGCTTGGGAGGGTGCGGCAGGGAAAGGGACGCGGGACCCGACCGGGGCCTAGGGGAGAGTGTCCAGGCTGCGGAAACCAAGGCTCCGAGCTGCAGGTTCCAGGATCTTCAGTCCGTAGGACAGCAGCTGACACACCCAGAACCGAGAGAGCTAATTCGGATTTTCAGGGCATGCAGTGCTTTTACCTACGGTCCTGGTTCTGCTCCCTCAGTCCTGGTGAGGGAGTTCCCGGGGAGTTTGGAAAGAAGGAAGGGAGGCAGGTGTAGCAGTCGCTCAGGCCAACATGAGGGCCGCGAGGAACAGCAAGTAGCGGGAAAGGGGGAGCCAGCGAGGCGCCAGCTGGAGTGGCGGCCACAGCCCAGGTGAGTGGGGGCCAGCGCGGCGGGGGCGGGACAGAGCGGGGGGGGCGGGGTGGAGGGCGGGGGGTGGGGCTGAGGATAGAGGAGCGGGGTGGGGTGGGGGTGGGGTAGAGGGTGGGGTGGGGGCGGGAACTCAGGGCATGGGGCGGGGCTCAGGGGGGAGCAGGGCAGGGGCGTGGGTAGAGGGCGAGGCGGGGCAGAGTTGGGAGAAGGGAGTGGGGTAAAATGTGGGGCGGCGGCAGAGGGTCAGCAGAGGGCGGGACAAGGTGGACCCGCGGGAGGACTGGCCGTGGACCCGGGAGGGGCCCCAGACTCCGTGACAGCGCCTGGCGGGCGGCGCAGACCCCCGCACGTGCGGGCAGTGTGAGCGGGGCCGAGACCCCAGGTGCTGGGCGGCGGCACTGACCCCATGGAAGGCTGGGCCTTTTGCAGGGCTGGGGCATTTTGGGGAATTCCTCATAAAGCGAGAATCTGTGCTTGCTTCCCAGAGGTGAGCACTTACTTCACTGTTCAGAAAGCAGTAGAGAACCGCCACCACCAGGCCCTGCAGGTGGAAGGGCGGTCAGAGGCCACTCGCCCCCGCCCCCGCCCCCGTCCCAGGGACGCCCAGCCCCTGCTCACCGCACCTGAAAGGATCCGATGCACAATTCGAACAGGGTCTGGTACTTGGAGGAGATCCCGATGGGAAACACGGCAAACGCCATGTAGTGGACTCCAAACAGCGGAATGAGCAGCAGGGTGGACTTGGCGAGCCTCCTGCACCAAAGAGAAAGGATCCTGAGGTCCCCGCCCATTCTGGAAAGAATGTGTGAACTGACCGCCAGATCACCTTCCCTCCTACCGCAACGGAGCTCCTACAAGAAACTTGACAGGTTTGGCAAGAAGATACTGGTCTGAGGGGTCTCACTGCCCCTTGGGCCACTAGTTTTAATAGTTGAGACCCATCCCAGCATTTGAAGGGGGGGCAAGCTTTACTTTCAGATCAGAAGAGCAGACAAAACGGTGGTCCCTTGAACACACGTGTGACAGAGAGTGTCCCCGTGGAGAGCAGACTCAGAAGTCGGGGAGCCCAGACGGGATCTAATTTCTTTGTCACAGAGCTCTTACCCTCCCTAGTCCGAGCAGATTTTCTCCTCACCGTGTTGTTTGTAAAAAACAAAATAACTGAACGCAACTCCACCCTCTGAGGAGCCCCATTCCTTGTCTGAACCTTTCCCGCTCCCCAAGCGGGTGCTGGTCACGCTCCTCCAGGTCAGGGCTTCCCAGTTCCTCCTGCACCAGAACCTGGTCATGTTAAAACGCCGCTTGCTCCCAGCTCTGAAAGTCTGGGGTGTGACCTGAGAATGCATTTCTGTCAGGTTCCCGAAGATGCTGTGGCTGCTAGTTGGAACCCTGCTTTGAGAACTACTGCGCTAAGGCAGTGACTCTCACAGCTGCACTAGAGAGTCATCTGGGGGGCTCTTCAGCTTCCTCAAGTCTGCCTGGCCCTCATCCAATGTCAGGTCACTGCAGGTGGCTGGCATCTTCCCAGGGGATTCAACGTGGTCCTATGTGACCTTGCTTCCGCCACCTGGTCTGAGGGTCAGGAGCACTGGGGTCACCGGCTGGCCCACCAGGTGATGTGTATGCACATCAAGGCCCCCAAATGAACCACCAGCAGGTGCTCTAATGACCAGCCTCATCCTGGAAACTCTGAGTGAGGGGTGCCTCCTTGCTCCTCCCCCACCCAACACTTGGAAAAGTCACGAATTTCTTTACATATTTTTGAGTCACCTGCCTCAAACCTAGCACTCAGAGCCTCAAATGTAAGTTCTAGAAATGTGTTCATTTCTCCCAGTTCCCTCAAAAAACCCACCTGTGGTGTTTACCAGAGGCTTGCCTCTGTATTGGACCATCTGCACAAGCCCAGAAGCCCAGCCTACTCTGCAGCAGACGTGAACGCCCCTGGGCAGCAGGGAGAGCCTGCCCACCCTCCAGGCTGCAGCTGCAGATTTGCACATCTGACTTTACGAGGCCCGCTGTGCCCGCACTGCACTGACACTTGGGCTGGTGTCACCATGCGTGAGGATGGGCCCTGCAGGGAGCTATGCCGTTGGTTAAACTTCAGCGAGAACCTGCCTGAATTCCAATTATCCATCTGCCCAGAAGTGCTTTGTGCTGGTTTTTGGAAAAGGGTTCTAGAGGCTGGGCCCCAGGGACCCTGTGTGGGGAGACCTGTTACTACACTACTGAGACAGTTACAGGGAGAAGAAGAAGACGGCAAAGTACAACCAGGCGAGATCACAGACATGCTCTGCCTTTTGTGTTATCCTGGAAAAAGACCAGATTCTATTATCCCCACTTTGTTTTGTTTCCAAAATAAAGCATCTGTCTCTAAGACCTACTCAGTGAACTTCCCACAGAACCCGGAGGGAAGGTCGGCAGGGCTGTGAACACGACTAGCAGAAACACTAGGAGTCAGTGTGAAGACAGCCTGGGTGGCAGGCATGGGGGGTGGGGCCAGGGGCCGCCCAGCTTCTCACCTGAGCCAAGGAAATGCTGCTCGGAAGGACTGCCCCGCACCCTGCGATCTGACGTGGCAACCCATCTAGCCCGGCCTCTGTGGTGGGCTGGGCAGAGATTTCCACGCCGGGCACAATGAGGGGTATGTGTGTTTCCTAACTCTGTCACAGTACTTATTGCTGCCAGGCACGAAATGTCTTTGAATATTAATTTAGTTAATTGAGTTTTGAATAAATCTCAGTTGATCCTCAGAGCCTCAGTGACAATTACACTATTATTTCTACTTTACAGGTGAGGAGACTGAGGCTCAGAGCAGCCCAGTCACTTTCCCCCAGGCCTCCATGACCACCAGGATGCTGCCCGTCTCCCACTCTGTTTGAAGGAGGGGAGGGAGGAGACGGCTGCGTGGGGCCCACCCTCGGGGCAGGCTGGTAACCTGCGCAAGAGCCAGGGCCACACAGCTTTCAGCAGCTGCAGCTCCAACCAGGTCTGTCTGAACCCAACCACTGTACCAGCTGTACCAACCACTCACACCAAACTGATTTTATTTTGTATCTGAGTTGTGCGCTGTATCTTTTCCTTATAAATTCGTGACAGACATGTACAGAATCTTCAAGTTCCTTTACTGTCTCAGAGCCTCAAGAATTTTTTTTTTTTAGGAAAATTGTTGGATCTCGTAGATCCACAGTCATGTGGAGGAGGCTTAACCTCTGCTCCCTTTCCTGGGAAGGGAGAGGGTCTCAGCCATCCCCAGGCTGTCACTCAGCATGTCCACAAACATCAGCGGAGTCATGATCAAGCACAAGGCCCGACACCAGGTGCCACCTGAGCCCTGAGGTCTGAGGGGGCAGAAGAATTAAACATGAGGTATAAATAAGGTGTGGCCAAGGAGAAAGGTCAGATGACAACGCAGGAAAGTAGGCAAAGCACCTCGAGAAGCAGCTCCCTGGGGGGCATCATGATGGAAGGAGGGCCTGACAGTTGCCAGGGCAACCTGCCCTCGGACAAGACCCTCCGTCTCTGGGGGTTCCTGTGAAGTGGCCAAGGGCACACGCCTGCGACTGAAGGAGGAGAGCTGGGGCCCTCTGGGCCTGGCTCTGATCTCCTCACACGCGCTTCGTCCTCACCCTTGGGTCCTGGGTGACGAGGTGTGTCTAAGCACATACTCACTTGTACTGGGACTGGTCATTGCCACCAACATCTGGGGATGTCAACTTCTGCAGTAAAATTCGTATAATGCTAACAAAAAGGATGAAATTGACCTGCACAAAGAGAGATGACACATTTGTGTGTGATGCCCCCTGGAAAGGAGGCCGGGATGTCTGTGGCTGAGCCTCACCAGTTTCAGCAGGGCCAGGGCCCAGCACAGCTGCCTGCCGCCCCCCAACCCCGAGAGCGGGACAGTGTCCCCTGCAGTGTCACATACACTCTGGCCCTGGGCTGCGGCGGCTAAGTAAACTGACTTTGAGATGTGCAACGGACAGACCGAAACCTGGTTCAGCTCAGAGGCTGCACACTTGGTCCTCCCGACGGTGATTCCCCTGAGGGTCCCCTGAAGGAGCAGTCTCCTTCTCACCCACCCCCTTCCCTGAGACTCCACCCTGAAGGTGGGCTGAGCCCACCGTGGAAGAGCTCGGCCTTGGGGTTCGGGCCTCAGAAGACCCAGGAGAACGGGGCTATTTATATTTACTTCTGGGCAGCAGCCCGCTCTTTGCCCAAGTGTGCAGCCTGGAGGGTCACTCGTGTTTCAATACAGAAATGACTTACTATAATGGAAATTAAAATTGGTGTTCGTATAAGCCACCAGGGAACACTGTGGTCGTTGGTATCTCAGCAACTGTTGAGAGAGGGAGTCACATTACCACGGATGATTCCAGCTACAAATCCAGCACAGGCTAAGCGCACTGCCCGGGACTCACCCCTTACAGGGTGCTTGCAAAACAGAGCCCAAAGCCCCCTCCCCTCCCCTCCCCTCCCCTCGGGGTTGTTAGATGGTCCCTCTTGACTGCCGTGCTCCACCCTGAAGGCACAATTGCTCTGCACTTAGAGATCTGCTGATGCAGAGGCAACTCCAGAAGCTGGGAGAAGGGGCAGGCCAAGCCCTAGGAAGGCCCACAGCCTGGGCGTTGTCCACCCTGAAGGCACAATTGCTCTGCACTTAGAGATCTGCTGATGCAGAGGCAACTCCAGAAGCTGGGAGAAGGGGCAGGCCAAGCCCTAGGAAGGCCCACAGCCTGGGCGTTGGCGCAGCTTTCTCCAGCTGACATCGCAAAGAGAAGTCTGCCTTCTGAAAATCAGTTCTCCTCAGCTCCCAAATGTTTAGTATTAGTATCTTGAATGAAAGCACAATGCCATCAGAATAGCTGAGGCAGGCACTGCCAGGAACGTTTGTCCAGTAACAGGTTTCAGTTTTGCTTTTCAGCATAAGGGCTGGCTCCAGCGGGAGGCTGGGGTTGGGTGCTGGTGAAACGCCTCCCTTGTTCCCTCGGTCACCCGCACTCCCTCCCAGCAGGGGCAGAGGCCCACCCTGGACCCCAGCTGGGGTTGACAGTAGGATGTGGGGCTCCTGGAACCCACAGGGCAGAGGGGAGGCTTCCCACAAATGCTGTCTTAGACCTGCAGCCCTGGCCCACCCTGCAGCTGCTCCTGGTGTGGGAGTGAGCCAGGCCGAGGCCAGGAGAACTGCCCAAAGTGCCAGTGACAGATACATGTCACATAAACTACAGCCATACAACTGGACTTTGAGAGGCTCATTACCAGAATAGACAACTGGTAGACCACAGCCTCGTGGTGGGAACTCTTGGTGCCTGAGTTTGGGGTCTTGTTCTGGCTCATTGTACTCACCAGGCAGAATGTCTGCGGCCCTAGGCCGGCTGCGCTGTCTCAGAGGGTGGTTCCCAGCTGGCCATTGTGACCTGGCTCAATACTGGGCTCTGCGTTTGCTTGGCGCCCTTTTGTGAATACTGCTCCAAGCTCTGGGACGCTGTTCTGTCTCTGCCCGGTTTACCCCAAACTCAGCTCTGCTGTGAGACCTGGTTCAGTCCCATCTCTCCCATGGCTTCTCCCGATGAAGTTCAATGTCCTCTCCATCAGGTATTCAAATCCTCAGCTTGGCCACATGTGCTGCCTTCTGATCAGTCACGGGGCCTCTCCCTAGTTTCCCAAGACTTGGTGATGCCAGGAACTTAGCGTCACTAGATGGATCTCAATTAAAAGGCAGAGGTACAGGCCCAGCACTCACCCTGTGTCTTCTAACGAGAGCCTGGCTGCAATCCACGCACCTGTGCAGACAGTGGGGATGCCTGCAGAAAGACACCTGGTTACCACCACCCACGCTAGTTCCCTGGACCAGCCCTGCAGGGACAGAGTGAGCCTTCGTCAGCCCAGCCATCAAGGACCAGGGCTTTCTGATGAGCAAGTGGAAGCTCTTCATAATACAGACAAGTTTACGCTCATGCCTGATGAAGCAGTGAAGATAATCTGAATGCTTTGAAAGCTGAACCTTCACGGGCCTGAAACAAATCACCATTTTTTTGTGGGTGTCTGTGTCAACGTGCTGGCAAGGCTGTGTCCAGACATGGCGGTGACCTGAAGGGGTGCTCCTGGCTGTGAGTGTGGGGGTCCCGCAGCTTTACCCCCTTTCCAATTCTGGTCAGTGTGGAGTCCCACTGACGGGCATGTGGTCGGGACTCAGGATGGACGGCCCCCTGCTTTTTCTCCTCCCAGGCCCCTTCCTTCTGACTTTCCCAGCATCAGGGTACACCTCAGCCAATGAGAGAGCAACCTGGTTCTCAGAAATATTAATGTACTGGCTGCAGGGACCTCCAGTGGCCCTAGGAAAGCTCTTCCTACAGGCTCAGCAAAGTGCTTTCGAGCTGAAAGAGTCTGCATTTACAGGTCAGAGAGGACGGAATCAGGAACCTGGAGGGTTTGGGGGTGGCAGTGTGCGGCAGGGCAGGAGTCCTTACCCCATCCAATCAGGAGGTAGGCCACAAAGCGTCAGCTGGGGGAGAATATGGCCACCAGGAGGGTGTGGAGATACAGCCCCTCCATCAGCAGCCAGCAGAAGTTGGCCATGATGCAGTACTGGAAGACCACCAGGCTCAGCTTGCAGCCCACCTGGAGCCAGACAGCAAGAGACACACACTCATGGCAGGCAGCGCCGGGCAGGGTGCAGCACGTGCTCACGCCCTCCGTGTAACCCGACCCTGACACAGAGGTGTGAACCCAAGTGTGTGCGTGTCAGGGCACGGCTGGCCGGGGTCGCTGGAGGGTAAACACCAGGTGAAGGCAGATGCCCACGTTGTCCCGGAGGTGATTTGTAACTCTGAGGGAACACAAGCGGCACCTGGCACAGCCTCTCTCTACCTCATCCCACCTCCTTGCCACCTGCATCTTCATCCTCCACCCTGCACCCCCACCTCTCTCCCTCCTCCTCCCCTCCCTGCACTTCCTCCCCTCCCTCCTCCTCCCCTCCCTCCTCTTCCCTTCCCCCCTCCCCTTCCCCTCCCTCTTGTCTCCCCTCTGCACCTTCTCCCCCTCCCTTCACCTCCTCTCCCAGCTGCATCCTCACCCTCAACCCTGCACCCCCACCTTTCTCCCTCCTCCTCCCTCCCTGCACCTCCTCTCCCGGCTGCAACCTCACCCTCCACTCACTCCCACTTCTCTTTCTCTGTCTTCCTCACTGTCCACTCTTAACAAGAGATAGGAAAATAAAGGGGAAAAACAAGAGAAACCCAGCAAATAAATTTTCCCCAGGCGTTTCAAAAGGGAAAAAATATGTGTTACACAAAATAAATATATTTTAATCTCTCAGAACCCCACATAAGTAAACATGTCAGGTATTTCTACATCATGAGCAAACATGGCATTGAGGCTTATAGTCACTAAGCTCATATAAATGTTCTACAAATCCAGCACTTTATTTCTATTTTTCTGTATCTTTGCAGCCTCCTCCCCAGATATGTATCTGTGGGTGGGGTGGACACATCCACATACGTGTGCAGATACACTCTTATGTGTATGTGTGTGGATTTACTCATACGTGTGCACGGAGCAGATGTGCTTGCAGGAGATGCGCGGCGGCTTTCAAGCTGCTGTCGGGCTGGAAGGAGCTCTGGCCCGCGGAGGCTCCATTCTTTCCAGGACACCCAATCCCGTTACCTGTCCTCGTTTCTCTTGCCTCAGTTAAGCATGATTCGGTTTCTTTCTAAGGTACGGCACGGACGGCTGTTACCGTGTACTGATGCTGCGTGCGGGGAGTGTGGTCTGGCACGTGGAGGCTGCCCACGGGCCACCGTAAGTGGACAGATGCACATCATAACACAACTGTGAAAACAGGGGCAGCAGCCCGGGGCCTCGGGCCTCAGCACCACCCGCTCATTGGAACAGTGGCAGGAGTGTGTGCTGCGTGTGGAGGGGGAAGAGCTCTCCGCCTCCCGGAGGAGGAAACCATGGGGCCCTGCTGCTCGTCCAGGGGGGCGGGTCCCGCACCCATGGCGGTGTCTCCCCCTTTTGCAAAGCTGCCCAGCACTGTTTGTTACAATTTCAATACAGATGCCCTTTGATCCATCCAGTCCCCCTCCAGGGCCATCTGATCGAGGGAGAAGCACCAGTGCGCAGAGACATCCGGGCGGTGATGCTTGTGGCGGCAGAACGTAGAAAACCAAGGTGGGCAGGCTGTTACTGGTGGGACGGCTACAGTTTTATCACACCTCACGCTGGGTTCAGGGGAGATCCTGAGACAGGGGTAGACATGGAGGATTTCTGAGATATCCTGCTGAAGGAGGAAAGATGCAGAAAACATGTGTTTAAGGTGATTCCAATTCCATTTTCTTGGGAAAATGTTTAAAATGCAGCCTTTGCTCATCCACCAGTGAGTGCTCCCAGGACAGGAGGTCTGGGGAGCCATGCGCTGTCTGCTGACCTCATCTTCTTCAGGCCTGGAGGGGCTGAGCAGCCACGTGGCCGGGACAGTGCCCCACAGGGACCTCGCAGGTCTGCCAAGTCCAGCAGGTCCTCACCCTGCTCCGGGAGCCTCCCACCACCATGGCCAGGCATCTGGGGACCACACTGGTCATCCACGGGGGCTCCTGCTGCTGGGCAGCTTCCAGGTGGCCGTCTGGTCATTCATTTCTCTAGACTAGAGCATGACTTCCACAGGACTTGGATGAACCCCAAACCAACCAGGGCAGAGAAGGAGGCCCACATGTTGCAGGGCGGGGCCATAGTGGGGAGGGGATGGGGCTCTGTCCCTGGGTCCACTTTCTGATCCAATAAAGACACTGGCTTCTCGGAGGCCAAGCTGATCGAAAGGGATGGGACAGCCGCACCCACCCCAGGGTCGTCAAAGGTAAACATGTGTCCTCCCGGGCCAACAGGACATGAGGCGTCTCCCTAGGGTGCTGGGAAGACTGGCAGGTGCTGGTAGGAGCGAGTGAACAGGATATTTTACTTGAATATGTGACAGTGATGGTTGCAGGGCTGAGACAGCAGGTGAAGTGGGCCTTGGCGCCTATGCGGGGCTGACAGCTGGAGCCTCAGTGTGCAGCAAGCAGCAGACGTGATGGCTGTGGCAACGTCCACTTGTGTGGTGTCACATGTCCTATGTCTACAGCTGCAGACACTCGCCAGACGTGGCTCCCCAGCACCACGCAGAGCCCTGACCAGCCATCCTTCCCAGGTGGGATCCAAAACATGCGATGGAGCAGAGTCTGGAGAGTGTGTGAGCTGCACACACATGCCAGTGTGTTTCTGCATGCATGTGCACCTTTGTGCATGTTTCCGTGTGTGCCCTCGTGCACACGTGTGTTCTGGGCACTGCTCACTTCCCCTCCTCCTGCCCCTTCTGCCTTTTCACCTGGGGCTGTGAGCCCAGGGCCCTCCGCCACGTGCAGACCCCTAGCCCAGCCTCCAGCCACTGCAGAGCTCAAGGCCTCTGAGTTTGCCCTGACTCTCTGGGCAGGTGGGGCTCGGGGCAGGGACACTGGTTCCCGTTGCTCCCCCATCCCTCAGTGGGGGCCTGGCAAGGTCCTCAGTCTACGCAGCAGGAGACAGTTGAGGGCACAGCTCCGGATCAAGTGCCTGGTGTTTGTGGATCCATCAGGGACACCGTGTCCTTTAACAAAGAGCCAAGTGGGGAGGGCTCCTTCAAGCAGAGGTTTGAGACGCATGGAGAAGTGATGGAAGGTTCTTGGCAGGAGGGAACCTGGGTCTCCCGCTCCTGGTGCTGGGCGACCCCCTCTACACTCCGGGGACCCCATCTGGGGACAAAAGCCCTGTAGCCCCACCTCCACCCGGGGGCGGGATTTGCCAGGTGGAGGATCTCCTCAGTTTTATTATTACGCTCAGTCCACACGCGTGGCTGGCAAGACTGCCCCCAGATGTGTATTTACGTGCAGGCCTCGGAGCAGCCTCCACTATCTTAAAACGACAGTGTTTCAAATCTGTTCTGTCCAGGGCAGCGGTGCCAGTGGGTGAACCCACCGTTTGGAATGCGAGAGGGGGCCAGCTTTCTGGCTCCGAGCGAGAGAGGCGCCGGCCCCGGAGCCGGGATCACGGCGGGGAAGACGCTGCACGGGGACTCCATCTCGGAGGAGCTCGATAACCGCACCGAGCTGAACTGGCCCCAGAGACCCACGCGCGGCCACCACAAACCTCGCCTGCACCTGTGGAAACTGCTGGTTCAGATGCTCATCCCCGTGTCGCTAGCTGGGCGCCGCGGGCACTGTCCCGCACGGGAGGCTTCCTCCCAGCCATCGGGGAAGCACCCACTGCTCAGGTCTCGGACATTTGCGGAGAAAACACGGGGGAGCGGGAGGGCGAGAGGACGTGTGTCCACCTGTGCCAGGACCTCCCACCCCGGAGTGGCCCTGCATCCCGCCGGGGGGGCCGTCGCAGGAGCCTGGCTCTGCCGGGGGCCTGCCTCGCGCCCGCCCTGCAGCCGCTGGCGGTGCTCGGGTCCTGCCAGTCCTGGGCCTGCTCCGGCCTCCGGCCAGTTTCCTCTCCTTCCGCACCGACTGGGACCTCGGACCCGGGCACCGGCGCCGGGACTTCATCCCAGTGAGTATCCCCACCCACCTTCAGGGAGAGGACCCTGCCCGGGGACAGCCTACCCAGGAGGACGGCTGGTCGGGGCAGTGCAGCGTGCCGGAGTTGGAGTACAGGATGTCGTCCTTGACCAACACGGAGAGAGCTCGCAGGATGAAGGAGAGGAACAGGTTCAGGTGGATGTAGTTCCGGGTGCAGCGCAGCTTCCTGCGGGGGTGGGGTGGGTGGGGGAGGGGCGCCGGGGAGGGGGAGGGAGAGGACGTTGGGGACAGGGAGGGATGTGGGGGAGGGGTGAAGGTCGGAGGGGAAGGGGAGGAGATAGATGATCACTGTTTTGTGCACACTTTAGTGATTGCCTCTGTGGTTTTAGTCTTAAGGCTTCTTTTTTATGGAAGTTATTTATCTAACCGTTCCTTATTGTATATTTAAGATGTTCTTAGTTTTGCATTATGGTAAATTTTTTTCTTACATAAGTCTTTTTCCTTATTTCTGACTTATCTCTTTAGAAGCAAGATTTCAGGATAAAAGTATGAAGCAAAGATGTCTCGAGACTGCAGGGGCCTGCACCCACTTCACAGATGTGAAGACCACGTTGTCTTTACAGCAAACTTCCTGCAAGGCCCACAGCAAATGACCTGTCTTTGAACTTAACTTTATGCGATATTTTGCTTCTCTAAAAAATTCCCAGAACATTTTGTTTATAATTCTTTTACAACACTTAAATTCTACTTTGCAGAAGACTTAATTGGATATTTGATTTAACTCTGACTTTTAATTGTTTGGAGTCATTAAGAAACAAACTGCCCCACACAAATGCACTTCCAAGATCATTAAACATTAACTCTGGTTAAGTAAGGTTAAGGAAAGTTTAAAAATTTTGAAGAATGTTAAAAAATGTATACTAAAGTGGTCTTCCACTTGTGGCTACTAAAGGGGAGCTTATCTGACTACCCTCCCACCAAGGGGTCAACACGATTTTAAACTCTGGAGAGTAGCCAAAGCAGCTGGGACTCGAAGGACAGGCCCCTGGAGAGGAGGGAGGCATGGAGGCCCTGTGGACACCCACCCCTTGTCACCTCTGCTGGTGGTTAACTCATGTCTCAGGGCACAACGACCACTTAGAAAGCAGAGGCTGAGAGCTTATGACAATGTCACTGGACAGCATGGGCCACAGAGGAAGTTAAGGGATTTCAAGTAACAGATGCAAGCAGCAATCATTCTGGAGAAAAGGGAAACACAGAAAGTCCAAATTTCAGCAGGCAGTCACCTACTGAGGCTTTCCTTCTTTTATTTCCAAGGTGTTCATGTGCTGCTTGAGCAGAAGAATCCCCAGGTTTTCATTCAAAACCCTGAAGTGCTGTGACTTAGGAATAATGACAAACCAGAAGTAAACTGGCCTTCACAGAGCCTGGAATACAGCCTCAAATCAGCTCAGTCCCTGACTGTCTCAGGCTGGTCTGCCCATCTTGCTAGAAAAATTAAATCCTCTCTGTAGTCAGATGTAATCAGAAGCCTTTATAACTTAATTATTTGTGATTTCAATAATAAATTGCTAGGTATGCCAGAAACAGGACCAAATGATCAAATGCAGTTAAAAAGGAAAAGCAAAAACGAAACAAAGGACAAAAAGAGAGCCAGTTACTGGCATTTTAAGACATAGACTATAAAATTACCCTGATTAATATATTCAAGGAAATTGATAAAGAAATGAATTTTATTATAGAATGGAATTGATTATAAAAATCAAATGACAAACTGAAAACTTAAAAAAGAACCTTGAAACTAAGAATAAATTACTGGTGTAACATTAGACACAATAAATCAGAGTATTAGGAACTGGAAAATAGATCAGTAGACTATGTCTAGATTAAAGTAGAGAGAAACAAAATAATCGAAAATATAAAGAAACAATAGGAAATATAAGGGAAATGGTGAAAACATTAAACGTGTGAAAATGGAGTTTCAGAAGGAGAGGAGAGAGAATAAGGTAGAAACAATATTTGAAGAGATTCTAGCCAATAATTTTTGAAACTGATAAAATATAATAAGAGACTAAAGAAATTCCACTAACCCCAAGAAGGAGAATTACAAAGAAGACTACACAAGTCCCGTGATAGTGTAAATGCTGAAAACAAAAGACAAAGACAGAAATCGTCAAAGCACCCAGAGAAAGACACATCCTTCAGTGGAGTAATGGTGAGGCTTTTTCAAAAGAATTGATGATGTACATCTTTAATGTGATGAAAGAAAGTAACTGCCTACCAAGAATTCAGTACTCTCAAAAATATCCTCAGAAATGAAGGCAAAATTAAGATGATTTCAGGCAATCAAACCCTGTGAGAATTCATTGCCAGGAGGCCTGTGCTGAAGGAAACCCTAACGGGAGGTCTTCAGGCAGGAGGAAGATGGTCCCAGGTGGAAACATGAAAACACAGGAAGAACAAAGAGCAAGGAAGACAATAGACGATGACTCTAAGCAAACACCGACTTTGGAAACAGCAGCAGTAGTAACCATGCCTTGTGGAACTTAAAATACATGCAGAATTAGAACGCAGAATAATGACACAAAAGGCATGAGGGTGAGCAGATATAAATGCTGTAAAGTCTTGAATTGACTGGGAAGCAGTAAAAATAGTCATTGGAGGTTTCTGCCTATGAGACAAGGATGCATGTTGTAAATGTGGTGTGAAAACTAGAAGAACACTAGAATATATAACTGGCAATCTAAAAAGGAGAAATTGGGATAATAAAAATACTTGATAACTTAAAAAGAAGCATGAAGTGATACAAGAGAAACAAGGCACAGCTGAAATAACAGAGCAAAGACACAGAAGGTGGACTGGAACTGTAAGCTGTCAGTCAGTAGTCTAACTGTGAGTGTAAAAATACTGCTCGTAAAAATAAAAAGTCAGACCAGAAATAAAGAGCAGATCTCAATTAAATGGAGCTTTAAAACACTCACATTAAATACAAAACAGGAAGTTCAGATAAAAGAACAGAAAACAATACACTTTGCAAATATCAAACAAAAAAAGCTAATATAACCACATTAATATAAAAGTAGATTTTTAAGGCAAAAGGCATTACTAACCATGGACAATTTCACACGAATATATAACATTAAATAGGTATGCCCCTAATAACATAGCCTTAAAATATATAAAGCCAACAGTGAAAGGAGAAATAGACAAGCTCACAAATATAGCTGGATATTTTACTGCATATCTCTCAGTAACTGACAGGACAAGTACTTAAAATAAATAGTAAAGATTAAGAATATTTAAATAACATGATTGATAAATGATGTGAATGACACCTTTAACATACAAACCAATAACTGCAGAATTTACACTGTTTTCAAGTGAAAACAAAACTTTACTAAAATAGACCACAATCTGAGTCATAAACCAAGTCTCAAAAAAAGTCACAGGGTTTAAGTCATGGGGTATGCTCTTTGATTACCATGAATTAAGCCAGAAATCATTAGCAAACTGAAAAGGAAAGTAATAACAGATTGGAAGTTAAGCTATGAATTTCTATAGCCTATGAGTTAAACAAGATAATCAAAAGAAGAGTTTAGAAAAATTAGAACTAAATGATAATGGAAAACACATCTTTAACTTGAAAGATGGAACTAAAGCAGGTCTGAGAGGGAAATTTGTAGATATAAATAAATGCATTTTAAACCAAGGAATGCTGAACATCTAACTTAAGAAGCTAGAAAATGAACAAATCAAAACCAGAGAATGCAGAAAGAAGGAAATAATAAAGATAAAAATGCAAGTCAGTAATAAAAAGCATACAAGAGAGGAAGTTAAAGGTAAAAATCTGTTCTTGGAAAACACAACTGATAAAGCTTTGCACAGGAAGATACATCAAGGTACAAAGAAGGAAAATACAGCTGGCTCACACCAGGAATGGAAAGGAGACAGCAGTATAGCTCTTACACACGTTAACAGTGTAGTGAGAGAATACAGAAACGTAGATGAAGCAAACAGATTCCTTCTCATGACTAACGTAAGAAGAAACAGAGAATCTGAATCATCATGTGTCTGTTTTTAAGAATTTGAACCTAAAATAAGATTAAAACTTTCCCACAAGACAACTCTCAGCCCAGATGGCTTCCACAAACGTTACGGAAGAAATAACACCTTATCTAACCCAGACTAGTCCAAAGAATAGAAAAGAGGGGCACCTTCCTATTCACCTGTGGACCAGCACAGCTGTCAAGTCAAAGCCCAATGTTATGAGAAAGGAAAATTATAGATCAAATTCATGAATGTAGATGCAAAAATCCTCAACAAGATGTTAGTAAATTACACCTAGCCATGTAATAAAAGGGTGATATATCACAACCAAGTAGGGTTAATTTTAGGGATAAAAGCTACATTTAATATTAGAAAATCTATCTATGCAGTTTTTCACATTAAATGAACAAATGATAAAAAACCACCTGCTCGTCTCAATATATGCAGAAAAATCAGTATGAAATTCAGCACCTATTCATGATGAAAACTCAGAAAACTGGGAATCGAAAGGAATGTTCTTAACCTGGTACAGCGTATCTTCAGAATGTCTGCTGCAATGTCATGCTTACAGTGACACTGTGAGCTCAGAAAGAAGAAAAGGTGGTCTCTTAGCATCATTTCTATTCAACACTGTACTTTACAAAAACAGGAGTTTCACATAGAAGAATCCACATGAAGTTACAGGACAATTATTACATTTGTAAATAAATTTAGCAAGGCTGCTGAGGCAAGATTTAGTATGCAGAAATCAATTCCTTTTTTAGAAAGTTATATATACACAAATATATACAACAGCATAAACGAATACTTCATATGACTATTAGGAGATGCCCAATTCGATAACTCAGAAAACCACAGAACACTATTGAAAGAAATTAAGGAAACTCAAACAAATGGAAAGGTCTGCTATAATCACTGGTCGGATGACCAAAGCTGTAAAGACATCCAGTCTATCCAAGCTCATCTATAGATTCAGTGGAATCAGAAGTGAAATACTAGCAGGATTTTTTTAGTGGCTACTGACAAGCTGATTTTTAAAAATTCACATGTAAGTGCAAATGAGCAAGCTCTTCCTAGTGTGAAAGGAGAGTTGACAGACTTACACTGGGACTCAGGACTTCTCACAAAGGCACAGCAACGGCAGCAATGTAAAAATGGCTCAGTGACAGACGGGAGTGTCCCGTCCCTCGATACACGGTCACAAAGGCACCATTGCAATGCACGGGCACAGGGTGGCATTCCCAGCAAATGGTCCTGGAGAAACTGAACACACATACTGCAAAAGCAAGTGAACCTTAACCCCTGCCTCACACTGTACACAGAAATACATCATCAGTGGATCCTAAAGCTCAACTTGAGAATTCAGGATAGTAAAATTTCTAGATGATGACTAAGAACATGCTAGAGAGTTTTAAACAGTCTCAGGAAGCCCTGACTATGCAATGCAAGTGGTCAACAGACGTCACTAAAACAAAGAACTTTCGCTGATCAGAAGACTCACTAGGAGAGTGTAAAGTTGAACCACAGTGCTGGGGATAAAAGCTGTGACACCCATGTCTGACAAAAGGTTCAACTACAGCTTTCCACTCCTAAAAATTAACATAAGAAAAAAGAGACAGCTAAATAGAAAAATGAGCAAACACTTGGAATAGTACTGCTAAAAAAGTTTCCAAACATACCCTCACCATCCACCAAGGAAATGCCAATTAAAACACAATTCTATGTTATGATGGACCCAACTGGATGGCTAAATTTTAAGAAGTTGGCAATAACAGATGGTGGCAGGGAGGTGATGTGAAAGGAATCTCCACACTGCAGGTGCACGTGTGATGTGTCTGGGAAGATTACATCTCTGCAGAGCCTCGGACCGCACACACAATGTAAGTATAAGATAAATGTAAGTGTAAACATAAGTGTGCGCACATACACACACCCCCACAGCTAAATGCGCAAGACACAGTGCATGAGGACACTCACAGCAGCATTACTTGTCTGAAGTCAGCCATGTATCTGTGGACAACTGAGAGAATAAATACGTTTTATTATCTTCAGACAGCAATGAAGAGTACAGGATGGCCACATGCAACAACATGGGTGAATCTCCCTGCAAAAGGCTCAGTGAAGGGATCTGGAGGCTGGGGCTTCCACTTTGTATGATTCAAAGACAACATTTTCAAAATGAGGCAAGAGTAACGTGTGGTGTCAGGAATCTGAATAATGGCACCTTCTGGGAAGCGGGTGGTTACAGACACAGCGTCATGAGCACGGCTGCGGTGCCGACAGTGCCCTGCACCTTGGCCTGGGTGCTGAGCTCACTGAAGACCAGCATCACACTGCAGGTGGAAGACATACCCACTTCCCCTAGTGTGTACTTCCCGAATAAAAGTTTATTTTTATGTATTTAACACGGCTGCAGAGCCTTAGCAAATGAAGACATTAAGTATAATGCACAGCTGCTCAGGTCTCGGAGCAGTTCTGCAGCTGTGTGACCCAGGTCTAAAGGCTGCTGGACCCCTGCTCCCGGTGGTGCAGCCGCTGCCCCTACTGCATGTGTCTCGTGTTGGGGGCTCTCACCCCTCCAGGTCACTTTTCCTTTCTTTTCTCCTCCCCACGTCTTTCCCCTGAGAGGGGTTTGGGATTTACTGCTGTCACCCGGGTCTGCAAGCCACCCAAGCAAGTCTTGCTGCCCAGGGTCTTAGTGATGGTCTTCACAGACGCTGTTCACTTGAAGTTCCATCTCGAAGTGCGGCTCTGCTAAAGGACGGTGGATGTACCTGACGGTGAGTTCCCCGGTGAGCCAGGCGGGAATCTGCCCCAATGCAGGCTGCGAGTGGGCCCTCAAAGGTGAACGGGGTGCAGGTGGTCATGAATCGGGGCTGTGCCCTCAGCAGCTCAGCAGCCTGGGGCGCACGGCACCTCTTGGGCCTCCTTTCTCTAGCTGGCAGAGCTGGGACGTGAGAGCACTGACCTGGTGGAGGCACTGTAAGGGCTAAACTAATAAAGCACACAGCGCAGTGAGGACTGGTGCTGCCACATCCATGCCTGGACCACAGGGCGTGCTCAAGGATGTCAGCCACAATGACCCCCTGCGACTTCTGCACAGAACTCGGCCCTGTGTTTGTCACCCAAGTCTGCATACACTTTGCAAATGGGAAGAAATGAGCAGCTCCATTTCTCTGTCCTTAAAGTAAGAGCATGTCTGCTTAATGCTTTCTTAGCTCATGGACTATTATGGAGAATAAATGTTCAATGACTGCAAAGAATTCTGTTTCCTGGGTGTAATTACTGGGGCAATGGAGCATATTATTTTCATAAGATGGATTTTAGAATCAACTCACTCTCACAGCTGTCCAGGGAGGTGACATCGGGTGAGCAGGTCTGGCCGATGTTGGCAGGAAGGTGCCCGAAATGAAGGCAGAGCTGAGAACTGCACACCAGCCTGGGCCCTGGGCACTTTTTCTAGTGATTGTTACATACTGGACCAGCAGAATGACAGGTTCTTTTTTTAACCAAGAAGTGTCACCTGCAGGTGACTAATGACATCCAGGTATAAAAGATTGTGTTGGATACACGTAAAACCATTTGAGATTCTCTTAATGCATCATGTCCATATTTGCAATAATTCCAAAATGCTATCAGGCTGGCTAATTAAATATGTCACACAGTACAAATCTGAGGGAAGCTGCTGAGGTCAAGTATTTGGATTGCTCAAGATTAGAGCTCTTTAAAAACAAACAAATTTTTCTAATTCAAGTTACCCTATGCCAGCTTACCTCCCTAAATATTTCCTTTCATTTTTGTATTTCACAATTTCAATATTTAAAAATGTACAGCAAAATACAGAACATAGCAGAACAAATATTAATATTGTATCAGCCTTTTTTAAAGAACTAAAACATGATGGGTCATCCTCACATTTTTCAAAGTGCAGTTCTGGATTAAAGGCATTGCCTTGAGATTCAGCCAAGATGGTGGAGTAGATGGACCTTGAGCTCACCTCCTCTCATGAGCTCACCAAAATCACAAAAACAAACATTGATTAAAAAAAGACTGGAACCTACCCAAAAAAGATCTTCTATGACTAAAGACGTAAAGATGGAACCACAGCGAGACAAGTAGGAGGGGTGCACTTGAGATGTATCAAATCCCATACCCTCGGGTGGTGACCCACAAACTGGAGAAAAATTATATTGCAGAGGCCCTCCCACAGGAGTGAGAGATCTGAACCCCATGTCCGGCTCCCCAGCCTCCAGGTCTGGCACTGGGAGGAGGAACCCCTAGAGCATTTGGCTTTGAAGTCCAGTAGGTCTTGGTGGCAGGAGCCACAGGATTGGGGGAAACAGAAATTTCATTCTTGAAGGGCACACACAGTATCTCATGTGTACCGGGACCAGGGGCAAAAGCAGTTCCTTCATAGGAACCTGGGCCAGACCTGCCAATCTTGGAGGGTCTCCTGAGAGTGGCTGTGGCTCACCCTGGGGACATAAAAGCTGGTAGTGGACATACTGGGGAGTGTTCATATGTATGCACTCTCTTGGAGGCTGGCATCTTGGGTCTTGGGTCACCAAGACCTGGCCCTACCTAAGAGCCTGTAGGCTCCAGTGCTGGGACACCTCAGACCAAACAACACACTGGGTGGGAACACAGTCTCACCTGTCAGCAAACTTCCTAAGCCCACAGTCACCTCTAGACAAGCCCCTTGACACAGCTCTGCCCATCAGAGGCTCAGTCTTACCCACCTGTGGGCAGACACCGGCCCCTCCCACTAGGAAGCCTGCATGAGCCTCTAGACCAGCCTACCTACCAGGTGGCAGACACCAGAAGCAAGAAAACTATGATCCTGTATCTTGCAGAACTGAGTCTGCAAACACAAATCCAAAACAATTTACAAAATGTCAATAAGAACATATGTACCAATAATTACCTTAAGTGTAAATGGAATAAATGTTCCAACCAATAGACAGTGGACAGATTCTTAGAAAGGTGCAATCTCCCAAGACTGAACCAGGAAGAAACAGAAAATACGAACGGACCAATTACCAGCACTGAAACTGAATCAGTAATTTAAAAACTCCCAACAAACAGAAGTCCAGGACTAGATGGCTTCACAGGTGACTTCTACCAAACATGTAGAGAAGAGTTAACAACTATCTTTCTGAAACTGTTCCCAAAAAGTGCAGAGGAAGGGACACTTCTAAACTCATTCTATGAGTCCACCATTACCCTGATACCAAATCTTTGTGAAAAAGATATCACAAAAAAAAAGAAAGAAAATTACAAGCCAATATCACTGATGAACATAGATGCAAAAATCCTCAACAAAATACTAGCAAACTAACTCCAACAATACATTAGAAGGCTCATATGCCACGATCAAGTGGGATTTATCCCAGGGATGCAAAGATTTTTCAATATCCACAAATCAGTGTGATACACCACATTAACAAATTGAATAAAAACC
The DNA here is from genome assembly GCF_048564905.1 of Vicugna pacos. Taxonomy (NCBI): domain Eukaryota; kingdom Metazoa; phylum Chordata; class Mammalia; order Artiodactyla; family Camelidae; genus Vicugna; species Vicugna pacos. The sequence continues at coordinate 1,074,361 of NC_132990.1, forward strand.
ACATGTTCATCTCAATAGATGCAGAAAGAGCTTTTGATAAAATTCAACATCCATTTATGATAAAAGCTCTCAGAAAGTGGGCATAGAGGGAACACACCTCAACATAATAAAAGCCATATATGCCAAACCTACAGCTAACATCATACTCAGTGGTGAGAACCTGAGAGCATTTCCTCCAAGATCAGTAACAAGACAAAAATGTCCATTCTCATCACTTTTATTCAACACAGTTTTGGAAGTTCTAGCCACAGCAATTAGAGAAGAAAAAGAAATAAAAGGAATCCAAATTGGGAAAGAAGAAGTAAAACTGTCACTATTTGCAAATGACATGATACTATACATAGAAAATCCTAAAGATCCTACCAAAAATTGTTGGAATTAATAAATGAAGCCAGTAAAGTTGCAGGATACAAAATTAATACACAGAAATCTGCTGCATTTCTATACACTAACAACAAACTATCAGAAAAAGAAATTAAGGAAACAATCTCATTTACCATTACATGAGAAAGAATAAAATACCTAGGAATAAACCTATCTAAGGAGGCAAAAGACTTGTATTCTGAAAACTGTAAGACACTGATGAAAGAAACTGAAGACAGCACAAACAGATGGAAAGATACACTATGCTCTTGGATTGGAAGGATCAATATTGTTAAAATGACCATTCTGCCCAAAGCAACCTACAGATTCAATGCAGTCCCTATCAAATTACCAGTGGCATCTTTCACAGAACTGAAACAAAAAAAATGTTAAAATTTTTATGGAAGCACAAAAGACCTGGAATAGCCAAAACAATCTTGAGAAAGAACAGAGCTGGAGGAATCACACTTGCTGACTTCAGACTATACTACAAAACTGCAGTAATCAAAACAGCATGGCACTAGCACAAAAGCTGACACACAGATCAGTGGAACAGGATAGAGAGCCCAGAAGTAAACCCACACACTTATGGTCAATTAATCTACAACAAAGGAGGCGAGAATATACAATGGAGACAAGACAGACTCTTCAACAAATGATGCTGGGAAAACTGGACAGCTACAAGTGAAATAATGAAATTAGAACATTCTCTAACACCAGGAACAAAAATAAACTCAAGACGGATTAAATATCTAAATGTAAGACTGGATACTGTAAAACTCCTTGAGGAAAACATAGGCAGAACACACTTTGACATAAATCACAGCAATATTTTTTTTGACTCATCTCCTAGAGTAATGGAAATAAAAACAAAAATAAACAAATGGGACCTATTTAGACTTAAAAGATTTTGCACAGCAAAGGAAACCATAAACAGAATTAAAAAACAATCTATGGTGTTAGAGAAAATATTTGCAAATGATGTGACTGACAAGGGCTTAATTTCCAGAATATATAAAGAGCCCATTCAGCTCAATATTAAAGACAAAAACCCAATCAAAAAGTGGGCAGAAGACCTAAATAGACATTCCTCCAAAAAAGACATACAGACGGCCAGCAGATACATAAAAAGATGCTCAACACTGCTAATTATTAGAGAAATGCAAACCAAAACTACAACAAGGTATCACCTCAAACCAGTTTGAATGGCCTTCATGAAAAAATCTACAAATAATAAATGCTGGAGAGGGTGTGGAGAAAAGGGAACCCTCCTGCACTGCTGGTGAGAATGTAAATCGGTGCAGTCACTATGGAAAGCAGTAAGGAGGTTTCTTAAAAAACTAAAAATAGACTCACCCTATGATCCAGCAATCCCACTCCTGGGCATGTATCCAGGGGAAACTCTAACTTGAAAAGATACATGCACCCCAATGTTCACAGCAGCACTATTTACAATAGCCAGGACACGGAAGCAACCTAAATGTCCATCGACAAATGACTGGGTAAAGAATCTGTGGTACACTTATACAATGGAATACTACTCAGCCATAAAAGAGAATGGAATAATGCCATTGGCAGCAACATGGATGCACCAAGAGATGATCATACCAAGTGAAGTCAGTCAGACAAAGACAAATATAGGATACCACTTATATGTGGAACCTAAAATATGACACAAATGAATTTAATTACAAACCAGAAATAGACTCACGGACATAGGAAAAACCTCTGGTTACCAAACAGGAAAGTAGGGGGCATGGATAAATTAGGAGTTTGGGATTTGCAGATACACACTACTATATATAAAGTAGGTAAACAACACGTTCCTACTGTACAGCACAGGGAACTATACTCAACATCCCATAATAAACCATAATGGAAAAGAACCTGGGAAAGAACAGATATGTATGTGTGTGTATAACTGAACCGCTTTGCTGTACACCTTTGACACAACACTGTAAGTCATCTATACTTCAATTTTAAAAAGGCATTTTTTTTCTTTCTGAGAATTATCAACACCTGGTACAGCCGGGATGCGTGAAATGAGAGCAGCTGAACGTAAGGACTTCCGCTGAGTCTCAGCCACGCTCATCGCCTCCGCTCATTCATTTTTCTTCCAAGTATGGATTTCCTAATGTCCTAAAATCACTCCTTTTGTTGTAGCACTGGTTTTATCAGAACATTGGCCAACATTTGAACTCTATTCTAGCAAAGAGAAATAAGATCTGTGGGGTGTGGAAGGAAGAGAGAAATGGAGTCAGCATTGCTAGCCTCTAAACTGAGGCGGAGGCCACGGCAGGAGCGGCGCTGGGCACGTCTCAGTGGATAGAGTCTCAGCTCTGAGCACTTATGTCCAAACAAAGCCGCCAGAAGATCTCTACAGAAACGAAAGATACTTATCAGACTCCGACCCTAAATAACTCGAGAGATCCTACCCCTCAAGGACAAACGTTTCCTCCTTGCGTCAGAGCCAACCATAATTCCTGCCAGACAACCATGGCAACTGTGATTTCTACCTTTAATGGCTCTTTCTCTTCCTCGGAACGCTTTCTCCATTTTACCCAAATCTGTGTCTCCCAGATTGCAATTCCTAGAAACCCAAAAAGCTCTCTGTTTCCTACAGATGATTTTATGACAGGTGACCAAAACCCTGTTGAAATAAGCTGGATATTATCCGTTTTATTTAATGCTGGTGATGCTTAAGAAACAGATTTAATCCTAAAAACTAAAAGCTCTTCCTAGGGAGAAGTTCCTGCCTCCATTCGCAAGCCCTGACCACCAGCTGTACAACGTCCGTCATTAGTTATCAGAGACCTACTGAAGATTCAGGTGCAGGGAAACCAGAAGGCATTAAAGAGTGCCCACCACAAGCCCTGTTGGCTCCGTCAGCTTCCATCCTTCACAGGCACACAGAGAGGTTAAGCAATTTGTCCACGTCACACAGCTGCTAAGAGACAGACCCAGGATTTGAACCTGTCCTCATGCTCCTAAACACATCACAGGGTCTCTCAACGGCGCTCCCACACATAAGCCCAGACTTCCGTGCTTCTGAGTGGGAAGGGGAAGGCCAGGCTGCGTCTTTATATTCAAAGTATTTGCATAACACTGTGTTTAGTAAATAAAAGTTGAACTGGATTCCTATCCGTGGTCAGTATTGTCTCCTCATAGAAGAAATTCAGGGGACTTTAATAAAAGCGCCAGTGTTAGTTAGCATCACATTTCACTCTGGCGTTCTCCAAGACAGCCTGACTGGCACAGAGGAGGGCTTGGAGGCAGTGGTGTCTGCCTCCTCCGATGGCCGAGATGGCATAAGTGGATGATTTCCCGTCTCATGTTTTTGGCAGAATTGCTCATTTCTGCTACTTACCTGAAGAGGCAAAGAATTATGCTGCTGGTTGTAAGGGAAATCAGAGAGACACTGTAGCCCAGGGTGTAAATGGCCTTTACCAGAATATAAAACGTGATCTGAAAGAGAGGAAAATAAATCTGTAAGTCACGCTGGCAGCATCGGACCCTACCGTGTGTTCCCTCAGGGAGGCTGCATACTGCGGATGCCGGAACGCGGGACAGTGACCTCTCAGAGATCCACTTCCGCCCTGAACCCCAGTGGTCCTCTCCCCTAAACACCTGCTGTTCCCGATAATTCACTGTGAGTGCCCTGGGGTGGTTCCGCAGCAACCCTGTCTGGAGGGAACCACCGGGGGAAGCTGGGGAGGAGGCAGTGCTGGGCCACGTTCAGGGAGGCCTCAGGCACCGCGGGGTGGGCCACGCTCAGCAGTCTGGGGTAAGACACAGAAAACAACTGAGCTTGTCTGGACGTCGGGGATGATGCCCGCTGAGGCGGCGCTGGGCACAAGTCCTGCGGTCGTCCCTGAGGCCACCTGCCTACAGAAATGGCCAGTGCAGTTAGAAACAGGTGACGTCCGGGGACAGGATGGTGCTCCTACAAAGAGACACCCACCCTCCACCGTGTGCGTTCTCATCCCTCGATTAATCCTCGGCGAGATTGAGCCCTTAAATCAGTGCAGACGGCAGAGCTGAGCGTGAGAGAAATGGCCCATCCAGCCTCAGAGGCGACCCGTTCCGAGGCCCCAGTCGGTGTGCGGGTTTTGTTGTTGCTTTGAGCCCACAGGGGAGGAAGCGGGGGACCAGCTGGGGTTCCAGAATGTTCTGGAAACCTCCTATTGTAGGTTCCATCCTGTCCCAGCCTCCTCCCCAGTGGGGCTTACGGATGGGGTGGGGGCACGTCCACGGGTCATGCTGTGGGGAGTTCGGGTTAAACAGTTGGAAATGGAACACTTCAAATCCGCCGAGAGCACAGGAAGCAATACGGCGACACGCACCTGCAGACAGACTCCGGACCCACCACTGCGCCAGACCACGGGGCCCGGGCCCACCTCCCGGGGCTCCAGCACCCCATTCATTCCAGCACCCAGCATCTTCATTCTTAGCCCTCTGCTCTTTCCTTGACTATTCTGAGTCTTAACCCATGTTTTAGATTTTAATACGTTTTTGAGATATAGTTTACATACCATAATTCACCTTTTGGCTGAAATGATCGGACAAGGACTTTAAAGTCTATATGTTAACTATGTTCAATGAGGAAAAGAAAGATGTAGTATTATCAGATAAAACCAACTTCAAGACAAAGAGAAGAACATTTGGAAGAATAAAGAAGTCACTTCATCAGGAAGACAAGTAATAGTTATGTGAGTATAGATCTAATAATTCAGCTTCAAAATAGTTGACAGAATTCAAGGGAACTGCCCCCCACCCAGTACTTGATAGAACAACTAGGTAAAAAAATCTGTAAAAACATATATTATGTGAGGAAAACTAGCAACTGTGCTATCCTGATTGGTAGTTACAGATCACTGTACCCCTCCTATTGCAGAATACATATTTTTTAGAGTACATTTGGTATGCTCATCAAGACTACATGTAGGTCGATAAAGGAAGTCTTAATAAATTTACAATGATTTAAAGAATGCAGAGTATTTTCTGTGACTCTAATAGAATTGTGTAAGAAATAAGTAATAAGATATCTAAGTAAATCTCAAATATGTATAAATTAACTAACACATTCCTTACTAATTCTTACATCGAAGAGGAAATTGTAGAGAAATTAGAAAATATTCAAACAGAATGATGATGGGAATACAACATATCAAAACTTGTGGGAGGCCAACCTGGGCATTTTTGCCTTGCTAGCCCTCCAGCCGTGCCCTGCACCACTCCTGGAACTAGGATGTGTGTGCCAGCCCCACCCTCAGTTTCCAACTTGGAGACACATGCTCTCATTGATGAGGTTACAAGGTTTAGCACTGAGGATAAGCAAGGGGGCTTAGCAGTTGGGGAGTGGTTGGAACAAATACCCTACAGGCCTTACCTGCTTGGTTTCTCAGACTTGAACAGAGGCAGCAACACGTGGCCACAGTTGCATGCTTGCCAATTGCCTGATGAGCCACTTGGCATTTTGCTGCATTTCTTGGGTCTCAGACACACTGGGTCAGAAAGCAAGGTCTCCTTTGCTTAATGAGAGAGGAAACTTTAGGACAGAAATATAGGCTCTGCCTTCAGAGGACTGATGTTGAGAAAATTCACATATACAACCTAAGTCAAAACAGGCAGCCCTACAATAAAGATGGAGACAAAGCATCTTCTTTTGTAAAAGCAGAAATCACAGGTGATGGTTCCTTCTTGGCATTGGGAATAACTTGAGGAGTGGTTCTCAGGAGCCTGGGCTTAGCGAGAGCTTGTAACACTGGCTCAGGTTAGATTCTTCCCAGTCCCTCCCTGAAGAACTCTGTTGTGTTTCTGGCAAGTCACTCTGCCCCAGATAATTCCATAGGAGCAAGAACCCAGGGATTTGATGAGTGTAGGAGCAATGCCAGTCTAAACTCCGACTTTCCTACAAGGAGAGTAATTCTTCAAGAAGAAGAACCCATGAACGTGCCATTTGTGGCAGAAGCTTCATGTTTGTTATGCGCTCAGGCAATATCAGAAAATTCATTCCGGCGAGAAATCATTGTGTGTGGTAATGGTAGTAACTGCTTCACTGAAAGCTCAAAACTTAGTATCAGAGGATTCATACTGGAGGGAAACTTTTCAAGAGTACTGAGTGTTTAAAAAGCTTCAGTCTAAATTCTGATCTTCTGCATTAGAGATTTCATGTTGGAGAGAAACCTTATGAATGTAGTAAGTGTAGGAGAATACTCAAATCCATCTCAAATCTCTTGGCATCAGAGCTTCCATTTAGAAGAGAAATGCCAACAATCTGGTGAGTGTGACATAGCCTTTAGTTAGAGCTCACTCCTTGTTCTCCCACTCATAGGGAGAATCCCTGTTAGTCTAAGGTGTATGAGAAGCGCTTTTATCTCTGACTTACATATGGCTCAACACCAAAGAATCTACTTCAGAGAGAATCTCTACAGGTGTAGTGAATGTAAGAGAGGCTTCATTTTGAGCTCTCAACTTGGACAGAACCAGGGAACTTATAGCATAGGAAAAAAGCCATACAAATGTACTATCTGTAGGTAGCGCTTCAGCCTGAGCTCCCACCATCCTTACCACCACAGATTCCCCTCTGGTGGGAAGCTCTATGGATGCAGTAAGTGTAGGAAAGCCTTCTGTCAAACTGGAAACCTTATTCAGTGTTGAAAGCTACACTAGAGGGAAATCCCACGTGTTAGTCTGCTAGGGCTGCCATAAAAGAATCATGGACAAAATGGCTTAAACAACAGAAATTTTATTTTCTCATGGTTCTGGGAGCGGGAAAATCTTAAAATCAAGGTGCAGTCAATTCAGTTCCTGGTGAGATCTCTCTTCAAGGCTGTAGATGGCTGGTCTCGGGCTGTGTGCTCACAGCAGAGACAGTTCTTGTATCTCTTTCTCTTATGAGGAACCATGCCTATTGGGTCAAGGCGCCACACCTATGACCTCACTTATTAACCTTTATGCTTCCTTAGAGGCCCGATCTCTAAATATAACCAAGTTGGGGTGAGGACTTAAACATAATCTTGGGAGACATAATTCAGTCCATAGAATTACAACTGTGGACCCTCAGAATTCATGTCCTTCTCACATGAACATGATTTATTTCATTTTAACAACCCCCCAACTCTTAACTCATACCAGCATCAACTTTAAAGTCCAAAGTCTCATCTAAATATCTAAATCAGACATAAGAGGGACATAAATAGAGGTACCATTCATCCTGAGGCAAAATTCCTCTCCAGTTGTGAACTTGTGAAACCAGACAAGTTATGTACTTCCAAAATAAAATGATGAACAGAAGTAGGATACACATTCCCATTACAAAAGGAAGAATCAGAAAGAAGATAGGGTGATGGATTCCAACCAGTCCAAAACCTAGCAAGATAAATTGTATTAGCTCTTAAGGCTGGAGAATAACCCTCTTTGGTTTGACGTTCCCCTCTCCAGGCCCACTGAGCTGGTAGTGCCCTTTGGGCTCAGAGGGGTGACCCTCCCTCTGCTGCAGTCTGAGAGTGCAGTGCTGAACCCAGGGAGTAGCAGCCTTGCTTCCTGGGCCTGTGATGGGATTGGAGGTCCTGACAACTTATGAATAGCTTCCAGGGTCATTATTCCCTTTCCTTGAAGTACGATGCATGTGTGCAACCTTCCTGTTCCTTCCTGTTTTCTGAGTTGACTTTAGTCCCAGCTGCAGTGTTTTTGCTGGTCTACTTCCACCTCTTCCTGGCTTGTGCTGAGATAACTGATTAAATTCATGGTTCATACCCATACTGATCACATTAGCAAATTGTTGTTCAGACATACCCTCTTCAGAATAAGTTTTCTCTCTTTACTTTTTTTTTTTCCCAATGTGGGAAGGCTTAAAATTTTCTAGTCTTCAGTTGGGGTTCCTGTTTACTTAATTTCTTCTTCAATTCATCTCTTTTCACATTTTACTGTAAGCAGTCAGGAGGAACCAAGCCATGTTGTCCATGTTTGAAATCTCCTCAGTTAAATACCCAGTCTCATCACTCACAGAAAGTTCAACCTCACACAAAACGTTAGAACACAGTTCAGTCAAGTTCTTTGCCATGTTGCAATAAGGATCACCTTTCCTGCAGTTTCCAATAACCTGTTGCTTATTTCCATCTGAGACATCACCAGAATGGCTTTTAATGTCTGTATTTTGCCAATATTCTTTGCATGATTATTTATGTATTCTCTAAGAAGGTGAAAAATTTCTCTTTAGCTCTCTTTTCATTCTGAGCCCTCATGAAAATCACCTCTGACATTTGTATTTCTACCAACACTCCCTTCACATGAATCTCAGGTTTTTACAGGATGCAGCACAAAATTCTTTCAGCCTCTACCCATCACAGTGTCAAAGCACCCCACTGTCAGTACCAAAATCTATATTAGTCTGCTAGGGCTGCCATAACAAGGGCCATAGACGGGTCACTCAAACAGCAGAAATTTATTCTAACAGTTTTCAAGGCTTGAAAGTTAAGATCAAGGTACTGGCTGATGAGGTTCCTGGTGAAGGCTTTCTTCCTGGTTTGCAGACTTGCTGCCTTCTCATTGTGTCCTCATATAGAGACAGAGAGTGAGCTCTCATCTCTTCCTCTTAAAAGGCACCAACCCTATCAGGACCTCACCTTTATGAGCTCATGTTAACTTTCCTTGCAGGCCATGTTTTCAAATATAGACACATTGTGCACTTCAACGTAAATTTTGGAAGGACACAATTTAGTCTACAGCACCACACAAATGTTATGCATGTGGAAAACCTTTAGTCAAAATTCACAACAAGTGACAGAAAACACAAGTGAAAATTCACAGAGGGGTGGACTGAACCTTTTAAATACAGTGAATGTGAAACTCTGGATTTGTTCAATGTCAGAGAAGTGATAGAAGGAGAGAGGGTCTAGATACAGGTGACATGTAAGAAGTTTCCATGTGCTAAGCCCACATGGATCCTGACTGCACATTAGAGCAGTGACACCACAAAGAGTCAGGAGCATTGGGAAGATTCTGATGATACTCAGTGTATGCAGGATTGTGAAAGCCCTGTTAATAGTGTCAGTTTCCGATTTGTTGAAAGTATTATGATTCTGGGCCATCTGCTAGGATGTGGAAAGTGTCGTTGGAAACACACCTTCTTGAGAATGACTTTAAAATTTTTTGTTGATGTGAAATTCACATAACAAAATCAGCCATCTTCATATGTACAATTCAGGGGCATTTAGTACACTAACAATGTTGTACAACCATCACCTCTGTCTAGTTCCAGCACTTACTTTTTCATTACTCTCAAAGAAGTCATTAAGCAATCAGTCCCTATTTGCGCCACTCCCCAGATACTGACAACCATTAACCTGCTTTATGTCTCTATGGATTCACCTGCTGTGGATATTTCATATAAATAGGATCATACAATTAAAGAAAAAACAGTCTGTGATATCAAAAATGGCAGAGCAAGGAAATCCATGGCTCTGTACCTGCTCAAAAGCAACTGATGAGCTGCCAGAAACTGTTAACTTTCCATTAACTTTTGTATAACTTTGGAGTATTGTCAAAAACTGGAAGATCTGGTGAAGACAGTAGCTCCTACTTTGTGGCAGGAGAGTCCTGTGGCATTTTAAACTGCCTCCCTACCGACTATCCATGAGGAAGCCCAGGCACAAAGACTTCACATCAGCTATCTTAAATATGCATAAAAACATAAAGGAAACCGTGGATGTGGGAGGAAAGGAACTAGGTCAACAATGCTTGCACAAATAGAAAAAATCATAAAGGGAAGTTATGAAAAGGAATCAGATAGAAATCCTGGACTGCATAGCTCAGTAACTGAAGTGAAAAATTCATTATAGATATTCACAGCATATTTAAACAGGCAAAATACAGTCATTGCACTTGAAAATACTTCAACTGAGTTTACCCATTCTGAGGAATATAGAAAGTAAAGAATAATGAAAGAGGAACAGAGCATGAGAGACCTACATGACACCATTTGGTGTATATCCATACACATAATGGGAATTGCAGAGGGAAAGGAAAGAGAGCATTTCAAGAAATAATTTACAGAAATGTACTCAAATTTGATAAAAGGCATAAACCTATGTTTCCAAGGCACTCAACCAGCTACAAGTAGGATAAACTCAAAAAGATCCACACTAAGAAATAGAGTCAAATTGTCAAAACCTAAACACAGGACTTTGAAAGCAGCAAGTAGCTGTTACCTACAAGAAATCCTCAAATAAGATTAACAAGTGAGTTCTTATTGGAAACCACAGAGGCTACCAGTCAGTAAGATGACATTTTAAGTCTAGAAAGGAAAACTACCAATTACGAATTCTATATCTGACAAATTATTCTTGGAGAATGAAGGAGAAATTCAGATGTTACCAGATAAAACCTGAGAGAGCTCACTAGTAGACCTGCTCCACACACACTCACACACACACATACACACACACACACACAGACACAAGCTGAAATGAAAGGACACTAGATAGTAATTCTAAGCCTAGGAAAGTAAAATGAACACTAGTACATAGGTTAATATAAAAGCCAGTAATAATATGCTTTTTGTTTGATTTATAACTTCTGCTTTTTCTATATGATTTAAGGCAAACATACAAAAAGTATTAATCTAAGTTAGTGGGCATACAATGTATAAGGATGTAACCTTGGACAATTACAAAACAAGGTGGGAGGGATGGGAAAGTATAGGAGCAGAGTGTTTGTATATTGTTTTAATGAAGTTGCTGGAGTTCTACAAATTTAGCATGTGAATTATAATCTACACGGTAACCTCTAAGAAAATATTTAAAATATATACAGAAAATGAAAGAAGGGAGTACAAGTGTTAAATTACAAAAAAAAGTTAATATTTTAAAAAGCAGTAATGGAGGAACTGAGGAACAGAAGACATACACAGAAAATAAAAGGCCAAGTGGCAAAAATAAATCCTTTTTTATTAATCACATTAAGTGTAAATAGAATAAACTCCTCAATCAAAAGGCATAGTTTAGCAGGTTGAATTGAAAACTCAAAATCTGCACATACTGCTTATCAGAGACTCACGTTAGATACATGACCATAAAGGGGTTGAAAGTACAAGGATGGAAAAAAGATATTTCATAAAAACAATAACCAAACGAGAGCTGGAATGAGTGTATCATGAGACAAAATAGATTTTAAATCAAGAAAAGATGACAAGAGATGAAGAAAGACATCATATATTGATAAAAATTTCACTACAGAAAGAAATAAGAAATATATATACATATGTGTATATATATATGTGTATGTATGTGTATATATATATCTACACACACACACACACACACCTAACAAATATGTCCCAACATATATGGAGTAAAAAATGGGCAAAATTGAAGAGAAAAATAGTTCTACAATAATATTTGGAGACTTCAATACCCAACTGTCTATACTACACATAGCAGACAGACAAGAAGTCAACAAGAAAATGTAGAACTTGTTCAACACTATAAATCAATCACACCTAACATTTGTATACAGAACACACCACCCAAGAACAGCAAACAGTATGTTCCACTCAAGTGCACATGGAACAATCTCTAGGGTAGACCATATGTGAGGCCAGAGGTAAGTCATAATAGTTTGAAATAATTGAAATCATACAAAATAACTTTTCTTTTTACAATGAAATGAAACTAGAAATGAATAAGAGAAAGAACTCTGGAAAATTCACAAATATGTGGAAATTAAGTAACATACTCTTAACCAATGTATCAAAGAGGAAAAATCATGAGAAAGTTAGACAATACTCGGAGAGACAAATGAAAATGAAATCATGATATACCAGAAATTATGGAATACAGTGAAAGGGGTGCTTGGAGAGAAATTTATAGCTGTAAATACATAATTAAAGAAGAAAGATCTCAAATTAATACCCAAATTGTATGACTTACATAACTAGAAAAAGAAGAGCAAACTAAACCAAAGCTGGCAGAAGCAAGGAAATAATAGAAAAATACAGCAAAAAGCAAAGACAACTAAACTAGAGAATAGAAAGATGATTGAGATGTCAACAAAACCCAAAATTGGCTCCTTAGAAAGATCAACAAAACTGACAAGACTTTATCTAAATTGACTAATAAAAAGAAGACTATTAAAAACAGAAATAAAATTGGAAACATCATTTTTTAAGAATAAAAATGACTATAAGGAAATACTATTCAAGTTGGCTACCTGAGGTGAAATGAACAATTTTTTAGAAATGCACGTCTGTCTAAACAGACTCAGGAAAGAAGGGAAATTCTGGATAGATCTATAACTAGTTAGAATATTGGATCACTAATTAAGAAAAAAAAAAAACCTCCCTGCGTAGAAAAGCTCACAATGAGATGGCTTCACTTGTTAATTCTACTAAATATATAAAGAAGAGCTGACACAAATCTTTCTCAAACTGTTCCCCAAAGTATTGCAGAGGACATTTCCTCACTCATTCTTTGAGAACACATTGCTCTGATTCTGGAAGTCTCAGACAAAGACATTTCCAGAAAAGAAGACTCCAGGTAGTATTCCTTACATGAACATAGAGACAAAAATCCTCACCAGGATATTCCCACAGCAAATTCAGCGGCCCATTAGAAGCACTGTACCACATGACCAAGTGGGAGTTACTCTCAGAATGCAAGAATATTTCAAAATCTTAAAATCCTGTAATACACTACCTTAAGAGAATTAAGGATAAAAACCGCCTGATAATCTCAACTGATGAAGAAAAAGCATCTGATGAAATTGAACACTTTTTTCATGATAAGAACACTCAGTAAACTAAGAATAGAAGGAAACTTCCTCAACATGATAAAGACTTTATTATATGCAAAATCTACATTAATATTGTTCTTCATGATGAAAGACTGAAAGTGTTTCCCTGAAGAACAGAACAAGATAAGGATGCCAGCTTTTGCTACTTTTGTTCAACATAGTATTGGCAGTTCTAACTGAATAATTAGGCAGAAAAAGAAAAGGCATCCAAATTGGAAAAGAAGTAGAATTATTTTTTCATTGAAGGCATGATCTCAAATCTACTCAGCCCTAGAGTGTGCAAAAAAAAAATTTGTTAGAACGAATAAATAAACTGAGGATATTTGCAGAACACAAGATCAACACGCAGAAGTCATTCGTATTTCTGTACATTTCCAAAGAACTATCCAAACAGGAAATGTTAAAAATTTCATTTACAATAGTGTCAAAAAATTCAGCAATAAATTTAACCAAGGACACCTTTGGTGTACACCTTAAACAAGATAACATTGTAACTCACCTATATGTTAATAAAAATAAATTTAAAAATACCTTTCATGTTTGATATAAATAAGAAAATCTATCCTAAAATTTATCTGGAATCTCACAGGACCCTGAATAGCCAAAATGATATTGAAAAAGGAAGAGGAGTTTGGAAGATCCACATTGCTTGATTTCAATACTTTATACCAAACTACAAGCAGTGACAAAACACATACTGCCATAAGTAGAAAGAGAGAGATCAATGGAGCAGGACTGAGACCCCAGAAATGTATCCCTCATATATCTATGGTCAGTTGATTAAAAAAATTGTTTTTAATTTAGTTATTTATTTTTGTTGGTGGAGGTAATTAGGTTTATTTACTTATTTATATATTTTCTTTTTAATGGAAGTACTGGGGATTGAACCCACGACCTTGTGCATGCTAGGCAAGCAGTCTACAACTGAGCTATACCCTCCCCTATGGTCAGTTTATTTTTGACAAGGATGCCAAGACCATCCAACTGAAAAAGAACAATTTATACAAGTGGTGCTTGAAAAGCTGGATATCCACAGCTGAAAGAACTTGAGATGGATGAAAAATTAGAAAGCCTCTGCAGAGAAATAGAAGATGTAATGAATCCAGTGCATGGAAATTTCAGAACTGAGAAATCCATACCTGAAAGAAAAAGCTCAATAGATGGGCTTATGAGCTCAATAGATGGGCTATTCACCTGCTAGATTAAAGAAAAAAGAGATACTCTAATTTAAGTCTTTTAGTATGTATGCCCAGTAGATATGGCTGAACAATCTATAAGTTATTTTACTATTGTCATGTATAATTCAGTTTGCAGCTGTTCCATATTTACTAAATCAATTCAGTGAGAAGTGTTGAGATTTTGAAATGACCAAATTACCAAGTTTTCCTGCAGTGATGGCATAGAACTTACTTTATTTTTATTTATAAAGTCAGTACACATACATATTTTTGTGCAAAATCTATCAAGTTTTCTGTTCCAATCATTTAATGTTTAAAATTTCAAATTTTTATGTTTCATTTGGAACATTGTGGGCATACTAAGATTTGAAGGCTATGCAAACTAGAGAATTTAATCTAGACATGCCGCAGGTTATATTTAAGTTCCTTTGTCTTAGTTCTAACTCAAACATAAAGCATTTTTACTCTAATACCAGCTGTGATATTTTCATACATTTCTTTCTAAATCAGTTTTAAAACCATTTCATTAAGATTTATACTAGAAATGAAAATTATATTTGAAATATTAGAACCATAGAATCTCTGAATTAGAACACAATATACAAGCAGTGGTGGAGACTTTCCCATGCCAGGATTCATCTGCTTCCTTGAGCATCTGGAGCAAAACACTTCCCAGCCCCACTGCAGCGAGGTGGTGCCACATGACTGATTTTGGAGTGTGAGCAGAAGGAACCCTGGTGGAGGCTAGGCATTGAGGTGGCCAAGCCACTTTAAGATAGAAACTAGAAGCCACAAGATGAAGGTACCCTGAATCTCTGGGTCATTGCATGAAAGGCAGATAGTAAATATTTTAGGCTTTGCAGACCATATACCATTTCTGTCTCATATTCTTTTGTTGTTGTTTTATATTGTTTTCATAGAGCTTTAAAAATGAAAAAGCCATTTGTGGCTCAAAGGACATCTGAAAACAAGCCATGGGTCCTAGTTTGTTTACTAAATGTACTAGAGTCACCTGACTGGTATCAAGCATGTGGTGTGAGACAGAAGTGGGTTGTAGTTATCACAACATACTTGTCTAATACACAGGTGATCTCAGATGACTCCCTAACCACACCAGATTCCTGAGGAATACTTCTGATGTCAGGAATCTCTGCAGTGCACACTCTGTGAAATAGCCTAATCTGTTGTTGGATGGCTCTCTGTGTGAGAAACTATTTTCTTTTTAGTGAGCCAGACTCCTGATTTCATTACCTGTTGGTTACCCTCTACCTCTGGATAAATTTATGCTTTAAGGCAGCTTTTTATTATCCTAAGATAGTTTTTAGGTCTCCCTGGCCTTTTACCTCAGGAGAAAACAAAATAAAATATTAAATGATCAACAAATTAGACTCAAAATAAAAGTTGATAAACCTGATTTAAGTTTAGAAAAAATCAGCTGCACAAGGAGTAAGACAGTCTGAGACAGTTCGTGAGAAAAAGAGTGTCAGCTTAGCTGTTCAGCTTTACTGTTTTATAACCATAAAATGACAATCAAAGGAAACCAGTTGTAGGTATGGCTTTTAAGGTTAGATATCTTTTTTTTTTTGTAGTGGGTATGGTGATACTCAAGTGGTTATAATGAAATAGTATCTTTCACTGGTTTTCTTTCCATATATTCACAGATGATGACTAATGGCTGTTTGTAGAATAAGACATATGGGCATCCAGGCTTTGAGTGAAGTTGAGAACAAATTCTCAATGTTTGTGAATTTGGCCTTTCATTTGATCTTTCTAGCCAGCATTTTCCTGTGTGTTTGCATGTCATCCCCAAGGCTTTCATCAATAACTTTTCTGAAATCATAAAGCATATAGTCTGTAGAGTATTAACAATATAGTAACCCTACTGAAAAATACGAACTTGAGTAACATATGATTTACTCTCTCTGAGCTAGTACTTACCAATTAGTGAGCATGTATTTCTTTTTCAGTTGCTTTTCTTGTAAGAATTTTGCTGGAGATTGATATATTTACCAATCTTACATCAAATTTTTCACTTCAGTTTTATTTACACTTTCAGGTTCAAGAAAACCTGAACAGTGGGACTAATTATAAGTTGGCTAGGTGTATTCGCCTCTTTATCCCTACCTCATTCCTGTACTTGAAACAGATATCTTTTAAAGCCAAACTAACCTTGTTTGCCTAGAACAAACTCAATTATAGGAAAGATAAACATCCTGTTTCAATTTCATTGTTCATTTCATTTAATTTCTGGTGGAAGTACATGAGCTATTCCTTCTTTTACTTCCTACCTTTACCATTTGCTGTTAGATTGATAACTAAGAGTGACCACATGTACCAGTTTACACATGTTGCCCAGCAAAAATAATATACCCCCTTTCGTTCTGCCCAGTTTGGATGAAATATATATATATATAAAATCATCTTCTTTATTATTCAGTTTGTCAGTGAATGGCAGAAATATCTTGTATTCAAGTGTTCCAGTTTGTTTGGCTGATTCTTCATTTATCCATTAAAACAGTTAGTAGTCTATAAGATGAAGTTTGGACATTGTGAAATCCTTAGGATGGGGACTAATTCATAAATGCCTGTGTCATCCTTGTGCAAAGCCCATATAATCTAATTTTTATTTATGTACTGCAAAAGCAAATACAAGGAATACCTTTTAATTTAAAGGAAGAAAAATTGACTCTACTCTGAAGGATCTGGTACATTTCCTCATTTTCTGAGAATGAGAACTGCACGTCTGTCTTACTTTCCTTTCGCTCTTGCTGCTTTTACACCCAGACCCAAATCTGATCCTCAGTCAAGTATCACTATTAGCTAATTTGGTGATTAGCATATGTCTTCTTTTTGGTGAAAGTGATTCTATGAAATGTATACTCTTTGGCTCTTTGTTAACCATCTTAAGTTTTTGGCAAGGTATTTGACATAAAATCATAACAGATACCTTTTCAGCACCCAATAAGTGTTAGTCAGTACTGTTTTTGAAATAAAAAGACTGAGTGGAAAAAGTACCCAAAGCCCAGTGGATTACTTTTAAAACCTTGGTATAGAGAAAAAGACCAACCATTAAAAATAAGCTAGCTGTACATATTAACTTTAGAGTAAGTTTTAATGGCTAGAGTTTGACTCTTTATTATGTGTTATCCTGTGTAATTTGTATTTCTACCTAGGCAGTAAGTTAGCTATGAGCAGTTGCTTACTATGTGCAAAGTCTTGTACTTAGAAATAAGAGAGAGCAGAGTAAGATAGGTCTGAAAGAGTCACATTTCCCTTAGATCCTAGTACATAGATTTTTGTAGGTATTTTTATAAATAAGTACATAATATATATTCATGGAAGATAATCAAGAAAATGTAATCAAAACTATGAGAACTAACCACCAGTAAATTACTGTCAGCCGGAGAAAACCACTGTTAACATTTGGTGTATATCCTTTGAGACTTTTAGAGATAAATGTATTTTCCACATTCCCTGGCAAATAGACTAAATAAATAAGTCATTCCTTTTTAATTTTTCTATTGTAACAAAAAATCAGATCATATTATACATACTGTTTTATGATCTGGTTTTTCTTTCACCTAAAAAATGCCATCATCATTTTGACTGCCAATAAATTAGTCTCTGCTTCTTAGTGAGTGTGTTTCCATTTAGTCAGCCAGTCCTATAGTGTTTACAGTTTTTCAGTCTTCAAACAGTGCTGTGATGTACACTGTAATTCTTTCTTTAGGATAAAGCCCTCTTAAGTGGTCTTCCTGCAAAGGTTGTGTTCAATATGAGGCTTTTTTTTGAACATTTTAAAAATTGAGTTATAGTCAGTTTACAGTAGGCAAATGATCTGAATAGACATTTCTCCAAAGAAGATATGCATACGGCCAATAAATAACCTGGAAAGATACTCTCATTAGCCATCAGTGGAAATGCAAATCAAAGCCACAGTAAGATACCACTTCATACCCTCTAGGATGACTGTCATCAAAAAGACAGATAATAAATATTGGCAAGGATGTAAAGAAATTGGAACCCTCTTGCACTCCTGGTGGGCACTTGAATTGTACTACCACTTGAAAAATACAGTCACCATTTGACCCAACAGTTGGACTCCTGGGTTTATAGCCAATAAAAATGGAAACATATGTTCATGCAAAAACTCATAATGAATGTTTGTAGCATATTCATGATAGCCAAACAACTTGAATGTCCACCAACTGACATGTAAAAAACAATTTACATGAAATTTACAGAATAGAGAAATCTATCGAGACAGATGAGGGATTGTCTTGGGCTGGCTAGGGGGTGGAGGGGTTAGGAGATAATAGCTAAACAGTACAGGTTTCCTCTATGGGGTGATTTTCATGGTCTAAAGTTGTTTGTGATGATGGTTACACAACTTTGTGACTATACCAAAAATCATTGAATTGTACACTTTAAATGGTTTTATGTGATATGTGAATAATATTTCAGTAAATCTGTTGCCAAAATAAATGCCAGGGAGGACTTCCAGATAACTGAAGACAATGGTGGTCATCTAGCTACTGCCTCCCACTTTTCCTTCAAAAATATACATATAATAAAATGAAGGAAAATTTGAAGACATAGTATAATTTGAGAGAATTTAAACTTCAAGTAACTTTAAGTAAAAAGGAAAAAAAAAATCAAATGTAGCATATGATTTCTCACACTCTTACTCCATTCCTGCCTGCCACAAGACTTTGTGGCAAGCAAGGGCAAAAGAAAAAAAAAAAAGGAGGGAGCTCAGCTATAAAAAAGAATGAAATTCTGCAGTTTGCAACAATGTGGATAGACTTAAAGGGCATTAATAAGTCAGGTAGAGAAGGACAAACAGTCTGTTATCACTTACATGTGGAATCTATAAGGTAAAACTGTATGCAACAACACAGAAACAGACTCACAGAACAAACTAGTGGTCACTCGTGGGGAGAGGGGAGGTGAGAACCAAGATGGGATGTGGATTAAGAGATACAAGCCACTATGTATAAATTAAATATGCGACAAGGGTATGTTGTACAACACAAGGAAACATAGCCATTATTTTGTAAAAACTCTTCATTTTTTATATGTATTTTTATTGAAGTATAGTCAGTTTGTAATGTGTCAATTTCTGGTGTACAGCACAGTGCTTCAGTCATATAGGAACATACATATATTCATTTTCATATTCTCTTTCACCATAAGTTACTACAAGATATTGGATATAGTTCCCTGTGCTATAATAACTTTAAATGGAGTATCATCTATAAAAAATATCAAATCACTATGTTGTACACCTGAAATTAATAATATTTTAAATCAACTATGCTTCAATTGAAAAAAAAAAAGGAAGGAGTGAAACAGAGAGAGAAGTCAAACTTGATCTAAACACTTAGCCAGAAAGACTACGTTTACCCTGAAAATTCTAAAAGGAAGAAAAAAGACCTAGGTTGGAGTAAGGGCTATAGGGAAGGGACTTAAAAGTACATACAGTTTGAAGAAGCAGCCTTCAAAATAGGTAGCTTACAGGGGAGACAAAAAGGCACATAAGGAAGGGAAAGGTAGCCTTTGGCAGTTGGACGGTGAAGGGAGAGTAAAGCAAAGGGGAGAAATTCCTAGTCCTGTGAGTCCAAGAACCACAAAACTGTAGGATTCATAATCAGCTTCTCTCAGAACAGAACAATTGGCTGATATACCTGGACTTTGCAATATTGACAGAAGAGGGCACCATTAAAATAGGAATCTGTAAAACACCCCAGTTAAAGTGTTCAGATGAAAATTCATGGTGGTAAACAAATTTATCTGTAAAAGTGAAATTAGGTGAATTAAATTTCCAGCTCAAAAAAAAAAAAATCTAGAAAACAGCACAGTAAACCTAAAGAGAGCACCAGGGAGGAAATAATAAAGATAAAAGGTAGAAATTATAGAGGTAGAGGATAGAAAACTGTAGACCTAATTAATCTACATTATGATTTTTTAAATTATCAAAATGAAAATGAGATCACAAGTTGAAATAACTTCTAAAAACAATTTATTTTTGTTTGTTTTAAAAATCGCAAGATCTTACTTAACAGACCTCACAGTAATTCATTTGAAAACCTAGATAAATAATTTCCTAGGGACATGCAGATTATCAAAATGAGTTAGAAAACTTAAATGGATCAATTTGCATAGAAGAAATAATGCTGTTAAGAAATTACCCCACAAAAAAAGCATCGGGCCCAGATGGTTTCACCAAGGAATTCTATCAGACCTTTAAAGACTAGATAGTTCTACTGCTTTATAAATTGTTTCAGAGTTGAAAGTGATAGAAAGCTTCCTAATTTGTTTTACATAAAGCTATACTTGCTTTATCAATGTCAACACTATACTTGTATTGATACTTAAACCTAATAAGAATAGTACAAATAAAAAGCTCCAAACCAACATCCCTTATGAATACTGATACAAAATACTAAATAAAATAATAGTGTTGTTATTAAATAATATGCCATGACCATGTGAGATTTATCCCAGGAATGCAGAGATGGTTCTGAATGAACATAGTCATTAATAATTACACTTCATATGAATAGCTTTGGGAAGAAAAATCATTTATGTCCATAGATACTGAAAAAGCCTTCCAAAAAAGTCATTCATTTATGATAAAAATAAAACACACAGACCTACACACTCAGTAAAAAAGAAATTGCAGGATACTTTTTTAAAAAATGAAAAAATCTATATCTTACTCCTAAAGCCAGAGATCTTATATATTGGGAAATACTTGAAGTGTTTCCATAATATACAAAAACAAGGCAAGTGCTCACTACCTCCACTAATGTTCAGTATTGTAATGTAGGTGGTAGCTAATTCGGGTAGATAAGAAATCAGTCAGAAGCATGAGAATGGGTAAAGAAGTGAGCTATCTCTTCTCTCAGATCTGCTAGCATAGCTAGAAAACCCACAGGGCATCACTGGTAAAATGAATTCAAACAGTAAAAAGAATTCATTAAGGTAACAGGGTATGAAATTAACTTCAAAAGATCAGCAGCTTCATAGACACAAAGAGTTACCATTCAGCAGTCCTGTCCTGCATGAAGAAGTTTTTAACATTTTTGTAAGTCACAAAAGTAGACTTAAATAGGATGACTCAGCACTAGAAAGATGTCAGTTCTCCTTATTTTCTAAATGTAACTCAATCCCAGTGAAAGTACCAAGAAACTTTTTAAAAATGAAGTTAGACAACATTGTTACTAAATTATGAGGGAGGGGAGGGACAGACAAGTGTAGCCAGGAAGAGACCATAAAAAGAAAACTACCTGAAGGGATTGCCCCTACCAGACACTAAAACATGCCCTATAAAGCTTCTATAATTAACACAGTGCACTGCTGTCACAGGAATAAACAAACGGAGCAGTGGAATAGAAAGCCCAGAAGCAAACCGAGGTCCTTGTGTAAACAATAAAGGGTAGCATTTCAAGTCACTGAGGTAGAGATGAAGTTTTCAGTAAGTAGAACCAGGATATCTGGGTAGCCACTTAGAAAGAGGTAAAATCAGATTCAATCTTGCACAAGAATAAACTCAACATTAAAGTGTGTACACAGATGTTCATAGCATTATTTATAATAGCGACATACTGAAAACAGCCCAAATGTATAACTGATAAATGGAGAAGCAACATGTGGTATGTCCATACAGTGGACTGTTACATGGCAGTAAGAAGTGCTGGTACTAGAGCATGGATGAAACGTAAACATTATGCTGAGTGAAAGATGGCAGTCACAGAAGGCCATGTATTCTATTATCTCATTTATGTGAAATGTCATTAACAAGCAAATTGTAGCAACAGAAACTAAATTAGTGATTGCCAGGGACTGAGGGAGTTTGGGGAAAAGAGAAAGACTGGTAAAAGTTACAGTGTTTCTCTCTGAGGTGATGAAAATATTCTACAGCTGGTTGGAGTCATGGTTACAGAACTCTATAAATATACTTTTAAAAATTGAATTAAACACTTTCAGTAGGTAAATTATGTGGTATTTGAATTGTATACCCATAAAGCTGTTACCACACAGAAGAAAAAGAAGAAGCAACTCCAAACAGATTTAGAACCTAAGCGTTAGAGAGCGGGAGTCAGACAGTAGAGGTACTAAAAGAAAACACGGGTTTTCTTCTTTAACCTGGGCTTAAAGAAAGACTTACTATGACTTAAAACCCCAAAACAGTAAAAGACTGGTAAATTTGAGTACGTAAAAATAAGAAAATTTTGCATGGCAAAAACCACCATGAAAAAAGTTAAAAGATAGCTGAAAAACTAGAAGAAAATATTTTCACTATATACCACAATCAAAAAGGCTAATATCCTCCATATGTAAGAATTCTTTATAATTGAAGGACAAAAAAAAAAAAAATTCAGAGACAAAGAACCAAAGGCCTCATAGGAAAATGGGAGAGCTCATGAAGAGTAAATACACACAAAAAGTTTAATCTTACTCAAAATCAAAGAAATACAAGTTAAAACAGCTTTGAGATAACATTTCTTATCTCTCAGATAGGCAAAAATTAGAGAATGACAGCACATTCTTTTGCCAGACTACTGGGAAGTAGGCCCCCCCTTACACACCAGTGGCAGGGACGCCAGCCCACGCAGCCCTTCTAGAGGGTGACTGGCAATGCTTGGCAGCCCCACAGACACACTTCTGACCCAGCAGCCCCGCTTGTGGGAATCTCCTTTAATGACACTCTTGCATTTGCACAAGCTTACTCATTTTAGGATTGTTTGTAATTGCAAAATATTGAAAACCTAAATGCTAATATAGGAGAATGACTGCATAAATTATGGCACAGCCACACAACAAAGAGCTGCAGTTTTAAGAAAGAACAAGGAAGGGCTCTGAGCTGTCACGGTGTAATTAAGCAAAAAGAGTAAAATGCAAAGGGCGTCTATAGTATGCTGCTCTGCACGTGAGCAGGGAAGTGTGATACATGTGCCTGCTTATTCCTGCAAGAGAAATTGAGGAATGATAAACCAGAAACTAATAAAATTGTTTTCCTACAGGGAAGGGGAGTAGGAATGGGGTAGGAAGATTGGCAATAATGGAAAC
Organism: Vicugna pacos; assembly: GCF_048564905.1. Lineage (NCBI taxonomy): Eukaryota > Metazoa > Chordata > Mammalia > Artiodactyla > Camelidae > Vicugna > Vicugna pacos. The sequence goes on from NC_132990.1 coordinate 1,097,769, forward strand.
AAGATACTAGGGAGCAGAGGGGAGTGACACTTCTCCAATTATCCTTTTTTGTACAACTCTGACTCTGAGAACTCTGGTAATTTTTCACGCATTCTCCAAATATAAATAAAAGTCAGCCTAGATGGGTGTGTTGTGTGGGGCATGATTCCAAAATGGAATACAAACAGTAAAAAGTGAACTTAACTCTGTTACAAATAAGTAACAAAACCACACTGACTTGAGTGGGGAAGAAAGGAACCAAGTAACTTTGGAAAACAGGAGTTTGATTTTATATTCTAGGGCTAAAGATAAACACAACAAGTGTTGTACTGCATGTAGTAAATGCGTTTCTCACAGAGGTCCTGGTTAGGAATTCTGAAACTGTCTTTTGTGCATCCTGAGTTTGAACAAATAAGTGAATTTATTATAGATAATGAAAGTATAATTTTTCACCATTGGATAAGAAAGTTACAGATAAAGGAATAACCTGGAATGTACCCTGTTTTCTTTGGAGTCGGAGGTATCCATATGAACCTGTGATTTTTAGTATATGTTTGCAGGTGCAGAATTCAAAAATAAATACAGCTGGGTGAATGTGTTAGTACACATACAAACATGTTCTAGTTCTGTCCTGAGAGGACGACGAGCTGTGAGACCCTAGTTAGAGTGAACACCTTAGTGCCCGGACCTCTCAATACCATTCTCCGGAGGGAGGAACCATGGGTCCTGGGGGAAATGGTGGAGTCTGAGGCTGGGGTAGGGGAAACACAAGAAGATCTTGGAACATCGTGTGTTGCCAGGAAGCCAGTTTGAAAATGGGAGTATTGGATTTTAACCCACAGCATAATATATATCTCCAGGCATTCATACATGTAAATAAGTAGATAAATAGGGAGAAGGGACAACATTTTCTTACAATGGAATTCCAATGAGTTTAGAAGAAAAGAGGGGACTTAAGATCACCATCAGGCAAAGATGCTGTCATTTGGGGACATTGAAAGTAGGTACAGGTGCACTCTGCTATTTTTACAACTTTTCTCCAAATCTAAACTTATTTTCATGTAGAAAGTTTTAAAAAATAAGTAAGAGCTTGAGGTACAAGTAACGCTTCCTTATCTTTTTTTTGAGTTTGATATGCAAACGCAGGACCCAGACAGATTCTGGTGACGCCTTTGCTGTCAGAACTCATTATGTGAAGTGAGGCTGGATAGACTCACAAGACCCCTGCATTTACTATATATTTTTGTTGCAATATTATTGAAACTTGGTCTAGAGTTTATTCTTATTCCCCAGGAGTCAACCATCAGCTCCTTGCTTATTCTCTCAATTTACTCTTCCTTAGAGGGCTCATTCATTTATTTTGCATCAGCTGTCACTCTTTAAGTGAAAAGTCTGTTCCTGCCACTAGCCTGATTGTCTTCAATGTCTCCCTAAATCAGCCTCAGGGAAAGTTCCAGCTCTTAAACTTCACTCTCAAGGCATTGCCTGCTCTGTGCCTTCAGCCTCATTTTAAAGACTCTTGCTCTTCCTTGAATGTAAAGCCCTTGCCTTGCTGAGCTATTCTCACTTCACCAAATTCACTCATCCTATGCCTCTTGGCTCTTGCCCATAATGTTCCTTCTCCCCCAAATCCTTCATTTCTATTTCTTCTTTGCCTGGCAAATTCCTTCAAATGATAGCTTAAATGTTATTTTCTCCACAAAACATCCCCTGAGCCTCCAAGACCAGCCTTCAGTGCCCTCTTAGGTGCTTCCCTAGAAACCTAATTTTAATTCCCCTGTCCTCATTTACCCACAGGAGCGTAGTAATGTCTGTATCTTTCTTTGGACCCTCTGTGGTATAAAGAGTGAATTAGACATAATGCCATTTGCAGCAACATGGATGCTCCCGGAGAATGTCATTCTAAGTGAAGTAAGCCAGAAAGAGAGAAAAATACCATATGAGATCACTCATATGTGGAACCTAAAAAACAAACAAACAAACAAACAAAAACAAAGCATAACTACAGGACAGAAATAGACTCAGACAGAGAATACAGACTTGTGGTTGCCAGGGGGGCAGAGGGTGGGAAGGGATAGACTGGGATTTCAAAATTGTAGAATAGATAAACAAGATTATACTGTATAGCACAGGGAAATATACACAAAATGTTACAGTAGCTCACAGAGAAAAAAATGACAATGAGTGTGTGTATGTCCATGTATGACTAAAAAATTGTGCTGAACACTGGAATTTGACACATTGTAAAATGATTATAAATCAATAAAAATGTTAAAAAAAAAAAGAATGAATTAGAGGAGGGAAAGGCCGCTTTAAAGGCTAGAGGCCAGTAAGAAGCCCCTTAGGAAAATCCACCAGGAGCTCATGGTTGCCTGTGTTAGGTTATTGGCAGTGGAGATGGAACCCAGAGATATTTAGAAAGTAGGTTGTAAGATCCTGGAGGGAAATTTGTCCTGTTTGCCATTAGATTCACAGCAGGGAAACTCTCCAAATGTTGCCTTATAACCATGGTTCCAATTCCATGTCCTGCCCGTGGAACAGCTCACTTCACCCTTAACTGTCCTGATACTTTCTTTTCTGTAATGACCTGTGGAGCTCTATGAGGCTGGCACTTCGCATATCCCGCTGGCTGTGGATTGCTGACTCAGTTCGTCTGACTAGTCGGGGAATATCTCAGTTCTTACCACTCTAGACCCTTCAGGCTTGTTTATTTGCTTACTTGCTTGTTTGTTTACTTGCTTTTGCTGGGTGGTGGCCAAGAGTAGATAAGAAACTAGTACCTTTTCTGCCCCTATGCCAGTTTCCCATGCGAAAGGTCCTACTTATTGTTCTTTTGTAACATTTTTTCAGTTATCCAATTTTTAAGTGTTTGGATTATCCTTGACTTAAACTTCTCTTTTATGAGTCATCCATAACTTGCCAAGTTTTGCTTTGAAGTCTGTCCACGGTCTTCATTTTACCCCATAGTCTTCTCATATCTACATTATTGTTATTATAAGAACCTCCCAGTTTGCATTCTTAATTCCTTTGCCACATTATCCTCAACTTTGCAAGAATTATGTTGATTCTCAGCTTTGATGTTGTATTATCTCAGTGAATTGAATTTTTCTACAGAATTTGAAGTATTAAATCAGATAATAGATGGATGCTTTGTAAATATATATCCCCTAGCTCTTGACTTATTCCTTTCTTTCTTAGGTTTTTTTCATTTTAAACTCTAATGCTTGATTTTAAAGGGCATTCATAGCTGAGCCAATATTTGTTTAACCTTAATTTCTACATAGAGAGGGAATAGTATACCAATTAGGAATAAAGGCTGGAGAATTTAATTCCAGCCTCACATCTTGGGTCCAGTATTACACAGGAGAAATCACTTAATCCATTTATGCCTCTGTCTTTTCAACTTTAAAATTGAGGGTGGGGTAACATGTCTTTTAGGGTTATTGTCTGAGGACTAATTAATCTTTGCAAACTACTACTTGGCATGCTATACATGTCACATTTTATGATATTGGTAGCAAATAAAGGTGTATTAACATTAATCTTTTACATTAACATTGATCAGTACTGAAGCACTCAATATACGTTATATATTTTTTGATGTAACTGCACATGTGTTAATAGGCAGGAAACACTTAAGTCATGAAGTGCTTTCACTTGGAAGAAAATCTCAGATGCAGCATATGTTAAAAATGCTACATGACTTCTAAATATAAGTAATGACAGCAGGAGACCCATTACAACAGGACATGTAGAAAAAGCAGTCTAGGAATGAACTTTATGCTTAACAAAATGAAAGTAATCTATTCCACGAGGGACACAATCACTTTGTGTTTATGTTATCCGCCTTTGCAATTAATCAAATCCAGAAGGAGCAAACCAGCCAACAGCTCAGGCCAGGTTAATGTTGGGCCATTTCCAAGTCATGTGTGATACAAACTTGCTGCAGCATCTGATTAACCAGTTTACACTAAGATGACTATAGTAATGAGGAATAAAGGTTGCAGTAAATATGATTTCAAAGAGATAAAAGGAGAGGAGGTCTGCTGGGAAAGGTTGTACAGAAAAGTGTAAATATGGTTCTAGTGAACGGCCAAATAGCTTTCTGGCTTTACCAGTTCTGAACATTTCCCCCCATTTGTGCACACACTTTCTCTCACTTGCTCTTATTTTTGTCTCACCTCCAGAATTTAACATTGGTAAAATGTTATTTAATATACCACCCATATTTGTACTATCCCAGTTATTAGTAAATATTTTTTATAGCTTTTTGAGAAATTCTGAATTCACTCAAATGTAACGCTTTATATTGATGGTCATGTCTCTCTACTCTTTTATAATTTTGCCTATTTTTTCCTTTGCAATATTGATATCTGAAGAGGTCAAGCAAGCTGTCTTGTAGAATGGTCCATAGTATAAATTTATTTGTTTCCTCGCAGTTAGATTCAATTTAAATATTTTCAGAGAAATACTGTATAGTTGGTTTTGTCCCCTATTTCCATCACATCAGGAAGCATGTCATTTTAGCCTGTCCTGTTATTTATTGGTGATATTAAACATGCTCACTTGGTTGGTTGTAAACATATCTTTTTCTCTTTGAAATTATAAATAAACAGTAATCAAAGAGTATCTTCTTCAGTAACCATCTTTCATCCAGTAGTTTTCTGTCATCTATTTGTGATCCTTGCCAAAATCATTTATTACATTAGTGGTTGCAAAATACTGATTTTCTACCTCTAAGAAAAATGTTAAATTTCTACAAATTAGCTTCCATTAGATGGCCCTTGATTTTGGTAATCACTTACTCATTTTATTTAGAATTTCTTAGGAAGTAAGTGAGAGAATTAGGTTCAAATGTTATTTCACCTTTAAAGGTCAAGCACTTAAAAAGTCACACTAAGAGCTAAGGCACCAAAAAATTAGAGTTTATCAGCAGTGTCAGTAATTAGATTCAGAAAGTTAAATTTCTGTAATTAGTCCCATAGTTATGTTTTCACCTTATAAATTCAGTTAAGTTAAACACTCTGTTAGTAGAGTCAGTGTGCCTGTGTTTTTGCAGAGGAAGTTGTTGAGCATTCTAAGATGCACAGTATGAATTCTTAGGTGCAGGCAAAAAATTAAATCTCACTAATTCATATCACTCTTATTGAGGATTTTTCTTTGAAAGCCTCTTTATTACCTGACCTTGATAGCATGTTTTAAGCACAGTTCCAGGATATTATAAGAAACATGTCTTTTTTTTTTTTCCATACTAAATAGGCAAGGTTATATTTAGGGTTTAAACTAGTCCCTAAATATTCTTAATAACCCCTGGGAGGGGATAAGAAACATTTCTAAATCTGTTTCACTACTATTTGTATTGAACACTTACAGGGTACAGACAAAGCTAACTGATGTGATTAATGATGTAATATCAAAGAGAACATTGAAATTCTGTGTTTTATTAGCAAGTTGTTGGTTGTCCCTTAATTGAGGATTCATTATGGATGGTATTCACTGTTAACAGCTGTGTCCTTTCGTTTCAGAATTAGACTTCTAATTGACAGTAATGAAACTACATTTTAAAATATTCTTAATTATGATTGTTCACTACTTCACAGTTACTTGAATTTATAAGGCCTAACAATTTTCAAAGCTCAAAAATAAATAGAATCATTTGAATGATGACCATCCATGTATACAAGTGGATTTATCCTGACCTTTTTGACTAGTAGAAATATTCATTTTAATTTATCCCACAATGAAGGTGGATTCCTTCATTATTCTGCATTTCAGTTTATCTGTTTCATAACAAGAGCTTTCATTACGGTTTTTAAGGAAAGCTGCCTTGAATTTATATTTCTCATAAGTAACAAAAATTTTACCTGAGAAGTATCCTTTGTACATTTTGAAGGAAGCAGAAGTCACTTAAGGCAAAATCAGGGACCTGGATATTTGTGTTTTGGGTACTTAGGCTGGTACTTGACTTTGACCTCTTATTAGCAGGTGAGTACCACAGAGCACAGGAAATGGTAAAGGACTGAACACTTGAGAAACAGGTGTTTGAGGAAACTTGAAGTTAATGTGAAGCCTCTCAGACAGGGATAACTGTCTTACCACTTTTGTTGTTTGAATAGTTGGTGAAGGTTTGGTGGATTTATACAGATAGGTCTGAAATAGAGCCTGGTTTTGAAAAAGCAGTAACTTATTTTCAAGTTTTAAAGTCAGCGTCTTTTATTTTGCTGTTTTCTAAGCTGGCATACAGAGCGCTGCTGATCTGGTAGAGTGACAAGCGGTGTGAAGACAACCTTTTAGTAGCAGAGAAAGGTAGTGTTTCTGGCTAGTGGGATACATCTTTTCCTCAAATAGTACAAGTAATGTCTGAGTCTTGTCTGCTAGGACCCTTGCAGCACTCCAGTATGCTGGCAGAAGGTATGATCTGTGTTCCCTAAAATGGGAGACAGAGGCATGTGCTTTACCCAGCAATTGCAGAAACCAGCGTCTAGAATTTAAAAATCACATTTCTCTTGCTTACTCACTGTTTTACCCAGTTAGGCACCTTTGATTTTTATTTTCTTCACTTTATTTTGTTTTTCTTCTCATGGTTATTGAACGTTGAGTTTCGGTTAATTCCTTTTAAGTCTGCCACCTGAGCCTAATATAGACAACAGGCGTCTGGCACAGGGCAGAATTGTCTTCTGATCACAATTCTATTGCTGTCTCCATCTGCTGGTATAAAGAAGTAATGCTCTTGCCAGAATAAGCCAGCTCATTTTAATTTTAAAAAACACAAATTGAGAAATAAGGAATTATGTTCCTAATGTGTTTTCTTTCTTTGTGACAATTAAGTCAGTTTGAAGATGCAAAACTTCATTGGATGTCAGCTTTTGTAGGCATTGTCTTTGGGGTTTTTCAAAAAGGCTTTTTGTTAGTAAGATAAAAAATGTCAAAGAGCCATTAAAAATCTGATATATTAACCATGCATAGATTCCATACATTTTGTTCCTTAGGGAATTAGAGAAAAATCTAATTATCTCAACATTTTTCCAACAGTGTGCATCAAAAATTTAATGGTGAGAAATCTAAAAAATCCCATCCTGATAGTCTTTGCACGTTCACAGTTTCACGGGGTTTTGCATCATTGCTTCTGAATTGCTAATGAAGAGCTCAGTGGGGCTTCCAATGCATCTCAGATATTCTGGGTGGTGACCGGCTAGAGTGGTACTGACATCACAACAGAGAGCCATTGCCTTTTTGTTGCTTGAGTCCTGGGCGAGTGCTGTCGCCCGCTCCAGCCTTGCTCTCCCAGTGCCTGGCTCACCAGCCGGCTGTGTGTTCCGCGAGCTCTGTGGAAGAGCAATGCAGAGCATTGGTTTACAGATACTATGGAAAGTACACCTTCACTCACTCTGTATGATGAAGCAAATACCAACACGATGAAGGTATGTGACTCTTTGATTTAATAGTGTGTACAAAAGGTGATCAAACGTATGAAGAGTTACACATACTCAATTAGTACCCTAATTTTTGCTAGGGGCATATGTGATAAAGTCCTGTGTCCAAAATGAGAGCATGTTTTTAAATGGTTTTTGTTTATTTTTGCAAAGATATGTTTGTTTAGATTGATAGAATGAGGAGCAGGATTCCTTTAGTTCTCAGCAGTAGTACAAGTTCCTTCTACTCTACCCCTACATTTGTGACCCTTTCTGTATCTTGAGGACAGAACAGTTTGCCTGTGTGCTCATTGATATTTGTGTAAAGCAGCACAGTTGTTCCGTTGGAAAATGACTTCTCTTTCAGGTTCATCTTAAAATAGAAATACTGTATGGCTCTTTCATGTTAACATTTTTATTGTGGAACAAATACAGTGTGGATAAGACATCTTTTGGAAATTAAGAAACTAAGAACCTTAACTTTAAAAGCAGATGTTAATTTTTATACTCCTTTTTGGAAGACTAGATCAGAATTGTTTTAAAAGTGCTTCTTAACAGCAACACCTAGCTCTGTCATTGCTCTGATTAGCGGAGTCGAACACCACATTGCAAAAGCGAGCACATGCTAACTGCATTATGTGATTTTTGAGATCTGATTTCTAATCATACTGTCTGCAAACTTTGACATTTACTTTGATATTTTATGATTCTTCTAAACCAGACTCTAACCATGTAGGTGAGATTGAATAACTAAAAATGTCCATTAGTGTATAATTGACGTGTTTGGAAGATTTTTGAGAGTTTTGTTTACTTTTTACCTGGATTTAGCTGAAATTTTAACAGTATTTGGAATTGCTGCAATACTTTCAACCCCTCTCTGCAATTTGAAACAATTATTTTGACCTTAAGAAATAACTCATCTCTTTAGAGGAGATAGGACAAAACTCATTACATAGCTTTTTTTTAAAAATCAATGCTGAATATAATTACCCCTCCTTCTTTTATTTCTTTCTGATTCCCAACTGTGTAATCAGGATCAGACATTAACAGCTATTATTAAAATGAGGGCTTTTTTTTATCAGATATATTATTTCAAACTAATGCCAGAATTTCATCATTTCTTTTTCAAGCCTGAGGTTTTAAATTTTATGTCGAACTATGAAAGAAGAAAATGGAAATAAACAGCACATAATTCTTACACACAAATGCTTTTAGCTATCCTTTGCCACATTCCACCTTTCTCTCTTTTTGAAGTATCCTTCTCTTTTTTGTTTCTTTTGTTATTTCCTTTAGGTTATCTCTCTCTGCCCTTCGCAGCTTGTGCGTGTGTGTGAGTGAGACTTTCTGAATGTTTGTCTCTTCCTCTCTGTCTTTTCCCTCCCTCTGTCTTCCTCCACCTGCCTGTTGGTCCTTCCCGCCTTGTCTCAGTCTGTCCCCTTCTCTGATCCTCTGCCTGGTGTCTCAGGGCCCCTCTCCCTTCCCTGTCTGAATCAGTCTCTATGTCTGCCTGTCTTTCCTTTTCTGCTCACCTGACCCTCTCCCTCGCCTGTCGTCTCCCTCTCTCCCTCTGTGCCTTTCTCCCTGCCCAGCTATCTCTGCACCTTCATCTCTGCGTCTCTGTTCCTCTCCCTTCCTGTTAGTCTTGCTCATCCTTCTTCTCCCTTTGTCTCCGGGGTACCCCTCGATGTGCCCCTTCCACTGTCTTTCTGTCTGTCCCCCGACCTCTTCCTTCTTCCTCTCTCACCCTCCTTTTACTCTTCTGTGCCTCGCTTTCTCCCTGCCTCTCTGTCCGTATTTGCTTCTCCCAGTCTCCTGACTGCTGTTCCGTTAGTCTTTCTGCCTCCGTTTCTCTCCCCATCTTAGCATTTTTCTCCCTTTTCCACCCTCCCCAAGGTCTGTCTCTTTCCCCAAGGTCCAGGCTTCACTCACACACGTACACGTTCCAAATTTTCATTGTCATACAGATTTTCAGTTTTCACTGGAACGAGATCTGCGCTTGACTTTAAATGCCCTTTGGTTACTTAATAGCAGTCACTGGTCAGATTTTATGTCAAACTCTGTTCTTTCTAAAAGACACTATTGACACCCTTACACCATATACAAAAATCAACTCAAAATGGATTAAAGACTTAAACATAAGACAAGATACAATAAACCTCCTAGAGGAAAACATAGGCAAAACATTATCTGACATACATTTCAAAAATTTTCTCCTAGAAGAAATAAAAGCAAGAATAAACAAATGGGACCGAATGAAACTTACAAGCTTCTGCAGAGCAAAGGAAACCAGAGATAAAACAAGAAGAAAACCTAGGGAATGGGAGAAAATTTTTGCAAGTGAAACCGACAAAGGCTTGATCTCCAAAATATATAAGCAGCTCATACGACTCAATAAGAAAAAAATAAACAACCCAATCCAAAAATGGGCAGAAGACCTAAACAAGCAATTCGCCAAGGAAGACATACAAATGATCAAAAAACACATGAAAAAATGTTCAATATCACTAATTATCAGAGAAATGCAAATCAAAACTACAATGAGGTATCACCTCACACCAGTCAGAATGGCCGTCATTCAAAAATCCAAAAATGACAAATGCTGGAGAGGCTGTGGAGAAAGGGGAACCCTCCTACACTGCTGGTGGGAATGCAGTTTGGTGCAGCCACTATGGAAAACAGTGTGGAGATTCCTCAAAAGACTAGGAATAGACTTACCATATGACCCAGGAATCCCACTCCTGGGCTTGTACCCAGAAGGAAATCTACTTCAGGATGACACCTGCACCCCAATGTTCATAGCAGCACTATTTACAATAGCCAAAACATGGAAACAACCTAAATGTCCATCAACAGGTGACTGGATAAAGAAGATGGGGTATATTTATACAATGGAATACTACTCAGCCATAAAAACCGACAACATAATGCCATTTGCAGCAACATGGATGCTCCTGGAGAATGTCATTCTAAGTGAAGTAAGCCAGAAAGAGAAAGAAAAATACCATATGAGATCGCTCATATGTGGAATCTAAAAAACAGAAACAAACAAACAAACAAAAACAAAGCATAAATACAGGACAGAAATGGACTCATGGACAGAGAATACAGACTTGTGGTTACCGGGGGGGGGGGCGGGGTAGAGGGTGGGAAGGGATAGACTGGGATTTCAAAATTGTAGAATAGATAAACAAGATTACACTGTATAGCACAGGGAAATATACACAAAATGTTATGATAAATCATAGAGAAAAAAAGTGACAATGAGTGTGTATATGTCCATGTATGACTGAAAAATTGTACTGAACACTGGAATTTGACACAACACTGTAAAATGATTATGAATCAATAAAAATGTAAAAAAAAAAATAAAAGACACTATTGAGTAATAATTATATTTTAAATCAATAGATTTTATCCCTTCCTTATTAGTTTAATTTTCAGACATTTATATTTCATTTATATTTATGTGACAGACATGAAAGTCCATATACTGTTTTTTAAAATTGGGGGGGCAATTAAGTTTATTTATTTTTTAATTATTTTTTTTTAATGGAGGTACTGGGGTTTGAACCTAGGATCTTGTCTATGCTAAGCACATGCTCTACCACTGAGCTATACCCTCCCCCTATGCACTGTTATGCTCAATTTCTTAAAGCTAAGGAGCGTACAATTGCTTTGTACCTTAGCTAAATGCAAGATTAAAAAGGGGGAACCCATTAATACTGGTACAAAATACACAAAAGACTCCATGTTTTTTTTTTATTCTTTGTCAGTGATCCTTAAAATCCATTCTAGTTCAACCCAAGAATGGCTCTCCTTTGCTGAATTAAGAAGGATCACTTCAAGTGAAACTTTTTTTGAAACTGCAACCCTCAGTTAACAAGCTTTTGTAATTCTGAGGAAGAATATGAAAGCAAATAACAGATAACAACATGAAGGATTCATGTTTAAAGTACTTTCAATGTATGTTTTGGATTCAGTCCAGATTTTGCTCAATTTTCTACATTCATCATCTTGTGCTGAGCCAGTCTTAAGCAAAACTGTCAAATAAGTCACTATGTCTTAAGGGCACACAAATGCTTTCTGGATTTGCTTGGCAACACATTCAGTCTTTTCCATCTACCTTCCTTCTAAAATGTTCTTTTTCTCACCACATCAAAATTCTTTTGCAGCGGGTTCACCTGACCTCAGCTTAGCTGTGAGGAGGGAAATATTTGATCAATTAAACTTATTAAGATGTTGTTAATGACTGTGAAATGCTTAATATGTTAGCCTTCCCAGAAGTATTTGCATTTTAAAAGAGTCACGTTTTAACCTAAAGGAATCTCTAACATCAGAATTACAACAGCTATTCACTTAGCATGGGGGAACTTTTCTGGTGGAACTTTGCATTAACCAGAAACATTTTATCAAGGTTTTCCAAGAAGGATAAGTAGACGATAAAATCTATGATTTCTTACATATTTGGGGATGTTTTTCTTTTATCTTTAAAATAAACAACGTACTAGATAGATTCAGAATCATTGGGCTACAGCCTTTCATACGCTATACCTTGAAGATCTGCTCCATTGTTTTCTTGAATACAGTGTTAACGAGAATTTTGAGACCTGTCTGAAATTTTGTTGATTTTGTTTCATTTTGTTTTGTGAGTCATCTATTTCTTTTGTAGAAATATTTGTAAGTTTCCTTCTTTGTCCTTGAAGTTCAACAACCTTAAAAGGATATTTCTTGACCTTAAGCATTTTCTAATATTTTTTTCCAAGAGCTCTTTTGATTTGCAATGTCTGAGATTTTCAGAAAAGTTTTATTTTATTATGTCTTGCAATCTTTGGGATAATTCTGGTCCATCTTTCAAAGATACCAACTATTACATGTTAAATCCCTTCTATATCAACCATCTTTCTTTTGAATCTAGACTCAAGTTCCAATTCTGCCCCTAACTAGCTATGTAACCTGGGCAAGTTTCATAAACCCTGAGCTTCCTGGAAAATGTGGCTAATAAAAGTATTTGCCTTACGGATTTGTGGTGACGTCTGAATAACAGAATTGTGTAAAGCATTTAGTACAGTGGCCTAGGGCCGGCATTAGTATTAGCTATTATTATTCAAGACTTCAAACACAAAACTGAGAGGATTGGATATTTACTCTAGTACATTATCAAGGCAGAATAGGAGACTCTCATTTTGGAAACTATCTCAATGCAAATATTTTCTGTAACCTTCCAATAAACAGGACGCTCAGTCAAGAAGACAACCTCATTTTTAAAGCAATCCGGTTAGTCTTTATTGAGATAAACTTTAGTATATTATCTTTCTCAACATAATTTCCTCATTCCCTTTTGCTTTGTGAGCTCTTCAGAGGCCCTGAGATTACTCACTGAGAAGGAGATGTAAGTGCCCTAACATATTGAGACACTAAGCATTGTTAGTTACATCTAGTCACATGAGATTAAGGTGAGATGGCAGTCCTTGAAGCTTGAGAAAAGTGTTAGTGAACCCCAGAGCAAAGATGCATAATTTAGATGGTATTTCAAACCCAGACCCAAATTAATCTGGATAGCTAGAGTACCATGTAAAGTCTTAAAAGTCAGGTTGTTGTTTTTTTCTTTTCCTTTCTTCAAACAGTTCTTTGAGTAATTGCCTCCTTGACTGTCCAACTGCAAATCTAGTGTGGACGATAAACACCTCATGCAGCTTACGTTCTCTGGGTCAAAGTTGACAACAGTCTGGTGAGATCGTCTTTGGGAGGAAATCTTGAGCAGGGCCCTTTAGCTCTTCTCTGGAAAAGTCATTTGTAAAGTCATGATACAGAAAGGCCAAATAGGAAACTGCTTCAGTGACTGTAAGAAGAAAGTTTTCTTAATTGGTTGTTGGGCTGAGCTCTGGACTCTACTAACTACTCTTACTCTCCCTTCCGTGGCCGCTACTTTTACCTATAGATTTGCTTCTGGAGTTATTTGGGTGTGAGAGGAGAGGTTGTTCTGAAGAAAGAATTGCGGCTTTCCTCTGCTGGGCATATTTCTTGCGCTGATGTATATCTGACTGACCACTGTAAAATCTACAGATTGAAGCTCCGTGAGGAGAGGGGCCATGTCTGCTATACTTGCCTCTGTCGTCTTAACACCCAGCAGAGTGCCTGGCACCGCGTATTCACTTACTGAAGATTAATTGAAATGAATGAATGAATGAGACCAAGGACTCTTTTTGGTATGCGCACCTCAATATTCTGTGTCATTTGTATATAATCCTTAGAGTTATCTACCTTGAATAAACTTATTCTTTCCATGATTTAGTTCCTTTTCTTCTACAAACGGATAAATCATAGATTTCTTTCCAAGGGGGCATCCTAGGATGTTTTCTCTAATAATGTGGTCAGTAAGCTGTGATAAAGATTGGGATTTGGATTAGTCTAAATTTAATTCCTGAGGCATACAGTATCTTAGCCTAAAATTAAAGCCAGAGAACAACCCATTTGGAACTATGATTCAGGGAACAGGAGCCAGAGACCGTGGGAGTGAAAGAGGCAGGGAAAGAATCCAGTCCAAGGATGCCTTAGCAAGGTGGCCACTCCTGCAGGCGACTGGCTGTGGGCTCCTGCTGACTCTTGTGAGAAAACTTAGAACATGTTTCTAAGAATGGTCTTCTCAGGAGAAGAAAGGGGAAAACATTATTCATTGAATTTCATCCCTTGTCGGTCAAGGCTTACCCTAGGAAGCATTCATTTCCCAGCACTTTCAGGTTGCATTTGTGTGAGCAATGAGCAGGTTCCCAGCATGACCCATTGTGTGGTATCAGAGAAGCCCAGGGCAGGAGGCAAGAGACATTTAGTGCAGGCTTGAGGTGAAGTGCTGTCAGGTTTCCCCTGTGCCAAGCTGGTCACAAGAACTGATTACCACAGATGTGGCTGGAATAAGAGGTGAGGCTGAGAGATTTGAAGTGGTGCATAAGAGATATCCTATGCAAATAGTAAAATGACTTATCACTTATGAATATGCCTGAATAATATGTTGCAGATAGCATCACTGAGCCCCCAAAGAATACTTTGGCTGTAATTCAATCTCTGAATTCTGTAGCTGTTTCTAAATCACACACACACTTCACTCGGGCATTCTGACATTAGTGGAGCCTCAAGATTGAATTACAAGATGATACTCAATTAAAACGTATTTTAAGGGAAGAAGAGTTAGAAAAACAAACTAGAAGTAAGGAAAACTGAAATTTAAAGGAGATGAAGACACAGTGTTCCCCTGACAAAAGCAGAACTTTTTTTGGTAGAATTTGCAGGTATTTAACTGAAATAAGATTTTACCTGGAAATATTTGTTTCCCATGATTTTTAAACTATTTCTCAATACGTGACACTTAGGCCCAGTACACTTACAAAGTAAAGTTCGATCCACTAACATTTAGAGTCAAATTTGCAAGGAAGATGACTTGATTCTTTTGTTCCCTGGACAGTGTTGCCCATAGAAACCTTCTATCAGTCATATCAAACATCGCTAGAATAAATACGTTCACAGCATGAAGGCTAATAGAGAAAATTAGCCTGACCATTGCTACCAGAAGTCATCATCAGAATAATACATTTATTCATCAGAGGCAAACATAGATGAATCACAATCAAGTAGTTTTCCACATTTAAGTCTAGTCTGCTGACACAAACTTGATTTTTAAATGTTGATCCTAACTCAGTTCCAGGAACACAGAGCTACTTTAATTTTCATTTCATTACTCAAGATGCTTTTTAAGGTGCATTCAAGAAACAAGAGAGGAGCTTCTAACTGGGCTTAGTCCCAAAATGTCATGTTACACTTCAAGGCCAACACCAGTATTCTTGTGGACTGTGATTACTTTTGCACCAGAACTTCCTGGTGAATTTGTCAATTAGCTGAGGATCAACTTCCATCTAAGTTACACACTGACACATTCAGACCCCAGGGATGTGGAAAAATACATGGACCCAGTGAGCACTGTTGAGCCTGCAGGTTGCTTTGGCAGCTTGACTAGGAAGTTGGATCCCCAGACAAATATGTATTTCTCTTTCCTGGCAGCTTTCAGATCAAGTACATGATGTAAAACGATTTAGTGTTCATGCATTTCCAGCAGATTCTGTATATGGAAGGTGTTTTCCTTGATGGCACTCTCATTTCTCTTGGCTTAACTGAAGAAATCTAAATTGAGACCTCTCCAACTCTCACCATTCTACTTACGAAATCAAAATAATGAGAAACCAAGTATTTGTGGCACAAATTTTTTTGAGTTATAATTATGTGGTCTATTTAGGCTATAAGAACAGCCAATTCAAAAAATAACAGTACAAAGTGGAAAGAGAGCAGAACATGGAGCAAAAATGTGTAGACTGTCAATCCAGAGAGGCTAGGGACTTAAGACACTTGCCCCGGACCTGGTGGAGGAAATGGGTGAGTTTCCTTGGGAATGAGGTTAGGAATGAAGAAGTCAATAATAGCGAAGGCAAAGTATATACTTTCAGGGTCTAGTATGCATCAGAACTGTGGAATGTAGCACTCTCTTTTTCTCATATCTGGTGGACTGAAAATACGAGACTGTTGAGGCAATCTAAGTAGCAACTATAAAACTTAGCCACAGTCACTGGATAATTTCATTGTTTTATCTGAGTCTGGTTGGAAACTCTGAATATCAACTCATTTAAATTCAAACCAATCATTTCTGTATACAAAGAAGTCATCTGTGGATTAATAGTATTTATGGTAAAATAGAGCAGGGTTTCTCTTAGCCTCATTCCTGGAATCAATTAAAAAAAAAACAGTTAAAAAAAAAGATAGGCTAGGTTATTCTGTGATATCGACAAACTCCAAAATCACAGTGGCTTCAGTAAAATAGCAAAGGCTTATTTTTCACTATTGTTGTTTATCCGATATACATTGCCCATTGGGTAGGGAGCAACAGGTTGAGGGATTCTGCTCCACATAATTGTCATTCAGGCTGATGGAAGCTCCGACTTTAAATGCTGTCATTTTAATACAACACTACAGGGTCCACTGCAACGTGGGAAGACAGGACTGGAGAGTTGAGCCTGAGCGTTTCAATGCTTCCTCCTGAAAGTGACATGTCACTTTTGATCTCATTACATCAGGCAGAACTAGTCGTCTGGCCTCCTCTAATTTCAAGGAGGTGGAGAAGGATAATCCTCTGTGTTCTGGAAGGAACAGCAAACTGAATACACCAGACAGTGTGAGCAATGGCTACCAGAGTTTTAACCATGACTACCACCGCTTTTGCATACCCTTGGGAAAATGGCTTGACCTTTCTGAGTCTCAATTTCCTCACTGTAAAATGGGGATGATTTTTGCCTGGGGATAATTTTTGCCTTGGAGTAATTATAACAGCTTAATAAGATAAAATCCTTTAAAGTATTGAACAGAGTGTTGAACACATAGTAAATATTTGATAAACGATGATCATTTTAATTCAGGAGGAAAAGAATCAGCTCTTATCACTTAGTCTTGAATTACCCACATTTATTATCTATACCAACAAAGTTCATTATCTTAAAGTCTGTTCTTCCCATCAGTGTACATTTGGCCTGAAAAATGTTACTTTATACACTGGTCTCATTTGGACCCTCTAGACCTGAGGAAAGATAATCTCTGATTGAATAAGATACTACCACCATTGGTATAATTATTGTTATGTGTTAAAGAGAGCAAAGACTGATTATAGAACAACTCTGTTCAGATTAATAAATAACTTCTATTTTTTTTAACATAAGACATCTTTGTGGTTACTATGCATATGTTTTAGTTGCTTGGGGATATACAAGTTTGATTAGTAACGTCTTTGGTAGCTTTTACGAGGTGGTTAATGTCTATGTTTCATGCATCTAGCTTGTCTTTGCCTTCTATTGTCAGCAGCTAGGGGAGGTATCTTGCCTATCATTTATTGTATTATTGTCTCAGAGCACTTAGGATGGTGATCTGTACGTGATGGGGATCCAACATACAATGACTGACTACTAGTAGCGTGACTTCTGTGTTTCTGCTTAATAATGCTAATGTACCTACTAAGTGTTAAGGCAAACCATTTTAATGGATACATTCCTAAATGTAGTATATGTATCTCTGCCTTTTGAACAGATAAGGAAAATATCCTTTGAGGATCTCCTCCATTCTTTCAGACTCAAACAACTCAAGTTTACCTACTGTGTACATCTATCCATATGACCCAAAATGTTTCTCCAGCCTCGATCTTCTTTTAAACTCCAGGTATGTATTTCTAACTACAAATAGAGTATCATTATCAGAATGTCTCTGTTTTCTGCCACCTCTGAGTCAACACGGACCAAGCCTACCTCATTATCTCCCCTCACAAACCTAGTCGACTGGTTCTTCCTCCAGTTTTCTGTAGTCTAACCTAGAAGCCTTACAGTCATTCTTAGCATCTTCTGCCATGTTCCTTACATCCAGTCAGCAACCTACTCCTAGTGAAACTACTTTCTGAATCTTTTCTCTCTTCTTACTTTTACTGCTTTAATCTGTTGTCACTGAAACAATCACAATATTCCCCCCTAACTAGACTCCTCACCTCCATTCTTTCTTCAAATCACCTTTCACATTGCTACAAGAAGCAGCATGCTGGTTTTTCCCAGTAGCTTTTTTTCTTAAAAAAGATACATTAAAAAAAAGTGATTTAGATATGAACCTGTGTAATTTTTCAAATGGCATCAAGAGCCTGCTTTCCACTGTAATAACCTATAATGAAAAGTAATCTGAAAAAGAATATATATATATATGTATATATATATATATAAAACTGAATCACTATACTGTACACCAGAAATTAACACATTGTAAATCAACTACACTTTAATAAAAAAAAATTTTAAAAGATCCTGCTTTCCAAATATGTTTGGCCCACCTCCTGGACAGTACAGCCACCTCCTTTGTAGAGTTCACTGAGCTGGCCAGAATCCAAGTTCAAGTCCCAGACCTGTCTACCCATCGTATATCATAGTCCAAGCCTAAATACAGTAAGCCACTTCTCCATTGCTGGACACGAATGAAATGCCACACCCAGCTGTGTAACCTGGCTTCCTGAGTAGTCCCTGAGTGGCTGGATGATGCAACTTGGAAGGACTGGATGTTAGCTCTCCATGAGGTAAACTTGACCAGTAAGTGACTTAAGCAAGTAAACTCCCTCTCCCTTCTCCCTCCTCCCTCCTCCCTCTTGAAGATTGCTCCAAGAAGTAGGTTCTCTTTCCAAGCTGTCCAGAAAAGTCCAGCAACAGTGGTGCTGAACAAACACACCTGCTGTGAACCACCTGCCATGTTTCTACACAGTGCCTGCAGTGAAACAGACACCAGCTCCGGAATTCACTGCCTCGCACTGCTCCGTGCCTCTCCTGGACCTTCTGTTCTTCACCTGCAAATCCCTGGACTTGCCCTCCCAAATAAAGCATCAGCACGTTAATCTAGCCTTGGGCTCTGCTTCCAGAGAACGAGGGCTAAGACACCTCGTGAAAATCAGTGTAAAGGGTAGGCAGTAAAAAGTCTCTCCCACCCAAACAAAGCTGGAGTCACAGATCCTCATTTTCCTGCCTCGGAGGCATCCGGTATTACCAGTTTTTATACGTCCTTTCAAAGACAATCTATGCATATAAGCACATGTATGAATATTCTATAAGACAGACATCCACGTTTAGGGTTAGATCTTTTTTTTACATGAGCCAAAACAGAATATGCCCCTCATACCTCATGTGTCCACAGAGTGAATTTTCCAAAACATAAATTCCAATTCCACATCACTCTTAAAAGGTTCTGATGGTGGCTTCTCATTGTCCCCCAGCAAATTTCAAACTCCTAGATCGAAGGCCCTCCACACTCTGACTCCAACCTATGACTGTATCACCATTGCCGTCTAGCCTCCTGCCCTAACGTGCCCTTTAGCACATTAAAGGTTTTTTTTTAAGTCACATTCAGTGTTTTCCTGTTCCCCATTACAAGCAGTGCTCTCATATGTCCACACACTTTATTTTTGCCCCATTTGCACAAAATATTCTTTCAATATGTATATGTTGAATGATTAAATGAATCATCGAATCACTGTGGTCAACTACTGACTACGGTCTGATGTTCTTTTGAAATGTTCATTTGTTCTCTCTTCTGTGCAGTTTGCTATCAGTTTTCACAGCTGTGGACATACGTTCTGACCAGCATTGGCTAAGATTGCTAACATGGCTGTACCAAAAAAACAATTAAAAAATAGAAATAAATTAAATGGCTGTACATTCCCAAGGCAAGGTAGGTATAATATTTTCAGGGGAAACCAAATCACCAAGCTAAGTAAAATGATAACTTTAATTTTCTATACAGTACTACTCTTCTAAGAGTACAAGACCCAGGCTCAGAAAACAGATGGTTTTTTCATTACTTGCTGTTTTCAGGTGATTCATTTAATTCGGGCTTTCAGTTGTGCCCCGGGTGATTGTTTTTGCTAGAAATCTGATAGGTGGATAGGTGGAGTGTTACTGTTCCTTACATTTTTCAAAATCCTAGTATATATAGCACACGTGCACAGAAAAAAGGAACACAAGGGGCATTCAACAAAATTACTTTTCCTCTGGGCTGCATGTGGAAATATGATTATGCATTCAAAAACCTGAACACTCGCTAGCATCCTAGACATTCTATATGCACAACTAGAGTGAAATACGCAGAACTGCTTACCAGGACTTTGACGGAAAGATTATCTGATATTTATACAAACTTATTAAAAGAAAATGAAGTTTTCAGTCAAGAGTTTTGGGGTTGTTTTAACTTGGTTCACGTGAAGAAGAAAACAAGGCTTTGAGCTTCTTGAAAGGAAGAACTTACATATGCATGAAGTATTGATTTATCCTTCTTGAATCCAGGTCTCCCAGAATACCAACATTACATAATGCATCTCCATTTGTTCATAATGCATTAAAGGGATTTCAAAATTGTAGAATAGATAAACAAGATTACACTGTATAGCACAGGGAAATATACACAAAATGTTATGATAAATCACAGAGAAAAAAATGCGACAATGAGTGTGTATATGTCCATGAATGACTGAAAAATTGTGCTGAACACTGGAATTTGACACAACATTGTAAAATGATTATAAATCAATAAAAAGCATTAAAAAAATAAAAAATAAATTTAAAAAATCTAACTAATATGTGTTTGTGTGTGCCTGTGTATGCTGTGTATGCACACACATCCATGCACATGCATGTGGGTGTTGATGCATGACTGTCTTTTTTTTTTAAATGTTCTGCATTTAAAATAACATAGCACATAGGAAATGATTATTGACACAAAGATTCTGAAGTAAAAAACAATCTTTGGAACCAGGCTAGAAACAAAGAAGGCTTGTAAGTGGTCAATATCATTTCACCAATTAAAGGCGTGAGGAAAGTGATAGACCAATTTACAGAAAACAAGATAAAAGTGTGCCTTAACCTCTACATGGCTATTTATGGGTTTATTGCATGTCAACAGCTCCAATTTTGCATCAGGACCTTTGATAGCATAAAAGGTTCAGCTCTCTCTTGATCTTCATTGGTTAAAAAGAAATGTACATTTGTACTCTGTGTAACAAGAATCTCTCTTACCATTCCTTGACATTGTTAACAGGAGAACATAACTTATGCTCTGGTGAAGGAGAATTTCAGTCATATAGTAGGAAGAATTAATTGAGTAGCCTCGTATTTGTATGGTAATTTAGATTCAGCTAAGTGGACTACAGAATAAACCTCTGTCTCAAGTAGAGTGGTTTCCCACCTAGAAAAGGTAGAACAAAAACTGGGGAAAGGAAATTAAAACCCAATGATCAGGGAGGTCATCATGAGAGAGCACTAAGTTTACTAAAACTAAGTTTAAATCTCCAGGCTCAGGTGATTTCATCCAGTTCAAGAAGGAAGGAAGTGAAATTACCAAGGTTAAATTAATTGATTTAATTATATAAAATACAGTCCAATATCAAGGTTCATAAAACTACTTCATATGATGTATTGTGCCGCCAAAATTCATATGCTGAAGCCCTAACTCCCACTGTAACGTTATTTGGAGATGGAGCCCTTGGGACATCATTGGGTTTAGATGAGGTCATGAGGCTGGGACCCTTGTGATGGGATTAGTGCCCCTATAGGAAAAGATACCAAAGAGCTTGCCTCCTCCCTCTCTCTTTGCCATGTAAGGACACAGTGAGAAGGCTGCCATCTATAAGCCAGGAAGAGAGTCTTACCAGACACTGACCATACTGGCACCTTGATCGATGTCTGGCCTCCACAACTGTAAGAAAATAAATTTCTGTTGCTTAATCCACTCAGTATATGGTATTTTGATATGGCAGCTTGAGCTTACTTAGACAGGGAGACCTGATTAAAAGTCACTTAAAAAAGAACCTAGGACTTTTAGTGTACTAAAAGACTGACTGACATTAAAATGTGATCTGGCTGACAAGAAGCAAATGCTGAATTAGCCTGCTGTAATGAAAGTGTCGATTCCTCTAAGAGAACAACAACAATAGGTCATAATGTTTCTTTATTCTGGTGAACCAACTTCACCAATGTTATGTTAAATTCAGGGAACTGCATTTTAAGGTGGAATGTTACAGAACAATATCCAAAAGAGGATGGCCAACATTATAAGAGGAGGTGGGGTAAAAAATAAAGCAGGACCTAATGAAGACTGGATATGAGGTCCATCATGTTGTACAATAAAAGGGGGACAGAATCTACATTGTTGCCTGGGCAAATGTACACATAAGTCCTACTAGAAATATGGCCTGTAGTTATGGGTTTTCCCCTCAATAAAATGATTTTTATCACTTTAGGGAAGAGAAGGTGATACACCATACAATCTCCAAGGTCCGTTCTAGTCTCATTTTTATGTGCTCCTGTAAATGTGCTCCTGCATGTGGTAGTGAGCTTCTGAGCTGGATTACCTACCTGTTGGGGATACTGTAGAGAACTTTCTCACAGGGGGTTAGACCTTGGACTGTAAAATCTCTAAAGTCTCACACATTTAATCACATACTTAACAGTATGGGATTCTGAGTCCAACACACTGTAAGAACATGTTAAAGTGAATGAACACTTTCAGCGCAAGAAAACTGCTATCAAATTATAGTGGTCCATCCAGTATACAATTACCGTTGTTGAAGCTTTGGTACCCAACACAAAGGAAGGAAAGAATGAGCCCTCTGAAGAAAAAAAAAAATTGCCATGACATTTCTAGCGTTCTGTTTCAGAATCTGTGCCATCCTACTAGGACACATGTCTAGGCTGAGACCGAGGGGGAGAAGCAGAGCTGAAAATTGCATAGTTAAAGACATCTTCCACAGTATTTGGGGCTCAAACTGCTATTTCATTGGCTGTAAATCACCAAGCTGAACTGTAATGGCTCTGACCGACAAAAAGAACCTGGGACTTGGGGCATATACTTTGGGTTCAAATCTCAGATTTAGTAGTTACTAGTAATGTAAATTCCAAGCAAATTTAATCTCCATCATTATTAAGATTTAAAAAAAAACAATAATCAGTGCTATTAATTGATCATTATTATGTTCCAGGTTATAATTCATTATTTCACTAATCTGCATAAAAACCCTTTGAGGTAGGTATAATGGTCCATACTTTACACGTGTTTACACAGTTATACAGCCAGTAAACTGTACAGCTAATTTATAGGCTTATTTGACTCTAACATCTATATTTTTAGGCCATTATAACACCTGGCTTCCTGAGCCTTATTTTCTTTTTTTTTTTAATTGGAGTACAGTCAGTTACTGAGTCTTATTTTCCTCATTAGTGTAATGAGGAAAGTCTTTTGACATGGCATGGTGAAGTTACAAATACAGTTGTCCCTTGAACAACATGGGGATAAGGAGTGCCAACCCCCCATACAGTCAAAACTCCATGTGTGTAGCTTACAGATGGCCGTCAGGATCCACGGTTCCTCCATATCTGCATTTCCACATCCTCAGATTCAAACGATGGCAGTGGTGTAGGACTGTAGTATTTACCACTGAAAAAAACTGTACTAGTGGACCCTCGCAGTTCAAACCTGTGTTGTTCAGGGTTAACTGTAACTTAAAATACCTAACATACATTAATGGTTCCATAGATCACAGCTTTTATTATCAACCCAACCCTTAACTACCTAACACTTCTAGGCACAAATTAAAGAGTTAGGCAGTGAGACTCTTCATTCAAGAAAATCCATGCTTGGCTGTTTCCATAGGAGCCATCTTTAGGGATGGAGAATTTACCCAAAATTAAATGTCCCAGTGGATAAGAAAAATGACTAACAAGATACCAAAGTAATAAAACATTACTTTTGCCTACCACACTTTCCCACACTGACACAGATTATTTGTGTGTGTGTGTATATGTGTGTGTGTGTGTGCTGTATACATACTCACATTCTAGCGCTGGACAGAGTGCATAGAAAAGACACTGCTGGGACTAGGTTTAAACCAAAGGATGTTTCTCAAGGGCAACAAGGCTTCATATATCTAAAGCCTTAAAATCGTCCATACCCTTAACCCAGCAATATTTCTTCCAAAAATGTATCCTGAGAAAGTAATCATTTGTGGACAAAAATTTATGTACATGAACTTCATTGCATCATTATTTATAATGCTGATAAATTGAATACAACCTAAATCTCCAATAATAAGAGAGCTGCAAAATAAAGTATGGTCACGAAACATTATGCAGCTGTCAAAAACATGTTTGCCTATGCCACGGGAAAATCTGTACAGTTATTTGTACTCTTAAATAAAAATACCAGGACACAAACCTACATAGACAATAATCCAAATTTTTCTTAAAATGCTCTATGTATACACACACACGCACACAAAAACATACACATAGAAAAAAATTTGGAAGGAAGTAAACCGAAGTGTTAATAATGATTATCTCATAATGGTGGCATTATTCTTTAATATTATCACTTACCTTTTTTGTTATTTTAAAAATGAGTCAACTTGCAGTTACCAACAACACTAGCAAAATCATGAATGGGGTCTTAATGTCCCAAATTAACAGCTGAAATATACAGGAAATCATGTGAATGTTGCTAACCTACCCTGAATATGTCTGATATCGGGATATTGGACCTCACTGTGATCTTCCAATATATCAAATCACTTTCCTTTCCAAAGGGAGATACATGATGACCTGAAGAGAAAAATCTCTTGCCTCATTTTTTCAAGAGGTCACCTGATCTTGGGTCTTGCCTTGGGGTAACAACTAAACATCATTGTGGGCAGTGGTACTTCTCTTTCTGAATACCTTTATTGATAAGCCTACTAACAAACCTTTAAATGCAAAAAGCCAACCAATTTTCAAGCCTAATTCTCTACTAATTGTGTGTGTGTGTGCGTGTGTGTGTGTGTGTGTGTGTCTGCATGCACACATAAGGAGAAAGATAAGTCAGCATCTCCATATTTGATCAATTTTCATTTCAGGAAACAGTACAATTCAAACAAAACTCAGGTAGAGCAAAAAAAGAAAAGTATTCTGTTTTATGGTCAGTCTATGAGGTTAAGAGTCAGAGACAGGAGACTGGACCAAATACACCATAATTATCTTGATGTCAAAGCAATCTCTGAAATTTCAGATATGTAGAGTTCTTTTTTAACCAGCTCTCTATTGGAAAGATGATATTCACTATTTTCATTACTCTTTTAGTATTTTTCAAGCTTTCTTTTTGAAAATATGAACTCTTCCCCAAGGAATTGAGAAATTCTGTGACTAGCAACCTAAATTCCATTATTCTAAATCTATAGCTAATTTGTCATTTGGTTTAGCAGTAGACAATTTAAAAGAGCAATGTTTAATGTCAATATCCAGGATGTGAAATCCAATATGAATTGGCTAATACATTTTGAATTGACTGGCTCATTGATTAGCAGCCACTTTATGAGCACAGGCACTGTTATGTTTATGTAAGTTATTGTATTTAAGTTAAATGGAATGAGAGTTTCTGTTTTCCATTTCACAAATTTCTGCAAGAACCCGTAGCTTCCCAGATATATGCCAATTTCATATTCTCCTACTGTGATTAGAAGCTATATAAATTCATACACACTTTTGGCAGTAAAATCCTTTATATAGAAATAAAATGAGATAAATTCATACACTAAATGTTAGCAGATTCTCTCTTGCCTGATGCCTACTAAGGGTCTTTCATCCAGTCTCTGCTCCCAGGACCCAAATTGTTCGGAACAGCAATACAAGCTTTTGGATTGAAGTTCTAAATCCCAAGCCTTTATAGATTCCCAAGTTGAGAAGGAGTGCTGACAATTTAAATTTCACATTTGTTTCATTGTTGATATAAAACTAACGGACACTCAAGAATTAATTGGACCTCAAAATCCAAATCTATGTAATTTGAAATATTAACCATTACTGGTACATATGTAGACAGCTGAATTTGATAACTGGGAGCAAATTAAAATTTTCCCTTTAACTCTCTGCTCTGCTTTGTTGAATCAACTTGGTGAATCAACTTGGGTGAATTAACAGCGAATGAGAATAGATATGAAACGTGAATTGTATTAAGATATTTCTATTTATCCTGAAAATGTATGCAGGCTCAATTTGAGGAAATGAGAATAGATCTTACAGAATTTTTAATAGCGAATCATTATTTTTAGAAGTATTAATAGGAGAAACAGGGAAGGAAATAATTTGCCCAGGGCTTTCACAAGGGGTAGTATCAGAACTCTGGTCAAAATCACAGCTATTAAGATCTGGGTGTCAGAAGCCAGCAGGGCTGAGAAGCACAAAGCCAATGCAGGTAATTATAGATGCGTCAATGACCCAGTCTCTTTTCAAACCCTTGCTATAGCTTACTCTGTCATAAGGAACTAGGGTTCTTCCTGAGAGAGCTCTGGGCTGTTCATGGATAACAGGGCATACATAAATAAATAAGACTCACCCTGACAAACTATTATAATCTATATAACTGAGAACAGATTTTTCCTTCCCTGTTCAAAGGAGGAAGAAGAAAGGAGAAATCACTGATGAGGGAAGACCTAACTTTTCCTAGTTAAAAGACCACAATGTAATACACATGCCTATCTGCACAATGGGATGTAGGAAAAACAAGTACAATGAACTAGAAGTCAGGATTTAGTTCAGGTTTTTTACAATCTGTGAGACCATAGGCAAGTCACTTGTTCTCCTTGGACCTTAATGTCTCTAAAATAGAGGATTTCCCCTAGATCCAGGGGACCCAAGTTCAAATGCCTAAAAGGGGCAGGCAGACAATGTAAATCAGATCACATAAATGTGTCTTCTGTGAGAAAAGTAAGTCTGAGCAAGAGGGAGGACTACAGCAATTGATGCCCTGCATTAGACTCAGATGAACAATAGAGTGGTGGGAGGTGAGGTAAACTGGAGAGCTCTAGTTTCTTTTAAAGAGAACATGAAAACGAATATATGTATGTATATGCATGACATTACACGTACATGCATGGGACATTATGCTGTACACCAGAAACTGACACAGTGTAACTGACTATACTTCAATAAAAAAATTAATTAATTAAAATAAAAAAGAAAGAGAACAGCCACCACTGAGATCACTTCTCCAACAGACTGTTGCTTTGAGAGAACACAAGTCCCATTCTGCCAAACCTTCTGATTCTTCAAAAATACTGGATTATCCAGATTTGTATGCAAACCCTCCCACTTTGTATTTAACGGTAGCAACTGATTTATAACACTGTGTAGGCCAGACAAAACATACCTTGAATTGGATCTGTCCTACAGACAGCCAGTTTGCAAACTTTGGCTGAGATAACCTGTAAAACGCTACTGTGACATTAAGATCCACTTAAGAGTTATTTTAAAATTCAAGCCTTGGTTTCTACCAATGCCATTTCTCCATCTAATCTCTGCTCCTTAGCTATACCCCAGCCTTTCCCACTCGCTGTTCTTCTGGTGATCACTGTCCTTAGTACCACCATAGTCTCTGCTTTTCCAGCCCGCCCTAATCCACTAACACTTGAAAAGACCCAACCCTGCCTTCCAGTCATGGCCCTCGCACTCCTGTAACATAACCATACTGCTCCATCAAACCCTACCCATTATGGCCAGGTTTTTAAAAACCTTGAATTAGTCAATTTGTGCCCTGACTATGTGACATATTCACCTATGTGAATATGTGTGTGACCAGACCAGTGAAATTTCAATGGTAGTTATCTTAGTCAATTTAGGCTGCTATAATGAAAATGCCACAAACTGGGTGGCTTTATAAACAACAAAATTTTACTTTTCACAGTTGTAGAGTCTGGAAGTCCAAGATCAGGGTGCCAGCATCCTCTGGTGAGGGCCCTCTTCTGTATGCAGATTTCTCATTATATCCTCATTACAGTGAAAGGGGGAACCAGCTCTCAGGGGCCTGTTTTATAAGGGCATACATTGCATTCATAAGGGCTCTGCGCTGATGATCTAAGCATCACCAAAAGGCCCCATCTCCTAATAGCATCATATTGGGCATTAGCATTTCAACATATAAATTTTAGAGGGACACAAACACCCAGAACACAGCAGTAGGCTCACATCACCAGTATCTTCACATAACAGCTTTAATTTATGTTTCAGCTGAATATGTACTCTTCTAACGAATGAGTTAGCAAACAAACTTAATCTGGTTGCAGAAAGTGTTCTTCAGGGTTTTGCACGATACTAAAGCATAATTCTTTAGGGATAATTAACATTTTAAATGAGGTCTTGTCACATCTTCACTGACAATTTCATAGAATTATAAATCTGCCAGGTCAGCATTTTGTTTGTTTTTTCTTTCTTTTTTTTTTTTTTAGTTTTTAATTGAAGTTATATTAAGTGAAGTAAGTCAGGAAAAGAAAGATAAATACCATATGATATCACTTATACGTGGAATCTAAAGAAATGAAATGAATGAACTTATTTACAAAGTAGAAAGAGATTCACAGCATTCTCTTAATACACATTAGTTCAGTCATTGCTTCACCAATAAAATATTAACCACTGAAAGACTAAGACTACTCTTTTAAGTTCTATGAACTGAAAGAGCATTCTTATTTATTGTTACATAGAGGCCTAACTGGATTAAATTTGGCTTCAAAATTAAATTCCAATTCAGAGCAGACATTATTGCAGAGAGGTGGAAAAAACAACCTTGGTGCTAAACAAGAATTCCTTTTAACTTGGGCAAGTCATTTAATTTCTGAACCTTGGTTTCCTCTTCTGTAAGATGAGTGGGGTCGTTATAGTATCTGACATTGGACTGATTGAGGATCAAAGGTTGTCATATTTTTCACAGTGTTTTCATATAGGAAGCATTGTAAAAAGGCCTTCATGTACAATCTGATATCAACCAGGCCTAACTGAAATAATAGACTATATTCAGAAAAATATAATCCTAATAGACTATATTGGGGGAAAATGTATATAGGGAGATGAGACTCATATATCATAGGGGAGAATAAGAAGCCAAAGACAAGATTCCAACTTCAGTGTTATTCAGGAGCCTCCTGTTCCTTAAAAGTAAAGCCTTCCAGGCTCACTAGCTTACTCTCTGTTCAGTGAAAGTTCTAAGCCCCTTCCCACCACAGGTCCTTTGCACCTGCTAATCCTGCCTGCAACACTCAGCCTTGACTCCATCCCCTAGCACCTTAGCCTGATTCCCTACTTTCCTTCACATCTCAGCTTACATGATCTTGTCCATGGGTATTTCCCCAGACCTCCCAGTCTTAGGCCCTTCTATTAAATTTTCTCAGAGCACCCTGCATTTTTGTCTTCACTGAATTTATCAAAGTATGTAACTATATATATATATTTTTTGAGGTTAAAAAGTGTCTGTCTCCCCCTTGAAACTGTAACCTCCATGATGCCAGGGACTGTGTCTCTATTCCAGCACCTAGCAGAGTGCCTGATATAATTCTCTTATGCAATACTTACTGAATGTCAATGTAAGAACTAATTTTAAAATAGCCCTAGAAGAGGTAATCAACTTGATTTAAGTTCACACTAAGATCTAAATAACTGCAGTCTTTCTTTCCTGAAAGCACATTTGGATGGCTGGGGAGAGAGCAAAGGAAAGTGGGTGACCGAGTGGAGGAGGAGAAGGTAAAGACTGAACACAATGTAAGTTTGCTCTCTGTCCCAACAGGCTAGGGCCACCAGTCTGCCCTGATTGATTGAGCTGCTAAGAGGGGCCACCATTTCCAAGGTGTCATCCTTTCATTTGTAAATCTATTTCAGGTGAGCACACAAAGCTGCCACTAAAGCCTGAGAATTCAAGATTTGAAGATTTGTTTTCCTGAAACTGTCAGCTAAATGGCTCCACGTTTCTCTTCCAAAGCTTATAAACTGACAAGACTGACAAGCTTGCTGTCTTCCATCTTTGAAATGGACATATCTCACTGGGAAAAGTGTACTGAGTATGTTTACATGGGTGACATTTTCTTTTTTTAAAAACTGAAATAAGTAGACATCAACGAGTTCATATTGACAGATTCTCTCCCTAAACCTCAAGCACACAGTGGACCTTTCCGGCACAGTGATCACCCACTCAGTCACTGAAGGATAGGGTGTGGGGGTGAGGCGTGTAGCATCCTCTTCCATGATTCGTGCTGGCAAAAAGCTGATTGCTTTCTCACAGAGGGGTTGATGTTTTCAAAGTTTTTAAGTTTTAAAGAAACATACTTGTTATAGAACTGGACTATTATTAAAAAGTGAAACTGTCACATAGAAAACAAACTTATGGGTACCAGGGGGAAGGAGGTGGGAAGGGATAAACTAGGAGTTTGGGATTTGCTGATACTAACTACTATATATAAAACAGATCAACAACAAGGTCCTATTGTATAACACAAGGAACTATATCCAATATCTTGCAGTAACTTACAATGAAAAAAATATGAAAATGAATATATGTATATATATATATGCATGACTGAAACTTTATGCTGTACATCAGAAATTGGCACAACATTGTAAACTGACTATACTTCAATTAAAAAAATTTTAAAAAAGTAAAACTGTCAATTGCTGAGAGAGACTGGGAGGGAGGTGGGTGGTCTTTGGGTTTAGGGACTAACAAGTATTGAATGTTTACAATACTTCTGGCTCTTTATAGAGACCACCATCTCATTTAACTTCCAAAACTGCCCTAGACATAGATACCATTATTTCCATTTTGTAATTTGAAAATATACAGCTCACTGAGTTTGCCTACCTGATGTCACACAGTCAATTAAGTAGCAGAGACAGCATTCAAACCCAGGTGTGCTGGCTCTAAAACTCAGGTACTTTTCACCGTATCACACTACATCTTAGATGGATGTACAATGGAGCATTATACCCATAAAGACGGAGATAGTGTCAATCATGCCACCAGGCTAACTTTTTCTAAAACACTTCTGTTCTTCTCATTTCACAGCAATATTCAATTTGGAATTCTCCTACAATTTTCTTTTGATTTTAATCCCATGACAAATGTAGATGCAGAGGGAGCATCAAAGTATCAAGGAAAACAGAACTGAAAGACTGCTTGGGATGAGGACTATATGTTGTTCATCTTAGAGTTCCCAAAGCCATGCATAAGTCCTGACTCATTACAGAGGCTCAATAACATTTGAGTGGGGAAACAAAAGATCTGGCAGCTTATCAAGGACTTACCTTAGTGATGGAAACATCTGGATACTTTTTTGCTGAGAGAGATCTCATTGCACTGCTGGTTGTATAAACTCTACATCCACCCAGGAATGACTGGATCATGACTTACTCCCAACCCAAACAGATAATGATAATGAAATCAATGCTCGGGCCAGAAAACTTAGGGAATGGCAAGGGTATTATGTCTCTCATTCCTAACTTCTTAGGAAGGGTACATATCATTATTTGATCACCCAGATAGGCATTTAATAAGTACCTATAAGCACCAGGCACTATGCTAGTCACTGAAAATACAAAGATGAATGAACCTTGAATGCTACTTTCAGAGAGCTCACAACCTAGCTGGGAAGACAGACACATAAGTATTATGGTTTTACAAGAAATATCGCAAAGAGTAATGGTGGATGTAACTGGTTATTTTAGAAACTCAGAGGAAGGGCACCTGACCAACTGTAGTATAAAGGGAAACATCCTGGAGGGGCTGACACTAGAACTGAATTTAGATGGATGTCTAGCATTTAGCCACACAAGGCATAGATTTGGAAGTAATCACCATACAGGTGGGAATTTAAATGGTGAAAATAGATGAGAATGCCAATGTAAAACTTACAGAGTAAGAATAACTCTGGGGCTAAAACATAAGTCTAGACAATATCGACATTCAGGGGCTCAAAAAGAGAGATCAAAAGGAAACAGAGCAGAAGCAGTCAGAGGCAGGAGAACTAGTAAGAGGATATGGCCACTTGAATGTTCACAGTACCTTTACTTGTGATAGCCCAAAACTGGAAACAACTTGAATGCTCCACAGCTCCTGAATGGGTAAACAAACTAAGGTACATCCATACTATGGAATACTACACAGCTATAAAAAGGGATGAACTATTGATACACCAAACGACATCAAGGAATCTCAAAAACGTCATGCTAGGTGAAAGACACCACACATAAAAGAGTAAATACTCTACAATTTATTTTATATGAAATATTTTAAAGGAAAATCTGATCTATAGTGATCTATAAAAGCAGATCAGCAGCTGGCTGGGGAGGGAGAGAGGACTGACTGAAAAGGGGCAAGAGGGAACTTTGGGGAATGAAAGAAATATTCTATATCTTGATTATGGTGGTAATACAGGAGGGTGCATGTTTGTCATACTCAGAGAGTAGTACACTGTTCACAAATGAGGGCATTTTACTCTAAGACAACTATATCCCAATAAAGTTTATTTTTAAAACTCTGTACTGTCACAGAAACCAAGGAAGTATATCACAATAAAGGTGTTAAATGTGTAACTTCTCAGAAACCAAGAGTTTTGATATTTCAGGATGGGGAGCTTGATCGACAATATTAAATGCAGGATTGGTATCTAGTAAGACACAAACTAGGGGTGGGAGGCAGTACCCACTGGTATTTAGCAGATAACTGGTAATATGTATAAGAGCTATTTGATGGAACATGGAGATAAAAGCTAGATTGCTGTCAGTTACAGAGTGAATGTGAAGTCAGAAAACAGAGATACTGAATGTATATTACCCATCTGAAAAATTCAGATAGAAAACTGAATAGTAGCAACAGAGATCAAGAAAGGGTTGACTAATAGTTGTTTTGGAAGAAACTTTATTATGTTTATAGACTGAGAGGAAGATGTAAAGGGCAACACTGAAGGTCTGACTGGAGCTGAGTATTACACCAGCCATAATGATTATCACTTGTACTGCAACATGCACTCATAAAATGAGTTTTTGGTTTATTTCAGCAGTGCTCCATGCCCCCACATATAAGTATGGATGAGAAGTATTTTAAAATAAATTCATCATTGTCATTTTACTGAATAGGTCCTACAGAAGCATAAGAGAAAGAATTTGAGAGTGTTGTTAAAAGGATAATTTCAGCACTAGGTCCAGGTTGAATATAGAAGAAAAAACCAAAGGAAATTGATAAACTAAGACAAAGTGGGAAAGTCAAAGGAGCCAGAAGGCCTAATTAGGTTATAAAAAGGAAGGGCAGTCTTGGTAGGTAATTTTCAAGAGAATTGGAAGTTACAGAAAATTGTGGTTAGAGAAAAGAACATTGAAATTTAAAGATTTCACAGGTAGTGAAGATCTGATTGATGGTGAGTAGCTGAAGTAGAATAGAGGTGAAGGTCATTGAATTTGAGGAAGCAAAAATCTTAGAGGGAAAATGTTCCTCATATATAACACATGCTCAATAAATGATTGTCAAATACATGAATGGAGGGATGGTATAATGACGGATTCTGCACGAGAATGATGGGTATTCACTGGGGAAAGATTCCTGGAAGAGGCAGACCCTGAAATAAGAATTAAGAAAGTGGAGTTATTATGACTAAAATAATATGATTAGCTGGTTTTGTCATTCACAAGATATTGATGGTGGTGAGTCATGTGCCATAGCCTTCCTGTTTTCAGTTAAAGTTCCCAGAAAAGCATGTGATTGAGAAAGGTAAAAAAAGGCAGTAGGGAAAATTTGGAGTGAGAACAAAGAGAAGCAATTTTAGTGGCATTACTCAGGCACACCCAATTTAAAGAGTTACACTAATTATAAATATATGTGCATATTATATATTGAGAGATTTTATGTATCTGATTCATTTAATCTTTACAACCTTGTAAGATGGGCACTATTATTATTTCCATCTTACAGACAAAGAAAAAAGCTTAGAGATATTAACTACCCCACTATTGCATAGTTTATAAGTGGCAGAATTGGGATTGCAAACTAGGATGGTTCAAATTCTTTAGTGCTTCTCATGTGAACATTTCCCTGTCTCTCCTGGGTTTTGTGAGCAATATACCCTTGCTGCTTCCCATATCCAATGGAGTATAGTTATTTACTTGAAATTCAGTTGAAGCAAAAGGTTTAGCTTTGTTCTGTAGTCCAACAGCTGGATTATCTTAACTGTACCAAGTCCATAACTAAAAACTCAGAGCTAGCAAGTGAGGAGCTGCATGGTTCTGTTAAATACTGACATTATGATTCTTAACTCACCAAAATCACATCTGTGAATATTATATGAGAAAATACAAATACAAATATATATATTTCTCAATAAAATTTTATAATTGAAAAACAAAAGAATTAATAAATGAATAACTAAATTGGAAGGACCAATTCTTTGAAAACCACAAACTACCAAAAGTCAACTAAGGTAAAATAGACTACCTGAATGTCCTATAACCACTAAAAAAATTGAACTTGGAATTTAGAAGCTCCCAAAATAGGAAATCTCCAGGCCCAAATAGTTTCACAGGAGAATTCCAACAAATATTTAAAGAAACACTGACACCACTGTACACAATCTCTTCAAGAAAACAGATGAGGCAGGAACACTTCCCAACGCATCCTTTAAGACCAAAGCCAGACAAAATGGTACAAGAAAACTATAGACTGATATTTCTCGTTTAGATGCAAGAATCCTCAATACTAGCACACTGAATCCTGCACCATATGAAAAGGATTATACACCGTGACCAAGTGGGATTCATCCCAGGTTTGCAAGAATGGTTCAACAGAAGAAAGTCTATTAATGTAATATACCATATCAAAAGAATATATGAAATAAATCATTTCTTTCCATTACTGCCCCGACCCCCTGCTGTAACATTTAGAAATTAGTTTTGGGAACCAGATTTTGGAAAACCAAATTCATAGCTGTGAAAATGAAAACGTCCATATTCTGTATTTGAAAAGATGCGGCCATTATTACATTCATCTTATTATAGTGCATTGTCTCATCCAATCACAGTGGGGCTGCGTTTCTTCAGGCGGCGCGGAGGGCAGCCTGACCCGGGGTCCTTGGAGCGGGCGCCGTGGCCACGCCCCCTTCCTGGGGGCGGGCCCTGCCTTGTTCCAGTGGCTTCCAGAGAGGACCTACGCCATGAGGAGCGGAGCAGTGAGCGCTGTGTGTCCTCCAGGCCTCTCCGTGAACGTGGAGTGGCTCCTGGGGCCCCATGGACGCGGAGTCAAGAGAAAAGGGGTGTTGGAGCCATGGAGGGCATGGGTACTCTTCAAAAAGGTAGGCCCCGCGAACGGCTCCACGAAGCGGCGGCGGTGGCGGCGGGAGGCGGGCGGGAGGCGGCGGGCGGCAGCGGGAGGCGGGAGGCGGCGGGCGGCGGCGGCGGGCGGCGGCGGGCGGCGGGCGGGAGGCGGCGGGCGGCGGTGGCGGCGGGCGGCGGCGGGAGGCGGGCGGCGGCGGGAGGCGGGCGGCGGCGGCGGCACCCAGCACGCTGCTGGCATCGCTGTGAACGAACAAGGGCCCGGTTCCCGCCGTGCGGAGCGGGAGCGCGGCGGGCTGCGGGCGGCGGCAGGCGGCAGCAGGAGGCGGGAGGCGGCGGCGGGCGGCGGCGGCGGCGGCGGCACCCAGCACGCTGCTGGCATCGCTGTGTACGAACAAGGACCCGGTTCCCGCCGCGCGGAGCGGGAGCGCGGCGGGCTGCGGGCGGCGGCAGGCGGCGGCGGGAGGCGGGAGGCGGCGGCGGGAGGCAGCGGCACCCAGCACGCTGCTGGCATCGCTGTGTACGAACAAGGACCCGGTTCCCGCCGCGCGGAGCGGGAGCGCGGCGGGTTGCGGGCGGCGGCAGGCGGCGGCGGGAGGCGGGAGACGGCGGCGGAAAGCGGGCGGTGGCGGCGGCACCCAGCGCGCTGCTGGCATCGCTGTGAACGAACAAGGGCCCGGTTCCCGCCGCCGGAGCGGGAGCACTTCCTGACACGTGTCGGGGAAGTGGTCTGAGAAAGAGGGAAAGCAGAGAGGGCTCCGGTGATGTGCCAGCCTGCTGCGGCCAGAGGCGGGCGGCGTGAGAGCCGAGGGGAAGGAGCCAGCCCCGTGGAAACCCACTCCTGTGAATTCATGGCCCGATAGGTGTAAAGAAAGAAAAGACTTGCGAGGGGCGGCCGAAGTGCCCTGTTTCCGGAGGTGCCGTTCCCGAGGAAGCCTGAGTCAGCGGTCGTCGCCAGGAGCTGACCTTCCCGGACGGACGAGGGGACAGAGCACCGTGAGAACCAGGGACCGGTAAGTTTCCGTCCCCGGGGGGCTCAGAGCCGGGAGAGCGGGGCGGAGGGTGCTGAGGAGCAGGCGGGGCAGGATCATGAAAGATCTGCTGTATACTTGGCTGCTTTGCTCTTTGCCAAAGTTATAAGGGGTGACAAACTTTCTGAAAAGGGCCAGATATTAAATATTTCAGACCTGGCAGGGAACATACATCTCTGTCAAATATTCCTTTTTTATTTTTATTTTTTTACGGTTCTTTCTTTAATTGAAGTAGAGTTGATTTACAGTGTTTGGTTAATTTCTAATTTGCAATTTTAAGCCAATGACATAACTGTTGATCCATAAATGAAAGAAATGGATAGTCAATAATATTCCTGGTAATTCTTATAAACATTTCTCTTTTGTTCTCACTCACGTTCAGTCAAATTCTTATCTTGTCCTGGTTATTTGTTCCAGCTCAGTCTCTTTAGTACTTACTCGACATTTGAAATTGGTCTCACACTTTACCTCCTTCACATATTAGATTCTAGTTTTGTCTACTTTCCTCATTTTCTAGTGGGAAAACCTGAGTATCAATTGGGGTATGTCTGACTGTAATAAACATAATAATATACTCAATGGTGACAGCAATAAACACATCTATTTTTAAAACATGAGAATTATTCCATAAGCAATATGTCAGAAGATAGTTTCAAGAGATTGGTTAAACATCTCAACAATGACAGGAGACTGTATGTGATTCCCTTGTTTCCCTCACGATAACTAAATGAATGTGTCAATCCAAACATCATTAATGTGACCTATTCCAAATATTAAGAAATAAAAAGGATGGAAAATGGGGCTTCCTCATGTACTTCTGTCAAGTCCTTTCATTCTATCATAGAGAAAATAAATTCTAGGAGCAAACTTCCTCTTATGTCACCTTAGTCAGAACTGAGTTATATAATACCCCCTGGCTCAAGGAAAGCAGGAAAATAAGTGACTGTGTTGTTGTTGTTTTTGTCTTCACCTTATCTTTTATAATGGAAGACACTTACGGTGAAAGGGGTTTAAATGGTGTTTGTATCCTGCCTTAGTTATGCCTTCTCCAGACAGCTTGTGCAAACCTTCAACAGGAGTTGGGGGGAGAATGATATCTCGGTGGAAATAAAGAAGGAAAGAGTTACAAAACAAAAATACATGACAATCAGACATTTAAAAATTGATCAAGACTAAGGAAAGCCTGAAACTGCACTTTTAGTTTTAAAACTGCAGTGGGTATTTTCAATAAATTAGTTTCAGGTGTACAGCAAATTGATGATTCAGTTGTATACATACATACATACATACAGTATATATACATATATATTACTTTTTTAGATTTTTTTATTATAGGTTATAAGATACTGAATATAGCTCTCTGTGCTATTTAGCAGGGTAGCTGTTTATCTATTTTACATATACTAGTGTGTATATGTTAGTCTCAGGCTCTTAAATTATCCCTCATCCTCTTTCCCATTGGTAATGATAGTTTTTGTTTTTTAATGTCTGTGTCTGTCTCTACTTTGTAAATAAGTTCATTTGTACTTTTTTTTAGATTACACATATAACTGATATCATATGATATTTATCTTTCTCTGACTTACTTCACTTAGTATGATAATCTCTAGGCCCATCCATGTTGGTACGAATGGCATTATTGTATTCTTTATTATGGTTCAGTCATATTCTATTGCATATGTGTGTGTATATATATACCAAATCTTGAACCATTCATCTATGGACACTGGACACTTAGGTTGCCTCCTTATCTTGACTATTGTAAATAGTGCTGTTATGAACATGGGGGTGAATGTATATTTTTGAATTAGCATTTTCTCCAGGTATATGCCCAGGAGTGTGATTTTGGGGTCACATAGTAACTCTAGTTTTAGTTTTTTTAAGAAAATTCCATACTGCTCCAAAGTGGCTGCACCAATTTACATTCACACCAACAGTGTAAGAGGGTTCCTTTTTTTCCCACATCCCCTCCAACATTTATTATTTGTAGACTTTTTGATGATAGTCAATCTGACATGTGTGAGGTGATACCTCATTGTGGTTTTCATTTGCATTTTTCTAATAATTAGCATTGTTGAGCATTTTTATCATGTGCCTGTGGGCTACCTGTATGTCTTCTTTGGAGAAATGTCTATTTAGGTCTTCTGCTCATTTTCAGATTGGGCTTTTTTTTTTTGATATCGAGCTGTATAAGCTGTTTATATATTTTGGAAATTAATTCCTTGTTTGTAGTATCTTTGCAAATATTTTCTTTCATTCCATAAGTTGTCTTTTCATTTTGTTTATGGTTTCCTTTGTTGTGTGAAAGTTTTTGAGTTTATTAACATCCCATTTTGTTTTGAAATTTTTGCTTTTATTTCCATTATTCTAAGAGACAGATCCAAAAAATATTGCTGTGATTTACATCAAAGATTGTTTTGCCTATGCTTTCATCTAGGAGTTTTATAGTATCCAGTCTCACATTTAGGTTTTTAATCTATTTTTAGTTTATTTTTGTATTTGGTGTTACAGAACATTCTAATATCATTATTTTACATGAAGCTGTCCAGTTTTCCCAGCACGACTTATTGAAGAGACTCTTTTCTCTATTGTATATTCTTGCCTTCTTTGTCAAAGATTAATTGCCATTGGGTATGTGGGTTTATTTCTGAGATCTCTATTATGTTCCATTGATCGATACATCTTTTCTGTGCCAATACCATACTGTCTTGATTACTGTAGATTTGAAGTATTGTTTGAAATCTGTGATAGTTATGCCTCCAGTTCTGTTCTTTTCCCTCATGATTACTTTAGCAATTCTATTTGTGTGTGTGTGTGTGTGTGTGTTTATGTGTGTGTACGTGTATGGTTTCATATGAATTGTAGTGTTATTTGTTCTAGTTATGTGAAAAATGTCCTGGGTAATTTGATAGGGATTGCAAGAAATTTGTAGATTGCTTTGGGTAGTATGATTATTTACAAATATTAATTATTCCAATCCATTTCACTGAATCATCTTCACTTTCCTTTATCAATGTTTTATAGTTCTAAGTATATGTTACCTCCTTGAACAGGTGTATTTGTGGTAAGTTTTTTTTTTTTTCTGATGCAATTTTAAGAGATTTTTTAACTTTTCCTTTGTGATATGTTTATTGTTAATGTAAGGGAATGCAACAGCACTCTGTATGATAATCTTGTATTCTGATAGCTTGCTGAATTTATCAGTTCTCATAGTCTTTATGTGGAATCTTTAGGGTTTTCTATATATAGTATCTTATCTTCTGCCTATAATGACAATTTAACCTCTTCCTTTCCAGTTGAATAAATTTTATTTATTTTTCTTGTCTGATTGCTGTTCCTAAGACTTCTATTTCTATGTTGAATAGAAGTAGTGGGAGTGGGCATTCTCCAAATTTTAGGGGGACTATTTCAGCTTTTCACTGTTAGGTATTATGTTGGCTGTCAATTTTTCATAAGTAGCTTTTATTATGTTAAGATGTGTTTCCTTTCTTCCCATTTTTGTAGCAGTTTTTATCATGAATGGATACCAAATGGTTTTTCTGCATCTATTGTTATGATCATGTGATTTCTTTCCCTTTCTTTTGTTGATGTAGTGTATCACATTGACTGATTTCATATGATAAACTATCCTGTGTCCCTGTGAGGAATCCAACTTTATCATGTTGTATAATTTTTTTATGATGTTGGATTATGTCTGCTTATATTTTGTTGAGAATATTTGCATCTACATTAATTAAAGATATTGGCCTGTAGTTCTCTTTTTTGGTAATGTCTTTGTCAAGTTTTGGTATCAGGATGATATCTAGAATGAGTTTGGGAGTGTTCTCTCTTCTTCAGTTTTTTGGAACAGTTTGAGAAGTATTTGTATAAGTTCTTCTTTCCATGTTTGGTAGAATTCCCCAGTGAAGCCATCTAGTCCTGGACTTTTGTTTGCAGGAATGTTATTACTGATTCTATTCTATTTCTAGTGATCAGTCTGTTCAAATTATCTATTTATCCTTGATTGAGTTTTGGTGAATTGTATGTTCCTAGAAACTTGTCCATTTTTTCCGAGGTTGTCCAATTTGTTGTTGCAGAATTGTTCATAGTATTTGGTTATTTTTTTTTAATTTTTGTGGTGTTGGTTGTAATTTACCTCTTTCATATCTTATTTTGTTTATTTGTGCCCTCTGTCTTTTCTTCTTGGTGAGCTGGGCCAGAGGTTTGTCATAGTGTTTACTCTATCAAAAAAACAGTTCTTGGTTTTATTGATTTTTTCCTATTGTTTTTAAATCTCTATTTTATTTGTTTCCTCCCTGATCTTAATTATTGCTTTCCTTCTGCTAAATTTAGGTCTTGCTTGTTCTTCTTTTTCTAATCGTTTTTGGTGCTAGGTTAGGTTGTTTATTTGAGATTGTTCTTATTTTTTGAGGAAGGCCTGTATTGCTATGAACATCCCTCTTTAGACTGTTTTTGCTGCATCCCATAGATTCTGTGTGGTTGTAATTTCATTATCATTTTTCTCAAGATATTTGAGGAAGGCCTGTATTGCTATGAACATCCCTCTTTAGACTGTTTTTGCTGCATCCCATAGATTCTGTGTCGTTGTAATTTCATTATCATTTTTCTCAAGATATTTTTGAATTTCCTCTTTGAATTTATCATTGATCTATCTTTTTGTTTTGTTGTCGTTGTTGTTGTTGTTGTTTTATAGTAGCATGTTGTTTAGTCTCCATGCAGTCTTTTTTATTTATTTTTTCTTATTTCTCTTTCTGTGGTTGATTTCTAGTTGCATGCCATTGTGGTCAGAAAAGATACTTGAACTAATTTCTATCCTTTTAAATTTGTTGAGGCTTATTTTATGTCCAAGTATGTGCCACATATGTGATCTATCCTAAAGAATGTTCCATCTGCACTTGAAAAGAATATATATAAATTTTTGACATAATGTCCTGAAATATCAATTATGTCTAACTGTTCTATTGTGTCATTTAGTATCTCTGTTAATTTATTTTCTTTCTGGATGCGTTTCCAATAAAATTAGTATTCCTACTAGTATTTTATTACCATCAACTTATCTTTTTATATTTGTTGGTATGATTTTATATATTTAATGCCTCTGTACTGGGTATATTTTTTCTTTTATTGCTCATTTTATCATTATATAGTGTCTTTCTTCATGATCTTTGTTTTAAAGTCTATTTTGTCTGATATGAGTATTGCTACCCCTGCTTTCTTGTCATTTTTATTTGCATGAAATATCTTTTTCCATCTTCTCACTTGCAGTCTATGTGTGTCACTCACCATAATGTTGGTCTTCTTTTTTTTTTTAATTTTCCAATCTGTCTCTCTGTGTCTTTTGATTGGAGAATTGAGTTCATTGGCATTTATAGTAATTATTGATAAATGTGTGTTTATTGCCATTTTAATCCTTGTTTTTCAGTTTATTTTGTATTTCTGCACAGACTCTCTGTGCTAGTCTCTTTCCATTGTATCTGCTGCAAAATGGATCCTGTGCTCTTCTCTGAGCCTCTGAATAGCCTCTTTTATCCCACTGAACCTCCCTGCTGTAGAGGAGGCTTCCCAAGGTGAGGACAATTTCCTCTTTGCCACTACCTCTCTGAAGGGCAGTTCCCATCCTGATTTCTTTTTTTTTTTTCTCCTACCTGGTTTAGTGATGATTTTCTTCACTTGTATGACATCTTCTTCCAGAGTTCAGTAGATATTCTCTGAGAATTTTCCACATGTAGATATATTTTGGATGTATTTGTGGGAGATTGTAAGCTCTGTATTCTTCCATTCTGCCATCATGAAACTTCCTGATTTGGTGATTTCTATCATTTAATCTTCCAATCAGTTACTTATTCTCCAGCATTATTTAGTTTGATATTTATTGCATTTAGCTTGATTTTCATCTTTGCAGTTGAGTTTTCTGGTTTTGATTGGTTCCTCTTCATATTTTCTAGTTTCTTTTTACATGATCTCTATTTCTATCAACAGCCTTTATTAATTCTGTCACTATTTTATTATCTCATCTTTGAACTGGAGAGGTATCTTTCAATTTTTGTTCTTTCAGAGGAATTCTCTTGTTTTTTTAATTGAAAATGGTTCTTCAGTTTCTTTATTTTACTTGTATTTCTCTGAATTTATGAATTTAAGAGAGACAATTATTTATTCTGGTATTAAAGGGCTATTTTTATGTGAGAGACTCCCTGTGTAGCCTGCATGAGTCTAAAACTTTGGTGTGAGGGCTGTTTTTCTTGGTATGGATGCCTGCAAAATCTTTTCTCATGGTGTACTGGCCTTTATCCCCTTGATAGGAGGTATGATTGTTGTTGTGGTAACTAGAGCCTGTACTGGGTGTTGAGCAGGGCCTCCTTTTTGCTCTGTGGTTGTCACAGGGCAAGGTTTGCTCTTCAGTTATTGGAA
Source organism: Vicugna pacos (assembly GCF_048564905.1). Taxonomy (NCBI): domain Eukaryota; kingdom Metazoa; phylum Chordata; class Mammalia; order Artiodactyla; family Camelidae; genus Vicugna; species Vicugna pacos. Next base: position 1,140,297 of record NC_132990.1, read on the forward strand.
TTGAAGCCCCTAGATCTAATTCTAAGTTGTGGTGTGAGGCAGATTGTACTGAAATGTCCCTTCTGAGAAAGAAGCTACAGAGTTTCCTCCAAAGGAGCTATCCACTAAGAAATTTGCTCTGTGATGTCACCTGTCACCCAATGTGCATGCTAACTATGTACACTGTTATTGGCATTGACCTAATCTTTGCCTCAGCCATGGGAATGTGGGCAATCAGCCCAGGTATCCTTCAGGCTCTGTGGTCACAAAGATGCTCGCATAAATCCCCTGGCACCCTCTGTAGTCCTGCACCCAGACCCTCTGTGGGATCACTGGAAATTAGCATAGACCCCAACCCTGCCTTCATGTGGATGCACCCATGAAGCCCACTGCTGCTGATGTTGGATCGGGCAGAGCCATAGAGCTCCAGTAATCTGCTCAGATATCCTGTAGGGGGCTACACTCACAAAACTGTTGGTGGCATAAATCCACAGGAAATAACAGCCATTGGGAGTTGGCTCAGGTTTCAGCCCCACCTCCCTGTGTGGGCAACCCACTGGTGCTTCTGGCAGTACAGTTACTTCTGCTGTGAGCACTCTGTGAGAATGAGGCTGTTATGACAGGATCACATCACCTCAGATCCACTTTTTGGTTTATCTGGAGGCTGCCTGGACTAAAATAAATTAAGAATAACATATAAGTATCCCTGGGAGGGCTCCTCGTTGGCGGTTCTCATGGAATCTGAGTTAGACGATACTCCTCGCATGACAGACAAGGAAAGGTTTTAAATCTGCCCTGGAACCTCACACAACAGCCTAGGGGTAGCTGGTCCTGCAAACGAAGAAGAAATAAATGAACAGAGGGATGGAGAAATAGATCATGAAGAATGAACCAGTGACACAGAGCCAGGACTAGATCGCAGACAGGGGTCCCCGTTGGGGGCTATTTTCTTTATAGCTGCTTTTATGACTCGTGCCCCACCTCCTCCTTTACAATTTCTCTTCCTCTGCCCTCCGCCACTTGTCATTTCACGCTCCAACTCTACCCGTTCCAGAAGCGCGCCGCCCTCCCGGCTCCTCCGCCCCTCCCTGGCGCCCCGCCCCTCCGCTGCGAGGCCGCGCCCGGAGGCGGGAGGCGGGAGGCGGGAGGCGCCCGGGCCGTTGAAGCGGCCTCCCTCCCGCCCCCAGCTGCCCGGTTTGGCTTCGGCCCTGTCCCGACCCCCAGCCTAACCCATTCCATCCCTGCCCCGCCGAGCGGTCCGCCGGGCACGCGGCGGCCTCCGGAGCAGCCCAAGCTCATGAGGGCCGCCCGCCCGGCCGCCGGCGCAGACGAGACGGAGCTCCCGGCCCCCGAGGACGAGCAGAGGATCAATGCGGTTCCAGAATCGATTCCAGCGGTGAGAAGCGTGGCGCCCCCGCCCCTTTTCTCGTGCCGGAAAGGTCCTGGATCCCGCCTCCTCCCGTGTGGGTCCCGGCTCCTCACCTGGGTCCATCCCTGGTGGATCTGGCGCTTTGGCCGGGGACTGACATGGGAGATTCCGCGCCCGGCTGTCCCTGGGCAGTCCTTTTCCTCCTACTACCAGGATCTCATGTCTGACCTGGGTACCCCCTCGCGATCTGCGGACCGGACCTCGGATTCCCAGACCTCAGACCCCGAGCCTGCCCTCCTCCCAGGGGATCCCATTGCTCACCCGGCTTAACCCTCTGCCATCTAGGCAGGGCTCTTGCTTGCTCGGAGGACCCGACCCCCAGCCGCAGGCGCCACCCTTGGGTCTTCCAACCCTGGCATTGTCCTCCGTCACCCCTTGCCCCAGCGTGGGGGGTCTCTTGGGAGGCGCAGACCCGGGGCCGGTTGGCCGCTGCGCCCTGCAGCGAGATTTGTGGTAAGCTGGGGGTGCTGGGCGTGTTAGGTGCTTTGTCTTTGAACGGCCTAGCAGCAGGGAAACTGAGGCACGCTCTGCCGGTTTAGCCTTGCCTGGCCAAGTGCGGGCCTTGTGGGTTCTCAGGCTTGGAGTCCCAAGGCGTGCTATTTTGGGCGCTGAGGAGGGGCAAGTTAGCATTCGGGTGATGAGACCTGCTGTTGAGTCGCCTGTGTTAGGAAAGGAGGAGGAGGAACCGAGGAGGCACCTCCGGAAGGCTGGCCGGCCGCTCTGTCGCTTGAGAGCTGGTGGGAACGCCAGCCTGGGAAGGTCCCGTGGCCTTAATCCCAACTCCGGGTCTCTACCATCTAGCAATGGATGAAGGCTGGGCTTAGTTCCCAGAGGAAGCGCTCGGCCGTTTTTTTTTTTTCCCCCCCCTTAATTCTTCGTTTAAGTGGGTGAAAGTTCACGTCTCCTGTGTTTGTGTTAACTCCATCCCTTTGTCTGAAACAGGCAGCCATCCCCACTCCCAGAACTTCACCCTGAGCAGGCTAGCTTAGTGTGCAGTGACAGAGGGGATTTGAAAAAAGAAAAAGAATGCATGAAATCTTTCAAGGAGGTTATTGTTGCCTTTTAGGCACTGCCTTTTATTTCAAGATTTGAAGGTGCACTTTTTTTTCTTTCCAACTGCCTAATCCCTCGATGCCCTCTCACCCCTTAAGCAGATCTCATTCCTCCTGTCCCTAAGGGTGAAGGAGTGAAATGAAATATACACAGGGAGAGTTGTGGTGGACTGTGCCACCAGAAGGGTTTGAAGACTTGGGTCAACTTCTGAATATTGCTTATCACTCAGGGTGTTGAGTGCCTGGCAGTATTCCCCTAGTAGGAACATCCTATCAGTATTCTAAAGCAACCATGATGTTCTGGCTTTAGAACATAAAGTCAGCAGTGAAGACAGGAGGGGCTTTAAGGGAGGCTGTGACATCGGTTCAGTCGTGTTGGGAAAACCCTATGCATGTGGTTTGTTTGATTTGGTTTTGCTTCTCTGCACATCTGTGCTCTTCCTGTTTTCAGAGAACAGTGGCAATATTCTGTGAAATTACCGGGTTTTATTTGATTAAGGGTTTGTATTGCTTTCCCATCCTTTGAATTCTTCTCTAGAAAGAAAAAAAAAAAGAATCTGTTTTATTATTTGTTGCACAAACATTTAAAATGTTAGGAGAAAGGAAAAACAAACAAACCAACCTTCGTAGAGAATCGCATCATCTCAGCTTATGAACTATCTTCTTTTTGCTGGATACTAGTCTATCCAGTCCTTATTATCACAGTTGTAATGTGACTTTGTATTCTACTTCATTCATTTAAAAATGAAAATTACAGGCGTTTTCTTTTGGTGCAGCATAGACGTCGTGATTTTCTCAGTGGCTGCACAATATCAATGGATATTTAACAGTTATTTTCTTGATGACATCTAGACCTACCTTGATTTTCTATGATGACTGAATGGTCCTATAATTTCTTATTTTTCTGTTATAGGCTATCTTGGAAAGATAGTTTTAAGGATCAGTTTGAACTTAGAAATAAAACCTGCAAATATAAAGTAATGTAACAGTAAAATTCTGTTTTTTGTGGTCCATGCATTAAAATGTTGAGACTACTGTTCCGCACCTCTTAAAGCTGTTTATTATACATCTTTTGAGCATTCAGGATAGTTACAGGTAGGTAAATGGCAGAGGAAGTGGAGGGAGGGACACTTCTTTGAACACATGTGCTCCTCCTGATAGATGTATCAGGACTCCACTGAAGAGCACTTGGCTGCAGTAAAAACATTTCATTAGGCCATAGTTTGTGGCTATGTCTAAATGGTAAGAAAACCTGAACACCTCGCTGGTTTTGGTTTGTTCATAATGGAATCTTGGTGGTCACTGTGGCTTTGGACCAGCTTCCGGAGCTCTGCTGTACCTGTGGAGGGGGCCGTATGGACACTTAGCCCGCTGTCCTAAGTGGAGGGCTTTATGCAGGCGTGGCTTCTCAGAGGGCTTAGGGTGTGAAGAATGCCACCGGGACTCCTTTTATCTTTCTTGCTTTATCCCATCCACCCTTGATTCCTTCCCTCAACTGCCCCACCCCGGGGAGGGGGTCATTCTCTCGCTTTCACAGCATCTCGGATGAATTAGAATACCTGCTAACATTTATCTAGTGCCTACCTGTGCCAGGCAGTGGCAGGCTATCTGTAGATTACTCATCTCACCCTCAGCTGTAACCCTGGGAGGCAAATTGTATACTCATTTAGTAGAAGAGCAAATAGGGTCAGAGAGTAAAAGAGAACTTGCCATCATCACACAACTAGGAAGGGGCAGCCTAAAGGGTTCAATTTCACATCCCTCTCTACCGCCTATGCAGCCATTTACCTGTCTCCCCGCCCACCACATCTGACAGCGAAGGGGCCTCGGACGCACAGCGCTTCTAATGTATCTTGTGGGTACATATGCATTTCTTCACCCTGGCAACCAGAAATCCAAGGAAACGGATGTTTCTTCAGCCCCATCCTTGTGACCACTGGTTAGCTTTAAATTGAATATGCTGTAAAGCATCTTATTCAAAAGCATTAGGAAGTCTTCCAAGACTGCCTGTTGTGTTTTTGTTTTTGTTTTTGTTTTTTGCGTGTTCTCAGAGCACTGAATCATAGACATGAGGTAGTCTCCTTATATATGCCATCTCCCTTGTTTAATAATTAAGTTAAACATCCCTTACCACTATCTCCACCTCTGGCAACAGACACTTTTCCTAAACATCGTGCTTATCCATGTAGGGGAGATAATAGGTGCTGTGCGCAGGGATCAGCTTCTGTTGCTCCATCAAGTGATGTCCAAGACCTTGGAATGTCCATGGTCTTAATTAGCCTTTAAGAATTTCATCTTCACGAGATTCAGAATTCTCTTGGCTCTAAGACTGCCTGTTTTCCTTTGTTCCCAGATAGAATCCCCAGTGAAACCAATTGACAATGGGCTTTCTTGGTCAGGATAAAATGGTTCAGCCGCAGGCAGAATATATGTCCATTCATTCAGCATTTATTTATTAAACTTCAGCTATAAGCTGGGCCTTGTGCTTGGGACTGGAAAGGACCTGGTGGACAAGACAGCCTTCATGAAATTCCCATTACAGAGGGGAAACGTGAAATAAGAAACAAGTTAAAAAAGTCAAATTCTGGGGGACAGATATAGCTCAGTGGTAGAATGCATACTTACCTTGCATGAGGTCTTAGGTTCAATGCCCAGTGCCTCCTTGAATAAACCTAATTACCGCCCCCCACCAAAAAAGTCGGATTCTTAGTAAGTGTGATAAGGGCTCTGGTGGAGTGGGGAGGGCTGAGGTGATACTTTGGGAAGGAAGGTGAGGAAAACCTCTCTGAGGAGGTGACATTTGAGCTGAGCTTGGCAGTGAGAAGAGGGCTAAGGATTCTGGAGAAGAATGTTCCAGGCAGAAATAAGCAGTAAATGCAGGTGCCTGGAGGCAGGCCACACCTTGGTGGTTTAAGGAGCGGGAGGGATGTGGTGTGGAGGGGAGAGTGACAGGAAGGTAGCTTCAGGCTAGAGAAGTAGTGAGGCGTTGTGGCCCACAGAGGAGCACACTGTTATCTGAAGCACCTTGGGAAGCCAGACGGGTTTTAACCTGGGCTGGGGTGTGCGGTGGGGATCCGAGTTGATAGACTGTTGCTACTGCTGGATAAAGAAGAGAGTCCGTCTGTGGACAGGCAGGGAGACCATTGACAACACTTGCATTTGGAGTATGAGAAACACAGAGGAATCAAGGATAAATTCTGAGATTTGATCTTAGGCCTCTGAGATCTGTTGGTAGGTTGCAGGTTTACTTTGGAAGGCACGCTGCTTTGGGCTACATTTAAAGTGTGCTAAGTTGTGTCCCTGGGTCCCCATCTGTTCCCTCCCTGCCCAGTTTTGAAATGCTGTCATGGGGAGAGTATAAGGACACCAGGCCAGGGGGAAGCAGGAGAGAGTGTTTAAAGAGAAAGTGAGAGGATAAATAAACCCTCCTTCACTAATAGCTTTGTTAAGTGTGGTTCCCACACCCAGGACTGACTCACCTTCCCCCAGACCCTCTAAAGCAGGCTGGAATCTCTCTTGCAGCACTGGCACTGGGTGACCATCAGGGAGGCTCTGCTTTAAGCAGAGGCGTCTTCCATAACCACTTGTGGATATACCTGTTTTCCATGACTCTTGAGAATCCTCCTCATCTTTTTGTGGTGAAGAGAATAGACTCATTGTGGGGGAGCATATTGCATTTTACATCTGCTTTTCCATTTAGATCTTGGGTGACTAATTTCGTAGTGATTTCTGCAAGAGCCTGTATTACATACCCTGGGCGATCAGAGAGAAATGGGAAAGCTGCATTGTAAATTTCACAGCAAAACCACATGCTGTCGGTCCCACGGGGTCCCAGACAGTGATCTGTGCCTAACATGCCTGCTCTTCCCCTTCCTTATTGCCCGATGGGAGACTACCTTTAAGATACATGGGTGGGATGTTTTCCTTTGCAACTTCTGAGTTTATTTTTAACCTGAGTGATTCCAGGTGGGCAGGGGCTAAGCTGTCACAAGCATGACCACCCAGCTTCTTTGCTTTTAGGAGAAAATGTGGAAGTCTATCCCTGTTGCTGTGTAACGGCTTATTTTTAGATTGGGCGGCCAGAGATATAAATTGCTATTTTAGTCTGCAGCCTGCTGGTGGGTAGACAAATCCTACTTACTGTGCCCTACACAAAGCACTTGCAACTGCATCTACGCTCAACTATCCTGGAGCCCGGCTCCTCACTCTTTGCAATTCCTAATAGGGTATGCTACTTACAGCCCTGTCGTTTTGTCTCAGGGTAATGACGTGGGAGGTCCTTGAATGCTTGGGACGCTTTTACAGCATTCTTCCCCAGAGGGTAATTATTTTCCTTTTTGCAAATAATTGCCGTATAGCAACACTCTCCTCCCTTAGGAAATTAGTCAAATTATTTAAAGGATTATAAGGGGAGAAAAGATTCATTTATCTATATGTGAGAATAGCTTGGAATAATTCTGAAGCCGTGAACTGAACATTTCTCTCAAATAGTTTTCAAGTCACCTGGTGAATTCCATTCCATAAGTATACACTTTGCACACTGGTTAGATGGCTACCCATTGGTGGTCCAGGTAAGATGTCTTCACTGTCCCAAGCCCACTCCCCAGTGGACTTTCCACCTGGACTCTGTGTCTGGTTAGCGGGGAGTGCCGCTTGAGTTTTGTTTATTTGCTCTAAGGATAACAGGCCCTTCTTAATTCAGGGAGAAGTTGTTGGCTAATCTTTTGTTCATAAACTGGGCCTGTTTGGAATGGCTTGACCATGTGTTTCAGCCAGTTTTTGGCAGCCTGGCTCTGCCATTTGGTTTAGCCTGGTACCATTTTTTTTCATCATGTTAATGAATAAGGTATGACTAGTCAGAACTCGTTAGTGACAAATAAAATCTCCTCTCCCACTACCTCCACCCCCTTAAACTAGCTCAAGCAGAAGACTACTTTGTTGTGCAAAGCCTGTTGCCATCTTGCAGGCTCCGGAATGCTGCCTGAATGCTGAGACCTGAATCCTGCATGGTGCCAGGGTTCTTTTACCTCCCTTGTTTCTCTGCACCTGCTTATTTCAGGTAGCTGCCTCTTTTTTATATATATTCCTGAGTTTGCATCTCCCTCCTTCTAGGGAACACAGACTAAACCAGAATCCGTCATGAAACGTGGCACGGGTATGGGTCGGGGTTGGGGGTATCCTCACCCACAAACTGGAATGGAAGAACGCTCTTTATCTCTTTTGGTCCTGTGGTACTTCTGTGTCTCACTGTTTTTCTCGTTGCTACAACCTAGCCAAAGGGAGGTATGGAATATGGGCATATGTCTATATATGTAACAGATTTTGATGGTTAGATATATACACACAAATTTTATAGCCAATGTATCAGGTGCTAGTCATATATTTAGATTTTGAATAAAACTCAATTCAGGAAGATGCAGGTGAAAAATGTACCTCCTGTTTCAGGTGGCCCGGAGGCAGCCAGGTATCATTTATTTAAGCTGTCTGGTGCCGGGACAGGTAATGTAATATAGGGAAACTAGTTGGACAGGCCTGCTATTCAAGAGATGGAGGGTTTAAAGATCTACATGTATAAAGCTGCATACATTTTGAGAGAGGAAATAGAAACCTTGCAGATGCACTGAATTTGCATTAAATGGCAGTTACCAGTGGTATTTGTAAAGTTTAGAAAAATTACCTTGATTTTTTTTCCTGTTAAGATTTAAGAATTGATTGTGCCATTTTTATTTTTTTATTTTTTATTTTTTATTTATTTTTTTACTGTGGGGGTACCAGTTGAAGTGGGTGGATTTGGTTTTTGTTTGCCCTTGGTTGGTGGAAGGTTTTTCTTTTGTATACACTGAAAGATACTTAATCCCATAAACTAGGGCATTCGCTGTCGGACCATTGCTGTTGGCTTGGTTTACACCCAGTTAGTGGCTTTGGTTTTGTTCCCATAATCAGGTATTTCCAGGAGTCACCTCTTCAGTTAGAACAGACCAAACAACCACTGGCAAGCCTCCCCATTGTTCTTTACTCGCTCCGAGCTTATCCCACGTTGTGTCTCTGTCTCTACAGGTTCATGAACCACCCAGCCCCCGCCAATGGCCGCTACAAACCAACTTGTTATGAACATGCTGCTAACTGTTACACACATGCAGTGAGTACCAGTTTTCTGCCTTTCCTGTCCTTCCCCAGGGGCTGTGGTGGGAGGAGGCGCAGTCATCTGTGTTACCCTCAGCCCCATTAGTCGGGTTTACTCATCTCTGTGACCTCACCCACCATGGCATCAGTGCTGGGTCATGTCCGTGTGAGCGTGTCAGACACTTTGAGTGCTCTGACCTTCAGTCAGCTCTGTCCCTCCTGGACCTGCTTTCTCGGACAAGGGCTTCTTTAAAAGAATAATGTGGTAAGTACCATAGTTATTAGGAAAACCAAAGAAGACTACTTCACAAAGACTGTCACCCCTAGAATGAAACAGATTGCCTTTTCAAGACAGTCAGCTGTGGTCATCTGGCAAGAAGAGTTCACAGTTTGTTGGAAAAGGTGGCTTTTTTTTTTTTCACTACGTGATTCCCTAAAACAGGTAGCCCCATCCTCCCCCTCCCCCCTGTGGCCCCTGCTTCTAAGAGCAGATGTTAGTCCACATCGTAGAAGAAAGGGCTGATTTAATCCCTAAATTCTTACTTAATTTTTTTTCTTCCTATAAAAGCAAAACATGTTCATTATAAGAAGCTTAGAAAATACTGAAAAATATAAAAGAAAAACAAAACTACCTAGAAGTAAATTGTTAACATTTGGCTGCATTTCTTCTTTTTGTGTACGGTGTTTGTGGATGTGTATGTATTTTCATATTAATGTCATTATTGACATTTTCTTGTGTCATCATAAATTTTCCTTTATGATTTCCCTTTGAAAGTTGCATTTAGTGAGACTTTTGAGGGAAAGATAATGGCTGGTATATCATCTGAAGACAGGAAATAGAGAAGAAGACAAATTTATTCCGTTAGTGAAGAGTGTTTAGAACAGGCGAATTTAATTATTTTAGACAATGTTAATACAACATGTAGGTGACATATACATGCTATTAGAATAAAATTTGCTTGAATTCAAGTTGTTCCTTTTCATTTCTTTAATTCCCTTCTCCAAAGAATAGTTAGTGTTTCCTGTAAAGGAATCATGATGCCAAATAAACGTGAAATAAACTAGTTTTTGGTGGATTCCTTTATAATCTAATAGAACAATACCATTTCGTCATTACTTAGTGGAAATTCAACTTTATAAAGTATCAATTTTATGTATTGTAATAGTAGAATTCAGATACTACTTGGTAATACTAAAACGTTATTCTCCTTTATCACTGAATGTTCTTTTTCCTTAGATGCTCAAGATTTTTATTTAAATAATTAATATGCTGAAATCTTGCTCCTTTTTTTTTTTTTCAAGAAAAAATTTTCTACCTGGCATGCATACCCCTGGATTCCATAAAAGGGCTTCAGTAATGAAATTTGGAGTAACTTCACTAGTGGACAGTCTCCCTGGACCTGTGGCTTAGATTCTGGTGACAGGAAGGATTTGGTGGAATTCTCTAGACTTGAGCTGACCCCTGTCTTTGCCTCCATGACGTGCTTTGTGAAGTGAGCTTCATGAAACCAGAGAGTTAAAATATTTAGAGGCCAAACTTGGTTTTAGAGAATGCATAGCCTGATTTGATTGTTGGCTATACTTGCCTAGATATCCATCTTTTATATATTTTTTTAATTGAAGTACAGTTGATTTACAATATTGTGTTAGTTTCAGGTGAGTCAAAGTGATTCGGTTTTATATATATGTATAATATATAGATTACTTTCCATTATAGGTTATTACAAGATACTGAATATAGTTCCCTGTGTTATACAGCAATAAATTCCTGTTTCTTATCTATTTTATATATAATTGATTAAGTTTTATATATACGTATAATATATAGATTACTTTCTATTATAGGTTATCACCAAGGTACTGAATATAGTTCCCTGTGTTATATAGTAATAAATTTCTGTTCCTTATCTATTTTATGTATAATAGGTTTCTTGCTCCTGATTTGTCTCTCCCCCTGCCCCCTTTCCCCTTTGGTAACCACAAGTTTGTTCTCTGTGTCTGTGGGTCTGTTTCTGTTTTGTATGTAGATTCATTTGTATTAATTTTTTAGATCCCACATATAAGGGGTATCGTAATATTCGTCTGACTTACATCACTTAATATGATCATCTCCAGGTCCATCCATGTTGCTGCAGATGGCGATATTTCATTCTCTCTAGGGCTGGGTAATATTCCATCGTGTGTGTGTGTGTGTGTGTGTGTGTGTGTGTGTGTGTGTACACAATATATATACACGCAGACACACACCAATAGTCTGCTGATGGGCTTTTGGGTTGTTTACATCTTTTATTCTTGACTAAATGCCTGATGCATTTAACAGAGCTAAAAGTAAAGTTGCTTCTGAAGGCAATCGTCCACAGGCTCCTATGAAAATAAAGTGTGTATGTGGTGTTTTTTAAATCTAGGTCAGTATTAGGATAAAAGAAATGTAAAAGTTTGAGTAAGTTTATATGGCTTGTTCCTTCACTTACTGTTCCAGTATGCATTCATTATTTTCTCCATTTACCAACTGCAAAACACTGATAAAAGTTATGAAAATAGTGCCCTGAAAGTTTTCATAACACTGACCAATAAATGCAGTCAATGAATTACTTAGTACTGAGTATAATATTGAGCATTTAAATATGACATTTTGGCCCTTGAGATACACAGCTCACGTTTAAGAATAATATTTGCTTCAGATAGACCTGAATAATTTCTTAGGTTATCTCTTCTGGATTGTCACAGGGAACACTTGCATAAACTGAAGTTAAGGAAAAACTGATAAAACAGCTACATTATTTTTTTAGAACAGAAAATGTCCTCTTATACTAAACTGTGTCCCTGATTTCTGGATTTCAGAGAGCAGTAAAATGTCTAAAATCAAAATAAAAAACTTCCATTTAGTGTCATCATTTCATTACAGAGAAGATACTTGAACATACACTTAAAAAGTAGAAAGGGCATAATCTCAAAATAAATTAATTAAATTCTGTTTTATGAAAAACTTACTTTGTTGCCCTTAGTTTTCTCATTTTGTTCTGGGCCAGTGAAAATGCCAGCCAGCATATGAAATTGAGTGTTGGTCTCATCTGGGGAATTTAATATTCTTTTGCAAGAGGGAAAAAGTAGGTTGGTAACAAAAAAGATACGTTTGCTAAAGTTTGCGTTCTTTGCTAGGTATGTTTATTCTAATAACTAATAAAGTAGTTCATTTCTCCTGATGATTTCTGTTATTATAAAATGTTTAGTAGTCAGACTGATGTGACTAGACATTGAAATTTATGTCCATATGTAGTATAAAATGTGCAGAAAGCAAAATTCTGCGATTCTAGTCTCCTGAAATTATTTGAATAGGTAGGAGTTGATTCCTCCTGCTTACTTGAAAGGTGCTGTTAAAAATGAAATAACCCAAAGACCCTTTGACTCTGGAATAGCTCCCAAGTGGGTGGAAGGCACACATCTACAAATCAGGACGTGAGACTAGAATGAAAGGCTTATTCGAGTGTGGTGTGCACATTATAATTCTTACTGACTTGATCCATTTAGTTACCCTTTGCTGAAATACTGGGATTTCATTAGCTTATGGGGGAAACGGGAAAGAATATTTAAAGATCAGAACTTCCATGGGAACTTGGTGTATGCTTGGCATTTGACTATGTTAAGTGCCTTCCCTAAATCACTAACAAAATTAGGGTAAAGAACATTTGTTTTGCCATAGTTGAGTAATGTTGCATTCTTACTGCTTGATCGGGTACCCACTGGTGGGCACAGTTCCTGGGCCCTGAACAGTACAGTACCTGTTTTCTGGGGAGCAAACTGACGACTCCATCTGGCTCTTGTTATGATTATCCAGAAAAGGCAGATGTTTATTTTAAAACGATCTTCCTAAATTATCCCTAGCATTTTTAGCAAAGTCCTTAATTCACTGTTTTACTGAATATTTACCTTCCTTTCCCTTTCTCTCAGTTCCTCATTGTCCCGGCCATCGTGGGCAGTGCCCTCCTCCACTGGCTGTCTGACGACTGCTGGGAAAAGATAACAGCATGGATTTATGGGGTGGGCCTCTGCGCCCTCTTCATCGTTTCCACAGTATTTCACATCGTATCATGGAAAAAGAGCCACTTAAGGTACAGTGGATGGTATGCTCTTTCAACAGGTCATGGTAGTTGTCACGTTGGCCTCTTAGGCTGGCATGCTTTGGTCAGCGGAGGCAAAGAGTGGACATTTCCCTGTCTGGTAGACTATTATGCCGTCCCATCTTTCAGGACATTTCCTGTGGATTGGACAGAGTTTGAGGACCCCCGTGTGAATCTAAGAGAGCAAGCCTTTGCTCAGAAACCAAATAAAACCACATTGCTTCCCCAGGACTTAACGTAAAATCCTGAGACCTGTTTTCCAATGTGTCAGCTCGCTAAGAAAGAGCCCGGCAGCTGCAGGGTGGTCACCAGCACCCTGAACCTGGACTCACCAGGTGGGCTTTGAGTCCCAGCCCTGCCACCTAGCCTTATGTAGGTCATTGACGTGGGGAACATTGCTTCTTCATCACTAAAATGAGAAAGGTAATGCCCAACCTGCAGGCTCTTGTGATAGGTAAATGAGATGACGCATGTGACATGACCTGGAAATCACAGGTTTTACTTTAGGACTCTGTGATATGCGGAGGTGTCACTACAGCGCGGGTTTACTGTCTTACAAAACTCAGCTTTCAGAATTAGGTCCTGTGTATCTGTTCAAACAAAATTCACGTATTTTGCTACTGTTCGCTGTTAAGCACTTTCTGAACAGTACTGTGTCTTGAGCCTCCCCATGAGAAGGACATGAAAGCATTCCTCCTCTGAGTGAAGGGTTAATTTGGGGCAATACCAAGAGAGCAGCACACCATTCAGTTGCTTTTAAAATAGATTCTGCACAACCCAAAAGGGCAAAAATTCTTCTCAAAATAAAGGAGAATTCAGAGCAGGCTTGAGAGTGATTTACTATATTAGACTATATCTTTTGGTTTTTAGAGAATGTTAAAAAAAAAACCCCAAATATTCAAACAATCTAATATTAAAAAGGCATATTTTATTTAAGACCAGGATTTGGGATTCAAGAGATTATTTTACTGGTTTCCTCATATGTAGAATCATAGAATTTCGAGCTGGAAGGCTCCTCATGGATCATCTAATCCAAACCCCTTTATTTTCATCTGGGGAAACTGAGGCTCATGGAAGTAGCCTGAATTGCCCAAGTCAGTGATACGAACACAATCTGGTCATTCCAGGATCTCTGACACCTAGTCCTGAGATTTTTCTCACCACACCCTTCACAGTATTGCTTGTAGTTTGCAATCTGTTACCTTTGCCCATAAGGTGACAGTTCCCTAGGCTTAAAATAAAACCACAGCATTGCATCACAGCAGTGGTCTGGGACACGCTCAAAAGAGAGCCTCAGAAGTACCTTCCTGCCTCTTTAGGACGCACTGTCGTGGAGGCCAGAGCACTTCATTATCTTCTTGGCACAGTCCAGTGCTTGTGGTTGCCTTGGCTGACTTGGCTCTGCTGTCTAGATTTCTGAGTTGATAGAGTTGTAGGTACCTGTTTCAGCATTCAGGGCCTTCCTGCCAGGGCCGGTGGATGGAGGTGTAATAAAAAAGACTCTCCTGAACCTTGGAATAGCACTGCTAGAATCATAAGCCACGTGTGGAGTTTTGCTCTGCATTCATTAAAAAAAAAATCCAAGTATAGCCTTAATTTATGTAAAAGAGGACAGGGAACGAGGATTTATTGAGTATCTACTATGTGCTCGGTGCTGTGCTAAATAAACACATGGCTACAGCATCTCATTTAATGCTCACACATACTCTGTGATAGAAATGTTACTATCTCTGCTTTACTTGTAAGAAGAGTGAGGGTCAGAGAGGTGGATGGTAGATGTTGAATAAAATTGCAGGTCTGACTTCACCTACTGCCACAGTGCATAAAAGTCTAGAAAAGTCTAGTTTTTGCACCTGCTGCCACAGTGCAAAAAGCCAGAATCAGAAAGGCCCCAAGTCTGGCTTGGAATCACAGTCATCCAAGGAGTTGAAAAAAAGAGATTCTCTTCTTCCCTCCGCCGTCTGCCTCCTCCTCTAGCCCTTTTAAATTAGAAGCTTCTGGACTGAAGTTTGTGACTGTATTTTATGTGCTCCCCAGGCGATTCTGGTAGGCCATCAAGTTTGAGAAGCATTCATCCAGTGTTGGCTTTTTCAGACTTGTGACTTAAATTATTCTCACTTCTTTACTAACACGTGACCAACACTGTGACCACAACATCCTCAGTGAACTTTGGGCGACACTGTGTGTGCGGTGAGGCAGAATCTAATACTGGTGCTCCCAGACCATGGCCACTGCCCCTTGGACATTGAAAACAGATCCAAGGGGAAGCAGTGCAGTTGTAGTTTTAAATCACCTCTGTAAAGGGTGGATTCTGTCTCATCCGTTTTCTGAACAGACCCCTACAGCCAGATCTCTGTTCACTTCCTGACTCTTCAGTTTGGAAGGAAGAACTTGCTTAGAAACCCAGGTGGCTACCCTCTTTGGCAGCAAACAACGCTTTTTTTTTTTCTTTCCTGGTTTGTGTTATTGCTGTTCCTAATTAGTTTCTAAATTTGCTTTATTACAACTTACTGTCTGCACTAGGATATTTGGAATAAAAGCTTCTTCAAAAGACATTCTAGAAGGAAAGAGCCTGGACAATTTTTGCTCTGCACTGTGATAGGGGTTGTGAGTTGGTCCACCCTGAAAGAATTTCATTTTTCTGTTAGCATCCAAACGGAAAGGAACACATCAGAAAAGACAGGTTTTGTTTGTTACTTTTCTCCACTTCAAAGTTCCTGATTATTGTGGGGTTCTGTTCCTATATCTCATACATGTTGAGGGTCTGTGGTATGTATGTGCAATCTTAAAATAATACAAAGCTCTTACTTGTGGCTTCAGATCATTAAGAATAGCTGTGTGTAGAGGGGGAGGATATAGCTCAGGTGGTGGAGCTCATGCTTAGGATGCATGAGGTCCTGGGTTCAATCCCCAGTACCTCCTCGAAGAGTAAAGAAATAAATAAGCCTAACTACCTCCCCAAACCAAAAAGAAAAACAAAGAATAGCTACACTGAAAAATCAAATAAATAAATAAACCTAATTACCTACCCCCTGCAAAAAAAAAAAAAAAAAGAATAGCTGCGTGTATACCTCAACTAAAAAAAATAAATAACTCTGAAATTTAAAAGAAAAAGCTATTTTTAAAAAAACCTATGTTAAAACTCAGTTTTTATAGTGTACTTCTGGCATCCTCCACTATTACTTATAATTTTCCAAGTACTTACATAATCTTATTTCTCAGTCTGTGAATGAGCATTTAGTCTGTTACTAGTTTCTTTTTAGTTTTGTTTGTTGCTATTCTGAATAGTGTTGCTCTGGACATCAAAAATAAATAAAATCAAAATTTGAAAAAAAATACCATGTGACCTTGAAGGCCAAGGCAGACTGGCCACGAGACACTGGAACACAAGTGGAGGTTGCAGGGTAGTGGAGTGATAACCCCTACTGCCAGTCTGAAGAATTTCTGGAAACTGTCTAACTTGCATTTCCCTCCAGGACAGTGGAGCACTGTTTCCACATGTGTGACAGAATGGTGATCTATCTCTTCATTGCCGCTTCCTATACTCCATGGTAAGATACAGCCTTTCTGTTTTTGAAGATAGTATTTTGATGAGAGAATTCTCAGCCCTCCCTTCTTCCTGTCCCTGCCCCCAGGCTCCCCCCTCCCCACCCACAACACACATGCCTACATGCACTTTTTTTTCCACTTTGATTTACCTGGTTCAGACTGCAGGTTTTTAGGGGAGAGTGTTGCTGCTCTTCAGAATACCTATCTGGCACTGGATTGTTCGAGAGAGGTGCTACAGACTCGTGTGCAGGTGGCATGCTCTTCTGAAATGTGTTACCTTTGCCTTCCAAATTCTCTCTGTATGTGTCCGCTGCTTTTCACAGTAGCTGGACATCTCATTGTTTACGTGGAAACGCTGTAAATGTGTGTTAAAAAGCAAGCTCACTTCTGAAACTTGCAGTTTGCTTCCAGTTCACAGCACAGTAGCTGGAGTGCGTTTCTCATTTGTTTGGCTATATGAGAAAGAGATCTAGCCAAACTTCTTAGTTATTTAAAACGCCTAGTATTCAGTTCTGTTTCCTTGACCTTCCTGCCCTTTTGGTATAGATCAGATAGAACCTTTTGCTGCTCTGAAGCCCACAATTAAAGAAACATTAGTTTTCCTCCATCAAGACATGGTCCAGTTTCAGACACTCAGAAATCCGCAGCATGCCATCAGCTGCTGTCGTCATGAGAAACAGCAGGCCTCTAGATCCTGACTAATGCAGCACCCATCATTCCAAAGAAACCTAATTATCTGTTTGGAGTAAGAAGTAAGTGCCACCTCTCTCCAATGCCTGTTACTAAATTATAGGTCTGCATCATGTTGGAACGAGAACACATAAAGGCTTTTGTGAAGTATACCACAATTTAAAATAAGTAAATAAAGATAACAGAACATCTTTCGTAACGCGTTGGGCTAATTCTTCTCAGGTTCTGTCTTGGCGGAGAAATTGATGAGGGAGGCACTGGGTCTGTGTGCTAGGTACCCGCTGTGTGTGTGATCCGGTTCAAGATTTTGTTGAGTTCTCAGGGAGCTTTGTAAACAGCCTGCTCCCAGATACGATGTCAGAAGTAAGAAGGCGAGTAGCCTTTACAGCCGTCTGCCTAATAAAGTCAGGCACCACGGGTAAGCCGGGACTCACTTCTGCGTGTCTCCTTTCAGCTGGTTCTATTTTTAAACCACACTGGAACTAATTCTGAGTCTTAGAGGTTGAACGACAATTTTATCTTTGAGTTATTAATTTTACCCTGGTTGCCCAGATACCTCCATGCCATGCTGAATGCTTTTTCTTTCTGGCCTTATCCTTGGACCTTCTCTCCCAGTTTTCAGAATTAGAGGAAAACACAGGTTGTATGAATTCCCTTCACTGGTCACTTATCACTTCTGTTCTTTGTTGTCATGTTTACATTTTTAGGTTAAATCTCCGTGAACTTGGACCCCTGGCATCTCATATGCGTTGGTTTATCTGGCTCATGGCAGCTGGAGGAACCATTTATGTATTTCTCTACCATGAAAAGTAAGAGAAAATAATTTTACATTTGATAGGTTTAAAATTCCTAAATTTTATCTGCAACACAATTTGTATTTGCATTTCAAAGTAGTAGAAATACATAAACACAAGATATATCGTTTTAACAATTCTTCAGAACCATTTGGTATTCATTATTGGTGGACAGATTGCTGCAGAAAGAAATGAGTGCCACCTCTGTGGCGTGATGACAAGGTGGACTTGTCCCTCATCTGAAATGACAATTTTAGAGTCTCTCAGACCTCATTTCACATCCTCAGCCAGACTAGCTTTGTCAGCAAACTAGCCTTCTCCTGTATGATTTTACAGTTACGACATGAGAAAAAGAACTGCTTTCCAATGTTTCTATGAAGGATAAAGATAATAGATATTAAGCACCCAACACAACACTTACTCAGTTGTGTTGCACCTACTTAGGGACCCAGAAGATGTTCAACATTAGGGTTCCCTGTGAAAGGGGACGTTTGGGTGGGCATCTAAACTCTTAGTCTCCTAGCCATGGGACACACTTTTTTTAACCCATTTTTTGTAGCTCATAGTCATAAGTGTTAAGCAATCGAAAAAGGAAGCTTACTGAAATTTAGCATCTTAGTTCTAGAGGAGCCCTTCAAGGTTATCTATTTCCGCTTCATGTTTTAAAAAATGAGAGCATTTAGGACGTGCATCAAATTAGTGACTCATCTGGAATGAGGACCCACGTGTCCCAGCTCCTACTCCGTGGCTCTGTTCATTATCTCACGTGCCTGCACTTGAGCAGCTGAAAGCCATGAAATCATTGTCATTGGATTCAGTTTATTAAATTCTTGATCTATTGTTTTTGGCAGAATGGCCATCAGAATTGAACATAATTTGTGTTTATCACAAAGCATTAAATTGTTTTCTCTTTTCTGAGGAAAATGATAGTTTTAGCCAACTTCTCTCCAACTTTGAAATTCACTTTAAATGCATTTTGACCATAATTAGCAATTCTGAGTGGTGTTATGTGTTGTGTATGTGTGTATATATATATCTCTCCAAGAGAACAGTTTGCTTCTCAGGCTCAAACCCCTAATTTATACCCTTGGATAAAATAGGAAATAAAATAAGACAACTGTCTTTTCTCCTATTCCGGGCCTTCGGATGTAAACGAAACCCACATTCTTCCCCAGTTCCCTTACATAGTTAACTTCATGGTGGACTTAGTATAAAATGCTATGAACGAGATGCGAGGCGCCCTTGGCACCCGCTTTGGCAGGTGTTAGGGAGGACCTAAATGGTGCCACGTACTGTCCTAGGCCCTGCGGACCCAAACACAAATAGCACGTGGTCCCCGCCTTTGGGCGGTTTCCAGTTTGATTAGGCAGAGATATAAGTTGAATTTCAGGATGGTGCATTTCTTAGCATGTACACATTCTGCAGCCTAATGTGACGAACCTTAGAAATTGAATTTTATGCAGACGCAGAATAAAGAGACAGTCCAAAACACATGTCCTTCGTTCCTTAGGGCTCCCACCCCTTTGCCACTGAGAAAGTAGGCTGCACGCCACTTCCCTGTGTAGCTTCATAGTCTCAGTGTCGCAGAGCGAGGACTGGGGTGGGGTGAGGGCAGACACCCTGGGGTTGGAAACGGTGAAGTGCATAGGGGACTGGGTTCAGTGATAACTATTTTTGGCAGAAAACATTTTCCAGGTAGCACATGGAATTTGATGCCTTAATCCCGAAAGAAATGCTAGTTCATTGTTACTCAGTGACAGTATTTCAGTTAGGAAGCCTAATGGTCTCCTACTGGAAAAATACATTTTCTTTGAATAGTTAAGAGTTTACATTTGTCTTTCCAAAAGAAAAAAGGGAACAACTGGTAAGGAAATGGTCTGTAGGGAATAGAGAAGTTAAATTAATGGTATTTCTGTTCTGCAGGTACAAGGTGGTTGAGCTCTTTTTCTATCTTACGATGGGGTTTTCTCCAGCCTTGGTGGTGACATCAATGGTAAGAAATGGCTTCATAATTTTAGTTACTTCACCTTATTTCCTTTCAAATCTCTGTGACTGTTAATATTTTGTCTGCAGAGACGAGATGTAGCTTTTCTTTCTGAAGTTATGACATGCCCATTAAAGAGAGACTCAAAAGAAAAAAATACATGAATTACAACATGCCACAACTTGTACTGGCTACTCTCTCCATTGTGGAAAAGCTGCACATTTAACTGTGTCCTTCCATGTGGCTTCTGCTGTATATCTTCTTCTGGATAATCTTTCTGTTCACCCACCCCCACCCTTTTCCCAAAGAGGTGTGAAATGATGTGAAGGTGGGCATTTCTACTTGAATTACTTATATCTTAACCCTAAATCCCTGGACAAGGGTGAATTTGAGGTTTCTTAAAAAGAAAATATAAATTAGTGACTTCTAGAACTTAAGAATTAAAAGGACCTCGTAAGTTCATTTGGTTCAATGCTTTATTGGATATTTCTCAGATCCCTTCACTCTTACTTTCCCTTTAACTTGTGTTTTTTTGGGGGGGGTAGTTAGGTTTATTTATGTATTTATTATTTAATGGAAGTACTGGGCATTAAGCCCAGGACCTCGTGCATGCTAAGCACACGTTCTACCACTGAGCTATACCGTCCCCCTTCCCTTGCTTTTAAGTCATCTTATTTCTCTTTCTCAGGACAGTGCCTTTTTTTTTTTTTTAACTTTGCTTGAAAATTTCTTTTGTGGACTTCGGGTGAAAGCATGGCATTTCCTGTAGTAGCAGTTGGATGTATGTGTTTTGTTCTCCCATTCAGACGGACTACTGTTGAGAAATCAGTGCTGTCAATTTGAAACAGTAACATAACATAACAGCTTCACGAGCCCGTCCACTGGTCACTTGTGCCTTTAGTTTATGTGTTCCTGTGTCCTAGGCTGCATTCTTGGGCAATAGCCAGTATGTTCATTAAGGGACTCACAGTGTATTCAGTTTGAACTCTCTTCTCAGCCTGCAACAGTCTAAATTGTTCCTGTAATTCAATCCTGTGCCCACAGGCCTGTTATGAGGATGTGATTTTGCTGTGCGTAGTTCTTGCCCTGGTCACAGAAAACACCTGTGCCAGGTTTAGGATTTATAGGTTTGCTTATGTTTTTTTCAGAGGGTATTGTCGTATGAGAATGTAACAAGGTATGTTCATTGAGGTTTATGATGGCTTCAATAATTACCTATCACCAAAAATACATTTATACATATATAGTGTAGTTGGTAAAGGCAACAAGGGATGGTGAGGGCAGGGAGGTGAGTGACGGAATGAAAAAGTCTGCCTTGAAGGCCATATCGTTAGAGGGTAACAGAGGACACCCAAAGCTATGTCAGCAAGGTCTTTGTGGCCAGGTTACTAATTGTTAGAGTGGAACTTCAAGTACATTCCCTCTGGGTATCATAAAAGCAAGTTTATCCAGTATTTGTACCAGCCTAAATCTTTCATTGACGTTTTCACAAGCGGTACAATAGCAGGTGACTAATGTCAATGATCCTCAAACAGAAGAAGCCCCACACTTGCCCGGCTAGAACTTAGACTCAAGCAGGAAAATACGGTTCATGTAAAATAAGAAACTACTGTGAAATTTTATAATGCCTTTGATTGGGGAAAGTGCAGCCCGCTGTGGGAGCTCATGACACAAGAACCAGAGGAAACACTATTTAAGCTGCTTTGGAAAGGCAGGTAGGAGCCAAGAGATGGAAAGGGTGATGCACGTGGTACAGGTAGAGAATCCAGCACGAATGAAGCCCCAGCGACGGGGAACGCACGAGCGTCTCTGAAGCACTGATAACAGTACCTGTGTGAATCAGCACATGTGCGTAAGGCAGTGTAATTTTGCAGGTAGAGCAAGTCTTGTGATAAAGCCAGTGAGCTAGGCAGAGAGAGATCAGAAACAACCTCATAAGCATCTGGAGGAGGTGGAGGAGGAGGAGGAGGTGGAGGAGGAGGAGGAGGTGGAGGAGGAGGAGCTGGAGGTGCAACAACTTGTTGCCCTGTATGTGATCTCTATGGAAACTAGGCCTGTTCCTTGAACTTTTGCTATAAACCATCCCCTGCCCACACCTCCCCTCCTCAGCAGGCTCCTAGTCTTGGAAGTATTAGCCCACTTGACCTCCTTTGTCCAACAAAGAAATAAAGCTGCCTCTTCTACTTCATCCAAAACTCTGTCCTCCAGTCTCAATTCAGTAAGCTTAATAAGGAGGCTGTGTTTTGGCAACTGGTTCATGTATCAGTTTTACGACTTTCCAGGTCATTACCTTATCTAGGTTTTGTGCCAGTACCACACTCTTTTGACTACTGCAGCTTTGTCATATAGTCTGAAGTCATAGAGTGTGATTCCTCCAGCTTCATTCTTTCTCAAGACTGCTGTGGCTATTTGGGGTTCTCTGTGTTTACATACAAATTTAAAAAATTTTGTTCCAGTTCTGTGAAAAATGCCATCAGTAATTTGATAGGGATTGCATTGAATTTGTACATTCCCTTGAGTAATATGGCCATTTTAACAATATTGAGTTTTCCTACCCAACTACATAGTACATCTCTCCATCTGTTTGAATCATATTCAACCCCCCTCATCAGTGTCCTGTAAACTTCAGAGTATAGGTCCTTTGCCTCCTTAGGTAGGTTCATTCCTAGACATTCTATTCTCTTCAATGTGATGGTCAGTGAGGTTGCTTCCCTAATCCTCTCTTATG
Source organism: Vicugna pacos (assembly GCF_048564905.1). NCBI lineage: Eukaryota > Metazoa > Chordata > Mammalia > Artiodactyla > Camelidae > Vicugna > Vicugna pacos. The sequence continues at coordinate 1,162,743 of NC_132990.1, forward strand.
CTCTTTTGTTGTTAGTTTATAGAAATGCAACTTGGCATATTAATCCTACATCCACTTTTTTTTTGTTGTTTTTTTGATTGCAATTCCACCATCCTTTTCAAGCCACTACCATCTCTTACTTGGTCATAGTGACAGCCTCCATCCCGGGCTTCCAACATCCTCTCTTGATCTCCAATCTGTGTTCCACAGTTAAGCCAGAGTAAATCTTTCTAAAATAAAAATCAGTTTGTCCCATGTCTTTTCACAAACCATCCCAATGTCTTCCCATCACACTCAAAATAGAACTCACACTTCTTACCCAAAGCCCTCAGATCCAGTCCTGATTCTCATTACTTTGCCACATCATCTGGGACCAGTCTTTCCTCTGATGCTTGATGCCAAGCACATTGATCTCCTTTCAACTCCTGACACACACAAAAATGCTCTCGTCTCAGGACCTTCCCTCATGCTGTTCCATCTGTCCTGATTGCATGGCCCTTTGCTCTTTGCATGGCCAACCTGTCTTCACCTGCAAACTCGTATCTTCAGAGATGCTTTGAGGCTCATGCTAAATAAGCTTCTTCCTTTTATGAAGGAAGTTACTCTCTATGAATGTGTCCTGTTTATTTCCTTTATAGAACTTATCACTATTTATTATTATACACACACTTGCGTGTGTGTGTTTATCTCCCCCATGACTGCAGGGATTCTGGTTGTTTTATTCACTGATGTGTGCTCACTACCAGTATTGCCAGGCACATAGTAGGCGCTCAAGATTGTGTGAGTGTGAATGCATGTGTGTATGTGCTCTGTTTATTTCCATTTAATAGGATGAAAGAATGTCTCAGCAAATGAAGGTTTACCCTGTGTGTCTCCCCAGTGATTCTAACCAGCTGAACGTAGGTTGCTATGAACATTAAGGACAGCTTCCAAAGGGAAAGGGGTTACACTCAGGCAATGTGAAACTTAATGAGACACTTAATGAGAGATGATTGGACGCAGAGAAGGGTGTGTGTGGGAGGGAGGAACACGATGCTGGCTGGCTTGGGAACACAGATTCTGCTCAAACCGTCACTCAGTTCAAATAATTGGAAAATGTAAAACACGTCCAACCCTTATTAGAGGCTAATTGTTTAAGATGTAAGTTAGGAAGAAAGGAAAAAAAAAGAAGAAAGGAAGGAAGGGAGGGAGGAAGAAAAACAAGGTACAAAATGTTCTTGACATTTTTAATCCTACGTAATCAAGAGCAAAAATCACCAAGGAAGAGAGAAGTCTAATGAAATACTTGGAAAACTTTATTACTGGAACTAAAGTGATTTGTGCTGGTCTTTGACAAAGATCTTGTTGAATAGTTGGCTTCCAGTTCCAGTCCCTGACGACAGGCTGTCTGTGCATAAATTATTCATGTCTTTTCCAGCAAGAACTGATCATACCACTTTATTCTTTTTCCTAGTGCTGTCTCTAGGAGCTGGCGCCTACCCACAGTCTCCCTCAACATTGTGCAGAACGTCTCAAGTCTGAAGGCAATTTCACAACCCGTCAACATCAGCCCTGAGGATGCCAGCATTTGATGTCTTTCCCTGATTTTCTTTCAAAGGGCAAAACTATTTTGAGGATGAGGGTTGTAAGAAACCAGTGTTATTCCCAGGTACATTATACACCAGGTACTTTACAAGAATTCCAGTCAGTTCTTCAGAAAACTCCATGCAAAAAGTATTGTTATCCACATTTTTACATGAGGGAAGTAAGGTTAAGAGAGTTACGTACTTTTTCTCTGTCGTACAACTAATAAGGGGCTGTGTCTCGTCCATTTGATTGCAAAGCCTGTGATCTCTTCTCTATATATGGAAACTCTCAGCTATAAGGCAGAACTTTTGAAGTAAAACTACCTCACTTAGAGCCAAAGCGATCTTTTTAAAAACATAGACCTAACTAATCATGTCACTCCTAGGCTAAAAACACTTCTTAAAATAGCTCCTTCCCACCTAGAGTTTGTACACACATACACACACTCTCACACACACACTCACACACTCACACACACCCATCATTCAGTTTCATTTACGTGACTAATTCTCTTCAATCTTTACTGTACCTAAATCCAGGGTGTGTATAAATTATATGGGGAGGTTTTTAAATTTTTTAATTGCCAGGCCTCACCCTCAGAAACTCAGTATCAGTGGATCTGGGGAAGGGATTAAAATCAACATGTTAAAAAATCCCCTGAAATGTTTCTGATGTAGGAGGTTCCAAGGACTACATCCTGAGAGGTGGTCCAGGTTATAGAATTTCATTACACCATTGCCTTCCTCTTTTTAGCTCTTTCATTCAACACTCACTTATTTGACAAACTGTAGTAGTTACTATTTGCAAATCTCGAAATCCCAAATTTATCCCTTCCCCGCTCCATTCCCCCATAGCCATAAGATTGTTTACAATGTCTGCAAGTCTGTTTCTGTTTTGTAGATGAGTTCATTAGTGTCCTCTTTTTTTCTTTTTTTAGATTCCACATGTGAGTGACATCATATGTCATTTTTCTTTCTCTTTCTGTCTTACTTAGAGTGATGATCTCTAGGTCCACCCATGTAGCTACAAATGGCATCATTTTATTCTTTTTATGGCTGAATAGTATTCCATTGTATAAATATACCACAGTTTCTTTATCCATTCATCTCTAGATAGTAAACTGGGACAATTTCATATATATGATGGTTTTCAGGCACTAGACATCAAGCAATACCGGACAGAGATTCCTTTAAAGACGGCAAACTATCAAGGTAAGTGCAACTGTCCTGGTTTACTATCTAGAGAGATCTTCCAGGTACCAGTGCAGGGAGATGAAACCCAAGTTGATCTCAGGCATCTTCCTGAATTGAGGAGAAAGAGCTGTGTGTCCAAGGGCATAAAGATTCCCAGAGTTTATAAGGCAAATTCCTTGAGAGACAATATCTGCACTGATAGATTGAATTCCAGAAATGTTCAAAAGCTCCTTTGTAAATTTCCAGCTGAGTACCGACCAGCACATGCATGTGAAGAAACCACATGAGGCTGTGGAAGGAACAATCCAGAGAAGCAGAGGTAACAATCACTGGATTCACATATCCAAGAGAACTTTGTGTTCTCACTAGTCAGAATGGAAAACCTCATCATTCATGGTCAATCAGGTAGAACATTCAGAAAGATAATACCTCAGTCATGGAGAAGAATTAGCCCTAGGTCACAGGCTGCTCCACTCCTACCTCCAAAAGCTTCAAAGTAAGCCTCAAAAGGATCAAATTACTTGCAAGCAATGTAACTGCTTCCCAGAGCAAAGCTAAGGAATATTTATTAGAATATAAAAACATCCAGTACCCAACAATTTTACAATGTCTGGTACCCAGTCAAAAATTACCAGGCACACAAAGAAGAAGCAGGAAAATACAACCCATACAGAGGAGAAAAATGAATCAATAGAAACAGACCCAGAAAAGACAAAGATGGTAAAAAGTAGACAATGACATTAAAAGTTATTGTTAATATATCCATATGTTCAAGATAATAGAAGTAAGATAAACCATGTGAAGAGATGGGAGATATTTCTGAAAGACATAGTTGATCTTCTATAGATAAAAACTATAATGTCTGAGATTAAAAGCATACTGCATGGGATTAATAACAGAGTGTACACTGCAAAAGAAAATAATAGTGAACTTGAAGATAAAACAATAGAAACGACTCAAAACAGAGCACAAAGAAAAAAGACAGACAAAAAAGAAAAATAAACAGGGCATTAGTGAATTGTGGACAACTTTGAGAGGCCTAACAACATGTAATTGGAGTCTCTGAAGGGAAGAGAGAGGGAGAGAAATAGAAAAAAATATTTGAAAGAAAAAATAGCCAGAAAGTTTTCCAAATGTGATGATCACTATAAACCCGCAGATTCAAGGAAACTAATGAACCCAAAGCACAAGAAATATAAAGAAAAAGAGGCCAAGGTATATCATAATCAAAATGCTTAGAAACAGTGATAAGAGAAAGTCACAAAAACAGCAAGAAGGGGAAAAAAAAGACACATTCCATAGAAAGGAATATAGATAAGAATAATAGCAGTGTAGGTTACAATACAGGATGCCAACAAGATGCAAGCCACTCTTTCTACAGAACCCCAGATAGACTCAGAAAATTGTAACATCAGGTTTCTCAGAAAGTCAAGGCAAGTGTTAGGACTGAAGGAGGCATAATACTCCTTAAACCCCTCCACCATTCAGCAATCCAGTTAACGAGCCCTCTTTCATTCTAGTGAAAGACAGGAAGTTTATTGTCTGAAGAAATTTAACCAGAGAATTTAACCAGAAACTTAACCAAATTTTCTTATTCTCTTCTTCCACTCATCTCCTAAGACTCTGAGAGCAATTCTGATGGCAAAGGGGTTTCCCTCACCACCAAGCAATTCTGTGCCACCGGCTGGGTGTCCTACAAGTCAGCTCAATTCTGACACCATCTACTTGAAGATTGCCTAAGATCCCAAGGGTTAAGGGCTCATTCCTACTGCCCCCCGCCCCTGCCACCCCCACAGCAATTTTAGATGCCAGTTTCAAATCCAGGTTGTCACTGCTGCTTCTGATCAGTTGGCTATAAATTGGAGGTTCCAATGAACCCCTCCTTGGGTTTGATCAGTTTGCTAGAGTGACTCACAGAACTCAGGGAAACATTTTACTTTTTAGATTGCTAGTTTATTATAAAATGATATACTTCGGAACAGCCAGATGGAAGAGATGCATAGGGAAGGTATGGGGAAGGGATGCAGAACTTCTATGCCCTCTGGGAGCATGGCACTCTCCCCAAATCTCCACACGTTCACCAACCTGGAAGCATCTGATCTTTAAGGGTTTTAATGGAGTCTTCATTACATGAGTATAGTTGATTAAATCCTTGGCCATTGGTCATAAAATTCAACCTCCAACCCCTCTTCCCTCCCTAGAGGTCGGTAGACTGAAAGTGCCAATCCTCTAACGACATTGTTGCTTCTCCTGGCATCAGCCCTCATCCTTAAGTACTTTCTGAAAGTCACTTCATTAACATAAAACAAGACATCATTATTACTCTCATCACTTAGGAAATTCCAAGGGTTTTAGGAGCTCTTTGCCAGGAACAGACTATGAAGACCAAATATGTATTTCTTGTTATAAATTCCCCACAGTCCCCAATATTGGCAGCCAGTCTTATAACAACCAAGCAGGAGATTAGAGGATCCCTGTCTGGAGAAACTGAGAGGAACAAGACTTTTTGGGAATTCTAACGATTCAGCCAGGTTAATGCCCAGTCTCCCTCAAATGAAGCCAACAAGCCATACCTCCATCCACTGAGGTCTAAATTACCTTGGAGGATAGAAATTTATCAGAGAAACAAGTAGGAGGAAGAAAGCCCTGGTGCCGAAGAATATAAATCTCCAGCTTAAAATATCTCAGTGAGTGTTCAGCACAATGAATTTTTTTAAAGATTCGCACTAACACACATCAATGTAAAATCCAAGTCCAGATAGTAAAAAATAGAGTATAAGTAAAAGATTGTGAATCATATAGTTAGTGTTCTCTACAGAAACACTTGAAGCTAGAAAACAAGGAAGTAATGTCTTCAAAATTCAAATGAATGAATTTCCACATAGAATTTTACACACACACACAACTAATCACACAAGAGGGTTGAATAAAAATGTTTTCAAACGTGAAACACTGTCTCAAGAAACTTAACTGTCAAGTGCACTTTCTCAACAAGCACCTAGAGAACAGACCCTACAAAATGAGAAAGTAGCCCACGAAAAAGGATCCAGGAAACAGGATCTGTCACAAGGAGAAGTTTCCAGAATGAAGGTAAAGGGAAATCCCAGGATGTTAGCTGTTCATTGAGCCCAGAGATATATCAAGATTGGCACAAGAAGTTAGAAACTTCCAACACGGGCGACTTCAAGAAAAAAATAGAGCTGATAGGCTAACTAAAATGTTGACTGTACTGAGGAGTCGCACACAACTCCAGTAGAGCATTTTAGAATGAGTTAGTGATAGATATGTGGAAAACAGGCAAATCAAAAATAAGACAATGCTATAACTCACAAACAAACAAACAAACATACATTTAAAAAATAAATAAATAAAAATACTTTGATGAACCAAAAAAAAAAATTTAAGGCAATGATTAATGCTGGGAAAAACAAACTCTTATTCAAAAAAAACCATGTAATTGTGTATTTCTTTGATAAACAATATACATTTTAATTTAAAAAAAATTTATCCACCAAAGAGCAGAGGCTGGCCAGCAGCCCTGTTCCTTTCCTTTCTTTTTTTTTAGGTATTTTTTTTAATTTCATATTATTTCATTTGCTGATGATGAAAGAAAAGGTGAAAGAAAGGTGTACGTATAACATCCCTCACTTATACACATGCATACACTATTACCTCCACCTTCCTAGTGTTGTAATTTCTGGATAAGCCAAAATTCCATGCTAATAATATGATGACTATGCAAACACTGTCACAGCTGTAACTCTGGAGGACAGGGGTTGGGAAAGCTGTGCACAGAGTCCATTGGTAAAATTATACCTAAAATTGAAAAAAAAATTATTTTTCCAACATATTTAGTAATATGGAGATAAAATTCAGACGAATGAGCTAAGAGTTGAAAGTTTCTGCTCCCGAGGAACATGACTCAGTGTTAGGGAGCAGGACCACTGCAGTTCTATTTGATTTTTTATACTATGATTCTTAGCTTTTCTTTGATAATAATTTTAATTAAAATGTTTTAAAAAAATTATGATGATCAACGTATTTATTCTTCCCAGGAAACCCTTTTATTTTTAGAAAAAAAATTACAATCCAGGAATTCAGAACTCTAACCCCATGCCACTTGGCCAAGAGAGATTGGCACATTGCACTTACCTTTTTTTTTTTTTTTCAATTTCCTGTTTATCATCATGCTTCATTCCTCAAATTATTTGGACTTGAGAATGCATATTAGAATTTAACATGGCCGTCTCTGGATCAGTAAAATCTCTCTAGTCATATTTCCTCTTTGTTCACGGTGAACAATAAAAGGAGAAAGAACATTGTGCACAGGTAAATAGATGAACCAGTCCTTAATTTTTTAATCTAAATCCCAGTTCTTGAGCCTGTCTTCATGGAGTAGAGTAAACAAAGACAAAAGACAACATGGGTCATGAATTCTCATGGTTCCAAAACACAAACATATAATTATGGACATTTGTCCGTACAGATTTCTTAACAATTTGTAGTTAAAGGCAAATTTGCTCCAATTTACAAAGTGTATGTTTGCTCGTATTCCTTCTGCAATTAAGAAAACGTAATTCTCTATTGAAATAATGGACAGCAAAAATAAAAAAAAACATTTTTCTCTACTATTTAATCATCTGTGCTGCTGAGTTATTGTTACAAGTTAATGGAATTAGCCAGAAAATTATACAGAGCATTTATACTCAAGGTCTGAAAAAATGATTAGGCTGAATAAGTAAAATCCAGATGTTGGAAAAATTAACTTAAAAACTGGTGAAAGTATATCACCCTAGCAGTGCTATCAAATGTTTTTGAGTCCTACAATTAATAGTAAGACATAATAAAAAGTAGACTGGAAACTAGGATTTTAATACTGGATCCGCCCCTCAAATGTCATTGGATAATAGGCCAGTCACTTCCCCTCTCTGTGCTTCACTTTGTCTGTAAAATAAGGGGATCGTTAACTGGATGATCTTGCAAGTTTTTCAGGTCTTAGAGGAATACAAAAGACATGACAAGGATTTCCTCTTTCTCTACTCATGCATCCCTTAGGTTGATTTATATAATTATATGCAGGCATTTGAAAACCCTACCGTCTCCAAAGATCTGACCATCAATTACAGCAGGAAATGTGGTAGTTTAATTTAAGCTAGATCTTAGGCATCGTCAGCAAGACTGAAAGCTTGGCTGCATCTCAATTATCCCTACAAATTAAGGGTGTGGTATCAAGAATAATCCAAAACACTTTCACTTAGCTTTGGAATCCATTATATTCTTTGGTTTACAGAAAACTCACATGAACATTTTGGTTCATTCAGGCTGATTTTTTAAATTTGTTGACTAAATGACACACACAACGATCTAGTCTAAAATTATTCCTCACTGGATAGAAAAGTCACTGTCTTTGAATTCGACATAGTCCTTGAATTTCTAAGGGCTGGTTCACGCAGAGACCTAGTTTACATGGTAACAGGAGAGACCTTTCTGGTGTGTACCCTGCTCTCCACTCTGATTTGCTAAGCCATGTTTTAGTTACATAGCACCACTGATTGGGACTCATTTGATTGGCAGTGGCTGAGCATCAGAACCAAACTCAGCCAGTTAGAGCTCTGTGACTAAGAATGAACTCTCAATGTGGGTCTGGGTTCCCCTATGTGAAAACTACATAAACATGAGAACTGGGGCACAGCCATTAGCTTATGAGTAGAAATAGCAGCGATGGCTTGCAAAGACAGCCAAATGAAAAGAATTTGCTGAAAGACATGGAAACAAAACAGAGAGAAAGCCTGTTTTCTGGGCTTCCCTTGGCCTTCTTAGTCCCTTTTGAGTCACAGCTGCATTTTTGCCATTGGCTCCCAGGTCACCCTCCTCTACCATCATATTAAATTCTTCCTTCTTGCTTAGGCTAACAGGAACCAATTTCTATTATTAAGAACAAAAAAATTTGCTACTGTTAAATTGACTTTTTTTTCAACTGAACTGAAAATTTGTCATGAGAAGATCTTTTTGATGGCTCTATATTTTTCTAAATTAACTTGTCATTTGCTCAGACAGAAAGTGGCTTGGTGTCAGAGAGCCCCAGATTATTAAAGATGATTGCACATTTAGAAATTTTGTCTTCTTTTCCATACCATTCTCTGTTCTATAAAGTTTAAGCTTAATTATATAACAAGAATGATAAACCACACTTCTAAGGTTAACAAAGGGTCATAGCAGTGGAACTTTTTATTGTAATGACCAATGGCATTCCTGAATCAGTCACAGGTTAATACATAATAATTACTTCTTTTCTGAAAACAATGGCAAAATATTCCTAGTAACAGATGACTCAAACGGCCACTGCAATACCTTGGCTGCCATTTGTTGACTACTTCCAGAGAGCTGCAAAACACACCCCTTCTTCAAAAATTGAAACTCCAAAGCTTTTCAGATCCGGTACTATAATGCCAAATGCACCAAAATGGTGTCAACTGATGTGAGTCCAATTCTTTACAACATCTCCACTTCTGTGGATCTTAGTCTCTTCATCTCATTTGGAATAGAAAAACCCAACATGAAACCCATAGGCCAAATGTCACCCAATAGACCACCTGCTGATGCCTTCCTTCCTGGGACACATTAGTAAACGTTTTGTGCCTCTGTTTCCTCATCTGCACAATGGGGTTGCTAACTGTACCTACCTCATAGGGTTGTGGTGAGGCAGCTATTACTCATAAAGGGCTTAGAAGGGTGACTGGCAAACAGGAATACTCAATTAATTATGGCTTTTTTAAATTATTTGTATTACTTCTCAATATTTTTAAAAACAGACTAGCTAGTTATGGATGGATGTCCTATTGCTAATATGTTTGACTGTTAGAAACCATAAATTTGATGAGGTGTGTTGGACAAATCTGTAATTGTAATCAAAGCTGAATATATTTAATGATCATATTTTGAGACATCTAAGTTCAATTTTGCTGAAAGTAAATAATTAAACTGGATAGACTTAAAGCATTATTGAATAAGGAGGAGTAGGGCTAACTAAAGCCTGCAGGAAGCACCGGACTCATTCTGGGGTCATGGCCAGTGTTCATGCTATAAGAATAGCTTCCCATGTAGCCTTTACACAGCTGGATTTCATAGCATGTAGATCAACTGTTGAAAACATGGACGAAAGAAAAAAGAAAAAGAAAAGACATAGATATATCCTGTTTGTCTGAGTTCTAATACTGCTTCCAAATCAGGCCTTCTTGGCTTCCACGTTTTTGGCTCTAGAAAATTCTGGGCCTAGAAAGCAACTATTTCTCTGGTTACCCAGAAGCAGAAAATTACTACTTCGAACAGACTGTGGTCTCTTGTGCCTACCTGCAGAGTAGCATCAGATCAGAGGAGATGCTCTTCATTTAGAAACATATATTCATTGTGTTGAACCTCACTGTGAACGCCCGCCCCACCTCAGGCCATAATCTGGAAGGATATGAAAAATTAGAAGTGAATCGTTCTACGCAATTAAGTGGGAAGGACTTTAGGTCTCAGCAGGAAACCCAAGCAGGATGATAAGAAAAGATAAACAGTATGTCTGAGCCACGGAAAGGAAGGCCAGCCCTCCACATCACCTCCATGTAACCAGCCAATAACATACTGGTATTTTAGGACAATGATATGCAACGCTCATTTTCACGTCGATATGGTGTCATCTATATGGTGCTATGTTGATATGGTCCCTTCGTTCCTGCGAAGCTTCAGTAAGAGAGAAAAAGAAAGTAGAGCAGAAGCGAAGAACAATGTCTGGGACTACAGCATGGACGAAGACAGGGAGACTCCACAAAAATCCACAGGTGGCATTTTCCATAGCAGTGAAAATGAAAACAGAAGGTGAGGGGACTAGGTCATACACACAACTGAGCCTTGGGCTACCTATGAATGACCTCCCCGTGCACAATGGATAGATACTTCTTCCACATGATGGCAAATATCTCTGAACGTCATCTCATTGTCTTGAACGTTATCTTTCCATTGTCTGATTTGTTTAGGTCCTGCTCGGGTCCCATTCGGGACTATTGTGTTTTCTTAACTTATTATTATGGTTGCCTTCAACTTCTTAAACAATTATGTCTCCTACAAGTCTATGTTTATGTAAAACAGTGGCTGAGTACTGATAGGTGACCAGAATAAAAGTAGTCTGTACAAAACAGGATTGGCTTCCAAAGGGAAAAGTAGTTTAAGTGTTTTTTTTTTCTTCTGCATTTATTTCTCTCAGTGTGCAGCCATTATGAAATAACATTCCCACTTTATCAAAGGTTACGTTTATCAACAGTTAAGTAACAAGAAATTTATTTATTCCACAAATATGTGTTGCTAGGAGCAGGACCACAAAGATAAATACTAAATGGTCACAGTTCAGTTCAGGAAAGAGAAATGAAAACAAAAATGGAGGCCTGTGTGTACACTACGCTAAGACAATGCAAGGAGGTGTAAAGAACTCTGGCTTGGGGAGATGCAAAAAGTCCAAAAGAAAGTGACAGCTGGAGCAAGTTTTGAAGAATTCATAGGAGCTCACCCTACCAACAGGAAAAGGCATTGCAGGAAGGTGAGGGCATGGGCCTCCGGGAAACCAGCACTTGAACAGGAAACAATGGGAAGCTTCATGTGTGGGGAAATTGGCAGGAGAAAAGGAAGAGGGAGGCAGTGCTGAGATTCTGAAGGTCTTTACATGACTCGGAAGCTATGCCTTTAATCTATGGACGATGGAGATCCAGCTTGATAGGGACCAGAGTGAGGAAGATGTGCTGCTTTAGAAGGATGGGTTGGAAGGAGATAGAAACAGAATCTGAAAATCCAGAAGATCTGAGCTGTGATGATGCCCGGGGAGGGGGGGGGAGCAGGGAAAGTTATATCACTATTATTGGCCAGAGCCAACTGGGATACCTCTGTTTTATTTCCTGAACCTGTCTCCCTATGTCTACCATTAAACTTGCCTAAGGGAAAAGGGTTTAAAAAAAAAATTCCCTTCTGTTTTCCTGGACCATTCCCAAGTGAGAAGTTCTACATCCAAGCAATTTTTTCTGCTTTCCTGAATTTTTAACTGCCTCTTGGAGCCATCTGCATTCATCAATTTTACAACCCTTTAGATTCCCACTCCAATTACTAAACAGAAAACCTTTTCTGCCCTACTAAAATATGGACTGTCAAAGGACCCCTGGGCTCGGTCTGTAAATGGAAGCGAAGGGATAAAGTCAATTCCAATCTGAGGCTCTGGGTTCAGAAAGCAACACTAACTTCACATCCCTGAGCTGGAGTGATTTGGAGTCCCCACCCTGCCCCTCCACCACCCCCACCTTTGTGCACCACCACTGACTTTCACTTCCCAGGGTGATCTCTGGAAAGCCAAGTTGTATTGCTAACATCTTTACGTGCAATCCATCCAAATGATCTTCTGCCAAATCTCAGTGGAGTTTAGAGATTCCTGTGAAGGGTTTCTGCAGCTTTGTTGTTTTTAGATCAGACTTCTCTCATTTTGTTTCTCTTGCTTCCCTCCAGCTTCGGGGGAGAGTTCAGCTTTCAGTTTGATGAGTTATCAGTTAAACACCTCATCCCCAAAGGGCTGCCTTGGAGTCTTTTACGACTGACCTTGGAAACAGTCTCAGTTGACTCAACAAGGTGGACCACGATGTCCTCAGTGATGACTCATCTCCTATAGCTAGGCTGTATCTACATGTGCTAATTTATTTAGGAAGAAAAGTTAGGTTTAAATATTGTATAAAGTACTTTTAATGGAAAATTAGTTATGACTCAGTGGGAAATTCAGCTGATTATTTTCAAAACCAACTAGCCTTTTAAAAAAAATTAAACATACTCTGTTTTTAATATGTGTCTGAATATCTCTTGTGTACTGCAGTTAGAGGAAACATGAAAAGGATGGTTCTGACCAATATTTCCTTTTCTTCTTCAGAATAAATATTAATATCAGTGAGCTCTTCTTCATGCGATTTTAAATAGCGCTAGAGAAGACCCAGATTAAACATCTGAAAGAATCACCTAAAAGTGAGACTGAGGCCACTAAAATCCACAGAAGTTAAGACACACCCAAGGTCACACAGGAAGTGTGTGGCAGAGCTTAAATTCTACCCAGGTGTCTTGGGTTTTTTTGTCCAAATCTTTTTAGCTACTTTTCTTTCTTTATTAAAAAAAAAAGTCTTTCTCTCTTTCTGTCTTTCTTTCCTTCCTTCCTTCTCCTTTCCCTGTCTGTCTTAGGTTCATAATAAAATCTGCAGGAAGCTACAGAGATCTCCCATGTACCTCCAGATCTCACACGTGCAGAGCCTGTCCCACTATCCACATCACTCACCAGAGTGGTACCTTTTCCACTAAGGATAAACCTACACTGACACATCACAATCACCCCCAAGCCCATTGTTTACCTCAGGGTTCATTCTTGGTGTTACACATTCTATAGGTTTAGAAAAATCTGTAAGGACATATACCCATCCTTGTAATTTCCTACAGGGTATTTTCACTGCCCTAAAAACTCCTCTGTGTTCTACCTACTCCTCTGTCCACCAACCCCTGCCCCTGGTAATGATGGACCTTTTCACTGTCTCCATAGGTTTGCCTTTTCCAGAACGTCATGCCATTGAAATCATATCCTATGTGGCCTTTTCAGATCAGCTTCTTCCATTTAGCAGCACGCATTTAAGGTTCCTCCATGTCTTGTTGTGGCTTGATAGCTCATTTCTCTTTAGCACTGAATAATATTCCAGAACTATACACAGAAGTGGGCCAGGCGAGAGTTACATTGGTAAGAACCACCGATTTGGTTCTGCAGCTGCTGGCTGCGATACCACTTGGGCTCTGCAGGTAGGAGCTGGGTCGGCCAAGATCCTAGAACTCGTTGTTGCAAGTTTCTCCCGCTTCTTCATCACAGTCACATTCCCTGGGTTCACGCCCCGCAGATTCCCCTGCAGTCCCCATGGGGGCTCCCAAGAAGTGAACCACAATGCCTTGGGGCGAGGCTGGATGTCCCTCCTGCCTCTCTTTTCCCACTGGAGGAATCACAGGCTGAGGGATGACCTGGGTGTGGTGTTGAAGCAATCTGGGGGGCGATGCCAGCAGCCTATAGCTCCTCCCTCTCCCTCTTAATGGGTCTGTCATGGTAACAGTGGTACAGGGGGTGCTTCAGCCTCAGCCTCAAGTTCCAGGATTCTCTTGGTGATGTCTTACCCATGAATCTTTGTTAGTTGTCCTTCTTGCGATGGGGAATGAAGTCAGGAAAAACCTATGTCACCATCTTGGTGACATCACTCCTGAATAATATGCCACTGTTGGAGACACTGGTTTATTTTTCCATTTACTTACTGAAGGACATCCTGGTTGCTTCCAAGTTTTGGTAAACATCCATGTGAAGATTTTTGTGTGGACATAAGTTTTCAACTCCTTTGGGTAAATACCAAGGAGCATGATTACTGAATTGTATGCTAAGAATAGATTTAGTTTTGTGAGAAACCACCAAACTGTCTTCCCAAGTAATCTAGCTGTACCATTTGCATTCCCATCAGCAATGAATGAATGTTCCTGTTCTCCACATCCTCACCAGCATTTGGTGGTGTCAGTGTTGCAGATTTCAGCCATTCTAATAAATTTGCAGTGGTATCTCATTGTTGTTTGAATTTGCTTTTCCCTACAGACAAATGATGTGGAGGAATTTTTCATCTGCTTCTTTGCCATCTGTGTATCTTCTTTAGTGAGCTATCTGTTAAGGTCTTTGACCCATTTTTTTTAATTGGGTTGTTTGTTTTCTTAGCGTGGAGTTTTAAGAGTTCATTGTACATTTTGGATAACAGTACTTTTCTTTTGCCAACATTTCTGTATGTGCAAACTACATGTTCTTTGAAATATCTTAGCAATGAAAGCAAAACCAATTAAGCTATAAGCTTAAGACTTCCTCAGATAATCCTACCCATCTATGATGATATCCAAGTTGGTAAAAAATCATAATTGTGTTGATGTGTGTGTTCATATATGCAAGAGCATTGTCCAGTATTTCTTATGCCCCCCCCATTGGACTAGGCACTGAGGATAAAAATGTGATAACGTGGCACACTAAAATAATAAACAATATAAGTCTAACCCTGGAATGTGAAAAGTTCTGGGGTACAAAGGAGAGAAGGTCTGAAACGTGAAACGGACGATTTAGGACTCTGACCCATGGCTAAGAATTGTCCAGAGGAGGAAGAAAGGAAAGGGCATCTCAGGCAGAGGCCAGCATGAGCACACACATGAAGCTGTGGAGACACATTGCGGGAGGAACCGGGTACCAGTCTCCTGGGGCAGGTAGACAGAGCCTGGTCCCTGCCTTCCCTACTAAGCGGAGTGCTTTCTGAGGTTAGATACAAGGTTTTCCAACCTACATTGGTAGTTTCCATTCCAGGGATCAATTTAGGGCTGGTCTGCTTTTTCTGACTATAAGACGGTCTAGAAGGGAAAATTTCTATTCAGAGGGTGCCCTCTCTTGGTAAGAGGTCACATGAGGCATTTCTTTCCAAGAAAGAGAGAGACAGATAGAGATATAAATTTCTAAAGAGAAACACCTACTTGCAGCTTCAGGCAACTCTAAGAGAATATGATTTCCCTGACAGGTTACCTTAGTTAACAATACAGCAAGATGTGGGAGAAAGAGCCACAGACTGAGGAGAATTAAAGTTCAACAGGCTGAGTGAGCTTAAGCCTCTGAGCCTCCATTTATAAAGTTTTTGAACTGCCCTGGGAGACCATCCTCTCTCCTTTCCTGACATGCCCTGACTTCTGAAAAAATACGGCTTATTGTATCTTGGCCGAATACAGAATGCTTGTACTTAGACCGTGTTCGCAGGAGTTAAAGGCTCTGAATACATCAGAGAATCCCTACTGGAAGAAAAAATGTCCTTTCTGGCTGTGGCAGCTTTGGTCTCTCAATTTTCCATTGCAGCCAGAGATAACTGGCCCAGATAATTTTCTCTCTCTCCTTTTCCCATGTTTGGTTGGCAGTAAAAAGCCTATTTGAGAAAGTAAATAATGTAAACGCAGCAGAATCCCAATCCAGCCCTCCAACACACGCCCACCACCATTTTAAACTACAAATCTGCCAAACCACACATCAACCAATATATGCTTGTTGAGTGTATTATGGGATTCAGAGGATATATCTTCTTTCCAAATGATTTAATTTTTCAGGCTTTCCACACAGTGATCTTACGTGAGCCCCACATCTGAGGAGAGGCAGGAGGGGGTCTCTGAAACTTGTGGTGTCCTGGGGTTTGGACACTCCCCACAGACCATCTAGCAAGTGCTTTATGGAGCAAAAAACATCTGGAAACGGACAAGAGTGTGAAGAGCAGAGAGAAGGAAGGTTGGTGCAAACTATGAGTGGTCATGTGGGAGAAATCAGTTAATTTTCTCAGCTGTTGCCAAAAAAAGTCACAGTGGTATAAAGAAGTGGAAAATGAGAAAACTCCATTATCATCCAAAAACCAGATGTGAAGGAAGATGGGACCGCAAACCTGACTTAGGCGCGGTTGTGATCCTCTGGTGCCCTCTACTGTCAGCGAGGGAGACTGCAGCCGCCCGCCCTGAGGAAAGAGACCAGGCCAAGCCCGAATATGGCCGCGGGCCAGAGGTTCAATAAATGTGTCAACTGATAAAAAGGAAAGCAAGAAGGAAGGACAAGGGGAGAGTGGACAGAAAAATATCAAGTTCTTTCCAAGACTTCAACCAGGGTTAATTGTATCAATATTCAAAATATTTTCAGAAGTTTTTATGTTTAAACTACTGACTAAGATAACAAAAAGTACTGTCATTTGGCTTTTTATGGCGCCTTACAAATTCTCTATTGTTCTATAAAGTATTTGCTGTGGTATGGACCATTTCAGTTCAGAAGCCTGAGAACCTGACGTGTGTGGACCAAGGGGCTCCCAGTTTAGGGGCGGATGGGAAATGTCTATTCCTCATAACTTTGAAAGGTATTATTCTCCAGTTTGCTTCATTTTACTTAAAACTGTCTCATAGCACAATGGATCAGAGGCCACAGTTGACTGAACAAACACTACTAATATCACCCCCACCATATGTGAAATAGTGGCTGCTAATTGCTGAGTGAGAGATATTTTAAGCTCAGCTTTACTCCACAACAGATATTTTATTCAGTACCAGGATGGTTTGAGAGCACCCTCACTCCCTTGACAGATGTCTTGACAATTACTAGAGTGTAACAGTTAGTTAAACTAGGCAGGAGTAACAAGTAGCCCGCCCCCCTCTCCCCCCGCAAGTAAGCTCTTTTCTTGCTTATGGAACTGTCTCAAGGTGGTGTTCCTGCCCAACAGGCAGCACTCTGCATGGTGATCCAGGGACCAGGTTTCTTCCATATTGTGGCTCTGCCATCCTTCAGGGCCACATCATTATCTCCACCTGTGTCCCCTTCTGGAAGAGACAAGACAATTCCATCCTTTGTGCTCACATCCCACTGGCCAGAGCTCAGGCATAAACCACACCTAACTGTGGCGGTCTAGCTGTGTCCCCAAAAGGAACACAGATCTTGGGGAACAATGAAATTCAAGGCTATGGCTACCAGAACTTTGGTGGTCATTTCATGTTCTCCCTTTTTATGACACACCCTGTTCAAATTCCTCCTGATTATAAATCCCTCATGTTAGCCCATCACATTTCTAACTGCTAGCACCAACATTTGCAAGTTGTGTCACCCAGGACAAACTACACAGTACGTCTAAGCTTCTTTTCCCTCATCTATAAAATGGTGATAATGATAGTACTTACAGACAGCACTTATACACTGTAAGGGATAAGTGAGCTAATATACATAATGCACTCAGCGTGGTGCTAGCTACTAATCAGAATGACTATATTTATTGCTTCCTTCTCCTATCTTGACTCTTTCCAAATCAAAGCAGATCAATATATCTCTATTTTCATTATGTTCAACATATCATATGCAGAAGGTATTTTATCCCTGCCCTCAATGAATTAAATCTGTTTTGAAGATGGGACATAAAACTGGTAAAAAGTTATGCTTTGAGAATATTTATACAGACTATTGAGCCATCAATAGAAGAATTTTCATTAAAAAGTGCATGATTCATCCCCAAATTAGTAGTACGTGTGATGAAATTTTCAGAAATGAGAGTTAATGTAAGACCTTACGAGGGAGGTAGGATTTGGATTTGGTCTTCAAGAGTAGATTCTAAAGGGAACCCTTCTACAGTGCTGGTGGGAATGTAGTCTGGTGCAGCCATTATGGAAAACAGTATTCAGATTCCTTAAAAAACTAAAAATAGACTTACTATATGATCCTATGATCCCACTCCTGGGCATATAACTGGAGGAAACTCTAATTTGAAAAGATACATGCACCCCAATGCTCATAGTGGCACTATATACAATAGCCAAGAGACACGGAAGCAACCTAAATGTCCATCAACAGATGACTGGATAAAGAAGTTATGGTACATTTATACAATGGAATACTACTCAGTCATAAAAAAGAATGAAATAATGCCATTTGCTGCAACATGGATGAACCTGGAGATCATCATTCTAAGTGAAGTAAGCCAGAAAAAGAAAGAAAAATGACATATTATGTCACTCATATGTGGAATCTAAAAAAAAAAGGATACTATGAACTCATCTACAAAACAGAAAAAGACTAAACAATCTTATGATTCCTGGGGAAAGGGGGTGGGAAGGGATAAACCTAAGAGTTTTGAGATTTGCAAATGTTAGCCACTGTACATAAAAATAGATTTTTAAAAAAAAATGTTTCTTCTGTGTAGCACAGAGAACTATGTTCAATGTCTTATATTAACCTTTAATAAAAAAGAACATGAAAATGGATATATATGTGTATATGCATGACTGGGACATGGTGCTGTACACCAGAAATTGACACATTGTAATTGCCTGTAGTTCAATTAAAAAAAGAAAAAAGAAAGAAAAAGAGTAGATTCTAGATAAGGATAATGTAGGTAAGAATTCGGACAGAAGGCACTATGGGAAACTAGAATGACCTTTAAAAAAAAAAAGCAAAGATCAAGAAAGCAAGGACCTGGGGGAAGGGGCAGGGAGCAAGGAAAAGTTAAGAGACAAGGGATGATTCAATTTTTCTATAAGTATGTGAATAATAAAAAATGAAGCTAGAAAGGTAGGTTGGTGCTAATAGAAAGCTAAGCTAAGAGCTTGCCTTTGTAGGCCATTGAGTAGCCAATCTAAATGTGCAGAAAAAGCCTTTTGAAGACAGGGAAGGATATATAAATGGAGGTGAAGGGCAAGAGTTAAGAGCCCAGGCTTCAGAGCCACTGCCTGTTTCAAACCTTGGCTCTGTCTCTTAAAACGTATGACCTTGGGCAACTTTCTCCACCTCTCTGTGCCTCAGTTTTCTCATCTATAAAATGAAGTGATAACCCCTCGTGGAGCAATAATGGGGATTGGATGGCTCCATGCACTCAAAGCTGTTAGAAGAGAACCTGGCCCGTGGCAGACCCTCAGTCAGAATAAGTGACGGTAGTGAGGACACTGGTGGCAGTGGTTTGCCTCTCGGTGGATCCTTCATGACTTCAGGATGGAAGTATTAAAGTCAACCTAGCCTTGTGGAGAAAGGGGAACCCTCCTTCACTGCTGGTGGGAATGCAGTTTGGTGCAGCCACTGGAAAACAGTATGAAGATTCTTCAAAAGACTAGGAATAGACTTACCATATGACCCAGGAATCCCGCTCATGGGCATATACCCAGAAGGAACCCTACGTCAGGATGGCACCTGAACCCCAAAGTTCATAGCAGCACAATTTACAATAGCCAAGACATGGAGACAGCCTGAATGTCCATCAATGGATGACTGGATAAAGAAGATGTGGTATATTTATACAATGGAATACTACTCAGCCATAAAAACCAACAACATAGCGCTATTTGCAGCAACATGGATGCTCCTGGAGAACGTCATTCTAAGTGAAGTAAGCCAGAAACAGAAAGAAAAATACCATAAGAGGTCACTCATATGTGGAATCTAAAACAAACAAACCAACAAACCAAGCATAAATACAAAACAGAAACAGACTCCTGGACATACAATACAAATTTGTGGTTGCCAAGGAGGTGGAGGGTGGGAAGGGGTAGACAGGATTTTAAAATTGTAGAATAGATAAACAAGGTTATACTGTATAGCACAGGGAAATACACACAAGATCTTATGGTAGCTCACAGAGAAAAAATGTGACAATGAATATACGTATGTTCATGTATAACTGAAAAATTGTGCTCTACACTGGAATTTGACACAAAATTGTAAAATGATTACAAATCAATTAAAAAAAAAGTCTTTCTGGAGAAAGTCGTTTGGCCTGGTCGGTAAAAGATGAGAAGATATTTACCAATAAATGTGAATGAAAAGTATTTTATATACAGATTAAATAAATATCATGAATAGATTTGTAGAGATTAGATGTAGAGTCCACTGAGCCCACAGTTAATGGCCTGGTTTGGTCTGAGTATAGGTTATTTAGTCAGTGGGGAAGAATGTGTTACGTGTATAGAAA
This sequence comes from Vicugna pacos, assembly GCF_048564905.1. Classification (NCBI taxonomy): domain Eukaryota; kingdom Metazoa; phylum Chordata; class Mammalia; order Artiodactyla; family Camelidae; genus Vicugna; species Vicugna pacos. Next base: position 1,183,042 of record NC_132990.1, read on the forward strand.
CGTTGGCATCAGATTGTGATGGACTTTGATGCCAAGCTAAAGAGCTGACACTTAATTTTACAAACAAGTAGAACCTATAAAAAAAAAGCCATAAAATATCCATCATCTAATTTTGTTTTTGTTTTATGTTGTTCTTGTTTTGTTGACTGTATGTATCGTGGAAGCATGTCCATTCAAGTGTATCTTGCCGTCAGCTCCCAGAAGACAGAAATTATACAGTAACTCATGTAGCCTAAGAATTCACCTTTGTACCTGCCAGGGGCTAATCTAAGCACTTGACTTGTATTATATCCTCATAGTAACCCTCTGAGGTAGGCACTATTATCTTCATTTAATACAATGAGGCTGGCACTGAGCAGAAAGCAACCTAGATAAGGTAATGCCCTGGAAAGTCATAAAACTGATACATGAACCAGTTGCCAAAACACAGCCTCCTTATTAAGCTTACTGAATTGAGACTGGAGAACAGAGTTTTGGATGAAGTAGAAGAGGCAGCTTTATTTCTTTGTTGGACAAAGGAGGTCAAGTGGGCTAATACTTCCAAGACTGTGAGCCTGCTGAGGAGGGGAGGTGTGGGCAGGGGGTGGTTTATAGCAAAAGTTCAAGGAACAGGCCTAGTTTCCATAGAGATCACATACAGGGCAACAAATTGTTGAACCTCCACCTCCTCCTCTTCCTCCTCCTCCTCCACCTCCTCCTCCTCCACCTCCTCCTCCTCCTCCACCTCCTCCTCCACCTCCTCCTCCACATGATCCTCCTTCACCTCCTAGTCCTCCACCTCCACATGATCCTCCTCCACCTCCACCACCTTCTCCTCCACCACCTCCTCCTCCTCCACATCCTCCTCCTCCTCCACATCCTCCTCCTCCTCCACATCCTCCTCCTCCTCCACATCCTCCTCCACCTCCTCCTCCACATCCTCCTCCTCCTCCACCACCTCCACATCCTCCTCCTCCTCCACCACCTCTTCCTCCTCCACCACCTCATCCTCCTCCTCTACCACCTCATCCTCCTCCTCTACCACCTCATCCTCCTCCACATCCTCCTCCTCCACCTCCTCCTCCTCCACATCATCCTTCTCCACCTCTTCCACCTCTTCCACCACCTCCTACTCCTCCTCCTCCATATCCTCCTCCTCCACCACCTCCTCCTCATCCACCACCTACTCCTCCACCTCCTCCTCCTCCGCACCTCCTCCTCCTCCATCTCCTCCTACTCCTTCACATTCCTTTTTAGATAGAGAAAGGTAGTACTGCTCTTCATGGTCCTAGAAACCAGGAAAGAACTGAGAGTACTTTGAGATTCCATCGAAAGACTGCTTCTGGTTCTTTTCATTAGAGGCTAAATGCTGCACCAGTGGTAAATCTACTTCTCAGCTTGATTTATCCAGTAAATTCTCCATAATTCAAATCTTGAACACATTGCAGGCTATCTGGAAGACTGGCAGCAATTACTTTCTTTGTTAATAGTTGCGTATAAAGTAGCATTAATTAAGTATTATTTTGGAAATTAGACACAATCTTGAGAATTATTTTAATAATCCTCCACCTCCTCTTCCTCCTCCTCCACCTCCTCCTCCACCTCCTCCTCCTCCTCCTCCTCCTCCACCTCCTCCTCCTCCACATTCTCCTCCACAACCTCCAACTCCACCTCCTCCACAACCACCACCTCCTCCTCCTCCCCATTCTCCTCCACATCCTCCTCCTCCTCCTCCTCCTTCTCCACCTCCTCCTTCTCCTCCTCCACCTCCTCTTCCACCTCCTCCTCCTCCTCCACCTCCTCCACATCCTCCTCCACATCCTCCTCCTCCACATCCTCCTCCACCTCCTCCTCCTCCTCTTCCTCCACCTCCTCCACCTCTTCCTCCACCTCTTCCTCCACCTCCTCCTCCTCCACCTCCTCCTCCTCCTCCTCCTCCACCTCCTCCTCCTCCTCCACCTCCTCCTCCTCCTCCACCTCCTCCTCTTCCTCCACCTCCTCCTCCACCTCCTCCACCTCCACCACCTCCACCTCCTCCTCCTCCTCCACATCCTCCTGCACCTCCTCCAACTCCTCCTCCTCCACCTACTCCTCCACATTCCTTTTTAGGTAGAGAAAGGTAGTACTGCTCTTCCTGGTCCTAGAAACCAGGAAAGAACTCAGCGTACTTTGAGATTCCATCGAAAGACTGCTTCTGGCTCTTTTCATTAGAGGCTAAATGCTGCACCAGTGGTAAATCTACTTCCAGCTTGATTTATCCAGTTAATTCTGCATAATTCAATTCTTGAACTCCTTGCAGGCTATCTGGAAGACTGGCAGCAATTACTTTCTTTGTTAATAGTTGCGTATGAGGTAGCTTTAATTAAGTATTATTTTGGAAATTAGAAACAATCTTGAGGATTATTTTAATAATCCTCCTCCTCCACCTCCTCCTCCTCCTCCACCACCTCCTCCTCCACCACCTCCTCTCCACCACCTCCTCCTCCTCCACATCGTCCTCCTCCACATCCTCCACCTCCACATCCTTCTCCTCCACATCCTCCTCCTCCACATCCTCCTCCACATCCTCCTCATCCTCCTCCTCCACCTCTTCCACCTCCTCCTCCTCCTCCACCTCCTCCTCCTCCACCTCCTCTTTCTCCACCTCCTCCTCCTCCACCACCTCTTCCTCCACCACCTCCTCTCCACCACCTCCTCCTCCTCCACATCGTCCTCCTCCACCTCCACATCCTCCACGTTCACATCTTCCTCCTCCACATCCTCCTCCTCCACATCCTCTTCCTCCACCTCCTCCTCCACCTCCTCGTCCTCCTCCACCTCCTCGTCCTCCTCCTCCTCCACCTCCTCGTCCTACTCCTCCTCCTCCATCTCCTCCATCTCCTCCATCTCCTCCTCCTACTCCACCTCCTCCTACTCCTCCACATTCCTTTTTAGGTAGAGAAAGGTAGTACTGCTCTTCCTGGTCCTAGAAACCAGGAAAGAACTGAGCGTACTTTGAGATTCCATCGAAACACTGCTTCTGGCTCTTTTCATTAGAGGCTAAATGCTGCACCAGTGGTAAATCTACTTCCAGCTTGATTTATCCAGTTAATTCTCCATAATTCAATTCTTGAACTCCTTGCAGGCTATCTGGAAGACTGGCAGCAATTACTTTCTTTGTTAATAGTTGCGTACGAAGTAGCTTTAATTAAATATTATTTTGGAAATTAGAAACAATTTTGAGGATTTTTTTAGTAATCCTCCTCCTCCTCCTCCACCTCCTCTTCCTCCTCCACCTCCTCCTCCTCCTCCTCCTCCTCCACCTCCTCCTCCTCCACCTACTCCTCCACATTCCTTTTTAGGTAGAGAAAGGTAGTACTGCTCTTCCTGGTCCTAGAAACCAGGAAAGAACTCAGCGTACTTTGAGATTCCATCGAAAGACTGCTTTTGGCTCTTTTCATTAGAGGCTAAATGCTGCACCAGTGGTAAATCTACTTCCAGCTTGATTTATCCAGTTAATTCTCCATAATTCAATTCTTGAACTCCTTGCAGGCTATCTGGAAGACTGGCAGCAATTACTTTCTTTGTTAATAGTTGCGTACGAAGTAGCTTTAATTAAATATTATTTTGGAAATTAGAAACAATTTTGAGGATTTTTTTAGTAATCCTCCTCCTCCTTCTCCACCTCCTCTTCCTCCTCCACCTCCTCCTCCTCCTCCTCGACCTCCTCCTCCTCCACCTACTCCTCCACATTCCTTTTTAGGTAGAGAAAGGTAGTACTGCTCTTCCTGGTCCTAGAAACCAGGAAAGAACTCAGCGTACTTTGAGATTCCATCGAAAGACTGCTTTTGGCTCTTTTCATTAGAGGCTAAATGCTGCACCAGTGGTAAATCTACTTCCAGCTTGATTTATCCAGTTAATTCTCCATAATTCAATTCTTGAACTCCTTGCAGGCTATCTGGAAGACTGGCAGCAATTACTTTCTTTGTTAATAGTTGCGTATGAAGTAGCTTTAATTAAGTATTATTTTGGAAATTAGAAACAATCTTGAGGATTATTTTAATAATCCTCCTCCTCCACCTCCTCCTCCTCCACCTCCTCCTCCACATCCTCCTCCTCCACGTCCTCCTCCTCATCCACCTCCTCCTCCTCATTCTCCTCCACCTCCTCCACCTCCTCCTCCTCCTCCAACTCCTCCTCCACCTCCTCCTACTCCTCCTCCTCCTCCACCTCCTCCTCCTCCACCTCCTCCAACTCCTCCTCCTCCACCTACTCCTCCACATTCCTTTTTAGGTAGAGAAAGGTAGTACTGCTCTTCCTGGTCCTAGAAACCAGGAAAGAACTGAGCGTACTTTGAGATTCCATCGAAACACTGCTTCTGGCTCTTTTCATTACAGGCTAAATGCTGCACCAGTGGTAAATCTACTTCCAGCTTGATTTATCCAGTTAATTCTGCATAATTCAATTCTTGAACTCCTTGCAGGCTATCTGGAAGACTGGCAGCAATTACTTTCTTTGTTAATAGTTGCGTATGAAGTAGCTTTAATTAAGTATTATTTTGGAAATTAGAAACAATCTTGAGGATTATTTTAATAATCCTCCTCCTCCACATCCTCCTCACCCTCCACACCCTCCACCTCCTCCTCCTCCACATCCTCCTCCTCCTCCTCCACATCCTCCTCCTCCTCCTCCACCTCCTCCTCCACCTCCTCCTCCACCTCCTCCTCCACCTCCTCCTCCTCCACCTCCTCCTCCTCCACCTCCTCCTCCTCCACCTCCTCCACATCCTCCATCTCATCCTCCTCCTCCTCCTCCTCCTTCACATTCCTTTTTAGGTAGAGAAAGGTAGTACTGCTCTTCCTGGTCCTAGAAACCAGGAAAGAACTCAGCGTACTTTGAGATTCCATCGAAAGACTGCTTCTGGCTCTTTTCATTAGAGGCTAAATGCTGCACCAGTGGTAATTCTACTTCCAGCTTGATTTATCCAGTTAATTCTGCATAATTCAAATCTTGAACTCCTTGCAGGCTATCTGGAAGACTGGCAGCAATTACTTTCTTTGTTAATAGTTGCGTATGAAGTAGCTTTAATTAAGTATTATTTTGGAAATTAGAAACAATCTTGAGGATTATTTTAATAATCCTCCTCCTCCACATCCTCCTCACCCTCCACCTCCTCCTCCTCACCCTCCACCTCCTCCTCCTCCACACCTCCACATCCTCCTCCTCCTCCTCCACATCCTCCTCCTCCTCCTCCACATCCTCCTCTACCTCCTCTTCCTCCACCTCCTCCTCCACCTCCTCCTCCTCCACTTCCTCCTCCTCCTCCTCCACCTCCTCCTCCTCCACCTCCTCCTCCTCCACATCCTCCATCTCCTCCTCCTCCTCCACCTCCTCCTCCACATTCCTTTTTAGGTAGAGAAAGGTAGTACTGCTCTTCCTGGTCCTAGAAACCAGGAAAGAACTCAGCGTACTTTGAGATTCCATCGAAAGACTGCTTCTGGCTCTTTTCATTAGAGGCTAAATGCTGCACCAGTGGTAAATCTACTTCCAGCTTGATTTATCCAGTTAATTCTGCATAATTCAATTCTTGAACTCCTTGCAGGCTATCTGGAAGAAGGGCAGCAATTACTTTCTTTGTTAATAGTTGCATATGAAGTAGCTTTAATTAAGTATTATTTTGGAAATTAGAAACAATCTTGAGGATTATTTTAATAATCCTCCTCCTCCACATCCTCCTCATCCTCCAACTCCTCCTCCTCCACATCCTCCTCCTCCTCCTCCACATCCTCCTCCTCCTCCACATCCTCCTCCACATCTTCCTCCTCATCCTCCTCCTCCTCCTGCACCTCCTCCTACACCTCCTCCTGCACCTCCTCCTACACCTCCTCCTCCTCCACCTCCTCCTCCTCCACCTCCTCCTCCTCCTCCACCTCCTCCTCCACCTCCTCCTCCACATCCTTCACCTCCTCCTCCTCCACCTCCTCCTTCTCCTCCTCCACCTCCTCCTCCACATTCCTTTTTAGGTAGAGAAAGGTAGTACTGCTCTTCCTGGTCCTAGAAACCAGGAAAGAACTCAGCGTACTTTGAGATTCCATCGAAAGACTGCTTTTGGCTCTTTTCATTAGAGGCTAAATGCTGCACCAGTGGTAAATCTACTTCCAGCTTGATTTATCCAGTTAATTCTCCATAATTCAATTCTTGAACTCCTTGCAGGCTATCTGGAAGACTGGCAGCAATTACTTTCTTTGTTAATAGTTGCGTATGAAGTAGCTTTTATTAAGTATTATTTTGGAAATTAGAAACAATCTTGAGGATTATTTTAATAATCCTTCTCCTCCACCTCCTCCTCCTCCACCTCCACATCCTCCTCCTCCACATCCTCCTCCTCCTTCTCATCCTCCTCCACATCATCCTCCTCCACATCATCCTCCTCCACATCACCCTCCTCCTCCTCCACCTCCTCCACCACCTCCTCCACGTCCTCCTCCTCCTCCACATTCTCCTCCTCCACATCCTCCTCCTCCACATTCTCCTCCTCCTCCACCTCCACTTCCTCTTCCTCCACCTTCTCCGCCACATCCTCCTCCTCCACATCCTCCTCCTGCACAGCCTCCTCCTCCACAGCCTCCTACACCTCCTCCTCCTCCACCTCCTCCTACTCCACCTCCTCCTACTCCTCCACATTCCTTTTTAGGTAGAGAAAGGTAGTACTGCTCTTCCTGGTCCTAGAAACCAGGAAAAAACTGAGCGTACTTTGAGATTCCATCGAAAGACTGCTTTTGGCTCTTTTCATTAGAGGCTAAATGCTGCACCAGCGGTAAATCTACTTCCAGCTTGATTTATCCAGTTAATTCTCCATAATTCAATTCTTGAACTCCTTGCAGGCTATCTGGAAGACTGGCAGCAATTACTTTCTTTGTTAATAGTTGCATATGAAGTAGCTTTAATTAAATATTATTTTGGAAATTAGAAACAATCTTGAGGATTATTTTAATAATCCTCCTCCACATCCTCCTCCTCCACGTCCTCCTCCTCCTCCACCTCCTCCTCCTCCACCTCCTCCTCCTCCACATTCTCCTCCACCTCCTCCTCCTCCTCCTCCTCCTCACCTCCTCCTACTCCTCCTCCTCCTCCACCTCCTCCTCCACCTCCTCCTCCTCCACCTCCTCCTCCTCCACCTCCTCCACATCCTCCATCTCCTCCTCCTCCTCCACATTCCTTTTTAGGTAGAGAAAGGTAGTACTGCTCTTCCTGGTCCTAGAAACCAGGAAAGAACTGAGCGTACTTTGAGATTCCATCGAAACAGTGCTTCTGGCTCTTTTCATTAGAGGCTAAATGCTGCACCAGTGGTAAATCTACTTCCAGCTTGATTTATCCAGTTAATTCTGCATAATTCAATTCTTGAACTCCTTGCAGGCTATCTGGAAGACTGGCAGCAATTACTTTCTTTGTTATAGTTGCGTATGAAGTAGCTTTAATTAAGTATTATTTTGGAAATTAGAAACAATCTTGAGGATTATTTTAATAATCCTCCTCCTCCACATCCTCCTCCTCCACATCCTTCTCACACTCCACCTCCTCCTCCTCCACGTCCTCCTCCTCCTCCACCTCCTCCTCCTCCACATCCTCCTCCTCCACATTCTCCTCCACCTCCTCCTCCTCCACCTCCTCCACCTCCTCCTCCTCCTCCACCTCCTCCTCCTCCTCCACCTCCTCCTACTCCTCCTCCTCCTCCACCTCCTCCTCCACCTCCTCCACCTCCTCCTCCACCTCCTCCTCCTCCTCCTCCTGCACCTCCTCCAACTCCTCCTCCTCCACCTACTCCTCCACATTCCTTTTTAGGTAGAGAAAGGTAGTACTGCTCTTCCTGGTCCTAGAAACCAGGAAAGAACTCAGCGTACTTTGAGATTCCATCGAAAGACTGCTTCTGGCTCTTTTCATTAGAGGCTAAATGCTGCACCAGTGGTAAATCTACTTCCAGCTTGATTTATCCAGTTAATTCTCCATAATCAATTCTTGAACTCCTTGCAGGCTATCTGGAAGACTGGCAGCAATTACTTTATTTGTTAATAGTTGCATATGAAGTAGCTTTAATTAAATATTATTTTGGAAATTAGAAACAATCTTGAGGATTATTTTAATAATCCTCCTCCTCCACATCCTCCTCCTCCTCCACCTCCTCCTCCTCCACCTCCTCCACATCCTCCTCATCCTCCTCCTCCACATTCTCCTCCACCTCCTCCTCTACCTCCTCCTCCTCCACCTCCTCCACATCCTCCACCTCCTCCTCCTCCTCCTCCACCCTCTCCTCCACCACCTCCTCCACCTCATCCACCTCCTCCTCCTCCACCTCCTCCTCCTCCACCTCCTCCTTCACCACCTCCTCCTCCACCTCCTCCTCCTCCTCCACCTCCTCCAACTCCTCCTCCTCCACCTACTCCTCCACATTCCTTTTTAGGTAGAGAAAGGTAGTACTGCTCTTCCTGGTCCTAGAAACCAGGAAAGAACTCAGCGTACTTTGAGATTCCATCGAAAGAGTGCTTCTGGCTCTTTTCATTAGAGGCTAAATGCTGCACCAGTGGTAAATCTACTTCCAGCTTGATTTATCCAGTTAATTCTGCATAATTCAATTCTTGAACTCCTTGCAGGCTATCTGGAAGACTGGCAGCAATTACTTTCTTTGTTATAGTTGCGTATGAAGTAGCTTTAATTAAGTATTATTTTGGAAATTAGAAACAATCTTGAGGATTATTTTAATAATCCTCCTCCTCCACATCCTCCTCCGCCACATCCTCCTCACCCTCCACCTCCTCCTCCTCCACATCCTCCTCCTCCTCCTTCACCTCCTCCTCCACCTCCTCCTCCTGCACCTCCTCCTCCACCTCCTCCACCTCCTCCTCCTCCACATCCTCCATCTCCTCCTCCTCCTCCACCTCCTCCTCCACATTCCTTTTTAGGTAGAGAAAGGTAGTACTGCTCTTCCTGGTCCTAGAAACCAGGAAAGAACTCAGCGTACTTTGAGATTCCATCGTAAGACTGCTTCTGGCTTTTTTCATTAGAGGCTAAATGCTGCACCAGTGGTAAATCTACTTCCAGCTTGATTTATCCAGTTAATTCTGCATAATTCAATTCTTGAACTCCTTGCAGGCTATCTGGAAAACTGGCAGCAATTACTTTCTTTGTTAATAGTTGCGTATGAAGTAGCTTTAATTAAGTATTATTTTGGAAATTAGAAACAATCTTGAGGATTATTTTAATAATCCTCCTCCTCCACATCCTCCTCACCCTCCACACCCTCCACCTCCTCCTCCTCCACATCCTCCTCCTCCTCCTCCACATCCTCCTCCTCCTCCTCCACCTCCTCCTCCACCTCCTCCTCCACCTCCTCCTCCTCCACCTCCTCCTCCTCCACCTCCTCCTCCTCCACCTCCTCCACATCCTCCATCTCCTCCTCCTCCTCCACCTCCTCCTCCACATTCCTTTTTAGGTAGAGAAAGGTAGTACTGCTCTTCCTGGTCCTAGAAACCAGGAAAGAACTCAGCGTACTTTGAGATTCCATCGAAAGACTGCTTCTGGCTCTTTTCATTAGAGGCTAAATGCTGCACCAGTGGTAATTCTACTTCCAGCTTGATTTATCCAGTTAATTCTGCATAATTCAAATCTTGAACTCCTTGCAGGCTATCTGGAAGACTGGCAGCAATTACTTTCTTTGTTAATAGTTGCGTATGAAGTAGCTTTAATTAAGTATTATTTTGGAAATTAGAAACAATCTTGAGGATTATTTTAATAATCCTCCTCCTCCACATCCTCCTCACCCTCCACCTCCTCCTCCTCACCCTCCACCTCCTCCTCCTCCACACCTCCACACCTCCACATCCTCCTCCTCCTCCTCCACATCCTCCTCCTCCTCCTCCACATCCTCCTCCACCTCCTCTTCCTCCACCTCCTCCTCCACCTCCTCCTCCTCCACCTCCTCCTCCTCCACCTCCTCCTCCTCCACTTCCTCCTCCTCCTCCTCCTCCTCCTCCACCTCCTCCTCCTCCTCCACCTCCTCCTCCTCCTCCTCCACCTCCTCCTCCTCCACATCCTCCATCTCCTCCTCCTCCTCCACCTCCTCCTCCACATTCCTTTTTAGGTAGAGAAAGGTAGTACTGCTCTTCCTGGTCCTAGAAACCAGGAAAGAACTCAGCGTACTTTGAGATTCCATCGAAAGACTGCTTCTGGCTCTTTTCATTAGAGGCTAAATGCTGCACCAGTGGTAAATCTACTTCCAGCTTGATTTATCCAGTTAATTCTGCATAATTCAATTCTTGAACTCCTTGCAGGCTATCTGGAAGAAGGGCAGCAATTACTTTCTTTGTTAATAGTTGCGTATGAAGTAGCTTTAATTAAGTATTATTTTGGAAATTAGAAACAATCTTGAGGATTATTTTAATAATCCTCCTCCTCCACATCCTCCTCATCCTCCAACTCCTCCTCCTCCACATCCTCCTCCTCCTCCTCCACATCCTCCTCCTCCTCCACATCCTCCTCCTCCTCCACATCCTCCTCCACATCCTCCTCCTCATCCTCCTCCTCCTCCTCCACCTCCTCCTACACCTCCTCCTCCTGCACCTCCTCCTACACCTCCTCCTGCACCTCCTCCTACACCTCCTCCTCCTCCACCTCCTCCTCCTCCACCTCCTCCTCCACCTCCTCCTCCACATCCTTCACCTCCTCCTCCTCCACCTCCTCCTTCTCCTCCTCCACCTCCTCCTCCACATTCCTTTTTAGGTAGAGAAAGGTAGTACTGCTCTTCCTGGTCCTAGAAACCAGGAAAGAACTCAGCGTACTTTGAGATTCCATCGAAAGACTGCTTTTGGCTCTTTTCATTAGAGGCTAAATGCTGCACCAGTGGTAAATCTACTTCCAGCTTGATTTATCCAGTTAATTCTCCATAATTCAATTCTTGAACTCCTTGCAGGCTATCTGGAAGACTGGCAGCAATTACTTTCTTTGTTAATAGTTGCGTATGAAGTAGCTTTTATTAAGTATTATTTTGGAAATTAGAAACAATCTTGAGGATTATTTTAATAATCCTCCTCCTCCACCTCCTCCTCCTCCACCTCCACATCCTCCTCCTCCACATCCTCCTCCTCCTTCTCATCCTCCTCCACATCATCCTCCTCCACATCATCCTCCTCCACATCACCCTCCTCCTCCTCCACCTCCTCCACCACCTCCTCCACGTCCTCCTCCTCCTCCACATTCTCCTCCTCCACATCCTCCTCCTCCACATTCTCCTCCTCCTCCACCTCCACTTCCTCTTCCTCCACCTTCTCCGCCACATCCTCCTCCTCCACATCCTCCTCCTGCACAGCCTCCTCCTCCACAGCCTCCTACACCTCCTCCTCCTCCACCTCCTCCTACTCCACCTCCTCCTACTCCTCCACATTCCTTTTTAGGTAGAGAAAGGTAGTACTGCTCTTCCTGGTCCTAGAAACCAGGAAAAACTGAGCGTACTTTGAGATTCCATCGAAAGACTGCTTTTGGCTCTTTTCATTAGAGGCTAAATGCTGCACCAGTGGTAAATCTACTTCCAGCTTGATTTATCCAGTTAATTCTCCATAATTCAATTCTTGAACTCCTTGCAGGCTATCTGGAAGACTGGCAGCAATTACTTTCTTTGTTAATAGTTGCATATGAAGTAGCTTTAATTAAATATTATTTTGGAAATTAGAAACAATCTTGAGGATTATTTTAATAATCCTCCTCCACATCCTCCTCCTCCACGTCCTCCTCCTCCTCCACCTCCTCCTCCTCCACCTCCTCCTCCTCCACATTCTCCTCCACCTCCTCCTCCTCCTCCTCCTCACCTCCTCCTACTCCTCCTCCTCCTCCACCTCCTCCTCCACCTCCTCCTCCTCCACCTCCTCCTCCTCCACCTCCTCCTCCTCCACCTCCTCCACATCCTCCATCTCCTCCTCCTCCTCCACATTCCTTTTTAGGTAGAGAAAGGTAGTACTGCTCTTCCTGGTCCTAGAAACCAGGAAAGAACTCAGCGTACTTTGAGATTCCATCGAAAGACTGCTTCTGGCTCTTTTCATTAGAGGCTAAATGCTGCACCAGTGGTAATTATACTTCCAGCTTGATTTATCCAGTTAATTCTGCATAATTCAATTCTTGAACTCCTTGCAGGCTATCTGGAAGACTGGCAGCAATTACTTTCTTTGTTAATAGTTGCGTATGAAGTAGCTTTAATTAAGTATTATTTTGGAAATTAGAAACAATCTTGAGGATTATTTTAATAATCCTCCTCCTCCACATCCTTCTCACCCTCCACCTCCTCCTCCTCCACATAATCCTCCTCCTCCACATCCTCCTCCTCCTCCACCTCCTCTTCCTCCACCTCCTCTTCCTCCACCTCCTCCTCCACCTCCTCCTCCTCCACCTCCTCCTCCTCCACCTCCTCCTCCTCCACATCCTCCATCTCCTCCATCTTCTCCTCCTCCTCCACCTCCTCCTCCACATTCCTTTTTAGGTAGAGAAAGGTAGTACTGCTCTTCCTGGTCCTAGAAACCAGGAAAAAACTGAGCGTACTTTGAGATTCCATCGAAAGACTGCTTTTGGCTCTTTTCATTAGAGGCTAAATGCTGCACCAGTGGTAAATCTACTTCCAGCTTGATTTATCCAGTTAATTCTGCATAATTCAATTCTTGAACTCCTTGCAGGCTATCTGGAAGACTGGCAGCAATTACTTTCTTTGTTAATAGTTCAGAATGAAGTAGCTTTAATTAAGTATTATTTTGGAAATTAGAAACAATCTTGAGGATTATTTTAATAATTCTCCTCCACATCCTCCTCCTCCACGTCCTCCTCCTCCTCCACCTCCTCCACATCCTCCTCCTCCACATTCTCCTCCACCTCCTCCTCCTCCACCTCCTCCACCTCCACCTCCTCCTCCACCTCCTCCTCCACCTCCTCCACCACCTCCTCCACCTCCTCCTCCTCCTCCACCTCCTCCTCCTCCTCCTCCTCCACCTCCTCCTCCTCCTCCACCTCCTCCTCCTCCTCCTCCTCCACCTCCTCCTCCTCCTCCTCCTGCACCTCCTCGAACTCCTCCTCCTCCACCTACTCCTCCACATTCCTTTTTAGGTAGAGAAAGGTAGTACTGCTCTTCCTGGTCCTAGAAACCAGGAAAGAACTCAGCGTACTTTGAGATTCCATCGAAACACTGCTTCTGGCTCTTTTCATTAGAGGCTAAATGCTGCACCAGTGGTAAATCTACTTCCAGCTTGATTTATCCAGTTAATTCTCCATAATCAATTCTTGAACTCCTTGCAGGCTATCTGGAAGACTGGCAGCAATTACTTTATTTGTTAATAGTTGCATATGAAGTAGCTTTAATTAAATATTATTTTGGAAATTAGAAACAATCTTGAGGATTATTTTAATAATCCTCCTCCTCCACATCCTCCTCCTCCTCCACCTCCTCCTTCTCCACCTCCTCCACATCCTCCTCATCATCCTCCTCCACATTCTCCTCCACCTCCTCCTCTACCTCCTCCTCCTCCACCTCCTCCACATCCTCCACCTCCTCCTCCTCCACATTCTCCTCCTCCACCCTCTCCTCCACCACCTCCTCCACCTCATCCACCTCCTCCTCCTCCACCTCCTCCTCCTCCACCTCCTCCTTCACCACCTCCTCCTCCACCTCCTCCTCCTCCTCCACCTCCTCCAACTCCTCCTCCTCCACCTACTCCTCCACATTCCTTTTTAGGTAGAGAAAGGTAGTACTGCTCTTCCTGGTCCTAGAAACCAGGAAAGAACTCAGCGTACTTTGAGATTCCATCGAAAGAGTGCTTCTGGCTCTTTTCATTAGAGGCTAAATGCTGCACCAGTGGTAAATCTACTTCCACCTTGATTTATCCAGTTAATTCTGCATAATTCAATTCTTGAACTCCTTGCAGGCTATCTGGAAGACTGGCAGCAATTACTTTCTTTGTTATAGTTGCGTATGAAGTAGCTTTAATTAAGTATTATTTTGGAAATTAGAAACAATCTTGAGGATTATTTTAATAATGCTCCTCCTCCACATCCTCCTCCTCCACATCCTCCTCACCCTCCACCTCCTCCTCCTCCACATCCTCCTCCTCCTCCTTCACCTCCTCCTCCACCTCCTCCTCCTCCACCTCCTCCTCCACCTCCTCCACCTCCTCCTCCTCCACATCCTCCATCTCCTCCTCCTCCTCCACCTCCTCCTCCACATTCCTTTTTAGGTAGAGAAAGGTAGTACTGCTCTTCCTGGTCCTAGAAACCAGGAAAGAACTCAGCGTACTTTGAGATTCCATCGAAAGAGTGCTTCTGGCTCTTTTCATTAGAGGCTAAATGCTGCACCAGTGGTAAATCTACTTCCAGCTTGATTTATCCAGTTAATTCTGCATAATTCAATTCTTGAACTCCTTGCAGGCTATCTGGAAAACTGGCAGCAATTACTTTCTTTGTTAATAGTTGCGTATGAAGTAGCTTTAATTAAGTATTATTTTGGAAATTAGAAACAATCTTGAGGATTATTTTAATAATCCTCCTCCTCCACATCCTCCTCACCCTCCACACCCTCCACCTCCTCCTCCTCCACATCCTCCTCCTCCTCCTCCACATCCTCCTCCTCCTCCTCCACCTCCTCCTCCACCTCCTCCTCCACCTCCTCCTCCTCCACCTCCTCCTCCTCCACCTCCTCCTCCTCCACCTCCTCCACAGCCTCCATCTCCTCCTCCACCTCCTCCACATCCTCCATCTCCTCCTCCTCCTCCACCTCCTCCTCCACATTCCTTTTTAGGTAGAGAAAGGTAGTACTGCTCTTCCTGGTCCTAGAAACCAGGAAAGAACTCAGCGTACTTTGAGATTCCATCGAAAGACTGCTTCTGGCTCTTTTCATTAGAGGCTAAATGCTGCACCAGTGGTAATTCTACTTCCAGCTTGATTTATCCAGTTAAGTCTGCATAATTCAAATCTTGAACTCCTTGCAGGCTATCTAGAAGACTGGCAGCAATTACTTTCTTTGTTAATAGTTGCGTATGAAGTAGCTTTAATTAAGTATTATTTTGGAAATTAGAAACAATCTTGAGGATTATTTTAATAATCCTCCTCCTCCACATCCTCCTCACCCTCCACCTCCTCCTCCTCACCCTCCACCTCCTCCTCCTCCACACCTCCACATCCTCCTCCTCCTCCTCCACATCCTCCTCCTCCTCCTCCACATCCTCCTCCACCTCCTCTTCCTCCACCTCCTCCTCCACCTCCTCCTCCTCCACCTTCTCCTCCTCCACTTCCTCCTCCTCCTCCTCCACCTCCTCCTCCTCCACCTCCTCCTCCTCCACCTCCTCCTCCTCCACATCCTCCTCCTCCTCCACATCCTCCTCCTCCTCCACATCCTCCTCCTCCTCCTCCACATCCTCCTCCTCCACATCCTCCTCTTCCACATTCTCCTCCACCTCCTCCTCCTCCACCTCCTCCTCCACCTCCTCCTCCTCCTCCTCCTGCACCTCCTCCTCCTCCTCCTGCACCTCCTCCTCCTCCTCCTGCACCTCCTCCAACTCCTCCTCCTCCACCTACTCCTCCACATTCCTTTTTAGGTAGAGAAAGGTAGTACTGCTCTTCCTGGTCCTAGAAACCAGGAAAGAACTCAGCGTACTTTGAGATTCCATCGAAACACTGCTTCTGGCTCTTTTCATTAGAGGCTAAATGCTGCACCAGTGGTAAATCTACTTCCAGCTTGATTTATCCAGTTAATTCTGCATAATTCAATTCTTGAACTCCTTGCAGGCTATCTGGAAGACTGGCAGCAATTACTTTCTTTGTTAATAGTTCCGAATGAAGTAGCTTTAATTAAGTATTATTTTGGAAATTAGAAACAATCTTGAGGATTATTTTAATAATTCTCCTCCACATCCTCCTCCTCCACGTCCTCCTCCTCCTCCACCTCCTCCACATCCTCCTCCTCCACATTCTCCTCCACCTCCTCCTCCTCCACCTCCTCCACCTCCTCCTCCACCTCCTCCACCTCCTCCTCCACCTCCTCCACCTCCTCCTCCACCTCCTCCTCCACCTCCTCCTCCACCTCCTCCTCCTCCTCCACCTCCTCCTCCTCCTCCACCTCCTCCTCCTCCTCCACCTCCTCCTCCTCCTCCACCTCCTCCTACTCCTCCTCCTCCTCCACCTCCTCCTCCTCCTCCTCCTGCACCTCCTCCAACTCCTCCTCCTCCACCTACTCCTCCACATTCCTTTTTAGGTAGAGAAAGGTAGTACTGCTCTTCCTGGTCCTAGAAAGCAGGAAAGAACTCAGCGTACTTTGAGATTCCATCGAAACACTGCTTCTGGCTCTTTTCATTAGAGGCTAAATGCTGCACCAGTGGTAAATCTACTTCCAGCTTGATTTATCCAGTTAATTCTCCATAATCAATTCTTGAACTCCTTGCAGGCTATCTGGAAGACTGGCAGCAATTACTTTATTTGTTAATAGTTGCATATGAAGTAGCTTTAATTAAATATTATTTTGGAAATTAGAAACAATCTTGAGGATTATTTTAATAATCCTCCTCCTCCACATCCTCCTCCTCCTCCACCTCCTCCTTCTCCACCTCCTCCACATCCTCCTCATCATCCTCCTCCACATTCTCCTCCACCTCCTCCTCTACCTCCTCCTCCTCCACCTCCTCCACATCCTCCACCTCCTCCTCCTCCACATTCTCCTCCTCCACCCTCTCCTCCACCACCTCCTCCACCTCATCCACCTCCTCCTCCTCCACCTCCTCCTCCTCCACCTCCTCCTCCACCACCTCCTCCTCCACCTCCTCCTCCTCCTGCACCTCCTCCAACTCCTCCTCCTCCACCTACTCCTCCACATTCCTTTTTAGGTAGAGAAAGGTAGTACTGCTCTTCCTGGTCCTAGAAACCAGGAAAGAACTCAGCGTACTTTGAGATTCCATCGAAAGAGTGCTTCTGGCTCTTTTCATTAGAGGCTAAATGCTGCACCAGTGGTAAATCTACTTCCAGCTTGATTTATCCAGTTAATTCTGCATAATTCAATTCTTGAACTCCTTGCAGGCTATCTGGAAGACTGGCAGCAATTACTTTCTTTGTTATAGTTGCGTATGAAGTAGCTTTAATTAAGTATTATTTTGGAAATTAGAAACAATCTTGAGGATTATTTTAATAATCCTCCTCCTCCACATCCTCCTCCTCCACATACTTCTCACACTCCACCTCCTCCTCCTCCACATCCTCCTCCTCCACCTCCTCCTCCTCCTCCACCTCCTCCTCCTCCTCCACCTCCTCCACCTCCTCCTCCTCCACCTCCTCCTCCTCCTCCTCCTGCACCTCCTCCAACTCCTCCTCCTCCACCTACTCCTCCACATTCCTTTTTAGGTAAAGAAAGGTAGTACTGCTCTTCCTGGTCCTAGAAACCAGGAAAGAATTCAGCGTACTTTGAGATTCCATCGAAACACTGCTTCTGGCTCTTTTCATTAGAGGCTAAATGCTGCACCAGTGGTAAATCTACTTCCAGCTTGATTTATCCAGTTAATTCTGCATAATTCAATTCTTGAACTCCTTGCAGGCTATCTGGAAGACTGGCAGCAATTACTTTCTTTGTTAATAGTTGCGTATGAAGTAGCTTTAATTAAGTATTATTTTGGAAATTAGAAACAATCTTGAGGATTATTTTAATAATCCTCCTCCACATCCTCCTCCTCCACGTCCTCCTCCTCCTCCACCTCCTCCTCCTCCACATCCTCCTCCTCCACATCCTCCTCCTCCACATTCTCCTCCACCTCCTCCTCCTCCACCTCCTCCTCCTCCTCCACCTCCTCCTCCTCCTCCACCTCCTCCTACTCCTCCTCCTCCTCCACCTCCTCCTCCACCTCCTCCACCTCCTCCTCCACCTCCTCCTCCACCTCCTCCTCCTCCTCCTCCTGCACCTCCTCCAACTCCTCCTCCTCCACCTACTCCTCCACATTCCTTTTTAGGTAGAGAAAGGTAGTACTGCTCTTCCTGGTCCTAGAAACCAGGAAAGAACTCAGCGTACTTTGAGATTCCATCGAAACACTGCTTCTGGCTCTTTTCATTAGAGGCTAAATGCTGCACCAGTGGTAAATCTACTTCCAGCTTGATTTATCCAGTTAATTCTCCATAATCAATTCTTGAACTCCTTGCAGGCTATCTGGAAGACTGGCAGCAATTACTTTATTTGTTAATAGTTGCATATGAAGTAGCTTTAATTAAATATTATTTTGGAAATTAGAAACAATCTTGAGGATTATTTTAATAATCCTCCTCCTCCACATCCTCCTCCTCCTCCACCTCCTCCTTCTCCACCTCCTCCACATCCTCCTCATCCTCCACCTCCTCCTCCTCCACCTCCTCCTCCACATCCTCCTCCACATCCTCCTCCTCCACATCCTCCTCCTCATCCTCCTCCTCCACATCCTCCTCCTCCACCTCCTCCACATCCTCCACCTCCTCCTCCTCCACCTCCTCCTCCTCCTCCTCCTCCTCCTCCTCCTCCTCCTCCACCTCCTCCTCCACATTCCTTTTTAGGTAGAGAAAGGTAGTACTGCTCTTCCTGGTCCTAGAAACCAGGAAAGAACTCAGCGTACTTTGAGATTCCATCGAAAGACTGCTTCTGGCTCTTTTCATTAGAGGCTAAATGCTGCACCAGTGGTAAATCTACTTCCAGCTTGATTTATCCAGTTAATTCTGCATAATTCAATTCTTGAACTCCTTGCAGGCTATTTGGAAGACTGGCAGCAATTACTTTCTTTGTTAAGAGTTGCGTATGAAGTAGCTTAAATTAAGTATTTTTTTGGAAATTAGAAACAATCTTGAGGATTATTTTAATAATCCTCCTTCACCTCCTCCTCCTCCACCTCCTCCTTCTCCAGCATCTCCTCCACCTCCTCCTCCTCCACATCCTCCTCCTCCACATCCTCCTCCTCCACATTCTCCTCCACCTCCTCGTCTACCTCCTCCTCCTCCACCTCCTCCTCCACCTCCTCCTCCTGCACCTCCTCCAACTCCTCCTCCTCCACCTACTCCTCCACATTCCTTTTTAGGTAGAGAAAGGTAGTACTGCTCTTCCTGGTCCTAGAAACCAGGAAAGAACTCAGCGTACTTTGAGATTCCATCGAAAGAGTGCTTCTGGCTCTTTTCATTAGAGGCTAAATGCTGCACCAGTGGTAAATCTACTTCCAGCTTGATTTATCCAGTTAATTCTGCATAATTCAATTCTTGAACTCCTTGCAGGCTATCTGGAAGACTGGCAGCAATTACTTTCTTTGTTAATAGTTGCGTATGAAGTAGCTTTAATTAAGTATTATTTTGGAAATTAGAAACAATCTTGAGGATTATTTTAATAATCCTCCTCCTCCACATCCTCCTCACCCTCCACCTCCTCCTCCTCCACATCCTCCTCCTCCTCCTCCACATCCTCCTCCACCTCCTCCACCTCCTCCTCCACCTCCACCTCCTCCTCCACCTCCTCCTCCTCCACCTCCTCCTCCTCCACATCCTCCATCTCCTCCTCCTCCTCCACCTCCTCCTCGACCTCCACCTCCTCCTCCACCTCCTCCTCCACATTCCTTTTTAGGTAGAGAAAGGTAGTACTGCTCTTCCTGGTCCTAGAAACCAGGAAAGAACTCAGCGTACTTTGAGATTCCATCGAAAGAGTGCTTCTGGCTCTTTTCATTAGAGGCTAAATGCTGCACCAGTGGTAAATCTACTTCCAGCTTGATTTATCCAGTTAATTCTGCATAATTCAATTCTTGAACTCCTTGCAGGCTATCTGGAAGACTGGCAGCAATTACTTTCTTTGTTAATAGTTGCGTATGAAGTAGCTTTAATTAAGTATTATTTTGGAAATTAGAAACAATCTTGAGCATTATTTTAATAATCCTCCCCCTCCACATCCTCCTCATCCTCCACCTCCTCCTCCTCCACATCCTCCTCCTCCTCCTCCACATCCTCCTCCTCCTCCACATCCTCCTTCTCCTCCACATCCTCCTCCTCCTCCACATCCTCCTCCTCATCCTCCTCCTCCACATCCTCCTCCTCCACCTCCTCCTCCACCTCCTCCACCTCCTCCTCCACCTCCTCCTCCACATCCTCCACCTCCTCCTCCTCCTCCTCCACCTCCTCCTCCTCCACCTCCTCCTCCTCCTTCTCCTCCTCCAAGTCCTCCTCCACATTCCTTTTTAGGTAGAGAAAGGTAGTACTGCTCTTCCTGGTCCTAGAAACCAGGAAAGAACTCAGCGTACTTTGAGATTCCATCGAAAGACTGCTTCTGGCTCTTTTCATTAGAGGCTAAATGCTGCACCAGTGGTAAATCTACTTCCAGCTTGATTTATCCAGTTACTTCTGCATAATTCAATTCTTGAACTCCTTGCAGGCTATCTGGAAGACTGGCAGCAATTACTTTCTTTGTTAAGAGTTGCGTATGAAGTATCTTAAATTAAGTATTTTTTTGGAAATTAGAAACAATCTTGAGGATTATTTTAATAATCCTCCTCCACCTCCTCCTCCTCCACCTCCTCCTCCTCCAGCACCTCCTCCACCTCCTCCACCTCCTCCTCCTCCACATCCTCCTCCTCCTCCACATCCTCCTCCTCCACATTCTCCTCCACCTCCTCCTCCTCCACCTCCTCCTCCACCTCCTCCTCCTCCACATCCTCCACCTCCTCTTCCTCCACCTCCTCCTCCTCCACCTCCTCCTCCTCCTCCTCCTGCACCTCCTCCTCCTCCACCTCCTCCTCCTCCTCCTGCACCTCCTCCAACTCCTCCTCCTCCACCTACTCCTCCACATTCCTTTTTAGGTAGAGAAAGGTAGTACTGCTCTTCCTGGTCCTAGAAACCAGGAAAGAACTCAGCGTACTTTGAGATTCCATCGAAACACTGCTTCTGGCTTTTTCATTAGAGGCTAAATGCTGCACCAGTGGTAAATCTACTTCCAGCTTGATTTATCCAGTTAATTCTGCATAATTCAATTCTTGAACTCCTTGCAGGCTTTCTGGAAGACTGGCTGCAATTACTTTCTTTGTTAAGAGTTGCGTATGAAGTAGCTTAAATTAAGTATTTTTTTGGAAATTAGAAACAATCTTGAGGATTATTTTAATAATCCTCCTCCACCTCCTCCTCCTCCACCTCCTCCTCCTCCAGCACCTCCTCCACCTCCTCCTCCTCCACATCCTCCTCCTCCTCCTCCACATCTTCCTCCTCCTCCTCCACATCCTCCTCCTCCACATTCTCCTCCACCTCCTCCTCTACCTCCTCCTCCTCCACCTCCTCCTCCTCCTCCACCTCCTCCTCCTCCTCCTCCACATCCTCCACCTCCTCCTCCTCCACCTCCTCCTCCTCCTCCACCTCCTCCTCCTCCTTCTCCTCCTCCACCTCCTCCTCCACATTCCTTTTTAGGTAGAGAAAGGTAGTACTGCTCTTCCTGGTCCTAGAAACCAGGAAAGAACTCAGCGTACTTTGAGATTCCATCGAAAGAGTGCTTCTGGCTCTTTTCATTAGAGGCTAAATGCTGCACCAGTGGTAAATCTACTTCCAGCTTGATTTATCCAGTTAATTCTGCATAATTCAATTCTTGAACTCCTTGCAGGCTATCTGGAAGACTGGCAGCAATTACTTTCTTTGTTAATAGTTGCGTATGAAGTAGCTTTAATTAAGTATTATTTTGGAAATTAGAAACAATCTTGAGGATTATTTTAATAATCCTCCTCCACATCCTCCTCCTCCACGTCCTCCTCCTCCTCCACATCCTCCTCCTCCTCCACATCCTCCTCCACATCCTCCTCCTCCTCCTCCTCCACCTCCTCCTCCTCCTCCACCTCCTCCTACTCCTCCTCCTCCTCCACCTCCTCCTCCACCTCCTCCTCCTGCACCTCCTCCAACTCCTCCTCCTCCACCTACTCCTCCACATTACTTTTTAGGTAGAGAAAGGTAGTACTGCTCTTCCTGGTCCTAGAAACCAAGAAAGAACTCAGCGTACTTTGAGATTCCATCGAAACACTGCTTCTGGCTCTTTTCATTAGAGGCTAAATGCTGCACCAGTGGTAAATCTACTTCCAGCTTGATTTATCCAGTTAATTCTCCATAATCAATTCTTAAACTCCTTGCAGGCTATCTGGAAGACTGACAGCAATTACTTTATTTGTTAATAGTTGCATATGAAGTAGCTTTAATTAAGTATTATTTTGGAAATTAGAAACAATCTTGAGGATTATTTTAATAATCCTCCTCCTCCACATCCTCCTCCTCCTCCACCTCCTCCTCCTCCACCTCCTCCACATCCTCCTCATCCTCCTCTTCCACCTCCTCCTCCTCCACCTACTCCTCTACATTTCCTCCTCCCTTGCCACCTCCGCCTCCTCCTCCACTTCCTCCTCTGCTCCACATCCTCCTCCACATCCTCCTCCTCCTCCTTCTCCACCTCCTCCACCACCTCCTCCTCCTCCTCCTCCATGTCTTCTTCCCCCTTGTTCGTTCACAGGGATGCCAGCAGTGCGCTGGGGGCGCCTTCGCCGCCTCCTGCCGCCATCTCCTGCCTCCCGCTGCTGCCTGCCGCCGCCCGCAGCGCTCCCACTCCGCGTGGCGGGAACCCGGCCCTTGATCGTTCACAGGGATGCCAGCAGCGTGCTGGTTGCCGCCGCTGCCCGCCGCCGCTGCCTCCCGCCACCGCCCGCCTCCTGCCGCTGTCTCCCGACTCCCGCCGCCGCCCACCGCCGCTGCCTCCCGCCACTGCCCGCCTCCCGCTGCCTCCCGCCGCCGCTGCCTCCCGCCGCCTCCCGCCTCCCGCCCGCAGCCGCCTCCCGCTGCTGCCCGCAGCCCTCCGCGCACCCGCTCGGCGCGGCGGGAACCGGGCCCTTGTTCGTTCACAGCGATGCCAGCAGTGTGCTGGGGGCCACCGCCGCTGCCTCCCGTCACTGCCCGCCGCCGCCCCCCGCGCTCCCGCTCCGCGTGGCGGGAACCAGGCCCTTGTTCGTTCACAGCGATGCCAGCAGCCTGCTGGGTGCCGCCGCCGCCGCCGCCTCCGCCTCCCGCCACCGCCCGCCACCGCCTGCCGCCGCCCACCGCCGCCCGCAGCCCGCCGCGGTCCCGCTCCGGCGGCGGGAACCGGGCCCTTGTTCGTTCACAGCGATGCCAACAGCGTGCTGGGTGCCGCCGCCGCCGTCGCCACCGCCCGCCGCTGCCGCCGCCGCCGCCCACCGCCACTGCCTCCCGCCACCGCCCGCCTCCCGCCGCCGTCCCCCCGCCGTCCCACGCCTCCAGCCGCCGCCTGCAGCCCACTGCGCTCCCGCTCCGCGCGGCGGGAACTGGGCCCTTGATCGTTCACAGCAATGCTAGCAGCGTGCTGGGTGCCGCCGCCGCCGCCTCCCGCCGGCTCCTGCCACCGCCTGCCGCCGCCCGCAGCCCGCCGCGCTCCAGCTCCGCGCGGCGGGAACCGGGCCCTTGATCGTTCACAGCGATGCCAGCAGCGTGCTGGGTGCCGCCGCGCCGCCGCCGCCTCCCGCCGCCGCCTCCCGCCGCCTCCTGCCACCGCCCGCAGCCCGCCGCGCTCCCGCTTCGCGTGGCGGGAACCGGGCCCTTGTTCGTTCACAGCGATGCCAACAGCGTACTGGGTGCCGCCGCGCCGCCGCCGCCTCCCGCCGCCGCCCGCCTCCCGCCGCCTCCCGTCACCGCCCGCCGCCGCCCCCCCGCGCTCCCGCTCCGCGTGGCGGGAACCAGGCCCTTGTTCGTTCACAGCGATGCCAGCAGCCTGCTGGGTGCCGCCGCCGCCGCCCGCCGCCGCCGCCTCCGCCTCCCGCCACCGCCCGCCACCGCCTGCCGCCGCCCACCGCCGCCCGCAGCCCGCCGCGCTCCCGCTCCGGCGGCGGGAACCGGGCCCTTGTTCGTTCACAGCGATGCCAACAGCGTGCTGGGTGCCGCCGCCGCCGCCGCCGCCACCGCCCGCCGCTGCCGCCGCCGCCGCCCACCGCCACTGCCTCCCGCCACCGCCCGCCTCCCGCCGCCGTCCCCCCCGCCGTCCCCCGCCTCCAGCCGCCGCCTGCAGCCCACTGCGCTCCCGCTCCGCGCGGCGGGAACTGGGCCCTTGATCGTTCACAGCGATGCCAGCAGCGTGCTGGGTGCCGCCGCGCCGCCGCCGCCTCCCGCCGCCGCCGGCCGCCGCCGCCCTCCGCCGCCTCCTGCCACCGCCCGCAGCCCGCCGCGCTCCCGCTCCGCGTGGCGGGAACCGGGCCCTTGTTCATTCACAGCGATGCCAACAGCGTACTGGGTGCCGCCGCGCCGCCGCCGCCTCCCGCCACCGCCCGCCTCCCGCCGCCTCCTGCCACCGCCCGCCGCTGCCGCCGCCGCCGCCCACCGCCACTGCCTCCCGCCACCGCCCGCCTCCCGCCGCCGTCCCCCCCGCCGTCCCCCGCCTCCAGCTGCCGCCTGCAGCCCACTGCGCTCCCGCTCCGCGCGGCGGGAACCGGGCCCTTGTTCGTTCACAGCGATGCCAGCAGCGTGCTGGGTGCCGCCGCCGCCGCCCGCCGCCTGCCGCCGCCGCCGTCTCCCGCCTCCCGCAGCCCGCCGCGCTCCCGTTCCGGTAGCGGGAACCGGGCCCTTGTTCGTTAACAGAGATGCCAGCAGCGTGCTGGGTGCCGCCGCCGCCGCCGCCCACCGCAGCTGCCTCCCGCCACCGCCTGCCGCCGCCCGCAGCCCGCTGCGCTCCCCGCTCCGGTAGCGGGAACCGGGCCCTTGTTCGTTCACAGAGATGCCAGCAGCGTGCTGGGTGCCGCCGCCGCCGCCGCCGCCGCCGCCCACCGCAGCTGCCTCCCGCCACCGCCTGCCGCCGCCCGCAGCCCGCTGCGCTCCCGCTCCGGTAGCGGGAACCGGGCCCTTGTTCGTTCACAGAGATGCCAGCAGCGTGCTGGGTGCCGCCGCCCGCCGCCCACCGCCGCTGCCTCCCGCCACCCGCCCGCCTCCCGCCGCCGTCTCCCACCTCCCGCCGCCGCCCGCCGCCGCCCGCAGCCCGCCGCGCTCCCGCTCCGCGCGCGGGAACCGGGCCCTTGTTCGTTCACAGCGATGCCAGCAGCATGCTGGGTGCCGCCGCCGCCGCCTCCCGCCGCCTCCCGCCGCCTCCCGCCGCCTTCCGCCACCGCCCGCCTCCCGCCGCCCGCAGCCCGCCTCCCGCCTCCGCCCGCAGCCCGCCGCGCTCCCCGCTCCGCGCGGCGGGAACCGGGCCCTTGTTCGTTCACAGCGATGCCAGCAGCGTGCTGGGTGCCGCCGCCGCCGCCGCTGCCTCCCGCCACCGCCCGCCTCCCGCCGCCGCCCGCCGCCGCTGCCTCCCGCCACCGCCCGACTCCCTCCGCCGTCTCCCGCCGCCGCCTGCCGCCGCCCGCAGCCCGCCGCGCTCCCGCTCCGCGCGGCGGGAACCGGGCCCTTGTTCGTTCACAGCGATGCCAGCAGCGTACTGGGTGCCGCCGCCGCCCGCCGCCTCCCCCCCCCCCCCGCCTCCCGCCGCCGCCCGCCGCTGCCTCCCCCCCGCCTCCCGCCGCCGCCCGCTGCCTCCCCCCCCGCCTCCCGCCGCCGCCGCCCGCCGCCTCCCCCCACCCCCGCCTCCCGCCGCCGCCCGCCGCCGCCGCCGCCGCTTCGTGGAGCCGTTCGCGGGGCCTACCTTTTCGAAGAGTACCCATGCCCTCCATGGCTCCAACACCCCTTTTCTCTTGACTCCGCGTCCATGGGGCCCCAGAAGCCACTCCACGTTCGCGGAGAGGCCTGGAGGACACACAGCGCTCACTGCTCCGCTCCTCATCGGCGTAGGTCCTCTCTGGAAGCCACTGGAACAAGGCAGGGCCCGCCCCCAGGAAGGGGGCGTGGCCACGGCGCCCGCTCCAAGGACCCCGGGTCAGGCTGCCCTCCGCGCCGCCTGAAGAAACGCAGCCCCACTGTGATTGGATGAGGCAATGCACTATAATAAATGAATGAATAAAAGCTATATAAATATGAGGCACACATTAAAGAAGAGACATGTTTACCACCAAGAATTGTGGAGTATTTCTTTACAAGAACATTTCAAGGCCCAAATAAAAATACTTCAGGCAATATATACTAAATCTTTTAATTCAAATAATAGTATAGAATCCTTCTCAGAAAGATTATTGTACATTATATCTATTATTTTACAATAATAGAAAATAAAATTAGTAATACAAATATTTAAAGCCAATCATTAGAATTAAATTAATATTTATTTATATAAACAATGTAAGTAAGTAAAAATCATCAATTCCATTTAATATAAATTATATTTCTGGAATATAATTATTTTTAAATGAGAATTATCAATTTCAATTCAACCAAATATATATATTTGTATATACACACCCACACACACACACACACACACAGATATATATATATCTGAATCATTATGCTGCATACCAGAAATGAACACATTATAACCTGACTATACTTCAACAAAACAATAAAATTTTTTTAAAAAGGAAGCCAAGTTCCTCCAGATACCCCATAGACACTTCAAAAGCCACTTGGTCAGGGCCAGATGCATCATTTAATCAGCCTGAAAATTCGTGGGAGGAGGAAACATTATTCTTATCTTAGAGACCAGGGAAGTTTCAGATTGTTTTGCATAAACTTTTAGGTTGGCAGAATGGGATGAGCAGACCCTGGGATTCCTACTCAGTCCTGAGTGTCCCCTATAATTCCATGGCTCTCCAGAACTCAGGCAGCATAACAGACTGATGGGGCCTACTGGGTTCAGAAATTCCACGCTTTTGCAATCTGTCTCTCCCTGCGTTTTTTTTCAGGGAGTACTGATAACAAACTCCTCTTGATGAGGGCAGAAGTCCCTGAAAACTAGAAGGCAGACACGGTCCAGTATTGCACAAGAATACTAAGCACAGCCCTTGGCTTATGACTCCATCTTTCCTGAGAACCCTAGTGGTTGAAAGAAAGTAAAAGGCACTTATTATCCACTTCTGTTGTAACAGTTTCATTTCGACTTTGACCTTGTTGGGCTGTCAGGCTTCCAGATGAGGGTTTTGTGACACTAAGATTAAGAAAGATCTCAGTTATTCAGCTATTCAGCTATTCAGCTATTTCACATCCTCCCAAGACAGTGGGAAGTTGTCTGCACAGACATTTTTTTCTCAAAGCTTCTCTGTACTCAACCATTATTTAATTAAACACCAGCCATGTGCCAGGATCTGCTGCTTCTCTGTTTGGCATATCTGCAGCCTGGTGGCCTCAGCTGCAATCTAAGGTTGACAGACATTGCAAGGCTCAGAAGATACTAGAAAGATGAGGACTTGGTTGGAAGGATGAGGGGACGAAGGGAGAGAAAAGCCTGCTACTCCAAGGTGGGGGTGGGGGAGGCTTAAAATTGCCCAAGAAGGGCTCAAGGAAAACGTGGCAGTGGAATTTGGAATCTGAACTGTTTGTCAGAATTGATAAGGATGTTCTTTTTCCTTTTCTTTCTTTTTTTTTCCCTTCCTTTTTATTAAAGTATAGTCAATTTGCAATGTTGCATCAATTTCTGGTGTACAGCATAATGTTTCAATCATCTGTATACATACATAGATTCATTTTCATATTCTTTTTCATTATAGGTTACTGCAAGATATTGTGCTATACAGAAGAAACTTGTTGTTTGTCTATTTTATATATAGTATTTAGTATCTGCAAATTTCAAACTCCCAATTTATCCAAGAGGTGAATATAGCTCAGTGGTAGAGTGCATGCTTAGCACACATGAGGTCCTGGGTTCAATCCCCAGTACCTCCATTAAAAAATTAATTAATTAATTAATTAAAGATAAGGACATTCTTACCATGGAAATTTATCAGTGAAAAGTTGCTTGCCGTTAGGGGAGGAAGACATAAATATAGTGATGGATAGAATTTTGGAGAAAAACTTGTATGTAACAGTCATTAGAAACATACTCAGCAGGAAAACCAGAAGGTCCAGACAAGAAGCAAATGATTTCTCAAATGACAATAAGAAAGTCTCCCTAAATTTAACCTGAATCTCCCCTGCTCTGATACTTTACATACATTTCATCTCCTTTACCTCTCTGGGTTTTATTTAAAAAGCACTCTTTATATGGTGACTTGTGTAAACATGTCTCATGAAAGAACCAATCAGATTAGGTCATGGGGTGTAAGCTCGGTGACAACTGTCATAGCACACTGATGAATCACCATCAGTGATGAGGTGTCTGCAAGTCGTCTTTTACTAAAAATAAGGAACCTAAGCTTGTGAATGATTTCCCTATTTTTAAATAGGGGGTGAATTGAAGGTTATCTCGGTCACAGTGCCATTCTGACTTGTGTATGCTCCAGTGTTGTTGCCGGAGCAGCACAGATACCGGTGTGGTGACGGGGAAGCCACTGAGTGTACCTATTAACCACGCACCTCTTTGACAGATACCTGAACCACTCAGTGCAGACCTGGTGCCAGGCCCCGGGGGGTACATCCAGCTGCCAGCAGATGTGAGTTCCTGTCCTCAAGAAGCTTGCCAGGTAGCAGGAAAACCAGCCAAGTGCTTTTCATATACTGTCTGTATCTTCACAACAACCCTAAGAACTACTGTCAGTTTCCCCATCGTACATGTTTGGGGCAGCTAAGACTCTAAAGCTCACGGTCTAAACCAGCAGCTTCCAAGCACATCTGGGCATATGTTCCTTTCAGTGTAGAAAACTTTATTGCTCATCTGTGTGTGTATTTAAATAAGTATACATTTTTCTATATATTTAAATAAGTCTAGGTTTGTAGATAGTTATACTTTGTATATACATGTATACATATACTTACACTTTTTATGTACATCATATGGACCTCCCCGTACACTCACCTTGAAGACACACCACCGTGTGGCTTCCTGATTTTGTCCATGTCCAGTGGGAATAATCTGCTTCCAATCTCCCCTTCCCAACCTAACCCTAGATTTTGCTCTGGATGAGTGGGAATGGGTACCCTGTCTAAGAGCTTGATCTGTGGAATTAAAGACAAATAAACAAATAAAGAGCAGTAGTTTTCAAGTTTAGACTAGGTTTTTGTATGGCTAAGGATGTTTTGGCAGAATTCCTTGATGAGTTTCTTGGTTTTTTTTTTTTTTTAATATGCAAAGGTGAGTTTTTCTCCTTTTGTAAACCCTACCCATTTCCTTTGAATTCTCTTTCCTGCCTGAATCTTAAATATCTCCAACAAAAGGGTGAGCGCCTTGTCTGTTTCAGTCCCCATAGGACCCAGTAAAGGACTGAATGCATTAGGAAATCTTCGTCCTGTTGGAAAAAAGAGGACTTTTTATTTCAATTGTAGAATAGTTATTACTATCTTGTATCCTAACAGACTTCCCCAGACACAGGAGGGGGGCGGCTGGGCTGCTTTGATGTCTCCAGACATGGAAGACGAGGAACATGCAGCAGGTCATCTGCAGATGGATGAAGTAGCCTGGGTGACACCAGGGCTGTCACCTCACAGGCACAATGAAGAGGGGGGCTGGGAAACAGGGGCAATAGAGGCAAGTCCTCCCACCTCTCTACCCATCCTGGCCCCAGGGCCCCCAAAGTCACCCAACTTCCTCTTTCCCTCTTTGCTTCTTCCTCCATGGAGATGCCTGTACAGAACCACTAGGAGAATGGCTGCAGGTCCCTCCCCGACTTGGTACTGCCACGTCCCTCTGTGCCGTGAGACTCTGCTGCTGTCCTGGGTTCCAATTCTAACAGTCACTAATTTCCTGGGAGGCACGAAGCCTCACTTGCTCACCTAGAGGAAGAAAGCATGGAAGTTAATGAACAACCTTCCAAGGTCCTTCCAGCTCTGGCGTTTTTGACCCTGCCTCTCTCCTTTCTTCTTCCCTGGCCTTTTAGAATGAAGCAGGAGGATTTGTCCTAAAAACGTGCCTTGGGTTGTGGCATTGCTGTTGACCAGGGAGCTGCAGAGGAAGCATGAACGGAGGGCTGGGTCCTTTTCTCTCACAGGATGCGTGCACACACCCCATATTCTAACATGTTTTTCCATCTGACATTTCGAGTAACTATCCTCACGTTGTCAAGGTCTGTTTTGCATTCTCTGGAAGGAGCATACACCGTGACAAATGGTCTCCAATTAGGCATATGGCCCTGCATTGATTTCCTCGTTGCCAGGATGTAGTAACAAACTTATTGTCCCCAGATGTAAAAATAATGAACTTACCACCAAGAGTGGAACATTGACAATGTGAAACAGATTAGATCTATTGGAGCCTCAGAGACAATCCTTAATTTTCAGTAGAACATTGCTTTTTATTTTCATCCTAAGTGAATTTCAATTCCCTTCCTCCTAAAACCTTGTTTTAAGATGGTCAGAGTGATTAGGAGTTTAAAAGCTTTTTTTTTTTTTTAAGTGGATGTATTACTTGGAAATTGCGCTCAGCTATGACCAACAAAGACAGAAGACACAGTGGCTTATACATGACGGGGACTTTATTATCTCTCCTACGGCTTGAAGTTGGCAGGGAGATAGTTCAGCGTGGTCCAGTGGCTCCAAGATGCCCCCAAGGTCCCAGGTGACCTTTATTTCTGCCCCACTAGCTTTAATGTAATGATTTCTAGCTCTGAAATTGTCTCCTCATTACCAGATGGCCACTGCAGTACCAGACCTCACATCTGAGTTCCAGGCAGGGAGAGGAATTAGAAGGGAAGGGCATACGGGCACGTGGCACTCAAGTCAGTTGAGAGGCCCACTCAACAACACCTACCTGTATTTCATTGGCTGGAACTAAACCAAATGTCTACCTCCATCTGCCAGGAAGCCTGGAAGATGCAGATTTTTTTTCAGGGTACACTGACACTTTCCCCACCAAATTCAGGGGAAAAGGAGAGAAAGGAAAAGGGAGAGAATGAACTTGGGGTAGGCAACTGCCATAAGCGGGGTTGTTTTTCCTTCTAAAATTAATACCTGTTTACAGAAATGGAAAAGAATGAGGTAAAGTTAAAGTTAAAGAAAGATATTAACTTAGTGATCCCTAGTCGCATTTAATGTAATTGTTTTATTTTTTAATGTAATGTAATTGTATTTTTGATGTTTTACTAGTATTTGTGTTTTTCTGATTGTATTTCTCTGACTATAAAAGGGATGTCTATTTATTAGGGAAACTTTGAGCAAAGTACAGAGAAGAAAATAGAAATCACCCATAACCCAGAGATAATCATTAAACTATTTTGTTGCATTTTCTGCCACTTTTATATCTATTTTTCATATTATTAATCATAGTGTATGTATCAGTTGGTACCTTTTTTCACTTTCTAAATAAAATAAGTGAATTTATATACGACCCTACCTAGTGTTTCCCTGCACCCTCATAACAGAGCATTTCAAATCATTGTTGCAAAGCTGTTTGGAAGGTGCTTGAAGTAGGAGAGGATGAATAACATTGGCTGGTTTTCTCCTGCTCTGCTTCTGGGGGACCTTACAGCAAATGGGGCTCACTTCTCTTTCATGCACTAAGACTAGATGACATGCTCTCCTTTCTGTATTTTTCCATCTTAAAAAATGTCAAGCATCCATGCCAAGAGTTAAAATGATTTCTTCGGGGAACATGAGCCATCATGCCCATCTTGATGCAGAGCTCACAGAGGTGGATTCTGCCCTGGCTTGTAAATTCATAGGATCTCATAGCTAGATAGGGTCCTCATGACCCCCGTCCCAACCCCCAATGCAGCAGTGAAGAGAAGCAGAAAGGAAAGGTGCCCTGCTCAGGGTCACAGTCAGCATGATCAATAACCAGAACCCAGGTCTCTCGAGTAACTTCTAGTGATTTTCCAAACTACTTGAGATGCTTGGAATGATGCAACTGCTTGGTAAACTTCAAAGGAGTTACAACGCCTACAAAAATGTGCAACTAACTGCAGCCAGTTGTTAAAGGCATTAACTAAAGCTTAGAGATTCATAACTTGCTTAGGATGGCATTTCTCCAACAGGCAGTTCCATTGTATATACCTGGATTTTCAGGGAAAATATTCACTCTACAGAAAACAAGTTTTTCCATTCAGTGTTCATTGTCTATGAGCTCAGACCTTGTGAAGTGACAAAGAATGGTGCTAGAGATTTACAGAATTTGCAGCCCGGTTGGGGAGGTGAGAGAGACCTGAGCCAATATGGCGCATTCGTACAAATAATGGAATGTTATGCAACTGTAAAGGGGAGTGAGGTAAACTTGCATGAACTGTTATGGAAAGATGGCCATGATATAGCAGTGGAAGAAAACTGCTGATTGCAGTGGCGTTTGGTGATATATATAGTATGATCTCTTCTGTCTTTAAAAAACAAAGTGCATTCACACACATATTTTTGTATGCATAGAACACATCTAGACAAGTACACACAAACTTAACAGTGGCTGCTCAATAGAGTGGAATTTTAAGACGGGGAAATAACTTTTAAAAAAAATTTATTGAAGGGTAGTTTTTTTTTCCTTTTTTCACTCACCTACTTCTATTTTTAAAATACAATCATATATAACTGGTTTCCCCATCATACATTTTGAATAATTATAGTATCCACCAGAGAGGAATTGTGGCAATTAAATGAGTTGCTATGAATAAAATGCTTAGAATGCTCTGCCAGGCACATACTCAGAGCTCAATAAACATTAGCTGTTATGATGCTGCTGCTGCTGATGGTGGTGGTGATGATGTTGACGATGTGGATGATGAGTGTTCACACGATGCTGCTGGGCATGTACATTTGTACAAGTTATTTACAAAGCAATTTGACCAGATATGGATATATACATATATATATATATATATATATATATATATATATATACACATATATGCCAAAAGGCCTTTAAAATTTGAAAACATTTTGACCCAGTAGTTCCAATTTCAGAAATGTCTTCTATGGAAAAAATTGAATGAGTATATAAGAAATACGCACAAAGATGAATAAAGAGCAAAATGTTGGCAACAAGCTAAATGTTCAAAAACAGGAGTAGTTTAATAACTTATGGTACATCTTTACAATGGAATAGTATACATTCATGGTACAAGTGAATTCATTAATGTGGTAGTATGTTAATGATATAATATTAAGTGAAAAAAGGCAAATTTCCAAGTAACATCTACAATATGATTCCATTATGGTACAAAAAGTATAATGTACATATGTCTGTTTAAAAGAACATGCACTTGAATTTCTTTTTTTTAGTTTTTCCTTTAATTTTGTTTTTGTTTCTTTGTTTCATTTTTCACTTTTATTAGGTAGAATTGTTACAATTTGACTGCACATATACAATGTATTGCATGTAAATCTATATACACAATATACTGCACATTTAAAAAAATTTACGTATATGTACTGTTCATTGTTTCTAGGACCATTTAGAGCTTTAGCTTTTTAAACTTACATAGTTATCAAAGGAATAAAGCCAAGCACAAAATAAAAATTAATTCAAAAAGATACATACACCCCACTTTTAACAGCAACATCCTTTATAATTGCCAAGATATGGAAGCATCCTAAGTGCACATCAGTAGATGAATGGATAAAGAAGATGCAGCACATATATGTAATGCAATAAAATTCACCCATAAGAAAGAAGGATATTTTGCTATTTGTGGCCCTTCATTCACTTTTTTTTTTCACTTCAAAACCCAGAGTTTTATAACTGGCATAAACATTTCTATACATGCACTTGAATATTAACAGTATTGAACCCTGGGCAATTGCAAAAACTTTCTTCTTTTTTACTTAGATACAGTCTTCAATTTTTTCTACAATGACTATCTATTACCTTTACAAGTATTTAAAAGAAAGGCAAAAGGCCTTTGGGAGAGCATTTCACCTGCAGCCTCCACGCCAACAGACTGGCGCGGGGCTACCTCTGGCTGGGAGCCCGAGGAGATGCAATGCTTCCAGGTTCCAAGGATCCAGTGGGCAAGTTTTTTCAGTGTCTACTGCAGACTCAGCAGACAAAGGACTAGTGTCTGGCCTGACTCAGGAGACGGATTTTGAATGTTGACTAAATGCCAAGAAGAAGGAAATAGGTGAGCAAAATCAGGT
This sequence comes from Vicugna pacos, assembly GCF_048564905.1. Taxonomy (NCBI): domain Eukaryota; kingdom Metazoa; phylum Chordata; class Mammalia; order Artiodactyla; family Camelidae; genus Vicugna; species Vicugna pacos. The sequence goes on from NC_132990.1 coordinate 1,217,083, forward strand.
CAAGCTACTGCAATCAGCAAACTCAGATTCTTATGATAAGCATTCTTCTCATTTTGCGTGGTGCAGTCCCAGTGGGCCTCTGGTCTCAGCACAATTATGAATAACAAACACCCCTTTCATTCTTATTCTCCCTACCCACTTGGAGTTCGCTCACTTGTTTCATTGTTCGCTCGTTTCAAATTTGTTCTTCCAGCTGCTGTATTTCCTATATGTTGAAGTTGGTTAAAGGCTTGATTCACGTTCAACTTCTTTTTCGGCAAGAATCCTTCATAGATGGTTCTGGGTGCTGTATGTTGCCTCGTGTAGGGAGGTACACAGTGTCTGGGTGCCCTGCTTTCAGTAATACACACATTGACAAGTGGATTCATGTGGTGTCCACATGACTGAGTCATTGTAAAGTTTCTCATCCATTCATTCAACCATTTCATGGTTTCATCCATGAATGAATGGTTGCATTAGAAGCTAGAAAATAGGTCTAATTACACTATTCCTTCCAAATTTATTGACTGGAATCCTTTTGTAGAGAAAAATGATCCTTATCAATTAGGACTTACTCTCTAGGATAGTAAGGGCTGAATAAACACTTGTCTCTTTCCCTTTAATGGTCAATTTTCAGAGTAAGGAGTTGAAACCCTAGTTGTTTCCAGTGAGGTCTACAGTTTCTATTTTGTTTTTTTGTTTTGGTTTTTTGAAGTTTTTTGTTTGCTGTTTTTCGGTGGGAAGATTTCTACTTCCTTTTTGAAAGTCTGGTACCATGCTGAATTCATTGGGTCCTCCTTTAATTTAAATGCATTTATAAAACAAATTATCCTCACAAATTAGGAATTGTCCACAGTAGTCAGGGTTCTCCAGAGAAACAGAACCAGAACCAGTAGGATGTGTGTGGATAGAGAGAGAGAGAGAGAAAGAGAGAGATTTATTCTAAGAAGTTTGCTCATACCACTGTGGGCCCAGCAAGTTTAAAATCTGCAGGGCAGGCAGGCTGACTGGAGACCCAGAGAACAGCTGACGCTGAAGCTCAAGGCCAAGGCTTCTGGAGTCAAGACCTCCTCTTCTTCGGGGAACCTCTGTCTTCTTTTCTTATGGCCTTCAATTGACTGGGTAAATCCCACGCACGTTAAGAAAGGTAATATATGCTTTACCCAAGGCCAACTGATTTAAATGTTAATCTCATCTAAGAAATACATACCGTGACAGCAATATCTAGACTGATGTTTGACTAAACATCTGGGTACCATGGCCTAGCCAAGTTGACATATCATATTAACCATCACATTATCTCTGTATTTAAAAACAAAACAAAACAAAAAACTGGCAATACAAGTTAGGAAACGTAAAATGGGTGATAAGGTCAGGGCTTACTGGAGGTATTCAAAGACGCAAAAGGACGCTGGGACTGAACCAAACAAGAAAGGTCTGAATTCATTATTTCTGTGTGTTCTACTGGCTTGAGCACCAGACCGAGAGGGGGCAAAAATGGCCCTCGTTCTGACACTTCTCACATGGAATTTATACTGGGTCACTGAGTTTCAGAATCTTCACCTGAAAATCCAGGCTACTAACTACTGTTCTACCTGCCATCATACTTTGTTATGACAGCCAAGAGCAATTGCATATATTAAAGTATTTTGAAAACTCCAAACTTGTTATGCAAGAATCAGGTGTCATTAGACTGCTTTTGTCAGACAACCAACGAACCACAGAGTGTCAAGCAAATGTGCTTTGAAGATACAGTAATTGCAAAGCCACATCATGATGTTCATTGACTTTCTCTTCATTTGAGAGAAGCCACCAGTCTTCAGACCCACTTTTTAAGAAGAGGGACTGTTGTTACTCTCCTAAGGGGAAAGGAATCAGAGCACACATTTTCTATATTAATGCCTTTCTCTATAAATTCGTGTTTCCCTTAGAATTCCTATTTCTGTGTGTCAACCAGGGAGCATTGACAAGTGCAAAGGATAGATTTCTGACTGGCTTGATTCATTCATTTACTTATTCAATAGGTTTTTATCAAACACCTATTATACGTGAGACAGCACGACAGGTGCTGTTGAAGACACAGATATGAATCAAGTCTAGATTCTGTCCTTGAGCAATTTACAGATTCTTTAGAGGAAGATGCCATAATTTAAAAAAAAAAACCCTGTAATGTAATGTAGAGATTGAAATGTACCATGAGAGAGAGCAGTAACATCCCACGGAAATTCAGGGAAGGCGAGATCAGTTTCAGCAGAAGGCTCCAGACAGCTTCCTGGAGGAGGTGGCACTGCTAGACTGAAGAATAGAGAGAGATTTGGGCCGGTGAGGTGGGGCAGGGTGGAGCAGATAGAATCCGGACAGGATGCTGTCAATGTGGTGGAGAATACCAGGTACTTACAGGGAAGAAATAAGAAGGCTGTTTGAACATGTGCTATTGTGTTGCAATTTATAAATTCTCTCCTTTACCTCTAACTTCCTTCTCTATGCTTTTGGAGAAGATCCTAAGATTTATCTAACACTGAGATGGCAAAAAGACTTCCTCTGTCTGGGTGACCAGCTTCAATGCATGAGTAGCAGAAGGTCACATCAGGTCGGTCAGCTCAACGGAGCAGGTCATTGTCTGAGAGCTACTTAATCTGTTATAATTTTATTGTACTTGGGGTGCCTTTCAATTCTAAAACTACGATTCTAATGATTCTCAGAAATCAATGCTCGTCTGAAGGTTCTTTGACATTTTACATATAAACCTTTCTTAGCTAGAGGACCCAATGTCCATAGTTCATAAACAGAAAACACAGAACTTAATTTAGCCTCCTTGATGATGCGGGGTCACCCTCAAAACAGAAGGGATCAGACTGTGCTGTAGCACAGTATTGCTGGGGTCCACAGAGGCACAAAGGGTAATATGTCCCCAGACTCAGTGGCTCCAGATTGCTCTGTGATAATCATTTTCTTTCTTCTTTTTCTGCTTGCTGTTGAACTGTTGAACATTCAATGCTCAGATTTTGATGCTGTCAGCATATCTACCCATTTTATCTCATTTTTGTTCTGTTTGCTGCTTTTATTCTCCATGAGTCTTGGGAGTCAGATCCCCAAGTTCTGTTAGAATTACATGTAAATTAAGAGCAAATCAGCTCTGAATAAGGATCTAAGATTACTGCCATGGCCTGTTTCTTGAGACTTAGTGCAATGTGGTCTGCTGTTTAATTAAAGGTGTGTATGTCAGAGAGAGAGAAAAACACACACACACAGAGTGTATATTTGCATGTGTGTGGATATATAAATGTGCTTTTCCTTTCTGGTGTTTTAACTGTGATTGTGTGAAGTCAAGCTCAGGATAAGTAAAACGTGACAGCCTATAATTTGCCTAAAGAAATTGAGAAGCATAGAAAAATCTAAGATTAGAAGAAATTCTGTAACATTGCATACAAGAGATAATCCTGGTTGCCCCTAGGATTACACAAACACTTTGTGAGGATTATAAAGTAGGATAAGGAGCAATCGTTATCTCTGAGAAACAGCAGTTACATTAGTCCAAATTCCCATGGGAAATTGAAAGAAATTGATGATCAGACTTGAGGTCTCAGACTCCCAAACTGGAGTTCCTTCAGTTACTACGAAATGCTGCCCACATGATAATCATTATTCAAAATCAAAAGAAATCCTATGCCTCTGAACTTCTACACCACATTGGGAGGGTACATAACCAAGCATGCGGGTTTGGAGTAGGTACCATGGGTCCCCCTAATCAACCAACGAGTGTGCTAAACAGAATCACCTGAAGGGCTTGTGAAAAACGTGGATGCTCAGGTCCCATTATTAAGAGTCTATTTTAGCAGATCTGGGATTGGGACCAGAAGTCTGGGAGAGATTTTCACCCTTAACTACTTAAGCATCCAACTCCATTGTAACTATAATACCGTTATCACTCCAGGTTTGGATTTTACGAGAAACGTAAATTGCCTTTGTGTCCCCAGTCATTTAGTGTTCAGGCTGGGGCTTTAGATAGCCAGAAGGTCATTGTTTTACTTTGTTTTGTTTTGTTTTTTCACAGCACATCCTTCTTCCTGCTGTGGCCTTTCCTGTCCGTCTCACTGTGTACTTCTCAGCTGCTTTGCCCACGCCTGTGCCAAGATAACAGAGTACCTAGGCATGCATGAGATCCCACCCAGTTTCTTTCTGTTCTCCCTCGACTTGTGATACTCAGCTGGAAGTGGTGACGAGGTTACTACAGGACGTTCTAACTGGCCGGGCCCTGCCTCACGGGATGGTTGAGGCTTTTTCAGCAATGATCATGTTTTTGAAAGAAGGGTCAAGTGGTTGAAGGTAATGTTAATAGTAAAAATGGTGACAGTGATTCAGCTGGGAACTCAAAGTATCTGACGGGGTTGAAGGCACACCTGCCAGATGCTACCCCAGCAGCAATAGGGGAGCTTAGTGAGAGTAGACACCAGAATAGGTGTTTTTAAACACATTACCTCATTTAAAACTCACGACAGTCCTAAGATGGGAATACGATTGTTCCTTTTTTATATATAATGAAACTAAAGTAGAGAAGCAATTGATCCAAGTTTGTACAGCTAGAAAGATGCAAAGACAGGTTGAAAATCAGTGTGGCAGGTGTAGGGTTTTACTTTTGGCCACTGGCCTACATTGGCACACAACCAGATTTGTGCCAGACTATGATCTGAATACACATTCAGATGTTGCAAGGATCTGAATGCTTGCCTGTGATCCTAAGCAATGCTATGGAGAAGGCTGGTTCCCTCTGTATACCTTGGGGGCATTGTAGGAAAACTGAACCATGTAGGTTCTAGAAGCTTTGTACCAAAAGGCCAAGAAATCTTCTGTACCCTGAAGTCAGTATCAGGGTCTGCGACTGATTCAATGCCTGGGGGAAACATGGCGGTCTCACTGAACACAGGGAGCCCTCTCCATCAGGGAGCCCTGTAGAATTCCGAAGAAATCACAGAGAAGGAGGCTGCCCACAGGTCTGCAGGACCTTGAGAGCTGGCCTGTGGGCTCCCTGCTGCTTTAGAGAGGTTCCAGTCTCCTTCCTCATACTTAAAATCAGATGTCAACATGATGGAGCTGGGTTGGAAATAGCATTGTCACCAATGAACGCTGAACCCGGTGGTCTCTGAACACCTGGGTGGCTGAGTCGCTAAGGACCCTGCAAACGAATAGGGTAAACACATGAGGCCTGGGTCTCCCAGCCAACCCTGTTCCAACCAGAATAGCTCAGCTGAAATATATTTTATATATTGAGCTTCTCTGTAAACTTCTATTTGAAGAAGGTATTCCATGTTAAGAAACATGCTTGAAAATAACTGTTTCTATCCTCCTGAATTCATCTATTATTTTTCCTAAACCCTCCTGGGTAGTTGGGGATCTGAAGTCTAGTCTCTGAGGCTGAACAAAGTCTGAGGAATAACCTCTCCCTGCCGTAAGTTACCAACTTATCTGGTTGGTCTCTGTCTTAGCCCTTTATTGAGATGGAAAAGGGACCAATGTATCAAGTGCCCTTGATGGCAAAATTGTATCCTTGTCTGAGGAAAGGACAACTCTTCAATTAAACCTGATACTTCAGGTCACAAAGGGATGAAGGGACTACCACTCAGGTCCCTGTATATCACTGTGGAAAGAACATCACTTCTACCACTGTCCACCCTTAGTCAACTCATACCTGAGTGTCTATTGTACAAAATATCCAGAGAAAGCCTGAGTTCCCTTGGGCAGGGAAGAGTGTCTGGCTATCTAGCTCCAGCAGACGCCATTGATTGCCTGCTTGGTGATTATTTCCCACCCATATCCACCTCTTTTCTGCTGTGTTGACCTAAAACAAATAGATGGCGAGATATTTCTCCAGTAAAGATGGGTTTACTCAGGATCAGCAGAGGATTGCAATTTGGGGTCTAGAACCATGTGAGCCATGTGCAGGTCCCCGCAGGGCAAGGAAAGAGAAGGCTTTTGCAGAGAAGAAAAGGAAGTGGGGAAGGCTACAGTAAACAGTGTCCATGGCTTTTCACTGGCTGAGTCCTGTCCTTACCAGGAAAGAAGAGGGGTCCTCCTTCTTCCTGTTGGGCTCTGATGTTCTGATGTCATCACAGGGCATGAGAATATCCTTTTCTGGTCTCCCAGCCCTAATATTTAATTGAGGTTTCAGGGTATTAATTTTTTTTTTTTTTTTACAGCTGGCAGGGCCCATCTCCCATTGTTGAGACTGACAATATCAGATGTTCACTTTCAGCCTCTCGTATTGTGGACATGGGAACAGAACCTAGCTCTTTAGGGGGCTTCTGGAAAGGATTTTCTCTGTCTCAAAAGCAGTGATATATCAAGGGGGTTGGAAGGGAGGGTGTAAGCTCAGGGGTAGAGCATGTGTTTAGCATGCACACTGTCCTGGGTTCAGTCCCCAGTACCTCCATTAAAATAAAAATAAATAAATAAATAAATAAATAAATAAATAAATAACCAATTACCCCCCCCAAAAAAGTCCATGAAAATGCCTGTCTCCTTCATCAGTTGCCAACACTTGGCAAACAGTATCTCCTTTCATCCTCAAAACAACCCTTTGAGGTGGTTAATAATATAGTCCTGATTTTACAGATGAGAAATCTGAGGGTTACAGAGATGAATAACTTGACCAAGATCGAGTCTAAGAGACGGCAACACCAAGATTTGAACCCAGATATGTGTGGCTTCTGTGATGGTTTGAACTACATCCCCCCAAAAAGTTAGGTTGAGGTCCTAATCCCCAGTACCTCAGATTGTGACTTTGTTTGGAAATAGCATCTCTACAGAGGTAATCAAGTTAAAATAAGGTCATTAGGGTGGACTCTAATCCAAAATGACTGATGTCCTCATAAAAAGGGGAAATTTGGGCACAGAGCTAGACACATACAGAGGGAAGATGATGTAGAGACACACAGGGAGAAGACAGCTATGTGGCTGGAATGACACATGTACAAGCCAGAGAGCAGCAAGGATTGAGAGCAAACACCAGAAGCTAAAAGAGACAAGAAAGGATGCTCCCCAAGAGCCATCAGAGAGAGCTCATCTCTGCTCACACCCTGGCTTCAGACTTCTATGAAACAATACATTTCTGTTGTTTTAAGTCACCCAGGTACTTTTTTGGTACTTTGTTAGAGAAGCTCTAAGAAACCAGTAGAACTCCCAAACACTTGAGCGCATTCTTACAGTGCTCACTGAAAAGATGCAAATATAGACATGTTTGGCCAGGAACATTACTAGAAGTGGGGGCAATCCTAGAAAATGGTAGTGTCTTCTCGAAGGGCACAAAGGTGGAGTCAAGCAAATCATGTGTTGGCCCAGCTGGAGAGCCAGGCTGCAGTGGAGACCACCACAAACTCAATCTGCATTCATCAAACTGTAGCTATGGCCATAAGTGTTTCACACACAAAACACAACACCCTGCAAGGTTGGTATCTCTACCCCAAAACAGATGATGGAACCTGGCTGGCCCTGAATCCCACAGTTGAGAAAGAGAAACAAGCCCTTAAACTTAGAGCTTCTGACAAGCTCCACTGTTCTTTCTGCCTGGTGAGATTTATTCCCACAAGAAACAATCCTCAGGGACATTGCCTTCAGTATGTGAGCAGATGTCAGAAGGGACACTGTGCAAGTACAGTATTTGCCTCACATGTTGAACTTCCGTGTATCCTTGGCTCTCTAGGGATTTGGGAGTAGGTTTTGGTTTTAGACTTTTTTTTTTTTTTAAGACAAATTGGTCAGTGTGATCAGTTGCAGTTCCTCCATATGCTGTCTCAGAACACCCAACTGTATCTCCCTAATGGCCTCATTTCCCCCTTCTGTTACTGTGCATTCTACTACAACAGGGCTAATAACTGCAACTCATTAACTTCAGAAGTGCCTTGAGATTAAAAACGAAAGAGCTTACATCAAGGAATTTAGTAGGCTGGACGTAGGCAGAAGAACTTGTCCCTTAAGTGGAAAACGCTGAACTTTGGCTTCCAGCCCTAGGCATCTCTGACGTCTTCAAGCCTGTGATCTTGAGACTGTTGCTTTTCAGTTTAGCAGACTCATGGGTGCATCCTCTACTACCTGGGAGAAGTACCAACGGGAAAGCCCTCCCTTCCTTTCTACGTCCTGGGGATGAAAAGGTGCTTTAATGTCATGGATCAGTCACCACACATTGTCCAACTAACAGCAGCTCAGGAATGAGGAAAATGGGAGTGACAATTCAAGCTGTGGGTTCCAAGATAGGTGAACTCCAAGAGGAAAGAAATAGTCTGGAATTACCTTTATTCATCACTCAGTTCACCCTTTCAGAATGAGGAATTTCCATAACTTCCTTTACTCTGCATGTTTCATGGAACCCTGCTTGGTAACTTCAAACTCCCAAACCTCACATCTAAAGCTCTCCACACCCTGGCCCTAACTTCTTTCCCACCAGACTCCAACCACCCTTCTACTTGAAATCTCCATTTGACCCAAATGACTCCAAAATATGTCTGGCACTGTTTTCTCTTCCTGTCCCCTTGCTCTCAGGACCTCCCCACCAGAATCCTAATGTAGTGCCAGGGGACCCATCCTCCAGTGCAACGGGTCTAAATTGCCTGTGTAGGGACTGGCATGATCAGAACCACCTGAAGGGCTTGTTAGAATTTCCTAAGCTCTGCTCCGAGTCACAGCCAAGTTTGTGAACCTAAAAGCCCGAACTCACTCACCCAGTACAGGACTCCCCCCTGAACCATCCTAAGACATGAAAACCAGCACCTGCTTCAGCGTTCAGGCATGGTCTTAAATTGCATTTTTAAACGATGCTAATTGTCGAAAATTTCTGCCACGTGTTGAGGCAATATTATCTTCTTTGCAAATCCTTCTCTTTGACCTAATTCTGTCATGTGAGTCACACAAAATAAGTCTGATAACTCTTCCCAATAGCAGTTGTTCAAATATCTAAAGATAGATCTCACCTCCCATTCACTTCCCTCACCCCCGCCGCCATCAAGTCTTCAACTTTCTGGCTAAATAACTCTAACTCCTTCAAATGCAGATCATAATTTACCGTCATCATCAGAATCCTTGCCAGAGTTCCACGAGACAGGTACAGTTCATTATTTCCATGGCATAGATGAGGAAACTGAGGCTCTGGGAGGTTAAGTAACTTCCCCAAGTGCATGCAGTTAAGTGCCAGGGCTTGGACCTGAGCTGGTCTGTCTGACTTCAAAGTGGATAGCCTTAGTGGATAACCACCAATTTGTTCAGTGTTCTTTGGACAGTCTCCGATTTTACTGTCTTTCATTCAATGTGATATCCTGAATGGGACACAATGTTTGTGAACATGCCTGCCCAGCACAGCATGCAGAGTTCTTTTATTGCCCACTGTCCACTTCTGTTAACACAGGCCAAGATGATCTTGGTATTTCCTGGCAGCTCCACCACATGGTTAACTGATATCGATTAAAATTAACATGGACTGATGTAAAAATCAGGTGTTATCTTTACTGTATTAATTGTCTATCATGGGATTCCTCTCCCTGCTGCCGCATCTGGGGAGGGCTCGGGGTCCTCATTCCATTTTTTTTGGTGCCTCCATCCCCTGAGTTGAGGGATGTGTGGGGACCTTCCTTGGTCCCCAAATCAAGAGTAAATTTCACTGGGGAAAAGTTGCCTATCACATGCAAATGAGAACTGCAGGAGTGAATACAGTGTTAGATAAGGCACATCCTGCTCTCAAAGGAGCAAAGAAAAGAAAGAGGAGGCAGGAGTGCTGAGTGGGAGAGACGAGGGCCTGATTCCCAACCATATGGCTGGTGATATAAAACTGTCAAGCGGAGAGATCTTGGGAAGACTCAATCCTTTCTTTTCCAACTTTGTGACTGATGTCACTTTGTGACTCTGTAACCCCCGGTGACTAAGCAGAAGAGCGTGCCAGATGCTTAAAGCTATCACCCTGTATGTCGTATTCTGCACCTGTAAAGTTAAATTCTTTTAAGCCGAGTTAAAGACTTTCCTTCGACTTGTACTTAATTGTACCTTATGTATTTATCTTGTGAGTGTTGGTCCGTCTTTCCAAATTTTAAAAAGTGTTTTGTTTTGTTTTGCTGTTTAGCCTGACACGGCAAGAATCAGATTCTACAGAGTCACCACTCCCAGCTCTGAACCTCCCACAAATGGAATGAACATGCCTTCTATGTCACTGATAAGACTGTTAAATAGGAGTTGACCCCGGACAGGTAGCATTGCCACAGAAGTACAGGCTCAGGCTGGGAGAGCAGTGGGTCTGGCTTGTTCATCACTGACTGTCCAGAACACCACACAGGGCTCCACGTAGAGACAATACTATGTCAAGCCTTGTATAAATCAATCAGTAAGGTCCTTCTCCAGTTCTGAACCATAGAATATTAGAATATCTTACCTGGAGAGGACCTAAAAAATCAATTAACTCAACATGCTCTCTTCACATAGTCAGAAAATGAAATCCAAAGAAGAATGATTCCTTACCTCAAATCACCTACGTAGGGTAAAAAAAAACCTGCTCAGTGGCCCAGATTTCCTATTTTCTAAAGCAGAACGCTTCCCACCACATGGAGCAGTGGACTTCCCAGCCAACATTCTCCAATGATGTGTGTTCACCCCACAACTGGACTACTGCTTTCAAGCCTGGGAGATCCTGTGGAAACCCCAATTAGGGCAGAAGAAGTACTTTTGACTCAGAGGCCAAATGCTCCTGGGTGAAAAAAAAAAAACCACATCCCTAGGTCTTAGGTACTAACTTTGTCATAATAAGGGAAAGATTCTTATCAAAAAATTCCAGAAAGTAGCTCTGGGGTTCTAGAGGTGGAAAAAAAAATTTTTCATCACTCCTTAGACACTTTTCCAAGGAAATAAGTGGAGATGCCAATATTAAAGCCAATGTCAACCCATCTACATCCAAGCTTTAATTTTAGGCCATACACGTTGCATAGCACCAGACTGCTTGCTCCCGAATCTGTCCTCAGTTATTTCAAGTTTGACCTCCACTAGCCCTCAAACAAGTTACCCAGGAAAGTGTGAATTTGACTACCACCGCTGTCTGCAGCCTTTCCCATCTGCTGCTCCAGACTAGTCTCCCAGTGGCTTCCTAAGGTAGCCTACATTTGCAGCCTTCTTCTGCAAGGACTCTCTGCCCTGAGTTGTTCTCTTTACTAACCATATTACAGAAGCAAAAACAGTTATCACTTCAAGGATACACTTAACTCATTCAGTACTACTGCTGCAGGGGAGGTGTCTAAGGTTTGGTTTTTTTCCACATTAAAGAAATCATAGAAATGAACAAGTTTAGCTCTCTGGATACTCATAGAAATTGTTTTCTTTTCTAGATGCACAGTACTATTTTTGCATAAATGAATAATTCATTCTTTTTATGTATTGTGGGATAATTTACATAGAGTAAAAGTCATCTTTTTAAGGGGTACAGTTCTATGTTGTGCACCTTATTTTGAGCATACATTTGTTCTTACAGACTGAATTATACACCCCCTCAAAATTCAGGTGTTGATGTCCTAATCTTCAGTGTGACTGTATTTGGAGACAGGGCCATTAAGGAGGTAATTATGATTAAATGAAGTCATAAGGGAGGATTCTAATCCAATAGGACTGGTGCCTTTATAAGAAGAAAAGCTACCAGGAATGTGCTCACACAGAGGGAAGGCCAGTGAGGACGCAGCAGGAAGGAGGCCGTCTGCAAGCCTGGACAAGAGGCCTCAGAAGAATCCAACCCTGCCGGCACCTTGATCTTGCACTTCCAATGTCCAGACCTAAGAGAAAATAAATTTCTGTTGTTTAAACCACCGTCTGTGGTATTTTGTCACGGCAGTCCTACCCGACTAATATAGTTATGTGACTACCACCATAATCAAGATATAGAACATTCCATCATTCCACCATTCCACCTTTGAAGTCAATCTCATTCCCCACCTTCAGTGCCTGGCAACCACTGAGCTGTTTCTGTTCCTAGAGTTTCACCTTCTCCAGAATGCCATATAGATGGACTCATACAGGTTAGAGCCTTTTTAAACTGGCTTTTTTCACTTAGCATCATGCTGTGAGTTTCACCTATGTTGCCGCATGGATAATCCGTTCGTTTTGATGAAGACATTTTGAGACTGTATGAGCAAGAGAAAAGAGAGAGAGAGACAAGGAAGAGGACCAGGATGAAGGTTTTGAGGAGGGAGGGGATGTTGAGTCCAGAGTCAGGTATTGGAGAAATTGAATGTACTCAAAATATGGTACAAAGAATTATTTTAGATTTTTTTTTCCAAAATCGATTCTAGACAAATCTCTCCCCTCTTTCTTTCTCTTTGGCCTTATGTCAGAGTTGAGATAATTTCTCAGTCCCCAATATCCTATTACCCGTAGTCTGTGTGAGGCCTCACTCCTGCTTAATTTGATTATGTTTCTCAATTTATTTTCTACACCACTGCTGTCTTCCCACAGGCTCTCTCTCTAATATGTTCATTATATGTGCTTAGGTGAGTAGGGATCCTTAAAACCTATAAAGGGCTGATCTGTATATTTATGTGTTTTAAATACACATAAAGAGTATTGGGATATAGAGCTTCAACTGTGTGCTGTTCACTCAGCACTGTTTTTAAGATCTCTCCATGATTAGTTAATATGTAGTGCTCTGTAAACCTAAAGAACTCTACAAATATTTACTACTTTAAGTAGTAGTAGTAGTAGTAATAACAATAATTTTTTCAAAGAATCTTTTTGAGCATCTACTATATTCTAGGTATTTTTTTTAACCCTAGGTATAGAGAAATTTTTTCTTTAAAAAAAAAAACACACAGTTCCTTATGGAGAAATACAGTAAACAAATAAGTGCATAATTAACTACATAAATATGATTGTGATAATCCTAAAATTGTAAAGAACTAAGTGGTATGAGAATTTCTAACAGCAGGGCCCAACCTCATCTTGAGACTCAGGGCCAGTTTCTCCGAGACATGGACACTTCAGCCAACTTCTTGTCCCTTGAGCTAGGGGCTCAACTTCTTGTATGTTGTCCATAAACCAGGTGGGTTTTGCACTGTTTTTCTTAGAAGGATAAGTTTGAACAAACGAAATCTAGGACTGAGCTGCAGAAAATTGGGTCCAATGACTTGTGGGGAGATGAGTCAAACTCAGGTCACTGGGAATGACAGAGCAACACGGAAGATTGAAAACTGGTGTCATAAAAGAGAACGTCAAGGCGGTTGAGTATGGCTCAGTGGTAGAGAGCATGGTTGGCATGCATGAGGTCTTGGGTTCAATCCCCAGTTCCTCCATTAAAAACAAATAAATAAATAAACCTAATTACAACACCACTCACCCCAAAATGAATATAAATACAAAACAGAAACAGACTCATAGACATAGAATACAAACTTGTGGTTGCCAAGGGGGTGGGGAATGGGAAGGGACAGACTGGGATTTCAAAATGTAGAACAGATAAACAAGATTATACCATATAGCACAGGGAAATATATACAAGATCTTGTGGTAGCTCACAGCAAAAAAATAAAAAGTGACAATGAATATATGTATGTTCATGTATAACTGAAAAATTGTGCTCTACACTGGAATTTGACACAACATTGTAAAATGACTGTAACTCAATAAAAAAAAAGATTAAAAAATAAAAATAAAAATAACAAACAAACAAAAAAGAGCATCACCTTCCCGTCTGTGCCTGTTGTGCTGTCACAACACACCAGCATCAACAACAGAAATATTGAGCTCCTACTGTCACGTGTGGTAAGTCAAACTGCGGGTCCATTTGTTTGCATGGATGGAGGTGCAATCAGAGGAAGTAAGTAACAGAACGCCCGGACACAGGACCGAGTCGCTGTTCTCAGCGACCACACGGGATTGCACAGAGCGGAAAAACCCCAAGCTCAAAATAAAAGATGAATGCCCCCCAAACCAACTATGCACCTTTTGTGGCATCAGTTTCACTTTACTATGAAGAAAGAAGCGGAAACAAACAAGAAGCAGTCTAGGAACAGGAAGCGCAGGAGTGTGGATCAGTTAGTTAAGACAGCGGGCAAATCCCTGCTCCCTACTGCCACCAGCCTCAAGAGCCAGATCTCCCTGTGGGTTAATGGCATTTATAAATATTTTCCCTGTCGTGACATCGCCAGATAAGGATCTCGAGAGCTGTCAACAGGATTTGGCTTTCATGCAAGCCTGTATAAACACTGTTCTTCATTCAGAGAGCATTTTTGTATTTTCTGAAAATGCAGACTTATTTGAAAAATGCCTGGTTTATCCTCTCCCAATCTACCCCTACCCCATGAACTAATCTCTTACAAATCTATGTTGGAGGAATAACATTAGATTGTAACTGCTTACAGATCTGCAGTCCTCTGACTGAGGAAATCTGAAATTGCAAACTGCTGGGAAGGATTCACCAAAATGCTTGATGTTTAATGGTGCTTAAAAGACTAAGATCACAGTTTATTTCAAATGTATTTTGAAGGCCTCTCAGTTTGCCTTTTTTGTGTTTTGACATGAATAGAGACTTAACACCAAGGTGACTAGAAACTAATGAAATTTATCCTTAAGCCCCGAGGAGAAAACACATAATTCTCTTTTAGTCTCACCACCTTACTATTTGAATATGATTTATTGTAACAAATATTTATTGAGCTTTCTTATTAAATTCAAGAGAGAAACAAAAATGAGCAAAACACAGACTTAAAGAGCCACGGTCCTTATATGGACTTCCAGTGATGTTTTAATAACCATATTGTTCTTAACTATCCATACCTGCAAATCCACTGGGGGAAAAAATTAGGCTCAAAACTTTCATCAGATTCTCAGAGGCATCTGTGGCTTCCAGAAATTTAAGGATCTCTGTCCTAGTTATGTAGAAAGAGTGAAGGGAGAGTATAGCTCAAGTGGTAGAGCATGTACTTACCATGCACAAGGTCCTGAGTTCAATCCCTAGTACCTCCATTAAAAAGTAGATAAATATATTAAGTCTATTCTTAGTCTTTTGAGGAATCTCCATACTGTTTTCCACAGTGGCTGCACCAAACTGCATTCCCACCAGCAGTGTAGGAGAGTTCCCTTTTCTCCACAGCCTCTCCAGCTTCTGTCATTTGTGGATTTTTGAATGATCGCCATTCTGACTGGTGTAAGATGATACCTCACTGTAGTTTTGATTTGCATTTTTCTGATAATTAGTGATACTGAGCATTTTTTCATATGCCTATTGATCATTTGTATTTCTTCCTTGGAGAATTGCTTCTTTAGGTCTTCTGCTCATTTTTGGATTGGGTTGTTTGGTTTTTTTTTTTGTTATTAAGTCATATGAGCTGCTTATATATTCTGGAGATCAAGCCTTTGTCGGTTTCATCATTTGCAAAAATTTTCTACCATTCCGTAGGTTGCCTCAAAAGACTAGGAATGTCATTCTAAGTGAAGTAAGCCAGAAAGAGAAAGAAAAATACCATAAGAGATCGCTCATACGTGGAATCTAAAAAACAAAAACAAAACAAACAAAAACAAAGAGTAAATACAGGACAGAAATAGACTCATAGACAGAGAATACAGACTTGTGGTTGCCAGGGAGGCGGAGGGTGGGAAGGGATAGACTGGGATTTCAAAACTGTAGAATAGATAAACAAGATTATACTGTATAGCACAGGGAAATATACACAAAATGTTATGGTCGCTCACAGAGAAAAAATTGTGACAATGAGTGTGTATATGTCCATGTATGACTGAAAAATTGTGCTGAACACTGGAATTTGACACAACATTGTAAAACGATTATAAATCGTTAAAAAAATATAAAAAAAGTACAAAAAAAAAAAAGACTAGGAATAGACTTACCACGTGACCCAGGAATCCCGCTCCTGCGGGAACCATACTTCAAAAAGACACCTGCACCCAAATGTTCATAGCAGCACTATTTACAATAGCCAAGACATGGAAACAGCCTAGATAGCCATTGACAGATGACTAGATAAAGAAGATGTGGTATATTTATACAATGGAATACTATTCAGCCATAAAACAACATAACATCATTTGCAGCAACATGGATGTCCCTGGAGAATGTCATTCTAAGTGAAGTAAGCCAGAAAGAGAAAGAAAAATACCATATGTGATCGCTCATGTGTGGAATCTAAAAACAAACAAACAAAAAAAAACATAAATGGAAAACAAACAGACTCAAAGACATAGAATACAAACTTGTGGTTCCCAAGGGGGTGGGAAGGGACAGACTGGGACTTCAAAATGTAGAACAGATAAATAAGATTATACTGCATAGCACAGGGAAATAAATGCAAGTTCTTATAGTAGCTCACAGTGAGAAAAATGTGGCAATGAATAAAGGCTTGTTCATGTATAACTGAAAAATTGTGCTCTACACTGGAAATTGACACAACATTGTAAACTGAGTATAACTTAATTAGAAAGAAAAAGTAGATAAATAAACCTAATTACTCCCCCTCCAAAAAAATTACAAGCATATTTAAAGATTGAATGGTAAACTATTAAAGGGGAAATGGTACTTTAAAGCCATTTAGTCTGAGTTAGCCTCCTTCAGCTTACAAATGAGAAAACTGAGGTGCGGCAGCAGAAAATGACCTATCCCTGGTGCCACACAGCACTGACATGGGCCACAGCCCCATTCCAGAACTAACTATGGCTATGATGAGGGTAGGGTGAGATAAGTAACAGGAAAGAACTACAGGAGAAATGTGGAAGATTACATTCGCTGGAGAGTGTCAAAAAAGACCTGATAAGAGACGTGGTCTTTGATTTCCGCTTGGAGGAGGTACTGGGGATTGAACCCTGACCTCGTGTGTGCGGAGCATGCACTCTACCACTTGAGCTATACCCATCCCCTACCTTTGAAATAATCTTGATGATGGATTTTGAGACATATTATTGAGAAGGCTAAGGTGAGGGTGGATGGAGTGTGAGTGTCATCTGGGAGAAGAAACAGGGAAAATAAAGTTAGGATGCATGAATCTGTGTGTGTGTGGTGGGTGGAGAATAGGAACTAGGACTAGAAAAACAGGTGGTGGCCCTACTGTGAAAGTCATCAGAGATAGAATGAAAACAGACACATAGTACACAATGCAAGTTCAAGGATCCACAGTAGCATATATCCCCTATCAAATTTCCAAAGACTTCTTTGAATGTTCACACTCTCTCAGTGCTGGCAAACACACATAAAAGCGGCTGGTGGGTATATAAACCAGTACAACCTCTCTGGAGGGCAATTTGGGAATCGGTACCAAAATGCTTTGAGAAGTGCAGAGCTAGTGAACTAGGCAATACCTCTTCTAGGAATTTATTCTATGTAAACAGTAATGAACATGCATAGAGATTGCTAAGACTATCCGTGGCAGTGTTCATTTCAGTAATGAGTCATTAGAAACTGCCTAATCACCACACACAGAGGACATCTTGAGGCTCCTCCTCAAGATGGGAAAATAAAAAATATGATCAATAAGTATCAGCCTGTCGAAGAGTAGTTAGTGGAGAAATGTGCATGATAAATTGTGAGTACTTTAAGTTTGTTTTGACTATTTTACCTTTCCTAATATGTTTTTCTCAAGTGACAAGCCAGAGGCTTTTTCACTAGCCCGTGTGCCTTATCTGCATAGACAAGGTCATGACACACATTTAGAGAAATGAACCAAGCTGCAAAGCAGGAAGAATTCCACCATCCTTAGTATCAAAAGGCATCTGACCACATGTATATGGACTCAAAGAAAACTCATCACAAAGTTAATCATGGTTATCCCCAACTGTGAAATTAACATTTTAAAAAGTTTGCTCTCTTTTTTTTTTTCTGTTTTCTAGGTTTAAAAAAATAACAAGTGATCATTTTAAAAGCAAAATACAGGTGTTATTTTTTCAAAGACAGGCATCCCTGAAGTATGACTGTTTTTGAGTGAGGAAGTTAAACCTAGCCAGGATGACTTCTGACCTCAGCAGTTCTTTCTCTGTAATGCATAATCAAATGTCATGTGACACGTCCATGTCTCAGCCCTTCCTATCTTACTCTGAAGATCTGCTTTGTCTGGGATGACTTATTTAGGGGCTTGGTTTACCTCTTAGCACTCCCTCCCTCTGGGAAGCATGTCTATAAAACAATTTTTAGGAATATGAGCATTCTGAAGATTCCTACCAAACACTTATTCAAAACCTACTTCCTAGGAAAGTTACTTCTGGTTTTGTCAAAAGTTCCATGTCTGACCAGACAACACTGAGGGGATCAGCTGGTAATGAGAGAGAAGAGGAAGTAAGATTGATTCTAATATGCCCTGATGTCCTTCCAGACAGATGCCTCTTTGCCTTCTGGTGTGACTCCATCAGTGTCCTGAGCAGGAGTCACACCACAAGGTGAATTCCCATTGATGCCATGCTGGAGATGCTTCCTAGAGAATCAGGGCTCTGCTATTGACCTTCAAATGGGGGGAAAAAAACTGTAAGATATTCCAGATATTGCACAATGAAGAGCCATCCCACCACCATGCTTGAATAGTCTTGATCAACTACTCTGAGCATCTGTGGAACTTACTGTTAAAACCTACGGACCTGCCGTTAACAGCAGGTATCTGTGTTCATGCCTGCAGGGGGAGGAGGGAGTGATCTGTTAATTGTTCTGTTTTTGATTTTAGCACTGGTTATAAGGGTATATTCAGCTTCTAAAGATCCATTCAGTGTACATAGGTGACCCTTATATGATATACTTCAATAAAAAGTTAAAAAAAAAAACAAACTACCCGGGCACCACTATTATCATTTCCAGAGCAAGGATTCTCAATTGGACCAGTGCTGAATTTGCCAAGAGACTTATAGGGCAATGGATCTGGTTTGAAGGCCTCTGGAGAGTGAAAGGAAGGAAAAGGAGAGTGGAAAACAAGAGAGGCCTGTATGCTTGGAGCCCAAGTGGTGTGGCCTCGTATTCGGAGAAACCGCCCAGGTGATCTGCTTCAGAGAAAAGGGTAGGTGAGTGCATGGGAACACAGCCTCCTATCCCAGCCTTCACCACAGACGCTTGGATCACTGAGTTTTCCACTTTTCTTCTCCGAACTTCAGCTGGACCAGCTATCAAAGGAGAATATTCGATCTTACTAACCATGACCTGATGGCTTTGTTCTCATGGATGTGTCAAGAAAAGACAAAATTTGTCATTAGAGTACTAAAAAAAAAAAAAAATGCAGCAATGACTGATAAAATCATTTTTCTTATTAGAAAGCAAAGTGAAACATTTATAGGTGACTCAGATCACCCGGAAACAGGATGTAAGCTGAGTGATGACAAAGCCCATTTTCCGCAACAGGATGGCCACTGTGGGAGTGGAGCACTTGGAGTGGCAGAGCTGGAGTTTTCTATGGGCTGTTCACAGCATCTTCTTGGTTTGTCCAGTCATGGAGGTCAAAGTCCCATTGAGAAGCCGAGATCTCGTCCCATCCATTTCCCCTTTTTCATTATCAGTGGTCTGTGGGCCAGCGTTAGACTCCCTGACTTCTCCATCCTGCAAGTTTTCCTTCTTGCATCATCATCACTAACTCAGCTCTCTTACCAGCTTTGCTCTGCTGTTTCTCTACACAAACCTGTGCTTACACACACACGTACAGTCTGGAGTCAACCAGTTATTTTCAAAGAAACTGGTAGTTTACCTGAATGCAGCAGACTTTTTACACCAGAAGTTCCCAAACTATGTTCTGTGGAACACTTATATTCAGGGATATTTATACGAATTCCTTGACAAAAGGATGTGGGGTCAGATATGCTTGGGGAATGCTGGAGTTGTTTTGGGGGGGGTTCTGGGTTTTTTGTAATTGAGGTATAGTCAGCTTACAATGTTGTGTCAACTTCTGGTGTACAGCATAATGTTTCATATACATATATATTTGTTTCATATTCTTTTTTACTATAGGTTACTCCAAGATATTGAATATAGTTCCCTGTGCTATACAGGAGAAACTTGTTGTTCATCTGTTTTATATATAGTAGTTAGTATTTGCCAGTCTCAAACTCCCAATTTATCTCTTCCCACCCCCTTACCCCTCTGGTATCCATAAGTTTGTTTTCTATTTTTTTATTTTTTTAATTGAAGTACAGTCAGTTACAATGTGTCAGTTTCTGGTGTACAGCACAGTGTCCCAGTCATGCATATACTTACATATATTCATTTTCATATTCTTTTTCATTAAAAGTTATTACAGAAGAAAAACATTTTAGTCTATTTTTATATATAGTGGCTAATATTTGCAAATCTCAAATTCCCAAATTTCTTCCTTCCCACCCCCTTTCCCCAGTAATCATAAGATTATTTACTATGTCTACGAGTCTGTTTCTGTTTTGTAGATGAGTTCATAGCATCCTTTTTTTTCAGATTCCACATATGAATAATGTCATACAGTATTTTTCTTTCTGGCTTACTTCACTTAGAATGACAATCTCTAGGTCCTTCCATGTTGCTGCAAATGGCATTATTTTATTCTTTTTATGGCTGAGTAGTATTCCATCACATAAATATACCACAACTTCTTTATCCAGTCATTTGTTGATGGACATTTAAGTTGTTTCCGTGTCTTGGCTATTGTAAATAATGCTGCTGTGAATGTTGAAGCTCATGTTTCTTTTCGAATTAGAGTTCTTTTCAGATATATGCCTAGGAGTGGGATTGCTGGATCATATGGTAAGTCTATTTTTAGTTTTTTGAGGACTCTCTGTACTGTTTTCCATAATGACTGCACCGAACTACAAACTACATCCCGAATGCTGGAGTTCTTTAAGTGTTAACTTTAGAACTTCTCAGAGCCTTTGATATGCATTGTGGATGTTCTAGAATACACGAAAACTCTTAAATCTTTTTTTGTAGGAATAAATAGCAATTCCTCAGGCAATCCAGTTTAGGAAAACTGAGAAATTCATTCATTCAACCTACATTTATTAAATAGCTACTAGGTGTCAGGCACAGTTCCAAGTGCCTGGAGAATATATCTTTCTCAAGGTCCTTTTCAAAGCCTTTTTATTCTAGTGGCACGAAAAGGCAATAAATCAGTAAACAAGATAGCTTCAGCATCTGATAAGAAATGTATGGAGGAAATTGCCAGGGCCCACTTTTTAAGGCCTCTTTGGAGAGCTGTCTAAGCTGAAACTTGAAGGTAAACATGAGTCAGCCACAGGAAGAGCCATGAGGAGAACATTCTATACAAACAAGAGAGTGCATGCAAAGGCCCAGAGACAGGAAGGATCATGGGCTGCTCCAAAGTCAAAGTCTGGCCAGGCTGGTGTTGCTGGAGGCTAGTGAAGGAAAAAGACAGTGGTGGAAAATGAAGTTGAGGAGAAGGTGGGTATTGGTTCATGTAAGGCCTGGTCGGCAACCATCAGGAACTTGGAAACTGGTCCAAGAGCAAGAAGAAGCTATTAAGGGGCTTTGAGTAGTGAGGTGCTGCCAGGGGAGATGGAGAGAAGTGGGTGGCTTAGAAATGTGTCCTGCTAGGAGGGCCTGTGGGACTCTCCAGTTACTGTCTGGACTCTACACATACTTCAGCACATTATCTGTGCTATACTCATAGTGTCTTTTTGTGGTTATGAACCTCTGTTTCCTAACTCAGTTGCAAGTTCTCTCTCTCTAGGTTCTAAGCAGAAGGCCAAGAGTAAAATCCAGGCATCAAAAGACCTGGGTTTTAAGCCTGGGCTCACACTAAGCAGCTGTTAGAGTGTAGACAAGCCACTTCACCTCTGGGCCTCAGTCACTTCATCTGTAAAGGGGGGCCAAAGGACTAAGTGATCTAATTCTACCATTTCGAGATCTACATTCTTTGCTGTTCAAGGCAGGGAGAGGCATAACTAGACAAATAGAGAAAAGGGAACTAGGGATTTGCTTCACATCCCTTGATGAGAGATAACAAGGAAGAAAAATAACATGTTAAAAGATTAGCCCCATAACGTTGGGCTTGGTAATGATTTCTTGGATATGACACCCAAAGCACAAGCAACAGAAGCAAAATTAGGCGAATAGGAATTGCATCAAACTAAAAAGCTTCTGCACATTAAAGGAAACAATCAGCAGACTGAAGAGGCAATGTAGAGAATGGGAAAATAGGTTTGCAAATCATGTACCTGATAAAGAATTAATATCCAAAATGTACTAGGAACTCCTACAACTCAACAGCAAAAACCAACAAAAAAAGGCACCCAATTTAAAAATGAGCAAAGAACTTGAACAGACGTTTCTCCAAAGAAGATATATAAATGGCTAACAGATATATGAAAAGATGTTCAAGGTCACTAGTCATCAGGGATTTGTAAATCAAAACTACCATGGGGTATCCTCTCACACCTGTTAGAATGACTTTTGCTCAATAGTAATCATTTTAAAACATACAGCAAATGTTGGCAATGATGTGGAGAAATTGGAAACCTTGTACACATTGGTGGGATTGCAAAGTGGTACAGCTGCTATGGAAAACAGCATGGCGTGTCCTGAAAAAATTGAAAATAGAACTACCATGTGATCCAACAATCCCACTTCTGAGTACTTGTCCAAAATATGTTCAAACCCTCAAAAGTGTACATTAAATATGTGCAATTGAAAAACAAGGTCAAAGATTAGATATTGCATTAGCTTCCTGTGGCTGCTGTAACAAATGGCCACAAATTGTCTTAGAACAATAGGAATTTCTTCTCTTCCATTCTAGAGGCCAAAAGTCCAAAAATGAAGAGGTTGGTAGGGACACATTCCCTCCAAAGGCTCTGGAGGGGAAGCCATTCCTTGCCTCTCTTCCAGGTTCTGGTGGCTCTAGGGACCCTTGACTTGTGACCACATCACTCCAATCTCTGTCTCTGTTGCCTCTTACTCTTGCATCTCAACTTTCCTCTGCTTCTTTCTTGTAAAGATCCTTGATTGCATTTAGGACCCATCTAGATAATCTAGGATAGGCTCCTAATCTCAAGATCCTAAACTTAATCATATCTTTTTAGCTGTATCAAGTGAGATTTAATCTTTTACCACGTGAAGTTAATATGCAGAGTTTCTGGGGATCAGAAAGTGGACATATCTTTTGGGCGGACACCATTAAGCCTGTAGGGCGCCGTCTGAAGGCTCTAGAGACTAAGCCATGGGCTGAGCTGATAAACAAGCTGTGAGGAATGTCATGTATCCAGGCTGGATAAGAAATGGCCTACTTAATGAAGTTTCATGATGAACTTTCAAACTTTCTGTCCTTAATCATGTAACATCCTATGCTTACTGCAGGAGCTTGGGGACCTAAATAGTTTAAGATTATTAACTTAGATGATATATGAGGCATCGTGCATGTCCTATATAAACACTTTCCTAAGAATCAATAAACAGAGAATTGCTTCACTTTTCTCCACATGGTGTTTGTGTGTACATGATATTGCGCCACCGACAAAGCCCACCACAGATGTCAGTTACCACCTCACTCCAAATTACCCTCTTCCTCTCCAGGGTCCCCCTTCCACCATGACTTTTATTTCTTTTCATTTTTCCTCCATAGTGCCCAGTAAAAGACTTTGCATACGGTAGGTAGTTTTATTCAATGAGTACTGCTCAGCCAAGCATGAGAGATTCGAGTCTAAGTCCCTACACTGCACCAATCTGTCTTGTGACCCTGGCAGGCAAGTCTCTCTGGCTGTCTGGGGCGTGGCTTTCTAAAGAGAGAAGCTGACTGCAATTGGCTTCTAGAAGCTCTTATACCATTTATATTCTGCAAGAAGAATTTGCAGAGGAGGAAAAAGACGATTTCCCTTTACCCATCTCAGGTTCATTGGACCTACAAACTAGACTGGCAAAAATACAGACTAACAGGAGAAAAACAGAAGTTTATTGACACATGTACCATAAGTACGCACAGGAGAATTCAGTGATAAGCAGCCCAAAGGAATGGTTTAGAATTTGGATTTATATAGCATCTTAACAAATGAACAATACATTTGTAGAGAAGTGACAAGCAAAAGGGAGAGGATTTTGAGTTTTTAAGGGTAGCAAATTATGAGAAGGTAAATTTGGGGGAAGCCATTGGACAATCAAGGCTAGTTAGTAAAATTTGTTACCTAGATTCCCCATGTGCCATCTCGGGGCTGATAAAAGTCTAGAGTTTTCTCCAGTGATTAAGAATCACCCTGCCCTTCTGAATATAGAGAGGGCTAGGGCAGAGATGTTTTCTTATGTCTGCTTTTTCTCAACTGCCGTCAGCTCAAAATAACCCTTATGTCAGAGTGGCATATTTTAAGGGGTGGTATACTCTGAACCCCTTCACATTCAAGATTAAATATGTTCTTCCTCAGCATCCTCTGAAACACATCTTTCCTCTAAGTTACAGAAGGAAAACAGCCTTTTGCCCTCTCCTACTGCAGTTTGGGGGGGAAGCATCTGCCCTGGAGAGAAGAAAAGGATTGAAATGAGATAAAAATCTTCATTTTCCAGTCCTGCTGGCCCAGATCTGAACACTTGAGGCTTTTGCAATAAGGAGAGTCAAGTTTCAAAGATCTCTATCTCGACTCTGAGCTCTATTGCTGTTTTGGAAAAAGTCAGCAAATCATTCAGGTAACAAGTGCCCTTCAGACCAGCAACCCAGAGCCAACTGGATGCCTGCTTCTGTCTTTCACCCTCATCCCGCCCCCTCCAGCCCCCACCCCCACCACCCCATCCCAGCATATCCTCAGAAAAACTTCCTCCCATAAATAATTTAAAGAGCCAAGCTATTAATTAGGGAAACCGTAACAGAGGGTGAGAAAGGCACAGGAAATGGAAAATAATTATCCTGTCCTCTTCATCACACTCTCTTACTTAAGTGCTGAGGAAATATATGAACTTTTGTACCAAGGAGAAAGGAAGAAAATAATGTTAACTGAGCACCTACTGTGTTCCAGGCCTTTTCCTGGTTATCTTACCCTTATCTGTGAAACAGATATCATTGTTCCCTTTAAAAGATACGGAAACAACCCAAACATCCATGACCAGACAGCAGGATAAACAAAATGTGGCATGGATAGACACTGGAATACTATCCAGCCTTGAAAAGGAAGGAAATTCTGGTATATGTTACAACACGGATGAGACATTAAGACATTATGCTTAAGACTCACAGGTATAGAGAACAAACTAGTGTTTACCAGTGGGGAGAGGGAAGGAAGGAGGGGCAACCTAGAGGGAGGGGGGTTACAAGAGGTACAAACTATTATGTATAAAATAAGCTGTAAGAATATATTTTGCAGGGGGAGGGTATAGCTTAGTGGTAGAGTGCATGCTTAGCATGCACAAGTTCCTGGGTTCAATCTTCAGTACCACTGTAATTAATTTTTAATTAACTTTAAAAAAATGTATTTTGCAACACAGGGAATATAGCCAATATTTCATAATAACTATAAATGAAGTACAACCTTTAAAAATTATGAATCACTTATGTTGTACACTTGTAACATATAATATTGTACATAAACTATACTTCAATAAAACCTTTTTTTTAAAGGACAATATGCTTAAGACATTATGCTAAGTGAAAAGAGTCAGACACAAAAGGGCACATTGTGTGATTCCACTTATAGGCGGGACCTAGAATAGACATATCCACAGAGACAGAAAGTGGAATAGAGGTTACCAGTGGGTGAAGGGAGGAAAGAAGGGGGGTTATTGTTTGATGGGTACAGACCTTCAGTACAAGATGATGAAAAACCTCTGGAAATGGTTAGTGGTGACGGTTGCACAAGATTGTGAATGCAATTCATGCTGCCAGACTGTACACTTAAAAATGGTTAACACTTTCAAAATTTCTGTTACGTAGATTTTGCTACAACTTAAAAAAAAATGTTTGGAAACCACAAGTTTAATTGTCCAAAAACATGCAACCATTAAAGGGGGTTTGAACCCATTTATCTGACACATGATTATTATTATGTGAAGAAGACCTAGTGGGTAGTAATAATACAGATCTCCAGACAAAGCAGAAACGGCAATTGTTTCATGTCTACCCCAAACTAACTTCCTGACCTGAGGTTGCTTTTCAAATGACGACTGGGTGAGTGGAAAGAACGTTAACTCATCACTCACTGAATATTATCTAACCACTTCCTCCTAAGCCTCTTGTGTGGAGGTCCTCGTCTGCTGTGTGATCCTTCCTCTGGTTCAGTTTTATCTGAAGTCTGAGAGTAATTCAGTAACTGAAAATAAATAAATTTATTTATTTATTTAGGCTCCTAAAGCCTAAAATGATGTCCTCACCTCAACGGGAGTACAAATGGTGATTCCCTTTAGCCGCTGTTCAGAGAACTTCGAGAAGTCACCTAGACTGTGACGCTCAGGTTCAGCTTTGTCTCCCATCCCAGGTGTCTGGCACAATATCTGGCCAACAGCAATATTTGGAAATATTTAATTAATTGAATTAAATTTTGAAAAGTTAATCCCAAACCTCACAGGAAACACTCTATACGACCAGCCCACATACAGAATGATCCAAAGTCTCTAATGGCAATCGGGGATTCAGTTGTTGTTGTTGTTGGTGGTGGTGGTGGTGGTCCCTCCCTCACCTGCTACCACCATGACACATAGAGTTTAACCCTGCTTTTTTGGTACCATGTCCTGGGTTGTTTTTTTTTTTTTTAATGAGGGTACTGGGGGCTGAACCATTGAGCTACCATTGAGCTATTACCCACCCCCATCCTGGTCATGTTAATCAAGGACCACTGAAGAAGGTTTCAGTACTGTATCCCTTCTCAGTAAGAATAATAGCTAAGGACACGATTGACACTATGTGCCTACAAAAGTGACATAACACGAAGTGCCAACACAACCTGGGAAGCACTGTGTTTTTGCCCCAAATATTTATCCTGAAGATAAGGAGGCCTTCAGGCCTAGTTTCCAACTTATAGGGAAAATGCAAGACAGAAATAAGTTAAACTACACCACAGTTAGATAAAGACAGAATGCAAGACACACCTCAAGACAGTTGGCCTTCTTACTGCAAAACATTGATTCCATAGGAAAGCAGGAGGGGGCTTCTGTTCTAGATTAGGGGAAATTTAAGAAATATAAAGCCAAAATGTATTATGTGAGCCCTCAGTAGATCCTGGCAATTAAGAACATCCAGTTATGCAACTAATAGGAAAGAATATGAAAATAAAATATTTATGTGTATGTGTATGTGTATGTGTATGTGTAACTGAATCACTTTGTGGTACACCTGAAACTAACAATGTAAATCAACTACATTTCAATTAAAAAAAAAAAAAGAACATCCAGTTGTGGACTGGAAGTCAGTTATTAGGGAATTATTATTTGTATCCTCATTATGATGAGGATATAATATGAAGGAAACCATCCTTCTTTTCAGGGCATGCGTGCTGAGATATGTAAGCCTGAAATGTCATGACTGACATTGAGCTTATTTTCAAAAGGTTTAGCAAAACAAAGCACACACATTCACACACATGTACCTATAGGCAGGGAAAGCAGATATGGCAATCTTTTTTTTAAACATTTTTTATTGATTTATAATCATTTTACAATGTTGTGTCAAATTCCAGTGTAGAGCACAACTTTTCAGTTATACATGAACATATATATATATTCATTATCACATTTTTTTCTCTGTGAGCTACCATAAGATCTTGTGTATATTTCCCTGTGCTTTACAGTATAATCTTGTTTATCTATTCTACAATTTTAAAATCCCGTCTATCCCTTCCCACCCTCCACCCCCTAAACCAATAAGCTTAAGCTAGCTTCAAAACTAGATATTGATTTAATATTAAATATTTTCTAGATCACATAAACCCTAAATTCATTCTAGGCAGTTTCTTTTATATTTCTGGGAATTTATATAAGCACTCAATTTCCCTTAAGACTATTAAATAGAGCTCATTCCCAAATTAATTTTGATAATACTATCTGGATGTAAAGACATTTCATATCTATAATGAACATAGACATACTTACATCCACATACACACAGAGATCTCATAGTTCTGCTTGAGTTTACAGAGGCCTTTTTTTTTTTTCAGTCTCAGAAATTAAGAATGGTCTAGAGGAAGGTTCCTGAGAGCCTGGGTAGAATATTTACATCTCAAAAGCACAGGGAGAGATATGCAAGTTCCTCTGCAAAGCAAAACGAGTTTTAGAATGTCAAAGGAGCCTCATCTTGGCCATGTCCAAGGGTGAGATTTCCTAGTATCTCTGCTTTCTGATCCTCCTTTGGTGTGTCCCCTCTTGGGAGGGGGGGGACCCTTTCAGGGTGCCAACACTGAGAATGTGGCTCCGGTATCTAATAAAAATTCAAACGGCTTTATGTGACTTCTAAGTGAGGCTCCTCAGGGGAGATTGGGATGGCACCTTGCGGCATGCACTGGGGAGCCCCAGGCCCCATCAGTCCTCTTCTTCAGCTCCTGGGAGCTGAAAGGAAGGATGCTTAGTTCAGCCTTTCTCTCTCTGGGGACAGTGAGGGCCTTCCCTCGTCCAATGTCCCTCTTTCCTGCAGTAAGTGTGCTGACTAGGTCCCAGTTTCATTGGAAGTCTGCATACCCCACGTTGGGGGCAGGGGGCACCCATCCACACCTGGGGTGTTCTGCTTTTAGTCCTCTTTTTTTTTTCTTCTGCCATGTCCTGGTTATTGAAAACCCTAAGGGCCACTTCAACTAGTTGGGAGGTGAGGATGCTAGGTCCCACCATAATCTTTCGAAGTTTGCAGCAAATATCTGGAGTACTCTGAGATACGAACTAGGTGTTTATTACCACTGCACTTCTTGGATCCTTAGGGCCCAGGGTAGTGTATCTCCTAAGCCAGTCTCTAATCTTACCCAAAAAGGCAGAGGAATTTTTATTCTTTGATTTTACAAAACTGAAAAGTTAGAAAATGGTGTTATAATTTAGTGAGCCATTCTCTATTTCTCCTGGTCACCTAGCTGGTATTGTGGCCAGACAGTATTTGCAAAAAAAAAAAAAAAAAAGGTTGTTTTTATTTTTTTGTCATTGAGGTATAGCCATAGTTTCCAATAATTCAGAATGCACCCTAACGGGCTGTCAGAGAGGACAAATATCTTGTCCCCCATATCCTCAGATCTTGGTTGAAGATTTGTCCCTAACCAAGAGATCTATAATAAGTGTTGGTGGAGACACAAATTCAGCTGTTCTTAGCCCACTGAAAATTTCCTTCTCTAGAGAGTTGGTAAGTAAGTTTTTCCAATTAATAATTTAAAAGTGTACACTCAGGTTGTTCAGGTATACCAAACTAGCACCCCTCTACAAGTAATTTTAGTTACCAGGACCCCCTAATGAGGGCCAAAGCCAGGAGAGACATAGATGGTCTCACTGAGGCCTTTCACAATCAGGCCTCCCTGATCAGCCTCCAAGACTTGGAGGACAGGGTTGTCTTACAATCTCTCAGACCCTCCAAGCTGACCAGACCAGATCAGATTAACTGTGCAGTCCCTGAATTGTCCCTTCGTTCCCCCTTGAGATGGGGACAGAGCCCAGAAGCTGTTTTGTGGGGTAAATGGCACTCACCTCTCCAAAAGGACTACTTCGATGTGTAGAGTGGCTGCTGAGTCTGTTCTGTGAGTTGGGGTGTAGGCACTCAACAAAGCAGGTGCTAAGACGGATCTCCTGTACCCATCCTCCCAGCAACAAAGACAAATTCCCCCAAGTGAGCTGCCACAGCCCACTGCGTAGCCTATTGGGAGCTGGAAGAAACCAAGAGGTTAGCCAAGATGTCTTATCTAGGTTGCCAAAATTTGTTACCTGAAAACTGGATTCACCTCTTGGTGGGTGTAGAGCCAAAAGACAAGCCAAAGAGCAGATGAAGGAAGTATTTATTACTTGCAGCAAGTAAGGAGAACACCAAGGATCTTCCCCAAATCAATGTCTCCCTGAACAGCAAAATTAGGGAAGTGGTAAGCTAAGCATATGTGCATATTCATGAAGGGGCTTAAGCAGAGAAGAATTCAGCGTAGAATTGTGGCGAAGGTTGACAGAGTCCAAGCTTCAGTTGATTGAGCTCATTAGGGTCAGAAAAGTTCTACATCATCAGCTCTGAGGTTCCGGTTGAGATCTGTTGTGTGCGGACACAACGCGGGCAGTGAAAGAATTTACCAAAGACCATGAGGAACGTTTAGGAAAGTTTAATAGGTGCACTGTTACAGGCAACAAGGGGTCACATGGATGAGATGTGCCTGCGTGAGCTCCGAGGGTGGCAGCGCAGGGTCTTTTATTTGGGGGGACGAGGCTGTGACCACAAGGAGCAGGGGCGGCATCATCAATTCACGCACAGGTACCAGAGTGGTTGTAAAATCTGTCAGGAACTCCTTTTTTTTTTTTTTTCAATTGAAGAACAGTCAATTACAATAGGATTTATGACTTTGATAAGGGCAGGTGGTGAGTCCTATCTGCCTAGGGGATTGTGAGATGGGCTATGTCTTGGGGCGGTTTAGCTTTGTTAGGATAAACACACATCAAGAGAAGATGTTTTTATCTTGCAGAAATGCAGGGACAGGAAGAGTACTGCAGTGGGCTGTGGGAGTTAAAGTGTCAATAGGCTCCAGGCACAGAAAGTGCAGGGGTGGGGTTTTATGATTCCCAGAGAGCACTAGCTGGCTCCACATGTTGGTTGAGTGCTTGCGGGGGAGGGGGTGGTTTAAATTCTCCACAACAGCTCAAGATGGTGCTTCAGGCTAATCTTTCCCACTGAAACAGAACTGGGAGTCTTTACAACTGATTTTTTATCTTTGCTATTGTTACTTCTCTTGCCTGATAACAGTCATTTGTTCTTTTGTTCCCTTAAGAGCATTATTACTGAGACCTGTTTAAGGACAAGCATGATGGCCAGGCTTAGATCCCTGGATGAGTTAAGCCAACCATGGCTTCTCTTTGGTCAAGAAAGCCATGCCTGATTCCCTTTCTCCAGGGACCCACTACCTTATCTGCTAACAGCTCTCCATTGAATGTCAACTTCTTTACCTTCCTTGTTTAGCTTACTCTGTCATCTAATCACTGGGTACTAAGTCCCTAGTCATCTCCTCTTAAAAGCCTTCCTTCCTGCCCTGCTTCAGTATCATTAGCGATTCTTATTATGTGTCATTGAATTACCATAAGCAATGCTGCATCAGAGCCTTCAACACACTGAACAGTCGTTTATGGTCAATTGTCTTTCTCTCCCACCATCTGGATTTTCCCTGCGGATAGGGCATTTTGCTCTACTTTGTATCTGGCAGCTAGGTGCTCATTAAATTTGCAATAAATGTTTGTTAAATAATCATATGATAGAGAAAAATAATAAATTATTAGTTATTTTAAAATCCTTCCTTTCCTGCATCTTTCAAGGAAGTTAGATCTCCACTAAGAACTTTGGTTTTGCACAGCAGAGTGATTCTTGGAAATGCAAATTATAGGAGCAAAAACAAAAACAAGAACAAAAACAAAAAACAATTTCTTTGCTTGAGAAAACGTACAGCCAGACCTTCTGAAAGTGGAGTGTTTTCCCCACTGGCATGGAGAAAAAAACGTTAGATGGGAAAATGGGGTTGTTTGGCAGAAAGAGAAATGGCAGCTCCCATAAGATGTAGAATTTTGAAGAAAGAGATGTTTAAGAGTGATACATGTGGATAAAAAAAGGTGTTGCCTGCCATTTCAAGTAATACCTGCTGTTCCGGTAAACAATGAATTATGCCTGCATCAAGCCGGCAGCCTCTGCAGCCGCCTCTGATCATGTGCCCTGAGGGGAATTCAGGATGGAGAAAAACAAGCTACTGGCCCTAGATAGGTAAGATGCACATCAAAGGAATAATTTCAATGACCCCAAACTCTTGCATCTTCCCATACAGAGAAAGGCACTAAAATAATTAACTTGAGATACCTGTCTTTTGTGATTAGCAGTAATCTTTGGATGTTTGACTACACGGTTATTCTTTTTGTTTTGTTTTGTTTTGTTTTGTTTTTTTCCCAGCAAAAACTCCCATATTTCTTGGCTCTTCCCTTACCTCTTTGGATCAGTTCCTCAGAGCTATCTGAGAGGCTGTTTCCAGGCTATTGTCCTCGGTAATGTCTCTGAATAAAACGTAATTTTCAACTTTTGGGTTGTGCAGCCTTTTTTCAGTCAATATACACAATGTCAATTCCCTTTTCCATTTTGCACAAGAACTTTAGTAACAAGTGATAATACTTTTCTATTCTTTTTAGAGGATCATTTGGGATCTTGTGTTTCTTCTAAGTATAAGAAATTTACACAGCAGAAATGGACAAACAAGGGGCTTGTCCAAGGAGGTCTAGTTGCATTTGGTTTACAAATAAATGAAGGATGACAGCTCTGGACACTCTACAGTAGCAGCTGAAGCTTCTGAGCAGCATCTTTCAGTGTGTGCAAGTTAACAAGTGCTCGTGGCCATTCACACCAACACACTCTGCTTTTCTCTCTTCAAGAGAAGCTGTGCTTCAACTTGTCAGCACCTCTTATTTATCATGAACAAATAGAATAGCTGAGCCCATACAAACACCAAGAACCCCTCAAATATTTTCAGTTCATGGTGGACTTCGGCAGAATAAAAGATTTTATGGATTGACTATCTCCATGGGTTTAGGAAACCCATATCTAAGTAAACAAGAATCATCAAGATAAATGGCTAAATGACCCCAGTTAAGGACGTATCTGCATTTTGTAAAATATAATTCTTTATTCTTTCTGACGGAAGCGAAGCATAGACATGAGCTTTCATACAGATCAATATGACGGCCCCCAGTGTGACCTTGTGGCCTCTGAATCACATTATGGGAAACACTGCCATCAACTTTCATTCTGTTCCCACGTTGGTCTCTTGGGATCCTCTTTGCATTCACTGGCATTCCCATCCTGATTCTCATCACCTCTCAAGCCTTCGCTGGAAGAAAGAGCTGCAGCAGTCCTTACCTTTAAAAACATCATGAGGCAGTCAGAATGTTCCACATTCATATAAAGTTCCTTTTTGAGGGGGGCAAGGGGAGACAACCACAACAGCCAGAATAATGTCATTTATTGCTTGTCCACTGGGAATAGAACATGGCTGGCTGTGATGAGGCATGGCACATACTCATATACTGTGATGAGGATGGAAGGGCAGAAAGCACTGGGGCTTGGGGTCAGAAAACCTAGGCTCATATCTTGACTTTGTCATTTATACTTACAAATTTCAGTAACTCATAAAACCTCTTTAAGATTTCACTTCTTTATCTACAAAATAGATATGATTTTATCTACCTCACCAGAGGGTTTTAAGGATAAAGTGAGCTACTAGATGTAAAAGTTGCAGGACGTTGAATCTGCGTAA
The DNA here is from genome assembly GCF_048564905.1 of Vicugna pacos. NCBI lineage: Eukaryota > Metazoa > Chordata > Mammalia > Artiodactyla > Camelidae > Vicugna > Vicugna pacos. The sequence goes on from NC_132990.1 coordinate 1,250,371, forward strand.
CTATTGCACATCTCTCTTCCATGTGGTTCAGTCTCTAAAAGAAGTTGTTTCAAGTAAATACAACCAAAGAGCCAAGAATAATTTAAAATAAGGGATGGGGGGTGTAGTTCTAAACTTGGAAAATATTAGAGTATCTGGGTCATACTCTTGGCAAAATTTCTCACAATCCCTTTCCTACTCTTCTCACATCCCACAATTCTAAGAATTTTCTTACTTACCTAAATCCCTCCCCATCTCACAAAATACCTTTACCAATATCCCCCAGATTATGGAATATTTTTCTCTTGCTCATCTTCATCATGTAGACCAATATAGCATATCTGCCAACATGTCTTCTTTCTCTCTAAATCTCTTTTTTTTTCCCGTTGTTTTCATCATGAAAGTTTAGGAACTGTGCATGAAAGAGAGATGCACTCAAAGACCAGATGTCTTAGTCTACTTGGGCTTCTATTAAAAAAAACCCCAAGTTTTGGTGGCTTATCAACCATCGAAATTTATTTTTCACAGTTCTGGAGGCTGGAAGTCCAAGATCAGGGTGCCAGCATGGTCAGGTTCTGGTCAAAGCCCTCTACTGGGTTGCAGACTGCTGACTTCTTGTGTCCTCACATGGTAAAAGGGACCAGGGAGCTCTCTCATGCCTCTTTTATGAGGGTTTTAATCTCATTCATGAGGGTGGTGGTCTACCTAATCATCTCCCAAAGGGCCCCCTCCTAATACTGTCACATTGAGCATCATGATTTCAACACATGAAGTTTGGGGTTCATAAACATTCAGACCAGATCATCAGGAAATGTGGACAAAAGACTAAGACCTAAGACTAAGATAGCATCCTTCTCTTCAGGAAACGGAAAAGGCTGGCAGCATTTATATTTTAATAACTGCTTGACTTTGTCATACTTGGAAAGAGACAGACTGAAAGCCAGTCACAGAACAAGACTTGCAATCAGAAGTGCAGGCAATCTTCCTGGGCATCTGGAGTCACAGTCTGGAGCAGAGCTGCATTTTCTGATTGGAGGATAGCAGATGAAGGTCTAGCTTCCAGGTGCTTCTTCATATGGTCAGCATCCAGTCCAGGAATTCTGTGTCCCTCAGCAAGCAGGACAGGTGTTCTCCCAAGAGATTCCACTGTAGCTGGCATCTGCACGGTCACAAATCCTTTCTTCTAGGCATAGGCTATGCAAATACTTGTCTGCAGTTTTGCAGAAAGAAGAACTAGTGAATGTCTGAGCTCAACAAAAATGTCACATCCTGCTAATGCAAAAACTTTCCATTTTCTTGCACTCCCAAACTCATCTCTAGGTCAAATCTAGCACCTCTTTTCTGAAAATATACTTGGGATTTCTCCTCAAAACCATTCAAATGGTCACCTCACTAAAAAAGCAAACAACAAAAAAATGTGGCAGGTATTCACATAAATAATCTCAGGCTGTTTCTTTACTTTTCTTTTCTGTCTCTCTTTTTAAAAAATCTCTTGAGAATTGCTTTCACTTCTGGGGGAAAGTCACCAACAATGAGGTTGATTTAAATTTGTGATCATATTGTTTCCACAAGCCATTTTCAGTTAATATTCCCACATATAATATTCCTGCAAATTTCTGTGGAAGAGGCCACTGTCAGTCAAGGTATTTTATTCTATCAATTCAACCTGATTTTTATCTGACTAATTTTTTTTTCTTGATTAAATGCCATTCATACTGATGTTTCTAAATCTAGGTGGCCACATACCAATTTTCCCCATACTGACCACATCTCCTTGTTCAAGCTGTTGTCCCGTATGAAAGGCTGTGTGCCAAGTCATGCCCATCGTGTCTTTCAAAACCCATCTCCAAACTTCCATCTCTCATGCACTCTATTCCCCAGTTAGCTCCACCACACTTTGATAGCTTCTTACAGACTTCTACACATTCTTAAGTCATCACTAGGATGTGACTTTGCATCTGTTGGTTCATTGACTTTTTTTTAACCCCTCCTATGCAATTCCTATTTTTTATTAGTTATTTCCTTTGCAATCTTTCCCTTGCTCACCAATTTATTTAGCCCAGTGGCTGCTCAGAGGAGATTAGTAAACCTTCAATCCATGCTCATTTTTCTGACTTCCAGAAAAAAATTTTTTTTTTTTTAAAACAGACATACCACTGTAATGAAAACACATGCTTTGCTGGTATTGTTTGTTTCCTGAGTGGGGCATAACTAAGTTTCTTCATTGATTTTGTCTTGGATGGGGTACCAGGGATTGAACTCAGGACCTCTTGGGTGTTGAACATGCGCACTACCTCTTAAGCTATACCTTTCCTCCAGATATACTACTTTAAAACTTAGTGAATAAGTTTCACTGATTTGAAAAGGAAATTGACCTCAAAGCCATGTCTGCCTGGGCCACAGAAAGTGTTATATTTCTAACAAGAAGAAATTCTTTGGCTTCTTTTCACCTAGCCTTTATTTTTCTTTTCAAACAAAGCCAAAGTCTCACTGTAGACTTGATTTATCATTTTTAATGTATCTGTCACTGGGTAAAATCTCTAAACTTCAGAGATATTACAGGGAGTGTTTATTCCTCAATACTTTGGTTTCCCTGAGGAGGGATTAAAACTTTAGGCCTCTAGCCCTGCCCCATACTCCTCTCCACTGAGATCTAGTGAGTTTCCTGGTAGATGGGTTATAGCCATTGGTCCAAAATTATATTAGTAGGCCAATAATCTAAATCTATAAGAATTCTCCTTCCCTCTTCACACCAGACCAGTGTATGGCAGCAACTCTAGGTAAATGCTATGTTCTGCAGAACCACATTTACCTTCAAGTGGGCAATTCCAAGATAAGGGGAGGGATGGCAAGCCACTGCCTCAAATATAACTTAGTAATAAACATGATAGTTTTGATCTTTATCTTCTGGCCACTATATTTACTGTTCAGTTGGTTCTGAATGTGGCTGGATAATAAATGTCTTTTTTTCATCTAGACAGCTGGAACCTTATTTATGCAAATGAGAACCAATCTGATTCCTTCTCTGTGTGTGAATCTAGGGTAGCACAGAGTTTGCAAGAGTCATGTAGGTCTATAAGCAGCCTGCTGTGATAAAAAGCATGGCTTTAGAGTAAGACAACACTGACTATGAATTCTCTGCAACTTTCTACCCTTGTGACTCAGGACAAGATAATTAACCTCTCTGGGCTTCAGTTTGCTCATCTATAAAAATGAGAATAATAGTAATAACTCAAAATTTTTGCAAAACTAAATGTGTTTATGAATGCTTGGTACATGTAAAACTCTCAATGAATACTGGTTTTCTAGGAGCATTATTTTTTTTTATCACTGTCAAAATCATTCTTTTAGAGGAAGCCCTCTGATTCCCTCCATGAGTAAGGCACAGGCCTGATGCTCTCTGGGCAAACCCAACTAGAGAGCTCAGCTCTGAAGAGGAGCAGAAACCAGTGCCTATACAAAAACAGACATGGCTCAATGGAACAGAATAGAGAGCCCAGAAATAAACCCACACACCTATGGTCAATTAATCTTAAACAAAGGAGGCAACAAAATACAATGGAAAAACGAGTGTCTTTGGCAAGTGGTATTGGGAAAGCTGGACAGCAGCATGTAAATCAATGAAGTTAGAACATGCCCTCATACCATACACAAAAATAAACTCAAAATGGCTCAAAGACTTGTACATAAGACACAATACCATACAACTCCTGGCAGAGAACATAGGCAAAACATTCTCTGACATAAATTGTAGCAATGTTATCTTAGGTCAGTCTCCTAAGGCAATAGAAATAAAAGCAAAAATAAACAAATGAGACTTAATTAAGCTTATAAGCTTTTGTACAGCAAAGGAAACCATAAACAAAACAAAAAGACAACCTATGGACTGGGAGAAAATATTTGCAAATGATGTGACTGGCAAGGGCTTAATTTCCAGAATATACAAACACTTCATATAAATCAGTAACAAACAAACAAACAAAAAAAACCCAATCAAAAAATGGACAGAATACCTAAATAGATATTTCTCCAAAGAAGACATCCAGAAGGACAACAGGCACATGAAAAAATGCTCAATATCACTAATTATCAGAGAAATGCAAATCAAAACTACAATGAGGTATCACCATACACCAATCAGAATGGCCGTCATTAAAAAGTCTACAAATAATAAATGCTGGAGAAGGTGTGGATAAAAGGGAACTCTCCTACACTGTTGGTAAGAACATAAATTGGTGCAGCCACTATGGATAATGGCATGGAGGTTCCTTAAGAAAACTAAAAACTAGAGTCACCATATGATCCAGCAACTCCACTCTTGGGCATATATCCAGAGAAAACCCTAGTTTGAAAAGATACATGTACCTCAATGTTCATAGCAACACTATTTACAATATCAAAGACATGGAAACAACCTAAATGTCCATCCACAGATGACTGGGTAAAGCAGATGTGGTATATATACAATGGAATATTACTCAATCATAAAGAGAATGAAATGATGCCATTTGCAGCAACATGGATGGGCCTAGAGATTGTCATACTAAGTGAAGTTAAGTCAGACAGAGAAAGACAAATATCACATGATATCACTTATATGTAGAATCTTAAAAAATGAGACAAACGAACTTAAGTACAAAAAGAAACAGATTCACAGATACAGAAAACATACTTATGGTTGCCAAGGGGGAAAGGGGCAGGGGAGGAATAAATTAGGAGTTTGGGTTTACAAACCACTATATATAAAATAGATAAACAATAATGTCTTATGGTATAGCACAGGGAACTATATTCAATATCTTGCAATAAACTATAAAGGAAAAAGAAAAAAGAAACCAGTGCCTGTAGCCAATACGATGCCCTTTACTTCAGAAAGGTTTCTGTGCTCTTTTAGGAACAGGAAAGTAAAGCTCTTATGGCCCTACATGACTTTGGAGGCCCTTGCCTCCATGTGAGTAATTTCTTTAGAGATAAAAATTAAGAAAAGGAGACAGATAAAAAAGGATGTTATCTGTGCCTTTCCAAGGACAACTCTGTCTGACTCCAGAGGCTACACTCTTAAATTCTATATTGCCTATTCCTGGTATCTTCCCAGACAAAGCAGCTCCTGGTTTTTCTAAAAAAAATATGTTACAGGAAAGATTTTTTTCTGGGTTCAAAATGTGGTAAGACCTCAGCTTCCAAAAGACTAGCTGTTTGAGAGCCTCAGTCTACTGTAATAGTACATATCTTAATAGTTATCCAAACAAAATAAAACCTTATTTAAGATAAAAGGAGTAGCCTCTAAATAGCCACCAACAAATGAATCAATGAACAACGTCCAAGAGACCTAAATATTTCAACAAGTATATTATGATTGGTCAATTCACATGCAGTGTGAAAAGCGTATTCCACTGACTGGTGATTTATATAAAATATAAGCCTAAGACATTTCATGCAAAAAAGGTAAGGAAAATATTAGAGAAGCAATTAAAGGGAGAAAAGATAAGTATAGTGGCAGTGACTTGAAGAAGTTGGGAGGTGGGAGTAGCAAAAAGCAGCATATATCAAAAAGAACATAGCTAACAATGAAGAGACAAAAGACAAACCTGATTGGCGGTGTAGTTAGGGGTAGGTCAATGACTGAGAGTCTCTTGTACCTCATTAATATCACCTTAGATGTGAGAAGCAGGCAAATACATACTAGGACCTCAATACAGTGCTTCTGAAGACCTGACAGCTCTATGGGCAAAAGCTGAGCCATATGAGAATCAGCAATAAACCTTGACCAATACCACATGCACAAGCAACACAGCAGAAGAGACAGCAGCGTGGAAATCATCAAACAATCTCCCTTCAATGAAGGGCAAGGAGCAGAACTGCAAAACAGTTACAAGGGGAAAGGAAAAATAACCAAGAACTAGAAGCAAAGAAAAGAATGGTAGATTTGAATAATATTTACAAGAAGAGATAACATTTATTGAGTATGTCCTAGGCGTACGTACACCATTAAATGTTTTATTGCAATATATTATTTAATGCAGCAACCCTGCAAGTGAAGTACTGTTATTATACCCATTTTACAGATAAAGAAACTGAACTGTAGAAAAGTTAGGTAACTTAGTTTTATCTGACTCCCGAGTTCACGGTCTTAAATGGAATATTGTCTCTTTTGTGTCTTCCTCAAGAGCAGTGATTGATTTTTAAAATAGATTTTGAATCATTAAAATACTGGATATTCAAATTAGAAGATCTAACCCATATCCTGTGTGAATGGTTCTTAGAGGCCTCTTATTTTTGTCCCAGTGCTCATTGAGAAGGTGAAAGATTTTTATTAGGCAATATATTTGACCTAATTGTGTGACTTTTCAGAAGGATGACTTTGACATTTCAAAGTGAGATGGAGCATTAGAAAGCTACATATAGTTAGTATTCAAAAAAAAAGACAGCAATTTATGATGCTGCAAAATAATGTAATTTTTTCCTGGAAAAAAAGCCTTCTGAAAATTACCTGAGTATACTATAAATTTGCAATGCTGATACAACTGAACGGTTTTGGCAATAGTTGCTAACTCTGACTTTTCTAGGTGCCTGTCAACCATTTACACACACATCCACACCCTCCTCTACACAGACACACACACACACAAACAGAGAGACACATGTGCTTGAATGCACACACAGAGTTCAATTTATCTTTTAAGAACAATAATAATAAGAGACTACCAATTCTTTCTTGTACTGGTCTGTCAGGGCTTAGTTGGAAGTGAATGGTGTCAAAGATCACACAGACCTGAAGGAGATATGGAGAAACTCTGGCAAAAATAACTTGCAATGCAGCACTAGGGGATTGGGAGGACTACTGAAAATAGGCAGTAGTGAGAGATTCAAGGAAGCTGACTATACTTTAATAAATAAGTAAATAAACACACACACACACGCACAGAGAGAGAGAGAGAGAGAGAGAGAGAGAGAGATTCAAGGAAGCAAACCTTCAACTTCAGACAAGTCTATAACCAAATGATGAGGGTTAAGACTTGGCAACTGCACTTAAGAAAAAGGTTCTAAGTTCCAGGACTCTGGGAGAGCAAACTGAAATGTTGTTCACCAGGATCCCACTTTTGGAGGCTTGGAACTTACATTTAAACCCCAGGCAAAACAGACTCCCAGACATAGAAACAAACTATAGTTACCAAAGGGGAAAGGGTTGGGGGGGTAATATATTAGGAATCTGGGATTAACATATAAACACTACTGTATACAAAATAGATAAACAACAAGGTCCTACCATACAGCACAGGCAACTACATACTATATCTTGTAATAACCTATAATAGGAAAGAATCTAATATATATAAAACTGAATCACTTTGCTGTACACCAGAGACTAACACAACATTGTAAATCAACTATACTTCAATGAAAAAATTAAATTTAAAAATTAAAATTAAAAAAAGAAGTGAGTAAGCACGGAAATGTAACACAGGGTTGAAACATTTCTGGTGCTTACCCATAAATATGTAATGGTGTTCGAACATCCAACACCAGAGACTTTTCTGATTGGCTGTTGGTGATGTCATATTATCATTAAAACTGTGCTCAGAAAATAAACTGATCTGTTTTTTTTTTTAAAGAAAGAAACCAGGTAAGGTTTTTACTGAGACATGAGTTAGAAACTTTGAAACTACCTTCTTGTGTATACCAGGCTTGAGCAAATGATTAAATATATTGAGGACTATGACAGCTAAGTTTCTCACTGTTGGATGAGTACAGGTATGAAAAGGGGGGATACTAAAATGTACCCTGTTTTGCTGAATTGGAATTGAAAGTATCAGTGTATAGATAGATTGATAGATAGATAGATATAGATACACATTTACATATACATATGAGAGAGAAAGCAAAATATACACCCATACATTTCCCAGCTCAATCTGCTAAAATAACCTAAAAGAAATGACACACCAATAACAATTGGCACATCTCAAGCCCAGATCTTGTTTTCTAAATATTATATTCTAATAAAAAGAACCTGGGCTCCTTGGAGAAAAGGTTGATTCCAGGCATGGGATAGAGAAAGTACAAGATGTGTCTAGAACATCTTTAGAAACCAGAAAATATGGAAGTACTTAAAGAATAATGGGGACATGTGAAAAAGACACAGGAGACAGTTCAAAGGAACAATATGAACATTCAAATAAATCACAATAGTGATGTATTATATCCCACTGAATAACATAAAAACCCATGAGCCCATATAGTTATAAATAAATAATTGGCAGAGTAAGGGAAGTTCTTTCTTACAGTAGAATAACAACTAATAAATACATAAATAATAACACAGTTAGAAAATCATCAATGCGTGCTAAAACCAATGGGTGAAAGTTATGAGAAACAGAATGGATACATCCAGCCTTGAAAGGACCTTCCTACAAATTACTTATTAATTACAAACTTACAGTAGAGAAAGCTAACAGACACCACCTTAATCTGCAGCAGCGGGTTCTGGACTCCACATCCACAGGGAACAGCTCACACAGGCCTCGCAGGGAGCCGAGCTTCCCAGGAACCTGGGCCATCCCACTCTGACGTCCCAGCCCCTGGCTGCCACACTCAGAGGGCTGTCGATTCTCACATCCCTCGACCAGCACCCACTTTAACTGAGACAGGAGGGAAGGGAAGGGGGCAGGGTACAGCCACTAAAATAAAGACACAGCAGTTAGCGCCAAGATGGTGAACGATTCAACTCCCAATAAAACTTGAGCTTCAATATACGCTCATTGAAACACAATTGCGTGCCAAATGGTACTGTCACAGGTGCCAGGACAGTTTTAAGGCTGACCATAAAAGGTCAAAGGGTGGGCAGTGACCCAATTCCTGGGAATCCCACCCCCTTCCCCAAAGTAGTTGGAATAATCCACTTGTTAGCAAATGAAGTCACTGAGCCTATAAAATCTAGCAACAGCGTACATCGCTGCCTCTGGCTCCCTCGCCTTCTGACATGGCCCGCACTCTGTCTGTGGATTATGCATCTCTCAGAATAAATCTACTTTCTTTTTAAATTTTTTTATTTATTTTTAATCTTGGAGGGGGAGGTAATTAGACTTATTTACTTATTTTCTTAATAGAGGGACTGGGAATTGAACCCAGGACCCAGTGCATGCTAGGCATGTGCTCTGCCACTGAGCTCTACCCTCTTCCCAGAATAAATCCACTTGCACTCAACTGTGGCTCGCTCTTGAAATCTTTCCTGCATGAAGCTAAGGACCCACACTTGGTGGGGTACGTCCCAGGGACTCAACTGAGACCTGGGACATGGCCATCCTCTCGCCCCACATTCTTTTGCCTGTATCACTCGCAGCTCCGGCTCCGGCCCTTGGCCTGGCACCAGGAGAGTCACGGGTCCCATCTAGTGCCCACACGAAGGCTCCAGGTCACCATCATGGGGGCTCCCAATCTGTGCCCCACTTCACCTGTGTGGACTTTCTGGGTCAAGACCCTGGGAGCTCCAAATTGTCACCTGGAGAAAGAAGAGGAAATCTCATGTGGTGGGGGAAAGGACACGTTCTCCTGTCCAGGATGAAAGAGGGTGTGTGGATTCATGGAGTTAAGCCAGAACACGGTGCAGTTCATTCATGTTCCACAAACGTTCCCGAGCACCGGCCAGGCCCACAGTGCTGGGTCCACAGCTGCAAACAAGATCGGGCCTGGGGCCCCCAAAGGGCTCTGTGGCCAGTCCAGGAGGTGGACTGAGTGGCAGCGTGCCTTCAGCACAGACCAGTGTGTGCGGAGAGAAGTGTCAGCACAGGGTGCTCTGTGGACAGAACACAAATCAGGTTGAGAGGTGAACAGGAAAGGAATGAAGGAAGGCTTCCTGGAGGAAGTGAGGTCTCAGCTGGGTTGTGAAGATGAGTAAAGTTAGTCAGGCAAAGGGAACATGTACAAGGACCCAGAGGCGTTCCACCACTGAGCTACACCCCAGCCCCCCTGGAATTATACTTTCTGTTCAAGGTTTAAAACAGTGAAACGGTGCAAATGGTGAAATGCACTATTTTTAAAGGGCAAAATTTAATTACTATATAAATATTTTAGTGAATTCGAGTATCTTTAACACTGAGATTTAGTCTTCCAAATGTTTGTTTACTTTAACACTAAAAAAAATGAATCAAATGCTTGCTTATTAAATTGGGAGCAATACAGAGAAGATTAGCATGGCCCATGGTCAAGGAAGACACGCAAATTCATGAAGTGTTCCCATTAAAAACAAGCAAACAGGGGAGGGTATAGCTCAAGTGGTAGAGCACATGCTTAGCACTCATGAGGTCCTGGGTTCAATTCCCAGTACTTCCTCTAAGAATAAATAAGTAAATCTAATGATCTCCCCCGACCAAAAAAAAAGTAATAACAAAATCAAACAAAGAGAAAGTATCAAGAAAACAGAAACTGTACTGATATTATATTAAAACTCACCAATATGTAGTTTTTTCCTTTTATTTAAAACACATTCATGTAGTTAAGAAGGATTAATCCACCACTCCCCTACTCTTTTCCTTTTTATGTTGTGGTATTTTATTGTTATTTCTTTACTGGCATGATTGAGTCCAAATTTAATAAAAGAGAACTTCCGCTCATTTCCTTCCTAGCCATTATTATTACTTGTATCATTTAATGAGTATTCCTGGAAATAATTTTGTTCTGTAGAGGATCAGGTATCAGAAACGAATCTGCTCCTATATCAAACACTCCAGGTCACTGCTGGGCAACGCTTAGGACAGTCTCTAAAGCGAGGTCTCAGTGGGTGTGATGGAAAAGCCCTTGCCCGCACCCCTCTTCTGGTCTCTGGGTGTGGTTGACCCTGAGAACAGAGAAAAAGCAGCTGTCAACTGCTCACCTCACCCAGTGAGGGCCACATGTATCCAGTCCTGTCCCCCAGTGATGGTCACAGCCGGAGATGGGGCAGGTGCCCAAACTGGAGGGTCCCAAGAGGGCTTATCTTTCCATCACTGTCGCCCCACTCAGTTTCCGACAGCCTCGGCACAGGCAAAGGCATGCCCACTCCGCCTTGACAGCGCTCGGAGACCAGGGTCTAAACGATCCTGACCCTGGAGGCCTCCCTTCCTATCTTCCTGCCCTCCTTCCTCCCAGGCACCTGAGGCTGGATGGTCTGCAAAGCTGACCATCAACCTGATGGTGATTGCTGGAGTCAGCTCAGTAAAGGAGCAACAATCAAAGCTTGTCACACAAACACCGTCCAGTGCCTGCTGTGTGTGCCAGGCCCTGGTAGCGTTTCACATTTATTCCCATAAACGCTCTGTGAAGTAAACAGAGCAAGGACCTCCATTCAATCGTGAGGAGGCAGGCTCCGAGGCTGAGAAGCTTGCCCAGACGGATGACGGCGCTGGGCCTGGGATGCAGGCCAGCTCTCAGTCACCCTTGTAAACTGCTCTCAACAAGCTCCTGGGTGCTGAGTGCTGTGGCTCCCGAGGGAGCCTTCCTGCATCATCAGCAGAGGCCTTGGAGCAGACAAGGGGGAGGACACGTTGTCCGTGGAGGGTCGAGGTGGTTGGGGCGTAGGGGCAGGGTCCCACGGGCAGGCAGGAGAGCCAGGCGGCAGACCCAGCTTCTCCCTTGCCTGATCCTTGCCTGATCCTTGCCTGTCCGCCCAGCCCTGCGGCCCTGGGAACCTGCCCTCCATAGACTGGTTGTGAAGGGCCCCATAGCGGCCAGTTCCTTTCTGCTTTCCTCTCATCACCACCTTGAGCAGTCAATGAACCAACCTCTGCTTCCTTAAGAGATCAGTCAACTTGGCAGGGCTGGGTCTAGAGCCCAGGTTCTATCTCAAGATTGTCCCACAGCTGTGGCAAAACCCTGGCACACCTCACTACTGCCAAAGAACTGGGGGGAGAGCCGGGCTCAGTCTAAGTCCTCTCTGGGGGGACCCTGGAAGGAGAGTGACCTGGGTTACATACACCCCACCCTGGCTTACCCCACCGTCCAACGTTTGGGGGCATCTGGCTTCCCGAGGGCAGGGGAGGCCAGCACATTTGAGGAGCGCCCTACAACTGTTACAACCTCTCTCCTCATGAGGCCACTGTCCCCATCTCACTGGTCTGGAAACAGATTCAGGGAGTGGTGTGATCTCCCCAGGCCATGCAGGGGGTCAGCAGCAAGGAATTCAGTGGGCTTTCAGCGACTGCGTGGTGACTGTCCATCCCCATCCGGGCACAGGAGAGGGGCCCCTGCTGGAGATAGGGAGATAAGATCGGCAGGCCCTCAGCTGGAGCTTGTGAAAGGGATTGCTGAAGGGGCTGTTACAAGAGCAACCGCCGGGCGGTGGTGGAGGTGTGGGAGGAGGCTGTGGAGGGCGTTGGGACTGGGTTTGGTCAGGCACGGGGGACAGAGGGTGGGAGACAAAGACACTCAGCAAGTACGGGGTCTGCACTGGGGAAGGGATGGACACATCCACCTGAAGAAGGGGTGAGGACCACAGGGCGCAGCGGGGCGACTCTGGGGCCGAGTGCAGAGACATGAGTGAGTGCCCTCCAAGCAGAGCAGGATGGGGTTGGGGCAAAGGACGAGCAGGGCTCACCCAGGGGAGGAGACCAGGAGGAAAGGCCAGGGGTGTGAAGGCCTGGGCCCCGGGGGGAGGACCAGCTGGGGGCGTGCTACCCTTCAGATGTGGAAACAGAGATGAGCCAAGGCAGTGCAGGCGGGGGCAGAGCCAAGTCCAAGCCCAGGTGGGCTGAGCCCACTGCTGCAGCCTCCCCTGCTGACCAAGGGAGCTACTGGTGACCAAGCCCAGAGCATGTCAGAATTTACGCCCACCACTCATGTTGTGCTACTGACACGCACTGAAGAATCACATGGAGAAGCACTAAGCCCGAGACAGGCCCTCGGCTTGGATGGAGGCCTGCTGCCACCCCTCTGCTGGGTGCTCCCCCTTGACATCTCACTGTACCCCCCAAATGGCCTATGAGATACCCCCTTGATTTTCACTGCCAGGCCCTCCCTCTGCCATCACCTCTCCTTTGCCTGCATCTTGGAGAGAGCCAAGAGGACAGAGAGAAAGGAAGAGAGACCCAATCAATCATTGATCCTACATCATTCATTCCCTTAACCAATTTATTGAGCACCTGCTGAGTCCCATGCCTTATTCTGGGGGTATGGGAGGTACAACAAGAAGGCAGCCCCAGCTTCCTGTTGGGGAGGAGAGGAGCCTTGCCAATCATCTAGCCCAAGCCCCATTTTAGGGATGTGAAAGCTGAGGCCTGGAGAGGGGAAGTGACTTGCCCAAGACCATATACAACTAGTTAGTGGCAGGACCAGGCACAGTCTTCAGAGGCTCACATGACTCCTCAATCATCCAGCTAAGATTCATTGAATGACCCTCTGTGTTCCAGGTGCTGCTCTGCGCCCTGGGACAAATACATCAGTGAACCTGACAGCAAAGAGGAGTGAGCAGGTGAGGGGAAAGAACATCCCCACGCTGGTGGAGGGGGTATGTGTTTCAGTCCCATGACTCCCCCCAGAATGAGAGGGAAGTCCCAGAGCCCCACCTCAAGAGGCTGGGCTTCTGATGCCCAGGGCTCCTCTCCCTCCCTCAGAACAGGCTATAAAATTCCCCTCCCAGCTCCTTCCAGAGAAGAGCAGGAGGAAGTGAGAGGTCAGCTCAGAGGCCACGGGAAGGGAGCAGGGGACCCCCACCGGGTGATCGCTTACCCCACTGCGGCTGGGGTCTCACTGCAGAGATGAAGCTGCTCCCGGCCCTGGCGGGGGTCCTAGCCACACTCATCCTGGCCCAGCCCTGTGAGGGCACAGCCCCAGGTAGTAGCCCCTCGGACGGCCAAGGAGAGGGGCAATGAAGCGGGGAGGACTTGGGTCTGAGGGGCCTGTGGCTGCCCTGGAGCCTGAGTCCCCTTCCCCCTGAACAGCCTTCCCTGGGGCGGTGGACACCTCAGTCCTTCAGAGCTGCATAACAAAGGCCAAGCTGCTGGTGGATTCTGCCTACAATCAGACTGAGAGGAGGTGGGCCTGGGTCTGGGGCCTGCGTGGGTCTGGGGCCTGCGTGGGCCTGGGAGGGTCACTGATGGGGGGTGGACTCTAGCCAAGGGCCTCTCACCCATCAGCTGCCCCTGGGCACCTTGGGGCAGTGCCATGTCAGTGCAGAGCCTCCCTTCCGTCCAGCCTTCTGTCTATTTCCCCCGTGCTGACTGCCCACTGCCCACGGTGGGGGCCCTGCTGGGTGGGTCTGCTTCTTCTCCTGGCCCTCACTCCTCCTCTTCTGGGGAGCATCAAGCAGCACCTTCGCATTGGCTTGGCCAGCCCCATGGACCTCCTGTCCTACTTCAAACAGCCAGTAGCGGCCACCAGGATAGCTGTGAGGGCTGCTGATTATATGCACGTGGCCTTGGGGCTGCTGGAGGAGAAGCTGCAATTCCAGGAGTCCAGATCCTTCAATGTCACTGGTACTGTGCACCCCACTGAGCTCCCCGCACCAGGCCTGCCCCAGCCTGGGAGTGGAAGGGAGAGAGGCGGGAGTGCAGGGCATGTGGCCTTGGGGCATTGGGAGGAGAGAGGAGAAAGGGGTGGGAGGTACAGAACAGACTATGTCAAGAAGGAGCTAGAACCCTGCCCGCTGCCCCTCCCCCTCCAGACGTGCTAACGAAACCCCAGCTGCGGCTGCTGTCCCAGGCCAGTGGCTGCGCTGTCCAGGATGAGGCTGAGCAGTGCAGTGACAAGTACCGCACCATCACTGGGAGATGCAACAACAGGTGGGTGCCTGGGGCGGCACCTGGCCTGGGGTTGCCCCGTTCCCTCCCCTCCTTCCCAGCCCTGCTGACCCCAGCCCACCCACCACCGCAGGAGGAGACCCTTGCTGGGGGCCGCCAACCAGGCCCTGGCTCGCTGGCTGCCAGCCCAGTATGAGGACGGGGTGTCGCTCCCCTTCAGCTGGACCCCCGGCAGGAGGCACAACGGCTTCCTCCTCCCTCTTGTGAGTCAGGGCTGAGGGTCTAGAGGATGCCCCATCTCTTCTAAACGCAGGGACTCAAAGCACAGCCCACAGTCAGCCTGCCAGGGCCCCCATCTGGGCTGTATGGCTGGCAGGCTGGGTGACTCCAGCTGAGTCTCAGTTTCCTCAGCTGTAAAATGGCAGTAAAACCTACTTCCTATTGCTGTTGTGACTATTTAATAAAGTCCTTGGTATAAACATCCATATAAGATGTGATAAAGTAACGCCAGCCATTACAGTATCGTTTTTTTCCGGAAAAATTAGTATCAAAGTACCTTGCTAAACTAAAGAGCAATGCACCTTAATGTAGCTCTAGCTATTGACCTAAACTGTTTCACATTTAACAATTTATCCATTTTCTATTCATATGGTAACAGAACGATCTATCATCAACCCATCTATCAACATCTATCTACTATTTTTTCTTCCATTGATCTTTCCATCTATCCAATTCTCTCCATATTTATTATCCATCACCTAGCAACCAGTCCTTGCATCTGTCGATCAATTCTACCATCTAATTATCCACGAGTCTATAACTTGTTCTATCAATTTGATCTATCTGCCACTCTGGAGGAGCAGGTGGGGTCTGAGCCAGCCAACCTGGCCCCTCCCCCTCCTTTTACTCCTGGAATCATCAGGAGCCAGGCCAGAGATCATTCTTGTAGGAATGACAGCAACACAGGAGGTAGGGCTGAGCAGGATAGGAGAGAAGAGGGCTGGAGAGGACGCAAAAATACGCTAACTCCAGCAGGGGTGACCTGCCATCCCGAGTCCTGGGTTGGCTCTGACACCCCAAGGGGTCAGGAGCCTACGCCCCACACTGACTTACCTCCCCACCAGGTCCGGGCCGTCTCCAACCAGATCCGGGCCGTCTCCAACCAGATCGTGCGCTTCCCCAGCGAGAGGCTGACCTCCGACCGGGGCCGGTCCCTCATGTTCATGCAGTGGGGCCAGTTCATCGACCACGACTTGGACTTCGCCCCCGAGTCCCCAGCCAGGGTGGCCTTCACTGGAGGCGTTGACTGTGAGAGGACCTGTGCCCAGCTGCCTCCCTGCTTCCCCATCAAGGTACCCTCCCCTAATCTCCCGGGCCCCTGGTGTGGCCTCCACCCCCAGGTGATGGTGTCATAGGCTTAAGGTTTAAGTTTAAGTTTAAGAGCTGGGACTGGGGATCTGGAGCATTAAGGAACTCCCTGTGATGCTGGGATATCACACAGAGACAAGAAGACTCCTGGTTCTGTGTGTGTTTGAGGGGTGGGGGTGGCGCAACCTGCCAGGAGGTTCAGTGCAGGCTTCACAGAAGGGAAGCAGTTGAGACTGGCCTTGACCCATGGGTCTGCTTTCAGCAGGGGAAGCCTCTGGGCTGCTGCCTTTTTTTGAAGCCTTTAGAGTCTCTTAGCTCTTGCCCTTCTCTCCCTCCTGGGGCGGTCCGAGGTCCTGCAGTTCTTGCCAGTTCCTGGGATCTGGTTGTGAGCACACTGCATGCTGAGAGGCAATGATAGTGTGGAACACTGGGGAAGAAAGATGGACTCCTGGGAGCAGAGCCTCTGTCGGGGATGGAGGGGAGGTCCGTGCACACACTCACACACTCACTCGCCCTTATTAGTGTGGGATGCGATGTGTGGGGGCCCTGGCTGGCTCCTTCCTCTAGGTCCTCAGGGGAGCCTTCCCCAGCATCCTATTACACCTTTAGCTTTTGACTTAGACCAAGCACAGCAAATGCTGCCTCAATTCACAGTTACATTACTCTACATGGGTGTCTGTTTTGACTGAATTACCAGCTTCCCGCAACCTGTCCTGAGTTTTGGTGGCTTTCCCAGTCTCCGAAGCACCCAGCACAGAACGGTGCTTAGGAAACACCTGTCGAACTAAATGGAATGAACGGAGCACAGGCTCATGTGCTGGGAGAACTAGTTCTCACCCCTCCTCTCCTGCTGACAAGTTGTGACTTCCCCTCTCTGAGCCTCAGTTTCCCCATCCTTAAGATGAGGCTCTAAGGCCTCGTGCATTTCTAACCTTTCATGACTCTATGACACAAAGTGCTAAGGATGCTCAGATGGCCTGGTGAGCACCGTGAGTCTGGGTGAGTCAAGGAGGGCTTCCTGAAAGAAGGGAGTTTTGAGGAAGGTTTTGAAGCAGGTGGGGGATGACCAGGAGGAGGGAGCTTGCTCGTGAGAAGCCCCAGTGTCACAGATTCCTCTTCCACCTCAGATCCCGCCCAACGACCCCCGCATCAGCAACTAGTGTGACTGCATTCCCTTCTTCCGCTCGGCACCTGCCTGCCCCCGAAACAGGAACAAAGTCCGAAACCAGATCAACGCACTGACCTCCTTCGTGGACGCCAGCATGGTGTACGGCAGCGAGGTCTCCCTTGCCCTGCGGCTGCGCAACTGGACCAACCATCTGGGGCTGCTGGCCGTCAACCAGCGCTTCCAGGACAACGGGCGGGCCCTGCTGCCCTTCAACAACCTGCACGATGACCCGTGCCTCCTCACCAACCGCTCTGCGCGCATCCCCTGCTTCCTGGCAGGTCTGACACAGTGGGCGGGGGGTCACCCCAGGAAGCAGCCAGTCCCTGGGTTCCAGGTTGGGAAGCCACAGTGGGATAGGATAGGATATATGGCTCCATAACTCAGTGTTCGGCACACCACAGCGCAGATCTGTGCACAGTAATCACAGAATCAGTACGCTGGAAGGAGTCCCTTTGCAAGTGACCCAAGTGTGGCCAGAGATCACGGCTTGACTCTCTCCAGTGATAACGGGCTCACCCACTAGAAGTCTATCTGGAGCAGTGCTGTCGGAAAGGTCCCCCTCATTTTGATCTACTGTCTATCTGCTGCTCTTCATCATGCTTCTGGGACCTCAGAGAAAACGCTCTCTCTCTTTCACACAGCAATAGCCTCTTTAATTCCCTGAAAGTAGTTTTTACTTTCACCTGGTTTTTTTTCCTTCTTGGGGCTAACTTCCCTTACGCTCTTTAGTTTCCCTTCCACTGCTGCTAGTCACTGTCACCTGCCGCCTTCTTCTGGATGCATAATTTGAACTCTTCTGAGGGTTTTCCCCCACACGGTCCTGGTCATAATAATGATGGTCATCGCTTCTGGTTGTTTCAGATATTTAAATGTGCCATCTCTAATCCTGACAGCAATCCTGAAAGGAGGGCACTATTATCACCCTCGTTTTGCAGATGAGAAACTCAGGGACGGTAACTGATGTGCTCCAGAGCAGAGGGTCAGGTGGCAGAGCCCACGGTGGGAATCAAGTCAGTGCAGTGGCCAGGTCTGGGCTCTTTCCACTCTGCTCCACCACTTCCCTCGCAGGGAGTCATCTCGAGCCCCTTTTTTAAGGATCATATGTTTCTTTGTTGCTGGCAAGAGCAGCGTGCACCTTTGTGAGATGTCTACTGAAACTGAGTAGTTTGAATAGGACCACGTGCAAAAGAGCTTAGTTCAAAGCCAGCAAGTGACTGTGTGTAAGGCCACCTTTGGGAACGTACTTTCCTTCCCGGCCAATGGAAGGAAGTCTGCTGACAGGAACAGGCTCTGCCCAGCCCTCCTCCTTTCTCCCTCCCTGGGGCTCCTTGGGGAGAGCAGCATGACACCGAGCCCAAAGCTGGGGAAAGGTCTAGCCCCTGGGACAGACCGTGCAGAGGGATGCAACCCGTGGGGCAGGGGGACCCACAGTCCCAAAGGCAAGGCCCCTTAGTCACTGTGTCCCTTCACTGGCTGCGGATCTGGTCATCTTGCAGAGCAGAATCATTAGGCAAAGATTTTCCTGCCCAAGCCCAGCGGCTGCCCTGTGCTTCCCCCCTGCCCCAAACCCGTTCCAGGGACTTCGGGACCCAGGACTCCACAGTCCTCCCCGTCCTGGCCCGCTGTGTTGGGAAGGAGGGTGGTCATTGGTGGAGCCCCACCACACAGCTGAGGAGATGGAGGTCCAGTGAGGCCAAAAATTTGGCCCAGGTCACAAAGTCCCACCACCTCTTTCTAGTCCCCAGAGCTCTGTCTGCCTTAGCAGAAAGACATTTCTGTGGGAAGAGCTCTATTCACTCTGATCTTGGGATTTTCTAGGTGATACCCAGTCAACGGAAACCCCCAAACTGGCAGCCATGCACACCCTCTTTGTGCGAGAGCACAACCGTCTGGCTACTGAGCTGAGACGCCTGAACCCCCGGTGGACTGGAGACAAGCTGTACCAGGAGGCCCGCAAGATCTTGGGGGCCATGGTCCAGGTAGGGAGCCTGGGTCCCAGCATCCCCTAGAAGGCAATCTGGCCAGAGAAGCCATCTGAGGGAGTGACTCCCACCTTCCTCAACACATCCTCAGGGATGTGCCCCAAGTCAGCCAGGTCTGATTGGGGATGTTCCTGAGATCCGACCTGTAACCCTGACCATGTCACGCACCCTCTCTGGGCTTCAGTATCTCCATCAGACAATGGGAAATCAACATGGCCACATTTGACACCATGCCAATAAAGAATTAGTATGTCTGAGCAGGCTTCGAAAAGCAAAAGGTTTGCCCTAAGGCAAGCACGTGGGGTGGGGGCCACTAAGGTAATGATCTTCTGACATCTTTTCTTCCAGATCATCACCTACCGGGACTTTCTGCCTCTGGTTCTGGGCCGGGCCAGGGCCAGCAGAACCTTGGGCCCCTACCGGGGGTACTGCTCCAATGTAGACCCCCGGGTGGCCAACGTCTTCACCCTGGCCTTCCGCTTCAGCCACACCATGCTCCAGCCGTTCATGTTCCACCTGGACAGCCAGTACCGGGCCTCGGCGCCCAACTCACGGGTCCCACTCAGCTCTGCCTTCTTCGCCAGCTGGCGAATCGTGCACGAAGGTGCCTGGGTTTTCCAGAGGCAGCCAGGAGTCAGGGTGGGGCCCAGCTTAGTGCAAGGAGGCCAGGCTGCTGCTCAGGTCACGGGCAGTGAAAACAGGGCGGGTGTCACCAAGACCCTTCGTCACGTGCCCCCATCCCCTCCAGGATTAGAGGATTTCTAAAAGAGGAGGAGACTGATGTCAGACTGGTGGCTGTGGTCCTGAAAGAAAGGAGCTTCCTTCCACTCCTTCTAGAAGAAGTGAGGGTGCTTTTCCCTGCCAGCTCCAGCTCCCTTCCTGTCCACCTGGGTCACTGCTTCCTGATACAAACATCATAGAATTTAAGTGACTGGCTTGTCCAGCTCTGAGCTAGTTTAGCATCATGTGATTCAGGGGCTTCCAAGAGGCTGGTC
Organism: Vicugna pacos; assembly: GCF_048564905.1. Classification (NCBI taxonomy): domain Eukaryota; kingdom Metazoa; phylum Chordata; class Mammalia; order Artiodactyla; family Camelidae; genus Vicugna; species Vicugna pacos. The sequence continues at coordinate 1,270,571 of NC_132990.1, forward strand.
CAATCTGTGCTGCTCATATTCCCACCACCAGGTGGCATTGACCCCATCCTCCAAGGCCTCATGGCCACCCCTGCCAAGCTGAACCGTCAAGATTCCATGTTAGTGGATGAGCTCTGGGACCGGCTTTTTCGGCAAGTCAGAAGGATTGGGCTGGACCTGGCGGCCCTCAACATGCAACGCAGCCGCGACCACGGCCTCCCAGGTGAGGGGGCTGCCTCCCCTCCTCTCAGGCTTTGCCTGACCAGGGTTCCTTTCTGACTGGGACTGTCACCGGGATGTGCTGTGGTTCAGAGGCACACAAGCCTGAGGCTGAGGACCTCCTTTTCAGTATCTTCTTCATCCACCATGGGGTTTCTAGCTTTAGGGTCGCCACAGGACCAGGACTTGGACAGAGGAGCTGAATGAAGGAGATTAGGACTTTCCAAGTAGAAAAAAACAGTAGGTTTCAAAGGCAGGGGAGAGCTACCCCATTCCCCAGTACCCTGGCAAGTTCCAAGGAGGAAGTTGCAAGGATATAGAAGCTGGCTCCTGGCTCTAAGTGGAGAAAGGCAAAGAGACTGAGAGGCAGGGAACAGGTGGAGTAAAATTAAAACTGTCTTGGCTGTTCTACCCCAGGAAAGAAGAAAAATTAGGCATTTTGCTAGGAACTTTGATGGATTTCTTTTAGTCCTCCCGATGACCTTGAGAAGTAGCTGTTATAGCCATTTTTATAGCTGAGGAAATAAATCTAGTAATTTGGCCCAAGGCCACAGAACTAAGAAGTAGTGAAATTCCAGTCAAGTTAAAAATTCCTCCTTTCTTTCCCCTGTTCAATCCACGATGTTACGGAAAGACTGGCCCCTGCTTTGCTGGTCTCTCCCCCTTCCCATCGCCTACTTCTCTGTCTCGGTACAACCTGAGGCCCCATCTGCCTCGGCTTCTCTGTGGCCGATGATAATGAAGTGCGGGCAATTCCTCCTGCACCTAACACAGCAGCTGGCGGGCACATAGCCGGCACTCAAGAACTTTGAGTTTCCTTCCTTCCCTACGCCTGGGTGCCCGGGACGGCTAAAGCCCTGTGGGCGCCCCCTGCTGGAGATGTGAGATTGCTAGCCAGCCAAATTGGCACACTGTTTTTGATCCCGCCAAGCTGTCCCAGAAATATTTTCTTGATCCTAGCTCTTGCAGTCTCCTCCAATCCCGTCCCAATTCCAACACCAAATTTGGAATTGGAAACTGTGATCTGAACTCCACTGCAAAGAGGGGGTGACCTTGGAAAAGTCACAGCTGCTCAAGCTCAGCAAATATCCACTGGTAACACGGAGATTACAAAGTACCTCACAGAAGCGGGAGGGTCCTGAGAGAGATTCACACAGCAGGGCTTAGTAATGGTGGAACATCATACGGTTTTCCTTTGTTCAGCCGGGGGATGGTATTTGTGAGCTGTAGTTCGGTGGACGACTTTGGACTCCTGTTTCTTTAGGCTATGAAGAAGCTATCGCCTATCTTGACGGTCCCCACCATATTATGACTTGGTCTTGGTGTGGGATCCTGATAGCTGACAAATCAGTATGGCTGGTCTTTGTAAGTTTCTGAGTAGGTGGGAAAAAATTTTTAACAGCTTATTGAGAGAGAATTAACAAATCATAAAATTCACCCATATAAGGTATATAATTCAGTGGTTTTTGTGTATTTAGAGTTGTGCCTCATATTTAATATCAGAACATTTCCATCACTCACAAAAGAAACCTGGTCATAACAGGCACTCCCCTGATGGAAATGTTAGCTACCTTGATTGTGGTGGTGGTTTCATTGGTGTGTACATCTATCAAAAGTCATCAAACTGTACATCTGAAATATGTGTAATTTACTATACAGGAATCATACTACAATAAAATGTTAAAAAAAAAAAAAAAAAAACAGGCACTTCCCATCCTTACTCCAGCCCCTGAAAATTACTAATCTTCTTTCTCTACGTATTTGCCTATTCTGGACCTTTTATATAAATGGATTCATTTATATAAAAAGAAGACCATGTGGTCCTCTTCTGAGCAGATACATTGTATCTATGCTGTTCATTTCTTTGTTTGTTCACTTATGTATTCATTTATTCATTCATTCTACAAATCTGAGAGTCTTTCATGTTCTGGATACTGTCTTCTTTGTGTCTAATTAATGCCATGAGCCCAATAATAATATCATTGTGGTTGTGAATGCTGGTTACAACAGTGTTTTACGTTAGTATATACCTCCATTTGATAGACAGAAAGCGTGGTTGTCTGCTCACATTGAAAATTAGAGGGGAGTGATTTGGTCTTTGAAAAGCTCAAGGCCTCTTCTGCCAGCAGGGATTTTGTTCTGCTCAATACTGCCTGACCACAGAGCTCTCTTGGGAGGAATCGTGGAGAGAAGCTAATGGGAACCAGCAGAGGGAAGACTAAACGGCTTCTGTCCCCTCTCCCTACAGGGTACAACGCGTGGAGGCGCTTCTGCAGACTCTCCCAGCCCCGGAATCTGGCGCAGCTTAGCCAGGTGCTGAATAACCGGGATCTGGCACGGAAGTTCCTGAGTCTGTATGGGACACCTGACAACATTGACATCTGGATTGGGGCCATCGCCGAGCCTCTTCTGCCAGGGGCCCGAGTGGGGCCTCTTCTGGCCTGTCTTTTTGAGAACCAGTTTACAAGAGCCTGAAATGGAGACAGGTAAGTGACCCTACCCTAAAGGGACCAGCCCCAGATGCAGGGCAGAAAGCACTAGAATTCCAAGACTCAACAATGAAACAAAGTTTATATATATCTCTGAATCACTAAGCTGTATACCAGAAACGAACAGAACACTGTAGATCAACTATGCTTCAACTTTTTGAAAAACAGTGAAAGTACTCTTTCTAGGTTCATCTCTTCCAAGATCTGAGACCAGGAGGCTCCTCCCTGGAGAGCTTGGTCAGAGGGAGAGAGACTACTTGCCTGAGGTACAGGCACCTTTAACCCAGGAGACAGACTTCTCAGCTTCACTGTTCCAGGCTGGTTGATCCCAAAAACACGCAGAAAGGGCTAAATCTGGTTTTCCTCCAATAAGCTTGAGGTTTAAGACCTGACTCCTTATTTGGATTTGGCATTTACCTGGGTTCAAATCCAGCCCTGGCCACGTATATTACTGTGCATTTAATCCTGGGCAATTTACTTGACCACTGAACCTGAGTCTTCCTCTATGAGAATCACACCTCTCCTGCAGGGATTTTGGACAGGCGAATGAAATCATGTATGTAAAGTACCCAGCACACAGCGGGTGCGCCTTCCTATTCATTCCCCCAGAACTTCATCCACCTCTCTCCCCCGTCTTGTAGGTTCTGGTGGCAGAAACGGGGTGTTTTCACCAAGCGCCAGCGCCAGGCCCTTCGCCAGATTTCCTTGTCTCGAATTGTGTGTGACAATACTGGTATCACCACTGTTCCAAGGGACATCTTCAAGGCCAACACCTACCCCCTGGGCTTTGTGAACTGTAACTCCATCCCCAGACTGAACCTGTCAGCCTGGAGAGGCACATGAGGCTTGTGCAGGTAAAGGGAGGCCCCCCTCCAACAGCCCTGTGCTAGGTCAGGCCCGCACATCCTTCCTTGGACAGGATGGCTGAGTCCTCTCAGGCCTCTAAGCAGAACAACAGATCTTGTCTCTAGAGATTTTTTCCCGGTGGACACTAGCTTCTGGGCTGACAAGTTAATTCCAGGGCCCTGGGACTTTGGGGAGCAATCAGGAAGGATCCAACACCCTAAAAGCAGCTCCATGTCTGGATATCCAGCAAGTTCCTTACCTGCCCACCTGTGCCACTTCCGCAGGAGTCCATCGGAGCCTCTGGCCTTGGAGACGGGGGAACCTGGGGAAGACCACAAGGCTACCTTCTCCCCCGGGGCCACCGTTTCCTGCTGATGCTTTTGCTGGCTATCGCTCAGAGCTGGTTCTTTGGGAGTGACAGCCGGGCTCCCAGCAGCACTGAACCCTCCTCTTAATGGAGCCTCTTACCTATTAGGTTGCACATCGGCTCCAGGTGCAAGGCCTTGCGAACCAAACAAGGGGCCTTTAGGACCTGGCAAGAAGAGTCATCTGGAAGGTTTCCAGCCACTTTCTTCTATTTCCCAGCCTGTCCCTGACCCCTGCCTATGACGGGGGCCACAGAGTCCCAGCCTCTAGCCACTCCACCCACGGTCTTTCCCTGGAGCCTGCAGGTGGGCAGCACACTCTGCTTCTACCAATAAAGCATCGCTGAGGGCAGAAGCTGGTTTCTGCGTTGGGCTGGGGAGGGCATGACCTCAGTCCCATGCTTTGCTCCAGATGTTTAAAAGGAGTGCTGCCAAGACACAGTTGGCACTAGCCTCTGAGCCTCTCCCGGGGGCTGAGTTTAGAGAATCAAAAGAAACACTCTGGAATACAAAAAGGCAGGGACTGGGAAAGGCAGCGGCATGGGGGCCTCGGCATTAAGGAGGAGAATACCTCAGCCACGCCAGCGACCTGAACAGAAAATCAGGGGACAGAATATCAGTCAGTATAAAAAGTCTTTATGTAAAAAAACACAATAAAAGATACCAGCCAGCTAGCAGAAAGGACTGGGCACTGCCTTCAGCCTTCATTTACTCCAGAAATAAGTTCTATCGCAAATGTAGCTAGCTCCCGGTAGTAGGGGAGGCTACCCTGGGAAGAGGAGCTGGACTCGGGCCGGGACTGTGAGATCTCTCTCACCTGCCTTCCTTCTCGAGCCTCCGTTCATAAAGCAGGTGTGGAGCGGAAGGCACTGCAGCTCTGCCACTGAGGCTGTGAGACAGGCCGGGAGGAGGCTGAGGCGAGGACAGAATTAACACTGGGCCCACCCCCAAACTGCCCTCAAACCAAAAAGCCTGCCTTGTGACGCCCACTTGCAGTGTCTGACATATGGAGAAGGGGACCACATGAGGGCCACAGGGTCTTCAGCTTTGAAGATGAGGCAGCTGGAGACGAGGCAGGGGGGGCCGGCCTGGGATTCTCTCAGTGATGCCAGCTTTCAGCAGGGCATTGTGATCTCTAATCAGAAAGATGAAGAGGCAGGAGGGCATGGCCTTGGCTACCAGTCGTCTTGTTGTTCTATGTGGAAGGCCAGGGCTGCAGCGAGCTAGCGGACCATGGCTCCCGAGGGGCTCACTAGGTCCTGGGGAAGGCTCTCTCGGGCCTCCTGCATGGGGTGCCGGGCTCGACGGAAGGCCTCTGTGAGGGAAGCAGACACAGGAGTCAGCTGCCATGGTGGCGGGAAATGGGCCCATGTGGATGCTGGGTGGCTGGCTGGGGGAGGGGGAGCCTACCCAGCACATTGTGAATGGAACTCTGCTGGCTGAAACCCTCCAGACGGTCCAACACACTCCGCATCCTCTTCCGCAGGGAACTTGACTCCATGAAGGCCCTGCAGGGGAGCCCGCCACATGGCCACGGCTGCTCTCCAGCCCTTGGGATGAAGAGCCCCAAGGCAGAGGGCCAGGGCCACTCACCTGGACTGCTGCAGACAGTGTAGGCAGAAGGTGACACTGCCCGTGGTCTCCGTGCGGAGTCCAAAGCGGCTCAGACGCTCCCCCTGCGGCATCCAGTTAGCGTCAGGTTTCTGTTGGCTTCTAGACCCCAGGCACCATGCTGGCCTCACTCCCATTCTTATTCCCATTCTTGGGGAGAACAGTTCTGTTGGGGAAACTTCATTCCAACACCCAGACTCCATCACCTCAAGGCTAACATTGGGCTCCCAACTGTAAATCAGGGCACATTCCAACCTCCGTTGAGTACCAGCAGTCTTGTAAGCTGCCTGCCAACCCTCTGATTCTGGAAGCCTCAAGGATGGGCTGGAAGGAGGCGCTGGCTATTCTGACAGGGACCAGGGGAGATCTCTAAGTGCACTGTTTTCCACAGCTCTCCTAGGACAGCGTGTGGATGTCTGTACCTAGTTTAAGATACGGTCAAGACTTCCAGCTGGAGACACAGGAAGGAAGGGACTAAGCAATAATGAAGCAATGGGCAAGAGGCCTTAACCCCGGTTCCACCTTTTCCAGAAGAAACAGGGACATAAGTTCCCAGCATGAAGTCTCCCCAGAGACAAAAGTCACCTTGAAGGTTCCTGGTATCCGCACGTAGGAAAGGTCCTCCAGCTCCAGAGAGCCGCCAATGAAAAACCTCCTCAGCTCAGCCACGGTGCCGAGCTCCAGGGGCCTCCACGTGGAGACTCTCAGGGTGTGTGCGCCTGTGCAGGAAGAGGAGAATGGGGCCGCGGCGGGGACGGGCACGTGGCCCCTTGCTGACTCCCCAGCAACGACACGGGCCTCGCCACCAGTAAAACATCTGGCCTGGTGACGACCTGGCCTCTGGTGAAGGTCATCATGGTGGTTTAGGGTCTCCATTTAGAAATCAATCAGAATTCCAGTTTCTGCTCTGCCAGCTATTACCTGTGCACCAGGACAAGTTTCTCGACCTCTCTGAACCCGTCTCCTCATCTAGCAAAATGGAAATAATAGCAACACCGACGCCTCACCAAGTGGTGGGGAGAATGAAACGAGAAGCACTTAGCACAATGCCTGGCGCACAACAGAAGGCAGGGCTGTTACTTCAGAAAGGCTTCCGATCTACTCAATACACACCCACCAGTAGCCCACTTCCCATGCAGTGCCCCCCTCAAGGCCAGGAGTCAAATCAAGAGTTGCTGGGAGCGGAGACCAGAGCTGCTCAACTTCTCAGGCAGCTGTCCCTTCACCTGGCTGTCTCTAATGGAGAAGGGGAATCTCCCCCAAAGGAGCAAGGAATTGTGCAAGTTAAGTGCTTCCAATTCCCAATCATCCCTACTTCTCACGAGAAGCGGCCAAATCTTCTGAAGTGCTAGTCTTGTTTCTGGGAGCGAGAGCACATAGGCCACATGGAGGGCAGGGACAAGAGGTCACCTGGGGTGGCAGGCAGCACCACAGCCCCGTAGCCTTCCACGCGATACCTCTGCCAGAAGTCGAGTGAGCGGACCTCACAGTAGAGCACAGGCCACTCCGGGAGGGCACCTGCATGAGTAGGAGCAGCAGCCAGGTCACAGGAGGCCTCCCTGGGAGACGGCCTGGCCTGCGGAGACCCACGGCCAGGGACCTGCCAGGCCACTCACCAGCAGATTCATCCTCGTGGAGGAAGGAGGCCTCAAATGTGAATGGGTAGGAGAAGTAAGCCACCTTATCCTAAAAGACAGGAGTATTATTTTATTCTCAGTGTCATGGGGTGGACAGGCCCTCACTGGGAACTTGTTTCCCCTGTGGCCAATGACAAGGTCACCCCCACAAGGGGAAAAGATAAACTATCACCCCAGGTAGGAAGTAAGAGGCTGAGAAGTGAAAGGACACCCAAATCCAAGCTGTGACCATTTTCAAAAAGGTAGAGAGGACCCTGGACGAGGCAGCCCTGCAGAGCCCACAGCGAAGGGCCAGACCCAACAGTGGAACCTTCCCCAGGCTGTCAGCCTGATGCTCGTCAGATGCCATCCCAGGAGTCCTGCTCCTCCCAGGCACCCCCTCCCGTTGCCATACCATTCCCAGGGACTTGGTGGCACAGGTCTGTGTGATTCCTGAGAGCTGCTGGAACGCTGGGCTCGACCAATCTGAAAGCAAAAGACCACACGTAGTAAGTTTACCTGGGAGGAGAGCAAGGAGTTGAGAAAAAGACAAAGTTCCGTTATCCATTCATTCACGCAACAAATCCTCCATTTAGCACGTACTGCGTGTCTGCTATGTGCTATGACCAGTCACCGGGGACATCTTGGTGACCAGAAAGAAAAGCTTCCTATCTCTCATGATGCTAACGTTCTAGTTGGGGGTGGAGGAGAGGTGGTGCAGACAACAAACCAACCAATAAGAGACTATTAGGTGGTAATAAATGCTAAACTAAAAATAAAACAGGGTGAAGGAGTGACTGAGTGACTTGGATGCTCATTTAGACCACATAGGGAGGGAACACCACTCAGAGAGGACACTTAGGCTGAGGCCTAAACTCAAGCAGAACCACTCATGCAAAGATATGACACAAAAGGTTTCAGACAAAGGAAATGGTTCTGAAAAGGCCACAGATGGGCATTCAAGAATAGAAAGAAAGCATGACCAGAATGTTGTAAGGGAGAGAGAGGCAGGGGCCAGCTCCTTCAGGGAATGGAGTTTGGATTTTGCTTTAAGTAAGAAGGGAAGCTGTTGGGGTTTTAAGTTCAAGAGAGACAACTGGTTTGCATTTTTAAAGGCTCAATGTGGCAATGATATATGCGGCAAATGAACTGTTCCTCTCGGGAGCAAGACAGGAAGCAAGAGGGTAAGTTAGAAACTAAATGCTTTGGCCTAAGCAAGAGATGCTTGGTGGCTTGGTCCAGGATGCTCGAGAAGACAGATGATTCAGGACATCTTCTGGAGACAGAACTGACAGGAACTGGAGGTAGAGTGACCGGATGCAGGCAGCCAGAGAAAGTGAGGAATCAAGGATGCTTCCTAGGTTTCTGGCATCAGCTACTATGCAGATGACAACGCCATTCTGCTAAGTGGGGGAAGACAATGAGGGCGGGTTTGAGGCAAGAGGAGGAATTAAGAGTTCTCTTGGTCATGTTAAGCAGAAATGACAAAGAAGTAATTGTACAGGAGTCTAGAGTTCAGGGGAGAGGCTAAGGCTACAGAGAATCCGGGTGTCTGAGACATACAAGCAGTATTGAAGCCATGGGATGGATGAAGCCATCTAGAAAGACCTAGAAAGACTGTAGAGAGAGAGAGTAATAGAAGGCCAGGCCCGGCCTTGGATACGCTAATAATTCTAGATCAACAGAAGATGAGGAAACAGCCAAGGAGGCCTCTGAGCCACCAATGAAAGGAGGAGCATGGAGCCAGAAGCCAAGAGGAGGGTTCCAGCGAGGAAAGTGGGCTGTGGCAAATGCTTCTGAGAGACAAGCAGGGTGAAAGCAGACGTCACCACAGGATTCATATCTTGGAAGTGATCTATGACCCTGAAAAGAACAGCGACAATTTTAGTGGAGGAGTGGGGAAGGGAGCCTGACTGAATGCCTCTGGAAAACTGTCAGAATGCGTACAAAAAGAGAGACTTAGGAACATTACTTACTAGTAGTTGGCAGTTCCACAAAGAAGTGCACGTAGAGATTGTCATACTCATAGCCTTGGGCTGAAACTAAGAAAACAGGAAACGGTTTCAGCTTATTTTCCTATCACCCTTAGCACCCGACCCAGTCCTGAAGGGCCCACACACTTGGAAAAATAAGTTCCTCGAGAGCCAGGAACTCTGTCTCCAGGAAGGACTCACACCTGAGCCTCCCAAGTGCTGCGGACAACCCAAGGCGTCCACTGGGGTGGGGCGGCTCACTCCACAGCTCCATCCCGCCCCGGCCGAGCATCAAGGGATCTCCATCTGGTAAGACACTTACCTACCTCTCCATTTACAAAAAGCCGCAGAGCACCGGGGACAGTCTGAGGCAGAGAGAAGTGGGAACAGGTCAGGAGGTCTGAGGGCACCGGCACCCCTCCTCCAGCCCGCGGGCAAACCCCCGGGAGACCTGACGCTGGACGTCAGACCCACGTGTTTGACTGTCACACTTCCGCCCTACCAGCCACTTCTCCACAGATCTGTTCCCTCCATTTCTAAAACATGTAACACAGTGGGGAAAGGACCTAATTTAAATGGTGGGGAGGGCAACAAAGTATGAATATTTTCGAGAAGAGCCAAGAGAAGCATCCACAGCTGCCTTGTGCCGTATAGTGAGAACTAGAGAGCCCTGCTCCCTGTAAAGGGCTGCGGTCCAGGAACTAGGCAGTTTCCTTTTCTCATCACTTGTGTATCTACCTTATCCAGCTTTTTAACACCGCACATCTGATGTTAATGCAATGTAAAAAATAATGAAAGTTCATCTGTTAGAGAGAGAGAGGGAGACCACTGGGTAATTTCATCCTTGTTTCCAGATCTAGAAATGGAACTCTTGCAGTAAGACACAGAGTAGGACCACAGAATAACTAACTCACACTATTCTGTTTTGTTTTTTAAGAGCCAAACTATTTGACAAACAAAAATGACAGCCCATCTCTCCGGGGCACTTAGGAAGAATGGCGACATGAAGAGTAAGGAAGACATTTTTCCTTCCTATATTTATAAAATTAATTATAAAGTAATAAATAAATACACTGCCACTGATAAGAACTCAAAAGTATCTAAGTTTAGAGAATAAAAAGTAAACATTCCTAATTTAACCCTCTCACCACACAACAGCCATCTGCCATCTTCCAACCCGCCCACTCCCCAGAGAAAGTCGCCCATAGTGTGTGTCCCCTTTGGGACCTTCTTCTACAGGTTAACAGTTCTAGATCAACATGCAATGTTTTTAAAACATAACAAGGATTATACTCCACATGCTAATTTTCACTTCCTTTTTACACTGAGGAGTATGTCTTGGGGGCCTTGAGGAGAAGACGACACTCAGGGATGGTCAGAACACTCCAGCTGAACACACCCGCCGGCGGGGCTGGGGCTACAGGACGCCGGGCTCCTCACCGTCTCAAAGTCGGTGCCCACGAGGCTGCTGAGGTACTCCTTGTGGCGGCCATACAGCTGAGGAGACAAACCAAACCAGAACTTGAGAGGTGACCCCAGCCAGACCGGGGTTCAGTTCCAAATGGGAGGGAGACAAGCAGCAGGAGTGGGAACTGCCACCAAGAGCCGGAGGCTGAGCATCCCAGCCGCTGCCAGCTTCGTCTCAGTGAGGCCCGGAGGGTGCGGAGTCCGCGGGTCTGGGACCAGCCTGGCTCTCACGCTTACGTGACCTTGGGCAGAACGCTTAGCTGCTTCTCAGTCTCCATTTCCTCGTTTATAAAATGGTAACAATAAAAGTATTCACCGCAGAGGGCTGTGGTACAGTCTAAATAAACTAAAGCATGTGAAGGGCCTTGCGTGGAGCATGGTAAATGCTCAAGTAAATGGTCATTATTATGATGATCTTACAACAGGATCAAAAGCGTGTATGTGAGATGTCAGCGGCGATTCCTAAGTCAGGAGGGGCCGTTAAGAGCGAGACCTCGCAGCTGCAGACCTCAGCCTTGGACGTGGCCTCACTCCCCGCTCTCTGGTACTTGGGACGAACCAGCTCTTACGTCCTTGAACACACGCTGCTCCCGCTCCTCCTCCTCAGGCTGTGCGAGGGACGACACGTTGTCAATCGTATACTTCCACAGCTCCGGCTTCTCCCCCTCTGTCTCAATTCTGTAAAGTCGAAGCCACAAAAGGGCTAACTCTGATGACAGGAGATGGGGCCCTGCAGACCCAGCCCGGGGATGAGCCGAGTTGCGGTTCTGTTACTCTAAGACAGAAGAGGTCAGCCCGGAGGAAAAGCCCTGGCCAAGCCCATTGCGCCCCGTCTGGGTCAGTCCCTGCGTGCAGCAGCGCAGAGAATTATTTTCACTGAACTACACTGCTGAAGTCATCACTTTCAAATCAGTGTAGCTGCACATTTTCTGAGAACAGGATGCCCAGTGTCCTAAGGGTCTATGGCCTGGAAGAGAATATGAACCCCCGGCCGGGAATTTAAGAGTTAGAACAGACGAAGGGCTTTCTGAGACTCTCCTCAACCAGGGGCAAGAAGGGAAGACAAGGAAAGGAGTGCCGGTGTCCACTGTCCCCTTCCTCCTCTCCTCACCTGTAGGGTCCTTTGAGGCCAGTGAAGTCAGGTTTTACTGTGATCACACCATTGCTGTCCACCTTCAGAGTACAGAGGACGTGTTCATACTTCTTATAGCCAAGCCTAGAAACCAGGGAATCCACACCAGGGTTCAAGGTCACTGGTCCCACCTCCAGGGAAAGAGGAAGAGGTATGCAGCCCACGTCAGAGAGGACAGAGGCTGTAGTGAGAACTGTCATGGCAAAATACTTTCTTCCAAAGAGAAAAAAGAAGAAAACAGTCCCTCCCTCCCACATACCTGGGATGACTACAACAGGGGGTGGCGGGTAGGGAAAGGAGGAAGGATGAGGGTCTGAGCCGGGCCACGAGGGGCTGCACTCACTTTCCATAGGGCCCCAGGTCTGCCATGATGTACATCGTCTGAAGAGGGGTGTTGATGACATGATTGTTCCTCACAAACTCTTCTGAGGGCTCCCAGATGACGATTCGTGACTTAAGGATGCCACCCTCCCTGGGAGACACCACAGGAAGGGTCACTCCCCTGGCCCCCCAAGAAGAGCCTGAAGGAGGAACATAGGGGAGCACACCAGGGTGGGGGCCTCCACAGAATGGGACACTTGAGTCAGCAGGCAGACAGAACACTGGCCTGGAAGGACCACAAAGGCCCCCCAGCCGCCATCCACACTGGTACTCACATCCCTCGCCTGTCTTGCCGGCGCCGCCTGACATTTGCCATTCGCTCGACCAGGAAGGATGGCATCTCACTGGCTGCGGTGGTCATTTTCTGACAGTGCTGGGAAAACAGGGCAGCCCTGTGTAAGCCATCTGGTCAGGGCCACATGGGACCAAGCACCTGGAGGGAAGTCCTCCTTCTGAAACCTCACCCGAGACCTGACCCTAAGAGGCACAGCCACCTCACAGTTACACATGTTAATGGAGGGGACAACCCAAAGGAGAGTCCAACCAAGCCTTGGTTTGCCCTAAGATTTCAGCAGCATCCTACCCTTCAGAAATGAATTTATTTGTGCTAATATTAAAATGAGCCTGCAGTCTCTAAGCACATACCACCAAAAAGTTGGGTGAGTCTGCCTGCTAGACGTTGACATTCACTAGGTAGCTGGAAGATGCCACATGTAATACAAGTGTTCTGTAGAGAATCCGCACATGGGTAATGAACACTTCACTGTAATTTTCTTTACCAAAACAGACAACCCAAACTTTGTATCTACCAACCCACAGCTTTCCTAATAAAAGCATCAACCTTTCAAAAACGTTCACCTAACACCTGCTCCTTGCAGAAATCTACAAGGTCACAGACAAAAATCAGAAAATACACGCTCTACTCTCCCTCAAGGAGTTTGAAATCTCACTAAAAAGAATACATCATGCAGTGACTGAAGAAAAGGTAAAACTGAAGTCCCCGAGGGCATGTTGTCACAGGCAAAATGAGGACATAAGCCATTCCCTGTGTTGTACTGAATTCCTCTTAAAACTCATATATACTCAGTTTTGGCTGAATCCATGTTGAATTTGATCTATATGGTTCTAGACTCCACCCACCTGTCTGATCTCACGATGCATGGAGGAAAAGCCCAGTGGCTGTTTCTCCCAATTTACAGTCTGCAAGTCTAGCATTAGAGATACTGCCACATTTCTATGGACACTTTAAATGATCTCCAGGACCCTTTTGGGCAAGTGGCTTGACAGGGAAGTCCCCACTGCAAGCGCATCTCACCACGATGCCATGTACCTCCGGCAGGCAGCCATACACAAAAGGCTGAGTTTGGCAGGAGACCTGCCACCATCTCCCTGCCAAATGGTCTCTCGTGACTCAGAGTCTCAAACTTGCCTTAAACAGAGGGGAAAAGCCCCTTTCTGAGATGAGTTTCTTGGCCCAACTGTGCTTTGTACAAACACAATCTTTGTCTGTTTCGGTCTTGTGGGTTTTGAGAAGCAGCTGCTGAATTGTGGTGAAAAATTAAAAATAAAATAAAATAAAAATAGAGACACTGCTGGCTCCCCCAGTCCCTCCAGCAGGTGGAGCAGGGAGCTGCAGCCACAGCACCTGCGGACTGTGCCCACCTACTCTGGCCTGGCTGCCAGCGGCACACCGTGGCTCCTAGACAGGCTCTCCATCTCCCCTGAACAGGCTTCTGTCTTAACAGACAGTGGGGCCAGAAAGCTAGGGAAGGCAAAGGTGAAGGGAGCTATGGGACTTGGGAAAAGAACAATACCTCCTCCAAGTTGGTGAATCTGTCAGAGTCAGTGTAAGTAAAGATTCGTCGGTTCTTCCTGCCATCCGAATCCTCCAGCTTCAGAATCTCTTGACGGTACTGATGATCCAAAGGACTCTGGCAGGCTGCTTCATTTTGATACAGATCTACTTCAAACTGAGGTCACAAGGAAACAGAGATCTACTAAGAATAGGTCAAATTTTTTTCCTGTAACTGGTCAAATCAGCTCTATAGAGATGATGCAATCCAACACGTTTTCACAACCAACTCTCATTTGTCTAAACTAATGGAGGACAGGGGATCCAAAGGAGATTAGAGCTAAAAGGAACCAGAGTGATAGTCTAATTCAACTCTACTGTTACAGAATTGACATAGCAAAACAGTAATTCTTTCTGTGGCCCAGAGGTGGAAAGTGCCTTAGCCAGGATCACAAAACTGGGTAGTGGCAGGCATGATGTTACACTGACCCCGTGAATACAGCAGTGGGAAGTATAAAACTGCTACAACCTTCTGGAAATCAGTTTGGCGATATGGATCAAGAATCTTTCCCAGCTACCAGCCAGGTGGGAGGTGGACCAGGTGGAGGTAGACTGAGCAGACAAGTGGCACTGGCTCACCTGGCTAAAGAGCTTCTCTTGCCACCCAATCACAGCCTCCTCCTCTTCATCTTCATCTGGGCGGTGTCCACCTCCAAAGACAACAGAGAGTCAATTGTTTGAGCCAAACCAGCACCACTTCTTGCTCTGTAGTTGGTTATAACCAAAGTCCCTGCTCTTACATTTGCCACAAAACCTGTTGGAACTCACTGGTTTATTAAGCACTCACCCTAGACTCACTCTAGAGATGCTGTGGATATGTGTAGAAGCCAAGATTAGGACCTAAGAAGTCTTAATCACTAATCTGGATAAATGGAAGTCATGCCTTCCAGGAATTATTTATTCTAACTCAGTGTGAGGCACTGAAATTTAGAAATAGGCTGAATGGCTCTTCCTCAATCCCAACTGTCAATATTTGCTAGAAAAAAAACTGTGGTGTTTTTATCTTTACTATTCCTGAAACCATATATCTAGAATCAAACACTGTAACCTTAAGAGACTAAGCATTAGTAAAGAAAAGGAAAGTCGAATAACTTTTATTTTAAATCTTGTCTGCAGTTAGTATTTATTCTTTTCAGATTGTACATTCATATCCTTCGCCCATTTTCTTTCTTTTTTTTTTTTTAATGGAGGTACTGGGAGTCAAACCCAGGATCTCATACATGCTAAGCATGGGCTCTACCCTCCCTGCAAAGAACAGATTTTTTTTAAAGAACCAAATCTAATACATATACTCCTGGCTGGGTATGCCTTTTTCAAAGATACATGCTTCACAACCCACCAGCTCACACTCTAGCTCAGAAATATTTTTGAACAGACAACAAAAGCAGAGAGAGCAGTGACCTAACACAAACACAATGTCCTCTCTTGCTCACTTTTCTGGCTTCCCAGATAAGGAAAACTGCAAGAGTAAAAATGATGTTCATATATACATTTCCCAAGCAGACCCCCATTTGTAAATTGTTTTGAAAAGGGTTTGTAAGTATATTTCAAGCCTGGAGCATTCTTTCTTAGAAAAAAAAATGCCACAAATGGTATTTAGGTTGACAGGCAAATTTATAACATATCTAAAGTATGGTATTTGCTATTTCACTACATTTGACCACAATTCAGATCAGTATCTTGATGGCAGGAATTACACTTATTCAATTTTTATGCAACATAATGTAGTTTAAACTGCCTGGGATCAAATCCTGGCTTCAACACTTACCAGCCATGTGACCTTGGACAAGAAACTCAACCTCTTTATGCCTTTCCTCAGACTACAGACCTGGGTCTACTTTGTCTTAAGAGGTAACCTCACCCTAGGCCCTTCCCCAGATCCCCAAGGGGCCACATCACCACCATACACCCACTGGCGGTTGGGGGAGGCCTAAAAGTGGCCAAGTCTATGAGGTCCTTTCCGGGCTGGGCAGCAGGCTGGTAATGGAGGTAGTTGCTTGATGTGATTCTTTGCAGGTGGACTCTGCCAGGGAAAGAGAAGCCCAAAATACCCGTTACAAGACACACAACCAGGAGATAAACACAGAGCAAAAACGGGGGAAACAAAACACAGTAGAGGGGAGGGCTAAGGCAACAGAGAGGGAGGTGAGTGGGGCACGGGGTCCTAAGGAGAAGAGTAAGGATGAGAAAGTACACTGGGGACACAGGGCTCCGAGGAATGTGGGAAAGGAAAGGTCCTGAAAGGGTGGGTCTGGAAGCTGTGAGTTGAAGAGGGTTCCGGGTGGTGAGGGAGACGCGGGGAGACCGGGCAGAGGTCAGGATTGCAAACGGAAGTAGGGGCCCTGAACAACCGAGAACTGTAGTTCAGGTTCCAACAATCTGAGAGCATAAAAGCACGGAGCTCTGAGGCAACGCGACTACCGGAGGCGGAGGTTGCGCACGGGGTCCCGGGAGCGATACACGGCCTCTCCGGTGTCTGTGCTCCAGGCGGCCTCCGCCATGACAGCTGCGCCGCGCCGCGCCGGGGCCGGAAAGCGCGTCGCCCCAGTCCCCCTGGCAACGGGGGCGCTGGGTTTGGGAGGCGGCGGAGGCGCTGCGCGCGCAACTCGCGGTTCCCCACGCGCCGCCGCAGCCGCCTGCCCAGCGCGGGCGCAACCCGGGCGGAGCCCCGTTATGCGCTCAAGCCGGGGTCCTTTTGGGGTCACCGCTTAGAACGTGTGCGAACGAAGCGCGCTTATACCCAAGGCCAGGCTTGATGCACTTTACAAACGAGGAAACTAAAGCAGAACCATCGGCCCCTTTTACAGAGATTCAGACAGAAATGGTGATGGAGGCCAAACCCAAGTGTCCTGAGTTCTCAGCTACTAGTTTTTCTGCCACACGACTCGGCCTTCCACTGAATGCTGGGAAACTTTGGCCTGTAAATCAGTGGACGTGACTCACAGAATGTACCCATTCTTCCCCCCTCACCAGGGGAGGTGATGACAATTACTCAGACATGAAGATACATTCTTGGAAGAAAACGAAAATGTCAGGAGATTTAATAATCCTTGTGTTGGCATTCACTGAATCAGAGAAAGAAAAAACAAGGAAGCTAACAGTAAGGAAGGAAAATGTGTTATTATTGCACTGGTTTTTCCCCTGCGTGTGTTATTTCCGGATTTTTAAGCCACCTTAGATGGCCACCTAAGCCACCTCAGGAATAGCCAACAAAATGCCATTCCGAAGACGTGCTTCATTGGCCTGTCAAAGGCAGGACACACTGTAACCTCGAGTCTGGCTCTCTGGCACCTTGGGGATGTCAACAGTTACCAGCCTTTGACATTTACTGCTCCTCCAACAGAGTAAACAATTGTCCCCTGAACTCAAGAATATAATGTCAGTTTGATTATATGGCGTTGGGAGCCCTAAGCAACAATGCTACTGTTGTTTAACACCAAGGACTCACCATAACAATAACCCTATTTATTTAAGATCTTCTACAGCCTGGGCACTCTGTTTCCATTGTCCCCAGTCCTCCTAGAAACCCTTTAAGTAAGTATTGTGTTCTTTTGGTTTGGTTTGGTTTGGGTTTGGTTTTTTTTTAAGATTTTATCTTTTTTTATAGTCAGTTTACAATGTATCAATTTCTGATGTACAGCATAATATTTCAGTCATACATATACATACATGTATTCATTTTCATTATAGGTTACTGCAAGATACTGAATATAGTTTCCTATGCTATACAGAAGAAACTTGTTTATCTATTTTATATATAGTAGTTAGTATTTGTAAATCTCAAACTCCCAATTTATCTCTTCTCACCCCCTTTCCCCCTTGCTAACCATAAGTTTATTTATTATGTCTGTGAGTCTGTTTCTGTTTTGTAGATAAGTTCATTTGTGTCTTCTTTTTTTCTTTTCTTTTTAGATTCCACATAGAGTGGTATCATATGGTATTTTTCTTTCTCTTTCTGGCTTACTTCACTTAGAATGACAATCTCCAGGTCCATCCATGTTGCGGCAAGTGACATTATTTTATTCTTTTTTATGGCTGAGTAGAATTCCATCGTATAAATATACCATGACTTCTTTATCCAGTCATCTGTTAATGGACATTTAGTTTATTTCCATATCTTGGCTATTGTATTCAGTGCCACTATGAACACTGGGGTGCACGTATCTTTTCAAATTAGACTTCTTTCTGGATATATGCCCAGGAGTGGGATTGCTGGGCCATATGGTAAATCTATTTTTAGTTTTTGGAGGAATCTCCATACTGTTTTCCATAATAGTTGCACCAAACTACATTCCTACCAACAGTGTAAAGGGTTCCCTTTTCTCCACAGCCTCTCCAGCATTTATTGTTTGTGGACTTTTGAATGATGGCCATTCTGACTGGTGTGAGGTGATATCTCATTGTAGTTTTGATTTGCATTTCTTTGATAATTAGTGATATTGAGCATTTTTTCATGTGTCTGTTGTCCGTTTGTATGTCTTCACTTGAGAATTGCTTGTTTAGGTCTTCTGCCCATTTTTGAACTGGGTTGTTTGTTTTTCTGTTATTGAGTTATATGAGTTGTTTGTATATTCTGGAAATTAGGCCCTTGTCAGTCATATCATTTGCACATATTTTCTCCCATTCTGTAGGTTGTCTTTTTGTTTTGCTTATGATTTCCTTTGCTGTGCAAAAGCTTATGTTTAATTAAGTCCATTTGTTTATTTTTGCTTTTATTTCTATTGCCTGGGTAGACTGCCCTAGAAGAACATTGCTGAGATTTATGTCAGAAAATATTTTGCCTGTGTTTTCTTCTAGGAAGTTTATAGTGTCTTGTCTTATGTTTAAGTCTTTAAGCCATTTTGAGTTTATTTTTGTGTATGGTATGAGGGATCCACCAGGTTTTTTTGTGGAATTGACAAGCTGATTCTAAAGTTTACATGGAAATGGAAAAGACTTAGATAGCCAAAAAAAAAAGTGACAAAGAAAAACAAAGTTGAGGACTTATATTTAATTTCTAGACAATACAAAAATATAATAATCACTAAATTGTTCTATTGGCATAAAAATAGACATATAGATCAATGAGACAGAGAGTCCAAAATATATACAATCGATCTTTGACAGAATTCTAAAAATAATTCAATGGAGAAAGAATAATATTCTCAACAAATATGGTAGAACTTTATATCCATTTGTAAAATACAAAAACAAAAATTTTAATTCTTTACCTTACACAATTTAGTAAGTTAAAGCAAAATGGATCATAGAGCTAAAAGTAAGAAATACAGCTACAAAACTACCAGACAAAAATACAAGAGAAAATATTTGCTCTGAGTTAGGTAAATATTTTTTTAGATAGGACTCAAAATATACAAAATATCAAAGAAAAAATTAATAAATTACTCTTCATCAAAATGAAAAACTTTTATTCTTAGAGAACACTTGTTAAGAAAAAGACAAGAAACACACTGGAAAAAAACTTTACAAAACGTATATCTGATAAAGGACTTATATCCATGAAAAAAAAAAAGTACCTTTACAACTTGGTAATCATCAAACAAACAATCTTACTTTTAAATGGTCAAAAGATTTGAACAGGCACTTCACCAAAGGTACATGATTGGCAATAAGTCTGTGAAAAGATGTTCAACATCATTAGTTATCAATGAAATGCATATTAAAACCATAATAAGATACCACTACACACCTATTCTACCTCTTAGAATGCTAAAATTTAATAGGTAGACAATACCAGATGCTGGTGAAGATGTGAAGCAACTCAGACTCGTGAAATTGCTGGTCAGAGTACAAAATAGTACAGCTGCTTTGGAAAAATGGACATTTCTTATAAAGTGAAACATTTACCTACCTTAAGATCTAGCACTCCCACTCTTAATTGTTTACTCAAGAGCAGTAACAACACATGTCCATACAAAGACCCAGACGTAAATATGCATAGCAATTTATTCATACTAGTAAAGATGGGAAGGAGTGCAAACGTCCACCAACATGTAAATATTTAAACAAATTGTATGATATCGACAATTGTATAATATCTATACAATGGGATACTACTCCACAATAAAAACGAGGTAAATACTGCTACAGAAAACCACTAGGATGAATCTCAAAAATCATTATGCTAAGCGGAAGAAAGCAGCTGGACGCAGAAGGCTACATACCATGTGGTTTCTTTTATATGACGTTCTAGAAAAAAGGAAAACTATAAAGATGGAACACAGATCAGTGGTCACCTGGGGTTGGATCTGGGAATAGGGTTTGACTATAAAGAGGCAGAATAAGAGAATTTAGGAGGTAAGGGAGCTATCCTGTATGGAACTAGGCATTTATTAAAAATCTACAGAATTGTGGGTCACAGTGAGTGGATGTCACTGTATGTAACATTTAAACTATTAACCAAGTTATGAGAAGGACTCAAATTGGAATGCAGGCTATGAAACGGAATCCAACTGTAACTGTGTTACAAAATACTTACATAACCACACTGAAGGGAGTGAGAAAGAAAGGAGCCAACCGAAATAACTCTGGAAAGCAGTGTTTTAATGGAAACTGAAGGCTAAAGACAAAAAACTGTCCACAAACGCCCTACTCAAGTTGGCAAATTTCTTTCTCAAAGGGGTATGAGTTTCAATTCTGAAACCATTTTCTATGTATACTAGGGTTGAACAAATAATAAACTACTGGACATAACAAGAGCCATGTTTCTGACTGTCTGAGAAAGAAATTACAAGCAAGGAAAGGAGGTAAAGGTAAGAATGAACCCTGTGGTGCCTAATCAGAGTTAGCAATAAAACCCCTGGGTATTTTAAAAGATATGTATAAAGACAGAGTCAGACATGAAATACGAATTTTAAGTATGTATGAGTACTACCCATCCACACGGTACCTAGCTCTGCCCACTGACAGAGTCCAGAAGCAGTTACTCTCCAGCAGAAATGAGCATTCCCAGTACCCAGACTTGGTTTCTAAATATCATTCTCCATCAGAAGGAATCAGGGCTCCTTGGAGAAATGATTGATTTCCTGGAAGAAATGGAATGGAACCTCATGGGAACTCATACTGTTGGGCTAGATAGCTTCCATCAGCCAAGGGCAGTCCGGGATGAGCTGTTATGCTCAGCATCTGGTCAAGGGAACCTGGGCAGGGCACTAACAATATCTGCTACAAGTATGCTTTGGAGAGGTTAATCCCAGAAAACTCTGGTGTGGGAGTGTTACTTACGGGCCAGCTTATTCAGGGCACCAAGAGAGTGCGCATCCGCACCTTTCCCCAGCCCCTTCCAGGCAGTGTGTCAACAGGCAGAACAGGTGGGACTGCGCAGGTATTATTACCACATGGACATCACCCGAATCAGAGGAGAATAAAATAGGTCAGCAGGACCCAGAAACTCAGCCTCTGAAACAGTTCATTTGTAAGTCCTAGCCAGATCTCAAATGCCTTTTCTTAAGAAACATGCTCAGCTTTTGACAATTAATTGCTTTATCGTGGGCAGCCCCATTTTCTGTACAGTGCGTCCCAACAAGTTAGCGCAGGTCTTCAGTGGCATGTCAAGACTTGGAGCAACAGGAGTGTTCTAAATGGCAGAACTCTGAGAACGTTGGTTCCTATGGCCTCTCCCCCTTTAAGAAGAGGTTTCAATTTTTGGAAACACAGGGACTTAAAAATTTACCTTCCATGTTTCTCCTCTTGGTGTTCTCCTGGAAATATAAAGAAATTAATCTCTTCAATACATTCTAATAAATGGCAGAACTTTCTGCCAACTCTAAGATTATTTCAAGTTTAATCTCATTAAAATCCATTGACTTTTCCCAAAGTAGCGATGATCTTTTAAAAGTCTATATTCAAAGACAAACTTATGGTTATCAGAGGGGGAAAGGAGGTGGGGAGGGATAAATTGGGAATTTGGGATTTGTAGATACTACCATTTTTATATTTCAGATGATCAAAAATGTGGAACAGAGATTGACTGCACAACAATGTGAATATACTTAATACTGAACTTAAAATTGTTAAGATGGTAAATTTTATGTTTTGTGTATTTTACCACAATTTTTTAAAAAAGAAAAATAACAAAAATGACAACAAAAATATGGAAACATAGGATAATGACCACCCATTATTGTATCCCGCATCCACCTTGAACATTTCCCTATTAGCTAAGCCAATTTGAGTTGAGTTTTTGGTAACTTGGACCCAGCAAATGCATGCTAAGTGTTGCAGAATTTGGTGCCAGTAAGTAGGAATGCTGTAATGAACAGATCTGAAACTTGATGGAATGGGCCGACCTGGAGAGATAGGGCTTGATCCTGGCTTAGAAAGTTAGCAGTCCTCTTTAGGTGGTTGTGAAATAATTGGCTTGTCTGCCTCTTGAAGTTTAATATGCAAAAAATCGCCTGGGGATCTTGTTCAAATGAGGATTCCGATCAGTAGGTCTAGGGAGGGAACTGAGTCTGTACTTCTGACAGGCTCCCAGGTGATGCGAACACTGCTGATCCATGGACCACACTCTGTATAGCAAGGAGTTAAACTGATGTGTCCTGAAAGAGGGTTCATGTACAACGCTTGCTGTTGCATTAGGAGGATGGGGAAATTTCAGGGTGTAGGATTGTCAGCAACTTCTTTTAGTCCATCAGCCCATGGTGATACAGCTTAATTGTATTAAGAAGAGGAACTTCTACATTAGATTTCTTGGAGAATTTTAAAAGACAAAAATAGCAAAGGAAATCCAGGGTTATGTGAACACTGAAACTATCCCACAAAGGGGAATGATCAGAGCTACACTTGTTGGAGCCATGATCTCTTGCTCCAGATGCAGCGATGAGCCAAAAATTTGCAGATCCCTAATCTGAGACTGTAGGCTTCTATTTTATTTTTGTAGATTTTATAAGTTCCAGGAAGGCTGAATCAAAGACAGGTTACACTCTCACACTTTGCAGTCATACAATTAAAAATGTTATTTAAAAAAATTATTGTCAACTCTAAGCTCCACAGAGGCAGAAGTCAGATCTATCTTGAGTCCCAAGATCTCAGAACATCAGTGCCTGGCACGTACATGATAGACACTTGCTCAATAAGTGAACAATTACCTTTTTCTATATTTTTCTGCCCCACTGATCAGTGAGCTTATTAAGAGGAAGAACCAGGCTCGATTTATCTTTGTGTCTTCGGGGCACCCAAACGATTGCTCAATGCAGAATTATTTGAATTGTCCTGGACTGAATTAAATTATCAGGAGTAGCAGTGCCCCAGGCACTGGGCTGGGATTCAGGGGGGAAATTCTAGGCTTTGGCCAGGGGAAGCTAAGAGTGAGGTCATTGACTCAGGGGGCCCAGGTACTTGGATTAAGGTGAGCCTCCTAGAGTTTGCAACCAGAAGGGAAAAGAGAAAACGTGAGTAACTGTCAGCACTGCAGGCTGGTTTTAGGATGTGAGGCTAGGAAACCCTGCTAGGCTATGTTCCGGGAGACAGGCATCACCCCTGGGCAGTAGCCAGGCCCACGGGGACTTCTGAGAAGTGGCAGCATCTAGCCTGAGTGGCCGAGTTCAAGAGAAGAAATCCTGTGTGGGCAGCTGCTGTCCTTAGGCTGGAGACAGTGTTTTGCACATCCACACCACCCCCAGATGGAAAAACGAGAGCTGCCTAGCTTTGCTGGGGAGATAGGGTAGAGCCTACAGTCCCTATGAACTCTTTCTTTCTCCTCATCAGAAGCAGCCCATGGTGGGAGGGACCCGCATCGTCACCAGGACCAACCGGAAGTCCAGCAGCAGAAGCCAAAAAAGAAAAGAAAAGAAAGGAAACTTTCCATTCCTCCCCCCTACCCCCGAGCCTGTGAAATGCAACCCAGCAGAGAGGACGTGGGTCTTAGGTTTAGCTTCTGGCCTCCTCAGTAACTGGGGATTCAGATGAGGCAGCGAACAGACAGCATGCCTCAAGAACAAGTTTATGCTGAAGTAGCTGCTCACTATTATTATTATTTAAATTGTCCTGGACTGAATTAAATTATCAGGAGTAGCAGTGCCCCAGGCACTGGGCTGGGATTCAGGGGGGAAATTCATGACTAAGAACTCATCTCCATATTCATCGCTTACCCATGAATCATGCTTTCCATGTCTGCATCCATGGTGGCAGTTGGCTGTCACAGCGCCTCGTGATACAGGCTGGCACTATTGTTCCCAGTGGCCAGAGGAGGAAGGCGAGGTTCAGAGACGGAGTGACTGCCTGGGGTCACACATCTACTGAGCAGAGTTGTCGGGACCCAGGGAGATAGATCTTCTGACCTCACTCCAGGCTCACTCTCCACAGCACATGCTACCTAAGCTGGCTGGACGCCTCCCCGGGATAGCCGGAGTAGCTCAGAGAACCCAGAGCACAGGCTAAGCACGGCTCATGGTCCCTGGGGGTGTCCATTTTAGCTTGATGTTAAGTAAATTTAAATTTTACATCGTAAAACAGACACAGATGAGTTCTGGAGGAGCACACAGAAGTGTGACTTTCCTAAGTTAAAATGTGAGATGTTGAATCTGAGCTGATAATAACGTAACAATATCGGTTCATTAATTGTGACAAATGTACCACGGTGATGTAGAAGGTTAACAACAGTGGAAACTGAGACTGGGTATATGGGAACTCTCTGTACTCCTTTTGCAATAATACTGTAAATCTAAAACTGTTCTTAAATAAAAATTTTATTTTAAAAGGTATGAGCTATCGAAGAAGCTGCAGAGTCTGTTTCCTCCTGGAGTACCTGGTCATACTCCTCTTTTGTTAAAGGCCTATCAGAAGCCATAGTTAAAAAGCGTTACCCATGCCCTATTGTTTGCAGAGTAGAGGGACATTCTATAGAGTCTTGAAAGCCCTGTATTTCCAAAGGGAAGAACAAGAAAGCAGGACAGTAAAGCCTCTTTCTCTCCCCTCCCCTGGCCTCTGCCCCCTTCTTAGCGCTGTGAGAAGAGTGAGAGGCAAATAACCGCTTTGCCCTCCCCGGGCTCCCAGGAGAGCAGAAGGGCTTCTGTTACAGCACCTCACCCCATCCAGCCTCCATCACGGTCTCCCAGAGCTGCACCCCCGCCCCAGATCATCTGGGTGGAGCCCCGGGAAGAAGCAGTGAGATCTGCCATTTAGGGTAAGTCCCAGAGGGTGCTCCCTGGCACCCAGTGGGCACCACCTACTCGTGCTGGGCTAGCCAGCAGTGGAGCGGGGTGTCTTCTCAGCGACGTCCATGCAGAACTCCAGCCTGCTTCTGGCAAACAGACCTAAGGATGGAACCTCACAAGACTAGGGTGCGTGGGTTCTGTTGCTTCCGAAAGCTTCTTCCGCCATCTGGGAAACAGGCGTTGAAGTTCCCCCTTCAGGCTGGAAAACAGACTTGAGCTGCTGTTTTCACCCAACTGTGAAAGGACCAAGATCCAGATGCTCCTCACCATGTCCTGGCCTGTCTGTTTTTGTACAGCTCAGGATGGACAGTGGGGCTGTACCTTGGGGAAGATGAAAGAGAGAAGAGAAAAATTCAGAAACTATACCCTCTAGCTACACTTTGAACAGCCACAGTATTTCAGTCAAGTCAGAAATGGTTTCCAGAAACAAGTTTTAGAGCTGACGGTCAAGAACTTAGGCTTGAATGATGAAGTTAAGCCAAGGTCACGTTTGCACCAATGTCATCATCTTTATCATCAAAATAAATATTACTGATTGCCCAGTATAATTTAGAGCTCTTGAGGAGTTCAGGAGCTAATCTGGGCAACAGGAAAGAGGCATAAAGAGATAATAAATAGGAAAAGCAAAGGAGAGAGAAAGAGAAGCAATATACGATGCTCCCTGGGGCTCGGCAGATAGGGGAGGCTTCATGAAGAAGATAGGGCTTGAGCTAGATATTGGGCTCGGACAAGAAGGGAGAGAGCAAGCCAGGAATGGAGGATGGCAGAGAAAAAGAGGCAGAGCAGGAATGTGCGGGGCATGTTGGGGAAAAATGTTAATGGGTTAGTTTGGGTGGAACGAAGAGCTTGGGCAGAGGAGTGATGTGTGATGGACTGGGAGAGATAGAGGGGTAGGCAAGATAGAACCATGGCTAAAGCTTGAGATTTTGTCCTGCGGGTAGCAGAGAGCCCTGGAGCAAAGGAAGGGGTGGAGAGGATTGGTGGCAGGGAGGCCACTGAGAAGGATGTGGTCTTGAAGCAAAACTGTGGTGAGTCAGAGCAGAACCAGAATGTAGGGAAGGCTAGAAGATGACAGATGCAAAAGATTTATGAAGGACAAATGGACAGGAATTGGTGACTGAGATGGGAGATGGGAGGATGGAAGAGGAAGAGAAAAAAGAAGAGTAGAAGCACTTGGGATAACTCGCTGGTTTCCAACCTCATCATCTGTATGTTAATTGAGAAGGAGGAAGATTGGGAATAAGGAGAGGAAAAAGACCAGAAGCACATAATATCAGGTGCTCAATGAATACCTATGAGGGAGAAATGAAAGGACAGGGAGACAGAATACCAATGGGAAATAGGAGAATGGCCTTGACCAAAAAGAGGATTTTTGATTAATGGAGAAAAGGAAGGAACAGCATTCTGCCCACTCCAGCAGAGAAGTTCTTGGGAACCCCCTCTGCCAACTCTACTAGAGTTGGGTCCAACATTCTGTGGCTAATTGGAGAAACTCATTGATACTGAGTTTGCCACTCAGAACCCTTGTGTTACGGCAATTTCAGAAGCCACCAAGCATCTAATGAATCCTCCCACTAAAAAATAGTTAGAGAAGACAGTGGGGCCTCTTTCTGTCTGCTGAGGGAGATACACAAACCATCCCAGACATTTTTCTCTTCCATAAATCCCTCTTCACTCTGAAAGGGGCTGCCTGGCAGTGTTCCCATCCTTTCCAAGGGCCTCTGGCTGCCAGGGTCACCATTCAGAGAACCTTTGCCATCTCCACGCCTCTCCTAAGGCCAGGATGGCTTACACCAGAGCACCTGGGTTCCTCCCTTTCCTGGGGTGAAAAGTGGGTGAGTCTCAGAGAGGGTAACCATTGGGGGACGAGAAGTCCATTAGTTTGGTGTTCTGAGAACCAACAAGAGGAAATGCATTTTAGCCAGGAAAGAAAAAAATAAGCTGTCCAGCTGTGATTGACAGCCAAGCCAGCAGAAGATGGGTGAAAACAGACAGCTGAGGAAGGGACCAGCTGGGTTTCCAAGGAAGGTATCATCCAAAATGGTGGAGATGGCGAGAAGGCCAGTGTAAGAACTTAAGTCACCTCATACAGAGAGATCACTTTGTCACTGACCATGGATGTCCCTTTAATCAGCATGCAGTGTATGTACAGCACGCAGAATTCTACCTCTTAAAGTAGAAGAGGAGAACCAACCATGTCCAAGGTCAGCCTCATCTATAAACCGAATTCCTGGAAAATGTGTGTGTGTGTGCGCACACTACCATGTGCCCGTGATCTTCACTGGGTATTTCCTGCCACTTCTGCTGCTGTTACTAAAATCTCTTGGAATCTCTGCCCCCATACATGAGAAGCTGTTGGCCTTCTTAGCCTTCTACTGGACTTCCTGTCTTCCAATCTCCATTTCTTATGGGCCAATTTGCCATTTTCTAATGGGGAGACATCTAACTATGCTAAACAGAGTTAACTAGATTGAGTAAGTCCAGGAACACATCATTACATGTCAGCAAAGCTCTGAAAATACAGATTAGCCACAGGACAGTTACACATCCACTGTGACTGCCTCCAGGTATGCCTTATGCCCAGAACAAAGGAAGGACCACCCTCGTCTGGAGCTGACACTGCCCCACCCCTGCCCATTCCAAAAAGATCGAACCTAAGACATCATATCATCTCATAACACGATCAAGACACAGGGACAGTCAGATCTGCATTTTGCTCTTACCTTGACTCCAGTAGCTCACTATATATTGCACACAGGAAGACAGCGTTATCCTATATGCTCTTCCAGAAGGAAGTTTCATTTTGAAATCATTCAGAACCAACTAGGTCAAAATCCATCTAAAGTCACACCTTCATTAAATCATAAGTCTCGAAACCCAGAGGTGAGAGCCTTGAGACACGTGCTTCAAAGTTCAGGGAAGGATCAGACAAAGAAAAACTTGGCTGAGAAGCAGAAATGTCTTTCAAAGAAAACAAGAAGAGCCTGAAGTCTCTCACTACCTTTCCTGGACAGCTGCCTTCTTTCGAGATGCCCAGCTCATTTGCCTGGATTCACCACAAGAGAAGCAGCTTCTAACTCCATTCCATCAGCCAGAGCAAAGGAATATCACTTTTTGGAAGGTAAATTCAGGGGGTTGGTTTTTGGATGATGAGTTTCTGATAGTCCTCCAGAGTATCTTCACCCCAAAGTATAATTTCATAAAAAGGCTAATGTGTTGTCAGTCTGTAAAATACACTTTTATGAAATTTCATTTTCATTGAACCTTCCTGTTTCCTTCCTGTATGGATTTAATGAACTTGATGGTATATAACATTATACTTGGGCTTTAAATTATTAAATTCCCAGATATTGGTGTTTTTTAATGATTGCCCCACAGAAGGTATGAAGTCATAGCACGTTAGTAATCATCTAAACCAGCCATCAATTTTGCAACTAAAGTGTATCAGGCACCAGAAGGTGAATGACTTGTCCACAGCCACACAGGGACAGAGGTGGGGACAAGTCCAGGGCTCTTCTCACTTCTCTGGTGGCCAAGAAAGGGCAGTATTTTAAAACCTGGGCCAGAAAAAGTCAACATTTAAAAATCATTTTAGGGGGCAGGGTAATAGCACAGCGATAGAGTGTGTGCTTGGCATGCGTGAGGTCCTGGGTCCAACACTCAGTACCTCCATTTAAATAAATAAACATAAACTTAATTACCTTGCTCAAAAAATAAAAATTAAAAAATAGAAATCATTTTAAATCTCTGTTGGCTTCCACAATGGATTGGGTGAAAGGTAAGGGAGGAATCAAAGGATAGTGAATAAATGAATGGAGAAGAGAGCCATTTATTTAATTGTTCCTAATTTTGAGAGCTATTCAGATCCCATTAAGGGCATAAAAGGGACAAGCCTGCTCAGAGATTGGAGGTTTGCCTTCCATGACTGCAGCAGGACTCCGTATTTGACCTGGAACATGGGAAGAAGAGGATTTTGCTTCACCCAGAGTCAGTGATACTGTATCAACCAGTCCCTGCCATTCTGCAGTTTCCTCATGCGTCTGCCTTAGAGTCACAGGGTGTTTCCCGCTGAACCTAAGCGTCTCCTCCAAGCCACATCAGCCCCTCAAAATCTTTCCTTCTGGGCCTCTCCCAGAAATAAATTATGATAGACGGTATAAAAACCAACTCCTTCAAGCAGAGAAACACACCTGGCTGCCACAGGAGGCCAAGGCCCTTGGCAGGTAAGAGTCATTAATTTTAATCTTTCCTGGTTTCTGTGCAGTTGATGATGAAATTTCCTAAAGACTTCTCAGAAAGCTTGGTACTGGATTTGGACTTGTCTTCATCAGGCATTTTCTGTTGCCAGCTCTGGCTGCCACCCTGGCAGGTCATCCCCATTTTGTGTAAGGGAGAATGTGATTGAATCCCTTTGTTGGATAAGGAGGCATTTCTGAGTCTGAAAACTGAGTCATAGAATCATAAACTCTTAGGGCTAGAAGGTACCATAGATCTCTCATCCATCCTGTTGGGAACTGAGGCTTCAGAGAGATCACGGGCCCAGGTCACACAGAAAGTTGGGGGAAATTAGTCACAGAATGACACATGGTGTTCTTGAGACTGGTGTGATATGATGCGACCACCATACTATCGGGAAAAGTCTGCAGTGTTTTAAAGGGTTCCCTGACCCAGGGCTCTCGGATCTTCATCTTGTTTCCAGCAGCTCATGCTTCCGACAGCAGCCCTGAACATCTAGTTAGCCCTGAACGTCTAGTCTCAGGTGTCTTGAGTGCCGTATGGACACTTGGTTCTCAATCAGATTTATGAAAGCAGCGATATTTAGATGGGCTTTGTCTTGGGAGAATGGAGTGGTTGAATCAGTTTTTTTATTTTTAAATGTAATTAGGTGTCCCAAACCCTATGGCTCAGGTGGATTTTGTTCTGCAGTAGAGAGTGTGATAAGAACTCTCTCTTCTCCATTCTTCTCTTGATACTGGAACTGCTCAAAAGATCAAACAGAGCATTCGGGGGGTGATGGGGTGTTTGTTGATTTTCCTACTGGCCCTTCCCACCACCCTCAACAGAGCTCTCACCATTCACGGAAAAGCATCCTCCTGATGCCTTCCCTTCTCAGTCCTTCCTGTAGCCCCCATGGTGACTTCTGAGCAAGTCTGAGAGCCAGACTCTTGGAGGTCGTGACATTCAGTGTGGTCGGCAGAGCAGCAGCATCGGCATCACCTGGGAGCTTGTTGGAAGTACAGGCTCTCAGGCCCCTTCTAGGACCTTCTGAGTTAGAATCTGCGTTTAACAAGTTCCCTAGGTGATGAGTAGGCACATTAAGGTGGGAGGACCCTGCTAAGGGACCATCACCACCCTCTGCCTCTGCACCCTCCAGATGTTGGATTTCTCTGCCCTAGGGGTTTCATTCATTCAGCAAGTACTCAGCACCTATTTTGTACCAACACTAGGCTTGGGCACTGGAAGAAACAAAAGCCAGTAAGATATAGCTCTTGAGGAGCTCATGATCTCCATAGGGGAAACAGTAACATGAGATATGAGTAAAGCACTGTGGGAGGACAGAAAAAGAAATGGCCTAACTTGGCCTGGAGAAATCTGGTACACTTCATAGAAAAGGTGGCACTTGGCCTGGGTTTTGAAGAATGAATAGGAGTTTATTGGGCAGAGAAGGCATTGCATAGGAAAGAGCTCTGTCTCCAGATAGTGCTTCATGTCCCAGGGAAGACTCCAAGCTTTGATGCAAACCAAAGGGCTTGGGAAATGGTCTCTGCACTGAGCATGATGATAAGAATGTGTGTAAATATTCAAACATCCCAGAAGCCTCTTGGCTCTGGAGTGTGCCTCCAGGATCTTTCTGCACACCCCCTGCCGCCAGTGGCATGAACTTTGCTTGGCTCGGCTTTCTGTCCCATATGCTTTGTTCACGCCCACCAGGAAAGACGGTCAAGACATGGAAAATAATTTAGCTTTGGCCTTGAAGTTCCCACCTACCACTTTTCAGTGAGGGAAGTATGAAGGGGGTTCCAAGGAAAGGAGAGGATAAATGAGTATCTAAGGACCTTTTCCTGTTCAGATTTCTCAACTTTTATTTCTTTGGCTACGATATTTTTCTTCCTTGGTCTCTCTCAGATGATACATCTTTTCATAGACTAACCTTTTAATTTTTGTTTTTGATTTATTATAAAATACATTAGCCATTGAAAGAATAATATAATGAATACTTGTGTACCCATCAGTTCTCTTAAAAAAAAAATCAATGATAAGGGGCTGGGAGGAGAGGAGGGGGGAAATGAGAGTTGGCATTTAGCGGGTGGAGTTTCTGTTTTGCAAGATGAAATAGTTCTAGAGATCTCTTGTACATCAGTATGAATATACTTGTCACTGTTGTACTGTATGGCTAAAAATGGTGAAGACAGCAAATTTTATGCTATGTGTTTTTACCACAATATAAAATAATATTGGGGAGGGTATAGCTCAGTGGTAGAGTGCATGCCTAGCATGTATGAGGTCCTAGGTTCAATCCCCAGTACCTCCATTGAATGCATGAATGAAGAAGAAATAAACAAATAAATAAATAAACCTAATTACCCCCCAAATTTTTTAATAATAAAATAATATCAATGATGCTTTTTATTTTCCAAAACCATCATCTTTGTTTTCT
Source organism: Vicugna pacos (assembly GCF_048564905.1). NCBI lineage: Eukaryota > Metazoa > Chordata > Mammalia > Artiodactyla > Camelidae > Vicugna > Vicugna pacos. The sequence goes on from NC_132990.1 coordinate 1,302,315, forward strand.
TGAAAGGCTAGATTTCTGCTGGCTCAGTGATCTCCTCAAATCACAAAAAGGAGGACAATGTTTCCACTCGTAGAGGTGTAAGGACAGGAGCCCACTGAGGCGTCAATCTCAACTGTCTGAGATTTCCTCTTGGGAAAAAAAAAAAGTGCTGGAGAGAATCTTGACCAGATAGGCATTTATTCATACTTTGTCTTTTTTTTTCTCGAGTAAGCTTACAAAAAGTACATTCAACAAGATAAAAATTATTTAGGGAGATCATCAAAGGTCAGAGGGAAAGACTGAGGAGGTGTGGGGGTGTCAGGGGGGCCTGAAATTATCTGGTCCAGATACACAGGTCTTTTCTGGAGATTATCCAGAGAATGCCTGGAAGACCACCTGGATGGTTTCTCAGGCAAAACTCCAGACCCACGATTCCTCTTAGGGAGCGTCAAGTAGATCTGGAGAGGGCAGCCAATCTGAGGACCTTCTCCAGGGTGCGTTTCTGGAGTTCAGTCAGTGAAGGCACACTATGGGGACCTCTTGTGAACACAGTCTAGATACACCATCATTCCATCTGTATTCCATGGCCACCTCCAAGGCTGGAGCTAGTATCTCCTTGAAAGATATTTTGGGTCTATTCCACCAAATCTAATGAACACCCTAAGCCCCAAAACAAACAAAGCTGCATGCTTTTAATCTGACAATCTAGGGTCAGAGTTTAAAGCTCACGATGCAGGGGTTAATCGAAGAGCTGGAATCTCTCCAGGCAACCTGGCACACAGCTGTGAGCTCCGGGGCACCTTGAGCTTTTTCACAACTTTCATTCATGTGTTCCCATCAAGATGGCTCTCTGAGAGGGGGTAAAGCCCCTGCCGGCTTCTGAAGGTAGAAACTGAGCATCTGTGTCTCTGGCACATTCTCTTGTGCTGGGCCAGAGGAGGACGGCTTTCATCCTGAGGGGAAAGGGGAAGGGGAACTCCTAAGATGTGTACCAGATTTGGTAACAGCATTTGTCACCGGTGACAAGACAGGTACAGAATCTTGAGTCACAGGCTGTCAGAGCAGAATCAGACATCCTGGGTCACTTGGTCCAACCCCCTCACATGGCAGGCCAGGGACCCAGAGATGTTACGTAACCTGCCCGATGTCACAGAGCTAGTTAGAGCACGTGGAGAACTACAACGTAGGACCTCCTGACCCCGAAGCCTGAGCTCCTTCCTTTCCATCTCTCAGTACCTACCGTGGACCTGCACACACGGGAGATGCTTAGTTACTGTGGTTTCCCCTCCTCTGCCCCAATGTCAGGGTGTCTGGCATTCTCTGGGCTGTTTTTGCTTTATCATCCCCTTTCTGTGATCCAGCTCCCCACCATGGGGACTCTCCAAGGCTCACGCCATGATCCTGGGTCTCGTTTCAGTGATGCGGGTCCTTCTCCATCTCCCAGTCCTTTTGGCTTCCCTGACCTTGTTCCAGGCTGCAGCATCTGACACCACTGGTAAGGGCCACTCTGTGTTGATTTCCCGGGGTTGCTGTAACTAAGGACCACAAACTGGGTGGCTTAACACAACAGAAATTTATTCTCCCACAGTTCAGGAGGCTGGAAGTCCAAAATCAAAGTGTTGGCAGGGTCATGTTCCTCTGAAGACTCTAGGGAAGAATCCTTCCTTGCCTCTTCCAGTTTCTGATGGCTCCCAGCAATCCTTGGCTTATAACTGCGTCACTCCAAGCTCTGCCTCCATCTGCACATGATCTTCTTCTCTGTGTGTGTCCTCTTCTCTTTTTATAAGACTACCAGTCACTGGATTTAGAACCCATTCTAATCCTGTACCTATATGATTTCATCTTAATTAGGTAAATCTGCCAAGACCCTATTTCCAAATAAAGTTCCAGTTGGCATATATTTTGGAGGGGCATTATTTAAGCCACTATACCCTCCTTGTTTAGAGACTATATCCTGCCCCCCCAATCTCCAGACCCCAGTACGAGTGAAAACAAGGAATCTCACTTTTACTCTATTCCATCCCCTTCCCTACTTCAGGGTCCTGGTGATCAGCCAAGCCCTTTGATGGACTAGCTTACGGGTCCGCCTCACCAAGAACCAAAAAATTCCGCACCAGCAGCCAGAGCCAACCTGAGTGGTCACAGACTTTCTGAATCCCATCACTGGGTCCAATTAGCTCTCAGTATCTGCAGGTTCTGCATCAGCAGATTCAACCAACAGTGGATGAAAAGTAATCAGAAAAAAAAATTCCAGAAAGCTCCCCCCCCAAAAAATACCCACTCTTGCAATTATTTACATAGCATTTACATTGGATTTACAACTATTTACATGGCATTTACATTGCGTTGGGTATTATAAGTAATCTAGAGATGATTGAAAGAATATGGGAAGATGTGCATAGGTTGTATGCAAATACTATACCATTTTATACGAGGGATTTGAGCATCCTGGGAGGTCCTGGAACCAAATCCCTGTGGATACTGAGGGATGACTATATTGTAGTGGACTCCTGAGAACAACACTGACAGCTTACTGAGAATCAGAGAGTATTCTTACCATTCGAGGTTTTTTCTCCTGGTGAATGTTTTCAATCTTGATCTTCTGCCTGCTCAGATCTGAGGGGTGGGTTAATGGCTGAGAACGAGGGAAACAGAAGCAAAGGCTTTTCCAAAGAGTGGAGTCTGATACCCTGCTCCTTGCTCCTCCCCATCCAAGCGCAGACCACCGCTGCCGCCATGTCTGACGCCGTGCGTCAGGTCAAGGCTCACGTCAACAAGGCTTTCCTGGATTCCCGGACCAGGTAGGTGAGACGCACACACCGCATGTGTCCCCCTTCCTGGGCTTCCCGTTCATGATGAGCACACCTGGGCCAGCCCTGACAAGCCAGGGAGCCAACGCGGTTATACAACCTGCCCTTCCACCCTCACCTGCGGGCGTGTGTGGCAAGTAGGAGTAACAGCCCACAATTCCTAAATCCTCAGCCTCTAAGTTACTGTGAAGGGGATGTCTAATCTGACCCTACAAGCACTTTCTTCCACGTGGCTGAGTGATTCCTTGGGTCACGCATACCAGAGTCTCAGAAAGCCTGAGGGGCCCACCTTACTCTTGCCTCCTGGGGCTTCCTTCCTCCTTGGCCCTTGAGTAAACTCTCAAGTGGTCCCATAACCTTTGGGCTGACTTTTAGAGGACAAGATGTGCTCTGGTCACTTCTAGTCCCAAGAACAGTGTCCTTTCAGGAATTCAAATGTCAGCATGAGAAGATGAAGCCGAGAGCGTCTCACTTTCCTCAGCTCAGTGCTGCTTCCTGCTCTCACAGTGAGAGAAGGGCGCCTGGTCGTTTGTCCCCCTCCCCCAGCCCAGGTTTCTGACTCTTAGGGGTAGAGCTGGGGGAGGTAGGAGGGGGGCAGGATGGCAAAGTCTAAGTCACCGGGACAACTTAATGCCTGAGGGTGAGGGTGGAAGGGGGGTGGGTCAGAAGCGCCTTTCCTCCTTGGGCACTTTTCGGCTCTCAGAGATTTGCTGCCAACTCTCTGACCCAGAGAAGTTTCCGGCCAGCAGCTCACAGCTCCAACCCTCAGCCCAGGAGCCTGGGGCTCACTCCCTCTCCCCTCGCCACACCTTCTTGAGTCAGGTCCTTTTTAAAGAGGCTCCAGGAGACTTTCCCCTGCTGCTGGAGGATGTGCGGATTTGGGGCCCAGGGCCGCCCTGTCTGGCTTACTCTGCTCTTAGGTTCAGAGCACCAGCCGCCTCTTCTTTTCTTGTTTTCTTTAGGCCTTTTGGGCAGGTGCCAATCACCAGCCACAAACACACAGTGGAGCTGCCTGTTAAGTCCCTTGTCACTAGAATTAGTCCAAAGAGGAAGCCCCATGGTGGCAGCAGGGAAACCATCTCCGAATGAAAATTCTCCCTCCCTAATGTCAATCCTGTCAGAGCCCGAAGGTGGGGCAGAATAAAAGCCACAAAATCAGTGTTCAGCACCTCCCTTGGGAGTTGCGCAGCACAGGACCACCAGCCTTGCTTTCAAACTTGCCCCCACTGGTTAGTTCTTGGACTTGGGGCCTCGTGGAGATGTCAAGAATCTACGTTTAAACATCTTGTTCACAAGCACCCAAACAAACAATCCAGCAACTCACGATCTGTGAGAAGGACAAGAAAGGAAATAAACAGAGCAGTGGCTGCGGCTCCAGGTGCAGGGATCCGGGAAGCCAGATGGAGGGCGAGAAAGAGCCAGCCATGTTGAGAGCTGGGGGGATGGCATTCCAGGGTCTGGGAACAGCAGAAGCAAAGGTCCTGAGGCAGGCAAGAGCTTAGGGTGCTCAGGAAACAGAAAAGAGGCTGGTGCTGGTGGCAGTGGTAGGAAAGGAGGAGCACGCAGGCAGAGCCTGAGGACCCAAGAGTCAGAGGCAGATTCGTGGGCACCAGGGAGGAGGAGGGAGGGATGGGACGTGACTGTTCATGGGCGTAGGGTCTCCTTGGCAGGTGATGAAAATGTTTGGGAACTAGATAGAGGCATTGACTGCACAAGGTCACGAGCATGGATGCAGTAAGCATGTGGATTCACACACATCGTCGGGGAGCCAAGGAAGTGCTTCAGTCAGAGAGCAGCCTGGCCTGCTTTTCATTCCAAAAAGCTCCCTCCGGCAGTGGGGTGGAGCTGGACGGGAGAAGGACAGGAGAGGAGCCAGGAACCCAGTTAGGAGTCTGCTGCGGCCATCCAGGTGGGGGAGGATGCTGGCTAGGTCGAGGGTGGAGGCCTAGAGATGGAAAGAGTTCCTCCAAGGCCCTGCCTCCCCCCAGGGAGCCCCACCCTGAGGCAAAGCAGGAGGTACCTCCCGGGTGAGTCAGGTTCAGGCAGGAGGCTGCACGGAGCCCTGGCCCAGGAGGAAGGAAGGCGCACATAGGACCTTGCATGGGAACTTTCGGTGAAACCCTGGGAGGCCCAGCAACCCCACTTTCTTGTTCGTGGGTGGGGGACCCTTTGGGACCTGGCTGATGAAGATGGTGGCCTGGTGCTAAGGCACGTGGCTTTATTCTGTGCCAGAGTCCGCTCTTGGCCTTTCTCATTCCTTCCTCCCTCAAATCCTATGCAGTGCTTAACCCAACTATAGGATTTAGCTGTTTTTGAGGCCAAATGATCAAATTGCATGGTTACCACCATTATCCACATTTTGTGGATAAGGAAACTGGGTACAGAGAGGTTGAGTAACTTGCCCAAAGGCCACCAGTAAGTAGCAGCAGGAGTCAAACCCAGACAGCATGTTGCAAAGGCCACGGGCGCTGGTGTCAGCGACACTGATTCCCAGTTCACAGAGGAGGCACAGCTCACTGGGAGGTCACATCCATACGCCCATCCTGGTGGAACCAGGGTTCAAACGTGACCTCTAGGCCCAAACTCTAGGTCAGTGCTGTCCGATACAGGAACCACTGACTACATGCGGCTACTGAGCACTTGAAATGTGACCAGAGCACCAAGGAACTGAATTTTTAATTGTATTTCATTTTAATGAATTTCCATTTAAATAGCCAAATGTGGCTAGTGGTTACCATACTGGACCTGCAGGAGTCTGGGTCCCTGGGCCACGAGGTCTCCTGCAACAAAAGGCAGCAGGTTTATCTTCTTGGGTTCTTTTTCACCAAGGTGGAGGGGAGGTTAGAAGCACGTAGGTCTGGTAATGAGCCACGTAGCCCCTCAGGCTGAGACACCAGGCCCCCTCACACCTGAAATAGAGTTAATAACCTGGTCTACAGGGACAGGCCAGGTGTTACAGCCTGTGCAGTTCACTCCCAAAGCAGGGATGTCTTTGTGAGAATTTGAGCCACTTCCAATATTTGAGTCTTAGAGCCTTGAGTCTAGAGGGGGTTCGTGAAGAGTCTTACAGATCGTCTCCTGGAGTCCCCTCATCTCACACATGAGGAAGCGGAGCACCACAGGGGCTGGAGGTTCTCATAGAGGGACTTTCTGACATCTTGCCCTTAATCTCCAATTTCTTAGTAGTAGAAGGGTTTTTGGCTTCTCATTTTATACATGGGAATTTAAGAATAAAAAGGCTGAACATCCGACCAAATAAATGGGCAGCAAGAGGCTGGATGCTCCAGCCACGTCTAAACAAACCCCAGTCTCACTCTAGGGCCAGGTGGAATTAAGGATGCTTTCGTGGGCAGAACTGGAGGCCCAGAGGCATGGTGTTTCTAGAATTCTCAGTCCATGAGGCTCGATGAGAGGCCAGCTCCACGGTCAGGGGTTTCTTAGCCTAAATCCGTACATCCTGGGACTAAGGTGAGTTTGAGGTTCCCCAACAGATCTGGAAGCAGCCAGCACAGCTGCCACCTGCCAATTCTAATTCAGGAAGGGCTCACCTTCCTCTGCCTGCCTTCCCTCAGAAGCAGACGTCACAAAGCTTAAAGACATGCTGTAGCTTCCTCCTCCCAGAAGAGATTTTCCAGAGGCATCAGAAGAGAACACAGAAGTGGGGGGAGGTCTCTGGCGTGCTGTCCACCCCCCACCCAGCTCCTCCCTACACACACGGCGCCTCACACCCCTTCTACAGGGTCGAAGCCCGGGGGCCAGGTCGTGACTCCCCCACTGCTCTCAATTGTAGGCTGAAGGCTGCCATGAGCTCTGAGGTGCCCACCACTCGACAGCTCTCAGAGTACCTCAAGCATGCCAAGGGCCGGACGCGCACAGCCATCCACAATGGGCAGGTGTGGGAGGAGTCCTTAAAGAGACTGTGGCAGAAAGTGACCCAGACCAACGTCACAGGTACAGAAAGCTCACCAGCCCTCTGATGGCAAGAAGGGGTCATCTCGCCACAGGGGAGAGCAGAAGCCAGCAAAAGCTGCATTTCCTCTTGGGAGCCATCGCCTCTCTCTCTCCTAGACCTGCAGAGCAAGGAGAGGCTGAGTTCAGCGACGCCCATGCTCTTTCCTGCAGAGAGAGGAACTCAGGCCCAGCAAGGTCCCACTGCCAGCTCGCAATGAGGGGACATTCATGCTCTTTGTTATAACGCCATCTGTTAGGTCTCTGTTCAGAGGAAGGACTAATGTCAATAAACACCAGTTCCTTGTCCCAAACCACAGTGTCACCACTTCCGCCTGTGAAAGGGACAGTTTAAGCCACCTGTGTCGAGGGGATTTACTGGGATTATGTCACAGGTGATGAGATTTCCCTCTTGTTCTGGGTGCTGTGGGGCTGAAACAATGAGCTGATGGACTGGTCATGACCTCCCCAACCCCTCCGCCCCACCCCCTACTGAATGGCACAGCTCACGGAGGGTCACGGAGGGAGGGGATTGGTCATGACTCGAGGAAGAGGCTACAAGTTCTCCCTGGGCAAACATCAAGTGGATGAAGATCCCTGGCCTGGGTGTTTGGGCAAATTCCAAAGTTGCAAAAGAAGGAAACTGGGACAAGGTAGGGAGAAGCAGGGAGCAGTTTGGACTCCAAGATTCAAAATGTGCTGGGGCCTCTGCCAACTTTCACAAATGAGCCCCCCAAAGAAGCCCCCAGAGCCAGATTCCCTTGCCTCCCTTTCACTGCGGGCACTGGGATGGAGCACAGCCTGCATTAGGAGGTCTCTCCATTCTGTGCCCACGTGGAAGCCTCTGATGCCTAAAGCTTCCCAATGTGTTATCCTCCCAAGACCACAGCGCCCCTCACTTAAATCCTGCCAGGAACAGGACCACCACAGAAACTGGAGAGAGTCCAGCCCAACTGGTGTCCACAGAAACACGGAAAGCGGAGGAAGAATCCAGCCCACTTGGCATCCCTTCTCTTTCAGACCCCAGCCTGGACTTGACTGCACTCTCTTGGGAGGTGGGCTGTGACGTCCCAGTTTCCGTGGTGAAATGTGATGAGAACAGCCCTTACCGCACCATCACAGGAGACTGTAATAACGGGTGAGTGGCCATGGGTGGGTATAGAAGGCAGGTGCCTCCCATCCCCACAAACAGCCCACTAGGCTCAGCCCACCTGCCCAGGCCACCTGCCCTGCCCAACCCAGCCAGGACTTTGCCACTTGGACATTACAGGCAGAACTCCCACTGCCTTACCCTCTTGGACTAGCGTCCCACTGGAATCTGTGCTGTTGGAACCCCCCTAACTTCCCCACCTTCTAGAGACCACTGTAACCCACTGGAAGCAGCACCTTTCCCCGGTGCAGAGGAGCCCCGCGCCTTCGGAGGTGAGAGTAGCCCAGACACCCCACAGTTGAGAAGCACCTCCTCCGGGCCCCCTATCCCTTGTTCAGAGGCTCCAGGTCCTTCCCCAGGGGATTCCCAGTGGGGTTTTCAAACAAGCAGACCCCGGGGCCGACCGGCCGAGGCTGAGGACGGGTCTTGCTGTTTCAGGAGGCACCCCGCCCTGGGAGCCGCCAACCAGGCGTTGGCGCGCTGGCTGCCGGCAGAGTACGAGGACGGGCTCTCCCTGCCTTTGGCTGGACGCGGGGGAAGAGGCGGAACGGCTTCCCTCTCCCGCTGGTGAGCGCAGGCCCGGGGTCGGGGAGAGCCCCGGGCAGGCAGGTGAAGGATGGGAGTCAGAAGAGAAGGGATGCACTCCCCAAACACTCAAGGAAAGGAAGAAGAAATAGGTGGGAGGACAAAGGGTGCGCGGTGGAGCCGCAGGCGGAGAGATGCAGATTTGGAATGGCTCCCTGGAAGTGTTCCCCCAAGTGCCACTAGAGGGCAGCAGAGCCCGGGTCCCGGAGCCCGGTTATGTGATGGTCACTTCCCAGCTGCCAACAGACCAGGTGCCCTGGGGTTTCCCAGGCAGATGGCCTCCCTGCTGCATCCCGCTGGCGCCTGCCCTGTCCCATCCCCTGGAGTGCACCAGCCGTTGTTTGCCTAGAGGTCCTCTCTGTTGGCCTCATCTGACTTGGCAGGCCCTCTTCCCAGAGCCCCTCCCCTAATCCCAGACACCGGGCATCTCCATGGCACTGGCTTCAGAAAACAGCCTGTCTTTCTTTTTGCCTCTCCGAGTGGAAACGGCACTGGCCTTGCAAGCCATCCAGTCATACAGACCTGGCCCTTTGTGGCTGTAGGACCTTGGTCAATTGACTTCACCTCTCTAGGACTCAGTCTCCACATCTACAAAATGGGAGTAACGCCACCTGCCTCACAAGCTTGTCATAAGGATGAAACACACCTATCATATCATAGGTACTCAATAAACTGCAGTTGAAGCTAAATCCTTGAAGCATCTTCTCCTCCCTCTCCTTCTCTCTCCATCCGTAGGCCCGTGAGGTATCCAACAAGATTGTCGGCTACCTGAATGAAGAGGGTGTTCTGGACCAGAACAGGTCCCTGCTCTTCATGCAGTGGGGTCAGATTGTGGACCACGACCTGGACTTTTCCCCGGACACGGAGCTGGGGAGCAGCGAGTACTCCAAAGCGCAGTGTGATGAGCACTGTATCCAGGGAGACTACTGCTTCCCCATCATGGTAGGCCACTGCAACTGCGCGTCCCTGACAAACCCCCTGCCTCCCTAAGGTAGCAGACGTTCCCCGCCAGGCAGTCAGCCAGGACCTCTTGGTAGGTCTTGAATGCTGATTTGACAGCTTCCCAAGCCTCACACATCTATTCATTCACTCACTCGTTTACTTAGTAAATAGACATTAATCATCTACTCCGTGCCTGGCAAATGACACACTGTCCCTTCCCTCAAGGACGAAGGGTCTGTGTAGGAAATGGACGAGTAACCACTAATGGCAAAATTGGGAAGCGCTGGGGAGGGCCGTCTGAGTCCCCGGCCCAGCAGCATTTGGTGTCACCTGGGGTCTTGTTAGAAGTACAACAAGATATTGTTGTCCAAGACATTGGGAAACAGAATCCACATTTTATCAGGATTCCCAGGAGATTCATTGCATACACAGTAAAATTTGTGGAATGTTGCTATAAGTCACCATGGGGTCCAGGACGGCTCCTTCCAGAAAAAGCTGAAACCTGATGGATGAGTCAGAATGAGCAGCCGGTATTTATGGGAATTTCCAGCAGGAAGGACAAGGAACTTGCCATGATGCACCTTTTCTTCAGGGATTTTACAGTTAGAGAGTGATTTCTTTACTGAAATAAATCAAGGCTGTGAGCTGTGTTATAAAGAACATGAGCTATGGAGTGAAGTCACTCTAGCTCTGAATCCCACATCTTTCCTTTGCAGTTTGTAAGTTCTTGGGCACATGACTCAACCTTTCTGAGCCTCGGTTTTCTCCTGGGTAAAATGGGACCAAATTACCTACCTTACAGGGTTTTATGAGGACCAGAGTGAGATAAAGTATGCATAATGCCTAGCACATGGAAGGGCCAAAATAAACAAATGGTAGCTGTTGTTAGCAGTTATTATTAACAAACCCTTTCCTGTCTCGTGTTCTGCTTCCTTGTGCCGGGGTCGGAGGACTCCCTCACCACCAAAAATTTGGAACCTTTGCTATAAAAGATTGGATGAATCCCTTCAGCCCTTTTCCACAGCGGGACGTCATGAACTTCAAGGTATTGGGGGCCCAAGACGTATAGTGTCAGCAGGAGGCACCAGGAGCCAGCGTGTGGTCCCAGGGTCCCAGGAGGACACCATCAGCATTTTTGCCAGCTGCATCTGGACCTGCCCTGGGGTTACCAGCTGTACCACCTCTGCCCAGTCACCCTAATGTCTCTGCAGTTCCCGCGCAATGACCGCAAGGTGATGACTCAAGGGAAATGCATGCCTTTCTTCCGAGCTGGGTTTGTCTGCCCCAATCCTCCTTACCAGTCTTTGGCCCGAGAGCAGATCAACGCCCTGACCTCCTTCCTGGACGCCAGCTTAGTGTACGGCTCTGAGCCCAGCCTGGCCAGCCGTCTCCGTGACCTCAGTAGTCAGCTGGGCCTCATGGCCGTCAACCAGGAGTTCTGGGACCACGGGCTGGCCTAGCCACCCTTTGTCAACAAGAAGCCGAGCCCCTGTGAGGTCATCAACACCACTGCCCAAGTGCCTTGCTTCCTGGCGGGTGAGTTTAGGCTGGGAACAGAGGCGCCCAAGGACAAGGGGGTTATCCTGGGGACTGAGAGCAGAGGGAGGCCAGAAAAACTTCACGAGGCCCCTGGGCAGCCTCTGGGGAGGCTTTACCATTGTTCCTTCTCATCATCTTCTACAAAAACACACACCGAGCCACCACCGCCCCGGGCACTGTCCAGGACTGGCAGAAGGGCCCAGGTGAATACAGAATCTAAGAATGTATGTTCACTGTAAAAATAAATAAGAAAATTCACAAGATCCCACCACCCACAGATAATCATTCTTAGCATTTGAATGCCTATCTTCCCAGGTTTTTTTCTATCCCATCACTCTACATTGTTTTACATCATTGAGGTTGCACTTGAAATAATGCTCTGTAACCTGATGACTTCCCTTCATGCATCACATCATGAAACCATCTTCTACAGTGGGCTCTTAAGTGGCTGCCTGGTATTCCGTGACATTTATTATCATAATTGATTTTTGTCAACCCGATTTGGAGACATTCAAGTCATTTCTGGTTTTCCTGTGATTTTTTTGTTGTTGTTTTTAAGTTAATGAGCATCCTTGTTGATGAATCTTGGTGCACATTTAAAAATTTTTTACTAAGATAATTTCCTAGAAGAGGAAGTTCTAGATGAAGAGGAAGATATAGCTTTAATGCTTTTTATAAACTTGGCACAAAGCCCCTACTCCATACAGCCCGTGCACAACCAAATTCTCATTCTGGGGGTTCCTGTCCTCCTGGTCCTCACTGCCTTTGGCTTTCGGAGGCTTTCTCTCTTCTAAAGATCCAATCCCCCAGGGCAAGCCCCCTGCCACCCAGACATGGCAGGAGGCCAGTCTGTAGGGCCAGATCTTCTCTTAGCTGTGTCCCTGCATCTCTCACATCAATCCAGACCAAGCCTTTGCCTGTTTCCCCCCCAAAAAATTACCCAGTACGACTAAGCACTTGTGAATTTAACAGACTTTCCTGAAGATTGGAGGACACAAAGAGAAAGATCCGGTCTTGCACCATCTATCTGACCTCCCATCCTATTCCTCCGTCCCTCCCAATTGCCTCTATCTCATCCTGTATTACACAGAGGAATTGGACCCTACCCTCAAACTTGGATTCCTAAAACCTTCAAAGTTGTTCCACACAATGAAAAGCCCCTTGTTTATTTGTGGGTCCCATCTTGGAAGGCAGTTGGGATTTAATTACCAAATTTTAATTTTTTAATGTCACCTGTAGTCTTTCTGTCAGTCTTGAGGGTCGACCTTATTAGCCCCATTTTCCCAGATATGAAGACGGTGGCTTAGAAATGTGAAGTCTTAAGTCACACGGCTAAAAGTGTGTGTGTAGAGTTGAGATTCAAATCTATGAATCCCAACCCTGATCTCTTTCCACCTGACTTCCCTTAAATTAACTGGAAGGAGGGGCTTAGGAGAGGTTCTCTTTGGGACATTGTCACTGATTTCTTCGTGCAGGTCCCTGGGGTCTGGGGTTGCTCCAGGGAACCTACCTTCCTACCTTGCGGGCTTTCAGGAGATTCCCGAGCCTCAGAGCAGATCCTCCTGGCCGCTTCCCACACCCTGCTTCTCCGAGAGCACAACCGTCTGGCCAGAGAACTAAAGAGACTCAACCCTCGCTGGGATGGAGAGAAGCTCTACCAGGAACCCGGAAAATCCTGGGAGCCTTCATGCAGGTGGGCCCAGGAGCACTGCGCCACACGCCAGCCTCGCTCCCGCTCCTGACCCTGCTCTCTGCTGGTCCCCACACCTCCCGCTAGCCCCTCTGCGTTCCCCCTTGCTCTGCTGCTGCTGCTTTCCCATCATCTCATTCTTGTAAACCTCCCCTGTGCTTCTTCTGCCTCTCGGCCCCAAAATGAGTCCCTGGATTCCGAGTACTGGAGAGTCAGTCTCACGTGGTCACTCAGTGTGCCTACCCAGGTGCCCTCATTGGGACCGTAGGCTCCATCACTCCTGGGACTGTGACAGCACACTTATTCCAGTTGTTTTGATCGGATTATCGTCTTTAAAAATTTTCTGCACTTAAGCCACATGTCACCGGCACAGTTAATTGCTATTGTTGATTGGCCAGTTGACTAGAAGGGATGTAGAAAGGGCGATATGTTGATTCTTATTTTTTAAACATTTTATTTTGAAATAATTGTAGATTCTCAAGAAGTTGTCCAAACATGTACATGCACCTCCCCCAGTGTTAACACTTTGCAGAACTATGTCACCAGATCACAATCAGGAGGTTAACACTGATAACAACTACAGAGTTTATTCAGATTTCATCATCTTCATGTGTGGTGCATGTGTGTGTGTGTGTAGCTCCAGGCAATAGTATCACATGTGTCGTTTCATGGAATCACCGCCACTATAAAGATACCTAACTTCCATCGCCACAAGATGCCCTTGGGCTATGTTTTTATAGCCACAGCCACCCTCCCCCTTCCCATTTTCCTAACCCCAGGCAACCACTAATCCATCCTCCATCTGTACACTTATGTTACTCCATGAATGTTATATAAATGAAATCATGCAGTATGTGTTCTTTTGAGACTGGCCTTTCACATTCAGCATAATTTCCTTGAGGTTCATCCAAGTCATTGCATATATCAATAGTTCATTCCTTTTTGTTGTTGAGAACCATCTCATGCTTTGTTTAATCGTTCACCTATTGAAAGACATTTGGATAGTTTCCAGTTTAGGGCTATTGTGAATAATGCTGCCATGAACATTCATATCTATGTTTCTGCAAGAAAATAAGTTTTTATTTGTCTGGAATTTAAGCCCAAGAGTGCAATTGCTGGGTCATATGGTAAGTCCATTTTTAATTTTAAAAGGAACTGCAAAACTGTTTTCCAGAGTGGCTGTATCATTTTTACATTCCCATCAGCAATGTATGAATGACCCAAATTCTCTGCATCCTGGTCATTATTTGGTGTCATTACTAATTTTTTTTCACCCTTTCTGTTAGGTATGTAGTGATAACTCATGTTGGCTTTAATTTGCATTTCTCTGATGGTTGATCATATTGAATATCTTTTCGTGTGTTTTTTGTTATCTGGATATCCTCTTCAGTAAATACCTGCTCATGTATTTTGCATATTTTCAAATTGGATTTTGTCTTTTATTGTTGGGTTTTGAGAATGATTTATGTATTCTGGATACGAGTCCTTTGTCACATATGTGACTTTAAATATTTTCTTCCAGTCTGTACTTTGTCTTCTCATTCTCTTAACAGGATCTTTTGCAGAGAAAGAGTTTTTCATTTTGATGAGGTCAAATTTATCAGTTTTTTTCTTTCATGGATTGTGCTTTTGGTGTCAAGTCTTTACTCTTTCCCTGGTCCTAGATCCCAAAGATTTTTCTCCTGTTTTTTTTTCCTAGACTTTTTATAGTTCTATGTTTTACATTTAAGTCTGTGATCTATTTGGGGTTAATTTTTGTGTAAAACATAAGATTTAGGTCAAGGTTCATTGGTCGGGGGAGCTACGGATGTCTAACTGCTCATGCACCATTTGTGTAAAGACTGTCTTTCTTCTATTGAACTGCTTTTGTTCCTTTGTCAAAAGTTATTTGGGCATGTTTATGTGAATCTATTTCTGGATTGTCTGTTTCATTCCATCAACCTATGTGTCTATTCCTACACCATTACTACAGTGTATAATTAATAACTATTAGTAACCACATAATAAGACTTAGCATTGGGAAGAATGACTCTTCCCACTTTCTTCTTCTTTTTCAAAATTATTTTGGCTACTGTAAGGACTTTCCCTTTCCATATATATTTTAAAACAGGCTAATCTATGTCTACAAAGAAATCTTACTGAGATTTGGATAGGAATTGTATTAAAATTATAGATCCATTTAGGGACAAATGACATCTTTACAATGTTGAATTTTCCAGTAGATAAACATCGTATGTCTCTCCAAGTATTTAGATTTTCTTTGATTTCTTTCTTCAGCACTTTGTAATTTTTATCATCAAGAGCCTACACATGTTTGTTGCATGTATACCTGAGAATTTCATTTTCTTTGGAGGAATTATAAATATTACATCTCTTATTTCAGTTTCCACTTCTTATCAGTGTATAAATATATAACTGATTTTTTAATTGAAGTCACTCAATACTAGTCAGTTTACAATGTTGTGTCAATTTCTGGTGTACAGGGAAAGGGTAAGTTGGCAGTTTGAAGCTTGCAGATAATTGACAATTTTTACCTGCTGATTCTGTATCTTATGACCTTGCTGAACTCAATTAGTTCCAGGAGTTCTGTAGATTCCTTGGGATTTTCTATATAGATAATCATGCCATATGCAAATAAAGGCAGTTATATTTCTTCATTTTAAATTTCTTTTTCTTCCCTTATTACAGTAGCTATAACTTCCTGTACTATATTGAGCAAGAGTGGTGAGAGCAGACATTCTTATCTCCCAATAATAGAAGAAAAGTATTCAAGTTTTCATCATTAAGTATAATGTTGGTTATGAATTTTTTGTAGCTGCTCTAGATGACGTTGAGGAAGTCCTGCTCTATTGCCTAGTCTACTGAGAGTTTTTGCCATCAACAGATGTGGAACTTTGTCAAGTGGTTTTTCTGCATTGATTTATATGATCATATGATTTTTCTTCTTTAGCCTGTTTTGCTTGCTTTGGGTTTATTTTGCTCTTCCTTCTAGTTTATTGAGGTAGGAACTTAGAGTATTAATTTGAGAGCTTTCCTCTTTTCTAACAGAAGTATAGTAAGTGATATAAATTTCCCTCTTAGCACTGAGTTAGCTGCAGCCTACAAATTTTGATATGTTCTGTTTTCATTTTCACTCAATATGTATTTTCTGCTGTTATCTTCTTTCAGACTTCCTCTTTGACCTGTGGCCTATTTAGAAGTACGTTATTTAATTTAGAAGTGTTTAAACATTTTCCTGCTGCCTGTCTGTTATTAATATCTAGTCTGATTCCATCATGGTCAGAGAATATATGATTTCATTTCTTTTAGATTTGTTAAGGTATATTTTATAGCCCTGGTATGGTTATCTTGTTGAATGTTCCATAGGTCCTTCGAAAATATTTTTATTCTGCTGTTGTTGGGTGGTGTGTTCTATAAACGTCACTTAGATCCCATTTATTGGTGGTTCTATTCAGTTCTGTCTCCTTGCTGATTTCTCTCTAGTGGTTCTATCAATTGCTCAGAGTAGGGTGTTGAAGTCCCCAACTATAATTGAGAATTTGTCTATTTCTTCTTTCAGTTCTATCGATTTTTGCTTCATGTATTTTTGCAGCTCCGTTGCTTGGTGAATAAACATTTAGGATTGCTTGATCTTCTTGATGGATAGATCCATTTTCAGCATGCAATGTCCCTTTTTGTCCCTTGTAATCTTCTTTGCTCTGAAGTTGATTTCACCTGATATTAATATAACCTCTCTTGCTTTTAAAAATTAATGTCTCCATGATGTATCTTATTCCACCAGTTTCAACCTACCTATGTCATTATGTTTGAAGTATGTGTCTTATTGACGACACATAATTTAAGTCACTTTTTAAAAAAATGTTTTTTAATGGAGGTGCTGGGGATTAAACCCAGAGCCAAGGCCACTTTTTTTTTAATCTGCTCGACCAATCTCTGTCTTAAAATCGGTGCATTTAGATCATTTACATGTATAGTAATTATTGACGTGTTAAGGCTTAAATCTGCCATTTTATTATGTTTCCTGTTTGTTCCCTGTTTCTCATTCCTCTATTGTTATTGTTTTCCTTGCTTTCCTGTAGGTTATCTGAACACTTTTTAGAGGTCCATTTTGATTTTAGTACATCACTTTGCATAGTTTTCTTAGTAATTGTTCTCAGTATTGTCATATGTGCATCATATCAAAACCTACAGGTGTCAGTGTTTTATCACTTTCAGTGAAGTGTAGAAAACTTAACTTCCATTAGGTCCCTACATTTAGCACCACATCAGATAGTGCTTTAGCCATAAACTATGATTAAAGAAACTCATAAGGTAGAAAGTAATTCAGTCTGTTTGCTTCTATTTTCCATTACACTGTTCTCATTTCCTTTCTGAAGTTCCCAGCCTTCTTCTGTTATCATTTTCTTTATGCTTAGAGAGTTTCCTTTAGCCAGTTTTTGAGGATACATCAGCTAGCAATAAATTCTCTTTCCTTCATCTGAGAATGTCTTTTTTTTCGTCTTTATTCTTGAAGAATAGTTTTACCAGATACTAGATTCAGGGTTGACAGTTCTTTTCTTTCAGCACTTGAAAAATGTTGTACCACTTTTCTCTGTCCTCCGTGATTTCAGATCGGAAATTTACTGTTATTCAAATTGGTGTTCTTTTATAGGTAATGAGTCATTTCTCCTTGGCTATTTTTAACACTTTATATTTGTGTTCAGAAATTTAATTATGATGTGTCTTAGAGTAGCTTTCTTTGGATTTATTCTGTTTGAAATTCAGTTTCTGAAATCTGTAAAGATATGGGGAGGTTTTCAAACATTATTTCTTCAAGTACTTTTTCATCCCACTCCCTTTCTCCTCTACTTCTGGGACTCCATTAATATGAATATTAGATCTTTTATTATTGTCCCACAGAACCCTGAGGTTCTGGTTTGTTTGAGGGTTGGGGGGCAGTTTGGGGAGTTTTTTTCTGTCTATTTCTCTCTGTTGCTCAGATTGACTGAATTCTATTGGTCTGTCTTCACTGTCACATCCACTGTACTACTGGGTCTAGCCAACAAGTTTTTCATTTCAGTTAGTGTATTTTCAGTTCTATAATTTCAATTTTTTAATAAAATTCTACTTCTTTGCTGAGATGTTGTTTTTTTCATTTGTTTCAAGATAACATAATGGATTGTTGGAGCATTTTTATGACAGCTGCTTTGAAATCTTTATCAGATGATTCCAACAGCTGATTCATGTCAGCATTGGCATTAGTTGATTGTCTTTCCTCACTCAAATTGTGGCTTTCCTGGTTCTTGGCATTATAAGTGATTTTCAGTTGTATCCTAGGCATTTCAGTTATTATGTTAGGAGACAAGATTCTTGATCCTGTTTAATTCTTCTGTTTAAGAATGCAGTTACTCTATTTAGGTTTGGCATGTAGGTTCTGGCATACTTTGTGAGCTTTAGTTCCAAAGATAGTTTAGTTTCCTGAGCCCTTGCAATGGTATCCTCATCTGCTTCATTCTTCTGGTATGTCTGGGGTTTCAACTCAATCCCTGTTGACTCTGTCTGTAGGGCAGGAAGGTACTTTCCTGGCTCCCTTCTGTTGCTAGGAAATCTTCTAAAGGATCAGAAACCACTGCACCTGAGTCTCTATGCCGATGGATGAAGAACAGAGAGACGGGGCTTTACTGCTGCAGGCAGATCAGACCATTCACCAGCCTGGGTTGTGTATCAAGAGCAAAGATGGCTAATGGTTTGGATTGTGAGGTGGGTTTGAGGGCTCTTTGCTAGGTCCCTGCTGAATTTCCCCTGACCCAGTCCTCTCCAGAAAGAGAGAGAAGGCTTTTCATAGCTTCTTTTGTCTATTCCTATTGGAGCTTCCAGGGTGCCAGCTTCTCACGGACCCAGCCTGGGATGTGTAGGAGCTCATCTTATTGTCATTCCTCAAGTCCTGAGGTTCTTATCCAGTTCACCTTCTTTCCAGCTTTTACAGTCTATTTATTGTTGTCTGTTGAATAATTTCCAAGGTTTTTAGTTCTATTTAGTGGGGAAGACTAAGGAAAAATGAGTCTACTCCATCTCATTCTGGAACCAGAAGCACATGCTCTTCACCATCGAAGATCTATTTCCATTTATTTCTTAGAAAAGTCTCCAGAATTCAACATTTATTATGAAAATTTTAGACTCAGAAATCTTGCTGCTAGAGATGTTTGTAGGAAATCATCCAAAGAATTAAAAATATCTACGTAAAGACTATCTGAGTTGAGGCTTATATTCGTTTGGTTGAGCTGTCATAACAAAATAATGCAGACTGGGTGGCTTACACAACAGAAATTTATTTTGTCTCACAGTTCTGGAGGCTGGAAGTCCAAGATTAAGCAGTTAGCGGGTCTAATTTCCCCTGAGGCTTTTCTCCTTGGCTTGGCCGTGTTCCCTCTGTGTCCTCACATGGTCTTTCCTCCATGTATGCACTTCTCTCTTCTTGTAAGGACACTAGTCTTATTGGACTAGGGCCCCACCCTTATGACATCATTTAACCTTAATTACATCTTAACTGGCCTTATCTCCTAATACAGTCCCACTAGAGTGTTAGAGCTTCAGCATATGAATTTGAGGGAGACGCAGTCCCACCTGCAATGAGGCTTCTTGGACTACAGGAGGAAGAAGCCCACCCAGACTAGCACAGGTGTTTTGTATTGGCTCACCCTAGACAAGTGGAAGCAGGTAAGGGTTCCTCCCGGAACCCCTGGGCAGGGACTGTAGCTGGGCCTCAGAAAGGGTTAAAGCCAGAGCCTGGAAACCATCTGGAATTAGGGCAGCTACTCCCGCTCTGCCTCTCCCTCCTCTCTGCTCCTCTCTTCACTTCTCCACTCTCCTTCTCTGCAGATGGGTTTTCCCTGCTTTTCTGCACATGGTAGGAAATGACAGCGCATATCACCCCATCTGTCCCTCAGATCAGGCGCCACCAGAAACAGTCTAGGATAGCTGCCTCTGAAATCTAAATTCCTGAGAGAGAGAATCTGACTCACCAGCCTCGTCTGGTGCCACAGCTGAGCCAGTCACTGTGGCCAGAGGCAGGGGCCTGTCCCCTGCTGACTCCCACAGCCTGAGGCGCAGACTGCCTGCTCCAAGGATGACATCCTTAGATCTAAGCTGCTGAAGAAATGGGCAGCAACCAAAGAGTAAAACAATAAAAGAAGGACCCACGAGTGCAAGAGAATATCATACACATTTAATTATATAATAGTTGGGAGCTAGGTAGAAATGTGAGAAACTTAAAGTGAAAAAGCAGAATGCAAAAGCATGCATTCTCCAGGGTTACAGTTATGTAAAACTAGGTATCCTGTAGACAAAGATTCGAAAGAAGAAACAATTATTATAATTATTGAGTTAAGTGGTGGCATGATATTTCCAAATTTTCTCACTTTATGTTGGTTCATTGTTTTGAGCAAAACAAAATGAAAAACAGATCTCTCTGTAGTGCAGCATTTCTTTGAGAACTGGAGGTTGAATGAACTTTCCTTGGTTACCCTGTGAATCATTCCTGTGGTTCTTCATTCCTCTCACCCTGGCCTATGGGGAAAAGTTTAAGAATATGACTTCATCATGTTAAAGTGATGCATAAGGACTGTCACTTTAGCTTCAAAGTCGTAAACTTATAGCAAAGATGGCAAAGAGAGTACATCTCAAGGGCCATATTAAAGTGACTGATTGGTAAAGCCTACATGGAGACAAATTATGAAAGAGCAGCAGAAAGTATGTCGTGATCAATTAGTAATGTCTGCCAGGGTCATAGGAAGGGGAATTGGACACATGTGCTATCCATTAGCCATCCTTGATTTTTGACCAGTCATCCCTCTTGGCAGCGGCTTCTCTCCCACCTCGCTCTGCAGAGGTTTTACGTCTCCTCATGCCCTTTTCTCACAACTCGTTTTTCCTTCCAGATTATCACCTTTAGGGACTATCTACCCATTGTGCTAGGTGATGAGATGCAGAAGTGGATCCCTCCATATCGAGGCTATAACAAATCTGTGGATCCCCGAATCTCCAATGTCTTCACCTTTGCCTTCCGCTTTGGCCACTTGGAGGTCCCCTCCACTATGTCCCGCCTGGATGAGAATTATCAGCCATGGGGTCCAGAACCAGAGCTTCCCCTGCACACCCTCTTCTTCAACACCTGGAGGATAGTCAAAGATGGTATGTCCTTTCAGGGCAGCACCTGGCTGTCTCACTCTGCAGCCTGCTTCTGGGGAAACCTGGCTTGGAAGTCAGACTCCATGCACTTCCTGTGTGACCCTGGGCAAGTGAATTCACCCCCCTTGAGCCTCAGTTTTCTTATTTGTGAAATGGGGACAATAATAATACCTATCTCACTAGGCTATATAAAAATTGAAATATATGGATAGAACTTAGTCTGCAGTGGTTCCTGACACACAGAATGTGGTCACTAAATTTAGCTATTATTCTTTACTTTCTCCTCTGACCTTTAAGTTGCTGAATTTTCTCTGCTTTCTTTCCATGTCTCGGGCTTCTCTGATTGCTGTAGAAAGAATGCATGGGTCTGGTAAATAAACTGCTCTTTCTGCCTTCTCTACGGCTTTCCACCTCCATTAAGTGCCAAAGGTTGGACACAGCTCCGCTTAGGATTCCTGGGCTGGGCTGTAATGAAATTGGCTTTCCTTAAGTCCTGACAAATCAGGGCATTTGATTTCTGCCATCTCTTCCCTTGCTGCACAGTTCCTTGCGGGAACATATGTCAGGAGAAGGAGCCAATTCTCTGAACTAGAGCTTGGGAAAAAGTCCCTGAGGCTGATGCTCATGCTGTCACCCCCGGAGTGCCCCCTTCCCTCCACCCCGAAGGCGTGCAGTCTGACCTGGACCCCGGCCCCCAGCCTACCCTGCAGGCCACAGCAGGCTCTTCCCTCCCCACTTCCAGCCCAAAAGGTTCAGTTAGCTCTTCTTTCACCTACGAGAAAATGTCTGGTGGAAGGGGCGGACAGCAGTGGACGATGTCCCCAGCCTACCCCCATCCCCATGAGGGCCTGGTCTCCCTGCAGGTGGAATTGACCCTCTGGTACGGGGCCTGCTGGCCAAGAAGTCCAAGTTGTTGGGTCAGAAGAGAATGATGACGGGCGACCTGCGCAACAAGCTCTTCCAGCCCCCTTACACGATCCACGGCTTTGACCTAGCCGCCATCAACATACAGCGGTGCCGGGACCATGGGATGCCCGGTGAGTGGGCCAGGGGTCCAGCCATGCCTGGGGAACTTGTGGCTGCTTCCCAGGGTTCCTGCGGACTCTCTTCTATAGCCCTGAGGCTCTGATCAGTTTTAAAACAGAAGACCAAGATGCCCATTTTTAAAACTTACTTTGTTCCTCTGTGAAATGGAATCTTCCAGTCTCCCTAATGCAGAGACCAGAAAACACATCTGGTACTATCTTTGAGCTCCTCAGACGAAAAAGAAATCAACAACTGACGTCTAAAACCAGTTTTAAAGCCCCGAAAATATTAAGAAATGGATCGTAGAGGGAAAGCAATGATTTTTGGGCCTTCTTAAATGTAGTACTTAAGAGCCACACTGCCTGGGTTCAGATCTCGGCGACACCTTGTCTAGTGGTGTGACCTTTGGCGAGTTACTTAACATCTCTGTTCCTCAGTTTACATATTTGTACAGTGCTTGGAGTAGTGCCTGGACCCAGAGCAAGCCCCAAAGAACCTACTAGCCCTCTCTAGGCTTCAGTGCCACAGTATAAAACAATGGC
The DNA here is from genome assembly GCF_048564905.1 of Vicugna pacos. Lineage (NCBI taxonomy): Eukaryota > Metazoa > Chordata > Mammalia > Artiodactyla > Camelidae > Vicugna > Vicugna pacos. The sequence continues at coordinate 1,324,692 of NC_132990.1, forward strand.
TTCCTTCCTGCCTACCCTGTCCCAGAGGTTGCGAATCCAGACTTTCTGGGGCTGATGCAGTGGGCGTGTCCCCCAAAGAGACTGTGGGCAAGAAGTCCCTGGGATGAGACAGCTTCAGCCTCTCCGCCCTAGGGTACAACTCCTGGAGAGGCTTCTGTGACCTCTCACAGCCCCAGACGTTGAAGGAGCTGCATGCAGTGCTGAAGAACAAGAAGCTGGCTAAGAAGCTACTGGATCTGTACAGGACCCCCGACAACATCGACATCTGGCTAGGGGGCATCGCTGAGCCCCTGGATAAAAGGGGCCGGGTGGGGCCTCTCCTGGCCTGCCTCCTGGGGAGGCAGTTCCGGCAGATCCGAGATGGAGACAGGCGAGTGACCCCACCGTGGGGAAGGTGGGGAGGGAGGCGCTTCTCTGCGGGGGGCGTCCCGATGTCCTGCCTGAGGACTAACTTCAGACCTCGGCACGGCCCCAGTGACCTCGTTCCTACCCTTTGACAGAATTGAGAGGGGCCCACAGCTGGGCTGATGGAGAAACTCTGCGTCTGTCTCTGCAGGTTCTGGTGGGAGAACCCTGGGGTCTTCACTAAGAAGCAGCAGAAGTCTCTACAGAAAATGTCCTTCTCATGCCTTGTCTGTGACAACACCCACATCACCAAGGTCCCGCTGCACCCCTTCCAGGCCAACAGCTACCCTCACGGCTTTGTGGATTGCTCAGCCATTGATAAGTTAGACCTCTCACCCTGGGCCTCAGAGAACTAGGGGCCTGGACTCCACACTGTGTAGTAAAGCACCCTTTGGTCCATGATGCCATTTCAAGCAAGTTCAATGACCTGGTCCCTTAGAGCACCACACCCTAGTCCCAGGCCTTCTTTCCAGCAGGGTCTCTCTACACGCCCCAGCCTCGCTCCAGCCCAAGGCCAGCCGCTCTGGCCTCTCCAGCGCTTCCTCTTGAATCCCACTGTTCCCATCCGCATTCCCCCATCCTCTCTGCCTGTGGAAATCCTCCTTTCTGTCAAGACTTGGACCACTTGAGATGCTTTCCAGATATCTCCCATCCTCTCTCCTAAACAAGTCTTGGCTGAGGCTGTGGCCTTTGCACGTGTATCTTTCCTCCTGTCCCCTTGAATTAGATTGTAAACGCCTTGATCCAGGGACCACAGCCTGCTTCTAAGTGTGTCCGGTAGCCCCCAGCATGGTGCTCGGCACCCAGTAAGTGCTCAATAAACATTGCTGATTGACTACAGGCACTGGCAATGACCTTGTTCCCCTGGAAGACAGGCCTGGGAATCAATGCCAAATAAGTAACTAGATGTTTACAGTTCAGACGTGTCTCACCACTAAGAGGCTGTGTGCTTGAGTCTGTGCGGTGAGAGGGCACAGTTTGGTGGGATTTGCAAGTGCTCTTAAAGAAAAGGGGGAGGCAAGAGGCTCCTGGGAAAAGAAGCCAAAACCATGGATGGGCAAGAGAGGGCAGTGCCAAGGGGTCAACAGGGAGGAGATCCAAGCCTGGATCCCCCCAGAGCTAAAGTTACTTTCCCTTCCAGAGGCCCTTCAGGGAAATACCCTCTTCTTCTAGGCTAGTCCTTGGAGCCTGTGCAGCCTCTGATGGGCAATGGGCGGGCAGCTCCAGAACATCCCTAGTGCTGCTGCCTGATGCATATTCATCAATTCTTTAAAAGTGACCCTCCTGGGTCAGCCAGCTGGGGCCTTTGGATCCCCTGACTGGCAGGGCGTGGGTGGGAGGCACTTAGCCCAGGACCCTGAAGACCGGGGCTGCAGCCCTGGCTCTGGCACCTTTTCTTCGAGGCCTCACATGAGTCCCTTAACCTCCCTGAAGGCCCCTGTCACCATCAGTGAACCGGAGATGAGCAGTCTGTATCCAGCTACATGGTGAGATGCTAATATAACTGCCTGGGGCGCCTCAGGGTACCTGAGCCCCAGCATCCTGCATAGTTTCAGGTGTGGGTGCCCCCCCTCAAATGTGGGAAGAAAGGAGGGAATGGGGAGGGGACCCATCAGTCATTTATAGGGATGAAGTTCTAGGCAAGATTAATAGGGACGTATCCTCCCTCCCCTCCCTCAGCACAGCCATGTGCTGCTCCTGTCTGGGAACCTGGCCACGTGAAGGTGGGAGTGAGAAGGAGTCAACTGTCCTGAGGGTCTCTGAATCACTGTGCCAGCTGCAGGGAAGCAGGACCCAGTCATGCCCTGTCATCTGGGGAGGGAACTACCTTCCCATCACCCCCCAGCTCTTTCTCTCTCCCAGGAAAGCTGTGTCTCCTCTATTTCCCAGCACTTGGCACCGGCCTGACATGGAGTGAGCGGTTAGCAAATCTTTCCCGGAGCCATGCATGAACAAAAGGGCTTGGTGACCACAAGTCCTGTACTCTGGGGTAGTGTGGGTGGAAGGTGACGGAAGAGGGTCTGCTAGGTCTGGCCTGGCACCTAGGCTTCTAAGAACTGACTGCCTTCCATATAGGAATTGGCCAGAAGAGGATTCCTGGATGCCCTGACCTCCAGTTCAGAAAATGAAGGGCCCTGAGGCACAGCCCACCCGTGTTCAAGTTCAGAGCCCAGAGCAAGCTTCACACTGAGGACCCAGCCCCACTGCAGACTCAGACAGAGCGAAGGTCCCTATCAGTGGCGCTTTATTAGAATAATCATCAGGTATAAACAAACGGTACCAGAGGGCCAATGGGCCCTAGTTCCTCTCCAGGCAGGCTCCTGTGAATAAGCAAGAGAACAGGGTAAGGAAGCCAAAGGGGAGCCATGGACTGAGCCTGACTCGCCTGGGCTCATAACTCAACCACCTCGCACTGCTAATGGCCGTTCCTCCGGGGGTCACTGGTTCACCTCTGCTGACCGGGGACACTGTCAAGCTGTAGGGTCCACGAGGGCCAGACACGGTGTCTGACTTTTCCCAAGCCTAGCACAGTGACTGGCAGGGGGTAGGTGCTCAACAAAGTACTAGAGGATGCAAATGGACCCGCTAAGTAGCCACAACAGCTGTCATTTACAAAGAAGAAAATTCAGGCTTAGCGAGGTGGAGGAACTTGATCAAAGTCACGCAGCTGGTAAGCTGCAGAGGCAGGATCTGAACCCAAGCAGTGTGGCTCCAGAGCATGTGCTCCTCACCAATCTGCTCGGCTGCCTTCCATACACTTAACATAGACACAGCAAGCACACACTCCCATAAATGACACGTATACACAGCACACAAAACACTACCTGTGTTCATAGGCAACACACACATGAAATGCACACGCGTACCCATGCACGTGCATGCATGTGCACACACACACACACAAGTGAATGTCTAGTCATTCGCTTCGTCTGTCGGCTGGCACCAAGAACAGGGATGGGCTCACCCAGGGAAGGGAGATCTCTGTGTTTCCGACTGGCCAGCCCAGGTATGCCCGGCCTTCACCTCACACTGCACCCCCTTACACAGCCTCTAGTCCCTGTTCCTCCAGGGAGCCAGGTCCAAGGCAGGGAGTGTACTGCAGTTGACAAAGTCCCGAGGGAATGTGTTGGACATGAAGATGTTGTTCTTGGACACGACAGTGATGCCTGTGTTGTCGCAGATGATGCGGGGCAAGGAGATCTTGGCCAGGGCCCGCTGCTGCTGCATGCTGAACACATCCTTGTTCTCCCACCAAAACCTGCACGGGAACACCCATGGTCACTGTGACCGAGGCTCTCCTGGGCTGGGAGGGCATCAACTGGCCAGAGCTGATCCTGGACGCAAGAGGACCATGCAGACAGCAGCCCTGCAGCACAGGAGAGCTCCGGGCTCTCAGAAAGCCCGGGGGCTTTCAAACAAGTAGAGCCCCACTCATGGCTGCCCAGTTGCCTACCTCCTGCCTCCAGAGCACCACTAATGATAGGCAGGGAGCCAGGCCCACACACGCTCACCAAGCCCTGTGCCCTGGCCCTGGGCTATATCCACAGGGTAGAAAGAAACTTGGGAGTGCTTAATAATTGTCCACCTTTTTCCCGATTTTCCTAAAAGCACAATACAGGTGAGGTGAGAAGTGGCTATGAGAGATATATGACAGTGGAACGACAGTGGGAGAGGCGGTGGGGAAGCAACGACTGGACTGTTCAACAGGGACAGGCAGCGCCATGGCTGCGCCCTGAGACCCGGAGCAGTGACTGGCGTGGCAGCGAGGTCTCGCTTCCCTCCTTCACAGCCAGGCCCAAGTCCCTCCTTGCTACACCATCAACAGATTCAGAGCACATTAGGGGTGACCTGGAGGCTCCCCGGAACACAGTGGGAAATCACGGACTCCTCCTAGCCCTTCCTTTCTCAGGAGGAAGAGGGGCCCCCAGGGGGTCAGGGACAGGCCCGGAGCCGCACAGCCAGCCTGAGCCGCTCGGCTGCCTCCTCACCGATCGCCATCCCGCAGCTTCCTGAACTGGGTCCCGATGAGGCAGGCGAGGAGCGGGCCCACACGGCCTTTGCTCTTCAAGGGCTCAGCCACGCCGCCCATCCAGATGTCGATGTTGTCAGGTGTGCCATACTGGGCCATCAGCTTCCTCGCCAGGTTCAGGTTCTTCAGCACCGTGCCCAGCTCGCCCACTGTGCTGGGCTGCGGGAGCCCGCAGAAGCGCCTCCAGGCATTGTATCCTGTATGCGGGGAGGGGAGAGGAGGCTGTGGGTGGGTCCCAGTTAGCCCACCTTCCCAACACACCGAGGTCACATACAGAGGTACACGTGAGAGAGGAGGATATGGAGGGGCTGCCACCCCACTGTAAACCCCCAGGGAACCCCCGGCCTCTCTGGGAGCCTGAGGACAGCTGGGTCTCTCCAGGAGCCTCTCTGTCTTCCCTGTGCCCTCCTACCCTGAGGTAAATCCTTAACTGCATAACTCCTGCTAGATCCAAGAATAGGAGCATCTCCTTGCCCCTCTGGAAATCTCAGACCGCGAGGGGCACAGTTTGCCTCAAAGGATCAGCCACACCAGCTCTCCCGTATCATTGGGGTTAGGCTGATCTGGGTTCGAATTCCAGCTCTGTCACTGATGAGGCTGGAGACCCTGGGCAGGTTCTGAATCTCTCCAAGCCTCTTTCCTCACGGGTAGACTTGAAGTGACAATAATCTCTTCCTCTCAGAGTTCATGTAAGATGAAACAAAACGAAATGTAGTAGAAACAGGTTTTCAGACTGGGGGTGGGAGGGCTTGTTGTTGTTGCTATGGTGATGCTCCAATTTGGAGGGTTACAGCAACACAAAAGGGGTGAGAGGAGCTGGAAATGGACCAGGGAGAGGTAAGGGCCTGAGCTGGGATGGCTTCCTAAGAGCAAGGCTGGTGGGCGCAGGGCTGGGCAGCTGGGGACACTGGAGACAGCAGGGCCCTGGGTGGGAAGCGGGGGAGGGTCAGGGGGACTCCTGCAGCCCCTCACCTGGGAGGCCATGGTCCCGGCTGCGCTGCATATTCAGAGCGGGCAGGTCCAGCCCGATCCTCATGACCTGCTCGAACAGCCGCTCCCGGATCTCATCCACCACGATTTGGTTCTGGCGGTTCAGCTTGGCAGGGGTGGCCATGAGGCCCCGGAGGATGGGGTCGATGCCACCTGGGGCAAGAGGAGCCAGGGTGGGGGAAGGATTTGGCTCAGTTTCAGAGCTGAAATGGAGTAAGGTAGAACCAGGGGGATTGCAGAAGAGGGCTGGGCACTTGTGGCTCCTGGCACCACGGTGTCCCCAGGGGGCAGGTCCTCGCTGGGGCACTGAGGTCTTAGGGAATCATGCCATTCAGACTGGCAAGGTTGCCATGCTCCCAGACGCTGGCTTCCTGCGTCACTGAGAGTCACAACCCACAGGAAGGAGCCAGTTCCCTAAAAGCCATCTCCACCCCACCCTTTATTATTAGATGGGCAAGTGGAATCAGGTGAACTGAGGCTGGAAAGTCAGATCAGGTCCCTAAAATAAGAGGGAAAGAGGGTTTATTCCGCCCGAGCTCACTGTGACCAAGCCTGCCCCCACCCCAACCTCGGCTGCCGGCCCACTCCCTCCTGGCCTAGGCCCTGCTCACCTTCCAGCACTACCCTCCAGCTGGCAAAAAAGACCCTGCTGAGCGGAACACGGGGGTTGGGCTGCATAGGCCGGTACCGATGGTCCAGGCGGAACATGAAGGGTTGGATGAGGGTGTGGCCATAGCGGAAGGCGTTGGTGAAGACATTGGAGATGCGAGGGTCCACCGAGTCATTGTAGGATCTGTACTTGGGCAGGTACTTCCTCATGGCCTCTGGCCCCAGCACCAGGGGCAGGTAGTCCCGGTAAGTGATGATCTAAACAAAAATCACCCCTCCCTGCAGATTCTCCGCCTGCTCCTGGCTCAGGGATCCCTTCCTCTCCTGTAGCCAGGGATTTGCCTCCCACAGCACTGGATCTGGGTCTCACAGAGTGGCACCAAGAGGCAAAGACAGGGCTCTACTGCCTGCCTGCTGTGTGACTCTGGGCCAATTATTAACCACTCTGAGCCCCAGTTCCTCAAATGTAAATTAAGGGTAATTAAGCTGCCCTCTGCCTTAGAGGATTAAATGACAAAAGGCTTCATTAGTCCCTGCAATAGCTCCCTTGCCCTGGAGTTACTAATGTCTCATTTCTCCTACTAACTTATAGCTCATTGAGGACAAGGGTTGTCTCATTTCTCTTGAAATTACTCAGTGCCCAGCAAGTGCCTGGCTCACAGTGGGGTTCAATAAATTGTCTGTAGAAGGAGGAAAGGCAAGAAGGAAGAGTCTCCCTAGGTGACTTCTCCCAGTGAAAAGGGCCATGTCCTGGATGACTTCTCCCAGAAGAGATGAAATAGTCTCACTCTAGATTCTAGACTCTGGAATCTCCTCTGAGGCTTAAACAAATCTCACTCAAGTTCTTAATGCAAATCAAAAATGCACCAACGGCCCTTGCAACTCTCTCCCCCACAGAATCTAGGAATAGTAACAAGGTGGGGGCCGGGGCGGTGTGTGTGTGTTTGTGTTTATGGCTTCAGGAGAGGATGGGCGTGCTGAAGCAGCACAAATTGGAGGAGGGACCCAGGAACACTGCCCAGGGACAAGCAAGGATAAGCGTCGTGGTCCACAGTGGGACAGTCCGTGATGGGCCGGTGACACGGGTTGGTAAAAGAATTTACCAGAGATGAGGGAGGAAATGGTAAAGGAGTTTATTAGGGGTACACTGCCATAGACAACAGCAGGCCACAGAGATGAGAGGTGCCAATGTGAGCGCCGAGGGCCAATTGTTGGAGTCTTTTATAAGGTCAGGTCACAAGGTGACTGATCGGCTTGTGCACAAGTCTCTGATTGGCTGTAGGTGAAGTAAGAAGTTTAGGGTCCGTGAAGGGACACCGGGGATTTATGAGTCTGATAAGGTGGGCTGAAACAAGCCAGCCTGAGCTGTTGTGAGATTAGGCACTACCCAGGGCTATTAGTTTGTTAGGGGAAACATGCCCAGTGAAGAATGTGCTTTATCTGTTAAGGGATCACAGGCAGACATCTGAGAGCCCAGGAATGGGGGTCATTGGGCTTTGAAGGATGTCAGTTGGCCCCAAAAGAAGGAGAGTGGGGAGCTGTGATAGAGCCGTAAAGAAGGGGGGTGTGTGTGCGTAAAGAAGCCAAGAGCGACAATGAAACAAAGGAAAGGAGAAGCATTTACTGAACAGCTACTGTGCCAGGCACTTTAGTCCCACCTGTTTAAACGTCCCAGTACCATTCCTGGCGGACAGGAAAGAAGAAGGGAGAGAAAGCAAGTGACACTTGTCAGGCACTTAGGATCTGCCAGGTATTTAATCCTCACAGTATCATAGGTGAAGAAACTGAGGCTCATGAAAGTTAATTTGCACAGCTAGGATGTGGCAGAGGAGCATTTGGATCCCAAGTCTGCCGAGCCCCAACATCACCGATGCGCAGGACTGCCTACATGGACCATGGCTCCCACGATCTTCCGGGCTTCCTGGTAGAGCCTCTCTCCATCCCAGCGGGGGTTCAGGCGCTTGAGCTTTGTGGCCAGCCGGTTGTGCTCCCGCAGTAATAGTGTGTGCATGGAGGTGAGCTCAGGCATCTCACTCGAGCGGGAGTCCCCTTGGGGATGCAAAAGCTGCTGTCAAGCTTAAGACCTCCCTCCCAGAAAGTACTTGCTCCACTGAAGCTCCCTCCCAAGCCAAGGCTTGAAGTGCCCCCTACCCAGCCCTCCTCTCCACCCATCTTTCCATGCCATGCTCAGTTTTCATCTCCTCTAGAAGGTATCCCCTGATGCCCTGGTCCACCACGAGAGCTTTACCCCTCTTTAGTGGCACTGCTGGTTGGAAATGTTCATTCAGTAGGCATCAGATCTAACATATGATTTGCCACTTTCCCATATGTGAGACTGGGAGAGCCTTGAGGACAAGGACCATGGCTTGTGCCATTTTGTGTCTGACCCTCCTATCCAACATACACCTAATGCCTGGTACAAAGTAGGAGATCCATGAACACTGTCTGGCTGACTTATTCTCTTGACTCAGGAAAGTCCACAAAGTAGCATGCATGTTGGCTCCCCCTATTTTTCTGCCCATGCCAGATGCAGCATATGATCACATCCCTCTCTCCTGCTAAAATTGAATGCAGCCTCAAAATCCTTCTCAACATAGGACTCTGGAAAGCCGTTACCCATTCTATGTACTGATGTGTAGCTTGATCGGGGGAGGGGGCCAAGGCTAAGGATGTTTGAAGTCCACACCTGAGACTGTCCAAAAGTATCAAGTCAGACCCTCTGATCCCTCCAGTCCTCCACTAAACCTCCTCTGGAAGGACCAGAGGGTTAGGGCCAGGCCCATTCCTGCAGGACACTGGGTTCAGTCCTCCCCAGGTTCTAAAGGTTGGTGAAAGGAGATTCTCTGAGAGCAGATTTTCCATCCCACAACCTGCCAACATGACAATCCAGGCTGAGGACATGTGGCTCAACACCACATGGGCTGAGGAGAGCTTCTCTTCCACCACTCACCCCAGAAAGTCCACCCTGGTGTGACTTTGGGGGGGGGATGTGGGGAGGTAATTAGGTTTATTTATTTATTTACTTTTTTTTTTAGAGGAAGTACTGGGGAATTGAACCCAGGACCTCATACATGCAAAGCACATGCTCTACCATGTTGAGCTATACCTTCCCCCCTCATCCTGGTGTGACCTTGATCTCCTCTCTACAGTCACTGACTTTGATCCTCTTCCCTAAGGCCCAGCCACTGGAAGCCACCAAGAGGAGAAATTGGGAGGCCAGAGAGAAGGGCCTCAGACCCACTACTGGTCTACATTAAAAGTCATTAGAAAATTTCTGGGCATGGCCACCATCAATGCCCCAGCCATATCCCTAGGACTGCCAGTTTTTCACATCGAAAATCCCACCCTCTCTTATTATAGGGAATCAAGGTGGTTAGGAGGTGATATTCTGGAGCAGCTCTGTCCAATATAGCTTTTTGCATTGATGAAAATGTTCTGCATGTGAGCAGTCCTACATGGAAGCCACTAGCTATAAGGCTATTGAGCACTTGAAACGTGACTAGTGCAGTGCAGGAACTAAGTTTTTAATTTAGGTTGATTTAAATTAACTTAAATGTAAATGAAAATGGCCCTGTGTGGCTAGTGGCTACCATACTGGATACTGTGGTCCCTTTAGTTCCCTGTCCCTGGAGGACTCAACTCTTCTCGCTCCCAGAGCCCAAAGGGAAAGAGAGGGACAGATGGACAGAAGATCCTTAGCCATCGCTGAGTCTCCTTCTTAGGTCTGGGTTTTTGGTTTTTGTTGGTTTTGGTTTTGCCTTTCTGGCTCATCCACCTTGTTACCAAGGCAACTGGATTAATCTGAAATTGGTGAGGAGAGTCTCTCTAAATTCAAATCTACAAGCGGCTTGCAAACAGGCCCGCTGTGGCTCCAGCAGGGGGCACCCCTGTATCAGCCCAGGTCCCCGCCCAGGACTGACCTGCCAGGAAGCAGGGGATTTGTGCAGAGTGGTTGGTGAGGAGGCAGGGGTCATCGTGCAGGTTGTCGAAGGGGAGCAGGGCCCGCCCGTTGTCTTGGAAGCGGGTGTTGACAGCCAGCAGCCCCAGCTGGTTGGTCAGGTTGCACAGCCTCATGGCCAAGGGGTCCTCGCTGCCGTACACCATGCTGGCGTCCACGAAGGAGGTGAGCGCGTTGATCTGGTTGCGAATGGTGATGTTGCTCCCCGTGCAGGCCGGACAGGAGCGGAAGAAGGGGATGCAGTCACATTGGTTCTTGATGCGGGGGTCATTGGGGGGGATCTGCAGCATGGAGAGAGGCCCAGCGGGCTCACCGAGGGCAGGGACAGAGGTCAGGAGTGGCTCTCCCCTGTCCACCCTCCTGAAGGCCTTGATCTCATCTTGGGGAGGGGGTATGGCCTGGAGCCCAGGACCAGAAGGGGAGACCCAGATATCAAAAAGGAGTTCTTCGGAACTTCTGGCCCCCTCAGCCTGCAAGGAGACCCCTCAAGGCCCACAAAGATTGGTGGGCCTGCGGTTCCACCAGCAGAGCTCCTCTGACCTGGGGGGTGATGACTAGGACGTTGACCTGGGGGATGTGGGGCCCCCTGGAGGTGGGCGGGCCAGTCCTCTGACCCCTTCTCCCCAAACCTCCTTTCTCTCCTCTTTTCTGTGTCTGCTCCTCCCTACTCCGTCTTCTGAATCTGGTCTTCACCCTGCCGGCCTCCTCTTCCTTTTCCGTTCCTCTCGTAACTGTCTCTCTACCCTGTCTCTTTCCTGTCTTGCATTCTGGCCCTGTCTTTCTCTTCCTCTCTCTCAGATTCTACTTCCTTTCTCTCCTCCACTCTACTCTGCATGTGCCTCAGCACACCAGTCCGCTCTCGGCCGGCTCTAAGACCACAACCCAGGATCTGTGTGCTGTGGACTGTGGGGAGGGAGCCCTGTGTGGGGAAGAAAGAGGACTGAGCCTGGGGAACCTGCAAACAGAGGTTGGAGGGACAGTGGGAAGTGGGCAGGGCCAGCCCTACTGGGGAGCTGGGGAAGGAAAGCTGGGCACCGAGGGAGGTGGCCCCTTCCAGACTGATGCCCCCTCATCCACCCCGACCCCTGACCCAGCAGGCTGGGGGTGGGGCAAGGAGGGAGAACCTTGAGTGGGAAGCAGGGCGGCTGCTGCAGGCAGCTGGTCTCGCAGTTGAGGCCAGTGAGGAAGGAGACGCGGGCGGCCGGCTCCGGGGTGAAGTCGAGGTCATGGTCCAGCAGCTGGCCCCACTGCATGAACATGAGCGAGCGCTCCTGGTCCGGGGTCAGCTGATCCGTGGGGAAGCACACGATGTCGTTGGAGACAGCGCGAGTCTGCGGGACACGGGGAGTCAGGGGGCTTGGACTCCACGAGGTCTCGGCCTCAGTGGGGTCTCGCCCCCTCCACGGGCCAGTACTCACCAGGGGCACCTGGAAGCCATTGCGCTTGACCCCTGGCATCCAGCCAAAAGGCAGGGAGAAGCCATCCTCGTACTCCGCTGGCAGCCAGCGCACAAAGGCCCGGTTGGAGGCCCCCAGTGTGGGGCTGCGCCTGCAGGGAGGTGGTGAGAGAGGACAGGGCGCTGGGACCAGGTGGCCCCGGGCTGCTGGGACCCCACCCTGAGTCGTTGCGCAGAGGCTGCACCTGTTGTTGCACTGGCCGGTGATGGTTCGGTACTTGTCCTTCTCGGGGCACCTCACCGCCAGGTCCTGGTAGGCGCAGCCACTAGTCTTGGACAGCAGATTAAGCTGGACAGGCGTCAGCACATCTGTGGGCCAGGAAAGTAGGGCGTGGGTGGTTGCCGAGCCCCACCATTTTCTATCCTAGGCTGAAAAGCCTTGGTTGAGGGTGTAGTCTGAGGACATGGAGGAGATGCCAGGAGGCCCCTGAGACTCCCTGGAACGGGGTGTTGGGGGAACTGCTGGGAGATGGCTGGAGGCACCAGGCAGGGTCACGAGTGGAGTGAGGGGCTGGGTTGTCGGGGGGTGGTACCTGTGACGTTGAAGGAGCCTGGCCACAGGGACCGCAGCTTCCTCTCCAGCAGGCCTAGGGCCACGTGCAGGTAGTCAGCAGCCCTCACCGCTGTCCTGGTGCCTGCCACTGGCTGCTTGAAGTAGGACAGCAGTTCCATGGGGCTGGCTGAGCCACTGCGAAGGCGCTGCTTGATGCTGCTTGGAGGAGGGAGGAGTGAGAGCCAGAGAAACCAGGCAGAGACACGCAACAGAGCCCTAGCCCAGGCGAGGGACACGAAGGACAGTGTAGGCAGACCCACTGTCAGGAAGCAGGTTTCTCATAATAAACAGGGTATGGACCTGGGTATCCAGAGACTAGGCCACGGAAGGCGTGGTTTTAAAGATATTCTCACACCCAGAGACATAAAGACTGGCAGACAGACAGAGGGACCCATCCCCACCCAAAAATTCCCCGCTGCCTGTTTCTTCCCTGAGAGGTCCGGGGTAGCCTTGTCCAGAGCCCAGCAGCGCCCGGCACCCCACCTTTCCCGCCGCTCCTTGTAGGCCTTGTCCACTAGCCGCTTGGCCTCCTCCATGCAGGTCAGCACCACCGAGGTCTCCACTTCCCTCGGGACCGCTGCTCAGAACAGGGATCCCGAGGTCAGGAATGGGCCCAAAGTCCCCATCAGGTCCCGGAGCCCATGTGGAATCCCTGAAACTCAGAACCTCCCCCAACCCACCACGTTTTCCCTTCTTTCTGAGCTGTTACCTGGAGTGGCACCCCCAGAGGGCTGGAGCATGGCCAGACTGGCCAGGAGCCCTGCTAGGGCCAGGGGCAGCTTCATCTCTGCAACAAGACCCCAAGCCCAGTAAGTGTCCAAAGGCCACAGTGCATTTGGGAGAAGAGAGCCCCACATCTCTCCCTTCCCAGGCCCCTCACTCCCACCTTCATACCCCAGCAACCCCTCGGCAGGTTCTGCCTACAGACGGAGTCCGGGACCCCACCTCCAAAGTCCCAGTGCTCCCCCTGGCATTGGCATCCCCTCTTAGCTGAATCTGGGCTTTTATGTCCTCCACGCTGGGGGAGGGGCAGGGCAGAGGAGGCCCGTCCCTGGAGACTGAACTCTCCTCCCCCACCAGAGCTGGGGTGCACAAAAGAGCTCCCTGAGATCAGAGAGATGGGCAGGAGAAGAGGGACCAGAACTGTCTCCAGTCTTTGAACTTAGCATCACCACCCCAGAGTTTCTCAGCTCCCCATTGTGTGCCTAGACTGGTGCTGTCCCCAGGGAGTACAGACAGTGAAGCCTCCTTCAAAATTCTGATAAAACTGGCTATCCAGGTTTCCTTTGAAAGGGACGAAAGTTAGGAACCAACAACCTAGGGAATTATGGGAAGCAGAAGATGAAGGGGCGACCTGGAGTGATGATGGCCAGATCAGCCTCTGGGCACCATCCCCGACCCCCAAGTGTAACCTGGCCCCTGGGGCCGACCCTGGTGGGCAGCCCCCTATCCTTGGTGAGGGCCATAGTGACAGGAAATCTGGCTGGGGACCGTTGGGCTTCACAGGAAAGAAGACTCTGGGGTCTATGGGCTGAGGACCAAAGTAACTTCCTCTCTATGACTGCTCACCCCCTTTCTTCTTGGCTTTTGGTAGGGGGCTGTCTCCAACACCTCCACCATCTGCTCCCAGATTTCAGGAACCAGGAAAGGGCAGGGCTGGTTGTGGTTAGTGGTCAGTTAGGTGACACAGCCCAGGGCCTCTCAAGGACGAGAACAGTATAATTAGAAGGATTTTCATTAAACTTTTGAAATAGAAGAGGGAGACGCCTTGAGGACAACTGGCAAAGGGCCTGCCATTCTCAGGCAGCAGGAGTGCCCTATCACTAATGACTGTGTTTGTCCACCTCCCTGGGCCCTCATCAGGCTGGGCACGTGTCAACTGTGTCTCCCATGTCCTGTTTGGTCTAACCACACCTCCTACCTCTAGCCACCTTCTGGCCACTCACTCCTGCCTTCTATGCCCAGACCACATCTTGGCCAAGGAACAAGGGGCAGTGACATCTTCCCAGCATGCCCAGGGATCCTGGCACCTGCCAGGAAACAGAGCCTAGGGGCCCACGAGAGAGGAGGCCTTTCTTCCAGCCTTGCTCTGCCAGTGACTTGCTCTGTGTGAACTTGGACAAGTGGCTTTTTGTGAATCAGGTTCTAGAATTTTATAAGATTTTGAAGATACTTCTTTTTTAGTCCTGTAAGGAGTATATTTCCACTCATGAAATGTTAGAGAATAAGTAAATAAAATATTTACAATCAAGTGACCTTATGGGTAATTTTTTTCTTTCCAGGTTTGTCGTTGTCTTTCACGTAAATAAGAAGCAAGAAGGAAGATAATTTCCCATAATCCCACCACTCACCAATAATCTCATTTCGTAATTTGATATTCTGTATGTAGATATAATATGTATTTTAATCAGTGATAAGAACATACTTTAAATATTGTTTTACAATCCACTTTTAACACTTAATTTAGCCTGGACATCTACGTCAATAAATATAGATTTATTTCATTTTTATGTCTGCATAATATTTTGTATGAAGTACTATGATTTAATCACCAATCCTCCCTTGTTCAATCCTGGGGTCATTTCCTATTTTCACTATTATAAGCAATACTAGGATCGTTATCCATGCAGTTAAATCTCTAGTTGCATCTTCAATTATTTCCTTAGGCAAAAAGTCCTAGAAGTAAAATTGCCACATGTTTGGGCATCCAAATTTTTAGGGCTTTTTTAAAGAAATTGTCAAATGGCCTCATGAAGATTTCACCTCATCCTCCCATCAATCATGCGTGGGAGCACCTGTTCCCCATCACCCTCATCGACGCTGACAATTAGGGTCCTTTTACTCTATTAAAGGAATTGTCAGAGCTCAAGATGAAAGAGACATTTAATACAAGCCCCTCATAGCACAGATGAGAAAGATGGAGGCCAGGGAAGGAAGTGGCTTTGCCTAGGGCAGCGGTGTGGCGCAGTTCAGAATAATATAGCCATCAGGTCTTGACTTAAAAACCAGTGCTTTTTACCCAGTGGCCTGTATGCACTGATTCCTGACCTTTAGCTTGGGTTTTTATTCAACTAGTGTGTACTCACCTCTTGCACATGTGCTGGCCCTTGGGTGCACTTCACTGAGCAAAGGTCTTGTCTTCAGTGAGCACAGGAGCACGCAGACCAATGGCACCCCCAAGGACCTTGTGCAGGATTCCTTGTGAGCATTAGAGAAGGCTTTTTTGAGGAATCAGTGCTCGAGACTGTCTTGAAAAATGTTTAGAAGTTAACCAAGTAGACATACAGAGGAAGAGCATTCTGGGCCCAGAGAATGACACAGCAAAAGCCTTGACACAGGTGGGCTTCATGCAGATGCTTCCAACGTGGGGGAGAGGGTAGGGCAGGATGAGGCTGAGAAGACAGGCAGAGGCCCAGGATGTAACACTCTTGCTGACCCACTGAGAAATTCTTGTCCTGAAGGCTCTGGGGAGCCATGAAGTCTTTGAAGCCCATGATCAGGGTTCCATTTTAGAATGCTCACTTTAGGGGAAAGTATAGCTCAGTGGTAGAGCACATGCTTAGCATGCAGGAGGTCCTGAGTTCAATTCCCAGTACCTCCACTAATAATAATAATAATAATAATAATAATAATAATAATAATAATAATAATAATAATAATAATAATAAAGAAAATAGTAGGAAAGCTAACTTGGGCAGCCGAATGGAAGGTGCACCGAGGGGACAGGCCCCAGAGGCCAAGTGCCAGGCAGGAAGCATTGCAGGGATTCATGAACGTCAGGAGACATGCCCTGATTTTTCATGGGCGGTGATGAGGCAGTTTGAAAAAGCTTTTTCAAAGAATGATGTTAAAACGCCTTTCACTATCCATGTGGAGCAGAGAGAATTCTCTCTTTGTGTAATCCCCAAACCACCTGCCTTTTGCTGGGCTGTGGGCCCGCATTTGTGTGCAAAGGTTTCAGGTGCTCCGTGATTTTACCCTGTTTCCGACCAACTAAGAATGGCCCAAATGAGGTCACTCCAAGGCCGTCTGTACCTCTGCTGGTTTCTCATCTAAGCCTTATTGGTCTGGCACAGGTGTATTTGAGGCTCAAAGGGCTTCTCAGCATGCAGAGTAACCAGAAGGAGACTATGTCTCCCTGAGGAGGTAATTCAGACAAGCCTTGTCCCGCAGATAACCCGCTAGCTCCCCATCCTGGGGGTGGCCTCTGGAGGGCACTGCTGGAACTGCCACATCTAAGACTACAGTCCTTTGAGGGAGTCTCCCCACCCACACCCCTACCTTCCTTTCCCCCACTGACCTTCCCAAACATCCCCACCCCCAGGGTGAAGTCCAACTGTCTGTGGGATAACGGGCTCTCTCTGCTACTGCTTGAAAACAGTTCATTCTTTCTTAACACTGTTTCAGTTGGAATTGCAGCCAGACTTCCTGTGTGTGTGTGGTTGGAGTGAAGGAGGCTTTGGAAGCTGGGGAGGGGACAGAGGCAATGACACCTCTGACACACCAATTGCACCCAGCCCAAAGACCTTGTTTTCTCTCTCTTTAAAATTTTAAAAATTAATTTTGAATTATGCAGGTAACTAACATCTGGATATGTTTCAAATGAAATTAAAATAGCACAGATCACTTTGTTTGTCCGTTTATTTATTTTTATTAAAGTATAGTCAGTTACAATGTGAAATATCACAGATCACTTTAAAGATCCCTCTAGATCAGGTTATTACACCATTTCCAATTACTACATTCCCCTCCCCCAACTGCTGAGCCATAAACGCTGTTGCCATTTCCGTGTTTGTCCTTCCAAATCTTTTCACTTTACATTCATTCATAGATATAGATCTGTGGGAAATATCCTTCCCCTTTTACTTTTCCCATAAATGATGTCACAGTATACATACTGTTGACAGGCATACCTCTCTCACGCAAACATACCTCTTGCAGATCTATCATGTACTACTTAGAGAACTATCTCACTTTTTTAACTGTTACCTAGTATTCTTTAGTTGAGTAATCTACACCTCCCATTATGCGACCATTCTTCTATTGATGGAAGTTGACTTTTCCCATTTTTCACTATTAAAAATGTTGTAGCAAGAGCCTCTTTGTGCACACACACAAGTGTTCTCCAGGGTAAAGATTGAGAGGTGGGCCACAGGTTTTGTGCATTTAAAATTTTTAATAGTGGGAAGGGTACAGCACAAGTGGTAGAGTACATGCTTAGCATGCACAGGGTCCTGGGTTCAATCCCCAGTACCTCCTCCAAAAAATAAATACATAAGTAGAACTAATTACCTCTGCCACAAAAAATTAATTAAATAAATACAAATTTAAAAAAAATTAATAGATATTACCAAACTGTCCTCCAAACTAAAATTCTCATAGGCAAAGATTGGAATCACATTATTGTGATTCTTTTTTTTTATTTCCTCAATTAATAGTGAGATTAAGCATCTTTGTATTTGTATTACCTTTTCTGTAAATTTCCTGTGTTTAGTTTTGTCTATTTTCCTATTGATAATCACTCTTTTTATTGATGTGCAAAATTATTATGTATTCTGGATAAACAGTAATCTGTCAGCTGTCACGTATGTTGCTAATATTTTTTCCAGTTTGTCATTTTTCACTTATGTTTTTCATAGGGTCCTAATTTTGAGGTGGTTAAATTTATCAATCTTTTCCTCTGTAGATTTTCCTTTTCAGACTTGTTTAAGAGGATTTCTTCCTTTTTCAAAATCATAAACATATTCTCCTGTATATTCTTCTAATACCTTATTACTTTGATTTTTCACATTCAGATTGCTAAAATGTCTGAATTTTGTGTGTGTGAATAGTGTAAGGTAGAGGACTACTTTCATTTTTTTCCAAATGGATAACCAGTTGTCCTAATGTCTTTAATTGGATAATCTGTCATGTCTCCACTGAATTGAGACACTACTTTTATCACTGACCATAAATGTGTATCTATTTCTAAACTATCCTATTCTACTGACCTACTGTTTATCGAGTCCTATGTCAATATCTCATCATTACAATTACCATGACTTTCTAATGTTTTGATTTCTTACAAGATAAATTCTCCTTCCTATTCTTCTTTTCCAAAAAGAATCTTCAACATTCTAACATATTTGCTTTCTCTTGTGAATTTTTTAATGTCTAGTTCCATCAGAAATCCAAATGAGATATTTATTGATATTGTATTCATTGTATACATAAATTTGGTGACAATTGGCATCTTTATGACATGAAATCTTCTCATCCATGTGCATTCATTCATTTAATATGTATTTACTGAGCAGCTCTGTGCCAGCACTGTTCTGGGCACTGGGAATAAAGCAATTAACAAATTACTCGCTCTCATGGAGTTTACATTCTTGAATAATAAAGTACATCATTTTATTTTTCTATCTTTATATTCTTCATTGAAATGTTACTGTTTTACCTTCCTGTTAGGTTTGTTCCTAAATACTTTCTTTTTGAAGAATGTATCCAGATTTGGTCTTTAAGTTTCTCTGCAGAACTTATAAACATTCTCTTTCCCTTAAAAGCTTTCAAGGTAAGTATTTTTAAAGAAAAAAAATTTTAGTACACTTCTTTTTATTCTTTTTAGAAGGTAGATTCATAGATCTGAAAAGCATTGGACATTTTTAACCTTCTGAAAGGTCGCACTCTTTATTTAATGAATAAGATTTTTAAAAATTTAAGTGAATATTCAAACTTATGTTAGTTTCAAAGCATGGTTCCCAAATTTGTTTAGGGTGTATGGTAAAGGTAAATACAAGTTAAATTACATGATCATGCAAATGTCTAATGGTTATTCAGTAAACTCCATTTATACTTGTGGTTATTGGGGGTGGGGGTGGGGGATGGGTGGTAAGCTTCCATGAGACAAAGTTCTACAAAGTAGCACTAAAAATGAGAAGCACTAAACTCAAAAGTAAAAGAATTCAACAGCATCTTTACCAATCAGACTGGTTAAAATTTAAAAGGACTAATAATGCCGATGTAAGTAACCATGTGAAAAAATAAGTGTAGATTGGTTCCATGCCATGGGACAACAATTTGGCAATGGCAGTCAAAATCCAAAATGTAGACTTGTTCTGACTCAGCAATTCTACTTCTAGGAAGGAATTTTTCCTTCAGATGCATTCTTAGGAAAACAGAAAGATATCTGCACAAGGGTGTTCACTTCAGTCTCATTTGCAACAACCAAAAGACTAGAAACAAGTCAAAGAGCCATCAAAAAATGTTGCCATATTGTGGTACATCCACCTAATGGTAATGTTTTATGCATCTTTTAAAACAAACGAGGGAGGTCTATATGTAGCAATACAGAAAGATGTATTACTGAAGGAACAGAGCTAGTTAGAAAAGACTGTATGCAGCATGATGAAATTCATACAAAACACACAGACACACATACACACCACTCACACACACGCCCACACCCATATCTTAAAATGCACAGATGGTTTGATCCCAGGATCAGCATCCCCCAAAATAAATAAATAAATATAAAAATACATAGGAAATTCTAGAAGCAGGCACAGAAGCCTATTACCAGTGAGGAATGGAACTGAAAGGGCTGAGGAGGAGGAGGCTTTTACTTAAAATCAATGCCCCTCTGTTTGATAGTTTTACCAGGAAAATATAACAATTTTATCTGAGAAGAACTAATAGTCTCTCCCTCCACCTTAACCAAAAGTAGCAAACTTTGATTTGTTTTACATAATCTGCAGTTTTAGATTATGTTTGCCTTGGTTTCTTAATATGAGACCAAACATTACCAAAGATCAAAATGGTAACCTTGGCAAACGTGGCACTGGGGATTAAGTGCTTCTTCTGTGGGAGGCTTTGGTTATGTGGCTGATAATTTGACTAAGTATAGACTTCAAGTTCAAATTTCTTGCTCTTTGGCACTTGGAAAATACTGCTCCATTATCTTTATGCATCTAGTATTGCAGTTAAGTTCTCCATTACCAGAAGACTTCTTGTTCCTGAAATACAGATGTTAGCCCTGATTTCAGGCAAAGCAGAATGAACATGGGCTGCAGGCTCCATCAGCCAAACTTGACCATGGAGATATCACAGAAGTGAGACATAGAAGTGAAATTGTTGGACAGCAGAAAATAACAAGAGCTGTGGGAAATCCCCAGGGAGACAGAAAGAGCCTGGGACATGGTGAGGGGAAGACAGACTGAGAAGGGAGGAGGGAAGGGCAGAGGGTGGGGCTAAGGAGAGCTTCCCAGTTGTGCCCTCCTCTCTGCAGGGTGTTGCCCTCATCAGATCAGTGCCTGTCCTGCAGGGATTGCAAGGCAGGGAAACAGCTCTTCGAGGCCAGAAGAAGTTTGCATGGGGGGATGTTACCTTGGAGGTTTGGGAGTAGAAATAACAGGTCCTTTCCTCTGCCCTGAGAACTAGAGTATCATGACCCAAGGGGAAGTTCTTGTCTTGACAGAGATACATGGAGATTTCCCAATGGATGAGGACCCACTGTTGGGAACAGGTGGGAAACAAAGAATGGATGAGCCCAGATTGTAACCGCAGAGTCTCTCTACTCCAGCATATGAGTCTCCCACCATCCTCACCATGACCCCCTTACCTTTGCCCTGTACACACGTCTCCACTCAATAAAAGGGGCACATCCTGGGGAATAGGCGTTCATCCTCCTCCCAAGTCATGACCAAATGGAATTTATCCCAGAAAAGTAAGGGTTGGCTGAACACTTGAAAATCAATCAATGAAATTTGCCATAACTAGGAAAGAAAAACAGAAAAAACAGTATGATTTCTCATTAGATGCAGGAAGGTCATTTGAAAAAAATCAAAATCTGTTACTGATTTTTTTTTTTTTAGAACCTCTCTGCAAACCAGGAATAGAACTTCCTCAAACCTGACGAAGGGCATCTACAAAAAAAAAAAAAACCCAAAAACCTATCACTGATATCATACTGGTGAAAGACTGAGTACTTTTTCCCTAAGGCCAGGAACAAAGCAAGTGAGTCTACTCCTGTGATTTCTATTAAACATTGTACCAAAGTTCTATCAGTGCAATGAGTCAAGAATAAAAATTAAAATATCAAAATTTGAAAGGAAGAAGTAAAGCTACTTTTTTATATACAACCTGATCACATAAGTAGACACTCAAAGAATCTACAAAAAAGCTATGAGAATAAGTGAGTTTAGTAAGGTTGCAATACACAAAGCCAAAATACAAAGAATCAGAAATTGAAATTTAAGGTAACAATACTATGTATAATATAATATAAATTTATATTTATGATAGTATCAAAAATACTAAATAATTAGGAGTAAATCTGAGAAAAGATGTGCAAGATCTGTATTGAAAACTACAAAACATGGCTAAGAGAAATTAAAGACATAAATAAATGGAGAGATGTATTTGTTCATGGATCAACATTTGTTCAAATGTCAATTCTTCCCAAATTGACCTGTTTGTTTCATCTTGTCTCTTTGCCTTAGTAGTTGAGAATCTTTGCAGAACAGTTGGGTGGGTACTGCTGCTGGCTTGGAGGGTTTCAGTGAGAGAGGGAAGAGGGGACCACGTGCGGCATTTTGATAGCTCCTCACCTGAGCAGTGTTTTTTTGTTTCTGCCCAGTGTTGCCAGCCACCTAAAGTGCTGTCTGGTCTCTGATCCACGCTGCCATTCCCACTGTTCTCATCTAAAGGCAGTCATCCTCACCTTTGCCCCTTGGCCCATGGAGAGAAGGAGGATGTGCGCCATCCACCTGGGGCTCCTCATGTAGAACCTCAACTAATCACGCTGTCAGCAGCCCCTGTGGTCCTTCTGCTGTTTGTGCCACCTCTCAGCGCGGAGCTCCACGCAGAACTCTCCCTCACGCGCCCTGTTTCGAGGTTTCTAAGTGCGATCTCCCATCTGCTCTGTCTGCTGGAATCCTGTCATTTCTAGTCTTCCTCGAATGGAACTATGCGTGGTGTTTGTGTGTTTGGTTGGTTTTTATTACATCTACTAGAATTTGGTTCAGGAGACTCAAGATTGCAGTATGTGTTCAGTCCCCTACCTTGAAACTGGTGCCTGCTCTCTTCCTGCTTCCCCGCCCCCTTCCCAGGCCTCTTTTGCCCCAGGACCCTGACCTGGCTCTGCGACCAGGAGCCCAGGAAGCTGCCAGACCTTCTTTGAGGAAAAGAATTCCAGAGCTGCTTGGTCTTCTTGGTGTTCATTAGTTTTGCCCCAGTCACACTCAGCTGTTAACTTCTGGGTTCTAAAGTCAAGGTCAAAGCCTACCATGACCCAGCCCCTCCAGGAATCCCTCATCCCGGGTAGAGTCCAGCATGGGTGTTGTGAAAATAGACTTCATTATAATAAAATGTCTGTTTAAACAAATGCCCTCACCACTCCACACCCCTGGAGACCAAGGTGGGGGTGGGGGTTCAGTCAAACAATCTCCCACCACAGCGAAGGAAACATGCAGAGAGACACTCACCCAGCCAGAGGGTGGGGTGGGGTGGCTAGGGTGAGGGGCGAGAGCCCCCCGCCCCGTTCTGAACAGGGAATGTATGAAAATAGCTGCATAAATCTGTCCCTTTCCCCAGCCCTCGGACTCCGACAGGCGCCAGAGGAAAATGATGCAAAAGAGAAGTTGAATCCAATGAGCAAAATAAGGCAAACCCAATTCCTGCTTTCAGCCTGCTGGCCCCGGGTCTTGGGTCTCGGGCCAGGAGGGTGGCTGGCAGAGGGGGAGTGAAACGGGGCGGGTTCAGGCCTCTTGGGCAAGGGCCTTCCCCTCTCCTGGTGCCGTGCAGTGGAGGCGAGATGGAGGGAGCTGGACTGAGGCACTGAGTATGTACATATTTACACACGGCCCGCCCGTCTGCCGGAGAATCCAGTGCAAACTTTCCTTCAGGGGAGGAAGACATGATGAGGGTGGCCAGCGCCACCAGAGGAACAGGCCCCTCTCGCACAGGGTCCCCATCCCAGGCATGTGGAGGCCAAGGCAGGTCTAGCACAGCATGGTGGACACTAGGCGGAGGTGGGCGA
The DNA here is from genome assembly GCF_048564905.1 of Vicugna pacos. Taxonomy (NCBI): domain Eukaryota; kingdom Metazoa; phylum Chordata; class Mammalia; order Artiodactyla; family Camelidae; genus Vicugna; species Vicugna pacos. The sequence continues at coordinate 1,347,710 of NC_132990.1, forward strand.
ACCAGGAGTCCCAAGTCCACGGCCAGGCCCTGACTGAGGCGCTCAGACTCAGCCACCGTGGCCGATTGGCTTCCCCACGCTGGGGCTCAGGTCCCCCTCCTGGAGGAGGAAGACACCCAGCCAGAAGACTTGTCGAGCTCTGACCTTCAACGAGTCTGCCTCCCACCCAAGTGCCACAAGGGGAACTCGGGAGGAAGAGGTCCCCCCTGCAGCCAGGAGAGTGCACTGGGGCCTGAGCCACTCCTGCTGCCGGGATGGCCACGGCGTCCTCACTCCTTCTTCCCAGAGCCCAGTTTCCTGAGGAGCTGCTTCCCTTTGGAGAGGAGATCCCACACCTTCTTGCTTGGGCCCAGTGGCACCCCCAGCTCAATCCTGGGGAAGAGGTCAGGGCCAGGAGCACAGGGCCAGCCTGGAGGCACTGAGGGCCCTTGTGTTGAGTCCGCGCAGTCCTGGAATGTGAGAGACAGGGGGCAAGGTCAGGGCCCGACTCCCCACCCCAATTTTCCTCCTTTACCCCACAACTTCAGGAGCTGCAGCACCCCCAAGTCACAGACTCGTGGGAGAACCAGGGTCCCCAACCCTGCCACTGCCCCACACAGAGCACAGAGAGGTGAATGGGTGCAATGATGCTGAGGGAGCACTGAGGTGAGAGTCCAAAAGGACAGGAGAGGAGTCTCAGTTCTGCTTCTGCTCACTTGGGCCTGGGCAAGCACCCACCCACACCAGCATCATTACATAATTCTGAGTATCTCTAACGCCAGATACATTTTCCAAACTAAAAAGTATGATCATTATTTTTTTCATCAGAGTACATTAAATCATTTCTTTCCATTACTGCCCCGACCCCCTGCTGTAACATTTAGAAATTGGTTTTGGGAACCAGATTTTGGAAAACCAAATTCATAGTTGTGAAAATGAAAACTTCCATATTCTGTTTTTGAAAAGATGCGGCCATTATTACATTCATCTTATTATAGTGCATTGCCTCATCCAATCATAGTGATATTTTGGTCAAGGAATTTTAGTGACCAGTTATACTTGATTAGAAACTATAAAGCAAGTGATACATGTCTTTGTATGATGTAATTCAGTGGAGATCAGAATAGTCTAACATACTGAAAACATTTCTAACATTAATTTGTAAATCTTGAATTTTTAAGAGGCTTATTTTGTTCTCTTGGCTGAATGAATACTTGAATTGGTTGAATTGAAATTGATAATTCTCATTTAAAAATAATTACATTCCAGAAATATACTTTATATTAAATGAAATTGATGATTTTTACTTACTTACATTGTTCATATAAATAAATATTAATTTAATTCTGATGATTGGCTTTAAATATTTGTATTACTAATTTTATTTTCTATTATTGTAAAATAATAGATATAATGTACAATAATCTTTCTGAGAAGGATTCTATACTATTATTTAAATTAAAAGATTTAGTATATATTGCCTGAAGTATTTTTATTTGGCCCTTGAAATGTTCTTGTAAAGAAATACTCCACAATTCTTGGTGGTAAACATGTCTCTTCTTTAATGTGTGCCTCATATTTATATAGCTTTTATTCATTCATCTTATTATAGTGCATTGCCTCATCCAATCACAGTGGGGCTGCGTTTCTTCAGGCGGCGCAGAGGGCAGCCTGACCCGGGGTCCTTGGAGCGGGCGCCATGGCCACGCCCCCTTCCTGGGGGCGGGCCCTGCCTTGTTCCAGTGGCTTCCAGAGAGGACCTACGCCGATGAGGAGCGGAGCAGTGAGCGCTGTGTGTTCTCCAGGCCTCTCCGCGAACGTGGAGTGGCTCCTGGGGCCCCATGGACGCGGAGTCAGAAGAAAAGGGGTGTTGGAGCCATCGAGGGCATGGGTACTCTTCGAAAAGGTAGGCCCCGCGAACGGCTCCACGAAGCGGCGGCGGCGGCGGCGGCGGCGGCGGGCGGGGGGCGGGCGGGAGGCGGGAGACGGCGGCGGGAGGCGGCGGGCGGCGGCGGCGGGAGGCGGGAGACGGCGGCGGGAGGCGGCGGCGGCGGGAGGCGGCGGCGGCGGCGGCGGCGGGCGGGGGGCGGGCGGGAGGCGGGAGACGGCGGCGGGAGGCAGCGGGCGGCGGCGGCAGCGGCGGCGGGAGGCGGCGGCGGCGGGAGGAGGGAGACGGCGGCGGGAGGCGGCGGCGGCGGGAGGCGGCGGCGGCGGCGGCGGCAGCCAGCGCGCTGCTGGCATCGCTGTGTACGAACAAGGGCCTGGTTCCCGCCGCGCGGAGCGGGAGCGCGGCGGGCGGCGGCAGGCGGCGGCGGGAGGCGGGAGACGGCGGCGGGCGGCGGGCGGTGGCGGGAGGCAGCGGCGGCGGGCGGCGGCGGCGGGCGGCGGCGGCACCCAGCACGCTGCTGGCATCGCTGTGAACGAACAAGGGCCCGGTTCCCGCCACGCGGAGTGGGAGCGCGGCGGGCTGCGGGCGGCGGCAGGCGGTGGCGGGAGGCGGGCGGTGGCGGGAGGCAGCGGCGGCGGGCGGCGGCGGCGGGCGGCGGCGGCGGCGGCACCCAGCACGCTGCTGGCATCGCTGTGAACGAACAAGGGCCCGGTTCCCGCCACGCGGAGTGGGAGCGCGGCGGGCTGCGGGCGGCGGGAGACGGCGGCGGGCGGTGGCGGGAGGCAGCGGCGGCGGGCGGCGGTGGCGGCACCCAGCTCGCTGCTGGCATCGCTGTGTACGAACAAGGGTCCGGTTCCCGCTGCGCGGAGCGGGAGCGCGGCGGGCTGCGGGCCGCGGCAGGCGGTGGCGGGAGGCGGGCGGTGGCGGGAGGCAGCGGCGTCGGGCGGCGGCGGCGGCACCCAGCACGCTGCTGCCATCGCTGTATACGAACAAGGGCCCGGTTCCCGCCGCTGGAGCGGGAGCGCGGCGGGCTGCGGGCGGCGGCAGGCAGTGGCGGGAGGCGGGCGGCGGCGGCGGCGGCACCCAGCACGCTGCTGGCATCGCTGTGAACGAACAAGGGCCCGGTTCCCGCCGCGCGGAGCGGGAGCGCGGCAGGCGGCGGCGGGAGGCGGGAGACGGCGGCGGGCGGTGGCGGGAGGCAGCGGCGGCAGGCGGCGTCGGGAGGCGGGAGACGGCGGCGGGAGGCGGGCGGTGGCGGGAGGCAGCGGCGGCGGGCGGCGGCGGCACCCAGCACGCTGTTGGCATCGCTGTGTACGAACAAGGGCCCGGTTCCCGCCGCCGGAGCGGGAGCGCGGCGGGCTGCGGGCGGCGGCAGGCGGTGGCGGGAGGCGGGCGGTGGCGGGAGGCAGCGGCGGCGGGCGGCGGCGGCACCCAGCGCGCTGCTGGCATCGCTGTGTACGAACAAGGGCCCGGTTCCCGCCGCGCGGAGCGGGAGCGCGGCGGCAGGCGGCGGCGGGAGGCGGGAGACGACGGCAGGAGGCGGCGGCGGCGGCACCCAGCACGCTGCTGGCATCGCTGTGAACGAACAAGGGCCCGGTTCCCGCCGCGCGGAGCGGGAGCGCGGCGGGCTGCGGGCAGCGGCAGGCGGCGGCGGGAGGCGGGAGACGGCGGCGGGAGGCGGGGGCTGGCGGGAGGCAGCGGCGGCGGGCGGCGGCGGCGGGCGGCGGCGGCAGGAGGCGGGCGGTGGCGGGAGGCAGCGTTGGCGGCACTCAGCGCGGCTGGCATCGCTGTGAACGAACAAGGGCCCGGTTCCCGCGGCCGGAGCGGGAGCGCTTCCTGACACGTGTCGGGGAAGCGGTCTGGGAAAGGAAAGGCAGAGAGGGCTCCGGTGAGGCGCCAGCCTGCTGCGGCCAGAGGCGGGCGGCTTGAGAGCCGAGGGGAAGGAGCCAGCCCCGTGGAAACCCACTCCTGTGAATTCATGGCCCGATAGGTGTAAAGAAAGAAAAGACTTGCGAGGGGCGGCCGGAGTGCCCTGTTTCCGGAGGTGCCGTTCCCGAGGAAGCCTGAGTCAGCGGTCGTCGCCAGGAGCTGGCCTTCCCGGACGGACGAGGGGACAGATCACCGTGAGAACCAGGGCCCGGTAAGGTTCCGTCCCCGGGGGGCTCAGAGCCGGGAGAGCGGGGCGGAGGGTGCTGAGGAGCAGGCGGGGCAGGATCATGAAAGATCTGCTGTATACTTGGCTGCTTTGCTCTTTGCCAAAGTTATAAGGGGTGACAAACTTTTTGAAAAGGGCCAGATAGTAAATATTTCAGACCTGGCAGGGAACATACATCTCTGTCAAATATTCCTTTTTTATTTTTATTTTTTTACGGTTCTTTCTTTAATTGAAGTAGAGTTGATTTACAGTGTTTGGTTAACTTCTAGTGTACAGCATAGTGATTCGGATATATGTATTCTTTTTTGTATTCTTTTCCCTTATGGTTTACTACAAGATTTTGAATATAGTACTCTTGCTCTGCAGTGGACCTTGTTGCTTATCTATTTTGTATATAGTAGTTTGTATCTGCAAATCCCGAACTCCTAATTTATTTCTCCCTTCCCCCTTTCCCCTTTGGTAACCATGTTTGTTTTCTATGTCTGTGAGCCTGTTTCTGTTTTATAAATAAGTTCACTTGTCATATTTTAGATTGCACATATAAGTGATAGCATATATTTTTCTTTGACTTCACTTAGTATAGATAATCTCTGGGCCCATCTATGTTGCTGCAGATGGCATTGTTTCCTCCTTTTTTATGACTGAGTAGTATTCCAGTATTATTATTATTATTAATTTTTATTATTATTTTTATTATTATTATTATTATTATTATTATTATTATTATTATTATTATTATTATTATTATTATTATTATTACAGATCTTTAAACACATTAAACCCGTTTGTCACTTGCAGGCTGGATTTGGTCCACAGGTCAGCTTCAGCTTGCTGACCGCTGAAGAGAGTGGGAGGCATTGTAGACATTTAAGCAGGAAAGGACGTTATCAGATTTGTGCATTGGAAAGCGTACTCTGGTGGCAAGCAGTGTGGCAGAGATTTGGTGGGGCTGAGGTGTAGGGAGAGTTAGGTCAGAAGGGATGTGTAGAAGAAGACTCTAATCATGATGGTCCAGGGAGAAATAATGAGGGCCAGGACCAGGGTGGTGGCAGTGATGCCAGTGACTTCTTCATAGCTGGGCTGGATCACACATGCAGGAGTGAACGGGCATGTCGTAGTGCTACCTTTCTCTCTTCCTCCTTCCCAACTCCAGGAGACATCTTCTTGTCCACCTAGGGTGTGAGTGACTAGCAGAGGAAGGATACCTTAGCTTAAGTCCTGCTGTGTCCAGGCATAGCTTCACCCTGGGGCACAGCTTCACCCTGGGGGACGTGCCCATCCCTTTCCTGTGGACCCCACATGCCAGGTTCTCCCTCCAGCTGGTGGCAGCCATAGGAGGGCAGCTCCCATCCCTCCTGCCCCCTCCTCAGGCTTCACACTGGGCTATGCCTAGTCTCCTCTTCCTTGAGACCAAAGTCTCATTTTTCTCCTGAAAATAAGCATTTCCCCAGAATATCTCACTGTGTGTGCCACCTCCACTTTAGTCTAATTGCCCTCAGTGCCAGGCAGCTCAAGCCTGACACTTCTCACCCCGCTTCTTCTGTTTACTTCCAAGAAGAGTTTCCTGTTTCAGGTGTAAAAGATAGGACTAGGGCAGAGGGACCCCGGGCAGGGTGGAATCACATCTTATCCTTTTGCTCGGTGCCAATGACAATGGCCCTCCTTGTGGGAACCGGGCTGTCTCCCCGCAGACAATTTGTGTACGTGGTCTTTGCATGTTTTTTGGCACTTAGATTTCTGAAGCTCCTCACTGATATGGGTCCCTTTTATCCCAGGCCCCATCTCGCCTCCCCTTACCTGCTAGTCCTCCTTTCTCTGTAAGTGCCTCTCTCATCTCTTCAGGGTTAGCTTTCTCCCCCCAGGACACGAACACATTGTTTCCAGATTTTCTCACTGTTCCCAGGGTAGAACTCTTGCCCTTTTTACTTGTGTTTCCTTCTCAAATACTTCCTTGCAATTTCTTGAATTACGTTTTAAATGGTGAGTTGCTCATTCTGGTCGGATTTGTTTTCAAATACTTCAAATATCTGTGACAACAGGTTACGTTTTCACTTTCCCCTTTTCTGCTTTTTTACTTGATAAAACTTTGCTGTTGTCTTTGGAGCTACAAGCGGCTCCCCTTCAGCAATGCTTGGTAGGGGTACAGGCCTCATTGTATTGACTCTGGTCCTTGTTTATGTAACTTAGTTTTGAGCATAAGTACCCTCACTGATAGATCACTGAGCAGTGTTTCCACAGAGGATGTCTTCTCTTTTTGCACAGCTGCTTTAGTCAGTGGCTCTGCTCTCTGGGCTTTTCTTTATTATTGTTAAACTCATGAAGCAGAGCCGTTACATTTAGCGCAAGTGCCCTCTGTTGTAGCTGAAGACATTCCCCTGTTCTGGATTCTTTGGAGGTCGCCTACCTCCCTTGTTCCAGAATCAACCTCGGGACAGAACACATTTTCTTGGTTGCTTCCTGATGGAGACTGGATTTAAGGGGTAGAATCAGAGGAGCTGTGGTTTGTGCAGGCTGAGAATCCAGAAGCGGGTTCTCTTTCTCCATCCATGTGAAGCTGGGTCAGGCAGGAGGAGGCTGTAAGCGGCCTGCCTCTCCCCTCCTAACCTCTGGAGCTGACGCTGGGCTGGATCACGGTGGGCTGTGGGCGGGGAAGTACAGCTCTGGCTTTCCCTGAACCTTCCTCGTCCTGCTGAAAGATTGGGTTTGGGGCCTGCTGATTAGGGACTGTGGTTTTGCTGGCGATTTTTCTTTTCCAGGAAAGACCTCCAAGCTAAGGAGCAAGTGTGAACACTAGCCTTGCTTGGATGTGGTACTTTTCAGTGAAAATCACAGCATTTCATCTTATTATTTGCACCCTTTGCTCCCTGAGTCCCAGAGCAGCCCCTGCCTAAATTTCAGGCGTTCCCCAGGACAGCCGAGCCCCTGGGCACCCAGTGTGGGAATCTGAGACACAGCCTGTGGGCTGCTTAGAAGACAGGGAAAAGGTGTCCTGGGGCTTTGTAGCTTCAGAACTCTCTGCAGGGCTGCAGGGGTTTAAATTGAAAATCCAGTCCCTTACAGGCCAATATGCATTTCAAGCAGAAAGGGGATTTCAGAGATCATCAAATCTAATGTCTGTTTCATAGATGTGGAAACAGAAACCCAGAGGTCATATGTTGGATGACCCCCAGAGCAGGACTTGAAACCTAGGTCTCCTGACTCCCAACCTAGTGTTTTTCTCGTGGAGGCATTCATATAGCATGTTTGTATTTTGGTTTTTTAAATTATTATTTTTTATTGAAGCATAGTTGCTGTACAGTATTATATAAGTTATATTATATAAGTTATAGGTGTACACTATAGTTATTAACAGTTTTTAAAGGTTATACTCCTCTTATAGTTACTTTAAAATATTGGCCTGTTTTCCTGTGGTGTACCATATATCCTTGTGGCTTATTTTCTATCTGATAGTTTGTACCTCTTAGTCCCCTATCCCTGTATTGCCCTGACTAGATCAAGAGATCTCAGATGGTAGAGACAGCTGAGTCTTAAGATAAAGCTGAGGTCTTTTTGAGATATCATAGTGGAGGACAGGCAAATTCAATTTCTGGAAGGTGAATTGAGCCGATGTCCTGAGGCATAAAGGCAAAAGGCACGAAAAGTATAAGTGACGGGTGGTTGTTGATATTAGACAACAACTGGCTATCAGGAAACTGTAGGCCCTGCCTGAAGGCTGTAGAGAACAAACCATGGGTTGAACTGATAAACAAGCTGTGAGAAATGTCACATAGCTGGCTGAATGAGAGATGCCTACTTAATGTGTCCAGCATGGACTGCTGGATAGCCAGTGACGGGTAAGATCCTCAGAGGAGGACAACCTAAGACAGGCACAGCCGGCTGGACCGGAGATGGCCTACCCAATGTGTCCAGCATGGACGGCTGGATAGCCAGTGACGGGTAAGATCCTCAGAGGAGGACAACCTAAGACAGGCACAGCCGGCTGGACCGGAGATGGCCTACCCAATGTGTCCAGCATGGACGGCTGGATAGCCAATGACGGGTAAGATCCTCAGAGGAGGACAACCTAAGACAGGCACAGCCGGCTGGACCGGAGATGGCCTACCCAATGTGTCCAGCATGGACGGCTGGATAGCCAGTGACGGGTAAGATCCTCAGAGGAGGACAACCTAAGACAGGCACAGCCGGCTGGACCGGAGATGGCCTACCCAATGTGTCCAGCATGGACGGCTGGATAGCCAGTGACGGGTAAGATCCTCAGAGGAGGACAACCTAAGACAGGCACAGCCGGCTGGACAAGAGATGGCCTACCCAATGTGTCCAGCATGGACGGCTGGATAGCCAGTGACGGGTAAGATCCTCAGAGGAGGACAACCTAAGACAGGCACAGCCGGCTGGACAAGAGATGGCCTACCCAATGTGTCCAGCATGGACGGCTGGATAGCCAGTGACGGGTAAGATCCTCAGAGGAGGACAACGTAAGACAGGCACAGCCGGCTGGACCGGAGATGGCCTACCCAATGTGTCCAGCATGGACGGCTGGATAGCCAGTGACGGGTAAGATCCTCAGAGGAGGACAACCTAAGACAGGCACAGCCGGCTGGGCAAGAGATGGCCTACTCAATGTGTCCAGCATGGACGGCTGGATAGCCAGTGACGGGTAAGATCCTCAGAGGAGGACAACCTAAGACAGGCACAGCCGGCTGGACAAGAGATGGCCTACCCAATGTGTCCAGCATGGACGGCTGGATAGCCAGTGACGGGTAAGATCCTCAGAGGAGGACAACCTAAGACAGGCACAGCCGGCTGGACCGGAGATGGCCTACCCAATGTGTCCAGCATGGACGGCTGGATAGCCAATGACGGGTAAGATCCTCAGAGGAGGACAACCTAAGACAGGCACAGCCGGCTGGACCGGAGATGGCCTACCCAATGTGTCCAGCATGGACGGCTGGATAGCCAGTGACGGGTAAGATCCTCAGAGGAGGACAACCTAAGACAGGCACAGCCGGCTGGACCGGAGATGGCCTACCCAATGTGTCCAGCATGGACGGCTGGATAGCCAGTGACGGGTAAGATCCTCAGAGGAGGACAACCTAAGACAGGCACAGCCGGCTGGGCAAGAGATGGCCTACCCAATGTGTCCAGCATGGACGGCTGGATAGCCAGTGACGGGTAAGATCCTCAGAGGAGGACAACCTAAGACAGGCACAGCCGGCTGGACAAGAGATGGCTTACCCAATGTGTCCAGCATGGACGGCTGGATAGCCAGTGACGGGTAAGATCCTCAGAGGAGGACAACCTAAGACAGGCACAGCCGGCTGGACCGGAGATGGCCTACCCAATGTGTCCAGCATGGACGGCTGGATAGCCAGTGACGGGTAAGATCCTCAGAGGAGGACAACCTAAGACAGGCACAGCCAGCTGGGCAAGAGATGGCCTACCCAATGTGTCCAGCATGGACGGCTGGATAGCCAGTGACGGGTAAGATCCTCAGAGGAGGACAACCTAAGACAGGCACAGCCGGCTGGACAAGAGATGGCCTACCCAATGTGTCCAGCATGGACGGCTGGATAGCCAGTGACGGGTAAGATCCTCAGAGGAGGACAACCTAAGACAGGCACAGCCGGCTGGACCGGAGATGGCCTACCCAATGTGTCCAGCATGGACGGCTGGATAGCCAGTGACGGGTAAGATCCTCAGAGGAGGACAACCTAAGACAGGCACAGCCGGCTGGACCGGAGATGGCCTACCCAATGTGTCCAGCATGGACGGCTGGATAGCCAGTGACGGGTAAGATCCTCAGAGGAGGACAATCTAAGACAGGCACAGCCGGCTGGACCGGAGATGGCCTACTCAATGTGTCCAGCATGGACGGCTGGATAGCCAATGACGGGTAAGATCCTCAGAGGAGGACAACCTAAGACAGGCACAGCCGGCTGGACCGGAGATGGCCTACCCAATGTGTCCAGCATGGACGGCTGGATAGCCAGTGACGGGTAAGATCCTCAGAGGAGGACAACCTAAGACAGGCACAGCTGGCTGGAGAAAAGATGGCCTACTCAGTGTGTGCAGTGTGGACTTGGAATTGGAGAGAGAAGGCATCACTCGGTCCTTGAGGCTGTATGAAGTGGCCTTATAAGCTAAGTGAATGAATGACAAAGGAGAGAGAGAGAGGAAGAGAAAAGAAGGAAGGAGGGATGGAAGTGAGGGGAAGGAGGAAGATGTGCTTAACTCATGAGTCTGAAGTCTGAGGTGGCTTGAGTGTTCAAAGCGGGCCACATTAACTTGGGCATTTAGGACAACAAGACAGAAATCACACCACAGGGCAGAAGCTGGCTTGGTGGGCAGTGACGGGCAGCCATACCTTTCTGTGTTGGTATTAAATGCTCCCTTACGATTGGCTTCTCTGTTGGAGGGGGGAGACCCAGCGAACAAGTGCTATTCCTCCTTTGCTGCTCCCTCCCCGCGGGACCAGTCCTGCACTGTTTTGCTTTTTCTTCTTTCTTTTTTCCTTTTCTCCTACCAGGTTTTTGGCATCTTTGTCTTTCGAAGAGGGCGATGTTCTGTCGGAGTTCGACAGGTGCTCTGATTGGCTCAACGGGTCCATAGATGTGAGTTTTGGTGTATCTGTGGGAGAGGGTGAGCTACAAGCGTCCTTCTGCTCCACCATCTTGCTTCTCAGGTGGCTGACTCCTGTGCCTCCTGTTAGTCAGTTACTGGTGGGGGTCACCCTCTGGGCCCCAGGACAGGTTGTAACCTCCCAGGCTTTTCGCGGGGTCTCCTGTCTCTGGAGGGCAGTTCTCCAGGGAGGGGTGTCACCAAGAGCACTTAGCAGCCAAACTAAGAGCATCTGTAGCAGCGTCCGCTGGAGGAGAGAAGGAGCACCCCCACCACTTCCTCCCAGCCCTGTGTCACAAAGGCTGAGAAGGAGAATGGCCACAGGAACAAGGATCAGGGGTCATATTGGAGAACGGGATTTGGCAGAAGGGAGGAAATGTGCAGATGGTCAGGCTTTTCTGATGCAGCCCTGCAAGTTGCAGAGTCTGGGGAGGAGGAGGACTGGTGCAGGACCTGGCAGGTGTGTGCAAGTGAGCGTCCACCTGTTGAGGGGTCTGGGAAGTCTTAGACCCTTCCCCATAATATTCTTTTCAGGAAGTGCCTTGTTTTCATGTAGAAACTCAACTGATTTTTGAGTGTTGATTTTGTACTCTATAACTTTGCTTACTTTATTAGCTCTGATACTAAGTTATTTTGTGGATTCTTCAGCATTTTCTACCCACGGGAATCACGTCATCTGTGAACAGAGTTTTACTTTTTCCTTCCCAGTTTGAATGCCTCCTTTTTCTTCTTACCTACTACTAGTAAATATTGAATAGCAGCAGTGAAAGCAGACATCCTTGTTTTGTTCCTGATTAAGGAAAAAACTTTCAGCCTTTTATCATGGAATTTGATGTTCGCTGTGAGCTTTTCCTAAATGTCCTTTATCATGTTGAGTAAGTTTCCTTATTTTGCTAGTTTGCTGACTGTCTTTATGAAAGGTGATCTAGTGGCTTTTCCCCTTTATTCTGTTGATACGGTGTGTTATATTGATTGATTTTTCTAATGATTCATTCCTGGGATAAATCTCACAGGGTCCTAGTGTGTAACCCTTTAAATATATTTTTGGACTCAGTTTGTTGGTATTTTGTTGAGGATTTTTGCATCTATATTCGTAAGGGATATTGGCTCGTAGTTTCTTTACCTCTGATTTTTTAGTCTGGTATTGGTATTAGGGTAAAATGGGCCTTATAGAAAGAGTTAGAAAGCATTTCTTCCTCTTCTATTTTTTGGTAGAGTCTGAAGAAAAATCGATGTTAATTCCTTTTAAAATGTTTGGTAGAATTCACCAGGGAAGCCAGCCAATCGGGCTTTTGTTTGTTGAGATGCTTTTGATAGCTGACTCAATTTATTTACTTAGTATGGGTTTTATTAGGTTTTCTATTTTTCAATCAGTTTTCATAATATATGTATTTCCCAGAATTTATCCATTTAATCTGAATTATCTGTTTGGTGTAGAGTCAGTTGTTCATAGTAACCTCTTGTCATCCTTTTTATTTCTGTGGCATCGGTAGAACTGTCTCCATGTTCATGTCCTTTTTTTTTTTCTGATCAGATAGAGCTAATTAAGACCTTTGTGTTTACTCAGTATTTGCTTATCATCACACAGCCCATGTTCATTTCTGATTTTATTTATTTCCATCTTTTTTCCCCCTTGGTCAGTCTAGCTAAAGATTTGTCAGTTTGCTGATCTTTTCTGAGATTCAACTAGTGTTTCACTGATACCATTTTTCCATTCTGTATTTCATTTTCCACCACACTAATCTTTATTATTTCCTTCCTTCTGCCTAGGTTTTAGGTCACACTCTCTCTGGTTCCTTAAGGTGTAAGAGTCAGCTGCTGATTTGAGATCGTCCACCTTTTTCAGATTAGGGAGTAATTGGTATAAATTCGTTCTGAGCACTATTTTTTTCTGTATTCCATAGGTTTTGGTATATTTTGCTTTTACTGTCATTTGTCTTTGTTCTCTAATTTTCCTGTGATTTTTTTTCTTTGGCTCATTGTTTATGTGCGATTTAGTTTCCAAATATTTGTCAGTTTTCCAGTTTTCCTTCTGTAAATGATTTCTAGCTTCATTCCATTGTGGTCTGAAAAGATGTTGTGTGACTTCTACATTTTTAAATACATTGAAACTTGTTTTGTGCCCTAACTTATGGTCTCTTCTGGAGAAAGTCTGATCTGCTTATAAGAAGAATGTCTATTTTGCTGATGTTGGGTGTAGCCGCCTGAGTATGTCTGTGAGGTCTAGTTGCTTTATGGTGTTAATTCACTCATTTCCCTACTGATTTTCTGTCTAGATGTTCTATGTATTATTGAAAGGGGTACTGAAGTCTTCAACTATTATTTTAGAACTGTCACATTCTCCCTTTAGTTCTGCCTCATGTCTGTGGGGGCTCTGCTATTTGGGGTCTAGATGTTTATTACATCTTCTAGATAAGTGTGAAATTTTCCAAAACCCTTTTATCAATACATAATGTCTTATTTGTTTCATGGTAACGGTTTGACATATAGTCCATTTTATCTGATACTAGTTCAGCCCCCCCAGCTCTCTTCTGTTTACCATTTGCATAGAATGGCTTGTTCTGGCCTTTCACTTTCCACCATTTTTTGTCTGGCTCTAAAGTGATGATCTTATAGACAGTAAATATTGGAGCATGTATTTTTATACCCCATTCTCCTAGGCTTTTTCTTTTGATTGGAGAGTTCAGATTTAAAGTAATTACTGAGAAGGAAGGACCTACTTTTGCCATTTTGGTGTTTGTTTAATATGTCTTATACTTTTTCGTGTTTCTCAGGGATACTAACTGATAATTTCATCTGTCAGTGGGTATACTTTTTCTTTGCATTTTATGCTTCATAAATTTTTGTTGAGCACTATACACTTTGAATACAATAATATGATAATTCTGGAATTTTCTCCATCTCAGGGTTTATGTTTTTAAGAGTCTACTCTGGTACTTTTTGTTTAGTGACTTCTCTGAAATATTTTAATGAAATGTCTGTATATTCTTCCTCATGTGTGGCCTATGAAGTAGTTGTTGTTTACACTGGGTTGAGCTAGTGTTTGAACAGGGATTTCTTTGACAACAAAGAGAAACAAGAAGTAGAGAGAGAAGGGGGAGGGAGGAGGGGAGTGAAGAGGAAGAAGAGGATGGAGGAGGAGGAATAGGCTCCTCTCACCCTTATAGAACAACTCTGGGTCAGGGTCAGGGATCAGTAGTAAGGATCAGGGCCAGGGTCAGGTTAAGGGTCAGAGCCAGGGGATGAGGCCAGACCCAAGAGTCAGGGCAAGGGCCAGGGTCAGTAGTCAGGCCAGGGTCAAGGGTCAGGCCAAGGGCCAGGGTCAGGAGTCAGGACAGGGGCCAAGGTAAAGGGTCAGGACAAGGGCCAGGGTCAGGGGTTAGGACAAGGGCCGGGGTCAGGGAAAGGGTCAGCGTCAGGGTGAAGGCCGGGATGGCTAGGTATACGGCCAGAGGCAGGGCCAGGGCCAGGGTGATGGTGAGGATCAGAGACATGGCCAGGGTGATTGTAAGGGTACGGTCAGGGTCAGGGACAGGGTCAGGGTCGGAGTCGGGGTTTAGGGTCAGGGTCAGGGTTTAGGGTCAGGAACAGGGTCAGGGGTTAGGGTTAGGGGGTTAGGGTTAGAGGGTTAGGGGTTAGGGTTAGGGGTTAGGGTTAGAGGGTTAGGGTTAGGGTTGGTTAGGGTTAGGGCTAGGGCTAGGGTTTAGGGTTAGGGTTAGGGTCATCTACTTAATGTTTTACTTTGTTAATTTTAATATCGAGGATTTTTTCTTGTTCTTATATCATTCCTTTTTGCAGCATTTGTTTAACTTGTGCTTATAATATTTTAGAAAAAGTTGAAAGATATTCCTTTTATGCCTTTTTTTAAAAAATAAAGATTTCTCTTTATTTTCTTGGTCACATTTCCTTTTAGGATCCTTTTCTCCATTTGTTTATCTCGATTCTTTGCTCTCTCATGTTTGTTTTTCTCACTGATCTTTCATATTTGTGCGAAGCGCCAGATTAATTGTGTAAGTTCTGGGATTCCAAGGGTTTTCTCTGCTGGTCCTCTGCTCTGGTTCCCTGTCAGGCCGCCTGCACTGTCTGCAGAGTCCTGCTGGAAGCAGAGGTTCCAGCACAAGCCCCGAAGCCCTCAGGGCTCCTCTCCACCAGTCCTCGCACTAGTCATCAGACACCCCTTTCAGACACCTGTTTGCCTCTGGGACCCCCGTGAGTTCCTTTCCCTCCAGTGTTTTTCTGTGGTCTGGCTGAGATCACTCACCTGGTTTATTACAGTTTGTGTTATTTTTGGGTCACTTTTGGGATTTTTTCTGGTACATATTTATTAAACATTTAAAGTCACAAAAGCCACGACCTCAGGGCTAATGTTCGCTGGCAGCTGATGGGTGTGCACCTTAGTTCTCAGTTTAAGCCGGTCTCTTACTTCTTAGGAAGTTAACCCACCGGTTGTTAGAACCTGATTGTGTAATTACTGTGACTTCGTGGAGTTACTACTTTGTCTCCTGACGCAAAGGGAAGGGTCAAGGCGGCACCAGCTTCTTGATGGTGTTTCTTCCGGCCCATGTCCTGTGCCAGCCCTTCCCCTTCCTCTGAGCATCTGTGCACTCTGCGCTCACACACACACACACACACTCTGTGCGTACACACACACCGCGCTCACGCACGCACTGCACTGACGCACACATACTGTGCTCATGCACACACACACAGCACTCACACACACGCACACACTGTGCTCACACGCACACACACACTGTACTCACATGCACACACACACACTGCGCTCACACATGCACAGACACTCTGTGTTCACACACACACGCACGGTCTGTGCTCACACGCCGGCAGTGCAATGCAGCAGGGCCAAGGCCTCCCCGCCCTGGGTGCTCACGGCCGTCCCTGGGACACGGAGCATGCCTCGTGTCTCCTTGGCAGCACACCTGCTGGTAGGACCAGGCAGTGCTGTGAGTGCTTTATGTATTACACAGTGTTGTACACCTGTTTTACCTGGGTGAAAGAGCACACTTCAGCTTACCTTGCTTACATGGGAATGGCCAGGCCCAGCATCTGCCCCATGGACTGGGGGCGAGGCCTGGTGTCAGCAGACCATGCAGGGTGGACAGGAGTGGACATGGGGGCAGCCCTGGAGAGGCAGGGGCCCGCGTCTCCCCCGCAGCCTCATTGCAGTGAGAACAAAGGACAGTAGCCATGTTTAGGGAGCGCTTCCTCAGTCACTGAATTCGATAATTCAAAGAATTCTGGGATCAGGCATAATTTTAAAAGATTAAGACAGCAAGAGGGAACTGTCTTGACCCCAAAGCGGTGTGTGAAGCAGCCTTTCCCCCTTTGGGACTTTTTAGCAAATGTTAGGGTGGTCTGTCACCTCTGGGGGTGGACAGCATCCTGTGCCCCTGTGGTCCTGGGAGTCGCGGTGATGCGGGGACCCCGCCCCGGGGCTGTGGCAGGTCAGGAGATGCTAGTCTAGCCGGGTGTGGGTGGCAGTGGCCCGGACAGGAGGGTGGAAGCAGGGCATGAGTTAGAGGAGGACATGCAGGGACCTGGTGAAGAGCCGTGTCTGATCTGAGAGTGGACCCGCCCCTGGCTGGCTGTCCGGGCACCAAGACCTGCACCGAGGTGCTTGGAGACGGATCCTGCTTGGCCTCAAGTCTAGGGAGCAGGGACAGCCGTTTTCACCCAACTGATGGAGAACGAAACAGCCTTGCCCTCTGACCTGCGGACTGGTTCAGTGACTGGCAGCTGCGGGCAGGCAGAGGGAGAGGTCTGCTCGCCCGGGCGGTGCAGGGCGCTGGAGGCAGGAGTGGAGGCCCCTGCGGGGCGGGTAGCTGCCCGGTGCTGCCTGATGGGACACCCGTGAGCACAGCACTGCCGGGGCAGCTGGTGGAAATCACAGCTGGGGTGTGTGGGGAGGTCCGGGCGGCTGAGCTGTTCGGGTGGGGAAACAGGGGAAACCACTTTTCTCCAAAAGGGAAACAGGGCCAGCAGGGCCGCCTAGAGACCCAAACATGACCCTGGGGGTGAGGCCATGGCTGGACGGCCTGTGCCTGGCTCAGGAGAGACATGGTGCAGGGAGGTGGACCCTGCATAGTCATGTGGGCCCCGAGGCAGGGCACTGGGGTCTACGGCGCTGCTTCCCTGGGCCCACCTGGGGCCGCGCCTGTGGTCTGACACCCCTGCCCCCTGGGGGCCCTCCCCTGGTTCCCGCAGTCTCAGGATGAGCTGTGGGCCCTGCGTGGATGGGAAGGGAGGGAAGCAGTGTGACCCCTTTATCCCCGCGGAGGTAGACGGACTGCCTGTTGCCTGGGTTCTCACTGGGCGCCCAGCAGGGCTTTGCTGTAGAAGCTCCTGGACAGCAGCCGAGTCTTGGGCTGCGTATGAGCGCTCCCTGTGTCTGTCCATCCCGCGCACAGGACGACACGCACGTGGGGTGCCAGCTGAGGTCCCCGCGGTAGACTGGCTGCTCCTGTGGTCGGAGGGTTTACTGTTCAGGCAGTGCCCTTCACGGAGGACATGCAGCCTCCGGCTGTGGAGTAGGTTTTAACTGCACTTGTTGCTCCGCGAGGCAGACGGGGAGCACGGGCGAGGGCGGCTCCCGTCTGAAGCCATGTCCCCGCGCGCACTCTGGCGCTGCTGAACTCGTGTGACAGTGAGCTGTGGTGGGCACGAGGTGCTTGTCATTTTACGGCTTAAAAAGTGTGAAGAGAAAAGGGAAAGAAAGAAAAGTGAAGGACTGAGACCTGAAGTTGAGCTTTGGTTGGTGGGAACGTAGGAGGCGGGTGGAGAACCCTGGGATCTCTGCTGGAGATCTGTTGCCTTCAAGATTTTTACTTTTTGACACAAGTGCTATGATTATAGCCACTTGGAGAGACATTCCGATGGGTTCCCGACGCCCTCGGTCTGCTGTCCGGCCCTGGAGCTGGGTGACCGCGCTGCCGGCACATGCTCTTCCTCGGGTTTGGACCTTTTGTTCGGAAAAGGTCACGTGTTAACCTCTCTAAGGAGCCTTAACTTGAGAGAATGGATTTTAAAGTTCAGCAGCTGTGAGCTGCAGCCGTGCTGGGCGCTGATCCTCTTAACTGTATCTTCCTGTGACCCGTTTTGTTAAATCGACCAGCTTTCCGGACGAAGAATACATTTCCTAGTGAGCGTGACGGTAGAGGGCGACGCGTTTTGTGGCCACTCTTTGGCCAGGTTCTTCCACCGGCTTGCTTTTTGTTCCTTTCTGCCTAGTGTATTTGTGAGCGGCTGTGATTTTCTTCTGCTTCCCTAATCTTCACATCACCAGGAAGACTTCTGTGTTTTGTCTTCATTTGGGACACGTTGGCTTTAAAGTCGGAGCACTCCAGGTCGCCCTGCAGCTGTGCCCTTAGGGCCGTGTTTCTCCAAGGGAAGGGGAGCAGTCCACCAGAAATGCCCTTAGTCCCGTCTTACTGTTTTCACCAGGCCGTGTCTTGCATGCGGCTGGGGACCCGTGTCATGGGCTGGTGTCCTCTCAGCACCTGGGGGGCCACCTGCCATGAGTCCCTGGGGGGCCTGAGCCTGGGAGCGTGTGAATGTCACATTATGAAGTAGCTTGTGATCACTTGTGGGTGGTTTTAAGATCTGTGTTGGTGGTAGTTTTAATTCCTGTAGAGAGACTTGTGTTTTCTGGCATATGAAGGGCTGATTGCCACTGACTGGAAGTGACAAAGCTCCCTGGAGCAACAAAATTCGATCTTTTAAACTTTAATGATTCTGACTTTATGCTTTTTGTTTCAGAGAAGAACCAAAGACGATACTTGGAAAGCAGATGACCTCAGAAAATACCTTTGGGTAACATACTTTAAAGATTTGGGAAGAAAGACATGGACCTTGGATGGTTACCTGGGGCAGTTTTACCTGGTTCTCAGGGCTGCACGACTTTGCTCACGTGTGACGTGACTCGTTTGGGGAAGTTTTCACACAGAGATAAAGCCACGTGGTTAATTGCCCTGGGATAGGGTCCCTTCGCCCCCCGCCCAGCGCCCCACCAGCTCAGTCGGGTTTCTGTCGAGGTTCAGGGCTCGTGTGTGAGACAGTGTGTCACTGTGCATGTGTGTACACGGGGGGCATTCAGGTTGTGATCCAGGCCTCCTGAGGGCTTACAGCAAGGGTCCACGCTGGTGGAGTGGGCCCTGGGTGGTTAGTGTCACACTTACTGCCCAGCCCACACCCTCTCTCTTCTTTCTGCTCCATGTGGTACTTTAGGGTCGATTTGCCAACACACGTGGGTGTCCCTTAGGTGGGTGCTGTCACCAGTCGTGGGGCCGCCAAGTCTGACCCCTTCTTGGGTTCGAGAGTGTTGGTCTAGGCCCGTCCTGCTGGGATGGAAAGCCCTCAGCCTGCACTTTAAGGCCCCTCAGTGAGTCTGACTCTGTTTCTGAAACTTGCCATCTCTTGTTCAGGCGGCACAGTCAGCTGGTCCCAAGGAGAATAAGAAACACAGAGAGAAGCAGCCGCAGAAGGATCTGGAAACGGACCTCCCTGAATGCCGGGAGCACAGACGCAGGGACCCAGAGCGGGACGCCAGGTGCAGAGACAGGGCGGCTGAGAGGGAGAAGCCACACAGGCTTCAGGACCAGGACCAGGACCGGCATCGGGACAGGAGGAAGGACACCAGGAGCCGGGACAGAGAGAAGCCCAAGGAGGGACACTGAGAGCAGGCCACTGTTGAGAAGGCCCCCAGCCGGGGGAAGGAGCGCGAGAAGGGGGGCCACAGGGCACGGCGGGACGGGCTGAGGCAGGCAGCTGGCTGCCACAACCTGCTGGGCCGGGACGCGCAGGGGCAGCCACCTGACAGGCCAGAGCGCAGGACGCAGGCAGGTGTGTGCAGGGCGGCCTCCTCCCCGCTGCTCTCCGAGTTTTGTAAATGCTGGGTGGTGGGTTTGCAGTGAGAGGCCTGGGCTGCACCCTGTGCACCTGCCCCTGCCCCCTTCTTATGTTTTACAGTTCATCTCGGCGAGTGAGGGGGTAACTGTTGTCTCATTGTTTGCTGGGGTTTTACTGTGAAATATAGTTTAGACTTAAGTCTCCGTAAATCTTAGTCCACATAGTAAATAGACAAAAATAATGCTCTTTGATAGAAAGAAATCCTGAAAAGGAACAGATTTATTTTAAGCAATGTTTAAATATCACTTGTCCAGATTCCTAGGAATTCTAGTGTAGAGGTAAATGTGCTTTTTTTCTCCCAAGTATGTATTTCATTATCTTTTATTACACAAATGGTGTGTTCTTCCTATAAGAAATTCAAACCAACCAACATAAACAAAAAAGGGAATGTCAGAAGAGTTCGTAGTAACTTTGGGAGTCCCCAGGCTAGGAAGCTGGGCTCAGGCTCCGGGAGGGGGTGTGTCTGTGGCCTTGGGCAGGGCCGGGCTGAGGTGGGTCATCACTTTAGTACGTTGCCTCTTTCTGGGGTTATTATGTTGGTGTTCTCGGTAGTTTTTTAAGTAATAAGGCTGCAGGCTTGTTAAGCCCCCGGTGCCCGACAGCCCCCAGAACCTGACCCCCCACGGCCTTCCCTTCCTCAGGCCAGAAAACCTGGGGACCACCCTGACCTGCACTTCCTCTCCCAGCCTGGGGAGCCTGGCCTTTCTCCCTTCCTCTTCTGCCCCCACGTTGGGCGCGAGCCCTGGGAGGCCCCCACCTCCTCTCCTGCCCCCACGTCGGGCGCGAGTGCTGGGAGGGCCCCCACCTCCTCTCCTGCCCCCACGTCGGGCGCAAGCCCTGGGAGGCCCCGCCTGCTGTTCTGGCCTCTTGTACCCAGGCTCCTAGAAAGTGGCCAGTGTTTGGTGGATACTTCTAGACGGAATGAACTTTGTTTCAGTGATCGCTGTATGTTTAATTTTGTCCTCATCTTTTAAAATATTGCGTCTCTTAGGACTAAGCCTAGTAACTTTGAGCAGACTCAAAAGAGAAAATCTAGTTTCTCACTGTTGGACAAGGCTGTAAGTGGTGTCTCCACTGGCTGCCCATGCCAGGGAGAGCTCGCGGGTCTGGGCAGCAGGTGGGCTGGATGGAGCCTCGTGGTGGGGCCTCCTGGTCCACTACGCTGCGCCCTCAGCAGCGGGGCTCTGGGAGCCAGGGGCTGGGCCCAGCTGCTCGAAGGCCGGCACCTTCCGGCAGCTGAGCCCTCGGAGGAGACGTCGGCCCTCCTGGCCAGTTTTCCTGGGAGGACTGGGCTCTGTTCCTGGGCTCCTCTCAGCGGCCCAGGGGCTCCGAGGGCCTGGCATTGGGCTGCTGCCCCTCTCAAGTTTCCAGGGCCTCCTCTGACACCTTCTCCTGGCTGCTGGATACCAGCTGCCATTTATTCCATTTTAAGCCCGATTCCAGAACTTCCCACCCTCGAGACTGGAGAGTGTTAGTCAGGGGTGTGTTTACATACGTGTTACTGTGTAGTTCAGTTGAAGCTGGAGTTGGGAATGTTAAAACTTGTTTTATTTTGTAGTGAGTAAAGCAATGCCTGAGGAGAGGGAGCCAAAGGGTGAGGAGCCCGAAGGAGGCGACGAGGAGAGAGAGAGACGGTACCGGGAGAGGAAGGTACGTGGGGAGGCAGGCCGCTGCCGACTTGGGCCTGGGCGCCAGGCAGGCGCATCTGTCTGGTGCAAGAGTGAACTGTGGCCGTTTGGGAGAATTTAGGAAAACCAGGCCCCCCCCAGAGAGAACTATGGGTCACATCATGCACGTGTATTCTTGTGTGTGTATGTGGATGGACATGTACGTAGAGACAGTTTTCTTAGGTTGGATTGTTACTGTTTTATAACTGTTCAAACTGAATACATCTTGAGCATTTTCCTAAGCTATCGTGTGTCTATGATATTATTTTATCCATAATATAATACTTAATGATATGGACTTATCATGGTTTTCTTGACACGTCTGCTTTTTTTGGACACTTCAATTGCTTCTAATTTTTTTTTTATTATGAAGACATCCATGGTGTAAACTTTTTCACTTATTCTGAATTATTTCTTTATGATTAATTTCTGGAAGTGAACTTGCTGGATCAATGTCAGGGTGCACTTGCCCGTTTGCTTTACCTCAGAGCTGTGATTATGTATATCACCGGAGCGTGGCACCCCACGTCATCACTGTCAGTCTTTGCTCATCTGACTCAGAGAAAAGGGCATTTCCTAAAAGGCTCTGCGGCCCTGCGTTGGGCCCGACCTGTGTGTGTGTGCGTGGCTGTCCGGCGGGGTGTCGTGCTGGTTTTGGGAGCGCCTTAAGGTCACCTCTGTGCCTGTCACGTTTGCTGGGGTTCTGTTTGTTCTGTTCATGTTACTGTGGAATCTGTATTTTTATATGTTTAAATCATGAAATAGTCAAGTCTGTCCTTCCGAATTCCCGTTGCTGATGCAATGAGCTCTCCTCCCCACACTTGCGTCATGTTAGGAGTCGCCCGTGTTTTGTTCTGGGTCCTCATAATTTCTTAAACACTCAGGTCTAATCCCTCAGACTTTGTTCTGTGATGGGTGTGGGCAGCCACGTAATGTTACACTGAGCGTCTCCATCAGGACCTGGTTGTCACGTTTCTCTCTGGGACGGTTGTCCTGGCGGCTGTGAGCAGAGTGGGTGGGGCTGGAGGCCAGGGGGTGGTCTGCGGTGGGACGGAGGGCGTGGGGCCCCAGGAACGGAGGTGGGGAGGCCCTGCATGAAGGAAAAGGCCAGTCCAGTTGGGGTTATGTTGAGACCTGGAGATGGTGCTCCCGGCCCGGCATCCCAGCCAGCGCTGGTCCGCGCTCACCCACCTTGTGATGACGTCATAGTTGTCACTGGGCTCCAAGGCAGTTGAGGGATGCAGAGATGACGTAGCGATGGTGCTGGTTTTAAGGATCTCCCTGTGGGGAGGGGGCAGACGTGCAAACTGCCCAGGAGACCGAGGGACCTGGGGATGCACTGTTGGGAGGGGAGCCCACAGAAGCCGGCAAGTCCCAGACATGTCCTGTGGGAGAGGGTGTGCGCTGGGAAGACTGGGACGAGGCCCCCGCCGTCCTGGGGCAGTTCAGCAGCACCCTGGGCAGGGAGTGAGGGGCAGCCGCTCCCAGTCCTCATGCTCAGTTTCCATGTCACGCTCCAGTTGCGGTATGGTGACAGCAGGGACAGCCCTCTCAAGTACTGGCTGTACCAAGAGGAGGGCGAGAGACCGCACAGGTGGCAGGAGGAGAGGAAGCGCCGAGAAAAGAGCCACGCCAGGGAGAGGAGAGACAAGAGCGCGAAAGACAGCAGCCACTCACTGTCTGACAGGGGCGGGGAGGAGCGGCGGAGAGACCGACGGCTTACGGAGGGCTTTCCTTCTGAGGACAAGCGGCTCTGGGGCCATGCAGACAGAAAGGACAGGCCGTGGAGGGAGGAGCAGTGGAGGAGGGCGGCCAAGGTATCTGCCCCCGCGCCCTGCCCGCCCTGCTCCCGGGCTCCCAGCCGGTGGCCTCACCCAGCTCTGTGAGGTGCTCATGGCGACAGACCGTCTAACGCCGACACACCTGGGGACCCTGGCCCTTTAGGTGTTCTCCTCTAAGTATGTGGCTTTGTGACATAGCCATCTTCCATGTGTTTGAAAGTTTAACTTGAAGCAGTACAAGGAGCTAGTCAGATTTTCTGAAAATAATGTGACATCGAGAAGTATAAATTTCTCCTGCTCAGGTAATGTCACTGAGGTGACAGTCACTCTCAGTGCACCCTTATTCACCTCCCTTACTTAGGGCGACACCTTACTAAAGCTGAGAACCATCATTGTGAGACACGCCGCAGCAGAGACACTGCTAGGACTGAGCCCCGCTTGTCTTGCAGGCGTCACTATCGCTGATTTGTTGTGCTGTACTAATGAGTGGTTCTGGAATCTTTCCCGACAGAATGGTGAGCACAGAAGTCGAGGTGCAGGTTCCAAGAAGGACGAGACCGGCAGCCAGTAAGGCCCCGTGCTCTTGGGTGGTGGCTGTGGGTTGTGTGTGTGGCGCAGTCCTCACAGGTGCCGTGGGGTGAATTTTCCTTACTGGGCCTGGTTGGGGTTGGTAAGTGAGTGTACATAATGGGTTTACTTCACTTACTCCAGATACAGCCCTCCCACTGTGTGTCTGCTGTGCTGGGGGCTTGAAAGCTTGTTACAAATGGTTAGTCCTGCTCTGCCTTTTGCACACTTGCTCATGCAGCATTAGGAAGTCAGCTCTCATGGGGCGGAGGGGGGACCGTCCTGAACCGTGAGCCGGGAGCCTCTGCACATGGGCTGTTAGGCACCTTTTCCCAGTGTCTGGTCCACGTCCCTGGACATGGAGCCGCCTGCAGACTCCCGCTCGTGGTGTCCGAGAGTCAGACGACAGACCCAGGGCCTTGGCACCACTACTGCCTGTCTGCCTGCTCGGGTGCCAGGCCGTGGAGCTTTCTTCACCTATAAAACTCAGACGATGCCCCTTGTGGGTTTTGTGAAGTTACAGATTAGAGTTTATAGAGGCTCTCATTTTGTGTATCAGCTCTACATTTTAATTTGTGCATTGCGACAACCATTTCTGGTCATTCTTTTTCATAGATGAGGAAAATTTAGGTTAAATGCCTTGTCCAAATTCTTACAAGTTTGAGCAAAGTTAGTCCTTAAACCTGGGGGTGCCAATTCCTAGATTGTGTGTTGCAGATCTGCCACGGTGCACAGTGAAGCTTTTGCCTGGCTCTGTATGTTTTCAGCCACGTGCTATATTGAATTGGTATGAGTGTGAGTTCCAAAAACTGAAAATCAGTCTGAAATTTTGAAAGCCTTAATTTTAGGGTCCAATTAAACATATACATGTGACTAATAAATAGAACATATTTCAAGATAAATCTTTCTTTTGGAAATACAAATATTACATTAAACACAAAACAGTATTTGGGATTGATTCTCTAATAAAATTGCAGGAATTTTCTAGAACCCTTATGAGGATCTATTACACAAGCACAAGTTTGTTCAAACACAGTTTCTTCTCTCTGCTGAAGGTATTTCCTATCTTGCGTTACTGCTGAATTAGTAAAAATTGTTTTTAAAAAGACTTCAGTGTTCATAGTTCTAATAAACCAGGCTTTGCAAATTTGCCAACCTAATTGTATCAAATGCTGATAACAGCCTTCACTGAGGTGTAAATGTTTTATTTTTCACGTCATTTAACATTAGTTTTGATTTTGATCATGTTTGCTTTCTAGGCATGCAGAGAATTCAGGGAGGAATAATGGAAGAGATAAAGACTCAAGAAGGAAGGTAAGACACTTTGCACTGATTCTTTCATGCAGTGGGTGTGGTCCTGTGTCTCAGCCTGGAAGCTGGGCCGGAGACGGGCCTTGTTTCAGATGATTTATTTCAGTGGTGATTCCAGGAGGCACATAAGAGACACACTTTAGATTAAAAGACTCACATTGAAGGTGAAAAGATGGACGAGGTGAACTGTCAAGCAGCAACCGTGACAGAGCTTGAGTGACTGTTGTGTGCAGGCCGAGTCGCTCGAGAGGCAGAGAACAGTTCACAAGGATGAACTGAGCAGCTTGCAGGAGATGTGGCAATTGTAAAAGAACACGCACCTCACGGAAGAGCCCCAAAATACAGAAAGTGAAAACCTGACAGTTACAGGGAGAGATAGAAAACCCAACAGTAGGAGGCTTTACCCCCCACTTCCAGTAGTGGACAGACGACAGCATTTCACACTACAGGCTGGACAGCTCAGACGGAAGGGACATCCCTGGGAGACGTAAATTAGTGAAATGGCCTCCGGGGAAGCGGAAAGTCTGAGTGGGCCTGTGGTAAGTAGTCACGTCAGTGCTAAAAATCTTCCCACAAAGCAGCCCAGGCCCTTGACCTCGCGGGCAAATCCATTACACGTTTGTTACTGACATTGGCCGGCTTCGGGGCTCCACTCCCTGCCTCATTATTTCGTGTTCTGGGCCACGTGTGTGTCGTGTGTGTGTGTGTGTGTGCACGCTGGGGTGCGCACATGTAAGTGTGCGCGGGGTGTCTGTGTGTGTGTGCGCGTGTATGCAGGTGTGTGTACGTGAGGATCACATGCAGATCATGCAGCATCACTAGGACACCAGCAGCTCCCCGTCCTCATTTTTACGCTGTCTTCGTAATTCTCGCCAAGTGGTCTTCAGAATGACTACTTCATTTCGCTGAAGTGGTGCATACCAGGGTGTTGGAGTGACTGTCAAAACATTTCTCAGTTTTCCATTCTGTTGTCGACAATGTGACAACCAGATTGGGCTTCTGTGGTTTCCCTTTCTGTGTTATTATCTGGGGGGCAGGACCAGGAGTAACTGTCTTTCGTGTCTTGTGCCCTGTTTTTGTGGATCTTTATTCCACACACACACAGAAAGTGCAGTAACTTTCCGAGTGGCAGGCGGCATGTGTGCTGCTGGGTGTGTGCGTGTTTTAGTCACCAGTTTGAGGCAGTGGTTGGGTCACTCACTGTCCAGTGCAGCCACTCCTTAGGGAAAAGTCAGCTGTGCAAATGTTTCTTCCCACATGACCTTTTTTCTGTGTGATGGTTTCCAGTCCTGCTTTGATACATGTGTTTGGGGGATTTGGGTCCTTTTTCTCGCCCCACCCCAGTGCAGCACACTGTTTTTCCCAGTTCATTGTGGAAATCCCTCCAGCTCTAATGATACAGGCCTCTCTCCTACTTTTTGTGGGTAAACTTCTGAATGTGGAATTATTGGATGAGAATATATCTTTTTCTGTTTTCCTTGTGTCTCCCATTTTTTTTTGTACAGGTTAACATTGTTCACTGGAATTATAACATGAGCCATATTTGTAATTTTCAATTTTTTGGTAATCACCTTAAAAAAGAAACATAAAATCAATTTTAATAATATATAACCCTACAGTCCTGAAATATTTTTCTTTCAACATGTAACCAATGTAAAAAATTATCAACGAGACATTTATTTTACATTCTCTTTCTCACCAAAGGAGCAAAATATGTTAAGTACTTTTTTCCTTAAGGTATCCAGAAGGGACCTTGAAGACATTTGACAGGTCGTTTTGGCTTGTGCTTGGGGCATGTGTTTCATAGCATCGGCACTGACTTGACCTTGATTTAGTTCTTGAGCGTTTATGAGACCCTCAATATGCCAGAATATGTTCTGGATGTGTGGACGACCCCCTTGTTCATGGGGGTACCGTGCCGTCCCCACACTCAGGCACTGAATAGTTCAGGGTGGTGATGTCCGAGAACTGTGCCTTCTGGTGCCAGTGACCATAGCAGGGCTGGTGCCCGACTTCTTCCGTCTTGCCCGCCCCTCGCTGGCACCAGGGAGGAGGCACCAGGAAGGCTCTCCCGCTTCTCAGAGGAGACAGTGACGCACGAGAGGCTGAGTGACTTGCGGGGCATCGCAGCACTGGGCTGCCTCCCAGCCAGACCCGAGGCCCCACAGAGGGATGGGTGGCCCGGTGTTGCCCGGAGACGCTCCCTGGCACTGACCACCGCGTTCTGTCCTCAGCATGGCCGCGAGGAGGGCGCGTTGGAGTGGAAGCTGGCCCGGAGGCGAGGCAGCGAGGAGGCAGTGGTGAGGAGAGGGCGCGTGTCTGGCTGTCACCTGTGTTCCCTGCACTCGGGCACCTGTGACGGGGACTGGGGCGGGAGGTAGGGGTGTTGGTGTCCGTTTGCGAGGCCGCGGTCCTGGTGGGGCTGCAGAGCGGACTGGGAGGAGCTCGGGGCGGGTGGGTGCCCAGCCTGCACCTGGGTGCTCTGCATTTACAGTCACCAAGTTTGGGGAGAACTGGAGAAACTAGAGACATTACAAAAGACCGAATTCAGGCTGTTGTTGGTGAGAGGTGTTCAAGGTTGCAGATACTTTTCAGAGATAAATGCCAAACCAGAGAGTTGGACGGAAGCTGCCCTCCGACCAGAGGGGCCCGCTGGTGAGACTGAGCCATTCTTTCCAAAACTGTGGGTGGCGTGGGGGGCTCTCTGCTCAGTGCCTCCACAGGATGGGGGACACTTTCTTGCCATCACCCTCCTGTCCCCCTGGCCAGCACCCTTCCCGCTGTCAGGCCCTGAGTGTTGCTGAGGGGGGCGTTGTTGGGGACGTGAGGAGCTTGTGTGCTGTGAGTTTTGTTTGAAGCTCCTGCAGAGCATTCGTTTCAGTTTCTCTCACCAGTCTCAGGGCTCCCGCTTTTGGTGCAGTGAGCGTGACGTCCCTCTGCTGCGACGTCGGGCTGGGAGGCCTTGTCTCGGGGCAGTTCTTCCTGAACAGCGTTTGCTTGGAGTCACTGCGCCACCCGGCCGTGCAGTGCCCTTGGGAATTGTCTCTCGGTCCTGTGGGTGCAGGCCCACGTGGCCACGGTGGCAGCGCCTGGGGGCTTGGGGTAGGACACCCACTGGCCTCACATCTCTCAGCATCTCCTGCCCTCCTCCCTGAGCTCCCCGCCTGTTGGCCTGTCTCCCACCAGGTCCAGGCCGCCTCCCTCCGCTATCCCCGACACCTGCCCTGGTTTAATCCTGAAAGGCTGACAGGCCTCTCCTTCCCTGGGGCAGGCCACCCCCCCCCCGCACGGCTGCTCTAACCCCCACATCCATCCCATCTGTAGGCACCAGAGGCTCCCATTGATGCCACTTTTATTTCTTCTCCAGGATAGAAACCAAGGACACTTTGGTGGGTGGATATGTGGTGGCTTGGCCACCCATCCATCCATCCCCCAGTGCAGCGAGCTGTGTGGTTTTGATCAGATTTCCCCTCACTCGTGTGACTGAGAGGGGACAGGGGACACGGGAAGGTTGGGGCTGGACTGGGGACAGTGGTGGAGCAGCTGTCAGGTGGGGGCGCAGGGCCCTGGGGGAGCCCCGACGTGGGTGCCTGTGGGATGCAGAGGTGCCACGTCCCCACTGGGCGGGAAGAGCAGGTGGACGAGCAGGAGCAGCCATGGGGAATGGGAGTTTTCTCCACCGGTGCTCGTTTCTGCTGCCTCTTCCCTGGAAACCTGGAACGTGCGCTGCTGGTTTTCCTGGGACCCTCTTCCTTCCGGCCAGGGAGGCCACCCACCCTCCGGAGCCCCACGGAACGCATGTCCTCCGATTTCAGGAGAGACCCTGAGGCCCACAGGGTGGGGTCGGGGCCAGAGCAGGCGTCCCTGCGTGCAGGAACACACGTGTCTGTGTCTTCACAGGGAAGACACAGATGTGGTTGTGGGGAGGCGCTGCTGTGCGTCTGTGGTTGCCTCTTTTCTTTAGTCGTCAGAATTCCAGAGGCTTCTCAGAGTGTGACTGTTGACGCTTTCTCTTCATGGTCATACTCATCATGAGGGTATTTCTGTAAGAATTTGTGGTTAGGTTATATTAGTTTTATAAACACATTGTAAAATAAGCAACGTCAAATGAATCTCAGAA
Organism: Vicugna pacos; assembly: GCF_048564905.1. Taxonomy (NCBI): domain Eukaryota; kingdom Metazoa; phylum Chordata; class Mammalia; order Artiodactyla; family Camelidae; genus Vicugna; species Vicugna pacos. Next base: position 1,376,721 of record NC_132990.1, read on the forward strand.
AACATATGTTTTCCCAACCCATTTGCAAGATTCAAATTTATGATTGGATGTCTTAGTTATATGTTTCATTTCTTCCTCCAGGAGATTGGAAAGGAAGACGCTGACTCAGAAAACGCAGGAGCTGGTGAACATACAGCCGGGTTTGAAGATGATTTTGAAGTAGGTGTAATTAAAAATTAAAATTATTCTATTGTTAGCATTAAAAGTGTTCTCATCTTAAAGATAATTTGTTCTAAAGCTAGAAACTTAACAGTTTTTCTCTCTCTTTTTATTGCTCTTAACACTCCGTATCTGACTTAGGTCTGTTACCTACGCGTCTACCAATGCTGACCAATGTGATGTGATTAAATGACTTAAGTTTACCCTGTTGTTGGTGCTCCCCAATCAAACTTGTGTGTGCGTGCACGCCGGGACGTGTGTGTACGTGTGTGTGTACATGTGTTATACGTGTGTGCGTGTGCATGCCTGGACGTGTGTGTACGTGTGTATAGGTGTGTGTGTACACCTGTGTGCGTGTATATCTGCGTGGAGCACGAAGTACACGTGTCTACATGCACATACATGCACATTCCCCGCACTGAAGCGTTTGCACATGGTTGTCCACTCAGGTCTTGGTGGATGCAGGTCTGTAGGCTCCGGTTCCTTTTTAGAGAAACACATGCAGCCATTTACATGATTGGTCACTCAGTGACCCTGGACTTTACAGACTGAGCCTCGCTGCGGCCCTCTTCTGCTTCAGGGGACAAGTTGTGTATTTTCTTCCGTGTAGGGTTTGTCCTAGTAGCTCCAGGCTCTGTGACTGTTTGCAGGACTATGAGGATGACTTTGAGGTCTGTGACGGGGATGAGGACAGCGGGCTGGATGCACTTGAATCAGCAGAGATGGCAGAAGAGCTTCCCCCGGCCAGAAGGAGGGAGATTGAAGAAATTCGGAAAGCCATCCATGCGGAGAACGAACGGGTGGGCGAGCTGTCTTGGAAGCTGTTGGAGAGCCCAGGCCGGGTGGAGCGTGGAAGGGGCACAGGGCCAGGTACGTGAGCCGGGCCAGTTCCCCCGCTCCCTGCTACAGGTGCCTGAGCACTGCTCAGTGCCCATGGGGCCACCGGCTGCAGACACCGCCCATTTCCCGGGGTCAGTCAGCCAGGCTGCTGTGCAGGCTGCTTTTTTTCTAACAGAGGAGATGAGTGTCACCAATGAGGGGCAGCAGGTCCCAGGGCCAACGCAGTGCTCAGGGGTCAGGGCACCTCCAGGGGAGTCTCCTTTCCCAGGGCTTTTCCTTAGGAAGTGTACTTTGCTCAGAAGTTCTTGGCATCTGGATACGATAAAGTCACTTGTATAAGGGCAGGAATAAATATTTCAAAACCACTTAAAGGGAAAACTATGATATTCTAATAAAAAATCAGCATTAAAATAACCCCCAAAATTCAAATAGGACAATATTAAAAACATTGGATAGTGTACTGCTTTAAATGGTTTCATAAAATAATTGTTAACGAGTAAATTAATACGATGTGATGATCCAGGTGAGGCCAGGCAGAGCGACTGTTGCCTCGTCTTGTGCGTCTGCTCTGGAGGGAGCAGGACTGAGCCGGGGTGCTGGTGTGCAGGGTCCTCTTGAACCTTGGAGCCGGGTGGCGGCCCGCAGGCTCTGGTGTGCTGCCTGTCGCTGCTGTGCGGCCTGGCGGTACCTTGGCCTCTCTGTGCCTGGCTCCTCGCCCGTAGAACAAGGGCATGGCGTCTTCAGGGCTGCTGTGGACTTAACTAAACAAGCTGCCACATGCGAAGCGCTTGGGGGCGCCAGGCCTGTGGTGACACAGAGACCTTAGTCGTTGGTGGCGTCCGGTCGCCATCTTTCAGCGGCCGAAAGGTGTTGGCTCTCCTTGTCCTCCGCAGTCAGCCCCATGTCGGGGGTGGCTGTGGCTGCAGCAGTGGCCTGTTTGTTTGTAAATGACATGCTTCATCTTTGTCCAGGGCGACAGGAAACTGTTTGATAAGTAACTTTCCAGAGCAGTAAGTTACTCCGTGGTGTGAAAGTGTTCACATACCGCCAAAAGGAATTGCATGCTTGGCTGGCGAGTGTTTCCCAAGGGCAGACACCTGCTCTGCGGGGTCTTTGTTCTCGTCTTGACCCTGTGGCCTCAGTCAGGGGCCAGTTTCCTCACTTCTGAAGCTGGAGCAGCAGTCAGCATCATCTCCGGTCCTGCGCGGTGCTTGGCAGATGCTAGGGTTCTTCTCATAAACATGACCTGCTTCCACCCTTGTCTCAGTCCTGCTGGTGGGTGTTCTGACCGTGGGAGGGTGGAGGCTCACAGACTGGCCACCTGCTCACTGCAGAAGGCCAGCACCGGGCAGAGCTGGGGCTGTGGGATGGCTTCCGTCCCGCAGGCCTCGGGGATTTGGTAAAACTGTAAGCCAGCAGGGTGGTTCATGCTCTTTGGATGAGTTCAAACACAAATGCAGAAGGACTAAGAAGTTGGATTAAGATACAGTTGAAATAAATACATAATAGACATGTAGGTACATCTGTATGGAAACCGCAGAAACCCTTGGGGAAGAGGCGACGTGAGGAGGTCCATGCACGGCAGAGTGGTGGGCGGAGCTGCTGACCCTCACAGGAGCCTTTAGGCTGCTCCATGACTGGTCACCAGCCCAGCTACCTCTGCCCACACCTGCCCGTTTGTCTCAGGGCAGCGAGTGGCCAGACCCCAGGAGCTCACGTCTGCCATTTTCAGCTCTGCCTTACACATCTCAGTCCCTTACAGAGCGTGCAGTTTTGGAGGAGGATGGGAGTGGAGGACTGCATCTTCTGTTGTGTTCTTAAATATTTCTGAAACTAGTATGATTGGTGCATACGTAGGAAATTGTGCTTCGTTGCTGAGAGTTTTAGATGAAATGAGCAGAAGCGGTTCTCCAGATGCCCGGGGAAGGTGTTTCCCTTTGTCGTCACCAGTTACGTGTAAAGACTTATTGAGCATAAGTGGTATGCGTGCTTCTCATTCCTTTACTCTTGACTTCCTTTGCTTGAAAGAAATATTTCAGTTTCACAAATATAGCTTTTTTTCCTAAACAGGTGCAAACAATTCCCCTTCCCAAATCCCTGTTTGTGGAATTCTCGTGGATTTTGCAACAGCCTCACACCGTCAGAAGAGCCGGACTCAGGCACTTAAGCAAAAGTAGGTGGACTGGGAAATTTGCAGAAGGTGTGATTAGTTTTAAAATGCTTCTCTTCAACGTACCTTTGAAAGTTAGCTGATGGGCAGGCAGGGTCTTTAATTTGTGCTGCGTCTCCCTGTGCCCGGTGTGGTGTTATTGCTGTGGGTGTGCAGTGTTGCACAAAGACATGTGGCCCTAACGTTGTATCAGTTTCAGGGGCCCTGGGAGCCCCACCTGTCACGGCTGCAGCAGAGTTGCAGTCAGGTGGTCACAGGGCTGGCGGCCGGGCCTGACCCCCTGCAGGTGCCACTGCCTCTCGAGGCGTGGTTGGCATTGCTCAGGGTTTGAACAGCCCTGTGAGCCCTGCTGCTTCTCGGACGTGCAGCTGGAGAATTCTCAGGCGAGAGTCCCAGGTGGGCCATGCGGCCCAAGTGCCCCGGACACCATGCCCGTATTGATGTCCTTAGGTCCTTGTGTAGACGACCACAGGCTCGAGTCAGCCTCTGGGGTTGAGGGAGCTGAGTGTGAACCACGAGAGCTGTTCCTCCACGTGTCAGAGTCCAAGCTTGCCTTACTGTGAACTCAGAAATTTGTAGCATTCATAGATTCGTGGAAGTGAAGTTCTCAGTCGGTGATCTAGGACTGAGTGTTGGGTCTAGTGCAGATTCGATGGAGGAGTGGAGCTGTAGGTTCACAGAGGCCAAAGCAAAACCAGAGCATGACTGCTGGGGAGAAGGCGTCCACACTGACTGGAACTTGGGGGTTTCTCCTCGCCGTGCCCCCCAGGTCTCCTGCCCACTAACCATCTGCAGCAGCAAAGCTCTCAGTGTTGGTATCAAGTGAAGACAGGTGGGGTGACAGGGAGCACATGTGTCTTGGGTGCACGCCTGTGAGCAGGACAGAGTTCAGTCCTCTGGAGGGATGGGCGGGCCTAGGGCTCTGAGACAGAGCAGACAAAATGCCGTCAGCGTGGTCCAGCCACATGGCATCACCCGTCCATTTGCGGTGTCTTATCTTTAATGACCATTAATATCTGACTCACACCAAACGTCAGTTAGGTCCTCAGCAAGAGCTACCATCTCACCACGAGGCCTGTTCCCCCTTCTGCACGTTGTCTGTTTGACATTGTTTTGTTTCCAACTGTTTTGAGGATGCGCAGCACAAAGCTGCTCCGGCTCATCGACCTGGACTTCTCATTCACCTTCTCCCTCCTGGATCTGCCACCGGTGAATGAGTATGACATGTACATCAGGAGCTTTGGGAAGAAGAACACCAAGCAGGTGAGTGCAAGTGTGCTGACAGGTGAGCAGGTGGTGCAGGTGTACTGACAGGTGAGCAGGTGGTGCAGGTGTGCTGATAGGTGAGCAGGTGGTGCAGGTGTGCTATCAGGTGAGCAGGTGGGTGCAGGTGTGCTATTAGGTGAGCAGGTGGGTGCAAGTGTGCTGACAGGTGAGCAGGTGGTGCAGGTGTGCTGACAGGTGACAGTGCAGGTACAATGTAGGGAGGGGATTGAGCCTGGCTCTGTCCTGCCATGATGTTAGAACCTGGGATGGTGTGAAGGACACAGACTTGAGGGAAGAGGGGCTCCTCCGTCACGGGCTCTTCCCTGGAGAGATTGTGCGACGTCCTCCATGTCCAGAGCCTTCCAGCACAAACGTGGTCACACAGGAGGACTGGGCAGGCTCCTGGCTCAGAGGACAGACAGCTCGACCAAGGGAGGGTTTCTGGGAAGTCACGAGATGTCACCTCTGGTCACTGTCCAGGTTCCTGTGGGGTGGAGCAGTCCTGCACGTCCTCCCTGTCCTGCAGGTATGACCACTCAGGTTCTTCCCGAGCTCCCAAGATGCCGGGCTCACCTTAGTTTCCCTCCTCTGTTCCCATCCACCTGCCTCTTCTCCCAGGTCTTTCTATGCCAGGTCCCCATCACTGCCTGTGTCCCCCTTGCCTCACTAAGTGTCTCCCTTACCTCACCAGGTCCCTCATCACCTGCGTGTGTCCTCCTTGCCAGGCCCATTTGTCGTCTCCCTGTTGTTCTCCATCATGTGCTCCTGCTGTCCCTGCCTCTCCTCTTGGCGACCTGTCTGTCCCTCCGTGTCCACAGCCTGTTCTCGGGGCTCCTTCTTGGTGACTCCTGCTGAATTGCCCCTGGCCCAGCGCTGCTCCCCCGTCCCCCAGCTCTGTCCCCCATCCTGCTTTCTATTGTTAATTATGTTTCAGTCTAGTTCCCAACAGTTGGCGGCGTTTTAAAGTCAGGGACACCCTCTGATGCTTCTCTTGCATCCCAATGGTGCCGCGGATCAGCATGCTCCTGGGTGAATTCCGTCAGGAACCTCTCAGTGGAGGATCACAGGATGAAATTTAAGAAGCCGCCAGATTAATCCTGGCTTTGCAGCTGGACTCACTCTGACCCTGAGCAGATACTCTGACTTCTCTGCTTGTTTTCCTCATTCAAAGCTCTTAGTATCTTACTGTCTTCCCTGAAGCATGTAGCTTTTTCTGCTTGTTTCTTTTGATTTTTTAATTTACTTATTTTAATTAATTAATCAATTAATTTATTGAGGTGTAGATGATGGACAGTATTACATATTTCAGGTACACAACAAAGTGACTCACACTTTTTAAGTGTTTTATGCTCCATTTACAGTTAGCATAAAACACTGGCTCTGCTCCCTGTGCTGTGCAGTGTGTCCTTGTGTCTTACTCATTTGATACGTAGTAGTTTGTACCTCTTAATCCCCTACCCCTAAAGCATGTGCCTTTTTTAAATTAAAAAACTGGTTTTGCGAAGCCTCTGTGCTCTAAGAGAGTAGGGTGCCGGTGGACTTGGTAACAGTGTTTTCAAACCAGAGTTGACTTGTTTGATGTGACTTTCTGAAATCACTTCTGAGATTCAGGCCTGTGTGTATCGAATGTTTAAGACATGAGCAGCATTTGTGTGGCTTTATTTACGCTGTGGTACTTATTTTTGACAGAAGCAAGAAGACTGTCATTATTAACTTTAAACATTTTAATCGTTTTCTTTTCAGTTGTGAGAAATTGCTCTGAGGTCAAGACCCAGAGCTGACTCTGGCACACCTTGTTTTTAAGGCATACGTTCAGTGTAACGAAGACCATGTGAAGAGGGACGTGAAGACCGAAGAGGTGGAGACCCGGGAAGTGTGGACCCAGCACCCGGGAGAGAGTGCGGCTGTGTCTGGGGGTAAACGGCTCCTGGCCCTGGGGTATGTTTGTTACCTTCTTGCCCTTTCTCTGTCCTGGGTGTGGTCACTGCTGTGCGGCTGTGGAAACACGTGCTCTTCCCAGCCGCCTCCTGGCTGTTCAGAACCCCTAGTGTCTGGGCCCTGATCCAGGCCCACACAAGGGAAGGAGCTCACCCTCAAACAGGCGCGTTGCAGACGGGCTCCCCCAACACTCCCTGCTCTTAATTTGGGCAGTCTGTGCTCCTCATTTGTTTGCAACAACTTTAAGTTTGTGACGTGTGCCTGTGAGTCCACCTAGCTGGTTTCACATGAGCTATCTTTCAGGGAGTGACGGGGCAGCCCTGGTGGCGCTGCCGTGGTCCCGAAGGTCGACACGCCCCAGCTGTGCAGCTTCCTCCGGGCAGCCTGCCAGGTATGCCGGTCCTGGGGCTGCATCTTGCTAGTGCTGTCTGTGCTTCTGGATTGTATTCCTTAACGTTAATTGCTTGCATTGTAAAATCTAGACTGAAAAACAGGTATGTTAAGTTGGCAAGGGACACACATACCCAGGGTATTTGAAATTAGTAAACTTATGGCTTTAAAAACTGGTTCTAAGTACGTCCAAAGGCTGAGGGAGCAACGGGGATCCTGAGTGCCCGCTTATCTCATCTGAGCCCCAGCCCTGCCCCTCAGTTGGGTCAGAGCCGGTCACAGTCACCAGATCCTCCACGAAGGCTCAGTATGAGTCTCGGAGATTCTTCCCCCAGCGCGTTACAGAGTCTGGTTTCATGTGACTTTAAACTTATTCAGCTTCTCTTAGAGTTGACGTGGAGTGAGGATGGGCGGGGGGAAGGTGGTGCAGGATGACTTGGGGACAGGCCTGGCGGCTTCATGTCACCGTGGTCCCTCATCTTCTCCCCGGGCCTCGCTCCGGGCCAGCTGCCTTCCTGAGTCCACTGCGTCTCCCTCCCGCCTCCTTGCCATCGTCCCAAGCTGGACCCCTGACTCCTGAGGGCAGGGACGCTGATCTGCTGTACACTGGGTCTCAGCGCAGCCCGGCGAGTGGGACGTGGGCTGTGCTGAGTTTCCTCTAGAAACGCTGGAGGGTCTACCTCTCCCCCTCCTGTTACCTTTAGCCCATGTTTTCTGTGACAAGCGATGCCTGTGTTGGACCATGGCTCCCCCGTGGAGTTTACGTTTTTGGAATTTTCCCTGCAGTCTCTGCTGTTGTGTGGGAGGAACACTCTAGTTTCCTTGTGTCAGTTGTCATGATGTCTTGGACTTGGGCAGTTAGGTTTTTGGAAATGGGTAACTGCCCAGGTAGTGATTTGTGTGTGGTGTTTTTCCTGTAAAGCGAGCACGTTGGGAGTGCTCACCAAGGACTGCTCTCATGTCTTTGAAGGTGATTGCGGCTTTGCTGGAAGAGGACCGTGTGGCCACGGAGCCGAGCTGGCCCCCCCGGGCACAGGACTGCACCCTGCCTCTCAGTGACGGCTCCGTCCCCTTCAACACCGGCCTGCTGTTCCTCCAGAGTAAGCACGGCCCTGCTCAGCGTCTGGGTCTAGCGGGAGACGTTCACGCCGGCACGGCCACCTTTACTGTGACACCTCTGTCCCCACAGTGGGCTTATCGAATGGAGATTCTGCGTCTGCAGACTGAAGTGTAAGGTCACGGTTTTGTGGGGCCCTCCTGAGGCGTGACTGGAGGAAGGACACGCGGTCATTTTCCCGTTTCCTTCGGCTGCTTTTGGTTTTTGGCTCAGAGGTGCAGCAGGAGCAGCGTGGGAGGGTTCAGGGTGGGAGTCGTGCAATGAACTTGGCTCAGCGTTTCCCATCGAGCTCCTGACTTCAGTTTAAGTAGGTTCCTGGGGACAGGGCACCTTGCGACGTCACACACGCAGTGAAACTGCACGTGATTGTGTGAGCCACACAGACTGCCTTCGCGTGACCAGGTGTGACTTCTTGAGCAAGTCGCCACTGGGCTTTAAACAAAGTGGCTGGTAAGGGCGTGGGTGGCCAGGCTGGTCCGTGAGCGGAGGTGAGGCCCACGGGCCGTGTGCACCAGGCTCCAGTGCCGCCAATTGGGGTGTTTTAGGTGTTTCCTGTGCTACCTGCTGTTTATACAGTTCAGATGCACTCACGTTCCTCCACATCCAACATTAGCAAAGTTGGTGGTGTTAGTTTCTTAAAAACTCATATTGTTTGAGAGAGCTTTTGTTTTTAAAAGATAAGACTGATTCTCGAAAAATACTATTATTGCATCTGTAGCATCTGAAACGCGGACACGCAGGCTCCCACGTTCCTCTGCGTCCTGAGAAGCCGAGGAGGGACGGCGGCTTCACGGAGCTGGGGGCCTGGCTGAGCACGCACCAGGGCCCTTTGGGGAGGCTCGTGTGTCCTGTGGGACCTGCCCCTGTTCCATATGTAAACAGAAAGCAGGTTCTGGTGTGTTTTGCTTGGTAAAGTTGAGTTGTGAGGCACCAGGAGGAGACTGGGGTGACAGTGTCTGAGCCTGGGCCTGGGGCACGGGTCCTGGATCTGAGCTTGGAGGTAGGGACGAGGGCCCCCCCAACACTGTGGCCACCAGGAACCACACAGTGCTGGCCGCCCACTTGCTCTTCTGTTGGTTCCACACGTTCAGGAGTGTCCAGTGTCCCAGGCCCAGGAGTCAGCAGTGGACACACAGACAGGCAGACATCACTGTGAGCTGACTGGATGGGGGAGTGGGCCACGACGGGAGGGCGAGGAGGTGTCACCACTGCTGGCAGACAAGGTGCTGATGGGCTGGCCACGGGGCCTCCCCAGACCCCTCCGTGCCACCCAGTCTGTGGGAGCGGTGGGGGAGTGAGAGGGAGCGGGGCCACGTTGGCCAAGGGCACGGGTGGCCTCCAGTCGAGCTGTGGCCATCCGTTGACACCAGATCTAGGCGTGTGTGGCAGTGAAGGACCATGTTTGTCTCTTCGTTGAGCTGATGCATGTCTGAAAAGTGTTCACGTGACGTGGGTCCTGGCGGGTCACTAACCACAGGTACATTTTCTTGTCTCCTCCTCAGACCGAAGGGTGACCTGCGTGCACGTATCTCAGGCCCAGAGGCGGACAGTGGTGTCCGTCCACGGTCTGCCTGGCAAGGCCTCGGTGCCCCTGCTGGACAGCAGGCACCTGCTCTGCGTGTGGGACATCTGGCAGCCGTCAGGGCCTCAGAAGGTCCTGCTGTGCGAGTCAGAGGTACAGCTTGAGGAATCGTCCGTGTAACTCGGGGGTGGGCCAGGGGCGCCAAGGAGGGGGCTCCCACGTGGCTTCCTCTGTCCCGGCCGCCGCCGCTGTGTGCAGGGGATGCGGCACAGTGCTCTCAGCTGGAAGGACGGCTCACCTCTCAGGCCTCTGGGGTTGGGTGGCAGCACGGCTGCAGGTTGAGGAAGACCTGGGCCCGGCGCCCTGGGGTCCCAGCAGCGGTGCCTGGCCTCTCGCGGCTGGGGACATATGTTGCTGGGGTTCTAAACAAGCTTGAGCCTTTCCGGGCCAGCTGGTGGGGCTGTGGTGTGCTGACCGTGCAGGTCCAATGGGAGAGCTGTTCTTTCAGACTGGGAGGATACACACGTGTCTCCAAGTCGTGATCTCCATGACCTCAGAATCTTCCATCTCCACACAGGCTGTGGAGAAGTGTAACTTCTGTGGGCGTCAGTCTTGGGGCTTGGGAATCACAGAGTGCTGCCGCGTGGGAGGCAGATGACATACCAGCGGTGGCCTGGCCACTCTGGGCGGCGGCTGGGCGGAATGGAGATGCCTGGGGCTCACCCGCGACTGCCTCTCTTATCCCTGAGGCCGCGGACACTCAGACACGCCCCCCCCGCGCTGTGTCCCCAGCTTCTACGGGAGGGTCCATGGGAGCTCTCAGTGTCTGGCTTTTGTCGTGGCGGGGGGTCTTTCCAGGTCAGCTTCAGCCCCTGTAAAGCCTTTTTGCTGTTTGCTGGAACCACGCATGGCTCGGTGCTGGTGTGGGACCTGAGAGAGGACACCCGGATCCATTGCTCCCTGAAGCTGAGTGGGTGCTCCTGGACGTTCAGGATCTCAACGTTTTCTACTGGTCAGTGATGCCTGCCTGTCAGCCCGGACTTACAGAGGGGCCCTGAAATCTCTCTGTTTTGTCACTGCAAGTTACCCCAGAACGGTCTGACCTACGAGCAAAAGGGTCCTTTGACGAGCAGGAAAAATGGACCCCTTCCAGGGGATGCTCAGGCAGCGGCCGGCGACAGTGGGGTGTCCTTTCTTGTTGAACCTGGGGTTGCAGGTCCTCAGTGAGATGACTTTCAGTTTTAAATCCATCTGGGGCATATCAGAGCCTGCGCTCCCATGGCTGAGACAACCCACAGAGGGCTGAAGGAGGAGAAGTGGTTGCCTCTTGCGTCAAAGGGAACTGGAAGCACTCGACCTGCCAGGACCTCTAGTTAGACTCGCGTGACTGACTACTGCATGTTGAGCAGCTGTGGCCACAACCACAACCACAAACAACCACAACCACATTTACAACCACAACCGTTATTATAACCACAGACAACCACGATTACAACCACAACAACAAACCACAGCCACGACTACAACCACAGCTAACCACGATTAAAGTCACAACCGCAGCCAACAACAACAAACCACCTATAACTGCAACCACAGCCATAATTATAACCAGAGTCCACCACAGCCACAACCACACAAGCACGACCCCCACTGGGGAGGCACTCGTGTCCTGGGGTTTTCTCTGTGCTTTGTGGACTGGCTTGCTCAGTGCCCATACCGGCCCACCTGCCAGTGCTGGGGGCTGGGGAGCTCGTGCACGGTGCACTGACCCCACGCTGACCGTGGAGGGGCTGCCCTTGGCCCAACTGCATTCAGCCCATGCTCCCTCTGCTCCTGCCCAGGAACCCCGGTTTTCTCCAGACAGCGAGTAAGGGGCCCTGTGAGCCCGGCCTCCTTCCCTGGCCTGAGGCCCTGGGGTTCCTGCACCGGGCGTTTCCGAGCTCCCTCCCCTCTGTTGGCGGAACCTCTGGTGCACCTGCTTGGTCTTTCCACCCAGCAGTCCAGGGGTTTCCAGGTAGTCCTGTGGTTGGCAGGCAGGACCAGGGCCTGTGGCACAGGCAGGCTGCGTCCTCACTGGCTGAGCTGTGGGGCGTCTCGCGGTTCTGCTGTGGTTTCCTCGAGGACGCAGGTGAGCATCCTCCCTCGCCCTCTGTCTGGGCGGGTGTCTGCCAGCTCTTCCCCGGGGGTGTAAGTTGAGTCGTTGCTGCTTACTGCTGCATGTGAGGGGTCTTTGTACGTTCTGGGTGCAGTCCCGTGTCAGATGTGTCTGGGCCGGCCTCTCTCCCAGCCGAGTAGCCTTCCAGCTCCCCCTCCTGTTCTGTGATACTGCCACGCATGTGGATGTCTTGCATCTGTTTGCACCACGAGTGTGTCTGTGCTTCCCACGTGAAGACTCAGGTTTTCGTCTCCCAACAACCCATTTTTGCCCTTCTGGAGGCGACCTTGCTGCTGTTGGGAGGTGTGAGTGTATGGGTACGTGAGGGCTTGGTGCGCTAGAGGACATCTTTTGATGGTGCTGGCTAACCTCTGACTCACCTCCGTGTTCAAAACACTGCAAGTCTTAAGCTTTTGACCTCACTTGAAGTCTTACTCCAGGAGGGCGCTTCCTTGTGCTCTGCTGCCGTCTGAACTTTGTCACTAGAACCTCCAGTTCCCGTGGCCTCCCCTCCAGAGGGACACCGGCTCACCACGCCTCCTCCACTTCAGGGCACTGAGCCTGGAACCCTGTCCGTCCGCATTCATTCCTCAGACTGCTTTGCCTTTTCCCTCGGCTTTTCCTGAGTTCAGCTCCAGCTCTCATTTTCTTTCTCCTCGTTTTCTACCCATCTTTGTTCTGGGTTTCTGATTTGTTTCCTTGCTTTAAACACATTTGCAAGTGCTTTTCGAAGAGACGTGATGTAGCTTGGAGTGTTGCGTTCTGGTCTGTTTTGTGCTTGTTTTGGGGGAGAATGTGCAGGGGCTGAAACACTGTGATTTGCATTTTCTGCCTTGTTCCTTTGGAGTCTGCGTGAGCTTGTCTGGTTTCTTCTGCTCCTGACATCGTGCACGTGGATGTTTGTGGTCAGAGGAGCTGTGTTGTGTTAGGGTGTAGAGGGTCACTTCTTGAATGGGGGCGGGGGTCTGCAGCTCTGAGTCCCCCTTGGCCTGTGCCCCATGCTGCTCTGTCTGAGCCTCCTCTTCCTCCAGAAGCCCTGCTGCCCTGCGCACCTTCCAGCCCCGTCGTCCCCGCAGGTGGAGGGTGGCCCCAGGGTCCCGACCAGGGGTCTGAACCTCGCCCTCCACACCCACAGCCCTGCGTGCAAAGCTCACCCCTCTTCTCACTGGCACAGTGAACTCTGGTCTCAGCTTCACGGTGATGCTGATAGCAGTGGCACGTGGACGTTTGTGTGTGGTCCGTGTGGTCTCTCGTTGAGGAGATGCACCTGTGCCCGTCCCCGCACAACTCAGTGCTAACTGTGCTCCCTGACTTACCCTTCCATCCCCAGACGGCGTCCTGACGTTGGTGAACCACCGCAGTCCCCTCCGAGCGATAGAACCGGTCTCGGCGTCTGTCTGCAAAAGACAGAGCTGCGTGCTCTCACCTTTCTCTGCTCCGAAAGGTACGCCCTTCACCTCGTGAGCTCTGTAGCTCAGGTCGTGAGGAGTGGTCTCCTGGTCTCGAGCCTCCCTCCCCACTTCTGTCTTCACAGAGACGTCGGGTCTGTCGTTCCACATCACGTCCTTGGACGAGAGCGGGGTTCTCAACGTGTGGGTGAGGAGGCCGCACGCCCGGGCCTGGTCTGTGCTGAGGTTGGTTGGGTGTGGGGGGCTCCATTTGGCTCGGGGACACAAGGACCAGACGGGCCATTGGGAATTCCTGTGGGAATGAGCGATGCCAGTGCAAGCGGTGGGGACAGTCGGGGCCACAGGACGAGCGTGGGAGACTCACTGCAGAGGACGCGCTGGACGTCGGCCCCTCATGGAGCGTGGAGAAACGGGTTGAAAGAAGGCGGTTTACAGCATGCAAGTATTAGTTCGGAAGTTATGACACATCTCTCTTCTGGAGCAGTGATCCTTTTAGTGGCTAATGGAGCATGCTGTCCTCGTCAGAGCTCTGCGCTGCTGAAGTGTTCCGTGAGTGTGAAGTGTTTCCGTCTTCCCATCTGTTTCAGGTGGTGGTTGAATTACCAAGGGCAGATCTCGCTGGTTCAATAAGTGACTTGGGTAATTATTAAACAAAAACACTAATTTTATTCAGTGTTTGCTAAAATGAATAAAACGAATGAAAAGATTCCAATACCTGCTTTGAAAAAAAGAGTAATTAGCTACCTGGAAAGTAAAGATGAAGGTTGTATGCTTCATGCCCTTTGACCCTTGAACAGGCCCCGAGACCAGCTCGCGTGCTGCTCTTGTTACAGGAAGGGCTGCGTGTCCTGTCTGTGCTGCAGGGCCCTCTATGTCCTGGGTCACCAGTTGGTGTGCGAGTCCCAGGTCCACCCCTCAGGGTGACTCCCACAGTCTTTGAGGCTGGGGCAGTGGAGGCAGGGGCCAAGGCCCGAGGTCAGTGGTTCCTGACGCCCCGTGGCCAGTCTGCCGTGTCAGGCAGGGCCCGGGCGTCCGTCCCACAGCCCCTCACCTGGTTTGAGCTGGGGGTGCCCCGGCAGACCCAGGCAATGGGTGTAACAAGAGTGACCCCAGCTTTGCCCCGATGCTCGAAATCAGAAAGGGGAGCCCCCTGTCTGCGGAGCAGCTGCCGGGCTTCATGTGGGCCGCGGCGGCCTGGCTGAGAGGTGGACTCGCTCCCAGAAGCCAGGCTGGATGGAGGCCTGTCTGAGGCGAGGCCCCGCCTTTCTCGGCATTTTCTCCACCCAGCATGTGCTCATCTGCTTGGGGCAGTGTTCACTGTGTCTGTCGGGAATGTTGGGCGGGAGGGCCCAGGCACCTCCTGGACGTGGGCTGGTGGGGCCCGACGCTGCCCTCACCGGCTTGCACCCTGGCCCCGAGACCCCAGCCCCAGCCTCAGAGACCTCAGGGGTCACGTACCCGAGGCCTCTGTGCGGTGACCAAGGCACTTGGGGGAATTTTAGGCGGTGTTGGGAGGTCAGTTCATAGTCTGCCTGTGGAGACAAAATTACTTTGCGTGAAAGTACTTTGTGATATAAATGAGAGAGTCTGACAAAGGGCGGTATCAGGCAGTGTGTATTTTATCAAAAGTTGCTGTAAGAAGACTTCTTTATCTGTAGAACCACTTGTGTAAATTCCAGCCATGATCTAGCTCTGCTTTTAGGAAAAGAGGGGGTGACATTCACACCAAGAAAGCTCTGGGCGTTACATGCCTGCGGGAGAGGCTGGGGTGGTTCCGAGCCCTGTCGTGTGCATATCAGGTTAGTGGCCTCTTGGAGAGCTCAGGTCACGCTTAGAACCAGTCCTTCATTCACGGATTCTCTGAACAAGCTGGGTCCTGGCTGCAGTGCCAGGGGAATGGGGTGAGGGGGCGACAGCGCTGCCTGGGGAGTGGTTTCCTGGGGAGACTGGCCGTCGTGATGTCACTGCTGGAGCAGGACTGAGGGCCCAGATCGGGGAAGACTTCCCAGGGAGGAAGGTTTGAGCCAAGACTCTCAGCCCCAGAGTCGGTCCGGGGAGCAGGTGCTGGGAAAGTGGGATCTGCAGTCGGTGACGTCGCACGCCCTGAAATCAGAGTTATAACTGTGACAGGTGGCAAGTCTATAAACACAGTCCCATGCCTTATAATTACAGCCACCCTTTCTCACTGCAGGTTGAGTTTTTTGTGTACTTTTAGTTCATCCACTGCCAAGGTTCTCGGCTGTGCCTTGCTAGGACGTGGGCCTCCATATAAGTAAGTCTCTAGTTCCCCCTCTGCAGTAATTACAGAAGAGGAGGACGAAGCTGGAAATGGACAAAGGAGGGAGAGCCAGTGGGGCCGTGAGCCCGTGGGGAGTGCAGGGAGGGGTCGCGGAGCGGAGCCAGGCAGCCTCTGAGGAGCGAGACCACCAGAGCGTGAGGACGTTTGCGGAAGAGGGTTTCTGTGGGAACCGGAGGTTCCAGTTATGTATTGATTTTTTTTTTTGCTTAGTGTACTCCCTTTGTTTTATTTTATCAAATCTAAAAATAGGAAGGCTTTTTGATCTTGATCCCACCAGCCATTTTCCCGTGAAGCCTTGAACTGCAGACTCTCGATTCTTCCCCCGAGGGAACTGCAGGACCCACCCCTGCTCTAGGGAGGGAGCGCTCTTTACCCACCTGTGTTTTTATGTTACTGCCGGACACAGGTATTGAAGCAGTGGAAAGTGATTCCAGGCACGTGTGATTGGATTTTGGCTTAACTCATGTTAGAGGCACACTTATTTCTGGTTTCTCCATTTTCAGGGCTGATACCTGGAGGGAGGATCAAACTGCTGCACAGCACGGCCGTTCACCTGGGTGGCAGGTAGGTTTCCCACAGAAGGAGCTCACGCTCGTTCGTGAGCAAGCCAGGCGTGCGTCGAGGAAACCGGCTTCACACGCCGTGTGTTTGCTTGTTTATTATTAACGACTCAGAGTAATAGGTAAAAGTACCAGGTCTAGAGCTAACATTTTTTTCTTTGATTTAAATATTTTCTATCTTATAAATTGGTGCTATTTCACTATTTTTCATCCAGTTTTAATACAACCCTGAAGCTAAATAGACAAGTTTGAGGATTCGGAAACAGTGATATGAAAGTTTTATTCAGAAATTAGATTTATTTTCACTCAGATAACTTGATATGACATAAAATCTTAAGTGTACAAGTAGTATTTGCGGTATTTATATATCATGTTAACTGATTTCCCAGTGATGCCCTTTGTTGTCGGTAACCACAGTCGGGCTCTCAGCCTATGACCCACCCTGAGAAGTTTTCATATTAGCCCGAGTCCTCTCTTCAGACGAACTCCTCTGGGCTGTCAGTGATCAGACACGTGCCGAGGCTGGTTTCAGTGTAACTGTGGCAGGAGTCAGTTATGTTTAAAGCTCACCGGCTACACGGCAGACCCCAGCACAGGTGGCCCAGGCCCTTTTCTGACTTCTGCCAAACCAATCTCATCTCATCTCGGTTCTGGCCTTTATGCATGTGGTACCTTGCGTTACATGTACCCTTCAACTATAGGCTTCTTCTGTGCTTAACTATACGCTCTTGAAAGGGAAGTGTCTCCTGTAGCCAATATTGGGTTTCCCCCCAAACACCGGGTGGTGCCTCCCCATGTCTGTGCACAACCAGCACCATCCAAACTTGTGTGGCCCCTTCGCTCAGGCCCTCAAGTGCAGACGGTGACCAGTGGTCGCTGCAGCCCTCGGAGAGGGCGTCTGGTGAGGGGTAGGCAGTGGACATGGCAGCTCGGGGGCTGAGCTAGGCCTGACACCCCCCTCAGCTGCAGACCATGGGCGTCCCTGGAGGTGTATGACCTTGGGTGATGTGCCCCAGGCCCCTGGGGCAACAAGCCCTCCCCCGAGGGGCTTGGTGGCAGTGTTCTCGTCCCTGTGGTTGGCTCTGGGGGAGGCATGCGGAGCTTGGGAGCTCAGGGAGGGCTGTGGTGACTTTTCAGAGAGATGACGGCTGAGATGGGGCCCGGCAGACCCCGATACATCAGCAGCCTGCAGCAGATCTGCTTTGAGAAATGGGGATGAGTCGGGGCCAGGCCCAAAGAGTGTGCTGTGCTGAGGGCTGAGACTAGCCTCAGGGGGCAGGGACGAGACGGGCTCCACGGGGACTCCTATGGGTTCTCAGCAGTTTAGGGGGATCAGCTTGGCAACAGTGTGAGGCAGGAATGGAGGACGGCACATGGGGCTCTGGGCAGCCTTAAGGGACTGACGCAGGGTCAGTCGAGATCAGAGACGAAGCTGGAGCTGGAGCCGCGGCGGCAGGCACTCAAGGGTGGGCTCCCTTGGTGGTGGAGGCGAGGAAACCTGGAGCTGGCGGTTCCAGGGACAGAGGACCGAAATCTGGAGGGAGGAGGTGACAGGTCCAGAGCAGATTGTGGCTGGAGTCTGGGATGTGGGTGTGAGCAGAGGGTGGGCGGAGATGGGGGCAGACCCCCGCCGTGTGCCTGGGGTGGCCTCGCAGAAGGAGCAGCCCTGGGCCTTGCCTGTTACAGATAGGTACGCAGCATGAGGTGAAAAACCAACAACAGACCAAATATCGTCTTTCAGAAAAGAGAGAGGAAGACGCCAGAGCACGGTGGAACTTTGAGTTGGCCTGCAGTCTTCCATGCTGGGGTGTGGCCGCGCTGGCACCTCCTCCCGGAGCTGGGGCCCGCGGATGGGGAGCGGTGGGCTTGCTGGGCCGTGCGCTAGAGCTGACCCCACGGACTCCAGGACGCGCCGCCCCTGCAGCAGGAGAAGCCCAGAAACCAAGTTTCGGGTGGCCTGGGGTCCGCGCAGTGGCACAGGGGCTGCTGCCTGCGGGCGGCCCCGCACGGGGAGGCCACAGACACTCAGGCGCCGGGACAGCGCCGGTCGTGGGGTCTGAAGGCGTTCCTAGGTGGAACTGTTGTCTCTGAGGTTTGAAAGTTGGAGCGAGAATGCAGACAGACACTGGAAGAAAGGACTGGTGACCCGCGGAGAGCACAGGAGCGAAGAGCAAGGGGGCTGGAGATGCTGGTCAGGGGTGGGCGCCCCGTGTGGCACAGGTGCCACCTCCGCCCTGCGGCTTCCAGGCTACCTGACACTGTCCTTCTCTTTTTCCAGCCTTTTCCATAAAGGCGATGAATTCTGGGTGTCCACACAAACACTGAACGTTAAATTTCTGCCTTCAGACCCTGATCGCTTTGTCGTGGGCACGGACATGGTGAGTGGTGTTCGGACTTCGCTCTGTGACTAGAGCTGCTCGGTGATCGTCTCCCTGCAGATGAGCTTCCGCTCGCCCTTGTGATGCCGCTGTTTACACTGTCTCAACAATGGCGGTTTTGTCCAGCCCGGGCCAGACCCCTCCTTCCTCACCGGGGCCTCTTCTCACCACCAGGGCCTCGTCTGCCACGGCAGCAGACAGGAGCGGAGGGTGTTTCCCAGGCTGTTCAGACCCCAGCAACAGGGCGTGAGACCCGTAAGGGTGAACGTGGTTGACTTTTCACCTTTCGGGGAACCAGTTTTCCTGGTAAGAGTGTCGGTTTGTCTTTTTTTCTAACATTTTTTATTGATTTATAATCATTTTACAATGTTGTGTCAAATTCCAGTGTTCAGCACAATTTTTCAGTCATTCATGGACATATACACACTCATTGTCACTTTTTTTCTCTGTGATTTATCATAACATTTTGTGTATATTTCCCTGTGCTATACAGTGTAATCTTGTTTGAATATCGGTTTTTAAAGCACCAGTTCTGCTGCGTCTACAGTGTCGGCACACTTCTGCTCTGATGTCCTGACGCCCCGTCTGTGGTCAGGGCAGCTCACTCCACGGGGCCGTCGCTTGTGACATAATTTCAGGCTTAGAGAGCAGTTTCAAGACCAGCACGAGGATTCCCGCCCCTGCCAGGCATGGGGGAACATCCCTGACCTGTGGCCAGGGTGTCCATCCCTGAGGAGCTGAGCTGGCCCTCCTCTAGCCTCTGTCCTGTTGGCTGTGGGGCGGAGCAAAACATCCTGTCAGTCAGCGTCCATGACGAGCGAGATCATGCCCCTCCCGAGTCCTGCTCAGTCACCGTGTCCCCTCTGCTTGAGACGGCCTTGGGCCCTCACCAAGGGCGTAGATGCCCTCCATCCAGTCTGCTGGCATCTCCTTGTCTGCAGACACCAGTCTCCCCCATGGGCCCCAACTTCCACGTCTCACCCCTGGGCTCTGGTGGGGGACACGGGGACACTACTGGAGCTCCTGGCACCCTGCTGTGAATTCTGTTGCAGGTTGGAGGACTTCCTTTCCTCCTCAGAGCACATTTACTATGTCTGCACGGACACATGGCTCCCCACTCTCCCCATGGGTCACAATTGACTGCTAGTCCTTACTCTGCTGTGCAGGCTGTCCCCAGCGGTGGGTCTGCGTCCTGTGCATGGTTCTGTTCACTCTTCCCACAGTGACGTTCACTCCCAGCCCCAATCCGTGCTGACCCTGGGCCCGCCTCCCCAACAGCCCCGTTGTCCACGGATGTGCTTAGTTACTTGATCCTGGAACAGACAGACCTCCCGACATTGCTCACTCAGGCTTCTGGTTTTTTTGAAAGATTAAGAATGTGAAGGATTAAATATATTGAGTAAAATGGGATTAAGTTTCTCTTTTTAAGCTAAAAACTTCGTCTTTTACTAAACCAGCTAAGTTTTTTTAATGCAAATTTCACTCCAAAAGGAATGTACAGTCCTATTATTGGTGCAAATGTACGTAACTTTTAAAAAGTGGCACAGTGATTTCCACTTTAGTGTCAGTCTTCCCAGTCTCAGCGTCCTAGCTTGAATCGGCGACAGCCCATTTGTTAAAAAAGCGCCCGTTTACCTGGTCACTGAACTCACTGATCTCAGCCATCCTGGGCTGGAGGGCGTTCACAGTGAGTCAGTCTCCAAGGAGAAAGCTCAAGTTGGTAATTTGTGAGGACAACATTTAATGTTATAATTTTATGTTTGGAAACAAAAATTAAACCAGCTCTTTCTGCTACACAAACAAAAGAAAGCTAACGCTCTGAAATCTTTCCTGGCTGTGAGATTGAGTGACGCCAGTCTGCCCTCCCCAGACCAGCTGCTCTGACGGGAGCCTCAGGCTGCACCAGCTGACGGCTGAGCTCCCACGCCTGCAGTGGGACCACAGCACGGGCGGCCACGCCATAAACGGCCTGCACTGGTCCTTGACGAGACCTGCCATGTTTCTGGTCTGGGACGACGCGTCCTGCATTTACGTCTGGGACCTCCTGGAGAGCGACCTGGGTCCCGTGGCCAAACAGTCCATCTCCCCAGACAGGTAAGGCTCAAGCCCTCACGGGTGATTTCCTGCAGAAGCGTCACTGATGGTCTTCCTTAAGTTACATATAAGGCTACTACACTTTAAAGTGCGGTTATTTGTATTTAAATTTATATATTATCTTTATATACTTAAGCACTGTGTTAAAAATCACTTTAAAGTGTGTCTGTTTGATATTTAGCCTAAAATAGTGTATGGTTAGAGAATTCACTCTGTAAATAAAAGGAGCTTTTTTCTTCTTAGCACTTTATTTATTTACTAGTTTATTTACTAGTTTTATAAATTCACGCACGTTTGAGCGGTAGACAGAGCGTTCCTTCTGCGTTCTGACAAGGATGCTCCGTGGAAGTCAGGAGTCAGGGACTTCCACAGAGTCACAGTCCCCCTGCCCCAGGCGATTGGGGGCCGACTGCCCTGGGGCCCGTCCCACACACACAAGAGCTGGGTTGTCACCCGTGTGCTCTAATAATTTCTCATCTTTGTTGTTTTATGAGCATCAGGAAGAGTCCTCCTTGAGACCACTTTTTCCATTCACCTGTCTTTTTTTCTTAGCTTTTATGTCTCTTGTCAGTAGATCCTCCTTCTGTGAAGGCTTGTTATAACCTGGAGGATGGGGACCACATCCCTTTTGTGAAAGAAAGAAGATAAAAAGTGATCAAAACCAGAAGATCGTTTGACAGAATGTTAGGGGCATACTGATAAGATATGAAAAAAATTAAGAATTGCGTTTATTTAGTTCAAGTAGTAGGCATACTTACATTATTCTAATTATTAAAAAATTACATCATTAAAATCCAAACTGTGATTTGCTGATAAACACATAATGCTCATGCAGTTTGTTCCAAAACGTGTCTCGTTTATTTAATAAAACGTGTTTGTCTGTTCATTTATTTATTTGTATTGAGGTGTAACTGACATAAAGCATGCTGGTTTTAGGTGTGCGACGTCGTGATTCGGTGTTTGTGCAGGTTGTGGAATGATCGCCACGGAAGTCTATCGCCTCACATGGTTTCAGGACTTTTCTTTCTGTGATGAGAACTTGTAGCGTTTAGTTTCTTGGCAACTTTTCAGACACGCGGTTCAGTGATACTTAGCTACAGCTGTCGCACTGAACGTCCCGCCCTATGGTGGTTCCTTTACCACTGGAAATTTGTGCCTTCCGACCCCTTCACCCCCTCGGCCCACCCCCGCCCCTCCCTCTGGCCACCACCCGTCTGGTGTCTGTATCTGTGAGCTTGGCTGGGTTTTCTTGTTTGTTTTGTATATAAGCGGGATCATACAGTGTTTGTCCTTCTCTGTCCAGCTTATCTCGCTTAGCTTACTGTCCTCAAGATCCTTCGATGTTGTTGCAAATGGATTTCCTTCTTTTTATGGCTGAATAATATTCCACATGTAATATGTGTACATAACGTATTCTTTATCCCTTCAACCACTGATGGACACCTGGGCTGTTCCCATGTCTTGACTATTGTGAACAGTGTTGCTGTGAACGTGGGGGCACAGATACCTCTTTAAGGTCCTGTTCTCGTTTCCTTTGAATACCTACCCAGGAGTGGAGCTGCTGGGTCATATGGTAACCATTTTTAATTCTTGAGGGACCTCCAGACTGTTTCACGCAGTGGCTGCACCAACTTGCATTCCCACCAGTGGTGCACGAGGGCCCCCTTCTCTCCACACCCTCGCCGACATGCGCTGTTGTCTGCTTGATGGTGGCGTCCTGACACGGGTGAGGTGACGTCTGTGTGGTCTGGGTCTGCATCTCCTTGATGACCAGTGGTGCTGAGCGCCTTTTCATGTGGCCGTTGTCCTCTGTGTGTCTTCCCTGGAGAAATGTCTCTTTAGATCTTCTTCCCGCTTTTGAATTGGGTTGCTTGTGCTTTTGCTCTTGAGGGGCGTGAGTTCCTCATGTGTTTAGGGTGCTGGCCCCTCAGCAGGGGTGTGGCTGCCGGACGTGCTCTCCCGTCCGCTGGTCTGTGTCCACTTTGCTGCTCATTCTCCTGCTCTGCAGTTTTTCAGCTTGATGTCACCCCAGCTGGTTGTTCCTGTGGCCTTTGCTCCTGGAGTCAGATCCAGAAAGGCCATCGCCCAGACACTGTCGCGGAGATTGCTGCCTGTGTTTTCCTGGGACTTTATGGTTTCAGGTCCTACATTCAAGTCTTTAATCCGTTCTGAGTTGATTTCTGTGTGTGGTGTGAGATGATGGTCTGTCCAGTTTTCCCATCACCACTTATTGGAGACCATCCTTCCCCCACTGTGTATTCTTGGCTCCTGTGCTGTAGGTGAATTGACTACATACGAAAACAAGTATTTATTGGGTCCTTCCTGTGCGCCCCTACGGCTGCAGGCACCAGGGCTGTGACAGTGAACTGGTCAGTGGGCTGCAGTCCCCGTGGGCTGACGGGTGACAAAATGAAATAATGTGATGGGCTCATGTCCTGGGGCCTGGGGGGAGGGCTGGGGGGTATTTGGGTTGTGGGCCCCGACGGGGGTTCCCTGCCACTGAGACCCCCGCTGCCCCTCGAGGGGCTGCCTGCTCCTGCAGTCTACCTGCGTGGCCCGCAGGTCTGGCTCCAGTCATGGTGGAGAAGACGGGAGGGGCACATTGCGGCGGGTGTGGTTTAATCTCGGTGATTAAAGCTGTGACTACGTGATGGGTGTTCCTAGGATGCCAGGGCCCAACTGAACTTGGAAGTCAGGGATGGGGAGGCCTCGGGGAGATGGCACTGAACCACAGGAGGACGGTGGTGAGGCTGCAGAGGGTGCTGTGTGGGGACGGGGGTATGGGGTGGCCATGGAGGGGACATGGCGGGGAAGCGGGCCTGCTCGGAGAAACGGGGTCGGCGAAGGTGCCCATGGTACAGCGGCCCCACGTGCGGTTCCTTGGCTGGACGGCAGATCTGGAGCTCAGGGTGAGGTCTGGGCGAGGGGTGCAGGTCTGTGGGCTCCCCATCTCAAGGCCGCACGTCCCTGGTGCTTAGCAGTGACCATCACAGACGTCAGTCCCACAGTCTCTGGCTGCAGAGACACGTTTCAGTGTGGTTTCTGTAGATTGAGTCCGTCTGCCTCGGGTCTGATTTCCATTCTGATGATGACAGACGCTGCAGCCTTCCTCTTCCTTCCCCGGGACGCGGGTGATAGGGTGAGTCAGGGTCACACGTGTGCTTCTTGGTTCCAGGCTGGTGGCCATGACTGTCGTGGGGGAAGCCGAGAAGACCCGTGGCAGCTTCCTGGCCCTGGTGCTGGCCAGAGCCTCCGGCAGCGTGGACGTCCAGTACCTGAGGAGGGAGTGGGCCACCCCGGCGGGGGACAAGCGCAGGAGGCTGCGTCTGCTCCTGCAGGAGGCCCTGTAGGAGCCAGGAAACCACCAACTGCGGGCGCAGCCCTGGCCGCAGCCGGGAGGGCACCCTCGTGTAGACGGACGGCGTGTGTTCCGCACGTGGTTCGTTCCACAGGAATGCTACTTCAGTGCACCAGGAAGTAAATCACTGTCTTCGAGTGGAAGCAGCAAGCAAGCACTTTAGTGAGAGAGCCACGCCCGGCTGCTCTTTTCTGAGGACATTTCCACCTGTTTTCAGAGCAGCTTTAAAATACTGTCACGTTTATTAAGAGATTTTTAAACAATCCAAATGAAAATGTATTTTTAATTAATACTTTTCTTAGTCAAGCATAAAATGAGTCACAGGTTTAAATTAAAGGAGTGACTCCACTAAAATGACCTCCCGCCTGTGTTTTCTTAACGCTTTCCTGGGCTCGTCCTGCTGGAAATGTCGGGCTGTCCGGTCAGACCGACGTGCTTTGGTGTTAAAGCATTTGCAGCTTTATGTAAAGATGATACTGATAAATACGTCCTCTTAATTCTAGCTGTCACAGGGATTCAAGGGCAGGAGGACCCTGGGTGGTGGCCTTGGCAGAGATGCAGTGTTGCCAAAAATAGTCTTTGAAGGCACGTGTGGAGATGAGAAGGGTCCTGCTGGGCGTCTGCGCTGGAGAAGCTGTGGGTGTGCTCTAGTCCAAGAGACGTTGCTGGCGATGGCCTGCAGGCTGACCACACTGCTTGTGCAGAACGTTACCCTCTCTGAATAACGGCACTTCCCTGGGCGGGGAGGGAGGTCACCCCAGGTCTTCCTGCTCTTCCAGCGCCTGCTGCCCTTCGCCGGATGTCTTCCCTTTGTACGCAGCCGACACGCAGCTCGTGCTGTGTTGCTTTAGATGGTTCTTTCAAGCGTTAGAAGGAGGAGAGGGGAGTTGGGTGGGCCACACCTACTGTGCTGCTGGCTGCGTCCTGTCCCCTCGGCCCAGGGGGCTGCCTTCGATGCTTCTCGGAGGGGAGGAGCGCTGGCAGGCAGCTCCCACTGTTTCTGTCACAAAAGCCTTTCTCCGTAGGTTTTGAAACACGTTTTTACCGGGTGTGGAGGTCTGGGTTGAGAGTTCTCCCTTCAGCATTTTAATGCAAGAATAGGGCTCTGCCCGGGAGTCTTGGAGCCAGAAGGCAGCCAAGCTGAGGAGGACCCCGGGGCAGCCTTGTTGTTGGGAGCAGGACGCCTGCTGTAGGACGGTGGGGGCTCAGGTGAGGAGGTTTGGAGGAGGGCCTTGAGCCAGTCTAGTCAGGGCTTGGATAGGGTCTGGGATCTGCTGTGACTTCAGAAATCTCTCTTGGCGCCTGAGACGGCACAGGCTGAAACCACAGGAGAGCACCTCGGAGGGTGAGGGCCGGCTCCTGGAGGCCATCCAAGACCTGTGCGTGGAGGACGCTGGACAGGGCTTCTGAAGGAAGACTCTCCATCCCCCACTCCCCCAGCCCCTGGCAACCGCTGAAGCGCATCTCTGCTTCTGAGCTTGACTGTGTGGGGCGTCTCGTGCTCGTGCAGTGTTTGTGCTGGGACTGGCTTCACGCAGCCTCGTGTCCTCCGGTTCATCGTGCTCTTACCAATGGCAGGATTTCTTTCTTTTTTGATGACTAATAACCTGTTGTCTGCATACACAACATTACCTTTATCCGTTCATCTGCTGATGGACACTTGGGTTGTTTGTGTATCTTGACTACTCTGAATAATTCTGCAGTGAACATGGGGGTAGAGGTAGCTTTCTGTGATTCTGGTCTCAGTTCTGATGAGTATATTCCCAGGACTGGATCATACTCAGACGTGGGACTGCTGGGTCACGTGGCAGTTCCACTGTTAATTTATTCAAGAGCCTCCAGACTGTTTTCCACAGTAGCTGCTCCATTTTGTATTCCCACCAACAATGTACAAGGATTCCGATTTCTCTACATCCTTGCCAACACTTGCTGTTTTTTTGTTTTTTGATAATAGTCATCCTGACAGGTGTGAGGTGGTGTCTCATGGCAGTTCTGATTTGCATTTTGATTTGTATTTGATAACTAATGATGTTGAATGTCTTTTCATATACCCATTAGCCATTTGTATGTCTTCTCTGGAGAAATGTCTGTTCAAGTCCTTTGCTCATTCAGAAATCACGTTTGGGTTTTTTGCTACTGAAGTGTAGAATTTTGTATAACTTTCAGGAATTGATCCTTTATCAGCTATATGGCTTAAAAATATTTTCTCCCATTCCAGAGGTCACCCTTCCATTCTATTAATTGTTTCTGTTGCGAAAGATTTTTAATTTGGTATAGTCCCATTTGTTTATCTTTGCTTTTGTTTTTTGCTTTTTTGGTTTCACGTCCAAGAAATTATTGCCAAGACCAATGTCAAGAAACATTTCCCCCATGTTTTCTTGTAGGAGTTGTACAGTTTCAGGTCTTGTGTTTAAGTCTTTAATCCATCTTGAGTTAATTTTTGTGTATGGTGCAAGGTTGAGGTCTAATTTTATTCCTTTGTGGTCATCTAATTTCTCAATACTGTTTATTAAAAACACTGTCCTTTCCCCTTCGTATATTATTGGCAATCTGGTCAGAAATCAGTTAGCCATGGGTGTGTGTGTTTATTTCTGGGCCCTCTATTCTGTTCCATCGGTCCATATGTGTGTCTTT
Organism: Vicugna pacos; assembly: GCF_048564905.1. Classification (NCBI taxonomy): domain Eukaryota; kingdom Metazoa; phylum Chordata; class Mammalia; order Artiodactyla; family Camelidae; genus Vicugna; species Vicugna pacos. The sequence continues at coordinate 1,403,010 of NC_132990.1, forward strand.
ATGCAGGTGCCAAACTCCTTTTACAAGACCAGCATTACCCTCACACCAAAGCCAGAGACCCCACAAGAAAACTGCAGGTCAGTATCCATGATGAACAAAGACATGAAAATCTTGAACAAAATAATAGCAAACTCAGTTTAGTAGTACATTAAAAGGATCGTGAGCCGTGATCAAGTGAAATCCATCCTGGGATGCAAGGATGGTTTAACATAAGAAAATCGATAAATGTGATGCACCACAGTGACAGAACGAAGTGTAAAAACCACGGCCTTCTCAATAGGTGTTAAAAAGCATTTGACCAAACTTAACACCCTTTTGTTATTAAAGTGATCAACAAACTAGATACAAAAGGAATTTACCCCAACATAGCAAAGGTCTCTTATCACAAGCCACAGTTAATACCATACTCAGTGGTGAAAAATTGGGAAGCTTGCCTCTGAGACCAAGAACACAGTAAGAGTGTCCACTGGCCACAGCAATCAGGCAAGAGAAAGAAGTAAAAGGCATCCAAATTGGGAAGGAAACAGTAAAATGATCTCTGTTTGCAGATGATATGATTCTGTATGTAGAAACCCCCAAAGACTCCACCAAAAAAAAAAACCCCAACCCTGTTAGAATTAATAAATGAATTCCATAAAGTTGCAGGACACAAAAATCTGTTCCATTTCTAGACACTAATATGAGTCATCTGAAAGGGAAATTAATGAAACAATCTCATTGACAATATCATCAAAAATAATAAAATACTTAGGAACTAGCCAAGGAGGTGAAAGACTTGTCTGCTGAAAACTGCAAACCATTAATGGGAGAAATTAGAGGAGGCACAGATACATGAAATGACACCCCTGTTCATGGATTGGGAGAACTCACATTGTTGAAGTGTCCACACTACCCAAAGTGAGCTACAGATTCAGTGCTTATCCCCATCAAAATCCAAATGGCAATTTTTACAAAAATGGAAAAAAATCCTAAAATTAATAGGGAACCACAAAAGACCCAGATTAGCCAACGCAGTCTTGAGAAAGAAGGGCAAAGCTGGAGGCATCGCACGTCCTGATTTCAAAGTAAATTACAAAGCTGTGGTAACAGACAAACATTTACTCAGTGAGCTTACAGACTGCACGGGGAGTGGGAGGACATCGCTGTCCCCACGCACACGTCACCCCGTGAGCAATGTGACAGCCACGCTCTTTCCTCTTGCGCCAGATCTTCCTAATGCTTGAGTCAGGAACTGCTAATCTTCCGGATTTCCAAGAGTTTACATGTTTGAGAGCTGTTATAACCTCTGCGAGGGATGGAGGGTGGAGTCCTTTGTACCCAAGCCAGCACTTGAGGGAGAGAGCTGAGTGAGGACAGTTTGTTCTCCAGGCCACCCGCCGTCAGGCGGTGGACGAGGAAGGCCACATGCCTCGTGAGAGGCTGGCGAGCTGCTGGTCTGCCCTGAAGGGCCCTTGCTGTCCACGTGCTGCCCGCGGGCCACCTGCACCCAGACGGCTCATCCCCAGCCTGCGGCTCCGAGCTTCTCCAGGCTTGGGTTCCCTGGAGGCTTGGGGGTCAGGACCCACCATTTCTGCCGGCCTCACAGTCTAGGTGCCTCCGTGCCTGGAACAAGGGATTCCAGGGGCCAACGTGGACAGAGAGAGGGAGGAGGACACGTGGACTAGTAGCAGGTACTGGATTCCTGTCCTGAGATGTTCTGACCCAGTGAGGTGGGGATGGTCCATGGGGCCAACCGACCCATCCCTGTAAGCTGGGGAAGCGGTTCTTAGCAACAAGGCCTGTGCCATTCTAGAATATTCTGCCCTGTCTGGCGCCATCGAAACCCATCCTTGTGACGTAGGACCAACACCCGACCGCTCTCAACTGCTGATTAACTAAATTAAGTGAAGTCCTACCCTCCCAGGGCAGGCCTGCATGGACCAGTGCCCAAGCGGGTCCCTCAAAGCAAGACGTGGCTGGTGATGCCGGTGTTGGCAAGAGAGAGTGCCTTCTGGAACACTCTGTGCTCTGAATTTTTAGTAAAAGTCTAGGCAAAGGCTGGAGCAGACCAACAGCATTATTTAAACTCTTCTCAGTCAACTGCTGTTGGCTGCTCTTACACCAGAAAGTCTAACTCTCATCCCTGCCTTGAAAATGAGCAAAGTGACTTTTCAGGCCGTGTATGTGGCAGAGTGTGTGTGCTTCCTCATTTATCCACACAGCGCCCACTGCTCCTGTGCCACACAGTGAGTGAGGACGGACGCGTGGTGGCCCCCGAGTCCGTCTGCCACTTGGCCTCCACACCCCGGGACCAAGGTGAGGCACCGTGTGTGGGGGGGCTCGGGAAGGAGCGGGCTGCGGGGATGTGCGTTCTGACCCAGCCTCGGCCTCCAGGCTGGAAGCTGCAGTGGTAGGTGGAGGGTGTGGCTGCAGGGAGGGACTCGGGAGGTCTGGGGGACCCCAGCCCCCGGAGCACGGCTGACCGGGGAGGAGGCCTCCTTAGCTGATGGACACTCAGCTGTTGAGTGGACGCTCAAGCTTCCCGACTCCGTGGAGCTCTGCCAAGCTGCTGCACCCGGAATGGGAGGCTTCCCCACAGAATCCTTGGTGTGCCTGGCAGTTTCTCGTGGGGGGACTGATGAGCCTGGAATCGTGTGGGGTGGGGCAAACACTGAACAAACTGGCTCAAGTCCTGGAGGTGGACTGACCTGTCCAGAGCTGAACAGAGGGTCATGGCACCCAGGCCTCCAGTTTCCAGCTTGGCCTCCTTGCCGGCAGAGAGCCGGGCCGCCCTGGGATGGCTTCCCGGTGGCCAGCCTGGGCTTTTAGCAGCCCCTCGCCAGGTCTCTGTCAGGACTGGGTGGTGGTCGTACACCTGGCCGAGGACTAAAGCGTCCTGTTGGGACAAGATCATGCTGAGATCCAACAGTAGTAAACGTCAGAGGTTTTCCCCTAATAGCTAATACGCCAGGAATTCTGACATGTCACATGCCAGCTCATCTTCTAACTTTGGTGAGAAGCCGGGGGCTCAGCTCAGAGGGACTGGCCTTGCTGACGTGAGCCTCTGGGCGGGGTGAGGTACACGGCCCCCGAGGTGCCAGGGCAACCACTGTGCCAGGGGAACTGGGTTGGATAAATCTGGGTTTGGTGGTGTTTGCCAAGCCTCAGAGAGAGCAGTGGGGAGGGGAGCTTCGCAGAGAGAACCCCTCCTTGGGCTGCCAAAGCTTCCAGTTTCCTGATGATGCCAAGACCCTAGAGAAGGGAGACCCTCTGTGAGACAGGGTCTCTGGGCCCCCTGGGAAGGGGCACTGGGAGTGTGGTGGTGGCCAGTGTGCCTGAGCCTGGCTGGAGAGTCACGTCCAATCTCTGGTCTGGGGCTCTCCTTGGCTGCAATAACAGGACAACTTTCTGTAGTTAGAAACAGGGGTTTATTTCTCTCACATGAAAAGGGGTCCGGGACTGGGGGCCACTGACACTTGAAATCACCACTGTAGAGAGTCACCGTCTGAACACAGCAGGTTGGTAGATGGTTATATTTCCTTGTTGGTAAGTGCTCTGCTTCTGTGACCAGACAGTTCATGCATTTTTGAACGTCTGCCTTGATTCAAGCAGCCAAACGCCAGACCTCTACTGTGATTCATCTGCGAAGGGGAATGACCGCCTTCCTGGAACTGTGAAAGCCAGCTGGGGGCCTGGACCTTCTCTCTCATGCGTGACCTAGATCTCTCAGCTCCCCTCACCTCTGGGGTGCAGTTGATCCAGCTGCTGAGTGAGGTTATCCACACAGAAGGGCTTCAGAGACAGCTGCTGCGCTGCAGAAGCAAGACGCTACCACCACGTGCATGGCACGTGCCCCCCGGGCCCAGAGAAGCCAGATATGGGAGGAAGGTGCTGCCTTTTGTAATTGATTAAATCTGAGCGACAAAAGGACGTATAATCCTTAGAATGGAGCGCGCTGATCTGAAAATCAACACCAGAGAATTCTAGGAAGTACTCAAACAGTATTTGAGGAGAATAGAAGCTAGTTACTTCTAGTGCCACGCTTTCCTAAGACAGGAAGACGATGGGTTGGAAGGAGGAGACAATCAATCAGGGTGGGTCAAGACCCCAACATCCCCCAGATCAGGAGCAGCAGTAATTCAGCCCCTTCCCCCGGACTTTGCGTGATTCCCAGGATGTCTGCCTCCCTAGGCATGGAGATGCCCGTTGGGTGCAGGTCTGCGTGTTCGCGGTGAGAGGTGGGGCTGGGAGGCCGGCTCCTCCCTCCTAGTACCAGCACCCCAGGCTGGGTGGAGGACAAGGCTGTGAGACAGAACATGCGATTGTATTAAAAAGCCAGCACCTGAAATTTTGCTCTGGACTGGGAGCAACTTCGTAAGACACAAACGACTTTGATCAAAACCGTAAGATTTCATTTCCACTGAGAAGTGTGGTGATGGCTGGAACTCACCAAGCGCGTGTTTTGATAATAAATTGTCCCAAGTGTCTTATGTCCCTTGTCTCCAGGTGTTGCAGCCACATCTCAGGAAGGTGGTGCTGACTTCAGTGGAGCGGGGACCCACGGTGACTCCACTCCAAGTGGCGGGAGGGGCCCTCTGTGCAGCGCCCGAAAGCCAGGCTTTGAGAACGTTCATTTCCGTGTGCTCACTGCATTTTTTCCTTCTCATTGTAACTTCCGTGTCCGAGGATGTCCCCGTGTCCCTGATCCGACGGCAGGCGTGTGCAGCGCTCACTGCGGTGTGTGCCGATTTGTGGTCTATCCTCCCGCCCGGAGCGCAGCCCCCCAGGGACAGGCACCCGTGCCGTCCACGTGTGGCCCCAGGGCCCCAGGGACCCTTCACACGTTAGTTGGAAGAAAGGAAGGGTGAATTTGTGAGAGTGAATGAATGGTGCCCCGGGAACAGCCACTTTACTACTGTGTTTTTAGTATTTGTTAATGCATATTATATGAATAAAGGATTCTGTAGGCAGCTGAAGTGCTTTCCGTCCCCACCCTACCTCCGAGGCATTATCTTTTACAGCTTATCATCAGCGTCCTGTGGTCAAATTATATCCCAGTAAATAGCCACCTGTGAGCCACTCTTGTACAGAAATACTTGCTGAAAAGCATTTTTTGTTTTGTTTTTTGCTTAGGATGCTTAAGAAGCGAAACTATCTGGTCAACGTTTGTGAACATTTTTAAAGTTATTTCTGTCTTCACTGAATTGCGTTTTTGAACTTTTGGACCAAGCTAATCCTGTCAGTAACATTCTAGGCCCTGTCTCACATGGCCAGAGTCAAATATTACTCGTTTATTTTTACAAATTATTGTGAAGCATTGGGAAGTAAAAGTAAAAATGCATCACTTTGTTCACTTGTAAAGCTGAAGAGTTTCCATGTATCTGTTAGCCATTTTCATTCAGGTGTCCATGGATTGGCTTTTTAAGCAATCTGCCAACTTATCTCTTGGAGTTCTGGCAGACTTCTTATTAACTGAACCTTAGGAATGCTAATTCCCTCCCATAGTTCTTGCAAACACTTTTCTATATTGTTACTTGCCTTTTAATTTAGTTTATGGCTTTTTTTTTTTTTTTGATGTGCAGAACTTCCTTAAAATGTTTCTGTGGTAAAATGGAGGATTTTGTTTTTTTACTTAAGAAGAGTTTCTCAACTAATCATTAAAAAATTCCCCAAATGGTGATGTAATTGTTTTGGTTTTGATTTTAAATATATTATTACCTTTTAAATCCATCTGAGGTCTGTATTTATCCATACTGTGAGAATGTATTAACTTTCCTTTTTTGGTTTTAAAATGAACTTTGATTCTTTTTTTTTCTGCAGAGGAACCTCAAGAACCCCTGGTCGGGTAAAGCACTGTCAGCCCCGGGAAGTGCTGGTGGGACCCGCGTGGCTGGTGAGGAGCCGCGTAACTGCCGTGGGCCTCTCCGGGCTTAGGGAGCAGCTCTGGTCCCTCTTCACACGTGTGGCTCAGACTCACCTTTCCCAGGGGCCTTTACTGCGAGGGGTATGTCCAGTGGGACAGGACCACAGATACCAGCCTGGGGCCTCCAGTCTGGGCAGTGCCCCTGACTCTTGGGGAACAGCAGACACGGGGTCTTAGAGCGGGCGGCTGGGTTGCTGGAGGGGGACCTTGTGGTCAGACTGCTGGGCTGGGAAATATTTGCTTCATTTGACCTTGGGGCCAAACCAGATCCATCTGCCATTTGAGAACAGAACTCTCTTAATGGAAAGATCCCATCCAAACAAAACTAAACATTTTTCTGAGGAAGAACTCTGGAATTTCTGGTCTGGTTATTTCTCATTCCACCCTGGTTGTTATGGCAATGAGAATCTTGTGCAAAGGCGGATGGTGGGAGCCTAAGTGACTTGCTTGAGAAAATGAGTCACTATTTAAATTGAGTTTTGTTTTGTTTTTCTCATAGAAGTAAGTACTTCAAGTGTATTTCCAGGAAAATAAACACGAGGCCTATATGGTTTTGGCCTAATCAGACATGGCCACCCACCTGCCAGCCAGACCTGCCACACCGCGGGGCAGTGATTGCTGCCCGCACCATCTTCCTCCTGGTGCCGAGCTTTACAGCCACCCCTCCAGCCCTCCGGGGCCTTCCTGTGACCTCGCCTACCATTAGGGAAATTTTTAATGAAATCTTGAACCTCTCAGAGACCTGCTTTTCCTTCTTAAGAGCATAAGTGCACATTAACACATCTGTGGTCACTACTCCTAAAGCAACACCCACAGGCCCCTGGGCTCTCCGTCTGCAGCTGGTTTGCCCTCTCCCTGGAGGAATGACGGTCCCGGGTGCTTGGTGCAGGGGCCCTGCTGTCCTCTCCTATGGCCTTGGTGTCCCTAAATGCAGGGTTGTCCTCTTACCTCCGGCACAGCTGCCCAGGCCACTAATCCCAGGTGTGCTGGGACCACACCCTGCAGCCCTGGGGGCACCTGGGCTGCTTGTCTTCGGGTACAGAGGCCTCATGTTCACCACCGTGTGCAGACGAGCAGCACCTGTGTGCGCTGTGAAGACAGATCGGGAAGGAACTGGCTCAAGACTCCCTAGATCTGGGTTCCCTGGAAAGATCGAGTGGGGACAGTCTCCAAGGTTTTCTGCTTCTGAGCAGAGAGGAAGCTAGCAGGGAGATGTCTGCACGTCCCCTTCCCTGCGAACAGAAGGGGAAGGCAACCCTAGGCCTGTTTGTTTCTGTGTCTCGACACATCCACTCCTGAGTCTGTAAGTCCTGATGAAGTGGGAGACGGGTGACTTTAAACTGGGGCCAGATCGGGGAAGAATTTGAGGGGAGCAAGATTCAGCAGGGACCAGCTGAGAAACAGGCGGTAAAGAGGGGGCAGCCTCAGGTAGAAGATGGTGGGTGGAGCTGGTGAGGCCCTTTGGTGAACCGGGCGTGAGGACTGGGTGATTCTGAGGCTTCTGTCTTGAACATCTAAGAGGAAACAGACTGGGGAGAAAGCGCGCTGCTTTGTTCTTCCCGTGAAGTAGAAGCTTGGGTCACCGATTCTTCTGATTTGCTTTTTCCTGTCTGTATTGCACGTTCCAAAGTCTCCTCCAAGGATTGCTTTAGTTGTGCCCTACCAATTTTGATGCACTGTGTTTTTGTTCTCATTCAGCTAAAAATATTTTATAATTTCCCTGAGATTTCTTCGTAGGTCTGTTTAGACATATGCTGTGTAACTTTTATTACTGGGCATTTTCTGGTTAACTTTTTGTTACTGACTTCCAGCTTAACTCCATTTTGTCAGAGAAACTGCTCCGTATGGTTTTATTTCTGTGAAGTTTATCAAAACTTGCTTTTGTGCTTAGCATGTGGTCTGTTTGCTGAGCATTCCATGTGCACTTGCAAAACACACAATCTGCAATTGTTGGCTGCTGTTTTCTACGTGTGTTCTGTATGTATATGTTCTGCATATGTGTTCTGCCTGTGTATATATGCTCCGTGTTGTAAACATGTATGTTCTACATGTATGTTCTCAATGTTTGTGGATGCTATATATATGTTCTCTGTATGCATATGTTCTATACATATTGATTACACCAAGTTGGGTGGTATTTTTGGTTAATATTTTGTTCAAATTTTCTACATCCTTACTGGTTTTGGGGGAAGCTTGTTCTATCAGTTACAGAGAAGTGTGTTAAAATCTCCAGCCACGACCGTAGGTTTGTCTGTTTCTTCTTTCAGTTCTGTCCGTTTGCCTCCTGCACCTGGCAGCCCTGTCACGAGGTGCCTGCACACTGAGGACTGTCGCCTCTTCCTGATGAGTCGGCCTTTGTTGCTGTGAAAGGGGAAGGTGCTGTGTGTGGGACGGGTACGGGCAGACGTCGATGTACAGGCGGAACCTGGAGTCTGGGCCTCAGGAAGAGATGCCATGCTGCCACTGAGGGCACACCAGTCCTCGGCCCTGTAAGTGGCACTGCTTGAGTTAGGTGAGCTGGCTGTTTGCTGTTCCCGGTTTACTTGCTCAAAAAGGTGGCTGTCCTAAATTTCATTCCTAAATATCCTTGCTAGGTGAGTAACTGGACTGTGTAATTCATACTGCACTATTAGTGGTTCGCTTGGCAGAGTTAGTGACCACCGGGACTGCGGTGGAGGGAACTGCAGGCTGACTGTCCACGAGCTTCCTCTCAGGAGCAGTGAAGTTCTCAGAGTATGCAGCTGTTTCTCCCTCCCAGGACTCCGGCCTTGTTCGAGACTGCCCAGTGGTTTCTGACTCCTGGGAGCCCCCTTCCCCACGCCAAGGGCTCCATTCTGTGGTCCAGCCACAGCTTACTTCATCACGCCTTAATGAGTGAATAGCTCTGTTGTTTCTGATTCTCTGACACCGACATCATGGACTGCATCATGACGACTGTTCTTACACATAAATTGTGCACAGCTGAATGCTTAATTAGGGGAAATTCCTGGAAATGAAATTACTGGGCCACGTGAAATGAACATTTTAAAGTTAGAATGTGTTTGAAGTTTATAGAGGAAACACAGGTAATAATTTGCTGTGTTGTACACTAGTTACGGTATTGTGGTAATGCTGTGATACAACAGAACCACTAAATGCAAAGGTTATAGTGTTATTCCACACAATGTAGCTGTAACCTTACCTCAGTATCACAGAACAGTACCATATTCATAGGCAATTATGGGATCCAGTTTTTAATTTTACTTATGAGGGGTGCGATCTTTTCCTCATTCTTTTTGTCTTTCATAATTTTTGTTCATTAATTATCAGTTTCTGCTGGTCAGTTTTCTAAGTGTTGACATTTTTCTTACTTACTTACTAGCTCCTTGTGTGGAAATCACCAGTCCTTCCATAAGAGGAAATCGGGACTAGCGGACAATTACTTAGCTCTCACTGGGCATCAGCCTGTTTCTAGGGCTCCCACAGCCGACACACTCTGCCCCACAGAAGTCGTGAGGCTGGGTGTGGCTCGGGGTCTAGGGAGCTGGACACCCAGGCTGCTGCTCCGAGGGCCCCTCATCCAGGCACCTGTGGGCTGTCCTTGTCCCTCGTGGGAGCTGCCACAGTGTTCCCTGCACATTTCTGCTGGGACATACTCCCTGAGTCAGACCCCTGCTGGCTGAGGGAGGGAGGTGGGCCTGGGCACCGGTCACATCCTGGCTCACCTGAGGGCCAAGTGCCAGAATGGGACTGGGGACAGACACCCAGAGCCCCATCACTACCTGGACGCTTGCCCCATCCAGAGGGGGCCAAAGGCGGGTGAGGCAGGGGCGAGTCTCAGCCCACTGGGAACTTTCTCAGATGAACTGACAGGCCAGCAACACTGGAACACATTTACTTGTCTGGTTTATTTTGCAAACAAACATCCTTTCAACTTGTTCTTGAATGTTATTTAGAAAACACTCTTGAGCTGTCTCCCCGGCATGGGGCGGGCAGACAGAGGCACATGGAGGTCACCCTCCCTGCCAGGCCCTCTCGCTCCGGGGGGCATCTTGCTCAGAGTCGCCCTGCGCTTCTGTGGCACAGAGGTGTCTCCTGAGCAGTGTTGTGGGTCCATTGCTCCCACCCCCACCACCTCCAGGGACTTCTTGTGGTCAGGCTGCCTGCCTCCACGCCCCCTCCCAGCACCCATCACCGCTGACCCAGGTTCAGGTACCAGGCACCTCGCGTGGCCACCTGCAGGCCAAGTCGGGCTCAGCCTTCTCCCCGTCCCTTTGTCTTCCCGGGGTCTCATCAGTGTGGGCACAGGGCCGTGGGCGTGTGAGCAGGGCTGTGAGCGCCCTTGACGTGGGCGGGTCACAGACAGAGATGCTGTTGGGATTTAAAGAGAACTTGCTCTAGCAGCCGCCCTCCCCCCATTCTGCAGGGCAGAGGCTGAGGCCCAGATTATTCAAGAAACTTACCAAACCACGTCCGCGCCACCCCCCCATCTCCCGCCACCAGTCACCTCCAGAAAAGCTGCCCCAAGGTCCTTCCCTAGCCCTGGAGCCTTGGGAAGCTCCCAGCTTCCAAGAAAGCCACATTTGTCCTTCTGGGCAGCACTGGTGGTGGCTGCTCTGCCTCTGCAGGGCTGGGTGTGGCCCGCCCGGCAACCACACCAACTACACCTTTGCTGTATTAACTTACTTCTAGGTCATTCCCTCTTACTCCCGCACCAACCTCACTCAAGGCCTACCTCCCCTAAAACCTTTCACTCCTTTGCTGAACTCTCAGCGTTGTCTTCTGCAAAGCCTTGCACAACCTCGTGGTCAGATGGACAGACAGATGGACAAATGGGCAGAGGGCAAGGAGACACAGTGTAGACCGGATGTGGTCGAGGGTCTGCGAGCCACAGTGACGTCCACACATCAAAAGCAACGTTAAGTTACACTCACGTCCTTCACTTGTGCTTTCTGTATAACACGGGCACCTCGTGGGTTTGGGGACTTGTGGGCCCCCTTTCCCATCACCCCTGCTCAGTGCACAGACTTGCTGTCTCCGGTGCTGCTCTATTAAACTGCCCCCCCCATCCCAGCCAAAAGGAAACCCTCTCCACCCACCTCCTTCCTTCAGCCTCCCCACCTCAAAGCCCTCGAGTCTGTCTGACCAGGAGGGAGGGAACAGGAAGACCTGGAGAGCCAGCCCGAACCCTTTCCAGAGGGTGGGTGGGCGGTGCCCCTTGTAAAAGCCCCTGACCCACATTCACCAGTGCGTTTCGTACACACATGTGCAGAAACTGGGACTAAATTTACAGATGCCTCACACACCTACAGCTTCCGTAGAACCAAGCACAGACATTACTTGGGTTTTCACTGCCGGCTGATAGATTCGGGGAGACACCGTCTGCCTTTGCCTGTGAAAGTCTGCAGGATGATGAGGCACCTTATAATGGGGTTTCAGTAAAAATGGGTGTCTTTAGATCTGAAAGGGTTGTAATTATTTATGCTATGTTTGAAAATCACAAATTTTACGTCTTCTGGCTTCACAGTTGCAGTTGTTAAAACCATGCGAGCTCGTGTTTCTCAAGCGCATTGAGTGTCCCTGCTGCTGCTTACACTTCATCACCTGCCCCGCTCAGCACACGAGGGTTTGCAAAATCCTGCCTCCAAGAGCGAGCAGCTGCTTGGTCTCGTTTTTCCGCAGTGATGTTCTGACAGCTTATTCCCCCTGTTGCTTCCTCAGGGTCAGGTGCTGAACATCAGGCGCTCTAACAGAGATCCCAGGGCCACCCCAGGGTCAGTGTCCGTGCTGAGGCCCGCCGTCCAGGGCTCGGTCCAGGGCACCCCTGGGCAGGCGGGGGTGGGCTGTTGTCAGGAGCGAGGGGACCACCTACAGCCTGCCCCTGATTTCCTCCTTACACCTTCAGGAAACACAAAGGAAGTGACAGGCCCTATTCTTTCCATCTCCCAAAGAACACTCTTCTGTATAAAAGGTGCCCTGAATCCTTTGTGATGTCCACAAGCCAAGCGGGGCCTCGTAGAGGGCCGGCGGTTACAATGCAAGCACATGATGATGACACACCGCCTACTGCCTCTGCTGAGTCTCGACCCCGTTTCACAAGAATAAAGGATTAATCTGTGACCTTCCAGCAGGAACTGCATCTGGGGGGGGGGGAACGGCCACCTGGAGGAACAGACGAGCCTGAAATCTGCCTCAGTGGGTCGGGCTGAGGCTCAGCTTTGAATCAGACTAGACAACAAGCTTCCTGTGGAAAAGAGGTGCTCGCTGTCTCCAAGACCACGGACGGGCAGGTTGGGGCAAGGTGCAACCATAACACCCGTGGTGCTGGCGTCCACCCAGCCCCGGTGAGAGGGGAGCTGCTTCAGCCCTTCCAGGGCCAGCACCTGCCTGGAGCCCACTGCCACTTCTGGGAACTGATCTCTGGCACAGCAGAGCGGACACCTATGTGCTCAAACGCTCATCAGCAGCGGTGGATGGACTAAACCACGCATGGCCGTGCCATGCAGCTGTCAGCAATAAGGCAGGTCTGTGTGCAGACAGGCAAGACCCACACAATCCGTCTTAACTAAAAAAGCAAGTTGCAGAGACTTCTATACAACATGATCCAATTTCCATGGAAAAAGAGAAGACCGAGAAGGAGGGAGAGGTGTGCACAGACATCGAGGAAACTCACAACATTTACCTCCAGACCAGAGAGAGGCAGACGGAGGATGGAATTCAGAGCCTTTCACGTTTCAGATTCTATCTACCTATATCAATATTTGAGGTTTTGTAACTCCTCCATGTAATTTCTATAACCTGAAAACCTAAAAAAAAAGCCATTTAAAAACTGCCATTCTTGATGAGAAAGGAAGGTGCATGCTACTTCCGTCTGCAGAGAGGAGGTATGTTCCCCAGAATGGCTCCTGGGCACCTGCCGGTCCTCAGGTCAAGCACTCTCTTCCTTTCGATGAGTCTGGAACAGGTTCCTGCCTTACCCTAGTCCTCACGAGGCCCTTTCCACCAGCAGACAGCTGACAGCTACCATCACCTGCAGCCTGGGGTGCGGCTCTTAGAATCTCACTGGAGGCTGGTCCGCCAGCTCAATTCTCCAAGTTGGGCCTCCAGAAAATCTGCCTTGTAGCAAGGTGCTGCATTCCTCTCAGAATGAAGCAGTTTGGTTGAGCACAGAGTTTCCTAGAAATAGATTTTGTATGTCTGTGGCACAAATGGGGGTAGACAGGTGTGCACACATGTGCACAGACATAAATGCACACTGGCATGTGTGTGCTCAGCCCTGCCCCTACTTGGCAGGTTCTCAGGTTCTGTGGAGCTGGGGATTAGATGTCAGGAGCCAGGTGCATCGCCCCCACTGCTGACCGGCTGCTGTAAGGAACATGTCTCTGCAGGCTGCATAAGTGCCCTAGGGAAGGTGGCTGCCATGTGCCACCCTCCCCACCCTGTCCCACATCCAAGCTCTGCTGCAGACGTGAGGAGGTTTCCTCTGAATGTCCCCAGCTCAAGGCCCTGGGGCCTCAGGATTTGCTACTCAGAGTCACTCAGCACACAGACACGGACCGGGTTTTATTCAAGTGGTCAGGCATGGTGGCTTGGGGACATTCCACACATGGTTACAACACTTTACAAAGACATATGTTGACTCTGATCACCTGCTCCTCTGCCAACAATGAGTAACACTCACTCTCCCCTCTGCTCTTCATTGGTCCAGACAGTCCAGTTTCTGGCTCACGGCCTTGGAGGGCTGTCCTGGGAACATGTCTGATGTCCGAGCACAAGTGACCGTCCCAGGTTATGGGGGCTGGCTCTCCAGTTGGTCGTGTGGATCCGGTCACAGCAAATCTTCTAAGTCAGGGAACCTGGCTCCAGGGTTTCTGGGTGGTTCCTGGACACTGCCCGCTGCTCTTGTTCAGGCTCCCCGTAGCTCGCGCCAGCCATCCTGGTCACGGGCACTCGCACCCAGGCCTGTGATGTCTCAGAATGAAGATGCTGTAGCCTCATTGCTAACAGGGACCACTATCATAAAGAGGTTGGAGAACTGGCAAAGCAGTTGAAGCAGCTGGACGGGGTTGTGAGCAGAATGCCTGCCGAGGGGGGGTGTGCCCTGGACAGGGTGTGGGCCTGCTTTTCCCCACACCCCCCGTCCCCCGCCCCCGAGGCCACTCAGCCCCTCTCAGACCCACGAACAGTCAAAGGAGGCCAGGCGAGGACAGCTGCTTGCCAATACTGGATGGGAGCTTGATACATTTTAATCTTTCATTAAAATAATTCTCCACTCAAACAGAAATGACTTCAAGATTATTCTCATTAAGGAGAGAGCAGGTTTCCACCCCCACCAAGTAAAATGCCTGGTCTCCCTGCCCCGCGGGTGAGGTCACCACCCGCAGGGCCGCCGACGGAGCCCTGCCCGCTGCCTGCTGGGCAGGGCCTTCAGAAAGTGCAGGTGCCCTGGGAGGGGGGGGACCGCTCCACCCGCTGTTCTCACCTGGCGCCCTTCTCTGCACTCTCCCTGCCAGCCTGGCTGCCCCGGTGGAGCAGCAGCAGGTGGACAGCCCAGAGGTGGCCGTAGCGGGACTCGAGCAGTGGGGTACGGAGTGGGCGCTGGAGGGGCGGGTCCGCCCGGGCTCGCAGGAGAATTTAACGGAAGCCCTCGGAGGGCGGCTACGTGTCCTGCTCACAGGAGGGCTGCCCGGGGGACCTGGGGGCGGGAGGCCAGTGGTGCTGGTTATTCGGAGGGAGGGCGGCCAGCATCCCAGCTCAGGCCCGCGCTCCCCGCAGAACAGGCACTGAGATTAGGAAATTCCTCATTTTTTCCCTCAGTCGCTGGACCCAATACCTGGGCTTCAACCGCCTTGGTCTCTCCTACTCTCTTTGAAAATAGGGCCGGCTACACAGCCAAACATTAACGAGACAATTACTAAATGCTGGAGTTCTACAATCACTAGGTTTAACCCCCAGGCGGTTACAAGGTAACCCGGCTGGCTCGCCCCGCAATCCTGGCGGGGACCCCGGCTCACGGCCCTCACCGCGGCTCCGCTGCGCAGTGGCCTCACCGCTAGATGACCGAGGTCTCCGTCTGCAGGAAGGACGGGGTGCGGGAGCCACGGGGCACCTGCAGGGCGCCCTCCGAGCCGTTCCTGGAGATGGACGAGCTATGCAGCCTGTAGTCCCGGCCGGAGGGCCGGCTCGGGCACAGGCCTCGCCACTTCCTTCTCAGCTCGCTCTGCACCTGCGGGCGAGGGCAAACGCAAGGCGGGCGGTGGGGGTCAGGCGGACGACAGGCTTGGAACGGGACCCCAGGTGCCCTCTAATGCAAACACCTGTGAACGAACCCCTCCCTCTTCCGCCCTTTTCTGTGTGGCGGGTGCGACATTCCTGCCCGCCCATCAGACGCGCTTGGGAGGGTGCGGCAGGGAAAGGGACGCGGGACCCGACCGGGGCCTAGGGGAGAGTGTCCAGGCTGCGGAAACCAAGGCTCCGAGCTGCAGGTTCCAGGATCTTCAGTCCGTAGGACAGCAGCTGACACACCCAGAACCGAGAGAGCTAATTCGGATTTTCAGGGCATGCAGTGCTTTTACCTACGGTCCTGGTTCTGCTCCCTCAGTCCTGGTGAGGGAGTTCCCGGGGAGTTTGGAAAGAAGGAAGGGAGGCAGGTTTAGCAGTCGCTCAGGCCAACATGAGGGCCGCGAGGAACAGCAAGTAGCGAGAAAGGGGGAGCCAGCGAGGCGCCAGCTGGAGAGGCGGCCACAGCCCAGGTGAGTGGGGGCCAGCGCGGCGGGGGCGGGACAGAGCGGGGGGGGGCGGGGTGGAGGGCGGGGGGCGGGGCTGAGGATAGAGGAGCGGGGTGGGGTGGGGGTGGGGTAGAGGGTGGGGTGGGGGCGGGAACTCAGGGCATGGGGCGGGGCTCAGGGGGGAGCAGGGCAGGGGCGTGGGTAGAGGGCGAGGCGGGGCAGAGTTGGGAGAAGGGAGTGGGGTAAAATGTGGGGCGGCGGCAGAGGGTCAGCAGAGGGCGGGACAAGGTGGACCCGCGGGAGGACTGGCCGTGGACCCGGGAGGGGCCCCTGACTCCGTGACAGCGCCTGGCGGGCGGCGCAGACCCCCGCACGTGCGGGCAGTGTGAGCGGGGCCGAGACCCCAGGTGCTGGGCGGCGGCACTGACCCCATGGAAGGCTGGGCCTTTTGCAGGGCTGGGGCATTTTGGGGAATTCCTCATAAAGCGAGAATCTGTGCTTGCTTCCCAGAGGTGAGCACTTACTTCACTGTTCAGAAAGCAGTAGAGAACCGCCACCACCAGGCCCTGCAGGTGGAAGGGCGGTCAGAGGCCACTCGCCCCCGCCCCCGCCCCCGCCCCCGTCCCAGGGACGCCCAGCCCCTGCTCACCGCACCTGAAAGGATCCGATGCACAATTCGAACAGGGTCTGGTACTTGGAGGAGATCCCGATGGGAAACACGGCAAACACCATGTAGTGGACTCCAAACAGCGGAATGAGCAGCAGGGTGGACTTGGCGAGCCTCCTGCACCAAAGAGAAAGGATCCTGAGGTCCCCGCCCATTCTGGAAAGAATGTGTGAACTGACTGTCAGATCACCTTCCCTCCTACCGCAACGGAGCTCCTACAAGAAACTTGACAGGTTTGGCAAGAAGATACTGGTCTGAGGGGTCTCACTGCCCCTTGGGCCACTAGTTTTAATAGTTGAGACCCATCCCAGCATTTGAAGGGGGGGCAAGCTTTACTTTCAGATCAGAAGAGCAGACAAAACGGTGGTCCCTTGAACACACGTGTGACAGAGAGTGTCCCCGTGGAGAGCAGACTCAGAAGTCGGGGAGCCCAGACGGGATCTAATTTCTTTGTCACAGAGCTCTTACCCTCCCTAGTCCGAGCAGATTTTCTCCTCACCGTGTTGTTTGTAAAAAACAAAATAACTGAACGCAACTCCACCCTCTGAGGAGCCCCATTCCTTGTCTGAACCTTTCCCGCTCCCCAAGCGGGTGCTGGTCACGCTCCTCCAGGTCAGGGCTTCCCAGTTCCTCCTGCACCAGAACCTGGTCATGTTAAAACGCCGCTTGCTCCCAGCTCTGAAAGTCTGGGGTGTGACCTGAGAATGCATTTCTGTCAGGTTCCCGAAGATGCTGTGGCTGCTAGTTGGAACCCTGCTTTGAGAACTACTGCGCTAAGGCAGTGACTCTCACAGCTGCACTAGAGAGTCATCTGGGGGGCTCTTCAGCTTCCTCAAGTCTGCCTGGCCCTCATCCAATGTCAGGTCACTGCAGGTGGCTGGCATCTTCCCAGGGGATTCAACGTGGTCCTATGTGACCTTGCTTCCGCCACCTGGTCTGAGGGTCAGGAGCACTGGGTTCACCGGCTGGCCCACCAGGTGATGTGTATGCACATCAAGGCCCCCAAATGAACCACCAGCAGGTGCTCTAATGACCAGCCTCATCCTGGAAACTCTGAGTGAGGGGTGCCTCCTTGCTCCTCCCCCACCCAACACTTGGAAAAGTCACGAATTTCTTTACATATTTTTGAGTCACCTGCCTCAAACCTAGCACTCAGAGCCTCAAATGTAAGTTCTAGAAATGTGTTCATTTCTCCCAGTTCCCTCAAAAAACCCACCTGTGGTGTTTACCAGAGGCTTGCCTCTGTATTGGACCATCTGCACAAGCCCAGAAGCCCAGCCTACTCTGCAGCAGACGTGAACGCCCCTGGGCAGCAGGGAGAGCCTGCCCACCCTCCAGGCTGCAGCTGCAGATTTGCACATCTGACTTTACGAGGCCCGCTGTGCCTGCACTGCACTGACACTTGGGCTGGTGTCACCATGCGTGAGGATGGGCCCTGCAGGGAGCTATGCCGTTGGTTAAACTTCAGCGAGAACCTGCCTGAATTCCAATTATCCATCTGCCCAGAAGTGCTTTGTGCTGGTTTTTGGAAAAGGGTTCTAGAGGCTGGGCCCCAGGGACCCTGTGTGGGGAGACCTGTTACTACACTACTGAGACAGTTACAGGGAGAAGAAGAAGACGGCAAAGTACAACCAGGCGAGATCACAGACGTGCTCTGCCTTTTGTGTTATCCTGGAAAAAGACCAGATTCAATTATCCCCACTTTGTTTTGTTTCCAAAATAAAGCATCTGTCTCTAAGACCTACTCAGTGAACTTCCCACAGAACCCGGAGGGAAGGTCGGCAGGGCTGTGAACACGACTAGCAGAAACACTAGGAGTCAGTGTGAAGACAGCCTGGGTGGCAGGCATGGGGGGTGGGGCCAGGGGCCGCCCAGCTTCTCACCTGAGCCAAGGAAATGCTGCTCGGAAGGACTGCCCCGCACCCTGCGATCTGACGTGGCAACCCATCTAGCCCGGCCTCTGTGGTGGGCTGGGCAGAGATTTCCACGCCGGGCACAATGAGGGGTATGTGTGTTTCCTAACTCTGTCACAGTACTTATTGCTGCCAGGCACGAAATGTCTTTGAATATTAATTTAGTTAATTGAGTTTTGAATAAATCTCAGTTGATCCTCAGAGCCTCAGTGACAATTACACTATTATTTCTACTTTACAGGTGAGGAGACTGAGGCTCAGAGCAGCCCAGTCACTTTCCCCCAGGCCTCCATGACCACCAGGATGCTGCCCATCTCCCACTCTGTTTGAAGGAGGGGAGGGAGGAGACGGCTGCGTGGGGCCCACCCTCGGGGCAGGCTGGTAACCTGCGCAAGAGCCAGGGCCACATAGCTTTCAGCAGCTGCAGCTCCAACCAGGTCTGTCTGAACCCAACCACTGTACCAGCTGTACCAACCACTCACACCAAACTGATTTTATTTTGTATCTGAGTTGTGCGCTGTATCTTTTCCTTATAAATTCGTGACAGACATGTACAGAATCTTCAAGTTCCTTTACTGTCTCAGAGCCTCAAGAATTTTTTTTTTTTTAGGAAAATTGTTGGATCTCGTAGATCCACAGTCATGTGGAGGAGGCTTAACCTCTGCTCCCTTTCCTGGGAAGGGAGAGGGTCTCAGCCATCCCCAGGCTGTCACTCAGCATGTCCACAAACATCAGCGGAGTCATGATCAAGCACAAGGCCCGACACCAGGTGCCACCTGAGCCCTGAGGTCTGAGGGGGCAGAAGAATTAAACATGAGGTATAAATAAGGTGTGGCCAAGGAGAAAGGTCAGATGACAACGCAGGAAAGTAGGCAAAGCACCTCGAGAAGCAGCTCCCTGGGGGGCATCATGATGGAAGGAGGGCCTGACAGTTGCCAGGGCAACCTGCCCTCGGACAAGACCCTCCGTCTCTGGGGGTTCCTGTGAAGTGGCCAAGGGCACACGCCTGCGACTGAAGGAGGAGAGCTGGGGCCCTCTGGGCCTGGCTCTGATCTCCTCACACGCGCTTCGTCCTCACCCTTGGGTCCTGGGTGACGAGGTGTGTCTAAGCACATACTCACTTGTACTGGGACTGGTCATTGCCACCAACATCTGGGGATGTCAGCTTCTGCAGTAAAATTCGTATAATGCTAACAAAAAGGATGAAATTGACCTGCACAAAGAGAGATGACACATTTGTGTGTGATGCCCCCTGGAAAGGAGGCCGGGATGTCTGTGGCTGAGCCTCACCAGTTTCAGCAGGGCCAGGGCCCAGCACAGCTGCCTGCCGCCCCCCAACCCCGAGAGCGGGACAGTGTCCCCTGCAGTGTCACATACACTCTGGCCCTGGGCTGCGGCGGCTAAGTAAACTGACTTTGAGATGTGCAACGGACAGACCGAAACCTGGTTCAGCTCAGAGGCTGCACACTTGGTCCTCCCGACGGTGATTCCCCTGAGGGTCCCCTGAAGGAGCAGTCTCCTTCTCACCCACCCCCTTCCCTGAGACTCCACCCTGAAGGTGGGCTGAGCCCACCGTGGAAGAGCTCGGCCTTGGGGTTCGGGCCTCAGAAGACCCAGGAGAACGGGGCTATTTATATTTACTTCTGGGCAGCAGCCCGCTCTTTGCCCAAGTGTGCAGCCTGGAGGGTCACTCGTGTTTCAATACAGAAATGACTTACTATAATGGAAATTAAAATTGGTGTTCGTATAAGCCACCAGGGAACACTGTGGTCGTTGGTATCTCAGCAACTGTTGAGAGAGGGAGTCACATTACCACGGATGATTCCAGCTACAAATCCAGCACAGGCTAAGCGCACTGCCCGGGACTCACCCCTTACAGGGTGCTTGCAAAACAGAGCCCAAAGCCCCCTCCCCTCCCCTCCCCTCCCCTCGGGGTTGTTAGATGGTCCCTCTTGACTGCCGTGCTCCACCCTGAAGGCACAATTGCTCTGCACTTAGAGATCTGCTGATGCAGAGGCAACTCCAGAAGCTGGGAGAAGGGGCAGGCCAAGCCCTAGGAAGGCCCACAGCCTGGGCGTTGTCCACCCTGAAGGCACAATTGCTCTGCACTTAGAGATCTGCTGATGCAGAGGCAACTCCAGAAGCTGGGAGAAGGGGCAGGCCAAGCCCTAGGAAGGCCCACAGCCTGGGCGTTGGCGCAGCTTTCTCCAGCTGACATCGCAAAGAGAAGTCTGCCTTCTGAAAATCAGTTCTCCTCAGCTCCCAAATGTTTAGTATTAGTATCTTGAATGAAAGCACAATGCCATCAGAATAGCTGAGGCAGGCACTGCCAGGAACGTTTGTCCAGTAACAGGTTTCAGTTTTGCTTTTCAGCATAAGGGCTGGCTCCAGCGGGAGGCTGGGGTTGGGTGCTGGTGAAACGCCTCCCTTGTTCCCTCGGTCACCCGCACTCCCTCCCAGCAGGGGCAGAGGCCCACCCTGGACCCCAGCTGGGGTTGACAGTAGGATGTGGGGCTCCTGGAACCCACAGGGCAGAGGGGAGGCTTCCCACAAATGCTGTCTTAGACCTGCAGCCCTGGCCCACCCTGCAGCTGCTCCTGGTGTGGGAGTGAGCCAGGCCGAGGCCAGGAGAACTGCCCAAAGTGCCAGTGACAGATACATGTCACATAAACTACAGCCATACAACTGGACTTTGAGAGGCTCATTACCAGAATAGACAACTGGTAGACCACAGCCTCGTGGTGGGAACTCTTGGTGCCTGAGTTTGGGGTCTTGTTCTGGCTCATTGTACTCACCAGGCAGAATGTCTGCGGCCCTAGGCCGGCTGCGCTGTCTCAGAGGGTGGTTCCCAGCTGGCCATTGTGACCTGGCTCAATACTGGGCTCTGCGTTTGCTTGGCGCCCTTTTGTGAATACTGCTCCAAGCTCTGGGACGCTGTTCTGTCTCTGCCCGGTTTACCCCAAACTCAGCTCTGCTGTGAGACCTGGTTCAGTCCCATCTCTCCCATGGCTTCTCCCGATGAAGTTCAATGTCCTCTCCATCAGGTATTCAAATCCTCAGCTTGGCCACATGTGCTGCCTTCTGATCAGTCACGGGGCCTCTCCCTAGTTTCCCAAGACTTGGTGATGCCAGGAACTTAGCGTCACTAGATGGATCTCAATTAAAAGGCAGAGGTACAGGCCCAGCACTCACCCTGTGTCTTCTAACGAGAGCCTGGCTGCAATCCACGCACCTGTGCAGACAGTGGGGATGCCTGCAGAAAGACACCTGGTTACCACCACCCACGCTAGTTCCCTGGACCAGCCCTGCAGGGACAGAGTGAGCCTTCGTCAGCCCAGCCATCAAGGACCAGGGCTTTCTGATGAGCAAGTGGAAGCTCTTCATAATACAGACAAGTTTACGCTCATGCCTGATGAAGCAGTGAAGATAATCTGAATGCTTTGAAAGCTGAACCTTCACGGGCCTGAAACAAATCACCATTTTTTTGTGGGTGTCTGTGTCAACGTGCTGGCAAGGCTGTGTCCAGACATGGCGGTGACCTGAAGGGGTGCTCCTGGCTGTGAGTGTGGGGGTCCCGCAGCTTTACCCCCTTTCCAATTCTGGTCAGTGTGGAGTCCCACTGACGGGCATGTGGTCGGGACTCAGGATGGACGGCCCCCTGCTTTTTCTCCTCCCAGGCCCCTTCCTTCTGACTTTCCCAGCATCAGGGTACACCTCAGCCAATGAGAGAGCAACCTGGTTCTCAGAAATATTAATGTACTGGCTGCAGGGACCTCCAGTGGCCCTAGGAAAGCTCTTCCTACAGGCTCAGCAAAGTGCTTTCGAGCTGAAAGAGTCTGCATTTACAGGTCAGAGAGGACGGAATCAGGAACCTGGAGGGTTTGGGGGTGGCAGTGTGCGGCAGGGCAGGAGTCCTTACCCCATCCAATCAGGAGGTAGGCCACAAAGCGTCAGCTGGGGGAGAATATGGCCACCAGGAGGGTGTGGAGATACAGCCCCTCCATCAGCAGCCAGCAGAAGTTGGCCATGATGCAGTACTGGAAGACCACCAGGCTCAGCTTGCAGCCCACCTGGAGCCAGACAGCAAGAGACACACACTCATGGCAGGCAGCGCCGGGCAGGGTGCAGCACGTGCTCACGCCCTCCGTGTAACCCGACCCTGACACAGAGGTGTGAGCCCAAGTGTGTGCGTGTCAGGGCACGGCTGGCCGGGGTCGCTGGAGGGTAAACACCAGGTGAAGGCAGATGCCCACGTTGTCCCGGAGGTGATTTGTAACTCTGAGGGAACACAAGCGGCACCTGGCACAGCCTCTCTCTACCTCATCCCACCTCCTCTCCCAGCTGCATCCTCACCCTCAACCCTGCACCCCCACCTTTCTCCCTCCTCCTCCCTCCCTGCACCTCCTCTCCCGGCTGCAACCTCACCCTCCACTCACTCCCACTTCTCTTTCTCTGTCTTCCTCACTGTCCACTCTTAACAAGAGATAGGAAAATAAAGGGGAAAAACAAGAGAAACCCAGCAAATAAATTTTCCCCAGGCGTTTCAAAAGGGAAAAAATATGTGTTACACAAAATAAATATATTTTAATCTCTCAGAACCCCACATAAGTAAACATGTCAGGTATTTCTACATCATGAGCAAACATGGCATTGAGGCTTATAGTCACTAAGCTCATATAAATGTTCTACAAATCCAGCACTTTATTTCTATTTTTCTGTATCTTTGCAGCCTCCTCCCCAGATATGTATCTGTGGGTGGGGTGGACACATCCACATACGTGTGCAGATACACTCTTATGTGTATGTGTGTGGATTTACTCATACGTGTGCACGGAGCAGATGTGCTTGCAGGAGATGCGCGGCAGCTTTAAAGCTGCTGTCGGGCTGGAAGGAGCTCTGGCCCGCGGAGGCTCCATTCTTTCCAGGACACCCAATCCCGTTACCTGTCCTCGTTTCTCTTGCCTCAGTTAAGCATGATTCGGTTTCTTTCTAAGGTACGGCACGGACGGCTGTTACCGTGTACTGATGCTGCGTGCAGGGAGTGTGGTCTGGCACGTGGAGGCTGCCCACGGGCCACCGTAAGTGGACAGATGCACATCATAACACAACTGTGAAAACAGGGGCAGCAGCCCGGGGCCTCGGGCCTCAGCACCACCCGCTCATTGGAACAGTGGCAGGAGTGTGTGCTGCGTGTGGAGGGGGAAGAGCTCTCCGCCTCCCGGAGGAGGAAACCATGGGGCCCTGCTGCTCGTCCAGGGGGGCGGGTCCCGCACCCATGGCGGTGTCTCCCCCTTTTGCAAAGCTGCCCAGCACTGTTTGTTACAATTTCAATACAGATGCCCTTTGATCCGTCCAGTCCCCCTCCAGGGCCATCTGATCGAGGGAGAAGCACCAGTGCGCAGAGACATCCGGGCGGTGATGCTTGTGGCGGCAGAACGTAGAAAACCAAGGTGGGCATGCTGTTACTGGTGGGACGGCTACAGTTTTATCACACCTCACGCTGGGTTCAGGGGAGATCCTGAGACAGGGGTAGACACGGAGGATTTCTGAGATATCCTGCTGAAGGAGGAAAGATGCAGAAAACATGTGTTTAAGGTGATTCCAATTCCATTTTCTTGGGAAAATGTTTAAAATGCAGCCTTTGCTCATCCACCAGTGAGTGCTCCCAGGACAGGAGGTCTGGGGAGCCATGCGCTGTCTGCTGACCTCATCTTCTTCAGGCCTGGAGGGGCTGAGCAGCCACGTGGCCGGGACAGTGCCCCACAGGGACCTCGCAGGTCTGCCAAGTCCAGCAGGTCCTCACCCTGCTCCGGGAGCCTCCCACCACCATGGCCAGGCATCTGGGGACCACACTGGTCATCCACGGGGGCTCCTGCTGCTGGGCAGCTTCCAGGTGGCCGTCTGGTCATTCATTTCTCTAGACTAGAGCATGACTTCCACAGGACTTGGATGAACCCCAAACCAACCAGGGCAGAGAAGGAGGCCCACATGTTGCAGGGCGGGGCCATAGTGGGGAGGGGATGGGGCTCTGTCCCTGGGTCCACTTTCTGATCCAATAAAGACACTGGCTTCTCGGAGGCCAAGCTGATCGAAAGGGATGGGACAGCTGCACCCACCCCAGGGTCGTCAAAGGTAAACATGTGTCCTCCCGGGCCAACAGGACATGAGGCGTCTCCCTAGGGTGCTGGGAAGACTGGCAGGTGCTGGTAGGAGCGAGTGAACAGGATATTTTACTTGAATATGTGACAGTGATGGTTGCAGGGCTGAGACAGCAGGTGAAGTGGGCCTTGGCACCTATGCGGGGCTGACAGCTGGAGCCTCAGTGTGCAGCAAGCAGCAGACGTGATGGCTGTGGCAACGTCCACTTGTGTGGTGTCACATGTCCTATGTCCACAGCTGCAGACACTCGCCAGACGTGGCTCCCCAGCACCACGCAGAGCCCTGACCAGCCATCCTTCCCAGGTGGGATCCAAAACATGCGATGGAGCAGAGTCTGGAGAGTGTGTGAGCTGCACACACATGCCAGTGTGTTTCTGCATGCATGTGCACCTTTGTGCATGTTTCCGTGTGTGCCCTCGTGCACACGTGTGTTCTGGGCACTGCTCACTTCCCCTCCTCCTGCCCCTTCTGCCTTTTCACCTGGGGCTGTGAGCCCAGGGCCCTCCGCCACGTGCAGACCCCTAGCCCAGCCTCCAGCCACTGCAGAGCTCAAGGCCTCTGAGTTTGCCCTGACTCTCTGGGCAGGTGGGGCTCGGGGCAGGGACACTGGTTCCCGTTGCTCCCCCATCCCTCAGTGGGGGCCTGGCAAGGTCCTCAATCTACGCAGCAGGAGACAGTTGAGGGCACAGCTCCGGATCAAGTGCCTGGTGTTTGTGGATCCATCAGGGACACCGTGTCCTTTAACAAAGAGCCAAGTGGGGAGGGCTCCTTCAAGCAGAGGTTTGAGACGCATGGAGAAGTGATGGAAGGTTCTTGGCAGGAGGGAACCTGGGTCTCCCGCTCCTGGTGCTGGGCGACCCCCTCTACACTCCGGGGACCCCATCTGGGGACAAAAGCCCTGTAGCCCCACCTCCACCCGGGGGCGGGATTTGCCAGGTGGAGGATCGCCTCAGTTTTATTATTACGCTCAGTCCACACACGTGGCTGGCAAGACTGCCCCCAGATGTGTATTTACGTGCAGGCCTCGGAGCAGCCTCCACTATCTTAAAACGACAGTGTTTCAAATCTGTTCTGTCCAGGGCAGCGGTGCCAGTGGGTGAACCCACCGTTTGGAATGCGAGAGGGGGCCAGCTTTCTGGCTCCGAGCGAGAGAGGCGCCGGCCCCGGAGCCGGGATCACGGCGGGGAAGACGCTGCACGGGGACTCCATCTCGGAGGAGCTCGATAACCGCACCGCGCTGAACTGGCCCCAGAGACCCACGCGCGGCCACCACAAACCTCGCCTGCACCTGTGGAAACTGCTGGTTCAGATGCTCATCCCCGTGTCGCTAGCTGGGCGCCGCGGGCACTGTCCCGCACGGGAGGCTTCCTCCCAGCCATCGGGGAAGCACCCACTGCTCAGGTCTCGGACATTTGCGGAGAAAACACGGGGGAGCGGGAGGGCGAGAGGACGTGTGTCCACCTGTGCCAGGACCTCCCACCCCGGAGTGGCCCTGCATCCCGCCGGGGGGGCCGTCGCAGGAGCCTGGCTCTGCCGGGGGCCTGCCTCGCGCCCGCCCTGCAGCCGCTGGCGGTGCTCGGGTCCTGCCAGTCCTGGGCCTGCTCCGGCCTCCGGCCAGTTTCCTCTCCTTCCGCACCGACTGGGACCTCGGACCCGGGCACCGGCGCCGGGACTTCATCCCAGTGAGTATCCCCACCCACCTTCAGGGAGAGGACCCTGCCCGGGGACAGCCTACCCAGGAGGACGGCTGGTCGGGGCAGTGCAGCGTGCCGGAGTTGGAGTACAGGATGTCGTCCTTGACCAACACGGAGAGAGCTCGCAGGATGAAGGAGAGGAACAGGTTCAGGTGGATGTAGTTCCGGGTGCAGCGCAGCTTCCTGCGGGGGTGGGGTGGGTGGGGGAGGGGCGCCATGGAGGGGGAGGGAGAGGACGTTGGGGACAGGGAGGGATGTGGGGGAGGGGTGAAGGTCGGAGGGGAAGGGGAGGAGATAGATGATCACTGTTTTGTGCACACTTTAGTGATTGCCTCTGTGGTTTTAGTCTTAAGGCTTCTTTTTTATGGAAGTTATTTATCTAACCGTTCCTTATTGTATATTTAAGATGTTCTTAGTTTTGCATTATGGTAAATTTTTTTCTTACATAAGTCTTTTTCCTTATTTCTGACTTATCTCTTTAGAAGCAAGATTTCAGGATAAAAGTATGAAGCAAAGATGTCTCGAGACTGCAGGGGCCTGCACCCACTTCACAGATGTGAAGACCACGTTGTCTTTACAGCAAACTTCCTGCAAGGCCCACAGCAAATGACCTGTCTTTGAACTTAACTTTATGCGATATTTTGCTTCTCTAAAAAATTCCCAGAACATTTTGTTTATAATTCTTTTACAACACTTAAATTCTACTTTGCAGAAGACTTAATTGGATATTTGATTTAACTCTGACTTTTAATTGTTTGGAGTCATTAAGAAACAAACTGCCCCACACAAATGCACTTCCAAGATCATTAAACATTAACTCTGGTTAAGTAAGGTTAAGGAAAGTTTAAAAATTTTGAAGAATGTTAAAAAATGTATACTAAAGTGGTCTTCCACTTGTGGCTACTAAAGGGGAGCTTATCTGACTACCCTCCCACCAAGGGGTCAACACGATTTTAAACTCTGGAGAGTAGCCAAAGCAGCTGGGACTCGAAGGACAGGCCCCTGGAGAGGAGGGAGGCATGGAGGCCCTGTGGACACCCACCCCTTGTCACCTCTGCTGGTGGTTAACTCATGTCTCAGGGCACAACGACCACTTAGAAAGCAGAGGCTGAGAGCTTATGACAATGTCACTGGACAGCATGGGCCACAGAGGAAGTTAAGGGATTTCAAGTAACAGATGCAAGCAGCAATCATTCTGGAGAAAAGGGAAACACAGAAAGTCCAAATTTCAGCAGGCAGTCACCTACTGAGGCTTTCCTTCTTTTATTTCCAAGGTGTTCATGTGCTGCTTGAGCAGAAGAATCCCCAGGTTTTCATTCAAAACCCTGAAGTGCTGTGACTTAGGAATAATGACAAACCAGAAGTAAACTGGCCTTCACAGAGCCTGGAATACAGCCTCAAATCAGCTCAGTCCCTGACTGTCTCAGGCTGGTCTGCCCATCTTGCTAGAAAAATTAAATCCTCTCTGTAGTCAGATGTAATCAGAAGCCTTTATAACTTAATTATTTGTGATTTCAATAATAAATTGCTAGGTATGCCAGAAACAGGACCAAATGATCAAATGCAGTTAAAAAGGAAAAGCAAAAACGAAACAAAGGACAAAAAGAGAGCCAGTTACTGGCATTTTAAGACATAGACTATAAAATTACCCTGGTTAATATATTCAAGGAAATTGATAAAGAAATGAATTTTATTATAGAATGGAATTGATTATAAAAATCAAATGACAAACTGAAAACTTAAAAAAGAACCTTGAAACTAAGAATAAATTACTGGTGTAACATTAGACACAATAAATCAGAGTATTAGGAACTGGAAAATAGATCAGTAGACTATGTCTAGATTAAAGTAGAGAGAAACAAAATAATCGAAAATATAAAGAAACAATAGGAAATATAAGGGAAATGGTGAAAACATTAAACGTGTGAAAATGGAGTTTCAGAAGGAGAGGAGAGAGAATAAGGTAGAAACAATATTTGAAGAGATTCTAGCCAATAATTTTTGAAACTGATAAAATATAATAAGAGACTAAAGAAATTCCACTAACCCCAAGAAGGAGAATTACAAAGACTACACAAGTCCCGTGATAGTGTAAATGCTGAAAACAAAAGACAAAGACAGAAATCGTCAAAGCACCCAGAGAAAGACACATCCTTCAGTGGAGTAATGGTGAGGCTTTTTCAAAAGAATTGATGATGTACATCTTTAATGTGATGAAAGAAAGTAACTGCCTACCAAGAATTCAGTACTCTCAAAAATATCCTCAGAAATGAAGGCAAAATTAAGATGATTTCAGGCAATCAAACCCTGTGAGAATTCATTGCCAGGAGGCCTGTGCTGAAGGAAACCCTAACGGGAGGTCTTCAGGCAGGAGGAAGATGGTCCCAGGTGGAAACATGAAAACACAGGAAGAACAAAGAGCAAGGAAGACAATAGACGATGACTCTAAGCAAACACCGACTTTGGAAACAGCAGCAGTAGTAACCATGCCTTGTGGAACTTAAAATACATGCAGAATTAGAACGCAGAATAATGACACAAAAGGCATGAGGGTGAGCAGATATAATTGCTGTAAAGTCTTGAATTGACTGGGAAGCAGTAAAAATAGTCATTGGAGGTTTCTGCCTATGAGACAAGGATGCATGTTGTAAATGTGGTGTGAAAACTAGAAGAACACTAGAATATATAACTGGCAATCTAAAAAGGAGAAATTGGGATAATAAAAATACTTGATAACTTAAAAAGAAGCATGAAGTGATACAAGAGAAACAAGGCACAGCTGAAATAACAGAGCAAAGACACAGAAGGTGGACTGGAACTGTAAGCTGTCAGTCAGTAGTCTAACTGTGAGTGTAAAAATACTGCTCGTAAAAATAAAAAGTCAGACCAGAAATAAAGAGCAGATCTCAATTAAATGGAGCTTTAAAACACTCACATTAAATACAAAACAGGAAGTTCAGATAAAAGAACAGAAAACAATACACTTTGCAAATATCAAACAAAAAAAAGCTAATATAACCACATTAATATAAAAGTAGATTTTTAAGGCAAAAGGCATTACTAACCATGGACAATTTCACACGAATATATAACATTAAATAGGTATGCCCCTAATAACATAGCCTTAAAATATATAAAGCCAACAGTGAAAGGAGAAATAGACAAGCTCACAAATATAGCTGGATATTTTACTGCATATCTCTCAGTAACTGACAGGACAAGTACTTAAAATAAATAGTAAAGATTAAGAATATTTAAATAACATGATTGATAAATGATGTGAATGACACCTTTAACATACAAACCAATAACTGCAGAATTTACACTGTTTTCAAGTGAAAACAAAACTTTACTAAAATAGACCACAATCTGAGTCATAAACCAAGTCTCAAAAAAAGTCACAGGGTTTAAGTCATGGGGTATGCTCTTTGATTACCATGAATTAAGCCAGAAATCATTAGCAAACTGAAAAGGAAAGTAATAACAGATTGGAAGTTAAGCTATGAATTTCTATAGCCTATGAGTTAAACAAGATAATCAAAAGAAGAGTTTAGAAAAATTAGAACTAAATGATAATGGAAAACACATCTTTAACTTGAAAGATGGAACTAAAGCAGGTCTGAGAGGGAAATTTGTAGATATAAATAAATGCATTTTAAACCAAGGAATGCTGAACATCTAACTTAAGAAGCTAGAAAATGAACAAATCAAAACCAGAGAATGCAGAAAGAAGGAAATAATAAAGATAAAAATGCAAGTCAGTAATAAAAAGCATACAAGAGAGGAAGTTAAAGGTAAAAATCTGTTCTTGGAAAACACAACTGATAAAGCTTTGCACAGGAAGATACATCAAGGTACAAAGAAGGAAAATACAGCTGGCTCACACCAGGAATGGAAAGGAGACAGCAGTATAGCTCTTACACACGTTAACAGTGTAGTGAGAGAATACAGAAACGTAGATGAAGCAAACAGATTCCTTCTCATGACTAACGTAAGAAGAAACAGAGAATCTGAATCATCATGTGTCTGTTTTTAAGAATTTGAACCTAAAATAAGATTAAAACTTTCCCACAAGACAACTCTCAGCCCAGATGGCTTCCACAAACGTTACGGAAGAAATAACACCTTATCTAACCCAGACTAGTCCAAAGAATAGAAAAGAGGGGCACCTTCCTATTCACCTGTGGACCAGCACAGCTGTCAAGTCAAAGCCCAATGTTATGAGAAAGGAAAATTATAGATCAAATTCATGAATGTAGATGCAAAAATCCTCAACAAGATGTTAGTAAATTACACCTAGCCATGTAATAAAAGGGTGATATATCACAACCAAGTAGGGTTAATTTTAGGGATAAAAGCTACATTTAATATTAGAAAATCTATCTATGCAGTTTTTCACATTAAATGAACAAATGATAAAAAACCACCTGCTCGTCTCAATATATGCAGAAAAATCAGTATGAAATTCAGCACCTATTCATGATGAAAACTCAGAAAACTGGGAATCGAAAGGAATGTTCTTAACCTGGTACAGCGTATCTTCAGAATGTCTGCTGCAATGTCATGCTTACAGTGACACTGTGAGCTCAGAAAGAAGAAAAGGTGGTCTCTTA
This sequence comes from Vicugna pacos, assembly GCF_048564905.1. Lineage (NCBI taxonomy): Eukaryota > Metazoa > Chordata > Mammalia > Artiodactyla > Camelidae > Vicugna > Vicugna pacos. Next base: position 1,433,665 of record NC_132990.1, read on the forward strand.
GCATCATTTCTATTCAACACTGTACTTTACAAAAACAGGAGTTTCACATAGAAGAATCCACATGAAGTTACAGGATAATTATTACATTTGTAAATAAATTTAGCAAGGCTGCTGAGGCAAGATTTAGTATGCAGAAATCAATTCCTTTTTTAGAAAGTTATATATACACAAATATATACAACAGCATAAACGAATACTTCATATGACTATTAGGAGATGCCCAATTCGATAACTCAGAAAACCACAGAACACTATTGAAAGAAATTAAGGAAACTCAAACAAATGGAAAGGTCTGCTATAATCACTGGTCGGATGACCAAAGCTGTAAAGACATCCAGTCTATCCAAGCTCATCTATAGATTCAGTGGAATCAGAAGTGAAATCCTAGCAGGATTTTTTTAGTGGCTACTGACAAGCTGATTTTTAAAAATTCACATGTAAGTGCAAATGAGCAAGCTCTTCCTAGTGTGAAAGGAGAGTTGACAGACTTACACTGGGACTCAGGACTTCTCACAAAGGCACAGCAACGGCAGCAATGTAAAAATGGCTCAGTGACAGACGGGAGTGTCCCGTCCCTCGATACACGGTCACAAAGGCACCATTGCAATGCACGGGCACAGGGTGGCATTCCCAGCAAATGGTCCTGGAGAAACTGAACACACATACTGCAAAAGCAAGTGAACCTTAACCCCTGCCTCACACTGTACACAGAAATACATCATCAGTGGATCCTAAAGCTCAACTTGAGAATTCAGGATAGTAAAATTTCTAGATGATGACTAAGAACATGCTAGAGAGTTTTAAACAGTCTCAGGAAGCCCTGACTATGCAATGCAAGTGGTCAACAGACGTCACTAAAACAAAGAACTTTCGCTGATCAGAAGACTCACTAGGAGAGTGTAAAGTTGAACCACAGTGCTGGGGATAAAAGCTGTGACACCCATGTCTGACAAAAGGTTCAACTACAGCTTTCCACTCCTAAAAATTAACATAAGAAAAAAGAGACAGCTAAATAGAAAAATGAGCAAACACTTGGAATAGTACTGCTAAAAAAGTTTCCAAACATACCCTCACCATCCACCAAGGAAATGCCAATTAAAACACAATTCTATGTTATGATGGACCCAACTGGATGGCTAAATTTTAAGAAGTTGGCAATAACAGATGGTGGCAGGGAGGTGATGTGAAAGGAATCTCCACACTGCAGGTGCACGTGTGATGTGTCTGGGAAGATTACATCTCTGCAGAGCCTCGGACCGCACACACAATGTAAGTATAAGATAAATGTAAGTGTAAACATAAGTGTGCGCACATACACACACCCCCACAGCTAAATGCGCAAGACACAGTGCATGAGGACACTCACAGCAGCATTACTTGTCTGAAGTCAGCCATGTATCTGTGGACAACTGAGAGAATAAATACGTTTTATTATCTTCAGACAGCAATGAAGAGTACAGGATGGCCACATGCAACAACATGGGTGAATCTCCCTGCAAAAGGCTCAGTGAAGGGATCTGGAGGCTGGGGCTTCCACTTTGTATGATTCAAAGACAACATTTTCAAAATGAGGCAAGAGTAACGTGTGGTGTCAGGAATCTGAATAATGGCACCTTCTGGGAAGCGGGTGGTTACAGACACAGCGTCATGAGCACGGCTGCGGTGCCGACAGTGCCCTGCACCTTGGCCTGGGTGCTGAGCTCACTGAAGACCAGCATCACACTGCAGGTGGAAGACATACCCACTTCCCCTAGTGTGTACTTCCCGAATAAAAGTTTATTTTTATGTATTTAACACGGCTGCAGAGCCTTAGCAAATGAAGACATTAAGTATAATGCACAGCTGCTCAGGTCTCGGAGCAGTTCTGCAGCTGTGTGACCCAGGTCTAAAGGCTGCTGGACCCCTGCTCCCGGTGGTGCAGCCGCTGCCCCTACTGCATGTGTCTCGTGTTGGGGGCTCTCACCACTCCAGGTCACTTTTCCTTTCTTTTCTCCTCCCCTCCCTCCTCCCCACGTCTTTCCCCTGAGAGGGGTTTGGGATTTACTGCTGTCACCCGGGTCTGCAAGCCACCCAAGCAAGTCTTGCTGCCCAGGGTCTTAGTGATGGTCTTCACAGACGCTGTTCACTTGAAGTTCCATCTCGAAGTGCGGCTCTGCTAAAGGACGGTGGATGTACCTGACGGTGAGTTCCCCGGTGAGCCAGGCGGGAATCTGCCCCAATGCAGGCTGCGAGTGGGCCCTCAAAGGTGAACGGGGTGCAGGTGGTCATGAATCAGGGCTGTGCCCTCAGCAGCTCAGCAGCCTGGGGCGCACGGCACCTCTTGGGCCTCCTTTCTCTAGCTGGCAGAGCTGGGACGTGAGAGCACTGACCTGGTGGAGGCACTGTAAGGGCTAAACTAATAAAGCACACAGCGCAGTGAGGACTGGTGCTGCCACATCCATGCCTGGACCACAGGGCGTGCTCAAGGATGTCAGCCACAATGACCCCCTGCGACTTCTGCACAGAACTCGGCCCTGTGTTTGTCACCCAAGTCTGCATACACTTTGCAAATGGGAAGAAATGAGCAGCTCCATTTCTCTGTCCTTAAAGTAAGAGCATGTCTGCTTAATGCTTTCTTAGCTCATGGACTATTATGGAGAATAAATGTTCAATGACTGCAAAGAATTCTGTTTCCTGGGTGTAATTACTGGGGCAATGGAGCATATTATTTTCATAAGATGGATTTTAGAATCAACTCACTCTCACAGCTGTCCAGGGAGGTGACATCGGGTGAGCAGGTCTGGCCGATGTTGGCAGGAAGGTGCCCGAAATGAAGGCAGAGATGAGAACTGCACACCAGCCTGGGCTCTGGGCACTTTTTCTAGTGATTGTTACATACTGGACCAGCAGAATGACAAGTTCTTTTTTTAACCAAGAAGTGTCACCTGCAGGTGACTAATGACATCCAGGTATAAAAGATTGTGTTGGATACACGTAAAACCATTTGAGATTCTCTTAATGCATCATGTCCATATTTGCAATAATTCCAAAATGCTATCAGGCTGGCTAATTAAATATGTCACACAGTACAAATCTGAGGGAAGCTGCTGAGGTCAAGTATTTGGATTGCTCAAGATTAGAGCTCTTTAAAAACAAACAAATTTTTCTAATTCAAGTTACCCTATGCCAGCTTACCTCCCTAAATATTTCCTTTCATTTTTGTATTTCACAATTTCAATATTTAAAAATGTACAGCAAAATACAGAACATAGCAGAACAAATATTAATATTGTATCAGCCTTTTTTAAAGAACTAAAACATGATGGGTCATCCTCACATTTTTCAAAGTGCAGTTCTGGATTAAAGGCATTGCCTTGAGATTCAGCCAAGATGGTGGAGTAGATGGACCTTGAGCTCACCTCCTCTCATGAGCTCACCAAAATCACAAAAACAAACATTGATTAAAAAAAGACTGGAACCTACCCAAAAAAGATCTTCTATGACTAAAGACGTAAAGATGGAACCACAGCGAGACAAGTAGGAGGGGTGCACTTGAGATGTATCAAATCCCATACCCTCGGGTGGTGACCCACAAACTGGAGAAAAATTATATTGCAGAGGCCCTCCCACAGGAGTGAGAGATCTGAACCCCATGTCCGGCTCCCCAGCCTCCAGGTCTGGCACTGGGAGGAGGAACCCCTAGAGCATTTGGCTTTGAAGTCCAGTAGGTCTTGGTGGCAGGAGCCACAGGATTGGGGGAAACAGAAATTTCATTCTTGAAGGGCACACACAGTATCTCATGTGTACCGGGACCAGGGGCAAAAGCAGTTCCTTCATAGGAACCTGGGCCAGACCTGCCAGTCCTGGAGGGTCTCCTGAGAGTGGCTGTGGCTCACCCTGGGGACATAAAAGCTGGTAGTGGACATACTGGGGAGTGTTCATATGTATGCACTCTCTTGGAGGCTGGCATCTTGGGTCTTGGGTCACCAAGACCTGGCCCTACCTAAGAGCCTGTAGGCTCCAGTGCTGGGACACCTCAGACCAAACAACACACTGGGTGGGAACACAGTCTCACCTGTCAGCAAACTTCCTAAGCCCACAGTCACCTCTAGACAAGCCCCTTGACACAGCTCTGCCCATCAGAGGCTCAGTCTTACCCACCTGTGGGCAGACACCGGCCCCTCCCACTAGGAAGCCTGCATGAGCCTCTAGACCAGCCTACCTACCAGGTGGCAGACACCAGAAGCAAGAAAACTATGATCCTGTATCTTGCAGAACTGAGTCTGCAAACACAAATCCAAAACAATTTACAAAATGTCAATAAGAACATATGTACCAATAATTACCTTAAGTGTAAATGGAATAAATGTTCCAACCAATAGACAGTGGACAGATTCTTAGAAAGGTGCAATCTCCCAAGACTGAACCAGGAAGAAACAGAAAATACGAACGGACCAATTACCAGCACTGAAACTGAATCAGTAATTTAAAAACTCCCAACAAACAGAAGTCCAGGACTAGATGGCTTCACAGGTGACTTCTACCAAACATGTAGAGAAGAGTTAACAACTATCTTTCTGAAACTGTTCCCAAAAAGTGCAGAGGAAGGGACACTTCTAAACTCATTCTATGAGTCCACCATTACCCTGATACCAAATCTTTGTGAAAAAGATATCACAAAAAAAAAGAAAGAAAATTACAAGCCAATATCACTGATGAACATAGATGCAAAAATCCTCAACAAAATACTAGCAAACTAACTCCAACAATACATTAGAAGGCTCATATGCCACGATCAAGTGGGATTTATCCCAGGGATGCAAAGATTTTTCAATATCCACAAATCAGTGTGATACACCACATTAACAAATTGAATAAAAACCACATGTTCATCTCAATAGATGCAGAAAGAGCTTTTGATAAAATTCAACATCCATTTATGATAAAAGCTCTCAGAAAGTGGGCATAGAGGGAACACACCTCAACATAATAAAAGCCATATATGCCAAACCTACAGCTAACATCATACTCAGTGGTGAGAACCTGAGAGCATTTCCTCCAAGATCAGTAACAAGACAAAAATGTCCATTCTCATCACTTTTATTCAACACAGTTTTGGAAGTTCTAGCCACAGCAATTAGAGAAGAAAAAGAAATAAAAGGAATCCAAATTGGGAAAGAAGAAGTAAAACTGTCACTATTTGCAAATGACATGATACTATACATAGAAAATCCTAAAGATCCTACCAAAAATTGTTGGAATTAATAAATGAAGCCAGTAAAGTTGCAGGATAAAAAATTAATACACAGAAATCTGCTGCATTTCTATACACTAACAACAAACTATCAGAAAAAGAAATTAAGGAAACAATCTCATTTACCATTACATGAGAAAGAATAAAATACCTAGGAATAAACCTATCTAAGGAGGCAAAAGACTTGTATTCTGAAAACTGTAAGACACTGATGAAAGAAACTGAAGACAGCACAAACAGATGGAAAGATACACTATACTCTTGGATTGGAAGGATCAATATTGTTAAAATGACCATTCTGCCCAAAGCAACCTACAGATTCAATGCAGTCCCTATCAAATTACCAGTGGCATCTTTCACAGAACTGAAACAAAAAAATGTTAAAATTTTTATGGAAGCACAAAAGACCTGGAATAGCCAAAACAATCTTGAGAAAGAACAGAGCTGGAGGAATCACACTTGCTGACTTCAGACTATACTACAAAACTGCAGTAATCAAAACAGCATGGCACTAGCACAAAAGCTGACACACAGGTCAGTGGAACAGGATAGAGAGCCCAGAAGTAAACCCACACACTTATGGTCAATTAATCTACGACAAAGGAGGCGAGAATATACAATGGAGACAAGACAGACTCTTCAACAAATGATGCTGGGAAAACTGGACAGCTACAAGTGAAATAATGAAATTAGAACATTCTCTAACACCAGGAACAAAAATAAACTCAAGACGGATTAAATATCTAAATGTAAGACTGGATACTGTAAAACTCCTTGAGGAAAACATAGGCAGAACACACTTTGACATAAATCACAGCAATATTTTTTTTGACTCATCTCCTAGAGTAATGGAAATAAAAACAAAAATAAACAAATGGGACCTATTTAGACTTAAAAGATTTTGCACAGCAAAGGAAACCATAAACAGAATTAAAAAACAATCTATGGTGTTAGAGAAAATATTTGCAAATGATGTGACTGACAAGGGCTTAATTTCCAGAATATATAAAGAGCCCATTCAGCTCAATATTAAAGACAAAAACCCAATCAAAAAGTGGGCAGAAGACCTAAATAGACATTCCTCCAAAAAAGACATACAGACGGCCAGCAGATACATAAAAAGATGCTCAACACTGCTAATTATTAGAGAAATGCAAACCAAAACTACAACAAGGTATCACCTCAAACCAGTTTGAATGGCCTTCATGAAAAAATCTACAAATAATAAATGCTGGAGAGGGTGTGGAGAAAAGGGAACCCTCCTGCACTGCTGGTGAGAATGTAAATCGGTGCAGTCACTATGGAAAGCAGTAAGGAGGTTTCTTAAAAAACTAAAAATAGACTCACCCTATGATCCAGCAATCCCACTCCTGGGCATGTATCCAGGGGAAACTCTAACTTGAAAAGATACATGCACCCCAATGTTCACAGCAGCACTATTTACAATAGCCAGGACACGGAAGCAACCTAAATGTCCATCGACAAATGACTGGGTAAAGAATCTGTGGTACACTTATACAATGGAATACTACTCAGCCATAAAAGAGAATGGAATAATGCCATTGGCAGCAACATGGATGCACCAAGAGATGATCATACCAAGTGAAGTCAGTCAGACAAAGACAAATATAGGATACCACTTATATGTGGAACCTAAAATATGACACAAATGAATTTAATTACAAACCAGAAATAGACTCACGGACATAGGAAAAACCTCTGGTTACCAAACAGGAAAGTAGGGGGCATGGATAAATTAGGAGTTTGGGATTTGCAGATACACACTACTATATATAAAGTAGGTAAACAACAAGTTCCTACTGTACAGCACAGGGAACTATACTCAACATCCCATAATAAACCATAATGGAAAAGAACCTGGGAAAGAACAGATATGTATGTGTGTGTATAACTGAACCGCTTTGCTGTACACCTTTGACACAACACTGTAAGTCATCTATACTTCAATTTTAAAAAGGCATTTTTTTTCTTTCTGAGAATTATCAACACCTGGTACAGCCGGGATGCGTGAAATGAGAGCAGCTGAACGTAAGGACTTCCGCTGAGTCTCAGCCACGCTCATCGCCTCCGCTCATTCATTTTTCTTCCAAGTATGGATTTCCTAATGTCCTAAAATCACTCCTTTTGTTGTAGCACTGGTTTTATCAGAACATTGGCCAACATTTGAACTCTATTCTAGCAAAGAGAAATAAGATCTGTGGGGTGTGGAAGGAAGAGAGAAATGGAGTCAGCATTGCTAGCCTCTAAACTGAGGCGGAGGCCACGGCAGGAGCGGCGCTGGGCACGTCTCAGTGGATAGAGTCTCAGCTCTGAGCACTTATGTCCAAACAAAGCCGCCAGAAGATCTCTACAGAAACGAAAGATACTTATCAGACTCCGACCCTAAATAACTCGAGAGATCCTACCCCTCAAGGACAAACGTTTCCTCCTTGCGTCAGAGCCAACCATAATTCCTGCCAGACAACCATGGCAACTGTGATTTCTACCTTTAATGGCTCTTTCTCTTCCTCGGAACGCTTTCTCCATTTTACCCAAATCTGTGTCTCCCAGATTGCAATTCCTAGAAACCCAAAAAGCTCTCTGTTTCCTACAGATGATTTTATGACAGGTGACCAAAACCCTGTTGAAATAAGCTGGATATTATCCGTTTTATTTAATGCTGGTGATGCTTAAGAAACAGATTTAATCCTAAAAACTAAAAGCTCTTCCTAGGGAGAAGTTCCTGCCTCCATTCGCAAGCCCTGACCACCAGCTGTACAACGTCCGTCATTAGTTATCAGAGACCTACTGAAGATTCAGGTGCAGGGAAACCAGAAGGCATTAAAGAGTGCCCACCACAAGCCCTGTTGGCTCCGTCAGCTTCCATCCTTCACAGGCACACAGAGAGGTTAAGCAATTTGTCCACGTCACACAGCTGCTAAGAGACAGACCCAGGATTTGAACCTGTCCTCATGCTCCTAAACACATCACAGGGTCTCTCAACGGCGCTCCCACACATAAGCCCAGACTTCCGTGCTTCTGAGTGGGAAGGGGAAGGCCAGGCTGCGTCTTTATATTCAAAGTATTTGCATAACACTGTGTTTAGTAAATAAAAGTTGAACTGGATTCCTATCCGTGGTCAGTATTGTCTCCTCATAGAAGAAATTCAGGGGACTTTAATAAAAGCGCCAGTGTTAGTTAGCATCACATTTCACTCTGGCGTTCTCCAAGACAGCCTGACTGGCACAGAGGAGGGCTTGGAGGCAGTGGTGTCTGCCTCCTCCGATGGCCGAGATGGCATAAGTGGATGATTTCCCGTCTCATGTTTTTGGCAGAATTGCTCATTTCTGCTACTTACCTGAAGAGGCAAAGAATTATGCTGCTGGTTGTAAGGGAAATCAGAGAGACACTGTAGCCCAGGGTGTAAATGGCCTTTACCAGAATATAAAACGTGATCTGAAAGAGAGGAAAATAAATCTGTAAGTCACGCTGGCAGCATCGGACCCTACCGTGTGTTCCCTCAGGGAGGCTGCATACTGCGGATGCCGGAACGTGGGACAGTGACCTCTCAGAGATCCACTTCCGCCCTGAACCCCAGTGGTCCTCTCCCCTAAACACCTGCTGTTCCCGATAATTCACTGTGAGTGCCCTGGGGTGGTTCCGCAGCAACCCTGTCTGGAGGGAACCACCGGGGGAAGCTGGGGAGGAGGCAGTGCTGGGCCACGTTCAGGGAGGCCTCAGGCACCGCGGGGTGGGCCACGCTCAGCAGTCTGGGGTAAGACACAGAAAACAACTGAGCTTGTCTGGACGTCGGGGATGATGCCCGCTGAGGCGGCGCTGGGCACAAGTCCTGCGGTCGTCCCTGAGGCCACCTGCCTACAGAAATGGCCAGTGCAGTTAGAAACAGGTGACGTCCGGGGACAGGATGGTGCTCCTACAAAGAGACACCCACCCTCCACCGTGTGCGTTCTCATCCCTCGATTAATCCTCGGCGAGATTGAGCCCTTAAATCAGTGCAGACGGCAGAGCTGAGCGTGAGAGAAATGGCCCATCCAGCCTCAGAGGCGACCCGTTCCGAGGCCCCAGTCGGTGTGCGGGTTTTGTTGTTGCTTTGAGCCCACAGGGGAGGAAGCGGGGGACCAGCTGGGGTTCCAGAATGTTCTGGAAACCTCCGATTGTAGGTTCCATCCTGTCCCAGCCTCCTCCCCAGTGGGGCTTACGGATGGGGTGGGGGCACGTCCACGGGTCATGCTGTGGGGAGTTCGGGTTAAACAGTTGGAAATGGAACACTTCAAATCCGCCGAGAGCACAGGAAGCAATACGTCGACACGCACCTGCAGACAGACTCCGGACCCACCACTGCGCCAGACCACGGGGCCCGGGCCCACCTCCCGGGGCTCCAGCACCCCATTCATTCCAGCACCCAGCATCTTCATTCTTAGCCCTCTGCTCTTTCCTTGACTATTCTGAGTCTTAACCCATGTTTTAGATTTTAATACGTTTTTGAGATATAGTTTACATACCATAATTCACCTTTTGGCTGAAATGATCGGACAAGGACTTTAAAGTCTATATGTTAACTATGTTCAATGAGGAAAAGAAAGATGTAGTATTATCAGATAAAACCAACTTCAAGACAAAGAGAAGAACATTTGGAAGAATAAAGAAGTCACTTCATCAGGAAGACAAGTAATAGTTATGTGAGTATAGATCTAATAATTCAGCTTCAAAATAGTTGACAGAATTCAAGGGAACTGCCCCCCACCCAGTACTTGATAGAACAACTAGGTAAAAAAATCTGTAAAAACATATATTATGTGAGGAAAACTAGCAACTGTGCTATCCTGATTGGTAGTTACAGATCACTGTACCCCTCCTATTGCAGAATACATATTTTTTAGAGTACATTTGGTATGCTCATCAAGACTACATGTAGGTCGATAAAGGAAGTCTTAATAAATTTACAATGATTTAAAGAATGCAGAGTATTTTCTGTGACTCTAATAGAATTGTGTAAGAAATAAGTAATAAGATATCTAAGTAAATCTCAAATATGTATAAATTAACTAACACATTCCTTACTAATTCTTACATCGAAGAGGAAATTGTAGAGAAATTAGAAAATATTCAAACAGAATGATGATGGGAATACAACATATCAAAACTTGTGGGAGGCCAACCTGGGCATTTTTGCCTTGCTAGCCCTCCAGCCGTGCCCTGCACCACTCCTGGAACTAGGATGTGTGTGCCAGCCCCACCCTCAGTTTCCAACTTGGAGACACATGCTCTCATTGATGAGGTTACAAGGTTTAGCACTGAGGATAAGCAAGGGGGCTTAGCAGTTGGGGAGTGGTTGGAACAAATACCCTACAGGCCTTACCTGCTTGGTTTCTCAGACTTGAACAGAGGCAGCAACACGTGGCCACAGTTGCATGCTTGCCAATTGCCTGATGAGCCACTTGGCATTTTGCTGCATTTCTTGGGTCTCAGACACACTGGGTCAGAAAGCAAGGTCTCCTTTGCTTAATGAGAGAGGAAACTTTAGGACAGAAATATAGGCTCTGCCTTCAGAGGACTGATGTTGAGAAAATTCACATATACAACCTAAGTCAAAACAGGCAGCCCTACAATAAAGATGGAGACAAAGCATCTTCTTTTGTAAAAGCAGAAATCACAGGTGATGGTTCCTTCTTGGCATTGGGAATAACTTGAGGAGTGGTTCTCAGGAGCCTGGGCTTAGCGAGAGCTTGTAACACTGGCTCAGGTTAGATTCTTCCCAGTCCCTCCCTGAAGAACTCTGTTGTGTTTCTGGCAAGTCACTCTGCCCCAGATAATTCCATAGGAGCAAGAACCCAGGGATTTGATGAGTGTAGGAGCAATGCCAGTCTAAACTCCGACTTTCCTACAAGGAGAGTAATTCTTCAAGAAGAAGAACCCATGAACGTGCCATTTGTGGCAGAAGCTTCATGTTTGTTATGCGCTCAGGCAATATCAGAAAATTCATTCCGGCGAGAAATCATTGTGTGTGGTAATGGTAGTAACTGCTTCACTGAAAGCTCAAAACTTAGTATCAGAGGATTCATACTGGAGGGAAACTTTTCAAGAGTACTGAGTGTTTAAAAAGCTTCAGTCTAAATTCTGATCTTCTGCATTAGAGATTTCATGTTGGAGAGAAACCTTATGAATGTAGTAAGTGTAGGAGAATACTCAAATCCATCTCAAATCTCTTGGCATCAGAGCTTCCATTTAGAAGAGAAATGCCAACAATCTGGTGAGTGTGACATAGCCTTTAGTTAGAGCTCACTCCTTGTTCTCCCACTCATAGGGAGAATCCCTGTTAGTCTAAGGTGTATGAGAAGCGCTTTTATCTCTGACTTACATATGGCTCAACACCAAAGAATCTACTTCAGAGAGAATCTCTACAGGTGTAGTGAATGTAAGAGAGGCTTCATTTTGAGCTCTCAACTTGGACAGAACCAGGGAACTTATAGCATAGGAAAAAAGCCATACAAATGTACTATCTGTAGGTAGCGCTTCAGCCTGAGCTCCCACCATCCTTACCACCACAGATTCCCCTCTGGTGGGAAGCTCTATGGATGCAGTAAGTGTAGGAAAGCCTTCTGTCAAACTGGAAACCTTATTCAGTGTTGAAAGCTACACTAGAGGGAAATCCCACGTGTTAGTCTGCTAGGGCTGCCATAAAAGAATCATGGACAAAATGGCTTAAACAACAGAAATTTTATTTTCTCATGGTTCTGGGAGCGGGAAAATCTTAAAATCAAGGTGCAGTCAATTCAGTTCCTGGTGAGATCTCTCTTCAAGGCTGTAGATGGCTGGTCTCGGGCTGTGTGCTCACAGCAGAGACAGTTCTTGTATCTCTTTCTCTTATGAGGAACCATGCCTATTGGGTCAAGGCGCCACACCTATGACCTCACTTATTAACCTTTATGCTTCCTTAGAGGCCCGATCTCTAAATATAACCAAGTTGGGGTGAGGACTTAAACATAATCTTGGGAGACATAATTCAGTCCATAGAATTACAACTGTGGACCCTCAGAATTCATGTCCTTCTCACATGAACATGATTTATTTCATTTTAACAACCCCCCAACTCTTAACTTATACCAGCATCAACTTTAAAGTCCAAAGTCTCATCTAAATATCTAAATCAGACATAAGAGGGACATAAATAGAGGTACCATTCATCCTGAGGCAAAATTCCTCTCCAGTTGTGAACTTGTGAAACCAGACAAGTTATGTACTTCCAAAATAAAATGATGAACAGAAGTAGGATACACATTCCCATTACAAAAGGAAGAATCAGAAAGAAGATAGGGTGATGGATTCCAACCAGTCCAAAACCTAGCAAGATAAATTGTATTAGCTCTTAAGGCTGGAGAATAACCCTCTTTGGTTTGACGTTCCCCTCTCCAGGCCCACTGAGCTGGTAGTGCCCTTTGGGCTCAGAGGGGTGACCCTCCCTCTGCTGCAGTCTGAGAGTGCAGTGCTGAACCCAGGGAGTAGCAGCCTTGCTTCCTGGGCCTGTGATGGGATTGGAGGTCCTGACAACTTATGAATAGCTTCCAGGGTCATTATTCCCTTTCCTTGAAGTACGATGCATGTGTGCAACCTTCCTGTTCCTTCCTGTTTTCTGAGTTGACTTTAGTCCCAGCTGCAGTGTTTTTGCTGGTCTACTTCCACCTCTTCCTGGCTTGTGCTGAGATAACTGATTAAATTCATGGTTCATACCCATACTGATCACATTAGCAAATTGTTGTTCAGACATACCCTCTTCAGAATAAGTTTTCTCTCTTTACTTTTTTTTTTTTCCCAATGTGGGAAGGCTTAAAATTTTCTAGTCTTCAGTTGGGGTTCCTGTTTACTTAATTTCTTCTTCAATTCATCTCTTTTCACATTTTACTGTAAGCAGTCAGGAGGAACCAAGCCATGTTGTCCATGTTTGAAATCTCCTCAGTTAAATACCCAGTCTCATCACTCACAGAAAGTTCAACCTCACACAAAACGTTAGAACACAGTTCAGTCAAGTTCTTTGCCATGTTGCAATAAGGATCACCTTTCCTGCAGTTTCCAATAACCTGTTGCTTATTTCCATCTGAGACATCACCAGAATGGCTTTTAATGTCTGTATTTTGCCAATATTCTTTGCATGATTATTTATGTATTCTCTAAGAAGGTGAAAAATTTCTCTTTAGCTCTCTTTTCATTCTGAGCCCTCATGAAAATCACCTCTGACATTTGTATTTCTACCAACACTCCCTTCACATGAATCTCAGGTTTTTACAGGATGCAGCACAAAATTCTTTCAGCCTCTACCCATCACAGTGTCAAAGCACCCCACTGTCAGTACCAAAATCTATATTAGTCTGCTAGGGCTGCCATAACAAGGGCCATAGACGGGTCACTCAAACAGCAGAAATTTATTCTAACAGTTTTCAAGGCTTGAAAGTTAAGATCAAGGTACTGGCTGATGAGGTTCCTGGTGAAGGCTTTCTTCCTGGTTTGCAGACTTGCTGCCTTCTCATTGTGTCCTCATATAGAGACAGAGAGTGAGCTCTCATCTCTTCCTCTTAAAAGGCACCAACCCTATCAGGACCTCACCTTTATGAGCTCATGTTAACTTTCCTTGCAGGCCATGTTTTCAAATATAGACACATTGTGCACTTCAACGTAAATTTTGGAAGGACACAATTTAGTCTACAGCACCACACAAATGTTATGCATGTGGAAAACCTTTAGTCAAAATTCACAACAAGTGACAGAAAACACAAGTGAAAATTCACAGAGGGGTGGACTGAACCTTTTAAATACAGTGAATGTGAAACTCTGGATTTGTTCAATGTCAGAGAAGTGATAGAAGGAGAGAGGGTCTAGATACAGGTGACATGTAAGAAGTTTCCATGTGCTAAGCCCACATGGATCCTGACTGCACATTAGAGCAGTGACACCACAAAGAGTCAGGAGCATTGGGAAGATTCTGATGATACTCAGTGTATGCAGGATTGTGAAAGCCCTGTTAATAGTGTCAGTTTCCGATTTGTTGAAAGTATTATGATTCTGGGCCATCTGCTAGGATGTGGAAAGTGTCGTTGGAAACACACCTTCTTGAGAATGACTTTAAAATTTTTTGTTGATGTGAAATTCACATAACAAAATCAGCCATCTTCATATGTACAATTCAGGGGCATTTAGTACACAAACAATGTTGTACAACCATCACCTCTGTCTAGTTCCAGCACTTACTTTTTCATTACTCTCAAAGAAGTCATTAAGCAATCAGTCCCTATTTGCGCCGCTCCCCAGATACTGACAACCATTAACCTGATTTATGTCTCTATGGATTCACCTGTTGTGGATATTTCATATAAATAGGATCATACAATTAAAGAAAAAACAGTCTGTGATATCAAAAATGGCAGAGCAAGGAAATCCATGGCTCTGTACCTGCTCAAAAGCAACTGATGAGCTGCCAGAAACTGTTAACTTTCCATTAACTTTTGTATAACTTTGGAGTATTGTCAAAAACTGGAAGATCTGGTGAAGACAGTAGCTTCTACTTTGTGGCAGGAGAGTCCTGTGGCATTTTAAACTGCCTCCCTACCGACTATCCATGAGGAAGCCCAGGCACAAAGACTTCACATCAGCTATCTTAAATATGCATAAATACATAAAGGAAACCGTGGATGTGGGAGGAAAGGAACTAGGTCAACAATGCTTGCACAAATAGAAAAAATCATAAAGGGAAGTTATGAAAAGGAATCAGATAGAAATCCTGGACTGCATAGCTCAGTAACTGAAGTGAAAAATTCATTATAGATATTCACAGCATATTTAAACAGGCAAAATACAGTCATTGCACTTGAAAATACTTCAACTGAGTTTACCCATTCTGAGGAATATAGAAAATAAAGAATAATGAAAGAGGAACAGAGCATGAGAGACCTACATGACACCATTTGGTGTATATCCATACACATAATGGGAATTGCAGAGGGAAAGGAAAGAGAGCATTTCAAGAAATAATTTACAGAAATGTACTCAAATTTGATAAAAGGCATAAACCTATGTTTCCAAGGCACTCAACCAGCTACAAGTAGGATAAACTCAAAAAGATCCACACTAAGAAATAGAGTCAAATTGTCAAAACCTAAACACAGGACTTTGAAAGCAGCAAGTAGCTGTTACCTACAAGAAATCCTCAAATAAGATTAACAAGTGAGTTCTTATTGGAAACCACAGAGGCTACCAGTCAGTAAGATGACATTTTAAGTCTAGAAAGGAAAACTACCAATTACGAATTCTATATCTGACAAATTATTCTTGGAGAATGAAGGAGAAATTCAGATGTTACCAGATAAAACCTGAGAGAGCTCACTAGTAGACCTGCTCCACACACACACACACACACACACACACACACACACACAGACACAAGCTGAAATGAAAGGACACTAGATAGTAATTCTAAGCCTAGGAAAGTAAAATGAACACTAGTACATAGGTTAATATAAAAGCCAGTAATAATATGCTTTTTGTTTGATTTATAACTTCTGCTTTTTCTATATGATTTAAGGCAAACATACAAAAAGTATTAATCTAAGTTAGTGGGCATACAATGTATAAGGATGTAACCTTGGACAATTACAAAACAAGGTGGGAGGGATGGGAAAGTATAGGAGCAGAGTGTTTGTATATTGTTTTAATGAAGTTGCTGGAGTTCTACAAATTTAGCATGTGAATTATAATCTACACGGTAACCTCTAAGAAAATATTTAAAATATATACAGAAAATGAAAGAAGGGAGTACAAGTGTTAAATTACAAAAAAAAGTTAATATTTTAAAAAGCAGTAATGGAGGAACTGAGGAACAGAAGACATACACAGAAAATAAAAGGCCAAGTGGCAAAAATAAATCCTTTTTTATTAATCACATTAAGTGTAAATAGAATAAACTCCTCAATCAAAAGGCATAGTTTAGCAGGTTGAATTGAAAACTCAAAATCTGCACATACTGCTTATCAGAGACTCACGTTAGATACATGACCATAAAGGGGTTGAAAGTACAAGGATGGAAAAAAGATATTTCATAAAAACAATAACCAAACGAGAGCTGGAATGAGTGTATCATGAGACAAAATAGATTTTAAATCAAGAAAAGATGACAAGAGATGAAGAAAGACATCATATATTGATAAAAATTTCACTACAGAAAGAAATAAGAAATATATATACATATGTGTATATATATATGTGTATGTATGTGTATATATATATCTACACACACACACACACCCCTAACAAATATGTCCCAACATATATGGAGTAAAAAATGGGCAAAATTGAAGAGAAAAATAGTTCTACAATAATATTTGGAGACTTCAATACCCAACTGTCTATACTACACATAGCAGACAGACAAGAAGTCAACAAGAAAATGTAGAACTTGTTCAACACTATAAATCAATCACACCTAACATTTGTATACAGAACACACCACCCAAGAACAGCAAACAGTATGTTCCACTCAAGCGCACATGGAACAATCTCTAGGGTAGACCATATGTGAGGCCAGAGGTAAGTCATAATAGTTTGAAATAATTGAAATCATACAAAATAACTTTTCTTTTTACAATGAAATGAAACTAGAAATGAATAAGAGAAAGAACTCTGGAAAATTCACAAATATGTGGAAATTAAGTAACATACTCTTAACCAATGTATCAAAGAGGAAAAATCATGAGAAAGTTAGACAATACTCGGAGAGACAAATGAAAATGAAATCATGATATACCAGAAATTATGGAATACAGTGAAAGGGGTGCTTGGAGAGAAATTTATAGCTGTAAATACATAATTAAAGAAGAAAGATCTCAAATTAATACCCAAATTGTATGACTTACATAACTAGAAAAAGAAGAGCAAACTAAACCAAAGCTGGCAGAAGCAAGGAAATAATAGAAAAATACAGCAAAAAGCAAAGACAACTAAACTAGAGAATAGAAAGATGATTGAGATGTCAACAAAACCCAAAATTGGCTCCTTAGAAAGATCAACAAAACTGACAAGACTTTATCTAAATTGACTAATAAAAAGAAGACTATTAAAAACAGAAATAAAATTGGAAACATCATTTTTTAAGAATAAAAATGACTATAAGGAAATACTATTCAAGTTGGCTACCTGAGGTGAAATGAACAATTTTTTAGAAATGCACGTCTGTCTAAACAGACTCAGGAAAGAAGGGAAATTCTGGATAGATCTATAACTAGTTA
The DNA here is from genome assembly GCF_048564905.1 of Vicugna pacos. NCBI lineage: Eukaryota > Metazoa > Chordata > Mammalia > Artiodactyla > Camelidae > Vicugna > Vicugna pacos. Next base: position 1,451,188 of record NC_132990.1, read on the forward strand.
GAATATTGGATCACTAATTAAGAAAAAAAAAAAAACCTCCCTGCGTAGAAAAGCTCACAATGAGATGGCTTCACTTGTTAATTCTACTAAATATATAAAGAAGAGCTGACACAAATCTTTCTCAAACTGTTCCCCAAAGTATTGCAGAGGACATTTCCTCACTCATTCTTTGAGAACACATTGCTCTGATTCTGGAAGTCTCAGACAAAGACATTTCCAGAAAAGAAGACTCCAGGTAGTATTCCTTACATGAACATAGAGACAAAAATCCTCACCAGGATATTCCCACAGCAAATTCAGCGGCCCATTAGAAGCACTGTACCACATGACCAAGTGGGAGTTACTCTCAGAATGCAAGAATATTTCAAAATCTTAAAATCCTGTAATACACTACCTTAAGAGAATTAAGGATAAAAACCGCCTGATAATCTCAACTGATGAAGAAAAAGCATCTGATGAAATTGAACACTTTTTTCATGATAAGAACACTCAGTAAACTAAGAATAGAAGGAAACTTCCTCAACATGATAAAGACTTTATTATATGCAAAATCTACATTAATATTGTTCTTCATGATGAAAGACTGAAAGTGTTTCCCTGAAGAACAGAACAAGATAAGGATGCCAGCTTTTGCTACTTTTGTTCAACATAGTATTGGCAGTTCTAACTGAATAATTAGGCAGAAAAAGAAAAGGCATCCAAATTGGAAAAGAAGTAGAATTATTTTTTCATTGAAGGCATGATCTCAAATCTACTCAGCCCTAGAGTGTGCAAAAAAAAAATTTGTTAGAACGAATAAATAAACAGGATATTTGCAGAACACAAGATCAACACGCAGAAGTCATTCGTATTTCTGTACATTTCCAAAGAACTATCCAAACAGGAAATGTTAAAAATTTCATTTACAATAGTGTCAAAAAATTCAGCAATAAATTTAACCAAGGACACCTTTGGTGTACACCTTAAACAAGATAACATTGTAACTCACCTATATGTTAATAAAAATAAATTTAAAAATACCTTTCATGTTTGATATAAATAAGAAAATCTATCCTAAAATTTATCTGGAATCTCACAGGACCCTGAATAGCCAAAATGATATTGAAAAAGGAAGAGGAGTTTGGAAGATCCACATTGCTTGATTTCAATACTTTATACCAAACTACAAGCAGTGACAAAACACATACTGCCATAAGTAGAAAGAGAGAGATCAATGGAGCAGGACTGAGACCCCAGAAATGTATCCCTCATATATCTATGGTCAGTTGATTAAAAAAATTGTTTTTAATTTAGTTATTTATTTTTGTTGGTGGAGGTAATTAGGTTTATTTACTTATTTATATATTTTCTTTTTAATGGAAGTACTGGGGATTGAACCCACGACCTTGTGCATGCTAGGCAAGCAGTCTACAACTGAGCTATACCCTCCCCTATGGTCAGTTTATTTTTGACAAGGATGCCAAGACCATCCAACTGAAAAAGAACAATTTATACAAGTGGTGCTTGAAAAGCTGGATATCCACAGCTGAAAGAACTTGAGATGGATGAAAAATTAGAAAGCCTCTGCAGAGAAATAGAAGATGTAATGAATCCAGTGCATGGAAATTTCAGAACTGAGAAATCCATACCTGAAAGAAAAAGCTCAATAGATGGGCTTATGAGCTCAATAGATGGGCTATTCACCTGCTAGATTAAAGAAAAAAGAGATACTCTAATTTAAGTCTTTTAGTATGTATGCCCAGTAGATATGGCTGAACAATCTATAAGTTATTTTACTATTGTCATGTATAATTCAGTTTGCAGCTGTTCCATATTTACTAAATCAATTCAGTGAGAAGTGTTGAGATTTTGAAATGACCAAATTACCAAGTTTTCCTGCAGTGATGGCATAGAACTTACTTTATTTTTATTTATAAAGTCAGTACACATACATATTTTTGTGCAAAATCTATCAAGTTTTCTGTTCCAATCATTTAATGTTTAAAATTTCAAATTTTTATGTTTCATTTGGAACATTGTGGGCATACTAAGATTTGAAGGCTATGCAAACTAGAGAATTTAATCTAGACATGCCGCAGGTTATATTTAAGTTCCTTTGTCTTAGTTCTAACTCAAACATAAAGCATTTTTACTCTAATACCAGCTGTGATATTTTCATACATTTCTTTCTAAATCAGTTTTAAAACCATTTCATTAAGATTTATACTAGAAATGAAAATTATATTTGAAATATTAGAACCATAGAATCTCTGAATTAGAACACAATATACAAGCAGTGGTGGAGACTTTCCCATGCCAGGATTCATCTGCTTCCTTGAGCATCTGGAGCAAAACACTTCCCAGCCCCACTGCAGCGAGGTGGTGCCACATGACTGATTTTGGAGTGTGAGCAGAAGGAACCCTGGTGGAGGCTAGGCATTGAGGTGGCCAAGCCACTTTAAGATAGAAACTAGAAGCCACAAGATGAAGGTACCCTGAATCTCTGGGTCATTGCATGAAAGGCAGATAGTAAATATTTTAGGCTTTGCAGACCATATACCATTTCTGTCTCATATTCTTTTGTTGTTGTTTTATATTGTTTTCATAGAGCTTTAAAAATGAAAAAGCCATTTGTGGCTCAAAGGACATCTGAAAACAAGCCATGGGTCCTAGTTTGTTTACTAAATGTACTAGAGTCACCTGACTGGTATCAAGCATGTGGTGTGAGACAGAAGTGGGTTGTAGTTATCACAACATACTTGTCTAATACACAGGTGATCTCAGATGACTCCCTAACCACACCAGATTCCTGAGGAATACTTCTGATGTCAGGAATCTCTGCAGTGCACACTCTGTGAAATAGCCTAATCTGTTGTTGGATGGCTCTCTGTGTGAGAAACTATTTTCTTTTTAGTGAGCCAGACTCCTGATTTCATTACCTGTTGGTTACCCTCTACCTCTGGATAAATTTATGCTTTAAGGCAGCTTTTTATTATCCTAAGATAGTTTTTAGGTCTCCCTGGCCTTTTACCTCAGGAGAAAACAAAATAAAATATTAAATGATCAACAAATTAGACTCAAAGTAAAAGTTGATAAACCTGATTTAAGTTTAGAAAAAATCAGCTGCACAAGGAGTAAGACAGTCTGAGACAGTTCGTGAGAAAAAGAGTGTCAGCTTAGCTGTTCAGCTTTACTGTTTTATAACCATAAAATGACAATCAAAGGAAACCAGTTGTAGGTATGGCTTTTAAGGTTAGATATCTTTTTTTTTTGTAGTGGGTATGGTGATACTCAAGTGGTTATAATGAAATAGTATCTTTCACTGGTTTTCTTTCCATATAGTCACAGATGATGACTAATGGCTGTTTGTAGAATAAGACATATGGGCATCCAGGCTTTGAGTGAAGTTGAGAACAAATTCTCAATGTTTGTGAATTTGGCCTTTCATTTGATCTTTCTAGCCAGCATTTTCCTGTGTGTTTGCATGTCATCCCCAAGGCTTTCATCAATAACTTTTCTGAAATCATAAAGCATATAGTCTGTAGAGTATTAACAATATAGTAACCCTACTGAAAAATACGAACTTGAGTAACATATGATTTACTCTCTCTGAGCTAGTACTTACCAATTAGTGAGCATGTATTTCTTTTTCAGTTGCTTTTCTTGTAAGAATTTTGCTGGAGATTGATATATTTACCAATCTTACATCAAATTTTTCACTTCAGTTTTATTTACACTTTCAGGTTCAAGAAAACCTGAACAGTGGGACTAATTTTAAGTTGGCTAGGTGTATTCGCCTCTTTATCCCTACCTCATTCCTGTACTTTAAACAGATATCTTTTAAAGCCAAACTAACCTTGTTTGCCTAGAACAAACTCAATTATAGGAAAGATAAACATCCTGTTTCAATTTCATTGTTCATTTCATTTAATTTCTGGTGGAAGTACATGAGCTATTCCTTCTTTTACTTCCTACCTTTACCATTTGCTGTTAGATTGATAACTAAGAGTGACCACATGTACCAGTTTACACATGTTGCCCAGCAAAAATAATATACCCCCTTTCGTTCTGCCCAGTTTGGACGAAATATATATATATATAAAATCATCTTCTTTATTATTCAGTTTGTCAGTGAATGGCAGAAATATCTTGTATTCAAGTGTTCCAGTTTGTTTGGCTGATTCTTCATTTATCCATTAAAACAGTTAGTAGTCTATAAGATGAAGTTTGGACATTGTGAAATCCTTAGGATGGGGACTAATTCATAAATGCCTGTGTCATCCTTGTGCAAAGCCCATATAATCTAATTTTTATTTATGTACTGCAAAAGCAAATACAAGGAATACCTTTTAATTTAAAGGAAGAAAAATTGACTCTACTCTGAAGGATCTGGTACATTTCCTCATTTTCTGAGAATGAGAACTGCACGTCTGTCTTACTTTCCTTTCGCTCTTGCTGCTTTTACACCCAGACCCAAATCTGATCCTCAGTCAAGTATCACTATTAGCTAATTTGGTGATTAGCATATGTCTTCTTTTTGGTGAAAGTGATTCTATGAAATGTATACTCTTTGGCTCTTTGTTAACCATCTTAAGTTTTTGGCAAGGTATTTGACATAAAATCATAACAGATACCTTTTCAGCACCCAATAAGTGTTAGTCAGTACTGTTTTTGAAATAAAAAGACTGAGTGGAAAAAGTACCCAAAGCCCAGTGGATTACTTTTAAAACCTTGGTATAGAGAAAAAGACCAACCATTAAAAATAAGCTAGTTGTACATATTAACTTTAGAGTAAGTTTTAATGGCTAGAGTTTGACTCTTTATTATGTGTTATCCTGTGTAATTTGTATTTCTACCTAGGCAGTAAGTTAGCTATGAGCAGTTGCTTACTATGTGCAAAGTCTTGTACTTAGAAATAAGAGAGAGCAGAGTAAGATAGGTCTGAAAGAGTCACATTTCCCTTAGATCCTAGTACATAGATTTTTGTAGGTATTTTTATAAATAAGTACATAATATATATTCATGGAAGATAATCAAGAAAATGTAATCAAAACTATGAGAACTAACCACCAGTAAATTACTGTCAGCCGGAGAAAACCACTGTTAACATTTGGTGTATATCCTTTGAGACTTTTAGAGATAAATGTATTTTCCACATTCCCTGGCAAATAGACTAAATAAATAAGTCATTCCTTTTTAATTTTTCTATTGTAACAAAAAATCAGATCATATTATACATACTGTTTTATGATCTGGTTTTTCTTTCACCTAAAAAATGCCATCATCATTTTGACTGCCAATAAATTAGTCTCTGCTTCTTAGTGAGTGTGTTTCCATTTAGTCAGCCAGTCCTATAGTGTTTACAGTTTTTCAGTCTTCAAACAGTGCTGTGATGTACACTGTAATTCTTTCTTTAGGATAAAGCCCTCTTAAGTGGTCTTCCTGCAAAGGTTGTGTTCAATATGAGGCTTTTTTTTGAACATTTTAAAAATTGAGTTATAGTCAGTTTACAGTAGGCAAATGATCTGAATAGACATTTCTCCAAAGAAGATATGCATACGGCCAATAAATAACCTGGAAAGATACTCTCATTAGCCATCAGTGGAAATGCAAATCAAAGCCACAGTAAGATACCACTTCATACCCTCTAGGATGACTGTCATCAAAAAGACAGATAATAAATATTGGCAAGGATGTAAAGAAATTGGAACCCTCTTGCACTCCTGGTGGGCACTTGAATTGTACTACCACTTGAAAAATACAGTCACCATTTGACCCAACAGTTGGACTCCTGGGTTTATAGCCAATAAAAATGGAAACATATGTTCATGCAAAAAATCATAATGAATGTTTGTAGCATATTCATGATAGCCAAACAACTTGAATGTCCACCAACTGACATGTAAAAAACAATTTACATGAAATTTACAGAATAGAGAAATCTATCGAGACAGATGAGGGATTGTCTTGGGCTGGCTAGGGGGTGGAGGGGTTAGGAGATAATAGCTAAACAGTACAGGTTTCCTCTATGGGGTGATTTTCATGGTCTAAAGTTGTTTGTGATGATGGTTACACAACTTTGTGACTATACCAAAAATCATTGAATTGTACACTTTAAATGGTTTTATGTGATATGTGAATAATATTTCAGTAAATCTGTTGCCAAAATAAATGCCAGGGAGGACTTCCAGATAACTGAAGACAATGGTGGTCATCTAGCTACTGCCTCCCACTTTTCCTTCAAAAATATACATATAATAAAATGAAGGAAAATTTGAAGACATAGTATAATTTGAGAGAATTTAAACTTCAAGTAACTTTAAGTAAAAAGGAAAAAAAAAATCAAATGTAGCATATGATTTCTCACACTCTTACTCCATTCCTGCCTGCCACAAGACTTTGTGGCAAGCAAGGGCAAAAGAAAAAAAAAAAAGGAGGGAGCTCAGCTATAAAAAAGAATGAAATTCTGCAGTTTGCAACAATGTGGATAGACTTAAAGGGCATTAATAAGTCAGGTAGAGAAGGACAAACAGTCTGTTATCACTTACATGTGGAATCTATAAGGTAAAACTGTATGCAACAACACAGAAACAGACTCACAGAACAAACTAGTGGTCACTCGTGGGGAGAGGGGAGGTGAGAACCAAGATGGGATGTGGATTAAGAGATACAAGCCACTATGTATAAATTAAATATGCGACAAGGGTATGTTGTACAACACAAGGAAACATAGCCATTATTTTGTAAAAACTCTTCATTTTTTATATGTATTTTTATTGAAGTATAGTCAGTTTGTAATGTGTCAATTTCTGGTGTACAGCACAGTGCTTCAGTCATATAGGAACATACATATATTCATTTTCATATTCTCTTTCACCATAAGTTACTACAAGATATTGGATATAGTTCCCTGTGCTATAATAACTTTAAATGGAGTATCATCTATAAAAATATCAAATCACTATGTTGTACACCTGAAATTAATAATATTTTAAATCAACTATGCTTCAATTGAAAAAAAAAAAGGAAGGAGTGAAACAGAGAGAGAAGTCAAACTTGATCTAAACACTTAGCCAGAAAGACTACGTTTACCCTGAAAATTCTAAAAGGAAGAAAAAAGACCTAGGTTGGAGTAAGGGCTATAGGGAAGGGACTTAAAAGTACATACAGTTTGAAGAAGCAGCCTTCAAAATAGGTAGCTTACAGGGGAGACAAAAAGGCACATAAGGAAGGGAAAGGTAGCCTTTGGCAGTTGGACGGTGAAGGGAGAGTAAAGCAAAGGGGAGAAATTCCTAGTCCTGTGAGTCCAAGAACCACAAAACTGTAGGATTCATAATCAGCTTCTCTCAGAACAGAACAATTGGCTGATATACCTGGACTTTGCAATATTGACAGAAGAGGGCACCATTAAAATAGGAATCTGTAAAACACCCCAGTTAAAGTGTTCAGATGAAAATTCATGGTGGTAAACAAATTTATCTGTAAAAGTGAAATTAGGTGAATTAAATTTCCAGCTCAAAAAAAAAAAAATCTAGAAAACAGCACAGTAAACCTAAAGAGAGCACCAGGGAGGAAATAATAAAGATAAAAAGTAGAAATTATAGAGGTAGAGGATAGAAAACTGTAGACCTAATTAATCTACATTATGATTTTTTAAATTATCAAAATGAAAATGAGATCACAAGTTGAAATAACTTCTAAAAACAATTAATTTTTGTTTGTTTTAAAAATCGCAAGATCTTACTTAACAGACCTCACAGTAATTCATTTGAAAACCTAGATAAATAATTTCCTAGGGACATGCAGATTATCAAAATGAGTTAGAAAACTTAAATGGATCAATTTGCATAGAAGAAATAATGCTGTTAAGAAATTACCCCACAAAAAAAGCATCGGGCCCAGATGGTTTCACCAAGGAATTCTATCAGACCTTTAAAGACTAGATAGTTCTACTGCTTTATAAATTGTTTCAGAGTTGAAAGTGATAGAAAGCTTCCTAATTTGTTTTACATAAAGCTATACTTGCTTTATCAATGTCAACACTATACTTGTATTGATACTTAAACCTAATAAGAATAGTACAAATAAAAAGCTCCAAACCAACATCCCTTATGAATACTGATACAAAATACTAAATAAAATAATAGTGTTGTTATTAAATAATATGCCATGACCATGTGAGATTTATCCCAGGAATGCAGAGATGGTTCTGAATGAACATAGTCATTAATAATTACACTTCATATGAATAGCTTTGGGAAGAAAAATCATTTATGTCCATAGATACTGAAAAAGCCTTCCAAAAAAGTCATTCATTTATGATAAAAATAAAACACACAGACCTACACACTCAGTAAAAAAGAAATTGCAGGATACTTTTTTAAAAAATGAAAAAATCTATATCTTACTCCTAAAGCCAGAGATCTTATATATTGGGAAATACTTGAAGTGTTTCCATAATATACAAAAACAAGGCAAGTGCTCACTACCTCCACTAATGTTCAGTATTGTAATGTAGGTGGTAGCTAATTCGGGTAGATAAGAAATCAGTCAGAAGCATGAGAATGGGTAAAGAAGTGAGCTATCTCTTCTCTCAGATCTGCTAGCATAGCTAGAAAACCCACAGGGCATCACTGGTAAAATGAATTCAAACAGTAAAAAGAATTCATTAAGGTAACAGGGTATGAAATTAACTTCAAAAGATCAGCAGCTTCATAGACACAAAGAGTTACCATTCAGCAGTCCTGTCCTGCATGAAGAAGTTTTTAACATTTTTGTAAGTCACAAAAGTAGACTTAAATAGGATGACTCAGCACTAGAAAGATGTCAGTTCTCCTTATTTTCTAAATGTAACTCAATCCCAGTGAAAGTACCAAGAAACTTTTTAAAAATGAAGTTAGACAACATTGTTACTAAATTATGAGGGAGGGGAGGGACAGACAAGTGTAGCCAGGAAGAGACCATAAAAAGAAAACTACCTGAAGGGATTGCCCCTACCAGACACTAAAACATGCCCTATAAAGCTTCTATAATTAACACAGTGCACTGCTGTCACAGGAATAAACAAACGGAGCAGTGGAATAGAAAGCCCAGAAGCAAACCGAGGTCCTTGTGTAAACAATAAAGGGTAGCATTTCAAGTCACTGAGGTAGAGATGAAGTTTTCAGTAAGTAGTACCAGGATATCTGGGTAGCCACTTAGAAAGAGGTAAAATCAGATTCAATCTTGCACAAGAATAAACTCAACATTAAAGTGTGTACACAGATGTTCATAGCATTATTTATAATAGTGACATACTGAAAACAGCCCAAATGTATAACTGATAAATGGAGAAGCAACATGTGGTATGTCCATACAGTGGACTGTTACATGGCAGTAAGAAGTGCTGGTACTAGAGCATGGATGAAACGTAAACATTATGCTGAGTGAAAGATGGCAGTCACAGAAGGCCATGTATTCTATTATCTCATTTATGTGAAATGTCATTAACAAGCAAATTGTAGCAACAGAAACTAAATTAGTGATTGCCAGGGACTGAGGGAGTTTGGGGAAAAGAGAAAGACTGGTAAAAGTTACAGTGTTTCTCTCTGAGGTGATGAAAATATTCTACAGCTGGTTGGAGTCATGGTTACAGAACTCTATAAATATACTTTTAAAAATTGAATTAAACACTTTCAGTAGGTAAATTATGTGGTATTTGAATTGTATACCCATAAAGCTGTTACCACACAGAAGAAAAAGAAGAAGCAACTCCAAACAGATTTAGAACCTAAGCGTTAGAGAGCGGGAGTCAGACAGTAGAGGTACTAAAAGAAAACACGGGTTTTCTTCTTTAACCTGGGCTTAAAGAAAGACTTACTATGACTTAAAACCCCAAAACAGTAAAAGACTGGTAAATTTGAGTACGTAAAAATAAGAAAATTTTGCATGGCAAAAACCACCATGAAAAAAGTTAAAAGATAGCTGAAAAACTAGAAGAAAATATTTTCACTATATACCACAATCAAAAAGGCTAATATCCTCCATATGTAAGAATTCTTTATAATTGAAGGACAAAAAAAAAAAAAATTCAGAGACAAAGAACCAAAGGCCTCATAGGAAAATGGGAGAGCTCATGAAGAGTAAATACACACAAAAAGTTTAATCTTACTCAAAATCAAAGAAATACAAGTTAAAACAGCTTTGAGATAACATTTCTTATCTCTCAGATAGGCAAAAATTAGAGAATGACAGCACATTCTTTTGCCAGACTACTGGGAAGTAGGCCCCCCCTTACACACCAGTGGCAGGGACGCCAGCCCACGCAGCCCTTCTAGAGGGTGACTGGCAATGCCTGGCAGCCCCACAGACACACTTCTGACCCAGCAGCCCCGCTTGTGGGAATCTCCTTTAATGACACTCTTGCATTTGCACAAGCTTACTCATTTTAGGATTGTTTGTAATTGCAAAATATTGAAAACCTAAATGCTAATATAGGAGAATGACTGCATAAATTATGGCACAGCCACACAACAAAGAGCTGCAGTTTTAAGAAAGAACAAGGAAGGGCTCTGAGCTGTCACGGTGTAATTAAGCAAAAAGAGTAAAATGCAAAGGGCGTCTATAGTATGCTGCTCTGCACGTGAGCAGGGAAGTGTGATACATGTGCCTGCTTATTCCTGCAAGAGAAATTGAGGAATGATAAACCAGAAACTAATAAAATTGTTTTCCTACAGGGAAGGGGAGTAGGAATGGGGTAGGAAGATTGGCAATAATGGAAACAAGATACTAGGGAGCAGAGGGGAGTGACACTTCTCCAATTATCCTTTTTTGTACAACTCTGACTCTGAGAACTCTGGTAATTTTTCACGCATTCTCCAAATATAAATAAAAGTCAGCCTAGATGGGTGTGTTGTGTGGGGCATGATTCCAAAATGGAATACAAACAGTAAAAAGTGAACTTAACTCTGTTACAAATAAGTAACAAAACCACACTGACTTGAGTGGGGAAGAAAGGAACCAAGTAACTTTGGAAAACAGGAGTTTGATTTTATATTCTAGGGCTAAAGATAAACACAACAAGTGTTGTACTGCATGTAGTAAATGCGTTTCTCACAGAGGTCCTGGTTAGGAATTCTGAAACTGTCTTTTGTGCATCCTGAGTTTGAACAAATAAGTGAATTTATTATAGATAATGAAAGTATAATTTTTCACCATTGGATAAGAAAGTTACAGATAAAGGAATAACCTGGAATGTACCCTGTTTTCTTTGGAGTCGGAGGTATCCATATGAACCTGTGATTTTTAGTATATGTTTGCAGGTGCAGAATTCAAAAATAAATACAGCTGGGTGAATGTGTTAGTACACATACAAACATGTTCTAGTTCTGTCCTGAGAGGACGACGAGCTGTGAGACCCTAGTTAGAGTGAACACCTTAGTGCCCGGACCTCTCAATACCATTCTCCGGAGGGAGGAACCATGGGTCCTGGGGGAAATGGTGGAGTCTGAGGCTGGGGTAGGGGAAACACAAGAAGATCTTGGAACATCGTGTGTTGCCAGGAAGCCAGTTTGAAAATGGGAGTATTGGATTTTAACCCACAGCATAATATATATCTCCAGGCATTCATACATGTAAATAAGTAGATAAATAGGGAGAAGGGACAACATTTTCTTACAATGGAATTCCAATGAGTTTAGAAGAAAAGAGGGGACTTAAGATCACCATCAGGCAAAGATGCTGTCATTTGGGGACATTGAAAGTAGGTACAGGTGCACTCTGCTATTTTTACAACTTTTCTACAAATCTAAACTTATTTTCATGTAGAAAGTTTTAAAAAATAAGTAAGAGCTTGAGGTACAAGTAACGCTTCCTTATCTTTTTTTTGAGTTTGATATGCAAACGCAGGACCCAGACAGATTCTGGTGACGCCTTTGCTGTCAGAACTCATTATGTGAAGTGAGGCTGGATAGACTCACAAGACCCCTGCATTTACTATATATTTTTGTTGCAATATTATTGAAACTTGGTCTAGAGTTTATTCTTATTCCCCAGGAGTCAACCATCAGCTCCTTGCTTATTCTCTCAATTTACTCTTCCTTAGAGGGCTCATTCATTTATTTTGCATCAGCTGTCACTCTTTAAGTGAAAAGTCTGTTCCTGCCACTAGCCTGATTGTCTTCAATGTCTCCCTAAATCAGCCTCAGGGAAAGTTCCAGCTCTTAAACTTCACTCTCAAGGCATTGCCTGCTCTGTGCCTTCAGCCTCATTTTAAAGACTCTTGCTCTTCCTTGAATGTAAAGCCCTTGCCTTGCTGAGCTATTCTCACTTCACCAAATTCACTCATCCTATGCCTCTTGGCTCTTGCCCATAATGTTCCTTCTCCCCCAAATCCTTCATTTCTATTTCTTCTTTGCCTGGCAAGTTCCTTCAAATGATAGCTTAAATGTTATTTTCTCCACAAAACATCCCCTGAGCCTCCAAGACCAGCCTTCAGTGCCCTCTTAGGTGCTTCCCTAGAAACCTAATTTTAATTCCCCTGTCCTCATTTACCCACAGGAGCGTAGTAATGTCTGTATCTTTCTTTGGACCCTCTGTGGTATAAAGAGTGGATTAGACATAATGCCATTTGCAGCAACATGGATGCTCCCGGAGAATGTCATTCTAAGTGAAGTAAGCCAGAAAGAGAGAAAAATACCATATGAGATCACTCATATGTGGAACCTAAAAAACAAACAAACAAACAAACAAAAACAAAGCATAACTACAGGACAGAAATAGACTCAGACAGAGAATACAGACTTGTGGTTGCCAGGGGGGCAGAGGGTGGGAAGGGATAGACTGGGATTTCAAAATTGTAGAATAGATAAACAAGATTATACTGTATAGCACAGGGAAATATACACAAAATGTTACAGTAGCTCACAGAGAAAAAAATGACAATGAGTGTGTGTATGTCCATGTATGACTAAAAAATTGTGCTGAACACTGGAATTTGACACATTGTAAAATGATTATAAATCAATAAAAATGTTAAAAAAAAAAAAAAAAGAATGAATTAGAGGAGGGAAAGGCCGCTTTAAAGGCTAGAGGCCAGTAAGAAGCCCCTTAGGAAAATCCACCAGGAGCTCATGGTTGCCTGTGTTAGGTTATTGGCAGTGGAGATGGAACCCAGAGATATTTAGAAAGTAGGTTGTAAGATCCTGGAGGGAAATTTGTCCTGTTTGCCATTAGATTCACAGCAGGGAAACTCTCCAAATGTTGCCTTATAACCATGGTTCCAATTCCATGTCCTGCCCGTGGAACAGCTCACTTCACCCTTAACTGTCCTGATACTTTCTTTTCTGTAATTACCTGTGGAGCTCTATGAGGCTGGCACTTCGCATATCCCGCTGGCTGTGGATTGCTGACTCAGTTCGTCTGACTAGTCGGGGAATATCTCAGTTCTTACCACTCTAGACCCTTCAGGCTTGTTTATTTGCTTACTTGCTTGTTTGTTTACTTGCTTTTGCTGGGTGGTGGCCAAGAGTAGATAAGAAACTAGTACCTTTTCTGCCCCTATGCCAGTTTCCCATGCGAAAGGTCCTACTTATTGTTCTTTTGTAACATTTTTTCAGTTATCCAATTTTTAAGTGTTTGGATTATCCTTGACTTAAACTTCTCTTTTATGAGTCATCCATAACTTGCCAAGTTTTGCTTTGAAGTCTGTCCACGGTCTTCATTTTACCCCATAGTCTTCTCATATCTACATTATTGTTATTATAAGAACCTCCCAGTTTGCATTCTTAATTCCTTTGCCACATTATCCTCAACTTTGCAAGAATTATGTTGATTCTCAGCTTTGATGTTGTATTATCTCAGTGAATTGAATTTTTCTACAGAATTTGAAGTATTAAATCAGATAATAGATGGATGCTTTGTAAATATATATCCCCTAGCTCTTGACTTATTCCTTTCTTTCTTAGGTTTTTTTCATTTTAAACTCTAATGCTTGATTTTAAAGGGCATTCATAGCTGAGCCAATATTTGTTTAACCTTAATTTCTACATAGAGAGGGAATAGTATACCAATTAGGAATAAAGGCTGGAGAATTTAATTCCAGCCTCACATCTTGGGTCCAGTATTACACAGGAGAAATCACTTAATCCATTTATGCCTCTGTCTTTTCAACTTTAAAATTGAGGGTGGGGTAACATGTCTTTTAGGGTTATTGTCTGAGGACTAATTAATCTTTGCAAACTACTACTTGGCATGCTATACATGTCACATTTTATGATATTGGTAGCAAATAAAGGTGTATTAACATTAATCTTTTACATTAACATTGATCAGTACTGAAGCACTCAATATACGTTATATATTTTTTGATGTAACTGCACATGTGTTAATAGGCAGGAAACACTTAAGTCATGAAGTGCTTTCACTTGGAAGAAAATCTCAGATGCAGCATATGTTAAAAATGCTACATGACTTCTAAATATAAGTAATGACAGCAGGAGACCCATTACAACAGGACATGTAAAAAAAGCAGTCTAGGAATGAACTTTATGCTTAACAAAATGAAAGTAATCTATTCCACGAGGGACACAATCACTTTGTGTTTATGTTATCCGCCTTTGCAATTAATCAAATCCAGAAGGAGCAAACCAGCCAACAGCTCAGGCCAGGTTAATGTTGGGCCATTTCCAAGTCATGTGTGATACAAACTTGCTGCAGCATCTGATTAACCAGTTTACACTAAGATGACTATAGTAATGAGGAATAAAGGTTGCAGTAAATATGATTTCAAAGAGATAAAAGGAGAGGAGGTCTGCTGGGAAAGGTTGTACAGAAAAGTGTAAATATGGTTCTAGTGAACGGCCAAATAGCTTTCTGGCTTTACCAGTTCTGAACATTTCCCCCCATTTGTGCACACACTTTCTCTCACTTGCTCTTATTTTTGTCTCACCTCCAGAATTTAACATTGGTAAAATGTTATTTAATATACCACCCATATTTGTACTATCCCAGTTATTAGTAAATATTTTTTATAGCTTTTTGAGAAATTCTGAATTCACTCAAATGTAACGCTTTATATTGATGGTCATGTCTCTCTACTCTTTTATAATTTTGCCTATTTTTTCCTTTGTAATATTGATATCTGAAGAGGTCAAGCAAGCTGTCTTGTAGAATGGTCCATAGTATAAATTTATTTGTTTCCTCGCAGTTAGATTCAATTTAAATATTTTCAGAGAAATACTGTATAGTTGGTTTTGTCCCCTATTTCCATCACATCAGGAAGCATGTCATTTTAGCCTGTCCTGTTATTTATTGGTGATATTAAACATGCTCACTTGGTTGGTTGTAAACATATCTTTTTCTCTTTGAAATTATAAATAAACAGTAATCAAAGAGTATCTTCTTCAGTAACCATCTTTCATCCAGTAGTTTTCTGTCATCTATTTGTGATCCTTGCCAAAATCATTTATTACATTAGTGGTTGCAAAATACTGATTTTCTACCTCTAAGAAAAATGTTAAATTTCTACAAATTAGCTTCCATTAGATGGCCCTTGATTTTGGTAATCACTTACTCATTTTATTTAGAATTTCTTAGGAAGTAAGTGAGAGAATTAGGTTCAAATGTTATTTCACCTTTAAAGGTCAAGCACTTAAAAAGTCACACTAAGAGCTAAGGCACCAAAAAATTAGAGTTTATCAGCAGTGTCAGTAATTAGATTCAGAAAGTTAAATTTCTGTAATTAGTCCCATAGTTATGTTTTCACCTTATAAATTCAGTTAAGTTAAACACTCTGTTAGTAGAGTCAGTGTGCCTGTGTTTTTGCAGAGGAAGTTGTTGAGCATTCTAAGATGCACAGTATGAATTCTTAGGTGCAGGCAAAAAATTAAATCTCACTAATTCATATCACTCTTATTGAGGATTTTTCTTTGAAAGCCTCTTTATTACCTGACCTTGATAGCATGTTTTAAGCACAGTTCCAGGATATTATAAGAAACATGTCTTTTTTTTTTTTCCATACTAAATAGGCAAGGTTATATTTAGGGTTTAAACTAGTCCCTAAATATTCTTAATAACCCCTGGGAGGGGATAAGAAACATTTCTAAATCTGTTTCACTACTATTTGTATTGAACACTTACAGGGTACAGACAAAGCTAACTGATGTGATTAATGATGTAATATCAAAGAGAACATTGAAATTCTGTGTTTTATTAGCAAGTTGTTGGTTGTCCCTTAATTGAGGATTCATTATGGATGGTATTCACTGTTAACAGCTGTGTCCTTTCGTTTCAGAATTAGACTTCTAATTGACAGTAATGAAACTACATTTTAAAATATTCTTAATTATGATTGTTCACTACTTCACAGTTACTTGAATTTATAAGGCCTAACAATTTTCAAAGCTCAAAAATAAATAGAATCATTTGAATGATGACCATCCATGTATACAAGTGGATTTATCCTGACCTTTTTGACTAGTAGAAATATTCATTTTAATTTATCCCACAATGAAGGTGGATTCCTTCATTATTCTGCATTTCAGTTTATCTGTTTCATAACAAGAGCTTTCATTACGGTTTTTAAGGAAAGCTGCCTTGAATTTATATTTCTCATAAGTAACAAAAATTTTACCTGAGAAGTATCCTTTGTACATTTTGAAGGAAGCAGAAGTCACTTAAGGCAAAATCAGGGACCTGGATATTTGTGTTTTGGGTACTTAGGCTGGTACTTGACTTTGACCTCTTATTAGCAGGTGAGTACCACAGAGCACAGGAAATGGTAAAGGACTGAACACTTGAGAAACAGGTGTTTGAGGAAACTTGAAGTTAATGTGAAGCCTCTCAGACAGGGATAACTGTCTTACCACTTTTGTTGTTTGAATAGTTGGTGAAGGTTTGGTGGATTTATACAGATAGGTCTGAAATAGAGCCTGGTTTTGAAAAAGCAGTAACTTATTTTCAAGTTTTAAAGTCAGCGTCTTTTATTTTGCTGTTTTCTAAGCTGGCATACAGAGCGCTGCTGATCTGGTAGAGTGACAAGCGGTGTGAAGACAACCTTTTAGTAGCAGAGAAAGGTAGTGTTTCTGGCTAGTGGGATACATCTTTTCCTCAAATAGTACAAGTAATGTCTGAGTCTTGTCTGCTAGGACCCTTGCAGCACTCCAGTATGCTGGCAGAAGGTATGATCTGTGTTCCCTAAAATGGGAGACAGAGGCATGTGCTTTACCCAGCAATTGCAGAAACCAGCGTCTAGAATTTAAAAATCACATTTCTCTTGCTTACTCACTGTTTTACCCAGTTAGGCACCTTTGATTTTTATTTTCTTCACTTTATTTTGTTTTTCTTCTCATGGTTATTGAACGTTGAGTTTCGGTTAATTCCTTTTAAGTCTGCCACCTGAGCCTAATATAGACAACAGGCGTCTGGCACAGGGCAGAATTGTCTTCTGATCACAATTCTATTGCTGTCTCCATCTGCTGGTATAAAGAAGTAATGCTCTTGCCAGAATAAGCCAGCTCATTTTAATTTTAAAAAACACAAATTGAGAAATAAGGAATTATGTTCCTAATGTGTTTTCTTTCTTTGTGACAATTAAGTCAGTTTGAAGATGCAAAACTTCATTGGATGTCAGCTTTTGTAGGCATTGTCTTTGGGGTTTTTCAAAAAGGCTTTTTGTTAGTAAGATAAAAAATGTCAAAGAGCCATTAAAAATCTGATATATTAACCATGCATAGATTCCATACATTTTGTTCCTTAGGGAATTAGAGAAAAATCTAATTATCTCAACATTTTTCCAACAGTGTGCATCAAAAATTTAATGGTGAGAAATCTAAAAAATCCCATCCTGATAGTCTTTGCACGTTCACAGTTTCACGGGGTTTTGCATCATTGCTTCTGAATTGCTAATGAAGAGCTCAGTGGGGCTTCCAATGCATCTCAGATATTCTGGGTGGTGACCGGCTAGAGTGGTACTGACATCACAACAGAGAGCCATTGCCTTTTTGTTGCTTGAGTCCTGGGCGAGTGCTGTCGCCCGCTCCAGCCTTGCTCTCCCAGTGCCTGGCTCACCAGCCGGCTGTGTGTTCCGCGAGCTCTGTGGAAGAGCAATGCAGAGCATTGGTTTACAGATACTATGGAAAGTACACCTTCACTCACTCTGTATGATGAAGCAAATACCAACACGATGAAGGTATGTGACTCTTTGATTTAATAGTGTGTACAAAAGGTGATCAAACGTATGAAGAGTTACACATACTCAATTAGTACCCTAATTTTTGCTAGGGGCATATGTGATAAAGTCCTGTGTCCAAAATGAGAGCATGTTTTTAAATGGTTTTTGTTTATTTTTGCAAAGATATGTTTGTTTAGATTGATAGAATGAGGAGCAGGATTCCTTTAGTTCTCAGCAGTAGTACAAGTTCCTTCTACTCTACCCCTACATTTGTGACCCTTTCTGTATCTTGAGGACAGAACAGTTTGCCTGTGTGCTCATTGATATTTGTGTAAAGCAGCACAGTTGTTCCGTTGGAAAATGACTTCTCTTTCAGGTTCATCTTAAAATAGAAATACTGTATGGCTCTTTCATGTTAACATTTTTATTGTGGAACAAATACAGTGTGGATAAGACATCTTTTGGAAATTAAGAAACTAAGAACCTTAACTTTAAAAGCAGATGTTAATTTTTATACTCCTTTTTGGAAGACTAGATCAGAATTGTTTTAAAAGTGCTTCTTAACAGCAACACCTAGCTCTGTCATTGCTCTGATTAGCGGAGTCGAACACCACATTGCAAAAGCGAGCACATGCTAACTGCATTATGTGATTTTTGAGATCTGATTTCTAATCATACTGTCTGCAAACTTTGACATTTACTTTGATATTTTATGATTCTTCTAAACCAGACTCTAACCATGTAGGTGAGATTGAATAACTAAAAATGTCCATTAGTGTATAATTGACGTGTTTGGAAGATTTTTGAGAGTTTTGTTTACTTTTTACCTGGATTTAGCTGAAATTTTAACAGTATTTGGAATTGCTGCAATACTTTCAACCCCTCTCTGCAATTTGAAACAATTATTTTGACCTTAAGAAATAACTCATCTCTTTAGAGGAGATAGGACAAAACTCATTACATAGCTTTTTTTTAAAAATCAATGCTGAATATAATTACCCCTCCTTCTTTTATTTCTTTCTGATTCCCAACTGTGTAATCAGGATCAGACATTAACAGCTATTATTAAAATGAGGGCTTTTTTTTATCAGATATATTATTTCAAACTAATGCCAGAATTTCATCATTTCTTTTTCAAGCCTGAGGTTTTAAATTTTATGTCGAACTATGAAAGAAGAAAATGGAAATAAACAGCACATAATTCTTACACACAAATGCTTTTAGCTATCCTTTGCCACATTCCACCTTTCTCTCTTTTTGAAGTATCCTTCTCTTTTTTGTTTCTTTTGTTATTTCCTTTAGGTTATCTCTCTCTGCCCTTCGCAGCTTGTGCGTGTGTGTGAGTGAGACTTTCTGAATGTTTGTCTCTTCCTCTCTGTCTTTTCCCTCCCTCTGTCTTCCTCCACCTGCCTGTTGGTCCTTCCCGCCTTGTCTCAGTCTGTCCCCTTCTCTGATCCTCTGCCTGGTGTCTCAGGGCCCCTCTCCCTTCCCTGTCTGAATCAGTCTCTATGTCTGCCTGTCTTTCCTTTTCTGCTCACCTGACCCTCTCCCTCGCCTGTCGTCTCCCTCTCTCCCTCTGTGCCTTTCTCCCTGCCCAGCTATCTCTGCACCTTCATCTCTGCGTCTCTGTTCCTCTCCCTTCCTGTTAGTCTTGCTCATCCTTCTTCTCCCTTTGTCTCCGGGGTACCCCTCAATGTGCCCCTTCCACTGTCTTTCTGTCTGTCCCCCGACCTCTTCCTTCTTCCTCTCTCACCCTCCTTTTACTCTTCTGTGCCTCGCTTTCTCCCTGCCTCTCTGTCCGTATTTGCTTCTCCCAGTCTCCTGACTGCTGTTCCGTTAGTCTTTCTGCCTCCGTTTCTCTCCCCATCTTAGCATTTTTCTCCCTTTTCCACCCTCCCCAAGGTCTGTCTCTTTCCCCAAGGTCCAGGCTTCACTCACACACGTACACGTTCCAAATTTTCATTGTCATACAGATTTTCAGTTTTCACTGGAACGAGATCTGCGCTTGACTTTAAATGCCCTTTGGTTACTTAATAGCAGTCACTGGTCAGATTTTATGTCAAACTCTGTTCTTTCTAAAAGACACTATTGACACCCTTACACCATATACAAAAATCAACTCAAAATGGATTAAAGACTTAAACATAAGACAAGATACAATAAACCTCCTAGAGGAAAACATAGGCAAAACATTATCTGACATACATTTCAAAAATTTTCTCCTAGAAGAAATAAAAGCAAGAATAAACAAATGGGACCGAATGAAACTTACAAGCTTCTGCAGAGCAAAGGAAACCAGAGATAAAACAAGAAGAAAACCTAGGGAATGGGAGAAAATTTTTGCAAGTGAAACCGACAAAGGCTTGATCTCCAAAATATATAAGCAGCTCATACGACTCAATAAGAAAAAAATAAACAACCCAATCCAAAAATGGGCAGAAGACCTAAACAAGCAATTCGCCAAGGAAGACATACAAATGATCAAAAAACACATGAAAAAATGTTCAATATCACTAATTATCAGAGAAATGCAAATCAAAACTACAATGAGGTATCACCTCACACCAGTCAGAATGGCCGTCATTCAAAAATCCAAAAATGACAAATGCTGGAGAGGCTGTGGAGAAAGGGGAACCCTCCTACACTGCTGGTGGGAATGCAGTTTGGTGCAGCCACTATGGAAAACAGTGTGGAGATTCCTCAAAAGACTAGGAATAGACTTACCATATGACCCAGGAATCCCACTCCTGGGCTTGTACCCAGAAGGAAATCTACTTCAGGATGACACCTGCACCCCAATGTTCATAGCAGCACTATTTACAATAGCCAAAACATGGAAACAACCTAAATGTCCATCAACAGGTGACTGGATAAAGAAGATGGGGTATATTTATACAATGGAATACTACTCAGCCATAAAAACCGACAACATAATGCCATTTGCAGCAACATGGATGCTCCTGGAGAATGTCATTCTAAGTGAAGTAAGCCAGAAAGAGAAAGAAAAATACCATATGAGATCGCTCATATGTGGAATCTAAAAAACAGAAACAAACAAACAAACAAAAACAAAGCATAAATACAGGACAGAAATGGACTCATGGACAGAGAATACAGACTTGTGGTTACCGGGGGGGGGGGGGCGGGGTAGAGGGTGGGAAGGGATAGACTGGGATTTCAAAATTGTAGAATAGATAAACAAGATTACACTGTATAGCACAGGGAAATATACACAAAATGTTATGATAAATCATAGAGAAAAAAAGTGACAATGAGTGTGTATATGTCCATGTATGACTGAAAAATTGTACTGAACACTGGAATTTGACACAACACTGTAAAATGATTATGAATCAATAAAAATGTAAAAAAAAAAATAAAAGACACTATTGAGTAATAATTATATTTTAAATCAATAGATTTTATCCCTTCCTTATTAGTTTAATTTTCAGACATTTATATTTCATTTATATTTATGTGACAGACATGAAAGTCCATATACTGTTTTTTAAAATTGGGGGGGCAATTAAGTTTATTTATTTTTTAATTATTTTTTTTTAATGGAGGTACTGGGGATTGAACCTAGGATCTTGTCTATGCTAAGCACATGCTCTACCACTGAGCTATACCCTCCCCCTATGCACTGTTATGCTCAATTTCTTAAAGCTAAGGAGCGTACAATTGCTTTGTACCTTAGCTAAATGCAAGATTAAAAAGGGGGAACCCATTAATACTGGTACAAAATACACAAAAGACTCCATGTTTTTTTTTTATTCTTTGTCAGTGATCCTTAAAATCCATTCTAGTTCAACCCAAGAATGGCTCTCCTTTGCTGAATTAAGAAGGATCACTTCAAGTGAAACTTTTTTTGAAACTGCAACCCTCAGTTAACAAGCTTTTGTAATTCTGAGGAAGAATATGAAAGCAAATAACAGATAACAACATGAAGGATTCATGTTTAAAGTACTTTCAATGTATGTTTTGGATTCAGTCCAGATTTTGCTCAATTTTCTACATTCATCATCTTGTGCTGAGCCAGTCTTAAGCAAAACTGTCAAATAAGTCACTATGTCTTAAGGGCACACAAATGCTTTCTGGATTTGCTTGGCAACACATTCAGTCTTTTCCATCTACCTTCCTTCTAAAATGTTCTTTTTCTCACCACATCAAAATTCTTTTGCAGCGGGTTCACCTGACCTCAGCTTAGCTGTGAGGAGGGAAATATTTGATCAATTAAACTTATTAAGATGTTGTTAATGACTGTGAAATGCTTAATATGTTAGCCTTCCCAGAAGTATTTGCATTTTAAAAGAGTCACGTTTTAACCTAAAGGAATCTCTAACATCAGAATTACAACAGCTATTCACTTAGCATGGGGGAACTTTTCTGGTGGAACTTTGCATTAACCAGAAACATTTTATCAAGGTTTTCCAAGAAGGATAAGTAGACGATAAAATCTATGATTTCTTACATATTTGGGGATGTTTTTCTTTTATCTTTAAAATAAACAACGTACTAGATAGATTCAGAATCATTGGGCTACAGCCTTTCATACGCTATACCTTGAAGATCTGCTCCATTGTTTTCTTGAATACAGTGTTAACGAGAATTTTGAGACCTGTCTGAAATTTTGTTGATTTTGTTTCATTTTGTTTTGTGAGTCATCTATTTCTTTTGTAGAAATATTTGTAAGTTTCCTTCTTTGTCCTTGAAGTTCAACAACCTTAAAAGGATATTTCTTGACCTTAAGCATTTTCTAATATTTTTTTCCAAGAGCTCTTTTGATTTGCAATGTCTGAGATTTTCAGAAAAGTTTTATTTTATTATGTCTTGCAATCTTTGGGATAATTCTGGTCCATCTTTCAAAGATACCAACTATTACATGTTAAATCCCTTCTATATCAACCATCTTTCTTTTGAATCTAGACTCAAGTTCCAATTCTGCCCCTAACTAGCTATGTAACCTGGGCAAGTTTCATAAACCCTGAGCTTCCTGGAAAATGTGGCTAATAAAAGTATTTGCCTTACGGATTTGTGGTGATGTCTGAATAACAGAATTGTGTAAAGCATTTAGTACAGTGGCCTAGGGCCGGCATTAGTATTAGCTATTATTATTCAAGACTTCAAACACAAAACTGAGAGGATTGGATATTTACTCTAGTACATTATCAAGGCAGAATAGGAGACTCTCATTTTGGAAACTATCTCAATGCAAATATTTTCTGTAACCTTCCAATAAACAGGACGCTCAGTCAAGAAGACAACCTCATTTTTAAAGCAATCCGGTTAGTCTTTATTGAGATAAACTTTAGTATATTATCTTTCTCAACATAATTTCCTCATTCCCTTTTGCTTTGTGAGCTCTTCAGAGGCCCTGAGATTACCCACTGAGAAGGAGATGTAAGTGCCCTAACATATTGAGACACTAAGCATTGTTAGTTACATCTAGTCACATGAGATTAAGGTGAGATGGCAGTCCTTGAAGCTTGAGAAAAGTGTTAGTGAACCCCAGAGCAAAGATGCATAATTTAGATGGTATTTCAAACCCAGACCCAAATTAATCTGGATAGCTAGAGTACCATGTAAAGTCTTAAAAGTCAGGTTGTTGTTTTTTTCTTTTCCTTTCTTCAAACAGTTCTTTGAGTAATTGCCTCCTTGACTGTCCAACTGCAAATCTAGTGTGGACGATAAACACCTCATGCAGCTTACGTTCTCTGGGTCAAAGTTGACAACAGTCTGGTGAGATCGTCTTTGGGAGGAAATCTTGAGCAGGACCCTTTAGCTCTTCTCTGGAAAAGTCATTTGTAAAGTCATGATACAGAAAGGCCAAATAGGAAACTGCTTCAGTGACTGTAAGAAGAAAGTTTTCTTAATTGGTTGTTGGGCTGAGCTCTGGACTCTACTAACTACTCTTACTCTCCCTTCCGTGGCCGCTACTTTTACCTATAGATTTGCTTCTGGAGTTATTTGGGTGTGAGAGGAGAGGTTGTTCTGAAGAAAGAATTGCGGCTTTCCTCTGCTGGGCATATTTCTTGCGCTGATGTATAGCTGACTGACCACTGTAAAATCTACAGATTGAAGCTCCGTGAGGAGAGGGGCCATGTCTGCTATACTTGCCTCTGTCGTCTTAACACCCAGCAGAGTGCCTGGCACCGCGTATTCACTTACTGAAGATTAATTGAAATGAATGAATGAATGAGACCAAGGACTCTTTTTGGTATGCGCACCTCAATATTCTGTGTCATTTGTATATAATCCTTAGAGTTATCTACCTTGAATAAACTTATTCTTTCCATGATTTAGTTCCTTTTCTTCTACAAACGGATAAATCATAGATTTCTTTCCAAGGGGGCATCCTAGGATGTTTTCTCTAATAATGTGGTCAGTAAGCTGTGATAAAGATTGGGCTTTGGATTAGTCTAAATTTAATTCCTGAGGCATACAGTATCTTAGCCTAAAATTAAAGCCAGAGAACAACCCATTTGGAACTATGATTCAGGGAACAGGAGCCAGAGACCGTGGGAGTGAAAGAGGCAGGGAAAGAATCCAGTCCAAGGATGCCTTAGCAAGGTGGCCACTCCTGCAGGCGACTGGCTGTGGGCTCCTGCTGACTCTTGTGAGAAAACTTAGAACATGTTTCTAAGAATGGTCTTCTCAGGAGAAGAAAGGGGAAAACATTATTCATTGAATTTCATCCCTTGTCGGTCAAGGCTTACCCTAGGAAGCATTCATTTCCCAGCACTTTCAGGTTGCATTTGTGTGAGCAATGAGCAGGTTCCCAGCATGACCCATTGTGTGGTATCAGAGAAGCCCAGGGCAGGAGGCAAGAGACATTTAGTGCAGGCTTGAGGTGAAGTGCTGTCAGGTTTCCCCTGTGCCAAGCTGGTCACAAGAACTGATTACCACAGATGTGGCTGGAATAAGAGGTGAGGCTGAGAGATTTGAAGTGGTGCATAAGAGATATCCTATGCAAATAGTAAAATGACTTATCACTTATGAATATGCCTGAATAATATGTTGCAGATAGCATCACTGAGCCCCCAAAGAATACTTTGGCTGTAATTCAATCTCTGAATTCTGTAGCTGTTTCTAAATCACACACACACTTCACTCGGGCATTCTGACATTAGTGGAGCCTCAAGATTGAATTACAAGATGATACTCAATTAAAACGTATTTTAAGGGAAGAAGAGTTAGAAAAACAAACTAGAAGTAAGGAAAACTGAAATTTAAAGGAGATGAAGACACAGTGTTCCCCTGACAAAAGCAGAACTTTTTTTGGTAGAATTTGCAGGTATTTAACTGAAATAAGATTTTACCTGGAAATATTTGTTTCACATGATTTTTAAACTATTTCTCAATACGTGACACTTAGGCCCAGTACACTTACAAAGTAAAGTTCGATCCACTAACATTTAGAGTCAAATTTGCAAGGAAGATGACTTGATTCTTTTGTTCCCTGGACAGTGTTGCCCATAGAAACCTTCTATGAGTCATATCAAACATCGCTAGAATAAATACGTTCACAGCATGAAGGCTAATAGAGAAAATTAGCCTGACCATTGCTACCAGAAGTCATCATCAGAATAATACATTTATTCATCAGAGGCAAACATAGATGAATCACAATCAAGTAGTTTTCCACATTTAAGTCTAGTCTGCTGACACAAACTTGATTTTTAAATGTTGATCCTAACTCAGTTCCAGGAACACAGAGCTACTTTAATTTTCATTTCATTACTCAAGATGCTTTTTAAGGTGCATTCAAGAAACAAGAGAGGAGCTTCTAACTGGGCTTAGTCCCAAAATGTCATGTTACACTTCAAGGCCAACACCAGTATTCTTGTGGACTGTGATTACTTTTGCACCAGAACTTCCTGGTGAATTTGTCAATTAGCTGAGGATCAACTTCCATCTAAGTTACACACTGACACATTCAGACCCCAGGGATGTGGAAAAATACATGGACCCAGTGAGCACTGTTGAGCCTGCGGGTTGCTTTGGCAGCTTGACTAGGAAGTTGGATCCCCAGACAAATATGTATTTCTCTTTCCTGGCAGCTTTCAGATCAAGTACATGATGTAAAACGATTTAGTGTTCATGCATTTCCAGCAGATTCTGTATATGGAAGGTGTTTTCCTTGATGGCACTCTCATTTCTCTTGGCTTAACTGAAGAAATCTAAATTGAGACCTCTCCAACTCTCACCATTCTACTTACGAAATCAAAATAATGAGAAACCAAGTATTTGTGGCACAAATTTTTTTTGAGTTATAATTATGTGGTCTATTTAGGCTATAAGAACAGCCAATTCAAAAAATAACAGTACAAAGTGGAAAGAGAGCAGAACATGGAGCAAAAATGTGTAGACTGTCAATCCAGAGAGGCTAGGGACTTAAGACACTTGCCCCGGACCTGGTGGAGGAAATGGGTGAGTTTCCTTGGGAATGAGGTTAGGAATGAAGAAGTCAATAATAGCGAAGGCAAAGTATATACTTTCAGGGTCTAGTATGCATCAGAACTGTGGAATGTAGCACTCTCTTTTTCTCATATCTGGTGGACTGAAAATACGAGACTGTTGAGGCAATCTAAGTAGCAACTATAAAACTTAGCCACAGTCACTGGATAATTTCATTGTTTTATCTGAGTCTGGTTGGAAACTCTGAATATCAACTCATTTAAATTCAAACCAATCATTTCTGTATACAAAGAAGTCATCTGTGGATTAATAGTATTTATGGTAAAATAGAGCAGGGTTTCTCTTAGCCTCATTCCTGGAATCAATTAAAAAAAAAACAGTTAAAAAAAAGATAGGCTAGGTTATTCTGTGATATCGACAAACTCCAAAATCACAGTGGCTTCAGTAAAATAGCAAAGGCTTATTTTTCACTATTGTTGTTTATCCGATATACATTGCCCATTGGGTAGGGAGCAAGAGGTTGAGGGATTCTGCTCCACATAATTGTCATTCAGGCTGATGGAAGCTCCGACTTTAAATGCTGTCATTTTAATACAACACTACAGGGTCCACTGCAACGTGGGAAGACAGGACTGGAGAGTTGAGCCTGAGCGTTTCAATGCTTCCTCCTGAAAGTGACATGTCACTTTTGATCTCATTACATCAGGCAGAACTAGTCGTCTGGCCTCCTCTAATTTCAAGGAGGTGGAGAAGGATAATCCTCTGCGTTCTGGAAGGAACAGCGAACTGAATACACCAGACAGTGTGAGCAATGGCTACCAGAGTTTTAACCATGACTACCACCGCTTTTGCATACCCTTGGGAAAATGGCTTGACCTTTCTGAGTCTCAATTTCCTCACTGTAAAATGGGGATAATTTTTGCCTGGGGATAATTTTTGCCTTGGAGTAATTATAACAGCTTAATAAGATAAAATCCTTTAAAGTATTGAACAGAGTGTTGAACACATAGTAAATATTTGATAAACGATGATCATTTTAATTCAGGAGGAAAAGAATCAGCTCTTATCACTTAGTCTTGAATTACCCACATTTATTATCTATACCAACAAAGTTCATTATCTTAAAGTCTGTTCTTCCCATCAGTGTACATTTGGCCTGAAAAATGTTACTTTATACACTGGTCTCATTTGGACCCTCTAGACCTGAGGAAAGATAATCTCTGATTGAATAAGATACTACCACCATTGGTATAATTATTGTTATGTGTTAAAGAGAGCAAAGACTGATTATAGAACAACTCTGTTCAGATTAATAAATAACTTCTATTTTTTTTAACATAAGACATCTTTGTGGTTACTATGCATATGTTTTAGTTGCTTGGGGATATACAAGTTTGATTAGTAACGTCTTTGGTAGCTTTTACGAGGTGGTTAATGTCTATGTTTCATGCATCTAGCTTGTCTTTGCCTTCTATTGTCAGCAGCTAGGGGAGGTATCTTGCCTATCATTTATTGTATTATTGTCTCAGAGCACTTAGGATGGTGATCTGTACATGATGGGGATCCAACATACAATGACTGACTACTAGTAGCGTGACTTCTGTGTTTCTGCTTAATAATGCTAATGTACCTACTAAGTGTTAAGGCAAACCATTTTAATGGATACATTCCTAAATGTAGTATATGTATCTCTGCCTTTTGAACAGATAAGGAAAATATCCTTTGAGGATCTCCTCCATTCTTTCAGACTCAAACAACTCAAGTTTACCTACTGTGTACATCTATCCATATGACCCAAAATGTTTCTCCAGCCTCGATCTTCTTTTAAACTCCAGGTATGTATTTCTAACTACAAATAGAGTATCATTATCAGAATGTCTCTGTTTTCTGCCACCTCTGAGTCAACACGGACCAAGCCTACCTCATTATCTCCCCTCACAAACCTAGTCGACTGGTTCTTCCTCCAGTTTTCTGTAGTCTAACCTAGAAGCCTTACAGTCATTCTTAGCATCTTCTGCCATGTTCCTTACATCCAGTCAGCAACCTACTCCTAGTGAAACTACTTTCTGAATCTTTTCTATCTCTTCTTACTTTTACTGCTTTAATCTGTTGTCAATGAAACAATCACAATATTCCCCCCTAACTAGACTCCTCACCTCCATTCTTTCTTTCTTCAAATCACCTTTCACATTGCTACAAGAAGCAGCATGCTGGTTTTTCCCAGTAGCTTTTTTTCTTAAAAAAGATACATTAAAAAAAGTGATTTAGATATGAACCTGTGCAATTTTTCAAATGGCATCAAGAGCCTGCTTTCCACTGTAATAACCTATAATGAAAAGTAATCTGAAAAAGAATATATATATATATATATGTATATATATATATATATATATATAAAACTGAATCACTATACTGTACACCAGAAATTAACACATTGTAAATCAACTACACTTTAATAAAAAAAAATTTTAAAAGATCCTGCTTTCCAAATATGTTTGGCCCACCTCCTGGACAGTACAGCCACCTCCTTTGTAGAGTTCACTGAGCTGGCCAGAATCCAAGTTCAAGTCCCAGACCTGTCTACCCATCATATATCATAGTCCAAGCCTAAATACAGTAAGCCACTTCTCCATTGCTGGACACGAATGAAATGCCACACCCAGCTGTGTAACCTGGCTTCCTGAGTAGTCCCTGAGTGGCTGGATGATGCAACTTGGAAGGACTGGATGTTAGCTCTCCATGAGGTAAACTTGACCAGTAAGTGACTTAAGCAAGTAAACTCCCTCTCCCTTCTCCCTCCTCCCTCCTCCCTCTTGAAGATTGCTCCAAGAAGTAGGTTCTCTTTCCAAGCTGTCCAGAAAAGTCCAGCAACAGTGGTGCTGAACAAACACACCTGCTGTGAACCACCTGCCATGTTTCTACACAGTGCCTGCAGTGAAACAGACACCAGCTCCGGAATTCACTGCCTCGCACTGCTCCGTGCCTCTCCTGGACCTTCTGTTCTTCACCCGCAAATCCCTGGACTTGCCCTCCCAAATAAAGCATCAGCACGTTAATCTAGCCTTGGGCTCTGCTTCCAGAGAATGAGGGCTAAGACACCTCGTGAAAATCAGTGTAAAGGGTAGGCAGTAAAAAGTCTCTCCCACCCAAACAAAGCTGGAGTCACAGATCCTCATTTTGCTGCCTCAGAGGCATCCGGTATTACCAGTTTTTATACGTCCTTTCAAAGACAATCTATGCATATAAGCAAATGTATGAATATTCTATAAGACAGACATCCACGTTTAGGGTTAGATCTTTGTTTTACATGAGCCAAAACAGAATATGCCCCTCATACCTCATGTGTCCACAGAGTGAATTTTCCAAAACATAAATTCCAATTCCACATCACTCTTAAAAGGTTCTGATGGTGGCTTCTCATTGTCCCCCAGCAAATTTCAAACTCCTAGATCGAAGGCCCTCCACACTCTGACTCCAACCTATGACTGTATCACCATTGCCGTCTAGCCTCCTGCCCTAACGTGCCCTTTAGCACATTAAAGGTTTTTTTTTTAAGTCACATTCAGTGTTTTCCTGTTCCCCATTACAAGCAGTGCTCTCATATGTCCACACACTTTATTTTTGCCCCATTTGCACAAAATATTCTTTCAATATGTATATGTTGAATGATTAAATGAATCATCGAATCACTGTGGTCAACTACTGACTACGGTCTGATGTTCTTTTGAAATGTTCATTTGTTCTCTCTTCTGTGCAGTTTGCTATCAGTTTTCACAGCTGTGGACATACGTTCTGACCAGCATTGGCTAAGATTGCTAACATGGCTGTACCAAAAAAACAATTAAAAAATAGAAATAAATTAAATGGCTGTACATTCCCAAGGCAAGGTAGGTATAATATTTTCAGGGGAAACCAAATCACCAAGCTAAGTAAAATGATAACTTTAATTTTCTGTACAGTACTACTCTTCTAAGAGTACAAGACCCAGGCTCAGAAAACAGATGGTTTTTTCATTACTTGCTGTTTTCAGGTGATTCATTTAATTCGGGCTTTCAGTTGTGCCCCGGGTGATTGTTTTTGCTAGAAATCTGATAGGTGGATAGGTGGAGTGTTACTGTTCCTTACATTTTTCAAAATCCTAGTATATATAGCACACGTGCACAGAAAAAAGGAACACAAGGGGCATTCAACCAAATTACTTTTCCTCTGGGCTGCATGTGGAAATATGATTATGCATTCAAAAACCTGAACACTCGCTAGCATCCTAGACATTCTATATGCACAACTAGAGTGAAATACGCAGAACTGCTTACCAGGACTTTGACGGAAAGATTATCTGATATTTATACAAACTTATTAAAAGAAAATGAAGTTTTCAGTCAAGAGTTTTGGGGTTGTTTTAACTTGGTTCACATGAAGAAGAAAACAAGGCTTTGAGCTTCTTGAAAGGAAGAACTTATATATGCATGAAGTATTGATTTATCCTTCTTGAATCCAGGTCTCCCAGAATACCAACATTACATAATGCATCTCCATTTGTTCATAATGCATTAAAGGGATTTCAAAATTGTAGAATAGATAAACAAGATTACGCTGTATAGCACAGGGAAATATACACAAAATGTTATGATAAATCACAGAGAAAAAAATGCGACAATGAGTGTGTATATGTCCATGAATGACTGAAAAATTGTGCTGAACACTGGAATTTGACACAACATTGTAAAATGATTATAAATCAATAAAAAGCATTAAAAAAATAAAAAATAAATTTAAAAAATCTAACTAATATGTGTTTGTGTGTGCCTGTGTATGCTGTGTATGCACACACATCCATGCACATGCATGTGGGTGTTGATGCATGACTGTCTTTTTTTTTTAAATGTTCTGCATTTAAAATAACATAGCACATAGGAAGTGATTATTGACACAAAGATTCTGAAGTAAAAAACAATCTTTGGAACCAGGCTAGAAACAAAGAAGGTTTGTAAGTGGTCAATACCATTTCACCAATTAAAGGCGTGAGGAAAGTGATAGACCAATTTACAGAAAACAAGATAAAAGTGTGCCTTAACCTCTACATGGCTATTTATGGGTTTATTGCATGTCAACAGCTCCAATTTTGCATCAGGACCTTTGATAGCATAAAAGGTTCAGCTCTCTCTTGATCTTCATTGGTTAAAAAGAAATGTACATTTGTACTCTGTGTAACAAGAATCTCTCTTACCATTCCTTGACATTGTTAACAGGAGAACATAACTTATGCTCTGGTGAAGGAGAATTTCAGTCATATAGTAGGAAGAATTAATTGAGTAGCCTCGTATTTGTATGGTAATTTAGATTCAGCTAAGTGGACTACAGAATAAACCTCTGTCTCAAGTAGAGTGGTTTCCCAACTAGAAAAGGTAGAACAAAAACTGGGGAAAGGAAATTAAAACCCAATGATCAGGGAGGTCATCATGAGAGAGCACTAAGTTTACTAAAACTAAGTTTAAATCTCCAGGCTCAGGTGATTTCATCCAGTTCAAGAAGGAAGGAAGTGAAATTACCAAGGTTAAATTAATTGATTGAATTATATAAAATACAGTCCAATATCAAGGTTCATAAAACTACTTCATATGATGTATTGTGCCGCCAAAATTCATATGCTGAAGCCCTAACTCCCACTGTAACGTTATTTGGAGATGGAGCCCTTGGGACATCATTGGGTTTAGATGAGGTCATGAGGCTGGGACCCTTGTGATGGGATTAGTGCCCCTATAGGAAAAGATACCAAAGAGCTTGCCTCCTCCCTCTCTCTTTGCCATGTAAGGACACAGTGAGAAGGCTGCCATCTATAAGCCAGGAAGAGAGTCTTACCAGACACTGACCATACTGGCACCTTGATCGATGTCTGGCCTCCACAACTGTAAGAAAATAAATTTCTGTTGCTTAATCCACTCAGTATATGGTATTTTGATATGGCAGCTTGAGCTTACTTAGACAGGGAGACCTGATTAAAAGTCACTTAAAAAAGAACCTAGGACTTTTAGTGTACTAAAAGACTGACTGACATTAAAATGTGATCTGGCCGACAAGAAGCAAATGCTGAATTAGCCTGCTGTAATGAAAGTGTCGATTCCTCTAAGA
Source organism: Vicugna pacos (assembly GCF_048564905.1). Lineage (NCBI taxonomy): Eukaryota > Metazoa > Chordata > Mammalia > Artiodactyla > Camelidae > Vicugna > Vicugna pacos. Next base: position 1,483,862 of record NC_132990.1, read on the forward strand.
GAACAACAACAATAGGTCATAATGTTTCTTTATTCTGGTGAACCAACTTCACCAATGTTATGTTAAATTCAGGGAACTGCATTTTAAGGTGGAATGTTACAGAACAATATCCAAAAGAGGATGGCCAACATTATAAGAGGAGGTGGGGTAAAAAATAAAGCAGGACCTAATGAAGACTGGATATGAGGTCCATCATGTTGTACAATAAAAGGGGGACAGAATCTACATTGTTGCCTGGGCAAATGTACACATAAGTCCTACTAGAAATATGGCCTGTAGTTATGGGTTTTCCCCTCAATAAAATGATTTTTATCACTTTAGGGAAGAGAAGGTGATACACCATACAATCTCCAAGGTCCGTTCTAGTCTCATTTTTATGTGCTCCTGTAAATGTGCTCCTGCATGTGGTAGTGAGCTTCTGAGCTGGATTACCTACCTGTTGGGGATACTGTAGAGAACTTTCTCACAGGGGGTTAGACCTTGGACTGTAAAATCTCTAAAGTCTCACACATTTAATCACATACTTAACAGTATGGGATTCTGAGTCCAACACACTGTAAGAACATGTTAAAGTGAATGAACACTTTCAGCACAAGAAAACTGCTATCAAATTATAGTGGTCCATCCAGTATACAATTACCGTTGTTGAAGCTTTGGTACCCAACACAAAGGAAGGAAAGAATGAGCCCTCTGAAGAAAAAAAAAAATTGCCATGACATTTCTAGCGTTCTGTTTCAGAATCTGTGCCATCCTACTAGGACACATGTCTAGGCTGAGACCGAGGGGGAGAAGCAGAGCTGAAAATTGCATAGTTAAAGACATCTTCCACAGTATTTGGGGCTCAAACTGCTATTTCATTGGCTGTAAATCACCAAGCTGAACTGTAATGGCTCTGACCGACAAAAAGAACCTGGGACTTGGGGCATATACTTTGGGTTCAAATCTCAGATTTAGTAGTTACTAGTAATGTAAATTCCAAGCAAATTTAATCTCCATCATTATTAAGATTTAAAAAAAAAACAATAATCAGTGCTATTAATTGATCATTATTATGTTCCAGGTTATAATTCATTATTTCACTAATCTGCATAAAAACCCTTTGAGGTAGGTATAATGGTCCATACTTTACACGTGTTTACACAGTTATACAGCCAGTAAACTGTACAGCTAATTTATAGGCTTATTTGACTCTAACATCTATATTTTTAGGCCATTATAACACCTGGCTTCCTGAGCCTTATTTTCTTTTTTTTTTTAATTGGAGTACAGTCAGTTACTGAGTCTTATTTTCCTCATTAGTGTAATGAGGAAAGTCTTTTGACATGGCATGGTGAAGTTACAAATACAGTTGTCCCTTGAACAACATGGGGATAAGGAGTGCCAACCCCCCATACAGTCAAAACTCCATGTGTGTAGCTTACAGATGGCCGTCAGGATCCACGGTTCCTCCATATCTGCATTTCCACATCCTCAGATTCAAACGATGGCAGTGGTGTAGGACTGTAGTATTTACCACTGAAAAAAACTGTACTAGTGGACCCTCGCAGTTCAAACCTGTGTTGTTCAGGGTTAACTGTAACTTAAAATACCTAACATACATTAATGGTTCCATAGATCACAGCTTTTATTATCAACCCTACCCTTAACTACCTAACACTTCTAGGCACAAATTAAAGAGTTAGGTAGTGAGACTCTTCATTCAAGAAAATCCATGCTTGGCTGTTTCCATAGGAGCCATCTTTAGGGATGGAGAATTTACCCAAAATTAAATGTCCCAGTGGATAAGAAAAATGACTAACAAGATACCAAAGTAATAAAACATTACTTTTGCCTACCACACTTTCCCACACTGACACAGATTATTTGTGTGTGTGTGTATATGTGTGTGTGTGTGCTGTATACATACTCACATTCTAGCGCTGGACAGAGTGCATAGAAAAGACACTGCTGGGACTAGGTTTAAACCAAAGGATGTTTCTCAAGGGCAACAAGGCTTCATATATCTAAAGCCTTAAAATCGTCCATACCCTTAACCCAGCAATATTTCTTCCAAAAATGTATCCTGAGAAAGTAATCATTTGTGGACAAAAATTTATGTACATGAACTTCATTGCATCATTATTATAATGCTGATAAATTGAATACAACCTAAATCTCCAATAATAAGAGAGCTGCAAAATAAAGTATGGTCACGAAACATTATGCAGCTGTCAAAAACATGTTTGCCTATGCCACGGGAAAATCTGTACAGTTATTTGTACTCTTAAATAAAAATACCAGGACACAAAACTACATAGACAATAATCCAAATTTTTCTTAAAATGCTCTATGTATACACACACACACACACAAAAACATACACATAGAAAAAAATTTGGAAGGAAGTAAACCGAAGTGTTAATAATGATTATCTCATAATGGTGGCATTATTCTTTAATATTATCACTTACCTTTTTTGTTATTTTAAAAATGAGTCAACTTGCAGTTACCAACAACACTAGCAAAATCATGAATGGGGTCTTAATGTCCCAAATTAACAGCTGAAATATACAGGAAATCATGTGAATGTTGCTAACCTACCCTGAATATGTCTGATATCGGGATATTGGACCTCACTGTGATCTTCCAATATATCAAATCACTTTCCTTTCCAAAGGGAGATACATGATGACCTGAAGAGAAAAATCTCTTGCCTCATTTTTTCAAGAGGTCACCTGATCTTGGGTCTTGCCTTGGGGTAACAACTAAACATCATTGTGGGCAGTGGTACTTCTCTTTCTGAATACCTTTATTGATAAGCCTACTAACAAACCTTTAAATGCAAAAAGCCAACCAATTTTCAAGCCTAATTCTCTACTAATTGTGTGTGTGTGTGCGTGTGTGTGTGTGTGTGTGTGTCTGCATGCACACATAAGGAGAAAGATAAGTCAGCATCTCCATATTTGATCAATTTTCATTTCAGGAAACAGTACAATTCAAACAAAACTCAGGTAGAGCAAAAAAAGAAAAGTATTCTGTTTTATGGTCAGTCTATGAGGTTAAGAGTCAGAGACAGGAGACTGGACCAAATACACCATAATTATCTTGATGTCAAAGCAATCTCTGAAATTTCAGATATGTAGAGTTCTTTTTTAACCAGCTCTCTATTGGAAAGATGATATTCACTATTTTCATTACTCTTTTAGTATTTTTCAAGCTTTCTTTTTGAAAATATGAACTCTTCCCCAAGGAATTGAGAAATTCTGTGACTAGCAACCTAAATTCCATTATTCTAAATCTATAGCTAATTTGTCATTTGGTTTAGCAGTAGACAATTTAAAAGAGCAATGTTTAATGTCAATATCCAGGATGTGAAATCCAATATGAATTGGCTAATACATTTTGAATTGACTGGCTCATTGATTAGCAGCCACTTTATGAGCACAGGCACTGTTATGTTTATGTAAGTTATTGTATTTAAGTTAAATGGAATGAGAGTTTCTGTTTTCCATTTCACAAATTTCTGCAAGAACCCGTAGCTTCCCAGATATATGCCAATTTCATATTCTCCTACTGTGATTAGAAGCTATATAAATTCATACACACTTTTGGCAGTAAAATCCTTTATATAGAAATAAAATGAGATAAATTCATACACTAAATGTTAGCAGATTCTCTCTTGCCTGATGCCTACTAAGGGTCTTTCATCCAGTCTCTGCTCCCAGGACCCAAATTGTTCGGAACAGCAATACAAGCTTTTGGATTGAAGTTCTAAATCCCAAGCCTTTATAGATTCCCAAGTTGAGAAGGAGTGCTGACAATTTAAATTTCACATTTGTTTCATTGTTGATATAAAACTAACGGACACTCAAGAATTAATTGGACCTCAAAATCCAAATCTATGTAATTTGAAATATTAACCATTACTGGTACATATGTAGACAGCTGAATTTGATAACTGGGAGCAAATTAAAATTTTCCCTTTAACTCTCTGCTCTGCTTTGTTGAATCAACTTGGGTGAATCAACTTGGGTGAATTAACAGCGAATGAGAATAGATATGAAACGTGAATTGTATTAAGATATTTCTATTTATCCTGAAAATGTATGCAGGCTCAATTTGAGGAAATGAGAATAGATCTTACAGGATTTTTAATAGCAAATCATTATTTTTAGAAGTATTAATAGGAGAAACAGGGAAGGAAATAATTTGCCCAGGGCTTTCACAAGGGGTAGTATCAGAACTCTGGTCAAAATCACAGCTATTAAGATCTGGGTGTCAGAAGCCAGCAGGGCTGAGAAGCACAAAGCCAATGCAGGTAATTATAGATGCGTCAATGACCCAGTCTCTTTTCAAACCCTTGCTATAGCTTACTCTGTCATAAGGAACTAGGGTTCTTCCTGAGAGAGCTCTGGGCTGTTCATGGATAACAGGGCATACATAAATAAATAAGACTCACCCTGACAAACTATTATAATCTATAACTGAGAACAGATTTTTCCTTCCCTGTTCAAAGGAGGAAGAAGAAAGGAGAAATCACTGATGAGGGAAGACCTAACTTTTCCTAGTTAAAAGACCACAATGTAATACACATGCCTATCTGCACAATGGGATGTAGGAAAAACAAGTACAATGAACTAGAAGTCAGGATTTAGTTCAGGTTTTTTACAATCTGTGAGACCATAGGCAAGTCACTTGTTCTCCTTGGACCTTAATGTCTCTAAAATAGAGGATTTCCCCTAGATCCAGGGGACCCAAGTTCAAATGCCTAAAAGGGGCAGGCAGACAATGTAAATCAGATCACATAAATGTGTCTTCTGTGAGAAAAGTAAGTCTGAGCAAGAGGGAGGACTACAGCAATTGATGCCCTGCATTAGACTCAGATGAACAATAGAGTGGTGGGAGGTGAGGTAAACTGGAGAGCTCTAGTTTCTTTTAAAGAGAACATGAAAACGAATATATGTATGTATATGCATGACATTACACGTACATGCATGGGACATTATGCTGTACACCAGAAACTGACACAGTGTAACTGACTATACTTCAATAAAAAATTAATTAATTAAAATAAAAAAGAAAGAGAACAGCCACCACTGAGATCACTTCTCCAACAGACTGTTGCTTTGAGAGAACACAAGTCCCATTCTGCCAAACCTTCTGATTCTTCAAAAAAACTGGATTATCCAGATTTGTATGCAAACCCTCCCACTTTGTATTTAACGGTAGCAACTAATTTATAACACTGTGTAGGCCAGACAAAACATACCTTGAATTGGATCTGTCCTACAGACAGCCAGTTTGCAAACTTTGGCTGAGATAACCTGTAAAACGCTACTGTGACATTAAGATCCACTTAAGAGTTATTTTAAAATTCAAGCCTTGGTTTCTACCAATGCCATTTCTCCATCTAATCTCTGCTCCTTAGCTATACCCCAGCCTTTCCCACTCGCTGTTCTTCTGGTGATCACTGTCCTTAGTACCACCATAGTCTCTGCTTTTCCAGCCCACCCTAATCCACTAACACTTGAAAAGACCCAACCCTGCCTTCCAGTCATGGCCCTCGCACTCCTGTAACATAACCATACTGCTCCATCAAACCCTACCCATTATGGCCAGGTTTTTAAAAACCTTGAATTAGTCAATTTGTGCCCTGACTATGTGACATATTCACCTATGTGAGTATGTGTGTGACCAGACCAGTGAAATTTCAATGGTAGTTATCTTAGTCAATTTAGGCTGCTATAATGAAAATGCCACAAACTGGGTGGCTTTATAAACAACAAAATTTTACTTTTCACAGTTGTAGAGTCTGGAAGTCCAAGATCAGGGTGCCAGCATCCTCTGGTGAGGGCCCTCTTCTGTATGCAGATTTCTCATTATATCCTCATTACAGTGAAAGGGGGAACCAGCTCTCAGGGGCCTGTTTTATAAGGGCATACATTGCATTCATAAGGGCTCTGCGCTGATGATCTAAGCATCACCAAAAGGCCCCATCTCCTAATAGCATCATATTGGGCATTAGCATTTCAACATATAAATTTTAGAGGGACACAAACACCCAGAACACAGCAGTAGGCTCACATCACCAGTATCTTCACATAACAGCTTTAATTTATGTTTCAGCTGAATATGTACTCTTCTAACGAATGAGTTAGCAAACAAACTTAATCTGGTTGCAGAAAGTGTTCTTCAGGGTTTTGCACGATACTAAAGCATAATTCTTTAGGGATAATTAACATTTTAAATGAGGTCTTGTCACATCTTCACTGACAATTTCATAGAATTATAAATCTGCCAGGTCAGCATTTTGTTTGTTTTTTCTTTCTTTTTTTTTTTTTTTTAGTTTTTAATTGAAGTTATATTAAGTGAAGTAAGTCAGGAAAAGAAAGATAAATACCATATGATATCACTTATACGTGGAATCTAAAGAAATGAAATGAATGAACTTATTTACAAAGTAGAAAGAGATTCACAGCATTCTCTTAATACACATTAGTTCAGTCATTGCTTCACCAATAAAATATTAACCACTGAAAGACTAAGACTACTCTTTTAAGTTCTATGAACTGAAAGAGCATTCTTATTTATTGTTACATAGAGGCCTAACTGGATTAAATTTGGCTTCGAAATTAAATTCCAATTCAGAGCAGACATTATTGCAGAGAGGTGGAAAAAACAACCTTGGTGCTAAACAAGAATTCCTTTTAACTTGGGCAAGTCATTTAATTTCTGAACCTTGGTTTCCTCTTCTGTAAGATGAGTGGGGTCGTTATAGTATCTGACATTGGACTGATTGAGGATCAAAGGTTGTCATATTTTTCACAGTGTTTTCATATAGGAAGCATTGTAAAAAGGCCTTCATGTACAATCTGATATCAACCAGGCCTAACTGAAATAATAGACTATATTCAGAAAAATATAATCCTAATAGACTATATTGGGGGAAAATGTATATAGGGAGATGAGACTCATATATCATAGGGGAGAATAAGAAGCCAAAGACAAGATTCCAACTTCAGTGTTATTCAGGAGCCTCCTGTTCCTTAAAAGTAAAGCCTTCCAGGCTCACTAGCTTACTCTCTGTTCAGTGAAAGTTCTAAGCCCCTTCCCACCACAGGTCCTTTGCACCTGCTAATCCTGCCTGCAACACTCAGCCTTGACTCCATCCCCTAGCACCTTAGCCTGATTCCCTACTTTCCTTCACATCTCAGCTTACATGATCTTGTCCATGGGTATTTCCCCAGACCTCCCAGTCTTAGGCCCTTCTATTAAATTTTCTCAGAGCACCCTGCATTTTTGTCTTCACTGAATTTATCAAAGTATGTAACTATATATATATATTTTTTGAGGTTAAAAAGTGTCTGTCTCCCCCTTGAAACTGTAACCTCCATGATGCCAGGGACTGTGTCTCTATTCCAGCACCTAGCAGAGTGCCTGATATAATTCTCTTATGCAATACTTACTGAATGTCAATGTAAGAACTAATTTTAAAATAGCCCTAGAAGAGGTAATCAACTTGATTTAAGTTCACACTAAGATCTAAATAACTGCAGTCTTTCTTTCCTGAAAGCACATTTGGATGGCTGGGGAGAGAGCAAAGGAAAGTGGGTGACCGAGTGGAGGAGGAGAAGGTAAAGACTGAACACAATGTAAGTTTGCTCTCTGTCCCAACAGGCTAGGGCCACCAGCCTGCCCTGATTGATTGAGCTGCTAAGAGGGGCCACCATTTCCAAGGTGTCATCCTTTCATTTGTAAATCTATTTCAGGTGAGCACACAAAGCTGCCACTAAAGCCTGAGAATTCAAGATTTGAAGATTTGTTTTCCTGAAACTGTCAGCTAAATGGCTCCACGTTTCTCTTCCAAAGCTTATAAACTGACAAGACTGACAAGCTTGCTGTCTTCCATCTTTGAAATGGACATATCTCACTGGGAAAAGTGTACTGAGTATGTTTACATGGGTGACATTTTCTTTTTTTAAAAACTGAAATAAGTAGACATCAACGAGTTCATATTGACAGATTCTCTCCCTAAACCTCAAGCACACAGTGGACCTTTCCGGCACAGTGATCACCCACTCAGTCACTGAAGGATAGGGTGTGGGGGTGAGGCGTGTAGCATCCTCTTCCATGATTCGTGCTGGCAAAAAGCTGATTGCTTTCTCACAGAGGGGTTGATGTTTTCAAAGTTTTTAAGTTTTAAAGAAACATACTTGTTATAGAACTGGACTATTATTAAAAAGTGAAACTGTCACATAGAAAACAAACTTATGGGTACCAGGGGGAAGGAGGTGGGAAGGGATAAACTAGGAGTTTGGGATTTGCTGATACTAACTACTATATATAAAACAGATCAACAACAAGGTCCTATTGTATAACACAAGGAACTATATCCAATATCTTGCAGTAACTTACAATGAAAAAAATATGAAAATGAATATATGTATATATATATATGCATGACTGAAACTTTATGCTGTACATCAGAAATTGGCACAACATTGTAAACTGACTATACTTCAATTAAAAAAATTTTAAAAAAGTAAAACTGTCAATTGCTGAGAGAGACTGGGAGGGAGGTGGGTGGTCTTTGGGTTTAGGGACTAACAAGTATTGAATGTTTACAATACTTCTGGCTCTTTATAGAGACCACCATCTCATTTAACTTCCAAAACTGCCCTAGACATAGATACCATTATTTCCATTTTGTAATTTGAAAATATACAGCTCACTGAGTTTGCCTACCTGATGTCACACAGTCAATTAAGTAGCAGAGACAGCATTCAAACCCAGGTGTGCTGGCTCTAAAACTCAGGTACTTTTCACCGTATCACACTACATCTTAGATGGATGTACAATGGAGCATTATACCCATAAAGACGGAGATAGTGTCAATCATGCCACCAGGCTAACTTTTTCTAAAACACTTCTGTTCTTCTCATTTCACAGCAATATTCAATTTGGAATTCTCCTACAATTTTCTTTTGATTTTAATCCCATGACAAATGTAGATGCAGAGGGAGCATCAAAGTATCAAGGAAAACAGAACTGAAAGACTGCTTGGGATGAGGACTATATGTTGTTCATCTTAGAGTTCCCAAAGCCATGCATAAGTCCTGACTCATTACAGAGGCTCAATAACATTTGAGTGAGGAAACAAAAGATCTGGCAGCTTATCAAGGACTTACCTTAGTGATGGAAACATCTGGATACTTTTTTGCTGAGAGAGATCTCATTGCACTGCTGGTTGTATAAACTCTACATCCACCCAGGAATGACTGGATCATGACTTACTCCCAACCCAAACAGATAATGATAATGAAATCAATGCTCGGGCCAGAAAACTTAGGGAATGGCAAGGGTATTATGTCTCTCATTCCTAACTTCTTAGGAAGGGTACATATCATTATTTGATCACCCAGATAGGCATTTAATAAGTACCTATAAGCACCAGGCACTATGCTAGTCACTGAAAATACAAAGATGAATGAACCTTGAATGCTACTTTCAGAGAGCTCACAACCTAGCTGGGAAGACAGACACATAAGTATTATGGTTTTACAAGAAATATCGCAAAGAGTAATGGTGGATGTAACTGGATATTTTAGAAACTCAGAGGAAGGGCACCTGACCAACTGTAGTATAAAGGGAAACATCCTGGAGGGGCTGACACTAGAACTGAATTTAGATGGATGTCTAGCATTTAGCCACACAAGGCATAGATTTGGAAGTAATCACCATACAGGTGGGAATTTAAATGGTGAAAATAGATGAGAATGCCAATGTAAAACTTACAGAGTAAGAATAACTCTGGGGCTAAAACATAAGTCTAGACAATATCGACATTCAGGGGCTCAAAAAGAGAGATCAAAAGGAAACAGAGCAGAAGCAGTCAGAGGCAGGAGAACTAGTAAGAGGATATGGCCACTTGAATGTTCACAGTACCTTTACTTGTGATAGCCCAAAACTGGAAACAACTTGAATGCTCCACAGCTCCTGAATGGGTAAACAAACTAAGGTACATCCATACTATGGAATACTACACAGCTATAAAAAGGGATGAACTATTGATACACCAAACGACATCAAGGAATCTCAAAAACGTCATGCTAGGTGAAAGACACCACACATAAAAGAGTAAATACTCTACAATTTATTTTATATGAAATATTTTAAAGGAAAATCTGATCTATAGTGATCTATAAAAGCAGATCAGCAGCTGGCTGGGGAGGGAGAGAGGACTGACTGAAAAGGGGCAAGAGGGAACTTTGGGGAATGAAAGAAATATTCTATATCTTGATTATGGTGGTAATACAGGAGGGTGCATGTTTGTCATACTCAGAGAGTAGTACACTGTTCACAAATGAGGGCATTTTACTCTAAGACAACTATATCCCAATAAAGTTTATTTTTAAAACTCTGTACTGTCACAGAAACCAAGGAAGTATATCACAATAAAGGTGTTAAATGTGTAACTTCTCAGAAACCAAGAGTTTTGATATTTCAGGATGGGGAGCTTGATCGACAATATTAAATGCAGGATTGGTATCTAGTAAGACAAAAACTAGGGGTGGGAGGCAGTACCCACTGGTATTTAGCAGATAACTGGTAATATGTATAAGAGCTATTTGATGGAACATGGAGATAAAAGCTAGATTGCTGTCAGTTACAGAGTGAATGTGAAGTCAGAAAACAGAGATACTGAATGTATATTACCCATCTGAAAAATTCAGATAGAAAACTGAATAGTAGCAACAGAGATCAAGAAAGGGTTGACTAATAGTTGTTTTGGAAGAAACTTTATTATGTTTATAGACTGAGAGGAAGATGTAAAGGGCAACACTGAAGGTCTGACTGGAGCTGAGTATTACACCAGCCATAATGATTATCACTTGTACTGCAACATGCACTCATAAAATGAGTTTTTGGTTTATTTCAGCAGTGCTCCATGCCCCCACATATAAGTATGGATGAGAAGTATTTTAAAATAAATTCATCATTGTCATTTTACTGAATAGGTCCTACAGAAGCATAAGAGAAAGAATTTGAGAGTGTTGTTAAAAGGATAATTTCAGCACTAGGTCCAGGTTGAATATAGAAGAAAAAACCAAAGGAAATTGATAAACTAAGACAAAGTGGGAAAGTCAAAGGAGCCAGAAGGCCTAATTAGGTTATAAAAAGGAAGGGCAGTCTTGGTAGGTAATTTTCAAGAGAATTGGAAGTTACAGAAAATTGTGGTTAGAGAAAAGAACATTGAAATTTAAAGATTTCACAGGTAGTGAAGATCTGATTGATGGTGAGTAGCTGAAGTAGAATAGAGGTGAAGGTCATTGAATTTGAGGAAGCAAAAATCTTAGAGGGAAAATGTTCCTCATATATAACACATGCTCAATAAATGATTGTCAAATGCATGAATGGAGGGATGGTATAATGACGGATTCTGCACGAGAATGATGGGTATTCACTGGGGAAAGATTCCTGGAAGAGGCAGACCCTGAAATAAGAATTAAGAAAGTGGAGTTATTATGACTAAAATAATATGATTAGCTGGTTTTGTCATTCACAAGATATTGATGGTGGTGAGTCATGTGCCATAGCCTTCCTGTTTTCAGTTAAAGTTCCCAGAAAAGCATGTGATTGAGAAAGGTAAAAAAAGGCAGTAGGGAAAATTTGGAGTGAGAACAAAGAGAAGCAATTTTAGTGGCATTACTCAGGCACACCCAATTTAAAGAGTTACACTAATTATAAATATATGTGCATATTATATATTGAGAGATTTTATGTATCTGATTCATTTAATCTTTACAACCTTGTAAGATGGGCACTATTATTATTTCCATCTTACAGACAAAGAAAAAAGCTTAGAGATATTAACTACCCCACTATTGCATAGTTTATAAGTGGCAGAATTGGGATTGCAAACTAGGATGGTTCAAATTCTTTAGTGCTTCTCATGTGAACATTTCCCTGTCTCTCCTGGGTTTTGTGAGCAATATACCCTTGCTGCTTCCCATATCCAATGGAGTATAGTTATTTACTTGAAATTCAGTTGAAGCAAAAGGTTTAGCTTTGTTCTGTAGTCCAACAGCTGGATTATCTTAACTGTACCAAGTCCATAACTAAAAACTCAGAGCTAGCAAGTGAGGAGCTGCATGGTTCTGTTAAATACTGACATTATGATTCTTAACTCACCAAAATCACATCTGTGAATATTATATGAGAAAATACAAATACAAATATATATATTTCTCAATAAAATTTTATAATTGAAAAACAAAAGAATTAATAAATGAATAACTAAATTGGAAGGACCAATTCTTTGAAAACCACAAACTACCAAAAGTCAACTAAGGTAAAATAGACTACCTGAATGTCCTATAACCACTAAAAAAATTGAACTTGGAATTTAGAAGCTCCCAAAATAGGAAATCTCCAGGCCCAAATAGTTTCACAGGAGAATTCCAACAAATATTTAAAGAAACACTGACACCACTGTACACAATCTCTTCAAGAAAACAGATGAGGCAGGAACACTTCCCAACGCATCCTTTAAGACCAAAGCCAGACAAAATGGTACAAGAAAACTATAGACTGATATTTCTTGTTTAGATGCAAGAATCCTCAACAAATACTAGCACACTGAATCCTGCACCATATGAAAAGGATTATACACCGTGACCAAGTGGGATTCATCCCAGGTTTGCAAGAATGGTTCAACAAAAGAAAGTCTATTAATGTAATATACCATATCAAAAGAATATATGAAATAAATCATTTCTTTCCATTACTGCCCCGACCCCCTGCTGTAACATTTAGAAATTGGTTTTGGGAACCAGATTTTGGAAAACCAAATTCATAGTTGTGAAAATGAAAACGTCCATATTCTGTATTTGAAAAGATGCGGCCATTATTACATTCATCTTATTATAGTGCATTGTCTCATCCAATCACAGTGGGGCTGCGTTTCTTCAGGCGGCGCGGAGGGCAGCCTGACCCGGGGTCCTTGGAGCGGGCGCCGTGGCCACGCCCCCTTCCTGGGGGCGGGCCCTGCCTTGTTCCAGTGGCTTCCAGAGAGGACCTACGCCGATGAGGAGCGGAGCAGTGAGCGCTGTGTGTCCTCCAGGCCTCTCCGTGAACGTGGAGTGGCTCCTGGGGCCCCATGGACGCGGAGTCAAGAGAAAAGGGGTGTTGGAGCCATGGAGGGCATGGGTACTCTTCAAAAAGGTAGGCCCCGCGAACGGCTCCACGAAGCGGCGGCGGCGGCGGCGGCGGGAGGTGGGCGGGAGGCGGCGGGCGGCAGCAGGAGGCGGCGGGCGGCGGTGGCGGCGGGCGGCGGCGGGAGGCGGGCGGGAGGCGGCGGGCGGCGGCGGGCGGCGGCGGGAGGCGGGCGGGAGGCGGCGGGAGGCGGGCGGGAGGCGGCGGCGGGCGGCGGGCGGCGGTGGCGGCGGGCGGCGGCGGGAGGCGGGCGGGAGGCGGCGGGCGGCAGCAGGAGGCGGCGGGCGGCGGTGGCGGCGGGCGGCGGCGGGAGGCGGGCGGGAGGCGGCGGGCGGCGGCGGGAGGCGGCGGGAGGCGGGCGGGAGGCGGGCGGGAGGCGGCGGGCGGCAGCAGGAGGCGGCGGGCGGCGGCGGGAGGCGGGCGGGAGGCGGGCGGGAGGCGGCGGGCGGCAGCAGGAGGCGGCGGGCGGCGGTGGCGGCGGGCGGCGGCGGGAGGCGGGCGGGAGGCGGCGGGCGGCGGCGGGAGGCGGGCGGGAGGCGGCGGGCGGCGGCGGGAGGCGGCGGCGGGCGGCGGCGGCGGCGGCGGCGGCGGCACCCAGCACGCTGCTGGCATCGCTGTGTACGAACAAGGACCCGGTTCCCGCCGCGCGGAGCGGGAGCGCGGCGGGCTGCGGGCGGCGGCGGGCGGCGGCGGCGGCGGCGGCGGCACCCAGCACGCTGCTGGCATCGCTGTGTACGAACAAGGACCCGGTTCCCGCCGCGCGGAGCGGGAGCGCGGCGGGCTGCGGGCGGCGGCAGGCGGCGGCGGGAGGCGGGAGACGGCGGCGGAAAGCGGGCGGTGGCGGCGGCACCCAGCGCGCTGCTGGCATCGCTGTGAACGAACAAGGGCCCGGTTCCCGCCGCCGGAGCGGGAGCACTTCCTGACACGTGTCGGGGAAGTGGTCTGAGAAAGAGGGAAAGCAGAGAGGGCTCCGGTGATGCGCCAGCCTGCTGCGGCCAGAGGCGGGCGGCGTGAGAGCCGAGGGGAAGGAGCCAGCCCCGTGGAAACCCACTCCTGTGAATTCATGGCCCGATAGGTGTAAAGAAAGAAAAGACTTGCGAGGGGCGGCCGAAGTGCCCTGTTTCCGGAGGTGCCGTTCCCGAGGAAGCCTGAGTCAGCGGTCGTCGCCAGGAGCTGACCTTCCCGGACGGACGAGGGGACAGAGCACCGTGAGAACCAGGGACCGGTAAGTTTCCGTCCCCGGGGGGCTCAGAGCCGGGAGAGCGGGGCGGAGGGTGCTGAGGAGCAGGCGGGGCAGGATCATGAAAGATCTGCTGTATACTTGGCTGCTTTGCTCTTTGCCAAAGTTATAAGGGGTGACAAACTTTCTGAAAAGGGCCAGATATTAAATATTTCAGACCTGGCAGGGAACATACATCTCTGTCAAATATTCCTTTTTTATTTTTATTTTTTTACGGTTCTTTCTTTAATTGAAGTAGAGTTGATTTACAGTGTTTGGTTAATTTCTAATTTGCAATTTTAAGCCAATGACATAACTGTTGATCCATAAATGAAAGAAATGGATAGTCAATAATATTCCTGGTAATTCTTATAAACATTTCTCTTTTGTTCTCACTCACGTTCAGTCAAATTCTTATCTTGTCCTGGTTATTTGTTCCAGCTCAGTCTCTTTAGTACTTACTCGACATTTGAAATTGGTCTCACACTTTACCTCTTTCACATATTAGATTCTAGTTTTGTCTACTTTCCTCATTTTCTAGTGGGAAAACCTGAGTATCAATTGGGGTATGTCTGACTGTAATAAACATAATAATATACTCAATGGTGACAGCAATAAACACATCTATTTTTAAAACATGAGAATTATTCCATAAGCAATATGTCAGAAGATAGTTTCAAGAGATTGGTTAAACATCTCAACAATGACAGGAGACTGTATGTGATTCCCTTGTTTCCCTCACGATAACTAAATGAATGTGTCAATCCAAACATCATTAATGTGACCTATTCCAAATATTAAGAAATAAAAAGGATGGAAAATGGGGCTTCCTCATGTACTTCTGTCAAGTCCTTTCATTCTATCATAGAGAAAATAAATTCTAGGAGCAAACTTCCTCTTATGTCACCTTAGTCAGAACTGAGTTATATAATACCCCCTGGCTCAAGGAAAGCAGGAAAATAAGTGACTGTGTTGTTGTTGTTTTTGTCTTCACCTTATCTTTTATAATGGAAGACACTTACGGTGAAAGGGGTTTAAATGGTGTTTGTATCCTGCCTTAGTTATGCCTTCTCCAGACAGCTTGTGCAAACCTTCAACAGGAGTTGGGGGGAGAATGATATCTCGGTGGAAATAAAGAAGGAAAGAGTTACAAAACAAAAATACATGACAATCAGACATTTAAAAATTGATCAAGACTAAGGAAAGCCTGAAACTGCACTTTTAGTTTTAAAACTGCAGTGGGTATTTTCAATAAATTAGTTTCAGGTGTACAGCAAATTGATGATTCAGTTATATACATACATACATACATACATACAGTATATATACATATATATTACTTTTTTAGATTTTTTTATTATAGGTTATAAGATACTGAATATAGCTCTCTGTGCTATTTAGCAGGGTAGCTGTTTATCTATTTTACATATACTAGTGTGTATATGTTAGTCTCAGGCTCTTAAATTATCCCTCATCCTCTTTCCCATTGGTAATGATAGTTTTTGTTTTTTAATGTCTGTGTCTGTCTCTACTTTGTAAATAAGTTCATTTGTACTTTTTTTTAGATTACACATATAACTGATATCATATGATATTTATCTTTCTCTGACTTACTTCACTTAGTATGATAATCTCTAGGCCCATCCATGTTGGTACGAATGGCATTATTGTATTCTTTATTATGGTTCAGTCATATTCTATTGCATATGTGTGTGTATATATATACCAAATCTTGAACCATTCATCTATGGACACTGGACACTTAGGTTGCCTCCTTATCTTGACTATTGTAAATAGTGCTGTTATGAACATGGGGGTGAATGTATATTTTTGAATTAGCATTTTCTCCAGGTATATGCCCAGGAGTGTGATTTTGGGGTCACATAGTAACTCTAGTTTTAGTTTTTTTAAGAAAATTCCATACTGCTCCAAAGTGGCTGCACCAATTTACATTCACACCAACAGTGTAAGAGGGTTCCTTTTTTTCCCACATCCCCTCCAACATTTATTATTTGTAGACTTTTTGATGATAGTCAATCTGACATGTGTGAGGTGATACCTCATTGTGGTTTTCATTTGCATTTTTCTAATAATTAGCATTGTTGAGCATTTTTATCATGTGCCTGTGGGCTACCTGTATGTCTTCTTTGGAGAAATGTCTATTTAGGTCTTCTGCTCATTTTCAGATTGGGCTTTTTTTTTTTTTGATATCGAGCTGTATAAGCTGTTTATATATTTTGGAAATTAATTCCTTGTTTGTAGTATCTTTGCAAATATTTTCTTTCATTCCATAAGTTGTCTTTTCATTTTGTTTATGGTTTCCTTTGTTGTGTGAAAGTTTTTGAGTTTATTAACATCCCATTTTGTTTTGAAATTTTTGCTTTTATTTCCATTATTCTAAGAGACAGATCCAAAAAATATTGCTGTGATTTACATCAAAGATTGTTTTGCCTATGCTTTCATCTAGGAGTTTTATAGTATCCAGTCTCACATTTAGGTTTTTAATCTATTTTTAGTTTATTTTTGTATTTGGTGTTACAGAACATTCTAATATCATTATTTTACATGAAGCTGTCCAGTTTTCCCAGCACGACTTATTGAAGAGACTCTTTTCTCTATTGTATATTCTTGCCTTCTTTGTCAAAGATTAATTGCCATTGGGTATGTGGGTTTATTTCTGAGATCTCTATTATGTTCCATTGATCGATACATCTTTTCTGTGCCAATACCATACTGTTTTGATTACTGTAGATTTGAAGTATTGTTTGAAATCTGTGATAGTTATGCCTCCAGTTCTGTTCTTTTCCCTCATGATTACTTTAGCAATTCTATTTGTGTGTGTGTGTGTGTGTGTTTATGTGTGTGTACGTGTATGGTTTCATATGAATTGTAGTGTTATTTGTTCTAGTTATGTGAAAAATGTCCTGGGTAATTTGATAGGGATTGCAAGAAATTTGTAGATTGCTTTGGGTAGTATGATTATTTACAAATATTAATTATTCCAATCCATTTCACTGAATCATCTTCACTTTCCTTTATCAATGTTTTATAGTTCTAAGTATATGTTACCTCCTTGAACAGGTGTATTTGTGGTAAGTTTTTTTTTTTTCTGATGCAATTTTAAGAGATTTTTTAACTTTTTCTTTGTGATATGTTTATTGTTAATGTAAGGGAATGCAACAGCACTCTGTATGATAATCTTGTATTCTGATAGCTTGCTGAATTTATCAGTTCTCATAGTCTTTATGTGGAATCTTTAGGGTTTTCTATATATAGTATCTTATCTTCTGCCTATAATGACAATTTAACCTCTTCCTTTCCAGTTGAATAAATTTTATTTATTTTTCTTGTCTGATTGCTGTTCCTAGGACTTCTATTTCTATGTTGAATAGAAGTAGTGGGAGTGGGCATTCTCCAAATTTTAGGGGGACTATTTCAGCTTTTCACTGTTAGGTATTATGTTGGCTGTCAATTTTTCATAAGTAGCTTTTATTATGTTAAGATGTGTTTCCTTTCTTCCCATTTTTGTAGCAGTTTTTATCATGAATGGATACCAAATGGTTTTTCTGCATCTATTGTTATGATCATGTGATTTCTTTCCCTTTCTTTTGTTGATGTAGTGTATCACATTGACTGATTTCATATGATAAACTATCCTGTGTCCCTGTGAGGAATCCAACTTTATCATGTTGTATAATTTTTTTATGATGTTGGATTATGTCTGCTTATATTTTGTTGAGAATATTTGCATCTACATTAATTAAAGATATTGGCCTGTAGTTCTCTTTTTTGGTAATGTCTTTGTCAAGTTTTGGTATCAGGATGATATCTAGAATGAGTTTGGGAGTGTTCTCTCTTCTTCAGTTTTTTGGAACAGTTTGAGAAGTATTTGTATAAGTTCTTCTTTCCATGTTTGGTAGAATTCCCCAGTGAAGCCATCTAGTCCTGGACTTTTGTTTGCAGGAATGTTATTACTGATTCTATTCTATTTCTAGTGATCAGTCTGTTCAAATTATCTATTTATCCTTGATTGAGTTTTGGTGAATTGTATGTTCCTAGAAACTTGTCCATTTTTTCCGAGGTTGTCCAATTTGTTGTTGCAGAATTGTTCATAGTATTTGGTTATTTTTTTTTAATTTTTGTGGTGTTGGTTGTAATTTACCTCTTTCATATCTTATTTTGTTTATTTGTGCCCTCTGTCTTTTCTTCTTGGTGAGCTGGGCCAGAGGTTTGTCATAGTGTTTACTCTATCAAAAAAACAGTTCTTGGTTTTATTGATTTTTTCCTATTGTTTTTAAATCTCTATTTTATTTGTTTCCTCCCTGATCTTAATTATTGCTTTCCTTCTGCTAAATTTAGGTCTTGCTTGTTCTTCTTTTTCTAATCGTTTTTGGTGCTAGGTTAGGTTGTTTATTTGAGATTGTTCTTATTTTTTGAGGAAGGCCTGTATTGCTATGAACATCCCTCTTTAGACTGTTTTTGCTGCATCCCATAGATTCTGTGTGGTTGTAATTTCATTATCATTTTTCTCAAGATATTTTTGAATTTCCTCTTTGAATTTATCATTGATCTATCTTTTTGTTTTGTTGTCGTTGTTGTTGTTGTTGTTTTATAGTAGCATGTTGTTTAGTCTCCATGCAGTCTTTTTTATTTATTTTTTCTTATTTCTCTTTCTGTGGTTGATTTCTAGTTGCATGCCATTGTGGTCAGAAAAGATACTTGAAATAATTTCTATCCTTTTAAATTTGTTGAGGCTTATTTTATGTCCAAGTATGTGCCACATATGTGATCTATCCTAAAGAATGTTCCATCTGCACTTGAAAAAAATATATATAAATTTTTGACATAATGTCCTGAAATATCAATTATGTCTAACTGTTCTATTGTGTCATTTAGTATCTCTGTTAATTTATTTTCTTTCTGGATGCCTTTCCAATAAAATTAGTATTCCTACTAGTATTTTATTACCATCAACTTATCTTTTTATATTTGTTGGTATGATTTTATATATTTAATGCCTCTGTACTGGGTATATTTTTTTCTTTTATTGCTCATTTTATCATTATATAGTGTCTTTCTTCATGATCTTTGTTTTAAAGTCTATTTTGTCTGATATGAGTATTGCTACCCCTGCTTTCTTGTCATTTTTATTTGCATGAAATATCTTTTTCCATCTTCTCACTTGCAGTCTATGTGTGTCACTCACCATAATGTTGGTCTTCTTTTTTTTTTTAATTTTCCAATCTGTCTCTCTATGTCTTTTGATTGGAGAATTGAGTTCATTGGCATTTATAGTAATTATTGATAAATGTGTGTTTATTGCCATTTTAATCCTTGTTTTTCAGTTTATTTTGTATTTCTGCACAGACTCTCTGTGCTAGTCTCTTTCCATTGTATCTGCTGCAAAATGGATCCTGTGCTCTTCTCTGAGCCTCTGAATAGCCTCTTTTATCCCACTGAACCTCCCTGCTGTAGAGGAGGCTTCCCAAGGTGAGGACAATTTCCTCTTTGCCACTACCTCTCTGAAGGGCAGTTCCCATCCTGATTTCTTTTTTTTTTTTTCTCCTACCTGGTTTAGTGATGATTTTCTTCACTTGTATGACATCTTCTTCCAGAGTTCAGTAGATATTCTCTGAGAATTTTCCACATGTAGATATATTTTGGATGTATTTGTGGGAGATTGTAAGCTCTGTATTCTTCCATTCTGCCATCATGAAACTCCCTGATTTGGTGATTTCTATCATTTAATCTTCCAATCAGTTACTTATTCTCCAGCATTATTTAGTTTGATATTTATTGCATTTAGCTTGATTTTCATCTTTGCAATTGAGTTTTCTGGTTTTGATTGGTTCCTCTTCATATTTTCTAGTTTCTTTTTACATGATCTCTATTTCTATCAACAGCCTTTATTAATTCTGTCACTATTTTATTATCTCATCTTTGAACTGGAGAGGTATCTTTCAATTTTTGTTCTTTCAGAGGAATTCTCTTGTTTTTTTAATTGAAAATGGTTCTTCAGTTTCTTTATTTTACTTGTATTTCTCTGAATTTATGAATTTAAGAGAGACAATTATTTATTCTGGTATTAAAGGGCTATTTTTATGTGAGAGACTCCCTGTGTAGCCTGCATGAGTCTAAAACTTTGGTGTGAGGGCTGTTTTTCTTGGTATGGATGCCTGCAAAATCTTTTCTCATGGTGTACTGGCCTTTATCCCCTTGATAGGAGGTATGATTGTTGTTGTGGTAACTAGAGCCTGTACTGGGTGTTGAGCAGGGCCTCCTTTTTGCTCTGTGGTTGTCACAGGGCAAGGTTTGCTCTTCAGTTATTGGAATTGAAGCCCCTAGATCTAATTCTAAGTTGTGGTGTGAGGCAGATTGTACTGAAATGTCCCTTCTGAGAAAGAAGCTACAGAGTTTCCTCCAAAGGAGCTATCCACTAAGAAATTTGCTCTGTGATGTCACCTGTCACCCAATGTGCATGCTAACTATGTACACTGTTATTGGCATTGACCTAATCTTTGCCTCAGCCATGGGAATGTGGGCAATCAGCCCAGGTATCCTTCAGGCTCTGTGGTCACAAAGATGCTCGCATAAATCCCCTGGCACCCTCTGTAGTCCTGCACCCAGACCCTCTGTGGGATCACTGGAAATTAGCATAGACCCCAACCCTGCCTTCATGTGGATGCACCCATGAAGCCCACTGCTGCTGATGTTGGATCGGGCAGAGCCATAGAGCTCCAGTAATCTGCTCAGATATCCTGTAGGGGGCTACACTCACAAAATTGTTGGTGGCATAAATCCACAGGAAATAACAGCCATTGGGAGTTGGCTCAGGTTTCAGCCCCACCTCCCTGTGTGGGCAACCCACTGGTGCTTCTGGCAGTACAGTTACTTCTGCTGTGAGCACTCTGTGAGAATGAGGCTGTTATGACAGGATCACATCACCTCAGATCCACTTTTTGGTTTATCTGGAGGCTGCCTGGACTAAAATAAATTAAGAATAACATATAAGTATCCCTGGGAGGGCTCCTCGTTGGCGGTTCTCATGGAATCTGAGTTAGACGATACTCCTCGCATGACAGACAAGGAAAGGTTTTAAATCTGCCCTGGAACCTCACACAACAGCCTAGGGGTAGCTGGTCCTGCAAACGAAGAAGAAATAAATGAACAGAGGGATGGAGAAATAGATCATGAAGAATGAACCAGTGACACAGAGGCAGGACTAGATCGCAGACAGGGGTCCCCGTTGGGGGCTATTTTCTTTATAGCTGCTTTTATGACTCGTGCCCCACCTCCTCCTTTACAATTTCTCTTCCTCTGCCCTCCGCCACTTGTCATTTCACGCTCCAACTCTACCCGTTCCAGAAGCGCGCCGCCCTCCCGGCTCCTCCGCCCCTCCCTGGCGCCCCGCCCCTCCGCTGCGAGGCCGCGCCCGGAGGCGGGAGGCGGGAGGCGCCCGGGCCGTTGAAGCGGCCTCCCTCCCGCCCCCAGCTGCCCGGTTTGGCTTCGGCCCTGTCCCGACCTCCAGCCTAACCCATTCCATCCCTGCCCCGCCGAGCGGTCCGCCGGGCACGCGGCGGCCTCCGGAGCAGCCCAAGCTCATGAGGGCCGCCCGCCCGGCCGCCGGCGCAGACGAGACGGAGCTCCCGGCCCCCGAGGACGAGCAGAGGATCAATGCGGTTCCAGAATCGATTCCAGCGGTGAGAAGCGTGGCGCCCCCGCCCCTTTTCTCGTGCCGGAAAGGTCCTGGATCCCGCCTCCTCCCGTGTGGGTCCCGGCTCCTCACCTGGGTCCATCCCTGGTGGATCTGGCGCTTTGGCCGGGGACTGACATGGGAGATTCCGCGCCCGGCTGTCCCTGGGCAGTCCTTTTCCTCCTAGTACCAGGATCTCATGTCTGACCTGGGTACCCCCTCGCGATCTGCGGACCGGACCTCGGATTCCCAGACCTCAGACCCCGAGCCTGCCCTCCTCCCAGGGGATCCCATTGCTCACCCGGCTTAACCCTCTGCCATCCAGGCAGGGCTCTTGCTTGCTCGGAGGACCCGACCCCCAGCCGCAGGCGCCACCCTTGGGTCTTCCAACCCTGGCATTGTCCTCCGTCACCCCTTGCCCCAGCGTGGGGGGTCTCTTGGGAGGCGCAGACCCGGGGCCGGTTGGCCGCTGCGCCCTGCAGCGAGATTTGTGGTAAGCTGGGGGTGCTGGGCGTGTTAGGTGCTTTGTCTTTGAACGGCCTAGCAGCAGGGAAACTGAGGCACGCTCTGCCGGTTTAGCCTTGCCTGGCCAAGTGCGGGCCTTGTGGGTTCTCAGGCTTGGAGTCCCAAGGCGTGCTATTTTGGGCGCTGAGGAGGGGCAAGTTAGCATTCGGGTGATGAGACCTGCTGTTGAGTCGCCTGTGTTAGGAAAGGAGGAGGAGGAACCGAGGAGGCACCTCCGGAAGGCTGGCCGGCCGCTCTGTCGCTTGAGAGCTGGTGGGAACGCCAGCCTGGGAAGGTCCCGTGGCCTTAATCCCAACTCCGGGTCTCTACCATCTAGCAATGGATGAAGGCTGGGCTTAGTTCCCAGAGGAAGCGCTCGGCCGTTTTTTTTTTTTCCCCCCCTTAATTCTTCGTTTAAGTGGGTGAAAGTTCACGTCTCCTGTGTTTGTGTTAACTCCATCCCTTTGTCTGAAACAGGCAGCCATCCCCACTCCCAGAACTTCACCCTGAGCAGGCTAGCTTAGTGTGCAGTGACAGAGGGGATTTGAAAAAAGAAAAAGAATGCATGAAATCTTTCAAGGAGGTTATTGTTGCCTTTTAGGCACTGCCTTTTATTTCAAGATTTGAAGGTGCACTTTTTTTTCTTTCCAACTGCCTAATCCCTCGATGCCCTCTCACCCCTTAAGCAGATCTCATTCCTCCTGTCCCTAAGGGTGAAGGAGTGAAATGAAATATACACAGGGAGAGTTGTGGTGGACTGTGCCACCAGAAGGGTTTGAAGACTTGGGTCAACTTCCGAATATTGCTTATCACTCAGGGTGTTGAGTGCCTGGCAGTATTCCCCTAGTAGGAACATCCTATCAGTATTCTAAAGCAACCATGATGTTCTGGCTTTAGAACATAAAGTCAGCAGTGAAGACAGGAGGGGCTTTAAGGGAGGCTGTGACATCGGTTCAGTCGTGTTGGGAAAACCCTATGCATGTGGTTTGTTTGATTTGGTTTTGCTTCTCTGCACATCTGTGCTCTTCCTGTTTTCAGAGAACAGTGGCAATATTCTGTGAAATTACCAGGTTTTATTTGATTAAGGGTTTGTATTGCTTTCCCATCCTTTGAATTCTTCTCTAGAAAGAAAAAAAAAAGAATCTGTTTTATTATTTGTTGCACAAACATTTAAAATGTTAGGAGAAAGGAAAAACAAACAAACCAACCTTCGTAGAGAATCGCATCATCTCAGCTTATGAACTATCTTCTTTTTGCTGGATACTAGTCTATCCAGTCCTTATTATCACAGTTGTAATGTGACTTTGTATTCTACTTCATTCATTTAAAAATGAAAATTACAGGCGTTTTCTTTTGGTGCAGCATAGACGTCGTGATTTTCTCAGTGGCTGCACAATATCAATGGATATTTAACAGTTATTTTCTTGATGACATCTAGACCTACCTTGATTTTCTATGATGACTGAATGGTCCTATAATTTCTTATTTTTCTGTTATAGGCTATCTTGGAAAGATAGTTTTAAGGATCAGTTTGAACTTAGAAATAAAACCTGCAAATATAAAGTAATGTAACAGTAAAATTCTGTTTTTTGTGGTCCATGCATTAAAATGTTGAGACTACTGTTCCGCACCTCTTAAAGCTGTTTATTATACATCTTTTGAGCATTCAGGATAGTTACAGGTAGGTAAATGGCAGAGGAAGTGGAGGGAGGGACACTTCTTTGAACACATGTGCTCCTCCTGATAGATGTATCAGGACTCCACTGAAGAGCACTTGGCTGCAGTAAAAACATTTCATTAGGCCATAGTTTGTGGCTATGTCTAAATGGTAAGAAAACCTGAACACCTCGCTGGTTTTGGTTTGTTCATAATGGAATCTTGGTGGTCACTGTGGCTTTGGACCAGCTTCCGGAGCTCTGCTGTACCTGTGGAGGGGGCCGTATGGACACTTAGCCCGCTGTCCTAAGTGGAGGGCTTTATGCAGGCGTGGCTTCTCAGAGGGCTTAGGGTGTGAAGAATGCCACCGGGACTCCTTTTATCTTTCTTGCTTTATCCCATCCACCCTTGATTCCTTCCCTCAACTGCCCCACCCCGGGGAGGGGGTCATTCTCTCGCTTTCACAGCATCTCGGATGAATTAGAATACCTGCTAACATTTATCTAGTGCCTACCTGTGCCAGGCAGTGGCAGGCTATCTGTAGATTACTCATCTCACCCTCAGCTGTAACCCTGGGAGGCAAATTGTATACTCATTTAGTAGAAGAGCAAATAGGGTCAGAGAGTAAAAGAGAACTTGCCATCATAACACAACTAGGAAGGGGCAGCCTAAAGGGTTCAATTTCACATCCCTCTCTACCGCCTATGCAGCCATTTACCTGTCTCCCCGCCCACCACATCTGACAGCGAAGGGGCCTCGGACGCACAGCGCTTCTAATGTATCTTGTGGGTACATATGCATTTCTTCACCCTGGCAACCAGAAATCCAAGGAAACGGATGTTTCTTCAGCCCCATCCTTGTGACCACTGGTTAGCTTTAAATTGAATATGCTGTAAAGCATCTTATTCAAAAGCATTAGGAAGTCTTCCAAGACTGCCTGTTGTGTTTTTGTTTTTTGCGTGTTCTCAGAGCACTGAATCATAGACATGAGGTAGTCTCCTTATATATGCCATCTCCCTTGTTTAATAATTAAGTTAAACATCCCTTACCACTATCTCCACCTCTGGCAACAGACACTTTTCCTAAACATCGTGCTTATCCATGTAGGGGAGATAATAGGTGCTGTGCGCAGGGATCAGCTTCTGTTGCTCCATCAAGTGATGTCCAAGACCTTGGAATGTCCATGGTCTTAATTAGCCTTTAAGAATTTCATCTTCACGAGATTCAGAATTCTCTTGGCTCTAAGACTGCCTGTTTTCCTTTGTTCCCAGATAGAATCCCCAGTGAAACCAATTGACAATGGGCTTTCTTGGTCAGGATAAAATGGTTCAGCCGCAGGCAGAATATATGTCCATTCATTCAGCATTTATTTATTAAACTTCAGCTATAAGCTGGGCCTTGTGCTTGGGACTGGAAAGGACCTGGTGGACAAGACAGCCTTCATGAAATTCCCATTACAGAGGGGAAACGTGAAATAAGAAACAAGTTAAAAAAGTCAAATTCTGGGGGACAGATATAGCTCAGTGGTAGAATGCATACTTACCTTGCATGAGGTCTTAGGTTCAATGCCCAGTGCCCAGGTTTCATGGATCAATCACTTAGATCTACCACTTATTAGTGAGAGAACCCTGTCCTTTCTTCCCCAGATCCTCAACCCCAAGTGTGCATCTCTTTGGTCATTGCTTCTCCCCAGGGGCCGGTGCCAGCCCTGCTGTAGGAGTTCCGGCTTCCGAAGGGAGAGTTCAGGTCCTGGTCTACCTCTTTCTCGGCGTCATCTTGAACGAAGTGCTGAACCTCCTGGAGCTGTGGTGAGTGTTGGAAAGAGGTAGAACGGGTGTCTGGCACAGGCTAACATAACGTTCATTTCAGTAACATTTAATAATGTTCATATGTATTTTCACTAAGACATGTAGGCGCTTAGAAGACTAATGTCATGCTGGGTATCAGCATGACTCACAGCAGGTTCATTCTAAAAACCACAGTCCAATTCTGTTCATCATGTTGTCCTTCCCTTCCCTGCCAGGTCGTGATACCTTATTTTAGTGAAGAGCTCCCTAGCTGCAGGCTTAGGGGTTTCCAACCTGTTGTCTGGCCTGGGAGAGAATCCTGAGGCTGAAGCTGCTTGCTTTGTACCAGGTTTCTCCTGAGAGCACTCTATACTCCCTTAGATCCAGAGGGGACTGCCTGTCAGGGCAGAGAGCATTTCTAGGGGCTTGGCAGCCCTGCCTCAGATGGATACCACTTTATGGCTTGACTTATTTTTACCAGAATCTTTTACAGAACAGAAGTTTTTAATCTTAACAGAATCCAACTTACGAGAACTTTTCTTGCATGGTTGTGTTTTTGGTGTTATATGTGAAAAAATATTGCCAAATTATTTTCTAAGAGTTTTATAGTTTCACATTTTACTTTTAAGTTTATGATTCATTTTGATTTAGTTTTTGTGAAAGGTATAAAGGTCTGTGTCCAGATTCTTTTTTTTTTTTTTGATGTGTGAATGTTCATTTGTTCCACTACTGCCATTTGTTAAAGAGCTAACCCCGTCTCCATTGAATTTCCTTTGCTCCCTTGTCAAAATTCAGTTGACTCTATTTGTGTCAATTTCTTTGCTCTCTATTCTGTTCCATTGATCTATTTGTCTATTTTTTAAATTTGTTTTTTGCCAATACTGCACTTTTTTGATTACTGTAGCTGTGTAGTAAGTTATGAAATCTCATCGTGTCAGTCTCCTGACTTTGTTCTTCTGCAGTGTTGTGTTGGCTCTTCTGGGTCCCTTGCTTCTCCATATAACTCTAGAACCATTTTGCTGACATCTTCAAAGTAACCTGCTGGGATTTTGATAGACTGAATGTATAGATCAAGTTGGAAAGAACTGACATTTTAACAATATCATGTCTCCCTACCCATGATATGGAATATTATTATTATTTTTTAGCTCTTCCTTGATATCTTTTAGCAGAGTTCTGTAGTTTTCCTCATATAGATCTTATACAATTATTTTGGATTTATACCCAAGTATTTCATTTTTGTGTATGTTAATATTGTAGTGTTTTTGATTTCAAATTTCTCTTATTTACGGCTTGTATATAGGAAAGCAATTATTTTTTGTGTATTAACTTGGATCCTGCAGCCTTGGTATAGTCACTTGTTAGTTCCAGAAATTTCTTGTTGATTCTTTGGGATTTTCTACATAGACAATCAGGTCATCTGCAGACAAAGACAGTTTTGTTTCTTCCTTCTCAATCAGTATGCCTTTTCTTTTCTTTTCTTGTTTTCTTGCATTAGCTTGCAATTCCAGTACGGTGTTGAATAGGAGTAGCGAAAGGTAACATTCTTGCCTTGTTTTTGATCTTAGTGGGACAGCATCTAGTTTCTCACCATTAAATATGCTGTTGGTGTCAATTCTGCACTCTTTTTTTTTTTTGCACTATTTATTTAAGCTTAGGCACAATTACTTGCAGAGGTTGCCAGCACAGCTCTTTTTAGCCTAAGCCTAACAAAATTAATATTAATTGTTTAATGTCATCTAACATGCAGTTAGTGTTCAGTTTTCTTTGATTGCCTCCAAAATGTCTAAACAATGTCCACACATTGCACTTCATTGATATGTCTCTCAAGCCTCCTTTTTTCCCATAAGTCCTCATTTTATGCTATTAACTTGTGGAAGTCTTCACATTCTTTTAAAAATTGCAAATTATGCCAATTCACCCTTAGTATTTCAGCATCATTTCTTAATAGTGACTATTTTTGTATGTCCAGAATATTATGATCGTACCTAACAATATTCACAGTCATTCTCCAACATCATCTAATACCCAGTTCATATTGAATTAGCCTTCTTAGTCCCCTAAATGTCTTTCAGTTCATTTGTGCAAACTAGTCAATCAAGGCATACAGATAACACATGAAGCGTGATTTATCTCTTAAGTAGTTCCGCAGTAAGGAAAATCTCTCAAAAATTTCATCATGAAATTGACTTGTTGAAGACCTAGCCCATTTTATGACTGCCCATTCTTAAATTTCATGTCACATTTCAAATCTTGGGAACCTAATCTTGGAATATATAAGTGGAGAGGAAGGTGCAGTGAGATTATGCCTTCCACCCTGCTTCAGGTCTCCCCCCGGATGTACATTGTCTAGAGCGCTATAGCCCTCTTTGTGTTTTTAGTTTCCTGGGCCTTGTCCTTTGACCTCAGGGCAGACGTGGATGGGGAACTTGTGTTATCAGTATGATAGGTCCTTTTATTTCTCAGCATGAGTGCTTACCTGTGGACACTCTGAGACGCTTTTCCTCTTAAGAGTCTACCCAGTGACTTAATAGTCTCATCCAGCTTCTGGGGGCTGAGGGCTTCATTTCCCAACTGGAGATTGGGGCTGAGCCTGCTGCTGGCCCACCTCTGGGAGCCTTATTTATAGGACACTGGTTAAGAGTGGGCTGCCCCGATGCCCTCTGCAGCCTCCCTTCCTACCTCCCTGTCACCCCTGTTGAACTGGGAGGCTGGATACAAGGGTACTCCTCCCAAGCACACCCTCATTTCTCTTCTCTTTCCCCAGCTCTGCTTCTGCAGCTGGACTCTTCTCTAAGAAGAGCACTCAGCAGACCAAGAATATGGCCCCAGGTCTCCTGACAACCAGGGATGAGGTGAGTCCTGAAATTTCTTCCTAGCTGTTGCAGGATGGACCCATTGCATTTTCTTGTCCTGTAAATTCTGTGTTGGTGGTAGACCATACCTAGCCCTGATCTTGGAGATGTGACTTACCTTACCTGGATCGTTTTCTCAGACTCCTCTGCTCCATTCATGACTCATGCATTCACCAAGTAGCAAAATGTTATCAGCGTAGTTAAAATACAGATGCAAGATATTCATGCTGATGTGCCCTGTGATTCCCAAGGCAGGAAAAAGGGAAGGAAATCTTTCAAGGGAGGAGCTGCCTGAGCTGCCTCTGACAGAGTTGGCAAGTGGAAGAGCTGAGGGAAGGCATCCTTTGGGAATGTGGCAGGAAGCCAACCATGTGTCAGAGACTGGGCGACCTGCAGACTGTCCCTCACCATGTTGGAAGCTTGAAGCAGCAGCGACCTTTTGTCACTTGAGTTTGTGTAGAGGTGAGGGTGCTAGCCTGCTGTCTCCTGGTGATTCATGGATAGATTTAGTTTGGCTGGCCTTGTGCTTTTCCACACTTGAAAATTGGAAGATTGCACCTAAGTCCTGAGTCTACACTCATGATGTGTGTGACAGGTAGCTGGAGCCACACAGCATCTCCTTGGTGTTGTCACACCCCCTTGTGTCCCTTGACCCCATGGCCAAGGCACCTGCTTCATTTACTCTTTACCGCCTTCACCCACTCTGAGCCTGGATGGAGGTAGTTCAGCCAGAATCCTGAAAGCCAGGCTGAGTTTTGAGGAGTTTGCCAAGTTGAATTCAAGGATTTGGAAATAAATAGTAATCAAATGAATTATTAAAGGAAAGATTTTCTAAGCCTTAAGACTAGGGAGCATGTTAAGTTGACATAATCAAGTGGAGTTAACATGTATTGACCGCCTAAGCAGATGCCAATTGAAATAAGTGTGTTGATCATATCATGTATGCCAATTAGTGTCAACTGGGCTAATTCCGTTTTCCATTGCCTGTTCTGTAATAAAATTGGCAAGTGTAGAATTTTTTTTGCAAGATCTGGACATGATCTTAATACTGAGCTCATATGGTGGATATTGGCCTGTTACTGTATCAGTTAAAAATGATTGGTTTTTATGTTTTCAGACATCACCAAAGGCTGGATATTCCTCGGTTTTTGCATCTTTTAAATCTTTGAGAGAAAATGTATATGTAGTATATGTGATTCAGAATGTTCCCTAAGGTAATAAGGAGAGCTTTTCTTTTGTATGTTTCACTTTACCATTTCTGCTGTTAATAGAGAAGCATTCTTGGCCCAAAAGAAACATTACTTTACCTGTCCCTTCTGTGCCATTTCCTGTGGGAGCTTTAGCACACCTTGAGTCTTACCCTGTCTAGAACCAACATCTCTCAATATATATTTTTTCCTTTTATTCATTTCCTCCTGAAAAGTTGATGCCAGGGCATGAGCATCTGAGTGACTTTGATTTTTAAGGTGAGGTTTCCATACCTGGAAGAGTGTCAGGCAGTCAGAACGTACTTGTTTCATAAAGGGACCACAATCTTAACTTATTTTGAGAGCACAAGAGAACAGAGAGGTTTGTTTGTTTTGTTGCTTGTTATTTGAGATAAAGAAATTACATATCTTAGGATTCTCTACATTGCATTTTCAGGTGCTTTTTTTGTGTGAAGTCTAAACTGTGTAGAATAACCTGACTTACATATATATCATGACATTTAGGCATTTTTCTTAAGGGCTTTTGCCTGAGAGAATAAATTGGAATCTACATTAGAGTTCTGACATAGAAGGGGCTGTAAGCTGTTAACTGGTAATTAATAGTTAGGATTCTTATATTTAATGTTAAAATTTATAGTTGTATATCTCCTGTGTGAAGGAGCATTTGATGGTTTACAAACAGTGATATCTACAGCACAGCCTCCATTCTTACAAGACTGCCAAATTTAGGGGTTTGCCTATCATTGGAATTAAATGTTTGTAAAATTGTTCATTTAGATATAATTCACATTCAATAAAATTTGCCATTTTAAATAATATAATTGAGGAGATTTTAGTATATTCATAAAGTAGTTCACCCCTCACCACTATCTCATTCAATAATGTTTTCATCATTCCCCAAAGAAACCCCACACCCATTAGGAGTCACTCGCCACACTTCCCTCCCCCAGCTCCTGGCAACAAGTAATTTATTGTCTGTTTCTATAGATTTGGTTGTTCTGGATGTTTCATATAAATGGAATCATAGAATATATGGTCTTTTGTGTCCGTTTTCTTTTACTTAGTGTTAATATTTTCAAGGTTCATCCATGTTATGGCCCAAATCAGTGATACTTCACTCTCCTTTAAGGTTGAATAATATTCTTCTGTATGGATATCTGACATTTTGTTTATTCATTCATCAATTGATGGACATTTTAGTTATTCCTATCAGTAGAATTAATTAATATTTTTGGTCTGTGTGCATCTTTGATAGGTTGTGATGATAAAATTGTAGTGTATTAAAACTAGCGACTACCTCAGTGTCATACCTTTAAAGATGAAGAAACCACAAACATTCACATTCAAACCGATGACTCTACAGTTTAAAAACATTCCCAGATTTTCACTGTTTCATCCCACTATTTCTCAATCATTGGAAACTTAACCTGTTCTCAACGTTTGAGAATCTGTTTCTGTGGGAAATTTTGTTCATGAAATGAATTTTGGACTTACCACCCAATAGAAGCAAGTGAAACAACACGAGTGTTTTAAAGCACATAAGCTACAACTCTTGTGGTAGAGAGGCTGTGTTCCCTTGTCTGCTTTCAAAACCCTCCACAGGATGATGCTACAGCTTCTTTGCTCTCTATTCTACCCCTAGCTGCCCTTTACCTCCTGCTGGCTGTTTTTCCCTGCTCATATCACAGACTTTCTCCTCCTCCCTGCTCAAGGCATCTGTGTTCTTCATCTCCCTATATGCTTCATCTTCATTCTTAGCCCTCTGCTCTTTCCTTGACTATTCTGAGTCTTAACCCATGTTTTAGATTTTAATAAGTTTTTGAGATATAGTTTACATACCATAATTCACCTTTTGGCTGAAATGATCGGACAAGGACTTTAAAGTCTATATGTTAACTATGTTCAATGAGGAAAAGAAAGATGTAGTATTATCAGATAAAACCAACTTCAAGACAAAGAGAAGAACATTTGGAAAAATAAAGAAGTCACTTCATCAGGAAGATAAGTAATAGTTATGTGTGTATAGATCTAATAATTCAGCTTCAAAATAGTTGACAGAATTCAAGGGAACTGCCCCCCACCCAGTACTTGATAGAACAACTAGGTAAAAAAATCTGTAAAAACATATATTATGTGAGGAAAACTAGCAACTGTGCTATCCTGATTGGTAGTTACAGATCACTGTACCCCTCCTATTGCAGAATACATATTTTTTAGAGTACATTTGGTATGCTCATCAAGACTACATGTAGGTCGATAAAGGAAGTCTTAATAAATTTACAATGATTTAAAGAATGCAGAGTATTTTCTGTGACTCTAGTAGAATTGTGTAAGAAATAAGTAATAAGATATCTAAGTAAATCTCAAATATGTATAAATTAACTAACACATTCCTTACTAATTCTTACATCGAAGAGGAAATTGTAGAGAAATTAGAAAATATTCAAACAGAATGATGATGGGAATACAACATATCAAAACTTGTGGGAGGCCAACCTGGGCAGTTTTGCCTTGCTAGCCCTCCAGCCATGCCCTGCACCACTCCTGGAACTAGGATGTGTGTGCCAGCCCCACCCTCAGTTTCCAACTTGGAGACACATGCTCTCATTGATGAGGTTACAAGGTTTAGCACTGAGGATAAGCAAGGGGGCTTAGCAGTTGGGGAGTGGTTGGAACAAATACCCTACAGGCCTTACCTGCTTGGTTTCTCAGACTTGAACAGAGGCAGCAACACGTGGCCACAGTTGCATGCTTGCCAATTGCCTGATGAGCCACTTGGAATTTTGCTGCATTTCTTGGGTCTCAGACACACTGGGCCAGAAAGCAAGGTCTCCTTTGCTTAATGAGAAAGAAAACTTTAGGACAGAAACATAGGCTCTGCCTTCAGAGGACTGATGTTGAGAAAATTCACATATACAACCTAAGTCAAAACAGGCAGCCCTACAATAAAGATGGAGACAAAGCATCTTCTTTTGTAAAAGCAGAAATCACAGGTGATGGTTCCTTCTTGGCATTGGGAATAACTTGAGGAGTGGTTCTCAGGAGCCTGGGCTTAGCGAGAGCTTGTAACACTGGCTCAGGTTAGATTCTTCCCAGTCCCTCCCTGAAGAACTCTGTTGTGTTTCTGGCAAGTCACTCTGCCCCAGATAATTCCATAGGAGCAAGAACCCAGGGATTTGATGAGTGTAGGAGCAATGCCAGTCTAAACTCCGACTTTCCTACAAGGAGAGTAATTCTTCAAGAAGAAGAACCCATGAACGTGCCATTTGTGGCAGAAGCTTCATGTTTGTTATGCGCTCAGGCAATATCAGAAAATTCATTCCGGCGAGAAATCATTGTGTGTGGTAATGGTAGTAACTGCTTCACTGAAAGCTCAAAACTTAGTATCAGAGGATTCATACTGGAGGGAAACTTTTCAAGAGTACTGAGTGTTTAAAAAGCTTCAGTCTAAATTCTGATCTTCTGCATTAGAGATTTCATGTTGGAGAGAAACCTTATGAATGTAGTAAGTGTAGGAGAATACTCAAATCCATCTCAAATCTCTTGGCATCAGAGCTTCCATTTAGAAGAGAAATGCCAACAATCTGGTGAGTGTGACATAGCCTTTAGTTAGAGCTCACTCCTTGTTCTCCCACTCATAGGGAGAATCCCTGTTAGTCTAAGGTGTATGAGAAGCGCTTTTATCTCTGTCTTACATATGGCTCAACACCAAAGAATCTACTTCAGAGAGAATCTCTACAGGTGTAGTGAATGTAAGAGAGGCTTCGTTTTGAGCTCTCAACTTGGACAGAACCAGGGAACTTATAGCATAGGAAAAAAGCCATACAAATGTACTATCTGTAGGTAGCGCTTCAGCCTGAGCTCCCACCATCCTTACCACCACAGATTCCCCTCTGGTGGGAAGCTCTATGGATGCAGTAAGTGTAGGAAAGCCTTCTGTCAAACTGGAAACCTTATTCAGTGTTGAAAGCTACACTAGAGAGAAATCCCATGTGTTAGTCTGCTAGGGCTGCCATAAAAGAATCATGGACAAAATGGCTTAAACAACAGAAATTTTATTTTCTCATGGTTCTGGGAGCGGGAAAATCTTAAAATCAAGGTGCAGTCAATTCAGTTCCTGGTGAGATCTCTCTTCAAGGCTGTAGATGGCTGGTCTCGGGCTGTGTGCTCACAGCAGAGACAGTTCTTGTATCTCTTTCTCTTATGAGGAACCATGCCTATTGGGTCAAGGCGCCACACCTATGACCTCACTTATTAACCTTTATGCTTCCTTAGAGGCCCGATCTCTAAATATAACCAAGTTGGGGTGAGGACTTAAACATAATCTTGGGAGACATAATTCAGTCCATAGAATTACAACTGTGGACCCTCAGAATTCATGTCCTTCTCACATGAACATGATTTATTTCATTTTAACAACCCCCCAACTCTTAACTCATACCAGCATCAACTTTAAAGTCCAAAGTCTCATCTAAATATCTAAATCAGACATAAGAGGGACATAAATAGAGGTACCATTCATCCTGAGGCAAAATTCCTCTCCAGTTGTGAACTTGTGAAACCAGACAAGTTATGTACTTCCAAAATAAAATGATGAACAGAAGTAGGATACACATTCCCATTACAAAAGGAAGAATCAGAAAGAAGATAGGGTGATGGATTCCAACCAGTCCAAAACCTAGCAAGATAAATTGTATTAGCTCTTAAGGCTGGAGAATAACCCTCTTTGGTTTGACGTTCCCCTCTCCAGGCCCACTGAGCTGGTAGTGCCCTTTGGGCTCAGAGGGGTGACCCTCCCTCTGCTGCAGTCTGAGAGTGCAGTGCTGAACCCAGGGAGTAGCAGCCTTGCTTCCTGGGCCTGTGATGGGATTGGAGGTCCTGACAACTTATGAATAGCTTCCAGGGTCATTATTCCCTTTCCTTGAAGTACGATGCATGTGTGCAACCTTCCTGTTCCTTCCTGTTTTCTGAGTTGACTTTAGTCCCAGCTGCAGTGTTTTTGCTGGTCTACTTCCACCTCTTCCTGGCTTGTGCTGAGATAACTGATTAAATTCATGGTTCATACCCATACTGATCACATTAGCAAATTGTTGTTCAGACATACCCTCTTCAGAATAAGTTTTCTCTCTTTACTTTTTTTTTTTTCCCAATGTGGGAAGGCTTAAAATTTTCTAGTCTTCAGTTGGGGTTCCTGTTTACTTAATTTCTTCTTCAATTCATCTCTTTTCACATTTTACTGTAAGCAGTCAGGAGGAACCAAGCCATGTTGTCCATGTTTGAAATCTCCTCAGTTAAATACCCAGTCTCATCACTCACAGAAAGTTCAACCTCACACAAAACGTTAGAACACAGTTCAGTCAAGTTCTTTGCCATGTTGCAATAAGGATCACCTTTCCTGCAGTTTCCAATAACCTGTTGCTTATTTCCATCTGAGACATCACCAGAATGGCTTTTAATGTCTGTATTTTGCCAATATTCTTTGCATGATTATTTATGTATTCTCTAAGAAGGTGAAAAATTTCTCTTTAGCTCTCTTTTCATTCTGAGCCCTCATGAAAATCACCTCTGACATTTGTATTTCTACCAACACTCCCTTCACATGAATCTCAGGTTTTTACAGGATGCAGCACAAAATTCTTTCAGCCTCTACCCATCACAGTGTCAAAGCACCCCACTGTCAGTACCAAAATCTATATTAGTCTGCTAGGGCTGCCATAACAAGGGCCATAGACGGGTCACTCAAACAGCAGAAATTTATTCTAACAGTTTTCAAGGCTTGAAAGTTAAGATCAAGGTACTGGCTGATGAGGTTCCTGGTGAAGGCTTTCTTCCTGGTTTGCAGACTTGCTGCCTTCTCATTGTGTCCTCATATAGAGACAGAGAGTGAGCTCTCATCTCTTCCTCTTAAAAGGCACCAACCCTATCAGGACCTCACCTTTATGAGCTCATGTTAACTTTCCTTGCAGGCCATGTTTTCAAATATAGACACATTGTGCACTTCAACGTAAATTTTGGAAGGACACAATTTAGTCTACAGCACCACACAAATGTTATGCATGTGGAAAACCTTTAGTCAAAATTCACAACAAGTGACAGAAAACACAAGTGAAAATTCACAGAGGGGTGGACTGAACCTTTTAAATACAGTGAATGTGAAACTCTGGATTTGTTCAATGTCAGAGAAGTGATAGAAGGAGAGAGGGTCTAGATACAGGTGACATGTAAGAAGTTTCCATGTGCTAAGCCCACATGGATCCTGACTGCACATTAGAGCAGTGACACCACAAAGAGTCAGGAGCATTGGGAAGATTCTGATGATACTCAGTGTATGCAGGATTGTGAAAGCCCTGTTAATAGTGTCAGTTTCCGATTTGTTGAAAGTATTATGATTCTGGGCCATCTGCTAGGATGTGGAAAGTGTCGTTGGAAACACACCTTCTTGAGAATGACTTTAAAATTTTTTGTTGATGTGAAATTCACATAACAAAATCAGCCATCTTCATATGTACAATTCAGGGGCATTTAGTACACAAACAATGTTGTACAACCATCACCTCTGTCTAGTTCCAGCACTTACTTTTTCATTACTCTCAAAGAAGTCATTAAGCAATCAGTCCCTATTTGCGCCGCTCCCCAGATACTGACAACCATTAACCTGATTTATGTCTCTATGGATTCACCTGTTGTGGATATTTCATATAAATAGGATCATACAATTAAAGAAAAAACAGTCTGTGATATCAAAAATGGCAGAGCAAGGAAATCCATGGCTCTGTACCTGCTCAAAAGCAACTGATGAGCTGCCAGAAACTGTTAACTTTCCATTAACTTTTGTATAACTTTGGAGTATTGTCAAAAACTGGAAGATCTGGTGAAGACAGTAGCTTCTACTTTGTGGCAGGAGAGTCCTGTGGCATTTTAAACTGCCTCCCTACCGACTATCCATGAGGAAGCCCAGGCACAAAGACTTCACATCAGCTATCTTAAATATGCATAAATACATAAAGGAAACCGTGGATGTGGGAGGAAAGGAACTAGGTCAACAATGCTTGCACAAATAGAAAAAATCATAAAGGGAAGTTATGAAAAGGAATCAGATAGAAATCCTGGACTGCATAGCTCAGTAACTGAAGTGAAAAATTCATTATAGATATTCACAGCATATTTAAACAGGCAAAATACAGTCATTGCACTTGAAAATACTTCAACTGAGTTTACCCATTCTGAGGAATATAGAAAATAAAGAATAATGAAAGAGGAACAGAGCATGAGAGACCTACATGACACCATTTGGTGTATATCCATACACATAATGGGAATTGCAGAGGGAAAGGAAAGAGAGCATTTCAAGAAATAATTTACAGAAATGTACTCAAATTTGATAAAAGGCATAAACCTATGTTTCCAAGGCACTCAACCAGCTACAAGTAGGATAAACTCAAAAAGATCCACACTAAGAAATAGAGTCAAATTGTCAAAACCTAAACACAGGACTTTGAAAGCAGCAAGTAGCTGTTACCTACAAGAAATCCTCAAATAAGATTAACAAGTGAGTTCTTATTGGAAACCACAGAGGCTACCAGTCAGTAAGATGACATTTTAAGTCTAGAAAGGAAAACTACCAATTACGAATTCTATATCTGACAAATTATTCTTGGAGAATGAAGGAGAAATTCAGATGTTACCAGATAAAACCTGAGAGAGCTCACTAGTAGACCTGCTCCACACACACACACACACACACACACACACACACACACACACAGACACAAGCTGAAATGAAAGGACACTAGATAGTAATTCTAAGCCTAGGAAAGTAAAATGAACACTAGTACATAGGTTAATATAAAAGCCAGTAATAATATGCTTTTTGTTTGATTTATAACTTCTGCTTTTTCTATATGATTTAAGGCAAACATACAAAAAGTATTAATCTAAGTTAGTGGGCATACAATGTATAAGGATGTAACCTTGGACAATTACAAAACAAGGTGGGAGGGATGGGAAAGTATAGGAGCAGAGTGTTTGTATATTGTTTTAATGAAGT
This sequence comes from Vicugna pacos, assembly GCF_048564905.1. Lineage (NCBI taxonomy): Eukaryota > Metazoa > Chordata > Mammalia > Artiodactyla > Camelidae > Vicugna > Vicugna pacos. The sequence goes on from NC_132990.1 coordinate 1,522,025, forward strand.
TGCTGGAGTTCTACAAATTTAGCATGTGAATTATAATCTACACGGTAACCTCTAAGAAAATATTTAAAATATATACAGAAAATGAAAGAAGGGAGTACAAGTGTTAAATTACAAAAAAAAGTTAATATTTTAAAAAGCAGTAATGGAGGAACTGAGGAACAGAAGACATACACAGAAAATAAAAGGCCAAGTGGCAAAAATAAATCCTTTTTTATTAATCACATTAAGTGTAAATAGAATAAACTCCTCAATCAAAAGGCATAGTTTAGCAGGTTGAATTGAAAACTCAAAATCTGCACATACTGCTTATCAGAGACTCACGTTAGATACATGACCATAAAGGGGTTGAAAGTACAAGGATGGAAAAAAGATATTTCATAAAAACAATAACCAAACGAGAGCTGGAATGAGTGTATCATGAGACAAAATAGATTTTAAATCAAGAAAAGATGACAAGAGATGAAGAAAGACATCATATATTGATAAAAATTTCACTACAGAAAGAAATAAGAAATATATATACATATGTGTATATATATATGTGTATGTATGTGTATATATATATCTACACACACACACACACCCCTAACAAATATGTCCCAACATATATGGAGTAAAAAATGGGCAAAATTGAAGAGAAAAATAGTTCTACAATAATATTTGGAGACTTCAATACCCAACTGTCTATACTACACATAGCAGACAGACAAGAAGTCAACAAGAAAATGTAGAACTTGTTCAACACTATAAATCAATCACACCTAACATTTGTATACAGAACACACCACCCAAGAACAGCAAACAGTATGTTCCACTCAAGCGCACATGGAACAATCTCTAGGGTAGACCATATGTGAGGCCAGAGGTAAGTCATAATAGTTTGAAATAATTGAAATCATACAAAATAACTTTTCTTTTTACAATGAAATGAAACTAGAAATGAATAAGAGAAAGAACTCTGGAAAATTCACAAATATGTGGAAATTAAGTAACATACTCTTAACCAATGTATCAAAGAGGAAAAATCATGAGAAAGTTAGACAATACTCGGAGAGACAAATGAAAATGAAATCATGATATACCAGAAATTATGGAATACAGTGAAAGGGGTGCTTGGAGAGAAATTTATAGCTGTAAATACATAATTAAAGAAGAAAGATCTCAAATTAATACCCAAATTGTATGACTTACATAACTAGAAAAAGAAGAGCAAACTAAACCAAAGCTGGCAGAAGCAAGGAAATAATAGAAAAATACAGCAAAAAGCAAAGACAACTAAACTAGAGAATAGAAAGATGATTGAGATGTCAACAAAACCCAAAATTGGCTCCTTAGAAAGATCAACAAAACTGACAAGACTTTATCTAAATTGACTAATAAAAAGAAGACTATTAAAAACAGAAATAAAATTGGAAACATCATTTTTTAAGAATAAAAATGACTATAAGGAAATACTATTCAAGTTGGCTACCTGAGGTGAAATGAACAATTTTTTAGAAATGCACGTCTGTCTAAACAGACTCAGGAAAGAAGGGAAATTCTGGATAGATCTATAACTAGTTAGAATATTGGATCACTAATTAAGAAAAAAAAAAAAACCTCCCTGCGTAGAAAAGCTCACAATGAGATGGCTTCACTTGTTAATTCTACTAAATATATAAAGAAGAGCTGACACAAATCTTTCTCAAACTGTTCCCCAAAGTATTGCAGAGGACATTTCCTCACTCATTCTTTGAGAACACATTGCTCTGATTCTGGAAGTCTCAGACAAAGACATTTCCAGAAAAGAAGACTCCAGGTAGTATTCCTTACATGAACATAGAGACAAAAATCCTCACCAGGATATTCCCACAGCAAATTCAGCGGCCCATTAGAAGCACTGTACCACATGACCAAGTGGGAGTTACTCTCAGAATGCAAGAATATTTCAAAATCTTAAAATCCTGTAATACACTACCTTAAGAGAATTAAGGATAAAAACCGCCTGATAATCTCAACTGATGAAGAAAAAGCATCTGATGAAATTGAACACTTTTTTCATGATAAGAACACTCAGTAAACTAAGAATAGAAGGAAACTTCCTCAACATGATAAAGACTTTATTATATGCAAAATCTACATTAATATTGTTCTTCATGATGAAAGACTGAAAGTGTTTCCCTGAAGAACAGAACAAGATAAGGATGCCAGCTTTTGCTACTTTTGTTCAACATAGTATTGGCAGTTCTAACTGAATAATTAGGCAGAAAAAGAAAAGGCATCCAAATTGGAAAAGAAGTAGAATTATTTTTTCATTGAAGGCATGATCTCAAATCTACTCAGCCCTAGAGTGTGCAAAAAAAAAATTTGTTAGAACGAATAAATAAACTGAGGATATTTGCAGAACACAAGATCAACACGCAGAAGTCATTCGTATTTCTGTACATTTCCAAAGAACTATCCAAACAGGAAATGTTAAAAATTTCATTTACAATAGTGTCAAAAAATTCAGCAATAAATTTAACCAAGGACACCTTTGGTGTACACCTTAAACAAGATAACATTGTAACTCACCTATATGTTAATAAAAATAAATTTAAAAATACCTTTCATGTTTGATATAAATAAGAAAATCTATCCTAAAATTTATCTGGAATCTCACAGGACCCTGAATAGCCAAAATGATATTGAAAAAGGAAGAGGAGTTTGGAAGATCCACATTGCTTGATTTCAATACTTTATACCAAACTACAAGCAGTGACAAAACACATACTGCCATAAGTAGAAAGAGAGAGATCAATGGAGCAGGACTGAGACCCCAGAAATGTATCCCTCATATATCTATGGTCAGTTGATTAAAAAAATTGTTTTTAATTTAGTTATTTATTTTTGTTGGTGGAGGTAATTAGGTTTATTTACTTATTTATATATTTTCTTTTTAATGGAAGTACTGGGGATTGAACCCACGACCTTGTGCATGCTAGGCAAGCAGTCTACCACTGAGCTATACCCTCCCCTATGGTCAGTTTATTTTTGACAAGGATGCCAAGACCATCCAACTGAAAAAGAACAATTTATACAAGTGGTGCTTGAAAAGCTGGATATCCACAGCTGAAAGAACTTGAGATGGATGAAAAATTAGAAAGCCTCTGCAGAGAAATAGAAGATGTAATGAATCCAGTGCATGGAAATTTCAGAACTGAGAAATCCATACCTGAAAGAAAAAGCTCAATAGATGGGCTTATGAGCAGATTAGAAGTAACAGAGAAGTCGTTGAACTAGAACATAAAATAGAAATTATCCAGTCTGTTGAAAAGGAAGAAAGTATACTAGGCAAAAAAAAAAAAAAAAAAAAAAAGAATAGTCTCAAAAACTGTAGGAGTATAACCAAATATTTAACATTTGTGTCATTCCTGTTGTAGAAGAACAAGCAAAGAAGGGTGGGGTTGAAAAAGTATTAGAAGACTCAGTTGGCTGAAAACTTCCTAAATTTGACAAGATATAAATTTACAGATTCAAAAAGCTGAGTGTATCCCAGACATGATACACCCACTATAATCCATGCCAAGATAGATGATAATGAATCTTCTGAAGATTAAAAATGAAGAAAACATCTTGACATCGGCTAGAGAATATAACACATTACTTATAGGGGTAGAACTATTACGGTGGTAGTGAATTTCTCAGAAATGACAAAGGTTAGATGGAAGTGATGCAATGTTTTTCAGGTGCTGAAAGAATTTTAAGCCCCAAGTCCTGTATGAAATAAAAACATTTTTCATAAATTAAGGGAAACCGGGACATTCCCAGATGAGGGAAGACTCGGAATTTATCTCCAGGAGAATGAGGAAAGGTAATTTTATAAATGAAAAGGAAACAGAGGGAACCTTGGAACATCTGTGTGCAGTAAAGAGTTAACAGAGCAGCTTGAGACTGCTTTGGCTGGCACTGGGATCTTGCATTTCAAGCAGGCTGGTATCATTCTCAGAATTGATATGAATCGCTCTCACTGCCTAAAACTATGCAAACAGCATGGTTTATGCTTTCCATCTGGAATCTTGAATTTTGGTATGTGCTAGGCAGGTGCCTGAGTGACCAGCCTACCATTAAAAAAGTTGGGCGCTGAGTGTCTAATGAGCTTCCTTGTTAGACAACGTTTAATGCATGTTGTCACAAACCCTTGTTGGAAAATTGTGTCACGTGCTACTGGGAGAGGATTGTTGGAGGTTTATTCCCAGTTTCCTCTGAACTTTCTCTCATACCATTTCCCTTTGTTGATTTTGCTGTGTATCCTTTTGTTGTGATTATAGCCAGGCATGCAGCTATATGATTGATGTTTTGAGTCTTTCTAGTGAACATCAAACTTGGAGATGGTCTTAGGAACCTTGCACAATCAGGAAGGAAGAAAACACCATAAGGAAAAATACAGGTGACTGGAGTAGGTACTCCTCTTACGTATGATTTCTCTAAACTAATTTTGATGGTTGAAGCAACGTATTACATGATCTGAGGTGATTCTAAATGTGTATATCGGAAGTACTTAAGAAAATTATATTTTAAACAGGAAGGGCAAGAGGATATAATGGGAGGTAAGGTTTGCATACTTCTAGCCAGTAAGATGACAATCCCAGAAGACATAAGTTATATACACATAATGTAGCACCTAGACCAACAACAAGAAAAGCTATACAAAGAGATACAGCAAAAAACACTATAGATAAACAAACACAGAATTCTTAAAAAAAAAAAAAGTTCAAGAAACCCGGGAGTCAGTAATACGGAAGCGGGAGCACAAAGAGGAAACCAAATTAAAATGGTCGAAATACATCAACTAAAAGTGAGAGACTCTTACAGTGGATTAAAAAAACTGAGGTTAACTATACTTCAAAAGCAAAGAAAGAGGACACGGTCAAGATGGCGGTGGTGGCTGGCCTAGCGCAGAGACCCCTCCAGCAGGTCTCCGGGCTGCTGAGGAGGCGCTTCCACCAGACGGCGCCGGCGGCGCTGCAGATGATAGTTCATGTGGCTATAAATGAAGGTATGAATGAAGAGCTGGAAAGAGATGAGAAGGTATTTCTGCTTCGGGAAGAAGTTGCCCAGTATGATGAGGTATATAAGGTTAGTTGAGGTCTGTGGAAGAAATATGGAGATAAGAGGATCATCGACACTCCCATATCTGAGTTGGGCTTTATTGGAATTGCTGTAGGTGCAGCGATGGCTGGGTTGTGGCCCATTTGTGAGTTTATGACCTTCAGTTTCTCTATGCAAGCCATTGACCAGGTTATAAACTCAGCTGCCAAGACCTACTACATGTCGGGGGGGCCTTCAGTCTGTGCCCATAGTTTTCAGGGGGCCCAATGGTGCCTCAGCTGGCATGGCTGCCCAACACTCCCAGTGCTTTGCTGCCTGGTATGGACACTGCCCAGGCTTAAAGGTGGTCAGCCCCTGGAGTTCAGAGGATGCCAAAGGACTTATTAAATCAGCCATTCAGGATAACAATGCAGTGGTGACGGTGGAGAATGAATTGATGTATGGAGTTCCTTTTGAACTTCCCTCGGAAGCTCAGTCAAAAGATTTTCTGATTCCTATTGGAAAAGCCAAAATAGAAAGGCAAGGGACACACGTAACCATAGTTTCCCATTCAAGTCCTGTGGGCCACTCCTTAGAAGCTGCGACAGTGCTGTCTAAAGAGGGAATTGAATGTGAGGTGACAAATAGGCGAACCGTCAGACCAATGGACATTGAAACAATAGAAGCCAGTGTCATGAAGACCAATCATCTCGTAACTGTGGAAGGAGGCTGGCCACAGTTTGGAGTAGGAGGTTAAGTTTGTGCTAGGATCATGGAAGGCCCTGCATTCAATTTCCTGGATGCTCCTGCAGTTTGAGTCACTGGTGCTGATGTCCCTATGCCTTATGCAAAGATTCTAGAAGACAATTCTGTACCTCAGGTTAAAGACATCATATTTGCAATAAAGAAAACACTGAATATTTAGTTCTGACCTGAATTTCAAGTCACTCGGATTTACCTAAAATACCTGCTGAGACTTCACCTGGATTGTCTGTAAGACCTCATGACTCATTGTCATCTCTAAAGTAACAACACAGATGTTTTTGTACTGGAAAGAAGTTTAAATGTTTGTATGTGGAAAAATTCTCCTGCCTAGGTTCCATGCTTTTTTGGTCTGTTACAGTTGCCATGTTCTTTGAATAAGATGACAGTTAAACTTTATCCTCTCACTAGAAGGGCAAGGTATGAACATGACAGAGTCCTGATGAATGATATCTCCAAAGAAAAGATAACTTACATGTAAAAAATAAAAGCATATAATCTACATTTACTGTTAGATTGTTTTGATAAGGGATAAAGGAATTCCTAACTATGAAAAACAAACAAACAAAAAAAAAAAACAAAGAAAGAGCCACGAGCTTTTCTCTCGTGACTACAACAAAACCACAACTGACTGCTAAAGAACCATGAAAAAAAAAAAAGACTGGAACCCAGCAAAAAAGATCTTCTTCAACTGGAAACATAAAGAGGGAACCACAGTGGAACAGTAGGAGGGGCGTCCTCATGATATAACTTGACCCCATACCCCTTGGGTGGGCACCCGCATGCTGAAGGCTAATGAGTAGCAGAGACCCTCCCATAGGAGTGAGAGTTGGAGCCCCATGTCAGGCTCCCCTGCCTGGGGTTCTGGCATTGGGAAGAGGAGGAGACACCAGGACATCTGGTTTTGAAGCCCAGTGGGGCTTATCTCCAGAAGCCCCACAGGACTGGGGCAAACAGACTTCACTCTCTTGGGAAGCATACATAGAATCTCACATGCACCAGGTCCAAGGGTGGAGGCAGTTATTTCATAGCAATCTGGGCCAGACCTGCCTGTTGGTTTTGGAGGGTCTCCTGGAGAGGTAGGGCATGGCTGTAGCTCACCCAGGGGACATAAAAGCTGGTGGCAGATCTTCTGGAAATGTTCAGCTACATGAGCCTTCCTGGAGGCTGACATCTTGATTGGTTCATTAGCACCTAGAGCCAGCCCCACCCAACAGCCCATAGGGAAGCCTCAGGCCAAACAGCATACAGGGTGGGAATACAGCCACACCCATCAGCAGACTTCCTAAGCCACTAAGGCCTCTCGATACAGCCTTACCCTCCAGAGGTCCAGGACCAAGCTTCACCCAGCAGTGGGCAGGCACTGGCTTCTGCCAGGAAACCTGTGTAAGCTTCTAGTCCAGCCTCATCCAACAGGGAGTAGATATCAGAAATAAAACAATAATCCCCAAGTCTGTGGAATGAATCCACAAACACAGGCCAAACTACACTGGGACCAACTGGCTCTTGGCCCTTGGGTGACAAGAGAGGAGTGTACTGCTGGGATGCATAGGACCTCTCCCACAGGGGGCCACCTCTCCAAGGTCAAGAAACATAACTAAGCTACCTAAAAATACAAATAGATAGACAGTCAATATGAAGTAGCAGAGGAATATCTCCTAGGCCAAGGCACAAGATAAAATCCCAGAAGAAGAAGTAAGTGATGAGGAGATAGGCAATTTATCTGAGAAAGAGTTTAAAGTAAGGATGGTAAAGATGTTCTGAGAACTCAAGAGAAGTACAGATGCACAGAGTGAAGTTTTTAGCAAAGATTTGGAAAATACAAAGAATACCAAACAGTTGAATAAAATCACTGAAATGAATAACACACTAGAAGGAAACAAGGATACAAGGAAACAAGAATAGACTACATGAGGCAGAAGAATGGATCAATGAGCTAGAAGACAGAATAGTGGAAATCATTACTACAGAACAGAAAAAAGAAAAAAGAATGAAAAGAGATGACGATAGTTTAGGAGAACTCTGGGACAACATGAAATATATTATTATTCACATTATAGGGATCCCAGAAAGAGAAAAGAGAGAAAGGACCTGAGAAAATTTTTGGAGAGATAACCAAAAAATCCCCCAACTTGAGAAAGGAAAGAGTCACCCAAGTCCAACAAGTGCAGAGAGTTCCACACAAGATCAACCCAAAGAGGAACACACTGAGACACACAGTAATCAAAGTGACAAAAATCAAGGATGAGGAGAAAATATTAAAATTAGCAAGAGAAAAGCAACAAATAACACACAAGGGAGCTCCCATAAGGTTATCAGCTGATTTTTCAGCAGGAACTCTACAGGCCAGAAGGGAGTGGTATGATATATTTAAAGTGATGAAAGGGGAAAACAACCAAGAATACCCTATCCAGCAAGGCTCTCATTCAGACTTGATGGAGAAATCAAAAGATTAATATAAACAAAAGCTAAAAGATTTCAGCACCACCAAACCAGCTTTACAACAAATGTTGGAGGAACTTCTCTAGTCATCAAACCGTAAGAAAAAAGAACAAAAAGAAGAAAGATTTTTAAAAAATCTACAAAAGATTGCTTTGGCAGTTTGGAGTCTTTTATGGTCCCATATAAATTTTGAAATTGTTCTAGTTCTGTGAAAAATACCATTAGTATTTTGGCAGGGGTTGCTTTGGGTCTGTGGATTGCTTTAGGTAGGATGACCATTTTAAAAACTTTGATTCTTCCAATCCAAGAGCACAAGGTATCTTTCCATTTCTTTGTGTCATCTTCAGTTTCCTCCATCAGTTTCCTCCATCTTCAATTTCCTCCATCAACAGTTTTCAGAGTTTGGGTAACCTCCTTGGTTAAGTTTATTTCTAGGTATTTTTTTGTTTTTGATGAAATGGAAATGTTTATGCCAGTTACAAATTCCGGTTTTTGAAGTGAAAAGAAAACAAAGTGAATGAAGGGCTGCAAATGGCAAAATATCCTTCTTTCTTATGGGCAAATTGTATTCCATTACATATATTTGCTGCTTCTTCCTTATCCGTTCATCTACTGATGTGCACTTAAGATACCTCCATATCTTGTTGTAAAGTTGTAAAGAATATTGCCATTAATAGCTGGGTGTATGTATCTTTTTGTATTCTTTTTTTGAGGTTGGCTTTATTCCTTTGATAACTATGTAAGTTAAAAAGCTAAAGCTCTATAAACATTCTTAGAAACAACAGTACATATATGTAAATTAAAAAATATGTGTAGTATATTGTGTATATGTGTTTATCTGCAATATATTGTATATGTACAGCCAAATAGTAACAATTCTACCTAATAAAACTGAAAAATGAACTCATAGGGGAAAGATCAGATTTGCAGTTACCAGAGGTGGGTGCTGGGGGCATCTGAATCAGATGAAGGTAGCCAAAAGATACAAACTTCCAGTTATAAGATAAATAAGTACAAAGGATGTAAAAAAATTTTAACTGTAACAACTTTAATATTAATTAGAACAATTAATGTGATTAATTAGAACAAACAATGTGATGCTCTGCATGTAACAGCCTTCTTCAGATATTAAAAATCTGAAGTGCCATGTTTACAGACCTTCAGATGGGTTCTGTTCCTTATGACCAAGAATGTCTTTGGGAAGACTTGGTTTCTCCCCCAACTCCATTACATCATGTTTCTAGTCTGTCTCAGTGTCATAGGTCTCACAGCTGTATTTCTAAATTTCATTCTATGACAACCCTCCGCACACACATGAGTGGAGAAGATGCCTGTGTAGCTTCCTCTCTGCTGTATATAATTCCTACTCTTTGCTTCATGTTTTTCCTCCCCTCCCATGAACCCCCGATCTTCCAGGTTCAGAGATACCTTGGCATTCATGATAGGATTTGACCTATTTTTTGACTTGACTGACTGACCCAAGATGACCACTAATCCAAGCAAAACTAATAAAAGAGTTCCAGTTAAAAGAGAGCCTCAGACTATCTCCAGGTGGCTAGAAGTATCATATGTAGACCAAGGAGCTGGGAATAGCTGTCATCTACTGTTGCAGACTGGAGAGCAGAGAAAAAGGGTCCTTTTAGAGGGAGAGGAATTGAGGCACTGGAGAGCATCTTGGTTCTAGTCTGTTCCAGAAGCCCAGTCAGTTGCACATTGCCTTGGGTCTTGGGAGACATCTGGTACATTAATTATAATTCATCTCTTCCTTCAGAACAAAACAGTCCGTTTCTATTATTTGCAACCAAAAGAATACTATCTAAATAAGCCAGAAAATATATTAAAATCTTTATTTGAAAAAAACCCTATATGCTGTCTAAATCAAATTTCAAGCATAACAGTGTAGACAAGTTAAAAATAAAATGATTTTTCAAAAAGATGCATTATGCAGGCATTAATCAAAAGGCAAGAGTGGCTATATTAATATCAGGCAGGGTAGACTTCAAATCAAAGAATGTTACCAGACACAAGGTGGTGATAAATGTGTTAGTTCATAGATATCTTCAGTGTGTATGCATCAAATAACAAAGCTTCAGAAGGTGTGAAGAGAACTGAAAGGAGAAATAGATCAACAGTTAGAGACATCAACACCCTTCTCTCAATGATGTATAGAATAATTAGACCCCAAATCAGTAACAACTCAACAACACCATCAGCCAACACAATCTAATCAACATTTACAGAACATTCCACCAAACAGTAGCGGAACGCATGTTCTTTTCAAGTGCCCACCGAAACATACACAGTAAGACCTCCATATCCATGGAATCCCCATCTGCAGAATCAGCCAGCAGCAGATTGAAAATTTTTTAAAGAAAGTTCCAAAAAGCAAAATTTGAATTCACCAGAAACTATTTATATAGCATTTCCATTGTATTTACAACCATTTACATAGGATTTACATTGTATTAGGTATTATAAGTAATGTATATGGGAGGATATGTGTAGGTTAAATACAAACACCATGCCGTTTAATAGAGGGCACTTGAGCATCTGCAGGTTTTGGAATATGAGGGGCGTCCTGGAACCAATCCCCTGTGGATACTGAGGGACACCTGTACCAAGATGGACATATCCTGGGCCACAAAACATCACATAAAGTGTAAAAATTGATTTACTTTAACAAATTTTTAAAAATCGAAATTATGCAAAGTATATTGTCTGACCACAGTGGAATCAAACTTAATAAGAGAAAGCTAACAGAAAAATCTCTAAATACTTAGAAAATAGCATACTTTAAAATAATCTGTGCAACAAAAATGATGTCTCAAGGGAAATAAAAACATGCACAAATGTGAATGACAAGGAAAATACAAGATATCAAAGTATGTAGTGCACAGCTGAAGTTGTCCTTAGAGAAAAGTCAGTAGCACTGAATGTGTGTGTTAGAAAACAGGGAGTCTGAAGTCAGTAATCTAAGGTTCTGCCTCGAGAACTTAGAAAAATAAGAGCAAAATAAACTCAGAGGGACAAATGGAAGGGCATAATAAAGACAGAAACAATAAAATTGAAAATAAAAAGAACAGAAAAGTCAGTGAAATAAAGAGCTGATTCTGAGAAAACAATAAAACTGAGAAACCTTCAGCAAGACTGGAGGGACAGAGTAGACACAAATTACTGGTATCAGGAATGAAACAAGGGATATTACCACATCATCTGTAGCCATCAGAGAATATCCACCTATAAATTTGACTGCTTAGATTAAAAGGGACTGATTGCTTGAAGAACAAAAGCTACTTTAATTCAGCCATTATGGAATAATTTGAACAGGCCAAAGTCCAATTTGCAATTTAAACCCCCCCACAGAGACAATCTATAGGCCCGGTGATGTTGCTATGAAATTCTGCCACATTTTTAAAGAAGACTTTGATTTCTTAAAATAGGAGTGAGGACTTTCCAATTCACTTTATGGAACAGGTATGATGCTAATAATAAAACTAGATAGACAATAGAAAAAATGAAAACTACTGGTCAACACCTCTCATGAATATAGACACAAAAATCCTTAAATTATTAGCAAAATGAATTCAACAATATATAAAAACAATTATACACCATTACCAGGTATGATTTACTCCAGGGATGCAAGACTGGTTCCATATTTGAAACTCAAAGTACTGTCCATATTAACAGGCTGAAGAAGAAAAACTACATGATATAATTTGGTGATACAGTACAAGCTTTTGACAGAATTCAATAGCCATTTGTGGTGAAAAAATTTTTTAGAATGATAGAAACTTGGGGATTTTTCTACTTGATTGGGGACATCTAAAAAAAACTATTGGTAACATTATTTTTTGTTGTTGTTAACATATACATAACATAACATTTTCACCCATTTTTAAATGTTGACTTCAGTGGCACTAAGTACATTCACAACATGGTCCAGTCATCACCATTCTCCATTTCCAGAACTTTTTCATCTTCCCAGAGTGATAACTCTATCCATTAAACAATAACTTCCTATTCCCCACTCCCCTCCAGTCCCTGGTAACCTTGGTTTTACTTTGTTTCTATATTGTCTGTTTCAGGTACCTGTTGTAAGGGGACTAAAACAGTATTTGTCCTTTATCACTGGTTTTTTTCACTTAGCATAATGTTTTCAAGAGTAATCTCTGAGGAGGGAGGGTATAGCTGAGTGGTAGAGTATTCGCCTAGCATGCCCAAGGTCCTAGGTTCAATCCCCAGTATCTCCATCAAAATAAATAAATAAGCCTAGTTACTTCCCCCCAAACAAACAAAAAACCCCAATAAAACATTTAAATAAGTGCAAAATAAATTTAAAAAAAGAGTAATCTCTGATGTAGCATTTTCTTCTTTTTTAAGGCTAAGTAATATATAATTGTGTTGTATATACATATTGCATTTTTTTTTAGTCTATCTGTTGGTGGACATTTGGGTTGTTTCCACTTTTGAACTATTGTGAAAAATGCTGTTATGGACATTGGTGTACAGGTATCTATTTCAGTCCATGCTTTCGATTCTTTGGGGTATGTACCTAGGATTGAAGTTGCTGGATCATATGGAAAATTGAATGTTTAACTTTTTTTTTTGTATATTTAACTCTTTGAGTAATTGTTGAACTGTTTTCCATAGAAACTACACCATTTTACTTCCCTCTAGCAATGCACAAAGGTTCCAATTTCTCCATATTCTGCCAAAATTTGTTCTTTTCCTTTTCTTTGGTAATAGCTTTCCTAGTGGGCATGACATGGTGTCTCTTTGTGGAACAGTATTCTTAGTGCTTTGAGATGGAATGCTTTCCTCCTCATCAAGAACGAGGCAAGGATGTCTGCTCTCACCACTCTTCACTGTTGTGTTAGAACTCCTACAATAAGGCAAGAATGGGAAATAAAATGCTTATAGGTTATAAGGCAAGAAATAAACCTGTCCCTATGTGCAAATGCCATGACTGTATATATAGAAAAATCTCAAGGAATCTAAGAGGAAAAAATACTCCCAGAGCTAATAAGTGATTTCACCCATGTTGCAGGATTCAAGATAAATATACAAACAATTTATTTTCATATCACAGCAATGAACATATGGTCACTGAACTAAAAATACAATACCATTAAAATTACTGAAAAAAAAAGAAGAAATTCTTAGATGTCAGTTTAACACAACATATATAGGATTTGTACGCTGAAAACCACAAAATGCTGGTGAAAGAAATCAAAGAACATCTCAGTAAATTGAGAAACATATCATGTCTGTAGATTTGAAGAGTCAACATGGTAAAGATGTCAGTTCCCCCGAGATTAATATACAGGTTTAATGCTAATCTTGTCAAAATTCCGGCATGGTTTTTTGATAGATACAGATAAGATTATTCTAAAATTTATATGGAAATGCACATGCTCTAGAATATCTAAAATAGCCTTTAAAGTGAGGAATAAAGTAGGAGCAATCAGTCTCCCTGATTTCAGGCCCTGCTGTATATACACAGTGTTCAACACTGTGTGTTTCACAGCATCATAGACACAGAGATCAATAGAACAGAACAGAGAACCCCTGAATAGACCCACCAGCAATGTGGGAGGAGGATTAGTGTTTTGAACACAGGGCACCAGGGTTCAGGCTGAAAGCAGGATCTATGGATCTCACGTGGGTGCCCCATGAGAACCTTACTGCTGCCTCGGCCCTGGTTAGTGGCTTAGGTTAAGTTGAGTAGTGGCAATGGATGGCTTCTGGGTGAGCAGCGATGTGTTTGTATTACAGGCATTAATGGGCTTCAGGGATGTGGCTGTGGCCTTCACCCAGAAGGAGTGGAAGCTGCTGAGTCTTGCTCAGAGGATCCTTTATCGGGATGTGATGCTGGAGAACTACAGTCATATGGTGTCTCTGGGTAAGGAGAAATCCGTCTCATGTCTTGAACACTCTGCCTGTCTGCATGTTAAGATTTTTATATAGCAGCCATCATGCTTTTAGCTCAGAAAGAAAAATAGTATTTTTCCTACACCCTCAGAGAATGTCTGGATTCTATAGAGCTGAAAATAGTGAAGTGTGTGTGTGTGTGTGTGTGTGTGTGTGTGTGTGTGTGTATGTGTATGTATGTGTGTGTACACACGTGTATGGTGTCTGACACTGCATTTCCAGCCCTCTTCCAAAGCTGAGCCCTCCACCAAGGTGACCTTGCCTCAAATGGGGGAACGTTTGTATTCATCCAAGCACAGTGGAGACTCAGTACACCGCCTTTAGATCCATGCTTCATCGCTCCTGCCCTTAGACACTCGCTCTCAGCATTCAGACAGCATTTGCCCCCGACGTGGTGCTTCCCTGCCCTGACTTCTGAGTTACTGAACTCCCCAGATGACTCTGAGTTCTGTGACGGCTTCTTAAACCGCTAACCAAGGTCACCTTGGTTTTTTTCCCTGTGAGTAGGAATTGCCTTTCCTAAACCAAAACTTATCACACAACTAGAACAAGGCGACGAGCCCTGGAGAGAGGAGAGCGAATATCTTCCGGACCTTTGTCTAGGTGAGTGGGAAGCAGCAGGCAGACAAGGAGACAGGGCAGGGAGGTGCTTGGCTGGTGAAGAAAGAGGAGCCTCTGAGAGCTTCTGGAGAGGAAGCTCCTCTGCAGGCCTCCGTTCTGTGCTCTCCTGCTCAGCCCCGATGGGGCTTCCCTGGAATCCTCCCCCAGGGAGCCACACTCTGCTCACTTTGTATCCCTTTCCCAGCATGTCTAGGAGCCTCCCATTCTTGAACTTTTGTGGCTGGGCCTGATCTTCAACACAGCACTTGAGAATAAATCTGCCCCTGCTAGACACTGTCCAGTTTCTGCTCTTAACCTGGTAACTGTTTTGTGCCTCGGCTCTACTTCATAAATTCCCATAAATTGTTTCTTTTATTTTATGATAGATTATTTAAGATTACAATGGGGTGTGAAGAATTATACAGTGAATGCCAGTATTCCTTCCCTTCAGCCTAAGAAATAGACCGTTATAAGACCAGGTGACAGCCCTGTCCCCTCCCTGGTTGTGTCCTGCTGAACCCCGCCCTTCAGAATCTGACTTCTGCATTAGCATGCTGATCACTGCCTTCATCCTTTTTCATTCATTGAGGGGTGCTTTCAACTATATAGAGAGTTGTTTTGCATGTTGGTAAACTTCTCTGCACATAGTGTTGTATTGTATACCTCCTTCTGGAACATGCCTTTCCACCAGCTTTATGTGAGATTCATGTTAAAATGTGTAGGTTTACTTTACACTTTAAAAAACTGTTTTATACAAATCAATTACATGAATATTTTAATGTAGTTGAATTATCAGTTCCCTTGTTTTGGACATTTATGTTATTTCCAATTTTTGGCTATTAAATAATGTTGCTATGTATTCTTGTTACTTCCTTGGAAACACATGTAAGAGTTTCTCTGAAGACGCATAATGGAGAGCAGAGTGACTGGTCCATAGGTGTGGGTGGCTTCAACCTGATTGTGTTAGACCACATCATGTTCTGAGGCTGTTCAGTGCTGTCTTATATTCCCAGCAGCAGGGATGAGTTCTTGTTCCACATCTTCATGTTTTTCACCCATCTGTTTGGTTTGTGGTGAAATTTCAGAGGGGTTTGGCCTCCTAGTGAGCACGAGCATCTTTTCCTGTGTTGACTGGCCACTGGTGCTTCCTTTTCTGTGACTTGACTGTTAAGAGTATTTCCCTACTTTTGATTTGAGCTGTTTCTGTTATTGATTAGTAAAGATTCCATTTTGGGAACATTTATCTCTTTAATCCAATTGGAATTAATTTTATTTGAATGTTGGGAGGTAAGGATAAAGTTTTGCCTGATTTGTCTTTTTTCAGTGTTTTATTGTGAACATTCCTGGCATATTATTTTTTTATTTTGTTTTGTCTTTTGCTTCTAAATACAACTGTATATCTAGACTTGGACTTTATAGCAAAGTGTTTTTTTCTTTTTTAAAAAAAGAACTATTATATAAGTGATAATTATGGTATAATAGGAAATGTTATTCTGGTATAAGGTATTATAAGGTATAATACTTAAGGGATAGCTGTAAGTTATGTTATCAAATTATAAAATATACTGCATATATTTAAAGTGTAAAAGTTGGTAAGTTTTGACATACATGCACAGCCATGAAGCCACTGCCATGTTCCAAATCCCAAACATACCTGTCACCCCCAGAGTTCCCTTGTGGCTCACTGTAATCCCTGTCTCCTGCCCCACCCGGTCTTCCCCCTCCTCTTGTACCCAGGCAACCACTTAGCTGTTTTCTATCATAGATTTGTTTGCATATTCTAGAATTCATATAAATTGAATTGTACAGAATACATACTGAATTCTTTCACTCAGTATAATTATTTTGAGTTTGATCCCTAATGTTGTATGTATCAATAGTCTATTTCCTTTAATTGCTGAGTAGTGGTATAGAGATCACAGTTATGTAACCATTCACCTACTGAAAGGCATGTGAGTAGTCTCCAGTTTTGACAAATACAAATAAATGTTGTCTGTCCAAACATTCATGAAGAAATTTTGTGTAAACATATACTTTCATTTTTTTTTGGATAAATACCTGGCCCTGGAATGACTGTGTTGTACGATAGAGTGTATATTTATTAATGAAGCTCACAAACGGTTTTGCAGACTGGCTGCACTGTGTCACATTCCCATGAGCAGTAGATGAGAGTTCCAGATGCTCCATGTATTTGTCAGCACTTAGTAGTACTATTTTAACTTGAGACTTTTTCATAGCTGCGTAGTGGCTCCTTACTCTGTTTTACTTGGCATTTGCCTGATGACTGATGATGCTGAGAATCTTTCCATGTGCTTATTTTACCATCTGTGTATCTTCTTTGGTGAAATGTCTTCTCAAATCTTGGCCTATTTAAAAAGTTGATTTCTTATGCTTTTATTATTGAATTTTGAAAGTTCATCATATATTCTGTATAGAAGTCCATTATCAGATATTTGATTTATGAATATTTTCTGTGTAGCTTTTTAGTCTCTTAATAGTGTCTTTCAAAGAGAATTCTTACCTTTGGTGAAGTCTAAGTTTCAGTTTTTTTCTCTCATGAATTTAACTTTTGGTGATGTATTTAAGAAATATTTCCTAAAATGAAAATCAAAAAGAGTTTCATATGTTTTTTCCTTTTAGAAGTTTTATAATTTTTACTTTACATTTAGGTTTATACCCTGTTCTGGGTAAATTTTTGTACTTGGTACCAGGTCTAGATATAAGTACAATTTTTTTTCTCATAAAAATATCCAAATTTTCCAGCACTATTCTTGAAAAGACAACGCTTTCTCTACTGAATTTCCTATGCACCTTTGTAGTAAATTAGTTGTGTATGGGTATTTATATGGACTCTGATTTTTTCAACTTCTCTCTTTACCTATCTTGATGCCAAGACCACATAGTCTTGATTACTGTAGCTTTATAATCAAGTCTGGAACTTAGAAGTATAAATCCTGTGACATTTTTTTCAAGTTGTTTTATTTATTCTAAAACATAGTTATTCTTTGCATTTCCACATGGATTTTAGAATCAGGTTGTCAATTTTCACACACACACAAGACACAAAAATGCCAGCGGGATCTTAATTGGAACTGAGTTGAATCTACATCAATTCAAGGAGAATTTACATGTAAATAACATTCTCATCACTTCTCGGCCTTTTGGCTAAGATCAAGTGTAGTCTCCGTTCTTATCAGTTTAATAGCACTCTGTCATCCAACATATGAATGCAATCTGTCTCTCCATTTTTATGGGACTTCTTAATTTCTGTCTGTCAGCATTATTTTGTAGTACACAGGTCTTACGCATCTTGTCAGATTTACCCTTCTGTGTTTCATATTTTTGATGCTATTTAAGGTACATTAAAATTTCAGTTTTCAGTTGTTTGTTGATATTATTTAGAAATACAGTTAGTTTATGTATGATGAACTTTGTATGTGGTAATTTTGCAAAACCTACTTCTCAGTCCTAGTAGTTTTGTAGATTCTGTCATATTTTCTACATAGATGATTATGTTACTTGTGAATCAGTGTAGTTTACTTCTTTCCATTCTTTGTGCCTTTAATTTCTTTTTCTTACCTCATTGCACAGGCGAAAACATCAGTGCAATGATGAATTTAAGTGGTGAGAGTGGACATCCTTTCCTTGTTCCTGATCTTATGGGCAATGCTTTCCTCCTAAGTGTAAGTTTTATACCTGCCCTTTATCAGCTTGACAAACTTCCCTTCTATTCCTTGTTCAGTGAGTTTTTATTTGGAATGAGTGTTGGATTCTGTCAGCTGTTTTTTGGCATCTGTGAAGATGATCATATGTGTTTTTCTTTTTTAATCTTTCTTTTGGTAAATTATATTGATTGTTTTCCTGTTAAACCATCCTTGTATTTCTGTTAATACAATGCACTGACTTTATTCAGATTCCTCCAGTTTTACCTTCACTTTGTGCGTATATGTATGTTTTTTGAGTTTTTTTAAACATTTTTTATTGATTTCTAATCATTTTACAATGTTGTGTCAAATTCCAGTATAGAGCACAATTTTTCAGTTATACATGAACATATATATATATTCATTGTCACATTTTTTTCTCTGTGAGCTACAATAAGATCTTGCATACATTTCCCTGTGCTATACAGTATAATCTTGTTTATCTATTCTACAATTTTGAAATCCCAGTCTGTCCCTTCGCACCCCTGCACCCCCTTGGCAACTACAATTTTGTATTCTATGTCTTTGAGTCTATTTCTGTTTTGTATTTATGCTTTGTTTGTTTTTTGTTTTTGTTTTTGTTTTTGATTCCACATATGAGCGATCTCATATGGTATTTTTCTTTCTCTTTCTGGCTTACTTCACTTAGAATGACATTCTCCAGGAGCACCCATGTTGCTGCAAATGGCGTTATGTTGTCGGTTTTTATGGCTGAGTAGTATTCCATTGTTTAAATAGACCACATCTTCTTTATCCAGTCATCCATTGATGAACATTTAGGCTGTCTCCATGTCTTGGCTATTGTAAATACTGCTGCTATGAACATTGGGGTGCAGGTGTCATCCTGAAGTAGGGTTCCTTCTGGATATATGCCCAGGAGTGGGCTTCCTGGGTCATATGGTAAGTCTATTCATAGTCTTTTGAGGAATCTCCATACTGTTTTCCACAGTGGCTGCACGAAACTGCATTCCCACCAGCAGTGAAGGAGGGTTGTGTATATGTATGTTTATTTAGTTCTAAGGAACTTATACATGTACGTTCATATAACTACCAGTATATTCAAAGAAACAGGATGGTTCCATCACAAGGATTCCTTGTGCTATGTTTTTATAGCCATAGCTCACTCCTCCCCAACCTCACTCCCTCCACCTTCCTCTGGCAACTACTAATGTCTTCTGTCTCTACCATTTTGTCATTTGAAGAATGTTATAAAAGAAATAATATTGTATGTTACCTTTTGGGATTGCTTTTTCTCATTCAGCATAATTCTCTTGGGACCCACCAAATGGATCTTGTGGGTACATTATGTGTATCAATATTTCATTCCTTTTATTGCTGAGTTGTAGTCTATGGTATGAGTGTACTACATTTTGTTAAACCATTCACCCATTGAAAGACTTTTGGGTTGTTTACAGTTTGTGGCTAATATAAATAAAACTGCTGTGCTCACTTATGCATAAGTTTTTGTGTGAAGATAGGGGTTTCATTTCTGGGATAAATGCCCAAAAGTGCATGGTGCTGGGTCGTATGGTAATACACGTTCAGTTTTGTAAAAAAGTGCCATAGTCATTTCCAGATCACCTGTGCCATTTTACATTCCCACCAGCAGTGCTTGAGTAATCCAGATTCTCTGCGTTCTTTCCAGAATTTGGTGTTAACACCGTCTTTTACTTTGGCCTTTCTGACAGATTTCTGAAGAGGATGCATTTCTGTGTAGCTGTGAGCCTCTGATAATTTTGTTGTGAGGTCTGTTTTCAGTATGGATGGTTGTCCCATCTTTCTTCTGTGTGTGTTGCCTGTTATCCCTTTAATTTGGGGTGTGGCCAGTGTTGCGATCAGAGCCTGCCCTAGTTGCTGAGCGGGACCTCCTTTTTGTTCTGTGGCCGTCACAGCCCTGACAGGGGCTGGGTCTGTTCCCCTTTTCTTTTGTTGGAATGGAGGCTTCCAGACTCATTTCTGAGCTGTGGTGCATGGTAGACAGGAATGGGGCGCTTCAGGTACTCTTTGTTGACTCTGCCCTTGTCCCTGCTTTGGCCGTGGGAATCATTCTTGAGAGATTTCTAGCAATGTCTCAGTTGGTATGAGTGGGGAGTTTAGTGCAAGCAGTTCCTGTCAGAGAGAGCTGGGTAGCTGAGCATATCTGAGCAAGTGCACTCTATCAAGGCTTTACTCTTCTTGGAAAAGAGACTTGTGTTCTCCCCATGGGCAGCTTAAGAGCTTAGGAGGCCCTGATCATGGGTGGCCATTGCTGTCATTTTGTGAGGTCTTCATGGCTTGTCCTTAGCATCTGCTCATTCCCTTCAGATGATCTCTGTCCCTCAGAGCAGTTGCTGGGTGTGAGTATGTCTTAATATCTGACGTGACCACTGAGTGATCTCGGCAAAGGCAATCTAGCAAGTGGAGAGAGGAAAAGGATGGTCTCCTGGGTCAGCTCCTGTGGGTGGTCAGCGGGCGGGGACCCACAGACTCAGGTCCAGGGTGTCCGCTTGAGCATCTCCAGACACTGCAGTTGGAAAGTGCCAGTTCCTGGCAATTCGCCTCAGCTTGGTGGGCCCCGTGAAAGATGTTTGGCTTCTAGAGTAACGGGTAGCATGTATATCATTCATTACTGAAAGTTGATTATTTTTTCTTTAAAGGTGGGGTTTACTTACAGGAAATACAAAATCTTAAATGTAGTAGTCTCTGAATTCAAACAATGGGTATAACTCGATAACCCAAACTTTATCAAAATACAGATCATTACCCTTGGGGCTCATCCCTGTAAACTCTTGCCTTTATCGGAGGTACCAGTGTTTTGATTTTATTTCACAGTAGATTAGTTTTGCCTGCTGTACAATTTTTCATAAATGGAATCATATAATAATACTTTTTTATGTAAGGTTTCTTTCACTCAGTATAGCTTTTAAGCACATTGTTGCATACATCAGTATTCTGTTCTTTGTTTAATACTAAATAGCATTCTGTCATATGAATATAGAACTGTTTATCCATTCTGTTTGTTAGACACCTTGATAGCTTCCAGTGTTTAGTCAGTTTGTAAATGCTGCTGTCAACATTCTTATGCTAATTTTTTGTTTGTTTTTGGTAAACCTTTGTTTTGTTTTCTTTGGATAAATACGTAGGGTATGTGCTGGGTATATGAGTTTCCTTCGGTTGATGTAACAATTTACCACAAACTGAGAGGCTTAAAACAAAGAAATTTATTCTATCCCAGTTCAAAATCAACCTGTTTGCAAGGAGGTTCTAAAGGCCAAGCTGTTCTTTGCCTTTCTTCTAGCTTCCGGTGGTTGCTATCAACCTTTGGCTTGTAGCTGCATCACTCCAACCTGCCCCTGTAGTCACATAGCCTTCTTCCTTCTCTGTATCTCTGTATCCAAATCTCCCTCTCCTTGTATGGATACCAGTCAATGAATTACAGTTCACCCTAATCCGGTATAACCTCATGTTAACTTGATTACATCTGCAGGCTGTATTTAAATATAAGGCCACATTCATATGTTCCAAGTCAACGTTAATTTTGGTGGGATAATAGTCAACCCAGTACACTGGGTCATAGGGTAACTGTATGTGTAGTTTTATAAGAAATGACTAGACCTTTCCCAAAGTGATTGTACAGTTTCTCATTTCCATGAACAACAAATGTATGAGGGTTCCTGTCACCTCGCATCCTCCCTGACAGTTTTCATTTTATCTCTGGTGTTGGATGTGTAGTGTTATTTCATGTGTGTTTCCATCTCCCTGATTGTTACTGATGTGGAACAATTCTATGTGCTTTTTAATCGTATTTATATATGTTTACTATAACTTACTTTGTGAATACATTCAGATCTTTTGTATTTTTTAAAATTCAGTTTTATGAATTCTTTATTAATCCTGGATACCAGTCCATTGTCATTTGTACATTTTGCAAATATCCTCTCTATCTGAAACTTTTCTGTTCCTTTTCTTAACATAACTTTTGATGAGATGTTTAACATTGAGGAAGTCTAATTTTCTTCTCTTTTTAAATTCTTATTGTTATGAAAATAATCTATCATGTCTCTTAAGTGCTGTATGGTTTTAGCTTTTATATTTTGATCTATGATCCATCTTGAATTAACTTTTGTGTACAGTCTGAGGCAGGAATCAATGTTTTTCTTTTTCATATGGATACAGAGTGGTTCTAGCACCATTTGTTGAAAAGTCTTTCCTTTCCCTCATTGGATTGCTTCGTTGAAAATTCAGTGATGGCCTATGTATGGGTCTGTTTTCTGTTCACACTTTCTGTTCTGTTCCTTTGATTAATGTGTCTGTCCTTAAACCAGACCACACTGTCTGTATTACTGCAGGATCACAGGAAGCCTTGAAGTCAGGTAGTGTAAGTTCTCTTCGTTTGTTTTCTTTTTCAAGATTGCTTTGTATAGTCTAGGTCCTCTGAATTTCCACTTAAATTTTAGGATCAGCTTCTCATTTAACAAAAAAGAAGAAAAGAAAATGTGGGCCATGTTTATTATTGAGATTTTAGTGTGCCTATATATAACTTGGGGGAGAAATTACATCTTACCAATATCAAGTTTTACAAACCACTACCTAAATGTTTTCAAATTCACTTTAGTAAAATAAAAATTTGTGAGATGCAGCTAAAGCAGAGCTTAGAGGGATAGCTATAGCTGTGAGTGCTTACAGTGGGAGAGAAGAAAGGTCTGTGATCAGTGAGTTAAGGTTTTGCCTTAAGAAGCTAGAAAAAGAGGAGCAAAATAAATACAAAGTGAGTAAAAGGAAGGGAATAATGAAAATAAGAGCAGGAATCTATGAAATATAGCAACAGAAAGATGTGCTAAGCCAAATGCTGATTGTCTGAAAAAATCAACGGAATTATATATTGCTACGTAGACTAATCAAGAAAAAGAGAAAGAAGACATTAATAATCAATCAGGAATGAGACAGAAGTTACCAGCACACTTCAGACTTTAAAAAAATACTAAGGATATCATGAACAAGTTTATACTAACAGATTGAACACCTTATATGAAATGGATAAATTTTTGGAAAAAACTGCTGACACAGGATAGAACAAACTGAGAAATACTGTATTTATGAAAGTAATTAAGTTGGTAGTAGATCTACAAACCTATACAAGTTATAAAAACATTCCAAACTGAATCTAACCTTGTTTAAAAATAATTACACGCCATGTGCCCAGTGGAATTTATTTTACATATGCAAAGCTCAACATTAGAAAATGCATACTGTTGGATACTAGTCACTTCATATTTATGTACCCTCTAATAAGATGGAAGCTTTCCGTCCAACTCTCCTCCTTTGAGTTCTCACCAAAATCACAGTTAATATCTATATTTTTAGCAACTGTCCCTTTTTGTAAAGTTAGGCTTTTTCTAGTATGCACCTCAAAACTCATAACAGCCTCCACCACCTAGTTCCAAAGCCACTCCACAATTCTAGATATTTATTATAGCAGCATCCCACTTCTTGGTATCAAAATCAGCATTATGGTTATTGGGTAACAGAACCAATAGGATGTGTACGTATATACACACACACAGACAAGAATGTGAGGTGTATTATAAAGAATTGGCTCATATGTTCATGGAGGCTGAGAAGCCCCGAGATCCATGGTCGACAAGAAGAAGACTTAGGAGAGCCTATGGTATAGTTCCAGTCCAAAGGCTAGCAGACTCAGCAGCCTGGAAAAATTAATGTTTTAGTTCAATGTTGATAGGAAGAACAAACAAACAAGTCCCATCCCCCTCCCCTATCCTCACCCTCTCCTGTCACAGCTTGAAGGTAGGGTGGAAGTGTTCCCTCTTATTTGGGAGAGGGTCAGTCTTTCACAGTATTCAGGCCTTCAACTGATTGGATGAGGGCCACCCACATTAGGAAGAGCAACCTGCTTTACTTAGTCTTTCCATTTAAATGCTAAAGTCTTCCAAAAACATCCTCAGAGAAATACCCAGAATCATATTTGGCTAAACGTTTGGGCATCCTGTGGCCAGTAAAGTTGGTACATAAAAGTAACTCACATATGCTAATATATTTTTTTTAATTGGAGTATAGTCAGTTTACAGTGTTGTGTCAATTTCTGGTGTATAGCTTAATGTTTCAGTCATACATGTACATACATATACTTGTTTTCATATTCTTCTGCAAGATATTGAATATAGTTCCCTGTGCTATCCAGTAGAAACTTGTTGTTTATCTATTTTATATATAGTAGATAGTATCTGCAAATCTCAAACTTCCAATTTATCCCTTCCCACCCCCTTCCCTCGCTAGTAATGTTTTGTATAACATTTATTTTTTATTGTCTAAAAATCACTGAGACAATATATTATGAAAAATGTTCAATTTCCAGGGATTAATTCTGATTAATGCTGAAAATGTCTTCTTTATACATGTTTGGTTGAAGTTTCAAAATTCTTTAAATTGTTTAAAAGCAGGGAATGCACAGCATTCTTTCTTCTCTGGTAATCAATTCAGTGTCTACGGCCATTCATTTAACTCGTTGCTGTACTTTTTTTCCTCACAGTTGCAGCTGCAGAAGGAAAAATTTCTTTAAGGAGCCATTAGACATGATTTTCTTTTTCTAAAGTTTCTTTTGGAACATTTGAGTTCATGTCCAATTACTGAAGTAATTACTGGTCTGAAAAATCAGTTGGCACAAGAGCAGCTGTAGATTGTAAAATAGTTTATAAACTGAGTAATTTGAATACATCATGTAAATTTTTATGATTAACTGAAAAGCATTACCTTGATAAAATTTTATTTTTTATTTCTCCTTTTATTGAGCAACTTCTGTATATTTAAAACCATGTTAAGGATTAGGGTTTCCCAAAGTGGACATTGTAATTCTTGTCATTTTTAGTTAAAATTTGACACATTACTAGTTAGGCACAAAAATGATGCTCAGTGCTCTTCTTAGAGGGTGTGACTCCCAGAAGAGCAGCATTAACTGTTTCTGAATCAGCCACCACATTGAACACAGAAGACTCTGAATGGCACACCTACAACGATACGCAGTTTACCACTTTGTGACCCAGCAGGAACACAGACAAGCCAAGGAGAAGGCAGTGGCTGCCTTTCTCTCCCCATCAAATCCCAGACAAGTAGACAATAGTGCAGTACTGCAAGCTCAGCTGTCAGAACTCCAGAATTACAACAATGTATTTATTGGAAGCTGGGGGCCGGAACCTTACATACCTGCCCGTGAGTTTTGAAAATGTGGACAGCCTAACTCCACAAAATAAACTGATAGTTCACTGAGCTACACTAGAGTACACTGGCTGATGAGAAAGCAACCATGGTGGGTGCCTGATGGCTGGAACTGCACACCAAGACTGAAGGGATGTTCACTTTCACAGTGGAAGTCCAGTAGGGTCAGCACTTATGAATACTTACCAAGGCCATTTCACAGGAACCTCTAGATGTAGCAACACAGGCACACCCATACAGAGAGTGGAGAGGGGAAGGGAACTACGTTTAATAAGCAGTTCACTGAGGAGGGAACGTAGGGGGTTGAAGTGTTAGGAAGGGATTGCATGGTGGCTGTTCTTGTCAGTATTGAAAGCTAGCATCTGAGACCAGGTGGAATCAGTAATCTGTAAAGGTTCACATAGTAAATATTTTAGGCTTTGTGGCCTTTGTGTTCTTTGTTGCAAGTACTCAACTTTGCCATTGTGTGTGAAAGCTGCCATGGACACTACGTAAAGACTGAGTGTGGCTGTGGTCCAGTAGACCTTCATCTGCAAAACGGCTGGCTGTAGTTTGCTGACCCATGTTGTTGGTAGTTCATAAAATACATCTCTGTTTTGGTTGGTGAAGAAAGTATCGGGTGAGTCTGGAAAGCCTAGTGTACTGAGTTTATTTAAGGTTCATGGTATTTTCCGGCAGCTTCAGGTGGACAGAAGTAAGTGAAATGGAACAAGGCAAACAAGTTTGATATCTCCCTGAGCTATTTTAGGTGGAAGAATTTCCTTTTACAACAGTTTTTGAAACACTGAGAAAAGCAGGTCTAGAACTGATTGGGGTCACCAAGAGCCAGAATCCTTTAAGGAGTTGCAGGCCTAGACTATGTCTCTGTGTTTCACTGCCAAGTCCACACACCATGAGAGAGAACCCAGCGCGTAACCCTCTAGGAAACCCTTGTTTAGGAGAGGAAGCACCTTCAGTTCAGTTCCCACGTTGGTCTCTAACCTGTCCTCCCTACTGCCTTCATCTTGGGGCCTCTAGGTGGAGAGACTCCCTTTTTTGACTTAAGTCTTTCTTGCAGGAACAGTCCCCAAGGAAATTTGTAGGAAGTTACGTAGTTTTAACTCTCAAGAAAAGCATATGTTTATTGATATTGTTTGCCTCAGTGTTAATGACTGTGGCTTGTAAGATAATTTTGCTGGGGAAATGTGTAACTGTAATGGCGATGATTTACAGGGCTAGAGCTGCCTGCGATGCTTTCTTGAAATGTTTAAGCCAGGCTGATATTTAGAGCTGGCTCACTTGTGGGTTTGATGTGTTATAAAAGGATATGCATTAACGTGTCACCATGGGATGGAAGGTACGTCTGCTGAAAATCTTTGTTCTGTGAGCATCTGAGGAGTGACTGCTGGACAAATGTTACCGTCCACAAGGTACCTGTGGTGAATCTGATTTAGACTTTTTCTCCAGCAGAACCAAGAACAGAATTCCAGTCCTGTCTCTCCTGCCCGTTGACTTTTTCCAGTCCAGAGTTCCTCAGTCAACATGTTCTATGCAGTCACTCCCCTCAGATCTTCCCAGATGCATGTGCAGCAAGCCACTTCTTCTTCGAAGCTCCAAGCTGCTTGAATGACAAAGCAGAAGATGGTGAGAGAGAAAGCTCTGGCACTGTATTTGGGAGGCTGCAGCTGAGCAGGACTTCGAGAGCATTCTTAATCCCATCTCAAGGTCAGACAGTAGACCAGGAATGCAACAGTGGTGGAGGAATAGAGCGGGGCATGTGCCCTGAGGAGGCAGACACAGTGTTGACAGAGGCAGACATCTCAGAATCTGGAGCAGTCATATGTGAAAAATTCAGACTAGGACTTAGCCTGGAGTCAAGCCTCGTTACTCTCCCGAAGCATCATGTGTGTCCTGAATGTGGCAGAAGCTTCTGCCAGAGGTCAGACCTCATCAAGCACCAAAGAACCCACACAGGGGAGAAGCCATATAGTTGTCAAGAGTGTGGACAAGGCTTTGGCCGGAAGTCCTCTCTAACCATACACCAGAGGAAACACTCAGGGGAGAAGCCCTACACGTGCAGGGAGTGTGGGCGGCACTTCAGGTACACGTCCTCCCTAACGAACCATAAGAGGATACACTCTGGGGAGAGACCCTTTTTATGTCAGGAGTGTGGGCGAAGCTTTCGCCAGAAGATTGCCCTCATCCTACACCAGAGGACACACTTGGAGGAGAAGCCCTTTGTGTGTCCAGAGTGTGGAAGAGGCTTTTGCCAGAAGGCATCACTCCTCCAACACCGTAGCTCACATTCAGGTGAGAGGCCCTTCCTGTGCCTGGAGTGTGGGCGTGGCTTCAGGCAACAGTCACTGCTCATCAGTCATCAGGTCACACACTCTGGGGAGAAGCCTTATGTCTGTGCTGAGTGTGGGCACAGGTTTTGCCAGAAGGTCACCCTCATCAGACACCAGAGGACACACACTGGGGAGAAGCCTTACCTGTGCTCTGAGTGTGGGCGTGGCTTTAGCCAGAAAGTCTCCCTCATGGGCCACCAGAGGACACACACAGGGGAGAAGCCTTATGTGTGCCCTGAGTGTGGGCGTGGCTTTGGTCAGAAGGTCACCCTCATCAGACATCAGAGGACGCACACAGGGGCGAGGCCTTACCTGTGCTCTGAGTGTGGACGTACTTTTGGCTTCAAGTCACTCCTCACCAGACACCAGAGGACACACTCAGGAGAGGAGGCTGAGGTGTATAAAGCCTGTGAGCAAAGACTTGGTCAGAAGACCCACCTCACTTCTGACCAGAGGACATACTCAGGAGAAAAGCCATGTGTGTGTGAAGAGTGTGGACGTGGCTTTGGCTTCAAGTCAGCCCTGATCAGACACCAGCCGACCCATTCGGGAGAGAAGCCATACGTGTGCCGGGAGTGCGGCCGCGGCTTTAGCCAGAAGTCTCACCTCCAGAGACATCGGAGGACCAAGTCTGGCCATTACCTCCTGGCACAAGAGCTATTCTGACATTGCCTTTCCTTTCCCTGTGAGTGTGAAGATGGCAGAAATCACTAGGTAATGTTCTGCTTTCCTGAAATAGAGAAAAAAAATTTTGCTTTTTCTTTCAGTGTTTATTAGACAGTTGGTCTATCATTTACTTTCTTAGCAGCAATCCTCTGTATGGACTTTTGTTTTAATAAACTGCTTCTTTACAAACTTGCACACCTAGTTGTGTACCTCATTCGCTCATCTGTCAAGAACCCCAAGGTATTCAACCTCTAGGGAGACAAGAGAGAATCACTGTATATTTTGTTCTAGACCATAGTTTCTCACTTTCTGTAATCTCCAGAGCCTTGTAAATACCCAATCTGTGACTTGGCTGTGTCCCCTTACCTTGGGCACTGAATGGTCTCTACAAGATAATTTTCCCCAGGTCCAGATACTTTGCTGGCTTAAAATCTAGAGGCAATAAAAAATAAAGTTTAGTGTACAAAATTTTTTTTAAATTTACATGGTGAAAAATACCATAAGTGATACCAAAAGACAAGTAATTGGAAGGAAAGTATATCAACATATAAATCAGCTTCTTTCCAAGTTGAAGGGTTAATATACCCACTTTATAAGAAGTATTAAAAATCAAGGGGAAGATACCAGATGTCCTATAGAACAATGGACAAAAGACATGATCAGTTTACCAAAAGAGGTATAAACTAATGAAAAGATATTCAGCTTCACTGATGATAAGAGAAAGGAAAATTACAACTGTACTGGGATACCATTTCTCACTCATCACCTTGACAAAAACTCAAAAGCCTGTCAGTACACTGTATTAGTGAGGATATGAGGCAACAAGCATTTTCATACATTGTTGGTGGGAATGCAGAATGGTAGAGACCTTTTAGAGGAGAATTTGGCAATTTTTAAACTGTATACACATATCTATTGACACAGCAAGCACACATCTAAGAATCTATCCTGAAAAATCACTTGCAGTTTTATGGATACCCACATGCACATGGTTATTTTTCACAGCATTATTTATATTTGCAAAATACTGAAAACTGCTTGATGTTCAAGTACAGAAAACTGTATACGCTGGAGCATACACACAATGGAGTAAACTACATCTGAGCAAAAGACTGAGGAAGAAAATACTAATGAAACATTACGGAGGAAATGCTGTTAAGTGAAAAAAGCAAAGTGCTAAAAGCATGTAGTTTGTTACTTGTGTAAGAAAGAAGGAAAAATAATGAACACAGTCTTTGTATCCTCAGCCTTGGGCAGACTGAGGATGTATGTACGTGTAAGAATTACAAACAAATCCTACACTCTTCAGTAGATTTGTTTCTCATAGCAGGATGGTAAAGCAGTTTTGAAACTATTTTTATGCATTTTAGGATTGAGCAAATGAATTCATGTGTCTGTGTTGTTGGGAGCCAGGATTGTCACCATGGAAGGAAAGTCATACAAATGTGGAATGGGACAAAGCAAGGAAGAATCCCATAAGGATGAGCAGGATTTGGAAGTATTGGTGTGAACTTCAGATTCATAAGATTTGTACTGTGTGTCTGTATATGTTTATGTGTCCATGCATGCTTGTGTACATATTTGTATGCATATGTATGTATACACACATGCATTTTCTACCTCTGTCTGCTGAAAAGACCAAGAAGCAAGAATGCTCCAGTAGCAGTGAGCACATCTAGCATCCAGATTTTAGCCTCTAATGCCGTTTCCCACTAGTGGAAACCCTGGCTTCTTGGATTACTGGCTGCTTCCAGGGTTAGGATAGGGTAAGTCTGAGATGATTCCGGATCCAGAAAGACAGAGTGAGTTTGAAGGGATTCCCTCCCACTGGCCAAATCTGGGACAATTTTACCACCAAACTAAGTACACTAATGCCTTAAACCACTGGGAAGGGAAATAAAAAGAGAATCTCACAAGCCCATAACAATAATAAATACATAAGTAAATGAAGTCTACTATTTACAGTAGAATGCCAGTGGAAACTGATAACTTCATTTTTTTCTCCTAATACTAACATCTTACATAATCATGTTACCCTTATTAAAGGTAAGAAATTAATATTAGGACATCACTGCTAGAAAATGTATATTATATTCAGGTTTTCCAATGTTGTCCTTTTTTTCTGATCTAGGATCCAATCGAGAATCTGACACTGCATTTAGTCATCATATGTCTTTAGTCTCCTCCAATCTGTGATAGTTTCACAGTCTGTCTTTTACAGGTATTTTGTTGAATGCTCTTCAATTTAGGATTGTCTGAAGTTTTCTCAGTAGACTCACATCATGGAATTTTAGGAAGAATACCACAGAAATGAAGTGTCATGATTGTACCATATCAAGGGGTACATGATACCAACATGATTTATTCCTGGTGATGCTAACCCTGGTCACTCAGAAAAGATGGTGTTAGACAGGTTTCTCCACTAT
The DNA here is from genome assembly GCF_048564905.1 of Vicugna pacos. Lineage (NCBI taxonomy): Eukaryota > Metazoa > Chordata > Mammalia > Artiodactyla > Camelidae > Vicugna > Vicugna pacos. The sequence continues at coordinate 1,553,144 of NC_132990.1, forward strand.
ACTCTCAACCATTTTTCTCTATGCATACCTAAGTAATTGGTAAGTGCAGCTCATACTCCTAGGAAGAGGAGAATGGACCTTGTGACTAGAAGGACAGCATAGTGACAGTGCTTCTTACATTCCCCCATCCTACAGAAGAAAGTGGCCCAGTATTTCCTGGCTCCGAAACTATCAAAAGGCAGCCCATACAGGCTCATTCCTCCCAGGATGGAACAGAAAGAAATCCTGCTGAGCCCAGCAGCACCAGTTCAGGATACAATGGAAAATTAACCACTGTACCAAGAACCAGGAAATCACAAATTAGTAAAGACAGTCAACTGACACCAATACTGAGATGGGATATTAAAGCAACAATTGTGAAAATGCTTCAAGCAATTACAAGTTCTCTTGAAACAAAGGAAACAGTACAAGATTTTAACAAAAAGCAGAAGTTATACAAATAATAGGATGCAAATTACAGAGCTTTAAAATAGAAATTTTGAAACTCATTGGATAAAGTCAGTGGTATGGTAGATATGACAGAAAATGGAATCGAGAATTGAGAACAGGTCAACAGAACTTAGCAAATCTGAACAACAAGAGAGTAGACAGCCTGGGGGGAAAATAAGAACCTCCGGGACAAGGGCAAAAAAGCTAACATTTATGTTATCAGAGTCCCAGAAAGAAACAGTGGGATTGAAAAAATATTTAAAGATGTAATAGCAGAAAACTTCCCATTTTTAGCAAAAGATAAAAGTGTGCAGATTCAAGAAGCTAAACTGCTATCAAGTAAATCCTAAGAAGTCCACACTAAGACATCATAATTAAATTGATAAAAACTAAAGACAGAAAGATCTTGAAAGCATTGCCCACAGGAGATAGAGGGAATACAGCAATTTAGATGACAGAAGATATCTCGTATGAAATAATACAGCTCACAAGGAGATGGCACAACATTTTTCTTCAAGTGCTAAAAAAACTCAACTGCAGATTGTATATCTAGTAGGAGTATCCTCCAGTAATGAAGTAAAATGAACATGTTTTCAGATGAAAGAAAACTAAAGGAATCTGTTGCTAGCAAGCCCAAGGATTCGGGGCCTGCAGGCACACCCTCCCTACTCCTCTAGTCAGGGCCAAGGATCTGGAGTACCTACGCTTTTTATTTCAAGTTTCTTTTAATAGACTTTATTTCTTTAGAGCAGTTTCAGGATCACAGCAGAAATGAGCAGAAAATACAGATTTCGCACATAACCCTCCCACCCACACATATATACTCTCCTACCCTCAACATCCCTCACTGGCATACTTGGTACAATCGATCCATGCGCGTGCGCTGCCCGGCCACGCCCCGGCGCCCTCCTCGGCCACGCCCCTCCCTCCGCCCGCCGAAGGGTCAGGCTGGCAGACAGGCTGCAGTTGGTCGAGCGGACGGCGGCTCCGCCGGACCTCCCGAGCGGGGCCCGTCCTGCTCCCTCCGGCAGCAGCGGCGGCGGCTGCAGCGGCAGCGGCGCGATGCCTCCAAAAGGCGCGGAGCTGGCCAGGCGGCGGCCGCGGAGCTTGGTGCCCAGCGCGGCGGCGGCGGCGGCGGCGGCGGCGGCGGCGGCGGCGGCGGCTGCGGCGGCTCGGGAGACGACATGGCGGCGGGGGCGGGCGCGCGCCCCGAGGTGCTCCGCGGGCAGGTGTGCGACACCGGGCCGCGCTGCAGCAACCTGCCACCTCGGCGAGGGCTCCCACGGCGTCCAGTGGTGAGTGTCCGCGCCCCGCGTGTCGGCCGCGCCCGCCTCCGCCCGTCTCGGCTGTCACAGCTGCGGCGTCGGCCCCGGCCCCGCGACCCCAACCCGGCGCCTCGCCGCGATCCCGACTCCGGGCGGGCTGTCCCGCCATCCGCGCGCCGGGGCCTCGGGCGGGGGCGGGGCGCGAGAGGGTGTCGGTGGGAGTGGAGCATTGGACCCCGGTAGGCAGGGGACCCCCATGTCAGGCTCCGCCCCGGCGCCCTCCTCGGCCACGCCCCTCCGTCCGCACGCCGAACGGGCAGGCAGGCAGGCAGGCTGCCGTTGGTCGAGCGGACGGCGGTTTCGCCGGACCTCCCGAGCGGGGCCCGTCCTGCTCCCTCCGGCAGCGGCGGCGGCTGCAGCGGCAGCGGGGCGGCGCCTCCGGGAGGCGCGGCGCTGGCCGGGCAGCGGCCGCGGAGCTTGGTGCCCTGCGCGGTGGCGGCGGCGGCGTCCCGGGAGACAACTTGGCGGCGGGGGCGGGCGCGCGCCCCGAGGTGCCCCGCGGGCAGGTGTGCGACGGGAGGCCGCGCTGCAGCAACCTGCCACCTCGGGGAGGGCTCTCGTGGCGTCGAGGGGTGAGTGTCCGCGCCCCGCGTGCCGGCCGCGCCCGCCCGCGCGGGCCCCCGCCCGGCCTCGCCTGGCACAGCTGCGGCGTCGGCCCGGTCCCCGCGACCCCAACCCGGAGCCTGGCCGCAACCCCGACTCCGGGCGGGCTGTGCCGCCATCCGCGCGCCGGGGCATCGGGCGCGGCCGGGCCGCTCGGGCTGGGGCGTTGCTCGCGGCGCTTCCCGGGTGGGCCCTCGCTGGGCGCGAGAGGGGGTGGGTGGAGGTGGAGGTTAATGGCTCCCTCGCTACCTTTGGCTTAGGGCTTTCCAACCTGTTGTCTGGCCTGGGAGAGAATACTGAGGCTGAAGCTGCCGCTTTTGTACCAGGTTTGTCCTGAGAGCACTCTATACTCCCTTAGAAATCCAGAGGGGGGACTGCCTGTCAGGGCGGAGAGCATTTCTAGGGGCTTGGCAGCCCTGCCTCAGATGGATACCACTTCCTTATTGTGCTCTCTTGGTGTCATCTTTGCTCACCATGGAGGGAGGGTGCATTGTTTTGCCCATCCTTGATAACTTGTGCCACAGTAATATCCCCTCTCTGGGGCACAGAGCTACAGATGGTTTCCTGGGAAGCCAGGTCTATTCTTGAAGGGGTACGTTCCTGCCCAGGGGTCCTGAGTCAAATTCCTCTGCACCCTTTCAGGGCCTTTCTGTCTTCCTGGTGTTCGTTTCTGCACTGTCCTGCCTTGTTTCTCTCTTCGTGTATTCACGTTGCTGTGTTCTCAGGGCTTGGGAGTGCTGGCAGAACAAAGACGGGGAGAAGTACTGGTCTGAGACCAGCAGTTCTGTGTAGGCAGCGTGTTTCTGTTCACCGTCATGTTTTGTTTCCTTAGCTATCTTGCACGTTAGGTAGTTGAATTCTTATCTTTTTTTAAGAGAGGGAAGTGGTGTGGGAGAGGATTAAGTTAACTTTTACTCTGAAACTAGGTGTTCTTTAACTTTCAAGGTTTTAATGAAAATTTAAAAGTAGGTGTTCTATTTTTCAAGTTTGTGTCATACATCTAAGGCTCATAAGGATAAAAATTTGTTCATTCTCTCCTGATCTTTGGGCTCAACCTCTAAAATTTTAATTTTTTGTAATGGCCTTTCTAATACGTGGAGGTACTGATTTGCATTTCCCTGATCTGTGATATTTATGATCTTTTCATATGCTGTTGATCATTGAACCCTTTCTTTGCAGAAATGTTTGTTCTAGACCTTTTCCATTTTTTCAGTCAACTTATTTTTGTTAGTAAGCTGGAATTCTTTATATATTCTGAATACTAACCTTTTATCCAACATATGATTTGCATCTATTTTCTTTCATTCTATAGATTGCCTTTTTACTCTTTTTTTCCCCTTTGTCGCACAGAAGTTTGAAAGTTTAATGTTGTCTCACTTGACTTCGCTTTTCTTGCTTGTGCTTTTGTTGTTATAGCAAATAAATTATTGCCCATTCCAACGTCTTGAAGCTTTTTCCCTGTTTCCTTCTAGGAATTTTACAGTTTCAGGCCTGGAGTTTAGCACTTTTAAGACTTGCAAATAATCAACCTTTGGCTTTTTAATTCTCTTTGTAGTTTCATTTATATTTCGTTGATTTTTCCCCCTTATTTTTTCTTGTTTAAAATTTTCTAATTTCTTAAGGTGAGATCTGTGTTTGTTTTTAAAATGTTTCCTTTCTAGTGCATTCATTTAAAGTTTTTGTTTTAAGAACTGCTTTAAGCTTCTGTATTTGTTTGCTAGGACTGCCATAATAAAGCACCACTGACTGGGTGGTTTTAACTACAAAAATTAATTTTCTCTCAATTCTGGAGCTAGAAGTTAAAGATCAAAGTGTTGGCAGTGTTGATTTCTTCTGAGGCCCTTCTTTGGGTTGTAAATGTCTCTCTTCTCCCTGTGTTTTCATGGTCTTCGCCCTGGCCTGGTCTGTGTTCAGATTTCCTCTTAGAGGATACCAGTTATATGGGATTAAGACTCACCTTAGTAGTACCTAGTAGTACCATTTTAACTTAATTATCTCATTGAAGACCCTAGCTAAGAATAAAATCACATTCTAAGGCGCTGGAGGTTAGGACTTTTAACGTATGAATTTGATAGGGGACACAAGACACTATACACTTGTAATACTAACCAAATCATAAATTTAGTTGTGATATGGTTCAAGATACTGTGTTTATTGGAGTTACTCAGTTCAAAATATTTGTGAACGTCCCTTGGAACTTTTTCTTTCATCCGTGTCTACTTTAGACGACTCTTGTGTGATTTTTAGTTACGGAAGTCTTCCAGATAGTTCACTGTTACTGATTTCCAGTTTAATGCCATCTGGGGCAAAGAACATATTCTTTTAAAATTTTAGTCCTTTGAAATTGGTGATTTATTTTATGTCTTAGAATTTTGTTTACCTTGGGTAATATACTGTGTGCCCCTTCTGCACTTGTGGAGTTTAGTGTTCTGTAAACGTCAATTGATCAATACTGCCTGATAGTGTTTTTTAAATATTCTGCTTCCTTACTTTACTGGCAACTTGCTTTTTCATTTACTGAGAGTTATAGTATGTTTTTTGAACTATGATTATGATTATGTTCCTCTTTTTCACTTTGTCATTTTTTTTCCCTCATGAATTTTCTCCGTTTATGGCTTGACTTATTTTACCAGAATCTTTTACAGAAGAGAAGTTTTTAATCTGAACACAATCCAACTTACCAGATTTCTTCTTCCACGGTTGTGCTTTTGGTGTTATATGTGAAAAAACATTGACGAATTATTTTCTAAGAGTTTTATTATAGTTTCACATTTTACGTTTAAGTCTGTGATTCAACATGCCTCATCACTGTGGCATGCTTGATACGATCGATCCGTGCGCGTGCGCTGCCCGGCCACGCCCCGGCGCCCTCCTCGGCCACGCCCCTCCCTCCGCCCGCCGAAGGGTCAGGCTGGCAGACAGGCTGCAGTTGGTCGAGCGGACGGCGGCTCCGCCGGACCTCCCGAGCGGGGCCCGTCCTGCTCCCTCCGGCAGCAGCGGCGGCGGCTGCAGCGGCAGCGGCGCGATGCCTCCAAAAGGCGCGGAGCTGGCCAGGCGGCGGCCGCGGAGCTTGGTGCCCAGCGCGGCGGCGGCGGCGGCGGCGGCGGCGGCGGCGGCTGCGGCGGCTGCGGCGGCTCGGGAGACGACATGGCGGCGGGGGCGGGCGCGCGCCCCGAGGTGCTCCGCGGGCAGGTGTGCGACACCGGGCCGCGCTGCAGCAACCTGCCACCTCGGCGAGGGCTCCCACGGCGTCCAGTGGTGAGTGTCCGCGCCCCGCGTGTCGGCCGCGCCCGCCTCCGCCCGTCTCGGCTGTCACAGCTGCGGCGTCGGCCCCGGCCCCGCGACCCCAACCCGGCGCCTCGCCGCGATCCCGACTCCGGGCGGGCTGTCCCGCCATCCGCGCGCCGGGGCCTCGGGCGGGGGCGGGGCGCGAGAGGGTGTCGGTGGGAGTGGAGCATTGGACCCCGGTAGGCAGGGGACCCCCATGTCAGGCTCCGCCCCGGCGCCCTCCTCGGCCACGCCCCTCCGTCCGCACGCCGAACGGGCAGGCAGGCAGGCAGGCTGCCGTTGGTCGAGCGGACGGCGGTTTCGCCGGACCTCCCGAGCGGGGCCCGTCCTGCTCCCTCCGGCAGCGGCGGCGGCTGCAGCGGCAGCGGGGCGGCGCCTCCGGGAGGCGCGGCGCTGGCCGGGCAGCGGCCGCGGAGCTTGGTGCCCTGCGCGGTGGCGGCGGCGGCGTCCCGGGAGACAACTTGGCGGCGGGGGCGGGCGCGCGCCCCGAGGTGCCCCGCGGGCAGGTGTGCGACGGGAGGCCGCGCTGCAGCAACCTGCCACCTCGGGGAGGGCTCTCGTGGCGTCGAGGGGTGAGTGTCCGCGCCCCGCGTGCCGGCCGCGCCCGCCCGCGCGGGCCCCCGCCCGGCCTCGCCTGGCACAGCTGCGGCGTCGGCCCGGTCCCCGCGACCCCAACCCGGAGCCTGGCCGCAACCCCGACTCCGGGCGGGCTGTGCCGCCATCCGCGCGCCGGGGCATCGGGCGCGGCCGGGCCGCTCGGGCTGGGGCGTTGCTCGCGGCGCTTCCCGGGTGGGCCCTCGCTGGGCGCGAGAGGGGGTGGGTGGAGGTGGAGGTTAATGGCTCCCTCGCTACCTTTGGCTTAGGGCTTTCCAACCTGTTGTCTGGCCTGGGAGAGAATACTGAGGCTGAAGCTGCCGCTTTTGTACCAGGTTTGTCCTGAGAGCACTCTATACTCCCTTAGAAATCCAGAGGGGGGACTGCCTGTCAGGGCGGAGAGCATTTCTAGGGGCTTGGCAGCCCTGCCTCAGATGGATACCACTTCCTTATTGTGCTCTCTTGGTGTCATCTTTGCTCACCATGGAGGGAGGGTGCATTGTTTTGCCCATCCTTGATAACTTGTGCCACAGTAATATCCCCTCTCTGGGGCACAGAGCTACAGATGGTTTCCTGGGAAGCCAGGTCTATTCTTGAAGGGGTACGTTCCTGCCCAGGGGTCCTGAGTCAAATTCCTCTGCACCCTTTCAGGGCCTTTCTGTCTTCCTGGTGTTCGTTTCTGCACTGTCCTGCCTTGTTTCTCTCTTCGTGTATTCACGTTGCTGTGTTCTCAGGGCTTGGGAGTGCTGGCAGAACAAAGACGGGGAGAAGTACTGGTCTGAGACCAGCAGTTCTGTGTAGGCAGCGTGTTTCTGTTCACCGTCATGTTTTGTTTCCTTAGCTATCTTGCACGTTAGGTAGTTGAATTCTTATCTTTTTTTAAGAGAGGGAAGTGGTGTGGGAGAGGATTAAGTTAACTTTTACTCTGAAACTAGGTGTTCTTTAACTTTCAAGGTTTTAATGAAAATTTAAAAGTAGGTGTTCTATTTTTCAAGTTTGTGTCATACATCTAAGGCTCATAAGGATAAAAATTTGTTCATTCTCTCCTGATCTTTGGGCTCAACCTCTAAAATTTTAATTTTTTGTAATGGCCTTTCTAATACGTGGAGGTACTGATTTGCATTTCCCTGATCTGTGATATTTATGATCTTTTCATATGCTGTTGATCATTGAACCCTTTCTTTGCAGAAATGTTTGTTCTAGACCTTTTCCATTTTTTCAGTCAACTTATTTTTGTTAGTAAGCTGGAATTCTTTATATATTCTGAATACTAACCTTTTATCCAACATATGATTTGCATCTATTTTCTTTCATTCTATAGATTGCCTTTTTACTCTTTTTTTCCCCTTTGTCGCACAGAAGTTTGAAAGTTTAATGTTGTCTCACTTGACTTCGCTTTTCTTGCTTGTGCTTTTGTTGTTATAGCAAATAAATTATTGCCCATTCCAACGTCTTGAAGCTTTTTCCCTGTTTCCTTCTAGGAATTTTACAGTTTCAGGCCTGGAGTTTAGCACTTTTAAGACTTGCAAATAATCAACCTTTGGCTTTTTAATTCTCTTTGTAGTTTCATTTATATTTCGTTGATTTTTCCCCCTTATTTTTTCTTGTTTAAAATTTTCTAATTTCTTAAGGTGAGATCTGTGTTTGTTTTTAAAATGTTTCCTTTCTAGTGCATTCATTTAAAGTTTTTGTTTTAAGAACTGCTTTAAGCTTCTGTATTTGTTTGCTAGGACTGCCATAATAAAGCACCACTGACTGGGTGGTTTTAACTACAAAAATTAATTTTCTCTCAATTCTGGAGCTAGAAGTTAAAGATCAAAGTGTTGGCAGTGTTGATTTCTTCTGAGGCCCTTCTTTGGGTTGTAAATGTCTCTCTTCTCCCTGTGTTTTCATGGTCTTCGCCCTGGCCTGGTCTGTGTTCAGATTTCCTCTTAGAGGATACCAGTTATATGGGATTAAGACTCACCTTAGTAGTACCTAGTAGTACCATTTTAACTTAATTATCTCATTGAAGACCCTAGCTAAGAATAAAATCACATTCTAAGGCGCTGGAGGTTAGGACTTTTAACGTATGAATTTGATAGGGGACACAAGACACTATACACTTGTAATACTAACCAAATCATAAATTTAGTTGTGATATGGTTCAAGATACTGTGTTTATTGGAGTTACTCAGTTCAAAATATTTGTGAACGTCCCTTGGAACTTTTTCTTTCATCCGTGTCTACTTTAGACGACTCTTGTGTGATTTTTAGTTACGGAAGTCTTCCAGATAGTTCACTGTTACTGATTTCCAGTTTAATGCCATCTGGGGCAAAGAACATATTCTTTTAAAATTTTAGTCCTTTGAAATTGGTGATTTATTTTATGTCTTAGAATTTTGTTTACCTTGGGTAATATACTGTGTGCCCCTTCTGCACTTGTGGAGTTTAGTGTTCTGTAAACGTCAATTGATCAATACTGCCTGATAGTGTTTTTTAAATATTCTGCTTCCTTACTTTACTGGCAACTTGCTTTTTCATTTACTGAGAGTTATAGTATGTTTTTTGAACTATGATTATGATTATGTTCCTCTTTTTCACTTTGTCATTTTTTTTCCCTCATGAATTTTCTCCGTTTATGGCTTGACTTATTTTACCAGAATCTTTTACAGAAGAGAAGTTTTTAATCTGAACACAATCCAACTTACCAGATTTCTTCTTCCACGGTTGTGCTTTTGGTGTTATATGTGAAAAAACATTGACGAATTATTTTCTAAGAGTTTTATTATAGTTTCACATTTTACGTTTAAGTCTGTGATTCAACATGCCTCATCACTGTGGCATGCTTGATACGATCGATCCGTGCGCGTGCGCTGCCCGGCCACGCCCCGGCGCCCTCCTCGGCCACGCCCCTCCCTCCGCCCGCCGAAGGGTCAGGCTGGCAGACAGGCTGCAGTTGGTCGAGCGGACGGCGGCTCCGCCGGACCTCCCGAGCGGGGCCCGTCCTGCTCCCTCCGGCAGCAGCGGCGGCGGCTGCAGCGGCAGCGGCGCGATGCCTCCAAAAGGCGCGGAGCTGGCCAGGCGGCGGCCGCGGAGCTTGGTGCCCAGCGCGGCGGCGGCGGCGGCGGCGGCGGCGGCGGCGGCTGCGGCGGCTGCGGCGGCTCGGGAGACGACATGGCGGCGGGGGCGGGCGCGCGCCCCGAGGTGCTCCGCGGGCAGGTGTGCGACACCGGGCCGCGCTGCAGCAACCTGCCACCTCGGCGAGGGCTCCCACGGCGTCCAGTGGTGAGTGTCCGCGCCCCGCGTGTCGGCCGCGCCCGCCTCCGCCCGTCTCGGCTGTCACAGCTGCGGCGTCGGCCCCGGCCCCGCGACCCCAACCCGGCGCCTCGCCGCGATCCCGACTCCGGGCGGGCTGTCCCGCCATCCGCGCGCCGGGGCCTCGGGCGGGGGCGGGGCGCGAGAGGGTGTCGGTGGGAGTGGAGCATTGGACCCCGGTAGGCAGGGGACCCCCATGTCAGGCTCCGCCCCGGCGCCCTCCTCGGCCACGCCCCTCCGTCCGCACGCCGAACGGGCAGGCAGGCAGGCAGGCTGCCGTTGGTCGAGCGGACGGCGGTTTCGCCGGACCTCCCGAGCGGGGCCCGTCCTGCTCCCTCCGGCAGCGGCGGCGGCTGCAGCGGCAGCGGGGCGGCGCCTCCGGGAGGCGCGGCGCTGGCCGGGCAGCGGCCGCGGAGCTTGGTGCCCTGCGCGGTGGCGGCGGCGGCGTCCCGGGAGACAACTTGGCGGCGGGGGCGGGCGCGCGCCCCGAGGTGCCCCGCGGGCAGGTGTGCGACGGGAGGCCGCGCTGCAGCAACCTGCCACCTCGGGGAGGGCTCTCGTGGCGTCGAGGGGTGAGTGTCCGCGCCCCGCGTGCCGGCCGCGCCCGCCCGCGCGGGCCCCCGCCCGGCCTCGCCTGGCACAGCTGCGGCGTCGGCCCGGTCCCCGCGACCCCAACCCGGAGCCTGGCCGCAACCCCGACTCCGGGCGGGCTGTGCCGCCATCCGCGCGCCGGGGCATCGGGCGCGGCCGGGCCGCTCGGGCTGGGGCGTTGCTCGCGGCGCTTCCCGGGTGGGCCCTCGCTGGGCGCGAGAGGGGGTGGGTGGAGGTGGAGGTTAATGGCTCCCTCGCTACCTTTGGCTTAGGGCTTTCCAACCTGTTGTCTGGCCTGGGAGAGAATACTGAGGCTGAAGCTGCCGCTTTTGTACCAGGTTTGTCCTGAGAGCACTCTATACTCCCTTAGAAATCCAGAGGGGGGACTGCCTGTCAGGGCGGAGAGCATTTCTAGGGGCTTGGCAGCCCTGCCTCAGATGGATACCACTTCCTTATTGTGCTCTCTTGGTGTCATCTTTGCTCACCATGGAGGGAGGGTGCATTGTTTTGCCCATCCTTGATAACTTGTGCCACAGTAATATCCCCTCTCTGGGGCACAGAGCTACAGATGGTTTCCTGGGAAGCCAGGTCTATTCTTGAAGGGGTACGTTCCTGCCCAGGGGTCCTGAGTCAAATTCCTCTGCACCCTTTCAGGGCCTTTCTGTCTTCCTGGTGTTCGTTTCTGCACTGTCCTGCCTTGTTTCTCTCTTCGTGTATTCACGTTGCTGTGTTCTCAGGGCTTGGGAGTGCTGGCAGAACAAAGACGGGGAGAAGTACTGGTCTGAGACCAGCAGTTCTGTGTAGGCAGCGTGTTTCTGTTCACCGTCATGTTTTGTTTCCTTAGCTATCTTGCACGTTAGGTAGTTGAATTCTTATCTTTTTTTAAGAGAGGGAAGTGGTGTGGGAGAGGATTAAGTTAACTTTTACTCTGAAACTAGGTGTTCTTTAACTTTCAAGGTTTTAATGAAAATTTAAAAGTAGGTGTTCTATTTTTCAAGTTTGTGTCATACATCTAAGGCTCATAAGGATAAAAATTTGTTCATTCTCTCCTGATCTTTGGGCTCAACCTCTAAAATTTTAATTTTTTGTAATGGCCTTTCTAATACGTGGAGGTACTGATTTGCATTTCCCTGATCTGTGATATTTATGATCTTTTCATATGCTGTTGATCATTGAACCCTTTCTTTGCAGAAATGTTTGTTCTAGACCTTTTCCATTTTTTCAGTCAACTTATTTTTGTTAGTAAGCTGGAATTCTTTATATATTCTGAATACTAACCTTTTATCCAACATATGATTTGCATCTATTTTCTTTCATTCTATAGATTGCCTTTTTACTCTTTTTTTCCCCTTTGTCGCACAGAAGTTTGAAAGTTTAATGTTGTCTCACTTGACTTCGCTTTTCTTGCTTGTGCTTTTGTTGTTATAGCAAATAAATTATTGCCCATTCCAACGTCTTGAAGCTTTTTCCCTGTTTCCTTCTAGGAATTTTACAGTTTCAGGCCTGGAGTTTAGCACTTTTAAGACTTGCAAATAATCAACCTTTGGCTTTTTAATTCTCTTTGTAGTTTCATTTATATTTCGTTGATTTTTCCCCCTTATTTTTTCTTGTTTAAAATTTTCTAATTTCTTAAGGTGAGATCTGTGTTTGTTTTTAAAATGTTTCCTTTCTAGTGCATTCATTTAAAGTTTTTGTTTTAAGAACTGCTTTAAGCTTCTGTATTTGTTTGCTAGGACTGCCATAATAAAGCACCACTGACTGGGTGGTTTTAACTACAAAAATTAATTTTCTCTCAATTCTGGAGCTAGAAGTTAAAGATCAAAGTGTTGGCAGTGTTGATTTCTTCTGAGGCCCTTCTTTGGGTTGTAAATGTCTCTCTTCTCCCTGTGTTTTCATGGTCTTCGCCCTGGCCTGGTCTGTGTTCAGATTTCCTCTTAGAGGATACCAGTTATATGGGATTAAGACTCACCTTAGTAGTACCTAGTAGTACCATTTTAACTTAATTATCTCATTGAAGACCCTAGCTAAGAATAAAATCACATTCTAAGGCGCTGGAGGTTAGGACTTTTAACGTATGAATTTGATAGGGGACACAAGACACTATACACTTGTAATACTAACCAAATCATAAATTTAGTTGTGATATGGTTCAAGATACTGTGTTTATTGGAGTTACTCAGTTCAAAATATTTGTGAACGTCCCTTGGAACTTTTTCTTTCATCCGTGTCTACTTTAGACGACTCTTGTGTGATTTTTAGTTACGGAAGTCTTCCAGATAGTTCACTGTTACTGATTTCCAGTTTAATGCCATCTGGGGCAAAGAACATATTCTTTTAAAATTTTAGTCCTTTGAAATTGGTGATTTATTTTATGTCTTAGAATTTTGTTTACCTTGGGTAATATACTGTGTGCCCCTTCTGCACTTGTGGAGTTTAGTGTTCTGTAAACGTCAATTGATCAATACTGCCTGATAGTGTTTTTTAAATATTCTGCTTCCTTACTTTACTGGCAACTTGCTTTTTCATTTACTGAGAGTTATAGTATGTTTTTTGAACTATGATTATGATTATGTTCCTCTTTTTCACTTTGTCATTTTTTTTCCCTCATGAATTTTCTCCGTTTATGGCTTGACTTATTTTACCAGAATCTTTTACAGAAGAGAAGTTTTTAATCTGAACACAATCCAACTTACCAGATTTCTTCTTCCACGGTTGTGCTTTTGGTGTTATATGTGAAAAAACATTGACGAATTATTTTCTAAGAGTTTTATTATAGTTTCACATTTTACGTTTAAGTCTGTGATTCAACATGCCTCATCACTGTGGCATGCTTGATATGATATACCGGGCCGCACTGCAGCAACCTGCCACCTCGGCTAGGGCTCCCATGGCGTCCAGTGGTGAGTGTCCGCGCCCCGCGTGCCGGCCGCGCCCGCCTCCGCCCGTCTTGGCTGTCACAGCTGCGGCGTCGGCCCCGGCCCCGCGACCCCAACCAGGCGCCTCGCCGCGACCCCGACTCCGGGCGGGCTGTCCCGCCATCCGCGCGCCTGGGCCTCGGGCGGGGCCGGGGCGCTTCCCGTTGGGCCCTTGCTGTGCGCGAGAGGGGGTTGGTGGGGTCGAGCATAGGACCCCGGTAGGCAGGGGACCCCCATGTCCGGAACCGCCGCTCCCCACCCCAGGGTGCTGGCCTCGCGGCCCTCCCTTGCTGTCTGATTGTTAAACTGGGAAATCCTTAAGATTCTCGTGGCGGCCGCCATGGTCTGGGAGGCGTTTCGTAGAGGTGTGTGTGCTTGACCCCAAAATCATCTTATTTGCCTCTCTCGTCTGCGTTTTCCACAAAGGGCTTCTTCGGTTCAGCATTTTCGTGGTGCCGGGGATTCTCTCCTGCACAGGCTTTCTATAAAGCATGAAGCGGCTCCAGTGTTGGTGTGGAATGTTTCACTCTGGAAGTTTTTAAATGGATTTGGAGATGGTACTATTGGTGTTTCAGGAAGGATAAGTTAGCATCGCTGTCTTGATTTCTTGGAGTCTTTTGGAGTTGGGCCTAATTTTAGTTTTTTCCCCGTTTTACTGCGCGTGAACTCCCGTACTAGCATAAAGGCATCCAGATGTTTTAGCACAATGACTGTGGACTTCCCCTGTTATTGCTTTAGTGCTCAGTATGTATGCAGCCCTGCTGGAGTTCTTGTAGAACCATATGCAGGCTCCCTTGTCTGGCTCCAGATCCCTCAGAACCGTGCGTGGAATGAGGGTGACTGTGTTGTGTTGTGTTGTTGTTGTTGTTTTATTATAACCAATTACCTGTTGTATTTTATGCTGACGGAGCGTTGTGGAAGTGTAGGCTCCCTTATACCTAAACCTTCATGTGAGTGTGTCTTTTGTGTTGAATGAAGGAAGCAAACCGTTTCTGAACACTTCGTATCATGTACTGTGCTAGGTACTGTTACCTCATGTTACCTGAACAGCCACCTTGCAGAGACGGAATGGTAGTGCTCTCTCTCTTTGAGAAGAGAAAGTATTTCGAGGTGAAGCCGGTTGCTGAGGTCGCACAACTAAATAGTCAGGCTTGAGATTGTAGACTGAGATCCCGTTTCCGTTGCCAGAGCCCTTTTCATTACTCCCTGTTTTCCTTAATTAGTGTTATTAATAATTTTGAAATTTTAGTGTGTTTTACTCTTACAAGCAAATTTATTTCAGAAGCGTATTGGAATTTGAATGGTCATAATTTTAGAAATGCATAGAGGGAATGTTTTACCAAGTATGCTAGCTAAAGTACAAAGACTAGTTAAAATTCTTTAAAAAAAAAAGAAAAAAGAGTTGAATATTTTCATTCTCTTCAGGAACAGAGGGCTTCACAGTATAGAGCTGTGAAGATTCCCTTGAACTCAGAGGTTTAGGACACATAAAGGAAATTAAATTAGGTCAGGTCTAAAGGAAACAAGTCCTAGAAGGTAATGGAGAGATGGTACTGCCCGCAGCATCGCTTCTCAGGCGTAGGTCTGATTGCTGTGCACCTGCTGGTAAGCATGCCAGTCACCAGGTCCCATTGTGTGAGGCTGGGAATTGCCCATCACGTCCTTGGGCCCTTAGAAGAAATAAACAGTTAAATGTGTACTGAAGAAAGTCCTTAGTTTCATGGCATGTCTTTTGAAAGTTTTTTTTTTTTAATGCGGGAAGAATTTTTCCTAGCCTGAAGGTGATTTAGATTTGGTAACTTTGTATCACTGTTGTTTACTTATTTTACTTAAGTGTATCAGGTGAAATGTCAAGTTCTCTTAGTGTAATTTTTTTTCCTTTCTTAAGGTCCAAGTACAATACTGCAATTATAATCGTGGGTCCAGATGATAGCTGTTTTTCTGCAGGTTGATGATATTTAATATAAGTTTAATCGCTGTTGTGCTTTATTAGTATTTAGTAAATGGTGGTTAACAATGCTGGGTTGTTTAGAAATAATTTTTAATAGACTATTCTTTTAGAGCAATTTCATATTCACAACAGAATTGAGCAGAAAATACAGAGTTCGCATATAGCCCTCCCCACCCACACATATAGTCCCCTACTATCAACATCATTCATCAGTGTGGCATGTTTGGTACAATCGATGAACCAACATGGGCACATTATTATCAACCAAAGTCCATAGTTTACTTTAGGGTTTACTCTTGATATACATTCTGTGGGTTTTGACAAATGCATAATGACACGTAGCCACTATAGTATCATATAGAATAATTTAATTGCTCTAAAACCCCTTTGTGCTCCATCTCTTTATTCCTCCCTCCTTCCTTCTCCCCAAACCCTTGGAAACCATGATCTTTTTATTGTTTCTGTAGCTGTGCCTTTTCCAGAATGTCATTTAGTTGGAGTCATATAGTTTGTAGCCCTTTAAGACTGGCTTCTTTCATTTTACTAATGTGTCTTTTAAGTTTCTTCTATGTCTTTCACGGCTTGATAGATTATTCTTTTTACTGCACATATATTTTCAAGCTTACGTATATGTACTGTTCATTGTTTCTAAGAACGTTTAGAGCTTTAGCGTTTTAAACTTACATAGTTATGAAAGGAATAAAGCCAGCACAAAATAAGAATCAACTCAAAAAGATACATACACCCTATATTAACAGCAGCATTATTTATAATTGCCAAAACATGGAAGCATCCTACGTAACAATGCAGGATTTATAAAGGATTTCTTGATTGAAATATTAATATTTTATTCACTGATATTTTCAAAAGCTTAATATTTCCCGAAGGACTTAGAGATTTTAAGGAAGAAAATTTTGTTTTCATTTTCTGAATCTGTTCATTAGGAATTTTGCCTTTCTGTGCAAAGTCCTTTGCTAATTATTAGGTAGAGGATATAAAGAATGCTGTTTGGATTGAGCCTTTCTGAGTGGGTTTGTTTTTCATAGGAAGACAAAAGGTGCAAGTGACAGTCTAAGCTGTGGAATCCAATCCTGGAAAAGGACTTAGTTGGCAAATTGTGGAGGACTCTGTGGGCAGGACAGAATTTGATTTTATATTTGAACAATGGAGAAGCATCATAGTTTTTGAGAAGAGGCAGGCACATGAATAGTTTTGAAATTTTGGGAGAATCTAGATTAGAACTGCTGTAAACTGCTGGAAGAAACTGAGATGGGGAATCAGGCTATGTGACCTTCTAAAGGTGAAGAGACGTAGTGGCCTGAAGATGGAAATGTTAGAGTTGGTAATGGGATTGTATCAGAGGAGTGGTGGACTTTTCATCATGGCAGGTAATGGGATGAAGCAAAGGATGATAAAGTCTTAAAGGGTAAGAGGCTGAAGAAGAATTTGGATTTGGGAGAGATTCTGAGACAGGACCTGGTGATGTGGTATGGGGAAGGTTGTTAATTCCAAGGCTTCTAGTTTGAGGGCACGGTGGTGCCATTATTAGAGGAGGAATACTGTAGGCAGAGGGAGTTTGTTAAGGAGATATAGTGAATTCTGGTTTGGACTTTTTAAGTTTATCATGCCCGTTGGCCCTTTAGGCTATATCCAGAGGGGGTCCTAAATAAGAGGGACATAGAATCTGGAGATGAAAATTTGTGTAAGTGGTAGTCTGGTGTGGATGAACACAGATTCTTATTTGTGATCATTGGTTAGGTGAAATTGCATGCATATATTGTGTGTTTATCTTTTTAGTAAAGAATCCATAGCATTCATTAGATTTTCAAAGGGTTCGTTATCCTAGAGAGTTTAAGAACCAGTGAGACAGAACAGAAAGACCCAAGAAGGAACCTTGGCAAGCAAGTAGTTTTAGGAGGTGGCAAAGAGGAAGCTGAGATAGGTGAGATGTAAAAGACTTGGGGAAAAGGGAAAAATGGCATGTAAGAGAGAAGTTGAAGCTGTACGCTTCATGATCTAATTAAGGTAAGTATCTATGTTGGATAAATTCAGCTTGAAACATTTTCTGAATGTGACTGAGAGGTCGTGAGGTCATCTCCATAGAGATCCTAATGGAAGCCTTGAGAGGGGAGAAGATGAGAAAAAATGTGTGAGCTGAGCGAAAGGAATGCCTGACTTTAGGTGTCCACAGTGGGCTAGCTACAGAAGAGTAAGAGGAGGTGTGGTCAGAGACCAAAGACCTGGGAGTCCACATTGTCAGCGGAGCTGGGGGACATAGTGGTCACTAGGGATCAGTAGTGAGGAATGTGGAGAGCACAGTGCAGCTGGAAGACAAGCTGTTGGGTTTGTTGACTTTCAGCTCTCCTAAAGAAAACATAGTTTTAACCAGAATTTCATTATGCTCACATTCCTGCTGGTACAGTATCCGGTCCTGTTAA
This sequence comes from Vicugna pacos, assembly GCF_048564905.1. NCBI lineage: Eukaryota > Metazoa > Chordata > Mammalia > Artiodactyla > Camelidae > Vicugna > Vicugna pacos. Next base: position 1,570,575 of record NC_132990.1, read on the forward strand.
GGTGTCTGTGATTACGGCAGGCTAGTCAGAACCACCATTTAGTCATCGCTTTTTGTTACTTTTGTTTGTTTTTAAGCATACATTAATTAGTCCTGTTAACCACACTGCAGAGCTGGTTGCTTTCAGTAAGTGGAAATTTGAGACACAGCAAAATTAATTTGCCCACAGATACCCAGCTGGGAAGTGATAGAGCATGTCTGCCTGGTACCTCAGTGATACTCAACCAAAGATCAGAGTTGAGAAAATACATGCTTTCAATAGGAGAAAATATCTATTGTCTGTTTTCTGTGTGATTCACTTTTTTAGCCTTTTACAAAACCTTTCATGCAAGGTCATTCACTTAGAATTCATTGAGCACCAGTTCTTTGCAAGGACTCAGGGGGCACCTGCCCTTCAGTAGCTCCTGCTCCAGACAGTGTGGTGCAGTTGGATGGGAGCCCAGAAGGCCCGTGGGGAGTCCTGTGGGGGCAGAAGGCCGGGTGGCGTGTGGCTGCCTGTGTCTGGCTTCACAAACCTTGGCAGCTGGGTGTGGATGTACGACTGGGAGTTTGCCTTGAGACGTGCACTCCAGGTAGAGCAGAATGCACATGCCAGGGCACAGAGGTCTGAGCATGACACATCCCATCTGGTCAGGAAAACCAGGAGTTGTCTCGGAAGGGAGGGCCTTGGAGAGAAGACTGGAGGGGAGGCAGCTGGGATGGGCAGGATTGAGTTCTGAAGGACTTTGTTTTCTCAGGAGCTGGGACTTGAGTTGGTGGGTGAAAGTCACTGAAGGATGCCCTTTTTCTGCTGGTTACTCATCAGATTTTGTGTTTCCCTTGTTGTCTCTCTGACTTTCTACCTACTGTACTTGTTCTCTTTTCTTTATGCTTCCTTAGGAATACTCAGTCAGTGGGTGTGATTTTTACCCCTTCTCCAGGGACACTGCGAAATGTATGTGGGTTTTGTTTTGCTTTTTGTTGTTACATTGATTGGAGGTGTTAATGGCCTTTGGTGTGTATGTGGTGGAGGTGGACGTGCCACACGACCCACGTGCAGTGTGCAGGCAGCACAGTCAGTCCCTGCAGCGGAGGAGCATCCTGTTAAGATGCCAGTGGTGTTTCCCTCCAGCCCATCCCCAAGAAACGCTGGGCCCTGGGCAGGTCCTGCCTTCCTGTGAGAGTCATCTCCTCCATGAACTTCCTTCTTACTCTGGGCTCTGGCACTCCGCCCATCCCTCCCTTGGAACTTTGCTGGGTTTTGGTACCACCTGGTTGAAAGGCAGGACCAGCGATAGTATAAATCCTCTACAGAGGCTCCAGACTAGATTCCTAGTTGTGCTGGCTTAACTGTTAATGTAACTTTTAGTAAAGAAGTCCCTTGTGTGGTTTTTGGAGCTCGAAGATGTGAGGAGACCATCTTACATGAGCAACAGAAAATCCAGTTTCTGAACAGCTTTGAGTGCAAGTAAAACGCAAAGAGAATTCATTTTGATATTAGTAACACCCCTAATAATGTGTTCCTGGTGGGGACTGCAGGTGATACGTCATTCTGCTGAATTTATTTTGTATGTTCTCAATTCTGAAGTATTAATAAAAATATTTTCTTGTAAAGCATCCAGGTTGAGTTTTCTGGGAACTACATATAGTTTATTCCTCACCTTGCTCTCAGCAATGTACCTACTAAGTAGAAGACGACCGATTGCCCAACAGACATCTCCAGCTACCCCACCCCTCTTGCAGCCTGCTCTGCCTGCCCACCGGCCTGACCCTGAGATGCTCTTTCTTCCTTTTTGCTTTTCTTTCCTCTTTCACTTCTTGGGGCTCCTGTACATTTGAAAACCAACATTATACATGTTGTCCAAGGTCTGTCTCAGATGCTGAGTGTTTCAGCATGCTCTGCGCTCTGAACCCATCTGTGGCTGGTGGGAGCTGGGGGTGGGGTGTAGGCGTAAAGTCTGCATGGACTTCACCGTGACCAGCTGACTAGCATTAGTTGCAAGCTTGTCTTAGGTGCTGTGGTTTCAGTCGTTTTCATCCTGACCTTTGCGGTATATATTTTTTTCACTTACAGGTAAGGAAACCAGGTCTCAGGTAACTTGCCCAGGGATCACAGGTTGTAAATGTATAACAGAACTGAGATTTGTTCTAGACCTCAATACGTGTCATTTTCCCCCCATGATCTACTCTAGACTTCCTGTGTTACAGCGAGTTACCTGGAAGCATGCTTCCTGCAGTCTGAGTTCCTGAATGTGTTGGCACCAAGGTATAAAATGATCGTCATGTGACCAACTTGGGCCTGTTGTGGAGATGCAAGATGCAAAATAGTAACTTTGAACATCAAGGGCTAATTGCCTTTTACAACTCTACGAAGTTCATTTCCTTATAAATAAGTTTGTGATCCTAATCTTTCCCTTGTGAAAATCAGTAGCCAAAGCCTTCTTGGTTTTGACTCTGAGAAATGAGTTTTGCGTTTTTCCTCTTAGACCACTCTGCATCTGTAGGTAGGGTGACTGTTCATTTCCAGGTAAAAGTTTGGGGCTTCATGACAGCTGGGTCTGAGAATCATAGATGAGGTTCAAGTCTCTAGGCTTCCTTCTTCTCAACTGATAGCTGTTTCCAGTGGATAGAAAGGAGCCTTCACTTGGACTGAGACTTCTGAGTGTATTCAAGAGGTATCCAAGGACCTTAGCTCCAGTCCTGCCATCCCACATCTCTGTGAGGATTGTCGGGGAGTCAGGGACTGCTGCAGAAATCATCTCCTTTACAACATTTACATTAATGTGTGCCAGAATTCATGAAGGTTGTGCTTGTAAAAAAAAAAGGAATATGGGAGACTGTATTTCTTTCACCATGTCCATTGTGTTGATGGGAAAGTAATTGACAGGTTAACCGAGTCTGTGATGAAATGAGCTTGGTCATGTGATGGACACAGGTTGGAGCAATGACTAAGAGCTGAAGTTCAAGGCCTAGTAGGGGAGGCAGGTGTGTCAGCAGATGCGTTCAATCAGGGTTAAAGATGCAGTCCTGAGGGCTGTGCAGGATTGAGGGACCGGGAGAAAGAGAAGACATGCTTCTACAGGGTTGGGTGTGAAGGGCAGTAAAGAGTTTTGGTTTCTTCCACTTCTCACAAATATTAACTCAAAATGGATCATAAACAGAAATAAAACGCAAAACTATAAAAATTCTAGAAGATAACACAGAAGAAAACTAGGTGACCTTGAGTTTGGCAGTGAGATTTAAGATAACGTCAAAAGCACAATCCATGGATGAGCAAATGATCAGTTTGAATTCATTTAAGTTAAAAACTTCTCTGTGAAAGAATGAAAAGACAAACCACAGACTGAGAGGAAACATTTGCAAAAGACATGTCCACTAAAGAAATTTTATCTAAAATATACAAATACTGATTAAAACAATATCTTCAAAAGGAAGATATACTTATGCAAATAGACATAACAAGAACGCCAGCATCAGACATTATTACAGATTTGCAAATTATGAGATACCACTATACTCTTGTCAGAATGGACAACATCCAAAACACTGACAATACCTACTGCTGGTGAGGCTATGGCACAAGAGAACTCTCATTCATTGCTGGTGAGAATGCAAAATGATGTATCAACTTTTGGAAGACAGTTTGGGAGTCTTAGCTGAACATAAGCTCCACTATACAAGCCAGGTTTGTAATTGATCATTATTATTAACTGATAATAATTTTCTTATTTTGGGTTGTATGTATTTTCAAGTATCACTTGTGTAATTTTGAACAGCTAACCTTTTCCTCCTCCCCCTTGCTGGTCACAGATGTTATTCTTTTATGTTAATAGTGACTCCATTTTCTAGCATTTGTTCTGTTTCACAGCTGTATTAGTTGTTTGTATCTTTACTTCTCTTGGCAGCTTGATTTTGAAAGGTACCCTTCTGGAGTTGCAGTTAAATTCTCCCTAACCCTACTCCACCACCTCCCCTCCACCCCCCACCCCACCCCCCCGCCACGTCTTTTACCCTTTGTGAAAAAGAAATTAAAACACTCACATACTACGCAGATTTAACGATTCTTAATCTTTTGCCATATTTGCTTCATCTAATTGTTTTGCAGAATTTTTAAAAAGTAAATTACAAATACATAATTTCATAGTTGTAAATATTTCACTATGTATCTTTAAAAAATAAGACCAATTTCCTACATCATCCGAATATTATCATACTAACCAAAGTAACGGTAATTTTCCTTAATATTTCTTGTATCTAGTCCACATTCGTGTTTCTCAAATTGTCGTCTCTTTCACTGTTACTATTTTTCCAACGAGGATCCGATGAAGAATCAGATTTTGCAACATGTTATATCATAAAGTTAAACCCATATGTCTAGGAATTCAGGAAAAGTCGCCAGGGATCAGGTGAAATTGTCAAGAATTCAAGCTCACAAACCAAGCCAAAAAGCTTCAAAAATTATTTCCTGTGGTCTCAAAGATTTATGGGAAATGTAGTCCTGAATGTTTCGGGCCCACCGCTCAGCACTCTGGGAAGGGGTCCCGGGAGCTCAGTCAGCGCAAGCGCGCATCCCGCTCCGCCTTCGGTTCACCCCCTCCGCCTAAGTTGGGCTGGATCTCGGCGTCTGCAAGTGGTTGTCGGAGGCAAGGCTGCCACCGGAGGTGAGAGCATGGGGACCTGGCTCCGCGCGGCTTAGGGCCCTGCTGGGTCGGGTAGACCTTTGTTCGCGCTGACGGGAGCGGGAAGTCTCGGGAACCTCCAGCGGGCCCTCCCCTCCCCCAGCCCCGTGGGCCGGGCCGGCCCGGCCTGCTCGAGGTGGGCCTGAAATCCTGGTCGGGAGAAGGTGTTCGGTGCTGGCCGGGTGCGGGTGCCGCCAGCGGCGGGACGAGAATGCGCCTTTGTAACGTTCTTGATGAACACGAGGCTACTAATCGTATCTTGTGCAGTTACTGTGAGAATAAAATAAATCTGCAAAAGATTTTGAGAAGTGATTGTAAGAATCTCTGTGTAAGCTGCTGTCATAAGACACTGTTCCCTTTGGCGTTTCGTTTAACCCTCATAACAAGTCTGCTTGTTATAAACATGCCTTTTTTTTTTTTTAATGAAAGGAATTTCCAGTGGGCGGAATGATATATACTCCAGGACACAAGCTGGTAGGTGAGAGGTTGCAAATACAAATAGATTTTACTCCCTGTCTCTTACTGTTCCTAATACCCTCCCTGCCCCCTACCGAGTTGCAAACTTAAGAGCTCTTGGCAGCCTGTCTCCAAATTCCCAAAGACATGGTTGTGAAGTGGCTGCAGACAGGACTCGCCATGTGGGAGATATGTACTGGGATTTGTGGGTTCCTCGCAGAGCCCCTGGTCAGAGTGAGGCTCTTGAAAGTTCCTGAACTGTCCAATCTGTCTCCGTTTTCAAAAGCAGTCTAATAATCTAATGCAGTGCTGCTGGCCAATAGAAAGACAATGCAAACCAAATGTAATTAAAAATTTTTCAGTAGCAACAGTAAAAAGTAAAAAGGGTGAAGTTAATTTTACTGATATATTCAATTACGTACATCCAAAATATTATTTTGACTTCAGGTGTGGTAGGTGAACGCAGCTAATGGCTGCATAATAGATGGTACATTTTTAGTGAATTCTAAAAGAGTCCGATTTCTAGTGTTGGATGAAGTTTCAAATAAGTGAACTTGTTCCTTTGGCCCCTCTGGAGTAAAGTAGCTCTTCTAAGATAGGAAAGAGGGAGTCGCAACAATAACTGCCACTTGGAAGAACAGCTCATCTGACAGACACCTCACCAGAGCTTCAGAGCAGAGGCAGAAAGTTCTAGAAAGGGGCAGATCTTGAGTTGCTCCATCAGAAACAGTTCTTGATCCCTGTATAGCATGACTGAAATTTGGTGAGTCAGACTTGGTGATGTCATCGCATGTGGAAACCATCACAGACTGTGACAGTGGACAGTGTAGACCGACTTGCAGAAGGTGGTAACCTGGGGTGGAGAGAGATGTCTGACCGTCAGGCCGCACCGGAAAAGGCTCTTCACTGGATGGCTAGTGAGGATATGATGTCCAGGCAAAGTATAAGCAGCCAGAGCTGATGAAATCATAGACAGCACCCCATTCCCTTCACTCTCCCCTCACTTTTTCCAGAAACTGAGCTGCACTCACACCATGAGAATAATTAGATGCCACATTTGGTGATGGACAGTAACATAGAAAAAAATTCCCTATGTTCCTGAACAGAGATAATAATAAAATGATAGTGGGTGAAGAGATTTCTGTATTGGCCATTTATAGAAGCCCCAAAATACTGGGTCTGAAACCAATGATTATTTATAGTCACACAGAGCAGAACCAAGCACAATGATGTTTACTTAACAAAGATAAGTACTATAACCATGTTATTAAAATATCTTTTAAAAAAAATGCATCCATTTTAGAACAAAGGATTAAAATATATATTTTTTGCATAATACATTCCATTTTTATTCAGCTCTAACTCATGGTATAAACTCAAAAAGAACTTGATTAACAACCCAGCTGAAGTAGTTTTTTGACAACATTACGTTTAATGAAGGTAGAGGATGTCGCCTCTGGTACCTGAATTTGTTTAAACCTCTGTTGTTTCAGTTTTGTTGTGGTTGTTTATATTATTGTTGTTAATTATTAGAAGGAAACATAAAGGTTTTGGGGGGGACTATTGAGCATTTTTATTTATTTTTTTTGAAACTTTTTTTATTGAGTTATAGTCATTTAACAGTGTTGTGTCAAATTCCAGCGTAGAGCACAATTTTTCAGTTATACACGAACATACATATATTCATTGTCAGTTTTTTTTCCTACTGTGAGCTACCACAAGATCTTGTATATATTTCCCTGTGCTATACAGTATAACCTTGCATAAAGTTTTAATTTATAGGAAAAAGAAAGCTGTTTGCCTTAGTGAAAATGCAAGGTTGAGACCACATCATCCTATCAGAGGTGCTCATGTTCAGGTGACGCTACCTGTGTGTGGTCTTCCTGTCCCTTCTCAGGAATGTCAAAAGGAACATTCTCCCATAGGGAAGCCTTTGCTCCAGTCGGTGCTGTGAGATTGTTAGACAGATGAATATAGGAGACGAGGTTTCTCATGACCCGTTTTCTCTTCTCTCCTTTCCAGCTGAACCTTCACAGTTCTTTACATTTTCCCGGGAGCAGTAGAAAATGGACGTATGTCAGGTGAGTTCAGTTTTTAATGACTTATTTATTTTGCAGTGGATTTTATAAGGGCTTAAGTGTCTATACATTAACATGGAAAAGCAGAAATAGAAATGCATAAGATGCATTCAGAGAAGATCTAGAAATACCGTTGACCCTTGAACAAAGGTTTGAACTGCTTAGGGCCAGTTACACGTGGATTTTTTTTAACAGCAAATTCTGCAGTACTGCGCAGTGTGTAGTTGGTTGAATCTGCAGACGTGGAACCACAGGTACAGCGGAACCACATATTCAGAGGATCGACTGTAAGTTATACATAGATTTTCATCTGTGCAGAGGTTGGGCATCCTTAATCTGCCCACCCCCCACTCCCCCAGGGTAGTTCAAGGGTCACCTGTACAGATGAATAGCAGAGCAAAGGTGGCATGTGGATATAAATAAGCAGGACCTCTGATATTACAGATTTATCAGAATGGAGCTCCAGATTTATTTGAGGTTTTTGACAGCCGTGTCAGTGTTCATGTCAGACACAGAATACTTCTTTAAAGGTTGACATTGGTGAGAAAATAAAGCCAAATGATTCCTTATTGAATGTAAAGACAATTGAAGATAAAAAATATCTTTTGTTGTTCTTCAAGTAAGCGATTTAGTTAACAACATCCCAGTAACAACCCTAAGATAATGTAGAATGTTGCTTTTACTTGCTCTTCAATAAAAGTAGAAGGTGTAATGCTAAATGTGAACTCGGTCAATTCTACTATTGAGAAACTCAAACACAGAGGTTAAGTTAGACATTTTTTTCTGACGAATCAACTGAATATCCTTAAATTTACTCTCCATAGATAATCTTGAGTACCCATGGTACTTGGGTAGCTCAGCAGAGTTTAAAATTCTGTTTGTTGTCTTTCAAATGTTTCAGCCCTTTCTTTCCATTCACACTGAGACCTCTGCACGATGCCTTGATTCCTCTCACTTACCTGTGATCTCCAGTGACCAGAGACTTGATTATAATCAGATCCATTGGGTTTTGTCTAATCCTTTACTTGGTTAACTTTTTTGTAGCACTTGCCTCTACTTCTCGTATTACCATTCTGCAAAGTTTATCCCCTAGTGTCTGTGACACACTCCACGGACTCTGTCCTTCCCCTGCTGATGTCTTCATGGAGTCATCTGGTTTCCCCTGTCCTTTTCCATGGCTCATCCCATTTCCATCCTTGGCCCTTTAATCGTCTCTTTTGCCTCGGAATGACTATCTTTTCTCATTAAAAAAAAAAAAAGCTTAATTGATACTCAATTCACATTACTTCAGCCTTATTTAAAGTACAAAATTCAGTTTTTTTGAGTATGCGCCCAGATGTGTGCACACACCAATTTCAGAGCATTCTCGTTATCTTAAAAAGCAACTGTATATGCTTTAGCTATTCCCTCCTGCAACCCCATTGCGCTCCCTACCCCCAGGCCCCAGGAAACCACTAGCCTGCTTTCTGTCTGTACAGATTTTCTGAGCCACTCCCTGTATTATTTCTTATAGGGCAGTTTTGCCTGTGGCGAGTTCTGGGTTTGTGTATCTAGGAAGGTTTTCTTTTTCTTTCAGCACTTTGAATCTGTCATACTACTGTCTTCTGTCCTTGGGTTTTTGATTAATAATCAGCTTTTCCTACTGTTTGTACATGATGAGTCACTTTCTTAGTGCTTTCAGTATTGTCCCTTTGTCTTTGCCTTTTTGACAGTTTGATCATCATGTGTCTAGGTGTGGATCTTTTACTCCATGTTTATGCTACTCGAAGTTTGTTGAGTTTCTTGGATATGTAGATTACTATTGTATTTAATTATTTGATTGTGGTGTGGAGGAAGGTAAATAGGTTTATTTATTTTTAGAGGAGGTACTAGGGATTGAACCCAGGACCTCTTGCTCTACCTCTGAGCTATACCCTCCCCACCTTGAATATGTAGTTTGATGCTTTTCATCAGATGTGGAGACTGGCCAGTATTTCTTCAAATATTCTTTCAGACTGTTTCTCTCCTCTCTGTCTGGGACTCTCATTATGCATATGTTTGTAAACTTTATGCTATCCCATATTTTACTTTTTGTCCTTATTTTCTCTTTGTTTTTCATACTGCATAATTTCAATGGGCATATTGCCCAGTTTGTTTATACTTTCTTACACCTGCTCAAATCTACTGTTGAACCCCTCTAGTGAAAGTTTCTTTTTCAGTTTTTGTACTTTCATCTCTTGGGTTTCCATTTAGTTCTTTTGAATCATTTCTGTATCTTTATGGGTATTCTTTATCTAGGGAAATATCATTCTCATCCTTTTCCTTCGGTCCTTAGACATTGTTTCCTTTAGGTCTTTAAATCTGCTATTTTAAATATAACTAAAGTCATCACCTAGTAAGTCTAACATCTGCTTCCTCAGGAGCAGTTTCTGTTGATTACACTTTTTCCTGCATATGTGCCTCAGTTTATTCTTGTCTTGATAATTGGACATTTTAAATAAAATAATGTGGCAACTCTGGGAATCCGAATTTCTCCCCTCCATAGTGGTCATGTTTGAAATTTATTTGTGTGGTGACTTTTATGAACTAATTCTGTAGAGCCTGTCACTGAGGCAGTTGAAGTCTCTACAGAAATTTCCTTAAATGCCTGGAACCAGTAAGTCTCCCAGTTTTTGGTAAGGGGCTTGTGTGCATGTCAGGGCATTCTTTCAGTGGTCATGCAGACAGTTTACAACTCTGCATCAGCTTTCACACCAAACCTTAAGGTCACCTAGAGGTGAGAGCTTAGGGCCTGCTCACATCTTTCCTGAGCATGCACAGCACTGGGCATACGCACAGCTCCATGCATGTGTGTGGCCTTCTAGGCTCTCAGGAATATGTGGGAGTTTTTCAGAACCTTTACGGACATCGCATTCTCCAGCTTTTCATTTTAAGCTTTTTGATGAGGCCATTGTTTGCCCCAGCTGTTATCGATTGCCTCAGGTAGTAAGTTAAACAAATGCCTTTGAGTGCTTTTGACAAATGCCTCTGGGGATAAGACTTTTCGCACTATATGACTCTGAGTTAGCTCGAATAAAGACCTCCAAACAGACCAAATAAAGCATTTTCTTGGAGTGAGTCTTTGACAGAACTCTAGTAGTTACCAGGCTGCTCATTTTAACTGCTTTTGCAGGCTAGTTCTTAAAGTACTTCAGCATTGGAGAGAGAGGGACAGGACAGGGTAAGTTGAAAGGTATCACTTTCTTAGTGTGTTTCAGCCTTTTTTTTTTTTCCCTTGTGTAAGTATTCCCTAGGTTGCCTTTATTAATTTCTATAATTCTTGCCCTTTTTTAAAATTGATTTTATGGAGGAAAGAATTTTCTTAGACCCCTACTTCATCATTTTCACTTATATCATTTATTTGCCTAATTTTTTGAATTCAGCTGATTTGTATTCAACCAGATATTAAAGAGATGGGCAAAAATGAAAACAATGTCACTTTTCTCATTAATTTTTTTGTTTTGTTTTGGGAAATACAGTTAACAGATCTTTTTTTTTTTTAGGTTAGAATAAAATTTTATGGAAAGTGTTCCTGTTCTTTTATTTGTTTATTTTTGTTACGAACTCCTAACATTGAGCTTCACACAGAGGAGGTATTTACTCAATAATACTGAAAATGTGAATGAATAAGTAATTGGATAAATAACACTGGGAAAAGGCTGTTTCTGTCCTCTTATTTCTTAATCTAGTTCCATTTCTTTCTATTTTTAATTGTGATAAGAACACTTAGCATGAGAGCTACCTCAGTACATTTTTATGTGTACTGTACAGTCTTGTCTGTACAGCAGATTGTAACGATTTTGTATAACTTAATGATTCTGTATAACTGAAACTTCATACCCAGTGAATAGCTACTCCTCATTTCTCCTTCCTTCCAGCCTCTTGAAATCTTTTCCATGGAAACTTTCCCTTTTCTCAGTTTCTAAGACTCTACCCTCTCATGATTGTATTATTACCCTCCAGAAAACTGCTTTTCCTCTGGCTTTGTGGCCCCTACCTTTTTTTTTTTTTCCTTCCAGCCTCTTTATGTTAAATATCTATTAAATGCTGTTTTTGGTATTTTTCTTTCCTCAGTCCGTATGTGCTCAAGTTGCTATCTAATTGCCCCTGACAACTTCAGTTACCACCTAAATTGCTATGAACTTCTTAATGCTTGTCTTCACCCCAGACCTCCTTTCTGTGTTCTAAAACCAGGTGTGTATTCATTTAAGGGACATTTCCAGCTTTGTTTTCTATAGCCTTTTAGTAGCCACGTGAACAGATCTGTCTCACTGAAACTTCTAACCCACTTTTTCCCCTTTTTTCCCCAAATATCAGTGTTTGGCAGCAGCATTCAAGAAGCTTCTCATACCACTAGATGGGACCTACACAGGAAAGTAGTTGTCAGATTGTTTGCTATTTCTGCTCTCTGATTATATCCCTGTCCCTATATCAGCTACTTAAGTGTAGATTGTATTCTTTTTTTTCTCTCTTTCTTTCCCTTGAAGTATAGTCAGTTCAAATGTGTCAGTTTCTGGTGTACATCATAATGTCCCAGTCATGCATATATATACATATATTCATTTTCAGATTCTTTTTCATTATAGGTTACTGTAAGATATTGAATATAGTTTCCTGTGCTATACAGAAGAAATTTGATTTTTATCTATTTTGTATATAGTGGTTAACCTTTGCAATCTCAAACTCTCAAATTTATCCCTTCCCACCCTCTTTCCCCCAGTAACCATAAAACTGTTAACTATGTCTGCGAGTCTCTTTCTGTTTTGTAGATGAGTTCACTAGTGTTCTCTTTTTTCTTTTCATTTTTTATTAGATTCCACATATGAGTGATATTATATGGTATTTGTCTTTCTCTTTCTGGCTTACTTCACTTAGAATGATGACCTCTAGGTCCATCTATGTTGCTGCAAATGGCATTATTTTATTCTTTTTTATGGCTGAGTAGTATTCCATTGTGTAAATATACCACAACTTCTTTATCCAGTCATCTGTCAGTGGACATGTAGGTTGTTTCCATGTCTTGGCTATTGTAAATAGTGCTGCTATGAACATTGGGGTGCATGTATCTTCTTGAATTAGAGTTCCCTCCAGACATATGCCCAGGAGTGGGATTGCTGGATCATATGGTAAGTCTGTTTTTAGTTTTTTGAGAACTCTCCATACTGTTTTTCTATAATGACTGCACCATACTACATTCCCACCAGCAGTGTAGGAGGGTTCCCTTTTCTCCACAGCCTCTCCAGCATTTATCATTTGTGGACTTTTGAATGATGGCCATTCTGACTGGTGTGAAGTGATACCTCATTTTGATTTGCATTTTTCTGATAATTGGTGATATTGAACATTTTTTCATATGTCTGTTGGCCATTTGTATGTCTTCACTGGGGAATTGCTTGTTCAGATCTTCTGCCCATTTTTGGATTGGGTTTTTTGTTTTCTTGTTATTAAGTTGTATGAACTGTTTATATATTCTATAAATTAAGCCTTTGTCAGTTGCATTGTTTGCAAATATTTTCTCCCATTCCATAGGTTGTTGTTTTGTTTTGCTTATGGTTTCCTTTGCTGTGCAAAAGCTTATGAATTTAATTAGCTCTCATTTGTTAATTTTTGCTTTTATTTCTATTGACTGGGTAGATGACTGCCCTAGGAGAACATTGCTGAGATTTATGTCAGATAATGTTTTGCCTTTGTTTTCTTCTAGGAGACTTACTGTGTCTTGTCTTACATTTCAGTCTTTAGGCCATTTTAAGTTTATTTATATGTATGGTGTGAGGGAATTTTCTAACTTCACTGATTTACATGTAGCTGTCCAGTTTTCCTAACACCACTTGCTGAAGAGACTGTCTTTATTCCATTGTATGTTCTTGCCTCCTTTGTCAAAGATTAATTGTCCATAGGTCTGTGGATTTATTTCTGGGCTCTGTTCTGTTCCATTGATCTGTATGTCTGTTTTTATGCCAGTACCATTCTGTTTTGATTACTGTAGCTCTATAGTATTGTCTGAAGTCTGGAGGATTATTCCTCCAGCTTAGTTCTTTTTCTTAACTACTGCTTTGGCAATTCTGGGTCTTTTGTGATTTCACATATATCTTAGGATCATTTGTTCCTGTTCTGTAAAAAATGTCCTGAGTAATTTGACAGGGATCACATTATGTCTGTAGATTGCCTTAAGCAGTATGGGCATTTTAATGATACTGATGCTTCCAATCCAAGAGCATGGGATATCTTTCTATTTCTTTGGGTCTTCTTTAATTTCCTTAATCAGTGTTTTGTAGTTCTCCTTGTATAAGTCTTTCACCTCCTTGGTCAGATTTATTCCTAAGTATTCTATTGTTTTAGGTGCAATTTTAAAAGGGATTGTTTCTTTACTTTTCCTTTTGATTCATTGTTAGTGTAAAGGAATGCAACTGATTTTTGTATGTTAATCTTGTATCTGATACCTTTCTTAATTCTTTTATTAGCTCTAGTAGTTTTTGTGTGGCGCTTTTAGGGTTTTCTACATATAGTATCATGTCATCTGCATATAGTGACAATTTTACTTCTTTCCAATTTGGATCCCTTTTATTTTTCTTGCCTGATTGCTGTGGCTAGGACTTCCAAGACTATATTTAATAGAAGTCGTGAGAGTGGGCAACCTTGTCGTCTCCCAGATTTTAGTGGGAAGGTTTTCAGTTTTTGACTGTTGAGTACTATGCTGGCTATAGGTTTGTCATAAGTAGCTTTTATTATGTTGAGATATGTTCCCTCTGTACACACTTTGGTAAGAGTTTTTATCATAAATGGATGTTGAATTTTATCAAATGCTTTTTCTGCATCTATTGAGATGATTATGGGGTTTTTGTCTTTTCTTTTGTGGATGTGGTGTATCACGTTGATTGATTTGCGTATGTTGTACCATCCTTGTGACCCTGGGATGAATCCAACTTGATCATAGTGTATGATCTTTTTCATGTGCTGAGGAGTCTGTTTGCAAATATTTTGTTGGGGATTTTTGCATTTATGTTCATTAGTGATGTTAATTTATAATTTTCTTTTTTGGTAGTGTCTTTGTCTGGTTTTGGTATCAGGGTGATAAAGGCTTCATAGAGTGAGTTTGGGAGTACTTGTTCCTTTTCAGTTTTTTGGAAGTGCTTGAGAAGAACTGGTATGAGTTCTTCGTATGTTTGGTAGAATTCCCCAGTGAAGCCATCTCATCCTGGACTTCTGTTTGCAGGGAGGCTTTGTATTGCTTATTCGATTTCATTTCTAGTGATTGGCTTGTTTAAGTGGTCAGTTTCTTCTTGATTCAGTCTTGGTGAACTGTATGTTTCCAGAAACTTGTCCATTTCTTCTAGGTTATCCAGTTTGTTTCCATGTAGATTTTCATAATTTTCTCTTAGGTTTTTTGTATTTCTGTGGTATTGGTTATAATTTCTCCTTTTTCTCTTCTTGTTTTGTTTATTTGTGTTCTCTCTCTTCTTGGTGAGTCTGACCAAAGGTTTGTCAATTTTGTTTTACTCTTTCAAAAAACTAGCTCTTGGTTTGATTGATTGTTTTTTTTTCTTTTTTTTATCTCTATTTTATATATTTCCTCCCTGATGTTTATCATTTCCTTCTTTCTGCTGATTTTTGGGATTTTTTGCTCTTCTATTTCTAATTCGTTTAGATGGTAGGTTAGACTGTTTGAGATTGTTCTTTTTCAAGGAAGGCCAGGACTGCTTTTGCTACATTCCATAGATTTTCTGTGGTTGTGTTTTCATTGTCATTTGTCTCAAAATATTTTTTAATTTCTTCTTTGATTTCATTATTGATGCATTGTTTTCTTAGTAGCGTGTTGTTTAATCTCCATGCTGTTCTTTTTTCTCCTTTGTTTTTCTGTGGTTGATTTCTAGTTTCATGGCATTGTGATCAGAAAAGATGCTGGGAATAATTTCTATCCTCTTTAAATTTGAGACTTCTTTTGTGCCTGAGTATAGATCTATCGTAGAGAATGTTCCATGCGCACTTGAAAAGAATGTATATCTTTTTTGGGGATGTAATGTCCAAAAATATCAACCAAGTCCAACTGTTTTATTGTGTCATTTAGTGTCTCCATTGCCTTACTGATTTTCTGTCTGGAAGATCTCTCCAGTTATGTTAATGGGGTGTTAAAATCTCCTACTGTGGTTGTGTTCCCATCAGTTTCTCCGTTTATGTCTTTTAGTATTTGCTTTTTGTATTGAGGTGCTCCTACATTGGGTGCATTTTTGTTAACGAGTGTAATATCCTCATCTTGTATTGCTCCTTTAATCATTATATAATGTCCTTCTTTATGGCCTTTGTTTTAAAGTTCATTTTGTCTGAAATCAGTGTTACTACTCCTGCTTTCTTGTTGTTTCTATCTGCATGAATTATCTTTTTCCATCCTCTCACTTTCAATCTGTGTGTGTTCTTCTGCCTAACATGGGTCTCTTGTAGGCAGCATATTGTAGGCTCTTGTTTTATTATCCAACCTGCCACTCAGTGTCTTTTGATTAGAGCATTCAGTCCGTTGACATTTACAGTAATTATTGATAGATGTGTTTATTGCCATTTTGACCTTAGTTTTCCAGTTGATTTGTTATTTCCTCTTTGATCCTTTCTTTCTCTTTTTGTGGTTTGATGATTTTCTTTTGTATAATCTTGGTTTCTTTTTGTTTTTTTGTGACGCTATTGTGTACTTTTGATTTGTGGATCCTTCTGCTCTTGATTATATACCTATCTCTATATCAGCTACTTCAGTATAGATAGTATTCTTTCATACTGGTCTTTGGTAAATTATTCTTTGCTCTTCATGAATTCTATACATTTACTTATACATACATGTATACTATCTCCACGACTTACGTGTATCTCTAATGTGTCTCCCATTATTTACAGTGATGATGTCCAAGGAGGGATTGACCATTCTAGGAATCTCTAGAATACCCAGGATAATCTCTTGGGATATAGCAGAAAAGTTGTAAGAAGTCTGTTTACTTTGAATTTTTTTATCTTAAAAAAGATCTGTAACTTCTAAACTTTTGTAAATGAATCATGGTAAGTTAAAAATCTTTGTACCTAATTGAGTAACTCCAAAGTTAAAGACAAATTAGGTCAAAGATAGGCATCCTTTATAATGATTTGTTTTAGAGTCTTAAAAGTAAACAACAGGAGAAGCAGTAGTTTTCAAGGGTGTTTTCTTTGTCACCTAATCCTGAACTTTTGAACAAAATTTGTTGTTTCAGGGTTCAGTGTCATTTGAAGACGTGGCTGTGGAGTTCACCCAGGATGAATGGCAGTATGTAGACCCTGTACAGAGATGTGATGCTGGAGAACTACAGCCACCTCATCTCTGTGGGTGAGCAGACTTTACCAAGTGACTCCCATCTGGAATACACTTCTTTTTTTTAAAATTAGCAAAACACACAGACCTTTTATAGAGATTAATATTGTTTAGGCTTTTGAGTAAGATTTCTAATGTAACTGAAACCTTGAGA
The DNA here is from genome assembly GCF_048564905.1 of Vicugna pacos. Lineage (NCBI taxonomy): Eukaryota > Metazoa > Chordata > Mammalia > Artiodactyla > Camelidae > Vicugna > Vicugna pacos. The sequence goes on from NC_132990.1 coordinate 1,587,260, forward strand.
GAAACAGAAACAATGGGTCATTTGCGTTCCCGTTGAAAACTTCAAATGAGCACATTCATTTTGCTCCACTTTGGGAAACTAAAAAGCCCATGGATCTGGTCTTTATGTATAGCTTCAGTTGTTATGTTTGCAGGGTATTGCTTTCCCACACCTGAGGTGATTGTCAAGTTGGAACAAGATGAAGAACCCTGGTCCTTAGAGGAAGAATCCCTAAACCAGAGGTATCCAGGTGAGTGAGCACCGACAAAAGGAAATACCTGGGGTATTCAGACATTGAAGGGAACACTGTGAAAGCTTTTTTTTCCTTTGAAGCAGCTTTATTGAGATGTAATTCATATATAATAGAAGTCACCCATTTAAAGTGTACATTTCACTGGCATTTAATAGATTCATGGATTTGTGTAAACATCACCTGTCAGCTCTCTTCACCTCAAAAAGAAACACCGTACCCTTCAGCTACCACCTCCCTATCCCATGTCCTCTTCAGCCCTAGCAGCCACTAATCTATGTTCTGTCTCTATAGATTAATTTATTCTGGACATTTCATATAAATGGAATCACACATTATGTGGTCTTTTGTGATTGGTGTCTTTCACTTAGCATTACAAGGTTCATAGTGTAGCACGCATCTCATCAGTACTTCATCCTTTTTATGGCAAAATAGTATTTCATTGTCTGGATATACCATGTTTGTTTGTCCATTTACCAGTCTGTAGACATTTGGGATTTCAGCTTTTGTCTGTGATTGAGTAATGCTGACATAAATATTTATTAACAAATGTTTGCGTGTAGATATGCTTTTATTTCTCTTTAGTTTATACACCTTGGAGTCAAATTGCTGGATTATATGGTAACTCTGAGAACTGCCAGGTTTTTCCAAAGTGGCTGCACTGTTCTACATTCTTGATGACAGCATGTAAGGGTTCTGATTTCTCCCTGTCTTTACCAACACTTATTTGACTTCTTTTATTCTAGCCATCATAGTGGATGTGAAGTGGTATGTCATTAAGGTTTTGATTTGCAATTTTTGTATTAGTCAGCTGGACTGGCGTAACAAAATACCATAGATTAAACAACAAATTTATTTCTCACAGTTCTAGATATTGGAAGTACAAGATCATGGTGCCAGTAGGGTTGATTTTTTTTTGTGAGGCTTCTCTTCCTGGCTTTCGGATGACCCCCTGACTGTGTTCTCATGTAGCATTTCTTCTGTGCATGCGTGGAGAAAGTTCTGATGTGTCCTCTTCTTAAAAGGACAGCAGAATCGGGACCCCACCCATATGAACTCATTTAACCTTAATTATCTCCCTAAAGGCCTTATCTCCAGATACTGGGGGTTAGGGCTTCAGCATATTTAACAAATTGTCCATAACAATTTCCCTGACCAGTAATGCTGTGAAGCATCTTTCATCTGCTTACTGACCTTTGACTAAACTAATAAATAATTCCAGGAATTTCGAAAGTTATAATTACAAAATAATTCTTAGAGTAAATAAATATACCTTCAGTGTGCATATTGGCATTTTATGTTATGAAGCCATTTGAAGAGATAACATAAAGATTGATGTAATTTAGATCAAGGCTATCTCCTAGTCACTAAATGTAAATAACTGGATTATACTGATCGACTCAAAGGGGTATTCTCAATAAGTATTTTAGAAAGAGTGTAATAAAAGGATAATAAAAGTTATTACGTGAAAATAAATTTAGGGTTTCATGTTCTGTTACCATTCAAGTTTGAATTTAGGCAGTGCATTAACTTGGAGACCTTCTAGCTCAAGGTTAATTTAAAGTAACCCTTTAAGCATTTGAATGCCTGCACCAAAAAATATGATACCAGTGACCACAAAATAATGGAGTTCTAAGAACTTAAAAATCAATAGGAGTAGGAGATTATTTCTCATCTGATTAAATAATAGATACTGTGGATATTAAATAAGTATTCTTACAGAGGATATAAGTGATAATTGTGTTAAAGTGAAATAAATATTTGTCTATGTGTATGCTGAAGTCAAATAACAAGCCTTTCAAGTTCCCATGGAATATAATCATAAAAGTGAAACTATGGTTAGTCCAAAAAGAATACCCCAGTAAATCCAAGAAATTAAAGTCACAGATAATACTCTCTCAACATGTTTGATAAATCTAGAAACTGGTAAAATGAGTAAACAAATTCTTTGGCATGGAAACATTAAAAATTATGTCTTTAAGCAATAGTATATAAAAGGAAATCAAATCCAAAATTGCATGACATTTATAAAATAATGAGTGTACTTATTAGAAACCTTAGGATACAGCTAAATTAGTTAATAAGTAAATTTTCAGTCTCATATTTATGTTAAATTAAAAACTAACAAGTGTATACTTGTGAAAACAGAATAACTTGAAAGTGAAATTAAAAATTAATAAACTAGGAAACAAATTTTAGAATGGTTCTTAGAATAGAAATCTAATAGATAAAACTTTAACTACCCCCAAAAGAAAAGACGAATTTGAATAATAAATACAAGTGGGAATATATTTGTAAAGATTTAATGCAATATCAAACTTAATCTTACTCATAAAGGAGAGCGATGTGGGAAAGACTTGCTCTTCCAAATATGAAAGCTTCATGTAAAGCTCAGAGTAGTTAAGTGGTGTGGAGCTGGGCGTGGGATAGTTTAATAAATTAGAGAACAGTAAGGAAAGCACAAGAAAATATGTGCTATATAGACAAGTTGGTCTTTGACAGGTGGCACTATCCCCACAGAACAGTAGAGAAAGAATCCTGAGGTTACCTGGTGGATCAAACAAAAAATTTCATTCAGGTAGCTTAAAAACCTGATTATCAGAGCAAAACTAGAAATATTCTATATATGATGAGGAAAATTTCTTTATAAACCAGCTTAAGGAAGGAATCAATAAGATATAAAAAGTATTAACGAGAGGAAAGATGGAGCTGTATTCTTTTCTAATCCATCCGCTAAGTACAGTTAAAAATGTGCTTTTATATTTAGTACATGTATATAAAACAAACTTAAGATGATGAAAGTTGGAAAGAATGAAGATGACCTTAACAATATTCAGTCTTCCAGTCCATAAACAACATACACTTTTCCATTTCTTTAGGATTTTTTTCATTTCTTTTATCAGTGGTTTTCAGCATTCAAATACCAAGTTTTTCTTTCTTTCTTTTTTCTTTTTCTTTCTTTTCTTTCTTTCTCTTTTTTTTCTTTCTTCCTCCCTCCCTCCCTCTCTCTCTTTCTTTCTTTCTTCCTTCCTTCGTTCCTTCCTTCCTGCTTCCCTCCCTCCCTCTCTTTCTTTCCTCCTTTCTTCTTTCGTACTATGGTAAATCATCATTTACCTGATTTCAGATTCCAGTTGGTCATTGTATATGATTGGATTTTTGTATATTGGCTTTGTATTTTGCCATTGTAAAACTTACTAGTTCAAGGAGCTTTTTTGAAGATCTTTATGTGGTTTTCTGTGTAGACTTCCTCTGTCTTCATTTTTATTCTTGCCTTATTGCATTGATTGAGTAGAAGTGCTGAGAGTAAACACCCTTGTCTTTCTCCCAATCTTAGGGTTAAAGCATTCACTTTCTCACTTGTAAGTATATATGTTAGCTGTAGGCTTTTTGTGTAGATTCCCTTTATTAGGTTAGTGATTGGATTTTCAATCTTGTGAAATATTTTTGCCTTAATTCATGAGTTTGTGGTTTTAAATCCATAGATGATTAATATTATGGATTATATTGATTGATTTTAAAAAAATACTCCCAACAGTTTGCATTCTTGGGATGAATCCCACTTGATTGTGATTTACTATCTCTGTATATTGCTGTGTTCTTTGGCTCCTTTTTTTTTTTCCAGGATTTTTGCACTTATGTCATGAGGGATATTGGTCCCTAGGTTTCTTTTCTTAAACTGTTTTTGTTTGGTTTTGCTGTGAGGATAATACAGGCCTCATAAAATTGTTTAAGAAATAGTTCCTCATCTTGTATTTTTTAGAAGAGATTATGTAAATTTGGTATAATTTCCTACTTAAATGTTTGGTGGAAATCACTAGTTAAAACCTTCTGGTCTTGAAGCTGTTTTCTGGAACTACGTATTTTTTGACCACATACTCATTTTCTTAAATAAATACTGATCTCTTGAGGTTATGCCATTTTACTTGTAGTAGTTTGGTTTTTGGTTTTGTTTTTAATTTTTCGAGACGTTTGTCCATTTCATGTGATTTGTCAGACTTACGCACATAGAGTTTCTCTTAATATTCTTCTGTTATCTCTTTAATGTCTGGTGTGTCAGTAGTTATATCCCCTTTTGCATTTCTTTCTGATACTGATAATGGGGGCTTTTTTCTCTGCTGGCTTTTATCATTTAAAAAGAAAAATATATTCAAAAAAACTAAACTTTGGTCTGATTGATTTTTCCCTGTTTTCAATTTTATTGTCTTCTGTAAACTTTATTTATTTTTGCTTTCCTTAGCTTCAGCTTCTTTTTAACTAGTTTCTTAAAGTGGAAGCTTAGGTAACAGATTGCAGATCTTTTTTTTTTTTTTCCCTAGTATTGGGTATAGTCAAAAAGGTTTTCTCTTCCATTGTACCACCTTTCCTCTCTGACGTTTGGCTAGAAGGAACAAGCTTTTCTTGGAGCTCTTGTCATTGGGTTTGTTTTGCAGGTTTCTCCAGCGTTACAGTACCCTGTATAAGATATATGGAATGCAGAAAGAAAAGCCTTGAACTTCTTACCCTGTCATTTCTTATGTCCTAAAGTCCACCTTCATTTTCTCTTGTAGCATCTTCATTTGTTTTGGTAATTTTTTCCCCGTTTGGTCCAGGAATTTTTAATTGGAAGAGGTTGGACCCAGCTGCTCCATCTTGGCCAGCCCTGGAAATAATACCTATTTTTCTTTTTTTTAAACAACATGGATGAGGAGAGTGTGTGTGTGTGTCTTTCTGTTTATGTGTGAATTATTAAGCTTCGGAAACATGACCAGAAACAGTTGGGTACAGTGTGTAACATAACATATGACCTTAAGTTTCTCTCCATAAGAAATGTAGGACTCATGTTTTCAATTTTTCTCATTTTAGGACGTTACAGAGTTGATGTCCACATTGAGGGGAACCAGGAAAAGCAAGAGAAACCTCTGTGGCAGGTAATACTCATTGATAACAAAATATTAAGTAAAGAACAGCAGAAAGTTTTAGAGAAACCATTTAATCTCTATATAACTCAAAATTCTTTAGGAAAAATGCCCTGTAACTCTGACTCACGTAGAATGAATTTGCCAGTTGTTTCTGAATTAATTATTAGTGGTAGAAACTCTTTCAGAAAGAAGGCTGATTCCATGAATGTGTGTGAAAAGTTGCAGCTGGTTATTCAGCATGAGAAAACTCTTACTAAAGAGCAGGCTTCTGAATATAACAGAAACGTGAAGGCCCTCAGTTACATGAAAGATCATCATACCTTTCAAATTCGGGAGCAATCTTTTGAATGCAGTGAATTTGGAAAGGTTTTGCGCAAGAAGGCTGCCTGTGTTGCAGCTGAGAGTTCACTAACAGAAGAGGAGTCCTGTAAGCATAATGAATTTACGGAAAACTGTGATAAAGCAACTCTTTTTAACCACAGGAGAACTGGTAGAAAGGAGAAATGCTTTGATCTTAATGAATGTAGTGAGTCCTGCGACAGAAGCACTGTTGGGGAATGCGGTGAGGTTCACACAGCTGAGACGCGCTGTGAAGGTAATGAAGGTGGGAATAGTTGGGGCAGGAGTTCACTCCCCACTCAGCCTCAGAGAACTGTTACAGGGCAAGGTGCTCTTGAAAGCAGTAAGAGGGAAGGAAACTTGAGCCACAGCTCTGCCCGTGTAGTACCTCAGAAGACACAAACTGGAGGTAAACTCTGTGTTTATAATGGATTTACAAATGCCTTCTACCAGAAATTAGACCTTACAGTACATCAGAGAACTCACACAGGAGAGAAATTCTACCAGTGTGATAAATGTGGGAAATCCTCCCATCAGAACTCAGCCCTCCGTGTACATCAGCATTGTGACACAGGTCAGAAGTCATTTGAATGTACTGAGTGCAGGAAGTCCTTTTACCATAAAGCACACCTCATTCAGCATCAGAGGATCCACCCAGGGGAGAGATCCTATGAATGTAAGGGATGTGGAAACTCCTTTTGCTCAAATTCGCATCCCATACATTATCCTGGAACTCTTACCGGAGTCAGTCTCTATAAATGTAGTGACTGTGAGAGAACTTTTGCTGATAATTCAACCCTCAGAGGACATCAGAGAATTCACACAGGAGAGAAACCCTTTGAATGTAATGACTGTGAGAAAACTTTTGCCCATAGTTCAGCCCTCAGAGCACATCAGAGAGTTCACACAGGGGAGAAACCCTATGAGTGTAATGACTGTGAGAAAACCTTTGCCCATAGTTCCGCCCTCAGAGCACACCAGAAAATTCACACTGGGCTGAAACTGTACAAATGTAGTGAATGTGGGAAAACTTTTTCCCAGAAGACACACCTCAGGACACATGAGAGGATTCACACAGGTGAGAAACCCTATGAATGTAGTGAATGTGGGAAAACCTTCTCCCAGAAATCATACCTTAGTGGACATGAGAAAATTCACAGAGGGGAAAACCTTACGAATGTAATGAATGTGGGAAAGCTTTTGTCTATAAGGCAGCCCTTATTGTCCATCAAAGAATTCACACAGGAGAAAAACCTTATGGATGTAATGACTGTGGGAAAACTTTCTCCCAAAGGACACACATTTGTGCACATCAGAGAATTCACACCGGGGAGAAACCTTATGGATGTAATGAATGTGGGAAAACTTTCGCTGATAATTCAGCCTTCAGGGCACGTCAGAGAATTCACAAAGGGGAGAAACCCTATGAGTGTAGTGAATGTGGGAAAACTTTTTCTAAGACATCGCACCTCAGAGCGCATCTGAGGACTCGCACAGGGGAGAAACCCTATGAATGCAATGAATGTGGGAAGACTTTCTCCCAGAAGTCGTATGTTAGTGCACATCAGAGAATTCACGCAGGGGAGAAACCTTATGAATGTAATGTATGTGGGAAACCTTTTGGCCATAATTCAACCCTCAGGGTACATCAGAGAATTCACACAGGTATAAAATCCTACAAATGTAATGAATGTGGGAAATCTTTCTCCCAAAAGTCACACCTTAGTGCACACCAGAGAATTCACACAGGAGAGAGACCTTATCAGTGTAATGAATGTGGGAAAGCTTTTTCCCAAAATTCAACTCTTGGGGTACATCTGAGAATTCACACAGGGGAGAGACCTTATGAATGTTGTGAATGCCAAAAAGCCTTTGTCTGTAAGGCAGCTCTTAGAGTGCATCACACCAGAATGCACACCAGAGAGAAAACCCTTGGCACGTAGTGAATTTGGGAAGTTCTGAAGGAAGTTATACCTTGTTAGACAGCACAGTAGAGGACCCCATGTCACATGGACTGGCAAGTTATTTCCCTTAACTGTTTTCCTTTTCCACTGGGTATATAGCTTGTCTTTCCTTCATCTGGGTGGGGCTGATCATAGAGTGTGATGCTGTTACGTTTAAGCTAAGTCTGACCTTAATAAATCACCTTAAATTCTTCCTGTCCTGTGTTTTACTGGAATGGAGAGCTATCCATGGCAGACTTGAGTGCTGTGTATTGAACATGGTAGAGCACAGGATGGAAGAAGGTAGAGTCAATAACTGGGTGAAAGGAATCTCCACTGATAGACCTTTACCAATTTTTTTTGAGCAAAAATTAAATTTTTACTGTTTGGCTGTAAGGATTTTGGTATATTGGTTAAGTGCACATAGCTTAGCCAACTCTGTTAGAATTGGGTGAAACCCTATGAATATAATAAATGTCAGAAGACGTATAAGAATTTAGCTTATCATTATATATCAGAGACATTACATGGCAGAAAAAATGTCTGTCAGTATCCTGAATGATCAGAAACCTTAAATAAAAATCAGAAACCTCAGGGAAGAATACAAAAAAGCCTTTTCTGCAAAGTAAACTTCATTGAACATCAGATAATTAAGATTAGACTAAAATCTTACATTTTGATAAACTGATAAATAACACTTAACATAATACTGAGTTTGCTGTAGATAAGTTTTTTTCTGAGGAAATGTATCAGTTTCAGAATTGAAGATAAAATTCTCAAGTAGAACTGTTGTACTAGAAACTTGTATTATATGTAATACCAAATTGTTTAGAAAATATGTAAGAATATTTACAAACTCACTGTGGAATGTGATGTTTTTAAAATGGAAGAATAACTTGAATTCTGTGGTCACCACCAGTATGTGTGACCAGTCTCTGAGCTATGTGGTACATATATATGAGTCTATGTAACAGAATCCATTATTGATGGTGAGTTCTGTTAGAAGACAGTAGCTAAACCTGCTCTGGGCCTGTCCACTTTCCTTTTTTTTTTTTTGAGTGACTGTCCTCCTTCTGTTGGCTTTGCTCTAACAGCTTGATGCTAGATATAGCATGGCCTGCCTACTATGTCTGAATCTGGTTCTGTTTTTTCTAGAACACTGGAGATTCATGAAATTTTCTAAGCATTCTTGTGTGTATGTATGTGTGTGTGGGAAGGAAACCATCTGCATCAGCAAAAGGCTTGTTTATAGTTTTCTTATCAGATGAAGGCAAGGGTGAAATAAAAGTTGATAGGGAAGTCATTTGGTGTAGATGCATTCCTGTGAATTAGGCTAAAGCTCAGTCATGCAGAAAAGGGAAGACGATAGGACTGCAGGCCTAAGATAGAGCCGACAAAATGGAGTCAGTGTGGTTCCATACCTGATAATCTGTATGGCCCCAAAGGGCATCTGAATCTAAACTAAGAGAGAATATTATACACTTGTTCTAAGTGTTTCTTAGTGCACCAGAGCTATCTTAGATTCTTCCCTAATGTAACAGTTGCTTATTGGCTCCCCTCAATTCAGCAACAATCTCACATTGCCCCCATTTATATCCTTAAGTTTAAAATAAACATTTCTCGGTGATGTCATTGATAGTGATAGCGATAGTGATGGTCACAAAATGAGATGACTAGGGCTTCCTTCTGAGGTTATTCCCGGTCAAAAGGGTTGGGTTGTATAAGGACAGAGAAATACGGCTATCTCTTCCAGTAGGCAGCAAACGTGCATAGTCAGGCCCAGCTTGGTAAAATAAAGATTATCCAAACCATCAATCCCTTTGGAATTCTTGCCATTAATCACAGTAATAGACATAGGCTTTGGTTTTGGAATGTTTCCAGGGTCTTGGACTTTAATTTTAGCCCCACTATAGGGACTTCCAGATCTGGCTTTGAAAAAGAAAATTGTGAAATAGGGATAAATTGTACATAAATTCTTTTTTCACTTCGTATGCTAAGGACTGAATGTGTCCCCTGAAAATTTGTATTTTAAAGCCTTAATCCCTAGTGTGATGATATTTGAAGTGTGGAATCTTTGGAAGATAATTAGGTTTAGATGAGGTTAGGATGGAGCCCCTATGATGGGATTAATGCCCTTATAGGAAGGTGCAGAGACCAGAGCTCTCTCCTCCATGTCAGCACCCTGCTCTCAGACTTCCAGGCTCCTGAACAGTGACAAATAGATGTTTGTTATTTAAGCCACCAAGTCTACTTATTGCAGCTTATCTAAGACAGTCTATTTATTCCATCTACCCAATACTAACACAAAAGCATAGTAATTTATCAAATCAAGACCCATCCTTAATCCCCTCATGTTAAGTTGCAAAGCACAACACTGAAGGTTTGTAGACCAGTCCTTTGGTCCTTTGTCACCACCTGTCTATTGAAGCAGATGTTTTAGTTGCCCATTACAATTGTTTAATAAACCATTACTTTGAAGTTAATAGAGAATATAATGTTTCCTTCCCCATTGTTGCACTACATGGGCAATAAAGTGAATACCTTCATCTGAAGAAATGTAACCAAGAGGATAAAGTGATGCAGTATATTTTATGCCATTTCTTTGATAATATTAGAAGCATTGGCTTTAATTATTGGGCACTTGAAGCCAAACCCAGAAATGGTAGCAGGTTTTGTGAGTATCCATTTAACACCAACCAGAGCAGGAAGTACTTGATTGCTAACTACTGGATATTCTTATGAAAATTCAGCTGTTAATCTTGTGTGGATTCCCTTGTATGTGATAAGTCATTTTTCTCTTACTGCTTTCAAAGATTTCTCTTTGTTTTTAGCTTTAACATACATAATTTAACTGTGATGTATCTTGGTGTGAATCTTTTTGTGTTTATCCTACGTGGAATTTATTGAGCTTTGTAGATGTGTAGATAAATTTTTTTTTTCTCAAATTTGGGATGTTTTCAGTTATTATTTCTTCAGATTTTTTTCCAGCTGCTTTCTCTCTATCCTCTCCTTCTGGTACCTCATTATGCAGTTATGCATAGGGGTTGCATTTAATGGTGTCCCACATTTATCTGAAGTTCCATTCATTTCTGTTCTTTGGATTATATAATTTGACACAATTCATCTTTCAAGTTCATTGATTTATCTGCCAGTTCAAATCTACTGTTGAGCCACTCTAGTGAATTTTTCATTCAGATAATGTGCTTTTCAACTCCAGAATTTCCTTTTATGATGTCTTTCTCCTTATTGGTATTCTCTGTTCTTGAGACATTGTCATCATATCTGCTCTCCCTCCTTAAGCATGGTTACCTTTAGGTCTCTGAATGTATTTGTATCGCTGCTTTGCAGAACTGTCTGCTAGCTCCCACATACGGGCCCTCTCGCAGGTAGTTTCTATTACTTGAGTCTTTTTCCTGCATATGGGTAACATTTTATTTCTTTGCTTGTCTTGTAATTTTTTTGAAGTGGGTATTTTTGATATACTGTAGCCTCACTGGCTACTGATTCTCCCACCATGGGGCTTTTTGTGTTGTTTGCTTTTTGTTTTAATGATTTGACTGAACTATTTTATTGAAGTCTATGCCCTCACAGGGTCTGATGTGACCTCTGATGTCACTCCTCAGAAAACATTGTTTTAGCCATGTGCCCAGTCACCCTAGGTGACAGTGGTTTTAGCAAGGCCCCCTTTGTTTCTTACTCTGATTTCTCTTTTAAGGTGTTTACCTCCGTTGGTGTCACACCCCACTGTTAGCTAATTCCCAGCAATTAGTAATTTCGACTCATTTCCTGTTGATTGCCTTATCAATTTGTGACAGTGTTCTGGGGCATAAATTGCTTCACAGCCTGATCCCCTCTTCAGGAGTAGTTTTTGAAGCCAACCTTTGAGGTTTTTTCCTGACCCCAGGAAAGCTTTTCTTAGTTGTCTCTTTCGCTAGTCTTCTTTGGTAAACTAGCTAGCCTATACTTTAGCTTGCTGTGGTCATAGAACTACATGTCTCCTCTTAATTGTTTACTGCCCAAATCTCCATTTCTTTCAAGAGTCTGCTTAGGTTGAAGCTTCCCCATAATATGTTAAAAATAAAGTCAAATCTTTGGGGGGAAGCTTAAGAGCTGTCTTTTTATGGCATGTTTCTCCCCTGCTAGGGAAAAAGATCTCTGTACCACTGCTTCAGAGCTGGAGCTGGATATAGGGCTCCTCTTCTCTTAGACAATATCCCAGCTTTATGTGGGAGGTGCTGGGCTGGGGAAGTAGCCTCTGGTCTTCTCATCTTACCTCTACCAATATGGGACCCCTGTCCTGTGAGTAAGGTTGGGGTGAGAGCATCAGGGTCCTGGTATTTTCAGCCTACCATGCTTGGGAAAGACCTTTTGCTCTATGAGTGTTGGCTGAGGGAGGAGAAGGAAGCCCCTAACCTCTTGGATGCACTTCCCTGGAATTTAGCCTCTGTGACAAGGAGCTGGGACAGTGAGCTATGCTAGTGCTTGCCTCCCAAGGAGATACCATAACCCTTGACTGGAAGCTCGGGGTAGAGGGAATCCATCTTCTTAGCTACACCCACCCAGAGTGGAGCTTCTGTAACACTGAGTAATGAGGAAGGACTGGAGAGAGGGAGAGGGTCATGGCTCAAGTTCTAGAAACTAACTACTGAGATTTTATAGATTTTCTTGAAGATATTTTTCTTCCTTTTCTATATATCTTTTAAGATAATATCCGGAGACTTTAAAAGTTTTTTTTATTTAAATAATTGTAATTGGTTATGGTTGTTTCAGTGAAAAATATTTAATGAAATGTATCTAGATACCAAAATTCGAAATATCTGATACCCAGCCAAGTATTAGCAGGAATGCCAACAAGAACAAAAATGTGACCAATAATGAGGATAAAAACTAATCACTATAGAAGACTCACATGACACAGATGATAGAATTAGTAGACCAAGGATGTTTAAAAATCTTTTGTATTACCTGCTATTTAAGTTTCAACATGTAAAGAGATTAAAAATTGTCATTCCTGTCCTTTTAACACTAAAAGCTGAAGGAAATGAAAATCAGATTTTCCCCTAAACCCTTCAGACAACTGAGGTCACTGGACACACTGTCCCTCCCAAATCAAGAGAGACAGGCACTTCCAGAAATAAGGTTGAGATTTTCTTAACAGGTGCAGAGGCCACAGGAGCCATAAGCTGATAGGAATACTTAAATGGTAACTTTGATGAATTACTGGAGGCTGAATATAGAAAACCTTGGGAGAGAAAAACTTCTCAATTCTGAGAGTACTAGTTTTAGGGCAGCTCTGACACATTGAAAGCTTTACTTCCAGGAAACCCACTAGGTTCTCATGGTGGAGATTTGAGAAAGATTCCTCATGGCTCTGGTGGAGGCAGAGAGGGGCAGTCATTATAGAATACACCTGGAGCCTTCTCCAAAGGCATATTCTTCAAGACCAAGAAAAAAAAATTTTGTCAGAGCTTTCTCCTCAGTAGGGGAAGGAAGTATTCCCACTGCAGCCCACTTTAGCCTTCTATCACCTAAGGAGGGAAAAACCAGAGTGTCAACAGGGGTCAGGGCTTCAATGAAATAGACTGAGAATTCTGCAGCAAGCAAAGAGAGTTGAGGGTTAGGGGGTATTATACCATTGGAGAAGGGCCAGGGACACTTGTAAAGGTCACACACCTGGGACATAGACTCAGTGATGTCATCAGAATATTAAATTCCCTCTCCCCCATACCACAGCATGGTTCTTATATAATAGTGAATTACAACTGAAGGACTTGCAAAACACAGACTCTCTGGGAGAGAGTAATTAAGAGGATACAAAAATACAGTCATGAGAGGAATTTGAAACATTTGGTACCCATAGTTAGAGCAAATGTTAACACAGTCCAATTGTTAGCTATAAATCCTCACACCACAGGTCTGTTTGTTTCTATTACCCAGTACAACTTACCTGTCTTTCAATAAAAACTTACAAGACATGCCAAAGCACAAGAAAAATAATAGTCTGAAGAGATAAAGCAGCCATCAGAACCAGACTCGGGCATGACACAGTTGGAGTTATCCAGACAGAAAATGTAAAATAACTGAGATTATTACATTAAAGAGTCTACTGGAAAAAGTAGACAACATGCAAGAACAGATAGGTAATGGAAGCAGAGAGATGGGAACGCAATGGAAAAATCAAAAAGGAGATGGTAGAATCTGATAAAAGTTTGAAAGCTCCTGCAATGTGGTAACAACAACAAAACCCCCCCAGCAACCCAATTAAAAAATGGAAACACCTTTCTCCAAAGAAAATATACAAATGGCAAATAAGAACACAAAAATATGTTCAGTGCCACTAATTAAGAAAGTGCCAGTCAGCCCCACAATGAGAAACCGCATACATTGATATGGCTATTATAAATAAACAAAAAACAACAACAGAATATAACACGTGTTGGCAAGGATATGGAGGAATTGTTGGTGCATTGCTGGTGGGAATGTAAAATAGTGCATCAATGATAGGTAACAGTATAGTGGCTCCTCAAAAATTAAACTTGGAATATAATATGATTCTGCAATTCTGCATCAAGGTATATACCCAAAAAGGTTGAAGTCAGAGACTCAGATATGTGTACATCAATATTCATAGCAACAGTATTCAAGCTAGACAAAAGGTGGAAGCAAGCCAAAGATTCATTGACGGATGAATGGATGAACAATACATATACGTATATATACATGTGGCATATACATACAATGGGATGTTGTTCAGCTTCAAAAAAGAAATAAAATTCTGATACATGCTACGACTTAAATCGTGTTACCTTACTAGGGCTGCCATACGAAAGTATCTCAGACTGGGTGGCTTAACAAACACATTTTTATGTTCTCACAGTTCTGGAGACTGGAAATCCAAGACCATGTGTTGTTCTAACATTTCGCTCCTTGACTAGTAGGTGACCATCTTCTCCCTCTGTCTTCACGTGGTCTTTCCTCTGTGTCTGTGTCCTTACCTCCTCTACTTACAAGGATGCCAGTCATACTGGCTTAGGGCATGTGATGTACAGAGTTTGTGTCCCCATAAAATTCATTTGTTAACCCTAATCCCAATATGATAGAATTCGGAGTTGTGGCTTCTGGGAAATTAATTGGGGCATGAAGGTGAAGCCCTCATAAGTGGAATTTGTGCCCTTATAAGAAGAGTACAGAGAGAGACATGGCTTTCTTTTCACTATGTGAGGAAATAGCAAGAAGCTGGCCTTTTGTAAACCAGGACAGGGACACTCACCAATAACCCAAGCCATCTAGTCTATAGTAGTTTGTGACAGCAGCCTGAATTAAGACAGGGCCCATCCATATGACCTTATTTTACATTTATTACCATTTCAAAGCCTCTGTCTCTAAATGCAGCCACATTGTGAGGTACTGGAGGGTGGGGTAGAATTGGGGCAGGGGTATAAATTCAGTTGATAACATGGACAAACATTAAACCATTATGCTAAGCCATAAACAAAAGGATAGAATATAATTCCATTTATATGAGGTACCTAGAACTCTATGACTCTATGAGGTTAGACTCAGACAAAAAATAGAATAGTGGTTACTAGGGGCTGGAGAAAGGGAGGAATGGGGAGTTACATTTTAATGGGTTTAGAATTTCGATTTGAGATAATGACAAAGTTCTGATGAAGATTTTATGTTGTGATGGTTGCACGATGTGAATATATATATTACTGAATTTTACATTTAAAATGATTAAAATGGTAAACTTTATGTAATATGTATTTTGCCACAATGCAAAAAATGCTAGAAATACAACATACAGTGACAGAAGGGAAGAATGCCTTTGATGGGCTTATTAGTATATTTTGTCATAGCCAAGGAAAAACTTGGCTTGGAGATATGTCAGTTTATCAGAGAAGGAATAAATAAAATTAAATATTTTATTTTTCATATTCTTAACTGATCTAAAACATAATTTTTTAAAGCAACAATTGTCACAATGTGTGAGTGATTTTAGGGTGTGTATGTGTGTGTGTATATATATATATATGAAATAAATGACAGCAATGTCACAAGGAGTAGTCAGGAGAAGAGAGTACTCTGCTATCTGAACTACATGTGAAGTTATATAGTGATATTTGAAGGTGAACTTAGAACACAAATGTATATTGTTGACTGTAGGGCAACCATTAAAAATTCTTACAAGAAAAGTATAGTTTTTTTCACATTTCCCCCACTTCATTGAGTTACAATTGACAAAATTGTGTATATTTTAAAGGTTTAATGTGATTGTTTGATACATGTATACATTATGAAATAATTACCACAATCAAATTAATGAACTCATTAATCAACTCACTCATTCATCAAAGAAGTTAAGACACAACACTGTAAACTACCTATAACTCAAAAAAAATTTTTTTAAGTTAGCTTTTTGTGTATGGAAAATCTTAAGACCTAGTCTCTTAGCAAATTTTAAGCATATAATACGGTATTATTAACTATAGTCAACATGCTGCACGTTAGATTCTTAGAAGTCATTCATCTCATAACTGAGTGTTTGTACCCTTTACCAGCATTTCCTCCACATTCTGGCAATCTCCATTTTACTCTCTATCAGTTCAACTTTATTTCTTTTTATTTTTTTATTTTTTATTTTTATTTTTTAGACATCTTTTGTTTTCTATTTGTTTATTTTTTGAGGGGAGGTTATTAGATTTTTATTCAGTTATTTTTAATGGAGGCACTGGGGATTGAACCCAGGACCTCATGCATGCTAGGCATGTGCTCTGCCACTGAGCTCTACCCTCCCTCTTTTCTTTTTTATAGATTATACATATGTTTATGTGTTGTCTTTCTCTGGCTTATATGGTATAATGCCTCCAATGTTTATCCATGTTGTTGACAATGGCAGGATTTCCTTCTTTTTTAAGGATGAAATATATATCACAATTTCTTTATACATTCATCCATCAGTAGACACTAAGTTTGTTTCCATACCTTGGCTACTGTGAGTAATGAATGCTGCAGTGAACATGGGAGTGCAGATATCTCTTTGGGATAATGATTTTATCTCCTTTGGGTTTACAACCAGAAGTGGAATGCTGGATCATATGTACTATGTTTAACTTTGAGGGACCTCTATATTTGCCTCCTTATGTAAGGCAAACATCTTTTAGACATAACACCTAGAGAGTGATAGATAAAATTTTAAAAATAATTGATAAATTGTACTTGGTGAAAATTATAAAGCCTCTGCTCTTCAAAAGGCATTATCAAAAAGTGAAACTGTTTCTTTTTAAATTGAGATATAATTGACTGGTGTACAGCATGATTTGATATATATTTTGAAATGATGACCACCATAAGTCTAGTTAACATCCATCACTGTACATAGTTACAAAAAAATTTCTTGTAACGAAAAAGACTTCTAAGATCCACTTTCCTAGCAGCTTTCAAATATGCAATAAAATATCACGAACTATAGTCACTATGCTATCAATTTCATTTTTATAAGCTAATTATTTTCTATCTGGAAGTTTGTATCTTTTGACTCCCTTTACTCGTTCCTCCCACCCTCCACCGCTGCCTCTGGCAACCACCAATCTGTGCTCTGTATCAATGAACTTAGTTTTTGTTGTTGTTTTTAGTTTTGTTTTTGTTTTAAGTTCTACATATAAGTGAGCTCATGCAGTATTTGTCTTTCTCTGTCTCACTTATTTCATTTAGCATAATGCTCTTGTGGTCCATCCATCCTGTTGCAAATGGCAACATTTCATTCTTTTTATGACTAGTATTGCACTGTGTGTATATATATACCTCATCTTTATCCATTCATCCATTGATGGCCCTAGGATATTTCTGTATCTTGGCTTTTTTAAATAATGCTGCAATGAACACAGTGGTGCATATATCTTTTCACATTAGTATTTTTGTTTTCTTCAGGTATATACCCAGAAGTGAAATTGCCTGATTATACGGTAGTTTAATTTTTAATTTTTGAGGGACCTCCATACTGTTTTCTATAGTGGCTGCACTAATTTACATTCCCACCAACAGTGCACAAGGGTTCCTTTTTCTCCACATCATCACTCATACTTGTTATTTCTTGTTTTCTGATAATAGCCATTCTAATAGGTCTGAGATGGTATTTCCTTGTGGTTTTGACTTGCATTTCCTTGATGTTTAGTGATGTTGAGCATCTATTCCTGTTAGGTCTTATATTTAAGTCTTTAAGCCATTTTGAATTTATTTTTTTAAACATTTTTTATTGATTTATAATCATTTTACAATGTTGTGTCAAATTCCAGTGTTCAGCACAATTTTTCAGTTATACATGAACATATATATATTCATTGTCACATTTTTTTCTCTGTGAGCTACCATAAGATCTTGTATATATTTCCCTGTGCTATACAATATAATCTTGTTTATCTATTCTACAATTTTGAAATCCCATCTATCCCTTCCCACCCTCCGCCCCCTTGGCAACCACTAGTTTGTATTCTATGTCTATGAGTCTATTTCTGTTTTGTATTTACACTTTGCGTTTTTTTGTTTGTTTGTTTTTGTTTTTGTTTTTTAGGTTCCACGTATGAGTCATCTCATATGGTATTTTTCTTTCTCTTTCTGGCTTACTTCACTTAGAATTACATTCTCCAGGAGCATCCATGTTGCTGCAAATGGCATTATGTTGTTGGTTTTTATGGCTGAGTAGTATTCCATTCTATAAATATACCACATCTTCTTTATCCAGTCACCTGTTGATGGACATTTAGGCTGTCTCCATGTCTTGGCTATTGTAAATACTGCTGCTATGAACATTGGGGTGCAGGTGTCATCCTGAAGTAGGGGTTCTTCTTCCCACTAAAATCTGGGACAAGACAAGGATGCCCACTATCACCACTCCTATTCAACATAGTCCTGGAAGTCCTAGCCACAGCAATCAGACGAGAGAAATAAAAGGGATCCAAACTGGAAAAAAAGAGGTAAAAGTGTCACTATATGCCGACGACATGTTACTATATATAGAAAACCCTAAAAGGTCCACACAAAAAATACTAGAGCTGATCGAAGAATTCAGCAAGGTAGCAGGTTACATGATTAACTTTTAAAAATCAGTTGCATTTCTTTACACTAAGGATGAATCAACAAAAAAAGAAAGTAAAGAAACAATACCCTTTAAAATAGCACCCGGGGCAGGGTATGGCTCAAGTGGTAGAGCGCATGCTTAGCATGCATGAGGTCCTGGGTTCAATCCCCAACACCTCTAAAAATCAATAAACAAACCTAATTACCTCCCTCCCAACAACAAAAAAAAATTAAAATAGCACCCAAAGTAATAAAATATCTGGGAATAAATTAACCAAGGAGGTGAAAGAATTATACACAGAAAACTATAAACCATTGAGTTTATTTTCATATGGTGTTAGAGAAATGTTCTAATCTCATTGTTTCACATGTGGCTGTCCAGTTTTCCCAGTACTAGTTGTTGAAGAGACTGTCTTCTCCATTGTGTGTTCTTGCCTTCTTTGTCTTAGGTTAATTGGCCATAGGTGTGTGGGTTTATTTCTGAGTTCTCTGTTATGTTCCATTGATCTATGTGTCTGTGTTTGTGCCAGTACCATGCTGTTTTGATTACCACAGCTTTGTAATGTAGTCTGAAGTCTGGGAGGGTTATGCCTCCAGGTTTGTTCTTTTTCCTCAGGATTGCTCTGTCAATTTGAGCTTTTTGTGCTTCCATATGAATTTTAGGATTTATTTGTTTTAGTTCTCTGAAAAATGTCCTGGCTATTTTGGTAGGGATTTTATTAAATATATAGGTTGCTTTGGGTAGCATGTCCATTTTAATAACATTAATTATTCCAGTCCAAGAGCATGAGATTCACCTCCTTGGTTAATTGTATTCCTAGGTGTGTTTTGATGCAATTTTAAACAGTTTTTTTTTTGCTTTCTCTTACTGATATTTTATTATTAGTGTATAGAAACACATCAGGTTTCTGTATATTAACCTTCTATCCTACTATGATGAAGAATTCATTTATTAGTTCTGATAGTTTCGGGGTGGAGACTTTAGGATTCTCTATGTATAGTATCATGTCATCTTCAAACAGTGACAACCTACCTCTTCCCTTCCAAGTTAGATACCTTTTTCTCCTCCTCCTCCTCCTCATCCTCCCTTGATGAGAGTTGTATCATGAATGGATGTTCAATTTATAAAATGCACTTGAAAAAAAAAGTGTATTCTGCCTTTTTTTTGATTGTAGTGTCCTGTAGATATGTATGAAGTCCAGCTGATCAATTGTGTCATTTATGACCTCTGTTGCTTTGTCAATTTTGTTTGGAAGATGTTTCCATTGATGTAAGTTGGGGTGTTAAAGTCTCCTACTATTAGAGTATTATTGTCAATTTCTCCCTTTAAGTCTGCCCAACACTTTTTATTGAAGAGACTTTCCTTTCCCCACTGGATTCTAAGATGGATGATTAAATCCATGGTTCACATCCACACTGGTATCCTCATCAAACAATTATCTGCCACATCCTTAATATTCTCCAGATTTCAAAATTTTGGCTTCTTTTTTGCTTAAATATTGTCTTCATTCACCTCTCTCCTCTTACACTTTATTACAAGCAGTCAGGAAGTATCAAACCATTCCTTTACTTCTTTGCTTAGAAGTTTTCTCAACTAAATATCCAATTTCACCAATAGCAAATTCTACCTTCTGCAAAACCCTAGAACATGAGCATAATTCAGCCAAGCCTCTTCCCAGTTGTTGACAAAGATAGCCCTTTCTCCATAATCCAGTAACATGTTCCTCATTTCTATCTAGGACCTCTTCAGACTGTCTTTTATTGTCAATTTCTACCGACATTCTGTACACATTTATGTATTCTCTAAAAAGATGAGTTTTCACTATAGCTCTCCTCTTTTCTTTCTGAGCTATCATCAGAATCACCCTTAAATCACCCTTAAAAGTCCTTTCCTGGCAGTATCAGCGTTTTCTAGTGTGGACTTCAAAACTCTTATCGAACCTCTGCCCATTAGCCAGTTTCAAAGCCACTTCTGCACTTTTCTGTATTTGTATATATCACATTATATTTTAATATGTCATACATTATATTTTTGGAAGTCATATGAGCTTTAATAATTGAATCACCAGAATTACCGTGATGTCTAGCATGTTGTGTGTTACAGCATGCTTGATGTCTCTGTAAGAGAGAAGCCCAGAGACCTGAGAACATTTATCCATGCAGAACCCTATGAAGTCTGAATATATGAAGTTCTCATACTCTCAAAAATAAGCCTGTACCTGGTTGAGGGTACAGGGGACCTCCAGGTACATTTTTTACAACTTCATGTGAATCTACAATTACTTCAAAATAAGAAGTTTAAAGAATAAATAGAATAGAATAAATAAAAAGAAATATGCTGATAAACGTGAGACGCAGTAAGATCGGAACCTTCAGCAGAAACATGCTGATCAGGCTTCCTGTGGTTGCCATCTTGGTTGTTGCTTAACTTGACTGAAACCCACGTCATGCCAATTATGACAACATATCAGTTGCACAGTTTATTGAAAGAGTAACATTGATGTTTGGGAGATATACAATATAAGATGAACCACAGCATTTTTATATTCGTAGCTTATCTGAAAAAATCATTCATTGAGGGTTAGTTCAAGATGTGGAAAGAGAGGTGTACTTAAAAACTAAATGCCCTCCCCGTCACCTCTGCTTCCACTTCCTGTGGGCTCAGTAAAGAAGGAATCAATGAAGAATTTGAAAGCGCATACACCCTACTTCTGTGTATTCATCTTTTTCCATTGATGTGCAGTGCCCCCTCTGTCATAAATCAAAGTCAGTGGACCCAGTGATGGATCAGTTACTAGGCTTCTGTTCTTTTCCAGTGATCTGTTCTGTCATAACATCTGCATCATGCTGTCTTGATGACGAGTTTTATACATCTTGATTGGTAGTATGGCAATTCCTTCCATCTTTATTTTTTTTAATTCTACAAGATTTTTTTTAAGTTATTCTTGGGCTTTTGCCTTCTATATGAAGGTAATAATTAGTTGCCAGTGTTCTCAGGAAATCTAGTGGAATATTTGAGGAGAAATGCACTGAATATATAGATTAGTGTGAGAATTGAAATGCTTACCATAGTGAATTATTACATACATGAACATAGAATAAATTTCTATTTAAGTCTACAAATTGCCATGTTTCTTGTTCCGATCGATGGGTCAAGGGAATCAGCAAATTATACCTGTCTCACTGAAGTGCTTGCGAAGTTTAAGAGATCAGGGGAGAAAATGTGAGCATCAAAACTCCAACGTCTAATTAATTGGCATGTGGAAGACAGGCTTTATGTGATTGTCAGGTCACAACAGTTGTTCCAGTAATTACTTCTGCAGGGTTTCTAAGGTCTTCCATGCGCATATGAGACTCACATTAGACTCTGGGGAGAGAGGTTCTAGGCATCCAGGATTGTATGCTCACTGGAGATGCCAGAGGCACTCTGAGACTGTGGGAATACCAAGTAAACAGAATGATGTGCAGGAAGTGTGCATTTTCTCCTGTTCCTTGGTTAATAACAACTGAGACTGTTTACAGAGGTTTAACTGTGTATCAACCACCATCAGTATACTTTATACCTATTGTGTAAACCAGTCACTGATTATGTTAATTGTATCATTAATACCCAGGATATACTTATGATATTAGGAATACTCTTCTTTATATTTTAGAAATGATGAAATGCTTTTAAAATAACTCACAGAAAACCAATTAGTTTTTTGAGGTGCCAGTATCGAAACTCAGATCTCTGGTCCCAGAGCCTGCATTTTTTTCCCCAGTGGCCCGCACAGTCTGGGAAGAAAAATGCAGTATCTAGTTTGGCAAGAAAGACTGTGTGTTTTGTGGAGTCCATGGGTGAATAGTAGGTTGAAGTGTCCCTAAGTTCCCTTTACTCACAGTAGGCTGACATGAGGTCTATCTTGTTCCTGTACATTCCTGCCAACTGTTAACCAGATTGCTCAAGGGAACAGGCATGGCCTGGGCATCAGGGCTGCATTTTTTTCTATCATCTAAACTGCCCACAGGAGCCCTCTTTCCCATATACCTCCCTGGGCATCTTGCAGTGGGATAAAGACTTCTGACACTGTTTGCCTAAGAGTCTTGTGGGAGCAATAGTCAACTCTATGGTATTGCTATCCAAGAATCTGGAGAGGGCCCAGAAACACTGTTGTTTACTTAGTTGCTTAAAACAACATTAATTTATTATATAATGGTTTCTTTGGCCCATAGGTCTGGACACAGTTTAGCTGGGTCATCTTGCAAGACTGCAGTGAAGGTGCTGGCCAGGGCAGAGTTTTGTCTGAAGGCTCAAACTGGGAAAAGATTCAGTTCTAAGTTCATGTAGTTTTTATTGCTAGAATTTACTTCCTTGTGTCCACTGGACAAAAGGATTTGATTTCTTCATGACAGTCCACCAAAGGTGTACTCAGCTACTTGGCGATGTGTGCCTCTCGACAAGGTTGTTGAATTTATCAGAGTCTTTTCATAAAATGGACTCACAGTCCTAAGTAATGGTCATGGAAGTAATAGCCCATCACACTTGCTATGTTCTCTTGGTTAAAAGCAAGATGTAGGTTTCACTGCCACCCAAAGGGAGAGAACGACACAAGCTTGTGGACAACATGAGGCAGGGATCATGAGGACCACTTAAGAGTCTGTCTGCCCCAAGGGTGTTTTTGTTTTGTTTTGTTTTTTTAAATCAGTTTATAGCAACGTGTAAGGCTTTGCTTTGTTCAACAGCTTCTCAAAATTTAGGATTATCGGAATTTGTCAAACTGTTGGGTTGGGCGATGCTGTCTTACTTTAATTAAAAAAAATAGAAATACAGTGAAGTTCATTTTTAGTTATTTATTTGTCCTTTTGATAAATGAACAACTTCTGTCTTCCACTTAGTGTTCTATTTGAGTGTCTTTCTCATTGACATTAGAAAGTCTTTATATTTTCTGAGTATTCTCTGTGGCATCTGGAACATTGCAAATACATTCTGCCAGTCTGAAACTTGTATTGTCATTTTGTTTTCTTTAGGGAATATATTTTCCCTTTCTCTAGAAAGATTAGAAGTATTCAATTATCCTCTCCTGTTGGGGTTTATTTTCAGACAATATTCATGATGAAATTGTCTTATATATTTTACTAAATGACTGCAATATTTATATTTTATATTTAAGTGTTTAATCCCCTAATATATACAATGGCTTTATTATAAAGTGTAGAATATGGATTCGTGGTGTTTCCATACAGATATGTTTGGTCTAGCTGTTGTTTCTTTTTTTAACATTTTTTATTGATTTATAATCATTTTACAATGTTGTGTCAAATTCCAGTGTTCAGCACAATTTTTCAGTCATTCATGGACATATACACACTCATTGTCACATTTTTTTCTCTGTGATTTATCATAACATTTTGTGTATATTTCCCTGTGCTATACAGTGTAATCTTGTTTATCTATTCTACAATTTTGAAATCCCAGTCTATCCCTTCCCACCCTCTACCCCCCTGGTAACCACAAGTCTATATTCTCTGTCCATGAGTCTTTAGATTCCACATATGAGCGATCTCATATGGTATTTTTCTTTCTCTTTCTGGCTTACTTCACTTAGAATGACATTCTCCAGGAGCACCCATGTTGCTGCAAATGGCGTTATGTTGTCGGCTTTTATGGCTGAGTAGTATTCTGGTCTAGCTGTTAAAATATCCATGTTTCTAAATTGCCCTGCTGTACCACATCTCTCATGAATATCTGTTTCCAGTTTTTCCCTCTTCAGTTTCATTAGGTTATTTGTCTCTACCTTGCCAATACAGACCTGCCTTAATTAATTTATTTCTACCATAAATTTTAATATCCAGTAATAAGTTTCCTCACATAACTACTGCACAAGTGTTTCTTCTTGTTTTGGGGGGGAGGCTTTGTTCTTTGACATAAGTTTTATGTCAACATATGAAGATCCTTAGGAAATCTCATTGAGGTTTTTGCTGGAATCAGACTGATAATTTGGGTAGAATGGACTTTTATTTTTTATGATTTTGACTCTTCCTATTGATACTTAAAGTTTAAATTTCCATTTATTTGTTTTCTTTTTCTTTCTTATGAATAAATTCACCTTTGAAATGGTGGGACTGTGAAATCCATCTCCCAGGGTAAGTTAAATTTCTTGCAATAGTAAATGGGGACTATAAATACATTTTATCATTGGTCAGTTTGACCCTTAAGTTCATAGTATTTCAAGTTGCTATGTGACAGCTTATTATTAGCATATTAAATTAAACAGCACTTTATTTTCATTACTTACTTAATTACCAAGTACCTGAACCCTATGACTTAAGTTATGTCTTCTCTCCTTACTGACATGTTCCTTCTATAAAAAAAAAGCAAGCAAACATGTGGCTATAAATGCTAAGTATGTTTCTGTGGACTGTATTCTTTTCCTGTGGGCTATTTTGTCTTTCACTGCACTTATATCTTTCTGTCTTAATGATTCTTAACTTTCTGATCTTGATTGGTAGTAAGTTACACCATCTTTTGTTTCCCTGCATGTAATATATCATTTTTTTCAGGCTGCTTTCAAGATTTTTTTTTTACAGCATTTTGATTATTTTATGTTAGTGGTTTTCTTTACATGCATTCCATTCATGAGCTGTGGAGGTAGATACTTGGATCTGTAAATTTATATCTTACCTGCAAATTTGGGATAATTTCAGCCTTTATTTCTTCCAATATTTTTTTTCTGCACCAATCTCTGTCTCCTCTCATTCTGACACTCTGATGACATAGTTGTTAAATCTTACGATATTGTTCCATGGATTCTTCAAGCTCTGTTTCTAATAATCTATCATTAAGTTCACCAGCTCTTTCCTCTGTCATTTCATTCTGCTCTTATGACCCTCCAGTGAATTTTTAATTTATGTTACAGTATATTTAGTTCTAGAATTTCCATCTAGAAATGAATAAATAGCTTTAGTTCTGAGAACATCTGTTCCACTTATTTCAAGAGTATTTGCTCTGACACATCTTGGCACTTGTTTATAATAGCTGCCTTAACATTTTTGCCTGATTATTCCATATTTGCATCCCCTTATGATTGGCTTCTTTTGTACTATAATAATTGTTTAGCTTTCCCTAATTCTTTTTATGCCTAATGATACTGAATTGTATCCTGGACATTTTAAATACTATTTTATGAGATTCTAGATACTCTATTTAAATATTCGAGAAAAGTTTTTGAGTTTTGTTGTGTAAGTCAGTCAACCTGGCAAGACTTAGACCACAAGTTCTTATCAGCCTTCTTCAAGCTGTAATTCCACTGTTAGTTTAGTGTCCACAAAATTCATAATGATATTCTAGTTTGCTTCACCTGTGTACCTCTTATATGCCAGGCTGGGACTTAGGCAATATTCAAGATCATAGTTCGGTTCTCAAATCCTTTACTCTGCCTTTTCCAGTTGGTTTCATGCATGCACAGTTTAGAAATGAATTTAGGACTTCATAAATGCAAGCTCTTCACAAACATAATCTCTGTGTTCCTCTGTGCACACTCTTGCTCACAAGGGTACATTTCCCCAGTTTTCTGGGTAGAAAGCCCCATGTTACACACTTTTTACAACTAGGCCAACCTTGGAGACATGCACTGAAATCAAAAGCCAGCTCCTACTACCTCTTCTTGAGATAAGGGAGGATGCCAAAGAGAACTCCTTTTCCACAGAGGGCTCTTTGTTGCCACTCAAGAGTAAAAGGTATCACCCAACAGGAGCTGCCTTTGCTTTGCCAGTAGAGAAGTTTTGGGGTACCATCTCATTCCTGGCATTTGAGAGGCCAAAGAACTCTGTCTCATGAGGGCTGAGTCTAACATGCTATTTGAAATAGGGGACTTTCAAAAGTTTTGCTAGTCTTTGAAAGTCAGAAGAATTCCTTACTGTATGGAACCATCACCCCTGGTACTATGAACAGAGATAGTGGGCTTCTGTTGGAGTTTCCCTATCTCTGGTTGACTGCAGTTCTGGTTAAGGCTGTTCCAGAGCTTAAGCCCAGAGATATAAAAGGAAGAAGAAGGAGGAGGAGGGAAGAGGGATGGTGAGGAGAGGAGGAGAAAGAAGAGAAAAGGAGGGAGGAAGGAAGGGGGAAGGAGGCAGAAAGGAGAGAAACAAATCAGGGAACTCAACACTAGATCATCCCTTCGAACCTTCCTGCTTTTATCCAACTTGTCAGAGTTCTCTAATAGTTACGTTAAGTATTTATTTCAGGATTTTTTCTTATAATCCTTAAAAGGGTGTGGAGTTTGTTTACTCCGTATTAACCAAATTAGAATCTCCAGTGGAGTTACATGGAAATACAGACTTTTACTATGCCCATGTTAAAATTTTGGAGCACGTTATTAACATGACCAAAATACTTAGGAAAGATATACCAAAGAAGTGATTCTAATTATATGATCTATTGCTTTGGGTTTT
Source organism: Vicugna pacos (assembly GCF_048564905.1). NCBI lineage: Eukaryota > Metazoa > Chordata > Mammalia > Artiodactyla > Camelidae > Vicugna > Vicugna pacos. The sequence continues at coordinate 1,614,178 of NC_132990.1, forward strand.
TTTTGTTCTTGCTAATGTGTAGTGCTTTCATTTCTAAATTTTTATGTGTGCATTTATTTATTTACGTATTTATGTATTTATTTATATGTAGACACAGAGACAGAAAGACAGAGGCAGAGACATAGAGACAGAAATAGTATATAAAAAGTGTAGTACAAGGAGAATGTAAGGCTGCTTAAAATCATAGAACCCATGCACAGTTCTTACTGTTGTAATTATAGAAAAATGAATTGCCTCTGTCATAAAAGAGCATTTGAGTTTTTCATATACTTTATCTTTTTACTCAGCTACTCAAAAATTAGTGAGCTGCCCTAAAATGTACTTAATAGAGGATTTTTCTAGTGGTTGGGTTGTTGGATCTAACTAATTGTAAACTGTGCAATTGAGATATTTCAATATGAGGAAAGATACTTGACATTGCTTCTGAATACTCTGCATGATAATACTGTTCTGCAATCTGAAATCAAAAGGGCTTTGGTCTTTATAGGTGTTATTAGAATCTATTTGTCTGCATTTTTACTTTGAAAAACAAAACAAAAAAAAACTCCACATTTTTCATGGTGTTAATTTTCAAAATTGATGTATAGTTGGTTTACAGTGTTGTGTCAGTTTCTGGTGTACAGCAAAGAGATTCAGTGATGTGTGTGTGTGTTTGCATATGTGTGTGTGTGGATAGATAGTAGTTTCATTGTAGTTTTGATTTGCATTACTCTAATAATTAATGATGTCTAGCATCTGTTCATGTGCCTATTGGCCATCTGTATGTGTTCTTTGGAGAAATGTCTATTTAGGTCTTCTACCCATTTTTGGATTGGGTTTTTTTTTTCTGTTATTAAGTTGTATGAGCTGTTTGTGTATTTTGGAAATTAAGCCCTGGTTGGTCACAGCATCCCCAAGTATTTTCTCCCAGTCTTCTTGCTTTATTTATGGTTTACTTTGCTGTGCAAAAGATTTTAAGTTTGATTAGGTCCCATTTGTTTATTTTTGCTTTTATTTCTGTTGCTTTAGGAGAGTGACTTAGGAAAACATGCCTACTATTTATGTCAGAGAAATTTTTACCTGTGTTCTCTTCCAGGAGTTTTATGGTGTTGTGTGTTACATTTCAGTCTTTAAGCCATTTTGAGTTTTATTTTTGTGTATAATGTGAGGGAGTGTTCTAACTTCATTGATTCACGTGCGGCTGTCCATCTTTCCTAGCACCACTTGCTGAAGAGACTGTCTTTACTCCATTGTATAGTCTTGCCTCCTTGGTGAAAGATTAGTTGACCATAGGTGTGTGGGTTTATTTCTGGGCTCTCTCTTTTGTTCCATTGATCCATGTGTCTGTTTCTGTGCCAGTATCACACTGTTTTGGTTACTGTAGTTTTGTAGTATTGTCTGAAGTCTGGGAGGGTTATGCCTCCAAGTTTGTTCTTTTTCCTCAGAATTGCTTTGGCAAAAGGATTATAAATTAAATTTTAGGATTATTTGTTCTAATTCTGTGAAAAATGTCCTGGGTAATTTGATAGGCATTGTACTAAATCTGTAGATTGCTTTGGGCAGTATGGCCATCTCAACAATATTAATCTTCCAATCCAAGAACATGGGACATACTTCCATTTCTTTCAGTCCTCTGTAATTTCCTGTATTTCTGTTATCCTGTCTTTTAAGTCACTTATTCATTCCCCTGCATTATCTAGTCTGCTTTTGACTGCCCATAGTTCGGCTCTTATCTCAGCAACTGAGTTTTCTGTTTTTAATTGGCTCTTCTTTATAGTTTCCTTTTAAAAATATTCTCTGTCTCTACTGATAGTCTTCTTTAGTTCCTTTATTGTACCGATCATTCCCTTTTTGATGTTATGATCTTGTAGACTATCAAGGGCTATTTCATTGATCGTTCTTTCAGGGGATTTCTCTTGTGTTTTTAATTGGGAGTGGCTCCTCTGCTTCTTCATTTTACTTTTATTTCTCTGGCTCTATGGATTCCTTTCTAGATCCATTTCTGAGCTGTGGTGTGTAAAAGACATGATCGGAGCGCTTCATTTGGGAAGAAGAGTAAGCAGGAGATGTCCACTGGGAAGTGCCCTCTGTGGCGCTGTCAGTCACTTGTTATGCGTGCTTCCAGAGTACTCTTTGTTGGCGCTGCCTTTGTCTCTGTCTTAGCTGCAGGAAAGTCAGCCACCTGCTCTGGTGTCCCTCAGGTTCTCAGCCCCAGGAACCAACAGTTCAGATCCACCAATGTCAGGCACTTGGACCCGCTGTAGCAAGCGTGCAGCTGCACACCTGGATTTGTAGCCCACCACAGGGTCAGCACAGACCCCAGCCCAGCCTCCACATATGGTACTATACACCAGCCTATTGTAAATTCCCATACTCGCTCCGGCCATGAGTCAGAACCCTGTTCACTGCCTGTAAGTCCCAGAGGCGCAGGTCCACAAAGGGCCCAGAGAGAGCAAACCCACCCTCTCTGCTTGGGGCTGTAAACAAACGTGGAGGCTGGGCTGGGGTCTAGGCTGATTCCCATAGCTACCAGTAGGTCCAGGTGTGTGACTAAGGCAGACCCCAGAATACATCCTGCGCATACCCCCAATTGGGTTCAGCCCCAAACACGCTCTAGTCCCTTCAGGCTGTCTCCAGACAGCTAACCCCAGTCCTCTCCTCAGGTCTGTCAGCTGAAGCTTGCGTTTCAGCCCCCACACGCACAAGCACATGCGCCATCCTTGCCTGGGGAGCACGACAACGGCCATCTGTTCTGGTCTGTCTGTTGTGCCTGTCACAAATTGGCCGCTGCGTGCTCCTCTGACCCTGTAAAGCTCCCTGTCTGTCCTGGCTGATCTCCCAGCCAGTGAAGGGTGTTCCCAGGGTGAGGAACTTTTTCCTCTTTCATAGCTCCCTCCCAGGGGCACAGATCCCATCCTGATAGCTTAAAAAAAATTCTACCCACTTACATGGTGATCTTCCTTGCAGCTTTAGTTGTATGAGATCTTCTGCCAGCATTCAGTAGGTATTCTGTGAGAACTGTTTCACACGTAGAAGTATTTTTGATGTATTTGTGGAAGTGAGTTCCGCATCCTTCTATTCTGCTGTCTTGGTCTCCATCCACCCCTCTCCACAATGTTAACTTTTAAAGAAAGTTCGCCTCTAATTCATCTGTTGTAATTCAATGCAGCTATTATATATAACATTTTTAAAGTCACTACTTTTATTGAATACGTGTGGGAACTGGCATCACTGCTATGACACTTATCTTTGCACAACACTGAAAAGTTTTGATTATTATGTGGGAAAGGAGTGAGCTAGCACAGTCTTTTAAAGATTAGCTGGGCTGCTGCCACCCTGTTGACGGGTCCTCACTGGTGCCTCTGTAGTTGCTCAGGAAATATGGACATCCTAGAAAATGGCTCTTTTTTGGCTAAACCACCAGGTCCCTTAAATACCTGCATCTCTTTACTGAGATCAACCTGGATCATTAAAAAATGGACCATCCTTAATGATGTTCAGAAACAAAGAGCTTAAGGGAGAAAGATACTGTTTTGAAGGCCTTGAGGAGCAAATCCATACCCAGAGGAGATCCCTAGTGGTGGAGCCCTTTGAATGTTCCTGTAGGAATCAACGTTCGCAAGTCTCTCTTGTTTTTGTCACAAGATATGAATTGGGACAGGAGACGAACAAAATGGAACCAAACCAGAGGAAGACAGATGGAAAGGGTGAGGCCCAATCCCAGAGATACTGTTTGTGCCATGCATACAGCTGTAACTGAAGCCGCCTCTTGATTGTTACTGTTACTTGAGCTAAAGCCAGATTGGAATTGTGTCTTCGCCATTTACATCTGAAAGAGTCCTGGCTGTGTTCACTGAATGTGCTTATTAACTCTGAAAACTCAGGACATTCGTACTGTGACCTGTTATTTACGTTTTCGATAATACAAAGTTCAATTTCATGAAAAGGAAACAAACTCTATAATAGTTTTCTTTCTCCTAAAAATTATTCCAAGATTTAAGGAAATGAAAAAACTAACTAAGCAAAATCAGTACATTGGCTTTATATCTATTCTAGTCTATATACCATCTAGTCTAATAATACACTAGCAAACATAGTCTCCAGAATGGAAAAATAGAATTGCTTTTTGCCCATTTAATAAGTTATCAGCATTACTAATGGCTTGCATATTTTCATAATTTTCTCCAAAATAAATTGGCTCGAGGTTACTGTATGTTTTTTTATGCTTATTTTATAAACCCCTATCTTTTTTTATCGATTGTTTCATCCATAAGAAGGAAATTATTGTCTTAATCTGTATTTTGCTATATTTGATCTATTAATCTACTATCCAATGTCTTACACACAAAAATTGGCTTTTTCCACTTTTTCCCCCCTACATCTCAAAATAATCTTGTGGAGATCATAGGTCAGATGGATTATAAGAACAATTGCTTTATTCTGCTTTCATCTCTGTGAATATAAACCCATAAATATGTAAAATACTTTTTGTCTATTTTTAACACTATGTTCCTGGTTTATTATTATTATTTCATTATTAGCTCTGAAATTCAAAACTTAACATAAGTATTCCACAGAGAACTACATTAAAATTGTACTTATCTTAATGGTATTTCATCACCTTATTTAGTTTTATTTATTCATGTCTTCCCCCCCCCAGTTAGTCCAATTGGTTTAAAGAAACCAGTTCTTAGTTACGTTGATCTTATCTATTGTCTGTTTAGTCTTTATTCCATGTATTTCTGATTTGATCTTTGTTATTCCTTTCCTCTACTAACTTTGGTCCTAGTTTGTTTTTCTTTTTCTCATTCCTTAATGCATAAAGTTAGGTCATTTAATTGAGATTTGTCTTTTTTCTTAATGTAGGTGTTTGCCATTACAAACTTCTTAGACTTGCTTTTGTTGCATTGAACAAGTTTTGGTATGTTGTGTTTTCCATTCTCATTTGCCTCAAGGCAGTTTTTGATTTCTCTTTTGTTTTCTTCTTTGACCTATTGTTTGCTCAAATGCATATTGTTTAATCTCCACATGTATGAGTTTTCCAGTTTCTTTCTTGTAATTGATTTCTAATTTCATACCAATCTTCTCACAGAGGCCTTTGGTTCTAAGATCCCCAAAAGCTTGAGATTCCCCACCTAGTATTAACTTTATAATATAATATAAAAATAAATGTATTGAATAGATTATTGCTAGAGACATTAGATTATCATTCACTAATTTTATTAACTCAGGAATTATTTATCTACAATTATTTTTGTAGAATAGAATTTACTATTAGCAAAATTGAAGCCCACTAAAGGGAGATCAGTTACTAGAATGTCACAAGGACTTATTGATCAAGTTTCTCACAATAAGTGATACAGTTCCATGTGTAGCAGAAACTATATTATGACGACTCTATTATATGACTTTTTATTGTTTTAAAGTGTTGGCACTTCTATTTTTTCTGGCTACTCCTTGCAACTTGCAGCTTCCCCTCTGACTCCTTTAAACTGCGGGCGAGCTGCTTAGAGGCTCTCTCTCCTTTCTGCCTGTCTTGATTACATGTCTGCTGTCCTCTAATATGTCCATCCCTGTCTTGCCTGCTCAGTTACTTGCTATTTTATTTCCCTGTTTTACTTTTCATAGGCATTACACTTATCTGAAATTTTCTTTTTTTTTTTTCCATTTAACTTCTGTCTTCCACACTGGAATATAAGTTCCATTAGAGCAGGGTTCTTGTCTGTCTTGTTCATTACTGTATCTCAGAATAGGTGCTCAGAAACTATTGATTGAATGAATAATGGGGGGATAAATGAGTCAAAAAACATTTGCTCTAAGGGGTACAGATAGAAAATACAGGTCATGGCTTCAGGACACTCACTATCCAATTGAGGACAGAAGATGTCTACATGAGAAAGTGTGGCTAGAGTGTGATTTTCACAATTGACAGGTGACTTCCGTGGATGATCAGGGCAGAGAGCCACTCTTTTTTTTTGATCATATAATGATCATATAATGATCAAAGGAGCAATACAAGATGAGAATATTATACCCGTTAACATATATGCACCCAATATAGCACCTAAATACATAAAACAAATACTAACAAACATAGAGGGAGAAATTGATGAGACTACAATAACAGTAGGAGATTTTACTACCCCACTAACATCATTGGACAGGTCTTCCAGACAGAAAATCCATAAGGCAATTGAACAGTTGGGCTTGGTTCATATTTTTAGGACATTATATGCCCCCAAAACAGAATATACATTCTTTTCAAGGGCGCATGGAATAGTCTCTAGGATAGACCACACACTTGGGCAGAAAAGAAGCCTCAACAAATTTAAGAGGCTAGAAATTATTTCAAGCATCTTCTCTGACCACAATGGCATGAAACTAGAAATCAATTAAAGAAGAATGAGATAAAAACGACAGTATGGAAACTAAACAACATACTAGTAAAAAAACCAGTGGGTCAATGATAAAATCAAAGAAGAAATTGAAAAATGCCTTGAGACAAATGATAACAAAAACACAACCACACAATATCTATGAGACGCAGCAGAGTAGTTCTAAGAGGGAAGTTAATGGCAAATACAGGCCTTCCTCAAAAAATGAGAACAATCTCAAGTTAACAGCCTAACCTACCACCTGAAGAATTAGAAAAAGAACACTAAACTCAGCAGAAAGAAAGAAAGAACTAAGAATAGGGAAGAAATAAAGCCTTAATAGAAAAAAATCAGTCAAACCCAGAGCTGGTTTTTTGAAAGAGTAAACAAAATTGACAAACCTCTGGCAAGGCTCACCAAAAGAAAAAAAAAAGGGGGGGGGGAGATGATACAAATAAACAAAATACAAAATGAAAATGGAGAAATTACAACCAGCACCACAGAAATACATAAAAATCATAAGAGAATACTACGAACAACTATTTGGCAATAAATCGGACAATGTAGAAGAAATGAATAAGTTTCTAGAAACATACAGTTCAACAAAACTGAATCAAGAAAAACTAGATCATTTGAACAGACCAATAACTATAAGTGAAATAGAATCAGTGATAAAAAAAACCTCCGTGCAAACAAAAGTCCTGGACTGGATGGCTTCAGCAGCAAATTCTATCAAACATACGAAGAAAAACTTACACCAGTCCTTCTCAAACTCTTGCAAAGACTGAAGAGGAGGGAACACTTCCAAACTCACTCTATGAAGCCACCATCACCCTGATACCAAAATGAAAAGACACTACCAAAAAATGAAACAAAATATTAGCAAACAGAATCCAACAACACATAAAAAAGATTATATACTATGATCAAGTTGGATTCATCCCAAGGACACAAAGACAGTTCAACATATATAAATCAATCAATGTGATACACCACATCGAAAAGAGAAAAATCACATGATCATATCAATAGATGCAGAAAAAGCACTTGATAAAATTCAACATCCATTTATGATAAAAACTCTAACCAAAGTAGGTATAGAGGAAACATATCTTAACATAATAAAAGCTATTTATGACACATCTACAGCCAGCATAATATTAAATGGTGAAAAGCTGAAAACCTTCCCTCTGAAATCTGAAAAAAGACAAGGATGCCCACTCTCACCACTTCTATTCAATATAGTATTGGAAGCCAAGCCATAGTAATTAGACAAGTATAAGAAATAAAAGAGATCCAATTTGGATAAGAAGAAGTAAAGTTGTCATTATATGTGGATGACATGATACTATATATAGAAGACCCCAAAGGCTCCACACAAAAATTACGAGAGCTGATAGAAGAATTCAGCAAGGTAGCAGGATACAAGAGTAACATACAGAAATCAGTGGCATTTCTTTACACTAACAATGAAATACGAAAAAAAGTAAGGAAACAATCCCTTTTAAAATTGCATCCAAAAGATAAAATACTTAGGAATAAATCAGACCAAGCAGGTGAAAGACTTAAATGCAGAGAACTACAAAACATTGACTTAGGAAATTAAAGATGACTTAAAGAAATGGAAAGATATCCCATGTTCCTGGACTGGAAGAATTAATATTGTTAAAATGGCCATACTGCCCAAAGCAATCTACAGATTTAATGGGATCCCTATCAAGTTACCTGGTCATTTTTCACAGGACAAGAATAAATTATCCTAAAATTTATATGGAAGCACAAAAGACCCAGAATTGCCAAAGAACTACTGAAGTAAAAGAACGAAGCTGGAGGAATAACTCCCGCAAACTTCAAACTATACTGTAGAGCTACAGTAATGAAAACAGCACGGTATTTGTACAAAAACTGACATATGGATGAATGAAACAGAATAGGGAGTCCAGAAATAAATCTACAGACTTTTGGTTAATTATCCTTTGACAAAGGAAGCAAGAACATACAATGGAGTAAAGATAATTTCTTCAGCAAATGGTGTTGGGAATACTGGATAGCTGCATGTAAATCAATGAAGTTAGAACACTCCCTCACTCCATACACAAAAATAAACTCAAAATGGCTTGAAAACTTAAATATAAGAGAAGACACTATAAACCTCTTAGAAGAAAACATAGGCAAAACATTCTCTGACATACATCTCAACGATGTTCTCCTAGGGCAGTCTACCCAGGCAATAGAAATAAAAGCAAAAATAAACAAATGGGATCTAATTAAACTTAAAAGCTTTCGCAGAGCAAAGGAAACCACAAGCAAAACAAAACAGCAGGCTACAAATGGGAAAAAATATTTGCAAAATATGAGACGGGCAAGGGTTTAATTTCCAGAATATATAAACAGCTCACATACCATAAGATGGAAAAAACAAACAACACAATCCAAAAATGGGCAGACCTAAACAAGCATTTCTCCAATAAAGACATACAAATGGCCAATAGGCACATGAAAAAATGCTCAGTATCACTAATTACCAGAGAAATGCAAATCAAAACTATAGTGAGGTATCACTTCACACCAGTCATAATGGTTGTCATTCAGAATTCCATAAACTAAATGCAGGAGAGGGTGTGGAGTAAAGGGAACCCTTCTACACTGTTGAGGGGAATGCAGTTTGGTGCAGCCATTATGGAAAACAGTATGGAGAGTCCTCAAAAGACTAAAAATATACTTAACATATGATTCAGCAATCCCACTCCTGAACATACATCCAGAGGGAACCTTAATTCAAAAAGATAAATGCACCCAAATGTTTACAGCAGCACTACTTACAATAGCCAAGACATGGAAACAACCTAAATAAATGTCCATTAACAGGTGACTGTATAAAGAAGATGTGGTATATTTATACAATGGAATAGTACTCAGTCATCAAAAAGCATAAAATAATGCCATTTGCAGCAACATGGATGGACATGGAGATTGTCATTCTAAGTGAAATAAGTCAAAAAGGGAAAGAAAAATACCATATGATATCACTTATATGTGGAATCTAAAAAAAAGAGAGAAACTTATTTGCAAAACAGAAACAGATTCTCAGACATAGAGAACAAACTTGTGGTTCCTGGAGGGGAGGATGTGGGAGGGGATAAATTGGGAGTTAGAGTTATGCAGATACTAACTGATACATATAGAATAGGTAAACAAGAAGTTCATCCTGTATAGCACAGGGAACTATATTCAGTATTTTGTAGTAACTGTGGTGAAGAAGAGTATGAAAGTGAACGTATGAATGTTCATGTATGACTGTGGCATTGTGCTGTACACCAGAAACTGACACAACATTGTAAACTGACTATACATCAATAAAAGCTATATATACAAAAAAACTTAAAAAAATTAAAATCACACCAAAATTAAATACTTAGGAATAAAGCTGAGCAAGGAATTGAAAGACTTATATGCAGAGAACTACAAAACACTGATTAAGGAAATTAAAAATAACTTTAAAAAATGGAAAGATATCCCATGCTCTTGGATTGGAAGAATTAATATTGTTAAAATGCCACCCTACCGAAAGCAATCTACAGATTTAATGCAGTCCCTATCAAATTTCCCATGACATTTTTCATGGATCTAGAACAAATAATGCTAAAATTTATACAGAATCAAAAAAGACCCTGAATTGCCGAAGCAATTCTGAGGAACACGAAGAAAGGTGGAGGTATAACCCTCCCAGGCTTCAGAATTCTACAAAGCTACAATAATCAAAATAGCATGGAATTGGCACAAAGCAGACATTTTTTATCAATTTAACAGAAATAGAGAGTCTAGAAATAAACCTGCACTTCTATGGGGTCTATTAATCTTTGAAAAAGGAAGGAAGAATATGCAATGTGGAAAAGATAGTGTCTTCAGCAAGTGTTGTGGGAAAGCTGGATATCCATATGTAAATCAATAAAGTTAGAACACTCATACAATACACAAAAATAAACTCAAAATGGCTTGAAGATTGAGATGTAAGACATGACATTGTAAATCTCCTAGAACGGAATATAGGCAAAAAATTCTCTGACATAAATCACAGCAATGTTTTCCTAGGCCATTCTCCCCAGACAATAGAAATAAATGCAAAAATAAAGAAATGGTACCTAATTAAACGTAAAAGCTTTTGCACATCAAAGGAAACCATAAACAAAAGGAAAGGACATCATATGGACTGGGAGAAAATATTTACAAATGATGCAATTGACAATGGATTGATTTCTGAAATATATATACTGCTCATACAACTCAACAACAAAAAACCAAATCACCCAGTCCAAAAATGGGCAGAAGACCTAAATAGACATTTTTACAGATGGCCAGTAGGCACATGAAAAGATGCTCAATACTGCTAATTATCAGGGAAACACAAATCAAAACTACAATGAGGCATCACCTCACACCAGTCAGAATGGCCATCATTAGAAAGCCCACAACAGTAAATGCTAGAGAGGCTGTGGAGAAAAGGGAACCCTCCTACACTGTTGGTGGGAATGTAATTTGTTGCAGCCACTATGGAAAACAGTATGTGGTTCCTTAAAACACTAAAAACAGAATTACCATATGATCCAGCAATCCCATCCTTCAGCACATATCTGGAGAGAACTCTGTAAGTTGAAAATATACATGCATCCCAATATTTATAGCAGCATTAGTTAAAACAGAAGTAACCTAAGACATGGAAGCAACCTAAATGTCCATTGGCAGTTAAATGGATAAAGAAGATACAGTATGTATGTATGTGTGTTTGTGTATATATATAAAATATGTATGTATATACACAATGGACTACTACTTAGCCGTAAAAAGTAAAATAATGCTGTTTGCAGCAACATGGATGGACCTAGAGATTATCATCACAAGTGATGTAAATCAGACAGTTACAAATACACGACATCACTTGTGTGTGGAATCTAAAAAATTGATACAGATGAACTCATTTACCACTAGCTTATCCCTAGTACCACGTGTCTGTGGAGAGCCCAGATTGCAGGTTCCAGGGGGACGATGGGCTCCTCTGGTTACCACAGTGAGTGGAGGCCAGCCCTGCTGCAGGCCAAGCAAGAGCGCCTGGCAAACCAGAGTAAGGAAGACAACTTGCCTGTCTGGGAAATGCAACAATCTGCATGGCCAGGGGCACAACTGTAAAGATTGTTCCTGTTCTGGGAATGATTATGATTCTGACCGACCTCAAAGAGGCAGCTGCAGTGTTGAAGGCTCTGGATCGTCAGGACCTGGATGCTTCCTCCTGTGTCCATGGTGCAAGCATGGCAGAAAGTGTGTATGTATCCGGGAACATTTCCAAACATTCCTTCCTGTAGGAATTAGTTATAAAGTAAAAGTGTATGAAACAGAATATTGTAACCTATCACGGGGAGCAGCACTTCAGGGTTAACGTTGTAGACAGACTATTTCGGGAAAAATCTTTATCCCTTGGAGTATTAAGAAATCATCACATAATTGCCATGCCTCAACATTTTGTTCTAGAGTGCCTTGTTTATCAAAATCGGTGTGAGACTTGTTTTAAATAACAATCTATTTTTAAAAAAATAAAAATATGTACTATATTCTAAGTATCATTATAGAGTGCGTTTTAACTGTTGATTAAAAATCATGTCATTTTCAACAAAATGCTTTGATGTAAATTTTTTAAAACCAAAGGGGATCTGTTGTTGTTTTCTGTTATCTAATTTTTGATATCTATTTTGTCTGAACATACAGAAATGTTTTTAAGATTTGCACTAGGTGAATCTTATTAAAAACAAAATATGGATGACCACAGATATAGATGTCAAACATAGATGTCTGCTTATTAATAGCTTTTTGATAGATTGATTCCCCTGTGATTTCTTATTTTGGGGTAAAGAAATTTTTCCATGAAAATTAGACACACAAATCATCTGAGGCATGTATGACAGATGAATGTCCAGTGACTGATGGGAGTTGTTTAATGCACATTGTTCATTGTAATTTTGCACAGCTTAATGAACTTTGAATTACTAATGAGGAACAGCACATTCAATGTGTTATAGCAATAAAGTACTTTTATGAACATTTATCATATTTCCAGACTTTCTTGGCCACCCTTAGCAACTTTAACTGAAGGGACTAAAGAATAATTTATTTTAACTGTTTTAAAATAGTCAACTTGAAAAGGATATTTTCCTGTATGAGCTTTTTCCTAATTAAATTCATTTTTTTCTGATCGATAAACTTGTCTGCATAAGCTGCACTATTTAAAAATGATCTGATAACCTTGTAGGGGGTAGGGTATAGCTCAGTGGTAGAGCTGGGTTCAATCCCCAGTACCTCCATCAAAATAAATCAGTAAATAAATAAACCTAATTATCTCCCCCAAAACAAAAACAAATAAAATATTTCTTTTAAAAAATGACCTGACAACCTGAAACTAACATTGTAAATCAATTACACTTTAATAAAAATAAAACTTATAAATTAAAAAATTATCTGATAGAGTATTGCATTCCATACATGACCATATTTCATTGTTTTCCGGTTCAAAGACATTTTAAGGTTGTAAAGTGGAAAAAGTAATACTTATACATTTTTTAATTAGGAGAATAGAAAAACTCAATTTCTTGTTGAAATAAGCCAAAGGAGCCCCTGTGTCAGACCTGCTCCTCTTAGAGAAAGGACTGTGATGCAGTCATGGGATGCTGGATAATCTGAGAGACTTCACGGGTCATGCATGCTTGACAGCTGTCACTAGAATAGATTTTCCAAGGCAAGGACAATAGGTTGCTTATTAGCAGTGAGAAATAAGTCTTATCAAAGTACACCCTTTGGAAAGTGTTAAGTATCTATGAAGCTTACGCTATTCATTATAATAAACCAAATGTTGATTAAATGTGCATTCTCTTCAATTCAGATATTAAGATACCCCCTTTTCAGTAGTTTTATTAAGCCATCTGTATAACCTCAAGCATGGATTAAGTGATATATTTTATATTTCAAAAATTGTTGAAGCAGTGTGTTCTTTTTTAACCCTATAATGAGTATAAAGTGGGTCTTGACTGCATGTCAGAAAATATACATTTCATAGAATTATTTTAAAATGAATCCTTAATAACCTGTCCTTTTAAGTATGTTAGCTGAACATTAGGATGGTGTCATATCCTGGAAACATATGTAATATCATTTTGGGGCATTACTACGCTTTAAGAAATAAAATAATATTAAGAGGCATAATTTTGCCAAATGATATAAGAATATTAATAACTAGGAATTTGGCTTGTGAAAAACCCTCATGTTATTTATTGGCTTGTTAAAAAATAAAGCAAACCCCACAAACCTGTTGCAAGCGGTAGTGTCTGAAATAATGTGCCGGCTCCATAGCCCTCTTGGAAGTGAATGTGAGCCCTGAGGCATCTTTCCTAGCTTATTTCATTCCTGGAGTCCATTTTTGGCAGGTATTTCTTGTGTTTCCAAAGGAAACAAGTAAGCCATCTCAAGTTCAAGTCTTGTCCCCAGTAAGACAAAAAACGTGACAGACACCGTTTGACTAGATGATAATAAACCTGGACAGGTATTTTCTCTCATGGAGGCTGATGGTGTTTTACTTGTGTTTAAAAATCTGTGATTCTCAAGCTAATGAAAACCTGAAGAATTAGTTTCACAGATCTGCATGTGGAATATGTAAGTCTTTTGTTCAGAGGCAATGACATTAGAGGATAACAAAACTTGCCGAGTATTTGCCCAAGCAGAGAACCCCACTTAGAGTAATGCTGACAGTGTCTGAGTGTCTGGTGGATCTCAAGGGGACACAGCTGATGGCATCCTTTTCTTGCTGCCAGTTTGCTAAGTGGTTTCATATTCATTACGAAAGGCTTGTCAATGCATGGCTGCTCAGGATCCTGAAGAGTAGACGTGAGGTCTCTGTGAGGTCTTTGTGCCAAGTCTCTGTGGCTTATCTGGGTAAGGTCTCAGTGAGACGTCTCTGTGGGGCAGGGGAGGTCTCTGTGTACTATCTTGAAGTCTCTGTGTTTCTCTGTGACATCTCTGGTGAGGCCACATGAGGTCTCTGCACAAGGTCTCTGAACGCACTGTGTGAGGTATCTCCCTCTTTGGGAGGTATCTCTAGGAAATCTCTGCTAAATCTGTGCTTGCTTTATATCTGAGGGTCTGTAAGGCAACACATATGCAGTCCCTGTGGGGCAACATGTGACTCTGTGGGAGGTGTCTGTGTGAGAGGTCTCTCTTGAGAGATGTCTCTATGACGTCTTTGTGTATTGTCTCTGCGTGGGTCTCTCCGTTTCTGGTCTTCCTGTGCTGGAAGACTGAGCGGCAGGAGACGGGCAAAGGGACTTGCTTCTTTGTTTTCTTGCAGTTCCATCAGCATTGTCTGTCTGGGACACTTCTCCTGGCAGGAGCAGCGGGGCCCACACCCAGCTCCCCCATACTCGCAGAACTCACTTCTGGGTGCCCCTGAGAGAACCCAGCAGCAGCAGCGAGACTGAGCACCCCAGCCCCGCGCCATGCTCTTCTGAGCTCCCAAGGGACCAGAGTCAACTCTTTGCCCTGGGTCCAGCTTTCATGCTTGCTGCTCACTGCTCCGCTTTCGAAAACTCCTCCTTTCTGGAGGCTGCCTTGAGAATGGGGGCCCAGAGGCAGGACTTGGCTCCAGTGAGAAACAGGATGGCGAGCAGTCCTGCGCCACACCTGCCCCTCCACCCCCAGTCCCAGTGCCATGTGTTGAGGAGTTCGACGGATATTGGGATTGGGGCCCATTTCTCTTGTCACCTGGATCAGGGCTATCAGCCATAGCAGGACTCCCCACAGTGGGAAAGCCTCTCCCCCTGCAGCTTTGCCCGCTGTTTGCCCTGCATGTGGCAGAAAGCATCAAATCACTCTAGAGAAATTGTTCCTCACCTCCCTGCTTTCCCGTATAGGTGGGGGCCAGAGGACAGAAAAAGCTGTAATAGAAGCAGAGCAGTGGAACACCCCTGGACTGTACCCTGCCCCCAGATTTTGAAGAGGTCACCCCCACATCACCACCACCCTGTGACAAATTCTGATTTCTTCTCGTGCGAGGCTCTGGGGTAAGTGAGGACTGGGAACCAGGTAAGACTTACTACATAATCACAAGCCAGTCTCTTGGCCTTTTAAGTCCCCACATCTCCCCAGGAGCAGTTTTTGGGCCATGTGTTTATGGAAAGGTCACCAGACTGGGAGTCACATCCTGGGTCCCTGAGTCATGGCTTTGACACCTGTTGTTAAGTCATCATTTCTAGAATTCAAGAGATGATGGTGTGTAAGCTTATTAAAGATAATGTTGAGACTGACCTCCCCCAATTTGCTTTACTTCTGCAAATCTGACCTGTTTTGACCTCAAGTTAGCTCCTCTAGGTCTGTGATCGTAGAGTTGGAATAGGGTAGAGACCCCGAGGTGGGGCCATGACAAGCTACTGGACTCTTAACTTTTCCTCCTCTCCAGGCATTTAGATGGTGGTGCCATGTATGTCAGGGGGTAGCTCTCTCACTGCACATTTATGGGCACCTGGTGCCATTCTGTCTCCTTCCTTGGATCCAACCTTTGTGCTGCACCTACATCGCACCCTAGGTTCACAGGGTTTGGCCATCAGTTACTGCACATCCCTGTTCCATTCATCCAGAACTCCTCCTCTGGGGTTAACACAGAGGGTGAGGCAAACGACCCATGAACAGAGCCATGCATTTGGACAAGGCTCAAGACAGCCCTCAGTAGCCTCCCCTGATAGTCTCCCACCTACACACACACAGCTGGCAGAGCCTCGCTTGCTGCTGCTCTAAAGTGTGGGAAATGCAGAGGTGAGGGAGGGTAATGCTGACCATTTTCTTAAGGCTAAGTTAAGAGGGGTTCTTTGGTTACATCTCAACCCCAGCCCATGAGGGAGAGGAGGAACTCTTAGGGGCCTGTATTATATAGTTCCCACTAGGGGAGCCACGGGCAAGAGTTCTCCTGCTGCTGAACCCAGGGCTTACAACCCCACCCACCTTAAACTTCTACCCTCTTAGCTCTGACATTTCTTGGAGCCTCAGGAGGAACGTCCAGCTCTAATGCCTCTGCAAACCTACCCATAATACCCGCATAAATTTCAACATAGAGCAGATGCAGGAGAAAGACGGACTGAAACAAATCCTGGGGTGTGGTCTTCATGTTTTTCCCATCTTGTTTTTAGAGAGTGGTTTTGGTTTGTGTAATGACAGTATTTATAAGGTACAATAAAGGAACTTGCACTAAGGAGCAAGCTTGCAATGTTCCTGTCTACCTCCCTCCACGCCCCTGCTTTCTAGAAGACAAAGTACACAGCACAGACAGAAACCATTACACTATGCTCTTAGAGAAAAAACAAAATATATGTATTAGGGAACATTAAATGTTTTGAAAGGGTTAATGAGAAAAGCATTTTCTTTACATGGACTGAATTTTTTTCTTGGAGACATGCTTTCCTACTAAAGGAAAGGCTGGAGAAGCATTTTATGGTTGACCAGACAAGGCACCTCCCCTTGGACAGTGCCTCGGACAGTGTGGACGGGGGGCTGGGGCACCTGACACCCTTGGCCCATGCTGGCAGGGACTGACTGGAGACAAAGTGTTCTTGAGGGGCAAAGATGGGCGGCACCTCAGGCCCAGCTGCTCATTGCTGAATCTTACACTTTTCAAGAACTGTTGGGGTGTGACTTCGCTCTCCCTGGTAGAACCGCCCCGGTCCTTGGAGGTGGCTTGGTGGCTGCAGGCTGTGTAACTCAGCATCCTTTCTTGTTTCTGATAGCAGGGAAGCCTGTGGTAGCAAAAGCGCCCCCATGCAGGGGCTTGGAGTTCTGGTTTGTGTGCCTCTAACTTTGTGGCATGGAGGCCATGGTGAACCGCCATTTTCTCTTCTAGAATCTGTCCGAGAGCCGTCATGAGTGCCTGAGCCTCAGTGGTCTCAGTGTTCAAAATTGATCTGCTTTTGACTGGTGCTTGGCTCCGGGTAGTAGCTGGGACGGGCTTGCACCTTTGAGGAAAATCCCAGCCTTTAATTTTTTTCCTGGAGAAAATCCACTGGAAAAAGAGCCTCAGCCTGTTTTTGAAGAAGCTTTCTGTCGGCCCCTGCTTCTTCTCTGGCGTCACCTGGAGATATTTCCTCCCAAAAGGGCTTATCATTCCCCTCACCTGGGCAGGGCGGCTCACGCTTCCAGCTTGAGAGGTCCCTGATTCTTTACACCCTTCTTCATGCGCTCCTGGTTTAGGCCTCAGAGAGTCCTCTCTCTCGTCGGCCGGGGCGGGTGTCTTGCTCTGGCTCTTCCGTAAATCCTGAAGTTTTGAAGTCTTGGGCTTCTCCTGCCCCTGGCCACTCCTTTGGGTCTTTGTGAAGCCACTTAGCACCCGGGAAGCTAACCTGTCTCCAGTGGGCACTGTCTGGGAATGGCACTGGGGCCCCTGAGAGGCCAAGTTGTCTGCAATAGGGGACATGTGTTTGGGACCGTCTTGAAGCTGGCTGTCTGACTGTACCTCCACTTTGGGCGTATAGTCGCTAACAACCTCTGTGCTAAGGCCTGGCTCACCTGGATGCCGGAAAACAGACATTCTAGGGAGCAGGGAGATTTTCCTTGTCCCCAGGGCCTCTACACTCCCCATAGGTACATTTGTGGTTTGGGGGTTTGTCAACGTATTTGTTCCCGAGATACCTCTAGGCTGTGGTTGAAGAGCAGAGAGCTTCTTAGCTTCCACAGCCTCCCTGGCTTCTTCAGCTCCCAAAGACTGGGACCCTAAGTTCACCCCCAGCATTGTTACCCGATGGCTGGAGTCTCGTGAGGCCTGACCACCACTCTCCTCTCTTGGTTCATTCCTGGCCTTTGCTGAACTTAGATGTGACTCTAGGCTGTCCCTTTTGGCCCCCTCTACAGTCTCTCTCTTCCAGATTCTGCCCACAAGTCTGCGAGTGAGGGACTGGGAGGGCGGCTTTCCCTCCTGTTCAGTTAGAGAGGCCTTTGGGGGCCCATAGTGGTCACCAGATGGGATCCATTCTACGGTCCTCTGGATTTCCTCACACACAAGTGAGGGAGCTAGGAGAGGCCTCACCAGGCTGGAAATTGACTTTTCTGTTATCACCTTCTTTACCAAATCGGCCTGCGGAGGTTTTCCTAGGAACTCCGCAAACTTGACTGTTGAGTGGGCCCCAGATACACAGGTGGCTGAGGGGTAAAAGCTAACCTGTTGAATGGGTGAGGGTTGAGTCTTTTTCGACTTAAAGAAATTTATGAGCTGCAGGATCTTGAGGGGTAGGCCCCATCTGTGCTTTACCCAAAACCTTTTAACATGGGTGTCTAGCATCTTTCGAATGTCTGGATCAAGGAAGGAAACCCTACGGGAGGTGTTCACATAGGGTTTCCAACCCTTCAAAACTCCCAGATTTCTGGTTTCCATGTGAGTATCAGACTTGGGGGAAGCATGATTAAGAGCAAGCCAGGATTGACACACATTCCCAGGCCTCAGACCCTCACTGATCTGTCCTAAATTCTTGCCCAAAGGACCTTTCAGGATATTTTCCAGATTCTTGTCTAAGCGCCTTAGTAAATCAATTCCTGAGTCATTCCTCAAGAGCCGCAAGTCACTCTCTGACTCCTCAGGGTTAACCCCATAAAACTTTACTCGGGAGCTTCCTGAGCTCCTGGAAGGGTCTTCTGGGACCTCCCCCAGAATGTGCCCCAGGCCTTGGCCCAGGTCCTGGCTCAGCTGAAACCCCACCTTCTGTGCATCCTTGCTACTTTCACCTGTAAGGGAAGAGGGCCGTGAGGGCCCATGCTGGCCCTTTGCCTCGCACATCCCTGGTAATTCACCTTGAAGCTGCCTTGTTTCTAAAGACTCTTGGATCCTTTGGGGCAGCTCCCACCGGTGTTGGATGAGCCACTTTTGGAGATGTTGTTCCAGTTGCTTCCGGAGCTCAGGACTGATTGGAAAATTCTTAGGGAGGATAGATACTGCCCAGCTGTCCTCAGAAAGATTGGAAGTAAAGACATTAAAGGCTTCCTGAGGTTTTTTGACTCCAGAGCATAAAGAACACTCATCTAGTTGCTTCTGCAACAAGCACCATTCTGAAGGTTGAACCTCAGTTGGGTTAAAAGATTGTGGATTATACTGTGCTGTAGGATAAGATACTTCACGGGGCCTAATTTGGGGTGGAGAGGAAGGTGGTTGGATTGGGAGGGAGGACTGGGGGTGGACCTGGGTTTGGACCCGAGCCAGAGGTGGGGGCTGAAATTGAGGCATTGTTGGAATAAAGGGCCGGGCTTGGAATTCCAGATGGAACAAGGGCTGGGACTGGGAAAGCAGTGGAGATGTTTTAGCTTGCATTTGAACTGGGCAGGCATTCAAAATTCCATTGAAAAGGAAAGAAGGAGATTGTGGTGCTGAAGGGCTCTCAGAGATCCAGGCAGTAGCCACCAGGGATTCACTGTGCAGAGAAGGGAGACCCCAGAAAAGCTGGTTATACTTCTGCTGTAGATGGTTCCCCAGCACACTGGGATATGAGAGCTGTGGAGGACCTGGCAGTTGGGAGGGTGTGGTGTCCTGCTCAGCATCCAGTGATTTCAACATATTCCCTGAGGAATTCAGGTGGCGGTCTGGGCTCATTCGTTTTAGATATGATTCATGTTTTTCTTTCTCCTTCCAAATCTTGATCTCAACTGTCTTTGTGATTTGTATCTCCGGGAGCTTCTGGTCATCAGAGCTGAGCAAAGAGGGGCGACTAGCCTCTGTCTGTCTGTCTGTGGGGCTTCCCAAGAATGAAGCCTTTGGTGGGTCGTGGGAAAGGTGCTTTTTCTGCGGTTCACACTGTGAGGAGGTCGCGGGGCACAAGGCTTTGGCAGCTGCTTGCCACCGGGACAGGGCTGAAGTGGGACAGCTTGAGTGACCAAGGCCTGAAATGCCTGGGGCAAGAGAAGCTGACCAAGGGGTATGTGGAGACATGCTCTGTGGGACAGTGCCCAGTGGGAGAGTCAGAATTGAGTTTGGCAGTGCTGGGGCTGTCAGAGGTGGAGGGCAGCCCTCTGAATCAGGCGGACATGGTAAGGGAGGAGGAGGAGCAACTGGCCAGGGTGAAGGGCTGTCAGGCGGAAGGGAAGGCTGAAAGGAACTCAGTAATGTGTGTGGATGAACAGAAACTGAGGAGGTTGTCGAGCCTGGAGAATTGCTGGAGGCCAGCGGTGGAGGATGTGTGGTCAGAGGAGCCATCGGGGACATGGCAGGAGCAGCTTCTTCCACAGGCTCCCCGCATAGCTGGTGGGCTCCAGCAGGCACTGCTTTGCAAACCTCACCAGAGGGGTCCTGACGTGAGGGCTGATGAAAGCTGCCCTTGTCAGGGAGCTTCCCGATGCGGCTGCAGGAAATGGGAGGCAGAAGCTGCAGCCAGGAGCAGATGGGGCCCCGGAGGGCTGGGCAGGCCAGGCAGGGGGGCGGGGGGGCACCTCCTCTGCCGCAACACTGACATCATAATGCACCTGCTGTTGCTCACCCCAGGGCTTTAGCCACACCCTCTCATGGCTCCCCATCCCTGGGCTGGGGTCACTTGTAGGTTTTGAGAGGAAGGAGGACCCAGGAAAGAAGGGGAAGATTCTTTACCTTTGTAGAAGTGAAACCATGTTGCGAGTGCTCTCCAGTTCCTGCAGATAGTCTCTGCAAGCTGAAAATCAGGAGACTGGGTCATGGTGGGGAAGGCAGAGGCCTAAGAGTCTTTCAGGAGACTGAGGAGTGCCAAGTCCCTTTAAAGGCAATCTTTGAGGTATTACACTCTGGAGCCCAGGCATCAGTGTCTAAGGCCATGTGTCCCTGGCAGTGATGGCAAGGCTCATGGATGGGTTTGTCATTTGCAAAGTGCTTCCACATTCACTACCCCCCGGTGGCCCTTATCGCTGCTCTGTAGGGGAGAAAGGCCAGTAGTCATCTCAGAGGAATCTGAGCAAAGTTAAACAACTTGTTCATAGTTGGACCTGGAGGTCCCACCTCCCAGCCAGGCACCATTGGTCCCCTACAGCCCACAGAGCCCATTTCCAGGCCCTTCATGGCTTCATTCTGAGCACAAGTTTCTGGAAAGTATCCGGGCTCAAATCTCCTTCCCAGGATCCTGCTCAAAGCTGTTTTCTGAAGAATGGACTCTGCCACTGGAATCCTCAGAGACCATGGAGCTGGGCCCTCAGGGACAGGAAGGGTGGGAGCTAACTTTTGGGACATGCAGGGCTGAGTGGCAGGGGCTCACCTTTCAAAGCTCCGCCTTTCTTCCTGTTCCTGCTCCTTCCCTTCGGCTGTACTTGATGCTGATTGATGAGGAAAAAAAAGGCGGGGGATGGCACCAAATTTTAACTCTCCTTTTCTAAGACAAGATGCCCAGTGTTCATGGACAGTGTGACTGTCTTCTAACTCATGGAGCTCTGTGGGTTTTTTCCCCTTTTATTTAATTTTAAAGTGGGTAACAATATTTTCAGTTTTTCTTTGAAGAATGCAAAGAGGGATTTTCTAAGTGATACCTACTACGGATTTCCTCTATCATTGTTTCTCTCATCAAGAAACACACACATCCTCAGACCTAAGTGCCCGTGTGACATCTGTTCGATAGGGTTCTGCTTCCCAAGGCCAGACCTGCACTCCAGCCTCTGCTCTGAGGCTCTCGGGGGGCTCAGCACTGCCTCAGATCAGCCCCAACACAGAGGAAAAGCTCACTTGTGACACCTGCCATGGGAAGGTGGCTTGTGAACCAGAGCTCAGGGATCACTCTTCCTGCAGACTAAACTGAGGAATCCAGTCCTGAGCCACTGGTTGCTGCGTTTGGGACTTGCCCTGGACTCTTGATCTCAGATCCTGGGCTAGAAATCCTCATGTCCACCCTAACCCCTGTCTGGCCTGACTTGTCCCTAGAAAAATGATGTTCTATACTCTCCTGGGAGTTCCCATCCTGGGTGTTACTCTAGGTGATTTAGAAAAATGGAAATAATAATAAGGAAAAAAAAAAAAGAGAATCTCCGTTGGGCTTGAGCTGAACCCCGAAGATTCTTTACCTTCTTGATGTTTCTTTGTTTCCTGGGTGGTGGTAAGGATGGACTCCCCGGCAAGCAGGGGAGTAACAGGAGGAAAAGCCCCAGTCCGCAGAGGACGGCGAAGATGGTGTCCGTAACCCAAGAAGTCGGACTGGAGCTCAGCCAAGTAGCAATAACGCTGTTCAAAGAGAAGAGATTCTCCATCTTCTGAACTGCACGGTTGCCTTCAGGCAATGGAGCACTGGGAGTCTGCAGGAGGGCAAAACCTCCTGTCTGCATCACAAAGCTATGGCCTTGTCACAAAGGGCTCTTGTGGGTGGAAGAGGGGCAATGGGGGAGGGCATAAGAGGACTTGGCTGAACCACTCCCCCTTCCCCACCATCTGGCCTCAGTGGTCCCTGTACCTCCTGGGGTTTCTAGATCTCTCCTTCCAACTCCTCATCCCATCAGAGAGGCCTCAGCCAGTTTTCTATTCTTTCCGTCTGGAACCAAGATACTACCTGGTTCCCCCATCTTTTAGAGCTGCTGACTCGAGGCCCATCAGTTTCAGAGCCTCTGACAACCTGATGTTGACCCTGAAATTTTGGCTGTTTCCCCAGGATGTCCTTTGTCCTCAACTCCAACTTCCCCACATGATGTTTGTGTCTTGTATAAATCCAGCCACAGAATTTAGGTTCCTTTCACACTTATTAGTTTTGTGACCTCTGAGTAGTGTGTGTTTTAGAGCATTTTATATCAGAAGGACCTCCACACAAAAAATTAATTTTTTTTTAATTCATAAGTATGAAAGAATTACAAGTAGTTAAACTTTCAGATGATATTCTTGTCAGTTTGTAGCATTTCTTGTTTAATTGCAGTGTAGATGATTTACAGTGCTATGTTAGTTTCAGGTGTACAACAAAGTGATTCAGTTATACATATAGATAGATACATACTTTTTCAGATTCTTTTCCATTATCGGTTATTACAAGTTATCAGTTATTACAGGTCCCTGTGCTGTACAGTTGATCCTTGTTGTTTATCTATTTTATACCTAGTCATGTGTATTTGTTAATCCCAAACTCCTAATTTATCCCTCCCCCTGCCCCTTCCCTCTTTGGTAACCATAGTTTGTTTTCTATGCCTGTGGGTTTCTTTCTATTTTGTAAATGAATTCATTTGTATCATTTTTTAAGATTCCACACATAAGTGATACTATATGATATCTGTGATTCTCTGGTCTGATTTACATCACTTCCTACGATAATCTCTAGGTCCGTCCATGTTGCTGCAATGGCATTATTTCCTTTTTTTTCTTTGCCCGTGCAGGTCTTTTGCCTCTGTAGGTAGGCTTATTCGTAGGTATTTTATTCTTTTTGATGCAATGGTAAATGGGACTGTTTCCTTAATTTTTCTTTCTAACATTTCATTGTTACTGTATAGAAATGCAACAGACTTCCGTGTATAATTTTGTATCCTGCAACTTTACCAACTTCATTGATGAGTTCTAGGCGTTTTCCTGTAGCGTCTTTAGGATTTTCTATGCAGAGTATCATGCCATCTGCAAACAGTGACAATTTTACTTCTTTTCCAATTAGTAGCCCTTTTATTTCCTTTCCTTCTCTGCTGTGGCTAGGACTTCCAAAACTATGTTGAATAAGAGTGGTGAGAGTGGGCACCCTTTTCTTGTTCCTGATCTTAGAGGAAATGCTTTTAGCTTTTCACCATTGAGTATGATGTTAGCTGTGGGTTTGTCATATAAGGCCTTTATTATATTGAAGTATGTTCCCTCTATGCCAACCTTCTGGAGAGTTTTTATCATAAATGGATGTTGAATTTTCTCAAAAGATTTTTCTGCATCCATTGAGATGATCGTATTTTTTATTCTTCCATTAGTTATAGTTAATGTGGTGTATCATACTGTTTGATTTGTGTGTATTGAAAAATCCTTGCATCCTTGCAATATAGCACTTCTAATTCTGGGGTTATTAGCTTTAAACTGCACAAAGCTTTTGGGACATACTGCAAACACACATGCAAGCGCGTGCACACACACACTCATCATTTCTTAAGCCAATCCAGTACTTTTAAATCCAAGAATCCAAAATCTTCTTAAAAAAATCTTTCTACCCAATGTATTCTCAGTTTGCAAAAATAAGACCGTCCCCACTCTCCACATAAGGTTTGAAACATGTTGTCTTAATCCATTAAGGTGGCTCTAACAATATATCATAGACTGGGTAGATTAAAAACAGCAGAAATGTTTTTATTGTGGTTCTGGAGGCTGGGAAGTAGACAATCAAGTTGCCAGCATGGTCACCTTGGAGGGAGAGCTCTCTTCCTGGCTCAGCCAGAGTCTTCTCTCTGTGTCCTCACATGGTGGGAGGAAGCTAATGAGCTCTCTGCGGTCTCTTCTATTAGGCATTAATCCCATTCATGGAAGCTCACAAGCACTTTCCCACAGCCCCACCTCCCATCATCTTTAGGAGTTAGGATTTCTACATGCAAATTTGCGGGGGGCCAGAAACATTCAGCCCTGTGCACTTCTGCTACATCCAGAAGCCAGGAGTGGGTTCACGTGAGCAAGGCCCTGGCCCTTCAAACCTGCAGGATGAAGAGGAGGAGGAAGGGTCAAAGCCTCAGGGTGGAGTTAGTTCTTCAAACATCCCTAGCGTGTTTGGTACATATTTTCTTTCTAAATGTGCCTCGCCTTCCCCTTCTCATTTCCTCCAGACCCCTGACGCCTCAAGCCCAGCCTGAACCACACAGAGGCAGCTGTAAGTTACACAGAATTCCCTTATAATGCCCCTCTCCATCCTCTGTGGTAACGCAGGATTCACTGAAGGATTTATATGGTAAATTTGTCTTAATGCTCCATGTGGGCTTTAAAATAACCCCCTGCTTGTTGGTAATAATGTTTTTATATAGCTCTAGTGGGAACATGGGAATGTGAGTTTATTCGGCTGTATTGCCATAAACCTGCAGGGTCACAAGCGTATCTTCTACATGTAGTATTGCTATGACAGTCTAGTCTTTTCCTCCTTTATAATAGGCTCACTTTGAATTCAGTCATTTATCAAAATTTAGACTTATCTTCTTTGCATTCATATTTGCCCTCTACAAGTCTCTATTACTTTATTTTCAGTGTGTTTTGTTTGATAAGATTTCTAAATGTCAAAAAAAAAACCCTATGACAATTTTTACCTTGATTTAATTTTTGTTCTATTGTGATTTATTTCTGCCATCTGATAATTATCTTTACTTTCTTTATTGCTACTTTTTGCCCCCCTTTTGGGGGCATCTTCCACTTTATAGATCAAAGGTTCTTCTATTTGAAATTTGGGACTTTTTCAATATTGTAATGGCTTTATATCATGAATTAATTTAATATCTATCTCAGTTTCTTAGCTGTGGATGAAAAATGTTGCCTGCCACATTAGTAAACAAAGGATGCTGCAGCCATCAAGCCAGCAGCCACTGCAGCCACCTGCAACTGTGCACCCTGAGGGGATTCAGAATGGAGGAAAATAGGATACGGGCCCTAGACAGTTAAGGTGCAGATCAAAGGAATGATTTCAGTGAGCCTAGTCTCTTGCATCTCCCCATCCATAGAAAAGAGCTAAGTTGATTAACTTGAGATATCTGGTTTTCTTTAAATAAGTTACCTTTTAATGTTCCAACCACTTGGTTTTTTGTTGCAAAACCCCCATATAATCCTGGCTCCTCCTTTACCTCTTTTTTTTAACATTTTTTATTGATTTATAATCATTTTACAATGTTGTGTCAAATTCCAGTGTTCACAATTTTTCAGTCATTCATGGACATATGCACACTCATTCTCACATTTTTTTCTCTGTGAGTTATCATAACATTTTGTGTATATTTCCCTGTGCTATACAGTGTAATCTTGTTTATCTATTCTACAATTTTAAAATCCCAGTCTATCCCTTCCCACCCTCTACCCCCCTGGTAACCACAAGTCTGTATTCTCTGTCCATGAGTCTTTAGATTCCACATATGAGCGATCTCATATGGTATTTTTCTTTCTCTTTCTGGCTTACTTCACTTAGAATGACATTCTCTAGGAGCATCCATGTTGCTGCAAATGGCATTATGTTGTCTGTTTTTATGGCTGAGTAGTATTCCATTGTATAATATACCACATCTTCTTTATCCAGTCACCTGTTGATGGACATTTAGGCTGTTTCCATGTTTTGGCTATTGTAAATAGTGCTGCTATGAACATTGGAGTGCAGGTGTCGTCCTGAAGTAGATTTCCTTCTGGATACAAGCCCAGGAGTGGGATTCCTGGGTCATATGGTAAGTCTATTCCTAGTCTTTTGAGGAATCTCCACACTGTTTTCCATAGTGGCTGCACCAAACTGCATTCCCACCAGCAGTGTAGGAGGGTTCCCCTTTCTCCACAGCCTCTCCAGCATTTGTCATTTGTGGATTTTTGAATGACAGCCATTCTGACTGGTGCGAGGTGATACCTCATTGTAGTTTTGATTTGCATTTCTCTGATAATTAGTGATATTGAGCATTTTTT
The DNA here is from genome assembly GCF_048564905.1 of Vicugna pacos. Lineage (NCBI taxonomy): Eukaryota > Metazoa > Chordata > Mammalia > Artiodactyla > Camelidae > Vicugna > Vicugna pacos. Next base: position 1,641,106 of record NC_132990.1, read on the forward strand.
CATGTGCTTTTTGATCATTTGTATGTCTTCCTTGGAGAATTGCTTGTTTAGGTCTTCTGCCCATTTTTGGATTGGGTTGTTTATTTTTTTCTTATTGAGTCGTATGAGCTGCTTATATATTCTGGAGATCAAGCCTTTGTCGGTTTCACTTGCAAAAATTTTCTCCCATTCTGTAGGTTTTCTTCTTGTTTTATTTCTGGTTTCCTTTGCTCTGCAGAAGCTTGTAAGTTTCATTAGGTCCCATTTGTTTATTCTTGCTTTTATTTCTTCTAGGAGAAAATTTTTGAAATGTATGTCAGATAATGTTTTGCCTATGTTTTCCTCTAGGAGGTTTATTGTATCTTGTCTTATGTTTAAGTCTTTAATCCATTTTGAGTTGATTTTTGTATATGGTGTGAGGGTGTGTTCTAGCTTCATTGTTTTACATGCTGTCCAGTTCTCCCTTACCTCTTTTGAGCAGTCCTTCAGCGTGATCTCCATAAGTCCTCTGGAAATCCACCAGAGAAAACATAATTCTCAACTTTTGGATTGTGCCTTTTTTTTCCCCCAGTTGACATACCTACGTCAATATTAATATCATTTCAGCAAACCAAGCAAGTACTCCCACCTCCTCTGATTTTGCTTTCTCCATCATGACAGGACCTATTTTAAGGAGATATTTCCTGGAGCCTTGCTTCTGGGCTATTTTGCGTGTGCTACGTTTTCATGTGTTTGTTGGGATACAGTAAACGTCACTAACATTCACCCTCGTTTCTGCAAACCTAACAGCATCTTCCCAGGTTGATTTTTCCTCCTATTGGACCTTTCCCTCTAGGGATATTTTCAGACAGATTTATGTGAAATAAAACTTTTGAGGACTTATTTTCTAACAATATCTTTCTGTGTGCCCTTATATTTAAAAGGCCTTGGTTGCATATAGTTTAAGGCTTATTTAAAATTGTTTCCTTTCAAATCTTTAAACATATTACTCCATCTTATTTTTTTCCTCCAACCTTGCTGGTGAAATTCCTAATGTCAATCAAAATCAATTTTCCTTTAAAGGATGATCTGACTTTTCATTATTTTGACAGAATGTTACAAAACACAGTGAAAATTGTTTTGCACCTATAAACTTAACTAAAATGCAAATGTAATATGAAAGAAATTAAAAACTTCTTGAGACATTCAAGTATACAGGAAACTGAAAAGAAACTGAACAAAGAGCTTCTCATTAGATTCAAGTATGGTTGGATGTCCTGGGAATGAACATGCAAGGAATTAATGCTGACAGCTGGCAGCAGGCCTGGTGAGATGTCTAAAATTAATCATTTATGAAAGAGAACAATAAGAATTAGGTTATCTTCGTGATGTGTTGAAAGAGGTGCTGTTTCTTTTTAGTCCTTCAAAATAAAAACTCCTAAAACAATAAATAATGCACCATGCATGTACAAAATCTGCAGGAAACTACTGTATTTTCATGAATATAAAAGGACATCTATCGTAGGTTGAATTCCCTTTCAGAAATGTCTTTTAGAATTGATGGCATACACTGTTGAGATGACATGATTTCAAACACTCAATGGAGAAAAAAAGATAATTAATTTAAGGCTTAAAATTGTTTCCTTTCAAATCTTTAAACATATTACTCCATCTTATTTTTTTCATGATTCTTGATTCTTGAAACCTGGATTTTTTGGAGGCTTAGTGTATTCACATATGATTTCATTGCCTTGATATGGATCAAATCATGCTACCTGCTATCAAAAGCAACCTATGGATAAAGCATGGAAGGCTTTGTTATATTACAAAAGAGAATGTAAATTACATAAAACTTGACCATATAAACATCAAATTATATTTGCTAAAAGTTGAAAGCCATGATGGGAAATGCTGGAAAGAATAAAAGTTGAGCACTAATCTCCACATTCTGCTAGGCCCATCAATGTTGCACAAAATGGACAGACAATATATTATTTAAGCATAATATTAAGGACAGTACATTATAACCAAAACCAAAAAATGTACTTAAAAAACTTAAAATTAGAGGTTAAGGAACAAGCAGAAAATATACTTCTTCGAGAAGAAACTGGGAGAAATGAGCTATATTCTCTATCATTCATAAGAAGTCCAAATTGACTAAAACTGATCGAATGAATTAGATGATAAAGAAAAAAGAAAATGGTAAAAATAACTTCCCCCTGAATGGTAGAACCAGGGCATGTGGAAAGAAAAGAAAATATATATATATAGTCTTCATTTTTTTAAATTTTTTAAAATTGAAGTACAGTCAGTTACATTGTGTCAATTTCTGGTATACAGCTCAATGTCCCAGTCATGCACATACATACATACATTCATTTTCATATTGTTTTTCATTAAAGGTTATTACAAGACATTGAATATAGTTCCCTGTGCTATACAGAAGAAACTTGGGGTTTTTTAAATCTATTTTTATATATAGTGGCTTACATTTGCAAATCTCAAACTCCCAAATTTATCCCTTCCCATACACATTCCCCTGTAACCATAAGATTGTTTACTATGTCTGTGAGTCTATTTCTGTTTTGCAGATGAGTTCTTATCTAGTGTCTTACCATGTTTGAAGTTAGACATTGCTAATCTACGTGTTTTGTAAAAACAGAAGAATACCCATAAAACAAAGACATGGCTCTATGTTCTGCTTATCTGAGAATTAAAACTCTTATAACAGAAATGATGATGATAGGTTTCACACTTTTAAGGAAGAGGGGCCTCTTGGAAGCACCCAAGGACAGGGGGCAGTGTAGGGGGCTGGGACAGGGGTCGGGGGTGACCTGGCCTGCCCAGGGTGAACACACATGCTCCCTTGTGCGCGCGCGCGGGCACACACCCACCCACCCACCCCAGGAGAGTAGCAAGGGTTTTCTGTCTTATGAGTTTTCATGTCTACAGTGGGTTTTTTTTCTTTTCCTGTTTATTTTTTTCTCTGACAGTGACATAAACTGAGGTAAACATCTGTACCCAACACCCCTCCTAAGGGGCAAAGGGTCCAACCTGACGAGCAGAGGGAGCAGTGAGGGCAGCGGCAGGAGCAAGGCCCTGATGGCAAAGGTGCAGGCCTGGTTCCAGCCCTGCTTCCCTATCAGGCTGTCACTGCCCCTTCTCTGTGCCTCTGAAAACGGGCTGGGCTACAGACCTACGGTCCCTTCCCACCTCTGATATCCTGGATACTACGACAAGGGAGAAACTCCCAAACAGGATCTTAACAGAGGAAGAGGGAAAGAGCGAGACGGCCCACATGAGGGACAGCTACTTGGAATCTTGCTTCCTTGTTATTGCAGGAGACAGGATGTTGAGAGGCCTAAGACACAAGGAGAAGTCGAAGCTGGGAGAGGTGCCCGGATGGGCTCCAGGTGGGCTGTGGGCAGTGATGGGCTTTCTCTGAGACTGGGCCTTTAGTAGGAGGAGGAGTTTGCTATTTACCTGGCATGTGGAGGGTCCCTGTGCCTGCCGGGGAAGTGGGTCTCAAGAGAGATGGGCACACCGGGGAGGGGGAGGCCAGGCCCTGGGGCAACTGCACAGTGTTTGTAAACTGGATCCAGGCAGGGCAGGGGGACCTATAGCCCTTCTGCGCAGTGGGAATGAGGCTAAGTGGAAAGGTGGGGGCTCCAGGCAGAGGGGCCCCTCTGGTGAGCCTGGCCCATCAGGGAGCCCCTGAGCCCCAGGAGGGACCCTGGAAGGTGTGGCCTGGGACAGAGGGTAGAGCACAGCAGGTACAGGGAGCAGCCTCACCCATGCTGAGGTCATTGCGGGGTCCCAGGCCTCGAGAGGGCGGGACTCACGAGGGAGTACCGGGTGAGGCTGGGCTCCTCCAGTCTGTTTTGCTGCCTGGGGCCCTGAACCAACCTGCTGGTGCCTCCTGGCCCGGTTCCCTGAGAACTAAACAAGCAGCTCTCCAATGAAGGCACACAAATGGCAAAAAGGCACATGAAAAAGTTCTCTATATCACTACTTTTCAGAGAAATGCAAATCAAAACTACAACAGGGTATCACCTGACACCAGTCAGAATGGCCATCATTCAAAAGTCCACAAATAATAAATGCTGGAGAGGCAGTGGCAAAAAGGACACCCACCTACACTGTTGGCGGGAATGTATTTGGTACAGCCATTAACGAAAACGGTATGGAGATTCCTCAAAAGACTAAAAACAGACTTACTATATAATCAAGCAATCCCACTCCTGAGCATATATCCAGAGGAAGCTCTAATTCGAAAGGAAATCTGCACCCCCAACGTATAGCTGGACTACTTACAATAGCCAAGACATGGAAACAACCTAAATCTCCATCAAGAGACGACAAGATAAAGAACCCCTGGTATCTTTATACAATGGAATACTACTCAACCATGAAAAGGAATACAATATGTATTTGCACTAACATGGATGGCCCTGGAGAATGTCATTCTAAGTGAAGTAACCCAGGAAGAAAAAAAATACCATTTGATATCACTCATATGTGGGTTCTAAAAAAGAAAAGGAAAAATGACCTAATTTATAAAACAGAAACACATTCACAGACATAGAAAACAAGCATATGGTTATCAGACTTGGGAACTGAATGGGAAGGGATCAACTGGGAGATCGAGATTTGCAGATATGAAGCAGTACATATAAAACAGATAAGCAAGGTTACACTGTAGCACGGGGAGCCATACTTGTCACCTTGTAGCACGTTATGGTGAAAAAGAATATGAATATCAGTAAATGTATATTCGTGTATGACTAAAGCACCTGCTGTAAACCAGAAACTGATACAACATTGTAAATTGACTATACTTCAATTTAACAAAAAATAAAATAGACTGTCTATAGAGCCACACACCAGGTATGCCGCCACTCTGGAACGCGGAAGGAACTTCCGGTTCTTGCTTTCCTGCCACAGCCCTGCAGGGAAAGTGTCCCCTCACCCACCCAGGCCCAACTGCCCTCTGCCCCTCCCCCACTACAGAAGGTCCTGAGCCTCACATTCTACTGTTTAAATTCAAACTTCACCTGCCTTTGCTTGAATTCTGAGCATCTGCTGGAGCAGTTAACTCACTCTCTGGGTCCTCGTCTGCATTTCTCTCATTGAGGCTACCAGGCAGCGCTGGTCTGTGCCCACGCCTGTGGGAATGGCTTTACAAAAAGGTAAGCCTGAATGCTGGGGATATGTTCTCAGAGACTCTGCCACCCCTCAAATCCTTGGGGTTCACATGTGATATTTCACTGTGGACACAGAGGTGGACTAAAGTGGAGGAAGGAGAGAGCCCTGAATGCCCAAGGACATCTCGCCTGGGGAGCCTGGGGAGATGGTGGAAACCAAAGATCACAAGGGGAGGAGGGCTCGTTGAAGGTGGATCAAAGAGACTCAGGGGAACTGCCCTGGGTGTGGAGAAAGGACAGCAGCAGGCAGGGTGGTTCTTTGTAGAAGGGAGACAAGCCACTGTGAAACCTGTGTGTCAGGGTTAGTAGGTCTGAGCTGGTGGCACAGGGAGGGTCATGGGGAAAGCCTAGCCCTGTACCTTGTTCCTTAGGCACCTGGAGCTTGCCCCACGATTTCCTTCTAAGGGATCTGAACCGGGGCATCCTGTATCTAATAGGGGCACGGGGAGAGAAGGGCTTAGCCAGAAAACTGTTCAAAGGGGGGATCTGTGGCCACATCTGCTATGAACTGCTTTCGCCAAGAGCTAGGCAGGAAGTTACTCTAACTGCCACAGCCCAGAACTTCTCCCCTCCTTCCAGCCCAGGACTCGCTCCTCAGTTCAGGTAACTGTTGCCCTGGATCCCGCAGGGGATGGGCAAACTCTCGGCTTCAACCAAGACAGGGCTTGAGGCCCCCAGTTGTTCTGAATTGGTCTTCCTTTTGTGGAAACGCACTTCTGCAGACACTTGTGATAGCTGTCCAGCATCTCAGGGAGGACCGTCAGGCCTGCCTGTGACATGAGAAGTTTGTTCATATTTCACGCCAGCATTTCACGGACAGGGAACAGACATGGAGTGCGGGTGGTGGTGCTAGAACATGAATGAAGGCTGTTTCCTTTTTAAAGGGGAGGAGCGGAGCCCGGGAGCAGGAAGACAATCTTCTGTGTTGTTATTAACACCCTATGGCACCTGTTCTGACTCAGTAGGGGCCCTGGGGAGTGTGCCTTGTTCTCCTGAACAGGGATGTGTTCCAGACAACCGTATCAATGAAGGCACCTGGCTCGTGCCTTCTTAGTCTGTCTTCACTTTCCATCGCTGGGAAATAGAAAGGGAAGGAACACAGGAACTCTATTCCTTGGCCTTTTCTACTCCTCTGCGGCCATCACTGGCTGTGAAAGGACGGAAATCACACATGTGGCTGCTTCTCAGACCCCTGTTCCAGGAGCAGAACTCCTGAGTGATGGCAGTGACTCTGGGCACTGGGGATGGGGTGGCAGAACCCAGCCCATGTTAAGTGTCTGCTGCGGGCGGCCCTGACGTCACGTGCACGCTGGGCCAGTGTGTTACGGATTTGCGTCAGGGTTCTGCGGGGAGAGATGTTTCCAGCATTTCTGTTTTGTTGTGTGAGTCCAGGAAAGAAAGAAAGAGGGTTTATACTAAACATCAGGAAAAAGAAGAGTAAGGAGGAGGTGGAACCTTAATATTTTAGACACTGCCTGGTTCACAAAGGCCCTTTGGGTGCCTACAACTTCCCTTGGAGAAGCTCTCTACCTGCTAGTGAGCCTGCAAAGGAGCAGGTGTCCACCCACCTCCGAGACTTAGGAGAGACAGCCTGTGAGAGTCAGGTGCAGGGGAATTCCTTAGGGAGGCCCTGCGAGTCGGTGCTTGCTGAGGCTATTTCTTCCCAGCAAGCAGGGGTCAGGGACCTGGGTGAATGGGAGCAAGTTCCCTACTGGAGTAATTCCGACTTAGAGGTCAGAGCACGAAAACTAGTCCAAGACATCTGCACATGGCACAGCCTCCCCTGTCCAAATGTCCTTCACCTGCTGACACTGACTCTCTGATTCCCCAGAGAGCCCCAGTCCTGGTTGCCCATTCTCAACCTCCACTCACCCCTTTCCTTTGTCTCAACAGCATCTCCACTGCTGGGAACGGATGTGCTCCTGAGCACTGGTGCCCCCCTGTCTCCATTCATGGCACTTCCCTCTCCCCCACCCGCTCCTGGCCCCCAACACCGGCCACCCTGGGAGCAGCACCTGCCACCCTCCTTGACCCCATCGTTCCCTCCTGGCACCACCCTGCTGCTGCCAGCTTTCCCCACGACACCTTTGGTGGCTACTGGTGGCCAGGTCCCCACTGCCACTGGGCCTTGCAACATCCCTGTCTACGTAAGATCGGAAGTGAGGCCAACAGAGTTCCCTCCGATGCAGAGCTTCGTTCTCCCTCCAGGGACTGTCACCTGGGGTGCACCAGGGGCCCTCAGTGGGACTACTTGCCCTGCTCCCCAATCCTTAGCACCCCAAGTGACCACCCCAGCTGTTGGGGTAACTCAGGCTGGCACGGGAGGCTGGGCCCCCGGCCGTCCCTCTCAAGCTCCACCACCACCTGTACAGCTGGCCCCCAGCATGCCCCCCATCAACACCGGGCCATGGCCACCTGGCGCATCCAGGGACGGGAGTCTGGCCCCCTCCCAGTCTCAGCCACCTCAGGATGACTCCTTTAGCTGCAACAACATCTACAAGCACTACCGGCGTTGGCAGCGCTTCAAGAGCCTGGCCCGGAGGCACCTTCCCCAGAGCCCTGATGCACAAGCTCTCTTCTGCTTTGTCATGTGAGTCAGTTCTCGGGGGCACATGAGCTCATCTGGAGCTTCACATGGAGGACTTTGGGGTGAACTTGCAGGTTAGGTTTCTAGGGATCCCGGAAGGGAGGTCTGAGGGTGATGTCCACGCTATGACAAGGCACATTGTCCATCATGCGCTCACACTTCCAGTCCATGACATCCATTCAGTGCCTTCTCTCAACTGAGCCTGCCACCCTAGGTGAGTCCAGTTGACTTTACCTCCCACGATTATCTTAGGAATACTTACTGAAGACTGGCAGTCAGAGAGGGTGTTGGGGAAGGTGAGGAGCCACGGATGGGATGCCACCCTCTCCTGTGCTGCTGTCTCGTCGGAACAAAGGGCTTGAGTGTGGGATGGCCAGGGGACGCCACTGCAGAGGAGGGGTAGGATCTACACGGCCCAGGGGAGAGCTGTATGCAGACCTCGTCCTCATTCTTCTGGACAATTCTAGCTGAAACACGGAGATTGTAGAGCTCTCCTAGGGGCAGGGACTGTCTCCTACTAGAGTTGTGAGCTTGACAGGCATTTCCACCTGACACGGGGACAATTACAGGTGATTCAGAGGACTGGGCAGGAGCCCCCGTGGGCTCGTCTGTGAACACTCAGTCATGCTGTGTTGGGGGACGTGTGGTCCATCGTGCCGGGTGGGGTCAGGCTGGTGGGGACTGGGCTGTTCACTGAGACTGACTCTGAGGGCTCACAGCCCAGTGCTTCGATCCCTGGCCCGACTCAAGCCCACCATGACGCTGGAGGAGGGACTGCGGCAGGCCGAGCAGGAATGGGAGCGCACAAGCAACTTCGACCGCATGAATTACTATGAGATGGCAGCAAAGTGAGTCCGTGTCCTGGGCCCAAGGGCTGTGGTGGGTGAGGGCGACACCCCAGAGCAGAATCTGGCTGTGGTCAGAGAGGAGGAGGGAGGAGGGAGCTCCCCCAGCACAGGGTCCCCACAGCCCAGAAGCCGGACCCCTCTCCAAAAGCCACTCCCGCACCCTGACAGCTTGGGTCTATTCGTCCTCTGCCCGGGGCTCCGCCCTCTCCTGAAGTGGCCTTCTTCGCCTTGATGAAGAGCTCACCTGGGGTGGAGTGGGGAAACTGTGAGCCCGGTGGGGGTCACACTGCAGCCCTAGTGGCTGTGCAGGGAAATGTGTTCCACCCACCAGCCTGCTGCCTCCTTAGTGCTGAGGGGCTGGCGGCCACTGACATGGAATTTGGGACCCTCTCTCCTCCTGAAGTGTGGCCTGACTTCGTAACCTGGTGTCCCTCCTGAGGAGGCTGGGCAAGCCAGCCTGTCCTTCACCACAAGGGTCTCTGGCTCTTTCTGAGACTCCTTCGTGTTAATCCCCTTTATTTAAAAAACCGAAAACAAACAAGCACTTCTCAGAGGAAAGGAAACCCTCTCCACTGACCTTAGCGTTCACACCCTACAACCTGTCCTGGGCCCTGTCTCCAGGCTTATGTTCCAGGACTCTCAGCGTCAGCCCAGGATCCTGGATCCGGGCAAGGACCCCCGTGGGGAACACATGCCTCATCTGGCCTCTGGCTGTCAGCCCTTCCTGTTTCTGGACACGGGCAGGGGGCAAGTGGAGGGTCACCTGTGGGCCTTCCATCCAGACCTGGTTCATTTATGGACCTGGGTCTATGCTGCTGAATGCCCTGCAGTGCTGGGGAGGCAGGGGTGTCCCCAGATCTGCTATGTGCCCCAGGAGCAGCTCCCCGCTGGCGATACCACCTCACAGGGCAGTGACCACCCCCAGCACATCTTCTCCTGATCCCTCCATCCCTGCAACCTGGGTGGGCTCCAGAGCCCAGGCCTTTTTCTCAGCATGGCCTGTGCCACCCTCACCCCTCAGGTTCAAGGAGTTTGAGGCTGAGGATGAAATGCAGCCTCAGCACTTGCAGTGTATGAAGGGGGTGCAGGGCCTGCCTCCTCCAGCCCCACCGAAGCTGGAACCGTGGGGGCCCCCAGCCCCAAAGGTGGGCCCACAGCCAGGCACCCACGTGCCCACTGCAGCTGAACACAAAGGTAACAGGGAGCTAGGGATGGCCACCGTCCCCACATCAGTCTTCTTCCCTCAGCGGTGCACTGGTCTTTCCACCTGCACAGCCACCCAGAGGGGGTCTCGGCTGCCCTCTGTCACTACGGGGTATCGACTTGCTCAGTTGTGGAACTCCTCTCCCACCTCCCTGTCTGAGGGCTCCACAGAAAGCCTGCCTCAAAAGTGGGCTGGATGGGGAGATCACTGGAAACCTGCAGGTTGCACACGTCCTCACACGTGGCTCTCTTAGATGCTCCCACTTACCCGTCCCTCCTCACACCCTGTCACTGAGTGGAAATGCAGGTGGTCTTGATCCCACCCACACCCACGTCCATGTCCCCCAAACACTGCCCTACCCGACGCGCGCACTTCATGGTCACGAGCTGGATGCGGGAGCCCCTCACCCTCCTTTCCTTCTCTTGCTCTGCCTTAGCCTCCGTGCCCATGAAGGCCAGCCCCACGGCCAGAATCAACCACCCACAGCCAGACAGATCCTGGCTGTCCCCAGAGACCAAGGAACCCGAGGAGATTCCCCTTGAGGCTCTCAGCGAGTATGAGGACACCTTGGAGGAGCTGCTGGGGCCTGTCCTCTCAGCCACTGGGGAGCCAGAAGCAGCATGCCCTGAGGACGGGACCTACCCGGACCCGGGTCTCCTGAGCTACATGGACCAGCTGTGTTCCCAGGAAGACTTTGTCTCCAAGGTGGGCTGGGCCTGGAGCCTGGGGGCTGCAAGATTCCAGGGACTCCCACTCTCAGCACCCAGGATTGGGGTTCTGCGCAGGCCTTTGGGACTTAAGCTCTGCTACTTGTCCCTGAGCTCGGGGGGGGGGGGGGCCTGACGGCCACGGTGCTGTAAAACATGCCACCTTGTAGAGAATGGGGTGGGTCTCTGCTGTTCACTTTTGCTCCAGGTGTTCGTGGCTCACAGGTTACTCCTGGCCAAGGACGCTCACAGCCTTTTCCTTCCATCTTAGGTGGAGGACATCATTCACCCTCAGTTCCTGGTGGGTTTACTTTCCCCAGAGTCACAGCTGGATCCCTTGGCACTGGCTGAGAAGTTAGAACAGGAGGAAGGACTCACCCTTGAAGAGGTGAGCCAGAGGAGCGGGGGGCATTCAGGGAGACGAGGGAGGGAGGGAGGGACTCCAGGTAGAAGAGGGAAGGCACGGGACACCCAGGGAACCAAGGGGGGCAGGACCCAGGTGAGCCGGGGGAGGGATCGGACCCCAGAACAGGAGGCCCACAGGGCTCTGCTAAACCTTTTCCTGCCTGGAAGGCCTGGCACTGTGGAGGGCCTGCTAGGGACTGGGGGCAGTGCAGGACCATAGGAAGGAGAGGACGGGGGCCCAGTGAGAAAGGAAGGACACACAGCTGGGAATAAGGCCCAGGAGGACAGCAGGAGTGCTACAGTGTGCATTCTTTGATTGGACTCCTGGAGACATCCCCCCATCTGTCCCCCAGTGCCACCATTCCGCTGCCCAGCCCTCCTTCTCTCCTCACCCGTCTATTTGCGGCCAGTAACCGTCCACTTCCCTCCTAACAGCTGGTGCAGAAACCACTCCTGACCCTGAACGAGGAGTTGGGTGAGTCTGATGTCACCCAAGATGCCCAGAGGCGTGACCACGGCCCCCAGCTAGGGGTCAGCGATGAAGAAAGCCCACCAGAGACTGAGTCCAAGGAACCTGCGACCAGCAGCGGAACAGAGAGTGGCCTCCTCAGACCCAAACTCTATATGCACTCTCCAGGACATGAGGCTTTCCCTACATGCCAGGCTGGACAGCCCCTCTCTGCTCCCCAGGGTCAGAGGCGCACTGCACCGAGCCTGGGACCCAGGGACGCCTCAACTGTCAGAGAGACCTCTCCTCTTAGGGAGGACGCAGGGCCAGGGCCAGGGGGTGGGTCCAGTGAGGACAAAGAGGAGGTTCCCAGTCTGGACTTTATCTTGGCCACTCAGTACTGCCTCATGCCCTGGGGAGGGAAGTCCCACAGCTCTGCCCCAGGGCCCTTGAGATTTCTCTGCCCTGGAGTTCAGGGGGCTCGCCAAGGCCCCTCCCCTCAGAGGATCGGACCTAGCGCAGCTCCTCCACCAGCTGCCAGACCTAGGAAGCGGGATCTGTGTGGAGGCCAGGGGTCTGATGACAAGCTGCCCCAGCCCAAGCCTGACCTCGGGATCTCTGGGACGCCAGCCTTGCCTCCGGGGCTGGTGCGCCCCTCACAACCGAAAAAGAGGAGGTGTGACCCATCTGTTGGAGGGAGTGGGAGGAGGAGGAGAAAGAGGCACTGCAACAAGTAATCAGCCTCCAGTGCCAGGTCCCCAGGGGACCTTAGGGGCTCTTCCTCATCCAGTGCTGAGCCTGCTGATGTACAGGACAGGGAGGGGGGCAGGGAGGGAGTGCGGGACCATGAGGGCCAGGGTGCGGTGGGGTGGGGTGGTGGGAGCTGGAGGGTGGGGGAGGTGGGTCTGGGTGGATGTGGTTGGGAGCAGCACCTTGGGGTGATATATTTTAAATGGGAATAAAAATACTTTTGTTTGCAAATGTTCTCAGACCACTGTAGTCTTATTCGTGTCTGGGCTGCTGCACAGAGAGGGCTCCTCAGAGGGAGGACGAGGCGGTCCCCGGAGCTATGGATCCACAGGGGGCCGACTAGATCTGCCTCCACATTGACACGGGGTCCTCAGATGCTCCTGGGAGCCCCCAGCTCTCACTGCCCCCCGGAACCCCCGCATCATCCTCTTCTCTCAAGCCTGCTTGCCCACGGGCCTGTGGGACATCCCATCATCACCTATAACCCTGAACAAACTAGGGATGGAGAGCTGTTTCCATGCCTTTCAGCCCTCTGCACGCTAACCAGTTCTCTAGGATGGAGCCTGGAGACAGCCCTGGTCTTTGGGCAGCTTCTCTCTGCTTCCCTGAAGCGGCCGGATGACAGGCCAGGGCTTCCCGTCTCGGTGTCCTGACCAGAGACGAAGAGCCTTGGCCTGAGGGACAGGACTTCCTGCCTCTCTGCCCCGTCGTACAGGGAGCCTCCTCTAGTCTCCGGGGATTCCTGCAACGTGGGAAGTGGTGGAGGCAGCTCCCGCTTAATCCCAAGGACACATGGGGACTAGGCTGAGAGTAAGTCCACGGGGCGTCTGTTAAAGGTGTGTGAAAGGGGAATGACAGCGGGCGCCGCTGTGGGATTTGTGGGATTTCTCTGCGGGAGCATCCTGGTCCAGCTGAGGGTTTCCAACACGCTGGGCTTTGACTGCTCATCTGGGCACTGGTTAGCTGTATGGTGTGTTTAGTTTGCGAAAATGTATCAGGCTGTGAGTTCTGATATCTGCACTGTTCTGCGTACATATTATATTTCTACTAAAGTCAAAAGTTAAAAAATAATAAATTTAAAACAACTTTCTGAAGTAAAACAAAAAAGAGAGAAGCAGAAAAGAGCAATTATCACTGCACGATGAGGTCGTCACAATACCATCCCACAGCACAGAAGAGTTTCCAAATGCACTTCATGAAGCAAGTGTAACAATAACCCTGAACCACACAGCCTGCACACACACACGCACGAAACAGACATGATACGACTTACGAAGAGCAGGACAAAATATTGAACTTCTAGCAAACAGAACCCAACGGCACATTACAACAGACAATACAACAAATACCAAACGCCAAGCGGGGTTTACTCCAAGGCTGTAGAGGAGGTTCAACAGAAGGAAACCATTAACGTGATCCTCACGTTAGTAACACTAAGCAGAGTGTTAACCTCTCGTTAACGATCATCTTCATGGAGGCAAAAAACACACTTGACAAAATTCACTCATCTATGTGAAAACAAGCAAAATGGCAAGTGCTGGCTACTGCCATAAATAAAACACACCTCAGCTCAATGCCAGCACCTTACTTAACAGGGAGACACTAGAGGCTTTCCTGCTCAAGCCAGAAACCACGGAAGGCCAAAATATTCGCCAATTTACGTTAAAATAGGTTAAGTATTAAATTCTAGGATGTGGGAGAAACATTTACCGGCTCTTGAATGCTACATCCTGCCTGCTGGGGTAACCAGAAGCACTCCTGAAGTTTCTATGAAACTTTGGCCTTCTTGTGACTAATTTCTGTAAAGGGCTCTTTCTACCAGTTATGTCAGAGTGGACAGAGACTCGGGAACGTCTTTTCTTTCCAGCTCACTTGGGACTAAAGAAAGAATTTACAACACTCCTAAAGAATATCACTTTTATCATCACTTGAATGGTAAGGGGTCAGAGCTGTCCTGAAAGGATGCTTGCAGACATTAGCGAAACACAGAACAGGCGGAATGGCTCAATATGCAATACCGCTTAAAGCCTCTCCAGACGGGACAGAATCAAAAAGAGGTGTTGGGGAGGATGTGAAGAACTGAAGCACCTGACCCCTGCCGACAGAGTGTAAAATGGTGCTCTGGAAAATGGCTTGGTGGTTTGTTAAAAAATTAAAAACACACCAATCGGCCGAAGTGTCAAGGCATTAAAGCCAAAGCGGTGTGAGGAACTGCTGTGTCCTGAAGGGGACCAAGGAGACAGGAGCTAAGTGCACCACGCGCCCACCAAGCAGGGTCTGAAAAGCAGGAAGCTGTCCTGGGCTGGCGCTCACTGCCCGACGGGCACGGCCGTGTTACGGATATGCAGGAGGGCCGTGTGCGGTGTTCTGGGGAGCCGGGGCACTGTACCAACAATTTACTCTCAGATGATGCAGAGGAAAACCTTCTTTGTATTGTTCTTACACTATTTTTATACACTTAAGATGGCCGAAAATTCTGTTAAATATACAGCATTTAAAACATCTTAACTTATTACATAAGAAAACATCATGCCCTCCCCTTACACTCTCTCCCCTTTTAATTATTTTGGTTTTCTTCACGGCACCTACCAGTAGCTGAAGCATCATGTGCGCAGGACAGACAGTCCGCCTGCCCCTCTGAGAGTAAACTCCTGCAAGCGCTGGAACCGGGTCTGGTCTCCACGCTGCTCCAGTGCCGGCACAGTGGCCAGTGCACAGGGTGTTCATATGTGTTCAATAAGTTAACCTGTAGTCTTATTATGGTTTAAAATAAATTCATTTACCATCCCCTCCCCCAAAACACGCACACATCACTCCCCCACAGCAACTCTACCCCTGTGTACCCAAGAGAAGTTAAACTGTATGTCCACATCAGAACTTAAGAGATGAATGTTCATGGCAGAGTCATTCACAGCAGACAAAAACTGGAGACACTCTAACTGTCTATAATCTAGTGAAGCCATCCAATTAATTACTATTTGAAAACAAAAAGCAACAGAACTCTTAGGCCTGGCAATAACACAGACAGAAAACATTATTAATATTTTAATCAAGAAATCGAGAAGACAAAATAAAAAATAAAAATAGATGAAAGCCAAATTTCTTCTCTCTAGCACAGGGAACTATATTCAGTATCTTGTAGTAACCTTTAATGAAAACATATGAAACTAAATATATGTATATGTCTATATATGTATGACTAAAATATTATGATGTATACCAGAAATTGACACACTGTACCTGACTATAACTCAATTAAATAGTTTTTAAGCAATAAGCAAATAAAAATATCACTTATTCAAATAGTATTAATATTTCAAGTAAGAAATCCTTCATAAAACCAGCATCGTTAACCAACATTTACTAAATACTAATAAAGCACAATATAAATTAAACTTATATTAAATATCATCAACCTGAAGGTTCAAGGCTATATTCTGGACCCAGGATTCTAATATTCTAGAATTTATAGTTGGCTCTTACATGAGAAAGGAGAAAAAGAATTACACTAAGAGGACTTGACACTGCACCTAATAGAGACGCAAGTCACGTAAGTCGACGACCTGGACAGAAGTTACCAGATCTAAATCATTTTCAGACGAGGAAATATTCTTATCAGATTTAAGAAAAACAAAAAACAAAAAAAAACCCCTTTCAACTGACATGTCATGAAACTAAAGACTTTCTTCAGTACACATAGAAGCATTCAGTCCTTCGAAGGGCCCAAGGGCATGATAGGCAATTCCTAGCCTCTCACAATGGAACCTGGTGATTGGCACACTTACCAGCAGGTGCACAGCACTTAGATCTATGCCAGAGGAGCGATGCTGTGGGCCATACAATCTTTACCTTCAAGGACCTTATTTTCTTTAGATCTGACCTAATTTAACTTCCCTTATGGCTCCTACGGCTCTGAGTTCAAGTGAATCTTCACAGCTCTATACTGTAAAGCCCTCTGTTCCTAAAGAGAATGAAAATATTCAACTCTTCTTCCTTTTTTTTTTTTAAAGAATTTTAACTAGTCTTTTCACTTAGCTAGCATACTTGGTAAAACATTCCCTCTACGCATTTCCAAAATTAAGACCATGCAAATTCAAACACGATTCTGAAATAAATTTGCTTGTAAGAGTAAAATACCCTAAAATTCCAAATGTATTATTAATAACACTAAGGGAAACAGAGAGTAATAAAAGGGCTCTGGCAACGGAAAAAGGATCTCAGTCTACAATCTCAAGCCTCACTCTTTAGTTGTGAGACCTCAGGAACTGGCTTCACCTCAAAATACTTTCTCATCTGAGAGAGCACTGCCCTTCCCTCTCTGCAGGGTGGCTGTTGAGGTAACATGAGGTAACCTAGCACAGTACCTGACACGAAGTGTTCAGAAATAGTTTGCTTCCTTCCTTCGGCACAAAGGACACACTCACATGAAGGTTTAGGTGTAAGGGAGCCTACACTTCCACAACTCTCCATCAACACAAAATACGACATGTAGTTCGTTCTAATACAACAACAACAACAACAACAACAACAACAGCAGCAGCAGCAGCAGCAGCAGCAGCAGCAGCAGCAGCGACACCCTCACCCCTATTCCACCAATGCCGCTGAGGAATCGGGAGCCAGACAAGGTAGCTTGGAAGTACTTTTGCAAGAACTCCATCAGGGCGGCATACACACTGAGCACTAAAGCTGTAACAGGGAAAGTCCGCAGTCATTGTGCTAAAGCGCCTGGATGCCTTTATGCTAGTACGACAGCTCACGAGGTTCGGTAAAAGGGGGAAACAGTCAAATTAGGCCCCATTCCAAGTGACCCCTTAAGAAATAAAGACAGCGATGCTGACTTATCCTTCCTGAAACGTCAACAGTACCATCCCCAAGTCCATTTAAAAACCTCAAGATTGAAACAGTCCACACCAACACTGGTGCCGCTTCCTGCCGTTTAGAAAGCCTGCGCAGGAGAGCACCCCTGGCAGCACGCAAGGTGCTGAACCAAAGCCGGCCGCGGAAAACGGAGGCGAGGGGGGCAAACAAGATGATGATTTCGGGGTCGTGCACACACGCCGCTGCCAAACGCTTTCCAGACCGCGGCCGCCGCCGCCGGCACCTGAAGGGAATTCGCGGCTTCACAGTCGGACGTCAAGGGAAGCCCGCGAGGCCAGCACTCGGCGGTGATGGGCCGGTTCCCGTCCTGGGGGGTCCCTGGGTGCCACGGTCCCGACCTCCACCCCACCCTCCAGGGCCGCCCAGGGAAGGGCCGTCCCGAGAAGCGCCGCGAGCAACGCCCCAGCGCGAGAGGCCTGGCCCGACCCGAGACCCTCGGCGCGCGGACAGCAGAGCAGCCCGCCTGGGGTCGGGACCGGGCTCGGGCTCGGGGGCTCGGGGTCGCGGGGCCGGGGCCGACGCCGCAGCTGCGGGCGGGCACAACCGGCACGCTAGGGGCGGACACTTACCACTCGACGCCGCGGGAGCCCTCGCCGAGGTGGCAGGTTGCTGCAGCGCGGCACGCGGTCGATCACCTGCCCGCGGAGCACCTCGGGGCGCGCGCGGCCGCCGCCCGGCCAGCGCCGCGCCTCCCGGAGGGACCGCGCCGCCGCCGCTGCAGCCGCCGCCGCTGCAGCCGCTGCCGCCGCTGGCCGCGGCAAGCAGGGCCGCCGTCGCTCTGGAAAGCCGCAGGGCTGCCAGCCGCTCCAACTGACCGCCGCCTGCCCGACGAAATGACCCTTGGGCTGGAGCCCTCGCCGAGGTGGCAGGTTGCTGCAGCGCGGCACGCGGTCGAACACCTGCCCGCGGGGCACCTCGGGGCGCGCGCCCGCCGCCGCCGCCGCCGCCGCCGCCGCGCTGGACACGAAGTTCCGCGGCTGCCGCTCGGCCAGCGCCGCGCCTCCCGGAGGGACCTCGCCGCCGCCGCCGCCGCCGCTGTCTGAGGGAGCAGGACCGGCACGGTTGGGGAGACCCAACAAGCCGCCGTCCGCTCGACCAACTGCCGCCAGCCTGCCTAACTGAACCTTTTGCGGGGGGAGGGAGGGCGGGGCTGAGGAGGGCGCCGGGGCGGGGCCGGGTAGAGCACGCGCGCGGATTGGCTCCCGTGGCCCGGGGGCGGGTCTGGTGGCCACACAGATTTCTACTCTAGTCTTTTTCCTATTAGGAACAATTCTGCTGTGAACTTTTGTACACAAGTTTTTTCTTTTTCTGAAACCAAATTACTCACTGCAATTTTACTTGAACTTCATAGATGACAAAAACTAAAACAAAAATAGAGTAATTCCTGCACTTCAAATAAATGTATCTTTGTAACTGGAAATATTGTTTGATAAAAGATCTCTATGACGTACAAAAAGAGCTAATGATAAATAAATAGATAAATAAATAAATAGATAAATAAATAAATAAAATTATGAAATGCATTAAACTATTGATTCCGTTTTGAAAGATTAACATTAATAGATTCCCTTCTGAATTTTGAATAGTTATATATATTTTTAAAACATTGTTCATTTTTGCAATATTTCAAGTCTAGTTGGTAACTATAATTCCTAGGATTTATAAAAGCTTGTTTCAAATATAGAACACGCTCACAATTTAAAGTTAACATAATACAAAATACCATACATTGAGAAGTTTCACTTCCACTCTTGTGACATTAGTTTCCCCTGCCATTATTAGATAACTACTTAGTTTCTTATATATTTCCAATGTTTCAGATACAACCAAAAATGAAAATACACCTTATTTCCCACTTTTCTCACAATTGTACATTTTTTTAATTTAACAATATTTTTGGATAATTTTCCTTATGCATACATAAACATGCGTGTTTCCATTCTTTTTAATAACTATGGTACTTTGTTGTGGGATGTACCTGTCTCAGATCAATGGATCCTCGGTTTTTGTTTTTAATGTTACAAAATTACAAATAATGCTGCAATGAATAACCACATATATACATCATTTCATATGTGAGGAGGTTTTATAAAAATCTTAGATCCATAATTATTTAATGCTTTTTGTATTTAACTCTTTTCATAGATGAAATACCTTAAAAAACAAAACTATTTTCTCTATTCCTGAGGGATGTTTGCTGATATCCTTGTTTAGCTTCTCTCTGATCTCATCAGATTTCATTGTCAAGCAATATCTTTTTTTTTCAATAGACTTTATTCTTTTGAACAGTTTCAGGTTCACAACAGAATTGAGCAGAAAATACAGAGAGTTCACATATAGCCCTCCCCACCCACACATATGTACTCCCCTACCCTCAACATCCCTCATCAGTTTGGCATATTTGGTACAATCGATGAACCAACATGGTCACATTATTATCAACCAAAGTCCATGGTTTGCATTAGGGTTTACTCTTGATGTTGTACATTCTATGGGTTTTGACAAATGCATAATGACATGTAGCCACTGTAAATCATATAGAATAATTTCATTGCCCTAAAAATCCCTTGTGCTCCATCTATTCACTCCTCCCTTCCTCCCTCTCCTCAAACCCCCTGGAAACCATCATCTTTTTATTGTTTCTGTAGCTGTGCCTTTTCCAGAATGTCATTTGGTTGGAATCATGCAGTTAACAGCCTTTTCAGACAGGCTTCTTTCATTTAGTAATATGTCTTTGAAGTTTCCTCCATGTCTTTCATGGCTTGATCATTTTTTTAACTGCACATGTATTTTTAAATTTACATATATGTACTGTTCATTGTTCCTAAGAACATTTAGAGCTTTAGCTTTTTAAACTTACACAGTTATCACAGGAATGAAGCCAACCACAAAATAAAAAGTAGCTCAAAAAGATACATACACTTTGCTATTAGCAGCAGCATCATTTATAATTGCCAAGATATGGAAACATCCTAAGTGCAAATCAATAGTTGAATAGATAATGGAGATGCAGCATGGAATGGAATACAACTCACCCATTAAAAAGAAGGATATTTTGCCATTTGTGGCCCTTCGCTTTTCTTTTTTTCACGTCAAAAACCAGAATTTTGTAACTGGCAGAGACATTTCCATTACATCAAAAACAACAAGATACCTAGAAATAAACTTAACCAGGGAGGTTGCCTATACTCTGAAAACCGAAATGACACAAAGAAATGGAAAGTCTTCATGTGCTCTTGGTTTGGAAGAATCAACACTATCAAAATGGCCACACTACCCAAAGCGATCCACAGATCCAACCCAAGCCCCATCCCAATAGTCATGGCATTCCTCACAGAACTAGAACAAACAATTCCAAAATGTATAAGGAACCACAAAAGACTGCAAACAGCCAAAGCAATCTGTTGTAGGTCTCTTTTATTTCTTCTCTTTCTTCTCTTTTCTTATGGTTTGATGACTACAGAAGGTTAACATTAGTTGTAAAGCTGGTCTGGTGGTGATGAAATGTTTTAGTTTTAGTTTATGTGTGAAGCTTTTGATTTCTCCATCAATGTACACTTTAACTTTAAAAAAATGGAGAAGAGAGAAAGAATGGACTTCAGTTAAGATTTCAAAGAGCGTCCAGGTTGGTGGACAGGTGGAGATTCAGGGAGAGTGGTGCCCTCCATTGAAGCGTCTTGTCGTTTCCCCATGCGTTGCCCTGTGCATCTCTTCCATCTGGCTCTTACTGAGTTACATCCTTTTATAATACACCAGCGAGCTTGTAAGTAAGGTTTCTCTGTGTTCTGTGAGCTACTCTAGCAAGTTAATTGACCTGGAGGGGGTTTTGGAAAGGTCTGATTTATAGCCAGTTGGTCAGAAATGCTATCTCCAGGTAGACAGTGTCAGAATTTAGTTGAAATGTAGAAGGGCTAGCTGCTGTCCTGCGGATTGCTTGCTGGTAGTGTGGGGAACCCTCCCAACACACACACTGGAATTGGTCAAAACATCTATCTAGGGAAACTGCCACGAACCCTGACAACCCTTCACAGAGACCAAGGAACCCGAGGAGATTCCCCTTGAGGCTCTCAGCGAGTATCAGGACACCTTGGAGGAGCTGCTGGGGCCTGTCCTCTCAGCCACTGGGGAGCCAGAAGCAGCATGCCCTGAGGACGGGACCTACCCGGACCCGGGTCTCCTGAGCTACATGGACCAGCTGTGTTCCCAGGAAGACTTTGTCTCCAAGGTGGGCTGGGCCTGGAGCCTGGGGGCTGCAAGATTCCAGGGACTCCCATTCTCAGCACCCAGGATTGGGGTTCTGCGCAGGCCTTTGGGACTTAAGCTCTGCTACTTGTCCCTGAGCTCGGGGGGGGGGGGGGCTGACTGCCACGGTGCTGTAAAACATGCCACCTTGTAGAGAATGGGGTGGGTCTCTGCTGTTCACTTTTGCTCCAGGTGTTCGTGGCTCACAGGTTACTCCTGGCCAAGGACGCTCACAGCCTTTTCCTTCCATCTTAGGTGGAGGACATCATTCACCCTCAGTTCCTGGTGGGTTTACTTTCCCCAGAGTCACAGCTGGATCCCTTGGCACTGGCTGACAAGTTAGAACAGGAGGAAGGACTCACCCTTGAAGAGGTGAGCCAGAGGAGCGGGGGGGCATTCAGGGAGACAAGGGAGGGAGGGAGGGACTCCAGGTAGAAGAGGGAAGGCACGGGACACCCAGGGAACCAAGGGGGGCAGGACCCAGGTGAGCCGGGGGAGGGATCGGACCCCAGAACAGGAGGCCCACAGGGCTCTGCTAAACCTTTTCCTGCCTGGAAGGCCTGGCACTGTGGAGGGCCTGCTAGGGACTGGGGGCAGTGCAGGACCATAGGAAGGAGAGGACGGGGGCCCAGTGAGAAAGGAAGGACACACAGCTGGGAATAAGGCCCAGGAGGACAGCAGGAGTGCTACAGTGTGCATTCTTTGATTGGACTCCTGGAGACATCCCCCCATCTGTCCCCCAGTGCCACCATTCCGCTGCCCAGCCCTCCTTCTCTCCTCACCCGTCTATTTGCGGCCAGTAACCGTCCACTTCCCTCCTAACAGCTGGTGCAGAAACCACTCCTGACCCTGAACGAGGAGTTGGGTGAGTCTGATGTCACCCAAGATGCCCAGAGGCGTGACCACGGCCCCCAGCTAGGGGTCAGCGATGAAGAAAGCCCACCAGAGACTGAGTCCAAGGAACCTGCGACCAGCAGCGGAACAGAGAGTGGCCTCCTCAGACCCAAACTCTATATGCACTCTCCAGGACATGAGGCTTTCCCTACATGCCAGGCTGGACAGCCCCTCTCTGCTCCCCAGGGTCAGAGGCGCACTGCACCGAGCCTGGGACCCAGGGACGCCTCAACTGTCAGAGAGACCTCTCCTCTTAGGGAGGACGCAGGGCCAGGGCCAGGGGGTGGGTCCAGTGAGGACAAAGAGGAGGTTCCCAGTCTGGACTTTATCTTGGCCACTCAGTACTGCCTCATGCCCTGGGGAGGGAAGTCCCACAGCTCTGCCCCAGGGCCCTTGAGATTTCTCTGCCCTGGAGTTCAGGGGGCTCGCCAAGGCCCCTCCCCTCAGAGGATCGGACCTAGCGCAGCTCCTCCACCAGCTGCCAGACCTAGGAAGCGGGATCTGTGTGGAGGCCAGGGGCCTGATGACAAGCTGCCCCAGCCCAAGCCTGACCTCGGGATCTCTGGGACGCCAGCCTTGCCTCCGGGGCCGGTGCGCCCCTCACAACCGAAAAAGAGGAGGTGTGACCCATCTGTTGGAGGGAGTGGGAGGAGGAGGAGAAAGAGGCACTGCAACAAGTAATCAGCCTCCAGTGCCAGGTCCCCAGGGGACCTTAGGGGCTCTTCCTCATCCAGTGCTGAGCCTGCTGATGTACAGGACAGGGAGGGGGGCAGGGAGGGAGTGCGGGACCATGAGGGCCAGGGTGCGGTGGGGTGGGGTGGTGGGAGCTGGAGGGTGGGGGAGGTGGGTCTGGGTGGATGTGGTTGGGAGCAGCACCTTGGGGTGATATATTTCAAATGGGAATAAAAATACTTTTGTTTGCAAATGTTCTCAGACCACTGTAGTCTTATTCGTGTCTGGGCTGCTGCACAGAGAGGGCTCCTCAGAGGGAGGACGAGGCGGTCTAAGTGAAGTAACCCAGGAAGAAAAAAAATACCATTTGATATCACTCATATGTGGGTTCTAAAAAAGAAAAGGAAAAATGACCTAATTTATAAAACAGAAACACATTCACAGACATAGAAAACAAGCATATGGTTATCAGACTTGGGAACTGAATGGGAAGGGATCAACTGGGAGATCGAGATTTGCAGATATGAAGCAGTACATATAAAACAGATAAGCAAGGTTACACTGTAGCACGGGGAGCCATACTTGTCACCTTGTAGCACGTTATGGTGAAAAAGAATATGAATATCAGTAAATGTATATTCGTGTATGACTAAAGCACCTGCTGTAAACCAGAAACTGATACAACATTGTAAATTGACTATACTTCAATTTAACAAAAAATAAAATAGACTGTCTATAGAGCCACACACCAGGTATGCCGCCACTCTGGAACGCGGAAGGAACTTCCGGTTCTTGCTTTCCTGCCACAGCCCTGCAGGGAAAGTGTCCCCTCACCCACCCAGGCCCAACTGCCCTCTGCCCCTCCCCCACTACAGAAGGTCCTGAGCCTCACATTCTACTGTTTAAATTCAAACTTCACCTGCCTTTGCTTGAATTCTGAGCATCTGCTGGAGCAGTTAACTCACTCTCTGGGTCCTCGTCTGCATTTCTCTCATTGAGGCTACCAGGCAGCGCTGGTCTGTGCCCACGCCTGTGGGAATGGCTTTACAAAAAGGTAAGCCTGAATGCTGGGGATATGTTCTCAGAGACTCTGCCACCCCTCAAATCCTTGGGGTTCACATGTGATATTTCACTGTGGACACAGAGGTGGACTAAAGTGGAGGAAGGAGAGAGCCCTGAATGCCCAAGGACATCTCGCCTGGGGAGCCTGGGGAGATGGTGGAAACCAAAGATCACAAGGGGAGGAGGGCTCGTTGAAGGTGGATCAAAGAGACTCAGGGGAACTGCCCTGGGTGTGGAGAAAGGACAGCAGCAGGCAGGGTGGTTCTTTGTAGAAGGGAGACAAGCCACTGTGAAACCTGTGTGTCAGGGTTAGTAGGTCTGAGCTGGTGGCACAGGGAGGGTCATGGGGAAAGCCTAGCCCTGTACCTTGTTCCTTAGGCACCTGGAGCTTGCCCCACGATTTCCTTCTAAGGGATCTGAACCGGGGCATCCTGTATCTAATAGGGGCACGGGGAGAGAAGGGCTTAGCCAGAAAACTGTTCAAAGGGGGGATCTGTGGCCACATCTGCTATGAACTGCTTTCGCCAAGAGCTAGGCAGGAAGTTACTCTAACTGCCACAGCCCAGAACTTCTCCCCTCCTTCCAGCCCAGGACTCGCTCCTCAGTTCAGGTAACTGTTGCCCTGGATCCCGCAGGGGATGGGCAAACTCTCGGCTTCAACCAAGACAGGGCTTGAGGCCCCCAGTTGTTCTGAATTGGTCTTCCTTTTGTGGAAACGCACTTCTGCAGACACTTGTGATAGCTGTCCAGCATCTCAGGGAGGACCGTCAGGCCTGCCTGTGACATGAGAAGTTTGTTCATATTTCACGCCAGCATTTCACGGACAGGGAACAGACATGGAGTGCGGGTGGTGGTGCTAGAACATGAATGAAGGCTGTTTCCTTTTTAAAGGGGAGGAGCGGAGCCCGGGAGCAGGAAGACAATCTTCTGTGTTGTTATTAACACCCTATGGCACCTGTTCTGACTCAGTAGGGGCCCTGGGGAGTGTGCCTTGTTCTCCTGAACAGGGATGTGTTCCAGACAACCGTATCAATGAAGGCACCTGGCTCGTGCCTTCTTAGTCTGTCTTCACTTTCCATCGCTGGGAAATAGAAAGGGAAGGAACACAGGAACTCTATTCCTTGGCCTTTTCTACTCCTCTGCGGCCATCACTGGCTGTGAAAGGACGGAAATCACACATGTGGCTGCTTCTCAGACCCCTGTTCCAGGAGCAGAACTCCTGAGTGATGGCAGTGACTCTGGGCACTGGGGATGGGGTGGCAGAACCCAGCCCATGTTAAGTGTCTGCTGCGGGCGGCCCTGACGTCACGTGCACGCTGGGCCAGTGTGTTACGGATTTGCGTCAGGGTTCTGCGGGGAGAGATGTTTCCAGCATTTCTGTTTTGTTGTGTGAGTCCAGGAAAGAAAGAAAGAGGGTTTATACTAAACATCAGGAAAAAGAAGAGTAAGGAGGAGGTGGAACCTTAATATTTTAGACACTGCCTGGTTCACAAAGGCCCTTTGGGTGCCTACAACTTCCCTTGGAGAAGCTCTCTACCTGCTAGTGAGCCTGCAAAGGAGCAGGTGTCCACCCACCTCCGAGACTTAGGAGAGACAGCCTGTGAGAGTCAGGTGCAGGGGAATTCCTTAGGGAGGCCCTGCGAGTCGGTGCTTGCTGAGGCTATTTCTTCCCAGCAAGCAGGGGTCAGGGACCTGGGTGAATGGGAGCAAGTTCCCTACTGGAGTAATTCCGACTTAGAGGTCAGAGCACGAAAACTAGTCCAAGACATCTGCACATGGCACAGCCTCCCCTGTCCAAATGTCCTTCACCTGCTGACACTGACTCTCTGATTCCCCAGAGAGCCCCAGTCCTGGTTGCCCATTCTCAACCTCCACTCACCCCTTTCCTTTGTCTCAACAGCATCTCCACTGCTGGGAACGGATGTGCTCCTGAGCACTGGTGCCCCCCTGTCTCCATTCATGGCACTTCCCTCTCCCCCACCCGCTCCTGGCCCCCAACACCGGCCACCCTGGGAGCAGCACCTGCCACCCTCCTTGACCCCATCGTTCCCTCCTGGCACCACCCTGCTGCTGCCAGCTTTCCCCACGACACCTTTGGTGGCTACTGGTGGCCAGGTCCCCACTGCCACTGGGCCTTGCAACATCCCTGTCTACGTAAGATCGGAAGTGAGGCCAACAGAGTTCCCTCCGATGCAGAGCTTCGTTCTCCCTCCAGGGACTGTCACCTGGGGTGCACCAGGGGCCCTCAGTGGGACTACTTGCCCTGCTCCCCAATCCTTAGCACCCCAAGTGACCACCCCAGCTGTTGGGGTAACTCAGGCTGGCACGGGAGGCTGGGCCCCCGGCCGTCCCTCTCAAGCTCCACCACCACCTGTACAGCTGGCCCCCAGCATGCCCCCCATCAACACCGGGCCATGGCCACCTGGCGCATCCAGGGACGGGAGTCTGGCCCCCTCCCAGTCTCAGCCACCTCAGGATGACTCCTTTAGCTGCAACAACATCTACAAGCACTACCGGCGTTGGCAGCGCTTCAAGAGCCTGGCCCGGAGGCACCTTCCCCAGAGCCCTGATGCACAAGCTCTCTTCTGCTTTGTCATGTGAGTCAGTTCTCGGGGGCACATGAGCTCATCTGGAGCTTCACATGGAGGACTTTGGGGTGAACTTGCAGGTTAGGTTTCTAGGGATCCCGGAAGGGAGGTCTGAGGGTGATGTCCACGCTATGACAAGGCACATTGTCCATCATGCGCTCACACTTCCAGTCCATGACATCCATTCAGTGCCTTCTCTCAACTGAGCCTGCCACCCTAGGTGAGTCCAGTTGACTTTACCTCCCACGATTATCTTAGGAATACTTACTGAAGACTGGCAGTCAGAGAGGGTGTTGGGGAAGGTGAGGAGCCACGGATGGGATGCCACCCTCTCCTGTGCTGCTGTCTCGTCGGAACAAAGGGCTTGAGTGTGGGATGGCCAGGGGACGCCACTGCAGAGGAGGGGTAGGATCTACACGGCCCAGGGGAGAGCTGTATGCAGACCTCGTCCTCATTCTTCTGGACAATTCTAGCTGAAACACGGAGATTGTAGAGCTCTCCTAGGGGCAGGGACTGTCTCCTACTAGAGTTGTGAGCTTGACAGGCATTTCCACCTGACACGGGGACAATTACAGGTGATTCAGAGGACTGGGCAGGAGCCCCCGTGGGCTCGTCTGTGAACACTCAGTCATGCTGTGTTGGGGGACGTGTGGTCCATCGTGCCGGGTGGGGTCAGGCTGGTGGGGACTGGGCTGTTCACTGAGACTGACTCTGAGGGCTCACAGCCCAGTGCTTCGATCCCTGGCCCGACTCAAGCCCACCATGACGCTGGAGGAGGGACTGCGGCAGGCCGAGCAGGAATGGGAGCGCACAAGCAACTTCGACCGCATGAATTACTATGAGATGGCAGCAAAGTGAGTCCGTGTCCTGGGCCCAAGGGCTGTGGTGGGTGAGGGCGACACCCCAGAGCAGAATCTGGCTGTGGTCAGAGAGGAGGAGGGAGGAGGGAGCTCCCCCAGCACAGGGTCCCCACAGCCCAGAAGCCGGACCCCTCTCCAAAAGCCACTCCCGCACCCTGACAGCTTGGGTCTATTCGTCCTCTGCCCGGGGCTCCGCCCTCTCCTGAAGTGGCCTTCTTCGCCTTGATGAAGAGCTCACCTGGGGTGGAGTGGGGAAACTGTGAGCCCGGTGGGGGTCACACTGCAGCCCTAGTGGCTGTGCAGGGAAATGTGTTCCACCCACCAGCCTGCTGCCTCCTTAGTGCTGAGGGGCTGGCGGCCACTGACATGGAATTTGGGACCCTCTCTCCTCCTGAAGTGTGGCCTGACTTCGTAACCTGGTGTCCCTCCTGAGGAGGCTGGGCAAGCCAGCCTGTCCTTCACCACAAGGGTCTCTGGCTCTTTCTGAGACTCCTTCGTGTTAATCCCCTTTATTTAAAAAACCGAAAACAAACAAGCACTTCTCAGAGGAAAGGAAACCCTCTCCACTGACCTTAGCGTTCACACCCTACAACCTGTCCTGGGCCCTGTCTCCAGGCTTATGTTCCAGGACTCTCAGCGTCAGCCCAGGATCCTGGATCCGGGCAAGGACCCCCGTGGGGAACACATGCCTCATCTGGCCTCTGGCTGTCAGCCCTTCCTGTTTCTGGACACGGGCAGGGGGCAAGTGGAGGGTCACCTGTGGGCCTTCCATCCAGACCTGGTTCATTTATGGACCTGGGTCTATGCTGCTGAATGCCCTGCAGTGCTGGGGAGGCAGGGGTGTCCCCAGATCTGCTATGTGCCCCAGGAGCAGCTCCCCGCTGGCGATACCACCTCACAGGGCAGTGACCACCCCCAGCACATCTTCTCCTGATCCCTCCATCCCTGCAACCTGGGTGGGCTCCAGAGCCCAGGCCTTTTTCTCAGCATGGCCTGTGCCACCCTCACCCCTCAGGTTCAAGGAGTTTGAGGCTGAGGATGAAATGCAGCCTCAGCACTTGCAGTGTATGAAGGGGGTGCAGGGCCTGCCTCCTCCAGCCCCACCGAAGCTGGAACCGTGGGGGCCCCCAGCCCCAAAGGTGGGCCCACAGCCAGGCACCCACGTGCCCACTGCAGCTGAACACAAAGGTAACAGGGAGCTAGGGATGGCCACCGTCCCCACATCAGTCTTCTTCCCTCAGCGGTGCACTGGTCTTTCCACCTGCACAGCCACCCAGAGGGGGTCTCGGCTGCCCTCTGTCACTACGGGGTATCGACTTGCTCAGTTGTGGAACTCCTCTCCCACCTCCCTGTCTGAGGGCTCCACAGAAAGCCTGCCTCAAAAGTGGGCTGGATGGGGAGATCACTGGAAACCTGCAGGTTGCACACGTCCTCACACGTGGCTCTCTTAGATGCTCCCACTTACCCGTCCCTCCTCACACCCTGTCACTGAGTGGAAATGCAGGTGGTCTTGATCCCACCCACACCCACGTCCATGTCCCCCAAACACTGCCCTACCCGACGCGCGCACTTCATGGTCACGAGCTGGATGCGGGAGCCCCTCACCCTCCTTTCCTTCTCTTGCTCTGCCTTAGCCTCCGTGCCCATGAAGGCCAGCCCCACGGCCAGAATCAACCACCCACAGCCAGACAGATCCTGGCTGTCCCCAGAGACCAAGGAACCCGAGGAGATTCCCCTTGAGGCTCTCAGCGAGTATGAGGACACCTTGGAGGAGCTGCTGGGGCCTGTCCTCTCAGCCACTGGGGAGCCAGAAGCAGCATGCCCTGAGGACGGGACCTACCCGGACCCGGGTCTCCTGAGCTACATGGACCAGCTGTGTTCCCAGGAAGACTTTGTCTCCAAGGTGGGCTGGGCCTGGAGCCTGGGGGCTGCAAGATTCCAGGGACTCCCACTCTCAGCACCCAGGATTGGGGTTCTGCGCAGGCCTTTGGGACTTAAGCTCTGCTACTTGTCCCTGAGCTCGGGGGGGGGGGGGGCCTGACGGCCACGGTGCTGTAAAACATGCCACCTTGTAGAGAATGGGGTGGGTCTCTGCTGTTCACTTTTGCTCCAGGTGTTCGTGGCTCACAGGTTACTCCTGGCCAAGGACGCTCACAGCCTTTTCCTTCCATCTTAGGTGGAGGACATCATTCACCCTCAGTTCCTGGTGGGTTTACTTTCCCCAGAGTCACAGCTGGATCCCTTGGCACTGGCTGAGAAGTTAGAACAGGAGGAAGGACTCACCCTTGAAGAGGTGAGCCAGAGGAGCGGGGGGCATTCAGGGAGACGAGGGAGGGAGGGAGGGACTCCAGGTAGAAGAGGGAAGGCACGGGACACCCAGGGAACCAAGGGGGGCAGGACCCAGGTGAGCCGGGGGAGGGATCGGACCCCAGAACAGGAGGCCCACAGGGCTCTGCTAAACCTTTTCCTGCCTGGAAGGCCTGGCACTGTGGAGGGCCTGCTAGGGACTGGGGGCAGTGCAGGACCATAGGAAGGAGAGGACGGGGGCCCAGTGAGAAAGGAAGGACACACAGCTGGGAATAAGGCCCAGGAGGACAGCAGGAGTGCTACAGTGTGCATTCTTTGATTGGACTCCTGGAGACATCCCCCCATCTGTCCCCCAGTGCCACCATTCCGCTGCCCAGCCCTCCTTCTCTCCTCACCCGTCTATTTGCGGCCAGTAACCGTCCACTTCCCTCCTAACAGCTGGTGCAGAAACCACTCCTGACCCTGAACGAGGAGTTGGGTGAGTCTGATGTCACCCAAGATGCCCAGAGGCGTGACCACGGCCCCCAGCTAGGGGTCAGCGATGAAGAAAGCCCACCAGAGACTGAGTCCAAGGAACCTGCGACCAGCAGCGGAACAGAGAGTGGCCTCCTCAGACCCAAACTCTATATGCACTCTCCAGGACATGAGGCTTTCCCTACATGCCAGGCTGGACAGCCCCTCTCTGCTCCCCAGGGTCAGAGGCGCACTGCACCGAGCCTGGGACCCAGGGACGCCTCAACTGTCAGAGAGACCTCTCCTCTTAGGGAGGACGCAGGGCCAGGGCCAGGGGGTGGGTCCAGTGAGGACAAAGAGGAGGTTCCCAGTCTGGACTTTATCTTGGCCACTCAGTACTGCCTCATGCCCTGGGGAGGGAAGTCCCACAGCTCTGCCCCAGGGCCCTTGAGATTTCTCTGCCCTGGAGTTCAGGGGGCTCGCCAAGGCCCCTCCCCTCAGAGGATCGGACCTAGCGCAGCTCCTCCACCAGCTGCCAGACCTAGGAAGCGGGATCTGTGTGGAGGCCAGGGGTCTGATGACAAGCTGCCCCAGCCCAAGCCTGACCTCGGGATCTCTGGGACGCCAGCCTTGCCTCCGGGGCTGGTGCGCCCCTCACAACCGAAAAAGAGGAGGTGTGACCCATCTGTTGGAGGGAGTGGGAGGAGGAGGAGAAAGAGGCACTGCAACAAGTAATCAGCCTCCAGTGCCAGGTCCCCAGGGGACCTTAGGGGCTCTTCCTCATCCAGTGCTGAGCCTGCTGATGTACAGGACAGGGAGGGGGGCAGGGAGGGAGTGCGGGACCATGAGGGCCAGGGTGCGGTGGGGTGGGGTGGTGGGAGCTGGAGGGTGGGGGAGGTGGGTCTGGGTGGATGTGGTTGGGAGCAGCACCTTGGGGTGATATATTTTAAATGGGAATAAAAATACTTTTGTTTGCAAATGTTCTCAGACCACTGTAGTCTTATTCGTGTCTGGGCTGCTGCACAGAGAGGGCTCCTCAGAGGGAGGACGAGGCGGTCCCCGGAGCTATGGATCCACAGGGGGCCGACTAGATCTGCCTCCACATTGACACGGGGTCCTCAGATGCTCCTGGGAGCCCCCAGCTCTCACTGCCCCCCGGAACCCCCGCATCATCCTCTTCTCTCAAGCCTGCTTGCCCACGGGCCTGTGGGACATCCCATCATCACCTATAACCCTGAACAAACTAGGGATGGAGAGCTGTTTCCATGCCTTTCAGCCCTCTGCACGCTAACCAGTTCTCTAGGATGGAGCCTGGAGACAGCCCTGGTCTTTGGGCAGCTTCTCTCTGCTTCCCTGAAGCGGCCGGATGACAGGCCAGGGCTTCCCGTCTCGGTGTCCTGACCAGAGACGAAGAGCCTTGGCCTGAGGGACAGGACTTCCTGCCTCTCTGCCCCGTCGTACAGGGAGCCTCCTCTAGTCTCCGGGGATTCCTGCAACGTGGGAAGTGGTGGAGGCAGCTCCCGCTTAATCCCAAGGACACATGGGGACTAGGCTGAGAGTAAGTCCACGGGGCGTCTGTTAAAGGTGTGTGAAAGGGGAATGACAGCGGGCGCCGCTGTGGGATTTGTGGGATTTCTCTGCGGGAGCATCCTGGTCCAGCTGAGGGTTTCCAACACGCTGGGCTTTGACTGCTCATCTGGGCACTGGTTAGCTGTATGGTGTGTTTAGTTTGCGAAAATGTATCAGGCTGTGAGTTCTGATATCTGCACTGTTCTGCGTACATATTATATTTCTACTAAAGTCAAAAGTTAAAAAATAATAAATTTAAAACAACTTTCTGAAGTAAAACAAAAAAGAGAGAAGCAGAAAAGAGCAATTATCACTGCACGATGAGGTCGTCACAATACCATCCCACAGCACAGAAGAGTTTCCAAATGCACTTCATGAAGCAAGTGTAACAATAACCCTGAACCACACAGCCTGCACACACACACGCACGAAACAGACATGATACGACTTACGAAGAGCAGGACAAAATATTGAACTTCTAGCAAACAGAACCCAACGGCACATTACAACAGACAATACAACAAATACCAAACGCCAAGCGGGGTTTACTCCAAGGCTGTAGAGGAGGTTCAACAGAAGGAAACCATTAACGTGATCCTCACGTTAGTAACACTAAGCAGAGTGTTAACCTCTCGTTAACGATCATCTTCATGGAGGCAAAAAACACACTTGACAAAATTCACTCATCTATGTGAAAACAAGCAAAATGGCAAGTGCTGGCTACTGCCATAAATAAAACACACCTCAGCTCAATGCCAGCACCTTACTTAACAGGGAGACACTAGAGGCTTTCCTGCTCAAGCCAGAAACCACGGAAGGCCAAAATAT
Organism: Vicugna pacos; assembly: GCF_048564905.1. Lineage (NCBI taxonomy): Eukaryota > Metazoa > Chordata > Mammalia > Artiodactyla > Camelidae > Vicugna > Vicugna pacos. The sequence continues at coordinate 1,673,570 of NC_132990.1, forward strand.
TCGCCAATTTACGTTAAAATAGGTTAAGTATTAAATTCTAGGATGTGGGAGAAACATTTACCGGCTCTTGAATGCTACATCCTGCCTGCTGGGGTAACCAGAAGCACTCCTGAAGTTTCTATGAAACTTTGGCCTTCTTGTGACTAATTTCTGTAAAGGGCTCTTTCTACCAGTTATGTCAGAGTGGACAGAGACTCGGGAACGTCTTTTCTTTCCAGCTCACTTGGGACTAAAGAAAGAATTTACAACACTCCTAAAGAATATCACTTTTATCATCACTTGAATGGTAAGGGGTCAGAGCTGTCCTGAAAGGATGCTTGCAGACATTAGCGAAACACAGAACAGGCGGAATGGCTCAATATGCAATACCGCTTAAAGCCTCTCCAGACGGGACAGAATCAAAAAGAGGTGTTGGGGAGGATGTGAAGAACTGAAGCACCTGACCCCTGCCGACAGAGTGTAAAATGGTGCTCTGGAAAATGGCTTGGTGGTTTGTTAAAAAATTAAAAACACACCAATCGGCCGAAGTGTCAAGGCATTAAAGCCAAAGCGGTGTGAGGAACTGCTGTGTCCTGAAGGGGACCAAGGAGACAGGAGCTAAGTGCACCACGCGCCCACCAAGCAGGGTCTGAAAAGCAGGAAGCTGTCCTGGGCTGGCGCTCACTGCCCGACGGGCACGGCCGTGTTACGGATATGCAGGAGGGCCGTGTGCGGTGTTCTGGGGAGCCGGGGCACTGTACCAACAATTTACTCTCAGATGATGCAGAGGAAAACCTTCTTTGTATTGTTCTTACACTATTTTTATACACTTAAGATGGCCGAAAATTCTGTTAAATATACAGCATTTAAAACATCTTAACTTATTACATAAGAAAACATCATGCCCTCCCCTTACACTCTCTCCCCTTTTAATTATTTTGGTTTTCTTCACGGCACCTACCAGTAGCTGAAGCATCATGTGCGCAGGACAGACAGTCCGCCTGCCCCTCTGAGAGTAAACTCCTGCAAGCGCTGGAACCGGGTCTGGTCTCCACGCTGCTCCAGTGCCGGCACAGTGGCCAGTGCACAGGGTGTTCATATGTGTTCAATAAGTTAACCTGTAGTCTTATTATGGTTTAAAATAAATTCATTTACCATCCCCTCCCCCAAAACACGCACACATCACTCCCCCACAGCAACTCTACCCCTGTGTACCCAAGAGAAGTTAAACTGTATGTCCACATCAGAACTTAAGAGATGAATGTTCATGGCAGAGTCATTCACAGCAGACAAAAACTGGAGACACTCTAACTGTCTATAATCTAGTGAAGCCATCCAATTAATTACTATTTGAAAACAAAAAGCAACAGAACTCTTAGGCCTGGCAATAACACAGACAGAAAACATTATTAATATTTTAATCAAGAAATCGAGAAGACAAAATAAAAAATAAAAATAGATGAAAGCCAAATTTCTTCTCTCTAGCACAGGGAACTATATTCAGTATCTTGTAGTAACCTTTAATGAAAACATATGAAACTAAATATATGTATATGTCTATATATGTATGACTAAAATATTATGATGTATACCAGAAATTGACACACTGTACCTGACTATAACTCAATTAAATAGTTTTTAAGCAATAAGCAAATAAAAATATCACTTATTCAAATAGTATTAATATTTCAAGTAAGAAATCCTTCATAAAACCAGCATCGTTAACCAACATTTACTAAATACTAATAAAGCACAATATAAATTAAACTTATATTAAATATCATCAACCTGAAGGTTCAAGGCTATATTCTGGACCCAGGATTCTAATATTCTAGAATTTATAGTTGGCTCTTACATGAGAAAGGAGAAAAAGAATTACACTAAGAGGACTTGACACTGCACCTAATAGAGACGCAAGTCACGTAAGTCGACGACCTGGACAGAAGTTACCAGATCTAAATCATTTTCAGACGAGGAAATATTCTTATCAGATTTAAGAAAAACAAAAAACAAAAAAAAACCCCTTTCAACTGACATGTCATGAAACTAAAGACTTTCTTCAGTACACATAGAAGCATTCAGTCCTTCGAAGGGCCCAAGGGCATGATAGGCAATTCCTAGCCTCTCACAATGGAACCTGGTGATTGGCACACTTACCAGCAGGTGCACAGCACTTAGATCTATGCCAGAGGAGCGATGCTGTGGGCCATACAATCTTTACCTTCAAGGACCTTATTTTCTTTAGATCTGACCTAATTTAACTTCCCTTATGGCTCCTACGGCTCTGAGTTCAAGTGAATCTTCACAGCTCTATACTGTAAAGCCCTCTGTTCCTAAAGAGAATGAAAATATTCAACTCTTCTTCCTTTTTTTTTTTTAAAGAATTTTAACTAGTCTTTTCACTTAGCTAGCATACTTGGTAAAACATTCCCTCTACGCATTTCCAAAATTAAGACCATGCAAATTCAAACACGATTCTGAAATAAATTTGCTTGTAAGAGTAAAATACCCTAAAATTCCAAATGTATTATTAATAACACTAAGGGAAACAGAGAGTAATAAAAGGGCTCTGGCAACGGAAAAAGGATCTCAGTCTACAATCTCAAGCCTCACTCTTTAGTTGTGAGACCTCAGGAACTGGCTTCACCTCAAAATACTTTCTCATCTGAGAGAGCACTGCCCTTCCCTCTCTGCAGGGTGGCTGTTGAGGTAACATGAGGTAACCTAGCACAGTACCTGACACGAAGTGTTCAGAAATAGTTTGCTTCCTTCCTTCGGCACAAAGGACACACTCACATGAAGGTTTAGGTGTAAGGGAGCCTACACTTCCACAACTCTCCATCAACACAAAATACGACATGTAGTTCGTTCTAATACAACAACAACAACAACAACAACAACAACAGCAGCAGCAGCAGCAGCAGCAGCAGCAGCAGCAGCAGCGACACCCTCACCCCTATTCCACCAATGCCGCTGAGGAATCGGGAGCCAGACAAGGTAGCTTGGAAGTACTTTTGCAAGAACTCCATCAGGGCGGCATACACACTGAGCACTAAAGCTGTAACAGGGAAAGTCCGCAGTCATTGTGCTAAAGCGCCTGGATGCCTTTATGCTAGTACGACAGCTCACGAGGTTCGGTAAAAGGGGGAAACAGTCAAATTAGGCCCCATTCCAAGTGACCCCTTAAGAAATAAAGACAGCGATGCTGACTTATCCTTCCTGAAACGTCAACAGTACCATCCCCAAGTCCATTTAAAAACCTCAAGATTGAAACAGTCCACACCAACACTGGTGCCGCTTCCTGCCGTTTAGAAAGCCTGCGCAGGAGAGCACCCCTGGCAGCACGCAAGGTGCTGAACCAAAGCCGGCCGCGGAAAACGGAGGCGAGGGGGGCAAACAAGATGATGATTTCGGGGTCGTGCACACACGCCGCTGCCAAACGCTTTCCAGACCGCGGCCGCCGCCGCCGGCACCTGAAGGGAATTCGCGGCTTCACAGTCGGACGTCAAGGGAAGCCCGCGAGGCCAGCACTCGGCGGTGATGGGCCGGTTCCCGTCCTGGGGGGTCCCTGGGTGCCACGGTCCCGACCTCCACCCCACCCTCCAGGGCCGCCCAGGGAAGGGCCGTCCCGAGAAGCGCCGCGAGCAACGCCCCAGCGCGAGAGGCCTGGCCCGACCCGAGACCCTCGGCGCGCGGACAGCAGAGCAGCCCGCCTGGGGTCGGGACCGGGCTCGGGCTCGGGGGCTCGGGGTCGCGGGGCCGGGGCCGACGCCGCAGCTGCGGGCGGGCACAACCGGCACGCTAGGGGCGGACACTTACCACTCGACGCCGCGGGAGCCCTCGCCGAGGTGGCAGGTTGCTGCAGCGCGGCACGCGGTCGATCACCTGCCCGCGGAGCACCTCGGGGCGCGCGCGGCCGCCGCCCGGCCAGCGCCGCGCCTCCCGGAGGGACCGCGCCGCCGCCGCTGCAGCCGCCGCCGCTGCAGCCGCTGCCGCCGCTGGCCGCGGCAAGCAGGGCCGCCGTCGCTCTGGAAAGCCGCAGGGCTGCCAGCCGCTCCAACTGACCGCCGCCTGCCCGACGAAATGACCCTTGGGCTGGAGCCCTCGCCGAGGTGGCAGGTTGCTGCAGCGCGGCACGCGGTCGAACACCTGCCCGCGGGGCACCTCGGGGCGCGCGCCCGCCGCCGCCGCCGCCGCCGCCGCCGCGCTGGACACGAAGTTCCGCGGCTGCCGCTCGGCCAGCGCCGCGCCTCCCGGAGGGACCTCGCCGCCGCCGCCGCCGCCGCTGTCTGAGGGAGCAGGACCGGCACGGTTGGGGAGACCCAACAAGCCGCCGTCCGCTCGACCAACTGCCGCCAGCCTGCCTAACTGAACCTTTTGCGGGGGGAGGGAGGGCGGGGCTGAGGAGGGCGCCGGGGCGGGGCCGGGTAGAGCACGCGCGCGGATTGGCTCCCGTGGCCCGGGGGCGGGTCTGGTGGCCACACAGATTTCTACTCTAGTCTTTTTCCTATTAGGAACAATTCTGCTGTGAACTTTTGTACACAAGTTTTTTCTTTTTCTGAAACCAAATTACTCACTGCAATTTTACTTGAACTTCATAGATGACAAAAACTAAAACAAAAATAGAGTAATTCCTGCACTTCAAATAAATGTATCTTTGTAACTGGAAATATTGTTTGATAAAAGATCTCTATGACGTACAAAAAGAGCTAATGATAAATAAATAGATAAATAAATAAATAGATAAATAAATAAATAAAATTATGAAATGCATTAAACTATTGATTCCGTTTTGAAAGATTAACATTAATAGATTCCCTTCTGAATTTTGAATAGTTATATATATTTTTAAAACATTGTTCATTTTTGCAATATTTCAAGTCTAGTTGGTAACTATAATTCCTAGGATTTATAAAAGCTTGTTTCAAATATAGAACACGCTCACAATTTAAAGTTAACATAATACAAAATACCATACATTGAGAAGTTTCACTTCCACTCTTGTGACATTAGTTTCCCCTGCCATTATTAGATAACTACTTAGTTTCTTATATATTTCCAATGTTTCAGATACAACCAAAAATGAAAATACACCTTATTTCCCACTTTTCTCACAATTGTACATTTTTTTAATTTAACAATATTTTTGGATAATTTTCCTTATGCATACATAAACATGCGTGTTTCCATTCTTTTTAATAACTATGGTACTTTGTTGTGGGATGTACCTGTCTCAGATCAATGGATCCTCGGTTTTTGTTTTTAATGTTACAAAATTACAAATAATGCTGCAATGAATAACCACATATATACATCATTTCATATGTGAGGAGGTTTTATAAAAATCTTAGATCCATAATTATTTAATGCTTTTTGTATTTAACTCTTTTCATAGATGAAATACCTTAAAAAACAAAACTATTTTCTCTATTCCTGAGGGATGTTTGCTGATATCCTTGTTTAGCTTCTCTCTGATCTCATCAGATTTCATTGTCAAGCAATATCTTTTTTTTTCAATAGACTTTATTCTTTTGAACAGTTTCAGGTTCACAACAGAATTGAGCAGAAAATACAGAGAGTTCACATATAGCCCTCCCCACCCACACATATGTACTCCCCTACCCTCAACATCCCTCATCAGTTTGGCATATTTGGTACAATCGATGAACCAACATGGTCACATTATTATCAACCAAAGTCCATGGTTTGCATTAGGGTTTACTCTTGATGTTGTACATTCTATGGGTTTTGACAAATGCATAATGACATGTAGCCACTGTAAATCATATAGAATAATTTCATTGCCCTAAAAATCCCTTGTGCTCCATCTATTCACTCCTCCCTTCCTCCCTCTCCTCAAACCCCCTGGAAACCATCATCTTTTTATTGTTTCTGTAGCTGTGCCTTTTCCAGAATGTCATTTGGTTGGAATCATGCAGTTAACAGCCTTTTCAGACAGGCTTCTTTCATTTAGTAATATGTCTTTGAAGTTTCCTCCATGTCTTTCATGGCTTGATCATTTTTTTAACTGCACATGTATTTTTAAATTTACATATATGTACTGTTCATTGTTCCTAAGAACATTTAGAGCTTTAGCTTTTTAAACTTACACAGTTATCACAGGAATGAAGCCAACCACAAAATAAAAAGTAGCTCAAAAAGATACATACACTTTGCTATTAGCAGCAGCATCATTTATAATTGCCAAGATATGGAAACATCCTAAGTGCAAATCAATAGTTGAATAGATAATGGAGATGCAGCATGGAATGGAATACAACTCACCCATTAAAAAGAAGGATATTTTGCCATTTGTGGCCCTTCGCTTTTCTTTTTTTCACGTCAAAAACCAGAATTTTGTAACTGGCAGAGACATTTCCATTACATCAAAAACAACAAGATACCTAGAAATAAACTTAACCAGGGAGGTTGCCTATACTCTGAAAACCGAAATGACACAAAGAAATGGAAAGTCTTCATGTGCTCTTGGTTTGGAAGAATCAACACTATCAAAATGGCCACACTACCCAAAGCGATCCACAGATCCAACCCAAGCCCCATCCCAATAGTCATGGCATTCCTCACAGAACTAGAACAAACAATTCCAAAATGTATAAGGAACCACAAAAGACTGCAAACAGCCAAAGCAATCTGTTGTAGGTCTCTTTTATTTCTTCTCTTTCTTCTCTTTTCTTATGGTTTGATGACTACAGAAGGTTAACATTAGTTGTAAAGCTGGTCTGGTGGTGATGAAATGTTTTAGTTTTAGTTTATGTGTGAAGCTTTTGATTTCTCCATCAATGTACACTTTAACTTTAAAAAAATGGAGAAGAGAGAAAGAATGGACTTCAGTTAAGATTTCAAAGAGCGTCCAGGTTGGTGGACAGGTGGAGATTCAGGGAGAGTGGTGCCCTCCATTGAAGCGTCTTGTCGTTTCCCCATGCGTTGCCCTGTGCATCTCTTCCATCTGGCTCTTACTGAGTTACATCCTTTTATAATACACCAGCGAGCTTGTAAGTAAGGTTTCTCTGTGTTCTGTGAGCTACTCTAGCAAGTTAATTGACCTGGAGGGGGTTTTGGAAAGGTCTGATTTATAGCCAGTTGGTCAGAAATGCTATCTCCAGGTAGACAGTGTCAGAATTTAGTTGAAATGTAGAAGGGCTAGCTGCTGTCCTGCGGATTGCTTGCTGGTAGTGTGGGGAACCCTCCCAACACACACACTGGAATTGGTCAAAACATCTATCTAGGGAAACTGCCACGAACCCTGACAACCCTTCACAGAGACCAAGGAACCCGAGGAGATTCCCCTTGAGGCTCTCAGCGAGTATCAGGACACCTTGGAGGAGCTGCTGGGGCCTGTCCTCTCAGCCACTGGGGAGCCAGAAGCAGCATGCCCTGAGGACGGGACCTACCCGGACCCGGGTCTCCTGAGCTACATGGACCAGCTGTGTTCCCAGGAAGACTTTGTCTCCAAGGTGGGCTGGGCCTGGAGCCTGGGGGCTGCAAGATTCCAGGGACTCCCATTCTCAGCACCCAGGATTGGGGTTCTGCGCAGGCCTTTGGGACTTAAGCTCTGCTACTTGTCCCTGAGCTCGGGGGGGGGGGGGGCTGACTGCCACGGTGCTGTAAAACATGCCACCTTGTAGAGAATGGGGTGGGTCTCTGCTGTTCACTTTTGCTCCAGGTGTTCGTGGCTCACAGGTTACTCCTGGCCAAGGACGCTCACAGCCTTTTCCTTCCATCTTAGGTGGAGGACATCATTCACCCTCAGTTCCTGGTGGGTTTACTTTCCCCAGAGTCACAGCTGGATCCCTTGGCACTGGCTGACAAGTTAGAACAGGAGGAAGGACTCACCCTTGAAGAGGTGAGCCAGAGGAGCGGGGGGGCATTCAGGGAGACAAGGGAGGGAGGGAGGGACTCCAGGTAGAAGAGGGAAGGCACGGGACACCCAGGGAACCAAGGGGGGCAGGACCCAGGTGAGCCGGGGGAGGGATCGGACCCCAGAACAGGAGGCCCACAGGGCTCTGCTAAACCTTTTCCTGCCTGGAAGGCCTGGCACTGTGGAGGGCCTGCTAGGGACTGGGGGCAGTGCAGGACCATAGGAAGGAGAGGACGGGGGCCCAGTGAGAAAGGAAGGACACACAGCTGGGAATAAGGCCCAGGAGGACAGCAGGAGTGCTACAGTGTGCATTCTTTGATTGGACTCCTGGAGACATCCCCCCATCTGTCCCCCAGTGCCACCATTCCGCTGCCCAGCCCTCCTTCTCTCCTCACCCGTCTATTTGCGGCCAGTAACCGTCCACTTCCCTCCTAACAGCTGGTGCAGAAACCACTCCTGACCCTGAACGAGGAGTTGGGTGAGTCTGATGTCACCCAAGATGCCCAGAGGCGTGACCACGGCCCCCAGCTAGGGGTCAGCGATGAAGAAAGCCCACCAGAGACTGAGTCCAAGGAACCTGCGACCAGCAGCGGAACAGAGAGTGGCCTCCTCAGACCCAAACTCTATATGCACTCTCCAGGACATGAGGCTTTCCCTACATGCCAGGCTGGACAGCCCCTCTCTGCTCCCCAGGGTCAGAGGCGCACTGCACCGAGCCTGGGACCCAGGGACGCCTCAACTGTCAGAGAGACCTCTCCTCTTAGGGAGGACGCAGGGCCAGGGCCAGGGGGTGGGTCCAGTGAGGACAAAGAGGAGGTTCCCAGTCTGGACTTTATCTTGGCCACTCAGTACTGCCTCATGCCCTGGGGAGGGAAGTCCCACAGCTCTGCCCCAGGGCCCTTGAGATTTCTCTGCCCTGGAGTTCAGGGGGCTCGCCAAGGCCCCTCCCCTCAGAGGATCGGACCTAGCGCAGCTCCTCCACCAGCTGCCAGACCTAGGAAGCGGGATCTGTGTGGAGGCCAGGGGCCTGATGACAAGCTGCCCCAGCCCAAGCCTGACCTCGGGATCTCTGGGACGCCAGCCTTGCCTCCGGGGCCGGTGCGCCCCTCACAACCGAAAAAGAGGAGGTGTGACCCATCTGTTGGAGGGAGTGGGAGGAGGAGGAGAAAGAGGCACTGCAACAAGTAATCAGCCTCCAGTGCCAGGTCCCCAGGGGACCTTAGGGGCTCTTCCTCATCCAGTGCTGAGCCTGCTGATGTACAGGACAGGGAGGGGGGCAGGGAGGGAGTGCGGGACCATGAGGGCCAGGGTGCGGTGGGGTGGGGTGGTGGGAGCTGGAGGGTGGGGGAGGTGGGTCTGGGTGGATGTGGTTGGGAGCAGCACCTTGGGGTGATATATTTCAAATGGGAATAAAAATACTTTTGTTTGCAAATGTTCTCAGACCACTGTAGTCTTATTCGTGTCTGGGCTGCTGCACAGAGAGGGCTCCTCAGAGGGAGGACGAGGCGGTCTAAGTGAAGTAACCCAGGAAGAAAAAAAATACCATTTGATATCACTCATATGTGGGTTCTAAAAAAGAAAAGGAAAAATGACCTAATTTATAAAACAGAAACACATTCACAGACATAGAAAACAAGCATATGGTTATCAGACTTGGGAACTGAATGGGAAGGGATCAACTGGGAGATCGAGATTTGCAGATATGAAGCAGTACATATAAAACAGATAAGCAAGGTTACACTGTAGCACGGGGAGCCATACTTGTCACCTTGTAGCACGTTATGGTGAAAAAGAATATGAATATCAGTAAATGTATATTCGTGTATGACTAAAGCACCTGCTGTAAACCAGAAACTGATACAACATTGTAAATTGACTATACTTCAATTTAACAAAAAATAAAATAGACTGTCTATAGAGCCACACACCAGGTATGCCGCCACTCTGGAACGCGGAAGGAACTTCCGGTTCTTGCTTTCCTGCCACAGCCCTGCAGGGAAAGTGTCCCCTCACCCACCCAGGCCCAACTGCCCTCTGCCCCTCCCCCACTACAGAAGGTCCTGAGCCTCACATTCTACTGTTTAAATTCAAACTTCACCTGCCTTTGCTTGAATTCTGAGCATCTGCTGGAGCAGTTAACTCACTCTCTGGGTCCTCGTCTGCATTTCTCTCATTGAGGCTACCAGGCAGCGCTGGTCTGTGCCCACGCCTGTGGGAATGGCTTTACAAAAAGGTAAGCCTGAATGCTGGGGATATGTTCTCAGAGACTCTGCCACCCCTCAAATCCTTGGGGTTCACATGTGATATTTCACTGTGGACACAGAGGTGGACTAAAGTGGAGGAAGGAGAGAGCCCTGAATGCCCAAGGACATCTCGCCTGGGGAGCCTGGGGAGATGGTGGAAACCAAAGATCACAAGGGGAGGAGGGCTCGTTGAAGGTGGATCAAAGAGACTCAGGGGAACTGCCCTGGGTGTGGAGAAAGGACAGCAGCAGGCAGGGTGGTTCTTTGTAGAAGGGAGACAAGCCACTGTGAAACCTGTGTGTCAGGGTTAGTAGGTCTGAGCTGGTGGCACAGGGAGGGTCATGGGGAAAGCCTAGCCCTGTACCTTGTTCCTTAGGCACCTGGAGCTTGCCCCACGATTTCCTTCTAAGGGATCTGAACCGGGGCATCCTGTATCTAATAGGGGCACGGGGAGAGAAGGGCTTAGCCAGAAAACTGTTCAAAGGGGGGATCTGTGGCCACATCTGCTATGAACTGCTTTCGCCAAGAGCTAGGCAGGAAGTTACTCTAACTGCCACAGCCCAGAACTTCTCCCCTCCTTCCAGCCCAGGACTCGCTCCTCAGTTCAGGTAACTGTTGCCCTGGATCCCGCAGGGGATGGGCAAACTCTCGGCTTCAACCAAGACAGGGCTTGAGGCCCCCAGTTGTTCTGAATTGGTCTTCCTTTTGTGGAAACGCACTTCTGCAGACACTTGTGATAGCTGTCCAGCATCTCAGGGAGGACCGTCAGGCCTGCCTGTGACATGAGAAGTTTGTTCATATTTCACGCCAGCATTTCACGGACAGGGAACAGACATGGAGTGCGGGTGGTGGTGCTAGAACATGAATGAAGGCTGTTTCCTTTTTAAAGGGGAGGAGCGGAGCCCGGGAGCAGGAAGACAATCTTCTGTGTTGTTATTAACACCCTATGGCACCTGTTCTGACTCAGTAGGGGCCCTGGGGAGTGTGCCTTGTTCTCCTGAACAGGGATGTGTTCCAGACAACCGTATCAATGAAGGCACCTGGCTCGTGCCTTCTTAGTCTGTCTTCACTTTCCATCGCTGGGAAATAGAAAGGGAAGGAACACAGGAACTCTATTCCTTGGCCTTTTCTACTCCTCTGCGGCCATCACTGGCTGTGAAAGGACGGAAATCACACATGTGGCTGCTTCTCAGACCCCTGTTCCAGGAGCAGAACTCCTGAGTGATGGCAGTGACTCTGGGCACTGGGGATGGGGTGGCAGAACCCAGCCCATGTTAAGTGTCTGCTGCGGGCGGCCCTGACGTCACGTGCACGCTGGGCCAGTGTGTTACGGATTTGCGTCAGGGTTCTGCGGGGAGAGATGTTTCCAGCATTTCTGTTTTGTTGTGTGAGTCCAGGAAAGAAAGAAAGAGGGTTTATACTAAACATCAGGAAAAAGAAGAGTAAGGAGGAGGTGGAACCTTAATATTTTAGACACTGCCTGGTTCACAAAGGCCCTTTGGGTGCCTACAACTTCCCTTGGAGAAGCTCTCTACCTGCTAGTGAGCCTGCAAAGGAGCAGGTGTCCACCCACCTCCGAGACTTAGGAGAGACAGCCTGTGAGAGTCAGGTGCAGGGGAATTCCTTAGGGAGGCCCTGCGAGTCGGTGCTTGCTGAGGCTATTTCTTCCCAGCAAGCAGGGGTCAGGGACCTGGGTGAATGGGAGCAAGTTCCCTACTGGAGTAATTCCGACTTAGAGGTCAGAGCACGAAAACTAGTCCAAGACATCTGCACATGGCACAGCCTCCCCTGTCCAAATGTCCTTCACCTGCTGACACTGACTCTCTGATTCCCCAGAGAGCCCCAGTCCTGGTTGCCCATTCTCAACCTCCACTCACCCCTTTCCTTTGTCTCAACAGCATCTCCACTGCTGGGAACGGATGTGCTCCTGAGCACTGGTGCCCCCCTGTCTCCATTCATGGCACTTCCCTCTCCCCCACCCGCTCCTGGCCCCCAACACCGGCCACCCTGGGAGCAGCACCTGCCACCCTCCTTGACCCCATCGTTCCCTCCTGGCACCACCCTGCTGCTGCCAGCTTTCCCCACGACACCTTTGGTGGCTACTGGTGGCCAGGTCCCCACTGCCACTGGGCCTTGCAACATCCCTGTCTACGTAAGATCGGAAGTGAGGCCAACAGAGTTCCCTCCGATGCAGAGCTTCGTTCTCCCTCCAGGGACTGTCACCTGGGGTGCACCAGGGGCCCTCAGTGGGACTACTTGCCCTGCTCCCCAATCCTTAGCACCCCAAGTGACCACCCCAGCTGTTGGGGTAACTCAGGCTGGCACGGGAGGCTGGGCCCCCGGCCGTCCCTCTCAAGCTCCACCACCACCTGTACAGCTGGCCCCCAGCATGCCCCCCATCAACACCGGGCCATGGCCACCTGGCGCATCCAGGGACGGGAGTCTGGCCCCCTCCCAGTCTCAGCCACCTCAGGATGACTCCTTTAGCTGCAACAACATCTACAAGCACTACCGGCGTTGGCAGCGCTTCAAGAGCCTGGCCCGGAGGCACCTTCCCCAGAGCCCTGATGCACAAGCTCTCTTCTGCTTTGTCATGTGAGTCAGTTCTCGGGGGCACATGAGCTCATCTGGAGCTTCACATGGAGGACTTTGGGGTGAACTTGCAGGTTAGGTTTCTAGGGATCCCGGAAGGGAGGTCTGAGGGTGATGTCCACGCTATGACAAGGCACATTGTCCATCATGCGCTCACACTTCCAGTCCATGACATCCATTCAGTGCCTTCTCTCAACTGAGCCTGCCACCCTAGGTGAGTCCAGTTGACTTTACCTCCCACGATTATCTTAGGAATACTTACTGAAGACTGGCAGTCAGAGAGGGTGTTGGGGAAGGTGAGGAGCCACGGATGGGATGCCACCCTCTCCTGTGCTGCTGTCTCGTCGGAACAAAGGGCTTGAGTGTGGGATGGCCAGGGGACGCCACTGCAGAGGAGGGGTAGGATCTACACGGCCCAGGGGAGAGCTGTATGCAGACCTCGTCCTCATTCTTCTGGACAATTCTAGCTGAAACACGGAGATTGTAGAGCTCTCCTAGGGGCAGGGACTGTCTCCTACTAGAGTTGTGAGCTTGACAGGCATTTCCACCTGACACGGGGACAATTACAGGTGATTCAGAGGACTGGGCAGGAGCCCCCGTGGGCTCGTCTGTGAACACTCAGTCATGCTGTGTTGGGGGACGTGTGGTCCATCGTGCCGGGTGGGGTCAGGCTGGTGGGGACTGGGCTGTTCACTGAGACTGACTCTGAGGGCTCACAGCCCAGTGCTTCGATCCCTGGCCCGACTCAAGCCCACCATGACGCTGGAGGAGGGACTGCGGCAGGCCGAGCAGGAATGGGAGCGCACAAGCAACTTCGACCGCATGAATTACTATGAGATGGCAGCAAAGTGAGTCCGTGTCCTGGGCCCAAGGGCTGTGGTGGGTGAGGGCGACACCCCAGAGCAGAATCTGGCTATGGTCAGAGAGGAGGAGGGAGGAGGGAGCTCCCCCAGCACAGGGTCCCCACAGCCCAGAAGCCGGACCCCTCTCCAAAAGCCACTCCCGCACCCTGACAGCTTGGGTCTATTCGTCCTCTGCCCGGGGCTCCGCCCTCTCCTGAAGTGGCCTTCTTCGCCTTGATGAAGAGCTCACCCGGGGTGGAGTGGGGAAACTGTGAGCCCGGTGGGGGTCACACTGCAGCCCTAGTGGCTGTGCAGGGAAATGTGTTCCACCCACCAGCCTGCTGCCTCCTTAGTGCTGAGGGGCTGGCGGCCACTGACATGGAATTTGGGACCCTCTCTCCTCCTGAAGTGTGGCCTGACTTCGTAACCTGGTGTCCCTCCTGAGGAGGCTGGGCAAGCCAGCCTGTCCTTCACCACAAGGGTCTCTGGCTCTTTCTGAGACTCCTTCGTGTTAATCCCCTTTATTTAAAAAACCGAAAACAAACAAGCACTTCTCAGAGGAAAGGAAACCCTCTCCACTGACCTTAGCGTTCACACCCTACAACCTGTCCTGGGCCCTGTCTCCAGGCTTATGTTCCAGGACTCTCAGCGTCAGCCCAGGATCCTGGATCCGGGCAAGGACCCCCGTGGGGAACACATGCCTCATCTGGCCTCTGGCTGTCAGCCCTTCCTGTTTCTGGACACGGGCAGGGGGCAAGTGGAGGGTCACCTGTGGGCCTTCCATCCAGACCTGGTTCATTTATGGACCTGGGTCTATGCTGCTGAATGCCCTGCAGTGCTGGGGAGGCAGGGGTGTCCCCAGATCTGCTATGTGCCCCAGGAGCAGCTCCCCGCTGGCGATACCACCTCACAGGGCAGTGACCACCCCCAGCACATCTTCTCCTGATCCCTCCATCCCTGCAACCTGGGTGGGCTCCAGAGCCCAGGCCTTTTTCTCAGCATGGCCTGTGCCACCCTCACCCCTCAGGTTCAAGGAGTTTGAGGCTGAGGATGAAATGCAGCCTCAGCACTTGCAGTGTATGAAGGGGGTGCAGGGCCTGCCTCCTCCAGCCCCACCGAAGCTGGAACCGTGGGGGCCCCCAGCCCCAAAGGTGGGCCCACAGCCAGGCACCCACGTGCCCACTGCAGCTGAACACAAAGGTAACAGGGAGCTAGGGATGGCCACCGTCCCCACGTCAGTCTTCTTCCCTCAGCGGTGCACTGGTCTTTCCACCTGCACAGCCACCCAGAGGGGGTCTCGGCTGCCCTCTGTCACTACGGGGTATCGACTTGCTCAGTTGTGGAACTCCTCTCCCACCTCCCTGTCTGAGGGCTCCACAGAAAGCCTGCCTCAAAAGTGGGCTGGATGGGGAGATCACTGGAAACCTGCAGGTTGCACATGTCCTCACACGTGGCTCTCTTAGATGCTCCCACTTACCCGTCCCTCCTCACACCCTGTCACTGAGTGGAAATGCAGGTGGTCTTGATCCCACCCACACCCACGTCCATGTCCCCCAAACACTGCCCTACCCGACGCGCGCACTTCATGGTCACGAGCTGGATGCGGGAGCCCCTCACCCTCCTTTCCTTCTCCCGCTCTGCCTTAGCCTGCGTGCCCATGAAGGCCAGCCCCACGGCCAGAATCAACCACCCACAGCCAGACAGATCCTGGCTGTCCCCAGAGACCAAGGAACCCGAGGAGATTCCCCTTGAGGCTCTCAGCGAGTATCAGGACACCTTGGAGGAGCTGCTGGGGCCTGTCCTCTCAGCCACTGGGGAGCCAGAAGCAGCATGCCCTGAG
Source organism: Vicugna pacos (assembly GCF_048564905.1). NCBI lineage: Eukaryota > Metazoa > Chordata > Mammalia > Artiodactyla > Camelidae > Vicugna > Vicugna pacos. The sequence goes on from NC_132990.1 coordinate 1,688,945, forward strand.
GACGGGACCTACCCGGACCCGGGTCTCCTGAGCTACATGGACCAGCTGTGTTCCCAGGAAGACTTTGTCTCCAAGGTGGGCTGGGCCTGGAGCCTGGGGGCTGCAAGATTCCAGGGACTCCCATTCTCAGCACCCAGGATTGGGGTTCTGCGCAGGCCTTTGGGACTTAAGCTCTGCTACTTGTCCCTGAGCTCGGGGGGGGGGGGGGCCTGACTGCCACGGTGCTGTAAAACATGCCACCTTGTAGAGAATGGGGTGGGTCTCTGCTGTTCACTTTTGCTCCAGGTGTTCGTGGCTCACAGGTTACTCCTGGCCAAGGACGCTCACAGCCTTTTCCTTCCATCTTAGGTGGAGGACATCATTCACCCTCAGTTCCTGGTGGGTTTACTTTCCCCAGAGTCACAGCTGGATCCCTTGGCACTGGCTGACAAGTTAGAACAGGAGGAAGGACTCACCCTTGAAGAGGTGAGCCAGAGGAGCGGGGGGGCATTCAGGGAGACAAGGGAGGGAGGGAGGGACTCCAGGTAGAAGAGGGAAGGCACGGGACACCCAGGGAACCAAGGAGGGCAGGACCCAGGTGAGCCGGGGGAGGGATCGGACCCCAGAACAGGAGGCCCACAGGGCTCTGCTAAACCTTTTCCTGCCTGGAAGGCCTGGCACTGTGGAGGGCCTGCTAGGGACTGGGGGCAGTGCAGGACCATAGGAAGGAGAGGACGGGGGCCCAGTGAGAAAGGAAGGACACACAGCTGGGAATAAGGCCCAGGAGGACAGCAGGAGTGCTACAGTGTGCATTCTTTGATTGGACTCCTGGAGACATCCCCCCATCTGTCCCCCAGTGCCACCATTCCGCTGCCCAGCCCTCCTTCTCTCCTCACCCGTCTATTTGCGGCCAGTAACCGTCCACTTCCCTCCTAACAGCTGGTGCAGAAACCACTCCTGACCCTGAACGAGGAGTTGGGTGAGTCTGATGTCACCCAAGATGCCCAGAGGCGTGACCACGGCCCCCAGCTAGGGGTCAGCGATGAAGAAAGCCCACCAGAGACTGAGTCCAAGGAACCTGCGACCAGCAGCGGAACAGAGAGTGGCCTCCTCAGACCCAAACTCTATATGCACTCTCCAGGACATGAGGCTTTCCCTACATGCCAGGCTGGACAGCCCCTCTCTGCTCCCCAGGGTCAGAGGCGCACTGCACCGAGCCTGGGACCCAGGGACGCCTCAACTGTCAGAGAGACCTCTCCTCTTAGGGAGGACGCAGGGCCAGGGCCAGGGGGTGGGTCCAGTGAGGACAAAGAGGAGGTTCCCAGTCTGGACTTTATCTTGGCCACTCAGTACTGCCTCATGCCCTGGGGAGGGAAGTCCCACAGCTCTGCCCCAGGGCCCTTGAGATTTCTCTGCCCTGGAGTTCAGGGGGCTCGCCAAGGCCCCTCCCCTCAGAGGATCGGACCTAGCGCAGCTCCTCCACCAGCTGCCAGACCTAGGAAGCGGGATCTGTGTGGAGGCCAGGGGTCTGATGACAAGCTGCCCCAGCCCAAGCCTGACCTCGGGATCTCTGGGACGCCAGCCTTGCCTCCGGGGCTGGTGCGCCCCTCACAACCGAAAAAGAGGAGGTGTGACCCATCTGTTGGAGGGAGTGGGAGGAGGAGGAGAAAGAGGCACTGCAACAAGTAATCAGCCTCCAGTGCCAGGTCCCCAGGGGACCTTAGGGGCTCTTCCTCATCCAGTGCTGAGCCTGCTGATGTACAGGACAGGGAGGGGGGCAGGGAGGGAGTGCGGGACCATGAGGGCCAGGGTGCGGTGGGGTGGGGTGGTGGGAGCTGGAGGGTGGGGGAGGTGGGTCTGGGTGGATGTGGTTGGGAGCAGCACCTTGGGGTGATATATTTTAAATGGGAATAAAAATACTTTTGTTTGCAAATGTTCTCAGACCACTGTAGTCTTATTCGTGTCTGGGCTGCTGCACAGAGAGGGCTCCTCAGAGGGAGGACGAGGCGGTCCCCGGAGCTATGGATCCACAGGGGGCCGACTAGATCTGCCTCCACATTGACACGGGGTCCTCAGATGCTCCTGGGAGCCCCCAGCTCTCACTGCCCCCCGGAACCCCCGCATCATCCTCTTCTCTCAAGCCTGCTTGCCCACGGGCCTGTGGGACATCCCATCATCACCTATAACCCTGAACAAACTAGGGATGGAGAGCTGTTTCCATGCCTTTCAGCCCTCTGCACGCTAACCAGTTCTCTAGGATGGAGCCTGGAGACAGCCCTGGTCTTTGGGCAGCTTCTCTCTGCTTCCCTGAAGCGGCCGGATGACAGGCCAGGGCTTCCCGTCTCGGTGTCCTGACCAGAGACGAAGAGCCTTGGCCTGAGGGACAGGACTTCCTGCCTCTCTGCCCCGTCGTACAGGGAGCCTCCTCTAGTCTCCGGGGATTCCTGCAACGTGGGAAGTGGTGGAGGCAGCTCCCGCTTAATCCCAAGGACACATGGGGACTAGGCTGAGAGTAAGTCCACGGGGCGTCTGTTAAAGGTGTGTGAAAGGGGAATGACAGCGGGCGCCGCTGTGGGATTTGTGGGATTTCTCTGCGGGAGCATCCTGGTCCAGCTGAGGGTTTCCAACACGCTGGGCTTTGACTGCTCATCTGGGCACTGGTTAGCTGTATGGTGTGTTTAGTTTGCGAAAATGTATCAGGCTGTGAGTTCTGATATCTGCACTGTTCTGCGTACATATTATATTTCTACTAAAGTCAAAAGTTAAAAAATAATAAATTTAAAACAACTTTCTGAAGTAAAACAAAAAAGAGAGAAGCAGAAAAGAGCAATTATCACTGCACGATGAGGTCGTCACAATACCATCCCACAGCACAGAAGAGTTTCCAAATGCACTTCATGAAGCAAGTGTAACAATAACCCTGAACCACACAGCCTGCACACACACACGCACGAAACAGACATGATACGACTTACGAAGAGCAGGACAAAATATTGAACTTCTAGCAAACAGAACCCAACGGCACATTACAACAGACAATACAACAAATACCAAACGCCAAGCGGGGTTTACTCCAAGGCTGTAGAGGAGGTTCAACAGAAGGAAACCATTAACGTGATCCTCACGTTAGTAACACTAAGCAGAGTGTTAACCTCTCGTTAACGATCATCTTCATGGAGGCAAAAAACACACTTGACAAAATTCACTCATCTATGTGAAAACAAGCAAAATGGCAAGTGCTGGCTACTGCCATAAATAAAACACACCTCAGCTCAATGCCAGCACCTTACTTAACAGGGAGACACTAGAGGCTTTCCTGCTCAAGCCAGAAACCACGGAAGGCCAAAATATTCGCCAATTTACGTTAAAATAGGTTAAGTATTAAATTCTAGGATGTGGGAGAAACATTTACCGGCTCTTGAATGCTACATCCTGCCTGCTGGGGTAACCAGAAGCACTCCTGAAGTTTCTATGAAACTTTGGCCTTCTTGTGACTAATTTCTGTAAAGGGCTCTTTCTACCAGTTATGTCAGAGTGGACAGAGACTCGGGAACGTCTTTTCTTTCCAGCTCACTTGGGACTAAAGAAAGAATTTACAACACTCCTAAAGAATATCACTTTTATCATCACTTGAATGGTAAGGGGTCAGAGCTGTCCTGAAAGGATGCTTGCAGACATTAGCGAAACACAGAACAGGCGGAATGGCTCAATATGCAATACCGCTTAAAGCCTCTCCAGACGGGACAGAATCAAAAAGAGGTGTTGGGGAGGATGTGAAGAACTGAAGCACCTGACCCCTGCCGACAGAGTGTAAAATGGTGCTCTGGAAAATGGCTTGGTGGTTTGTTAAAAAATTAAAAACACACCAATCGGCCGAAGTGTCAAGGCATTAAAGCCAAAGCGGTGTGAGGAACTGCTGTGTCCTGAAGGGGACCAAGGAGACAGGAGCTAAGTGCACCACGCGCCCACCAAGCAGGGTCTGAAAAGCAGGAAGCTGTCCTGGGCTGGCGCTCACTGCCCGACGGGCACGGCCGTGTTACGGATATGCAGGAGGGCCGTGTGCGGTGTTCTGGGGAGCCGGGGCACTGTACCAACAATTTACTCTCAGATGATGCAGAGGAAAACCTTCTTTGTATTGTTCTTACACTATTTTTATACACTTAAGATGGCCGAAAATTCTGTTAAATATACAGCATTTAAAACATCTTAACTTATTACATAAGAAAACATCATGCCCTCCCCTTACACTCTCTCCCCTTTTAATTATTTTGGTTTTCTTCACGGCACCTACCAGTAGCTGAAGCATCATGTGCGCAGGACAGACAGTCCGCCTGCCCCTCTGAGAGTAAACTCCTGCAAGCGCTGGAACCGGGTCTGGTCTCCACGCTGCTCCAGTGCCGGCACAGTGGCCAGTGCACAGGGTGTTCATATGTGTTCAATAAGTTAACCTGTAGTCTTATTATGGTTTAAAATAAATTCATTTACCATCCCCTCCCCCAAAACACGCACACATCACTCCCCCACAGCAACTCTACCCCTGTGTACCCAAGAGAAGTTAAACTGTATGTCCACATCAGAACTTAAGAGATGAATGTTCATGGCAGAGTCATTCACAGCAGACAAAAACTGGAGACACTCTAACTGTCTATAATCTAGTGAAGCCATCCAATTAATTACTATTTGAAAACAAAAAGCAACAGAACTCTTAGGCCTGGCAATAACACAGACAGAAAACATTATTAATATTTTAATCAAGAAATCGAGAAGACAAAATAAAAAATAAAAATAGATGAAAGCCAAATTTCTTCTCTCTAGCACAGGGAACTATATTCAGTATCTTGTAGTAACCTTTAATGAAAACATATGAAACTAAATATATGTATATGTCTATATATGTATGACTAAAATATTATGATGTATACCAGAAATTGACACACTGTACCTGACTATAACTCAATTAAATAGTTTTTAAGCAATAAGCAAATAAAAATATCACTTATTCAAATAGTATTAATATTTCAAGTAAGAAATCCTTCATAAAACCAGCATCGTTAACCAACATTTACTAAATACTAATAAAGCACAATATAAATTAAACTTATATTAAATATCATCAACCTGAAGGTTCAAGGCTATATTCTGGACCCAGGATTCTAATATTCTAGAATTTATAGTTGGCTCTTACATGAGAAAGGAGAAAAAGAATTACACTAAGAGGACTTGACACTGCACCTAATAGAGACGCAAGTCACGTAAGTCGACGACCTGGACAGAAGTTACCAGATCTAAATCATTTTCAGACGAGGAAATATTCTTATCAGATTTAAGAAAAACAAAAAACAAAAAAAAACCCCTTTCAACTGACATGTCATGAAACTAAAGACTTTCTTCAGTACACATAGAAGCATTCAGTCCTTCGAAGGGCCCAAGGGCATGATAGGCAATTCCTAGCCTCTCACAATGGAACCTGGTGATTGGCACACTTACCAGCAGGTGCACAGCACTTAGATCTATGCCAGAGGAGCGATGCTGTGGGCCATACAATCTTTACCTTCAAGGACCTTATTTTCTTTAGATCTGACCTAATTTAACTTCCCTTATGGCTCCTACGGCTCTGAGTTCAAGTGAATCTTCACAGCTCTATACTGTAAAGCCCTCTGTTCCTAAAGAGAATGAAAATATTCAACTCTTCTTCCTTTTTTTTTTTTAAAGAATTTTAACTAGTCTTTTCACTTAGCTAGCATACTTGGTAAAACATTCCCTCTACGCATTTCCAAAATTAAGACCATGCAAATTCAAACACGATTCTGAAATAAATTTGCTTGTAAGAGTAAAATACCCTAAAATTCCAAATGTATTATTAATAACACTAAGGGAAACAGAGAGTAATAAAAGGGCTCTGGCAACGGAAAAAGGATCTCAGTCTACAATCTCAAGCCTCACTCTTTAGTTGTGAGACCTCAGGAACTGGCTTCACCTCAAAATACTTTCTCATCTGAGAGAGCACTGCCCTTCCCTCTCTGCAGGGTGGCTGTTGAGGTAACATGAGGTAACCTAGCACAGTACCTGACACGAAGTGTTCAGAAATAGTTTGCTTCCTTCCTTCGGCACAAAGGACACACTCACATGAAGGTTTAGGTGTAAGGGAGCCTACACTTCCACAACTCTCCATCAACACAAAATACGACATGTAGTTCGTTCTAATACAACAACAACAACAACAACAACAACAACAGCAGCAGCAGCAGCAGCAGCAGCAGCAGCAGCAGCAGCGACACCCTCACCCCTATTCCACCAATGCCGCTGAGGAATCGGGAGCCAGACAAGGTAGCTTGGAAGTACTTTTGCAAGAACTCCATCAGGGCGGCATACACACTGAGCACTAAAGCTGTAACAGGGAAAGTCCGCAGTCATTGTGCTAAAGCGCCTGGATGCCTTTATGCTAGTACGACAGCTCACGAGGTTCGGTAAAAGGGGGAAACAGTCAAATTAGGCCCCATTCCAAGTGACCCCTTAAGAAATAAAGACAGCGATGCTGACTTATCCTTCCTGAAACGTCAACAGTACCATCCCCAAGTCCATTTAAAAACCTCAAGATTGAAACAGTCCACACCAACACTGGTGCCGCTTCCTGCCGTTTAGAAAGCCTGCGCAGGAGAGCACCCCTGGCAGCACGCAAGGTGCTGAACCAAAGCCGGCCGCGGAAAACGGAGGCGAGGGGGGCAAACAAGATGATGATTTCGGGGTCGTGCACACACGCCGCTGCCAAACGCTTTCCAGACCGCGGCCGCCGCCGCCGGCACCTGAAGGGAATTCGCGGCTTCACAGTCGGACGTCAAGGGAAGCCCGCGAGGCCAGCACTCGGCGGTGATGGGCCGGTTCCCGTCCTGGGGGGTCCCTGGGTGCCACGGTCCCGACCTCCACCCCACCCTCCAGGGCCGCCCAGGGAAGGGCCGTCCCGAGAAGCGCCGCGAGCAACGCCCCAGCGCGAGAGGCCTGGCCCGACCCGAGACCCTCGGCGCGCGGACAGCAGAGCAGCCCGCCTGGGGTCGGGACCGGGCTCGGGCTCGGGGGCTCGGGGTCGCGGGGCCGGGGCCGACGCCGCAGCTGCGGGCGGGCACAACCGGCACGCTAGGGGCGGACACTTACCACTCGACGCCGCGGGAGCCCTCGCCGAGGTGGCAGGTTGCTGCAGCGCGGCACGCGGTCGATCACCTGCCCGCGGAGCACCTCGGGGCGCGCGCGGCCGCCGCCCGGCCAGCGCCGCGCCTCCCGGAGGGACCGCGCCGCCGCCGCTGCAGCCGCCGCCGCTGCAGCCGCTGCCGCCGCTGGCCGCGGCAAGCAGGGCCGCCGTCGCTCTGGAAAGCCGCAGGGCTGCCAGCCGCTCCAACTGACCGCCGCCTGCCCGACGAAATGACCCTTGGGCTGGAGCCCTCGCCGAGGTGGCAGGTTGCTGCAGCGCGGCACGCGGTCGAACACCTGCCCGCGGGGCACCTCGGGGCGCGCGCCCGCCGCCGCCGCCGCCGCCGCCGCCGCGCTGGACACGAAGTTCCGCGGCTGCCGCTCGGCCAGCGCCGCGCCTCCCGGAGGGACCTCGCCGCCGCCGCCGCCGCCGCTGTCTGAGGGAGCAGGACCGGCACGGTTGGGGAGACCCAACAAGCCGCCGTCCGCTCGACCAACTGCCGCCAGCCTGCCTAACTGAACCTTTTGCGGGGGGAGGGAGGGCGGGGCTGAGGAGGGCGCCGGGGCGGGGCCGGGTAGAGCACGCGCGCGGATTGGCTCCCGTGGCCCGGGGGCGGGTCTGGTGGCCACACAGATTTCTACTCTAGTCTTTTTCCTATTAGGAACAATTCTGCTGTGAACTTTTGTACACAAGTTTTTTCTTTTTCTGAAACCAAATTACTCACTGCAATTTTACTTGAACTTCATAGATGACAAAAACTAAAACAAAAATAGAGTAATTCCTGCACTTCAAATAAATGTATCTTTGTAACTGGAAATATTGTTTGATAAAAGATCTCTATGACGTACAAAAAGAGCTAATGATAAATAAATAGATAAATAAATAAATAGATAAATAAATAAATAAAATTATGAAATGCATTAAACTATTGATTCCGTTTTGAAAGATTAACATTAATAGATTCCCTTCTGAATTTTGAATAGTTATATATATTTTTAAAACATTGTTCATTTTTGCAATATTTCAAGTCTAGTTGGTAACTATAATTCCTAGGATTTATAAAAGCTTGTTTCAAATATAGAACACGCTCACAATTTAAAGTTAACATAATACAAAATACCATACATTGAGAAGTTTCACTTCCACTCTTGTGACATTAGTTTCCCCTGCCATTATTAGATAACTACTTAGTTTCTTATATATTTCCAATGTTTCAGATACAACCAAAAATGAAAATACACCTTATTTCCCACTTTTCTCACAATTGTACATTTTTTTAATTTAACAATATTTTTGGATAATTTTCCTTATGCATACATAAACATGCATGTTTCCATTCTTTTTAATAACTATGGTACTTTGTTGTGGGATGTACCTGTCTCAGATCAATGGATCCTCGGTTTTTGTTTTTAATGTTACAAAATTACAAATAATGCTGCAATGAATAACCACATATATACATCATTTCATATGTGAGGAGGTTTTATAAAAATCTTAGATCCATAATTATTTAATGCTTTTTGTATTTAACTCTTTTCATAGATGAAATACCTTAAAAAACAAAACTATTTTCTCTATTCCTGAGGGATGTTTGCTGATATCCTTGTTTAGCTTCTCTCTGATCTCATCAGATTTCATTGTCAAGCAATATCTTTTTTTTTCAATAGACTTTATTCTTTTGAACAGTTTCAGGTTCACAACAGAATTGAGCAGAAAATACAGAGAGTTCACATATAGCCCTCCCCACCCACACATATGTACTCCCCTACCCTCAACATCCCTCATCAGTTTGGCATATTTGGTACAATCGATGAACCAACATGGTCACATTATTATCAACCAAAGTCCATGGTTTGCATTAGGGTTTACTCTTGATGTTGTACATTCTATGGGTTTTGACAAATGCATAATGACATGTAGCCACTGTAAATCATATAGAATAATTTCATTGCCCTAAAAATCCCTTGTGCTCCATCTATTCACTCCTCCCTTCCTCCCTCTCCTCAAACCCCCTGGAAACCATCATCTTTTTATTGTTTCTGTAGCTGTGCCTTTTCCAGAATGTCATTTGGTTGGAATCATGCAGTTAACAGCCTTTTCAGACAGGCTTCTTTCATTTAGTAATATGTCTTTGAAGTTTCCTCCATGTCTTTCATGGCTTGATCATTTTTTTAACTGCACATGTATTTTTAAATTTACATATATGTACTGTTCATTGTTCCTAAGAACATTTAGAGCTTTAGCTTTTTAAACTTACACAGTTATCACAGGAATGAAGCCAACCACAAAATAAAAAGTAGCTCAAAAAGATACATACACTTTGCTATTAGCAGCAGCATCATTTATAATTGCCAAGATATGGAAACATCCTAAGTGCAAATCAATAGTTGAATAGATAATGGAGATGCAGCATGGAATGGAATACAACTCACCCATTAAAAAGAAGGATATTTTGCCATTTGTGGCCCTTCGCTTTTCTTTTTTTCACGTCAAAAACCAGAATTTTGTAACTGGCAGAGACATTTCCATTACATCAAAAACAACAAGATACCTAGAAATAAACTTAACCAGGGAGGTTGCCTATACTCTGAAAACCGAAATGACACAAAGAAATGGAAAGTCTTCATGTGCTCTTGGTTTGGAAGAATCAACACTATCAAAATGGCCACACTACCCAAAGCGATCCACAGATCCAACCCAAGCCCCATCCCAATAGTCATGGCATTCCTCACAGAACTAGAACAAACAATTCCAAAATGTATAAGGAACCACAAAAGACTGCAAACAGCCAAAGCAATCTGTTGTAGGTCTCTTTTATTTCTTCTCTTTCTTCTCTTTTCTTATGGTTTGATGACTACAGAAGGTTAACATTAGTTGTAAAGCTGGTCTGGTGGTGATGAAATGTTTTAGTTTTAGTTTATGTGTGAAGCTTTTGATTTCTCCATCAATGTACACTTTAACTTTAAAAAAATGGAGAAGAGAGAAAGAATGGACTTCAGTTAAGATTTCAAAGAGCGTCCAGGTTGGTGGACAGGTGGAGATTCAGGGAGAGTGGTGCCCTCCATTGAAGCGTCTTGTCGTTTCCCCATGCGTTGCCCTGTGCATCTCTTCCATCTGGCTCTTACTGAGTTACATCCTTTTATAATACACCAGCGAGCTTGTAAGTAAGGTTTCTCTGTGTTCTGTGAGCTACTCTAGCAAGTTAATTGACCTGGAGGGGGTTTTGGAAAGGTCTGATTTATAGCCAGTTGGTCAGAAATGCTATCTCCAGGTACACAGTGTCAGAATTTAGTTGAAATGTAGAAGGGCTAGCTGCTGTCCTGCGGATTGCTTGCTGGTAGTGTGGGGAACCCTCCCAACACACACACTGGAATTGGTCAAAACATCTATCTAGGGAAACTGCCACGAACCCTGACAACCCTTCACAGAGACCAAGGAACCCGAGGAGATTCCCCTTGAGGCTCTCAGCGAGTATCAGGACACCTTGGAGGAGCTGCTGGGGCCTGTCCTCTCAGCCACTGGGGAGCCAGAAGCAGCATGCCCTGAGGACGGGACCTACCCGGACCCGGGTCTCCTGAGCTACATGGACCAGCTGTGTTCCCAGGAAGACTTTGTCTCCAAGGTGGGCTGGGCCTGGAGCCTGGGGGCTGCAAGATTCCAGGGACTCCCATTCTCAGCACCCAGGATTGGGGTTCTGCGCAGGCCTTTGGGACTTAAGCTCTGCTACTTGTCCCTGAGCTCGGGGGGGGGGGGGGGCTGACTGCCACGGTGCTGTAAAACATGCCACCTTGTAGAGAATGGGGTGGGTCTCTGCTGTTCACTTTTGCTCCAGGTGTTCGTGGCTCACAGGTTACTCCTGGCCAAGGACGCTCACAGCCTTTTCCTTCCATCTTAGGTGGAGGACATCATTCACCCTCAGTTCCTGGTGGGTTTACTTTCCCCAGAGTCACAGCTGGATCCCTTGGCACTGGCTGACAAGTTAGAACAGGAGGAAGGACTCACCCTTGAAGAGGTGAGCCAGAGGAGCGGGGGGGCATTCAGGGAGACAAGGGAGGGAGGGAGGGACTCCAGGTAGAAGAGGGAAGGCACGGGACACCCAGGGAACCAAGGGGGGCAGGACCCAGGTGAGCCGGGGGAGGGATCGGACCCCAGAACAGGAGGCCCACAGGGCTCTGCTAAACCTTTTCCTGCCTGGAAGGCCTGGCACTGTGGAGGGCCTGCTAGGGACTGGGGGCAGTGCAGGACCATAGGAAGGAGAGGACGGGGGCCCAGTGAGAAAGGAAGGACACACAGCTGGGAATAAGGCCCAGGAGGACAGCAGGAGTGCTACAGTGTGCATTCTTTGATTGGACTCCTGGAGACATCCCCCCATCTGTCCCCCAGTGCCACCATTCCGCTGCCCAGCCCTCCTTCTCTCCTCACCCGTCTATTTGCGGCCAGTAACCGTCCACTTCCCTCCTAACAGCTGGTGCAGAAACCACTCCTGACCCTGAACGAGGAGTTGGGTGAGTCTGATGTCACCCAAGATGCCCAGAGGCGTGACCACGGCCCCCAGCTAGGGGTCAGCGATGAAGAAAGCCCACCAGAGACTGAGTCCAAGGAACCTGCGACCAGCAGCGGAACAGAGAGTGGCCTCCTCAGACCCAAACTCTATATGCACTCTCCAGGACATGAGGCTTTCCCTACATGCCAGGCTGGACAGCCCCTCTCTGCTCCCCAGGGTCAGAGGCGCACTGCACCGAGCCTGGGACCCAGGGACGCCTCAACTGTCAGAGAGACCTCTCCTCTTAGGGAGGACGCAGGGCCAGGGCCAGGGGGTGGGTCCAGTGAGGACAAAGAGGAGGTTCCCAGTCTGGACTTTATCTTGGCCACTCAGTACTGCCTCATGCCCTGGGGAGGGAAGTCCCACAGCTCTGCCCCAGGGCCCTTGAGATTTCTCTGCCCTGGAGTTCAGGGGGCTCGCCAAGGCCCCTCCCCTCAGAGGATCGGACCTAGCGCAGCTCCTCCACCAGCTGCCAGACCTAGGAAGCGGGATCTGTGTGGAGGCCAGGGGCCTGATGACAAGCTGCCCCAGCCCAAGCCTGACCTCGGGATCTCTGGGACGCCAGCCTTGCCTCCGGGGCCGGTGCGCCCCTCACAACCGAAAAAGAGGAGGTGTGACCCATCTGTTGGAGGGAGTGGGAGGAGGAGGAGAAAGAGGCACTGCAACAAGTAATCAGCCTCCAGTGCCAGGTCCCCAGGGGACCTTAGGGGCTCTTCCTCATCCAGTGCTGAGCCTGCTGATGTACAGGACAGGGAGGGGGGCAGGGAGGGAGTGCGGGACCATGAGGGCCAGGGTGCGGTGGGGTGGGGTGGTGGGAGCTGGAGGGTGGGGGAGGTGGGTCTGGGTGGATGTGGTTGGGAGCAGCACCTTGGGGTGATATATTTCAAATGGGAATAAAAATACTTTTGTTTGCAAATGTTCTCAGACCACTGTAGTCTTATTCGTGTCTGGGCTGCTGCACAGAGAGGGCTCCTCAGAGGGAGGACGAGGCGGTCTAAGTGAAGTAACCCAGGAAGAAAAAAAATACCATTTGATATCACTCATATGTGGGTTCTAAAAAAGAAAAGGAAAAATGACCTAATTTATAAAACAGAAACACATTCACAGACATAGAAAACAAGCATATGGTTATCAGACTTGGGAACTGAATGGGAAGGGATCAACTGGGAGATCGAGATTTGCAGATATGAAGCAGTACATATAAAACAGATAAGCAAGGTTACACTGTAGCACGGGGAGCCATACTTGTCACCTTGTAGCACGTTATGGTGAAAAAGAATATGAATATCAGTAAATGTATATTCGTGTATGACTAAAGCACCTGCTGTAAACCAGAAACTGATACAACATTGTAAATTGACTATACTTCAATTTAACAAAAAATAAAATAGACTGTCTATAGAGCCACACACCAGGTATGCCGCCACTCTGGAACGCGGAAGGAACTTCCGGTTCTTGCTTTCCTGCCACAGCCCTGCAGGGAAAGTGTCCCCTCACCCACCCAGGCCCAACTGCCCTCTGCCCCTCCCCCACTACAGAAGGTCCTGAGCCTCACATTCTACTGTTTAAATTCAAACTTCACCTGCCTTTGCTTGAATTCTGAGCATCTGCTGGAGCAGTTAACTCACTCTCTGGGTCCTCGTCTGCATTTCTCTCATTGAGGCTACCAGGCAGCGCTGGTCTGTGCCCACGCCTGTGGGAATGGCTTTACAAAAAGGTAAGCCTGAATGCTGGGGATATGTTCTCAGAGACTCTGCCACCCCTCAAATCCTTGGGGTTCACATGTGATATTTCACTGTGGACACAGAGGTGGACTAAAGTGGAGGAAGGAGAGAGCCCTGAATGCCCAAGGACATCTCGCCTGGGGAGCCTGGGGAGATGGTGGAAACCAAAGATCACAAGGGGAGGAGGGCTCGTTGAAGGTGGATCAAAGAGACTCAGGGGAACTGCCCTGGGTGTGGAGAAAGGACAGCAGCAGGCAGGGTGGTTCTTTGTAGAAGGGAGACAAGCCACTGTGAAACCTGTGTGTCAGGGTTAGTAGGCCTGAGCTGGTGGCACAGGGAGGGTCATGGGGAAAGCCTAGCCCTGTACCTTGTTCCTTAGGCACCTGGAGCTTGCCCCACGATTTCCTTCTAAGGGATCTGAACCGGGGCATCCTGTATCTAATAGGGGCACGGGGAGAGAAGGGCTTAGCCAGAAAACTGTTCAAAGGGGGGATCTGTGGCCACATCTGCTATGAACTGCTTTCGCCAAGAGCTAGGCAGGAAGTTACTCTAACTGCCACAGCCCAGAACTTCTCCCCTCCTTCCAGCCCAGGACTCGCTCCTCAGTTCAGGTAACTGTTGCCCTGGATCCCGCAGGGGATGGGCAAACTCTCGGCTTCAACCAAGACAGGGCTTGAGGCCCCCAGTTGTTCTGAATTGGTCTTCCTTTTGTGGAAACGCACTTCTGCAGACACTTGTGATAGCTGTCCAGCATCTCAGGGAGGACCGTCAGGCCTGCCTGTGACATGAGAAGTTTGTTCATATTTCACGCCAGCATTTCACGGACAGGGAACAGACATGGAGTGCGGGTGGTGGTGCTAGAACATGAATGAAGGCTGTTTCCTTTTTAAAGGGGAGGAGCGGAGCCCGGGAGCAGGAAGACAATCTTCTGTGTTGTTATTAACACCCTATGGCACCTGTTCTGACTCAGTAGGGGCCCTGGGGAGTGTGCCTTGTTCTCCTGAACAGGGATGTGTTCCAGACAACCGTATCAATGAAGGCACCTGGCTCGTGCCTTCTTAGTCTGTCTTCACTTTCCATCGCTGGGAAATAGAAAGGGAAGGAACACAGGAACTCTATTCCTTGGCCTTTTCTACTCCTCTGCGGCCATCACTGGCTGTGAAAGGACGGAAATCACACATGTGGCTGCTTCTCAGACCCCTGTTCCAGGAGCAGAACTCCTGAGTGATGGCAGTGACTCTGGGCACTGGGGATGGGGTGGCAGAACCCAGCCCATGTTAAGTGTCTGCTGCGGGCGGCCCTGACGTCACGTGCACGCTGGGCCAGTGTGTTACGGATTTGCGTCAGGGTTCTGCGGGGAGAGATGTTTCCAGCATTTCTGTTTTGTTGTGTGAGTCCAGGAAAGAAAGAAAGAGGGTTTATACTAAACATCAGGAAAAAGAAGAGTAAGGAGGAGGTGGAACCTTAATATTTTAGACACTGCCTGGTTCACAAAGGCCCTTTGGGTGCCTACAACTTCCCTTGGAGAAGCTCTCTACCTGCTAGTGAGCCTGCAAAGGAGCAGGTGTCCACCCACCTCCGAGACTTAGGAGAGACAGCCTGTGAGAGTCAGGTGCAGGGGAATTCCTTAGGGAGGCCCTGCGAGTCGGTGCTTGCTGAGGCTATTTCTTCCCAGCAAGCAGGGGTCAGGGACCTGGGTGAATGGGAGCAAGTTCCCTACTGGAGTAATTCCGACTTAGAGGTCAGAGCACGAAAACTAGTCCAAGACATCTGCACATGGCACAGCCTCCCCTGTCCAAATGTCCTTCACCTGCTGACACTGACTCTCTGATTCCCCAGAGAGCCCCAGTCCTGGTTGCCCATTCTCAACCTCCACTCACCCCTTTCCTTTGTCTCAACAGCATCTCCACTGCTGGGAACGGATGTGCTCCTGAGCACTGGTGCCCCCCTGTCTCCATTCATGGCACTTCCCTCTCCCCCACCCGCTCCTGGCCCCCAACACCGGCCACCCTGGGAGCAGCACCTGCCACCCTCCTTGACCCCATCGTTCCCTCCTGGCACCACCCTGCTGCTGCCAGCTTTCCCCACGACACCTTTGGTGGCTACTGGTGGCCAGGTCCCCACTGCCACTGGGCCTTGCAACATCCCTGTCTACGTAAGATCGGAAGTGAGGCCAACAGAGTTCCCTCCGATGCAGAGCTTCGTTCTCCCTCCAGGGACTGTCACCTGGGGTGCACCAGGGGCCCTCAGTGGGACTACTTGCCCTGCTCCCCAATCCTTAGCACCCCAAGTGACCACCCCAGCTGTTGGGGTAACTCAGGCTGGCACGGGAGGCTGGGCCCCCGGCCGTCCCTCTCAAGCTCCACCACCACCTGTACAGCTGGCCCCCAGCATGCCCCCCATCAACACCGGGCCATGGCCACCTGGCGCATCCAGGGACGGGAGTCTGGCCCCCTCCCAGTCTCAGCCACCTCAGGATGACTCCTTTAGCTGCAACAACATCTACAAGCACTACCGGCGTTGGCAGCGCTTCAAGAGCCTGGCCCGGAGGCACCTTCCCCAGAGCCCTGATGCACAAGCTCTCTTCTGCTTTGTCATGTGAGTCAGTTCTCGGGGGCACATGAGCTCATCTGGAGCTTCACATGGAGGACTTTGGGGTGAACTTGCAGGTTAGGTTTCTAGGGATCCCGGAAGGGAGGTCTGAGGGTGATGTCCACGCTATGACAAGGCACATTGTCCATCATGCGCTCACACTTCCAGTCCATGACATCCATTCAGTGCCTTCTCTCAACTGAGCCTGCCACCCTAGGTGAGTCCAGTTGACTTTACCTCCCACGATTATCTTAGGAATACTTACTGAAGACTGGCAGTCAGAGAGGGTGTTGGGGAAGGTGAGGAGCCACGGATGGGATGCCACCCTCTCCTGTGCTGCTGTCTCGTCGGAACAAAGGGCTTGAGTGTGGGATGGCCAGGGGACGCCACTGCAGAGGAGGGGTAGGATCTACACGGCCCAGGGGAGAGCTGTATGCAGACCTCGTCCTCATTCTTCTGGACAATTCTAGCTGAAACACGGAGATTGTAGAGCTCTCCTAGGGGCAGGGACTGTCTCCTACTAGAGTTGTGAGCTTGACAGGCATTTCCACCTGACACGGGGACAATTACAGGTGATTCAGAGGACTGGGCAGGAGCCCCCGTGGGCTCGTCTGTGAACACTCAGTCATGCTGTGTTGGGGGACGTGTGGTCCATCGTGCCGGGTGGGGTCAGGCTGGTGGGGACTGGGCTGTTCACTGAGACTGACTCTGAGGGCTCACAGCCCAGTGCTTCGATCCCTGGCCCGACTCAAGCCCACCATGACGCTGGAGGAGGGACTGCGGCAGGCCGAGCAGGAATGGGAGCGCACAAGCAACTTCGACCGCATGAATTACTATGAGATGGCAGCAAAGTGAGTCCGTGTCCTGGGCCCAAGGGCTGTGGTGGGTGAGGGCGACACCCCAGAGCAGAATCTGGCTATGGTCAGAGAGGAGGAGGGAGGAGGGAGCTCCCCCAGCACAGGGTCCCCACAGCCCAGAAGCCGGACCCCTCTCCAAAAGCCACTCCCGCACCCTGACAGCTTGGGTCTATTCGTCCTCTGCCCGGGGCTCCGCCCTCTCCTGAAGTGGCCTTCTTCGCCTTGATGAAGAGCTCACCCGGGGTGGAGTGGGGAAACTGTGAGCCCGGTGGGGGTCACACTGCAGCCCTAGTGGCTGTGCAGGGAAATGTGTTCCACCCACCAGCCTGCTGCCTCCTTAGTGCTGAGGGGCTGGCGGCCACTGACATGGAATTTGGGACCCTCTCTCCTCCTGAAGTGTGGCCTGACTTCGTAACCTGGTGTCCCTCCTGAGGAGGCTGGGCAAGCCAGCCTGTCCTTCACCACAAGGGTCTCTGGCTCTTTCTGAGACTCCTTCGTGTTAATCCCCTTTATTTAAAAAACCGAAAACAAACAAGCACTTCTCAGAGGAAAGGAAACCCTCTCCACTGACCTTAGCGTTCACACCCTACAACCTGTCCTGGGCCCTGTCTCCAGGCTTATGTTCCAGGACTCTCAGCGTCAGCCCAGGATCCTGGATCCGGGCAAGGACCCCCGTGGGGAACACATGCCTCATCTGGCCTCTGGCTGTCAGCCCTTCCTGTTTCTGGACACGGGCAGGGGGCAAGTGGAGGGTCACCTGTGGGCCTTCCATCCAGACCTGGTTCATTTATGGACCTGGGTCTATGCTGCTGAATGCCCTGCAGTGCTGGGGAGGCAGGGGTGTCCCCAGATCTGCTATGTGCCCCAGGAGCAGCTCCCCGCTGGCGATACCACCTCACAGGGCAGTGACCACCCCCAGCACATCTTCTCCTGATCCCTCCATCCCTGCAACCTGGGTGGGCTCCAGAGCCCAGGCCTTTTTCTCAGCATGGCCTGTGCCACCCTCACCCCTCAGGTTCAAGGAGTTTGAGGCTGAGGATGAAATGCAGCCTCAGCACTTGCAGTGTATGAAGGGGGTGCAGGGCCTGCCTCCTCCAGCCCCACCGAAGCTGGAACCGTGGGGGCCCCCAGCCCCAAAGGTGGGCCCACAGCCAGGCACCCACGTGCCCACTGCAGCTGAACACAAAGGTAACAGGGAGCTAGGGATGGCCACCGTCCCCACGTCAGTCTTCTTCCCTCAGCGGTGCACTGGTCTTTCCACCTGCACAGCCACCCAGAGGGGGTCTCGGCTGCCCTCTGTCACTACGGGGTATCGACTTGCTCAGTTGTGGAACTCCTCTCCCACCTCCCTGTCTGAGGGCTCCACAGAAAGCCTGCCTCAAAAGTGGGCTGGATGGGGAGATCACTGGAAACCTGCAGGTTGCACATGTCCTCACACGTGGCTCTCTTAGATGCTCCCACTTACCCGTCCCTCCTCACACCCTGTCACTGAGTGGAAATGCAGGTGGTCTTGATCCCACCCACACCCACGTCCATGTCCCCCAAACACTGCCCTACCCGACGCGCGCACTTCATGGTCACGAGCTGGATGCGGGAGCCCCTCACCCTCCTTTCCTTCTCCCGCTCTGCCTTAGCCTGCGTGCCCATGAAGGCCAGCCCCACGGCCAGAATCAACCACCCACAGCCAGACAGATCCTGGCTGTCCCCAGAGACCAAGGAACCCGAGGAGATTCCCCTTGAGGCTCTCAGCGAGTATCAGGACACCTTGGAGGAGCTGCTGGGGCCTGTCCTCTCAGCCACTGGGGAGCCAGAAGCAGCATGCCCTGAGGACGGGACCTACCCGGACCCGGGTCTCCTGAGCTACATGGACCAGCTGTGTTCCCAGGAAGACTTTGTCTCCAAGGTGGGCTGGGCCTGGAGCCTGGGGGCTGCAAGATTCCAGGGACTCCCATTCTCAGCACCCAGGATTGGGGTTCTGCGCAGGCCTTTGGGACTTAAGCTCTGCTACTTGTCCCTGAGCTCGGGGGGGGGGGGGGCCTGACTGCCACGGTGCTGTAAAACATGCCACCTTGTAGAGAATGGGGTGGGTCTCTGCTGTTCACTTTTGCTCCAGGTGTTCGTGGCTCACAGGTTACTCCTGGCCAAGGACGCTCACAGCCTTTTCCTTCCATCTTAGGTGGAGGACATCATTCACCCTCAGTTCCTGGTGGGTTTACTTTCCCCAGAGTCACAGCTGGATCCCTTGGCACTGGCTGACAAGTTAGAACAGGAGGAAGGACTCACCCTTGAAGAGGTGAGCCAGAGGAGCGGGGGGGCATTCAGGGAGACAAGGGAGGGAGGGAGGGACTCCAGGTAGAAGAGGGAAGGCACGGGACACCCAGGGAACCAAGGAGGGCAGGACCCAGGTGAGCCGGGGGAGGGATCGGACCCCAGAACAGGAGGCCCACAGGGCTCTGCTAAACCTTTTCCTGCCTGGAAGGCCTGGCACTGTGGAGGGCCTGCTAGGGACTGGGGGCAGTGCAGGACCATAGGAAGGAGAGGACGGGGGCCCAGTGAGAAAGGAAGGACACACAGCTGGGAATAAGGCCCAGGAGGACAGCAGGAGTGCTACAGTGTGCATTCTTTGATTGGACTCCTGGAGACATCCCCCCATCTGTCCCCCAGTGCCACCATTCCGCTGCCCAGCCCTCCTTCTCTCCTCACCCGTCTATTTGCGGCCAGTAACCGTCCACTTCCCTCCTAACAGCTGGTGCAGAAACCACTCCTGACCCTGAACGAGGAGTTGGGTGAGTCTGATGTCACCCAAGATGCCCAGAGGCGTGACCACGGCCCCCAGCTAGGGGTCAGCGATGAAGAAAGCCCACCAGAGACTGAGTCCAAGGAACCTGCGACCAGCAGCGGAACAGAGAGTGGCCTCCTCAGACCCAAACTCTATATGCACTCTCCAGGACATGAGGCTTTCCCTACATGCCAGGCTGGACAGCCCCTCTCTGCTCCCCAGGGTCAGAGGCGCACTGCACCGAGCCTGGGACCCAGGGACGCCTCAACTGTCAGAGAGACCTCTCCTCTTAGGGAGGACGCAGGGCCAGGGCCAGGGGGTGGGTCCAGTGAGGACAAAGAGGAGGTTCCCAGTCTGGACTTTATCTTGGCCACTCAGTACTGCCTCATGCCCTGGGGAGGGAAGTCCCACAGCTCTGCCCCAGGGCCCTTGAGATTTCTCTGCCCTGGAGTTCAGGGGGCTCGCCAAGGCCCCTCCCCTCAGAGGATCGGACCTAGCGCAGCTCCTCCACCAGCTGCCAGACCTAGGAAGCGGGATCTGTGTGGAGGCCAGGGGTCTGATGACAAGCTGCCCCAGCCCAAGCCTGACCTCGGGATCTCTGGGACGCCAGCCTTGCCTCCGGGGCTGGTGCGCCCCTCACAACCGAAAAAGAGGAGGTGTGACCCATCTGTTGGAGGGAGTGGGAGGAGGAGGAGAAAGAGGCACTGCAACAAGTAATCAGCCTCCAGTGCCAGGTCCCCAGGGGACCTTAGGGGCTCTTCCTCATCCAGTGCTGAGCCTGCTGATGTACAGGACAGGGAGGGGGGCAGGGAGGGAGTGCGGGACCATGAGGGCCAGGGTGCGGTGGGGTGGGGTGGTGGGAGCTGGAGGGTGGGGGAGGTGGGTCTGGGTGGATGTGGTTGGGAGCAGCACCTTGGGGTGATATATTTTAAATGGGAATAAAAATACTTTTGTTTGCAAATGTTCTCAGACCACTGTAGTCTTATTCGTGTCTGGGCTGCTGCACAGAGAGGGCTCCTCAGAGGGAGGACGAGGCGGTCCCCGGAGCTATGGATCCACAGGGGGCCGACTAGATCTGCCTCCACATTGACACGGGGTCCTCAGATGCTCCTGGGAGCCCCCAGCTCTCACTGCCCCCCGGAACCCCCGCATCATCCTCTTCTCTCAAGCCTGCTTGCCCACGGGCCTGTGGGACATCCCATCATCACCTATAACCCTGAACAAACTAGGGATGGAGAGCTGTTTCCATGCCTTTCAGCCCTCTGCACGCTAACCAGTTCTCTAGGATGGAGCCTGGAGACAGCCCTGGTCTTTGGGCAGCTTCTCTCTGCTTCCCTGAAGCGGCCGGATGACAGGCCAGGGCTTCCCGTCTCGGTGTCCTGACCAGAGACGAAGAGCCTTGGCCTGAGGGACAGGACTTCCTGCCTCTCTGCCCCGTCGTACAGGGAGCCTCCTCTAGTCTCCGGGGATTCCTGCAACGTGGGAAGTGGTGGAGGCAGCTCCCGCTTAATCCCAAGGACACATGGGGACTAGGCTGAGAGTAAGTCCACGGGGCGTCTGTTAAAGGTGTGTGAAAGGGGAATGACAGCGGGCGCCGCTGTGGGATTTGTGGGATTTCTCTGCGGGAGCATCCTGGTCCAGCTGAGGGTTTCCAACACGCTGGGCTTTGACTGCTCATCTGGGCACTGGTTAGCTGTATGGTGTGTTTAGTTTGCGAAAATGTATCAGGCTGTGAGTTCTGATATCTGCACTGTTCTGCGTACATATTATATTTCTACTAAAGTCAAAAGTTAAAAAATAATAAATTTAAAACAACTTTCTGAAGTAAAACAAAAAAGAGAGAAGCAGAAAAGAGCAATTATCACTGCACGATGAGGTCGTCACAATACCATCCCACAGCACAGAAGAGTTTCCAAATGCACTTCATGAAGCAAGTGTAACAATAACCCTGAACCACACAGCCTGCACACACACACGCACGAAACAGACATGATACGACTTACGAAGAGCAGGACAAAATATTGAACTTCTAGCAAACAGAACCCAACGGCACATTACAACAGACAATACAACAAATACCAAACGCCAAGCGGGGTTTACTCCAAGGCTGTAGAGGAGGTTCAACAGAAGGAAACCATTAACGTGATCCTCACGTTAGTAACACTAAGCAGAGTGTTAACCTCTCGTTAACGATCATCTTCATGGAGGCAAAAAACACACTTGACAAAATTCACTCATCTATGTGAAAACAAGCAAAATGGCAAGTGCTGGCTACTGCCATAAATAAAACACACCTCAGCTCAATGCCAGCACCTTACTTAACAGGGAGACACTAGAGGCTTTCCTGCTCAAGCCAGAAACCACGGAAGGCCAAAATATTCGCCAATTTACGTTAAAATAGGTTAAGTATTAAATTCTAGGATGTGGGAGAAACATTTACCGGCTCTTGAATGCTACATCCTGCCTGCTGGGGTAACCAGAAGCACTCCTGAAGTTTCTATGAAACTTTGGCCTTCTTGTGACTAATTTCTGTAAAGGGCTCTTTCTACCAGTTATGTCAGAGTGGACAGAGACTCGGGAACGTCTTTTCTTTCCAGCTCACTTGGGACTAAAGAAAGAATTTACAACACTCCTAAAGAATATCACTTTTATCATCACTTGAATGGTAAGGGGTCAGAGCTGTCCTGAAAGGATGCTTGCAGACATTAGCGAAACACAGAACAGGCGGAATGGCTCAATATGCAATACCGCTTAAAGCCTCTCCAGACGGGACAGAATCAAAAAGAGGTGTTGGGGAGGATGTGAAGAACTGAAGCACCTGACCCCTGCCGACAGAGTGTAAAATGGTGCTCTGGAAAATGGCTTGGTGGTTTGTTAAAAAATTAAAAACACACCAATCGGCCGAAGTGTCAAGGCATTAAAGCCAAAGCGGTGTGAGGAACTGCTGTGTCCTGAAGGGGACCAAGGAGACAGGAGCTAAGTGCACCACGCGCCCACCAAGCAGGGTCTGAAAAGCAGGAAGCTGTCCTGGGCTGGCGCTCACTGCCCGACGGGCACGGCCGTGTTACGGATATGCAGGAGGGCCGTGTGCGGTGTTCTGGGGAGCCGGGGCACTGTACCAACAATTTACTCTCAGATGATGCAGAGGAAAACCTTCTTTGTATTGTTCTTACACTATTTTTATACACTTAAGATGGCCGAAAATTCTGTTAAATATACAGCATTTAAAACATCTTAACTTATTACATAAGAAAACATCATGCCCTCCCCTTACACTCTCTCCCCTTTTAATTATTTTGGTTTTCTTCACGGCACCTACCAGTAGCTGAAGCATCATGTGCGCAGGACAGACAGTCCGCCTGCCCCTCTGAGAGTAAACTCCCGCAAGCGCTGGAACCGGGTCTGGTCTCCACGCTGCTCCAGTGCCGGCACAGTGGCCAGTGCACAGGGTGTTCATATGTGTTCAATAAGTTAACCTGTAGTCTTATTATGGTTTAAAATAAATTCATTTACCATCCCCTTCCCCAAAACACGCACACATCACTCCCCCACAGCAACTCTACCCCTGTGTACCCAAGAGGAGTTAAACTGTATGTCCACATCAGAACTTAAGAGATGAATGTTCATGGCAGAGTCATTCACAGCAGACAAAAACTGGAGACACTCTAACTGTCTATAATCTAGTGAAGCCATCCAATTAATTACTATTTGAAAACAAAAAGCAACAGAACTCTTAGGCCTGGCAATAACACAGACAGAAAACATTATTAATATTTTAATCAAGAAATCGAGAAGACAAAATAAAAAATAAAAATAGATGAAAGCCAAATTTCTTCTCTCTAGCACAGGGAACTATATTCAGTATCTTGTAGTAACCTTTAATGAAAACATATGAAACTAAATATATGTATATGTCTATATATGTATGACTAAAATATTATGATGTATACCAGAAATTGACACACTGTACCTGACTATAACTCAATTAAATAGTTTTTAAACAATAAACAAATAAAAATATCACTTATTCAAACAGTATTAATATTTCAAGTAAGAAATCCTTCATTAAACCAGCATCGTTAACCAACATTTACTAAATACTAATAAAGCACAATATAAATTAAACTTATATTAAATATCATCAACCTGAAGGTTCAAGGCTATATTCTGGACCCAGGATTCTAATATTCTAGAATTTATAGTTGGCTCTTACATGAGAAAGGAGAAAAAGAATTACACTAAGAGGACTTGACACTGCACCTAATAGAGACGCAAGTCACGTAAGTCGACGACCTGGACAGAAGTTACCAGATCTAAATCATTTTCAGACGAGGAAATATTCTTATCAGATTTAAGAAAAACAAAAAACAAAAAAAAACCCCTTTCAACTGACATGTCATGAAACTAAAGACTTTCTTCAGTACACATAGAAGCATTCAGTCCTTCGAAGGGCCCAAGGGCATGATAGGCAATTCCTAGCCTCTCACAATGGAACCTGGTGATTGGCACACTTACCAGCAGGTGCACAGCACTTAGATCTATGCCAGAGGAGCGATGCTGTGGGCCATACAATCTTTACCTTCAAGGACCTTATTTTCTTTAGATCTGACCTAATTTAACTTCCCTTATGGCTCCTACGGCTCTGAGTTCAAGTGAATCTTCACAGCTCTATACTGTAAAGCCCTCTGTTCCTAAAGAGAATGAAAATATTCAACTCTTCTTCCTTTTTTTTTTTTTAAGAATTTTAACTAGTCTTTTCACTTAGCTAGCATACTTGGTAAAACATTCCCTCTACGCATTTCCAAAATTAAGACCATGCAAATTCAAACACGATTCTGAAATAAATTTGCTTGTAAGAGTAAAATACCCTAAAATTCCAAATGTATTATTAATAACACTAAGGGAAACAGAGAGTAATAAAAGGGCTCTGGCAACGGAAAAAGGATCTCAGTCTACAATCTCAAGCCTCACTCTTTAGTTGTGAGACCTCAGGAACTGGCTTCACCTCAAAATACTTTCTCATCTGAGAGAGCACTGCCCTTCCCTCTCTGCAGGGTGGCTGTTGAGGTAACATGAGGTAACAGTACCTAGCACAGTACCTGACACGAAGTGTTCAGAAATAGTTTGCTTCCTTCCTTCGGCACAAAGGACACACTCACATGAAGGTTTAGGTGTAAGGGAGCCTACACTTCCACAACTCTCCATCAACACAAAATACGACATGTAGTTCGTTCTAATACAACAACAACAACAACAACAACAGCAGCAGCAGCAGCAGCAGCAGCAGCAGCAGCAACACCCTCACCCCTATTCCACCAATGCCGCTGAGGAATCGGGAGCCAGACAAGGTAGCTTGGAAGTACTTTCGCAAGAACTCCATCAGGGCTGCATACACACTGAGCACTAAAGCTGTAACAGGGAAAGTCCGCAGTCATTGTGCTAAAGCGCCTGGATGCCTTTATGCTAGTACGACAGCTCACGAGGTTCGGTAAAAGGGGGAAACAGTCAAATTAGGCCCCATTCCAAGTGACCCCTTAAGAAATAAAGACAGCGATGCTGACTTATCCTTCCTGAAACGTCAACAGTACCATCCCCAAGTCCATTTAAAAACCTCAAGATTGAAACAGTCCACACCAACACTGGTGCCGCTTCCTGCCGTTTAGAAAGCCTGCGCAGGAGAGCACCCCTGGCAGCACGCAAGGTGCTGAACCAAAGCCGGCCGCGGAAAACGGAGGCGAGGGGGGCAAACAAGATGATGATTTCGGGGTCGTGCACACACGCCGCTGCCAAACGCTTTCCAGACCGCGGCCGCCGCCGCCGGCACCTGAAGGGAATTCGCGGCTTCACAGTCGGACGTCAAGGGAAGCCCGCGAGGCCAGCACTCGGCGGTGATGGGCCGGTTCCCGTCCTGGGGGGTCCCTGGGTGCCACGGTCCCGACCTCCACCCCACCCTCCAGGGCCGCCCAGGGAAGGGCCGTCCCGAGAAGCGCCGCGAGCAACGCCCCAGCGCGAGAGGCCTGGCCCGACCCGAGACCCTCGGCGCGCGGACAGCAGAGCAGCCCGCCTGGGGTCGGGACCGGGCTCGGGCTCGGGGGCTCGGGGTCGCGGGGCCGGGGCCGACGCCGCAGCTGCGGGCGGGCACAACCGGCACGCTAGGGGCGGACACTTACCACTCGACGCCGCGGGAGCCCTCGCCGAGGTGGCAGGTTGCTGCAGCGCGGCACGCGGTCGATCACCTGCCCGCGGAGCACCTCGGGGCGCGCGCGGCCGCCGCCCGGCCAGCGCCGCGCCTCCCGGAGGGACCGCGCCGCCGCCGCTGCAGCCGCCGCCGCTGCAGCCGCTGCCGCCGCTGGCCGCGGCAAGCAGGGCCGCCGTCGCTCTGGAAAGCCGCAGGGCTGCCAGCCGCTCCAACTGACCGCCGCCTGCCCGACGAAATGACCCTTGGGCTGGAGCCCTCGCCGAGGTGGCAGGTTGCTGCAGCGCGGCACGCGGTCGAACACCTGCCCGCGGGGCACCTCGGGGCGCGCGCCCGCCGCCGCCGCCGCCGCCGCCGCCGCGCTGGACACGAAGTTCCGCGGCTGCCGCTCGGCCAGCGCCGCGCCTCCCGGAGGGACCTCGCCGCCGCCGCCGCCGCCGCTGTCTGAGGGAGCAGGACCGGCACGGTTGGGGAGACCCAACAAGCCGCCGTCCGCTCGACCAACTGCCGCCAGCCTGCCTAACTGAACCTTTTGCGGGGGGAGGGAGGGCGGGGCTGAGGAGGGCGCCGGGGCGGGGCCGGGTAGAGCACGCGCGCGGATTGGCTCCCGTGGCCCGGGGGCGGGTCTGGTGGCCACACAGATTTCTACTCTAGTCTTTTTCCTATTAGGAACAATTCTGCTGTGAACTTTTGTACACAAGTTTTTTCTTTTTCTGAAACCAAATTACTCACTGCAATTTTACTTGAACTTCATAGATGACAAAAACTAAAACAAAAATAGAGTAATTCCTGCACTTCAAATAAATGTATCTTTGTAACTGGAAATATTGTTTGATAAAAGATCTCTATGACGTACAAAAAGAGCTAATGATAAATAAATAGATAAATAAGTAAATAGATAAATAAATAAATAAAATTATGAAATGCATTAAACTATTGATTCCGTTTTGAAAGATTAACATTAATAGATTCCCTTCTGAATTTTGAATAGTTATATATATTTTTAAAACATTGTTCATTTTTGCAATATTTCAAGTCTAGTTGGTAACTATAATTCCTAGGATTTATAAAAGCTTGTTTCAAATATAGAACACGCTCACAATTTAAAGTTAACATAATACAAAATACCATACATTGAGAAGTTTCACTTCCACTCTTGTGACATTAGTTTCCCCTGCCATTATTAGATAACTACTTAGTTTCTTATATATTTCCAATGTTTCAGATACAACCAAAAATGAAAATACACCTTATTTCCCACTTTTCTCACAATTGTACATTTTTTTAATTTAACAATATTTTTGGATAATTTTCCTTATGCATACATAAACATGCATGTTTCCATTCTTTTTAATAACTATGGTACTTTGTTGTGGGATGTACCTGTCTCAGATCAATGGATCCTCGGTTTTTGTTTTTAATGTTACAAAATTACAAATAATGCTGCAATGAATAACCACATATATACATCATTTCATATGTGAGGAGGTTTTATAAAAATCTTAGATCCATAATTATTTAATGCTTTTTGTATTTAACTCTTTTCATAGATGAAATACCTTAAAAAACAAAACTATTTTCTCTATTCCTGAGGGATGTTTGCTGATATCCTTGTTTAGCTTCTCTCTGATCTCATCAGATTTCATTGTCAAGCAATATCTTTTTTTTTCAATAGACTTTATTCTTTTGAACAGTTTCAGGTTCACAACAGAATTGAGCAGAAAATACAGAGAGTTCACATATAGCCCTCCCCACCCACACATATGTACTCCCCTACCCTCAACATCCCTCATCAGTTTGGCATATTTGGTACAATCGATGAACCAACATGGTCACATTATTATCAACCAAAGTCCATGGTTTGCATTAGGGTTTACTCTTGATGTTGTACATTCTATGGGTTTTGACAAATGCATAATGACATGTAGCCACTGTAAATCATATAGAATAATTTCATTGCCCTAAAAATCCCTTGTGCTCCATCTATTCACTCCTCCCTTCCTCCCTCTCCTCAAACCCCCTGGAAACCATCATCTTTTTATTGTTTCTGTAGCTGTGCCTTTTCCAGAATGTCATTTGGTTGGAATCATGCAGTTAACAGCCTTTTCAGACAGGCTTCTTTCATTTAGTAATATGTCTTTGAAGTTTCCTCCATGTCTTTCATGGCTTGATCATTTTTTTAACTGCACATGTATTTTTAAATTTACATATATGTACTGTTCATTGTTCCTAAGAACATTTAGAGCTTTAGCTTTTTAAACTTACACAGTTATCACAGGAATGAAGCCAACCACAAAATAAAAAGTAGCTCAAAAAGATACATACACTTTGCTATTAGCAGCAGCATCATTTATAATTGCCAAGATATGGAGACATCCTAAGTGCAAATCAATAGTTGAATAGATAATGGAGATGCAGCATGGAATGGAATACAACTCACCCATTAAAAAGAAGGATATTTTGCCATTTGTGGCCCTTCGCTTTTCTTTTTTTCACGTCAAAAACCAGAATTTTGTAACTGGCAGAGACATTTCCATTACATCAAAAACAACAAGATACCTAGAAATAAACTTAACCAGGGAGGTTGCCTATACTCTGAAAACCGAAATGACACAAAGAAATGGAAAGTCTTCATGTGCTCTTGGTTTGGAAGAATCAACACTATCAAAATGGCCACACTACCCAAAGCGATCCACAGATCCAACCCAAGCCCCATCCCAATAGTCATGGCATTCCTCACAGAACTAGAACAAACAATTCCAAAATGTATAAGGAACCACAAAAGACTGCAAACAGCCAAAGCAATCTGTTGTAGGTCTCTTTTATTTCTTCTCTTTCTTCTCTTTTCTTATGGTTTGATGACTACAGAAGGTTAACATTAGTTGTAAAGCTGGTCTGGTGGTGATGAAATGTTTTAGTTTTAGTTTATGTGTGAAGCTTTTGATTTCTCCATCAATGTACACTTTAACTTTAAAAAAATGGAGAAGAGAGAAAGAATGGACTTCAGTTAAGATTTCAAAGAGCGTCCAGGTTGGTGGACAGGTGGAGATTCAGGGAGAGTGGTGCCCTCCATTGAAGCGTCTTGTCGTTTCCCCATGCGTTGCCCTGTGCATCTCTTCCATCTGGCTCTTACTGAGTTACATCCTTTTATAATACACCAGCGAGCTTGTAAGTAAGGTTTCTCTGTGTTCTGTGAGCTACTCTAGCAAGTTAATTGACCTGGAGGGGGTTTTGGAAAGGTCTGATTTATAGCCAGTTGGTCAGAAATGCTATCTCCAGGTAGACAGTGTCAGAATTTAGTTGAAATGTAGAAGGGCTAGTTGCTGTCCTGCGGATTGCTTGCTGGTAGTGTGGGGAACCCTCCCAACACACACACTGGAATTGGTCAAAACATCTATCTAGGGAAACTGCCACGAACCCTGACAACCCTTCACAGAGACCAAGGAACCCGAGGAGATTCCCCTTGAGGCTCTCAGCGAGTATCAGGACACCTTGGAGGAGCTGCTGGGGCCTGTCCTCTCAGCCACTGGGGAGCCAGAAGCAGCATGCCCTGAGGACGGGACCTACCCGGACCCGGGTCTCCTGAGCTACATGGACCAGCTGTGTTCCCAGGAAGACTTTGTCTCCAAGGTGGGCTGGGCCTGGAGCCTGGGGGCTGCAAGATTCCAGGGACTCCCATTCTCAGCACCCAGGATTGGGGTTCTGCGCAGGCCTTTGGGACTTAAGCTCTGCTACTTGTCCCTGAGCTCGGGGGGGGGGGGGGCTGACTGCCACGGTGCTGTAAAACATGCCACCTTGTAGAGAATGGGGTGGGTCTCTGCTGTTCACTTTTGCTCCAGGTGTTCGTGGCTCACAGGTTACTCCTGGCCAAGGACGCTCACAGCCTTTTCCTTCCATCTTAGGTGGAGGACATCATTCACCCTCAGTTCCTGGTGGGTTTACTTTCCCCAGAGTCACAGCTGGATCCCTTGGCACTGGCTGACAAGTTAGAACAGGAGGAAGGACTCACCCTTGAAGAGGTGAGCCAGAGGAGCGGGGGGGCATTCAGGGAGACAAGGGAGGGAGGGAGGGACTCCAGGTAGAAGAGGGAAGGCACGGGACACCCAGGGAACCAAGGGGGGCAGGACCCAGGTGAGCCGGGGGAGGGATCGGACCCCAGAACAGGAGGCCCACAGGGCTCTGCTAAACCTTTTCCTGCCTGGAAGGCCTGGCACTGTGGAGGGCCTGCTAGGGACTGGGGGCAGTGCAGGACCATAGGAAGGAGAGGACGGGGGCCCAGTGAGAAAGGAAGGACACACAGCTGGGAATAAGGCCCAGGAGGACAGCAGGAGTGCTACAGTGTGCATTCTTTGATTGGACTCCTGGAGACATCCCCCCATCTGTCCCCCAGTGCCACCATTCCGCTGCCCAGCCCTCCTTCTCTCCTCACCCGTCTATTTGCGGCCAGTAACCGTCCACTTCCCTCCTAACAGCTGGTGCAGAAACCACTCCTGACCCTGAACGAGGAGTTGGGTGAGTCTGATGTCACCCAAGATGCCCAGAGGCGTGACCACGGCCCCCAGCTAGGGGTCAGCGATGAAGAAAGCCCACCAGAGACTGAGTCCAAGGAACCTGCGACCAGCAGCGGAACAGAGAGTGGCCTCCTCAGACCCAAACTCTATATGCACTCTCCAGGACATGAGGCTTTCCCTACATGCCAGGCTGGACAGCCCCTCTCTGCTCCCCAGGGTCAGAGGCGCACTGCACCGAGCCTGGGACCCAGGGACGCCTCAACTGTCAGAGAGACCTCTCCTCTTAGGGAGGACGCAGGGCCAGGGCCAGGGGGTGGGTCCAGTGAGGACAAAGAGGAGGTTCCCAGTCTGGACTTTATCCTGGCCACTCAGTACTGCCTCATGCCCTGGGGAGGGAAGTCCCACAGCTCTGCCCCAGGGCCCTTGAGATTTCTCTGCCCTGGAGTTCAGGGGGCTCGCCAAGGCCCCTCCCCTCAGAGGATCGGACCTAGCGCAGCTCCTCCACCAGCTGCCAGACCTAGGAAGCGGGATCTGTGTGGAGGCCAGGGGCCTGATGACAAGCTGCCCCAGCCCAAGCCTGACCTCGGGATCTCTGGGACGCCAGCCTTGCCTCCGGGGCCGGTGCGCCCCTCACAACCGAAAAAGAGGAGGTGTGACCCATCTGTTGGAGGAAGTGGGAGGAGGAGGAGAAAGAGGCACTGCAACAAGTAATCAGCCTCCAGTGCCAGGTCCCCAGGGGACCTTAGAGGCTCTTCCTCATCCAGTGCTGAGCCTGCTGATGTACAGGACAGGGAGGGGGGCAGGGAGGGAGTGCGGGACCATGAGGGCCAGGGTGCGGTGGGGTGGGGTGGTGGGAGCTGGAGGGTGGGGGAGGTGGGTCTGGGTGGATGTGGTTGGGAGCAGCACCTTGGGGTGATATATTTTAAATGGGAATAAAAATACTTTTGTTTGCAAATGTTCTCAGACCACTGTAGTCTTATTCGTGTCTGGGCTGCTGCACAGAGAGGGCTCCTCAGAGGGAGGACGAGGCGGTCCCCGGAGCTATGGATCCACAGGGGGCCGACTAGATCTGCCTCCACATTGACACGGGGTCCTCAGATGCTCCTGGGAGCCCCCAGCTCTCACTGCCCCCCGGAACCCCCGCATCATCCTCTTCTCTCAAGCCTGCTTGCCCACGGGCCTGTGGGACATCCCATCATCACCTATAACCCTGAACAAACTAGGGATGGAGAGCTGTTTCCATGCCTTTCAGCCCTCTGCACGCTAACCAGTTCTCTAGGATGGAGCCTGGAGACAGCCCTGGTCTTTGGGCAGCTTCTCTCTGCTTCCCTGAAGCGGCCGGATGACAGGCCAGGGCTTCCCGTCTCGGTGTCCTGACCAGAGACGAAGAGCCTTGGCCTGAGGGACAGGACTTCCTGCCTCTCTGCCCCGTCGTACAGGGAGCCTCCTCTAGTCTCCGGGGATTCCTGCAACGTGGGAAGTGGTGGAGGCAGCTCCCGCTTAATCCCAAGGACACATGGGGACTAGGCTGAGAGTAAGTCCACGGGGCGTCTGTTAAAGGTGTGTGAAAGGGGAATGACAGCGGGCGCCGCTGTGGGATTTGTGGGATTTCTCTGCGGGAGCATCCTGGTCCAGCTGAGGGTTTCCAACACGCTGGGCTTTGACTGCTCATCTGGGCACTGGTTAGCTGTATGGTGTGTTTAGTTTGCGAAAATGTATCAGGCTGTGAGTTCTGATATCTGCACTGTTCTGCGTACATATTATATTTCTACTAAAGTCAAAAGTTAAAAAATAATAAATTTAAAACAACTTTCTGAAGTAAAACAAAAAAGAGAGAAGCAGAAAAGAGCAATTATCACTGCACGATGAGGTCGTCACAATACCATCCCACAGCACAGAAGAGTTTCCAAATGCACTTCATGAAGCAAGTGTAACAATAACCCTGAACCACACAGCCTGCACACACACACGCACGAAACAGACATGTTACGACTTACGAAGAGCAGGACAAAATATTGAACTTCTAGCAAACAGAACCCAACGGCACATTACAACAGACAATACAACAAATACCAAACGCCAAGCGGGGTTTACTCCAAGGCTGTAGAGGAGGTTCAACAGAAGGAAACCATTAACGTGATCCTCACGTTAGTAACACTAAGCAGAGTGTTAACCTCTCGTTAACGATCATCTTCATGGAGGCAAAAAACACACTTGACAAAATTCACTCATCTATGTGAAAACAAGCAAAATGGCAAGTGCTGGCTACTGCCATAAATAAAACACACCTCAGCTCAATGCCAGCACCTTACTTAACAGGGAGACACTAGAGGCTTTCCTGCTCAAGCCAGAAACCACGGAAGGCCAAAATATTCGCCAATTTACGTTAAAATAGGTTAAGTATTAAATTCTAGGATGTGGGAGAAACATTTACCGGCTCTTGAATGCTACATCCTGCCTGCTGGGGTAACCAGAAGCACTCCTGAAGTTTCTATGAAACTTTGGCCTTCTTGTGACTAATTTCTGTAAAGGGCTCTTTCTACCAGTTATGTCAGAGTGGACAGAGACTCGGGAACGTCTTTTCTTTCCAGCTCACTTGGGACTAAAGAAAGAATTTACAACACTCCTAAAGAATATCACTTTTATCATCACTTGAATGGTAAGGGGTCAGAGCTGTCCTGAAAGGATGCTTGCAGACATTAGCGAAACACAGAACAGGCGGAATGGCTCAATATGCAATACCGCTTAAAGCCTCTCCAGACGGGACAGAATCAAAAAGAGGTGTTGGGGAGGATGTGAAGAACTGAAGCACCTGACCCCTGCCGACAGAGTGTAAAATGGTGCTCTGGAAAATGGCTTGGTGGTTTGTTAAAAAATTAAAAACACACCAATCGGCCGAAGTGTCAAGGCATTAAAGCCAAAGCGGTGTGAGGAACTGCTGTGTCCTGAAGGGGACCAAGGAGACAGGAGCTAAGTGCACCACGCGCCCACCAAGCAGGGTCTGAAAAGCAGGAAGCTGTCCTGGGCTGGCGCTCACTGCCCGACGGGCACGGCCGTGTTACGGATATGCAGGAGGGCCGTGTGCGGTGTTCTGGGGAGCCGGGGCACTGTACCAACAATTTACTCTCAGATGATGCAGAGGAAAACCTTCTTTGTATTGTTCTTACACTATTTTTATACACTTAAGATGGCCGAAAATTCTGTTAAATATACAGCATTTAAAACATCTTAACTTATTACATAAGAAAACATCATGCCCTCCCCTTACACTCTCTCCCCTTTTAATTATTTTGGTTTTCTTCACGGCACCTACCAGTAGCTGAAGCATCATGTGCGCAGGACAGACAGTCCGCCTGCCCCTCTGAGAGTAAACTCCCGCAAGCGCTGGAACCGGGTCTGGTCTCCACGCTGCTCCAGTGCCGGCACAGTGGCCAGTGCACAGGGTGTTCATATGTGTTCAATAAGTTAACCTGTAGTCTTATTATGGTTTAAAATAAATTCATTTACCATCCCCTCCCCCAAAACACGCACACATCACTCCCCCACAGCAACTC
Organism: Vicugna pacos; assembly: GCF_048564905.1. NCBI lineage: Eukaryota > Metazoa > Chordata > Mammalia > Artiodactyla > Camelidae > Vicugna > Vicugna pacos. The sequence continues at coordinate 1,722,863 of NC_132990.1, forward strand.
TACCCCTGTGTACCCAAGAGGAGTTAAACTGTATGTCCACATCAGAACTTAAGAGATGAATGTTCATGGCAGAGTCATTCACAGCAGACAAAAACTGGAGACACTCTAACTGTCTATAATCTAGTGAAGCCATCCAATTAATTACTATTTGAAAACAAAAAGCAACAGAACTCTTAGGCCTGGCAATAACACAGACAGAAAACATTATTAATATTTTAATCAAGAAATCGAGAAGACAAAATAAAAAATAAAAATAGATGAAAGCCAAATTTCTTCTCTCTAGCACAGGGAACTATATTCAGTATCTTGTAGTAACCTTTAATGAAAACATATGAAACTAAATATATGTATATGTCTATATATGTATGACTAAAATATTATGATGTATACCAGAAATTGACACACTGTACCTGACTATAACTCAATTAAATAGTTTTTAAACAATAAACAAATAAAAATATCACTTATTCAAACAGTATTAATATTTCAAGTAAGAAATCCTTCATTAAACCAGCATCGTTAACCAACATTTACTAAATACTAATAAAGCACAATATAAATTAAACTTATATTAAATATCATCAACCTGAAGGTTCAAGGCTATATTCTGGACCCAGGATTCTAATATTCTAGAATTTATAGTTGGCTCTTACATGAGAAAGGAGAAAAAGAATTACACTAAGAGGACTTGACACTGCACCTAATAGAGACGCAAGTCACGTAAGTCGACGACCTGGACAGAAGTTACCAGATCTAAATCATTTTCAGACGAGGAAATATTCTTATCAGATTTAAGAAAAACAAAAAACAAAAAAAAACCCCTTTCAACTGACATGTCATGAAACTAAAGACTTTCTTCAGTACACATAGAAGCATTCAGTCCTTCGAAGGGCCCAAGGGCATGATAGGCAATTCCTAGCCTCTCACAATGGAACCTGGTGATTGGCACACTTACCAGCAGGTGCACAGCACTTAGATCTATGCCAGAGGAGCGATGCTGTGGGCCATACAATCTTTACCTTCAAGGACCTTATTTTCTTTAGATCTGACCTAATTTAACTTCCCTTATGGCTCCTACGGCTCTGAGTTCAAGTGAATCTTCACAGCTCTATACTGTAAAGCCCTCTGTTCCTAAAGAGAATGAAAATATTCAACTCTTCTTCCTTTTTTTTTTTTTTAAGAATTTTAACTAGTCTTTTCACTTAGCTAGCATACTTGGTAAAACATTCCCTCTACGCATTTCCAAAATTAAGACCATGCAAATTCAAACACGATTCTGAAATAAATTTGCTTGTAAGAGTAAAATACCCTAAAATTCCAAATGTATTATTAATAACACTAAGGGAAACAGAGAGTAATAAAAGGGCTCTGGCAACGGAAAAAGGATCTCAGTCTACAATCTCAAGCCTCACTCTTTAGTTGTGAGACCTCAGGAACTGGCTTCACCTCAAAATACTTTCTCATCTGAGAGAGCACTGCCCTTCCCTCTCTGCAGGGTGGCTGTTGAGGTAACATGAGGTAACCTAGCACAGTACCTGACACGAAGTGTTCAGAAATAGTTTGCTTCCTTCCTTCGGCACAAAGGACACACTCACATGAAGGTTTAGGTGTAAGGGAGCCTACACTTCCACAACTCTCCATCAACACAAAATACGACATGTAGTTCGTTCTAATACAACAACAACAACAACAACAACAACAACAGCAGCAGCAGCAGCAGCAGCAGCAGCAGCAGCAGCAGCGACACCCTCACCCCTATTCCACCAATGCCGCTGAGGAATCGGGAGCCAGACAAGGTAGCTTGGAAGTACTTTTGCAAGAACTCCATCAGGGCGGCATACACACTGAGCACTAAAGCTGTAACAGGGAAAGTCCGCAGTCATTGTGCTAAAGCGCCTGGATGCCTTTATGCTAGTACGACAGCTCACGAGGTTCGGTAAAAGGGGGAAACAGTCAAATTAGGCCCCATTCCAAGTGACCCCTTAAGAAATAAAGACAGCGATGCTGACTTATCCTTCCTGAAACGTCAACAGTACCATCCCCAAGTCCATTTAAAAACCTCAAGATTGAAACAGTCCACACCAACACTGGTGCCGCTTCCTGCCGTTTAGAAAGCCTGCGCAGGAGAGCACCCCTGGCAGCACGCAAGGTGCTGAACCAAAGCCGGCCGCGGAAAACGGAGGCGAGGGGGGCAAACAAGATGATGATTTCGGGGTCGTGCACACACGCCGCTGCCAAACGCTTTCCAGACCGCGGCCGCCGCCGCCGGCACCTGAAGGGAATTCGCGGCTTCACAGTCGGACGTCAAGGGAAGCCCGCGAGGCCAGCACTCGGCGGTGATGGGCCGGTTCCCGTCCTGGGGGGTCCCTGGGTGCCACGGTCCCGACCTCCACCCCACCCTCCAGGGCCGCCCAGGGAAGGGCCGTCCCGAGAAGCGCCGCGAGCAACGCCCCAGCGCGAGAGGCCTGGCCCGACCCGAGACCCTCGGCGCGCGGACAGCAGAGCAGCCCGCCTGGGGTCGGGACCGGGCTCGGGCTCGGGGGCTCGGGGTCGCGGGGCCGGGGCCGACGCCGCAGCTGCGGGCGGGCACAACCGGCACGCTAGGGGCGGACACTTACCACTCGACGCCGCGGGAGCCCTCGCCGAGGTGGCAGGTTGCTGCAGCGCGGCACGCGGTCGATCACCTGCCCGCGGAGCACCTCGGGGCGCGCGCGGCCGCCGCCCGGCCAGCGCCGCGCCTCCCGGAGGGACCGCGCCGCCGCCGCTGCAGCCGCCGCCGCTGCAGCCGCTGCCGCCGCTGGCCGCGGCAAGCAGGGCCGCCGTCGCTCTGGAAAGCCGCAGGGCTGCCAGCCGCTCCAACTGACCGCCGCCTGCCCGACGAAATGACCCTTGGGCTGGAGCCCTCGCCGAGGTGGCAGGTTGCTGCAGCGCGGCACGCGGTCGAACACCTGCCCGCGGGGCACCTCGGGGCGCGCGCCCGCCGCCGCCGCCGCCGCCGCCGCCGCGCTGGACACGAAGTTCCGCGGCTGCCGCTCGGCCAGCGCCGCGCCTCCCGGAGGGACCTCGCCGCCGCCGCCGCCGCCGCGCTGGACACGAAGTTCCGCGGCTGCCGCTCGGCCAGCGCCGCGCCTCCCGGAGGGACCTCGCCGCCGCCGCCGCCGCCGCCGCCGCGCTGGACACGAAGTTCCGCGGCTGCCGCTCGGCCAGCGCCGCGCCTTCCGGAGGGACCTCGCCGCCGCCTTCGCCGCGCTGGACACGAAGTTCCGCGGCTGCCGCTCGGCCAGCGCCGCGCCTCCCGGAGGGACCTCGCCGCCGCCGCCGCCGCCGCCGCCGCGCTGGACACGAAGTTCCGCGGCTGCCGCTCGGCCAGCGCCGCGCCTCCCGGAGGGACCTCGCCGCCGCCGCCGCCGCCGCCGCCGCGCTGGACACGAAGTTCCGCGGCTGCCGCTCGGCCAGCGCCGCGCCTCCCGGAGGGACCTCGCCGCCGCCGCCGCCGCCGCGCTGGACACGAAGTTCCGCGGCTGCCGCTCGGCCAGCGCCGCGCCTCCCGGAGGGACCTCGCCGCCGCCTTCGCCGCGCTGGACACGAAGTTCCGCGGCTGCCGCTCGGCCAGCGCCGCGCCTCCCGGAGGGACCTCGCCGCCGCCGCCGCCGCCGCGCTGGACACGAAGTTCCGCGGCTGCCGCTCGGCCAGCGCCGCGCCTCCCGGAGGGACCGCGCCGCCGCCGCTGCAGCCGCTGCCGCCGCTGGCCGCGGCAAGCAGGGCCGCGGTCGCTCTGGAAAGCCGCAGGGCTGCCAGCCGCTCCAACTGACCGCCGCTTGCCCGACGAAATGACGCTAGGGCGGGCGGAGGGATCTGAGCGGCAGAGGCGGAGCCGGGGCTCGGCCGGGGAGTGGCCGGACAGCCCACGGGCTCCCATTGGCTCCCGTGGCCCTTTTCCTTTTCAAAACATCTCTTCCTCCGCTTTTGGTGTTTCTTTCTGGTTCTGAATCATTCTAGCATTTCCTCTCCGTCTTCCCCTCCAGTAAGGCCACACATGCCCCTCCTCCAGATTCTTTGTGGTGATAACTATCCTCTCTATGAATGAAGGTTAAAGGACCCTCAGGAGCATAGACCCGGGAGATATATGGGCCCCAGAAAGAACACTGAACTTACTATCAGGAGACCAGCACTCAATCCCCAGATCTATTATTGGCTGTGTGATCATGAGAAAATCAGTTTATCTCTCTGAACCTCCAGGTCCTTATCTGCAAAATGGAAGGGAGAGTCCTCCAAAGTTCACTGTGTCTGTAGGGAATCTTCCTTTGAAGGCAAAGGCCTCATTCTTTCCTGACATCCTTAAAAGCGCTCCTTCCAAAATTCGAAAATCAGTTTCCTTAAAATTGTTTATCAGCTTCTGATGAATACAATTCCAAATCAAGGACTTTGGGTATCCAGGTCCACATGTAAGGAACTTGGAAGTCATCTCCCATCCACACAACAGGAGCAAAGATGAACAGAATGAAAATGAACAGTGCTTCTTAGATCCACGAGAAAACTGACATCAGAGGGCAAACCTCGCCCCCAAAATGGAAGAGACAGACAGGTAGACAGAAAATCACACTCTACTGGAGTTGAAGGTCAGAAGAAGACAACTTTGCAGGAACCAGTACCGGGTTCCTTTGCTCTAGCGTTTCATGTCAGATTTGCAGCAACAACAACAAAAATTTGGCAAGACATATTAAAAGGCCAAAACAAAACAAAACAAAAAACAGAACAAGACAAAAAACCCCACAGATTGAAGAGCCAGGGCAAACATCAGAACCAAATTCAAATATTGCAGAGATGTTGGAATTGGCAGGCTGGGACTTTAAAACTACTATGATTGGCATTCGAAAGGTGCTAGTGGAAAAAGCAGACAACATGCAAGAACAGATTGGCAGACTGGTCGTTAGAGCAGTGAGATGGAAACTCTAAGAATCAAAAGTAAAGGCTAGAGATCAAAACACCACAACAGAAATGAAGAGGGCCTTTGACGGACTCATCAGCAAACTGGACTCAGCCAAGGAAAGAATCAAGGAGCTTGAAGACATCAACAGAAACTTCAAAAACTGCAAATCAGAGAGGAAAAAGAAAGAAAAATATAGAACAAAATACCCAAGGACCGTAGGACAATAACAAAAGGTGTAATGTATAAGTATTGGGAATACCACATTAAAGGGTTCCTCTCTCACACGCTCATGTGCTGCTCAGCTGCCACGTCCATGACCACATCGCTCTACCCTGCAAAAACCGGCACTGAACTAGGAAGCCACGTTTTTGCTTGTAACTCCTAACATTGCCATACTGTATTAAATTATCTCTGTTTCAGAGATGAAAGACTTCACAAGGGGTGGGTTAGGATTTGAGGTAGGGACATGGGGGCTTACCTAGCTTCTTTGCAACCTCGTTGGCCTCATTAAGTTGGGCTTGAAGTGACTTCTACCTTCTCCCATCTTCTTCTGCCTGAATCTCCTGCACCGCAAAAGATGGCTCATTGAAACCATTGGGCTGTGACCAGTGAGACCTCAGAGGTGATTTTTCTTCATGGTATAAACTGGAAAGTCTTATTCCACTTCCAATGGAGTTTTGCCTGGAGCTGGAGAAAAAAGTGGACCGGAGAGTTTGGAGTAGCAAGTGGAGCAGTAACCTCCCTGCTGTCCCTCCAAGGTCACAGTCTCAAGGTCTCCTGACTATACCATTTGTTCTGTTCCATCACTTCCTCTTAATTTTAATTATCTTTATTATAAGTATCCTCACAGAAGGTCTGCCACCTCCTGTCCTCTTGCTTCCAATCCCCACCCTGCATCCCATTGCATCCTGCTTAGGATTCTTGGGTAGCATCCTTCTTGAGAGTGACATTCACGGCCATCGGTGACCAAGTTAGTGGATCTTTCACTGCACCATTCTGACCCTTTCCCTTCTCACTGGCCACCACGTTTATGCAAACACAACCCAAGACATCTTCGTATTTTCTTGTCTCTAAACATATGATGCTCCTTCTGCTGGAAAGATGTCTCCCCATTCCTGGACTCAGTAATCAACATCACGTTCTAAGATTCAGCTCAAGTGTCCACTCCTCCAGGAAGTCTTCCCTGAGAAGCCAGTCCAGGTTGCATGCCTCTCCAAGCTTCTCCTCCACGGCATGGGCATACCTCTACTATGCCACTTCCCTGCTGTTCCCTTTCCCGGCATGCTACTTCCCTAAATATTTACGCGGCCTCCTCCATCACTACAGCCAGGTCTTTGAACCCACTTCGTTTCCTGGAAGAGGCTTTTCCTGAGTATCCCTTATAAATAATCTGTCTGCCCCATCTTACTTCTTACTTACTTACTCACTACTTACTAACCGTCATTTCACTTCTACTTTATTTTCCATCCCATCTCTCATCATTAACTGACCCAACACTGTATAATTATTCGTCTACTTTATCCCAATCCTGTCCCATGACAGCAACGACATTGTCTCTTTTTTTTTGTCTTTTGTAGCTCTTTTCAAAAAAGATTTTGTCTTTTTCACTTTTCCACACCCCAGCACCTCGAATAGTGTGTAGCCCCTGAAGGTTTTATACTAACTAAAAAAAAAAAAAACAACTAAATTTTTGAGGCTCCCAAATAATTTATTTTATGAACCAGAAGTCCTTATTATATATTAATACAAGAGTTCCCTCTTTACTTTCTTGTTACATAGTTAATAATAATCAAATAAAGTGTCAGTCTGAACCCTGTGTCTTGACATTCTAATCTCCTTTCCCTGCTGATATTTGAGAAAGCTCTCTGAATGCATAGCTTTGCTCTGGCCTTTCCACTTGAAGGCATCAACAGGACAGCCCTGGTTTCCAAGCCTCTGCCTCGATCTGATCTCAGGCACAGCATGTGTGCCCTATAGTGAGAGGGGGAGAAAGCCCAGGAGTGTTGCTAAATCAGGAGGTGGGCTTCATTATTCTGCATCCGCAGTAAAGCCCACATATGACTTACGAGACTCCTTTTAGGAAGACTGAAAGAAAGAAAGAAGCTAATGAGAAGACCACACGCTTCATTTGTAGCAAACATTTCAGGCAGTTTTCTTCCAAAATATTTATAAAAGAAACCCAGGGGAATGAAATAGGTCTTTCCATCACGATACCCCAGTCAGAAAATTCAAGGGGCCATATATCCTTAGAGAAGAAGGCGAGATGCCCAGTAGAGTTGAAACACAGAAATAAGTGGTGTGTGGTGGTGGGTGGTACGTGTGTGGTCAGGGGTGAGCTGACCCAGGAAATGTTGAGTGAGAATGAGGGTGATGGCCTGGTGGTAGGGCATCTGCTAGAATCTTCAATGGTCAAGTGTTGATGGGTTTTAAGCAAGGACGTGCTTTAGTGAAACTTGCATTTTGAGAAGATCTCTCTAGTTGCAGCTTGGAGGAGGAGACAGAGGACCACATCAGAGGCATCAAAACCAGTAACAAGTCCTTGGTAGTAGTTCAGGAGGGACAGAAAAGTGGCAATAAAGACAGAAGGAGACCTACTAAAGTGGCAGGAATAAGTTCATATCCTGGGATTTGAAGGACATTTTAAAGGATTCTAGCTTCCCAAGAGGAGCGCCTTGTCCTTCCTGGGAGAGATACACAGAAGAAGGGGGATCGTGGTGTTAGTGTTGTAGTTACCTCTGCAAAGCTGAAGGACTTTCTAAGGGCACTAAGGTCTACTCTCCACAGATAAAATGAGCTTCTCCTTCTCTGCAGCTTCTAATGGTGTGGACATGCCTGGGTGGCCCTATCAGGACTAGGACCTCTTAACAGAGCTTTCCAGCCTGTGCTGGAAAGTTGTTTTCCAAACCTACTCGGAGTAAACCCTGCTCTCACCACCTTCCTCAACCGTAGTAATAAGCCTCACCAGCCAGGGATAGAGACATGCCAGGAGAATCCTCCACGCCCCTGCCAGGCAGGGCAGGGGACCAACTCGGAAGTGACAAAAAGTTAGATGCTGATAGGTCACACATGATACCAGAAGCCTGGCTGCAAACCTCCGCAGCCTGTCCTCCAGAAGCACCACCCAAGCCCATCTTCTCCAGAGTCAGACACGGGACCTTGCATGGATCTCCTTCTGAGCTGTGATTTCCTGCCTAGCACATGCCTGATGGAATAATCTGTCCCAAATCCATACATTGGCAGTTACTGAATTTTTTTTCTTTTTGAAAGCAGTTCTTCATACCAGACAACAGCTCTACAAGATGATCTCCATCTGCCGGCTCCTCTCCACCAACTTCCAACAGATTCCTTCTCCACCTTCCTCTGCTCTGCTCTGTGTCTTGCATCGCCCCAGGCTCTCCTTCCGTATGCTGTCTGATTGGGTTCAATGGTTGGGAAATAGGGGCAGGAGATTGGAAAATGGAGGAAAGAGAGGTCAGGATATGGCCTCCCATCTTCCTCCCATCTTTGGCACTTCGTCTTTGATTTCCCCCCATGACTGGAGCTCCGTCCAGGGGCCCCTCCTTTACTGTTCCAACTCCCAGGGGCTCTGCGAACATCATTTCTCCAAAAAGATGTCTCTTGTTGTTCATAGAGTGACTTAAAAAGTCTCTAGGTAACCTAAGGATGGAGGCTGGTTGCCAGGGTAGCCAAACATATGATTATAGGGTAGGAACTTTCAGTCCCACCCCTAGAGAGGTGGATGATTGAGTTCAATCAACAATGGTCAATGATTTAATCAATCATGCCTAGCTGATGGAACCTTCATGAAAAACCCAAGAGGACAGGGTTCAGAAAGCTTCCAGGTTAGTGAAAACATGGAGACCTGGGGAGGGTGGTGCACTCAGAAAGGGCATGGAGGCTCTGAGCCCGTTCCCCACACCTTGTTCTATGAGTCTCCTCCATCTGGCTCTTCCTAAGTTATATCCTTTTGTAGTAAACCAGCAATCTAGTGAGTAAAATATCTCCCAGTTCTGTGAGCTGCTCTTAGCCAATTAAACTAACCAGAGGAAGGGGTCTTTGGAACCTCCAGCCTAGAGCTGATTAGTCATAAGCTGAAGTGACAACCTGGACTTGTGAACGGCATCTAAAATTGGGATTGGAGGGTGGGGGGATGGCAGTCTTGCAGGACTGAACTGTGGGATCTGATGCTATCGCCAGGTAGACAGTGTCAGAATTCAGTTGAATGGTAGGACACACAGTTGGTGTTGGAGAATTGCCCCCAACACACACCTTGACACTGGTGACCAGAATCTTAATGAGCCTTGAGGGTTGCCTCAGGCATTGTTTCCAGGAATCCGATAATGCCACTTAAAACTTGCAAGATCCATAGTTAACTGGAAGACTTGCTGAGACAAAGGAAGAAAAAGGTGATCTTAATGGTTTGGGGAGTTCTACAAAATGTGGATTATCAAGCGTTAGAAGGGAGCCAAGTGGATTGTGTTGGCCAAGTAGCACTGCTGCTTAACTCTACTAACCAAGTATGTTAAGTACGTTTTGAAGACAGACTTCTGCATGGCAGCTTCCTGAATATGAGATGTGCAGGTGCTCTAATTTTGCCAAGACATGCATGATGAAAACCACTTTAAAAATAAGGAGACAAGATTGTGTGGAACACTTACAGATCTTTAGCGTTTCTGTAAAGTTTTATTTTTAAAACATCCAAAGCAAATAGCAAAATGTTAACATTTGTCAAATATCAGCAATGAATACATGGATGGATGTTATATTATTTTCTCTACTCTTCTCTGGGTTTGAAATATTCTACAATAAATGATTTTTGAAGATAAAAAAAATGTGCCCTATGGAGTTGGTCTTGGCAGCTGAAATCAGCGGGATCAGGTAATGACCACAGATGGAAACCACCTTCTCCCTCTTATTCAGAGCTTTAAATCTTTATTATACCAGCTGTTAGAAAACGAACCATGGAAGTTATTTTGTAAAGAGTTAGTATAAGTTGGCAAGCCTTCTCTTTGTCAACCCTGCGGCTTTGCTTGGTTGGTACGATACAGTTTGTCTTGAATTGGTCTGCTCTGATTTAATTCTTTAAAAGTGGGATATAACATATCTATGTGGATGTTTTCTTGTCTGTGCAAAGTTGGTATGGCTAGATATGTGATCTCATTTCATGACCGTTTAAACTTTATGTATTCTAGTTATTCCATATAAGAACTGATCATCTGCTGGGAATCGACTGTCACGTTATGCAGCAAGCCTGATTACTCTGCCCGTCGTAACACTACAGAGTGGTGCTTCCCTCTGTGATAAATATGATGCCGCTTATACAGGAAATGTCTTAACAAATGCATATATCAAATACAGAACTTTTGAAGCAAACTTTTTATTGAAAAAAGAAAACAAACAACAATCTTGAGGAAGAACTGAGCCCAGCTTTTAGAACTGTTGAAGTCAAAATCTACATTGAAGTTCCTTGAGGCATGGATCTGGTAAGTAAGATTAAGGGGAGTCTCTAAGCTAGGAGTGGTTTTGCTGCAAGTAACAGGATGCTTGGTTTACAGAGGCTGAATTCTAAACACACTTGGTTATCTCACAGAGTCTGCAGGTGAAAAGCCAGGACTGGTCCTGCTGCTCAACCATCTCGACAAGGTCCAGGCTCTTTCCGTCTTTCTACTCTGCCAACCCCAGCATGTGGCATGTCGTTTTTATGGCGGTAAGGTGGTCAATGCAGGAATGCGCAGCATGACAGCTTTCAAAGGCAGGAGGCAGTGGCTGGGAGAAATGGAGAAAGCTGGGGTGGAAGAAACAAACAAATCCCTTTCCTCCAATGGCTCTCTTCTTTTACCAACAAAGGAATAACTTTACAAAACCTTCCAATCAGACTTTATCCATGATGTGCCTGGGCTTGGTAAATTACTGAAAGAGCCCACATTTTCTTGGAGTTGTAATTTACTAACCCCAGGACTAATAGCTTCAGCTGATCTTTCTTAACCTTTGAGGCTACAGACTGGAACCAGTTTTGTATTCTTGGCGAGGCTGGACTACATTTCCCAGCATCCTTTCCCCGAGCACTTCTGGTTTCCCTTCAATAGGGCCCTGGTGACATTCACAGGGAACTTGAATTGCAACCTGCCAGGGGCATCAGAGCTGAACCACTCCTGTCAGGAATACTTACTAAATGCCTGTTATGTGCCCAGAGCTGTGCTGGTTATGAAAAGTCCTCTGAAGTACTCTTGGAGACTTTCCGGTGTAAATCAGGGATAAGTTTGGTTCTTTTTTATTTTATTTTTTTCTCTTTGTGGGATGTATATACAATGGAATACTATTCAGCCATAAAAATGAATAAAATAATGCCATTTACAGCAATGTGGATGGACCTGGAGATTGTCATACTAAGTGAAGTAAGCCAGGCAGAGAAAGAAAAATACCACATGATATCACATCATTGCTCCAAGTTAGGTGTCCTGGTTACGTTTTGCTGAGATTTACTTTAGCAAAGAAGGATGTCTGATTTGTCCTTCCTTAAATATCCTTGAGTGCTGTTTCTCCTTTGCCGCTCCTTCCCTGCGGGACCAGTCCCACACTATTTTCCTTTTTCTTCCTTCTCTTTGCCTTTTCTCCTACCAGATTCGTGGCGTATTTTGTCTTTTGAAGAAGGCGATGTTCTGTCAAAGTTCAGCAGGTGTTCTGATTGGCTGGGTGGGTCCATGGATGTCAGGCATGGTGTATTTGTGGGAGAGGATGTGCTATGAGTGCCCTTCTACTGTGCCATCTTGGCCTTTTCACCTATCTTGTTTTTTTAAAAAAATATGTATTTGCATATTATTTTTCTCTGTCCACTGAAATATTAGTCTAGGAATAAAAAAGATTGCCAGCCATATGAGTAAAGAAAGGGTGCTCTGGCCATCAAGTCATCAGGAACTACCACCAGCCCTGACAGTGACCAGAAGGAACTTAGCATGGAGTCTGGCCTCTCCAGCCAACCCCAGTAGTGCCCCCTGAGGGAACTGAGGATGTGGAAGAACAGGATGCTGGCCCTAGATAGCTAAGGTATATGTCAAAGGAATGATTTCAATGAGCCCAGACCTTTGAACCTTTCCATACATAGAACAGCACTAAATTGCTTCACTTGAGATATCTGGTTTTCTTCAATTGACAGTCTTTTGATGGTCCTACTACCCGGTCTTTGTTGCAGAAACTCCTATATATCCTGGCTTCTACTTTGCCACTTTGGAACAGTCTTGGAGTGATCTGAGAGGCTGTGTCCGGGCTCAAGTCCTCAGGAAGTCCTCTGAACAAAACATAACTCTCAACTTTTAGGATGTGCATTTTATTTCCATTGACAGTTTCTTGAAGGTTTAAACCTTCTAAAAATGTTTGGGTGTGTACCTGGCATGTTCAGAGTAATCACATCTTACAGACACATGAAGTCTGAAGAGATCTTCTCCACATTTCCAGATTCAGAATAGTTGTCATGGATATATGAGAGAGATACTTTTTCCTTTGCCATTTTGTGCAGGTTGAACAAGGAAACTGCAGGGTTCACTTTACACTGTACTCTATCACTTGACCTGGGACACCAATCACTTCTGCGGACCTCTTAAGCAGGCCTAGAAAGGTCTTCAAAAGTCATCAGTGACAGTCTGCTACCTTCGGACAGGTGACACTTGGTTCCTTATGACATTTGGTTCCTCTGTGAAGGTTACTAACCTAATACTGAAAAGCCGTATTTGAACATGTTTCTCTAGGACATCAACTTAGCTGGACCATGAATCAGACCATTACATGTCCATTAAACAAGGGAGTGAAAAACACATAGTTATCCTAAATGTAAGCACAAATCTTGTTTCTGTTCTAACAAAGATTCATTATATGCTGATCCATGAAATCTTCTTTCAAAGCAATTGATTTACTAGAGGCAATGTATTGAAGGGATGAAAAGGCCTGGAGGGTTAAGTAAATTCCAACAACAGCTCAACAATACCACACTAAACTTGTAAGGTCACCATGGATAGGTCCAAAGGTGGCTGAGTTACAGATGACATAACGTTGACTTTAGAATCATGTGTTCTACCAAGACTCATGAGGCTCTGAGACAGGAAAAGAAAGACAAAAGGACTGAGATGTGCTGAAAACAGCTGTTGAAAGGCAGCAGGCATCTGGGAAAGAACGTGCTTTTCAGCTCAGAGGCCAGAAACACCTTGGCATCACCTCTGGTATTGGACTAAAACCAAAGTCTGGTATGGAACCTTCCTGCCGTCATCTGTGAACTGGCCGTAGTTTGGAGAAGCTGAGTGAATCTTGGCCAAACCATTTGCCTTGTGCATTGTTCTGTTCCGGCCCCTTATCAGACAGGAAGTACCTGTCAGGCAGTAATTTCACATCAGGTTACGGTGCTTCATGGTGTTGCTTGAGCAGAGAATTCAAAAAGAGGAAGAAAATCTCCAGAGGAAGAAAATCAAGTGCCTTCCCTGGATATGTCTTGGGGCTGGATGGACCCCCAGGGAGGCTGGTGGTTTCTACCCACTTTCCTTGACATCTTATTATAAGGGCTTCCAAAAAGAAGTAGAGCAGTGGTCTAGCAGAAGAAAGACAGCTGGACAGAACAAATAGGTTGCTTGGTGAAGGCCACACAAGGTATTTTAAGATTGATTTAACTTACAGTTTTACCAGATTCATTGTTGTAATTCCAGTACCTCACACACAGCCACATTTCCATGATGTTTGGTTGAATGGATGGTGACTCTTTTGAAATGTGCACCCTATGAAATCACCTGAGTGCCAGTGAAGGTGTGAGGTGCCCACCAGCCTCCCCACACCCAGGACACTGCTCCACTCACACAGCCCTGGAATAAAGGCTGGAACAAAGGAGTCTTCTTCACAGTGCCTGAGGATGAGATAGCTCCACTTCCTCCTTAAGGAATTAAAGGAGCAAAGGAGGAAACAAAGATTACTCAACAATGCCTGGGGCAGGGAGGGTATAGCTCTGTGGCGGAGTGTCTTGGGTTTAATCCCCAGGACTGCAGTTAAATGAATAAATAAAAAATAAACTTAATTACCTACTGCCCCCCCCGAATAATAATGAAAAATTAAAAAGAAAACAATTCCTGAATTCCGAAACCAAATGGAAAACTTGCTGCTGGTGAAGCAGCTAGTCTGAACTAGCTTGCAAATAAAACCCCCACTTTCTCAGACTGGAAATAGCTGAAACAAGAAGCCTGGCCAAGGACTTTTGGCCTTTGGATTTGAATGGCTGCCAAAGAAGAAGGAAAGAAAAAAGAGCAAGAAACCCAAACGGAGCCAGTAAATGACAACACTGCCAACAAGTGACAGCAGGGTTTTCTTTTCTTTTTTTCCAAAGGACTAACATTCTATCTTTTTAAAATAGGGCAAATTTTAAAAAATGTCGATGTCTTAAAAGAGAAGGAAAGGCTGAGGAACTTTTTGGGATGAGAGGAGACTGAAGAGCAGTGAGGACTAAATGCAGCAGGTAACCGCAGACTGGACCCTACACTAGAGGCGAAGAAGTGCTATCAAGGACATTATTGGGTCAACTGGCAAAACCAGAACACCAGCAGGGGCTGAGCTCGGGCATCGTATTAGTGTCCAGTTTATGGACGATTGTATAAAATAATATCCTTATTCTAGGAAATCCACACTGAAATATTTAGGGAGAAAGGGCCACGATGTAGGCAACTTACTTAAGAAAATTAAATTGATTAATTAAAAAAACTGAGGTGTAATTGACTAGGGTTTTCAATTTTATGATATATTTTTATATTTTTTTAAGAGTTTTTTCTTTTTTTTTTCCTCTTTAATGGAGGTATTTTGGTTTGAACGCAGGATCTCACGCATGCTATGCGTGTGCTCTAACACTGAGCTGTACCCTTCCAACTTGTAAGTATTCTTGTAGCATGCTAATCAACATGAATTACCAAGACTAATACATGGCTACACATTCAGCTGACCGAGAAAATAAAAGAATATTGTTTACACTATACAGCAGGAAGGGGTTTTATATTTACTGAAATCAGTGCTTCCCAAATTCAGGGCAACAGTTGAGAGCCACTTATTCCAGTACAACTTAATTCGACCGAAGTGGGTGTTCTAGAGTGAGACCACCTGGCTCCAATCCCAGCTCCACCATTTACTGCTGGAGTGACATTTAGCAACTTGCTTCCCTCCTCCGTCCCCAGTTTCTTCATCTATAAAACAGGAATAATAAAAATTCCTACCTTTCAGTGTTGTGATGAAGAGTAAATGAGTCAGCACTTTCAAAACACAAGAGTGCCCTCACAGAGAAAAATAATGTGACAATGAATATATGTATGTTCATCTATAACTGAAAAATTGTGCTCTACACTGGAAATTGACACAACATTGTAAAATGACTATAACTCAATAAAAAAGTTAAAGAAATAAAACACAAAAGTGTCTGGAGGTTAGCTCTGGATATTCATTAGATGTGGCAATACAGGAGACGGAAGGAAAAAAAGATGTGTGTCAAAAATCCAACTTCGGATGTTGATACTCACCTTAACACAGAAGGGTTTTGGGGCAAATCTCAGTCTTCCTTGCCATCCTCTGTACCCGCAGCAGCAGCCAGCAGATCAGAGGGGAATGATGAACTCCAAACCAAAGGTGACAATCATCATGAATTCCTAAAATATCAAATGAGACACATCAGAGAGAGGCATCATGAGCAAAGCACAGCAGGAAGCCCTATGTATATTTCTGGACATTTGGACACTCATTTAAAACACCTAGATGTTAGAGTCCAAAGTTAACATCTCCCCTTCTGCAAGTAGCACTAACCCTGGAGGACATCAGAACCCCACTCTGTATTTCCTGGTATAGAATGATATCCCTTTTCTAGTCACTAACACTGTGCAAATTTAGAAGTCAGTTTTCATACTAAATGGCAGGCTGAATTACAGATCCACCTTTTCTGGAATAGATAGTCATCCTTCAGTATACTCAGGGGATTGGTTCTAGGACCCCAGGAGATAAAAAAATCCATGGATGCTCAGGTCCCTTATATAAAATGGGACAGTATTTGCATAAGCTATGAACATCCTTCCACATAATTTATCTCCTCTAGATTAACTATAATACCTAATACAATGTAATTCTGTGTCAATACTTGTTAATACAATGTAATGTAAGTAGTTACCCTCATGTGATTCAAGTTTTGCTTGTTGGAACTTTCTGGAAATTTTTTTCCAAATATTTTCCATCCATGCTTGAATTTGTGGATGTGGGGCCCCCAGATGAGGAGGATTGATTACAGCATGTAACTTCCTTTAGTTACAAATGAAATATATGAGATGAAAGAGTACACCCCCTGAAAACCCAGCTTTACAGTTTTCCAAAAAACAGATCTTCATTTTACTGCAAGGAGATCCCTAAGCCCTTAAGAGTTGTTCTCAGAGAATGAGAAATAAATATTTATGAGTGTGCTGAGTTCTTCTGCTATGAGGACAAAATCTTCTAAGAGAGCAAATTTCAACATCATTATCTCACGTGGCACATAAATCCTTTGCCAGAAATGAGACCTTGATGCCTCCAGACCTGAAGCCTAATTAGTATGCTGCTGTTTGGTGAGAGCTGCCTAGAAAATACCACTTGCTCCAGCAAAACGACTTTGAGATTATATAGGAAAAGCTGTGAGTGAACCCTGGGACAGGCCAACTAAAGTAGCTCATTAGACAGTGGGTCACAGAAGGAGAAAGCAAATGGACTTTATTAGATGAAAGCATCTCCCAAGCACTTGTCACAGGCAACTTGTGGTCCTTTAAAGGGAACAGGGACCGAGTTTATCAAAATCTGCTTTCCTTACAAAAATATTTCCCTCTTTTGTTTTTAACAAGGGTCGATGCAGCATTTATAATGTAAAATAATATTTATCAAGTGATTCTTGTTATAATTGCTTAATTGTAAAGGTGCTACATGGTCTTCATTAAAACGTTCCAATATAGGAGAAATATACAGCGTAGACAGTAAAGGTCCTAATCCAACCTCCATTCTCCTACCCCACACCCCGAAATAAGAAACATCATGAAATTTAGAAAAACGGCATTTTTGTTGCAAGTTTCAGGCAAATGCTTGTTTCTTCTGTTAGAGTATGTGATGATGTGTTGTAATTTTGAAGTGCCTAGTAGAGCTGTATCATTCTAGCCTTCTGTTATTTTGCACTAAGAATCCACAGATATTTCTCATGATGGGAAATAAATCTCCAATATCATCATCACTTAGTTCCAGTGATCTGTGGTCTAAATCTCCCAAGATGACTTTATGCACAGATAACCAAAATCATGGTCAACATACCCTCATTGATGAGAAGAGGTTTGGATTTGTTTTGGCTTTTAATTTTGAGTATATCTCTAGGTAGTCTGGTTTACTAATTCATCAAGGTGGTTACATTGCCACCTTAGGAAGAGTTGGATGTGAACCCTGGGGAAAGGCCAGGCTTCTTTTTAATCCAGCACATCTTTCCCACATAGAAAGCACACGGAGGTCCAATCCCACTTTAAAGGCAGGTCCACATGTTCATCTCTCCTCTGCCTCCTACTTGTGCCAGGAAGCTTGGCAATTCACTGGTGAGAGGTTGTATTATGAAGGAAGCTAAGAAAATCCCACTTGTGGCCTGAGCAACTAGTCACTACCACACCATACAACAATTTTTCTTTCATGGGGGCAGCTGAGACCGGTAGAGGTACAGCCATTATTCCAGTACGGTAGGTTCTCATTGCACCGATTCTGTGTTGTATCCTGAGGCAGGATAATTTGCAAATTCTTTACTCAGGTACCCTTGTTCAGGAACATTATTTGCTGATTTTTTTCAATGATGTTAGGAAGAATCCTTCATTTCCAAATAAAGCAAGAGGATGTTGTAATTGGATTTCACTATGGGATAAGGATTTCTGCCTTGGAGAAGTAAAACTAGGGTCAGCATTCTCCTCTCCATACTAGAACATTGATTGCTATTCTTTATCAGGTCTTGGTTTTAGATGATGTGAACAATAACTTCAAAAATCTCCGGTCACTGTGTGAGCAGTGGTGAATGAGGGACCTCAGCCGATGTGTGTGGAATGTTTCTCAGGACCGGATGCAGGCTGCTGGGGATGCCCAAGATAGGAGCCTCTGTGATTGGGGACAAAAGTGTGAAAACCACCTTGACTAGATTCTGTCTCTTATTCCCTGAAATTTCCACCTTAGTTCCATCAAAAGGAACAAGGTGCTACTGAGCCAGAGAAGAGAAAGCATTTCAAATCCGACAGACACAACTGGTGGGAAATGAGATTGTGAGGTCATTTTTTTGCTCTCTTGTTTCATTTCCCAGCTTTGTTGAACTATAATTGACAAATAAATACACACATACATTGTATAATGGTGGTCTCAATCAAGTTAATTAACATATCCATCACCTCACATAGTTAACATTTCTTTCTTGATATGAACACCTAAGATTTAATGTCTTAGCAAATGTCCCGTATATAACACCACTGTTAACTATAGTCACCATGCTGTGTATTAATTCCTGTAGGACTTCTCTTGCATAACTGAAACATGTAGTATTCACCAATATCTCTCTTTCCCCCTAACCCTTCCTGTCCCTGGGAATAACCATTCTGCTCTCAGCTTCTATGATTTTAACTTTTTAGATAATGAGATCATGCAGTATTTGTCTTTCTGTGCCTGCCTTATTTCATATTTCACTTAGCATAATGTCCTCCAAGTTCAAACATGTTATTCCAAATGGCAGGATTTTTTTAAGGCTGAGTAATATTCCATTGTGTGTATGTATATACACACATAGCAGTCACATGTTATTTATTCACTTATCCATGGATGGACACTTGCATTATCTCCATAGGTGATACCTCATTGTGCGTTTCCCTGATGATTAGTGATGTTGAGACCTTTTCATATACCTGTTGGTCATTTGTATGTCATCTTTTGAGAAATATCTATTGAGGTCCTTTACCCAGTTTTTAATTTGATTATTTCTTTTAATTTTTCTATTGAGTTAAGGAGGTTCTTTATATATTTGGATATTAACTTCCTATCAGATGTTTGGTGTGCAAATATTTTCTTCTATCCCAGACTTCAGTCTGTTGATTGCTTCCTTGTCTGTACGGAGGAGTTTTAGTTAGATGCATTCTCAGCTCTTTTTGCCTTTGTTGTCTGTTATTTTGGAGTCATATAAAAAAAAACCCCAAAAAACTACATTGCCCAGACCAATGTCAAGAAGCTCTTTCTCTATGTTTTCTTCTAATAGTTTTATAGTTTGAGGTGTTTTGTTTAAGTCTTTCACCCATTTTGAGTTGATGTTTCTAAATTAAAGTATAGTCAATTTACAATGCTGTGTTAATTTCTGGTGAACAGCATAGTGTTTCGGCCATACATATACATTTGTAGTTGATTTTTTTTACGTGGTGTGAGATAAGCGTCCAATTTCATTCTTCTGCACTTGGATATCCAGTTTTCCCTTTCATGATAAAAATTCTCAGCAAGTTAGAAATAGAGGTGGATTATCTCAATTTGATAAATAGCATCTGTGAAACCCCTACAGCTAACATCATACTTAAAGGTGAAAGTCAGATGCTTTCCTCTAAAAATCAAGGCCAAGGAAAATGCTAGTTTCACCACTTTTTTTCAACATAGTTGAACAGTGTAGTCACTGCAGTAAGGCAAGTAAAAGAAATAAACAGCACACAAACTGGCAAGGCATATATAAACAGTCTATATTTGTAAATATGATTGTCTACAGAAAAGTCTGCAAAGAGTTTGCCAAAAAAACTTAGAACTGACTAAATACTTCAGTAAGGTTTTAAGACCTAAGATTACCATACAAAAATCAATCACATTTCTTGTCACCTATCTTGATTGTGGTGGTGGTTTCATGGGTGTATACATTTACCAAAATTTATCAAATTGTACAGCTGAAATATGTGTAGTTTACTGTACAGGAACCATACCACAATAAAGGTGTTTTTAAAAAAAGAACTTAGCCAAAAAAGTCAATCACGGTTCTGCATATTAACAGTCAGGATGTGAAAACCAAAATTGAAAGCACAATATTACTTACAATCATTCCAAAGAAAATAAAATGTTTAGCTATGCACTTAACAAAACCTGTACAGGCTATGCATGCAGAAAATATACAAAGTGTTGATAAGAAAAATCAGAGAAGATTTAAACAAATGGAAATACGATGTTCAGGAATTAGAAGATATTAAAAGATATCAACTCTTCCTAAATTGATTCATAGTTTTAATGAAATTCCTATCAAAATCTCACCAAGTTATTTTTGTAGACATAAGGAAATTTACTCTAAAATTTATGTAGAAAGTCACAGGTCCTAGAGTAGTTTAAAAAATCTTGAAAAATATAATTAAGTGGGAGGAATCATTTTACCTGATAGTAAAGCCTCCTGTATAGCTCTAGTAATCAAAACCGTGGTGTTGGCAGAGGAACAGACACACAGAGAACAATAGAACATAATAGAGAGCTTGGAAATATACTTAAATATGCTCAATTGATTTTTTGATAAAAGTACAAAGGCAATTCAAAGGAGGAAGAAATCACCTTTTTAATGAACAACGCTGGGACAATTGGACCGCCATCAGCACTAAAATGAAGCCCTATATCCCTCACCTTACACAATCAGTTAAAAATGGATCATGGGCTTAAATGTAAAAACTGTAAAATTTTTAGCAAATATCATAGGAGAAAAATTGGGGTATTTGGGCTAAGCAACAATTTCTTAAACTTGACACCAAAGTAATGAAAACAAAAATTGATAAATTGGTCTTCATCAAAAGTAGAGAGGATAAAAAGCCAAACTGTAGACCTAGAGGAAATACTTGCAAACCACACATCTGACAAAGGATGGGTGTGTAGAATATATAAAAACACTGAAAACTCAATAGTAAAAAACAACTCAACTAGAAAATGAGCAAAAGACATGAACAGACATTTCACTGATTAGAACAATGGATGGCAAATACGGAAAAATACTCAACAACTTTAGCCATATGGGAAGTGCAAATTAAAACCACAATGTGATCACAGTAGGCATCTATCAGAACAGCTCAAATGAAAAATGGTGCCAACACAAGATGCTGGGGACATTGTGGAGAAACTGCTTTCTCTCATGCATTACTGATGGGAACATAAAATGGCACAGTCCCTCTGGAAAACAGTTTGATGGTTTCTTATAAAATGAAACATACAGTCAGTATATGACTCAGCAATAGTACTCTTGGGCATTCATAACAGGGAAACGAAAACTGATGTTTATACAAAAACTTGTACACGAATGTTAGTAGTGGATTTATTCAAAATGACCCCAAACCAAAAACCGCCCAGATGTCCTCATCACGTGAATGGTGAAACAAGCTAGGTTACATCCATCCCATGGGATACAACTCAACAATAGAAATGAATGAACTACTGGTAACACACAACAACTTGGATGCATCACTGGGGAATTACACTGAGAGAAATAAGGGAATCCCCCAGAGTTTACATAAAATCTGATCCCAGCTACATTATGTTTTTGAATTGAGAAAATTTTAGAAATGCAGAACAGATCAATGGTTGCTAGAAGACGGGGATGGTGAGAGGAGAGGTGTGTGGATGGGAAGGAGGATGTGGGTGTGGGGATTGAGGGGACTGGGGGTGAAATTGTTTGGTGTCTGGACTGTCATGAGAGATACAGGAACCTCCACATGTGTTAAGATTGCATAGAACTAAGTACCCATATACAGATGCATACATTCACCTATAAGTACTCCATACAATACTGGGGAAATCTCTATAAGATTCATGAATAGTATCAATGTTATTACCCCTGTTGGGATATTACAGTAGTTTTACAACATGTTATCGTTTGGGGAAACTGGGTAATGTGTACACAGGGTAGAGCCAAAGTATTTCTTTCTTTTTATTTTTTTAATTGATGTATAGTCAGTTATAATGTGTCAATTTCTGGTGCACAGCACAATGTCACTGTCATGGATATACATACATATATTCATTTTCATGTTCATAGAATCTCTTACAGCTAACTGCACATGAGTCGAAAACTACCTCACAAAAATTTTAATTAAAAACAAATCTTTGCCCATCATCCAGCCAATTGGGGATGGCACTGAAGAGGCAATCTGTTCCTCTTCAAGTCCAGATGCTGGATCTCACTGTGTCCTGGTTTCATGGTGCTCTCTACGTGACCCTTGGGATGTGGTCCCTTGATTTTATTTTCAAATGAGTTAAAAATACAAACATCTGTTACGCTTATTGGAAATGACTTAGATTTGGGATGATGTTCTTCTGACCTGGGTGGGGCCAGCCAAGATCCAGCTTCTGCCGCCTTCGCTAGGATAAATCATTGCATTTTCTCTTTCTTGGTTTTAATGGAAATAAAATGCTCTTTATTTACTGAAATGGTTGTTAAAGAGATGCGTGAATAATAGAGTCCTTGACTTACATAGAGGAAGTTGTAATATAAAGCTGGTGTTATTAGCAGTGGTCTGTACCCCTGTTTTGAAGATCCTAGAAGCTTGGCTTTGACAGCTCTCCATGGAACGGGAAGTGATGTTTATTTTAATCACCTGTCCTGAAGGACCTGTAGTGTTTCCTTAATTGCCCTCAGAGAATTTTGGTAAAACATAGAATAGCTTCCCTGTTCTTCTTAAACACTTAGGAAATGCATATAGAAATTAAGAAACCAGAGAGGCAGGGGTAGAGCTAGTTTTAGATTGTATGTAGAATATCTGTTGAGAATACTAATCTAGCATTAATCCTCCTTTCTAGATATTAAGGAGGAATCTTCATGTCACACCCGAGACCTGTGATGTTATTTCTTGACATATGACTGCTGTAGTATTTGAGATTTAAATTCTTGCAGTTATTTTTTTTTTTTAGTTACTCCAAGTGGTTTTAGGTATAGATTGATTTTTTTGCACAAATTCAATAATGCCTAACAGCTCATGTTCTAGTTGTTTTCTCATTAATTTACAGCACTGTTCATGTTTTAAAACACAGTGACCTTTGTCTAATCTACAAGCTGTCTGCTGTGACCATTGTTTTTTCTGTTTTTACTTCATCAAAGAGCCTTTTTGTGAAGATGAAATGCTAACGTTGTAAACCCCATGACATTTGCACCAGTTCTTGAAGAGCTGTGGCTAATTAGATGTACAACATTGGAATGGCTGCCTTTACTCTGAATATCAATATAATCAATTACTAGCTGTCACTCCTTTTTTTGTATGTAACATTTCCAAAAAAAATAAAATAAAATAACATTTCCTGCAGTGAAAGGGTGTATGACATCAACTGAATCATAAATTGCAAAGAAAGGCATCAGTCAGAAGGACTGCAGTTATAATTCTTCGTAATTTGGAAGATTCTACCAGTATAACGCCTGTTAAAGAAATGAAGTTAAGATCTAGGGATGGCGCTACACTCAAATCAGGATGTGGAAATACACAAAAGTAAATCATCTTTTGGGTTCTTGACTCTTCGAAGGGCAGAAAAAGACCCTAAACACCTGCATACTATTACTCGGAGGCCATCACATGCCATCATCAGTCTAGCTCGCTTTCACATTTCCCTTTACTTATTAGAGCAATTCATTAACTATTTGTGTATGGGAAGAGAATTTAAGGAAATGGATGTTTTTACCAAAGGGATTGATTTGACCTGGAGTTGAGGACAGAATCGAGCACCACATCGAAGGTGGTGGTGAGGGTGTGATGGAATTGACTATGTAGACACTGAGTAGGGTTGTGCAGAGAAGGCGGCACAGAAGTAGGAGCAAAGTGAGAATGGGAGATGCAACAAGGTGTGAAGGGGCATCCGTGTTCCTGCCTTTGCAAACAGTGGTTGAGTTTGGTTTTGAAGCCTTGGGTTGGCCTTGTTGGCTGGAAAGCTTAGGAAGACACCAGTAGATGACTTCATTTCAGGAGCCCTGGGAAAGTCTAGTGCCTCCTGAGGTCCTCCACTTCCTGGTTGGTTGATTCCCCACATTTCTCTAGAAATAATAAGTTTTCCACACCTGTTAAAATGTAAATGTCCCTCTGAAAAAGAACTCATTTAACCACATTTATAGGACCGTGTTCATTTATCCCGCAGGCTTTTCAGAGGGGCATGGGGAAAGTATTTGAAAACATCCTAACCCAAATGACTGATTCACACTGTATCACCAAAGAAGGACCAGGGGCAGGTTCTTATCAGGTGTTGGGGCCACAGGAAGAGAGCAGATGGGCCAGGGGCAGGAAGTGGGTGCCCCCTGGTTGGGGAAAAGAGCAGGACATCCCTGGTTCCCCCACAGTTCAGCCTAGTGGAGGTCCCATGTATCCTAGTTGCTAGGGGAATGCCACGATGAGGATTCCTGCCTTCCTGGAGTGACTTTACACACTTAAGAATGAGTTGGTTGCTGCCAAGTGCTTAAGTGACCACCTGGTATGAGGGAGTCAGGTGACCCCTCCATGTCAGTGTTTCATCTTCTCAAAGTCACTTCTACAACAGGGCGAAGGATAGCTTAGGCAATCCCTCCATCTGCATGAGGAGGGGGTGTGGGTGTGTCTGTAGGTGCTCTCCGCTGAGGTGCCCAGGGTGGCAGTGCACACAGTGAGGAACAGACAGCAAACTCACTGAGTTCTTCTTGATCCCCCACCTTAAAACCAAATGATTCCTTAATTGGTTTAAGGTTTATATACCAATGAGTCTGCATGAAGCCCTGTGTTTGTATAGCAGTGATCAGAACTAAAGCACTGAGTCGTGAACACCAAACTAGAAAAATTGAAAACAGTTTGTGGCACCTTGAACTCAACCCAGATAGTCATTCTGCTTTGGTTTTGCCAAATAATCACAAAATGAACCAGTTCAATTTGGAATGTAAGCCAGAAGTTCCAAATCATATCAAAACAGGAACACCAAGAGTGCCTCCAAAAGCAAGGAAATCAAAACTAGTTTTCATTTGATTCAAATGGCTAATTTGTCAATTTCTCATTATCCTATTGGCTTTTCTTTCTTTCAAGAATTATATGAGCTAGCTCTCCAAAGAATTTAAAATTTGAATTTAAAGCGAACATTGCCACTAGAAATCAAATGAGGCCATCGTACTAGTTTTATAATAAAGTATGCAAGAGCAATGGGTTTTTCTTACTTATAAAAATGTAAAATACTTGTAAAAATTTCAATAAAATTCCTTGAAACAAACAAATGATGTATTTCAATCAAGAGACATCTCTGATCTTAAGAAATTGGTACGTGCCAGCCAAGTTGACGATAAAGCAACTCTCATCTTCTTTTGGTGATGTTTCTCTTGACGTGGACGCCTGTGACAAGACAATAAGTGGAATAGTATAATGGGCTGAATGTTTGCTTCCCTCAAAAATTCATATATTGAAGTCCTAACCCCCCTAATGTGATGGTGTTTGGAAGGTGGCCTTTGGAAGGTGTCTAGGTGTAAATGAGGTCATGTGTGTGGGGCTCTAGTGCTCCTATAAGAAAAGGGAGTGATATTAGAGTGCTTTCTCTCCCTACCATGTGAGCTCAGTGAGAAAACAGGCATCTGCAAGCCAGGAAGTAGGCTCTTACTGGGGAACCAAGTCAGCTGGCACCTTGACCTTGGACTTCCAGCCTCCAGAAGTAGGAGGAAAATCACACCCAGTCTGCAGTATTTTGTTATGACAGCCTGAGCTGATTAAGACGGGTGGCTTCTGTGCTACTGAGAGGGCTGAGAGTCTGGTCAGGACCAAATGTGCTTTTGGAGAACTTTCAGAACTTTGGATTTTCTTACTTGGGAGTCACATCTCTACCCTCACAGCTGCCCTTGCTTGGACCAAAGAAATTGCTCCTATCCTGAGACATCCCTTGCCTTCCAGAAAAGCTGCCCCTTCCCTCTTCCTCTGGGGTATCTGCATTGTTTAGTGTAACTAACTGTTCTACAACATCTACTTCATTTTTAAGTGTTCTGCTCTAATGGGTCACTTAACAAATGTATACTGAAGACCATGACCATGCAAGATAGAGGTGAGCAATGGATCTAGCTCCTTGGAGGAGTTTATAACCTGTTTGGGATGGTAAACTACATTCACTGGGAAACTCATGCAATGATGTACAACTTAGTGCATGAGGGGTAGTCCCTTGAAATGCTCCTCAGCCTTTCTGGTACCTCCTCTGCCTTGGGGGGCCCTCACTGGATATTTGTTGTTGTTTCCTTCAGTTCAGAATTTCAGGTTCAGCAAGAACTAATCAGCATACTGCCTTATCAACGCATTACAATCAAAGTTCTGAAAAGGAGCTAGCTAGAAGACAAATTGGCTTAATGGGTCGATTCTTTTTTTTTTTTTTTTCTAATCTGCCTCTTTAGCATCACTGATGCTAATTGTGATTGGAGAGCCAATGGCTTCCCACCACAAGATGTCCTAGTGTCACTGTGGGATTGTTTTGAATCCCATTAATTCATTTTGAGGAGAAATAAATACGAAGTAATTTGAAAACACTTTTTTCAAATTCCAAGAAAGAAATTGTCTCTTTATAATGACTCTGATATGTTTCTCAGCTTTTCTGAGCTATTCTATTATATCTAATCAACGATTATTTGTATTAGTAAAATAATTTTAATTTTAGTTACTGTAGTTTTAAATGTCTTCACGCTTAGTTTTTCCTCATTTTTCTTCTTCTAATTACTTTTATTAATTATAATAAACTTCAGAGTCTTCCTCTTAAAAAAGAAAACTGCCAGAACGTTTGGCATTTTTTAGAAGTTCAATTCGCGCTGTTATTTAAATGTAAAAATACGTGGGTGAATCTGTAGTACTAAAGACAAATAGATACCCAAGTGACTAAAAATAACTACCAAGACCCTAAAGTCAAAAAACAAAGATCTTAGTACTCACCTGAATCACCCAGCTCATTTGTACGTGAATGTCCGTTTGATTTTACTTGCCTAATTTTTCACAATTTTTCCTACAGCCTAAACGGCTGCAATTCATTCACTTGAGCGAGGGTGCAATGGAACTGACACTTTGAGAAGTACAGGTGGTAGCTCAAGGTCCACGTCCATTAAGGAGGCGTGCCCGCGCCCAGGGGCACTGTGGGTAATGTAGTCCCGCCCCGAGGTATTGTGGGTAGCGTACTTCCGCGCCGCGCTCTGGTGGTTCGGAACGCTGTGGCCATCATTCCACGCTTGTCATCAAGCCTACCCTTAGCCGCCGACTCTCGGGGACAGAGGGTCGGGAAAGCACGGAGACGGTGAGCGCGAGGGCGGGCGATGTTGGTACGCTCTGGCTGGGGGTTCCTTGAGATCTGTTTTTTTTCCGGGCGGGGTCGAACGGGGGTCTCGGGTCTCGCCTTACTGGCGGGGCTGGGGGCCCCGCGTCGGGGCCCAGCGTCCTGTCCCAGCGGCCTCGGAACTGGTGCAGATGACTTTGGGGGACAGAAGCACCCTTCGCCCGGAGCAGACGTCCCCACTGCTGGGCGCGCGATTCGGACTTCTTTCTTGGGTGTTGATTGGGGCTCGCGACTGGGTGGTGCCCACCGGGGTGATGGAGGTACCGCTTGGCCCTTAGGAGCTGGATTTTGGGGGATACGCCCAGACTCGCCTTGATGGGAGGGTGGGCTTGGGTCAGCGGCCTCGTGGCCCGCGGGCTCCCGGAGGTATTTGGAAGGGTCCGGTGAGGGTAAGGCGTCCCTGGGTTTGCGTCGGGTGTCTTGCGAAGTTGTTTGGCTCCTTTAGCCTTGGGGCTCCTCTTGGAACATGGGGTGGAGCAAGTGGAGGGGAGGGAGCCCATGGGGTAGGGAACTTTCCCCCAAGCCCCAGGGGACTGGTGGCTGGCTCCCCAAATTGCTGTGGGTGGGGGAGGGGAGTGGATGATAAGACATCCAGACGGTTTATTTTAAACTTTGCATTGTGAAAACATTGTAAACATACGCAGAAGTAGCCGTGAGGTTTCATGGATCAATCACTTAGATCTACCACTTATTAGTGAGAGAACCCTGTCCTTTCTTCCCCAGATCCTCAACCCCAAGTGTGCATCTCTTTGGTCATTGCTTCTCCCCAGGGGCCGGTGCCAGCCCTGCTGTAGGAGTTCCGGCTTCCGAAGGGAGAGTTCAGGTCCTGGTCTGCCTCTTTCTCGGCGTTATCTTGAACGAAGTGCTGAACCTCCTGGAGCTGTGGTGAGTGTTGGAAAGAGGTAGAACGGGTGTCTGGCACAGGCTAATATAACGTTCATTTCAGTAACATTTAATAATGTTCATATGTATTTTCACTAAGACATGTAGGCGCTTAGAAGACTAATGTCATGCTGGGTATCAGCATGACTCACAGCAGGTTCATTCTAAAAACCACAGTCCAATTCTGTTCATCATGTTGTCCTTCCCTTCCCTGCCAGGTCGTGATACCTTATTTTAGTGAAGAGCTCCCTAGCTGCAGGCTTAGGGGTTTTCAACCTGTTGTCTGGCCTGGGAGAGAATCCTGAGGCTGAAGCTGCTTGCTTTGTACCAGGTTTCTCCTGAGAGCACTCTATACTCCCTTAGATCCAGAGGGGACTGCCTGTCAGGGCGGAGAGCATTTCTAGGGGCTTGGCAGCCCTGCCTCAGATGGATACCACTTTATGGCTTGACTTATTTTTACCAGAATCTTTTACAGAACAGAAGTTTTTAATCTTAACAGAATCCAACTTACGAGAACTTTTCTTGCATGGTTGTGTTTTTGGTGTTATATGTGAAAAAATGTTGCCAAATTATTTTCTAAGAGTTTTATAGTTTCACATTTTACCTTTAAGTTTATGATTCATTTTGATTTAGTTTTTGTGAAAGGTATAAAGGTCTGTGTCCAGATTCTTTTTTTTTTTTTGATGTGTGAATGTTCATTTGTTCCACTACTGCCATTTGTTAAAGAGCTAACCCCGTCTCCAATGAATTTCCTTTGCTCCCTTGTCAAAATTCAGTTGACTCTATTTGTGTCAATTTCTTTGCTCTCTATTCTGTTCCATTGATCTATTTGTCTATTTTTTAAATTTGTTTTTTGCCAATACTGCACTTTTTTGATTACTGTAGCTGTGTAGTAAGTTATGAAATCTCATCGTGTCAGTCTCCTGACTTTGTTCTTCTGCAGTGTTGTGTTGGCTCTTCTGGGTCCCTTGCTTCTCCATATAACTCTAGAACCATTTTGCTGACATCTTCAAAGTAACCTGCTGGGATTTTGATAGACTGAATGTATAGATCAAGTTGGAAAGAACTGACATTTTAACAATATCATGTCTCCCTACCCATGATATGGAATATTATTATTATTTTTTAGCTCTTCCTTGATATCTTTTAGCAGAGTTCTGTAGTTTTCCTCATATAGATCTTATACAATTATTTTGGATTTATACCCAAGTATTTCATTTTTGTGTATGTTAATATTGTAGTGTTTTTGATTTCAAATTTCTCTTATTTACGGCTTGTATATAGGAAAGCAATTATTTTTTGTGTATTAACTTGGATCCTGCAGCCTTGGTATAGTCACTTGTTAGTTCCAGAAATTTCTTGTTGATTCTTTGGGATTTTCTACATAGACAATCAGGTCATCTGCAGACAAAGACAGTTTTGTTTCTTCCTTCTCAATCAGTATGCCTTTTCTTTTCTTTTCTTGTTTTCTTGCATTAGCTTGCAATTCCAGTACGGTGTTGAATAGGAGTAGCGAAAGGTAACATTCTTGCCTTGTTTTTGATCTTAGTGGGACAGCATCTAGTTTCTCACCATTAAATATGCTGTTGGTGTCAATTCTGCACTCTTTTTTTTTTTTTTGCACTATTTATTTAAGCTTAGGCACAATTACTTGCAGAGGTTGCCAGCACAGCTCTTTTTAGCCTAAGCCTAACAAAATTAATATTAATTGTTTAATGTCATCTAACATGCAGTTAGTGTTCAGTTTTCTTTGATTGCCTCCAAAATGTCTAAACAATGTCCACACATTGCACTTCATTGATATGTCTCTCAAGCCTCCTTTTTTCCCATAAGTCCTGATTTTATGCTATTAACTTGTGGAAGTCTTCACATTCTTTTAAAAATTGCAAATTATGCCAATTCACCCTTAGTATTTCAGCATCATTTCTTAATAGTGACTATTTTTGTATGTCCAGAATATTATGATCATACCTAACAATATTCACAGTAATTCTCCAACATCATCTAATACCCAGTTCATATTGAATTAGCCTTCTTAGTCCCCTAAATGTCTTTCAGTTCATTTGTGCAAACTAGTCAATCAAGGCATACAGATAACACATGAAGCGTGATTTCTCTCTTAAGTAGTTCCGCAGTAAGGAAAATCTCTCAAAAATTTCATCATGAAATTGACTTGTTGAAGACCTAGCCCATTTTATGACTGCCCATTCTTAAATTTCATGTCACATTTCAAATCTTGGGAACCTAATCTTGGAATATATAAGTGGAGAGGAAGGTGCAATGAGATTATGCCTTCCACCCTGCTTCAGGTCTCCCCCCGGATGTACATTGTCTAGAGCGCTATAGCCCTCTTTGTGTTTTTAGTTTCCTGGGCCTTGTCATTTGACCTCAGGGCAGACGTGGATGGGGAACTTGTGTTATCAGTATGATAGGTCCTTTTATTTCTCAGCATGAGTGCTTACCTGTGGACACTCTGAGACGCTTTTCCTCTTAAGAGTCTACCCAGTGACTTAATAGTCTCATCCAGCTTCTGGGGGCTGAGGGCTTCATTTCCCAACTGGAGATTGGGGCTGAGCCTGCTGCTGGCCCACCTCTGGGAGCCTTATTTATAGGACACTGGTTAAGAGTGGGCTGCCCCGATGCCCTCTGCAGCCTCCCTTCCTACCTCCCTGTCACCCCTGTTGAACTGGGAGGCTGGATACAAGGGTACTCCTCCCAAGCACACCCTCATTTCTCTTCTCTTTCCCCAGCTCTGCTTCTGCAGCTGGACTCTTCTCTAAGAAGAGCACTCAGCAGACCAAGAATATGGCCCCAGGTCTCCTGACAACCAGGGATGAGGTGAGTCCTGAAATTTCTTCCTAGCTGTTGCAGGATGGACCCATTGCATTTTCTTGTCCTGTAAATTCTGTGTTGGTGGTAGACCATACCTAGCCCTGATCTTGGAGATGTGACTTACCTTACCTGGATCGTTTTCTCAGACTCCTCTGCTCCATTCATGACTCATGCATTCACCAAGTAGCAAAATGTTATCAGCGTAGTTAAAATACAGATGCAAGATATTCATGCTGATGTGCCCTGTGATTCCCAAGGCAGGAAAAAGGGAAGGAAATCTTTCAAGGGAGGAGCTGCCTGAGCTGCCTCTGACAGAGTTGGCAAGTGGAAGAGCTGAGGGAAGGCATCCTTTGGGAATGTGGCAGGAAGCCAACCATGTGTCAGAGACTGGGCGACCTGCAGACTGTCCCTCACCATGTTGGAAGCTTGAAGCAGCAGCGACCTTTTGTCACTTGAGTTTGTGTAGAGGTGAGGGTGCTAGCCTGCTGTCTCCTGGTGATTCATGGATAGATTTAGTTTGGCTGGCCTTGTGCTTTTCCACACTTGAAAATTGGAAGATTGCACCTAAGTCCTGAGTCTACACTCATGATGTGTGTGACAGGTAGCTGGAGCCACACAGCATCTCCTTGGTGTTGTCACACCCCCTTGTGTCCCTTGACCCCATGGCCAAGGCACCTGCTTCATTTACTCTTTACCGCCTTCACCCACTCTGAGCCTGGATGGAGGTAGTTCAGCCAGAATCCTGAAAGCCAGGCTGAGTTTTGAGGAGTTTGCCAAGTTGAATTCAAGGATTTGGAAATAAATAGTAATCAAATGAATTATTAAAGGAAAGATTTTCTAAGCCTTAAGACTAGGGAGCATGTTAAGTTGACATAATCAAGTGGAGTTAACATGTATTGACCGCCTAAGCAGATGCCAATTGAAATAAGTGTGTTGATCATATCATGTATGCCAATTAGTGTCAACTGGGCTAATTCCGTTTTCCATTGCCTGTTCTGTAATAAAATTGGCAAGTGTAGAATTTTTTTTGCAAGATCTGGACATGATCTTAATACTGAGCTCATATGGTGGATATTGGCCTGTTACTGTATCAGTTAAAAATGATTGGTTTTTATGTTTTCAGACATCACCAAAGGCTGGATATTCCTCGGTTTTTGCATCTTTTAAATCTTTGAGAGAAAATGTATATGTAGTATATGTGATTCAGAATGTTCCCTAAGGTAATAAGGAGAGCTTTTCTTTTGTATGTTTCACTTTACCATTTCTGCTGTTAATAGAGAAGCATTCTTGGCCCAAAAGAAACATTACTTTTCCTGTCCCTTCTGTGCCACTTCCTGTGGGAGCTTTAGCACACCTTGAGTCTTACCCTGTCTAGAACCAACATCTCTCAATATATATTTTTTCCTTTTATTCATTTCCTCCTGAAAAGTTGATGCCAGGGCATGAGCATCTGAGTGACTTTGATTTTTAAGGTGAGGTTTCCATACCTGGAAGAGTGTCAGGCAGTCAGAACGTACTTGTTTCATAAAGGGACCACAATCTTAACTTATTTTGAGAGCACAAGAGAACAGAGAGGTTTGTTTGTTTTGTTGCTTGTTATTTGAGATAAAGAAATTACATATCTTAGGATTCTCTACATTGCATTTTCAGGTGCTTTTTTTGTGTGAAGTCTAAACTGTGTAGAATAATCTGACTTACATATATATCATGACATTTAGGCATTTTTCTTAAGGGCTTTTGCCTGAGAGAATAAATTGGAATCTACATTAGAGTTCTGACATAGAAGGGGCTGTAAGCTGTTAACTGGTAATTAATAGTTAGGATTCTTATATTTAATGTTAAAATTTATAGTTGTATATCTCCTGTGTGAAGGAGCATTTGATGGTTTACAAACAGTGATATCTACAGCACAGCCTCCATTCTTACAAGACTGCCAAATTTAGGGGTTTGCCTATCATTGGAATTAAATGTTTGTAAAATTGTTCATTTAGATATAATTCACATTCAATAAAATTTGCCATTTTAAATAATATAATTGAGGAGATTTTAGTATATTCATAAAGTAGTTCACCCCTCACCACTATCTCATTCAATAATGTTTTCATCATTCCCCAAAGAAACCCCACACCCATTAGGAGTCACTCGCCACACTTCCCTCCCCCAGCTCCTGGCAACAAGTAATTTATTGTCTGTTTCTATAGATTTGGTTGTTCTGGATGTTTCATATAAATGGAATCATAGAATATATGGTCTTTTGTGTCCGTTTTCTTTTACTTAGTGTTAATATTTTCAAGGTTCATCCATGTTATGGCCCAAATCAGTGATACTTCACTCTCCTTTAAGGTTGAATAATATTCTTCTGTATGGATATCTGACATTTTGTTTATTCATTCATCAATTGATGGACATTTTAGTTATTCCTATCAGTAGAATTAATTAATATTTTTGGTCTGTGTGCATCTTTGATAGGTTGTGATGATAAAATTGTAGTGTATTAAAACTAGCGACTACCTCAGTGTCATACCTTTAAAGATGAAGAAACCACAAACATTCACATTCAAACCGATGACTCTACAGTTTAAAAACATTCCCAGATTTTCACTGTTTCATCCCACTATTTCTCAATCATTGGAAACTTAACCTGTTCTCAACGTTTGAGAATCTGTTTCTGTGGGAAATTTTGTTCATGAAATGAGTTTTGGACTTACCACCCAATAGAAGCAAGTGAAACAACACGAGTGTTTTAAAGCACATAAGCTACAACTCTTGTGGTAGAGAGGCTGTGTTCCCTTGTCTGCTTTCAAAACCCTCCACAGGATGATGCTACAGCTTCTTTGCTCTCTATTCTACCCCTAGCTGCCCTTTACCTCCTGCTGGCTGTTTTTCCCTGCTCATATCACAGACTTTCTCCTCCTCCCTGCTCAAGGCATCTGTGTTCTTCATCTCCCTATATGCTTCATCTTCATTCTTAGCCCTCTGCTCTTTCCTTGACTATTCTGAGTCTTAACCCATGTTTTAGATTTTAATAAGTTTTAGAGATATAGTTTACATACCATAATTCACCTTTTGGCTGAAATGATCGGACAAGGACTTTAAAGTCTATATGTTAACTATGTTCAATGAGGAAAAGAAAGATGTAGTATTATCAGATAAAACCAACTTCAAGACAAAGAGAAGAACATTTGGAAGAATAAAGAAGTCACTTCATCAGGAAGACAAGTAATAATTATGTGTGTATAGATCTAATAATTCAGCTTCAAAATAGTTGACAGAATTCAAGGGAACTGCCCCCCACCCAGTACTTGATAGAACAACTAGGTAAAAAAAATCTGTAAAAACATATATTATGTGAGGAAAACTAGCAACTGTGCTATCCTGATTGGTAGTTACAGATCACTGTACCCCTCCTATTGCAGAATACATATTTTTTAGAGTACATTTGGTATGCTCATCAAGACTACATGTAGGTCGATAAAGGAAGTCTTAATAAATTTACAATGATTTAAAGAATGCAGAATATTTTCTGTGACTCTAATAGAATTGTGTAAGAAATAAGTAATAAGATATCTAAGTAAATCTCAAATATGTATAAATTAACTAACACATTCCTTACTAATTCTTACATCGAAGAGGAAATTGTAGAGAAATTAGAAAATATTCAAACAGAATGATGATGGGAATACAACATATCAAAACTTGTGGGAGGCCAACCTGGGCAGTTTTGCCTTGCTAGCCCTCCAGCCATGCCCTGCACCACTCCTGGAACTAGGATGTGTGTGCCAGCCCCACCCTCAGTTTCCAACTTGGAGACACATGCTCTCATTGATGAGGTTACAAGGTTTAGCACTGAGGATAAGCAAGGGGGCTTAGCAGTTGGGGAGTGGTTGGAACAAATACCCTACAGGCCTTACCTGCTTGGTTTCTCAGACTTGAACAGAGGCAGCAACACGTGGCCACAGTTGCATGCTTGCCAATTGCCTGATGAGCCACTTGGAATTTTGCTGCATTTCTTGGGTCTCAGACACACTGGGCCAGAAAGCAAGGTCTCCTTTGCTTAATGAGAAAGAAAACTTTAGGACAGAAACATAGGCTCTGCCTTCAGAGGACTGATGTTGAGAAAATTCACATATACAACCTAAGTCAAAACAGGCAGCCCTACAATAAAGATGGAGACAAAGCATCTTCTTTTGTAAAAGCAGAAATCACAGGTGATGGTTCCTTCTTGGCATTGGGAATAACTTGAGGAGTGGTTCTCAGGAGCCTGGGCTTAGGGAGAGCTTGTAACACTGGCTCAGGTTAGATTCTTCCCAGTCCCTCCCTGAAGAACTCTGTTGTGTTTCTGGCAAGTCACTCTGCCCCAGATAATTCCATAGGAGCAAGAACCCAGGGATTTGATGAGTGTAGGAGCAATGCCAGTCTAAACTCCGACTTTCCTACAAGGAGAGTAATTCTTCAAGAAGAAGAACCCATGAACGTGCCATTTGTGGCAGAAGCTTCATGTTTGTTATGCGCTCAGACAATATCAGAAAATTCATTCCGGCGAGAAATCATTGTGTGTGGTAATGGTAGTAACTGCTTCACTGAAAGGTCAAAACTTAGTATCAGAGGATTCATACTGGAGGGAAACTTTTCAAGAGTACTGAGTGTTTAAAAAGCTTCAGTCTAAATTCTGATCTTCTGCATTAGAGATTTCATGTTGGAGAGAAACCTTATGAATGTAGTAAGTGTAGGAGAATACTCAAATCCATCTCAAATCTCTTGGCATCAGAGCTTCCATTTAGAAGAGAAATGCCAACAATCTGGTGAGTGTGACATAGCCTTTAGTTAGAGCTCACTCCTTGTTCTCCCACTCATAGGGAGAATCCCTGTTAGTCTAAGGTGTATGAGAAGCGCTTTTATCTCTGTCTTACATATGGCTCAACACCAAAGAATCTACTTCAGAGAGAATCTCTACAGGTGTAGTGAATGTAAGAGAGGCTTCGTTTTGAGCTCTCAACTTGGACAGAACCAGGGAACTTATAGCATAGGAAAAAAGCCATACAAATGTACTATCTGTAGGTAGCGCTTCAGCCTGAGCTCCCACCATCCTTACCACCACAGATTCCCCTCTGGTGGGAAGCTCTATGGATGCAGTAAGTGTAGGAAAGCCTTCTGTCAAACTGGAAACCTTATTCAGTGTTGAAAGCTACACTAGAGAGAAATCCCACGTGTTAGTCTGCTAGGGCTGCCATAAAAGAATCATGGACAAAATGGCTTAAACAACAGAAATTTTATTTTCTCATGGTTCTGGGAGCTGGAAAATCTTAAAATCAAGGTGCAGTCAATTCAGTTCCTGGTGAGATCTCTCTTCAAGGCTGTAGATGGCTGGTCTCGGGCTGTGTGCTCACAGCAGAGACAGTTCTTGTATCTCTTTCTCTTATGAGGAACCATGCCTATTGGGTCAAGGCGCCACACCTATGACCTCACTTATTAACCTTTATGCTTCCTTAGAGGCCCGATCTCTAAATATAACCAAGTTGGGGTGAGGACTTAAACATAATCTTGGGAGACATAATTCAGTCCATAGAATTACAACTGTGGACCCTCAGAATTCATGT
Organism: Vicugna pacos; assembly: GCF_048564905.1. Classification (NCBI taxonomy): domain Eukaryota; kingdom Metazoa; phylum Chordata; class Mammalia; order Artiodactyla; family Camelidae; genus Vicugna; species Vicugna pacos. The sequence continues at coordinate 1,759,406 of NC_132990.1, forward strand.
CCTTCTCACATGAACATGATTTATTTCATTTTAACAACCCCCCAACTCTTAACTCATACCAGCATCAACTTTAAAGTCCAAAGTCTCATCTAAATATCTAAATCAGACATAAATAGAGGTACCATTCATCCTGAGGCAAAATTCCTCTCCAGTTGTGAACTTGTGAAACCAGACAAGTTATGTACTTCCAAAATAAAATGATGAACAGAAGTAGGATACACATTCCCATTACAAAAGGAAGAATCAGAAAGAAGATAGGGTGATGGATTCCAACCAGTCCAAAACCTAGCAAGATAAATTGTATTAGCTCTTAAGGCTGGAGAATAACCCTCTTTGGTTTGACGTTCCCCTCTCCAGGCCCACTGAGCTGGTAGTGCCCTTTGGGCTCAGAGGGGTGACCCTCCCTCTGCTGCAGTCTGAGAGTGCAGTGCTGAACCCAGGGAGTAGCAGCCTTGCTTCCTGGGCCTGTGATGGGATTGGAGGTCCTGACAACTTATGAATAGCTTCCAGGGTCATTATTCCCTTTCCTTGAAGTACGATGCATGTGTGCAACCTTCCTGTTCCTTCCTGTTTTCTGAGTTGACTTTAGTCCCAGCTGCAGTGTTTTTGCTGGTCTACTTCCACCTCTTCCTGGCTTGTGCTGAGATAACTGATTAAATTCATGGTTCATACCCATACTGATCACATTAGCAAATTGTTGTTCAGACATACCCTCTTCAGAATAAGTTTTCTCTCTTTACTTTTTTTTTTTTCCCAATGTGGGAAGGCTTAAAATTTTCTAGTCTTCAGTTGGGGTTCCTGTTTACTTAATTTCTTCTTCAATTCATCTCTTTTCACATTTTACTGTAAGCAGTCAGGAGGAACCAAGCCATGTTGTCCATGTTTGAAATCTCCTCAGTTAAATACCCAGTCTCATCACTCACAGAAAGTTCAACCTCACACAAAACGTTAGAACACAGTTCAGTCAAGTTCTTTGCCATGTTGCAATAAGGATCACCTTTCCTGCAGTTTCCAATAACCTGTTGCTTATTTCCATCTGAGACATCACCAGAATGGCTTTTAATGTCTGTATTTTGCCAATATTCTTTGCATGATTATTTATGTATTCTCTAAGAAGGTGAAAAATTTCTCTTTAGCTCTCTTTTCATTCTGAGCCCTCATGAAAATCACCTCTGACATTTGTATTTCTACCAACACTCCCTTCACATGAATCTCAGGTTTTTACAGGATGCAGCACAAAATTCTTTCAGCCTCTACCCATCACAGTGTCAAAGCACCCCACTGTCAGTACCAAAATCTATATTAGTCTGCTAGGGCTGCCATAACAAGGGCCATAGACGGGTCACTTAAACAGCAGAAATTTATTCTAACAGTTTTCAAGGCTTGAAAGTTAAGATCAAGGTACTGGCTGATGAGGTTCCTGGTGAAGGCTTTCTTCCTGGTTTGCAGACTTGCTGCCTTCTCATTGTGTCCTCACATAGAGACAGAGAGTGAGCTCTCATCTCTTCCTCTTAAAAGGCACCAACCCTATCAGGACCTCACCTTTATGAGCTCATGTTAACTTTCCTTGCAGGCCATGTTTTCAAATATAGACACATTGTGCACTTCAACGTAAATTTTGGAAGGACACAATTTAGTCTACAGCACCACACAAATGTTATGCATGTGGAAAACCTTTAGTCAAAATTCACAACAAGTGACAGAAAACACAAGTGAAAATTCACAGAGGGGTGGACTGAACCTTTTAAATACAGTGAATGTGAAACTCTGGATTTGTTCAATGTCAGAGAAGTGATAGAAGGAGAGAGGGTCTAGATACAGGTGACATGTAAGAAGTTTCCATGTGCTAAGCCCACATGGATCCTGACTGCACATTAGAGCAGTGACACCACAAAGAGTCAGGAGCATTGGGAAGATTCTGATGATACTCAGTGTATGCAGGATTGTGAAAGCCCTGTTAATAGTGTCAGTTTCCGATTTGTTGAAAGTATTATGATTCTGGGCCATCTGCTAGGATGTGGAAAGTGTCGTTGGAAACACACCTTCTTGAGAATGACTTTAAAATTTTTTGTTGATGTGAAATTCACATAACAAAATCAGCCATCTTCATATGTACAATTCAGGGGCATTTAGTACACTAACAATGTTGTACAACCATCACCTCTGTCTAGTTCCAGCACTTACTTTTTCATTACTCTCAAAGAAGTCATTAAGCAATCAGTCCCTATTTGCGCCGCTCCCCAGATACTGACAACCATTAACCTGCTTTATGTCTCTATGGATTCACCTGTTGTGGATATTTCATATAAATAGGATCATACAATTAAAGAAAAAACAGTCTGTGATATCAAAAATGGCAGAGCAAGGAAATCCATGGCTCTGTACCTGCTCAAAAGCAACTGATGAGCTGCCAGAAACTGTTAACTTTCCATTAACTTTTGTATAACTTTGGAGTATTGTCAAAAACTGGAAGATCTGGTGAAGACAGTAGCTCCTACTTTGTGGCAGGAGAGTCCTGTGGCATTTTAAACTGCCTCCCTACCGACTATCCATGAGGAAGCCCAGGCACAAAGACTTCACATCAGCTATCTTAAATATGCATAAATACATAAAGGAAACCGTGGATGTGGGAGGAAAGGAACTAGGTCAACAATGCTTGCACAAATAGAAAAAATCATAAAGGGAAGTTATGAAAAGGAATCAGATAGAAATCCTGGACTGCATAGCTCAGTAACTGAAGTGAAAAATTCATTATAGATATTCACAGCATATTTAAACAGGCAAAATACAGTCATTGCACTTGAAAATACTTCAACTGAGTTTACCCATTCTGAGGAATATAGAAAGTAAAGAATAATGAAAGAGGAACAGAGCATGAGAGACCTACATGACACCATTTGGTGTATATCCATACACATAATGGGAATTGCAGAGGGAAAGGAAAGAGAGCATTTCAAGAAATAATTTACAGAAATGTACTCAAATTTGATAAAAGGCATAAACCTATGTTTCCAAGGCACTCAACCAGCTACAAGTAGGATAAACTCAAAAAGATCCACACTAAGAAATAGAGTCAAATTGTCAAAACCTAAACACAGGACTTTGAAAGCAGCAAGTAGCTGTTACCTACAAGAAATCCTCAAATAAGATTAACAAGTGAGTTCTTATTGGAAACCACAGAGGCTACCAGTCAGTAAGATGACATTTTAAGTCTAGAAAGGAAAACTACCAATTACGAATTCTATATCTGACAAATTATTCTTGGAGAATGAAGGAGAAATTCAGATGTTACCAGATAAAACCTGAGAGAGCTCACTAGTAGACCTGCTCCACACACACACACACACACACACACACACACACACACACAGACACAAGCTGAAATGAAAGGACACTAGATAGTAATTCTAAGCCTAGGAAAGTAAAATGAACACTAGTACATAGGTTAATATAAAAGCCAGTAATAATATGCTTTTTGTTTGATTTATAACTTCTGCTTTTTCTATATGATTTAAGGCAAACATACAAAAAGTATTAATCTAAGTTAGTGGGCATACAATGTATGAGGATGTAACCTTGGACAATTACAAAACAAGGTGGGAGGGATGGGAAAGTATAGGAGCAGAGTGTTTGTATATTGTTTTAATGAAGTTGCTGGAGTTCTACAAATTTAGCATGTGAATTATAATCTTCACGGTAACCTCTAAGAAAATATTTAAAATATATACAGAAAATGAAAGAAGGGAGTACAAGTGTTAAATTACAAAAAAAAGTTAATATTTTAAAAAGCAGTAATGGAGGAACTGAGGAACAGAAGACATACACAGAAAATAAAAGGCCAAGTGGCAAAAATAAATCCTTTTTTATTAATCACATTAAGTGTAAATAGAATAAACTCCTCAATCAAAAGGCATAGTTTAGCAGGTTGAATTGAAAACTCAAAATCTGCACATACTGCTTATCAGAGACTCACGTTAGATACATGACCATAAAGGGGTTGAAAGTACAAGGATGGAAAAAAGATATTTCATAAAAACAATAACCAAACGAGAGCTGGAATGAGTGTATCATGAGACAAAATAGATTTTAAATCAAGAAAAGATGACAAGAGATGAAGAAAGACATCATATATTGATAAAAATTTCACTACAGAAAGAAATAAGAAATATATATACATATGTGTATATATATATGTGTATGTATGTGTATATATATATCTACACACACACACACACCCCCCTAACAAATATGTCCCAACATATATGGAGTAAAAAATGGGCAAAATTGAAGAGAAAAATAGTTCTACAATAATATTTGGAGACTTCAATACCCAACTGTCTATACAACACATAGCAGACAGACAAGAAGTCAACAAGAAAAGTAGAACTTGTTCAACACTATAAATCAATCACACCTAACATTTGTATACAGAACACACCACCCAAGAACAGCAAACAGTATGTTCCACTCAAGTGCACATGGAACAATCTCTAGGGTAGACCATATGTGAGGCCAGAGGTAAGTCATAATAGTTTGAAATAATTGAAATCATACAAAATAACTTTTCTTTTTACAATGAAATGAAACTAGAAATGAATAAGAGAAAGAACTCTGGAAAATTCACAAATATGTGGAAATTAAGTAACATACTCTTAACCAATGTATCAAAGAGGAAAAATCACGAGAAAGTTAGACAATACTTGGAGAGACAAATGAAAATGAAATCATGATATACCAGAAATTATGGAATACAGTGAAAGGGGTGCTTGGAGAGAAATTTATAGCTGTAAATACATAATTAAAGAAGAAAGATCTCAAATTAATACCCAAATTGTATGACTTACATAACTAGAAAAAGAAGAGCAAACTAAACCAAAGCTGGCAGAAGGAAGGAAATAATAGAAAAATACAGCAAAAAGCAAAGACAACTAAACTAGAGAATAGAAAGATGATTGAGATGTCAACAAAACCCAAAATTGGCTCCTTAGAAAGATCAACAAAACTGACAAGACTTTATCTAAATTGACTAATAAAAAGAAGACTATTAAAAACAGAAATAAAATTGGAAACATCATTTTTTAAGAATAAAAATGACTATAAGGAAATACTATTCAAGTTGGCTACCTGAGGTGAAATGAACAATTTTTTAGAAATGCACGTCTGTCTAAACAGACTCAGGAAAGAAGGGAAATTCTGGATAGATCTATAACTAGTTAGAATATTGGATCACTAATTAAGAAAAAAAAAAAACCTCCCTGCGTAGAAAAGCTCACAATGAGATGGCTTCACTTGTTAATTCTACTAAATATATAAAGAAGAGCTGACACAAATCTTTCTCAAACTGTTCCCCAAAGTATTGCAGAGGACATTTCCTCACTCATTCTTTGAGAACACATTGCTCTGATTCTGGAAGTCTCAGACAAAGACATTTCCAGAAAAGAAGACTCTAGGTAGTATTCCTTACATGAACATAGAGACAAAAATCCTCACCAGGATATTCCCACAGCAAATTCAGCGGCCCATTAGAAGCACTGTACCACATGACCAAGTGGGAGTTACTCTCAGAATGCAAGAATATTTCAAAATCTTAAAATCCTGTAATACACTACCTTAAGAGAATTAAGGATAAAAACCGCCTGATAATCTCAACTGATGAAGAAAAAGCATCTGATGAAATTGAACACTTTTTTCATGATAAGAACACTCAGTAAACTAAGAATAGAAGGAAACTTCCTCAACATGATAAAGACTTTATTATATGCAAAATCTACATTAATATTGTTCTTCATGATGAAAGACTGAAAGTGTTTCCCTGAAGAACAGAACAAGATAAGGATGCCAGCTTTTGCTACTTTTGTTCAACATAGTATTGGCAGTTCTAACTGAATAATTAGGCAGAAAAAGAAAAGGCATCCAAATTGGAAAAGAAGTAGAATTATTTTTTCATTGAAGGCATTATCTCAAATCTACTCAGCCCTAGAGTGTGCAAAAAAAAAATTTGTTAGAACGAATAAATAAACTGAGGATATTTGCAGAACACAAGATCAACACGCAGAAGTCATTCGTATTTCTGTACATTTCCAAAGAACTATCCAAACAGGAAATGTTAAAAATTTCATTTACAATAGTGTCAAAAAATTCAGCAATAAATTTAACCAAGGACACCTTTGGTGTACACCTTAAACAAGATAACATTGTAACTCACCTATATGTTAATAAAAATAAATTTAAAAATACCTTTCATGTTTGATATAAATAAGAAAATCTATCCTAAAATTTATCTGGAATCTCACAGGACCCTGAATAGCCAAAATGATATTGAAAAAGGAAGAGGAGTTTGGAAGATCCACATTGCTTGATTTCAATACTTTATACCAAACTACAAGCAGTGACAAAACACATACTGCCATAAGTAGAAAGAGAGAGATCAATGGAGCAGGACTGAGACCCCAGAAATATATCCCTCATACATCTATGGTCAGTTGATTAAAAAAATTGTTTTTAATTTAGTTATTTATTTTTGTTGGTGGAGGTAATTAGGTTTATTTACTTATTTATATATTTACTTTTTAATGGAAGTACTGGGGATTGAACCCACGACCTTGTGCATGCTAGGCAAGCAGTCTACAACTGAGCTATACCCTCCCCTATGGTCAGTTTATTTTTGACAAGGATGCCAAGACCATCCAACTGAAAAAGAACAATTTATACAAGTGGTGCTTGAAAAGCTGGATATCCACAGCTGAAAGAACTTGAGATGGATGAAAAATTAGAAAGCCTCTGCAGAGAAATAGAAGATGTAATGAATCCAGTATATGGAAATTTCAGAACTGAGAAATCCATACCTGAAAGAAAAACTCAATAGATGGGCTTATCAGCAGATTAGAAGTAACAGAGAAGTCGCTGAACTAGAACATAAAATAGAAATTATCCAGTCTGTTGAAAAGGAAGAAAGTATACTAGGCAAAAAAAAAAAAAAAAAGAATAGTCTCAAAAACTGTAGGAGTATAACCAAATATTTAACATTTGTGTCATTCCTGTTGTAGAAGAACAAGCAAAGAAGGGTGGGGTTGAAAAAGTATTAGAAGACTCAGTTGGCTGAAAACTTCCTAAATTTGACAAGATATAAATTTACAGATTCAAAAAGCTGAGTGTATCCCAGACATGATACACCCACTATAATCCATGCCAAGATAGATGATAATGAATCTTCTGAAGATTAAAAATGAAGAAAACATCTTGACATCGGCTAGAGAATATAACACATTACTTATAGGGGTAGAACTATTACAGTGGTAGTGAATTTCTCATCAGAAATGACAAAGGTTAGATGGAAGTGATGCAATGTTTTTCAGGTGCTGAAAGAATTTTAAGCCCCAAGTCCTGTATGAAATAAAAACATTTTTCATAAATTAAGGGAAACCGGGACATTCCCAGATGAGGGAAGACTCGGAATTTATCTCCAGGAGAATGAGGAAAGGTAATTTTATAAATGAAAAGGAAACAGAGGGAACCTTGAAACATCTGTGTGCAGTAAAGAGTTAACAGAGCAGCTTGAGACTGCTTTGGCTGGCCCTGGGATCTTGCATTTCAAGCAGGCTGGTATCATTCTCAGAATTGATATGAATCGCTCTCACTGCCTAAAACTATGCAAACAGCATGGTTTATGCTTTCCTTCTGGAATCTTGAATTTTGGTATGTGCTAGGCAGGTGCCTGAGTGACCAGCCTACCATTACAAAAGTTGGGCGCTGAGTGTCTAATGAGCTTCCTTGTTAGACAACGTTTAATGCATGTTGTCACAAATCCTTGTTGGAAAATTGTGTCACGTGCTACTGGGAGAGGATTGTTGGAGGTTTATTCCCAGTTTCCTCTGAACTTTCTCTCATACCATTTCCCTTTGTTGATTTTGCTGTGTATCCTTTTGTTGTGATTATAGCCAGGCATGCAGCTATATGATTGATGTTTTGAGTCTTTCTAGTGAACATCAAACTTGGAGATGGTCTTAGGAACCTTGCACAATCAGGAAGGAAGAAAACACCATAAGGAAAAATACAGGTGACTGGAGTAGGTACTCCTCTTACGTATGATTTCTCTAAACTAATTTTGATGGTTGAAGCAACGTATTACATGATCTGAGGTGATTCTAAATGTGTATATCGGAAGTACTTAAGAAAATTATATTTTAAACAGGAAGGGCAAGAGGATATAATGGGAGGTAAGGTTTGCATACTTCTAGCCAGTAAGATGACAATCCCAGAAGACATAAGTTATATACACATAATGTAGCACCTAGACCAACAACAAGAAAAGCTATACAAAGAGATACAGCAAAAAACACTATAGATAAACAAACACAGAATTCTTAAAAAAAAAAAAAAGTTCAAGAAACCCGGGAGTCAGTAATACGGAAGCGGGAGCACAAAGAGGAAACCAAATTAAAATGGTCGAAATACATCAACTAAAAGTGAGAGACTCTTACAGTGGATTAAAAAAACTGAGGTTAACTATACTTCAAAAGCAAAGAAAGAGGACACGGTCAAGATGGCGGTGGTGGCTGGCCTAGCGCAGAGACCCCTCCAGCAGGTCTCCGGGCTGCTGAGGAGGCGCTTCCACCAGACGGCGCCGGCGGCGCTGCAGATGATAGTTCATGTGGCTATAAATGAAGGTATGAATGAAGAGCTGGAAAGAGATGAGAAGGTATTTCTGCTTCGGGAAGAAGTTGCTCAGTATGATGAGGTATATAAGGTTAGTCGAGGTCTGTGGAAGAAATATGGAGATAAGAGGATCATCGACACTCCCATATCTGAGTTGGGCTTTATTGGAATTGCTGTAGGTGCAGCGATGGCTGGGTTGTGGCCCATTTGTGAGTTTATGACCTTCAGTTTCTCTATGCAAGCCATTGACCAGGTTATAAACTCAGCTGCCAAGACCTACTACATGTCGGGGGGGCCTTCAATCTGTGCCCATAGTTTTCAGGGGGCCCAATGGTGCCTCAGCTGGCATGGCTGCCCAACAGTCCCAGTGCTTTGCTGCCTGGTATGGACACTGCCCAGGCTTAAAGGTGGTCAGCCCCTGGAGTTCAGAGGATGCCAAAGGACTTATTAAATCAGCCATTCAGGATAACAATGCAGTGGTGACGGTGGAGAATGAATTGATGTATGGAGTTCCTTTTGAACTTCCCTCGGAAGCTCAGTCAAAAGATTTTCTGATTCCTATTGGAAAAGCCAAAATAGAAAGGCAAGGGACACACGTAACCATAGTTTCCCATTCAAGTCCTGTGGGCCACTCCTTAGAAGCTGCGACAGTGCTGTCTAAAGAGGGAATTGAATGTGAGGTGACAAATATGCGAACCGTCAGACCAATGGACATTGAAACAATAGAAGCCAGTGTCATGAAGACCAATCATCTCGTAACTGTGGAAGGAGGCTGGCCACAGTTTGGAGTAGGAGGTTAAGTTTGTGCTAGGATCATGGAAGGCCCTGCATTCAATTTCCTGGATGCTCCTGCAGTTTGAGTCACTGGTGCTGATGTCCCTATGCCTTATGCAAAGATTCTAGAAGACAATTCTGTACCTCAGGTTAAAGACATCATATTTGCAATAAAGAAAACACTGAATATTTAGTTCTGACCTGAATTTCAAGTCACTCGGATTTACCTAAAATACCTGCTGAGACTTCACCTGGATTGTCTGTAAGACCTCATGACTCATTGTCATCTCTAAAGTAACAACACAGATGTTTTTGTACTGGAAAGAAGTTTAAATGTTTGTATGTGGAAAAATTCTCCTGCCTAGGTTCCATGCTTTTTTGGTCTGTTACAGTTGCCATGTTCTTTGAATAAGATGACTGTTAAACTTTATCCTCTCACTAGAAGGGCAAGGTATGAACATGACAGAGTCCTGATGAATGATATCTCCAAAGAAAAGATAACTTACATGTAAAAAATAAAAGCATATAATCTACATTTACTGTTAGATTGCTTTGATAAGGGATAAAGGAATTCCTAACTATGAAAAAAAAAAAAAAAAAACAAAGAAAGAGCCACGAGCTTTTCTCTCGTGACTACAACAAAACCACAACTGACTGCTAAAGAACCATGAAAAAAAAAAAAGACTGGAACCCAGCAAAAAAGATCTTCTTCAACTGGAAACATAAAGAGGGAACCACAGTGGAACAGTAGGAGGGGCGTCCTCATGATATAACTTGACCCCATACCCCTTGGGTGGGCACCCGCATGCTGAAGGCTAATGAGTAGCAGAGACCCTCCCATAGGAGTGAGAGTTGGAGCCCCATGTCAGGCTCCCCTGCCTGGGGTTCTGGCATTGGGAAGAGGAGGAGACACCAGGACATCTGGTTTTGAAGCCCAGTGGGGCTTATCTCCAGAAGCCCCACAGGACTGGGGCAAACAGACTTCACTCTCTTGGGAAGCATACATAGAATCTCACATGCACCAGGTCCAAGGGTGGAGGCAGTTATTTCATAGCAATCTGGGCCAGACCTGCCTGTTGGTTTTGGAGGGTCTCCTGGAGAGGTAGGGCATGGCTGTAGCTCACCCAGGGGACATAAAAGCTGGTGGCAGATCTTCTGGAAATGTTCAGCTACATGAGCCTTCCTGGAGGCTGACATCTTGATTGGTTCATTAGCACCTAGAGCCAGCCCCACCCAACAGCCCATAGGGAAGCCTCAGGCCAAACAGCATACAGGGTGGGAATACAGCCACACCCATCAGCAGACTTCCTAAGCCACTAAGGCCTCTCGATACAGCCTTACCCTCCAGAGGTCCAGGACCAAGCTTCACCCAGCAGTGGGCAGGCACTGGCTTCTGCCAGGAAACCTGTGTAAGCTTCTAGTCCAGCCTCATCCAACAGGGAGTAGATATCAGAAATAAAACAATAATCCCCAAGTCTGTGGAATGAATCCACAAACACAGGCCAAACTACACTGGGACCAACTGGCTCTTGGCCCTTGGGTGACAAGAGAGGAGTGTACTGCTGGGATGCATAGGACCTCTCCCACAGGGGGCCACCTCTCCAAGGTCAAGAAACATAACTAAGCTACCTAAAAATACAAATAGATAGACAGTCAATATGAAGTAGCAGAGGAATATCTCCTAGGCCAAGGCACAAGATAAAATCCCAGAAGAAGAAGTAAGTGATGAGGAGATAGGCAATTTATCTGAGAAAGAGTTTAAAGTAAGGATGGTAAAGATGTTCTGAGAACTCAAGAGAAGTATAGATGCACAGAGTGAAGTTTTTAGCAAAGATTTGGAAAATATAAAGAATACCAAACAGTTGAATAAAATCACTGAAATGAATAACACACTAGAAGGAAACAAGGATACAAGGAAACAAGAATAGACTACATGAGGCAGAAGAATGGATCAATGAGCTAGAAGACAGAATAGTGGAAATCATTACTACAGAACAGAAAAAAGAAAAAAGAATGAAAAGAGATGACGATAGTTTAGGAGAACTCTGGGACAACATGAAATATATTATTATTCACATTATAGGGATCCCAGAAAGAGAAAAGAGAGAAAGGACCTGAGAAAATTTTTGGAGAGAGAACCAAAAAATCCCCCAACTTGAGAAAGGAAAGAGTCACCCAAGTCCAACAAGTGCAGAGAGTTCCACACAAGATCAACCCAAAGAGGAACACACTGAGACACACAGTAATCAAAGTGACAAAAATCAAGGATGAGGAGAAAATATTAAAATTAGCAAGAGAAAAGCAACAAATAACACACAAGGGAGCTCCCATAAGGTTATCAGCTGATTTTTCAGCAGGAACTCTACAGGCCAGAAGGGAGTGGTATGATATATTTAAAGTGATGAAAGGGGAAAACAACCAAGAATACTCTATCCAGCAAGGCTCTCATTCAGACTTGATGGAGAAATCAAAAGATTAATATAAACAAAAGCTAAAAGATTTCAGCACCACCAAACCAGCTTTACAACAAATGTTGGAGGAACTTCTCTAGTCATCAAACCGTAAGAAAAAAGAACAAAAAGAAGAAAGATTTTTAAAAAATCTACAAAAGATTGCTTTGGCAGTTTGGAGTCTTTTATGGTCCCATATAAATTTTGAAATTGTTCTAGTTCTGTGAAAAATACCATTAGTATTTTGGCAGGGGTTGCTTTGGGTCTGTGGATTGCTTTAGGTAGGATGACCATTTTAAAAACTTTGATTCTTCCAATCCAAGAGCGCAAGGTATCTTTCCATTTCTTTGTGTCATCTTCAGTTTCCTCCATCAGTTTCCTCCATCTTCAATTTCCTCCATCAACAGTTTTCAGAGTTTGGGTAACCTCCTTGGTTAAGTTTATTTCTAGGTATTTTTTTGTTTTTGATGAAATGGAAATGTTTATGCCAGTTATAAAATTCCGGTTTTTGAAGTGAAAAGAAAACAAAGTGAATGAAGGGCTGCAAATGGCAAAATATCCTTCTTTCTTATGGGCAAATTGTATTCCATTACATATATTTGCTGCTTCTTCCTTATCCGTTCATCTACTGATGTGCACTTAAGATACCTCCATATCTTGTTGTAAAGTTGTAAAGAATATTGCCATTAATAGCTGGGTGTATGTATCTTATTGTATTCTTTTTTTGAGGTTGGCTTTATTCCTTTGATAACTATGTAAGTTAAAAAGCTAAAGCTCTATAAACATTCTTAGAAACAACAGTACATATATGTAAATTAAAAAATATGTGTAGTATATTGTGTATATGTGTTTATCTGCAATATATTGTATATGTACAGCCAAATAGTAACAATTCTACCTAATAAAACTGAAAAATGAACTCATAGGGGAAAGATCAGATTTGCAGTTACCAGAGGTGGGTGCTGGGGGCATCTGAATCAGATGAAGGTAGCCAAAAGATACAAACTTCCAGTTATAAGATAAATAAGTACAAAGGATGTAAAAAAATTTTAACTGTAACAACTTTAATATTAATTAGAACAATTAATGTGATTAATTAGAACAAACAATGTGATGCTCTGCATGTAACAGCCTTCTTCAGATATTAAAAATCTGAAGTGCCATGTTTACAGACCTTCAGATGGGTTCTGTTCCTTATGACCAAGAATGTCTTTGGGAAGACTTGGTTTCTCCCCCAACTCCATTACATCATGTTTCTAGTCTGTCTCAGTGTCATAGGTCTCACAGCTGTATTTCTAAATTTCATTCTATGACAACCCTCCGCACACACATGAGTGGAGAAGATGCCTGTGTAGCTTCCTCTCTGCTGTATATAATTCCTACTCTTTGCTTCATGTTTTTCCTCCCCTCCCATGAACCCCCGATCTTCCAGGTTCAGAGATACCTTGGCATTCATGATAGGATTTGACCTATTTTTTGACTTGACTGACTGACCCAAGATGACCACTAATCCAAGCAAAACTAATAAAAGAGTTCCAGTTAAAAGAGAGCCTCAGACTATCTCCAGGTGGCTAGAAGTATCATATGTAGACCAAGGAGCTGGGAATAGCTGTCATCTACTGTTGCAGACTGGAGAGCAGAGAAAAAGGGTCCTTTTAGAGGGAGAGGAATTGAGGCACTGGAGAGCATCTTGGTTCTAGTCTGTTCCAGAAGCCCAGTCAGTTGCACATTGCCTTGGGTCTTGGGAGACATCTGGTACATTAATTATAATTCATCTCTTCCTTCAGAACAAAACAGTCAGTTTCTATTATTTGCAACCAAAAGAATACTATCTAAATAAGCCAGAAAATATATTAAAATCTTTATTTGAAAAAAACCCTATATGCTGTCTAAATCAAATTTCAAGCATAACAGTGTAGACAAGTTAAAAATAAAATGATTTTTCAAAAAGATGCATTATGCAGGCATTAATCAAAAGGCAAGAGTGGCTATATTAATATCAGGCAGGGTAGACTTCAAATCAAAGAATGTTACCAGACACAAGGTGGTGATAAATGTGTTAGTTCATAGATATCTTCAGTGTGTATGCATCAAATAACAAAGCTTCAGAAGGTGTGAAGAGAACTGAAAGGAGAAATAGATCAACAGTTAGAGACATCAACACCCTTCTCTCAATGATGTATAGAATAATTAGACCCCAAATCAGTAACAACTCAACAACACCATCAGCCAACACAATCTAATCAACATTTACAGAACATTCCACCAAACAGTAGCGGAACGCATGTTCTTTTCAAGTGCCCACCGAAACATACACAGTAAGACCTCCATATCCATGGAATCCCCATCTGCAGAATCAGCCAGCAGCAGATTGAAAATTTTTTAAAGAAAGTTCCAAAAAGCAAAATTTGAATTCACCAGAAACTATTTATATAGCATTTCCATTGTATTTACAACCATTTACATAGGATTTACATTGTATTAGGTATTATAAGTAATGTATATGGGAGGATATGTGTAGGTTAAATACAAACACCATGCCGTTTAATAGAGGGCACTTGAGCATCTGCAGGTTTTGGAATATGAGGGGCGTCCTGGAACCAATCCCCTGTGGATACTGAGGGACACCTGTACCAAGATGGACATATCCTGGGCCACAAAACATCACATAAAGTGTAAAAATTGATTTACTTTAACAAATTTTTAAAAATCGAAATTATGCAAAGTATATTGTCTGACCACAGTGGAATCAAACTTAATAAGAGAAAGCTAACAGAAAAATCTCTAAATACTTAGAAAATAGCATACTTTAAAATAATCTGTGCAACAAAAATGATGTCTCAAGGGAAATAAAAACATGCACAAATGTGAATGACAAGGAAAATACAAGATATCAAAGTATGTAGTGCACAGCTGAAGTTGTCCTTAGAGAAAAGTCAGTAGCACTGAATGTGTGTGTTAGAAAACAGGGAGTCTGAAGTCAGTAATCTAAGGTTCTGCCTCGAGAACTTAGAAAAATAAGAGCAAAATAAACTCAGAGGGACAAATGGAAGGGCATAATAAAGACAGAAACAATAAAATTGAAAATAAAAAGAACAGAAAAGTCAGTGAAATAAAGAGCTGATTCTGAGAAAACAATAACATTGAGAAACCTTCAGCAAGACTGGAGGGACAGAGTAGACACAAATTACTGGTATCAGGAATGAAACAAGGGATATTACCACATCATCTGTAGCCATCAGAGAATATCCACCTATAAATTTGACTGCTTAGATTAAAAGGGACTGATTGCTTGAAGAACAAAAGCTACTTTAATTCAGCCATTATGGAATAATTTGAACAGGCCAAAGTCCAATTTGCAATTTAAACCCCCCCACAGAGACAATCTATAGGCCCGGTGATGTTGCTATGAAATTCTGCCACATTTTTAAAGAAGACTTTGATTTCTTAAAATAGGAGTGAGGACTTTCCAATTCACTTTATGGAACAGGTATGATGCTAATAATAAAACTAGATAGACAATAGAAAAAATGAAAACTACTGGTCAACACCTCTCATGAATATAGACACAAAAATCCTTAAATTATTAGCAAAATGAATTCAACAATATATAAAAACAATTATACACCATTACCAGGTATGATTTACTCCAGGGATGCAAGACTGGTTCCATATTTGAAACTCAAAGTACTGTCCATATTAACAGGCTGAAGAAGAAAAACTACATGATATAATTTGGTGATACAGTACAAGCTTTTGACAGAATTCAATAGCCATTTGTGGTGAAAAAAATTTTTAGAATGATAGAAACTTGGGGATTTTTCTACTTGATTGGGGACATCTAAAAAAAACTATTGGTAACATTATTTTTTGTTGTTGTTAACATATACATAACATAACATTTTCACCCATTTTTAAATGTTGACTTCAGTGGCACTAAGTACATTCACAACATGGTCCAGTCATCACCATTCTCCATTTCCAGAACTTTTTCATCTTCCCAGAGTGATAACTCTATCCATTAAACAATAACTTCCTATTCCCCACTCCCCTCCAGTCCCTGGTAACCTTGGTTTTACTTTGTTTCTATATTGTCTGTTTCAGGTACCTGTTGTAAGGGGACTAAAACAGTATTTGTCCTTTATCACTGGTTTTTTTCACTTAGCATAATGTTTTCAAGAGTAATCTCTGAGGAGGGAGGGTATAGCTGAGTGGTAGAGTATTTGCCTAGCATGCCCAAGGTCCTAGGTTCAATCCCCAGTATCTCCATCAAAATAAATAAATAAGCCTAGTTACTTCCCCCCAAACAAACAAAAAACCCCAATAAAACATTTAAATAAGTGCAAAATAAATTTAAAAAAAGAGTAATCTCTGATGTAGCATTTTCTTCTTTTTTAAGGCTAAGTAATATATAATTGTGTTGTATATACATATTGCATTTTTTTAGTCTATCTCTTGGTGGACATTTGGGTTGTTTCCACTTTTGAACTATTGTGAAAAATGCTGTTATGGACATTGGTGTACAGGTATCTATTTCAGTCCATGCTTTCGATTCTTTGGGGTATGTACCTAGGATTGAAGTTGCTGGATCATATGGAAAATTGAATGTTTAACTTTTTTTTTTGTATATTTAACTCTTTGAGTAATTGTTGAACTGTTTTCCATAGAAACTACACCATTTTACTTTCCTCTAGCAATGCACAAAGGTTCCAATTTCTCCATATTCTGCCGAAATTTGTTCTTTTCCTTTTCTTTGGTAATAGCTTTCCTAGTGGGCATGACATGGTGTCTCTTTGTGGAACAGTATTCTTAGTGCTTTGAGATGGAATGCTTTCCTCCTCATCAAGAACGAGGCAAGGATGTCTGCTCTCACCACTCTTCACTGTTGTGTTAGAACTCCTACAATAAGGCAAAAATGGGAAATAAAATGCTTATAGGTTATAAGGCAAGAAATAAACCTGTCCCTATGTGCAAATGCCATGACTGTATATATAGAAAAATCTCAAGGAATCTAAGAGGAAAAAATACTCCCAGAGCTAATAAGTGATTTCACCCATGTTGCAGGATTCAAGATAAATATACAAACAATTTATTTTCATCTCATAGCAATGAACATATGGTCACTGAACTAAAAATACAATACCATTAAAATTACTGAAAAAAAAGAAGAAATTCTTAGATGTCAGTTTAACACAACATATATAGGATTTGTACGCTGAAAACCACAAAATGCTGGTGAAAGAAATCAAAGAACATCTCAGTAAATTGAGAAACATATCATGTCTGTAGATTTGGAGAGTCAACATGGTAAAGATGTCAGTTCTCCCCAGATTAATATACAGGTTTAATGCTAATCTTGTCAAAATTCCGGCATGGTTTTTTGATAGATACAGATAAGATTATTCTAAAATTTATATGGAAATGCACATGCTCTAGAATATCTAAAATAGCCTTTAAAGTGAGGAATAAAGTAGGAGCAATCAGTCTCCCTGATTTCAGGCCCTGCTGTATATACACAGTGTTCAACACTGTGTGTTTCACAGCATCATAGACACAGAGATCAATAGAACAGAACAGAGAACCCCTGAATAGACCCACCAGCAATGTGGGAGGAGGATTAGTGTTTTGAACACAGGGCACCAGGGTTCAGGCTGAAAGCAGGATCTATGGATCTCACGTGGGTGCCCCATGAGAACCTTACTGCTGCCTCAGCCCTGGTTAGTGGCTTAGGTTAAGTTGAGTAGTGGCAATGGATGGCTTCTGGGTGAGCAGCGATGTGTTTGTATTACAGGCATTAATGGGCTTCAGGGATGTGGCTGTGGCCTTCACCCAGAAGGAGTGGAAGCTGCTGAGTCTTGCTCAGAGGATCCTTTATCGGGATGTGATGCTGGAGAACTACAGTCATATGGTGTCTCTGGGTAAGGAGAAATCCGTCTCATGTCTTGGACACTCTGCCTGTCTGCATGTTAAGATTTTTATATAGCAGCCATCATGCTTTTAGCTCAGAAAGAAAAATAGTATTTTTCCTACACCCTCGGAGAATGTCTGGATTCTATAGAGCTGAAAATAGTGAAGTGTGTGTGTGTGTGTGTGTGTGTGTATGTATGTGTGTGTACACACGTGTATGGTGTCTGACACTGCATTTCCAGCCCTCTTCCAAAGCTGAGCCCTCCACCAAGGTGACCTTGCCTCAAATGGGGGAACGTTTGTATTCATCCAAGCACAGTGGAGACTCAGTACACCGCCTTTAGATCCATGCTTCATCGCTCCTGCCCTTAGACACTCGCTCTCAGCATTCAGACAGCATTTGCCCCCGACGTGGTGCTTCCCTGCCCTGACTTCTGAGTTACTGAACTCCCCAGATGACTCTGAGTTCTGTGACGGCTTCTTAAACCGCTAACCAAGGTCACCTTGGTTTTTTTCCCTGTGAGTAGGAATTGCCTTTCCTAAACCAAAACTTATCACACAACTAGAACAAGGCGACGAGCCCTGGAGAGAGGAGAGCGAATATCTTCCGGACCTTTGTCTAGGTGAGTGGGAAGCAGCAGGCAGACAAGGAGACAGGGCAGGGAGGTGCTTGGCTGGTGAAGAAAGAGGAGCCTCTGAGAGCTTCTGGAGAGGAAGCTCCTCTGCAGGCCTCCGTTCTGTGCTCTCCTGCTCAGCCCAGATGGGGCTTCCCTGGAATCCTTCCCCAGGGAGCCACACTCTGCTCACTTTGTATCCCTTTCCCAGCATGTCTAGGAGCCTCCCATTCTTGAACTTTTGTGGCTGGGCCTGATCTTCAACACAGCACTTGAGAATAAATCTGCCCCTGCTAGACACTGTCCAGTTTCTGCTCTTAACCTGGTAACTGTTTTGTGCCTCGGCTCTACTTCATAAATTCCCATAAATTGTTTCTTTTATTTTATGATGGATTATTTAAGATTACAATGGGGTGTGAAGAATTATACAGTGAATGCCAGTATTCCTTCCCTTCAGCCTAAGAAATAGACCGTTATAAGACCAGGTGACAGCCCTGTCCCCTCCCTGGTTGTGTCCTGCTGAACCCCGCCCTTCAGAATCTGACTTCTGCATTAGCATGCTGATCACTGCCTTCATCCTTTTTCATTCATTGGGTGGTGCTTTCAACTATATAGAGAGTTGTTTTGCATGTTGGTAAACTTCTCTGCACATAGTGTTATATTGTATACCTCCTTCTGGAACATGCCTTTCCACCAGCTTTATGTGAGATTCATGTTAAAATGTGTAGGTTTACTTTACACTTTAAAAAACTGTTTTATACAAATCAATTACATGAATATTTTAATGTAGTTGAATTATCAGTTCCCTTGTTTTGGACATTTATGTTATTTCCAATTTTTGGCTATTAAATAATGTTGCTATGTATTCTTGTTACTTCCTTGGAAACACATGTAAGAGTGTCTCTGAAGACGCATAATGGAGAGCAGAGTGACTGGTCCATAGGTGTGGGTGGCTTCAACCTGATTGTGTTAGACCACATCATGTTCTGAGGCTGTTCAGTGCTGTCTTATATTCCCAGCAGCAGGGATGAGTTCTTGTTCCACATCTTCATGTTTTTCACCCATCTGTTTGGTTTGTGGTGAAATTTCAGAGGGGTTTGGCCTCCTAGTGAGCACGAGCATCTTTTCCTGTGTTGACTGGCCACTGGTGCTTCCTTTTCTGTGACTTGACTGTTAAGAGTATTTCCCTACTTTTGATTTGAGCTGTTTCTGTTATTGATTAGTAAAGATTCCATTTTGGGAACATTTATCTCTTTAATCCAATTGGAATTAATTTTATTTGAATGTTGGGAGGTAAGGATAAAGTTTTGCCTGATTTGTCTTTTTTCAGTGTTTTATTGTGAACATTCCTGGCATATTATTTTTTTATTTTGTTTTGTCTTTTGCTTCTAAATACAACTATATATCTAGACTTGGACTTTATAGGAAAGTGTTTTTTTCTTTTTTAAAAAAAGAACTATTATATAAGTGATAATTATGGTATAATAGGAAATGTTATTCTGGTATAAGGTATTATAAGGTATAATACTTAAGGGATAGCTGTAAGTTATGTTATCAAATTATAAAATATACTGCATATATTTAAAGTGTAAAAGTTGGTAAGTTTTGACATACATGCACAGCCATGAAGCCACTGCCATGTTCCAAATCCCAAACATACCTGTCACCCCCAGAGTTCCCTTGTGGCTCACTGTAATCCCTGTCTCCTGCCCCACCCGGTCTTCCCCCTCCTCTTGTACCCAGGCAACCACTTAGCTGTTTTCTATCATAGATTTGTTTGCATATTCTAGAATTCATATAAATTGAATTGTACAGAATACATACTGAATTCTTTCACTCAGTATAATTATTTTGAGTTTGATCCCTAATGTTGTATGTATCAATAGTCTATTTCCTTTTATTGCTGAGTAGTGGTATAGAGATCACAGTTATGTAACCATTCACCTACTGAAAGGCATGTGAGTAGTCTCCAGTTTTGACAAATACAAATAAATGTTGTCTGTCCAAACATTCATGAAGAAATTTTGTGTAAACATATACTTTCATTTTTTTTTGGATAAATACCTGGCCCTGGAATGACTGTGTTGTACGATAGAGTGTATATTTATTAATGAAGCTCACAAACGGTTTTGCAGACTGGCTGCACTGTGTCACATTCCCACGAGCAGTAGATGAGAGTTCCAGATGCTCCATGTATTTGTCAGCACTTAGTAGTACTATTTTAACTTGAGACTTTTTCATAGCTGCGTAGTGGCTCCTTACTCTGTTTTACTTGGCATTTGCCTGATGACTGATGATGCTGAGAATCTTTCCATGTGCTTATTTTACCATCTGTGTATCTTCTTTGGTGAAATGTCTTCTCAAATCTTGGCCTATTTAAAAAGTTGATTTCTTATGCTTTTATTATTGAATTTTGAATGTTCATCATATATTCTGTATAGAAGTCCATTATCAGATATTTGATTTATGAATATTTTCTGTGTAGCTTTTTAGTCTCTTAATAGTGTCTTTCAAAGAGAATTTCTTACCTTTGGTGAAGTCTAAGTTTCAGTTTTTTTCTCTCATGAATTTAACTTTTGGTGATGTATTTAAGAAATATTTCCTAAAATGAAAATCAAAAAGAGTTTCATATGTTTTTTCCTTTTAGAAGTTTTATAATTTTTACTTTACATTTAGGTTTATACCCTGTTCTGGGTAAATTTTTGTACTTGGTACCAGGTCTAGATATAAGTACAATTTTTTTTCTCATAAAAATATCCAAATTTTCCAGCACTATTCTTGAAAAGACAACGCTTTCTCTACTGAATTTCCTATGCACCTTTGTAGTAAATTAGTTGTGTATGGGTATTTATATGGACTCTGATTTTTTCAACTTCTCTCTTTACCTATCTTGATGCCAAGACCACATAGTCTTGATTACTGTAGCTTTATAATCAAGTCTGGAACTTAGAAGTATAAATCCTGTGACATTTTTTTCAAGTTGTTTTATTTATTCTAAAACATAGTTATTCTTTGCATTTCCACATGGATTTTAGAATCAGGTTGTCAATTTTCACACACACACAAGACACAAAAATGCCAGCGGGATCTTGATTGGAACTGAGTTGAATCTACATCAATTCAAGGAGAATTTACATGTAAATAACATTCTCATCACTTCTCGGCCTTTTGGCTAAGATCAAGTGTAGTCTCCGTTCTTATCAGTTTAATAGCACTCTGTCATCCAACATATGAATGCAATCTGTCTCTCCATTTTTATGGGACTTCTTAATTTCTGTCTGTCAGCATTATTTTGTAGTACACAGGTCTTACGCATCTTGTCAGATTTACCCTTCTGTGTTTCATATTTTTGATGCTATTTAAGGTACATTAAAATTTCAGTTTTCAGTTGTTTGTTGATATTATTTAGAAATACAGTTAGTTTATGTATGATGAACTTTGTATGTGGTAATTTTGCAAAACCTACTTCTCAGTCCTAGTAGTTTTGTAGATTCTGTCATATTTTCTACATAGATGATTATGTTACTTGTGAATCAGTGTAGTTTACTTCTTTCCATTCTTTGTGCCTTTAATTTCTTTTTCTTACCTCATTGCACAGGCGAAAACATCAGTGCAATGATGAATTTAAGTGGTGAGAGTGGACATCCTTTCCTTGTTCCTGATCTTATGGGCAATGCTTTCCTCCTAAGTATAAGTTTTATACCTGCCCTTTATCAGCTTGACAAACTTCCCTTCTATTCCTTGTTCAGTGAGTTTTTATTTGGAATGAGTGTTGGATTTTGTCAGCTGTTTTTTGGCATCTGTGAAGATGATCATATGTGTTTTTCTTTTTTAATCTTTCTTTTGGTAAATTATATTGATTGTTTTCCTGTTAAACCATCCTTGTATTTCTGTTAATACAATGCACTGACTTTATTCAGATTCCTCCAGTTTTACCTTCACTTTGTGCGTATATGTATGTTTTTTGAGTTTTTTTAAACATTTTTTATTGATTTCTAATCATTTTACAATGTTGTGTCAAATTCCAGTATAGAGCACAATTTTTCAGTTATACATGAACATATATATATATTCATTGTCACATTTTTTTCTCTGTGAGCTACAATAAGATCTTGCATACATTTCCCTGTGCTATACAGTATAATCTTGTTTATCTATTCTACAATTTTGAAATCCCAGTCTGTCCCTTCGCACCCCTGCACCCCCTTGGCAACTACAATTTTGTATTCTATGTCTTTGAGTCTATTTCTGTTTTGTATTTATGCTTTGTTTGTTTTTTGCTTTTGTTTTTGTTTTTGATTCCACATATGAGCGATCTCATATGGTATTTTTCTTTCTCTTTCTGGCTTACTTCACTTAGAATGACATTCTCCAGGAGCACCCATGTTGCTGCAAATGGCGTTATGTTGTTGGTTTTTATGGCTGAGTAGTATTCCATTGTTTAAATAGACCACATCTTCTTTATCCAGTCATCCATTGATGGACATTTAGGCTGTCTCCATGTCTTGGCTATTGTAAATCGTGCTGCTATGAACATTGGGGTGCAGGTGTCATCCTGAAGTAGGGTTCCTTCTGGATATATGCCCAGGAGTGGGCTTCCTGGGTCATATGGTAAGTCTATTCATAGTCTTTTGAGGAATCTCCATACTGTTTTCCACAGTGGCTGCACGAAACTGCATTCCCACCAGCAGTGAAGGAGGGTTGTGTATATGTATGTTTATTTAGTTCTAAGGAACTTATACATGTACGTTCATATAACTACCAGTATATTCAAAGAAACAGGATGGTTCCATCACAAGGATTCCTTGTGCTATGTTTTTATAGCCATAGCTCACTCCTCCCCAACCTCACTCCCTCCACCTTCCTCTGGCAACTACTAATGTCTTCTGTCTCTACCATTTTGTCATTTGAAGAATGTTATAAAAGAAATAATATTGTATGTTACCTTTTGGGATTGCTTTTTCTCATTCAGCATAATTCTCTTGGGACCCACCAAATGGATCTTGTGGGTACATTACGTGTATCAATATTTCATTCCTTTTATTGCTGAGTTGTAGTCTATGGTATGAGTGTACTACATTTTGTTAAAGCATTCACCCATTGAAAGACTTTTGGGTTGTTTACAGTTTGTGGCTAATATAAATAAAACTGCTGTGCTCACTTATGCATAAGTTTTTGTGTGAAGATAGGGGTTTCATTTCTGGGATAAATGCCCAAAAGTGCACGGTGCTGGGTCGTATGGTAATACACGTTCAGTTTTGTAAAAAAGTGCCATAGTCATTTCCAGATCACCTGTGCCATTTTACATTCCCACCAGCAGTGCTTGAGTAATCCAGATTCTCTGCGTTCTTTCCAGAATTTGGTGTTAACACCGTCTTTTACTTTGGCCTTTCTGACAGATTTCTGAAGAGGATGCATTTCTGTGTAGCTGTGAGCCTCTGATAATTTTGTTGTGAGGTCTGTTTTCAGTATGGATGGTTGTCCCATCTTTCTTCTGTGTGTGTTGCCTGTTATCCCTTTAATTTGGGGTGTGGCCAGTGTTGCGATCAGAGCCTGCCCTAGTTGCTGAGCGGGACCTCCTTTTTGTTCTGTGGCCGTCACAGCCCTGACAGGGGCTGGGTCTGTTCCCCTTTTCTTTTGTTGGAATGGAGGCTTCCAGACTCATTTCTGAGCTGTGGTGCATGGTAGACAGGAATGGGGCGCTTCAGGTACTCTTTGTTGACTCTGCCCTTGTCCCTGCTTTGGCCGTGGGAATCATTCTTGAGAGATTTCTAGCAATGTCTCAGTTGGTATGAGTGGGGAGTTTAGTGCAAGCAGTTCCTGTCAGAGAGAGCTGGGTAGCTGAGCATATCTGAGCAAGTGCACTCTATCAAGGCTTTACTCTTCTTGGAAAAGAGACTTGTGTTCTCCCCATGGGCAGCTTAAGAGCTTAGGAGGCCCTGATCATGGGTGGCCATTGCTGTCATTTTGTGAGGTCTTCATGGCTTGTCCTTAGCATCTGCTCATTCCCTTCAGATGATCTCTGTCCCTCAGAGCAGTTGCTGGGTGTGAGTATGTCTTAATATCTGACGTGACCACTGAGTGATCTCGGCAAAGGCAATCTAGCAAGTGGAGAGAGGAAAAGGATGGTCTCCTGGGTCAGCTCCTGTGGGTGGTCAGCGGGCGGGGACCCACAGACTCAGGTCCAGGGTGTCCGCTTGAGCATCTCCAGACACTGCAGTTGGAAAGTGCCAGTTCCTGGCAATTCGCCTCAGCTTGGTGGGCCCCGTGAAAGATGTTTGGCTTCTAGAGTAACGGGTAGCATGTATATCATTCATTACTGAAAGTTGATTATTTTTTCTTTAAAGGTGGGGTTTACTTACAGGAAATACAAAATCTTAAATGTAGTAGTCTCTGAATTCAAACAATGGGTATAACTCGATAACCCAAACTTTATCAAAATACAGATCATTACCCTTGGGGCTCATCCCTGTAAACTCTTGCCTTTATCGGAGGTACCAGTGTTTTGATTTTATTTCACAGTAGATTAGTTTTGCCTGCTGTACAATTTTTCATAAATGGAATCATATAATAATACTTTTTTATGTAAGGTTTCTTTCACTCAGTATAGCTTTTAAGCACATTGTTGCATACATCAGTATTCTGTTCTTTGTTTAATACTAAATAGCATTCTGTCATATGAATATAGAACTGTTTATCCATTCTGTTTGTTAGACACCTTGATAGCTTCCAGTGTTTAGTCAGTTTGTAAATGCTGCTGTCAACATTCTTATGCTAATTTTTTGTTTGTTTTTGGTAAACCTTTGTTTTGTTTTCTTTGGATAAATACGTAGGGTATGTGCTGGGTATATGAGTTTCCTTCGGTTGATGTAACAATTTACCACAAACTGAGAGGCTTAAAACAAAGAGATTTATTCTATCCCAGTTCAAAATCAACCTGTTTGCAAGGAGGTTCTAAAGGCCAAGGTGTTCTTTGCCTTTCTTCTAGCTTCCGGTGGTTGCTATCAACCTTTGGCTTGTAGCTGCATCACTCCAACCTGCCCCTGTAGTCACATAGCCTTCTTCCTTCTCTGTATCTCTGTATCCAAATCTCCCTCTCCTTGTATGGATACCAGTCAATGAATTACAGTTCACCCTAATCCGGTATAACCTCATGTTAACTTGATTACATCTGCAGGCTGTATTTAAATATAAGGCCACATTCATATGTTCCAAGTCAACGTTAATTTTGGTGGGATAATAGTCAACCCAGTACACTGGGTCATAGGGTAACTGTATGTGTAGTTTTATAAGAAATGACTAGACCTTTCCCAAAGTGATTGTACAGTTTCTCATTTCCATGAACAACAAATGTATGAGGGTTCCTGTCACCTCGCATCCTCCCTGACAGTTTTCATTTTATCTCTGGTGTTGGATGTGTAGTGTTATTTCATGTGTGTTTCCATCTCCCTGATTGTTACTGATGTGGAACAATTCTATGTGCTTTTTAATCGTATTTATATATGTTTACTATAACTTACTTTGTGAATACATTCAGATCTTTTGTATTTTTTAAAATTCAGTTTTATGAATTCTTTATTAATCCTGGATACCAGTCCATTGTCATTTGTACATTTTGCAAATATCCTCTCTATCTGAAACTTTTCTGTTCCTTTTCTTAACATAACTTTTGATGAGATGTTTAACATTGAGGAAGTCTAATTTTCTTCTCTTTTTAAATTCTTATTGTTATGAAAATAATCTATCATGTCTCTTAAGTGCTGTATGGTTTTAGCTTTTATATTTTGATCTATGATCCATCTTGAATTAACTTTTGTGTACAGTCTGAGGCAGGAATCAATGTTTTTCTTTTTCATATGGATACAGAGTGGTTCTAGCACCATTTGTTGAAAAGTCTTTCCTTTCCCTCATTGGATTGCTTCGTTGAAAATTCAGTGATGGCCTATGTATGGGTCTGTTTTCTGTTCACACTTTCTGTTCTGTTCCTTTGATTAATGTGTCTGTCCTTAAACCAGACCACACTGTCTGTATTACTGCAGGATCACAGGAAGCCTTGAAGTCAGGTAGTGTAAGTTCTCTTCGTTTGTTTTCTTTTTCAAGATTGCTTTGTATAGTCTAGGTCCTCTGAATTTCCACTTAAATTTTAGGATCAGCTTCTCATTTAACAAAAAAGAAGAAAAGAAAATGTGGGCCATGTTTATTATTGAGATTTTAGTGTGCCTATGTATAACTTGGGGGAGAAATTACATCTTACCAATATCAAGTTTTACAAACCACTACCTAAATGTTTTCAAATTCACTTTAGCAAAATAAAAATTTGTGAGATGCAGCTAAAGCAGAGCTTAGAGGGATAGCTATAGCTGTGAGTGCTTACAGTGGGAGAGAAGAAAGGTCTGTGATCAGTGAGTTAAGGTTTTGCCTTAAGAAGCTAGAAAAAGAGGAGCAAAATAAATACAAAGTGAGTAAAAGGAAGGGAATAATGAAAATAAGAGCAGGAATCTATGAAATATAGCAACAGAAAGATGTGCTAAGCCAAATGCTGATTGTCTGAAAAAATCAACGGAATTATATATTGCTACGTAGACTAATCAAGAAAAAGAGAAAGAAGACATTAATAATCAATCAGGAATGAGACAGAAGTTACCAGTACACTTCAGACTTTAAAAAAATACTAAGGATATCATGAACAAGTTTATACTAACAGATTGAACACCTTATATGAAATGGATAAATTTTTGGAAAAAACTGCTGACACAGGATAGAACAAACTGAGAAATACTGTATTTATGAAAGTAATTAAGTTGGTAGTAGATCTACAAACCTATACAAGTTATAAAAACATTCCAAACTGAATCTAACCTTGTTTAAAAATAATTACACGCCATGTGCCCAGTGGAATTTATTTTACATATGCAAAGCTCAACATTAGAAAATGCATACTGTAGGATACTAGTCACTTCATATTTATGTACCCTCTAATAAGATGGAAGCTTTCCGTCCAACTCTCCTCCTTTGAGTTCTCACCAAAATCACAGTTAATATCTATATTTTTAGCAACTGTCCCTTTTTGTAAAGTTAGGCTTTTTCTAGTATGCACCTCAAAACTCATAACAGCCTCCACCACCTAGTTCCAAAGCCACTCCACAATTTTAGATATTTATTATAGCAGCATCCCACTTCTTGGTATCAAAATCAGCATTATGGTTATTGGGTAACAGAACCAATAGGATGTGTACGTATATACACACACACAGACAAGAATGTGAGGTGTATTATAAAGAATTGGCTCATATGTTCATGGAGGCTGAGAAGCCCCGAGATCCATGGTCGACAAGAAGAAGACTTAGGAGAGCCTATGGTATAGTTCCAGTCCAAAGGCTAGCAGACTCAGCAGCCTGGAAAAATTAATGTTTTAGTTCAATGTTGATAGGAAGAACAAACAAACAAGTCCCATCCCCCTCCCCTATCCTCACCCTCTCCTGTCACAGCTTGAAGGTAGGGTGGAAGTGTTCCCTCTTATTTGGGAGAGGGTCAGTCTTTCACAGTATTCAGGCCTTCAACTGATTGGATGAGGGCCACCCACATTAGGAAGAGCAACCTGCTTTACTTAGTCTTTCCATTTAAATGCTAAAGTCTTCCAAAAACATCCTCAGAGAAATACCCAGAATCATATTTGGCTAAACGTTTGGGCATCCTGTGGCCAGTAAAGTTGGTACATAAAAGTAACTCACATATGCTAATATATTTTTTTTAATTGGAGTATAGTCAGTTTACAGTGTTGTGTCAATTTCTGGTGTATAGCTTAATGTTTCAGTCATACATGTACATACATATACTTGTTTTCATATTCTTCTTCAAGATATTGAATATAGTTCCCTGTGCTATCCAGTAGAAACTTGTTGTTTATCTATTTTATATATAGTAGATAGTATCTGCAAATCTCAAACTTCCAATTTATCCCTTCCCACCCCCTTCCCTCGCTAGTAATGTTTTGTATAACATTTATTTTTTATTGTCTAAAAATCACTGAGACAATATATTATGAAAAATGTTCAATTTCCAGGGATTAATTCTGATTAATGCTGAAAATGTCTTCTTTATACATGTTTGGTTGAAGTTTCAAAATTCTTTAAATTGTTTAAAAGCAGGGAATGCACAGCATTCTTTCTTCTCTGGTAATCAATTCAGTGTCTACGGCCATTCATTTAACTCATTGCTGTACTTTTTTTCCTCACAGTTGCAGCTGCAGAAGGAAAAATTTCTTTAAGGAGCCATTAGACATGATTTTCTTTTTCTAAAGTTTCTTTTGGAACATTTGAGTTCATGTCCAATTACTGAAGTAATTACTGGTCTGAAAAATCAGTTGGCACAAGAGCAGCTGTAGATTGTAAAATAGTTTATAAACTGAGTAATTTGAATACATCATGTAAATTTTTATGATTAACTGAAAAGCATTACCTTGATAAAATTTTATTTTTTATTTCTCCTTTTATTGAGCAACTTCTGTATGTTTAAAACCATGTTAAGGATTAGGGTTTCCCAAAGTGGACATTGTAATTCTTGTCATTTTTAGTTAAAATTTGACACATTACTAGTTAGGCACAAAAATGATGCTCAGTGCTCTTCTTAGAGGGTGTGACTCCCAGAAGAGCAGCATTAACTGTTTCTGAATCAGCCACCACATTGAACACAGAAGACTCTGAATGGCACACCTACAACGATACGCAGTTTACCACTTTGTGACCCAGCAGGAACACAGACAAGCCAAGGAGAAGGCAGTGGCTGCCTTTCTCTCCCCATCAAATCCCAGACAAGTAGACAATAGTGCAGTACTGCAAGCTCAGCTGTCAGAACTCCAGAATTACAACAATGTATTTATTGGAAGCTGGGGGCCGGAACCTTACATACCTGCCCGTGAGTTTTGAAAATGTGGACAGCCTAACTCCACAAAATAAACTGATAGTTCACTGAGCTACACTAGAGTACACTGGCTGATGAGAAAGCAACCATGGTGGGTGCCTGATGGCTGGAACTGCACACCAAGACTGAAGGGATGTTCACTTTCACAGTGGAAGTCCAGTAGGGTCAGCACTTATGAATACTTACCAAGGCCATTTCACAGGAACCTCTAGATGTAGCAACACAGGCACACCCATACAGAGAGTGGAGAGGGGAAGGGAACTACGTTTAATAAGCAGTTCACTGAGGAGGGAACGTAGGGGGTTGAAGTGTTAGGAAGGGATTGCATGGTGGCTGTTCTTGTCAGTATTGAAAGCTAGCATCTGAGACCAGGTGGAATCAGTAATCTGTAAAGGTTCACATAGTAAATATTTTAGGCTTTGTGGCCTTTGTGTTCTTTGTTGCAAGTACTCAACTTTGCCATTGTGTGTGAAAGCTGCCATGGACACTACGTAAAGACTGAGTGTGGCTGTGGTCCAGTAGACCTTCATCTGCAAATCGGCTGGCTGTAGTTTGCTGACCCGTGTTGTTGGTAGTTCATAAAATACATCTCTGTTTTGGTTGGTGAAGAAAGTATCGGGTGAGTCTGGAAAGCCTAGTGCACTGAGTTTATTTAAGGTTCATGGTATTTTCCAGCAGCTTCAGGTGGACAGAAGTAAGTGAAATGGAACAAGGCAAACAAGTTTGATATCTCCCTGAGCTATTTTAGGTGGAAGAATTTCCTTTTACAACAGTTTTTGAAACACTGGGAAAAGCAGGTCTAGAACTGATTGGGGTCACCAAGAGCCAGAATCCTTTAAGGAGTTGCAGGCCTAGACTATGTCTCTGTGTTTCACTGCCAAGTCCACACACCATGAGAGAGAACCCAGCGCGTAACCCTCTAGGAAACCCTTGTTTAGGAGAGGAAGCACCTTCAGTTCAGTTCCCACGTTGGTCTCTAACCTGTCCTCCCTACTGCCTTCATCTTGGGGCCTCTAGGTGGAGAGACTCCCTTTTTTGACTTAAGTCTTTCTTGCAGGAACAGTCCCCAAAGAAATTTGTAGGAAGTTACGTAGTTTTAACTCTCAAGAAAAGCATATGTTTATTGATATTGTTTGCCTCAGTGTTAATGACTGTGGCTTGTAAGATAATTTTGCTGGGGAAATGTGTAACTGTAATGGCGATGATTTACAGGGCTAGAGCTGCCTGCGATGCTTTCTTGAAATGTTTAAGCCAGGCTGATATTTAGAGCTGGCTCACTTGTGGGTTTGATGTGTTATAAAAGGATATGCATTAACGTGTCACCATGGGATGGAAGGTACGTCTGCTGAAAATCTTTGTTCTGTGAGCATCTGAGGAGTGACTGCTGGACAAATGTTACCGTCCACAAGGTACCTGTGGTGAATCTGATTTAGACTTTTTCTCCAGCAGAACCAAGAACAGAATTCCAGTCCTGTCTCTCCTGCCCGTTGACTTTTTCCAGTCCAGAGTTCCTCAGTCAACATGTTCTATGCAGTCACTCCCCTCAGATCTTCCCAGATGCATGTGCAGCAAGCCACTTCTTCTTCGAAGCTCCAAGCTGCTTGAATGACAAAGCAGAAGATGGTGAGAGAGAAAGCTCTGGCACTGTATTTGGGAGGCTGCAGCTGAGCAGGACTTCGAGAGCATTCTTAATCCCATCTCAAGGTCAGACAGTAGACCAGGAATGCAACAGTGGTGGAGGAATAGAGCGGGGCATGTGCCCTGAGGAGGCAGACACAGTGTTGACAGAGGCAGACATCTCAGAATCTGGAGCAGTCATATGTGAAAAATTCAGACTAGGACTTAGCCTGGAGTCAAGCCTCGTTACTCTCCCGAAGCATCATGTGTGTCCTGAATGTGGCAGAAGCTTCTGCCAGAGGTCAGACCTCATCAAGCACCAAAGAACCCACACAGGGGAGAAGCCATATAGTTGTCAAGAGTGTGGACAAGGCTTTGGCCGGAAGTCCTCTCTAACCATACACCAGAGGAAACACTCAGGGGAGAAGCCCTACACGTGCAGGGAGTGTGGGCGGCACTTCAGGTACACGTCCTCCCTAACGAACCATAAGAGGATACACTCTGGGGAGAGACCCTTTTTATGTCAGGAGTGTGGGCGAAGCTTTCGCCAGAAGATTGCCCTCATCCTACACCAGAGGACACACTTGGAGGAGAAGCCCTTTGTGTGTCCAGAGTGTGGAAGAGGCTTTTGCCAGAAGGCATCACTCCTCCAACACCGTAGCTCACATTCAGGTGAGAGGCCCTTCCTGTGCCTGGAGTGTGGGCGTGGCTTCAGGCAACAGTCACTGCTCATCAGTCATCAGGTCACACACTCTGGGGAGAAGCCTTATGTCTGTGCTGAGTGTGGGCACAGGTTTTGCCAGAAGGTCACCCTCATCAGACACCAGAGGACACACACTGGGGAGAAGCCTTACCTGTGCTCTGAGTGTGGGCGTGGCTTTGGCCAGAAAGTCTCCCTCATGGGCCACCAGAGGACACACACAGGGGAGAAGCCTTATGTGTGCCCTGAGTGTGGGCGTGGCTTTGGTCAGAAGGTCACCCTCATCAGACATCAGAGGACGCACACAGGGGCGAGGCCTTACCTGTGCTCTGAGTGTGGACGTACTTTTGGCTTCAAGTCACTCCTCACCAGACACCAGAGGACACACTCAGGAGAGGAGGCTGAGGTGTATAAAGCATGTGAGCAAAGACTTGGTCAGAAGACCCACCTCACTTCTGACCAGAGGACATACTCAGGAGAAAAGCCATGTGTGTGTGAAGAGTGTGGACGTGGCTTTGGCTTCAAGTCAGCCCTGATCAGACACCAGCGGACCCATTCGGGAGAGAAGCCATACGTGTGCCGGGAGTGCGGCCGCGGCTTTAGCCAGAAGTCTCACCTCCAGAGACATCGGAGGACCAAGTCTGGCCATTACCTCCTGGCACAAGAGCTATTCTGACATTGCCTTTCCTTTCCCTGTGAGTGTGAAGATGGCAGAAATCACTAGGAAATGTTCTGCTTTCCTGAAATAGAGAAAAAAAATTTTGCTTTTTCTTTCAGTGTTTATTAGACAGTTGGTCTATCATTTACTTTCTTAGCAGCAATCCTCTGTATGGACTTTTGTTTTAATAAACTGCTTCTTTACAAACTTGCACACCTAGTTGTGTACCTCATTCGCTCATCTGTCAAGAACCCCAAGGTATTCAACCTCTAGGGAGACAAGAGAGAATCACTGTATATTTTGTTCTAGACCATAGTTTCTCACTTTCTGTAATCTCCAGAGCCTTGTAAATACCCAATCTGTGACTTGGCTGTGCCCCCTTACCTTGGGCACTGAATGGTCTCTACAAGATAATTTTCCCCAGGTCCAGATACTTTGCTGGCTTAAAATCTAGAGGCAATAAAAAATTAATAAAGTTTAGTGTACAAAATTTTTTTTAAATTTACATGGTGAAAAATACCATAAGTGATACCAAAAGACAAGTAATTGGAAGGAAAGTATATCAACATATAAATCAGCTTCTTTCCAAGTTGAAGGGTTAATATACCCACTTTATAAGAAGTATTAAAAATCAAGGGGAAGATACCAGATGTCCTATAGAACAATGGACAAAAGACATGATCAGTTTACCAAAAGAGGTATAAACTAATGAAAAGATATTCAGCTTCACTGATGATAAGAGAAAGGAAAATTACAACTGTACTGGGATACCATTTCTCACTCATCACCTTGACAAAAACTTAAAAGCCTGTCAGTACACTGTATTAGTGAGGATATGAGGCAACAAGCATTTTCATACATTGTTGGTGGGAATGCAGAATGGTAGAGACCTTTTAGAGGAGAATTTGGCAATTTTTAAACTGTATACACATATCTATTGACACAGCAAGCACACATCTAAGAATCTATCCTGAAAAATCACTTGCAGTTTTATGGATACCCACATGCACATGGTTATTTTTCACAGCATTATTTATATTTGCAAAATACTGAAAACTGCTTGATGTTCAAGTACAGAAAACTGTATACGCTGGAGCATACACACAATGGAGTAAAATACATCTGAGCAAAAGACTGAGGAAGAAAATACTAATGAAACATTACGGAGGAAATGCTGTTAAGTGAAAAAAGCAAAGTGCTAAAAGCATGTAGTTTGTTACTTGTGTAAGAAAGAAGGAAAAATAATGAACACAGTCTTTGTATCCTCAGCCTTGGGCAGACTGAGGATGTATGTACGTGTAAGAATTACAAACAAATCCTACACTCTTCAGTAGATTTGTTTCTCATAGCAGGATGGTAAAGCAGTTTTGAAACTATTTTTATGCATTTTAGGATTGAGCAAATGAATTCATGTGTCTGTGTTGTTGGGAGCCAGGATTGTCACCATGGAAGGAAAGTCATACAAATGTGGAATGGGACAAAGCAAGGAAGAATCCCATAAGGATGAGCAGGATTTGGAAGTATTGGTGTGAACTTCAGATTCATAAGATTTGTACCTGTGTGTCTGTATATGTTTATGTGTCCATGCATACTTGTCTACATATTTGTTTGCATATGTATGTATACACACATGCATTTTCTACCTCTGTCTGCTGAAAAGACCAAGAAGCAAGAATGCTCCAGTAGCAGTGAGCACATCTAGCATCCAGATTTTAGCCTCTAATGCCGTTTCCCACTAGTGGAAACCCTGGCTTCTTGGATTACTGGCTGCTTCCAGGGTTAGGATAGGGTAAGTCTGAGATGATTCCGGATCCAGAAAGACAGAGTGAGTTTGAAGGGATTCCCTCCCACTGGCCAAATCTGGGACAATTTTACCACCAAACTAAGTACACTAATGCCTTAAACCACTGGGAAGGGAAATAAAAAGAGAATCTCACAAGCCCATAACAATAATAAATACATAAGTAAATGAAGTCTACTATTTACAGTAGAATGCCAGTGGAAACTGATAACTTCATTTTTTTCTCCTAATACTAACATCTTACATAATCATGTTACCCTTATTAAAGGTAAGAAATTAATATTAGGACATCACTGCTAGAAAATGTATATGATATTCAGGTTTTCCACTGTTGTCCTTTTTTTCTGATCTAGGATCCAATCGAGAATCTGACACTGCATTTAGTCATCATATGTCTTTAGTCTCCTCCAATCTGTGATAGTTTCACAGTCTGTCTTTTACAGGTATTTTGTTGAATGCTCTTCAATTTAGGATTGTCTGAAGTTTTCTCAGTAGACTCACATCATGGAATTTTAGGAAGAATACCACAGAAATGAAGTGTCATGATTGTACCATATCAAGGGGTACATGATACCAACATGATTTATTCCTGGTGATGCTAACCCTGGTCACTCAGAAAAGATGGTGTTAGACAGGTTTCTCCACTATACTCTCAACCATTTTTCTCTATGCATACCTAAGTAATTGGTAAGTGCAGCTCATACTCCTAGGAAGAGGAGAATGGACCTTGTGACTAGAAGGACAGCATAGTGACAGTGCTTCTTACATTCCCCCATCCTACAGAAGAAAGTGGCCCAGTATTTCCTGGCTCCGAAACTATCAAAAGGCAGCCCATACAGGCTCATTCCTCCCAGGATGGAACAGAAAGAAATCCTGCTGAGCCCAGCAGCACCAGTTCAGGATACAATGGAAAATTAACCACTGTACCAAGAACCAGGAAATCACAAATTAGTAAAGACAGTCAACTGACACCAATACTGAGATGGGATATTAAAGCAACAATTGTGAAAATGCTTCAAGCAATTACAAGTTCTCTTGAAACAAAGGAAACAGTACAAGATTTTAACAAAAAGCAGAAGTTATACAAATAATAGGATGCAAATTACAGAGCTTTAAAATAGAAATTTTGAAACTCATTGGATAAAGTCAGTGGTATGGTAGATATGACAGAAAATGGAATCGAGAATTGAGAACAGGTCAATAGAACTTAGCAAATCTGAACAACAAGAGAGTAGACAGCCTGGGGGGAAAATAAGAACCTCCGGGACAAGGGCAAAAAAGCTAACATTTATGTTATCAGAGTCCCAGAAAGAAACAGTGGGATTGAAAAAATATTTAAAGATGTAATAGCAGAAAACTTCCCATTTTTAGCAAAAGATATAAGTGTGCAGATTCAAGAAGCTAAACTGCTATCAAGTAAATCCTAAGAAGTCCACACTAAGACATCATAATTAAATTGATAAAAACTAAAGACAGAAAGATCTTGAAAGCATTGCCCACAGGACATAGAGGGAACACAGCAATTTAGATGACAGAAGATATCTCGTATGAAATAATACAGCTCACAAGGAGATGGCACAACATTTTTCTTCAAGTGCTAAAAAACTCAACTGCAGATTGTATATCTAGTAGGACTATCCTCCAGTAATGAAGTAAAATGAACATGTTTTCAGATGAAAGAAAACTAAAGGAATCTGTTGCTAGCAAGCCCAAGGATTCGGGGCCTGCAGGCACACCCTCCCTAGTCCTCTAGTCAGGGCCAAGGATCTGGAGTACCTACGCTTTTTTTTTCAAGTTTCTTTTAATAGACTTTATTTTTTTAGAGCAGTTTCAGGATCACAGCAGAAATGAGCAGAAAATACAGATTTCGCACATAACCCTCCCACCCACACATATATACTCTCCTACCCTCAACATCCCTCATCACTGTGGCATACTTGGTATAATCCATCCATGCGCATGCGCTGCCCGGCCACGCCCCGGCGCCCTCCTCGGCCACGCCCCTCCCTCCGCCCGCCGAAGGGGCAGGCTGGCAGACAGGCTGCCATTGGTCGAGCGGACGGCTGCTCCGCCGGACCTCCCGTGCGGGGCCCGTCCTGCTCCCTCCGGCAGCGGCGGCAGCGGCGGCAGCGGCAGCGGTGGCGGCTGCAGCGGCAGCGGCGCGGCGCCTCCGGGAGGCGCGGCGCTGGCCGGGCAGCGGCCGCGGAGCTTGGTGCCCAGCGCGGCGGCGGCGGCGGCTGCGGCGACTCGGGAGACGACATGGCGGCGGGGGCGGGCGCGCGCCCCGAGGTGCTCCGCGGGCAGGTGTGCGACACCGGGCCGCGTTGCAGCAACCTGCCACCTCGGCGAGGGCTCCCACGGCGTCCAGTGGTGAGTGTCCGCGCTCCGCGTGCCGGCCGCGCCCGCCTCCGCCCGTCTCGGCTGTCACAGCTGCGGCGTCGGCCCCGGCCCCGCGACCCCAACCCGGCGCCTCGCCGCGACCCCGACTCCGGGCGGGCTGTCCCGCCATCCGCGCGCCTGGGCCTCGGGCGGGTCCGGGCCGGTCGTGCTGGGGCGTGGCTCGCGGCGGTTCCCGGGTAGGCCCTCGCTGGGCGAGAGAGGGGGTGGGTGGGAGTGGAGCATAGGACCCCGGTAGGCAGGGACCCCCATGTCAGGCTCCTACCCGGCGCCCTCCTTGGCCACGCCCCTCCGTCCGCACGCCGAACGGGCAGGCAGGCAGACAGGCTGCCGTTGGTCGAGCGGACGGCGGCTCCGCCGGACCTCCCGAGCGGGGCCCGTCCTGCTCCCTGCGGCAGCAGCGGCGGCGGCTGCAGCGGCGGCGGCTGCGGCGGCTCGGGAGACGACATGGCGGCGGGGGCGGGCGCGCGCCCCGAGGTGCTCCGCGGGCAGGTGTGCGACACCGGGCCGCGCTGCAGCAACCTGCCACCTCGGCGAGGGCTCCCACGGCGTCCTGTGGTGAGTGTCCGCGCCCCGCGTGCCGGCCGCGCCCGCCTCCGCCCGTCTCGGCTGTCACAGCTGCTGCGTCAGCCCCGGTCCCGCGACCCCAACCCGGCGCCTCGCCGAGACCCCGATTCCGGGCGGGCTGTCCCGCCATCCGCGCGCCTGGGCCTCGGGCGGGTCCGGGCCGGTCGTGCTGGGGCGTGGCTCGCGGCGGTTCCCGGGTAGGCCCTCGCTGGGCGAGAGAGGGGGTGGGTGGGAGTGGAGCATAGGACCCCGGTAGGCAGGGACCCCCGTGTCAGGCTCCGCCCCGGCGCCCACCTTGGCCACGCCCCTCCGTCCGCACGCCGAACGGGCAGGCAGGCAGACAGGCTGCCGTTGGTCGAGCGGACGGCGGCTCCGCCGGACCTCCCGAGCGGGGCCCGTCCTGCTCCCTGCGGCAGCAGCGGCGGCGGCTGCAGCGGCAGCGGCCGGGGAGCTTGGTGCCCAGCGCGGCGGCGGCGGCGGCGGCGGCGGCTGCGGCGGCTCGGGAGACGACATGGCGGCGGGGGCGGGCGCGCGCCCCGAGGTGCTCCGCGGGCAGGTGTGCGACACCGGGCCGCGCTGCAGCAACCTGCCACCTCGGCGAGGGCTCCCACGGCGTCCAGTGGTTAGTGTCCGCGCCCCGCGTGCCGGCCGCGCCCGCCTCCGCCCGTCTCGGCTGTCATAGCTGCGGCGTCGGCCCCGGCCCCGCGACCCCAACCCGGCGCCTCACCGCGACCCCGACTCCGGGCGGGCTGTCCCGCCATTCGCGCGCCTGGGCCTCGGGCGGGTCCGGGCCGGTCGTGCTGGGGCGTGGCTCGCGGCGGTTCCCGGGTAGGCCCTCGCTGGGCGAGAGAGGGGGTGGGTGGGAGTGGAGCATAGGACCCCGGTAGGCAGGGACCCCCGTGTCAGGCTCCGCCCCGGCGCCCTCCTTGGCCACGCCCCTCCGTCCGCACGCCGAACGGGCAGGCAGGCAGACAGGCTGCCGTTGGTCGAGCGGACGGCGGCTCCGCCGGACCTCCTGAGCGGGGCCCGTCCTGCTCCCCGAGGCAGCAGCGGCGGCGGCTGCAGCGGCGGCGGCTGCGGCGGCTCGGGAGACGACATGGCGGGGGGGCGGGCGCGCGCCCCGAGGTGCTCCGCGGGCAGGTGTGCGACACCGGGCCGCGCTGCAGCAACCTGCCACCTCGGCGAGGGCTCCCACGGCGTCCTGTGGTGAGTGTCCGCGCCCCGCGTGCCGGCCGCGCCCGCCTCCGCCCGTCTCGGCTGTCACAGCTGCTGCGTCGGCCCCGGCCCCTCGACCCCAACCCGGCGCCTCGCCGCGACCCCGACTCCGGGCGGGCTGTCCCGCCATCCGCGCGCCTGGGCCTCGGGCGGGTCCGGGCCGGTCGTGCTGGGGCGTGGCTCGCGGCGGTTCCCGGGTAGGCCCTCGCTGGGCGAGAGAGGGGGTGGGTGGGAGTGGAGCATAGGACCCCGGTAGGCAGGGACTCCCGTGTCAGGCTCCGCCCCGGCGCCCTCCTTGGCCACGCTCCTCCGTCCGCACGCCGACCGGGCAGGCAGGCAGACAGGCTGCCGTTGGTCGAGCGGACGGCGGCTCCGCCGGACCTCCCGAGCGGGGCCCGTCCTGCTCCCTGCGGCAGCAGCGGCGGCGGCTGCAGCGGCGGCGGCTGCGGCGGCTCGGGAGACGACATGGCGGGGGGGCGGGCGCGCGCCCCGAGGTGCTCCGCGGGCAGGTGTGCGACACCGGGCCGCGCTGCAGCAACCTGCCACCTCGGCGAGGGCTCCCACGGCGTCCTGTGGTGAGTGTCCGCGCCCCGCGTGCCGGCCGCGCCCGCCTCCGGCCGTCTCGGCTGTCACAGCTGCTGCGTCGGCCCCGGTCCCGCGACCCCAACCCGGCGCCTCGCCGCGACCCCGATTCCGGGCGGGCTGTCCCGCCATCCGCGCGCCTGGGCCTCGGGCGGGTCCGGGCCGGTCGTGCTGGGGCGTGGCTCGCGGCGGTTCCCGGGTAGGCCCTCGCTGGGCGAGAGAGGGGGTGGGTGGGAGTGGAGCATAGGACCCCGGTAGGCAGGGACCCCCGTGTCAGGCTCCGCCCCGACGCCCTCCTTGGCCACGCCCCTCCGTCCGCACGCCGAACGGGCAGGCAGGCAGACAGGCTGCCGTTGGTCGAGCGGACGGCGGCTCCGCCGGACCTCCCGAGCGGGGCCCGTCCTGCTCCCTGCGGCAGCAGCGGCGGCGGCTGCAGCGGCGGCGGCTGCGGCGGCTCGGGAGACGACATGGCGGGGGGACGGGCGCGCACCCCGAGGTGCTCCGCGGGCAGGTGTGCGACACCGGGCCGCGCTGCAGCAACCTGCCACCTCGGCGAGGGCTCCCACGGCGTCCTGTGGTGAGTGTCCGCGCCCCGCGTGCCGGCCGCGCCCGCCTCCGCCCGTCTCGGCTGTCACAGCTGCTGCGTCGGCCCCGGTCCCGCGACCCCAACCCGGCGCCTCGCCGAGACCCCGATTCCGGGCGGGCTGTCCCGTCATCCGCGCGCCTGGGCCTCGGGCGGGTCCGGGCCGGTCGTGCTGGGGCGTGGCTCGCGGCGGTTCCCGGGTAGGCCCTCGCTGGGCGAGAGAGGGGGTGGGTGGGAGTGGAGCATAGGACCCCGGTAGGCAGGGACCCCCGTGTCAGGCTCCGCCCCGGCGCCCTCCTTGGCCACGCCCCTCCGTCCTCACGCCGAACGGGCAGGCAGGCAGACAGGCTGCCGTTGGTCGAGCGGACGGCGGCTCCGCCGGACCTCCCGAGCGGGGCCCGTCCTGCTCCCTGCGGCAGCAGCGGCGGCGGCTGCAGCGGCAGCGGCCGGGGAGCTTGGTGCCCAGCGCGGCGGCGGCGGCTGCGGCGGCTCGGGAGACGACATGGCGGCGGGGGCGGGCGCGCGCCCCGAGGTGCTCCGCGGGCAGGTGTGCGACACCGGGCCGCGCTGCAGCAACCTGCCACCTCGGCGAGGGCTCCCACGGCGTCCTGTGGTGAGTGTCCGCGCCCCGCGTGCCGGCCGCGCCCGCCTCCGCCCGTCTCGGCTGTCACAGCTGCTGCGTCGGCCCCGGTCCCGCGACCCCAACCCGGCGCCTCGCCGAGACCCCGATTCCGGGCGGGCTGTCCCGCCATCCGCGCGCCTGGGCCTCGGGCGGGTCCGGGCCGGTCGTGCTGGGGCGTGGCTCGCGGCGGTTCCCGGGTAGGCCCTCGCTGGGCGAGAGAGGGGGTGGGTGGGAGTGGAGCATAGGACCCCGGTAGGCAGGGACCCCCGTGTCAGGCTCCGCCCCGGCGCCCACCTTGGCCACGCCCCTCCGTCCGCACGCCGAACGGGCAGGCAGGCAGACAGGCTGCCGTTGGTCGAGCGGACGGCGGCTCCGCCGGACCTCCCGAGCGGGGCCCGTCCTGCTCCCTGCGGCAGCAGCGGCGGCGGCTGCAGCGGCAGCGGCCGGGGAGCTTGGTGCCCAGCGCGGCGGCGGCGGCGGCGGCGGCGGCTGCGGCGGCTCGGGAGACGACATGGCGGCGGGGGCGGGCGCGCGCCCCGAGGTGCTCCGCGGGCAGGTGTGCGACACCGGGCCGCGCTGCAGCAACCTGCCACCTCGGCGAGGGCTCCCACGGCGTCCAGTGGTTAGTGTCCGCGCCCCGCGTGCCGGCCGCGCCCGCCTCCGCCCGTCTCGGCTGTCATAGCTGCGGCGTCGGCCCCGGCCCCGCGACCCCAACCCGGCGCCTCGCCGCGACCCCGACTCCGGGCGGGCTGTCCCGCCATTCGCGCGCCTGGGCCTCGGGCGGGTCCGGGCCGGTCGTGCTGGGGCGTGGCTCGCGGCGGTTCCCGGGTAGGCCCTCGCTGGGCGAGAGAGGGGGTGGGTGGGAGTGGAGCATAGGACCCCGGTAGGCAGGGACCCCCGTGTCAGGCTCCGCCCCGGCGCCCTCCTTGGCCACGCCCCTCCGTCCGCACGCCGAACGGGCAGGCAGGCAGACAGGCTGCCGTTGGTCGAGCGGACGGCGGCTCCGCCGGACCTCCCGAGCGGGGCCCGTCCTGCTCCCTGCGGCAGCAGCGGCGGCGGCTGCAGCGGCGGCGGCTGCGGCGGCTCGGGAGACGACATGGCGGCGGGGGCGGGCGCGCGCCCCGAGGTGCTCCGCGGGCAGGTGTGCGACACCGGGCCGCGCTGCAGCAACCTGCCACCTCGGCGAGGGCTCCCACGGCGTCCAGTGGTGAGTGTCCGCGCCCCGCGTGCCGGCCGCGCCCGCCTCCGCCCGTCTCGGCTGTCACAGCTGCGGCGTCGGCCCCGGCCCCTCGACCCCAACCCGGCGCCTCGCCGCGACCCCGACTCCGGGCGGGCTGTCCCGCCATCCGCGCGCCTGGGCCTCGGGCGGGT
Organism: Vicugna pacos; assembly: GCF_048564905.1. Classification (NCBI taxonomy): domain Eukaryota; kingdom Metazoa; phylum Chordata; class Mammalia; order Artiodactyla; family Camelidae; genus Vicugna; species Vicugna pacos. Next base: position 1,800,839 of record NC_132990.1, read on the forward strand.
CCGGGCCGGTCGTGCTGGGGCGTGGCTCGCGGCGGTTCCCGGGTAGGCCCTCGCTGGGCGAGAGAGGGGGTGGGTGGGAGTGGAGCATAGGACCCCGGTAGGCAGGGACTCCCGTGTCAGGCTCCGCCCCGGCGCCCTCCTTGGCCACGCTCCTCCGTCCGCACGCCGAACGGGCAGGCAGGCAGACAGGCTGCCGTTGGTCGAGCGGACGGCGGCTCCGCCGGACCTCCCGAGTGGGGCCCGTCCTGCTCCCTGCGGCAGCAGCGGCGGCGGCTGCAGCGGCGGCGGCTGCGGCGGCTCGGGAGACGACATGGCGGCGGGGGCGGGCGCGCGCCCCGAGGTGCTCCGCGGGCAGGTGTGCGACACCGGGCCGCGCTGCAGCAACCTGCCACCTCGGCGAGGGCTCCCACGGCGTCCAGTGGTGAGTGTCCGCGCCCCGCGTGCCGGCCGCGCCCGCCTCCGCCCGTCTCGGCTGTCACAGCTGCGGCGTCGGCCCCGGCCCCGGCCCCGCGACCCCAACCCGGCGCCTCGCCGCGACCCCGACTCCGGGCGGGCTGTCCCGCCATCCGCGCGCCTGGGCCTCGGGCGGGTCCGGGCCGGTCGTGCTGGGGCGTGGCTCGCGGCGGTTCCCGGGTAGGCCCTCGCTGGGCGAGAGAGGGGGTGGGTGGGAGTGGAGCATAGGACCCCGGTAGGCAGGGACCCCCGTGTCATGCTCCGCCCCGACGCCCTCCTTGGCCACGCCCCTCCGTCCGCACGCCGAACGGGCAGGCAGGCAGACAGGCTGCCGTTGGTCGAGCGGACGGCGGCTCCGCCGGACCTCCCGAGCGGGGCCCGTCCTGCTCCCTGCGGCAGCAGCGGCGGCGGCTGCGGCGGCTCGGGAGACGACATGGCGGGGGGGCGGGCGCGCGCCCCGAGGTGCTCCGCGGGCAGGTGTGCGACACCGGGCCGCGCTGCAGCAACCTGCCACCTCGGCGAGGGCTCCCACGGCGTCCTGTGGTGAGTGTCCGCGCCCCGCGTGCCGGCCGCGCCCGCCTCCGGCCGTCTCGGCTGTCACAGCTGCTGCGTCGGCCCCGGTCCCGCGACCCCAACCCGGCGCCTCGCCGCGACCCCGATTCCGGGCGTGCTGTCCCGCCATCCGCGCGCCTGGGCCTCGGGCGGGTCCGGGCCGGTCGTGCTGGGGCGTGGCTCGCGGCGGTTCCCGGGTAGGCCCTCGCTGGGCGAGAGAGGGGGTGGGTGGGAGTGGAGCATAGGACCCCGGTAGGCAGGGACCCCCGTGTCAGGCTCCGCCCCGACGCCCTCCTTGGCCACGCCCCTCCGTCCGCACGCCGAACGGGCAGGCAGGCAGACAGGCTGCCGTTGGTCGAGCGGACGGCGGCTCCGCCGGACCTCCCGAGCGGGGCCCGTCCTGCTCCCTGCGGCAGCAGCGGCGGCGGCTGCAGCGGCAGCGGCCGGGGAGCTTGGTGCCCAGCGCGGCGGCGGCGGCTGCGGCGGCTCGGGAGACGACATGGCGGCGGGGGCGGGCGCGCGCCCCGAGGTGCTCCGCGGGCAGGTGTGCGACACCGGGCCGCGCTGCAGCAACCTGCCACCTCGGCGAGGGCTCCCACGGCGTCCTGTGGTGAGTGTCCGCGCCCCGCGTGCCGGCCGCGCCCGCCTCCGCCCGTCTCGGCTGTCACAGCTGCTGCGTCGGCCCCGGTCCCGCGACCCCAACCCGGCGCCTCGCCGAGACCCCGATTCCGGGCGGGCTGTCCCGCCATCCGCGCGCCTGGGCCTCGGGCGGGTCCGGGCCGGTCGTGCTGGGGCGTGGCTCGCGGCGGTTCCCGGGTAGGCCCTCGCTGGGCGAGAGAGGGGGTGGGTGGGAGTGGAGCATAGGACCCCGGTAGGCAGGGACCCCCGTGTCAGGCTCCGCCCCGGCGCCCACCTTGGCCACGCCCCTCCGTCCGCACGCCGAACGGGCAGGCAGGCAGACAGGCTGCCGTTGGTCGAGCGGACGGCGGCTCCGCCGGACCTCCCGAGCGGGGCCCGTCCTGCTCCCTGCGGCAGCAGCGGCGGCGGCTGCAGCGGCAGCGGCCGGGGAGCTTGGTGCCCAGCGCGGCGGCGGCGGCGGCGGCGGCGGCTGCGGCGGCTCGGGAGACGACATGGCGGCGGGGGCGGGCGCGCGCACCGAGGTGCTCCGCGGGCAGGTGTGCGACACCGGGCCGCGCTGCAGCAACCTGCCACCTCGGCGAGGGCTCCCACGGCGTCCAGTGGTTAGTGTCCGCGCCCCGCGTGCCGGCCGCGCCCGCCTCCGCCCGTCTCGGCTGTCATAGCTGCGGCGTCGGCCCCGGCCCCGCGACCCCAACCCGGCGCCTCGCCGCGACCCCGACTCCGGGCGGGCTGTCCCGCCATTCGCGCGCCTGGGCCTCGGGCGGGTCCGGGCCGGTCGTGCTGGGGCGTGGCTCGCGGCGGTTCCCGGGTAGGCCCTCGCTGGGCGAGAGAGGGGGTGGGTGGGAGTGGAGCATAGGACCCCGGTAGGCAGGGACCCCCGTGTCAGGCTCCGCCCCGGCGCCCTCCTTGGCCACGCCCCTCCGTCCGCACGCCGAACGGGCAGGCAGGCAGACAGGCTGCCGTTGGTCGAGCGGACGGCGGCTCCGCCGGACCTCCCGAGCGGGGCCCGTCCTGCTCCCTGCGGCAGCAGCGGCGGCGGCTGCAGCGGCGGCGGCTGCGGCGGCTCGGGAGACGACATGGCGGCGGGGGCGGGCGCGCGCCCCGAGGTGCTCCGCGGGCAGGTGTGCGACACCGGGCCGCGCTGCAGCAACCTGCCACCTCGGCGAGGGCTCCCACGGCGTCCAGTGGTGAGTGTCCGCGCCCCGCGTGCCGGCCGCGCCCGCCTCCGCCCGTCTCGGCTGTCACAGCTGCGGCGTCGGCCCCGGCCCCTCGACCCCAACCCGGCGCCTCGCCGCGACCCCGACTCCGGGCGGGCTGTCCCGCCATCCGCGCGCCTGGGCCTCGGGCGGGTCCGGGCCGGTCGTGCTGGGGCGTGGCTCGCGGCGGTTCCCGGGTAGGCCCTCGCTGGGCGAGAGAGGGGGTGGGTGGGAGTGGAGCATAGGACCCCGGTAGGCAGGGACTCCCGTGTCAGGCTCCGCCCCGGCGCCCTCCTTGGCCACGCTCCTCCGTCCGCACGCCGAACGGGCAGGCAGGCAGACAGGCTGCCGTTGGTCGAGCGGACGGCGGCTCCGCCGGACCTCCCGAGTGGGGCCCGTCCTGCTCCCTGCGGCAGCAGCGGCGGCGGCTGCAGCGGCGGCGGCTGCGGCGGCTCGGGAGACGACATGGCGGCGGGGGCGGGCGCGCGCCCCGAGGTGCTCCGCGGGCAGGTGTGCGACACCGGGCCGCGCTGCAGCAACCTGCCACCTCGGCGAGGGCTCCCACGGCGTCCAGTGGTGAGTGTCCGCGCCCCGCGTGCCGGCCGCGCCCGCCTCCGCCCGTCTCGGCTGTCACAGCTGCGGCGTCGGCCCCGGCCCCGGCCCCGCGACCCCAACCCGGCGCCTCGCCGCGACCCCGACTCCGGGCGGGCTGTCCCGCCATCCGCGCGCCTGGGCCTCGGGCGGGTCCGGGCCGGTCGTGCTGGGGCGTGGCTCGCGGCGGTTCCCGGGTAGGCCCTCGCTGGGCGAGAGAGGGGGTGGGTGGGAGTGGAGCATAGGACCCCGGTAGGCAGGGACCCCCGTGTCATGCTCCGCCCCGACGCCCTCCTTGGCCACGCCCCTCCGTCCGCACGCCGAACGGGCAGGCAGGCAGACAGGCTGCCGTTGGTCGAGCGGACGGCGGCTCCGCCGGACCTCCCGAGCGGGGCCCGTCCTGCTCCCTGCGGCAGCAGCGGCGGCGGCTGCGGCGGCTCGGGAGACGACATGGCGGGGGGGCGGGCGCGCGCCCCGAGGTGCTCCGCGGGCAGGTGTGCGACACCGGGCCGCGCTGCAGCAACCTGCCACCTCGGCGAGGGCTCCCACGGCGTCCTGTGGTGAGTGTCCGCGCCCCGCGTGCCGGCCGCGCCCGCCTCCGGCCGTCTCGGCTGTCACAGCTGCTGCGTCGGCCCCGGTCCCGCGACCCCAACCCGGCGCCTCGCCGCGACCCCCGATTCCGGGCGTGCTGTCCCGCCATCCGCGCGCCTGGGCCTCGGGCGGGTCCGGGCCGGTCGTGCTGGGGCGTGGCTCGCGGCGGTTCCCGGGTAGGCCCTCGCTGGGCGAGAGAGGGGGTGGGTGGGAGTGGAGCATAGGACCCCGGTAGGCAGGGACCCCCGTGTCAGGCTCCGCCCCGACGCCCTCCTTGGCCACGCCCCTCCGTCCGCACGCCGAACGGGCAGGCAGGCAGACAGGCTGCCGTTGGTCGAGCGGACGGCGGCTCCGCCGGACCTCCCGAGCGGGGCCCGTCCTGCTCCCTGCGGCAGCAGCGGCGGCGGCTGCAGCGGCGGCGGCTGCGGCGGCTCGGGAGACGACATGGCGGCGGGGGCGGGCGCGCGCCCCGAGGTGCTCCGCGGGCAGGTGTGCGACACCGGGCCGCGCTGCAGCAACCTGCCACCTCGGCGAGGGCTCCCACGGCGTCCAGTGGTGAGTGTCCGCGCCCCGCGTGCCGGCCGCGCCCGCCTCCGCCCGTCTCGGCTGTCACAGCTGCGGCGTCGGCCCCGGCCCCGGCCCCGCGACCCCAACCCGGCGCCTCGCCGCGACCCCGACTCCGGGCGGGCTGTCCCGCCATCCGCGCGCCTGGGCCTCGGGCGGGTCCGGGCCGGTCGTGCTGGGGCGTGGCTCGCGGCGGTTCCCGGGTAGGCCCTCGCTGGGCGAGAGAGGGGGTGGGTGGGAGTGGAGCATAGGACCCCGGTAGGCAGGGACCCCCGTGTCAGGCTCCGCCCCGACGCCCTCCTTGGCCACGCCCCTCCGTCCGCACGCCGAACGGGCAGGTAGGCAGACAGGCTGCCGTTGGTCGAGCGGACGGCGGCTCCGCCGGACCTCCCGAGCGGGGCCCGTCCTGCTCCCTGCGGCAGCAGCGGCGGCGGCTGCAGCGGCGGCGGCTGCGGCGGCTCGGGAGACGACATGGCGGGCGGACGGGCGCTCACCCCGAGGTGCTCCGCGGGCAGGTGTGCGACACCGGGCCGCGCTGCAGCAACCTGCCACCTCGGCGAGGGCTCCCACGGCGTCCTGTGGTGAGTGTCCGCGCCCCGCGTGCCGGCCGCGCCCGCCTCCGCCCGTCTCGGCTGTCACAGCTGCTGCGTCGGCCCCGGTCCCGCGACCCCAACCCGGCGCCTCGCCGAGACCCCGATTCCGGGCGGGCTGTCCCGTCATCCGCGCGCCTGGGCCTCGGGCGGGTCCGGGCCGGTCGTGCTGGGGCGTGGCTCGCGGCAGTTCCCGGGTAGGCCCTCGCTGGGCGAGAGAGGGGGTGGGTGGGAGTGGAGCATAGGACCCCGGTAGGCAGGGACCCCCGTGTCAGGCTCCGCCCCGGCGCCCACCTTGGCCACGCCCCTCCGTCCTCACGCCGAACGGGCAGGCAGGCAGACAGGCTGCCGTTGGTCGAGCGGACGGCGGCTCCGCCGGACCTCCCGAGCGGGGCCCGTCCTGCTCCCTGCGGCAGCAGCGGCGGCGGCTGCAGCGGCAGCGGCCGGGGAGCTTGGTGCCCAGCGCGGCGGCGGCGGCTGCGGCGGCTCGGGAGACGACATGGCGGCGGGGGCGGGCGCGCGCCCCGAGGTGCTCCGCGGGCAGGTGTGCGACACCGGGCCGCGCTGCAGCAACCTGCCACCTCGGCGAGGGCTCCCACGGCGTCCTGTGGTGAGTGTCCGCGCCCCGCGTGCCGGCCGCGCCCGCCTCCGCCCGTCTCGGCTGTCACAGCTGCTGCGTCGGCCCCGGCCCCTCGACCCCAACCCGGCGCCTCGCCGCGACCCCGACTCCGGGCGGGCTGTCCCGCCATCCGCGCGCCTGGGCCTCGGGCGGGTCCGGGCCGGTCGTGCTGGGGCGTGGCTCGCGGCGGTTCCCGGGTAGGCCCTCGCTGGGCGAGAGAGGGGGTGGGTGGGAGTGGAGCATAGGACCCCGGTAGGCAGGGACCCCCGTGTCAGGCTCCGCCCCGGCGCCCTCCTTGGCCACGCTCCTCCGTCCGCACGCCGAACGGGCAGGCAGGCAGACAGGCTGCCGTTGGTCGAGCGGACGGCGGCTCCGCCGGACCTCCCGAGCGGGGCCCGTCCTGCTCCCTGCGGCAGCAGCGGCGGCGGCTGCAGCGGCGGCGGCTGCGGCGGCTCGGGAGACGACATGGCGGCGGGGGCGGGCGCGCGCCCCGAGGTGCTCCGCGGGCAGGTGTGCGACACCGGGCCGCGCTGCAGCAACCTGCCACCTCGGCGAGGGCTCCCACGGCGTCCTGTGGTGAGTGTCCGCGCCCCGCGTGCCGGCCGCGCCCGCCTCCGCCCGTCTCGGCTGTCACAGCTGCGGCGTCGGCCCCGGCCCCGCGACCCCAACCCGGCGCCTCGCCGCGACCCCGACTCCGGGCGGGCTGTCCCGCCATCCGCGCGCCTGGGCCTCGGGCGGGTCCGGGCCGGTCGTGCTGGGGCGTGGCTCGCGGCGGTTCCCGGGTAGGCCCTCGCTGGGCGAGAGAGGGGGTGGGTGGGAGTGGAGCATAGGACCCCGGTAGGCAGGGACCCCCATGTCAGGAATCGCCCCACCCTACCCCAGGGTGTTGGCTTCTCGGCCGTCGATGTCTGATTGTGAAGTCGCGAAGTCCTTCAGATGCTCGTGGCGGCCTCCGTGGTCTGGGAGGCGTTTCGCAGCGGTGTGTGTGCTCGACCCCAAAATCATCTTGTTTGCCTGTCTCGCCTGCGTTTTCCGTAAATGGCGGTTCAGTATCTTCTTGGTGCCGGGGATTCTCTTCTGCACAGGCGAATTTCTATGAAGTGTGAAGCGGCACCCGTGTTCGTGTGGAATGTTTCACTCTTTAAGTTTTTAAATGGGTTTGGAGATGGTGCTATTGGCGTTTCAGGAAGGATAAGTTAGCATCGCTGTGTTGATTTCTTCAGTAGTCACTTGGAGTTGGGCGTAATATTAGTTTTTTCCCCGCTTTACTGCGCGTGAGCTCCTGTATTAGCATAAAGGCATCCAGATGTTAATTTAGCACAATGACTGCGGACTTCCCCTGTTACTGCTTTAGTGCTCAGTATGTATGCAGCCCTGCTGGAGTTCTTGCAGAACCACATGCAGGCTCCCTTATGTATCTCCGTATCCCTCAGAAGCGCTCGTGGAATGAGGTCGGTGACTGTTGTTGTTGTTGTTGTTTTATTAGAACCAATTACCTGTCGTATTTTATGCTGACGGAGAGTTGTGGAAGTGTAGGCTCTCTTGTACCTAAACCTTCATGTGAGTGTGTCTTTTGTGTTGAATGAGAGAAGCATACCGTTTCTGAACACTTCGTGTCAGGTACTGTGCTGGGTACTGTTACCTCATGTTACCTGAACAGCCACCTTGCAGAGACGGAAGGGCAGTGCTCTCTCTCTTTGAGAAGAGAAAGTATTTCGAGGTGAAGCCGGTTGCTGAGGTCGCACAACTAAATAGGCTTGAGATTGTAGACTGAGATCCCGTTTCCTTTGCCGGAGCCCTTTTCATTACTCCCTGTTTTCCTTAATTAGTGTTTTTAATAATTTTGGAAATTTAGTGTATTTTGCTCTTACAAGCAAATTTATTTCAGAAACGTATTGGAATTTGGTCATAATTTTAGAAATGCATAGAGGGAATGTTTTACCAAGTATTCTGGCTAAGTACAAAGACTTGTTAAAATTCTTAAAAAAAAAAAAGAAAAAGAGTTGAATGTTTTCTTTCTTTTCAGGAACAGAGGGCTTCACAGTATAGAGCTGTGAAGATTCCCTTGAACTCAGAGGCTTAGGAGACATAAAGGAAATTAAATTAGGTTAGGTCTAAAGGAAAGAAGGTCCTAGAAGGTAATGGAAAGATGGTACTGCCCACAGCATCGCTTCTCAGGCGTAGGTCTGATTGCTGTGCACCTGCTGGTAAGCATGCCAGTCACCAGGTCCCATTGTGTGAGGCTGGGAATTGCCCATCACGTCCTTGGGCCCTTAGAAGAAATTAACACTGAAATGTGTACTGAAGAAAGTCCTTAGTTTTATGACATGTCAGTTGAAAGTGTTTTTTTTTTTTTAATCCGGGAAGAATTTTTTCTAGTCTAAAGGTGATTTAGATCTGGTAACTTTCTATTACTGTTGTTTACTTCCGTTACTCAAGTCTTTTAGGTGAAATATCAAGTCCTTTTAGTGTAATGTTTCTTTCCTTTCTTAAGGTCCAAGTACAATACTGGAATTATAATCTTGGGTCCAGATGATAGCTGTTTTTCTGCAGGTTGATGATATTGAATATAAGTTTAATCTATATTGTGCTTTATTAGTATTTAGTAAATGGTGGTTAGCAATGCTGGTTTTTTTTAAAAACAATTTTTAATAGACTTTATTCTTTTAGAGCAGTGTCAGGTTCACAACAGAATTGAGCAGAAAATACAGAATTCGCATATAGCCCTCCCCACCCACACATATATAGTCCCCTACTATCAACATCATTCATCAGTGTGGCATGTTTGGTACAATCGATGAACCCACATGGGCACATTATTATCAGCCAAAGTCCATAGTTTATTTTAGGGTTCACTCTTGATGTTGTACATTCTGTCGGCTTTGACAAATGCATAATGACACGTAGCCATCACTATAGTATCATACAAAATAATTTCGTTGCCCTAAAAATCCCTTGTGGAGTACCTCCCCTTTTATCCAGTCCAGGGCACTGTATCTTTAGCCATGGCTCGTCACTCTAATCTGCACTGCCCCACTGCCCCACATCTTCTGTGTGTTCAGCCAAGACCGGCTATGTCCCTTTGCCTTGGACATTGAGTGATGATGCAGGGTCAACTTCTCCTGCCCCAAAGGTTTTGTTGGCTCAAGGGGATTTCCATGGAACAAAATTAAAGAGTTTTCAGGTTTGGAGAATTAGAAAATCTTGGGTGGATGGATGGAAGGATAGTTGGGTCATTGGCCCCATTACCTCAACTAGAGGTGTCTAAACTTTGATTGGACCCTGGTTCAGCTTTGGTGGTGGTAACCTGGGACCACCTGGAGATGGGGACTGGGATATTAGCACCATGTTTCCAATAAAGCCTCCTGGCCTTAGCTACATCTCCCAGAGCAAGAGCTAAAAGCCACAGGGGAAGTCATGTTTGCTTGTATGTGCACATGTGTGCACATGTGCACGTGTATACTCAGGTGTGTGTGGATGGTGTGTTCTGAGAGTCAAAATGAAGACGAAATGGCACCTCTTTATTCTAAGCAGTGCTGGTTCTCTTCCATATGGAAATAAACAAAGTCAGTCAACTTCTCTTTTAAAATGGTGGAAAGAAGCAAACAATTGTTCTCTATCAAATCCATACAATCTCTTAGAGGCATTGAAAGTCTAGCCTGTGGTTGGGCCCAGCCATTCACAGAATGAAGGGTCTATCTTTTCAACCTATGTAGGAAGATTTGGGGTTTCCTCACCAAACCACTGTTTATCCCTTCCTGGATCTCTTAGGAGGGTGGGGGCTTGGAATAAGCACCTCCCTGCCTTGTTCCCCAGCTTCCTCCCAGAAGGAACTAGACTGAAGTGTGCTGAGGCCTCTCAGAAGAAATGGTCCAGGAAGAGAAGATGTGGCACGTATCTCCAGTATATGGCTCCAGTATGTAGGAGGCCCATAAGTTTCCCACATAGGGGGAAATATGAGTTTTTGAAGAAGGGATTGGGTACTCATTTATGCTTTTAGACCATACATCTCTTGCTCCAGTGGTTGTGGAGGCCAGGCCATTTCTGTTCATGAAAAGTCCAGGCCCACAGTGGGGACAGAGAACAAGGAGTTTAAGCTAAATTTGAGATGATGCTTGCTCCCTCTAGCTCTGCTCTTGGCCCTACTGCTCAAGTTCTTTGAGCTGTACTGGTTTTTGCCCTTTCCTTTAAAATACCTGTAGTGGAGGCTCTTGGAGGCCCCCAGGTGCCTTCACTGGGAGATAAATTGGAACTAGTGGGAATGTATAAAATGTTTCAGCCACTTTGGAAACAGCCTGGCAGTTCCTTAAAAGATTGAGCATAGAATCTTGTTATAACCCAGCCGTGACTATCTTAGGTATATAGCTGTGGGAAGTGAAATCACATCTCGCCCACTAATTAATGAAAGCGGTAAGACTCCCCCCCCTTAATATGTTATTCTTAGGTAACTTAAAAGGCATATATGGTTTAATATAAATACTGTATAGGCTAGATTGCAAACTCTACATGAAATTGTAAAATAAATTGAGATTTATGGGAAACTTCGACCATGTGACAGACTGTGTGGGAACCCTGTGTGCACGTGTTCCCTTTTAGGTCTGTTTTGGTAGAAAGCTGTGGACGCACAAAGCTAGTTAGGAGAAAAACCAGATCTCCAGCACTGTGATGCAGTCTCTTTATTATCAGTCCAGATAACAGAAAAGAAAGTGTCAACTTAACCCGCTGATGCCTTACTAAGAGCTAGAGTTAGCAGTGGATTTGTTTGTTTCTCCTTTTCATTTTGAGAATTTCCACTTCCAAGTATTTTAAGTTCTGTTATTATAGTAGCATGCCCATTTGAGATGATGCCTTCCTGATGAATCCACTCTTTTCTCTTTTGTTATTATACTGTGTCCCTCTTTATCACAGGGACATTATTCCTTGCTCTGAAGCCTCGTTTTCCAGTATTAATATAGCTATTCCAGCTTTCTTACTTATTGTTAGTGTGCATATTTCCTTCCGTCCTTATAGTTTTAACACATCTGTATCTTTATAGTTGAAGTATGGCTCATCAACAGTATGCAATTGAGTCTTCCTTTTCAGACCAATCTGTTTTTTAATTCCATAGAAAATTGTACATTTAATATAATTACCCATTATGTTTAGGTTAAAATTGACCATTTTGATATTTCTTTTCTATCTTTCTCATCAAGGACCTGTTCTTTTCTTTGGGATTGAGCATTTTTAGTATTTCATTCGATCTTCCCTACTGGTTTATTAACATTTAATTTTTTAAAGTGATTAGTAGCCATTTTAAAGTAGGGTTTTGTGAGAGACGAAAGCTAAAGGAAAGTGAAATGCATGAGTATTTTTAAATGTTTCAATGGCAGTGCTTTGCTCTTAGATGCATAGGATAGAAGTTAACTTACTCTATAGTAAATGTCTTAAAGCATTAGGGCTTAGTTTTTACCAAATTCAGAAAAGTTTTGGTCCCTTTTTAAGGTGAAAGAAGAACAAAACTTTATTGTAAGTTATGAAGATGACACTAGGGTTCTGGGAGGAGAATGGGGAGGGGGAGGAGTCCACTGTAGGCAACAGGGGTGTCCCCTTTGCTCTAGGACCGGAGGGGACAGGACAAAGGCCTTTGTCTACTGTCCTGAGGACTCTGACCACTGGGATCAGAAAACAGCCTCAAATCAGCCACCTTTGGGGACAAGATAGCAGGCAGGGAGCCTCCGGGATTCCAGACGTTAGGACCAGACTTGTGTTTCACATCGAAATGGGGCCTGTGCAAGGTCCAGCCTGGGAGGAAGATGGACACTGATTGGAACTCCCAAAGTTATCAGTTCAGGCCATTGTTCGCCTCTTAGACTCCAAGGGAGTGCATCCCAACCTGGAGAAATATGACTTGGTGGATGGCCCAACAGTTTTGTGTCCTGCCAAGCCCTGGACAGGTGATGAGGGGGCCCTAACAGCAAGGCTTCTCTTTGCTGTGCCCGCTGCAGAGACAGGGCTGCTAGCAAAGGCCAGGACAGACATGCCCCTAAAGGCAGCCTTGCTGGGAGTGGTGCCGGGCGCTCGGCTGGAAGGAAAGGGGCTCTGCCTGGGTGTGCCCCTGGGGATGGGACTGAAGAATCTAGGCTGCTGCTTAGTGTTGGGTCCGGTGGTCAGCATGGGGGTGCTCTGGTGAGGAGGGCCCCAGGTGTTCGGGCCCACGCTTCCCCCATGGCAATGTGTGGTGGTCGGTTTCCCGTTGTTCCTCCTGTAATGCTGAGAGCTCAGAGAGGTGGCACAGCTCTAGGTCAGCCACTTGGCTCCTGCAGCCTTTAGATGCTGCCGAGACCCCGAGCCTGAAGGGGGCTGTGCTTGAGCTGTGACCTGTTGAGCAGTGCCACCAACTGTTGGGTCCAGCCCTGGTCACATCGCTAGGCATGTAGGTGGCAGCTGCAGAGCCAGGGGGAACACAGTCGAGGTGGCAGCAGAGGTGGGCTGGGTGCTGGCACGAGCACCGAGGGTGGGCTTTGTGGTTGATGAAGCGTCAGAAGATGCTTGTGTCGGGGCGCCCAAGGCTAGCGGACCTGGAGCAGAGTGGGTCTCAGGTTGGGGCTGGAGCTGCCCGGTTTCCACACTGGGGAGAGCTGTCACAGGCGGTGGCTCCGTGCTGCTGCCCATGAGGTGCTGGAAAGATGGGCTGGGTAGAGGTTCCGGTGTTAACAGGAAGTTTCAGAGTCAGGTGGGGCCCATAAAACCTGAGTGCAGACAGGCCGGTGGTGAAGAGGACTAAGGCCATGCTGTCACTGGCAGAAGTCTGCAGGGCCTGCATAGGTTGGAAGATGCTGCCACTGGAGATAGGGAGAGCCTCAAGAGGAGAGGCTGGGAGGGTGGAGTGGTGTCCATGGGGGTGACCTCAGTGTCCGGAGCAGGTGGAGCCAGGACTGCCTGGGTCTCACCCCGTAGCGTGCTGTTGATGCTCGGGAACGCTGCTTTCTTCTCCATGTGTAGGTCTTCCGTGGTGACTGGTAAACCCGGTACAAGGGTGTGGGTAGCCTCACTGGCTCCCGTCGCCTGTGTGGCAGCAGAGGAAACCCGCGTCTTCGGGTCCAGGGACCATCAGATGTGTTCCTCCAGGTTCCTTTCTGCCCTCTCGTTGCATCTGCATCCATGTCAGGCCGGTTCTTCTGCTGGGAGACCATTGGAGCTGGGGAGGGAAGCTGAGGGCTCTCCTCCCTCCCTTTCTTTGAGGACTTCGGGAGCAGCCAGGTGTGTGCGGGACCCCTCTTCCTCTGCACTGATGAGAAACCTTGGGTGGGGCTGTCCGATCTCCTGATGGCATTTCTTTAGGGGCAGGAGTTCATACAAGAGGTCTGGGGTTTTTCGATGGATCTGTCTTCTGATCTCTTGGCGTGGAGGTTTCTCTGTAGATACCCAGGCCTCGGCAGGAAAGAAGAGAGGCCTCTATGGACGCACAGGTGCCCATTTCAGATTGTGCACCCCCAGTGCCATCCGGGCTCCTCTGGTCTTCCTTCTTCTCTGTGATTGCCGGCTCTTTCTCCCGCTTGTCCATCCCTTTCCCACTCTCAGCAAGGCACTCCACACCATCTCCGTGCACGAGTCCGGGGCACACCTGGGTGTTGTGGGAAGCTTAGGGGTGAGTGGCTGTTCCTGCACCACAGACAGTGGCTGTGCCCACTGAAGACGCTAAGTTACAGGCCATCGTGGCGGTCTTAGCACACAGCACCGCCTTCCTCCGATGGCCTCGCCTGCAGATGGAGCCAGAAAGGAGCACAGGATCTGAGGGATCATGGAATATCTTCTCTGAATTGCTGTGACAAAGCGTGGATACAAAGTCGCTGGATACTTGTAGGCTGGCCTGCAAGTGGCCAGCAGCTCATGGACAGCTGGGTGACGCGAACAGGCCCGGGGAAGTTGGTGATCGCAGGGAGCAGGCTGGAGGAGGCAGAGCCCTCGCGGCAGCTGCCAGCCCCCCAGTGCCTGGGACGGGGCTGAGGGGCAGGGTCTGCCCAGGTAACTGCCCATAGAGCACTTGGGTACGGTTGGTCCTTGGATGGAGAGCTGGACTCTGAGTGCTGTCCTTTAGCTGCCAGCTCCGCCAAAGGTCAGGCGCACACTGTTTGGCCAATTGCTGGGACGTAGTTCTAGAACCTTGTGAGCAAAGCCTGCGTGTGTGCAACAGGGCCCCTGTGGGACCACGCTTGCACAGAAGACGCATAGGGACCTAGGGCTGCACACGTGCGGATGTGCCCCCCGCCCTCCCACCCCCAGCCCCTCGACACTCTGGCGCTTCCGGATCTCCTGGAGTCTGAGGATTAGAGGCGTTTGCCTTGAAAGGATGAGCGTCTGCCCAGGCCGGGGCCCGAGCTGTCGCGGAACTAACTGTACAGGATGGGTGTTTTGTTTTGTTTTGTTTTGTTTTGTTGTATATGTTTTCTTCCCCCTTCCTTGACTGTGAGCATTGAGACCTTAAGTATAATATATTAGACCACCTGATACTGCCCCAGTATTTCTTTGTGCTTTGGTTTTGGCAGTTTCTACTTTCGTGTCTTCAAATACACTGAACTCGTCTTCTGCAGTATCTAGTCTGTAGTTAATTTCACCCAGCAATTTTTTCATTTCAGAGACTAACTTTTAGCTGTCTAAAAGGTAGACTTAAAAGTTCCAGATGGTTCTCTTTTACACTTTCTAGTTCTCTCCTTATGTGCATTCTTATTTTAAAAATCCTTGAGCACAAATATAAACAGGCATTTTGAAGTCTTTTCCTGCAAATTCCATCATGTCTGTTGTATCTGTTTCTAGCCACTGCTTTTCCCCCTCCGTCCCATGTTTCTGCTTCATCTTGTGTATGAATTTTGGATTGATTACTAGACATTATTTGACTGTGTTGTATACTGCATCCTGCTATACTCCTTTACAGCACGTTGGGCTGTGGACCACAGACAGTTAAGTTCTTTGGCAATGCAGGTGGACCCTCGTTAGGCTTGTTGTTAAGCTTTGTTAGGGCAGGTTTAGGAACTCATTATTGTAAGGTTAATTCTGGCCCTGCTAGCATAATCATGCTGGATATCTGCTTAATTTTCCATTGTGTCCTACAAAGCGTCTCGACTCGGCTACTCAAAATTCGCAGCTTTTCCCAGTCTCTCTTGTGTGAAGTCTGGGAATAAGTCTCCTTGCAGTTTACCTGGTCATTCTTCATGTAGCCTTGTAGAGTTTTACTCTATGTGAGTATGTCTTAAACTAAGCAACAAACTCAAGGTCACCACTGTGCAAGTTTCTGCAATGATTGTTCTGTGTAGCCACTTTCTCTCCTAGAGTGTATCTCACGTATTGAATCTCTGGGTCCACTTGAAAGGACCAGTTAAATGTCTATGTGATGCTTGGAATTCAGCGTTAGAAAAAAATCCTGCCGCCCGTCCTCACTCCAGTGCCAGGGTTTTACTACGGTAAGATATTTGTGTCATTTCTGTACTTAGTCTACCAGATTCCAAGCTGAATTTCAAATCTATTGAAATAGAAGTGAGCTGAATTCACTTCTGTTCTACACAGTGAACAGTACAGAAGCAGAGACACTTTCAGGAGGGAAAAAGTGTTAGGTTTAATAATAGAGAAGAGAGCTGCTCATCTGGTTTTATTGTTCCTGTTGTCCAGAGAGATGCCTCGGTTTACAGAGTTAAGAGGAGGGCAGACGCTCTCAGACTGCTTTATTTCCTAAGGTCATTATCACAATTCAAACAATTCTTTAAATTGTTAACTCTCTTTAGTTTAGTAAGACTTCCTAACAGGTCTGGATTAGTGAAGTGCTAGATTAGGAAGTACTTTTATCTGTTTTGTCTTCTCAAAAGGTGCACACTAGTACAGAAGAATGTATGTGTTTGCGCCCTTCCTGCACACCCTGAGCCCATTCCCCAGAAGAGAACTTCTGACTGTTCTTGTTTTTTGCACCTCTGATCGTTGTGTCTCTATCCCCAAGTAATAAACTTATATTTAGGCTTCTAGATGTAATAACTTTACATGATATCTATTGATTTTCCTAGATTTAAACATTAAAGTTTTATAGTTCATCATCAGTAATCTTCACCTGTCCCTCTCAATACTTAGTGTTTTTACTAATTATTTATGAATTTAAGTATACAGAATATAAATTCCCTGCTCCACTAAGCTGACTCTGCATCTCAATTCCTCACTGATATTGAAGCCAACCATACACCTCTCCCCCACCCTTCCACAGCTCACCTTGGGGTGAGCTACACTTTTCCTTTAAGAGCATCAAGACTGTCATCATTCATATCTTGAAGTAAACAGCAATCAAACCTTTTTTTATCACAGACTGGTTCTAAAAGTTGAAAATCGACAACCAGCATTTACATTATGATGTATCAATATTATTTAATGCCCGGTTAAGAGGTGTGCTAAAATGACATGTCATTCTTTACAAACTCAATGCCATGATCCCGTGATGACTATGAGAAATTTAAGGGAAAAAAATTCTAATTTTAAGATTAAATGGACCCATTTTTTTCTCACTGACCGCTTAAAACCATGACCTTTCCTCCCATATTTACGCTAACGTAGGAGATTTTTCCTGGGGTTTCTAATGGTTTTCTTTCTGGTAGAGTGGGGAGTAGGGTAACAGATGATCCCCAGGCTGTCAATCCTTCCTTTCCCTCAGATGTCTCATACTCCTGCGCCACTTTGGGATGATCGTTGCCATCATTCCTGGATTTGCTTTGATGCCCAGGTAGGTTGAGTCCTCTATTTCCAGAAGGCCAAGACTGTCTTTATTGGCTATCCTTTTGTTTGGCTGTAGTTCACGTCCAAGGGGCCGTGGGAAGCTAATCTGGAAACGTCTTTGTTCTGCTGTGACAACAGATATGTCAGAACACCTCCGTGAGTCCCTGGGTGTCCTCTCCGGTGAGCGTGTGCCCCTTGAGTGCGGTCAGGGCTCTGACCTCTGTGGCGTAGTTTGCTTGGTATCACCGTGTCCCAGCAGGCTCGTGCAGGCTGGAGGGGATCTTGCGGTGTGTGCAGACCTGGGGTAAATGTGGGTGGCTTCTTAGAGCAGTTTTTTTTTTTAAAGAAGGAAAATGCCCGAGGCAGCCCCCTCTCTCTGACATTAGGAGTTGTTAGAGATGTTCGAAGAACCCTGTTTGGTAGAGAGAAAAGGCATTTCTGAAAGAGGGTGGGCATCCTGGTTCCTCATTTTCAAGGCTATGTCGAGCCCAGAGCTAAGTGATCACAACGGTTTCTTGTTTGAGTCGGGGGGGGGGGTCCTTTTTTGTTCATGTCATTCAGCATTGTGTGTGTGGGCTCCACTGGTGCTGGGAACATCCCACAGCCTGGGAGGGGCAGCTAAGACACGGCTGGACCTCTCCCTGGACAGTGATGCTCTGGGACCTCCATCCCTTACTCTCTGTCAGGGGCGAAGCTGCAGCTGCCAGTTCCCCAGCTCTCCCACCTTCCCCCGCTTCCCTCTAGAGATGCAGGAGTCCCCCTAGGGACCACTTCACTCTGCGTCTCTGCACCACGGCCTGGTCCCGAGCCCACTTCCCTCCTAAATCTCACAGTTCTGCCCTCCCTTTGGTCCGCTTTGGACTTCGGAATGAGCAGTCTTTGCATGGGATGTGGGGGCCTCTGGGGCTTGTGTGTCATGGTAGAGCTCTGTAAGTTGTACAGAACTGACAGCCATACAGACAACCCTCACTCTAGACGGGCAAATGAATTCTGTCCAGTGGCCGAGCAGTTGACTTTCTGCCACAGAAAAAGCCAGTTTTGTGCCTGTTGGAAATTCAGCATTCCTTTATTCTGTATTTTCTTTTAATTGAGCTGAAGTTCACAGGAAATTAACCACAGTAGAGTGAACCTCTCAGTGGCATTTAGTACATTCACAGGTGTTTGAAACCGCCACCTGTGTGTAGTGCTGAGACCTTTTCATCACCCCAGAAAGAACCCCCGGACCACTAACCAGTCACGCCCCCCTCCCTTAGCCAACCCCGTATAATTTTGTGGTTCTTTGACTTCTTTGAAGGCATTGTAACATCTCATGAATAATGAGTTATTAAATAATGTTTTTAACACACGATCATTTTAAAAAATGATCTTTTAACGACCATGCCACCCTTGACTAAGCTGCCAGCCCTTCTGACTGGGCAGTGCTGGTTTCCAGTGGTCTCCTGTGCCTCCTCCTGTCTGTCCTTCGTGGGATGCAGATGAGAATCTGGTCATGGAGGGTGACTGGGTGCTTCATGTGTGGACTTTCCTAGTCCTTTCGGGGGGGCTCTTTGGTGATATTTTGAAAAGAAGTCATCTTCCTAGGCTGGTGCTCTGTGCCCTGCCAGGCCAGTCAGTGTGTGTTGGTTAATTATCACATGTCCGGTGCTGTGTTGAGCAAGCCAGATGTTTACAGCTGTGGAGAGGGCATAGGGCCAAGAGCAGAAATACACCGAGTAAAGAAGGAAATTCCATACAGTCGGTGCCAACGGGCTTGCTTGGTATTTGTCAGCATTCTCTGAGCAGAGAGCAGGACCTTCACCCATGGAGTGTAATGGCCAGGACCAGACTCAGCCTGTTCCCAGGGGGCTGGGGACTCCCTGGCACCCCGTGTTCCCAGCAGACCTGCAGCACAACCTCCACGTGTGAAGGTTGAACCTGGCCTCTAGCGAGGTCGGTCTCCCTCGTGGGGCGCTCACTCTGGTGACCCTGGCTCTTCCCACTCCCTCAGCACGTGGGGAGAGGCCACTCCCTGCTGTCTGAAACCAACCACAAGAGGCAGGTTGTTGTGACCTTGAGCAGAAAGAAAAGCGTCAAGGCATTATTGTGGAAGTACCCGGAGTAACCCCGTTGAACAGAGACGAGCTTCTGTCCACTAAGAGGACTGGATTGTTGGATGAAAGATGGCTGCTGTCAAGATTTTCAACTCAGGAGGGATCCTGGTGCTTTTGGAAATGGGCGCGGACAGCTTTCAGTTCAAGGTGTCACTGGCCTGTGGTTTTCCATGATCGACTTTTGTTGTTTCTTGTCGACTGATACTTGGGTGCATTTTCCTTCAAATGTAAGACTTTCCATCATTGTAGAAAGAAAAACCTGTCTTGTGAAGAAAACACAGCTCTCGTATCACAGGGGTTTGCAGCATTTCCACGTCCTATCAGATGGTTGCTTGTTGCTGGACACATCAGTGTTGTCATGAAGGAAGTGTCGGGGACCCCTTCCCTCAGAGTCCCCACTCGTCTGCAGAAACCAGCTTTGCAGGTTTTCCCATCATAAATGACAAACGTGAACAGTCTTATTTGTGAGGAATTATGGCACTGTATCTGAATTGTGGAGGGAAGGTAGTGGGATGTCCAGCACCTATATTCACGAGAAGTCAGAGTTCAAGGATCTGGAGCCCAGTGGTGCCGAGCGACTTCTATGCATTTCCCTTTGGCTACGCAGAGAATGTCCCAGGTGGGGTGTGTGTGATCCCAGCCCAGCGCCTCGCTCTGCAGTTCGGGTCCCAGCGAAGCCCGAGGCTTTTCCTTCCTAACCGGATCCGAGCTTATTCAGCTGCTAGGAAGAGTGATTTGCTAAAACACACCCTCCCCTTCTGTCACATCTGAAGTGTTAATTGATGTGTTACTGAAGAAACGCTGATCCCAGACCCACCCAGGACTTTCTGTGGGGTTCATCCACCGTGGTTTGTATCCCTGTGCCTCTCTCCAGGGTAGGAGAAAAACGCAGATGAATGCCATGCTTAGAGGTTTATTTTGAGTGCTTTCCTCGTGTGTCCACATGCCTCACGCACCCTCCTCGGCTGGCTGAGGAGGTATGTATGACTGCGAACCACAGCAGTCTGCTCAGTGTCATGTGTGCAGAGTGATGCAGACCCACCCTTTGGTGCAGTCTGGTCCTTTCTACGCCCGCATTTATTGAATCCTGTCTTTGGGGGTGTCTTCAGCTTTATACTGGTGAGCGTCTGCTGGATGGGACCTTCTCTGTGTGGATACCCATCCCTGTTTCTCCTCCTTACCGGTAGCTAGACAGTGGTAGGGCTCACACTTGCTTACCACCACTGAGCCTTAGCATTTTTCCTTTCTTAGTTGTGTAGGGGGAGAATGGCATCTTGTGTTCATTTGTATTTTTCTGACTACCAGTGAGAGGAACGTTTCATTTCACACATTCGGTTGCAGCATGTTTAGAGAAGAGTCTTTAGCTTTCAGGAGAGCAGTGACCAGCTCAGTGGTGACCCCCCTGGAGCATGAGGGCCAGCATTTGGTGGTGGTGGTGGTGGTAGTGGGAGTGTTCCTGGTGGACATTTGTCTCCTTGAAGGGGCATGGGGAGCAGGGGTCCTGGAACACTGTGTGTCATGCTTTAGATGACTCTCGGAGCCCTGCCCACCCCTTGGAGGGGTGTCAGCTTAAGCAGAAGGTCCTGTGTGCAGTGTTTGTTGCTTCCAAGGAACGGCTGAGTTTTCCTCAGTGTGTGGGACGTTGGGCACGTGTGAGTGCTGTGATTTTCCTTTGATGTTGCTTCCCCCCGTTTCTCTTGCCCACCTGAACAGCCCCTGAACTGGTGGGACCTTATGGAACCTTGTGAGTCCTCAGGATGGTGGAAACCAGAGGTCTCAACTCTGCATCGGGCCCAAGTGTTCTGAGCTTCAAGTCGTTTGCAGCTGGTTGTCAAACGTAAAACTAAATCAGACTTAGTAAGAAGAGGCTCTATCAGGAAGGATAATTGTGGGGGAGCTGGGAGGGGACTTCTGCATTGGAGAGAAGTGTGAGCAGGAAACCACCAAGTATGTTAGGGGTCAGGGAAACTGGGTTTTTCCTTTGCAGGGTGGTGTAGACAAGGCTGAGTACCCGGGTGTGCGGCGGCGGGCGGAGCAGTGGAGTGAGTGGGTGATAGATCGAAGGATGTGCCCCCCCAAGGCCAGCTGTTCTCAGGGGGGCCATCCGAGGGCTCAACCTGGTGGTGGGAGGACGGAGGTCTAGGGGAGGGGGAGGAGCTGGACCCAGGTTGCATAACATGTGTTTGGTTATGATGGATCTGTGATGAGGCACAGAGTGGAATTTGGGGGCCTGTGTCTCACTGTGTCCTAGGTGAACGGGGGCTTCTGTCTTATCCAGCTCACGTGCAGGGAGCCCAGTCAGGCTCACAGAGGGAGGTCTAACCACCGATGACAGGGCCAGCGCAATGAAGGCTGCCAGGCTGAGCTCTGTGGGAACCGGGTCTGTCATGGTGGTGGCCACGCGGCTGCCCGGGCTGCAGGCTCCAACCACCTGGGTGCTGAAACCTCACTGGGCCACCCTGCCCCACCCAGGCCTTTCCCTCAGGAACCTGCTTCCATGGAAGGCGCATTTGAGCTGGGCTGTGACTCCGGGAAGGAGCGTCACATGCAGGAGTGGCTATGGGGTCAGAAGGGCCGGGCACGGGGCCGCTGGCCATCTGCAGGGTTGTGGCCGCAGCTGCCCGGTGGGGCTTGGTTAGGGGGCTTAGGGCTCCTCCCGAAGAAGGCCGGGAGCTCTGTGGAGGGAAGGAGCCCTTGCAACGGCCTTCTCAGCATCTGAGCCTCTGAATTGGGGGATGTTTCATAGGCCTGCTCTGCTTTTAAGGTTTTTCAAAACCCTCACCAGTTCCGGGCCTTTTTTGGTTTCTTCCTTCCTTGTGTTCAGTCTCCTCTTCCCACCCCCCCCTTCTATCTTGCCCTGATTCTGGTTTTTACATGCGTAATTCATTTTAAAATGTAAGTATTGTGGAAGTAAGAAGCTTGAACAGCAACAGTTGACTACCATGTGGTCCTAACTGAGGGACCAATTTGGGAGCTGTGTTATTGTAACTTTATTTAATCACTCACCCTGTGGCTGGCCAGGCCTGACACGCCCCCGCTCCCCCTGCAGCCCCTGGAGCTCATGCACAGTTTGTGTTTCACGTGAACCTTGGGCAAGGGGGGTGGCCTGGATGGAATCAGGGTCCAGGTGACACTCTTTGCTCCCAGTTATTCAGATGCTGCGTTTGGTCTCACCTGGCCAGGTGAGCTGCACCCCGGGACTGAGTCCAAGGGGCCTGTGGAGTGGCCGCAGCATTTAGTCTCTCTCACTCTCTCCCCCCACCCCTTTCTCTCTCTCTCTCTGTGTGTGTGTGTGTGTGTGTGTGTGTGTGTGTGTAGTGGGAAGGAGGGTAGGGGCTTCTGGCTCACGGTTTGCTGTGCTAACACGCCCCCTTTTCTCATTCTATCTCAGACTCTGCCATCAGCAGGTGGTGGAAAGAAGCCACACCCCCGTTGCTGAAATGTTTGACGACACCGATCATCAGGTAGGAGATGACATCCACCTGCAGAGAGCGGTTGTGTTTAGAAGTGGCTCCTGAGCAGGTCTTGTCAGAGGTCATCAGACAGCGGCCTCATCCGTTTAGTACGCCTGCGGCTCCGGCCATTAACTGGAGAGCAGAGCAGAGAGCTGTCGCGGGGAGGCCCAGACGGTTCTGCTTCACTGTTCCTGGTCCGTCTGGGGGCCACGCTGAACATGCGGGCCCAGGGATGGGGCGTCCATGGTCAGCGCCGGTTTCCCGGGCAGGAGGGGAAGGGCCAGGCTGCAGAGTCGGGTTGCCGCCCAGTGTTAGCGTGAATGCTGGCTCAGAGCCTCCTGGCGTTCTCTCCATCGCTGCGTTTGGTGCCGCTCCCCTGCATGGGCTCACAACCCAGGTCCTCCAGCCTCACAGCCTGGCCCTCAGACCTAAACCAGGGTTTGAAGCTTCGGTACCTGCTGTTGTCCTGGAGGGGCCGTCTTCCGTTCAGGGACCGCCTTGGACACGTCTTGAATTTCCATCACGTTTATGTGCTCTGATTGAGCCAGGAGAGAAGAGGCCTTCAGAGGGAGCCATCCTGTCTGAGTGGGGGCCAGCAGCCTAAGAATAAGCTTCTAGGAGAGCTAGAACAGTGACCAGGACCCTTGGTGGTAGCTCTGGACACGGCGGTGCAGGAGGGCGATGGGAGGACCAGGTGCCAGCCCTGTCAGGTTAGGAATCTCCCCCTTTCCTTACCTTTGACATTATAAGCAGTCTGCTTACAAAAGACAGTTGAAAAGGAAAGGCTGAGGAAAAGTAAAAACTAGTCTACAGCTTGTACTGAAGTGAAGAAAACAACTCATTTTAGGATTCAAATGCCAGTTTGAAGTAGCTCATCGGGAAATGTCACATCGGTGGGTTCTTCATGTGAGGACAGAGCAGGTGTGTCCTTCCATTGCCACTGCGGACCGTCCGTCCGTCCGTCTCTACGGTGAGAGTCCTGGGATGTGCCATGAATCAGGGTCAGCCTCTGCATGGAGCTGACCGCTGGGATCATGTGTACCCCCATGAGAGCAGGAACCAGGTGGTCTGGGAGGCCCAGCTTCAAGACACGGGATGGTCAGGGGTACTGGGGTGCCCGCTGTGGGGCCGTAACCTGCCCACAAGCATCCCCAAATCCTGGGACAGGAGGGGCCCTGAGGGGCTCTGCAGCCTCCCAAGGTGGGGTTCAGAATGTGGATGTCTGCCTCGGGGATACGATTTTGTTTCACCTGCGATTCCTTCCCCATAGACCCGAAGTCTTCAATCTTAATGGGCTTGTTTATAGGGAGAACTTGAGTGGAGAAAGTGAGTTACTCTGCGTGCTTTTATGTTGGTGCAGCCTAGGCATTAATAGTCTCACAGTCTTAGTCTTGACCACCTGTGCCGTGTGCTGCCTGGGTCCCAGGGTGGCCCCCGAAGGTAAGGTGCTCCACAGATATGGGATAGGCCTGTTGGTAGGAGGTGTAGTTTATTTTTCACAAGTGGCATTCAGTGTCTTGCAGAGCTGAGAGTAGGACAACTGTAGGTGTAAGTGACGCTGAAGTGGGAGTTAATTAGCTCTACATGTGTTAGAAAGCCAGGGAAGGTTTCTTTGGTGTCCTGTGTGCAGCCCTGTGAGGCTATCACCTGGACAGCGTCCCATCATCACCCCCTAAGGGCATCCAGGGTCTTGTGGGTGCTGCTCAAACTAATGGTGAGTGGTCTGAGCTTTTAGTCTCTGAAGACTGGCCTGAGGGACTGAAAGATCATGACTCATTAATGTAAAAACTGCACACGACTGACTACCCTAACACTCATCCGTGCATGGTATGTCCTGTCAACATGTCCTGTCAAGGCCTGCGGTAAAGATTATTTGACAGGAACAACAGATTGCAGACAAGGAGGCACATTAGAGCAGTATTTCTAAAAGCCACTGTAACACGGAGAGCCTGAGGGCCAGGGGCCAGCGCCGCTGTCTCTAGTGAGAGAAACTGCCCATGGATGCTGGTGCTCCATCCGTCCTGCTGAGGACGGGGCTCCGAGGAGCCAGGACCTCCCTCCTTCCCCGCCGCTCACCTCTGATCGTGCAGGGTCCATTTATAGTGACTGGAATCTTCGAAGCTGTCAGCCACACCTTGACCCACATTGTCCAGTGCCGTGGCTGACACCGCAAGGGCCGAGGAGGGCTCCACGTGTGACTGGCGTTAATACACGGCAGGTTTTGAAGTGACACAGAAGTGAGTGTGGGATGTCTTATCCATGTCTTGTATTATTATTTTTTTCATTTTGGGGTTTTTTTTGGGGGGAGGGGTTAGATAATTATGTTTGTTCATTTATTTTTATTGGAGGTACTGGGGATTGAACCCAGGACCTCGTGCACGCTAGGCACGCACTCTACTCCTAAGCTGCATCCTCTCCTCACTCTTGTCGACGTTATTAATAACGCACTGAGTCAGCTGTGCTCTGGGTAGGTGTTGGGTTGAGCGAAACGTTCTATCAACACTGACGTGACCTATTTGTTTTCACTCACAGTGTGACTTGCAGTCTCATCTGAAATCAGGCATGTGGCTCACAGGTGCGGCCCGCCTGGTGTTTCTGTGGCAGGCACAGACCTAGACTGTTCCGCGGTGCCCTGTGCATTTGGGTTCCTCCTTCTGTCACCGCCCAGCCCGCAGGTTGGGAGACACAGATGAGGAACAGGAGTATCAGGCTTCGAGGATACTTTGAAGCCAGATCTGAGCGCTGTTGTTTCTGCATTTCTGCCGACAGTTGCACAGAGTGCCGGGCCTCATCCAAGAAATGGATTCTGTGCTCAGATCGTGTTTCCCCTGCGCAGGGAGCCCAGCTCTCTGCTTTGGTGAGCACGCTGCTGCCCTGAAAGGCTATCCCGGCGCCCCGCTGTGCAGGCTGCCCATCATCTGGGCTCCCCGTTGTCCAGGCTTTTGTCTCCCTGTTTTCTGTGGGTACAGAAATGTGCAGTGAGTCCGGCCTGATCTTCCCTTTGTAGCTCTGTTCTGTGCACACTGGTGGGCCTGCCAAGCCTCAGAATCAGCAACGGCTTTGAGGAACTGCTGCCAGGGGTCTGGCGAGAGGAGGGACCACTGTAACTTTCTCCCGCCCTTGGAAGTCTTGCTGACGACTTTTGCTGGCAGACATTTTATTGTTTTGTGTACAGATTCTGCTCTTGAGCGTGTCTGAAATGCTTGTGCATCATATGGTGTAAGATGCCTGAGAAAGGGGGAGTCTGGTTTTATCTCCTTCCAGTGTGCCAGAGCTGACTCTTCAGTAATGCGTGTTTTGACCAATGAATTGAACTTCAACTCTGTGTTGTATTGGGGTCTCATGTAAACTGGTTCCCTTCAGTGGTTCTGGAGAACCATCCCACTGCCCCGTTTGTCTTCCACGTGCCAGCATCACATTGGTGCCAGCTGTATGTAGAGTGTGTTTCGTGTCCACGTTTATATGTGTCTTGTGGCTCTGGGGCAGAGGAAGATTTGGGTAGATGAATGATGGGTCAGGGGGCAGAAGGTCTGGTGGAGGTTGGAGGGAGGGGTGAAGTGAAAAAGGACCCAAAGACTGTCACGTTATGTAAAATGACTCCTCTGTGCATGCAGAATTCTGAAAACTTATTCAGCAAGTGAACTAGTAGCATCTAAGGAATAAGGCACTAAACAGAGAACAAGTTTATCAGGGGGGAAGTGAAAAGATAACATTGCACTTGCTTAGCTTTTGTGTCCAGGACTTGCCGTGCCATGGGTTCTCTCATGACTTTGAACATGGCGGAGCGCACTTGCCCTTGGCCTGTGCAGATGTGCAGATGTTACTGTATCCAGGCACCCCACGCCTGACGGCTGCCCTCTGGCACTCACACCTGGGCACCGATTCAGGTCCCCTGGACAGCAGCGCCCCGTGTCCCCCAGATGCCTTCTGGCTCCCTGAAAGCCCTGTGTTCCTCCACATGCGCTCTGTGCCCGTTTCTGCAGTGCTGCCCGAGCTGGACCGGCCCCACTCACACTGGGAGCCCGATGAGGTCGGGGCCTGTGCTTGTCCTTCGGCGGCCCTGCCCCCGCCCACAGGGCAGGTGGAGGTGTGCCTTGAGCTTTGTGCACTGACCCCACACAGGACTGACAGTTGACAGACTCACATAAGGAAGCTGGGCCACAGGAGGTGGGAGTCGGGTGGGGTGGTAGGTGAGTGTAAGTGCAGCAGGCACAGGGCTGTCCTGTCATTCTGTGCCCCACAAAGTCCTCCTCAGCGGCTGCTGGTGGCCTAGCCTGCTTCACGAGTGGCAATCATGGGCGGGTAGGGTTCATGCGTTTCGCAGGGCAGGCTCATTTGGCCAAGCAAGTTTCTGTCCTGCTAGAGTGTGGACCTTTCATCGTGTGTTGCTCTGTCTGTCAGATAGGTGTGGCCAGTCCCTGTACAGCTTATGACCGACAGTCAGACACTCAGGGTGTGTGTCAGTCACCTGTGTCCACGTCATGTCCCACCTTCCTTCATCACTGGGCCTGTCAGCCAGGCCTCCATCCCGGTGACCGTGTGACCAGAGGTGGACAGCGGGAGCCCGAGCCCGTGCCCGTTGCGGACGGCACACGTGGGTTAGCGCCTGCTGTCACCAGACATCACGGCATCCCAGGCTGGAGAGCCCGAATTGCCCGTGGGAGCAATTGAGTTGCCAGTGCTGCTGCCTGTGGGGGTGGAAGGTGGGGTCGGGGGTGCTGGGTGCCGGTCGGAGGCCATGTCTGGGAGGCTGGGCCTGTGCTGTCAGACTCGGGTCCGCCTCCCTGACCACCGCCCAGCTTCTCACGTCTGTTCAGGACCAGGCGTGGGCGCCAGTATCTGCGCTGTGCCCCCTTCCAGGCCCTGCAGAGTGGCTCGAGTGCCCCTGCCCCACCACCGCTCACAGAGTGACGGTCCCTGGGTTCAGCCCCCTCACAGGTGGGCATGCTGGTGGGCAGTGGTCAGGAGGCAGAAGAGATGCTTGGCCAGCACAGCTTTCCGCGTTGGTTTTGCTCACCTCACCTCCCTCAGCGCCACTGCGCAGCCACTGCAACCAGATGCTTCTACTCTCCCTGTTCCCAGGGCTGGACCCTGACGCTTGGAGGGGCCGAGGGGCTGGCCCAGGACCTTGCAGGTGAGCCTGGAAGAGGGCCAGCTCCCCGTCCTCCTCCTGGAGCCCACCTGAGGCCCTCGGTGACCGTGTGGCCGGACTTGTGTGATCCCCAGGCACCGAGGGGCCCGCCCTGGGCAGGACCCCTCCTCCCTCCCTGCCCGGCTCTAAGGCGCCTTTCTCCTCGGGGGACAGGAGCTCCTCACCCTGCCCCGCACCCCTGAATGAGCCTACACAGGAGAACCATCAGGCCCACATCACGCACAGCAGGACATTGAAAGGGAGGTGAATGGGGCTGACGTGTTCCACGGCCCGATGGTTGCTCACTGCAGGGCCGTGTCATGGCCCGAGTGGGCCCAGCTGCCTGCGTCCTGTCCCCGTGTCCCCACCCAGCCTGTGCCCTGGAGACCCTTCGGTGTCAGGACCGACGCCCTCGGCAGCAGAGCTCCTCGTGAGAATGGGGTGGCTGAGCCACACCGTGTCCTGAGTGCTGTCCCCTCTGAAGGGTCAGGGAGCTGGCTGGCGAGTGCTTCCCCCAGAGAGGTGAGGCCAGCTGGGCCGGGAGTCAGGGGCTTGGCTCTTTAGGGTTTGATGCCAAGAGGCCCAGCATTTTCTTTCTTTTTTCCAGATGGCATGACTTGTTAGTTTCTACTAGAAAAATCCAAAAGGATTTGCAAACTGCTGGGTAGAAGAGTGTGTAAAGGTCAGAGTTCAGTCTTTGTTCTGAGTGCCTGACCTGTGTGACCTTGTTAAATCCT
The DNA here is from genome assembly GCF_048564905.1 of Vicugna pacos. Classification (NCBI taxonomy): domain Eukaryota; kingdom Metazoa; phylum Chordata; class Mammalia; order Artiodactyla; family Camelidae; genus Vicugna; species Vicugna pacos. Next base: position 1,828,772 of record NC_132990.1, read on the forward strand.
CTGACTGCTTGCGATGTCGTATCAGCATCCCTGGTTCATTGACGAGGGGGTTGTGTACAGTGAGGCTGAGTACCTAGCACCTCCCAGCATTTTCTTAATATTCGTATAGACCGGTTTTTGTTCTCCCGGCTCAGTTGAGTGGGAGTGGGTTGAGTAAGCAGGCAGGCATCCGTCTCTCCCCCTCCCTGAGTGACCTAGGCCTGAGTGACCGGCCACCCTTCACGAGGACAGAGGACTTTGTGAGGTGTCCACCTGTCTGTCCAGTTGGTTAGCAAGGAGCCAGGGCTGAGGCTGTGATGGGGCAGGCGCACCGCTGGCGGGGGGGTGCTCCTGGTGGGTTTCCTGGGCAGCTGATTCAGGCCCCTGTGGACATGTCACAGCAGATGTCGACACGGGGCTGGACACGGGGCTGGGAGCGTTCGCCACCTTTCTTTATTGTCTGGATTGCGTTGATTTTTTGGCGTCTTCCTTTCACATGTGGTTGGTAAGAAGCAGGTGAAGGAATGCTCCCCAAGGGACCTGCCACCTGCAGGTATGACCGTAGGTGAAGGGGGTCTCCAGGCCACGCTGTCCAGCGGCTGGCAGCAGGCTGAGCATGGGTGGAACCTGCAAGACTGGCTTCAAGGCGCCCTGGGGGTTTTGCACAAAGTAGGAAATGTAGTTATCATCCAGGGTCTTCCTTCTAATGTAAGTTGACTGAAATAAATGCACAACCTAAAAGTTGAGAGTTATGTCTTACTCGGTGGACATTTCTGAGGACTGGACCCCCTCCGAGCCCAGGGTGACAGCCTGTCAGAGCCCTCTCAGAGACTGCTCTGCAGAGGTAGGGGAGGAGCCAGGATATATAGGAGTTTTACAACAAAGACGAGATAGTGGGAACACTAAAAGATTACTGTTAACTAAAGGAAGCAGACACCTCAAGTTAAAGAATCTAGTGCTTTTCTGTGTATGGGAAGGAGCAAATGACTGGGCTCATTGAAATCATTCCTTTGATCTGCACCTGGCCTTCTAGGGCCTGTATCCTGTTACTTCCGATCCTAAGTTCCCTCAGGGGGCACCACTGCGGGTGACTGCAGAGGCCAGGCTGCCTGATGGCCACAGCATTCTTTGTTTATTTATATGTCTTGCGGTATTTTCCGTTCACGTGTAGTTTTGTAAAGTGAGGTGCACACCGGGTGCCTTGTCCTTTAGGACTCAAGTGCATGAGAGTGTGAGAACTGGGCAGGGCACTGTCCCTGGGGGCTGGGCCGGACGAGAGGGCCAGAACCACACCAGAAACTCCACTGTGCCTGCCTGAAAAAGCGCCAGTGTTCAGGGGCCACATAAAAAGAGACTGGCCGGAAAGTGCCCAGGCTGGCAACTGTGGAGGAAGAATTCTGAGGTTACAGTTAACATCGAAATAGGGAGGGCTCTGAATGGGGGCGCTTGTAATCCTTCCAGAATTGGGGTAAAATTTGCATCTGAATGACTCATCAAGTCAAGATTGCCCTGGAGTACGTGGTTGCCTTCTAATTTTCCATTAACAGTTATTTGCATTTTCATTCGACCAGCATTCTTACAATTAATACTGTATTGCCAGCTGCCCTTCTCCTGACTTGTCCTAGCGTGGATTTCCGAGCTGGCATCGACCACACTGTTGGCATCACCCACATGGAGCGTGTGCGGGAGTGGTGCTCTCCCCTCTCGGCTGCCGCCATCCAGCATGGCACCTGGGTGGACGCTGAGCTCTCAAGTCTCTGGCTAACTCAGCCCTCACAAGGCAAGATAGGTGTTGTTTGGACTTCCCAGGATTAAAAAATTACAACTTAATTACTTTTCAGAAAATGGGAGACCACTTAGGAGATAAAGCAGAAGTTGTGCCCATATAGGGCCACATTACCAAATAGTAGTAGGGGTCTGCTGGGGTCTACGGGAGGCAGAATAACGGTCCCTCAGGATGTCAACATTCAAATCCTTGGGACCTGTGAATATGTTACTTTACGTGGTAAAGGGACTTTGCAGGTGTGACTAAATTAAGGTCGTCCAGATAGGGAGATGATCATTGTTGATCTGGGTAGGCCCTAAAGGTCATCATAAGGTTCTTAATGAGAGAGTCAGGAGGGCAGAGAGGAGAGAAGATGCTGTACTGCTAACGTAGGAGAGGAAAAACTTTTACTCTACTCTTAAGTTCGTTTTCTGGGGCCTGTGAATTAAACTGACAACAGATTATTAACAGGGGAAAAGCCATGCAAAATGTAATACTGTTACGTGCATGGGGGTTTTACACAAAAGAAGTAACAACCCAAAGAAGCAGGTAGACTTAGGGTTTATGTATCATTTTAACAAAGGGCAATAAGTTATGAAGTGACAGGACAAAGGGAGGGGGTTGGGTTCCTTGGAACAGTGAACTGTGGGAAGGTGATGCGGAAGGTAGGGTAGTTGAAGAACGTTTAGGAAGGGTGTTATGCAGACTCATCTCAGTGCCATACCTGGTACACTTTTTGAGAGAGAAATTTATGTCCTGCTTTTAGGTACCTGGAGGAGGGCATTCCTCTTGGTATCTGCTGATCTCGGGTGCCTTCAGCTCAAAATATTCCTTATGCCAAAGTAGCCACTTTGGCTTGTCCTCTTCACTGGCTTTTGAGGTGGAGGAACGAGCCACCAGCCGAGGAATACAGGACTCCTCTGGAAGCTGGAAAAGGCAAGGGGACAATTCTCCCGGGAGCCTCCAGATGGAATGTAGCCAACCCTTGGGTTTTAGCCCAGTGAGTCCCACGTCAGACTTCTGACCACCAGAACAGATTTGTGTTGTTTTAAGCCACCAAGTTTGTGGTGATTTTTTTTTTTTTACAGCAGCCATAAGAAACCAATGTCGTTCATTCCGTTAAGAAGTGGTTTTGGGCTCAAGGGAGCTTGACAGCCACTTATGGAGGGAAGATAAATGAAGCCCTTACTGAGCAGCAGAGAAAGTGTAGAATCTAGTGTGAAATTGCATCCTACGGGCCAGTGGTATTCAGACTTTAGGTAAGAATCCCCTGGGGGCTTACACAGACACAGGTTGTGGAGATGCAGAGGGTGCGGGAGCCGAGAATGAACCCACGGGTCGGAGCTGCTGTTGCTGCTGGCCTGGGAGGGAGCTTTGTGTCACACCATCTAGACCACAGGCACTGCCAGGTTTAGAGCAGAGAGCAGCTCGGGAGGGGCTGGAAGAGCTGCTGGCTTGCAAAGGGTGGTAGGATTTAACAATAGCAGGGAAGGAGGGGGGTGTGTGTGTCCGGGGACACGTCCAGTGGGAGTGGAAGCATGCTGGGGCTCTGCCCTGACCTCAGCTTCGTGGAGAGGGAACCCCCTGCTCGGGGCAGGAGCAGTCAGCGTTGGCCAAGCCGTCCAGGCTCCTCTCTCATGCAGCGTCTTTTCCCACCCCAGGGGCCTGCCCAGGAGTGCACTGTGCATGGGGTGCTCATGCGTTTGGCCCAGGCCCAGGCCGTGGGGCCTGGGTTTGCACGACCGAGAGGACACAGGACCATGTGAATGAAACAGGGGCGAGCAGGGCCCAGAGCCGTCCTGACCAGAGGCCCTGTGGCCGCCCCGTCCTTGCTGCTCACTGGGCGGCTGCTGGTTTTAGGTGTGGGGCCCTGCAGTCTGGCCCTAGGGACTTGGGGGTACGTCTTTTCCAGCTTGTGTTTCTGTGGGGTTCACTGTTTCAGCCCCGCAGTGGGCCCATGGGTTTCAAGAAGTATCTGTACAGCTATAGATTAGCTCTGTGTCGATGGCCAGCAAATTTATTTCCTTTGTGGATGTTTCTGGCTTGTTCTGTGCCTTTTCCTGAAAGTTAGAAGGTCTGAGTATTATGCCGGCAGCCCGCTCCCTGCCCATCCTTACAGGGTTGGGTCTGCAGGAGGGTTCACCCCTGTGAACTTGGTTTTTGGTGGCATTGCCCTCTCTGGGGTGGGAGTTGACTGTGGTCTCAGCTGTGTGTGTGTAGGAACGAGCTTTTGGAAATTGTTTACACTTTCCACCAGAGGTACTGTTGATGACGTCCCCTTTCAGGTGAAGACCGCGTCAGGAGCCTCCCCCAGATCCCACCCTGAGGGAGAATCTCTCCCAGTGAACCAGGAGAGCTGTGACCCCCCCGTCAGGTCTCTTTCTCTTTTAACCGCTAGCATCTGTATGTAACTAATTTGTTAGCTCCAGCATTCTCAGCTCTTACTTTATTTAAGAATAACACACACATGAACACCCCCACCCCCCAGACACCACACCCCCACATTGCACACACACTGCACACACCATACACACACCTATACATTACGTAGGTCACACACAAACATGTATTCCCGCTGAGCTCAGGTCTCTTTTGGACGTCAGCCTGGGTGTCACCATGGAGTGTGTGGCTTAGATATCTTGGTGGAAGAGGGAGCCTTGGTCCACAGGGTGACCAGCAGCCTCTTGCTGACGTCCTCACTTCTGGAGTTTCCTGGAGCCTGGCTGTCCAGACCCTGACCCCTGACTCCACCTTGCACTGAGCGTCCCCAGTCACATGGTGGGAGTAGGGCAGCCATGGAGTGGGAACCAGCGCACATGGGACAGGCCTGTCTGACTGGGCAGGCTATGGGAGCCCACTTTTCAGAAGTACCACTACATCTCCCAGCCACGGTCTGGCCCATCCTGGAACTCAGACACTGGGAGACGGCCCCCAGTCCTGCTCCCGCACGCCAGTGTTGCCTGTGTTCTCCACACAGAAAAGCCCGTTCCGGCGGGTGGGCCCTGGCAGAAGGGGCGAGTCAGCGGGGGCGGAGGTTCGGGAAGGGGAGTCGGCTGCCGGTACTCCAGCACTGTCTCCTATGCTCCCCGATGCTGCCCAGCCCTCCACCTCTCTCCACGTGCAGGGGAGCTGTTCTGCCTCCCCTGTGACTCTTGCGTCTTGTAGAGAAGAGCCATGGAAAGGTTGGATGTCAGGGATCCCCAGACGCTGGTGTCTTCTCACTTGTCCCAGCTCCCTGCACGTCTGAGTGACCCCCTCGTTGGCTCCGGCACCCTGGGGTGCCAGGTGCAGTGCTGGGTGGTGATGATGCGGCTGTGGGTGGGCACACCTGAGGCACGTTGACCGAATGCCCTCTTCCCTGCCTCGGAATGGAGTATTACACGATATAGACAGGTCACGTTTTCTGCATCCATTCCTTCATCAGTGGACACTTGGGATGCTTCCACCCTTTGGCTTGTGAAAAAGGCTGCCATGAACATGGGTGTGAGACCCCACTTCCAGTTCATTTGAGTGTAGACTTGGAAGTGGAATTAATAGATCATGTGGCAATTCTGTGTCTAATTTTTTGAGGAAACGTCCATATAGTTTCCCACAGCAGCTGCATCGTGTCATACTTGCACCCCCAGTGCACCAGAGTTCCAGTGTCTCTACACCCTTACCAACACTTGTTTTCTGTTTTTTTGCTAGTAGCTACCTTATAAGGAGCATGAGGTGATTGTTTTTGCATTTCATTAAAGCCTCAGCTTGGAAGCTAACCTAATTTTCCCGTGGTTATCAAGCATCATTCTGCAGCACCAGATACATGCCTGTTTTTCGGGACGTGCGAGTCCCCAGAGGGCATCTCGTGCTGCTTTGTTGACCGGAAACTCAGGGGAGAGCACAGAGGAGGCAGAGCTGGATGCCAGTCCACAGTCATGGGTGTGAGGCCCGTCTCTCCCTGTGCTGGCTCAGACCCAGCTGCTGGCTGGCGGGGGCCACTGCTCCAGGACGAGGTTGACGAGGACACTGGGCTGACCCTCCTGGGAGCTTTCAGGTTGAAAAGAGTCAGCCAGGTTGTGTTCGGGGCTTCGCGCTCACCCTCCGTCCCGGGACCTCTCGTTGCCTGTGTCTTGCCTTCAGCGCTTCCTGTGTGGGCCAGGATCGTGGGTTGCACAGGGGCTCTGCCCGCCTCGGCCTCCGCTCTCGCCTGGCTCCTCGGCCTCTGTGCGTGTGGGCACAGGTGTGCACAGGTGTGACGTGTCCATGCAGATAAGTGTGCGAGGTCCTTCTGAATGTGCACCTGTCAGCCCAGGCTTCACGTTGCTCTCGGAGTCCCTGTGGATGCTCAGGCTGCTTCTGCGGGAACTCTTTGGGGGGGCCGTTTCCAAGCTCTAAGCTGGGAGGCCGCTCGGGGCTCCCCGGGAGGGGAAACAGGCCCTGGAGGCTGCCGGAGTTGCGACAGAGGTGGAAAAGCACCCTGTTTTCTCAGGTCCTTTGCTCGTCTGAGCGGGACTCAAACCCACCATCCTAACCGGCCACAGATTTCCACAAGGAATTCTAAGGAGCCACAGGTGAACGGAGGTAACCTGGTGATCCCTGTGTTTGGTGGAGAATTCTTCCGGCAGGGAAGAACAGGGGAGCAAGGAGGCGGTGGCTGTGTGTGGACTTAGGGGGCGCTGGGTGAGGGGTACAGAGCCCGGCCAGGCTTTCCTTCTGCCTCGATGAAGGGGAACTGAACCCTGGAATGGGCAGGACCGTGGAGGGGAGCCCTGGCTGCCAAAGTCTTAGGGGGGGTGCACTAGGTGGTGCGGGGTGTGCGTTCCAGTCTTCCTAGTTCCGGGCTCCCCTGTCCTGGGTGCACTGCTCAGCCCCGTGGGCTTTCCGTTGGTTTCACATTCTCATTGCTGTCATTAGGAGAGGATGCTGGAGGGTGACCGCTTACCTCTTAGTGTTCCAGGGCTCTCGCTGTGTCGGGCATGATTTCCTCCGCTGTTAACAGCCTTTCCCCTCAGATGTGGGCCTCCAGGTCCCCCTGAGGTCCCATCTTGGCTCTCCAGGTGTGGGCAGCGCTGCCCAGAGGCACACGGGAAGCTGCCCGGTTGGCACTGGCCGCACTCTGCTGGCCCTACGCCCTGATTCCGTCTTGTTTGCACAGGGCCCGTGGGCATTTGCACCTGGGCCCTTGCGTGAGCATCGATCGGGGCTTTCATCCCCCGAGACTCCAGTGTTACAGGATTGGGGGCTGTGGGCCTCTCACAGGGCTATCCCGACGTGGGCCTCAGTGGGTGGGGGTGGAGGTGTGGCAGAGCTGTGCGTGGCCGGGCTCGGGAGGCCCTGCTGTGGCCTGGCTGTGGGGCATGGCTCCGTGCCAGTCCCGCTCCCATTATAGACTCTGATGGCCCTTCATCTCTTCAGAGGCACACACTCCAACCACTTAAGAACTTGCTAATCTGATGGCAGCCGCATCCTACGTCGGTGAGGGCTGTTTGATTTATATTCTCAGAGAGACAGCGTTCTCACCAAGAGCCACGGCGGACTCATCCCAGTGACTGAGTGATTTAGAAGTAAACCAACAAAGTGTATTGAGTGAATGCAGGCATCGAGGTGGCTGGCAGCCCTGGGTGCCGCTCCTGCTGCCCCTGCATGCGCCTCACTCTTGGGGCACGAGAGGTAATGAGGGGTGGACAGGGGCACAGAGTGGCCGGTACTGTGGTGCGGGCACCAGGAAGGCAGTGCAGGTCCCCAGGTGTGCGTGGTGCACTGGAGGGGCCGAGGGTGCCTCTCCTGCCTGGCCTTGGCTTTCACTGGCTGCCTCTGTGCAACCCCAGTGCCCTCCTCCCTTCCATGGGCTTCCTACTCTTCTGCTTGGGAATACGATGTTAGGTCATTGCATGAGTCAGTTGCTCACATCAGCAACACTTGTCCCCAGGTGTTCTCAGGTGAGCAGGTGCCACCTTGCAGGGTGACGCTTTTTAGGACAAGGCGTGAGAGTCACAGGCCCAGACCAGAGGTGCTTGGAGGTGCACAGAAGATCTGGATTTCTGTAGTAGATTTTAGTATTATCACTGAATGTCAGTTACACTGTGCTGACTGGTGTTATCAGTAGCCCACGCACTTTTTGAGGCCAGCTCCGTCTCACAGCTCAGGGGTGAAGTGGCTGACCTGGAGTCACACAGCTAGTAAGGGGACCCAGAGCTGGGACCCAGGCTGCTGGGCCCAGCACCCAGAGTGATTTATAGCTCTCTGGGGGTTAAAGGGATGGGGCAGAGCAGCAGAGACGCGGAGGTGAATGAGGTGTGACACCGGGAGAGAAAGACTTGCATAACCAGCGTTGGCCTGCAGACTGGAAAGTCCAGGTCCTGGTCTGAGGACTGGAAGTTCTGGATGTGGCCCTGAGGGCGGCAGGACTGCACTCTAGGGGACTCAAGGCCACCTTCCTCTTTGCTGTGCGGTGGCCTAGGGGCAAATGCTGCTGTTTGGAAGTGACATGATTGTTTTGTAAGAAAGATAGGAAAAGAAATAATGCATTTTCTAATGTAAACAAATTAGAAGGTACAGATAAGTCCCAAGAAGATATTAAAGATGCCTCAGAAGTCGCCTGCTCAGAACTGAGCTCCACCCGCACCTGGCCCCCGTCCTCTTCCTGCACGGTGGTCACGGCCAGCCTGCCTGGTGCCCCGGCTCTGAGATCAGATCCACTTGGCCCCAGTGAGCTCACCTGCAAAAGCAGGTGGTGCTGCTCTGCTGGGATCAGGGAGTCGGCTCCAAGGAGTGTTTCGAGTGGTGACGCCTACACCCAGAAGGGCGGGGGATTTCATTGGCTTTTTTTTTTCTACCTGAATAAGCTTACATTTAAGTGCTGTTTTACCATCTCCTCTTTGCATCTAGTAATACATCGTGTTGATCCGTACTTCCCAGTAAGCATTGGCTTGATGGTCTGTGCCGCCTGCCAAGCGGGCTGTATTGTTATTTATTTGGCCAGTTCCTGATGAGTATACATTTAGATGACAGTTTTTTACTTTTGTTAAAATGGAGCGGAGTGAACGTTCTGGGCTGGCATCCCTTTGAACTTGTGGGATTGATGTCCGAGGAAAGAAGCATGGCAGAGCTTGTCAGTCTCCTCCAGAAAGCCAGGCCCGGCTCCACCCTCACCAGTGAGCAGTAACTTTGGCGGGGGGCCTCTTGGCCTGGGACAATGTGGTCCACGGGCCATGCTGTTGGCCAGGTGCCAGCCCTTGCCTGGGGGGGGTGCTTTGCAGCTGGATAGCAGGCACCCCCAGGAAGACAGTAAGTTGTTTCCCACTGAAGACTGAGGGGCCTGTAAGCCACTGATAGTGAGTGGGATCCATGCAGGTATGTGTTTGAAGTAGGGGCCAGGGAGGGCTGCCCAGTGTGATTCTCCTTGGGTTTTGGGGACAGTAGAGAAATGGCCCCAGGGACCTCACAAAGGGCTGGCAGGAGTCAGGGGTCTTGTCCCACTGCTGAAAGGTGCCTTGGTATGGCCTGAGTGGGCCCAGCTGCCTGTGGCCCCACCCAGGCTGTGCCCTGGAGACCCTGCTGTGTCCGGATCAATGCTGTGTATGGAAAGTGTTTGGTATTTTGCTAAAATAGCTTAGCCAAAATTTTGGTTTTGGTTTTTTAAAAAAATTTATCAATTTGAAATTTACCAATAACTACAGAAATTTACCGTAACTCAGTTGTCTTGACCAACTACCAAGGAAGACAGGGTCTTAAATTTTGAGACTCTGATATGAGCCCAGCACCAGTTAGATGCAGGGTAGCCCAGTGAATGACAGGGTAACCCAGAGCTCAGGACGGAGACAAACAGCCCAGTGCTCCCAGATGGCCACCACGTTAAGGTGCCCAGCATCTCCTAGAGAAGGAACAGAGTCTCAAGGGAGAGATGTTGCCCCAAAATGCAGCAATCCTGCAGCAACCGTGCTAGGCTGCTGGGGTGCAGGGGACGCATGAACCCTGCACTTTACACCTTCAGCCAATAGGCACCAGATGTTGTTTTCTGTAGTTTTCTTTAGGCCATTTGAATAAATTCAATTCAGATAAACTTTAATTTTCAAAAGCTCTTGCTTTGAGAATCCCAAGCTTACCAGCTGGACACAGAAGGGTCACCTGCACGGTGAGTCAGGAGGACGTGACTGTTAGAATTCTGAGGGGTGAGCCACACGGCTGGGCTGCACTGAGCAAGTCAGGCGTTCAGGAGAGTGAAGCAACTAAGGAACGCCTCGGTCGGCTTTGAACCCTGTAAAAGACGTTACCCGTTTTGATTTCCCTTTCTCTGCACATTTTGCTTTATCTTCTGAGACCTTCCAGTATGCCTGTGAGGAGGAATGAGGGTCCCTAGTGCATGTTCCCCCTTTCAAAGGAGGTATTGGTATCAAAAATGTACAGTTTACAAAGCACATGGTGGTGTTCACAGCACCAGTATTTCCTGAGACAGTAACACCTGAAGTTGCAAAGTGAGGCCCGGAGAGCAGATACTGGGGCCCTGGAGCAATGGGGGCCTCGTCATCGTTCTAGCTGTTAGTGTCACCTGGAAGGCTGCTCCCGGATGACCGTGATTCACAACAAAACAACTGCAAAAACTAAACGTTTATAAGTGGGGAGGACTGAATTATCAAAAAAAGCTACACCACAGGCATTTTCAAATATCACAGTGGGTTTTTCCATCCCTTCCAAAGTGATTCTCCAGTCCGGTAAAAAGTCACTGCTGTTTACTTTAACCATCAGTGAAATGGCAGGATTGAGCCTTTAAATGGTCTGTGACGGCAGCAGGTGAAAGTGATGGAGCAGCACGGGTGCTCGGGTCAAGTGTTCCCACAGATGCACAAAGCTCTGGTCTCCTGCTCCTTCTGCACCGGATGAGTCAGGGTGGTGGTGCCTCGGCCCCTTGCCCTGCAGAGAATGGAGAGCAACAGCCTGCATCACCGAAGGCACCCACGTTCCTGCCTCCCCCTCCCTCGGACTCTCCATCTGCTGTGTGACATGCTGGGACTGATGCCAAAAAAATCTATTTTTCCCAGAGGATCAGAGCCGGCCGTCGGGCGCTCAGAGGCCAGGAACCACACAGAGCTTCTGCACGGCAGTGAAGTGAATCCCCCAGCAGTGTTTCCAGAGGAATGGGAGTCCTAATCAGGCCCCATGAAAGCAGAACAAAATCCCATTTCAAACAGCAGCTGCCTTTAGAAAAACTAAAATGCAGAGTTTAAGCATCATCTACATGCATCGCCTGAGGACATGGGAACGGAACTCTGACGGGCCCTTGATCACATTTTTATGAGTGGCACTGAAGCGTGGCTGTGGTCCTTTCAGTTTTCTTTTTATGTCTACAGGGCCCTAGGCCTCTCAGTCACCCCAAGGGGCCACTGTGACACCACTAACAGCAATGTGGGCTCTCACCAAGCAACTGCAGGCCGGCGTGTGTGTGCAGTGGAACCGCAGTTCTCCCAGGATGACATCCTGAAGGGCAGTGTCAGCCCAAGTCATGGGGAAGGTGAGGCTCAGAGGAAGGGGGTTTAAAGAACACGGGGAGTAGGGGCTGAGTCCCAGGAGGCAGGCCCCTAGGCTCCCTCTGCTCTGAGCACCCTGCAGTTTTAAGTACTTTATTCTCCCAAGGTGATGTCCAGAATCTCATTTATGTGAAACAGAAATTGAACACTATTCCTGCCTGACTGGAGATTAAAAACTATGAGGCCTGGGGCAGAACATGCACAAGATGAATGTGGACCAACTTGATCCCAGAGAACAAGAAAACCACACCAACTGCTGGGGTCGTGTCTAAGGACTCGGGAGCCCAGAAGAGGCTGTCAAGAGGCCAGGAGAGGACAATGCAAGCATGGAGTAAGGGTCTGGCCTGCGATGGCTCTGGACACTTCCAGCACGTTTACATCCATGAGCCATGGTCATACTAAAAAAAAAAAAAAAAAAAAAAAAAAAATCACACTCACTATTTCCCTTTGGAGAGAATGAACTAATTATTTTGAAAACTTGTAAATGAAGGCCCGGATTTCAAGGACTGATCCTGCCATTTCTAAAGGAACCAGCCTGGGAAGATGTCATTAGCTGGTGACAGACAACATTCCAGCTCACAGACAGAGAAGGGCAGGAAGGGTCAGAAGATCTCATTTTGCAGTCCTTCAATGTGCACGTGGCTCTGGGCTGTGATGGAAAGTGGCTTGGTGGAGGGTCCCACCTCTCACAGGAGCCAGGCCAAGGCTGGGGGCCAGACAGGACTGCAAGTGGCTTTCCCAGTGAGTGGGCCCAGGGCAGCTCCTAGAAACAGACCTCAACAGAGTGCCTGGCCACACAGACAGCCTGATTTCAACCCCATCAAACAGAACAGTCAATTTATGAGAGAGTCCATGAAATGTGAACACTGACTATTTGATGACACTGTTTTGGACGTGATAATGATATTCTGATTATTCTAAAGAGGGGGAAAAAAAAGTGGCGTCCTTTCCTATAGGAGATGCCCAGGGAAACATTTGCAGATGAAGAGTGTTTGGAATTTGCCTCAAAGCCTCCTGGGGGGCACAGAGGAGGAGGACACGGGAGGGAGGATGGGGGTGAACCCCTGCCCTGCAGGAGCCCTGATGGTACAGGGTTCATCACATCACTCTCTCCACTGCCATGTATGTCCAAGGCCCCGGGGCCATGACCTGCAGCACAGCCCGGAGCTGGTGGGTGGCACGAGCCCTGAGGACCTGCACTCTCAGCACTATGGGTGAAGTCAGGTTGCTCTCACCACTGCAAATGTCAAAGGCCGTCTGGTTCTCGCACTGCTGCTTTATGGCCTTCGGAAGAAATTCTGGAAGAAAATGAAAAGGAATGATGTGTGGTGATAACGCCTGCGTTTTGTTTGCTCAACATCCCCCCACGGCTCTGCTCTCCCCACATCCTCAGCCACGGACTCCATCTGCTGAGGAGCAGAGTGATGGGAACACAGAGGCCCCCTGGGGGACAGCCTTATACAGACAAGACATCAGGTGGAGTTACAGGAGTCGGGGCTTCCCATTCCTTGGGCCGGCCTGGGATGCAAAGTAGACATGGGGACCCAGGCCAGGGGGACAAACGCCTGCCTGGCTGCCCAGCTTCCTCCCCGTGTGGCCGCTGTGTCTAGTTGGTAATGCGATGGGAAGGAAGGGAACGGAACCCGGGTTTCAGTTTGCCTCAGAGACTCTGGCTTCCCAATTCCTGTAATCCTCATTGAGGGCGACTGTCAGAGCTAAAAGACCAGAGGGCGGCACAGAGGCTGAAACCTACCTGTACGCATGCACATGCCTATGAACGCATACAGATACACACACACACACACACACACACGCACTGGTCATGCATGAGTAGCTGACCTCCTGCAGGGGACAGGGCCACCCGATGGCCTCGCTCCTCCAGCATCACTGTAAGTCTGCACCCATGGGAACAGTGGTCATGGGCTCTGTTTGTCACTGAGTAGAAGCACCCGATGGAAAGAACAGTCCTGTGCTGAATACAGCAACTGTGGGGCTGGGGGTCCACAGGTCGCCTGGCCCCAACACTGCCCTCAAGTCCTGGCCTCCCCAAGCACTCTCTGCAAGGGTCCCTGTCAGGGGCTGCAGGACAGCCCTGCTCCAGATCAGGGAATCGGGGCAACTGAGCACCAGGGTTTGCCCCTGGCCTGAGGCCCCACCAGGATCCCAGAGACACTCTGAGATAGACTGGTTCCTAACTTCTCAGGAGGGAGCTTAAACCAAAACGCCGGCATAAGCAGAGGCAGGACCCTTGCTGACCACACCTGGGGGATACAATTAAGTGATGGCAGAAGCCCCCATACTCTGCAGATGTGCTGCCCTGGGAAGCCTCACACGGAGTCCACTGGCACACAACCTCTTCACACCAAGTGCCCTCTTGCAATGTGGCGGAGCAGCTACCTTCCCCTCACCCCTCTCCACTTCCCTGCAGGTCCCAGGAATCAGCCATCCTCACCTCTTCCTCTTCCTTCCACCCTCACCAAGCCAACCCATCTCCAGGTCTATCTGTCCAGCTGACATCCCTGGGATCCTCCCTCTCCAGAAGCTTCCCTTCACCCCTGCCATCACCGTCAGCATCCTGACCATCTTTCAAGACATCTGAGGGGCAGCCAGCTCCCTCACTTCCTCTGCCCAACCCCCAACATGCCACAGGCCAGCATTTGTCTAGCTACCTGCCCTGCTGCTCCCAGACACCTTGGGCCAAACCTAACCTCCCAAGAGGGTGTGGGGAGAAATTTTGGCTTCCTGTTCACCTGATTGAGTCATTGCCTCCAGGAAGCTCTCCCAGCTCCTTCCTCATTCTGCTGCTTCCTCATTCTGCCCAGGTTAAGTTACCTCTCATATCCCCTGGTGTCCCTGTCTGGACACCACCAGCCTCAGCACACCCCTGCTAGCAATTAACCGACTCTGTGGACCAAACAGCTGGAAAGGGAGAAGTCACAGAGACACACAACCTAAGAAGATGAAAGTGACCTCAGGCACTGAAATGTTGATGAAAGAAACAAAATATTCAGTCAAAGGGCGGGACGATAAAGTTGAGGAGGTTTCCTAAGACTTGACCAATGTGACAGAGATGAAAACTTGGACAGAAAAGATAAGAAAGGTGGAAGATAGCTTCAGGAGACCCTCATGTGACTGCTGGAGCTCCAGGAGAGAGTGAAAATACAAGGGGTTATCAGAGAAATAATAAAAAGATGTCCAGCAGCTCAGTGGGTGCAGAAGCAGAGAGCACGGCTCCCTGCAGGTAGCCGTGCCCAAGGATGGAACAGAGCGAGGTGCATCTATGCAGCCACACTGGGGGCTCACACACTTTTGCAGAAACAGGATTATTCACCAAGCAGCAGAAGTGCCCTGAGCAGCAGAACAGGAGTTGTGTAAAATGCAGCTCCAAGAGTGCCCAAGGGGACCTAGCCTCCCACCCTTCCTGTGCACACCACCCCCCATAGGATGCACCCCACTGCCTTTGCATGTGCTGGTCTCACCTCCTGAGCATTTACCCTCAGGACCTCCTGGTGGCTGGCTCCTTACCACAGGTACGCTGGTCTCAAGGCCACCTCCTCCCAGGCTGCCCACCCCATTCCCATCCGCCTCCTGTTTTATTTTCTTGAATTGAGTCTTGAAAATGCTCAGTGATGTGGTCCCTTCTAAGGTAGGGCAAATGGGGTGGGGTGGGAGGCAAATATCCCAGTTAGAAGACTAGAGCTTTAGCTGGAGAGAACCAAGGTGAGGCCTCAGTGGCAGAAAGTTTCACAACACACTACCCAGAACGAACAGGAATTTAGAAAGGACCTCATACAGGCATTCACAACCACAGCTCTGGGAAAGGCCGAGCTGCCCTGACAAACACGCCAAGTGAGTCTCAGCAGGATGCCTGGAGGGTCTAGTCTCTTTCTAGGACCTGCAGGAAGGGCTGCTGTTCACGTAGGCCGCTCAGACTGGTTTAGGTGACAAGAGAAACATTCCTCTTAATCACCTTGAGCCTGGACCCACCTAGAGGCCGGGCGGCTGTTGAACCAGCCGGGTGGCCATTCCTGGCCATTCCCAAGGCTGCCCTGCCCACGGCAACCGGAGGGAGGATGGGCTGAGTTCTTGCAGAAGCACATGCAGGCTTCCCAGCATGGGTTTCACCCAGCTCTGAACTGTCTTCATCTCATCAGCAGATGCCAGATTCCCAATGGGCATGATTAGACCCTGCTTCTTGTCCCCAAATGGTCTTTAAAAAAATCGACATGAATAGCCAAATGTCAGGAGGGTCCATGCCACCCTCCTCTTTGGGGAGAGGTGTGGGGGCTGCACGTTTTGCTTTATGACGTTGGAAGGGTATATGCTTATTCTTTTTGACAAGTAGGCACTGCTTTGTATAGCTGTAAACTGCCATGCAAAGCACACCATACGCGCGCGCGCACACACACGCACACAGCCACTGTGCACTCACCCGGGAACATTGGCTCGGCAATCACTGACAGGATGTCACACTAAGAATTGAAGCCAAAATGTTCAAATGGAAGCAACTGGACAAAGCGCCCATCCTGCTGGCTTTCGTGGACATTACTGCTGGGCGCTGAGTGTTGGGAGTGTGCATTTAGGCTCCTGCTTGTGAAAGTGTCACACTGAGACAGGAGTGTCACACAGACAGACACGATGTCACACCCATTACTGACACAAAAGTGTGCTGGTTCAGGAGTGCACAAACCCACTTTAACTGTCAGGAGGATGGAATCCAGAGAGGTCTCTGAGCCCATCACTCAGATGCCCATCAGTGCCTGTCACACGGCAGCTTTCCACTCCAGTGGCCTTGAATTAAGTCGGGGGTGGGGTTAGAGCAGAGGAAACAGGGCAATGACTGTTACATGTTTCACATGTGTCATGTACCTGTTGCAGGTCCAGTCATGCACGTGTGTATCAGACCATGTGTGTGCACAATGCATCTCTGCGTGCATTTGTGTGCACTGTGCATGTACATAAGCGTGTACCCATGTGCCATCTGCAAGTATGTATCTGTGTGTATTCATACACAGACACCTACAGGTATGTGCACTGTGTTCACACGTGCGTATGTGTATACGTATACACATATGCATGCACACCTGTGCTGTGTGTGCTTTTATGGCACAAAAATTCCAGTCAAGCACTGCATTCCTTGATGTGACCAGTGACTAGAGGCTGGGGTCCTCTAAGGCAGGCACCATGGACCAAAGGTGCTATCTGGGGTCCGTCACACCCACCCCACACCTTAGCTTCCCTTTCTGGGACCAGATGTCTGGCAGGAGGGGGTGGGTCACAGAGGGGACACCACTCACTACCACTTGTGAGGCGTCAGTGCTTCCGTCAACAACAGGATGCTAAGCCAGTGCCCTCACTGGCGTCCCCAGGGAACCCATGAAAGGGGAGCCTGATGACGGCTGTTGACAGTTGCTGGGGGGGCCTGTTCTGGCTTCCTATCTACTGGGTTTGCCCATACAGGGCAGGTGAAGCCCCACATGCCCTCCAGGCCCTGTGGCCAGGAGAGCAGAAGAGACACACCTGACCGCGCCTTCCCCTCCCAGCCACGGGCAGACAACACAGCGGCTACCCTGAGACCATGCCCTGCCAGGCCCGACGTCCCTGCCTCCAGGCTGCCCCCCACCCCAACTCCTGGCTGCACCCCGCTCCCCTTCCCCACCCCTGGCTGTGGTGCTAATGTCACTACCATCCCAAATGGCCTTGTCCTCTCAGGAATCAGAAACTGGTTTCAGGAGCTCTCTGTGTCACACACACACGACAGTTTATTGTTTCAGTTTCCCCAGAACTTAGAACTGATCCTGGGAGCAGCACTCCAGCTGCAGGGGCCATGCTCAGCCTTGGAGTTGAGTCCAGCTGGGCCACCCCCACCCCCCAATGACACCCTGGCCAACAGAAAAGCATACAGGACACCAGCTTTCCACTCAGGTGGCCCTGCAGGGGCAAACATGCCAGTCATGTTGTCACGACATGCTTTGCCCCTCCTTCCTGCACCCAAACCCGGGCACGTGTGCCATGTGCACTGGATGGGGGCCAGGAAGGAGGCAGAGGGCAACGGAGTGACAGATGCACATACCAAATAATCAGCAGTTGATCAGGGATGACGGACAAGTGCTCAGAAGGGAGTCACACCACCCACGTGACATCGTTCCACCCTTCGCACAGGGACACGCACAGCACTGTCTCTTTCTGGGGGGCATGTGGCACCTGCGGAGGGTGGGTGCATGTGTCCCTGAGCCCAGGCAGCTTAGCACTGGGAAATATAAAATAAGCCTCCTCCCCTGGCCTGACTTTTCCTGTCGCCCGCCCCGGGGAGGAGTGTGTGTGGTCAGGGGCTGCTGGTGTCATGGGAAGCTTGACACCAGATTCACCCCCAGGCATGTTCCCCAAGGGCAGGAGGACACCATGTGCACTAGGAAATATCTGAAATGCCACTAAAACTGGTGTTTCAGGCTCTAGTTTGACCTGCACAGAGGGCAGACTTAGGTAAAGGGCACTGCTGAAAAGTCTGGCCTTACCTGGAATTTATTTGCATTCTTAATTTTCTCCGTATCTTATATAACCTTCCTACTTTCAAAAGCAAGTCCAAGCATGCTTAATCCTGCTAATAATGAAATTAAATTAAAGTACCTTATCCTCCACGAGGCAAAGAGGCAGTTTAAAAGGGTGACTGATGCTAGCAGCGCTGGTGAAGGGGTTGGGGGGAGGATTTCTGAGGGTGATTCTGAATTTCCAAATTGCTGCTACCACCTAGTGACTCTCGGGCAGTAATCCTACAGACAGGCTGGGTGTGCAGAGCCACGTGGACGGGGACAGCCCTGCAGCACTGGGGGCTTGAGGGCATCTGGCAGCACGCGCCTCTGCCGGGGGCTGGTTAACAGATACGTGCAGGGGACCAAGTCACCTGTGCGAGATTCAGCAGGGAGCACACAGCACCTGACCACACGGAAAGGCAGGTGCCGGGCGGGCAGGGCAGCAGGCCAGGGTGGCCCGTGTGTGTCCCGGGAGGAGGTCTCCATACACACAGAGACACAGACACAGATCCAACTGTTAGCAGTGATTTACCTCTGGGCAGGGAGAATGACCAGGGAACTCACTTTTTATGTTTGTTTTTAAAACAAAAAATTATACTTTATATTGCTTTGTAAAAAAATTTAATACATTAAAAATGTATGTCTTCTCTATACTCAAGGCAGTGAACAAATCTTACCCCCAGCGTGTTCCCCTGTGGAGAGGGGTGTCGTGTTCCACACGCCAGCCCATTTCTTGGTGTCAGTGTCTATTCTAGTCATGTCTTTGCCCTTAGCATTTACATAAAAATGAGAAGTGGCTTCCTTTCCTGCACACACTTAATGCTTTTTAGGACCACAAAGTAAAGTAACAGGAGAGGCCGCCCTCCTCCGCCTTACCCTTGGAGCTGTCTTAACAGCTCAACATAGTACTGGACGGAAGAATCCAGCCTTCCTTTCAATTCCCTTACTGCCAAAGATTCCAAAATACGTCTTGAAAATAAAGTGCTCAGCAAACAAAATCCAAAGACACATGATCCAGGGGGGGAAAACCAGAAGAAAAAAAAACCTTGTAACATAGATGCTCAGGATTGGAATTGCTAATTAGTGCAGAAAGAAAAGATCTAACGAAGTACAGAGCCCTGGCCCCAGAGAGCAGGTAACTAAACACATGATGTATATAACCAGCCAATAACCATGGAAAGGGCTAAATATCCCTGGAAGTGAAGCCATGCCCAACAGCCGCCCCCACCCCAGCTGGCATGACAGGTCCTCGTGACTGCCACGCACACGGACACCAAAGACTAAGCAGGCAGCAGGCATACCGAGGGGTGAGCAGAAGTGACAGCCTTGCCTGCCCATGCATAGCATCTGAGTAGCTTGAAAGGGTATAAAGGGGAGATGGGGGGCTTGCCTTTTGTTTTTACAAATTAAACTGGCCTTTCTCTTTCCTCTCAAACTGGAAAAACATGATTGACCAGGGATTAATTGACCAAAATTAAGATTAATCACAAAACGATTCAAATCGAGGGCAGGGTGACACGGAGAGCCTCTCTTTCACATCAGACCTCACCGATGACCCATCCCCAAAAGAGGAGATGGAGCATCTGGGTCCCTGGCCCAAAGGCCTCTGCCCAGGAAGAGGGGAGAAGCAGTAGGGGAGAGAAGAAAAAACAGGCAGTGCACCTGCTGCCCTGTGGGCTTTCCCTCAAACCAGCTCCAAGGGACGGCGGCCAGGTCCCAATCTTTGCAGGGACCAAGGGTGAACCTTCTGTGGGATTCAGCTTCCCACTGAAGCTTCTACAGTGCCAACTTTACTAAACTGGGAGACAGACTGAGAAACAGTGATTTTACCTGTATCTCGTGCTTCTCAAATGTACCCGCGCCCAGCGAGGGCCGCCCAGGGAAGGGGCGTCCCGAGAAGCGCCGCGAGCAACGGCCCAGCCCCAGCGGCCTGACCCGAGACCCTCGGCGGCGGACAGCAGAGCCTCGGGGTTGGGGTCGCGGGGCCGGGGCCGACGCCATAACCGCGTTCGCCGACACCGGGATGGGTTCCGCGCAGGCGGGCGCGGCCGGCGCGCGGGGCGCGGACACTCAGCACTCGACGCCGCGGGAGCCCTCGCCGAGGTGGCAGGTTGCTGCAGCGCGGCCCCCTGTCGAACACCTGCCCGCGGGACACCTCGGGGCGCGCGCCCGCCCCCGCCGCCATGTTGTCTCCCGGGCCGCCGCCGCCGCCGCCGCCGCGCTGGGCACCAAGCTCCGCGGCCGCCGCCTGGCCATCGCCGCGCCTCCCGGAGGCGCCGCGACGCTGCCGCTGCAGCCGCCGCCGCTGCTGCCGGAGGGAGCAGGACGGGCCCCGCTCGGGAGGCCCGGCGGAGCCGCCGTCCGCTCGACCAAGGACAGCCTGCCTTCCTGCCTGCCCGTTAGGCGGGCGGAGGGAGGGGCGCGGCCGGGCAGCGCATGGGCACGGATCGATAGTACGAAGTATGCCAAAGTGATGAGGGATGTTGAGGATCGGAGAGTATATGTTTGTGGGTGGGGAGGGTTATGTGCGAAATCTGTATTTTCTGCTCAGTTCTGCTGTGAACCTGAAACTGCTAAAAAAAAAAATAATAAAGTCTATTAAAAAAAACTTCAAAAAAAAAAAAAAAAGCGTAGGTGCTCCAGATCCTTGGCCCCTGACTAGAGGATTAGGGAGGGTGTGGCTGAAGGCCCCGAATCCTTGGGCTGTATCACTGTACACTTTAAAAGTAGGTGTTCTATTTTTCAAGTTTGTCTCATACATCTAAGGCTCATAAGCATAGCTAATAGGATGGGACAAAGGGACTTAAACATGTTGTTTCACTCGGTTCTATTGTGCAGTAAGTCCAAAATTCATTCCATGAACAAAATTTCCCACACAACAGATTCTCAAATATTGAGAACAGGTTAAGTTTCCAATGATTGAGAAATAGTGGGATGAAATAGTGAAAATCTGGAAATGTTTTCAAACTCTAGATCCATCGATTTGAATGTGAATGTTTGTGGTTTCTTCATCTTTAAAGGTATGACACTGAGGTAGTCGCTAGTTTTAATACACTACAATTTTATCATCACAACCTATCAAAGATGCACACAGACCAAAAATATTAATTTAATTAATTCTAGTGATAGGAATAACGAAAATGCCCATCAACTGATGAATGAATAAACAAAATGTCATATTTCCATACACTAGAATATTATTCAACCTTAAAGGAGAATGAAGTATTACTGATTTGGACCATAACATGGATGAACCTTGAAAATATTAACACTAAGTAAAAGAGAACAGACACAAAAGACCATATAGTCTATGATTCCATTTATATGAAACATCCAGAACAACCAAATCTATAGAAACAGAAAATAAATTAGTTGTTGCCAGGAGCTGGGGGAGGGAAGTGTGGGGATTGACTCCTAATGTTTGTGGGGTTTCTTTGGGGGATGATGAAAACATTATTGAATGGGATAGTGATGAGGGTTGCACTACTTTACAAATATACTAAAATCTTCTGGATTATATTATATAAAATGGCAAGTTTTATTGAATGTGAATTATATCTCAATGAACAATTTTAAAAACGTTTAATTCCAATGATAGGCAAAACCCTAAATTTGGCAGTCTTGTAAGAATGGAGGCTGTGCTGTTGATATCACTTTTGTACACCATTAGATGCTCCTACACACAGCAGATACACAAAAATAAATTTTAAGATTAAATATAAGAATGCTAACTATTATTAGTTAATAACTTAGAGCCCCTTCTATGTCAGAATTCTAATGTAGATTGCAATTTATTCTCTCAGGCAAAAGCCCTTAAGAAAAATGCCAAATGTCATGATGTATATATAGGTCAGATTATTTTACATAATTCAGACTTGACACAAAATAGCACCTGAAAATGCAATGTAGAGAACCCTAAGATACGTAATTTCTTTATCTCCAATAACAAACAACAAAACAAACAAACCTCTCTGTTCTCTTGTGCTCTCAAAATAAGTTAAGATTGTGGTCCCTTTATGAAACAAGTACGTTCTGACTGCCTGACACTTTTCCAGGTATGGAAACCTCACCTTAAAAATCAAGGTCACTCATATGCTCATGCCCTAGCATCAACTTTTCAGGAGGAAATGAATAAAAGGAAAAAATATATATTGAGAGATGTTGGTTCTAGACAGGGTAAGACTCAAGGTGTGCTAAAGCTCCCACAGGAAGTGGCACAGAAGGGACAGGAAAAGTAATGTTTCTTTTTGGCCAAGAATGCTTCTCTATTAACAGGAGAAATGGTAAAGAGACACATACAAAAGAAAGACTTTTCTTACTATCTTAGGGAACATTCTTAATTACATGTACTACATAAACATTTTCTCTCAAACATGTAAAAGATGTGAAAACTGAGGAACATACAGGCCTTGGTCATGTCTGACAACATCAAAACCAATCGTTTTTAACTGGTACAGTAACAGGTCGCAAGCAGGATTGCTTCATTTATAAAGGGTTGTTAGAAAGAGTAAATAAAACAAAAGCTAGAGAGCACCGTAATGGTGCCTGGCACGTAATAAAAACCCAATGAAGGTGGTTCCTTCCTGTGTTTGCGGTCTTCCTGCACATGCTTCTATTACTGTTTCTCTGGGGTCCCCATCCCTGTATGGTGGTTAGTGTACCTGATGCTTCCTATGGCTCGAAAGTTCAAACAGAAGCACTTACTGGACATCTCTGAGATGCCAGGTACTGGGCTGGGTCCTGGCGGTGACAGGGCAGACTCCAGGCCCTGTGGGAGCTGGCATTCTAGGGGTGGAATTTCCACCCCAGTCCATGTGGGTGTCCCACTTGCTTTTACTGGAAATGAAGAGTACTGGGTCTCAGGAGGAAAACTGCAAATGTGTCCTCCCTTAGACTGTGATGGTCTAGAGCAGGGAGCAGCTAACTCGTCCTGCAAAGGGCCGGACGGTAAATATTTTAGGCTTCAAAAGCCATGCAGTGATGGCTGCCACGATTTTGCAATTAAAGAAATTAAACTTTGAAACTCTTTGCATTATTTTTCCTTCCGGCTGATTTTCTTTCTTTGTTTTCTTCTTGTATCAGAAGTTTCCTTCAGAGGTCTGGTGATTCTCTCCTGCTCGTATTTAAGAGTGAAGCGCTAAATAACTAACTAAAGTCTACATCAGTGGAACCTATTGACTTCATTGTATGGTAAACGAGTGGCCACCTGGCTTTTCCTTCGGGAAGAGAACGTCCCTGTGGGTAGGTCTTTTCTCTGGCTGTGCAGAAGGATTTAGTTTCCGCAGCCTCGCTCCCAGAATTCTGAGGCTGGTAGATGTTCTCATCATTCTATGAGTAGACTTTTTACATAATTCTCCTGTATTCGGTTCTCCATCTCTCCTGGCCCTGTTCTAGTCACTGAGTCTGAGTTTAAAGGCTGTCAGTTTCAACTGTTAAGAAGTATTTGTCTCTTGCTTTATATTGGGGATAATTGCTGACTCTGTAGGATAGCGTGGATAGTGTAGAGGATGCTGGATCTAATTGCTTCTCGGAAAAAGTTTCAAATAATCCCCTAGTTGTCAGCCCGACCTCACGCCTGGCTTCTTAGGTATCTGCTTCCTCTAATTCCTAGGGCTTTCCGGCACTCAGCCCGGCGACGCCGCCTGCTTCTCATCAGCTTCCCGCCTGCTGTAAGTGCAATGGACCTTTCTCTCATCACTAGGTTGTGGGTGGACCTTTCTCTCATTACTAGCTTATTTAGCAGCCATCCATTCATGCTCCCTCTTCTCGTAAGCAGTGTTGCTTGGGGTTGTAGAAGTCTTCAGGCCGTCGTCCATCTTCAGTCTGCACAGCTTTGCCTTCTCTGGGTTGCATATAAGTGGAATCATGCAATATGTGGTCCTCGATTTCTGACATCTTTCAGGTTCAAGCATGTTGTAACCTGAATCCACAGTTTGTCCCTCTTAATTGCCAAAGAGTATTCCCATGTATGAATACATAATATTGTGTCTCTCCACGCACCAGCTGATGGACATTGGATTGTTTCTACTTGGGGCGTTAATGAATAATGAGTCTAGGAACCTTGGCCTGTAACATCCTCCTTATTGGCGCCCCTGCGTCCCTTCTCCTCTCTTGTCCCCGGGGTCAACTGTCCACGCACAGAAGCCAGAGCCATCCTCTGAGAACATCAGCTAAACACGTCCCTCCTTGCTCTCAATCCTCCAATGGCTTCCCTTGACCCAATAGCATCTGAAATCCTTACCATGGCCCTCCAGGCCATGGGGACCTCAGCCCCAGCTGTGTCTCCGGTCCTGTTTCTCACCGTTCCTGCTCGTGGCCTGTGGCCACGCTGGCCTCCTCGTCCTTCCCTGAACATCTCAAGGCCTTGGCCCCTGCTGTTCCCTTTCCCAGCATGCTACTTCCCTAAATATTTCCGCGGCCTCCACCATCACTACAGCCAGGTCTTTGAACCCACTTCATTTCCTGGAAGAGGCTTTTCCTGAGTATCCCTTATAAATAATCTGTCTGCCCCATCTTACTTCTTACTTACTTACTCACTACTTACTAACCGTCATTTCACTTCTACTTTATTTTCCATCCCATCTCTCATCATTAACTGACCCAACACTGTATAATTATTCGTCTACTTTCTCCCAATCCTGTCCCATGACAGCAACGACATTGTCTTTTTTTCTTGTCTTTTGTAGCTCTTTTCAAAAAAGATTTTGTCTTTTTCACTTTTCCACACCCCAGCACCTCGAATAGTGTGTAGCCCCTGAAGGTTTTATACTAACTAAAAAAAAATAAATAAATAAATTTTTGAGGCTCCCAAATAATTTATTTTATGAACCAGAAGTCCTTATTATATATTAATACAAGAGTTCCCTCTTTACTTTCTTGTTACATAGTTAATAATAATCAAATAAAGTGTCAGTCTGAACCCTGTGTCTTGACATTCTAATCTCCTTTCCCTGCTGATATTTGAGAAAGCTCTCTGAATGCATAGCTTTGCTCTGGCCTTTCCACTTGAAGGCATCAACAGGACAGCCCTGGTTTCCAAGCCTCTGCCTCGATCTGATCTCAGGCACAGCATGTGTGCCCTATAGTGAGAGGGGGAGAAAGCCCAGGAGTGTTGACTCCACATAAGACAGGCCCCTAGGCTGGTGGAGCAGCAGAGCTACCTGCCTGCAAAGCTGCATGAAATTTTGTCTAAACTGGGCTAAATTTTGAAGAGGGGCCGCTCCAAGTTCAACTACACAGAAGTGATCTGGCAGCGCTTTCCTGCCTCTCTTGGCATCATCAGATAGGGTTGTGCTACAAGACCCTTCAGCTCCACCTGTTCTTCCCTCTCTGGGGCCAAGAGACTGGTCTAGTTCCACACCCTGTCCTCTGCACGTGCTTGGCCCTTCTGTAAACCTGGTGGTAGAGCGACATGGGAAGGGGTGGTCATGGGAGGCAAGTATGATAGAGGGCTCTTTCTAATGGCCTTTGGCTGTCTGCCTTACAGGGGGATGACATCAACCACCAGTAGAAGGATACAGGTGGGCAGCTGTGGTACGCCCTTCAAGGGGAGGGTGGGGGAGTGGAAATCGCAGGCCATCCCTTTCGCAGAACACTTCTTGCCTTTATCCCTGCATCTGACATCTATTGGAGAGTATGGTAACAGAGAAGGAAGACCATTCCATTTGGTATGTGGGGGTAGGGGGATGGTGTCAAGGGAAAATTCCTAAATGAGGGGCTGTTTATTCCCATCTCTCAGAACAAGTAGGGCCTGGATAGAATTAGAGGGAAGGAGAGCTCTCATGTGTACCAAAACCCAGCACCAGCCCCCAGCCCCACTTCTCACAGCCCACAAGGCCCCAGCTCATTCCCCACCCAGACTCTGCTGGCGTTTTCTTTTTCCCTCTCATTCTAGGAAAACAGATTAGTGACAGAAATCAGGCTGCTCCAGGTAGCCACAGAAAATTACAACCTAAGGCTTGAGGAGAAATTTGATGTCTGTTTGTGGGACATGGAGATGCTTAGTGAGAATGAAAAGTGAGGCCAGGCACAGGTGGGAGAAGTTAGCGGTGGACTTTCTCTGTTGGCCAGGCAGGAGAGCCTGCAACCAAGGGTCCCAGATCTGCCTCAGACCTTGTTGCCTGGCAACTGCTGGGGCACCCGGACTCCAGCCAGTGGGCAAACAATGGGAGGGACTCCTGAAGTGTGGCTCCTGGTAGGCTCACTCTGTCCTGTAGTGACATCCTGTCCTGCTAGGTGGAGCCCCTGTTCTATTTGGCTGAAGGAGTCCCATCATCAGGCTCACAGATGAATGTGTGTCCAGTGACAGTGTGATCTCTTCCTTTGCAGCAGGGACACAGCTGTGGCACTCAGGTGCTCTGTTTCCATCTCCCTGACATCTCTCTCCCAAGTTCTAGTTCCCTGTTTTGGAGAAGTAATATTTAATTGTGAACAGTAAATGCTTAATTTGAATATTATTAAAGCCCTATTTCTTTTATAGCCTGAGAATTGTGGGTTTAAAAAAATTTTTTTCCTATGCTAATTTAAGTGATCATCAGACTCTCATATTGCTCCTTGAATTAAGAAATCTTACAGGGTCATCAGCTTATTGTATGCGGGATAAGAGAGAAGAGCCAGTCCCCCTTCCTGGCTACAAAAGAATAATCTCAATTCCCCTTCTCCCCAAAGGCGTTTCATTTCAGTATCATGAACCTGGGCCAGGAGCAGAGACAGCTCCTCAGAACTTCCAGGACTCAGAGGCTGAAGTCCTTTCGCAGGCACAGCAGCAACCACTGACATGTGGGAGTCTTTGAAATGAATTTGTGCTGCCAGGACCAATTCCTGACCCAGAGCAGTGGTTGCTTTTCTACACTTTGGAGGAAGAGGGAACATTTTCTGCTTCTTGTTGAGGTTTCTTTTGAGCAAGTATTAGGTATTTGGAGTTTTGCAGCTCACTCTCTGGTACTGCATTAGCACTACATAGGGAAGTGTGACAGGGATAAACTGTGCCTGTGGAAAGGCCGAGGCCAGAGGAAGGTGATTCGCAAATGGGGAAACTAGGGAAAGCAGGACTTTCCCTCCTCAGTCCGCTAGGGGCTCTATGTTTGTTACACCAAAGCGTTAGAGCAGGGTGTTACCGCAGCCTGGATGCTGGTGAGAGACCAAGCGACACTCAGAGGGTTGGAGACCTCAGATTTATTATGCGGCAGGTCCAGAGGAGTTAACACTCCAAAGTTCTGGACCCCGTTTGTAGGTTTACACATGCTTTTATAGGTTACTGGTCAAGATCTTGCAACATCATATGCAGAGTAGGTGTAACAAATGGACCAGTCAGGAGTGAGCTTTGGGAACCAACAAACTCTTAGGGGCCACTTCCGTTCTCCTAGAAGTAAGCTGATTTACAGAAGCACAGAAGCCAGATAATGCCCCAGGGCCAGGGAACCAGATGGCGCTGACGGGAAAGCAGTGGCCCTGCTTGGGGGTCCTGCCGGTCTTCATGGGGCTTCCCACCTCATGTTCGCTCTTTACCTAGATGCGAATCCTCCTGGGATCCTCGTCTATGACCTCTCACTTCCCCTTCCTGCTTATTTCTTATCCAGGGAAAAGGTTTGTGATGCAGCTTTTAAGGCTGCTGCTGCGCCTTCGTTCCACAAACACCTATGTTACCTATGAATGAGGGGTTCTAGATTCCTTGTGCTTCTTTATATAATGCTTTTGAAAGCACAGACTCCCTGGAGGCCCCCAGCTTGAATGTCAGGTGGCTGCTTCTCCCTGGCTGGACCTGATGGATCAGGGATGAGTTCTTGTTTGTCAGGATAAGGGTCTGTACACCTGGCCAATGGGACACATCCACATTCTCCCTTCCCAGCCATGACAGCATCTGCAGCTATGTGGTTCTGAAGTTCGTGATCTCAGACATACCCCAGTGTACATGCTCAGTTGGGTAGCTGCTGACTGGTCCTAAACTGGTAGCTGGAATTGAGCCCATAAGGCTTGCAGCCCCCGGGGATGGCTGTGGTCTTTGGGCATAGTCTTGTACTTTGGGTATATCATGGGAGCATAAACATTTCCTGTCAGCAGCTTTGAAAGATGAGAAATGAGAGGGGAGGAGGTAGGAAGTGTCTCCAAACTGATGACCTTTGGCATCCACGGACACAGTACTGCCAATTAAAACACTGAAATGCTAACCTGGGTGAAAAGGAGACACTGCTCTGAGTTCACCCCAAGTAACTACCCCACAATTGGGAGCTCCAGGGTTACCACCTGCCATTGTGAACATTATCCCCTGGAAACAGCATGTAGAAATGAGACCCAGAAGAATTACCTGGCACTTCTGAGTTACTCTCCTCATTTCTAATGACTACAAGTGTTACACAAGACACACAGCAGGCTGGCCTCTGCCAGGGAGGCCTTTTCAGTGCAGCCTGGGACTGAGTATAAATCCTTTAATTGGTGGGACACACCCTTCTTGGCTTGACACAACACAGCCATCCAGGAAAGTGATTTGCTAAACAGAAACTGGGAAAGCTGCACTTTCCTTCCAAAGAGAAAGAGAAGTGCTAGGTGCCAGCGCCAGGACAAAGGCATTGGTGTCCAAAGGGCTTCTTCTGCAGGATTGTGGGGACCCTGAGAGCAGATTCAGCATGAAGCAATGTTGAGTAAGTCAGGCGCCTACCACACGGCAGAGTAGGGACAATTTTTTGCGTCTTTCGGCATCCACTGGCCAAAAGCACATTGACCCATGTTATCCAGAAGAGACCCACATATGCAACGAAGGTCACATTATCTCCCAATCTGTGTTTTTACATTCTTTAGCTCCAAGATTTCTTTTCTGCTCCTTTGTATGTTTTTTCCTTCAACATTTTCTATCTTTGTTGAACTTCTCCTTTTGTTCTTGTACTGTTTCCCTCATTTTGTTAAATTGTTTCTTTGTTCACTTGGAGCGCTCTGATCTGCTTTAGTACGGTGCTTTTGATGCCTCCTTCGACAGTGTGCCAAGACAGTTCGGTTTCATTTTGTGTTCTCCACCTTCTGGTCCATGTTAGAGCCAGTCAATTAAACAAACTGCTAGAGCTCTTTGTACTCCATGGAGATACGACATTGAATAGAAAATCTCTGTGTAGTGAGCCAAATCAATATATTCTACCTGATTGGACTCAATGTTTCTTCCACCATCATTCCAAGATCTTGATATCCACTTCTTCACAATTTCCCTAGATTTCTTTCTGTATGAACTGGGGGAAGGATGCAGTTGTTTTGGAGTGCAATACAGTTTCTCAGAGATCACATTTCGTACCTCGTGCTTGGGACCTGCTGAGAACTGAGTCTACTAGTAGGTCTGAAAGCCAAGAGGGCTGGTGTGTGTGGATCTTGAGAAGGATCAGCAGTGCCTTGCAAGTCAGCGACCTCAGGGGAGACCATTATAGGATTCAGGAAAAGCAGAGTTAACCCCCTCAGACCAAGATGGGAGGGCTTCATTTAATGGCAAACAGACTCTGCACAATTTTGATTTAAGTGTTCCAGCTTCACCAGGAACAGCCCATATGGCCCCATTCCAATTTTCTGGGTCCCATTCCATTACTTTCACTGCTGCATGGATTGGATTCAATTTGTGTAGTAGTTCAGCCACTTTCAGGATGAGACTCTGGCTTAGGTTTTTAGAAATCTCAGTCTCAGAGGTACCAGAAATAAAGTTTTATTTCAAGGAAGACAGGAAATTTCAGGTCACTTATATGGTTCTTGAGTTGGAAATCTGCTCGACTTAAGTTCACCTTTTTCTTTCCTCATTTAATCTAATGAATTAGAAGCAATAAGCTAATTTCATTACATTTGTTAGTTTGTCAAAATGATGTAAAGTCTCAAATACATAGTCATGTAGACCTTGCCTTTTTTAAACATTTGATGAGAAATATTCTGTAGTGATATTTTGTGTGTATATATATATATAGTGTTTATATGTATATATGCGCATATATATGTCTTTGTAATGAACTATCAGTACACTCTTTAATAGTAGAAATAAGGTCAATTTTCCAGAGAAAAGGAACATATGTATTTATAACATGAACACATACTCGTATACACACATATTTATGTGTATGTATATATACACACAGAGAGACATGTAATGTGTACTTAACATCTGTCATCATACATAGTTACAAATTTTTTCTTAAGGTGAGAATTTTTAAGATCTACTTTCTTAACAACTTTCAAATATGCAATACAGTATTATCAACTGTAGTCACTATGCTATACATTACATTCCTAGGACTTAATTTATGTTATAACTGGAAGTTTGTGCCTTTGACCATTTTTACCCATTTCTCCCAGATCATGGGCTTTCAGTGGTTTCACTTCCTGTGCTCTCTCTCTGCCTTCTTACCTACGCCAATCTGTGGTTCCTCTTCACAACCTCCCCACACAGAGACAAGACCTGCAGGCTGTACACTATAAATCTTGAGCACCTTAGACACTAATGATGAAACACTGAGAGAAAAAAAGGTGTCTAGTGACTAATCTGACCCTGAAGCCTCAACATCTAGTGAGTTGAAAGTATTGACCAGCAACCTCTTGATAAGAAGGTATTTCCTCAAAGCTGATTCTTTTCAGTTGGCCAAGCTAAGTGCATTACCAGTATGTTTTTCAGCTCAGAGTAAATAACATTTTAATTTCACTTTTTTATTGCTCATTGTTAGTATATAGAAAAAGCCTTATGTTTAAAATCTTTGCAATTAAAGGAAAGGAGTTTGAGCACATTGTGTAAGACATGGCCCCAGCAATAGTTCTCATAAAAGTCTATTTTGGGGTTCCATTGAGCTAAAGCAGAACAGCTCTTCATTCACCCACATACTGCATTAATAACATCAAAAGTCCATGGCTCTGTATTTGAGATATTTTTCTGGAGTTAGACATAGTGTAAGTAAAAATAGGCAACTTTTAAAGTGGAAGAAGAACTCTAGACATGAAATAGGAAAATAATGCATTTGCTTGAAGCAGGACTATGACATTCTGCCTCCAAATACGAAATCAGCTCCTGCCTCATGGATATATGACCTTCCCAATACACCTGCAGATCTTGCCTTGCAGTTTTCTTAGGTAAGCATGCATGCACACACACACACGCATATGCGTATGTGCACACACATGCATGCTCCTGTGAACACAGAGAATATATTGTTCATAGAGCTGTGTCTAGAGATCCCCTCAGAGGAGAAAAGTTGATTTTAACTTTCTTTAAGAGTTCTTAATTTTGAGACACCTAGACTCCTATCCTCCAGTAAAACATGCTATAAACCTAAGTACCAGCCAGTCTGTAATTTCTCTCGTGTTTCTTAGGAAATCACCAAATAAAATGAGGGGAAAAAATGTGCAAACAGTATTTGAAAATACATTAGCCACTATATCTAGATTCTGCCCTGTAATAAATTTGGCAAGTGTAGAATTTTTTTGCAAGATCTGAACATGATCTTAATACTGAGCTCATATGGTAGATACTGAGTTTTACAACTGAGGGAACCAAGTTTCAGTGAAGTCAAATAATTTTCCAAACGCTGTACCTCTAAGAGATGGAGGAGCTAAGATTCAAGCACCGGTCTTCCTGGGACCAAAGTTCAGGTTTTTTTTTTTCTCTATACCACAGGACTTGCTAAAACCTTACCCAATGTAAGCCACCTAGTTGTATCATTATTTTCATCATCACTGTTAAAAACCTCATTAGTGCACAGACCAATGCAAAGGGGTCGACATGGATGGCCATTGTCATCACTTTGTGGAGTCCTGCAGGCCTCATTGCCAAGGCTCTTCCTTGATAGAGCCACCCTGAAAACCTGGAGCAACACAGGGCAGCTCCTCGGGATGTGTGACTAGTGACTTGGCCACCAGCGCCCCAGGATCTAGCCGGGGATCGCAGTAGGGGGTGGCCATTTTGCTTGTCCGGCCATAATTCTCATTTCAGGGCCTGAGTGGTGTGAGTCCACACACGGGGCTTCCCGTGCCCTAGTGGAGTGTGTCAGGGAGCTGGTTAACACAGCTCTCCAGGTCTGTCTGTGCGCCTTTCGCAAGCTCCCAGGTGCTGCTGGTACCACTGGTCCTTTGATGAGCAAGTCTAAGGAAAAGACTTCCCTTTTCATTTCAGTGGCTCCGATCGGCCTTCCCACCCACCCCAAACCTGCGGTGGCCTCCCCATCAGGCTTTCGTGCAGCCTAAGGAGCGGTGGGAGCTGCTCCCACTGACCTCTCAGTGACGTTTGACAGTCTTGGTTATGCTGCCTTCATGAATCCCTTCTGCCCCTCGGGCATCTGAGAGGGGCCTCCCTCCCCCTCCTCTCCTGCTTCTCAGACTCCTCTCTCTCTCTCTCTCTGGCGGCCTCTTTTCTTCTATTTACGCACCCCTTTAACTTTGGGGTTCACGACTCTCTTCTCACCCAATCTGGGGAGCAACCATGCCCACTCCTCCCACCTCATCCCTCCTGATCTAGCCATGGTCTCTTTTCAGGGGGGACCCCAGCCAGATCCTCCAGTCTTTGCTGGAGGCTGGCAGCTCCCGTAGGAGGCTGGTGTGAGTAGGGTCAGAGGAGAGCAGCC
Organism: Vicugna pacos; assembly: GCF_048564905.1. NCBI lineage: Eukaryota > Metazoa > Chordata > Mammalia > Artiodactyla > Camelidae > Vicugna > Vicugna pacos. The sequence goes on from NC_132990.1 coordinate 1,861,113, forward strand.
AACCCAGACTCAATTGGGTTCGATGTGATACTTTATGTAACCACAATCATAATTCATCGTAATGCCAATTACGGGAGCACTCTCTACTGGTGCTCATGCAAACACTGTGATTTCTCGTGACCTTGGCAAGTTGAGTGTTTGACTACAACTTGTGAATTCTGGAGGACTCAGGGGCCTTGTGGACACAGTACTGCTCTTGCATACAAATCTGCACAGGACATAAATCATCCTATTTGAAAAATAGGTGGCCTGGTCAGAAAACGGTCAAGCTTTCCCAAGTTTCCAAGTCATCGGGACAAATTACCAAAAACTACCTCCCACAGGGCATAGTTTGGATAATTTTCATTCACTGGTTTTCCCTTGTTATATATTAGGATATATCCTACAGGTGTTGTGTTTTCAGTGGCCCTAAATGGCTTTCTGTCTTCTGCGTGTGGTTGTTAACATACAGAATATGCCAGCCTAGGGCACGGGTACACACTGACATGGTTTTTAACTCTGGTTCAACCTCAGAGCTGGTTTAGTAAATCACCCTTCCCTGAAGATTCGTACATCGCTGCGAAGGTATCATCTTTGCAGTGTTTTTAAGCCTGGGCAGGGTGAGTTGTGTCCAGGATGCAAGATTTCAGCATCCAGAGATGAACAAGGGGAGGGAACACAGCGTTTCAATATTCCATCCGCTCTCCACTTTCCATATTTTTTCCCTTTTTAATATTTCAGCCGTGTCTTTCCCCATGCTGTTACCTGAGTCCGTTTGGATCATTTCATTTTAGGTGTGTAGACTGTAGACAGTACATACTCCGGTTTGGAGTATTGACCCCATCTGTCTTGTCCTTTAATAGAAAAAGCCTGATCCATTTGCTTTTATTGATACAACTGCTAGGTTTGATCTTTCTTCAGTCATCTTTTTCTAAGCTTTCCACCTTTTAATGTTTGCTTTCTGGCTTGATAAATGGATTCAGCGTTTTGAGAGATGTATTCCATTTAAGGCTATAACTGATTCTTATCTTTGAGGTTTTTTCAAAACTGCATTTCGAAGGGCATTTCTTAAGCTGCACTTCCTTAATAGTCTGAATCTGGACCAAAACAGTAATTCATCCCAATTATTATGTTTAAAACAGCTCATAGAACTTTACTGCTTGCTTTCTTTTCTGCTTTTTCTCTTCTTTTCTTCTCTCTTATGATTCACAGTCACCTGCCTTTCACAACTTATTTTTGAGATTTTACCTTCTGTCAACTCATTCATACTTTTATTCATGTAACAAACCTTGTCCCATATAGTGTACTGGGCAACAAGCTTGGACAAAGGGACACAATTCTTGCCGTGTAGGCATTTGAAAGCCACTAAGGAAGCAGTGGCGGTCCAGGGAAGTGGCGTAGCAGAGGTATGCCCGTGCCGTGGAGGAGAAGCTAGGAGAGGCATGCAACCTGGGTGCAGTTGCTGGGTGGGAGGGCACATGCGTGTTCACTAGGTGATGCCGTGTTGTTTCCACAAGTACTTTTTCCAGTAAACTTTTACGCCATCCCTCTTGTATGTGTTTCGTTCAATCGATTCCTTGCTACCTTATGTTTGCTGTGGTTACTGTAATTTGTGTCTGTACTCGGTCTGAAAAGGGCACGTGACTTTTACCAGTTGATCTGATGATATCCTGCAACCTTGCTGAAGTCTCATTGCAGCGATTTGTGCTGAAATTCTTTTACGACAAGCATATCATCTGAAAGCCCTGACAATTTGGGTTATTTTCAGTACGTAGGCTTTTTCTTCCCTGTCTTAAGAGCAGTGCGCAGAGTGGGCACTGCTGCTGTTGAAAGTAAAGCTTTCACTGAATGAGAATGGCTGTGCGTTCCGTCGGCGCCCGTGCGGTTTTCCGTATTAGTTTTCTTTCTTCAGGTTTTTAGAAAGTCCTGAATGAGTGTTGAATTTCCACAGTGCTTCTTCACTGCTTCTCTAGAACCTTCCGTGTGATTTTTCTTCTTTCATGTGTTACAAACTTCAGGTAACATGAAGAGGTTTCTCTAATGCTGAAGCAGTTTTGCATTCCTGGGATTAAGCCCAGCGAGGTCATCATCACTACTGCCTGCTGCTGGCTTTGGTTTGCTCATAAATCCTTGGGGTTTTCTCCTCGTGTTCGCGAATGAAATGGGCCCGTAGTCTTCCCTTTCTCATGCTCTCCTGTGGTTTTGGTGTCAAAATCAGACCATCATTAGAGAATTAGTGAGGAGGTATTCCTTCTTTTTCTGTATTCTATTTCTCTTTCGGTGAAATTGGGATGATTGAGTCCTTGAAAGTTTGGTAGAACTTCTTTGTAAAGCAATCTGAACCTGAATTTTCTTTGTTTGTGTGGTTTTGATGGGAGCATGTTAAACTTCTGATTCAAAAATTCTTTAACAAACGGTTATATGATTTTTCATTTTCTGTTTTTTGTTGATACTTTTCATTTTTCTAGAAATTAATTTTACTTGTTTTTACATTTATAGGACTATTGTATTTTCTTTACTACTTCTAATTTCATTTCCACGTACTGAAACAGACATAAAACGTACCTGTTTAAAAATAGTAAATCAATAATGTGATTATTGTGCCAATTGTAGAATAGAACATTGTCAGTATCTTAGAAATGTCTTATCAAATTCCCTTCTAAGGTGACCACTATTCTCCGTTTTGTGATAATTGCTCTTTTCGCCTTGTCTCTTTTTTGTTTTACTTCAAAAAAATCTTAAACTTCTCCGCTGTTTCCCCTCCACTCAGGAAGAGCTGCTGACAAACTGGTGTTTGTTTATTAAGGTTGAGTGGAGGCCTGAGGTCTGGAAACAGAGCAGGGGTGAGAGAGAAAGGGAACTGGCTAGGATGTGGTGTTTAAGTTTCTCTGAGAAATTCCAGTCTGCTCTGGATTAACAGGAAGAGGGATCTGTTTCTGTGCACAGGCAGATTGGGGGTGTTCAGAAAGACAGGAGGCCCTGGTGATGACGTCAGACACACGCTGAGACAGCAAAGTTAGAGTCTCTGGCTTCCATGCCGGTTCGCCCTGCGGGCATATGGCTTCTCAACAGGCTGCTGGATGGATGCGGTGGGTGGGGATCACTTTCTTCCGTAAATCTGCCTCCTAAACCAGTCTGTCCTGAGGAACCCAAGCCCCTGCTGCTCTTCTGTCTTCATCACGCCCCTAAGGGTAGGGCACCCTTCTTGTCCCAAGGATGGGCACTGCAGGAGGGTCGCTTGGAACACGTATACAAATGGGCTGCCCAGCCTTGAGTCCAAATGGCTGGACCACAGACAGATGTGTGTGCATTATGTGACTCTGCACTGTGCCCTCGTACACTCCTTGCTCATCAGCCACAGTCAGGGTTCTCACCTGGGTGCTAGGCAGTCGTGACACATGGCCCAGGTGGCTTATGAGAAGTGCCTGGGGAACTGATCCATTCTTAGCAGATCATCCCTGATGGGCCTCAGAAGCTTCATGTGAAACAGGGAACAAAGTGTGTTGTCATCCCCTATCCTGTAAGAAAGAGGTGGCACCTCAAGGCTCACATTCCCTGGGCAGGACTCTGGCTTATGATTAAAACAATGTCCAGCTCAAAACAGGGACTCAATACACAGAGGAAGAATGAAAAATAACATATCAACCAAACTGGTCACATTGGTTTCCTTGAGCACAGAGAGGGCAGGAGAGGTGAGGGGGGAAGAAGGACCGTAAAATGAAAAGAAAACTGTCCATGATAAGAATGCATGTGTAGTGATAAATGTTTCACATATGCATAAAACTAAGCATGTCTGAGTTTGCATGTGTATCTTGTTAAAGAAAAAAATTATTCGTGACAGTTGTTCAAGATGGTAATGAAGATTTTATTCAAAGGGGCTACTACAATGGGGTTTTGTAGTAAGGGAGAGAGAGAGGGCTCAACTCAGAATGAAACAAGAAAAGGTGAAAATTTATAGCCAAGAAGCAGCTCAGTGGATAGAAAATTACTGGAAGGAAACCTCAGTAAGAAGGGATGCTGACAGCCAACATAACGCCATTTTCAGCAACATGGATGCTCCTGGAGAATGTCATTCTAAGTGAAGTAAGCCAGAAAGAGAAAGAAAAATACCATATGAGATTGCTCATATGTGGAATCTAAACAAAGAAACAAACATAAATACAAAACAGAAACAGACTCATAGACATAGAATACAAACTTGTGGTTACCAAGGAGGTGGCAACGGAAGGGACAGACTGGGATTTCAAAATGTAGAATAGATGAACAAGGTTATACTGTGTAGCACAGGGAAATATATACAAGATCTTCTGGTAGGTCACAGCGAAAAAAATATGACAATGAATGCGTGTATGTTCATGTATAACTGAAAAATTGTGCTCTAACCTGGAATTTGACACAACATTGTAAAATGACTATAACTCAATAAAAAAAATGTTAAAAAAAAAAAGAAGGGATTCTGGCTAAACCAGCCTAACAGGATACCTGCTGAAAGCAGGCAAGAGTGATCAGATATAAACTCAACACACCTGGAAGAGGTCTTACCGTAGTTGGCACTGCTGTCAATTAGTTAACAGCATGCTGGGCATGCAAATCCCGGTAGGGGAGTGTCCGTGGACATGAGTAACCAAGAAGACAGGTCAGAACCACCATGGGATAGAAGGTGAGGGTGTCAACAGCGAAGGGGAAAGACTGCCAAAGACAGAAGTTGCCCAGGACAGCCCTGCCCCAGCTGCCCAGCAGTGGCGTCCTCTAGTCCTCGTGAAGCAAGGTTGCCTGGAGTTAAAGTTCAAAGCAACTGCAGTGCAAGGGCAGGGTGTCCCAGAGGCCGGAGGGACTGACTCCTTGGCCCTTGTCACCGTGCAGCTCTGTGGCTGCCAGGGAGAAAAGCCCCGGGACAGAGACCTACAAATCTTCCACACATTTTTAAAGACCGTAGACGTGCAGAGGCGACCAACAATCTCAGTATGCTCAGAGCTGTCCTGGTTTTAACGCTGAGTGTCCTAAGTCTTGGGAAACACCCAATTCCAGGCAAACCAGGCCAGTCGGTCACCTAATTAGAGGTTGTAAGGGAGGACATGGGGTTTAGCATCACCTTCCCTCCCTGTTCACTGATAACATGAGATGCTGTTTAATACGGCTGGCTTGGTTTCTGTAGGAAAGCCAGACATCGAATTAATAGGTTGCTCATATTTGATAATTAACTGGGACTATATGCAATCTACATGATTACCTTGTTTCCTTTATACCATGACACCACATATCACATTATTATGTTTTATTATTGTCTCTACTACTGGATCACTAGGTAATAAAGTATTTTTAATACACTCCAGTGAGAACATTTGTAAAAAAATTTTATTCTCCACATACTATTTCTAAAAATTTACTATGAAATTCCATTACTGAGAATTTCGGGGATGGAGGAGGTGGGAGGCAATATCTCTTGGCTGTTTTTTTTAAATTTTATTTTACTGAGTTACAGTCAGTTTACAATGTTGTGTCCATTTCCAGTGTAGAACACAATTTTTCAGTTATAAATGAACATATATATTTTCATTGTCACATACTTTTTCGCCGTGAGCTACCACAAGATCTTGTATACATTTCCCTGTGCTGTACAGTATAACCTTGTTTATCTATTCTATATATACTTGTCAGTGTCTACAAATTTCAAACTCCCAGTCTGTCCCTTCATATCGCAAAGTCAATGAAACTATATCACTCTTCGAAAAGTTTTTAAAAATCCATAATTTCTCTGATCATTCCATACTTTATTATCTGTAATTTTCCAAAACATCTCTTTTCATGATTCGAAAAGACATCTGTCTGCTTTGGTGGTTTAGATTGTATTTTCCTCTGAGTTTACCTTCTCTGTTTTATGGGTTTCAACAGGGTCAGTGGTTCTCAAGTCTGATTATAAGAAGCCCTTGCTTTCCAAGGTACAATTGGTCATTGGTCTTAATTCAGGTCATGGCAGTTGCATTTCTACAGAAATAAAGCTCAAGTTAGAATTACACTCTGATCCAAAACCCACTAATAGCAAGCAAATCATAACCCAGTAAGTACAATCTTAAAGGCAGAACTACCACAGTAACCCACTTTGAGTGTTTCAAGGGTCATGCTCCCTGCCATTGTCTTTGGGATTATGCAAGGAGAGTAGAAAACAGTTCATCCTTGTTTAGTAGATGAGGACACTGTGTCCCATGGAGATGAAGTAATTTGGTCAAAGTGAAACTGGGTTTAGTGGCTACATTTACGGGAACTGGAAAATAATGGGAGCATTGCTGGAGCTTCACAATGGCGTTGTAATCTGAGTTCAAACTGCTGAGTCAATGTATGAGGGCAAGGACTTCGGAAACTAGACAGCAAAATGTTCTTAAGGGGAAGTGAGAGACAACTTTATTCAGCACTCTATTTTTTTTTTCGCAAAAGTTTTAAAATAAGAGTTAGTAATGTTGATGCACTGAGAGAACCATGGAACATTTCCATACTTTCTCACAGAATTATAGTGAAATCAGATTATCCCAGTCTTTCCCAGCCTGTTAGTAACAATGCTACCACAAATGTTAACAATCTTACAACTCTGAGCGCCTCACTACCTGCTCATGCTGGCACGCAGTCCCTACCAAAATGTCCCCCTGCTCTTGTGAATAAGTCCCCAAGGGCACATCAGTAGACTCAAATGCAAGCCCCTTCTCTGCTGGGCCTCTCTCCCTGGTTGTAGTGCCCTTCACTGCAGCTCTCATGACCTTTGAGCCCAGTTGTGCAGGCTCAGCCGCCCTATTGCCCCACAGTGCCCAGATGGGAACAATGTTCCTGTCACTCCAGGTCAAGGTGGCTCATCTGGGCCCTGATCCTCCCAAAGGCTACTGAAACTGCATCAGTAACACAAGGCTGTTTTGTTCATTACTCACCCAGTTTTAGAGATCCACAGAGAGGAAGGAGAGTGTGGCTCAGGGGCAGGGTGCATGCTTAGCATGCACAAGGTCCTGCGTTCAATTCCCCAGTACCTCCATTAAAATAAATAAATAAACCTAATTTCCTTGAAGAAGAACTTTTAAAACAAATCCAATTTGTGAGATAATATCAACTTGTGGTCAAGATCTCTGGGGTCATTCTGCCTCGAGTTGAATCCTGGCACCACCATTCATTGGCTGTGTGGCTTTGAGTGCCTTATATAACTAATCTCTTTATTTCTGTTTCCCTGAATTTGAAATGCAGATGATGCCTTCGAGTTTGTCCTGATGCACTAATAACTGTGTATTAAAGGGCTTAATCTAGGCCTGACTTCAGTTAGCTCTCGATAAATGTGCTATTATTCTTTCTGTTGACACTGGTAATTGTGAATAAGACACAGACTTGTACTCGAGATGCTTCCAATCTAGTTGGATTTATTTGGGTCAGCCGAGTTTATTTCAATTCAACTCTTTGTAATAGACAAATAATGCAAAGTATTTTTCTCAAAAATGTAAAACTCTATGAAGGGAGGCTGTTTAGTACACAAGTAACTGTAAAAAAGACAGTAAAAAAGAAGTGTGCACAAGGAAAAAGGTAGTAGACACAGAAATAGTGGCCAGAAAATCTAAATTTTATAGTAATATAATCCAGGCTACATTGGTTGACCCGCGCTTCCCAAACACACAGCATGGGGAGCCAGGATGGATTCACATTTTAGGAACTTTCCACCTGTTCAACTAAAGGCAGTAAGTAATAGGGACAGAAAGATGAGTTCTGAGCCAACAGCGCTAAAATCAAATCAGCGGGACCAAGATCAGCTGACCAGGCTGAAGGGCAGGGCAACACTAAACAAGGGAGGCACCACAAGGACCAGTGAGTCAAAAGCAGAAAGATGAGGGTCTTGCGGGGCAGGGTATAGCTCAGTGGTAGACTGCATGCGTAGCATGCACAAAATGCTGGGTTCAATCCCCAGTCCCTCCATCTAAAAATAAATAAATAAACCTAATTAACTTCCCCTTAGATAAATAACATTGTACAACAAAATTAAATGTCTAAAAATTTTTTTAAATAAATAAACTTTCTCCTCAGGACTACCTCATCTTAGATATTGACCAAGAAGCCCTATCCCATGCCCTAACGTTGTTTTTTAAAAAAAAAGAGAAAAAAAAGATGAGGGTCTTGGCTGTAGCTTCAGTGGGAGTTTGGATGTCCAGAATTTTTTTCCCGGGCAGTGGTTTTCACTTTTTCACTTCTTGCCTCTTAAAACGATGTTAAACAAATAAGCAAACAAATTAAACCTATTCAAATCCACATGCATTTTTAGGTTAACATTTAAATCGCTTGATCATTAGTTTATAGATACAAAGAATATATTTTCCAGGATATTGCAGGCAGGTTTTAACACACTTTTGTCAAATTCTTGGGGTCAATTTGGCTCTTTTATTTTATGGAAAATAAACACCCTTTGACCTATTTGCCAAAACTAGCCCTCATCATCAAACAAGTCAGCCAAATTGTGTTGTGTCCAACTCACATCTTGACAGAAAAATTCTTACTTTATTGTCTAGTTCAGATAAATATGGTCTTAGGAGTCTGAGTGAAGACTTGACAAGAGCCTGTTGCTTAAATGAGAAATCACTCTCTCAGGGTCGAGGCTTTCTCAAACTGTCCCTTTGCTTGGCCCTTGGAAGCACTGAAATCCATGGTCCACGATCAGATTTGAGACGGATGGAGAATCTTAAGTGAAGTGAGTAAAGGATGACTGTGGAAGGGGATGTGGGAAAGAATTCCCAAAACAGTGACACTCTTTGGAGCAGGCTAGCTGTGGGAAAGAGAACATGCCTCAGGCAAGAATCTGAAAATTCATTATTTAAAAGGTATCAATGGCCAAGTCAGCCCTGGAAAAATCTTCCCATGTCCGAAGGAGTATACATATCCCAGCTAATAACAATAACCTAAGTTCCCTCAAGTTCAGACTATGTACTAGGATTGAATGAATTAAAAAGTACACTGTCAAGATAGCCAGTAACAGTACTAAGAAAAATTACTCCAAACTTGGAAATAAAACAAGGAAATGCCACATCCATCAACGTCAGGCTAGAAGACAATTGTTTTCTTTTGTATTTAATTTTATTGAAGTATAGTCAGTTTACAATGTTGTGTCAGTTTCTGATGTACAGCACGATGCTTCAGTCACACGCGGGTATACATACATTCGCTTTCATATTCTTTTTCACCGTAAGATGCGACAAGAATATTGAATATAGTTCCTTGTGCTACACACAGAAGACAATTGTTAAATAAGCCCACCTAAGAGTCATCTAACTCTAGGGAGAAGTTTGATTATTTACTTTAACTATGTATTATTGATTAGGCCCTGATACTTTACAGCCCTGCAAAGTGAGAATTTTTCCCATAAGAAACTGATGAGTTGACTTTCTTTTCCATGGTGGGAAAATAAGATAAGCCCAAATGTTACAGCTTAACTGCCCTGTAGGATATTAACTAGGGCTGCATCTAATTTAGCAATTTTAATTTATTATTCCTTTTTGTTCTCTTTGATTGTAGCAATCATAGTTTTTCAAATTCTCTTTTGAATTCACTTTATGGGTTCCCTTATTAATAACATAATGAAATATTGGTATGTGCTCACCATCTCTTTGGGTTAGAAGTATGTTTCTAACATTTAGACAGTTACTTGTTGACAGAGAAATATACACAAAGTAGATAGAAGGTACAAGGAAAGAATATGTGATACGGAAGAGGAGATATGACAAAGACCTGGCAGAGATTATTCCTGAGTTGAGGGAGAAAAGGAAGCTATTCTATACAGAGAAAGACTCAGGTATGGGGGCACAATGACATGGGGGTAGAATGGTACTAGATGATGAGGCTGAGAGGTGGACAAAAGCTACCCTGGGCCATGCATGTCATGCTATTGGGTTGGATGGAGCCTTGTCTTGTATAAAAAAGGGAGAACTTGAAGAATTTTTAGAAAGGAAGTGACATAATAAGATGGATTTGTATTAGAAAGACCAATTTTGTATGAAGAGTGCATGCATAGGTGGAAGTGAACCCAAAGATAAAGACACTAAACTACTGAGAGATGAGAAGGGTATGAATTTAGGCAGTGTCAGTAGGAATGAGCAGGTGCAGAATGATTTGAGATATAGAATAAACAGGACACAATGGTTGCCTCAACGTGGGGGTGAGGAAGGAGAGGAAGGAGGTGAGAAAAGGCACAAGTAACATTTGGTAATTGATTATGAGGGAGTGGCAAGGCGAGGGAGGAGCTGACCTACATGAGCAACAATTATCGCTTTAGGCATAGAGATTGTATCAGGTGGCAGCAACACGCATACTCAGCATGTGGAACACAAAGAACTAGGACAAGAAGGAGAGTCGTTACATTTCTAAATTTTTACATAGTTCACATACATTGTCTGCCTGGATCACTCAAAATTCCATCCTTCCATAATAAATGTTGGCCCACTCGACCTGATTCTGAATCATCCTAGTATGCATAACAGCTTAACATACTTTTTTCCAGAAGATAAATCACTTTTGCCTTTTAGCCAAATTTTCCATGTGTAATGCTTTGCTGGATGGAATGAAAGGAATTGAAAAGATTAAGTAAGTCTATTTCTCCATTAAAAAAATAAGTTAAAGTGAATCTTTTCAAACAACACACAAATACAGAAATAAATACAGAGTCGTGTATACATGAAAGAGTCTAAAATCATTGACAACTCAGTGCAACAAGCAAGCACACTCATCACCCAAATCTTAGTTTCTAAGAACTACTCTGTAAGAAAAGGAAACAAGAATGGCTGATTCTAGGGTTGGACTGAGGAGATACAAAATTAACCTGGAGCATCTTGTAGTGTCAAAAAGTAACAAAGTTCTAAAGTAAAAATAGTGATTTCTCAAAAGGACACAGAATACCTGAAAGAGCCCCTAATAGGCAAAAATAGGACAATCTGAACAGCAAAATAAATAATGACAGAATTTTAGGCTTAGGTTGACTTTTTTCTTCTTTCAATACTCTAAAGATGTTGCTCCACTCTCTTCTACCTTGCATTGTTCCTAGTGAAAAATATGGTCTCATTCTTAACATTGTTCCTCTGAATATAATGTGTTTTTTTTTAACTTGGGCTGATTTTAAGACATTCTGTTTACAACTAGTTTTAAGCAATTTGATTATGACGTACTTTGGTCTAGTTTTCTTCTTGTTTCTTCATGCTTAAGGATTATCAAGCTTCTTGGATCTATGGGTTTATAGGCTTCATAAAATTTGCAAAATTTTGGCCATTTTTTTTTCAAATATTTTCCTGTCCCTCCCTACCTATTCTCATTTGGGGACTTGAATTCCATGTTAGGTCAGTGTGTGAAGTTGCCAGACACTGAGGCACTCCTCACTGTTTCCCAGGTTTTTTCCACTCTGTATTTCATTTTGCATAGCTTCTATTGCTGTCTTCAAGTTCACTAATCTTTTTTGCCAAGTCTAAGCTGTCATTAAACCTTTCCAGTGTACTTTTTATCTAGACATTTTATTATGTACTCCATTGCCAAAAATAACCACAGCAGGATTTCTTTGTATAACCTGAATGGCCGGTTCTGTGATTCTGCTTAGAAGAGACATGGTTGATATGACAAATTTCTTTAGAACTGATGTTTTTCCAGGACCCTTGTCTTTGAATAGCCCTTCTAGGAGCTGCCTTGAAGGAAGACTTCAGGTCTGTTTATGTGGTTGAAGAAGTTCTTTTGGACGTGTGTGTATTTATGTGTGTGTTAAGGGGAAGGTGATGGAGATTGGGAAGGAATGCTGGGATATCAAAGGAAGAAAGGCTCACATTGATGGTGGAATCCTGGTGTGTTTCACTCCTGTACCCCCGAGTACAGTTCCTTTCACTCTTTGTTTTCTTACTGTCTGCCAAGGCACTTCACTCACAGAACCTCAACAATTGCTCTATTTCTCTTTCTAGCCCCATGACACTACTAGAAGCATCAGTGTCTTAATAAGCAGTTCCCAAACTTTAGCCTCAGGGAAAATTCCACTATTCTAGGTGTTCCACTTCTTTGCAGAGGAGCTGAGCAATCTGGCTGATGTAAGTGCACTTTATTAGCTGCTCTCACATCCAGTCTATAAACAAGGCCTTTCGGTCCTGTCTCCAATCTGTCCCTTTCTCTCCTTCCCTATTGCCATCACTCTATGCAATCTCCACCATATCTTATCTGGACTATTGAAGTAGCCCTATACCTGGTTCTCTTCCTTCTGTTCTTGCCCTGCAAAGCTGCCAAATGAGTTTTTATCCATTTGTTTAATTATTTCATTTGAGCAGATTCTACGAGTTTAACAGATCAAAAGGAATATCTACATAAAAATGTGGCTTATATTGTCTAATTTGTTAACTCCAAAAAGTTGAACCAACTTACACTTCACTGGTAGAGTATTTACACCTTCACCAACTTCAAATATTATCATTCTGTTTAATCTTTGCTGTTATCAAAATGGAAAATGATGTTTCATTGTCACTTAATTTACATGTCTTTGGTTACCAAACAGACTGAATATATCTTTTCATGTTTTTTGGCAATTTATACTTGTCCTTTTGAAACTGCCTTTTTCATGATTCTTTGCTTATTTGATGGGGAACAGATTTGGAGAAAGAGATTTTAAAATGATATATAGAACTCTTCATAAAATACAGATATTAACCTTTTCACCGCCCTATATGTTACATAATTTCTCCCACAAATTTATTTTATTGCTGCCTTTACTTATTATTTTTTAACCAAGGATCCAAGAAAGGTTGTTTATATTTGGTCGTTAGGTACCTTTAGTTTCTTTTTAATATGGAACTGTCACTCCCAAGTTTTTGTATGCATATAGTCTCTTACTTCTGTTAATTACTGTTCTATATATGCACCTGTCACATTAAATTTATCCATCTCCTTTTTAATGGAGGTCCAGCTTGTCTCCCATACCCTCCTCCCACAAGTAATGGTACAATACAAGTTCTTACCAATATCCTTTTATGACTGATGTAAGAATTTCTCTGGCATACATAAGCATGGTTTGTTGGGTTGTTGAGCAGTGCATATTTACATCAATAAGAATTACCTGTTTCTTTCCAGAAAGGTTTTACCACTCTAAATTCCCACCAGCAGTAGACTACTGAGACTTTTATCTTGTTTGACCATGTACTGGCAGCAAAGGTAAATTTCTAAGTATATCTCATTTGATCTCCTCCATATATAAATGAAGATTAAAATACTTACCTTATAATATTGAGATGAAGATTAAAGGTAACAGAACATGTAAATCACCTAGCACCAAACACTCACTCACTAAATACTAGCCAGTGTTACTATCATGTCTCTCCTATTAGGTTTTCTGCTCCTTGATGGCATGTATAAGTTTTCACCTACTTCTGCCTGTCTCTCCTCTCCCATCCCTAATCTTTGAATTAGTAATTGCCATGGGGGGGTACCTTTATTAACCTGGTAATTTATTTCTAGAAATGACAAGCTGAGTGGCAATAGTCTTGATTCCAGCATACATCATAAAAGATTTTGGTAAGAAGAAATCACATTTAAGTAGTTTATTTTATTAGATGCTGTGCAGTCAAGGATTAACTCAGCAGGTCTGGGTTGCCCAAAGCCTACATATTGCAAACAAAGGTTTGGCCCTTGACTGGCTTCTGGGAGACAACCTCTAAGCCCTTGGAATACCCTTATAAGCCTGATAAGAATGGCTTGATTTGCCTGGAGTCTGGGCTACGCTAGGAAGTTTATGCCAACAATGTGATTTATGATGGGGGCTTTTGGCCACTTGGTATCAGTTTCATCTCTGGAGGGGCTGAGGCCTGAGTACCTAAGGTCAGTCACTTGATGCTCCATGCTATATGTCTGGCCCCCAATAAAAACCTTGGATCCAAGGCTCAGGTAAGCTTCCTGATTACCACAACTTCATGCTCATTGTCACACATTGTTATAGTGTTAAGGTGTAATTAAGCAATGTCCGTAGACACCATTCAGAGAAGACAACTGGAAATGTGTGTGGTCTCTCCTGGATTCAGTCCTATGTGCTTTTTACCTTTGCTGACTTTGATCTGCATCCTTTCACTGTAATAAACCATACCATGAGTTTAACAGCTCTTCTTTTTCAATGAAAATTTTTATTAGATTATTTTTCATGTATTTTCTCCAGCTTTATTGAGGTGTAATTCATGAATAAAAATTTTGTGAAAAATTTTGGTGTTCAACTGTTTATTGATAGTCATATAGATCAATAAATAGTCACCTCAACCAAGCTATTTAACATGTCCATCACCTCATACAATCGCCATTTTCTTCTTTTCTTTTCTTTTTCCCTTTTCTTTTTTTTCTTTCTCTCTCTCTCCTTCGCTTTCTTTCTTTTTCTTTCTCTGTGATGAGAATACTTAAGCTCAACCTTCTTAGCAAATTTCAAGAATACAATACAGTACTGATAACCACAGTCACACTGCTGTAGGCATTAGGTCTTCAGAACTCATCTTGCATAACTGAAATTTTATACTCCTTGACAAAGATCTCCCATTTTCCCTCCCCCAAGTCCATAGAAACCACCATTCTACTCACTTCTTCTAGGAGTTTGGCTATTTTAGATTCCACATATAAGTGAGATAATATACTACTTGTCTTTCTGTGTTTGGCTTGTTTCACTTAGCAAAATGCCCTCTAGGCTCATCCACATTGTCACAAGTGATCATATTTACATCTTTTAAAATGATGAATAATATACAATTGCATAGACATATACATGTATATAACACATTTGTTTAAACAATCATCTGGAGATGAATGTTTCAGTTGTTTCTATATCTTGCCTATTGTGAACAATGCTTCAAGAAACATGAGAGTACAAATATCTCTTTTAGCTTCTGATTTTATTTCTTTTCCATATATACCCAGAAGTGGGACTGCTGGATCATAGAGTAGCTCTATTTTTTTTTTTTGGAGGGAAACTCTATACTGTTTTCCACATTGTCTGTACCAATTTACGTTCCCACCAGCAGTGTCCAGCGTTCAATTTTGTCCACATTCTTGCAACACTTGTTTTTTTTTTATCTTTCCTATAACAGCCATTCTCACAGGTTTGATGTGGTATCTCATTGCGGTTTTTATTTGTATTTCCTTGATGTTTAGTGAAATTGAGCATCTTTTCATATACCTGTTGGTCATTTCAGGTTTTTTTTTCTCTTAAGTTGCATGAGTTCTTTATATATTCTGGATATTAACTCCTTATTGAATATATAATTTGAAAATATTTTCTCCCATTCAGTAGATAGCTTTCTCACTTGGTTGATTATGTCCTTTGTTGTGCAAAAGCTTTTTATGCAATCTCACTTCTCCAATTTTCCTTTGTAGCCTGTGCTTTTTTGGTATCATATCACAAAAAATATTTGTCTGGATTTTCCCCTACGTTTTCTTTCAGTAGTTTTACAGTTTCAGGTCTTATCTTTGAGACTTTCATCCATTTTGAGTTGATTTTTATGAACAGTGTAAGACAAGGGCCCAATTTCATGGTTTGCATGTGGATATCCAGTTTTCCACATACCATAACATATGTACCTTTCAATTAGGGCCATTATTTTCCTACAGCCTCAGATGTTGAAGTAAATTATCTGGAGTTCCAACTTTTTGACTTTGATTAGCACAGAATTAAAGGTAAGAATAAAGGTCTATTTAATTCTTATCATATAACTGTCAACATTATGCAACAAACAATTCATCTCCTAAAAATTACTTTTATAGCCCTCCAGATCAAGGTCCCAGACTTCACAGTGCCATCATCCAACATTACTTACATTGTTATATTTTTGGCAATGCACTTTAACTGGGATTTGCACAAACTGGTATGTACGTGGAAGATAATCAATAAAGATGACAGGTTCATCCTGGCATTGAAAACAAATGGAATTAAACATTTTTGTGTAGATATAGAAGAGAAAACCAGAATCAAAGCATGGCTGAAATAGACAAGCAGTTTTGGGTTTAATAAAAGGACACAATTTCAAAAAATGACAGCCATCCATAAATAGATTGGGTCTATTTAAAATGTCTTCTTCCCTAGCTATATTTAAGAACAGGGTAGATGACAACTGGCCAACCTCAGGCCGGTTGTCACCTATCCTGTTGGGGGAATTTCCTACTCTCAATTTAAGGCCGGTGGCTTCTAAAATCCTGTCAGTTTCCTAGTGCTGACTGAAGAGTCTTCAGTCAAGGCCAAGTAGCTGTAAAGTCCCTGAGAGAAGGGGCAGTCTAGGTCGACTACCTGAGCTCAGGAAAAGAACTTATGTGTTTTTTCAGGAAAAACTGATTCTGAACACCAGTTTGCTTTGGGAAGCAGTGTCTGATCAGTGACTGTAAATGAAGGTATAACTCAGTACACCAAGTGCTGTTGACTTGTGTCCTCTGAAAATTTATATGTTGAAGCTCTAATCATCAAAGTAATGGAATTTTGAGATGGAGAATTTGGGAGGTAATTAGGTTTGGACGAGGTCACTACGGCAGAGATCTTCTTGATGGGATTAGCGCCCTTATAAGATACACCAAAGAGCTTGCTCTCTTTTTCTCTCATGTGAGGACACAGTGAGGTGGCCATGTGCCAGCTAGGAAGATCTCATTAGAATCTGACCTGCTGACACCCCAAGCTCAGACTTCCAGCCTCCAAATAAGAAATAAATTCCTGTTGTTTAAGCCATCCAGTCTATGGTATTTTGTTATGGCTGCCTGAGCTAGGGACACTAGCGCAAGGCGTGGGAGGGACCTAAGCTGGTGGATATACAGTCTACCTGAGTCTCTTTAATAAGGAGGAAGACTTACGTTCTTCAGAATTTCAAAGTGTTTATCATCTTTGAAGGAAGCATTGAATGCTCAAATATCAAACAGGAAAAAATATTCTAGTATATTTGTACCCCTAATTTGTGGAGAAGGTCCTTTCTGTTGCGTTAACTCTTTAACTAGCCAAGTTGTTTTCCTTTTATAGTTTAGTTTGGCGTCTGCAAAGCAGTATGTGCTATCCTGCCAGTAATTATAACAATATTTATGGAGTCACGATTAGTATTTCAGATTTCTGTACATCAGCTACTTATCCTAAGAGGATCAGAGGCTTTGAGTAATCTGTTCATATTCACCATGTTGGTACCATGAAGCAGTTCTGGACTGAAACAAAGACCTGGTGTTTTCTAAGACTGCCCTTCCCATGAATCCCACCGTCCAGGTAAGCTCTCCGTCAGCTTCTTTTTAGATTTTGGAAAAGGAACCGAATATTGTAATTACAGTGCGTATGTCACTTTTTCAGTACAGTATTCCAGACCTGGGAGCTGTTTCTGTGTCAGAAAGTGCCCATCTCTACAGCTGTTGAGAGCAACAGGAAAGAGTTGTTTGGTGATTTGGTGTCGAACCAAGGTGAAAAGTGTCATACAGGAACCCTCCCCACCTGAGCCTCCCAGACTCGGCTTTTCTCAGGAAAAAGAAATACGATTGGCGGTCCTGGGAGATGACGCACTTCCGGCGCGCTGCGAAGACCGAAGCCAAGACAGTCGAGACGTGTAGGTGTGGCCTTAGGTGAGCGGGCGCTGCTGGAGGATTTGGGCGCAGGCGCCGAGCTTGAAGCTGGAGCTGAGATCCGGGGCAGGGCTGCTGCCCCGCGCCGGCCTGTGGGGAAGCGGGGGCGGGGCCGGCGCGAGGCCTCCTGACTGCCCTGGGCGGCAAGTGCTGCAGCGGGCCGCTGAGGAGTTGGCCTCCGTGCGCCGGCTGCGGCTGGTGGCCTCTGCCGCTGCGCTCCTCGGCTCGCTTCCTCTACGGTTCCGGCCACGACTGCCCTCGCAGCCCTCGGCGTCGCCACTGGCGCCGCCGCCTGCCCAGCAGGCCGCTTTGGGCCGCGGAGCCCATGAGAGCGCGGGCCCCCCCGCCGCAGTTGCGGCGTCGCTGTAGTCCCGGAGCGCCCCGAGCCGGCGCGGGCATGGCCGCGGCATGAACGCCGAGACGCCGCCGGAGCCTGAGGAGAAGGCGGCCTTCGAGCCCGAGGCGGGAGCCATGCCGGAGAAGCGCGCCGGTGCGCGGGCCATGGGCGGCAGCTCGGTGAGCGCGGGCACGGAGTCCGAGCGCGTTGCTCAGCCCGGAGCCCGGGGTCCGGGGAGGCTGGGCGGGGTCGCGGCAGGAGTCCGGGAATGCGCAGCGCGGTGGTGGGTGCTCGTCCCCTGGGGGAACCGTCCTCTCGGGCCCCGAGAGGGGCTCTGTCTCTCGGAAAGTCTGTCCTTTCCCGAGTCAGCCAGCCGAATTCCTCACTGCTAGGGTTTCCCAGCGCTGCTCGTCGCTAGACAGAAATTTAGGCGACTTGGTTATTGTTTCAAAAGACACCCGACGTGGGCCCGTGAATATAACTCATTTGGCTCTTTCAGAATTCTCCGTACGTGTTATGGTCCTACTTTGATGGTGTACTTTCTGTCTTGAGCTTACTTAGAGGATGTATGGAGAGCCTTTAGAGCCGGCCTTAGGCCCTGGACCGGGAAGTTGGCGTTGGAGGCTGAGCAGCGCCTCCCTGTCCCTTCCCGGTTCTTTGGGCGGTCGCACAAGCGGTTGGTGAACAGGAAGATGGTATCAGAGGAAGCTGCCGATCCTAGGGCCCGGCTGAGGAGCATGTTCAGGCTAGTGTCTTTCCAATTTCATGTGATATTCAGATGACTTCTGAAACACGGGTTTAATCGGCGGAACAGGCTTTGCCAGAGGCGCTTTGGTTTTTGACGGTGAAACTAAGCATAGAGTCTGTCATTTCTTAAGACCTTTTTCTTTGGTGGGAGTAGGTCTATTGGGACAGAAAATATAGAAACATTACAATAAGTAGAACCTAATGCCAAGGAGACTTTTTTCAAAGAAAAATAGAAATTATAGGAAAGTTAAATACATGCAGTTGGTCTCAGATTTTTAGCTTATGTATTTTAGTTTGCTTTTAAAGAATGCTAAATGATGTTGAAGGCCCCTCCCTGCCTAAGTGACTTATTTTGGGGGAAAAAAATTAGAGGTTCCTCATTCAAAAGATAACATTTCTCAGTTTTTTTTTTTTGGTAGAGGGAGGGAATTTCTATAGAACTGGTTTTTCTCCTTTTATTTTTGATTACATAAAAAGTAGACTTGCCATTTTCCTGCCCCCTAAGCCAAACCCAGCTGCCAGCGCCTTCTCCTGTCTTTGAATTGATAGACCGTAATTATAATTACTAACCAGTGGCCATCCTCATAACCTCCTTCGTCTATGCACCCTCATGGCGGTGCATTAGTAAGTCTAGCTAAGTTTATAGGTAAAGATTTTAGGTTTTTAAGCTTTTCTGCATTCCTTTGGTTCAATTCCTCAGCATTTGTAACCTAGATTTTGACTCTCTCTTGATACTCCTACTTACTTTACCATCAGATTGCTCTCCACAGTATTGATTAGTACGATCTGACATGTAGATATGATCATTACTGTGGTCCTACGTATTTTCCTTGGTCCTCCTTTCTTAATAATCTAGCAAGTTGAAGCATTATAACATGATTAGGTGAGCATTCTTGGAATCCCAGTTACCACCTTTTATTATGTGTATAACGTTGGGCAAGATACATAATCTCTCAAAATTAATAATAGTGTTTGTCTTAGAGGATTGTGAGGGTTGCTACAACCTGGCACCTAGTAAGTCCCAAATAAATATTAGCTGTTACTATTTCTCAATATTTTTGGCAGCATGGTTGGTCAGAATGTGTAGGTGATCCCTGTCTGATAAAAGCATTCAGTTCTTTCCCATTTACTAATCGATTCAGGAACTAGACTCCCAACCTAAAAATTAAACTTGCTAATTTTATGTGCTTGGAGCAGAAACTTTTCAGGGATGTTTACTTAAAGAAACTGAGACAGTTTATTCCCTGATTCCTTTTCCTGTGAGTCCTGATGCTAATTTGGGCACAAGTAAATGCCTGTTGAGTCTTTCCTTGTCTCTGAGGGTGCACCTAGTCAAGTATTGATAAATTGCAGTGGATACTGACAGTGAGTTTTCTTGGTGCTTGCTCTGCTTAGTGAGATGACTAGCATGGGCAGGTAGCAGGGTTCAGCCACTGATACTTTTTGAAATGTGGGTTGGCAGGAAAATCAGTGAGTGCCTTTAACCATATTTATGTTCATGTCATATGTCAGTACCCCCAAATTATGCATCTTTACTATTTAGTTTGTTTCAAGCATTGCTTTCAGGTGCTACATTCTTCAGCCCCCATGATTTGACTTCATTTTAATGTGTAGAAATTTCTTTACGGTTTGATTTTAGCATATTCATGGCTTCAGATTCTTAATGCTATTAGTAATCACAGAGTCAGCTGACAACTTTTTTGTACCTTGTTTGGCAAAGATATATTGACTTGAATAATAGAAGGGAATCGAATTGCATTGCGGAAAAGGGAGGTGTGTATAGCAAACAAGTTCTTGTTTTATTGTCCTCTCTTTGCTCTATCCTTCCCTAATTGTGGGTGTACATACACCTTGAGATGATGTGTCAGAATTATTTGCATTATCATTGAATGCAGATTTTCCATAATCAGGTAAAAGAAAAGTCCTGTTGGAGTCATTTACCTTTGAGCATCTGGTAAGAATTAAGGATTTGCTGCAAAGAAAACAAAACCAAATTTAGCATACTATGTGTTTCAGAATGTTCATGGACTCCAAAAAGCCAAAACTTGGATACCAAGTTAAGATTCCTAACATAGGGCCTCTCAATATCAATTCCGTTCTGGTGACATTTGATGTCTATTTAGCTGATTTTTCTCAGACTGTTTCAGAGGGATCCCTATAAAGGCTAATTCTGATTTATAAGAACAAGAATATTATATATTAATATAGACAAAATGGAAATATTACTGATGAGCAGCTTCTGTTACCAAAAAAAAAAGGCTTAAATGAGTAGGTGTATTTTATTTGTAAAAAGGTGAAAGAGGACCTAGGGCCATTTTAGGGGAAATTTTTTTTATTATAGCTTTCACTTCTTAACACCGTTAGGAATCAGTATGATCATTTCAATAACAAAATAGTGCTGGGACATTGGCACAACCAAACTCTGTCAAGTAAATTATAACAGGTGAAAGGAGAAACGAAAAGCATTTGTGAGCAGTTGATCTGTTCAGTTTATAAAAGTGAGTGCATTTTGCTGTTTCATGTTTAGTATTGTGCACATCTCTGGTCAGTTTTCTATCATTAAGCCTAGCCTTTGTCAAAACACAGCCTTGTTGCTGTTGTATTGTCCTTAAGTCTGGTATAGAAAGCATTTTTTTAGACCTTGCTTCTTCGAATATCTTGAGCATCTTTTCCCACTGTTTTTCTGACTAGATTCAGTCTCTGAAGGCAAGGGACTATAGCTGTGTGTCTTATAATCTGAAATAGTCCTTTAGCAGTTGATCAATAAATTATGTTAATATAGAAATTAATCATTCAGTCTGGTTTAAACCAGGACTGTGCTTATTGATGAAATTAGCTTGTTGCTTTTCTGTCTCTTTTGGTTGGCCTTATAAAACAAATTGGAGAGTTCCGTTTTATTTGAAGAGTTTGTGTAGGATTGATAATACAATTCTAGAACTTTATAGTTCTTGGCTTTTGTGGGCTAATGTAGCTCTAGAATAATTTAGATTTTCTTCTGATTTTGTTTTTTTCTGTCAGTTTTAGTAAGTTGTATTTTACTAGAAATTTGTCTGTTTCATCTAAAATTTCAAATAAATTGTCTTAAAGCTATTCCTGACAGCCTCTTAGGCTCTTTTTAACTACTATAGCTTCTTTTGTCTATTTTTAAAAAATTGTTGATATTGGTAATTTATACCTTATCTTTAAAAAATTAATTTTCTAGAGTCTTCTGGATTAATATTCACACATTTTCAAGTGACAATAATATCATGTCTTATTTCTGTGTATCTATATTATATGTACCAGAATATCGAGGAAAATGTTCAGTAGTAATGGTAAAAGTGCCCAGTGTTCTCTGTGTGACAGGAATATATATTTTCCCCACTGTTAAGGATGATGTTAGCTTTTCTTATATGAGAGAAACACACTTCAGTACACTATGGAAATACATCTTTTTATTCCTAATTCTCTTTCTTGCCTGTGTTCTCTCTCTGCTTTCCCCCTTCTTTCGCCTTCCTTCCTTTGCTCCCTTCCTCCTTCTAGTTCAGTGTCTCATAGAACCTTCACAAATGATCTATGGGATCTGAGGTGTGCCCTGGAGAAAGGTTGTGGCATAGCAAGGGCACTGATCTATGAAAATTGGGAGAGAAATACCGGTAATCAACTATAATAACAGTTTTCAACCCTGCAAAAACATAACATCTGTGAAGTTGGGTCAACTTCCTGCCTAGATGCCTGACTTTTTCCTATGTAGCTTTGTATTTACTTGTCTTTTTAAAATAGCTTCATTGGAATACAAAAACTGTGTATGTTTATAGTGTACAGATTTGTGTTTTGATGTGTGTACTCTTGTGAAATCATTACCACAACCAGGATAGTGAACATATCCCTCACCCTGTAAGGCTTCCTTGTGCCTGTCTGTGCTGCCTCTCTGCACCCCCACCTCTGGAGGTGAGCATTTATATGCTTCCTGTTACTATGTGGTAGTTTTTGTTTTCTAAAGTTTTGTATTAATGGACTCATACAGAATATATTTTTCTGTTTGGCCTTTTTCAACTTAGATAAATTATTTTGAGATTTATTCATGTTGCTATTATATAACTCAGTAGTGTATTCTTTTTCATTGCTCAGTAGTGTTCAGTCATATGTACATAAATACAGTGTACCATATATATGTGCATACATACAATTTACATATATACTGTTGAAGGTATGGGTACTGGTATATTTTATCCCTTAATCGCTTGGTGAACTTTTGGTTTATCACCGTTTTTTGTTATTACAAATAAAGCTGCTATGAGCATTCATGAACCAGTCTTTGAATGGAATATACTTTCCTTTCTTTTCCACTCCTAAGTATTTAGTAGATTTGGTGTAAAGTGAATACTTAGGTGTGGAATGGTTGGATCATATGGTAGATGTATTGTTTAACTTTTTAAGAATCTACCAAACTTCTTAAACCTTTAAAAATTTAATTTTAAATTTTACATTGCCACTAGCACTATGAGAGAGAGTTCCAGTTCGTCTACATCCTTGTCAACACTTGGTCAGTTATTTTTATCCCTTCTAATAGATCTTTAGTGGTATCTCACTGTACTTTCTTTTTTAACCTCACTTTGGCTAATTATGTTCAACATATTTCCATAAGCTTACTTGCCATCTGTATATCCTCTTGATGAAGTGTCCATTCAAGTCTTTTGCCTATTTATTTGTTGTTGTTGGATTGTTTATAATTGAGTTTTAAGAATTCTTTGTATATTTGGGTTGGAAGTCTTTTATCAGATATTTGTTTGCAAATATTTTCTTCTGAGCAGTTTTTATTTTGATAAAATTTAACTTTATGAATATGTTCTTTCATGGATTATGGTTTTGGTTTCATATCTAAGAAATCCTAACTCAGTGTCACAAGGATTTCCTTCTGTATTTTTAGAATTTTTTTGATTTTACAATTATGTTTATAACTCATTTTGAATTAATTTTTTATGTGGTACAAAGTATGGGTAGGAATTCTTTTCTTGTGTATGATAACCAATTGATATCACATACGTCATCTGCTGAGAAGACTTATTCACTAAATTGCCTTTGCACCTTTGTCAAAATTCAGTTATCCATATATGTGTCAGTCTATTGTGGATTCTCTCTTCTGTTTCATTGATCTATTTCTTTATCTTTACATCAACACCACTCAATTTCTATTACTGGAGATTCATAGTAAAATTTGAAACAAGTAGAGTTTGTCCTTCAAACTTGTTCTTCTCTTTTAAAATTGTTTTGACTATTCTGGGTCTGTTACATTTTGGAATTACACAATCAACTTGTCAGTTTCTGCAAAAAAAATCTGCCCTAGTATTTTCATTGGGAGTATATTGATCCTGAAGATCAGTTTAGAAAGAATTATAAACAATATTGAGTCTTCTGATCCATAAATGAGGTATCTCTTTATTTTACGCCTTTAATTTCTTTCAGCTGTGCTTAATTTTCAACAATTTTTTTGCATTATTTGTCACATTATCCCAAGTATCATACCTTTTTGGTGCTATTAAACATGTAATGTAAATGTAATATAAATGTACATTCTTAAGAAATTTTAAATTTACAACTGTTTGTTGCCAAAATATAGAAATACAGTTGATTGAAAAAAATTTTAATTGTAATATATGTAACAAAATTTACAATTGAATTATTTTGTGTGCAGTTCACTAGCGTTAAGTATATTCACAGTGTTGTGCAGACAATTTCCAGAACTTTTTCATCTTGTAAAACTGAAACTGTATATTCATTCAATAGCAACTCCCCATTTATCCCAGCCCCTGATAATCACCAGTCTGCTTCAGTTTCTGAATATTGACTACTTTGGGTACCTCGTATAAGTGGAATCACTTATCTTTTTGTGTCTGGCTTATTTCACTTAGTATAATGTCCTCGAGACATGTTGTCTTCAAGATTGTTGATGTGTGGCATGTGTCAGAGTTTTCTTCAAGACTGGATAATATTCCATTTCCTGTATATGCCACATTTAATTTCTCCATTTACCTGTTGATGAGCACTTGGGTTGCTTCTATCTTGTGGCTATTAAAAATAATGCCACTGTGAACAGGAGTGTACAGACCCCACTTTGAATTCTTTTGCATGTCTACCCAGAAGTGAAATTGCTGAATCATTGGATAATTCTGTTTTTAATTTTTTAAGGAACCACTAAACTGTTTCCCATGGTGGCTGCACCATGTTACATTCCCACCAACAATGGACCAGGGTTATAGTTTCTCTATATCCTCCTCAACACTTGTTATTTTTTGTTTTGTTTTTGTTTTGAATAGTAGCCATGCTGATGGGTGTGAGGTGATACCTCATTTTGATTTTGCATTTTCCTGATGATTAGTATGTTGATTATTTTGTCATATGCTTATTGGCCATTTGTATATTTTCTTTGGAGAACTGTATATTCAAGTCCCTTGCCCACTTTAAAATTGGATTATTTGAATTGACTCCTTACCATATACATGCTTTGCAAATATTTTCTCCATAAGTTGCTTATCCCTCTGTTGATTGTGTCCATTGATGCACAAGTTTAAAATTTTCATGAAGTCCAATTTATCTGCTTTTGTTGCCTGTGTTTTTTGGTGTCATATCCAAGAAATCATTGTCAAATCTGATGTCATGAAGCTTTTTCTCTATGTTGTCTTTTTTGTTTTTAGAGATATGACAAAAGCTGTATTTAGCCCAATTCAATACCTGGTTAGCAACATTCCTTATATTCAAGACCTATTTAATTCAGTCACTGTATATGATAAAATATGTCTGGCATTCAACAACAACAAAACAAGGCACGCTAAAAGACAATCAAAATAATACAGTTTGATGTAACAATTTAAGTATTAGGACAAGACGTATTTAGAATTACTAGATGCAGAGTTTAAAATAACTATGATTAATCATTGAAAGATCTAATGGAAAAAACAGACTTTGTGTTAAACCAGATAAGTTCTATCATCAGAGAGAGGAAAACTTTGCTATTGGCAAAGGAGCAGCTCCGCTGGCCACCAGTTCTATCATGTGACTGGATGTGTAGCCTAGAATTGCTGGTTAGCCGTCTCAAAGATTCTAATAAATTGGCTTTTTTGCTCAAACTCTCTGGGGCGGATTCTGTTTCTTGTGAATATAATTAACACATTTTAACACTTGGTATTTTTAAATGAAGACATTTAAAGTAATTTGTTGCTTTTCTTTTCACATTATATTTTAACCTTTTAAAAATTTGTCTATTTCACAGTATTGTGTTTTTTAAGTTGAAGTGTAGTTCATATACAATATTGTATGTTATAGGCATACAATATAGTGATTGACACTTTTTAAAGGTTATACTCCATTTATAGTTATTATAAAATACTGGCTATATTCCCCATGTTGTACAATACAGCCCTGTGGCTTATTTTATACCTGATAGTTTGTACCTCTTAATCCTCCACCTCACCCCTCCCCCTTCCTTCTCCCTACTGGTAATCACGAGTTCCTTCTTTATATCTCTGTCTGTTTCTTTTCATTATATTCACTAGTTTGTTATATTTTTTAGATTCCACATGTGTGTGATATCTTAGAGTATTTGTCTTTCCCTGAGTGACTTATTGCATTTACTATAATGTCCTCCAAGTCCATCCATGCTGTACACCAGAACATTTTAAGTCAACTGTACTTCAATTAAAAAGCAAGCAACCAACCAACCAACCCATTTAAAATACAGGAAAAAGAACTAAACAGACATTTTTCCAAAAGAGGAAATGCAGATGGCCAACAGGAACATGGAAAGTTGCTCAACATCACTAATACCAAGGAAGTGCAAATGAGATATCACCTCACACCTGTCAGAATGGACATTGTCAAAAAGAACACAAATAACAAATGTTGGCAAGGATGTGGAGAAAAGGGAACCCTTGTACACTATTGGTGGGAATGTAAATTGGTGCAGCCACTATGGAAGACAATATGGAGGTTTCTCAAAAACCTGGAAATAGAACCACCATTTGGCCCAGCAGTTCCACTGCTGGGTATATATCCAAGAAAAACAAAGACATTAATTCAGAAATATACATATACCCTGCTATTAACAGCAGTGTTACTTATAATTGCCAAGGTATGGAAGCATCCTAAGGGAACATCAATAGATGAATGGATAAAGAAGATGTAGCATATGTATATGATGGAATGCAACTCACCCATAAAAAAGGATATTTTGCCATTTGCAGCCCTTCACTTTTTTTTTTTTCACTTCAAAAACCAGAATTTTATAACTGGCATAAACATTCCCATTACCTCAAAAATAGCAAAATAACCTAGAAATAACGTTAACCAAGGAAGTTAGCTATACTCTGAAAACTAAAACATTGATGAAGGAAATTGAAGATGATACAAAGAAATGGAAAGATATCTTATGCTCTTGGATTGGAAGAATCAACGTTATCGAAATGGCCATACTACTCAAAGCAATGTACAGATCCAATGCAACCCCTGTCAAAATACTCAACATTTTTCACAGAAGTAGAACAATTTCAAAATTTATATGGATCCATAAAAGACCCCAAATTGCCAAAGCAGTCTTTTCTAGGTTTTTTTTCCTTTTTCTTTTTCTTCTTTTTGTTCTGTTTTCTTATGATTTGATGACTAGAGAAATTCCTTTAACATTTGTTG
The DNA here is from genome assembly GCF_048564905.1 of Vicugna pacos. Lineage (NCBI taxonomy): Eukaryota > Metazoa > Chordata > Mammalia > Artiodactyla > Camelidae > Vicugna > Vicugna pacos. Next base: position 1,888,408 of record NC_132990.1, read on the forward strand.
TAAAGCTGATTTGGTGCTGAAACCTTCGCTTTTGTTTATCTGTGGAGCTTTTGATTTCTCCCTCAAATCTGAACAAGAGCCTTGCTGGTTAAGAGTATTCTTGGTTGTAGGTTTTCCTCTTTCATCGCTTTAAATATTTCATGCCACTCCCTTCTGGCCTGAAAAATCTGGCTGATAACCTTACGGGAGTTCCCTTGTATGTTATTTGTTGCTTTTCTCTTGATTTTAACATTTTCTTATCCTTAATTTTTGTCAATTTGATGATTATGTGCCTTGGTGTGTGTCTCTTTAGGTTGATCCAGCACTGTAAGTTTAAAGTGTGCAGCATAATGATTTGACTTACATACATCATGAAATGGTTACCACATTAAGTTTAGTTCAAACATCCATCATCTCGTAGATAGAAAATTAAAGAAATAGAAAAAATTCTTTTTCTTGTGATGAGAACTCTTAGGATGTATTCTCTTTCTCTGTATATGAAAGATGTAACAACTTGCATATATAACATACAGTGGTGGTCATTATATTTATCACCTTGTGCATTACACCTCTATTTCTCATTTGTCTTACAACTGAAAGTTTGTGCCTTTGACCACCTTCATCCAGTCCCCCCTCCCCCAACCTCTCCTTCCCCTGCCACTGGTAACCACAAATCTTACCTCTTTTTCTATGAGTTTGTTTTTGAAGTATAACTGACCTACAACACTATGTTAGTTGCTGTTACACAACAAAATTATTTGGTACTTCTGTACATTTCAGAATGATCACCACAATAAGTCTAAAATATGTCACCATACAAAGATACTGCATATTTATTTACTATATTCCCCACACTGTATGCATCAATCTGTATATATGTGATTATTTTAAGCTGCTGATCTCTTTTAAGTTCAAATGGATTTTAACAACCCTGTATTTTTAATCCCTGTATCCCACATTAAACTGTTTTTGACATCGTATTTTACATATTTTTGTTTTGTGTGTCCCTTATTAACTGCTTGTTGTGGATATAGATGATTTTACTAATTCTGTCTTTAAACTTTCCCTACTAGCTTTATACATGGCTGATTTATTTATTACCTTTCTGTATGTTTGTCTTTACCAAATAAGATTTTTACCAAAAAGATTTTTCTTTTTATAATTTTAATGTTTCTAGTTGTGGCCTTTTCTTTTTCACTCAGAGAAGTCTCTTTTAACATTTCTTGTAAAGCTGGCTTGGTGGTGCTGAACTCTTGGATTTTGCTTGTCTGTAAAATTTTTGATCTCTCCATCAAATCTTAGTGGAAGCCTTGCCAGGTAGAGCATACTTGGTTGTAGGCTTTTCCCTTTCATCACTTTAAATATTGTGTCACTCCCTTCTGGTCTGTAGAATGTATGCTGAAAAATTAGCTAATAGCCTTATGGGAGTTCTGTTGTATGTAACTTGCTGCTTTTAATAGTGTCTTTATCTTTAATTTTTGCCATTTTAATTACCATGTGTCTTGGTGTGGTCTTTAGGTTGATCCTGTTTGTGATGTCTGTAATTCCTGGACCCGGAGGTCTGTTTCCTTTCCCCAGTTAAGGAGATTTTCAACTATTATGTCTTCAAATACGTTCTCTCTGCACCTTTCTCTTTCTGGGACCCCTATAATTCACATGTAGTACGCCTGATGTTGTCCTGAAGGTCTCTTAGACTTTCCTCATTTCTTATTCTTTTTCTGCTTCTGCTTCAGTGATTTCCACTGCTCTGTCTTTCATAATGCTGATCCATTCCTGTGCATTATTCAATCTACTGTTGATCCCTTCTAAGTGTATTTTTCATTTCATTTATTGTATTCTTCATCTCTGGTTCTTCTTTATATTTGCTTATTGTGCATATTATATATGCACAAAAGTTTAACTTTCTGTTAAACACAAGTTTTTAATTGTAATGGAGTCCAACATAACTTTTTCTTGCATGGATGGTGACTATAGTGTTGTGTATACAAACTCATCATGAAAATGAAGGACCTTATTTTTAGGTCTACGAGCTATTTGGAGTTACTTTTTTTAGTGTAGTAATATGTACATAACATAAGATTTACCATCTTAGCCATTTTTAAGTGTATAGTTTGGTGGCATTCAAGTACATTAAAATTGTTTTGCAGACATTACCATTGTTTATCTCCAGAACTTTGTATTATTAAATTATTTTCATTAACAAAACTCAGTATCCACTAAATTGTCTAACTCCCCATTTCCCCCTCCTCCCAGTCCCTGGCAACCACCATCTACTCTCTGTCTCTATGAATTTGATAACTCTAGGTGCCTTGTATAAAGAGAATCTTACAGCATCTGTCTTTATATGATGGGCTTATTTCAATTAGCATGTCTTCAAGGTTTATCCATGTTGTAACATGTCAGAATTTCTTTTTTTATTGCTGGATAGTATTCCATTGCATGCATATACCATATTTTGTTCATAGATGCATCTACCAGTGGACACTTGGGTGGCTTCTATCCTTTGGCTGTTGTCAGTAATGCTATGAACATGGATATCTCTTTGAGACCCTGCATTCAGTTCTTTTGGATATATACCCAAAAGTTGATAGAATTGCTGGATCATTAGGTAATTTTTTTTTTTTTTTAAGGAACCCCATAGTGTTTTTCACAGTGGCTATAGCATATTACGTTTCCACCAACAGTGCACCACGGTTTCAGTTTATATCCTGTCAGCATTTGTCATTTCTGGCTTTTATATTTGTTTTTTAGTCATAGCCATCCTAATGAGCACAAGGTAATATCTCATTTTGCTTTTGATTTGCATTTCCTTAATGGTTAGTGATGTTGAGTGTCTTTTCTTGTATTTGTTTGTTTTTTGCCTGTTTTTTAATCAGTTTTTTGTACCTGTGAGGACTTTTTTATGCATTCTGGATTTTAATCTCTTATCAGATACAGGATTTTCAGTGTTTTCTGCTATGGGTTGTCTTTTCACTCCATTGAATGTCCTTTGATACACAAAAGCTTTCATTTTGATCAAGTCTGATTTATCTATTTTTTTCATTTTTTGCTGCTTCTTTTGGTGTTACATCTAAGAAATCATTGCCAAGTCCGATGTCATGAAGCTTTCTCTCTTGTTGTCTTCTAAGGCTTTCAGAGTTTTAGCTCTTATGTTCAGGGCTTTGATCCATTTTGAGTTAATTTTTTGTCCGTGATGTAAGGTAAAAAGGTCGTCTTCATTCTTTTGCATGTGAATATCCAACTTTCCCAGCACCGTTTGTGGAAGGCTGCCCTTTATCTATTGAATGGTCTTAGCACCCTTGTTACAAATCATTTGACCAGTATGAAAATATTTATTTCTGGATTCTGGTATACCCCTTTGTTCTATGTGTCTGTCTTTTTTGTTTGTTTGTTTCAATATGAATTTATTTATTTTGAATATTTTAATTGAAGTATAGTCAGTTTACATTGTTGTGTCAATTTCTGGTGTACAGCACAGTTTAGTCATAAGAAACATACATATATTTACTTTCATAGTCTTTTTCACCATAAGTTACTACAGGGTATCGATTATAGTTCCCTGTGCTGCACAGTTAAAATTATTGTTTATCTATTATATATATATTAGTATCTTCAAATTTTGGACTCCCAATTTATCCCTTCCCATTTGCTTCCCCCTCTGGTAACCATAAGTTTGTTTTCTATGTCTGTGAGTCTGTTTCTGTTTTGTAAATAAGTTCATTTTTTTTTTGATTCCATATGACATTTTTCTTTCTCTTTCTGGCTTACTTCACTTAGAATGACATTCTCCAGGAATATCCATATTGCTGCAAATGGCATTATATTATTATTTTTTATGGCTGAGTAGTATTCCATTATATAAATATACCACAACTTCATTATCCAGTCATCTGTCAATGGACATTTAGGTTGCTTTCATGTCTTGGCTATTGTAAATAGTACTGCTGTGAACATTGGGGTGCATGTGTCTTTTTGGATTAAGGTTCCTTCTGGATATATGCCCTGAAGTGGGATGCTGGATCATATGATAAGTCTATTTTTAGTCTTTCGAGGAATCTCCATACTGTTTTCAATAATGGCTGCACCAAACTACATTCCCATCGGCATTGTAGGAGGGTTCCCTTTTCTCCACACTGTCTGCAGCATTTATCATTTGTGGACTTTCGAATGATGGCCATTTTAACTACTGTAAGGTGATACCTCATTGTAGATTTGATTAGCATTTCTCTGATAATCAGCGATACTGAGCATTTTTTATGTGCCTATTGGCCATTGGCCATTTGTGTGCCTATTGGCCATTTGTATGTTTTCATTGGAGGATTGCTTCTTTAGTTCTTCTGTCCATTTTTGGACATTTTGTTGTTGTTGTTGTTAAGTTGTATGAGCTGTTTATATATTCTGGAAATTAAGCCTTTGTCAGTCTCATCTTTTGTAAATATTTTCTCCTGTTCCATAGGCTGTCATTTTATTTGCTTATGGTTTCCTTTGCTGTGCAAAAGCTTGTAAGTTTAATTAGATCCCACATGCTTATTTTTGCTTTTATTTCTTTTGCTTGGGTAGATTGTCATAGGAGAACATTGCTGAGATTTATATTGGATAATGTTTTCCTAAGTTTTCTTCTAAGAGCTTTATAGTGTCTTGTCCTATGTTTAATTCTTTAAGCCATTTGAGTTTATTTTTGAGTGTGGTGTGAGGGAGTATTCTAACTTCATTGGTTTACGTGCAGCTGTCCAGTTTTCCCAACACCATTTGCTGAAGAGGCTGTGTTTACCCCACTGTATGTTCTTGCCTCCTTTGTCAAAGATTAATAGACCAAAAGTTTGTGGGTTTATTTCAGGGCTCTCTCTTCTATTCCATTGATCCGTATGTCTGTTTTTGTACCAGTACCATGCTGTTTTGATTACTGTAGCTCTATAATATTGTCTGAAGTCTGGGTGGGTTATTCGTCCAGCTTCATGCTTTTTCTTCAGTAATGCTTTGGCAATTCTGTTTCTTTTGTGGTTCCATATAAATTGTAGGATTTGTTCTAATTCTGTGAAAGCTGTCCTGGGTAATAGGGACTGAATTAAATCTGTAGATTGCTTTGAAAAATATGGCCAATTTAACAATATTAATTCTTCCAATCCAAGACCTTGGGCTGTCTTTCCATTTGTTTGTCGTCCTTAATTTCCTTAGTGTTTTGTAGTTTTATGCATATAAGACTTTCACTTCCTTGATCAGATTTATTCCTAAGTATTTTACTTGGGGGGATGCAATTTTAAAAGGGATTGTTTCTTGACTTTCCTTTTCTGATATCTCATTGTTAGTGTAAAGAAATGCCACTGATTTCTGTATGTTAATCTTGTATCCTGCTACCTGGCCGAATTCTTGTATTAGCTCTAGTAGTTTTTGTGTTGAATCTTTAGGGTAGTCTATATATAGTATCATGTCATCTGCATATAGTGACAGTTTTACCTCTTCTCTTCCAATTTGGATCCCTTTTATTTCTATTTCTTGTCTAGTTGCTATGGCTAGGACTACCAATACTATATTGAATAGAAGTGGTGAGAGTGGGCATCTTTGTTTTGTTCCAGATTTTAGTAGAAAGGCTTTCAGCTTTTCACCATTGAGTATTATGCTGGCTATAAGTTTCTGTTTGTCTTCATACCAGTACCACACTGTTCTGATTAGCATTGTAGTATGTTTTGAAATCAGGTAGTATGAGAACTGCAGTTTTATTCTTTTCTTCCCAAGATTGTTTTGGCTATTCAAGATTCCTTGAGATTCCATATAACATCATGACATCTGCAAACATAATTTTACTGCCTCCTTTGCAGTTTGGGTGACTTTTATGTTTTTCTTCCCTAGTTACTCTGGCTAGAGCTTCCAGTAGTGTGTTGAATAGAAACTGTGACAGCAGGTACTGTTTTCTTGTTCTTGATTTTAGAGGAAAAGTGTTTTCAGCCTTTGACTATTGTGTGATGTTAGGTGTGGATTTTTCATAAGTGGCTTTTATCATATTGAGATAATTTCCTCCTATGCTAGTTTTTTGGATTTTTATTTTTATCATTAAAGGGTGTTAATTTTGTCAAATGCTTTTTCTGCATCCGTTGAGATGTAGCATGTGGGGTTTTTTCCTCCCCTTTATTTTAATGTGGTATATTGCACTGACTGATTTTTATATGTGAACTGTTCTTACATTCCAGGAATAAATCTCACTTAGTCATGGTGTATATTTTAATATGCTGGTGAATTTGGTTTGTTAGTATTTTGTTAAGGGTTTTTGCTTCAGCAGCGTAGGTGAAATTAGCCTCTAGTTGTGTTTTCTTGTAGTGTCTTTGGCTTTATACAGATTACACTGTCTTCATAGAATGTGTTCATAAAATGTGTTCATTTGTGAGAAGAGTTTGAGAGAGATTAGTGTTCTTTAAATATTTGATAATTTAACAGTGAAGCCATCAGGTTCAGGTTCAGGGCTTCTCTTTATCAGAAGGTTTTTGATCACCGATTCAATCTCCTTACTAGTTCTAGGTCTATTTGTATGTTCTAGTTTTTCACGATTCTGTCATAGTACATTGTGTGTTTCTAGGAGTTTGTCCCTTTGATCTACTTTATCTAGTTTGTTGGCTTACGCTGCCCACAGTACTCTCTTAAAACTCTTCCTTCATTTCTGATTTTAGCAATTTGTCTTCCCTCTATTTTTCTTGGTTAGTTTTGCTAAAGATTCATCAATTTTTTGCTATTTTCATAAATACCAACTTTTGATTTTGTTGATTTTCTGTGTTGCTTTTTCTATATTGCATTTATTTCTGCTCTAATCTATTATTTTTTTCCTTTTTCTTGTTTGTGATTTGTTCGCTCTTTTCTGGTTTCTAACTGAAAAGTTGTTGATTTCAGATCTTCCTTGTTAATCAGGCATTTACAGCTATAAGTTTCCCTGTAAGCACTGCTTTAGCTGTATTCAACATTTTTTGATATGTTCCATTTTCATTTTTTTCATCTGAAAGTTCTGTGACTTTTCTTTGTGATTCCTTTTTTGACCCATGGCTTCTTGAGAGTATGTGGATTAATATCACATGTTTATTAATTTTCCAAATTTCCTTAATGTTACTGATTTCTCATTTCATTACATTGTGGTCAAGAACATAGTTTGTGTGATTTTAATTCTTTTAAATTTATTCAGACCTATTTCATGGTCTTTCCATGTGCACTTCAGAAGAATGTGTGTTCTGCTGTAGTTGGATGGAGTGCTTAATAGTCATCTAGTTAGTGTTAACTGAAATCTGCTTCCTTGCTGATCTTTTGTCTAATTGTTCTGTTATTCCAAGTGGGTATTGAAGTCTCCGGCTATTGTTGAATTGCCTATTTGTGTCTTTTATTTTTAAAAGGTTACAAATGCCAGTGGGTGAGGGAGAATGAATGATTTAATGGTGCATAATATAAATATCTTTGATATTGATTATAAAGAGGTCCTATAAACCAATATGAAAGATTACAGTCTTCAGTAAAAAAATGTGCAAGGATGAACAGACAATTCACAGAAAAAGAACTATAAATTCCTGATAACCATAGGAAAGAAGCACAACTTGTAAGCAGGGAAATGCAAAACAAAATAAGATAACCACTTAAAAATCTAATTAGGAAATGTTTAAAACTTATGTGCAATCTTAGGATATGGGGAAACAGGTGTTCTCAAACACTGTTAATGAGACAAGTTCTTTTTAAAGTTTTTGGTAGCTTTTTAAGGTTTTGGGGTATTTTTATTTATATTTTATTATGAATATGCCCCTATACTCATCCTACTCCAACAGTTGAAAAACACAAAATCAATATTACTTCACCTGCATTTTCTATAAGTGGTCCTTAAGTGTCAGCTGAATTGAATCCAAGCTTTTATTTTGGCAAGGTAATTTATAAGTGGTATTATTTCTTGTATCACATTGTGTAGAAAATAATCTTCACCTTTCTTTGTGATACCATGAATGAGCAGGTTCCAGGTGTTAGTCTGATTATTTACCCACTGTTTGAGAGCAATTGCTTTGCAGTGTGGAGTGGGTAACTCAGAATTTCCACCCAAATAATTCAGAAGTTATTAGTAAATGCATGTAAGCTCTTTACTTTTTTAAATTTATTTTTGCCACCACTTCTGCTTTTATTTTTATGCTGTAGATTTTAAAACAGATTACAGATGTCTTCTCATTTCAAAATTAAATATGTTAGTATGTGGCTATGGTTTAAGGACTTCAAAAATAAAATCCTTCTACACTGGACTTTGACACAACATTATAAAATGATTATAAATCAATAAAAAATGTTAAAAAATCTTATTTCAGTTCATTATTACAATGAATATAAGTCTTTAGGATCATCTAATATCTATTACATTTTCAAATTTCCATGATTGACTCAAAAGTTTGTTTTGTATTTTTCTAGCTTGAGTTAAAACCCGAAGTCCACCTATTGCCTTGGTTAATACTTTTTAAGTTTCCTTTAATCTTTATACTAATGTAGTATGTAGTTCTCCTTTTTTTCCCCCCGTTTGCCCAATACCATTTCTTTGAGGAAACTGGGTCATTTGTTTCAAAATTTTTTCTACATTCTGGGTTTTGCTGTTTAAAAGACCAGAGAAAAGACATTACTCCCAGAAGAGCTCCTTCCATCTCACATGTGTTTTGTTGATTTCTTGTTATAGTGGGTTGGGGGAAGGGTCATTTGGGACAAATCACTGAACAAAAACAAAAATCCTTTTCTTTCATCGCATTTACATTCCCATTCCAAGAGAGGTAGACAGTAAACAAAAATGAATCATAAAGTTTGTTAGACATCTGGAAAACAATAGAGGATAACAAGGGAATAGGGAGATGTAGGACCTTGATGGATGTGTAAGATGTGTGGCTGCCAGTGGGAGGCTGGAAGGCTGGAGCAGAGGAGTAACATCTGATTTACTTCTAAATGGATTGCTCTGTCTGCACTGCAGGGGGTGAAGGAGCAATGGTGGAAAGCTACTCTGTAATTCAGGGCAAGAGATAGTGGAGGCTTAGATGGGGGAGAGCCAGGGAGCAGGAGAGGAGTCAAGGACAATGGTGAGGTTTCTGACTCCAGTGGCTGGAACAACTGATACAGAATGTCTTGTCACTGCCAGAGGCTGATTAGTTGCTACCATTTCCATTCACAATTCTATTGGTAAAGGACTCGTGAAACCTGATGCTTTTTGAAGGTTGTGTTATATTAAAAGTCTTCTGATTTTTTTTTGTTGTTGTTTGATGCTTAAGTTGTTTTTCTTAATTTTGTAAAATGCTTCCTGTTTTGCAAATTTCTTATTTAATGGCATTTAAAACTACTTATTAGACATTGCAAACCTTTAGAAATTTACAGATTGGTGAATTTTAAAATTTTTATTAGGGGAAGGTAATTGTTTGTTTATTTACATCTAATAGAGGTACTAGGGATTGAACCTAGGACCCTGCTAGGCATGCACTCTACCACTGAGCTATATCCTGCCCCCCCCCGTTTGGATTTTTAATAACAATTGTTCCTGGCTCTTTTTGAAAATTTTTAAAACTTAAAAATTGAAAGAATAGTAAAATGAATAGTCATTCCCATCATCTAAATTCAACAACTGACAAATTAGTGAAATTTTGTGACATATGCTTTAGAAGGTGTATGTGTACCCTTTTTTTAACCAAACCTTTTAACAGTAAGTTGCAGAAACAATGCTGTATGATTATCTGATATAGTGAGATATATTCAAAATTTTTCCTACTGTCCCCTTTTCATCCAGGAGCCAGTCCAGGATCCCCCGTTAGGTTGTCATGATTCTTGTCTTCTTTAGTCTGTACAAGTCTCCTACCTTTACTTTAGTCTTTTATGACATTGATACTTTTAAGGAGACAAGGCCAGTTGTCTTGTAGAATGTCCCACAATCTGGATTTGTCTGATCATTTCCTCATTATTAGATTCTAATTAAGCCACACAGATGTGCTTTTTACCTTTTGAAGACTTAAAATCCCTGGAATTTTACAAAGTCTTTTGTAAGTATCAGTTTCAGTTATGACAAAATGCTAGTAAAGCACTTGATCTTATAATAACCATTGTCAGAGAGCCAGAGAACATTAAATTGCACGGACCTTTAGATTTTATCTCCAGAAGTCACAGACTGCAGGAAACTAGCAGAATTAGCACAGTCTTAAAACAAAACAGAAACAGACAGCTAGAATTTGAAACCTTTAGGAATGACATGTGATTTCAGACTTGACCTAGTCCTTTTTGTTCTTCCCCTGCCCTCTGCCATTGTAAATTATCCATGCTGCCTTGAGTCTTTTGAGCATGTGATTCCCTGCCTACCTCTCTGATGAAGCTAGGGAAACTTCAGGCTTAGAGAGGCCAAATTGCTAAGGAACACATACTTAACAAGAGACAGAATATTCAGATCCTGGAACCCCAGTCTCTTGAAGAACCAATTAATTTTCTACCAGAGCTCCAGTGACTTGCATTAATGGAACAAATAGAAAGTCTGTGATCTTGGCACCTTCTGTGATTAAGGAAGATGAAGAAATTAGGGACACCACCGAATGAAGTTCTATCTTAAATATAACACCTTTCTTCCTTTTTTTAGCTACAAGGCTTTGGCCGACCAAGTGTATACCATGCTGCTATTGTCATCTTCCTTGAATTCTTTGCGTGGGGCCTATTGACAACTCCAATGTTAAATGTAAGTATTGCTGAACTCTAGGTCCTTGTTTATGAGATCAGAGACATTTGTACGCATATGTCCCCAGGGCTATATGTCTAGGTATATGTTTGAGAGTAGTTCTAGACAGTGACGTCAGACTGTTTACCACTGAGTTGTTTCCACTGTGTAGACTGTGAACCACCTGAAACAAAACACCTGAGCTGCCTATTAAATATTCCTGGGTGGCAGGGCCACTGCCATTGAACCAAAATGTTGGGAGTGCTATGAATGATCTACAGTATGTATATTTAGGAAAATTGTTAAGATGCCCTAGAGGAAATTATTGCAAAACTTTGTTGAAGTTTGTAACTTACTTTAGATAGATGTGATGGCCTTTGACTTAAGAGTATAGTAAATAGGAGATTGGTAAGTACCTTGTAACAATGACAGTGATGAATGTAAGAATGTTCCAATTTCCATTTTTGATAGCTGACCTACAGCCATGTCTTTGCAGAGAGTGTTGAATTTCTTAGCAAGAATTTGGATGTTTGATGTATGGTGTTGTTAGAGGGAAGGGAAATGCTGAAGAAAAGATAGTGGTGCAGATTTTAGGTGCCTAGTAACTACTTAACACTTAGTTTTAATAAAGATATTTTTTAATTGGCCTTCCATTTCAGTTGTCTTAAATTGTTCTTTAAAAATGACTGGTGATTAACTGTTCCCAATCACCATTTTGCCTTACCAGAGGATCTCTTTGTTTACAGATAATCTTTGTTCCCAAATTAGGTTTAGAAAATAGAGAACGTTGGAGGGTGGCTTTCAGCCTTACATATAACTTTGCTGTACACTTGGATGGAGCAGTCAGGTTAAAAAATTTGCCTCTGTTTTTAATCCTCTCTTTTATTCTTTCTCATTGCATTGCCTTTTTCTTCATAGTGCTTAGTACGGAAGGTAACTGGTTATTAGTTAATGGGGATGAGTGGTCCCCATTTTAAGTTTCATGAGATCCTGCCTGTCTTTGTTCATCACTGTGTCCCTAGTGCTTGTGGCACGGCTGACACTCAGCATGTATTTTCTTTGAACAGATGTTTGCATTGCAGGTATACACATATATGTCCTTGAGTGATTGCTTCTCCAAGACGTATTTTTAGTATAAAGACACACCAGGCCACTCATTTTAACAAACTGCTTTAAATTTTGGCCTTGGTTCTCTGATTTTCTTGCCCACAGTTTCTTTAGGTTGCAAAGTTAACAGTTTCTAAACAGTATTTTTCCGAGGCAGTTAGTTACTTCTAATCTGTTGTAATGGTTCAGCAGGTTTCTCAATATAGAACAACCCTGTAATGATTATTTGGTAAGAATTCAAATTGAAATGAAGAATACCTCAGTGTTTCTGATACGGTGTCAGAAATTCTAAAACCTCCCTCCAGACAGTTAAAAATCCTTGGGGCTTTTTGACCCTTGACCCTTTTAAATCTAATTCATTAGTTATTTAATGTGCCCCAGGACCTGATGCACCTTCTTCCTTCTTACTGCCCCAAGCAGATAATTTTCTTAAGGTTTCTGTGTCCCTGTTAGACCCTGGAATGCAGTTTTGCTGCTTGCAGAGATTTGGTTAAAATGAGCATTTCTATGAGGAGTATAGAGTTGCTAGCCCACTGTACGGTGTCATAGAGGAAGTGTTGCTCAATTTGTAGGTATGTTCTCTTTTCTAAGCTCTTGGTGTTGCTAAATTAAGCTACATGTCCTTTACTTTCCTATCTCCCCAGCCTTTACACCACAGTTTGCTAACTCTGTTTCTTTTTTGATGTCAGGAAACTGGTTCACTTCTCCTTTTGAAAAGATTTTCTCTGACATACACCCTCCACTTGCTGCCTTTTCTGGTTAGATAGAGAAGTGATACTGTTAGGTTGTTTGATAAGGAAGGGACACAAAAAGAGTTTATTTCATTACAGCTGGAGTTTGTCATTTTTTTAAAGAAAATTTTAAAGGGGGAAGGTAATTATGTTTACTTATTTATTTGGTGTGTTTTTTTGGAGGAGATACTGGGGATTGAGTCCAGGACCTCCCAGCGTGCTAAGCATGTGCTCCTCCACCACTTGAGCCATCCCCTCTCCCCTTCGTCTGGAGTTTGTTATCCTCTTCCTTTATGCTGGGGTTTACTATAACCCAGTTCTAGTTCTTGGAATCTTGATTCTTCACCCACCGTGCTGTAACTATAAGGATGATGGTACATGTGTATGTTCTTTTTTTTTCCTCCCCACTTGCTGTAGCTAATGGATATCACCCTGTGCTGTTTCTTCCATCAAGGAAAGAAAAATAGTCTTGAGATCAGAATTGATAGATATAGAACAGTATATTCATATTCACATTTTGTCCAGTCTGACTACCTCTGCATCCTAGCATTTATTAGGACCCTCTCTTTGAAGTACTGTAGAACAGTATACTTCTTAGTTATTTTTTCTGTGAAATCTGTTGCCTGTCTCATGTGGCCACGTTCTAGATTACAATTTAGTTTGCTAATTAAGCATCAGAAAGGTGTCCACTCTTAATACACTGAAGCAAAGCTGCGAAGTTGACCTCTCACGATGGCTTTAACCTTCTTGGAGCAGTAGTAGTTCACACATAAAAATGACCTCTTTCTCATCTTACAGCCCTGCCTCTAGTCCTGTCCAGAGGGCCTGATCTCATTTTATTGTAAATAAAGTGCTCTGATTAAACTTATTTAAAACTCATCAGGTATATTTAAATAGAGCATTTATTTCAGTGAAGATGTATTTAATATTAGTTCCTGTGAAGAATTTCATTTTTGCGTTTTGCAGATTTTCTTTTGCAAGCTGACCTTCTTGGACCCCTGCTACAGATTCTAAGGGCTTAACCCTATCTTCTCTCTATATAGTATCTAATAATCCAGCGAATGCTCTTTAAACACTTTCCTGCCGCGTTTGGTTTTCCTATCCCTTCTTACTTACTTACAAAATATGTTTTCATTCGACAAACATACGCTATCTTGTCAGCCCCCTGTTTGCTCCATAGTCCAGCCCTTCTGCTTTCTTTGCTTTAATCAGTGTTTCTTCTTGGGAGCTGAGGTGGGTGGGATGGATAGGGCTGTTTGTCAGGCATTTTTGGCATAATACTCAGACACTTTGAGGCATGATTTGCTCTCCACATGAAAGGAAGTTAAATTCTAACATTGTCCCATTGAAACTGTCTTGCTGTCAGGATTCACAAGATGTTCCAGGCTTATCTTGTATTTTAACAGTTTCCTATTGGTGTATTGACCAGAGTACCCAGAACCTACCCTCTTGTGTACCTTATAATTACTCAAATAAGTAGCATTCACTAAAGGATCTATAACATACGACGGTAGTGTGTTAAATCTGCTTCTTCTTGCACAGCTGACTGTTAGAATATAATGAGCATTAACTAATGTCATTTATTTCTGTCTTACTGTGTGTTGTATGTTGTAGTCTGTAGCATACTTTAATACCTAAAAACTTGGGAATGCTTGAAAAAAAATACTGATTTCCAGTTTACCTAATTAATACAATTATAAGAAGACTTGACGTAGAAATATAAATGAACCATTGGTGGGTTTCTTTGTCTCAAAATTTGGCATATAAAATATTTGATGTGCATTCTGGGCTTTTGATAGATTTTTCCGCACTTTTAATATATCATTATATTGCTTTCTGGCGTCCATTGTATCTGATGGGAAGTCAGCTATTAATAAGTATTGTTCTCCTTACGTAAGGGGTCTGTAGACTATGGTCCAGAGGCCTGATCTGGCCCACTGCCTGTTTTTATGTGGTCCGTACACTAAGAATGCTTTTTACATTTTACATAGTTGGAAAATATCAAAAGAAGTTATTTGATGACACATGAAAATTACATGTAATACAAATGTTAAGTATCCATAGCAAAATATTGTTGGACCCTAACGATGCCCATTGATGTTGCAACTTTTGGTCTACAATGGCACAGTTGAGTGGTTGCAACACAGACCATCTTCCCTAAAATATTTACTGTGTACTGTGTGTTCCTTATTTGTAGAATAATTTTGTCAGTCCCTTCTATGAGTGGTAATTCCTTTTTTTGTTGTTGTTGTTGCTGTAAATATTTTCTATCTTTCAGCGACTCGACTATGCTATAATGTGTCTAGGTGTGCATCTTTTTTTGTGTTAATGTTACTTGATGTTTGTTTAGCTTCTGGGGTCTGTAGATTAATATTTGTATCAAATCTGGGTATTTTTTGGCCATTAGTTTTTCAAATATTTTTGTTGCCCCTTTGCTTCTTTCCTTTGGGAATGCCATTACACTTGATAGTTTCACAGCTTTCCGAAAATTACTGTCAGACTTCTGACTTTTGCTATAACAGAAGATCAGCAAACTCTGCCCTAATAAAGCTGGACAAAACAGGCAAAAATAACCATTTCAGTGCTCTGTAAGTTCAACCATAGACACACAACAGCGGAGCATTTATTTACTAAGCTACTAAACTTCCGACAAGAACAGTGAGTTTGCAGTTCTGAGCTCTAGCCTTTTGCCATAGTTATAACTGTCAGTGTAACAGTTTCTGAGTCCTGTGACTCAGGACTTTTAGCAGATCACTGAAATCCATTCTGTTGGTGATGGACATTGGGGTTTCCTGTGCTTGCCTATTACAAGTATTGCTTTAGTGATATTTCCTATATGTCTGTGAATAATGTATACATTTTTTCTTGTTTCTTGTAATATATATGTAGGAGTGAAATGGCAGGGTTTTGTTCAGTTTGGGTATATACTGCCAAAAGTTTTCCAGAGTGGTTGAATCAGTTTACCCTCCAACAAGCCAGTCTCCACAACTTTATCAATTGGTATTTCATTTTAGTCATAAGTACAGTGTGGCCTTAATTTGCATCTTCCTAATGATCAGTGAAGTTGAACACACCTTTATGTATATATATTTTTTACTTTTTAATGTTTCAGTTACATTAAGTAGAATTGTTACAATTTGCACATATACAATATAATGCATGTAAATACATATACACAATATACTGCATATATTTTTTTAATTTACAGATATGTAGTTTATTATTTCTAAGAACATTTAGAGTTTCAGCTTTTTAAACTTACAGTTATGAAAGGAATAAAGCCAACCACAAAATCAGGATTAATTCAGAAAGTTACATACACTCTGCTATTAATAGCAACATTCTTATAATTGCCAAGATATGGAAGCATTGTTAAGTGCACATCAATCGATGAATGAATAAAGAAGATACAGCATATATATGTAATGGAATACAACTCACCCATAAGAAAGAAGGATATTTTGCCATTTGTAGCCCTTCACTTTTTTTTCCTCTTTTCACTTCAAAAACAAGGATTTTATAACTGGCATAAATATTTCCATTGCATCAAAAAGAACAAAATACCTAGAAATAAATTTAACCAAAGAGGTTGCCTGTACTCTGGAAACTGTAAAACATTGATGAAGGAAATTGAAGATGATACAAAGAAATGGAAAGATACCTTATGCTCTTGGATTGGCAGAATCAACATTATCAAAATGACCATACTACCCAAAGCAATCTACAGATCCATTGCAACCCCTGTCAAAAATACTAACGACCTTTTTCACAGAACTAGAATGATTTCAGAATTTCTGTGGACCCATAAAAGACCCCAAATTGCCAGAGGAATCTTTTGTAGGTCTTTTTTTTCTTCTCTTTCTTCTTTTTGTTCTCTTTTCTTATAGTTCAATGACTAGAGAAGGTCTTTTAACATTTCTTGTAAAGCTGGGTTGGTTGTGCTGAATTCTTTAAGCTTTTGTTTATCTATGAAGCTTTTGATTTCTCCATCAAATCTGATTGAGAGCCTTGTTGGATAGAGTGTTCTTGGTTGTAAGTTTTTCCCTTCCATCACTTTAAATATATCATGCCACTCCCTTCTGGCTTGTAGAGCTTCTGCTGAAAAATCAGCTAATAACCTTATGGGAGTTCCCTTATATGTTATTTGTTGCTTTTCTCTTGATTGTAATAGTTTCTCCTTATCTTTAATTTTTGTCAGTTTGATGACTATGTGCCTTGGTGTGTTCCTCCTTGGTTTGATCCTGTGTGGAACTCTTTGCACTTCCTGGACTTGGGTGACTGTTTCCTTTGCCAGGTTAGGGAAGTTTTTAGTTATTATCTCTCCAAAATTTTTCTCAGGTCCTTTCTCTCTCTCTTCTCTTTCTGGGACCCTTATAAGGCAAATATTAGTGTGCCTTTTGTTGTCCCAGAGTGCTCTTAAACTATCCTCATTTCTTTTCATTCTTTTTTTCTTTTTTCTGTTCTGTAGTAGTGATGTCCAGTAATCTGTCTTTTAGCTTACTGATTTATTGTTCTGCCTCGTTTAGTCTCTTCTTAGTTCCTTCTAGTTTGTTATTCATTTCAGTGATTTTATTCATCTCTGTTTGGTATCCTATATATTGTCCAATTCTTTGCTAAAAACTTTGCTCTGTGCATCTATACTCATCTTGAGTTCTCTGAACATCTTCGCCATCATTACTTTAAACTCTTTCTCAGATAAATTGCCTATCTCCTCATCACTTATTTCTTCTGGAATTTTATCTTGGGCCTTGGCCTGGAAGATACTCCTCTGTCGCCTCATATTGTCTTATCTTTCTGTTTGTATTTTTCGGCAGGTTAGCTATGTTTCTCGACCTTCGAGAGGTGAGGTGGCCCCCTGTGGGAGAGGTCCCATGCGTCCCAGCAGTACACTGCTCTCTTTGTCACCCAAGGGCCAGGGTCCAGCTGGACCCAGTGTAGAGTCAGGCTTGTGTTTGTGGACTCCTTCCACAGACTTTGGGATTGTTGTTTTCTTATTTCTGGTATGTGTCTCCTGGTGATGAGGGTAGACTAGAGGCTTATGCAGGTTTCCTGGCAGGAAGAGTTGGTGCCTGCCCACTGCTGGGTGAAGCTTTGTCCTTGACCTCTGGTGGGTAGGGCCATGTCTAGAGGCACTTGTGGCTTAGGAAGTCTCCTGTTGGGTGAGGCTCGGTCTTGGTGCTGATGATCCAATCAAGATGTCAACCTCCAGGAAAGCTCATGTAGATGAACACTCCTGGAATGTCAGCCACCAGCTTTAATGTCCCCTGGGTGAGCTGCGGCTGTCACCTACCTCCCCAGGAGACCCTCCGAAGCCAGCAGGGAGGTTTGGCCCAGGTTCCTACGAAATGACTGCCTCTTTCCTTGAACCTGGTGCATGTGAGAATCCGTAGGCTTCCTGAGAGAATGAAGTCTTTCCCCTAGTCCCATGGGGCTCCTGAAACTAAGCCCCTCTGGCCTTCAAAACCAGATATCCTGGGGTCTCCTGCTCCTCCCAGTGCAAGAACCGCGGGTTGGGGAGCCTGACCTTGGGCTTAGAAGTCTCACTCCTGTGAGGGCCTCTGCAACTTAATTATCCTTCAGCTTGTGGGTCACCCACCCGGGAGGTATGGGGCTCTATTATATGACGAGCATGCCCATCCTACCATTCCACTGTGGTTCCCTCTTTATGTTTCCAGTTGAAGATATTTTTTGCTAGGTTCCATGTTTTTTTTGATGATTGTTTAGCAGTCACTTGTTTCATTGTAGTCGCAACACCTTTATGTATATTTGTCTGCCATGTGAATATCTTTGTGTAAGATGCTCTGGTGTTTCATCTATTTTAAATAATTAAATTGTCTGTCCTTTTCTTATTAGTTGTAGGAGTTCTTTATATATTCCAGATACTAGTTCTTTTTTAACTCATATGGATGAGTTTTAATGATATCTTTTCCCCCTCCTTGGATTGCCTTTCATGCTTCATGATGCCTTTCGATGAACAGAAGTTCATAATCTTTATGTAGTTCAATTTACTGATTTTTTTTGTTATATTTAGTTGCTTTCTTAAAATCTTATTTACAAAACTTTCTTCGTCCACAAGGCTTTATTGGTCTATTTTTCACACATAGATCTACCATCCATCTAGAAAAAAATCATTGTATTTTATAGGGGTCAAGATTCATTTTGATATCATGTTAATATATAATTGAACTAGCATCATTTATTTAAAAAAAATCTTTCTTTCCTCTCTGTATGTGTCAACTCTGTCATAAATCAGGCAACCATATCCATATGGATTTGTTTCTAGGTTTTGTATTCTGTTTATGTGTATGTCCTGTGTTGATACAATGCTGTATTGATTTCTATAGCGATATCTTGATATCTTATATAACTTCCAAAGCTTGGTTCTTCTTCCTGAGGATTGCCTTGGCTGTTGTAGGCCTTTTATATCAATATACATTTTGTAATCAGCTCTTCAACTTTCACAGAATAACTTGCTGGGAATTTTGAATGTGATTACATTGGCTATAGATTAATTGAGGGAGACCTGACAACTTTACAGTATTGAGTCTTCTAATCTACATGGTATGTGATCCTTTTTATTCAGTCTGTAAAACTTTCTCTGAATAATATTTTACATTTCTCAGTGCATGAATTTTTCACTAGATTTATTCCTACGTATTTGATGGGTTTTCTTATTATTTTAAATAGTGTAGTTTTAAGGGTTTAATTTTCTGTTTGTTGCTGGTACATAAAACAGTTCATTCCCATGTCTTGACCTTGTGTCTAGTAATTTTGCTAAATTCACTTACAGTTTATCTGTGGGTTTTAAATATACATTCATATCTTTTGTGAAAAATGAGTTTTTAACTCCTTCCAATCCTTTTCATTTTTATGTCTTTTTCTTTCTTTGTTACATCGATTGTGACATCCAGCACAATGTTGAACAGACACAATCATCATGGGCTTCCTTATCTCATAGATGATCCCTGGTGGAAAGCAATCTGCAATTCACCACTAAGTATGTTTGCTGTAAATGGTTTTTCTAGACACTCTGTCGGAGAAAGGAAGTTGCCTTCTGTTCCTTTGCTGCTTATTATCATGCATGGGTATTAAATTTTATCAAATGAGGTTTCTGCATATAACCAGATAATAATAAGATTTTTCCCTTTTATACTGATGTCACTTATAATGACTTGAATATCAAGCCACTCCTATATGCTTGGAATAAGTTTCACTTAGTTGTGAGATATATATGTATATAATTTTTACTATCACTGGATATGATTTACTAATATTTTGTTCATATCTTTGCATCTATGGTCGCAAGAGAAATTGGAGTGTAATTTTCTTTTCGTATAATGCCCTTGTCATGTTTTAGTATTAAGATTTTGTTGACCTTGTAAAACTTAATTTAGAAAAGATATCCCATTCTCTGAGAGAATTTGAGTGAGTTTGCTGATATTTCTTCTTTAAATGTTTGGAAGAATATGCTTGGGCTTTTTTTGTTGTTGTTCTTTTGATTATTTTAGCAGAGGTTTTTAATATATTTAATTTTTTTTAATGAGATATGACTATTTAAATTTTTTGTTTCTTCTAGTGTAAGCTTTGGTTAAGTTGTGTTTTCCAAAGAATTTTTTCACTAAATGTGTAAGAGTCTAGTTTATTGGCAAAAGGTTCAGAATAATTTCATTTTTTAAAGTGTCTTCTTTTAAATTGAGGTCCAATTGACATTATAACATTAGTTTCAGGTTTACAATATAATGATTCGGTGTTTGTGTGTATTGGAAAATGATCACAGCAGTAAGTCTAGTTAACATCCATCACCATACATAGTTACACATTTTTTGTGTGATGAGATCTTTTAAATTTACCTCCTTAGCAAGTTTCATATATGCAGTTCAGTATTATTAATTATAGTCAGTAGGCTATATATTATATTTTCATGACTTATTTGTCTTTGTCATTATAAAACTGGAAGTTTCCACCTTTGACCTTCACTCATTCTGCCCACTCCCTACCCCTCGTCTCTGGCAGCCACCAATCTACGATCTTGGTTTCTTCTTTTTGGGTTTTTTGTTTGTTTTTCCGTGTCTACATGTAAGTGAGATTATGCGATATTTGTCTTTCTTTGTCTGTTTCACTTAGCGTAATTCCCTCAGGTTCCATCCATGTTGTCACAAATGGCATAATTCCACTGTTTTTTTATAGCAGAATAGTATTCCTATATGTACACCACATCTTTTTCATCTGTTCATCCACTGATGAAGACTTCAGTTGCTTCAATATCTTGGCTACTGTAGGTAATGCTACAGTGAACTTAGAGGTACATAAATCTTTTCCAGATAATGTTTTTTGTTTCCTTCAGATAAATACCCAGAAATGGAATTGCTGGATCATATGGTAGTTCTTTTATTTAATTTTTTGAGGAACTTTCATACTGTTCTCCCCAGTGGCTGCACCAATTTACATTCTCACCAACAGTGCATGTGAGTTCCCTTTTTTGCACATCCTCACCGACACTTCTTATTTATCGTCTTTTTGATACTAACCATTGTAACAGGTATTAGATAATGTATCTCATTATGGTTTTGATTGCATTTCTGTGATAATTAGTGATACTAGGCATCTTTCATGTACCTGTTGGCCATCAGTATGTCTTCCGTGAAAAATGTCTGTTCAGATCTTCTGGCCATTTTTTAATTGGATTGTTTGGCATTTTTTTTGCTGTTGAGTTGTATGAGTTCATTATATATGTTGGATATTAACCCATTATCAGATACATGATTTGCAAATATTTTCTCCCATTCAGTAGGTTGCCTTTTCATTTTATTGATGGTTTCCTTTGCTGTACATAATCTTCATTCTTGATATTAGTAACTTGTTTTTTTTCTTGATCAATCTTCTTAAGCGTTTATCACTTTTACTACTTTTTCAAAGAAGTTACTTTTGGTTTTATTGATTTCCATTATTGAATGTTTGAATTTTATTTCATTGATCTCTTCCTTTTTTTTTTTTTTTCAGTTACCTCATTTCCTTATTTCTTCGGGTTGGATTTGCTATTCTGTTTCTGGCTTCTTTGTAAAGAAGCTTAGAACATTGATTTCAGCCTTTTTTTTTTTTTGCTTTTCAGTTATGTATATTTGAGACTTTGAATTCCTCTCTAAGCATTAGTATTAATGTAGCTATAACTTGTGAAGTTTAAGATACTGTACTTTTATCACCTTTATTTTTTCTAATGGATTACTTTTTTCGATGCATTACTTCAAGTGTATTGTCTAATTTCTAAAATTTTGGGGTGTTTTCCAGCTTGTGTTTATCAGAGAACATATTGTGAATTATTTCAGTTATTTTAAAGTTGTTGAAGCTTGCTTTATATCCTGGTATATGGTTAATTCTGATAAATGTTCCGTATGATCTGAAGAGAACAAGTATTCTGTGGCTGGAGTAGTGTTCTACATATGTTAACTATTTTAATTGTGTTTGATGCGTTTCATATAATCACTGAAGTTTTTGTCTACCTGTTCTATCTTTTGTTGAGAGAGATATATTCATCTCCCATTTCTTTCATTATTGTTATGCAACTAAATTCTGTATTTTTTGCTACTGATTTTTGTATGTGCATCTTGTATCCTGCTACCTTGCCAAATTCTTTTATCACCTTTAAGTAGTATTTGCATGGAGCTTTTAGGGTTTTCTATATATATAGACCATGTCATCTACATACAGTGATAATTCTAACCTCTTCTCTTCCCATTTGTATCCCTTTTATTTCTTTTTCTTGCCTGATTCCTGTGGCTAGGACTTCCAAGACTGTTGAAGAGAAGTGGTGAGAGTGCGCATCCCTGTCTTGCTCCAGATTTTAATGAGAAGGCTTTTAGCTTTTCACCATTGAGTATTTTATGCTTGCTGTGGGTTTGTCATAAATAGCTTCTTTTGTTAATTAAAATTTTTTAAAATTTCTTTTAAATTTTTAAAAAATATTTTTTATTGAAGTACAGTCAGTTTACAATGTTGTGTCTGTTTCTGGTGTACAGCACAATGCTTCAGTCACATAGGAACATACCTACATTCGTTCTCCTTTTCTTCTTCACCATAGATTACCAGATACTGACTATGATTCCCTGTGCTATAAACTTCTTGTTTATCTATTTTATATATATTAGTATCTGCAAATCTGAAACTCCCTATTTATCCCTTCCCACCCCCTTCCCCTAGTAACCATAAGTTTGTTTTCTATGTCTGTGAGTCTGTTTCTGTTTTGTATTTTTGTTTGCGTGTTTGTTACTATTTTCTTGTTCGTGATGTCTATGTATTTATGTATCTGATTACCTTCTAAAAATTTTTTTTTAATTTATTTTCTATTTTTTTGGGGGGGGAGGTAACTAGGTTTTTATTTATTTTAATGGAGTACTGGGGATTGAACCCAGGGCCTTGTGCATCCTAGGCACACATTCTACCACTGAGCTATACCCTCCCGTTCTCTGATTACCTTTGATTATGTGCTTGTCATTATATTTGAAGATACGTGTATGGTTGATTTGAAGCCTAGTTGATGGCCTTTTCAGAAGTGATTTTAGATTTTCTTCTTCTAGACATTTGGAGGTGCTAACAAGTCTGGATCATTATAACCCAGATTTAAGGCTTGAGGTTTCCTTGATGACCTAGGTGACATGAAACTGGGCTGCAGGTCCATACCTGAATTTATATAACTCTTTGTAGTACATGCTTAAAATTGTTCATGGTTGAGGGGGTAGCCAGTTTAACAATTTATTTTTGCTGCAAATGCTTTTGTAGCAAAAGCAATTGAATGCTGGACATACCTTTTTATGTTCTTGCTTTATTTAGATTTCTGCCTCACTATTTTGTTACATTTTCGTACTTCTAGGATATTTTCCATGTTTAATTGATACTGAAAACTTTTCATTGCAGGGTTCATTGTAGTTAACTACCCTGCCATTAACAAAGGCAGAAATCTTCCCCTTTACTTTGCCTTTGAATTTGTCCTGATTTTTTTTTCCTGCTTTTTGTAGGTTCTACATGACACATTTCCTCAACACACATTCCTCATGAATGGTCTCATTCAAGGTGTAAAGGTAAGAACAACTTTTGTGTGGTTCACAATGAACCAAAGCCAAGAATCCTTAGTAATTTAACTCTGGAATTTTAAATGGGACTTGGAACTTAGGGAAGCAATTACTGTTCATACATTTTGTAAATAAAATTTTTAGCTGGATTATCAAAGTCACAGTAAAATGCAGCCCGACTCTATAAGGCCTGGTTTATTGGTAAAAGCAGTACTTTATTCTAATTAACATGCACACAGTAGCATATGAAGGGTTTAATTATGTGAAGTTTTAATTACTCTATCAACAGAATAAAATGGGCAAGTATAATAAATGTCTTCTTTTGAGATAGGCTTTGACATTGAAGAAGAAGGAAGCATCAACATTTATTGTTGGGTATATAGTCTTTTGGCAAGGCTGGTGTTCTTGCCACAACTTTCTGAGCTCTCAACCACTTGACTTAGTTAGCCTTATTAATTCATTATTTGAATTTTAATGTGATACTCTGAAAGGCTTATAAATAAGGGGCTAAAATATAATGCTATGTTCCAGATCCACTTTGTAGTAAAGTATATGGGTATAGCATCAAATTTGCCCTTTTCAACTTAGGTAATATCAATCTACATAATTTTACTTTGTGCTGAACAGCACACTTAAAATTATGCCATAGTAATTTGCTGAATTCAGACATAGGAATTTGTTGAATTCATAGCTTTGAGCAGCAGTAATTGTAATGAATACTATTTATTCTTTGCCTATTTTCAAAAAGAATCTGAGAATGCTTACAGTAATAATAACATAAATAAAATTAGGGCAACTTAAAGAGGTTTTTAATTTGAGGAGGAGGAATATTATCAAGAATCTGGTGTGTGTTCATGTAAGCACCAGTTGTCAGCAGTTTTTATCTACATGATAAAAAGAAAAACTAAAAAAAATGAGAGAGAGCATTATCCTTACAGTAGATTCTTGTGGAAGTTATTCCACAGATCTTTTTCTTCTTGCCTTATGGAGCTAATAAAATGTGTTTTAGTCTGGTTCTGCAAAATCAAGCCAGCAAGGTTCATACCCTAAAGCCAAGTGGCATGCTTATTACACTTACAGATATCCATATTATTATCCTAAAAAAAAAAAGTATTTGGACTGATTCAGGGGCATGGACAAGGGCTTATTTAACTTCAACTGCTATTGAACTTCAATTTATTGAACTTAAATGAAGAGTTATATACTTTAGTAACTGGCTGCTGTTTTCAGGGGTGGGGATATAATGAGAGAATCCTACAGCAAAGCATAACTGTCTTAATATGGATGTGAGCACAGTGGAATGAATATGGCTTAAAATTGCTTTAGCATTTAATCTTCGTTCTGCATCTTATTAACTGTGTTACCTTAGTCATGTAATTTAACCTCTCTAACCTCAGTTTCATTATTAATGAAATGAGAAAGAGGAAAGATCTCTAATAGGGTGATTATGAGGATTAAATTAGCTAGTATTTGTAAAGCTATTAGCATAGTACATTCATTTGCTAAATACTCAATATGTAAAAAGCAAAAACTATTAGAAGGAAGTCTTGGTGACCATTTTTCTTACCAGTTTGGGGAAAGATTTTCTATTTTTAAAAAGAAGAATTCATAAAGGAAAGGATTGAGTCATTTACATCAGTATTTTAGCTTTGGTAAGTCAAAGCCACCATCCTCAGACTTAAAATACAAATGACAAAATGTCGTTTGCAACGTGTGTAGAAGGACGAGTACTTAAAAACACTATTAAAGTAAAACCATAGGAAAAGGACTGATACCTCTGAGGGGCACAGAAGGGTGTAAGCCAGCAGTTTACAAAAGGTAGCAGTGTGAAAGTACGTTTCTCACTTATAGGCAGTGAATCCCAAATTAAATGTGATGTTACTTTCATATACATGTTGGTAAAGCAATTTTAACTGATAAGAACTAGTTCAGTTTGTGGTAAATTGGATCCTCATACACTGTTGATGAGAGGATACATTGGTATAGCTTTTCTGGAAGGCAGTATTTTAACAAAGTAATTCCATTTCTAGAAAACTGTTCATATCAAATAGAGTTTATTCAGAGAGTCAGGTAAAGGGCTATTTGTAATAGTAAACATGGAAACTTTTAAAATGCCTTAAAATTAAAAGACTAATTATGTTGTCGTGCAACTGTATAATGTATTATAGGTATCTAAAGAACACATTTTTCCATTTTCAGCAACAAAGATGGACCTAGAGATCATCATACTAAGTGAAGTAAGTTAGAGAGAGAAAGACAAATATCATTTGATTATATGTGGAATATAAAATGATACAAATGAACTTATTTACAAAATGGAAACAGACTCACATAGAAAGCAAACTTCTGGTTACCAAAGGGGAAAGGGAGGGGGAGTGATAAATTAGGAGTTTGAGGTTCGCAAATACAAACTACTATATATAAGAGAGAGAAACAACAAAGGTCTACTGTATAGCACAGGGAACTGTACTCAGTATCTTCTAATAACCTATAAAGCAAAAGAAAATGTATATAACCGAATCACTGTGCTGTACACCAGAAACTAATGATGTTGTAAATCAGCTATACTTCAATTAAAAAAATAAAGCTATCCAGTATGGTTTCAGGTTTGTTTTGACCAAAATAAATGTAGATAAGCGGGGGGGGGGGATGATTAAAAAAGGACTCACCTGAAGTTCGAAAGTGTATGAATTTTTGGATGATTTTTAACTTTCTTCTTTATATCTTTTGTTCATCTTTGTAGATTTTCTACAGCTAACTTTTACTTTGTAAGTTTACTATCATAATGTATGGAAGAAAATGTTTAGATTTGGGCTGAGCATCAAAAAAGGATATAAGTAAACAGTTCTGTTCTGTGAATTCTCCAATTTTAGGGCTTTTTTTTGGTGGGGCTTGTTACTGCAGTAGCTTTATTGAGGTAATATTTACCTACCAGGCAAGTCACTTGTTTAAAATGTACATTTAGTGGTTTTTAGTATGTTCACAGAGTTATGCAGTCATCTGCACACAATTTTAGAACATTTTCATTGCCCCCAAAAGAAATCCTGTATCCATTAGTAGTCACTCCTATTTTCCCCTCATCTCTCCAGCTTTAAGGAAGCACAAATCTACTTTCTGTCTGTCTAAATTTGCCTATTCTGAACATTCTGTGTAACTGGAATCATACAGTATGATGGTCTTCTGTGACTGGCTTCATTCACTTACATTGTTTTCCAGGTTTGCCTGTGTTGTAGCACGTTTTAGTACTTCATTCTTTTTATGGCTAAATATTTTATGGACATACCAGTTTGTCCATTTATTGGTTGATGGACATTTGTGGCTGTTCCAGTTTTTTATTATTGTGAATAATATTGCTGTAAACATTTCTGTACAAGTTTTCATGTGGACATATGTTTTTACTTCATCCTAGGTACATACCTAGGAGTAGAAATGCTGGGTCATATGGTAACTTGAGTTTCTGTGAAGTATGTTTTCAAATTAACTTCTCTTTCTTAACCCTGTTTCTGGCAAGTAACATATGTTCCTCATCTCCTAGACTTCTGACAGATGGGTGGCTCAAGCCGTGGACAACAGTTCCTTTTATAGCTACACTTACTCCCTTCGCAGTATCGTCAGATTTAACCACTTTCAGCTCTGAAATAAATACGTTCCTAGACCTTGGTTTGGAACTCCAACCTGAATATCCAGTTGCCTAACTGACATTTCTATTTCCTTGTCTAATAAGTATCTCAGAGTCAAAACTGAGTTCCTAATCTTCCCCTCTAGCATGACCAACTCACAAGCCTTCCTCATATCAGTTACTGCTCATGCCATCCTGGCTCCGGCCAAAATCCCCGGAGTCCACCTTGACTTCTCTTCCACGTCCCAGACCCAAACTGTCAGCAAATTCTGTGGTTCTGCCTTCAATAGGTACATAATCAAAAAGCTACCTGGTCCCTTCTCAGTAGAGATGCTGATAAAATATAAACCAGTTTGTGGCATTCTTCTTAACCAGCCCCACGCACACCCCGCTTTCTCCTTTGGCAGCATCCCTGTTCTCTCCTCCACTTTCTGCTGACCGTGCTCCAGCCACAGCTTTCTCAGCCTGTGCTTGCCCGAGGGCTTTGCAGTTACTGTCTTTGCTTCTCTGATTGCTCTTCCCAGATTTTGGCAGGCTTTGCTCCCTAACCCTCAGCTCTTCACCCAGATGTCACTTCTCAGCGATGCCTTCACTGTTATCTTAAATAATGTATCCAGTTCTAGTCACTCCCAAGACCTCTTCTCTGCTTTATTTTTCTCCAAAGCATCTCCCCTCTGATATACTATATATTTTGCTTTATCTTTATCTTGTTACTGTGTGTTCTCACTCCTCTTTTAGACTGGAAGTCTCATAAATACATGGATTTTTGTCCACTTTGGTCTCTTGGGGCTGTCCCTAGCACCTACAACAGTTCTTGGCACCTGATAGGCACTTAGTAAATTTGTCAAATTAACATCTCTTTCTAGTCTTTTTCTATGTGTTTTTCTATGGTCGTGTTCAGCTTATATGGAGACTAGAACTGTGTATCTTTTTTCTTATATTACTGGTCACTAATTATATCATAATAATTTTCTCATGACATTAAAACTGCATGGAATACAGGCAGCCCTCTCTTTGCACGTTTCCTTATGCACAGATTTCAGTTACCATGGTTCAGTTAAATAACGTGAATCCCCCAACAGCACAATTCAGATTTCCATTACCGGTGTATTAACTGTGAGTAACTGCATAAAGTACAGACTGCTGCTAACTCCTTAGTTCACAGAACACTGCATAAGTAACAGGTGTGTATCATGACTAGTCATGACATTTTAAAGTGGTGACTGGTCACCGTGCATTTCTTAGTTTATGCACATACAGCAGGGCATACAGTTGTGTTCCTTCATTGTCTCCAGTGATAAACCCACATGATAGTTTACAAAAATAGATGATTGAAAGAAAGAAGTGACCAACAAGGATGAGAATGCAGTAGAGAAATAGTAAGAAGGATGGAAGTGAGATTCAGCTAGAACCTCAGAGGAATTATGGAAGAACCAGCTGGCTGGAGAGACTCTAGACAGCCAAAAGAATTTAGTGATGCTAAACTTACCGGCATAAGTGAGGGAAATGGTTGTGATGAAAAGAGTGAAAATGTCCCGGCAATGGAACTGATGCTAGCAAAAAGCTTCACATTAAAGAAATTCCCAGAGATGATATTGCATGACATTGAAAGCACAGAGGATACAATGTTGGAAGCTGATCCAAAGTTAGAAAGGCATTTGACAGTTTTCCAGTGTGTGGAAGATACTGCACATCGTAGGTTACATGACTTAGAAAGAAGATAAGCACTATTCAATTGACTTGGTAATTTTTTTCACACACACACACACACAAAAAAAACTTTAATTTTTAATATTTTAAATCATAGTGCTCTAAATAAATACTAGTTACTATTTCTTTAATTGCACT
Organism: Vicugna pacos; assembly: GCF_048564905.1. NCBI lineage: Eukaryota > Metazoa > Chordata > Mammalia > Artiodactyla > Camelidae > Vicugna > Vicugna pacos. The sequence continues at coordinate 1,917,424 of NC_132990.1, forward strand.
AAACATAACTGATAGTAAGAGTTTTCATTGTTCTGACAAAAATTTCTAAAGGTCATAGGATAAATCAGTTTTCCACATTGAATAAAATCTCTTTACATGTTTTCAGCTTGCATTCATTTTTTCAGTCCTGCACTACCATGCAAATCAAAAACTTCCAGTATCGTTTGACATGATTGTATGAATGTGCCATAATTTATTTACCCATTTCCCTATATTAGTGTTTTCTAATTTCAAACTATTGAAGATAAATCTGTAACAAATTTTTTAAAATAAATATATTTTTTATTGAATTTTTTAAAATAAATATAGTTTTTATTGATTCCTTTAAAAAAAAGAGAGTTGTAAAAGTATGTCTGGTGAGTCAAAAGGGCATTTTGGGGCACTTTTTTTTTTTTTTTTAAGATCTTGAGTATATAGTAAGTACCACATCATCTCCGAGAGCAGTTGTGCCATTTCACACTCCCATCAGCAGCGTGTGTCTGTCCCAGCATGCTCTAACACAGTCTTTACGGATCTTCACCAATCCTGAAAATGATGTCTTACTGTAATTTTATTTGTTTTTCTTTGATTACAAGTGATGTTGGGTATTTTTACATTATATGCTGGCTACTTCTATGAAGTGCCTTAAAGTTCTTTTTTTTTTCTTTTCTTTTTTTTTAAGTTCTTTATTTTTCTAATGAGGATTGTTCAATTCTTTATTTCTAAATAATGTATTTTATGGTAATCCCTTCACACTTTAATGATTATTGGTTTAGTACCTGTTCATCTTAACGGTTACAAAGGGAAAAACTCACATTTGATCCCACTTCTCAGAGTCTTTCCAACATTTTTCAATAGCAGCTTTTATTTTTATGGAATTAAAACATGCAGTGGACACTGTTAAGTGATTAGCAATAAGAGGTTGTGTTAGGGTTCGCCAGACAAACAAGACCAATATAATATATGTAAAGAGGTTTATTTTAAGAAACTGGCTCACATGATTGTGGGGCTGGCGAATCTGAAATATGTAGAGCAGGCTGGAAACTCAGGCAGGAATGATGCTACAGTCCTGAGGCAGAATTCTTTCTTCTCCTGGAAACCTCACATTTTGCTCCTAAGGTCTTCAACTGACTAAATGAGGCTTCCATTATTACTGAGAGTAGTAATGCCCTTTATTTTAAAGCCAGCTGATATTGTATATGTTAGACCACATCTACAAAATCCCTTCACGGCAACACCCACACTAGTGTTAGATTAAATAACTAGGCACTATAGCCTAGCCAAGCTCATGAAACTAACCACTGAAGAAGTTTTGGCAACACTTTGTCGGAAGTATAACCAGACTGAGATGCCGTGGTTTGACTTAGTAGATGAAGTCTGGGTATGACTGCTGGTTAACGTGAGCAGATGGAGTAGACTATAAGCATTTTCTTCATTAAGACCAGCTGGTCTGATTGCTCAATGTCTACCTTGAAATTTATTGAAGCTTCCCTCTTTAGCATGTTTTATATTTATTACAAAATTAGATATATCTTCATCAGTGTCCCAAAGTAACTAAACTAAGCGGGCCAGATGTCCAGGGTTGATTTACACCTGGACCGATCAATATGAAGAGAGTGCCTGTAAAGCGTGTAGTTTTCATCTTGTCTAGCTTTGACATCGCAGCAAGGGCTTGGAAAGGGGGAAAAGTAGAAGGCCTACCAGTCCAGCCCAGGGCTTGGCCACAGGGGTTCACATGCAGTGCTTCTAATCAGTCTAGACTTGACGGTCAAGTTTGACCAAGGAGATGGCCATGTAGGTCATCTGCCAGGACATTCTTCCAGGGACATTTAATACATCAAGAATTTCTCTAATCCTAGGAGTTGCTGCTGAATTGTCTCATCCTGCTATTTAATGAATTAAATCATCAAGCAGTACATAGTATAAGCATGCAGAGAAACTGCTGGCTGATGTATTTAAGAATTAAAAAAAAAAACAAAAAAACAAGATGCCTTTGAAGTCCCCTTACAGCTAGCTACTCTTTAGGATTACTAAATACAGAAGTGCTTTTCATACATACACACAATAATTCTTGCTTTCTTAATTTGGACGGGAACTTGGATAAAAGACTATCCTTTTAATTATCTGTAAACAGAATGGTTGAAACAGCCTACTTGAGAGAAATGAGTTCATAAAATTTAAGTAGTTTTTTTAAAACAGACTGCTAATTTATCCAGTTGTTGAAACATGTTTAAGAGAACTTGCAAGTAGGTAAGTCTAGTATTTTATGTGCTTTCAGATAGACACTGAAATGTGGGCAACAAATTAGTGTGATAATTGCTTTGAATTATGGGCTTATTGGTTAGGCTCAGCTCCTAGAGCCACATCACACCTGAATTGAAACCTGCCTCTACCTCTCATGAGCCCTGGGCCTTAGGCTAGTTCCTTACCCTAAAGCACCCAACTCACAGTGTAAGGCATTTGTGTGAAGTGCACAGAACGATTTGGGGTATGTGAATGCAGCTGTTATTCTTAATTGGAATCAATTTGAAGTAGTGGCCCTACTACTTCTAAGGTTAAGGGAAAGCCTGTTTCTTTATGTTTTCATTAAATAAAATTAGTTGCCCTTTCATACGCTTTTGTTTCTGCTTTCTTTCCATGAATCTTCTGAACTTCTAGTCCCTTGCCCCTCCCCCCCAATCAAAACAAAATACTCCAGCCTTCTTGCCTGTATTGTTCTTTCCTTGAAGTCTTAGAATCAGCTGTTCTTTGACCCTCCTCATGCTTCACAAATCCCTCCCTGGACTAAAGTCACTCGTGTGTCATTTCTCACTGGTTCTGTTAAACTGATCTGCACCCTGGGAAGGGAAGCTCTGTCCCGTGCAGGGTCTCAGTGGATCCTCAGTCAGAAAAGTGACCCCTGTTTCAGTACTTTTTTTAATGTAAAAAGATTTGTGTCCATTATATAAATAAAAGTTCTGTTGGTGAAATTTTCTTTCTGATCTATTAAAGAAATGAAAGAGATAAAAGTCATCATTAGTAAAATACTGTATGAAAAAGCAAAATGAATGATAACACCCCCATATTATTTGGGGGTAACCTATGTCTGTATGTTGTAGGTTCCCTGTGGCTTATTTAGGAATACTGAAGAGTTACCATGAGATACAAAATTTTTCATGAAATAAATGAAGATTTTCAGAAGCAGTTATATGACTGCACTTTATTCTTCATTGTTACCACTGTTCTCTCATACTCTGTTCCAAGGTTAATTATATATTTGAAGGTAAACAAAAAAAAATTTTTTTTGGCTTTAAAACTTTAAGGGTATTGGCCCAATTATTTTAGTCAAATATTTGCCAAATGCGTATGTTAAGGAAAACATATGCTTAAAACTTTTTGCCATTCTTCATATGCTTTAAAAAGTTTATTTGATAATTGCATTTAATTGGACAATAAGCTTTAGTTGCTATTTTGTCAAAATAAAGCCTGTAAGGACATGTCGGAATTACTAGCCAATTAATTATACCACCTTAAGAACCTGTTTGGCCTGGGAATCTAATTTACAAAAGTGACTTATTAACTCTTGGCTGATTTTGCCATCCGCACCTGGACTCCTGCACACCATGTTTTATCCAGTACTCATTGGACCATGATAGCATAGTTATGATACCATGGCTTAGTACATCAGTCCTCCTTATTCTTGGATTTCATATTTTCAAATCTACCTACTTAACTAAATGTATTGGTAACCCCAAGATCAGTACAGTGATTTTATGGTCATTCATGTGTGGGATAAGGGTGGAATTTGAGTTGCCCAACTATGTTCCCAGCTGAGGTTGAACATGGTGACAGATCTTCTTATTTCAGATCTCATAGTCTACACATGTCTTTTTTGCTGTCCATTTAGTGCCACATATTCTGCATTTTTGTTCTTTTAGTTGGCAGTTTCTCTGTTTAAAATGGCTCCACGTGTAGTGCCGAAGTGTTGTCAAATGTTTCTAAGTGCAGGAGAACCTTGATGTACCCTATGGAGAAAATACTCTGTTAGGTAAGCTTCATTCAGACTTGAGTCATAGTGCTGCTGGCTAAAACCTCAATGTTAATAAATCAACAATATACTTATTAAATAAGGCATCTTTAAACAGAAACACACATAAATCAAGGTTATGTATTGATAGGTTAATGAAACTATGTGGCCAGAGGCTGGCAGGAACCCAGCCTTGTATTGGCTCTAGCAGCAATGGTTCCATATTCTCTCTCTCTTTTTTTTTTTTTTAGCATAGTCCGTTGCAGTGTTACAATTTCTGGTATACAGCACAGTGTTCCAGTGATACATATACACACATGTATTGTTTTCATGTGCTTTTTCATCAAAGGTTATTATAAGATTGAATATAGTTCCCTGTGTTATACAGAGGAAATTTGATTTTTTTATTCTATTTTTATATATAATGTCTAACATTTGCAAATCTCAAACTCCCAAATTTATCCCTTCTCACTCCGTTTCCCCTAGTAACCATAATATTGTTTACTATGTCTGTTGAGTCTGTTTCTCTTTTGTAGATGAGTCCATTAGTGTCCTTTTTTTTTTTTAGATTCCATACATGAGTGATATCATATGGTATTTTTCTTTCTCTTTCTGACTTATTTCATTTAGAATGATGATCTCTAGGGTCCATCCATGTTGCTGCAAATGTGGCATTATTTTATTCTTTTTTATGGCTGAGTAGTATTCCATTGTATAAATGTACCACAATTTCTTTATCCAGTCACCTATCACTGGACATGTAGGTTGCATCCATGTCTTGACTATTGTAAATAGTGCTGCTATGAGCATTGGGGTGCATGTATCTTCTCGAATTAGAGTTCCCTCCAGACATATGCCCAGTAGAGGGATTGCTGGATCATATGGTAACTCTGTTTTCAGTTTTTTGAGGAGTCTCCATGCTGTTTTCCATAATGGCTGCCCCAAACTGCATTCCCACCAGCAGTGTAGGAGGGTTCCCTTTTCTCCACAGCCTCTCCAGCATTTATCATTCGTGGACTTTAGAGTGATGGCCGTTCTGACTGGGGTGAGGTGATAACTTCATTGCAGTTTTGATTTGTATTTCTCTGATAATTAGTGATATTTAGCATTTTTTCATGTGCCTATTGGCCATTCATATGTATTCATTGGAGAGATGCTGGTTTAGGTCTTCTGCCCATTTTTTGATTGGGTTTTTTTTTGTTGTTGTTAAGTTGTATGAGCTGTTTATATATTCTGGAAATAAAGTCTTTGTGACTCACATCATTTGCAAATATTTTCTCCCATTTCGTGGGTTATCTTTTTGTTTTGTTTATGGTTTCCTTTGCTGTGCAACAGCTTATGAGTTGAATTAGGTCCCATTTGTTAATTTTTGCTCCTATTTCCATTGCCTGGCTAGACTGCCCTAGGAGAACATTGCTAAGATGTATGTGCGAGAATGTTTTGCGTATGGTTTCTTCTAGGAGGTTTATAGTGTCTTGTTTTGTATTTAAGTCTTCAAGCCATTTTGAGTTAATCCAGTGTTCCTGGCAACCTTACAGAACATAATCAGTGTGAATAATGAAAATTAACTGTATTATTGCTAAATGTTAGGGCTTTGATGTCAGTCTGGTTTTAATTTTTAAACATTTTCTTCTCATTTGTAAATTGTGGTCTGCATGTTTAGAGGACTGATGAAGTACTTTCCTAAGCAAGGTATGAATGTCCTTCTCAATCTACTGCTCTTATAATGCAGCCTCATAGGATCTAGGGTTAGATTGGGTAGTGAAAAAACAGCTCTGGGACAGAGGAAAGTCTTTGATTTTTAGGAAATACAAGTTTTTCAAATAGGCAAGTATTTTATTGGATTGTATTTTAGTATCTTAATAAAAATGTAGGTTCTCCCAGGGGATATTTTCAATATCTATTGTTACCAAGAGTTTGATTTAAATAATAATTATTTAATGAATAGATGAAATTACACCTTAAATCCAGAATCTAGCAGGCAATATCTTTTTTCTATAAAAACTGCATTATTTTAAATAAAACTTTAATACTTGGCCTTCTCATATTCTTTGTTTTAATGGCATTCATTTCATATTTTAAACATGTATGTATGAAATCTGAAATCAGAACTGTCTATAAACTTTTCCAGAGTTCTTTGTGTTTATAGGGTTGGTACTGTTTTTGTGTTGGTTTTTGCTTCTACTGCCTTGTCCTCCTAAATTTCTTAACGTTTTTCTCTATGAGTTATATACTACTCGAGAACTCAGGTATTTGATATTTTTAGGGAATTTTAAAGCAACATAAAAGATTTTTTCTAAAATTCATGAAACTGATAGTTGCATGTCATGAATTTAAGGCCTGCTTCTGCAGTCACTCAGCTTAGTTAAAGGAAATCATTTAACTCTTTTGATGAGTTAAGAACAGACCGAATGCCTTGGAAATCCACTGTGGTTTAGAAATTACAGGACTTGATGCTGTTACAGAGTCCAAACACATTCTGCTTGCTACACGACAGGCCAGTAAATCAGGAGACAAGGTGTTGAGGCAAGGAATAGTGACTTTATTTGAAAAGCCAGCAGACCAAGAAGATGGCAGACTAATGTTTTGGAGGACCATCTTACTCCAGGCAGAATTCAGGCTCCTTTTATACTGAAAAGGGGAGGGAGTGTGATTGGTTGTTGCAGACTTCTTGGTGTAGGAATTCTTTGTTCTTATTGCTGTCCATGTGGGTCAGGTCATGGTGCCTCTGTAAAACCTCTAACAAAACAAATGTTATTTTTTATTCTGCAACTTGTTATGTTTATATAGGTGCAAAGGTGTTAATATCCTTAAAGGTCAGAGCTTGAGAATAGGTTCTCCTGTATATTTCAGGCTAAAGGCAACATTGTTTTACAAAAGGTGCAGAGCTAGCAAGACTGAGCCTAGAAAACAAGGCACAGGGTTAAAACCAAAGAAACAGATCTAATACGGAGTCAGATTCTTTTCTCTTACAATGCTTGAGTATAAATTAATACGTTATTTCAGAGGAATCAAAAAGCTTTTTTCCTCTCACCTCCTCTTCAATTGTCTTGTCTCCTGGCCCGTGGGCCCTGAGTTTAATGGTGGCTGATAGGGGGTTAGAATCCGGTTCCTCTTCTTCTTAACTGTGTGACCTTGGAAACTACTGAGTTGATTTCCCCTTAATACATCTGTTCAGTTTATCAAACCTCTTTGAATGCCCCTGTTACTAGACCCTTTGATAGCCACCAAGGGTACAGACATGAAAAGAAACCATCCCTCTGATCTTAATCTCAATTTCGAATCCAATAGAGAAGATAGACAAGTAACAAGTCATTGTAATAGAGTGTCAGAATAGAAGAGATATGTACCAGATGGGGGGTGGGGATTGTTTGTTTTGCACATCTCAAAAAGCAGGGTTAATTCTTTGAGTCTGTTTGAGTAGCTAAGAAAATAGAAGAGAAGTTGCTCCTTGCCCAGAGTTGTGAAGAATGACTGGTAGTTTACCAGGTCCAAGTGTGGAAAGTGCACACAGGCAGAGCAGGGGCCTTTGCAAATGCCCACTGGCATAAAAGAACATGGTTTGTTCAGAAAACTTAAGAAGTATTGCATATAGCCAAAACACAGGATGTCTGTTTAGGTGCCAGATTTTGGGGGCTTCTATTCGTATGCTATGATGAGAAACTTTTAAAACATATTATAAAAATTCAAATACACAAAAGGAGAACATAAGATAATGAAGGACACTGACGTCAAAAAGGAAATTGATATTTTGCCTATATTTTCCTCTAGGAGGTTTATTGTATCTTGTCTTATGTTTAAGGAATACTGCTCAGCCATAAACACCTGGTGAACTTAGGATATGGCAACATAACGCCATTTGCAGCAACATGGATGCTCCTAGAGAATGCCATTCTAAGTGAAGTAAGCCAGAAAGAGAAAGAAAAATACCATATGAGATCACTCATATGTGGAATCTAAAAAAAAAAAGCATAAATACAAAACAGAAATAGTCTCACAGACACAGAACACAAACTTGTGGTTGCCAAGGGGGCAGGGGGTGGGAAGAGATGGACTGGGATTTCAAAATTGTAGAATAATTGATAAACAAGAGTATACTGTATAGCACAGGGAAGTATATACAAGATGTTATGGTAGCTCACAGAGAAAAAATGTGACAATATATATATGTTCATGTATAACAGAAAATTGTGCTCTGCACTGGAATTTGACACAACATTGTAAAATGATTATAAATTAATAAAAAATGTTAAAATAAAATAAGAACTTAGAAATGAAAAAAAAAGGAAATTGATATGGGAGTGGCCAGCTGGCACTGGCACTCTGTGTGACTGGCAAATTGTGAGGAAGTAGTAAAAATTTCTTTACTTTCTGTCGCTTATGTGTGGTGGTATTGCTTCCCGTCAGCCTCACTCTTGTGCAACTTGCATTATCTCCATCCTAAGTTCACCAGGCAAATAGAACTTTAACTTTGATGGAAAGAGAACCTACTTTTCTTATGGACATTAGTATATGGATACTCATCCTATTTATCCCTATTAGCTTATAAGCCCTTTGAGAGCAGAAGGTATGTATTCATTTGAGGGTCTTACTTTCACCAGTTAATTCAGAGCTTTGCACAGAATAGATATGCTATATATATTTATTAAAATGAATTAAGTTTCTGGCTTCTCTTTTGCTTGGTGTTTGTTCACCTCAGAGGTCAACTGTGGGTATATGTATTTCACATCACCTCTCTTCTCCAGTTTCTCCCAGAAAACAAGCTGTTCTCCCTCTCTTGCCTTTCAAACAGCACACTTAGGAACTTTGTTGGAATTTTTTTTGTAACAGGTTATGTTTGATGTTTCAAATTAATTCTGTTTGGAGGCCACTAAAATGAATTGGAGCATTTAGAAGTGCGTTTAGAAAATAAGAATTACAAGTAGTTGGGGGATCATATTATAAACCTGAGCTTTGCTTCTCTTTCTCCCTCTCCAGGGCCTGCTCTCGTTTCTGAGTGCCCCGCTCATAGGCGCTCTGTCTGATGTGTGGGGGAGGAAGCCCTTTCTCCTCTGCACTGTCTTCTTCACCTGCTTTCCAATTCCACTGATGAAAATCAGCCCCTGGTGAGTGGCTTGGCCCTCCATCATGACTGTCTCTTTTGGGTCACACGTGAACAGTACATCTGCAGAACACCTTTTAACCATTTCAGAGCAATTGTACCTGTTTTCATTTGAACTCTTTGGTAATACAGAAGGCCAGTAGGCAGTTGCCATCATGCCCATTTTATAAATGGGGAAATGAAGACATAGAATTAAGTCGAAGATAAGTTACTTAGGTGAAGAAATAGGAGTAAAATATGTCTCTGAAGGTGGCTGTTTTTGCTAGGAGGTAAGTCACAGGGTTGGGTCCTGGGAAGGGGGCTTGCTGCCTCAACTGTGGCTTGTTTTACCCTGCACATGTGTTGTTTTTGTCAGCTCATTGCTCTAGGGCACTGGCATGAACATAGTTTATATAGAAAGGCAGGAGGCACTTTTGTGTGTACTGTATTAAGACCAGTCGTTTATTCTAAATCGTAATATGAATTTTAGTTCTCATTTTTCCATGATCAAATAGGGAAAGAATAGTTAGCTCTTCCCTTCCAGTTTTCATGCTGCTGCCTCTGTTACTTATTTGACTGATGAATTATGTTACATAGAAGAGATGACTGTGTACCTGTCTTCCTCATGTATATAAAGGAAATGGAATGTTTCATCATTAAGTATTAAGCTAGCTTTGGGGTTGAAAAATACTTGCTCCTATTTTATTTAGAGATTTTCCTTTTTTAAATCAGGGTTGAATGTCACATTTTATTAGACGCCTTTTGCATGAGTGGTGATCAGTTGAACTTTCTCCTTAGATCTGTTACCATAATGAATTATATTAATAGATTTTTAATATTGAAACATCCTTATGTCCTAGGATTAAACCCTACTTTTTGATCTTTGAGATTGTGTTTGCTAATATTTTAACTGGACTTTTTTAAGCATTTATGTATATGAAAGATTTTTAGTCTTAATTACATTAATTTTTAAAATACTTTCTGCTTTTGTATTTATATCTTTTCTTAGCTAATGCTAGGAAATTTAGAAAGTTTTTATTACTGTTCTGGCTACCTTTAAAGCTGTAACTTTAATGAATACCCCTTACTCTTTAATTTTTTTAAACTGCATAATAATGACACCCCTTGAGCAATGACAGAATTAGTATGTTCCTGCTTCTTCCTGTTCATGATGATTATGATTTTATTATAATCAGTTTTTGTTTTTAAATATACATGCACTTTTAAATTTAATTTTTGGTTTACAGTCTTTACGTGGTATCTTTGACTCTGGTTATAAACGTATGTATATGTTACCGCTCTTATGGGTACTTACAGTCATCTTTTTATAGGTGGTATTTTGCGATGATTTCCATGTCTGGAGTCTTCTCAGTCACGTTCTCTGTGATATTTGCCTATGTAGCTGACATCACCCAGGAGCATGAGCGAAGTACAGCTTATGGATGGGTAAGATAACAGGTTATGTTTTTTAACCAGAGAAATAAATTACTAAAAATTCACTGGAAATTGAGACTTAAAATAAGTGTTAAATATTGACTTACATAAAAGAAAATCTAAAGCAATTGAAATGTAAAAAGAGACTTACGAGAAGTTAAAAATAATAAGATAGAAATTGCTAGTAATTTATTCTCTGCTTTTAGGATTAGAAGATAGGCAGGAATGTGTGAGTTGTCAGTTGCAAAGTTTTTATAAAATTGTTTCAATTTGTTTCTTGTTAGCTGATCCCTTGAGGAACCATAGACAGTAAACAGGTGCTAAGATGGTAAGTCTCTGGGCACCTAATTAGCATTGGAGAGGCAACAGAACCTCAGCCATGTTAATCCATTGTTACTGTATTGCTCATTGTGTGACTCAGGCACTAAGTTGGGACATGGTACCGCAGAAAAAGTCATTCGTTCAGTAGATAACTGTTGAGTGCATAACAAAATTTATAGGAAATCTTTTTACAGGATAGTTGAGTATTAGACACATCATTTGTAATTTTCTTAGGCAAGATAATGGCACTGTGGTTATGTAGGAGAAGAGAGACCAGTAGAAGATGGCAGGCTGAAGCCCTTTAGTTTAGAGTTCACAACTCTGAGAACTGCTTAAGTGGTTCATGGGAAAGAGACGACAGGTGAGCATTTGTGGGTATGTGTTCAATGCGTGAACCTGTTGGGGCATGTAGGTGTTGTACAGGAAAAATGTCCCCTTTTTCCCTTCAGGTTCTTTGGCTAGCATAATAATTAAGTTGACATAAGACAGATTAACAGGAGAAAAACATTTAATTTTGTATGTATAGGAGTCCCACAAAGACATGAGAGACTCAAGGGCAGTCAAGTAATTGGGGCTAATTAACCATCCTGAGCTAAGGAGGAAAGAGGGTAGGGGCCTGAGGCTCCAAAGGAGAGGAAGACAGCTCACAGGAAGATGAGAAGAGCAAATTAGCACCTGGTACACAGATGTCTGCCTGCCCCGCGGGGTAAGCCATTCTGCTGGAGAGCTACCTTTGGAGTTGTCCCTCCTCCCAGTGTGGGCTGCCTCTCTAAATTCTTTTAGGCTGTTAAGGAAAAGGTTAAAAAGTGTTTCCTGCGTCTCCTGGGTCTTAATTGCTTTCAGCTCGAAACAGTCCACATGCCAAAATGGCACATTTTGGGGTGGCTTATTCTGCCTTCAGTGTGCATTGTGCTGTTCTCTCAACTTTCCTGTGTTTAAAATGTTTACAGTAAGAAGGTAGAAGAAGAAAGATGATCTGGCTAAGTTGTTGAGTAGATTGAGGGGGGTTGAATGCCAGAAACTCAGGTTACATCTCCCCTGAGTCTCATTCTTTGTTTTAAATGCCACTTCCTGAAAGATAATTAGTCAATTCAGTGTTGACTGACTGAATCGTATGAATCAGTGATGGACCTGTAAGTCGGTTAACTGCTCTTCCACAGCACACAACAGCAGTTTTTACTTTGTTGAATTTAGATATCAGCAGTTTAAAAACACCTCCTTTGACCCCACTTGCCCTCTAGCTACTGCCTGCTCTCTTCTTCCTTCCCTTTTTCCCCTCCTCCACCCAGTGACTCTCTTGTCATGTCCTAAAACAGGGCATCTCCAGAGAGCTGTGGAAGGGACAGAGGGAGAAGCAGATAGGAAGGCTTCAGAGAAGGCAGGTGGTTCAGGGTGGGCCCTTAAGGGCGGATGCGGAGTTGAGCGGTGCCGAAGCCTCGTTTATCCTGCTTGGGCGGCTTTTCTCAGCCTCGCGGAAAATGCACATTGAGATGCTCGTTGTCTCCAGTTTTATTAGATTGTTGTTCCTTGCTTTCACCAGAAAAATCATTGGCAAAGCTGTTGCGCTAAGCAGCAGTACTTCACGATTTCAGAGAGAGTTCTGGAACCAGAGGGATCAGGACTTAGTCCCCTGTCTCTTGCTCAGTTCTTCATTTGTAAAATGGCAGTTACAATGAGGTCTGTTCGCAGGGATGTTGAGAGATGTTAGTGAGAGGAGCTCCCTGCGGAAGTGTGCCCTTGGCCACCACGTGAGCCTGCATGGACTTGTTCACAGGACTCAGGATTTGGCCGGTGATTAACCTTTTCATTTACCTCTGACTGTCAGGAGTTGAGATGACAAAACTGAAAAAAGAAAAAGAAAACAAGCTTGAAGTCTATCTCTCTGACAGATATAGGAAGATTTATTGCCAATTAATTACAAGATCATCAGTCAAGTCCAGCTGAAACTCTGAGGAGCATTTTGAGATCCGCTGAAGAATATGTATGCCTTCGTTACTGAAACTCCTCCAGTAAACCAAAAAAGTGGTCATTCTTTCAGTGGCTGCAGTAGTGAAACTATATGAAGTGACTTAATGCTCATTGAGACTGTTGTGGTGAAGTCATCCTTTAGATTTGCTCCTCAGAGTCATATGAGTGTTAAGTGAAAGAAGGATTTTGATAAATTCACAAACTAAGCAAGTAGGCTGCTTTGAGTTTTAAGAAAGACACAACATTTTACATAGAATTTCATGGAGTCGTAGAGCCCAGAAAACCATTTATTCATTCAGCAAGTATTGATTGAGCATCGGCTAGTTGAGGGTTACGTAGCTGATCAAATAGAACGACTAGGAAACTGCTGCTGCTCCCTGCCCCCTTCCTGATATTTGAAACTTTTATTTCCATATTCTGTGTGATTAAATTGGCTCCCAGAATATTCACTATTATATATTTTAATAACAGATCTTCCCACTAAATTTGTGGTTTCTCACTGTTGCTGTATTTACGTGGTAGTTCTGTTTTACTTTTTGCGTACTTGAAGAAATTAAACTAATCTTTCAAGTGCTGTGCCCACTTCAGGGTACCACTAAGAGAAGGGAGGGAAGAAGATGAGGGTATTATAGGTGGGTATTAGCAGAGGGAAGGACGGCTGGAGGAAATCCTGAGCACCGTAGGACCTAACCAGATTGAGCTGTGTTAGGAAGGGGGTTTGGACCTGCCCCTCAGTGTCTGAGAGCATTTGCTCTGCGGTACCTTCTAAGTTATGAGCCTTTCAGCTCTTCAGATACATCGACTTGTAAATTATAGTGCACATTTCTTCCTCTGTTTTGCAAGAGTTAGAGTCTCATCAAGGTTTCGTTTCTGCTTTTGGTAGTTTTAGGTTTTCTCTGTGGCAATTTACAAATATTTGAATTATGGAAATACCACAAAATAGGGCACTTTTTCCTCAGAGCAGTATTGCAGGGTACATTACATGGATGGGAAAGATGAATTTAAAAGTTTACCATGGTTTGGAGTGCATCATTTATTAATGAACATGAATCTCATAATCAAGTCATTCTTTCTCCTTTGCATCTGAAGCAGTTACTGAACCCCTTTAAATTTGTAGGGGAGTGTAGTAGAAGGCAGTCATTTTCTACTCAAAACTAAAGTATCAAGTGTGTTTTTATATATTAAATTATTGTTATATAGATAATAACTTAATTTCATTGCTCTTAATGACCAAATCTTGAGTTATTGAACAATCTTTATCTTAGAAAATGTCCAATTGTATAGAACAGAATTATGATAGTAGAGTCTTTTTGACTCCATAATGTCTTTTTGATCTGCAATGAAATAAATGATTGTTTTCTTCTGTCTACTCCATGATCTTTAGGTCGTTTGCACTTGGAATGCTGTGGAATTACAAAAAGCAGTTTCAGCTGAAATTTAGAAGCTTTAAGGCTGACTGTGCATTTTAGTGAGAAAGATTAATTTCAGAGATTGAAAAAAGGCTTCTAGTCCTTGTCATCTATGTGCACTTAAGACATTACTTCTTTATTTGTACATTGAGTCATAGAGTGTTTTCTCAGTGTACGTAGTCATTTGATAAGGATTAAGATAAGGGAATACTCTTATGAATAAATGAATGAATGACTCATTTTGTGCAGATACGATATTGTTAGTATTAGCACCTGAGGACCCTGCAGCAGTACTTCCATGGCACGTGAGGACGCCACAGCCGTGCTCCCCTAGAACTTAAGAATACTGCGACAGTGCTCCCAAAGCTGTTTGCATGACATTGCAGTTCATCATGTAGTTATGTTGCCTTGATCTTCTTAGATAACTTGAAAAAGCCCGAAGGGCAGGAGCTCTGTCTTCTTATTTATCTGGCACATAGTAAGTACTCAATAAATACTGAACCAAGGAATTCCCATTCCCCAAATTAAAATTCTCTATAACCCCACCTTATCCCCAGAAAAAAAAAATTTTAACTTTTGGTTTTTATACTATTTTTGGTTTAATACTAATTTCAGATGCATTGTATTTTTACATTGTGGGGGCGGCACATAACGGATGAATGAAGAATGGCATTGACTAGCCAGGAATCATCATTTCAATCATAATGCTTTCTGTAGTTTCTATTAAAAACCATTAGATGACCACTTATAAATGTGCTTTTCACACCTATTGGAGACTGTCCATTTCAGCTTTAGGAACATTCAGATTACAGTCCAAAATAAAGGGAGCATTCTACCTGCTGATGGGAAAAGAGTGAAACAGCTCCACATGGATTCAAGTTGCAGGTGTGGTCAGTTGGCTGTGTGGTCTCTGTATGAGGTGGAGGTTGGGGGTGACAGCATGAAGAAAATCCCCAGCCCAGGGGCCTGTCATTACAAAGCTCCGATGTCTCTCTAAACAGATTTTTTTTTTTGAAATTCTTTTATAGCCTTTTCTAAGACTGTCAGGGATTTTTTCCCCCTCTCGGTGCTAGTAAAATGGTCACCAAAAGGATGAAATGGTGAAGATAGTACATGTTTTTGGAAGATGAAAGTAAGATGAAGTTAAGCACAGTCCCTGAGTTATTTGTAGACATTTATCATCAGCCCTGCAGAAATGTTTTTGATACCTTTCTCTCTACATCCCCATTCCCCAGTTAGACTAAAGCGTGTATGTTTTATTTATGGAGAAGGTTTAACAGTTTTTATTTCTAAAATTAGGATCCTTCTCTTTTTTACTCATAGCTTTCTAGAATATCTCCAATTAGTTAATTGTGAACAAATCCTTAAAACAAAATTACTTAAATTCTCTTTCATTCTTAAAAGTTGTGTGCAACTCAATCCTTTTGTCTTTTTAAAGCCAAGGGAAGAATGGCTTTTTAGGTATGCACCTGTGAAACCCTGGATGAGAACAGGAGCATAGGTGTGCACCTGCAGCATATGGGCCCCTGGGTGACAGTGTGCTTTTTCCATAGGTCTCAGCCACATTTGCAGCCAGTCTGGTCAGCAGCCCAGCTATTGGAGCATTGCTCTCTGCCAGTTATGGAGACAGCCTCGTTGTGCTGGTGGCCACAGTGGTGGCTCTTCTGGACATCTGCTTCATCTTGTTGGCTGTTCCAGAATCTCTGCCAGAGAAGATGAGACCTCTTTCCTGGGGAGCTCAGATTTCGTGGAGACAAGCAGATCCTTTTGCGGTAAATACAAACACTAAAACATTTACTTTCTTACATACATCTTTCTGAGCTATGTAAATAAAAGAACATTTCTGCAGCCTCAAGCATCCTAGCAGTTGTTGATCCATTTTTTCTCTCCAGTAAAAATAGAAAAAATTTAATTGCCAAGTAAGGGACTGAGGTACGCTGTACACCAAGGAGTATATATAATTCATACTTCTTAAATCCAGCATGTGGTTATCATAAGGGAAGGGACAAGAAATTCTTGTCCGGTTAATTCTCGACGAAGGCTTGAGAAGGAAGGTTTTTTTTATTTATTTTTGCAGAGTTTTCATCCCTTTTTTAAAAAAAAAGAAAACAAAATAAATGAATGTAGCCATTTGAAATGGTTGTTTTCATTCACTTAAATTCAAAAGTGTTAAATGTATTTGAACTGACTGAAGTAGTTATTTTCTAAGTTAATATACACCCACTTTGAACAGAGATTTTAAACTTATCTTTTACACATTGGATGGATTCTTTGTTTTCTATTTTTTTGTTTGTTCTTTGGCATAGGGGAATTCCATTAACAACGAAAAAAAGTGCTGAGAAAAAGAGTCTTTCCTCTCCATCTGGTTTGAAATTGTTCTTGAAGGAAATATGTGCAGAAAAAACCCACTAGCGATTTGATCTTTGCTTTCTATCCTCTAAGTTTATCTTTTAGGAAAAATACATGTAACAGAACTAACCCATGAGAAATTCTTTTCTAAAAAGTTCCCTCAGTGCATGAGCTGGGGCCCCTGCTCTTTCTGTTTGTGCTATGATGTCAGACATCAAGAACTAGGTGTGGTACTCGCTTCTACAGCACATATACTAAAATCAGAACGATACAGAAAAGCTTAGCATGGCCCCCGCGCAAGGATAACGCACAAATTTGTGAAGCATTCCGTATTTTTCTGACTATACTTCAACAACAACAACAAAAAAATACAGAAAAAAGAAAGAAATAGATGTGGAGAGAAGAAAACCAGGAGTGGAGCCAGTGAGACGTCTAACCTTCTTGTCACGTGGCGGTCAGTCTACACATGGAAACCCTCTGTGAAACAGAACTGTTGTGGCTTACCTTTCAGGACTGTTGTGAGGATTGCAGTGAATATATGTAAATTAACCAGTCCCGTGTCTGGTGTATAGCAAGGTCCCAATAGACATTGGCTGCTTTTGCTTTTAATTATATGAAGGTTACAATTATGATGACGTAAAATGCACTGCAGCTCTCTCCACTCCATGGACCACTTCTGGTGCACCTTTGGTCTACTCAAACATCTTATGTAGAGAGGAATAATGTAAGGAGTTTGGAGAAGGTTGTGACATTCAAAAAGTTTTTACTGGTCAGAGAATCTTGTTGTCACTGACCCCATGGCTGGAGCATATTTATTTGACTACCAGTTTTACAGGCAAATTTAATATTAACATTTTAAAGAATAGAGTCAGTTTTTGTGTAATGCAAACCCTGTACTGTTTATGGCTTTAAGAGAGTTGTATTGTGAATGAAAGAGAGAGATTAGATTTTCTTAAGAGGTTCCAGAGCAATGTTTTTTACGGTCTGTTCATGGTTTGTTCAGGGTCTGTCTCAGGATGTGATCCAGTATTGTTAACAAAGATAAGTAAGTGTTTTTTAAAAAAAGAGGGAGAGAAAGAGAGAAAGCTGTAATATTTGAAACATATATCTCTAGAACTAGGACTTGTAACCTCCTTAGAGAAATGACAGGTTTAATGTTAATGTTCATTTCGTTTTATAATTCAGTCAATGCATCTTTTGTTATTCCCCCTTAAGAGATCAAAACAAGCCAATATCCCTGAATATCAGTGACATTAGTATCTATTTGCTTTTTATGTGTTTCTCTTTCTGCTTATTCCTAGTCCTTGAAGAAAGTTGGAAAAGATTCTACCGTCTTGCTAATCTGCATCACCGTTTTCCTTTCATACCTCCCTGAAGCTGGACAGTATTCAAGTTTTTTCCTCTATCTCAGGCAGGTGGGTAGTGGGTGCCTAGTAGCTTTTGAACATGAGGAACATCGAAGTTTGGGATCTATCTAAAGGTATTTTGGGAAAAACAGTGCAGAGAAAAAAAATGTGTTAACTTGCTTCTAGTTACAAATGTATGTGCTGACATATAATTAGTAGTCAGGAGAGCTTTAGTGCTACAGTGTTTTAAAATACAATAAATGTTTACTGTGGAAAACATTTCCTTGAGAATTAACACTGAAAGAGAATTAGAAACAGAATTTGTCTTTAATAATACCCATTGAATTTCACTAAGAAGTGAAGTTTATTTCAGAAACACCCTGACCCGAGTCTGATCACAGCCAGCTGGCTGAGCCACCTAATGGCCAGAGCTCAGTACCACTAAGACTTCGAGGTGCTCACAAGCAATCATCAGAATAATCTTTTCTTGCTTCTGATTATTTTCTCTTTAAAAATTTATACTTTGTCCCTCCAAAAGGCATCTGACTTAAGGCAATTAAAAGAAAAAGTTTACTATTCCAGCTGCTACTTCAGACCTCTGGGATGGCTAAGACCTGATTCGCCTTCCAATGCAATCCTGCTTTGGTCTCTTACTGGTTTCACTGGAAGACCTTCTCCTAATGGTTTACTCCACTTTGTCAGAGCAGGCCTCCTCTTAGATAAATTCCTTTCATTTTAGAGATAGTTTTAAATACAATTTGTTAAATTCGCCATTCTCATAGCTTTCCTAAGAGTAGGAGAGTATAATATTTTATATGATAGTGTGTCTCTAAGTAAAACTTTTTTTTCAAGCATTTTTACTTGTCTTGCTTGTTTATGGTGGGTGAGTACTGGAGATTTAGAAGGAAAAGTGGTGAGATAATGTGCTTAATATAGAAAATTTTACATGCATTTGTAATGAAATTATACATTAAATTGCATTAAATATGTATTTAATGTAGAAAATAATATAGGAAAAGTGAGAAACCCCAAGGGAAAAAGTGAAAAAATTTGTCTTCGTCTTTCACGCGGATAATAAACAACTGAATATTTCTTTTTTATCCTTTTTTCCTATACATATGCTTATGTCACCACCACCACCAACAGTTGCAACAAATCAGAATCATTCTGCTATGTTGTATTTGTGTTCTCTTTTTAGAGCTCACACACAATCAACACACACATATTTTAGTTTAAACTGTATTTATTTGTAAATCATGTATTTGATAAGGAATTTGTATCCAGCATTTTTGTAGAACTTTACTCAATAATAAAAAGACAAATACCCCAACTGAAAATGTAGGCAAAGGATTCTGAGTACGTATTTTTCCAAGAAAGATATACAAATGGCCAATAAGCACATGAAAGGCCACTTAACATCATTGGCCATCAAGGAAATGCAAATCAAAACAGTAATGCTTCACTTTACACCTGCTAAGATGGCTGTAACCAGAAAGGCAGAGAAATGGGAACCCTCATACATGCTGGTGGGAATGCAGAACGGGGAAGCCACTGACAAACAGTCTGGTAGCTCCTCAAAGTGTTCAGCATAGGGTTCCCAGGTATATAGCCAAGAGAATCGAAAACACCTATCTGCACAGAAACTCTGACACAAATTACTATTCATAGTAGTCAAAAAGTAGAAACAACCCATATGCCTATGAACTAATGAAACAGATCAAGAAATGTGATATATCCATTCAGTGAAACATTATTTGGCAGTGAAGCACTGATACGTGCTACAACTTGAGTGAGCTTTGAAAAATCATGCTAAATGAAAGAAGCCAGGACCATATATTGTATGACTCCATTTGTATGAAGTGCTCAGAATAAATAAATCCATAGAGACAGGAAGTAGACTCCTGGCTGGGTGGCAGGGTGGGCTGGGGAAATGGGACTCCTACTGGGGTACCACGCATCTTTGAGGAGTGATGAGGTCTTCTAAAATTGATCATGGTGATAATTGCCCGACTCTGTGAATATTGTAAAAGTATCGAATTGTAACACTTGTAATGGGTGAATTGTATGTATTTAAATTCCATTTCAGTAAAGCTGTTTTAAAAATGTATTTACAAATTAAGCTGAGACATAGATTCCAATTTTTAAAAATTTCATTTGATTACAGAGTAATAGAATATTATTTTGGGAGCCAGAGGTTCTAGCTCTAACTCTTAATAGCTGGTTGTGTGACTTAAATAAAGTAAGACAGTTAATTTATGAAATGTGAAGGATGTATACAGTAATTCCTAAAGTTTTTTTTCTGAATTTTATAGAATTTCAGTAGAGGGCAAATTAACTTTAAAAACTTGGTATTTAAAACTTGAAAAGCTTTAGGCATTTCAGAGCTGCTCTTAAAGCTAAAAGGTGTAGAAATCACTGCCAGCTAGCTTTGGCTGCTCATTTGAATCATCATGAAAACTTTAAAACATACCTGTGTCTGGGCCCAGAAAGTCTGATTTAATTGTTCTCAGGTGAGTTCCAGTGTCTCATTTCTCCACTTTCCCCGCTTCACTCCTCTCTCCTTCTCTGTTGCCCACATGATTTTAGTGTTTAGCCAAAGTTGAGAGCCACTGACTTTGCCAATGAGCAGATTCTGTGTTGGCAGCATGAAAAATCAGATAATTTGCTTCGCATTCTTTCAATAAACGTTGTATTTGTCTCTTGGTGGGTTGGAGATGGGGAGAGATATGAAAATAATAGGTAGGCCTATAACTGAAAATATTGTCTTAATATTTAATATTTGTCAAATTAAGTTGTGCCTGCTTGTAAGGGTTTTTTATAAAAGATTCAGCTGTAAATTACTGGTTAAATAGCTTCAACTTTGAGCACTGCCTAAATTTGCCATTGTCAAGGTTTTATGAACTTGCCTCAGTTTTATTCTATGGCTTTAATAGAACATAACATTTCTTAACTATTTTTATGATATCTGTATTACAAAGTGTTTTCATTTCCACAGATCATAGGTTTTGGATCTATTAAAATTACAGCATTCATAGCTATGGTAGGAATTCTGTCTATTGTGGCTCAGGTGAGTGTCATTTTTACCCATCTTTTTTTTTTTTAAACGTTTGTAATCGAAAAAAACTATCTGTGGTACAGCATCATACCTAGTAAACTGATCAACTGACATATGTACAGTCCACAGAACTATTCTATTTTTAATAGAATCTTGAGGTTGTGATTTAGGAGGAATTTAATATAGCTTGTCAGTTCTTTAATACTTGTAACCTCTAATGGGTCAGTTCACCAAATAAAAATTTGCTTTTACAACCACCAACCACAATCTAACTCCAGATATTGCAGAATTAACCAGAAGGTTGTTTGAATGTTATTTTGATGTTGAAAAGTAGTGAAAGCGAAAAGCAGAAATGAAAATTCATCACTATTAAAATCCTTGCTATCCCCGGGGCTGAAGAAATGTGGTAACTCAGTGCATAAGAATGTATGTAAACAGGATTTAGTAAACATCCCCATCTGTCATAACTATAGGACCACAAAGGGCAGGGCATGTGTTCTTTAAATTCATTTATTGATGTGTTTAGGTGCACTCACTGTATGGGACTGCCTGGAGGCCACTTCCCTGAAACAGCTACGTGCTGCTTTAAAGCATGGGAAGGCCAAGCAGAGCACTGCTTTGTGATAACTCTCCCAAGGAGAAATGAGAAGGCTGCGGAACTATTTTGCCCAAAAACTAGAATTGATAAGGCTTGTAGGAATGCATCAAACCAAAGGCCTTTTTTTTAAGCTGTATCAGCAAATGTAAATTATGTTAAATTTCAAGTTGCCTAGGATTTTGGTTTTTTGGGTTTTTTTTATATTAACTGTGGTTAGTCGATTAGCTCACATTCATTTTTTATACTATGCCTTTTCCGACTATCTCAACTAATTTTTTTAGGAGAATATATATTTGTTAAAATCCCATTTGTATCAATCCAACTTTGTGAAACTGTGAACCCCATCAAAATCTCACATACTCTGTAAAGGTTCAGCAGGGGGTTGCTATTCACTGGTGGTTAAGTGACTGGCCTTTCTCCAAAGAGACTGAGGCCTGTGCTTCTCAATCCAGTAACTGTTGAAGGGCTGTGATGACCTTCTGTGAAGTGCTAAGCACCAGATAAACAGGTTTGTGGCGAGGCTGGAGGCCCTGAGCCCAGGTCAGTCTGGGGAGGCCCTGATGCTTCACCCCGTAGAGCTACGTCAGTGCTGCATTGTCTGCAAGGTCCCAGGTTGGGTGGTCTGCCCTTAGAGGTCCTTGGTTCCGTCTCTGTATGCATGATTCTCAGGATTACCCTTTTTGCTTTGCAGACTGCCTTTCTCACCATCTTGATGAGATCATTAGGGAATAAGAACACTGTCCTCCTTGGTTTGGGCTTCCAGATGCTCCAGTTAGCCTGGTACGGTTTTGGATCTCAGCCATGGTGAGCGTCTCCCCTGGATTCTCATGCACTAACAGATATTTATATCTTTTAGAGGAGCTCAAGTTAGTTGAGTGTGATATGAAGGAAGCAGGGGTTATTTTACTGGCATAATATAGTCAGCATTTCAAAAACTGTTTAGACTTGATTCGGGAAAAGGTAGAGCCAGATAATTTAGGATTATTTGGAAAGATTGCCTTCACCTCAGCTGGCTTTCAGTGAGTTGTTACTTTAAATTGAATGTGTGTATCTCTTCCTCTGACCTCCCCCCTCAAAAAGTTTTAAGTCTGATTCTTAAACACACTTGTCAGATTCGAGAGACACCATATATAGTCAAAAACAAAACAAGAAGACAAGGAAAAATGACTGATTATGACAGGGTTTACTGTCATAATGAGCTGAGTGACTCCGGATAGTGACATAGCCTTCAGAATATAAAGCATATGAGTTAGATGAACACTAAGATCTCTTCCAAAATCCTATGTACCTTGAGGCAGTTATTACTCCTCTGACATATTAGTCTCCCATAAAGACAGGAAGAAAGGTCAAATTAAGCCCCGTGGAATAAGAAGAAATAAAAAGAATTTTGAGTACTATTTTGTTAAGTGGCAAGTCTCCCTGTGTGCCTCGTTACCAAATACTAAGAGTTCATATCTCGATTTTAAATATTTGAGTTGGTCCCCATTTTGCGATCATAAATGGACAGCATTATTTAGAAAAATATGACATCCTTAAGGTGGTCAGTGGTTAGTTCTTCTTGTTCTTTGAAATCTTAATTTCAGTCACATGAACGTTGGTTCGGTAGCTGGTTCAGTCAAACTTATGCTACCTTAAAAAGATTGTGTCAACCTCAAAGGTTCCTCCTTTTAAGTAAGGACATGCATCTCATCCCCAAGACAGCCTGGCCAAGAAGGTTTTAAGCCCAGTTGGGGCCTCGCTTTCCTCATACTCACGCTTACTACTGACACACACATAGGTCCCTTTCACAGAGGTCTAAAGGAAGCAGCCTGGAAGTCCGCAGGATGTCTTGACCTTCAAGTCTATTTTTTCTGTTGGTGGCACACAATACTTTGTTGAGAGTTAGCAAACTGAGCAACTCAAGGGCAGTATGGAGGTAAGCCTTTGAGAAGTACAAAGAAAAAAGTGAAAAATTGGTGGGAGAAATGTGGTATTTATAGAAAAGAAAAATCCTTTTGAAGTTCATTGAGCTTCTGTCTACAAATGGTAATAGGGAAAGCCAGGAAGAAGAACAGATTTTGACAGAGAGAAAATAAAGAAATGAAACGTTCCCAGCCCGTGAAGGCATCAGTATTAATAGTGCGATGTATATAACCTTCCAGATTAAAACATAAATAAATCCATTTTTAAAGAGAGAAAAAATAAATAGAACTTAACACAAGAAAGCAAAGAATTTTGTGCTTTTGCCATTGCTCATGCTGTGAACAGCAGGCCCCCTGGTGCTGGCCTGCCCCCTGACCGCAGCCTGGCTTGCCATTGCAGGATGATGTGGGCAGCCGGGACCGTGGCTGCCATGTCCAGCATCACGTTTCCAGCAGTGAGTGCCCTCGTCTCTCGGAATGCAGAGTCAGATCAGCAAGGTGAGGTCACCGTCCCCCTCCCTGCTTTCCTCCTTCAGCAGAGGTGTCCCTGCCGGAAGCATGAGCAGCTCTGAGCCTCTCTCTCCACGTCTACAGAGCAAGGGGTCACAGCCACGTGGTCCCTGCTCAACAATCATTTCTATTTACTTTGGCAAATAGGAAGATTATGTATTCCTGCCTGATTCCATCTTATATTCATATTTTTGAGATCTGGACTCAGCAGATTAGAATACTGAGAGAAGTACAACTATCCATTTTCTCTCTTCAGTTTTGGCTCCTCTTTTATGTGTTACCGTCAGAATTTACTACTTGTAATAATCATATTTTAACAGATGTCTGTTAAATAATGATCGACTAGTAAAGGAATGAGTTCTTTAATCACTGTAATCACTAAAATTTCTTTAATTTGGAATCACTCAAAGTCTGCTACTCAATTTAGGAAATGATTCTTTGAGAGGATGAAGAAAAAATAAATCTGTAGTTCTTAATAATTGGATGCAGAGTGAGAGGCAAAATGAAGACGGTTATGTAGAGAGTAGCACTGGGCTGTCTAGACTTACTTGATCCTTCTTGTGACTTTGGCTTCCCTTTCAGGCAGGCCCTTCTGCCAGAATTAATCCTCCTCTGTCACTTAGTGGATCACTTGACTGTAGTCAGAAAGTAGTGAATTTTAAAAGAAAAAAATTTGGATGTTTTTAGAGACCTTTAAAAAGTTTCAATAAAAAAATAGATTGAAAAAGATAGTTTATTCATCGCACCTATTTTTCCTCATCAGAAATTAGCCATCTTATTCATATCTGCTTTTAAATAGTGTCATTTGAAGACCACAAATTCTGTGTCACCCTCATGATGGTAACTCGGCTGGCTGTGCAGCCTCGGGGAGGCACTGTGGTCATGAGAAGGCAGGAGCTATCTGGGGGGGTGAGCTTAAGCCTTGGCATCTGACAGACATGATCCTGTCTCTCAAGGCCTGAATTTTCTTTGCCTTTTTAAAATGCTTATATGTATTAATACAGATGTTTCTAAATGTCAGCATATCAACTTATTAGAACATTCTGTATTAAGTTGAATTATATTTGACCATTTTTGACTTCCCTAAACCTCCATCTCATATGGTTCAAGCTAATTTTTTACCTGCCATGTTAAAAAAAACAGCTATCTAGAAACTGACACTTCTGGGGACTTTTCAGTGCAGGTGTAAGGGAGATGGACTTGGAACATGGAGATCATCATGAGGAACACAATCTGTCCAGAGGTGCACGTCAGGACTGCTGTGGGCTCACACATGGGCAGGAAGACAAGAAGCAAAGGGCATATTTTTATTGTAAAAGCAGCACTCAGTGAGTAGAAGAGAAAAATCTCAGTCCATGGAGCAGTGGAAATTGGCCCATAAATGGAGAATATTAAGATTTTTTCTCCCCACATTAAGATCTGCTGTTATGGGGGAATTCAGCCTCAAAGGGATTGCAGAAACATCACTGTCATTTCATATCCATCTAGATCTTAGGACAGGGACTGAGGACAGTATTGAAAGGACATAGAAAACCAAGAAAACATTTGTGCAGTGAAGTGAAAATGTGATAGCTGAAGTCCCTGCAGTCCACTTGCCTCAACCCAGACCACTCAGTCCGGCTGACTCCGTATTTCATAACTTTTAAGAAAGTACTGGTAAATCTGCAACATGAGATGCTCTGGTGAGAAAACTAGCTCCCTTCTCTTTGTCGTGACTTAGGAGTTGCCCAGGGCATCATAACTGGAATAAGAGGACTGTGTAACGGCCTGGGGCCAGCGCTGTATGGCTTCATATTCTACGTGTTCCACGTGGAGCTGACAGAGTTGGAGCCAGAGCTGAATTCTAACAATGCTGCCCTGCAGGTAATTTGGTAATAAGTCTAATTCTATAACAGTGATTATGTCTGATTATAGCAAAATCTTCTGACCTTCAATTTGGACAGCATTCTTACTGTTACAGCATTACTGTTGTATTTGACAGCAGTAAGTGCTGTGTTCATTGCTTACCGGGATTAAGGAGGGATCATTTCAGTGATTTAATATCTTCTGTAAAAAGCTTGTCTTAACTTTGTTCAGGTTCTGTTTTCACCTACACAGTTACTCTGATCAGAATACTGTTCTCTGGTGAAGCCCAGGCCAAATAAAATATGAAACGACCTAAGATTCCAGCTAGAAATTGAGCTAGAGTATTTTTTCTACTATTTATTTGCTTCCAAGCTGTATTTAATATACATTTCTGTATAAAACTGGAATTAATGTTCACGTACAGAGCTCATGATCTCAGGTCACAGGGTGAGATAAACAGCTGTTGCTTACAAGTTTAGTTAAGCTGCTGGGGAGTGGTGCACAACGCAGTAATTAGTTGCCCCCATCATATTCCAAACCCCATACTGTTGTTAGTATTTGCCGTGACACTTAAACATTTGCTTATGAGAAAATAACTTACTTCTCAGTGGTGTGTTTTGGGTCATCTAAGACAAATTTTGGATTGAAAGACTAACCAAATTCTTCATCTTCATTTGTTTCCCATCAGGGAGCTGTCATCCCAGGTCCACCGTTTTTGTTTGGGGCATGTATAGTCCTTATGTCTTTTCTGGTTGCCTTATTCATCCCTGAATACAGCAAAGGCAGTGGAATCCAAAAACAGAGCAGCAGCATCAGTGGCAGCCTGAACAACGCCCCGGAGCGGGGCAGTGATGAGGACATCAAGCCACTGCTGCAGGACAGCAGCATCTGGGACCTGTCTTCCTTCGAGGAGCCTGGGAATCAGTGCACTGAGCTATGAACTGCGGAAAGGGAGGCTCTGCAGACGCCATCTCAGAGCCATGGCGGGGCCACACCACATGGGGACTTCATGGTGCTGGAGGGGAGATGCTTGCTAGCGGCATCGTTCAGGGCCGAGTTTGAGAAGTAACCACCTCCGTCCCTCTGTCTCCCTCCCCATCCTCCTCCTCTTCCTTTTCTACCATTCTTTTTCTTTCTGTTTATATGTGAGAACAAGATTCGAAATACTTCCCTGCATCAGTATGCAACTCTCAAAGTTATATGGAGTCTCACCTTTGAAACTCAAGCAGAAAAAGTCATCTCTGATAAAAAGGATGGCTTTCCTTTAATAAGTCCAGAGTAAGCGTGCCCATGGCCTTTTTAGTAGAAGATGCAGGATTGTAGTGCAACTGCCACCTCTGGCAAAATTTGAGATTAAAAATCCCATGTTTTCTCCCTTCCTGTTCCTCTGACCTGTGCCCTTCTAGCCCGTGGGTGTTTAGTGAGTGGCTGCTTTAAGAGTCACTCAGTATCAGGGATCTATTGCCTTTGTTCAAAGGTCAAGCGAAAATCTAGTCTACTCTCCTTTCCTTCTCTCTACTTCCTATTCTTGGCTGGAACAAAACTCAGCATATACACCTCTAGACATTAATAATATTGATCAGTGATAACCTTTACCAGATGAAGGGAAATTTTTTATAAATTCTAATCAGGAAGAATTAGCAACTCAGATTCCTGGACCTGATGTCTTAGTCAGATCCAAGGTGATTTTACCGAAGAAAAATACACTTGAAGCATTCTGGTAGCAACATAGAAATGGGAGGGTGCTTCTAAGGAAGTTTTTAACAATGTAAACATTCCGAAGTGAGGATGAGAGTTGATAGCTGGATACCAGAGGAGTTTACATCCAAGTTTAGACTCAACGTAATGCATTATTACTTTTTGCTCCAACCTACATTTCCTGTGTCCTGCTTCTCAATGTTCTCATTCATCACACCCCTGCCTTAACTGCTCTATGTAGGCATTTGTTTTCAGTCAGTCTTTATTTCCATCTGTTTATCTGCCTTTTAAATCTCATCGAGAATATGCCCAGTAAATTCCTTTCTAAAATATGACGGTTTAAGAAGCTCAGTTTCACAATGTGTCTTGCTAATTTTTTGAGATGTTTTCTGGACAAAGAAAACTTTACAGATTTATATGTATTTTGCTGCACCAGTAAGTGGACCATTAACTAAGGCCCGTCTTTAACAGAGCACTCCTTTGAAAGTTTTATAGGTATGAAATATATGTAGATATTCATAAGCAGTTTTAATTTTTTTGATGGGGTGCTGTGTAAATCTTGTATTTATAAATGTAATGAAGGTATTGACAAAAAATATATACAACTTTTATAAAGGATTGTGTACTGACTGAATACATTTAAAAGAAAATATATTTTGAAACCTGTTCTGCTATGAACAAAGATAACATATCTTTTTACTATGCTGTTGGTTTTTAAGTTAAGCTTCCTAATGCATAATAAAATTTCAGTGGATACTTTTTAGGTATTTTGTGTTTCTTTAAAGCCGATAATACCGTTGATCTTTGGGTTCTCCTTTGGGTGACTTTCAGCTGAAATAAGTTTTTAGTCCTTAAGCTAATGCAGAAGATACATGTATTTTCAAAAAAGTTTTATTTCAAAATCTCCCTTCAAAACGAGGTTTTTTTTTTTTTAGTTGAAGTATATAGTCAGTTTACAATGTTATGTCAATTTCTGGTGTACAGCATAATGTTTCAGTCATACATATACATACATATATTCATTTTCATACTTTTTCATTCTAGGTTACCACAAGGTATTGAATATAGTTCCCTGTGCTGCACAGTATAAACTTACTGTTTATCTATTTTATATATAGTAGTTAGTATCTGCAAATTTTGGACTCCCAAATGTATCCCTTCCCACCCCCTTTCCCCCCGGTAACCATAAATTTGTTCTGTATGTCTGTGAGTCTTCCTGTTTTGTAAATAAGTTCATTTGTGTCTTTTTTTTTTTTTTAGATTCCACATATAAGTGATATCAAGAGATAACTTTTATTTAAAAAAAAAAGCGAGGACACAACAGGACACTTGAACACGTTTATTAGCAGCGTCATTCACAATAGCCAGAAGGTAGAGGCAGACCAAGTGTCTGTTGTTGGTTGAATAAGTAAAGAAAATATGAAAGAAAGAAAAATGCCATATAAATTTTGTTATATGGCTATTGCTTTGTAATTAAGAAGAATCAAAAAGCCTTTTGTCTGAATAGATTTAGAATCTACCATAGAAAACTTTCCTTGAGTTTTCAAGTGACCAAAATTCAGTGAATTTATTACAATTTTTAAAAAAAATTACTTTCATTAATTTTCAGATGCCATTTCTTAGAATATTGAATGAATGAATATACTTCATCTTCCAGTTGGGTGTGGATCCAGTGTTCTCAATGAGTGTTAAGACCCTTATTCTTGGTGTAGCACTGATAAGCTCGCGTAATTTTGTGGGGGAAAGTAAACCTAACAATAGCAATTCAAATAAAAATTACATTATTCCCTTCCTGAAGAAGAGGAATAGGGAAAAACTAACTCCAATCCATTGCATTGCCCCAGCAAGTAGAGGGACCCCAGAGAAGAGTAATCTCGAACATCCTACCAGTTTACCTAAAAATGCAGAGCACAGGTTGGGCAAAGGATGGGGCTGTCCCTGATAATGTTCAGATACAAAAAAAAAAAAATCTTCAGGACAAAAAAGGAGTCAATTTTCCAATCCCAAGAGACAAGTATTTTCATAATCACTCCATGGAGGCCACCAGGTTGCAAGACAACTGAATAACCCTAGAAACATAAATGTCCACTAGACTCCTTAGCTCTTAGCAGAGTAAGTGGGCTCCCAAGAAACTACCCAGAATGCTAGAGTGATTTAGTCCTTTCCAGGGAACTCGTTCAGTCATCTGACTCTTAGTTATTGAGGGTTCCAACCATATGTATCAGGCATTGCTCTAGGAGGTAGGGGCATAGGATGACTAGGACAAAGGCCCTGTTGGGGGGAAAAAAAAAAAAAAACTCCTGATGCTCTCTGTGCATCACTCCTGACTGTTCCCCAGCATCTTCTGAAATGCCTGTCACTGAACTAACTCCAGAATTTTGATGGATATAGTGGGATGATGATGATTACAAAAATAGCTTCCATTTGCCTTGTTCTACATTTCATCATTATTTCATTTAATTGTCACAGAAGTTCTGTTAAAGTCCTGTTGGAGCAAACAAAGCTGAAAGGTGTTTGTTCCACCCACCCCACTCCTCCGTGGAGAGAAGATAGTGGGCCAGAACAGCACCATCTTGGGCAGGGGCACTTTTCATTAGGTACTACATCTACTTTGATAGAGTGACACCAACTTCAAGAACAGGTTGTGAAAATGAAGAAAGAAACAAAAGCTTGCCAAGGGGAGAAAGGCTTTTCAAGTTACCTGACCTTAAAGATGTTGAAGCTGCTCAGAAAGTTTTCCTCCAAGAAAGACAGCTTGCTGAAGAGTTACTAGCCCAAGGTGACTACGAGAAGGATATAGACCATTTGACGAACGCAGTTGCTGTGTGTGGACAGCCACAGTGGTTACTCCAAGTGTTAACCGCAAACGTCCACCACCAGCGTCCCAGATACTTCTGACTATGGTTCCAACAGTCAGAGAATTGTACATGCTCAGATCAGACCTTGGCTGAAGATGATGTGGAGTGAGAAACAAATGTCAACATAATTATCTCAATTTAAACTACTTTAAATCTTAACTCTGAAGATGAGCAGCTCTGGGGGAGTGAGGGCAAATATGATTGTTATTCCTACATTGAAATCTACCAAAATTAACTTTTACTTTGTGTAGCTCCATTTGTCCGTTCTATTTATTTTTCCCAGTGAAAAGCGTATTTTGATAGCTTTTAATTGTATACATACACTGAGTTACTGAAATACGGATTTTGTTTATTCCTAAAATGTGTGTAACATCACACTACTTACATTAAAAAAAAAATACCCAGTGCTCAGTTACGAAAGGCCAAAAAAAGTACAGAAGAAAGTTGAAGAATATACATTTTTTAAAGCTAGTACATTTTGCTAAACATCAGAAAACTGGACGGAAACT
Organism: Vicugna pacos; assembly: GCF_048564905.1. Classification (NCBI taxonomy): domain Eukaryota; kingdom Metazoa; phylum Chordata; class Mammalia; order Artiodactyla; family Camelidae; genus Vicugna; species Vicugna pacos. Next base: position 1,948,290 of record NC_132990.1, read on the forward strand.
AGATTGTGTTTATCAAAACTGAGCATTAAAATCCTTGAGAGATTCTTTCTTTCCATTTAATCTCTTAAATATGTGAGGTGTGCAGCTGTGCTTCAGTATAACTTCACCCCACCATGTGTATTGGTCTTGAAAAGTTTTTCTAAGTCAGTGAGCTTAATGTGTTTTGGCTAGTTATCTCCTTGTAGCTTAAATATACATTGTTGCAAATCGCAGCAGGAATTAGATGTACCACCCATCTAGCTGACTGAGCTCAATGTCTGCCCACTTGCCTTATTTATAAAATAAAAGAATTGATCTGCTAATTCAGACAAATCTCCCTTTCAGTTTCAAATTCCTTTGGTTCTGTTCAGTATCTCCAAATTCACATTCTTCTGGGGGATATATCTGGGCAGCTACACTTGCATTTTTTAATACTCTGACTTTTGGAAGCTTGCCTGACTTGGTATTTCTGAAATGATTTTTTTTAAAGGTATAAATTGTGTTGATTTTTCACTGCAGTGATGGTTGTCTCTACTTCTTTAAATTAATCTGAAAATTAACCTTCAAGTAAAAAACTGTAAATGGAGTGTAACCTTTAAAAATTATATAAAAATTTTAAATAGTAATTTAAAAAAAAACCCCACGTATTTCATTTTGACTCCTGGTGGGGAACTATGAGGGAGGCCTAAAGCCTGTGTTCACATAGACAGTTGAAACCACTGGTGAGCACTGGGATAAACGAGCTAGAATACTGACCACAGATATTATAATGTAGAGTGGTGTTAACAAGAGGGCAGACTGAGAAGTTCCAGGCTCTTTCTTCCATGAAAACAAACAAAAAAACACCTATTGATGGGCTAAAGTAAATTTATAGGAGCCCTGGAAAACAATTAAAAGGACTACAGCAACCAAGTGAATGCCCAGTCGATAAAAAGCCACATTCTAAATACCAGGAAACTTAATAGTGCTTTTACTCAGTTTGTCTCAACAATTTCCTGGTGTGATACAGCACAGTATGGTCTAAAGGAAGCAACAGCCCAGTTCCCGAGTCTCTCCATCGAAAAGGAGGGTGCAGAGTAGACTATTTGCAACATTCTAACCTGTTTGTGGGCCGCCTGAGAAATTGGTCTCTGTTTCTTTGAATTGAGAGCTCAGCTGGGGGAAGTAGCATAGTTTGAATTTCTCTGGGAAAAGCCATGGAAAACAGAAAGCATTGCTTTTGAAAGCTGGAGACTCACAGACACCTGGGGCAAGAGATGATTGGTGAAGAAATACAATAGAGCATCTGAGGCCCCGAAGAGAAGTTGGGGAGAGACTCTTTGGGAAATTAACCTTTAAAAGTAGCAGCATCTATGGGGAGTTGAGGGGGGAGGGGAAAGCAGGCCCAGGAAAGATACACGCATAGAAGAAACCCGAGAAGACCTAACCCTTTACCCTGGGCCGACAGCAACACTCAGAACAGATCCACCTCATTAGTGAAGAAGGTCTTTGCTAGCAAAGAACCAGTCTGCAAAACTGTGGCTGTTTTTTCAAATGCCCATTTTCAAAACAAAACACAACCCACAGGCATTCAAAAACAAAAACAAAAACAAACATGAACCACTGAAAGGTGGGAAATAAAGTGACAAATCCTGAAGAAACAAAGGCAATGGATATATTAGACAATTTTTTTGAGGTACAGTCAGTTTACAATGTTGTGTCAATTTCTGGTGTATAGCACAGTGCTTCAGTCATACATGAACATATACTCATTTTCATATTCTTTTTTACTGTAAGCTACTACAAGATATTGAATAGATTTCCCTGTGCTATGTAGTATAAACTTATTTATCTATTTTATATATGCCAGTCAGTATCTGCAAATCTCGAACTCCCAGTTTACCCCTTCCCACCCGGCAACCATAAGTCTGTATTCTATTAGACGAATTTTTTTTTAAACTGTCTTAAAAACCTCAAGGAAAACATGAACCAGGACCTAAAGGAAATCAGGAGACCAATACATAAACAAAATGAGTTTATCATGAAGAGATAGAAATTATTTTTTAAAAAAGAAGAAGAAAGGAAAAAACTAAAAAGAAATTCTGGAGCTGAAAAACAACTGAATTGAAAAAAATCACTAGAGGAATTCAACAACACACTCAAACAGGTAGAAGAATCAGTAAACTTGAAGGTAGGACATTTGAAATTGCTCAATCTCAGGAGAAACAAATAAATTTAAAGAAAAGTAAACAGAGCCAAAGGGACTTTTGGGACAGCATCAAGTGGACCAATTTACATTATATTATGGCCAACCAAGAGTAAGAGAGAGAAAGGAAACGGAGATTATTTGAAGTCTTCGCAGCCAAATGCTTACCAAATTTGAGGAACAACATAGATCTAAACTCCATGAAGCTCAATGAACTCCAAGTTGGCAAAAAACCAAAGAGAACCACACATTATAAATAAATTGTCAAAAGTGAAAGACAAAAAGAATCTTTTAAAGCAAGAAGAGAAAAGCAGCTTTTCACAGATGAGATTGCCAATAAGATTATGAGCAGATTCTTTTTTTAGCAGGAACCTTGGAAGCCAGAAGGCACTGAGATGACATATTTAAAGTGAAGGAAAAAAAAAAAATCCAAAGATGGGCAAAAGACCTGATCAAGCAATTCTCCAAGGAAAACATACAAATGATCAATAAGCACGTGAAAAAATGCTCAATATCACTAATTATCAGAGAAATGCAAATCAAAACTACAAAGAGGTATCACCTCATACCAGTCAGAATGGCCGTCATTCAAAAGTCCACAAACGATAAATGCTGGGGAGGCTGTGGAGAAAGGGGAACCCTCTTACACGGCTGGTGGGAATGTAGTTTGGTGCAGCCACTGTGGAGAACAGTACGGAGATTCCTCAAAAGACTAAAAAACAGACTTACCACATGACCCAGCAGTCCCACTCTTGGACATATATCCAAAGGAAACCTTAATTCAAAAAGACACCTGCACCCCAATGTTCATAGTAGCACTTTTTTACAATAGACAAGACATGGAGGCAACCTAAATGTTCCATCAACAGATGACTGGATAAAGAAATTGTGGTATACTTATACAATGGAATACTACTCAGCCATAAAAAAGACAAAATAATGCCATTTGCAGCAACATGGATGGCCCTGGAGAATGTCATTCTAAGTCAAGTAACCCAGAAAGAGAACGAAAAATATCATATGATGTCACTCATATCGTTTTTTTTTTTTTTCACTACACACACAAGCAACAGGGGACACAACATCCAGGGAATCCACACATGGTGGCCTTCAGGAAACAAGATAGCTGACAGGTTTTTTAGGATCCTCAGATTTGTTAGGCTGGAGACGCTCTGAACCCAGGAGAGGCTTGATCACCCTTGGCCCGGAAGAGATATCTAAGCCTGACAATTCTCTTCTTTTTTTTTTTTTTAATGGAGGTAGTGGGGAATGAACCCAGGACCTTGTGCATGCTAAGCATGTACTCTACCACTGAGCTATACCCAACCCCCTTGATACTTGTTCTTGAATGCAGTTTAGTTACTTGGAAAAATTTGATCCCCTAGGATCTTTCTCCTAAAGTTTTTTAGACAGGACCAGAGCATCATTTGGCCCAACTAGTGAGGCAAAACCTATCTGAGTATCTTACACAGTGCCCCACAAATTACAAGCCTTTACACTCTGGATGGTCAGAACAAGGACTGTTCATGTGCCTCACCAATATATGCCCTCACTATTATGGCCATGTAAAGACAATACAAGAAAAGAAAACTACATCTCTGATGAGTATTGACTAAAAAATCTTATAAAAATATTAGCCAGTCAATTAAATAGCACATGAAAAGGCTCATACACCATGATCAAGAGAGAGTTATCCCTGGGATGCAAGGATGACTCAACATACAGAAGTCGAAAATATGACACGTCACATAAATAAATGGAAAGATAAAAATCACAAAATCTTTTCAATAGATGCAGAAAAAGCATTTGAAAAATTCAAAAATAATTCTCTCATGATAGAGATTCCCAACAAATTGAGTATAGAAGGAATGTATCTCAATATAATAAAGGCCGTATATGATGAGCACACAGCAAACATATTACTCAATGGTGAAAGGCTGAAAGCTTTTTCTCTAAGACTAGAAATAAGACAAGAGTGCCCACCCTCGCCACTCTTTTTCAACATAGTACTAGATTTCCTAGCTAGGACAATTAGCCAAGGAAAAGAAATAATTGGCATCCAAATTAGAAAGAAAGAAGTAAAACTGTCTCTGTTTTCAGATGACAAATTTTATATCGAAATAATCCTAAAGACTTTGTCAAAAAACTATTAGAACTAATAAATAAATTCAGTAAAGTTCCAGGATATAAAATCAGCATACAAAAAAATCAATTACATTTCTATACATCACCAGTGACCAATCTGAAAAAAAAAAATAAACTAATCCCATTTACAATAGTATCAAAAACAATATAATACTTCGGAATAAATTTAACCAAGGAGGTGAAAGATCTGTACACTAAAAACAATAAGACACTGATGAAAGAAATGGAAGAAGATACAAATAAATGGAAAGATATCCTGTGTCTGTGGATCAGAAGGATTAATATTGTTTAAATAGCCATATTGCCCACTGCCGTCTAGAGATTCAATGTAATCTCTATAAAAATTCCAATGGCATTTTTCACAGAAATGGATAAAATCATTCTAAAATTTGTATGGCATCACAAAAGACCCCAAAGATCCAAAGTAATCTTAGGAAAGATCAAAGCTGGAGGCACCATGTTCCCCGATTTCAAAATATATTTCAAAACCATAGTAACGAAAACAGTATGGTATTGGTATAAAAAAGATACATCAACCAATGGAACAGAATAGACAACCTGGAAATAAACTGATGCATATTACGTCAAATACTATTTGACAAGGGAATCAAGAATACTCAATGAGGAAAGGATAGTCTTCAACACTTGGTGTTGGGAAAATTGTGTAACCAAATACAGGAAAGTAAAATTTGACTCCTCCCTCTCACCACTCACAAAAATTAACTCAAAATGGGGCAAAAGACTAAAGGTAAGACCTTATATAATACAACTTTTAGAAGGTAACAGAGGAAAGATGCTTCTTGACATAGATGTTGGCAAAGTTTTTTTAAATCACAAGCAGTAAAAGCAAAAGTCAAAAGGCGGATACATCAAACTAAAAGGCAAAATAAATAATTAACAAAATGAGAAGGCAGACTACAGAATGGGAGAGAATATTTGATAATCATATATAGGATAAGGAGTTAATATCCAACATACAGAAAGAACTCGTGCAACTCAGTAGCAGAAAAAAAAAATCCCATTAAAAAATGGGCAGAGGATCTGAATAGACATTTTCCCAAAGAATACATCCAAATGGCCAACATGTACATGAAAAGATGCTCTACATAACTTATCATTGGGAAGAACTGCAAACAGAAACCACAAGATATTACCTCACACTTGTTAGAATGATTATAAAAAAGAAACAGATAAGTGTTTTCAAGGATGGGGAGAAAAGGGAATTCTTGTGCTGGTGGGAATGTAAATTGGTACAGCCACTATGCAAGACCATATAGCAATTCCTTAAAAATTTAAAAACAGAACTTTGATATGACCTAGAAATTCCAACTTTTTGTCTATACATCCAAATGTAATGAAATGATTATTTTGAAGGGATATCTGCACTCATGTTCATTGCAACACTATTCATATTGGCCAAAGTATGGAAACAACCTAAGTGTCCATCAACAGATCAATGCTAAAGAAAATGTTATACACACACACACACAATGGGCTGTTATACACACATCTTTAGAAAAAGAAGGAAATCCTGCCACATGAGGCAACATGGATGGGTCTTTAGCGCATAATCTTAAGTGAAATAATCCAGACAAATGCAAATACTGTACGATCTCACTTATATGTGGAATTGGATAAAGCCAGTCTCATAGAAACAGAGAGTATAATGGTGGTTGCTGGAGCTGGGGGCCACAGGGAACGAAAATTTGTCAAAGGGTACACACTTCCCATATAAGAGCGAATAAGTTCTGGGGATCTAATGTACATCATGGTAACTGTAGTTAACAATACTATATCATATACTTGAAAGTTGCTAGAACTGTAGAGCTTAAAAAAATTATGTGAGATAATGGAAGTTTTAACTAACCTTCTAGTAGTAAATATTTCACAATATATATGTGTATCAAATCATCACAATGTATACCTTAAATTTACACAACATTACATATCAATTATGTTTCAGTAAAGCTGGAAAATAAAAATAAAATACAAATTTTTAAAAGTAGAAAGTCATCTAACACATGCATTAAGATATGGAATTAGAAAGTTATCATTTGCCACCATCAGAATAATTGATTCAGGCAAAAGCATCAGCAAATGCTAAGTGTAGTGGTTCAATCTTTGAGGAGTTAAAAGATATTTACATAGTCTCAAAGGTTCTCCCTCCCAGGGAACTGTTAATAATAAGGGAAAACAGAAACTTAACAAGGGAGAAACTCGGCAGACATCACCCTTAAGAAGTAATCAAAGTTAATAAAACCAGTAATAAAGTAAATCAGTATCGTACGCCTTCTGATATGATGAACTTGGAACACAAAATCATTTATATGGTTTCTTGAAATAAAATTATCAGAATCTAATTTTGAGGAAACACCAGACAAAAACAATTAAAGATATTCTATAAAATAACTTGTCCCTACTCTTCATTAAAAAGGTCACAAAGCACATAAAAAGACGAGCTGTTGTAGATTAAAGGAGACTAAAACACACGATAATAATGTAAAACAACCTAGGATTTGCTATAGCAATAAAGTATGTTATTTGATCAAGTGGCAAAATTTGAATAAAGTCTGTGGATTAGGTAATAGCATTGAATCAGTATTAATTCCTGTTTTGGTAATTGTGCTGTAGTTATATAGGAGAATGTCCTTGTTTTTAGGAAATAAAAATTGGAAAATTTGGGATAAAGAGGAATCATGTCTTCAGTATACTCTCAAAGGTTCAAAAAACGTGATGCGTTTATGTGTGTGCTTTTGCATATATGCATGTATTAGTGAGGAAAGAGTTGAAATAAATGTAGTTAAATATTAACATTTAGTAATAGGTGGTAATTTGGTAATTTTCTTTCAAATTTCCTTTAAATCTGAAATGCTATCAAAATAAAATTTGAAAGAAAAATGCATAGCTGAATATATCAGAAGCGAAATCAATAGAGAAATGACAGATTAGTGAGAATCACATGCAAAACATATAACAAAGGGATCATTTCCTAAACATATGGAATCAACAAAGAAACAGGAAAACAACAGGCAAAGAAAATAAGCAGGCAGTTGACAGTAAAAAAATTAAACACACAAAGTTCTACCACATTCATATTAAAATGTAGTTTAAAATATGTATATATAGTTACCTTTTTCACTTATCAGACTGTCAGAAATTTCTGACAATCTTTTAATTTCTATGATGTATAAATTTAAGATATCCTCAACCTGGAAATCTTTGTTATTAAAACTATACACTTTCTGACATGTAAAAATACTAGATACAAATAAATGCCCGTCAGAATGTGATGGGGTAAATAATAATGGTACACCCATTATTAACGTACGTATAGAATATAGACAAATAACATTTAAGAAACAAGTAATACACATATATGTGTCCTCATACATAGACTAATTACCAAGCCACGCATGTTTTCTGCTTACATTTTCAAAGATTGTAATTGGCAGAGGAACGTGGGTGGGGACAGTGAAGCTGTGGTGATGGCATTACTGCATATTCTTTTGTAATGTTTTAAATATTTAAAGCTGGTGCATATATTACTAATAATAAAAAGATGGATTATATTTTCTCACAGAATTAAGTGGCATGTCTGCTGTTTTAAAGCATCTGCCACTAGAATCTATTTTTAATTCTATTTCCAAAGTTTGTATCAATATTTGCACTTTTCATCTTATTTTAATTTATATGCCCTATTTTCTAATAATATGTCAAATAATAATGGTACCAGCAGAAATCCCTAATTACTGATTTTAATTCAACCATTTATTCTCATTTTAAATATTTTTTGTTGCTATTAGAGGATAACAGTATTTAAGTAGTTTTCTACCATACATATTTTATTAGCAAAGATGATGAATTAATCAAATATTTTGCAGTAAATATTGATACAAATATATTGCCTTTTTAAAATTTTAAACTAGCTAATTATTCTAATTTTTTAAACTTTTTTAATTGAATTATTCTAATTTCTTGATATTGTTACTCTTGAATTTTAGAATTAAAGTCATTACTAATTTTCATTTTATGTACTGTGAGATTCTATCTGATAAAAGCCTCTGTAGTCATAAGGGACATGAGTCAATAATTGTTTTTGTATTGTATTTACTATGATGGTCATGGTCATGGCAAACTGCAATGCAGCGATGAAAAGAAATATAAAATGAGAAACACTGTCTTTCTCTAGGACTTGGAAGAATTTGAATTATAAAATTATCAGTTCTTGATAAAGAAAATGTGGTACATTTATACAGTGGAATACTACTCAGCCATAAAAACCAACAACGTAACGCCATTTGCAGCAACATGGATGCTCCTAGAGAATGTCATTCTAAGTGAAGTAAGCCAGAAAGAGAAAGAGAAATACCATATGAGATCGCTCATATGTGGAATCTAAAAAAAAAAAAAAAAATACAAAACAGAAACAGACTCATAGACATAGAATACAAACTTGTGGTTGCCAAGCGGGTGGCAAGGGTAGGGACAGACTAGGATTTCAAAATGTAGAATAGATAAACAAGGTTATACTGTATATACAAGATCTTGTGGTGGCTCACAGTGAAAAAAAAATGTGACAATGAATATATGTATATTCATATATAACTGAAAGATTCTGCTCTACACTGGAATTTGCTACAACACTGTAAAATGACTATAACTCAATAAACAATGTTAAAAAAAAATTGGCTCCTTAAATTTTAACTGAATTCATATATAAATCCATCTTTTCATGTTATTTTTTAAAATCAACTTTACTGATATAATTTACATATAATAAACTGCATCCATTGTGTTCGATTTTGACAGTTGTGTACACCAACACAATAAAAATACAGAACATTTTTATCATCCTCCAAAGATTCCTTGTATCCTTTTGCTGGCCATCCCTCCCTTTGCCCTTAGTCCCAGGCAATCACTATCTGTTTTTCGTCACTTCACTATTTAATACTTTGCATTTCTGGAATGTCACATAAACACAATCATGCAGTATGTAATATCCCTTCTTGTCTGGTTTCTTTTACTCAAAATGACTTTCTAATTTATTTATGTTGTTACACATATTAGTACAGTCCCTCTTATTGCCAAATAGTATTATAGTAGTCATTTATAAATATATTACATTTTGATTATCCATTCACCTGATGATGGACATGTGGGTTATTTTCATTTTGAGGCTATTATGAATAAAGCTGCTATCTACTCATGTACAAGCCTTTGTACTGACATAAGTTTTTATTTCTTCTAGGTTAAAAACAGGGATGGGATGGCTGGGTTGTATGGTAGTTTTATATTTAACTGTTTAAGGATTTGCCAAACTATTTTACAGTGTGTCATTTAATATTCCCACTTGTTATGTATGAATTCCAGTTGCTCCAAATCCTCCAAGACATGATGATGTCAATCATTTTAATTTTAATCTTTTTTAATGCTTATTAGTCTTTTCCCCATTTTTAATTGAAGTATTAATTTTAGTCTTTTTAATGAGTATATAGAGGTGTTTCATTTTGATTTTCATTTGTATTTCCCTGATGGCTAATGCTGAAAACCCTTTCTTGTCCTTATTGGCTATTTCATATCTTCTTTCATGAATAATCTCTGTTTGAATTTGCTGCCATTTTTTATTGGATTATCTGCCCTTTTACACTTGAGTTGTAAATTTATTTATATTTTCAGAATATAAACCTTTTGTCAGATATCTACTGCAAATATTCTCTCCCATTCAACGTTGTAATTTCATTTTCTTAACGCTGCCTTTCAAAGGATAAGTTTTTAATTTCAAAAAGTCAAATTTATAATTTTTCCTTTATAGTTCAGTGTTTATGTGTCCCACCTAAGAAGCACCTTCCTATAGTCCCGGTGTATTTTACATGATTGCTCTGTACTGATATTTACAATTCATTTTATGGTTATTGACTTTTTTCAGTTTTTTCCTCAATTTTGATCAGTTATGTCTTACTAGGAAATAATTTGCTCTAGGCAGTATTCTGTCCTGGTCCTACTGACTGACCCACTACCTGTGGTTGTTTTTACCCATTACACATCTTGTATAACTTTGTGATCTCTCTACTTTACTTAGGTCTCTGTGGGTACCTAGTTTACTGAGGTTTTAAAAAATCTTTTCTGTTTATTTTAATAGAGAAAAAGATGGATTATTTTATACATTTTGATGCCTGAATAAATTTAGGCATATTTTCAGGTGTAAGAGAAACCTAAAATAGAATGGTTTTGAGACAGGAGGACAGCAAGCATTACCATTAAAACAATGACACAGCAATTAAGGACAGGACATAAATCGGTCAGAACCAACTCAGCCCACGATGTTGGAAGATTTGACTTCCAGTAGACACTGAGCCTCCTTCTACACTCATTGTAATATGCATACTAAATGGCAAATGTACAGGTGCCGTAACAGTTCCAAGGCTGATCATAAAAGGCCAAAAAGTGGATAGTGGCCCAGTTCTGGGAAATCCCTGCCCCTCCCCCCAAATAACTGGAACTAACCAGCCCCGCACCTCCAGGCTGCCTATCTTGCCTCCTGCGATGGCCCACATTCTGTCTATGGAGTGTGTATCTCCCGGAATAAACCTTTCAGTCTACTTCAGCTCACTCTTGAATTCTTTCCTGCACAAAGCCAAGGACCTTCACTGGGATGTGATCAACCTCTCACACTACACTCCTGCAACAGTTTATAAAAAACGTATCTATTTTTATCACGCAGCAAAAGTCTGAAGACAATCTGCTGCTAGTGTTGATTAAATACATGTCAAGACACGTCTCCGAGTCTTTGGGCCTTTCCCCTGTGGTTGAGAAAAGGTTACGACTGCCCCAAGCATCACATACAAGGCAGGAAGGGTAAATTGATGGCAGCAGCTAAGTCTGTCCCTTTTCTTAAGAAAGCAAAGGTTTCCCCAGAACTACCAGTGTTTGGCTTCTCCTGGCCTGAGTCAGTTCCCTTGGCCGCTATCAGCTTCAAAAGATGCTAATGAAGTAGTGAGAGAGGAGTCCTGGAATTGCTCAGCAAACCAACAGTGCCTACAACTGTCCATCCATAGTCAAGAAAAACATCAATCACTTCCCCAAAAGATACACAAGATATACCAAAAAACGCACAAACACTTAAAAATCTTATAATACTTGAAGCTTAACTAAGACTAGAAATTCAGAAACTGCAAAAGAATACATGGGCGTATTTAAACACGTAAAAAATAAAATGGGAATGGGAAAATATATACAAGGTCAAGGGACAAGCAATAGGGTTTTTTTTTTAAAGGAGTTACTACCTTTAATATATAAAAAGCTGTCACAAATTGACAAGACAATCCAAAAAGAAAAATGTATGAATAAATGGCTTATAAAGGCAACTTGCATATTAGCAAAGTAAGTGGCTAAGAAACATTTAAAGAGGCATATTAATATGCAAATTAAAATAAAACTAGTTACCACTTTGAAATCATAAAACTCTTCAAAGTTAAAAAGTAACAGCTATGTTTAACAGAGGGGAAGGGCACATTTTATACTAGTGTTAGAAATACAAAATGCTAGTCCTATTCCAGAGAAATTTAGCAACTTCTATTAAAATGAGAAAACACTGTTCAGTCCATCAGTCTCACTAAGAAGTATGTTACAGGGAAGAAAAAAAGGAAAAAAAGCTCCAGTAGGTAAGGGTATGGTTATGCCTGTCCACTAACCCCTTATGCTATGTCACCTCTTGAAGATGGTTATCAGATCACTTTTCCTAGTGACAAAAATGTGAATAAACAGTGGTAAAGTGTTGGAACAAATTATGGCATGCCCATACCATGGACACTTCAGTTGTTGATAGTACTGTGGAGAGCAAAAGATGCAAAACTGTGTATATGATATAATCCCAGTTTAAGACAATGGAAACACACTCATATATATGAGCACATGGTAACATATGTATGTGTCTTTACGTGATTTTGAGTAAAAAGAAAAAAATTACAATAAGTTCATCAACACTGCTTATCTGTTGACTGTTGATGGCTGGAGTTGGTGAATGGAGAAAGTACAAAATTCAAGAGATAAAATATAAGTCATGTTTATCAAAGTTTTAAGTGTGTGCATGGGTGTCTAAATATATATATTTTTTAATTAAAAGAAAGGTGACCATTGGACTGGTGTATTTGTCCCCACAGGTTCTAGAGACATGGGCGTGAAATTAAACCAATAAACAAAGTGAATAATATTTCATGTGTTATTTGCTTCTAGAAAGGCTTCTTCCACTGTATCAAATATAGTTTCTTCCCAGTATGAATTTTATGGCATTTGAAGAAAATGATGTGTTAATTACCTAATACCCAGTAAGCTATAACTCATGGACAAAGACTTTTTGACATAAAATATACAATAATCATAGGGCTCTTCTGTAGTATGAGTAACTTATAATTGGTTCTGATTTTGGTGAGAAGACTTTTTCACTTTCAAGAAATACACAGTTTTACTCGTGTATAAATACTGAATACTGAAAACATTTCTGAATGAAGCTATTCCCATATTTAATATATTCATCTTGCTCTAGCAGAAGTTTTCTGATAACTTTCAGGTATAGTGTCTTTCAGTCACTGCTTTTATAGGTTTTTCTCTCCAAAATGAGTTTCATAACAAAGTATTTATTTGTGACTGCGTGCTACCCATATTTAATCAGACAAAAGAAGTCCTCTCCCCTATGAATTACCTGACGCATAATTAGACGAGATCGGGCGCGTTCAGGGTGGTATGGCCGTAGACCCTGACGCATAATTAAATACTGGCTTGAGTAAAGGTTTTCTACATTTACTGAATTCACAGAATGAGATTCCTTCATGAAAAATTAAATAAAGTGCGTTTAAAAAATGTATATTGTATAACTGTCTTAAAATAGTTTTGCTGTAAATACAAATGAACTGTATCATAGTACTGGCATAAAAAGACATGGCTAACTCATACTACTTTCCTAGTCAAGTCCGTATCCCACATTGCCCCCAGTCAATCCATACTGACCTTGAAGTTCGCCTATTTAAGATTTAGCTCTCATTTTCCACTGATAATTTCCCATCATCCATTCCTCAACCAATTCCCAAGTGCCTCTTGAGATACCTGGAAGTCAACAAAAAAAAAATCTTACTTTCCCCTAGAGATTAATAGTGTATTTACAAAAGGTAAAGTAGCTCTTTATTTTTTTTTTCTTGGCTTCGTAAAGTAGAAATGTATTTTATTAATGTACCTGAGAACGAAAAGCTTGAGAATCATGTTATTTTCAAATCCCTGGAATCTTAACACCAATTTTCATTAACTTAATTTTCTATTAATTATCCAAAGGGGAAAAAAATACTATTAAAGAAATCTGCGAGGCTCTTAGACAGTCTCCTCCTTTCGTTAAAGTTTGGCAGCTACCATAATACAACTTGACACCACCAGAAGTAAATTTCTTGTGTATATCAAAGTTTATAAAGCCTTTAACAGAAGAGTGAATGCCTTAGCTTTCAACAACAAAAAGTAAGAGTAAAGTAATACTGCAAATCAGAGCACTTTCATTTTTAGGTTAGTTTGGAAAGTTCTGGTAATTTAAAAAATATACTTCCAGACTCTGCATTCCTTAAATAGGAATAGTTAGCTCAGTGAATTGAAAACTTCTGCTAATGGCAGAGCAGGTGGTCTGTATCAGCGCTCCGAGAACTGAAAACAGTGGAAGAAAGTACGAAACACACTTAATTTTGTGCAAGCATTGGAGAGCTACCAAAGAGGTGAGAAACTGCAGGAATAAGTTTAGAGATAAGATATAACCTCTGGAATTTGGAACTCTTGATTAAAAAGTGTTTGCTAATTCTTAAAGCAAATACTGGTCAAGAGAGGCTTAAGACAGTTTTTTTTTTGTTTTTGTTTGTTTTTTGTTTTGTTTTGTTTTTTTTACAAATTTGTGGGACTAAAGGACAAATAATAGAATTAAGTTCCTTCTAAGGAGGAGGGGCTGATAGATCTCCCAAATTTGTTAAGTCAGTGGAGGTATCCCTTAGGAATAAGAGCAGGAAAAAAAAATAGACAAGCCTTCACAGGGACTGAAGCCCAGTTTTGAATAAGCTCAATATGTGATTGGAGGAAGGCAATCAGGGATTGCTTGTATTCCTAGCCTGCACGTGTTAGAAGCAAAGGCAAATCCTCTCTAAATGATGGTATCATCCAGACCGTCTAATTACATCTACAATTTTTAACATACAGTGTCTAGGCAGTTGATTTACAATCACCAGGTACATGAGGAGACAAGACATCATCAAAACCCAAGAGAAACAACCACCAAAGCAAAGGGATAACAGGACCTGGACAGTCGGGTCATCACTAGGAGAAGCACAGGAAGATAATGAAATAGATGCATCATTTGAATAAATAATAGCTAGAGATTTCCCCAAATGTGCAAAAAAAAAAAAACCAAACAAAAAAATCCATTAAGGTACAGATTGTAAAAAACATTGCAAACTCCAAATAGGATAAATACACAGAACATCATATCTAAGCATCTCACTGTCCCACTGCTGACAGCCTAAGACATAAATTGTAAAGGAGAGAAAAGAATTTTAAAAAGCAAATTACCTTCAAAGGTAATTAGATTGGAAGCTAACTTTTCAACAAAACGATGAACAAATCATAACAAAATATTTCAAAATACTAATAGAAAATAACTGCCAGTTGACACTTCTATACTCAGTAAAAATACCTTTAAAAGATGAAAACAAAATAAAGACATTTTCCAACAAACAAAAACAGAATTTGTCACCTGGAAACATACACTAAAAGAAACACTAAAGGGTGTTCTTCAGTTAGGGGAGAAAAAAAAAAGATTCTAGAAGGAAACTTAAAGGACAAGAAGGGGGAAAAAAGTAATGAAAAAGGTAAATATGTGGATTAACTTAAATGAACGCTGACTCTGAAACAGCAATGATTGAGCATGTCAACTACATATGGAACTAAAATATATGACACCAATACCATATGTCAAGAAGGGAATAATGTTCTAACTATTTACCTGATACAGAAAGTAGTGTGAATACTAATTTACATTAGCCTTTAATAAGTGACGTATGTATACTGTATTAATATCTTACACAGCAAATTTTGAGACAAAAAGCATCACTAGAGATAAAAAGGGGACATTTCATAATGATTAAATTTCAATTAACCAGGAAGAGTAGAGCACTTTTAAATTTGAATGTATGTAAAAACAAAGACTTAAAATATAGAAACAAAAACTGGCAGCTCGGAAAAAGAGACAAATTCACAATTATTCTGGAAGATTAGAATGTATTTCTTCC
This sequence comes from Vicugna pacos, assembly GCF_048564905.1. NCBI lineage: Eukaryota > Metazoa > Chordata > Mammalia > Artiodactyla > Camelidae > Vicugna > Vicugna pacos. The sequence continues at coordinate 1,963,905 of NC_132990.1, forward strand.
AGTACCTGACAGAATAAAAGAAAAAAGTCTAAGAATATAGACGATTTGAAAACACAACCGATTCAGATTCACTGACGGAGCCTGAGACGAGACAGGAGTGCTCACCCAAATGTGCAGCCGTATTGTATCTTTCAGGAAAACAAGCTCATTTCACGCTTGCTAAGAAATGCAAGGCAACTGTCTCATAGTAAACTAAGCACGTAACAAATACGCGGAGAATGTATTAACAAAATTGAAAGGGACGAATTCTAGGTTTTAAAACCCACTTTCTAAATTTGGCTCTTTTTCAAACACAACTCAGTAAAACATACAGGTGTCTGCAGAAGAGGGTGAGAAGCCAGAGCGCTGATGCTAACCCGTGGCCAAGTCCCATGGTCTCAGGGCCAGTTCTAGTGTGACAAGCATTCTATGGGGCGGCTGCCTACCCATCACTGACCACTTTTGGGAAACAGGCTGGGAGCACTTTATACTTCTTGGGCGTGAGTGACCTGCTGCCATGGCAGGGAATGAGTAAACAAGGGAATATACTGGTGACCTAATGGCTGGTTACCTGTGAATATTCAGGTCCAATTTGCCAATCTCAAAGCCAAATTGTAAATTTAAAATTTATTAATCCAAATATCCCACAATAATAGACATTATAAACAATAAATAATAATGACTTCCCGAAGAAAAGAAAAAAAAGTAGAGTCCTTTCGTCATACCTTTAATGTCAATTTTCACAAAAACATCTAGCTTCTCTTCACTGTAGACCTCAACTGTCTGCACTGTTGCCTTGATCTCAGTGTCCTTAGGGCGCTTGGACAATGAAGATTTTTCTCAGAACTCTATTCATTAAGAAAGTATTTTGGTCAAAACATTGAATATTTTTGCTACCCAGGCCATGAAAAATTCAACAGCCTTGATTTTATAAAGCTGCTTATCCAAAATGTGAAACAGGAAAAACTGCCAAGTCAAATCCTTGCATGTGCACTATCATTTGCAGGAGCCCTGACAATCCCCCTGTCTGTCAAGTAACCAAGCATGGCCGCAATACGCTGCTTAAGTACGTCTGTCTCCCCCTACATGCAGAGCTGGGCATCAGCCATGCACTCATACTTCTGACCAGACAAAGTTGACTTTCCTTACCTCTTGCTTCTCAGTCAAGCTATAGCTTCTCACAACTTTGCATCCCCACGCCATGACTGTGGCATTAGGCATCCTACTTCCCCAGCGTCAGGCTTCTCATGAATACCGAGTTGTGGCTTCCAGCTGAAGGCTTTCCTAAAGTCACTGCATTTACGGGATTTCTGTTTCGCATGAATTTTCTGGTGTTTAATAAGATTGGATCTGATGGTAAAGGCCTTTCCACATTCAGCACACATGTACGGTTTCTCTCCTGTGTGAATTCGATGATGTTCATGGAGTTGTGACTTCTTAATAAAGGCCTTCCCACAGTCACTGCATTCATAGGGCTTCTCTCCAGTGTGAATCCTCCGATGCCGATTTAAGTGCGACTTCTGGATGAAGGACTTCCCACATTCAGTACAAATGTAAGGTTTCTCTCCTGTGTGAATTCTCTGATGCATAATTAGTGTCGACTTCCTTGCAAAGGCTTTCCCGCAGTCACTGCACTCATAACGTCTTTCCCCAGTATGAGACTGCTGATGGATGTGGAGGCCTGACTTCCGGGTGAAGGCCTTCCCACAATCACTACACTTATAGGGCTTCTCGCCAGTATGAATCTTCTGGTGTGTAAAGAGATTTGATCTGTCAGTGAAAGCCTTGCCACATTCAGCACATCTGTAGGGTTTCTCCCCCGTGTGAATCTGCTGATGGACATGGAGCTGCGATTTCTTAGTGAAGGACTTCCCACAGTCACCGCATTCATAAGGTTTCTCTCCAGTGTGAATCCTCTCATGTGTAATAAAATGGGACTTGTGGAAGAAGGCTTTCCCACATTCAGTGCAAACATAGGGCTTTTCTCCTCTATGAATTCTCTCGTGCATACTCAGTGTTGACTTCTGAATAAACGCCTTCCCACATTCACTGCATTCGTAATGTCTCTCTCCAGTGTGACATTTCTGATGTATCCTGAGCCGGGACTTCCAGGTGAATGATTTTCCACAGTCGCTGCATTTATATGGTTTCTCCCCAGTATGAATTTTTTGGTGTTTAATGAGATTTGACCTGTCAGTAAAGGCCTTCCCACATTCAGTACATCTATAAGGTCTCTCACCAGTATGAATTTTCTGGTGTATAATGAGATTGGTCTTGTGGGTGAAGACCTTCCCACATTCCGAACATATAAAGGGATTCTCTCCTGTGTGAATTCGCTGATGCACATGGAGTTGTGACTTCTTTATAAAGGACTTCCCACAGTCACCGCATTCGTAAGGTTTCTCTCCAGTATGAATCCTCTCATGTGTAATAAAATGGGACTTTCGGATAAAGGCTTTCCCACATTCAGTACATACGTAGGGTTTTTCTCCCGTATGGATTTTCTGATGCATACTGAGTGTTGACTTCCTAGTGAAAGCTTTTCCACATTCAGTACATTCAAAGTGTTTCTCTCCAGTACGAACTTTTTTATGTCCATTGGGGTTTGAATTCTGAGACACATTTTTCCCACATTCACCATATTCATAGGTTTTTTTCTCTCCGGGACGCATTCCCTGATGTCTGAACAGATCTGACTTCTGGATAAAGGCCTTCCCATGCGCACTGCATTTACAGGCAGTCTCTTCAGTGTGAGTTTCCTCATGGTTTGAACGGAGGGAAAAGTCCTTCCCATATTCAGTGCATATAAAGGGTTTCGCTCCTGTATAAACCTTCTGGGGCACAGCAAGTTGGGGCTTCTGAGAGAAGACTGTCTCACAGTTGCTGCACTCATGATGTTTCTCTTCAGCATAAATCCTTTGATGTGCAAAAAGGTGTGATTTATGGGTGAAAAGTTTTATGAAATCAGAAAAGAAACAGAGGTTCTCCCCAGCATAAATTTTCTGATGTTGAATGAGAACTTGCATTTGACTCAGCAGTTTCTTATACTGGTTATATTCACAGGTATTTGTCTCTGCATGAGAACTCACATGAGGGAAAATATTACCATATTGAATAATTTCATCAAAATTTTCTGTTGCACTGTTTCTATTACAACTACATAAGCTTACAATTGGCTTCAAACTCCTTCGGAATGAGTCATAATTATGGAGTCCTCTTCTTCGAGGAACAAGGTATGTGTTTACATGAAATATTTTCCCACTGTCATTATATTCATAGTCCTCATTAGCTAGTGTGTCTTTGTCGATGGAGGTGACATGACTTAACTGTTTGTTCTGGTTTTCCTCACATTTCCCTGTCTGTTCACCATCCGGCCACAATTCTTCTAGAACGGAGTATGGGTCATCTCTTGTGAAGAGATTCATTCTCTCAAAATGGACAGAAACTTCTTCAGACATCCCCTGTTGTGATGTTTCGAAACCAATACTCTGATCTAAAAAAGAAAAAATAAAACACACAAAAGAACAGTTAACAGAATGTAGGAGGGACAATACACAAAGTGGATTTAAGGTAAAACACAGAGAAATGGGAGAGGTTCTATATAAATAGGATAATAAATATAGATAAATATATAAAACATGAATGACTAGATGTGTTATAATCTCTTTATATATAATAATATGCAATAATAAAACGAGCACTTATGTTACATTTAACTGTATGATAAACACTAGCATTTAGACATGCCAGGCATTATTCTAAGCTCTATGTCACCTCATTTAAACATCATCACAATACTTTGCTGTTGGTATTACTACTGTCCCTATTTCACAGATGAGGAAACTGAGCCACAGAAGAGTTAAGTAATTTGCCCAAACCAAATATTTAGTAACTGGGGAAGATGAGATTCAAACCAAAACTACATTATAAGGTGTCAGAAGAACAAAGGGACAAACTATGTGGCTGAAAAGAAGTATTTCTAAGTCTAGATTCTTAGTATCCTTCATCTATAAATCCTCGCTAATCTCCCAGCTTTCTCTTTCCCCTATTAGCCAGTGTGCTCGAAACACCAATTTATTTATGTACAGAAAACTACTGTAGCATCAGCCATCCTGAATGAGCTTTAGCATTACAAAGAGTAAATGTCTATAATTCAATTCTTTATGCTCAGTTTGGGGGGCAGATACATGCACCTAACTGGAAGCATGTAACAGAAGAAAGGGCCAACTCATCCGAAGCAGGGACTGAAAGTTGTGCATTTATTTCAGTCGACAGAAGAAAATGTCAGAAAGCATAATTACTAACGTCACATACAACGAAAAGCTGTCCCCAAAGGCAAGTAATGGCACTCTCAAGGTCAACAGTGAGAGAGGCGTGTGAGACGGTAAATTAAGGCCATCTCTAGAAGACAATTCTGAAGCATTGAAGAAAAATGAAAAGAAACAGGCAGTAGTGTGACCCACAGTAATTTTTTTTTTAAAGAGCAAACCAAGGCCGCTCTCTTTCTTGCCTTCTGAGACAGCCTGCACTCTGCATACAGAGTGTACACCTCTCTAAATAAATCTACTTTTAATCAACTATGACGTGCATTTTAATTCTTTTCTGTGCGAAGCCAAGGACCCTCACTTGGACTCAACGAAGACCTGGTAAGACAGGAGGGAAGGGGGCAGGGCACAGCCATTCAAGGAATGACAGCAATTAACACCAAAATGACAGAAGATTCAACTATCAGTTGGCCTTGAGGATTAAGATGGTGGTCGGTATGACTTCTAGTAGACCTTAAGCTTCATTATATGTTCATCATAACATATTAGCATGATCAATAACACGCCCGCAGGCGCCATGCCAGTTCCAAGGCTAGCCACAAAAGGTCAAAGAGTGGGCGGTGGCCCAGTTCCTGGTACTCTCAGCCCCTTCCCCAGGGCAGCTGGAATGGTCCCACCTGTAGGCGTGTGAAGTTACTGAGCCCATAAAAACTGGCAACACCGTGCCTGGCTGCACTTTTTCCCTCACCCCCTTCGGAGACGGCCTGTGCTCTGTCTATGGAGCATGAACCTACTTTGACTTTAACCTGACCATCCAGTTCCCACACCTCTTTCCTTGCCTTTCTCCTGCCTTACACTCTATGCAGTATGTATCTTTCTAAATAAATCTACCTTTACTCAACTGTGGCTCACTCTTGAATTCTTCCCTGTGCGAAGCCAAGGACCCACACCTGGCAGGGCACGTCCCAGGGGCTCCACCAAGACCTGGGACACGGCCCTCCTCACACGCCACATCTGGTTTTCCTGCATCACCACCATTCAAAAAATAAATTCAATAAACAAACAAACAAACAACCCCATTTACTCCACCCCTGCAAAAGCAAATCTATGAGTATCTGAATGAGCAAGAAAAGGATTTAAGACCTTGGTGGAGGTAAAAAGAATAAAAAAGGTAAAAAAAAAAAAAAAAAAAAAGGGAAAACAAGCAAAAACCATGAGTAGCTGTAGCACATCCCTCCTCAAAAGGCAAGCACACCGTCCACCAGAAACTGACACAACACTGTAAACTGACTATACTTCAATTAAAAAATTTTTTTAAAGAAGTCAAGCAAATACACCGATATTGGAAGCAGCCTGCAGTGGGGATGACGTTTAGATTTCCAAGGGGCCAATATCAACTCTATCCATGTGGTTCCGAAAGTTCAGGATGTTAGAGAAACATCATATTAATAGCACTTCAAAGCTGCCAGCCTCTGCCGGTACAACTTCAGTTCAGTTCCACTGTCTCCTACGCTTTGGTTTCCTACTCACCTAGACAGCTCTGGCTGGAGGTTCCATCATCCAACATACACGGCTCTTCTCCCAACTCCAAGTTGAAAATGACTTCTGGTTTGGGAACTTGACACCCTAGCAAGAGGAAGTGACAGAAGACTTGATTTCAGACGCCATACAATAAAGCACTCCATTTACTTTTCAGAAAAGTTCATAGGGAAACGGAAGTAGACTCATAATACCCAGAAGAAATTGTTAAGAATACAGGACAAAATCAGGACAGAAGTATTACATACTTCAGATGTCCTGCCATCTTTGGAAGTCCCACATGCCTCAGAAATCCCACAGCTGTCAGAGATCCCACTGAGAAAGAAAATACACTCAATGAGATACAGCCTTGCCCAGCAGAGCTGTGCTTACCCACTGAGATCAAGTTGAAATAGTTTTCCAGCATTACATCCGTGTATAGGCTTTTCTGAGCAAGGTCCAGTTGCTGCCACTCCTCCCTGCTGAAGTCTACAGTGACATCCTTGAAAGACACTGATCCCTGGAAAAACACATGCCTCTTCAGGGTAAGGAGTCAGGATTGCGGGACAAGAACAAGACATTTAGGAACTTATTTTTAATAAATTTTTAACATGATACAACCTATAAGGTTCCCAATAAATACCTAAATTTTACATTATTATTTTCAAGGGAAAAAGAAATATTAAAAATATTATGCCATTCTTTCTGTGGTTCTGATACTAATCTGGGTTTTGGTTTAGTCTTTATTTGTGTACTGGTTACAAAAGAATAAGCTGTGAAAATGTATCAAGCTGCACACATTTGATATGTGCCTTCTTTTCTATGTACGCCATATTTCATTAACACTTTTCTTAAAAAAGGAAGTATATTCAGCCTTTCATTTTACTGAACTCAGCAACCTACTGAGTAAGTTTATTCTTTCTTTAAAAAAGATGAATAAAATAGGCTCCTTTTTCGAAAAATGGTCAATGGAATGTAACCAAGAATCCAGAAATAAACCCTCATATTTATAGTAAACTGACGATTCAACACAGGTCTCAAAACAACTTAAAAGGGGAGAAATAGTCTTTTCAACAAATAGTGCTGAGACAAGTGGACATCCACACGCAAAAAAATGAAGTTGGATGCTTACCTCATGCCATACAAAAAAAAAAAAAAACCAAACTCAAAATGGATCAAAAGGCCTAAATGTTCAAAAGGACTTACACTTTAGCTAAAGGGTAAATCTTTGTGATGCTGGATGTAGCAATGATTTATTAGATATAAAATCAAAAGCACAAGCAACCAAAGAAAAAAACAGATAAATCAGACTTCATCAAAATTAAAAACTTTGCTTAAAATGATACTATCACGAAAGTGAAAAGACAACCCCAAAGGCTCAGAGAAAATGTTTGCAATTACATATCGGATAAAGGACTTGTATCTAGAATATATAAAGAACTCTTGTAACTCAGTAAAAAGATAAACAATCCAATTAAAAATGGGCCAATAAACTGAATATACATTTCTCGAAAGAAGATACACAAATGGCCAAAAAGCACAAGAGAGGTTCTCAATATCTTTAGCCAATGTATGTCAACTAATGATGAATTTTAAAATGTGGTATTAAGAGAATATTATTCAGTAAAATGTGGTATATCCATACAAGAGAATATTACTCAGCCACAGAAAGGAATGAAGTACGATGTATGCTACAATGTGGATGAATCCTGAAAATATTATGCTGAGTGAAAGAAGTCAATCACAAAAGACCACATATTGTATGATTCCATTTATATGAGATGTCCAGAACAGGCAAACCCACTGAGAAAGAAAGATTACTGGTTGCCCAGGGCTAGGGGCAATGGGAGGATTTGGCAGGTGACAGCTAAAAGGTATGAGTTTGGATGGGGCAGGGAAAGAAAATGTTCTAAAACTATGGTAAAGGTTGAACAACTCTGTAAATATACTAAAAACCATTGAATGCACACTTTAAATGGGCAAACTACATGATATGTGACGAGGACCCTCTTGAGGCATTGTTATTTCCAGATGGCACATAATAGCTTGTGGCAATCCAGTGCTTCTTTCCAGAAAAACTATAAACGCCAGATGAAATTCTGAAACCATCTGTTTGAAAGTGCTGGAAAGCTATTAGGGGCTAAGACTCTCTAGAGAACATTGAAGATTTAATCTGATGTATGTAGCCACTTTTTTACTGGGAGTATTTATCAATTCTGGGTGTGGGCAAACGGTAAGAATCCAGCTTTGGACCAGCAGAAGGCTACGGCTGGGTGACAGAGAAACCAGGGGAGCTCAAACACACGGCCAGTTCCCCCCCCACCCCGGACATCTGCCAAATTCTCAGGCTGTATGAACAGAAGACTAAGAACTTAAGTAGACAGCCTCTGAAAAGCAAAGCAAAATTTTAGTAGTCTGGTAAGAAAACAGAGTCGGCATTTGCAAGGAGGAGGGTCCACAGTGGACAAACCGGGCTCTTAGCTGAAAATCCTGGATGGCCAGAGTGACCCAGAGGCAGACTCTTACTAGGGCTTCTACTCAGCCTTGATTCAACTGTGCCTGACCGGATAAAGGTATTCACTCTCCACTCTGCCTGCCAACAGAGGGAGAAATGAGTCCTCTGAGAAAGAGACCATAACCTAGATCCTCTACAATGCTTTAACCACGGTTTGATACAATAAAAGAAATCCTTCGCCTGCCCAAAGACAGGGCCACACATCCAAACCAGAGGGGAAAAAAAAATCAATAGAAACAGTTCTACAGAGGATTAGAGTAAGATGAAAAGATGGAGAATTTCATTAGGGAAATGGGACTTATAATAAAAAAAATCAAATGAAAATTCAGTATCCAAAATTAAGAACTGAGAAATTTTAAATAGCGGAATATGGAATGACTGAAATGGAAGACAAGCAAATGGAAAATATCCAAACGGACCCACAGAGGGGTTTTTTTTTAGTTGAAGTACAGTCAGTTTACAATGCTGTGTCAGTTTCTGGTGTACAGCACAATAGTTCAGCCATACATATACACACATATATTTGTTTTCATATTCTTTTTCAGTACAGGTTACCACAAGATATTGACAGGTTTTTTTAATGAAAATAAACACAAGAGCATGTGACGTGTCACATGTAAGGCAGTGAAAAGGAATAACATATTGTTGTCTGAGAAGATAAAGATGAGGCATAAGCAATATTTGAAAAGGTAATGGTGAATGATATCAACTCAAAGATTCAAGAAGCTTCTCAAACCCCACTTTACAAAACTGTAAATATTGACTATACAAAAACAGTAACAGTAGTATCCTGTGAACTTTAAAATTTATGTAGAATTAAATGTATGAAAATAATAATGCAAAAATGAGAAGCAGTAAGTGGAATTAAGGTGCTGTAACAGCTATTGACAAGAGGATGAAATAATAATGAGTCAAAGATGAATATTCTAACATCTAGGGAAACAAAAGAATATATAACAAACAAGTTAACAAAGTAAAAATTTTAATTTTGACTGAAAGAAAGGTCAAGAAAGGAACAGAAAAATCAACAGATGGTTCAAATATAAATGAAATATGAAATGAATAAAACTGGATATACAAATTCAAATATATCAGTAATTACATTAAATGTAAATAAACCAAACAATCAAGTTAACAGCAAAGACTGAGACTTCCAGTTCAAGAAAAAAAAAACAAAATGAGTTAAGTGCATTCCGCCCTATTCCTCCTGTTAATTACCTAAAAACCTAGAAAAATATATAAAGCATCTACCTGCACCCTTGGCTTTCTCTCAAGAGCATACTTTCCTGATAGTGAAACTAACTTCAGTGTCTTCTGGCATCTTGATAGCCCCCAAATTTGCCAAATCATCAGGTCTAATTCTTTTTTGCTCAACAGTTCTTCCTTCGATCTCTTTCTCTTAACATTCACATTTTACTATAAGCAGGAAGCAGAAACCAGGCTACATCTCCAAACTTTCCCTTGAAAATCTCCTCAGAGGGAAATCCAGGTGCATCACTAACAAATCTACTTTCCACATAATTACAGGACAAAATTCCACTAAACTGTCTGCCACTGTATAATAGAGATGTCCTTTCCTTCAGCTTCCAGTAACATGTTCCTCATTTCCTTCTGAGTCTTCACCAGCAGCATCTTTAACATTCCTATTTCTTTTTCGTTGTTGTTAAAGGAATAACACTCCTATGTCTATCAATAGTCTGATATTAATAATAACTTAGGTATTCTCTGAAACAAAACAGGTTTTTTTCTACCGTGCTCCTCACTTCCTTCTGATTCCCCTCTCAGAGTTAACAGCCCTATTTCAATTTACCAGTCTGTTCAAGGAAACCTTGCCTCTTGCTATTACACTCTTCAAAATTTTCAGTTTCTGTCCATTACCAAATTCCACAGCCACTTCCCCATTTCGGGGTATTTGTTACAGCATCATTCCACTTCCAGGTTCCAAAACCTGTAATGGTTTCCTATTGCTACTGCAGCAAGTTACAACACACTTAAAACAACACAATTTATTATCTTACAGTTTTGAAGGTCAGAAGTTGAAAATGGGTCTTATCGGGTCAGCAGGCTATAAGGGAGAACTCATTTCCTTGCCTTATCTAACTTCTGGAGGCTCATAGCCCCTTCCTGCATCTTCAAAGCCAGCAGAGTAGCATCTTCAGATCTCTCCCTGACTCTGACCCTCCTGCCTTTCTCTTTCAATTATCAGAACCCTTGTAATTACACTGCCCCCCAACCCAACCTAGATAAGCCAGACAATCTCCTCCTCACCTCAAAATCCTGAACTTAATCACATCTGTAAAGTCTCTTCTGCCACGTGGGGTAACGTTCACAGGTTCCAGGGATCAGGACGTGGACACCTGTGGGGGCCTTTATTCTGCTTACCACATCCAGTAAGAGAAAGTGCGATGGTAAAGGTAAAAAACAATAGCTTAAATGAGTGTGTATATGTCCATGAATGACTGAAAAATTGTGCTGAACACTGGAATTTGACACAACACTGTAAAATGATTATGAATCAATAAAAAATGTAAAAAAAAATTCTAAGTAAAAATGATTTACAATCTAGAATTAGCTGTGAAATTATTAAGGGTAAAATAAAAATATTTCCAGACATGCAAGGTCTCAAAAAATTTACTTTCCACACACACTTTCTAGAGAGCTACTGGATAATATTCTCTAAAAATGAAAGCATAAGTCAGGAAAGAGCCAGAAAAGAGATCCAACACTCAAGGGACGCGAAAGGAATTCCTAGCACCACGCTAAGAGGAGACCCCCAGTCAGTGGATGAGTATCCAACAGACAGCAACTTCAAGCAGGTCAAAGACGCCAAGGGAAGTTTCTTCCAACAGCTCAAATAAATAGCCTATATTCTGGAGCCCAGTTGCCTGGGTTTTACTCTTGGCTTCACCACTGACTAGCAGTGTGATCTAGGGCAAGTTAGTTAAGCTCTCTGTGGGTCTGTTTCCTCCCCTGTAAAATGAGGATAATGATTACAGATACTGTAAAGCGGTGTGATTAAATCAGTTCATAGAGCGCGTTAGCGGTGCCCAGCATATACTAAGCACGATGTTAACGTCTGTGATTACTGTGACTGCTATTAGCTAGTGTACTTTAACATATTGAGAAGACATATATATACCTGGGAAGAATATGGAGTTCAATTAGTGATCCAAATACGGAAAATGAAACAAATGATTAAACCAAACAATAATTAATTCCAGGTAAGACACAATAATAGTGCATAAAAGGTAAAATAAATGGTTTAACTGAGAGAGAATTAAAATAACCATAATAATAAATACAGCCTATTGATTTACCCCAAATTATAATATACCTATTTAAGTAGGAGGGGACCTAAGAAATGTGCATGTGAGTGTTGAAGGCTTAAGTGTCTAAAAGAGAGTTAAAACCTTATTTTTCATTGTGCTAAGTCAGTAGATACCACCTAAAACTGAAAACCAAGAGGTACAAATATAAACATGTTATTAAGACATAGGAAAGCAAATACTAAATGAATTAGTTCAACTGAGTTCAGAGTGACCTTTGAGAAACTGGAATTCGAGGGGTAAGAGAGCAGATGACAGCTGTTTCTTCTAGGAAGCCTCAAAAAACTTTTTGACTCAGTAAATACAAGTATAATTTCCATGATACCCAAAATTAAATATTTACTTTTAAAGGTTAAGATGCAAAGAACAAAGAGGTAAATACAATTTAAAAAAAATAAGAAAAATATGCTTAATATATAAGTAACTCTTTTTTTTAAAAAAAAATCAGTGAACTGACTTCGACTCCTGGAAAGATGGGGTAGACGCACTCGTCCCTGTTCATCCACTAGATACATCTAGAAACCACAGACATTCTCCATAAAACAAACCTAGGAAGACTCTGAAAGGTTAAAGAAAAAAAGGCCAACTGTCTAGGGGCTTCAGGAGCCAAGGAACTACACAGCACGCGTTCCCTGAAGTCAGCTGACTCATACTGCCCTGACCAGGTACTAGAAAAATCCTACAACCCAGAAACGCCAACAAGGGCACGTGAAAAAAACAAAAATAAGTCTGCTCTCTTTAGCTAAAAGACCAGGAAAGGGGCAACCTAGAAAGACAGGAAAGTTTTAGACAAAACGTACTCCAGCCAAACATAACTGATTAAAAAACCAAAAAAAAAAAAAAAACCTTTGGGCCTGATCACATAACCATCAGAAAAAAACCAGGGAGTAGCTTAGATTCCCACTTTTGCCTGGCTGAACAAATGTGCCCCTTCACACTCTGGTGTGGAAAAGGAAAAAAGCCAGGTGTGGGTTTGAGACTTTCATCCATACATAGCAATAACAAAGGAAAAAAAACAGGTCTATATCCCCCAAAAATATGATACAAAAATCCTTAACAAAATATTAGCAAATACAGATATATAAAAAGAAGTGTACGTTATGACCAAGGGGAATTTATTCAGAGGTTGCAAGGCTGGTTCAATATTTGGAAATCAATCAATGTAATCTTCATAGCAACAGGCTGAAGAAATAAAATCACCTGACCATCTCAACAGATGCAGAAAAAGCATCTCACAAAATTCAACACTCATTCATAATAAAACGCAAAACGTTGCTTCACAAGGTGGTCCTCGGACCAGCAGCACTAACACCCCATGGGAGTCCCAGCCCCACTAAATTAGAATCTGAAGTCATGAGCAAGTGTGAGAAGCACCGGTTTATAAGTCAGCAGGACAGAACCTGCTAGTGCACTTCTAACAGGTTGGCTGAAGTCACTGCTCTGTTTCCCTTCATCTGAAGATCTATCAAAATTTTTCTCAAATACCAAGAAGCAGGAAGTCTACAATAGGTGAAACGCATTACTTCTCAACAACATAAACCATGTGTTTCATTCCCTTTACTGTTGTGTCTTTCAGGAAGATCAGAGACAATTTTACAGTCCAAAGTTCCTAACTGTGAAGCCACACAACTCACATATATCTATAATCCAAGCTTGACTTGGAGTTGAGAGTCTTTATTTTCTCTGATCTTAGTTTTTATTTATTTATACTTGTCCACCTTACTGTATGGGTTAATAGATGCCTCCTAAAATCCACTAGAAAATAAAGAAAGCAACAAGTAAACACATGAACAAGTAAGAACTCACCAGGGACTTGGTCATTTCTGGTTCTTCTGGGAAAAGGGCAGAGATCTGAGAAAACAGATTGACAGAGGGACAGATAAGAGAATGGAGTTCGTATCACACGTAGACACAAACATCATTTAGTGTCCATGCACCTAACCCAAAAACTTATTTCTAGAACTACATTATAAAAAATCATCCTGTGTTACACAAAAATTTAAATGCAGGAGTTTTACCAGAGCATAGCTAACACCAAAAAAAAAAAAAAAGGCTAGAAACATCTTGATACCTAATTAATTGTAGACAGCTTAAATACTTTATAGGATATCCAAAAGATACAGTCTGTAAAATTAACCACTGTTAAAAAAATTAAACCACTGTAGAAAAATATGTTAACGGCCAAGAATAAAAAGATGTATCAAACAGTATGATTCCATCTTCATTGAACAGTTTGTGTGTACCTACGCATGAACACATACACGCATACACACATAACAGGAATGCATTCCCGCACACAGAGTGAATTACCGGGAAGGAAATACACTAACATGTTAACAGATATAATATTTGGGTGATGGTAAAATTATAGGTAATTTGAATGCTTATGTTCTTATTTGCTGGTCAAAGACAAAGTAACTGTTTTTAAAGAATATAACGATTTTTGTTCCGAGCTTCTGTGACTAGCCCATCACAAGTAGCGAGAATATCCATAAAGACCAGAAAGGGAGACTTCTAGCTTTTTCACTGTTCTTTGCTTACAGTTCTTAAAAGCGACCTGTCAGTGGAAACTCTGTCTTAGCTACAATATAGCAAATGAACTTGGTTCTAGTTAATAAACAAACCTTAAGACCTGAGCTGAGTCACTTAGCTGACTGAAGCCATTGCTTTCTGATTTTTTTTTAATGAATTTCCTAACATAAAGGAGAGTTGAATTGTTTGTACAAGAAACACACATATACTTTACATCTGGTTCCAACAATTAGTATTTTGTCATTCCTGGTTAATCTTTCTAGATACACATAAAGTTACATGTAAATTCATACATATATGAATATCTGAGTATATGTATACATTTGTATCTTTTTTTTGCTGAACCTTTTGAAAGTTGCAGTTGTCATGACATTTCATTCCTAAATATATCACATAAGTCTCCTAAAAGATCAATATCACACCTGAGAAAATTATTAGCAATTCTATATCATTTTAATATTCAGCGCATATCTGAAATTCCCAATTACCCCAGAAACACCTTTTCTTGCTGTTTTCTTGGAAGCAGTTTCCAATCAAGGCTCATGCATTGGCCCCTGTGTCCCTTTTACCCTAGACTTGTCCTCCCCAATATTTTTTTATGATGGACTTTTAAAATTTACTTTTGCTTCTAACTTTTATATTAGAGGTATTTCTATTAAATACACTTTTCTAATATAAACAAATTTTGGGTTACTTCTTTGCTGATTTTCTTCTGTGTGGTATAATTTATATAAAGCACATGGATATTAGGTATTCAGCACTTTTCCCTATTTTTCAGGCTTGTGCACCTGCCATCTAGATCATGAGAGAGAACTTCTCTAGAACCTCTGGAAACTGTTAGTGAATCAAACCATCAAACTTGTAAAAACAAACAAACAAAAAAAATGCAAGAGTCAAGCATCTCTACTAACTTTCTTACATTGCTGGAATTTAGGATAATCAAACACTATTTATATAAATTATTCTGGCTACAAGTGAAGGAATGGGAAAAATGTCCATTTTGCACCCCTAATGAAAAATGGATCTAAACAGGCATCAGCGGCTGCTCACATCACAAAAACAGATAACCAGACATTACGTGCCTCCTGATGTACACAATATCGCCTGGGAAGTAGACCTGCTCCCCAAAAAACAAAAAAGAAACCTGAATCTGATCGAGTCTCTAAATCTACCTACCAATTCAATCAACATAAAATGGTATTTTAAAATGTATTATAATTTTTTACGGTGTGATAATAGCCCTGTGGCTATTTTTATTAAAATAATTGGATATATTGAAATACGGGTAAAATGACAAAATGTTTGAGATTTGCTTCAAAATAATCCAACAGAAAAGGCAAAGTGTTGGAAGAAGGGACAGATAACAAATGACTGTGACTCGGTAATTGTGGAAATTGATGGGTAAACGGGGAACATTTACATCACTTTTTGTACATTTGTATTTTTTAGATTTTCATAGAAAAAATGTTTAAAAAGTCATTTTTTGATAATATTGACTGAATAATATGCACAATCTAAAAGCTGAGAATTACTTTTTATTCAGGGGAGCTGCTGAGGACTTAAGTCCAGGATACAGCCCCTCAGACAGCTCTGAGGAACTGTTCCAAAGAGAGAAAGGAGGAGCCAGGATATACAGGAGTTTTTGCAAAATGAAACAAAACAGAAACAATAAACAGGTAGTTAAAACATCAAAGATTACGGTTGATTAAAGAAAATCTACATCTCAAGTTAATGAACTTAGCACTTTTCTATGGATGGGAAGATGCAAGAGTCAGGGCCCACTGAAATCATTCCTTTAACATGCACCTTCCCTGTCTAGGGCCACTATCCTGGTTTTTTCCATCCTGAGTCCCCTCGGGGTGCACTGTCAGGGGTGGCCGCAGTGGCTGATGGCTTGATGGTCTCAACATCCTTTGTTTACTGACACGGCAGGTGACTTTCTTCATCCACAATAATCTGTGACTAACAGATTGAGTCTCAGATGATATGAGGGAGCTATGTAACTTTCGTTGGGTGGGTAATGGCCTGCTGGCTATGCGGGAAAAAAAATTGCCCACATCAGTTGGATTTGCATGCTGAAGTTTCGTGGGTGACATGACACGGTATCCAAGATTTGCTTTAAAATATTCTCACTAAAACAAAACAGGTGGGAAGAGCAGGTGAAACGATAGTGGCAAATGGTTGATTATTACTGAGACTGGGTGATGAGGGCATCTGGGGCTTCATTACAGTATTTTCTCTGATTTTGTGTAAGTTTGAAAGTTTCTATAATAAAAATTTTTAAAAAATAAATCCTTTCCCACTACAGGGAAAAGCCTTGGAGAACATGGCACCGGCCCAGTACTTTTCACATTGCAAAAGATCATGCTTTGTTTTAGCAAGTCCAGCTCTGAGAAATCTCCTGCGTCTGGGATTCCCCCTCCCCGCTCACAGGAGCTGTCACATCCCTGGAGAAGCAGGATTTGAGCTGGGTAAGGGGTCTTTGGGACAAGCTCTCCTCGGCTGGCATGTTCATCCTGGGCCTCACCTCTGTGTTATCTTAGAACGCCAGTCTTCCCAGGAGTTGAATGAACACCCAAAGGCTGCCAGTGATTATTGGCCAAGGTTGGCTGGAGTCTGACAAAAAGATCCCAAAGGCTCAACTAAGTGGTCTGCCCTCAGAGCTCTGCAGAAACACAGGGGGCTCCTGGCAGGGAGCGTGCCACTCGGTGACAGCCTCTCGGCTGTCCTCCCACGAGTGCATCTAACAGTGTGGCACAGGGGAGACAAAAGGTGTGGAACCGAATCAAGGAACATCTGAACCCCAGCTCTTCCACCTTCCAGCTGTGACAGTCTGAGGGACTTACTTCAGTCTCAGTTTCCTCCTTTTTATACTTTGAAGAGAAATAAACCAATTTTATAGTACTTGATCACCATTGGGCCCATGAGTGGCACATAAGCACTCATTAAATAGTGGCTACTGTCACTATTACAAAATCAGTAACCCACCTAGAACACAGTTACTGACTGTTTCATACTTCATCTGACTTCACCGGTCCCTCAAGTCATCACCTGCTCTGGCACCTAATTCCTCGCCCCCGCTCCTCAGTCTGCCTGCTACAGCTGCTGATGGTTGTACACTGACCTCACCCCAGGGCCCGTTACTCACACCTCAGAACCACTGGTTCCCGTGTCCTGCTGCCCAGGGACCCCAGTCACTCATTCTGCAGTCCCTGATCCCAGAGCCTCAAGGCTCAACTCGTGTGTGTGTGTGTGTGTGTGTGTGTGTGTGTGTGTGTGTGTGTGTGTGTGTGTGTGTGTGTGTGTGTGTGTGTGTGTGTGTGTGTGTGTGTGTGTGTGTGTGTGTGTGTGTGTGTGTGTGTTGGGGGAGGGGTCTCAAGGAACTCTACAAAACCAGCTGGGTGTCCTACAGTTTAACTCAATCCTGACACCACCTACACCACCTACTTGGGAGTTAGCATTAGATCCCACAGGTTAAGGGCTCGGTCCTACAAGGCTGTGCCCACCCCAAATTCAGGTGCCAATGAAATTGAGGTTGTTACTTGTGCTTTGGGCCAACCGACCATAAATCAGAGGTTCCCAGGACCCCCTCCTAGGGGTCCGTGAATTTGCTAGAGCAGCCCACAGAGCTCAAGAAACGACTTTACTTTTTAGATTACCCACTTATTATAAAAGAATATAGCTCAGAAACAACCGGATTGAAGAGACGTATACGGCGAGATATGCCACGAGAGGTGCACCACTCTCCCGGAATCTCCCCGTGTTCAATCCAGGAGCTCTCTAAACTCCATCCTTTTGGGGTTTTGTGGAGGCTTCAGTATGTACAGATGATTTATTAAATGATTGGCCATTGGTGACTGATTCAACCTCCAGCCAGGGGGTGGGTTTCAAGTTCCAAAACTCTTAATAACTTGGTTGGTTCTCCTGGCAACCAGCCCCCACCCAGTGATTCTCTAGAGGCTTTCCAAATGTCACTTCATCAACATAAACTCAGGTGGGGTTGAAAGGAACTTATTATTTATAACAAAGAGCATCCATTTCACCTTTATCCCTCGGGAGCTATTTCAGGAGCCAGAAACAAAAGACACCCCTATGGCCCTTATCACTTAGGAAATTACAAAGGTGTCAGGAGCTATGCACTGGGAATGGTGGATGAAAACCAAAATATATCCTTCTTATTATAATACAATACCACACGTACCAATAACTGGCCTCCACACCTTTATCACCACTGTCTCCACTGGGGAGAAAAAAGGCACAACCTAAAAGGTGAGAATTATTTTTTATTCAGGGGAGCCGCTGAGGACTGAAGCCCAGGATTCAGCCTCTCAGAGAGTTCTGAGGGACTTTCCAAAGAGGTAAGAAAGGAGCCAGGATATATAGGACTTTTTGCAACAAACAAACAAACAAATAAATAAACAAAACCAAGTAGTCAGAACATCAAAAGATTACTGTTGATTAAAGAAAATCCAGACCTCTCAAGTTAATGAATTTAGCACTTTTCTATGGATGGGAAGACGCAAGAGTCTGGACTCACTGAAATCATCCCTTTGATGTGCACCTTAACTACCTAGGGCCAGTATCCTGGTTTTTTCCATCCTGAATCCCCTCGAGGTGCACTGTCAGGAGCAGCTGCAGTGGCTGATGGCTTGGTGGCCACAATATCCTTTGTTTACTGACATGGCAGGTGACATTCTTTGCCCACACTACCACTAAGCATCTCCTTCAAGGATCCCAAGACTTCAATTCCAGACACACTGCACCTGCAGCGGGCCCTGAGAAATCAGCCAAGCACACCTCCCACTACCCACTCCACTCATTAGGCCTATACATACCATCAACCTTTTCTGCAAACTTACACACAGACACAGACACAGACAGACTGTCTCAGACACACACACACACACACACACACACACACACACACACACAGGATGGGACTCAATCAATGAACGAATCTAGGAATATTCTTGAATTTTAAAGATAAATTTTAAAATCTAAAACACTTCTAAATCTAAAGCATGTGTGAAAGAACAGATTATTTGCAGAGAAAGAATTAAGAAAATCAAGATGCTTCATTTGCAGTAATGAAAGCGAAATGATCGATGCCAGAAGTATCATCTGAAAGACCACTTCTCTATTAGGGCCACAGAAAGACATTTTCAGAAATAAAAGCAGTTCAGAATATTCCCTTCATCATCTGAGGAAAATACCCACAAAAGTATTGAATGAATCAGGTGAGAAATCTCAAATAGAAAAATACTCTTCAGCAAAAATCTTTGCAAGAGATTTTTAATTATTAAAAAGGACAATGATGATATGATAAGGAGGCCATTAAACAGAAAATTAATAATACTATCCACTGACAAAACATTTCTAATTATGTCAGGAAAAAAACAAAAGTTATCTGGGTGTAGATGGAAACAATGAACAGAAATTTCATCAATTCAATAAAAGTATGAAGAGGAAAAAGCAGAAAATAATGAGTCAAAATTAACAGTAAACATTAAAATGGAAAGTATAAAATCAGGTAAATCATTATCACACTAAACTGAAAAGGTAAAATATCCTATTGACAAACAAACAAAGACTAGGTTATAGGTTAGATTTGAAAAAACCAAAATGTTTCCATTACAAGTAGTTAACCTAAACAATACAAATACAAATATAAAATAAAGCTCTGGGCAAAGATAAATCACCCAAATAAAATGAAACTGAAAGCAGGAATGACAATACAAATATCAAAGAGAAATTCAAGGCTGAAATTGCTTTTTGTTGAAAAGAGAGGTCCTATAATAAAAGCATTCAATATGAGAAAAAAGTGATACAAAATACATTAACTATGAGGTGTATGTATGGCGTCTCCCCAAACACACACAAATAAAGTTAGCAAAAAAGCACACAGAACTACAGTGAAGTATTAGTTAGAGATGATTATTTCATGTCTTTTAGAATATGATGTAGACCAAAAATAGGAAAGAGAAAGACCTGGAAATCACCTGGATTATATTTAATATACATAAAGAGAAGTTTGCACCATACAAATTGAGACTACACTTTCTCTTATATCCATTGAACAAAGTTCAATGCACCTTGTGTAACTTGTCTTCAAAGAATCTTGATAAATTTTTCAAAGTTGAGACTTTGCAGGCTACAGTTCATGACAATTCAATAATATTAAAACAAGCAATTAAAAACATGTCTTAATAATGTGGGAATGAAGAAACTCAAATAACTCAGGATCAAAGTGGAACATCAAACTGAAATGATACATTTCAAAGATAAAGATGTATTTAAAAGAAACTTTGTACGGTTAAACATAGCCAGTAAAAGACTGGGAAGGTAAGGGTAAGGATGACAATTTACATCAAATGGAGAAAAAAGATAAATTATCTAAACAGAAAAGGATAAAAAGAGTAGACAGTACAAACACAATCGGTATTTCAAATGGCCAATAAAATAGATCTGGAGTTGCCTGATAATAAAAAACAGAGAGAAAAAATGATACATAAATATTACGAATGACAAAGTAGATACTAATCTGGATACAGAAGGGATGAAACTAAGGTAAACTGAAATGTATATGCAATCTCACGGCAATATATTTTTTAAATATCTGGTAAAATGTACCATGATGATAAAAAAAATTCATCTATTGAGATACGGGGAAGTCATTTTGGCTTATACATGTTCCAACCTGAATTTTGTACAAACTAAAACTGCCTGTCAAACACACACAGCATGTCTGCTTTAACCTTTAAGATAAAGAATGTCTGTTTCAAAGATAAGAATAATTAACTCCTTTTCTATAGCATCCAGCGTTAACACTCCCTGGAAGGTAAGGCTCCCTTCCCAGACACCAGGGTCCTGCTGTCTCGCTGTGTACCTACTAGATCTGTCTCCTTTGAAACCTTGAAGGAATACACCCATGTCAGGTTTGACGTATGCTCTTTGTTCTGCTAAGGTATCAGACTATGCTGAAAACCATGATTCAACCTAGCTGTTTCTCAGAGCCTTCTGAGAAGCTGTCGCCTGGGCTACAGTTCTCAGTTTGACTCAAATAAAACTCTTTTCTGTTTCCATTATGATTATTTATTATTTCTATTCACAGTAAAAAAAAAAAAATCAGAAATAGAAACAAACCAGTAAGCATATGGGAGGAAATCAGTGAGGATCTAGCATCCCTCAGCCCTCAGATCCCTCATTACC
Organism: Vicugna pacos; assembly: GCF_048564905.1. Lineage (NCBI taxonomy): Eukaryota > Metazoa > Chordata > Mammalia > Artiodactyla > Camelidae > Vicugna > Vicugna pacos. Next base: position 1,985,249 of record NC_132990.1, read on the forward strand.
CGGGCCCCACGGCTGTTCTCCCCAGCTGCGCCCCGCAGACTCCAGGAATCCGCCCACGGATGCAACATCAAAGAGCTCACAAGCCTCATCTCTCTGCCTGGGAATCCACCGTCACAGACCGCTTCACTCCCACCCCAAGTCTCCGCGGATCCACCATTAAAGACCCCACACACTCTATCAAGCCTCCGAGAAGCCACCATTAAAACGCCACCCGCCCCCGTTATTTCATCTACTGACCGCCTCCATCACTGACCCGAAAGCTCCTCGCGGCCACCAGAGCCCCTCCCCCGCTTCACTCAGCCCCGTCATGCTCCCCGCACTCACCTGCTCCTCATCCAAGCTCTTTCAGGACAGTGGTCACTTAATCCCAAGAACTACAACGGGACCCACTTCCTCTTGCTCGATCCCTCCCTGTCCCTCCGGGATTCCGCAGGCGCCGCCTGGGTGTGCGCATGCTCAGCAGTGGCTTCTGTGCTGGAAGCCGCCAGTACTCAACATGGCGCTGTGCTGGCCCCTCCCCCGTCCGCTGTAAAGGCTTAGACTTGATGCCAATATGGCGGCGCCTGTGCAGTCACGCAGGCCTGTGGGCGGCCATGTTGAAGGGATGTAGGTTGTGTAGTTAAGGGTTGACGGGAGGAAAGGCAGAGCTGGTTCTCTGTTTCCTCTGAAGCCTCCTCAGGCCAGACTGGCAACTGGAAAATGTTGCTGAAGCCTGAGACTTGTATTTAGAATATTTATTTCTCATTCACCTGCTTGGAGGCTTCTATTAATGTCATCCTCTTCGTATTCTCCTTAAGTTCTGCTATTTAAAAGATCTGGAGGCCTTTTTGGATTGAAAAGCTCTGCTGTGCACTGGATAGTAGGCATTTACAAGCTGCCTCATGTGTGTAGTGGGCTGTGCTGGGTGCGCTCTGCTTACAGTATGGAAGCTAAAACTCTCTTAGCCTATAGCATAGAAGATTCTTGTCATACACTGATGTAAAACCACAAGGAAAAAACCCTTTGATCCAAGGAGGTAGCTTGCTCAAACACATGTAAATATTTTTTTCTCTTACGATGATAATGATAAATGGTGCACTGTAGAGCATAAGTTCCTTTCCCAAAGTCACACCAAGGCTTCTCAATCTTGGCACGATTAACATTTTGAGCTGGATAATTCTTTGTTATGGGGAGCCATCCTGTGCACTGTAGGGTGTGTAGCAGCACCCCTGGCCTCTACTCACTTAGATGTCAGCAGCACCCCCACCAACCAGTTGTGACAACCAAAAATGTCTCCAGACTTTGCCAAATGCTCCATGGGGGGGGGGGCACTTTCACCCTTAGTTGAGAATCACTGCCTCATACAATTCTCACAACAATTCTGTTCTTCCAGAAAGATGGAATAGATGTACTTTCCCCTATTCATTCCTCTAAGCACAATTAACTCGGCTGGAAATTACAAGGAAATCAAACACAAGAAGGCTCTGAAATGTGGAGAGAAGAAGGCAGACGGGCTAAGGTTCTTGCGACCTAAGGATTCTGTGCTTACTTTCAATGTGTGGGGAGGTGGGGTTTCCCCACACCATCGTGCAATTCTGGGACACCAGCTGGGTGTCCTACAGTTCAACTCCATTCTAACACCATTCACCTGGAGATAGCATTAGATTCCACAGGTTAAGGGCTCAGACAAGACTACTACTAGATTACCGGCTTATTATAAAAGGATGTAATTCAGGAACAGCCGGGTGGAAGAGCTGCACAGGGCAAAGTATGCAGGGAAAATGAGGAGCTTCCATGCCCTCTCCAGGTGCACCACTCTCCCCACTTCTCCAAGTGTTCACCATCCCAGAAGCTCTCTGAACCTTGTCCTTTGGGTCTTGATGGACATTCTGTTACGTGGGCATGGTTGATTAAATTGTTGGCCATTGGTGATTGAACTCAATTTCTAGACCCTCTCCCCTCCCTGTAATTGGTGGGGTAGGAGTGTGGGACTGAAAGCTCCAACCCTCTAATCTCATGATTTGTTCTCCTGGCAGCCAGTCCTCATCTTAGTCATTGTCCAAAAGTCACCTTACAAACATAACAAGAGACCCCTTTTTCTCTCATTACAGGAAATTATAAGGATTTTAGGAGATCTACACCAGAGATAGGGACAAAGACTAAACATATATTCATTATAAATCACAATATCACAGGAAAGGAAGGAAAGGGTGGTCAGTTCTGTGGGTTTTCTTTATGCCTCATATATCCCAGACTTGCAGCTGAAGAAGCCAACAACCCATGAATGCCAGCAGGTGCAGACCAAAAAAACAAAAACAAAACCCAGAACAAACACAAAGGGTCCCCGTGCCCAAAACTCTAGTCAAAGGGCCAGAAAAGGGAATGCCTAGCAAGACAGAGAAGTTTTAGTGAATAACCTGTCTACTCGAGCTAAATAGTATAAAATACACTGTGGCTGTGCCTCACCACACACGCAAAGTCTAGATTTCCACCCTCAAATATAGAACAAATTATTTCAAGTGATCCCCACTCCCTACCCACTGGAATGGTGTCAGAGAAGGCTGAGTAGGGAGCATGAGTTTATTTCTTTCAACTCCTTGGTTTAATTTGTTCCTAAATATTTTATTGGTTTTGATACTATTATAAATGGGGTCATTTTTTTCATATAATTCATCATTAATGTATAGAAATGCTACCAATTTGTGTATGTTAATTCTGTGTCCTATAACTTTACTGGATTCACTGATTGGCTCTAAGAGTTTCTGGGTGTAGTTCTTCGCATTTTCTTGTTAAATAATTCCAAAATTTGATTAAACTTGGTGTTGGTGTCAGTTGATTCCTTTCTCATTCAGGTTGTGCTTTTCTTGGTTTTTAGAGTAAAGGGTGATTTTTCTATTGTTAGGAGATTTGGGGCCCTATTTAATTCTTTTATTTTAGCGGGCAGGTATCCTGTTCTGTTTCATGTGCTGGTCCTGACCTACTTTTGTGGATAGCGGTTCCAATGACAGTTTAACTTTTAGAGGCTCAGTGGTATCATTTTGGTCTGCTTAAGTGATGCCACTGGGCTTCCACTGGTCCCTGCTGTGCCGCCTGAACGGATAAGAGGAGCCTTCCCAGAATGGGATGTTGGGTTTCTCTCTGGGAGAAGGGGTTTTCTGGTCTCAAGGGAGAAAGAGGCTTTTCTGTTCCAGAGCTTCTGGTGGGATCTCTCTTATCTTTGGCGACAGAGAGCCCGACAGGTCACATGCTTGTTATGGTGGGACATTCCTCCCATCCCCCCCTCATCCCCCCCCCCCCCCAGTTACGCTAGCAACCATGGTGTCTCTGGGCAGGAGAGGAGAGTCTCAGGCCAATGAAGACAAAGTCTGCCTTGGCTGGGTGCTTTCTGTGGCAGGGTGCCTTCTACTGGCCACCTCCTGTAACGCCAGGGCTCTGGGTGGGAGTGGGGCTTACTGTTCACTGCTACTTTTAGCAGAGCTCCATTGTTGCCGGCGCTGGCTTGCCTGGTGTACGTTTCAGGACTTCTGTTTGATCTGCGGTAGGAGTGAGCTACCCGCGCTCTCTTCCTGTTGCTAGGTTTGGTCACCAGCTTCTGTTGGGTGGGGAAATTTAAGACACCCTACCACTGCCTTGTTTTCCCAGGCATAGCATACCAAACCAGCTCACCTTCCATTTACCACTTTTCGGAGTTCTCCTTTGGTTGCCTGTTTAGTTATTTCCATCGTTTATGGTTGTTCTTATCCAGACGAGCAAGAAAAACCAATCTGTGACATCTTGTATGGGCCTGAATTCTATGTTTAACTTTTTAGGAAACTGCTAAACTGTTTTCAAATTAATGGTCTCATTTTACAATCCCAACAGCAGTGAATGAGAAGTCCAGTTGCCCTCACGTCTTTGCCAACACACATCATGGTCAGACTTCTAACTTTTAGTCATCCTAGTGGTTATGTAAGGATTCTCATTGTGGCTTTAATTCCCGTTTTCCTAATGACTAATGATGTGGAACATCATTCATGTGCTTATTTGCCATTTGTATACCTTTTGTGAAATGTTCATTCAAATCTTTTGCCAAATTAAAAAAAAAAAAAACAACCACCTGGGTGGTTGGTCTTGTCATTGAGAAGTAAGAGATCCTTATATATTGTAGATACAAGTCCTTTGCCAGATATGTTTTGCAAATACTTCCTCTCAGTCTGGGGGTTCCCTTTCATTACCTATACAATACCTTTTGAAGAAGCAGTCTTTAATTTTCCAAGTCCAATTTCCTTGTATTTTCTTTTATAGTTTGTATTCTTGTGATTTATTTAAGAAATCTTAGCTCAGAGTGTATTATGCTCTAACAAATGACCACAAACTCAGAAGGTTAAAACAATACAAATGTATTATTTCACCGAAGTTAGTGGGTCAGAAGTCTGGTGGACTTAGATGATTTCTTTGCCCTGTCTCACAAGGCGAATGTGAGTGTTGACTGGCTTGGTTCTTTTCAGAGCCTTCTGGGAAGAATCTGTGTCCAAGGTTAGTCAGGCTATTGACAGATTCTAGTTTCTTTCTGCTGTGGGACAGAGGTCCCTGTTTCCTTGCTGGCTGTCATCTGGGGGCTGACCTTAGCTCCCAGCGGCCTCTTGCCAATTCTTGCACGTGGGTCCCACACATCATAAGCCAACAACAGCACGGCCAATCCTTGTGTCCAAATGTGTATTTTACAACTTCCCCTTCTGCCAATTTCTCTTGCCTCCAGCCAGAGAAAGTGCTTTGCTTTTAAAGGCTCCTATGATTAGATTGGGCCCACCCAGATGAACCAGGATAATCTCTTTAATCTTACAGCCTATAACCTTAATCACATCTGCAGAGATGTGATCTTTATCATCTAATACATTCACAGATTTCGGAGACTGAGGTGTGGGCATCTTCAGGGGACTATTCTTCCTACCATGCAAGGTCACCAAGATTTTCTTCTTGAAGTTTTATTATTACAGCTTTTACACTTAGTTCTGTTAAACACAGATGCTTTTATAGTGGTAAAATACATATATTTTGTTATATTTCATATTTGTTTATTTATGTTTGTATTTGGATATAATTTTTTTTTAACCATATGGAGAGGTATAGATCAAGGTTCTCTTTGTGTCTACGTCTGTGACAATCCTCTCATTCCAGCACCATGTCGGGGAAAAGTTTATCCTTTTCCCATTGTCGTCCTTGGAATCATTAAAAAAAATTAATTAAAAATATATGTGTAGGTCTATTTCTGGATTCTGTTCTGCCCTAATGATCTATTTGTTACCTTTATGCCAATTCCAGTCTTAATTATTTAGTTCTATAAATCTTGTAATATCAGGTTATTCAAATCCTCCAACTTTGTAAAATTTATTTGGGTCTTAAAAGCCTCTGCATTTCTACATAAAATTTATAATGAACTAATGTTACTTAAAAAAATCCTCCGGGGATTTTGTTTGGGATCACATCAAATCTATAGATCAACTTGGGAGCATCGTTAGCTTAATTTAACAATACTGAGTCTTTGAATCCATGAAAATTGTTGTGAACTGAGTTATTTTCTCAAAATTCAAATGTTGACGATCTACTGCCCATGTGACTGTATTTGGGGGTAGATCCTTTATAAATGTAATTAAGTTAAATGAGGTCGTGAGGGTGGGGCCCTAATCCAACAGGACCAGTGCCCTGACAAGAAAAGACACCAGGAGTTCACACACCCAGAGAAGCCATGTGAGGACACGATGACATGATGACACAGTAAGAACCCTCAGGAGAACCCATACTTGCAGACTTGCTGATGCTGGACTATCAGCCTCCAGAACTGTTAAGAAAATAAGTCTGCTGTCTAAGCCACCCAGCCTGCGGCATTTTGTTATTGGCAGCCCAAGCTAATACAAACATACCTCTTTCAATTACATAGGTTTTATTATCTCTGAGAAATATTTTATAATTTTCAGGTTATAGTTACTGCACATCTTTGGTCAAATTTATCCCTGAGTATTTCATATTTTTTGATGCTATTACAAATAGATTTTAAATTTCACATTTTCTATTTATTAAAAGAAAACCTTTTAATTTTAGAATAGTTTCAGATTTATAGAAAAGACAGTACAGTTTCCACATATTCCACACACAGTTTGCCCTACTGTAAACATCTTACATTATCATGGTACATTTTTCATCACAATTATTAAATCAACAATGATACAATATTGTTAACTAACCTCTGTACTTTATTTGGATCTCATACGTTTTCAATATTGTTAACTAACCTCTGTACTTTATTTGGATCTCATACGTTTTCCTCTTTAGACCTTTTTCTGTTCCTAGATCACATCTACAACGCCACATCATATTTAGCCATTATATCTGCTTTGTCCCCTCCGGTCTGTGAGTTTCTCAAACATTCTTTGTTTTTGATAACCTTGAATTTTGAAGAGTCAGGTACTGGTAGAATGTCTCTCACTTTGGGTTTGCCCTGTTTTTCTCATGGTGAGACTGGGGTTGTAAGTGCTTGAGAGGACAACCAGATGTCAAGTACCAATCTCACCAAGTCCTAGCGAGAGTGTGCGCTATCATGACTGGTATTAACCTGCCCCAGGTAGAGTCTGCCAGGTTTCTAAACTGTGAAGTTACTATCTGCCCCCTTTCCATACTCTTCTGAATTCATGAAGTATAGCCCACTCTCAAGGTGTGCAGATTTAATGTACACCACATTGAGAGGAAGTATCTATACAAATTATTTGGAATTTTATACAGGAGATTTGCCTCATTTCTGTTTATTCAATCATTTATATCAGCACGTACTCATGGATATTTATTTTGTACTTTGGATTTTAATTCAATACTAAATTATATTTTTGTTCAAATTGTTTCAGCTTTGGCCACTGGGAGCTCTTTGAGTTTGGCTTCTATTCCTTTGACATTTAAAAAAACTCTTAATTGGTAAAAATAACATAAAATTTACCAACTTAGCTATTTCTAAGGATCCAGTTTAGCAGTGTTAACTATATTCACATGGCTGTGCAAGAGACTTCTAGAACTTTTCCTTCTTGCAAAACTGAAACTATTCCCATCCAGCAGCTCCCCATTTCTCTCCCTGCAGCATTTTGTTTCAGTGAATATGATTATTCTAGGTACCTTAAAACAAGTGGAATCACACAGCACTTGTCTTTTTGTGACGGGGTTATTTCACTTTGTTTAATGTCCTCAAGGCTCATTCTTTTTAAAGTCTGAATAATATTCAGTTGTATGTATATATTACATTTCCCTTATCTGTTTATCCCCCAGTGGACATTTGGGTAGCTCCATCTCTTGGCTGTTGTGAATAATGCTGCAATGAAGCTGAGTGTGCAAATATCTCTTCAAAAATCTGCTTTCAATTCTTTTGGATATATACCCAGAAATGGATTGCTGGATCATATGATAATTCTACTTTTAATTTTTGAGAACCTCTATACTGATTTCCATAGTGACCGTAAGACTTTACATTCCTACCAACAGTGCAGAAGGGTTCCAGTTTCTCTGATCCTTGACAACACCTGTTATTTTGTTCGGTTTCCTCCAATTTTGTGGGTTTGGATTTGAATGCACTTACTCCAGCAGCCAGAGATGTATCATTCAGAGCTCCTTTCAGGAGAATCTGATGTAAGGGGTACAGCTGATTGGCAGCCCCTAGCTACCACATTTTCAGATCCACAGATCAATTATGCTGAGGTCACGGTCCCCCCAGCTGCTCCCAGCCCCTGAGTGAGCAAGGCTCGAGCACAAAGCCAGGTCATTTCTGCCTAACTCTGGACTCTTTCTGAAGGCTGCCTCTCCCTTTGCCCTCTCCCTCTCTCCTTTATCTTTTATGTATGTTTCCCCCAATAAATTCTTGCACATCTAATTTTGTCTTGGCATGTGCTTCTTTGACAAAGGATTTTGGGAAGAAGTCAAATTAGATGTTTAAGTCTACTGTCTTATATATGCAGGAGTTACTGTTAAGCTTTTGTGTTCTTTAAAGATTACAAATTCCAAGTGTCACTGAACTATGGGAGAATGAATTACTTCTAACATATGTATTATCTGAGAGAAAGTTTATTGGTTTGATTTACTGAAACTTAAAATATTCCATCAAATTATGCAGGAAAACGCAGGTAGCGAAAATATATAACATTGTCCATTCCTTCAAGTGATCTCAAATAAGTTTTGAAAGGCCATAGGATGATATAATATATATACTGTACCATTTAAACCACTTCTGTGTTCTATACTTAAAAATTCAAGTACAGAAATATACTGTGAAGTGCTGAGGTAACATTGTAACTCCCCCCAGCATGAATGCATAGGTGTTTAAGGTTGAGTGTGAATACTACTGTAAATTCTCAAGTCACCTGATGAATCAATCCCATTTCAATTTTAGACCAAAAGCAGCATATTATACATGCACCTGAAGGAAATATCTTCTGTGTGTGTATGTGTGTGTGCGCACACGCACACGCGCGCAGGGGACAGGGATGTGCCAGGGAAAGGCTGACTGAAACACACTGATAACAATGTTAGAAGTCTGCTGTCGTCGGTAACACAGAAACATACACAGTCTTCGTGTTCAAACTCTTCATGGGGATTTCTTCTGTAATTTCTAGAATGGAAAGAAAAAGCTTTAAAGAAATCATTTTCTACCTATTCTGGATGAATATTAAAAAAAAAAAAGTTAACTGCCTGGGTAGTAAGAAATCTGGCTTCACCTGAAGAGAAGTCTAAACTTTGTCCCGGCTACTGAGGAAAAGGCTAAGCCCCTGGGATTTCCCGAGTGACAGGAGCATCTTCTGTTACTTACTGTGGGCCCCTCAACACGCCTGATGGCTTAGTCTAACGAGGTGACCTGGGTGCAGCTGGCCACACCAGAAAAACCAACCGTAACGATTCAGGGCGGGAGCTTTGGGTCACACGGTATCACCTGAGACTGAGACCAACCATGTGAGCAATCATACCTATATCCTGAAGCCTCAATGCAAACTCTGGACACCGAGGCTCAAGTGAGCTGCCCTGGTTGGTAACACGCTGTCCATACTCCTGTCATGCGCTGGGGCCAGGAGGAGGCAACGCTGCCCACGGCTCCTTGGGGAGGGACAACCTCAAGTTACATATCTGGATCCTCTCCCAGACTGGGCCCCGTGCATCTCTTCCCTTTGCCTAATTTCCATCCCTTCCCACCAGCTTCCATGAGGTCTGTGAACTCTGCTAGCAAATGATCAAACTTGAGGGTGATTTTTGGGAAACCCTCTGAACTTGCAGTTGGTGCCAGAAGTGACAGTGGTCACATGTGGACTCTTTAGTGTAAGTCTCAGGTTGGAGCCTAACTCTTTACACTTGGGGTTAGAAGTTTTGGGCAGACTTCTGGAGGACTGTGCCCTCCACCTGACTAACTCTGAGTACTGCCCGAGATGCCCCCCCACCCCCAAACAGATATTTCCTATGCCTAGAAGCAATGCCAAGCAAGCAGCCCAGATTTATGGTTTCTAAGTATTAACTCCCTATGACAGGAAGAACAGTCATTTCCAGGTCTGGGGAAGTAAAGAGTACATGATAAACCTAGTACATCTTTCAATGTCCTAGAAAGTAAGAAGTTATCAAAGACTGAAGGCTCAGGTCCAAAAATACAGGAGTCAATATAGCTAAAGATAAAAACTTGAGAGTCCCAAAGTGTAACACAAATGCTATGGCTCAAAACACACTGAATGTATAAAAGCTGAGCGAGAGAGAATAAAATTTTAACAAGTTCTTTCCCTCCTGTGGGGCAGTTTGCTTCTAGCCAGATCTGAATTCAAAGGGAAGGACCAAGTTTTTTTTACAAGTGGCTTTTGTCCTAACAGGAATCCTGGATGTGAAAACACTCTCAAAAGCTGCCCCCTTAACAGAGAACTACAGGAGCTGGAGATGATATTTAGAATAAATAGTGGAACAAGCAAGAAGGCATCAGTGAGTTTCTAAAACTGTGAGCATTAGGTCATCCTTCTAATTTACCAAATTATTAATCTCTTAGGAAAAACAATCTTGAGAGGAAGACTATGATGAAAATGAGGCAGGAGATAACAGATTGGGAAAAGACAGTGGACTGGGAAGAGTAGCAGGCCTCTTGGTTATCTTGGGTAAAGCACTTAACTGTCCAGATTTTACCTACTAAACTTGCCCAGTCAACCTGACAGCAGAGCAGCAAGAATGGAAGACATTTTAAAGGTAAGGTCTGGTTTGTGAATCACAGGTAGCGGTACTATTATCTAATCCACGTGGATGTGACTCTGTCCTTGACCAGTTCAACCAGGTGCCTACGTGTGTGCAGAACAAGCGAGAGGTGATGGCATCCCTTCATTCCCAGCGCCCAGCTGCACCCGGTGACCAATGGGTTTGAGGGATAAGAGACAGAAGTTAAGAATGTGTCTGAAGTTTCACACAAGCTCATCAAAGGAGGAAACTACATTTATAATTGATCTTTATTACCAAACCGTAATGAAAGAACCAACTGTGTCGGAGAGTGAAAAAGTCTTGTGCAGACCCTGAAGCATTAGACAATGGTGAGCCTTGGAGGATCTGAGCAGGAGAACAGCATCAAGGGGCTGTTCATGAAGACAGTCTTGGCGGAGGGATACAGGCTGCAGACAGGCTGTTCTCAACAGACGATGAGGCCCTGACACTAAGGAGGGGTAAAGAAGACAGATCTGAAGCCTAACAGCTGTGCTTCATGATAGAGAGAAAAAGACTTTCATTTTTCACAATGTAGCAGAAAATGTCAAAGTACAATATAAAACATTAATTTAACAAAATTAATAAACAGCCGAGGGAGGAAGAAACAGAAAAATCCACAAGAGGCCAAAAAAAAAGTGAATTCCAAGAGATACCTGAACATTAAGATTTTCTGGTGGTCCTGGAGGCTTAAAGATTTGGCACTAAAGGCCAAGAAAGTGAGACGAGAAAAAGCTTAGGGTCTACACAAACTGGGACGTCCAATGAAACCACTTTCAAAAAACTGAAAAAGGAACCCATGCTAAAAGGAGTAGTTTCAAAAAGACCCTTCACCACAGAGAAAAACATTAAGAGAACGTTGTGGGTTTTATAATAACCTTCCAAAAGATAAGGCCATGCTCCAATTCCCGCAAACTGTGATTGTGACCTTTTTTTTGAAAAAGGAAAGACAGACCAAAGAGGTGGTAATGTGGTCACTGAAGCAGAGATAAAAGTGATGTGGCCACAAGGAAGCCTGGAACCACCAGAGGCTGGAAGAGGCAAAGAACGAATTCTCCCCCAGAGAGCAGTTCTGCCGACACCCTGATTTCAGACTCCGGCCTCCAGATCTGGGAGAGAATACATTTCCGTGGTCTTAATCCACCTAGGTTTTGGTAATTAATGCACTAGACACAGTAAACCAATACACAGAATTTGCCCCACCTCGCCTTGGTTTAGGGAGAGAGAGAACACGTTGCTGTGAGAATTCTGGCCCTCTGAATGACTGGGACACTAACACATTTTAAACACTCTCTGTGGCCCAGAATGACTGGGGACAATGTCCCTAAAGAATTAAAGAAATGCTCCTTTAAACTGGGTTTTAACCGAAACATCACAAGACAAACAGCCACAATCAACTTTGTCAGAACTCTGGAAAGCAAGTTCATCACTACTCGGCCTGCCTCCAAGAAATGCCAAAGGGATCCTTCAGGTTGAGATGAAAGGATGCTAGACGGTAACCCAAAGCCATACTGTCGCATTTTTGGTTTTGAACTCTAGTTTTTGTTTTCTACCTGATTTAAAAGTGGATACATAAACACAATTAAGAATTTATGTTTTGGGGCTCAAAATTATAAACATATAGTTTCTGACAAGACTATAAATGGGGGCAGAGCTGTATATAAGCAGAGTTTTTGTATGCTATTAATATCAAACTGGTACCAATTCAAACTAGACTCTTATAAATTTAGGATGTTAATTGTAATCCCCATGGTAAACACTAACATCCTTAAAAAAATTGCACAAGAGGAAGTGAGGAAAGAATCAAAATAGCACAGTACAAAAAATCAACTAAAGCCAAAATGGAGGGAATAAAGCCAAAAAAGGTTCAAGGCTTCCAGAAAAAAAATCCCCCAAAATGGCAGAAGTATCCATTTTTTCTTATCTGCTGTTTGCTTACTGAACAAGAGACTAACTGACCTGGGGAAAGGGAAATGGTCAGCTCTACCCCCTGTAACCTTCCTTTCCCATATAAAGAGGAAATAGTAAAAAGCTGACACCTGTGACGGTCACAGCCCAGGGGCACAGGTTCACTAAAGACTGAAAAATAATCATAAAATTATAGAACATTGCCCGAACTTCTCCTCCCACCCCTCACTACAACATCGTACAGGCTCCTGTGTGGTAAAATGGCGTTACAGCAGACAGAACGGGCAAGAATGTGCAAGAACTGTATTTAAAAAGGAATCTTTAGGGCAACCGTAAGACAACAGAAGGGATAAAAACCCTTATTTCGTCAGAGGAAATTTGAGCCTCTGGCACCTACAGCTACAGGAAACAATAAAAAGAGGAACTCTTAGCCAGATAAACATAAACCCTCTCGCTAAAGGCCTATTTACCTCAGTTCCTTTTCCTCACTACATCACGTATGGCTATCCACCAAATACTACAGGGTGTTCTAACAGGGAAAAAACACGCTAGGAAGACACAGAGCAAGCATCACAACCAGACTCAGACATGGCAGGGATCTGGGAATCACCAGACGGGGAATTCAAAATAACTAGGGTGAATGTTAAAGACGCTAATGGAAGGGGTGGACAACCTGTAAGAACAGATGGGCAATGTAAACAGAAAGATGGAAATTCTAATCAAGAATTAAAAGGAAATGCTAAAAATCCGAACACTGCAACAGAAATGAAGAATGCCTTATACCGAAAAATTTATAGCTAGGTGTAGGATGTTCAGATTGCAGAAAATCAAAGATAAGATGTAACTTTGGAAAAGACAAAGTCCAGCAATTTCCCACCAGTGCTAGGAGACACACAGCTTGCCTCAGAGAGTCCAGTAAACCCCAGGCGGTGAGGCTGTATAAATAAAAGGACAGAAGCGTGAAACATTTTGAGTTGGGATGGCAAGAAGGACGGCTATAAACAGGGGAAAATAAACAGATCCCATCAAGGGAAACGATTTGAGGAAATGACTCCAACAGAGGGACGACAGAGCAGAACTCGGGGGGAAGGCTGAAACGTCAACAAAGAAGCTGTTAGAAGCACCACAGAAGCTGAGATCACCGAAGTGGATGATGTAAGGGTGAGCGTGAGAGAGCAAACATATACCTGCAGACGCTAGCCGGTGCCTCGTCCCAAATCTGTTTTCTGACTTATGGAATAGAGAATATGCCAACTAATGACCTAGCTCTTCACACTTTAAAGTAGCTCACAGAGAAAAGACGTGCTCTATAAGTGGTAAAGGGGGAGGTACACTGTCAGATTTAAGTGCCCTTCAAGCTGTTATCAGTATTATAAAATGAGAATATTTTGATTCTCGGGGAAGAGGGCAATTTTAAGATCAGCAAGCAGGCTAACTTACCTAGAAGCATGTATTTTAAATAGCATACCAATATAATTTTAAAGATATTTCCAAAGCAAAAAGTAATCGTCCTTTTAATTATTATTATTTTTTAAACATTTACAGCATGGCAAATTTCTGAAGAAAGAGCGAAAAAAGAGATAGCACTAGTACTATGTCTCATACATATAATGTATAAGTGATTGGTGGCATCCAAATCTATTTCTAATAAAACAGAAACAAAAACAAAAAAAATTTAGCATGTTCTATAATCTCCTTACCGTCTGTTTGAGTCTCATTCAGAAACAGCTTTAGCTTCCTGCTCCGGAGGCCAAACACCTTGGCTGCTTCAGACAGAAGACCTTGGTGGGTAAGCCCATTCTGCCCAAGTGGGTTTTCAAGGAGGAGAGTGCCCACTGTTCCCATTAAACACTCTACAGAAGAAAAGACAAACTGGGTTAAATCCTGAGCGCTCTCCACTGGCTACTGCATCCCTGATGGAGGTGGTGACTCGACAGCTCTAACGGACAGAACTAAAGGCTCTGAAAGCCGGCAGTCGGTACAACAGCAAGACTGGGATTAATTATAGTCCGCAGAAACAGCCTTACATACTTCACAGGGGAGAAGAGGAAAGGGAAGAAGAAAAAACTAGTATAAAAGTCCAGCAGTTTAGGGAAGAGATATTCGGTAAACAGTTAAACGAAGACCCTCAAGACGGTAATATACGTGCACAATGAGGGCCCCAAAATATCAAGGAAAAGTAAGACTCAATCTAGTCTATTGATCAAGGCATGGATATGTACAACAGTTCTCAGAACGTTTTCCAAGGAAAAATAATGAGGCAAAAAGAAAAACTAAAATGTTTTGGCATTTAAACAAATTCAGCTTCATTTAGCTGTAATTTTTACCTAAACCAATTTATCTCATTTCCTGACCATGCCAGATGGAGCGGTGTTTCTACATTAACATACCAAAAGAAACAAGCCAGGAGTGTTCCCCCAAGAAGTGTGGGAGTCTATACTTTAACTTACTGGGTTGAAGCTGACTTGAAACATCCATATAAATAAGAGAGATTGAACATTCATAGCAGCACTGTCTACAATAGCCAAGCCATGGAAGCAACCTAAATATCCATCGACAGATAACTGGATAAAGAAGTTGTGGTATATTTATACAATGGAATACTACTCAGCCATAAAAAAGAATAAAATAATGCCATTTGCAGCAACATGGATGGACCTAGAGATTGTCATTCTAAGTGAAGTAAGCCGGAAAAGAGAAAGAAAAATACCATATGATATCACTCATATGTGGAATGAAAAAGAATAAGAATAAGAAGAAGAAAAGGACACTAATGAACTCATCTATAAAACAGAAACAGACTTGCAGACATAGTAAATAATCTTATGGTTACCGGGGGAAAGGGGATGGGAAGGGATAAATTTGCAAGTTTGAGATTTGCAAATGTTAGGCACTATATATAAAAATAGATTAAACAAAAAACCAAAACAAGTTTCTTCTGTATAGCACAGAGAACTATATCTTGTAATAATCTTTAATGAAAAAGAATATGAAAATGAATATATGTATGTATGTGCATGACTGGGACATTGTGCTGGACACCAGAAATCGACACATTGTAACTGACTGTATTTCAATAAAAATACAAGAGAGATTGATACATTAAAGAAAATCTTGACACTCAACATTTTAACCTGCCTACTGAGGGTGTTCAGCGGGGGGAGGCACGCACCTTGGGGGTCTGCATTCAAGAGCTGCAGGTTGATATATTGACAGAGAAGAGCACTAGGACTGTCGATCACAGCGGGAGTTGATCCTCCGGTCACACAAAGTGTTTTTCCATTCAGACTCAGTAAGTTGGTTTGGTTCTTTATTTCTAACAATGACAACAGAAACAACAAAAAAATCATTCTTAGGCGCGGTTGTGCGCGGGGCTGCCAAAATGTCCTCCAAGTACGAGCCGTCGCGCCTAGCCACTCAACCCGCTACCCTCGACCCAGCTGAATACGACGTATCTCCGGAAGCCCGGAAGGCACAAGGCGAGCGGTTGGCCATAAGATCCCGGCTTAAACGAGAGTACCTACTTCAGTACAACGACCCCAGCCGCCGAGGGGTCATCGAAGATCCTGCCTTGATTCGCTGGACCTACGCAAGATCATCAAATATCTATCCCAATTTCAAACCCACTCCCAAGACCTCACTGTTAGGAGCTCTATTTGGAATTGGGCCCCTCTTCTTCTGGTTTTATGTTTTCAAAACTGACAGAGATAAGAAAAAGAAGCTTATCCAGGAAGGAAAATTGGATCGAACATTTAACATCTCATATTAAGTCTGGCAATGATGATTATATATACTATTGTTTAAATAAATCTGTTAATCATTAAATAAAAAAAACAAAAAATCATTCTTTCAGGGGGAATAGTTCAGTGCTGAAGTCATTCACTTTCTCCTATTTAATTACTAAACTATCATGTATCTTTCCAGTGAAACTTTCCACTTAATTTCTGTTTACCAAAGGACACTGCCTTTCCTATAAAGTCAGACTTTAATGACATGCAAATAGTAGGAAATCTTAATGTTGCAAAATAGCATAATATTCATAACTTAAAACATAAGGCAAATTGTTTTTTCCCCCTTTTAGTATGTTTTTCTGCGTATTATAGCTCCTCTTAAAATTTCCTCCTGTATCAGAATCCTAAACTCTATCATGAAAACAAGCCTTATATTAAAAAAAGTTAATTATGGTCAGAAGACAAATTATTTGACTAATGAACATACGTAGAAAAATAGACACACAGAACACACATTTCATTTATATACAATTAAACATTGCTTAGGGTAGAAGTTCAGCTACAGCCACTGTGCCACTAAGGTCAACGTGGGGCCCAGGTGCTGCTCAGCTTTCCCAGGCTGCTGCTCGCTGGGTCAGAGGGGACAGCACGAAGCCCACACTCCTCCAGTGCTGTTCCAACTTTCGAGCCAGGTGCATGAGTGACCCTCTGGCAAAGCTCCCTCTGCAGGTCCCCTGACAGGCGGTGTTAGATGTGGCTACACAGATGTGAGCTCCAGTCTGTCCTTGCTTCTCATCCTACGGTGACTTCAGATAGAGACCCAAGCTGTCCCCTGACCTACTTGCCAGCTCCCCTTGGCGGATCCTGGTCAGAGGTTTTCCGCAGATCCTCCAGTGAACCACCCTTCTTCCAGACCTTTATTTCCTCAGTTTCTCCCACATCATGTTTGCTTCCCTTATCCAGCCCTTAACTGATACGTGGAACAGTAAAGGTTTTCCACGGTGCTTCTCACAACTTACAACCCAGCAGCTGAATGACAGTTCCTAGTACACAGTATCCCTGACAACACTGGATACTGTGAAATTTTCTAGCTTTTGCCAGTCTGGTTGCACGTAATAGTACCTCATGGTGGTTTTTACCATTGAGGTTCAGCAGTTTTCCCTTTATTTTTTGGCCATTTAGATTTCTTCTTTTAAGCTATTTGTAAGTTTCTGAAAATTGTATTAGTTTCCTACAGCTGCTGTAAGAATCACAATCTAGGGATTGGTGAGCGGGATGGCTTCAAACAACAAAAATTGGTCTCACAGTTCTCTGGAGGTGAGAAGTTCAAAATCAAGGTGTCAGCAGGGCCATGTTCCCTCTGAGGCCTGTACAGGAGTTCTTCCTTCCCTCTTCCCAGCTTCTAAAGGCTCCAGCAACCTTTGGTATCTCTTGGCTTGCAGGTTTGCCTAATTCTAACCTCTGCCTTTGTCCCCATAGCCTTCTCCCTGTATGTTTCCGTCTCCACATGGCCCTCTTCTTACAAGGACACCAGTGAGCCCCATTCCAGTATTACTTTATTTTAACTAATTACATCTGCAATGACCCTATTTCCAAAGAAGGTCACATTCTTTGAATAAGGATAAGGACTTCAATGTATCTTTTTTGGGGAAGGAGTCGGGGATTGGGTGGTGATGTCACAATTCAACCCATGACAGTGGGAGGAAATGTACTTACAATTCTTTACAATTTTATTTAGGCTTGTCTTATTGAGAATCTGGATTTAGCAAGATGCAGGCACTATGTTTAATAAAGTTAAAACTCACCGGGAAGTCTCTGAAGCCTAGAGTGTATCACATGGCTGACAGGTAAGAGGGTAGCATTAGAACCTTCATCTAGTAAGTCCAGGGTTCTGTCAGCCACAGTACACAAAGGAGGCACAGAGAGACACCCTGCAGGCAGGCACTGCTGGAGAGGCTGGCCCTTGACTCACAGAGTCGGGATCAAGGCCGAGGTTATGCAGCATGACGGCTATCAAAGCAAGACCTTCACTGATATACCTCGTGTCAAAGCATATGGGTATCTTTTGACTTTCCACACACCTGTTTCACCATGGAAGACAGCCAGCTCTGTGTTTTTTACATCAAAAATGCTAGTAACAACATTCTTCAGCTTTAAAAGGTCCAACCTATTATCGCCTTTTGGATTTTCCAGAAGCAATACTCCACCTAAAAAGCCACAAATATGAATGAAGGAAAAAAAAAAGTTAAATTTGAATGCAAAGGGAAACACATCATCAGTATACTTTCTTTGGTAAATGTCTATTCATGTCTTTTCCCATTTTCTAATTAGATTTTTTAAACTGTTGAGTTTTGAGAGTTCTTTAAGTATTCTAGACACACACTTTGTTGGATATGTGGTTTGGAAAAACTCAGTCTGTAGTTTGGTTTTTCATCCTCTTCACAG
Source organism: Vicugna pacos (assembly GCF_048564905.1). Lineage (NCBI taxonomy): Eukaryota > Metazoa > Chordata > Mammalia > Artiodactyla > Camelidae > Vicugna > Vicugna pacos. The sequence goes on from NC_132990.1 coordinate 2,003,533, forward strand.
GATCTTTTGCAAAGCAGAATTTAAAATTTTGATGAAGTTCAATTTATCAATTTTTCCTTTTATGAACGGAGCTTTTGGTATCAAGCCTTAAAAACTCTTTGCCTAGTCCTGAATTCTAAAAATTTGCTCCTTCCCCTAAAGTACATAACATTTCCTAGAAGCCACGAAGCGGCTTTATGTTTGACCATTGTTATACTTAATATACACAGCTACTATTGTCTATTTACAGAGATAATTAAAACTAATTATATTTGGGGAAGTCTCTGTAAACCTATCAAAACTGGGGAATTTATCATCCAGCAGTCCATTAGTTTGATATTCTGCCATCAAAATTTTTAAGGTGCAATTTTCAGAAGAATGTATTTTGTATTTTTAGTGTTAATAATAGTGAATTTTCTTGTAGTCGCTGCAAGTGCAAGATTATTTCTTCATAATTTAGTACCCTTTAATAAACACATTAATATTTATCAAAAAAATAAATAAAAATTTGCTCTTTTTTCCTAAGTGTTTTATAGTTTTATACTTAAGTTTGTGATCCATTTTAAGTTAATTTTTGTATAAGGTTTAAGACTTCGATCTAGGACTTCTTTTTTTGCATATAGGTATCTAATTGTCTAGTACCATATAATGAAAATACTCAATTGAATTGCTTTTGCTCCTTCTTCGAAAATCATTAGGCCACATTTTGTGGTCTGTTGTGAGTCTATTGTTGTGTTCTCTAAGCTGTGACACTGATTTATGTGTCTGTTCTGCGACCATGCCACACAAGTCTTTGGATAAGTCTTGAAGTTGGGGAGAGTGATTTCTCCCACTATATTCTTATTTTTCAAGTGTTTGGCTATTTTTATTTCTACTTTCTTTTGAGGTAATTCTGTCTGTATCTGTAACAAAATATTGCTGAAGATTTAACAGGAATTGAGTTAAACTTGTGTATTAATTTGGGGAGAACTGGCATGTTCACTATACTGAATTTTCTAATCCATGAATATGGCATATCTCTCCATTTATTTTGATCTTTGGTTTTTTTCATCAGTATTTTGTAGTTTTTGGCATAAAAGTCCTGTATATGTTTTATTAAATTTATACCTAAGTATCTCTTTTTTGAGCAACTGTAAATGGTATTATACTTTAAATTTCATTCCCCACATATTTACTGGTAGAATACGGTAAATACTGATGTTTATATGTTTATCTTATACCCTGTGAATCTGTTTTTTCTTTTTCTCTTTATAAGCAATATGACTTTTTTAAAAAAAGTGATGATTTTATTCAATTACTCTGGAAACAAATCCTCCCAATTAAAGCCGAAACCCAAACAGTATTATAAAACTAGCCAAAATACTTAAAAATAAGAAAGTAAAGACCAATCATAATTTTCCTCCTTACATGAGTGCTTTCAGCCAAACAGTAAATTACAAACCATACCACATCATGCTGACACAGACGATAAACTGTGCTTACATTTGTAACTATTCCCGGGAAGATAATCTTGTTGGAGTAGTGGGTTCCTCTTCCTAGTTGCTGGGTCAGGTGGCCCAGGAAGAGGCAGTACTGAAGTCAGCAGATGGGGGAGCTAGGTCCCACCTGTTTTTGTCACTGCTCATTTTGCTGGCCCCTGTGACTAAAGCTGACACAAAGTCCTGGCCTTGGTGACGCTGCTTATGCACATGCACTGCTCCTGTGCCTAACTCCTTCCACAGGAGCACCTGTTGTGACCTGGACAGACACAATGTTGGCAATGATGGACCAGCTCACATGCCACACATCACTGTGTGGCCGTTGCGAGGACCATACGGTGCCTGAAGCATCATCACAGGTCCAAACGGACACCCGAACACTCTGGGAACAGCTGGTGATAGTGCTGGTGAGCAAACCAACGGAAGGGTCCCCAGGACACACCTCAATCTGTAGACGCCTTAGAATTTTCTATGCAGACAATCATGTCATCTTCATACACAAACAATTTTATTGCTTCCTTTCTGATCTGTATGCCTTTTCTTTTTGTTTCTTTTCTTTTCCTGCCTCATTCCACTGGCAAGTACTTCTAGTACAATGCTGAGTGAGAGTAGTGAGAACGGTGTCCTTGCCTTGGTCCTAGTCTTAGGTAGAAAACATTCAATCTCTTCTAGTCAAGTATAGTATTAACTGTAGGTTTTTCAATAGATGCTCATTATCAAGTTGTTGAAATTCCTCTGATTTTCTTAGTTTTTTTTTTAATCATGAATGGATACTGAATTTTGTCAAATGCTTTTTCTGTAACAATTAGTATAATCTTCTACTCTATTAACCTGTTAATGTGATAGATTAAACTGACTGGTTTTGGATACTGAACTAGCCTTGTAACTGTGGAATAAACCTCACCTGTCACAATGCATAACTGTATATATAACTATTTTCTACTTAATTTTTTGGCAAGAATTTTACATTTATATTCAGAAGAGATATTGGTTTGTAGTTTTCTTTTTTTTACTTTTTGTATCTGGTTTTGGTGTCGATACTACCTTAATAAAGTGAGTTGGGGAGTGCTCCTGTGCTATTTTCTGGAAGAATCTGTGTAGAACTGGTGTTTATTTTTTTAAAGTCTGTTGAATTCTCTAGCAACACTATTTGGATCTGGAAATTTCATGAGAGTTTCATTTCTTTTTAATTGAAGCATAGTTAATTTCATTTTTTAACTGCCATCTCTTTTACTTGTTTCCTCAGTCTCTTTTCCTCCCTTTCCCAAGACAAACTTATCATGAACATTGCTTCTCAAGTCTATGTTTTCAAATTTCATAATTCTATATATTTATTCAATAAACAATGCATGGCGATGGATTTTGTTTCTAAAATTTATGTGAATGATACCCTATTATAGATATAATTATGAAACTTGCTTTCTTTGTTAAAATGTTTGAGATATAGAACAAGTTATAGAGATACATTTTCATTACTTTTAACTGGTATGTGGTATCCACTTTGTGAATGTATTTAAATCCCTTTTTGGACATTTTTATTGTGCAACACCATCAGTAACAGCTGTGATAGTCTTAGACTCAACCAATCAAATTTTGAGAGTTTTAAAATTATGAATTCAATCTCCTTAACAGCGACAGGGCTACTGAAACTATTTCATGTGAGTAAGTCAGAGGTAGTTTGTGCTTTTTGAGAAACTGGCTTATTTCATTCAAATTGTCAAATTTCTGTGTAGAGAGCTGTTCATAGCACTTATCTTTTCGATCAGTCTGTACTGGTGTCCTGTTTCATTCTTGATATTGGTAATTAGTGTTTTCTTTCGTTCTGTATCAGTCTCACTAGAGGTCTGTTGGTTTTATTAATTTTTTCAAAGAACCACATTTTTTTGTTTCATTATCTTCTTCATTGCTCTCTTGTTATCAAATGCACTGACTTCTGCTCTTATTTTTTATTTTATCTTTCTTTCTGCTTGCTTAATTTTTTTTTAGTTTCTTGAGGTTGGAACTTAGATTATTTGAAACTATCCTTTTTTTCTGTTAGTTTTCAGAGATACAAACTAGCTGTAATCTACATATTTTGATGCTGTATTTTCTGTTTTAATTTGGTTTTATGCATTTTTTTTCCTGGACACTTTTTCCCTGATCATGAACTACTTAGGAAGTTTGTTCTTTAGTTTTCAAATGTATGGGAATTTCGCTTTTATCTTTCTGTTACTGAATTATAGTTTGACTCTACTGTGGTCAGAGAACACACCCTATATGATTTCAACTCTTTAATTTGCTGAGGTCTGTTTTATGGTCCAGGCTATAACCTATCTTGGTAAATGGACCTTGAATAAAATGTGTAGTCTTCTCCTGCTGGGTGGGGTGTTCCATAAATACTGATTAGATTCTGATACTCTGTCTAGCTCTTCTGTCAATTGTTGAAAGAGGTAAACTCAACACTCAAACTGTAACTATGGATTTTTCTGTTCTTGTTTAAGGTCTATCAGTTTTTGTTTTATGTTATCTAGGATCAAGTTTTCCTTTGGACTGACATTTGTATCATTATTTAATACCACTGGTAATTTTCTTTGCTATGAAGTTTACTTTACTGAAATGAACACAGACACCCCTGCTTTCTTTGACTAATGTTTGCACACTAGATCCTCTTCTAGCCTTTTACTTTCAACCTATCTATTTGGTTATATTTAGGGCTCCTCTTATGTACAGCAAAAAGCTGGGTAATGTGTTTTTATCACTCTGCAAACCTGTGTTAATTGATATATTTAGACCATTTACATTTAGTAATAATTAATGTTTAAGTCTTCCATTTTATTTTCTGCTTTCTATTTGTTTTTTCCCCATACTTTCTGTGGATTCCTTGAACATATTTTAGAATCTTATTTTTATTTGTTTAGTGTTTCTGGATGTATCTCTTGGTGTAGTCTTTTTCAGTGGCTGCACCAGGTGGTACACTGTATATACACAACTACTAGTCCACCAGTGTTGACATTTTTTCAGTTTGAGAGAAGTGCAGAATTTTTACCTCCCCTTTACATTCCTTTGCTCTTTCCTATTTATAATTGTCTTAAATATTCTTTGCATGTGAATTAAGATGTTAGTTTTTGTTGCAGCCATCAAACATAATTTAGAAAATTGAAGAAAAGTCTGTTGAATTTACCCATATTTTGCTTCTTCCCATTGTTCTTTCTGTTGTTCTGATATCCCTTGAGTTCCTCTTTTTATCATTTCTTTCTGTTTTAAGAATTTCCTTTAGCTATTCTTTTAGGATAAGCCTTGCTACTAACAAATTCTTTTAGTTTACCTTCATTTGAGAATGTCTTGATTTTCTCTTCACCCAGAAAGAAATTTTTGCTTGATACAAACTTCTGGGTAGATGGTAATCATCTTTTAGCATTTGAGAAATACTATCCTTTTTATCTTTTGACCTCCATGGTTTTTGATAAGAAATTCAGTATCAATCAAATTGTTTCTCCCTTACAGGTTAGGTGTTGCAAACATTTCTCTCACTGCTTTCAAGATGTTTTGTCTTACATTTTCAGAAGTTCTAGTATGTTATATGTGATGTGCATTCTTTTGGGTTTATCTTGTATGATGTTTTCTCAGCTTCTTAAATCTGTAGGCTTAAGGGTTTTGCCAAATTTAGGAAGTTTTCAGATGTTATTTCATTGAATACCTTTCAGGCTTATCTTTTGTTCTCTTCCTTTCAGAATTCAGGACAAGAATACTGAAGTTTTATTATCATCCCATACATCCTTGGGGTTCTGTACTTTTCTTTTTTAGCTTCTTTTTTTTTGTTTTAAACTTTGCTATTCACATTGGGTAATTTCTCTTGTTCCATCTTTCAGGTTATGAATTCCTTTCTGTCTCTTCTATTCTGTTGTTGAGCCTTTCCACTGAGTTTTTGTGTTTTAATTACTGTAGTTACCAGTTCTAAAATTTTAATTTGATCCTTTGTATCTTCTATTTCTTTGCTGAGACTTTCTATTTTCCATTTGTTTCTCTATGTTTGTAACTGCTCTGTGAAGCACTTTTATTATGACTGCTTTACGTTCTGTCAGATAATGTGGACATTTCTGTCATCTTGATGTGACTTTTTTCATTCAGTTAAGATTTTCCTGGTTCTTGGCATAATGAGTAATTGTCAATGAAAACCTGAACATGTTAGGCATAATGAGACTGGTTCTTACTGAAATCCTTCCTGTATTTTAGCTGACTTTGATCTCACCTGGGCAGGCACAGGGGAGAACACTGCTTCATTACTGCTTGGTGAGAGAAGTCCAGGTTCCCTACTCAGCGTGCACTGGTACTGAGGTCAGGACTCCTTGTCACTTCTGGGGCACAGGGGTGGGGGTGGGGGTGGGGGTTGTAAAGTGGTGCAAGGAGGAAGTTCTGACTCTCCTCTAGACCTCCACAGATACCTCCCTGGCCACAAAGAGTAGGAGTGTCTCCTTACTGCTCCCCACGTGGCCTTCACTGACACCTTGACAGGGTAGTGGGGATACGTAGCCTCATGACTACTGGGCAGTGGTGAGGGGAAGGGATGCCTTGTTATATTGCATGATAGCGATAGAAGTCCAGGCTCTCCACGTGGCCCACAATGACACTACTGGGCAAAAGAGCTCATTATCACTTAGGCAGGATGGATGACCCGGCTCGCTGCTTGGTGTTCTCTGACCATGGCAGTGGTCTGACCATGGCAGTGGGGGCTTGAGGCTCCTCAGCCTGGCCAAGGTCTAGGCTTCCCACTTGGCTTTTGCTGGTGTGAGTGGTGGTGCAGCCACAGTTTCTTCCGTCTTGTTTGGCTGGAGTAGAGCAGTTATTGTCTAGACGACTTTTTGTCTTGCTAGGTTGCCCGTTTCCTGGCCCCGCCCAGAGAGAGCAGGATTTTGTTGGGGTGTTTAGGTCCATGCTCACTGGTGTTCCAGGTTGCCAGCTTCTTCAGCTACAAGCTGGGATACATAAAGCAAAAAGAAAAACCAGGGAACCCTCTACTGTTTTCTTACTTGTTCTCAAGGCCCCTAACGGGTCTACCTTCTTCCCTCCACCGAGTCTTCTTATGCTTATTTTTAATATATTGTTATGTCTGGGACGTTTAGCTGTACTTTGTGGGAGAAACTGGAAAAGCATGCCTACCCTATCTTCCTAGGAGTGCAAGTTCAACCATTTACTTCTGTGGATTCATTTTTGATAACAATTAGAAAGAAAAGGCAACCCAATTTTACCAATTCTCTTCAAACAGCCTTAAAGACATTCATAGATGTAATTAAAAAAAAAAATACAAACCACGGAGTTCACTTACTCTTATTCTGCTCACTGCCATTTGTACAGATGTTAAGATTGACATACGCACAAGCTGGGCCAGGCGTGGATGATCCTCTGGTGAGTGTAAGTTCCAGGTCAGACCCTTTTAACTGAACACGTGAGAATATGTGACTGCAGCATCTGACCAGTGTCAACAATTAAGACGGCAACCACTTAGTAAGAAAAGAGCTCTATACGATTCTGAGAGCATACTCAATCTCTTTACTGAAACAGTCAAGAGCTATAATTTTTCTCCTCATTTTCTCTTTTTAACTTATGCTTTAAAATATGCAAAATAGAAAATGAAACCATTTTGTAACTTGCCCTGCTTGTCTGGTTCAGGTTGTCCCAAACAAAGTAGGAATGAGACCAGGAACCAACAATTGAATAAATGACTAACCGACACAGAATTTCCCTTGTTATAAATAACCTGCTTCTGAATTATGGGCCAGTATCTTCCATGTCTTGGTCAGATTTTTATAGTTAGATCTAAAATGTAGCAATAGGAAATGAAAGCGTAATTTTATGTTTAATCTACTACCATAAAAGTTAACTGCTTTTCAAGTCAATTGCTGTTTACTTTTAAAGTCAGTCCCAGAATCCACAATGTTGACTTTTCCAGTTTTAGATAAAACAGCACCATACAGCCGTCTAACCTGGCAATTCTTTCATGAATCCTGGTTATCTTCCCCAAGAGAACGCCCATGAGAACAGCTCTAATTCTCCTTCCTCTCTTCTGGACCTCATCTCTTTAATCCCTACTCACTACTGTCCAGAGTAATATTTCAGGACTAAGTACTGTATTAATTGCTACTGGGAGACAGACTATCAAGATATGACTCCATAAACTTAACATAAAATCTAATCCTAAATCTCTTAATAGTTCAAAAGAAATCAGAACTCACAACTCACCTGCATTTTTTCTTGAATAAGGATTTTATCTGATGTAGGAACAGGATATGGTTTCAAAGGAGACTTTATGGTGGCAAATATGAACTCTGTGTGGCTTTTGATAACATTATTCAGATACTTTCCTTCAGAATTTGCTTTATAATAAACTGTTATTTCATCAGTTGGAACGAGATTGCACTGAAAGCACATAAAGAGAATTTAAAAGGGAAGCATATTTGTCAATCAAATCGTAGGTGACTGTTAAACTGGGCTGATGATCCCACACTGAGTCATTATGGAAGGGTCCAGCATCCTGATCAATTCTCTGAAGAAAGGAGTGATCAAGCAAGAACTCACAAAGCGCTAAACCAAGACAGAACTCACGAGCACTCCGCTGTCTGCTGGAGTGGCCGCCTCAGACCCTGAACTACAGGTCTCAGACACCTGGCCTAAGGAGGACCTGGGGTAGAAGCTACCTGGCTCTCTCACCTGGTGGGGGCGGGCAATGGGCTCTGTGCACCTGCCCGGGCTCCCAGCTTCTGAGTGAGGAAGAACCACCCGACTCTGCCCAGATTCAACAATCTCTCCCCTGAGCTAGATGCCCTTCTACAATGACTGCATCTCTGCCCTTCCTTAGAGACACCCAGTGTCATCTCTGATGACCTTCTGTGCCAGTCAGGGGGGCTATGTATCCAGAAGACAGTTTTGTGGAAGCCCTAAGGAACTGAAAAAGAAGGACAAGGAGCACAGGTTGGCTGAAAGCTCCTGATCAGAGAATCAAAAGAGCCACATCCAGCTTGGGAGTGAGCAAGGAGGGGGAGGAAGGGGCCTACCTCTCCTGAAGGGTACAATCTGAATGGACCCCAGATCAGTGACTCATTATCATCAGTGAGTTACTATGGTTTATAATACCTGCCTCTCTCTTCCTCAACAAACGAAAACCAAACAAAAAACCCCAAAGAAAACCCCCAAACAGTAGCTTGTTCTTAATCTGACAAACTGACCTTTTTGCGGAGTTTCTGGATGCGATTGATGACTTCCCGAGCCATTCCTTCATCCACCATTGCCTGGTCAGGGGTGACGTCTAAGAGAACCAAAGCCTGTACAAACGAATGGTGCACACTGTGACAATCAAATATGAACTATCTGTTCTTTCAAACTCAGCAAAATGGTATTAAAACTAAATTCTGAGAAGTCTATAATGCATCACTATATAGTAACACAACTGAGCCAAAGACATAAAATTAATGTCGTTTTTTAATAGTTTGGGTCCTCTGTAAACAGCTGTTCCTTCATCTCAGAAGGTCCAGCTTTTCATTTTTCTTCTGTAGGGTGCTGCTTACAGGAGAAGTTGGCTTTTAAGAGAGTCTCTTGTGTAACTCTGCTTTTTGCCTACCTAAAAAATAATACCAACTCTTCTAATAAATAAAATCACCAACCATAAAGCTCTTACAGCAGCACAGCTTTTCACAACGGATTCACCAAAAACAAGTGGACTGAAGGCCTCAAAGCTGCCATCTCTTGTTTTCATTAACCATGACCCTTTTCATCCTTTGGTTTATTGGTGTGATTCAAGACACAATTTCCACAATGGACCACAGTACTTTTTTTTATTATGATTTAAATGGCCACCTTCATGTTAACGTGATCTACTTTTCTATCTCATCTGTCCTAAAGGTTGTCAATGATGACATGGTAGTAACAACAGTGACACTTCCATTATAGAGTGGAACGTACTTGTAAATTAGGCACCATCCCATTTGTATTTTTGAGGACACTCCCATCAGAGAAGTTAACAAAACTTGTTCCACTTTGTGAAGGCAGAGGAGGTAGAATGGGAAATGGATGATGAGCCAGGGCAGGGCAGCCACGGCCCACGCTGCACAATCACATCAGGAAACTCAGAAGCATCACAAGACGTATTTCCTTAAACATGGACAGCTTCTTCTGGTCTCCCTCATATTGGCTGTAATCAGAAAGGACTGCATCCTCCCGCTGTTTACAAACCTTCTCCCTGCCCTCAACTCCTTCTTCCCTAGCTTCCTCACCTCTGCCTTCTCACCGCTGTCTGCCCGCATGGTGTTCTGTCTACATCACACTGAAGCCCCCGTGTAAAGCCCAGGGGAGGCTGGCCTGCCTCATACTCCGTGTGTCCCCCTGTACGTGGCAGACTAAGCACAGAGGGACTCCAGCAAGCCCCCCACCATCACACGGGAGATCTTACAACCTGTCTGCCTGGAGGAGGCTGGTCACGAGTGAAGACAGACGGTGTGATCCATCACAACAAAAAATGCAGACCCCAGAGTCCAAAAGGGGTGCTCTCTAACCACCCCCACGTCCACCCCAGACTTCAAAGAGGAATCCTTCTCTGCATTTATCAGGTAAAACAGTAAGAACTGGCTTACTTTTCTGTCTCCATGACTGACTCACTCCTTGAAAGAGATTATACCTTCCTTGTTTTGTATGACCCAACATTTAGGACACTTACAGGCGTTAAGTCACAAAATATTTATGTATTCACTAAAGAAATGTATTATGTCAAGGAGTTATAATAGAGGAGTTTAGTAAGGCCAATTTAAAATAAATACGTGGTTTATTTTACCCTGAGACAAGCTACCAATACTGGTCAGGAGAGGCCCAGGTGAAGCTTCTCCTCTTATGTCCTTACCTTTTGGTAAAGAAATGGTCTAGAGAACAGAAAAATACCTGCGCATCTGAGTGAGCTTCAAACTGTGTCGTTTCACCTGCAGCCTGATCAAAGGTGTACATGAGACGGATGTCTTCTTCGTGCAGTTCATGGCCTTCCACGACAATGGTCCCTAAGGGAGAAGCAACTGCCACAGTTACTGAATCCGCACCCTACCCCTCAAGCTGCCCTACTGCCAGCATACTGTGCGACTCTGTCATAAAAGCTTCATGTCATCAAGCTACAGAGGCTTTACGAGGTCATGTCCTCCTGACTCATGTCATGGTTGTAGTCAAGGATGGGACAGACTTTCTTTAGGCTGCACCCTGCTGTCTTGAGGACAGTTAAATCACCACCAATGTCTACTGTTGTATGTAAACTTCCAGGTCCAAAGATGTGCCAGGAGGCAATGAATCCCTGCCATAAACACAGAGCAGCATGGCGTAATGAAGCAAGCAGTCTGCAGAGTCAAACTGGACTTGGCCCACCACTTATTGGTTGTAGGACCCTGGTGTTCTGCTATTTGCTGGCAGTGAGGGTGAAAAGAGGTAGACAGTGTGAAGTTCTGAGCATCATGCCTTCATGGCAGGCAGAATGTATAAACAGCTGAGGATGGCAATGCCCACTTTCAGGGAAGCCTACTGCGGTCACCCACAAATGATCTTCTTGGTCTGTGAGCAATGGACTGTCATTTTCACTTTATGTCACCGTATGCTGAAAACTATTTCACATTCTGTCAATGCAGAACTGTCCATTCAGAAACAACGGTTTAGAAACTGTACGCCTTCAGTTTCAAATAAGGCCTATTTCAGGAATTAGTAATAGTTTGGCTAACTGGTGAAACAACTTAAGATCTGTGACTTGAAGGCTAAACAAAGATTTTGTTAATTCAACAAAGCGAGTTAAATCAGTACTCATTCAACTTTTCGTTGCTGGCCTCTTATGTTTTATAAATTATAGCTAAAAATTTGGGGAATCTTGGGACATTTCCGTAACTACTCATCGGATTTCTGAATCCTTAAAAATCCCTCCTCATGGCACTTCCATGCTTATGATTTTCAACTTCAGAGGGAGCCCTAACAATCAAACACCTGGTGCCCCAGGAGAGCCGCAAGATGCCAGGTAGCCGTCAAAAGACCCCGCATGATTCTAACCACGGCAGCGCTGAGAACTCCTGGGCCCCTGGCAAGGCTCCCTAGCGGAGATTTCCTTCAGCACACTCATCAAAGCTATGTCTGTGTGCGTAAATCTTCAATGTCTGCCAGCACCACGAGGGTAAGGACAGTATCTGTCTTATTTAACTCTGTGTTTTCTGTACCAACCAAACAAATATTTGCTGCATGAATGACTCCAGTCTTGCTCCATTCAGAGATCAAAATACGTATTCTAGATACTTTAGAGAAACTGTGATCAATTCTCACCCAGTTCTCCTTTGCAGGAAGCTCCAACCTCAGTGCTAAATCCCTTTATCTAAAAATACTTTTTAAGTCTTTTAAAATTTAAGTTAATTTAAATTAAAATTATAACAAATTTTTTCTTATGAATATCTTCTAGTCTTCATTCTGGCACCTCTAAAAGCCACCTTTTCTCCACAAGCAGCATCTGATGCAGTAACATTCTACACCACTGGCTGGTAATGAATCTCAGGGGGCTCTGCTCTCTCTCTTACTAGGGTAGATTTTCTAGGCCCACAATGGCATTTGTAGAATTCAATGATAACCTCAGGTCCACTATCTGAGTCAGTAATTTCTATCTGAGAATCTAGTCAAAAGGACTTAATTCCATAAAACATTTACATGTGAAAATATTCACTGAAGTATTTATCTATACAATTCAAAAGAACGGAAACAACTTAAAACACCAACAATAAAAGGCTAGTTAAAAACATTATTAGGTACGCACAGGAAGGAACATTTCTGCAGCAGTTACTTAAATCGCATTTTAGAGACTAGTAACACATAGAAATGTTTATAATGTGAACTGAACATGCAAAATAAAAAGTAAATAAAAAAGTAACATACAATTTAAAAATATGAGTGAAAAGTGTAAAACTTAAAATTTTAGCATCATCTCTATTTTGTAAGGCTGTAATCATATGTAACTGTATATGTAACTGGAATGAAATAAACTGGACTCTTACTAGGACTCCAGCACCTAACACATCAAACACTGGAGAGCAGGCACTCAATCTATGTTAAATGGATGGGTGATGGGTTATGGGTCATTTTTATTCTCTTCTTTACTTTTTAATAAGTTATCAGAATTATCCATAATAAATATTTTTATTTAAGAAAAGGCTGTGACAGTAAAAGTCAAAGAGGAGCCTAAGTATAAGACACCCACCCGGCTGAGGCCGCGAAAGGTGCCCCCAGTGAAGCAGATACCCACCACTCTCCTGGAACTGCTCCAGCTCCTCACTGCTCAGCTGCTTGATGGATGTCATCACCATCTTGAAGGCTCCCTTCAGACGCTTCCCTAAGACCATGTGATCTGGCTCCGCCCTCAGGCGAATGCCATACTTGTTTTTATCTGTAGACAGCGTAACTTTTCGAACATTCAATTCCTATAGTTGGTAGACAAGATGAAATAAAAATGAAAGAAATGGAAACATGTTCACAAAAGCTTGTACACACAGAGTCACAGCAACATTATTCATAGTAACCAAAAAGTGGAAACTGCCCAAATACTGATCAACTGTGAAGGGACCAAAAAATGTGGTATATCCATACAATGGACTATTATGTAGCGAGGTAAAAGACGGAAGCACTCATACATGAATGACCCTTGGTGCTAAATCATAGAAATCAGACACAAAAGACCACATATTGTATGATTTCATTAATAGAAAATGTCCAGAGTAGGCATATCCAGAGACAGAAAACAGATTTGTGTTTGCCAGAGAATGGTGCGATCTTGAGGAGAAAATGACATATGAATGCTAACGGATACTGGGTTTCTTCTGGGGGTGATGGAAATGCTATAAAACTGTGGTGACAGCTGCGTAACTCTATAAGTAATACTAACAACTACTGAATTATATGGTATGAGAAAAACCTTGTCCACATTAATCAAGTAAGTTGAGCCTAACTCAACTAACAGGGACTCTAGAATCAGAAATATGAGCTTCATGTCTTAGGGGTAACCTCTGCTCAAGCAATTTCAAAGCACCACCAAGTCAACTATCAATTAACCAGAAGAATCAGTTAACTATAACATTTCATGCCTCCATCATGCTAGTTACCTATGGACAACTAATAAAGCAGGAAATGGTGACCGCACAGTACAAAATATAAAAATAAGATAATCAAGGAACAGTCAATTAAAGCAAATTATCAGGAAATTTCTAGTTTCGCCACTATACACAACTACATTATTTGATCTCACAGTGATTAAGATACTCTATTCAAATATATTCTATCTTTATCCATATCTTAAGCATTGATTACAGAATTTTAAACTCTTTAGTTATAAATTTTTAGTTTCAAACGAGTTATAAATTCTTTAGTTTCTAATTTGTCTGGAATTCTCAAGCCAATTCAAAATCAAATATAGAAATTATTTTCTATGATAAAGATTTAAATATTACCTGTGAAAGGAATAAAGATGAAATTAAAAATATATTTGTTTTTAAAACATCACAGCATAAAGCTTTTTTGGGAGGACAACTAACATGACAGTTTAAACTTCTGACTCCACTTTTAGGAACCTATCCAACATCCATACTCTGATCTCTATGCACACGTGCGCACACACACCTGTTTCGTTTGTAATCAGAAATCTAAATTTCCAACAACAGGAGAGTAATTAAATAATTATGATGCAGCCAGAAAGTGAATGCTATGCAGCTATTAAAAAGAATAGAGGAGAGTTCTAGGTTTTGACACAGGATACTGTTTAAGAAATACTATAAAGAGAAAAAATAAGTTAAAAACTACACGATTTTCACTATTCACAAATAAAGCCAGTGGTGTGTGTACATGTATGTACAGCTGTATGTGGGAACAACCCAGCCGGAGACGCCCTACCAAACACCCCTAAGAGGGGGCGACGAGACTCCAGGGAGCGGCTGGGGCGAGAAGAGACTCACCTTGTACTTTTGCCGGTGCCTGAAATGTTTACAACCAGTGTGTTGACTTGTTATTTGTATAATTTGAAGAAACAAAATTTTTTTGTTGTTAATTGTCGAAAAGTACTTTGGGAAAGATTAGTGGATAAAGGGATAAATGACTCCATGAAGATGAAAAATCATGGATCTTGAAATCATTGTTAAAGAATTATAATTACACTGTAAAAACTTACGATCGTTCTAAGCAAAGTGTAAATTTCATGGATGGTAAAATTTATGTATATATTGATGCACAGAAGGAAAAAGATAAATTATACACTCAAAGTTGGAAGAGCACTAATCAAAATAGTGCATTTTCTTTCCTAAGGAAAGAAGTCTGGACCAAATCACACAAATCAACTGTCTTACCTCAATGATATACTTCTCCAGAGACTTAATTTCATTAAGAGCTTCCGGGTCCTGATGGATAACTACAATTTCTTTCAAAGGATACTGGAAAGAAAAGGGAAGGGAAAGTTCACTCAGCAGCCAGTCCGCTGAACTGCAGAGAATGTTAAATGTTTTATTTGAATCTCAAACTCTAGAACCTAAACAGGCTTATCTAGCACTGTCATTCACACCCTTACTGCAGAAAAGAAATTTATGCCATTAAGGGAAGCTCTTTATAATAAAATACTCCAAACACATAATTGTTTAGGTCTGCGCAATGTAAAACAGAAATAAAACCTCAAACCTTTATTGGAATAGTTTTGCGGTCTCGAATCACTCGCCCAAGTTCAATCACAGACTGCATTCTAGACACTGCACTCTCGGTTTTCTTGTCAATCAGCTCCTCTCTGATTGGTAGAGGTAGGGAAGTTGAGAGATTAGATTTAAAAGGAGAAAAATCCCAAAGACTAGGCATGCTTAAATGAGGAAGAGGGACAGGCTAGGCTTCCCAGGGAGGCACTTGGGAAGGACAGCATGTGCCTGCCTTGGGGGCACATGGTGAGAAGCAGGCAGCAAGCTTCAGCCTGCTGCTTAGTGCCCGGCAGCTCCCCAAGGCAACCCCAGCAGGCCTACGCACAGCCCACCTGGCACAGCTCGACAGGGGATTCCGCACTGAGCATCCCTCCCACCCACTCTGGAGCCCAAGCAGCAGCTCAGGCGGGAGGCGAGGCAGGGCAGGGCTGCGGCAGGGAGCTGGGGTCCCCACGTCAGTGCGCCTCTGGCAGCTCTCCCTCCCGGGGCCCCAGCGAGGCTCACGTGTGTCTGATTCTTACCTAACAGGGGGCAGCATGAGGTAGTGGATACTCAATGTGTCCTTGTCCCGGACAGAAACAGGGTCAATCAGCAGCTTTAGATTCTGGTACATCAATTCAGTAAGAAAAGGGGTATAGGGGGCCTGTATAAGGAAAGAAGACACCAGTTATTCACATGCAGCCATCATTGACTGATTTCAGAGTGAAAAACAGTAACTAAACATTTTAGAGAAATGACAAAGGAATATGCACAGAAGTGGACATGAGGTTACTAAACACACCCTATGAAAAAGGAACGACCTTATTTTTAACTTGGTGAGATGAACACCCATGAGGCACGGGACCAGGACTATAGACGAGGCGCTCAAAACACCCTGGAGGGTGCCCGTAATACAAACAGGAGCCACTGACTGTGTGCCTGTCACGTTAGTACACAGAGGGAGGAACGTCCCTAAACCTCGCAAATGTCGTCCGTGCACTGGGAGACACCACCCGTTTCACAGGATGAAGGAGAATGAAGTCAGACATGAGGCACCAGGTCCAGAACCTGGCATGAAGCTGGTTCTCATTCCATGTATGTTTAGGAAACAAATAGAAAGCTTATAACATTCAACTAGAGTGGCAGAAATAAGACAGAGGAAAATAAAACTGGAATTTTTACTTGTGTGTCATTTAGTTAATATCTCAATTAACTGAAAGTTTAGGAACTTTCCTGCGCTCACAGGCAGCTACAGGAATCCACACTAAGGTGAGGGATGTGGCTTTTGAGTCTAGGTGCAAAGACCCTGACCGGAAATGTACAGCCAGGGGTGAAAAGAAAGAATCTAGCTTTTAAAACTAACGCGTTTTGGCCCTTATTTGAACATACAAGCTAACAAGATTTCGGAAAAGAAACTGGAGATTTAAGGTGTTTCAGAACTTGTATTTCTTTTTCTGGTGGAATGAACACAGAATAGATACGGATGGAGGACACTGCAGAAACGGGGAACCACGAGTAGCACACAGGGCTAGTTTTAGAACAGGACCACACATCTTACCATGAGTCTGCACAGAGAGAGCAGAACACTAAACAAGGTTTCCAGGGCCAGAACACAATCCTCTACCCCATTTTCACCCTAGTGAATAAAAAAGAAACACACACCAAACTGTTAAAACCAAATAATTCAGTGTAGAGAAAAACATAAATAAAGATTAAAAAAAAAAAAACAGGAAAACTCAACCACGATTAAGGTACCCAGAGATAAATACTACAAACATTTCAGTGTATGTCTTTCTAGATACATGTGTACATACATGTGCATGTGTGTGTAATGTACTTGAACAAAAACAAAGCTACTGCTTTGTTAAGGGATTTTATCATGGACACATCTGAAGGCAGGACTGACGGGCAACGGGTATCTCCGTCTCGCCTGTGATCTGAGCATCCCTCACTCCCTGGTTTTTTTTTTTACCACTGTTGTTTATGCACAGCTTAAGCCCGGGGACAGAACCCAAGCTTCACTCACCCTAAGTCCTCAACAGGCTTAAGGAAGAGTCTAGTCAATTTACAACTGTCCCTCTAGAGGGAGAAGTGAGGAGAGGGGCCCCTTGTGAGATCACAGCTGTAGCTAACCACATTTGCAAAATATGTCTGAATTTAGTCTGGGTTTTAAGACGTCTGCTCAGTGTAGTTCTGTTTGGCCTGAGACTTTCCCTCCCATGTGAATGTCCGTAATTACGATTTTAAAATATGCATGATGACTTTTAAACTTACGGGTCCCCCATCCAGTTAATATACAATGAAAAAGGAGAAAGATAGCTTTAAAAAGTTAGAGCGTTTGAAAACGCTTTATTTTCCTTTTGGTTGTTCTCATTTTCCCTCAACTCTCACACTTCCTCTACTTTCTGCTTCTCCTAACAGCAACTTACACTTACCTTTAATCGCCTGCGGTTCATCCTGACATACCAATTAGTCAGAACATCCACAAACTTGACCAGGCGAGGAACCACGGTATAGAGCCTGTAAGCTGAGAGTACGATAATCAATCAGGCGGCAAGAACATATTAGTAGGGTGCTTAGGAGAGAGCTGGGTACAAGAAGGAGAAAGCAGCCCCTGCCATCATCCAAGGGCTGCCACACCTGCTAAGCAGACAGGAAGTACCAAAGTGAAGCAGTGACAATAACTCATTCACTGAGGACATACTACGTGGCTGTCAAGGTGCCTAGGGGTGCATACAAACCCTGCTGTAAACTACATACAAACTCCCATGTCAGTGAGAAAACCGGAAACCCCACCTGCATGGCTGAGAGGCCGAGGCTGCCTGCCACACAACTCCACGAGGCACCATTTATCTGGAACTGTGCAAGTTGGCAGGACCACGAAAGCCTGACTTCCTTCCACTCTGCTACCTTGACCTCAACTAAGACAGACACATAAAAAGCTCTAATTAGATGCTAAGAGGCATAGCATAGATCAGGGCTTCTCAACCAGAGCAATTTTGTCCTGCAGGAGACATTGACAATATCTGGAGAGAGACGCTGGTTATCAAAACTGGGGAGGTGGAGGCTCCTGGCATCTGGTGGGAGGACTCCAGGAATGCTGCTCAACAGCCTACCATGCACAGCCCAGCCCCCACCGCAGAAAACCACCCAGCCCAAACTGTCAGCAGTGCTGCCACTGAGGAACTCAGGCACAGGCTATGAACAAAACAGAACAGAATTTCTAAACGTTAAAGCAGCCAAGGAAAGAAAGCTAAAGTATGCAGTGGAAGGAGAGACTCTTTGTAATAGAAAAGAAGAAATCTGACTCCATATTAGATCTGTTCTTTGGCTTTAACCCTGTGCCCTGTTTTCTAGGCTCAGTCTTGCTGGCTCTGCACCTTTTGTGAAGCAATGTTGCCTTTAGCCTGAAATAGACAGGAGAGCCTATTCTCAAGGCTCTGACCTTTAAGGATGTTACCACTTTTGCACTTACATAAAGATAACAAGTTGCAGAATGGAAAATAACATTGGTTTTGTTGGAGGTTCACAGGGGCACCATGATCTGCCCCACTCACAGCTGCAAGAAACAAACGACTCCAAGAACAAAGAATTCCTGCACCAAGAAGTTTGCAACAACTGACCACACCCTTTTTTTTTTTTTTTTTAAAGGCATAAAAGGAATGTGAATTCTGACTTGAGTAGGATGGTTCTCCAGGGCATTAGTCTGCTGTCCTCTCAGTCTGCTGGCTTTCTGAATAAAGTTGCTATTCCTTGCCCCAGCACCTGGTCTCTTGATTTATTGGCTTGTTGTGCCAAGAGCAGAACGAGTTTGGACTCGGTAACACCTTGAAGAATTAGAAAAATCTGAAGGCTCCCCCGAGGAACTCACAGGGCAAGCAGGAAATTAAAGGTGTCTAGCCAACCTTGTTTGAGGCAAAGACTTATTTTAAGGATTTTCCCATTCACCCCCTCCCTTTAACTGACAACTCTGTTACATAAAAACAAACACCAAAGACAAGGAGAGTAAGATCAAAATATAAACAAATACAATGTGTGTTAGTGAAGAGTTCATGACTGTTAATGAGGCTCCTGGTCTAAGAGAATGCAGTGAGAGTTGCCAAAGGCAGAGCTGCTCTCTGCTGAAGCTCAGTTCACAAAGGCCAGAAGTAGGGGGTTGGTGCACCAAGCCCTAGGCATTTGCTGGTCACACATTTCTAGAGAGGCAATTTCTGTGACCAGAGGCCTATTCTGTAAAGAAAGAGGCCTCTCTAAGTTATCTCTAGGGTTCACTATACTTCTCGCCTTCTAGGAAGACAGTTTCCTGTGCTCAAGTTTCAACTCTTAGAAAGTAAGATCACTAATAGTAACTGCAGACTCTCCAAGGATGCTGCCTCTTCAGTCCTCAGGACTCTGTGTTGATGGGGAGACGAGGGCACGAAGCCGACGGGTCGGTGGAGTGGGAACTGCCCTGGGCAGTCTGGGTCTGGAGCCCATCTCACTGGCTCAGGGGGCATCGCCTGGCCTCTCGCACCTGGCCCTTACCCCTAGGCTATGTGTGCAACTGCTGCCAAAACTCTGGTCCTCGGCCGACCAGGCCCCAGCCAGGGTGTACGTGCTCAGGAGACCACAGCAGCTGCTGCTGAAAGATGGCAAGGGTCCCGGAGCAACCCTTAGCATTGTTTCCCACTCATTAACATCACTCAGGAGGGAAGAGTGGACGCGGCAATGAGCAGGTATCCCAGGGAGTGTGGTGAGATCCCAGCACATAAGTCTGCCTCATATGCTCATTTCCATCCTCACTTATGTCATGTGTCCAACAGCTCGACAGTCATGTGATCCCTATTACGTATGTTTAATAGGGTGGGCGTAGTCCTTCAGGACTCAAATTTCCTGGACTAACCATCCCAAGTGCAAAGGCACCAACTATTCCACGAAGAGCTACGTACCAACTGAGGAACAGCAGAGCCCTGCATGGACTCTGCATAGACCACAGGGATGCTCTGGCCCCTCAGGTCCACTGGAGTGCCGTGTCTGAACAGCAGACCTAGGGGAGGCTGGTGTATGTCATCAGGGCGCACAAGGGAAGCCATCTTTCCTCTTCTGCCCTACTTTATCAGACCCATCTCAGGTATCCTGGTTAACAGTTTCTGGAATTCCTTACCTTGATTTACGGTTGTTTTGTCTTCAACCTCAAGGAAACCAAAATAACCTACTTTTCTAACCTCCGTCTAAAACCAAATTTGCTGTTGTTAGGTAATAGAAATGTGGGGAAATGTCAATTTCATTATTGCTTTTCTGTATGCCCCAATTTTTCCAGACTGAACAGGGACTATTTATTTAACAAAACAGACATAAAGATGAATTAAAAACACATCAATAACAAATACTGCATACTGAGTACCTGTGACCGGCTAGCTACTCTATGTACATGATTTCTATCTGAGTCTTGTAATAACCATACCAGGCATTTTTCGGAGAAAGAAATTGAGGCTCACAGACTTTAAGCAATGTCTCCTTCAGGGAACAAGTTGGTGAAGTTGGGTTCTGAACCCACAGGCATCCACTATTGGAAGCCCGTGATGCCATGGACCCACATGGTGTCTGTGGAGGGGTGAGGCCACTGGACACCCCGAAGACAATCCCCTAAGCCTTGGAACAGCACATTTCTACAACTAACGAGCCTTAAAATTGTATTTGAGAGGTTAAAAGACACATTTATCTACTGTTCTGTATCTCTTAAAATTTCCTCTATGTTTATAAAGAAAAATAATTAAATATCAAAATGGCAATTATAAAGACAAGAGTCCTTACTCCTGGGAGGAAGGCCCAAGAGAGACATACCTGCCATTTCCGTCTCAAAGAACCCAACAAGTGACTGCATAAAGGACAGGATCCACCGGTCCGTGATGTTGGCACTTTCTTTAACCATGTTCTCTTTGTAAAGGAACTCCATTTCTTCCTCCTAGGAAGTAATAATTACTGAAACATTCTGCATGCTTGGGGGAAACTACTGCAGAGAAATGAATTCTTTAAATTACTTAAACTGAAAGAAGTGGCCAAACAAGCAAAACAAAGCCGAAAAAACCACCACACAAACCCACACCCGCTTGGCAGTCTAAATTTCTGATTTTTAGCCATGTTTTCTAAATAAGATCTAAACTTACAACACGAAGTCCTCAATTAATGAGTTACGTTTTTGAGTGAACTAAAGGGAATTAAGGTAAAAATGATTTCTATGCCCCAAACAGTAATTATGAATTAAGAAATATTTCAACATCTTGTTAAGTATAGTGTTTAGTTAATAATACTTTAAACCTGAGGAAGGAAGGACAGTAAAACTGGCTAGGACTGGACAACTGTTTATAAATTGAAAATGATTACTAGGAATTAATGTCTTTGATTATTCAACTTACCTAGAATGCTCTATCCCACCCCTTCTTTTTCCTTTGCAAAATCCTCCTTGTTCCTGAAGGCCTACTTCCCATATCTCTACTCAAGTGCACCACCACCAGGCTGGCAGGGAAAAGACCACACTGACTCCAGCCCTGATTTAGGCACCTGATGGTGGAGCCTGCATCTTGCTGCCATGCCCAGATGAGCCCAGCTATGAGTGGTTCGGCCCAGCCTGTGTTCCCGGGCCCCACACCAGCAGAGGCCTGCAAAGCAGACCCGTTTAAAGACTGCAGGACTGAGAGGTGGTGGGATCAACATTAGGGGCCTGGGGAAGATGCCTGCTCTTCTTGGGAGGGGTCATTAGCAGACGGAGAGGAGCCAGAGGCAGCAGGAAGCGAGGGACCAGCCTGCTGCAATGGGATGCTCAAAGCTCAGCTCTCCAACTAGTTTCTTAGGAAGGAATAACATCACATGTTTAGTCAAAAGTAATTTAGTAAGAAAATCTACTGTAAGGTGCTAGAGATAAAAAGATGAGTGGTACCTGGGCCCTGACCCCAGATGGCGTCCAGAAAGCACGAACAGGCATATGTGCAGTGAAGCCGGCTGGCTTGAGAGCGGTCAGTGGGGGCAGGGGAAGCAGCTTCTCAGACGTCTCCCAGGCCAGCAAGAAACTGCTCTGAGGCACTTGCACGTACGTCACAATCGCTATTTTTTTATCCCAACAACCCAGTGAGAAGCTCAGAGTCTCAGCCCAAATGCACTCATCAAGCGGCCTTCCCTGATCACCCAACTGCAGCATCCTAGGCACTTAACTCTCTGATAGCAGCTGGCGCTTCACTGGTTCCCCTATCACCAAGTCCCCAGCACCAAATCTGGCTGGTCAAATGAATATCCAGGGCAACCCTTCAACAGGCAAGGCTTCTGTGTCCCGCCTAGGTGAGCATCCGCCCAGGTGAAGCTCCAGCTCTGCGCTCCTAGCCCAGCGTGGACCCCGACACCTGCGCGTCTTCATCTACGGCCCCCCCAGTGGCTGAGCCCCGACCCACAGGGCCCACTCTGCTGAGTCTCCCACGGAACTCCACCTCACAGCTCACCCCTGAATGTCTTGCACGAACCCAGCTCCCCCACCCCCGGGGCAGACCCCACCCACAGCACTGCAACCCTCACCTTCTGTAGCCGCAGGACGTTCTGGATGAAGAAGCGATAGGCGTTGTACCAAGGGAGCAGGACATCCTTCAGGACATCTCGGACACCCTCTTCCTTAAAGCGGAGGTTTTCTGCTCTCACCACAGGGGAGTTAATCAGATATAATCTGGAAGAGGAGAAAAATTACACCCAAGAGGAATGTAGACAGTAAAGCAAATATTGCTTGACAAGTTGACAGGGCAACACCAATCGGCACTTTTTCTGCAGAAGTGGGGAATTATACTCTCCTAACAGTCGATTTAAAACTGACAATGCTCTTACTTTGTGTAAGAGACCTAGCAAATTATAAGGGGAAGATGCAACTGCACACCAAAATGTGGTACTGGACCAGCCTAGGAGCGTGCCCTGTGCTGGTCCGTCTTGGCATAGGCCTTGGGCAGTACAGTGGCACCAGGACAAAGCAGCCTGGCTCTCCTCCCAGGACACCATGTGCAGGTACCAGAGACTCACTAGAAACAGCCACAGGTGTTCTGCCAGCACAGAGGGGACATGGAGCAGAGGCCAGGGATGCTGCTGAACATCCCACAGGACAGCCCTCAACACAAAGAATTATCAGTCCCAAGTTGTCAGCTACGCCAAGCTGAGTCTAACAGATAACGAGGGGGTTGTAGGACATGCCACTAACTGCTCCTGGGCAACATGGAGACCATGAGCGTGCTTGGCCACACACCCCTGGGTGTTGGTCTCTGCGTTCATAATAGGAGGATGATGAACAAGGCCTCTGTTGCTCCTTTTAACCTGAGCATTCAGTGTTCATGACAATGACTATTTCAAGCAGTGGCTCATATGTCTCTAAAAACTTTTCAATATTACTTTTTTATTTGCTCTAGCATAAATATACCATATGTGGTTATTTGCGGAGTAAGTGCAAAATTGAGATAAATGAGGTAAGAGAATTCTAACACCAATAAGACAGGGAGGGAGTGAGGCAGGAGCACCAGCAACTAGCCTGGGAGTGCCTGTGTTACTCAATAAAACCCAACACAGGTCCTCATCCTCTGAAAGACCTCTAGATTTAGAGATTTAGAAAACCACCTTCAGGTTTAAAGTCAACACCACACCAACCAGTAATTCTCCATATGACAGAGATATGTTTTTAAAAAAAAAGTGAATCATAAACCAAATCTAAGGAACATGATTAATAGAATGTGAGATGCTTACATAAGAAATGACAAATACACACAAGGCAGAGCGCTGGTTTGTACCTGAGGGCGTCGGCACCGTATTTATGGATGATTGAAAGTGGGTCTGGGTAGTTCTTTTTTCGTTTGCTCATTTTTTGGCCATCACTTGAAAAACAAAAGGGACATGCCAATTAAGTAAGTCAACATCACAGCTCATCTTTATATATGGTTATAGATTATCTATAAGTTGGAATACTTAAGTGCAAATGGGACACAAACCATTATTAAGGCACAACAGTAAAGTTGTTTTATTAACGCTGTTTAAGCTTCTTTTTGAATACTGTAGTGAGTCAGTGGAGAAGCTGCAGGATAAGTGGCAGCAGGAAGACGCCTGAGGGTAACAGTTAAACACACAGCCAAGGCATTTATCCCAGAGAAATGAAAACTCATATTCACACAAAACATATAAAGTTCACAGCTTTGTTTTTAGTAAACACTGGAAACAACCCCAATGTGTTTCAGCTGGTAAAACGTCAAACTGTGGGTGACCATGGAACACTGCTCAGCAATGAGAAGGGACTATGGACACATACAACCCCCTGGGGGATCTCCAGGGAATTACACTGAGTGAAAAAAAAAAGCCAATCACAAGAGGTTATATATGGTATGAATCCATTTTTACACTTGAAATGATGAAATTCCAGACATGGGGAACAGATCAGTGGTTGCAGGGGTTGGGGATTAGGATGGAAGGCCGGTGGGGTGTGTGTGTGTGTGTGTGTGCGCGTGTGAGAGTGTGAAAGGGTGGGGTCAGTGTTAATAATAAAAGGGCAACAGAGGGGCGCTGTGATGTTGAAACGGCCCAGTATCTTGACTGTGCTGGGGGATACAGGAACTTACACATGAGATAATTTTGCATGCAACTAAATATACACAGTAAATGAGCAGAACTGGGGAAATCTGAGTAGGATTGGTGGATTGTGTCAACATCCTGCTTGTGACAACGTCCTACAGTTTCCAAAAATGTGACCACTGGAGGAAACCAGGTAGAGCACACGAGGGGTCTCCAGTAATTTTTACAACTACAATTCAGTAAGATTTTCAGCTAAAAAGAAAAAAGCACATACTGTCCAGCCAGACTGACCGAGCACACAACCTGAATTTATCACTCATTTGTTGTGTGACCTTGATTTTTCTGCAGCTCAAATTCCTCAAATGTCAAAATAGACAACTAAAGGACCCATCTCAGACAGCTCTCGGGATTAAATGAGCAAAGATGTGTGAATGCTCGAAACAGGGCCTGGCACGGTGCTGGGCATCATCCTCCACCTCAAACGGCATGTCAGGCAGGCTGTTTATGCATAAAGACTTCATTTCCTTATTTTCACTTGTTTGAGCTTTTAGTAACAAGAGGCAATAGAAGCAAAGGAAAAAATAAGACTCCTCTATAATGAACCTCTGGAACTAACAGCTTCCTTGATATTGAAAAGAGGACAGCAGAAATCTACATTAAAGGACCATGTATGGATTACTAAGAGCTGTAGGCAAAAGCACTTCATAAAATTATAAATGAAAAATGGTATTTTATCACGAGTAGTATCATGGGACACACGCCCTCCCCGCAGTCCTCCTCCATCAGGCTTAGCCCTCAATGCAGCCCTTCTGAGATGGAGGGATGTGCAGAGACAGAACGTGACAGGTGGAGTGCACAAGACAGAAGCTGGATGAGAAGGGAGAGCAGGAAAAAGTAAAAAAGCAAAAAGGGGAGAAAAAGAATAGTAACAGAGCTGGGGCATTCCTAAATTCCTCTATCCACAAATGGCTGGCTCCAACTAGAACATGCTGTAAGAACAAACATCAGGAACTAGAACCCATCATGACACAGAGGGGTGCACTTGCCTTGCCAGGACGAGCCCGTTCACGATCACGTTTTTGAATGGCGGCCGTCCAAAGAGAGCTGTGGCCAGCACCAGCAGGGTGTAAAACCTGGAAAAAACCCCACAAAGAAATGGTTCAATAAAGAAGCGGAGTCCAAGCACAGGAAAGAAAACTGTGCTCATTCATTTGACTGAATTTCTATTTTTGGTGAGTTACACTTCTTGATGATCACTTAAAGCAATGGGTCTTAATCCCTGTGATACATTAGAATCATCTGGGGGGGGGGGCTGGAAAACTAGGCACAGGGCCCACTGCAGATCATACTAGAATTTTGCGCTAGAAAAAAATAAAGTGTGTTTTATTTAAAGCAAATAAAGCCCTGGAGTGCTGGGGACAGTGCTACCGCCCTCCTTGAGGGGCTAGTCAGACAGCCACACGGCAGAGCAAGGCAGCGCTGGGCGGCCTCTCAGGACCTCCCGGAAACGCCAGGCTGAAAATCCAGAGGTGTGTGTTGCCTTTAGCACAAGGTCATATGGGACGGTCTGATGACAAGAGGTGCTCTCATTCACAAGTCAAAAGGCAGACTACAGGTACACAGAAAACGTCCTCGTTCTATCAGGTCTCATGTACGTTGTCTATTTGCTACCTAGCTTGTTCCCTAAAAGAGCTCTATCACATCCCTGGAAGCTGTCCCCACAAGTGACGCACTTGTGCCATCTCAGAGCTGATTCTGCACACCAAGAACATCACCAGACATGACCGGTAAGGACGGACATCGGGCCCCTTGCCTATTATGAATACCTGGCAACACACCCTTTCCTCTGAAGGCAGCTCAGGACCCTGGTTCTCATGCGAGGCAGCCACGTTTGCCGGAGGGGACGGAGGCAGTGTGCGCGTGCAGACCCACAGGAGGGCCTTTAAAAGCTGCCAGACACTGCAACTCCTCAGAGAAACAACTCACTGGGAAGCCATCTGGTCCCCGCTAGGAACAGGAATTTATATGTGGTAGCTGTTTCTGTAAGTAAATGGACTGGAAGCTGGAAACAGCCCATTCCAGAATATTAAAGCTGGAATTCCTTCTACACTCCTGCAGAAACATTTCTAATGAATGTATAATTAGAACCAAGCTCATCCATGAAGGAAAGGTAACTCCTCTTTTTTTAATTAAGAGGATGAGGGTACTGCTTTAGACAAGGCATCAGATAAAACCAATGTCAAAATCCTTGCCGTCATTTTTTTTTTAATTTTAAATCTGGATGTTTTAGAATGCTAATTTATGAGGCTGGTCCTAACACCTGAGTACATTTTCAACCATCCCTCAAATCTGTAGAACCCAACACCATTATCTTGTATATAAATACTCATTCAACATTTGGGTAAATGATTTGAAGTTAACAAGCTAAGGACACACATGAATTGTTTTATATCACTTAATCTTTCGCTATAACAAATCTCTGGATTCCAAAATGTCAAAGACATCATTCAAACCCTAAAACTACAGCCCTAGTGTAGTGAGACATTCCTACTCAAAAGACACTTGTATGGTATGTTTAGCAGAGCCTGTCTTGTTTGACACATCCAGCTGATAAATGCCGGATGCTCAGTAAAATACCTGCTAAATCAAATCAAATCAAATCAATACAACACTTGAAAGAACAAGGAACATACCATCCTCGGGTCTGGTCAATGCCTTCAGCAATGAAGTCTGCAGGAAATGCATCCTCAAAGTCCCTCTTGTTTTCAAATGGATAATGAATCTGAGCATAGGGCATGCTGCCACTCTCGAACCAACAGTCAAACACTTCAGAGACGCGACGCAGCAGTCCCTTCCCACAGCGTGAAGGAATGGTCAAATGGTCAATGCTGACAAACAGAGAAGTAGCCATTTCTATCAATCTTAAGCAAAACAGAACTTAAGAGTTTAACTGAGATGAGGAAACACAAGGCCCTCTCAGCTCTTTCATATGCACCTGCAGACAGAAGCACAGGCTTTCAGAGAGCACTGAGTGCTCCGTCTGGACAGTTGTAAGACCAAAGTCTCCTGACATTTAAGCCAAGGACAGAGGCCACCTTTCGTCAGCACGACATGAATCATCAGCAACAAAGTAATCCAGCAAACAGTGTTTGATTTCTGCATGTAGCTCTGGGACCTGCTGCAGAGATCATGTCTTTACAGGCTAGGACCTACCCTGACCCCCTTTCAATGACAGAAGTGAAGTGAGTCAAACATTCAGAAACTGACCTCTCTCTGTGGAGATCTGAGATCTTCACTCCTGACAGTTCTTCAAGCTCAGCCACTGACCCAATGCATACTACCTGTCAAAACAGAGTTCAAAAGCAGGAGCCCCTCAGAGCCAAGATCACAGAGTTAATTCACATCACTTTCATGGTCAGTTTCAGACACCTCTGAACTTCAGGGCAGTTTTCATCCACATCTCACCCTCATGGGAGACCGTAGGTGGGCCGACTTCACTTCTTTGCTACCTGTTCCTGTATCAGAGGGATTCTCTACATGGAGAGAATTTCACAGCCAGCATCTCAACAAGTATTTCTTGAGGATTTACCGTGTCCAAATCTCTGCCACAAATCACCAGCATGAGTGAAACGCCTAGACTATTACTCTAAGGCAACTCAGTTTCTTCCTGGCACTTGAATTTGGCTCTTTCATCTGAAATCTTCCCAAGTCAAAGTGAGAACTAATTTACCGTGCATGGACTGGACCAAAGAATCAGATCGCAAGGTATCAGGATTATGCTCATGTAGGGAGTCTGAAGATGGGCCCAGCGGGGGCACTCAGAACAGGGGTCATCCGACAGGGGCTGCACCAGCAGGAGTTGCTGGGTTCACACCCAGAGGTCATCCGCTACCTAATGAACACCCACAGCCTCTTTCTCTGCCCTCCCTGCTCGGTCCTGAAAAGCCCTCTGATTCAGCTACTTCACTGTTGCCTCTCAGGTGCCCACTGGAGACTTATGGAGGTACGGGGGCTGCTATTGCTCATGACTTCTAAAGTGCACAGAAGGGAATACATCTATATAACCAGGTATGATTAATACATAGACCCACACGCACAAACATTTGATTTTATAGATTAAAAGTCTGCAATGCTCTGATAATTTTTTTTTAAGTCATCATTGTTCATCACTATGAGAGTGGTTTAACATGCAGTGACTTAGTGCAGGGTGTGGAGTCCCTGTTCTGCTCATCAGTAATCCACAGAGAGCAAATGGGGATCTGAGCAACACAAGATAGACAATATGAGGACTTCCCTGAGAAAAGTACAAATTGCACCCTTCATTTGTACACAGAGGGAAATGCAAAACTGTATTTAATTGAAGTAAAAGTAAAGTAAAAATAAATTAAAACCTTAAAAACATATTCTTATTTATGTCATGATTCTAGGAAGGAATAAAGAAGGAAAAAAACAGGTGAAATAAGAAGGAGGTTAAGAAAAAAAAAAAAAGAAACCAGTCTTTTACCCCATATTGAGAAGCGTGAACAAAGAGCTTCAGCAAAAATCAACACCAGGAAACACTGGCCGGCCTCACCTCCTCGAAGTCATCACTGACCCACAGTGGGATCGGGGTGCCCCAGTATCTGTTTCTGGAAATTGCCCAGTCACGTGCATCTTTTAGCCAATTTCCAAATCGCTTTTCTCGAACAAACTCTGGGACCCTACAATAAACAGATTGGATGACCCATCACATAAGAACGTTAGTGAGCAAGCTTGCAAATTAGATCTGTGTAAGCCTTTGTTCAATGCTTTGTGGACCTAACGCTCTGGAAATGCTCACTCCTGGGAGAATGTCTTCTGCACAGACAGCACCAGAAGATCCATGTGGCTGTTTCTGCTGTGAATTCTGCCTAGGGAAGATGTTCTGGAACAGGAAACTCCACGGCACATACACTTCCCTATTCTGCGCTCCAACTGGAAGACTGCTGTCGTCCTCTAACCAATCACCATGGTGACAGCTAGCCTAATCCTACTCGGATCTAGTCCTCAGGCCACCCACACAACAGCACTTTTACTGAAACTCATTAGCATGGGCTCTTAATCACCTAAAAAGTAAGAGTCCCAACAGGCAGGGCTATTTGTAGCTGGTGGGTAGCTCCCTCTCCAGGCTCACCTGCAGCCCCCC
Organism: Vicugna pacos; assembly: GCF_048564905.1. NCBI lineage: Eukaryota > Metazoa > Chordata > Mammalia > Artiodactyla > Camelidae > Vicugna > Vicugna pacos. The sequence continues at coordinate 2,033,379 of NC_132990.1, forward strand.
TGCCATTGCAATTTTGGCTTAGCAATGAGGTAAGTTCCTTAGAAAGCGCTTCGCACCTCAGTGCCTTTGCACATGCCATCCCTCCACCGTGGTAACCTTCACCCCACCTCCTTCTTTCCCTCAGCCACCCCCGCCCCCTGCCCAAGCCAAGGCTCCTACTGCCTCCGACTGGTAAATGGCTCCTTATCCTTTAAGGTTCAGCTCTGTAAGAAACTTCCTCAAGCTCCAGACTGAGTTAGGGCACCCCTAGGCTCCCAAACATCCTGTCCTCTCAGGCACCTCAGTTACCAACCTGGGTCACTTTCCGTACTCAACACTTCACACATTAGGAAACTGAAGAGCTTCTTGGGTATAAAAATGGAAAAACTGCTCTGCTTTTTCTACAGAAGTCAGGGTCACTTTGCTAAGAAATGAAGAAAGCTGTAATTTCCTTTTGCTGCCCTGAGATTCTCCCCATTCTTCCAAAATGAAATGCAGTTTTTTCAGACAAGCTGGGTTCTTGGGGTAAGTTAGAAATAGTAATTCTCTCAAAATTCTCAGTGAAAAACACTCTTCTGGGATACACAGGTTTGGTCTTACGTCATTTTTGCACCTACAGGTTGAAGTATGATCTCCCCCTTATCTGCGGTTTCACTTTACACGGTTTCAGTTATCCACAGTCAACTGTGGCCCAAAAATATTAGAAGGAAAATTCCAGGAATAAAAAGTCCCTAAGTTTTAAACTGCACGCTGGTCCGTGCAGCGTGATGAAGTGCTGCGCCCTTGCACCCCGCCCCATCGGGACGCAAATTATCCCTTTGTCTAGCGTATCCAGGGTATATATGCCACCTGCCCATCAGTCACTTATAGGCATCTCCGTTATCCTCTCAGCTGCTGATTATCTCCGTGCTTGTGTTCTAGTAATCCTTATTTTTACTTAACAATGGCCCCAAAGTACAAGAGCAGCGATGCTGGCAATTTGGATATTCTCTTACTGTGCCTAATTTATAAACTAAATTTTATCACAGGCATGTATGTATAGGAAAAACACAGTACATATGACACAGGGTTCAGTATTATCTGTGTCTCAGGCACATGGCATCCACTGGGGATCTTGGAACGTATCCCCTGTGGGAAAAGGTGGGGTGGGGGGCTCCTGTCACACCTCTCTGCGAGTTAGATGTTAGCTGAGGAGCAAGGCTTCTGTCCCTGCAGTCCTCATCCGTGAAGCCACAGTGCACAAGACATCACACACATATTTTAGGAATGTAAATAACAACTGTCAAAAGCAGTAGGTATATGTATGTGGAATCTGAAAAAATGAGACAGATGAACTCATTTAGAAAACAGCAACAGGCTCACAGACATAGAAGACAAACTTACGGCTACCAAGGACGAACGGGCGGGAGAAAGATAAATTAGGAGTGTGGGATTAGCAGATACAAACTACTGTATGTAAAACAGATAAACAATAGGGTCCTACGCTATATAGCACAGGGAACTACAGTCAGTATCTTGCAATAAGCTATAATGAAAAAGATTATGAAAAAGAACATATATATACATGTATGACTGAATCACGATGCTGTACACCAGAAACTAACACTACATTGTAAATCAACTATACTTTAATTAAAAAAGTAGTAAGTCTGAACGGTTTTTGTGGGTATATCCAAAAATAAATGACTATCCTGAAAATGACTGTTATTTCAAGGTAACGGACTCTTGAGAGTACAGCCAGATTTCTCTCCAAAGTCTTTCCATTCTTTAAATCAAATAAAAGGCAGTTTCTCATTTTCAACGGGTTTAAAAAAGAAAAATGTTCCCCTATATGCCTTGTCATAAGAGGGATGCCATTTATGTCATTTAATATTATTTAAATTATTTTGTGTTTCTCAATAAACAGAAAAAATGTTAACAACTGTATTATTACAATACACAGTAGAAGATGGCTTTTAAAATTACTTAGCGGGGATACTCTGGTTTCTCTTCAGATCATACAAATCTTTTGCCTTTAAAAATTACTTGGGGAAAGTGTAGACCAATACTAGCAACGTGACAAAGGACATTATAAAGACACACATCTTACTGCTCACCAGTAACACAGATCGTTGTTCCTCAGCAGCTGGTCCACCATGTGCTCCACTCGGATGAACCAGCTGGGCACTGCTTTGTAAATGAGGGGAGTGTCTGACCTGGAAGCCAAAATGCAGAACGTGGCTGGTCAGACTGAGGCAGGCAGGGGCCCAGGGTTAGCACTGACCCTTTGTTTCTAACCGACATCAGCCCCACCTATTGGGCTTCCTGCTGACATTCATTTTTATTGCAAATACTAATACCTACGTGCTCAGAACTGGTCATCTCCCTCCGCGATACTAAGAACGTAAAGGCTATAAGAGAACAAGATAAGAAAGAAAATACAGCTCTGCTTGTGACAGTTGTCTAAGAAATGATGTCAGCTTCAGCAAAGGGAACCCATGAGAACACAACAAATATGATGCCCCTGCATATACCATTTTCATCCACATCTTTATAGTACGATGTTGTATTAAAACCTGCAACACATTGTATTTCTCACTAAATTCCATTAGAAAATTTTACAGATTCATCTCATCCAAGAGAAAGGTGACCTCAACATAAAATGTATTTGTGTATGTCTATATTTCTCACATAAAATCTGAGGAAAGAAATAACTAGATACGAATCCTTAAAATTTTCCTTAAAACAAGAATAAAGTTTTCAAATACCAAAAGATACAAATGAGATGGGAACCACGAACTAATAATGGGATGGCACACATACCAAGTTCCCCACAAACCTGAAGCCACTCCCCTCACCTCCAGCAGAAAGGGTAGCTGTGGGTGAAAGTGCTGGCAACAAGCAGTCGGCCTTGCTCCTTCAGGGTCCGGATGATATTTTTGTCAGCATCCTATTAAAAAAATTAAAATCCAGCCATTAAAGTAGCCTGTAATACTTCGTAACACAATATAATTGAGTATAGTATTAAGGGGGAGGGTGCAGCTTAGTGGTAGAGCATATTATAAAAATACTTGGCCCACATTTTAGCCACTGTGTAACTTGAAATACTTTTAAAGTACATTCCATACCATTCAAGGCAGTGAAGTTTTCAATCAGCAACGATTACTGATCTTAAGGTCATGAGTCTGTCTTTTCTGATCTTACGTGCTGAAACAAAGCCAAACCAAACCAACTTCCCAGGGGAAAAAAAAAATCCTAGATATGGAAACTATTAAACAAAAAACCGATGAATGAAAGAAGTATGATGAAACTGACACCTTTTGAAGCCACAGAGACACAGACCTTCACATATTGTCCTGCAAAATCCGTCACTTCCGCCGTGAAGCAGCCCGAAGCATCCACAGGGCAAATAGGGAGAGAGTCTTTCTGGATGATGTTGAAGTCCATGCAGACCCGATAGTCATCCTGGGGAAAATATCTAATTTGAATACTGACCATCTATTAGGTATATTAAGCAATTGTTCATTTTATTGGGTACAGTGGCATGGTAGCTTCTCAGTCAGATGTATACAGAAGTCTTTGCAGATAAAACATACGATATTGAGGATTTGCTGTAAGACCTTCCAGCCAAAACAGAAAAGGTGCTGGGGAAGGGGAGAGGGAGCAAGACAGATAAAACAGAAATTCCAAAATGTTCATAGTTAATGTAGTTTGATGATGCAAACATAAGGAAATTATTATATTTTCTTTATGTCTGTGTTATGTTTGAAGATTTCCATAATAAAATCCCTGCAAAGGTTAAGTATTGAAAAAAAAAAATGACCAGTGGAGGCAGACTAGCTTCATGGCCTCTCTCACTGACAAAGTGATCAAGCCAAGAGGAATTTGTCTGTCCCCACTGGGTGCTACACTGGCATGAATGCACTATTACAGCGTCAGGCACTGAGCTAAATGCTCTATATGGATGGTTCCATTTAATCCTTGTAAGTACTATCATCCCATGTTACTGAGGAGGAAAAGGAAGTCCGGACAGGCTAAGTAACTTACCCAGGGACAGTCTGCTGGTGGCAGTGCTGTGACTTAAGGTGAGGTCTGGTTCTAAATGCATGGCCTTAATCCCTATGCTCTTTCGTTTTATTCATATACAAGTGACAGAAAAAGGATTCTAGTTTTAGAAAAATTACTCTGGGCAAAATTTAAAATTAATGACACTGCATAGCTTTGAGGAAAGAGGTCAAATTCTCTCTTCTGATCATGCAGTATTTAATCAGGAACACAGCAGAGGTGACGGAAACTTTCTGCATTGTGATGGCTGCGGTGTCCGTATGACTGCATGACTCGTGCCCTTGTCAAAACTCACAGAATTGCACATCATAAAGAGCAAAGTGCATTGCAAGTAAACTGTGAATGAATGAACACATTCTAGAAAGATTAAATACCCAGCAACACCCAGGATTTAGCCCATCATTTTCAGAGATCAACTTGGTGAACAGGAATCACGGATACAAGTTTTATAAGCCATTTTTGGGGCAGTGAGCCTGAAAAGAGGTTGACTCCACAGTTTGAACAAGAGCAAGCAATATCTGTCTGTCTGTCTGTCTCTCTCTCAAATACACACACACACACACACACACGACTCAGTGGCCACTGATGTTAACTTCTCATAAACATATATGCAAGATTTATACTACTCACAGCACCGAAGTACGGAGCTTGGTGTACAACCCCAGTGCCTTCTTCCTCCTTCACATAGTTGTCAACCAGCACAGTAAAGGCACCGTTCTCTTTATACTGGAAAAGAAAGGTTATCAGGCTTCACAGATGAAACAAGACCACATCATCACATTAATTTGATAATGTTTTTGGTAAGAACCTGAAAAAAAATTTTAACATCCAAAAATATTTTCAGAAATAGAAAAGGCAGAATAATTCAGATTGGGAAGAAACATGCTAATTCCATACATCTATCCCATGAATAATGGTCCAACATTTATAAATGAAATCAGTATCTGAAGACTTGCAGAGAAAAATTTCTAACTTTCTTAGCCACAAAACTGCTTTTTCATCCATTCTCTGATCTCACCCTGCTCCAGCATGCAGTTTATCATGAAAATGTCTCAGAAGACACGCTCCCTCAATGCTTGCCTTCCTGGTACAGTTTCAATCCCTGCATATGGTTTGCTGTGTCTTTTCCTTTCAGTCCAGCTCAGGTTATTTAAGTAATAAAGGCAAACTTTGAAAGAATCAGGTTGGGAACCGATTTACAAGTTCCAGTTATAGGTATTCCATCCACCGGAATACTGAGAGGAAAAGTTTCCAGCTTGATTTTCTTTGTAACAACAATAAACTTCATACATTTAAGACCACAGATTACTTTTTTCTACTTTCATTTCTTAATATTTCTTTTCACATACCCTTTGTTTCAGCCAAACTAATTCTTTGCTTTCTTACCTCCTTGCCTTTGTAAAAAGTACTTTTAGAAATGATTTTCACAATTAATCCTATAATCCTGTGAAAAAAGGCACGCGCAGTCCCATGTTTAAAAAGTATTTTGGTTGTATCTGAATTTCACAGGTGAAGAAACTTGAAACGAAGACAAAGGTTGGCCCAAATCACACAACTAGTAATGGTGAAGCCGGGACCTGAAAGGTCTTGTGGTTCCAAACACAATGTTATTTTCAGCTAGATCACAGATGGCTAATCCTTCGGCATTCACTTAAAACTGAACTTGAAAAATACCCATGTATTTTTAACTGCTGTAACCCAAATCACCTGGAAATATTGTTAGTGGGGAATGACAGGTGCTAAAAGTTGTGTCTCCGATAGTTTAAACATGGAGAGAGAATATGTGTGTCCTCAGAATCAGATGCAGGAGCAGGGAATCCAAAGGTATCTATCTTACTGTTTCTAACTGTAGATAAAGAGACTCTGCACCCCATTCCTGTCTCTCAGAGTCCAGTTCCAGATCCTGCCCCTGCCGGGCTGAGCTGGGTCGGCATTCACACAGAGCTATGGCGCTGCCCTCCACACACCGCATCTCCTCTCGTAATTTCCGCGTCATGCTTCCAAACACGTGTATTTTAGGCATACCTCAGATGATTTTTGTTCTAAGTCAATTTGTAGCATCTTTCTAAAACTCACCAGAGGTCCCAGAAGTTTCAGGAAGCTAACTGAATGGACAAGTGTTAGTCTTAAATAACTTAAATCGGTATGAAATGAGTGCATGTGCCAGACAGACTTCCAATTGAACCCAAGGGTTCCTTTCTATTGTGTCCACGTGCATTTTCTGAGAGGGCTGAGCTCCATCAGGTTCTCAACAGGGTCTACAATTCAGAAAGGTCACTGATCTAGTCTAAGAGTTTTAAGACAAATAAAAACAAATACAATATAAAACAAAACGTGTTAAGATACACAAGAGAAGAACGCAGTAATGACATTTTTCAGAGGGAGAAATCAAAGAACCATTTCAGAAAATGCTTTTTTTTTGCAGATGGCAACTGAGTTCAGCCTTGAAGAGTATCAAGATGATATGACATTACAGAATGATAAAGTGTTTTTTCATTTTAAATAGGAGGAAAATTTAATAAAAACAAAGATAGGGAGGGAGAAGAAAGGGCCAATTTGACAAAAGCAAAGGGTATGTTTAAACGACTGCAGGCTCACAGGGAGGGGCCGGACTAGGCAGAGCGCTCGGAAATCCATTAGGAGGTAAGAAACTTGGGAAAACACTCAGGTGCACAAAAACGAAGGGACAGAGGTGAGCAACACTGTGGACAGAGCCCAAAGGGCAGGATCATCTGCATTAACCAAACTGTGTCTCTGCCCTGAACCAGACCAGAGTTGTAAACACGTATTTCACCTCGGGCTGCGACGTAAGGCTTTGTGGCTAATGCTGTCTTACTGAGCACAATTTCTGTATAATGTGAAAACCAGGCAGGTCTGAGGGTGCTGCTCATTATTCTACTCCAGGCCCCATAAATAAGGACCAGCAGGAAATTCCTGCTGACGGTTCTTTGTTGTGGTGGTTGGTGGTGGGGCTTACAACTACAGCTATGGATTCTCTGTTGTCAGAAAATGAAAAATCACGTAAAACAGCCTTATGACTCTTACAAAAACTGCTGCTGAATGTTTGAGCTCTGTTGTAGTGTCTACATTTAAAGTACCCACCTCGTCAATTCCTTGAAATAAACTCTGTTTACTTTTACACACAAAGTTTTATTCTGAGCACTATTCTAAATTTGTGAAAACAAACAAACAAAAACCCCAAAGACTTTCCTGGGTGATATGCAGACTATAAACAACACAAACATACAGATACAAATCTTACCAATGTAAGTGATTCCTCATGTTACTTGAGAAAAGTATTTAAAAATTCCGAAAGGATTTTAATTATTAAAACAAGAAGGTGATACAAATAGAATTAAATTTTTTTTTAATACTAAAACAGATTTTTGGATCCAGGCACACTCATACAAACAATGCAACAATAAGACAACATGAGTATCTCTCCAGCTATCAAATACACGGGTTGTGGAGAGCCCCTGACAGAGGTCTCTAAGCTCACCTTCACAAAGTAGTCGAACAGAGGCCTGTATTTCTTGCCTTTGAGATAGGCACCAGGAAATCTAGAAAAAAGGAGAAAGGCAAACTCACAATTAAATTAAAATCATCAAAGAAATGAGGCTGCAGCCACATTAAGTCACCACGTCCTTCTGGTTCACTTGCTCCTAAGTCATTAGCACTGGAATGTGTGACCTGAATGTACTTGGTATTAGCACAAACCAAACTTGAGTGACACAGCCTTTGGGCAGTAAAGTATCTCACTTTTTAATGTTAAAGACACACACACATACAAATCAATGATCTGTACACTCACCTTTCAAGGATCTCATAGTCACTCTCTAATTTATAGAGGGCTGGTAATCTGGCTTCCATTAAAATGTGTAATTTTCCTCTGGCAACATCTATGAGAACAAGGGAAAAGTGGAATCAGCTCTCGCTAATTCTAAGGACACGCATCAGTATACTTTTCCCTCCTGCATCAGCTGCATGGAAACGTGCTCAGCACGGACAGGGGAACGCTACAAAGAATGTTGGGGAACACTTGCTTTCCAAATACGAAACTGACAAAAACATCAAATGCTGTTAAGGTAGTTCATTCGTTGTTGTTAATTTTACCTCTATCCGTTTTATGTAAGTTAATCTTTGTTTTCTCCTACCAAAAGCATTGTATGTGAATATTTAAAAATTAATAACATTAGCAAACTAACAAGATCACAAAGTAAAAGTTCCCCATAATCTCATCCTCCCAACCCCAACGTTATTATTTCAGTGTCTATTCCTCCAAGAGTATTTTTATGTATATACTAACATATACACTATATATATGTGCAACTTAATAATTATGGGATATAACTCAATACAATTTTGCTATTTGTTTTCACATAATACACTGTGACTATCTTCCCATACATGAACACATGCAGATCTTTCTCATTCTTTTAAATAGCTCTATAGTACTCTGTTTTATGAAGGTGCAAGTTATTTTTAACGTATCAATTAATACTAGACATTAACACTGTCTTCAAGTTGCCACTACCATGGATTCTGGGATAATGAATATCCTTGTACAGATCTTTGTTATCCTTATTGGACATGTTTCTGGAGGACACTATTCTTAGAAAAGCTGAAACAAATGCATAAACATTTAAAATTTAATAGATACTGACAAATTGCCTTTAAAAATTTAGGCTAATTTAAACTTCCACCTGTAAAGTACGACATACCGAAGAATTTACCAGAGCTTATGACATACATTTACTGTAAGAAAAATGAGACTCTACGGATCACTGTGAAGGCCTTTGCAATTCACTGAAAAACTACCACAAATACTGCTGCCACTCACCAGCTCTGCTCTCAAAGGAATGTCATTTTCTGAATAAAATACAGAACACACAGCCCACCAAGTACAAGAGTCACATGCAGGCAGAGAAATGACACGACTGATAGCCTTTAAGTCCGGCAGGCTCCCTTCAGAATGGCCACGACCCTCAGGTGCACAGGGACCTTATACAGACAGAAATGCACTTGCCCAGAGAAGCAGCAGCAGACACCAGGGCCAGGCTCTGTGTGGACAACAGCTCTCTCCCAGCAGCATCATGAGAAACCCATTCTTGGTCCTAGCTACTTTGAAGGCACAGCTAAATAATAATAATAATAATAAATACCTGTTTACTGATCCCCAATCCTTTCCTGTTCCTTTCTCAATATTCTTCCCTTGACACCACAAGCCATTGTGGATCAAGTCAACTATCTTGGAAAACACATTTTTTTTGGCTATGAGTTTTCCTTCTTTCCCTGGCTTCTCCCTGCTCAGTCATAAACTACTGAAATCTAAAAGTACCAATTTTCTTTTTTCACATAGATTTCTAGGGAAAGGGCCTCACTGAGACCATGGTTAACTTGATATCAGGGAATATTTGAAAGGCGCAAAGTTCTCAAGCTCTGGCACCGAGTCTATGATACTGTGGTTTATAATAAGAAATATATACTTGGTCTTTGTCCCTGTTCCGGCAGAACTCTTAAACCCCGTGAAACATCCTGAGGGATGAGTGGCATAAGTGTCTTTTGTTATGTTAATGAGGTGACATTTGGAACCCCCCCCCCAGGTAACCTAAGGAGGAGGAACCAATCACAGGGTTACAAAATTAGAACTTTCACACCCTCACCTCCAGGCTCCCCTCCCCCCCCCCACCCTGAACCCCTGGGGGAAGAGAGAGGGGTTGGAAATTGAGCTTAATCAGCAACAGCCCATGATTTAATCAACGCACCTGTGTAATACAGCCTCCATAAAAACCGCAAAGGATGGGGTTCGGAGAGTTTCCAGGGCAGTGAACACATCCGCATGCTGTGAGCACAGCACACCCCAGTTCCACAGAGACAGAAGCTCCCGTGCTTGCGACCCTCCCAGATCTCACCCTATTTCTCTCTTTATCTGGCCACTCATGCGTACCCTTTACAATATCCTTTTTTAATAAACAGATAATCTAATAACTACAACCCTACTCTGACTTCCGTGAGCTGCTCCTCAGACCCAAGGAAGTCATGCGTAGGTTAGAATCACAGGTGACAACTGGGACTTACAACTGGCATCTGAATTGGGGATGCAGTGGTGGGGGCGGTCTTGCAGGACTGACTGTGATATCTGACTCTATCTGCAGATACCTAGTGCCTGAACTGAGTTAAGTGCTTGGTAGTGTTGAGAAAACACACATTGGAGATTCCTAATAATGAGATGCCACCTCTTTGAATCTCAAGTTCTTCATCTGTAATAGGAGCATGACATGTAAAAGTGTATTATAATCTGAAAATTGTAAGAAATTTTTACTTCCTATATCTCTATACAATTTTAATTTTTGTGTTAATTTTTAATCAGAAATGAGAATAAAATAACCCTCTCAGAGGTAATTTTCCTGATTAAGTCTAATACATTTTTTAAAAAAGTTCTATTTTCACTCCAGAGAGAAATGTAAGCTTTCATTCTCTCCCAAAATAAGTGAAAACTGTCTTATCCGTATCAATCGTAAGTAACCAGGCTCCCACTGACCTTTAATTTTCACATACTGCATATCTGGATTAACACACAGGGCAAGGTTACTAGGCAGAGTCCAGGGAGTTGTCGTCCAAGCAACCAAGGACACGTTTTCATCTTCCTCCAAAGGGAAAGTTACAAATATTGAAGGATCTTGAACATCCTAAAATAAAACGAGATGAAAAAAAAATTTTTTAACAAAATTCATAACAATAGACATGGAAGAAAAAGGAACTGATCCTAAAGAATAAAATAAACAGATTTTCAGAATAAACTGAGCTTAAAAAAAATTGCCATATTTATATAAAGAAAATACAAAGCAAGAAATTCCCAATACACTTTTAATATAAAGAGAATGCTTTAATAATTACCTTAGTCACAAATAAAACATTTTAAGTGTATCCTGAGGGAAACACAATGGAGGTTTCACTATTACAATGATCTATTTTATAGTAAGTCCATAGTTAGGTCAATAAAGTAATTATTTTGGAAAATAGTTATTTTTTTATTCCAAAATTAAGTCAAAAGCAAAAGCAAAACCAAAAACAATCCTCACAATTGTTTACAACCAACACACAATCAAAGAATTGCCATAACAAAAAAAAAGATAGAAATACTAAGCGTTGGCAAGGATGCACAGTAATCCGTATTGTCTAGTGGAAGCATAAATCAGTGTAACCCCTTTGGAAAACTCTGTTAGAGCGGGAGGCAGCAAACCATGGTCTACAGGTCAAATTTGGCCGTTATCTGTTTTTGAGCTAAGAATGGTTTTAACAGGGTTGACAGGCCCACAAAGTCTAAAATATTCACTATCTGGCCCTTTTCAAAGTTTGCCATCTCCTGTATTAGAACTAAATGTAAGTATGCCTCATGACTCAACAGTTTCACTCCTGGGAATGTAACCAACAGAAATGTGTACCATGCTCCCCAAAAGACAAGTTCCAAAATGTTCACAGTAATACTATTGATAAGAGTCCCAAAATGGACATTACCCAAATGCCCATCAATGTTAGAATGGATAAATTACATACTAGGAAGTAATTAAAAACACAACTACATACAACATGGATGACTTTCACAAACATAATCTCGAGCAAGAGAAGCCAGACACAAAAAAAGAACAAACTGCACAATTCTATTTATATATGGTACCGAATCAGCAAACATATCAATGATGTTGGAAGTGAGGACAGCGGTTACTATGGAGGGGGGATACATGCTAAACTGAAGGGACCATGGGAAGGGAGAGCTTTTGACAGGTTGATTGATAATATTCTTTTTAAACTTTAGGTATTGTCTTCATATATACATTAATTTTGTGCAAGTATATGGAATAGAGCAAGTAAGTGGAGGAGCAAAAACATGTTCTTATTAAACCAGGAAATAGGTACTAAGATGTAAAAAATTGTTAATTTTAGTTTATACAGTAATGGACATAAAAAAATTTAAAAATTAAAAAAAAAAACCACTAAAGGGAAACCTAAATAAAACATCAACAGTGATTTCCTTTGGGTACTGGGATGATAATATTTCTGCTCCTTCTTTATATCTTCCATGGCATCTACATTTTCCACAATGAGCAGAAGCTGCATAAATAAAGTCAACCAGACTTCAAAAGGCTAAAAATTTAGACAATATAAAAATAGTAAGTATTTTTATATACCACAAGTTGGTTTACAAGTTGCAACAGTTGGAAAGACTTCTTCCTGTAATTCAGTTTATTTCTCTAACTTCTGTACGGCTTGCTCTTTTCCAATAAGAGAATGTACTTAATGACTTACAGAAGAGTATAAACTTTGAAAACCCTAGGACCTAACAAGCAACTATGGGGGTCTAACATGTAAAAATTTAGTTGCCAAAGAAACCTCCAGCATAAATACACAAAGATTTATATTACAAAGTGTTTGTTACCATTAAAAGAAAAAAAGAAAAAACGGGCTATAACTCAAATATCTATCAAAAGAATAAATAATTTGTAATCTATTTGTTTTATGATACAACTATACAGCAGTTAAAAATAAAGTTATATGTATCAATGTGAAGAAACTTTAAAACATAATGTTTAGTATAAAAGGCAAGATGTAGAATTAAGTACAATGGGTGAGATTTAAAAACATACAGAACAAAATATACACAAAATGTTTTGATAACTCACAGAGAAAAAAATGTAACAATGAGTGTGTATATGTCCATGAATGACTGAAAAATTGTGCTGAACACTGGAATTTGACACAACATTGTGAAATGATTATAAATCAATAAAAAATGTTAAAAAAAAACCATACAGAACAATGCTATATACTGTTTATGAATACTTATGTAGATAGTAAAAATACAAAAATATGCATGGGAAAGAAACACCAAATTCAGTATAGTGGTTACCTATCAGGATGTAAGAAGGAAATGAAAAAGAGAAAGGTGCAGGAAATAAATAAACTGTGGTATATTCACCCACACAGAAATTAGCGCAAAAGAGTCACAACTACACAGAACATGGATGACTGTCACAAACACAATGCTGAGCGAAAAAAGCCAGACAATAAAAGAACACACAGCGGATCCTTCCATTTCTCCAAAGTACAAACCAGGCAAAACTAAATCCACTATTATCTGTAATATCTGATGTATTTAAAACAAAATAAAGGTGTATTTATTGAAACCCATTAAATGGTACACTTAAGATCTATGCACTTAATTATATATAAATTTTAACCCACTCACCCCCTCAAAGAACACAAACAAATACTGACGTCTGTTAATGACACACATGCTGAAGGGAAAAAACACACATAAAAATGAAGTGCTAATTTCTATAAAACACAGAGGATAGAAAATGTTAAATTAGACTATGGAGACGTAATCAGCAAAACTCAGATTCTGGGGAACTCTGTAAGACAAAACCTGTTTCCCAAACGATTTGCAAGGAAAAAAGAAGAAAAAGACAGAAAAAGAAATGGAAGATCTACATATTAAAACAATTAAATGACAACTATTACCATGTATGATGAACCTTACTTACATATTAATTGGAAAAAAAAATCTAAAAATAACCTGAGGGAAAAAAGGATGCTATTTACGAGGCAAATAGAAATGTGAACACTGATGATATCCAGGAATTAAACGATTACACAACATTTAATATTAAGAATGTTAGAGATTTAAACATAAAACAGAAACAGACTCATAGACAAAGAACACAAACTTGTGGTTGCCAGGGAGGAGGGGAGTGGGAAGGGACAGACTGGGAGTTTGAGATTTGTAGATACTGACACGTATGTATATAACAGATAAACAAGTTTATACGGTATAGCACAGGGAAATATACATAAGGTCCTATGGTAGCTCACAGTGAAAAAGAATGTGACAATGAATACATGTATGTTCATGTGTGACTGAAAAATTGTGCTCTACGCTGGAAATTGACACAACATTGTAAACTGACTATGACAAAAAAAAAAAAAAGAATGTTAAACGTGACTAATGGTGACTTTTTAAGGTGTGATAATAATACCTATGGTAATGTTAAAAGACAAAGATTTTTTTAATCTATTAAAGACATATAATGGGTTATTTACTGATAAAATAATATGTCTGAAGTTTGCTTTTGAAAAAGGGTCTGGGAGAAGTAAGTGGAATGTGTGTAGATGGGGCAGAATTGGTCACAGAGGTTGTTGGGGATACATGAGAGGCACATGGGAGTTAATTACTTTATTCTGTGTATGCCTGAAATTCTCCATGTTAAAAAAGTAAGCAAATACAGCAATATATTAAGATTTGACAAAGCTAAGCCTTTGGTACCCAAGTACTTAGTATATTACCTCTGCATTTTTATATGCTTAAAATATTTTATTAAAAAATACAGTAACACGAACACTATCATAGAAGGGTATTAAGACAACAGGAATCATCACACCCACCTCACAAGGACACGCAAAGATCCAACGGGATGTGTGAAAGCATTCTACAAGATGAAAAGTGCTTTTGAAATGCAAAATTTAATATATAATTTCCAAACCTGAGCCATAAAATAAGAATTCCAAACAAATCAATGTTTAAAAACAAAGAGGGTTAGATAAATTCTGAGAAATAACAACACCCCTTGAATATACACACATGAGAACAGACAGCTCTTATTTCTGACGACTTACAGCCCCTACTCTCTGGAAAAAGTAAAGGAGGACACTTGGTAAACACAAGACACACCAAAACTCTTCTATTATACCAATGACACCAAATTATTTCATTCATCAAAGACAAGACCATAATACTTCACCAATCCCAAATCAGATTCTCCTCCAGATACTTTCAACAAATAAACAATATTATAAGGTCTCAGATGAGGCATAAAAACACCCAAGCTGATAACCTTTATGAGATAGTGCCTGGAGGGAAATACAGCAGAGCTGGACTTATTAACAAAGAAAGGCATAAAAATATAATCAAAACAAGCAAAACCTACGCATTAAGACACATCAATCACAAATCTCACGGAGGGAAGAAAACCCCTCATTTTTAATCCTAACAGAGCCTCGGTTCAGTGACTGGGAACATTACCAGTAAGAAGCGGTCAAACTGAACGACTCCCCAGGCTAACATTCCACGTTGGGGCTAAGTTACTGTGGTCACCACGACCATCAGACTTCTGAGCACATAACAATGCCCAATGATGTCTCACATACCTTGTAATTCTGGTGAGATTCAAAGTTGGAGAGCGGAGTGTTGCATGCAGTGGAGAAGGGCATGACTTTCACACCTCTGTAAACAAGGCCTTTATTGTAGAGTTGTTTGAAGACCCACCTGGCAAGTCAAGAGACAGAATTTTACAACAATTACATAACCAAAGTTCTGTTTCCCCAAATGCAAACATTCTTGCCAGTTTCTGTTTATAGTTTCTGACAGCCAAATAAGTGGAAACACAAGGTCTGTCAACTGGTGAATAGCTGATAAATTAATTATAACAGGTCAGTATAATGAGACATTATGTACACATTAAAAGTGCTAACATCTGCTGACATGGAAAGATGTTCATTAATTAAGGTTGATTGAGAAAACCAATTGATACCATATTGCACAATAAAGTACCAATTATATTAAACTGTACATATCAGTATATATATTTACATTTTCAGAGAGACTACCAAAATAGATTTTCACCAATATATTAACTATGGTTGGGATTTTAGACTGTTTGTTCTTCTTAATAATTTTCTGGTGTATTGCTTAAATCTCACTATGATGGATAGTTTTACAAAGGCAATTTAAAAAGTACAACCACTGGGATTAGGATCAGGTATCTCTCTTACAGTTAGTCAAAAACTGACTGAACACTGAAACGTGTTGCTTTAAGCTACATGTGCCAAGACACTGCAAAACAGTCATGCCAGGTTCTCCTGTGGTGACTATTCACCTCTCCCAATTCGATGCCACGATGCATTTGGTGGGAACCCTTGCTTAACTCTGCCTTTATTTAATTCATTTTTATAGTTCAGTTCCTATGTGGTTGGCACAGTAAATGAATTAAACTGTTTCCCCAATTGCGAAAATACATTTTAATGAAAAACTGTGCATATATTTTCATGGATTTCTTTGGCTTTGAATAAAGTTAAAAAAAAAAAAAGATGTAACAAATTTCACAAGGTTAAGCTCAATCTTAAATTGTATTCTTTGATGCAAGGACATTCACAGGAGACCAAGAGAAGAGAGTCAGATTTGATAAGACACAGATTCAAGCCTAAGAGTCACATAATTTGCTGTGTGATCTCAGGCAAGTCACAATCACTTGCCTTTACCTCAAACAGGGTCCTAACCCAATTCACAGGCCTTTCTGGACCATCTGGGAAAATTCATGTGGAAGTACTTTATATTCTCAAAAGCATCAACTCTATCTAAATTATCACCATTAAATTAATGTTATCATTTTAAATGTATCTCGTACTATTTTTTTTTTAATTCACTCTTAGGTCCAAGTGCCTTATTTATATGCCAACATGTTCCTCAGGAATGACTAACATTCTAATACTAAGAGGCTCTGAAGACTCCTTTCCTCCATTCAGGTGTGTTTTATGTAAATTAGGAAGTATGATGTAGAGTTACACTGTCCAGCATGGCAGTACCAGCCACATGTGCTCATTTAAATTTATTAAAATTTCTAATTTCTAGTTTTTTGACCATACTAACCACATTTAAGTTCTCAAAAGTCCTGATCTAGAGCACAAATAATACCTTCTTTGTTCGATGTTTAACATAAACCCTGCTTTTTATTTTTTATAATTTTGGGGGGGGTTGGGGAGGTATTTAGGTTTATTTTTTAATGGAGGTACTGGGAATTGAACCCAGGACTTCATGCAAGCTAAACAGGAATTCTACCACTGAGCTGCACCCTCCCCTCTCCTGCTTTTAAGATACTTAATCAGCTACTCAATAAAATGGGAAACCCCCCGTCCAAAGTTGCTGCCATGCTGGATAATTTGATCAGCTCCCACTGTTGGGTATGTGGGTCTGAAGATGTGCCCACAAGGGCATGTCAGACTCAGAGAGTCTGAGAACTGCCCCAAGCTCCTCAAAGGCAAATGACATACGCTAAGCATGAGCAACAAAAATGAGACCAGGTAGACAGAAAGGCAGTAAGAGGCATGAGTGCCTATAGTGCAGTGCAGAAAAAAATGCATCCTACAAAAGGGCTTTGAACTCACCTGTGATTATGCATAATTTAATAAAAGGTAAGACTTCCTCAAGGCCTGAGTCATGCACACTGGGCATTTTGCAGCCATAATAATGGTTTGCCCATTACTGATATGCAGTGATTCTCACACTACTGCAGGAGGCTCAAGTTAAAGACTGGCACTGCAACAGCTGTCTTATAATAGTAAGAGGAAGCAAATTCATTTTGAAACTGTTACAAAACAGTGACTGCATAGACAACTTCTCTCAGTAAAAAATTCAAGTATATAATCTCTTAGACTTAACTCCTTAAAACAAACAAACTCATTCACTTCTGAGACCTAATTTTCCTAAACTTTGGTACCAATTAATTTGACAAAAAAGGCTTTGACTAACATCAGGACATTTATGTTCTTTATTTATTTCACTTAGTGTGAATAATATGTTCTGATATAGAAATACTAATGAATTTGGTAACAGGTTGCTCCTTATTCTGCTAGGGCCATTATATACTACAGGGCATATGGATAACCTATTATCTTTCTAGAATCCAAAACTGACTGAATTCAAAAATAAATCTAGGGGTGGAAGAGATGAACAGGTGGAGCACAGTGGATTTTTAGGGCAATGCAAATACTCTGTATGATACTAGAATTATGAATACATGTCATTACACATTTGTCCAAATCCACGGAGTGTTCAAGAGTGAATCCTAATCTGTGGACTTCGGATCTGTCAACATAGGTTCATGAATTGTAACAAATGTATCATTTTGGTAGGCGATGTCGATAATGGAGGACACCGCACGTATGGAGGCATAGGGTATATGGGAAATCTCCGTATCTTCCTAACTTCCGTCCCCAGAGATTTCAGGCAAATAATTGCGGACCTGAAACCAAGCTGATTTCATGCCAGAGGACCTATCTACTAAGCAGTAACAAAACAGTCTTTATATTTACAATTTCAAATCAAACCTACCATACGGATTCCATGAATTGTGGATACAGAGTTTTGTAGTCATTGTCAAAGTCAATCCATCGACCAAGTCTGGTAATAGTAGACTTTAAAAAAACGAAAATTAAGAGTTATTAGACAATGGTATTTGTTACTGTACAGCACTTTGTTTTACTTCTGTTATCACTGTATATGATGATTTTGGAAAAACAGATCAATGGTTCAAGTAAATCTATATTGTAAATAACACATTATATAAGGTTAAGAACCAGTTTTCTTGGCATTCATCCCATATGTAGATAATGTTATTTACACGTATTACTACTCCTTTATAAAAGTTGACCAAAACTACCACTTAGCAAAGACCACAGGTCTACTGTTTGCTGGCAAGAATCATCAATGGTTGCTAAAATTAATGAGTCACAGTGTGATAAGAAACAGGATACTCAGCTCAGTGGGAGAGGGCATGCTTAGCATGTACGAGGTCCCGGGTTCAATCCCCAGAATCTGAGTCAACCAACCAACCAATCAACCAATCAATCAATAAAAGTGACAAGGTCATAAAAGATAAAGCCTGAGTGAATGTTCCAGATTGAAGGAGACTTAGGAGGTATGACAACTAAATGCAATCTGTGCTCCTAAATTGGATCTTACACCAGAAATAAAAACTAGTGGGACAACTGGTTAATCTGAATAAGGTGTATAATGTTGATCAGTGTCAATTTCCTACTTTTGATAATTATACTATCGTTATTTAAGGTGTTAGCTTTTGAGAAGTGGGTGATGGGTACAGAGACTCTTCATGTTTTTGCAATTTAAAAAACAAAAAAAGGCTCACATGCATATTATAATCAACAGGATTTTCCCCTACTGGTGACTAGGCAAGAAAAGGTAGATTAAAGAAAGTTAGGTTAGCAGAAAATTGAGGAGCTTCGAAATTTAGGTTGATTAAATCTGATTTTATCAAATAATGAAGACAAGTTTTGAGCAGGAAAGAGCACAACAAACAGTCTTGTGAGAGAAATGACTCGGCAGGCCAAGTGGCAAGAACAAGAGCAAGAGACCAGCTGGGAGACTGTTACAGGGATACAGACAATGGTGGGTGAGAGGCTAGGTTGCAGAATGAATTACTAGAGAAGCAATCTAAGGAGAAAGGCTTAGAAAAAAATGTGACAATGAGTGTGTATATGTGAATGAATGACTGAAAAATTGTGCTGAACACTGGAATTTGGCACAACATTGTGAAATGATTATAAATTAATAAAAAATGTTAAAAAAAATGAGAAGAAAGGCTTGATAGGATTTGACATTTAATTTGATTATGAGGATTAAAGTCTGAAGTCTAGAAGATTGATACTTTGGCAGAATGTGGAATTTTGAAGAATAGCAGGTTTGACAGTCACAGTGGTAAGATAGCGAAGATGGGAAAAAATACAAGCCAGACATGTTAAGTTGTACAGATATATTAATCTGAGAGCCAGGAAGGAAAGGGGGAGTTGTGGACCTTTGTTCGTAAGCCCAGCAGAATAAGAGAGGACAAGAGCCCTGGCAGCACTTGACACTTAATTAAAGGTACCAGCTGTGAGAGCTCTATTGCCAAGAGAAGCAATAAACAAGGTCAAAGTCAAATTAATAAACAGTGGGTCCAAACGTGAATTGCTTTTAACATCTGAATTTTTTAAATGCAATATTGAAGTTAATCGATTTGCAAGAACAGGATGATTCCAGTCATATCCTGTGGGTGCACAGGAGATTAAATATGGAAGACTGATCAAGCATATAGAAATCAGACAAGAAAGTGTTCAGTTTAAGCTAACAGTTTACGTCCCGGAGTTGAAGGTAGAAGCTGAACACTCCTTTAAAGAGGATGACAAGCTCTTTTATGTCCCATTTCTGGTTTCATGCCGTAAAAAAAACAAAGGACCATGAAACATTTCAACTCCCATTTAAAAACTAGAATTTTTGTTCGTTCTACTTAAACAGTCCAACATACCTTCCACTCAGCAGAATATCGCATCACAATTGCTCGGCACTGGCTGTTATACTCTGCAATCCCCAATTTGGCTACATCCTCTGGTCCTCTGATTTCCAGTGTCTTATCAATTTCGTATTCCTGAAAATTTGCAATAAGATTGTTAACATCCCTCCCCTATGAAACAAATCCAATTCAACAACTCTGGAAAATAAAACAGATTTTAAAAAATTAGTTCTCTGAGAAAATGAACTGTGAATAGTATTATAGAAATAAAGCTAAGAAAGTCTGATTATAGTAAAAATTCATACTTTAATATATTATATAACAAAATCTAATGCTTATAAAGAATCAGAACATTCTAAGGCTGGTGACTTGAACATACCACAGGTAAACCATGACAATCCCATCCAAATCTTCTGTCAACGTGAAACCCACTCTGGTGAGCGTATCTTGTAACTATATCTTTAATTGTCCCTGCAAGTATATGTCCATAGTGAGGCAGTCCAGTTGCAAAAGGAGGCCCATCATAGAAGGTAAATCTAACAGAGGTAATAAAAATATGTTATTTTATAACAGATGGCAAAAATTTAGGACAGCATTTTTCTATACATAGCTCCTGTAACAGAAGAGTCTTCAGGGAGAAGAAAAGCCGTGAGACTAGGAAATTCACAACTAACTGGTAAGATACTTACTGGAGTCCCTGCCTTAAAAAAAAGCTAATTATGATGGAGCTGGAGAGACCTGCATTGGACCATCCATTCTTCATTTATTAACTCCATGAAATAAGGGAAGTTGTTTACCCTGATCCTGAATTATCGAATCTATGAAACAGTCCAACAAATGCCTATTAAAAAGTTTTTGAGCATAGGAGACACATGAAGGAAAAGTAATTAAAGAAAGAACTGTTCTTTAGGTGAATGAAGACTAGAGACAGGAAGTACTCCAATATGAGGCTACTACATTACTAGTCTAAATGCTTAAATGAGGGTGGTGAGGAGAAAAGCATAAAGGAAGAGGGTGATGATATATAAACTCTATTCAGAAGACCTCTTAAAGAAACTGAATCTACCCTAATAATGAAGAACTCATTCATTCAACATGTACCTACTACTGAGAACACACACTACATAGAGAGGTAGGGGACTCTAGGGACACAAGAATGAATAAAGAGTTTGTCATAATGAAACTTAGAGTAGGAAATGATGATTTTTTAAGACTCTACTTTTAACAAAGAAGTTCACATACTTTGGCTTATGTTTTGATTGCTTTAAGCATTCTTGAAAACAATTATATTTGGACCAAAACTGCAAGATTTTCTCTTCTTCAGCAGGAAAATCGATGTTTTCTGGCACTTGTTGAACCATTTTGTTACTGCAAGAGAAATCAAATTTATTATTCTCAAAGGAGAGGTCTAGGGAAAACAGTACCATACATTAAAGTGAATACACCTGTCACTACCCATGATACTACATGGTGTTTAAAAAAAAATTACAGGTTTTTTGAGGTAAAGTTCACATAGCATAAAGTTCATCTTCTTAAAGTGTAAAATTAAATTTTACTTTTTTTTTTTTAGGTATAGTTGCAAGGTTGTACAATCACAACCACTCTCAAATTCCAAAACATTTTCATCACCACTCCCTTTCCTGCCCTCCCAAACCAGTGCATATTAGCAGTCACTCTTTCCCTCTCTCCCCAAGCCCCTGGCAACCATTAAATCGCTTTCTGCCTCTCCAGATTTTTCTATTCTGCACATTTCTTATAATTGGAATTATGCATATAAGCCTATTGTGCCTGATTTCTTTTACTTCAAGGTTCATTTATTTTGGATGCATACTTCGTTGCTTTTTTATGGCTGAATAATATTTCATTTTTTGGATAGGCCACTTTTTGTTCAACCATTCATCAATTCATGGATCTTCTAATTGCTTCCACTTTTGGACAGTGCTGCTAGGAATATTCATGTATAAGTTTTTATGTGGACGTATGTTTTCAGCTCTCTTAGGTAAATACCTGCTAGATAATATGGTAACTCTGTTTAACTTTTTGATAAACTGCCAAAATGTTTTCCAAAGCTGTTGCATTACTTTACATTCTCCCAGCAGTGAATGAGGATTCCAGTTTCTCTACATCCTCACCCCTTACTGTCCATCTTTGAATTACAGGAAATTCTAGTGGGTATAAAGTGGTATTTCACTGTGGTCTTGATTTATATTTCCCTAATGATTAGTAATGTTGAGCTTATGGGCCATTTTATGCCTTCTTTGGAGAAATTTCTATTCATCCTTTGCCCGTTGTTTAATTGGGATGTCTTCATATTGTTAGGTTGTAAGAGTTCTTTTTATATTCTAGATACAAGTCCCTTATTAGTTTGAGGAGTTGCAAACAATTTTTCCTAGTCCGTGCGTTGTTTTTTATTTTCTTCATGCTATACTGTCTGAAGCACCAACATTTTTAATTTTGGTGAAGTCCAGTTTATTTATTTGTTTTGTTACTTGAACCTTTGGTGTCATGTCTAAGAAACCACTACCTACAACAAGGTTGTGAAGTTTCTGCTTTTACATTTAGGTCATTGATCCATCTCGAGTTATTTTTGTATATGGTGCGAGGTAGGAATACATGGTACTTTTAAAACTATTATAAAAATTTTGTCCAATTCACACTCTTTACTCATTTTTCAACTATAATGCAACATTAGGTAATTGTATATAAAATGCTTCTTAAAAGAAGACAGTCTTGGTAATTCGAATGATTCATTAATAATCTGAAAAATAAATCTCAATGTAGGTAAAAATTCTTACCTACATTCACAAGACAAAAAGCACTTCTATTGCAATAACCTACTCTTTTTGAGGAAAACAGGTAAAATCTAAAACATTTTTAAGGCTAAAAAGATAAGAATCACATTCAAATATTTCCTAGCTCATTCTAATTTTCCATTTTATCATTTTTATTGTTTATTGGTGATTTTTATAAAGAATAAACCCTATTCATCTCTGATTTAGTACCTAGTGAGAGGACTCTTAAAAGTGTCTTTTTGAGAGTTAATAATTGCATGCAAAAACACTTGGTCAATCAGGGCTTAACTCTCTAGTTAAGCAGCCTCAAGACCACTCCTCCTCAAAGCCCATTTCTTCTTGTTTTATAATTCTAAGACCGTTGGTAACTAGACTTCCAAGCCAATATCAGATTAGAAGGGGACAGGATTGCTAATAATGAGAAAACAAGAGAGAGGATGGAAAACCTTAAGAATTCAAGAACTGTAACACAGTCTAGGATAACTGACTCTAGGACCAAAGAGACTTACATGCCTCAACCAATTTCTGAAAACACTGAAGTCTAAGCACAGTAATTAACCCATGCCATCAAAAAAAATTTTTTTTAAGTTTGTTATAAGCTGTGTCTCTCCTTTTTCCCTCTTTTCATTTATTTTTGAGATGTGAGAGTACCTTTGACTTTTATATAAGAAAAAATTAAGAAAAGAGCAGATGGGTCATTTAACTCAACTCAGTTAAATGAGTGTGCCATTAAATGTTATTAAGTAGAAGTTTAAAGGGATTTTGGATCTTCCGCTCTTGTTACAACCTCTAGCCTTTCAGACAGAGAGGGGTGTTAGTCTGTGCATTTACTGATATAGTAGGAGCCCCACTGGTTCAGTGACTACTTTATTAGAGGCCAACTGAAACACAAGGGATTACATTTGAAGACTAATAGATTTTTAGATATTAACACATTTATTTCTGTCACTTCTAATGCTTGTCAAAGCTGGTCCTGTGATTGCCAGCGTCTATGGGAGCTGATCAGAGCAGATTTGCAAGCCCCACTTTGTTTTGAGGAGTCAGAACCTGCTTTTTAACAAGATCCCAGGGGATTAGCATGCACATCAAAATTCAGGTCATTCTCTTGAAATTTTCTGATCATTATTTAGGAATATCTACCTGAATTTTCTTCTTTTTGAGAAAATGAAATTTAAGCTTTCTGTAAAGACGGCTTTAAACTTGTACAAAATTTTCTAGAGAGCGTCTACTTCCCAAAAGATTCAGAATCGCTGCATTACTAAGCCAAACACCAAGGTGCAATGCAATGGTACAGACTAGTCCAGAAGAGCCATGTATCAGTGACCGGGCTATGGTGGCTGCTAAGAAGAAACAGCCCCCATGCATAAATCACAGGATTGCTCTGGCCCCTCACATCCACTGGAGAGCTGTACCTGCACAACAGCATCCAGCTACCACGGGGCTCTTGGGGGAAGGAAGAGCAGAAAGAGGAGGGAGATTAACCTTACCAGGTTACTTCACATTCAGGGAAGTAATCTCTTCCCTTTAACCACAATCCAAGGCCTCTACCACTCCTCCCCACTCCATGACTCCTTCAGACCTCTTCAGCCTCAACTTCCTGTTCAGCAATTTGAGACACCCTCCTTGACCTTCACTTGTGTTTACCTCAACAGATTTTGTAAAAGCATCCAAAAAGCATTTTTGTTTAAAATAAATCTCACGATCTCCCTTGCTGCACCTGCTCCCATTTTTAATCCCACTAGCAGTTCCACTATTCCTTCCCATTCCCTGACATTCTGAGTCACCTTAATACTACTGGATGATCCCCACATTCAACTGATCACCAAGTCACGTGGGTCTGACTTCTAAGCCCATCTCTCTGTTTCCTTTCCTTCATTCCCAGGTCTTCATAACCTGTTGTATTAAGTCAAATTTTACCCAAGATGTGGGTCCATCTCCAGCCTTTTCACAGACTACTTATATCCTATTAACATACACCCCACAAATGTATAAAATATGGACAAAGATATTAACTGAAGCATTTCTATAGACAAATACCTGAAAACAACTTAAATATCCTTGAATAGATAACAGACTAAAATAAATTATGGTGCATCAATACTGTGCAGGCATTAAAAATAGTAAATCATGATCTATAAATATACATATTACATATACTGAAAAAGAAAAGAGCAAGTGACATTTACAGCAACTTATACTATGGATATTATAATATCATTTTAAAGATATATATTATATATATACACACATACATATACTAAGTCTATTTAAGTAATTCTGCATTTGAATTTAGAAGGCTACCCACCAAACTTAACCATGGCTACCACCAGAGTAGGATTGGATGAGGAAGGCATTAAAGAGCAGATTTTTGTTACTTCATATTAATCTGCTTTGATTTTTTTTGAGTATATATTAACTTTATCATAAAAAACTTTAAAACTAAAGAGAAAAATAAATACTATATAGCCTAAACACCACCTTCCTACTGGAAAAGTATCATTTCTGTATTTAATAATATTAAAAAAAAGGGGGGGGAGAGTACAGCTCAAACAGTAGAGTGCATGCTTAGTATACACAAGGTCCTAGGTTTGATTCCCAGTATCTCCTCTGAAAATAATAAATAAATGAGTAAAACCTAATTACTCCCCCCACTAAAAGAAAGGCCCCTCACTCCCAATGGTTTCTATACAAACTTTTCAGTGGGGCCCTCAGGGCCACCATGATCTTACCCCCAGTTACTACTCTTGACCTTTTACAAAACCCAAGCTCCAGCTACATCACACCCTTGGACACTGCTGAGAAAACAAAGCTGCTTTACTGCCATACAGCTTTCTCGTATCAGACCCTTTCTCCACATACTCTAGCACTGCTTAGCTTAAAGGTACTCTTCTCTATGGGACTTCCACCAGTCCACCCTTTTCAAAACTAATATCCCCCTTCTCTGAATCTGTTCCTCTCCTATACATTGCGCTTTATTTGTTTTCCATGTCCCACACATTCTCCAACTCAACTTTAAACTTGTTGCTGGCAAAAGTATCTTACTATCTAACCTCCAGTGTGTGCTTACACACGTTAAGTGCTCAAAAACATTTGTTTGTTAGCATCCTTAGTTTCCATCAGTAATACTCCTCCTACCTGCCTTTCCAATCTATCCCACTCCATGGGCTCTTCTTGGCAAGGATAATGGTTAAGACACTGGCTTTGGAATTTGACAGTTTTGGTGCCACCACTTAGTATGTGAGCTATAGGAAAAGTTACTCCACCTTTAAGCCTCAATTCTTTCATCAGTAAAATAAAGGCTGTAAACACTCACAATGCTAATTTAATGTTAAGTGAAATAATGGCTATCGCAGCCTGCAACAATCACGTCATTGATGTAAACTATTATTACTTCTTTGTCCACAAATTCTACTCTGTTGCCCTTGCTCAGTCACTATTTCATCTTTCCAAAAACATTTAGGGTGCAATCTACACTTAGTTGCCTTCTCTTCCCTATAATTCATTCTTTAATCACTTATGAAGAGGATGTACTGTCCACCACTTTACTGATATTTATTTTTTTTTAAAGTTCATCATATTACTAGAAATCTCTAAATCAATTGCTTTTCCTCTAGATTCATACTTTCTGAGCTCTCCGCAAAACCTGAACGCTAGAAGTAATATTGTCCCACCTAATAAAAAAACTCGTCTTCTGGACTCATTTCAAACACCACTTAAAGAAAAAAGTCATAAATTCCTAAGGTTGGAAATCACATCTTTCCTCCCACACACCCTCAGCTGCAGTGACTACAGCAACTTCCCACCTCCTGAATCATACACACTTTAAAATCCTTCTATACTTTATACTATGGTCCCTTGAACCCTCCCCCTCCAGCTCCTATTCATCTTCAAGGTCCCAAACCCACTGCAGTTCCTGAGAAGACTTCTCCCACCTCCAAATCCCACTGAAGAACTATCTTCCTCCTCTGTGCGCTTGGAATATTGTATTATTAGACTGTGAGAACCGAGGACGGAGGACGCTGTGCTTACTTCCCTCTAATCCCAGACAACCAGCAATAAATGCTCCTTCATGGGAGCCTAAGACTTGATTTGTTCTTAGGAATGCCTAGACTTCCAAGTAATTTCGTCCACCTTCTGCACGTCTCCAGCCAGCTCGATCCACCAAATTCTCACAACCACCCAACGGTTTAAGTGTTACCAGTATCTCAGGCTGAAGCTGAGGAACTTCAGGTTGAAACCCTCGGCCCCCCCGAGAGTCAGATCAGGATTGGTACCTGGTTCTGAGTTCTTTCGCCCAACTTAGACCGCCTCCTAATATACTCCTAAGAAGCCGATATGCACACAAATTAACGCACAGCTCATGGGAAACAAAAAATCTGTATCCAAGAGGACCATGGGTCCCCTCGGGCAGAAAGGGGAGTACCAGCGGGGCCCGTGGGCAGGACGAGGTGACCTGAAGCGGCCGTGCGGGCAGGACAGAGTGACCCGAGGGGCCCCGCGGGCTGCACGGGGCGTACCTGAGGGGCCTCCGGGCTGGAGCACCCCGAAAGGAGCCGCAGCTACACCAGAGGTGTCCAGAGGTGATGCAACGCCCTGAAAGCGTGGAGCTAGGAGGAAGGGGCCGGTCTGTGCCGACCAATCAGGGCGCGCCGCCTGACACCCATCAACAAGCCGGGCGCCGATTGGCCGCGTGGGGCGCCGGTCATGCCCGCCCGACCCGGCACTGCGGTGTGCACGGCAAGGCGAGTTTGCGACTCCGCTGAACGGCTGCCGCCGAGCGGTGGCCGCACGCCGCGCCCTTCACGCAGCTAGGGCGACGGTGATGGACACGGCTGTTTGGGGCCTGCGGGGTGGGGACGGACTGGGAGAGGCACCGACAGGAAGCTGATGTTGTGCGTCCTGACGGGGCGTTGTTCACACGGCCCTTTGTCGGTGTTCACCTCTCTGAACACAGGACATTTCACCACGCGTACACCAAATCCAGCGACAGTGGCCTCAGTAATTACACGATGGGGCCGTGAGTGCGCAGTTGCAAGGCTTCTCTGCTAGGTGACCGTTAAGGAAAGCAGCCCTGGGCACTGGGTCTATGTTGTTTTTTTTTTTACTGTAGTGGAGACCTGTACCAAACCACTCAGGTGTATGCAAAAATTAGGAGTCCTGGTGCGCGGGCTAGGCCTGCTGAGACCCTGGAAGTGAGTCACAGAAATCTGCATTTTAACACGCATCTCGGATAACTCTGCTGTGCACTAAAATCCCTGACCTATCTGAAGAGACTCTCCTGTTTCTCAGGGAAATGCAGAGGCCACAGAACTGTTTGAGAGGAGCTGAATGGTGGTCAGTGGTGCACATGGAAGCCTCTCCTTTGTCCTTAAATTCCACCTCCAGAGGTCTCATGGATTTTACTGCAGAAGTTATGGTAAACGGCCGTATGGAGAAATAATAAAAAATAATAAAAAGGAAATACCTGACAACTAGCTTTAGGATTATTGTATTTTAATGCTTTCTGTACTGAAAACAATGTTTTTGCTTATTTCTTTGCCTGCTTACTTATGTATTTATTATCACTGCTGTGGGTCTGCCCAGCACCTTCTGGATCTGCTGTTTAAAAATAAAAAGGCTGTGCAGAGGACAGTGGACGTCAGGTATTGGCACCAGACTGTAATGGAAATTTTAGCCCTTGACAAGTTGGAGTAATTGTGTGTAACCACTTAAGTGTATTCAATAGAGGACAGAAAAACAAAACAAAACAAAACGATCTGCCTAAGAATGTGTATAAACCATCCCTTGACAAGTTTAAATAAGACATTTTGATAGTCTGTGCAGCATTCATTCAAGTCACTTACGGTTTAGGAACACCCTAAAGGGATTAGAGTAGGGGATTTCATGTCCTTGCCCAGAAGGGTAACTCTCTATTCAACAACTTAACTCACTTGAACATACATGTTTAGTAGGCAATCTTTAGCTCATTAACTAGAAGTACTTGGAACGTTTTAATGTTCACATCCCTGAAGTTGCCACCCTGCTCACTTCATTTTTATCATCTGTCCAGACAGCCCAGATCACAACAGGACAGAGGGCTTCCAGACAGATGTGTCCAGGGAAAAAAGGTAGGGAAGATAGCTCTGATTATTTTTAAACATCTGATGTCTAAATGTAATGTCTAAAATGGAAAAACCAAGAAATCATAGCATCAGCATGTTGGGTAGAAATTCAGAGATAAATTATCACAGGAAACGTAAAATTGAAGGTGGCTGTATCTGGGGAGTAGGAACTGGGGATGCACAAGGCTACTTGATGTCACTTATCCGATCTAGAGATAGAGGGTGTAACAGACTTAAACATGGCCACAAATTGGACACTCTTCCCACCGAGAGGTGAGTATCCGTGTGCCCTCACTTTGAGTCTGGGTGGGCTTAGTGTCTATTTTAACCTGTTGAATATAGTGGAAATAACTGAGCCAGTCTCTGGGCCAGGCCTTAAGAGATTGGGAGTTATCTGCTTCCTGCTCCTGAAACCTAGTTGCCATGCTGTGAGGAAACAAATGGACAGGCTCGGGGTGAGCAGGCCATCTTACAAGTGGACCCGCCAGCCCCCGCTGGGCCACTCCCATGACACTACACGAAGCAGAGATGAGCAGTCCCCACTGAGTCCTGACCCAATTGCTAAATTGTGAACCAAACAAATGATAGTTAAAGGGATGGCTTGTTATGCAGCAATAGAAAAGAAGGTAGAAGTATAATCAAGAGAAAGTGGAATATTTGGATTATTTATCCTATAAAGTCTGAAGTACTGGAAATACAGGAATCCCTAATGACTCTTCAGCTACTCAGTTCCTTGGACCCTGTCTACTGAGTACTCACTAGCGCTAGACATAGTTCTAGGCAGTGCAGACATAATGGTTAATAAACCAGGTGACATCCCAGCCCTTGCAGAGTTTACATTTGATCAAGAGGTAAACCAGTAAATACTTAATTGCAGATATACACACTATGGCTGAAGGATAATTCCTTGGGACTTCATACATAAAGCATTAATTCTGTACAGAGCCCAGTTTGATAGAAGGCTTATCTGTCTTGAATTCTAGCCAAGTTGATTTAAGGAGGTATTAAATCTGCTTTCCTATCTGGACCTAGGGTCCTGACTCCTAACTGTGACTTCATATGTTTCATATCCAAGGCACTTGGATTTTTCAAAAGCCTCTGGTCTAAGAAGAATTTTGGTGACTGGTGGGCTGCCTCTGTCAATTCCTGGAGGCCAAGGACAGGGAAATTCTGTATTTGACATCCTCTTCTGGCCCTCACAGAACTCTCCCATGATGTTGGTGTTAAATGTCTTGCATTTCAGTTAGCTTATTCATTAGGACACTAGTATAGAATTCAAGGTTGACTAATATCCAACCTCAAACAAAAACCACAAAATGAAGGTACCGTGCACTTGATACAATCAGAAATATTTCAAGTATAATTCACATGAAACATAACTTGGAAAATGTAAGTGCTCTGACCCATATACTTTAAAAGGCTTTATATAAACCTTGTGTCAGAAGATGCCCATTTAGTTATCAAGGTGGAGGGCAAAGAGATCATATACAAAAAGTATGTAATTTACATATACAGTATATAATCTTGTGTTTCACTAAAAAAAGTTCACATTAATTTTTTGAATTAAGAAATACAGAGGAAATCTACAGAAAAAGAAAGCAACCAGAATGATATCCACCAAATTTTGAATATTCCTTCACTCTGAATTCCTCTTTCAGCTAAAATTGTCTTCCAGATCACCCCTATTTCCACAGGTGAGCCTTGTTCACATTCAGTATCAAAACTAATAATGACGTTTATTATTTTGGTTTCACTCTCCTCTTGGCATCTTTATGTTTCTTCCGACAATCCTAGAAAAACAAAATCAAAAGCCTTTGTTAAAAATAAATGTAAATAATTTTCAAGGTGTTCAGTAACTATAAAGTAAAATTTAAGTTATTCAGTGTCATGGTTGTAGAAACCATTCTGGAAGTGCTCACTTGGAATATACAGGAAATACTCAAACTTTTGGCTTTGTTTACCATGGAAACTAATTCAGTCTTTCAGAAATCTCATGATTTTCTGTTACTCAATGAACATGGCCTGGAATTTGGACCTGTCACTCAATGGGGTCACCCTCCAGTCTCTTTACCGCACCATGTGTGGCTTGAATCGAACAACTCCCTTTTTTTTTTTTCAAATGAAGTATAGTTGATTTATAATGTTATGTTAGTTTCTCATGTATAGCATGTCATTAAGTTTTATATATATATATTCTTTTTCACTATAGGTTATTACAAGCTATTGAATATATATTAATCTGTATAGTAGGACCCTATTGCTTATCTATTTTATATATAATAGTTTGTATCTGCTAATCCCAAACTTTTAATTTATCCCTCTCATGCCTTTCACCTTTGGTAAGTATGAATTTGTTTTCTATGTCTGTGAGTCTGTTTATATTCTGTAAATAAGTTCATTTGTGTCATTTTTTTAGATTTCACGTAAGTGATACCATAAGATATCTGTCTTTCTCTGTCTGACTTACCACACTTGGGATGATCATCTCTAGGTCCATCCATGAATTACACAACTTCTAACTTCCCTTCCAGCAAATGCTTAATTCTGAGCATTTAAATCAGGTTCTCAGTTGTCATCCTTTCCATCTCAAGTTTCATACCTTCCTGTTACTCTTGTACCAGGCAAACATTACAAAGAAAACACTGTATCTATTTTAGGACATAAACAATATGGAGCTACAACTACTCACCATACGCAAGTTATTTGTTCTGGCCTCCCAGGAACTCCTGCTAACATTACTTCCCACTCCCCTCCAGAATAAGTCAGAACCTAGCAGGGGTAAATAAAGAAGGACGAGGCAGCACATTAATACCAAAACCAGACACTATTCTGAGGCATTATCAAGGTCTTCAATTCTAGTTAAGACCATTTTCCCCAATCTATGCTAATTTTCAAAAATACATTCTGTTTTCTTTACAAAATGAAAATGTAGATCTGCTAGGATTTTACTGTTTATAAACCATTTACTATGATGTAACTTGGCTTCTGTTTGTGTTAGGCTCAGGATTCATCAACAGCCTCAGAGTTTTCAAGTGAACTTTTTAGAAAGGTACTAAAAACTTAGGAATTCTGTCTGTCTAGCATAGTAGGTCCCCAGAACAAAACCAGCCCTTGCTGACTGACAGCGAACAAATGAGGGAGGGGGTGAGTGAGAGCTTTCAGTCCTCCAGTGCTTTACAAGCCGACATGCATCTGACGAGGGGGCCACGGCACGTGACGCCGCGAAGGATCAGAGTCTTCCCCATCGGCTCTTACTTGGGTGCATGTTACTGTATCAGAAAGCACCGCAGCGAGAGGTGCACCATTATCTGTCCTATACCATTCAGCCAAATGCTGACTTACCATGAAGTCTCTCATCATTCTTAGAGAAAAAGAAAAATCTAGTGGTCTGTTTCTCAGGTGAAGATACTTCTCTGAAGTGAAAGAAAGAGAGAGAGAACTGGTTGCTTAATTTCAGTATTTAACAATAAATGTTTACACTGTAAATATAAGTGAACTATTTCTTACATACATGTGCTTGGTGCTTTGCTCTTTTTTTCCCCTGAGTTAAAATGACACCACCCTTTTTCTATTGAATATTCTTCTCTTCTACCTAAAGTTTTGGTAACAAAGACTTGTTTAAGGACAAACCCCATCTTCCTTACGTTTCCCTATTGATATGCTCACCCCGCCATGGCTACCCAGCTTGCCAGTGTTTCCTATGGAAATTCTCAGCTGCAGCACCCTCTTTCCAGACCAGGGACTTCAGTGTCAGGCTGCCTTCCTTGTGCACATCACACCCCCCACCCAGTGCTATCCAAATCTCAGGGAAAAGGAAATATGGTCCCAATTACAAAAAGGTTACAGAACTCTCTGAAGGATATGAAAGAAGAAAATTAAGTTGTCTTGAGAAGCTAAGCTTAGATACTTCGATAACATTTCTAAACCATGTCTAACTCAGATTTTACAAATTATGAAATATACCTGTACAGAAACACATTACTTACTCGGGGCTGGGCTTTTTGTCATCTGTTTCTTCAGTATCATCTTCTTCTTCTGAACTGCTGTCTTGGAAACGAGGGTCTCCCTGCCAGGCAATCTTTCCAGGTTTCACGGTCTCAACTCTGTAAGTCTCTATGTCATCATGACAATAAAAGATGACAGAATTGTAACCTAATTCAAGCTATGCCTGAACACACTCATTTGATTACTTTTACCACACACATGTCGTATTTCTAAATTCTGAATATTTTAATTATTCAAAATATGTAGTATCTTTTTAGATTTTTCAAACATTGAGAGATGCTATTTTTGGCAATGATCTGATAAGGAATATAGTAATGCTATAAAAAGATACAAAAACTAATAAAGGTTTATAAATGAGCAACACAATTTAAAAGAAAAAACAAAATAAGCACGGCACCTGTGCTAGCATGAGGAGCCTAAACTAGAACGTGATGCAGTGAAACCAGGCTGCCCTCCTGCTCATTCACAAATGAGGAAAGGAACGTATCTTTACATTTCCAGTTCCCAAAACCTCTCTCTGAACTGCTGAAAAAGCTGCTGCTGTAAGATGTGGATGATCACCTCTCAAATCCTCAAAATTTCCCAAGTGCCTAAAGGAAATCTCCCAGGTTGCTGACGTGTCTTAGTGCTCACTTCAAGGCCAATTTCTCACACTTGGCTCTAAAAGTTAGAAGAATGAAAGGCAGTATCTGTATCACACCAACTCCCCTTAACAGTTTAGGGCTGACCATGGTGCTCAAATGGACAACACAGGCAAGGAAATAAACAGAGCACATGATGTATTGTGACATACTTAGAGAAATGTGGGAAAACTACTAGACGGCTGTACCTCCTTTTGGAGCACCACAAAGCTGGTGTTTAATACTTACCTGCTAAACACACAGATACTGTTTTAAATGCTGATCTTCAAAAACTAGAACTTACTGCAGTAGCTAGGTGTGCATGTATTTTTCTGTATAGGTATATTCTGCTTTTTACCTGAACGTCCAGAAAAGCTCACTTCCATCTTAAACACTAGGTGAGGAGCAACTTCCTAAGAAACAGCTTTTTTTTGTTTGTTTGTTTGTTTGTTTGTTTGTTTTACTGAAGGTACTGGGGATTGAACCCAGGAGTTCATGCATGGTAAGCATGCACTCTACCACTTAAGCTATACTCTTCTCCTAGGTTTTTTGGTTTTTGTTTTTGGTTTTTTTTCCACTTTTGGACTATGGAGGACTTGGAGGTGAACCTCCTAGAATGGAATGCAAAATTGTAAATACTGGGGCCGACACTTTTCTTAAGGTTCTGGCATATCTCCAAGGATAACATTTGAAACAACTGGTATACTGATGACATAGCGTATTTGTATAGGGCCAGGGTTACCTATTTCTCCCTTTCCCCTACCATATAGCACTGGCTTTCCTGAAGTCATGGCTCCTCCAACTGCGTCTAAGACACAAAGCTATTTAAATACGACTTCTTTACTTCTTCAGGACTACGTCTACTTAACAGAAGAAGGGGTGCTGCACATTATTGTATGGCTTCCCTTCATGTGGCAACTATGTAGAAGTTTGCTTCCTTAAACGCAAGAACAATCTCTTGCTATGTTAAACACAGCTCCACGCACATTACATTTAAGGCCATATAATACTATAATACTGTTTATCTAGCTGGAACAAAGAATCCTTTTTTCAGCTAATGTTAAATTATTACACTTACAGTGGACTTAATCCATTACGTTCAAACTGCTTGAAATAAAAAAAATTAAAAAAAAAAAAGTACCTTCCTTTACATCTTTAGCATCTGAATCAAAAAAGGAGAATGTGAACCCGCTGGGCTGTTCATCCCCAGTCATCGGAGCTGCAGGGTCCTGGAATTCCTCGGCTTTCTCTCCATCAGAGTCCTCATTCCAAGGCCTGTTGTCTTTCTTTTCACTGGCATCTTTCGTAGTTTGGAATATTTGTTTTAAATCCGTAGCAATGTTATAGTACATTTCTTTAGACACCTCAGGTAGCTTCTCAGCTTCCTCCCTTTTCTTCTTTCGCTTTGCTTTACTGCATTGACATATATAGAGACAGGTGCATCACAAAAAGTTAATTTTTGGAAAATTTCTAGAACTCAGGAAAGAAAAACACCTTGGATAACTTTAATCCCATCTTTTCAACAACCAAGAGGATCCATATGTAAAATATAAAACTCAGAAGGCAGGATCTTGACCAAAAAGCTTTTTATAGACAAAACTGTTTCAAACAGCTCCAAGTACTTGATTAAACACATCATATTCTCCTCTTATCCTCTGAACTGCATTTCAGAAATTACACCTAGAATGCTAGCTTTGAATAAGAAAATCACTTAACCGCAATGGGCCTCAGTGTCCTCATTTGCAAAATGAAATGTGTTAAACCAAATGACTTGTAAGACCTTTCTAGTTTCTAAAATTCTGTGAATTGTATGAAACTGGCTTTAAAGACTTAGTCATAATTCTGTTTTAGAAATGCATTATAAAGGTGCTAAGTTTAGTTTGTTTTGGAATGAAATTATCCTGTTATCATCAACCTGCTCTATATGTAGGAATATGGTTTTCTCTTTGATTTTGGATCAAGAGTTACATGGCAGTCTCCAATATTGTATTTTTAGCCAATAAATGATTAAGATCCCTTTTTCTATTACAGTCTACTCTATTTATTGGTCCAAATACTCTGTTTATTACCTAAAATAATAATGTACGAAATGATCTTCTTATTGGTGGAAACTACCTCAGAGAGAGAAACAATACTTCACTAAGTAAACCAAAGTGGCTAGAATTTAAGGCAGATATACCTCCCATGAAACAGAACTCTATAAAACATGATATTTTTCAGATAGTTCCAAGTGATTATCACTGAACCACAATCTAGTGGTTTAAACAGTGGTCCAAAGGTCCTTTGATACTTCTTTCTTTGAGAGGTGGAAATTAATCCCATCATTCCTTGAGTGTGGGCTGTACTTAATACTTAATGACCTCTCTTAAGGAACAGAATAAGGCAGGTGTGACAGCATATGACTATTGAGACTAGGGTCATAGAATGCACTGTGGCATTTTCCTCGCTCTCTCCTGCTTCTGGATCACTGGCTTGGGGAGAAGCTGGACGCCACGTTGTAAGGGCACTCAAGCAGCCAAACAAGAGCTGGTGTGGCCAACAAGGCAAGAAACTGAGGCTTCCTGCCAACAGCCAA
Source organism: Vicugna pacos (assembly GCF_048564905.1). Lineage (NCBI taxonomy): Eukaryota > Metazoa > Chordata > Mammalia > Artiodactyla > Camelidae > Vicugna > Vicugna pacos. The sequence goes on from NC_132990.1 coordinate 2,069,613, forward strand.
ATGTGTGAGCCATCTTGCAAGCAGATCACAAGCTCTCAGAGCTTGGTGCCCTAGGGACATCTTGGCTGCAAGTTTTTGAGAGCCCTTGAGCAGAACTACCTGGTGAAGTGCTCCCAAATTCCTAACCCACAGAAACTGGGACCTAATAAATATTTAAGATTTCATGTTCTGAGTTTTGGGGCAATTTTTTACACAGTAATACCTAACTGATAAATATTTTGCTACCTAGAAGTGCAGTGCTGTTGTAAAAAGCCCGAGATGTAGGAGTGGCTTCAGAGCCCCGGCAATGGGCAGAAGTTGGAAGGTCAGCAAGGAGAGTGTTAGCAAAAGCCCGAGGAGCAGCCTAATGGAGAAGCCAACAAGGTGTGGGACTGGCCAACGTGAGCGCGCCATCTTGGAAGCAGATCATCCAGGCTCAGCCATGCCTTCGGAGACTGAAGTCCCAGGCAACATTTTGACTGCAACCTCTTGAGACATGCTACCCAGAATCACACAGCGATGCTCCCCAATTCTTGACTCACAGAAACTTCAAGATAATAAATGTTTCTGGTTTTCAGATGCTAAGTTTTAGATAATTTGTTATGCAGCAAGATAACTAACATACCTTAGATATAAATAAAAACAAATCCAATATATTATACAAAATATCCCCACTGTTCAATGTGGATTATCTGAAATAACATACAAGAATTCTACATTACAAGAAATGTATACATATTACTTATACTTTGGTCCTTTTTAAAACAAACTTCTTTTTCTCCTGAACCTTCAGAGGGAATACAGCTCTTCCAATAAGATGGATTTCAGACTCCTAGCCTCCAGAATGGTGAGAAAATAATTTTTGTGGTTTTGAGCCACCAAGTTTATGGTAATTTGTTACAGCAGCCACAGAACACTAAAATAAGTAGGAGACACCGTACTAAAGGGCATATGATCACCATACTAGAGGCACAAATGATCATTTTACATGCATGAGATTCCTTTGTCAAAAGTAAGACTCTCTCTACCACATCAAGAATTCCTCTCTAACTTTCCCCCCTCCCTGTTGTAAATACAGTGGGGAAGCAATGGATGTAATATTGGTTACTGTCTACTTTTCTCACTGTCTGAAATGAGATTAATTCATATGAACCTGCTATGAAAAGTAGTAGCCTATCTTACCTTTCTTTCGATTTATCATCTCCCTTTCTTTCATAAGAGGCATGGTCATGCCTCGTTGGATCGTAACGTATGATATCCCTATGTAAAAAAAGGAGAATGATAAGTTGGAAGAGAGAAATCAGAACATTAAGGCAAAAAACTAATAGCGAATTATAATTCAATACCAGGGCAATTCCACTTTTTGAGCAAGAGAAAGTCATATAATATCAAGGAAGTGTATTAGAAGTTCCTTAAAAGCAATCCTACTTTAAATTATCTAGTTTTGAATTTCCCAAATCTTTAAAAAATTTTAATACTATTTTAAATATACTAAAATATATAGGTAAAATAATATACAATTGGTGAATCTGCAAAATACATTTCAGTGGGGAAAGTACAGGGAAGTGAATGAAGGTAGAGAAGAGAAAGCTGGTCACACGCTGGTGACTGGAGACGCTGGGCGATGGTGTACAGAGGTTTCATTACACTAGTCTCTCTAAATTATATGTTTGCAAGTTTCCCTAGTAGTTACATTTATTAATATTTAAATAGCTGTTTAATTGTTTCACTAATAATAAATATAGAAATAAGTTAAGATTAGCTTCTTAAAGTGAGTCACCAGGTCAAAGGGAAGAATAATTTTAAGGGTCTAATACATACTGCTAACTGCTTGCCCCGGAAAGTTTAAAATGGCCTAGTTTTGTGGCAAAGGAAAATATGGTGGAATGGGAAGAAACAGAAGCCATACTTAAATTTCTTAGCAGCTACCGATCCTTTGCTTGTAGAACTAATTAAGTTGTCGTGCAAAACACTCTGCACAACATTCAGGGCTTTCTGTTTTTCTGCAGCGAGCTCTTCTTCCTCAGCAGTTTTCTTCTCATTTATTTCTTCGAGGGAAAAAGATAATTAATCTCTTGGCAAACGTAACTTGACAAGCCTTGATCGTCAGATATTTATCAAGCACCTAAACATGTGCAAAGCACAAGAAGCTAGGAAAAAAAGTTAAACCTTGTTTTGCCTACCTCCCTCTCCCTAAGATCCCCAGTGTCATGGTGAATCCAGAAACCACATGACCAGTCAACAAAATTCCCACTTCTGTTTGTAATTATGAAAATGAAATCTGAATTTAATGGCTTTCAGTGGCAAGTCTGAAAGTTTTTACAGTAGAGATTGACAAATGTAACAGCAAGATATGAAGTACAAAACTAAAGGAATTACAGATTCTTTGATTTTTAAAAAATTTTCTAAAAATTAATCTAAATAATTCTAAATTACATGTAAATCTAAAAATGGAAGAGAGTGAAAGGTTGCAATTTTACTGAGTATTAATATGATGTTATCAGACAGTTGCTTTAGCCCTTAGATTCAGTAATAAATACTGCAAGGAAGAGAGCTTAGACACAGGGTATCGTGGGACCCTATAAGCCGATCTCCTTAACTACTAGGAACAGACAAGTATCAGAGAACAAAGTTAAACTGCTAGTTTGAATTATAGACAGAAATACAAAAGAAGCCTAAGCCTTAAAGATCTTTTCAACTTACTGCAGGATACAAACCACCAAGTAACAGAAACTAGAATAAAATGCTGATTTGACTAAGTTCTCTATAAAGATTACCCAGAAGTTTCTAAGGGTTCAAAAGAAGTAGAGATTATGTTCAACTGGATCAAGAAATGCTTTACAAACCAGGTGGAATCTAAGGTAGGAAAGATAAAAGAGGTGGGAGGCCAGGCTAGGAAACAAATGAACACATACATTGAAATAATAAAGTGCAAAGAGTTTGTATTGCATTGGGTTAAATTATATGAAATTGCTAATTTTCAACAACTTTTGACTTCAAAAAATGGCAATTTCAACTTTACCCTAATTTTACTGACCATTAGGAAGTAGGACATGATTAGAAAGGGATCAAGGTATTTGTAGGCTGGTTTATTTGCAGGGAAGACTTTGTGCAATTCACAAAAAATTCAGCCTCAAAAGTTGGGAAGGAAAGAAACAAAAGATAAAGGTTCTATGTCTGACTGCCCTAAGAATGGAAGTGCCATCAACAGAAACAGAAGGGTCCAGAGTGGCTGAGAAAGAGTTAATTCTGTTTGGGACTTGCTGAGTTTTCAGACAGGCTCAGAGCTCCTGTGAGAAATACCCACCAGGCATTGAGTAAAGAGTAGCAGGGAGCTCAGCAGAACACTCAGGAGCAAAGATGACCCAGATTTGGAAAACACTCATGTAGAAGAGAAGGCTAAAGCCACAGGGACTCACTGAACCTTGAGGCAAAGGGAAAATTAGGAAGCAAGAATTAAGAAGAAATCAAGGAAGTTATAGTGCAACGGAAGCAAAGGGAAGAGAACATTCCAAGAAGGGTGATCAACATTGACAAATGTTACAGGCAGGCAGGAGAGGGTGAAGCTCGAGAAGGTGTCACTGTGGGTCCTCACAACTTTGAGGGAATACATATGAAAAGAGTGGTAAAGAGACAGATAGAGGTGGCAGAGGTTAGAAAGTAACCCCTCTATATAAGCTTCTAGGCTGTCCATTCCTGTTCTCAGCATGGAATTCTGAGTGAGACGTAAGTTACTGTGGATCCTGGAGGACTGACTCTCTGAACACTGGTTTCCAGAAATGCAATGCGTAATGATCACCTCAAACAATGGAGAGCATCACATCCAGAGATAGTATTTTCAAAAAAAGCCACCTGCTTCTAAGTTAGATTCATTTCAAGATGCAGATTAGATTAACTAACTCAGACAGAGAAGTTCTGAGATTGGAAAGGAAAGCAGGGAGCTCACTTGAGGTGGCCACCTTCTTGGTTAAGTAGGAGGTAAGGTCGTTTGCAAAGGATAAAAGCAGAGGGTCTTGTAGAGAAAGTCTGGAACCACTGCTGTGAAAAACACTATGAGAAGTAAAAGGGCTGAACCAGGATGCTTCTGATAGCATCATTGCTGTTAGATATATTCAAATAAGGATGAATTCAAATAGAGCTGCATTAAATGGTACATTACTTTTAAAAACTCGCACCCGGCACACACATCCGAGGCAAGATGAACACACTTCCTTTTAGTGAGCCAGCTGTGATGTCACTGCCCCCACAGCCTCGCCGGGACCGGCTGATCTATGGTCAGGTAGGGTTCTTGCCTCCGCTCTCATGCCAGGGACAGGATGAAGGAAGACAGTATCTCTGGTGGATGCTCCCTATTCCTGTCTTTTCTGGCAGCTTCAAGTAATTAAAAATTTCTAAATAAATTAATATGTACAAACAAACTCAAGGTCTATTGGGTAAGCTACCTACTGGATTACAAGCTCTAGAAGTCAGTGTCTCCGGGTACAGTTTCTCCGTGTGCTAAGTGACGGCACTAAGACAAGATGACTTCTCAGGGTCCCCCAGCTCTGACATCAGGACTGTTTGGACAATGAGGCATTTACCTTCCTGTTCCTCTTCACTGTCACTTTCCAGAAATCGAGAGTCCATGCGAAATCTGTCATCAGTGCCAAAGTGAGACTGCAAATCCATGAGCTACAGATAAAGCACATAAGCAATTGACAGCCACGTTCCTAAGAAATCACTTATAAACAAGACCCTCCAAGGATACCTCCATGCCCTGAAATTCATTTCATTAATATTTGCATAACCTCACCTACCCATGAACCAGAGAGGATGACAGAGGACTCACTCTCAAAATAAATACCGAAACACCGGACTGTGGGTCAAGGTCTGCCTCCACTTACTATTTTCAGTTTTCACTCACCTTCTGTCCAGCTTTGCCCTCAAACTGAGGTTTAATTCTGAACCTGTTACTGTCATCTTCAGAAACAGATTCCTCATCATCACTGCTGTCAAACAGCTTCCCAGATGCTCTTCCCATGGACTCCTGTTACACAGATTAAGAGACAGAAACATTTATTAACAACCAAAACAATCGCTATCTCCTTCATTATGTAATCTTTCTGCTCACATTTAAGAAACAGCAACCCGGGTGCAGCTCCCAGGAAAGAGTGGATGGTAGTTAGAATGGAAACTCCCGATTCAGTGATTTCCACCTTGCTTCTCAGGAAACTAAATTCAAAGGCTCTCAGTGCAGCCTGGATTGAGGAAACTGTTATCTGTGAGGGCATTTTCGGCAGGGTTTTGCTAACATTGATGTCACTTTGCAGGCTATGTGGAGGATAGACTCATGAGGGAGAAAATTTTTAAGGCCCCTGTTGTCTCCATGTGTGGTGGTCTGGGGAGCCCTGTGGTCCCCAGAGGATTTTATGATAAGCCCAGCAGCTGCATGCAGGTCTTGGTATGCAGTATGTCAGAAACAGATCTGCCAAAGTAGAGGAATGCCCACACGGGCAACCCAAATATCTTACTTTCACTGCTTCCTCTCCTGCATGGCTGTGCTCCTGAGTGGATGTCTCCTCTGCTTCGCTTTCACTGTTGGAACCAAAGATGATGTGCGTTGGCTTGTCTTCCGGATGACCATCCTAGAATGGTCATCAAACGCATTACACCTTAAGACCTCACCCCTTTCCCCTGCAGAATCTACCTCCCCTCCTATCTTCTCATCTAACAAAATGCTGCCATCCCAAAGGGATTTATGACTTCTCTTTCTCTCCATATCCAGTTTATCACCAAGTCCCATCAGGTGAACCTTCCTGGTATTTTAAAAATATGCTGCCATTGTCAGTGCCTTGGTTCTGGCTCAAGATGTCCCAAAGGCTGTCCTGTCCCTGTCCTCATATTTGTCTCATTTGATTTGTTGTTCTCATCATGTCCTGAACAATCTTTCCCAAATCGAAATTGGCAAACTTTTTCTGTCAAGGGCCACAGGAGATATTTTAGGTTTTGTAGGTCACATATGGTTTTGGTTCTGTATTCTTCTTCTTTTTTAAACCCTTTAAAGATGTGAAAACCATTCTTAGCTTGGCGGCTCTACCAAAACAGGTTAGATGGCCTGTGAGCTCTAATTGGCCGTTTCAATATATACACAACTAGTCTTCATTCCCTTGCTTCAAGTTCTTTTTGTTGCTGTTGTTGTTGGGGAAGGTAATTAGGTTTATTTCTTTCTTTATTTTTAGAGGACCTCCCAGTACCTCATGCACGCTAAGCATGTGCTCTACCACTTGAGCTATACCCTCCCCCCCCGCCTTGCTTCAAGTTCTTTAGTCTTTTCATAGCCTTAAGAGTAAAGTCCAACCCTTGTAGCCTCTTCACAACCCACCCCTACTTATTTCTCTCCTCTCATTCTCACCCTCTTGTACTGTACACATTTGGTCACACTGATTGTAAACACTGACTTTTGTACAAACTGCTTCCTTATCCTGAAATGCCTTTCCTCTCTCTTCCTATCTTTTTATCTTTGCCAGACCAATTCCCACTGCTCCTTTCACACTAGACTCAGTTCAGCTGAGGAAGCCCCCTTCCCACCTTCCATACTTCTCTCCACTTGACAAGCGATTTATATGCAAATTCAGATTTATCAGGACACATTGTCACTTAACTACATCACTTAGAACTCCTGAAGGGATATCCTTTGGGGTATATACTAAAGCTCCAAGGACACAAAACACACACACTCAGCTCTAAAGGGCATGCCTACCTTTGTGGGAAGGAAAGGTTGGACTTGGATAGAGTTCTTGCTAAATCCAGATAGAAAACATACTCACCAAGTTTGCCAGAGCGTTATGAACCAGCTTCTTTTGTACTTCTTTTGCTTTCTGCCTTGCTTCTAAGGCTGCCAAACGCTTCTGATTATCTTCAGCATGCTTATCCTTAGCACTAACATCTGATGAACTAGTAACAGAAAGTGGGAAGTCAGTTTTGCTTCCCCGAGTGTCTCTCCTGGAGGAGACCCCTGCTGATTTCTCAGGGGCCTTGGGGATGCTCAGATCAGGCCTCTTTTCAGAGTCCTCTCCTGACTTTCCAGTCCTGTGGCAACAGCCTTCATCAGAGCTTCTCCTGGGAGTCTTGGCAGCAAGACTTAAAGATTTCTTACCCTTTTGTAGCAACAGACTAGAATTTCTACTTCCCTCTTCTGAACTGCTAGGGGATACCACCCTGTGACCCTGGCTCTCAAAAGTAGACTGCCTCTTTCGAGGCTGGATTTGCTTTGAGTTATTTGCCTTCTTTCCATGTTGGAAATGAGTCAGTTCGCTTGATGAGCCATTAGCAAATGGGGAACATTTTTCCATGGACATGCTCCTGGGATCCTCAAGTTTCAAGGAATTATGGTCGTTATTAACATTGTTATAGGCAACATCCTCTTTTGAGGATTGTTTTACCGATTCCTTTCCATAGAGACAGCCCACTCCCTTGAAAGCCTGGAATTTTGGCTTTAAATTGTTTTCCTTTGGTTTCTGTTTTCCGTGAGTGTCCTCTTTTCCTTCTAAAAGGGAAGCCACAATCTCCTCAGGATGAATACACTGTCGGCCTTTGCGGTGGCCACCTGGAGTCCTGTGGCTGTTGGAGGCCTTGTCACACTTGGCAGGGGCTTCCTGACCACTGCTCTCAGTATCTTCCTTTGGAGCCTCCTGGTTACTGCCAGCCAACTGTTCCAAATCAGCTAAGGTGAGATTCACACGGAGACAGTTTTTCATCATGGTGTTATATTCCGTATCTCCTTCAGACTGAATTGATTCTGATACAGAATCAGCATCTCCACTGCTCCTGGAGTCAGCCAGAGATTTACAACTAGGAGACTTAACTCTGTGACTGACGGCTATCTCTACCTCATTTTTTCCTTTTTGTACTTTAACACAATTCTCAGAAAGATCACATATTTTTCTATTTTTCAAGGAAGTTTCCTTGTGTACAGACTTTTCCATTTGTGACAAGTCTATACTGTTTCTGACCTCATTAGCATTTTTTTTCATTGCGATGATTTCATCTGTATCTCCTGAATCAGAGTCACAATCATTTCCCACATTATCTTCACTATCAAGGCAAGAGACCTTATTTTTGATACCTACACCTCTTGCAGTATGAAATCTGTGAAAGTCTGATTTAAAATCATCCCTTACAACTTCAAAGGGATCATTTTCAGATTCATTTACCGAGGACCATGCAGTTTTCTCTAAGTTTTCCTCTCTTGCGATCATTAGTCTTAATTCATCTTCAGAATCAATATCATCATCAGACATGCTATTTCTGTTCTTGGCAGTTTCCAAGCTGGAAGTCTGAAAGAATACATTTTTAAGTTTTGGACTACGAGAATCAGGTACACGGGGTAATTTAAGAGCGATGGGATCACGAGGTGTTTTCTGTGCAGCCCGCTGCTTTGGTAAGTGCGGACTCTCCGTTACCCCACTGGGTTTTGGTCTCGTAGCCAGAGGTGCAGTGGGGCCCTCATTCTTCTGCACTTTTGCTGTCTTCTTGGGAGGGCTGTGGAAGTCAGAGAATTCTCCTCGCCGTTTCTTACTCATAGGATCATTCCCTCCTTCCAATTCCCAAGTGAGGTTGGATATAGGGATGGCATTGGTGAAATCCTCCCCTACCTTCTTTAAGTTGTGGCAGTACTTTGATGGATCATACTTTATGATGTCACCAATAGTCAAGGAACAAAACAAAGGCACTAGGTTTTAGAAAAACCTATCAATCTGGTGAAGCAAAAAGAATACTGTTTAATCTCAAGCAAGACTCTGACTCATCTTACCCTGGGTTTCCTATCAGACAAAAGAAGGACTTCATTAGGTGACTCAGGGTCCTTGGAACTGAGCTTTCTAGGGCATGTCCAGAGTGAAAACCAAGCACCATCACTATTAATTGGCAGAAATTGCTTGGGCTGTGTGTGTATATCACAGCAAACCGATTCAGATTATATCCTAGGTACTGAGGTCACAAGGCTCATATATAAGTCTGAGAAATCTACCCCCTGAGCTAATATCATAAAGCAGAGTACAGAGGGGAACCTAGAGGGGGCACAGCCAGACACTGCGTGTTGGTATCTCAAACTTGAGACTCAAAGATTCACAGACTTTTCTGGCCATTCCTGCCTTCTCAATACTGGCTCATCCTAGGCTAATTCTCCTAGCTCAGTAGCATCCATTTCACATTTTACTCACTCTCTGTGAAGCGTTTTGCAGGTCTTTACTAGACGGCTCATAATTTTTTACCAGGTCTGTTTTATTGCTGCAATTGTCCAGACAGATACTATCTTAATGTCAGTGTGCTAAAATGACAGCAGGCGTTTGCTGTTTTCCTAAAACATATGAATAGGCAAGCATAAGTTGCTTTAAAGTGTCAGTCCTAAGAAGCCCTCTGTACATTTAGTAACTACTGAATACATGCCAATTATATGCGAGGTGCTGCCAAACAGTGCCTATGTTCTCTCGGCTTCACACTATCCTTCAAAATCCTCCTCTCTGTTGTCAGTGGTGCCATTGGTGGGAAGCTGGAAGGTGAAGAGGAATAAATAGTTCCCTGACTTTAGTGCCACTGGCAGGGACAGGAGAACCAGCAGCTGAGGCCAGGGCTACAGGCGCCTTGGAGACATAGTAACCGTGAACAATGAGGGTACACCTCTCTGCTTCTCTTGCCCCAGGGTGGTAGAGGTTTGCTGCAGTTATTAATCTCTGGACCACCTGACGGTCAGCTTCTCACTCCTGCAGCACTTTTTAAACCTACTGCATGTATTACACTCCCCCTCCCTGAAATACCTAAAATTGCTTCTGCTTCCCTGACACACAGGGTTAGAGCTAAAAGAACACAAAACACACGCCCTGCCCAGAAGTCCATGACGCTAAGAATTCAAGGTCTTAGGCAATCTGAGCTCGTTTCCTCCGGGGAACAGGCATTTGAGCTTGCTCATCCTGGGTTCCATACTCCTTCTCCATCCCCATTCTCCTGCCTGTCTATACACTTCTGCCTACTGTTTTCCTCTCTCTTGGACTCCTTCCTCTCTTTTCTGTTAATGTGAAACCCCTTCTACTTCCTGTAAAGCCTTCTTTAATGATTGTGCTATGTTCCCCTGACCTTCTTTGGCTCCTTTGTAATGGCTTTGAGTCCATGTCAAATGAGAGGAAGGACATATAAATTAATACGTGAAAGTGCTTCCTTAACAATCATCATTTGCACCGCTTACTTGTATAAAACCTCATTACACTCTCCCCTTATTTTCTGTTTCATACATGTAGGTAGGTAGGTCTTACCTTGCCTAGAAATTGAAAACATAAAAACGGTTACACAAACATCTAAAGATTTACTCAGAGGCAATGAAATTTGAAAGGCATGAAGTAAATTTTTGCAAGTATCCATCACTATGATGAATACAGTTTCTCAGGAAGGCCAACTGCTAAGGATATTTTACGCTTCTGTTGATTCTTTAGGTGAAGGACAGGTAAGACTCTTCCAAATTTACTCACAACCCAATTCTAAAAGAAAAAAAAAGGAATGTATTTACCATACATATCACAAATGGAAAAGATTAAACACACTGTATAAATACAACTTTTTGAAAAACTGAACTCATAGTGGACAGTGGTTTTTGCTGGTTTAGTTTTCTGAAAATGAAACAGGAGTTCTCAGAAAAGCTTATGAGGAAAGAAAAAGGGAAGAAGGAAAATTATGGCAGTTATTGATCCCATATAAACCATGCAGATGCTACACAAATAGCAGCCAGTAAAAGGGCACACTTGGGACTTGCCTATACTCCTGGCCACCTGTGTCCCCTAGGAGACCCGCCTCCACTTGGGTTGTTATTTCTTTGTAAAATGGAGGATATTTTCCCAAGAGTTGTAAATGCATTTTGAAGACCATAAAGCACTATCTACGTTAACTGCTTCAAAGCAAGAGAAAAAAAGCAGCCGCTGTAAACAGGCTGCCCACAGTCACGTGGCCTCAGGAATTGGTTCCCGGGCTACTCAGAAGAGACTCACTTTGTGCCCTGGCACCTCTGTCCCTGGCACGGCTTTCACGTGGAAATCCACCACTCCCATCTTTTCTAACAAGCTGGTGCTGCCTGTCGTTGACTTTTCTTTCTTTGCTTTTGCTTCTTCTCTCTCTTGGGCCAATCTGTATCAAAGAGAAAAATATAAGTAAGAGCTAATTTTAAATAACCTAACCACACTACTGACAGTGCTTCTGTTTTGTGTTTTGATGTTATAAAGCTGTTTAATATTACAGAGATCATTTAGGGGCCCTCAGTAGTTTCCTTTTCAACTTACACACTTTTGGTGTTTAACCTACCCTTAATCCCTTCCTTTTTCCTTATGAGGGAGAGGTGTCTTGCAGAGCCTAATCTGCCAAGTCTTGATTATTTCTGCTCCCATAATCAAGCTTCCAATTCAAACTCTCCCACCTTATTCAGGCCTGGTCAACGGTGCTGACCAATCAGCACGGGCCTCGTTGCCTCTGGTCTGTCTCCCTCACATTCCACCTTCCAGAGCTACTGTCAGACTCATGCTTCTTCCGCATGCCTGCATAGACACCCCAAAGTAGCAGCACTGTGCGTTCTACATGCTCAGGACTGGGGCCCCAGTTCCTGCATGTAATAGGCACCATAGTGCTGCTGAATGAAAAAGTCTTATCACCGCCCTGCTCACAGAGGCAATCAATCAAATTCTCACCTGTATCACCAGACCACTCCCGCAAAACTTGTTTTAGATCTTATTTCTCCTTGTGGCATTTCCCTAGTTCAGTACAATCTTAAACCTCTCTTGGTCGCTCCATCTGTACATTCCTAAAATGTCTCCTATTTTAAGAGCTTGTTTGGAGGTTCTAGCAGGGGAGCACAGCTACTCGTGTACCCTCGACCGAGAAGAACGGTCCTCCTCTATCAGGGCTGGTCATCCTCTTCGACTGAGCGACCTAGCACGCGGCTTTGGGAGGGTCGCACATGGAGTGGTGAGGGAGCAAGGGGACACCCGCCTAGCCAGCCAGATCAGCTGAATCAACCATGGCGATCAACGGGGTGACAGATGTTGCAGCCAGATCGCCCTCACATCCAAATGTCTATTTTGAAAGCATCCAAATTCATACAATCTTTTCTCCCTAAGAATAACTTTTAGGATCTTAACATGCTTTAATAGTTTTTTACATTGTCTTGTTCTTAAATCACATGCATAATTAATACAGGGATTTCCTATTAGCCTTATGTTTTTGTATAACACTATCAACAGTCTACAGCCAACATATGCAATTTGGTATTGTCTATTAAAATTTAAACGTGCCTAACCCTATGATACAGCCGTTCCTTTTGCTGACATAAACAGCACAAAAACCCTTGCACATATGTAGGAGATATCCTCAAGCGTCACCTAGTGTCAACAGGAAGTGGAAATGGTTTAAATGTCCATCAGTAGGAGATGACCGACTATACTGTGGCACAGTCAATTTCTGAAATACTAAACAGCCATTACAAAGAAATGGGAATCATAAAACGTTGTGTTTAAAAAGCTGAAATAAGTATATATTTTTATAGGTTAAAATATAAGCATACAAGTGTATTACATCATCTTTTTTGGTGGGGTCTGGAGTCATAGGGAGTCACAGCTGAGAAGGGTTTTAGCTCTACTTGTAATGCATAGGTTTGCTAAAACTGCAGTAATGTATTACTCGGAAGTTTCAAATCAATAGTGAATATATAAAACCAAAATGTACAATATTAAAATACTAGGTTAAATCTATGTAGAGCAAATCTTACCTGTGCAAAAAACTTTCCTTTGCTAGCTGAATTTGTAACGTTCCACCTTTCCATTTTGTTTTATTTAAAACAGACATACCTATAAAACAAAGAATTAGTACCCGTGTACATGACAATGCAAAAATATATTTCAGCAAGTGCTTTTACTAATTGGTATCAAGAAAATCTATTTATCACAAAGACACAGAGGAAACAGAATAAAGAAAAATGAGACCCAGAAAAAGAAGGCCTGGGTCCCATTCTCATTTTGACCACTTACGAGTGTCTTTACACTCCCTATCTTCCGGTGTAACTGGAATATGTGAATGAGGCAAACATATAAATCATAAAGCAAAATTTTTCATTTGTTTATAAAGTGATGTCAGGAACCTCCAGCAAATGGCTGGTATTTATTTAACATTTCACTGTTATTTCCTATACTAAAAGCGTAAAACATTAATGTAATTTTCTTAGGGTGAATCAGAGGATACTGGAATTGCGTAGCACCTCATTTTGTCACCTCGTATTAACTATCCCTGTGTAACCTGCAAACATGTTGGCTGCAAGCAAAGAAACCATGCTTGAACTACTATGTACTATTAGTTGATTTCTCTCAGTATCTGTCATCAGCTTCCTTAATAATCACCACTAACAGAAATTTCTATGTGGTAGGTACTATCTTAAGTACAAAGGTATTACTCAATTTAATTTTCACAGTAATACTATGCAATAGTATGAAGCAAGCAAATTCTTGGTCATACATCAGATAAACCTACTGGGTCTTCTAGTGTAAATAAACTGCCAGGTCATGCAGTGGAACTGATGTGTTCTTAACTGCAACATGTCTGTCAAATCTATTTTCTAACTGAACAAATCATTTTTATTATTTTTCCTGTAAATGAAATTATAAAAGGCCAATGGCCCTTTTTCTCCATTAGCATGTTTCTTTCTCAGTGTCCTTTGACTTTTCAACCTCCAAATAACTAGAATGCCTTACATCAGTGACAGTATGAATTATCTCCCATTCTTTAGTCATTGAAGGCCACAGTTTGCCCTTAGCTTTTCTAAACTTTTCAATAGAGATCTCACAATTTCAAGGATATGATCTTATAAGGGCATACTCTAAAGTCCTCTCCTAACAGCATTTAATGACAAGAATTAGTTGCTGAGAAAAGAGCACACCGGAGAGGAAGGCATGGCATAATACCCAGTGGGATATGTGCAACTGGCAGTTTCTACTAAAATGTAGTCCCTTGTCCAAAATATTTTAGAATCCTGTTTTTGAGCAAACTAACTGGCAATGTATTAATGTTTGTCATTCGTTATGGGATGAATCTAAACCTGAACTGTAGGATACTGTAATTCTCTTGACTCTGATTGTCTCTCTTGATGACTTAAAGATGATTGTTTAGATTTAGAATCAAAGTTATTCCAAGTTACACAGTGACATGAACTGGTAAATAATACAGAAAATACTCATTACATTTTTTCAGGTCTGCTTCTGCTACTTTGATGTTGATATATGCAAAGACTTTCTGTGGGTTTCCTAAAAATAAAAAATGAAAAAGAAATTTATTTAAATTCTAACCCAGAGAACAATGTAAAACAATCACATTACAAAATTTTAAAAAGAGCTCTTAGAAACATTCTTTCAAAGAAAAACCTTGTTTATTTTTCATTGGATACAAAGATTGCATTTTCTAAGTATGATTATCTAATATTCCAAAAGAAAATATGTAAGGAGAAAATGTAGCCAGTTAAGGAAACATTTTGATTATAGATAAGTGATTCTACTTAACAGGATACTTACTGAATATTAGAATTTTAGCTCTGAAAACTGAAAGCGACATGTTTCAGAAATCAGATGTTTAAGAATTTAGAATTTTTTTTCTTAATTTCAGAAGCATAATTCTGGGGAAGTTCCAGGTCATACATAACACCTCCAGGGCATAGGTGGGGATGGGGGGTTACTACAACAGTATCACGTAATGAAATAACATATCACTTTCAGTGCTCAGGGCTAACATTCATCTCTGGGGGTTCTGTTATTTTGTGGTACTTGACTTGAGTTATTTTTGCCTTTAATTAGCCATGAAGAACTATAAATTTACCTTTGTCATCTTTCCTAGTGATGATCTCCACATCAGAAACTTCTCCAAATCTGCTGAATTGATTTTGTAGGTCTGCCTCAGAAATGCTTTGGCCAAGGCCACCCACAAAAAGGCGCTTTATTTCTTTGTTGGCTTTCATCAAGGCTGGACAGACACTAAGTGTGTTCTGGAGGAAAAAATAATGTTCTATTTACAGAGAAGAGTTCTTTCCCTTAAATCTTCTCAAATCTTAAAAAACAAACGAACAAACAAAAACCCCCACAACTCCTTTCCCTGAACCTTCTATGCCCAATTGGTTGCCTGTACCTGTGTTTCACTTCTTATGCATTGCTTTCAAATTTTATCCCTGCAGACTGTTCATGTCCTAATTCCACGTTCTCCATGAGTGCGTTTTGGAACAGCAGCTCTGCACACAGACACACACACACACACACGTACAAGCGGGTACTTTCACTTTAAATGTTCACAATATTATACTCTACTCCTCCTCATTTTACTTATTCACATTGCTAAATGCTTTTCCTTTATTCATTCATACACTCATTTATGCACTTTAAACGCTGACAGACATGGGATGAGGCAGGCTAACACACTAAAGGATGAAAATGGTCTCCATCCCGGATCTCCTCACAGCCACATGAGAAGTAAGCAAATGCAGCAATTACAATATTATGTCACAACAAATTCAGGCGAAAAAAAAAAAGGAGCAACTGATATCACAGCTAATACAGACTTTTTTTTTTAAACCCTATGTACCAGCGTAATACGAAGTAGTTTGTAGGCATCTTGTTTCAGATTAGCAGGAGAGGTGAAGTCACTTTCCCAGTACCATTCAGAGAATTAGCGGTGAAGCCAGTACTAACCCAGAGCTAATTTCATAACCTGTAATTCTTAACACTATACGAGGGAGGTTGTTGCGTTAGAAGAGACTCAAAAACCCTTCCAGAGGTACTGAGATTTGATGCTCATCATGAGATCTCTAATCCCGTTCATCACCAGGCTGGCGCTCAGCTCCCAACCTTCCCCTCCCCCAAAGCTGACAGACTCCTCCCACGCACGACCCCAAAATAGCGCGCAGAAGCCCAGCGCATGGCTTCCGGTCTGGGCGTGAGCAGCGGCTTTCTTCCTGGTAGCCTCCTCCGCCCCCAACCTACCCACCCTAGCCTTCTTCCTCCGATAAAAATCAAAGAAGAGAAAGGAAAAGGTAGGCCAAATGCCCCACTCACAACCCATGCCCCAGACCCACCGCTCACCGATTAGTCTTCCACCGGAGCGCCGCTTACGGCCCTAACTTCTAGTCACGTGTCCCAACAAGTGTCGTCTCTTTTCCTTCCGACTCGATTTCCAACCCGGCATCTTAAGGTTCCACTACCACACTCAGGTCCCCAGTGCCCTTTATTCCCAGTCTTCTGGGAGACCGCGATGACTCCATCACCTTGCCTCAGCGTTCGCAAATGACCCCAAAGTAAAATTTCTTAATTCTTACTGGAGGGAGTTATCCGCTTGTCTTCTTCTGGAAAAGGCGGCGGAAGTGAGAGGGGAATTAAAATAAAGAGACTCACCCTTCACGTGTTCCCGGAACCTCCTCTTCTGTGACGTAAGCGTCCTGGTTGATCCATGGCGCCACCGGAGCGGGGTGGACAGCCGCGCCCCTGGGTTTCGGGTTGGAGGGACTCCACTCTCTTGAAGAATGGGGACTGCTGGGGGGCAGCTGTAGAAAAGTGCGCAGGCACGAAAACGGTCCCGCGATGCTGGCGAGCGCGGGTTATATGCGCGGGGATCGCGCGTGGTTCCCTTGCCTCCCCCGCCGAGCTCCGCGATGGTTCCCGCCAGCAGCGCGGGCGGCTTGAAGGTGTCTGAAGGGGCGCGCCGGCTAAAGGCAGCTTCCAGTCGGGGCCTCGCTATGGATTCTCTTCGTGCCGAGACCCGCGCCTTGGAAGCCGAAATCACGGCCTTGAGGCGGGCCTGCGTGGAGCTGCCGGATCCCGGGGTAGACACCACCCGAGTCCGGTACGTGGCCTTCCTCAGGCCTGGTGTGAAGGGTAAAAAAAATACCACTCCACTGTAGGGGCCCAGACGTCCCCACAGACCTTTCCAGACTACCAGACGTGGGCTGGAACCCTTTTTCTGTCTGTAACTGCAGTGCTGGGAGAGATGAGCCCACGCATGGGCCCGGTTGTAAACGCATTACCGTATGTTAACTGGTTTAATCGCAGTCATGGGAAAGATGTTTTCCTTGAAATTCTCTTTCTCTTGCTGATAACTGTCAAGGTGGAAGTTTTGCTTATCGCTTTAGCAGCCTTGCCTAAATTTAGTGGGTAGCAGTATAAAGTTGAGATTTAATAACTTTGGTTTCATGGTATTTGTTTCACCTAACTATGGCAAATGATGTTGATTTTTCGTTTACGGTAGTGATAAGAAATTTCCTTTGAGAAATAATTAGGTAAAAAGTAATTTGATAGAAAAATAGGTAATGTAGTCTATAGGAAAATTTGGCAAAAGTTGCGAAGGTGGTTGTCCATTGCCTGCAGATGGGGAAGCATCCTTGTAAGGGAAGGGGAGAAACTCCCTGTCTAAAGGAGAGTGGAACCGTGTGCACTAATAGAAATAAATTCTATCTGCCACAGAGCAGTGGCATCTTAACGTCTTTGACTTAACTAGTTATAGCCAGGGTCTGTCGATTGCTTGCTAAGTACCAGACTGAGAAATGCAAAGGTCTTTATGTGCATCGTTTTTTTTTAATACCTATGACAAGCTGTTAACCCCGTTTTCAAGTTAAAGAAATTGAGGCTCAGAGAAGTTAAGTTGCTTGCCCAAGGTCTCAGGGAAAATAAGTGTCAGACCTGGATTGGAACCCAAGAATCAAACTTCAAAGTCCGCATACTTTGCTTAACTGAAAGAAGGAGGGAAAGAGCCTATAACAGTTAATTATGTACCTATTGTCTCAAACTTGCAAGCAGCTTGAAAGCAGAAACTGTCTTCAGATTTTAGTCAGTACTGACTTGACATAGATGTGGAGAGAATGAGATTTTCCTGAACTAACTGGAGAAGAGTTGGTAGAATTCGAGAAATTAAAGAAAGTGATGCATGTTGGTTGGGATCATGAAGGTAGAGGAGGCTGGACTAGTAATAGGGAAAGGGAAGCAGGTGAACAGGGAACAAATATGTTCCTCCACAAGTGAAGGGGTAAATGTATTTTTGGAACCCGTGCTACTCCAGATGTTCTCCACTAACTGGAAGCATTAGTATCACTTAGGAGTTGACCAGAAATACAGATTTCAGCCTGACTATGACCTATTGAGTCAGAATCTGCTTTTTAACAAGACCTCGATAATCTTACGCACATTTGGAAGTTTGAGAAGCACTGTAACAAAAGATGATTTCTTTACGGGCTACAGTATGTCATTTTGAGCTCAGGATACTATGTAGACTATTCATTGGGCCTTGTCAGTGATCAAATTGAGAAAGTCGGGAAGAATCCAGATTATGGAAGATAATGTCAATCCAGGGACTTTGAATTTAACGTAAAGTTTCTTTTCACTGTGATGGAGAAGGAAGTGTAGGACCTGTGTACCAAGCTTTTTTTTTTTAATCACAATAAATTACATATAATATAAATATATTATTTTAGCAATTTTTAAGTGTACATGTAAGTGATATTACATTCATAATATTGTGCATCTATTACCTCCATCTTTTCCTGTAACTCTTTACATTTTGTAAAACTAGAACTCTATACCCATTAAACAATAATTCCCATTCCCCAACTCCTTTAGTCCCTGGCGATCACCATTCTATTTTCTGTCTTGATGAATTTGACTTCTCTAGGTACCTCATGTAAGTGGAATCATACATATTTATCTTTTTGTGACTGGCTCATTTCACTTAGCATAATATCCTTAAGGTTCATCTATATTATAGCACATTGCAGAATTTCCTTCCTTTTTCAGGCTGAGTAATATTTTCTTGTATACATATACCACATTTTACTTATCTGTTCATCTGTCAGTAGATATTTGCGTTGCTTCCATGTTTCAGCTATTGTGAGTAGTCCTGGTATGAACATGGGTGTACAAATATTTATTTGAGACCCTGCTTTCAATTCTTTGGATATATACCAAGAAGTGGAGTTGCTGGATCATATGTTAATTCTATTTTTAAATTTTCTGAGGAACCTCCACACTCTGTTCCATAGTGGTGGAACCATTTTATGATCCCACTGATAATCCACAAGTGTTCCAGATTCTCCACATCTTCACTGACACATCTCTTTTTTTGATAGTAGCTCTTCTAATGGGTAGGAGGTTGTATCTAACTATAGTTTTGTTTTGCATTTCCCTAATGATTAGTGATGTTGAGTATCTTTTCATGTACTTATTGACCATTTGTATATCTTCTTTGGAGAAATGTCTATTCAGGTCTTTTGCCCATTTTTGAATCAGGCTGTTTGGGTCTTTAAAGTTGAGTTTTAGGAGTTCTCTATATGTTTTGGATATTGATCCCTTATCATATCTATGATTAAAAATATTTTCCCCCATTCTGTGGGTTGCGTTTCTACTCTTTTAATAGTGTTTTTTGATGTACAATTTAAAATTTTTTTCATGAAGTTCAGTTTGTCTATTTTTTCTTTCATTATCCATGCTTTTGGTATCAGATATATCCATGAAATCATTGACAAATGAAATGTCGTGAAGCTTTTATCCTGTTTTTTAAGAGTTTCATTGTTCTAGGTCTTACGTTTACGCCTTTGAAACAGTTTGAGTTAGTTTTTATATCTTAGATAAGGGTCCAGTTTCATTATTTTTGCATGTGGATATCCAGTTTTCCCAGCATAATTTGAATGGTATTGGCACACTAGTCAAAAATCATTTGATCATTTGTGTGAGGGTTTATTTCTGGCTTCTCTTATTCTATTCCATTCAGCTGTATGTCTGTCCTTATGCCAACACCACACTGTTTTGATGACTGTAACTTTGAAATCAGGCATTGCATTGAACCTGCTTTGGGTAATACTGACCTTTTGATAACATTATCTTCTAATCCATGAACATGAGATGCGTTTCCATTTATTTATGTCTTCTTTATTTTCTTTCATTGATGTTTTGTACTTTTCATTGGACAAGTCTTTTACCTTCTTGATTACGGTAATTCTCGTGTACTATATTCTTTTTTGATGGCATTGCAAGTGAAATTGTTGTTGTAATTTCCTTTACAGATTGTTCATTGTTGAGGTGTAGAAATGCATCTGATTTTCATGTGATGACTTGATGTCCCCCTCCTTTGCTGAATTCATTTATTAGTTCTGCCACTTTTTTTTTTTTTGTAGAATCTTTAGGGTTATATACATATAAGATTATTCCACCTGGAAGCAGATAATTTACTTCTTCCTTTCCAATTTGGATGCCTTTTGTTTCTTTTTCTTGCCTAATTGCTATACCTAGAATTTTCAGTATTATGTTGAGTTGAAGTGGTGAAAGCTGCATTCTTGTTCCTGATCTTACAGGAAAAGCTTTCAGTCTTTGACTGTGGATTATGATGTTTGCAGTGGGTTAATCACATATAGTTTTTACTATGTGAGGTAGTTCCTTTCTGTTCCTAGTTTTTTTAGTGTTTCGATTTTTCTTTTTAAATGAAAAGGTGTTGAATTTTGTCAAATGCTTTTTCTGCACCAGTTAAGATGGTTATGTTTTTTTTTTCCTTCATTCTGTTAAAGTGATCTATTTCATTGATTGAATTTCCTATGCTGAACTACAGGAGTAAATCTCATTTGGTCATGATGTATAATCCTTTTAATATACTGCTTAATTTGATTTGCTGCTGTTTTATTCAGGATTTTTACATCAGTGTTTATAAGCAATATTGGTCTATAGCTTTCTTGTAGTGTCTTTGTCTGGCTTTGGTATCAGGTTAATGCCAGCCTAATAGATTGAGTTACAAAGTGTTTGCTCCTCTTCAATTTTTTTGGGAAAGGTTGAGGATTGGTATTAGTTCTTCTTTATGTTTGGTAGAATTCAACATTGAGGCCATCAGGTCCAAAGTGTTTCTGTATTGGGAGATTTTTGCTTACTGATTCAATCTCCTCACTAGTTTTAGGTCTATTCTGTTTTGGGGTTTTTTTTTTTTGTTTGTTTCTTCATGATTTAATCTTTGGTTCTAGAAATCTGGCCATTTCAAGTAGGTTATCCGATTTATTATTGTACATTTGTTCATAGTACTCTCAATGCTTTTTATTTTTACAGAAACCCCCTTTCATTTGGAATTTCAAAGGAATGCCCCCCCTTTCGTTTCTGATTTTAGTATTTGAGCCATCACTTTTTTTTCAGTCCACCTAGCTAAAGGCTTGTCAATTTCATTTTTGTTTCAAAGAGCCAATTTTTTGTTTCATTGATTTTCCCGTTTCTTAATGTCTATTTCATCGATCTCTGCTCTAATCTTTATCATTTCCTTCCCTCTGCTAGCTTTGGGTTTAGTTCATTCTTTTTCTAGTTTCTTAAGTTTTACCACTAGGTTGTTGATGTGAGATCCTTCTTGTTTTTTACATGTAAGTGTTTATAGCTAGAAGTGTCCTTAGCACTCCATTTGCTGTGTCCCCTAAGTTTTGATATGTTGTGTTTTCATTTTTATTGGTCTTTAAATATTTTCTTATTTCCTTTGTGATTTCTTCTTTATTATTGGTTATTTTTAAATGTGCTGTTTAATTTCACAATTTCATGAATTTTTTAGTTTTCCTTCTGTTACTGATTTCTAACTTCATCTCACTGTGGGTGGAGAAAATACTTTGTAGAATACCTGTGTTTTAAAATCCGCTGAAACTTAATTTGTTGCCCAATATATCATCTGATCTATCCTGGAAAATGTACCATCTGCACTTTACAATAATTTGTTTTCTCTTGTGTAGAGTGTTCTGTATATTTTGTTAAAGTTAATTGTGTATTGTGTTGTTTAAGTTCTTTATTGCTTACTTATGATCTACCTGGTGCTTCTTTCCATCATTCTAAGTGGGGAATTGAAGTCTCCAACTGTTATTTTGTTTTTATTGAGCTATATTTGACTTATAACATTTTATTTTCAGGTGTACGACATAATGATTTCATATTTGTATACACTAAAAGTGATCACAAGAAATTCTTAATATCCATCACCATACAAAATTTTTTTTGTGATAAGAACTTTGAAGATTTACTCTCTTAGCAACTTTCAAATATATAACACAGTATTATTAAACATAGTCACCATGCTGTACATTAGATCCCCATGACTGATTTATTTTATAACTGGAGGTTTGTACTTTCTGACCACCCTCACGCATCCTTCATCCCCGACCCCTTGCCTCTGGCAACTATCAATCTATTCTCTGTATCTATGAACTTGTTTTTTACTTTGTTTTTGTTGTTTCTTAGATTCTGCATGTATGTGAGATCGCACAGTATTTGTCTTTCTCTGTCTGACTTCATTTAGCATAATGCCCTCAAGGTCCATCCATGTTGTTGCAAATGGCAAGATTTATGGCTGAATAACATTCCATATGTGTGGTTTGGAATAATGCAGTATCTTTTTGAGTTAGTGTTTTTGTTAGTTATCCTTTGGATAAATAACCAGCAGTAAAATTGCTTATCATATGGTAGTTCTATTTTTAACTTTGTAAGGAACCTCCATACTGTTTTCCACAGTGCCTGCACTAGTATATTTACATTGCCTCCAAGAATACACAGATTCTTATTTCTCCACATCCTCACCCACATTTGTTATTTCTTGCATTTTGATGATAACCATTCTAGCAGGTGTTAGGTTACAAATCATTGTGATTTTGATTGGCCTTCTGTATGTCTTCTTTGAAAAAAATGTCTATTGAAATCCTTTGTGCATTTTTAAATCAGATTGTATATTTTAATTATTTTTTTGCTATTTATTTGTATGAGTTCTTTATACATTTTGGATATTGACCCCTTATGAAATATATGATTTGCAAATATTTTCTTTCACTCTATAGGTTGCCTTTTCCCTTTGTTCCCTTTGTTCATTTGCTTTCTAGAAGCTTTTTAATTTGATGTAGTTCCACTTATTTTATTTTAGTTTATTTTAGCTTTTATTGCCTTAATTTTTGGTGGCAAATCCAAAACTTATTGACAGGAGTAATGTCAAGGAGCTTACTACCTATGTTTCCTTCTAGGAGTTTTATTGTTTGGGATCTTTAATCCATTTTAAGTTAACTTTTGTGTATTGTGTAAGGTAGTGGTTCCGTTTCATTCTTTTGCTTGTGGCTGTCCAGTTTTCCCAAGCCATTTATTGAAGAAACTGTCCTTTCCCCATTGTGTATTCATGGCTTCTTTGTCATAAATTAATTGACCATATGTAGTTTATTTCTGAGCTCCCTTTTCTGTTCTACTGATCTGTGTGTCTGTTTTTATGACAATACAATATTGTTTTGATTACTGTAGCTTTGTAATATAGTTTGAAATCAAGACATATGATGCCTCCAGGATTGTTCTTCTTTCTCAAGATTTCTTTGGCTATTCCAGGTCTTTTGTGGTTACATACAAATATTAGAATTATTTTTTCTATTTCTGTGAAAAATGCTATTGCACTTTTGATGGAGATTTTATTGAATCTGGTGATTGCATTGGGTAGTATGGACATTTTAACAATATTAATTCTTCTTATCCAGGAGCATGAAATATCTTTTCAAATATTAGTATTTCTTCAGCTTTTTTCATCAATGTCTTATAATTTTCAATGTACAGGTCTTTTACTCCTTTGTTAAATTTATTCCTAGGTATTTTATTCTTTATGGTACAGTTATAAGTGGGATTGTTTTCTTATTTTCTTTTTTCTGATAGTTTGTTATTATGCATAGAAACACAACAGATTTTTGTATTGATTTTGTATCCTGCAACTTTACTGAGTTTTTTGTTTTTCTTCCTTCCTTCCTTCCCCTTCCTTCGTCTGTTTCTTTCTTTCTTTCTTTCTTTCTTTCTTTCTTTCTTTCTTTCTTTCTTTCTTTTCTTCCTTCCTTCCTTCCTTCCTTCCTTCCTTCCTTCCTTTCCTTCTTTCTTTCTTTCTTTCTTTCTTTCTTTCTTTCTTTCTTTCTTTCTTTCTTTCTTTCTTTCTTTCTTTCTTTCTTTCTCTCTCTCTCTCTCTCTCTCTCTCTCTCTCTTCTTAACTAGTTTTAACAGTTTTATGGTAGAGTCTTTGGGGTTTCCTCTAAATAATATGTCATGTGCAAATTTGACTGTTTGACTTCTTCCTTTCTGATTTGGATGCCTTTTATTTCTTTTTCTTGTCTAATTGTTCTGGCTAAGACTTCCAATACTATGTTGAATAAATGAGGTTAAAGTGGGCATCCTTTGTCTTACTCCTGATCTCAGGGGAAAAGCTTTCAGCTTTTCACTCTTGAGCATGATGTTAGTCTTGGACTCATCATATGCCTTTTATTATTTTCAGGTATGTTCCCTCTGTAACCACTTTGTTGAGGTTTTATCATAAATGGATGTTGAATTTTGTCAGACTTTTTTCTGCATCTGTTGAGGTGATGATACTGTTTTTATCCTTAATTTTGTTCATGGAGTGTAGCACATTGATTTGCAGATTTGAACCATCCTTCCATTCCAGTGCTGAATCCCACTTTATCCTGATGTGTATTCCTTAATGTATTGCTGAATTAGCTTTGCTAATGCTTTGTTGAAGGTTTTTTACATTTATGTTCTTCAGGGGTATATACCTTGTAATTTTCTTGTAGTGTCCATGCCTGAGTTTGGTATCAGAGTAACGATGGCCTCATAAAATGAGTTTGTAAGTCTTCCCTCTCTTCTGTTTTTTGCAAGAGTTTGGGATTGGTTTGCTTCTTTAAATATTTGGTAGAATTCATCAGTGAAGCCATCTGGTCCAGGACTTTTGTTTGTGGGTAGGATTTTAAATACTAATTCAAGCTCCTTATTAGTAGTTGGTCTGTTTAGATTTTCTCTCTCTCTTTTTTTTTGTGATTCAGTCTTGTTTTATGTTTCTAGAAGTTTTTCCATTTTTTTCTAGATTGTCCAGTTTGTTGTCATATAATTTTTCTTACTTTTCTTAGGATGTAAGTAGTTTCCTCTGTATTTCTGTGGTGTCAGTTATAACATCTCTTCTTTCATTTTGATTTTATTTGTGTTCTCTCTCTCTTTCTTTTTGATGATTCTAGCTAAAGTTTTGTCTGTTTAGTTCACCTTTTTAAAAAATCAGCTCTTGGTTTCCTTGATTTTTTTCTATCACCTCTTTAGGCTGTATTTCATTTTTATCCCTTCTCTCATTTTTGATATTTCCCTCTACTAATTTTGGGCTTTATTTGTTCTTCTTTTTCTAGTTCCTTGAGATGTAAAGTTCAGTTTTTCATTTGAGATTTTTTGTTGTTGCTTTTTAACATAGGCAGTTATTGCTATGAACTTTCGTCTGAAAACTGCTTTTGCTGTAGCCAATAGTTTGGTGTGTTTTATTTCTGTTTTCGTTTGTCTTAAGGTATTTTTTGACTTCTTTTTTGATTTTTCTTTTGACCCATTCAGTCATATTCAGTAGAATGTTGTTTCAGTCCTGCATATTTGTAAATTTGTCAATTTTCTAGTGTAATAGCATTGTGGTTGGAAAAAATGATTGATATAATTTCAGTCTTCTTAACTTTATTGAAACTTGTTTTGTGGCTTAACAGATAACCCATCCTGGAGAATGTGCTTTGTGCACTTGAGAGGAATGTGTACTCTTTCATTTGAGTGGAATGTTCTGTATATGTCTGTTAAGATCTTATGGTCTAAATGTGTTCTATGAGGCCAGTGTTTCCTTAATTGCTTTTCTCTCTGGGTGATCTATATATTGATGTAAGTAGTGTACTAAAATCCTCTACTATTGTTGTATTGCTGTCTATTTCCTTCTTTGAGGTCTGTTAATATTTGTTTTATATATTTGGGTTCTCCTATATTGACTGCATAAATATTTAATAATGTGTCCTCTTGTTGCATTAACTTTATTATTATATAATGACCATCTTTGTCTCTTATTACAATCTTTGTCTTAAAGTCTTTTTTTTCTGATATAAATATGCTATTTTAGTGTTCTTTTAGCTTCCATTTGTATGAAATATTTTTCCATCCCTTCACTTTCAGTGTGTGTGTCCTTGTATCTGAAGTGAGTATCTTATAGGCAGCATGTAAATGGGTCTCTTTTTAAATCTAGTCAACCAATCTGTATTTTTTGATTGGAGAATTTAGCCCATTTACATTTAAAGTAATTATTGATAGGTATGTGCTTACTGCCATTTTATTGTTTTCTGAAAGTTTTGTAATTCCTATGTTTTGTTCTTCCTCTCTCGCTCTCTACTTTTGTGATTTGTTGATTTTCTACAGTTATATGCTTAGATTCCATTGTTTTTATCTTTTATGTATCAGAGCTTTTTTGCTTTGTAGTTGTCATGAGAATTGCATAAAACATGTTTATAATGATCTGTTTTAAGTTGGTGATAACTTACGTTCTTACACATTCTGAAGCTCTATATTTTTACTCCCTCTCCCCAATGTTTTATGTTTTTGATGTCATAACTTAGATCTTCTTATATTGTGTATACCATAACAAAGTATATAGTTATAGTTATTTTACTATTTTTGTTTTTTAACATTTGTATTAGCTTTTTAGTGATTAACACACCACCATTGCACCATTGGATTATTCTGAATTCTTCAATATACTTACCTTTACCAGTGAGAATTACACTTTCATATTTCCTGCTACTACTTAGTGACTTTTTGCTTCAGGGTAGAGAATTTTTTTATAACATTTCTTGTAAGGCCTGTCTGGTAGTGATGAACTCCTTTAGCTTTTGTTTGTCTGGAAAACTATGTCTGCTTCAGTTCTGAAGGAGAGCTCTGCCAGTAGGATATTAGTGGTTTGCAGTTTTTGTCTGTTAGCCCTTGAGTATATCATACCACTTCCTTCTGGCCTGCAAAGTTTCTGCTGAAAAATCTGATAGTATTTTGGGGTTCCCTTCTGTTGAACTTTTGGTATTTTAATTTTAATGTATCTTGATGTAGATCTCTTTGGGTTTCTCTTATTTGGTACTTTGTACTCTTCCTGTATCTGATGTCTGTTTCTTTCCCCAGATCTGCCACTATTTCTTCATATAAGTTTTCTGCTCCTTTCTTTTGCTCCTTTCCTTCTGGGACCCCTATAATTTGAATGTTGGTCCATTTGCCCCATAAGTCTGTTTAGCTATTTTAGCTTCTTTTCGTTTCATTTCATTTTCCTTTTTGCTGCTCTGATTGGATAACTTCACTGATCTTTGTTACTGCTTCATTTAGTCTGATGTTGAACCTCTCTAGGAATTATTTCAGTTCAGTTATTGTTATCTTCAGGTCCATGACTTCTATTCTTTTTTTTGCTTTTCTTATTCACTTAATGAAAAGTATAATACTAAAAAACAAAAAATTTAAAAACACTAACAAAAGTAGCACAGAAATTGCTAAAATTCACTGAAATACTAAATACAGGACTGTAGAAATCAACAAAACAGAATAATACAACAAATGATGTTTATACTAGGAATGTACAAGTGATTCAACATTGAGAAATTTATTATAATAATTTCGTGGTCACAGACTAAAGAATAAAACTGCTATTTTAAACTTTTTAATAGATTCCAAGTAACATTTCATAAAATGCAGCTATGTTTCTTTTAAGAACACACGTGTGTACAACATAGTAATTTAGGAAGAGACAGATTAAATTGTGGAAAAGCAGAAAAGAATGGAAAACTTTAGAGACTTACTACATGCCCTATTTTCATCACTTAT
Organism: Vicugna pacos; assembly: GCF_048564905.1. Classification (NCBI taxonomy): domain Eukaryota; kingdom Metazoa; phylum Chordata; class Mammalia; order Artiodactyla; family Camelidae; genus Vicugna; species Vicugna pacos. The sequence goes on from NC_132990.1 coordinate 2,097,266, forward strand.
AAACATAATTCTATGAATTTTAGCCAATGCAATAAATTTTTTAAAATGACTAACATTTTAAAAGCTCTTATTATATATGCTAGAAAGTGTTCTTAATACTTAACAAATACTAACTCATTTCAACTTCGTAACAATCCTAGGGAATATTAACTACTATCATTCTTATTTTACAGATTAGGAAGCTGAAGTCTAGAGAAGTTAAGTAACTTGGCTAAGGGCTCATAGTTAATCAGTGGTAGAGCTGAATACGCACTGGAGTATTTTAACTCATGAATCTTTAATTTTAAAAACTTTTATTAATTTAAATATGTTTTTAAATTGAATTATAGTCAGTTTACAATGTTGTGTCAATTTCTGATGTACAGTATAAAAATTGAAGATGAAATTTTAAAATACCTTGAGACAAATGACAATCAAAACACAACCACACAAAACCTATGGGTTGCAGCAAAAGCGGTCCTAAGAGGAAAGTTCATAGTGATATAGGCCTTCCTCAAAAAGCAGTAACAATCTCAAATAAACAGCCTAACCTACCACCTAAAAGAATTAGAAAAGGAAAACCTAAAGTCAGCAGAAGGAAAGAGATAATAAAGATCAGGGAGGTAATAAATAGAGATTAAAAAACAATAGAAAAAATCGATCAAACCAAGAGCTGGTTTTTTGAAAGAGTAAACAAAACCAACAAGCCTCTGGCCAGGCTCACCAAGAAGAGAGAGGATACAAATAAACGAAGTAAGAAATGAAAATGAAGAAAACTACAACAAATACCACAGAAAAACAAAAAACCGTGAGAGTATACTATGAACAACTGTATGGTAACAAATTGGACAACCTAGAAGAAATGATACTTTCGTATAGTTTCTGTCCCTTTGTTGAAATTCTCATTTTGTTCATCCATTGTTCTCCTGAGCTCTGTGAGCATCTTTATGATCATTATTTTAAACGACTTAAAAGGTAACCCATTTATCTGTATTTCATTAAGGTGTTTTCTTCAAGTTTTATCTTATTCTTTAATTTGGAACATATTCCTGTGTTTGTTCATACTCTTGACTCTCTGTGTTGGTTTCTGTGTATTAAATAAAACAACCCTCTCTCGCAGTCTTGAAGGAGTGACCTCGTATGGTAGATGAAACTTATCATTCAACCTTGCCCTTGGTCTTGGTTTTCTCTCAAACCTTGGCGTTGTCCAAGCAGCGTACATTTTTTTAGTTGCTCTCAATAGTTGAGGGTATGCCCAAGACTTGTCAGTGTCCCAGAGGGGAGGTTCTCAGTCAACAGATAGATTCACTCTGATTGGAGACAGTTCCCTCAGGGAGGAGCTTTTAAAGTATCCAAATATACCTCTTTCAAGGAAAGTTGGGAGATGGGTGTATTTGTCTGCTCCTTCTGCCCCGAGGCTTTGTGATAGCCAAGTAAGAAGTGTTTCTTTGCTATTTTTCTGCTGAAGTTATGAACACAAGCCCTGCTGGCCACCATAGCCAGGCTATGAATGGATATGTCCTCTGGATGACATTCACCACAGTGAGGATGAACAAGCCCCTATCTTGGGGACACTGATGACTTGGGCCTGGCCAGAGGGAGGGCATGAAAATGGCATCCTCTGACTTCCTCAGTCTTTTCAGAGGATTGCAATTGGGACTTGAATGTGTGTGTGTGTTTTTTAAAATATTTTTTTATTGAGTTATAGTCATTTTACAATGTTGTGTCAAATTTCAGTGTAAAGCACAATTTTTCAGTTATACATGAGCATGCATATATTCATTGTCACTTTTTTTTCCACTGTGAGCCACCACAAGATCTTGTATATATATCCCTGTGCTATACAGTATAATCTTGTTTATCAGTTCTACATATGCCTGTCAGTATCTACAAATTTTGAACTCCCAGGCTATCCCTTCCCACCCCCCGCCCCCTTGGCAACGATAAAAAAAAGAACATAAATACAAAACAGAAACAGACTCACAGGCATAGAATACAAACTTGATTGTGTGTTTTAAGAGAAGATAAGCTTGTCTCTTTTACAGTGAGACTAGGAGTACATTTTAGTCTGCCATATCCACATTGTGCCCTGGGGCTAGTAGTCATTTAAGAACTGTTTCTCCTTTTGTTACAGTGTTACGGGACCCACAATAAGTTCTGCTGAAAGTTTCGCAGGCATCCAGAGCCTGGTGATCAAGAGGTGTTCCCTTGGGCGGCAGCCACAAAAATCAGGGCACCAGAGAGTGCACAAACTCCTTTCCAGGAGATACTAGTGACCTGGAGTGAGACAGAGAATGCAAAGATCATGCTCACTAGACTCTGTCTTTGGAGGTATTTGAGTAGACTTCCGTCTGTTGTTAAATTAGAAGGCCGCCCTTGAGGCCAAAGCTTTAAGGTAAGAGAATAGGCTTCTTTCACAGAAACACAGGTTGATATTCTATTGGCTGCCTCTACGCTGGATTCTGAGATAGGTGAGTCTGTGCGTATGAGTTGTTTAAAAACTGTTTCTCTGTTCCCTTACAGCCTTGTGGGTCTCGTGGACCCACAAGCCTCTTTGGCTCTCAAAGCTAGATATTTTAGGGGCTTGCATCTCAGGTGCTTGGTCTTAAAAGTTCAGGTGCCAGCCGTGGTCACACCTTTCACTCCTCAAGGAGCATGTCAGGGTCGTTAGTCCCCCTCGACTGTGGGTTGCCACCTGGGGGCTGGCTTTGGTGGGGAGACTGTCTCAGCCTCTACCATCCATTTCCACGTGGGCTTTTTCTCGTTTACCTGATGTGCAGAAGTAGCCCAGCTTGTTCCTGCGTTTCTTTCAGAGAAAGTTATTTCATATGTAGGTGTAGATTTGGTGTGACTCTGCGAGGAGGTGAATTCAGGATCCTCTTATGTAGCCATTTTGAGCTGTTAGTGTAGAACTGTTTCTCCCTTTAATTCTGTCAGTTTTTGCTTCAAAATATAGTCAACCCTCTGTATCCACAGGTTCGTATCTGCAGGTTCTGCATCCACATATTTTGTCATTTGTAGTGGGCACTGGTTCCGGCAAATACTAAGGGATAGTTGAATTTATAGTCTGTCGTTAGGTGTGTAAATGTTTACAGTTTTTATGTCTTACTCTATTGAACCTTTCATTAATATATGATTTTTTTCTTTATCACTTACAGCCTTTTTTGAGTTAAAGTCCATTTTGTCTGATATTAGTATCCCCACTGCTGCTTTGAGCATGAAGTATGTTTTTCCATCCTTTTGGTATTTGATACGGTTGGATCGTGTGGTTTTTATGAATTTTCCTAATCCCTGTCTTAGATTTGGAGAATTAAACCCCTTTACATTTAAATAAGTACTGATAAGGAGAGACTTTACTTGTGTCATTTTGTGGGTTTTTTTTTAATATGCCTTTGAACTTTTTGGTCCCTCATTTCCTGCATTTCTGCCTTCTTTTGAGTAGTTGAATTTTTGGAGTAAAACGTGTAAATTTTTAAAAATTTTTCTTTGATGTGTATTCTATAACTTTTCTTTGTGGTTATCAGAGGGATTACATATAATATGAGAAAGTTACAGCACTCTTAATTTGAAGTTATACTTGCCTAATTTCAACAATATACAAAATTTCTGCCTATTTGCAGCTCCATCCCCACTGTTTTTGTTTTTTTTTTAACTTTTTTTTTATTGAGTTATAGTCATTTTACAATGTTGTGTCAAATTCCAGTGTAGAGCACAATTTTTCAGTTATACATGAACATACATATATTCATTGTCACATTTTTTTTCTCTGTGAGCTACCACAAGATCTTGTATATGTTTCTCTGTGCTAGACAGTATAATCTTGTTTATTCTACATATGCCTGTCAGTATGTTTTTGGTTTTTTAAGTCACAGAATTTTGTCTTTATACATTTTGTGACCCCAAACACAAACTAATACTTTAAAATGCATTAATCTCTTAAATTTTGTAGAAAACTTGATTTGGAGTCAACAGAGGAGATTTGCACTAATAGTACCTTTAGACTAATAATTTTTTCAAATGTTAAATCATCTAGAAAACAAAAAGTTCACTTACAAGCCATTGTTAAATTACTACTAGATTTTGCATGTTCATGTACTACTTTTATTGAGGTCTTTATTTCTCCACATGGCTTCATGTTACTGTCTAGTGTACTTTTATTTTACTTTATAGAACTCCCTTGAGCATTTCTTGCAGGACATATCTAATGGAAACAAACTTCATCACCTAGTGTTTATTTGAAGTATCTTGATTTCTTCCTCACTTTTGAAAGAAAACTTTTCCGAAGAGGATTATTGGTTGATGGTTTTTTCTTTTAGCATTTTGAATATATTGGCCCACTGTCTTCTAGCCGCCAAGATTTCTGATGAGAAATCTGCTCATAAGTTATTGAAGATCCCTTGAATGTGATGATTTGCTTCTTTCTTGCTACTCTCTTTATTCTTGGTTTTTGAAAATTTGGGTCTCAGTGTGGCCCTCTTTGAATTCCTTTTATTTGGAGTTAGTTGAGCTTCTTAAATGTTTATATTCATGTCTTTCATCAAGTTTGGGGCATTTTTAGCCATTATTTCTTCAAATATTCTCTCCTCCCCCTTTCCTGTTGCTTTCCCTTGTCCCTTGGTGCATACATTGTCCTTTTGGTCATGTCCCACTGGTCCCTGAGGGTCTGTTTGCTTTTCTTCAGTGTTTTCCTGTTCCTCAGTCTCAGTTTTCATTGTCTTATCTTCATATTCATTGATTCTTTCTTCTGCCTGCTCAAATCTGCCTTTGAATCCCTCTAGTGAATTTTTTATTTCTGTTGTACTTTACAGCTTCAGAATTTCTTATTGTTTTCTTTCTAAGTTTTCTGTCTTTTTACTGATGTTTCCATTTTGTTCACACATTGTTTTCTTAACTTTCTCCATATCTTCCTTTATTTCTTTGAGCATCTTTACAATCTCTGTTTTAAAGTCTTTGTCTGCTTTATCTGCCATTAAGTGTTTTTCAGGGACAAATTCTTTTGAATTTTTTTTCTTTGAATGGGCCATACTTTTCTGGTTTTTGTATGCCTTGTGATACTTTGTTGAACGCTGGACATTGTAATTTAACAATGGTAACTCTGGAAATCATATTCTCTCCCCTCCCCCAGTGTTTGCACTTTTTTGTTATTGTTTTGGATTGTTTTGTTGTTGTAGGCTGTCTGTGCTGAGGGCCAGCTTGAAATGTTATCTTAATGCCTAAGGATGTCTTATCTGAGCCTTTCCTTGGTATGTGCAGTCATTTTCAAATTTTCCCTGTGTATCTAGTTTGGTTTTTAATGCCCTAGTCTTTAATCTCTGACTCCTGAAAAGGAAAAGGCAAAAATGATGGGAAGCAAAGAGTGAGAGCTCTTTACCTCCAGCCAGAGGGGAGGGGCTTGCAACAGTGGGGGGAGGGGCAACAATAGCTGCCACCTCTTTGTCTGCATCTCTGTGACCAGAAGCAGCAATCAGCAATTGGAGCACAGGCACCCATATTTGGGGAACAGAGTCCTTTTAGCCCACCCTTGCTCCCCTAAGTTGTTTGCAGGCTTCTCCAAAAACGTGCACAGCTGCCTGCCATGTTATTGGAGTAGAGCATGGGTGGCTACTCCTGTGCTAAGAGCTGAAATTGCCCAAAATTTACTGTAATTTATGTTTGGGCTTTCTCCATGAAGTTGCAAGCCTTTAGCAGTCTCCAGAGTTCCAGAAAAGTTGTATCAGATTCTACCAGTGCAATTGCTGCCTGGTTGGGGAAATAGATTCCTGGTACTTCCTGCTCTGCCATCTTCCTTGAATCCTAGATCATTGAGTTTTAAACTCATGTCTTGTGTAAATTTCCTTTAAACGAGAGAAAGCTTCTTGTGAACATCTGATATTGGACAAAAAAAATGTATGCTGTAAGATAAATTTGCAAATAATAAATTAAGTTAAAATTACCACTGTGAATGAGAAAGTGCAGGCTGTCCTTTTATTTTTGTGGTAAATTATACATAACATAAAACTTACCATTTTAACCCTTTTAAAGTATATGGTTTAGCTTACATTGTTGTGCAACTATCACCATTATCCATTTCTAAAACTATTTCATTGCCTCAAAGTGAAACTGTGTACCCATTAAATAGTAGCTCCCCATTTTCCCCTTTCTCATGCTTGTGTTCTGCGTATCTATCCTTTAATGTGATGACTTAGTTCTCTTATTAGTTTGCTCTATTGGAAATACCTTGAAATTTTCATTCATAGTTTGCTGTGACATTGTTTAGTATTTACTTGGAAGGAACTCATTAATACGAGATAATCTCTTTTCTTTTTTTCATTAGCTTTATCTGTTTAAGTTTTTAAAAGTCAATTCATGATAACAAATAGATAAGAGTATGTTGTATCTAAATGTCCGTTGACAGATGACTAGATAAAGAAGTTGTGGTATGTCAGTACAATGGAATACTACTCAGCCATAAAAAAGAATAAAATAATATCATTTGTTGCAACATGGTTGGACCTAGAGATCATCATTCTAAGGGAAGTAAGCCAGAAAGAGAAAGAAAAATACCATGTGATATCACTCATATGTGGAAGATAAAAAAGGAAGAAAAAAAAGGACACAGTGAACTCATGTACAAAACAGAAACAGACTCATAGACATAGTAAACAATCTTATGGTTACCAGGGAAAGGGAGTGAGAAGGGATAAATTTGGGAGTTTGAGATTTACAAATGTTAACCACTATATATAAAAACAGATTTTAAAAAAAGTTTCTTCTGTATAGCACAGGGAATTGGATTCAATATCTTGTAGCAACCTTTAATGAAAAAGAATATAAAAACGAATATATATATATATGTATATGCATGGCTGAGACATTATGCTGTACACCAGAAATTGACACATTGTAATTGTACTTCAATTAAAAAAAAAAGATTGTGTTGTAGTCTGTCAGATGACACAGAATATATACTTACAGTGATATTTTAAATTAGCATTAAAACAAAGGTTAAAAAATTTCTACAGACTTTATACAAGTTTTGGATTCCCAATGTGAAGAATAGAAGTTAGGCTGTTTTTTATAGACATAGTATAAGGTCATAAGAACATAGGCTAATGTAGTGGAATTAGAAATAGAGAAGGAGGAAGAGCTATTGAGGGGGCAGAAAAGATGACCTTAGATCCAGGTGTGAGAGGAATAACAGAGCCAAGGATGATCCCTGAGAAATGGAGCCTGCTATTTCAAGGGGCAGATTTTATCATTAACAAAAGTGAGGAAATTTATAGAGGAAAAGCTAATTTGAGGAAAAAACATTTGATAGTTTATCAAGTTAAATCTACCTTCCAGGAAGAAGAGATGTGATTAGAGGTGTGCATTAGGAGTTACTGGCTTAAAAGAACTGAGGGTAATCATTAACCATTCATCTGGAATAAAAAAAAATGCATGTTTAGAACAGCAGAAGCAAGAGTGTTAGGGTTTTCTTCTGATGTTGGAGAAAAGAAGCAGGGATAGTGGAGGACCCAAGATGTCAAATGAGAATCAGGATAATCATGCCCATAATACAAGGAAGGCATGGTTTAAGATAGTAGAATTTATTTATTTATTTATTTATTTATTTATTTATTTATTTATTTATTTATTTATTTTATTGAGTTACAGTCAGTTTACAATGTTGTATCAGTTTCCAGTGTAGAACACAATTTTTCAGTTATACATGAACATACATATATTCATAGTCACATACTTGCTCACCGTGAACTACCATAAGATCTTGTATACATTTCCCTGTGCTGTGCAGTATAATCTTGTTTATCTATTCTACATATACTTGTCAGTACATACTGACAAGATAGTAGATTTTAGAATGGGGCTGAAAGCATGATAGCAGTAAAGGAAGACAAAAAGTAAAATAGCATTTCATGCAGTTATTTGCTGAAATTTTACTTTTTCAAGGAAAATAAGAGCTATATATTCTCAGTGAAGAATATTTGATTATAATGTTGTCTAAGGAAATTATGCTATTTGTTATTCTCTTGGACCTTTCACCCTCTATGTTTTTCAGTTTCCCAAGAATCTCTTTCTTGGTATAAAGCACTTTGTGACTTGATTTTGAAGTTAAAACTGGCTAATTTATTTTGTTTTTAATTTCATCATATCTTTTAAAATAGTTTGAGATGTCTTAGGATATCAGACATTTAGATTGGAACATTTTAAGTATTCCAACCTAAATGGACATTTTAATTTTGCAGAGTATCCTGTTATTATTTATTTTATATAATTATTTCTAATATGTAGATAAATATGGTAGTATAAATTGGTTAGGTTTGTTTTATATTGAGATCAGTGATTGCAGTGTTAATCGTTGCCACATTGGTTTTGAAAAAAAAAATCTTACTTAGTTTTAATGGGAAGGCAGAAGGACAAAATGGGAATGATTTGGAGAAATTTGTAAATATTAGTTGAAATACTTGAGTGGTTTCTTCATTGGAGTAATTATTTGTGGTCTTCGCTTTTTAGAAGATCATTTCAAGAAATACGCCAGTCAGATTCTGAAGGATGGGAATCTTCAAAAGATCTGAGAAGTCGCCTTGGACATTTAGAATCAGAACTTCTGTTTCTAAGTACCCTTACTGGCATCAATATAAGAAATTACTCCCAGAGGACAGAGGACATAATGAATGCTGAGATGACAGAAACAGGTAAGCATTAATTTTAATCTACAGGTGGTATTGTATTTAACCTTATTATACATAGGAAATTGGTTATCATATCATTGAATTAAAACTCTGCGTGGTAACCATTTGAATGTGTGGTTGCGGTAAATTTGTTTGGTCAGGTATCCATTGAATGTCACAGTGTGTGTAATACTCTTAAATGCTGCCTGAAGTAGACAGTAAATAAGACAGTTTCTGTCATTTAGTAACTTTAATAGGCAAGTGATTTTTTTTTCCAGTTTTATTATGTAGAACCACCACAGTTTGACTGCAGACACACACTATATTGCATGCAAACACACACAAACAGTACGCTACACATTCCTTCAGTCCCCATACATGTACCAACTGTTGTCTCCAGGAACAGACCAAATCCCTGAGATAAGTGATTTTGAGAACAGCAGTGCCATTAATTTATAAATCTTAGCCATTGTTCATTACTGACATGAGAGTTTTGTCATCTATGATATACCCCTAATGTACATGGCCTGTGGCCAAGATAAATATTTCAAGAGCTCAACCCTTTGGCAGAGGAGGGTTTGTGTTCCAATGACTTATGTTTTATTTTCAAGCGTCTGTGATGAACTAACAGGTAAGCGGAAGCTGATTCAGCTGTGCAGTTGGGTGTTGGGAACTTTGTTTAGGTGAGAGTAGCATTTCCTAAAGAAGGCATCACTTTTGGCAATGCTTCCTGATTTTTCCACCAAAATAACCCTCCGTGACCAAGGGAGAGGAAGAGTGAAGCTCAGAGGGAGTTGGGCAGCTCGTCTCAGTGCCAGTTTGATTTACATGCAGAAATGAGTATTGAAACTGAGACACTTCAGATGCTTGAAAGGAAAAGATGGAATACAGAGAGTGTAGAGAGTGAGGTTTTATTGTGCAAAAGTCGTCGCGTCTATTGCGAGCCATAAGTTCACCCCATCTGTAGAAGTAATTGATGGTGCTCATTGAGCTTGCCTTTGAGTGGGCTTGATTCTGAGCTTCCCCCAAGGCTGGCTTAGATTTCAGTTTTCCTGATCTGCCAGGTCAGTACCACTTTCTTGTGTGATATTTATCTAGCTCGTCCGTCTGATTTCCTGCTTCCAAAATTAGGTTACTCTCATCTCTCGTCTGCTTTTTATCCTTGCAGAATTGTGCCCTTTTTGAGGGGCAGGGGAGCAGTGTAGGGATACAGGTACTTAATTCTATTAGGTATAAAATACGTACAAAGATATATAGTACAACATGGGGAATATCGCTAATATTTTATAATAACTGTAAATGGATTATAACCTTTAAAATTGTGAATCACTGTATTGTACACCTGGTAACTTATATAACATTGTACAGCAACTATACTTCAATTTAAAAAAAATTGTACCCTCTAAAAATACCTTCATTAGCAAAAATAGATGATAATAAAGTCAGAATCATGATTATCTCTTACGAGGGAGCATAGTGTATATACAGCCGGGGAAGGGCATGAGGGAACTTTATGGGGTACTTTAAAATTTCTGTGTCTTGATCTTGATGATGGTTACATGGGAAACATTTGTTAAAAAAAAAAAAAAAAGAAATCAGGCTGCATGCCTAGAAAAGTAATTTTGCTGTCATTTTAGTAAAGTTTTGAGAGGTAACTGAGATAAATATATGGATTTTATTTACTGTCTAACAAGAACCAGATAATGTTGAAAAAATGAAAAATGTCTAAGTTATCATGAATCAAACTTGTCTACAGTTATACTAGCATATTTCTGTTTCTTACCTTAATCTTTGATATAATTGAGAGCTGGAAAATACAGGTTGTCTTTAATCCTATGTCACAGAGGTAATCAGTTTGTTGCAGATTCTTCCAGATATTTTCAGTGCAAATACTACAAAACACTCTCAAACATATACCCACATGTATTATAGATATCCACACAAACTTAAATAACAGACATTTGAAGAAAATTATTTGCAAACGGAATATTTGTTTTTCTGATTTACAGGCACAAAGAAAGTTCTACAGAGACACAGATTATCAGGAAATTGCCACATGATTACATTTCAACTTGAATTTCAGATTCTGGAAATCCAGGTAAGTTAAGGAATATGTTGTGACAGATAACATAGAATCTGCTGCTAGGGAATAAAAAATGCCCACACCGCAGTCTTCAGGAATGGCTGAGCTGAGGAGGAATTCTTCAGCCAGAGCCCTCTTGTAGCACGTTTGTACGAAGTGGTACTGTAAAAAAAAATTTTTTTAAGTGTGAATACCCCAGCAACTGCATACGATAGGTTGGATTCTGAGAGCGTAGTGCTTTATTGGAGGGCAGGTAGCAAGATGCTCTTGGGCTCCCAGTGCGAGACCCAAGGCCATGGGAACAGTCCTGGATGCCCTCAGTAGTCATATGTCAGCCGTCTATTATCTAGGAGTTACCTGTTGCTATTTAACAAACTTCTCCCAAATTTAACAGCTTAACAGAGCAAAAACATTTATTATCTCACCCATTTTCGGTGGGTTAGGAATTTGGGAGCAGCTCAGTTCTTGCTCAGGGCCTCTCCTGTAGTTGTGGTCATCTGGGCCTGCTGTAATTCTGCTCAGGGCTGGAGGATTAGACTCCGGGTGGTTCACGGTTATAGCAGCAAGCTATACAGAACTGCTGCAGGAGGAAGATACTGTTGGCTAGGATTTTCACATAAAATCAGAATGCAGGCAGAATCTTAACGTGCAGCCCTTGGCCAGGATAGGACAGAACAAGGCTCTGAGATCTTCAGAGTCTGTCTCTAAGAAGAGTGGGATCCAGACATAGATTGAGAACTGACCAAGTCTGGGCACATGCTTCAGTAGCAGAAAGTAGTTTTAACCAGTTGGTTTTATGAGTTGGGCCTCCAGGGAGTGTGTATAGAGGAGAGGAACAGGGGAGGCAGGAAGGCTGCCTTGGCCTCAGCTCATCAGATAACTAAGGTGGATGCAGACCAGTTGTCACAAACAAGTCCTATGGATAAGCTGCTTGCTTGTATTTATGGGCATGTGCCTGAATTCCTCGTGCTTATTCTCAGCCACAAAAACAGCCCCAACTTGTCCCTTTTTATTTGGGACAGGGGTTGATGTCAGGTGTCAGCCAGCCACCCCTGACTGGTCAAGAGTGACTGGATCCAGGTATCTGGGCTAGAGGTTTTGCTTCTTGGGAACTCTACAGTCCAGTCCATGTCCACGGTTGTCACCGCTGACTCTGACAGGCTGAAAGTGAACTGAGAAATATCTAAGCCCATTATCCGATGATAAAGCTTCCAGCTTGCAGCCACCTCAGAGTATCCACCTTCAGTCTGCCAGAGTGAGCAAGAACATCCACAGTGTGGCCCTAAGGGTGGTATTCTGTTCCTAGGTTGACACTAGGCCTTGTAGCCATGCTAAGTCACCAAGATGATACTGTAGTTCTGCATGACCGCAAAGATCATCTGCTGAAGACTAAAACAGAATGTGGACCCAAATGGGTTGATCTGATTTACGATGAACAGCCCCTCTCAGGACTCTAGGCTTCTCCTTTGTGTGGCCCAGGAATTCCTGGATGTTGTCTCATTGCAGAAGGATGCATAGTCGGTCCAGCTGCATTTTCTTTCTTCGTGGCTACTGTGATTCTAAACTCAGAGTGTTGATACACCAAGTGCTTACCTGCGTGCTGGCCTCTATTAATAACCAGGCCTACAATCTATGTCAGGTTGGCAGAGTCAGAGATCTGAGGTCCATTTCCATGTCTGAGAATATCTGCATTATCAGTGTGCTATCATTGCCCCCAAACTGCTCAGGGGCATCCTAGTAGCCCTGAGGTCCTGCAGGCTTCTTCTGCTATTGGCATTCACCTTTTTTATAGTCACCCCATGGGTTATCTAGACAGAAGCCAGACTGCTGGCAAAACGAGGCTCATCCTTGGGAGGCTGTCTACAAGTCCAACTGAAACAAGACCATCCTCTGAAGTTGAGGTGAATGAGTTGCTCAAGGGAGCTGTACATTCCAAGATACGTTGTGCCCAAAGATTAATTGGTGTTCTCATTAGTGGGACTTTGAACTGAGAGATAAAATAGACAATATTTTAAGTTCATTTTGTTGAGGTTGCATAATTTGATCACATCATGAATCAAATCAAGTATGAGGTTTGTTCTAGGACATTTTTTATAATGTGATGTACTTCTGAAGAATGGCCGTTGCCTGACCAGAGGCATTTCCAGCATAAGCTGGCACTGGGCCCCTGCAGCTCCCACAGTGGTTTGGTTTGCTGGTCTTGGGTGGCCACCATGAGGCTGCACAGACAGGAACAGAGCCACATGGGCCCTGCCATACAGGCCTTTCTACCTCCTACAGCCAGTAGTGAGTGTCACCAGCCTGGACGTCACTTCCCTGTCAACAGTATTTTAAGCTAATCTGATGCTCATACCACCAAGGCATGACTGGAAATTTTGTAACCATTTAGTAATGGCCTTAAGTTACACTATTAGCTCATATGCTGAGTGAATTAGAATTAGTTGAGCTTCACATAACAGAAAACTTTAAGGAAAGCTCAAAGTACTAGAAGTTTATTTCTCTATTGATTAGGCAAAATTTCAGGGTAAGTTTTCAAGGGCTAGTATGGTGCTTTCATTGTCATCAGGCTCTGCCATCACCCATGCAGCTTCCAAATCACGGTGCAGTTATCACTTTAGCATTTCAGACATCAGGAAAGGGCTGGGCAAACAAGCCCCTTCCCTGTCACCCCGCCCTTGCCGTAGAAAGACACCTTGCATTTTCCAGAAGCTGTACCATCCGTCATTGTCAAGTACATTCTAATGGCCAATAAATTAATGCAAAGGAGGCTGGAAATTTAGTCTTCATTATGCATGACCACGCAGCCAGTGAAAAAATTGGCGCAAGGAAGAAGTACAGATATTGGAGACTTCCAGCAATTTCTGTCCCATATGCCTTAGAGGGTGCAGGAAAAAAAATCTAAGGAAAGGAATGATTTATATTCTTTGAAAGTCATAGAACATTGCTGAATCTCTAAAGGGACATTAAGTTGTCATGTGAACATTTGAAAGTATGTAGGTGCTTTTGAACTGCTCAGTTTTACTTAATTTGCTACAGAAAGAACATGCTCTCCCAGGGTATGTTAAGAACACTTGCTTTCTCTCTGCACCTTTCGAATTCTATGATTTTCACTATTTAATGGTAAACTGTCACGTATTCTAGGCCTACTTGGAGTCAATACACTTTTAGAACTCTATCTCTAGTAGAATTATGAGGTTAAAGGAGATGTACCTGTAAATTCTGATTAGTAGTACCAAACTGCTTTCTAAAATAGTTTGACCATTTTATATGTTGAACAGATTTTCATAGTTGAGACTGACAGAATAAAAGGAATGCTAAAGAAATAGCAACTTTCTATGTTCTACAATGTTTTTAAAAAACAAAATTTCCACTAGAGGGAGATGTTTAGCTATCAGAAAATTAAAAAGTAACTAAACAATAAAACTACCTTACTTATAGAATATTGTTATAATAAAATCATAGTAATACAATGTTAGAATGAAAAGCAACCTAGAATCATATTAATTGAATGTTGGAATCAAAAGTATCCTTAGAGATTATCTAGCTCAACCTTCTTATTTTATAGGAAAATACACCCAGAATGTTTGAATGATTACCCATGTTGGCACAGCTATTGTCAGACGTGGTTGGAACATACAAGTTTTCCCCCAAAATTTACTGTTTGGTGTTGGTAACACTGTTGTACAGTTTGTGAGAAGTTGGAAAACTGAAAATTAACATGTGTCAGCATTTGTAGTACATGCAGCATAATAAATCAAATAGGTGGCAGTTTGTGGGGAAAGTGGCAGACTAAGTATATTTTCATAACTACTTTCCCTGAAGCCCTAAGAAAATTAAAAAAAGATTCAAAATAGGGAAATTTCAAAATTAAAAAGAATATTTGGTCTTGGCACAACTTCAACCACTGGGAGCTATAAAAAATAAAATTGACAGCTTGGATAGTCACAGAGGTTTCAGAGACAACCAAGAGCTAGGGCAGAGTTGAAGAATAAGGTTCATATCCTACACATGTCCTCTCCTTCAAGACTGGAGAGATGGCTCTTTCAGCTAATGCATGGAAACCAACATAGATAATCAAATACAATTAAGAAATAGAGAAATGTGTTCCACGCAAGAAAGAACAAGGTAATGCATCAGGAAAAAAACCTTAAACAGAGGTAAGTAATTTACCTGAAAGAGTTCAATGTAATGATCAGAAAGATTCTAACCAAACTTAGGAGAAAAATGGATGAACACATTGAGAACTTCAACAAAGATACGGAAAATGTAAGAAAGTTCCAGACAGAAGTCACAGAGCTAAAGAATACAATAACTGAACTGGAAATACACTAGAGAAGTTCAACAGCAGACTACATGAGACAGGAGAAAGGATCTGTGAACTCAAAGGCAGGGTACAGGAACTCACCCAATCAAGGCAACAAAAAGGAAAAAGAATGAAAAAAAGTGAAGATTAAGGGATTTATGGGACAACATGAAGCTTACTAACATGAAGCCTACTAATTATGGGAATCCTAGAAGGAGAAGAGAGAGAAAGGATCCAAAAACACATTCAAAGAAATAATGGCAGAAAACTTCCGTAAACTGTAGGAACAGTTATCCAGATCCAGGAACCTTAGAGAATTTCAGATGAGAAAAACCCAAAAAGACCCACACCAAGACACATTAAAATTAAAATACCAAAAATTAAAGACAAGGAGAGACTCTTAAAAGCAGCAAGAGAAAAACAACTTGTTGTATACAAGGGAATCCCCTAAAGACTTTAAGGAGATTTTTTAGCAGAAACTGCAGATCAGACTAGAGTAGCATAATGTATCCAAAGTGCTGAAAGAAAAAACGTCCCAACCAAAAATAATCAACCTGGCAAAGTTACTCAGAATCAAAGCAGAGATAGAAAAGTTTTGCAGAAAAGCAAAAGATAAAGATGTTCATCACCAGTAAACCAGCCTTATAAGAAATATTAAAGGGATTTCTTTAAGTTGAAAAGAAAGGACACTAATTAGTACCAAGAAAACATGAAAGTATAAATCTCACTGGTAAATATAAAGTGTAGGCATTGAATTAATCACTTATAAAGCTAGTATGAAGGTTAAAAGACAAAAGTAGTAACACAACTGTAGCTACAGTAATTAGTTAAGGGATATACATGATAAAGAAATGTGAAATGTAAAATCAAAAACATAAAATGTTGAGGGGGGAGAGTAAACATGTAGAGCTCTAGAATGTGTTTCAGTTGTTATCAACTTAAAATAGACTGTTACAAATGCAAATTGTTATTTAAGCCTCATGGTAACGATAAAGCCAAATCTATAGTAGATACAAAAAAGGTAATAAGAAATGAATATAAGAGTACCACTAAAGAAAGTCATTCAACCACAAAGAAAGAGCAAGAAAAGAAAACAGAGGAACTGCAAAACAGTCAGAAAACAACAAACAAAGTGGCATGAAGTACATACCTGTCAATAATTACTTTAAATGTAAATAGGCTAAATTCTACAGTCAAAAGAAATGGAGTGGATAAATGAATAAAAAACAAGACCCATCTATATGCTGCCTTCAAGAGACTCACTTCAGATTTAACACACTGACTGAAAGCAAAAGGATGGAAAACTATATACTCCATGCAAATGAAAACCAAAAGAAATCTGTGGTAGCTATGCTTATATGAGACAAAATACATGCTTCTTTAAAACAAAGACTGTAATAAGAGAAAGAAGGGCAAATGATAAAAGGGTCAATTCAACAAGAGGATATAACATTTGCAAATATTTATACAAACAACAAAGGAATAACTACATATGTAAAGTAGATACTAACAGACCTAAAGGGAGAAATAAACATCAATGTAATAATAATAAGGGACCTTAAATTACACACCAATGGCTAGATCATCCAGGGAGAAAAACAATAAGGAAACATTGACCTGAAAGAACACATTAGACCAGGTTGACTTAACAGATATATACAGAACATTGCTTCCAAAAGCAACAGAATATGCATTCTTTTCATAGGTATATGGGACATTTTCCAGAATAGACCAGACTGGCCTATGTAAATCTTATATAAAAGGAGATTGAAATGATGTCAGGCATCTTTTCCAACCACAATGATATGACTGAAAATCAATTACAAGAAGAATAATGGAAAATTCACTAATATATGAAAATTAAATCATGCTACTGAACAATCAGTGGATCAAAGAAGAAATCAAAGCAAAATAAAGAAATACCTTGAGACTAATGAAAATGGAAATACAGCAGTCCAAAACATACAGCCTGCAGTAAAAGCAGTTCTGAAAGGGAAGACATAGTGATATATGCCTACCTAAAGAAACAATAAAAATCTCAAATAAAAAGCCTAACTTTATACCTCAAGAAACTGAGGTGTAAAGATAAAGAAGTGAAGCCCAGGGTTAGTCAGGAGGAAAGGAATACCATAAATCAGAACAGAAACAAATGAGAGACTGAAAACGCATTGGAAAAGATCAGTGAAATTAAGAGCCAGTTCTTTGAAAGGATAATCAAGATGGACAAACCTTTAGCTAGATTCACTAAGAAAAAAAAGGTAAAATCAGAAATGAAAGAGGAGATACTACAACTGCTACCACAGGAATACAAAGGATCAATACTGTGAAGAATTATGTACCAAGAAATGGATAAACTCTTAGAAGCAACCTTCCAAGACTGAGTCAGGAAGAAGCAGAAAAATCTCAACAGACCAATTACTAATGAGATCGAATCGATAATTAAAAACCTCCCAACAAACTAAAATCCAGGACCAGATGACTTCACTGGTGAATGCCACTTAGGAATAAACCTGACCAAGGAGGTGAAAGACATATACACTGAGAACTCTAAAACATTGATAAAGGAGATTAAAGATGATTTGAAGAAATGGAAAGATACCCTGTACTCTTGGATTGGAACAATTAATTTTGTTAAAATGACCGACTGTCCAAAGCAATCTAGAGATTTAATGCAATCTCTATCAAATTACCCAGGACATTTTTCACAGAACTAGAATAGATGATCCTAAAATTTATATGGAATCACAAAAGATTCAGAATTGCCAAAGCAATACTGAAGGAAAAGAATGAAGCTGGATGCATAACCCTCCCAGACTTCAGACAATACTACAAAACTACAATAATCAAAACAGCATGGTATTAGGACAAAAACAGACATATGGATCAATGGAACAGAATAGAGAGCCCAGAAATAAACCCACATACCTATGGTTAATTAATCTTAGACAAAGGAGCCAAGAATATACAGTGGAAGAAAGATAGTCTCTGGCAAGTGGCTTTAGGAAACCTGGACAGCTGCATGTAAATCAATGAAGTTGGAACACTCCCTCACATCATACACAAAAATAAACTCAGAATGGCTTAAAGAAGTAAACATAAGACAGGATTCCATAAATCTCCTAGAAAACAACATAGGCAAAACATTTTCTGACATAAATTGTAGCAGTGTTTTCCTAAGTCAGTCTATCAAGGCATTAGAAATAAAAGCAAAAATAGACAAATGGGACCTAATTAAATTTATAAGCTTTTGCACAGGAAAGGAAATTGTAAACAAAATAAGACAGACTGGGAGAAAATACCTGCAAACGATGCAGCTGACGAAGGCTTAATTTCCACAATATGCACATATCTCATACAACTCAGTAACAAAAAAAACCAAACAACCCAATCACAACATGAGCAGAAGACCTAAACAGACATTTCTCCAGTGAAGACATACAGATGGCCAACAGGCACGTGAAAAGATGTTCAGTATTGCTAATTATCAAAGAAATGCAAATCAAAACTACAGTCACCTCACACCAGTCAGAATGGACTTAAATGTGGGCTAAAACGTCCACAGATGATAAATGCTGGAGAGAGTGTGGAGAAAAGGGAACCCTTCTGCACTTTTGGTGGGAATGTAATTTGATATAGCTACTATGGAAAACAGTATGGAGATTCCTTAAAAAACTAAAAATATGCTTACCATATGACCCAGCAATCCCACTCCTGGTCATATATCTGGAGGAAATTCTAATTCAAAAAGACATATACACCCCCACTGTTCAAAGCAGCACCATTTACTGCAACTAAGACATGGAAGCAACCTAAATGTCCATTGACAGATAACTGGATAAAGATGTGCTCTGTGTGTGTGTGTGTCTGTGTGTGTGTGTGTGTGTATTCAATGGAACACTACTCAGCCATAAAAAAGAATGAAATAATGCCAGTTGCAGCATCATGGATGGATCTAGAGATTATCCTACTAACTGAAATAAGATAGAGAAAGACTAAAATCATGTATCACTTTTATGTGGAATCTAAAAAAAGACAAATTTATTTACAAAACAGAACTTATTTATAAAACGAAAACACATTCACAGACATAGAAAACAAACTTTTCGTTACCAAGGGAAAAGGAGGAGGTGATAAATTAGGACTTGGGAAATTTACAAATACTAAGAACTATATATAAAATAAACAACAAGGTCCTACTGCATAGCACACAGAAGTATATTCAATAGCTTGTAATAACTTATAGTGAAAAAGTATGCAAAAGAACATATATATATGTATAATAATCACTATGCTTTGCTCCAGAAATTATCACAACATTGTAAATCAACTGTACTTCAATAAAAAAATAAATAGCTACTCTATGACCCAGCAATTCGACTTGGTATTTATCCAAGGAAACAAAAACACTAACTCGAAAAGATATATGCACCCCCATGTTCATTGCAGCATTATTTACAATAGCCAAGGCATGGAAACAACCAAAGGGTCCATTGATGGGCAAATGGATAAAGAAAATTATAGTCTGTATATATAATGGAATATTATTCAGCCATAAAATGAATGAAATAGCGTCATTTGTGACAACATGGATGGACCTTGAGAGCATTATGCTAAGTGAAGTAAGACAGAGAAATAATTGTATGACGTCACTTATATGTGGAATCTAAGAAACAACCTAAACAAAAGAGAATAGATTGGTGGTTTCCAGGGAGAGGAGACGGGGGAAATGGTTGAAGGCAGTCAAAAGGTACAAACCTCCAGAGATGAAATAAATAAGTTATGAGGATCTAATGTACAGTATGGCAACTGTAGTTAATTGCATTTTTAAAAGTTGCTAAGAGAGTAAATCTTCAAAGTTCACATCACAAAAAAACACAATTTTTGTAATTATATATGGAGACATATATTAACTAGAGCATTTGTGGTGATCATTTTGCAGTATAGACAAATACGGAATAATGATTTTGAGCACCTGAAACTAATAGTGTTATATGTCAATTATACCTCAAGAGAAATTTTTGAAAAGAGTATCTCATATCACAGACTCCAAAGAAAATTTACCTGATGTGGTGACATTCAAACCCAAATGATAGAAAACACTACATTCTGATAGAGGCTGCTTCATGAGCAGTATGTAAATTTTTGTGAAATTAACAGGACCCTTTTCTTGAATGTCTCTACCCACAAGTTGTAGAGAAAAATGACAAATGCGGACCTAGGTTAAATTGACTGTGGTAGAAAGGAATGTGCTGTTGAAATTCAGGCAGGATCTTTGAGGTCAGGTTGTTAAGTTTTTAAGTGGACATACATTTTTATTTTTCTTGTATATGTGTAGGTATAGAATTACTGGGTCAGATGAAAGTACCAGATTATGACTAGTGATGTTGAACATCTTTTCATAAGCTTATTGGCCATTTGTAAATCATCCCTGACGAAATGTCTGTTGAGATGCTCAGTTTTTAATTAGGTTATTTGTCTTTTCATTATTGAGTTCTAAGTGTCTCTGGAATTTGTTCTTGGTTAGATACGGTGGTAGATGCGTACTGACAGCCTACTTTATCTACAGCTGCTCCTAACAATTCTATGTTCTTGAGTAGCTGAAAATCTAAACAAATTATAAGCCATTAATATCCATTTCTCCAGCTACTCAAAATATAGACAGTGTCCAGACTAATGGGGAAGAGTCAAGCAGTATCCACTCACTCTATATCCCCTTAGAAAATACTAGAAATTGCTAGATCTAATCCTGGTAACAAATAAGATCTACAGAGTTCAGAGCATAAAGATGATACAGAGTTTGTTCATCATCATTTAGGATCCTTGCCTCAAAAGGAATTAGAAAATGGAGATAAATACAGTTTTAGAGAATTAATCCAGGAAATACAAGAACATGCTACATTATGACTTCTTGGACTCTCAAATGAAAGCATTCAAAGAAGACTGAATAAGAGAGAAAGAGCTTAGAGAAGGGAAGAAAGAATTAAATGATTATAGTGCTGAATATAAAACAGATAAACAATTTTCTTCTGTATAGCACAGGCAACTATATTCAATATCTTGTAGTAACCTATGATGAAAAAGAATATGAAAACAAAGATATGTATGTATATGTATGACTGAAACATTATGCTGTACACCAGAAATTGACACGATATAAACTATGTTTCAATTAAAAAAGAGAGAGAGAGAAAATGATTATAGTGCTGAAAATTAAATTAAAAGTAGCCAGGAGTATAGACTTGAAAAAAATTGCCTACAAGTGCAACTGAAAAGAAGGAAAATCTGGAGGACAATGAAGAGTCAATATATGATTTTTCCAAAAATAAGAAAAAAGTGAAAGAGAAATTATAGGTAAATATGTAATAGAAGAAACTTGACTAGAGGGAAGGAGAAAACCTGAATTTGAATACAGAGTTGTTATTGGCTTTTTTGTATTAAGGAGCCATTAGTCTTTGTCTTCATTTCTCATTACCTTATGATAGAGTCTTAGAATTCAAAGTTCTGGGACAGAGAATATAAATATTTTAAGTTATGCATTGTCAGAATGTTGTTACAGGTTAAATGTCATCCATTGTTTTTACTTGCTTATTTATTTATTTTTGTTATTGTTTGCCTAGAAAGTTCTTTCTAACTTAGTAATCAGTTAAATGTCTATATTTCTTCCTATGATTTTGGTGTTTTATATGTAAGTAAGTAATTGTTTGGAGTTCATTTTGGTTTTTAGTATGGATTGAGGGTCTGATTTCATTCTTAGAAGAAGTAACTCATGTTTGCATTACCCTTTCTTGGTTAGTTTTTCTTATTTTGGGGTGACATTTCACCTTGTTTTTTCAAAGTAGTTTTTTCTTTGTATTTTATTTAAAAGTTGACTGTGCTTTGATACAAAAAAGTATTTTTGTCCTTATTTTAGAATAAGGAGAGTGTATCTTCAGTGATTACTGACCTCAGCATAATAATGGAGCCCACCGAATATTCAGAATTAAGTGAATTTGTGTCTAGGTAAGATACTTTACATTTTTTTAAGGGATTGTTTCACTTTACAACTTTAAGTTTACCTGTTCTTTTTTCTTGATCAGTAGATATCAAAATATGTTTGACAGCATAGCACCATTATTGTGACTTACATTTAATATTCTCTGTATCTGTCATTCATTCAATTAAAGTTTATTATACATCTACCATGTGATAAGCATTAAAATTAAAATGTGAGCAAAAACAGATGTAGTCCTGGATTTTCATGGAATTTATAGACTAGAAGAGAAGTCAGATATTAAATCATTGTAGAAATAAATCTAAAATTATGGCTGTGATAATTGCTGCAGAAAGAGTTACACAATGCTGTTGAAGCATCCATCAGGAATTTGACTTTGGGGGAGAACATAAAATACTTTCCTGAAACTTGAGCTGATATCTGCAAAATGAGCAGGCATACACTAACAGAGAGGTTCTAGACAGAATAGCTTATACACAGGCACTGTGGTAAGGGGGAGCATGGCAACTGTGAGCAATGGCCAGAAGACCAGAGTGGCTAGGGGAGGATGAGAGCAGGAGAGTGTGGTAGAAGACAAGACTAGCAACATACGTAAGGTCACACTATGGATTTAAGTATAAGGAGTTTGATCATAGTCCTAAGACCAACATGAAGCACTGAAAGGTTTTAAACTGAGCCTAAGCAAGGCAGAAGTGTGACATTCTGGAAAGAATTATTCCTCATGCTGGAAGGAGAAGAGATTTAAGGGGTACAGAATTAGATATTGGGGGGTCAGTGACTAGCCCATTGAAACAGTTCAGGGAAACAAGTGTGTAGTTTGGACTAGAATAATGGTAGTTGAGAGAGCGAGCTAGATGGATTTAGGGGATATTCAGGAAGTGTAATTGAATAGGCATGATGTTGATGGAATAAGAGGGGTCAGGAGTCAATGACAGATAGTGACTCCTGTCCCAAGTCAACTGTCCAAAGTCAGTACCTGCTTGCTGGAGGTGACTGCATTTGTTGAGATAGGAAAAGTTGGAAAAGTACCACGTCTGGCGGGATTGTGTCTTCAGTTTGGACATATTGAACTTGAATACCTTTGAAACACTGAAGTAAAAAGAAGTAAACAGCTAAGAAGAGGTGTAGGTAGGAAATAAAAACATTGGAGTGATCTGCCAGTGGATAAAGTAAAAACTTTGAGCAGAAATGAGTATGGAGAGAATATAGAGTGAAAATATAAGAAGGACTGGAACTGAACCTCAAAGGATTCTTAAGTGTACTGCTGAATAGAACTGAAGGATCCTGCAAAGGAATTAGAAAACTGAGAGATGGGAGTAAAACCAGGAATGTGTTTTTGACCATTGACAGTTGGGTTAACATTAGTTTTTCCTTCACATCTTTAAGTAAATCCTTCCCGTGTCCCCTGGAGGGCATAGGTCTGCTGTATTGTTTTTGTGTATGTGTGATTTTTCAGATGCTTTCACCTTCTATTAATTTTGCTTTTCAACAGTTTCTGCTATTTCTAGTGTATGTTTATGTGAAAATTCCCAACCATATCTTTCAGATGCTTTTTCTGTCCTATTTTCTTTCTTCTTCTCTAACTCTGATTACACGTATGTTAGAACATTTGATATATTGTCTCAGTGTTTGGATACTCTGTTCTATTTCTTTCACTCTTTTTTTTTTCTTTGCATTTCAGTTTGGATAAGTTCTGTTACCCTGTCTTCCAGTTTACAGATTCTTCCCTCAGCTGAGGTCCAGTCTGCCAGTGAGCCCGCTGAAGAAATTCTTCATCTCCAGTGTAATATTTTTTATTTCTAGTGTTTTTGTTTGATTCTTAATTTTTCTCTCTGCTGAAATTCGCCATTTGTTCATGCATGTTGTCCAAGTTTTTTCTTTTTACTAGATCTTATAACCTATTAATCAGTTTTTTTTCTTTTGTATTTTCTTATGGAAATTTTCAAATGTAAGTTTTCCCTGTTGTTCGAAAATAGAGCATTCCTATGAAATTCCTTTGTAAGCCATAATGGTGTAACATGAAGAAGCAATTACCTCAGGACACATTTTGCTGATGGATGCACAAAATAAATCAAGATACAGCACAGATGCTCACAGACACAGTTGAAAGCTATGGTGGCTTGATGCTGAGATGCTGAGTGTAGTTTCTGGGGAAGGAGCTTGGTGGTACCACTTTAGCTGCTCAGTGTGTGCTTCTGTGACGGCTTGCTGCTAAACACAACTTGAACACTATTTTCACTTTTCGCTTTTTTAAAAACTAAAAGTGAAAGATCTTTTCAGATTTCTATTTAATTAGCGAAAAGAGGTATTAATATAGATCTTTGGTAAAAGTGAAGTGGTGTGAATCAAACTTTGGAAAAGTGGAGGACACATGGATATGTAAAATAATAGTATAATTAACCTGCTGCTACCCATTAGGCTACATCATCAGTTATCAGTATTTTGCTAATCTTATTTCATCTATTCTTACACATACACATTTTTAAGCTTTCAATTTGCAAATAATTGTAGACTTACAGGAAGTTGCAAAAAACAAAAACAGTATACAAGGAGATTCCATACACCCTTCCTCCAGCCTCTGACGATGGTAACATCTTGCATAACTACAGTATACTATCAAAATCAGAAAATTGATCTTCATAATATCTAGGGAGCTTTCACAAATTTTATCAGTTGTGCAAGCACTCGTGTGTGTATGTGTGTGTGTGTGTGTGTGTGTGTTTGTGTTCTATGCAATTTTATTATATATATAGCTTCGTGAACCCACCACCACATTCAAGATAGAAGACTATTTTGTTTTCTCCCCAATTAAAAAAATTGTGATAAAATATATATAACATAAAATTTACCTTCTAACCAATTATAAGTGTAGAGTTCAGTGGTGTTAAATACATTCATAATGTTATACAACCATCATCATCCGTCTCCATAACTCTTTTCATCTTGTAAAACTGAAACTCTATACCCATTAAACAATAAATCCCCATTTTCTTCTCTATTCCATTCCTATTTGTGTCTCTATGATTTTTAATCATAGTTACTTTAAAGCCCCTGTCTAATGTTACTAACATTTGAATCATCTTTGAGTCCAATTCTGGTGATTGGTTTACAACAGGTTGTTTTTTCTTAAATTTTTGTATCTCATAATTTTTTAGTGACTGATGGACACTGTGTGGAGAAACAGTAGACACTGAAACAAATAGTATTTATGCCCAGAAATGAGCACAGTCTTTTATCAGGCTGTTAGTATGCAGTTTAATTCAAGCTAGTCAGCAAGTTAAGCTATAGGTGTGGGACTTTGTTTCTTTCTTAACTTCAGGCGCCAAAGGCTTCAGATTCTTCCAGCAGTGAATTCAAATTCAAATTTAGTTCTTCCTTATGGGTAGAATGGAGTTTGGGGACCTGGAGGGCTTTCGTCAGCATTTCAGCCTCACTCTCAGCTTTTATCAGTCCCTACACATCTGTATCTCAGAACAGAATTACACTGCACTCTTCACTGCACTAGACACTCCCCCAGCAGTAGGTGTAGATGCTTGTTACTTGGTGCTATGCTCATGGTGGGAGCAAAGGGAATTCTGTGTTTCCATGGTCCATCCTTAGTATCGGGCGGGTCCTATGGAACCCACTGTTCCTGCTCCTGTTCCCCAGTGCAGCCAGACTCAGCCTGGATCTGGGGTTGGTCTTGAGTGGGAGAGAGCTCCTTGCCCCTCCCTTGGACACTCCACCATGGTAGCAGGGTTATGCTTGGTTTTAGTGTAGGATCCTGCGCCCACAGGGTTTCCTACCCCTCCCATGGAGCAGAGGGATTTAGCTTCTGCACCTCTTCCCAAAGCAGTGGCTCTTTCTTCTGGTATCAGAAGTGTTTTCTCCCCACTCTCCCAGAATCAGACTCGGTTTGACTCCTCCTCCTCCCTTGCAAGAGATTTTTTTTCTCCCATTGCTTTGCTGCTACTTCTTTAGGAGCTTAGGGCTTTTGCTTCCTACCAGAGGAGAATTCTGGCTTTTTGTTTCAGCAGCAGCTAATCACGTCTTCTTCATACCTATCCCACTGCGGGGAGCTCTCTGTGGGCTCCTGCCATGACTCCAGTCCTCCTGGAGGAGTCCCTTTGTGTCTGGGGTTCCTGTCTGTTCCAAAATGACACCCTACCCTACATTTATCCTTTAAGAATTTGTTGAAATTTGAGTTGCTTTCTTGTTACCCACTTTATGGTGGCTGCTTCCCTCCCCTGCGTTTAACCATGTAAGTAGTTTATGTGTCCTGTTTCTCCTTTGAGGGAGAAAAATTTTAATTTACTTGGTTGCCTTATAACTTTAGGGCTTTTATTGGGTCAAAAAAGTTTAAGATTTTATAGATTAGTCAGACTTTTCCTTGACATTAGATTGAGAGTGGCCTTCTCGGCAGCTTTTTACATCTTTAATATTAAAGTGGAACTCTTTCTTGATTTTCTCTTGACTCTCATTCTGAAATTTGGGACATAATATCTTTTTTCCTCTGCAGGCATCTTGCCCTTCCTTTATGTTTTATATCTCTTCATATTTTTGTGCTTATTCTTTTTTTGTATGTGTATATATATATATGTACATATATATATATACCTGAAGTATAGTCAGTTTACAATGTTGTGTCAGTTTCTGATGTACAACAGCACAATGCCTCAGTCCTACATAAACATACTTATATTCGTTTTCATATTCTTTTTTGTTGTGAGTTAATACAAGAAATCGAATATAGTTCCCTGCACTATAAACATGAAGTTATTGTTTATCTGTTATATATGTATCAATTAATATCTGCAAATCTGTAACTCCCAGTTTATCCCCTCCCCGTCCCTCCTCGGTAACCACAAGTTTGTTCTCTATGTCTGAGAGTCTGTTTCTGTTTTGCAAGTAAGTTTGTCTGTCTGCTTTTTTAGATTCCACATGTAAGTGATATCATGTGGTATTTTTCTTTCTTTCTAGCTTATTTCACTTAGAATGATATTCTCTGGGGATATCCATGTTGCTGCAAATGGCATTATTCTAGCATCTTTTATGGCTGAGTAGTATTCCATTGTATAAATATACCACAACTTCTTTATCCAGTCATCAATGTCGATGGACATTCAGGTTACCTCCATGTCTTGGCTATTGTAAATAGTGCTGTTATGAACACTGGGGTGCATATGTCTTTTTGAATTAAGGTTCCCTCTGGATATATGCCCAGGAGTAGGATTGCTGCATCATATGGTAAGTCTACTTTTAGTCTTTTGAGGAATCTCCATACTGTTTTCCATAATGGCTACACCAGACTGCATTCCCACCAACAGTGTAGCAGAGTTCCCTTTTCTCCACATACTCTCTAGCATTTATCATTTATAGATTTCTGAATGACAGCCATTCTGACTGGTGTGAAGTGATACCTCATTATTGTAGTTTTGATTTGCATTTCTCTGACAATTAGTGATGTTGAGCATTGTTTCATGTGCCTATTGGCCATTTATATGTCTTCATCGGAGAATTGCTTGTTTAGGTCTTCTGCCCATTTTTTGATTGGGTTGTTTGTTTTTTTTTCTTACTAAGTTGTACGAGGTATTTTTATATTCTAAAAATTAAGCCCTTGTCAGTCTCATCTTTTGCATTTATTTTCTCCCATTCTGTAGGTTTTTTGTTTTTTGTTTTTTGTTTTGCTTATGGTTTCCTTTCCTGTGCAAAAGTTTGTAAGTTTAATTAGGTCCCATTTGTTTACTTTTGCTTTTATTTCTGTTGCCCGGGTAGACTGCCCTAGGCGAACATTGCTGAGATTTCTGTCAGATAATGTTTTGCCTGTGTTTTCTTCTAAAAGGTTTATAGTGTCTTATGTTTAAGTCTTTAAGCCATTTTGAGTTTATTTTTATGTACGGTGTGAGGGAGTGTTCTAACGTCATTGATTTACATGCAGTTGTCCAGGTTTCTCAACACCATTTGCTGAAGAGACTGTCTTTACTCCATTGTGTGTTCTTGCCTCCTATGTCAAAGATTAATTGACCAAAAGTTTGTGGGTTCATTTCTGGGCTCTCTGTTCTGTTCCATTGATCCATATGTCTGTTTTTGTACCAGTACCATGCTGTTTTGATTACTGTAGCTCTGTAGTATTGTCTGAAGTCTAGGAGGGTTATTCCTCCAGCTTTGTGCTTTTTCTTCAGTAATGCTGTGGCAATTCTGGAGCTTTTGTGATTCCATATAAATTTTAGGATTATTTGTTCTAGTTCTGTGAAAAATATCCTGGGTAATTTGATAGGGATCACATTAAATCTTTAGATTGCTTTGTGTAGTATGGCCATTTTAACAATATTAATTCTTCCAACCCAGGAACATGGAGTATCTTTCCATTTCTTTAAGTCCTCTTTAATTTCCTTAGTCAGTGTTTTGTACTTCTCTGCATATAAGTCTTTCATTTGTGCTTATTCTTGATTGTTCCTCAGATCTGTATTTTGGTTCAGTAATTATTCTTCATTTTCTGACTAATCTGCTCTTAAGCCCCCATCCATGGAGTTTTAATTTTCACTGACAGTACTTGTTATTTATACTAGTTCTATGTGTCTCATTTTCAAATCTGTCTATTTTTTTTTTAAAGAATCTGTTTTTTTGTTTGTTTTTGAAGTACAGTTAATTACAATGTGTCAATCTCTGGTGTATGGCGCAATGTCTCAGTCATGCACATACATACGTACATTCATTTTTTTAATGGTTGCTTTTCAGTGTAACTATTCTAGATTATCTTCTTAGATGAATATTCCAGTAGAGGATAATTATTGCTTCAAATTGTGTCTAATGGGCTATTAAATCCATCTGTTGATCTTTCAGCCTCACTGTCAGGACTGGTCATTGCTCAAAGTTCTTTATGTTATCTCTTTTGTAGTTTACCTCTTTTGTTTTCTAGTTTTTCTGCTATTATGAATAGAAGTGCTGGAAACATTTGTGTAGGGGGTTTTGTGTGAACATAACTTTTCATTTCTCTTAGGCAGGAATGGGCAAAATCTGATTCACAGACCAACTGCCTATTTTTATAAAAGAAGTTTTATTGAAACACAGTCCTGTCTATTCCTTATGTGTTGTCTATAGTTGCTTTCATGGTACAGTGGCAGGGTGAAGTAATTGTAACAGACCATGCAGACTGCAAGCCTGATGTATTTACTGTCTGACCCTCTAAGGAAAGTTTACTGACTTTTGCTCTAGGATGAATACCTGGGAGTGGGACCTTTGGGTCATATGGTAAGTGTATGTTTTTCTTTATAAGAAGTTGCCAAACCATTCTTTAGAAGGTTGTACGAGTTTTGCATTTCTCCCAGCAATATATGAGAGTTCCTTTTGCTCTTCATGCTCCGTAACACTTGGTATGTATGTACTTTTTGACTTATCCATTCTAGTAGGAGTGTAGTATAATCTCATTTCCCTAATGGTTAATAATGGGCGCATCTTTACATGTGCTTAATTGCCATTGAGTCCTCTTTTTTTGGTGAAGTTTATATTCCAGTCTTTTACTTATTGCTTTATTACTTATTGCTTTATTACATTATTTATTTTCTCACTGTTCTTTTGGGAATTCTTTACATATTCTGCATATAAGTCCTTTGTCATATATGCAGTTTCCAAATATTTCTCCCATTCTGTAGCTTGTCTTTTCACTTAACAGTATCGTTCAGAGAGCAAAACGTTTTCATTTCAAAAACACAGCTTACCTTTTTTTTTTCTTTTTTAAGCTCTTCTTTTTGGTGTGATGTCTGAGAACTTTTTGCCCAACTTCAGGTTATGAATGTTGTCTTCAAAAGTTAGAATTTTCTATAGTTTTACTTCTTACATTTAGATCTATGATTTATTTTCACTTAATGTAATTGTTGATATGTCTGGATTGAGATCTACCCATTTAGCAGTTATTTTTATTCTCTCTGTCTTTTTCTGCTTTTTTCTCCTTTCATGTCTTTTATGGATTCTTTGAACATTTAAAAAAAATTACACTTTAATTTGATTTTTTGCTATGTCTCTTACACATTATATAAATATATATATTAAATACTATATCTAAATATGTATTGTATGTATATATATATATATATATATAATATATATAACTGGTTGCTTTAGGGATCACAGTCTACTTGGAATTTTTTTTTTGCCACTTCAAGTAAAAACTTTATACAAATAGATCCCTTTACTCTCATCTCTTCATGTTATAGTCATCATGTGTATTACTTCCACATACATTATGACCCAGTCAGATACTGTTATAATTCTTACTTTCTGCCTTTTAACATATTTTAAAGAACTTAAGAGAAGAATAGTCTGATACACTTACGCAGATTATTACCATTTTGGTTGTTTTTCATTAGTTCCTATTATTATAGGTTTCCCTCTGGCATTGTTTTCTTTCCATCTGAAGGCCTTTCTTTAGCATTTCTTTTTGACGACTTTCACTTGGACAAATTTTTATCTAAGAATGTCATTTTTATACCTTCGTCTCAGGAAGAAATTTTCACTAGATACTGAATTCCGGGTTGAGAGTTCTTTTCTTTCAGTCCTTTAAAAATGTTGTTTGACTTCCTCTGGCCTCCATGGTTTCTGCTGAGAAATCCGCTGTCTTGAAATCCTTGATCCTCTATTATGTTGTGTCTGTTTTCCTCTAACTGATTCAGGAAGTTTTCTTTTTCTTTAATTTTCAATAGTTTGATTATGAGATGTTTAAGCATGGATTTCTTTGAGTTATCCTCTCGGGGGTTATCTGAGCTTCTTGTGCATTTACATCTTTTTACCCAGTTTGGAAAGTTTTCAGCCATTATTCCTCCAAATATTTTTTTTGCTCAGCACTTTTTCTTCTGTGCTTCTGGGTCTCTGATGATATCAGTGTAAAATCTTTTGGTGTTCTACTGCATATTCCTGTGGCTTTGTTCAGTTTATTCAATTTCTTCCTTCTGTGTTATTCTAACTGAATGGTTTCTGGGTACTCATCATTACATTCATGGTATTAAACAGTTCCATCAATGCAAAAAATCCCTCACACTGTCCCCCAACTCTTAACCCCTGGCAAAACGTGCTCTCATCTTCACTAGAGTTTTTCCTTTTACAAAATGTCAAATAAACTAAATCACACAGTGTGCAACCTTATGAGACTGATTTCTTTACTTACCATAATGCCGTTGAGATTCATCTGTCTTTTCATTTCTGAGTAGTATTCCATTGTATGGATAATAGTTTGTTTAGCCACTCACTTATTCGAGGGATGTTCAGGTTGTATCCAGTTTTTGGTGATTATAAATAGTGCTACTCAATAGACATTTTTTATGGCAATGTAAGTAGTCTTTAGGGTAAGTAACCAGAAGTGGGGTTGCTGAGCCATATGATAAGAATATGTTTAAATTTATAATAAACTGAATATACTGCCTGACTGTATACTAGAGTGACTATACCATTTTGCATTCCCACCAATGGTGTGTGAGAGAGACTGATAGTATTTAATGAATTAACTTCTGATAATCACATGATTTTAGACCTAATATTCCTAGGAATTTGTTTTTTAAATAAAAGCTTAAAGTTTTTGTTCTGAATTTCTCTTTAGGTTTTGCTTTATCCTTGAGAAAGAGACATTTGGAGTAACACTACTTTTTTGACTACTCTAGTTGAAACTGAAATGTGTCACTGCCAAGATTTTGTGAAAAAAATCCAGGAAAACATCTGTTTCACATTTAGTGAAGTTTGAACTATGCTTGGGAAAAATAGATAAATTGAAATCACTCTTACTGCTGTAAGAGCCAACACACACACACACACACACACACACACAGAATTTCTTCCTATAATGGAAAACTATGGATGTGAATGGGGCTGAAGGAATTGTGACTTACTCCACTTTTAAATAGTTTTTTTTTTTTTATGGACATATAGTTGATTTACAGTGTTAGTTACTGATATACAGCATAGTGATTTAATTATATAGTTATCTATAGTCTTTTTTTAACTTTCTTTAAGTTTATTGTTTTGAAATTGAAGTATGGTTGAGCTATAGTATTGTGTTAGTTTCAGGTGTACATACAGCATAATGTTTCAGTTTTATTGTGGATTATATTTCATTATAGGTTACTACAAGATATTGGGTATAATTCCCTGAGCTATACAGTAAATCTATTGCTTGCTTACCTGTTTGTAAGGGAATAAAATGTATCATTTACATTAGCAATGAAAAAGTAAACTAATCAAGAGTAATGTTTCTTTTTTACATTTTAAATCAACTGTGCTTCAATTAAAAAGCAAACAACCAACCAGCCAACCCATTTAAAATATGGGCAGAAGAACTGAACAGACGTTTTTCCAAAAGAGGAAATGCAGATGGCCAACAGGAACATGGAGAGCTGCTCAACATCATTAATATCAGGGAAATGCAAATCAGAATCACAATGAGACACCATCTCACACCTGTCAGAATGGCCATAATCAGAAAGAACGCAAATAACAAATGTTGGCAAGGATGTGGAGAAAAGGGAACCCTTGTACCCTGTTGTTGGGAATGTAAATTGGTGTAGCCACTATGGAAAATAATATAGAGCTTTCTCAAAAACCCAGAAATATAACCAACAAATGCCCCAGCAACTCCAATCCTGGGCATATATCTGAGGAAAACAAAAACATTAACTCAAAAAGATACATATACCCTGCTATTAACAGCAACTTTATTTATAATTGCCAAGATATGGATGCATCCTATGTCCACATCAACAGATGAATGGATAAAGAAGCTGTAGCATATATACGCAATGGAATACAACTCACCCATAAAAAAGGTATTTTTGCCATTAGTGGTCCTTAATTCACTTTTTTTTTACACTTCTAAAACCAGAATTTTATATCTGGTGTAAACATTTCCATTGCATCAAAAGCAACAAAATACCTAGAAAAAACTTAACCAAGGAGGTTACCTGAAAACTGTAAAACACTGATGAAGGAAATTGAATGTGAGACAAAGAAATAGAAAGATACCTTGTGCTCTTGGATTGGAAGAATCAGCACTGTCAAAATGGCCATACTGTTCAAAGCAATCTACAGATCCAATGCACCCCCTGTCAAAGTACTCATGACATTTGTCACAGAACTACGACAAACAATTCCAAAATTTATATGGAACCATAAAAGACCCTGAATTGCCAAAGGAATCTTTTGTACGTCTTTTTCTCATCTTTTCTTTTTTCTTACGGTTTGATGACTAGAGAAGGTCCTTTAACATTTGTTGTAAACCTGATTTGGTGGTGCTTAAATCTTTTAGTTTTTGTTTATCTGTGAAGCTTTTGATTTCTCCATCAAAGCCTTGCTGGATAGAGTATTCTTGGTTGTAAGTTTTCCCTTTTCATCACTTTAAATACACTGTGCCGCTTCCTTCTGGCCTTGTAGAGTTTCTGCTGAAAAATCAGCTGATAACCTTATGGGAGTTCCTTTGTATGTTATTTGTTGCTTTTCTCTTTCTAATTTTATTATTTTCTCCTTATCCTTAATTTTTGTCAATCTGATAACTACGTGCCTTGGTGTGTTCCTCTTTGGGTTGATCCTGTGTGGAATTCTCTGCACTTCCTGGACTTGGGTGACTGTTTCCTTTCCCAAATTGGGGAAGTTTTTGGTTATTATCTCTTCAAAAATTTTCTCAGGTCCTTTCTCTCTTCTCTTTCTGGGACCCCTATAATGTGAATATTAGTGTGCTGCTTGTTGTCCCAGAGTTCTCTTAAACTATCCGCATTTCTTTTCTTTTTACTTTTTTCTGTTCTGCAGTAGTGATTTCCACTAATCTGTCTTCTAATCTAATCTGTTACTGATCCGTTCTTGGTTCCTTCTAGTATGTTATTCATTTCAGTGATTTTATTCTTCAGCTCTGTTTGGGTATTCTTTATATTGTCCAGCTCTTTGCTAAAAACTTCTCTTTGTGCATATATGTTCCTCTTGAGTTCTCTGAACATCTTGGCCATCATTACTTTAAACTCTTTCTTATCACTTACTCCTCTTCTGGGATTTTATCTTGTGCCTTGGCCTGGGAGATACTCCTTTGCCGCTTCATATGGTCTATCTTTCTGTGTGTTTGTGGATTCATTCCACAGGCTTTGGGATTATTGTTTTCTTATTTCTAGTATCTGCCCCCTGGTGGATGAGGCTGGACTAGAGGCTAATGCAGGTTTCCTGGCAGGAGGAGCCAGTGCCTGCCCACTGCTGGGTAGAGCTTGGTCCTGGACTTCTGGTGGGTAGGGCTGTGTCTAGAAGCATTTGTGGTTTAGGAAGTCTGATGATGGGTATGGCTGTGCTCCCACCCTGTATGTTGTTTGTCCTGAGGCTTCCCTATAGGCTGTTGGGTGGCGCTTGGTCCCATGCTAATGATTCAATCAAGGTGTCAGTCTCCAGGAAGGCTCATGTGGATGTCCTGGAATGTCCACCACCAGCTTTTATGTCCCAGTGAGCTGCAGCCATTCCCTACATCCCCAGGAGACCCTCCAAAACCAGCAGGCAGGCCTGGCCCAGGTTCCTATGAAATCACTGCCTCCACCCTTGGACCTGGTGCATGTGAGTTTCCATGTACGCTGTGCTTCCCCATAATTTCAAGAATTTAAGAGTAATAGTTTGTTATATTTACCCAGATTTTTGCCATTTCTGATGAAACCTTTTTAGAACTCGTTGCATATATCATTGTTGTGTTCTCCTAAATACTTTGCAATCTAAGAATAGAGGTATTGTTTTATATACTCATAGTGCAGTGATCAACTTCATAAATTGACACTGATAAAATACTTTTTATCTATTTTGCCATCCATATTCCAATTTGGTTATTTGATCTAATAATGTCCTTGTCGACTGAAATAAATGCGCAGCCTAAAAGTTGAGAGTTATATTTTATTTGGCAGGAGGACTCAAACCGGGATGACATCCCCTCAGATCTCTCTGAGGGACTGCTCTGAAGAGGTAGGGGAGGAGCTAGGATATACAGGAGCTTTACAACAAAGACCAGGTAGTTGGAACAATAAAACATTGCTTGTTATCTAAAGAAAGCCAGGCATCTCAAATTAAAGAATTTCGTGCTTTTCTATGTATGGGAGGAAGCAAACATTTGGGCTCATTGAATTCATTCCTTTGACAAGCACCTAGCTATCTAGGGCCAGTGTCCTGTCCTTTCTTATTCTGAATCCCTCAGAGAGCCCCATTGTGAGTGGCTGCAGAGGCCGGGCTGCAGGCTTGTCTTCACTGGGGGGTGGCTGCAGCCACTGATGACTTGATGGTTTCAGCATTCTTTGCTTGCTGATATGGTTTGCAGTATTTTTGGTTCACATCCTTTATTATATTTTCTTTTCCCCTGCATGACCTAGTCTAGTGTCACGTATTGCATGTAGTTACCATGTCTCTATAGATTCCTTTAATCTGGAAAAATTCCAAAGTGTTTTATGACTTTGCCATCTGGAAAAGATACAGTTCTTCCATCTCCTCCTGCACTCTCAGTAGAACATTTCTTATTTTGTCTTTTTTCTCATGATCAATTGCTATTGTGTATTCTCAGGTAACTTGCTATGTGGGTGATGTTTTGTCCTCAGATACCTGTCCCTCAGAGGTGAGGTTAATTTTGATCATTCAGTCTTAACTGTTGCCTGATTTGCCACTGTGTCATCACTGCTTTTTTTTTTTCCCTTGCAACTAATTAGCATTCTGTGGGCAGACACTTTTATGATCATACAGATACTACTCTTTGTTAAAATTTCTGCCTGTACTTAGCTCTTCATGATGATTCTTGTCTGATCCACTCTTCACTGTGATGGTTGCAACATTATGATTTTTCAAGTCTAGCACTTCCCTTTACATTCCTCAACAGGAATTCGGCCTTTTGCTTAAGAAATAGATCTCCTTTCTTCCCATGTATGTGTGTAAATGTATATATATGTATATCTATTTACTATAGATATGGCTTCATTCATTCTTTTTCCCAAAGATTTATAATTGCTTACTCTTCTTATCATATTTTTCAGTGCTTCCTTATATTCTGGCATAAAAAGACTTCCAGGCTCAAAATATAGCCCTCCTGCCCCAGGATGACAATTTTAAAATAAATAAATGCATGTGTATTGAGAGCATATTTTATACTTTGTAGTATATTAGTCTCTAAGAATAACTTTGAACAAGATACAACATTTCTGACTTCATGAAGCTGACAGACTAGTAAATGAGCAAAACCAGTACTGTGTGGTAAATGATGACAGAATAAGGGCTATAGGAGTTTAAGTGCCTGTATATTATGTGGCACACGTTGTTGTATGTACTTAACACACAGCAATGAGCAAAGTAAAACATCTCTGCCCTCATAAACTTATTTTATAGGAGACAAAAAAGGCAGTAAATCAAGCTGCTACGTAAGGTGAATAATAAGAGATAAATAAATGGTATGGGGGAAAATACAGTGGGTTGGGAAATAGGGAATACACAGGATGAAGCAGAGGTGTCTTTTTTTTTTTAATTGGAGTATGGTTGATTCATAGTGTTGTGTTAGTTCCAGGTGTACAGCAAAGTGATTTAGTTACAGGTAGATAGGTAAGTAGATAGATAGATAGATAGATAGATTCTTTTTTAGGTTCTTTTCCATTATAGTTTATTACAGGATATTGAATATAGTTCCCTGTGCTATACAGTAGGACCTTGTTGCTTTGTCTCTTTTACATAAAGTAGTTTGTATCTGCTAATCCCAAACTTCTAATTTATCCCTCCCACCTTCCCTTTTGGTAACCATAAGTTTGTTTTCTATGTCTGTGAGTCTGTTTCTGTTTTGTAAATAAGTTCATTTGTATTGTGGAAGTTTTGTACTTAATTCCCTATACCTATATCGCCCCTCTCCCCTCCCCTCTCCCCACTGGTAACCACTAGTTTGTTCTCTGTATCTGTGAGTCTGCTTCTTTTTTGTTATATTCACTACTTTTTAGTATTTTTTTAGATCCATATATACGTGATGTCATATATTTGTCTTTCTCTGTCTGACTTACCTCACTTAGTATGATAATCTCTAGGTCAATCCATGTTGCTGCAGATGGCACTATTTAATTGTTTTTATGGCTGAATAATATTCCTTTGTGTGTGTATGTATATATATTTATATATGTGTATTCTTTATCTATTCATCTGTTGATGGGCATTTTGTTTGCCTCCATGTCTTGACTATTGTAAATAGTGCTGCTATGAACATGGGAGTGAATATATCTTTCGAATTAGTTTTCTCTGGATATATATGCCCAGGAGAGGCATTGCAAGATCATGTGGTAACTCTATTTTTATTTTTTCAAGGAAACTCCATACTCTTCCATAGTGGCTGCACCAGTTTACATTCCTACCAACAGTGTAGGAGGGTTCCCTTTTCTCCACACCCTCTCCAGCACTTATTATTTGTAGACATTTTGATGATGGCCATTCTATTGGTATGAGGTGGAGGTATCCACTTTTAAATAGCATGGTCAGAGAAGGCCTCATTGAAAGAGTGACATATGAGTATGTCAGGGAGCTAGCCTTGCCTAATTATACCTTGCTGGTTATCAACTCTAGGTATAAATATAAATCATATTTTGCCTTCTATTATAATCACTTAGTATGTGTATCTTATCCTTAGTGTAAATTACAAATACGTAATGACAAGGACAGTGTACCTTCATCTGATACATTTTTTTTCAACTAATAACTAATGCCAAAGAATTTGGAAAGATATTTAAACCCTGGGAGCTCTTCCTTTATCTGCAAAGTGAAGAATCTGGATAAAATTATTTGCAAGTCTCTGTGTCATTCCAAAAGTTTAATATGTTTATGAATCAAAGAATAAAAATATTTTGGAGAAATGATGGAACTTATTGGGATTGTAATGATAGAGCCATTAGAAGATCATTCGTGACCTTGCTCTCCCCTTTACAACATGGAATGATTGATAATATTTAGGGAATGCTTCTCAACAAAACTGCATCTACAAAGCAATGTTCCTCTGGGCCACCCACTCTGCATGGAATTACTTCATCTGACAAATTGCTTGTTGTTTTATACTACTTGTGGCATAGATTCCTAAATTCCTTCAGTAAGTGTATGTGCCCACCACTATTTACAATATACTCAACTGATCTATTTACAAGGATTCTTCAAGAATGAATTCTATGTGCCAAATGCTTTCTTCAGTTTTATTGTTAATACACTCTTTTTTTCCCCTCCAAAATAAAGAGCACAGAAAAGCATAAAAAGTGATAACTAGAAGGCATTTTGGATAAAACCACTCCTCAGAGTAATCATTGTACATGTAATCATTTTAAGCTGAATGATTATTATATACACATACTTATTTTTCATATGTCTGAGGCAGTTTTAGGCCATTTTCCAAGAATCACAACTTAATTAATCCTCATACTGACTTCCACAAGAGCCCTCATGGAGTTATGATTCCAAGTTCTAACAAGCTCACCAAGATGAGCTTCAGAGTGGCTTCAGAAAGCCATTTACTCAGTTATCCTGAGCTGCCTCAAATTAGTCACCTTCACAGAAAGATAACTGTAGCTTCCCTGAAGACCAATTTGGTCAGATCCGTCCGAAAAGCACTTCCAGTGAGTTCATCAACTCAAGGTGTTATAGGACCATTTGGTTGAGAAACCAGGTACTGAGAAAATAAATCTCACCACTGCTGTTCATATATTCTGTGGTAGTCTTTTTCCTGACTACAGGAACCCACAGCTTGCATGTGAAATAAACAGCTATGCTCATATGTACTGCCTGGCTAATGTCTAGCAGTTAATAATAAATGCATGAGAACCTATTTTAATAGGTTTTTTAATTATTTGACTGTGGTAAGGCCAACAGTTCAGGAAGATGACTGCCATTGAAAAGATAGTTTGTTACTCATGGTTCCCAAGTGGAGGGGCACAGCATGTCACCAGGAGCCACATGGAGATGCACTGGTGTAGGTCAGTAGACAAAGGTAAAGGGGGAAACTGGTCAAGAGCCTTTAGTGCAATTTCTGAGGGAAGAAACAGGTGAGTCAGGGTGAGGAGACTTAGGTTGACTAGTTAGAATAATGTTAGTAGCCTCTAGGTCACAGGAACTGTCTCTAGATGTCTGGTACCTAGCCCCAGGCAAGTGGACATGGGAATAGCAAATACAAAGAAGGTGGTTGAGATATGGGCTCTGGATTGGTTGGATTGCATTAGAAAAGCACACTCAGGAACAAGTTGTTTACTGT
Source organism: Vicugna pacos (assembly GCF_048564905.1). Taxonomy (NCBI): domain Eukaryota; kingdom Metazoa; phylum Chordata; class Mammalia; order Artiodactyla; family Camelidae; genus Vicugna; species Vicugna pacos. Next base: position 2,136,488 of record NC_132990.1, read on the forward strand.
CTCCAGAAATGGGCTAACCTTGAGAGGGACAGTTCTTTCAGCATTAGCAAGTTGCCAGATATCAAAGCGCTGGAAAATAGAAAATGAAAGACATGATTAATACAGGGCCCTCTCTGAGTCCTTTTAAAATTCAAGGCATAGATGTCAGTGAAACTAACAGAATTATGTAACTTTGAACATTCTCTCCTCTGTAAAAGCAACATGAAAACTGGCCAAAACCATCAGAATCAAATTTTTTGGAACTCTAGAAATAAACCAAAGGCAGAGAACATTTATTTAGGAAAAGCAACAGAATCTTGATAAGAAGAATGACCTTTGTGGCCTTAATATTTTTTATTTGTTTGTTTATTAGAAGATCTGTATCTTGAATACTTTTGTTTATAATTGAAGTATAGCCAGTTACAATGTGTCAGTTTCTGGTGTATAGCATAATGACGCCAGTCATGCATATTATATACATATATTCACTTTCATATTCTTTTTCATTAAAGGTTATTATAAGATATTGAGTATAGTTCCCTGTGCTATACAGTAGAAATTAATTTTTAATCTATTTTTATATATAGTGGCTAATATTTGCAAATCTCAAACACCCAAGTTTATCCCTTTCAATCCCTGTCTCCCTGGTAACCATAAGATTGTTTCCTATGTCTATGAGTCTATTTCTGTTTTGTAGATGAGTTCATTAGTGTCCTCTTTTTTCTTTTTTTCCCTTTTTTTTTAGATTCCGTATATAAGTGGTATCATATGATATTTGTCTTTCTTTGTCTGCCTTACTTCACATAGAATGATGATCTCCTGGTCCATCCATGTTGGTGCATGGCATTTTATGCTTTTTTATGGCTAAGTAGTATTCCCTTGGATAAATATACCACAACTTTTTTATCCAGTCATCTCCTGATGGACATTTAGGTTGTTTCCATCTCTTGGCTATGGTATATATGCTGTTACCAACATTGGAGTGCATGTATCATTTTGAATTAGAGTCCCCCCAGATATACAACCAGGAGTGGAATTGCTAGATTATGTGTTGAGTCAATTTTTAGTTTTTTGAGGAATCTCCATACTGTTTTCCATAAAGGCTCCACCAAACTACATTCCTACAGTGTAGGAGGGTTACCTTTTCTCCACATCCTCTCCAGTATTTATCATTCGTGGACTTTTGACTGATGGCCATTCTGACTGGTGTGAAGTGATACCTCATTGTAGTTTTGATTTGCATTTCCCTGCTAATTAGTGATATTGAGTATTTTTTTATGTGCCTGTTTGCCATTTGTATGTCTTTGGAGAATTTAGGTCATCTGATTATTGGATTAGGTTGTTTGTTTGCTTTTGTTATTAAGTTTTATGAGCTGTTAAGTTTATAAGCTGTTATTCTGGAAATTAAGCCTTTGTCACTCACATAATTTGCAAGTGTTTTCTCCCATTCTGTAGGTTGTCATTCTATTTTGCTTATGGTTTTCTTTGCAATGCAAAAGCTTGTAAGTCTACTTAGGCCCCATTTGTCTATTTTTGCTTTTATTTCTATTGCCTGGGTAGACTGTCCTAGGAGGGTATTGCTAAGATTTATGCCACAGAATGTTTTGTCAATGTTTTCTTCTAGGATGTTTATTATGCCTTGTCTAATATTTAAGTATTTAAGCCATTTTAAGTTAATTTTTCTGTATAGTGTGAAGGAGTATTCTGATTTCATTGATTTGCATACTGCTATCCAGTTTTTCCAACAAGGCTTGCTGAAGAGACTGTCTTTTCTCCATTTTATATTCTTGCCTCCTTTGTCAAAGATTAATTGACCAAAAGTTTGTGGATTTATTTCTAGGCTATTCTGTTCCATTGATCCATATGTCTGGTTTTAGGCCAGTACCATGCTATTTTGATTACTGTAGCTCTGTAAATTTGGCTGACACCTGGGAGCGTTATTCTTCCAACTTTATTCTCTTCAGTATTTCTTTGGCAATTCTGGGTCTTTTGTGATTCCATATAAATTTTAGGATTATTTGTTCTAGTTATATGAAAAATGTCATGAGTAATTTGTAGGAATTGCATTAAATCTGCTTTGGGAAGTATGGCCATTTTAACACTATTAATTCTTCCAATCCAAGAACATGGGATATCTTTACATTTCTTTAGGTCTTCTTTAATTTCCTTAATCAATGTTTTGTAGTTATCCAGATATAAGTCATGTCATTGGTCAGATTTATTCCTAAGTATTTTATTGTTTTGGGTGCAGTTTTAAAAGGGATTGTTTCTTTACTTTCCTTTTCTGATATTTCATTTTTAGTGTAAACAAGTGCAACTGATTTCTGTATGTTAGTCTTGTATCCTACACCCTTGCTAAGTTGTTTTATCAGCTTTAGTAGTTTTTGTGTGGAGCTTTTAGGGATTTCTATATATAATATCATGTCATCCGCATATAGTGACAGTATTACTTCTTCTCTTCCAGTTTGGATCCCTTTTATTTCTTTTTCTTGTCTGATTGCTGTGGCTAGGACTTCCAAAACTATTTGAATAGAAGTGATAAGAGGAGACATCCTTGTCTTGTTGCAGATTTTAGACGGAAGGCTTTCCGTTTTTGACTGTTGAGTGTTATGCTGACTTTGGTTTTGTCATGAATAGCTTTCTTTATGTTGAGATATATTCCCTCTTTACCCACTTTGGTAAGAGTTTTAATCATAAGTAGGTGTTGAATTTTATCAGATGCTTTTTCTGCATCTATTGGGACGATCATGTGATTATTGTCCTTTCTTTTGTTCATGCGGTGTATCACATTGATTATTTGCATATGTTGACTCATTCTTATGTCCCTTGAGTGAATCCAACTTGATCATAGTGGATGATCTTTTTTTATGTGTTGTTTGATTCTGTTTGCTAATGTTTTGTTGACAGTGTTTGCATCTATGTTCATCAACGATATTGGCCTGTAATTTTCTTTTTTGGTAGTGTCTTTGTCTGGGTTTGATGTCAGGGTGATGGCAGCTCGTGAGTTTGGGAGTGTTTTCTCCTCTTCAGTCTTTTGTAAGATTTTAAGAAGGATTGGTATAAGTTCTTTTTTGTATGTTTGATAGAATTCCACAGTGAAGCCATCTAGTCCTGGCCTTTTGTTTGCAGTGAGGTTTATATTGCTGATTCTATTTCATTTCTAGCGATTGATCTGTTCAAGCGATCTGTTTCCTGTTGATTCAGTCTTGGTGGACTGTGTTTCTAGAAACTTGTCCCTTTCTTCTAGGTTGTCCAGTTTCTTGCTATATAGTTATTTATAGTACTCTCTTATGGTTTTTTGTATTTTTGTAGTATTGGTTGTAATTTCTCCATTTTCCTTGCTTGTCTTGTTTATTCATATCGTCTCTCTTTTCTATTTTGTGATCCTGGATGGAGGTTTGTTGACTTTATTTTACTCTTTCAAAAAGCCAGCTGTTGCTTTGACAGATTTTTTTCTATTTTTTAAAAACCTCTATTTTATTTATATCTTCCCTGATCTTTATTATTTGTTTCCTTCTGCTGACTTTAGTGTTTGTTTGCTCTTCTTTTTCTAGTTCTGTTAGGTGTTAGGTTGTTTGAGATTGTTCTTGGTTTTTGAGGAAGGGCTGTATGGCTATGAACTTCCCTCTTAGGACTGCTTTTACTGCATCCTGTAGATTTTGTGTGGTTGTGTTTTTATTGTCATTTGTCTCAAAATGTGTTTTGATTTCTTCCTTGATTTCATCATTGACCTATGGTGTTTTTAAGTAGCATGTTGTTTAGTCTCCATGCCATTGTTTTTGTCTCATTTGTTTGTCTGTGGATGATTTCTAGTCACATGGCATTGTAGTCAGAAAAGATGCTTGAAATAATTTCTATCCTCTTAAATTTGTTGAGGCTTCTTTTGTGCCCAAGTATGTGATACATCTAAGAGAATGTTCCATGTGCACTTGAAAAGAATGTATAGTGTGTTTTTGGGGGGATGTAATGTCCTAAAAATATCAACCAAGTCCAATTGTTCTGTTGTGTCATTTAGTATCTCCATTGCCTAACTGATTTTCTGTCTGGAAGATCTGCCCAGTGATGTTAATGGGGTGTTAAAGTTTCCTACTATGATTGTGTTCAATCAGTTCCTCCCTTTATGTCTGTTAGTATTTGCTTTATATATTTAGGTGCTCCTACATTGGATGTGTATATATGTTAGTAAGTATAATATCCTCATCTTGTATTGCTCCTTTAATCATTATATAGTGTCCTTTTTTTAATCTTTCTTTATGGCCTTTGTCTTAAAGACTATTTTTGTCTGATATGAGTATTGCTACTCCTACTTTCTTGTCATTTCCATTTGCATTAAATGTCTTTTTTCCATCCTCTCATTTTCAATCTTTGTGTGTCCTTCACCCTAAAGTGGGCCTCTTGTATGCAGCATATTGTAGGCTCTTGTTTTATTATCCAACCTGCCACTTTATGTCTTTTGATGGGAACATTTAGTCCATTGACATTTGTAGTTCTTATTGATAGATGTGTGTTTATTGCCATTTTGAACTTAGTTTTCTAGTTGATTTGGTAGTTCCTCTTTGTTCCTTTTTCTTTTTGTGATGTGATAATTTTCCTTTTTATTATCTTTTTGGTTTTTGTGACTCTGTTGTATGTTTTTGATTTGTGGTTATCTTGTTTTTCAAGTATATTAACTCATTACTGAATCTGTTTTCTTTAAACTGATAGTCATATAAGCTCAAACATATCCTAAAAAGAATTTTAAAAAAGAGAGAAAAAGAATCTGTATTTTCTTGCTCCCCTCTCTGACCTTTAATGATTTTCATGTCCTCTTTTACATCTTCATGTTTTTTCATGTTTATTGCAACTCATTGTAGTTATTGCATTTTCAATTATTGTTTTCTCTTTTCTATAGCTTCCTGCTTCTTTTCTATTTAGAGTAGACCTTTCAATATTTCTTTTTACATAGGTTTAGTATTGCTGAATTCTTCCAGTTTTTGCTTGTCTGTGAAATTCTTTTTCTCTCCTTCTATTATAATGGATAGTCTTGCTGGATAGAGTATACTAGGTTGCAGCTTTTTCTCATTCAGGACTTTGAATATATCTTGCCACTCCCTTCTGGCCTGAAATGTTTGTGTTAAGAAATCAGCTGAAAGCCTTATGGGGGTTCCTTTGTAACTAACTTTTGTTTTCCTCTTGCTGCCTTTAGAATCACTTCTTTATCTTTAAATTTGACCATCTTAATTATAATATGTCTTGGTATAGGTCTGTTTGGGTTCATCTTGTTTGGGATCCTCTGTGCTTCCTGTACTTGGATATCTGATTCCTTGGGAAGTTTTCAGTCATGATTTCTTCAGATACCTTTCAATTACCCTTTCTTCTCCTTCTGGGACCCCTATTATGCATAGGTTTGCATGCTTTATATTATCCCATGGGTTCTTTATTTTGCTTTCATTAGTTTTCGCTTGCTTTTCTGTCTGCTGTTCTGATTGGGTGATTTCTGTTATTGTGTCTTATAAGTCACTTATTCGTTCCTCTGCATTATCTAATCTGCTTTTGACTGCCTTTTGTCCAGCTCTTATCTCAGCCATTGAATTTTCTGATTTTAATTGACTCCTCTTTATAGTTTCTATTTCCCTTTTACAGTTTTCTGCATTTCTGGAGGCTTTTATGTTGAGTTTTAAGAGTTCTTTCTCTATTTTGGGTACTGGATCATTATGTTTTGCAAATGCCACTGTGTAGTTTTTGTTCTTATTCTCTTGATAATGTTTTTTGATGCACAGAATTTTTAAGTTTTATAAAGTGTCCATTTATATTTTTTTATGTTCATGATTTTGTCATATTCAAAAACTGTAGCCAAATCCAAGGTCAAATATTTGCCTCTGTGTTTTTTTTTGAGAGTTTTATAGTCTTAGCTTTTATATTTAGATCTTTGATTCATTTTGTGTTCAGAACATATGGTGTGAAGTAAGAGTGCCACGTCATTCTTTTGCATGTGGATACCTGATAGTCCCAGTGTCAGTTTTTGAAAGAGACTGTTCTTACCCCCATTGGATGGATCTGGCATCCTTTTTAAAAATCAGTTGACTTATTATTTTATGTCTAGGGTCTCAGTTCTATTCCATTGATCCACATGCTTATGCTTTTGTTTATTGCCAGCAGTGTCAGTTGCCTGATGTGGAATATGGGACATAGCTCCTCTTTGGCATTAGGGTTCTTTTCTGCATGGCTTCCCTCTTCTTGTCTTTTTTTTAAACTGCATCAGAAATTTTATTGCCTAATTTTTGAAAACTTTTGCTATTGAGTAAGAAACCACAAAAGAAACTTTATTAATATTATGTCCAGTGTACTAAATTGCATGGTTTTGAACATTGAGTTTTTTTTTCTATTGTGATATAGTTGACATATAACATTAGTTTCAGGTGTACAACATGATGACTCATTATATGTATATGCTGTGAAATGATTATCACAGTTACTGTATTTAACATTTATAACCACATGCAGTTATATCTTTTCTTTCAGATGAGACCTTTTAACATTTACACTTCTAGCAACTTTCAAATATACAATACAGTATTATTAACTACAGTCATTATGCTGTACATTACATCCCCATGACTTACTTATGTTATGCATGGGAATTGGTACCTTTTGACCAATTCACCCATTTTGCACACCTCACACCCTCTACCTCTGGTAACCACCATTGGGTTCCCTGTATCTATGAGTTTGTTTTTTGTTTGTGTTTTAGGTTACACATATAAGTGAAATCATACAGTGTTTGTCTTTTTGTCTCTGTGTCTGTAGCATAATGCCCTCAGCATCCAGCCATGTTTTTGCAAATGTCAGTATTTCTTTCTTTATATGGATAAATAGTATTCCATTGGATGGATAGATGGATGGATAGATAGGTATAGATATACATCTGTGTGTGTATCTGTCTATCTTGAAGGAAATTAAAACTGCTATTCTAGTAAACACATAAATAAGAAAGCAAAACAGTCCTCATGCTCATATGGAGATAGATTTAGTGGCTAGAAGATCCAGCCAGCCATAACATTCCCTTATGCCAAAGCCTAATCTCGATTAAGACCCTAACTTTCCTCAATTCTATTAAAGATGAAAATGGTGAGGAAGCTGCAGAAGAAAAGTTTGAATCTAGTGGAGAGAAACCATCTTCATAACATAAAAGTGCAAGGTAAAGCTACAAGGGCTGTTATACAAGTTGCAGCAAGTTATCCAGAAGATCTAGATTCATGAAGGTGGCTACACTAAACAACAGATTTTCAATGTGGATGAAGCAGCCTTATATTAGAGGAAGGCACCACCTGGGATTTCCATGGCTAGAGAGGAGAGGTCAAACCTGGCTTCAAAGGACAGGCTGACTCTCTCATTAGGTGCTAATGCCACTGGTGACTTTATGTTGCAGCCAATATTCATTTACCATTCCAAAATTCCTAGGACCTCTTAGGATTTATGCTACATCTATTATGCCTGTGCTCTATAAATAGAACAACAAAGCCTGGATGAAAGCATATCTGTTTACAACACAATTTACTAAATATTTTAAGCCCACTATTGAGACCAACTACTTAGGAAAAGAGATTCTTTTCCAGAATTACTGCTCATTGACAATGCAGTTCTGATGGAGATGTACAATGAGATTAATATTGTTTTCCTGCCTACTAACACAGCATTAATTCTGCAGCCCATGAATTAAGAAGTCACTTCAACTTTTAAGTATTATTATTTAAGAAATATATTCTGTAAAGCTGTAGCTGCCATAGGTAGTGAATTCTTATGGGTGTGGACAAAAGTCAATTGAAAACCTGGAAAGGATTCACCATTCTAGATGCCATTAAAAACATTCTTGATTCATGGGATGAGGTGAAAAGATCAGCATTACCAGGAGTTTGTAAAGAGTTGATTCCAACTCTCATGGATGACTCTGGGGGGTTCAAGACTTCATTGGAGGAACTAACTGCAGATGTGGTAGAATTAGCAAGAGACCTAGAGTTAAAAGTGGAGTCTGAAGATGTGACTGAATTGCTGCAATCTGTGATAAAACTTTAATGGATGAGAAGTTGCTTCTCATGGATGAGGAAAAGAAATGGGTTTCCTGAGATGGAATCTACTCCTAGTGAAGATGCTGTGAAGATTATTGAAATGATAACATAGGGTTTAGTATATGACATAAACCAAGTTGATAAAACATTGGAAGGGTTTGAGAGGACTGACTCTAGTTTGAAAGAAGTTCTGTGGGTAAAATGGAGTAGGATTGTGTGGTACAGAGAAATCTTTCGTGAAAGGAAGAGTCAATTGATGCAGCAAACTTCACTGTTGTCTTGCTTTAAGAATAAGGGTGGTGGTACCCTAACTTTTAGCAGCCACCCCCCTGATCAGTCAGCGTCTATCAACATCGAGGCAAGACCCTCCACCAGCAAAAAAGACTACGACTCGCTGAATGCTCAGATGATGGATAACATTTTTTAACAATAAAGTAATTTTTTTACTTGTGAATTTTTTTCCTCTTTATTGTACATATTAGATCATTTTAATATTCAGGAGTCCTCAATCAGACATGGACTGATTGGGTCCAAATAGATAACAAATGTATTTATATTTTCTAGAAACTAATTTTTAAGCTGAAATATAGTTGGCATACAATATTATGTTAGTTTCAGGTGTATTAACATAGTGATTTGATATTTGCATACATTATGAAATAATCACCATGTAAGTCTAGTAACCATCCATTCCCATACAAAGTTATTACAACATTATTGACCATATTTCTTATGCTATGTATTACATCCCTGTGGCTTATTTATTTTATAACTGGAAGTTTGTACTCTTTAATCCTCCTCACCTCATTCTCCCCCACTGTGAAGTCTTTTTAAATTAAGATATGTACCTTTTTTTAAAAGACATAATACTACAGTGATCCTTGTCCTTTTTAAAAAATCTGATTGTTTGGAGGTTTTTTGCTATTGAGTTGTATGTGTTCTTTATATATTTTGTTTATTAACGCCTTTCAGATATATGATTTACAAGTATTTTACCCCGTTTGCTAGCTTGCCTTTTCATTTTGTTGATGGTTATTTTGTTGATGGTTTCCTTTGCTGTGTAGAAACTTTTTAGTGTGATGTAGTCCCTTGTTTATTTTTGCTTTGTTGCCTTAGCTTTTGGTGTCAAATCCAAAAAAAAAAAAAAAATCCAGAAAAACAGTCTTCACTTTTCTCATCTTGCATGGCCTCTGGCCTCTGCTGACTAGAAGGAGCACTCTATTCCTGAGCCTTTTTTTTTTTTTTTTACTTGCAGTCTGCTCTGGTGTCCAGATTGGGATATATAGGAGGTAAAAATAAACCTCATGGAACTCACTACCTAGGCCTCTCTTAATTTCTGAATTCTCTCCCCGTTCTGTCTTCCTCTGTTCACATTTCAGAATCTTCCAATATTTGCTTTACGTGTTATTTCCGTGGTTCTAAATTGCAGTTAATGGGGGCATTCAGGGAATGTGCCACTCTGTCGTGACTAGAATGGGAACTCTACTCCCATAATCATTTATTGACTGAATGATTAAATGAATACATGTGTATCTTGCCTATTAAGTTGCTCAGAAGCCTTTGTAGGTGTCAATATAGCAATAGGTACAGTATTAAGAGAATTAAGATAAATTCCCATGGGAACTCATAGGCGTAGGAATGAATTATTTCTAGCTATTTTGGAATAGGACATATGGTGTGGTGATGAGGCACAAAAATTCTGACACCAAGTGAGTGTCTTGTAATTCGGTTCAGTCCTGACACTACCCAGGTTTAGCAGAGATCCACAGGTTAAGGACAAAGTCCTCAATAAGACCGCTCAACTTCAGATGCCAGCCCCAAGTCTCAGGGGCCTCTTGCACTTATGACCTACTGGCTATGAATCTGGGGATTCCCACAACCCCCTCAGATTGAGAAATTTGCTAAAAGGACTCAGAGAACTCACTCAAAGTGTTACACCAAAAATTACAGTTCTGTTATAAAAGTTACAACCCAGAAACAGCCAAATGGAAGCAATATATAGACCAAAGTCTAGGGGTGGGGTGGGGCGGGGTGGGAGTTGAAAGAGGAGGATAAACAGAGCTTCTCTGCCCTCTCTCCTCATGGAATCTGGGCACATCAGCCTCCTAGCACGTCAGTGTGTTCACCAGCCTGGAAGTACCACTGAGTTTTGTTGTCCAGAGGTTTTATTCGGGTTACCTTACATAGGAATCATTGATTAAATGATTGGCCATGTGATAAAACAACTCTAGCTCCCCTCTCTTCCTTGTAGGATTGATCAACCCACAATTCCAACCCTTTAATCATGTGATGGGTCTTTCTGGTAACAGCCCTCATCCTGGGGCTACCTAGGGGCCACCTTGAGTTACCACATTAGCACAATAAAAGAACCCTTGTCACTCAGGAATTCTGAAGGTTTTTGAAGCTCTGTGCTAGGAACTAGGGACAAAGGACTCTATACCACAGGTCATCAAATAAGATTTCAAGGAGAATGTGGCATTTCAGTAATATCTTGAAAGATAGCTAGAATTTAAACATTTGAAGATGGAGAAAAGGGAATTCCAGTCTGAAGAATCACAGGGGCACATACTCAAAAGTGCAGAGTTCAATATATAGAAATGTATCAAGTACTTTTTTAGCTTTGGTCTGAGATCTGTGAAAAGCAACAATAAGATAAAGCCAGATTGGGGTTTTCATTTAACCGTATTTATTAATCTAGAGCCCTTTATTTCCACAGAGCAGAAGAAAGAAGAGATCTGTTTATGTTTTTCCGAAGCCTACACTTCTTTGTGGAGTGGTGTGAATATCGTAAGCGCACATTTAAACATTTCAAGGTACAGTCTAAAGTCTTTTAATTTAAACATATATGAAAAATGAAGGTGATATTGATTTGGGGTGTTAACATAGCATTCTTAAAGCTTTCAGACAACAAAATATTTTTATTGGCTTCTGGAATTTATAGATATTTGGAATAAATGAAGGAGGAATGCTTCTGTACAAATCAGTGAACCATTTATATTGAAAGTGTTGGGGGTGAGAGGTTCTTGTCTTGTCACAGAAAGAATTCAGAGACAAGACGCAGAGGTTAAGAAAGCAAAGCAAGGATTTCTTAAGGGACAGATGGTACACTATCAAGGAAAGAGCGGGCAGACCCAGGTGGGTGGCTGCCCTGAGTCTCCTTGGCAGGCTCGTTATGTAACTGCAAAAATGAGTGGGCAGAATAGTCATTGCTGGGGAGGGGTTTGGGGTCTTCCTTCCTGATCTTCATCCCAGCTCCTCCTTCTGAGGTGGAGAGGAGGGATTTTTCATGCTTATTTAGTCTTGTCAGAAAGTTGGATGAGGTCATAATGAACAAAAGGTTACATTCGGATGGTGGGGATTCCTGTCCTGTCCCACCCTTCTGACTCCAGGACACTTATCAACCCAGAAGGTATGGTTTTTATTTAAATCCGTCCAGAGGATCTCTTTTTCTCTTGGTCTGTCCCAGGACCCCCATTGTTCGCAAGTTGTGTGGTTTTCTGCTGTTTACCCATGTCTCCCTTTCTCTGCTTGTATCTAGCTACCTGCCTGCTCTAACAAAAGAAGTATAGTTATAGTCTTATTTATTTTATAATATACGTTTTAAAAAATGAATCTGTAAAGTATATTGAAGTCAAATGCCAAATGCTAATAAAGATGACAAGCATAGCCGCCTTACCGCATAGCAGTGTCATCTTCACTTCCTGAGCCAGACTCTGTATTTTGAGCTTCTTATTTATTGTGTATTTCAAGTTTAAATATTGGAGTCTGATTCTTGTAGAGTAACACAGCACTTCTTAGGTCTGATACAAATAGATTCAAAGACATTTTTATTCTCTTTGTTTTCTGATATAGTTAGAATTATGTTTGACCGCACTGTAATCACCCAGGTTCTCCTTAATTGGATAGCATCAAATTATGGTAACAGTGATCTACACCGAAACCAGTTCTGAAAGAGTTAACGTGAATAATGTCTCAAAGTTCTGGTTCCCTCAAAATCCTGAGTCATGACTGTTGTTTTTATGACTGGTGCTAACTCTTCTTTATTTTGGATTCTTTTTTATCATCATCATCATCATCATTTGCATTCTATTTGGTTAAGCTAATAAAATCCGTCGGGCGTAGGACTTTCCTTTAGAATGAAACATGCCAGTACCTGTACTGTAATCCCTTGAGGAGTTCTCATGATTATGTTGTTTACTTGCAGGTGCTCTTGCACCAGAACAGTCAAATAGCTCTTCTTTGGAATTGGTAAAACACAGTAATGCTTCAAGAGTAGGCTGGCAGTTATGGTAATGAATCACCTCATAATGGCCACTTTTACTTATACATTAGAATGGGTAGTGGGAAATGTGAGCACCAGTCCTATTTTCAAAGCTGATGTTCTTCTAGGTGCTTTCAAGGCAAGTGTAGAAGTGTAATTGGTGTTTTTCCTCTAGAGGATGGTGTGTTGCTTTGTGCTGGTCTTTGCTGGTGATAACGTTGTTGGAATGGAGAGACACAGTCACATTGTTGTGCAACCATCACCAGTATCTATCTCCAGAACATTGTCGTGATCCCAAACTGAAACTCTGTCCCCATTAAACACTAATTTGCCATTCCTCTCCTCCTGCCAGCTCCTGAGAGTCATCATTCTGTTCTCTGTTTCTGTAAATTTGACTACTGTAAATATCTCATTTAAGCAGAATCATAAAATTTTTATTCTTTTGCCTGGCTTATTTCACTTAGCATAATGTCCTCAAGGTTCATCCATGTTGTGGCATGTGCCAGAATTTCCTTCGTTTTTAAGGCTGGATAATATTCCATTGTGTGCATTTATCACATTTTGTTTATCCACTCATCTGTTGATAGACATTTGCATTGTTTCCACCTTTTAGCTGTTGTGAATAATCCTTCTGTGGTCATTGGTGTACAATATCTGTTCAGGTTCCTGCTTTCAGTTCTTTTAAGTATATACCTGTAAGTGGAATTGCTGGATTGTGTGGTAATTCTATGTTTAATTTTTTGAAGAACTGCATATTCCTTCCCATAGTGGCTTGCACCATTTTACATTCCCAACAGCAATGCATGAGGTTTCCAGTTTCTTCCCGTTGTTGCCAACATTTCTTGTTGTCTGGGTTTTTTTTGTTTTTGTTTTTGTTTTTGTTTTGTTTTGTTACAGCCAACCTATTTGGTGTGGAGTGGTGTCTCTTTCTGGTTTTGATTTGCATTTCCCTCCCTAATGATTAGTGATCTTGAGTATCTTTTCATCTGCTAATTAGTCATTTCTATGTCTTTGGAGAAATGTCTGTTCAAGTCCTTTGCCTGTTTGTTAATCGGGCGGTTTTTTTGTTGTTGTTGAGTTGTAGGCGCTCTTTATATATGTATATCACTCATGAAATATATGATTGACAAATATTTTCTCCTATTCAGTGAATTGTCTTTTCTTTCTCTTGATAGTGTCCTTTAACAACCGTACAATTTCTAATTTTGATTAAGTCCAGTTGATCTATTTTTTTTTCTTTTGTTGCCTGTGCTTTTAGTGTCATGTCTAGGAAACCACTGTCAAATTCAATGTCATAAAGATTTTTTTGTAGGTTAGCTCTTAAGTTTAAGTATTTGATCCAGTTTGACTTAATATTTGTATACATTATAAGCTAACAGTCCAGCTTCATTCTTATGCATGTGGATATCCAATTTTCCTAACACCACTTGTTTAAGAGACTGTACTTTCCTTATTGAGTGGTCTTGACACCTTTGTCAAAAACCATTTGACTATATATGCAAAGGTTTGTTTCTGGGCTCCCTTTTCTGTTCCCTTGGTCTGTAGGTCTGTACTTATACCTGGTACCACACATTTGATTACTTGTACCTTTGTAGTTACATTTTGAAATGAGGAAGTAGGAATCCTTCAATTGTTTTCTTCCTTTCAAATTTGTCTTGACTGTTGGGACTCCTTTGAGATTCCATATTTATTTTAGATGGGTTTTTCCAAGTTTTCCTAAAATGCAGTTGGGACTTTGATAGTGATTGCTTTGCATCTGTAAATCACTTTGGATAGTGTTAACATAGTAACTATTCAGTCCTCTATTCATGAACATAGGATGTCTTTCCATTTATGCATGTCTTCTTTAGTTTCTTTCAGGAAGATTTATAAAGGTAAAATATTTTTAGTTTTAATCCTCTATTTCTTTAGTTATCAGCATGAAAAATGAAGCAATATCTATTTAAGATAATGGAGATCAGCATATTTTTACTTTCTCTCATTATTTTATTTGTGACTTAAAGGTATATATATATATATATGTATATATATGTATATATATATATATAGAAGGTTGTCAGGTCTTCGGTTCATATCTTCTTCTTAGCTAGAATTCTCAAAAATATTAAATTTTAAGATAGAATATAGTTCTTTTTACCTTTTAACCAGTGCTCTTTCCTAATTGGTATTTTATATAAATAACTGGCTTTTAAATTTGGTAAAATTTCAGAGTCATTTTATGGTGCTTTTTCTCTTTGAGTTTAGTTATATGAAGAACATATGTTATTATTCTGACAGCTGGAAGTGTGAGGGACGTCTCCTCTGATCACTTTCCCCAGTGTTGGTTCCACCACTCAGCAATCCTTCACCAAGTTTATTTTTCCAGATGAAGTTACAATTTATTTCTATTGATTTATTCAAGATAGTGATAGTTTAAATATTCTATTTTTCCATATGAAACAGATCCCTTCAGTTTAAATGGATTTCATTTTGCACTGTTCACTGTATATTCAATTTAGATGTGCTCACTATTATGCTAGGCGCTTTGAATATATAAAGGGAATACTGGATGTGGTCAGTGGGCTCAGGGAGCTTTCCATCACAGAGAAGTGAGGCACGTACACAAAATGAGTAAGCAGTATAATAGTCATGATTATCAGTTACTAAAATAAAGTAAGTGAATGAGTCAGTAAGTGTTGTAAGGGTAATTATGTGGCCTTAAGAGATCATAGATATTTTAATGAAAAAGTTTCATCTTAGAGTCAACCTTGACAGATGGGGAGGAAATTAAAAAACAAGATCATTCTAGGTACGGAAAAAACAGAAGCAAATGAAAAAACACAGATAATATTTGTTCTGGAAATAGTATACAGAGACCAACTTGATTCTACTGTATAATTTATGTTGGAAACAATGTCGGTAATTTGTATATACATGGTTCAGACTCTTTCTTTCTAAAGCACTGATAATTTTGTATGCAACCCCAAAACTGGAGATTAAAACTTTTGAGTGACATTTGGGTGAGAGGAAAGTTATTTTAGGGACTTTAATCTGGCAGCATTGTCATAGTAAATGATCACTATTAGACTGAAGATGAATTCTCATCTTTAAACGTATCAGTTAATCATGGGTCTTTAGAAAATGTTGCTGAGATGCTTTCTTGTGAACCTATGATCTGTTTGCATGAATATGGATGTGTATGGGTAGGTGGGAAGGTGGTGTGGAGTAGCGCCACAGAATTCACTGTACTGTCATGACTTACATTTGGATAAATTTATTGATGAGACTCTCATTCCTATAGTATAAAAAGAAAATATTTTGCAGTATATATCATAATTGAAAGCCTTTATAGTGGAGAACTTTATTTATGGCTATGTTCTGAGAAACAGGATGGATTTTCAGTTTTTCTTACAAGCATACTGATTTTGGTGTGCTTAAATTAAAATGTTTATTGATAGACTTAGAGTGTTAATATTTAGATTAAAGAAAATTTTGTACTGTTTTACTAAAGGCGCTAACTTTGTGACTACAAAGCAGAATAGTTAAACGTTGCTGTTATTAGCTCTTTATCAGAGAGTAAAATTATGCTTTATTTGGAAAGTTTTGCCTAGATACAAGACTATACCCTACTTTTCAGGCTAAGTAAAAATATAATAGCTGCCTTAATAGAAAGAAAACAGAATTCTTACTTCATAATGAATAATGTATGAATCATAAAAGAAAAGTGGAAGGTCACTGGAAATATTTAGCTTTTCAGAGGTTTTACAGCATTTGCCTTAAATGCTTTAGGGATCCAGTAGAGGCCAGGAAAGACAAACAGTTGAAGGTTTCTTGGCTTTATCCTCTCACCTCATAATAGTTCTTAAATTTGGGTATTTATATAAAAACATATCTTTTAAATGGTTCTCTAGTATAAGCTTACAAGGATTTTGTAATGCTGTTCAAATATTTTCACATTACTTTGTTTTGAACTTAGAGATTCAATCTTACTTTTTACTTGTTGTTATATGTAAGATTTTTAAACATCCTTGCTTCCATCGATTCCTTCATAGTGGGATACAAAATTAGTATTAAATATTTATGCTCCTTTAGACATTGTTGAGACAGACTGTGAGTATGTGTGTACTTTAGCTTATATGCTACATTGGTAGTGGTTAAATATATGACCCTACAGGCAATCTTTTTAAGCAGATAAAACTGTTGGGATGTTTTCCCAGGACAATTGGGTTGCCCTCCAAGCGTATCTCTTCAATTCGATCCCGAATATAACTGGTGTCGTTAGCCTTGCAGAATGTATCATCTGTAATTGAAGTTATGTTGTTAAACTGGAAAACAAAAGGGAAAAAAAATTGTTTAGTGATTTGAAATCATTCCTTTTTTATGCTATGTAATGAGATCTTACAGAATATTTTATTCTTTTTAGATAGTGAACGTTTTTTGTTTTCTCAAAACCATTTTTTTTAATTGAAGTGTAGTTGATTTACAATATTGTGTTAATTTCTGGTGTACAGCATAGTGATTCAGTTGTACATATATACATTCCTTTTCACATTTTTTTCATTATAGGCTATTACAAGGTATTAGATATATAGCTCCCTGTGCTATATAGTCGGACCTTGTTGTTTATTTTATATATAGTAGTTAAATAAAGTGATTTTTAAGATATTGTTCATACGGTGTATCTGTCTTCATGGTAATAAAAACCTTCTCTGAGCAATCTGAGCCTGCCTTTAAAAAGTCTACAGTGTTCCTTTGGAAGAATGCACCACTCGGTATTTCTAACAGCAAAACCCATGTAACAAATATCTGAATATAAATAAGATTATACTAGCTGGAAAAAATATCCTATTCTAGAGTGTCAACTCAAAATGGGTACTGTGTCCTTTTAAATATACTTTAAAGAAGCAAGAAGAATAAGTGAGAATTCTTGTGCTGCTGAAAGACCCATTTTAGTTTATTCCTCCTCACTTTTCTATTAACCTAAGTTGACGTCAGACAGTAAAGTTAGCTGAGAAGTCTCCAAAAGCAAGTCTTTACTGCTGTTTAGAGAAAGGAACATAAACCAGGGGTCTCAGTGTCTCCTAACTTCAGTTTTTTCACGTGTCAGGTTATCTAGGAGATGCTAACTGCACACCTGGAGACAAACTCTGCTCTAAGCTCAGATCTCACTCCCAGCGTTGCTGGTCCTTTGTGTTCTGGAGAGAACTGGAGCTTCTAGGCAGGAGGGTGCATTTGGCTAAACATTAGTACTGTTGACGGGCAATATTTACATGGGAATAAGTGAGCTTCCTAATGAATCATAAGACTGACCCATAGTAATTTGAATTAAAGTCAGATATGTTGACAGGAGCAGACATACCTGAAGATGAATTACACGCAGACTTTCTGGTAAATTAAGAGGCACAGATTCCAGGGCATTGTGGTCCAAGTAGAGGAAGGAGAGGTTATGCAGTTTCTGTAAGGAAAAGGTAGTTTGGCTGATGTGTTATTGAGGTCAGTACATTTCTTCACAGGATTCAAGCTGTATACACACATATTAAATATAGACACAATATTGTTAATCATTGCTGTGGCAGTTTTAGGTTTGGGTTTTTGTTTTGTTTTGCTTTTGCTTTTGGTTTGACAAATAACAATGTTTTGGCCCTTTATGCAGGGCAGGCAGTAGAGCCTGATGCATCCCCACATTTCTGTCCATTCATTTCACCTCTGAATACCCAGTCATATCCGGCCTCATCCCCCACGCTGGTTTCTGGGGCCCTTTGAATTTGTCTTGGGAGCGGGTAATGAGGGTTATTCTTATGCAGGATTGGATTTGGATCCTTGTGCTGCCGTAATCTCTCTTAAACCTCCAGAACTTTCCATTTCAGCTCCACCAAGTAGTAGCAAAGTGCATACCCATAAGAGGTGTGTGTGCTTGTTTCCCAAAGCAATTTATTAAACACATAGCTAGGTATGGTTTTTTTTCTCCCCTACATGCTCTATATTGGATTACTTTTCATGATCAGTAACTCATTATTTTGTATAATATTATATGATTTCAAGAAGTAGTTTCCCCTGACAATAATCTTTTACCTTAACTTTGTTATACATTCTGTAGCAGAATTTGCTAATGTTTTTTAAGAATTAATTTGCTATTATCTTAAGCATCCTACAGTCCACAATGTGGGTACCAAGCTCCTGTCTTCCTCAATGGGCGTTTTTACCTGGATGAGTAACCTGATTTTACCAATGGCTTTTGCAGCCTAGGGCCTTAAGCAAAACTGCAAAGTAGCTGAGTTTATCATTTCCATGCCAACTTGTCATGAATCCCTTCTGTAATCCTTGTGTAAAATCTGAAATATTCAAGCATTCCTTTTGTGAAATGTTGATCAGCTCCTATAGGTCTTTAACATGCCAGTTATTCAAAGGCTTATCTGCTCAAATTACGTGTCTTCAAATTACAAGCTTTTTTTTTTTTGGTTTGTTTTTAAAGTAAGTCTAAGGGGGAAGGGTGTAGCTCAAGAGATAAAGTGCATGCTTAGCAGGCATGAGATCCTGGGTTCAATCCCCAGTACCTTCTCTAAAAATAAATAAACGTAATTACCTCCCCCACCAATAAAAATTTTTAAAAAGAAAATACATTTTAGAATGAACAATAAATAATAAATTTTAACAAAATATTTTAATAATCAAATAAAGGAAGTCTAGTTTTTAAAAGTCCCCTGACTTCTAACTATTAGAAGTTATCATTAGGAGCTAGACTTTCTTTTTCAACGTGGTCTTCTGTTGCTGACAGTGGCGTGAATGTCTCAGCCTTTTATCTGAGATTTCTTTCAGGACCTAGAGTGAGTATATCCTAGCTGTCGAAGTCCTGGGCTGAGGTGCTCACTTCTCAGCAGACTGTGCATTTTGAGACAGCCTGGCTCCCTAAGTCGGAGTAGATCACCTTCCCTTTTTCCTGTGCATTTATTTTCTCTAATTACTCACTTAAGAAATGTATGTAATTTTTACTACATATAGAATTTTGTATTAGGTGCCATCATGGAATTCAAAAGAATGTCTACCTAAGAATTCTATGGTCTAATGCTTTTAAGTATTAAAAGGAAAACTCAGTGTTTACTTTAGAACATTATTTTTTCTGGCATTTGTGAATTTACTAATATTGTAAGGAAAAAGAAACACAGGAAAATTCCCATTTTGAGATTTTTGTAGAGAATTGGTGCCATGAGAGTGCAGACCTTGTCTATAAATGAGTATTTGCTGTGTGAACAAAGGAGAAAGATGTGACAGCATATAGTCCCATGGAACAAGATAAAGGTTATATATTTTAAGTGAGGTACAGGCATAAACTGGACTGAATAAGCCTAATAGTATCACTATTTATTATGTCAATAATGTCTTCCATTATTAAATTAAAATAGTTTTAAAACAAAACAAATTCTAGACCATAGTTTCTTTTTTGTTTACCATGTTGTCAGTGGCTGTATAAAACTGATATTATATTGTGCTCAGTCATACTATAAAATACTTACTTTGAATGCATTTGCTTTGATTCCTCTACTCTTGATTTTGTTGTATTTTGCATTAAACAAAGTAAGCTTGGGAGGGAGAACTGGAAGTTTCAGTAGTTGATTTTCAGCCAGTGTAAGCTCTTCTAACAGAGAAAGTTTTGAAAAAGTACCATCTTCTATATCTTCAATCAAATTTCCCGTAAAATCGAGTCGTCTTAAGTTAGCTGGAAGGGAAAATATACAAAAAAAAAACACCAAAAACACCCAGAAAATATTTTTTTAAATGAAGTTAAGTTCTTAATTGTGTGGACTGAGGAAAGGCACTTAACAGGCCATTCAGACTTCTATTTTTAGTGCCTAGTAGAGCTTCTACAATTAGAGCTCAGTAAGTTTGTTGACTGAATACTGAACATCTACTCTGTGCTTGACACTGATGGCCTGTCTCACCGGAGTTCTAAACTCTCAGGATTGCAAGAGAACTTAAAGTTAATAGAATCCTTCTATCCTTTTTTGTTTGAATTCTCAGTATGCTCAGGCAATTTGAAAGAAATTCTTTGTTGCATATTATAGAAAGTAAGCATTACATTTGACTAAATAGAACCATGTAAATATTTTTGGATTTTTTTGCCAGCATGTTGCATTATGATTGCTGGGTCTGTGGGTCTGTTATCTTAATCTCTCCACGCCTTATTGCTTAACAACAAAGCCAAAAATGTTCTCTAATTTATTAAAGTGGTGCATACTGAGAGACAAGTTCAGTGTTTGTAGGTATGTGTATCACTTTTGTCTGTCTGGAATGATTAAGAAATATGGTCGCTCCTCACCGTTGGAGGTAGTCACGTCTGCAAAGTTGATGCAAATGCTGAAATAGTAAATATGGACCCATTGCTCCTAGGCAATATACAGGATTTGTGTCTCTTGTCACATATTTTCATCAACCAATTAGTGTAAACTTTAATATGTGTTTCTTTTTAAAGGCATCTCATTTAGTATATATTATTGATACATTAACATGCAACTCGGTCCTCAGCACTGTAACTCACACTTAAATGAAGATTAGCTAACGCACGTATTTTCTCTGTGAGGCACATCACAGCCTTCTTGCACTTAGGAGTACTGGACAGCACTTCAGAAGCACTGCACTCAGGGAGCATTTTAAACAGCAGAAAGCACGAAAATGTGGCACTAAGTTGACTGTAAATAGAACATTTGTTTACAGTATAAAAGCTGAAATAAAGGGCAGATCATCTCATTCAACTTTACCTTTGTGACTTACATTTTTTAACCACTGGGCACATGTCTGAATGACTACAGAAGTGCCAAAAGTCTTGATTTGGGGGTTACAAATACATTTTATCAAGTAGGTGAGTTTGAAAACATGGAATCTACAAGTAATGAGGAGCGACTGTATTCAGTCAGTTGGGAGCTACCAGTGATGGCATGAAACCCGATACAGTTAATCTCATAAATGTGTAGTGGGGCCAGTGTGCATTTCTTGATGTGGTTTTCTTCAGAAGCACTTGACAACATTGGAATTTAGAAAATTTATGAAGGATTAGTGATCTAAGACTTGGACTTGGGAATGCCGAAGTGGGGGAATTTGATGTGTTCATGGTAACACACTAATGGCAAGCTGCTGTAAAGTTTGATAAAACACCCAAAGTCCAAGATTGTGTATGACCTGGGAAGGAGTGAAAGGCCCCGTTCTCAGCACTAGTTCCGTATTAGAATCATCTGAGGAGTTTTGTTGTGGTTAATGGCAACACTTGTGCCTCTTCTCCCCAGACCTAAGTTAGAATCTCTGTGGACTAAGGCCTGGTATCAGCACTTATTTTGAAAATACTTTCACAGATGTGTTTAATATGCAGCCGGATTTAAGTAAAGAAGAAAGCAGTTTCTATGTATTTATAGCAGAAGTACAAAATAAAATGTTGTCTTTGAAGAAATACCCTGATTATATTTGTACTGCTGACTGGCTGGGGCAGATGGATCTTGAAGTGTTGGGGTTGAGAAGATGTCGTTGCCCATGTTCTAGATGAGCTGTCACCATAAACTCCAAAGTCACCAGTAAAGAAAGATGACAGGACATCTGAATAGAAATGAGATTCACCAATAAAGCAGTGGATTTTTGTTAAGTGTAGTGGATACTTTAAACACTCCGACAGTGACTACCCTACGTGTGATAGGCCCCAAGGACCTAAAAACTTGTGTTTATATGAGTTAAACACTAACATGAGTTAATACTATATCTTATTTTAAATTAACTTACGTATGTCTGCAAAATCTTTGGCAGTCAACTTTTTGATTCTGTTGAATCGTGCATACAAATAGGCTGATTCCTTCGGCAAAGGTGGGACAGCATCAATGTCAACTTCTTCACAGTACACAGAACCACTTAGACAAACACACAGCAGGCATGTGGGCATTTCTGAATCGAGAAGCAAAATCATAAAAATCAGTAGTTCAAAAATAGTTCACTTCTAGGGGTAAAATTCTTGGTATCATGAATGTTAGTACTAATTTGAAAAGATACTTGACAGAATTATGGGTGACAGCAGGGAAAGACATGAGAGCTAGTGGTCTGTACTGTGCCTGATCACTCACCAGAATTTTATTTAATTCCAGAACCCACAATCTCTTTTATTCTCCTCTCTGTTTTAGAGGTGATCGCTTAGTTGCTGAATTGATTGACAGATTTCCTCATTTGAATACCAAAAAAAAAATCGTAAAGCAGGACTTAAGGTAAACAGAAGCTTGATTTATCACTTGGTGTGACTCAAGCACATTTCTAATGAGTTTAGAAACCATTTAGTTAAATAAGCAGACTAGTAACATGAAACTTAGAGTCATCATGGGCATAACATGGAAAATTAGAGTTAGGGTGCCACGGTGACCTGCATCACTCATTGCATTTATTTGTTCTGCCTCTTTTGTATCCTTCAACCTGAAACAGTTCCTTAGTCTTCATTTTTCAAACTGTTTTACTGTTTTGGAAATTTTTGAATTTTTAGAACATTTTATTTTTCAGGGCATTTATTTTACAGAATGTCTTTCTGTTAGGGTTTGTCTGAGGTTCCTCATTTTTGGCAGGAGTACCGTGGAAATGATGTCGCGTCCTTAGTGTCATGTATCAGGGAGCATGCGGTATCTGTCTCATTCCTCATGATGCTGTCTTTAGTCACTTGGTTCAGTTGGTGTCTGTCATGTTTCTCACTCTGTAAAGTTACTGTTTTTCACTTTGTAATTAATAAGTACCTTCTGGAGAAGTACTTTGAGAGTCTACACATCTGGTTTGTCATCAAACTTTCTCCCTCTGATTTTGTCATCTACTGACGATACTTACTTGAACTATTTATCACTAGGATAGTTGCCAAATAGTGATTTTCTAATTCCATCGTTTCTGCTACATTTGTTAGTTAGCATTCTTATATAAGGTGGAACACTCCCTTCTTATTTATTTCTGTCAGTATGAACTTAAGGATTCTTTATCCCATGGGTCATAATATATTACCATCATATTTATTTTGGCAATCAAATTGTCATAGATTAGATAGTCAGTGAGGATTCTTAAACTGTTTTATCCTGCCACAGCTTTTTTATGGTTAAATTATATACAATAAGTTGCACATATTTAACTTGCATAATATATAAGTTTTGGCATACGTATATGCCCATGAAACCAAAGCCACAATCAAGATAATTAACATATCCATCACCCCAGAAAGTTTCCCCATGCCCTTGGTACTCCCTCCCAGCAGCCCACATCTCCTTTCTCTCACTATAGATGAGTTTGCATTTTCATTTCAAAAGAATCATGCAGTATATACTCTTTGGTCTAGCCTCTTTCACTCTGCATAATTATTTTAAGATTCATCTATTTTTGCATGTACCAGTAATTCATTCCTATTTATTACTGAGTTCATTCCTATTTGTTCCATTGTGTCAATAGACACAGTTTGTACAGTCATCTCTTATGGACATTTGGGTTGTTTCCAGTTTTTGTCTGTTTCAAAGAAAGCTGCTATGAACATTTATGAATGGACTTAATGCTTTCACTTCTCCTGGGTAAATACCTAAGAGTAGAATGGCTAGGTCTTACTATAGGTATATATTTTACCTTTTGAAGAAAGTCCTAAACTGTTTTCCATAGTGGTTGTGCCATTTTACATTTCTACTAGCAGTGCATGAGAGTTCCAGTTACTCTGCGTCCTTGGCAACATTTAGTGTGGTCAGACTTTTTCATTTTCAGGTAAGGTGTGTTACGGTATCTTGTGTTTTAATTTACACTTTCGTGATGACTAATGTGCTGAGCATCTTTTTATATACTTATTTGCCATCCACATATGGTGAAGAGTCTATTCATATCTTTTGCCCATTTTTAAATGGGCTTTTGTATTATTATTATTGAATTAGAAAAGTATATTTGGTAGCTTAAGTCATTTGTCACTTTATGTTTTGCAGCTATTTTCTTCTGTCTGTGGCTTGTCTTTTTATTTTCTTATCAGTGTCTCTTGAAGAGCAAACATTTTTTAAGAAGCATTGACTTCTTCATAGTTCATGCTTTTTGTGTTATATTTTAAAAATGTTTGCCAGTCACTAAGTTTTTATCCAATGTTTTCTTTTGAAAGTTGTGTAGTTTAGCTCTTTATAGTTAGATACGGGGTCTGTAGTTCCTTTTTTTTTTTTTTTTTTTTTTTTGCTTATCTCTTACAGCTTTCTGATTCTTTCAGCACCATTCTTTGAAAAGGTTATCCTTTCCCCATTGAATTGCATTGCACCATTGTAAAAAACCAGTTGACCACATTATGAAAGTGTATTTCTGGACTCTATTCTGTTCTGTTATCTATTTGTTTATTTTTATGGTGATCCCACAATGTCTTAATTCCTCTAGCTTTATAATAAGTTTGATATTAGGTAGTGTAAATCCTCCAACTTTATTCTTCCTCAGCGTTGTCATGACTCAGCATTTTCATATAAATTTTCGAATCAGCTTGTTAATTTCAAAAATGGCCTGCTGGGAATTTAAAATGATATTGCATTGAATTTACAGATGAATTTGGGAAAAATTGACATCTTAATGATAGTGAGTTTTCTGGTCCTTGAATACAATGTATCTAATCCATATATTTAGGTCTTCTTTAATTTCTCTCAGTATGATTGTGTGGATTTCAGGGAGCAGGTCTTATACATCTTGTATAAATTTATACCTATGTATTTTAAAATATTTTGACTAATTTAAAAATTAAATGTCCCCACTGTTCTTTGAGAGCTAAATTATTTTCTGGCATGATAGGATGTCCCAAACCAGTCTTGCCTTTTCCTTGCCCCGGGCCTGAAATCAGCTATTTCTTCAAGGAGAATACTGGTTCCTTTTTAGTGGAGAATGGTTTTTAGAAACCAAGATTTGGGTGTGGGTGTGCTCATTGCTACTGGGATCTCATTGTTTCTGGGCTCTTTCAGCAGAGAGAGCTGGGAAATACACGTATGTGTATTTGGCTCTCTCTTCATATATAATACACATACCTACACACATGTATATTTATATAGACATGTGCTATATACATATTTATGTGCATGCATATAGACATACATAAATGCATGTCTATATGCACCATATATTCATATAAATAAACAAATTACCTGCATATATTCACACACTCACACTGAGAGGCAAACATGTCTATATCTATTTCTGTATATAAACCATGAGTTAATGGTGGTATTTTCATTCCAGTCCAACTTCACAGTGTTCATTCTAACCTTCCCTCTTACCATACTTGTAACATCCTTCTCTGACGGTGAGAAACCTGACCCTCACTATCCACTGTGTGTTTACTTTACTCAGCCGTAGAACACACATTGATTTTCATTAAGTTTCATTATTCCTAGCCCATAACGCTGGAAAACCTACTCACTGAAATTTCAGTATTTGCCTATTCTATTTTGTCTTTAGCCTTAAAGTATATAGTCAAAATACTGTATTTAAGAGTTACTTGTTTATATTTTTCCCCCTTTAGTGTCTTACGTAATTCATTTGAAAAGCAGTTAAGTTTGTTTTTGTGTTTGTATGCCAATTTGGGTTCTTCTTAACTTAACCTTGTTGATTTTATTTATAAATATATTTGTTTGTTTGCCTGTGTGAAATGTAACCTTGTTCTAAAATCAAATCTTCCCTCCAGTATTTCTTGTTCCCGTCTTCTGCTCCTTTCCATCTCTTGTCCCATCTGTAACCAACAGAAAACTAGTCTTGGTGTTTTAATTACCCTTCTTCTCACACAAGAGAGCTGATGCATGTATATCCTCTTGCATTCCCTTCATTCTTAGATGAAAGACAGCTTTGGCACTTCGATTTTTTTCACATAATCTGGAAATCACTCCATGTTAGAGAGCTTCTTCATTAATTTTTACAACTACATAGTATTCCCCTATGCAGATGTACCATACTTTATTCAACCACTCTTCAATGTATAAACAATTAGATTGTTTCCAATATTTTACAGTTGCAAGCAATGCTTCAATGATTTTACATAGTATTTTCTTACTTTTGGAGGTATATCTTTAGTGTAGATTCCTAGAAGTCAATTGCTATGTCACAGAATAAATCTTGTGTTTGGTTTTTTAAAATATTGCCAAATCCTGATGTTTGGTTTTGTTAGATATTACCAAATCCCTGTCCAAAGTACCAGTTTGTATTACCAGCAGCAAGGTATGTCAGTGTCTGATACCCCACAGTTTTGCCAATGGAATATATTAATATATTGTCACACTTTTAATTTTTGTCAAATGGGTTAAACATTGTGTCTCAACATAATTTAAACTTATGTTTCTCTGTGTGTGAGATTGACCACTTTTTATGTGTTTAAGGGTCGTTTTTATATCATTTTGTGAATTGTCCAATCATATCTTTTGCCCATTTTTCCAGTAGACTTTTGATCAATTTCTTTTTCTTGGACTTTTACTTTTTCTAAATTAGAGATATTAACTCTTTATCAGTGATACATATTACAAATATTTTTCTCAATTTTCATTTGTCTTTGGCTTCACCTATGAGGCAAAAGTTTCACAGAACTTCCGTTTTATGGAGTTAAATTTATTGATCTTTTCTATTATTGTCTCTGGGTTTAGAGACGCCCTACACCTTGGTTATCTTCTAGTATTTGTATGGTTTCACTTTTTACATTGAGACCCTAATTTATTTAGAGTTCCTTTTTCTGTATAAGACATGGATCTAGTTGTATCCTTTTCCAGTTGACTGCTTAGATTTCCCAGCCCAAATTTTCAAAGATACCATCTTTGCTTCAGTGATTAAGATGCTATCTTTATTATTCACTAAATTTCTTCATGTGTTTCTGTCTGCAGACTTTCATTTACGCAACAGTATTATACTTTTAAAAAAAAATATGGAGGCTTTATATTCTAATATACGGTTTCTTACAGGTTTGATTTTCCATATGAACTTGAGAGTCAACCTTGCCAGCTCTTTAAGGAAGCTAATTGTTATAAATTTAGGGAGAGCTGACATCTTTATAATATTAAATCATCCTATCCAAGAACAAGGGATGTCTTTCCATTTGTTCAAGTCAGTTTTCTGTATGATACTTACACTTTCTGCTCTTCTGTGAGTCCCTTAAAGGCAAGAATTTTATTTACTTTATCCTTAGGCTGTGTAGTGTTTGCAAATAATTAGTATTTAATAAGTATTTCTTGAATTGATTTATATAGAAAAGCACACAGTGTGTACAGGCTAAACTTAGACGAAACTTCAGTTGTTCTTGAATGTTCCCATTACACGTTCCTCATTCATAATGTGGGCTAGCATATGATGAGCACTGTCAGTATACCTGTTTGACCTTGTTGACAAAACTCTGCCGTTTGGATTTACTATGTCCTGATGCAATTTTGGATTACCATATGGAATAAAGTTCCATTATAAGCTATTTTTTTAAAGCTCCTTTAAAAAAACTTGATGATAGAATGTTCATACTTACCGTCATTTTCTTTCTTCGGAGGTGGTGGTGTTACACTCTGCTCTTTCTGTAATTGAAAGCTTTTCTCATCAGGTATTACAGTTTCTTTTTCCTATTGGAAAAAACAAAAATTTACTATCAGGTGTGATAAAGCCCAATTTGGACTTTAAAACTGAGGGATTATGGACAACATTCTCCCATAAGTGTTCTGGTTGAACAGTCCCTCCTCCTTCCATTTGTCTGTTAAGAGCAGTTAATTCTGCTTCACTTCACAAATATCTTGGTCCCTTTATTTACATTAAGATAGACTTTTAAAGCAAAGTAAAGAGAAGCAGCAGAGAACATTTTACTTACTACTTTTTAGGGACCAGGGAATTTTGAAAGTGTCCTTCTGACTGATTTGTAGATTTAAATCAGCCACGTGAGCCAGCAGCTTGTTGTGATGATGGACCTTTTCAAGCTATGACTATGCATATACTTATCTTATATGTACATAATAGCATATTAGTCAACTCCATTGAAAGAAATTGTAGTGTTAACATTTGTTCATGTGTACCAAAAAAGAAAAAGAAGCAAGTATAATCGTTCACTCTTAAAAATCTTGGTCATCTTATTTATAGTGAAGAAGAACTTTTGAACCAATCAACATTGTTCTGTATTTGGCTGTATTTCTCATTTTCCATTTTGTGTATGTGGCTGTGAAAGAGAGAGACAGACATAGAGACACACAGTAGGCTGGCAGCGCTTAACTAATGTGCTGTATTAACTTTTCCCTCTCCCAGTGTTCATTTCTGTGTGCCAGTGAAACCACAAGTAATTAGCTCCCATACGAGTAGAACATGAAAGATGTGGTATGAAAGTCAGCCCTGGAGAGTATTAACTCAATGACAGTTACAGATACTTGGTAAAATGATAGAGTCTAAATTGTTGAAACTGATTAAAAATTAAGCACCATATTAAGTAGTTTTCAGGTTTTTTTGATACTGTATATGGTTGACATATGCAAATTATTGTGAAATGCTGTAGATACAAAATTAGCAACTACTCTTCTATGTATATTTCCTTGAACCACTTCTTTCTAAAATAGTAAACTTTAAGCTGGTAATCCATCTTTATTTCTCTTTATATGCATTTCTCCTATTTCAGTTTAATATGCAAATATAGGGCATTGTGTATTAACATAAAAATCTCAGCTGGTCAGAGATCATCTTAAAGTTTAGTTTCCCTTAAATTTCATGTTATGGTTGCTATAGATACTGTTTGGTTATCATAGATTCTATTCATTAATTTGGGAAGCATGCATACTTTAAAAATATAATCTTGGGGACAGTTATTTTGAATTATTTTGAGTTATTTAAAGTGCTTTTCCTTTCCCCTTATCAGACACATTCAGAGAAAAACAAACATGCATTTAAATTGGCAACTATTTTAGAAGTTAAAGTGAGAGTAGAAATAAAATACCTTAGTTCTTTTTCCATCCAGATATTTATCCTCATAATCTTGGCTAAATAAGGTTTCTTCAAAATTATCTGTTCCATAATCATAGATAATGCGTGAATCCTGCTGAGCTGGTGGTGCTGGCTTTATCAGAGGCACAAACAGAAACAGGAGAAGTGTAGACTGCAGAGTCTTCATTTTAGCAAAAATTAAGGTGACTGGAAGTTAATAAGCTAGTGGCCTGCTGACTGTGGGGCAATACTCTCCTTTTCCCTGGAAATAGAAACGCAGACCATCGAAGCAATATTTAAAAGCTTAGAGGACTTTTTGGCACGGTGAACGCAGTAGGGGCCAGAGAACAAGTATTTAACCCTTAGTGATCTTTAATTAGATGCTAAAATTTTTACGTATTAGTGACATTCTGAAAAATAGTTTCAGAAAATGATTTTAGTTCTTTTTCTATCAAGAATCCAAGCAATGTTGATAATTTCCGTTTGCTAATAATTAGGTGCCTTAAACAAAGGTACTTGAATGCAACTGAAATCTTCTTAGGATACCTGTAATATAAATAGTTAAAGTGAAGACCCATGATCCTGTCTCATGTGGGTTTAAAACTATCATGTTTCAACTTTACTACTTTATAAGCACTCAGGATTTGTATTCGTATGAATAGAAACAAGTTCCAAGTGCAGTTTTAAAACTTAAACTTCAGGTTTAACATCATGAAAAGTAGTCATTAACACTTACTTTAAGGTGGTACAGGATATTGGAAAAGCCATAATTTAAATTTTCTTAGTTTTATAGTTTTTTAATAGATAAAGATATTATTTTCAGTTAATAGCATTGCTTTTTAAACTATGAAAAATGCAGGCTGGAAGAAATGTAGGACTTTAATGAAGAATTTAGGGAGAATGAAATGGGGAGGATTCTTTCAGGCTCACCACTGGATTTTATCTGCTGGTGCACATCTTACACTTTTCATAAGTAACTTCAGACAGAATCACTCAGAATTGCTGGTGCAGCATTGTAGATACCAATTTGTCAAAAATCAATAGTTGACAATTCAGAATAACATGGTTTTGTGACTTTTGCAGCACCCTGCCCTTGCCTGCATGGATATTAAAGTTATGCAATGATACACTAACGTGCTTGTTAAAAAAAAATTGTTCAAGGTAACTGAAACTTAAAAAAAACCAAAGATGGCCTTTATATTTACTAAGATTGTTACGTGTCACGTTTCAACAAACGACATTTAAAATAATATGTGAAAAAAGAGCCTACCGTTGTAGCTGTTTTTGAAGTTTTTTGTGGTTTTCCTCAATAGATGGTCATGCCTTGCATTAGTCCCAAATGGGAGGGTGAATGAGAAAAGCTGTGGATTGATTTCAAACTGCTGAATAGAACTTCAGGGCCCAACAGCTTTAAAAGCAGTTTCCATGTGGTAGAGATCTTTGCCAACATTCTTTCTCTGGGGTGAAATGTAGTGTGTTGTACTAGAGAACTTGCTTAAAACATTTGTAACTGCTGTACTCA
Organism: Vicugna pacos; assembly: GCF_048564905.1. Classification (NCBI taxonomy): domain Eukaryota; kingdom Metazoa; phylum Chordata; class Mammalia; order Artiodactyla; family Camelidae; genus Vicugna; species Vicugna pacos. Next base: position 2,167,179 of record NC_132990.1, read on the forward strand.
TACTGCTTCTACTGACTACCATAAATTTGTGTTATTTTTATTTTATGTAATAAATATGTTTTTGTGAATGTTAGTTTATGAAGATGACATAGTTTAAAAATCATACTTTTCATATTAATGCTTTCCGAGGATATAAAAATGTCTGCCCTTTGAATGAAATAAAGCAACAAACTAAAGCATCTCTGCTCTTAATTTTATAAGGAGTAAAAATGTTGTTCTTATACTAACATTAGTATATAGCCAAGAAGTTTCCAATGTAGAAATTAGTTTTAGCACAAATAATTTTCTAGTTTAGTCACTTAGGGTCCTCTCACCCTTTATTTTGTTACATATAACAAAAACTTGAATGTCAGAATCAGCTTTTTAAAAATAAATTTTATTTCTAATTTGGAGTATGATAGTAAAAGATATTTTTGTTTGCTAAATGAAGGAAACGGTATTAACTATTTAATATTAAATTTGATTTTTAAAAATTCAAGTGGTATTTTAGATAATTATGTGAACATCTTTAAAGGTTCATTTTACTTTTATCACTCTTTGGTACTTTTAGCAATCAAGGTAACATTTATTTCTCTAAGCTGAAAATTTAATAAATATGGATATGGAAAAATATTTTATTAAGAAATAGAAAATGAAAGAATAGTAATTTGTTTCCTTTTCTATTCAAAATTGACTTTAGAAGCTTTTCAAATTAAAGCTTGAATAATCTAAGACTTGAATCTCATGCTTTTAAATTATTTTAAATCTAGTTGTGATATTCTCTGGTTTTGGTTGAGATAAATTGTCAGTTTATGGCTTTAAAGTCTGAGAATATCTAATAATGAAATAGCAGATATTGATTTGTTTTGCTCTGTGTGGCAGGTTTAACAGGATGTTGAGAAATGAACTGGATAGATGTTAATAGATTTAGACAATCTTAGAGATTCATAGTTTACTAATGGTATACACAGTTTGATACTTTGTACTATAGAAAATTATTTTGTGGATTAAAACATCTTTTCTTGAAAAGTTATGACCAGTGAACACAGTTTTATTGGCATTCATTCATTTAGGAGTTTACTGAGCACTACTTCTCTGCCAGAACTACAGAAAAATAAGCTCAGACAAGCAAAACTCAGTCTCTCCCCTCAAAGAGGAGGGGTGTGTAAGTCAGCAAGAAGGGCAGGAAACAACAACAGAACGCACAGTGGGACCTGCCACACAGAAATGTACGCGGGGTTCTGCAGTTGCCCGGGAGAGGATGAAGCCATGGAGGCTGCGCCAGACTGACTTCTGGAGAGAAAATAAGGGGTTCGGGGTGGATGATGGGCAGGACCAGAGGGAGAAATGCTCTAAGGATGGGAGCAGCACACAGGTGGGAGGGTAGATCATTGAGAAGATTTATAATTAGTTGTATATGGCTGGAGCTTGGAGGGAGAGAAAGAAGAGCTGAGAGGGGTGGTGCATATTAAGAGGTCAGACAGGGGACTAGGGGTCAGATTAAGGAGAGTCTTTTTACCTTGCTGAGGTGTTTGAGCTTTATTTGTAGCCAGTGAGAGACCACTGAGAGAGATTTTTAAGTCAGTGAGTGACATGATCCTGTTTTCATTTTAGAAATAACCCTCTAAGTTTGAATGTCTGAAAAATTCCACTGCTTATCTATTGTGTTAGTTAGTTTTACAAGTTTAGTGGCTTAAAATAGCACACATTTATGATCTGACAGTTTCTGTGGGTCAGGAGTTCAGGAATGACTTTGCTTGTATCCCACCTGAAAGCTGTGTTGGCCATGGCTGCATCCTCTTTCAGGATGGAGTAAGGTAGAGAGGTGTGTGAGCCCATGTGGTTGTTAGCCACAGCTCCATGCAGAATGTAGGACTAAGGGCAAGATTGAGGGGGTGTGGTTCCCCAAACCACCCTCACGTTTGTGAATTTACTAGAACTCATGCAACTTGCTAAAAGCCATTATATTCATGGTTACGGTTTACAACAGGGAAAGGATACACATAATATCAGCCAAAGGAAGAGATGCATTGGACAGAATCTGGGAAGGTTCCAAGTGCAGAGCTTCCATCATTCTCAGGATGTGTTACCCTCCTGTCATTGATGTGTGACATGGGGTACTGCCAACCAGGAAAGAGCTACTGAGCCTCACAGTTCTTTTAAACTGGGGCTTCATTATTTAGGCATGATTAACTGATTGAGTGTCTCAAAGGGGTCCCAGAATTTTTCCTTGTGCGGTCATCTCCCCTGCAGTGGGAGTTAGGACCTCTGACTTGTTTCTAACCAGCATCCTAGGATCTTATGGAATGTCTGTGGTCTGAATCTATGTTTTAAGTCTCTGCTTATGCCTGAAGCCCTAGTTGTTTGGTCAATTGAGTTAAAGATGAGAACCCAAGTACTTCCCAGGCTAAAGGCTAAAATTTAAAGAGAGAAATTACGACTCAGTATAAGGAAGGGTTAATGTTAAAAATGTATCATATTTGTGAGTTAAAATCTTCTGAGTAGTACATAAGTCTATGTGTAGTGAATTCTTAACCTAAACATGCAATGACAGACGTATCCATAAATGCCATGATATTTACTTGCTAGGCGTAGCTGGTTATATTATTTAGGAAATTGGAACATATAAGAAACTTTGGATTCGTATCTGTTGCTGTTTAATTTTGTTTCCAGCCGCTGTTAATGTTTATTTCCAAGATTGAGAAGTGGTGGTTCTGGAATCAGGAAATCAGGGCTTTATTTCTAACTTTCCTTGGGTCATATGAATTCTTTGCAACAGCAGAAGTATACAGAAGAAACAGCTTTATTCCTTCTATTTTTTGCCCCATGCAGTTAAGTATGTTACATGATATGCATGTATCTGCATTTTAGTTTAGTGGTTCCAACTTGGGGAATAAAATGAAAATGTATAGTTTTCAGATAGTATTTAAACATATGCTAAGCATTCTCAGTCGGTGTTATTGTGAGCAAATTTATTAAATATCCTTTACTTTTATTTCCTTTCTGAAAGCTAAATGTATGTTATGCTTTTATGTTTGTAAATTAAGCTTCGTGATATGATTCAGATTTACTTGTTAGTGGTCACATAGTTCAGCCTGGTAGCCCCTATAACTAATTAATACTTTGAAGTGTAATGAGAAAATTGATGAATTTTCATTGTTTCCTTTCCTGTTATAAATATATCACCTGGTTTTGTCTGTAGCTCTGGCAGGTAACTGTATAGTCTTGATATGCTGGTTGAAGTGTTTTGTTCTTCAGTTTCTCCTAGGGAGACCATTGGTGGTTATTTTGTTTTGTTTTTAATAGGAAATACTTGGAGTAGGTATGAATTCCTCAGGGCATTTTTGAGTAACAAAAGATGGCTGTTAACCTGCCTCCTTACAGAGCCCTGCAGCTGGAGGATATTTTATGATGTGCTTATAAAGGGGAGCAGGGTTGACCTCTTCTTCCTAATAGACAGAGTTTGACCTTATTCTGGCCGGAGGAGCCAGGCATCCAAGTGCCTTGTGCCTGCTCCCTACACTTGTAGGCCTGCTAGAGGTGCTTTGGAAAGCTACACCATCAAACAGTGACATGGAGTATGTCATTGTGGGTATATGGTTTAAGCTCCCTCCTCTCTCTCCTTAATGAAACTTTTAGTAAAGCCTCTCTTGATTACTCATCTTTTGTACAAGTAGAATCTTGAAAGGATCCTGAAAGTGCTGATTCCTTTCTGGGTGGGGGAGGTCCCTGAGACAGCACCAAGGCATGCAAAACGCAGCTGACAGCTGGGGGCACATAGATGCAGTGGGCCGCTGGGCTGGATATGCTGCGATAATGTTTACTGCTTGGAGGATGCTTATAACTGATCACTGACATGCCATTTGATAAATGCTTTAGGATGTCTGCTATTTCTACTTGTCCTTATAAGAGCCCTGCAAGAACCACCTTCCTTATAGAAATGCAGAAAAGGAGGCTTCAGGAAGTAACTTACTCAGAGTCATCTTGCCTAGTTACAAGTGTGAAGTCAGGCTTTCTACTCAGGGATATGATTTCAAATTCCTTGTTACGAACTGCTATATTGTGTCGTTTCATCCTTCACTAAGCCTGTTCTTTGAAGATTAAAATTTATCTTCTGTAATCAATTTAGGAAGAGGTAAAAATAGAAGCTCCAGAACTCTGAAAATCAGAGGATTTTAACCGTGCAGGAGGTGAAGTTAGTAATTAGCACATCTTTATATTAATCTCGAGTTCCCACGTCAGAAGCTAGTTTTCTCCACTCTTGCCAGTCAGCTCCTACTCATACATCAAGGTCCTCCCTCTTACTTAAAGCCTTCAGCTGCTTCACCACATCCTGGCCAGAAGTAAACTTAGTGTATCTGTGTTCCCATCATATTTCAGTTACTGCCACATTTTCTTTCTTTCTTTCTTGTGTTAAAATGAGTTATTAGATATTATTTTCTTTGTTAAATTTTTAATAACAGCTTTATTGAGATAGTTTACATCTCACACAATTCACTCTTTTAAAGTGTACAATTCAATAGTTTTTAGTATTTTCAGACTTGCACAATCATCAGTCAGTTTGGAATATTTTAATCACCCAACAAGAATCCTCTATCCATTATTAGTCATTCTCCACTTTCCCTCTATTATCGTGCTCCCCAACCCCAGGCAGCCAATAATCTGTAGATTTGCCTGTTCTAGACATTTCATGTGAGTGGAATCATACAATAGGTGGTCTTCTGTGACTGATTTTCCACTAGCGTATTTTCGTGGTTCATCCATGTGGTAGCATGTGTCGGTCCTTCATTACTTCTTTTGATTAAATGAGATTCCATTGTGTGGATATATCACATTTTGTTTATCTTTTCATCAGCTGAAGGACATTTGGGCGGTTTCCACTTTTTGGCTATTAATGGATGCTGCTGCTGTGAGCATTTGTGTACACATTTTTGTGTGAATGTACGTGTCAGTTCTCTTGGGTCTGTATCTGGGTTGGAGTTACTGCATCATACGTAACTAACCTTTTGAAGAACTGCCAGACTGCTTTCCAAAGCGGCTGCACCATCTGACTTCCTCCCGAGTAGATCTTACTTTCCGCACCTCCTCACTGACACTCATAATTGGTCTTTTTGATTATAGCCATCCTGTGAGTGTGAAGGGGTATCTCATTGTGGTTTTGATTTGCATTTCCCTGACGGCTCCTCATTAAATTTTAAATTGTTCTGGGTAACAAATAATCTTCTCTTTCTTATCTCCTACAGCACCCACAGTATTTTCCACATACTGGCTCATAATAAATGTTTAAATTTATAACCCTACTTAAAAAATTTTTCTTAAAGGGAGAGGTGATGCTTAAAATTTTTTCCCGCTTTTAACAATGCGCTTTACCCATATCACTAGCATTTTGTCTTACCTTTACCCTCACACCTGGTGTGAGGTCTACTTACGTATTCTGTTTGACTTCTCATTGCCAAGCCCGGCATGCCGAATGACTTGATGAATGTTAATTAAATGAATAAATGGAGTGTTGTTTGTGTTCATTCGGATTGTTGAGCTTGTCGCTGAGGTCAGGTGGCTTTTCTGTTTCTACCCTTTGCTAATAACCTACTCAAAGATGTGAAGAGCATTAGAGGCTTCATTTTAAACTGTGTCTCCAGTAAAATAGACTCACCAGTAGAAAACTGCTTCTAAAATATAGTTTTACCTGTCTGGTCTGTTTGCAGACTGTTTAAATTGTTACTGTTCGTTCTGGGGGCTCCCTGTGTAGGGAGTCCCAGATTTGTGTTTTTTCCTTATCTGAGGAATCCTGTGAGATGTTAACCTGGTAAATCAAGAAAGTTCACCATAGAAGTTAGATCATCTTCATTATAAGGCATACTTAAAACTCTTTAACTAATGTGTGATTTTTAAGGCTTTAAAGAAGACATCAAAGCCTGCCATTCAAATTTCAAAGGAACTCTGTTCGACTTTAGCATTGTTTTATAAACATTGGCTGATATGCGTTTCTAATATATTGTGCTAGGAAAATAGAAGTATTTAATAATGTCGACATTCTTTCTTGTGCTATCATTAACTTAACCTTGCAAACAAAGCAGTTATTTATTAGCAAGTCTTTATGTAACTAAAACCTTCCTCTAGTGAATTTACTATGAAAATTTAATTTATAAAATTTAAATTCCAGTTTAAATGGAACACAGAAAACATTGTTTTGTACAATTGGTGAAATTTGCTAGAATACGAATTCTGATGATTTGGCGTTTTTAGTTATCCAAATGCAGGGTTTAAATTTTTGTTGCTTTGGTGCTCTGAGAGAAAAACAATACTAGTTGATTTTATGAATTTGTGTGCCTTAGATCCTTAGTAAACCACACTTCTTCTGAAGTCAGAAATATCATTCTACGCTGTAAGTGGTAGGGCCAGGGAGGTGGATGTCATGGTGATGATATCTCAAATACAGTGTGAAAGCTTTTCTAGAGATCGTATCAAAGAAAATAGTCTATTCCTTAAATGAATGGCTGCCTGTTACATTAATGGAGCCTCCTAGTATTTATACACGAAATGCTCATAGTGAGTCTTAACAGTTCTTAGCTTCTAATGCTACTTCTTTCATCATTCTCAGAAAGATTACTCTTAGTAGAAATGCCATACTTGCTTTTTTCTCAACATGATGATAGTTTTATACTTGAAGTGTAATGTTTGATTCCCACTAGTCATTCTAATTTACATTTCTAAAGACTTTGATCATTTTGAGTAAGTTCTATTCTTATGTAATGATGCAGATGTTATCAACAACCTAAATTCAATTTGATCTTATACAGATACACAATTCCATATATAATATGAGCTATGCACATTTAGTTAAATTTATATTGAATAATAAGATTAGGTGAAGTCATAAATGTATACCTATATAGTTTCTTGCCATTCTTGACTTCCATAATAATGAGGGTCAGCGTTTTCTTCTATCTCTTCTTCTCCCGGGCCTTCGTGATGATCATCGTGATCTTCACTCTCAGAATCATCTGGAAATCTCCTGTAAACTTGGGTCTTCAGTTGTATTGTTTGACCATCAGCGCTTCTCTGTTCACCATAATAAATACTGTGTAAATGAGGGAAGCAGAGGAAAATGTATGAGCTTACTGGCTCTTTTAGCTTATTTTGGTCCACACGAATGTATGTTAAATGGTGGTAATATAGCAGGTCAACAGTTGGGCACATCACTGTGACATTGAGATCTGAAAAATACAAATTAAAAATTAATCTTACTGTATTACTTCCATAAGCCTACAGTGGATTTTACTTAAATGTTTATGGGGTATAGTTTTATTAACTAAAACACTTGTAAGTAGAATTAGCTTTAATTATTTTTTTTACAGTAATCAAATAATAAAATGAAGGTGAAACTATAAATGAGTTTTATATTGTCAAAATAAATGATGGCTTCATTGGCTATAAAATAATTATTTGCATATTAAATACATAATTTAAGTAACAAATTCTTAGTAGGAACAACCTCAAAAAGAAAAGAGAAAATCACCTAAAGTTCCACCACTCAGGATCTCACATTTCTTCATATACTCTACAGTACTAATCCTCAAATTCAAAGTGATAACACTTAATAGAAAAGATTATAAACTGTAGAGTACAGTTTTCTCTAGGGGCCTATCTCTGCTATTTCCTTAGCCTGATTCAAAGCAACTATTTTCAGCAATGTGTAAAGCACAGATTTTTAAAGATTTGTTCTTTAAAAACAATGAAATTTTACATACTTTCAATTTCATTATTTTCTAGGTATAGATGTTCTAAATTTCTTGGAATATAGAATGCTTGCTTCAGCTTGTTGTGTCCAACATTGAGCTCTATAAGGTTGGAAAGATTAAAAATATTATATGGGATGTCTTGTAGTTTGTTGTGTGACATTCTTAGAGCATGAAGTTTTGGAAGTCCATTGAAGTACTTTTCTGGTATAGAAGATATTGAATTATTTTCTAAAGACAGATACATAAGTGAAGAAGGCAAACCAGGAGGCATCGATTCTAATCTGTTATTACATAGGTTGAGCTGCATGAGGTTTTCCATTTTGGAGAAGATTCTTCCTTGTAACGTAGAATCCTCAATTTGATTATAACAGAGATCAAGCATGGTCAAGTTTACTAGCGCATCCACGGCATTTGTCTGCACTCTGGAGATCTCATTGTAACCAAGAAGAATCCTTTCCAAAGACTTAGGAAGAAGAGTTGGAAATTCTTCTAAATTGTTATGCTGTAGGTGAAGTTGTAGTAGATTCGACAGTTTAGCAAACACACCATGATCAATCTTTTGAGATTTAATTTTGTTGTGGCTGAGGTTGATTTCTTTAAGATGAGTGGCATTGACGAAGGAATCTGAAGTCACAGCCTCAATTTCATTGAACTGAAGATAGACCTGTTGAATGTATGCTGGAATATTTGGGATAGTCCTGAGTTTACGATTGTCACAGTACATCGATGATGGAAAGTTAAGTGGACAGGAGCATTCGCTGGCACAGCCTGACATAGGCTGATGAAATGGAACTCCATAGTCTACATTTTGACGAAATGGGAATTCTGGTTGGTAGACATCATCTACTTCTTGCTCGTAATCATCATCCCATTGATAACTTTCATATTGGCAATATACTTCAACTCCAAGGAAGAAGAAGAGGACACATAGTGGACTTAAAAAGCCCATGTTCTTTCTTTTATTGTCCTATTGCAAGGCAAAAAGGGAATATATTGTAGGAAAAGGGAGTGAAACTTAGAATAATTCTTGAATAAATTGACATACAAAATGCATAATATCTATGTCTGCATTGAAATATATTGAAATGTCCATAATTTGTGGGTGATGCTCAGACCAAAATTAATGTCTAAGTACCAGTAAGGTGGTGTTTTTTAAAAGTCACATATTGCTGTGAACCAGACTATAACCATCTTTTAAGAGAATCTCGATCTGTCTTGCTTACTAGACTAAGATTTACAGTCATAGCATGACATCTCTGTACCCTAAAGCTGAGAGCTCTTTCCACTGTAAATGCTGGGTGTTCTCACTGGCTACTTGGCCCTTCAGTGATGTTCCCTCCCTATGAGAAAAGAGACCCTATGTTTTAGTTATTTAGGAGATTCTTAATATTAACCCAGATTTTCCCCCTGCAACTTCTGTTTTCTTCTGCTCTTTGGAAGGAAATGGAACACTCCCTTTTATGTGAAAACTTGAGATATTAAAAATAGCTATCATGTTTCCTCTTAGTGTTTTCTGTCCAAGCCTAACTATGACTTCAAGTTTTCCCTGTGAAATAATTTCCAGAATCCAATTATTTCATCTCTGACTCTACTTAAATAACTACTTCAAATAACAAATACACACAATATTTACATTCTACAAAGTCTGAGTTTCTATTTGGCTCTTCTTTGCATTTTTTCTTGTTGCCCTTCTAGCTTCTTCCCACTAATATTTTTGAATTAAGTTATAGATATACAGATATTAAAAACACTGTCCTATCTCCTCATGGAGAATCAGAGAGACATGTAATACAGTGAGTAGGAGGGTATGTGTGGGGTAAAGTTGTAAAGGAGGGAGTCCTTAGCTCGAGGAAGACAATTAACACTAGTTCTGCTGAAACTTGGAAGTTATAGTGAGTGGTGGATTGTGTGTACTGGAGGAGGAGCCTAAAAATCTTCATTTCAGTCCTATCATTTATGACAGTCACCTCACTTGTCTGCCTCTGGCCTCATCAGTAAAACGAGAATTGTAGTTTCTTAACCGCTTATCCCACCTGGTCATTGTTAGGGTCATAAACACATCTGAGATATGCATGTAGAAGAAGTGCTTGGCAAATTGGAAAGTGATCCAGATGGAATACGTATGTTATTTGGGAAAAAGTTAAAAAAAAAAAAACCTGTTAATTTCTGAGGCCATTTTTCTCTACCCTTCTCATCCAGGGTTTCGTGAGAGAATTAATGTCCTAACACATTATTGTATGTCATTAAATGATTTACCTTCTGTTCACCTAGAATGGTGCTAAACTATCATCATTGGGATAATTGAAAAATTAGTTACTTAAATCATTTTCTTTGATAGAGTCCCATTTGAGAAAGACTGCTCTAGATCCTAATATCTTAGTTTCTTGTTTCTTACCAGAAACTCTACTGAAAAATGTAGAATGTAAATATTGTGCATATTTGTGATTTGAAGTAGTTATTCAAGTAGAGGCAGAGATCCTTGGTCTTTTTTTTTTCTCTAATGTCATTTCCTCCAGTCTTCTGCACCATTCCATCCAGTGCACCTGCACGATGGGCCTTGTCATTACTGATGCTGCAATCTGCAGCTGTTTCACATGCTAACCACTTTTTATAACTTACTTCATGTAGTAACTCCAACTGCAGTAATTGTTCAGTTTCAGTGGGACCTAAAATATATTGATCCTCCTGTTTTTTCACTGCCCCTCATCCATACATCCCAGTAGGTTCTTACCAACCTAGATCACATCGTGCATCACAGCCATCACTCCTTTGCACATGCCCTAAATTTGCTAGACCCTTGTATCCTCATACTCATACTTGTGGTAAAGTGCAGCCCTGGTTACTGCTCAAGTGCAGCCCTGGTTACTGCGCATGGCCTGACTCATGCAGCTGAATACAATGAGAGAAAACAGGGCCGTGCCAGCTGGTCCCACTTTAAAGCCATGACCACTCAAGTGCTGTCAAGTGATATGTCCTTAGTTCATTTCTTTTTCCTTTCTCCTACACAAGCCTCTAACACCTTATTCCCCTTTGGGTTTAGATGCTGACCTTTCTTCCTTTTTCACAGGAAAACAGGATAGACAATCATTTACTCTTAATATATTTTCTTCTATTTAATCTTATCCCTACCTATGGAAAAATACCAAAATAGTCATGGTTTGGTCTTTTTAAACATTGTGATTTTGAATTTGTAGTTTTCTTTTGCAAATATAAATAAACTTCATCCACTGTTCCTTCTTATCTGTGGAATTCATGGAGGACATGGCATTTGAATTAGACTTTGAAGGAATATGAGGGTTCTCACAGAGGGAAGTAGAGAAGATTTGCAGATAGAAGAGATGAGCAAAAACATGTAAGCAATAAAAGATGAAATGTTTGGGAACTGGTGGTTAACTGTTGAAGGAACAAAATAAGACTGTTACAGCCAATCTGGACCAGAACCTGGAGGACTGAATTGTGACCTCAGGAATTTGCACTCTGAGAATGAACACCTCGTTTCACTCATTGCTATAATCGAGCCATGATCTTCACAGCGCAGTGTTTGTGCATGGGGTAAGATAGGGTCCTGGGGGGAGAAGTGAAAAGGTGTGGTCTCAATCCAAAGGGCAGCGTTCAGCGCTGGCTGACCCAGACCCGGGGCTGGGGAGCTCCCAGTGGGTGTGATTGGCAGTGCTCTTTATCTGCTGTAGTTAGTGACGCTGTACCAGAGTTGTGTGTGAACATGGTTAGTAAAGCCCCTTACAAATATTACTAGTGATTTAGTTTGAGTGGGTTACTTAGTTAACGATTGTCTTGAAGTTTGGGGATGAGGCGCTGTGCTTGATGGGGAACACAGAATGAAGAAGACATGAAGACATGGTCCCTTCTATAAAGAGCATATAGTTTAGTGGACAAGAGAGAGACAACACAGTGAACCATATTCTCAGGCAGAGGGAAATACGGTTTATAGCAGAGACACCAGTAGTGTGGGACCCAGTGGCTTAACCCTGCTTGGAGGAGACAGGGAGATCTTTGCAGACATCATTTGGCCAAGATTTTGGGAGATTAGCAGGAATGGGTATAGACATTCTATATATATCACTCTCTAGTTGATAATATTTATATATTAAATTTATAGTTATGTTATGGCATATTAACTTTTTAAAAAGTACTTGTCATACTTCATTTAAAGTACAGTGCCATGGATTTGGGCTTCTGTAGGTTTTCTGTGCCCCCGGAAGATAAAAGTAGAAGCAAAGAGGCAGACATGCAGCTACATGGGATCTGGCTACATAGCGGCTGTCAGAGCTGTTAACACAGTTGAACTCTGAAAAGAGCATTGCTCATCAGAACTCTGCATTTTATCCTTGTGTTAAGAACATCAGTAATTATCAGTTAGTAACCTTATATTTGAGAATTTAGTCATGACCCTGCTATTCAACAATTATGAAAAATTATTGGGGAAAAAGGAGACCTTTTGGTTCAGCACTTAATTGCATACCTTTGCCGTGCAATCAAGACCGCATGATGGGGTCTCTCTGAAAGTAAAGAGTTTCTTAGTATTATCTGCTTTTGGTCTTCTTGGTCACCTAAGAAGAAAGGTCTTTCCCTGAAGACATTTTCTCTTCTAAATCTGTACTCACCCTCATTGTCCTCATCCATTGAGGACCTTCACCTGTAGCTCAACTGTGCCCCACTCCCTTTTGACTAAGTGTGGTTTTCTGGCCTGACTCCCACCCTATCTCCATTGATCTGCCCATTAATTTTCTCTTCTCTTTCTCTTTGGCTTCACCCTCATAAATATCCCTGTTAAAATGATCTGTTTCTTTTTAGCCCAGTTTTTCATTCAGCTGGTCTCTTCCCAGCCATTTACTAAGCATATTTTTATTACTCCTGCTTCTTATGTTCTATAATTTATGCCTCATTTCCTATGGGATAACTCAGAGCAAAACATAAACTCACTGTCAGTTCCTGACCTCTCATTTTTGACAGAGTCTAACACTGTGCACAGTAAGTGCCCAAAGATTTGTTGGATGAATGATTGAATTATTAAGCTATAGATTACATCACTACTAATGTTAATGATTTCTAGGTGTTAATTTCACCACAGTGATTCCTCTAAATGAACAGTCAGAACGTGACTGTTCTTTTATCTTATTTCTCCATCACAATGTACTGTATTCGCTTTCCTGTTACCTTGTTTGAATAACAAATGTGAAAAAGGAAATTTAATAACTAATGTGAAAAAGGAAATTTAAAGCAAAGTAAAATATTTTACTAGTTTTTAATAATTATCCATTAACGTAAATTTTTCACATTATAGCTTAAAAAGTTTCTGTGTCATAACATTTCTCTTACCTGGAAAAAAGCACTTATGCTTTCATCAAGAAAGTCCTAATTTAAATTTCTAATCAAAATGAGATGGAACTTCACTCTGGAAAGTTTAAAGTATTTGGAAATCTCCATAGCATTTTGTTATTTTTAAAGACCTAATTGTTTTATTGGTATACCATAGAAACTAAAAAATAAGAAACCAAGTGTTACTATATGATTCAGAATTTTTTCCAAAGCAGTTTTAAATTTAACTTTGTAAAATTAAACTTCACTATTACAACCAAGACCTAAGAAAGTAAGACCCTTTTGCTCTTAAAAATATGAAAGTCTCAAAATTATTTTTAGCCATAATAGATTTAAATCTTAATTACCTGAAACTCAAGAAACTAGATCCTTCAGGGCTAGATAGAGTATTTGTATTTTCTCTCTGAGAAAGAGGCAGAACCATTATAATATCAGGGATTTGGTCAGTAGAGAAATTTGAGAAAATTTCTAGTGTTATCTGTAGAAATACCCATCTTGTCTACAACTGAAATCTCTAGCATTGCTCAGATGTATGGCTCAAAGGCATTTGCTATTTTGTTGTTGTAATTTAAAGTTGAGAGAGAGAGAGAGAAACAGAAAATTATTCCATTAACCTGAGAATCTTTCATTCAAAATAAAAAAAAATCTAAACAAAGATTATTGGGTAAATCTTAAGTTAGAAAATTAAAACCACTATATTACTTCTTTCCCTGAATATCTTGGCTAATCAGATTTAAATGTAGCTTTTACCAAATATTGCTTCCAAAAATTGTGCATTTATGATGGCTACAATCTATTTTAATGTTAAGCAAATCAAATATACTTTATTTTTAACAGTAGGAATATTTTCTTTAAAAAAATTGAAAATTATTTTATCATCATACCTGTTGAGTTTGCTTTAGTTTTCAAGGGTTGATGAATTTGCAAATCCTGTAAATGAATCAGAAATTCCTAAATTTTTAAACTGAGTCTCTTAAAAATCCACAGTAACTGTGTGTCCAGGCAGGGCTGTCCCTTGAATTACTATAGCAATTTAAGCAAATATAATCTGCTTGGAAAACACTTGACTTGAATTAAAATTATATATTTCTTTTCACTATCCCAGACCTTGTGGACTCAAATTAAAATGCTTGTGTTCTTGGTCAGATTTATGCGGCCTACGTCTTTCTTTTCCCTTTAATTTTGGTTTGAGGTGCAGCAGGAATTTCCTCTAATATGAAAGGCAAACAGGACTAAATGAAACAGCATGTACTGATTACTGTTTTTATTTTCATTTTCATGCCAAAGAATTCTTCAAATTAAGGTCCACTGTAACACAGAACTCAGTGTCTTGGCAATTTAAGGTGGAACTCAGAGTTATCTTGAGACCTTGGTTTTCTGATATCTTGTGTTCATACCAGTGTTTACCTTTATTAAGAGAAGGAACCAGGATTAGAAACATACATCATTTCATATCTAGTTTATTGTTAAAATGAAATGCATTGTCAGTGGCGACACAGATGAAATATATTGCTTTTCCACACAAAGAAGTATACCTTCTTCTCTATCAGCTGTCTCCTTTTTCACCTTCCATGTATACCCACTAGCATGCCTTCTAATAACATTAACCTCTTAGTTACGGAAATCACTCAGAAGGTACATTTGCCTGTTTTTAGTAGTTAAAAAAAATAATTTTATAGTATTGAATAAGATAGAGCTAGGGACTACTGTTGATCAACCATTATACCTATATTTGGCTGATATAATAAATTTACTCATTTCACTGAGCTGTCTCTTGAAGAGTATCAGTTAACTACTTAAATGCTGTATTTTCGTACTAATCTTTTCATATTATAAACAGAGAGTTAACTTGTAGCTCTTGGAAGTGAACTTTGAGTGCATTCTTTGGGAGAGTCTTTCAAGCTTGTGCAGACTAATAAGGTAAAGTGAATCCTGGAATTTGTTTTTCTTTCATCAAAATAGTATTTTCCCTTAGATCTTTACAAAGAGCTCACAAGTTTTTTTTTTATTATGCTTCAGATTTTTAAAAAATGTACAGTGTTTCAAGTGATGTTTTGGCAATATTGTGAAAATCTTGTCTATTATCTGAGACACTGGTATGTAAAACGTGGCAGACTGTGTTTGGGCCAGGATTGCATTTTGTTACTGATCTTTTCCATGTGTTTCGTATTAGTGTTTATTCTTAAACCTCAGGCTTCCACACTGAGGAAAACAGAGCAAACCTGTGTACTTTTTCTAAAAATTAGTCTACATGCCCTCACAATTCTTTTGAAAGATTAGCTTCAAATTAGCCACTTAACTTTTATTTAATTCTTCATTTAACTCTGTGATTTGAACTTGTGGCAGTGATTATGTTGTTCTTTTTCCTAAAAAGTGAAATATTTATCAACAGATAGCTAGAACACTCAGAGTCAAAAGTGACTAGGAAATTTTTTTAACATTTTTTATTGATTTATAATCATTTTACAATATTGTGTCAAATTCCAGTGTTCAGCACAATTTTTCAGTCATACATGGATATATGCACACTCATTGTCACATTTTTTTCTCTGTGATTTATCATAACATTTTGTGTATATTTCCCTGTGCTATGAAGTGTAATCTTGTTTATCTATTCTACAATTTTGAAATCCCAGTCTATCCCTTCCCACCCTCTACCCTCCTGGTAACCACAAGTCTGTATTCTCTGTCCATGAGTCTATTTCTGTCCTGTATTTATGCTTTGTTTTTGTTTGTTTGTTTGTTTCTGTTTTTTAGATTCCACATATGAGCGATCTCATATGGTATTTTTCTTTCTCTTTCTGGCTTACTTCACTTAGAATGACATTCTCCAGGAGCATCCATGTTGCTGCAAATGGCATTATGTTGTCGGTTTTTATGGCTGAGTAGTATTCCATTGTATAAATATACCACATCTTCTTTATCCAGTCACCTGTTGATGGACATTTAGGCTGTTTCCATGTTTTGACTATTGTAAATAGTGTTGCTATGAACATTGGAGTGCAGGTGTCATCCTGACGTAGATTTCCTTCTGGATACAAGCCAAGGAGTGGGATTCCTGGGTCATATGGTAAGTCTATTCCTAGTCTTTTGAGGAATCTCCACACTGTTTTCCATAGTGGCTGCACCAAACTGCATTCCCCTTTCTCCACAGCCTCTCCAGCATTTGTCATTTTTGGATTTTTGAATGACAGCCATTCTGACTGGTGTGAGGTGATACCTCATTGTAGTTTTGATTTGCATTTCTCTGATAATTAGTGATATTGAACATTTTTTCATGTGCTTTTTGATCATTTGTATGTCTTCCTTGAAGAATTGCTTGTTTAGGTCTTCTGCCCATTTTTGGATTGGGTTGTTTATTTTTTTCTTATTGAGTCATATGAGCTGCTTATATATTTTGGAGATCAAGCCTTTGTCGGTTTCACTTGCAAAAATTTTCTCCCATTCCATAGGTTTTCTTCTTGTTTTATTTCTAGTTTCCTTTGCTCTGCAGAAGCTTGTGAGTTTCATTAGGTCCCATTTGTTTATTCTTGCTTTTATTTCTTCTAGGAGAAAATTTTTGAAATGTATGTCAGATAATGTTTTGCCTATGTTTTCCTCTAGGAGGTTTATTGTATCTTGTCTTATGTCTAAGTCTTTAATCCATTTTGAGTTGATTTTTATATATGGTGTGAGGGTGTGTTCTAGCTTCATTGTTTTACATGCTGCTGTCCAGTTTTCCCAACACCATTTGCTGAAGAGACTGTCTTTATTCCATTGTATATTCTTGCCTCCTTTGTTGAAGATGAGTTGACCAAAAGTTTGTGGGTTCATTTCTGGGCTCTCTATTCTGTTCCATTGGTCTATATGTCTGTTTTGGTACCAATACCATGCTGTCTTGATGACTGTAGCTCTATAGTATTGTCTGAAGTCTGGGAGAGTTATTCCTCCAGCCTCTTTCTTTCTCTTCAGTAATGCTTTAGCAATTCTAGGTCTTTGATGGTTCCATATAAATTTTATTATGATTTGTTCTAGTTCTGTGAAATATGTCCTGGGTAATTGGATAGGGATTGCCCTCACAATTCTTCTGAAAGATTAACTTCAAATTAGCCACTTAACTTTTATTTAATTCTTCATTTAACTCTGTGACAGTGATTATGTTGTTCTTGTTCCTAAAAAATGAAATATTTGTCAACAGATAGCTAGAACACTCAGAATCAAAAGTGACTAGGAAATTTAGACAGCATTGACGGTGTCCAAGAGGTTTAGGTTGGCAGGAGGTGGGAGGAGTGGAGAGTGGCGGTCAAGTCAGGCCTTAGAGGAAAAAATAGAAACTTCAAGTGACTGTCATAACTCACTGTTTCAGTTGGTGGTTATAACTGTAGCAATTAGGGAGAGAAGGAGAAGTCTAAATTTGATTTGATTGAAGTAGATACAGTATCTCAGAGCCAAATGACTAGTGCTGGTGAGGAAAGGTCCAACTGAGACCTGGTAATTACGGTAATACACCATAAAAATTTTTCATTCACTTACTCACTCAGCTATTATTTGTTGAGCACCTATTTTGTTCAAGGCAGTTTTAGGTGCTGAGGACTCAGCAGTAAAAGTCCCTGTTGTCATGGAAGAGGAAGACAGAAAGTAAACATGTGTTGGTGGTGCAAAGTAGAGACAAAGTGAATGAGCTCAGTGGTACAGGTCAGTAGTTCTGGCACTGCTGTCATGCATCCTGGAATGGAATGGTTATGTAACTGTGTGGTGACTGGGGGAGCCACGTGTCTCACTGCTAAGTGAGTGAAGGTGAAGGGAAGGAAAGGCTACAGTTGTTTTTAGATGTCGTTAATACTTGGCATTATCTAACTTTTTCCCCAGTTCGATAGGTTAAGTATATAGTGGTATTGCTTGCAATTTTAATTTCCATTTCCCTAATTACTAAAGAGTTTGAATAATCTTTTCAAATGTGTTTCAGCCATTTGGATTTTCTCTTCTGAGGTATACCTGTTAATGTTTTTTGCTCGTTTTTCTATTGTTATTTGTCTTTTTCTTATTGATTTTTAGGGTTTTTTTTTTAATGTATTATGGATACCAGTCTTTTGTTAGTTATACATGTGACTGTGTGTCACCATTTTTCAGTTGGGTTTTTCAGATACATACAAATCAAGTGCAAGTGATATTTTACTTTCTTTCTAACTGTTTTTGTGGGAGTAGTTCTTATTTCAAAAAGACATTTTGCACACACACACACACACACAAAAAACATTTTGCTAATCCTTATGATCCAGATAGCGGGGCTGTGGGTTTGTATTTTTCCCAGTTAGCTCTAAATCACAGGAGATGAAAGTACATTTCAGATCAATAAGCCACATGGTAGCAAAATTAGGAGACATCATAGAACTCTCATCAAATAAGGAGGTATAGAGAGAAGAATTTAAAAAGACCCGCACACTGCCAGCCACAGTTGGCAGAGACCAAGGGAGCACTGAGAGGCAGATGGAGCAGCCAGTACTCTCTACCCTCACAGAGTAAAGTTCCAAGATAATATATGCAATTAAAAAGTAGTTGTCTATATAATCCATTCAACTTTTTTTTTTTTTTGCACTGACTGGGACTCAGTACAAAGCAATGGCATTTTCAGACCCAGGAAGGGGTGATAAAATGCATTTCCCTTTGCCAAATTAG
Source organism: Vicugna pacos (assembly GCF_048564905.1). Classification (NCBI taxonomy): domain Eukaryota; kingdom Metazoa; phylum Chordata; class Mammalia; order Artiodactyla; family Camelidae; genus Vicugna; species Vicugna pacos. The sequence goes on from NC_132990.1 coordinate 2,185,892, forward strand.
TGGAAATGTGTTCTTTTGTGCTGAAGGGGAGGATGGGATGTGTGGATCCAGGAAGCAGAATTCCTGCTACTTATGTTTATTCAGGTTAACAGTTATTGAGAAAATTTTTATTAGAGGGTTATACTGTTGCTGGCAAGGTTCTGGGATGAGTATTTGGTGGAGTGAGTGAGTGACTGGATGTTTGCTGGACAAAAATGGGAGTGTGAATTGGGAAGGGGCATGGAAGAACCTTCTGGAGTGATAGAAATCTTTTATGTCTTGATCAGCTTTGAAAAAACATGCTAAGACAACTGGATCACATGCTAAAATTTACTCAGAATGGAAACCAAGACCTAAGTGTTAAAGCTCGTACTATTAAGGTTTTAGAAGGAAACATAGTATCAGTCTTCATGACCTTGGATTAGGCAACAATTTCTTAGATGTGACACTAAAAGCGCAAGAGACAAATGGGAAAATAGATCAATTGGATATCATGAAAATTTAAATTTTTTTCTATGCCAAAGATATCACCAAGAAAGGGGAAAGAAAGAGGAAAAAAAATCCAAACAAGGGAGAAAAATTTTGCAAATCATAAGTCTGATAAAGAATTTGTGTCTAGAATAGATAAAGAACTTATACAGCCCAATAATATTCTTAAATGAGTGAAGGATCTGAATAGATGGTTCTCCAAAGATAACAAAATGGTCAGTAAACACAGTAAAAGATGCTCAACATCATTAGTCATCAGGAAAATGCAAGTCAAAGTCACAGTGAAGGACTACTTCACATTCTCTAGGATGGATAAAATAAAAAATAGCCAAAAAGTGAAAACAACATGTGTTTATGTCCATCAGCTGATAAATGGATGAATAAATGTGGTCCATCCATACAGTGGAAGATTAGTTGGCAATAAAAAGGAGTGGAGTACTGACATGCTTGCTACAACATGAATGAACCTTGAAAACATTATGCTAAGTGGAAGAAGCCAGTCACAAAAGACCTCATGATTCCATTTATATGAAATGTCCAGAATAGGCAAATCCATTGAAACAGAATGGATTTGCAGTTACCTAGGGCTGGGAGTAAATGAGGAGTGACTTTAACGGGGACAGGGTTTCTTTCTGGAGTGATGAAAATGTTCTGAAGTTGATTGCGGTAATGGCTTCTAACCCTGAATACATTAAAAACCATTGAACTGTATACTTTAAATTGTGAACTGTATGGTATATGAATTATATCCCAATAAAGCTGTCATCAAAAATAATAATAGCAGTGAGGGTGTGAGTGAATGTGACTAGCTATAAGTTGAGAATTTTTAAAACTAAGTGAGAAGTACATAAAAATTATTATATTGCTTTGTCTGCATTTGCTTCTTTTGTAAATTTTCCCTAATAAAAGGGAAATCTCCAGCACTCCAACTGCAAGTTTTAATATCATGAATTCATATGATTGTGCCCTGTGTTTAAAGCTGGACGTGGCACATGCTTTTGCCCCTTGGCCTAGTTTGTCTCTATGTTTCAGCCTCTTTCAGCCTCTGTAAAGTTTAAAACCAGAAAGCCTAGGGGAAGGAAAAAGTCAAGAGTGTCAGTGTGGGTTTAAAAGAAATTATGATGTTGATTTTGATTGAATTTTATGGCTCCAAGTGTTTGGGTTTGCTTTTAAGAGTTTATTACTGTCCAGCAAGGCCCACTTTTGAAAGATGGATTTCAGAGGCTTCACCTGAGAGGTTATGGTCAAATGCTTAGAAATGGGTGAGATTGCCAGGGGACAGAAAGATAAGGCTAAAAGAGTATCGGGGAACACTAGCTGCTGACGAGCAACCCAAAACATATGATGTGTGGAAGCCAAGTAAGCAGAGAATCTCAAGGAGGAGGCACTGTACACTGTTTTATAAGGATGATCACTGACTGAAAAATTAGTGTGTCATCGTGGTTAAAAACATCGAGCTAGGCTGCTGGGTTCAAATCCCAGATAGGCCAAGAGGTATTGAATGTTTGTTTTCCAATTTCCACACCTCCAAAACCAGGCATGAGTAAAGGGAGCTGCCTACTAGGGCCACTGTGAGGGTTAAATGAATAAATGCAAGTAAGGCATTTGGAAGAACGTCTGAAATGTTCTTTATATACCACCTGTTACTGTTTCGTATCATTTATACATACAATTTGGGGAAAATAAATTCAGGAGAATTATTACGGCAGTGCAGTAAGTTAAGGACCGTGTAAGCGGAGAAGTCATGAAAGCCAATGTAAGACAATTCTTTTACCAAAAGATGGAATTACGAAGGAAAGAAAAATAATGCAAAAGTTTAAGGAGGAACAAAAGTGATTTTTTTAAAGTAAAGCTTTAGTTTTAGTGTTTCTAAAAGTATTACTTTTGTTTCATGAATTCAGTGATCCTTTTTTATTATAGTATTTGGGAGGAAATGAGAATAGGTGGTCACCAAGATTTGTTTTTTCTACCTTGAATTTCTTAATAAACCCAGTAAGTTGTAGTAATTCATCTGGTTCCAAACTTTATGAGTTTCAAGTGGGTAGTATTTTATGTTTACCATAAAATGGGATTTTGGTAGAAAACTTTAATGCAGTTTTGGTTGCTTGCTTTAATTTTTATTAGCGGTTTAGGGTTTTTGTTTTGTTTTGTTTTTTGTTTTTCAGACTTATAACCAAAAGTGGTTAGCAGCTGTGGAATGAAAAACACAAACAGTAACTGTGGGAAATTAATTGCAGTGATTTCGTGAATCATTTCTGGTATTTAAAAAAAATTGCTGTCTTTTCAGAAAAGATTAACTTAGCTACTTTAAGCTGCTCTGTTCAGATCATAGACTAATCCGTTTAGATAATTCTTACGTTAGCATTAACCTTATAAATTTAATTATCAATTTCAGGAACTGTATTCTTACACTCTCAGTGAACATTTGACTTCTTATATTCTTATAAGTGGCATGATGTCAAATTTTTATTTTTATGATATATTGTTTAAAAAGTGAATTTTATTTATTAAAACTATTGAAACTTTAGAACATTGTAATTTTAGAATAATTATCATTGAAATGTATCCTTTTATTTTTAAAGACTTCATAGTCTTTAATTTTTCTTGTCAGTAAATTATTATCCAGTATGATGGTTATATATATTTTATGAATCTTGTTGGTTTACAAAGCATTTTCACATGTATTTTTATCATTCAATTCTCATAGCAACCTAATTGATCAGTATTGCCACCCCATTGTAGATGAGGAGGCAGGTCCAAAGAGATTGTGATTTGCCCAAGACTATAAAGGGAACTAGATTTCTGGGTATATTTTTCCATCTCAATGTTCTGCATCCCTGGGCTCCTCCTGCTATATCACTACTGGTCGTTAACCTTCATTATTTTAATCACATTTTGATCTTGCCCCTACACTTTTACCAGACAGAGATAACTGGTTTTGTTTCAAGTTTCCAAGCTTGTCTCAGAATTTAGAAATTAAGTAAATTTCCTATAAAGCAGTTGTTCCCAACCAGCTATAGTTGGGTTCTCCCTGTCCCTCTGGCATGTTGGCGTTATCTTGAGAAATTGTTGATTGTCATACTGTGGGGTGGAGGGTGGGGGGCAAGTGCTACTGGCATCTAGTGAGTAGAGACCAGGGAGCTGCCAGACCTTCTGCAGAGTACAGGGTAGCATCCGCCACAGGTAATGCTCCGGCCCAGAGTGTCAGCAGGGCCAAAGCTGGGGAACCCCACTATGAAGAACAAGACCTAGTTACTCATTCTTCACCTGGGTATCTAGACCCTCCACCCCTTACTACGTATCTATAATGTACTACTCCAAACCAGATTATTTATGAAGTCTAGGTTTTGAGGTACTTTAACATAAAGATGCTTATCTTGCATAGGTATAATTTATATATAAATTAGAATTTTATGAAAAATAGTTTATGGTCCTGGGTGGGAGAAGAAAAATTAAACCAAAGCACAAATATTTATTTCAAACCAATAGTTTAATGTTTTCCTTATTTTCTAGTTTTACTTATGTTGAACGCCAACAAAAAATACATAAGTACTCGTAATTTTTATACAGAGTGTTTTGTTTCTGTGTGTTCTATTTAATACTCTCCCTATTCAGTTATACCAGGTGTGTGCTCAGAGTTATCCAGTCTGTGCATATTTAAGGAGACAATTTGGTGTAAAATTGATGGTATCCAGGCTCTTCCAATCAAGGTCTTACAAAGGGACAGCTGGAAAATATTCCTTAGCATTGAGGTGACAGTGTTACATAACCTAACAACTGACATATTGTTAAAAGCTTATAATAACTGGTAATATAAGGTGTGAGTTACAAATTGTACATAAAGACTCACTACGCATTTCTATAGAGGGTTTTTAATTAGGTAATAATTAAAAAGAAAAGCATGTGCTACCGCTCGAAAAATAGCTGTTATGAACAACATCTTTTGAGTTGGTAATAAACACTCACTGAAGGCTTTGCTATAGGGAGTTTTAAACGTAAAGACAATAAGGCTCTAAGACACGAGAATTTGAATGAGATTGTATCAAATCATACTTCAACATTATTAGAAATATTACAGTAATATCCAAGTTATTAAAGACAAAAGAATAGTATAATGTACTCTTTATATACCCATTCTTGTCAGTTTTCTTTTTCTAGAAGCAAATGAAAGAGCACAAATTTTGCTAAGTCAAGCATTCCATTTACAGTACAGTTCTTTTTAAAATGCACTTGATAACAAAGTATTAAATACTGAATATCTAACTTTTTGTTGCTGAGAAAGAATGTTCAAGCTTGAGATTTATGCAAAATCATTTGTATGTAAAAAGAAACTGCAGTAGATGCTTGTTTCTCTTAATCCTGATGTATCAATAGTATTTGCAAAATTCTGTTGAAATTTTTTGTCATACAGTAAATCAATGGACTTGGCACATGGGAATAGATTTTTACTTATGTGCATAATACCACTGTTATTAATAGAGTTCAAGTATTCCAAATGTAATGATTTTTGAATTTTTTATTAAATGGGTATCACTGATTACTAATTATTACTTTCTGAAGTTCCCAAGCTGAACACTCATCCTGCCCAAAACACAACGAAATGCTGCAGGTTGTACTTCCCAGTACTTCACCGGGTTGTTGAATAAACTTATTGCGCTGTACAAAGACTTCTTCATCTTTGGCACTGTCGGGCAGAAGTCATTCACTCCCACTTTCGTAATTGAATTGGAATGAAGGAAGATTATCTGTTGTAGTAGGGAAAAAGAATGGATGTAAAATTCACAATAAATGTAAAAAGAAAATATTCTGTTTACAGTCAGCATTTGTTCATGGATTTGTCTCTTTTATTTTACACTGATTTGAATTTCAGTTAAAATATATGTACTCATTTATGCCTGCTAAATACAGGACTTAGGCACTTGTGTTATATACGAAAGTGCTGTGTGTGTGAAGTGTGTCATAGGACTCAGGCCAAAGCCCAGGGCACTGCCTAGTCAGCTCGTGCCACTCTCCTCTGTCTCTGTCTCTCTGTTTCTGTCTCTGTCTGTCTTTCTGTCTCCCTCTCTCTCTGTATATATTTATGAATCTTGTTGGTTTACAAAGCAATTTCACATATACTTTTATCATTCAATTCTCATAGCAACCTAATACACATATAGGTGTGTGTGTGTGTGATTACTTCAGTGCTATGTTTATAATAATGTGTTTTAAAAGTATTAGGAAAGAGCAGAACAATGGGATTTAATGCTCTAACAGACTTGCGATGTGAAGAATTGTTAGCTAGCCTTTTTTGATCGAAGGAGAGAAATGTAGAGCTGCTTTTTTGTCAGTTTTATAGAAAAATATGTCTATCAACATCTTAAATACCTATCTGTAATACAGCACTACAAGTTGAATCTTTATTTGCACCAATGGACAAAATATAATTTCATAGGTGGTGTGTATGTCTTATTAAATTATTACTCAGACAGAATGACAATATAGGACATTCCCTTAACAGCTCTTTACATTCTTTCTTTGATCTCTTTTGGCAACTGAGATTCCTGGGAAGTAAAAACAATCTGCTTAACTGACAGCATTTTGGCATATTAAACAGAAGGAGCCTTTTGCTGGCAAGGCGAAGATACCAGTTCTGGCTGTTCTTACCTCTAGATTCTGCCTCGGTGAGATTAGCTGACGTCTCAATAGAAACAGGGCTTCTAACTTTCCTATAGTGTGAAGCACTTTGGGCAACTTGGAGGGTCGTTAGGTGTGAATTACCCTTGCTACTTGCTTGATCTTTGCTACAGATACTAATATGTTTTATAGAAATAAAAGTACTAATATTTACAGAACACAAGTGGAATGTTTTACCTGGAGGTATTTCAACTCCTGTAATCCTGAAGGGATTTTTTTTAGCTTATTGTTTTCCAAGTGTATTTCTCTCACACGTGGTATGTTAGCAAGACTTCCATTTTCGATATCTGTGATTCTGTTGTTTCCTAGACCCAGTCTAAAAATGAAATAAAATGCATCACCTCTTAAGCAGATACAGTCGGCTGAAAACACCACAACTGAGTTAGAAATACTTGTATTACATGTTCAGAGAAAGGTATTTCATGGTTTCCTTTACTAAACTAGTTCAGTCTGTAACAGCCCCTCTCCTCCATGGGCGGAAAATTCTTTATCTAACCTATATTCAACAAAAGGGACGTTTGAAGTGTCCTTCTGTTCATTCCACTTGGCACCGAGACAGAATGACAGCAGTTCCTTCTAGTTTTCCCTTAATCTTGATTCGGTCCCTGTACACATTCTCCAAGAAATTTCATTAATACCTTCGTCATACTGACTACTACTTCCAAGTTAGGATTTAAGGGATGTTTACCTTTGCAGATCTTTGTATCGTTTAAAATCCTCAAGTTCCACAGTTGAAATTTTATTATAATCTAAATGTAGCTCCAGTAATGTTGAAGGTAGGCCTAGTGATAGGAAAAAAAATATGTAAGATCAGGTTAAGACCAAGCCCTACTGATTATTTACCTGTTAAGTTTCACATTGTAGACTTAGGCAGTTTTTTAAGGGATCTGTTTTTTTTTTTTTTAACTTTTTATTATGGAAAATTTCAAGCATACACAAAAGTAGAAACTGGTATTGAGAACCACCATTTATTGCCTAGCTTCAACAGTTATCTCCATTTTTCCAGTCTTGTTTCATCTCCCCACATTAGTTATTTACTATTGACTTATTTATTGATTTGTTTTTATTATTTACTTTTGCTGGAGTATTTAAAGTCAAATTTCATCCATAATGTCATTTCAACCTGTAAAGAGTTTACTAGACATCTCTAACCCATAAGGTCATCTTTTTTGTTTGTTTTTTCTTTAACATAACCGTCATGTCAGTATCACATCTAACAAAATTAGCAACAATTGTTTGCTATCTTCTAATATTCATCTCCCTAATGATCTCAGATATATTGTTTTATAGTTGATTAGTTCAGGTCAGTATCTAAAAGTTACAAAATATCTTTGGGTTTTATCTCTCTTAAAATCTCTTCTTCTATTACATATTCCCTTCTGTTTCTCCTTCTGTTGATTTTTTTCAGGTATTAACTTCTCTGAGATACTCATTTGTAAATTGGGCTGATGGCTTCCACATAATGTAGTTTATCATGGTCCTCTAGCCCCCTTAATTTCTTATGACCTGAAAGTTAGATCCGGAGACCAGATTAGATTCAGTAAGTCACTCTTTCAGCTGATGATCTTAGCACCCATTCATTGATTAAAGCTAACTAGACTTACTATGTCATTAACAATGAGAAAATGGTGATTTTCTGGTTTTGTCATTTCTGATTTTGGCATTGATTAGGTGGGATTCTTCTCTAAAGAATTTTCCTTCATTAATTATTTTGTTACTTTATAATACAGTTTTTTATAGAAAAAGCAGCATGCATGCTTGATTCTTTCAAGTAACTAATTGGTGCAATGCCTAGAGGGGAACCAATGAATTTTTTAATATCATTATGAACTCATGGATTTTTACCTTACTTGATATGTTTGATCCACTGCAATATTTATTCTTTCCAATTAGTAGCAGTTTCTGCATAAATTGAGAGAAGCATCTGCAGTGCCACCTGGCACATGGCAGATACCCTATGATTGTACCTTCTCTTCTCACACCTGCCTGTTCTGACCCCAGCCCATTCCGACATGAAGCTGGTATGAAGGAGACTAACCAGAAAATTCAGTCAGATCTTATTTTATTAATCCTACACATAAATTATTATTTTTCAGTCAAAGGTTCTTGTTAGTTAGCAAGGTAAAGCATTCTTTTTTTCGACTCTTGATAAAACATTTCCTTACTTTAATAGTAGTAGAGACTGTTGAAATTAATTGAAGCATCCTTATGAATATCAGTACTCTTCATGGCTGAATATATGTTGATTCCATAAGGTACTCTGAATTTTAAAAGTAAATAAACTAGAGAGCAGGAACGTAACTGTAAGCTGGGAGTGTTCTGATTTCATGAATTCTGAGCAGTTGAGCTTAATTATATTTATGGAATGACTGTACTCACTTCAGTATGCAAAAGAAAAGTTTCTGGCTTCAAAGATCTTAAATACTAATTGAGCAAATCTATCAAACAGACAAAAATCACTAGAAAAATACCATTGATTGTACCAGCCTGTTCTAGAATTACGTTGTTGCAGGTCAAAAGAAGAGCGAACTCTTGGTTCACGGTGAGTGAGGGGAACTTCTTGGAAGAGAGTTCGTAGAATTTAGGGGACTGTTCTGTTGTATGGATTTAGGCAGAAACTCAGTGACTGCCAACAAATACAGCATACTTTCAACAGCTATTTTTATTCCTGCCCTGTCTTCAGATAGGCCCCTCCTCTCTTCCACACAGTCTTCTTGGTAATGGATTTTCCAAATGAATAAGAAGGAAAACATTTTTCATTCTCTTTATGTTTATTTGTCAGATCTGGTTAGAACCCTTTGGACCTCTGCCTAATTCATCCTGTCACAGTGGGTAGTGATTGAATTATGCCATTTTGGCAGTCAGCCTTAACATTTGAGCAAATAAGTCATCAAAGCAAAAAAAAAATTAACTAGCCTTTGAATGTCATAGGGCTCTTGAAGGAGTAGCTATATAAATTGAAAGATTTGATTCCAGTTTAAATTTCTAAAGGCATAAAATGTTCCTTTATTAGACTTCAGAAGAATCTTGAGAACTTTCGAGGAGTTAAAACTTTATTTTTAAGCTACATTTTGAAACTTGGAGAGAATTAGTCTCCGGATGTTTTGTGTGTAAGAAAGCTGCTAGTGTAAATATAAAGAGCCATGGTAACTGCGGGACCTCTGAGCCTCAGCTCTGGGGTGGCCCCCTACTCTCCTGCCCCGGTACACCCTCTTATCCTCTATGTCCCCACTCTGTCCTGCCCTTTTCCTCACTCTATGCCGGCTTCCAGCAAATGAAGGGGATTTTATTTCATTTGTTAGGTAGAGTATGTATTTTTGCTGTTGTTCTAAAGATGAGAAAGTAAATATAACATTTTAGGTTTCTTGTAGGAAAACAGCCACCTCCTTGAAAACTAAATTAAAATGGTTTTTAATTGTGTAATTATGAGTTAAACTGATTTTTCCTATATTAAGAAAAATTGTCTTTCCACTTTTGCTTTAGATGATTTTTCTCCCAAATGAAAGATCACCACTTGATTAATAATAGCAGCTTTGCTGTGTCTTTTAAATTATTAGCTTGTTTGTTTTGTTAATCTTCTGGATCCGTTGAGTAATAGAGAAGGGGTTATGGTGAAATAGAAGAAAAGAGGTTACCACTGCTTTTACTGTGAATACTGAAAGACAGCGCTGTTTGAAAGGAAAATATGTTATTACTCATAGGGGCTATTTCTGATCCAGGTAGTCAGTGTAGAAGAGAGACCCTGTCAGGGATGAAGAAAGGAGACTTTGAGCATGGCTCCTGTCTAGTCAGTCATCAGAAGTAATGCATTAGGAAACTGGTCCAGTGGCCAACTTAAGAGGCATTTTACTTTGAGGTGCCAGCTTCAGGGTCATATGATAAAGAGTGGGATGCTCTTTCTGGTACTGATTATGTCAAGAGGGGGCGTTTCCATGTGGCTGACATTGTATGCAGACCTTTCTGTATATTATTAGCCTATTAATCTGCACAGCATCCCTGGGAACAAAAGAATGAGGTATAGAGCACCTTGCCCAGAGTATACACTTATCCCTGACCGAGCCAGCGTCTGCCCCAGTCCTGCCTCATGGTCCCCACCCTGCACCACCGCTGCTCTGCTGGGAGACAAGTCTCTGACCCTGTGCATCTTCCTCTGCTTTCTTCTCTACGGAATTCTCACCCCTGATAGACACTTCACAGAATGACAAGTTTAGATGAAAAAATGTTAGGAAAGAGACAGAAAATGAAAAGTTCATTGCTTCTTAATGTTTGTTCTCACTGGGAAAAAAGGATTCTGATCTTATACTATCAAGAATAAAAAGCACTATGTATGGATCTTTTTGTACACGAGAAAACACAAAATTTCATACTATACTGACCAGATATACCGGTAAAAAGGATTATAATTGCAGTGCGGTTTTGACAATGTGTATAGTATACAACATTACACTTAATGGTCATTTTAAAATGGCAATTAAAAAATACTGTATAAATACAAACCTTTGGGAATTGAGGTCAGTTTTGCTTCTGCAATTCTGATATGGAACACTGTCACCCCTTCAAATGCCCCTGGTTCGATCCCATTGTTATCAAGAGGGTTTGCGCTCATTTCTGTGAGGGAGAATTACATCATTTAGCACACACATGTTGTATATGAGATGCAGGTCCCAAGAAAATTCTGAAAACTCTGAGCTTTATCATTCAGACTCTTCCTCACTATCTGTTTCTATCTACTCTCTTTTCTATTAGTCTCAGAGGAAGACTGTTTGTATTATGTAGGCTGAAACATAAAACAGCTCTGCTGTTTTACTTTGAATTATTACATCAGTAGCTTATCACTCTTTTCCAACCATGAGCATGATCAAGGTTTTGTTATAGTAATATTATGTTAGGAAAAAAAGATCATCTTTCATATAATTCAATATATTTCACTTTGTTTTCTCTAGTGTACATTCATTTATTTGTCACCTAAACTTTTAAAATTATAAGTCAATTAGAAATTATTGGATTAACAGAACTATAACTAAAGAAGTGCCAGATATACTGTATAGCACAGGGAAACATATTCAATATCTTGTAGCTTACGGTGGAAAAGAATATAAAAATGAATATATTTATATTCATGTATGATTGAAGAAGTGTGCTGTACACCAGAAATTGACACAACACTGTAAACTGATTATACCTCAATAAAAAAAAAAAAAAGAAGAAGAAGAAATACCAGAAACTGAAGCTGTTTAGTAAGTGCAAGGCACTTGGTTGAATTCAATAAGTAAATAAATGAATGAAAATATTGGTTAAGAATTTTGAATGGACACTGTAGGGGGAGATGGCACGGTTATACCATGTGTGTTCAAAGTAAAATATTGTAGACATTAAAGTATGCAATAATAAAATGCCTTAGCTCAGTCATCTTAAAGCAGATCATGGAGAGTTAGATGTACATTCCAAATAATATCTGAATTAATTTTGTGGATTGTATTTGAATAGTTTGTACCATACATTAAAATTGCTACCTTTAAGTTAAATAAGAATAACTGATTTTACCAATTAAAGTGCAGTCAGAAAACAGAAACACACTAGGTGTTTCAGAAGGGATTCTTAAGAGTGTATGTATGTGTTTTTATTACAAAAGACGTATTTCCTTAAGTGCTGTAAATTTTTGTTTGATACTTTCATTGGTTTATGAATGGCTTATCTAGGTAAAGCTTAGTGGATTCAAAAATAAATTTTGGAAATCATCAGTCTTAAAAGTTGTTAATGATGATAAAGACCCCTACATCTGCATGTTGCTTACAATTGCAGAATGTCTCATTTGTTTGCAGAAACTCACCCAGAACGTGTAAAGCATTCATTCCTTTGAACGTCTCCTTTTGTATTTTCTTAACTTTATTGTCATGAATTCTGAGTTCTGCTAATGACTTGGGAAGATTAAGCGGTATTTCACTCAGTTGATTGTGGGACAGATACAGCCTTCGCAGCTTTTTTGTGGTTAGAAAGGCTTTGGGGTGAATCTTTGTTAGCTTGTTGTTGTTCAGAATCAAAGCCTGGGTAAAGCATAAAAAGTTACACCGTATTACGAAGTGGATTTGATTTGCCAGTATTCTACAGTGATTAGTTACTCATGGAAATCAGTGCAAATCATGTCGTTCATAGACTTTGTTAGCCATGTAAATAATTCTCCAGCCCAGTATAAGCTAAAAAAAAGATATATTTACTATTGAGTTGAAACAGTGCAAAGGTTTAACTACTGGTTTCATGCCTTTGGTTTTGTCCTTGAGTAGGTGAGTGTTCACATGGTTAAGGCGCCCTTCTCCCATTTCTCTTCATGGAAGTAATGAATGGTTTTATCTTTATCATATCTTAAAATCTGTTCACTCTACAAAATTTAAGTTCAGTGCACACCGAATAACATTTTTGCATGATTCTTACCTACTTTTAAAATCTCACTTCTGTCTTGTTTACTAATGTTTACCATTTTCCCCAGAAAAGAGGCCTGTAGGAATAAACTCTTACAAAGCGCCCTCAGCATTCTGCCATAGTTTACACACTGGGAAGATGGTGGTAGGTTCTGAGAAATGACTCGACCCCTTCTCAGTTCTGTGGCTATTTCTTGGTACAACATGGCAGCTCCCTTCAGAGAGACAAAACCCCAGAGAATGAAAGAGCTTGCAGCAGCCTCAATCTGCATTCTCCACAGCCAAGCCTTCCGTGGCATGCTGAGGGTGCCGTCTGCAGCCGTCTCAGTCTGCTAGGATGTGGGAACTTCAGAAGCAGACCTGGGAAAGTCTTTGGTAACCAGGGCTTGCAAATCACCCTCGTAACTATTTTCAGAACGAGCCAGATTTTGCAGAAAGAATTTTCAGTGGTTCCCAAGGGTGGTGGCAGGTGGCTTAGCATTCCTAGGACTGTTTATCCCCCTCTGCTAATAATCCAGGTCCTCTCATTCTTTCCGGGAGCAGCTCTGGATTCATTTCCTTTTCAGACTTTTGTCCCCAGTCCCCATTCTACAACAATCTTCCCGTTGTTTCCAGACTGACCTAATCTGTCTTTTGGGTGTTATTCACATTGTTGTTGTTTCACAGAAGAAACACAGATACTTTGACAGTTAAACCCTCTTTATTATTACGTTTACTGGTTTCACTGTAAGCCCTCTGTGCCTCCTTTCTCTTACCCTCCTTTCAGACATATCTTTACTCTTAACAATTTCACCTATGAAAGGTTAAGCCCAGGAGAAGAATTTATGCTACATTTTGTTACCAACTGCTAAAATATACTCCTTTCTGTGTGCTGCCAATTTAGAATTTGTTTTCTTTTCCTTTGGCTGTACTGAAAAAATGAGGGGACGGAGGCATTTAACGCCTTGGCAAACTCTCACTCAACCCCATGAGCTAAATTTAACAGAAATTCTCTCTCCTCTTAGTGATGAAAAAATGGGAACAGTGAAGAAGAGTAACTTGCCCCCTGCCTGGCCCTGCCCCTCTGCCCTGCACACTTTGCTCTTGTATACACTTCATGTGGGCTGCCCCTGTCTGGAGTTCCAAAGGGAGTGTGTGCCTCAGTTGGATCCAGCAACCATGCGTGGGGTTTTGTTTGTTTTTTTCCTCTGGCTAAGACTTGCAGTTATCAGAGCTGCATAAATCGAAGGCTAACTGATCCAAAATGGGATAAGAATTTTTACATAGCGCCATCAAAATGCTGCCCCAGCAGATTGGGTTAGCAGAGTGTCTCCAGTTAAGTTGTACTTTCAGCGTTGGCTTTCACATGAAAATTCCAAAAGTGGCAGTCACAGAGCCGCAGACAATGTGGTTACATGTAAGGACAGAGGATGAGAAAAGTACAGGCTTTCAGACGTAGGACAGTAAGTCTTCATGATGAGTGTGGCTATAATAACGGGCTGGAAGGGAACTGGGGGAGTGTGTGTGTGTGTGAAGAAGATCTCACTCATTGTCTAATGCTGAACTGTCCTTTGTGTAAGAACCAGAATGCCAGACATAATCTAGAGAATTTATAGAAGATCTGAAAGGAAAAAGTTATGAGTCTCTGTAAAGCCAAGCACCATATAAGATGATATTATAATTAAGTAAATATTTTGAGATATACATGCCCACAATCCAAGTAGAAAGTGTGTGCTTTAAAAGGTGCCTTACATGAGTACATTGGCCAGTCTGGAAACACTGGACTGGTGGAGATAGTACTTAGCAGTTGGACTCTGAGCACCTTACCTGCATTCACTCATCTAAATAACCATTCTGAACTCCATACTGTTGTTACGCCTCTTTTGCGGCCGAGGAAGGTCAGGCTTAGAGAAGTAAGCCACTTTCCTGATACACATTTCTGGTAGAGCCAAGATTTTCAGCCCAGGACTGCCTAATTCCAGAACACCCACCTCCAACACAATGCCGTATGAAAATTGACTTAAAGAAAATCAGGGAGGCCCAAGACGGCTCCTGACACCTTTTCGATTCTCATTTCTCAATGAATAGCAGAAGCACATGTGGACTAAGTCCCTGGAATACTCCAGAAGTGCAATAAAATAATGATATGACAAATTTTAAAAGTTTTATGATTTCAGTATTAAATATGACATTAATTGTTCTTGTGGTTGTGTCGATAAATTTAGGCTAAAGGAGTGGTAGAAGCATTCATAGGTTTTATTTCCAGCTTCCGAGGGAGGATAATGGCCTTGCTATTCTCTAAAAGTTTCTCTGGTCTGAAGGCAGTGGGGTGGACTGGGTGGGCCCTTGGTGTGGAACCCATTGTGCTATTTCTGATTGCCGTAGCATTAGTGAGGCCTATTATAAGATAAATATATGCTCTTCCCTTTGCTCTGTTCTTGTGTTTGTTTTTTAACATGGAAACTTTATTATGTCTGGAGCCTTAGCCGGTCTGCATGGTACACTTGCAAGGGACAGTAGCAGTCAAGGCCCCACGAGCCCAGCCACCTGGCAGTGCAGGCAAGAGTGTGGTTTCGCAGGGAGGGTGGCCTGGGCTCCCTCTGGGCAGCACTCCTTGCCAGGCAGCCTTGGCATGAGGGTTGAGCAAGAGAGGGTAAGTAAAAAGCACCCCCATGGTGCCTAGAACATGATCATGCAGCTGACAGGCACAGATTTCGTAATGGGGCTCGGGAGTCCCCTTTCCCTCCCTGCTGGGATGGATCAGCAGAGTTCAGGCGGGCAGGGTGGCCTCAAGCTGCTCAGATGCAGGAGAGAACCGGCCTGCAGGGATGGCAGCAAGAGACTGCTACACTCGTGCTGCCTCTACCTCATCCTCCTAGTGTTAATTCTGCCTCGCAGATGACAGGCTCACATTTCTTCTGTCCAGCACAGCATGAGAACGTGGCAAGAGGGGAAGAGATGACACTGTGGAAGATGTGACAGTGTGGAATCTGGCTCTCCCTCAAACCCAATTCCAAATAAAATGAGAAATTTTACCTGCTAAAATCTAGAGGTTCACAATATTAAATAGAGAAATAAGAATCTTGTAAAACTTAGAAAGTTAAAATATTGATAAATACAGTAAGGAAAAGTTCTTTATTATATTTTGGGGGGGCAAGGAGGTAATTAGAGTTTTTAATTTATTCATCCTTTAATGGAGATACTGGGTATTGAACCCAGGACCTTGTGCATGCTAGGCATGTACGCTACCACTGAGCTATACCCTACCTGCCTAAGGAAAAGTTCTTTGTCATCTTTAGCGGTCTAGGAAAAAAGCTATACAGATAGATATCAGTCAGTTACATATGTTGCGTGTGGTGCTATTAGAGCTGTGTGTGAACTAAGATAAGTTAGCAGGTTTGGGTACAACTTTCCTTACACTGTATGCCAATGAGTTCTAGTGTCATTGTTTTAGTGTATAGTGACCATGATTAACCTGAATAGATCATAAGCTCATCTAAGGACCATTTACTTGAATTCTTCGCCCATCGCCTTTCACTTGCCTCTTGTTTGGTAAACATCAGTTGACTTAAATTATTAATTGAATTAAATCTATAATTTTTCACTAACTAGAACATTCCTGAATAACAGGGATTTTGTCATTCATCACACAGAAAGTAAGACTTATTTACACAAACACAAAATACAAGTAATCATTTTAGCCATGATAGAGATTTTTCACTTGAATATTTGAAAATATGAGCATATATTCTTACATAAAGTGAGGTGAGTCCTTTAAAGTCATTTTCTTTGATTTCCTTAATTTTATTGTTTTGAAGGTCAACCATTCGAGTATCAAATGGAATGTTGTTTGGGACAGAGGACAAACCTGAGAAATAAACAAACACGTTGCATACACGTTATACGCTGCAGATAAGATCGCAGACATGATAGAAGTCCATGCTTACCATTAAGTAACAGATGACAGAAACATTGTTCCTTGGAAAGGGCTAAAGACCTTATCAAGTCACTTAAGTTATTTTTACCGGATGTCTCACTGGGTCTGGCTCTCAATATTCATCTGCTGCAAGGTCATATTAGATGGAGGTAAGCTGGGGTGTGCTAATATGACTGCAAGGAGATGTGCTGGGGCACAGCCTCTGCGGATGCACTTTTGGCTAAAGAAATGAACATTCTTTGCACATTTTCTGGTTGTTGTCGTGCTAAATTGGAGCCTGTGGGTTGTGCTTAGAAAACAGGTAAATTCGGTTATTTTCGTGTACACTATCCAGAACTTTACCATTCATTTCCTTTAATGATAAGCCCCTCTAATTAGTCATATATTATTTGATTTACAAAGACTTATTCATCCTTAACAATCCATATCCATCATTAACATCTAAGTGTGTGGTATACTGTTACTGAGTCTATCACCCACAGCCTTAGTTCTTTTCCAGCCACATACTCTAGTTTGAAATTACCAGGGCCCACCTGTTAGTCACCATTCCTCTCTGCAGCTACAGTAATAGCTTCCTTTTCTGTCTACTCATCTCAGCTGCTGCGTCTTCCTTTTTGTGTAGGTACTCAGTAGATGTTAATTAAATCACTTAAAGGTTTACATGTGTTTTTCCTCTCTTAAAGAGGCAGAAAATTACCAGGACCTATAGGCAGTACATTTCTTCCTTACTCTCCTTTCTTTCCCTACAGGGCTGAGCATACTCGCCCCTGATTGCTTCCAGACATTCCATGTGGTAGCTAGGCTTGCTGAGCAGGGGCCTTCTTGGTTTTCCTCAACATTTAATTATTGAAATGTCCAGAGATACAGAAAAGTTAAAAGACTCTTTACAGTGAAAACTCATATGCTCTTTCTCTCATCAACCTTTCACTATACTGTACTTAACTGTCCACCCATCAAGTCATCTTTTTTTAAATCCATTTTAAAGTGAGTTTTAGATATTACTACACTTTTGGTGGAGCCATCCTTACTCCTGAAGAGTACTAATATATTTAATAGCCCCAAATTGAAGAACTCAGTATCAAAATATTGTGAGTATCAGTGGCCCACTTGGCAGCCCTCAGTACTTTCCCCTTTATACTTTAAAATTGACAGTTCTCTTAAGAAGTTTAACATAGATAGAAAAAGGGGAAAGGGGGGAACTTGATAGGTTACCAAGGTGGCAGCAGTTTTGTTAGGAGATTGTTTTGGTCTGGAAACGAAGTGGAAGGTCTTGTTGGGAGCTAGAGATTCTGCAGACAGGACCCCGTAACATAAACTTTGACAAGCCTTCCCCTGCCCGACTCCTGCTAAAATCAGAGCTCTGAAAAGAATTCCATTTCCTGAGACAGAGGAGTAATGTGTCATTTTCATGGCAGTGGTCCTGGGGGAGGTGAAATGTACACTGCTAACAGCGACGTGTCATTTTATAGGTATGTGTCAGACTATATTACATATATTCTTGGTTTAGGTGGTTTTTTAAAAGCTAAATATTTGGGAGATCGTGTAAGTAAAACACGATTTGCAGCCAGCTGTGTGTCGTGACGCAGTTTGGTTATTCTCGGTTCTCTGACAACAGTCATGTACTGGAGCAGAGCTATGCCGCGTTTCCTCTGAGGTCTTTAAGTTGAAGTCGATGACTTTGTGCTGGAGCACATATGAAGGCCACCCCATGAGGCTGGTGTGGCTAAAGATGAACATCTTAGTCACAGTCTTACCCAGAACAAACCCAGTTTACATTCAGCACCATCAAAGTAGACACAGATACTTTTATCCTGATTTTGGTTTTACAAAGTGCTTTCGAATGCTTCTGCTCTACAATTGATAGCGGAGTTTTTTCCTGCCTGGGATGCACTTAAAAACGACACCACCTTCTGATATTCCCTAATAGAGCTTTTGTCTCAGCTTCTACACTTCTCCTTCCTGCGGCTCTTCCCACATCATTCTTGTGTGCTTCCCAACCAGCTTTTCTCAGACATGGTTTGCATCCTGTCATCTCCTTCTTACGAGAATGCCAAAGGTAAAGCTTAAAGCCCATTTCCCCTAGTCCGTATATTCCATTAAGACTTTCTCAGTGATTCTAGCTCATGATAACACCCTCTTTTTCTGGATGCTTTTCTGTTCACCTTTATGTCCCATAACAACACACTTTTTGAAAGTCTCTAGAGTTCACTGTGATAAGCTTTGACTTGCCACAAATGCTGTGGCAGTAGGAAATGAATCTAAAGCTTTCGGAGACACTACTCATCTGTCCCCTGGAAATGGCCCTGTTGGGCCTCCAGCCCCAGAACAGGAGGTGTGTGCCATGCTTTTGGCTTCCCACAGTGACTCAAGCCTGAGCCTGTTTTGGAAATAGCTGAGCACAGCAGTTCTTAATGTGCCGTCCTATTACACCTCTCCCCCAGTGTGCCTTTCTATTTGAGAGCACCTTCATTAGAAGTATTAAAAGAATAAAATACTCAGAGAATTACATGTTTTTAAGAGACTTTAGAAAGTGATTTAGTTCAGCCACTATTTTTCTAGACAATTCTAAACTCAAGTCACTCAAAACAAATAGAATATTGTCTTTCTAATGTCTAGATTAGAGAGTTCACAAACTATAAGCTACTGACTGTTCTGGACAGTCAACTTATTTTGTTGTGGGATTTTGCTGAGAAGTACAGTTTTAACCAGCTGACATGCTAAGGTAAAACCAGTGACATCCATTCTCTCTGAAGGAAATGAAAATGAAGCTCTGATTAAAATTTGGGAGGAGAAGGAAGTGTTCTGTATATGAAATTCCCCTTGTTTTCCTCTGATTTTTCTGGGTTTTTAACAGTTTGGATGTACTTGGGGTTTGTTAAATGAAAAACTAACTTAAATGAAAAATTCCTTTACAATCAGCTGATTTTGGAAATTTCAGTGAGATCTTTCCCTATCCTTTTAATTTTGTCAGAATGACATTATTCTTTAAAACAAGTTGACGTGTATTCTTACCTAGATCAGAACAGTGCACAACTCTTGAGTAGCACTGACATCCAAACGGACACGTTGGAAACAGATCGAATGGGAAGAAGGGGTTGATTGGCTCTCTTGTTGGAAAAAGAGAGTTGTCCGCGTCAGTATCACCTTCGTCTTCCATGTCCTTTAGCATCATATTCTTCAGTGTCACGTACGAAGGATGAAATGAGGGTTTGGCAGAGCACAAAGTCAAGAACACTAGGAGCACATACTCCTTCATGTCGGCCTGTGTAGGGGGACCACTCTAGAACTAAGTAGACATTGAGGATTAAGTTAAAGTTTAAATAGGTACAATTCCTGCGTTCGTGCATAACTCAGAGCTGACGAGAGTAAAATGAAATGGCATTCTTATTCATTACTAGTGTGAGAATAAGTTTATTAAAAATTTTTGGAAAGCAGTTCAGCAATGTGCAATGGAAGTGTTAAAAATATCTTTGTTTTTCATCTAGTAATTCTACTTTTTGGCATCTAGTCCCAGGAAACAGTTCTAATGTACATAAAGATGTTCATCACAGAATTATATATATAATAGCAAAAAAATTAAAGGTAATATTAATGATTAAAGGGAAATAATAAAATAGGATCTGTTTATTTCAGGAAGTACTTTGAAACCCACAAAGTTTTTGCAAAGATATTTAGAAATATGAAATACTATTTTTTTGAAATAAAAGAAAATATTTTAAAGTCTATATATGGTGTACTTACAGGCAAACATGCAAAAAACCTGGCACAAATATACCTAATTGAGGATAATATCTAGGTAGAAGACTCATGAATTACTTGTCTGTTTTTTTTTTTAATTTTCATACTGAGCAATAAGTACTATGTTTATAGTTAGGAAACTAATAAATGTTTTTTAAAAACAAAAACAGATTATCATACCTGACACCCTATTCCTGGAATCCTTCCATTGCCTTAATATCTATATCACTTTTAAAGTAAAATCCTTCATGTCCCCTTAGTACAACACCTGGAAATTTTCTTTAACTTCCCTCACGCCATCCTCCCCAGCCTCACTCTCAGAGTTGCTTACTTTCTCCACAGCGTTACTGGATTTTCCTTCCAGTCTGTTCTGTCGTCTAATATCTGATACAAAGCATCTGAGGCCTGGACTGTTCTGTCTTACTCGTCTTTCTGATGAGTCCTTTCTGTTTAGATTTTAAGGGGCAGGTGGGGAATAGGGAGGATTTGCTTTCAGTTGTGCTTTTTTTAAAGCCCACACAGAACTGTAATGTACAAGTGAAAAACATGAGTGGATTTGCTGTCATTTAATGGTGGACAGTCCCACAAGTATATTTAACATTTCATGGTTTCTTAACCGTCACCTGTGAAACACACATTCTTTGTAATTTTTCAAAACTGAAAAGCATTATGATACCATCTAAGACAGATGTATGCCTGTCTTCTCTTTGGTGCACGCAGGTGGCTGCACATAATGCCCATTGGTGAGGCCGCGTCCTGGCAGGAGAGTCCACACCCAGCCAGGTCACCCAGCAGTGTTGCTAGCCTGCTGTGCCTGAGCGCTAGACAGCACCTCAGCCACAAAGGGCTTCCAGAGTCAGTCAGAGTTGGTCTAGCCTCAAGAAGACCTGGCCCCCCAAATCTTAGAATTATACCAGCTTCTTACAATTTCCCAGAATCCAGAAATCAGCTTTAATACCTCTCCATAGCCTTGGTTTTTCTGGCCATAAGAATCAGAAATGAATTAATTAACTTAATTAAAAATTCATTTATGTGTTTATATCTTTTCATCTTCAGAGAAAAGTTTTTTAAAAAAAACCCTGCTGTCATCAGTGATTAACCTGATAATTAACATTATTTACCCCTTGGAAGTCTATACGGTAACATGCACGTGTTGCCCCCTGGGTGGCTGGACGTCACCAGCCATGAAATTTGCACAGGTTTGCTTGTGATAACTCACACTCAGTTCTGTGCTAGGAAAGGGGGCACTGTAGGACGTAGAACAGAAAAGGCTTTCTGTTTTTATAATCTTATTCAGAGTCCCACTTCAGGACCGGTTCTTGCCTGCCATCTCTACACTACCTTGTGGAATTGTCAATTCAGAGTTTATTCTACACACGTCCCTCACATTGACCAGGAGGAATGGGAGATGCAAGAACTTCCGTGGCTTTACCAAGGCCACGTGACCAAACAGAACTATAACTTGAATTAGAGCTCGTGTGTCCCAACCCATTCTTTGCATCTTCTGCTGCAGCCCACGTAGGGGCACTCTCTTCTTTTATCTTCTTCTATCTGGTGGCCTTTGACATCTCTTCCTTTCCAGCCATTCCACACGCTGCCGTCTGGTATACATCTTATACATAAAGGGGTGCACTCACAGCTTTTGGAAGGTCGGAATGGGAGTGGTTGCATGGTCAGATTTGTAAGGTGCAGAAAGACACTGTGCCAGCAGCTTCTGTCAGCCAGCCCTGGGGACAGGCAGGTTGCTGATCCCGTCACCCTGGGATCCTGGCACAGGGACCTGGTTACAGTCAACTGGGCTTCATTTCGAACATCACTCTGGCACATCATTTCTGCTCCTTGGCTGCCTGCCTGCCTTCGCTCCATTGTGTTTCTTGACCTTGGGCTTCTGTGTGGTGCATGGCTCTTTAATGCTTGGTGCCCTGCCTTGTCTTGAGTTCCAGAACTCTCTTTCCCGAGCTGATTTAGCTCTTGATCCTTCGGTAAATCTTGTCCCTCGTACCAATTTATTCTTTACATTGTTCTGCATTGCTGCTCTGTCTTCTAGGTCCATAGCTGCCCCTGACCTTGTGTGACCTCGGCAGAGAAGTTATTGAGCGCACTGTCATTTGAGGTCCTGTCTCTGACTTTCTTTGAGGTGGCTAGAGTTTTTCCATTGGGCATTTATTAGGTACCCACTGTGTGCCAGGCATGGTGTTAGGATGGAGAATCCGTGAAGTAGCACGTATCTGGGTGCTTTCAGTGGAGATGCCCCCCCCCCATCTCTGTCCACTTCTCCCACACTTCCCTGGTCAAAAAACAAAACCACAGCTCCTAACCCCCTACTCTCAGGGAAGCATGGGATTGTTGTAAAAGTTAATACTTGAGTGTCAGGTGTGTCAGTAAGAAAACAAAAAATAAATGCTTGAGTTAGTAAATGGGTCCAAATTGTATGCAGCCATTGCTGACTATGCACACTGCAGCTCTAATGTTCTGGAGGAATCTCCAGGTGTGTGGTCTCCAGACTCTGAAAGTAGAATTCTCCACCATAAGTCTGTCTACTCCTCATAACCCTCAGTTTACTGTTTGAGACCAACAGAAATAAAGACATCTATAAAATACACGTACACAAAAAAAGATTGAAGGAGGAATACTCAGACCTAATAAAGGGGGATAGTGGCATTACGAGGGAAGGATTATTTTCTTGTCTGTGGTACATATTTTTAAAATTATTATGTTGCTTTTAAAATATTTTAAATAACAACCTGCAAGAAAATTGTCTTTCTTCTGGTCTTCCATATACTATTGCCTTTTCTTACCATTTCCATAGCTTCGGGTAGTACAATTAAAATTTCCCCATACACTGTGCGCTTAGAAGTCAACTGACAGTGGCTACCTTTGAAATAATTTGGCACCACGATTTCTTGAGGCCTACCACCATTTACTGTGGTCCACAGGACAGAAAGAGTTTCATAAAAAGTTATTTTTGAGTTGGTTGGTTCGTTGAGTTTCAGTATTTTTGCGTAGAAACTTAAGAGATGAATGAGCTGTAGGTTCTTAGTCTAGACTGAAAAAATCTATGTAACACATACTACACCAGAAATACAGACCTAAGGAAACCTTAGAACTTAAAAATAAATACATTTAGCGAGAGGAAAATGATAGAGATACAAAGTGGAAGCCAGGAACACGACGTCTTGGCGTGGCCTGGCAACAGGGCCAAGGACTTGGCTTCCCTCCTTCTGCAGACCCCAGGTTCCTGGCATTTCCTGCTACAGTCACATTGCCCTGTGACCTAGGAGAGCCCTGGAGCGGAGTGCAGACCAGGATGAGGAGGAGCAGAGCAGCTGTGACAGACTTAGAGGGACACTGGTGTGATGCCAGTGTACGCTGGGAGCTGGGAGGACACAGAGAGGGCCGGTGCACGGGGGAGGGGGAAGGCCAGGTGTCTGGGGTCTTTTGTCTCTTTCATGTCTCTTCCCAAGGGCTGCTGATCAGCCGACCCGTGGGGTCAGGAGGAGTGTCAGCCAGTGTCCCTCACTCCTTCTCTCTTCTCCCTTACACTGATAACCTACAAGAGATTCTCCCTGCCTCAAGTAGGATGGAGACCCTGGCCTGCTAGATCAGGCACTGGTGGCTGGGAAGCTTTCCGGTTGAAGGCTGGTGGGGGTGGCCACCCGTCAGGCCTTCCGGGGCCCTTCCCTGGCAAGTGAGAGAGGAGATAAGTGGAAGTGGTTAATGTCATGGAGTTTCAACTCCCTTCCAGTGTTGGAGTTCCCTCCAGAACATTGTGAACCAGGTGGCGTGTCCGTGGGCCAGTGAGAGGTCTCAGGGAACACACCTCCTCCAGGGGCATCCAGCTCCACTGCTGTCCATCTGTGGTTGATAGGAAATTCTTTACCCTGGGACCAAAAATGCCTCCTGGCACCTTCTTCTCTCCGTGCTGCTTCTGTCTTATGTTAGCCATGTGGATTTCTGATCTTTTTACATTCTCTTCCCTTGGTTACTTGAAAAGAGAACTTGGGCGAACTTTGATTCCATGAGGAATTTACCATTTAGTCCTCTCATTTGAGACGACAAAACCTTGATAAAATACAAGTCATTATAGACCCTAAACCTCACCCTATTCCAGTTAATCAGATTTCTATCAGTAAAGAAGATTGGAATGTCCAGGAGGGAACACTATATAGCCATGTTTTTTTCCCTATTATTCAGAAAGAGTGCAGAGAATATTGTTTCTCATTTAAGTCATGTGGCTTTTGGTTTTGGAGGAATCTCTAACTTTAAAATTTTGGGTTTATTAATACGGCTGAAGCTGTTATTTGATTAGTTCTGGCAGTATTTAGGTTGTGTTATTTTTAAAACCTTTAAAAATGTTGATGTCTGGTTCTCAGGAAAGCTCAGTGTTTCCCTAATTTAGGCCAGTTTTGCCAGGGTATCTTTCTCATGGAAAGCTTTGAATTTTGGTTTCAAGTTTCTCTTAATTAGAAGAATATTTGAAATATTATTTCAGCGCTACTACTGTTATTAATAAACCATGGCACGTTAGAGCCCGGAGGAGAGGCCTTTGAGATGTTGCTACCAGGCCCTCTGGTACGGCGGAAGGGGCCGAGGCTGGCCTCCTGACTCCTGTGCCGTCCACCCTTCCGCTTAACCTCCTCTAAATGGGTCTGATTCTCACGGTGACTTCCAGACGCTAACCAGACTCTCCTTGGGGAGGACAGGGCGAGAGGTTTGGCCAAATTCTCAGGACTGGAAATGTAGCTAAGAAGTGTCTTTCTGAATTTGCATAAGTTCCTATTTTCCACTTAAATGTTCCACAAACTTAGAATGGAAAGTTTGTCTAAGTGAAATGGTATTTCCTCTCAGACACTATTATTAGGAGAATAAGTCACTGTGCTTTTAAATCCTATACTTAAAGTCCGCCTGGGACTTTTCCCCTTGGCCGAAATGCTCCTGTCAATTCACAAGTACCAACAGTAGTTCTCAGTAGATAAATGTGCTATACCATGCCCTGTGTATTCACAGAAGGAATCCAGGCTAAATTCAGGGTTAATCAAGGCACAGCCTTGTAAATGAACAAATGAGGTAAATACTCGAACATGCATTAGGAAACTTACTCACAATACCTTTTGGTCATAGAAACTGATATTTTTAAACACTATACTTTCCTTAAAGGAATTAACTTTACCTTGAAAGTATGATACAACTGATTGAAGAACTTGCTGGCTGCCTTCCTTTTATATCAGTTTTGTCCTTCATCAGTTTTTCAGTGCATCTAGCAAGCTAGCTGCTGTCTTTAAAAACAAAAAACTCCTACTTCTTCATTTTTCTAAGGTTTCCTATGCTTCCTTAAGACTTGTGCTTGTAAAATTAATCTATTTTGTCTCAGCCCTCACATCAGCTATCTGAATACTTTTTTTTAATATAGTAGTTGTAGCAAAAGACTGACTACCCCTCCTTCTTTCCACCACTACCTTATATTGCTAAGTACTAAAACATCAAGATGCTTTTACATGTGTGTGGGCTTGAAATGTTGTTTTAAACAACTCGATTCTTGGTGCAACTTTAAAAAAGTAAACTCTTTGTTTTTATAGATTTAGACCCCTCTCAGATTTGTGAGTATACCATGTGGCCACTGTTTATGGCTGCCACACCTCCAAATAAATCAAAAAAGAATGCTGTGCTCTGTTTGGATTACTAGGGTTTAGAATGTCAAATACATTGTTAATTTTTTTAAATCTAAGATTTAATAAAAAAATTACTTTGGGAGGGGACAAAGGAAATCTGACTGTATGGATTTTGTGGAAACACATTTCTAATCTTTCATATTGAAAATAGGGCTAGTTAAATTATTGCTGATAAATATTATTTCTTGGACTTACATGAATTTCCATTTTAACTGTCCAGTGCCATTTCATTACAAAAGAATAAAGAAGACATTTAGCAAGGAAAAATGAATATTCAAATGTGTAAGTAAAAACATTTGAATAACTCATATATATATTTAAACATCTTAGGAAATATCATAGTTTCACACTTCGAAATGTTTCTGCTGTTTTTATTTAATGTATTTGCAATATCCCCAAACTTTCTTATCATTAATTATTAAGGTAATATTATTTTCTTAAAAGAACATATTCCCAAGATGTTTGTTTAAATGATTTTTTAAAATCAATCATGTTAATTTTTATGATAAAGCAAAATGACAGGTTATCACTTAGCTATTCAAAAAATACACTGAAAGTAAATCCATTATATGTAGAACATAAAAGCTAGAGTAATTTTGGATATGCATTTAAGTGCTATTTTAAAGAAACTATACATTAAAATTTAAACTTTATTATGTCATTTTCAAGCATTTACATTAATAACATTAATATTCCCTTAGTATTGACGAGTAATTGTACACTAGTACATGAAAAAAAGACATGAAAACATACCTTGTAAGAAGAGAGTAAGTCCTCTTGCAAGTAGAATTTTTCACCATGTACTACTTATCTATAATGTAAATGTTTTCAGTTACTATTTAAGAAGAAAAAATACAAAGGTGTCACACAGAAAAGAAAAACACCCTTCTGCAGAGCCTGGTGTGGCTGCACCCTGGGTGACACTGGAGTAAGCTGCTTCCACAGATTAGCCCATGTTAGTACTGAGAAGCAAGATTAAAACTTGTTACTGCTCATGTGTTTTCCATCACTGTTTGTATCATAGCCAAGACTTCTAGCTAAACCCTAGACGTCTACTGGAAGATTCTGAAGAAGAAAAAAAAGAGAGTTTAATAATTCATGGCAACTGGCCATTGAAAGTGCAGTCAAAGTCATTCAAGAAATACCTGATTTGAAAAAACTACTTTGTGAAATTCTTAAATGAGTGACTATTTATAAATTACCGATTTAAAAACCACTCACTCTGTATAGACTAACAAAATATTTATTCATTTTAGGACAAAGTACTGAAAGAGTACATTATTGAAGTATAAACCCAACCTCCAGGGGTACCTAAGAAAGGAGCCATGCTGTTAATTTTCCCCTTATGACTGAAGCTGTTACATCAAGCATACTTATCAGGATTTTCTTTAAAAGCTTTTAGCCCTGCCGTAGGCATGTCAGGGTTGCCGCAGACCAAGCCCAGTATAACACTTCTGGGCCCAGCCGATATGCTGTGATACAGGCATTGATGCCAGGATGCAGGTGACGCCTGCTTGGACTTTGCTTTTGCAGGCAAATACCAGCTATGATCACTAGTGCTAGGTAACGGCCAAACTGGCGTCTTCCTCATATGCAGACTTGGGGGCCAGCCTGTTTGAAGCATGTTTCCGGTGGGTTAACAGGGTCTGTTCTCTCCCACCATAAAGAATCTGACTGTCCTTAGTTCCCGATTCCCAGAGAAATGGCACATGGTGAAGCGAGCCATAGAAGGAGTGCTGTGCCACCAGTGGGTAGGGCAGCTAGCCCCCACTTAAATAAAGCACTCTTCTGTGGACCTCACATCGGATGGTCCCACACGCTGGCCCCTGAGAGCTGTAGACCTGCCCTGGGTGCAGCACCCAAGGTGTGGCGGCCCCCTTGCTTGGCTAAAATTCTCATGTGCCCTTAATTCAGTTATGTTTCATTCCAAACGTTTGTCTGTTACCTTTGATAAATTGGGACATGGTAGAGATTTGAGCTGGATTTTATTAACCTGAATTCCATCCGAGCAGAGACCATGAATGGGAAGCTTCTTGGGCAAAATTCTCTTTGTCCTTTGCAATGTTTTGTTTTGTAACTTTTAACTGAAGTATATATTACAAAGAATAAACACATCATAATGGTACAGTTCAATTAATTTTTATAAACTGATCTTACCAAGAAGTCCCAGCCCTCCCATACCCCTCTGAGAATCACTCTGATTCAGAGGCTGCTGCCTGACTTCAAACACCATAGCTTGTTTCCTGAACTGTACGTAAGTGGGTCGTACAGGGCATTCTCCTTTGAGTCTGGCTTTCTTCGTTCAACATTACGTTTTTTGAGTTCCATCTAGGTCACTGTGGTTAGCAGTAGTTTGTTCATTCTCATTGCAAGCATACCTTATTGCATTGCGCTTTGCTTTATTGCATTTTGCAGATACTGTGTTTCTTACAAATTGAAGGTTTGTGGCAACCCTGTGTCCAGCAAATATATTGGTGCCATTTTTTCCACAGCATTTGCTTACCTCATATCTCTGTGTCACAATTTGGTAATTTTTGCAATATTTCAGACTTTTCCGTCGTTATTATATTATAGTGGTCTGTGATCAGTGGTCTTTGATCACCGCAACTTGCTGAAGGCTCAGATGATGGTTAGCAGTTTTTAGCAATAAAGTATTTTTTAATTTAGGTACGTTCATTTTTTAAAGATATAATGTTATTGCACACTTAATAGACTACAGTATAGTGTAAACATAACTTTTGTATGCCCTGGGGAACCAATAAATGTAACTCACTTTATTGAAATATTTGCTTTATCACAGTGGTCTGGAACCAAACCTGCAGTGTCTCCAAGTCAGGTCTGTATTATGTGATATTCTGTTGTATGAATATGCCAGACATTATATATTATATACGTAACACATTTATACATAAAGTATATATTCAGCTGGGTTAGTTTCCATTTGGAGTGCAGCTGTGAACTTTTGTGCATTCCTCAGTCTGTCATTTGAGGCTCACGTGTGTGTGTTTTCGTCAGGTGGAATTACTCTGTATGTGAGAATTATGACGTTGCAACTTCTCTTGAAAAGTAAAGCCTTGCCAGAGCGCGGCTTCTGTTTTTCCATGGCACCCCTCGGCTGGGGCTGAGTGGCAGCGCCTCCTCTCAGGGAGACCTGTGCGTCCCACTCTACCTCTGCCTACGCTCACACAGTGTCACTCTCCCAGCCTCCCGTCATCCCTCCTCAGTCATGGCATCTGCCTCGCCGTGACCCTGTTCTAGGCAGGGTTCTGCCACCTTATGCAAGGAGGCACCTCCTGTGAGACTGTTTTCCTGAAGATGTGTTGCAGCCTCTCTCTTCTCCCGACTTCTGAGCCCCGAGCTTGTCTGCCTCCAGCATGGTGATGTGATCTTTGGTCCATGGGCTTAGGGAAGGAAATAGACACTGGAATACAGTGCCAGGAGGCAGGTGGTCTTTTTGGCTTATTTACTCTGTTCTACAGACATTGTGACTAGAAGTACAGCCCAGGGCCCAGAGTCCCTCCCACGGCCCCGGAGCTGCAGGTGGCAAGCTTTACCCCAACTGCAGAGATGGCCCAGCGTGCGTGGACACACCACTTGGAAAGAAACTAGAGTTTTTTTGCTCCACACCTCTGCTGGTTGTCATTCGAGACACAGCAGTGTACACCTCCTCTTCCCTAAAGTATTATGAGGAGAAAATCTTCTGTTTTGGGTTCCTATAAGGGTCCTATGAAGTGGAACTAGTTCATTTCTGCGTATATGTTTGGTTTTCATTGTTTGGGTTTTGCTTCATCAGGCTTTGGTCCAAATATTGGAGAATTTGTGTTGCTGTACAAACAATGTCTTTAAGAATCATGAATAATCTGCACATTATTATGTTGTAAACAAGATGATAAATTACAAATTTGGAAAATACTTGCTCTGCTGACACTTTAAGAACAGAAACGTTGATTGCCATAAGAGGAATGTCAACGCAAATTTCTTGCATGGTCCAATATATTCCGATGGTGGTGAAAATAAAAGTAAATTGTTTAAGCCAAGCTCACATATAATTTCTAAGACCCTTTCCTCACTTTCTGCTATTGTAGAAATGGAGAACAGCGGTCAAAGTCCAAGCAAATGAATACTGGAAAGGCCCTTAGAAAGCATCTCAGGCAAATTAAGAATCCAACGTGTGAGGAGTAGGAGTGACTGTGGCCACATGTAACACTTTTCCGAGCTCAGTTATCCTCGGGTGATTGAGTTTTATAATGTTTGTCAGCTGGTATCTAGTATTTCCTCCCCTCTTTATCTTAACCTCCTGAGGGCATTGGAATGAATTGTGTGAACAGGCTCTCATAGTAGTAGTTACAAGGACTCTGTCCACCCTTTCATTCAAAGAATGGTGTTAAGTGCTGTGGGGAAAAAACAAGATGGGGTGGGGGATTGTTGGAGATGCCCTGAGGGATGTGACAGGATGTGCCTCGCAAATACCTAGTTTAGGAATGTTGTAAGGAGGGGTGGGATTGAGGAGGATATAGCTCAGTGGTACAGTGCCTGTCTAACATGCACGAGGTCCTGGGTTCAATTGCCAGAAACCTCCATTAAATAAATAAATACCTAATTATTCCCCCCCCCAAAAACAAACAAAAATAAATAAAATAAAAATTTAAAAATACAGTTAAGAAAAGAATGTTCTAGGCCATCAAATCCTAGGATGTAAATAAGGTATGCTCTTTATGCATAACAGAAATTGTATGTAGTAGACATTCAGTCTCCTGAAAGGAGTGAATTCATGGATTTAATATGATTCTATGGTTTGTCTTGAATGTTCAGGCGTCCCTTATAGTGAACTGGGCTCCATGGTTTACAACGAATTGACTTCATGCAGTAGGTCAACACTTACAGGCAGTATTCAACCCACAGAGTGTTTTGTTTGGAGCATTTGGTATTTTTAAAAACCAGGAAATTTTATACCAAAGTCCATAGTTACCATATCTTAAAAACTCAGTCTGACGAAGCCAGCCCTGAATTCCTGTGCAGCTCCAGCAATTGGCTGAGCTCAGTGCAGTGGCCTCTTTTAGACGGGCTTCTGGTCCCTGGTTCTCAGCAGCCCTTCTACACTCTGTGCTGGTGAAGACTCACTTCTGCAACTTGTAGGCTGAGCTCTTGTCATCATCCTGTTGGATGTTGCTCTGACAATGAATTAATGCCATAAATTGAGTTGAACTGATAAAAAATGTGAGTGTCAAATATTTTTAAGTAATGCCTCAAAGGTCAGTTTGCTTTCAGAAGTGGGTACGAGTAATGGTTTTGTTTTAAATAAATTTCCTAGCTCTTTCCACTGCGAAAGCCTAAAAACAGTGAGCACATCCAGCTTCCAGGTCTGTTTCTAAAAAACTGTTTTTCATTAGCAGGAGCAAGGCTCCTGAGAGAAATGTCAAGTAAGAGGTCAGGGCCAAGGAATCTTCATAAGATGTGCCTGAAACATTTCATCGCACCAGCAGGCACAAAAGCACTCAGAGATAACTGCAGACTTGTGAACAGAACGTAGAAGCGCGGGTGAAGGCATAAAGAATAAGGAAGGCAGTGGATTGTAACACATCAAATGCAAAATTCTTTTCGTAATAACAGAGGAAGGGGGGTCAAAAAGGTCACAGCTTTTTCTATAGAGGAATGCCAGCTAATGAGTACAGAATGAATCACAGAGTTAGAAAATTGCCACTGTGAAACCTCCAAAGTAGTCACTGATTCAGGCAGAGATAAATCAGTGGGAACTAAAAACACTAAGTGAAAGGTTTTTGGATGGCAAGATTTTACACAGAGCTAAATAAAGACTTACCTTTGGGGAATATTTCTTAATTACAAGGAGATGAAGATACCACCTTAACCAAATGTCTCAGCATCACAAATAATGGGCCAGCCCGACATTTTGTGCTTCCTAACAGGATGCAAAAGGCGAACACGACATCACCTGTATAGGATGCTTGCCAAAAAGATTTTACCGAAATCTAATCGTGAGAAAACAGTCAGACAAACAACATATTGGGGGGCGTTCTACAAAATAGCTGGCTTGAACCCTTCAAAAACGGAAGGAGTGAAACATAGGCAGAGAATTGCTACTCTAGATTATAGAGTAAGGGGTCAGAATGTGAACTCTGATTAGATCTTGAGCTGCGTAGTACACACACCACACACACAGCAATGTAGGACATTGTTGGTACACTTGGGGAAATCTGAATATGGACGGTATATTAGTTGATACTGAATCAGTGTTAAATTTCCTGGGTTTGATAATGTGAGAGAAGGTGATCACCGTGTCCTGGTTATGTAAGAAATTGTCATGTTCTTAGGAGACCCAACTTAATGTGCAAAAGGTCCAGCCCCTGTGCCCCATAAATACATATATATTTGTGTATATATGTATAGATAGGGATATAGAAAGAGAAAAAAAGATAAAATGAAGGTGACAAAATATTAAGTGGTGAATGTGGGTGAGGAATATACAGATGTTTGTTGTATTCCTTCACCTCTTCTATGGCCTGAAAAATATTGCTAAATAAATGTGGGGAGTAACTGCTAAATAATTGTGGGAAATAAGGCAATTTCCCTTAAATTAATTTTAACTCTTTGATTTATCCTTAACTCGAGTGAAATATTAACATGCACAATTTATTTTTAGTTAAAAGGTGTTTCCCTACATAGGGGTTCTTGGCTAGAATACTTGAATCCTTAGAGGATTGGGAATGGGTTTTATGAGTCTTTTGATACTTTCGGAGTGTTTGTATATAGATATTTTTTCTGCATAGAAGGTCCATCATAGCTTTCATCATATCCTCAAAGGGGTCCATTCTTCAAATAGTCAGGAACTACTGACCTGGAGTAGATTGACAATTTACAATGCATTCTTTATGTATCACAGTACTAGTTAGCATTTCAGACAGTTTGTGAATAAATTTGGTAATTGTGAATGTAATTCTCAACTTACATGAAACAAATGAACCTTCAGCAGATTCTAATTTATAAAAAGATTTGCTTGTATCAGCTTATAGTTTAATGTAAGTTTATTTGACCACAGAGATTCTGTTACTTAGAAACACACCATGACATTCTAATAACATGATGTATTCCTTTTCTTTTCCAAACTAGTATGTGTTTAGTGCAGTCACATGTTATTTTTAATATAGTCTGCTTTCCCTTGTGTGGACTCACATTCTTCACATTTGTACAAAGGAAAAATACCTCACACTGTAAGGTTTTTTTTTTTAAATCCATTTTCATGTGAAAAGAGAAATAGTGTCAAAGAAGAAATGTCATGCCCTTATTTTTCACTTGTGTAATCACTAAGTCTCTATTAATCTAGTTAGAAACATTTACCTCTTTGTGACAGACCAAATTCCAGCATGACCTGGAGTTTCAACTGTTCCTGTTCAGCAAAGACATGTGAGTAATGTATTAGAATATGCCAGAGCATTGTTTAAGACATAAAAGGATGAAGTGTGTCCTAACGCATGACTGCACTGTTTACAATCTATTTTAGTTTCTCTGAAAATCTTTTACAAATGCCTCTGGATCTCTTGGAGTAGGTTTAATCAGAGCTGATGCGCACAAGGGTAGTAAATGAAATACATAACCTCCCCAGGAGAACCACTGCCCAGAGCATGCTGAGCCTGGCCAAGGCTTACACACGCTCTTACTCTGTCCCTGTGGACCCGCTTGTGGGTTATCTTGAGGTAGGAATTCATCTACAGGATAGGTTTATTGATGAAATATTCTTCTAGTTTGGTTGGCTATTTTAAACACAGTTTTTCTTTCTTTTTTTGGTGTTACAGAGTTAGCGTGAATCCCACTTGTAAGTCAGAATTAGTTTCTATATTACTATATATTACTCTCCTATAATCACAATTTTTTAAAAAAAATCTGCTTCTAAACTACTCCCATGTTTATGACAAGAAGTAGTTTAGCTTCTGAGTCCTGGTTTCACCCTGTATTTATAGAGCCCATGATTGAGCACGTTCTAGGCTGGCTGCACTCTGCTCTTTGTTGGGTGTGACCATGCAGTAACATAGCACAAAGGCCGCCGACACGGCTGTAGGGCCCTACTGGAGCGCAGCCGTCTGCAGAGAGCATTGGCTGGCTCCCATCCTGCTGTAGTAGGCCCACTCCTTTTTCCATTGTATTTCACAATCTAAGCAATCAGTTTCCTTTAATAATTAATATCTACCACATTAAGAGACTTGGCAGCCTTGAGCAAGTCACTGAACCTTCCTACCTGCTGGTTTCCCAACACCCACCCACGTAGGAACGGACACTCATCTGACATCCACTCTGTGCCTGGTACCGTCTTGCGTACCGTCTTGTTTAACCATCCCAGCAGCCTTGGGAGGCAGGTGTTCTCCCCAGTTTCATGGGTGAAGAAACCGGAAATCCGTCTAAGTAATTTGGCCAAGTCCACAGTTAATAAGGATTCCAGTTCAGACCCATGATACTCATTCTTGTTTCTTACTCAAAAGATGGACCTCACGTTTCATAGACGTCTAGGGTTTAAGGGCCCCTGGATTCATCTGGTATAGATTAGAGCTGGCCCGAAACTTCTATTTTCATAAATACTTTCAGTGCTTTTCAATTTTAAATTGGGTGAGGGTCTGAATTCGTACTTAACTATGGACAGATGAATAGTGCATCAGCAATCTGTAAATACTTCTCCGATGAGGACACCTTCCATTTTCTAAATAAGGGAAAGAGGTGGAATAGATATTACAGAGGATTCTACCCAGCCCTTTGAGGTTTCACTTAAACAGCAGAATTTGAGTATTTCATTCTTTTATGTCAGCATCTATGAACCTAGTAATTCATGTCGTGTAAATGATGGCTTTGCAAAACATCGTCAGTGTCACTGTTGTGGAGAAAAACCAGTTGATTACTAAGTCTTACCAGTTTTCAAAGCATGACTTAATTGTTGACAAAATACACTCTGCTTTCTGATGTCCATGTTCGGAAATATTAATAAGAAAATTATTCCTTATTTTATGCCCCTATATAACTCTTTCTCACTTTTCCTTTAAAATTCCTTAAATTGAACAGATTTTGTTCTGTCTAGGAGTATTAATATCAAGTTTGGACAACTCATGAGCTGATCGTTCAGACTGAGTCAACCATCATTTTAGTACCTATTTTGTGCACAGAATGCAGGGATCCAAGAAATGAATTATCTTTTCTCTTCTAACTTCTACAGTCTTTTTAGAAAAACAAGATACACTCCCTACCCATCTACTGCACAGCACCCCACATGCAAAGAAATTATCCCTACAGACCTAACTCATAATACCAGAACTGTCTGCCGCAAGGCTTGGTGGAGCAGGTGCTGAGTGCCGAGGAGAGGGCGGCACTTCCTGAGGGGCTAAGCTTCCAGGCATAGCTTGTCTGGTGCCTTGGAGGCTCCTTGAAGTAAGGTCACATGGCTCAAGTCAGATTAACACTTGCGGTGGTCTTGACTCCTTTTCCCCCCTTGAAATGGGGAATTGATGCACCTTAAGATTCGGCTCCCCTGCCCTTCTCTTCACATGCCCTTCGGTGTGCATCCTTGGATTCACCTCCGGCTGAGTGCATTCCCATCTTTACTACTCCTCCCAGCCTCCTGCCTGGACTCCATTGGGACCCCCCCCCCACCAGTTTCAGTATATTCTCACCCAAACTGTCCCTTTTTCTCAGCTTCTCAGCAGCATCACTGAGACTCAGAGCAGTTCTCCTTTTTGGCTCCTTTCTCTTCTTTGTGTCTCTTACATCACTCTCCATGAGTATTTCTTCTCTTCCCTTCCCTTTTCTTCCTTCTTTTCTTTTCTTTTTTCTTCCTTTCTTCCTTTTTTCTTCCTTTTTTCTTCCTTTCTTCCTTTCTTCCTTTCCCTTTCTTCCTTTTTTCTTCCTTTCTTCCTTTCTTCCTTTCTTCCTTTCCCTTTCTTTCTTTCTCTTTCTTTCTTTCTTTCTTTCTTTCTTTCTTTCTTTCTTTCTTTCTTTCTTTCTTTCTTTCTTTCTTTCTTTCTTTCTTTCTTTCTTTCTTTCTTTCTTTCTTTCTTCATGCAATCAGTTTATTTTACTTTTAATATATTCTCAGATGTTCATGGCTAATAATCCTTCTGAAATTGAGCCCCTCAGAAAACCACAAATGGTCACTAATCACATGGCAAGCTTGCCCTTGTATTTACTCTCCAGAGATGAAAATGTAGGGCTTTTTTTTTCTTTCTTTTTCTTTCTTTCAAAGCTTCTCTCATACCTATTTCTGTTTCTGCGTTCCTCCTATCACCTGTGCTGTGTGGGTCCCACTTACTCTGTTTCTAGATTATTACAGTGGTGACCATTTTCCGTCCTGAAACCATTGCTTGCATGACATATTCCTCCCTTCAGAGTTGGTCAGTGATGCCTACATTTCTTATCGCAGTAAGTCTGGTCTCCTCTTGTTGGTCTTCTAACCATCCCCAGGCCTCTTGTTTCCTGTGTAGTCTCTCCTTAAGTGGTGAGGCTCAGCTATCTGGCTCATGCCTCCTTCAGTCAGTCATTCCCTCCCCTTCAGCTGATTCAGACTCCATTCTAAGGCCCAGCTCAACCCTCTTGATCTTTTCTCCTCCAAACTCAATGCTAATTATTTCCTATATAATGTACAAACAGGCTTCCTTTATTAATCCTGGTCTAAATTTGACAATCTAGGGAAGCCATTTTTGCCCACAGCACACAGCATTACGCTTAACATAATGTGTGTCACGAGTGAAAATTTGGGATTTTATCCTTTGACTACATACCCATCAATCTGGGGCTTAAATTTCTATATACTTACCAAATGTAAAATTATCTTGAAACAAGCATTATAATTTATTAACACTTCTCAATAAATTTAAAACTTTATATTACATAATATTGACAGTTACTGGAATAATCACATTCTTATATGGAAATGGGGTATTCACCCCCCCTTACTCTTAGTGGTGTCCGTGTGGACCAGAGGCAGACGTCAGCTACTATTGTGCATGTGTTTTCCCTGTTAATCAAAGCAGTCATCCCTGGGAATAGTTAGCTTTAACGTCACAGGGCCAACTCCCAATGGATGTGTGTGGCGCCGTTTGACAATACAAGCCCCAGGAGATACTGCTGTATCTTCCTCGCCCCTGTTGGCAGCACCTGCCACACCAGGTGCCCTGCACCCTCAGATTCAGAGGTGTGCCATACCTGCTCTCTGGTGTCCAGACTTTCTGCTTTTTGGACTTCATTCAGAAGATGCAGGTTAAGTCCAGACTCAGCCACATATTCCCTGTTGTTCCCAAGGATGCCCTCACCCCAGCATCCTGACCTGCCTGCTCCGTAGGGAGTCACAAGGTCTGGCAGAGAGGAAGGTGTGAGCCCAGTGTGGGCATCCTGCAGCACTGCGCCACGTTGTGCCCATCCTACAGAATGTGCACTCGGCTGACTGCCTTCTAGGCTGTTTCAGGTCAGAGGTCAGCAGTCTTGGTGGCAGAGGTGCTTACAGCTGATCCCACCCCATGGTGCATGGAGCCGCAAACAAACAGACACATCAACTAAACTTCCTTGCTCGGGCATACCCAGAGGTTGACTGTGTCCAGGCAGCTGGAATCTGCGTACCTGAGAAGCATTCCTTCAGGCCAGGGCTCTCTAGCCAAGTACTCTGGGAGTTTAGGAAGAGGATTAGGACCAGAGACTTTGGCTGAATATTCTTTGTGATTCTTAAAAGTTGCTGTGTGATAGATGTAGTCCCTTGTCTATTGGTTTTAAGAAATAAGGGAGGTGGGGTAGACGTGCAGGAGTAGGGGCATCTAATCCTTTCTGATGGTAGCAAAGCTGCTTTTCTGAATGGAGTGTGTGTATTTCCTCTTCAGGACACTTCCACCCCAGGGCACCATGAAATCCTAATGAGCCAGGCCTGAAAACCACTAATGTGTTCCAAGCACATTGCTTTATAATTAAATCAAGTGATCCCAGAAAAGTAGAATGATTGCATGATTAATCATTGGAGACCAAGATGGGCACCCGAAGTGTCCTGATTCCCCGTGTAATTATTTCCTTATGATTGTAGACTCTCCGTGTCTTTCACCACATCGTATCTTTAGTGCTTTTTGAAACATTTTTATCTACAATAAGCCAAATCTCATATGTGCAAAGATGACACACCGTTAATATTTTCAGACAGTGGCTAGGCCAGGATTTCCTTAGTATACATATGAGTCAGTAATCACAGCGTATTTCTGAGCCAAACAGAATGCCTGTTTGTTTTAAACATTTCATATCATGAAGAAGGTTTGCTGTAAGGACATTTATCGCTTTTTAAAAAAGGAATTAAAACTTCTATCCAGAGCATGGTGAAATTTCAAAGCTAAACAAGTTCAGTGCTAGACATAGTTTATATTTTAAATTATAAAATCAATAGAAGTAAAAGTGTCTTTTCATCCTCAGAACAAAGCTTCCATCAGTCATTCTGATTTTCAGCCTCTGTTGAGATTCTGGCAGGGCCTCCCTGAGTGCGTAGGAGGGTCTCAGTGTGTGTCTGGGGCTGGTGTATTCCATGTCTTCTTGCTACTCATACTGTTTGCACACTCTTGAGAAACAGGATCTGGGAAGTACCCCAGGGTCCCAGCAGAGGGGCCTTAGGACCCCAGCGTGCTTCATTGTATCAATACCCTGTTCTCCTGCCTTCATCACACTTCGCCTGTTGATTTGACTATTTTGATCTCCTGCTTATTGCCCCCACCATGCTATGCATTCCCAGAGAGCAGAGACTTCATTTGATCTGTTCATCCCTGGGTCTCTCTAGAACAGCATCTGGAACACGTATGAATAAAGTAAGAATGAGAAATGAATGCAAGAGGGTTTCAGTATTTATCCATGTTGTGCCAGGATGCTAACTTTGTTGACTTGCCTTATTCAGTCGGAGTCCCCTCTGACACTAATTTTGTTTACTGCTTAGGTGCCCTTAAACCATTTATGTCAATGAGTTTATATTCACATAGAATAACTGCATAAGTGTTCTTGTTAAATGAATGAATAACCATATTTTCTTGTTTTTATCTGTCTCTTTCATCCAACGTGGCCAATTTAAATTAGTAATGCCCTACATTCCTAAACTGGTTATAAATCTCAACTTTTTGTTCTATAAGATTTTATTTCAGATCTTAGCTACCTGACTTAAGTCTTTGACCCTTGATTCTAACAGTCTTTATCATATTATTATTCATTTTGTAATCTCAAAAGCCTAGATATTGAGAAAGGGGGCTTAGAAATAACATTAGCTCAAACGGGATAAACCAAACTTCCGTGTTTAAAGTTGCCCAGGAAATAATCAACTTTGGTTGAATATGCTGATTCGTGTCAATTTTGTATGAAAGTTTGGTAATAATAAGTATACTCACCATGCACACCACACTTCCCAGATGCTTTGCATTCTTCTCTGCTTCTCAAGACAGCCCTATAAAGTGTGGCTGGAAGGTTCTGAGGTTGGCGAGAGAACTATTAAAAGATTAAATAACTGAAGTTTGAAAAACTAGTGTAACCTGCTTAAGGAGGCCAGGACTAGAACTTACGTTCCCAGTCTGGTGTATTTTCAAGATACAAAACTGAGAGTAACAAGAAAAGTCAACATAGTTTCCATATGTATCTTTTACAAATTATTTTAGAAATAAAGATAAAAGATCATTACTTAATGAAAATTTTAATATATATGGTTTTGGTAGGGTCTAGTACATAGTGATTAGCTTTCTGTTGAATTGAGTAAAAGGATACATTTGAGCAAATTAGGGCAAAGAAAACAGGTGCTAACAATGACTGGGGGAGCAAACATTTTCAAAAATGTATGCATTAGGTTTACATTTACAAGGTTTAGTCCAAGATAATTAACTTTACACTTTACGCAAACTCTACTGCTTTCCATAAAATCTTTTGATCTTCAGCAAAGAATAATGAGGGTGATCTTAAAATACCGTTAAACTTTTTAGACTTACACAGACTTTAGACTTACAGAAAAATTACAAGATCATATAGAATTCACATATACCCTTCTCCCAGCTTCCCCTAATCATAATAACTACACACTTAACCACAGTACAGTTCTCAAAACCAGGAAGTTAACTTTATAGTGGTGTTTTTAATTCCACACATGTAATTAATGGAAGGAACTAAAGCTAAGCCAATAATTATGTTTATTTATACCACTAATTGTATCATAGTGTCTTACAGAAAATCGATAAATTATTGTTTTAACAGTAGAATAATAAACAGAGCACTAATTCATAAATTCCACCAATTTTTTTTGTTCCTGTCATTCGCTTCTTTGTCTTGAACCATAACATAGTTTTCAAAAGGACTTAGGGAGTTCTTAACTAATAACAATACTCAGATCTGTTGTAAAGGATGTGCTTATTTTGTTCTAAATTCTTCTAGTCTAGCTCAGCAGTGCACAACATCCTATTCTCATGAGAAAACTTTGTAATGACATGACTTCTGTCTAGAATGTGGAACTGAACCTTCACTGAAACTGCTATATGACTAAACCTTATAGATATGTTTTTGGTTGTTCTGTGGGTTAGCAAATCAGGTTGACTAACGTGATGAGTATAACATGACATTATGTCTCTCTTATTGATGAGAAATGGCTACTGAAACAGATACATGAGTATAATTTATAAATGACAAAGAAAAATTTGGAATTACTTGATATTTTGTGGTTTAAGGACAATACTTGAATATGATCTTATGCATGAAAATGCATAGGATGATATTTCTCTTGTTTTAATATAGTTGTTTTCAAGATGAAGATGTTCCAGGGTTGACTCATCGTCTTCAGCATTGCAGATTTGTTCTGGAAGAATATTCCTAAGGGAAAATAGACACATACAAGTCACAAGTGATCCAAGTAATACTCTACCTTCATAACTGAGGAGTTAAGTTTTACATTTGTTTAAAATACTTTTGTTTTTAAAATAAATTTGGATCCTTTCCTTAGTCACCAGAAAAAAAATTTCAAAAACATCAAAGATCTGCATGTGAAAAAATGAAGAAGAAATAGCAGAATAAAGCATGGTCATACCCTGAGAGTGGGGGAAAATCTTACTATTTATGCCTCAAAAACCAAAAGCACTAGAAGAAAAGATTAATAAATTGACTACAGTTTTTTTTTTAATGCAGTTAGGAGACAAATTGCAAGCTAAAAGAGTGTTTGCAACATATATCACGGATAAAGGGCTACTATACAAAGACCTAAAAACCTAGAAGGAGAGGGAAATGAGAAAAAAGAGATACCTGGGTACCAGCTTAGAGAAGAGAAAATGAAATGACATGTAAACATAAAAAGATGCTTAATTTCTTCATAATAAGGAAAATATAAACTGAAATGATACTGGTACCACTCTCATCAGATTTGCACCCCCCTCCAAAAAAAACCCATAAGTTCATTAACATGTTCTGACGATGAGGCTGTGTAGGATCAAACATCACTGAAGAGAATTAAAAACAGTGCAGCCCCCTGGATGGGAATTTGGCAGTATCTAGCAAAATTATGTATGCATTTTATACTTTTCACCCAGCACTTCTAGGGATTTATCCCAAAGTTAGAGTGGAAAAAATACAAAATGTCATTCGAACACAGTTATGCGTTGTGGCATTATTTATAATATAAAAGAATAGAAACAGTCAAATGTCAGTCAGTAGGGAACAGGTTGAATAAAATGTCTCCATAGTGGAATACTATTCACTTGTAGAAAGGAATGAGGAAATTCTGTATGTTACTGATACAGAGTGATATCCAGGATATACTGATAATTTTAAAAAGTAACAAATAGAAAAAATATACACGAGAGAGGAAGAGAAAAATCCTTCTGTGTAATAATTTGTATAATAATTGTGAGGGGGTGGAGAATCTGAATGTGTGTATGTATGTATGCTTATATTAAAAAAAACATTGGTAGGATAAATGGAAAATTAATTTAAAAATTTAACCTATAGGGAAGGATGGAATATGGTATAAGGGACAGGCATAGCAAAGTAATATTAATGAAATAGTAAACAGCAATTCCTAAAAACTAAAACAAATTAAAGACTTCTCTGAATATTAAGTTGTTGACATATTGTTACAGAGAAAATCGCTATATTTAAGTCATGCATCCTTCATGGAACATATTCTAAAGACAAATAGAGCTACCAAAAACATAATAGACTAAATTAAACACTTTTGTTGTTGGCTGTAATAATGATACTATCATTTTGAAAGTATTATTTATATACTATAAGATAATAAACATAAGTTATTGTTGGGAGTCTAGATTTTCAGAGTAAGAAAAACAAGTTTAAAACAAAAGGACTTCTCTATAATGTTAAAATTGAATTAGGAACATTGGTATGAACTCTTCCTTTACGAAATACATGTTTTCTGGCAGTCCACTAAAAACCCTTGAAACAGTACATATTTGAAAGGAATATGGCTGGTGCCCAGACTGGGGCCTCTGAATACTGCTCCCCAGTGAGACGAGCTAGGACTCTTTGGAAGAAGGCTGGCTTAGGTCTGTAGTGGGGAATATAAAAGTGAGCCATCCAGGAGGCCTCTCCGAGGACATAGGAGCCAGTTCAAAGGGCTGCCATTGGCCAAAGATGGGACAGTTTAAGAAAGATAATTGGCAATTGATTGAAACATTCTTAATATATAAAGTCATAAATTCATATTGGTTCTCCAGAGAAAAAGTCAAAAACAAAATAATAAAGCAAAAATATTTAGGCACCAACTTTTTTTCTTTTCCTGAGACAACTACTATGAAAATTTTAATTTATTTTAGTTTTTTTCATTCATGTTTAATGCATATATTTTTTTCCAGTTTTATAAAGATAAAATTGATGTAACATTGTATTAGTTTAAAGTGTGTACAACAGAATGATTCAATATATGTGTATATTGTTGAAATGAAGGCCACCATAAGTTTACTTAACATACATCACCTCACATAGTTACAAATTTGTAACCAACTTCTTACTCTGATGGCCAATTTAAAGGAAAAGAACTGAGCATTTATCCTACCTTTCAGAATAACAAAGTTGCCCTATTTGATAAGAAAAAATTCTTTCCAGAGGACTTCCAGCTAACAAATGTGGAAAGAATGATGCAAATAGAAGGTCACCATTTGTTAACAGCTTCAGGCAACATCATCCGTGAGTGAAGAAATCATTGGTGCAATGGAGGAGAAAGGTTGTAATGGAGGTTATCAGGCCATGACCTCCTTAATCCTACCAGAAGTGGAACAAACATTGTAT
This sequence comes from Vicugna pacos, assembly GCF_048564905.1. NCBI lineage: Eukaryota > Metazoa > Chordata > Mammalia > Artiodactyla > Camelidae > Vicugna > Vicugna pacos. The sequence goes on from NC_132990.1 coordinate 2,229,043, forward strand.
GCCTGTCAATGCAGTGAAATAGGAAGTGTATATAGCATGGCCTATGAAGTATTTTAGCCAAATAAGTTTGACTCTGAATCTTACAAAGCCTTCCCTACCCCCACCTCTTCCCCTCAAAACTCTTGACTCTGTCTGTGTTTTGGTTTTTAGGAGTTTATGTTTGGAATTTTAGAGATAAGTAGAAGAGGAAAGGGGGTGTAATCCTCAAGGGCAGGGCCACAGAGTTCAGGGATCTGCCTCCCTCTTTGGCTGCACAAACAAAGCGTTCCAGATTAATTCTTGAGATATTCATACTTTCTAGGCAGAGGTGATGACTCAGTCGGCAGATGGAACACACACAGAAAAGTGTCCCCAGAAGTGAGGCTAGCTGAGTCTCAATAAATTTATTCAGAATTTTGTCTTCAGAATATCTAGGTAGAAGCCATTTAAGTTTTAGCATATACTTAGCTTTTTTGCTCTAGTGATTAGATTGTTTGAAATTATATATGGAGTTAGGAACAGCACCTGCCCTGAAGCCTCCCTTGGACAAGTCTTTTAAGGTTTTAGATATTATGTAATCATACTCTGCTTTTTCAGTTTTTGACTATGGAAGTTTGCAAACATACACAAAAGTAGAAAAAAATACAATGAATCCTTATGTACCTATGATCACCCAGCTTCAACAATCATCATCATTCACCAATCTCGTTTAATGCAACCTCTTGTCACTTTTTTTCCCCTTAAATTCCAGACATCATGTCATGGTTGTTCAGTCATCTGTTTTGTCACACACAATAGTTTAAATGGATACTTGAAAAAGCCCGATTTTACCGTATCTTGTTGTTGTTCAATCTCAGAAAATGTAGTGCTTTCATTTCTTGTACCCCAGGTGGTATAGATTTTAATTCATTATGATCGAGAAACAGCTCTCGCAGAGAATGGTAAGCCCCGTAGAAGGAGACTTGGTCTATGCCGTCATCCATAAGTTTGTTGAATGACAAGTACAGGTATTCCAGGCCTGGCTCCATGTGGCCAAACACGTAGCCAGGGATACGCTCGATCTGGTTGCCGATGAGCACAAGGTGCAGCAGGGACTTGGGCAGATAGGAGGGGACATGGTAGAGCTTGTTGTAGGAGAGGTCAATCGACTCTAGATTTCTGCAGCAAAGAAAAGAGTAAACGTGGTGGGAACATCAGGGCAGTGACTCTTGGCTCCAGGTTTTGACAGGCCAGTCAGGATGCTCGCCCATTCTCCCGCCAGCCCTCAGTGTGCAGTAATGACTCCCAGTGCGGGTGTGACTCTGTGTGGTCTGGCTGCGTGGCTGGTCACTCTTACCTGGGTACCACACAGCTGATCGAGTTCCATTAGAGAGGAGCACCAGAGCTCAGAGAGAAACACTCATATCCCGGGGGTAATGGTGAGGCCCAAAGAGGTCCCCCAGATATCTCTAAGGTCAGACTTGAATCAGAAGTCAAGTCCACAAAAATTTTTTTAATTAAAAATATTTTAAAAAGAAAAACAGAAATGAAGTCCACAGTCCTAGCTGACATCAAACTGCCTATCTCTAAAACCATCTCTGGTTCCAGCAAGGAAGTAGCCGTGTTGAGGATTTTTGCATTCTTGTACCACATTTGATCTGATGACTTGGGACCTGGGAGTCAGGATGAGAATGAGGGATCGAGAAAAGGTTATTAATTGGCCAGAAGATCTGGGAAATGTGGTGAGCTGCCTGGCTTTTCTCAGAAGCCTCACCTGTGGCTTCTGCCCTCCCCATGAAGACTTTTCACCTGATGAAGACTCAGTTGCCTTGCCACTGCCACATTCTGCTGAACCTAATGGGCCCTTAAGGCCCCTTTTCATCTCTCTCTGTCCTGCTTCTGAAAGATGCTCGTCCCCACTGTGCCACTCAGATCCCTCATTCCCTCCCCATACGACTCCGGATCTGCTCTGGTGCACCTTCTGCCCAGGCTTGACCCGCTTCCCTCTCCGTCCTGATGAGAAAGGCCCCCCACACTTTCCCTTCACTGAGGCTACAGCCCGGGGCCATTGATTCCTCTCCAGAAAGGTGGGCTCCGCTTTCTGCCTCTGCTATCAGGTCACACACTCTCTGGTCTACTTAGTAAGACTTGAGATAGAGAAATAGTTTGCAGGAATGAAGACGGTGTGGTGTGGGACAGTGAAGCATAGTGCTTCGACCTAATGGTGAGGGAGGAGAAGGAAGAAGAGGGCAGCTCCCTTCCTTACTGTGGGTAGGGGATTGCCTTGGTTAAACTTCATGACTGCCTGGGGAGTCAGCAGAGTGTGAGCAGCACAGTGAGCAGACGGCAGGCCACGCTGCTTGCTCAGCACGTGGACGTGGTAGGATGTGTACAGCAGCGGTGGCCATGGCCATGGTAATATCAGTCATACCCTGAATGGTTTGAACTCCATGCATGAAGCCAAGTTGTACGTAGGTTCCCTAAGAAAGGATGCTGTCACCTCCTTCACTTGGCCATGTTCATACCCTGTTGAGTAATGGCAAAAGGAAGAAATCATCTAACAAAGTCAGATTGTACCATATACTTACTCTTGATTTATCCAGGCTAAAGGAGCAATTCTGTTTTCTTCAATTTTATTATAACGTAGTACAATGACATTGATTTTTCTGGTATGATTAAAACAAATTTCAGTTATTTCTTCAATTTGGTTATTTTCTAGGTATAGTTCCTATAATTAAGAGAGGAGACCATTATTTTTCTTCATACTAATTGATAAATATATTTAATTTCACGGAGATTAAAATCATAGCCCATTCTCACTAGTGTTATCTAGAGTCTGGCTATTCTTCCCAAGTGAGTTCAATCTTTTGTTGTCAGATTTTCTAACTAATTGGTAAAATAAAATGTACTGTCATGGAAGTAAGTGGATTTTATTTAATTATTTTTCACTTTAAAATGATGCAAGACATAGGATGCCATAATAATTATATAAAGCTTTCTAATTTACAAAACTTACTCGCCTAAGTTATTTCATTTGGGCTTCAAAACCCTCAAAAATGAGTAGAAATTAATCCCCCTTTAGCATTGGAGAAACTCAGGCCTGGAGAGATGGCAAAGTGTTTCCATGGCTACCCAGCTAACACATGAGTGAATCTCCTGCTGGCTGGGCCCAGCTCTAGTTCAGCCTGCTTCCTACCAGGTCACGCTGTCTGTAATTTTTTGTGGCTCGCATTTTTTAGACTTGCTATTTTATGATTACTTTAATTAAAAGCTCATTAACAGCCTTTATTTAACATCTGGGTGAAGTTTGCTAGAAATACTAGTAAGTTTTCAACAGCTTGCTATCTTCAAGTTACATTCATTTGGCATTACAAGGGATTGCTCACTCAGGGATCTTGCTGGAGTTCAGAAGTAGCATCGGTATCTATATTCACAGCAACTTCCTATTCCTATTGTACTGATTTCCCCCTCTTTGTCATGTAATTTTGGTATTTGTTGGAAATGGGTGCAGTGTTCCTTTAGCTTTTGATTTGTACCTTCATACGTGTTTAGGGGTGAAGTTTCTAAACTTGGTTGTATGTTAGAATCACTTGTGAGCTTTTTAAAGTATAAATTCCAACCTAAATGAACTGTTAGAGCACACTCGTCCATACACTGAAACTGTAGCTAGGAAGCCGTGCACCAGAAGGACTCAGAGCACATGAACCTGCATGGACGGCGCCCCCCGTGCTAGTGAGAGGGTCTTTGGAAAGAGAAACCGGGGATGGAAGGGTTAGACATGGAATATAGACACATTGTCCTTTTGTATTATTCAAGTGTTGTGTGTGTGTGTGTGTGTGTGTGTGTGTGTGTTTTACTGTGTGCATACCTTATCTATTTAAAAATTTAATTAAAAGAAATCATAACTTGTTGATTCCAAACAATCTGATTTAGCATGTCTGGGATAGGTCCAGGAATTTTTATTTCTTTAGAATTCCAATGATTCTGACATAAAGCTAGGTTATGGATCTTTACAATTTTGTTAAATTCTAAAGGTCAATATTAATCTGCAAATAGAAGGAAGAAGTAGCATGGTGGCTGTGGTGGCAGCCGTATCAGATTGAGATTGATGGCCCTCACTTGGGTCACTGGGTCCACCGCCTTGGGGAGCTTCGTCCTGCTGTTTGATTGTTTATGTGGCAGAAACAGAGCTCAGAGGAGGTGTCAGCTGGATCTGCCAGCATCCCTGTTGTTAATGCAGGAAGTCAGAGTGTACACTCAGCACTGAAGGCCCCACAGAGTGCTCCCTTCGTTAAGTGTGTTCCTTGTCACAGTAAGAGAGACCACACGCCTGGGCAGCAGGGACTGCCTCCAGAGGGGAGGGAGACAGGACAGCACTTGGGCCCTTGATGGGAGCTGGTCAAAACTAGTAAGCTGGTGCGGCACCAGGGTAGGGTGGTGCCGGCGCAGTCAGCAGCCTTCTCTGGAGATCATGTCCATCCTTACAGGGTCACTGCTAGTCCCTGTGGGACTCTGGGTGGAGCAGACCGGGATCAACATCACAGTTCCAGCTTGGGACAGTTTAAACTACCTTGCAAATCGAGATGCTTTCTGCAGGTTGTAGTTCCTGTTTGAATTCTTAGTTAATCTTTCCTGTTCTCTCCGCAAGAGCTGTCAGCAGAACTAAGTTTCACTTTATCAAGATTCTCTACTAGTAGTTACAATTTTGATTCATAATCTTGTATGAAAACAGTGCTCAAATTATATAGTAAATTCTGTATATAACACCACAACTATTGAGTTTAATATACATCACAGTAATCTTTTAAAATACGTTGTTTGTTTTGTTGTAGTGTGCTGTATTTAAAGTGTAAAACATTATAAGGAAGATATTGGTACCTCAATAGAAGCAGGAAGACCCTGTGGTATAATTCTAAATTTATTTCTTCCCAGACGCAGGTAGGACAGGCTCTTCAAAGGTTTGAAAGCTAAAGAATTGACATTGGCTTCACTGAGATTGTTTCCTTCCATTTCTAAGGTGACCAATTGATTTAAGTCTATAAAAAATTAAATTATTGGGATATTAGGATAATTAAAAAGCATGTAATCTCCATAGCCTTTCAAAATGTCACATGAAACGTTCAGCTTATTCGAAGGGCTGACGCTGTAGCTGCTTTCTTCGTATCCCCCACAGAACCTTTTCCCCAAGACTTTGTACATCCCAGATGCTTGTTTCAGCCAGGACTCAATGCAGAATGCATGGTTCAGGAGGGGCAGGCATGTAGAGGGATCATTGTGCTGTATGGTGGAAGGTTGTAACCCCCATACAAAAACCAAAAATACCACACACAGAAGAAGAATTGTAGGTAAGTATCACTGATGAACATAGATGCAAAAAGCCTCAACAAAATATTAGCAAGCCAAATTCAACAACACATTAAAAGAGGTATCATTATCTCACACCAGTCAGAATGGCCATCATCAAAAAGTCTACAAATGGTAAACACTGGAGAAGGTGTGGAGAAAAGGGAACCCTCCTATACTGTTGCTGGGAGTGTAAATTGGTGCAGCCACTATGGAAAACTACATGGAGGTTCCCTAAAAAACTAAAAATAGAGTTACCATATGATCCAGCAATCCCACTCCTGGGCAGATATCCAGAGGAAACTAATCAAAAAGTTACATGCACCCCAGTGTTCATAGCAGCACTATTTACAATAGCCAAGACATGGAAGCAGCCGAAGTGTTCATCAACAGATGACTGGATAAAGAAGTTGTCATATATTTATACAATGAAATATTACTTGGCCATAAAAAGAATGAAATAATGCCATTTGTAGCAACATGGATGGACCTAGAGATTATCATACTCACTAAAAATAAGTCAGACAGAGGAAGACAAATATCATATGATATCACTTACATGTGGAATCTAAAAAATGATACAAATGTACTTATTTACAAGGCAGAAACAGTCTCACAAACATAGAAAACAAGCTTATGGTTACCAGAGGGGAAAGGTGGTGGGAAAGGATAAATTAGGAGCTTGGTTTTAACAGATTTCACACTAGTAAAACAGATAAATGGCAAGGTATTACTATATAGGACAAGGAAATGTATTCAATATCTTGTAATAACCTGTAATGGAAAGGAATATATGTGTGTGTATTTATACAAATAACTGAATCACTTTGCTATATACCAGAAACTAACACAACATTGTAAATCAACTATACTTCAAATAGATAAATAAATAAATGAATAAATGCAAGACAATACAATACATTAAAAGGATCATACACTATGATCAAGTGGGATTTTCCCCCGGGATGCAAGGATGGCTTAATATCCACAAATAAATCAGTGTGATACACCACATTAACAAACTGAAGAATAAAAGTCTTATGATTATCTCAGTAAATGCTGAAAAACCTTTTGACAAAATTCAGCATCCATTTATGATAAAACTCTGAATAAAGTGGGTGTAGAGGGAACATACCTCAACATGTATGACAAACCTACAGTCAGTATCTTACATAATGGTAAAAAAATGAGCATTTCCTCTAAAATCAGAAAGAAGACAAGGATGCCCAATCTCACTACTTTTATTCAACACAGACTTGGAAGCCCTAGCCACAGCAATCAGATCAGAAAAAGAAATGAAAGGATTCCAAGCTGGAAAGGAAGAAGTAAAACTGTTTGTAGACGACATGACTGTATAAAGAATCCTAAAGACTGGCACCAAAAACTGTTAGAACTAGTACATGAATTCGGTAAAGTTGCAGGATACAAAGTTAATATACAGAAATCTGTTGAGTTTCTATACACTAATAACAAACAATCAGAAAGAGAAGTTAAGATAATGGTCCCGTTTCCAATTGCACCAAAAAGAATAAAATACCTAGGAATAAATCTAGACAAGGAGGTAAAAGACTTGTACTCAGAAGACTTTACGACACTGATGAAAAAAATTAAAGACAACACAAACAAATGGAAAGATACCATGTGCACGAGCTGGAAGAATTAATACTGTTAAAATGGCCATACTCCCTAAGGCAATCTACAGATTCGGTGCAATCCTTATCAAAATACCAATGGCATTTTTCACAGAACTGGGACAAATAATTCTAAAATTTGTATGGAAACATAAAAGACCCTAAATAGCCAAAACAACCTTGAGAAAGAAGAACAAAGCTGGAAATACCATACTCCCTGGCTTCAAACTATACGACAAATCCACAGTAATTGAAATGGTGTGGTCCTGGCACAAAAACAGCCTCATAGATCAATGGAACAGAATAGAGAGCCCAGAAATAAACCCAGGCACTTACGGTCAATTAATCTGTGACAGAGGGAGGCAAGATTGTACAGTGGGTAAAAAGGAAAGTCTGTATAAGGAACAGAAGCCAGAGGAGGGAAGGGGTGGGCCGGGTCACCCCGCAGAGGCAGCAGTGGCCAAGCAGGGACTTTGAACACACGTGAGAAGTGGAAGGTTGTAGAAGATCATGTGGAATACTTGCAAAGACAGATAGATATGAAATGGCAGCATAATCAGGGATGTATGAGAAATATGATGCAACAAGGGGTTCCTTTTTGCAGGACGCAGAAAGAGCAGTCTTTGCTAGCAAACCTTCAGTCTCTGAACAGCAGTGAATTCCCATCTCAGTGTTCATTTTCTGGCAAAGAATACAGCCAGATGGACATTTTTGAAAGGAGAATGATCACAAATCCTCCACACATTCGGACTGAGCTACCAAGAAAGGCCTTTATACAAACAATTTTTTTCTAAACTGTTTCTACCAGCCTCAAGAGTGCTCCAAATCAACTGAAAACTGCAAGGGGGATGGACAACTCGGCAGTGATGATGGATACCCAGAGGCATCTGAGTCAAACATTCAGGGAGTAACTTTGGAGTCAGTTCAGTGGCCAAGGTTTCCAGGATGGGGGTGTTTTCATTTTCAACTCAGGTCATGGGTATTGCAGCGAAATGCTCTGTGCAACTCAGTTCCTGCTCTTAGGCATATCAGTGAGGCAAGACACAGTTGAAGCATGAACACAAGACAGTACCATCAGGAGTGCAGATCATAGATTGTAGAAGGTGACAAGGAGGAGACGGCAGTGTGGACTTGAGTGGTGTGGAAGTGTGAGTGGGGCTACATTCCCATGATAGATGAACATAGAACTGGGAGGATGAGGCAGCCAGGTGAACACATGGAAGTATGAACCCACGTGGTGTGCTCAGAGTGGGAAAGAGACCCGCTGTGGAGCGGCCCACCCACAGGTGGGGATGAGGGTTGCTGAGGGGGCGGAGGCGGGCTGTGCAGGGCCTCTGTGCACAGGACGGCCTGGCTTTCCTCCTCTAGGCAGCAGGAAGCCTCTGGACAGAGAACAGTGTGACAAAACAATCTAGTGGTGGTATTTAAGATCAGCTAAAGGGTGAAGAGACAGGAAGTATGAGGCCAATTAGTAAACAATGATAAGTGGTTCTATTTCCTCATATAAACAAAACTTTTTTTTTTTAGGGCTTGATAGCTCATTTCTTTCTTTTTCTCCAAAACTCTTTAATCTCCAAAGCTAAAACTGTTCCAGCATGTTTATCTTGTACATAGTTGAGGTTTTGGAATGTAATAGAAGTTTTTCAGAGAAAGATAGATATTAGAGGTACACTAATGGTCATTATGTGATCTCACAAGAGAGAGAAACATAACACACAACACAAATGAATGATACTAAGCATTACTTTACAGTTATTCTCTGGTTTATGTGTAAGAAACATACATGGTATGTATGCTCAGACTGTGGCGGTGCGAGAGGGAGCAAGCCAGGAGGCCACTTCACCCTGGACCACAGTCAACCCTCCGGGAATATGGAAATTTTTTCAGGAAGGCGAAGTGCATGTGGAGAAGCAGTTGTAGTAATGTGTGAGAGCACCTTCCAAGTAAGGACTTGGCACGCATCATTTTGATAACACAACCAGAAGTACCATCTCACGTGTGGTACATATTCTGCCCAACACCTGTTCTAAACTAAGTGTTCCTTTGGTCTGTTTCACCTAGCAGTTAGAAATCCAGCTCTCTGATATCTTACCATATGACAAAAGCCCTTCACAATTTATGTTTATTGATGTTTTTCATGTGTATTGTGAAATCCATCTGGAAATAGAGTATTTCCATAACTCTATAATCCTCAGAGTTGGCAATTCTCATTATTGTTTTTTTCCCATCGCCAGAAGTGGTATGTTGCTATGAAGTTTTTGGAAGAATGAAAGGAAATAATTTAATTGTTTTCCTTTCAAGGTTAGAGTTATCAACATCCATATAAATATATTTCAAATCAAATAAGCAAATAATGTTGAGCACTATACCTCAAGAGCTACACTAGTTTTAGGAAGATAAAAAGAAAAATTAGGCAGTCTTTGTCTTAAAGAAGCATATAATCTAACCAAGGACATTAGCTAAAATTCATAAAAAGTTAAATATAATACTGTCTCTTTTATACAGAGTTTATAATATGACAACTTCAGTTATCCAGCTCAGTCCAGAAACAGTCATAAGAAGAGTCAGTTCCAGTTGTATCAAATGTGCAGAATGTGGGACACCCTCACTGAAGCCCATCGGTGGGAAAGCCAGGCTGTCATGGCAACCAAACACCCACGCACATCATTTGCCCTGCTCTGTGGGATTCACGTACCTCACTGACACACAAGCACCAGAACTGCCAGGGCAACTGTCAAGAACAAGACTGTCAACGCCAAAGTGACTGCCATAGACGTCGTGTGCTCAAGTTTATGCACTGTGATTGCAGGACAGCCCCTCAGCCTCGCATGGGCTGCGCATTTACTTCTCTTTATACATGAGTCTCGTGTGCCAACACAGGACAAATTAAGACAGCAAAACGTGTGCAGGCAGTGGGAGTTGTGGGTTGGGCGCATTGAGCATCTGAGGTATGTTCATGGTGCTGTGTTACCACCACCAGCAACCGCCAAAAACACCGGTACGGACACAGCCCTGGAACACATGGCTGTATGGGGGATGTTAGTGTCACTCTTAGGATATTATGGGTTTGTAATTCAGTTATTATATTCGGAATGATGAAACCCTGAAATCACTGAAAATTTACAGAATACTTATTAAAGACAATGGGCAGTTTAATGTACATTTTAAAAAGTTTTCACCAGCCAGTACTAAAATAAGTTTTATCAACTTAAATAGTAACGTGACCTGAAAAATTTTACTGGCTATTTATTTAGCAATAATTCAAGTAAAATTTCCACACAACTACAAAAGAAAGATTATAAAGACACATATCATAAAGCCAAGTGTTAAATACCTGATAAACTTCCTTCATCGATAACCTGAAGTTTGTTCTCATTGATTTTAAGTTCTTCTAATGTAGGTGGTAGCTCTGATGGAATTGCAACCAAGTTGTTCCCATCCATACTCAGGCGCATTAAATTCTTTAGATGCTTAAAAGGCAAATCTCAAAATTACGTTTTTTACCTTGTCACAGATATACAGTCACATGTCTCACTTAACAATCAGTTTGCAGTACCAAAGTCTCACAAAGAACCTGCACTTACTCAGGATTGGAAAGAATCTCCATATTCTTCCTGCTAGGTAGATGTTGGTCCTATTAATAGCATTTATTCCCTGGTATTCCCAGTAACCTACATTTGATGATTTTGCATCATGCTCACCCATATTTTTATTGCGGTTTTAGTAAGCAAGAGAAAGGTCCTATCACCACTGGATGGTCATACTTTCCTAGACTCCAGGTTTTCACTTCTCAGCAGCAGACATAAAGTAAATTAAATCATACAGCCATCTCCTAGTAATAGATGCTAACGAGACGGCAATTTGAATCCTTTCCATGTAGTTGTAAACTTGTGTTTTCTATCTATACTAAGTAGAAATAGAGCCATAAAATAGCACCAATTGTTGTAATTCTTCAAATCTAAATGCTGTGAATATCACAGACTATTTCTATATGGTACCCAAATAGTTTTGACTGTCTGGAGAGTGCATTTCCACATTTGTGGCAACATGCTTGTTGGCCAGACTAGCCTGCACTGCCGACGTTGCCGAATGATTTACTTCAGTGGTGCTCAGTCAGTTTCAGCAGTTTGGAAATGGGATAGAGAATCCCAAAACAAGAAAAGGAGGTTATTTCCTGCAGTGTCCCCATTTTGTTTTATCAAATACAAGAAATGCACAAGTCCCAGCCGCTGTTTTATCTAGCATGGGGCAAGACTCCAGTCTTTGACACGAACGTGGACACCAGGTGTCTGGAGCTCTCTCATCTATAGCCCAGAATCTAAATGAGAACCGGGAACTCAGCTTGTAAGAGGCCAGTGATTTGTCCAAAGAGTGGGCAGAGGACCATCCAAGGGGTTGAAGTTTGACCTCCTGGAATGGAGTGTATTTCACTTGGGCTTCTTTAAGCGTACACATTTATGAGTATTTGTTTACATACACAAACCCCTCCTTTCTTACTTCTGCCTTTGTTTCTCTGAAAGTCCTTGATACCTTCTTTTCTCCCTCTGAGAAGAAAATTTTGGTTAAGTATGAGTCTTTCAAAGGTTTATTCTATGCTATTTCCTGTCTTCCCCCTTTCCCCAACCTATCCCCATGTTAATTTTCATCTGATCCCATTTGTTTTTCCCAAACCCTCTCCTGATGATACATATTTTATCAGATTTTGCAGGTAGCACAAAATAAGGAAGCTCTGTCTTGCTGGCCTGAAAATGTTAATAGAATTTCCAGATAAACTTCCCTTTTTTCCCAGAAATACCTCATGTAGTAAGAGACTGTATTTCAACATGTTTTCAGCTACTTGAGGAGAAGCTCCCCTATAAATTCAAAACATTAGTTTTGTCATTGATGCTGTGTGAGTGCTCTTAGGGCAAAGCATGGAAGAAAACAGCTAGAAACCTGTAAAACAACAGACTATATTCAAGAGAAAACTCGAATCCAGTTTGGGGACAACAGAGAGGAAACTTACTTAGGCGAAAACTCCAGTAAAACATTTTACTTTTCCTTCCCCTTCCATCTCCACCCACGGCCAGTGCAAGTGATGGGAGAGCCATCCAAATGGACCATTAGAAATCAGAGTGTGTATTTACCTTGAATGCTTTTGGACCTATACCTGAAGAGGTGATATTATTTCTGCTCAGATCAAGCCTTTCCAAATTCGGTAATCCATTAAATGCTTCATCCGGAATCGAGGTGATAGAGTTACCTAGGACACGAAGCAATTGTGTGTTAGGACTATGGTGCCTATAAGTACATGTATACATGCACATGCATAGACAGCAAAAGAGAGCTTTATGTGGAGGGAAAGGCAATACTTACAGCAAGGACAACATACATAAGAAAATGAGTATTTAGAAGAAAAACAAGACTGGAACTAGACTATTTCATACGGTCAAAAGTTTCACTCTAAGGACCTGTCATGTTCTAATACATCATATTTTAGATGAAGCTGCTTAAAAGAGCCAAAATGTGGCTTGCTAGAAAATTTTGATAGCATTATGCATTTCACAACAAAGTTGTGCTTATGGAAGGTGATACAGAAACTGATTTTTATAGTTCTTCATATTTTCCGTTGGCACTTCCTGGGCCCTGGACCAGAATTATGCTGTTTTGATCAGTGAAATCCTGGGCATGTCACTTACCTTCTCTGAGCCTCAGTGTTCTCAAAATAAGAAGCTTCGGGAGATTATCTCTCAGATCGCCTCCAGACTGATGTTATAATTCTGTGACTTCAATCTATAAAAGTTCCTGAATGCCTTAAATTTACAGGGATTTTAGCTTGACATTTAGTTAAGTACAGTAGTTGATTGTTTTAAACCTAGAAAATGAGCTTACTGGAAATGGTGAGTACTATTAAAAACCGCATGGTGCCCTTCTTAAAAAAACCTAAATTCTGTGACTGAGCACAAGTCATTCATCTTTTGTAAAACTTCAGACTTTAACAAATTGGGTCTTTCTAAGGCAGAGCACACCTGGCATGAAGGCCATAGGAAGAGGGGGCGTCACTGGAGCAGTAGGCTCTGGGCATGAGAGGAATTCCTTAGAAAGTCATGTGAACATGATGTCAGGAAGGCCAATACACCAGAAGTGTCCTATTGCAGACTGGCCACCCTGAACACAGGTGTCAGGCTGGGTCTATGAGAATTTATTCATATGATTATTTATTATTTCTGTGACTTGCCCCGAGACACATCTGAAGCCCCCAACTCAGACTCTCTCACCCCTGAATTTTGCTGTATCACTCAGCAGTCCCACTCTTGGGACTTAGGAAAGAAAACTTGGGTCCACATAAACATCTGTATGTGGATATTTACAGCATCTGTGTACATAATTGCCCCCAACTGGAAATAACCCAGATGTCCTTCAGCTGCAACCAATGCAGACGTCCACCCCAGCAATGGAAAAATGACTCAGAATTACTGATAAACACCACAGCTCAGCAAGCTGCTGATAAACGCAACACCCTGGATAGCCCTCAGAAGCATTATGATAAGGGAAAGAAGCCCAACTGAAAAGGCTATATTGTGTATGATCCCATGTCTGTGACATACTGGAAAAGGTACTGTTGAGACAGAAAATATCAGGGCTGGTGGAAGGAGGGACATGAGGGAATTTGGGGAGGTGTTGGAAATGTTATATCTTGATTATGATACTGATTACATGACTCTGTGTATTTGTCAAAACTCAAAGAATAACATGCTAATAATAAGTTTTACTGTATATGAATTTTACCTCATACCGCTGACTTCAGAAAAAAGCCAGTGGGAAATCGCGATTTCATTTGGAGAAATTTGTTTTATCGTGCTATTCTGCAGCGAACTTATCTCTTTTGCAAAGTTTATGGGTTTGAAGATTGTGAAATTAGTCTTTTTAAGAGTCAAGTTATATTATAAAATTAAAATATAACATTCATAGGGCAATGAGAGTTAAGCACAAAATAAAACAGAAATCAACATCTCTTACCAACAAGCTCCAGGCTTGTTATCTCTGGTGCTGTTAGCGGTGGTACCTGTGTGAGGGCGACGTGGTTACAGGTGATGGTTTTGTAGGACAGAGAGCATCTGCTTGGCAGAGGCGGTGAGCCTCTGGGAGGAGCTGGGATTGGGAGTCGAGAGGGCGTCCTGAACACATCTCCTCTGACGGTGTCATAGTCGTCCTCGTCCTCGTCCTCGTCCTTCTCCTCGTCCTCCTCATCCTCCTCGTCCTCCTCGTCCTCCCCCTCCTCCCGTGCTGGGTTTCTGTGCTGATGGGCCTGCCTCCCCTCCTCTCCAGGTCTCTGCTCACCCCTGTCTCTGCTCTGCCCCTCCGTGGGAGGCCTCCCCCAGTCTTCAGGTCGAGGGGTCTTTTTCTTTTGCTCCCTATCTTCATCTTGTTTAATTTCTTCTTCATCCTCCTCAATTTGAAGCTCCTCTTTTCTCAGTGCTTGATCCATTTCCACCCAAGGAGGTGGCTGTTGCTTATGAAGGAAACTGGTAGGTTCGCTTTGTTCTGAAGAATCACCAGAAAATTCAGTTCTGTCATTTAATGCTACACCACTGAGGAGCAAATAGGAGGCTACTGACCACGTAAGGAGAAGACAGCAGGGGCAAGTTGTGGTATTAATGAAAGGAAAAAATCATAGTGAAAATGAAGTTAGTAAATATTATTCCCTCCAGGTACATCAGTGCAGTTCATTTTATTTTATTTTATTTTTTTACTTTTTAATTTTTATTCTTGGAGGGAGTGGGCAATTAAGGTTTATTTATTTTTATTTATTTTTTTAATTGAGGTGCTGGGGATTGAACCCAGGACCTTGTGCAAGCTAAGCCCACACATAGGAGTGCAGTTTAAACACTAAATGCATCTTGAAAATTTTGCGTGAATAGTTTTAATAGAAATAAATAAACTTTATTTCTGTTGCGTAAGATGTTATAGACAATTCTTGTTTTTCCTGTGAGCCTTAATATTTATTTTTACTGAAGTATCATGCTACCTGGTAACTAAAGAAGGGAATAATATTGTCATGTTGCAAAATGGCAAGCAGCCCTATTGTGAGATTGCAGTATAATCAGGTGTGTTATCTTTATAATACATACTGTCCAGTTAATTGGGGTTATTGATAACATAAGAATTTGTACACTGTCAGACATTTAAAAAAAAAGTGAAACCGGTATATATTTTACTTGTTTATGGTAGTGAAATCATCTTTTGTTCTGTATTTATTATATTTGTCCAATTTTCTTTCAGCTCCATGAGCCTAAAAGCATCCTCTGAAATTCAGAATTGTAGTAAATTCTCCTCTTTTTCCCTCCCAGACTATGTATTTAAATCATTTTTGACTGCTTGAGATCTATGGAAGACGTCCTGGACTTAAATGGTGTTGTTTTAGCTTTGATATAGGCACGAGAGTATTACTATTATTCCATGATGATGAGAGGATCATACATAATAGTAGAAAGTTTATCTACATTTGTGTTGAGCCGATATTATCTTTGGCAGAAAGTGGGGAAGCCTTGACAAAGACCAGACTTCGGACTCACCCTCCGAATGAAAAGTTTCAGGGAGAAGTGAGCTCAGTACATAGATTTTCTTTTATCAAAATGTAAAAATTTACTTAATCATCTCCATACCCTTATTTCATGCCATATGTAAATCACCCCAGAAAAGAACTCAAAATATAACTACTTGAAGGAATTACTTGAGATTTCAGTTCAGTATATATTATAAAGTCAGTGAGTTATTTTTTTTCGCATCTCTGATGGAACATGCAGAAGGAGAATAGGGGAAAAAATTAGCAAAAGGAAACTAAAGCTATCATATTGAAACGTTTAAAATCTTTCCTGTATATCCAAGTTCATTTTTCCAAAATAACCACAGCGTTTCAAAATAATAGTTCAAGTCCATTGGAAAATATCTGAGAGTTTCTGGATCTTGCTTTTGTAAACCTTGTGTTTCATCTCCCAAGAAATCAGTATCATTAAACATTTCTATTTTCTAACATTTTTAGAATTCATAATATCTTAGTAAAATAATCGGTAGTACACACCAAAATATAATCCCCAAATATTCTAAAGATCTTCCTGGCAGGAGCCTTTTGTGGACAATTACCCTGTGATCATTCTGTGTGCTTGAAAACAGTCTACCTTGGTCATAAACAACAGAAGCATCTCTATCCCTTTTTGTAAAATTATTTAACATATATTTATTTGTTCATTTCATAAAGTATTGGCCAGGCTTTTCTTGGAGGAGTCCTGAGCCTCCCTCCTGAGGGTCCATCAGGTTATGAGCCTTAAAGGATAAGAGATGGTGAGCAGCCCAATAAAGCCTTGTGGTGTGATCTTTCGGGCACAGCAGTGCCATAAAAGAAAGCCACTGCTCCAGGGCCATGTTCCTTTAGAACTACCTGAGCAGTGATGCCTGCTCATAGACTGGGAGAATTGGGCTTTACTCTCTCTAGATGCAAACCCCTCCTCCCTTTGTTAACCATGGGTTCTTCATCTTCATTTGGGTTGATGAGCTTCACGTGGAGTTGAATTAAGTGAGATAATGCCTGTGAGGGACTAAGCAGTGCTCTTCACGCATACTAAGGACGTGGGAGCTGTTGGCTGTGGTAATTCTGTCACTGCATCTCTAAAGTTGAAGAGTCAAGCGTGGCATGTGATCTCATCCAAGTTTACTCATTCTAATAGAGAGAGAACTCTAAAGCCAAGATCTTTTATGTCTCTCTCTTACTGTACGCTTTCCCAAAGAATTTCCATGTTTATTGTTGTGCCAGTATTTTAAATACCCTGATGGCTAGTTTACTGTAATTTAAAACCTAAGTTAATGACAAAGTAAAACAGATGAGAGTCAAAGACCAAGTCATGCGATATTTTGTTTAGGCTAAATATTTATACCAGTATCTGAGCAGACCGGGCAGCATTCTCCTTCAGGTATAACTGTTTGGGGGCACGTCTGAGGGTGGCACTTGGTTTCATCACAAAGGACCCTTCCATTCGAGCAGAGGCAGGTGGTGCAGGGCTCGGGAGACCATACGGCTCTGTTATACATGGTCATCCCATTTACCAAACAGCGTCCTTTCTTTCCTAGGAGAGAACAGCAACACATTTAAATTCCTGTCTGGTTACTAGCACCTGTGAATGGAAGTGAGCCCAGTGTGCAGCCCAGTGTGACAGACCCATGCAAAAATAACATTCTGTGTTCATTCCTGCACAGGGTAAACGTATCTCACAGGTGTGACCCTCTGAAATGCTTTTCACATGCTCTACTCTCAACCCGTCTGACTTAGAGTAACTTCCTCATGGTAACTGGACTCTGTGAATTGCGTCTGTCAGGATGGCTAAGTTACACAGTAGCATCAAACAGCCCCCAAATCTCAGTTATTTCTTGTTCATGCTGTGTGTCTAATGTGAGTCGACAGGAGCTCTGTTCCTTCTAGTTAGGACAAACAGTAGGCTTCATCTCCAAGCAGGCTGTCCCGATGGCCACAGCAGTGGGAATGTGACATAGCAAATCACACACAAGCTCTAAAAGTGTCTAATTATGTTGACCAAAGCAAATTACATGGCCACATCTAACTTCAGAAGAGACAAAGCAGTGTAGTTCCATCAGGTGCCAAACAGCAGAGGTCTGGAACAGCACTAATGATGAGCAGGCCCACATTGTACCCTTCCCAGTGTGCAGAGGGAGAAAGTGAAAGCAGACAGTATTCTTGTGGTGCCTCTGACACTGAATTCTCAATGAGACATTGCAATTATCTCTTTTTTTAGAATTGTTGTTATTATTGAAATATAATTCAAAAGCCATAATACTCACCCTTTTAAAGTACACAGTGCAGTGGGTTTTATGATATTGTTTCCTCTACATACAGGATTGTAGATACCTGGATAAGTGTGTTGACTAAGCAGGCCATTAGACAGCCAGTTTGAATATTAAAGGGAATGTTTTCCTTCCAGCCCTAGTGTTATACCTGATAACTCTTCTCCATCTGATGAGCAGCTGTCCTGAACTTCCACCTGGAAGTCAGCTCTCACATCTGTCCCCTTCTTTCCCTCACCACTATGCCAGCCCAGTTCAGCTCCTTCCCATCTCTTGCAATAGACTAATCCCATCCATCCAATTCCTCCCCTGGAGAAAAACAGATACGTGAGTTTTCTCCTGATTATCAAAGTACTATCCTATACCAAAATTCCAACAGCCTTTTTGCAGAAATGGAAAGGTTAACCTTCAAATTCATATGGAACTACAAGGGACCCCAAATAGCCAAAAAAAAATCTTTTAAAAAAAATTTGAGACCTCACACTTCAGCATTTCAAAACTTACTACAAAGCTTCAATAATCAACTTATGCCAGGATTGTACTGGCAAAAGGCTAAACATATAGACGAGTGGAATATTGAGAGTCCAGAAATAAACCCATGCATCTATGGCCAGTTGATTTTCATACATATAAAATCAGTTTACAATGTTGTGTCAACTTCTGGTGTACAGCACAGTGCTTCAGTCATACATGAACATACATATATTCATTTTCATACTCTTCTTCACCATAAGTTACTACAAGATACTAAATATAGTTCCCTGTGCTGTACAGTATAAACTTGTTGCTTATTTATTTTATGTATAGTAGTTAGTATCTGCAAATCTCAAACTCCCTATTTATCTCTCCCCACTTCCTTCCCCCTCTGGTAACCATAAGTTTGTTTTCTATGTCTGTGAGTCTGTTTCTGTTTTGTAAATAAGTTTGTTTATCTTTTTTTTTTCAAGATTCCATATATAAGTGGTATCATATGGTATTTGTCTTTCTCTTTCTGGCTTACTTAACTTAGAATGACATTCTCCAGGGCCATCCATGTTGCTGCAAATGGCATTATTTTATTACTTTTTATGAGTGAGTAGTATTCCATTGTATACCACATCTTCTTTATCCAGTCGTCTGTCAATGGACATTTAGGTTATTTCCATGTCTTAGCTATTGTAAATAGTGCTGCTATGAACATTGGGGTGTATGTATCTTTTTGAATTAAGGTTCCCTCTGTATATGTGCTCAGAAGTGAGGTTGCTAGATCATATGGTTAAGTCTGTTTTTAGTCTTTTGAGGAATCTCCATGTTGTTTTCCATAATGGCTACACAAAACTACATTTCAACCAACAGTGTAGGAGGGTTCTGTTTTCTCCACAGCCTCTCCAACATTTATTGATTGTGGACTTTTGAATGTGAGGTGATACCTTGTTGTAGTTTTGATTTGCATTTATCTGATAATTAGTGATATTGAACATTTTTTCATGTGCCTATTGGTATGGCCAATTGATTTTTGACAAGAGTGCCAAGACTATTCAATGGGGAAGAAATCATCTCTTCAACAAATGGTACTGGGACAACTGAATATCTATATACAAAAGAATGAAGTTGCCCCCTACCTCATGCCAAATATAAAAACTAACAAAATGGACAAAAAACCTAAATTTAAACTAATAAAATAAAGCATGACCTTAGATTTGGCAATGGATTTTTAGATTTGACTCCAAAAGCACAAACAACAAAAGAAAAAACATAAATTGGACTTCATCAAAATTAAAATTTGATGCAACAAAAGACATTGTCAAGAAAGTGAAAGGACATTGTACACAATGGGAGAAAATATTTGCAAGTCATATCTGATAAGGGTCGAATATGCAGAATATACATAAAGAACTCTTGTAACTCAACAAGAGAAAGACCAACCCAAATGAAAAACGGGCAAAGGGCTTGAGTAGACATTTCTCCAAAGAAGATACTCAATGCACAATAAGCACCTGAAAAGACGTTCAACATCATTAGTCATTAAGGAAATACAGATTAAACCACAATGTGATACCACTTCACATCTCCAAGAATGACTGGCTGTATTTTTAACATGGAAAGTAATGGCAAGTATGTGGAGAAATTGGAATCCTTGAATATTACTGGTGGGTATATAAAATTGTGTAGCCTCTGTGGGAAACATTTGGCAGTTTCTCAATAAATTAAACATAGAATTACCTTATGGCCCAACTCCAAGGTACCTGATATTCCACTTGTAGGTGTATATCCAAGGGAACTGAAGTAGAATTAGAAATAGAACTGAAATAGTGGGGAGGGTATAGTGCAGTGGTAGAGTGCATGCCTAGCATACATGAGGTCCTGGGTTCAATTCCCAGCACCTCCATCAAGAAAATAAAATAATAAATAAATCTAATTAGCTCCCCACCCCCCATCCCCCCCAGAAATAGAACTGAAATAGAAACTGAATAGAACAGAAATAGGAATTCAAATAGGAACTTGTACACAAATGTTCATAGCCGTGCTGTTCACATTAGCCAAAAGGTAAGTACAACCCAAATATCCATCTGTGGATGAAAGGATAAACAAAACACGGTATTTCTCTACAATGGACTATTATTCAGCTATAAAAATGAAGGAAGTACTGACACGCTACATCATTGATGAACCTTGAAAACACTACACCATGTGAAAGAAGTCAGACACAAAGAGCCACATATACGACTTTTTATATGAAATCTCTAGAATAGGCAAATTCATAGACAAAGAATAGCAGTTGCCAGGGACTAGGGGGTAGGAGAAAATGGGGTAAAAATGTATGCAGTTTCCTTTTAGGGTGAAGAAAATGTTCAGGAACTAGATAGACGTGATGGCTGCACAGCATTGTGAATATATTAAATGCCACTGAATTGTATACTTTAAAATGGTTAAAATGGTAAGTTTTACTGTATGTGTATTTTACCGCAATTTTTTTTAAAAGTTCAGTAAGACCATTGGAAAATATTTTAGGACCATTTAGAAATGTTTAGTATGCATCTTTTATATTTTTTAATGCACATCCCCTACATTACATATTTTTAAATATTTAAGATCACATTATGCATACTACTTTTCAGACTTTTCATTTTCTGTTAGATCTTGGATATACCGTTCTGCTTAACTAGGGAAACTGACTTCATCATTCTTTAGCAGTTACGGGTATCCTGTAATTATCATTTTAGACTTCCCTGCCTCCGGGCTCGCTCTTTTCCCAATCACGCTGTAAATGTGACCCAAATTATCTATTTTCAGGATAATTGTATGTTCAGTTAACTCCATGGAAATACCATCATTTAGAAGCATTTGATTTTCTGGAGACAATGTATGAAGTATTGGCCACAGAATATTATGTGGTGATATTTTTCATTTGTCTTTTGAAAGATTTATGTAATGGTGACACATGCATAATATCATTATTTTTTTCTTCCAAACCTGGAAAAATGTGACTCATCAAATATTATTGTTTAAAAATGCCTAGTTGAAATCTTTAGAAGAATTTCCAATCCTTTCAAAATTCAGTTTTGAAAATTCAGTAGTTTTGGTCTACATGATGTACATTCAGTGGCTCAATTCCATTTTTGGTTGAAAACATTTAATCGAGATATGTTCATTGAATCATCTGAGTAATGTGTTTCTATATCCTAGATGATCTGTCCTCATAAATGAACCAGCAGTTTTACAAATTGACATGTATATTGCTGTATTATGATTACAGCTATTTAAAATACATGGCATTGGAGGGGGGAGGATGTATCTCAGTGGTAGAGGGCATGCCTAGCATGCACGAGGTCATGGGTTCGATCCCCAGTACTTCTGTTAAATAAAAAATAATAATAAATAAATAAACCTAATCCCCCCAAAAAAGAAATAAAATACATGGCATAGTAAACAGACTAGAAATAATAAACCAAAATAGTAACTATAGTTTTATAAATATAGTTGTTGGATAACTAATATTTTTTGTTTCCAATAATTTTGTATTATTAGTATGTTCTGTAAATGTTTTTCTAAATTATTTCAGAATTTATCTTAGATTAAATCAAAAGACAATATAAATTTTTTTTTTGGAAAATTTTCTTCATGGAGGTTTTCTTTCTTCCTCTCCCTTACTGTTTTCTTACCTGGTAACACATTATAGCTTGATTCTACTCCAGGCACACTTAAAAAGGATTCAAACTTTTCTTCTGTGCTATAATCCAAGTTAACCACGGGAAGTGTTGCGGCTGGTGTAACGATCCTCATTTGCTGAATTCCAAGCTGCCTGCTGACTCTGTGCGTGGGCAAGGTACTTTTCCTCGATCTTCTGTAATACATCTTCCTTCTTTGCTTCCTAGAAGTTTCTTCATTTTGTCCAAAGTCGATTTGAAAAACGAGAAGTAGCAGAAAACAATACAACCCTGAAAACTTCATGCTTGCTTTTTCACCATTTGACTCCTAGACTGAGAATGAAACAGAGTTTAGGAGTTAATGACTAAATTTCTTCCTATGAAAATTGGCTTATAATTGCCTGTATCCCTCAGCAGCACATCTTTGAGAAATAATAGATACGATATATGAGCTCTATGCCATAGGATCACTGCCAAATCAACATTTAGAATTTTTCTATCAGAATCCAAGAACTTTCAGTGTCTTATCTTTATCTCTAGACCAGGCATGATCAAACTTTTTCTCTGAAGAACCAGACAGTAAAAGATCTTAGGCTTTACAAGCCACGTGTTCTTTGTTATAGTTACCCCAGTCTTCCCTTGTAACATCAAGGCAGATGATTTGTACACCAACAGGTGTGGCTGTGTTCTGATGGAACTGTGTTTACAAAAACAGGCGGTGGGTCAGACTTGGCCCCCAGGCTGGAGTTTGCCGACCCCTCTCGGGACCACTGTGTTGTATGTTTTCAGAGGTTACTCAGAAGATGTGTCTCCACCTTTCTGCCGAGTCGTTCTGTGACTAACATCATCCACAACTCATTTTCCC
Organism: Vicugna pacos; assembly: GCF_048564905.1. Taxonomy (NCBI): domain Eukaryota; kingdom Metazoa; phylum Chordata; class Mammalia; order Artiodactyla; family Camelidae; genus Vicugna; species Vicugna pacos. Next base: position 2,251,800 of record NC_132990.1, read on the forward strand.
AACTCTTCTATTTTGTTCTTTTATTCTCTAGTGTTATAGATTCCTTTGTCTGGGGTAGGGGAGGAGGGAACATGATTGTACCATATAAAAATAACAGTAAACTAACATCAGTTATAAAGAAGTCAGAGGGACAAAGAGTAACTTTTAATCAGCTGGTCTCAAGAGCAGCACAGGGCCCCACACATGGTGAAGCTGAAAAACATATTTGAGAAATGAATACTTCAGTACTCTTGGTGATGATGACTTAAGTGTAATCGTAGCTCTGTAGTTGGATAGTCTGGTCCAAGCCCTGTAAAGTCAGGTAGCAGAGACAGGTAAAGAGAACCCCTCCACAAGGTGATCATAGGAGCTGGTTGAAGGATTTACCTGGCCATGCACGCTGGCCTGTAGTTAGTCCTGCAAGGGAAGTCTTGTGCAGTGTCCACTCTCCCTTCTTTACTTAGGCCTGTGTCCCTACCCTTCCCCTGCCTGGCAGCTCTTGCCTTCCTGTTTGTCACTCAGGTTCCATCACTGTCAGTACTGTCTGAGATGTAGTTCCTTCTCCACACAGCAGAGTGTATGGAGGAGAATCTGAAACCACAGGGGCCCCAAGGACTCATGATCATAAGGTATAGTGGCGGCCTCGCTCAGTGATGGAATGTATACCACTCCTCATAGGCCTGCCTTGGTCATCTCTGTCAACCAGAACAAAACCATGTTATATTTCAGAATATGTCACCTTAGGCAGGGATAGTGAAGGCTCAGAGTGAAAATACATACAGAGGTTAAGACTCCAAACAACAAAGGAGGAACTTTGAAGGCTCAAAGGGCCAAGAAATGACCACAGACTCTGTTGACCCAGCAATCTTGTTGGAATCGTAGGAGATTGCCAAGAGACCCCTTAAGCACTGGATTCTAGTTTTCCGTATGAAATGACGTGATCTGTTGACATCCAGATGCTACTGTCTTACAGGTCTGCTTCAAAACCTGCAGACAAGCTGTGGGAATCTTAGAGGCATCTGAAGGGAAGACTTTGTACTGGGGGTAAAGTGGGCCTTCCCCAAGCCACAGTGCTTACCACCCAAATATGTACAAGATGGGTGTGATCAGTGTTAAGTCCAGCCAAACGCTGTAATCCTCTCTCAGTAGAAACCTGCAGTGGTTGTACTAAACACAGGGTTGCTGCCCTGGTTCCTTTGCCTAGGTACAAATGTCACTCATTGACCTGTTGTTGACGTTCTGCCATACAATACATCACCTGAAGGTCAAGAATACAAGCACTGTTTCGTGGGGGTCACCATGCCTGCATTGCCGGTGTGCCTGCTGCTAGACAGCTGGCTCCATGAAGTATCAACTGCGGGAGAATCTGAAAGTCAGTTCACGGTCACTTCCTAGAAAGCCTGCCAGCCATTTACACCAGTTTTGTGACAGTACTTATCAAATCTGACTTCTAGCCAAGATGGAGTGGCAGAGACCAGATATATCTTCCCATCTGAAACAACTTAAAATTAGTGCACAAAATATGTGAAACAATGTTTTTCAAACATTAAACATGGAGTAGCCCAGGACAGAAATCTCTGAGAGTGGGAAAACCCAAGGTGAGCGCCTGCTTACTACCTGGAGGGGATTCCTTCCCAGGCGGAAGCCCAGGATTGGGGCCCAGAGAGAGCCCCCACAGTCTCCCTGAAAACCTGGGGGCCTGCCAAGAGTTTGCAGGACAGAGCCCAGGGGAGTGAGAGCAACCCTGAGAACCCTAGAGGGTATCACGTCTTCAGCTGAGTACTGATCACATTTATGTGAGTAAACTACTCAACAGTGGAGCAAGATCTACCATGAAGGGCAAAAAGAAAAATTCCCGGGACTGGAAAGGGCTGGGCAGACCCTGTGTGTCCACCAGTCGGAGTGGAGAAGCTGTATGCAAAGGGCAGCAGGCGGAGGGCTCAGAAGGGCATTGTCCTGTCAGAGAGAACAGTTCACTCCAGGCTAATGGCTAACCTGATCCCGTTTAACAAAACTGAACAACAGCCCCTCCTGAAAGTACTAACTTTGTGCAGCAAGTTAACCATGTCCCAGAGCACCCAACAATTGCTGGGGAACCCAGCAGAAACTTACCAGGCATACAAAGAAACAGGAAGAGTTGACCCATAACAACGAGAAAGATCAGTCTATTGAAACGGACCCAGATATGGCACAGCCAACATAAATAGGCCATTAAAAGTTATTAAAACTATATTCTGTATGTTCACGGTGGTAGAGGAAAGAAATTTTTAAAAATCCAGATTTAATTTTTAAAAATGTGAAATTCAATGTGACAAGAGAAAAACTATACTGTGAGGGATGAATAGCACATTAGACGTTGCAGGGGAATATTAGTGAACTTACAAACACAGTCATAGAAATTATCCAAAATGAAACATACACACACAGCCACAAACGGACCAAAAAAAAGTAGTATAAAACATGAGCAGAGCATCAACAAGCTGTGCGACAACTTCAAGGAGATGAATGTATGTCTAGTTTCAGTCCACAGAGGACTAGGAAGGCACAAAAATATTTGAAGAAGACTGATCATTCTCCAAATATGATGAAAACTATAAACCCACATATCCAAGATCAGTCAACCCCAGACATAAGAAATATGAAGAAAATTATGCCAAATATTCATCATGATCAAATTGCTTTAAAACTAGGCATGAGACCATCTTAAAAGTGACCAGAGAAGAAGACACAAAATTAAGGGCAGAATAAAAGACTTCTCATTTGAAACAGTACAAGGCAGAAGACAGTGGAACAACGTTTTTAAGGTACTGAAAGGAAAAAACCATCAACTTGGAATTCTATACCCAGTGTTTCTTTCAGAAACACTGGCAAAATACATATTCAGACATAGAAAAGCTGGAGGAATTAATCACCAGCAGAACTGCACTATACGAATGCTAAAGTAGAGGAAAATTGTATCAGAATTGTGGATCTACACAAAGGAATGAAGACCACAGGAAATGACATATATGCAGGTAAATATTCTTTTCTGATTTTTTAAATCTCTTTAAAAGGTAATTGACTGTTTAATACAGTCATCTGTATAACAGTTGTGTAAATGAATACAATAATACTGTATTTTGGGGTTTACACCTTAAGTAGAAGTAAAATGTATGACAGAAGCAGAAAGGAGAAAGGATGAAATGTAAATATATTATTGTAATGTTCTTATACTATAAGCAAAGTGGAATATCAATTAAAGGTAAACTAATAAGTTAAAGATGTGTAATACAAGCCTAGGGTAATCACTAAACAACAACAAAAAAAGTTTTTACTAATAAGCCAATAAAGGAGATCAAGTGGAATAATAAAAAATAATCCAAAACATTATTTGTAAATTATAGTAAGTGTAAATTAATTAACTGCCACAATTAACTGCTGAGACTGTCAGAATGAATTTTTAAAAATTGAGACCCAACTCTCTGCTGCCTGTAAGAAACTCATGCTCAACATAAAGATACAAATGGGTTAAAATTAAAAGGGTGGAAAAATATATACCTTGGTGACACTGATCAAAAGAAAAGTGGACAGCTATATTAACATAAGAGCAATAAGAAGAATAAGAAAAAAAGAATAAAGTCATTCTGTAATGATGAAAGAATCTGTCCAGCAGTCCTAAAAGCCTTTACACACTGAGCAGTACAAGTTCAAAAGACATGAAGAAAAAAACTGATAAGCTGCAAGAAGAAATAGACAAACCCACAGTTATCATCCTGCATTTCTACTTTCCTGTCCCAAATATGGACTTTTAAAATAGTAGGCAGATGACAGGCTAAAAGAACAAGATACCACTGTGCACCTATTAGAATGGCCAAAATCAAAAAGGGCAGGTTGTGGGAACAACAAGAGCTCTCACTCATTGCTGGTGGGACCACAAAATGGTACAGCCACTTCATAAGACAGTTTAGCAGTTTACTTACAAAAGTAAACTGCAATCCAGCAGTCCTACTCCTTGATATTTACCCAAGTGAGTTGAAAACTTGTGTCTACACAAAAACCTGCGCATGGATGTTTACAACAGGTATATTCATAACTGCCAAAGCTTGGGAACCACCGAGACATCCTTAAGTAGGTGAATGGATAAATAAACTGTGTTCTATTCAGACAGTGGGATATTTTTCAGTGCTAAAAAGAGAGAAGCTCTTAAGCCATAAAAAGACAGGGAAGAATCTTAAATGCATATTATATATACTAAGTGGAAGAAACCACCCTGAAAAGGCTAATACTATGTGACTGTGACTATATGACATTCTGGAAAAGACAGAACTGTGAAGACAGCACAGACAGACCTCATTTTATTGCACCTCACTTTATTATGCTTCACAGATACTGTAGTTTTTACAAATGGAAGGTTTGTGGCAACCATGCATCAAGCAAGTCTGTCAGCGTCATTTTTCCAACATTTGCTCACTTTGTGCCTGTGTGTCATGTTTTGGTAATTCTCCCAGTATTTCAAACTTTTTCATTATTACTATATTTGTTATGGTGAACTGTGATCAATGATCTTAGATGTTACTGCTGCAAAAAGGTTGTTATTCGCAGAAGGCTTGGATGATGGTTAGCATTTTTTTGCAATAAAGTATTTTTTAACTAAGGTAGATACATTGTTGCTTTTTTAGACAATGCTATTGCACACTTAATGGACTACAGTATAGTGTAAATGTAACTTTTTTATGTACCAGGAAACCCAGAAAGTTGTGTGACTCCCTTTATTGTGGTATTCACTTTATTGTGATGATCTGTAACCATATCCACATCTCTGTGGTATGCTTGAATGCTCATGTAGTCAGAGTTGCATGTTCCATGATTTATGATCCTACTTTCAATCTGTGTTTCTGCTGTGCTCAGGTGATGCGTTTGTCTTGTAGCAATCTACGTCATTTATAATGGTGCTTCACTGTACAGAACTCAGATTTTGAATGAATCTTTGAAATCATCTACTTTTCCAGTAATGGGAAATTCTTCCTCTTCCCTGTTCAGACAGCTCTGTCAGAAAAGTCTTCTTTAGACTGAGCTACAATTTGTTGCTCACATCATGGCCCATAAGAGAATTAAAGATAAAAGCCATTTTCAAACAGTTTTCTCTCTCCTGAGTTTTTAATCTTTTTTATCAATGCTTTTCAAGATGTGTTTGAATTTATTAAAATCGTACATTTTTTTTAAACTCAAAATGATACATAGGCATAAAAGACAAGTTGCCTTAACCATGATTCGTAGTTTAGTCCAAGGATAAGCACACTTTTTCTTCAGAGTCCAAAGAGTAAATATTTTTAGCTTTGTGGGCCAATAATCTCTGTTGAAACTACTCAACTTTGTTACTACAGCCAAAAATAGCCATAGGCAGGAAGCAAATGGATTGGTGTGAGTGTGTTCTGATGGCACTTTGAAAAGCAGGATTTGACTTGTGGGGCATGATTTCCCAACCCCTAGCTTAAGTATGTCTTTCATGATGCCTTCTAAACAAGTATGAACATACATATTTAAACAAATGAAATTATAACCTGTTTTCTTTCTATTCAGCAGTAGATTGTGGTCATATGGACATCTGTGTCAATGTACATTAATCCATCTTGTCTGTTCTGTTTTCTTTCCATAAGTTATTTAACAAGGAATTTGGTGATGGATATTTAATTTGTCCCATTTTTTTCTCTACTATAAACATTCTTGTGCATATATCTTCTGGAAATATTTTTGTGTTCTTAATTTTTCATTTACAACAGTGTAATAATAGATTCTCTATTGTTGAACTCTGTTGTTCCTTGGGTTTACTTCTGGGTGTAATTTAATATTTGTCAGTCATTTTGGTTGTGTTTATTAGTATATTTTGAGGCTATAGTATAGGTATATACACACGTATAGTTATATATTTCTGGTGCTTTTAGCATTAGGTACTTTCTGTTGTTTTGGGGGGTGCTGGAAGGGGGAAATAGGTAGATAGATTATTTATTTATTTATTTATTTATTTATTTATTTATTTATTTATTTAGAGGGGATACTGGGGATTGAACCTAGGACCTCATGCATGGTAAGCATGTGCTCTATCACTTGAGCTATACCCTCCTCCCAGGTCCTTTCTGTATCTCTAGTAGTGTATTTTGTCTTAAGATCAACTTTGTCTCATAATGTAGCTGCTTTCTTTTTGTTAATGTCTGCAAGATATATTTTTTGCATTATTTTACTTTCAACCTTTCATATTTTTAATATACTTCATATTAGCATATCATCGTAGTGCAATATGACAGTTATTATCTTTTAATTGGAATATTTAGTCTATCTGTAGTTAATGTAATACTTGCTATGTTTAGGTTTAAATCTGTTTTCTGACTATTTGCTTTCTCCTTGTCCTGCCTATTTTGTGTTCTTTTTTTCCATTTTTGCTTACTTTCATTTTAATTGATTACTTGGTTTCTATTATTCCATTAGTAGTTATACAGTTTTTGCTATTCTGTTCTTTGTAGAGATAACCACATACATCTTTGACTTATAAAGTCTAATATAAATTAGTACCTTTACCTCTTCCTGGACAATACAAGGGCCAGGACAAGTTTTCATACCTCATTCTGGCACATATATTACTTTTGTCATATATCTTAATTCTTTATATATGTTAAACCCTCAAAAGCTTATTATGTTACACTGAAGTTCATTTAGATCAGGCTGTCTCAACCTTAGCATGTTAACATTTGGGTCAGATGATTCTTTTCTCATGGGGTGTGGGGAGGCTGGGGCCGGCTTTTGTATATTTAGTAGCACCCCTGCTTCCACCCAGTAGATACAAGTTGCACCTTTCTCAGTTTTGACAACCAAAAATGTCTTCAAGACATTACCGGATGTATCCTTGGGTGGGGGGGTAGAGGGAATCATCCTGCCCCCATTTGTGAACCACTGATTTAAATCTACCTAAACATTATCTTACTTGCTTCTCCTTATTTTTTCCTGCATCTCCAATCTGCTGTAAGGATTGTTTTCTCATTGAAGAATACCTTTTAGTAATTCCTTTAGTGCAGGACTCCTAAGGACCAATTCTTTGTTTATCTGAAAATGTTTATATTTCGTGTTCATTCTGAAAGGATGTATTTGCTAAATACGGAATTCTAGGTTGACAAATGTTTTCTTTCAGCATTGTGAAGATTTCATTCCTATGTCTTCTTGTCTCCATATTTTGTATTGAGTGCTCATCTGTCAACCTAATTATTCCTCCTTTAAAAGTAACTTTTTTGGCTGCTTTTAAGATACTCTCTTTGACTTGGTTTTCAGCTGTTTTATGCTATTATACATAGATATGATTTTCTTGTTTTTATCCTGTTTGGGACTCATAGTGCTTCTTGAATCTATAGCCTGATATTCATCAAATTTGGGAACTCCTTAGTCCTTACCTCTTCAAATAATACTTTCCTACTTACCTCTCCTCTTTCTTTTTGGAACTACAGGGACATGTGTAAGAGCCTTATCATTATGTCTTTAATGTCTCTTTCCCTGTCTTGTGTTTTCCATCTTTTTGTCACCCTGTGACGGATCCTTCTTATTCTTCTAGCTTATCTTCCAGTTCACAAATTACCTACTCACCTGTGATTTATCTGCTGTTAAATCCATCCATTGACTTCCTTGTTTCTGTTTTTTGTTGTTGTTGTTGTTGTTTGTTTTGTTTTTAGTTTTTCAAGTTTTCAGTTCTTGTTTCTGATTCTCTACTGATCTTTTCAATCTTGTCTTTTACTTTGTGGACATAGTAATAACATTTATTTAAAGTCTGACTCTGAAGACTCCATTTCTGGACCCTCTATATGTCTGTTTCTGTGTCTCTTATTTCTTTAGATTTTTAGCCATTTTGTTCTGTTTTTTCATTTGCCTGATGACATTTGATTGCCATATATTGTATATGAAAAATTATGAAAATACTTTGAAGCCTAGAGTGATATCTTATTTATCCTAATAGGGTTTACATTCAGTCATGAGGTTAAGGGCACTATCAATCATAGACTGAATGATTTGAAGCTGAGTTTCACTACGTCTAATTAATAATTAGTGCTTTAGGTCCCAAACCAAAGCCTGGTGATACCATCCGCATCACGTTTCCCTGTCACCCTTGCTGCTTGCTTGGCCCTGTTCCTTGATTTTGTTTCTGTCTTACTTTGTGAGGCCGTTTTAAAGCTACACTAAGCTTCTCAGTCATCTCTTCTGAATCCACTGATGCCCCCAGAAGAAAAGCTGTTCCAGACTCTGAATTTCAGTCTTATGCCCAATATTGGCCCTCTTATTTTACGTATTTTTTCTAATTATTCTCAGCAGGCTCAAAGGTCTGAATTGCCTAGTCTGCTATTATGAGGAGCAGGAATTCCCACAGATCAGTTTTATTTCCCTGAAATATATCCCTTTTTCTATAAGAAAATGATTCGGGTTGTAAAAATTTTGAATTCTTATATGACAGAAAATATCATTCTATTTGTTTAGAGCTAGAATTATGATGTTAAAATAGTTTTCCTTCAATACTTTACAGTATTGTTACATTTGTTTCTTACATCTACTGTTACTAATGAAAAGTTTAACTTGAATCTGATTTCTCATCTCTTTGTAATAAATATTTTTCCTCTCTCTGAAGAAGTTTTTTTCAGATTTTGGACTCATTTTTAGTATTCAGAAGTTTTACCATAATGTATAGGTTTTTTTCTTTAATGTATCCTTCTTGGAATCTATTAATCTAATGACTTTTTTTTTTTTCCACGCAAGCTCTTTTTACGCAGTTCTCTCCCATACCTGTTCAAGGCTGTTTTCCCTCTTTAAATTCATTCCCATCTTCTCTCTGTATTTAAGGGTTCCTCACACTTTCTATCTCACCAGGAGCTTCCTTGCTTATTTCCTACTGCAGCTACATAGCCACCTGTGTATTTGTTTGTAATATATCTTCTATTATTTCTAGGTTTTTGGTGAGAAGGAAAGAGATTGTGATGTCTGCTTAGTTTGCCCTCTGGAACCTCAGTACTTCTTTTTATGATTTCATCTGCCAGAATTATCCGCCTCTAGTCAGGTTGCACTTGGATCATATTCTGACTTGTCAGTACTTCACCTTCGCTCGTCAAATAGCAGCATCTGGTATTTTCATGTCTGCTAACTTCAGCCTAGAATCTTTTGTTCAGTGTATATGTACATTAATTACTGCAGTCATTTCAAAACCTTAACTGTAGGTCATTGAAATGAAACTATATCAGAACAACTTTCTGTAATGTACATTAGTTTTAGAAAAACTAACATGCGAAAGGTAAGGGGGAGCCAATCTCCTAGCTAACTGGCAACTGAAATTGTAAAAGTTAATTCAGAGAGCAAGCTAATATGTTGGGAAGAAATAGCAACAGCAGCAGGGGAAAGCAATATGAAAAGTTGGGTTGTGGGACAGGATAGAAGTAGAAATTGCAGAGTAGCAGGGGAAGCAAACTCTGATGGAGAGCAGAGCGTAAATTCTGTGCTCTGCATGTTCATGGAGATTTTCTTGCTTTGACAGCTGTATGTGTGAATCTCCATCCTGTGGTGGGTGAGAGAGGCCCTGGATTTGAGGGCTCTGGAGAGAAACTTTCATGAGGGTCTCCAGCATCCTGTTGTCCCTGAACCTCTTACTTAGCAAAGCACTGCCTGAGCTCACCCTTCTCCCAGTGTCTCCATCCTGGAAACCATCTCCCTTTGTCTTTTTTCTTTTTTTCCCTCTCAAATTGGCTCACTTTTACTTATGTAGAAATCTGAATAGATAGGTACAGAAATAAATTTACAGAGCTATCTCAATTTTAACAAAATCAGAATCTAAATAGTCTTATTGAAATGTTTAAATAATTTTCATGAAACAACCTCAATACTAATTTTATAATTGATGTCTAGGCCTTCATTATTTTCAGCGAATTATAGAATTTTACATTGTATTTAATATTTACCTCAATAAAAAAAACCTTTGCAATTGAGTATGTTTCTAGAGGTAAACTTTTATGACACAGTGAGCTATTGTGATCAAGTAAATTTTTCTTTCTTTTTAGCATTTATTGTGTTTAGCCCAACATTAAATATAATCTGTAAATCTTAGTTAACTTTTTGTTTTTCTCCTTTTGAAGTTGTTCATCAGCTGTCTTAAATGAGCTTTAAAAGTATTAAATTTAGAATTTTAAACTTCTGCACAAAGCTACAAGATGCTTGTTATCCCTTTTGACTTCACTTAACAGGCTTAAAATGAAAAACAGTTTTAATTAATCCTTTATGCTCCTTTAGGACTTAAAAATAGGAAAGAATGAAATTTTCAAACCAACTTACACTTCTATTGAGCATATAATTCTATTTAAACATATAAAAATATATTTAATCCTAATTTCATAAAGTTTTAAATACTTCGGAATTAGTCATTCTGAAAAAAACAAGTAAACAGCACAATACGCACTTTAAACTTTCAAAACCAGTAAGAGCTAATTTCCTCAAGTGTTAAAACATATTTGCAACATAAAACACCCAAATATTAAAACCATTCCACATGCTTTAGTAGAAACTTAAAATTTAAAACATTTTACCTGGAAATCTAAACTAAGTAGGCTTTGCTTGGTGTCATTTAAGTCTCCAGATGAAAATGAAACAAAACCAGAGCTTTCTTTAAAACAAAGAAAGGAATGTTGAAAAATACTGACTTCTTAGTAAAATCTAAAATAACTGCGTCCCTTGGGGATACATGCCTTTCAGTTCTTTGTACAGAAAATCAGCCAAGCGAGTAACCAGGGAAAATGGTTACCAAGGGAAATATTTGTTCTAAATCACAGAAAAAGTGGAAAGCAGCAGTGGGGGAAAAGTATTAGTTTGGAGTCTGAGAGGGCGGAGTTGGAAGCACTGAAGTGGGGCTTGATTAAGAAATGTGTGATTTTCACAGACTTATTGCATTAAAAAAAAATCTTAACATTCATACTAGCCTGCATATCACTTGAACTTTATCAGACTGCAGAGATGGCTCAACAACTCATTGCCAAGTTATGCGTTCCTGGGATGCCTTTAATCTGGTTAACGTTATTTAACTCTCTGGTCCTCTCTCTGCCAGCCACACCAATCTCACACTCAGTATTGTTAACAAAACATAAAGCTGTTACATATTAATGTCATTGAAATTATGTAACTTCCAACCTTGAAGCAATTAACAAGAAAATATGCAAGGGAACTATGAGGCTTCCGATTATAGTGAACTCTGGCGAATGAGTTGTCTACTTCAGCCTGTTTCTTCATCTGCAGATGAGCGGGTCTGAGACAGCTCAAGGTCCTAGGCCCACAGTGCTGCTTATGGGGACCTTGGGTGAGTTCCTACTGTTTCTGACTCAAGTTTATTCTCTGAACAGCTGGGATGGTAATACCTATCTTTCAAAATTTTTTGTGCAGATAGAACGAATAGCATATATAAAATGCTTATCTTAGACTAGGTAATTATAATATCTTTTTTTTATATTCTTACTTACCTCAAGGGTCTACATTATTTGACAGAAGAATTTCATTTCTGTTTTTCCAAAATGTTGACATGACCTGGATAGATCAGATCAAGATGATGGACTAATAACCACGTGGGCTACCCAAATTCCTAAAAATATCAAAAACTGTATTTGTTCTTAAAAATGTAACACTGCACTTCAAAATAATTAATACTGTTAGAAGACAAGAAATTTTGAGAAATTTCTTCAAGTCTGAAGGCACGTAGGCTCTGTCTGATAGATGACACCCACCACACCCCAGAACATGTGTGAAAGAGGATAGCTCTGTGGGTGTTCCAGGCTTAGAAATTATAGATCCTGGGAATGGTGAGATTCATTGGCAAATTGCACTCAAGAGTAGCAGGGCATATGACCACAGTCCTCCTGATGTCTCCATCATTTGTTCAAGTATTAAGCATTTATCCCTAAATTGAACCCATCTCTGCAGTCTGATAAAGCCCAAGGGATGTACAGGCTAGTATGAATGTTAAGATTTTGTTAATGCAATAAGTCTATGAAAATCACACATTGGCCTTGGGTGGCTGGTGGAACAGGGAACCCCCATGTTCAGAATCCAAACTAGCTCAACCCAGTACAACCACAGAGTTGACCATCTCCACTCACACATTCAGAGTTTTTGGTCAGTGTTTTTAACATGAGCAGATAGCCCAAGATTACCAAACATTTGGGAAGATTCTAACATGAGAGCTAGGAGTTCCCCTCACCTCCCCCTACAAATACCTACGCACAATAGAAAAGAGCTTTGGAGATTAAATCAACCATGAGATGCCACGACACACCAGTTAGAATTTCAAAAATCAAAACACAGACAATACCAAATGTGGGTGAGAATGTGAAGCAACAGGACTTCTCATCATTGCTGGTGGGAATACAAAATGTACAGCCACTTTGGAAGGTAGTTTGGTGGCTTCCTAGAAGACTAAACATACTCTTAACACTGCAATTTATCCAAATAAGTTGGAAACTTATGATCCACACAAAAACCTGCACACAAATGTTGCCAGTAACTTTTTCCTAATTGCCAAAACTTGGAACAACCAAGATACCCTTCAGTAGGTGAATAGATAAACTGTGGTACATCCTACAACAGAATATTATTCAGTGCTAAAAAGAAATGGGCTATTAAGCCATGAAAAACACGGTGGAATCTTAAATGCATGTTACTAAGTGAAAAAAGCCATTCTGAAATGGGTACGTACTGTGTAATTCCATTCTGGAAAAGGCAAATCTATGAAGACAGTAACAAGGTCAGGGGTTGGTGAGGGGAGGAATGAATAGGCAGAACACAGAGGATTTTTAGGGCAGTGACAATACGCTGTATGATATCATAATGATGGATGTATTTCTTTATTCAGTAGTCTAAACCCATAGAGTGCGCACACCAAGAGAGAACCCTAATGTAACTATAGTCTTGGGTGATTATGATTATTGGCGTAGATCCATCAGTTGTAACAAATGTACCACTCTGAGGGATGTTGGCAATGGAGGAGGCTGTGTGATGGGGGATATAGATGGGTAAACTTCTATACCTTCCTCTCTATTTGCTGTGAATCTGAAAGTGCTCTAAAAAAAAGTCTTTTTAAAAAATGTGGCCTGATTTGAAATATATACCTTGTTTTGGGAGGAAAAAAAAAGTGAACGACATACAGTGTTAGATATATTGCTTAAGGCAAACAGAAACTCTTATTTTCTTTAAGAACACTTTAACAATAGCTGTACTCTGTCCCAGGATTTTACTTCTAGGAATCCATTATAGAAACACATGTCTGTCTGCACAAGTGTGCCTCTAGAAAAGTACTTTGAAGCGTTGTATTTATGGGGCAGGGGGTGAGGGAGAGAAGAAGAATTAACTCAGGTATATACTGATAGGGCAAAGTAGGCTGTCCAAAAGCTATGTAGTGAGACAGAAGTAACTCTGTTATACAGGCATGCAGAGTTGTCCACAACACACTAAAAGGAGGAAAGACATTTCAAAACAGTACAAGTGCTATTATGTTACCTTCTTTTAATGTATACAATTTAGCATCTTCTAGAGAACAAATTAGAAGGAATAAACAACAAACTGTTAGTGGTTATCTTTGGGTGATGGAATTATGGGAGGATTTTCTTTTGTAATTCTGTATTTTTATAATGTTTTGAGTTTTTAATACCCAGATCAGAAAAAAACAGTAACTTTAAGCAAAATTAAACCATCAGAAAAAGAAGTCACGTAAATAACAGCATAGAGGAGTAACCAAGATTACCATACCAAGATTGGCAAGGTTGCAGAGAGACAGATCATACAGTTTCTGAGGTCCCTGCTCTAAAATCATGTGGTTTAATGGACTGTTCCATGAGTCCGTCTGCAAAAACTGTTCTAACCACAGCAGGACATGGAAAATGCTGGTGTTAGTGTTCTCCTCCCTTTTATGATTGCAGCCATAACTGTGTCCTAAAACTTGGCTCTGACAGCCGCTCTGCAGACTCGGTGCTGGTCACCAGGGAGGATGTGAACAGGTCCACCAGCACCCAGGCTACAAGCACGGCCGGTGCTGGTTCCAACTCCAGAACATGTGTTTGAGTAAGGTCACCTTTCCAGTATTTTCACCGCTGTGGTATAGAGAACCAATGAGTTAGTTTCTCTTCCAAGGGTACAGGTGTTTTCCATATGACAACTTGTAGGTAACACTTAAGATAAGGCTAAAGTTTGGAAATATTAAGTAGGGCCCCGCTCAGAAATGGAAGTCTTAACCTTGCTTCAGTATTCTATATCCCTTCCTCGTGCCACAGTCAAATGCCTTTTCAGCTAACTCACACTGAAGTATGACATTTGCTTCATTTACTTTCATTGAATTTACCCTCTCAAAGGAGTATTTACATTTAAATGGAGCACTAATGTATAAATATGCCATAAGAAATTCCTGTATCATTCACCTGCCAGTGGACATTTGGGTTATTTCCCCTTTTTGAGTTTTGGTGCATTTTTCCAGATTGCTCCCCCAAAAGATTCTAGTAATGTATACTCCCACCAGGAATATATAAAATGTCCATTTACCTGCCACTCTGTTTTTTAAATGATTTTTGTATTTTTGAATAGGTAATACATATAAGCAGCATAAATTTCTTAGATACGCAGTTCAATTTTTACAGTTTTCTGTATCCAGTACTGGCAGATGGGGAGATTCTACCAACCTTCCCATCAAAGACAGCTAAAAAAGCTAGATCACTATTTTTTTTTAATCTTAAAATTATCAGTAAAGTTTTTAAAAACAGACCATGAGGAATCACTGGGCTCAGATCTGAGAGGGTTCATGACCAACTTTTTGCCTTGGCGGTGTTTGTCAGAAATACTGAAGAGCTAAAATATCAATGAGATAGAAAAGTTAATACAGGAGACAAGGGCAGCAATGCCAAAAGTTAGATTTTTTGAAACAAAACTAATAAAATTTGCAGCAAGACTAATGCGGGAAGAAGGGAGAAAGGACAGATCACCAGTATGAGGACTAGAAAAAAATGCCATTACTACAGATTCTGAAAACAGTTAAAATAAGAGGATATTATGAACAACTGTGTGTCAGCAAATTTAGATGATCTGGACAATTCCTAGAAAAATGTAATTTAGTAAAACTGTCAGAAGAAGAAATAGAAAACCTGAATTGTCTATAACTATTAGATCCATAATTTTACACTTCCCCACAAAGGATACTGTAGGCCTATCTTAATCAACAAAGTCTATCAAACGATTTTTTAAGGTTAGCATAACCATACAACAACCTGACGAGGACATCGCAAGAAAGGAAAATTGTAGATCAGTCTAACTAATGAACACAGATTCAAAAAAGCTAAGATACTGGCAAACCAAGTCTGGTAGTGTATTTATAGAAGACTGTATCATGACTACCCTAGGTTTATTCAAGAAATACCTGGTTGATTTAAGGATAAAATCCAAATATTATATGATCACCTTAACATTTAAAGAAGGAGGAGAGAAAAAAAATAATAAAGAAGGAAGAGAGAAAACTTTTACTATAATAGAAACAGAAGGTAACTCCTTAGTTTGTCGGAGTATCTACAAAAAATCAACACGCTTCCACCCCTAGCTGTATACCCAAGAGAAGTGGAAACGTAAATCCACATGGAAACTTGTACACAAATTTCCAATTTTGTAGCCACACTACTCATAACAGCTAAAATGTGGAAACAACCCAAATATCCACCAACTGATGGGTGGGTAAATAAAGTGTAGTCTGTTTCTACAGTGGATTGTTCAACAATAAAAAGGAA
Source organism: Vicugna pacos (assembly GCF_048564905.1). NCBI lineage: Eukaryota > Metazoa > Chordata > Mammalia > Artiodactyla > Camelidae > Vicugna > Vicugna pacos. Next base: position 2,267,570 of record NC_132990.1, read on the forward strand.
TGAAGCACCAATACGCATTACCACGTGGATGAACCTCAAACATTATGTTCAGTGCAAGAAGCCAGTTACAAGAGGCCTCGTATTATATGACACCATTTATATGGAATGTCCACAATAGGCACATCCCCAGAGGCAGAAAGTAGACGAGTGGTCATTGGGATGAGGAAGATGGGATTTGGGGTGGCAGGATGGGGAGTGACTACCAGTGGGTAGAGTTTCTTTATAGAGTAATCAAAATGTTCTGAAAATAGGCAGTGGTGATGGCTCCCAACTATGAAGTTTTAGTATTAAAAACCACTAAATTATATACTTTAAAAGGATGAACTTAATGATATGTAAACTATATCTCAGTAAAGCTATTTAAAAATACACGATGGTTAAATATTGGAATTTTCCCTTTCAGGGAACAAGACAAGCAGGCCCACTGAAGGTCCTGGCCAGTGCAGTAAAGCAAGGAAGAGAAATTAAAAAAAAAAAAAAAGGAATAAGAAGAAAATTGAGTAAAGAAGGGAAAAACTAGCCCAGGTGAAATGCTTGTATATATAGAAAATCTGAAATGAGGGGAGGACAAAATGTGTAAAGGGGATCAACTGTATGGTGACAGATGGAAAATAAATTTCTGGTGGTGAGCACATTGCAGGGTATACAGAAATAAAATTATAATGTTGTACACATGAAACTTACATAATGTTACAAATCAATATTATCTCAGTAAAAAAATCTGAAATAACTTTCAGATAAATTATTAACTCATCTAATGTGTTTTCCAGATACATAATTAATATATAGAAATCAATTGTGTCTTACTACAGTTAGAGAATGAAATCACAGAAAAGCTATACTTTCCTTTTTTTTTTTTTTGACAGATTCTAAGATGTATATGAAAATACAAAGGCCAAAGAATATCCAAGCCATTCTTTTTGTTTTCACTTGAGGTATAGTCAGTTTACAATGTTGTGACAATTTCTGGTGTACAGGACAGTGCTTCTATCATACGTGAATATACATATACTCATTTTCATATTCTTTTTCACCATAAGCTATTACAAGATACTGAATATAGTTCCCTGTGATATACAGTATACACTAGTTTATCTGTTTTATATATATTGGTCAGTGTCTACAAATCTCGAACTCTCAGTTTATCCCTTCCCACGCCCTTTCCCTCTGGTAAACATAAGTTTGTTTTCTGTATCTGTGTGTCTGTTTCTGTTTTTGTCAATAAGTTCATTTGTCTTTTTTTTTTAAGATTGCGCATAAAAGTGATATCATATGGGATTTGTCTTTCTCTTTCTCTTTCTGGCTTACTTCACTTAGAGTGACATTCTCCAGGACCATCCATGTTGCTGCAGATGGCATTATTTTATCATTTTTTATGGCTGAGTAGTATTCCATTATATAAATATACCACAGCTTCTTTATCCAGTATCTGTGAATGGACATTTAGGTTGTTTCCATGTCTTGGCTATTGTAAATAATGCTGCTATGAGAATTGGGATGTAGGTGTCTTTATGAATTAAGGTTCCTTCCGGATGTATGCCCAGGAGTGGGATTGTTACATCATATGGTAAGTCTATTTTTAGTCTTTAGAGGAATCTCCATACTGTTTCCCACAATGGCTGCACCAAACTACGTTCCCACCAACAGTGTAGGAGGGTTCCCTTTTCTCCACAGCCTCTGTAGCATTTGTCATTTGTCGACTTTTGAATGATGGCCATTCTGACTGGTGTGAGGTGATACCTCATTGTAGTTTTGATTTGTATTTCTCTGATAATTAGTGATATTGAGCATTTTTTCACGTGCCTTTTGGCCTTTCATACGTCTTCATTGGAGAATTGCTTATTTACGTCTTCTGCCCATTTTTGGATTGGGTTGTTTGCTTTTTTTTTTTTTTAATAAGTCGTATGAGCTGTTTATATATTCTGGAAATCAAGCCCTTGTCAGTATCATCTTTTGCAAATATTTTCTCCCATTCCGTAGGTTATCATTTTGCTTTGCTTATTGTTTCCTTTGCTGTGCAAAAGCTTGTAAGTTTTATTAGGTCCCATTTATTTATTTTTGCTTTTATTTCTATTGCTTAGGTAGACTGCTGTAGGAGACCATTGCTGAGATGTATGTGAGATAATGTTTTGCCTATGTTTTCTTCTAGGAGATTTATTGTGTCTTGTCTTATGTTTATGTCTTTAAGTCATTTTGAGTTTATTTTTGTGTATGGTGTGAGGGAGTATTCTAACTTCATTGATTTACATGCTGCTGTCCAGTTTTCCCAACACCATTTGCTGAAGAGACTGTCTTTATTCCACTGTATGTTCTTGCCTCCTTTGTCAAAGATTAATTGACCAAATTTTGTGGGTTCATTTCTGGGCTCTCTATTTTGTTCTTTTGATCCATATGTCTGTTTTTTGTACCAATATCATGCTATTTTGATTACTGTAGCTCCGTAGTATTGTCTGAAGTCTGGGAGGGTTATTCCTTCAGCTTCATTCTTTTTCTTCCGTAATGCTTTGGCAATTCTGGATCTTTTGTGATTCCATATAAAAGTTAATATGATTTGTTCTAGTTCTGTGAAAACTGTCCTGGATAATTTGATAGGTATTGCATTAAATCTGTAGATTGCCTTGGTAAGTGTGGCCATTTTAACAATATTGAGTCTTCTAATCCAGGAGCATGGGATATCTTTCCATTTCTTTAAGTCTTCTTTAATTTTCATAATCAGTGTTTTGTAGTTCTCCATGTAGAAGTCTTTCACCTTCTTGGTTATTTTTATTCCTAGATATTTTATTAGTTTGGGTGCTATTTTAAAAGGGATTGTTTCATTACTTTCTTTTCCTGTTGATTCATTGCTAGTGTAAAGAAAGGCAACTGATTTTTGTACATTAATCCTGTATCCTTCCACCTTGCCAAATTCTTTTATTAGCTCTAGTAGTTTTTGTGTGGAGCTTTTAAGGTTTTCTGTATATAGTATCATGTCATCTGCATATAGTGACAGTTTTACCTCTTCTTTTCCAATTTGGATCCCTTTTATTCTTTTTCTTGCCTGATTGCTGTGGCTAGGACTTCCAAGACTATGTTGAGTAGAAGTCGTTAGAGAGGACAACCTTACCTTATCCCAGATTTCAGTGGGAAGGTTTTCAGTTTTTGACTGTTGAGTACTATGCTGGCTGTAGGTTTGTCATAAATAGTTTTTATTATGTTGAGATATGTTCCCTCTATACCCACTTTGGTAAGGGTTTTTATCACAAATGGGTGTTGAATTTTATCAAATGCTTTTTCTGCATCTGTTGAGATGATCATGTGGTTTTTGTCCTTTCTCTCATGGATGTGGTGTATCACATTGATTGATTTGCATGTGTTGAACCATCCTTGTGTTCCTGGAATGAACCGATCTTAATCATGGTGTATGATCTTTTTTATGTGCTGTTGGATTCTGTTTGCTAATATTTTGTTGAAGATTTTTGCATTTATGTTCATCAGTGATATTGGCCTGTAATTTTCTTTTTTGGTAGTGTCTTTGTCTGGTTTTGGTGTCAGGGTGATGGTGGCTTCATAGAATGAGTTAAGGAGTACTCCCTCCTTTTCAGTCTTCTGGAAGAGTTTGAGAAGGACTGGTATGAGTTCTTTGTATGTTCTTTGTATATAGAATTCCCCAGTGAAGCCTTCCGGTCCTGGACTTTTGTTGGTAGGGAGGTTTTTTTTTATTGCTAATTTGATTTCATTTCTAGTGATTGGTTTGTTCAAGTGGTCAGTTTCTTCTTGATTCAGTCTTGATGGACTGTGTATTTCCAGAAGCTTGTCCATTTCTTCTAGGTTGTCCATTTTGTTTCCATATAGTTATTCATAGTATCCTCATATGATATTTTGTATTTCTGTGGTATTGGTTGTGATTTCTCCATTTTTCTTTCTTATTTTGTTTATTTGTGCTCTCTCTTTTCTCTTCCTGGTGAGCTTGGCCAGAGGTTTGTTAATTTTGTTTACTCTTTCAAAAAACCAGCTCTTGGTTTGGTTGAATTTTTTCTTCTTTTTAAGTCTCTGTTTTATTTATTTCCTCCCTGATCTTTATTATTTCCTTCCTTCCACTGACTTTTGATTTTGTTTGCTCTTCTTTTTTCTGATTCTTTTAGCTGGTAGGATAGATTGTTTATTTGAGGTTGTTCTTCTTTTTTGAGGAAGACCTGTATTGCTATGAACTTCCCTCTTATGACTGTTTTTGCTGCATCCCATAGATTTTGTGTGGTGGTATTTTCATTGTCATTTGTTTCAAAGTATTTTTTAATTTCTTCTTTGATTTCATCATTGACCCATTGGTTTTTTAGTGTATGTTGTTTAATATCCATGCTGTTGTTTTTTACTCCTATGTTTTTCTGTGGTTGATTTTTAGTTTCGTGGCAACCAAACCATTCTTGAAGAAGAATGAGGCTAGAGGACTTCCTGTCCTAAAATATCAAGTCCTATTATAAGAAGCTACAGTAATAAAAACAGTTTGGTAATGACACAAGGGAAAACACTAGACCAATGGAACAGAAAGTAGCAGAAGGGCTCATTCACATTTGGCTACTTAATTTATTGGAGAAATGGCCCTGCTGCATCTGTTTAGACTTAGGGACAAAGACAGAGGAGACTACAGATCTGAAAACAGGACCTGAGCTTGTTCTGTTATGCTCCAGAGACTAGAACCAGAATCAGTGGACAGAGGATATGGACAGGCTGATTTTGGCCAAGTTTAAAAAACAAACAGAAAACCTCTCATAACCAGCACCGTCCAGCTGAGCTGCCAACTGAGATGCTGCATCCATGAGACTGAAAGGATTCCAGTAGGAACCAGATGACATTCTACTGGGAATGCTGTAGAAGGGACTTCTCAGACAGTGGGCTTGATGATGACATTTAAGTGCTAAGGTTCCCTCGTGTCTTTGATTTTGCCTTCTTAAGATGGCAATAGGAACTGTGGTAGTCCACCTTCTCTGGGGACTTCCCTCACTCCCTGAGTAGAGTTTGATCAGGGACCAGGCTTAGTAAAACAGCCAGTGTGAACAATCAGAGGCAGGTTCTAGGTCAGGTTCTCTGTTCATGGGTCCTCCAGTTCACTAGGTCTGCATCCCTTCTTTAAAGTCCCAGATCTCTAGAACAGACCCTGCATCTCCATGCTGAGCATATCAAGCAGAAGACTCATTGATGGGTCCTCTGCATTACATCTGGGTGTGGAGACAGACTCAAGTGACAAAACAGTGCAACTTGAGGATGCTGGGGTGCTGAAGTGTTGATAAGAGGAGATAATCTAATGAAGTCATGCAGTTCCTTGTATTAAGAATTGAGTAAAGAGATGACATTTGATATAACCAAGGTTCTTAGGACCTGTCATTTCTTCCTTTTAGTTTCATTTGATTTCCTGTTGTGCTGCAGGAACAATCAGTTGGGGAGACTGGAAAGGATGAAGGGATTGAGGCAAGAGTGTAGATGAAGGTTTATATATGAGATTACAAATGTGCAAAAAGTTATTAATCAAACTAGCCAATAGCTAAATAAATGACACTGGGGCTACATTCTCTTACCCTGACAGTTATCCTTTATAATGACCTGGAAAGCTGCACTTCTCAGAATTTACCTCCACAAGAACATGGCGGCCCAGGAAGGAGTGGGATGGTGGCCCACCACACTTCTCTCCTACCCCATGCTGTGTGCTTCCCTATGCTTCCAAGTTCTTCCTCAGCTCCATGCAAGCAAACCCTTTGGGCCGAGGTTTGCTCATACTAGCAACTTGGTGTGTCCTCAGGGTGACAGAGCCAGGAAAGGGATCTGCATGGGCCCTGGAAACAAAGCCACTAGGGCAGGAAACCCTGGGGGTATTAGGTTCCCAGAGCATGATGTTGAGGTGGGGGTGCTGGCTGTGAGAGAGCTTGTGGGCACCTTGCTTAGTTGAGGGGGAGCACCAGAGGAGGGCCAGTGTGGAGCCCAGTTCAGAAACTCTCAGAGATCCCATCTCACCCAGGTCTAAGTGTGGGACTAGCATTGGAAACCAAAAAGTATCATGAGTGGAAACCATAGTTTTCAGGGAAGAAAATGTTCCGGGTGCAGGAATCTATAAGAGCATGAGGACGACTTAGGTGTGGTGGTTTCGTGATACAGCACAGTTCCCCAAAATGATGTCTTCGGTGTCTTATGTTTCTGAATGTACTTGCTCTTGAAATAAGAGAAGTGCTATTGTAATGTAACTACAAATCAAGGAAACTGTTCTGACATAACCTGATTTGGGTACAAAAAGTACAGCAAATAAACAAGAAGCAAATAGGTTCTCATAGGTAGCTAAAGAGCTTCTTCGTGAACTTGTCCACGGATCGGGTGGAGACCCTTAACATTTGCCAGTCTGGTCTTGGGTGTGAATTCACACCTCCCAGTTATCCATCCTTTTGGATTCATGACCTGAACCTGAATGACTCAACTGTCTCGAGAGGGTGACATTCAGTGACATTCAAGCCCTGGTGTTAAAATGATGGCAGTGACCGTGTGTGGAAACATGGTGTCCTTGAATCAGCAGCAAGGCATTTTGTATAATCGTACTTTGTTCTTCACCAACTACTGTGCTCAAGCTTCTCTCAGCCAGAAAGAATCTTCCTATATCCTGTCTGGCAGTCCTCAAACTGCCATCTATTCCTTCTACCCTTTCTCTCCTTGATTTCTTGAAAGAGTAATCTACAGAAAATGTCTCCCCATATTCAGCCTCCCACTTGTTCCTTATTCTACTGTGATTCTGCTGCGTCATACATGGTTGTTGTAAAAGTGCTCTCCCAAGCGTCCAGTGGCCCCTGGAAGCCATCTGACCAGCGTTCTTTTTTTCTTGTCATTTTCCTGTTGATTGCTCTGTTCTTGGAAGTCAGTCTGCTCTTCTTGTATCTTTCTCACTTTCCTTCTCATCATCTTTTACTGCCCTTGCCCCACCCACTTGTACATTTTAAATATTGATGTTCCCTGTCCTCCACAGCCGCCTCCCTCTATCTGCCCTTGCTCTCTCTCATGATCGTGTTCCATCCATTAAGCGAACATAAACGAGCACTAATCACATTGCTGTAACATATGCCGGTGAGCTGCGGATCTGTTCTAAGCTCTGAATCATTTCCTGAGCTTTATATTCAAGTTGCCAACCTCCAGTTTTTTAACGTGGCTTGGATCTCTCCCACTCGCTCACTGCCTCAGCGCATTCAGAAGAACAAGGTGTACTTGCTACCCCCTAAACTTGTTATTCCTCTTATGTTCATCCCTTATTGTGGATAACTCATGGAAAGGCAAGATTTACCTAATTAGTGGTTTTACTGCTTGGAGGGGTTTTAAATTTTGGTTTCATCTCTGCTTTTCATAGCTGTTTATTTAAGTTTAGGCTTGAAAGGATATGTGAGTTTATATCATGTCCCTTCAGCCAGGATATTGCTTATCCAAACCAACCTGTTTTAACACTTGTAATTTTCTGACAAGAGTTCAAAAGAGTTTAGGTTACAAGACACATTTTGTACAAAGAAAAATCACATTTTGGTGCTTAGGGCTTAATTTCTATTCTTAAAAACTACAGTAAGTCAGTTTTTGCCAAAAGAGTGTACATTCAAGTCTAAAACTAGAATACATTTTTTTGTTACAACCAAGGAAGCAGAGATAGAAATTTATTAAAGATATATTTCAAATACATATTCAGGGTAAGAACAGTCCTTCCATGTCACGTCATTCATCTGGCTTAAATCCCAGAATGTTCAATACTGATGTATCTCAATGGCTTAATTAGTTTTCTAAGACACATTTAACCTGCTGGAGGCATTAAAAACATGATTAAGGACATACTGTGGCTCCCAACTGCCTGGATTCATATCCTGGCTTGGACACTTACAAAAATATAGCACATTGTTTAACACTTAAATAGTCTTGTAGACTTTTTAAGGACTTAGGGATAGAGTAGATATTTTCAGTATGTCCATTGGCAGAATCAGGTCCTCATCTGTTCCTACGCACTCTATACCTGATGGGGGTGGAAGAGAAACAAAGGAACCAGCACTGACGAGTTCCGGACGTGCCAGATACCTAGCTTTCCACTAGGCACGGCCCTCAGTAAATCCTTCAACCCGGTGTCGGACATTGTCACCCTCCAATTTACAGAAGAAGAAAGCTGAAGGATTACAGAGGCTAAAAGCAGAAACTAAAGCTTCATGGAGTTAAATGATAGGCCTCACTTGCTAAGAAATGGGAGAACTGAGATGGACTTCAAGTTGCTCCACAACAGTCAAGCTGGAGTTACTTTTCAGCTCAGCCCCGCAGCGCTCCCTTCCCCCAGCCGACATGGAAGCGCGAGTAGAACTGTTTTCTGCAGCCCACATCAGCAGAAACTGACTCTCATCACCGTTAGGGCTCCACACCCCCATAAATCCATAGGAGTCAGATGCCTTTGAGATGAAAACCAGATTGCCTGAGTGTTTGGAGAGCAGATGCAGTACAAGTCACTGCAGAGGAGGCAGGGCCGGAATTCAGCCTGGCCTTCTGCCTCCCAGCAAGGACCGGGTGAGTCCTCCTCTCCGACTTCAGTTCTTGTCTTTAGAGAAAGACCCCTGTCGACCATTCAGGTGTTTATCTCTGGCTTTCTGGCTGTGGAGCCCCCACTTGGGGAAAAGCCACCACGGACAGCCTCAGCCTCCAGAACTTGTCTCCTATAATCTTCCTCCCGCAAACCCTGAAGCCCATGCTTCCTTAGCGTGAGGTTTGTAAGAAGATTTCACATGTGGCGGTTTTACCATTTGCTGGGAATGGGATTCTTTTCCACTGATACACTGTCTGAAGGAGATGGCTATAAATCAGAGCAGCCACAATATTTAGAATGGTATTTAGTGAAAAAGAAGACATTGGCAACCAGCTAACCCATCACTCATGGGGGAGAAAGTGAAGCTCCCTTGGAGTTTCATAAATCAAAACATGGTGTGTTTGTCCATGGCCTCATTTTTTCCCCATTACTGGTAGGTGATATCATCTGTTTCATTTCCATTAGAATCTTTCAGCATCCACAAGTAGGAAAAAATTAATATTGACTTCATTATTTATGCTGTATTTCCATTTTTAAAGAGAAATGTAATTTTAATTCTGCCAGGTTTGTGAATGTGGTTTTCAAACTCTTCTTAGCATTTATGGAATCTTTAAGAATTATTCTGGAAATGACTGAGTTTTTTGTATATGTGCAAGGATCCTGTTTTCTGAATTAAATTCTTTTCTTAGTTTTCCCAGATGAAACTCTGATCTTAAAGAGAACAAAACTAAACCCCTCGCCCCCCAAATTACAGCAGAGTAGTAAATTTAGAAATTGCTAGAAAATGTAAAGAAGACTAAAATTATCTGTAATCATACCACTGTTGAAGATAAACTCACAATGCATAAATAGGGGTATTTTAAAATGCAATGCTCATCTTTACTAGGGGCATTTTTCTGCCAGATGAGGAGTTCAGATGTTGCCAGTCACAGGCATATATGCATATAACCTCTGCCTTGCCTTTGGGTAATTAGCATTAAAAACAAGCAGGTATTGTTTTATAAGCTCAAGCCTCCACTTCCTAATAGCCTGCTTTTTCCTTCAGAGCCTACCTAACTTTAGTATCATCTTTTCCAAGAAGCTTTCTCGAGTTCCACACCTCTCCCATGGCATACTGGCTACACTGCTTTGCCAGCACTAATTACACCCTGCTTTATGTTACACATAGTGGTTTCCATGGTTTCCCCAAAGGTGTGTAAATTCCTTGAGAATTTACACATATGGGTACTAGTGATTCATTTATTCAGCAAGTTTTTGCTGAGTGCATCCTGAGCTCATTGCTGAAATCTGTAACAATAAGTAAGGTGGAGATAGTGGTCGATAAAAGTCAGTTCTTGCCACCAAGGGATCGAACGGCTGTGTCAGTGTTAAACAGTGTGATCACTTCTGTGGCTGTTGTGGGCTGTTACTGGAAGCATGCAGGAAATACCTATCTGGAGTTACTAAGGCAGTTTTTAGCCCCTCTCCTTCCAATGCTCAGTTCTCTTGGTTTTTGCAGCCCAAATCCTTTGTGTCACTTCTTGGTCCCCTTTGCTGCTTCCTCCTCTTTGTGGACCTGACCTCAGGCCTGAAGCCTCTGTAGCTACAGTTTCTCTCGAGGTGAGTGTGATCATCTGTAGACTCTCCATATGTTGGTATCTTGCAGCTGCTTTCTTGACATGTCTGTTTCAATGTCTAGGAGTCATCTCAAACCTAAGAGATCTAGCTATTTATTAAATATGACTCCCGCCATATTTAAAACTGAAACTTGAAGGTTAAATAAGAGTTTGGATACAGAGGGACAAGGTAAGAGAGAATGTTCTAGCCAGAGAGGATAGCGTAGGAGAAATGCCTGCGATGAAACCGGCACCCTTTGAGGAGTGAAGGTGACCGGGAGGTCTGGAGGGCTGAGTGCAAGAGAGAAGCGGCCAGATCTCCACGGGCTTTAAAAATGATGTTGGAGGTTTGCGGCTTTACCCACAGGCTTCAGGGAAGGAACATAACCCGTCTGGCATTTAGAGAACTCTCCAGTGTGGCTTATGAAGTGAAAGGAAGGATCGAGTCTAGTGGCAGGGCACCATTTAAGAGACCACTGCAGTAATTCAAGAGAGGGTGAAGATTTCTTTATGAAAGTAGGGGGGAATTCAAGAGCTAATTAGGTAAAATCAAGAAGGCTTAAGGGGAAGGGGAGGAAGGGGAATCAAATATATAAAGCCCAGCTTTCTGCCGTGAGCAGCTACATGGTAGAATAGCCATGTCCTGAGATGAACACAGGGTGGTGGAGAAAGGATGATGTGATCAGGCCTGCAGATCAAAAGAGGAACCTAGACTAAAGATTTAAGATCCCCCAGCATGTGGATGGATGGTACTGAAGCCACAAAATTGAATGGCGATCATAGACTATGATAAATAATCAGGACTTTGGGCAAGATTTATAAGAATTACAGGAACTAAAAGAAGAGAATTTTAAAACTCTCTCCTAAATAAGCACTATCACACATTGTTGGTAGAAATATAAATTAATAGGTTTTTTCTATATTGGTCATTTCATTGGCCTTGACCAAATGTTAACCATTCTGCTTCTAAAATTCTAGCTAGCAAAAATTTTTGCACAAATGTACAAAAGTATCTTAGAAGGATATTCACTGTAGTATATAAAATAGTGAAAAATTACAAAGAACCTAAAAGATTGTCAATAGAAGATTGGTTACATTACAATAAATTGTATATCTATGTAGTAGCTTAACTTATTGTGTTAAAAATAACATAACAAAGTAGATTTATATTTATTGATATGGGATGTATCTTAGATACATTAAATGGCAAACGCAGTCGTAAGTAATATTTATGGCAAGTGTGTTTATGTAAAGAACGCCAAAAACTGACAAGGAAAAAGGAGCAAGGAGTTTGAATAGACTGTTCACAAAATTCAGATGGCCAATAAACGCATGTAAATGTTCAACCCCACTAGTCAAATAAGGGAAAAGTATTTTCAAATCAGTATGAGATACCATTGCACATCAACCAGAATGACTAATAATAAAAAGACTGATGGTAACAATTGTTAGAATATGGGACAATAGCTATTTTCATACACTATTATTGGCTATAAACTGGTACAAACACTTTGATATTACCTACACAAGTTGAAGATACACATACTCCGAGGTTGGTACTCAGAAGAAATGTGTGCACATATATATCAAGAAACATGAAAAAAAAAAAGAAACATGCACAAGAACGTCACAGCAGTGATCATTTTGCAATATATGCATATATCCAGTCATTGTACACCTTAAACTAATACAATGCTGTATGTCAATTATATCTCAGTAAAACTGAGGAAAATGAAAGCAAATGTCATATAAGTAGAAACTGAGAGAATTTACCTCTAAAACAGACATTCATGTTAGAATGAAAGATACTCTTCAGACAGAGGAAGTGATCCAGAAAGAAGGTTTGAGGTGTAAGAAGCAATAAAGAGCAAAGAATATTGTAGATACATCAAACAGTGACTGTATAATAAAGTCATAATAATATCAAGTGAAGTCTTTTTTTTTTTAGCTAGAATTTTAAAATACACAACAGTACAGGGTAACTGAAATTAATATGCTGTGAAGTCCTTTGTTCATGAGGAGCATTGAGACATCGATTAATTTGGACTTCGCTAAGTATGCATGCTGAAATATCTAAGGTAACCATTTGACAAACAGAGATAGAAATTTTAAAAAGCTAATCAAAAAGAAGGCAAAGAGGTAAAAAGTTTTCTTAAGAAAATTACAAAAGTCAGCTGAAGTGTTACTTCCAACTGTGGCAGAATGAAGAGGTTGCTGAATCTTCTCCATAAGAAAATAAGTGTAAAGCTGGAAAAATTGTTAAAAAGAGCTGTTTCAGGACTGAGGAGCTTGACCAAAGGCAAAGAACAAATAGTTTAAAGCTTGATTCTGCCCCCTCCTTTAATATCTGTGTTCATTCATCATTTCCTAGATAGTCATTCTGAAAAAAATCTCTCCCCATTCGTCCTGTACTCTTCACTGTCACTAATGGAACTGAAATGACCATAGTGTTTGTGAAGACTTTTTGACTGCAAGTAATAGAAGCTCTAAATGCAACATGGGTATATTGAAAGGACACTGAGAATACCCTCTTACTGAAGGGCATTAGGAATTCCCAAGGGCCTGGGCCAGGAATGAGGTCACCCTCTGGTCCAGGCAGCCCCCAAGGACTCTCGTCTTGCTTTCTTTTTCTGAGTTGCCTCATCCCGACCATTTTCCGTATGTTGACTCCATCCTCCCCTCAGTAGGTCTTGCCTTCTGCAGAACAGCTTCTGCTGTGCTGACAGGCACACAGCCAGTGCCCCATCTCAAGGAACCCAAGCCTTTACCTTCCCAGATGGGTGTTGCGGACCTCGATTTCAGATTTCTCTGGAGAACCTGATTTGGCCAGTTGGGTCGTGTGTTTACCCTTGCTCCTGTGATCGCTAAGGTCAAGGTCAAGTGCAGGTCATACGAGTTTGGCTGGGTGTTGGTGATTAAGGTAGTACAGAGTTAAACGTATTCAACAGAAGAGTTTTCACATAGATTAGCCCATGTAAAGCTCTTGTAACAAAGAGAAGAGTTACTAATATTTAATATAACTTTCTTCGGTCAGCATGCATTTATCTTTACTTCCTGAAGAGAGCAGCTTTATATAGTTGGAATACTCTCTTGGGTAGCCTAGGGCAACCTTTGTACCTGTTAATCTATCAGTAAGTGTTGATAGATTGATTATTTTTTAGTTTGATTCCTTTAAAAATATTTATGTGATTATTGAAATTTTATAGTTTCTAGCTTGTTCTCAGGAGAATTGTCTTTTAAGTATTATATACAAGATTCAAAGGCTATGGTTGCTTTATTTCATTTTTCTGACTATATACTTAAATTACTGAGAAGTTTTTGGGTTTTTTTGTTTTCTTTTTTTTTTTCTTTTTTAGAGGGTGGTTGAAAACCGCTTGTTATAATGCACAAACAGCAAAAAGTCCTCTCTGGCTAAGGGTTGTTTTGCTTTCAAACTGACTAATTTCAAGTAGGCGTTACTGAAACAAACAATATTTTCACTATGAAATCATCAGCACGTTAGCAGGAGGAGCCACGCCGTCATCTATTTATGTTGTGCCATTTGATAAATGTCATTCTGAACAATGAAAGTGAATTTCAAGTGTTTTCATGCTGAAAATGGCTTATTTACGTCTTTGGAAGGGAGGATTAGCAATGGTCAAGCCCTTGGCAGCGACCAAGTTTTCTGTCTACGATTCGATGGCTCTCCTTAGTTCAGTTTCTTTTCTTTTTTAGTTAATTAATTATTTATACAATTTTTGAAGGTTACTTTCCATTTACAGTTGTGACAAAATATTAGCTGTGTTCCTCGTGTTGTACAATGCATCCTTGAGCCTCTGACTTCCAGTAGTTTGTACCTCTCAGCCCCCGACCCCTCTATTGCCCCCCTCCCCGCCCCCGCACTGGTAACCACTAGTTTGTTCTCTGTATCTGTGAGTCTGCTTCTTTTTTGTTGTATTCACTGGTTTGTTGTAATTTTTAGATTCCACATATAATTTTTTAATTTAATTAATTAATTTATTATTGTATTACTGAATTATTTTGTTGTGGTGAGGGGAAGGTTATTAGGTTTATTTATTTTTAGAGGAGGTGCTGGGGATTGAACCTAGGACCTCATGCATGCTAAGCATGCGCTCTACCACTTGAGCTATACCCTCCCCCCAGATTCCACATATAATTGATATCATACCGTATTTGTTTTTCTCTGTCTGACTTATTTCACTTAGCATAACGCCCTTCATGTCCATCCATCTTGGGTCAGTTTCTTGAACCATCATCACAAGCTCTATGCAAGCATTATGCTCCATGTCAAATAGGAACCAAAGACTGAATCAAACCACTATGATTAATGCCTCTCCCTCATGTTTTCTCAGGAACTTCCCCACAGCTCCAGTGCCCGCCTACCCCCCACCCAGTACCAGCTTGGCCCACTTCATGACCGCCAGCCACAGCTGGATACTGGTTCCTTCCAAACAAGCCGTGGGCAGTGACTCCTAGCATGTGTCTGCCTTATTCCAGTAACTCTTTGCTTCTCAAAATCAGATGGGGGTGTCTCAACTAAATATGTGCTTCATGTACTTTTGGCACCGAGCAGGTGCTCAGCATTTTCTCTCTTTGTTTCTGTTTGTTTTAACCAACTAGTCATGTTGTTTATTCAGTAAGCACTTATGTGTCAGGAATTGCAGTCGTTGCTTCTGTCTTGGGCCAGGCGTTTTTCCCAAAGCTCTAGAGATTTTATATTAAAACATCTGTCTAAAAACTTCCCTATTTTTACCTTCTTTTTAAAACTGTTTTTTCCATCATTCTTTCATACTTCCCAGTTTCACTAATTCCCTTTTGTTTCCTTTAGCTTTGTCATTTGTAGTTCATGTACATTCATAACTCAACAGATGTTTGCTAAGTACCTACTGTATGCCTTGATAGTAGTTCGCAATGAGTAAGACTTTTATTACACTGTGTGTTATCCAGTTGCTTCAAAGCTTCAGTGTTTAGTTGGAGCAACAAATATGTACACCTCTCTAATCACGAATGATTTCTGTAACACACAGATTATATAAGGATGTGTAAGAGATTTCTAAAGAGATGGCATTTGAGTAGAATGACGAGGATTTTTTAAAGGTGGTGGGAGGGACTAGGGTGTTCGCTGTTCACTGGGACTAGGGTGAAGTATTAGAAGTGACAGCTATAAGTTTGGGGAAATTTCACAGAGGGCCTTTGAACACTAAATTTAGAAATTTAGAGGGGAGGGATAAATTAGGAGTTTGGAATTAACAGATACACACTTCTATATAGAAAGTAGATTAACAAGGATCTGCCTATAGCACAGGGAACTATATTCAGTATTTTATAATAACCTCTAATGGGAAAGAATCTGAAAAAAAATATATATATATATAACTGAATCATTTTGCTATACACCTGAAACTAACACAACATTGTAAATCAACTATACTTCAATTAAAAAAAATAGAAAGAACTTTAGCCTTTATTCTAGGCTATACAAAATCTCTTAAGTTTTTAAGAAGGCTAGTGACGTGAAGACAGTTGTGTTTTAGGAAGATAATTTTGGAGATGTGTGAATGATATTTAAAGAATCAAGAACTTAGGGATGTGTAATAGAGTTTGACTACATTTTTGGTACTTGACTCCTGACCACTTTTAAACCTTGCCCTCCTTCCTCCCCTTTGTCCACATCTGGGCAAACTGATGAGAAAGCCTGCATGCTCCCTACTGGGCACCAGCAAGTTCAAAGCACACAAGCCCCAGCTGCATTTCAGCCACAGTAAAAGCCAGAGCCAGTCGCCCATCCTTGTTTACAAGCAGCTTGGGAGCCACCCTTCCCTCCCCAGAATCCTTATTTGAGTAATCTCTTCACACCCTCTTGTGATGGGTCAGTGTGGACATCTGAACCCAGGTTTGGTGGGCGTGTCCATCATGTTCTGTGGAATAGTCTCAACACTGTATTCATGCTATGTAGCAATGAGTGCCTGGTAGAATGTGGTCGTGGAGGGTGAACATGAGTTGTTTGGTGCCCAACCTTCCCCTCCTTCTTCTAAAGCACTCCCCTCCTTTGAAGAACTTCCCCCTGACAAGCTGACACACCTTTGATCAATATTCACAGTGGAATACTACACAGCCATTAAAAAGGACACCACAACTCTATCTTCACAGGAAAAGCTGTTCAGTACACACTGTTGAGTGAAGAAAAGCATATGAGGAAACAATGTGGGTGTAGTATGATTTTATTTATTAAGTGTTTTCTTTTAAACTATTTTTGTTTTTTCTTTTTTCCTTTTTTGTCTTTTTTTCTGTTTATTATTTTTTATATTTTTATGAGGTATTTTTAATTGAGATGTAATTTTCATACAGTTTTGAAAAATGCATATTGTCAAGTGATCAGCACCACAGTCAAGGTATAAAACTCCCACCATCCCAACAAATTCCCTCATACCCCTTTGTAGTCAACCCTTCTTTCCATCTCCAGCCTCTGGCAACCACTCTTTTCTGGACCTCAAATTTTGCCATTTCCAGACTCTCATACAGTATATAGACTTCCCTGCCCCCCCCTTTTTTTTTTACTGAGTTACAGTCAGTTTACAAAGTTGGGTCAGTTTCTGGTGTACAGCACAATTTTTCAGTCATATGTGAATATACATATATTCATTTTCATATTCTTAATTTTTAAAAAAAAATTGGGGGGATTATTTATTTATTTTCCTAGTGGAGGTGCTGGGGAATGAACCCAGGACCTTGTGCATGCTAGGCATGCGCTCTACCACTGAGCTGTACCCTCCCCCCTTGGGCTTTTTAGTGTAGCGTCTTTCACTCATTAGAATGTACCCGAGTCGCCCACGGTGTGTGTATGTATGTCCTTGGGTCCACGATACGGATGTACTTTACTGGCCGAAGGACATTTGAGTTGTTTCTAGATTTGGGTGATTAATAATAAAGCTGCCATGAGCATTTTAGTATTTTTGTGTGATCGTACATTTTTATTTTACTTGGGTAAATACTTAGAAGTGAGATTCCCAGGACACATGGTGAGAGTGTGTTTAACTTTATAAGAAACTGCCAGACTGTTTTCCAGAGCAGCTGCACCTCTGTGCTTTCCCACCAGCAGCACATGTTGGTTCCACAATCCCTCCCATTTCTGTGGGTCTAGAGAGATCCGCACACTACTCACCGGGGAGAGAGGAGCTGAGACTAGGATTGGGGTTATGTCAAAAAGGAGTTTAACTTTGGCTTTAACCATTTAATTTTTATAGTGAGAATTTATTTTTTAATTACTTGTATAGTTAAAGAGAAATGAAAATGTGATATTTCTGACCAGAAAGAAAGCAAGAGGAAACTTACAGAAATATGGCAGGCTGAGATGATCATATGTACTGCCCCCCACACCACCATTTTAATTGTACAGAAATTCTGGGTTAAGTACATAGTCAGGCCCAAAAGAAAGAAGTAGCAATGTCTCAAGAGCCTTAAATAAGGAGAGAAATCAAAGCCAGAGCAGGAGCTGGTGCTGGGCAGCCCACAGCATCTCAAAGCAGCTGTGGGCCCTGGGCCAGACATGGGAGACAGCCTGGGCTGCATCAGATGGGAGCTGGGGTGGGTCCTCCTCCCCGAGCACGGGGCCTGAATACTCCTGTCAGTTGAAAGGCGAGGAGAAAAACTGCTGACCAGCCCAAAGAAGCTGCAGGGAAGTTGGTGGGCGGAGAAACCCAGCTCTCCAGATCCCTGGCATGGATAGACACAGGCCTCAATTTGCCCTGCCTACATGTGGTCTAGGTAGAAGTTCAAGTCCAGAAAGGAATATAAATTGTAGATACGGGGACTCCTCCAGGCTCTGGAGAAGCCACCCTGCCTGAAACTTCCCCGAAGGGACATTCTCACACTGTGCTCACTAAACTGTCACAGCAAAAAAAAATGACCCCAGCTAAAGCAAATGGACAATAAAAAGTTATACAGGGGCGTGGAGGTATAGCTCAGTTATTGTGCATGTGTTTAGCATGCACATGGTCCTGGGTTCAATCCCCAGGACCTCCATTAAAAAAAAAACAACTTAAAAAATTTTTTAAAGAAGTCAGACAACAGGTTAGTGGATAAGTCAAACAACAGGTTAGATATTACTAAAGAGGAAATTAGAAGATTTATTTGAAGAAATCACTCAAAAGAACAGAAAGATAATTAGGCAGGAAAAAAGTGAGTTCAGTTAAGAAGCGTGGAATGAGGTGGTTCAACGTGATCTAATCAGAGTTCCAACAGAGAGAATGAAATAGACACTATATTTAAAGAGAAGAATGTTACCCTGTCAGGTAACCTCAGTTGTTTGTCTCAGTGCAGAAAGATTTGAATGACAGAATTCTCTGTGAAAAGAGAGACTAGGTTATAAATGTCCATCGACAGATGACTGGATAAAGACGTTGTGATATATTTATACAATGGAATACTACTCGGCCATAAAAATGACAAAATAATGCCATTTGCAGCAACATGGATGTCCCTGGCGAATGTCATTCTAAGTGAAGTAAGCCAGAAAGAGAAAGAAAAATACCATGTGATATCACTTATATGTGGAAGCTAAAAAAAAAAAAAAGACAAAGTTATATATAAAACAGAAACAGACTCACAGACAGAGAATACAGACTTGTGGTTGCCAGTGGTGAGCAGGGTGGGAAAGGATAAACTGGAGTTCGAGATTTGCAGATACTGACTGGTATATATAAAATAGATAAATAAGTTTATACTGTATAACAAAGGGAACTATATTTGACATCTTGCAGTAGCTCACAGTGAAAAAGAATATGAAAATGAATATATGTATATTCATGTATGACTGAAGCATTGTGCTGTACACCAGAAATTGACACAACATTGTAAACCGACTATATACCTCAATAAAAAAAAAAAAAGAAACAACAACAACAAAAAAGAGGAACTAGGTTAGATCAAGAAGAGGATTGAGTGAACCTAGGAGTCCCTCCAGTCATGTCTACCCAGAAGGAGTTCCAATCCTAGGGCCAGGGTTCAAGTTACAGGAAGAAGCGAGACAGGAGCGTTCACCTTGCTAGGGACAGTCAGCCTTCATTCTGAGCCCCGTGAAGAGCGGCTGTGTGTGAGGTTATGAATAAACACAACGTGACTAAAAAAAGTTAAAGGAGAAATTATAACTTCCCTTCATACGCAAATGTATCATCTCAGAATTTATAAAGGACATTTTTAAAAAGAAGGAAAAAGAAACTGCCAAACTGTTTTACAAAGTGATGTACTATTTTATATCTCACCAGCAATGCCTCAGGTTTCCACTTTCCACATACTCATCACCACTTGTCTATCTTTTTTATAATATATTCTACTGGGTCTGAAGTGGTTCTGTGTGCTTTTAAGGTAGATTTCAAACTAAGCATCCTGCAAATCTATTTTTTACATTAAGCTGTTTTATTTTAAGCTATTTATGATAGTTCAAACTGTTGTTCAGTGCCCTTCTAAACTACCTTATCTTACAAAGTCTGGTTGTAATTTAAATTGAAAATAACCACATTCCTGACTAATCATTAGTTTCTAGCCAATCCTTGATTATGACTTTTTAACGTGTTTAAAAGGGTTTTGTTTTTTTTCTTTCTGATAAACAAAACTTCACAGTATCACCATCACTGCCCACCCTACCCCAAAAGAAAAGGCTGATTGCCTCTTGTAATTACATGATTTCAGACATTCGTAACCATGCTTGCGTAAGTCAGGGTCTCTGGGCCCCGTCATGTGGCAGCACCTCATCAGAACATCATTGTCACTTTCACATCAAGGGTGCGGGCAGAAAAGCCCAGATGTTTGCAGGTGCTCTCAGAAGCAACAGGAAGGCCCTGCTAAAGCAAGTTTACTAATGTTGTGTCAGCATGAGCATGCTTCAGCAAGGGGTTTCAGCTCTTCTAGTTCTGTTAGGGTAACAAATTGTTGTTGTTTTAAGATTTGTTTTCCAAACTCAGACTTGGGTTTCTTCTCTATGCATTTTCCTGCTTTGTAAGAGGCAGGCCAGTACATCTGGTTAGTAGTATTCGATGCTTACTGCACTTGTGAGGAGAGAACCCTCTTTCTGTCACAAATGTGTCAATGCTTATAGCTATTTAATATTTAAAACAGCATGGAATTGGTATCTGAGGCGTAAAGTATGACTTAGGAAATTGGAATCTGTCCTTTGGCTGTTTTGTCTTTTAAAAAAAAAATGCTTGACTTTGTTGGCCCACATCCACTGTTTTCATTTCCTCTTGTCGCCGGGCCGCATAATCCACGTTGGACAGTTGTTATGCAAGCCTTTGGGGTCCTGGGGCCCGATTTCCCCTTGCAGGCCTTCAACAGAGATCTCTCTCCGTTTCCAAATAAAGCTCAGGTTTATGCAGGCCATTTCTTTGGTTAGCCTTGGCCTCTGGAAATTAGTACATTTCTTCAAATATTATTTAAATGTACAGGTTAGCTAAACTCTTCAATAGAAAGAGATTATGAAAGATAAGTAGGAAGCTTACAAACATTTAAACAAATGTCTTTACAAGTAAAATTTTCATGTAAGAAAAAATTTTAAGCTGCAACTTTTCGCTCATTTATCAAATGTGATTCAGCTAATTCCAGTCGAACAAAATCAGGTGGGCCGTATTTTCAGAATAGAGACATGTTAAGCAATTGTACTTTTGTGTAAGTGAGCCAAGGAGTGAGCAGTAAAATCTCCATATTTTCAGGCAACCTTAAGCCTTTCCACATACTGAAATACGGAGAGGATGGGAATGAGCTGAAAACATTATTTGGAACACACTGAAAAGAAATTTTAAAAAATTGCATAATATTGCATAATGCATAAGATGAGACCTTCAAGGGAAAAAAATCCAAAAAAATACCTGTCAAAAGTTCTGCCCTTATCTATCAGTCATGACCCAAGGAAAGTCACACTGACTCCTTCCCAAAACAGTATTTCAGACATCTCCGCATCAGGAAGGGCTTGCAGATTGCTAGTCTTAATCCAGGAAGATCAGGTAAAACAAAATAGATTTTATGGTTTTTTGTCCCAAATCCTGGAACATCTGTGCACAATATTTCATGCATTTATGGTCACTGCTCAGGACAGATAAGACAGAGCTGGGAAAGACCCAAAAAGAGACAGCAGACTAACCAAGATGGCTAAAGGGCTTCCAGATGAACAAAAAGAACAAAGCATTCCCCACCCTGGATGGCAGCGGCAGAGGGGAGGCATTCATGTATTTACTTACTTATTGTCTGTCTTCTCCGCTAGATCGTATCCTTCATGAGCTCAGGGATGCTGTCTTTTGTATTTTAACTTCTTGTTGAGATAAATAGATACGGAAAAGTGCACATGCATTATAAATATACAGTGAGATGGTTTTGGTGAAATACACTTGTAGAACCATGGGCCAGAAGAGGAAGCAGGGCACGAGCAGCCCCCAGAACAACTGTATGCCCTTCAGTCATGTCCCCTATAGGGCCAGGGCCAGGGCCCACCCACCTGCCATAGGACGCCACAGGATGGGGTTGGCGCCTGTCACTCCATGCAACGTCCATGAAATCCACTCGTATGCAGTGTAACTGATGATCTCATTGCCAATGTGGTGCAGAAACCTGAATCCTGTCAAGAGACTAAGCGACACTTGGAGGGTTGGAGGACTCAGGTTTATTACACCATATGCCGGCAGGCCCAGAGGAGCTAACACTGCAAGCTCTGGACCCCGCGTGTGGATTTACACAGACTTTTATAGGGTTTTAGTTTTTGATTAAGTTTGTGCCATATGCAAATGAGGTATTAGAAATGGACCAATCAGGAGTGAGCTTTTGGGAACCAATGGGATTTTAGGGGTAAATGCAAATTAGATGTTAGAAATGGACTGGTCAGGAGTGAGCTTTTGGAAACCAGTAGAGTTTTAGGGGTAAGTTTCATTTTCCTAGAAGCAAGCTATTTTAGAAGCACAAAAGCAGGAAGGCAATGGCCCTGCCTGGGAGGTCTTGCTGGTCCCTTTGCGGGTTTTGCCCCTTCAAATGTAGCCTTCTGTTGTGTGGATGAGCCACAAAGCGTTCACCCAGTACTGTGTTCCTGGGCCTTTCTAGGTTCTGGCT
Source organism: Vicugna pacos (assembly GCF_048564905.1). Taxonomy (NCBI): domain Eukaryota; kingdom Metazoa; phylum Chordata; class Mammalia; order Artiodactyla; family Camelidae; genus Vicugna; species Vicugna pacos. The sequence continues at coordinate 2,289,800 of NC_132990.1, forward strand.
GCCGTGTGCCTGTCTTTTGGTGACACTTGTACCTGTTTCTATTGGGTGGAATTGCTGAATCTTAGGGTAAATGTATGCTCAACTTTAGGAGGCATTGCCCAACAATTTTTCAAAGTAACTGCATTTACACTCTCACCAGCAGGATGTCAGGGTTCCAGCTGCTCACATGAGCTTCAACACTGGTTTTGTCAATTGTTTGTAGCCCTTCAGGTGTGTATGTGTGTTCCGTTGTGGGTTTTGTTTGTATTTCCCTGATGCTCAGTGTTATATTGTTTACCAGGATATACCCAGCATTTAGCAAAGTGCCCAGGGTTTTTATTGGGGCTCTTGCAACACAAGTGACAGAGGATGGGGCAGAAACCCGATTCACAATGGCTTAGCAAAAAGGAAAGTTTGTCCCGTAGTAGTAGAGGGCTGGAGCTCAGTCAGAGAAAGGGTTACCTGGCCTTCGAGATCACACCCAGCTAGAGGAATCTCCCTCCTGCTGCGAGGCCCTCATCTCTGCACTGTTCTCTGCCAGAAGAGCAAGCTGGCCTCATGCAGCCTGGAAGGCTGCCTGCAGCCCCTGGGTGGTCTCTTCCCAGGTGAGCAACCCCTGCAGGAAAAGGCTTTGTCTTCCTAGCATCTGCCTGTCGGTTGGCCCAGGGCATGCCACTTGCTGTTTGCGAGTTGCTGACAGTCAGTGAGGACCTGATCAAATCCTGTGAACAAGGGCAGCTCTGTGGCCAGAGGAGGGGTGATAAGAAAGCTTGCCGGGCAGAAATACCCAGGTCTGGCAGTCCACTGTAGCTCCACACTGTAGGCACTCTGCAGATCACTTTGAGTGAATGAATGAGTCAATCCAAGTTCATCGTACGTGTACACCTCATCACATGTGAGAGGATGAACTTGAAATACTTTCACTGAAGAGGTCTTCTAGGAAAATGAAGCAATTTCAGGAGAGCAAAATCCTTCTATCCTCAGTCAGTTCAAGAGATATTCCATGCCAAACATACGAATCATTATAAGATGCATTTTGCCGATTCATGCATGGTCTGTAGAGAAGCGAATAAATGAAAGCATTTACAGTGTTTGCTTCTCTCCTGTTACCTGTTGGGAGTTTTAAGTGGGGCCCAGGCTCAGCTGGCCCCTTCCTCCTGCCCGGTCCTGATGGGGCTGCTTATTAACATTTGTGGCCAGATGACAAGGCGTGTGTTTTTCTTAGACCTAAAGGACAACTATGCATTTTCTCTTAAGATTCTTTAGGTGAAAATTGGGAGCTCCTTATTGTAATAAATAAGCATAATACTTAAACTCATGGCAGGACATAAGGGGGTGTAAGCATTTAGGTGAATATTCCTGCCTCTCTCACAAGTGTCACATGGGATCGTGCGTAGGGATACTGAGACAGAAAAAGGACATTAAGTTAAAACTAAGCAAGCTGAATAAAATACAGGCTTCAGTTATAAGAGTGATGTACCAATACTGGTTCATGAATTGTAACAAATATACCACACTCCTGTTAGGGTGGGAACTCTGTACTATCTTCCCAACTTTTCTATCAATCTAAAACTGTTCTAAAAAATAAAGTTTGCTTTACTTTAAAAATTCAGTAGAGGACTTGGAAGAGGCCCATGTACAGAATAAGCCTTATTGGTTTCAGGGTAAATTCACTGTGACCTCCCTCCACTCTGATCAGTACCGAGTGGGACCATGGTGTCACTGAAATTTGCTTCGAGAAAGGCGTTGGGATCAGGAGGCCAGCTCAGCTTGGCTTCTTTGCTTTGGACTCCAGGTCACTGGAGCAGCCTTGCACATCTTTGAGCCCTTTTTTTTTTCTTCTTCTTATTTATGAAATGGGCATATTTTTAAGTCCCTGCTTCATAAAGGTATCCCATGATTCAAAATGTGAAGATCACACAAAGTTAGAACTATTGCCCAATATTCATTTTATTATATTTTTCCTTAAACCATCAGGATTTGATATAATATGAAATTTCAACCATTTAAAATTTTATTTACATAAGTTATTTATGTCCTATTTTATTTTGTCCCAGAGGTGCAGGCTTGCCCTATTTCTAAGGACATGAGTTGGCCTGATGGTTCATATATTTTCTTCCCATTTTAAAAAACTGAAGGCATTTAACATAGGACTCTAGAATGCAAGTTAGGATATATGCCATTGGCTTTATATATAAAACGTAACTTAAATATTATTTAAACCTTAAATTCTATACCCAAACTATTCATCAAATAATGAGGGAAAATTGAAAATATTGTAAAATCTGAAAGGCCTCAAAAACGGACAATTGAAACACACCACCTTTGTCAGGCACCATGTGAAATGGCAGCAGAGGGGAATTTAAAAGACGTAAGGCGCAAGGATGAAGAATTAGGCCAGAGGAAGGCATCAGTAACATACAGGAAGCAGATAAGAGAGTGGTGTTTGATGAAGACCAGACAAAGCTGAGACCCAACGCTTGAAAGAGGTTGATTTGTTCTGTGGAACTTCTGAAACAAGGGCTGTGGGCAGGAGGAGAATTAGTAGAAAGTCTGTATGAGAGACAGTCTGTCCTGGCCCAGACAGAAGTCCGCCAGAAAGGGCCTGGACTCTGGACCTTGCCTCCTCTGGAGAGATAACTAAAGACTTGTTTAAAAATTAAAAAAAAAAAAAAAACCCAAAAAACCCCTAGGCACGGCAAGTTTCCTTCACTAGATCAAGAGCCCTTTCCTGTTGGGGACCTAAATCTTACACCACGTGGAATGTATGAACAAACTTTTAGGGGCGATTATATTTCCTAACAAGTTATGTTTCCTGTCATCAAACTCAGTTGCCAGCAGAATCATGTTACAACTTGACGGTTGTAACACCCGCCCTGTATATTACAACTCTGTTTGGATTTAGACATGATAATATGGTAGAATTGTTTATGAACTCAATTTTAGAGTCCGATTGCCTTGGGTTTGAATCAGTTTCCCTGTTGTGTGATCTTGAGCAAGTATCTTAATTTTTCGAGCCTCGGTTTTGTTTAAACGGTCATCACACCGGTGGTTTCATGTGACTGCTGTGAGCATTGAATGAGCTCAGGCGTGTCAAGGACGTAGGGCCTGCAGGTGCTAAGAAGTCAATAAATCGTGTGTGGCAGTGTGGGTGTGTAATTTGTCTTTTGACAAAGACATTTAACTCTTTAAAAACCCAGAAAGTCTGTGATTCCATGAAAGAATTTAAATGAGACCATAGTAACTTTAAATTATAATCAGTTTCAATGTTTTGGGCATTACTTTGAGATTTCTGAAAGAAAGAGAGAGTTTAAATCTGAGCATTGATAAAATTGCCAGTGAATATCTGGAATATTACTTTCATTATCTGCTTGCATTTCAGTATTTTGGACATATAAAATTACATATTAAAAAGTGTATAAACAGAAAGTTGTTAAATTACCTCTAAAGAATTTCTGGCATTGATCATTACGTTCAAATGTGTGCGTATTCAGCTTCTTAATTACCATTTCTGAGTATTTTAAAAGAAACCAGCTTGGCTCACCTTTTTTATTATTAGTTTAGGAGAGAACAGACTGCATTTAAAAGCATACAATTGCTACCCAGTTAGCTTAGAATGACAGTAACTCACTTAAAACCAGAACTACTGCTTGGACTTGTATCCCCCACTGAAGTGATATTTTCTATCCAGTGATCTTTTTTTTTTTTTTTTAAACTGAGGTGTAGTTGATTTACTGTTGTGTTAGTTTCTGGTACAGAATCATGATTCAATTACACGTATCTGTGCATATATATATATTATATATATATATTCCTTTTCATATTCTTTTTCATTATAAGCTACTACAAAGTATTGAATATAGTTCCCTGTGCTGTACAGCAGGACCTTGTGGTTTATCTATTTTGTATGTAGTAGTTATTATCTGCAAATCCCGAACTCCCAATTTCTCCCCCTACCTCCTGCTTTCCCCTCTGGTAACCATAAGTTTGTTTTCTATGTCTGTGAGTCTGTTTTTGTTTTGTAAATAAGTTCATTTGTGTCTTTTTTTTTTTTTTTTAGATTCCACACATGTCTTACCATATGCTATTTTTTTTCTCTTTCTGGCTTCACTTAGGATGATAATCTCCAGGTCCATCCATGTTGCTACAAATGGCATTATTGTATTCTTTTTTATGGCAGAATAGTATTCCATTGTGTATATATACACCACATCTCTTTGTCTGTTCATTTGTTGATGGACATTTAGGTTGCTTCCCTGTCTTGGCTATTATAAATAGTGCTGCTATGAACATTGGGGTGTGTGTACCTTTTCAAGTTAGAGTTTCCTCCAGATATACGCCCAGGAGTGGGATTGCTCGATCATATGATAAGTCTATTTTTAGTTTTTTAAAGAATAGTGGATACACCAAACTACATTCCCACAAACAGTGTAGGAGGGTTCTCTTTTCTCCACACCCTGTTCAACATTATCATTTGTGGACTTTTTAATTAGGGTCATTCTGACCGGTGTGAGGTGATACCTCGTTGTAGTTTTGATTTGCATTTCTCTGATAATTAGCAACACTGAGCATCTTTTCATGTGTCTATTGGCCATCTGGATGTCTTCACTGGAGAAATGTCTGTTTAGGTCTTCTGCCCATTTTTCGATTGGGTTGGTTTTTTCAGTTTTCTATTTTGTTGTTTTTATTAAGTTGTATGAGGTGTTTGTATGTTCTGGAAGTTAAGCCCTTGTCAGTCACATCATTTGCAAATATTTCCTTCCAGTCCGTAGGCTGTCTTTTCCTTTTGTTTATGGCTTCCTTTGCTGTGCAAAAGCCTTTAACTAGGTCCCACTTGTTTATTTTTGCTTTTATTTCTACTGCCTGGGTAGACTGCCCTAGGAAAACATGGCTATGATTTATGTACTGTCTAGTAATCTTAATGGCGTTGATCTTTTAAGGGTACACTTGCCTTCAGATTGATCGCAGTGTGTTTGTTTTTTGGCTGTATATTTGGCTGAGTTTGCTTACCTGACTTTCCCTTTTCCATTCTAAAAAGGGAAAATACAGAAGAATTATGTTTGTAAGCTTTATTCCTCCCTAGGAACAGGGTGAGTTTATAGCTGCAGACGGAGGAAGGCTAGCGAATCCTGGGTGGGTAGACTGAGGTGCTGGGATGATCTCATGCTTGCTGTTAATAAGTGTGTGCTGAAAAATTCCAAAGAGTCTGTGATGTGTGCATGTTTGTGCATGAGTCACACCAATCTGGTTTTCCCAGCTCGTTCCCCTTAGAGGGCCTGTGAGCCCCGAGGCCCCAGGAGCAATGAGCCCAGGTCTTGGTTTTTAAATACCGTCATCTCCTTGGAGAAACGCTGATTTCCTGTTGAATAAACTAGTGATCTATGAGTCAGTAATGATACAAAATAAGGGAGAAAGAAAGTCTCGTCCTTCTGGCGGAAAGCTACCCATCAATGTGGAAGGAATGATGGGAGCAGACCGTCGCCCTTTGGGAGCCCTCACTTGGCTGACTCAGCCCGGCGGCAGCCGCGGGCCCAGGCGGGTGAGCGGACGTCCGAGGAGGAGCCAGGAAGTGGCCTGGTCTCATGATGTCCCCTGGCAAAATACCAAATACAGAGGGGAAAGGGTGACTTTGGGGGCCAGCACAGCAGTGTTTCCGTGCCACTCCTGATGTGGCCTCGTGACCTCAGACCTGGATTGAGGCCCATCCACAGCCCAAGGGGCCTCACTTTCCAAACTGCCAAGACTTGAAGCAGGACAGACTGGGGCTTGGCAGGGGGCTTGGGGTCAGGGTGGGGGGTTATGGCTGTGACCGGCGCAGAAGGGAGCTGAGGACATCTGAAAGAGGCATTTTTCTGGTTGGAATGGTATGTTTTGGTACAGCAGGAGGATGGCCCCATCTGGGGAGATGCCCACTGAGGGTGCAGGGGTGAGGGGTGTCACGTCTGCCCATCGCCCTAGAAATGGACGAGTGACTGGCTGAGGGAGAGCTTGCAGAGAGGACACAGACGGGCCCACCCGGGCAGGATGGCCTCAGAGCCTCCAGGATCACACACCTGTTCACTCCATAACATCCTTATGGGACAGGTTTGATTATGTAGATGTGAAATGTGTGCAGAGAGACTGCACCTGTGTCTGGCATGGAGGAACCACTTAATGTTTGTTAGTTTCCTCTTTAAAATGAGAGCAAATCGTCGTTCTTCCAAATGCGGGCAGTGTAGGCATTTCTAAGCCGTCTGATGGTGGGAACGGTTGGAACACTCGTCTCGGGGTTGTTGGGTGTGGGGCGCGGTGCGCATTGTCCAGCTCGACTCTGACTGTCCACTTGTGCCCCTCCAGAGCCGCGCAGGCCCCCATCCTGGGCGTACTGGTGAACAGGCTGCCCCTTCTCTTCCCACACCCAGCTCCTTGTGGCCCATGCACTGTGTCAAATGACAGAAATGATATGATATAGTAACTAGTTTGATGCCTTTTTTCCAAGGGACAGAATCCATGCTTAGGGAAGTCCAGTGCCTCAAAAGCAGGGGACCCCTGTGCCCGAGGGAGTTGTACCACGCAGAAACAGGGCAGGATTGGCCAGGAGATGCTGTTTCCTGCGGTAAGGTGAGCTCACTGAGGCTGAGCTGGAGGACTGTGGTTGGTGTCAGATGCTGTCCGGATGTACGGGCTGATTTCGCTTTAGATTTGTGCCATGCCTCGGGGGTCCTGGTTTTTGTGGGGCCTGATTTACAAATTAACTTCAGCTGCCTCTGCCACCATCTACCCAAGCCTGTTGGCACGCCACGATGACTTAAGAATCGGCCACCTCCTTCCGCTGCACCCATTTCTGTCAACCCATACCCGGTCGCAGCACCTCAGAGCCCCCCACTGCCAGCTCCACTGTTCCCCTGCTTCTCTTGGCAACTAGGCCTCCTTGTGGAAAAGCTGTCAGTATCTCCTTCCTCACCTTGGGCAGAATCCGGCACAAGTCCTCACCACCCCACCAATACCCTGGTCCCAGCATCACTGATGGAGCCGCACGGCCACCCACCTCCTCCCTGAGCCCTGCCTGTGTCCCCTGTCCCACACCTGGCCTCCACCTCGCCCGTCTGCGTGGGCACATCCACCACACACTGCCCTTGTGTCGGGAGCCCCACATCTTCCCACCGGTGGCCACCTCTCCCCAGCAGCACAGTCGCCTGCATCCTTGCCCTCCTCGACCCTTCTCTATTCTCACATCAGCAAGTTCCATTCTTCCTCTGGAACACATCCCCATTGTCACCACCAGGCCACCAGCATCTGTCACTCCAGGGCACATGCCACCTGCTTCCTCACCTCACCCACCTCACCGCACAGCAGTCATGGTAATTCTTTCAGAATGGGAGTCAGACCACAAGCCAGGCTCTGGGGGAGGAGCCTGCACGTGCTGGCCCGGCCCACCGCCCATCTTCCCCTGCACTGTCCTCCATATGAGCACTTGGTACTGCTCCTGGGACCTCAGCAAGCCAGCTTGTTCCTGCCGTGGGCTGGCTCTGTGGTGTCCGTTCTCTGCCTGGAATCCCCTCCCTGCCTTCCCATCATTCAGGTCTGAACCCGAGTGTCACCTGCCAAAGGAGGACCCCCGACCGCCTCCCGGTCACTCACCGTCCATGTATATACGTGTAGCTCACGATTGGATCCTCGCTTCCAGAACGGTGCCTGGCGCAGAGCAGGGAGGGTTTGACAAGGAATACCGTTCACCTGAGTGGAGCACAGCTGCTCTGCTCCCCCGGAGTGGAGGACACCCCTTGTGGAAACAAACTGTCTGCCTCAGGCGTGGTTTCTCTTTGAAGTCAGGTTCACTGGTGTCAATTTACATACAGTAAAAGGTACCCTTTCTAACTGTAGAGTTTGCTTAGTTCTGACAGACGTCTGCACTCAGACCTTTTCCTGTGGCGACTCCTGCTCTGTTCTCTTTTTCTACAGTCTCATGAATGGAATCCAATATGTGTGGTCTTTCAAGCCTGGCTTCTTTCACTCAGCACATTGCTTCTGAGTTTTGTCCGTGTGTCGCGTGGGCAGCATTGCTGATCAGTGTTACATGGTTGGCACCCACTGTTTCCACACCCACTAAGGGGGAGTTAATAGCCCATTTTACATTTTGAAAGGATCGCTCACTGCTTCCACTGTGGGGCTCTTATTAATGAGCTGTTGCATGCAACTTTGTATAGATGTATGTTTCCATCTCTCTTGGGTAAACACCTAAGGGTGGGATTGCTGGATCACATGGTAAGTGTATGTTTAACTTCATAAGCAGCTGTGAAACTTACCCAGTTCCCACCAGCAATGGTATGATCATTTCAGTTGCTCCACAACGTGGTTTTGCTAGTCTTTTTGCTATGAGCCATTCTGGTAGGTATGCAGTGGTACCTCATTGTGGCTCTTATCTGCATTTCCCTAACCACTAGTGATATCTTTTGCCTTCCACATCTCTTCCTTGGTTGCTCAATCTGAGGCTTGTCTTTTTCTTAGCTGTGGCTCTTAAGAGCAGTGGTTTCTAATTGTGATGAAGACGACTTGTCAGTTTCCCAATTTATTTTTCTTTTGTAGATCCTGCTTTCTGTTTTATATCTGAGAAATCTTTGACTAACTCAGGATTACAAAGATTTTCTCCTGTATTATTCTTTCAGAAGTTTTATGTTGTAGCTATTAAACTTATGATCCATCTGGAATACATCTTTGTGTCTAGTATACGGTAAGCGGTGAGGGTCATTTTTCTACATACAGATATCTGATTGTCCCAGCACCATTTGTTGAGAAGCCCAGGATGAGTTTTGTCCCATAGTGTGACCTCACTGATCTACGTATCTCTGGACTGGACTGTCTTCAGAATACAAAATGGTATTAAAATGTGACTGGAAAATTCCACTCCTGGGCATATATCCAGAAGGAACCCTAATTCAGAAAGACACCTGCACCCCGGTGTTCACAGCAGCACTATTTGCGACAGCCAAGACATGGAAACGGCCTAAATGTCCATCAGTGGATGAAGGGATAAGGACAATGTCACACACACACACACACACACACACCATGGAATATTCTTCAGTCATAATACAGAAATAAATCCTGCCGCTGGTGACAATTTAGACGGGTCTTGAGGGCATTATGCTAAGTGAAATAAGTCAGACAAATACCATGTGATTTCACTTACTGTGGAATCTAAACAAACAAACTGAACTAACAGATACAAAGAACAGATTGTTTCCAGAGGCAAGGGTTGAGGGGTGGACAAAATGGGTGAAGGATTCAAAAGCTACAGACTTCCAGTTATAAGATAAATAAGTCCTGTGGATGGAATGTGTAGCATAGTACCTGTAGTTAGCAATATTGTATATTTGAAAGTTGCTAAGAGAGTAAATCTTTTTTTTTAAATTTTTTTATCAGGGGCAGTAATTAGGTTAATTTATTTTTGGAGGAGGTACTGGGGATGGAACCCGGGACCTTAGGCACGCTAAGCATGCACTCTACCACTTGAGCTATACCCTCCCCTAAGAGAGTAAATCTTAAAAATTCCCATCAAGAGAAAACAATTTTAACTATGGTGGTGGTTCTGGATGCTAAGTAAACTTATTGTGGTAATGAGTTTGCAATATATACATGTATCAAATTATTTTGTACACCTAGAATTAATGTTGTGTGATAATTATATCTTAATGAAAAAGTCTGAAAAGTTGTTTTAAATGTGACTGGAGCCAAGACAATTAAATGAGAAAGGAAGTCTTTTCAGTAGTTGGTGCTGGGACAACGAGATATTTACAGGCAAAAGAATGAAGTTGGACACCTGCCTCAGACCATATACAAAAGTTAACTCAAAACGTATCAAAGAAATAATTTTAGGAGCTAAAAATATAAAACCCTTGCGACTTTGGATTAAGCAGTAATTTCTTAACCAAGACACCCAAAAGAGCACAAACAAAAACAGAATAAAAATAGATAAATTGGATGTCACCAATTTGAAAACTTCATACAAATAACACCATTAAGGAGATAAAAAGATAATCCACAGAATGGGAGAATGTTTTAAAAAATCGTATATCGGATAATCTAGAATATATAAAGGATTACTACAACTCAATAACAAGAAAAATAACACTATTAAAAAAACAAATACTGGCAAGGAGATGGAGAAACCAGAACCCTCATACACTGCTGATGGAATGGTAAAAAACGGAGCAGCCACTGTGGACGACAGTTTGGCAGCCCCTCCGATGGTTACACAGTGTTACCATGTGACTCAGCAATTCCGCCCCTAGGTACATAACCCAAAGAAATGAAAGCATATGTCCACACAAAAAACCTGTATACAGATGTCCGTAGCAGCATTATTCCCAGTAGCCAAAAAGTGGAAACCTCCCAAGTGTCCAACAGCTGATGGATGGCTAAACAAAATTGGTGCGTCCATAGAGTAGAATGTTACTCAGTGATAGAAAAGAGGCTACAATATGGATGAACCTTGAAAACATTCTAAGAGAGAAGCCAGTCCCAACAGTCCACAGATAGTATGATTCCATTTGTATGAAATGTCCAGAATAGGGGGATCTGTAGAGACAACTGGTTACTCGTGACTGAGTGGGGAGCAAAGGTGTGCTGAGCGGATTAAGGGGCAGTGGCTTAAAGGACCAGGGTTTCTTTACAGGGTGATGAAGTGTTCTGGAGTTAGAATGTGGTGGTGGCTGCATAGCCTTGTGAATATACCAGAACTCACTGAATTATACTTGAATTCACCTTAAAAGTGAATATTCACTTTAAAGGGGTGAATTTTGTTAATGTGAATTAAATCTCAATTTAAGGGAAAAAAAATCATTGTTTCAGCCAGAATCCTCTTTGGGAAAATATTAAAGTCAAGATGAATAAGGGTATCTGTGGACATTCAAGGGTACATTTAAACACAAGGGTCAGGCTTCCCACTCATTTAAGTTGGGGGTGCTGATTTGGTCATTGCTCTTCGGCACTGGGATGGTTTGACTGATCTGTGACACAAAGCTGGTTTTCTCTAAAGTTCTGTTACAAATTCTGTTCCCTTTGGAACCCCCCAGCACTGTTGGTGGGAATGTAGTTTGGTGCAGCCATTATGGAAAACAGTATGGAGATTCCTTAAAAAACTAAAAATAGACTTACCGTGTGATCCAGCAATCCCACTCCTGGGCACGTATCCAGAGAAAACTCTAACTCGAAAGATACATGCACCCCAGTGTTCATAGCAGCACTATTTACAATAGCCAAGACATGGAAACAACCCAAATATCCATCAACAGATGAATAAATAAAGAAGATGTGGTATATATACACAATGGAACACTACTCATAAAAAAGAATAAAATAATGCCATTTGCAGCAACCTGGAGATTGTCATACTAAGTGAAGCCAGAAAGAGGAAAAAAAAAATACCATATGGTATCACTTATATGTGGAATATTTTAAAATGACACAAATGAACTTATTTACAAAACAGAAACTGACTCACAGACATAGAAAACAAATTTATGGTTACCCCGGGGAAAGCGGAGGGCGGGGGGATAATTTGGGAGTTCGGGATTTGCAGATACTAACTACTATCTACAAAACAGATAAACCACAAGGTCCTACTGTGTAGCACAGGGAACTATACTCAGTGGCTTGTAATAACCTGTAATGAAAAAAAAATGTATATATATATGTATAACTGAATCACCATGCTATGCACGAAATTAACACAGCATTGTAAACAGACTATACTTAAATTAAAAAAAAAAAAATTCTGTTCCCTTCGGACCAGCATCCAGCAGCCATTCTGAAAGCAACGCTAGGTCTCAGGTGGAAAACGGGATGGATAACAAATTGCCGGCTTTCTCACAGTTCCTATTTTTCCATCGTAAACACCGGAAGAGTTCTTGAATGCAAACTCCGGGCATATGGCAAGCAGCTAAATAAACATCCGTTTTGAATCATCGCTTGGGACGAGCTTCCTGTGAAAGGCTGACTGGCCCAGTGTGTGCTGAGGACCCGCATCGCACAGCCTGTCCCCAGCCTTCCCAGCAACACTGGACGCACAGACCTCCCCTTTGCTCCTTTTAGGTACCAGACCTGGACTTTCGCTTTACTGGTGGCAGAATGTGAAGTACCTAACGAAGGTGCTTTCCAGGTCAGGCTGGTAACTTTCCAGGCGACCTTTGTCGCTTTTTTTTTTTCATGTGAAATACTCTAAAACATTGACCAGATCGCTGCCCTAGCAGAGTACATTGTCTTAATCCTCTCTTGGTGATTTGGTTGGCTTTTATGACTGTCAAATACAGAAATAGGTAAAACTTTATTTTTAAAATTTTTAAAAATTTTTAACTTTTTATTGAAATATAGTCAGTTTGCAGTGTTGTGTCAGTTTCTGGTGTACAGGTGCACAGCACAATGCTTCAGTGATACGTGAATATACATGTAATCGTTTTCATATTCTTTTTCACCATAAGCTATACTACAAGATACTGAACATAGTTCCCTGTGCTATACAGTATAAACTTGTTTATCTATTTTATATATATACCAGTCAGTATCTGCAAATCTCAATCTCCCAATTGATCCCTTCCTGCCCCCTTCCCCTTAGTAACCGTAAGTTTTAAAATTTTCAGTTGCTGCTGAAATGTGCTGATCTTGTTGTGACCTCAGACATTTGCACTCAGAGTTGTATCACTTTTCACAACTGATCTGTCTTCTCCCGCGGAGCCACCTGTACGTGTCCGCCTCTGTCACTGAGACCCACCCCCACCCACCCTTTGTGTTTCGGTCAACGACCGAATCTGGACTCTGCTTTTTTTTTTTTTTTTTTTTTTTTTTTTTTTTGTCTCTCTGGGCCTCTTTTCAGCCTTCAGTTGTTTTCTTCCTGTCAGTGGTTGTGCTCTGAATATTTGAGGTCACCAGGCAAGTGAATGAAGCTAGATAAACGGAGCAATATTATTAATTTGTAGAAAAGGAAGCTTTCCACACAACCCTCTAGCCCTCCAGAAACACAGACTAAATGTCTTCTGAATGTCAGCATTTCTGCTTTTTTTTTCTTTGTTAACTAAAGAGAGTACAGGTTGTTTATTTATTTTTTTTATTGAAAGCTTCTAATCTAAACCCTCCTTCTGCTCATGAGGAGAAGCCCTGGAGAGGCAGTGAGGTCTGCTTGGAGGCGGACCAAGCCCCTGGGCCCCACGCTGGAACCGGCCCAGGCCACGTGCTTCCAGCGCAGCCTGGAAGTTACATCGCCACATTCACATGTTCCCCTTTACATTCCTCATACAGTTGTTATTAATTTAGAAGAGCTTGAGGTTAAAAAAAAAAATCAACCAGGCCTTTCCATTTCAAACACTTAGGTATACATTTTCTCATAAAAACTGTTCTGTTGAAATACAAAATCATCTGTAAGTTTAAACCAGGCCCACCCCAGCCTCTGGTCAGAATGGCTTGGTGTTTGGACGTGTTCTTGCTCCATCAGCATCCTTTCTGCACAGGGGTCTGGGAGCCCTGGCCTCACACGCTGGCAGCAAGCTCACTGATATGCGAACTAGTCCTTTAAAAGTTGTGACACATCTTTGTCCCCACAAGCCCTCATTTGATGGAGCTGACTTGGTTCAGCCGTCAAGTACCTGCAGCCTCAGGAAGCCCCCATCCTCTGCAGCCTACGGGTTGTGCCACCCCCAGTTCCAGCCCTGCCCCTTGTTTTTCAGGGGGAGGGGGTTCTCTGACTGGCTGCTAGACCCCAGACATTTCTCAGATGAAGCCACACCTCACTGTCCTTCCACGAGGCTTGGGGCGGCCACAATGGCTGGGCAGTTTTCCAGGAACTCAGAAGATCTGTTGCGAACGTTCTGTTAAGATTCCTGCAAAACTTTGTTGTTCTAATGACCTAAAGTCAAGTCTAAATTACGGGTGTCAGTTCTGGTAAACTAGAGGTTCCCAGGGCCTGTTACAAATAATAGAAAGAAGCAGACATTTCCAGAACTATTACATTACATGGGGGGTAGGGGGAGCCAACTCAAGTAGAGAGTTGCAGGCCTGGAGATGTGTGAAATTGGACTTCATTTCCATTTTAAAATCCTTTTGACTCTAAAATGGTGCATAATCTCATCACAGAGCTGACTTTTAGCAGAGTGTGCTCCCCCAAACCCCAGTACCCAGAATAGCTGGACACCACGCTTGGGGGGAGACACACAGGGGAGTCAGGGGAGTCACCAGGAGAGTCCAGGGAGCCTCGCGCTGGGTGTTCAAGAGCCATCTGCCCCCGCTTGCTGACGTGCAGCTGTGGCCATTCAGCAGCAGGCGTGAGGATGGACAGGGTGGGAGCATCCACGGTGCTGGGGGTTCAGCCCACAGGCCTGAGTTTGAGAGGCTTTTCAGGTCGAATGCTAACAGCTCCAGAGAAACATTCACTTTACAGTGAGAAACCTGGCAGGCAGCACCTGATGACAGCAGCATGTCTGACCAGCCTCGTCCAGCTGTCCAGGTCACCAGAGACAGACAGGATGCTGCGGGGCCCTGGGTAGACAGACCAGTGAACTCAAAATGGACTTGTGTGACACGTTAGCATTGGGGAGTTGACAGTGTGAAGCCTGGAGGCCACGTGGCCGGGGCAGTCTAGGAGTGGGGATGGCTCTCCTGGGCCCGTGGTCAGGACACCATGATGCCATGCACGACCTGAGCACGTGGCGCATCTGAAACTTACAGACTTTCAGGGAATGCAAGACACACCTCAAAAGAATTTCTCACTTTTTTTCAGTCTCCTGGAGCAGCGTCCTTGCGCCCCACAGATTTCTCTATAACTGTTTCTCCTCCCCACAGGAGAAGTACCCAGAGGTGGTGCACCTGTCAGAGGGGGCCTCCTCCAGCTGCATGGGGATCCGGAGCCCCCGCCAGCCAGGGTGAGTGCTGTGCCCTGCCAGGCCCCTGCCCACAGCCAGACAGGGGTTCCCTGCTAAAACTGAGGACAGCAAATAGTAGAAAACAAATGCAAACCCCCTGACATCTTGAGATACATCTGTGGAGTCGTAAGAGCACGAGGGGGGCCCTCCTGGGTGAGGGAGAAGGGGAGTGTGAGGACTGCAAACGTCAGACGGGGTGTGACGGAAACCCCAGCGTGTGCTGGTCTCACTGCCGGGGTCCCTGGGAGGCCAAGGGAAAAGCAGAGCTGTTCTGATCAACTTACCTCAGGGAAGGCTGGGAGGGGCGAACTCACCTGGGTTTCCCTCCACCCACCGTGGGTGCCTTTGTGAGCACCGGGGGAGACCCACCTGGACGTGGTGTGCTTCTGTGACCTGCATTTGAGTATCTCAAGATGTTCTGCCTTCAAGCCTTCCCGTGGCGGTGCAGTTACCTGAGCTCCTGGAACTTGCCTTGTTATTCAGCATTATTTCCAAAATGCACCTTGGTGGGGGTGCCTGTGGCTGAAGCTCATTCATTTTCAGCACTTTTACTCCGTTAGGTGAATATATGTGTTTCTGCATTCAGGTCTTGGGCATGTGGGTTATTCGTCATTTCCCACTATTTCTGACATTCCTGACACAGAAGTACACAAGCTGCTTTTGGACATATACCTAGGAGGGAAACTCCTGGGTCACAGGGTAAACTCAGCTCTCACTGCCAAATTTCTTTTCAAAATAGTTTATCAGTTTGTATTTCCCACCAGTAATTTTTAAGTTCCTGTTACTTGCCATCCCGTATGTTCAGGCTAATGTGTAGTGGGTACCAAACCGTATCTTTCTACACCATATGGTCTCAGTTTCCATTTTTCCTGTTTGCTAATGACGTTGAACATCTTCCCACGTTTAACTGACCACACCTTCTCTTCATCTGTGGGTAGATGTCTTTAAATCGGGGGAGTCTGCCCACGGCCTTGGGGAAGGGCAGGAGCTTCAGAAGGTGGGGAGGAGGGCGGTGCTCCTGCCGGGTGGGCATCCTCCCCTGGAGAGACAGGTGGGCAGGTCACCCTTTTAACCGGATTTCACAAAGCCCTTAAGCAGCGGATCGCATCTCTTTCAGGTTTGAACTAGTCATTGTTTGGAGGATACAGATAGATGAAGAAGGGAAGGTTTTGCCAAAGCTGGACCTTCTCACCCAAGTTCCGCTACAAGGTAAGGACCCGTGGGGATGCGCTGGAGACACCTACTTACTGCATCCGATTTTACGTGGCAGGAAGCAAGTCTTTTGTACTTTTTACATCGGTTTTCAAAATATTTTTATCAATAATCACTCCAAAAGCACATGCAAGGGCGCTTGCTCCCCCGTGGCGCTCCTGGGCTAAACGCACGCCTGTCTCTGCCCGTGGCGTGCAGGTAAGGGCTTTGTGCCCGGCCCTGAGTCGGTCGTCCCGGCTTCCTGCTCACTGTGGCCACGCGGGAGTGAGGGGAGGCCTCGGTGAGATTTCTTACAGTGTGTTTTCTTTAACAGCCCTGGAACTGGACAAGAACAGAGTCGTCGAAACTGCTCCCTTCAGCTTCCGAACCCTGCTGGGTGTGCTGGGCATTGAAGCCACTCTGGAAAGCCTGATAAAATCGCTTTGCACAGAGGAGAACTAGTTCCCAGGCAGTGAACACAGAGGAGTAAGATGCTGCCCCTGGAGGCGGGGGATTTTATTGAATATAAACATTTGCTTTTTTTCCACTTAGAAACTCTACCTTTTTAGAATGTGTTTATGCAATTATGGCACATTATATATAAGTTGTCAGGACATGAAAAATAAATACAGTTATTTAAATTCCAGATACCAAACAAGTGACATAGTATTTTTCAAAGTAAACTTAACATGAGAAAGTACAGGAGTGGACGTCTGTCCTGGGGTGCGGGAAGCTGCTGTGCCCCCCGCCTCACACCAGGTCCGAGTCAGAGGTGGCACCAGCCCATCCCATGGGTCGGGCTTCCTCCTGCCACTCAGCGCCTGGGGACTCTTGGAGGCAGGCCTCTTGCCAAGGCTGCCTCATTTCTTAAGACATTCCTCAGATACCCCAGGAGACCCCCCCCAATCTCCCAGCTCTTGGAGTCATTCAGAGCACCTCTCAGCAGCACGTCCTCTGACAGTCACTCTGCTTGCGGCTTCCACACATGAAAAAAGAGAGCGGTTAGCTTAAAAAAGGCAGGAAGACAGCAATACGGCATTGTCCCTAGCACCCCTGGTGTCCCGGAACAGAAGAAACAGTGTCTTTGTTAAAGTCCCCCAGATTCTAAGTGCTACACTGGCCTGAGTCACCAGTTTAAAGTAGAAGAGGTGAAAATATTGTTTCAGTCGGAATGAGGGCCTCGGGGGGGGGGGTGGGCACGGTGGCATGTGAGAGGAGCACAGCCTTGGGCCAAAAGGGCCGTCCAGCAGGGATGCTCGCCCATCCACCTTCCCCAAGTACTGGCTGCTTGTTTCCAGTCTGCCCAGTGCAGCCAGGACGGGCCACGGGAGGCCGCCCACCCAGCCTCTTTGAAAGGCCAGGGCCCCAAGGCTCCGCACACAGGGAATCGGGGTCCTGTGCACACCCTGGGGCCTGGCGAGACCAGCCTCACCCCAGGCCCCCAACAAGGAACCACCTCAGGCCAAACCAGCCTGGGCAGCCGCCCACCTCCACGCACTCTGGAGCCTGCAACCTGCCCACGAGAACGTGGCTCCACGCCCGTCCCTACAGGCGGAGCCCCCCAAAGCCCCTGTACCCCCAACACACCACACACAGATGAGGGTCGTGTGTCTTCTGAGTATCTCCCAAGTGGAGACGTAAGAAGGAAATGGTAGGACAGAACTGAAGAATAAATTCTAGAAGAGATGGCTTGATTCAAATAAGCGTAATTCTCAATTTATCACAAAATTCCCCACAAAAAAATTTACAATCAATCAGCAAAATACTCTCCTTATTATTCGTGTAGTATTTTTCATACAATTCCATGGTTTTGCTAATATTATAATATTATATTACAATAAGCCTTCATTAGTCCCTCAAAATGATGATATAAATAATCTATCTATACAACCTCCCATAGGATAAAAAAATGAAGCCAAGATTCCCAACAGGTTTCATAGCAGCTGGGCACACTTTGGTGACCCCAACAAGAGCCCTCTGGGTGCCAGCCAGGAGTCGCTCATCTCACGGAAGCAGGGCCTTGGGCAGCCCCGACGGGGAGGTGGCCCAGCACCACCCGAGGCCACCACCCCCATGTGTGTCAGTGGAACCCGAGGGAGGAGCAGGGATGGGGCGGAGGGAAGACTCGGGTGCTGGCTCTTGCAGAAGTAACCGAAGTTCCACAAACACCCAAAATGCCAGGAACACAGAGCTGGCAGGAGCACAGCTACCCCGTGACATCCACCCCGGGGCCATCATCGCGCCGAGTGGCAGCTCTGTTTCCCGCGTCCACAGCAGCAATTTCAGGTGGAAAAGAACGCCTTGTCTCCCTTGAAGTCAAAAGATAAAATCATTCAGCGCGCGCGCACACACACACACACACACACACACACTAAGTCACTGCTCACACGAGTGGTGTCTCCCCCTGACCTGAGTCCCACGCTCCCTGCCGACCCCGTGCAGAGCGGTGGGTGGGGCACGTCCACAGGGACCCGAGTCCGCTGCTCAGAACTGATGTCCACGCCAACAGCGCATCGCTCTCCACCGCAGGGAGCCGCTGACCCGCACTGCCGTGTGGCTTGCATTGACAAAGTGACCGGGTAACTCAGCTGGGAGAGTTCCAGTAGTATCCGTGTTGTCCTTAAAGTCCAAACCGTAAGGTGTGCATGACAATTCAAGTTTCCTATGTTAGGGTTCTGGTGGTAGGAGAGCCAAACCTTGGGTCTTACAATAAGGCTATTTTTGTAGAGATTAGACAGGAGCCCTGCGCAGGAAGGGAGACCCGCCCAGAGGGGCCTCCTGGGACACAGCACAGTGCGGGGCTCCGGTCCGTCCTTCCTCGTCCTGGAAGATGTCTTAGTGCTATTTCATTCCGTGTCTCCTGGAGGCAGCCCCACCTGAACAGGGGTTAAAAAGCAAAAGCATTCACAGCCAAAAGTCACCCAAGACAACAGAAAATAGCTCTATCACTCAACCTTCACATTCTATGTTCAAGTTTCAAAGATGCTACAGGGGAGAAAAAATTAGACCTTGTGGAGAACTAATGTGCAATCTTCGCTGTCCTTGAACCTGGTCGACATCACGGCGGCGTCTTTGGCGTGTACAGTCTTTGAATAGTAGTTGACTATCTTGCCGTCTAGCTTGTACTGATGAGGAATGCTCTCGTAGGGCTTGAGGTCCAGGTCCAGCACAGACACAGAGAAGGCAAACCTGGATCTCGACGAAGGGACAATGGGCCTTTGATCGGAGCTGGAAGCAAAAGAGCAATTTTGAGAACACACAAACCTCCTAAACCCTCTCCTCCCGGCTCACCACGAGCGCCCACTCTGTGCATCTACACGCGTTCCGACTCCGTGCCAGCTGTGTGCACTAGCGTTTGGCGCTTCTGCGGGAGAGGCACCCACTGTGGTACCTGCCAGCACGCCAGACGACGGAGGGTCACAGTGCAGAAAGATGGAAAAGCAATCATGTCGAATACCCGACTGATACTCCCCCCTCTCCCAGTAGTATAAACGAATGCCGAACACGTTACTTCATCAGGAGCCAAGTATTACAAAACCTAAGAAAAAGTAGAAAGTGGATCTGGCCCCTCAACAGCCAAATGGATAAACTGTTGAGAACAGACTTCTCTTGACGTGTCTTTTCCCATGTCTGGTGAGGAACTCATGCTCCTTTATGGTTTTTCACATTTGGAGAGAGACAGATCTGGTTTCATGTTTTATTCTCAAAATTGTATCTGCAGTGTTTTGTAATTTGTTTCTCGGGGTTTTAGTTCTGTGGTTTTTCTAAATGTTGGAAGAGTCGTATGATTATAACAAAACATGAACAATAATTTGTACTTTGAAAACACTTCCAGGCTAATTCTGAGTTTTGTACGAAGACTGTGTATGTACCACTGAGCTCTCAGCGTGCTCCAAACACAGTGTGCATCCGAACGACTGGTTAAATATATTATTCGAGCTCAGTTTAGCCCAAGGGAAGTATTCAGGAGTCCTGGTTTTCCCAGGCACACTACTCTTCTGGACTTAGAAATTGTTAAAAAAAAAAAAATAAAACAGACCAAACACCAGTTTGGAAATCTGCCTGGGAAAGGGAAAGCCAGTGAGCATCCTTCTATTTGGTGAGGACGATGAAGGCCTGCGCTCTCGCTCAACTCCTGCTCAGAAATACCGTTTACAGGAACAATGAATCCCTGGCTCAGTGGCTGGGGGCGTAGCTATGCCCCTCTGAAGAGCAGAGAACGTGCTAATTAAGGTCTTGCTTCTGCGTCTCACTCTCAGGGCCCGAAAGCCAGGCTCCACGCAGCCAGGCTGGGGGCAGTGCACATCCCTGGCCCTCGGGGAACCGCACATCACATCAGGACCAACAGCCAGTAAGATGACGCGTCCGCACACAGGCTGGTGGGGGCGCGGCCGCAGGGCCACTCCCCAGGAGAGTCTGACCGTTTGTCGGCCACATGGCTCAGAAGGGTGTGGACACGTGTCCCTGCTCCTCTGCCAGCGTGTCGGTTTCTGTCGAGCAGCTGGTCAAGGGGGTCAGGACCCCCGGCCCTCAGCCCCCACATTTCTGTATCCCGACTGCATCCTTGTTTAGGGGTACAGGGAATGCCTTCTGTGTACTTTTCTTTCATCTAACACCACTAGCTTCATCCAGCAAGTGGATTCCTCACAGCTGGGCACTGGGCAGTTTCTTAGGGGATGATAAGAGTTTTCAACTAAACAGAACAACCTTTTTTTTTTTCTCCCAGCTATGCTCTATAAACATCCTTCCGTGTTTCCTATCAGAAAACGGACAATTCTGTGCCTGCCAAGAAGCGGGACTCCTGGGAATGCTCAGTTCAAAAGCATCAGAAAACAGGGTGGCTGGCAGCCAGTGACGAGGTCATCTTGACCCAAGAACACACATCAGAAGCATGTGGAACATTCCACAAACGCTGTGTGTGGGGTTTGGCACCCTCAAGGTCAGTGCTGGAGGTGCCATCTCATCACTGAGAAAAGATTATCAGGTTCATCGTGCATTCCTAAAAAAAGGCAGGAGAGGAGACTGGGGAATGACATCCAGGGAGAGGTGCTGCAAAGGGGCCGGACAGTGGATGTGTTGTTTTAAAGGCTTCAAAGCGCCCGCGAAGGTCAGCACATCCAGAGCTGGAAACAGGCCCACGGGCACCTACAGGGTCTCGGGCCGGAGTCTTGACAGGAGACTGAGGCTTTCTCTGAGAGAAAGGCATTCACACCACAGTATCCAAACTGCTTCTAAGTCCTTGAGGTATTTCCTTAGAAAATAACAGTAATCTTGAATTTACTAGAACAGTCTTTTAAAATTATCCTCAAAAATGCCTTTTTGACTCGCGTTCCCAGCTTCTGAAGAGCAAGAGTTAACAACCCGCGGGACAACAGGCGGGCCTCAGAGACCGGCCTCTGTTAACAAACGAGAGCTTGCCGGGGCCTCTCTGGTACAGGGACGCCGGCTCTGCGGCCGGGCCGCAGGATCCCGGCAGGCCGGGGACACGTGGCACGGCGGGGGGCGGCTCACCTCGCGTCCTGCAGACAAGGGGACAGCGCGATCATGATGGAGCAGTCCTTCGCTGTCATGGCCACACGGTACTGCTGGACCTGCGGGGAAGGGGAGGTCAGCTCCGGGGCGCTGCCACCCACACCCCCCCCACCCAGCGAGGGCCAGGAACGGGTCCCAGACCCGGATGTGGGTCAGGAAGACCCAAGCCCGAAGCGCTCGTTACAGGCCGGTCCTGCCTCCTGACCTCTCACTGCAGGGAGTGTGCGGGCCCTGATTCGCAACCCTGGGACTTAGGACTTGTCTTCAAGTCAATCACAGCCCACCTTGTAGGAAAAGCAGAGAGTGGCCTCAGCGACTGCTGAGCTAGCCGCACTTGGCAGCACTGAGCAAGTGCCACTCTACACCTCAAGACTTCCCCCTGTCGCACAGCACACTGGAGTGTCACACAGCCACCACGAAAGACACTGAAGCCAGAGGGGCCACCAGGCTGCGTGTTAACGCACCTCATCCCACAGTAACCCCACAGGCAGGCGCTGCCAGGGACCCAGTGCTGGGATGAGGAAACAGAACAACCCACCCACTCTGCACAGCAAGGCAGCAGAAAGGCTGGACTCAAAATCAGGAATCTTGGCTCTGAGGTTCATGCTGTTAATGCTGGGCTATGAGCACCTGTGGATCTGAAGGTACTGCCTGGAATGATGTCCGCCAGGAAAATGTGTTTAACATACATGTAATTGGAATCCAGAAGAAGAAAAGGGAATGAGCAGAGACAAAACTTGAAAAAGTTAAGGCCCCAAATTTTCCAAAACTGAGGAAAGACATCAAGACACAGATTCGGGAATGATGAGAAAAAAAAAAATCACTAATTATTAAACACAAATGAGGAATGAATCACCAGCAGACCTACGCTACAGGAAACATTAAAGGGTGGTGGTCTTCAGACTAAAACAAAATGATCCCAGATAAAAGGTCAGAGAGGCAGGGCAGAATTAAGGGTAACGCAAGAGATAAATATGTGGGTAAACAGACACTGACTGTAAAAAACAATAATAATGTCTTCTTGAGTTTAAAATAGAAGGGAAGGGAAATCCATAATCCAAATCCTCACAGTCACTCCCCAAAGAGCTGAAACTAGAGTTTTGAGCAAGTGAGCAACTGGAAAGGCTGAACTGCCCTACAGGCAGGGCTGGCACATGCACAGTTTGTAGGAACAAGCCACAGAGAGCAGGGTCTAAACCTGAGACTTCTTGCTTAAGCCACGGGTGCACATTTTCTCTGAAGGAAAGCATCCCTTGTTTAGGTCCCCAGGATCCCCACAGGTCAAGGCCAAACAATTATGAGCTCTCAGTCATAGATCATTAAAAACCCAAGCAAACAAGCATGGATGGGTCAGCCAAAATAACAAGAGCTTTTTCACCTCCAAGGTTTTTATTGTATCTGATGTCAGATACAGAATATAAAATAACTATTCATAAACTGCTTAAAGGAATAAAAGATATTTAAAAGTGGACAAGCAAGGAACTATCAAAAATACCAAGGAGATGTGAAAATGAACCAAACAGAACTTTGAGAAATTAAACATTTAACTACTGAAATGGAAAACTCAATGAACAAATGAACTAGCAGATTAGATACAGGTAAAGAAAGACTCAGTGAACGGGAAGGTAGAACTGAAGAAAATTATAAAAATGAAGTCTGATAGATACCTAATTAGAGGCCTAGAAGAAGAAAACAGGATAATGAAGAAAACATATGAAGAGAAAATGGATGAGAATTTTCCAGAACTACAAGACAAATCGCTCACTCGTCAACTCGGGTTTGACCTACACCACCCAGGAGATGATGGCCACCCCAGTGGTATCCGGGCTCTCCCGGCAGGTGCGACGCTTCAGTACATCTGTGGTCAGGCCGTCTGCCAAGCTTGTGAGGCCACCTGTTCAAATACATGGTATCAAAGGTCGCTAGGCCACCGCTCTCTATTCTGCTGCGTCTAAACAGAATAAACTGGAGCAAGTGGAAAAGGAATTGCTGAGAGTAGCACAAATCTTGAAGGAACCCAAAATGGCAGCTTATATTATGAATCCCTATGTAAAGAGTTCCATTAAAGTGAAAAGCCTGAATGACATGTCAGCAAAAGAGACGTTTTCTCCCCTCACGTCCAAACTGATCAACTTGCTTGCTGAGAATGGTCGCTTGAGCAACACGCCTGGCGTCATCTCTGCCTTCTTCACCATGATGAGTGTCCACCATGGAGAAGTACCTTGCATGATTACCACTACATCTACTTTAGATGAAGCCACTCTTACTGAACTAAAAATGGTCCTGAAGAGCTTCCTAAGTAAAGGCCAAGTCTTGAAATTGGAAGTTAAGACTGACCCGTCAATCATGGGTGGAATGATTGACCGAATTGGAGAGAAATATGTTGATATGTCTGCAAAAACCAAGATTCAGAAGCTGAGCAGAGCAATGCGGGAGATTTCCTAAAAGTGTTGATTTTCTGTCAGTGAAAATTCTTAAGTTTGGAGCAACAATAAAATGCTTCCTGAACAGGAAAAAAAAAAGAAAAAAAAGACAAACCCACAAACAGAGAAAGCACAACATACACCAAGCAGAATAAATAAAAAGTACACCACACCTCATCACATTGCACTAAAATGTCAAATAGAAAAAGAGAAGACATTAAAACCAGTCGTAGAGAAAAAAATTCACCTCCTGTGAGAGGACAGATCGACAGACAGAAAACATCTCAGTAGCAACATCCACGGTCAAATGATGCTGCATAAAACGGTTAAATACCAAGAGAAAAACAATCAATCCTCTTTGTGCTTTTGAAAATTACCTTTCAAACCTGTGACAAAATATAAACATATCCAGATAGACACATACAGAGAGAATTTACCAAAAGACTGTCACTAATGTAACTTCTAAAGGATGTACTTCAAGAAGAAAAGGAAAACTCTAAACTATAAATAACCGTAGGACAATGAATTAGACAACTTGGATGAAATAGACAAATTCCTAAAAAGATACAAATCACCAAAAAGGGCTAAAGGAGAAACAGACAATACAATTAGACTTGTAACAAGTGAAGAGACTGAACTGGGTGTCAAACCAACAGGGTATTACAAAGAAAAGCCCAGACCCAGATAGCTTCACTGGCAAATCCTATCAAATATTTAAAGAATTGCCATCAATCCTTCTCAAAACTTTGCCCCTCCAAAAGAAGAGGCTGAAACACTTCGCAGCTCATTCAAAAAGGCCAAAAATGAAGACTACAGACCAATTATCTCTTAAGAGTGTGGACACAAAAATCTTCAACAGAATAATAACAAATTGAGTTCAGGAACATATAAGAAGGATCACATGCCATGACCAAGTGGGTCTATCCCAGGAATGCAACGTTGGTTTTAATATCCAAAAATAAACTAACATATTATAACTATAGAATAAAAAATAAAAACCATATGATAATATCAATTGATACAGAAAAGAGATTTGACAAAATCCAACATCCTTTCATGATTAAAAAAAAAATTCAACAAATTAGGAAACAAAGGGCACTTCTTCAACCTGATAAAGGGGATCTACAAAAAGCCCACAGCTAACGTTACACGTAATGATGAGAGGCTGAGCGCCGTCCCAGTAAGACCAGGAACAAATCAGGGGCGTCTGCTCTTGCTGCTTCTACTCAATGTTGCTCTAAAGGTTCCAGCCAAGGGCTGTCATGTAAGAACAAAACATAAAAGGCACCCAAATTGGAACAGAAGTAAGACTATCTCTAAGAGATCTTACATAGGGAGAACCCTAAGGAACTGGTAAATTCAGCAAGGTTGTAAACTACAAGACCAATACACGGAAACAAACTGTATCCCTATACATGTGCAATGATCAATCTAAAAATGGAATTAATAAAAGTTCATTGACAACAGCCTCAAAAAGAAAGCATTCAGGAATAAAAGTGACAAAGTACACAATACATGCTCTGGAAACTACAAAAGATTGTTGACGTAAAAACAAAGGTCTAAATAACTGGAACGCCATCCAACAAACAGGAAGAGGCACCATCGTGAAGCCGGCCGCACACCCTCCCAGATTCACCACAATCCCTGTCACGCTCCCAGCTGGCGTCCTGGTGGAACTCGGCAGGCTGAGTCCAAAATTCATACGGAATTACAATGGGCTCCAAGTAGCCAAAACTGTCTTGAAAAAGAACAAAGCTGAAGAACTTACGGTTCCCAACTTCAGAACTTACTGAAAAGCAACAGTAATCAAGGCAAGGTACGGACTTGAGTACAGGCATGCGGATCAAGGGGCCACGCTGAGCATCCAGAAATAAACCCACACGTCTACGGGAAGAAACAGTCTCTTCGACAAATGGTGTGCGGACAACTGAACATCTGTGCACAAAGAATGAAGCGGGAACCCTACCTCAAATCGTATACAGAGATTAACTCGAAATGGGTCAAAGAACAAAATTTAAGATCTAAAACTCTTAAAAAAAAAGATCTAAAACCCTTTTTAAAGAAACAGGGGAAAATATTCATGACCTTGGATTTAGCAAGGGATTGTTAGATATGACACCAAAAGCAAGAACAAAAAGAAAAATTAGGTAAACTGGACCTTGTCAAAACAAAAACCTTTTTTTTGTATAGGAACAGATCGTTACTAGACTTACGGTGATCATATCACAATGTGTGCAAATGTCAAATCACTGTGCAGTGCACCTGAACCTAATCAACCGTGTTTCAAACAAATAAATAAAATTTTTAAATTGTGAACATTCTGCATCAAAGCACATTATCAGAAAACTGAAAAAGATCTCTGACAGAATGAAAGAAAATACTTGCAAATCATATATCTGATGAGGGCCTATACTATCCACAATATACAGAATTCTTACAACTCAACAATGAGATAAATAACATAATTAAAAAGTGAGCAAAGGATCTGAATAAACATTCCTCCAAAGAAAATAAGCCAGTGGGCTGCAGGCACATGAGAAAATGCTCTTAGTCTTCAGGGAAGTGCAAATCAAGACTACGATGAGATACCATTTCATACCCGCCAGGATGGCTAAAAAGGCCAGGTAACAAGTGTTGTCAAAGATATGGAGAAACTGGGACCCTGTACAACTGCTGGTGGGAATGTAAAATGGTAGAGCCACTTTGGAGAACAGTCTGGCAGTTCCTGAAAAGGTTAAACATGAGTTACCATTTGACCCAGCAACTCCACACGCAAGAAAAGTAAAAACATGTCCACACAAAAATTTAGACACAAATGTTTATAGCAACCTCATACATAATAGCCAAAAGGTGGAAACAACCCAAATGCTCATCAAACTGATGAATGGATAAACAAAATGTAGTGTATCTAAACAATGGAATATTATTCAGCCAGTAAAAGTAATGAAGTGTTGATACCTGCTACAAGACACATGAACCTTGGAAATATTATGCTGACGGGCAAGAAGCCAGTCATAAAGGACCACCTATTAAATGATTCCATTCATATGCAATGTCTGGAGTAGGCAAATCTACAGAGACAGAAAGTAGATTAGTGGTTACAGATGGTGAGGACGAGGAGATAAGGAGACGACAGCCTAAGGGTATAGGATTTTTTTTAAGGGGATGAAAATGTTCTAAAACTGACTGTGATGATGATGACACATACCTGTGAATAGAGTAAAAATCACTAAGTTGCACACTATAGGCAGGTAAATTGTACAGTTTGTAAATTATATCAATTGTATGATATGTAAGTTACAGAAAAAAAAGGGAAAAAGAGGAAGGATCTGAGATGTAAGAATGTTTAGCAAAGATAAAGGTAAATGTGATTGACCTAAACAAACACCTGTATAAAATAATACTGTAAGTTGTGGATTTTTAAAAAAGAACAAGACAAACAGAGTAACAGCCAATAACTGCATATAAGGTGGGAGAGATTACTGGAATCAAAGTGTCCCAATTTCCTACATTGTGTATTTGTGCAGCGGGGGCTGGGGTGGGAGTAGGGGTCAAATTATTAACTTTAGTCTTTAAATATGCAAGGTCAAACTGGACAAGTAACCACAAAAATGATATAGCAGAATATCTAACTTCCAAACCAACCAAGCAAACAATGCAATATAAAAACTAACAAGCAAAAGTGAACAGAGGTCAGCAAACCACAGGCCAGGGCCAAATCCAGCCCACCACCTATTTCTATAACTAAAGCTTTGCTGGAACACAGCCATGCTCCCTTCTGTTTGTCTAGGGCTGCTTCTGAGTTCTAATGGCAGAGCTGAATAGCTACAGCAGAGATGGACGGCTTACCAAACCCAAAGCATTTACTGTCCGGCCCTTTATAGAAAAAGTGTGCTGACTCCTGCTGTAGAACACTATACAGTCGTCAAAAAGCAAGAGTTACTCTGGGCTGCAGTTTCCTGAGCTTCAAAATGAATCCAGTATCCTCTCCTCTCTCATTTCATCAGAGGTCCAAAGTTCAATTAGATACACAGTCGTCATGAAAGAACTTTTTAGAGTCTGCGGCCCAGAAAATGTTCTCAACCTGCTCCCCAGTTTCAACGTTCACAACCATCCCCTTCAGATTCCAACTAACAGAACTTAACTATAAAACAACAGAAAAAGAGGCAGACGCTTATATTCCAACACAGACAGACCTCAAGCCATGTAAAATGCCATCTGATGAACAGCATACAGAGTGTGGACAACCCGCCAAACGGTATGAGTGAGTGTGTGTGTGTTAACGTGAGATTCTGAAAAGACACGTACTGTTAACAGTCGATGTCTGCTGCTTGGGCAGGAACAGTGTCATATTGTATATTGTACACTCACTGCTTGAATCTTTGTTATTTAATTGTTTCGAGATAAAAACGTACCTCCTGAGTATGCCTTACCCCGTCTCCCCCAATGGTGACGCCTTGCAAAGCTATACAGCACAACATCACAGCCCCACAGTGCTGATTTCATTCCCATCTCCCAACCAAGTCTTACGTGTACTCGTGTGTGTGTGTGTGTGTGTGTGTGTGTGTGTGTGTACTTTATCACACACATAGCTTCCCACATCTACCACCACAGTCAAATCCAGTTAAACATATAAACACAGGTAAAGGAGCAATTTCGCCACAAGATCCCTTTCGTTGCTTTTACAGCCACACCCACCTTCCTTCCACCTCCTCTCCAACCCACAGCAGCCACTCATCTTTGTCTGTTCAAGAATGATCATGTGTGCCCGTCTGGGACTGGCTTTTGTCACTCAGCACGTTTCTCTGGAGATGCGTCCAGAGCTCGCTCCTCGTGACTGCTCAGAGGCTCTGGTTTACGCAACCTGCTGTGGGCCGCCTGC
Organism: Vicugna pacos; assembly: GCF_048564905.1. Lineage (NCBI taxonomy): Eukaryota > Metazoa > Chordata > Mammalia > Artiodactyla > Camelidae > Vicugna > Vicugna pacos. Next base: position 2,318,695 of record NC_132990.1, read on the forward strand.
TGGCTATTACAAAGAAGGCTTTTTTTTTTAAAATAAATGACTTTATTTACAAATACTCCTGTACAGGGCTCTGGATGAGTGTTACGTCTTCCCTCCGCTGTGACACACGCCCAGGAGTGCAGGTGCTGCGTTACACAGGGCGAGTGCCCGTTAAGTTCTGCACATCTGGTTTCTCTGCACCGGCATTCAGTGTTGCCTCAGTGTTCTCATTACAGTCATTCTGATAGTTACGTCACGGCTGCTTAAATCTCTCACAAGATTATGTTCATACACGAGGCTAAAAAACTGCAATAAAATTAAAAAATAATCCACGCCTATATATTAGGAATTTTAAAAAATACAGAGATGCAGGGGGGAAAAGAAGGAAGTCTTGTTTCTTCTTTTGAAGACAGACAGACCACAGATACTTATTCCTAAATCTGTGTACCAGGCTGCAGACGACGGAAGGACAGCCTGTTGCTTTACTCTGACACAGAGGCCCCCTTCGGGATCTCTCCCCACCTGGAGGCCAGCTCTGCCCCAAGCACCGCAGCTACTTCCCTCGGGGCCCTGAGCTTCAGGGGGGACCTCCTCAGCCACCCAGCACCTGCGGAAGAGCGGCCAAGCCTCGGCCACGGACAGCAGGGAGGGCCTTCCCCAAGTGGAGAACCACAGGCGCGCGGTCAGCACCGGGACAGCTGGGCCAGACGCCCAGGGCAGCTGCCCAGGGGGCACGGAGGAGCAGGCCACTCGGCTTGTGCCCGCCTTTTGTCACTTGGCTCTCACCAGAGCAGTGTTCCGTAACCGTTTTAGGATCTGGCAAAACCTCTGCCAGCCCAGGGAAGCCTCTGGGTCCCTCTCACGATAACGTTTTGAAATTCAGAAAAGAAAAAGAAGAGTGGTCGTATCAAATACCAAAATATTGTTTAAAGTGAATGTTTTTGCCTTACTACGTAACAGAACCTCAGGAGCCATGAACAGAAAGCTATCATGAGATGTCTGTAGCGCCTACAGTGTGAAATGAAAGGGTCTGATTTCTCTTAATGGCAAAGTCTGGGGTTCTACTGACCCCACAGCAGTTGCTGCCACATTCGTGGCGGAAGGAAACACTAAGTTTCGATCAGAGGTTAGTGAAAACAAAGACGTCATTCTTCCCCTATCCAGGTGCATGGAGCCCCCGAACTCCCCGATTTCACAGACCCGGATGGCCCAGGCTCGGGCCTCGTCCCTGAGAGACCCTCCCGGGCCGCGCCCTGGCCCGAGCTCGGGGGAGGAGGGAAGCCAGCCGCACGCGGCCTCGGGGGGGCCCGGCGAGGGCGGTAAGGGGGCGGCTGGGAGGGAAGCACAGAGCAGTGGCCGCAGGTCCCGGACCTCGGTGCGGGGACCTCAGGGTGGGCTGCAGCCAGCTGAGCCGGGGGACAGCCTCCCCAGAACTAAAGTAACGTACCATCACCTGGCCCAGCCTGTCTGGGACACTTCAGCTGCATTTTTTTTTCAATTCCCAATTTTTCTGCTTTAACCATCAGGGGAGGTACAGAGAAACACTTCTCGGGAAAACCCCAAGTGAGTGTTAAGAGCCTGAGGAGCACACAGTGTGTTTCTGGAAGGGTCTACCCACCTTTGTCAGTGCAAAGGCCACTGTGCCATCGTCCTCAGTGGAAAGATCCAGCAGCCTCTGGTAAAATGCTTCGTCATAAGGCCCGTCTATTTGCAATGTTTTTCTGAAGGAAAAAAACACACAGAAAAAACAGGATGACAAAGCGGCCTGGAAATTGTTTGTTAAATTCTTAACAGTTTAAGAATCACACATCTGGTTCTAAAGAACATTAGTGGATCCATCTCTTCCTAATGCTAAACTCTTTCAGAAGCATCAAGGTTTTAAACAGAATTTGTAAGACTAGGAGGGCCAAGGCTGAATGTCTCTTGTTTACGGCAAATGGCGTCCAGATCAGAGATGCTGGTGAAGGGGAGGTGGGGAGGAAATAGAGCCAGGCCGGGGCAAGGGCCCCAGCCCCAACACATGCCACAGGCGTGGACCCCCGCAACCCACACCGAGTCGGCCGGGGGGGCTTGAAGGAGCCGGGCTGACTCAGAGCCCGGGGCTGGGCGGGAGCAGCTGGCTGGCCGCGGAGCAGCACTGCCCCCTGCAGGCTGAGCCCGGCTCAGGACTCGGGACGGCCTGCTGTGGGACTGTCCCGTCCCTTCCCAGGACGTGCCTTCCCGCCTAGAAGCGGCCGAGTGACCACTGATCTGATAGGACCCGGGTCCTCCTTCACAGGGACTGAGCCTCTGGGCTGGGCCTGGCGTCTGGGGGCAGGGAGAGGGGGTGGCCAAGGTGAGCCATCCTCGTACGGGGCCTGTGCTAGCCTCCCACTGGGGCGACCCACTGCCCCATCTCCATCTTGCCCTCAGGGCTGTCGCGGGCCCTGAAAGGGGCCCTGGTCCTCACCTCTCCTCAGGAAACTCCTCCAGGTACCGCTCAACCCGCCGATACAGAGGGTAGAGGCCTTCGATGTCCAGCAAGTCCAACATCTGCACCTGGAGGGTTTTGTACAGAAGACAGCCCTTCGGTAACCCTGAGCGCTCCGGGGTGTTTTTTCCTACCAAGAACATCAGGGGAAAACGAGAGGTTTACTGTCGAGGACTGAAGAAGGCGGCGGGCACAGGCCGCACCCTGCCTCACGGAGCTGCTGGGGCTGCGACGAGTGGGTGTTTGGGGCACATGACCCACATGTCCCTTGGCCCTCCCCTTCCTCTCAACATCCTTCCGCCTCCATCACACCAGCCCAGACTTAAGTTTAGAGAGATGACCCTTAGTCTGTATCAGACAAGGCACATCATTTAGAACAGCCACGGGGCATCCCCAGATCTGCAAGACTGCACCTGTGGTGCCTAGAGCCACGGCCCACGCAGAGAGGCGAGCGGCCACACTGAGCAGGGAGCTGTCACGGCAGGGACAGTGCGGAAACCAGGTCCGTTCCACACTCCAGCGTTCTCGGGCCCCTGCCGTGCACCAGGGGCCTCAAGGGCTAGGGAGCCAGAGTCCCAGCCCATTTACCCCACCCTTCCAGGAAAGACCCATGTCCTGTGAACAAACAGACGTCGCAGAGTGTGGGTCCAAGTCGCAGGGAGCCGCTGCGGCCACGTGCAGTCCTGGCGCTCTGACCTCCCAATTCTGGCAAAACATGCTCAGCAATGCAAGACAGAGTGAAAATGCACAGACCCAGCTAGAAGGGATCCATTAAAATTACAGGCTATCTGTAGAGTGGAGTCTCTACCTCACGGTCAATAAAAGTTCAAAAAATACACTTGCTGATGTAGATACAGATTTATGCTAATTAGGTAAAAACAGCAGGTTACAGATACAACGTGATCTTGTCGTGTTAAGGTTGCGCCTCCCATGGGTCAGGCTTGTGTGTGTGTGTGTGTGTGTGGGTTTGTGCAAGGAAGGTCTGGAAGACAAAACCACAGGTGGCAACTCTCCCTCAGCAACCAGGGTCCATCTGTGTCCTTCCAGACACGTTCCATCTACTTAAAAGCAGTTAGGTCCCCGAATATGGGCATAACGTCACCAGATTTCCTGAAATGATCAGGTGTCACTTTTGCAACAAGAAAAATGCCCACAAAAGCCCTTCGTGCTAAGAAGAACTCGGCCTGGGGGCTAGAAGAAGGATAATTTGTTGTGCCTGGGCAGCTGCATGATAAACAACACCTAAAACCCACACGGAAGCAGGGCGCCATCTCTCTCTGTCGTACAGCCAGCCGTCAGCACAAAACCTGAATAATCTGAATCTTCCTAGTCGGCCCCTAAAAATAAGTTCCTCACTATCGGTCCACATGCCTTGTACTTGAGCATGACATGGAGCCCTCCAGCCACGGCAGAGGTGGCAAATGAGGGGCCCGTTAACGTGCATGGTAAAAACCCCTACCAGTCACTGGGTCACCTTGCAGCCTGGATTCCCACCAAGTCACAGTCAGCCCACTGGTGAGTCTGCGAGGAATGGGGCCTCGAGTGGAGGCGCCTGGGGCCACAGGTCCCACATTCCTGTATTGACACCTGTCTGCAAACTGCCGCCCAACGAAGCCACCCGTCCACCCTAAAGGGCTTTTGTGCTGTGGGACCCCGACATTCTGTGCCTTAGTCCTCCCCATCTAAGAAACAGGCCAAGGGAAGCCTACCCCTGGGGTTGCAGCGAGGTGGAACAAGACAACATAGAGAAAAGACACAGCCCGCCACAGAGGATGCACAGACATGCGGGACCATATTTTAGGGAAAACCCTGGAGCCCAAACTACACTGCAATTGACAAGCCCAGATAAGAGGTGAGAAAGGCGGTAGGTACCCCATGGGGGGCTGAGAAGGCCGGTGAGGCCGGGCCTTGGGGAGCCCCTGACGGGACCCAGGCTGCTCCCGCAGAAGCTCCGTGAGGCCAGGAAGGACCCTCGCAGGCTGTGCCACAGGTTCCGCTCCCCCGAGCCCAGCGCCCCCACCAGGCCTACCTTGGCAGCGCAGGCTCCTGCTGAAGGGGCTGGCTTCGCAGACGAGGGGGCCCCGCAGCCCAGGCCCCAGCCTGAGGGCGCCCGCCCGGCCCTTGTCCGAGCCGCTCAGTAGCACCCGCGTGATGACGCGCACCAGCTCCCGGATCACGGCCCGCGTGCAGTGCGGCCCGCTGGCCAGGCCGTTGGACGGGAAGAAGAACGGCTTCAGGTGGCGCGCGAGCTCGCTCCAGTCGGCCACGGGGCTGCGGGCGTCTTTACAGCCGTAGATCAGCTCACCGTTCTTCAGGAAGGAAAAGAGACGGGGAGATGTCAACTCCAGCAGGCTGGGAGGAAAGAGCCTCTGGCCCCACCGACTAGACAGGCAAAGGGACCTGCCATTTTATACGTGCCACCATTTGGGGTCTTTGCACACTGTAGCCCTCTGGGGAAACCCACCCTCAAGCACCGTGTCATTGACCAAGAGGCAAACCCGAAAAAGAAAAGTTCTCAAAAACCAAAGACCAGAGCCCTGGGCCTGAGATACAAACCCTCAGAGCAGAACATGTGGCATGGTGGCAACCTTGGCGTAGCCCACAGCCCTGACTCCCAAAATAGCCCAAGTGACACTGCTACTGAGGGACACATGGCATCAGTCTGACCTTTGAGCAGACAAATTTCTCTACCAGGATGGAGGTACACTGGCCACCAGCATCCCAGAGGGCTTCTGTCCTCTGTGAAAGACGGTGCCAGGCTCCAGCCAGGGTGGGTGAGGCCAACAGCATCGCTAGTATAGAAACCTTCATCTTTGAGGCCATCCTTATGACTCCTTGTGCCACCAGCGTTCCCAGGGCTACAGACAGGGGTGCTCAGTGGGTCCAGCCCTGTGCCTCTCATGGGGCGCTGCAGTGTCAGGGAAAGGCCCCTAAGGGAACCCTGGTCCCCACACCCCTGAGCAGCAGCTGATCCCAGGGGAGAGACGGATCCCGTGTCCCTGGTTTCCTCGTCTGGGAGACAGCCATCAGCAGCCTCCGGGAAGGTCCCCAGGGCACCCCCCACCCCTTGATGCTCATACCCTGTCGTCCTCTCCACCCTGGGGAGGGTCTGGCTGTTGCACAGCAGAACAGCACAGCCCCGGCAAGATTACATCATCAGAGCTGCTGTCAAGAGAGTCTTGACGACTCTCTTCTCAGATCACAGCAGCCACACTGGGCAGCCCCATGTGGCCAGGAACTAAGATCTCCTGCCAGTGGCTGTGGGGGGCCCCATCCTGGGAGCAGAGCCTTCAGATGGGGCGCAGCCTCAAGAGGGACCCCGAGCCAGACCAGCTAGGCTGCCCCTTAATTCCCGGCCACAGAAACTGAGATGGTACGTGGCCGCTGCGCAGTAGTGGATAATGCAAATGAGGAGGACCCCTACTCTGCCCCCAGGTGGCAGAGGGGGGTCAATTCAATCCAGTGAGAAGGGTGGACTGGGCACTCCTCCCTCAGCAAGGTCCTGGGATTCAGCAGCAAGGTGCCTCCCCTGGGAGTCCCTGTCAGCGCCGTCAGAGCTCAGAGACCCTGACCCTGGAGAAGGGCCTTACAGAGGAAGGAGGGTGTATCAAGCAAAGGGGAAAAGCAGGAGCTCCCAGGAGGAACGCAGGCCAAGGTGAAGTGTTAAGCCCACACAGCCGACACAGGCTGCAGCCAGGAGAGGGGCCCGGGCTCGGCCTGCAGCCCAGGATGCCCTCCTCCAGGCCTGTGAGCAGCAGCTGAGTGACCCTTGGACAGTAGCAGGCCCCTCCCTAAGGCCTGGAATCCAGGGAGAAATCCAGGGCATTTTCCATATACCAATATGGTTGCTTGAGGACCTCATGTGACATGTGGCAGACAGCTACCGTCCCAGGGTCGGTGACAACCCCACCACGGCTCACAAGTGTCCTGCAATGGGGTGGACAGAGCCACAGCCGTGGAGTCTGTGAACAACACTCAGACAAGGAGAAGGCCCCAGCAACAGGCAGCACAACGGGGGCACCAACCATGACCCAGGAAGCTAGTCTTCCACACCTGAAACCCTGCAGCGAGGGAAGGCGTGCGCTTCGGAGCCAGAGCGCCTGCTCCTGAGGAGCCGTGGCACTTGCGACGATGTATTGCGTCGCTCCAGGTATTATTTTAAAAAGCCGTTCCATGTCACTTCTCCTAATCCATCTCTTCTGAGACTATGATCTCAACTCCTGTATCTTTTTCCCATGCTGATTTCAACAGAAGCAGCAGACAGCCAGGGTCCCGGTCCCAGGTCCCAGGGCAGGGCAGTTGGGCCAGGGGCCAAGCAAGAGCCACCGCTCAGTCCAGGGGGCAGTCAGAACAGGGTCCACTTGGGACAAAACCACACTACAGGCTCCAAATAAATCCCCAGATGAAAGGGAATTTGTCTTTAGGATTTAAATATAAAATTCCTCAAGTCTTTAAAAGAATTCAGAATAAAAACTGATTTTAAAACATGGCTTCTTTTTCTAGCTTTGGCAAGGTGCAGGCAGAAAGGGTAGAGCCGATTCACCCTGACCAGAGTTCTGAGCCACGTCGGGGGAAGAAGTCACAAAGAGGCTTCCCTCCCGCCCCTCCCGAGCCCACCTCTGAGGGCACCCAGTGCTCAGCACAGCACCAGCCACACGGAGCAGGACGCAGAAGCACAGGGCTGTCCAGATTCCACAGCCCTGCTCCTCCACACAGACCCGACGCCTGTGAGCCTGGACCCTGTCATCAGCTCTCACTCATATGTCACACTTAATGAGAACGCAACCAGCGCTGGGGGCAAAGTCAGTGATGAGCAGAAAAGGAGACATAGCTCCAACACAGGCCACACCAAGCCCTCCTCCAGATCTGGGCCAGCCCTGCTCCCCAGCCCCGGCAGCCTCTCTCCCCATGCCCCTGCCACCCAGCCTCTCCTCCACGCATGCCCGACTCCTGCCAGCAGCAGGCCAGGCGACCACCGGACCTCAGCAAGCCCGGTCAGGGCGCCAACAGCAGGTGGCAGTGAGGAAGCAGAGGCGTCTGTGCCCGACGGTAAATATTCAGCAAGCAGATCCCTTCTCCTACGCAGTCAGGAAGCAGGATGACCAGAGCTGCAGGACTCTGAGAACTCATTAATTGACAAGGAGGTCCCCCAATCACAAGTTCCCTAAGTTAACCTGGAGGAACGGCACAGGGGTGGCCACCCTCTAGGTTGCCCCACCCCAGGTCCCGCTCCCACGTCAACCATACAGAAGGACGCCTGGGACGCAGCCAGGGCCGCCTTCATCCAAGAACCAGAACCAGGGTCTGTGCGACAAGGGAGCCCAAGGCTACCCAGTGGTCAAGCGGTCAACGTCACACACCCCAGGAAGCACGGGATGACATGTGTGTGTGTAGGCTTGGAAAAAGGACCCAAAGGATCATACCGAGGCAGCCCAGCCCAGATGTCCTTGCCTGCAAGGTCACAGAGCCCTGTCAGGGACCAAAGCGCCATGGGTTCACCCAGCTCAGTTCAGAAACCCACCAGCCCCACCCCAGAAAGTGCCATAAAATAGAAGCAACTGTTACCTTAAATATCTTTAAGTTGTTCTGTGCCTCCTGTAACAAGCTTTTCAAAGCAAAGTACATTCTCTGTTTATTCCTAAAAGGGGAAAATATTATTGACAGAATTAGAACGGACTGGGCATTCACCTGCCTGTGGCTCAGGGGCCATGCCCACAGCTACCACTTGAGGTCTCCAAGCTTTACGGGCTGAGGAGCTGCACTGCCCCCAGCCCTCCTCACAGAGGCACCCCCATCACTGACCCGCCCTGCTTTCTGCCCCTTCCTCTGACAAAATCTCCCCAGATGCCGTCTCCCGCAGGTAACCTGCAGAAACCTATGGAGGCACAGGGCCCTGGTTATCTGCAGGTGAGCAGCCCCCACCTCACAGAACCACCGTCCCCCCTACACCGCACAGAATGCCACCCTCCCACCCCGGCCTCCAAGAAAGGCAGGACTAGGGACAGAGGAGAAGTGTTCTCTTACCCTGAGTAGAGATCGAGGGGACAGTATTTACTTATCTGCTTCCACTTCCCAGTTGCCACCTGTTGAGAAACAACCACATGGTGTCAGTGACTGGCTTGGGGCAGCACTGGGCTAGCTCTAACACACAGGTCAGCCCAAGTGACAGTGACACGACCAAGGCAGGTGAAGGGCCCAGCGGCTGACATCACCTCCAGGTGCACATCACTAGTGGGGGCAGCAGGCTTGACTGTGACCCCAGGAAACCTCCGCCCTGCTCTGAGAGGCTCACGTGGCAACAAGCACCTTTATAAGCTGACAAGGCTAAAGTTTGATAATACGATGAACAAATCTTTAAATTTATGATACCCAGGAAGGGGAGGGTATATCTATCAAGAAATTTCATGTTGCCAGTGAAAAGATAAATTGGCATAACCTTTTGAAAGGCAACTTGTTACATTTTTAAATGGTTGGGGAAGAAAGAACAGTAATATTTCATGACATGTGAAAATTATATGAAATTAAAATTTTGATAAATAAAACATTTTTGGAACATAAAAAAAAAGGCAACTTCCTGGTTTCCATCAAAATTTTAAATGTGGGTACCCCGTGACTTAACAAACCTATGAGGCATCGCTGGGTCAAAGATGCTCACCACACCATAACTATAATAGGAAGACCTAGAAACAGCTAAATAAATCAAAACACATCTGCTCTTATGGGCCAGAACACAGCAGGCCACACACTGAATGAAGGAATGAACGAGTAATATGCAGCCACTAACTGAAAGAGGCAGAACTAAAACTCATCAACACTTATTTAAGGAGAAGTAACTGGCAGAACAATGCATATGATGTCACTTAAAAAAAAAAGGATATATGCATCTATACATGCATATATCGAGATATGCACTGAAAAAGTCTTGAAGGATTCATAACAAACCATCTCCAAGGATTATTTAGGTTAAAAAAGCAATTAGCAGAACAATTACTTATGGCAAAACCCCTATTTGCTTTATAAAAGTGTATGTGTACATACATACACATGTGAGCACACGGTAGATCATGTGTACGGAAAAGGCATCACCTCATTTCCAGTTCAATAATGTGTATGTTTTTGTTGGCACAGGAAGAAGTTTGGAAGGATGTACAAACTGACATGAGTTACCTCTGGGAATGCAAGAGACCTAATTCATAAAATTCCATATTCTGTCAGTTAAATGAGCAAGTACTGTTTCCCAGTAAAGACAGTTCTTAGGAGAGGAAACAGGAAAAGGGCCTGAGAAAATAACTGAAAAGATAATAGCTGAAAAATTCCCTAACTTGGGAAAGCAAACAGTCACCCAAGTCCAGGAAGCACGGAGAGCCTCATATAGGACTAACCCAAAGAGGAACACACCTAGACATATTATAATTTAAATGACAAAAATTAAAGATAAAGAGAGACTATTAAAAGCAACAAAGGAAAAGCAACAAATAACGTACAAGGGAACTCCTACAAGGCTACCAGCTGATTTTTCAGCAGAAACTCTGCAGACCAGAAGGCAATGTCAGGATATATTTAAAGTGATGAGAGGGAAAAACTTACAACCAAGAATACTCTAGCCAGCAAGACTCTCATTCAAATTTGATGGAGAAATCAAAAGCATTACAGACAAGCAAAAGCTAAAAGAATTCAGCACCACCAAACCAGCTTTACAACAAATGCTAAAGGACCTTCCCTAGAAGGAAAAGGAAAAGCCACAACTAGAAACAAAACTACATAACGGAAAAGCTCAGTGCTAATAAAGGCAAACATACGGTCAAGGTAGGAAATCATCCACACACAGACTAGGAGGAAGGCAAAAAGATGAAAGTAGTAAAATCACCTGTATCCATAATGATTAGTTAAGGGATACAAAACAATTAAATGTAAAATATATTATCAAAAACAGTAATCAGGAGGGGAGGAGAGTACAAATGCACCTCAATATATATAAGGCAAATGTTTACAGAAATAAAGAAAGAAATTGACAGTAACACAGTAATAGTAGGGGACAATAACAGCCCACTTACATCAATGGACACATCACACAGACAGAAAATCAATAAGGAAACATCTTACACAACATAATAGATCAGATGGACTTAATTGATATTTATAGAGCATTCCACCTGAAAGCACCAGAATACACATTCTTTTCAAGTGCATAGGGAACATTCTCCAGGATAGATCACATGCTGGGCCACAAAGAAAGTATCACTAAATTTAAGGAAACTGAAATCATATCAAGCATCTTTCCAACCCCACTATGGGATTATATCAACCACAAGAAAAAAACTGCAAAAAAACACAAACGCGTGTAGGCTAACAATATGCTACTAAACGTACAACTAAAAAACCAATGGATCACTGAAGAAATCAAAGCAATCAAAAAAATACCTAGAGAAAAATCAAAATGAAAACACAAGGATCCCAAATCTAGGGGACAGAGCAAAGGCAATTTTAAGAATGAGGTTTACAGTAATACACGCTTACCTCAGGAAACAAGAAAAAGTTACAAATAAATAACCTAACCTTCCACCTAAAGCATCTAGAGAAAGAAGAACAAACAAAACCCAAAGTTAGTAGAAGGAAACGAATCATAAAGATCAGAGCAGAAATAAATGAAATAGAGACTAAAAAACAATAGAAATGATCAGTAAAACTAAAAGCTGGTTCTTCAAAAAGACAAAATTGATACACCTTTAGCCAGACTCATCAAGAAAATGAAGGAGAGGCCCCTAAATCAATAAACAGAAATGAAAAAGGAGAAGTTACAACTGACACCACAGAAATACAAAGGATCATAAGAGACTACTACAAGCAACTATACGCCAATAAAATGGACAACCTAGAAGACATGGACAAATTTGTAGAAAGGTACAATCTCTCAAGACTAAACCAGGAAGAAATAGAAAATATGAACAAACCTACTACCAGCAGTCAAATAGAATTAGTAATTTAAAAACTCCCAACAAACAAAAGTCCAAGACTAGATGGCTTCACAAATGAATTCTTCCAAGCATTTAGAGAAGAGTTAATGCCTGCTTCTGAAACTATCCTAAAAAATTGCAAAGGAAGGAACAACTCCAAACTCATTCTATGAGGCCAGCATCACCCTGATACCAAAACCAAAGATACCACAAAAAAAAAAAAAGAAAAGAAAATGACAGACCGTTATCACTGATGAACACAGATGCAAAACTCCTCAACAAAATACTAGCAAACTGATTCCAAAAATACAAAAAAAGAATCATACACACCACAGTTAAGTGAGATTTATTCCAGGGATACAAGGATTTTTCAATATCTGCAAATCAATCAATGTGATACTCCACATTAACCAACTGAAGAATAAAAATCATACAGTCATCACAATAGATGCAGCAAAAGCTTCTGATAAAACTCACCGTCTATTTATCACAAAACCTGTCCAGAAAGTGGGCATAGAGGTAATATAGCTCAACATAATATAGGCCATATATGACAAACCCATAGTAACTTCACATCCAATGGTGAAAAGCTGAAAGCATTTCCTCTAAAATCAGGAACAAGACAAGGATGCCCACGCTCACCACTTTTATTCAACAGTTTTAGAAGTCCTAGCCACAGCAATTCAGAGAAGAAACAAAAAAGAAATAAAAGGATTCCAAACTGGGAAAGAAGAAGTAATGCTGTCACTGTTTGCAGATGACATAGAAAATCCTAAAAATGCTACCAGAAAAGTACTAGAACTCATCAATGAATTTGGCAAAGTTGCAGGATACAAAGTTAATATACAGAAATCTGTTGCATTTCTATACATTAGCAATGAAATATAAGGGAAAAAATCAAGGAAACAACCCCATTTACCATTGTATCAAAAAGAATAAAATACTTAGGAATAGACCTACCTAAGGAGGCAAAAGAACTGCAACTATAAGACCAAAAACTTTAAGACATTGACAAAAGAAAATGAAGATGACACAAACAGATGGAAAGATATATACCGTGTTCTTGGATTGAAAGAACCAGTATCATTAAAATGGCCATACTAACCAAGGCAATCCACAGATTCAATGCAATCCCTATCAAAATACTAATGGCATTCTCCACAGAACTAGAACAAAAAATTTTTTAATTTGTATGGAAACACAAAAGACCCTGAATAGCCAAAACAATCTTGAGAAAGAAAAATGGAGGTGGAGGAATCACGCTCTCCAGCTTCAGACTATATACTACAAAGCTACAGTCATCAAAACAGTATGGTGCTGGCACAAAAACAGACATATAGATCAATGGAACAGGACAGAAAGTCCAGAAATAAACCCATGCACTTATGGTCAATTAATCTATGACAAAGGAGGAAAGAATATACAACGGAGAAAAGACAGTCTCTTCAGTAAGTGGTGCTGGGAAAACTGGACAGCTATCTGGAAAAGAATGAAAACAAAACATTCTCTAACACCATATACAAAAACAAACTCAAAATGGATTAAAGACGTAAATGTAAGACCAGATCCTCTAAAAGTCCTAGAGGAAAACATAGGCAGAACATACTCTGACATAAACTGTGGCAATATTTTTTTCGATCTATCTCCCAGAATAACAGAAATAAAACCAAAAATAAACAAGTAAGATCTAATTAAACTTAAACACTTTTGCACAGCAAAGGAAACCATAAACAAAATGAAAAGACTACCTACAGAATAGGAGAAAATATGTGCAAATGATCAGACCAACAAGAGGTTAATTTCCAAAATATACGAACAGCTCATACAGCTCAATATCAAAAAAGCAAAAACAAAACACAGCCAAAAAATGGGCAGAAGAATTAACTAGACAATTCTTCAAAGACATACCAATAGCTAGGCCAACAGGCACAGATGCTCAACATCACTAATCATTTAAGAAACACAAATCAAGACTACAATGAGGTATCACCTCACACCAGTCAGAATGGCCATCATCAAAAAGTCTACAAATAATAAGTGTTGGAGAGGGTGTGGAGAAAAGGAAACCCTCCTACACTGTTGGTGGGAATATAAATTGGTGCAGCCACTATGGAGAGTAGTATGGAGGGTCCTTAAAAAAAAACCAAAAATGAAAAAAAAAAAAAAACCTAAACTAAAAATGAAGTTACCATATGATCCAGCAATTCCACTCCTGGACATATACCCAGATAAAACTCTAATTCGAAAAGATACCTGCACCCCAATGTTCATAGCAGCACTATTTACAACAGCCAAGATACGAAACAACCTAAATGTCCATCAACAGATGAATGGATAAAGAAGTATATTCATTATATATACACACAATGAAATATTATTCAGCCATAAAAAGGAATGAAATAATGCCATTTGCAGCAACATAGATGGACCTAGAGATGATCATACTAAGTGAAGTCAGTCAGACAAGGGAAGACAAATATCATATCACTTATATATGGAATCTAAAAAAAAAAAAAGATACAAATGAACTTACTTATAATACAGAAATAGTCTCACAGATGCAGAAAACAAACTTATGATTACCAAAGAGGAAAGCTGGGGAGGGATAAATTAGGAATTTGGGATTAACATATATAAAATAGATAACCAACAGGGGCCTACTGTATGGCATAAGTAGTTATATTCAGTATCTCATAATAACCTATAATGGAAAAAATCTGATAAAGAATAGATAGATAGATAGATACCTATATATATGTGTGTGTGTTCAATTGAATCTCTTTGCTGTACACCTGAAACACTGTAGATCAACTATACTTCAGTTTAAAAAATGGGAAAAAAACTTTCTGGAGAGGATGCTGAAAAAAGAAAAAAAAGAAAGTTTTAATAAACTGTACCTGGACCCAAGTCACTTTATGCAGAGTATAATTTGTTAAAAAAAAAAAAAAAAATATATATATATATATATATATATATATATATATATATATATAAAACAAAATAAACACATCCCCCCCCAAAAAAAAGGCCTTAAAAATCCATTCACATATGTTGAAAACAAATGGTGACAATGAAAACCATCTCCCCAGGGAATGGCTCTATCCCTCCTCTCCCCTAAGAGCCTAGAAAGTTATAATACCACAAAGGAAAAATGGGATGAATCAGCAAAAAGAGACCATGGTCTTCTGAAAATTCTCTCTTCCATTAGGGAAAGGAGAAACCTGGCAAAAGCTGTCAGAATCAAAATTTTCAGAACTCAGAAAATTAACCAAAGGCATGTACCAATCTGGGGAGACTCATACAAGAAAAATACCCATATCTAAACAAAAATGGTGAGCTATGTGGCACTTTTAATGCCCCAGTCCTACCCCTTCTCTCCAGCACCGAGGGAATCCTAAAAACCAACAGCCCAATCACAGGGAAAACAGAACCCCAGCAGCCCCAGGAGAAAGCTAAATGGGGCAGGATCCTCTCCAACACCTCACTCCCAGAGAGTCTCATTACTTGAACTGTCTCTTGGTTTTCTGCCTTCACTGACTTGACTCAGAGCCACCTGGCTGAAAAGGCGCATTTCTCCCCAGGGACATTTGTGAAAATATTCAGAGGTGATTGTTTAACTTCATGGCTGCCTGAGATACTGGATAATAGTTGTGGCAAACAATAGGCTAACCTAAAGTTAAAGAGAAAAAGCAGAGGAACAGTATGTACACAGGGCTTTGAAAAGCTCCAGCACACCGCGGGCATCTAGAAGGCCACGCTCAAGCCCTGGAAAGACCCAAAAAGGCTACCCCCTCCTGCTGATCTGAGGGTCTGCAAAGGTGAAGGTCAAGTGCTGACGGCAGGCCTCAGCACACACACAGAGCCCCTCAGCAAAGGCTGGGAAACTTAACTGGTTCCGTGCACTTAAGGAACCTCTGCTAAACCATTAGCTGCTCACTTAAGCTAATGGAGCAGACAGTTTAGAGGCTACACACAACAAAGAATAAACTCAAAATTAGCAAAGAAGAGTCACAAAAAAATAACAATTACAACAAGCAGCAATAACAAATCCTAGAGAGGCTGTAGAACCTGATTTCCAGAGTGGCACACTGTATTACTTAAAATGCCCATTTTTAACAAATCATTACAAGAAATGCAAAGAAACGAAAAAGTATGGTCCATACACAGGAAAGAGGCAATCAACAGGCTGGCCCTGAGGCATTTCAGACACTGGAGCTACTAGACAAAGACTTCAACTCAGTTACTTTGTATATGCTTAAAGCTAAAGGAAACTAAGGACAAATGACTGAAGGAAACAAGGAGAACAATGTCTTCACAAACAGAGAATATCAATGAGGATAGAAATTAGAAAAGGAAACCAAGTAGAAATTCTGTCACTGAGAAATAAAATAACTAAAATGAAAAAGTCACGAGAAGGGCTCAACAACAGGTCTCAGTAGGCAGAAGACACAATCACTGCATTTTAGGATAAAGTCCAGGAGATCCACATCACAACAAAACTGTCCAAAGAGAGAGGCAGAGAATCTTGAAAGAAGCAAGAGAGAAGTGACTCATGATGTACAAAGAAGCCTTCATAAGATCAACAGCCGATTTTTCACAGGAAACCATGGAAGCCAGAAGGTACTGGGACGGCCCACCCACAGTGCTGAAAGCAAAAGATCATCAACCAAGAAGTCTTATCTATAAAATTACCTTTTCAAATGGAAGGATAATTAAGACATTGCCAGATAAACAATAACTAAAGAAATGTGTTGCTGCAAAACCTGCCCTACAAGAAATGCTACAGGGAATCCTTTGGGCTGAAATGAAAGGGCACAGACAGTAACTCAAATCCACCTGAAGAACTAAAGAGCACTGGTAAAGGAACTACATAGGTAAACATAAAGGATAATAGATTTTGTTTGTAACTTTTTCTCCTCCCTGATTTAAACCATAGAATGTCCCCTGAATGGCATAAGCCAATTATTACAATCTGTATTGACAAGCATACAGGATGTAATTTACATGACGATAACAGTACAACAGAGGGGGAAGGCAACAAGGCTTTATAGGAGCAGAGTTTGTGTATACCATGGAAATTAAATTGTTACTAATTGAGCTAGATTGTTTAGGCTAAGAAGTTAAATTAATAGGCAGAACAACAAGACACAAAATCAACCAGGAAATAGAAGACTTGACCCACATTATAAAACTAACTAGACTAAACAAATATCTATAGAACAAGCCAGCCAACAACAGCAGAATATATTCTAATCAAGTAAACATGAAACATTCTTAAGGAGAAACTGTATATTAAACCACAAAACAAGTCTCAATAAATTTAAAAACACATGAAATCGTGTAAATGTTCTCCAAACTCTGTGGAATGAAATTAGAAATCAGTAACAAAAGGAAATTTGAGAAACTCACAAATATGTGAAAAGTAAACAGATTCTTAATCATCAGTGAGTCAAATAAGACATTAAAAGGGCAATCAGAAAATAAACTGAAATAAATGAAAACGAAAATACAACATACCAAAATTAATGAGAGGCAGAGAAAGCAGTGCTCAGAGGGAAATTTATACTTATAGACACTTATATTAAAAAGAAGAAAGACCTCAAATCAATAACCTAATTTTCTACCCTAAAAAACTAGAAAAGTAAGACCAAACTAAATGCAAACACAGGGACAGAAATAACAGATTAGAGCAGAGATAGATGAAACAGAGAACAGAGCGGGAAAAACTGGGAAAAGAAACGAAACGAAAAGTTCTTCCTTTGAAAAGATCAATTATGACAATCTCGTGGCTAGATCAAGAAAAGAAAAAACAGGACTCAAATGATTAAAATCAGGAATGAAAGAAAGAACATGACTACCAACCTTGCAGAAATAAAAAAAATTTTAGAGGAATGCTGTGAACAATTATATGCCAACAAGTTAAATGAAATGAACAAATTTTTAGAAACACACAGCTACCAAAACTTACTCAATAAGAAATAGAGAATCTAAACCAAATGATAACAAAACACTGAATCAGAAATCAAAGAGCTTTCAACAAAGAAAATCCCAGGACGGCTTTGCTACTGAATTCCACCAAATGCTTAAAGAATCAACACCAATACTCAAGCTCTTCTGAAAAATTAAAGAATAAAAGAAGGAAAATACTTCTTAACTCATTCTGTGAGGCCAGTTATTACCCTGGTACCAAAACCAAACAAAAACGTCACTAGAAAAGAAACCTACAGACAAATATCCCTCAAGAAAAATCCTCAACAAAAACTAACAAAGAAATTCAGCAGCATATTAAAGGAATTATACACCTATCACCAAGTGGGATTTATCAGTCAAATACAAGGGTGGTCCAATGTATGAAAATCAATGAATATAATACAGCATATGAACAGAAAGAGGAAAACATCTCGTGAGCATCTCAATAGATGCAGGATAAGCATTTAACAAAATCTAACTCTTTCCATGATTAAAAACACAAAAAACAAAGAAAAACACCCTAAAAGAATATCTTTGACAGACTCACAGTGAGAACATTACCCTCCATATTGAAAAACTGAAAGCATTACCTCTAAGATCAGAAACAACATAAGGATGTCTATTCTTACTACTTCTATTTAATACTGTACTCATAATTTAAAAAAGAATTACCATATGATCCAGCAGTTCTACTTTTGGACACATACTCAAGAGAATTGAATGCAGAGTCTCAAAGAAATATGTGTACGACTCATGTTCATAGAAGCATTATTCACAACAGCCAAGAAATGGGAGCAACCCAAGTATGCACCAATGTATGAACAGATAAACAAAATATGGTATATACACTCAATGGACTATTATTCAGCCTTAAATAAGAAAGAAATTGACATAAGCTATATCTGGGATGAACTTTGAGAACATAACACTAAGTGAAATGAGCCAGTCACAAAAGGACTGTATGATTCCATATAAATGAAGTAACTAAAGTAGTCAAATTCATAGAGACAGAAAGTGCAATTGTGGTTGCCAGGGGCTTAAGAAAGGAAGAAATGTGGAGTTGTTTAATAGGTGTAGAGATTCAGTTTTATAAGATGAAAAAATTTCTCGAGATGGATAGTGGTGACAATTGCACAACATGTAAATGTACTTCATGCCATTAAACTGTACCCTTAATGGTTAAGAGGGTAAACTTTATGTTAAGTGTATTTCATCACAATTAAATATACATATTTAAAAAATTGTCTTTCTGCAATGAACAGCCTGAAAGTGAAATTTTTTAAAATTCCACTTACAACAGCATCCCCCAAAATAAAATACTTAGAAATAAATAACAAAACAAGTATAAGACTTATACACTGAAAACTATGTAACATCATTGAAAGAAATTAAAGATCTAAATGGAAAAACATCCTGTGTTCACATAGTATTAACTGCTAGGTGGCAATACTTCCCCACATAGTAATCTGCAGCACAATGGAATCCCTATCAAAAATACCAGCTGGTTTCTTGGAAATTGTGAAGCTAAAGGCATCTAAATTGGAAAGGAAGCAGTAAAACCCTGTTCACAGGTAACATGATCTTATACACAGAAAATTCCAAAGAATCCATAAGAAAGCTACTAAAGCTAATAAATAAATTCAGCAAAGTCGTAAGGTACAAGATCAACACACAGAAATTAGTTGTGTTTCTATATACCAGCAATTAACAAACCACAAAGGAAATTAAGGACACAATTTCATTTAAAACCACATTTACAATATTCCAAAAGAATAAAATATCAAGAAATAAATTTAACCAAAGTGGTAAAAGACTTGTACACTGAAAACTATAAAACGTTGCTGAAAGTAATTAAAGCAAGCCCAAATAAATGGACAGATAGCCTGTGTTCATGGATTATAAGACTTAATATTAAAATGGTAATACTACCAAGGTGATCTACAGATTGTTCCAATTTCAGTCCAAATTCCAATAGTCTATTTTTCTGCAGATATGAAAAATCCAATTCTCAAATTCATATGTAATTGTAAGGGGATGCAAATTGCCAAAAGAATCTTGAAAAAGAAGAATAAAGCTAGAAGACTATCACTCCTGATTTCAAAACTTCTTACAAAGACAGAACTATCAAAAGAATGTGATACTGGCACGAGGACAGACATATAGACCAATAGAATACAACAGAGGGCCAGAAATAAGCCCTCATATATATGTGGCCAACAGATCTTCGATAAGGGCGCCAAGAGCATTCAATGGAGAAATGACAGTCTTTCCAACAAATGGTGCTGGGAAAATTGAACATCACATGCAAAAGAATGAAGGTGGACCCTTACCTAACATCAGATACAAAAATTAACTCAAAATGGATCAAAGACCTAAACATAAGAGCTAAAACTATAAAACTCTTAGAAGAAAACATAGGAGAAAAGCTTCATGACCTTGGTTTAGGCAAAGATTTCTTGGATAAGACACCAAAGGCATAGTCAACAAAAGAAAAAAAAGACAAATTAGACTTAACCAAACTTTAAAACTTTTGTGCACTATCAACAGAGTTAAAAAAGCAATCAGCAGAATGGGAAAAAAAAATTTGCAAATCATGTATCAGATAAAGAGATTAATATCCAAAATATACAGAGAACCCTTAAAACTCTACAACTTAAAAAAAAAAACAACCCAACTCATTTCAAAAATGGGCAAAGGATTTGAATAGACATTTCTCCAAGGAAGATATATAAATGGCCAATAAGCACATGAAAAGATGCTCAACATAGTGCACTAGCTGTTAGAGAAATGCAAATGAAAACCACATGACGTACTACTTCACATCCATTAGGATGACTATCATCACAAACAGGGGCAATCAATAGTGAGGCTGCTGGTGAGGATGTGGAGAACTTAGAGCCCTCATACACTGGCCGGTGGGAATATAAAATGGCGCTGTAGCTGTGGAAGACAGTCTGCCATTTCCTCAAAAACTTAAACCCAACTTCCCTAAGACCCAGCACTTCCACTCCTAGGAGTCTCTCCAAGAGAACTGAAAACAAGGACTCAAACATGTACATTGACACTCATGTTCACAGCAGCATTATTCACAGTCACCAAAGGAAACCACCCAAATGTGCATCAACAGATGAGTGGATAAACAAAATGTTCCCACAAAACGGAATATTGTTCATATTCCATCCATAAAAGAAATGGAAGTGTTGATAAATGCTACAACATGTATGAACCTCAAAAACTGCATGCTAAGGAAATCATAAAAAGCCATAATTTATGTGATTCCATTTATATGAAGTGCCCAGAGTAGGCAAATCCACAGAAATAGGTAGTAGCCAGGGGCTCTCAGGATAGGGGATTGGAGAGAGACTGTTAATGGGCACAGGACTTCTTTTTCGAGGTGACGGAATGTTCCGGAATTAGACAGTGGTGAAAGGGGAGTGGGTACAGCTCAGTGGGAGAGCATGTGCTTAGCATGCACGAGGTCCTCGGTTCAATCCCCAGTACATCCATTAAAGAAAGAAAGGAAGAAAAATGGAGATAGTGGTGATGGTTGCACAACATTATGAACAGACTAAAATCCACTGAATTATGCACTTTAAAAGGGTAAATCTTAGGATATGTAAATATCTCAACTGAGAAAAAAAATGAAAGAAAAAGTAAATAATATCTGCACTTTATGATACTCCTTTAAAAACTCAAGGTGGTCACCCCTCGGGCCCAGCCATTCACCACAAGGCTCTGCGCAGGGAGGGAGCCCTGCTGGGCGACACTTCTCACCTTGAGGTGCTGGTGCATGCAGTAACGACACACCTTATGCTTCATCTCATGCGTAACATCACTGGAGAAAGGGATAAACCCACATTTTGGCTGCAAAAGAAACAAGTAAGGAAGAAAAACAGCTTAGAGAGAAATCACATACCTTTAGGTAGGCATACAACTAAATACTGGATAATGAACTACAACTCCCCAGGAGAATCAGCAAGTGACAGCTAAAACATTCCCAAAAGCCGCTTCTGTCTTCAGTCCCCAGTGGGAATGGATGCTTCCCTCATCGCAGCATATGAGCATCTCTTTGCCGCTAGAGAATCCAAGGCCAGAACTCTCACTGAGGAAAAACAGTGATGCCCCGGCTGCTGGCCTGACAACGTACAACACGGGGTAGCTTTGTGGTTTCATTACAGAACAAGACTGGAAAGACTCGAGGAGGGCAGACCTGCCCCAAGCTCCCAGCTCCAGGAAGCAGAACCCTTGGTCCCTCTGACAAGAATGCGTTAACAGGAAGGTGCCCGTATCTGACGGTTGCTGGGCACCCAGAACATCTGGAACTCTGGTTGCCTTTTAAAAAGCCATGGCTGGGGAAGGGTGTAGCTCAAGTGGTAGAGCGCATGCCCAGCATCCAAGAGGCCAGGGCTTCAATCCCCAGTACCGCCTCCAAGCAGAAATCAATGAAGAAACCTAATCACCTCCCCGTCATACAACAAACAATACAAGCCAAAAACGTGTGCTTTAATTTGCTCCGCAAACCTGTCTCATCCTTTGAAAAAACAAAAGCCATGGTTCCTGGGCACATACAGTACTAAAGGCCAGTGCCTAGCATGGAGGGCACTGAAGATCACGCTGCCCATCATTTGTGATGCCTGCGACACTCACCCTCTGGTCAGAGAAGCAGAGCGTCAGTCCATACTTAACACCCAGGGGTGTGAGTGCCCAGGGCCAAGAGCGTGACCCAGAGGTCACCTTCAGAGATTTGGAGGAAGGAAACAAACAATGGCCTGGGTCATCGGGGAGGCTTCCTGAGAGAGACTCAGAGCTGACGCAGCGGCTTGGCGCTGTTCCAGCAATCACTGCCCTCTGTTAGACAATCATGCCCTTTGTGGCCCCCGCCTCAGGACTCCTGGCCACGACAAACCAGGGACTGAGGAGTCATAAAGACTTGCATGCCTCTGGGAGCTCTCTCCGGAGCATGCTCCTGAGAAGCAAAGGAACAGAGTGTCACCTGGTCTAAAGGGCGACCCTCAAACCGAGCTCCTGGAGCATGGCATGGAGTGTCACAAGCAGCCAAGTAGGCACAGCAGGGAAGGAGGTCAGGAGGCGGCCTGGGGACCTACACGGCAGAACCCATGCTTCCCTCTGGTGGCCATCGGTAGGGCTTGTCCCTGGCTGGCTCCCTGTCATAACACCGGGAAAAGAGCCTAAATCTGGGGGTCTGGGAAGCCATGCCCCTCAGGTCCGGCCAGTGGGAGGAACCAGAGTGGCGAGGTCCAAGTGGCATGCACAGAGGGAGCAGGAAGGGGTGGGGGGGCTGCCTCGATCATCGGCCCTGGTGGGGAGCACCAGGAATTTCTGTGGGAAAGCAGACTCCAGGCAGAGGACTCAGGGCTTCACAGCCTGGACCTATCTGTTCCCTCTCCCCGCACCATTTCCCCCTCGACAAAAATTCACCTTGATCTCTACACACAGGATGGGCCGGTGCTCTGTAAAACGGTAGGTCTGAAGTCTGGCTAAATTGGGAAGGCACAGAGCGTAACCACTGAGAGTGTCCAGGTCCTTGTCACAGCGAGATTCTGGAAAACAGAGCAAGGGAAATAGCCGAGGCTTAGTGATGGCAGACAAGGTGATGCTGCAGTAACTCGGCAGACTCCTGTCGGGGAAGGATCAGCCTTGGGAGGTCCCCTCTAGGCCTTGGAATGTCCTGCCTGAGGAGTTTACCTGGGGACCCAGAGTGACGCGAGTGGGACACTGGGATTCACGGCGAGGGGTTGAGCCCT
The DNA here is from genome assembly GCF_048564905.1 of Vicugna pacos. Taxonomy (NCBI): domain Eukaryota; kingdom Metazoa; phylum Chordata; class Mammalia; order Artiodactyla; family Camelidae; genus Vicugna; species Vicugna pacos. Next base: position 2,341,833 of record NC_132990.1, read on the forward strand.
GTCGTATCAGCTTGACCTCCAGAGGGTCTGGAGGCTGAGGGCGGCCACACAGGTGGTCACCTGTGTCTGTATGCCCAAGTCCCAGCAAAAACCCTGACGTGTCTTCCTTCAGCTGGCTTTAATCTGGCCCTTAGCTGTGATGAGCCATAAGCATGAGTTCTGTCGGCCCTTCTAGCAAATTATCAGACTTGAGGTTGGTCTCGGAGACCCCCCAAACATGCAGTTAGAAGTGAGGGTGATCTTAGGAAGTGCCTCCCAATTCTTTGACCCCCTTAACCTAGGAGCTCAGAGGAGAAGGAGGCAGTAGCACCTTCCTTGTAAAGCTTCCTCCAGAACACTCAAACACCAACATTTCCTCGCACTTCCTGCTGAAGGCTACGTGGTAGACAGTCACATAAGAAAGGGCCTCTAGGTCCCCGGAGAAGTCACCTTTCCTCCTTCCACATAACGAGGCTGGCTATGAGGCATTATTACAACAGGGGACAGCCTTATTACTCTTACGTGGTGTAACTGCTGATTACAGAACTAATGATGCTGAGAGGCTGAGAAGCGAGATGGTGAAACCACAGCAGGTCTCCGTCTGTCCTTGTCTGGTTAAGGACAACAGAGCCAAGACACAGTCCAGGCTGAGAGCAAGGCTGCTGCCTCTTGCCCCTCATCGGCCCTTCCCACACATCCAGGCCTGCTCCTCCCTGCTCCCCAAACCGGGGACTCCAGGGCGCAGTGTCCTGTTTCCTTTCTTTCATTGTTTGTCCTAATCAAACATGGAAGAAGTTGTATATTGGCTCACTGCACACCCCGACTGCCCGGCTGAGCGACAGGAGGAGGCACTGCCTCCCTCAACAGCATAGATTTCACACCTTGCCTCTGACAGTGACATGGTTAGTGCTTTTACTGCCACGAGCAAGCGAGGGTAGAGAAGGTACGTGAGGTGTTGAGGAGGAAACGTGTGAGGTCATGGGGAAGGTATGTGTAGTGATGGGGTGAAGAGGGGCGGGGAAAGGTCAAGGAGGGGATGGGGGAAGGCATCCATGGTGATGCGGGGAAGCTCGAGAGGTAACAGGAGAGGTACAAAAATTCAATTCTCTCACCTCATCTCAGGAGGATAAGCAGGCTGGGTGGTGCCAGCTTCTGGGAGAAGGTCCGCAGAACTGCCACCCCTCTAGGACCCCTGCGGCTCTGGTCTACTCCGGTTGTCCTTTGGACTCCTCCAGCCCTCCATGGCCTGCCTTCCCTTCCCTAAGTCTCCCCCAACTCCTTCAGTTCCCCCTCTGCTCCCAAATGCAGTTTTATTTTTATTAATTAGTTCTTGGTCACGTATTCCCTGCGGTGACCTTCATACCTGACACCCAGAACTGTATTCCTAGGAGGTCTACCCCTCGTAATGAAGTTCCTGGCCAAAGAATTCCTACAAACTCTGTCTCCCTACCATGAGTAATAGTATCAAACACTTTTCAAGTTGAGTATTATAAATCTGCAAGTTAGAAACCCTTACCTGGTCTTTCACACTGTATCTTCAAACAGAGCTGTTTCACAAACTCTAAAGGCAGCTGAACGACTTCCTGTAAGAACAAAGAAGAAATGCTCCGGGTGGGTTGCACAACAATGTGAATGCGCTCAATGTCACAGAAATGCACACTGAAAAATGGCAGTAACTTTTGTCATGTATATTTCACTGCATTTAAAAAAATAATCAGTGTGGGGGCTTTAGGAATAAAGGCTGATTTGTTATTTTAATGACATGCCCAGATTAAGCAGAGACACTGACATTTCTGTGCACTAAGGTCTCTACAGAGCCCTCCTCACACAGCTCCTCCTCTGTCCCCACGTGCCCGTGGACCACAGAGGAGGGGCCTGAGGCAGTCCTCTGCCGGCACACAGCTCCTCACAGCTCTCTCCTCAGACAGTCCTGCCTGAGAAGCACCTCCAGGAAAGGGGTCTGACTGAGTATTAGTCTCTGGGTGAGGCGTCCTGGGTGCCCACCAGCCACGGGACTCAGGATGGCCAAGATTTGGTGCGTTCGGGCAAAAAGCAAAGGAGCAACTTCTCTCCACCTTGCTGTTACAGTCTCCCAGACTAAGAGTCTGTATGTAATCCACGTTGCTCACCACCTTCCCCAGGTATTTCCAGGGCTGCAGAATTCTGACTTCTCAAGAAATCCCAAGGGGATGCAAGAGTCCTGCCTAGAATGAGAATGTGGCGATCCTGTCCACTCACGTGCCATACCCGAGGCAGCCCATCACTGCCCTGTCACAGGAACGTGCCCAAGACGGCCCTTCGCTGCCCTGCCAAGGAGGTCGTCCCACAAAAATCTAAGTTCTCACTCCACTTTAAAGAAGCCAAAAATATGAAGCGTCCAGATGGCAAATTACAGGTGCTGCGCGAGAAAGACACAGAACTGATTGCATCAAGATCCTCACTCAAGGAAACGCCCTTGGTCCTGCACAACCACGAGGGCAAGGCTGTGGCTCACAGCAGCCACACACACGTCTCAGGTCCACACACCGCATTTACTAGCCCTTGAGTAGATCCATGAACCAGTGTGAACCATGCCATCCTGCCTGACAGACAGACAGCTCTCTGGAAAGACAGTGATCGTCAGCAGGGCATTCGGCCAGCACCTGCACCAAGTATTAACCTAGGATGAATTATAATTAAGACCACAGAATTGCTCTCACAAACCGTGTAACTTGGAAGGCGTGGCCCTACCAGCTTCCCTGCTCACAGGCATCTGCCCTGGAGGGGATGAAGGAACAGCTGCAGAGGAGGACAAAGGACTGCCAGCCTGGAGGGGGCCCCCGTCTTCTAGAAGCTCCCTCAGGAGAAGAGCATCCCCTCACCCACGTCAAGTTCAAATGCGAAGTCCCAGCTGCCCAATGCATCCAACCTCAGGAAGGGAGACGAACCTTCTAAAATCCATCAGGCTCTCAACTGCCCCTTGTAATTAAGACACAAACACCTGCAGGCACAAGGGGTGCAGCCTCTTCCCCATTCCTCACCTCCAGCTCACGAGAATGCCGGCCCAGACTAGTCCCCAAACCAACTCCGCGGGGCCGGAGGCGGCAGAGGCACGAGGGGTGTGTCTGTCGCTGTCTGAGCTTTGCTCTCTGACCGCTGGGCTAGACAGGTCTTGTCCCAGGACACAGAGCAGGGAGGCACTCATCAGGGCTCCATTTCACCTAGCTCATGACATCAGTCAGAGAAAACAGCACCATTTACACATGCTGACTTTTGCCTGAACACGGTCTTGTGCGGGCCAGAGATGCGCTCCGTACCCCACATTTGGACTGCGCCAGGCCTGAGTGGCGGTCCTCTCTTGACACGACAATCACCTGCAGGAAAAGCAGGTTGTGTTTCACCCTGGCAGGGCCTCCATGCAGAGGACGAAGGTCAACGGGACGGATATTCCTGGAATGTGACCCCTGTGGGCTCAATTCACATGCCCAGAGCCCCATCCACTGTAGACAAACAGAACCAAGCCTGGAGCCAGAACGCGCCCTGGGCCCTGGGAGGGGACACCCAGATGCAGTTCCCACCTGCTAGGCTGGCGCTGACTGGAATCCTAAGCTCTGCCCCCTCCTTCTTCAACGCTGGTCCTTCCTGGAAGAAAAATCTAGAGCCCCCAAGTGCTCTGAGGCAGAGAAACACTCCCACTTGGCCAGACAAACATGTTCTCTCCCCAAGAAGGAAGCTGGGAGTTGGCACACCTGCGCTTAGTCAGACACCATCCAAGCCAGGAAGCAGGTGGCACCCAGCACACAGACAGCTCAGAGACTCGGACTCTCACAGCCAGGCTGTTTCAGGCTTTCACAGCTCACCGGGACAGCTGGGGACCTCATTAGGGGTGGTACGTGCCAGCCCACGGGATGGTCCCAGTGACCCTTGCCCCTGGGTAGTCCCACATAGCCTAGGGCTGACCTGTGAAGCCACCAGGAGGCCGTGGAAACGACAGACACAATTTCCAGACAGGCCGTGTCCCGGACACCTCTCAGATCACGTGCTGGGGGAGCCAGGGCCAAGTCACAGGGAGGTTCGGGGGTCTGCAGGAGTCCACGCTGGGAGGGCGGAGGCCCCTGGGCTACGGCCGGTACCACACCATGAGCTCCATGGCTCTGGGCCACCCTGGAAGAGGATCCCTGGCCCCAGCCTTCATGAAGACTGCAGCCCAAGGGTCCCAACGCAGCACCACCCACGGCAGGGTCAAAGGACCCTCCTAGAGGATGCTTTGCTGTCAAAGCCATTTAAATTCTACTTTGCCAGGTGATCCTTGAGCTTCAAAGGAACTGTCACTCACCCTCCTTAGCACTGGTTTTCTCAGAACACAGGGACAGAATTTCCAAAATAGAGGTAGTGCTCTCTCTGTTCAAAATGACAAACCTGCTAGTCTGTTCAGGGCCCTGATCTAAGACAAGCAGCAAGGCCAGCAGAAGCAGAGAAGCAGCGGTGATCAAAGCTGAGATGCAAGAATGGCTGTCCCAGGCACGGCCCGAGGCCACCTCGAGGGTTCAGCTAGGATCGCAGGGCCACTCCACTGCGGCTTCTTATGCTGCCCCCTCCACAAGTGTCCGAACAGCAGACCTCACCTGTAACAGGCTCTCCTCTCGGTTACCGAGACCAGAAAAAGCCAGCAGTGCAGACCACCCGCAGGCAGAGGCCATCACCTGACGTGGGCTTCAGCTGGGCCCTCCCACAAGCCCGGGTCACATCTCCCAGCATGCGGGCCCCCTTTCCTCCCTACCTTGCTCAAAGATGCCCACCAGAGGCAAAGGGCTCAGTGATGCTGCCTGGACCTCACTGGAGAGCTCTCACCAAGCCAAATGCCTCCATGAGGGCAGATCGGTGGAGACCAGGGGTCCTGGCAAGTGAGGGTCTGACAAAGAATCTCTGAACCTCACGTTTCTCAGCTAGAAAAGGGGAACAGCACTGCCTGCTGTGTTACCTCACAGAGCAACAAATGAGAAAACTACCTAGAAACTCTGTAACGCGAAGGGTTATCTTTAAGCACAAACTTCCAGGCTGTAATTGGTAAGTCGGTACTTTGATTGGTTGTTGGTATAGAACATGTGTGTGAATTTAGACTGTTAAAAAAAAAATCACTTACCCCACAATGAACATAGTTCTCCCCCAAAAATTCTTTCATGACATTTTTGCCAAAGTCCACTATGTTCTGTAGGTGCTGAAATATTTCTTCCGAGGTCTGTAAAAGAGAAGGACAAGAAAACCTCAATGACCAGGACCCCCAGAAAGTGGACTCTGATATCACCATGAGCCCCCGGCACATACAGGGCCGCCGTACATGCGGCCATGAAAAGAAGCCACTGGCCCTGGACTTGGAGGAAGGGGAGCCTCACCATGGAGGCTGCCAGAATCACTGGAGCTCCTGTCCCCAGGGTCCCCCAGGCCCACATCTGCGTTCTCCCCAGGTCCCGTGTGATTCTGAAGTTGTCAGTTTGAGAACCGTATCTGTGCCCCCAGCCTCCCTCCCCACCAGGAACACACGTGGATTCTACCAGCAGCCCGTGCACATCTTCTGAGGAATGACTTTGAAAATCTCTCCCATCCAAAAATCACTAGATATTTAGATTTTACTCTTCAGTCTCTAAAGGTAGAAATAGAATATTTTCTCCACAGAGGTTCTTAAAGAGTCAATAAACTGAGATTTGGGGAAGACAGAAAATCAGTCCTGTGTTTCTCACTCTGACCCAAAGGGTTGATTGCAGGTCTCTCTCAGGAGCGAGAGGGCTTTCTTCTTCGAGGGCAGGCTGACAGGTGCCTGACACATGGCTCAGGCTCTGGGGAGGTCCGTAACACATGCAGACCATGGCCCGCATCTGGGGGACTACTGAGTTAGCATGAAGCTGGACAAAAACCCCAGAGTGCACACAGTGGCTCCGGAGAGCTGTGACCACAGAGCTTCCAACAAAAAGCTCTTCTTGTCAGCAAAATTAACACACACATTCCCCACAAACAATGCAGCTGGCGGCACATTGTGCCATTTACATAATAAAGAAAGGCAAATTGTTGCCTTGGAAGACATTGCCTCAATAAATCTAAACAGGGAAAACTGAAAACAGAGGCATCCAGAAAACGCTGGCCCATCCAGAAAACGCTGGCCCTGGTTCTGCAGACTCTGAGTGGGGAAGGAGGGGGAGGGGAGGGGGGCTGGAGGGAATCTCCGAGATGTGCCTAGTTTCCACTTGGATTCTGCAGAAACAGAACCACGCTGCACAGTTCTCTTCGGCAGCTGCACCCTCCCATCCTGTGCCATCTTTCTCTGTGCTGACCACACTGTCCCGGGATCTCACTGCAGCCCCACTGCGACGGCTGCCCCTCGCTTTCTCCCACAGTGCCCTCTTCACTTCCTAGGAAGCTATCCTCCAAGGGTGCCCTTCATTTGCATAATCAGCTGCCACCAGCACCCAGCAGCCATCCACCACACCTCCTTTTCTGATGGGGTGTGTGACTCATCCCTCCTACACCCGGATCCTGAGCCCAGTTTCCCACCCACCAGGACGAACACTGGTCTTGTCCCACTAAGTGGGGAGTGCCCTGCAGCTCCTGCCTTTTCTCCCGTTTTAAGCTAAGAGCCGATGCTCACACCCCACCTCTGTACCTCCTTCCCTCCCTCCAGGACCGTGAAAGAGGAAAGACTCCAGCAGGGCTACTCCATGTTGACCCTGCGATCACTGAGATTTGGATAAACACCACAGTGACATCCCACTTCGAGGGACAGACGCTGCAAGTCAGTGGTCAGCGGGCATGGCTTTCCGAAGGTGTCCGCAGTACTGTTCTCGGACGACTCAGCAAGCAGAAACCCAGTGCTCCATCTGAACTGCCTGCTGCGGCTTGCAACACCGCTTCCCACAGCATTACAGATTTCATTTTCATAGATACAGTCCCACAGATGGGGAAACTGAGGCAGCAGAGTGTTAGGAAATCACCATGGCAAAGCCAAGACCTGGCCCTTGGGTTTCCCAGCCACAAGCGGGGCTCTCTGAGCTGGACCGGAGGCTCCTGGCTCAGTACCCAGGGATTCACCAAGATGACCCATAGTGACCCCAGCAGGTCAAAGCGCTGGATTCTGCGGGAACTGAATGCTTGTGTCATATTCAAATTTCCAAAATTAGCATTAACGCTTCTGCATCAGAAAAAAAAAATCAAAGTTTTCTTAAATAATTCTTTTAATGGCTGGGTGGCAAATCCACTTATCTTACCTTCTTTCTATTTGGAGGAAACTTCAGAAAACGAAGCACCACACAACGCTATTGGAAAATAAAACAAAATCTGATTAGTGCCACCCAAAGCCTGGGGACAAGCGGCTGCGAAGGACTGGTCCTCAGCAGTGCAGAGACTGGAGGCAGCCCACTGGGCCAGGAACCCCCACTACCTGGGAAATTAATTCCATCTGGACTCGGGGAGGAGGTGGGGGCTGGTACCAGGCCACATGAAGACACACCGGGGGCCACAGAGCAAAGGAAAAACCTGTGCCCTCTGACCCAGTCAGCCCACTCCCAGGAATCTCTCTTAAGGAAATAATTGCAGATGCCCAGAAGATTTTAGCTACTGCATATAAAAGTCCTGTTTATCATTCCAAATGAAACGGAAACGACCTAAATGTCCAACAACAGTAGGATGGTTAAACACAGAGGGACACATTCTAGACCGTGGAATACTGTGCCATCATTTACAAGAAAATAAGGGAGATCCATATTTATAGACAGTCATCAACTACTGATAAATGAAAACATTACAGAATAGGACTTATAGAATGAACCCATTTTTATATAAATATATACACATACATGTGTATGTGTGTATTAAAGAACTATGTACAGATACAGTGCTATTTATGTAAAATCCAAAAACGGGTAAGACTAAGCTCTCAGGCAGGTGGGATGGTCCCTGAGAAAGGTTCTAGAAGGGACTGGTTGTGGGACTATGGGTCCACGTATTTTGTGATAATCAAGCCGTATGTATCCTTATAATCTGACCACTTTTCTGTAGGTTTGTCCTCATTTTTTAAAGTTTGTAAAATAAAAAATTTTAAGTAAAGTATGTGCATGCTGAGTTTGTAGGAAATGTCAGAAAAGGCTCCAGAACAGGTAACCACATGTCCAGGTATCAACTGGGGAACCTATTTTTCAAAAGTTCTGCTTATTTGGGTTTTCCAATTTTTTACCATGTTCATATAACATACGTTACAAGAATGTAAGAAAAAAATAACTTTTTAAACAAGTACAGGCTTTTTGATGGCCATTCTCATGTGACCTGGATGTGTTGTGGAAGCTTGGTAACCTGGGAAGTTAATTCCACTTGGACAACATCAGAAACCATTCCCACGGAGACAGGGAGTTCCAGGAGGAAGAGCTGAGGTCGGAAGAAGGGCTGTGCCCAGAGAGAAGCAGTGAGCAGGAGGAGGAGGGTGGCGGTGGAGGAGGCCAGCCACTGTCTGGAGCACTGGGTGGGGCGAGAGGGGCTGGCGATTGAAGACACTCAGAAGGTGTAGCTTTAGAAACCAAAACATGCCTGAGAGCAAGGAAAGCCCACAGAGACCAGATCCGTTTCCTTAGCCAACAGCCCCCCGGTACCTCCTGCCCCACTCAGATGCCATACACTCCTCTCAAAATCCCAGACATCCAAGCCCAGGCTTGAGAAAGCCGAAGTCGAGGGCATGCACATGCCCCAGTCCCTCCCAAATCAGGGCAGACATCAATATTTGACCACAGATATCACCTGGCCGAGGATTCCATCAAAATTCAAGGAGAAAGAGAAGTTGGCATGCAGAAACCCTTTCTAGGTAACTTCCCAGAAACTCAGCCCCACTAAAAGTACACTCCCCCCTCACATGGGCTCCACTGTTTCTCAAGACTCACTGAGAAATTCTGAGTGTCATGTTGTGTCTGCTTCAGGGAAAACCACATTCTCTACTGCCCCACTTATCACTCAAAACTGACACCAGAAACTGCCCACCTGCCCCACAGGAGCTTCAGTGTCAGCCCCGAAGGCCAGTCACAAACATGAGTAACTCGGTGGGCGCACCAGTTCTGGATGGAGAGTGTTAACTGTCCCTCGTGAGGGTCTGACCAGGTCGGGCTGGTCATGCCATGGCTGCCGGCCATGGGACCAGGCAACATCCCTTCAAGTGGACAGTACAGAACGGGTGGGAAGTCAACCTCACCAGCCCTGATTGGCACGAACACACGGTGAGTCCAAGGGCCACCCACGGCGTGGAGCGGGACGAAGGCAGCCACCCACGGGGAGGTTCCCGCGAAGGAGCCGAAACCAGCACCTAAGCTGGTAAGCACCAGGGCCCTGCCAGCTCACAAGGTCTTAACCAGCTGTGAAGGAAGCAACTTCTTTCCTTTGAAACTGAATATCTGAAACCAGATGTTTAAAACGTACCTTCTTCTTAGAGTCTAGGATAAAATGCTAAGAAAGTAAAGAGAAAAGAGGGGAGACCAAGAAGAGGGGATTATTTAGGGTTTCTGCACAGTCCGGGGTGGAGGCAGCTCCTCACCAAAGCAGGGCAGGGGATCTCAGGCTGGGGCCACAATCTTTCTGCCCTTAAGGATACCTCTCATACCTCAGAACACTAAATGAAAAGTAAAGATTTTAACACGCTGAAAAAGGCAGTGGACGGAGGAATGACACATATAAACACATACACACATGACACAACCTCAAAACGTAGAAAGCTAAGGGTACAACTTGTCACTTATAAAAGGAGCAGGAAGCATTCAGGGCTCGTGAGGGTCCCAGGCCAGGGTGGGGCTGGGGGTGGGGGTGGACTGGCATGTCGCGCGTGTGCCCGAGGAGCCTAGGAGATGCTCCTTTGATCCACTCCGAGGACTCGCCCAAGTCGTCAAAACACCAAGACATCAGCAAAGGCTGGCTCACAGCAGCTCTGAAACAGCCATGTGAACGTCTGACAGCACAAGAACTCTGTCCGCCCCAGTGCACGGAAGCCTTGAACACGCGTGTGAGCAATGATCTACATGTTTATGCTGTAGGGTTAAGGAAAAGGCAGAAAACAAAAGCAGAATTCTTAAGTCCCCAATAAAAGCATACACTAGAAAGAAATACACCAAGTGTTAACAAACATTAATTTCTTAGTAGGGAACTATTGGGTGTTTTTTATTTTCTTCCTTCTAATATTCTATATTTTCTGGGGCAGAGGGAGGAAGCAATAATTGGTATGAAATAAAAATAAAAGACCACAAAAACAATATAGTAAGAGGGTCATCTGCCCATGTGAAGCCCAAGGGAGGAAACCTGTGGGTGGAATTAAGAATCCAGGGCCTCTTGGCAAAGATGAGGTGAAAAATGATCAGTCACTGCAGCCTCGCTGGAGGCCAAGCCCAGGGCTGGCCTTCCACTCGGACTGGGAGATGACCTAGCATGCGGCCGCAAGGAGACTCCAGGGAAGCAGAGCTCTGGCGACTTTCAAGGGAAAGGGAGACAGACAAACACAACAACAGAAGGAATCGACCCCTGGGTGCCACCCTAGACGTCCCAAAACGGCTCAGCCCTGCTTCTCAGTGAGGTGCCCCAGCCGGACCCAGCCGGGTTCCACCGCAACACCTGTGACAGAATACTGGGCCAAGTCACTTGCCTCTGCTGACATGACCGGAAACACCCCCCAGGGCCCACGGCGGGGTAAGACGGACAAGGGGTACGACACGGTGCTGGGCCGGCAGCCTCAGACAGAACAGATGCCGGGTGAAGTGAGACATCTCAAGGACAGGAGCCCAGGGCTCCGAAGGGAGGCCCGCCGGGAGGTGGGGACCACAGGCGGGGCAGCAGCTGCCTGGACTGGGCAGGACACTTTCCTTCCCAGGTCACAGTGCCCGTCCAGACCTACGGCCGCCACAGGACTGAAGCAGACACAGATGCAGGTCGCGAGACGGGAGACGGGACAGTGGAGGGATAAGCCCAGGTGACACTGCAGCGCAGGGCACGCAGAGGCTGCGGCAGAAGAGGTGCTCAGATGGTCCCGAAGGGATGGAAAGATCCAACAGCCAGAAGAGAAGCAGAATGATCTGTAAAGACAAACTACAAGTGCATGGAACACACAGTGAGGGTGTCACAGAGCAGCGTGCACGTCTGAGGAGAGCTTTCAAGGACCCCAGGCCCTCCAAGGCCACATCACAGCCACAGGGCAGATGTCCAAACACACACCAAGAGGTGGGTGACCCGGTGCTGCCGTCTCATCCTCCTGTAACAGACACAGAAACCTTCCTTACTGTTCCCTTTCTGGTAAAAGGGGCAGCTGCTGTCCTGACTGAGGAGATGGAAGGTGCCATTGGGGCGAGGAAGTGACCATGCCACCTCAGGATACCGGGCTTAGACTGGCAGACGGCCACGTGCCGGAAAGGCAGAGCTCAGCGCTCACTGAGGCAGGGACTGGAAACCAGCAAAGGGAACATACTTTGGAAATAATCCTAACCAGTCACCTGCAGGCGATCCCAAGAATAAAGACAGGGCTACAGGCAGAGGTCCCGGACGAGACATCACCAAGAAAGAAGTCACATCAGCTGTATCAGGCTGTATAAATATCATTACAAGTCTCAAACACAGAATAAGTTACTTGTTTAAAAAAAATGCTAGAGGGCACAAAACACTAGGACTATTTTAACTAGATACAGGAGGAAAAATAAGACACTATCCCGGGACTTGGGGATATGCTATATTTAAAAACAAAACAAAAACAAAACGAGAAACAGAACAACTCTGATTGCTTCCAACAAGCATGATCTACAAACTAGAAGTCCTGAAACAGACAAGACAAGAAGAGAAACAGACAGCCCCTGACTGCTTGAACCTCACATCTTCAGGACCCAGACAAGCACCGCAGGGCATGAAAACAATTGCAGAAAGGACCTGAAGCCCGATCCGAAGCTTACTGCAGTATCAGGAAAGGACTTTTGATAAAAGATCTCAGTTGGTGGGTCTTTCACGTTACCTTTGTGAATGAGAAGGCAAAGGTCACGACAGTTTAGTGTGATAAAGAGAGTGGGCGCCCACTTGCCCCGCACCTCAGGGGCTAGGGCAGCTGGAGGGCAGCTCAGCGTCTGGGGAGGACTCTCTGCCAGGCCTGCCCTCAGTGACTCCCCCAGTGGAGGCACTTAAGAGATCAAGTGACAAACCAGACTTACAGTGACCTTCACAGGACAGGAAGCAGAGCCAAAAACAAGAAGATTGAGATGAAGAAGGGCCAGCGCAGACGTAAAAGCAACACCACATGGAGAGAAATTCAACTCGGCAACAGAGCAGTTGAGGGAAGCCCTGGGCATCGTGACCACAACTCAGCATGAACAGAAGTGTGGCACGACCACTAGACCAAGTGACAGTGTCCCCAGGCTGCAGTAAGGAAAGGAAAGTACATGCTCGCAAGGGAAATGCCCTTACCCAAGACCCCCCGCCCAACAAGGTCAATGCCAGGGACACCAGGCACCCACTAGAGTACAGTGCTGGGCTGACCACAGCCTTGGGGCATCTCAGAGGGTCGGTGCCAGGGCCACAGGCCAGTGTCTGGGAAAGGGTTAAACTGCACGGCTGGACCCAAGGCTGCTGTACACCAGGCCACTGGAAAAGCTGACAGCAACCTTTCAAGAACTGGCCTACTGTCAGGGTCTCCCACTGTCACCTGTTACTGCCCAGCCCTGAGCACACCTCCACACCACGGTCCTCCGTCAGCCTGCACTTAGCTCCTCCATATCCAGTCCCCATTTTCTACAAGCCTTGTGCTCCTGGAAGTCTCCCAACCCACCAGCCCGGAAGGTTGTCTGTCTGTCTGTCTGTCTGTGTCTCATCCCATATTCTTTCCGTGCAGATGCCTGCCCTTGAGACTGGAGGGCTGAAGGGACTGACAATGAAAAGGACAGGGGACAGACTCATCACTTTTTAAGGATCTTTTGATTCCGAAAGTAGATGATGGGGGGGAGGGTGTAGCTCAGTCGTAGAGCGCGTGCTTAACATGCATGAGGTCCTGGGTTCAATCCCCAGTGCCTCCATTAAAAATAAATAAACCGATAAGCCTAATTACCTCCCCTGAAAAAAAATTTTTTTAATAACAAATAAAGAAAAAAAAAGATGCTGTCTCCAAGAAAGGGATCGTCTCTTGATCTGAAAGAAACCTGGCAAGGGCCACCATCAATCTTAGAATGAATGAGATGGGTCTGGACAGTCAACCCATGGGGGCAGGAACACTTGTTCTCACTCACCCACCTTCTCCCGTCCCACTCTCACACACACACCCACCCTCCCCTTGGGCCCAGCAGGGTCCTGAAAGCTGCCTTCCAGGGCTCTCTCCTCCTTCCTGGTCCTCAAGGCCCCGGGCAAAGTATAAAGGCTTCTCCACACCCAAGGGGCACAGTCCTCCCTTCACTCAGCGCCTGCACTTAGTGGGAATGCTTTCTTAAAAGACTACTTGGAATGACAGCCTTCGAATTCAAATGATGAGCTAACATCCACCAAGTAGGAATGAGCATAGTAAAGCGAATTTAGAGTAAAAACACAGAATGAAGAGAAATGGCACAAGGTAGTCTGATGACTCGGTTTAAAAGAAAAAGAAAATGAAAAAGAAACACAACCCTGACAACTGGAGCTGTGCAACCAGGGCAGGGCTGGCTGCCCTGAAGAGTTGACATATGCTTATCAGGGATGCTGGCGAAGGCACCTGAGTGCCCAAGGCCTGGTGTCCTTTTACCCTGAGTCTGGAACTTGCTCCTTCACCTTCATACTTTTGAAATTCAGTACATTAGCTCCCACTAAAAGAAGCCTTAATTAGCTTTACATAAAATGAAGATACACCATGCAATCTTCTTGAGGAATTGGAAGATGAATTGTGGAAGGATGCAGGGAGTCACCACAATAACCCACGAACAAAAAAGACTCATGCTGGAATATCCGGTGCTTTGCCGGACCTTGACACACAATGGGGCCCAGCAGACTGCACAGAGATGAATGGCTTCAGGTTAAGTAAGCCCTGTCATTATTAATTCATCTAAGGTTCTTGAGCAAAGCCTGTAGTCTCAGTTCTTCAGTTTCCCAACAGGGCTAATGGGTAACAAAATGCAAAAGCAGAACGCAGGGGCCACCTGGGTGACTGCAGCTTATCCTACAGCTGCCCCAGTGCCCCCAGCTCAGGAGCAACAGAGCAGGGCATCACCCAGTGCCGCGTCATCCCATAGGAGCGGCTGGTCTAGGTCAGAGCTTCTAAATCGCTGAGTCCAAGGGGGATGATAGCACTTGCATAACTTGTCCAGCTCCTACTCACCTCATCTTTCCAGCTATTTCACAAAGGAGATTCTATTAGTAGTTTCACTTTGCAAATGCAGAAACTGAGCCTGGGCCAGGCAGTGGTGGAACTGGAATAGCGCCCAGCTCCGTGTGACTGCAACTCCCAAGCTCTTTAAGCCATCAATGACACCTATCGCTCCTCCCCCAGCCCACCACATTCCTGCCTAGCTGTATCAGAAAACAAGACGTCAGAGAGATCTGGGCCTTCAACAAATCCAAAGGCTCCTCTCCTTGGATTCAACTCATTGAGAGTCTTTCCTGCACCCTCTGAAATTCTCATCCTCACTGAATTAAGGAAGGGAAATTCTTTAAATTCTAAAAGACTCTAGAGAAGAACCTGTTGGCAATGCTCCACAAATATTAACAATAGCAGCAGGAGAACAGCAATTCCTCGGTGCTGGAAGGTAGCAGCACCCCAAGCACTTCGCTTCTTCCTCCAGAGCTCACTCGTACCCTCTATCCTGCCTATGACTACCCCAGGCAGCCTCACCGCAGGTGGGCAGTCGGAGGCGGCACCGCGTGAGGTAGGGGTGGAAGGTGTTGAGGGGACACGGAACAGATCAGGGGCGGGAGAGGGAGGTGACACTGGAGGAAACGGGGAATCGATCTGGGGGGAGGGGAGTGCTGGGAAGACAAGCCACCAATCTAGAGGAAGGAGAGAGCTAGGGACACGGAACCGACCTGGGCGAAACGGGTGACAGGGGGAGATGCGGAAGCGGCCAGACGGAGAGGTGATGCTGGGGGGACGCGGAACTAACGAGGAGGGGGCGGTGACACTGGGGGGACGCTCCATTGACTCGGGGGGAGGGCTGCTGGGGAATCGATCCGCGGGTAGAGGGTGCTGGGGGACGCAGAACCCACCAGGAGCAGCGTGAGGGCCCCGAACAGCGCCGACAGTCTACCGCTCACCTGCGCGTGGGCCACCACTAGGCTCTTGTTGCCTTCACCGTGGTACCCCCATTCATTCTCGTCCATCTTCCCCTCGTCCATCCCCCAGTGCGGCCCTGGAGCCTCGCGGGGCCGCGAGCTGGGGGTCGCTGGCTCGCCTGGCACCAGCCGCCGCCGCCCCGGCAGGAGCGCCTGTCAGCCGCTGCCGCCGCTGGACCCAGCCGCCGGACTCGCAGGCGCGGGCCGCCGGAAGCCACGCCCCCGGAGGCGGCCATGGCTGAGCCGGGCAACTTCCGGGTGCGGCCCGCTTCTCCTCTATTGACCACTGTGGCGGACTAGGTGCTGGCATAGTGACTCACTTCCGGAGCGCTAACTTGAGAACCGGAAGGGAGGTTTCAGGCCTGCGCGCTGGAAGTGGGCAAACGGGAGGAGCTTGGATCCTCGTTGCCGGCACTGGCTGGGCAGAGAATGTCAACCCAGGCGCGCTGTGGGTGGAGCGGTTCTGGCGCGCTGGGAGCCAGGGGCCCCACAGGGACTGGCGAGGGGCGC
The DNA here is from genome assembly GCF_048564905.1 of Vicugna pacos. Taxonomy (NCBI): domain Eukaryota; kingdom Metazoa; phylum Chordata; class Mammalia; order Artiodactyla; family Camelidae; genus Vicugna; species Vicugna pacos. The sequence continues at coordinate 2,357,571 of NC_132990.1, forward strand.
CTCCAGGCGGGCCGGGAGCTGGGAAGTGGCCGATCCAGGTGGATGGGGAGGTGGGAGGCGGGGTGGAAGCAGGGGGCTCGTCCCTAGGCTGGAGACTGCTCAGTCGCGCGCCTGGGCCTTTCCTGTAGAATGGAATACATGTCTCACTCACGAGGTTACTAATATCATCATTTGCTCCTTACCTGATGTAGAATCACCCCAGTAGTCCCAGGAGGTAGAAACATTGTCGTCCACGCCTCACAAATGAGGAAATGCGGCTCAGAGAGGCGAGTGGCGTTTTTGCCGGAGTTATTACCTGAAAAATTGCGTTTGATGAGTGTCTACCAAAGGGCACAACTAAGCCAAAGAGCGGGAGAAGGAAGGATTACTTGCAGCAAGTAAGGACAACACCAGGGAGCTTTCCCAAAGCAGCTTCTCCTCAAATAGCAAAGTTGGGAACGTTTTTAAGCTAAGGGTACATGCATATTGATGAAAGGGCTTGGGTGGTCACAGAATCCAACTTTAGTTGATTGCAGTCATGGGAGTCAGGAAAGGTCAACATCATACCTTAGGTTCCACCTGATCTGATGGTTGAGTGCTTCAGTCTAAACTTTACCATTGAAACAAAATTGAGTCTTTACTACTGATATATTATCTTCACTACCGTTATTTCTCTTGCCTGATAACAGTTTATTCTTTTGTTCCCTTAAGATCATTACTACTGAGACCTGTTCAAGGGCAAACCTCGTGACCGGATTTAGATCACAAAATGGCTTAGGCCAAAAATGCTTCCTCTTTTGTCATAAAAGCCATGCCTCTATTTCTCTCTGGGTAGCACCACCACCACCACCACCACCACCACACTATCTGCCTACAGGAGGAATAGGTTTCACTGACTATTGAACGTGAGGTTTGAATTCTGCCCTTGCCATTTAACAGCAGTGAAGCAGAGGACAGCTCTCTTGCCTTCTCCGGGCCTTAGTTTGTTCACTGTTGAAATGGGTCTGATGATATCACTTCATGGAGCTGCTATGAAGATTAAATTAGATTAGTGGTTCCAAGACCATTTTATACTCTTTAAAAATGATTGAGGGCCTCAAAAAACTTTTGCTAATATGGGTTTAATCTGTCTGTGTTTACCATATTATAAATTTTTAAAAATCACTTTCACTTAAAAATAATAAACATTACCTCCTTTCAAAAGTAGCTATATTTCCCCCCAAATATAGAGAAGAGTGGCAGCCGTTTTACATTTTCGCAAATCTCTCTAAAGTCTGACTCCACAGAAGATAGCTGGAGTCTCACATCTGCTTCTGCACTGAATATATTGCTTTGGTTGGAAGTGTATGAAGAAAACCCAACCTCAGGTATGTGCTTCAACAAGGAAACCCCTCCAGACCCAACTTTGAGAACAGCTCAGACCACGTGGCAAGGCCTTGAGAATAGTAGTGAAATGAAGCTGGTGAGTCAGGAAAATGAGCTAGTAGCTTTGAGCATCTCTCCCACCTTGGGCCCCAAAGGATTGGCCCCGGTAGGAGGTAGCTCAGGCCCCTCCCCAGGGGTGGCTGAGAAATGGGGACAGAACCAGCCCACTCCTAGAGGTAAGTAATCCCCAAGCGGAGGGGAGCACCCACAAAGGGTGAGAAGGCCTTCCTACCCCCCCCCACAAGGCCAGGAGACCCTAAACATGTCTGAGATTGAGTTTCTCAGCATCTGTGAATGGGGAATTGGGATCAGATTATTAAGTATTAAAACATTTCCTTAAGGAAGCCTCTGTGGTGCTGAAAATTTTCTATATCTTGGCTTCTTTTTTTAAGGAGCATTTTATCACTGACATGGATTAGAATTACTAGTGTATGATTATTTAAAAGATTAAATTTTGATTTTGTGATTGTTTTAAAATTCTCCACAGATGCTCATAAGGTGGACCACACTGACCTCATCTCTAGTGTGATACCCCACTGGCTACAGGTAAAGGGACTTGGAAAGAATTATGGTGGGGTGACAGTGAGGGACATGAAGGAGAGTGGGCTCATCTGCAGGGACTGGCAAAAGGAAAGGTTGGAAAAGAAAGACACGAGCAAGGGGACAGTAGAGGAATGGGGTTTCTCATGCCCTGGATCCACACCCCCTTCCTTTTTTTTTAACACAAACCCAGTTTTTATTAGGGGTAGTAACTTTTCCTTTATTCAGCCCACTGGTCTGACTTAACTTGATTTTCAGACTCGAGGCTGGGTTTGTGCCTTCAGCCTGGCAGTCAAGAATTACGTTCCCAGTGATCGGTGTCTGCGGTGCAGGGAGGTTGTCCAGGTTTACCCAGTGAGGCTCCCTTCTTTGGCTTGCCCTGAAATGACTGTGGGGAGAACCGGCAGCTGGGCGAGCGAGAAGCTGGGAGGCCAGCACGTGCTGCCAGCAGCCATCCGGGCACCACAGGTGGCAGCAACAGAGGGGAAATGGCTGGGAGGTGACAAGGAAGGGGACACAGTGAGCCAGAGGGTCGAGCCCAACTCAGTTGATTTCAGTTCTCTAAGCCATTGAATTCTCTCTTTCGCCTAAATAATTTGAGTTGGGTTCCTTTTATTTTCATCCTAAAGAGTCCTAAGTAATGCTGGAGTACCCTGGGGTGGACCAGTCCCCTCTTCAGGTGAAAACTGGAAGTGAAGCAAACACCAAAAGGCCCTCGTTAGCTGGGACTCCTGCACGAAGACACTTTGCCCGGATTCTTTAAGCTCCTCCACCTAGGCCTCAGCTAGATTCTCGCCGTGGCTAGCCAGTGTTGTCTTCTTATTTGAAAAAGAAGAGGAGAGAGGGAGGAAGGAAGGAAAGAAGAGAAGAGAAAAGAAGGAAGATGAAATGGAAAACTCATCTTCCAACCACGTTGAAGAGCCATCCAGAAACAGAGTGGCAAAACACTGGTACTGGGAGCCCAGGACTTATTCTATTCTTGCTATTTTTATGTATATCTGGAATTCCTTACCAGATTTTATTTTTGAAGGAAGCGTGTAATATCATGTATCACTTGATATGACATAACGTGATGAGAAAGGCACTTCACCTCTAGGGTGTTCGCCCCTGCACCCCATAATCCCTGTCTAATCATTAGAAGAACATCAGACAAACCCAAGTTGAGGGAAATTTTGCAGAATAACTGACCAGGATTTTCTGCAGGTGCCTGCCCAGGTCATAGGAGACATGGACAGACCAGAGGCGCCTAAGGAGGTGAGATACCTAAATATGATGTAGGATGCTGGAACAGAAAAGGACATTCATGGGAAAATTGGTAAAATCCAAATAAAATTTGGGGTTTAGTTAATAGTAATGGACCAATGTTGATCTCTTCATTCTGGGAAATGTACCATAATTAGGTATGTTAACGTGGAGGGAAGCTGGGGAAGGGCATATGGGAACTTGGCACTATCTTGCAACATTTCTGTAAATCTAAAATCCAAAATAAAAAATATACAAAGAGGAAGGCATTCATTGTTCAGCTTCTTTCATCATTAAATAATTAAAATAAGTATATATCTTAAAATATATATCAAACTGGCAAAATAAAAGCAATTTTGCATCATGTTTAACATGGGTGGTGGAGAAGGGACAGACAGGACGTGTGCACTCTAGGGGGAGAGGATCTGTATTGTTGGAGCCAAATTTGGCCGTATCATTAAAAAGATTGTAGCTGTAGCTAATCCCTGATGACCCATTTCCATGCCTATAAATTACCCTACAAAACCCTCCCTCCAGTGCTCAAAGATATGCACAGGATGTTTGTACAAACATAAAAGTGGTGGACAGGTCTTGGTTCCCAATATGGACACCTCAGGATAGCCCCAGCCTGCACCAACCCACCCCAGCACAAGGCCTGCAGGGGGCTTAGCCGCCCATGTTCTAACAACTTCCCCAGATGAATCCCAGAAACACTGAATTATGATATACTTGAAAATTACACAGGCAGTAAGAAAATGTGAGTTAGACCTGTACTGACATGAAAGACATTCAGGGTCTATGGTTAAGTGAAACAAACGTGTGTGTGTGTGTGTGTGTGTGTGTAAATGCACAGAAGGGAACGGAAATTTTTCCATCTGGGAAGAGACAGAGAAATGAAGGAAAGAATGGCAGTTTCTTGTAACATTTATGTTGTTGACTCATTATGTATTCATGTAACACTTCTGTAGTACAGATTTAAATGAATACATAAACTGTCAAAAGACAAAGACGGAGTGAATCTTGAAAGCAGCAAGAGAGAAGTGACTTGTCACATACAACAGATCCCCAAGTATCAGCAGGTTTGCCATCAGAAACTTTGAAGGCCAGAAGGCAGTAGACCAATATATCAAAGGGATAAAAGAAAAAAAAGACCTGTCAACCAAAAATTGTGCACCCAGCAAAGCTGTCCTTCAAAAGTGAGGGAGAAATTGACACTCTCAGATACAGATCAGCCAAGATGGCAGAGTGGAAAGACCCTGAGCTCACTTCCTTTCACCAGCACACCCAAATCCCAGCTATCTGCAGAAAAACCATGGATGGAAAAGATGGGAACCTACTATAAAATATCTTCTACAACTAAAGACATAAAGAAGGAACCACAACAAGATGGGTAGGAGGGCTGGACTCTTGATTTAACCATGGCCCCAGGTTGACAACCCACAAACTAGAGAATTAGTTATATTACAGAGGTTCTTCCACAGGAGTGAGAGTTCTGAGCCCGACGTCTGGCTCCCCAGCCTGCTGCACAAAGATGAGCCCCCAGAGCATTTGGCTTTGAAGGCCAGTGGGCCTAATTCCCAAAATGCAGTCCCACAGGACTGGGGGAGATAGAGATTTCACTTTTAAAGGGTGCACACAGAATCTCGTGCACTGGGACCCAGGGCAAAAGCAGTCATTTGACAGGAGCCTGAGCCAGACCTACCTGATGGTCTTGGAGAGTCTCCCAGGGAGGTGGGGAGGGGGGAAGGGCAGCTGTGGCTCACCCTGGGGACACAGACACTGGTGATAGCCGTATTTGGGAACATTCTACCACATGGACACTGTTGCTGGGGGCTGCCATCTGGGGATCCTCCCTCTAGTTAATTTGTGCCAAGACCTGGCCCCACCCAATAGCCTATAGGTGACCGTGCTGGGATGCATCAGGTTGAACAACCAACTGGGTGGGGACACAGCCCCAACCATCAGTGGAAAGGCTGCCTAAAGACATCCTGAGCCTACAGTGCCTCAAGACGTGCCCCTAGACAGGGCCCTGCCCTCAAGAGGGCCAAGCCCCAGCTCCAACCACCAGTGGGCGGGCATCAGCCATGTCCCCAGGAAGCCTACGCCTCTAGATAAGCCTTACCCATCCGGAGGCAGACGCCAGTTGCAAGAAAACCACAACTGCCACCCTGCAGACCTAGCCCGCCCACAGCAGGCCAGCCCATACCCTGAGACCAGGTGGGCCCTGGCCCTGCCCACTAGCAGGCCAACGCAAGCTTCGGGACACCCCAGTTCGAATACCCAACTGTGTCAGGAACCACCCTCCACTACCAATGATCCAAAATGAGCTTTGAGATCCCTGGGTCTTGCAGCCAGACTCTGAGAAATGGCTCATCCTGCCCATAGTCCAACAGTAACCCCAGGACCTGGATTCGCCCACCACTGGGTGGGCAACAGCTCCAGAGCCTCTGGGCCCTAACTCCACCCATGAGTGAGCAAGTATTAGCCCCCTAGAGTTCTGCAGCCAGCTGCCTCATGCCAACCACTAATCAGCACCCAGAAGCATCTGCACAAGGCAGGGCCTGGCAACCAACCAGGGTAGGGGCCAAACCAAGCCTGCCAGACCTGCCACACAGCCTGCCAGAACAGAAGGACCCACACAGCCCTCATGGGGGAGCCCCCAGGGCACATAACTTAGAGGATGAGAGGCGGGTGCGCTGCTTAGACGCACAGGACGTCTCCCGCAGTAGGCCACTTCTCCAAGGTCAGGAGACACAACTAACCTACCAGATATATAAAAATACAAGTAGCAACTTTGAGGTGACAGAGGAACACATTTGAGATGAAGGAACAAGATAAAACGCCAGAAGAACAAAGTGAGGTGGAGACAGGCAATCTACCAGAGAAATAGTTCAGGGTAATGATTTTAAGGATGGTCACAGAACTCGGGAGAAGGGTGGATGCACAGACTGAGATGTTAGAAGTTTTAAACAAAAAATCAGAAAATGTAAAGAACCAAACAGAGATAATAATATAAAAACTGAAATGAAAAATACATTAGAAGAAATAAAGAGTGGACTAAATGATACAGAGGAATGGATCAGTGAGCTGGACAGAAGAGTTGAAATCACTGACACTAAACAGAAAAAAAAAGAATTAAAAGAAATGAAGGCAGTTTAAGAGACCTCTGGGACAACATATAATGCACTAATATTCACATTATAGAAGTCCCATAAGAAGGAGAGAGAGAGAAAGGGCCTGAAAACGTAAAGATGTTAATAGCTGAAAATTTTCTTAACCTGGGAAAGAAAACAGTCACCCACGTCTAGAAAGCACAGGGTCCCAAACAGGATAAACCCAAAGAGGAACAGAGCAAGACACATTATAATCAAAATGACAAAAATTAAAGAGAAAATATTAAAAGCAGCAAGGGAAAAGCAACAAATAACATAGAAGGGAATTCCCGTAAGTCTACCAGCTGATTTTTCAGCAGAAACTCTGCAGGCCAGAAGGGAGTTGCATGATATATTTAAAGTGATGATGGGGGAAAAGTACAACCAAGCATACTCTACCCAGCAAGGCTCTCGTTCAGATTTGATAGAGAGATGAAAAGCGTCCGATCTTTACAGACAAGCAAAAGCTGAAAGAGTTCAGCCCCACTGAACAAGCTCTACGATAAATGTTAAAGGAACCTCTCTAGGCAAAAAAAAGAAAAGGCCACAACTAGAAACAAGAAAATTATGAAATAAGAAAGCTAACCAGTAAAGGTAAACATATAGCAAAGGCAGGGAAACGTCCACACGCGGAGCTAGTAGGGACGTTAAAAGGCGAAAGCAGTCAAATCATCTGTCTCCACAATAGGCAGCTGAGGGACACCCAGAACAGTTAGATGTAGAATAAAGCACCAAACCCAGTCACTGCGAGGGGAGGAGAGTACCCATGCAGTGTTTCTGCAATGCACTTGAACTTGAGAGATCAGCAACTGAAAACAGTCATGGATATACGTAGACTGCTATACAAAACCCTTACGATAACCACAAGCCAAAAATCTATATCAGATACCCACACACAAAGAAGAAAAGGAATTCAAACGTAACACTAAAGATAGTCATACAATCACAAGAGTACAAAAGAAGGTGGTGGCAAAGACCTACAAAAACAAACCCAAAGCAATTAACAAAATCGCAGTAAAAACATACATATTGATAATTACAGTAAATGGACTAAGTTCTCCAAACAAAAGATACAGACTGGCTGAAGGGATAGAAAACAAGGCCTGTAAATATGCTGCCTACAAGAGACACTTCAAATCTAGAGACACACACAGACTTTTGCAAATGGGAACCAAAAGAAAGCTGGGGTAGCAATACTTTTATCAGACAAAAGAGACTTAAAAAAATAATTGAAATATAGTCAGTTTACAATGTTGTGTTACTTTCTGGTGTACAGATAGTGATCAATTATATATATATATTTATATATATACATATATAGTATCTTTTCATACTATATATGTATGTGTATATATATATCTTTCATACTACATATATATATATCTTTTCATTATAGGCTATTAAAAGATATTAAATATAATTCCCTGTGCTATACAGTAGGACCCTGTTGTTTATCTATTTTATGTACAGTAATTACTATCTGCAAATCCCAAACTCTCTCCACCCCACCAGCTTATCCCTCCACCCCACCCTCATCCCCTGGCAACAATAATTTTGTTTTCTATGTAGGTGTGTTTCTGTTTTGAAAACGAGTTTGTGTCATTTTTAAAAGATTCTACACATAAATGATATCATAGGGTATTTAGCTTTCTTTTTCTGTCTTATTTCACTTACTATGACAATCTCCAGGTCTATCCATGTATCCACGTTGCTGGCATTATTTTATTCTTCTTTATGACTGAGTAGTATTTCACTATGTGTGTGTATGCACCCCCCCCACAACTTCTTTATCCAGTCATCTGTTGATGGCTATTTAGGTTGCTTCCATGTCTTGGCTATTGTAAATAGTGCTGCTATGAACACTGGGGTGCATGTATCTTTTCATATTAGAGTTTTCTCCAGATATACAACCAGGAGTGGGAGTGCTGGATCATATGGTTACTCTATTCTTAGTTTTTAAAGGAGTCTCCATACTTTTTTCCACAGTGGCTGCATCAACTAACATTCCCACTAGCAGTGTAGGGGGGGTTCCCTTTTCTCCACACCCTCTCCAGCATTTATCATTTGTTGACTTTTTAATGATGGTGATTCTGGACTGGTGTGAGGTGATACTTCATTGTGGTTTTGATTTGCATTTCTCTGATAATTGGTGATACTGAGCATTTTTTCATGGGTCTATTGGCCATTTGTATGTCCTCATTGGAGAAATGGCTGTTTAGGTCTTCTGCCCATTTTTTTGATTGGGTTGTTTGGTTTTTTGTTATTGCTATTATTGAGTTGTATGACATGTTTGTATGTTCTGGAAATTAAGCCCTTGTCAATCTCATTGTTTGCCAATACTTTCTCTCATTCTGTAGGTTACCTTTTCATTTTATTTATGGTTTCCTTTGCTGTTCAAGAGCTTTTAAGTTTAATTAGGTCCCATATGTTTATTTTTGCTTTCCTATTGCCTTGGTAGGCCGACCTAGGAGAACATTGCTAAGATTTATGTCAGAGAATGTTTTGCCTATGTTTTCTTCTAGGAGACTTAGAGTGTCTTGTCTTATGTTTAAGTCTTTAAACCATTTTGAGTTTATTTTTGGGTATGGTGTGAGGGAGTGTTCCAACTCCACTGATTTACATGCAGCTGTCCAGCTTTCCCAGCACCCCTTGCTGAAGAGGCTCTCTTTTCTCCACTGTATATTCTTGCCTCCTTTGTCAAAGATCAATTAACCTTAGGTGTGGATTTATTTCTGGGCTCTCTATTCTGTTCAATTGATCCATATGTCTGGTTTTTTTGTGCCAGTACCATGCTGTTTTGATTACTGTAGCTCTGTAGTATTGTCTGAAGTCTGGGAGGGTTATTCCTCCAGCTTTGTTCTTTTTCTTCAGTCACAACAGACTCTGAAATAAAGATTGTCAAAGGAGACTAAGAAGAGACTAAGAATGATCAAGGGATCAGTCCAAGAAAATATGTAACAATTAGAAATATATAAGCACCCAACATAGGAGTACCTAAATACATAAGGTAAATATTAACAGACATAAAAGGAAAAATTAACAGTAACATAAGAACAGTAGAGGACTATAACACTCACTTACATCAATGGACAAATCATCCAGATAGAAAACCAAAAGAAAACACAAACTTTAAATGACACATTAGATCAGATAACTCAATTGATACATATAGAGCATTCCATCTGAAAGCAGCAGAATGCACAGTCTTTTCAAGTGCACGTGGGACATTCTCTAGGATAGATCATACGGTAGGCCACAAAAGAAGCCTTGACAAATTTAAGAAAGTTGAAATCATATCAGGCATCTTTTCCCATCATAAAGCTATGAGACTAGAAGTCAACTACAAGCAAAAACTGCAAAAAACACAGACATGTGGAAACTAAACAATATGATACTAAACCAGCAATGGATCGCTGAAGAAATCGAAGAAGAAATAAAAAAACGCCTAGAGACAAATGAAAACAAAAACACAACAATCCCAAACTTATGGGACACAGCAAAAGCAGTTTTGTTGTGATACAAACTTACCTTAGGAAACAAGCAAATTTTCAATTACACAGCCTAACTTTACACCTAAAGCAACTAGAGAAAGAAGAACAGCCAGAACCCAAAGTTAGTAGAAGGAAAGAAATAATAAAAATCAGAGCAGAAGTAAATAAAATAGAGACTGGAAAAAAGAAAGAAAAAGAAAAGATCAATGAAACTAAAAGCTGATTCTTTGAAACAATGAACAAGGTTGATAAACTTTTATCCAGACTGATCAAGAAATAAAGGTAGAGGACCCAAATCAATTAAATCAGAAATGAAAAAGGAGAAGTTACAACTTATACCATAGAAGTAAAGAAGACCTTAAGAGACTATTACAAGCAACCATATGCCAATAAAAAGGACAACCTAGAAGAAATGGACAAATTCTTAGAAAGGTAAAATCTCCCAAGACTGAACCAGGAAGAAATATAAAATATGTACAGACCAATTGCCAATACTGAAATCAAATCAGTAATTTAAAAACTCCCAGCAAACTAAAGTCCAGGACCAGATGGCTTCAAAGGGGAATTCTACTAAACATTTAGAGAAGAGTTAATGCCTATCTTTCTGAAAATATTTCAAAAAATTGCAAAGGAAGGAACATTTCCAAACTCATTCTATGAGGACAGCATCACCCTGATACCAAAACCAGGCAAAGATATCACAAAGAAAGAAAACTAGAAGCCAATGTCACTGATGAGCACAGATGTAAAACTCCTTCACAAAATACTAGCAAACCGACCCCAAAAATACAATAAAAGAATCATACACCATGATCAAGTGGGACTTATTCCAGGAATACAAGGATTTTTCAATATCTGTAAATCTATCAATGTGATACACCACATTAACAAACTGAAGAATAAAAATTATATGGCTATCTCAATGGATGCATTGTAAATAGCTCATTCAGCTCAGTATCAAAAACACAAACAACCTAATTTTTTTAAACGAGCAGAAGAACTGAATAGCTATTTTTTCAAAGAGGAAATGCAGGTGGCCAACTGGCACATGAGAAATGCTCAACATCATTAATCATCAGGGAAGCGCAAATCAAAACCACAATGAGATATCACCTCACACCTGTGAGAATGGCTATCATCAAAAAGAACACAAATACCAAACTTTGACAAGGATGTGGAGATAAGGGAACCATCCTTCACTGTTGGTGGGGATATACATTATTGCAGCCACTGTGGAAGACAGTATGGAGATTACTCCAAAAACTAAAACTAGAACCACCATGTCTCAGCAATTCCACTCCTGGGCATATATCTGAAAAACATAAAAACACCTACTCAAAAAGATACGTGCACCCGATGTTCACAGCAACGCTATTTACAATTGTCAAGACATGAGAGCAACCTAAGTGTCCCCCGACAGATGACTGGATAAAGAAGTTGTGGTGTATATATATACAATGGAATACTTCTCATCCATTAAAAAGAACAAAATTTTGCCATTTGCAGCAACATGGATGGACTTGGGGGGCATTATGCTAAGTGAAATAAGCCAGACAATGAAAGGCAAATACTGTATGATATCACTTATACATGGAATCTAAGAAATACAGCAAACTAGTGCATATAACACAAATGAAGCAGACTCACACATACAGAGAACAAACCAGCTGTCACCAGTGGGAGGGCAAATTTACAGGTGGGGTAGTAGGAGCTACAGACTACTGAGTGTGAAGTAGGTTACAAGGACTTATTGTTCAACATGGGGGAAAAAGCCAAAATTTTGTAATGTCTGTAAATAGAGTATAACTTTAGCAATTGCATAAAAATAAAAAGAACCAACCAACAAACAAAAAAATAGCAAAGAAAAACTTTAAACTTCAAAATGATTCTTCACAGACAAGCAAAACCTAAAGGAGTTTAGCAACACTAAACCCATGCTGAAAGAAGTATTGGAAGGTCTACTCTAAATAGAAAAGCAGTAGGATGCTACAAAAATGAGAAACTCATAACTGGAAAGGTGATAACGACCATGAATTACAAATGGAATAAACACAAAATTGTAAAAGAAGACATCTAAATCATTAAGAGTGGCAGAGGGCAGTAAGGAAATATAGAGTATTTTTTTTCTTTTTTAAATTTTTTGTTCTCCGTAGGATGGGTTTGAGATTATATTACTACCTGTTTAATACAAACAGTTACGGTAATGGGTTAATAGACTTACAAAAAAGGATAACCACAAGCCAAAATCTTACAAATGAGTCACAAAAATTAAATAAAATCCAAGATAATACAAAGGAAAACTACCAAACCACAAAAGGAAGAAGAAAGGAACAAAGAGGAAATACCAAATCAACTGCAAAAATAAGTTCACAGTGGCAATTAACACTCATCTATCATTAATTACTGTAAATGTTAATGGACTAAATGCTCCAGTCAAAAGACGTAGAGTGGCAGACTGGATAATAAAGCAAGAACCTTCAATACACTGCATACAAGAGACCCCCTTTAGGGAGAAGGAACCCTACTTCAAAATGACACCTGCACCCCAATGTTCATAGCAGCAGTGTTTACAGTGGTCAAGACATGGAAACAGCCTAAATGTCCATCAACAGATGACTGGATAAAGAAGATGTGGTATACTTATACAATGGAATACTATTCAGCCATAAAAACCGACAACATAACGCCATTTGCAGCAACATGGGTGCTCCTGGAGAATGTCATTCTAAGTGAAGTAAGCCAGAAAGAGAAAGAAAAATACCATATGAGATCGCTTATATGGGGAATCAAACAAACAAACAAACAAAACAACATAAGTACAAAACAGAAACTAACTCATGGGCATAGAATAGAAACTTGTGGTTGCCAAGGGAACGGGAGGTGGGAACGGACAGACCGGGATTTCAAAATGCATAATAGATAATAAACAAGATTATACTTTATAGCACAGGGAAATATATAAAAGATCTTGTGGTAGCTCACAGAGAAAAAAATGTGACAATGAATATATATATTTTCATGTATAATGGAAAAATTGTGCTCTACACTGGAATTTGACACAACATTGTAAAATGAGTATAATTCAATAAAAAAAATGTTTAAAAAAAGAAGATATAATGATCTCAATAAAGGTAAAGGGCAGTTATAAAATCTAACTTTATTGTAACAATTGCTTGTAACTGTACTTTTTGTATTCTATATTATTTGAAAGAATAATGTATTAATAATAATTATTAGGGTCCTTTTGTACACACAATATACAAAGATGTAATTTTATGACATCGATAAATTAAAGGGTGGGTATGCAGCTGTACATGAGCAGAGCTTTTGCATATTTGAAGTTACAGAGCCATAAATTTAAATTGTGTTGTAATTGGAGTGTTAAATGCAAGCCCCATGATATCCACAAAGAAAACAGCTATGGAATGTACATGCAAGGAATTTACAGCCTTTCACTAAAAGAAAATGAACAAATACAAACGCCACTCATATGAGATACCCAGTGTAGTAAAAATGATGGAGACAAAAAGTAGAATGGTGGTTTCCTGGAGTTAGCATGAAAGGAAAGTGGTGAGTTACTGTTGAATGGACACAGAATTTCAGTTTTGTAGGATAAAGAGTTCTGGGTATGCACAGTGATGATGGTCGAACAACAGTATGAATCCCCTAATACCACTTAAAATGATTAGGATGGTAGATTTTACATACGTTTGCTGCAATTTAAAAAATTGGGGGAGAAAATGAAAGAGAAATGAAGACTTTCTCAGACAAACAAATATTGAAGGAATGTATTGCCAACAGACCTGCTTTGCTTAAAATGTGAAAAGACATTCTTTGGAGAGAAGGGAAAAGATATATGTAAGAAACTGGGGTCTGTATACAGAAGGAATAAGTGAAGGTAAAATAAAGACTTATTTTTCTTATTCTTAACAGATAATCTCAATAATAACAGTATTCAACAATTGTAGCCTACATATAAGTGAAGAAAGACAGTAATAATACAAGGGACATGACGAAGGAATTAGAATTATTTTAGGTAGGACTTGCATTACCTGGGAAGTGGTATAGTGTTATTTGAAGTGGACGTGTGTCCGTTGTAAATGTATTTTGCAAACTCTAGGGCAACCACTAAATAAAGTTTTTTGAAAGTGTAATTAATATGCTGAGATAAGAGAGAAAATGGAGCCATACAAAATGCTCAGTTGAAATGACAAAAGACAGAAAAAGGATGGAAGACAAAGAGAGGAGCAAAGAACCAGGGCAACAAAACAGCAAACTGACAAACATGATAGATGTTAAATCCAATTACATCAAGAATCACTTTAAATGTCAATGGTTTAAACATACTAATCAAAAGACAGAGACTGTGAGAGAGGACCAAAAGCCAAAATGCAACGATAGGTTGTCTACAAGAAACCCACTTTAAATATAAAAACACATATAAATTAAAAGTGAAGGGGTAAGGAAAAGATATACCATGCTGACACTAATCAAAAGTGGGTATTGGTACATTAATTTCAGACAAAGCCGACTTCAGAGCAAGGAAAGTTATCAGGGATCATCAAGGGATTACATAATGATAAAGGGGGCAATTCTCCAAGAAATTATAACTATTCTTAATGGGTAGTCCCCTAACCACAGAGCGTCAGACTGTGTCAGACAGATGCTGATGGAAATACAAGGAGAAATAGATGAATCCACTATTATAGCTGGGGACTTGAACACCCTGCTATCAGAAAGGCGGAGATCCAGCAGGCAGAAAGTCAGTAAGGACACAGCTGAACCCAACTGCACTTTCAGTCAACTGGGTATAACGAGTGATTGTAGACTACTTTATCCAACAGCAGGATACATATTCTTCTGAAGCTCACATGGAACATCCACCAACACAGACCACATTCTGGGTCCCCCAGACGCATGAACAAATCTAAAAGAAGAGAAATCATACCATGTATGCTCTCAGATCACAGTGAAATTTGACTGGATAGCTGGAAAATCCCAGTAGGGTTTGCTTTAGACTGAATGTTTGTATCCCTCCCAAATTTTATTTGAAACTTAATCCTGAGTGTGATGGTATTCGGAGGCGGGGTTAGGGTTGGGGCGGGGGTGTCTTTGGGGAGTGATTAAGTCATGAGCGTAGAGTCCTCATCGATGGGATTAGTGTCTTTTTAATTTTGTTTTTTTGGATTAGTGTCTTTTTAAAAGACACCCCAGAGAGCTCCCTTGCCCCTTCTGCCATGTGAAGACACGGCAGAAAAGCAGCTTCTCACCAGACACTGAATTGGCTGGCACTTTGACCTTGGATTTCCCAGCCTCCAGATCTATGAGAAATAAATTTCTCTTGTTATAAGGTACCTAGTCTGTATTATTTTTGTTATAGCAGTAAGAGTGGATTAAGACAAGATTTAAAAAATCAACTTTTAAATAATACATGGATCAAAGAAAACATCTCAAAATTTTTGACAAAATTTTGAACAAAATGAAGATTAAAACATAACTTACCAAAATGTGTGGGGTACTGCAAAATCCATGTTTAGATGGACATTTATAGCAGTAACTATCCATATATCAGAAAAAAGAAAAAACTAAAATCAGTAATCCAAAATCTAAATACAAGACTTGAAACCTTAGCATTCCTAGAAGACAACATCAGGGAAAAGCCCCTTGGCATTGGTCTCGGGAGTGGATTTTTAGATGTGACATCAAAAGCACAAGCAATAAAAGCAAAAATTAACACGTGGCACTGCATTAAACTGGAAAGCTTCTACAAAGCAGAAGAAACAGCTAAATGAAAAGGTAACCTATGGAGTGGAAGAAAATACTTACAAACCCTGATAAGGCGTTAGTATCCAAAATATGTAAGGAACTCACACAGTTCATTGGCCAAATATGCAAACAAGCCAAATTTAAAATGGGCAAAAGACCTAAATAGACAGTTTTCCAAAGACGACATTAAAATTGACATCAGCTACATGGAAATGTGATCAATGTCACAAATCATCAGAGAAATGTAATTCAAAACCACAGTATCACCTCACACCTGTTAGACATGCTATTATCAAAAAGACAAGGGATAACAAATGTTGACAAGGATGTGGAGAAAAGGGAACCCTTGTGCACTGTTGGTGGAAATTTAAAAATTAAAAAATGTGCCCACAAACCTCCTCCCCAACAGCAAGGACTGAGACCCCTGGAACCCCTGGCAGCGGTGCTGGCCCTGAGAGCCTGGTTACTTCAGAACTGGAAAGGGCACCAGCGCCCCCTGGTGGTCAAGCAGCAACTTGCCGGCTGGCAACCTCTCTTGCAGAGGGGGTGGAGGATGGGACACGTGCTCCCAAATGTAGCCAGGAGGCAGTGCAGGGGAGAGAAACCAAAAACTTGCGCTGTAGTGCCACCTGCTGTGAAACAAAAGAAAGGCCTCTAATTGCCAAATCACTGAACTATTCAAATCAAAGTAAACAAAGCCTTGTTTAAATAAGAAGGCGGTTTGATACCGCAAATGCGGCAACAGAGGCGTATTTCATCAAACACCGTGAAAAATCAAGGTAATAAAGTATCACAAAAGGAAAACGTCAAATTTCCAGCAACTAAACGCAATGTCACAGAAGATTGGAATCTGTTAGAGAATTCAAAATAGCTGTTATGAAGAAATTCAACGAGCTACAAGAAAACTCGGAAAGGCAATTTAATGAACTCAGGAAGAAAAGTAGTCAACCGAAGGCACTGAAGAAAAATCAAATCAAATTTCTTGAGCTGAAGAACTCAATAAATGAGATGAAGTCTGCTTTAAAAAGCACTGGAAACAGAGCATGTCAGATGAAGGCGGAATAAATGACCTGGAAGAAAGGAATCTAGAAACCATTCAGGTGGAAAAAGAGAGAGAGAACTAAGATTTTTTAAAAGCGAGGAAGCAATATGAAAGCTATCAGACTCCATTAGGAAAGCCAACATAAGATTGATGGATATACCTGAATGAGAAGAGCAGAGGGGTTATTTAAAGAAATAATAGCTGAGAACTTCACAAACCTAGGGGAAGAACTAGACATATGTGTCCACAGAGCTAATAGATCACCTCACTATCTCAATGCAAAAAGATCCCTTCCAAGACACATTATGACACTGTTCAAAGTCAATAATAAAGAATTTTAAACTCACAGACATAGAGTACAGACTTGTGGTTGCCAGGGGAGACGGGGGTGGGAAGGGATAAACCGGGAGTTCGAGATTTGAAGATACTGACTGGTATATATAAAATAGATAAACAAGTTTATACTGCATAGCACAGGGAAATATATTCAGGATCTTGTAGTAGCTTACGTGAAAAAGAATATGAAAACGAATATAAGTATGTTCATGTATGACTGAAGCATCGTGCTGTACACCAGAAACTGACACAACATTGTAAACTGACTATACCTCAAATTAAAAAAAGAATTTTAAAAAGCATGCAGGGAAAAAAAAGAGAAAGTAATCTACAAAGAGACCCCCCTCATTAAACTGTCAGCAGATTTTTCAACAGAAACTACAGAACAGGAGAGAACGGAACAAGACACTTAAAGTATTGAAAGATAAAATTTGCCAGCTGAGACTACTCTAGCCAGCAAAGTTATCATTCAGATATGAAGGAGAAATAAAGGCTTTCTCAGATAAACAAAGCTGAGGGAATTCACTACCACTAGAAATATTGAAAGGAGCTCTTCTATCTGAAATGAAAAGACAAAAAAGTACACAAAACTTCGAGTAAAGTGATAAATAGACAGAATCACAAAATTGTAACTTTATTTTAGAAGAGTGTTAAATACTTAATTATACCATGAAGTTTAAAAAAACATTAAAAATACCTACAGCTACGATAATTTGGTAACCAAGGCACAATATAAAAAGAGATAATTTGTTAAAACAAAACATACAGGGAGAGGAGGAAAAAGGGTGAAACTTGTGTGGTCAAATGAAGACAAGTTGCTATTAGTAGAGAAAGGACTGTTTTATCTATGAGGCATTTTATACCAACCTCATGGTAACCACAAAACAAAAATCTAGAGCAAAAACATAAAACATTTTAAAAATGTGGTTGCGGAGTGCTGAGCAAATCATCATGAAAAACCACCAACTTAAAAAGGTAGACAGGAGGGGCCTGCTGGCCTCTGTCCCACCAGCCGCAGGGGCCCTCAGGACAGACTCAGGCCTCCATGACCCGCCTGTGGGTCCCAGCTCTCTGCTGAGGACCTGACACAGAGTAGGTCGTGACTTTCAGAGGCAAAGCCTGGCTCAAGCCCGACTGGCACTATTGAACTGACAACCACTGGGTCCCCATCCCCACGTGTCCACCCCCCAGGATAAGCATCAACAGGCCACAGCTGCTGGGGAGGGGCCACATGTGGCCTGGCCTGGTCTCCAATTTGAGGGCCGTTTTTGTGATGTGTGCCCCATGTCCTGCCAGCCACAGGCATCCTCCACCTCACAGAATAGGGGCCTCGGGCTGGACTTCCTCAGGGACTCTCGCCCCCTCCCTAGGGGAGGGGCAAGGTGAGAGGCTAGGGGCCTCGGGCAGGTGTGACCTGTCTGTGCCTCCATTTCCCCAGATGTCAGATGGGCCTAGTGCTGCTCTCCAAGGCTGGCCTCGGGGTGGGACGTGTGGCCTCCTGGGGTGCCCAGGGCCCAGGGAGGGCCCCAGAGGGGAGGGCACTGCCCACTGTCTCTTCAGTCCACCCTCCTGTCACAAGCCTGAGATCAGGGAACCTTCAAAGGGCCACCAGTCGTTTCCCCATCACCCTGGGCTTTGTGGGGTGGTTGAGGTCTCCTGGCCTCTCCGCTGGCTGGCCTTTGGGAGGACAGGGAGGAGCAGAGCCCCACCTCTCGGGGTGGGTTCGGGTCACCAGCACCATGGAGTGCAGGGGACGGGGGCTGAGTACCCTGTCCACACAGGGGAGGCAGGTGCTCACTGCACCCCTGCTCTGTCCAGCCAAAAACAGAAGTGGGGTTCTCAGCCAGGTCACACCCTCTGTTTTCTCTGTGGTCCCTGAGAGGGCAGAGGAAGTACCCCACCCTGGGTGGGCTCTATCTGTCACCCTGTCAGAGTAGATGTACCCGGAGAAGGGCCATCTTTTTCCCCGAGAAGCCTGCTGTGGTTTCACCTGCCCGGCTCTGGGCTGGTCGCTCCATTGTAGGAGAACCTTTGTGCGTGTGTGTGTGTGTGGGGGGGGGGGTAATATGCATGTAAGAGCTCTCATTTTAACCATTTTTGAGCATACAGTTTGGTGGCATTAAGTACATTCACCTTGTTGTGCACCCATCACCACCAGCCATCTCCAAAACTTTTCCAACTAAAACTCTGACCCCTGTCCCCCTCTCCCAAACCACGACAGCTACCATTCTCCTTTCTGTCTCTATCAATTCGACTCCTGCAGGAACCTTGTAGAAGTGGAATCCCACAGCATTTGTCCTTTCGTGACTGGTTTATTTCACCGAGCATACAGTTCTCAAGGTTCATCCATGTTGTAGTTGGTGTCAGAGTTTGTTTCCTTTTTAAGGGCAAAAAACACGCTATTGTATGTGTTAAAAAAAAAAAAACCAGGTAGACAGAAACACAAGGGAAAAGAAACAACAGAGATATTAAACAATGAGGAAACAAAAGATAAAATGGCAGCAGTAAGTCCTGGCAGATCAATAATCACCCTAAATGTAAATGGATTAAATTAGCCAATCAAAAGGCACAGAATGGCTGGATGGATTAAAAACAAGACCCAACTATATGCTGCCTTTAGGATACTCACTTCAGCTCCAAAGACAAACATAGGCTCAAAGTGAAGGGGTAGAAGATGATATTCCAAGAGAATGGTAACCAGAAGAAAGCAGGTGTAGCTGTATTTATAGCAGACAAAATAGACTTCAAGCCAAAAATTTTAACAAGAGAAAAAGGAGGTCCTTATGTAACAATAAAGGAGTCAGTATATCAAGAAACTATAACAACCATAGATATATACTCCTCCAACATCTGAGCACCACAAGATATTAAATACTAATAGATCTCAAGGGAGAAATAGATGGCAATACAATAACAGTAGGGGACTTCAATATCCCGTTGTCACCAGTAAGTAGATTATCCAGACAGGAAATAAATGAGGAAACATTGGAAATGAACCACACTTTAGAGCAAATGGACTTAGCAGACATACACAGAACATTCTATCCAACAGCAGCAGAATACGCATTCCTTTCAAGCACACATGGCGCTTATTTCAGGATAGATCAGATAATAGGCCACAAAACTAAACTTAGCAAGTCTAGGATTAAAATCAGACCGACTATCTTCTCTGACCACAATGGCATGAAACTAGACATCAACACAAGAGGAAAGTGAATAGATCTTCAAATGTGTGGAAGTTAAACCACACACCTCAAAACAATCAATAGATCAAAGAAATCAAAAGGGAAATTTAAAAAACTACCCCCAAACAAATGAAAATACACCATATCAGATTTTGTGGGTTGCAGCAAAAGCAGTTCTGGGGGGAAAGTCTATAGCAATAAATGCATATATTAAGAAGTTAGAAAGATCTGAAATAAATGACCTAACTTTACACCTTAGGGAACTGGGAAAAAATAAGTCCCAAGTTAGCAGAAGGAAGTAAATAATAAAAATGAGTGGAAATAAACAAAATATAGACCATAAAAACAATAGAAATGATCAACAAAATTAAAACCTGATTCTTCTAAAAGATAAACAAAATTGACAAACCTTTCACTAGACTACGAAAAAAAGAGAGGACTCAAATAACATTAGAAATGAAAAAACAGAAATGAACGAAGAGAAATTACAGCTGATATAAAAATACAGAGAATTTTAAGAGACTACTATGTTAAATTACATGCCAACAAATTACATAACTTAAGTGTGCACTCTGCCACTGAGCTATATCTTCCCCAACAAATTACATAACTTAGAAGAAAAGGATACATTTTAGAAACACACAACCTACCAAGACTGAGTCAGGAAGAAGTAGAAAATTGGAACAGATCAATAATGTCAAGAGATTGAGTTTGTAATCAAAAAAGCTCCCAAAGCAAAAACATTAAGGCCAGACAACTCTACTGGTGAATTTTACCAAAATTTTTCAAGAAGTTAGGTCAGGGAAGGGTCTAGCTCAGTGGTAGAGTGCATGCTTAGTATGTGCAAGGTCCTGAGTTCGATCCCCAGTACCTCCGTTAAAAAGGAAGTAAATAAATAAACCTAATTCCTGCACACACAAAAATTAAAATAAATACTTTTACAAAATAAAGAAGATTTATACCAATCTTCCTCAAAGTCTTCCAAAATATTGAGGAAGAGGGAACACATCCAAACTCATTCTACAAACCATCATTACCTTGATACCAAAATCATATTAGGATATCACAAGAAAACTAGAGACCAACATCCCTGATGAATAGAGATGCAAAAATTCTCAACGAAATATTGGAAAACAGAATCAAGAACACATGAAAAGGATTATACAACATGACCAAGTAAGATTTATCCCTGGAATGCAAGAAGAATTCAACATAGGCAAATCAATAAACGTAATTCATCACATCAATACACGTAATTCATCACATCAATACAATGAAAGCTAAAAATAACATATCATCTTAATAGATGCAGAATAAGCATCTGACAAAACACAACATTCTTTTGTGATAGAAAGGATGGCATAGCAGACTGGATATAGAAGGAACATACCTTAATATAATAAAGGCCATATACAATAAACCCACTGCTAACATCACAATTGATGGAGAAAATTTGAGAAGATTTCCTCTGAGATGAGGTACAAGACAAGGTTGTTCACTCTCATCACTCCTATTCAATATAGTGCTGAAAGTCCTAAATAGAGCAATTAGGAAAGAAAAAGAAATAAAAGCCATCTACATGAGGAAGGAGGAAGTGAAATTGTTGCTATTTGCTGATAATATGATCTTATATATAGAAAATCCCAAAAAGTCAATGAAAAACACTATTGGAATTAATCAATGATTTCAGTAAAGTTGCAGGTTACAAAGTCAACTTACAGAAATCAGTGGCATTCCTTTACACTAAAGATGAAGCATCAGAAAAAAAAATAAAGAAAACCTCTCATTCAAATAACATCAAAAACAACAAAATACTTGGGAATAAATTTAACCAAGGAAGTGAAGGATCTATACCACGAGAACAAAATTTGCAGAAAGAAATCAAAGACAAATAAGTGAAAAGACATTCTATGTTCATGGATCAGAAGGATAAATACTGCTAAAATGACTATATTACCCAAAGCCACCTACATATTCGATATCATTCTCATCAAAATAACTAAGGCATTCTTCACAGAAACAGAAGAAACAATGCTAAAATTTGTGTAGAACCACAAAAAATCCCAAATAACCAAAGCAATCCTGAGAAAAAAGGACAAAGCCAGAGGTAATACACTTTCTGATTTCAAACTATACTACAAAGCCATAGTAATAAAAAACAGTATGATCATGGCAAAAAAAATAGACACATAGACCAGTGGAGCATAATAGAGAGCCTAGAATTAAATCCCAGCATTTATGGTCAATTAATATTTGACATGGGAGCCAAGAATACCCAATAGGGGAAAGATAGTCTCTTGAACAAATGGTGCTGGGAAAACTGGAGAAACACCTGCAGAACAATAAAATTGAATCCCTACCTCACATCATTCATAAAAATTAATTCAAATGAATCAAAGACTTAAACATAAGACCTGATACCATAAAACTCTCAGAAGAAAGCTAGAAAGAAACTCATTGATATTGGTCTTGGCGATGATTTTTTTGGGACATGATGCCAAAAGGAAAACAACAAAAGCAACTGGGACTCCATCAAACTCAAAAGCTTCTGCATGCAAGAGAAACAATCAACAAAATGAAATGGCAGCCTACAGAATGGGAGAACACTTTCTGCAAACCATATAAGAGGTTAATATCCAAAATATATAAAGAACTAACACAACAACAACAACAACAACAACAAAAAGCCCAACACCCAAATTTAAAACCCAATTTAAAAATGGGCAGAATAACTTAATAGACATTTTCCCAAAGAGGACTTCCAAATGGACAACAGGCACATGAAAAGATGTTCAACATCACGAATCATCAGGGAAATGCAAATCAAAACTATAATGAGATATCACTTCACACCTATTAAAATGGCTATCAGCAAGAAGACAAGAGTCAACAGGTACTGGAGAGCATGTGGTGAAAAGGAAACCCTTATACACAGTGGGTGGGATGTAAATTAGTCCAACCACTATGGAAGGCCGTATGGTGGTTCCTCAGAAAATTAAAGTAGATCTACCGACTGATCCAGCAATTCTGCGTCCGAGTATACACTCAAAGGAAATGAAAACAGAATTTTGATGAGATATATGTACACCCATGTTCTCTGCAGCATTATTTACAATAGCCAAGATATGGCAACAACCCAAATGCTCATTAATGAATGAATTACTGGATGAATGGATAAAAAGATGCTGTGTGTATATATATATATATATATATATATATATGTGTGTGTGTGCGTGTGTGTGTGTGTGTGTATAAACACACAATGGAATATTATTCAGTCATGGGAAAGGAAAATATCCTGCCATTTGCGACAGCATATATTAGCCATAAGCACATCATGCTAAGCAAGATAAATCAGACAAAGACAAATACTCTTTGACATCACTTGTATGTGGAATCCTAAAAAAAAAAAAAAGATCAAACCTGTAAAAAAAAAAACAGAGAGTAAAATGGTGGTTATCAGGAGGAGGATAGCGGTGATGGCATTTAAGGGTACAAACTTGTAATGAGTTGTAAATAAGCCATAGAGATCTAATGCACAGTATAATGAATACTGTCCTATGATGTAATGTGATAAATACTGCTTCAGTGGCACTCATATTAAAATATATAAATGTATCAAAGTAACAGACTGTACACCTTAAATGTACACATTGCGACACATCAAATTTATCAGGCAAAAAAATTAAAACTAGATTTGCCATATGATTCAGCAACTCCACTTCTGAATATATATCCAAAAGTAATGAAATCAGCATCTCCAAGAGATTTCTGCACTCCCACATTCATCGCAGCATTATTTACAATAGCCAGCACATGGAAACAGTCTAAGTGCCCGTGCATAGACCAATGGGTAAAGAAAGTGTGATATATACACATATATTATATATCACATTTATGTATATATATCACATCCATAAATATATAACTCTCCATATATAGATATATATAGGTGAACATATCTCATCTATTAATCTCTCTATCTCTTTCTTCTATCACCACACGAGGTCATTTTTGTTTAGTCTGTATATTTCTTCGGTGTCTGCCCCCATCCCACACTGGAACTTAACCCCATGACTGCCCAGTCACTGCAGTGCCCATGTGGCCCAGTGTCCAGCCGTGCCCAGCTCTCAGTAAGCACTCAATAAATACTTGTCCAGTAAATGGACTAATGGATGAGTGAATGAAACCAAACTCTCTCTCTCCACTTGAGACATGTGTGTATGCACCGCTGCTTTGCCACGCCAAGTGTGCATGGTGTTTCCAAGGCGTGCTCCAGGCAGTTGGTGACTGAGAAGTGATGAGCAAGGAGAATGAGTGTGGTGGACGACTGACATAAAATCTAGAAAAAGATGTGGTGTCTGTTCTGGGGGACTCTGGAAAGGCAGAGACAAAGGCCATTCCTGGGGACACATCATGGTCCACAAGCTGGGGCGAGGGCACTGGCTCATTTACCTGGTTTAATGAGCGTGAAGGAGGAAAGAACTGCATGAGTCCAGCAGGGTGCCCTGGACTTTGAGTTCCTGGCCAGTGTGTGTTGCAGGTGGGCAACTGTGACTGAGGGAAGGGTCTGGAAACACCTCAGCCTGCCTGCGGTTCAGCCGGATTGGAACTGGCCATCGCCTGGGCCACAGAGAGCCATGGAGCAGACTGGAAGCAGTGAGGATGCACACCTGGTGTCAGAGAACATTCACAGGCGATACTTGGGCCCCGAACTCTGTTTGGCTTAGTGGTGTGCAAAGGGCAGGAAGCCTCCAAGAGGGTGAAGGCGGAGCAAGAGGCGCCCAGGAAGCCCAGCAGGATGGTAGGAGAAGCAGGGGAGGCACCTGGGGCCAGTCCCCTGCAAGAGTGGTGAGGGAGGAGCCCTCGGAACTTGGGGAGAAGATTCAAGGCACGCTGGGACTTCCTTGAATCTTTGGATTATGCAGTGCTTGTAGGCAGTAGTGAAAAAGGGCTGAATCCTGGCGGGGGGAGGCAATGGCACCTGCTCTACACGGTTATAGCGAAAAATGTCTCCAAAAAGAGCCAAGTGCCCGCTAGGTGGAAATTGACCTCCTAAGACTGCTCACTGTCCACACATTCCCAGGGAGGTAAATGCCACTAGGTCGTCTACAGCCCACTGTGGGGCATCGTGCATGTCACCCCAGAGTGGGGAGGAACGGGGGCTAAAGTGGGAGGGTGGGGGCCGGACTGACAGCGGGGAGCTGAGAAGTGGTCCAGGGAAGAGCCTGCTCAGGGGACTGAAAGGCCAGCAGGACTGGAGTTGGGTGGGGAGGGCAAAGGCAGGCAGGATAAGGGGCTGGGTCTTTGTTTAAGTGCAATGAGAAGTCATGGAAGATTTTTTTTTAATTAATAAACTTTCCTTTTAGAGCAGTTTTAGGTTCAAAGAAAAACTACAAGTACAAAATGTTCCTATATAATGTGTTCCTAATGCACGCAACCTACTGCACTTCTGTGGAAGAAACTTCATCCATGTTGAAGCGTGTGTCAGAATTTCCTTTCTACTTAAGGTGAAATGTCTGTATATACTGTATTTTGTTCATTCATCCATTGGTGGACACGTGTTGCTTCCATGTTTCAGCTGTTGTGAATAAGGATGCTATGAACATGGGTGTACAAATACCTCTTTGAGATCCTGCTTCCAAGTCATTGGGTGTATCACCCAGAAATTGAATTGCTGGGTCATATGGTAATTCTATTTTTAATTTTTTGTCTTCTCTGCTGTTTCCCACACCAGCTATACCATTTACATTCCTACCGACAGTGCACAAGGGTTTCAGTTTCTCCATGGCCTTGACAAGACCTGTTTCCTTTTTTTTTTTCTTTTCTGTTTTTTTTGATCATAATGGCTGTGAGGTATTAATTTGCTTTTCCCTGATGATCAGTGATGTTGAGCATCCTTTCATGTGCTTATTCGCTATTGGACTCTCTTCCTTGGCGACATGTCTACTCAAATCCTTTCCACATTTTTGAAAAGGGTTTTTGTTTGTTTTTGCTTCAGGAGGTCTCTTTATATTCTGGTTATTAACCCCTTATCAGATATATGATTAGTAAATACTTCCTCCCATTCTGTGGAGAAAGACTTTTGATATACAAAATTTAAAAAATTTTCATGAAGTCCAGTTTGCCTATTTTTTTCTTTTGTTGCTTTCTGTACCTTCGGTGTCATATCCAAGGAATGATTGCCAAATACAATGTCATGAAACTTGCGTATATTTTCTTTGAAGAGTTTAATGTTTTACATTTATTCTTCTTTCTTAGGATTGTTTTGGCTATTCAGGGTCCCTTAAAATTCTGTATGAACTTTAGGATGGGTTTTTTTATTTCTGCAAAAAAAAAAGTCATTAAGATTTTGATAGAGATTGCATTGAATCTGTAGATTGCTTTGAGGAATACTGATATGTTAACAATGTCAAGTCTTCTGATTTTTGTGCATTGATTTTGTATCCTAAAACTTTACTGAGTTATTAGATCTTTTTTTGTAGGTTCTTTAGGATTTTCTGCATATAATATCATATCATCTGCAAAAAGATAATTTTACTTCTTTCTTTCCATTTGCAAGCCTTTTATCTCTTTTTCTTGCCTGATTGCACTGGTTAGAACTTTCAGCGTTACAGTAAATAGAAGTAATGAAGGCAGGCATTGTTACCTTGTTCCCGACTTAGAGGAAAAGCTTTCAGTCTTTCAACCTTAAGTTTTATATTTGCTGCAGTTTTCTTATATATGGCTTTTATGATGTGGCGGCAGTTTCCTTGCATTTTTATTTTTTTCAGAGTTTCAATCATGAAAGGATGTTGAATTTTGTCAAATGCTTTTTCATCAATTGAGATAATCTCACATTTTCCCCCCTTTGTTTTGTTGATGTGGTATATATCACATTGATCAGTTTTCATACACTGAAACATCTTCACATTCCAAGAATAAATCTTGTTCGGCATATAAACTTTTTAATATGCTGCTGAATTCTGTTTGCTAGTATTTTGTTAAGGATTTTGACATCAATGTTCATGAGGGATATTGGTGTTCAGTCTTCCTTTCCTGGGATGTCTTTGTCAGGCTTTGGGATCAGGGTTATACTGGCCTGATAGAATGAGTTAGGAAGTGTTCCCTCCTCTTCAGTGTTTTGGAAACACTTGAAAATGATCGATATTAGCTATTCTTTGAATGTTTGGTAGAATTCACTGGTGAAGCCATCTGGTCCAGGGCTTTTCTTTGGAGGTTTTTGATCACTGATGTGATCCTCTTACCAGTAATAGGTCTATTCGGATTTTCTACTGCTTCACAATTTGTGAAGTCTTGGTAGGTTTTGTGTTTCCAGTTGGTTCACAACCTCCTTGGGAGGTTCCAAGATGTAACCTGAAACTGGATCCTGCCCTGATGAGGGCAGAGAGACCACAGAAAGAAGCAGGACACTTTACATTGGGAGGTGGCAAGTTTAATAAGCAAGGGAACTTACTTGTCTTGGGCAGCCACAAGATGAGTAGATTTTCATACCTGCCTTCATAACCTTAAACGTTTATACAGACGCCTTAACTAGGTTCAGTCATGTAATCATCCAGATAGTCTCAGCGCCACATTTCTCCTCAAGGCTGTGTCCTTGGGGCAGCTTCTGGTAACAGGGACAGTAAACAGAACACAAATTTCAAGGAAAGGGAAGGGGATGGGGAGCCTCCAATTGCCTGGGTCCAGCTCGTGGGTCGACCAGCAGTCACATCTCCGTGACCTCCCCCACCACTAGGAGTTTGTCCGTTTCACCTGTTAGTTAATTCGTTCACATGTAATTGTTCATAGTACTCTTTTACAATCCTTTTATTTCTGTAGACTCAGTAGTAATGTCCCATTTTTCACTTCTGATTTCAATCATTTGAGTCTTCTATTGTCTTCCTAGTTCATCTGGCTAAAAGTTTATTGATTTTGTAGATCTTTTATAGAATGAACTTTTGGTTTCATCAATTTTCCCTATTGTTTTTCTCCTCTCTGTTCCATTTATCTGTGCTCTGATCCTTATTATTTCCTTCCTTTTGCTAGCTCTTTGGCTTTAGTTTATTCTTTCATTTTCTTTAAGTTGCAAATTTGGGTTGTTGATTTGAGATATTTCTTGTTTTTATGTAAACATTTATAGCTATATGTTCCCCCCTTAGCATTGCTTTCTCTGCATCCTGTTAAGTTTTTGGTATGTTGTGTTTTTGTTTCCATTTATCTCTGAGTATTTTCTAATTTCCTTTCTGACTTCTTCTTTGATCCAACCCCCAGTACCTCCTCTAAAAATAAATAAATAAATAAGTAAACCTAATCACCTCCCCCGACAAAAAAATAAGAAAATACAATGTGTTGTTTATTTTTTGTGTGTAAAATTTCCAGTTTTCTTTGTTATTGATTTCTAACTTCATCCCACTGTGGCCAGAGAAGACATTTTGCATGATCCCTATCTTTCAAAATCTATTGAGATTTAACTTGTGGCCTAACATATAGTCTATCCTGGAAAATGTCTCCTGTGCACTTGAGAAGAACGTATATGGCAGTGCTGTTGTTGGGGTGTTCTGTATTCTGTGTGTGTCCATTGGTTCCAGTTGGCTTATTGTATTGTTTATGTCCTCCATTTCCTTGTTTATCTTCTATCTGGGTGTCTTATCCATCACTGTGGTGGGGTATTGAAGTTTACAATTAGTATTGTACACCCGTTTTTTTTTCTCCCTTCAGTTCTGTCAGTTTTGCTTCAATATCTTGATGGTCTGTCATTTGGTGGTTAAATGCTTGTATCTTGTTGCTGTACTGAACCTTTTATTAATATATATATATGTGTGTGTGTGTATATACGTGTGTATGTGTGTGTGTGTGTATAATGTCTTTCTTGGTCTAAAGTAAACTTTTTAAATTTTAAGTCTATTGTGTCTGGTATTAGTATAGTCACTCCTGCTCTCTTTTGGTTACTATGTGCATGCAATATCTTTTTCCATCCTTGCACTTTCCATCCTGTTTAAGTCTTTAGATCTCAAGTGAGTATCTTGTAGAAGCATATAGTTGGAACGTGCATTTTTATCCATTCTGCAGATCTCCGCCTTTTGATTGGAAAGTTTAATCCCTTTTCATTGAAAGTAATTACTGATAAGGAGAGAATTCTGGCATTTTTTAATCTGTTTTCTATACGCCCTATGGCTTTTTTGGTCCCTTATTTCCTGTATTCCTGTGTTCTTTTGTGTTTAGTTGAGTTTTTGGTAGTGAAATGTTTAAGTTTCATCCTTTTCTTTTGTGTATATTTCATAGCTATTTTCTTTGTGGTTACCATGGGGACTACATATAATATCCTAAAGTTATAACATTTTAATTTGAATTTATAGCAACTCAAATAACATCTAAAACTCTGCCCCTTTACAGTTCTGTCCCCATTCTTTTCAGTTGTGATGTCATCAAATTAACATCTGTATACATTCTGTGCTCCCAAACATAAACTAACAATTCTTTTAAATGTATTAGTCCCATTTATTAGTTAGAAAACAAGATCTGGAGTTATAAACTAAAGTTATAGTAACACTAACTTTCACACCAATAATTGATTTTTTTCTTCAAATGTATTAGTCTCTTAAATCATGCAGAAAACAAAAAGTACAATTACAGACCACGTTACAATAATACTAGATTTTATTATTGCCCATTGATTTACCTTTACTGAAATCTTTACTCTCTATACTGCTCCAAGTTGCTGTCTAGTGTCCTTTCAGTTTGCAGCACTCCCTTAAGCATTTCTTGCAGGGCAGGTCTATTGGTCACAATTTCCCTCAGCTTTTGTTTATTTGGGAATGTCTTGATTTCTCTCTCACTTTTAAAGGATTGTTTTGCAAGACATAGGATTCTTGATTGACAGATTTTTTTCCCTTTAGTACTTTGATTATGTTGGCCATTGTCTTCTGATATCCAAAGTTTCTGATGAGAAATCCCTTGTTTCTCTCTTGCTGCTTTTGAGATTCTTTCTCCTTTAAACGTTTGATTAGATCTCTTTGAGTTTATCTTATTTGGAGTTAGTTGAGCTCCTTGGATGTTTATATTTGTATCTTTCATCAACTTTGGGAAGTTTCAACCGTAATTTCTTCAAGTTTTCTCCCTGGCTCTTTTTCTCTCTCTTCTCCTTCTGTGATTCCCTCAATGTGTATGACGGTCTTATTAATTACTGTCCCACAGGTCCCTGAGGCTCTGGTTGCTTTTCTTGATTCTTTTCTCTTTCTGTTTCTCAGCCTCAATAATTTCCATTGTCTTACCTTCAAGTTTACTGATTCTTTCTTCTGGCTGCTCATATATGCCTTTGAATCCCTCTAGTGAATTTTTCTTTTCATTTATTGTACTTCATAGCACTAGAATTTCTTTTAGGTTTCTTCTCAGTTTTTAAAATCTTTTTTTACTCATTTTGTTCACACTTTTTTTTTTTTTTTACTTTCCCCACATCTTCCTTTACTTCTCTGAGCATCTTTAAGACAGTTGCTTTAAAATCTGTCTAATATACTAGTCATTACATTTTTTTTAGAAACAGATTCTGTTAAATTATTTTTTCCCCTCACATAGGCCATATTTTCTTGTTTGTGTATCTTGTGTTTTTTTTAATTTTTGTTGGACATTGAGCATTTGAATCTAAAAATGTGGTAACTCTGAAAATCAGAT
This sequence comes from Vicugna pacos, assembly GCF_048564905.1. Classification (NCBI taxonomy): domain Eukaryota; kingdom Metazoa; phylum Chordata; class Mammalia; order Artiodactyla; family Camelidae; genus Vicugna; species Vicugna pacos. Next base: position 2,388,379 of record NC_132990.1, read on the forward strand.
TCTTCCCCTTTCCCAGGGTTTACTGTTTTTTTTTTTTAATTTTTTTAGTATTATTTTTTATCTGGGCAGGGGAAGATATTAGGTTTATTTATTTATTTTAATGGAGGCACTGGGGATTGAACACAGGACCTCCTGCCTGCTAAACAGGTGCTCTACCCCTGAGCTAAATCTCCCCTCCCCCTACTGTTTTTGTTATTATTTTTTTTATTGTTGTAGGCTGTCTCTGTGCTGAGGATCAGCCTGAGGTATAAACTTAAGATCTTATTAGGTCTTTTCTGAGCCTTTTGTTGGTCAAGCCATCAGTTTCTAATCTTTCCCATACATGCAGTTGTTTTTTAAGTGTCCTAGTCTTTAAAGTCTGGCTCCTGAAAGGGGAAAGGCAGAAAATGGGGTGGCAGGAGGAAGGGTGCTAGCCTTTTAAATCTCTGGAAGTCAGTTCAGTCAGAGGGGGAAGGGCTTTTGTGTCACATCCAAGAGTCACTGCCAAATCCAATGTTATGATGCTTACCCCCTGTTTTCTTCTGAGTATTATAATTCTAGCTCTTATTTTTAGGTCTTTCATTCCATTTTGGGTAAATTTTTATATATGGAGTAAAAAAAGGTTTGAACTTCATTCTTTTACATCTGCGTATACAATTTTCCAGCATCCTTTGTTGAAAAGATGGTCCTTCTCTCATTTAATGGTCATGGTGCCACTGTCAAAAAATAATTTGACCACATATGCAAGGGTTTATTACTGGGTTCTGTGTTACATTTTATTATTCTACATGTGTCTTTATGACAGTCCTATATTGTTTTCAGTACTCTAAATTTGTAGTAAGTTTTGAAATAGTCTTAAGTATTTTAATACTTTTGTTGCTATTGTAAGTGGAATTGTTTTAATTTCATTTTTGTGCTATTTATTGATAATGTATGGAAGTGCAACTGATTTTTCTATATTGATCTTTTATCTTTCTACTTTTTCCAACTTGCTTACTAGCTCTAATATTGTGTGTGTGCATTCTTTAGGATTTTCTATATGTAAGATCATGTCATCTGTGAGTAGAAATAGTTTTACTTCTTCCTTTCCAATCTGGATGCTTTTTTATTTCATTCTGATGTCCTGGCCGGATGTTCCAGAGCAACGTTCAGTAGGAGTGGTGAGAATGGATATTGTGGTCTGTTCCTGATGTTATGGTGGAGACTTTCAATCTTTAAACAATTAAGGATGATGTTAGCTGTGGGTTTTTGGCAAACTGAGAAAATTCCCTTCTACTCCTAATCTGTTGAATTTTTTTGTTTAATCATGAAAGGGTGTTAGATTTTGTCAAATGCACCTGCATCTATTGAGATGGTAATGAGGTTTCTTTTCTTTCACTCTGTCAATATAACATTACATTTATTTTCATATGTTGAACCACTCTTGCCTTCCTGGAATAAGTCTCCATTGATCATGCTATACAATACTTTAACATGCTGTTGGATTTGGTGTCCTAGTCTCCTGTTTTGGGCTTTGCACACGTATAATCTGATAATAGAGGATACTGGTCTTTAGCTTTCCTTTCCAAGGGTTTTTGTATCAGCCCAACACTGCCCTCCTGGAATAAGTCTGCTTTCTCCTTTTTCTTAGAAGAGTTCGAGAAGGATTGGTGTTAATTCTTTTTAATGTTTGGTAGAATTAATGAAGTCATCTGGTCCTCAGCTTTTCTTTGTCAGAAGACTTTAAAAAATAGATTATTTTCTGGAGTAGTTTTAAGTTCACAGCAAAATTAAGCACAAAGCCCAGAAGAGTTTCCATATACTCATGCAAGGCCTCCCCCACTATCAACATCCTGCACCAGAGTGGTACATTTGTTATAATCAATGACACATCATTTTTGCATAAAGCCCGTGGTTTATACTAGGATTCACTCTTGGTCTTGTACATTCTATGGGTTTTGACAAATATATAATGACATATATACATCTTTATTGTATCAAAAAGAATAGTTAAAAAAACTTTGCATGTGGATGTTCAGTTGCTCCAGTACCATCCCTTAATCTGCCCCATTGATCTATTTGTCTAATCTTTTGCCAATACCCCACTGTATTTTTTAAATGGTGCTCTGTTGTTTGCTGCATGTATGTTTATAGTTGTTATATAATCTTGAATTGACTCTTTTATCATTATATAATGTTCTTCTTTGTCTCTTGTTAACAACTTTTTGTCTTAGTTTGTTTCATATTAGTATTGTCACTCCTGTTTTCTTTTGGCTGCTGTTTGCATGGGTTATCTTTCCCCATTATATACATGCAATTGATTTTTATCTTTGAATCAAAACCGAGTCACTCATAAATGCGTAGTTCAATGACTGCGTGAGAAATGAATGCAGTTTGATGAGTAAACCTATCTGGGTCTGGGTCTCTACAGTATGCTTCCATTTATATAAAGTACAGAAAGAGGCACAAGTGACCTGCACTGACAGATTCAGGGAGTTGTCCCAGGGAGGGAGTGGGTGCAGGGAGCACACGAGGGCTTTAGGGGTCTTCTTGCCCTCATTTGCTTCTCATCTTGATGGTGGCTGCACTGTGTGTTCAGTTTGCAAATATCCAGCTGGTACACTTGCTTGCACTCTTACGTATGTGTGCTGTATTTCACAAACACCTTAGGGGAAATAAAACAAATCTTGATTCCTTAAGAGAGGCACAGAGGGATCCTGGGGGGTGTGTGTGTGTGTGTGACCAGTGATTCGTATTTTTCTCACCTCTTAGGAGGCCCATGAGGGGGTGGGCTCACAGCATCCACGTGGGGAGGCCTTTTCTGTGTTGAGGTACTGTGGCACTGCCTTTTGCTTAGGAGCGAGGTGCTCTGGTGGGTGGGGGAGTGCTGCACTCCAGGGATCTAGGCTTACAAAGGCCAAGTTCATGGATGACCAAAGCAAACTCAAGGGCTGGTGTGTTTGCCCACAAGAAATTTGACAAGGCGGTAACACACAGCTCTTCCAGCTCTGCTGTCTGGACACAACTGAAGGTGAGCACAGAGGCAAACCAAAATTCCCTGTCAGTGATGTCAGAATGTAGGCATGCTTGTTTTCCCAGGAGGCTCCCATGGACAGCAGGCAGCCTAGCACCCTGCCATGGCAGGCAGGCAAAGATCTCTCATTAATGTGCCCCCAAAAGCACTCCCGGGGGGCCCAGGAAACTTTATAGCTGCTGGTTACACAGCTGTGTTCAATGTGTGTAAAAGTGGCCTGTACATTAAGATGTGTGCACTCTTCTGAATGTAACTTATGTTTTGATAAAAAGTTGACCTAAAATCACACTCCCCACAGGAAAGAGGCCCAGCTCCATGGAGTGGCATCCCAGACCTTGGTGATGATAATGGCAGCAAGAGCCACATTCAAGCAAGTCATCTGTTGAACATCTGCTGCATACAGGGCTTAAAGCTTTACAACAACCTTGGAGAGAAGAATTACCACCCCAACTTACAGAGGGCAAACTGAGGCTCAGGGAGGTTAAGTCAGCCAAGGGAAGTCAGCTACTGAAAGGTCTGTCTCCAAGCTGGCGCTGTTGTTTCCAGCTCTGCTAACCTGCTGGGGCGTGGGGGTGAAAACCACTGCAGGGGGTGGTAGAAACACGGACATCCTTTTTTGGAAGGGAAGACTGAGTGGAAGGCCTTTCAATGCCAACTGACCCCTCCCATAGGCTCCCAGGGCCACAGCCACTCGGGAGGCTGCCACTCCACCTGTGAAATGAAGAACCAAGTCTGCGAGGACCCAAAGCACACTGAGAGGTTGGGAAGACCTCGGCATACATGCTTTCGCAAATCAAACACCCCAGCAGGAAGGACTGGGTCGTGGCCATGATGCACCATGCACGCCGTGGGTGCCAAGGGCCAGCTGGTGTCCCCACCTGGAAAGGAGCCTGCCCCGATGAGTACTGCTAACGCCCCCTCCTCCCGAGGGCCTCCTCCACATCTGTTGCAGGCTCTCTTCTCACCATCTTCCAGGGGCCCTCAGGGTGACAGGCCAGTAGGGAAAGAAGATTCCTTCTAGCTACTGAGTGAGAAAAATAAGCCTTTTGAAAGAAAGTTTTAAACGGATTATGGGTCCACAATACTACAATGGGACAGCTGGGGATCATCAGGGGGAGGGGCCTCTCAGTAGCGGAGGGAGGGGTCCTGGGGAGACGCCAGGGCAGTGGGGCCCTGGCCTCAGACAGCTTCCCTGAGGGAAGCTCTGGGATTTGCGTGAAGTCACTCAGGCCTGGATGAGACTGTCAGTAGGAGAGGCAGAGAGTGTCCCCAAGACTTCCTGTTCCCTCGGATAGGCTCTGTCCCCCATGTTCAAATTCACAAGCAATCCCTGGACGAGCTCAGCGTGCCTTGAACACACTCCTGTGGATGAACGTGGGTTTGTGCTGACCAACAAGTAACTCTTGCTGCCTGCGTCTACTCGTTCCTCAGTCCAGACAGCAAGAGTTTCAGGTGCGGGGCGAGGGTGGGGGGTCCAGAGCAGCCACAGAGGACAAGACTATGCTTTGTCTTTTTATTATTCTTTATTTACTGGTCCTACCAACATGACCCTTTACCCAGGCCCACTGTTCCTATGTGCACTGGTTTTGCAGACACTCACGCCGTATGTCTGGTGTCCCAAGTCGTGACTAATTTCTCCTTTCTATTCCTTTTCCGTGCTGGGCCTCGTTTTCTCAGAATCTCAAGGCATTTTTTTTTTGTTTGTTTGGGTCTGTGTAAAGGTTCTTTGGCAGGAGAACATGCATATGATCTTAAAATAAAGACAATATTCTGACACTAAGGTAATGCACAGAAAAAAATACAGTACTCAGACATCATTGCAAATAAATACCCCATACAGATGAAGTTTTCGTAAATGTAAGATTATTTCTTATGAATCAACACTGTAAGAGAAGGTAAAAATAGGGGTCCCTACAACTAGGAATAAGAAATGCTTATTCCAGGAAACAGAACTCTTTCATTCCTGCTACGTATATTATTATAATTTGTCCTGAATTTTGAAGAAGGGAGGAGACTTCCTCTTCCTCCACGAGTACCAATTCGATCATTCGCGCAACCTCGCTCAGCAAACCAGGACGGGACGTCCCGCAGACCTGGTTTGCTAAGGGGCTTCAGCGACTTCTGTTTCCTGAAATTAACAGTGATTAGTTACACCAAGCAAGAGAATATAGAACGTCCCTCTCTCTCTCACATTTGCAAAGAACACTGTGGCTAACCCTCACCCCCTGCCCGAGGCCGACAGGGCCGGCTCCCCCGCCCCCGCCCTACCCTTCACAAACATGGCGTGTTGTTCACACAGCTTGCTTAACTTGTCCCACAAAGTCCATTTGGTTCCCAAAGCACACCCAAGGTTTGCGTTCACTTTCGTTTACTCAGCCCCTGAATTTGCAAGGATCTGCGCAGTAAAGCATCACTGACTAACAGAATTTTGTACAATTGCTGTTTTCTTTCCCTCGATGAAGACGCCCAGGTTCAGGTCTGAAGGTGCGCGCCTGTTCACACCGACTGGGCCACACGGGCCTCCGACATTCCCAACTAGCTCTTCACTGTCTGTTTAAGAATACACCAAGCTGGGACACCTCCCTTAACCGATGAAGGCACTACTGGCAATGGTTACTAACAAAAAGGCGTTGAAATAGAACACCTTAAAAATCAACGACTGTAGGATTTTCTAAGTGTACCACAATTTGGCACAACAACCAGAGTAACAAAACAATTCCAATTTGGAATTTCACTGGTACAGTTGTATAAAATTCTGTTAATCAGTCATGCTTCACAATGTCCTAAAACCCAGAAAATTCTGGAATTTGTAGGTAATACTACTCATTCAATAATTTATCCTTTTGTCTTCAAGTGCCTTTTACTGCTTAACCAGAGCAAAGGTCAAGTTTTCTTCTTGTTACATTGAACTATTCCTAAGAATAATAATAATACAATAAGAAAAAACCCCAGAATCGGAATACCCTGGATTTCTTAATGAACATGGCATTTAAAATCTGTAATTTCAAACACGAACCACAACGCCGTATGATCTGAACGGCTGCTGAGCCACAGCGTGGATACAGTCAGCTGGGCTCCTTGCCGGGCTGAAGCCTTCACCTGAACAGCCTAGAGCTACACGCGGGAGGACACGTCTGTGCCCCGTGCTGATATCAGATCAACACACTACTGGGAGCTAAGACGGAGCGCTGCAGGGCCACGAGACAGACTACGGCATCTGAGACCGTCTCTATGCCAGGGATTAAGGAAGCAAATATAATATCAAAGTATCAAAAGTGCACAGGTTGATCAGATAAAAAAGGAGCGTGTGTAACGGGGAGACCCCAGTGGTGAGTGTTTCTAGAGGGTTCCTAAGCGAGCCTGTGGTCGCTGTCCAAGCGGGTTCTTCAGCACTTGCACAAAGGCCTTTCCAAGCAGCAGCTGGCAGCATTCTCAACATTAAAGCTTTTTTTTTTCCCTCTGCCATTAAAAACTTGGGGAATGCTATTTTGAAAAGAATTGCAGTGGCATATCCAAAAACGTTTCTAAGTGGACTTTTAGGCTGCCCTTCCTTCCTCTGCGTGGGCCCACGGGAGGGGGGAGGGGCTGCAGTGTGACAGGGCCGGCGGCCGAGTCCTCCCAGCAGCTACTCTACGGCTGGAAACGGGAGAAAACAAGACAGCGTTAGAACCTGTCAGGCAACTGAAGCTCTCACCAAGCCGTGAGGGCACAGGTGTGTTAGTTGGCAGCGGAGAAGACCTGCGTGTGTTAGCGGGGGGCCGCCAGCTCCAAGGGCCGCGCGAAGACCCGTTGCAAGTCTGGAGGGAAGCAGCGTGCCGGGCTTGGCGAGGAGGGCAGAAGCGGTGTGCGGGGCCAGCGGGCAGCCGTGCCCCTGCAGGTCCTGCCTGCCGAAGGCGGATGGCCTGACACCTCAGGTGGGAGGGGAATCCAAGACCTGACATCCCATCAGCAAAGTGGCCTGGGGCTGGGGACGGGCACACAGAAGGGAGGACACGTATGGTCCGTCCAGCGCAGCTTCACCACCCTGGCGGTTGCCAAACCCCAGTCGGTCTGGGCAGCGCCTGGAGTCTGCTGGGGACTGAGACACACTTGGGAACGGGGGAAGAGTGGAACGGGGGCAGACAGCTGTGTGTAGGGGCAACGCAAACTCCCCCTCTGGGCCACAGAGAGAGGAGGCAAGGAGCTGCATCCAGGGAGACTGCAGCTTTACTGCTGGTGGCCCCCATGGATGACATGACAAGGAGAGAAATACTGGGAGAGGTTCTGCTGCCAAAGCTCTGGTGTGGCTGCTGCCTCTGAGAACAGGGACATCTATGGCTGCCTTTCCCGCCTGTCACCACCCCCCGGAACTGCACTGACTGCCAAGAAGCATATCCTTCCCACTGTGAATCCGAGAACCAGCACAGGGTCCATGCAAGGCTCCTTTCCCACACTGGTCTGGGCTCAGGCGACAGCTATGGGCCCCAGTCCCTCATTTCAGCCTGGCTCTCTGGCGACTCAGGGGGTTTCTAGAGCCCTGTTTCTTGGGAGTGTGAAGCCCCCCTGGAGGAAGGCCTGGTAATGGGCAGAGGGTGAAAAAACCCACCCGAAAGCTGGGGACACCCTACGTACAAAAGGACAGAGGTCTGGTCAGGCACTTGGGAAGGTTTCCTTACTGAAAACAAACCCAGGCCTTTGGCTTGCCAACTGGTCACCTTGCAGACCCCCAGACAAGCATGCAGATCTCAGAAAGAGAAGCTGGGCTGCCAAGCTCTGGCCTCAGGGTATGACTGGGTGTGCCTCCGCCTCGAGCACAACCGGTGCCCAGTGCACAAGTGTGCCTGGGCTGGAGGACGCAGGGCTCAGGGCTGCTCTATCTCCGGGTTTGGGGAAAGGAATTCGGTACTTCTGTCCCAGATATGATTTGCAGCGAGATGCTGCACAAACTACAAAGTAATTCTCTCTGCAATCTGTGCCAAGCGCAGAGCGTCCTCCGAGGCTGCACCTGGGATGCAGGCTGGAACCTCTAACACTGCTTTCTGGGAGCTGGCGCAGCACGACTGCATCAGACACATGCAGGGAACATGCAAGTCTCAATGCAGGTTTGGCCCCTCCCAGTGCGAGCTGACGGCACCTGGGCCCTGGGGGGCCACATCTTTGCCAGGACGCACGGCTCCAACCCCACCTTGACTACTCCACTGAGAGCTGTGAAGGGTGGTCCTGAGGGGTGAGGAACAGACAGAGCTCACGGTGTCCGGGTGGAGAAGCAGGCTGCCTCGGCTAAATTCTTCCCTCTGTGCGTTAGTCACGGTTAAGGCCAGCCTAGCACCATGGTCCCGCTGCTGCCGGGTTAGTTGAGGTGAAGCGGACAGGTGACGTGCGGCAGTTAGCTGCAGCGGGCGACCTCGCAGCCCTAATCGCAGTAAACGTTATACTTCTCGCCGCAGAGCACTTGGGCAGCGAGCCCGGCACCCTCAGCCCTGTCACTAGCGCAGGCGCAGGTGTGACTTACGCTCGGGGTGCCAGGCTTGGCTTTGGAGGTGGCCTTGGCACGGCCCCGCCGGGTCTGCTCATGGTCCAGCTCGAGCAGTTCCAGCCGCTGGGTCAGCGCCAGCTTCTGCTGGATGGCCATGCGCAGCAGCGAGTTGAGTGTCTTCTTCTCGTCCTCGGCAGCTGCCAGCTGCCGCTGCATCTCATCCAACTGCGTGATGTATTCGTCACACCTGTGGGGGTGCAAGAGGCGAGCGCGTGGCTGAAGGACCTGGGAGAGCCAGCACAGTGTAACCTCCACGTAGCCCAGGGGCAGCAGGCTAGAGGTGTGGTATCACCTGGCTCTCAGGTTGTGGGGATGAACCTGAGAGCAGGACTTGGTCCTGGAACAGCCCATGCACACGTAGGTGCTTAGTAAGTCTGGGACAAGTGGCCAACCAGAGCCTGGGAGAAGCACACGTGGATGCCACATACAGCCCCATTTTGGCATCTGCTGAACTGTGACATGTGCCCCCCATGTGCATAAGGAGCTGGGTCTGTCCCTGAAGGAGGGAGTGTGGCCTGGGTGGAGGGGGCGTTGGGTGTGCCCACCTTACACCCCGTCCACGGGCCATCAGCAAGCTTTAATCCTTGCCCAGAAGTCTGCAATCTCAGTTCCACCTGAGAAGCCAGGCTTTTAAATCAAACAATGTAAGGAAGCAAGGGTCAACACAGCATGTGCTGCAGGACCGACTCACTGTGAGCTCTTCCCCAAGCATTCTGCCCAGGAGGAGAGAAAGCTTCCAGAGAGGCCGGGAAGTTTCTTTCTTTGTCTTTGCTCCTCTCCCCCACATCACTGAAATGCAGGGCGTGTCCAGCACTCTGACACGAGGTGAAGCAGGCCCTGAGCTCAGTTCTAACCCTGTTTCACCCGGAGCCTCTGCCTTCCTACCCTGGAGGATGTGCCAGGACCATCCAGGGGACACCCCTCCATGCCCCCTGACATCGGCCAGCAGGTGGCGCCGCAATCCTCTGAATAGGGAAATGCCCAGAACCAGGTTTCAAAGCAGCCTCCACTTCCCCAGGTTTCCGGGCCACAAGACTGGCCTCAGGCAAGCTGCTGCCCACCACCTTACAAACTCCAACTGGCAGATCAGAGGGGGAACACTGGGGCCCAGGACTGCTGGGATGGGAGCCTTCCTTCTAAACCTACAAACTTCTCACCAAGTTCTAGGGGGCAAACTCCTCATCTGTCAGTTACTGACCTCAAATACAGCTTGTGTAACTTGCCCACCTGTTTCCCCTTCGAAGCTCATGCCTCCAGCCTGGCCACTAGGGACCTGGCCTCTTAACCTTTTGCTGCCAACTTTCTCACATCACATGCAAAGAGGAGACAAAATTGGGGCCCCTGGATTTTCACAAACAGCAGAAATGTGATTTTCCACAGGGCCAGGCTCCCGGGCTGCTGAGCGGCGACAGGAACGGTACGTGTTACCTGGTGGCGAACATGGCACGCAGTGAGGAGAAGGTGGCCGCGTCCTCCTTCAGAGCCTTGAGCTCGTTGCGCAGCTTCATCATGGTCTCGGTCACCATGGCCTTCTCGTTCTCGTACTTGCTCTTCAGGTTGGCGAGGGCCACCTCTGCCGTCTAGGGGTCAGAGAAGCAGATGATGGGCAAGGGACAGGTGCGAGGGAAGCCCTGCTGCCTCGATGAGTGCCCAGACCAGGGCCCCAGCTAGCCTGCGGCCCCTCAAGACCCCAGCCCCTCCCCACAGCGCTGAATGACATTTCCTCACGTCTTTCCTGGAGCAGCAGGACCAGCACAGGGTGGGGGGCCAGGGAGGGTGAGGAACGCCCCGCCCGCCGGCCCACGCCTGCTGGACCCGAGAGCCATGCACACCTGCTTGTTGGCCTTGAGCACCGTGCGCAGCGTGGTGATCTGCTCCCGCTTGGTGCTGAGCAGCGACTTCAGCTTCAGGATCTCCTCCATGAGCGCCTCCCGGTCCTTGTCTGCTGCGGGGCCCAGCTCCTGCGAGGCCAAGCGCTGCCGGGACAGCTCCGTGGTTCGGTCCACGGCTGCCTGCAGGTGCCGTATCTGGTCACGGATGATGGCGATCAGGTTGTAGATGTTCATGGGCTCCCGGCGCGGGTCACTCAGGGGCGAGGGCAGCGAGGAGCCAGGGGAGGGACTGCCGTCCCTGGCCCCCTCTGTGGCTGGCGGGCCCTTGGGCAGGGCCGGGGAGTGGCGCCCGCGGGCCTCGGGGTTCTCACGGTAGTAGTCCAGCACCACGCGGGCGGGCGTCTCGTTGTTGCACATGCACACGTGGTGGTACAGGCTAGCCAGCTCCTCGCTGAAGGTCACCAGCTCGTCCTGCGCCACGCTCAGACTGCCTTGGGTCTCGCCCGCGACGTCACTCACCTTCTTCAGCTCCGTCTGCAGCCGGGCCAGCAGCTCACGGTCCTGGTGGCTGGCCTTCTCCAACAGAGAGACCTTCTCAGTGAGCGCCTGGCTCTCGGCCTCATGACGGCCCTTCTCCTCGGCACGCTGGGCCTCGCCGGCCTCGTGCGCGCTGCGCAGGGTCTTCAGCTGCTCCCGGAGCTCACCGGCCTCGGCCAGGGCCACGCGGTACTTGCAGGCCAGGATCTCAGGCCCGTTGATGTCCACCTCATAGTAGTCGCCATCCTCATGGCTGTCTCGCTCCTTCTCGCTGTCCAGGGCCGTCCGGCGCTCCTTGCTGGCCTGCAGGCGCCGCAGGGCACTCAGGTTCTCCGTCAGGCGGCTCACTTCCTCATGCTGCTCCGACAGGGCCCCTCGTGCCTGCTCCAGCTGCTTCTGAGTGTCCTGCAGGGTCGCCAGCAGGCCCACCTTCTCCCGCTCTATCTGCGAAGGCACAGAAAGGGCCCGTCAACAGCCCACAGGCGTCCCTGTGCTCAGAGGGCCTCGGACAGTCCCAGCAGTGACCACACCCAAGCCATGACCATCACCCTGCTAGCCTCTGTGGTAAATTCGGGTGGGGATGTCACACGTGGGGCTGTGATGGCTCCTTCCCCCCAGACGCCTGCGGGGATGAGTGACCCCCTTCCCAAAGACATGCAGCAAACCAAGGGACCAGGCTGAAGACCTTGGGGTTCTGCTCAGCCGGGGCAGGAAACCCTGATGTGACCTGGCTGTAGGACACAGCACAGGAAACCCTATGTGGACTCTTCAGAGGGACATGAGAAAACCTCTGGCAGTGCCCAAACTTCAATCTTGTAATCAGAAGCCTACTTCCCTAGGCACCTTCCACCTGCAATGCTGTTCTACTTAACAGTAACGCAGTATTTAAACTAAGTGTAAGTAAAAGAAGGTGCATCACACTGGCAGAGTGTCAAGCAAGCGCTGTCCGGGTGGCCAGCACCGTGGGCGGGCAGGACTGGAGGCAGGGATGGGGAATGCGGGCCCAAGGCCCAGGGCTGGGATGAGATCTGGGCTGGGTGGGATCCCCGTGCCACCTGCCCACTCACCTGCATTAGCTGCTGCTTCAGCTTCTGGATCTCAGAGATGTTGAGCTCGCTGAGGAGGTCGGAAACGAGGCTGGGGGAGGGCGGCGGGAGGCCGTCCTTGGTGGGCGTGGAGGTCTTGTTGTCCAGCGGCAGCTTGGCGAGGCCGCCGTGCTCGAAGCCGTTGGCCAGGGCCTCGGCGTCGTCGGTGAGCTTGAGGCCGTCTAGGGACACGTGCAGGTGGCTGGTGTACAGGGAGTCGTTGATGCTCATGTAGTGCGACAGCTCCTTGCGCAGGCTGTTCTTCTGCTCCCTCTCCGTCTTCAGCGTCTCCAGCGCCTCCTCCAGCTGCCGCTCCGAGATCTCCTTGAGCCGGATGGCGTCCTCCAGCTGGCTGTTGAGGTACTCGGTCTCCTCCTCCAGACGCTTGATCTCATGCTTGAGGCCCTCAAATTCCACCTGTGAGAGAGGGCGACACTCGGCTGCACCTGAGGGATCAGGAAGCAGCAGCAGCACGCCTGCTCCGCAGATGGGAGGCTACAGATGCTCAGAGGCGCCCGCAGGAAACGCTCAGCCTGCGACTGGGACACGTGTGCATGTGACACGAGCAGCACAAAGCTGAGACATGCTCGGGATTAGAGACTCCGTGGAAATCAGAACACAGCCACGCTGCCAATTTATTAGGAGCCTTAAAAAGTTATCAAGTGTATGCTGATTTTAAATTCTACAGAACTACTTAAGTAACACACTAAGAGTTGAATAAGTATTTTAAGATACATCAAATATGTGCCTAGATGTGCCCTGTGATCACTATCTCTGATCATATTTCAAAAATGAAGGAACTAAAGCTCCCAGGGAAGCAGGAAGTGCCTCGGCAGCACACACACCCAGACTGGGAGAGGCTCACACAGGATCGGGAGCGGCGGAATCCAGGGTTGCGCTTGCTAAAGGTCTATTTGCAGGTGGACAAGACATGAGCAGACAGAAACTGATGCTTGATGTGGGTGCTCAGGGTCTATGGGCAAGTTAAAAAACATCAATTCTTCTGTGATATTTATGCAAGAAATAAGGAACAAAACCACTCAGAGGCAGGACTAAGGGTCCCTGAGGGTCAAGGACCGGGGTAGGAAAACACCAGGGAGGTGCTGGGCTCTACCACGTGCGGCCCAGGGCCCGGTTTCCCTCGTCAGGATGTGTGTGTGACTGCAGATGAGCAGTGGTCACAGAGGGCCTGGTGCGTGGCCGGAGGCAGAGCTCCTGTGTTCCTGGGAGGAGATCCACTCCCTGCTGGCTGTCAGGGCCTCAGAGGCTCTGCTGTCAGAGTAGATACATGGGCTACGCTTCCCTATGCAGGATTTAAATACCCAGGTCTCTGATGTTTGGGGTTCCCGGGATAAAGGTCCTTCCAGTCCCCACCCTGTAGAGCTACGGTTCTAGGAGAGTTGGGTGGCAGGTGCAGGCCTTGAGGGGCCTGAGGGCCCAGGACCAGCTGGGTGTCCCGGCACAGGAAGAAGTGATCATCCTCTGTCACAGGTGGAGGCGACCCTCCTGCCCCTGTCCTGTCATTGGTGGAGGTGACTCTTCTGTCCCCATGCTATCACAGGTGGGTGGAGGTGACCCTCCTGTCCCAGTTCTGTCCCAGGTGGAAGTGGTCCTACTCATCCCACCCTTCGTTAGGGTTACTCAAGGGCATGAGATGACAGCGCAGACGTCTCCACACCGCTCCTTAAGGCCCACCTGGCTTCGAGGCCCAGGACCACATGAAGGTCAAAGGGGGCTGGCAAACCTGAGACAGTAGGGGCAATGGGTGAGCCGACAGCTCTAAGGTCCCCCAGGGCACCTGAGAGGAGACGAAACTGGACACCGAGACTCTGGTATTTTTTGGTGTCACCTCTTCATCACCTCCTGTATTTCTTTCCATTTTTGTTGGGCCAGGCCCACGGCCACATTCCTGGACCACAGCAGAGCAGGGCCGTCGGCTAGCACGAGGGAGGGAGCACCTGCGGACTGCGGGGAGAATGAAGCGAGGGTGAGGCCGGGCCTGGCGCGGACACTTGCCTGGTTCTGCCGGAGCACAGACACCTGCTTCTGCAGGCCGATGTTCTCCTCCTCCAGCTCCGAGTAGTCCTGCAGCAGCCGGGCCTCCCGGAACTTGTACTCCTTGATGTCGTCCCGCAGCCGGCCGCGCTGCAGCTCCACGTTCTGGTTGATCTGCAGCGAGGAAGGCAGGTGTGAGCAGCCTGTCCTTGCTCAGATGGGGGCTCGGGGTGGCCAGGCCCACCGTGGTGACCCACACAGCCAGGACTTGGGATCCCAGGCCTGCCACGGTGCCCAGTGTGGTCACCTGAAAGGGAGCTGGGGCCCTGGGCTGTGTGGTACAGGGGTGGGCAGTGCAAGGTCTCAGCCAGCTCTGACCCTTGGTTTCTTCAAATGTAAACTGGGGTTAAAAGCAGTTCATCACACGCTGCTGGTACTATGTCCAGTGGTACAGTGTTATGGAAACACTCCACAGCTACTTGAACAGTCAGCACAGAGTTACCATCTGACCTGGCAATGTCCCTCTTTGGCATTCACCCCACAGAAACGAAAACATATGCACACTTGCGCATGAATGTTCAGACACTATTCACAATAGCAAAGATGGAAACAACCCACCTGTCCACCCGCTGATGAAGAGAGAAAGAATATATGGTGTATTTATATGACTGGATGTTAATCAGCTATAATAAGAAATGATATACTGACACCTGCTGTAACTCAAATGAATCTTGAAAATAATATTCTGAGTGAAAGAAGGTGTTAGTGGTCGATGTATTGCATGAATCCACTTACATGAAATGTCCACAATAGGCAAATCCACAGAGATAGAAAGCTGATCAGTGGTTGCTGGGGAGCAGGTGGAAGACAAGATGTAAAGTGACTGACTGCTAAGGGGGTTTCTTTTCAGAGTGATGAAATATTCTAAAATTGAATTTGGGACGGTGCATAAATTTGTAAGTATACTAAAACCCACTGAGTGTACACTTTAAGTGGGTGAGGTGCAAGGAAGTGAATTATCTCAATAATGCTGTAAAAAAAGAGTTCCTGCCTTTGAGTTGCCTTGAATATTCAAGTATTATGCAGGCAGAGAGGCGAGCGCAGACCTAGCATAAACTCTGCAGTTAAAACTGTTGGACAGCAGCATGTAAATCAGTGAATTAGAGCCCTCCCTCACACCACACACAAAAATAAACTCAAAATGCCTGAAAGACTTAAACTTAAGAGAAGACACTATAAATCTCCTAGAAGAAAACACAGGCAAAACATTTCTCTGACATAAATCTTAGCAATGTTCATCTGAGCGCAGTCTATCCAGGCAACAGAAATAAAAGTAAAAATAAACAAATGGGACCTAATTAAACTTACACGCATTTGCACAGCAAAGGAAATCATAAGCAAAACAAAAAGGCAATCTATGGAGTGGGAGAAAATATTTGCAAAACATGAGACTGACAAGAGCTTAATTTCCATAATATACAACTTAATAACAAAAACCAGGTCATACAATTTAATAACAAAAAAAACCCCAATCCAAAAATGGGTAGATGACCACACAAGCAATTCTCCAAGGAAGAAATACAAATGGTCAATAATAGGCCCATGAAAAAATGCTCAATATCGCTAATTACCAGAGAAATGCAAACCAAAACTACAATAAGGTATCAACTCATACCAGTCAGAATGGCCATCACTCAAAAGTCCACAATGACAAATGCTGGAGGGGCTGTGGAGAAAGGGGAACCCTCCTACACTGCTGGTGAGAATGCACTTTGGTGCAGCCACTGTGGAAAACAGGATGGAGATTCCTAAAAATACTAGGAATAGGCTTATCATATGACCCAGGAAGCCCGCTCCTGGGCTTGTATCCAGAAGGAACCCTACTTCAGGATGACACCTGTACCCCAATGTTCATAGCTGCACTATTGACAATAGCCAAGACATGGAAACAGCCCAAATGTCCATCAATGGATGACTGGATAAAGAAGATGTGGTATACTTATACAATGGAATACTATTCAGCCATAAAAACCGACAACGTAATGCCATTTGCAGCAACATGGATGTTCCTGGAGAATGTCATTCTAAGTGAAGTAAGCCAGAAAGAGAAAGAAAAATACCATATGATACCACTTGTATGTGAAGTCTTAAAAAAAGACAAATGAACTTATTTAAAAAAGACTCACAGAAAACAAACTTATGGCTAGCAGTGGAGGGGAAGGGATAAATTGGGAGTTCAAGATTTGCAGATATTAACTACTATATATAAAATAAACAAGTTTCTACTGTATAGCACAAGGAACTATATTCAGTATCCTGTAGTAGCCTATAATGATAAAGAATATGAAAATGAATATATGTATGTATACGTATGACTGAACTATTATGCTGTACACCAGAAATTGATGCAACACTGTTAACTGATTACACTTCAATAAAAATAAATCAATAGACAGACAGACAGACAGGCAGACAGACAGACTGTTGGGAATTAACCGGCTGCCACAATGTGCCGTGTGCCGGGACCAGGTCCCTTGGCTGATGTTCTGGGGCCATCTTGTACATCACAGGATATTTAGTAGTGACTTGAGCCCTGCCCACTGGATGCAGCCCCCTCCCCTGTTGTGACAACTGAAACTGTCTCCAGACACGGCCAGTGTCTCCTGGGGGCAGAATGGTACCCCAGACAAACTTCCCATCTCGCCCCACATTTCCGTTTCCACTACTACAAGGAGCCTTCCCCACATATCCACAAAGATCTGACACCCCGAGGCGGATACCACCCACCCTGAATCCTCGGCTAGAAGCACTGTCACCCACCGGGCCCCACAGCTCGCTCCAGCCTCCTCTCCCAGTATCCGGGCCTCTCTGCTGGTACTGAGGTTACTTGTGACCACATCCATGCATATGCTTTGTAGACAAGATTCTAAGAGTCCATTTAAGTACACACAGAACAGCAATGTTGGACTGGTAAAATGAAATAGGACAAAAAGAAAAGAAAAAAAGAAAAAAAAAGAAAAGAGAAAAAAGACAAGAAAAAAGAAAAAAAGAAAAAGAAAAGGAAAAAAGAAAAAAGGAAAAAAAGGAAAAAAGAAAAAAGAAAAAGAAAACAAGGAAAAAGGGAAAAAAAGAAAAGAAAAAGAAAACAAGCAAAAAAGGAAAAAAAAAAAAAGAAAAGAAAAAGAAAAAAAAGAAGCAAGCAACAGAAAAGGGAGAGAGTCTTTATATGTATCAAGCACTCCTGACAAATGCTCACTCCAAAACCTCCAGCAAATGGACGGATGCAGGCCCCTCACTAAGTGGGAGGTACCCAAGAGCCGACACCAGAAGAAACAGACACCCAGTTACTGACTGCAGAAAGGCAAGGCTCACCCAGGAAGCACAACTCCTGTTAGGACTCGAGCTGTGACATCAGTTCTTCCCTGGGTCTCCAGCCAGCTGGCACAACCTGCAGATTTTGGACCTGCCAGCCCCCACAACGAAGTGAGCCAAGTTCTTACAATAAATCTCTCAATCTCTCTCTCTCCCTCCACACACACACACACACACACACCCTACTGATCTGCTTCTCTGGAGAGCCCCCACTAACACAATGACTGACATATAAAACCCATGCTTCCTGCATCCGTCTTGGTAAGGCAAGCTGAGCACACCCCACCGTGGCTCTGTCCCTGCGGGCCTGATGCAGCTGCTGGGATCACCTGCCTGCTCTCAGGAGTGGGAGGACACAGGAGGTGAGATGGTGAGACGGGGGGGTGGGGGAAGCTATTGGTCACAAACGATGGAAATGGGCTTTATTTAAAATTAACTCCCCTCAATGAAACAAGTGGTCCTGAGGTGAGAAGAAGAGACAGACCATGGGCCAGCGGGACTGCCCAGGCCAAAGCCCTCTGCACCCCAGAACCCTTGTGCCGGGGCTGCACCGGGAACCTGAGCTGAGCTGAACCCTTACACAGTCTTACTGCCTGACAGCTGTCTTTGTTCTTTGAGATGATTCACAAACCATTAAGCTGACTCACTGAAAGTGTACAATTGAGTGCTTATAGTTTATTCAGAGCTGTGCACCATTGTGTATTCCAAAACATTTTCATCACCCTAAAAAGACACCACACACCAATTAGCAACCACCAATTTGCTTTCACAGAAAGGGACCTGGACGTGTGGCCTCTCTGCCTCCATACTGGCACTGCGCTTGGTGTTCAACCACCCCAAGGGGCATCACCCATCCCTTTACTACGGAGCACCGACTATACGGGGTGCTGCTCGGGGCTCTGTCTTGTTCACTGAGGCTCCCTAAAGCTGCCCGTGCTTGGCACCTATGTTGCCAGCTGGTGTCAGCTGCCACCGAGGGAAGCTCTGCGTAGGTGGGAAGGGGTGCTGTACTGAAGTCAGTCTGGGAGTCTGGACTGTGGAGAAGCCAGCAGCCTACGCTGCAGAAGCCCAATCATGGCACAGCCGGAGCCAGGGCACAGGGAGCACTACCCCGCACGGGAGCACTCTGAAGCTGGTCTGTACTCTCCCTCAGCTCAAGCCCCAGGACAGGCCTGTGGCCCCACGGAAGGCCAGGGTGGAGGTGGGAGTGGTGACGTCCCAGGCCTGTCAGAGCCGTGGAGTCTGCACAGAGAGAAGGTGTTGACAGAGGCAGAGACTGGAGCATCGGGGACACAAGGCAAGGAACAGAGGGTCGCTGCCACCCAGAAGCTGGAGAGGCTCCATATGGAGCACAGTCCTGCTGGTACCTTCATCTCAAGTACAGAAAATATAAGAGAATAAATGTCATTTTCAGCCAGTGGTTTGTCACACTCTGCTCTGGTGTCCCCTCCACCCCCAAAACCCAAACATAAGTTTACTAACGGAAAAAGACACTGCTGTGACAAATACCTGACAATGTGGAAGTGGCCGTGGAGCTGGGGATGGCCAGAGGCTGAAGGAGTTTTGAGGAGCAGGACAAGAAAAGGCCAGATCACCTTGAGACCACTGGTAGAAATGTGACCATTTTGGGTGATTCTGGTAAGGCTCAGAGAAGAGAGCCATGGAGAGAGCTGTCTTAGGGAACGCATGTACCGTCGTGAAATGCATTGGGAGAGGGGTGATGTTGGCTAGAGGTGCTCCCAGCGAGGCCTCAGGAAGCAGTGAGGAGAGGAGGAAGACTGTCCTGGATGGACAGTGGCGGAGAACCCGGCTGAACGTGCTCTGGTGCTGGGTGGAAAGCAGAACCAGGAAGCAAGGAACTTGGATGATTTGCTGAGGAGATTTTTAAGCAGAGTGTTGAAGGTGCAGCCTGGTTTCTCATGGTTGCTTATAGTAAAACATGAGAGGAGAGAGAGAAATTGAGGAGAGAACAGGTAAGCAAAAAAGAATCAGAACTTGAGGACCTGGAAGATGCTCAGCTCGTCCTTACTGCAGAAGATGAGAAAGCGTTTCTCTGGAGACAGCACCAAGGGTATGGCTCACGTCCAGTTCATCAGCTGGCCGGGAGGCCAGCAGGCCCTCTGCTTCCTAGGTTCCAGAAGGCAGAGCAGGGGGCCGCTGCAGACTGTTCTCAGGCCTTGAAATCCGAGCGGAGTTTTCTCTGCTGGGCATTATACTTGCTGGGACCTGTGGCCTCTTTATTCCTTCCATTTTCTCCCTTTTGGAATGAGAATGTTTCTCCCCTGGCCTCACACTGTATTCTGGATGCAGATAATCTGCGCAGGGAGGAATTCCACCTCAGGATGGACCATCCCTGAAGTCTCAGCCTTTCCTGATTTAGAGGATTTAGATGTGATCTGGGACTTACATGAATTTTGAGGGCCAGAGGGTCGGATGTTATGGGTTTTAACTGTGTTCCCCCAAAAGATACGCTGACGTGCTAAGCCCTGGAACCTGTGAATGGGACCTTACTTGGAAACAGGGCCTTTGCAGATAGAACCAAGTTAAGACGAGGTAACAAGGAACTAGAGTGGACCCTAATCCGAGGGCTGGTGCCATTGTAAGAGGGAGAGTTGGAGATACAGACACCCAGGGAGAAGGCCACGGGAGGACAGAGGCAAAGACTGGAACACAAGGACTGCCAGAGGCACAGGACGGACTCTCCCAGAGAGCCTCCAGAAGACACCATCCCTGCTGACACCTTAAACTGAGCTCCTAAACTGTGAGAGAATGAATTTCCGTTGTCTGAGGCCCCAGTCCGTGGTAGTCTGTTACAGCAGCCACAGGAAATGAACACAGATTTGGTCCTGCCCTGCTGAAAGCTGGGGTCAGATAAGGGGAGCGCCCAGAGCACCTGGAAAGAGGTGCATGGGAGTGTGGGCAATCATACCAGGGGAAGGGAGAGGATAAAGGAACTCCCGGCGCTGTTAACACCAGGCCAGCCTCTTATGGGAAGGGTGCTGTGGTTGCCCCCACCTAAAAGCTGTCAAGGCGCAGCGGATGTGTCTCAAGACAGCCTGGGTGACTCCAGCCCTTGTAGGGTGGCCCTGCCCGCTTGGCACGTGTGCTCTTGGGGAGCCACCAACTGTCTTTATTGCAAATGTGCTGTCACCCAGATGGACCCACACCTGGAGCCTCAGTACCAGTTGTGAAGATGACTCAGACTGCTTCAGGCAGGGGTAGGGGCTGTGCGGAGTACTTGGGGTGGCAGATGCCCTGGAATGGTTGCCATAACTTGGTTCACCTCTCAGAGCCTTGTCTCTGCTCTGCGGGCGGCAGCAATGTTACCTGGCGGGAAGCTGCAGCCTTTGCGCACGCATCTAGTGCACCATTCCGCCCTGCGGCGGGCCACGCGGGCTGGCCACAGCTGGCTCGTCTATCTGACTAGCCTTCTTGCCTCCAGTCAGCTGGGAGGTGCTCCCACAACAATTAGCTTTGCTCTCTTGTCTCGTCTCTCCCCTGCTTAAATGCTGCTGCAGCCTCTCGCTGGCTCCCGCTGCTCTTGGCGTGCTGTGGCCGTGAGCCCCTCGCCGGCCCACCCCACGATCGCCAGCTGCCCTGCACAGAGCCTTCTCGTGTTCCATGAACTCGGGGGTCCGTGCTCGTCCTTCTGCCAGAAATGCCCTGTCACTCCTCCTCCCTTCCTTGCTAAGTCACACTGCGGGGCACTCAGGAGGTACTCAAATAGGTGCAGCCTGATCTGACATGAACACCTGAGGTGGTGGAAGCCAAGGGGGAAGGTCTAAAATCCACCAGCTCCCCACAGGTTTGCACGTCAGGACTAAGAAACCTAGAAGGTCCTGTGGTAAGAGAAACTCAGGCCAGCTTCCTCCATGGCCTGGGCGGACTCGACCTTCACAACTCAGGACCGGAACACAGCCTCCCGCTATAAGCTCTGGGGCTGACAAAGGGCACATGGGCCCTTGCAGGTCTGTGGGAAGGGCCTGTGACCAGCGAGGCAAGGCACACTCAGGTCACAAGCTGACCCGGCAGGTGAGGGCGCTGCTGCTGCTGCAGGACCCAGATGCCTGAACTCCGGTTCCCGCAGCAGCTGAGCCTCCACCCTTCACCACCAGGGAGGGGCTTGGTACACATCCAACTGCGGAGGGCTTAGACAGGCTCCCCAGGCCCCGTGGGGCTTCATTTCCCCCAGGTACGCACCTTCTCCCAGGTGAGCCTGCCAAGAACAGCCCTGATGGTGCACGGTGACAGGGGACACAGGAGGCCTCGCCCGTCTGCGCATGTGACAGTCCCTCCCACCCCCAGTCTGGCCCCTGGCTCTAGAGCCAGGTGTCCTCTTGTCTCGGCCTGTCCACTACACACGGCACAGCCCACCTGGTGCCTGTGGCTGCTGCTCCTGACCCAACGCCTGGCTTTCTTCCAGAACTCCTGGTGGCTCAGATGCCACCACAGCAGGAGATAAGCCCTTTCTTGGCTCCTAGCCAGGATAGGGCAGGTGACATCAGACATGACTTCCGCAGGGGCATCTTGGTCACTCACTCCTGGGCCTGTGTAGGTAGGGCCTGACATGCACATCCACTAGGCCAACAAGGCGAGGGGCCACTGGGACAGGAAGACTACCTAGGGGGGCCCCACTGGGCAGATGATGACCCCTCCCCAAGTCACAGGCCTGCTTCTCAAAGCAGCCCTCGCCCCACCTTCCCAAGGCAAACCCGTGGAAAGCGGTGGCGCGTGCTCGGGGCCTGACTCTGCCTCCAGCCAGCTCCTTGGGTCTCTGCTTCTATTTCTGAAAAATAGGGCCCAAGGCCATGTCCCAGGATGGAAGCTGGCTGGGCCTGTCCACATGCAGTGCAGAGGTCAGGACCCAGTGACCTCAAGCAGGCAGCCAAATGTTCTGCATCTTTGTTTCCCCATCTGTGAGATGAGGAAAGTAACTGGATGCCCATAGGGTCATCGAGAGGACAAGTTGTGGGGTAGCTGGAGCTGTCCCGCATGCTGAGCACGTTTGTTGCACCTGTTACATGACAGAGGCCATGCGTTCCTCTTGGAGGGTTGGGCACGGGGCAGGGATGACTCCCTACGCCAGTCATCACAGGGTGGAATGATAGGGTAGGGGTCAGAGGGCACAGCACAGCCGGCCCATCAGTCACTGAACCCGGACGACAGCAGGACCAGGCGCTGGGGGGAAGACACCCTCCTGTGGAAGGGGCATCTCCTGGGCGACCAAGGCCTGCTCAGCTGGGTCACACCAAGGCAGGCGCAGGCTGGTGCTTACACAGCAAGTGCTGTGGCCACATGATCCAGGCTCCTTAGCCAGGCCTAAGCCTTGGGCATGAGCCTCCTGTAGGATGGGGGACAGCCACGGAGGAGCTCAGCACAGCAGCCCGAGCAGAAGTGGCAGGGCCAGGACCAGCAGAAGAGTGACTTGAGTGGGACGGGAATAGAGCACAAACAGAACAAGCGATGGTGGGGACAGTGACCAGGGCTCTAGTCCGAGCAGGTGGTGGTGCAGAGCCTCGTCCAACCAAGAGCCTGGCGTGGTTCCATACAGCCTGCCCTGCAGTGACCAGGGGTGCACAGGCGGGGCCTTGGGAGAAAGATGCTCTGAGGACGTGTGGGGGTGGGGAGCGGGAGGCTTCCTCCCGGAGCGCCAACAGAACAGCAGGAATCCCGGCCCCACCAGATCTGTTCCTTAACAGCAGCGTGCGACTGGCTGAGCTCATTTCCTGATGTCAAAGCCAGGAGTCAGCAAGTCCCCCGCCGCTCTCCTGACAGCCCTCTTCCGGAAGAGGGAAGGGGCGGAATGAGCCTGGGCTGGGCAGAGCGCTTGCACTGGCTCTCCTGGCAAAGGGCGCTCAGCTGGCAGTGAGACTGGTCTTCCCCCCGGGCGGCCCGTTCTCTCGCTCCTGACCAGAGTGCTCCCGGGTGAGGACACAAGACCGTGCCCTCCCCCTGGACCCCAGCCAACTCCTTCCCAGGTCCACAAGCCTTGGCGGCCTCCGATCCCAAACCAGGGTGGGGGACTGCTCCCTGTGGTGGTTGCCAGCCCCTGGGCTCTGCCCCAAACCTTGCCAGTGTCCCCTCCCAGCCCTGTGGGACCCTACCTACCATACACCCTCATGTCTGAGGTACTGACCTCAGAGCTGACCACTGCGCAGAACCATCTGCCCTTCTGGTCACCTGTCACTGCCACCTGCCCCTCCCCACCCCCACCCCAGAGAGTTGGTCTTCCCAAAGCCAGAACAAGGCCTCGCATCATTCCTGAAGAGAATTCTGAGGACCGGGACCCCAAGGCCACAGCCAGGACGGCAGCTCATGTAGACTCCTAGCTAGGCCTGCTTCCTGCTGCTTTCCCACCCCACCTTGGGGATGGTGGCCCTCCCCCTCACCTCTCTCAGAGGGCGCCGGCTGTCTTCCCTGTCCTCTCCACTTGCCCAGGCCTCTCTTGGCCAGGACCAAGCTGATCCTAGGCACTGTCTACAGTGGCCTCTTCTGACTTTACTGTCACAAGCTGGCAGGTGGGTGCTGCAATCCCACTGTTCACAGGAGGAACCCAGGATTCACAGCCCAAGTGCAGAGCTGGGACCCTGCCACCCCGAGCCCTTCCTGGACCACCATGGACCACAGGGACCATCAGGGGCCACATGAAGCTGGGCTGCGGGAGAAACAGCTGGTGGGTGGCCCTGTCCCCAGGGAGCACTGGGGTTTCTTTTCCCACCCACAGCTGAGCAGCCCACCCCAGTTCCGCTGCTTACCTCCTTCAGCTCCTGGGCCACTGAGGCCAGACGCTCGTTCTCTGACTGCGTGTTAGCAAGCACGTTGCGCAGCTGCTTCAGCTCTGTCTGCAGCTCCAGCACCTTGCGCACATAGTACTGCTCCTTGGAAGCTGACTCCTGGATCAGACTCTCCTCCCGGCTCTCACCGTCCGCAGCCACCTTCTTATGGTTTGTGTGGGCCTGTCCAAATGCCTGCAGGAGACGAGATGGTCTTGAGAAAGAGCCTGGAGGCAACCCTGTGGCCAGACATCGGGGGAGGGGAGCAGAGGGGAGTGAGTGGACACAGTGGAAGCCAGACACTAAGGGCTACATGAGGGTTGTGAGCTTGGGGTGGGGCTAATGAGGGGCCGTGGTGGGGCTAACGAGGGGCCGGGGTGGGATGGGATGGAGGGACTGGCTGGAGGAACTGCGATGGGGCAGGGGTAGGAGGCCCCAGCCACCAACTCTGCCAATATGGCACCCATCGGCAGACAGGACCCTGTCCTGGGGCTGGACAGGGAAGCCCCCAGGACCAGGGTAGGTCTGAGGTCCCCTCTAGATATGGAAACTGAGGCTCAGGGAAGCACCCTTCCCCTGTCTGATCCTGACCCCTCTATTCATTCGTCCTGGGAGATACCTATCGGTAGGGAGGCCTGGGAAGGTGGGAGCATAAGCCTGGCCCAAGCGAGGGGACAAGAGCATGAACTGCAACGCTCAGAGCCAGCGACAGGCCCCTACATGCGTCCTAGTCTGGAGACCCTGCCCACCTGGGCACAGAGCTGGAAACACCAGAGGGAAGCCGACTCATCACCCCCAGATCTAGCAAGGGCTTTGAGCTGTAAGAGGCAAAAGAGTGTGTGGCTGAGGTTCAGGGAAGAGCCCCCATGGTCAAGTGCAACCAGAAGCAGTGCTGGTCTGCTCAAGTCCATGCCTCAGGTCCCGGATGGCTCGGACCTGCCATCATGTCGTGTTCAACACCCCCTAAGTGAGCGCCTTTGCATCTCTTACCCTCCATCCCGCACCACTGCAGTAGCCAGGGTGTGACCCACGTGAGCCTGTACTGTGTGTCCTGCCCAGGGGCCCCTTCTCACTGGCCACCCCGTGCAGACCTCTGGGGGGAGACCTTGTCTTTTTAAAGTGCTCCCCATTCACAAGAGGAAAATGAAATAAAAGACTACTAAAGAGCAAAGAAACTGATGTCTTTACTTCTTAAGAGAAATAGGAACATTTCCATTTATTTACTATTTAATATGAAGTCTAGGAATTCAGTCCAAGAAAACAACTGGGAAAACATGCAAAGCTATGTATAAGCATGTTATTGAGCAGGACTGTTTGTGACATAAAAAACTCAAAATGTAGGAAGTGACTTGTTTCTCTGTCACTGGGGACTGGCTAAATAAAGTAGCCAGTCTGGTCAAGGTAATTGCTCTCCCTCCCAAGGCCGTCTCTTGTTCATCTGCCCCCAGCCACTGACAACCTGCTCTGTGAAGACACTGGTTTCTTTTTGAATCAAGTCACCTTCACTCTGATTTCTGATGCTGTCCTCCTCTTCCATCCTGGTGCCAGGAAAAGACCAAAGCACAAATCCATATCTACAGAGGACCTGTCCCATCCCGGGTGACAGCCCCGACCCCCAGCCACACACCAGCCCTGGGCATGCTAGAACCTGCCAGAAGTGCAGGAAGGACCCAACCCATGGGGCAGGTGCACTGGAAAGCATCGGCCAGCTCATGTGTGTTTCTCTAAACCTCCGGACAAGCCTAACAGAGCAGAACACTCTCATGAACCTTTAGCCGGAGCACACACATCTCACGAGGCAGTGAGTCATCATCAGAGGCTCTCCTGAGGTGGGGTGGCTAAACGCTCACTTGCTCACGTGTGTTCTCTCTCTCTCTCCCTCACATACACACACGCACGCGCGCGCGCGCACACACACACACACACACACACACACACACACACGAGTCCAGGCCTGCAGGACTTGGCTTGAGTCTTAGCCTCCGCCAAGCTCTCAGCCTGGGGCCTGTGAGCACCGGACAGCTTTTCAAAGACCATGAACATGGAGACTTATACATCCCCTCAGGATGGGACAGTCACAGGGACTGGATCTCTCTCCCCTGGGGAAAAACTAAAAATAATTGCGAAGTTTATGTGACTGAGCAATAGTTTCCAATTCACTGGACACCAGACCGTGAGAGGCAGGCCCCAGGTAGGCTCCAAAATGTGCCCCCACCCCCACTCTTCCCAGAAGGAACTTCAGCCATGGTGCAGAAAGAGAAACTAAGGCCTGGCAAGCCTGAGAGAAGAAGGCAGTGCTGGAAGGCAGTGGACAAGGCAGTGAAGGCACAGAGGGGCCCTCAGTCCTTGCGGGGGACAGTCAGTGCAGGTCTGTGAGGAAGCCGCCAAAGCCGGGAAAGGGCCACCCTGAGGGACAGAGGAAACAGTCCCACTGCGTGTACAGGCTGTAAGCAGCACCTGCTCCCGCTGGCCAGAGGGGAGCCCTAACCCACAGGCAGCAGGGGGAGAACCTGCAGGTCTGGACAAAGTGGAGCTGGGTAAATGCTCCCCGGTCTTCACCAACAAAGCTTAAGGGCAAAACCTGAACGGATCAAACTATATCCCAGAACAAAGCACAATAAAGAACAGGAATAACAGCATTGTCTCCCAACACAGTGAAACCTAGAACCGGGCATCCCATCACTGGTGATGGCCGGCAAAGGGGCAGGGGAGCCGGTCCACGAGGACCAGGGGAGGTCAGAGGCGGGAGATGGGGCAGGATTGATTTCCACAGGCTCAGGAAGCCAAGCGAACACTGAACAGAACACTGAACATGCCGAGCAGGATCCAGGAAGACAGGGAAGATGGAATTACAAGTTGTGAGATGAAAGGGGCACTGGATGGGATTAATGAATGCAAATTGCACAACACAGAAGATGAGGAAACTTGAAGAAACAACAATAAGACTACCCAAAACGAACACATAAAGGAAAAAAGACTAAAAATCCAAACACGATGTGAGCAAGACGTGGGACAACTTCAAGGAGCCTAACACACAGCTAGAGAAGGAAGTGGTGAGGGCAAAAAACCGTCAAGAAATAATGGCTGGAAAATTTCGAAATTTGATGGAAACTATAAATCCACAAATCTTAGCAGCTTATCAACCCCCACAAGCACAAGAAATACGAAAAAAACCCTCAACTAAAACATCACAAAATTGTTTAAAACCAGTGATATAGGAAAAAAAATGCTAAAATCAGCCAGAGGATAAAGGACACACTACTTATAGAGAAGCAAACATAAGGATGACAGGGGATTTCTCTGACAAGCCTGGAGACAGTGGAGTAACATCTTGAAAAAAACAAAACAAAAAAACATATTAACTGGAGTGCTATACCCAGTGAAAACTGTTCACAAATAGAGGTGAAATAAAGACTTCAGACACACAAAAGCTGCAAGAATTTATCACCAGCAGATCTGCATTACAAAATGTTACATAAAATCCTTCAGGAGAAGAAAAACAATACCAGATGGAAATCCAGATTTACAAGGAGTGAAAAGCACCCGAAATAGTAAGTATGTGGGTAAATTATAAAAGACGACTTCTTTTTTAAACTCCTTTAAAAAGATAATGAAGAGATTCATCTTGTAGTAACCTATAATGAAAAAGAATATGAAAACAAATACATATGTATATGTATGATTGAAATATTATGCTGTAATCAGAAATTGACACAACACTGTAAGCTGACTATACTTCAATTTAAAAAAAAAGGGTAAAAAAAAAAGATAATGAAGAGTTCAATGCAATCCCTAGCAAAATTCCAATGGCTTTTTTTTTTTGAAGAAATAGAAACTCATACAGAATTGCAAGGGGCCCAGAGTAGCTATAACAATATCGAAAAAGAACAAAATGGGAGGATTCAAACTTAATATGAGGCTACAGTGATCAAAACAGTGTGGTACTGGCATAAGGATAGACAATATAGACCAATAGAACAGAAGAGTCCAGAAATAAACCCTTGTGTATGTGGTCAACTGATTTTTGACAAGGGTATAAAAATAATTCAATAATGAAAGAACAGTTTTTCAACAGTGGTGCTGGGACAAATGGAAATTCACATGCAAAAGAATGAAGCTGGATCCCTTCCTTACATCATATACAACAATTAACTCAAGGTGATCAGAGACCTAAGTAGTAAGACCTAACACTACAAATCTCAGAAGAAAACAGGGACAGACACTCATGACCTTGTTGGCAACTGGTCCCGAAAAGCACATGTGACACCAAAAGCATGAGGAACAAAAGAAAAAAATAGAAAAACTGTACTTAATCAAAATTTGAAAATATGTGTATCAAAGGACACTGTCAAGTGAGAAGACAACCCACACAATAGTAGAAAATATTTTCAGATTTTGTACTTGATAAGGGTCTAGTGTCCAGAACACATAGAGAACACCTACAGTGCAACCATAAAAAGATGAACAACCCAACTAAAAAATGGACAAAGGACTTGCTTGAACAGACATTTCTCCCAAGAAGACAAACAAATGGTCAATTAGCTCATGAAAAGACACTCAACATCTGTAGGCATTAGGGAAATGCAAGTCCAAACTACAATGAGATAGCACCTCATTAGGATGGATGTAATTTAAAAGAAAAAAAAAGAAAGAAAAGAAAACAAGTGCTGGTGAAGCTACAGAAACACAGGAACCCTCATACCCTGCTAGTAGGAATGTAAAACAGTCCAGCTGCTGGGGAAAACAGCCTGGCAGATTCTCAGAAAGTTAAACATAGAATTACCATATGGTCCTGCAATTCCATTCCTAGGTATAGACTAGAGAGAAATGAAAATATACATCTACACAAAAACTTGTACACAAATGTTCATAATAGCCACAAAGTGGAAACAGTCCAACTGCTCACCAATTGATGAAGGGATAAATAAATAAAATATAGTCTATCCATACAATGGAATATTATTTGGTAATAAAAGAAATGAATTACTGATACATGGTGCAACATATATGAACCTTGAAAATATTCTGCTATGTGAAAAGAACTAGTCATAAAGGGCCACATATTTCATGATTCCATTTATAAGAAATGTCCAAAACAGGCAAATATAGACAGACAGAAGGCGTATCAATGGTTGCCCAGGGCTCGGGGTGGAGTTGGGAGGTTGGAGGGGGTGACAGCTAAGAGGGTAATGAAAATATTCTAAAATTGGTTATGGTGATAGATGCACAACTCTGTGAATATATTAAAAGCCAATGAACTGTACATTTTAAAATGAGTGAACTGTAGGGTAAGTGAATTATATTAATAAATAAAGCTGTTAAAGTTGTTTTAAGAAGTTCAAGAATGGAAAAAGATAACCCATGCTAACAGTCCTCAAAAGAAAGCTGCAATAGCTCTATTAATATCAGATAAAGTAGATTTCAAAGCAAAGACTATCAAGAGGGTCATTTCATGATAATAAAGAGGTTAAGTCACAAAGAGAACCTTACCTTACACTTCTCAGTGTATGTGCACCTAATAACAGAGCTTCAAAATACACGAAGCAAAAACTGATGGGGGTGGGTTGGGTAGAGCTCAGCGGTACAGTGCATGCTTAGCATGCACAAGGACCTCGGTTCAATTCCCAGCACCTCCTTCAAAAAAAAAAAAAAACTGATAGAACTGCAAGGAGAAATCAACAAATCCAGTATTATAGCTGGGAGAGTTCAGCACCCATCTCTCAGTATTTCACAGGACAAGTAGCCAGGGCATCAGCAAGGACACACAGAAGACCTGACACCACTATTACCTGACTGGACCTACCTGGCTTGTGAAAAAACCCCCACGCATCAGCAGGAGTACAAACATTCTTTTCAAGCCCACATGGAACATGTACCCAGACAGACTGTATTCTGGGCCATTAAACATGCTTCAAACTTGAAAAAATTCAGGCTGTACAAAGTATGAGCTCTGACCACAGTGATTAAACGAGAAATCAATAATGAAAAGATCTCTAGAAAATCCCCAAATATTTGGCAACGAATCAACACACTTCTAAGTAAAGCCTGGGTCAAAGAAGAAATCATAAAAGAAACTGTAACTTATTTCTAATTTAATGAAAATGAAATGAATATGAGAATTTGTGGGATGTCACTAAAGCAAGGACTTAGGAGGACATTTATAGCACTAAACGGCTATGTTAGGGAGGGAAATAAAAAACCTATCCAATCAATAACCCCAGTTTCCACCTTAAAAACTAGCTCAAGGTGCAGCCGAAAGCCCTGCAGTGTTAAGCCCTTTTAGCAGATGAGAAGACTGAGGCTCACAAAGCTGAGCGCCTAGGCCTCGTGTAAACAGCTTGTAAGAGCCCCGTATTCACCCCAGCTCACCATGGTTGGTCTTCCCCAGCCAACACTCCTCCAGGTCTTTGCCCAAATGGTCTCTGAGCCTCCTCCAGGCCGAGGAATGCAGGCCTTCAAGCGTTGCCTTATGGCTGCCATGTTCCACATCCATGTCCAAGACACAAGTTCTATACTGAACACAGACCCTATAAACCCCAATGGAGCATGGTTTTAAACCCCCCATAAAGGCTGTACATTACTTAGTGGAGGGGCTGTTTCTTGTTAATGGCTAGTCTTTGGGCCCAGATGGTATCTGACGAGAGCCCAGCCAGCCCCAGTCAGAACTGTGTCTCTTTTCAGCCGTGTGCTTGTGTATTCACTCATTCAGTTGCTCAACAAACACTGGATAGCACGATCATGGACTAGGACAAATATGTTATGCCCTGTCTGAAACCCTCATGAATCCTTACCCTCTGGTGGTGGGAGTGTAATTAGTACAACTACTTAGGAAGACTACTATCTGCTAACACTATGAACACACCCGTTTCAGGACTCTGCGTGTTTACAGGAGCATTATTTATAAAAATTCCAAACCAGAAAGCTCCCAAGTTCTCTCAACAGAAAAATTATGGAAAAATTATGATATAGTTACATGATGAAATACCACACAGAAATGAAAATGAGTTAATTACTATTATTTAGACAACAGAGAAGAATCTCATATAACATTAGGTGAAGGAAGTCAGACACAAAAGAGATACACTGTGTGATTCTGTTTACACATGCAGTTCTAAGAATAAGTAGAAGTCAGGCTAGCAGTGGCCCCTGGGTTGGAGGAGGGCCCCTTCTGGGGCTGGAGATATTCTGACTCTCGATCTGGGTGCTCTTTACATATAGGTGTGTTTAGCATATGAACGTTTACACTTATGGTTTGTGCTCTATATGTTTTTCCTCAATAAAAAGTAAAACAGAAACCAAAAAAACTAGAACAAGAGCATATGAAATTCAAAGAAAAAAGGAAATCATAATGAGCAGAGTAGAAATTAATGAAATAGAAAAAAATATAGATAAAAATCAATTAAATCAAAAGCAAGTTCTTTGAAAAGATTAATCGAATCAATAAACCTCTAGTCAGAATAAGTGGGGTGGGGTTAGGTGGAGGGGGAAGACACAAATTACCAATGTCAGGAATGAAAAGCGACAGTACTACAGATACTACTAATAATACTAATAATATGGGAATACCATGACCAGCTCTATGCCGATAAATATGACAACTGAGATGAAACGGACAAAGACCCAGACAGACAAAAACTACCACAGCCTACTCTAAAAGAAACAGATGACCTGAAAAGCCCTGCATCTACTAAAGCAATTAAACGCGTAGTTAAAAACTCCAGAGAGAATATTCTGGGCCCAGATGGTCTCGCCAGTAAATTCTACCAAACATTTAGGGAAAAAAGAAATCCAGCTCTACACAGACCTTCAAGAAAACTGAAAAGGAGGGAATATTTTCTACCTAGTTTTATGAGGCCAGCATTACCCTATATCCAAAACCAAAGTCAGAACAAAAAATCCACCAATATATAAAAAGGATAAGGAATTACGATACAGAGGGGCTTATCCAGAGAACATAGTATTAACATTAGGGAAAAAAACCAATGTAATTAAGTAGATTAATAGATAAAAAAATCTATTGGATCATTTCAAAAGATGCAGGGAAACCTTGACAAAATTCAACATCCACCCCTGAGAAACACTCAGCAAACAGAAGGGAACACCCCCAACCTGATAAGGGGCATCTTCTAAACACCTCACAGCTAACATTATTTAATGATGAACAACTGAGTCTCCCTACTTCTGTTCGACATTGTACTGTTTCCAATTGATGATGCAATGAAGCAAGAAAAATCAAAGGCATCTAGATTGGAAAGGAAGAAGTAAAACTGTCTTTATTCACATATCACAGAACAGTCTGCATAGAAACTCCAAAGGAATCTACAAAGAAGCCGCTAGAACTAATAAGTGAGTTTAGCTAGGGTTCAAGACACAAGATCAATATACAAAAATCAAACTTATTTCCATATGCTAGAAATGAACAATCAGAAAGTGAAAAAATTTAAATGCTATTTATAATAACATCAAAAATATTAAATGCTCATGCTTAAATGTGGCACAAGATGTGGAAGACCTATACATTAAAAGCCACAAAATACTGCTGAGAGAAATTAACTAATGGAGAGATATACTTATTTATGGGCCAAAAGATTCAATAGTGTTAAGATGCCAATTCTCCATGAATGGATCTTGTGATTCATCACAGTGCCAATCAGAATCCCAGCATTTTTTGGGTAGAGAAATTGAACATCTGATTCTAAAATTCATATGGAAATCCAAAGGACCTAGAACAATCAAAATGCTTTTGAAAAAGAAAAACAAAGTAGGAGGACTAACACTGATTTTAATACTTAGAAAGCTACACTAATTAAGACAGCATACTATTGGCATAAAGATAGACAGAGACATTGAACAGAATAGAGAATCCAGAAATAGATCCATATGTATGGCCAACTGACTTGACAAAGATACAAAGGCAATTTGGTGGAGAAGGGATAATCTTTTACACATGGTGCTAGAATAAATGAATATCCACATGCAAAAAATAAACTACAATCCATACCTTACAACATACACGAAAATTATTTTTAAATGGATCATAGGCTTAAACACTAAAAGTATAAAACTTCCAGGGGAAAACAAGAGAAAATGCTTGTGACTTTGGACATGACCCATAGAAGGAGAAGTTGGTAATCTGGACTCTAAAACTAAAAACTTGTGCTGTTAATTTAGACAAGTTAAGAGAAGGACTAGTCACAGACTGGGAAGAAATGTTTGCAAATCACAAATATGATAAAGGACTTGTAGCCAGAATACAAGGATTCTCAAAACTCAGTAAGAAAAACAACCCAATAAAAAATGGGCAAAAGAATCAAAGAGCTACTTCACCTGAGAAGATATATGTATGAGAAAGAATCACATGAAAAGGTGCTCAACATATTAAGTAACCAGGGAAATGCAAACAATAACTATAATGAGTCACCACTAAATACTATTAGAATGAAGATTAAAAATGCCCGACCCTACCAAAGATGGCATGGGTGTGGAGCAGTTAGAACTCTCCTATGCTGCTGATGGGGGACGTAAAAGGCTACAACAGCTTTAGAAAAGAATTTGGCAGATTCTTAAAAGTTAAGCATATATCTGATATATGGCATAACTACCCACTCCTAGGTATTTACCCAACAGAAATGAAAGCATATGTCCATACAGACTCATATAGGAATGTATGTATCTGTAACAACCAAAACAAAACAAACTCAAAAAACAACCCAATGACCATCAATAGGAAAATGGATTTTAAAAAAGTACGGTGCAGCCACACGGTGGAATACTACTCAGCAATCAAAAAGGAACAGTTATTGATATGCACATTAACACAGATACACCTCAAAATTATGCTCAGTGGAAAGCCAGACCAAAAACACATGATTGTATGATTCCATTTATGTAAAACTAGTAAATGCAAACAAATGTATATCATGGTTGCCTGGGGATGGAGAGCAAAGAAGTTACAAAAGGGGATGAGGAAACGTGGGGATGATGAACAGCTTACGTATCTCAATTATGTTGTTGACCTCATGAATATATACCCATATGAAAACTTACCAAACGGCATGCTTTAAGTACAGGCAATTTCCTGTATTTCACTTATACTTCAATAAAGCTAAGACAATTTGGGATGTTTTTGAACCATTCAACAACCTAAAGGATGAGAACCAAGGAGACCTCACCCTTGTGCTCACTGCCCCAGCTCACAGACAAGGAGGCAGAAGGTGACAGAAGTGGAGATTATGTCTCTGGTCACTCAGCCTACTTGTCTCAATTTCTTCTGACCGAAGTATCCTTGCTCCTACCTCACATCATCCTGCTCAGGCTTGAGTCTATCTCAAAACCTGCCTCCTCATCCTAGGATGTTCTGACAACAGTGACACTGACCATCTGACTGGGGTGTCCAGCTGTGGACCTGGCCTTCCCTGCCTCACTGCACAATTCCCAGGCTGGTGCCTACTGAAGGGACTCCGAAACTTCCTGGGCAGCTCGGGAATCCAGCTTTGGCCTCCATCGCAATCCTGCCCACAAAATTCCCTGGCTACTCTGGGGAAGAAAGGCAATGCCCTCCTGGACCACAGGGTGCTTGTCTGGCCTTTGAGGCAGCAGCAGTAGCAGCACTTTTGAGATGTTTCTACAGAGAACATCTGCCCAGCTGTGAGTGGGCTAACGCTGTTCCTGATACAGGATCGCAGCCCACACCCGGCCCACTGCTCTGAAGTTTCCCAGGCCCAGCGAGCCCAGTTGTGGAGTCACACTTGGCCTTGCTTCAAGTACATCCGCACCCACGTGGACACCTGGAGCCAGGGCCAGACACCTGGGGAAGGCGGGGTATGCCAAATGGGGAGGGGGCCCAGGGCAAGTTTCAGGCCAGGAAGGGGAGTTGCAGGGTTCCAGGGACAAGGTAGATTTCAAAGCCAAGCATGGTGGGAAGAGGGGACACAATCCAGGGAGCAGTGTGAGTACACACCAGGCGGGGGCTCCCAGGCTCTCTGGGAAGCATCAGGAGCTCCTTTTTGAGAAGGGGGGTGCTGGGACACTCACAGAGCATCGGGGCAGCCTGGGCAGGAGAGATGCAAGTGAGGAGCAGCGGGGCTGGGATTCAGGCCCGGGGGCTTCCCCGAGTGACTAGGCATGCTGCCTGATTTCTGTGGAGTGGGAATAGTGGTAAGGGCAGGGACCAGGGTGCTTGTACACTCTGGTAAATGAGCCCAGTGTTGCCCTGACCCTCCCTCCCTCAAGCCTGAAGTCTCACTGTGGAAGCCAGGCTCCTGTCATGAAGTTCAGGCTCTGGGCATCCCTACCTTGCCACCCAGCGTGGCCACCAATCTCAGTGTGTTGGCAATTAGGTGCCTGGGGCAGCAGGCCCAGGTCACAGGGCACTCAGAGAGCAGGACACAGCAGGGATGGGGTGAGTGCAGGGCCCCCAGTGTCAACCTGCGTGGGACCCCTGATGGCCCCTGAGAAGGAGGTGGCACATGGGACGTCCCAGACACCCATCCCAAGCTCTGCTGCCCAGGCCCAGGCCCCGGCCCCAGTGGCCCACATCAGGGTCAGCAACTCTACCCGTGGTGCCCACAGGGACTTTGTAGTCCAGGCAAAAGGCCCCACCTGCCTCTCCCTAACCTGCCTGGCTCAGGGCACAGGCCCCAGGGCCCCTCAGACAGAGAAGGTCCCCCCAGAGAAGCTCTGGCCACCACACAAGCTCTCTGGGTGGGGCATCCAGGGCAGAGACACGGATGGGAGGGCGGGAACAGGGAGGCAAACAGGAAGAGAGCCCAAGCAGCTCCACTCTCTCAGCACCAAAAGCTGTGTTAGTCAGGGTTCCCCTGAGAAACGGAGCCAAGAAAATGTATGTAGGTATATGTAAGAAGAGATTTATTATAGGAATTGGCTTAGGTAGTCACAGAGGCTGAGAAGTCCCACAATCTACCATTTGCAAGTCGGAGACTGCGGCATCATCAGCCTAGGTACAAAGGCTTGAGAACCAGGAGCACCAATGCCCGAGGGTAGAAGATGGACATCCTGGCTGGAGCAGAGAGTGAATTCGCCCTTCCTCCACCTTTCGTTCCACTCAAGCCCGCAGCGGACTGAAGGATGCCCGCCCACACCTGGGGACGGATCTACCAAGTCACGCTAATCTCTTCCAGAAACACTCTCATAGACACCACCAGAAATGTTTCACTAGCTGTCTGGGCATCGCTTAGCCCAGGCAAGCTGACGCATAAAATGAACCATCACAGAGCACAGGGTCTACTGCAACGACTCCCAACGCCGCTGCTGTGGTGTGAAAGCAGCCGCAGACAACATAGGCAAAAATGGGTAAAATGCTATTTATAAGACCAAGGCTGACGGCCAAATATGGCCCTTGGGCAGCAGTTCGCTGACTTCTGGTCTGGGCCAGCACCTTGTCATCTCTCTGTGGCTCATTTGATAGAAAAACCATTAAGTGCATGTTGAACGGGCCCATCCCTGAGCCAGGTACGGAAGAGGAAATGTGCATCAGACCAGTGCTTGGAAGGATGAGGGGTGCTCCAGCTGCTGAGATGGGCATGGCAAAAGCCCAGAGGCAGGACAAGGTGGGCTAGGAGGAGACCTGGGTTCTTACACCGTACCTCTGAGCCCTGCACAGGAAACCATTTTCCGCCCCAGCCCTGGTAGATCCTAGCTCCTACTGGAAAGGAGATAGGTGTGAGCACTGTGGTACCTGCTGCCTGGGCTCCATCCTGGCTATGAGTCTGGGCAAGTCCCTCCCCTCACTGAGCCGAGCTGTAAACCGGGCTGTCTATAGAATGCCCAGCCTGGTGCCAAGCCAGCTGATGGGCCCTGAGCCCCGGCATGAGCCCACTTATGAGAGCGTCAGGGCTTGAAGGGCGACTCTGGGTAAGTGTCCGTTCCCGACACCTGACGTGTTTGGCCAGTCCCCGCGGCCCTCACAGGGCAGTGCGTCTGCTCTGCAGTGTCCTCACTGCCCGCCCCACTTCCCGTCAAAAGAATGATGTCAGCACCTCTACAGGGAGCGCTGGACATCAGTCCTAGCTCAAAGAGGCTGACCCTCAGTCTCTGACACCCCTACAAAGGAGCCAGAAACAAGTCTGCAGGAGAACAAGCCCCGCTCCCGACCCTAACAGGGCAGAAGCAGCAGCAGGAACCGGGCTGCAAACAGGGCTGCTCTGGGGCACCTTTCTTTCCTGACCAGTCTGGCCATCCTGTTAGCACAAAGAACCAGGCATGGCTTTTTTGCCATGAAAGAAGCCATTTTCGGCCTAAGCCGTTTTGTGCTCTAAGCCTGGTCACAATGCTTGTCCTTGAGTTGGTCTCAGTAATTAATGATCTTCAGGGAACAAAAGAATGCAGGAACAACTGTTATCAGGCAACAGCAAATAGCAAAGATAATCTGCTCAAGCCCCTTCATGAATATGCATATACCCTTAGCTTAAAATTTCCCTAATTTTGCTGTTCAGGGAGACACTGCTTTGGGAAAGCTCCCTGGTTCTCCTCACTTGCTGCAAGTATTAAATCCTTCTTTCTCTCGCTCTCTTTGGCTTGGTTGTATCTTTTGGCTCAGCACCAACCAGGAGGTGAACCCAATTTTTTGGGTAACAATCTGAGGCAGCAGGCACAACACAGGCCAAGCCAGGAGAACCAGCTTAATTCCCAGAAGGTGAGGTGTCCTTCCAGGAAGCAGTTTTCACAGTGAAGCTGGATTTGGGATTCTCAACTTCTTTGCTGTTGGAATTCTTGGGCTGGCCCAGCCCCACCCGCTCATGGCAGAATCCACCTCCACCTGAAGAGCAGGGCGGGGACATCCCAGAAATTTCCCTACCAGCTGCCCATCCTGGCCCCTCTGCTGGGCTTCCGGCTTGATCCTGCTCCTGGGACCAGGGCTGGGGATGGTCATCGCGCACCCACTCGGCACCGTCTTCACGTGCAGGCTTACAGGAAACCCCACCGGCTGGCTTTACAAGGACCCTTCCAGGTAGTTTTCAGTGCCCCTTTATCAAGAGCATGCTTATTGAATGTCTGGCCTCGGGTGGGCGCCAGTGGTACCAGTAGCAGACACCGTCAGGTCCCCAGGGCTCAATTCTGTCCCAGGTGGGACCCTAAAGCCTGGCATCCTGAGGCACCATCTGAATGGAAAGAATCACTCCCCCACCTCAGGTCACCAATGGCCTTGATTACCAACCAGTGTCTGTCAGCACCACAGCCTCTCTAGCCCCCAACCAGAGCGAGGAGCCCCTACAGTATTCCTCATCTCTTTCCTGGTTCAAAGTGGTGTCCCTTTCAGATCCTCACCCTGGGGAGCAGCTCCTCAAAGCAAGTGTATGCTGAGAACCCCAAGGGGCAGGGCGCCTTGGGGCAGAGCTGGGCCACCCAGCAGCTGGTGCTCAGGGAGCGAAGACTCTCTCCAGCTGTCACTCCACATGGTCACCATCTGCTGGCACACTTGTGCCTGCTGGACCTGCCGGCCCAGGCTCAGCCCCACCTCCGGCATGGAGCACTTACTAACCAGCAGAAAGCTATAATTGTCTGCTTCTGCTCTGAGAGAGGGAGGAGCAGCCTTGGGAACTGGCCTCCCTCCCAATCCTCACGCAGGAAGCCAGGCAGGGAAGAGGAACCAGTAACTCAAGTTCAATGCAAGCTGCCAGAGACGGTGTTCAAAAGATATGGATTAGCTGATGGATTTCCCCCCAAAACTAAAACATACAAGCCAGTGGGCTGCACCAGGCACTGGCACCAAAGGGGGATCTGGCAACTCTTAGGACTGGAAAGAAGGCGTGATGGGAGTTCCTGCGACATGGGGCCACACGCAGGAACCACCCTGTGGCCAGCTCCCTTGGTGCGATGCTGTCAGCCCCCAGAAACCACGTGAGCCTCATCAAACTCAACACAGGACTCAGGCCCGTGAAGTGGATACAGATAACAAGCTCTATGATATTATTATGAGATAAAGATCTCATAGCATTAGGAGATTTAAGTCTATCAAAGGTTGATTAAACCTATCAACGTTTAATTCACTGGCCCAAACTGCCAAGTACAAAATACTATACAATGGTAGACATGCGAGAATGTGTCAGCTAGGGAAGAACTAGACTGGGGTGTTTAGCAATAAGTCAGAATTAGCATCGACACTGAGAAGACTCAACAGAAGGAAAAAGGGCACACACTTCCTTTCAAGATAGAGCTTTTCCCTAAGGAAATGGTATCACAATGGGACAGAGTGACATCACAGTAATCTAAAACAGGAAGATACTACACATACATGTTGTGCACTACGGTCGAAGAAATTTTTAAAAATACATTTTGTAAGTTTTCTGTAAATTTAAAACTGCTTTAAAAAATAAGAGCTATTAAAAATACATCAGTATGAAAAAATATGTATCAGTACGCAAACAGGTACATGGAAATTGATTTCTTAAACAATGTCTGTATCAGAGAGGACCCACAGAACAACAGGAAACTGAATAAACAAAAAATAGAAATGTCTTATATCAGAACTTGAGGATCCCTGCCAAATCCCCCCCTGTGCTGGGGCAGGGGCGACGCTAAAAATAAAGGATAAAAAAAACACAGAAACTGAATACAGTAATGAGGCAAAAGACTCACAAAGGGGAAGCGACAACAAAACCTCAAAACAAACAAAGTGCAAACCTCACTAAGTTAGTGTATCTTCTCAACCTGGTGATGATTTTATCCACTTGAAAGCACTGCCCCTAAACCACGGAGCTGCAGGCCAGTCCTGCCCCTCTCACCCACTCCCCAGCCTACGCTCCCGGGAACTCTGAACGCTGTGGCAGGGCCAGGGCTGGAACCCAAGAACCTCTCTGTCCACTTCCATGTCCACTCGCAGTACGAGATAGGATGGGGGAATGGAGAGAGGGGCAGTCACCTCAGGCTCAGTGGACACCCTGTAACTCATACGGGAGCTCCACAAATCCGCCCTTCAAAAGTGTGGAGGGGGGATGGCATAGCTCAGTGGCAGAGTGTGTGCGTAGCATGCACGAGGTCCTGGGTTCAATCTCCAGTACCGCCATTAAAGATACAGAAATAACCTCACCCCACCAAAAAAAAAAAAAAAAAAAAGTGGGTGGGGGGAGGTTCCTGCTGACTGTGCATGCAAAAACTTGGGTGAGGCCTCAGCAAACGGAAGCAATAGTTCACCTTGAGAATCATTCACTTGCCCCAGGAACACAAAACCAGTGGCACTAATTTAACTCGATTTAAAAATACTGATTCAGGACCTGCCAGGGATGCATAGCAAGTAAACCATGTAGTGTGTCAGAAGGTGAACTAACGATGTTCCTGCCACAAACTAGTATTTAAAAAGGAAATAAGAATGCCATCTGCTCTAAGATGCTTTCAACTCGCCTTTCAACTGAAGCTTTAGAAAAATGGATGTGGTAACTTTCTTAATATCATAGAAAGAGCACCTATAGCTAATCGATCTAGACAGGTTTAAAACGAGAGCCAACTTAACAACAGAGTGCACTAATAAATAATGGACATGCGCTGGAGTCACTCCTTAAGAGGATGAGGCAAGATAACCTTTCACCACAGTTCACAGAGACTGGAAGAAAGAAACAGAAGAAAGGATAAATTAACCCCATATTGTTCTCAGGTGATGATTTTATCCAGAAAATACACTAAGAAATACCTCCAAAAAGATCATTTAGAGATCTCCAATCCTCTCAAATTAAATTAGGTTAGGAAAACATTCTTTAAAAACTGCAATCACATTTATCATCTTGACATAAAAAAATACTAACCTTGAATATTAATTTAACCAGAAACATAAGAATTATTCAAAGAAAATGATAAATATGGTAATGAAAAGGGCTGAACCCAAGCAGGAGGGTAAGATGCATGAACTGTCACTTGGAGGTTACATGTCAGGGACACCACAGATAACAGGCTGAAGGAATCTGCTCTAAACCCTCTGAGATTAAGAGTGCAATTTATCCAGATGATTTAGCAAGTGAAGAGAGTCTTCCCCTTCTCTCCAATGAAAAAAATTTCAAGATATAATTCACATACCATAACATTCACCCATTTAATGTATCGAATTCAGTGATTTTCAGTAGATTTTCACGACCATCGCCACTATTTAATTCCACATTTTCATAGTCCCCATTAGCAGTCACCCCCCAGCTCCCCTCCCCCAAACCCTAAAAACCACCAATGTACTTTCTGTCTCTATGGATTTGCCTAGTCAGGATATTTCATAAAAAGAGAACCACACAATATGTTCTTCTATGACTGGCCTCTCTCACTGAGCTTAATGCTTTCAAGGTTCATCCACGTTGCGTGCACCAGCACTCCACTTCTTTTTATTGCTAAATACTGTACTGTTGTACGGAAGGACCACATTTGTTTACCCATTCATCCATCAGCTGATAGACATTTGGGCTGTTTCCACTTTGGGATTGTTATGAATAATGCTGTGAGCACTTACATACAAGTTTTTGTGTGGATACATGTTTTCAATCCCCTTGGTGTGTATGTGGGAGTAAACAGATGGGTCATATATACGGTAACTCTATGCCGGACACTTTGAAGAAATGCCAGACTGTTTGTGAAAGCAGCACACCATTTTCCATTCCAGTGTGGGTTTTGATTGCTCCACATCCTCATTAACACTTGTTATTGTCAGTCTTTTGATTTTAGCCATCCAAGTAGATGTAAGGTCTCCTTCCATTAAAAAAAAATTAGTATTAGTAACAATAATAGCTCCCACTTTTATATTTCTCCTTAACCCTATTATTTCACTTAATGCCTATTTCAAAGTTCTCAGGAGAATTCTGGTTTCTACTTTACAAAGGAAGAATCTAAGAGTCCAAGAGGCTGAGGCCATACAAAGGCCTCAGCTATCTGGGGCGGGGGCACAGGTAGCACTCTGGGCCATCCTGACCCCCTCATGCCGGCTCCTTCTGCATCAGTGTCAGAACCATTGCTGAAGCACAGGAGGAGCCCTGTTCAGGATATATCAAGATCTCTGATACATCAGAAAGGAACAGGCAGATACCCCACAGAAAAACTGGTGAAGGTCTTCACAAAAGAGGGTCTCGAAATAGCCAGTCAACACAGGAAAGGTCCACAGGGAAGTGCACACTAGTATCAGGATGGTGACTAGGACACGGATCAAAAAGGCTAGATCTAACGTGGACGACGCCGGTGCCGGTGGGAGAGCCAGCAATGCCCACGCTGCTGGTGCAGCTATCCTGGGAAGTGCTCCCACCCTGGGTGCTATCCACGTTGCACCCTCACAGAGGCACGGAGTCTGACAGCCCAAACCTGGGTGAGAAAGCATGGCGTGTCCACATGGAACCCTACCAGCGATGAGTGCCAACAATCTGCAAATTCAGGCAACAGTGTCTCTAGATACAAAATGCTGAGTGAACACACAAAATTCAAGTGCCACTGGTCTGCCTATAGTAAGCTGAAAGTGGGCAAAATCAGTTTGTGGGGCAGAGCCTGAACCATTAAGCCTGGACAAACATCAGAGAATCGTCCCTGGGATGCTGACAACATGCTCCTTTCTCCAACTGTGGAGCTACATGGGGACATCAAGCCGTACAGTTAAGATCTGTGTGGTTTCTGTGTTTATCTTATACTCCGATAGAAACTAATGTTTTAATTAGTAAAAGGAGTATGGTATGACAATTATCAAAATTATCAATCAATTATCAAAACTATCACAAATAAATAAATAGAAAATAAATTATATCTCAAGCAGCAAACAAAATGACTTCTGAAACTGCATACTGAAATAGAATCAAACCATTAAAAACGATGTAGTTATCTGAAATATACAGCGCTGGAGAGGTGAGATGCTCAGAACCTCAGCTACCACCACCCCTGGTGATGACAAAGAACCGGAAGCAGGACACAAACGTGCCCAGGGATGGTGCACACATGCACTTAAAGTCTGTAGGTTTTACTGTATGTAGCTATAGTTACTAGGTTAACAAAACCCAAACCAAATGCACCCCGGGTCTGAACATACCCCCGGGAGACCAAATACTCATTACTGATCAAACAGAAGGTATCAGAGACACAATGAGAGACTGACCTTCCATAAATGCACTTCCACAAAAACCTGAAAAAAGAATGCAAGGTCTAGTCAGGAAATGGGACAAAAAAAAAAAAAAGGA
Organism: Vicugna pacos; assembly: GCF_048564905.1. Taxonomy (NCBI): domain Eukaryota; kingdom Metazoa; phylum Chordata; class Mammalia; order Artiodactyla; family Camelidae; genus Vicugna; species Vicugna pacos. Next base: position 2,431,622 of record NC_132990.1, read on the forward strand.
CTGCAGGCTCACTCTGGACCATATGCTTCCGATCACCCCACGCAAGCACAAAGCCTTGCTGGCAACTGGAGAGAAACAAGTTACAACAGCTACAAAGTACCAGCACGGACAGGGGATGGGGCGAGGGGAGAGGGGGCGTAAGCAGAGCTAGAGCTGGTAATCAGTGAGGACGCGTCCAGGACAGATGTCCCTGAAACGGCTCTGAGAAACAGAGCAGCTCCAAGGCCCAGCCCACAGCCCTGCTCAGTGGGGCTCGACAGGGCTGGCTCTGCCCTCTTGTCCCCGGGCCCCACTTCCAGCTCTGATGGGGTGCAGTGAAGAGAAAAAATAGCTGGGAGAGGCCCAGGAGGGCAGGCGATAACCAGAGGCCTGTGCACGTCACAGTCTGGGCCAACATGCGCCCATCAAGCTCTCTCACAGGACGGATCTCCTTTCACAGGTGAGAAACTGAACTCTGAGAACAAGCAACTCCATACGGTTTCTCAGGTGGGACTGACAGAAAAGGCAGGAAAGAGGCGTAACAGGCCAGACAGCAGAACCAGCACCTGGACCCAAGACTCTGCTGTTCAGCTGCCTGCACCGAACAATCACACTAGAAGCCAGAAAGAAACGTCCCTTCCCAGGGGCAGGCCCACCTGCCAGCCAGCCAGCCAGCCCTTCCCGGTCTCCGAGTCTCAAGCCTGGAATCTGGAATGTTCCAGCTTACTGGGGCAGTGCTGGTTAATCCCCCGATCTGGCTGACACTGGTCATGCTGGTCCCTGGTCCTACTGCACACGACTTACGGAGATTATCTCCCTCCTGGCACAGCTCACAGAGGAGCTGGCCTTTTTGCCAGGGGACCAGGGTGGGTGGCTGTGCGTGTCTGTCCTGGACAAGGGGAGGTGGGCTCTGTTCATGTGCACCACTGAGGAACATGAGAGTGCAGGTCCACACAGAGCCTCGCACGTGGGTGTTTGTGGTGGCTGTGCTGAGAGCTAGACACAAGTGACCCTGACATCCTCCACGGGGAGTTGTTGGTGACTCAGGCACAGGACTCAGGCACCAGGCTGCTCAGAGAGAAAGCCAACCATCAACCCTCACAGCCCTGACGTCTTTCAGAGAAGCCAGACAAAAGGGCCACCTGGGTGCAGCCCATCAACATGCGAGTCTAGAACAGAACCTCGTCACTCCTGCAGCCGAGGGCCGGCATGGCCATCTCGGATGGGGCGGGCTGGAAGGCATGTGAGGATGACCCTCACTCAGGGCAACCACAGGAGTGCAAACAACTCTGTGCCTTGTACTAGGTAAATTATGCCCCAACTTTAAAATGGGAGCTGATTACAGATAAAATCATCGGGGCAGCAGCTAGAGTTGTGGCTCCAGAAGTACCTGTCACAGGTGGACCCAAACAATGTCGTCTGCCGTCAAAAGAGTCCAGCTCTGTCTCACAGGATCACCCAAGTTCCAGCAGGTAGGCAAGACTGAACCGGCCAGGAGGAGCAGCTTCCAGGAAGGGAAACCCCGGGGGTGGTGGGCCCGCCCAAGCTCCCATACAAAGACAGAGCCTTCTGCAGGGCTGGCCAGAGGCGACCGACCCTGCGACATCCCTGCTGGATCTCCATCGGGCCACATCTCAGAGCCAGGGGTTGGGGGTGATGGGGTGGGGTACAACTCAGGGCAGTCGGCCTCAGGGACGGCAGGGGACAGGCAGAGGAAGTGCAAGGGGCTAACCCTGGGACCTTCCACCTTCCCTACAGAATTCCCTGACCCGGTCTTAGGAAGCAGTGACAGAGGCAGGCCCTGCCACCAGCACGGGGACGTAGCCAAGGGCATCCCTGGGAGCCCACTGCGCACTGGGGTGGAGAGATGGGGATAAATTCTGTAACCATGCAGGTAAGTGCAGACTGACACTCCACCCATGTGGGCAGGGAGGGTTCAGGTCTCTTGCATAAGCTCCAGTGACAAGATGGGTTTCCCAGACTCACCAGAAGCATGAACCCTCCTGAAGCCCATGTCCCACCCTGAAACTGATTTGATCCTTCTGGGTGTGGTTGATGCTCTGGAATTTCATAAAGCTCCCAGGTGACCCTGGCACGTAGGAAATTCAATACACCACACTGGTTCTGCGTGAGCTTCCACTAGATTCCAAGTCATCTGAGAAACCAGAAACAGACCTGCTCCCTACCCAAAAGGACCCCCCCACCCCACGCCCTCCATGACCTCAGCTTATCACCTTCAGCTCCCTCTTCCCATCCGCTCCAACCCACCTTCCACTCCAAGAAGCACCTACCCCAGACCCACTTCCTCGTCCCTTGCTCATAGGGCGTATAATGAGACCAGTGGTGGCAGGTGTGGCCCCAGGCCCCGAGGCATTTTTGGAGGCAGTCTGGGAAGATCTGGCTACCACCCAAAGGAGGCAGAGGTGGGTTTGAATCTCATTTGATCTTCACAACAGTCACACAAAGTAGAAATTTATAACTCCCTTGTCACAGGTGAGCAAACCAAGGCTCAGTGAGGTCAGATGATCTCCCCGAGTGCACTCCAAAACCCCTTTCCTCCTTTGCAGCGAAGTAGTTCCCAGAGCTGGGATTTCTCGGGAAGGGCAGGTTGTGCTGGGGAAGGGTAGGGTGAGGGTGGAGCTGGACCCCAAGGAGCCCCGACAGTCTCACTTGGCAGGAGGGCAGGGAGGAGCTCAGGAAGGCTGCACAGATCCCCCAGCAGGAGAAGCAGCAGCCTCCTGGGAATGGGGGCTCCTCCCGGGAACTGGGAGCAGGAACACCAGCACACACCCAGCCCAGCAGACAAGCCTCACCCACCAGAGCAGCAGCATGCTGAGGGCCCACCCCGGTCCGAGATCTCCTCCAGAGGCCCAGGAGGGGCACGTGTGTGACACCTCTCCTCCACTGGCCTGCCCTTCCTGTTGTGTGGCTTCCAGCCTCAGTTTCCCATCAGACCACGTGCACACTGGCTATAGGGGTCAGAAGAACTGGACCCAAGGGCTGGTGCCTGCACAGGGATCACCCCCACCCCCCACATCCGTCCCATCACCCAGCCACAAACCCCAGCTGCCCTGGGCAGCGTCCAAACACTAAGCTGCTTTTAGAAAACTGGGAATCCACTCTTGGGCAGGAGGGATTTAGCCAGATTCGGGTGCCATTTAGAGAAGATTACACCCTAATTGCCTCAGTGTTAGCAGACAGGCTTCTGGCCAGCTGAGCCCTGCCTGGAGCTGGCGGCAATCTCCACGGACCCTGGCTCCTCTGCCCAGGGACACAGAGGCCAGTCCTGGGGCCTGGGGACAGGCCCTTGTCTTCCGTGGCAGCTGGCTGCCTGACACAAACCTCCATTCAATGGCTGCAGTCGGGGCAGCTGTCCAGCTCCCATCTGTCCCAAGCCTCAGAAGACATTAGGTGGGCAGAGGAGCCTGGACTATATACCAGGCGGGAAACACCAGGAGAGTGGACTGGGGTTTCTCACTTCATCTCTAATCTCAACACGTTTCCTCAAGTTACTGGTCCCATGTAGGAAGGGCCATCCAGCAAGCCTCACAGTCAACAAATGGCCGGAGGCTCTGTGAGTGAGGCCCTGTCCCTGGAAGGACCCAGAGGTCTGCAGCTCTGGGATTAAGAGTAGAGCCTATGGAACCACTGGCGTGGGTTGCAATGATGATTCAACGCTCACATCTGTCCTGAGAGGCTCTGGAAGGTGGATGGGCCTGTCAGCTGCTGAAGCCAGGGTGAGAAAAAAGGTTTTGGGGGCCAAGTGTTCCCCATGTCTGGTGTTCCGTCACAGTCACCCTGGCAGGGTTAAGTTCTAGGTGCCCTGAGGGACTGGTGCATTATCACCTGCCACGAGGGACCCCAAGGAACCGCACTGTACTGCCCATGAAAAGAGGTAAACTGAGGCTCAGGGTGGGCAGCTGGGACCGTGTACTGAAGCCAAGTATCTGGTCTCCCAGCCTCGCCCTTCTACCCTGCACGCATCAAGGGTCACCCAGAGAAATGAGTCCTGCGGGGATCCTTTCTCTGTTTGTGACATGCATGTGAACACACATGTGCACACACAAGCACAAGGAAGGTTCACTCCATCACAGCCTGGGCGGGAGGGCCCACTGCCCAGTGCTCCTGACTCATCCTCCTGTGGGCTGCCTGGGGCCATTTCTCAGCCCAATCACAGCAGTACCAACACCGCTTCAAGTTGCAGCAGCCACTGTGCAAACCACAGCCCAAGAAAGTGCCATGTCAGGACCTGACCCTCCGCCCTGCATCTTTGGCCCAGGCACGCTCCCACTCCAAAGTCTCATAGGCTCCTGTGGATCATGAAAACAGGGGTGTGTTCCAGACTTCACCCAGTACAGACACAAAAGGCATCCCACAGTGCATGTGAGACACTGACGCTGAGAGAGCATGAGGAAAAAGAGGTGCGCGTGGCAAGGAGCATCTGTGGAAGGTGCAGACTTGGCCAGCCTGGCATGTGGAGCACTGCCCACACCGACCATAAACACACTGTGGGTTCCTGCAGACCTGGACACAACGGTGGCGAAGAGGAGGGGCAGGCATGCAGAAAGGCTGGGCAGGCGTCTCCGGGATGGAGTCTGGCCCGAGCACCAGCGGAGGGGCCAGACGTAGGGGCCTGGCAGGCCGGAAAGGGGCTCCCAGAGGGTGGTGAGCACCTGAAATGCCAGGGAAGGCACCTGAAACCCAAATGCGGATGCATCTGTCACACTTCCAGAAGGACTTAGCAGCTGGCCTCTGCCTGTGGGGCAAGCAGCTAGTAAACATCCAAGTGAGGCTCAATCCCACGTCTGAGCAGTGGCTTGGTCCACACCCTTTCCCTGACTGCTGCCTGGGCCAAATGAAAACAGCTAGGAAGTTCAGCAGCTCTCCAGGCGGTTTCCCGGGCGCAAAGTCAACCCTGACTGAGCTGCCCAAGTGGAAGGTCCCTTGGACCACCTTAAAAAGAGGTACACAAAGACAGAGAAGTATCATACTCCTCTTCTATCAAAAGTCTAACCAACTGTGCTAGTGATTTTTCTTTTTAACCATGTGCATTCTATCACTTTTTCTCAAGATTAAAAAAAAAAAGGACTATATTGATTGATAATGACTAGGACCAACACTGCTAACCCAGGGCTGAAACACTTGGGCCAGCAGACCCCAGTCAGGCAAGCCAAGTCACACAACAAAAACCACAGGGCTTAAAAGGAAAGACTCACCATTAACACATAAAAAAGAGAAACCTAATAAAATCAGTAACACACACTCAAGAGAGCAGGGTATTGCGAAAATGATTAACTGCATAAATCAATGGGCCGAGTTCCCAAGAGTAGACCAACACACATGGAGTCAACTGATCTCTGCCAAAGGGAGCATAAACAATTTCATAAAGAAAGTACAGTCTCTTTAATAAATGGTGCTGGAACAGCTGTATATCCACATGCAAAAAAATGAATCGGACACAGAACACACACCTCTCAGAAAAATCACCTTGAAATGAACCATAGATCTAAGTGAAAAATGCAAACCTAGAAAACTTCTAGATAAAAACATAGGAAAAGAATCTACGTGACACTGGGTTTGGTGCTGGCGGTCTTAACATGAAAGCAAAATGGCATTAAAAGTATAAACTCTGCTCTGTAAAAGACACTGTTAAGAGAATGAAGACAAGCCACAGACTGGGAGAAATTATTTGCAAAGTAGGACTTGTATCCAAAATAGATAAAGAACTCTTAAAACTCGACAATAAGAAAACAAACAATTCAATTTTAAAATGAGCAAAAGATCAGAACAGACACCAAAGATATACAGACAGCAGACAAATTATGTGAAAAGATGTTCTATACGTATGTCAGTGCAGAAATGCAAATGAGAACACGGAAATGTCCCATGTACCAACTAGCATAGCTAAAACCCAAAACACTGCCAATGCCAAATGCTGGTGAGGATATGGAGCAACAGGAACTCTCATTTATTGTTGGCTGGAATACAGAATGGTGCTGCCACTTTGCAAGACAGGCAGTTTCTTAAAAAAACTAAACATACTCTTATCCTACGATCCAGCAAGTGCACACTCTCTTGTGTTTACCTAAAGGAATTGAAACTGATGTCCACACAAAACCTGCACTGTTTTACAGCAGCTTCATTAATAATCACCCCGAACTGGAAGCAACCAAGATACCTAGTTTCAATGGGTAAACAAACTGTGGTACATCCAAACAATGAAATATTATTCTGATTGAAAAAAAAAAACAAGCTAACAGGCCATGAAAAGTCATGAACGAATCTTAAATGCATACTGTTAAGTGAAAGAAATCAATCTGAAAAGGCTACAAACTGCATGATTCCAATTATGCAGCATTCTGGAAAAGGCAAAATTATGGAGAAAACACAAGATCAGTGGTTGCCAGGGGTTCCTTTTGCGGGGTGGGGGGCGGGTGTTGAATAAGTGAAGCACAAGGGACTTTTTTTAGTGTAGTGAAACAATTCTGCATGAGACTATAATGGTAGGTAAATAACACTATGCATCTGGGTCAAAACCCACAAACCTTTACAGCACGAAGAGTGAACATTAATGTATGAAAATTAAAAAAAAAATTAGGAGGTCAGAGGATCCTTGGATGGAACGTGGAATGGACAAAACAATCTAACTGCATTACAGATGGATGAAACCACCTCACTGAAGGGGATTAGCAAATAAGGTGCTTGCTTAAATGACGTATTTGGAAATCAGTGGAATATAAAAGACAAAAGTCAAAAAGAACTGCATATAAGCACTATACTCTGGTCAACCAATTATTTCCCAAGGGGGTACAGGTCAACAGTTAAGACACTACTGCATGTGTGTTGGAATGGGACGATTATGGAACTGTGAGAGGGATGGGGGAGCCAGGGGTCTTACCACTGGAGGACGGTTACAGAACAGCAACGGGGAGTTGCTGGGAACGATCTACATGGTGACAGATCAGAGCTGGAACATCCAGTATGAATTCATGTTCAGCTTACTATACATACAGGTGGCTACATCTAGAAATGTTTATAGATGTGTGAATGCGTGGGCCAGTGTGCACACATCTATCTTCTGGCTCTGTTGACTTCCAACAGAAGCAGTGGCACTCCAGCAGCAATAAACATCCAGCATCCAGATCTTGGCTTCTAATACCACTCTCCAATAAAAGGAACCAGGGCTCCTCGGGGAAGGCTGATTCTAGGACTGGGGCAGAGAAAAAACAGGATGAATCTGGAGAACCCTGTAGCACTGGAAAGTAAAGAGGAAGGAAGGAAGGAAGGGAGGGAGGGAGGGAGGGAAGGAAGGAAGGAAGGAAGGAAGGAAGGAAACAGTCACAATGATGGGTTTGTTGAAGGGGCATAGAAGCCAAATGAAAGAGCTGCCAGGGGCCAAAGCTGGAACAAGCTGAGCAACAAAATAAAGCAGTACTGAATCATAAACCAAATATAAAATAAATATCCATGGGTCCATACCAATATAAATGAGTGGATGAATAAACAAGTTGGTGAGAGACAAGTCTTCCATGCAGAAAAATTCCAAATAATGTATGTAGATGCTCCCCCTCAAGGAGGTGAGCATGACCCCCTCCCCCCGCTTAGGTGGTGGCTGCACACAGTTTGGAAAGGGCAGAAGAGCACCTTGAAGTGGAGATGACTGACAAATACCTCGGCTGAGAGATCTAAAGTAGTTTATTTTTTTAAATTAATGGAAAAAAAAAAGGCAGCACAGATTAACAAGTGTTAGGTAGTTTAAAAACACATAAATGCTACACCAAACATAGCACTTGATCTTGAGGAAGCCCCAAGGTTTCCTCGCCCGCGGGCAGGAAGTCTCCAGTGGGGGGAGGCAAGCCTTCTGAAATGACGGAAAGTCCCACCAGACGCAGTGGGTCACTGAGTGCAGGTTCTGTGCTCACCTGGTGTTTTCTAAGGACGAAACTGCACATAAGCAAACGCTAAACTCTCATTATACTCATACAGCAATCCCTCGGGAACGTATCTGCGTTCTCAAAACGAGCGTCGTGGCAGAACTGACTGCTCCCAAAGGAAACAAACCAAACCCTCTGAGACACCCTTCCTCCCTCGCCACGCTGGCCACAGTGACCAAGCCAGATGACACTAAGTGCTGACAGGGACACAGACTTGCTTGTAAGCTGCTGAGGCAGTCTGCCCTCGCCTAACTGGGTTGAAGATGTGCAGTCCCAGCCTCTGCACTAGTCAATGGGTGACATGAGGCACAGCTTCAGGTCTGAGACTGTAGACAGCCCACCCGGCGCAGCACCTTCCAGGGGCCTGTATCCCCTCCGACTGCCCTGGGTCACAGCTCTACAACACTGAGGGGATCTCTCAGGCTGGTGGACAAGTCTGAACCCCTGCAGAGCACTGGGGGCAGGGTGTGAGGGTGAAGGCGGGAGGAGAGCACCCAGGGGACCGCAGGAGCCTGAAGAGTGGGGTCCCGGGCCTGCCCTGACACCATCACTGAGGGAGACGGTCCATCGCCAGGCTTCAGGGACCAGCTGGTCCACTGCCAGGGCTTCAGGGATGCGCTGGCCTGAAACAAGGAAACCGAGGCCCAAAGAGGAGACTGTTCATGATCACATCAAGCCTTGCCAGCACACAGTGTGGGATGTCAGCCCTCACTCTGAGCCCCAGCACCGCCACCTATGGGACTAGAACAAAGAGAGCTCCTCCCTATTGGTTCAGAGAGCTGGGCACCTGTCAACATCAGTTAGGACACACTTGACGGGTGACCATGAGCCTCAGTGGGCAGAGTAGGCACAGTAAAGACTCGTCTAACAGATAACCTGCATAGGCAACAAGGACCCAGCAGTGCAAGGGCCAAGCCAGGCGTCAGCTGAAAACAGCACTCCTGCAAATTTCTTTAAAAAGAAAAGGGAAAGAGAAGACAAGAGTAGGGGTGCCTGGCCTGCACAGGGCCAAGGAGAGCCGCTCCAGGTCGCCTGGGGAGGCAGGACGGGCAGCCTCAGGACAGCCACACGAGGCTCTGGAATGCAGTGGGGCCCTCAACCAGGTACCCCAAGTGAACCCTGCTTGGCTCCCAATGCAAACAGAGCAACTGTAAAGGGACTATGAGCCAAATAGGGAAATCCAAATGCTGACCGGGTAGGAGAAGACGTTAAGGAATCACGGTTAATTGTGGTAGGTGTAAAAATTGATCTGTGGTTATGTTTTATAAAAGAGTTCTTATTTTCTCAGCACAACACGCCAACATACTTACGGAAGAAGTGAGGCACATAACAGAGGCCGCCAAAGCTGGAGCTGTCAAAGTGGGCAGGAAGACACGCAGCCAACCATGCTATCCTCTCTACTCTGGTTATGCCTAAAACATCCCCTTAAAGACGGAGGCTCTTTAGAAGGGGAACAATGCAGAAAAACCGCCTTAAAGCAAATTCATAAAACTTAAACCACAACAATTCTTTCACATGATACAACAACAGATTGCAAGTGACCAGCACCTTCCACGCCCATGGAAACCTCCATGTCTTTGTCCACTTGAATTAGACCTCCTTTTCTGCAACTCAGACGGTAACACCAAACTCTGCGTTTTTTTAAAAACAACTGTTACAGATGCTCAAAGCACTTTCTAATTTTTATGGTTTCGCACGTATCTCACATACATACAAAGGAAGAAAAGAGCTGGCAAGTAGAAATATCCAGTTGTTCCCCATACATACGTCATAATCCCTACACAGACATGCTCATTTCTACTTTTTGGTGTTCCTAAAGTAAACACACAATTTTTTAAACATATCAAACTCTAAAAGAGAAGTCAGGGCCCACCCTTCCTTGATGCCATAACCTGCCTGAGCCTGCTACTACCCATTCCATCACATGGGTTCCTACTCGAGACCCACCCTGCCCCTACAGCCCTGTCTGCCAGTCCACCTCCCATGGAAGAGCCAGCCAGGGATGGAAGGCATTGATGCCCAGGACAGCAGCTAGGCAGCCACACTGGGCCCTCTCCAGCTCTGGGGGACAGCTCGAGAGGCCACACTCCAAACCCTAGACAATGTGGGATCTGGGGCCGCGGAGGGTGCTGGCCAGCCCCTGCCCGCTAGTCACCTTCACTTCACTGTCTAAGAGGAAACCAAATTCTTCTTTACCTTCAATGTGCATAGTGGTGCTTTATCCAGTGTATGGATATGGAGAAGCAGGTCTGACTGAGGGGTGGCTGCCCCAAACTGACAAGGGTAAACTGATCTCTTCCCTCACAGGAAGGGGCTGAGGACCCTGAAGTGGGAAGGCCCAGCAGGAGTCTGTGTCCACCTGGCCACAGCTCTGAGGCAGCTGCACAAACGCAGGGAGCCTCAGCCACTACCTGCCTACATGTCCCAGGTACGCTGGCCTGATTCCGGGAAAAGCCATTCCTCCAGGGCCACACAGTTCCCAGGGGCCCGGGCAGGGTCCAGCTGCTCCCTTGGAGCCGGAGTGGGGAAACCACAGCCCCGGACAACGCCACTCTCAGGCCTGGCCGCCTCCCTGCACCAGCTGTGGACAAGCAGCCCCTGCACCGCACGCCAGCCATGGACCCAAAGCCGTACCACGGGGATGCGGAGGTGCATGGCTGCTCGCCCCCCAAGCCCTGCAGGAAGACAGAATCCCAGGTGACACAAGAGTTTTGGCAGTTTTCAAAAGTGAAGAGCCATTAAGATTGCTTCACAACACTCTGCCAGACACAAGCTCTGCAGGAAAGGGAAGTGCCCAGCAGTGCAACCACAGTGGCCTGTGAAGTCATCGCCTTTCGATGTCGACAGCTGCCCCTTCCAGCTGGCAGGCCCCTGGGACCAGGCCCACCTCAGCACCTCCAGGATTCCCTGGAGCCTAAATTCCCCCTCAAGTCAGGCCTCTTCATGCTGACAGACCACCCACAGCTGGCCCCGAAAGGGCCTGAGGTCTCCGAGAGCCACCCAGCCCCCAGTGGCTCTCTGCTCCAAGTTCTAGGGTGTTATCAGACAAGTAGAATCCTCACAGGGTTGGCCCAAATCAGGACTTGTCCTGTTCTCCAAAGTAAACACTCGAGGAGGCTGAGCTCTGCTCAGAGGTCTCTCATCATGTCCCCCTCCTAAGCAGGTGCCTGTCCTCTTGGGGAGAGGCTGCCTAGGCTCAGAGCCTTGAGTGAAACTCAGCTTTTCTCTGCCTCAGCTTCCCTAGCTGTGCAACAGACATGACAGGGTAGCGACGCCAAGGTGGGTGTGAGGACGGAAGGAGGCGGCGGGGAGCAGGGAGGCTTTGGCAGGAGCAGCGCTCACACCTCCCTCCTCTATGAGCCAGCTCCCAGCCGTGACTTCTCACAGAGCCTCAGGCAGGAGCCTGGTGCCCAAAGACCACTGCCAACTTGGTCTGAGTCACTGGGCTTTCCTCAGTCACTCACGCCCATCTCTACCTTGGGTTCCCCATCCTCTGAGAAAGGAGATTACAAGAAGGATGGAAGGAAGGTGGGAGCAAGAAGAGAGAGCAGTGGCTCCCATCAGCTCTGCCACAGCCCTGAGTGGCAGGACGGGAGGAATACCGGGTGTTAGCAGCTGGGCTCAGGCAAGTCCAGAGGACTGGCAGAAGAGGCTGCAAAAAGTGTCCAGGACTTGAAGGGCAGGTGGAGCTCCCAAGATCCAAGATCAGGAAGAGGGAGGGATGGCAGGGCAGTGCAGGCTGAGCCAGGCCAGGAGCCCCAGGCCATCCTCTAGGAGACCTAGTGGAGCCACTCCAGACCTCGCCAGAACAAGGGACAGAGATGAGGTGATGACAGGGGCAGCAGGGAGGGGATCCAGGCCTGGGTGAGGTAGAGGAAAGGAGCTGGCGACACCAGCCAACAGATACTTACTGAATAAGCACTTACTATGTAATGGGGACTAGTCCTAGCTTGTGACAGGCTGCAGCTCACCAAATGCCACCAGTACCTTCCCCAGGACGTAAGCATACTTCACAGACAGGATCTTGAGGTGGCACAGAAGACAGCAAGGGCATCCAGACTTCGCCTTCCTGTTCTGGGAGCTGGGTGAGGGTGGGGCTCCAACTGCACCAGGACCCCCGCCACTGGCCTGGGGCATTCTCTCCAGCCTTCACACTCCCCACCTACAAGGACCACCCATTCACAATACCTGACCCAGCCCTGCAGGCAGGAACTTTCAGCCCAGCACACCAGCCCTCGTGAAACTGCAGCTGAAGATACAGAGAGAGATGGTCCATGGCTACTCAGGACAGGAAACACCACGAGGCGGACCGAAGTCTGTTTGATTCTCTTCCCCACTATGGTGGAGCAGGGACACAGCAGGACTTGGGACAGATGGGTCCTTTATTAAGCCATGCTCAATCACTAGCAAAATGGCTAGGTACAATGGGCCAATGGGTATCCCCGGCACACACACCTCGGTGTCAGTGGGACACGGACACGGACAAGGATACACACACTCATCAAGTGAGAAAGGCCTCAGGGCCAGCACCACTGCCCACTGGCCCTGCATGAGACCCTCCTTGGGCCTGGTCACAAACCCAGTGACCTGGGACATGCCAGCCAGCCTCCTTCCCTCAAAGGCAGTATTATCTACAAATGCTGGGCAGGATTACAGGCACCTCTATTTGTAATGTCATTTGTTAGTAACTGAACATCCTTTAGTTCAAGAAAGTGCTTTAAAAGAATGATGATGGTTCATGTCTCTATAGGTGAAAAAAAATTAAAAGTCCAACAGATATTACTTCCTTAAATCTTGATTTTTAAGAGTTAATACTTCCAAGTATGACATTAGATAAAATTAGACAGGTTGACAAACAGCCTGTGCTGACATGGGTGTGGGTGAACTGGCCCAAGTTTTCTGGCAACATCTGACGAGGCTCTGATGCACCTTCCTCTAGCTCCTGTCAACTTCCAGCTGAACTCTTCTTATCCCAGCTACAGTAAGGGAAACTGAAGTTCAGGACAGGGTGGCAATGCGTCCGAGGCCACGTGGCCAGTGCGTGTGGGAGCCAGGACGTAACAGCAAACTAAGCAAGCAGGCACCTGAGGGACACCTGCGGAGACTGGTGCACCTTCTTCCCGGTTCCCCCGAGGACCCACCCTCCAAACACACCTCACAAATCTGAGCCAAGGTTCCTGCATTGGCCAAATGCTTGTGATAGGACAGAGCTGACAACTGGAAGGTCCTTAAGCAGGGGGTAGTTCTGTCTGCCACCGTCCCCTCTAGTCGGCTTTTACAGCAGACACAAATTCCAGCTTGTGAACACAGAAGGCGACTGTGCATGCTGCCAGCAGGGGCTCACCACGCACTCGGAAGGGAGGGGTGGGGAAGGCCAGCCCACCTGAGCTGCAGAGGGGGTGAGCGGAGGGTGCTCCCACTCCGTGTTCTCACAGCCCCCTTGGCCTCCCTCCATCGCCAGCGCATTTCCCTGCCCCCTCAAGATGAGGCCCTTGCTGGAGGGACCACATAACACCTCTCTTGTAGATCTAGTGCCAGCTGAGCCTGGCTCGGAGGAAGCACCAATATGTGCTGACAAATACACGTCCTCAGACTGAATGAGCTCCCCACCCCCACCTGCCCCAGACCCTATCAGTTTTTTTCTGGTACTATCAGAGCACCCACTCCACCAAGCACAGACTTAAGTACCTTCATGTATTAATTCCTCCCACTCTCAAAGGGGATCTGACCGGTCTCCCCAGTGAGGCATGGAGCCTCTGAACAGTCCAGGCACCTGCCTGAGGCCACTGGGAGCAGGATGCTGGGAAGTGGAGCATACAGGAAGCAGCATAGTGGATCCTGAGACCAAAGGCCAAGAGCCCACCTGGACAAGGAGAAGTCAAGTGGGGATGGGGCAGACTATCACAAAAACTGACAGGTTAGATGCCTGACACCTTGCTCAGCCTTTTCAAATACACCTCAGACCAACCTTCTCTGGGTAGAATGTTGCAGAGGAAGAAGCTAAGGCCCCTGACTACAGCCACATCACCAGCAAGGTGCAAGGCCTGGGTCCAAACCTGGGTTTTCCACCCAGAAAACAACTTCTTCCTGCCCACCCCACAACAAGGCAGTCAGGGAGGACTGAGAAAGATGATGTTTAAATCACCCAAGAGAACCACTTCAGTGAAGGACTGCCTAGCTCTCTCACCACAAGGCTTTCTGGCAGCCTGGGGATCCAACCTCCTTATCCCGGAGTGTTAATCACATAGAAGACACAAGACTTCATCCACGACAAACACCCACAGACCTACAAGCCAATTGCAGGGAAGGGCCTGGGAGGGCAGCCAGGACAGGAAGCGGACAAGAGAAGCACTGTACCCCAGAGAAGTAACCAGTGGGGTGGTCAGGAGCTGAATGTCCCTAGACATGGGGAGGGATAGTGGGGTACCCTGGCCAGCTGCAATGGCCACATGCAAGGCAAGCCCCCGACTTGGCCCTTTCCCGGCCTCGGGGCCTATACGGAGGACGCTGAAACCGCTGAAGGCAGCTGCGCCCAGAGACGGGAAGTGATGTGCCTGAAGATGATGAAGACCCAGATTTGGTCTTTCCCAGTCGGTCACTTGCATCCATCCCAGTGCCCCCAACTCCCCCCACCCCGGGAAGCCAAACACTGCAGAGAACGCCAACCCACCGTGCCCGAGAAAGACCTGCCATCAGGGACAGACAGGCTGGCCACACCGCAGACCTTGCCGAGAACACCAGGGTTTCTAGAACGCACACTGCCCACCACTCCTGGGGCCAGCCGCCCACCGCAGCGCCGCCTCCCGGCCGGCCAAGCACACTGACCCTGCAAGTCCCGGTGCTGGCATGGCCAGCCTGGGGTCAGGGGTCGGCTCGGGGGTCGACTCGGCCTGGGGTCAGGGGTCATTTGGCCTGAGTTGGAGACCAGCTCGGGGGTCGCCTTGGTCCCAGTCAGCAGCCAGCTCTGGAGTCGGTGCCGGGGTCAGTCCGGCCCGAGTGAGAGGTCCGGGTCGAGGGTCGGGAGTCGGGACCCGTAACGAGAGGGTGTGGCGCCGGCCGCCCTTGCCCTTTACCTCCTTGAGCTGCTCCATCTCGCCGCGGATGGCCTCGTAGTCCACCTCGAGCTCCTCGAATTGCAGTTTGAGTTGGTGCTTCTCCTCAAGCACTGCCAGCCCGTACTCGGCCGCCTGGATCTTCTCACGCGTGGTCTCGGCCAGCTCGTGCGACAGCCGCTTCACCTCCGCGCGCAACCATTCCGGCTGCGCCTCCATCACCAGCCTCGCGTACTCCTCTTCCTCGGACGGCGCGGACATGGTGGCCACGGCTGGGGTCGCGCCACTCCCTCCGGGGCTCAGGCCGGGGTCTCGTCCGCCGCCGCCTCCGTCTCCACCGCCGCCGCCTCCGTCTCCACCGCCGCCGCCGCCGCCGCCGCCGCCTAGCCCGACTGCTCCCCGGCCGCCGCCGCCGCCGCCACCGCCGCCGCGCAGCCGCACTGAGTTTGCTACCGCGCGGGGCACTGTGGGGGCCACAGTCCCGCCGGCGGTAACTACAAGGCCCGTAGCGCCCCGCGCCCGTCTTCTCTAGCCCTTGATTGGCCTTGAGCCCCGCGTTAGGCGGCCCCTCCGAATGCCGTAGCTTCCGCCACGGCTGCGCGGTGCGTTGTGGGGATCGTAGTCCTTGCGCGCCGACTACGAGGCCCGTCGTGCCCCACGCCCGCCCGCTCCCGGCCGGGATTGGCCCACGCAGCCTCCGTCGCAGAGCCGGAAACCCTGGTGTTTTCTGGTGTCCTCCTCGGTCCTGCGAGGCAGCGGTCTGGGGGACGCGGGGTCGCCTAGGAGGACGCGACCTTCGCTGGGCAGGGGGTGGGTGGAGCAGGACTCCGATCCGAACCGCCTGGAGCACTGTGGGGACTGCGGGCCGTGTGGCGATGGGGACCGGAACCTGAGGGTTCATACTGGCGCGGCCAGCCCAGGACCTGTCCCCTGGGGGAAATAGTCAAATCGCTAGCGAAAAGAGGCGCCTTCGCCCCAAGTAAATGCCAAATGCCAGACGTAGACTTCAGTGCATCCCCATGGTTAGATTAGGTTATGCGCTTTGACATCAGTATCACGAGCTGGTTCTGATCACATGGCTTGGGTGCTGCTGGGTATTCTTTGTTACTACTATCCTGTGAGAAGACAGTTGAGACTGCAAATATCCCGTCACTCCTCAAGCTTTTAAAATTTTTATTGGGGCGTACTTGATTTATAATATTGTATGAATTTCAAGTGTACAACATAGTGATTCACAGTTTTTAAAGATATATTCCACTTACAGTTATAAAATATTGGTGACGTTCTCTGTGCTGTACAATATATCCTTGTAGCTTAACTTTTTATACATAGTAGTATGTACCTATTAATCGCTTACCCCTAACTTGCCCCTACCTCTGTTTCTCCGCACTGGAACCACTAGTTTGTTCTCTGTATCTGTGAGTCTTTCTGTTTTGTTATATTCACTAGTTTGTTTTATTTATTTTTTTTAAGTCCACATAAAGATAATAACACACATTTGTCTTTCTCTGTATTATTTCACTAAGCATGATATGCTGAAGGTCCACCCATGTTGTTGCAAATGGCAAAATTTCGTGTTTTTTTTCTGACTGAGTCCATTGTGTATGTATACCACATCATCATTATCCATCCAGCTGTTGATGGACGTTTAAGTTGTTTTCATGTCTTGGCTATTGTAAATAATGCTGCTATGAACATTGGGGTGCATGTATTGTTTTGAATTAGGATTTTTGTTTTCTCTGGATATATACCCAGGAGTGGAATTGCTGGATCATACGGTGGGTTCTGTTTTTAGTTTTTTGAGGAATCTCCATACTGTTTTCCATAGTGGCTGCACCAACTTACATTCCCACCAACAGTGTACAAGGGTTCCCTTTTCTCCAAACCCTCTCCAACATTTGTCATTTGTGGTCTTTATGATGATAGCCATTCTGTTAGTTGTGAGGTGATATCTCATTGTGGTTCTGATTTGCATTTAGTTGATAATTAGCAATGTTGAGCATCTTTTCATGTGCCTGTTAGCCATCCAAATGTCTTCCTTGGAAAAATATCTATGTAGGTCTTCAGCCCATTTTTTAAATGAGGGGTTTTTGGTTTTTTGTGTTTTTTTGATATTGAGTTGTATGAGCTCCTCAAACTTTTAACCCACTAGTTTTCATTGGTATTTCTTGCCTACATGAATGATTAGTGTACTATTTCTTTTCTATTTGCATAGTTCTTTCTCCATTTACTAGCTTTGTACTATAGGGAAGATATTTCGTTCATTAGTGTATGGTCTGTAGATTCTTATTTTACTTAATGAGTTACAATCCATTACTCTCCTTATTCACTTAGATGCTCAAATGTGGCAGATTTGGCCAGTGGGAGCTCCGTTATCTCTGTGTCCTTTCAACATGTCAAAACTTTTGACCATTTTCTTGCTTTCTGGTGAAGTTGTCCCAGAATCACGTACTCTCTGTGTCCCAAACCTGCAGTCAGCTGTTTCTCCGAGGAGCCTTGATTCCTCTTAGTGGTTTAATGTTTTATTTATATGAGGAGAATATGTCATAATTTTACTTGTCAAATTAAAAACTAATTTCTAGGGCATTCAACAACAGTAGGAGTAGGATGCCAAATCAACCTGTCTGTCTGTCCTGGTTTTAGCACTGAGAGTCCCAGATTTTGGGTAACCTTCAGGCCTGGGCACACCATTCAATCTAAGGGGGAGAGATCCTAGGGAAAAGAACGGAAAAGACACTGCCTTGTTTGAGTGAAGTTAACATAAGAGGAAGGACTGATGCTCTGAGAATTGGTGGCCCCTTCTGACCCAAGCTGGCCAAACTCCGAAATCCCACCCGACTCCAGGCCTTCAGATGGGGCTGGCCTGAGGAGACAAGGGGGAAGGCTGTGGGAATCTGGTACAGGCATTGACCACAGAGCTTGGAACTTGGAGACAGGGTGGTGGTGGAAGGCGACAGGCTAGGACTCTTCCAGGTGCTGGGGACAGAGGGCCTGCCACTGGGGGAGTCATGGTGGGTGACAGTGTTGGGAGATAGGCATCAGGAAAGGATTCCCTGAGGAGGTGAAACTGAGTGGAGACCCAAAGGATGCACAGGAATTGGCTGGTCAGGGTGCTTGGATAGGGGACTGGCAGGGACAAGAGAAGCAGGGCCGCTTTTGCTGGGCTGCAGCTGGGCCTCCAGCACTGCCGGGCACCTGCCCTGTGTCCCCTCGGTGCGTCCTCACAACACCCCAGGAGGTGGGAACTGTGTTTTACAAATGAGAAGACAGGCTCAGGGCAAAATCCTCAGTATCACCTTTGACTTCGTACACCTGTCATCAGACTTGTAACTAGCAAACGACAGACCTCCTAGCCTTGGCCTCCTGCCCTCCCGACTACCTCCTCTGTGGCTCGAGCCCCATCACCTCCCACCCAGACTATTGTCGCTTTCCGCCAAACCCCTCACCCTATCTTTTCTCTCACAGCAGCGGAAGGATCCTTAGACCCGGAGCAGATCACACCCCCTCTGCTCATAACCCCTTCTTTAAGTACTTTCAAGCTGCTGTAGCAACACCATGATCAGGAGGCTTATAAGCAACAGACATTTATTTCTCAGGGGGCTGGAAGTCCAAGTTTACGATGCTGGCAGATTCAGTGTCTGGTGGGAGCCCGCTTCCTCTTCCTTCGCTGTGTCCTCCCATGGCAGGAGGGGTGAGGGAGCTCCCTGGGGGGCGGGGGTCTGTCAATGAAAATAAACAAAAAATAATCAATAATAAGAATAGATGAATTTTACTTGAGCCAAACTGGGGACTCTGACCCAGAAGCCAGCTTCCCAGATTATTATGAGAAACTGCTCCAGAGAAGCATGGGTTTTAAGCACAATTTCATATCTTATCAGAACAAAGAACATGAAACAGGTGTACATTTCTTTAAGGTGTCAAAAAAAAAAAAAAAGACCACGTACACAGCAAGTCAGTATGGCCTTGTCACCTGGGGAGGGAGTCTTACCATCAAAGGAGTACCCGCATTGGCGTCCCCGGGCAGAGACGCGTTTAATCCTTATTTTTAACATGGATATTCCTCACTTCTGGTCAATGTGCTCTTTTCTTTAATAATTAAAGTAGATGTACAATGTGTTCTTTTTTTGTGGCGTTGTTAGGTTTTATAGGCTTGGTATTTCATATGCTAATGAGAAGGAGGATTATTCCAATTACATTGCAGAAGGGGCAGGGATTTCCGGGAGTCAGGCCCCCTGCCCATTTTTTGACCTTGTATGGTCAGCCGAGGAACTGCCCCGGTGCTTGTGAGTGTGCCATGAGTCCCAAGGTCTACTGGAAGTCACATCTTACCCATCTCGGTTCTAACCTGTTTGTCCTGTCCTCAACTGCTGTGTCATTCCTTCAATGGTTATGCCCTGACCCCTTCCCTCCTGTCTCATTCCCTCCTTAGAGATCTGACTCCCATATTCTTTCGGGGAGCAGAGGGACAAGGACCAGTCTTCTGTAGCTGCTTCAGGACTGAGTAAGGGCGTTGACTGGAGTAAACATCTCTGGATGCCTGAGCTAGGGGGCCCAGGGACAGGACAGATGGTGACATGGCTGGAATCCTCGTACAGTCATAATCTTGATGTGGAAGTGTTGTAACTGCTTCCATAGCCTTCTTGTGACTATTCTTGAAGATGAAGCCCTTTTGCAACAGCACCAGAGTCCAACAGTAACTCTCCATAAATGACAAAAGACTTAAGAAGGTGTGGTTAAATACCAGATTGCAATGTAATCAGCAAAGAAGCTTGGTCACAATTACTGGAATTATGACTGACTACACTTAACATACCAGATAATCCTAGATAATTTGCTATTTCTCCAAGATGCCTCAGGGTTTGTCTTCCACAAACCTCCCACAATTTTCTGTATTTATATTATTTTGCCCCTTATTTTCTTTTCCTTTCAGAAACAACAGCTTTAGGACAAAATCTGCTTTCTTTTCCCTTAACAAAATGCAATTCCATTCCTCATACCTTCTTTTACTGAAAACACAGATCTTACTTTCTGGCACCCTGAAATGTTTCCCTTACATTTAGTAGCTTTAGTTTTACTTTCCCTCCTAGGTACAGCAGGAGTATTATACTTACCATTGATGACTCTAAAGACATGTCTGTATTAATCAAACCAACAAGCTTAAGCTAGCTTCAATATCAGATATCAATTCAGTACTGAATATTTTCCAGATCACATGAACCTGAAATTCACTCTGGCCACTTATGTTTATATTTCTATTTACATAAGCACTTAATTTCCTTTAGCCAATTAACTAGTGCTCTTTTACAGATTAATTTTGGCAAAGCCACATATCTATCACACACATATAGATACATACAAACACACAAACACAGAGATCGCATAGTTCCCATTTGCCATGAGTCATGTCCAATAATGTAAGACTCTTCAATGACAAGAGATTGGATTCAAAATGGGTTTCCAGCAGATGGAATAAATAAAAGTCACATGTCTAGATGGCCTAACACGTTTTATTAATATTTATGGAAAAGACACATGATTTCCATCCGTCCTTGACAAGTTCCAAATTATTTACCCCCTTTCTCGAAATTTGCATTTTCTAAAGATAGTGAGATAAGCGTTCCTGGTTTTCTCCAGGAACATGCATCTCAAAGGCTTGAGAAGAAAAGCAAGTTGCTCCTAGGTGTGGGTGGGGAGGGCTATGTATGACCTCTGTATTTTCTGCTCAATTCTGTTGTGAACCTGAAACAGCTCTAAAAGAATAAAGTCTATTAAAAAGAAAGAAAGAAACAGTATTGGATATCTGGTGGACAAAGACATGACCACTTTAAATAATGCCATATTAGCAGTCGGAGTCCTGGTACCTACAAACTCTGTACAATAACCCTGCGTGACCCCTGGAAAAGGAGAATTGCTTGCTTGCTGGAGCGTTTACACAGACTGGAGCTCTTGGCAAAAGCACATGAGTGCCACCCAGTGGTGATCATAGGAATTTTTGGACTGAAAGTAGAAATACCCACAGTATGTTGTGTGGTATTAGAGACACACTCTGATAAAGAAGGCAGTGGCCAGAAGCATTCCATAATAATACGGAAATGGTTTATACAGGAACGTGTTATGAGAGAATGCAAAGAAGTACTCATAATATTCATGTGCAGGTGGCCTTTTTTCCCTGTAGGGCAGCTTTGGAACCATGAGTAGCTGCAACTCTCTATTGACTAATAAAGAGCCATTTGGTTTACAAATGGCAGCACCAAGGTGGACGGACAACATCTTGGTTTGAAGGTCAGTGCACTGCAATTGAGTAATGGAAAAACTCTAGTTGAAGAACAAATCAACTCAGTGTGTTGAATTTCATGCTGTTTTCTTGCTGTGATGAAATAATTTTAAAAAACAGGTGATAAGAGCCTTTCAGTGTGGCTTTTACTGACTGGTGGGCAGAGGCCAATGGCCTTGCCATACAGCCTGGCAGAAGGGCCATGGAAAACTAAGTAAGATGGTGAGCCCAGGGTCACATTCAGTACATCAGCCATGATGGCCGGAAAATGGACCATTAAAGGATGTTCATGTAGCACATGGCCCCATGAAATTACGCTGGGAATCAAAGGGGCACATTAAAGCCAGCTGTGTCGATGCCCTTTGGAGACCCCACATGCAGCTGCAAAGTAGACAGTATGAGACCACTGCCAGGGGTCCCAGGGGGTATAAATGAGTCCTGACAGGAATAGACACTGACTCTGGACTGGCCTTTGCTCACCTTGTAGCAGATGCAAATGTTCAAAGTACCATAAAGGGACTGAAAAGAAGATGTCGTACCCATTTCAACTGCCAAGTCATAGGAACACCCTTTATGACCCACCTAAGCAAAGAGATACCTTGTTAAGTGGACACGTCATGTTACGTAGCATCCTCAGAGCAGTGATTTAATAGAGAATTGGTAATTCTGTACCTGTGTAACCCATCCCTCTATGAAAGGAAGTGAACTGAAGGAGAGGCACTTGCTAGGCTAATATTGCTGCTCAGTTTGGGCCAGTGTAGTGGTGGAAAAGTTTGGGTTGAAACCAATGACAGATAGAAGGTGAACTAGTAGTTGAGCGCAAAGAAATAAACACATCAAAGGTTATGCAACAAGGGAAATCCAACATTACCTTGGTGCCTCGAGGTAATCTCAGTCCAAAAGAACGATAGTGTCGCTTAGCACAAGTATACCAGATGTCCAGGAGGGTGAACCTGTATGTTTGCTCTAGGAACCTGACAAGGTCACGTGGCAGTCTGTAAGCCCAGTTGACATCCCGCAGGAGGACATCATGGCCACGTGATACATTGGTGAACAGGATCGATTCTCGATGGCTCAGTGGAATTCCAGGGATGCGCCGGTATCTTAACTCCTCCTTCTCAGGTTGTGTCTACTACAGAGAATATCACCAGTGAAGGAACTTTTGGAGATTACTCCTTACCAGGCCTTCAGGCCATGTGGCATTTGGCTTCCAGCAGACTGATTACTGTGTAACTACAAACCTTAACAATCGAATGCTTGGAGAGGTCCCTGGTTTTCATGGACAAAATACAGCAGCGGCACACCCGACATAACAGTGTTCAGTGCACAAGTACATACCATCCTTTCCCTGGATGGAAAGCTGCTAGACAGAACAGGAAAAACCAGTGGGTTCCTGACGGTGTTAAAGCAGTGGTAGTCACGTGGTGGGTTCAGATTCCCCTGGGAAACAGGTCCACTGTGAACAGAAAAGACGATGGGAGGCTTCATGGCATACTCAGACTGAAGAATGTATACATGTGACCACTGCTCATCTAACAATACTATGAGGACCTGGCATTTTTGGATACAAAACACGTATCCTTATTGCGCTCAGAATATTAGTCCACAATGGCAGCAACGTTCCTGCTGGATTAACCGGTGGTGGCCCACAGACAGAACCTGGAGGAAGGTAAGTGATAGAATTCAGTCTGGAAAGATCATGAGGCTTTCGTGAAGTGGGCTGGGCAGAGTTAGTTAACAAATAATGCTGGATAATGCTAGGACCCAGCTTTGGGAAAAGGCTGAAACTGGACCCAATGTGGCCTCTTGACAATTTTATTTCAGATGGAAACCAAAGTAGCCATGGGGCAGTGACCCTCCATCCTGGCTGCTGAGGCCTTGGGGCACACCTAGGGAAGCCTTATGGACCATCAAACTTGAGACGTTCACCGGGGCACTTGTAAATTACACTGATACAACATGCCTGCCCTTGACCACAGAATAGACCGGAATAAGACACATCCTGTGGTACAGTTAGCAAGGGAAAGAATTAAGTCTGAATCCCACCTGTGTTCCTGTGGGAGGGAAGTGATGTTTGTTGTATAAAAACACACAAGGGACATCGGCCAAGATGGCAGAGTAGAAAGATGCAGAGCTCACCTCCTCTTACAGGCACAGAAAAATTACAACTATTTATAGAGCAACCATTGGTGAAAAAGATCAGAGCCTATCAGAAAAGACCTTCTGCAACTAAAGATAAAGAAGGAGACACAATGAAAGGCGTAGAAGGGGCAGAGTTGCAATGTAGTCAGGTCTTACACTCCTGGGTGAATGACTCATAAATGGGAGCACAATTACAACTGCAAAGGCCCTTCCAGAGGAGTGAGGGGCCCCAACCTGGGGATCCTGCGCTGGGAAGGCAAGCCCATGGAAGGTTTGGCTTTGAAGGCCAGTGGCGCTTACTTCCGGGAGTCCCAGAGGGTGGGGGGGATAGTGACTCGATGCTTAAAGAGCCCACACACATACGTGGTCCAGGACCCAGGGCAGAAGCAGTAATGTGTCGGGAGCCTGGGCCAGACCTGCCTCTTGATGGGAGGAGTCTCCTGGAGAGGCATGAGGCAACTGCCGCTTACTCCGGGGCCATGGACACCAGCAGAAGCCATTTTTTTGGAGCTCGTTCTGTGATGGAGACGCTGCTGCTGGCAGGTGCCATTTTGGAATCTCCCCTCTAGCTTATCAGCCTCGGGACCCAGCCCCAACCCCTCCCCCGCAATAGCCTGCAGGCACCGGTACTGGGACAGCTCATGCAAAGCAACTAGCCAGGTGGGGACACAGCTCCATCATCCAGCAAACAGGCGGCCTTGAGACTCCCTGAGCCTAGAGCTGCCCCTGGACGTGGCCTTGGCCACTAGAGGGCCCAGGACCTAGCCCCACACACCAGCACACAGGCATTAGATCTGGGGCCCCCAGAGACCCGCAGCCTTACCCACCAGCAGACAGACTCCAGCCACAGGGCGAATACAGCCCCGCAACCTGTGGACCCAGCCCAGCCACCAGCAGGCCAGCACCAGCCCTGGGACCAACACAAGCCTGAGAACACGGTGGGCCCCACACCAGCTGTGTCAGGATCCAGCCCCACCCAAGAGCAGTGCAGACCAGCTCTGGAACCCCTGGGCCTTGCAGCCAGATCCCAGGACCTGGCTCTGCCCGGCGGTGGGCAGCCTCTAGCTCCTGGATCTGGCGTCACCTACCAGTGCATTATTAGCGCTGTTAGATGAGTGCTGGGGGCCAGGACCCCAGCCCCTCTCCTCATTTTCTAGTCAGGGCGGCTGCAACTCACATAGTCATCAGGCCTCTGTGCTCTCTTGAGAGGGTCCTACGTCAGGCTGAATGCTCTGCTGTCACCATCTGTGATCTTAAAACTTTCATCTTTGAACATGTCTTAAAAGTGAAGGCAGATGGGACAATGGTGCATTCATGGGGACCCTGATGGTCCTACCACCTACCAGCATCCTTCTTCCCTAGAACAGGCTCTTTCTGGTGCCCAGGCCCTGCCCAGCCTCCCCTGTCACCTTCTACCTGGAGCAGCGACAGGTCCCTTTGGCCAGGGAGGCTGGATGCAGGTATGGGAGGGTTGGGGTCAGATATGCACACGCTGGGGTGTCTGGGGGCAGGGGGGTGGGCAATGCTGCATTAATTCAGGCTCTGAGTGTGGCTGAGATTTAAAGACACCTCAGATGATGGCTATGGGTAATGGAGAAGCCCCAGTTTCCTCAGAGACCCCCAAGAAGGCAGGAGGGCGGCACAGGTGCCCATGAAGGTCTGTACCCTTGTGCATGCCTTGAGCCCACGTGCAGTCCCTTGGCTGGCTCTGAGCTCGGGACCCTCTCTTCCTCCTTCCAACCTTCCTGGGCCCAGCTTGCAGCACCCTCTGTCAGGAATGAGCTGCAAACTGCAGATAGTATGAATCTGTATCACTTTGGTGAGTTAAATGCTCTTATATTGGCATTTAAAATCGGCATTGCACACTATAAAGATTAACGGTACAAGTCATGCTAAGTATTTAAAATTTAAATTTTTCTTTATTATGAATGAAATTAAATAGCAAATATAAGGCAGGATGACAAGTCAAGAGAGAGACCATGGAGGAAAGGAAAGAGCTCTGCAAGGCCCGCTTCAACAACAGGCCCGCGCTTGCATTCTGCCCTGGGCCCTGCAAATCGCATGGCGCGTCCTATTCTTGCCCATGGTACCTGGCAGAGACCAGGGTCCTGGGAATGTTTGCCGAATTAAATTGAACTTGGTGTAAAAGTCTCGTACAGCCATAATTGAGCCAGCCCTGCCCTCGGCCCAGGGAACCGGATGCCTCCCCGAACCTTGGCAGGATGCAGCTGCCCCAGCCCAGGGGTCTGCAAGCAGGCACAAGGGGTGTGTCGAAGAGGGTTGCCTCTGGGAACTCAGTGGGGTACCATTTGCA
The DNA here is from genome assembly GCF_048564905.1 of Vicugna pacos. Classification (NCBI taxonomy): domain Eukaryota; kingdom Metazoa; phylum Chordata; class Mammalia; order Artiodactyla; family Camelidae; genus Vicugna; species Vicugna pacos. The sequence continues at coordinate 2,457,317 of NC_132990.1, forward strand.
AGGATGCAGGAAGGTGGCTTTTCCCTGGGACTGACCTGGCAGGAGTGAGTCCAGGTGGGTGCTGTCACCTCCAAAGCCATCTTGGCAAAGGCGCTTTGGATGGAGTCGGCTCCCTGTGGCTCTGTCAGGAGGGACCAAGCCCAAGAGAACAGCCTTCTGTTAGCCAGAGAGAAACTTAAAATAAAAACCAAACAACGAATCAGTTTCTATTACGTTTAGAAGTCTTCAGGGGAAAAAGAGAGCCTGTCGGAACATAAAGCTGGCCCAGATGGAATTTAGGCCCACGTGGGAATCATGTGGTCCTATAAAATCTTTTCCACTAGGGTTTGAGACATCCCTCTCTCAATGGGTCACATTTACTTCGGGTTTTCTTTTGAGAACAAACTCGTTCCAAGGCTGCAGTGCCCGTGCCCCACTCCCAGGCCAACCACTCTCCATCCCCAAAGACAACACCAACCTGAACTCGCGTTCCCACAGCCCATGCTTTTTCTTCTTCAGCGTAAGTGCAAGTTACCGTTTCTAAGTTCACCCGAAGGGCTTCAGTATGTAAAGCCTGGAACTTGCTTTGCTTATTCAATGGCGAGTTTGCTAACTCGTCCGTTTTGACATGCGTAGATTTAGTTCATTCCTTTTCACTGTTGTATTGCATTCATTCCATTGCATTAATATACCACGATGCACTCATTTCTCCTCCAAGTTACGGGCACCTGAGTTTTGACAATTTAAAACAGTGCTTCGGTGACTCTCCCTGTACCAGTGGCCCTTTTAGCAAGTGCCAGATCATCTGCTATTTTACTGTTATTTACAAGGGATGCCAACACCACAAGCACTTCAAAAAATTTAAATTAGCCAAAGGCCATTCAAAAATTGTTATGCCAGTAAATTTGCAAAGCTAGACGAAATAGACAAGTAGCTAGACAAACAGAACCACTAAACCGACTCCATAAGAGATATTCCTGAATAATCCTATAACCACTAAATAAATGAAATCAGTCATTAAAAATCTTCCCATGCAGAAAAAAATAAACCCAGTACAGTTTGACCAGAAAGTGCTACCAGACTGGGAAGAAACCCATAATTCCAATGCTTCACAAACTTTCCAGCATATACAAAAGGAAGAAACACTCCCTGCTCATCTGATGAGGCTAACATAAGCTTAATGCTAAACTCTGACAAATCCCACATAATTGGCCTTATATGGGAAAGGCAAATTACAGACCGATCTTCTCATGAACAAAGTTGCAACACTCCGAAAGAGAACACTAGCCAGCCGAATCCAGCCGTGCATAAGAAAGATAAAACAGCATGACTGAGTTGGGCTCGCCTGCCCAGGCTTACAGAGCCGCGCCTGGCTGGTACCCGGTTTTCATGTCGCATGGGTATATGCTAGGGCATTTCGGTCTGTTCCACTTGTCCTCTGTCTACGTCAGTGCTAACACCTCGTTACTATTTATAATACATCTTAGACTCTTGTAAGCACGTGTTCCCCTGCCATATTCCCTCCAGAGTGTCTCGGGGAGGATCCTTCCCACTTCTCCAAGCTTATGGCGGCTCCGGGAGTCGCATGGCTCGTGGCCGCATCACTCCAATCTCTGCTTCCATCCTCACATGGTCTTCCCCCGGTGTGTCTCTGTGCCTTTCTCTACTTCCTCTGGAAAGGAAACCAGTTATTGGACTTACAGCCCATCCTAAACCAGGATGGTCTCATCCTGAGATGCTTCACTCCATTACATCACCGTCCTGTGAAAGGACCCTCGGCAGAGTCGCTGGGTCCCAAAGAGAAATCCTAAACGCAAAGCCATTTCTGCACCTGTGTCTTGCCTTAGTGCTGACGGGGACGTCAGGGAAGCCACTGTCATGGCCGAAGCCACCTTTGAAGTGTGCAAATAGAAGCACGCTTCCAGCTGTAGGAAGGGTTGTTTTTCACAACTGAGAGAGAACAGAAACTCCAAGTACTTGGTGACCTCAGAAACCGCAGAAGCCACCTCGGCTCTCATCCCCGCCGCTCTCACTCTTCCTTTCCACACCTCTGTCTCCCTCACCCTCGGGGTTTTGTGGCCAGGGTCACTGTACATCCCTGTACATCTGCTGTTGAATGTCCCAGCAGTGGGAAGTGCATTGTTCCCTGCAGTTTGAAGACATCCCTGGGGGAAAGGATGGAGGATCATGGTGGAGGGAGGAGGAGTTAATGCTGCCCTCGGGCTCTGGGTGGGAGGGTCCTGCTCTGCAGCCACCCCTCCCCCCGCACAGAGATCCCAGGCCCCATCTAGCTCTTGGGATGAACTTGTAAGAGGTCTCTGTGGTCAGGGTGTATTCACTACACTGGAGGCAGGGCGACGGCCTCCTTCTCACAGCAGCCTTGCCAGAGTAAGATTACCCCATGATCCCCACTCTGCAGACGCAAAGCTGGAGGCTCAGAGCACGGGGACTTGTCAGAGGCCGTACAGTGTTCGGGATCGGACCCCAAGGGGAACGCAGGTCGTGTGTGCACTGCTGCTTCTCCCGTGGCCCTCCAGCCCTCAAGGGCCCGTACTCCAAGTCTGAACTCCTGCCCTGTCTCTGGCAGGCAGGCCGCATGAAGTTTCCAAAAGCCCAGATGCCATGAGCACCTTCTTATTCCACAAGCACCCTGTCTGCCACGTGCCGCATTCTAGGGAGGCAATGTGATCGAGTGGAAAGAGCTGGAGTTGGACCATCCAGGCTTTATCACATGCGAGCGGCTGAGTTCTTCTCTCTAAGCTGACAACCATCCTAGAGGGCCAGGCAGGGGGACTTTGTGCCAGTGGCTTACTGAGGAGGGCTCTCTGGAGGAAGTAGTGCAGGATGGCATGGGAGAAGGAGCTGGGCCAGGCTGGGGTCTCTGCTAAGGTCTAGCCTCAGCCTGATTCACGGGGTACGGGAGAGTGACTGGTATCACACGGATACTCTGGAAGCCTTCGGGCAAGGTCTGTGGACAGGTGAGGTGTAAGCGGCCAGCACTCTGAGGGACGCTGGCTGGGGAAGGGAATCTGGGCAGGGCCCCAAGCTAAAGGATCGCAGCTCCAAGTTCTCCTGGTTTGTGCTTTTTGATCCGGAGACATGCCCCCTGTTCAGTGGTGTGTAACAAATCTAGTGATTTGTAACAAATTACCCCAAAGTATAGTGGTTAAAACAACAGTAAACATTTATCGTCCCTCCAGTTTTTATGGGTCAAAAATTCAGAAGCATCTTGGCAGGTGGTTCTGGCTCAGAGTCTCTCGTAAGGTGCAGTCAGATGTTGGTCAGGGCTGCAGTCTCACCTGAAGACTTGACTGTGGTGGGAGATCCACTTCCAAGGTGATTCACTCCCTCACGGCCAGCTGGTGCTGGCTGTTGGCTGGGGGCTTCAGCTCCTCCCCACACAGGGCTCTTTTCAGTGTTGCTTGAGTCTCCTCATGACCTGGCAATGGCTTCCCCAGAATGAGTGATCCAGAAAGGAAAGGCAGAAGGTTTTTCTATGACCTAACCTCAGAAGGCACATCACCTTATTCCTACCACATTTGTTAAAATTGTCTTGTCTTATTTTTAAGTTTTTAAGCCATTTTGAGTTTATTTTGGGGTATGGTGTGAGGGAGTGTTCTAACTTCATTGATTTACATGCAGCTGTCCAATTCTCCCAACACCACTTCCTGAAGAGACTGTCTGTACTCCATTGTATATTCTTGTCTCCTTCATCAAAGATTAATGGACCAAAATTCTGTGGGTTTATTTCTGGGCTCTCTATTCTGTTCCATTGAGCCATATGTCTGTTTTTGTACCAATACCATGCTGTTTTGATTACTGTAGCATGCACCCCAGTGTTCACAGCAGCACTATATACAATAGCCAAGACATGGAAACAATCTAAATGTCCACCGACAGTTGACTGGATAAAGAAGTTATGGTAGATTTATACAATGGAATACCACTCAGCCATGAAAACTGACAACATAACGCCATTTGCAGCAACATGGATGCTCCTAGAGAATGTCATTCTAAGTGAAGTAAGCCAGAAAGAGAAAGAAAAAAGCCATATGACATCACTTATATGTGGAATCTTAAAAAACAAACAAACAAAAAGGACATAAATGAACTTACTTACAAAACAGAAACAGACTCAGACACAGAAAGCAAACTTATGGTTAGCAGTGGGGAAAGGGGTGGGAAGGGATAAGTTGGGAGTTTGAGATTTGCAGATACTAACTACTATATATAAAATAGATAAACAACAAGTTTATACTGTATAGCACAGGGAACTATATTCAATATCTGGTAGTAACCTATAATGAAAAAGAGTATGAAAACAAATATATGTATGTACATGTATGACTGAACTATTATGCTGTACACCAGACAGTGACACAACATTGTAAACTGACTAGACTCCAATTTTTTAAAAAAAGTGAATCACTAAGCCCAACCCACACTCAAGGGTAGGAGGGCTCCTTCTATTGGAGAGAAGAGAGTCAAAGAACTGTGGATATATTTTAAGCCACCACAGGTGGCATTTCTAAGCCAATTTCTCCCCCAGAAGCCTTGACTCTGCCTAAGCTCCAGGATTGTAATTCCCTTTGGATAAGGACTTGGAGAAAGGTTTTTTGAAAAAATCTATCAACTATTTCCCCTCTTTCAACTTTTTTAACTTGGTAATAAGGTTGGACGTGTTCCAGCCATTGAGCAGTATCGAAGACCTTTTCTTTTAGGGTTTCAAATATGTAGGGTGATCTAAATCAGAGAAATGATGGGAACAATCATTGTTCCACCTGCACAAAATGACTCAGGGGTCTGCAGAGTGTGGAGTCGCCTTGCTCATCTTTGGCTCATCCTGTGTGTTCATTCGAGTCACAAGGCTCTGCTGTCTTTTAACTCATTTCATGAGTCTTGGTCTGAGATGCCTTAACTGTAAATGTTGAAGGGAGCTTTGATTCTAAAGGATCTTGTCAAGGCCACATGTTAGGTGCAATTTTAGGAGTAGAATTAGTTCACTGGGAGCTGCCCACAGAGCCTCAGCCCCTCTGGCATGGGGTTGGCACAGGCCGAGGCCTCTGCTCTGGGCACTGTGATGTGGGGTACATGTGACAGCGTCACCTCCAGTCGCCTAGTCCCTGCACTGGGCGGCCCAGTGTATATCTGGTGAATGTGTGTGCCCCCTGGGATGGGAGACTCTCCTCTTGGTGAAAGGATCATTTATGAATGAATCTAAGAGATGAAGGGAAGTTACTCACTGAGCACTTACTGCGTACCAGGTGCTTTGAAGAGGCGACACACATCAAGTCCTCCATAGTGATGGGACAGGGTCCAGGGGGCCGGTGGTCTCCACTTAAGGGGGAGGACTTAGAGGGGAGGGCTGTGCTGGGGGGGTACGGGCCCCTCCACAGCTGGCCCACAAGCAGGTCAGTAGGGGAAGGGGTGGGATGGGGTGCTTACTGCAGCAGGCACTGGGCCTTCCAGATGCCAATTCATATGAGTCTCCCACCTGCCCAAGCAGCACAACAAGGGGCAGAGCCAGGGTGGGAACCCCAGAGGTCCCCCTGGGCCACCCTCAGAAACTGGCCTATTACCTTTCTTCTGACCCGGAGTCATGAAACTGGCAGGCCTCCACCCTCCCTTGGTGTGAAAAAATGAGCGTACATCCCCAGGGGGCTGCCAGTCTCACTGGACCCATGTGGCTTCTCCCCGAGTGCTCACATCAACTCCAAGGTTAGGAGCATACCCATTTTCCAGACAGGGAAACTGAGGATTTCCTAAGGCTGTTGAACTCATTGATGAAGGGCTGGAGCTCAGGCCCAGGGACCTTCTGACAGCTTCGACAGTGAGTCTTTGTTGTGGCAGCTCTGTGCACAGAGCTGGGATGCAGCCTGGGTGAGGCAGGCAGGGCCGCGCTCATGGCCACAGAGTCCGCCAGAAACGCTGACAGCACAGGTCTCAGGGCACCTCCTTGTGGGTCCAGAACCCGGCCTCACTCCAGCCAGGAGCTCTTACAACACCTTCCCTTTCTCCACTCTCTTTTAGTCCCTCCCTGTCCTCCCCCACCTCTCCTCCCCCTCCTCCCTCCTCTCCCTCTCCCAGCTGCCCATCCTCCCTCCTGCTTCCCATCATGGTCAGGATGAATTTTAACCTCGCCTGTGTTCCCGTTGCGAAGTTTGGGTTGGTCCTCAGCTCTCACTCCGGGCCACCGCTGCAGCCTCCGCACTGGTCCCCTTGACCCATGCTCCTTTTCCTGTGCTCTGCTGATTACACCCTCATCCTTCAAAGCTCCCTGAAGCCTGTCCCCACCCAGTAGCCAGAAGCCTTTCAACCTGTAATTCATCTGTCCTCTGTACAGGGCCTTTCCATAGCTCTTAGAATAGAATCCAGATTCTTCCATGCTGACAAGGACTCCAGAACAGCCTCAGCCTTCTGCTCTGGTCTCAGCCATTTCTGTTCCTGCCTCAGGGCCTTTGCACCTGCTATTCTCTCTGCCTTCCCCATCCTCTGTAGGTCAGAGCCTCCGTCTCTTCTGAAGCCACCGTCACCTTTTCTTGTTTTATTTCCTTCATTGAACTTTCAAGCCTCCAGAAACGTTCTCGTTCATTTGCCTTTTCTGTGTCCTTCACAAGAATAAGAGCCCCACCCTTGAAATCAGAAACCTCCTCATCTGTCTGGTTCCTCATTTTCCTGCGGCCCCATTTCCTGACACAGGCTGGCTGAGGAGGAGGATGAGTGTGGGGGTAATGATTTCTGAAAGCCTCCGTGACCTCTTTTGCCAGCCCCGTTCCGGACTACTGTGATGACCTCTGACCTCAAAGCTGCATATGACCGCGATGGCCTCTGCTGGCCCTGGACCATCATTCTAGAAGCAGAAGCTCTTGCTGTGTGGAGTTCTTGGCAGTGTGTACAGCCTGGAGCTCAGAACTCACTGGTGCAGTGGCTGGTTAGTTTTATTACATCTGCCTCTCCATCTTCCAGGTGCCCACAGCCAGAAGGGCACATCACTGCTAGGGTATGGGCTCTGGAAAGCAAAACACCAAGCGACCAGAAACCCCACCCTGCCAAGAGCGAGGGCACTGACAGGTGTACAGCCTGCTCTCGGCCCAGCCCACCCATCCCAGTCCTCCCAGCATTGCACATCCCATGGACCATCCCCCTGGGGGCACCTCCTTTCTTCCCAGCCTCTCCTTCCTCCCCTGAGAGTTCAGCAAAGTCACACTCTTCACCCTGGCCTGGCCTTGGTGATGGTGATGATGGTGATGGTGGTGGTGGTGGTGACAGGTGTAGGAGGCCTTCTCAGGGCAGGCCTGTGCTCAGCATGCTCCTTTAGTCCCATGGCGCCCTGTGCTGGCTTCTAGTGTGTTCTGTCCACAGGGGTGGGGAGATGGGGGAAGCAGGATAGGGGGTGGGGCCCTGGGGAGAAGGAGAGGGGTGGGGGAAGGTCTGGCAGGCATTTCCTGCCAAGGCCTGCTCAACACTGCCCAGCCCCTTCTCACCCTCTCCTCCCCTCCTCTAGCCTCCTCCCCCTCCCCCCACTGCAAGAGGGCTGAGAAGGAGGGGTGGGTCCCTGTGAAGTTGAGGGGAGAGGGACCCAGAGAAACCAAGAAAGGAGAGAGCTCAGAGCAAGTCTACAAAGCCCCCACTCCCACCCAAGAACCCTTGAACCTGGCTGGGGGGGTGGGGGTAGGGCAAAGGGCAGGGATGGGGCTGGATTTGGACCCTGGTGGGCCACCCATTTTGAACTCAGTGACCTGGCATGATTTGTGACTTGTCTGAGAGCCATTCAGCCTCTGGAGGTTGTGAGGGTCCCCAGGTGGGGACACGTGGTGACTGTCATCCTGTGGGAGGACACATGATCAGTTATCTTGCCACCACTGAGGAGAGCATCCCTGGTGGGTCACCTCTGGCTCAGACAGCTCTGCGGTCTGGGACTGGGAGGGCCTCTAAGGTCAGGGAATCCTCACTTGTCCACACTGCCTGTCCAGCTGGACATAATCAGGATCACTGGGTCTCCCAGGCTGGCAGGGGACAGGCATGGCCATACCAGATCACTGAACATTCAGCCTGCTGCTCAGGCCCTGGGACACCACAGAGCTTACATTCTGGAATAGGTGGGAACCAAGCAGACAAAATAAGGCTAACTTTGTAGAGCCTGGGTGGAAATGAAACAGGGGTCTGGATGGGAGGAGTGGCTATAGGAGACCAGGGGTCAAAGGGCATCTCCCTGCCCAGCTGTGGGGACGAGCTGGTTGGCTGTGGCATGAGTAGGGGCAGTAGAAGCAATGACAAGGACAATTGGGTGTGACCTGGGCCCTGTGGAGGATCCAGTGTGGCTGCCCTGATGGAGAGGGATGGACTGTAAAGGAAGAAAATAAACAAACAAGATTGGATCAGATGGTGATGAGTGCTAGGAAGGCAAAAGAAGGTGATGAGTTCTGGGTGGGTGGGAGCCAGGATGGTCCCAGGAGGCCTCTGTGAGGGGACACCTGTGAACTGACACATGTGGCATGTCCTGCAAGCCTCCTTGCAGGGCATTCACACTCTAAGGTAGGAACACACAGGGCTCTTTGGGGGGACAGCAAGAAGGACAACATCCCTGCAGCAGAAGGGGTTGGGGAGGCTCACTGAGTCCCAGAAGGAAAGATCAGGTTGGTGGCTGGAGCCAGCTCACTCGGGGTCTCGTGGACCACGGTGAAGCGGGAGCGTGTTATTCCAAGTGGCATGGGAGCCATGGCAGGATTTTGAGGAAGGAAGGAATTTAAAAAAAAAAATCCCACTGCCCACCTTAAGAAACCATCACTAAACCCAAAGTAAACAGAAGGAAGGAAATAATAAAGGTTAGAGCAGAAATACAAGAAACAGAAAATAAGAGTAGAGAAAATCATTGAAACCAAAGATTGGTCCTTTTAAATGACCTGCAAAATAGATAAACCCATAGACTAAGGAAAGAAGAAAGAAAAATCAAATGACTAAAATCAGAAATGGAAGAAGGGATATTACTGCCAATCTTCGAGAATGAAAAAGACTATAAAGGCTTATTATGAATGATGGTACACCAACACGTTGGATGAGATGGACCAATTCCTAAGAAGACATTAACTACGAAAACTGACTCAAGGAGAAACAGGAAATCTGAATAGACCTCTGGCAAGTAGAGAGAGTGAATCAATAATCAAAACTGTCCATGTAGAAAAGCTCTGGACCTAATGGCTTCACTGGTGAATTCTACCCCAAATTTAAAGAATTAACATTAAACCTTCACAAACCCTTCAAAAAAAAAAAAACAGAATAGGAAGAAACAATTCCCATTTCATTCTGTGAGGCCAGAATTACCCTGATGCCAAAACCAGGAAAAAAAAATCAGAAAAAAACATAGCTACAGACCAACATCTCTCATGAATATAGAGTTGCCCATCCTTGGGGAATTGGTTCTAGGACACCCTCCCACCCACTACAGATCCAAAATCTGAAGATGCTTAAGTCCTGTATATAAAATGGTATAGTATTTGCATATGACCTACACACATCCTCCTGAATACTTTAAATCATCTCTAGATTACTTATAATACCTAATACAATGTAAAAGCTATGTAAATAGTTGCCGATGCAACAAATTCAAGTTTTGCTGTTTGGAACATTCTGTAATTAAAAAATTTCCATTCTCCATTGGTTGAATCCACTAATTTGAACCCAAAGATACGGAGGGCCAACTGTAGATTCAAAACATCCTCAATAAAAACCTTGTAAACAGAATCCAGCAGCACATTTAAAGGGTTATACACCATGACCAACTTAGATCTATCCCAGGAAAGCAGGTTGGTTTAACACCCAAAAATCAATCAACGTACAGTTGGTCCTCATGATTCGTGGATGCCATATTTGCATATCCACTTGCTTGTTAAAATTTATTTGTAGCCCCCAAATCAATGCTTGTGGCACTTCTGTGATCATTCACAGAAATGTGCAGAGCAGCTGAAATCTGAGTGGCCAACACACATGTTCCCAGCTGACGTCAAACAAGGGGACACTTTGCCTTCTTGTTCCAGCCCTCATACTGTAAACCCCTTTTCGATGTCTATTTATTACAAAGTGCCACTTTTTGATTGTTTTTGTGCTTTTGGGTGATTTTGCTGTTTAAAAGGGCCCTAAGTGTAGTGGTGAAGTCCTGTCTGGTGTTACTAAGTGCAAGAAGACTGTAGTGTGTCTTATGGAGAAAATATGTGTGTTATGTGAGCTTATTTCAAGCCTGAGCTGTGTGCTGGTGACTAAGAATTCATTGTTAATGAATCAACAATATATATTAAATCAAGTGTCTTTAAACAGAAACACATATTTTAAAAAAGATTATGTGTTGACTGGTTTATGTATTGACCTGTTGATGGAAAGGTCACATGAGACATGGGATCCTAACCCTGTATTTCTCTTAGAACAGCAGTTTCATATTTGCTAATTCAGTGTTTAAGGAGACTTTACAGAACATAACTACTGCAAATAAGCAGAACTGTACGTCTTAGTTCTCACTGCTATGCAGAAAGATTGAGTGGCTTATAAAAAAACAGACATTTGGAAATTTCTCACACACAGTTTTGGAGGCTGGGAAGATTTGGTGTCTGGTGAGGGCCCATTTCCTGCTTCAGAGACAGCCATTTTCCCCTGTAACCTCACCTGGAGAAAGGGGTGAGGGAGCTCTCTGGGCCATCTTTTATAAAAGCATAAACCTCGTGATCTAATCACCGTCCAAAGGCCCCCACCTCCAAGTACCATCACGTTGCTTTCAACTTGTGAATTTCAGTCCAAGGCGCTGTAATCCATAATACGGATGGAATGAAGGACAGAAACCACTCGATCATCTCAATTGGTCCAGAAAAAGCATTTGATAAAACACACCACTTTTTTAGGATTAAAAAACACTCAACAAACTAGGAATAGAAGAAACTTTTGTAACCAATTAGGACACTGTGGGGCCTTCCCAGAACAGACTCCATCTCTCCTTCCCACCCCAGCCATGTCCTCTGCCTGCCTCTTGTCTGTAGAAAAACTTTAGCCTCCTAGGTCTTCCCTGAGTTCCAAAGAATAAATTTAATCAGAGAAATGAAAAAATGCAGGAAGAAAGGAAAACAGTGAAGCAAGACAAAAAAAATAATAGTTTAGCCATTTGGACAAAGTCAGGGACCTTTAGCTCCTCTTCAGAGGCTATAGGTAATATTCTGAGCCATGTCCTTAGAGCTGTTTTGCAGACACTAATCCCTCACCAGGTGGAAGAAATTAATTACACGCTGCCCACAAAACCATAAACCGCAGACTGGCTGGAACCAGAAGGTTGACGATACTGACTCCCGATGACCTCACCACCAACCAATCAGAAAAGAACGTCCACGAGCTGATCACACAGCCCTCAACCCCACACCCTCACTCTGTCTTTAAAAACCTTTCCCTGAAAGCCTTTGGGGAATCCAGGCCTTTTAAGCTCTAGCTGCCTGGACCCCTCGCTTGGTGCCCTGCAATAAACACCGCACTTTTCTTCACCACAACCTGGTGTCAGTAAATTGACTTTACTGCACACAGGCAGGCAGACCCAAGGTTGATTCGGTAATACTTCCTCAGCCTGATGGGAGGATCTCTGAACAGCCCACCAGGAAGATCATACTTACTGGTGACAGAGAGATGCTTCCCCCTCATCACAACACAGCAAGGAAGTCCACTCACTCCTCTTCTATTCAACATCTCAGTGGCCAGTCTAAGGCAATTAGGCAAGAAACAGATATGAAATATTTAAATGGGACAGAAAGAAGTAAAATGATCTCGATTTGCAGGTCATATGGTCTTGTATATAGAAAATCCTGAGAAGTTTACAAAAAAACTCTTAGAACTAGTAAACACCATGGGTTTTGTAACCTCCTTCTCAGAAAACAAGCTTGCGAAGATCTGTTCTTCGGACTTTCCAATGTCCTTCCTCTTCCAGACTTTCCAGATGTTTCTACAACTTAGAATTTATAGGTATTCCAAAGGGAAGTTGACTGGGGCGAGGGCTGTGGGGGGTCCTTGGGTCTTAAAGCTTGGGGTTAGGACCTATGGTGCTAAGGGCTCGGTTCTGTGATCCCACAGAGGATTCTGAGAGCACAGTCGTCCATTTGGGGTCAATGGTCCTAACCAGGGGGTAGCGGAATGCTAGATCTGGGCACTTCAGTAAAACCTGTCTTCAGAGAATTTTCTCTTTCTATAAAGGTCAAGTCATGAGTCACACAGATATGAAATGAGTACGTGCCAAAGATGTGAGCTGAGAATCACAAAAACACTGCCGCCCTCTAGCCCAGGTACCATGCCACCCTCCACTCCCCAGAAATTTCCCAGCGGAAATGGTTCAACAGCTCCCGTTTGTCTGGGCAGTAAGGGAAGCCCAAGGGGAGGTGCGGGGAGGTGCAGCGCCCACAGGTCTGAGCGGGTTAAACCAGCTGCTTTCCACCCACATGCTTCGTTTGCATTTCTATGGAGAAGGATTATTTGCATTTTTTATTAGCTCTCTCCCCCTTTCATGGTTCTTCAGTTTTCTTCAGTCTTTCCGCAAGTTTTCCTCACACTCGGTGAAAAAGATGATACAGCAGAGATTCTGAAGAAAAACTGTGTTGAACCGTGGTTTAGCGTTATATTCCTAAATCTGAAAACTTTATACAGACTTTGCCGTGATTTCCATAATTTACAAAGTTGCATCACCCTTACCGTAGGCCCTGATCACTGGGTGCTGAGACATTTTATTCAATTGTCTTTTTTTTTTTTTCCTTTCTAAGGGTGCTACAAGGGTGGAGCTTGGCTGTTGTTTATTTCCACTGAGAAATCTCAGGGGTGCTGGGTTGCGGACGCCCAGGTTGGAGGGCAGGGCTGTCCTGTCCTTGGCACATGTCGGCAGGCTGGACCAGCGGCTGGTTGCTGCAGAGGAACGAAGTGACCCTGTTTCATCTGTTTCACCAGTCTTTCCTGTCTTGGCTATTATTATTATTAGTTTTTTAACTTAAAATAAATCAACAGGTATGAAATGGGGACTGGATGTGAATTGGACGATTCTGGAAATCTCTTAAGAGTTCTGAGATCATTCCACAAATTCTTGAGTAGCTGCTCTGGGCTCAGTGCTCTTCGGGACCCTCCCTCCCCCAGGGAGCCTGCGGAGGATTTGTAAGCAGGCTCTGGGATCACTCAAACAAGCAGCCCAGCCTCCACGGAAAGTGGGTTTTGTGCAGTTTTTGGCAACTGAAATTAGGCTGTTTTCACTTTGGGTTTATTCCTAAATGTGTCTGAATGTGAGCCTAGCAATGTTAAGAGTTATGTGGGGACATGTATTTGCTCCAGGGTGCCTAGGATGTGCTGTGGTCTATTTAATTTCAGTCCCAGTTTCAAAGGAGTTGATGGTGGCCTGGGAAGATGCTGTGTTAGGAGCTGCCCACGCAGTCCTAGGGACACCAGCACCGAGGGGAGATGATGTCACAGTGGGACCGATGAGAGGCGCTGTGCTAAACCTTTGCCCGTGTTGCCTCTTTTAATCCTTTCAATAACCAGAAGAGGTTGGTACTCATTATTCTCATGAGGTTCAGAGAGGGTAAGTAACTGGCTCAAGGGCACACGGTCCCTCAACTTTCCATCCTGCTGCCTCTGGAGATGAGATGCAGGGACAAAGAACAGTCGAGGAGAGATGGTGACTGCCGTGGGTGTCCACCCCAGGGCTCAGAAGACAAGGAGTCTTTCCCAGTGTGTGTGTGTGGTGGGGGTGAGAGGGGTGACACTGAGGACAGGCCTCTGAGCTGGGTGTGAAGTGTTGGAGAGACAAGATGTGGCCCTCAACCTTACTTTAATGGGTACAGCTTTCTTATTAAAGGCTGAACTAAATGCTCTGTTGCTAGAAAAAAGAAAATGTGTTTCTGGCCCCGGGGAAGGCTGGAGCCATGCTGAGGAGCCTTGAACGCCAAGGCTTACAGAAAAGTTGCAAAACTAGTGCAGGGTTCCCAAGGACTCCTCACCCCGCTCCCCGGAATGTAAACTCTTGGTAACCATAGAATAATGATCCAAACAAGTAAATTTACCTTAGTGTGATATTAACTAAACGCCAGATCTTCTCCAAATTTTGCCAAACCCTACTCACGCACAGTTTTTCTATTCTAGAATCCCACCCTGTGCTCTTTATTTCTCTGGAATCTCCCCCAGATTGTCACGATGCCTGGGTCTCTCTTTGTCTTTCCTGATCTGGATGAAAGAGTACTGGTCGCTGTTTCTAGAGAATGTCCATCAGTTTGAGCTTTTCCTTCATTTCCTCATGGTTGGAGTGAGGTGATGCGTTTTGGTAAGAATATTACAGAAACGATGCTGTGTCCTTCTCAGTGTGTCCCGTCAGCACACCTGTGATGTCAGCACATCCCTCCCTGGCAATGTTAGCTTGATCGCTTGGCTGAGCTGGTAAATTTCTCCACTGTAACGTTCCTCCCTTTCCCTTCATAGTTGATAAGTGTCTTGGGGGAGACGATGCAAATCCTGTTTCTCCTCACATTTTCACCCTTGCCTTTTGCCTCTGTCGGGACATCTTGTCAACAGCGTTTATTCCTAGTGTTTGCCTGATGGGGATTCTCACATCCCTCTTCCCATCTTCATTTGTTGATTGAAATTTTGCAAGGAAGCACGATCTCTTCTCTTGCGTTTGTTTATTGACTTCAGTTACTAACATCAGCACCGATTCATGGATATTTATTTTATTTGAGGGGTTAAAATCTGACGCCATCATTTATTTTGTTGCTAAAATTATTTCAGCTTTGGCAAACAGGAGCTCCTTCAGGTTGAGTCCTGATCTCTATTGACAAGCCCCCATCTTGGTTTTTTTGTGTGTGTGAGAGCATTTCCTTACTTTCTGGTGCCAACAGATGCTTCCTGCTCACCTTGTATTTTCAGGGGGTCCCTGAGGACAAGGAAGGTGGTTTGGGGGGTCCGCACTGGGTTGAGCTGCATTGGGCAGCAAGGGTGAAACGCTGGCAGCTGGAGGTCAGGTGGGATCGGCTGCCCTCAGGTTCAAGCCCCCAGACCCCTGCAGGTGCAAGATAGAATCGGAAGCTTGGGGACACCAGGACGAGGTCTAAATGACTTCTTTGTCCACTGATGTTACCTTCTTGGCTAAGGAAGAAAGTCCAAAATTGAGATTTGGAATATGCTGTTTTTTCCAAGGGAGAGTTGGCCTGAGTTTTAAACACCATATTCTCCGAGTTTTGAAGCTCAGTGGCTGAAGTTGCACTTGCCATCATATAAGGTTGTGGTGAAAACATGTCAGCGCTGGTGGGAGAGGACCCCCAGCCTGGGGAAGCCTCTGTGTCTTCAGACAGTAATGAGAGGATGGGAGATCTGGAGTGCATCGTCCAAGGGCGCTGGAACTGAGGCCGGAGCTGGGAAGGGAGCAGGTGGCACCGCTCAGATCTGAGCTTCACGAGCTCCTGTGAAGCCATGCATGGCGTGCGTGGCGTTCCCACTGGGGAACCTTCTGGAGCAATACAGAGTATCAGTGCCTTCCCAAGTTATGGATCAGGCCCCGGCAAACATAATGGGCTTCTGTCATCCGGGCTGTGGCTACCGCTTCCATCCATCGTGCCGCATCCTCAAATCTCAGCACCACGCTCCATGGACCACTGTCACCAGATGGAGTGGGAGCGCATCAAGGGGAGTCCAGGCCACTAGGTATGGGGGCGCTCCTGGGGCCACCTAGGGAAGGGCTTCTTACTGAGAGACCCTGGTGTCCCCAGGCTGATGGGGTGAGCGCTGGGACAGGGGTCTCACCAGGTCCTGCCCACTGGCGACTGTTCAGCCTTGAGTCATGTGGCCCAGGGCAGGCAGGGAGCGGAGCACTGGCCTCCACCAGCTGTACTGGGAGACTGGCTTCACGTAAGGGCTGCTCGGCTCAGATGGCACAGCATGTACCTGTCTTGCTGCTTTTAGGGAGGCTGTAAGCCCCCCGGGTGAAGTTTTCTGTATCGGTCTGGCTCGCAGCCACCTTCTGTGCCTAAATCAGGCCTGGCACAGTTGGTCCCCTATTTTTTTTAGTTACCATCCTTTAGAGGATTCTAGATTCGTGATGGAGCCAAGACACTGAGGCGTGCGCTATGGCGTGTGGGGTGGGAGCACATGTGTGCATGGGTGCACGTGTGTGGGCGTGTGTGTAGCCCCTGCCCACCTGCCGTCAGGATAGGGGGCCCAGCTGGGCCAGTCTCAGCGCTCACTGGTGCCTGCGCCGAGGCTGGTGAGACGGGGAACTCAGGTTGGAGAGCCTGGGCTGCCCAGTTGGGAGGCGCTCACTGCTCTCTTCTCACCCAGAACCGCTCTTCCTCATCTTAACAGCCTGTGTGTTGTCTTCAACTGTCAATAGGATTAATGATGCTCACCTCCCCTGGGGCAAATGATAATACCCCTGTGTGAGGCCCTGGCACACATCAAGTGTTTAGTATGTAAATATTTAGTAAAAGGTTCTTATTTAATTTATATGTAATGTATAACAGTTTATTCTGAGTTTGTGTGAGTCTGGTTGTTATCTGCGGGAGGAGATTTCTGGACTATTGGCCCCAGCAGGTCTGACACACCCTGATGCTGAAGGTGTGTGCTGTTCCAGCTCATCACACCAGCGCAGGAGATTGGAACGCGTTGATTGCCACCACCTGATTTTTCTCTTCCAGGATCAGACCCGTGGGGTGGGGACTGGCGGGAGTGGGTACCAGACTGAGTCTGCTGAGTGATGGGAAGCTCTAACTGATGCTTCTACAAAATGTCAAAAGCTCACAAATGCTGCAAAGAAAAGAAAGCCTGTCTGAGGCTTTCTGAGGACAAAGCACGCCTGCCCTTTATGCTCCTGGAAGGCAAAGGAGAAACATCCCATCAATGGGACAACGGCTTGGATATTTTTAAACCCAGCAGATAAATGCTTGGAATTAAAGTATTTCTGTCATTTTCCTACAGGTCACAGGAAAATCACACTGCTTATACCTCACATCAGGACACCTTTTCTTTGCTGAGTTTAAAAAAAAAAAAAAAGAAAATGTCAACCACGGGCCCAGACCCGTGGGGACTGAGTTATCTGGTGACACCTACAGGGTTTGCATGAGACCTGCTCTTCTTGGTGGCGTGAGGGGGCTCCTCTCAGGGAAAGACTTAGGGTTGAACCCCAGAAATGTGGCACTGCTGGCCCCTCAATATTTCAGACCAGGAGAGATCCTTTTTCTGTGAAGCAATAGGGTTTTTGTCTTGGATGGAAAGACCTGGATTTGGACGATCAAATGAAGCCACCTATGGAAAGTACTTGAAACATGACTCACACTCAGAAAACAGAGGAAGCACCCTTCTGTCCTGTTTCTTGTTTATTACATAGTTCTCATCACAGCAACATAAAAAAAAAAGAATATTTTTGTACAGTCCCTCCGTAGCTTGATCCCCTCCTCGTTTGCAGAAGTCGTTTTTACAGAGTGGTAATCCAGCTGCCGTGACTCTGTCTTTATCCCATGTTGCTACACAACTCTCCTAACTGTTTAAGCGACCACACATTCGTGCATCAGCGCCCATGAGCAAATGAGCATCCAGAGAGACAGTGGCAGTTTCCCGAACCCACAAGCCTGTGTTTTTATTTGTGGGTATTCCGGACATAGGAAAGGCCACATCGGGACATTTGGAGCTGTCTCCAGGGCATGGGATGAGAGGAGCGATGTCACTTCCCATCCCTGACACTGCATGTATGTTGCTTACCATGTGCGCACGTGTGTATGTGCATGTCCTTCACTGACAGTGACAGTGGCTCCAGGAGGCTGGCACTCTGGGATGTAGGCACCATAGAATTGGAGCAAAGGATGCCTGCCATGAGTCCTGTTCTTTTCTTTCCAAACAGGAGACCTGAGAACACACCAGAAATGTGAGGGGGGACCAACCTGACAGGCCTAGACAGTGGGTGTGGGACAAACCTTGAGATCCAGAGGGTTTTAGGTCCATGTAGTCTGGGCAGCAAGTGGTATTCTGGGTCAGAGTAATTTCTCCATTCATGTGACGATGTAAAATGGGTCATTGTTCATGATGTTATGACAGCAATTAAGGCTGGGTGGGTTCTGTGGTTCAGTGATGGAGGAGACAGAGATGCCCATCAAAGAAGGGGAAATTACTTGATTGCTGGTTTCCACTCATTTTCACCCCGTGTTGGGATGAGGGGGCCGAGGATAGAGAAGCAGCAGGAGGGATGCCCTCCATCCCCCTCCACCAGCTCAGCCCAGGGGAAGCAGCACTGGCTGGGAGAGAAAGAGTCCCATGGTTGTAAGGGACTGTTTACTAATAGCGGTAAGTTTGCAATATGTTGTAGGGGTGAGGGAACCACTTTCTAAAGCAACGTATGGAAGATTCAGGTTGGAAAATAAAAAGCACGTGTAAACAGTGGCGTGCTGGCATTAATGGGGTCATTGCACTGAAGTGTGGGTGCAGAGCCACCCTACAGAACTCTCCGGCAACTCGAGAGTGGGCCCCAGTAGCCAGATCTCAACTTTACAGACAAGGAGATGGCCCAGCGGGTTCCATCTGCACTCAGGCATCTTTTCCCTTTAAAAGATTTCTCTTCATTGCATTCATTTTTAATTTTGTAAGTAACATACTAGCACAGTCTGTCTGCAAGGTGTTTTACTGGGGCCACAAGTGTACATGTATCTGTGAGTTCAGAGAGGGACAAGTGAGGACTTTGGAGTGTCCTCCCAGGCCCCTCATGGAGGGAATGGCAGCAGGCATTTCTAGGTCTGTGGACATTGAATTACAAAGACATTTAGTGAGACCATGGCTGAGGGATGAAGGACACTGAGAGTCTGCAATGCAGACCTAGTGGGAAGCTGGGGCACTGCTGTTCAGGCTTTCGGGGTACCAGGCTGGGAAGGATGGCTGGCCCAGGCTGGTCTGGCAGAGCTGCCTGCTTCACACCCATGCCCTGTGTCTGCCCAGGGCTCACGGGTCGTGGTTTGGGCACTTAAAATAGTGTGTGATATGGCCATTTGATCCAAGCTTGTCACTTATGGAGGGAATGGCCTCAGGGGGGCATTAATCTCCTTGGCCCCCTTGGGGGAAAACTTCCGGGATAACAGTACTCACCTTACAGGTGTGCGACCGGAAATAAACAAGTCTGTGTCAAGTTCACAGACAGGGGTTGGGAGAGCGGACATGCCCCAAGGATGCAAGTTTCCGTTAGCATCCCCCAAATTAAGGGGTACAAGCAAGTGTGAGGGTAAAACGTGGGTGTGGGAGTAACCCTGAGTGTGAGGGACATGCACCATCACACACCCCCCCCAATAATCTCAAAACAAAGACCTCTAAGCAGGTGTGTATTCCCCATACGCCCCCCTAAGCATGTAGTAAGTGTTCACACACTACAAAACGGGGTTCGTTACAGAGACGAGCATTTTAAATGTCCTGTTGCCTCAGAAACTTCTAAAAAGTGAGTGGCAGAGGTGTTCAGAGCAAGAAGTAACAGCTCTCCCAGCCTGCCTGGGTCCCCTCCTTAGCCCGTGGCTGGAGGGACTCCCGGGGCTCCAGGTCCCACCAGCCTGTCACCCCCCCCTCCCAGCGCCTCCACGTTGCCGTGGTAACAGTCGGCATCCCGGGCTGTGAGCTGCACTCCCCTCGCCCCTCCTGCTGGCTCTGGAGGAGCAGGCGGGCTTTGTCAGGGCTCAGTGTCTCCCTGCAGCTGCGAGACAGAGAAGAAAAGGGGCTGCCTGTGGGTGCCACCGGGGCCCCTTGAGGGCCAGAAGGAGGCAGGGCCACGCCAGACCACCAGCCCCGAGCTCGTGGGGTCCCTGCAGGCCTCACCCCGACTGACTGCCGGCAGCACAGCGTGCCCGTGCCTGGTGCGAGGGGGCCTGCCCGGCCCCAGCTCGGGAGCCGGGGGCGGGGTCCTGCTCCCTGGGGACCTGCTTGGGGTCTCCTCCAGCAAGCTGTCCCAGGCAGGAGTGGCCCATGGGGAACCCCCGGCTCTGCTTGTTTGCCTGGTTCATGGTTTTCCTCCGCAAGGGAAGGCGGTGAGTAACTGGTGTCTGAAAGGGGAGGCTTTTTTTCTCTTTTCAGGTGGTTGAAATCCTGGGTTCCTTGGGTGCTGCTTATTCTCCAGGGTGGTGGGCCCGGGGGATGGTGTGTGACCATCACACTGTGTGACTTGAGGAGGGGTCCCCCTGCATCACAGCACACCAAGGTCTAGGCTGACAACCTGCCATGGCTTTACTGAGGGGGCCCCTGGCTCTTGAACAGAACTGCCCAGAATATTTTTTGAACAAATCCAGGATGCTGAACACTGTGACAGGACCTGGCTTATTTCTAGACGTCCTTCACCCTCACCCGACTCTTCTCAGTTCTTTTTAAATGGATGGGAAGGAAGTAGAGTGCATACTTCAGAAAGCCATTGCCTGAGGTTGCCATGATAACGGGGACCCCATTTCAGATGTCAGGACTGTCTTTTGGAAAAAATAGACTATTTTGTAAGGGTAATTTTGGGTTCACAGCAAAACTGAGGGGAAGGTACAGAGATATTTCATACACCCCTCCCCCCCCCACCCTGGTCCTCTGCTTCCCTCTCTGGATTAGCAACATCCCCCAGCAGAGTGGCGTATCTGTCACAATGCATGGACCTGCATGGACACATCATAATTACCCAAAGTCCACAGTTTACGTTAGGGCTCACTCTCAGTACTGTAGGTTCTGTGATTTTGGACAAATGTACCCCAGCACGCATCCCCCTTTATAGTATGGTGCAGAGTGGTTTCACTGTCCTAAAATCCTCTGTGGTCCACTTACTCATCTCTCCTCCCTTAACCCCTGGCAAGTCCTGAACACCAGCAGTTTTTCCAGAATGTCATACGTTTGGAATTCTACAGAATGTAGCCTTTTCAGATTGGCTTCTGTCCCTCAGTAACATGCACTTAAGGTTCCAGGATTATCTTTAAAAAAATTCCTTTCTCTCTCTTTCTTACTTACTTTCTTTTTCATTAGGAAAATCAGCCCTTCAGATGAATGTGGGCAAGGGGTCTTTTTCTGTAAAGAGGCTGTAAGGTGCTCATTCCTGGGTCCTTGGTGACGCCAGGCTGTCCCTGGCTCTTTGGCGGCGAGTTTCCCACTGTACGTCTGGGAACCAAGATAGTGAGAGCATCTTAGCTGTCACCGTGGACTCCTCGGGTGGCTGCGGAAGGTAGCGTCGCGGTCTAAGACAGCTTGAAGTGAGAGGAATGAGTATGTGTGTGGTGTCTGTGCATGTTACACTGTTGAAACGATAGGTTGAAACAACCAGATAGGTTGTTCACGGGAGGTTCTGTTGTGCAGAAAAGTTAAACATGTCTTGGCAGGTGTGGTTTTTCCTTCCAGGTCCCTGTGTTGGGCCAGTTGGTCAAGGCAGCTTTGGATGCAGGGCCTGCTCTGTGTAGGTGAGGGTCCCAGCCTTGCTCACCCGTTAGGGGCTAGGCTGGATCCTGCTGGCAGAGAGACCGCCGTCTGGGCTGGGGCCTCAGTTTCCTCATCTGTACTTCTCAGGGTTTTGACAGCTCGTCCTCAGGCCCTTAGTGACTCTCTCAGTGGGTGCCCTCAGCCTGGCGCTGCTCTAGGCACCGGGAACTGACCAGCTCACACAGGCCGGGGGGCTCGGAGCAGGACACGTCTGCCTATCACGCTGGTGGGAGGGCACACTCGGCTGGGGGATGATGGTGCCCCCCACCCCGCACTGCATGACCTTGGACCAGGGCATCAGCCTTCTCAGCCGCCCAGTGCGGCTCACTATGTGTGAAAGGAGCCGAGGGGTGCAGTCTGTGGTGGGTGCAGGCTGCCTGCCCAAAGCACCTGCCAGGGCTGAGGGGACACCCAGCCCAAGCTCTCGGGTGTCAGTTGTGCCTCAGACCTGCAGCCTCAGGCCAGCATTAGGGCATCCACCTTCCCCAGGACACCCGGAGGAGGGGGTCCCCAGAGCCTTCAGGCTGCGTGGGGAGCCCTTGGGAACTGGCAGGTTTGGAGTGCGGCCACAGCCTTGCCTTCCCAGCCCACCAGGGGCCAACAGGCTTTGGATTTTGACCCGCAGGTGTCTGCATGGGCCAGCCGTGTCCAGCAAGGGGCGAGGTGCCAGTGTTTGCAGCAGTCTGCCTGGGAAAAGCCAAGAAGCCATCCCTTCTGAGCCAGCACCTGCCCCGTGTGTGCACTGCTGCCCCCAACCCTGCGTGTGCTGCCCAGGGATGTGGCTGACCTGTCCTCCTGCCACGCTCCCTGGGAGGCTCCTAGCATCCGCTGCCCCAGGGCCACAGGCAGAGTCCTTGTTAGGGTTCGACCAACTGACCAGCCAGCCACCCCCCAACCGCTAACCAGCTAGCCGACCTCCCTCCTTGTCTGTCCTCTCCCTTCCTCCCTCCCTTTCTCCCTTCTTTCCTTCCCATCTTGTTCCAGAAAAGATTTGGTTGAGCCTAAAGTATGCAGGATCAAGACAAGCAGGTGTATACGACCTAAGAGCTGTCGTATTTGCCAGAAAGAACTTGGGCAGGGGCGGGGGTTGGTGAAACCCCATGACGGGTCCCCTCTTCTGAGAGGAGAGAGCCTGGCAGGACAGGGGAGGGCTCTATACCCGTGCGTTCAGTGTTGGTTAGTTTAGCCTGAGTCCCCTCCCCACTTCCAGGTCAGGCCCTTGTGAACTGCCAGAGCTTCCGAGCACCTGGTGACCCTCAGTCTAAAGAAGGACCCCAGAAACAGACCTGGGAAGCCCACTCAGAGGGGGTCTGAGAAGTGGGCGCCCCTAAATGACCACCCTCCCGGCTCTCCATCCCAGCCCTTTGTCCCCTGTCCCTTCTAGAAGCAAGGGAGAGGGGACAGCATGGGGGTGGACGAAGCCCCGCCCACCCCGCCTGGCTGGGAGGTGAGGGCTATGCCCTAAGGCCATGTCTGGTACATTTAGGGGGAATACCAACTGACTTTCTAGAGGCCCACCTGGGGCTTTTAAAATGAAAAGTTACCAGTGACAGATGCTTGAACGGATAAATGAGGAAGGCCTGTCTTTTCCTGGTACACAGTTTTGCATCTCAGAATATTCCACGTGGACCAAGCTGGATGAGGCTGGAAGTTTTTGCTGAATGGCTCTTATGCCGAACTTAAAGCATCCTAAACTGCCATCCCTTGCAGATGTGGGATTATATCTGCCTACTCCCGTGCTCTTAGTCCTTAAAACATTGTGCCTAAATGATCCCTCATCATGGCTGCAAATTGGATAAAACCGCTGGCCTCCGAGATATACGCTTGGGGCCCCTCTGGTCGGCAGGCTGTGACTTTCTGGCAGCCTGTGCTGCTTCTCCGAAGACTGGGTCCAAGAGAGTGTGGCTGTTTCCTTGTCTCAGGGCATTGGTCAGGGAACCTGGTGTGGGCGGGGCCTGGCCTGTGTCCACCTGTGCGTGTGCATCGTGCGCAGGGAGTGTCTGCAGGAAACTGTTGGGACGGTGGCCTTGCTGATGCCAGGAGCAGCTGCAGAGAAGGTCTTCCTTCCCCATCCCCCACATGTATGGGATCTGGGGCAGGTGTGGTCGGAGTCTAAGGTCTTCTGTGGCAGAGGGGTATCTGTTGTCTGATCTCATGATCCTTGGTTTTAAACCAAGTTCCAAAAAATTTTGTCTGCAAAATAAACTATCCTGCTTAAGAAATAATTAATTGCAGGGGTGGGTGGACACTCCCATCCTGTTATTGCTTCCTGAGACGGTCCTTGGCTTTAGACCCCTGCTAAGGGACACTCAGGTCCCTCTCCCCTTCCCCTCCCTTTTCCCTCACCCCTCTCTTCCCTCCTGCCCCTCCCCTCCCTCCTTTCTCACGGGGACAGTGCTGTTGTGAGAGATTCCAGTTCCCTCCAGCCATCTTCTCCCAGAGCGCCCAGTGCAGCAGCGCCCTGAAAGGCAGCGCTCTCAATAAGCAGACTGGTTGAGTTCTGAATTGCCTTTGGTTAATCAGGAGCTGAGACTGAGGATCCCAATAGGAAAGGAAGGGTCTAAGTGACTGTGCAAATGCCATGTGGGTGGATCGAGCACGCGCAGGAGCAACCCCGAATCTCTCTGGGCTCAGCCGTGCTCTGTGCAGCTGGCACTGCCCTGAATCCAGGCACCTGGACCTGAAGGGTGGGGCGAGGCCACCCTTACTGCCTTACTCCTTCGTACATCCCTCTATTTACACAGTGATTTTTTTTTTCTTACAGGGTTAAAAACAGCTCCAGACACAGCACTTTCCTTTCAGTGTAGCTCATCAGAGCTCTTTGTTAGAGATAAGAGGTTGCTTCCATTTCAGGCTTGAATGTCACTGCAGCCCACGCCAGGGCCTCTCTATAATTATCCTGCTGTCTGGAAAGCTCTTAAATGCCACTTCATCTGAGGGTTTGAGGCCACAATTGCTTCTCCAGTGCAATGCCAATGTGAAATGTTTTTATAGAGCGATTCTTTTTTTTTTTAAATAAGAATATAAAGCAAATGACGATTAATCAGCCCCTCACTGCTCACACCTTGGCATTTGATGTGCGTTTTCCTAGGGAGTCCCCATGGCTTGGTTTTGGGGTGAATGGGCTCTCCCACTGTCACCTGGCCAGGATGTGGCCTCATGAGCCCCAGGGTTCACCCTCCTAGCTGCCCAACGATGGTGATGTGGGGTGAATTTCAAGGCAGTGGCCGAGTGGAGGAAATATTTTTCTGTCTTTGAAGAAAACGCAGTCTGTTTCGAGCAATCTAGAAACTTTTTCGCAAAAGCACATTTTCAGAAAGCAAAATTCCACTCAGAGTCCCTTCTTTTTGGGTTTCTTAACCACAGTTTTCCTCAGCGAGTTTTAGGACAGCTAAGTAGAAATTAAAATTTCCATACGTAAACAGATGTGGAGACAGCTGGCTCTGACTGTGCAATTGCTGGAGCTTTGGCATCTCAAATGAGCAATGAAGAAGCTTTTATTTTCTTATTTTTAAATAAGTTAGCTTTTCTTCCAATTGCAAATATAATAAATGTTCTTTGTAGAAATTTAGCTATTACCGAGAAGCATTGAGAGGAAAGTGAAACTTCCCAGAAGCTCACCACCCAGAGATGGCAGGGTTTGTGCGAGTCTAAAAAGATTTCCCCTTTCCTTTTCTGGGTCTTGTCTGCTGATCGTTGGAATAATCATTAAGATTTGTCTTGGGGCCTGAAATCTAACAAGCTTGCCCCCATTCCAAAGTCCCTTAGATTCTCACCCCAGCCTCCCGCCCTGGCTAGTTTGGCATTTCCGTGGCTCTTGCCAGCCTCGTGGAAAGGAGAATGACAGCGCTGGATACTCTGTCCCATCCTTGGGGTCTGACGGGTGTCCCCAGTGCCCAGTGCATGTGTGGCCCGTGTGACCAGTGAATGGCAGAGGCTCGAGCACAGGGCCCACTTGTGCCAGCGTTTTTCTCTGTTCAACTTATTTTACTTAGCATAATGCCCTCAAAGTCCAACCATGTTCAAAAGTGGCAAGATTTCATCTTTTTTATGGCCGAGTAGTATTCCATCGTACATACATACCACATCTTTATCCAGTCATCTGTCAATGAACACTTAGGTTGCTTCCATGTCTTGGCCATTGTAAGTAATGTTACAACGAACATAGGAGTGTTCAGTGTAATGTTTTTGTGTTCTTTGGAAACATATCCAGAAGTGGAATTGCTGGACTGTATGGTGGTTCTATTTTTCATTTTTTGAGGAACCTCCATACTGTTTTCTATAGTAGCCAACTAACACCCACACTCCCACCCCATAGCCCCAGAGATTACCACTGCTTCAACTTCATAGACTAGTTCTGCTTTTTCTTGAACTTCATCTAAAGTAGCCTTTTGTGCCTGGCTTCTTTGCAGATGCATTTATATTGTTGGTATCTCAGTAATTCATTCCTTTTTAGTCCATAGTATGGCTATACCACACTTAGCTTATTCATTCTCCAGCTGGTGGACAATTAGGTTATTTCCAGTTTTGAATTGTGAATAGGACTGCTACAGATATGTGTGACCAGGTCTTTGTGTGGACAGGTGTTTTCTTTTCTCTTGGGTAGACCCTCCCTCCCCAGGAGTGGAATTGTTGGCTCACAGGGCAAGTGCATGTTTACCTTCATGAGAAAAATGCCAAGCAGTTTTCCAATTTTGTGCTTCCACCAGCACTGTGTGAGTTTTGTTTGCTTGGCATCCTTGTCAACACTTAGCATTATCAGCTTTTTTTACTGTACCCATTCTAGTGGGGCACGGTGATATCTCACTGTGAATTTAATTTCCATTTCCCTGATGGCAGGTGATGCTGAGCGCCTTCCTGTGTGCTCACTGTCTATTTCGATAAACTTTTCTTAGTCAAGTGCTTAGTCTAACCTTTTCCTCAAATTGTTTATTAGATCATTGATCTTTTTTCTTATTGATTTGTAGGCATTCTTTATGTATTCTAGACACAAGTCCTTTGTCAGAGAGATGTATTACAAATATTTTCTTTCAGTCTGTGTCTTGCCTTTTTATTTTCTTATTTGAGCCTTTAATGAGGTTGTTCATGTTGGTAAAGGTCAGTTTATCAAGGTTTTCTTTTATGGCTAGTGTCTTGTATAGTCTAAGAAATCTTTGCCTACCTTGAGTTCATGAATGTTTTCACCTATGTGTTTTCAGAAACTTTATAGTTTTAGAGCTCACAGTTAAGACGGTGATTCATTTCCAGTTGTTTGTGTGTGTGGTATGGGTGGTGGGTCAAGGTTCATTTTCCATATAGGCATCCACTCATTCCAGCTTGTTGAGCGGAATTTCCTTCCCCATTGATGAGTATTGGCACCTTTACTGAAAGTCAACTATGTGAATGTGAGTCCATTTCCGGACTCTGTTCTGTTCCATCGATCTGTTGCCCTATCCCTATGCTAATACCATACTATACTGATTTTTTTTAACTTAATTTAATCTTATTATTATAGCATTATTGTGCTTAATAAATTAAATTATTTTACCTTTTGTAGTTAAGTCCTGTGCTGTGGTAATCTGTTGAACTGGCTCTCTGTTGTCAGACACCCGGAATATCTCCAGTTTTCCCCCATTGCAAATATGACTGTGTTGAATGTCCTTGCTCACCTGTGTGAGTGTGAAGAATTGACACCTGGAGGGGGCATGGCTGGGTGGGAGGGGGTGTGAGCTGTGTATTGTCATTATTGCTTAGGTTAAGGCTCCAGACTACCTTCCACAATGGGGCAGGGGAATGGAGGGAGGGGTGCACCTTATCCACCACTCTGTCCCATTCCAGGCCTTCCTGTCTCTCTAGCATTGCTCCCTAGGGCTCCACCTACTTCCCCATGTTCCCTCCTGTCCTCATCCTCCCCTGTGTCCACTGTGCCTGTGCAGTGCTGTCTCACAGTTGTGGCTCTGTGCTTTGTCATGAAGACAAGCCGTGAGAGGAAGCAGAATTTTTTTGTTTGTTTTCACTATTATCTTAGTCTTATAAAATGACTCAATTAAAAAAAATAGATAATATGGTTTTATGGCTAAAAAATCAAAAAGATACAAGAGAATTCTCACTCCCACCCCTGTCTCCATTCACCCCTTTCCTTCCTCTTCTTCTCTATAGATAATCGTTTTAAACTCTTTTTAAGCATTTTCAGATGCACAGAAAATTTGTAAGAACTGAGTCACCAAGAAAAAAAAGAATTGGTTCATTAAGGAACAATATTTTCCCATATTTGCACATTCTCTTTACATATAGGCAGATGTTTTTTCTCAGAACCATTAAAAAAAAAAACGACCTTTCAGAGCTTGCTCACGGCTGGAACATTTTGTGGGCAGGTACTTCCTATTGTGTCACCCAGGCTGTCATCATCCCATTTTAGTGACCGGCTGCATCATCCTTTGAGGAGGCTTTGCCAGATCCCTCCGGTGTGTAAATTGCGTTAGGCAGTTAGCAGGTGGCCATGTGGTTTGTCCACAAGTGCCCCCTAGGTGGATCTTGGTTGTTTTCAGTCTTGCTCTTAACAACCTTGATGCAGGGAACCACCTGGCACGCTGTTGCTGTGTGTCTGTACAGAGATGATTTCCAGAGAGGTGAATGCTGGGCCAAAGGGCAAACGTGCCCTTTACCCCTCCCACTCACTACGTGGCAGGGGCCTCACCTTCCCCCTGCCCCCATTCTTTGCCAGTCTGCCAGGAGAGAAGTTATCTCAGTGTGGTTGTAATCTGTGGTCCTCTCATTACAGGTAAGGGGGAGCCCTTCTGATTAAGAGCCACTGACGTTTCCTTTTCTGTGAATTACCCATTCCTGACCTTTGCCCAGAGTTATTGGTTTCTGGATCATTCCACAGCTCCACTCACCCTCCTGACACCCTCACCAGACTAAATGGTGGAGGGTGACTCATCTGATGGCAGATCAGCCATCTGAATCTTAAAAAAAATTTTTTTTTTAAACCAAGCCATTTTGCAATAAAACCAAATTTTTGCAATAAAGTCAAATTAACTCATCTAAATCCACATATATAAATCAGACAAACATCAACCAAGCTGCTTTACATCTGGTAGTTGTTTTCATCATCCTTTTGTTCCTCATGCTGCCTCACTGACTGACGCATGAGCCAGGAAGTTGTTTAGAATGTGAAATGCCATAAGACGCAAGATCTTGAGAGAAAGCTAACTCGCTCATGGCCCCACAACAGGATGGTTCCATCTCATTAAAATATTCAGTACTGAACTTACAATCCTTTCATTATGGAATAATTTTAGGTGTACCGACAAGCTGCAAAGATAATACGAGTTCCTGTAAACCCTTCTACCAGCTTGCCGCAGTGTGGGCGTCTACACAACCAGGCTCCATTGGTCAAGAAATTGGCATTGGCAGAATACCATAAACTACAGTCACCAGCATCCAGTCTGGGCTACCGTATTATATGTAGTATATTGGACTTTAATGTTATGTGTGCCCAGAATTCTACTAAAAGTTAGAAGAGAGAATTAGATTCTTTTTGTATAAGTTTTTACACAAAGAAATAAAGCACCTTAATTCTTTTTTTTTTAACTGATGTATAGTCAATTTACACTGTTGTGTCCATTTCTGGTGTACAGCATGATAGTTCAGCCATACATAGACATACATATATTTGTTTTCATATTCTTTTTTCATTATAGGCTACTATGAGATACTGAATATAGTTCCCTGTGCTATGCAGTAGAAACTTGTTTATCTGTTTTACATATAGTAGTTAGTATCTGCAAATCTCAAACTCCCAATTTATCCCTTTCCACCCCCTCCCCCAGCAATAACACCTTAATTCGTAATGTTTCTAATGTCTTAAGTTACAGTGGTGAATAAGCATTTGTTTTACCATTTTTCATCTCTCTCTATTAATGCAACAGGGAGAGACTTTTCAATGTCCTGACCAACATTTCTAAAGGCCCTGGAACAAAGGTAGCTTGTCCCTTCGGTCAGGATCACTTTGCAGGTCACTCTCTTGGCTCTGTGCTGCTGTGCAGTGGGGCTGCCCGCTGCCTGGCCCCACTAGGAGGCTTTGCTGACACCTGCGCTGGGTCACTGTGTTGGTGCAGGGATGCCCCATCAGGGGTGCTCAGGTGGTGTTGGCCGTGCGGTTCTGCCCTGATCCCCAAGGACACACAGGGGGTCATGAGTCGGGTGTGTGTGGGCAGGGGCTCTGCCGTGCTGAGGGACCCTGATGGGAGAGCGGTGGGGCTGACAGCACTTGGAGGATCCAGGAAAGTGGTGGCTCTGTGTGTCTCCCAAGCTGCCCTGCACTGAAGCAGCGATTGCCTGTGCCTGTGGTCCAGAACGTCCACCTGATGGCTCACAGAGTGCCCTGGGAGAGGTTGCTGGCCCCTGCTGCAGGAGAGCCAGAGATGGGGTAGCTCAGGCAAGAAGATGGGGCTACCCCCAGCCCTGCCACTTCCTGCTCACAGGGAAACTGAAGCCTCCGTTTTCCTACCCTGCCAGGGCCAGAGGATCTGATGAGCTCTCTGAGCGCCCACTTAAAATGTATGGGGGTGGGTTCGACACCCCCTTTTCCAGCAGGGACTTTTCCATCGCTGGCGCCTGTAAGTAAAATCTGAGTTTGTCCCCGTAGGGAAGTGTCTTAAACAACTTCAGAATCTCGAGGGTGTCACCAGTAACAATCTCAGAGTTCAGTGCTGCACACAGTACAGGTGAGAGGTGACTTCCGCCCAGAGCTAAGTGCTTTTGCTGTCCCCTGGCCTCCGTGTCTGCAGAGGAACCTCAGTGTGGCCTGGCCGCACTCCCGATTCTGCACGTTCTGGGGCCATCAGACGGCCACTGCTAGGGACACTGCTCCATGACCAGAGGATGTACCCTGATTCTGGGCAGCATTTGGGGTGGGCCAGTGGGTGTCAAGTTGCCCCGCAGATCCAGGCCAGGCAGGGCCTGGCTCAGGCATGTGCTTAGTAAATACCAGCTGGGAAGGCAGGGTCCCCTGGCACGCCTACCAGGAGACCGGGACCATGCCAGGGGACTGCTGGAGATGTTCACAGAAGGCTGTGGCTCTGCTTCTGAGGCTGGGCCTGGAATGATGGTGGTGGTTTTGGGAGAGATGTGGATTGGACAGCAAGCCCAGAGGAATGGTGATGAGCTGGAACCTGCCAGCACTCCTGTTTGGGTCTTTCCCATCTAATCACAATGACCTTCAGAAAGGAAGGTGCCGCTTCACTTTCAGTGCAAATTTCCCCTGTGACCAGCCCTAACTCGGGTTCCCAGGGAAGGGGTTCTGGGAGACACAGATCCAGCTTGGCTCATCAACAGTGTGGGGCCCAGTCCCCTCCATCTGGTGGCTCCTGGCCTGACTTCCATGCGTTTTCCTGGCAGATGGAGAGGAGGGAGCTGGAAGATTGCACAGGCATTTTTTGAGGGGCCAAGCCTGAAGGGAGCATGTCACTCCCATTGCCCAGGGGTGGCAACATGGCCCACCAGGCAGCAGGGAGGTCAGGAGTGATAAGATGTGGTCCCTTCACAGTCCAGAAGAAAGTGGAGGTGGTACAGTTCCATACTCCTCCAGCTCAAAGAAATGCAGAGAAAAAACAACCCTGTGTGGCCATCTTATATTTAATATTTTGTACTATAAAAATACTCATTTTGGACGATCTCTGTGTCTCTTGAGCTGGGACACAGCAGGTGCTGGACACACTCAGAGTGAACCAGGGAGTTCAGGCAGGAAGCAAATGTACAGATGTACAGAGAGACAAACTAACGTGTAGAGAGACCCCATCAAGCCCGGACTTCACCACCCGGGGCATCTTTCTTCTCTCTTTCCATTGCTTTCCATGCAGACCTGTTTTGTCAAAGGGCGCAGTGGTGAGGCAGTTAAAAAAATCACAGGATCGGAGATAACATGAAATGTAGCCAACTTTCAATTCACAAATGACTGTTTATTGCATACAGTGTTACATAGCACAGGTCAGTCCAAGTAGGGGGAAAATAGGAAAGGGGAGGAGTCTGGGAGGATGTGTCTCAACCAGCAGCAGACTCTGGTCGCCTCTCCTTTGACAGAGCCTCCGCAGGCTGGCCTGGAACATCTTTCAGCAGCATGGGGTCAGGTCCTCCAGCAAAGAGCCTTCAAGTTGCTGGGCTCAGTGGTCTCTTCATAAGCAGTCAGCTGGTAAAGTACACGGGCAACACTTCAGGGGGTCTTGTCTCTATCAGTCACCCCTTCTGTTCCCACAGTCTTTCTGAGGGTGTTACCAAACAGGTGCCTGATCTGTATTGACAGTCCAAGTATGTTACACTCAAACACTCGTAGTCCTATGTCGAACATCTCACAGCAACTAGTAGCGAAGTTCACGTTGGCCACTGAGACTCCGTCTTATTTAACGTAGCTTAAATCCAATGATTTTCACACAAGATGAGTGGGAATCATAATGCGAAAGGAGTCAGATGACACCAAGACCTCCCTGGGTTCCTTGCTGGCCTGTCTCTTAGTCCAAGAGACTGCCCCGTACCCTCCTCTGTGAGGGCCGAGCCCCAGGCAGCAGCCTCTCCTGGGGATGTGGGGTTCTGCCCCATTTAACATCCTTGCACCAGCTTCTCTTGGCTGACCTGGGGCTCTCTCCTTTTGGATCACTTCTTGAGTAAAAGGAGTGGACATTCCTGCTGGCAGAAAAAGCTCTGTTCACGTGCTCTCTCCAGCATTTGGTCCCACACAGGTCCCTTTTGATGATGGCTGTCGGGGTTCTTTCCTTAGATGTGCCTCCTCTAGGTCATTGCCAGATGTCCTGGTAGGTGGTGCTGGGGCGTCTCATGGGCAGAGCAGGGACCCTGGGGGGAGCCCTTCCAATCAGTGCTGCCCTCTGGGCAGCGAGCCACTTACGGGAGGACTGAGCACCCCTCTTGGAGGACAGGTGGGCTGGGGGATGGTG
This sequence comes from Vicugna pacos, assembly GCF_048564905.1. NCBI lineage: Eukaryota > Metazoa > Chordata > Mammalia > Artiodactyla > Camelidae > Vicugna > Vicugna pacos. The sequence continues at coordinate 2,489,665 of NC_132990.1, forward strand.
GCTGGAAGGCACTTGGCCTTCCTTTGAAGAGCCTTTGACTCATGAAGTTATTCAGGGCCATCGAGAGTGAATAGTACCTTCAGGGTTGAGGTCACTGCAAGTGATTCACTCCCTACGGCTGTTGGCTGGGGGCCCAGCTCCTTCCCAGCTCCTCAGAACTGCTCGAGCATCCTCAGGACATGGCGGCTGGCTCCCTGCAAGCAAGTGATCCAGAAGATGAAGAACCTGCCATGTGGTGGGTAACCTGGCCTCAGAAGTCACCCTCAATATTTTTGCAGTGTCCTGTTGGCTGCATTACTGGGTCAGCCCTATTCAAAGGGGACACAGCTGCAGAAGAATGGGATCACCAGGAGCCAACTTGGTGGCTGGCTGCCACAGGCATGTTTCTTGTTGGATGGTGTCACCTCCCACTGGAGACTTCTCCTCTCAGGATGAGAGGGCTCTTGACCCCAATTCTGCTTTCCAACCATGAATCCCCCACCCCATGACCTCTCACTGTGTTGTCAGTGTCCATCTCTGCCTTCTTAGGCCATTTTTGTATAGCGGGGGTCTGCGCTAGGGTTCCAGGTCCTGATGGGGTCCCCCTGCTGGTCTCCTGGCTTTGGGATGTCAGCAAGCGGAGGGGCTGTTCTGGGAGATGGTGGCAGGTACTGTCCTTCCCAGCTTGGGCTGGAAGCTTTCAGATGGTCAGTCTGCCACAGGCCAAGCTCTCATTCCTCACAAAACCCCCAACCACGCATCCTGTATCATCTCCATTTTATGGGAAGATTTGGGGCTCCTAAAGGTTTGGTGACATCTGGAGGTCTCACAGCCTGTGAGCCAAGATGTGAGACACAGGCCACTGTGTCCCTGTCACTTGCTGGCTGGGCTGCTCTGAGTCCTCAGTGATGGCTGGAAGCCAGATGGAACTCATCCTCAGCTTGGTCTTCAAATTCCCAGAGGGAGAAACACCTGTGTGTCCCAGAGCTGGGCCTGGGTCCAGGGTGGCCGCACACCTAGGGTTTGGCACATGGTGGCTGTCAGTGCAATTAATCACGGAGGTGAGCAAGAACTCATCACCGTCTTAGCTGTAGAATTCTTCAAATCTTGGGTTGAAAGGAAGATTATCTGGAGGCGAAAGTAGATGGCATCTCTCCCAAACAACTGGTAAATATTTGGAAGAACTGAGGGCGAGAACAAGTCACTTCTCCAGCCAGTGTGGGCATCACTTGGGAACTTGTGGAGAAACATGGCTGTGTGCTCTGCCAAGGGAGGTCAGTGGGGGCTGGAGAAATTATCTCATTAACCGGCCCCTTTGATGATTTCATTCATTTCATCCACAAGGTCCCTGTGTGTGACGTGCTGGCCCCGAGGGGGGCTTATAGTGAGCCCCATGTGACACCAAGGAAACCAAGGCCCAGAGAAATCACTTTGTTTTTTAAAAACCGTGTAAGGCTGGATGAAGAATCCATTATTTAAACTGGGTCCGAATTTGTGATCTAAACCTTGTAGGAACGCTGTTGTTTTTATGTATTTACTTTCTCTCTAAAAGTCAGGGAGCCCTCCCCGTGGGTGCTGGGGTAGGGGGTAGGGGGGTGGGGGATGGACCTGTCTGGGGCAGCCCTTGAGGGACAGATCTCCTCAGGGAGCAGGGGGACCGGCTTCATCCCTGGGAGCACTTTGAAATAATCCATTTTCAGCGGATGTCTCAACTTCCCAACAGTCTGTGACCATTTTCACCATTCTCATCCAAGAAGACCTGGAAGCCTCTGCTGGCCCCTGGGCCCTTCCTTTGAGCCAGGGGCCACTGCCTGTATGGTCTGTGGCCAGTTCCACTGCCCAGGCGCTGAACCCACTGGACGCCCCCCTCTCTGAGGGTCTGAGTGACGGGCACCCGGAGATGTGCTTAGAAAAACCCATGGAGGCATAGACAGCGTGGCTGCAGCCTCCACGCCCAGAACAGCTCACCCAGAGCAACCTGTTAAACTTTAACCGCTGCAGGCCACGGTGGGGCAAGCGTGGTCTGGGCTTCAGATGGCATTCCAGCCGGTTAGGGCTGTATTTTCACAAATAAAGCAGAGGGAGGGCCAGTGAACTTGACTGTGTGATAGTGCGGAAATGCAAATGCACTGTTGTTGGGTGACCCGTATTGCAAAAACTAGCAAAAGGAAGTTGTGTTTTGCTGCTGCCTGAAGTCAGTCCTGGAGAGAAGCGTGTGTGCCTGCAGGAGGCAGGTGAGTGGCACTGGCTCCTGGTCTTCTTCGCCTGCCCTGAGAGCCTGTGTCGGGTCCTATAAGGGACACTTTTGGGGTCGGGGGAAGTTCAGAGCAGGGGCCATTCGGGGTCAGATGTCTTTAAGGCAGGAAGCTGCTTTGGCGGTTGGTGGTGCCTAGCGGTGTCTAGTTTGTGTCCCTTTGTCTTCCTGTGATGCCTCTGGCATGATTTGTAACAAGTCAGTGGGCATCACTGAGCAGCAAGTGAGGAAGTCTGCCAGGGCAGTGTGGAGTGTCATCCGTGGAGGCTTAGGCTCTGGCAAAGATGGACCCAAGTCGGGGGGACCGGGGGCCGCGGCTGACTCGGTTCAGGGTGACCCGCAAGCAGGCTGGGCTTACAGAGGAGGGATGAGTGGTCCCAAACACGGTCCTCAGGGGCTAGACCTTTACACACAGTGGAAGATTCCTCTGCCGCCTGCATTTCAGATCCTGATTGACGGGCCCTATCTATGGCGGTGCTGCCTGGGGAAGAAGGCTGAGCCCACCAGGGCCTGCCCAGAACTCCACACTGTGCCAGGGTGGTGTAGGGTGGTAGCCAGGTCACCTGAGAGAGACTTGCTGAGTGGGGGAGGGTCATGGACAGCCATGGGTACCAGATGACACCGTGTTTGTGCCCATTGCGCAGAAGGGGCATTGCCATACCCAGAGCGCTTGGCTCCTGGGACCCTCTGGGGTTTGCGGTGTGGGGGTCCTCGTGATTGCAGACAGTCAGTCTGTTTACAGCTTCCTGGGGTCTGGGAGGTGCTGTGGAGTCCCCTTGGAAAGATGGAAGGATAGAAAGTTGGGCCTGGGGTTTCCTGGAACTCTGATAAGGGGGCCAGGGACAGCAGGTGGCTGATGCCCAGGTGATTTTCATGGCCCACTGGGATGTTTGGCTTGCGGCCCCTCCCCCAGCTCTGTGACTTGGGGCAGCTGCGTTGACCATCTAGCTTTCCTGTCAGTGAAGTAGGATCTAGGCTGTGCCAGGCTCCCAAGGTGAGCAGTGCCTGGGGGGGCTGGGCGTGCGCAGGGCAGCTCTGCTGTTACTTGGATCTGTCCTCCGATGAAGCCCAGGGGGACCTCACCCTTGCAGGAGAGGAACCTGACAACCACAGAGAAACTGAGGCCCGAGACTTGCCCCAGACCATGGCCTGCAAGCTACCAAGCTGGGCCCAAACCCAAACCTTTGGAGCCTGACAGCTTGATCGGCGAGCAGCCCTGGGGCCGGATGGGGCCGGGTGCAAAGAGAAGGAAGTGGTTTGTCCCTGGCTGGGTGGTTACGGGAGGCCAGAGGCCCTGGTTCCGCTCCTCCGGCTGTCTGTCTCTGCACAAAAACCAGCTCCTCCAAATGTGCAGCTCCCCCCGCCCCAAGCTGGACAGGACTTTGTGCTCTGCATACACAGAGGCCTGGATCCACAGTTGGTCTGTCGAGGTTAGAGCTGAGCTGAGGTGCTGAGTGAGGTGGCAGAGGACGGCTGAGGCTTTGCTGCCCTGAGCCCCTTGAGAGCCTGGGGTTGGGGGTGTCCCTGTACTCAGTGATCATGGAAGAGTCGCTGGTCCTGTGCCAGGGGACCTGCCTCGCCACATCCTGTCCACCTTCCCGAGGTGGGCTCTGACAACTTCCCCTGACAGATGAGGAAACTGAGGCTCCATGGGAAAAGGGGTGAGCATAGGAGTAAACTGACCGTAGGACAGACATGAAACCAAAACCTCAATGGGATGTCACTCACCTGCATGACTCCCTGGCTGCCCACGGCTGTGAGATCCATCCCGGCTCCCACCCTCAGGTCCCATCCCCTACTTCTGGGCTCACCCGCCTGGGCACACTGCCAGCTCTTCAGATGGATTGGCTCACTCTTGTTTGCCTTTGTGCCCGTCCCTCTATCTGATGCTGTTCCCTTTGTCTGGGGTGCTGGTGTCTCTGCTTCAGACTCTGTTCTCTCTGTCTGAGATGATGTTCTCTCTGTCTAGGACACGGTTCCCTCTGTCTGAGACTCTGTTTCCTCTGCCTGGGATGCTGTTCCCTCTGTCTGAGCCCAAGTGTAGTGGTGATGACTGGTCACATAGGTCCCAAGTGAGGTGGATGGTTACTGACCTTACAAGTCAGCTCTGCAGAGCCCCTCATTTCCCAGGACACAGAGTTCTTGCTGGTGCTCTGTAATAACCTGGTAAGGTCACTGTGCAGTTAGATGAGACAATGTGGGGCTATCAAACTTGATGACGAACTGTAGGAAGTAGGGTTTGACCTTCCATAACCTTTTTTTTTTTAACATTTCCTTTTGTTCTCTTTTTATTTTTATTTATTTATTTATTTATTTTATTGAAGTATAGTCAGTTACAATGTGTCAATTTCTGATGTACAACATAATGTTCCAAGTCATACATATATACACATACATATATTCGTTTTCAAATTCTTTTTCATTATAGGTTACTATAAGATATCAAATATAGTTCTCTGTGCTATACAGAAGAAACTGGTTGTTTATATATTTTGTATATAGTAGTTAGTATTTGCAAATCTCAAACTCCCAATTTATCCCTTCCCACTCCCATAAGCTTGTGTTTACTATGTCTGTGAATGTTTGTGAATCTGTTTCTGTTTTATAGATAAGTTCATTCGCGTCTTTTTTCCCTTTAGATTCCACATATGAATGATATCATATGGTATTTTTCTTTCTCTTTCTGGGTTACTTCAGTTAGAGTAACGATCTCCAGGCCCATCTGTGTTGCTGCAAATGGCATTTTTTATGGCTGAGTAGTATTCCATTGTATAAATATACCACAGCTTCTTTATCTTCTGTTGATGGACATTTGAGTTGTTGCCATGTGTTGGCTGTTGTATATAGTGCTGCTGTGAACATTGGGGTGCATATACCTTTTCAAATTAGAGTTCCCTCTGGATATATGCCCAGGAGTGGGATTGCTGGATCATACTGTAGGTCCATTTTCAGTTTTTTGAGAGGAATCTCCGTACTGTTTTCCACAGTGGCTGCACCAAACTGCATTCCTACTAGCAGTGTAGGAGGGTTCCCTTTTCTCCACAGCCTCTCCAGCATTTATCATTTGTGGACTTTTGAATGATGGCCATTCTGACTGGTGTGAGGTGATACCTCATTGAAGTTTTGATTTGCATGTCTCCGATAATTAGCAATATTGAGCATTTTTCCATTTTGCTATTCCCGAGTTTCTGTCAGTCCAGCACTGGGCACACAGAATCATTACTGGACTCACTGTGTAATTTCACAGACTCCTACTGTAGCTGAGTAGGCCCTGTGACAGGAGACCTGGGAGCTTCAGGTGATGCTAACGGCCTGTCAGCCTGGTGAGGTGCCCTGGCCATGTCTGTCTGTTAGGGGCACTAAAAACATATGACACGGCCAGTTGCAGGTAGAGTCATTGCTTCAGGCCTTAAGGAACTTTGCAGGACTCTTTTGTCAATTTTACAGACAAGGAAATTGAAGTTCCAGGGAACTGACCTTATCTCTGGTTGCCCAGCCAATCGGCGGTAGAAACCGATCACTTTGGATGCAAGGCCTCAGACCCACTGTGCTGCTGCCTCCCTAGATGCACGCAGGAGGGCCCAAGGCCTGGGGCCAAAGGGGGGTTCCAAGTAGGGCCTGTACAGAGCTGGAGCTGGCTGACCCTCCCGGGTGGGCAGGGAGCTCCAGCCCTCTCCTCTCCCAGCGAGGCATCCATGGTCTCAGGAATGTAATTAACCAGGAAATCATCCTGCATTTTTCTCCCCCATCATTTATTGAGCCTCTGACAATAATACCCATGCTCTCTGCTGGACCATGAACTGTCTCTCGAACCTCACCTCGTCAGGTAGGGACCTAACATGAGCTGGAGGCAGGGGACAGAGCCACACAGAGTGTGGGCCATAGTCCACCCACTCCTGGGTCTGTGCAAAGCCCTGCTTGGGCGCTAAGTCTCCCGAGGGGCAGGGTGGGCAGTCCAGAGAGGTGATGCAGCAGCCGTGGGGCGAGAGGTGGACGGGCAGTTCTGGCTCCAGGCCAGGCCTGGCCACAGCCTCACATCTCTTCAAGGCTTCCCCGTAGGTGTGTGGAGAAAAAGCCCGGGTCAAGCCCAGGGCAACAGGAGTGCTCGGCAGGGAGTTTTAGGTGCTTTGAATCACTGTCATCTTGGCCCTAATTCATGGAACTTCTGATGAGAACCTTTCTGAAATGCATTCCCCCCCCCTTTTTTCAGCTTTTTTTTGGTGGTAAAATATGTATAACATAAAATTTACCAGTTCAACCACTTTTCAGTGTACAGTTGAGTGGCATTGAGTACAGTCGCATTGTTATGTGCCATCACCACCACGCCATCTCCAGAACTTTCTGATCATTTGAAACTGAAAATCCGTTCCATTAAACATTCCCCATTCCCCATCCCCTCCCTCCCCATTCCCCTCCCTCAGCCCTGACACCCACCATTCTACTTTCTGTCACTATGATTTGACTCCAGGTACCGCCTATAAGTGGATCCATACTTGTCCAGGGTGTTTCAATCCACATGTCCTCAGGGTTCATCCATGTTGAAGTACGTGCCAGAATTTCCTTCCTCTTTAAGCCTGAATAATGTTCCATTGTACGTATTTGCCACATTTTGTGTATGTGTTCATCTGCTGATGGCCGCTTGCATGGCTTCCACCTTTTGGCCATTGTGAGTAATGCTGCTGTGAACACGGGGGTGCAAACATCTGTGAGTCTCTGCTTTCAGTTCTTTGGAGAGGAATGCGTTCTTGAGGAAATAGGGAATTCGTGTTGGAATTTGATGTGGAAACAGATGTGGCGTCTCTAAGAAAGGCTGCAGCACACCTAGGAGCGTTAGGACCCCCACACTCCTCACACCCCGCCACCCAGCCTGCAGACCCCTGTCCACTCACCAGCATCCCAGTGCTAGGGCTGATGGGTAACTCTTGCTTTTTTTTTTTTGCATGATTTCTAAGTTTTCTTTAAAAAAGGACCCATCACTCGTACGGTTTAAAAAGGCAACAGCGATTTTTAAAAGTGATGGTGTGCTCTGGGGAAACATCTGATCAGGGCGTGCAAACAAGCAGGGGCGGTGCTGTGTTGATCTGTCTTCTTTCCTCCCCACTCAGCTGGCCCTGGCGTCCCAGCCCACCCCGAGGTCCCACTGACTCCCACCGAATTCTGAAGCATGTGGCCCTCCACGGCGTCTGTGTCCATCTCCGTGTTCTCAGCACACACGATGGAGACCTCAGACCGCACCGGCTGCAGCCAGAGCGCTTCGCAGGCTGAGGCCCCAAGGCAAGTACTGTGCTTCTGGATCCTGGCGCTGGAGTGAAGGCAGCTCCGGGGCACGGGGCGGCTTCGCTGACGTGCCATCTGTTGCTGCATCCGCATGGCCAGGGCAGCCAGAGCTCTGTCACTGCTGATGCAGCCTCGTGGCTTTCTGCCGCCTCGTCTCCCAGCCTGCGACCTGCGTGCAGGTGTGCGCAGCACAGCGGTTTCTGGTATCACCCCGCGGTGCGTCCCGTATTGTTCGGATGACCTCCTGTTTGTACCCAACCACCCAGACATGGTGGGGCAAAGAGCAACCCCACCGAGCAGTGTCATCTCTCCTGATTCTGGGGCTGGTGGGGTGCAGTCGGGTGGCTCTCACTCAGGGTTTCTTGGGGACTGTCGCCAGTCAGGGCTGGGACTGTTTCCAAGGCTTCTTCTGTGCTGGGGCACACGGCAGGGGCCATCGGGCCATGTCAGTGACAAGACAGTGGAGGTCCCTGCCTACTTGGGGCCTCCAAGTTACCAGGTAACAGGCAGCAAGCGAAATGATGGCATAGTGGTGGCTTGTGGAGGCTCCTGTACTGCTTCCAAGGTGGGGACGTCTGGCAGCAGGTGGACTGGGCGGTGGGAAGACTTGTGGCCTGTCTACAGGACTTTCCCTGCCTGTCTCTGGCAGCTACCAGGCGGTCTGGGGCCAGGGCAGGGACCACAGCCTTCGTGCTACCCTATCCACTGCCTGCTGAGGATGGAGCTGCTGAAGTGGCCCACTGCGCCCTGGAGAGTGGGGCACATTTAATCCCTCTGTGCTTCTCCAGCCCCCACACCTCCCCCAGGCCCAGCTTTGGGGCCTTGGATGCTGAGTGGTGGCAGCCTCGGGTGTCAGGGGCCCTGGCTGCATTCTGCGTTCCACCTGGGGTGGGCTCACTCAGCTCAGGGGGCTCAGGGCTTCTGAAAGGAGAGCTGAGTGGCTGGGAAGACAGAAATGACAAATGCTCCTTGACTCGTGTGTGGTGACACGTCCCTGGCCTTGGGCAAGTCAGAATGAGCCCAGAGCTTAGTCCAAGGGGTTCAGAGCAATATGTTCGGTGGACCCAGCTCCAGGGTCCTGAGCATTGGTCCCCTCCAGGCTAGCATGGCAGGGTCAGCCTTGGCAACCTTGTCTGGAACAAAAAATGTCACCCATCTTGGTGACTGAGCAAGCGTACAAAAGTGCTCTGTACAGCTCCCGACATATGGCGGGTGTGTGTGTGTGTATAACTGTGTGCATGTTTATTTGTGTATGTGTGCTTGTGATCTGTGTGCACACAGGTCTACTATGGAGGTGTGTGTGTGTGTATATTGTGGGCACACTTGCACATGCATCTTCCCCAACACCCCATCCCTCCCGCCCTCCCCCCGCTCCTCTGAGCAGCGTGGAAGGGAGGCTGGAATCGGACTGGCCTACCCTGCACTCACATTGGTCTTGGAAAGGCAGCGGGGAGACCAGTCCTGAGGTAAGTGAGGCCGTGGGCTGGATCCCGCAGCTTCTTGGATCAGATCAGAGGGTGGTCTCAGCTGTTCCGCAACCAGGACCTCCCTCAGCCACATACTCTGCTCCCTGGAGGACGTCTTTATGTTGAGCCCTGGGCTTTCCAGTCTGGCCGAGCGTGGTTCAGCCGCCCTCACACAAAAGCCCTTGGAAGATAAATTGGTCATGGCTAAGGGGCCTCCAGAGGAAGGGCCCACTCCCTCCTCTTGATGGGACACCCAGGCAGGCACCAGGCTGCTGCAGTCTCCCGAGGCTCCAGGTCTGCCCCACCCCTCACCACCGTCCTCTGTGTGAGTCATTGTCCCTTCTGTAACAAGGCAAATGACCCTCGGTGAATATCAGCAACTCACAAGTTTGCTCAACCCAGAGGTGTCACCTTCTCTGGGGTACAGTCAACATCCAATTCACTGCATGTGTTTCAAATGTACAATTTGATGGTACAACATATGTATATATACCTGTGATAGTGTCACCGACTGTCAAGATGAAGGGCATGTCTGTCACCCCTTGAAGGTTTCCTTGTGTTCCGTTGTAACCCCCACAGCACACCCACCCCTCCTTCCAGCAACACCCTGTCTGCTTTCTGGCACCAGAGAGTGAACATTTCATAGAATTCTATGTAAATGGAAAACAAACAGATACCTTTTCTTTTGCCCGCCTTCTTTCCCTCAGCATAATATTTCCAGATTCATCCATGTTGTGGAAAGCCTTCTTGTTTCCCTCCGTGGCCAACAGGTTTGTGTAGAATTGTATCATTTCTCTGTCAAATGTTTGATAGAATTCACCATCGAAGCCTGGAGTTTTCTATGTGGAAAAATGTTTAAATATAAACATTTCTTGTGCTCGGTCTTTACTGAGCTTCGTAGATCTGTGGATTTATAGTTTCCATCAAATCTGGAAAACCTTTGGTCATTATTTTTCCCAAATATTTTTCAAGCTCACTCCCTTTTTGGGAACTCCAATTACATGCACACACACACACACTGGTTACACATATATTATGTGCAACCATTGATTATGTTGCTTAAAGTTTTCAGGCATCTCACAATTCATTCTCTCTTTCTCTCCTTCACTTTAGATAGCTTCTATCGCCTCCCCAGATTTGCTCGTTTTTCTTCTACAAAGTCTAATCTGCCATCAGTCCCTTCCAGTGGGCCTTGATCTCACACTCTGTGGTTTTCATCTCTAGAAGTTGGTCCAGCGCACCTTTTTACATTTTCCATGTATCTGCTGACTTTTTTAACATAATGTAGGTACCGCTGCTGCCTTAGTGAACTTGTCTGCTAATTCTGGCATCTGTGTTAGATGTGAGTGAGTTTCAACTCACTGACTCTTCCTCCTCACTGTGGGTTGTGTACGCCTGCCCTCTGTGTCTGATTATTTCTGGTTGGATGTCAGTGCCTGTAAATCTCACCTTGCAGGATCCTGGATATGTTTGTGCTCCTATAATTGATCTTGAGTGCTGTTTAGGGATGCACTTAAGTTGCTTGTTCACAAATGGGCTTTCTTGTTAAAATTCATTGGCATTTGTTAGCTGGGACCTGAGCAGGGCTCACTGTGGGGCAAGACCTTCCAAGCTCTCTTAACTGCCCGTGGATCTCGGGGTTTCCAGTCTGGCTGATAGAAACAGGTGTATTCCCTGCCCTCTGTGAGCACCAGGTGATGGTTCCTCTGACCTCAGACACTTCTTTCTCCAGCCTTGGAGTTTGCTCACACGTACATCAAGCCATGCTCAAGGGCCCTCTTCAGCAATCCACGCTGTGTGCAGCTCTGTCCAGCGGTCCATCCTGTGACCTCCAGCTGCCTTGGTCTCCCTGGACTGTCAGCTCCATCTCCTCACTCAGGGATCTACCTGGGGTCCCCTCTCCGGGCAGGAAGCTGGGGCAACAGAAGGCTCACTGCCCTGGGTCCCACCTTTCAGAAGTACTGTGCTTTGCTGCCTGGTGTAGGGTGTCCTCAAGGTGCTGTTTCGTATGTTTCATCCATGACTTGGTTGTTTTCAGGAAAGAGTAACTCCAGTTTCTGTTATACCATCTTGATCAGAAGCAGGAATCCCCAAGGTGGGGCTGCAGCAGGCTCCACCTGGCACCAGACGTAGGAAGCTGAGTGTGTGGCCTACATTCCATTTGGCATATTTTTACTGCTGTGTCATGTCTCATTTCTGGAAACGAGTTTATCGCCTGTGCTATGAGAAGAATGCAGCAAAGCGTGTGTTTTCTGTTTAGAAATCTTGCTACTTCTCTGCATTAAGCTCTTTAAGAATGTGGCAGTGGCCAGTGATAAATGCGCACCCTGCGCTGGTTTGGGTGTCATTTCGAGAAAGGTCCACTCAGAAGAAATTGGACTGCACTAGAAGGCGAGAGTGAGGGAGACCGTTGCAGAATTGCTGCTTGACTCGTGGGGCCTCCCGGGCCCGCGATGCCACACGCCTGCAAAGGTGCCTCCTGCTTCACTTCTGAGCACACTTTGCCTGGGGGCCCTTCTGCTGCGTGGGCAGCCAAGGGTCAGGCTCCAGGACACCTTTCTGGTTTTGAGAGTGTGTGTGTGTGTGAGAGACCTGTGTCTCCACTGATGGGTCTTTATTTTGTTTAGCAAGTGAGGAAAGGAGTGTGGCGAAGCCACTGGCAGCAGAGCTGAGTGTAAGTGTGAGCACGGGGAGGGTGCGCGGTGGTGCCTGCCTCAAACTCTGCACACTCGAGAGGTCCCTGCCTCCTGGAGTCACTGCGTGGCTGGGGACAAGCTCAGTTCTGGGGACAAGCTCAATTCTGGCCCTCAATTTTCAGCCAGGCCCTAGAAGTTGCTCCATGCCCTGGACGTTGCCGCAGGTGTCCCCTTGCACTGGGGGCCAGGGACTCAGCCGTGCTCCATCCACCCGTGCCCCTGTGACCTGCCAGGCGCCCACTGCCCTGGGTGGTGGCATGGAGCTGCCCTTCCCATCCTCCCCCTTGAGAACCGGCCCTGTCACCCAGGCTGCTCCATGTGCCAGCGGAGAAGGTGATTTTCATTCTCCTTTCATGTTTTGTTTTTTTTTTTAGAACCTTCTGAACTGCTCCACTTCAAAACTGCGGGCAAGAAAAAGATTTGCAGCAAATCCCCCCAGCCCCGTTCGTGCAAAGCCTGGACTGGCCAACCCCAGCGTCCCAGAACACAGCCAGCAGGGAGCCTCGGGAACCCACCCTTTCACCTCAGTGCCCCCTCGGAGTCCGACAGCCTCAGGTAACCCACCTGTCACCCAGGGCTAAGTGACTGCCGCTCCTGGTCCCCGTCCTCCCCCAAAGCTCCACTGCAGATTCAAGCAGAAGAGTTCGGGGAACATCAGTCTCCCCTGGTCCTGTCTCACCTTTGACCCTCTCGGTGCATCTGGACGGACACTTTCCTCCGCAAGGGTTTCCAGGAGAGGCGCGATGTGAGAGCACAAAGTAGCCCCAGCACCTGTCAGACAGAACAGCAGCAGTGATGGGGAGGAGGGGTCTTGATGGGCATCCTGCCTCACCTCAGAGCTGCACCGTCGGATAAAGGGTGCTGTGGATGCCAAGGCACGGCATAGACCACATCCACTGCGCTCACAACGGTTATTATTAACGTCACTATTATTTCCTGCTTATATTTTGAGTTCATCGAGGAACAAGTAGCTTCATGCAACAGGATTCATTCCTGCCTCCTTTCCTTCCTTCCTCCCTCCCTCCCTCTCTTTCTTTCTCTTTCTTTCTTCCTCTTTTCCTCTCTTCCTCTCTTTCTTTCTCTCTTTCTTTCTCTCTTTCTTTCTTCTTTCTTTCTTTCTTTCTTTCTTTCTTTCTTTCTTTCTTTCTTTCTTTCTTTCTTTCTTTCTTTCTTTCTTTCTCTTTCTTCCTTCCTTCCTTCCTTCCTTCCTTCCTTCCTTCCTTCCTTCCTTCCTTTCCTTCCTTCCTTCCTTCCTTTCTTTTTCTTTCTTCTCTCCCTCCTTCCCTATCTCTCTCTTCCTGCCATCTTTTTTTTAGTATAAAAATTTATTTTAAAAGTAAAATGCCTTTCTTTTGCCATTGCCCGAATGCCTGCCAAGCCAGGATGCAGCTGAGGCTGACCGGGGTGCTCACTTCACACACAGCCCCAGCCCACCGCCCCCCATGCTGACTTTCCCCAGGGGCCCCACTTGGGGGCCGGTCCACAGCCCAGCTGCCACTGACTGTGCTGATTTCTCCCCGACAGGAAGCTCCCGGCCAGCCCCTCAAGGAGCTCAGAGAGATCAACTTGGAGGATGGAGTCAGAAGGGGGTTCCTCAACGTCCCCAGCCACCCTTGTCACCCTGAAGGACCCAGACACTGGGCTTAGCAGCTCGTCTCTGGACCTCCCAAGTGCAGACCCAGGGAAGCTCCAAGCACTGCCTGTTGGGCCTGAAGCCCACTGTGGGGACCCTGCCTCTGGGAGCCCTGGCAGCCAGGCCTCTGCGGGACACAACACCCAGGACACAGGCTCTGTGGGGGACCCCAGCAGCATTTCTAAGATCCCTAATCGGGACAGCGGGATCGACAGCCCCTCCTGCAGCGTGGTCGGCGAGCACTTCCCCTGCGAGGAGAGCGGTGAGGCGGGCCCAGGCCCCACCACCAAAGCGCTGCACCCAGACACAACCCCGGATGGCAAGGCGGATGGCAAGACGGATGGCAAGGCCCCACGGGAGGAGGTCGATAGCGATGTGGGCGAGGGCAGCAGCGAGGAGCCAGACCCTGAGAACAACGCCCTGAGGGCCGATGTGGATCCAGCCAAGGTAGGCCACCCTGCCATCCCAGGGGTCAGGGGCTGCAGGGCTCCCCTCCGAGGGTACATGAGGTTTACAGTGGCACCACCCAGGCCTGGTGCCAGCGGTGGGGTGCACATTCAGACACCACACTCAGAGAGGCCCCTGTGATGGGTTGGTGGGCAGGCCCTGGGGAAGGACCACGCAAGCGGTGATTTCATCCCCAAGCCTCAGTTCCATGGCCACACAGCGGCACAGGGACGCCACCCCAGGGTGGCTGTGCTGGTTGGTCTTAGTGGAAACAGTGTGGCCACCAGCACTCTCCGCCAGTGCTTGGGGCCTGCCTTGAAGAACCCCCATGAGGAAGACAGCATGAGTGTCACGCTGTTTTATGAATGGGGAAACCCAGGGTTGCTCACCAGGTGTGACAGAGGCAGGAAGGAAGCCCAGGCATCTGAGTGGAGCCCTGAGCTTTAAGCAGATGGCTCTGGCTGCAGGTGTGCCCACGCGTTGTGGGTCGGCCTTGAGAGAAAGCTCATCTGTGCCCCTTTGCATCTTGGGCTCTGGGCTCTATCTACACTGTGACTCACGTGGACACACAGAAGTAAAGCTGACAGCCCCTGGCTTAGAGACCGCCTGTGCTGGGGGAGATCGGTGTGGATAAGCTGCAAGTGACCGGGGGTCAGACCTGCTGGCTCCCTGGAGCAGGAGGTATCGACTAACGTGGCTGCATCATGAGATAGACTTGGTGGGCAGAGGGCTGCCACTGGCCTGCACTGTTGTGAGCCAAGTTCTCAGGGGGTGGGCTGGGGCCATGTTTTAATCCAGGTTTTATTATTGTTCAGGAATGGCGAAGCCAACAGATCAGGAGATGACTGCCACTGAAAGTCAGTTTATTACTCACAGTTCCCAAGAGGAGGGGCACCCCACACCATGGGGGGTCAGGAGGGGAAGCACCAGGGTAGGCAGGAGGCAGAGGGAGTGGAAACTGTGAGCAAGAGTCTTTTTTTAAACATCATTTGATGATTTTTTTTATTGAAGTATAGTTGAGGTACAATCTTATGTAAGTTACAGATGTGGCGAGAGTCTATTGTGGTTTCGAAGGAGAGGGATGGGCGAGATGGAATATGCAGGTTTAGGACTGGCCAGTTTGAATAATTTTAGTGGGTTTTGGGCACAGGGGCTGTCCCTGGATGTCTGGCATCCGGCCCTGTGTGATTAGGGCAGGAAAGTAGGGGGACAGCAAATATAAAGAAGGTGGTTGTGTTATGGGCTCTGGATGGGCTGGTTTGTGTGTGAGAGACATTCTTGCAGGCGAGTCTTTTATACTTGTAGGAACCAGCGAACCCTGGGAGGGACAGCCCCTCCAGGATAAGCAAGGCCCAGAGTTTCAGTAGCAGGATACTGCTGGCCTCATAGAATGAATTAGGAAGTGTCCCTTATCCTTTAGTTTTTTGGAAAAATTTGAGAGTAAATGGTATTCGCTGTCCAGCGAAGCCACCTGGTCCTGAGCTTTTCTTTGTTGGGAAGTTTTTAATTGCTTATTCAACTTCCTTCCTTGCAATTGGTTTGTGCAGATTTTCCATTTCTCCATGATTCAGTCATGGTTTCTAGGAATTTGTCCATTTCTTCCAGGTTATCTGATTGTTGGCATGTGATTGTTCGGAGCCATCTCTTAGGATCTCTAGTTTCTATAGTATCAGTTGTAGTGTCTCTTCTTTCATGTATCATTTTATTTATTTGAGTCCTCTCACTCGCTCGCTCTCTCTCTCTTTTTTTTTGGTAAGTCTAGCTGAAGGTTTGTCAATTTTGTTTATCTTTTCAAAAATCAACTCTTAGTTTTGTCAAAATTTTTCCATTGTTTTTCTTCTGTCTGTTTCTTTTATCTTCACTATAATCTCTGTTACTTCCTTCCTCCTGACTGCTTTGGATCGAATGTGTTCTTTTTCTCATCTTGAGCTGTAAAGTTGGGTTGTTGATCTGAGCTCTTTCTTCCTTTTTCACGTAGGCATTTGCAGCTATAAACAGCTCTCTGAGCACCACTTTGGCTGCATTCCAGAAGGCTGATATGTTGTTTTCATTTCATTTGTTTCGAGCTACTTTCTAATTTCTTTTGTGACCTCTTTGATCCTTGTTTAAGAGTGTATTGTCTAATTTCCACACATCTGTGGATTTTCCAGTTTTCCCTGTGCTGCTGGTTTCTAGTTTCAGTCTGTTTTGATTGGAAAAGATACTTTTATGATTTCAGTCTTCTGGGATTTGGTAATACTTGTTTTGCGGCCTAACATGTAGTCTGTCCTGGAGAATGTTCCACGTGCTCTTGAGAAGAACGTATGTTCTGCTGTTGATGGATGGAGAGTGATGCATTTGTCTGTTAGGTTCATTTGGTCTCTGGTGTAATTCAAACCCCCGTTTCCTTATTGATATTTTGCATGTCCTTTTCAATATTGAATGTGGAGTATTGAAGTCTCCTATGATGACCTTATTGCTATCTGTTTCTTTAATTTTGTCAAAGTTTGCTTCATATGCTTGGGAGCTCTGAGGTTTGGTGTATAAATATTTACAATTGTTATATCTTTTTAGTGAATCAGTCCTTTTACCATTATATAAAGTCCTTCTTTGTATTGTGTAACTTTAAAAAAAGATTTAAAGTCTAATTTGCCTGATGTAAATATGGCCACTCCTGATCTCTTTTGTTTACCATTTGCAAGAAATATCTTTTTCCGTCTTTCACTTTCAGCCTATGTATACCCTTACATTTTTTAAATCTACTCAGTCAATCCATGTCTTTTGATTGAGGGTTTAATTCATTTACGTTTAAAGTAATTACTGATAGGGAAGGACTTATTGTTGCCTTGTTCACTGCTTTCTGTTTGTCTTTTGGCTTTTTTTGGTCCATCATTTACTGCTTTCCTTTTGTTTAATTGACGTTTTTTGCAATAATATGCTTTGATTCCCTTCTCATTTCCTTTTGTATGTATTCAAAATATATTTTCTATTGCAATTATATAAAACAACTTAAAGTTATAGTATTTTACTTTAAGCTGATAACAACTTAGCTTCAAAGATACACCAAAACTACTCCTTTACAGCTCCCCTCCCCCACACTCTATGTTGTTGATACCACCAATTACGTATTTTGTATACAGTATGCTCTTTAACATAGATTTCTAGTTTTTAAGTGTTTTTGTCCTTTTTGTGTTATTTTGTGCCAAAATCACAATAGTACAGGTTACTATATTTGTTTGTGCATTTACCTTTACTGAAGGACTTTATATTTTTACACAGGTTCACGCTGCTGTCTACCAGCTTTTCACAACTTGAAAGACTTCCAGTCGCACTTCTTGTAGAACAGGTCTAGTGGTAGTGAACTCTGCATCTTTTATTTATTTGGCAAAGTCTTCATTTCCCCTTCATTTTTGAAGGCTGGCTTTGCTGGGTACAGTATTCTTGCCGACAGTTTTGTTCTTTTAGCACATTAAATACATCATCCCACTTCCTTTTTTTATTATTCTAATGACTCCCAGTGTTGTTCTTTGGGTTTATCCTAGTTGGAGTTCCGTGAGCTTCTTGAACTTGTATGTCCAGTTCTTTCACCATATTTGGGAAGTTTTCAGCCATTAATTATTTTTTTTAACCTGTGACTATTTTAATTTTATTTAACTGTAGGAATAACCTTGTTCTACAATCTCTATTTTACAAATGGCAAAACTGAAGCACAAAGAGGATAAGTAACATTTCCAAAGTTACATAGTTAGTAATCTGGGATTCAAACCCATGCCGTGTGATGCGAAAGTCCTTACTTTAAAGGCGGTGCTTGGCAAATAAGATCTCTTTAAACGTATGGTGATGGTGAAAAGATTGCCTGGCGCCCAGCAGGTGCTCCATGTGTTACTCCTTTTCCCCTTGCCTTATGGTTAGGCTTCATGGGAGCCTACCCAGCTTTCTTTCTTTCTTTCTTTTTTTTTTTTTTCCAGATACCAATTCTTTGAGTAAGCTCTCTGCTTCTTTCACTCTCTTCCTCTTCTTCTGGGACTCCTGTAATGCTTTTATCGGTCCATCTGACAGTGTCCCATAAATTCTTTAGGCTCTCTTTGCTTTTCTTCATTGTTTTTTCTTTTTGCTCCTCTGACTCAATAATTGCAAATGAGTTTTTCAGTCTAGTTATTGTATCTTTCAGCTCTAGAATTTCTGCTTGGCTCTTCTTTTATCATTTCTATTTCTCTATTGATATTCTCATTTAGTTCATCATAATTGTCTTGATTTCATTTAGCTGTCTGCGTTCATTTTTAGCTCATTGAGCATCTGTATGACTGGTATTTAAATTTTTTTGTAGGCAGCTCATAGATCTGTGTTTCTTTAGGGTTGGTTTCTGGGATTTTATTTTGTTTCTTTAATCGAGTCATGCCCCACCCCCTTTTTTTGGGTAATTTTTTGCTGGAATTTGGGCATCTGAGAAACAACCACCTCTCAGTCTTAGTATGCTTGCTTTGTGCAGGGAAAGCCTTTGCTAGTCAGGCCGGATGTTCAAAGACCTGTTAAACTTTGTCTGATCTCTTGCTCCCCTCGCATCTACCTGCAGAGCATCAGCTGTAACATGCTGCTTCTCTCTATTTCCAGCAGCTTTCAAACTTTGGCACTGGTCATGACAGCACTCCAAGTCAGGCAAGACAGAAACCAGAAACCAGTCCCTCAGGCAGCTTCCAGATAAGCCAGAGCATTGCGTGCACTGTTCACTCCTCTGTTTCCATCCTGAGGGAGGAGCCCCAGAAGGGGAGGCTCCTCCCAATTGTGCTGCACAATGCTGCATGAGGGAGGAACACAAAAGGGTGTGCCAAACACTGCCAGTTTTTCTTCTCCATTTGCTAGCCTCTCTTCGTAGTTTTACAATGGCTTGGAAGCTGTAGCTTCTCAGCTGGTCTCCGGACTTTTCACAAAGCTATTCTGGTTTGTATATTGTGTTAACTCCATGTCTTCATGGGGGGAGGAGGGCCTTTAGATTTTTGATCTGTCTTCTTGTTGACATTACAATACATTTTAACGTGGCTACTGCGGCTGCTCTGTAGTCAAAGCCCCAAGAAGATAGACTTTTCTCTGGGCTTCAGAAGCCTTGTGGGGATTGGCAGAAACTGTTACAGAAACTGAGCCTTACATCCCAGTCCCAGCAGCCTCCTCTGGCTTTTCGGGGCCCCTGGTCATCCCCGGCGTGCAGCAGGTAGCCCTCATCAGATGCTGCCTCCCCAAAGATCATCTTCCCCAGGTGAGCCCTTCTCTTTGCAGCACTCTGAGCCGCAGAAGCTGCTCCACATTGCCCAGGAGCTCCTGCACACCGAGGAGACCTACGTGAAGCGACTGCACCTGCTGGACCAGGTAGCCCTCCTGGCTAGGGGCTTGCCTTTGTCTACTTCCAGAGTTTCAATGGCGAGTTTGGGAGACAAACTTTCTATCCTAGCATTGGCTAGGCTTCGCAGTTGGAGTCCAACTGACATGAATACTAAAACTCGGGCAAATTTAAGTCTTCTGCAGAAATTCTTAGTTTTTACCTTCACAGCTTGTGGCTCTCAGGCAAAGCTCTTACCCAGTCATTTTGAGGTTTTTTTCTTCCTGGTAGTTAAAATATCTGAGCATATAAATGACCTCTGGACATCCTTTTGCATAAATAGTTGAGACAGTGGGTGGCACTCTCCCTGTCCAGGTGACAACATGGGGTTTATGAGCACAGGAAGTAAAACTCCAGTAGAAAACTGGATTTTGACAGGTCCTGCTTCTGTCTGTAGCTTACAAAGCAGAGAAAGGAAATCAGTACCAATCATTTCTTATGAGAGATGGATGAAAGATGTCCTGTCCCTCTCTAGAGGGGACTGTCCCTGCCACACCCCCAATTCTTAGCCCTAAGTAAACTTGCTTTAAGACTTTTAAGGTCCTCTGAGCCAGTTTGATGAACTGGAAAGCTCATTAAGAAAACACAAGGCAGGGGAGGGGGGTGGGACGGGATAAACCGGGAGTTCGAGATTTGCAGATACCGACTGGTATACATAAAATAGATAAACAAGCTTATACTGTATAGCACAGGGAACTATATTCAATATCTTGTAGTAGCTTACGGTAAAAAAGAATATGAAAAGGAATATATGTATGTTCATGTATGGCGGAAGAATTGTGCTGTGCACCAGAAATTGACACAGCATCGTAAACTGATGATACGTCAGTACAAAGAATTTTTTTAATTAAAAAAACTAAGAAAACGTAAGGCAGTGGCAGCTTCTGCTGAGCTCGCATACCTGCAGCGGAAGCACCGTCCCAGCCATCTGCAGTGACCCACGCTCAGTGACCACCGCGTGGGCTTCTCCGTGCCCAGGTTTTCTGCACCCAGCTGACGGAAGCAGGGATCCCTTCGGAAGTCATCACGGGTATCTTCTCTAACATCTCCTCCATCTATCGCTTCCACGGACAGTTCCTCCTGCCTGAGCTGCAGACACGGATCACAAATGAGTGGTAAGTGCAGCTCATGGTGCCGGGAAGTGGTGGTGGTTGGGGGCGGGGGTGGGGGGTTGGCTCTAATGCCCATGACGGTTGAAAGTCATGGTGATCCTGTTGCAGCAGGTTTGTTGATTTCTCCCTGCCAAGCAGCCTCTAAATCCGGGGTTTGCATGCCCCAAAGCCAAGAGACACCTGGAGGGGAGTCCGGTCTCATAGGGCCCTGGACTCTCTTTCTGCAGGGTCCTCGGCCAACCCTGACCCCATGGCCTCTCAGGGTCCCCAAGCCTTCGCTTCTTCACCAGCAAATTAAAGGGACTTTAATACCTTCTCGGGGCTTTGTGGGATTTAAATGAGGTTTGACATCTGCAAACACCAAACAGTAGATAGACAGTGCCTGTCGGTTTATTTGCCCTCCTAGGATATATTGCACCTTTGCTTTAGAAAAATGAGATTTCTTTCCCCCTCAAGAGTGTTCCCGGGGGGCTACCCCTCTGTCCCTCTGCCATTTCTGTCACTCGCAGCAGAGGGACAGCTCAGCTGCGAGTCGTGATAATTAACCATCACAGGCTCGGCTCCCAGCTTGCCATTGTCCACATTATGTGCTTGCCCCTCCATTCTGGGCGCTGCTGCAGCTTTGCTTTGAGGTCTCTGGTGACTCCTCTCTTCGCTGGCCTGCACTGAGCCGGTGTGTGGTTCTCCTGTGATGTCCCCAAGAGCCCGTTCGCCAAGCTGCAGCCGGGCCAGGGAGAGCACAGAGGCCAGGGGCTTTACTGCGGGGCGTCCCTGCACCTGCAAGGCTCAGCCAGAGTCCAGGTCCATTTATAAATCTTTAGAAGGACACACTCCTCCCTGCAGAGCAGGTTACACTGTGTCCCCAAGGCCGCTGGGTTAAAGTCAGGCCTGGACTGGCCTTTGGACCCACGCAGTCCACACCTGCTAGAAATGGGCTTCCTCCTCAAGGCCCTGGAGAGACTGACAGTGCGTGGCCTGCTAGGGGGCCTATGAGCTAAATCCCCAAGTGCGCATTCCTAGTGATGCCGCAGAAGATGACTTTGTGCACGTGCTTTTTTTCTTTAGGATAAATCCCTCACAGTTCTAAGGTCAAAGATTGGCAATATATTTTATGCTTCTTGAGACTTATTTCCAAATCCCAATTTATTTCCAAACTATCCATTATTACCCAGTACTGCTTTCTCATAACGTTGCCAATGTTGGATCGTCCCATTGTTTCTAATCTTTGCTCATATAAAAGGGGCATAATGGGGTTTTCTTGATTCTCTTTGAGAACAGT
This sequence comes from Vicugna pacos, assembly GCF_048564905.1. Lineage (NCBI taxonomy): Eukaryota > Metazoa > Chordata > Mammalia > Artiodactyla > Camelidae > Vicugna > Vicugna pacos. Next base: position 2,511,158 of record NC_132990.1, read on the forward strand.
GGCCTGTCATTAGAGTGGTTCCATTGCTACTAACATCTCCTGGTTTTCAGCAATGGTCCTGTGACTGCACTGTTGAAATGCTTTACACGAGCCTCTCATTTACGTCTAGGTAACACACTATTTTCCGTCCCCCATGAAACAGGGGAGGAAAGTAAGGCTCAGAGAGGGGGACCGGTCTGCCCACCATCACAGAGCTGGGAGTCAGGCCGTTGCCCCATAGCCCTCTGGTGAAGTCCCGTCCCACCCAGGCCCTTCACTGGAGTTGTTTGTCTGACGACCTCACTCCCCCATGAAGGGACACGAACCCCCGCCTTGGAGACATTCTGCAGAAGCTGGCCCCATTCCTCAAGATGTATGGCGAGTATGTGAAGAACTTCGACCGGGCCATGGAGCTGGTGAGCACCTGGACCCAGCGCTCACCGCTGTTTAAAGACATTGTCCAAGGCATCCAGGTAGGGCGGCCCCACCTCGGCTTTGCAGGCACAGGGCTGGGCTTGTGTTTCAACACGGAGAAAATCAGTCAAATTGTGGGATGCATCCAGATGCTCTACTGTTGCTTTGATCCTTAACTCCCAGAGACAAATCGTCATTCTCATTTCATGGGTGAGGAAATCACGGCTCCAGGAGACTGTGCGATTTGTGTCGTCACAAGCTATTATTCGATGGAACCTGGATCCAAATGCTTGTCCCCCTCCACAGGGTCCCTCAGTGGCTCGTGGACCAGTCTTTTCTTTTTCTTTTTCTGCAAACAGCCTGTTCACATCTCTGCCTGCTGTTGTCTGCTGCGCGTTGATCTTTTCTCATTGATTCATGAGGTTTTTACATGCTAGGAACGTCAGCTGTTAACTGTCATCTGTATTGCAAATTATTTTCTCCCACTGATGTTTTAGTTTTTAACTTTATCTATGATGTTGTTTTCCATACAAAATTTTTGGTTTTTAATTAGCCACATTCACCAATTTTTTTTTACTTTTTTTATTGAGTAATAGTCATTTTACAATGTTGTGTTAAATTCCAGTGTAGAGCACAATTTTTCAGTTATACATGAACATACATATATTCATTGTCACATTCTTTCCTCTGTGAGCTACCACAAGATCTTGTATATATTTCCCTATGCTATACCATATAATCTTGTTTATCTATTCTACATTTTGAAATCCCAGTCTGTCCCTTCCCATCCCACATTCACCATTTTTAAATAAAGTAATTCTTTAAAAAAATCTTTTAAGTAATGCTTATAAATGCATTTCCCAGGGGGCAGGTATAGCTCAGTGGTAGAGGGAGTGCTTAGCATGCATGAGGTCCTGGGTTCAGTCCCCAGTACCTCTGTTAAAAAAATAATTTTAAAAAATGCATTTCCCACTCTACAGTTATATAAATGAGGTTTTCTTCTGATGTATGGCTTCATTTTAAAAATTAAAAATGCTATCTCAGAATAGTTTCCAGACAGATTGTGGGTAAGGTACAAATCCAATAGGGTGTTGGGACAAGTGACCCCGATTGCTAAACACACACACACAGTGCATACACATGTACACACATGTGCATAGGCACTCATGTGCCACATGCACGCCATGCATGCATGTAATACATACATGTGTGTTCACAATGCACACATGCATCGTGCACATGTATTCTTCACTGACCCTGGAGGGTTAATGGGCACTGAGCCCCTGTGTGCTGAGGGTTTGGAGGCCAGGCCCAGATTTGGAGTAGCTCTTTAATAACTTTCCGTGTTTCCCCAGATCCTGCTATAATCAGGTCACCCATGATTTATTCCTGTAAATCCTAGATCAACCCCCTGCATCTCTCAGCATCCCTGTCCCTCCCCAGAGAGTGTAGCTCTAAGGCTGAATGTTTCCTTCTCCCCTTTTGCCTGAGCCCCTGCACCCTCACCCCTTCATTTATGTCTGGGTCCCCCCAGCTGTCACCACAGAACAATCTCCAATGAGGATGTGTATAAAAGGGCCAGCACTGGATCTAGAGTTGGCCTGCCTGGGGGCCAGCTCCATCGTTCCACCTCTCCAAGCCTCAGTTTCCTCTGCTGTTAAGATGCGGTCTGCAGTCAGCCAGGTGCAATACTCTAGGCAGCCTCCTGGGGGCTGCAGAGGCTGGAAGCAGAGGTGGGTCTGGGATCCACGCAGGTGTCCATGGGTGCCCTACGCCACCTGTCTCCCCCGCAGAAGCAGGAGATGTGCGGAAACCTGACTCTGCAGCACCACATGCTGGAGCCCGTGCAGAGGGTCCCCCGCTACGAGCTGCTGCTCAAGGACTATCTGAAGAGGCTCCCGGAGGACGCCCCAGACTGGAAGGATGCAGAGAGTGAGCAGGGCCGGCCACAGGCTGAGGGGCTCCTGGGCGGTGGGGGCTGGGGCCCTTGCTGAAAACCCTCATTCAGAGAGAGAGAGACAGGCAGACAGAAAGAGAGAGACAGAGATGGGGAGACAGAGAGGGAGAGACTTCCAAGTGCCCCCTAAAACAAGGCACAGGAAGTGACTGACTCTGAGTGTCAGGGGAAACCACCCCTGTTCCCACTGAGGTGGTGATGGGGGGGCTGTGGAGGGGGCTGCTATGTGTTGGCAGAGCTTAGGCCTCGGGAAGGACCTCGTGGGGCTGGCACAGCTGCTCCTGGTTCGTGGGCAGCAGCTGGCCGGCAGCATGGGGCAGGGTCTGTGCAGAGGAGAGGGATGCCAGCCTGGCAGACTCCCAGCAAATGGGATGTGTCTGCAGGGTGGCACTCGCCACCCCACACCCTAGGCCAGATCTTGTGAACAGCCCAGCACACCCATGGAAAGCGGCAGGAGCAGGGCAGAGCCTGGCACTCAGCCTCGTGGGGCCAGGACCTGTGCAGAGACACCAGGCGCCCTGTGGCTTGACCCTGTCTTCCTCTTGCAGGGTCCTTGGAACTCATCTCCACAGCTGCCAACCACTCCAACGCTGCCATTCGGAAAATGGTGAGTGTGGGGCTCCTGGAAGCCACCTGAAGGACCAGCAGTTTGGGGCAGGGAGAGCACAGGGTGGTCCGGACACCGTCGGCCTGCACACTCACCCACCCGACCCCCAGGGAAGACAGAGACTCCCCTGAGAGCTAGGCAGGCCTGCTCCTTACTGGCTTGGTGACTGATTGCTGGTAAGTCATTTAGCACTCTTATTTATATATATATAATATATAATGTATATATGTAATAAGGTCTCTTATTTTGTCAGTCTCTGTTCACAATGCCCCTGGCCTGCCACTGCCTCCCAGGTACACACAAGCTCTTCGACATATCAGCTGCACACCCAACCCCCGAGTACACACCAGGTGCACGCCCAGCCCCCACCCAGGACAGGCAAGGCCCTTCCGCTCTGCCTTCCCCGCGCCTCCTCACTCTCCATGCTGGCTCCCTCTCCTGCTCCCATGCCCACATCTGCCACTTGTGTCCATATCAGAGGCAGAAGGGCCAAATTAGCTTGCTTCTGGGTGTGCAGGGTAAGATTGGTCAGGTCTAAGGGCAGTGGCTGCTTTGGCATGGCGTATCCAGGCTGCCTGTTGCCGGGTTGAGGTTCCTGAAGGCTCAGCTCTGCCTTCAGCTACATTCATTCTTCGCTCCTGCCTCAACCCCTGGTCATGGCAGTGACAGGTCAGGGCCAGTGGCCTCTTGGCTCAGAGCTGGAGCCATGAGCTGCCTACCCTCTCCCCTCGCCCACTAGGGGTGCTGGTTCACCATCCAACCAGTTTCGAGGCAGAGAGGGTGACCTGAGGATAGGAGAGGTCTGATCTCACGATGGCCCTGGACCATCCGAGGGTAGAGCAGGAAGCCAGCTGCCACAAAGGGGAGGAATGTCCAGGGCAAAAGTTATAGCCGCCCAGCGTGTTTCCTCTGACACGATGCCCCTTAATGCCTCCCATGGAAGGAGCTGGCGTGCAGGGTGGAGGCTGAGAGGGCCAGTCCCAGTTCTCTGGGGAGAACATCTCCAGCAACTCATTTGATTTCTCTATGCCTCAGTTTCTTTGTCTATAAATTGAGGATAAAAATGGCTGGCACCAGCATTACAGGATCGGTGCTAGAATTAAAGGAGTTAACACCCATGTGTACAACAGGGCCATCTACTTAGCAATGGTGTTAGCTGTTGTTATTATTTATTTCTATCTGCATGGTGTACCTCTGTTATTCAATGCCCAACTTGGGTGTCACCCGGTGTTTTCCCTGCCACTTCACTGTCAGCAGGCTCGTGGTCCCATCTTGGTTCTGGACCACACCTATGGGGCAGGGTCTTCATCTCTGGGTCCCCAGCATCCCCCGGCAGGTCTCCAGTCCTTGCGGGTGTGCAGCTGCCTGAGCTCCATGTCTCTCGCAGGAGAAAATGCACAAGCTTTTGGAGGTGTATGAGAGACTGGGTGGGGAGGAGGACATCGTCAACCCTGCCAACGAGCTGATCAAGGAGGGCCAGATCCTGAAGCTGTCGGCCAAGAATGGCACAGCCCAGGACCGTCACCTCTTCCTGGTGAGCGCCCGTCCGCCCACACCCAGCCCTGCCCACCCCTGCCTCTCCCCGCCCAGCCTCCCACTCCTGCCTCGACCGCCCAGCCGCCCACTCCTGCCTCGTCCCGCCCAGCCGCCCACTCCTGCCTCTCCCCGCCCATCCTCCCACTCCTGCCTCGCCCGCCCAGCCGCCCACTCCTGCCTCGCCCCGCCCAGCCGCCCACTCCTGCCTCGCCCCGCCCAGCCGCCCACTCCTGCCTCGCCCGCCCAGCCGCCCACTCCTGCCTCGCCCCGCCCAGCCGCCCACTCCTGCCTCGCCCCGCCCAGCCGCCCACTCCTGCCTCGCCCCGCCCAGCCCAGGTGCAGAGTCTGGCCCCGCCCAGCCACGGAGCCCCACCCTCGCCCAGCCACGGCCCAACCAGCTGCAGAGCCGAGCCCAGCTGCTAAGCCACGCCCCTAGTCCAACCCCAGTCCCTCCCACACTCAACCCAGCCCCACCCAGCTCTGCCCACTCCAGCCAGAGCGAAGCCTGACGTCCTCCCTGGGGTGCTCCTCTGTGGGGTGAACCACCCCTCCCCCCGTGCCTGACCGTCCCTATCTCAGTTCAACAGCATGATCCTTTACTGTGTGCCCAAACTGCGGCTCATGGGCCAGAAGTTCAGTGTCCGGGAGAAGATGGACATTTCCGGCCTCCAGGTGGGTGAGCCCTTCCCACCCAATCTGCTGCCCTGGGGGAGCACAGAGCAGGTGGCAAAGCGCTCACTGCTGTGCACCTGGTCACCTGCCCGTCTCTGAGCCTTGGTTCTGTCTGTGACCCAGGTGTTGGTGGGACATCTGTTAGGGCCTTGCATCCTGGGCTGAGTGGACAGGATCCCCTGTCCCTCTGCTTGGCCTACCCACCAGGGCACTGCTGGCCTCATGTTCGCAGGGCGAAGGACAGTGCCAGGACCTGGGCCAACTCCTGTCCCCTGTGAAGTCAGCACTCAGGGCCCCATTTACACCCTCAAGGAAGCTTGGGGGAAGTGCAGATGGGATGCCCCTCCTGCCTGAGCCCTGGTCCTCGGTCCCATGCTCTCTCCTCTCCTGCACCCATTTAGAGCCCAGATGAGGTTCTGCAGGCACCTGTGTGCAAGGTCCAGACAACCCGATGTCCCCGCTGTCTCTGTTCTCTGAGCCCATCCGTGTCTCATGCCGTGGGGCTGCTGGAGCCAGAATCAATCCCTCTTTCCCATGGGGGAGGGCTTTGAATTAATGGACGCTCCAAAAATTCTGGCTAAATAAAGTATTTAATCATTCTAAAAAGTGAAGATTTGCATTAGTGATAACCAAAAAAAAAAAAAAAAAAAGAAAGAAAGAAATTCCTTCTGACAGTGGTCGGCCTGTGAGCCACATCCAGCCAAGGGCTGTGGGAGTGGGGTGTTGAGGGAATGATTGGCTCCCTGTTGCAGAGGCCTGCAGATCCAAGGTACCTGCCATGGGGCCTCAGAAACCCCTGCAGAGCGGTGGAGATCCTCCTGGCTCTTCTCCAAAGATCCCCATCCCTCTGTCAGGAGTCTTGAGTGTCTGTGGGTACATTTGTGGGGAAAGGCATTAGCGGCTGACCTCCTGGGGAGCCCTGAAGGCAGGCAGATTTGGCTGCACAGTTCCAAGAAAAGTGGATGAGTGGTCCTGGCCCTGCCTGGGCAGATTGGTGGTCCCTCCTTCCCAGTGGACTGACTCACACAGTGGCCCATAGCAACCTTGACCTTAAGATGGGCACCTTCCCTGCTGACCCACTCAGTCACCTCTGTTCCCTTCTCAGGCAAAGACTTCCAAACCTGAGAACGTGACTCCACAGTTCAGGGCCTGCAAAGTGATCCACTGTTTTTGTTTTGTCCTTGATCATGTGCCTTTAGGTGCAGGACATCGTCAAGCCAAATGCAGCGCACACGTTCCTCATAACTGGGAAGAAAAGGTCCCTGGAGCTACAAACTCGGTAGGCTCGGCTGTCCTGGTGTCTGTTACTCTGTGAGTGTTTTTCCTGAAATTTTAGCAGATGACTTCCTTTTCTTAACCACATAATCATTCCATGTGTTTTTATTCATTCATTTTAACTCATTTATATGTAGTTTAAAATGTAGCAGTCCTAAGCCAATGAAAATTAAGCCTCTGCCCACCTCCTGTTCCCCACCCCCAGCAGACAGTCTTAACCATCTTGGAAGTATCCCTCCAGGGTTTCTGTGCTCATATATATGTCTCTCTTTTTGAAATCACGGATGACCATTTTCTGTATAGCCTGTTCTGCATCTTGCTTATTTCACTTAAGTTACCGGAAATCATCCCATTTATGAGCACCGTTTTCTAAAGCAGTGTAATTTTCCGTTATGATCATTGGCTGGTTCCCATTGATGGACTCCTAGGCTGTGCAGGGTCTTGCTGTTACAAATGGTGCAGGAAGCAGTGTCCACAAACCAGGCTTTGTTCCTGTGTGTCGTTATGTCCATCCGATAGATTCCTGAGTAGAATTGCTGCCCAAAAGGCAACATGTCTGCTTTAAATTTTGGTGGCTGTTGTCACAGTACCCCGTAAGGTGGTGCCAGGCTCTCACTCTGATTGGCGGCAGTGCGTGGGAGATCCCACCTCTCACTTCCACCAACGACGTGAGATCTTTGCAATGACCCACTGTGGCCCAGGGAGGTGTTGGTTTACACCCACTGCAGAGGGCTCTGTGCACCAAACTTGACCGCTCCTGGCCACACCTCACTTCATCGGGCCACACTTGACCCCACCTGAAGCCATGGGGCCACACCTAACTCCTCGTGGCCACACTTGACCTTATCTGGCTGTATCTGGTGACACTGGCCGCAGTGTTCCAAAGCCTTTGAGGCCAGTCTTCCAAGCCTTGAGTGGCACTTCCAGGCAGTGAGCAGCTCAGGCATGTGCTGCAGGGCGGAGAGGAGGCTGGCAGTTTATAGTCAGTACCCAAGACTAAATTAATAAAATACTGTTTTTGCCTTTACAGGACCGAAGAGGAGAAGAAAGAATGGATTCAGGTGAAGCTCCTAAAGTTTTAAAGTAACCAAATGACCAAATTCTTGAGCAGTGTGGCCATTTCGTGTTGGAACAAGGGATGGGATGGCCCTGTGTCCCCCCATATTGCCCACCCATCTATCCACATTGAAGGGATGATGTGACCGAGTTTATAAAGCACCTTCAAGCACTATGAACTGCTCAATCCATTCTCTTATTTGGGGCTCCCCAGTAGATAAATAAACAGAAAGGCCTGGAGGTGGGCATGCAGGGAGGCGCCCTCACCTTGGGGGAAGATCGCCAATGTCTGGCAGCTTAAAAGGGGTCCATGTCACCCTCCTCCCCATGGCTGGCAGGAGCGGTGGTTCATGCGGGATGAGCAGTTTGACTTCCAGGATGGAGCCTGTGCTTCCAGAGATGGACCAGGCGGCGTCCTGGGACGGCCAGAGCAGCCTCCGCTCAGAACTAGCCATGGTGGGGACATGGGACAGAGACAGGCCTGAGTGGGTGAAGGTCAGGAGGGCCAAAGCAGAGCAGGAGCCAAGGCAATGAACAGGGTTGGCAGACCACCACCAGGCAAAATGCTAACCCTCAGTGGTTTGTGTCTCCCGAAAGTCTTTAAACAGAAATCTGCATGAGATGAGAAAAAGGAAATTCAAACAGATTAGATGTGAATGCTGATGCAGGAAGTAGAAGCATGGCTTCGAATCTGTATAGGATGTCCCCAGAGAGCGGCTGCCTTTGGCTTGGAGCACTGTGTGTGGGGTGGCACTGGGACGCATGGGGGCTGGAGTGTGGAGACCTGGTCGGTGGTCACGTCCCTGAGCCTCATTTCCTCATCTCAGAATGCAGCTTTTGTCGACATGTGATGCTGTTGGTCAGGGGAAAACTCGGTGACCACAGGACCCTGTCCTCGCCCTCCTGGAATGCTCTCTGAGGGCCTTTGTCCTTTGTGGTTTTTGTTTCAGGTCATTGAGGCCACGATTGAGAAGCACAAACAGAACAGCCAGACTTTTAAGACCTTCAGTGGCTCCTTCGGGCAGGATGAGGACTCCTCCCTCACTCCAGACTCGTCTGTGAGTGCCAATGCCCCTGGGGCAGCCCAGACGCCTTGCACAAGGGCTGGTGTCTGGGAGGGAAGGTGGTCCCCATGGTGCTCCCCTGGTGCCCACCTTTATTGAGCACCTCACAGCTGGGCAGTCAGCACTCGGGAGGGAGGGCAGACAGGCCTGGATAAAGCTGCTGCATGATGCATTGTCCCGGCTTGTACATCTGTGATCTTGTCGGGGGGGGGGTAGCTTGCTCGTCCCCACGCAGAGCTATCCCAGGCCTGGGGGAGTCAGGAAGCAGGGTCCCCACCCAGAGCCAGGTGGGGAAAGTCAGGGCTGCAGCCATCCCTTGGGGATCACCCTGGGCCTTGGCCATCTCCTCTGCTTGGGCACAACCAAACGTGACTTCAGAGTGAGGGTCACTCACTCCATGCCCCCCATCAGGGACATCCTGGGAGCTGCGGGATGCCCAGCCTGGCCTGGCCCAGCAGCCCCGAGTCCTAGACGCCAGGCCTGGTTGGCCTTTCTTGTGGCCTCACTGGTCTGTGGCCCACAGGTCACTTCGTTAACCATGAAATGTTTGCATCAAATCTCCATTTTGTTTATTTTCTGGCCTGTCTTGGGAGAAAACTTTGTGTCACCCCCAGGCAGAGAAAGTACTGTCCCCTACCTTGAACAGAGCTGAACTGAAAACAGAACACCCTTCTTCCCATCCCTGCCATTAAAGTCAGTGCAGAGCCAGAGCCGGACCGTAGAAGGCAGGGCACAGAGCTCTCCGCAGGATGCCTGAGGAAGGAGCTAGATTCCAGGGCCACCTTGCTGTGGTGTGATGTAGCCGGCCAGGTCCAGTGGGCCTCAAGGAGCTTCACGCCTGCCCACCTCCCTACACTCAGCTGGGAAATGTTAACTCTCCTGAGACACCTGCAGTCCCCAGCCAGGCCGGGCAGGAGCAGGCTCCCACAGCCACAGCAAACACTAGCCTTTCTCCTGACTCTGGTCAAACAGAAGGAATGGGGGTGTTCCCAACACTGCATTCGATGCCAGCATGTGACCATGGAACCTCTGTTCATGCCAGCTGTCTCTGTTCCTTCCAGATGGTGAGCACCAACTCTGAAGCACCCACAGTGGTACCCAACAGTGGAGGGGGGACTGCAGGGGTGAGTGACCCCCCAGTTGTTGGCAGGGGTGGGAGGTGGAAGGTGAGGTCAGACCAAGGTGACCTGGAGGGTGTGGTCAGTCCAGGGTGACCCGGAGGGTGAGGTCAGACCAGGGTGACCTGTAGGGTGTGGTCAGACCAGTGTGACCCGGAGGGTGAGGTCAGACCAGGGTGACCCGGAGGGTGTGGTCAGACCAGGGTGACCCGGAGGGTGAGGCCAGACTAGGGTGACCTGGAGGGTGAGGGTTTGGGGGTCAGCTTCCTTGCTCTCCATGTAACATGGAGCAAGACACCTGGAACCCAAATGTCCATTTCCTTGGGTGGGTGGAGGCCACACAGCTGAGTTCTTCTGAAGGCTTGTGCGCTTTCCCACGAGTAAAATATGCCTGGATGAACCACGAATCAGTGCGGTGCCTGGCCCTCAGGAGGCTCAAAGAGGAAAGATTAGCCCCTTGGACTGGGGGGTCAGGTGGCCCTGCCAGGAGGGCCCTGCTCCCAAGGAGGGCTTCTCAGAGGTGGCATCTGACCAGGCTGTCGGGCCCGGAAGGCTGGAGGGAGAGTCTTGCTACAAGCCCAGGTGACGGGCCCAGGGATGGAGTGGTACCCAAGGCCCTTTACCCTAAGCCTGCTCACCTTCCTTCTGCCTAGCGGCGGTGTGGGCGGGGAAGGAGTGGCCCAGAGTCAGACAGACTGTGTCCACGTCCCCACCCTGCCAGGGCCAGGCCTTCGGACCATGCCTGAGTCCCTCCTGCTCTGTCCGTTGTTGGGGAGATTAATAGGAGGGCAAATGTGTGCGCCTCGCACGCAGTGCATATCCGGTACAGCATCTTCACTAACCCCTGGGCCTAATCGCTGTGAAGTCTGATGACAGTTCTAACCCTGGACTGCCAGGGAGCCGCTGTCCCCTGCATTCTGAGAGCAGATTCATCAGGCACCCTTGCTTCACCCTAGCCCTCAGCTTTCCAGGCTCACCGACCCCTAGACAGGGGGTTTGCTCCTGAAGGGAAACTTCTCCCATGGGTAGATGCTGCTCCCATATTCTCTCCACCGTGCCCACCTCTCCCTCCCTCCCTCCCCCCCATTTCTCTCTCTCACATTCCACATCAGAGCCGGTGCTCCCCAGCTGGACGGCAAAGTCTGCCTGAATTTAACACCAGCTCCTAAAGCTCCCTTTTCCAGCTGCAGGGGCCACCCTGCTGGTTATCACAGCCATTCTGGGCTGGTGGTTGGTAAGGTCAGCCCATCTTGCAAGAAGAAATGGGCTTGCTTGGTGAAGGAACCTGGCCTCTGGCTCCAAACCTTGTGGTGGGACTTAGCATTCCTGGGGCAGCAGCAGAGGGAGGCGTGGCTGTCTTGCTGGTCATGGGGAGCAAGTGTTCTTGTCCTGACTTAGATTTTCAGTAAGAAAGCATTGGTCCCCTCCTCCCACACCATCCATGCTGGTGGACAGCATTGAGCCCTGGCTGAGGTCCCAGCACAGACGCGCCCAGATGCTCTGTTACAAGAGCCAAAATTTTACCAGGTCACCACACGACCCCTGACCCCACGTGTCTTGGACTGCTGAGTGCTGGGACAAGCTTGAGAAGCTCTTGGGGAAGGATGGAGTGTTTCTAGGGCGTGATGGGGTGCAAGGAACAAGTGAGAGGTAGGAAGCCCCTTATCCGAGTGGTCCTGCTACCACACAGTAGTGCTGCGGGAGCAGAAGGTGGCCTGTGCTAATTGGTTTGAACTAAGAGTCAGGAAATCTGAAAGCGGTTTGGGCAGCAGGGAAGAGCCCGTCTTGTCACAGCTCCACAAACTCCCCGAAGGGCTTCCTGCATCAAGGCTCTGTCTGGCCTTATCTTTCTTCCAGCCCATCCTCCCCCTGCATGCCCTGGCCTCCCCTCACTTGGCCATGCCCCAGGGCCTTTGCACCTACTGTCCCCTCTGTGCAGATTACCTCAGTTAGGGCTACTCTGCCCCAAGACCTCATCTGTGAGACCCTCACAGCTTCCCTTGGGGTCGCTGACAAATATTTCCCACACGAAGCAGCCCATCAGCAGCTTTCTGAGTTGCCCAATCCTGCGTGTGAGGCTGACAATGTACTATTGGGCTCCTTTCTGGAATGTCTAGGAGTGTCACGGAAAGCGGCTTGCACACTCACGCTTCCTGCACACAGTGACAAGTGGGGCCTCTGCAGCTCCCCAGTCAGCCCCACGGTCCCTTGGCCAGGGCTCTCTGACAACCTCTACGCTGGCCTTCTGCACGAAGCACTGCCTCGCCTGTCTCTGCAGGGGAGCCAAGCTGTACCCCACGCAGGGCCCTCTGCTGTCTGGCTCTCGTTCTGGGATGGGCCTGGAGGCATCAAGGGCCATGAGCAACCCCCATTCCTTGCTGGGTGCTGCTCTCCCCAGGGCGAGTCCACAGGCGGGTCTCAACCCCGGGGTGCAGGGAAAGTGGAAGTGGCTGCGGCTGCCTGGTCAGGGAGACAGGGCCGGGGAGGACCAATGCCAAGGCAGGGAGACAGGAGCAGAGCTGTCAGTGCCCCATCAGGGACTGTTCCAGCTGGAAGGGACCTGAAGGTCACATTTCTAATGTTTTAACCTGCTGGGTGGGACCAGACTTGAGGCCTTGGGCAACTCTTCCCCGTGGACCCCCCACCTTCCCCTGTGTGGGGAGGAGCTAGAGAAGCTGTGTCGGATGCCTGCTGGCCACTCGGGTGCCCCTCTGCTCGGTCACCCAACTCCTTTGACAGGTGGGAAGGTAACTGAGAGCCCCTTAGGCTCTGGGCCTCAGCCCGGTTCGGGGGTCTGCCCAGGCCAGACTGCAGTCAGCAGACCTGCTGGGCAGCGATGGTGACGCCCGGCCAGTGGATGTGCAGGCCACCTCCCCTTCTCCCAGCCGGGGGCTCAGCCTTCCGAGGGCTCTGCGGCATCTTTGACTCACCAGATGCTTGTGATCACGATTCAAGCTCAGGCCTCCTTGTCCCGGTCCTTTTACTCACCGTAAGCCAGGCCCAGGTCTTGCAACAGACAGACAAACACAGCCACCGACTCGCAGCTCTGGCCCTGGCACACGTGGCCCAGCCATGGTTTTTGTCATTTGTGTGTCCGGTGAGCATAGATTTTGGTGGACCCAGGGCAGCTCAGTGTGTGTCGAGCCCCGGCCACAGAGGGCAAGTCTGACATGTGCTTAGTGGACATTTGTGGAAAGTACCCCGAAGTGGGGCTTAATGCTGACACCAGAAAGGATGATCTTTGCTACAAGATGCCAGATGTAAGCTTTCGGAGAGGAAAAGTAAACCCAGCCCTGGTGTGCTGGTTTGATTTCCTGTTGTCCTCAGCTGTACACTTCCCATAGGGCCCTCTTTCCCAAGAAAAGCTAAACCCAAACCAGGAAGTTTTGCAAGGGAGTCTTGCAGAATCCAAAGACTTCCCTGTTTTACAAGTTTCCTCTCTCTTCACAGAAGCACAGAACTGTCAGAGTTCAAAGGCCTCGCAGGGCCCCAGGCCCACCATGGTGACACATGGACCCCTCTACAATGCGGAACGAGGCCCCGCTCCCACCCCTCTTCACTCAGTGCGCACAGACCTGGCGTGGCCCTTCCACCCCGAGCCCACCTGTGCAGGGCTGTGGGGCAGAGGCACTGGGCTGCACCCTCCGCAGGGCAGGGCCTGAGACCCAGGCCAGCGTCCACACCCTGTAGGACTGATGGTAACTGTGTGGCTCCGTCTTCAGGGCTGGGTGTCAGGGCCATTGTTTGGGACCCAATTCTTACCTGAATGTTCCTCCTACTCCCCTGCTTTGTAAGTGAATTTGCTGAAGAGAAAACACTGAGTGAAACAGGCCCCTGGCACAGACCTCTTCCCAGGTCCGTCCTTGGGAGTTTGGGGCCCTCTGGGTGGGGTCACTTGGCCATTACTGGAGAAGCCACAGTTCCACACCTCCCTGCAAAGACTGGGCCCTGGCCTTTCCAGTGTTTCCACATGTGACAGAAAATCTGAGCCCCTCCCTTTGGTTGACCTATTCTATATCTTCATCCAAAAAGGAAGTATGGTTAGCCAGGAAGACCTGTCCCCAGGGACCTGGTCACCAGTCCTCAGTGTTGGGAACTGCTTAGGGAACCATATCAAGGGTGGGTCACAGTCCTCAGCACCGAGGAAGCTGGTACCCAGCCGGGTCCCTGACTGAGCACTCAGCTCAGTTTGTCTGACAGAGGAAGCCAGGGTGGGTCGCTCTGCCAAGCCCCAGGCCTGAAATGCCCTGCTCTGGGAACTGCCCTCTGTCCCTCTGGCCAGGACAGGGTCCCGGCTGACCTTCAGGGGCTGAGCTCTTGGCCACATGCTCCTGGCCCATCACAGCCTCTCCTCCATCTCATGGGTCAGCCCCACCCCTGCAGCCGTCTGCCTGCCCCTGGCCCCTCAGAGATGCCCTGGTAGCCCCTATGGCCTCTCTGTGTTCTCAGCAGTTGTGCAGTGCTGTTGAAAAGGTCCCAAGAGCCGGGGTTCTGCCCCTGGGCTCAAGTGCATGTCAGGACTAGAAGGCAAGACATGGTCCAGCCACCCTACTGCTGACCACTCCCACCTCAAGTGCCCCTGGGGTCCTCACCTGGAAAACAGGAAGGGTGGGGTCACCATGAAGGCTGGTGGAGGGCTGGGGCTGCTGGGCCATGGCAGACCCCGTGGATGGCCGAGTTCCGCTTGTCTCTCTGCTCCTTCTCTTCCCCACGCCCCTCACCCCTCCCCTCTCTCCTTGTGTCTGGTCCCCAGCAGTCCTGAGACGTCGTCTCAAGGGCAGGAGCCCTGAGTGGGGCGGAAAGCTGTGACTCAGGGCTGCACTGTGGCTGGAGGCCAAGGCCAGGTAGCAGGGGTGGCCTTGGGTAGGACATGGGGCTGTGGAGAGCATCGGTACTGCTTGTCCGGTCTGTGCCACCCATTCACCCACAGCGCTCTGTGGTCCTTAAGCTGCATGGAGCGAACTGAGATGGGCCCATGGCCATCTTACACCCAGTGTCCATGGGGCCAGGGGTCATGAGGTGGAGGAGGAGCGGGATGGTGGGATGGGGTCTTGGGCAGAGCAAGTGTTCCCATCACCCTTGGGGGAGTCATCTGGTCCCAGGGCCCCTTGCTGCAGGTGGCCAGCACTGTCCTCGCAGCGGTAGGGCCCAGAGCGGAGACGATGGGCAGAGGCAGCGCAGCTGGGAAGCACAGGCCAGGATCTGCGCTGAACCATCGACATTAGTGTGGACGCGGGCTGCTGTGACAAGATACCACAGACATTTACTCTCCCACAGTTCTGAAGGCTGGAAGTCCAGGATCAAGGTGTTGGCAGGGCTGGTTTCTCATGAGGCCTGTTGGATTAAAAAAAGCACACAACCTAAGAGTTGTGACTTTAAGTTTTATTCAAGGTCTTACTGAGAACTGCAGCCCGGGAGACGGCTCTGCTCCCCAGAGGTAGGGGAGGAGCCAGTATATACGTGAATTATGGGGCTGGGAAATACATGTAGTCAGGCGGACATCTTGGTAAAGATTACTGCTAATCACAAAGGACAGATGTCTCAAGTTACTGATTTTAGTGCTTTTCTATATGTGGGAAAATGCAAGAAGCTGCGGTCATTGAAATTCTCTCTGACATGCATCTAACTGTCTAGGTGCCTGTGTGTCCAACACACAGAGTGCCTTGTCTTATTTTTTCATCCTGAATTCCCCTCAGGGTGCACTGTCGTGGGTCACTGCAGTGGTTGCGACCTAACCCTTTTGGGGGTAGTGTCTCCCCAACATTCTTTATTCATTTATTTATGTATATATATATTTATTGAAGTCTAGTCAGTTCCAGTGTGTCAGTTTCTGGTGCACAGCATAATGTTCCAGTCACACATATACGTACATATATTCTTTTTCATATCCTTTTTCACTATAAGTTATTACAAGACATTGAATATAGTTCCCCGTGCTATACAGTATGAACTTGTTTATCGGATTTTGTGAGAATCCCCCTGTGTTCCGAAACCAGAGACACTCTGCCAGAGTTCAGTAGGTGTTCTGTGCGATACAGTGGGTTTGTAGATGTAATTCTTTTTTTTTCAAATTTTCAATTTATTTATTATTGTATTATTTTATTTTGCTTGGGGGTGGGTAATTAGAGTTTATTTTTAGCGGAGGTACTGGGGACTTCGTGCATGCCAAGCAAGTGCTGTACCACTGAGCTCTCCCCTCCCACTGTACATGTAATTCTCGGTGTGTTTGTGGGAGAGGACGGATCTGTGAGTTTCTCTGCTCCATCATCTTGGCACCTCCTCCACGACTTAACCCTTTCACAACTGGATGATGAGTGACACTCTTTGCTTTTTTGTTCACAGGCATCTCTCCTTGGCATGTAAATAGCCATCTCCCCGCTGTGTTCTCACGGTGTCTTCCCTCTGTGCATCTGTGTCCTAATCTCCTCTTCTTACATGGACACCAGTTACACTGGATTAGGGCCCACCCTAGTGACCTCATTTTACCTTCATCACCTACTTAAAGGCCCTCTCTCCAAATACAGTCACATTCTGAGGTGCCGTTCTAGAACCACAGCCTACAAATTTGGGGGACACAATTCAACCCATAACAACGTCCATTGCACAGGCCCCTCGTTTCTGCCCTCTTCACCCCCAACCAGTGCATCTCTTTCTCCTTAAACTTGCAGAGTTTATGTTCAACATTCTTTCAGCTGATTTTGTTCAAATTTTTATTATGGAAGTTTCGGACACAGGCAAGGAGCCGTAACAGACAGCAAGGCCCCCACACCAGCCTGGAGCAACTTCAACTTTGTGCTGTTCGTGTTTAACCTGTCTTCTCTCCCCCAACAGACACACACTCCTGTTTCCTCTGGAATATTTTAAAACAAACCTCAGACTTCATTTTATTCTGCTCAGAAAACTTATTTTAATTGTTTCTCTTTTAAACACCTCAGTTTTCTTGTCTGTGCAGGGGGGAGGCTGGGACAAGCGCTGACATCCTGGGGAATCCCATATGCCTCTGTGGCATTTCTTAAAAATCTTAAGTTTGTGGTGAATTGCCTGTGCTTTCTGCTGGGACTCCAGCCCCTTACCCATCCAGAGAGGAAATGCTGGGGTGGGGGGGTGCTGGGTGGTTCAAGGCCAGGAAGCTATTTCATCAAACAGTGGGGCATTTCCGGAGGGCATGGAAGCATGCAAGAGCAATCATCAAAAAAATGGTCAGAACTTGTGCTGTGATAGGGCTTGGGGCCAGGAGAGGTTCCACACCCCGCTTTATAAATGAGGACACCAGGCTTAGAGAGGAGAAGTGACTTGTGTAGGGTCTCACGCCTGATAAGGGGCAGGGCAGGGGCCTGGGAGCTGTCCCTCACCGGTCACTGCTCCTAATCAGGAGGAGAAACATAATCAGCCCCGCTGAGCCCCCATCCCAGCCTCACACCGCATGCTCCATGCCCACTCCCACACTCGCTCCCGCCTCCCACCCACCCCCCAAGCCCTTGCATTATGTGGGGCTGGGGTCCTGGACACGACTGATGGCACTGTGGCCCGAGGTTACCTCACCCAGCTCTCAAACCTCTGTCCACAGGGCAGAGGGGACCCAGTCCCTGATGGGACTAGGAGGCGGGGTCGGGGTGCGGCTGGTCATCAAGTGGCTGGTTTGCTTTCTTTTATTGTTTGCTTGTTTTTGTTTTTTGTTTTTTTAATTAATAGACTTTATTTTTTTAGAGCAGTTTCGGGTTCACAGCAGAATTGAGCAGAAAATACAGAGAGTTCACACATAGCCCTCCCCACCCACACATATGTACTCCCCTACCCTCAGCATCCCTCGTCAGTGTGGCATATTTGGTACAATCGATGAACCAACATGGTCACATGATTATCAACCAAAATCCATGGTTTACATGAGGGTTCATTCTTGATGTTGTACATTCTATGGGTTTTGACAAATGCATGACATGTAGCCACCACTATAGTATCATACAGAATAATTTAATAGCCGTAAAAATCCCTTGTGCTCCATCTCTTCATTCCTCCCTCCCTCCCTCTCCCTAAACCCGTGGAAACCACGATCTTTTTATTGTTTCTGTAGCTGTGTCTTTTCCAGAATGTCATTTGTTTGGAATCGTACAGTTTGTAGCCTTTTCAGACTGGCTTCTTTCATTTAGTAATATGTCTTTTAAGTTTCTTCCATGTCTTTCATGGCTTGATAGCCCTTTTTTTTTTTAACTGCATACATATTTTTAAATTTATATGTATGTACTATTCATTGTTTCTAAGAACGTTTAGAGCTTTAGCTTTTTAAACTTACATAGATACCAAAGGAATAAAGCCAACCACAAAATAAGAATTAATTCAAAAAGATACATATTTGTTCATTGGTTTTCTTCATCTTTCATAAAATGTTCTTGTTGAACAATTGAGAAAATCCAGATAAGACAGTCAGATAAGAGTAACTCTACTCCAAACAGCCAATAGGACCATCTGGGTGGTCTCCAGTCTTTTTCCATGCACGCACTCCTCTTTTCGGTATAAATATTATATGCTACTACGCGTTACTTTGCAACTTGCTTGCTTTTCTTAGCAGTGTAACTCGACATTTTTAAATAGTCTTTTAACATGTTGCCTTGAAGTCTACCTCTCATGCATGATTTGCATACCTGTTCCTTAGCTTTGCATCAGATTTTAAAAAATTTTTGCTAACGTGTTTAACTATGAAAGAAACATTTTTTAAAAAAATGTAAAGTGTCAGAATAAAATGAAAAGCCCTCTCGCCCCACTGCCTGCCTCTCCCCAATTCGCCTTTGCTCTGAGCAGTTTAATGTAGTTCTTACAAATCTTTTCCAAACCTTACACCAAACAGCTTGTTTAAACTTAAAAATATTTAATGGTGTATTCTTGTGACTTGTCTCAAAGATCTTTTAACTTCTGTAAACACAAACCATATTATGTTTTATGACTTTGTGCTATTTCTCTTGCCTTGCTGAAAGGTGTCAGCACTGCCTTGCTCTGTGGGAGGCAGAGGGGACTACAGCGCCTGACTCTGCTCCGCCACCCCTGGCGAGCACTCTCACGTGTGTTTGGGTGGGTGAGTGCACACGCCTGAGTGCCTAACATGGAGCAGGCACCATGCTCTGGGGCCCAGTGAAGGACAGAGCATGGAAGGAAGGGCCACCTGGCCGGACACTGACTGCAGACACCCAGTCCGTGGCGTCCGGGCTTCTCTGCAGATCAGGGGCCGTTTCCCCCAGTGCCTTTTCCATTTCCGGTGTTTATCTTTGCAGACACGCCAGGTGAAGTCACTGACCTCTGTGTAGGGCCAGGTCATTCCAGGCATAGGGATTCTATTCCTGAGATAATTGGGATCCCCAAAGAATCTCACTCCGTGTGACAGCAGGGCAGCTTCTGGGGAGCGAGGCCGGGCAGGCGGCCACAGCCAGCGGGGCTCCTGGTTAATTTCCTCCTGCACGTGAGGCTTTCTTGCCCTGCGTATGCGGTGCCTGTGGATCACGCAGCTGCCGCTCTGCTCGTGCTGGGAAGCTGACTGCACCCGTTTGCCTCCCCACAGCTGGAGCCCAGGAGAGGGTCCTCTAAGACCAGGCGTGACAAGGAGAAGCAGGGCTGCAGGAGCTGCGGTGAGACCTTCAACTCCATCACCAAAAGGAAACACCACTGCAAGTTGTGCGGGGCGGTGAGTCCAGATGGGAGGAGGCCGGCTGCTGGGGTCTCCATGTGCGTAGTTCCTCGTCCCAGCCTCCTTGCCAGGCACACAGACCCCTGGCCCTGGCCCCTCCAGGCAAGAAGGCAGGTCCTGGAGGCCCAGCGGGGGCTAGCCTCAAGGTGTCTGCCCTTACCCTCCATGTTCAGTTATGTCTCTTCTGGTCCTGCGGCCCTTCCAGCCTTCTTCTCGATAGTCTTCTGTCCCTGGGGTGGGGGTGGGGGGTCACAGATGTCCTCTGTTTTGCAGGTCATCTGCGGGAAGTGCTCCGAGTTCAAAGCCGAGCACGGCAGGCAGAGCCGTGTCTGCCGAGAGTGTTTCCAGGCACAGCCAGTGGCCTCCTCCCGCCCGGAGGAGCACGGGGAGCCCAAGCAGAGCACAGAGGTGGGTGGGCTGGGTCCTGTGAGCCTTCCGGACACAAGCCCCCAGTCCCAGCAGCCTGGGGAGACTGGACTCCCAGAGCTGTCGGCTTCCCTGGAACCAGGAATGGCGGGGCTCAGTGGGGTCCATAGGGCACCGAGAGCAGACAGCAGCTGCATGCCAGATATCATGTGTGTGCACGTTGGGCTTCTCAGCCCACCACGGCCGAGGGCTTGGGAACCATTTGCACCTAGGAGTTAGAGGTGTATCAGTCAGCTCCCGCTATGTAACAAATACCACACATTGGGCAGTTCAAACATCAGAAACTTGTTTCCTCACAGTCCTGGAGACTGGAACTGGAGATCAAGGTGTCAGCAAGCTGGTTTCTCCTGGAGCCTCTCTCCTTGGCTTGTAGATGGTCGTATTCTCCCTGTGGCCTCACATGGTCTTCCCTCGGTGGGGGTCTGTGTCCTAATCTCCACCTCTTATAGGGACACCAGTCACATTGGATTGGGGCCCATACATATGACCTCATTTTAACTTAATTACCTCCTCAAAGGCCCCATCTCCAAACATGGTGCAGGGGAGGGTTAGGGCTTCAGCACATGGATTTGAGGGCAAACAGTTCAGCCCATAGCAGATGGGGACAAGTGTCATCTTCATTCATGGTCACTTTGATTGGAGGCCTGGAAGCCGCATGGAGGGGAGTGCTCCCGTGCTTTGCCCACGCCATTCAGGGCCAAGGGGCAGTGAGGACCAGCCTCCTTCTCTCCTACTATCCTCCTGAGGGTGGCTGCTACCTTCCAGATCCTCTTTCAAGGGCACTGTCCCTTTTTGATGAGGTAACAGGGAAGCTGGAAAAGAAAGAATGTGCCTTTCCAAAAAAGCACATTTTTCCATTCTCTCCATGGCCAGCTACACATCGGGGTCTTCTAGGAGGCTATTTATAATGTCAGTTTCCCTCCTCAAAGGTCCCCAGCAGGGTCATCCAGGTGGGCCAGGGCTCTGGTGGAGCCTCAGTTAGGGTCTCTGTACATCTTAGAGGTCAAATGCATCAGTATATTAGAACCGAGTGTAGGATTATCTCAATAGAGGAGAGAGGAGCCCATTGCACGTGCCTGCCCTTGGCCCCCTCATCCCTGCACTTTAAACACCGTGTCTGGGAGACCCAGGTCCTAGGTCCAAGCAGAGACCGGCTTCACCGGATGTGTCTGAGGGGCTTCCTGATGACGCAAGGGTTGTGTTCATGACTGCTCTTAACACATCCACAGTGAGGGAGAGGTGTGTGGTGTGTGTGTGTGTGTGTGTGTGTGTGTGTGTACAGCTGAATCATGAACAGCCACCACATTCTGGTTCCCTGCTGTTCTATTTTTTCATATTTTATCTTTATTTCTGTCCTGACACTGCTGGTGGTCTCACTTCCTCAAGGGTCCAGCCCAACCCCAGGTGGCCTTGCGGTGACCCTGGAGAGGTTGGGCTGGCCCAGGCCCTTGTCCAGTCTGTCTCCCCTCCTGCTGTCTCCCCCCAGAGCCTCGGCCCTGGTGCTCCCCCAGAAGAGTGCCGCTTGCAGGTGAGACTCCACCTGACTTGTCCTCTGTGTCCCCAGAAGCCAGTCGCTGAGGATACCCTGCCCAGCCTGCTTTGCGGCCCCCTGCAGGTGTCGGATGGTAGCACAGCCTGGAGCAAGGTGTGGGCTGCCATCTCTGAGTCGGAGCCCCTGGAGTTGGTGCTGCACCTGCAGGGAGGCAGCCAGGTGTGTCCTCTGTCCCGGGGGCCATGCTTGGGGTGGGGTTGCGGGGTGGTGGTGGTGGTCCACTCTGCTCTGACAGCTCAGAGCCTCAAGCCCAGGGTGCCTAGGTAGGCCTGGGCCATGCTGCCTGGGACCAACCCCACTTGGAGGGTGGCTTATGTGACCATAGTACCTCAGTTTCCCTGACTGCCCAGAATCACCCCTCTGCCGCCCACTCATGGGAGCTATGTTTTCGCGATGCCAGAACTCCTCCCCTGGGATGCTGACCCTTCTCTCCTCTGCTGCAGGATGGCCAGCTGCTGCGTGCCATCCCGCTCTCTGGCTGCAGAGTGAGTGTGCCGGACCCCGCGGAGAGGCCGGGTGCTGGGCACGTGTGGCAGCTGCAGCAGGCCCGGGAGTCCTTGTACCTGAGCGCCTCGTCCGCCGAGCTGCAGCAGCAGTGGCTGGAGGCCCTGAGCACAGCAGCCCGTGGGCCCTCGGCCCAGGCCCCAGAGGGCCCGTGAGCTGAGTCTCTGCCGCGTCTCTGGCTGTACACCCACCACGACAGGGTCGGTACTCACCTGAGAGGTGGCGTCGAGGCCACATGCAGGCATGAAGGGAGCCTTGACTGCTAAGGGGCCAAAAGGTCAAATGGCACTGGGCCCTGGAGGGTCCCTCCAAGTCAGAGAGGAGAAAAATGAGGCCCAGAGAGGGACAGCCACCTGCCTAGGGTCACCCAGCACATTCCTCGAAGAGCCAGGCCTCTGTCCGCAAGCCCAGCAGTGCGACCCAGAGTGGGGCGCGGGGTGACTGTCAAGTAAACCCTGTCTGAATGGGCCAGGCAGGGTCACCTGGCACCGGAAGACAGAAGGAGCCTCCCGGGTGGTGTCCAGGGACACTTGGTGGATGTCAGCAGTCATGCCACCCCTCCTGACGGTTGCTCATCCATCTATACCATCTACATCCATGTGAGCTGAACTGTAACTGGCCTGCCAGACTCTGGCCCCCTTCTCTTTCGTCTCTAGGCCACTGGGCACAGCCCTGTGCTGCCCCGTAGCTCACCACCCCATTTGCAGATGCCCATGGGGGTGAGTGGCGGGTTCCTGAAAACTACAGGGCGACCACACTGGTGTCGTGTGGGGGCCTGAGATTTGTGCCTGCGTTCCCTGGAGGGCAGTGGACAGTGCTTATCTGCATAAGTAAATGCTGGCAGCCAACAGGTGGACACAGCTTTGGCGCAGTCTCCCCATGGTGGGCCTGCTGGTGGTTGGATGGGGAACAAGGGTGACAGAGGGGCACAGCCAGTAGTGGGGGCCTAGACCCCCACCCAGGCCTGCAAAGTGCAAGTCACACCTCCTGTGGGGACCCCAGGGCTCAGTGGCATTAGACAGCGGGGCCTCAGACAAGGTGCCATGCCTGGAGACCGGCTCTGCATCCCTGGTCCTGCTAATGAGGTGGACAGGGCCATTTGCTCCTGTAGCAGAGGGAGCCAGGCTTAGATATGGGACCATGGAGTGACGGGCCATCAGAAAGGGCTATTTGCACCAGAGCCCTGAGGGCCTTGGGGTACAGCACAGGGATTTAGGCACTAACAACTGAGGGATGTCCAGTCTCTTGAGACCTTTATCCCTCTAACATCCATAAGGCACTCTGCAGGGGTGCCTGTCACTGCCCACCTATGGGCAGACTTTCAAGGCCCTACCTGGGGGCTGAGAGGCCCATCGTGGGAGCCAGAAATGGGTGACTAGTCACAGATGAGGTAGGGGTGGGGCCCAGGTGAGGAGTGACAGGGCAAAGGTGAGGTGGGGCACAGGTGAGGTGGGTGGGGTCCAAGTGAGGTACTCAGGGCACAGGTGAATTGAAGGTGAGACCCAGTTGAAGTGGGCGGGCCCAGTTGAGGTGGGCGGGGCCCAGGTGAGCTTATGCGTGAGCCAGCACCATCCTCCACGTGCCTGGGTGCTGCTGCAGCTGCATGCCTGCTGTGTACCTGGGCCCTAGTCCTGCACTTGAGAGAGCTCTCTACCCTGCAGTGGGTGTTCTGACCCTGCTTGACACAAGCAACCTGTCCACTGGGAAGGGGAGGCCAGGCCCTTCCAATTGTGCTTTTGCTCAAGGAAATGCAGCAAAGTCCCTGCCTTTGTCCCTGCCCCAGGTCAGGGACAGCGTGCGTCAGAGGCAGTGAAGGGACTTGGGGCCCAGTTGGCTCCTTCCCGCTGGTCCTGCCCCTTACCCCTGCTCCACCTTCTCTGTTTCATGCATTGACTGAGCACCTACTACATATGGTCGGGCCTAGTGGGGATCCTTCTTAGGGTCAACTCTGCAATACTCCAGTTTCACTACAACCCCAGGGTGTTCCCACTCACAGCTGAGGGAACTGAATCACAGAAAGGATGCCCGCGAGAGTCCCACAGTTCCAGACCAAGTGGGCAGCTGAAATGGACCCGCTGGGCACGGTGGCACCCTGCTGGGGTCTCAGGGGGCAAGACTGGCATCCCCATCTGGGATCCTCACCCAGGGTCCCCACTGTGGGTTCCTGCCCAGGGTCCCATGGCTGGTTCCCCAGGGAGCTCCCTGTGCACCAGGGCAGAACTGAGCCCTCTCCTCTCCTACCCAACAGCTGGGGGGGCCAGGCACACAGGTTCCCACAGTTATCTCAGGAGGATCCTGCCCTCACTTGGCACATGGGAAGGTGGGTGAGGCGGGCATCCTGTTCCTAGCAGCTCAGGGTCCACCAGGACGTCATATTCCATCGCATGGTCCATCAGAGAGTGTCCTGGGCCAGCTGCAAGGGTGAAAGCAGGAGGTGTCCCCACAGTCTGTGGCTGCAGCAGGATCGTGAAAAATGTCCTCGCTGCCCATTTTGGACAGTGCTAGCCCCTGAGGACACAGAGGAAAGGAAATCCCTCCATTTGGAGCCTCCATTCCCAATGAGAAGAAAACGTGCAGCCGCAGGGGAGGAAGGGGAGTGGGCATGAATGGCGGGGAGGGAGGTCCCTGGGAACCCCACCTCTGACCGACACCCTTGAGGAGGGGTTGCAGGAAGTGCGTGGGTCAAGGGCAGGGCCACTGAGGCCTGGAGGAGCCAGGGGTGCATGGTGAAGAGCAGAGGGAGCCTCGCAGAGACAGGGCCTGGTTGTGGGTCCTCCATGGGGTCTCCTTTGGAGATGCTCTGGGAGGCGGGAGCCGGGAGACAGGCTTGTGGACTTAGATCCAGCTGGCTGCGATGAAAACGACCAGGGCAGAGATGGAGACGGGGCCCAGTGTCCCCAGCACGTCTCAGCACAGACCCCTGTGATGCGCACACCAAAGGCCAGCAGTAAGATGGGGGAGCCTCTGCCCAGTCTCCACACAGACATGGACCTGCGTGGCCAGAGCATCCAGCTTTTCAGGAGATGAAAGATACTTGGATGTTCTTGTGACATATCCTGAAAAATGTTAACAATTACTGTGCAGTCTTAAGTCATAGGGTGGGTGGCCAGTGCCTGGCTCCAGAAGGCAGGTCTGTCCCCAGGGACCCTTCCGACTGAGGGCATCTGGCCTGCCTGCCCCCTCTGGATGCCCCAGTAAGGACTGTGAGACGTGGGCCGCCTGCCCAGTCTCCACAGCATGTGTCTGGGTGATCCTTGGGCCTGGCTTCTTCCCACCCCACCTCTGGCCGCCCTCATCTTGCCCCCATAGCCCGGGGCCTGGGCACACTATACTGCCCATCCTCAGAGGGTGGAGGCTGGATGCACCCTGGCTTTCAGCCTCTCCACCATCCTTCCTTTTAGATCTGCTCCTCCTCCTCAAGTCCAGCCCCCAACCCTGCAGGACAGGAGGGCCATCCCCTGGATGGAGGGAGAAGGGAGTGCAGTGGGCTGAGCAGGAGGTAGCCCCTGGGCTCTCTAGGGTCCTAGAGAATGCCAGATGGGGCAGGAAAGGGTCTGAAGTACCCAATCATCACAGGAGCCAGAGGCCTGAGCTGAGGGTCTCCTGTGCCCCCAGGGGCTGCTGCCTGCTCAGCCTGGGGAACACCCATCCCCACTAGGCCCAGAGGGGGATTGCTGGCCGTGTCCCTCACAGTCCTGGGAAGAGGAAGGAGCCAGCGTACACAAGCACCTGTTGCAAGCAGGCACCCAGCCCAGCCACTTCCTGAAAAGAATTACAACTCAGGGGGCATCTTAGAGGTAGTGAAACCAAGGCCCAGAGAGGGAAATACACTTGCCCAAGGTCACACCGTGAGTTAGGGACCCAGCTGGGAGACACTCATTCACTCTTCATCAATTTCTTCATGCAGCAGGCACAGCTGGCATACCTCCTGTGCTCTGGGCACTGGGGTGCTGGCTACTTGGATTTCTAGGACTGGGGGATCAGACAACACCCTGTAGCCTCTGGCCCTACCACACTTCCAGCCTCATTTTCTCCTGCCCACCCCTCCCCTCTACTGCTTCTTCCCCACCCCAGATCACTTTAACAGACACAGAAATTGAGGCTGAGAGAGCGGCAGTAGCTACCTAAGGCTATAAAGGCCCAGAGCTCTCCTGCCTCCTCTGAGGTCCCCAGGTCTCCGGGACATAGAGCTCATTCCTCTTCAGACATCTGGTCCCATTGCAGAGACCTGCACACTCATACCCGGAGGGGCTGCCACACCCCAGGAAATCAGCAGAGGGGCATTTGGACCCAGGTGGTTCTGACTCACACCAGTGCCCATCCTTCATCACCCTCCCAGGGGACAGCAGGACACCGTGCAAGTGGAAGTGGCAGGATCGGCCCCCGAAGCCCCAGCTTACCCTAAACGTCAGAGCCCAAGCCTTGGGGGGCTCCAGCCCTCATCCCCCAGATGCTCAAAGGGCCATCCCACCTCCTGGGGTCTGACAGGGCTCTGGAATCCAAGTCCCTCTGAGCAGCCAGTCCAGGTGCTGAGCATCTAGGGAGGAAGGTGGGCTCACCTCCCCAAAAGCCACTTGCAGTGAGTGTGTCTGCAGATGAACTCTGTCTGCACAATCCTTCCGGGAGGCCCAGCTGATAACTGAGGGTGGCTGTGTTGTGGACCTCAACCACCCGTTCCTTTCAGTCACCCCATCTCCTTGTGGGGTCTCCCACAAGGTGGTCCCGGGAGGTTCCAGGTGGTCACAGGGGGTTCTAAGTGGTCCTGAGGGCCCCAGGTGGTCCCTGAGGGGCTCCAGGTGGTCCTGAGGGGCTTCGGGTGTTTCTGAGGGGCTTAAGCTATCCCCAAGGGGCTCCAGTTTGTCTCAAGTGGTCCCAGGGGCTCCCAGGTGCTCCCAAGGGGTTCCAGGTGTTCCTAGGTACGCCAGATCAGAGGGACTCCAGGAGGTCCCAAGGCAGCCAGCTGTGACAAGAGGCCAGGCTGCTTCCTGGTCACAAACCCCCCCACACCCACCACTGCTCCCCCGTTTATGAGAGAGGAAACCGAGGGCCAGAGAAGTGGGTGGGACCAGGGCAGGCCATGGGGAGCAGCCAAGTGCCCACCGCACATTCTGCACATTCCATCCTAGAAAGCTGGCCTCGCCTGCCCTGCTGGCCACAAGGCCCACCAGGCCCAGCCCTGCTGACCCAACGGATTTCTGGGCTTGGTGCCCTGCTGACAGGTGCAGAGGTCCGATGGAGGCCCTCGCAGCCCCAGGAAGGCTTTGTGCCCGGCACTCACACTATGTCCCAGCCTGCAGTTTCCTTTCCCTCAAAGCCCGGCTGTGCTCAAGCCCCTGCTTGCTGGGCTTCAGTGACCCTGATGGGAGCATCCTGAGGGTCCCTGAGCATGGTGGCACACCCACATTGCTCTCTCACCCCTGTCCCACCCTCCTGATGGCCCCTCTGTGCTGTCCCCAAGCTGGACTCATTCCCCTCTGACCAGCAGAGTGACAAACAACAGATCGTGCCTAGGGAGTTTTCTGCAGAGGAGAAGAGCTGCCAGCTTGGGTGGACCACCTGGCCCCCAGATCCTGGAAACAAAAGGTATGCAGAGAAAGGACTCCATCTCGGCCTCCTGCGGCAGGGGCTCCCTGACCAGCTCTCCTGCTCCCTCAGACAGGGTTGGTCCAGGATGGCCATGTGATGCAAGACAGCCCCCGACCTCGGGGGTGGAGGTGAGTCATCTTGGAATGGGACGTAAGGGCTTCCCGGGGAGCCCAAACCAGGATGGGAGACTAGGCAGGAGGGAACCCATCTCTGACATCACCTGACACAGCCATGAGAGAGGAAAGTTCATCTGGAGTCCAATTCCTTCCACCCCGCAGCCCCCATCTGCAGGGACCAGCCTGCATCCCTCTCCAGAATGTCCTGCCTTGACCCTACCTTCCCACTGGAGTCTAGGCTGGCAGTATCGCTGGGAGGGACAGGACCCTCCCCTTCCCTGCAGGGCCAGGCGAACGCCGGGCGTCCGGCCTTCAGCTCTCCAGTTCTGCCCGCTGGAAATGCACAAGCCCCTGTCCTGTCAACGTTCATCCCGGAGACGGAGCTCCACTTCCCTGCGCCCTGTCAGAACTCAGGGAGCAGATCACAGCCTCCCGCAAACGGCATCTGAACCCCATAGGAGCACCGGAAACCTGGCAACGGAGCAGCCCACCCACCTCAAGGAAAATTATTGGGGTCATTCGCAAGGCATCCCACTTCCCAGAGGCAGGGAGTGGCCATTCCCTGCGTGTGGATCTAAGCCCGGAGCCCTTCAGGATTCTTTCCTCTGTCCTCCCAAAACCTCTGAGGAAAGGGGCCATTATCATCCCCACTCACAGAGGGGTCACTGCAGCTCAGCATGGGGAGCCATGTCCTAAGTGGGTTCCCGGTAGCTCAGAGAAGGGCGGCCATGTCTTAGGTGGGGCCCCAGTGGCTCACAGCAGGGGGCCTGTGTCTTAGGTAGCTTTTTCCCCCGGAGCAGACCCTGCTATGCAGATTGAATGCAAGGAATTTATTTGCGAGGGAACTAGGAAAAATAGGGGGGAGATGGAGAACGAGGCAGAGAAGGGAAGAAAGCAACACAAGTGGGCTTCCTGGGTTAAATGGTACCCCCCCCAACCAAGTTCATGTCCACCTGGAACCTCAGAACATGATGTTATTTGGAAATCATTTCTTTGCAGATGTAGTTAATTGAAGTGAGGACAGAGCGGGCCCTAAATCCAATCAATGACTGGTGTCCTTTTAAGAAGCAGAGAGGACACACAGGGACGGCCTCATGATGGAGGCAGACCTGGCGCTATGCAACTGTGAGCCAAGGGACACCAGAGGCCACCAAGAGTGACCAGCAGCTGGAAGAGGCATGGGCGGATCCGCTCCCAGAGCTTCTGGTGGGGAGCGCAGCCCTGCTGACACCTGGATTTCAGACTCCTGGCCCCCAGAACTTTGAGCGGATAAATTTTTGTTGTTTTAAGCCACCAAGTTTGTGGCCATTTGTACAACATCTCTAGCAAACTAAAACAGAGTTTGCACCTGGAAACGGGTTCTCTTGAAAAAGATACCTAAAAGTGTGGGTGTGGCTGTGGAACGGGGTCACATGTAGATGCTGGCAGAGTTTTGAGGCACATGATGAAAAAGGTCTAGATGTCCTTGAAGAGATTATTGGTAGAAATACGGACAATAAAGGAGATTCTGGTAAGAACTCAGAAAGAAGTGAGGAAAATGTAGAGAACGGTTCTATTGTCTCAGAGAACGCATAGATGGTCATGAACATAATGCTGGTGTAAGTTTGAACATGTAAGGTGCTTCTGGTGAGGTTTCAGATGAAAATGGAGAACAGGTTACTGGAAACTGGAGGAAAGGCCATCCTTGCTGTGAAGTGGCAGAAGCTTGGCTGAATTGTGTTCCAAGGTTGAGTGGAGAGTAGAAATTGTAACACTCAGACCTTATGGAATGAACTTGGATATTTAGCTGAGGAAATTTCTGAGCAAAATGTGGATGACATGGCCTGGTTTCTCCATGCTGTTTGTCGTAAAATCTGAGAGGAAAGAAAGAAATTGGGGAAGGAACTGTTAAGCAAAAAGGAACCAGCATTGATGATTTGGAAAGTCCTCAGCTTGTTAAAATTAGGAAATTCACTGTTTGGAAAGTTGTGGGCTAAAGAGAACACCAGTGGTGCTGTGGGAGAACCTACCGTGGAAGAAGTTAGGTACGTGACTTATGGGTCAGCTTGGCCATCTCAGTGGAATGCAGGAACAGAGATAGGGTTATTCAGGAAAGATCTGTGGCGCCTCTTATCTGACAGTGTGGCTCCCTGTGAATTACACAGGAGACCAACAGGGTGTTTGAGATTGTCACACCAGCAGAAACTCTGCCAGCCTGGAGTGAGAGGCCCAGAGGTGGAATGAAGTAAAGGAAGGATGGCTTGGAGGGCAAAGCCACGAATGCAGAGGCAGAGACCAGAGAAGGCGGGGCCCAGAGAGCAGGGCCACCATCATGCAGCCAAAGGATGGCGCTTCAAGCCACAAAGGAGTATTCTCAGGCCTTGACATCTACTGGAACTTGCACCACTGGGCTTCAGACTTGCTTTGGACCAGTGACTCCTTCATTCCTTCCTTTTTCTCCCTTCAGCAATGGCTTAAGACTGTGAGAGATGTTGGGATGGAGTGGATGTATTTTGAAAGTGAAGGACCCAAATAACTTTTGAGAGGGTCAGAGAGGGTCAGACTGTGATGGGTTGAAGAGTGCCCCCCCAAATTCGTGTCCACCTGGAATGTCAGAATGTGACATTATTTGCAAGTAAGGTCTTTGCAGATGTAATTAGTAAAGAGGAGGTCATCCTGAACTAGGGTGGTCCCTAAATCCAGTGACTGGTCCTTATAAGAAGAGGGAAAGGACACACAGAGATGGAGGTGGAGGCAGGGATTATAGTGGTGCAGCCACGAGGCAAGGAACGCCAAGGATCTGTCTGTTGTCTTTAGCTTGCTGATTTGTGGTACTTTGTTGTGGTGGCCCCAGGACACGGATACACAGGGTGTGTTATCAAGCAACTTAGGTCTGGAGGAAACTGAAGCTTGGCTTCAGGGGAAGCCTGTGTGTCACTCACTCATCCCTCCCAGCAGAGACCCCAGGACAACACCGGCTGTTTAGACCTGCCGCAGCGAGGGGAGGCGAAGCACTCACCACGGGAAAGGGTGGGTCTTCCCAGTGCAACGGTGTTGGGGAGGACTTGAGCAGGGTTTGGGCTCGTGTAAGGCGATTTTGAAGAGAGCTCAGGGAAGCAGGGCTGGATTGGATGCTGTTAGGAAATGGGGCTTGGTCTACGCTTGAGTTAGCAATGAATTTTGTTAGAAAGTGGAAAGAATGAAGGGAAGCAGGAGATGTAATTGGTAACAGAGCAGTGGCCACTTATATGACCACGGTAGGGACAACTGACATTCTTATCATTTGCCCTGTGACTTTGCGTTTTTCATGCCTAGAGAAGATTACGAAGTTGTGCTATTTCTTTGTCTCACAGAGTGACCTTGTCTGATGCTAACATTCTGTGATTGTTCATATTCAACAGGAGAGCCCTCCGGCCCAGCTTCCTCACAATGCAGAACCATCACCTCAGAGCTATCCTGCCTGCCGAGGGGCCAGGGGGCGGGGGGCACAGTGCACCCCGCAGGGCCACACGGGGAAGCACCAGGGTTGCTCACTGGGCAGGGGGAGAGGGCGAGATGTGGCAGGGTCTTTATTGTGGTTTCCACAGGAAGGAACAAGTGAGCAGGGTGAGCAGGCTTTGGATTGGCCAGTTTGAATAATTTCAGTGGGCTCCTGGCCCTGGGGTGACTAGGGTGGGTGGACAGTGGCCCAGGGTGCGAGGTGCTTGAGGTGTGGGCTCCGTGTGGGTTGGCTTGCATACAAAAGATGTGCTGAAGGCAAGTCCTTTACTGTCTTTAGGAACTGGAGGCCATTCCTCCAGGGTCAGCATGGCCTGTGTCAAAGCATCAGAACACAGGAAATAAAAGACATGACTAACACAGGACCCCAGAGGGAGCCTCAGGAAGCTGGGAGCTGGGCTTAGCTGAGGAGACACAGTGGGGACAGGCAGCATCTGCCACAGATGACCTGCCCAAAGTCACCACGGCAGCATCAGGGTTTGAGCTCAAGGTCATTGATGCCAAATTCCACAATCTGAGCCATAGCTTGATTTGGTGAGTGGAGAGAAAAGAAGAGCAGGAGATTGCCCAAGGCGGCACCAACATTACCTACCCGGACCATCTCTCATTCTCAGATTCCTCAAACCATTAGCAGGTCTGGCTCCCGCACTCCAGGTGCAGTCTGTCTACTGCAGGGGGAAGGGGTGGACACAAGCCCATGGCCTGCCCCAAGCCAGCCTGGGTAAGCAGGGCGTCCTTCCTGGAAGCAGTGGCACTTGAGTGACGTGTGGAAGCAACAGCAGAGCCACAGGGCTGAGTAGAATGGGAGGAAATTCAGTTTTACTGAGAGCTTTACCCCTGGGCCCTGAGAACCGAGAGATCACAGAGGCTGGCAGCACGGGGCACAGAGCCAGGCAGGAGCAGGTATTCAACGACCGCATGGAATGAAATAGGGAGTCAAGGAAGAGCTGGGCAGGGACCTTTTAACCTAATCACCCTTTGAGTCTGGCTTTGATAGAGATGGTGACCGTCAGCAAAGGACCCGTGAGCCCCGAGTCCTCTGAAGGCTAAAGGGGCACATTCCCCACCGAGGACGGCAGTGTTCAGTTGACAGGTTGTCCACTGCACAGGGGCCCCAGTGAGCACAGAGATGCGCAGAGATCCAGCCCAGGCACTATCCAACCTCAGCGTCTTGGCCTTCACTGAATGGGCCCTCCTTGAGCCTCTCAGAGGAGCGAGAACCAAGTGGTCTCCGGGAGGGCTCGGGACCATGGGGGTACTGGGGGCAGAGGATTAAAGAGTGTGGCCATATCCGAGAGCCACGTGAGCCTGGACGCACCTGGGCTGAGCCGGGCCTCCATGAGCAGGAAAACCCATGTGTACTGTCACTGGGACTCCACACGTGGGCTCCTTGAGAGATGACCTCATCTCTGGTTATGGGCTCAGCATATCTGCCCTTAGAGAGCATCGTTATAACCCCGGGCCAGACAAATGTGTACACTCCTCTGAACAGTTCAGAAAATGCAGACAAGCATCAAAAACACAGACACCACCCGTATCCCCCATCAGCACTTAGCATGACGCACAAGCACCCACCAGCCTTCCTGTGTTTGGGTCTGCTTGTCCATGTCTGTGTTTTATCAGAACTCAGCAAGTTCACACATATATTTGAGGTCTGGATCTGATCTTAGTCCTTCCATTTGGAATGGCTTTCTAGTGTGCAGGTACCCGTCACACACCCAAGAAGAGTCTGGGACAACCTGGCCTAGTGCTTGTGCCCCCGTGGTGGCCCTCAAGTTTGTCGAGGAGAGTCTGTCTCCAACCTTGAACCTGAGCCCCACGGCTGCTTGATGAGTAATGTACAATGGCAGAGACATTCCGGACCAAGGCCCGAATGAACAGGCAGTTTCCACTCACTGTCTTCAGGAACACTTGCTCCTGGAAGACAGTACCAAGCAGCCCTGTGGAGAGGGGTCGACACCCAGGGGTGAGCCCTCTCCAGTGGAATCTCACTGTGGAGCAGAGCCAAGGTGCTGAGCCCTGCCTGGACTGCAGATTCATGAGCAGAAATGACTGTTGCTGTTGTAAACAGTACCTGTGGTTATGCAGACACAGGTTCCCGGAACCCAGGCCCATAGAACACCTCTGCCTGGCACAGTGATTGGCCCAGGGATGAGCACATGGTCCCATCCATCTCTGGCATGACGTGATGGGATGCTGGAAGAGTTGCTCCCCTGCCCTGGGATCCTGGGCCTCAAGGGCTTCCCTCAGTATGCTGAAGCTGCCAGCAGCCATCTCCTCTGGGTTGACATTGGGTTTCTATCCCTTGCAGCTGACTAAAGCAGCTACTAAGCAAATGTGTGACTCACAGGCCTGAGACTCAGTTTATAATCTGTAAAATGGGGACAGCAAAGCGCTGATGATGATTACTGGAAAAGCACAGATGTCAGCAAAGGGAGTGAGGGGGCGAGGGCAGGTATGCAGCCTACGGAGCTCAGAGCAGCACCTTCCTTCCTGCTCTCTGCTGTCCCACCCCTCCTGCTAGCCCTGACTGTGGTCACACATGGACTCGCACTGTACATCTCATCCTTCCTTTGGCCCAGGTAGGAGGAGTGCTAACATGCCCATCTTGCAGGTGGGAAAACTGAGAGGCACAGAGAGCCAGAATGTCAGGCCCCAGAGGCTGGGCCTTGGGGAGAAGGTTTGAAACAAGCTGTGTTGCTAGGGGCAGACCCTTCCCCCAGGCCTCAGTTTTCCCATCTGTGAAACAGGAGCCCTCCAAGCAGCTGGCCCAGGTCAGATCTCTCCAATCTGTCCATTTGGATGGCCTTGGCCAGCCTTCTAGGCCTTGTGAGAGGCCACCCCTAGGAGGCCCAGGGAATGCCTCCGCACAAGGCGTGTGCCAGGCCCCAAGCCTGGGCCTCTGAGGTGCCCCTGAGCCATAGTCTTGGCAGGTATGGCTTGGGGAAGGTGGGGAGGAGACTGGAGCCCACAGAGGGGGAGCGGCGTACCCAAGGTCAACCAGCAGGGTGCAGAGGCAGCTAAGATAACCTGAGAGGCCACAGGGTCCGTGTTAGGCAGGGGGAGGTGGTCAGGGGAAGCTGGCAGGGAGCGGTGGGGACAGGGAGAGGGTGGAGGGGAGGCGCTCATTCTTCTGTGACTGGGGATTCACTCCGTGCTGGCTGGGCAGGTGCGTGGCATCAAAGAAGCTTAACTGGCTCATAATCACTAAGCCTCCGGATTGCCCCGAACCTGCCTACACACATCTTACTCCAGGCTTACCTAGGAACAGCTTCTGGCTGTGAAAACACACCCCTGCCTCCAGGGCAGGGGTGGGGAGCCTGCCCAAACCCTGTCATTATGACTGGGGCCTCAGGCCACAGTAATGAGGCCTTCGATGGGAAAGTTTTGCTTTTCTGAGCCTCAGTTTCCCCATCTGTAAATGAGGGGTCAGTCTATGTCATTTCTGCCGGGTAGAATTCAGAACTGTCCTGCAAATGTGTATAACCATTTCCATGTACCCCACCCTTAAAATCTTTTATTCATTTCCTGCTTTTTGATGAAAGAATGGATTCATGCTCATTGTAAAAATTCAGGCAACACAGAGAAGAGTCAAGAGGCAGGAAAAAAATGATCCACAGTTTAGCCAACCAGAGGTGGAGGAGGAACTCGGGAAGCAGTGCATCAGGGTTTGTCCCTCCTGTGCCCACTGTCCTGACTTCTGAGCAGGCCTGGCGTGCAGGAGGGACTGATCCTATGTGTTCTGTGAATCCATCACCTGCTTTCATCCACTCTGGGAAGGTGCACAGCCCGTGGGCCTGCCCCCACCCAGGTGCCTTGCTGCCCGTCTCCCAGTCATCACTGTGAACATGCGGGTGGCGGCTTGATGTCACCTGGGGTGACTCACCTGTCTCCCTCCAGAAAGCCAAGGAAAGACTCGCCTGTGCAGGCCTAAGGCCAGGGGGGCAGCCCAGCAGTCAGAGCCTGGGCCCTGACGGGGAGTGGGCTCCAGGCAGGGGCTCCGCTATGGAAGGGGACTGGCTCTTGCCTTCCTGTGGAGCAGACAGAGGACCGGTGTGTGTGAAGGATGCCAAACAGCCTGGCAGAAAACATTTTTGGGAAAATTCTCTCCCCAAATACCCAGCTCATTGGAGCTACAAGTTTAGGTTACTTTTTAAAAATAATAGCTCTTAATTAAAAAGGGTAATTAAAAAAAAAAAAGAGGCAAAGTCCATGAGACTATCTTACTTCCTTGACTTTCATTTTGCATGGAACTTTCTGGATTTGTTTGGTTATGAGAGATTTTAAGGATAAAAATCTCATTTTTCTATTGAGTGGGAGCAAAAGTGCAGAACATTTAAAGAAAAACAAGCATTTTACATTTCTACAGTTATTATCCGATTTGAAGAAAACACATCAATAAACACCCCTACCCCCAAACAGGCTTATGCACTGTACCCCTCAGGCTACCATGCCCTGTGGTCCCTGTGTCCAGCAAGTCAGGCTGAGGAAGGCTCTCTGGGACAGCCAATACTCCACCTAAGCCCTGAGGGAAGAGGAGACCCTCAGGCCAGATCATAATCATCCCCTCAACATCTTTGGCAGCTTGCGTGTAAGCCCATTTTACAGAGTGGAACACTGAGACCCAGAGCTTTCAGACCCCTCCCCCTTCACCAGCCTCTCTGGTTCCTTCCTGCCAGTTCATTCATTCAACAAATGTTTGCTTGAGTATACTATGTGCTCCTAGCTGCAAAGTGAGATGGGGAGCGGGTAATGGGGTGAGGCCTGGACCACCAAATGCAGAGAGGCCAAGGCTTGGATCAGTTCCTCAGGTGTCTGCTGGGTTCTCCTTGCGTCTTCTCCAGCTGCCCACACATTTCCTCCACCAGGGGAGCCACATGTCTTCTCTGCTTCATAGGCCTTGAAGTCACATGGCACAGAACAGCTCTGTCTGGGCAGGGCATCAGGGAGGGCTCCCTGGAGGAGGCGGCTGAGGCCTGAGGGCAAGGAGATAACAGCCAGGCAGGCCAGGACTTGGAGAGCTGGGGGGAATGTGGGTGTGGCAGTAAGTCCAAATACTGGCGGGGTGGAGCATGTGTGGCCCAGTCGATGCTCTATCCTCAGTCACATCACTGTCTCCCTCACCTTGGGAGGGTGGGAGGATTTTTTTCATTCCTCAGATGAGACTATTAAGGCTCAGGCACAGGATGCCTGTCAGAACCGCCATCCCTGACATGGATGGGGGGCGAGGTGGCGGCCCAGGCAGTCTGCATCTGTGGTGGGCTGAGGGCCTTCTTCCCTCCCTGGCCTCAGTTTCCCTCCCTGCACATGGTCGGTGTTGCTGGTGCTCTCCGGGAGCACACCATTCCCCAGAAGCCCCAGAAAAGGTGGCTGGGGAGGCCTAGATCAAGGTTCACAGTGGCTGAGTTTCCTCCAGTACCAAGCGCAGTGCCTCCCACTGCTTGTGAAACGGACTCGGATACAAGTGGGCGCTCTGAGGCATGACAGGGTGTATGGTTTCCTAGAGGCCACCCCCAGGTCCCTGATAGCACAAATGGAGGCCAGCACCACCTGCTTGAACACCCAGAACATGTAACCATGCCCTAGATGGCCAAGAAAACATGCTGTCTCCCTCTTGATATGTTATGGGCTGTTACAGGCTGGACTGTGTCCTCCTCAAAATTCAAGTGATTAAGTTCTAACCCCTAGTATCTCAGAACACGATCTTGTCTTGAGACAGGGTCTTTATAGAGACAATCAAATTAAAGAGAGGTCTTTGGGTGGTCCAATGGGACTGACATCCCTATAAAAAGGGGAAATTTAACAATCTTATGGTTACCGGGGAAAGGGGGTGGGAAGGGATAAATTTGGGAGTTTGAGATTTACAAATGTTAGTCACTATACATAAAAATAAATTTTTAAAAAGTTTCTTCTGTATAGCACAGGGAACCATGTTCAATATCTTATAACAACCTTTAATGAAAAAGATATGAAAACGAATACATGAATGTATATGCATGACTGGGACATGCGCTGCACACCAGAAATTGACAGACTGTAATTGACTATACTTAAAAATAAAAGCAAATACTGAACTCTTCCAAGATAAAGAAGTGAGGTGGGATCAGACAAAGGTGTGTGAAACTGGAATGATGCTACCACAAGCCAAGGAACTGTCGGAAGCTGGGGAGAGGCCTGGAACAGACCCTTTCCAGTGCCTTCAGAGGGGGCACAGCCCTGCCAGCACCTTGATCTCAGACTTCTGGCCTCCAGAACCCTGAGACTACACATTTGTGTAGTCCTAAGGTACCCAGATACGAACATGCTTGGCTCATATAAAGGAAAATACAGTCATCATGTGTGACAAGCCTAAAATGGGAATTAGATACTATGGGGTGAAACAACTCTGACCCAGGAAAGGGGAGGGCCCTTGTGTATCATCAGCTTCTACCAACATTTAGCTTGGTCAGCATTCCTACTCTGATGATGGAAACATATGTCTATCTTGGTCACCACTACCCAGTCTAATGGGGAATAAACTCAGTGATCCACCATTAAATGAGTGCAGACCAAGATGGACCCAGGGATTCTCCGTTTTACTAGGTAGTGGAGATCAAGTTAGATCCAGGAATCCACCATTACACTAGGTAGTGGAGACCAAGATGGACATGAAGGATCCATTATTAGACCAAGATACACCCAGGAACGCTCCACTCACCTTCCCCCGGCTCTGCCAGGCTGGTCACCTGATCAGAGCCGCCCACAGATACCACCGCTGGGTCGTCGGTGTCTCACAGCTCCCTGGGCGGTTGCCTGGGCTGGGCGGGGTCCTAGGAAGAGGAAGGGGCGGGCCGCAGCGCTGAGCCTAGCTGGGGGCTGCTGCAGTGGGAACTGAGTAGGAGGCTGAGGGCAAGGAGAGGGCCGGTCTCTCCCACCGGGTGTGCTCGTGTGAGCCCCGGGCTGGATCCTGGGGGTCTGAATCCTGCCCCCACGACCCGGGGGTCCCTCACTGAGGACCTACAACATGACACTCACCACAGAGGGGCTGACTCACAGTGACACAGATGGGGTCCATACGTGCTGCTCACCGAGAACACCTGGTCTGGAGGATCCGGGCCGTCGGAGGAGCTGAGACAGAGGGCAACGCCTGCGCAAGGCCTTGGAGCGAGACTTAGCGCTCCGCGGGCTTTGCCCCCTCGGGGGTTTGGGCTCCCCTGGGGCCGGCCCCGCCCTCAGCCCTGGGAGGGCGTGTCCGGGCCGCCCCGCCCCCGCTGGCCCCTGCCCGGCAGTCCGGCGAGCGCCTCGGAGCGCGCGGGGATGCGCGGGGTGGCGGCGACCCTCCGCCGCAAGGCTAGGCCCCGGGGGCGCATGGGGGACGCCACGGCCGCCCCCGGGAACGGCACAGGTGAGGGCCAAGGCCACAGGCCTCGAGCGGGGCTCTGCGCCCATTTCACGGACGGGGAAGCTGAGGGGGCAGGGCGCACAGTCCTGGGGGTGGGGGTGGCGCACGGCCGCCGGGAGGCGTACAGCCCGAGGACGAAACTCCTCGACCCTCTTCCTCCGCCCAACGGGCGCCCCAGCGGAGCCGAAGCGCGGCGGCGAGTTGCCAGAAACCAGGCGGCGGCGTCCAGCCGCCCACCAAGCCAGGTGCGCGCCCTTTCCTGATCGGGGCCGCCTCGGTGCGGGGAAGTCTGTGCGGCAGACGTGGGGAAATCGAAACTGGTCTCACATTGCGGGGAGGTGCTCCGGTTCCTTGGTTAGCTCCCCAGCCCCACTTCGCAGGTGGGGAACTGCTCCTGGGAGCGGAGAGCAACTGCTTGAGGTCCCAGGGCAGCCGGGCCTGGGGTTGAGGCTCCAGGGTCTCTGGAAGGAGGGGAGGGTTGGTTGGTATCTTGAGTGTTTATTTCGAGCTTATTCTGTAGGGGGTTGACCTTCCTGCCCAGCTCGGGTCTACGGAACGCGCCTTGAAGCCCTGGGTTCGAATGTCAGCTCTGCTCTGCTCTATGAATGCGTCTAAAATCTAACCCTTTTAGAAACACAACCAAACCCACACCTTGTGCTCCAGATGTTCTTGGAGGCTCATTTCATTGCACGCTGCTCCCTGCCCCTTAAGCCTGAGGGTCTCTGCACACCTGTGCCCCAGGCCAGGTGCGGGATTGCACAGGTGGAAGCTGGGCCTGGAAGCAGGCTGGCCACAAGTCACACCCCACCTGGGGTGCAGCCAGTCATGCTTAAAACAGTGACACTTGCCATACTGGGAGAGTGCTGGCTCCCTCTCCATTGGAGAAACTAGGCCCAGGGAAGTAAGTCGCAGAGCAGAGGCCTGTGGCTTGGTGGTGTGGGAGCTGAGACCTGAGACCTGCCCCTGACCTGGTGGGCTGGATTTATTTTCTTTGACTCCCTTGGCCAGCCTGATGCCCAGTCCTGAATTCGTGTTTTGCCCCTGTGTGTGAAGAGGACTGTTTGTGCTGGTTGTGCAGTACTGCCTGGGGAGGTGAGTGTCCACTGAGAGGTGGAGGGATTTGCCCAAGGTCAGCCAAGAATGGGGAGGGGCTGCATACAGAAGGCGGTTTGCAGAAGACTCTCCTGGGGAAAGAGGGTCTTAGAGTCCAGTTTGCATACAAAAGGCTGTTTGCAGAAGACTCTCCTGGGGGAAAGAAGGTCCAGGAGTCCAGTTCCTACCACCTGGCCTGCCCAGCTTGGCCTCAGCCCTGCTTCTGACTGGCTGCCGCTTGGCCTCCTCCCAGACATGAGCCCAGGGGGTCCCAGCCCGTGAGCCCTTCCCAGGAATCTGGGGTTGGAGGCCCTCCTCCTCTGACCTGGGATACTTCTCTCTATCTCTGTGCCTCAGTTTCCCCCTGTGCTAAGTGGTGGGCACTGAATACCTGCCCCAGGCTTGTGGACAGGCTAGGGGGAGCCAGGGAGGGCTCAGTGCATGCACGCTGGCCGTGGTTCTGCTCCAGGGTAAAGCTGTTGTTCGGACTCCTCCACTCCTCTGCCCCATGGCCCCAGTCTCTTGGGCTGTGAAATGCCCCCCGCCCCGGGGGCTGTGAAGTGAAGGGATGGGTGTGAGGGTCTTTGGAGACAGTTTGGCACTGTCTAAAACACAGCAATGGGATGGATGTTTCACCTGCAATCTATAAAATGGGTACTTTAGTCTGCTGTTCCTACAGGAGGTATGAAAGTCCAGCCAAACGGACACAGGGTCCTAGGATTCTCCCCTCATTTCCCGTGCACAGCCGGGGAAGGGCTGGTTGAGGGAGGCTGGCTCAGAGCAAGAGCTTAAATCTTTATTGAATGGCTGACTGGGAGGCCATCCTCCCACTGCCCTCAGACCCCTTTCCCAGGCAGCTCCAGCACTCCCTGATCGGGGAGATTGTCCAGCAGCATGGTACTGCAGGAGGAGGAACTCAGCGTTCCAGTGGCCAGAGGTGACCCCCCTCCATACCCCTGAAAGGACTGTGAAGGAGGGGTCTGAAAAGGGGGCAGCAGGACTGCTGGGTGGGTGAGGATGTGCTCTGTGGGCATCCCCTTAGCTTCACTGCTGCAGCCCAGCCACACGGCCAGCCTGGGCCCATTTCATGGAGGAGCAAGCAAAGCCCAGAGGGCGTGGGTGGGAATCTAAACGTGGCCTCTGTGCCCCTAAGGCCCAGCTCTGGACTCCTCGCAGGGGTACAGGCAGAGCCGCTGGATGAAAGAGGCTCCCTGGAGCCTCAATGTCCTCCCCTGCGAGATTTGGGGGGTGGGGGTGCCCTTTTCTTGGAGCCATGGCCAGCATAAAAGGTAACTTATTTACCCCAGCGAGCGAGGTCAGGGTTTTGGGGGCCATGTGGGCTCCGGGAAGGAGGACGGGAGGAATGGGCCTATGGTCCAAGGTTCCAGATAAAAGATTAACAAACAAGGATTTTTCTCACCCCCGCTGGCCTGGCAGGCTGGGGGCGGGATGGGCTGGGAGGACAAGCTGTCCAGGTCAGGCCGAGCGCCCCTCTGTGTGTTAGGGGGTGGGAGGGAGCATTGCCCAGGGTGAGGGGGTGATGGGGCTGTCGGGCGCACACCTGATGGGCAGGTGTGCCTCTCCACTGTCCAGTGAGCCTGTTTTTGGTTTGTATCCTGTTTGTATCATATCCATTTCCTTTGTTTTTTCTGTTGTTTTTCCTCTCCTTTGAGATTTATTTGTATATAGTTAAAAAGGTGGGCTCATCAAGGGTACTGAGAAAAAAATGCACCAAAGGTCGAGGG
Source organism: Vicugna pacos (assembly GCF_048564905.1). Classification (NCBI taxonomy): domain Eukaryota; kingdom Metazoa; phylum Chordata; class Mammalia; order Artiodactyla; family Camelidae; genus Vicugna; species Vicugna pacos. Next base: position 2,552,388 of record NC_132990.1, read on the forward strand.
GTGCAGGGGTCCAGCCAAAGGAGGGCTGGGGGACACGCAGCATCCAGTGTCTGAATGGGGCTGCACATGGAGGGGGTCAGGCACCAGGGCTGGACGGGGCTGGAAGGAAAGGACAGCTGGGGGTGGGGGGTGGTCCGCCGCAGGCACCAGGCCTAGGAAGGGGTACAGAGGCAGCTGGGTGTCTGTGAGGGTGTTCAGCAGGGGAGAGGGGATTTGCTTCTTAGATACCAAGTGTGGGGAGGGGCTACTGGGGGGCTGGCTAAGGAGTCCAGGGGTCCCCAGGCTGCGGAGGGGTCATTGAAGAGTGCAAGCAGAGGCTCAATTTGCAGTGGTAGGGGAATGTGGTGTCTGGAGCCAGCTGGCCCACCTGCCAGGCCTTGGTGACTTCTCAGACTATCCTTGGAAGGTGGGTAGACTGAAGCCCTTGTAGCCCCCTGGCACCGGTCCATCTTCCTGCCCCATCTGGGGCACGTGTCACCAGCCCTGTAGAAAGGTCTGGTGGGGGCACTGTTAATATATATGGAGCCTTCATGTGGAAAATGGGCCCAGCCCAGAGAAGTGTTCACTGGTCTTCCAGGCCCAGAGAAGGGGTGCAGGAGATATTGGAGTTGGGGGGGGTTGGGTGGGGCAGGGGAATGGGTGGCAGGTAGAGGTGTCCTGGGTGTTGTGGACTTGGGGTGGGGGCCTCCTCTTAGGGGGTGTTCCTGAGTTCCCACCATGGCTTTAAGGTCTCCACCAGGTGATCCCACTCCTCCTGTGAGCCTGGGGGCCATCTCATCCTGATCTGCAGGTTGGGGAATTGAGTCTGAGCAAGATGAGGACCAGGTCCAGGACCTGAGGCTTAGAGGTGTTGCAGCAGGGTCAGACCCCTGGATGGGGGCTGTGGGGGGACGTTCCTAGCAGAGCAGGCCCACCCGGCTTCTCTCCCTTCGCCTTTGAGCCCAGTGGGGCTCTGGGATCATTGGAGGTTGAGCTCCCCGCCTCCCAGGTAGGGGAAGGTTCTGTGAGGTACTCACTGCAGGGGGGCCGTGGGCAAGGCTCCTCCTCCCCTTACCCTCCCTTACCAGAGTTATTTCCTCAGACCTTTCATTTTCATTTTTAAAAGAAGACCCATTCAAAAAAAAAAAGAAAAAGAAAACACAAAAGACTCATTCAAACAACACACTTAGGCTGGGAGAAGGGGCTCCCTACCTCTGATGGGCACGAGACCCCTGTATCGGCTGGCGGGCAGTGCAGAATGCAAGGCCACAGGTCTGGGGAGGGAGGCCACGACTGCATTTAAGGCCCCCCATTCTGAGTCTCTCGGGGGCCCCTCCCACCCACAGCCTGCAGCCTGCATGGTTACGGGGCAACGGCGTTCTCACCGGGCCTGCGCTCCAAGTTCTCTTGTACGTTTCTCTTAAGTCTTCAGTTTGACGCCCACCGTGGGGGCATCTGTAGGTCAGGCCCGGTCCCTTTCTGTGGGACACCCCTCCCCCTCCCACCGTGATGAGGCTCTGGGAGGCAGCACAGGCTCTGGGCGTCTTAGGGGCAGAGGTTACTTCTGCCCTTTAAGATGTGTGACGTTCTTGGATGGTGAAGCGGCCTTCAGTGCTGTCTCAGGACAGGCACCCTCGCTGCAGCGGAACCCAGCAACAGCACAGGATGTGGCTGTTGACAGCCAGGCCCTCTCCCCACGACAGTAGTGGTTTCCTCGCTGGGGCCGCGGCTAGGGCTGGGGCTGCACGTCATCTGTCAGCCCCCGCCCTGTCCTGCCCACTGCAGAGTTTACGGGTGGGTCACAGGGCCGGATGGGTGACCTGGTCACCCAGCTGGTAAGTGTAGCTTATACCCAGACACATATGGCTGCAGGGCTGGCCTGCTGCCTCGGTTCCTGGAGCCTCTGCTCCCGTCTGTGACTCCCCACGCCAGGGCCATCGGAGCTAGTAATGCAGGGTCTGGGCTGGGCCCTGGGTAGGGAGCTGGGCAGCCACCCATGGAGCCTGGCAGGCCAGCTGGGGCCCATCAGGCAGTCAGTTAAATTCAGCAGGGGTGCTTGAGCCTTTCTCCCCACATTTAAAATCTTTCCAAACATACCACAGAGTTGAAAGAATGTATAAGCCCCTCTCCCCCAGCTCTAGCCTACCCTTAACATTTCACTAGGCCTGCTTCATCGCATCTCTTTGTCCATCCTTCAAGGCATCTGACTTTTTTTGATGAAGTTCTACTTGTATCTTTAAAGGATGAATACAAGTTTCTCCCTTCCGCCTTTCATTCCCCAGGCGCTGGTGCGGGTGCTGGGCCGGCAGCCACAAGCCCCCAGAGCTCTTATCCTTTGCCGATCTCCCACCACAGGGGCCTCCCTTCCCTGAGGGTCACATGGGGCTGGGCAGAAAGAAGGTGCTTGGCCACAGAAGAATAGAGAAGTCACAGCTCTAAATTGGGGACTGGGAAGTGCTGGCTGCCCGGTGGCCCTGGGGAGGGGGCCACGTGGCCGGCCCGTGGCTGCCCTGCTGCAGCTACCCGGTTCAAAAGCCCCAGTCCTCTTCCCGGGCTGGAGGAATAGCACGTGTCCAAGTCCACGGATCCTGAAAAAGAAAAGAGGTTCTTCCTGGGGGAGTGCTGGTCATAGCCCTCAGCTGTTAGGTCGTTCATTTATTCATTCTTGTATTCATGCATGCATGTGTTCATTCATTCATTCATTCCTGGTTTGGTGCCTGTGGAGACAGAGCTTGGTGATTAATGAAGGGCCCATACTCTGGAGTCAGAGTGACATCCCACTGTACCACCCGCTGAGTACTGGGTGACCCATGGCCAGTGAGGGTAGTCAGGAAATGTCCAGACTGAGGGCACAGGGTAGGTGCTGTGTCCTCCTCACCCTGCCTCCCTGGGGCTCCCCACTCCTTCCTGCCTGCGAGCACCTGCCTGTCCCCTGCTGCAGGGTGGGACAGCCTCCCAGGTCCTCCCTGCTGCGCCCTGTGTCCCCGGGGTTATGGATCCCTTCCCGCACACCCTCACCAACCTAGTGGACTGGACTTTTTCATCTTGACCAAGCTAAGAAGCCAAAAGTAATATCTTAGGCTGCAAATTTGCATTTCTTTGATTGACATAAATATTTCCACTGAATTTTTCTAACAGCTTTATTGAGATACAACTCATGTGCCACATAATTCACACAGTCAAATTGTACATTTAAGGTGTACAGCTTGATGGCTTTCAGTACATTCACAGATATGTGCAGCCATCGCCACAGTCAATTTTAGGACATTTTCATCACCCCAAAAGAAAGGCCCCCAGCCCTTAGAAGTTACCTCCCAACCCCCTCTCCCCCCAGCCTCAGACAGCCGCTGACCTATTTCTGTCTCTGTGGATTTGCCTGTCCTAGACATTTCATACAGTATCTGGGTTCTTGTGACTGGCTTCATGCACTGAGCATAATGTTTTGAAAGTTCATCCACCTTGTAGAATGTGTCAATGCTTCATTCCTTTTTTCTTCCGGATGACATTCCACTGCATTGATGGACCACGTTTTCTTTATCCATTCATCAGTTGATGGACGCCTAGGTAGGTTCTGCTTTTTGGCTATTATGAATAATACTGCTGTGAACATTTGTGTACAAGTTTTCACATGGATGTGTTTTCCTTTTCCTTCAGTATGCTGCTTGGAGGGGCATCGCGGCATCTTATGTACGCCTATACATACCCTGTGTAACTGTTGAAGAACCCGCAAGGCACCTGCCCCGTTTACACTTCTCAGCTGCGGTGTGTGAGGGCACCAGGTTCTCCTCATTCTTGGTACACCCGTTACCGCCCGTCTATTTCATGTGTGATTTTCACGGCAGATGCGGCGTGCCTCCCTAAGGATTTGATTTGTAGTCCCCTGAAGCTAATGATGTTGAGCATCTTTTCATGTGCCTGTTGGTGGCCATTGGTATATCTCTTTAGAAAAATGTCTGTTCATATCTTTTACCTGTTTATAAATTGAGTTGTCTTTTTACAATTCATTATAATAATTTATACATTACTGAATACAGTCTCTTATCAGATAGATGATGCAAATATTTAGTCCCACTCCACAGGCTGTCTTTTCACTGTCTTGATAGTATCTGTTGAAGCATAAATTTTTTTCATTTTAATGAAGCCCAGGTTCTCTGTTTCTTTTGTTGTTCGTCTTGGTATCATTGAGGAATCATTGCCTAATCCAAGGTCAGAAAGATTTACCCCTATGTTGTCTTCTAAGAGTTTTATGTCTTATATTGAGGTCTTTGATTCATTTTAGGGTAATTATTGTATATGATGTGAGGAGAGATCCAACTTTCTTCTTTTGCATGTAGATAATTGTCCCAGCCCCAATTGTTGAAAAACCATTCCCACTGAATTATATTGGCACCCTTGTCGAAAATCAATTGACTGTAAATATACGTTTATTCCTGGACTCTCAGCTCTTGCATTGGCCTATATGTCTGTCTTTTATGACAGTACTGTTCTGTTTTGATCACTGTAGCTTTGTGGTAAATTTTGAAATAGGGAAGTATGAGTCCTCCAACTTTGTTCTTCTTTTTCGAGGTTGTTTTCTATTCTGTTGGGCTATTCTGGGTCTTTGGCGTTTCCTTATGAATTTTAGGATCAGCTTGTGAATTTCTGCAAAGGTGGCAGCTGGGACTCTGATAGGGGTCACGTTGAACCTGTACAGGAGCAAAATTGGAGTATTGCCATCTTAACCGTGTTAAGTCTTCTTCCCCATGAGCGAGTGAAGGATTTCCATTTATTTAGGTCTTCTTTAATTCCTCTCAACAATGCTTTGTAGTTTTCAGAGCTGAAGTTTTGCACTTCTTTTGTTAGATGTATTCCTAAATAATGCATTCTTTTTGATGCTTTTGTGAATGGAATTGTTTTCTTAATTGCATTTTCAGTCTGCTCATTGCCACTGTACTGAAATACAGTGGGTTTTTTTGTGTGTTTATCTTATATCCTGCAACCTTGCTGGACTCCTTTATTAGTTCCCATAGATTTTTAGCAGATGCTTAGGGATTTTCTAGATGCAAGATCATGTCATGTAATAGAGAAGTTTTGCTTCTTCCTTTCTGATGCAGATACTGTTTAATTTTCTTAATTAATTGCTCTGCCCCCTGATTTGAGGCCATTTTTTTCCTTTCCTAACTTACCATTTTTTTCTCCTATGATTTTTATCATGTCTTATTAATATGTAAGTGCTGTTTATGTAGGAAAGATGCTCTGTTACACGTATGTTGCAAATCCCCACACTCCGTCGTTCTGCTGTTAAGTGAGGAATCTTAAGCCCTGCCTTAGTCCTGTCTCTGGGCGCCCACTCTAGCTGTGGGTGCTGGGCAGGTCAGCCACCTCTCTAGGCTTGGTTCTTCATGTTAAAACGAGGATAATAATGATTTCTTCCCTGCTGTCCTCTGCGGATGGCTGAGTGCTGCACAAGGTCAGGAATCGGGCCCCTTCTTGACCAGAAGATTCTATCAGACCTTCACTGCTGTTGTTAGTGTGACACTAATGATGGACGTCTGGGTACTGGGAGGCCCGAATCCCCCCAGACCGGCAGTTCACATGGCAGCCACGGCCCAGCACAGCTCCACCCCTGCCAGCCCAGCATGTCATCCATGTGCTTGAGTTTCCCTGTCTGTGAGGTGGAGATGGACGGCCTTCCTCACGGCTGTAACGCCGTGGAGCAGCCGTTAGGTGCTCACTGTTGTTTGTGCTGATCCAGAAGTCAGTGCCCCCCTCCCTGCTAAGTGCACAAACCACAAGGGCCCCAGGCTCACACTTCCCCCACCCAGCATTTCAGCCTGGTGAGGCCCCCCTAGGTTCTCCCTGGGGGCAGAGCTAGTGGGTAGACTAAATGCAGCTTGGCCACCCACAGCCAAACACTGTCCCTCGCTGTCACTGCCCACAGAGAGGGTCTTAGGCAACCTTGGCCTCCCTGAGGACAGAGTGCCGGACTGAGGCTGAAGCCTGGCTCTGCCATCTTAACACCCTAACGCTAAGCGGGGCAGAGCCAGTGCGGCCATGCGGTTGTGCCTTGCCCTCTGTGAGCCTCGGTTTCTACTCTGGATGGGGCTGGTTATGCACAAACGTGTGAGGTGCTATCTCGGGGCACGTGAGTGCACGTGTGGCCCTCCCGAGTGACAGCCACTGTCCTTGGGCAGTCCTAGGCGTGCTCTGTGCCCACAGCCTATGTGAGTGGGGTACTGTGCATTCCACGTGGCTGCTTCCAGGTGGATGAAGATTTTGGAGGGCTCTCCAGCCCTCTGCAGGTGTCCTGGGTATGTATTTTGAAAACAGAAGCTACAGGGTTTGTTAGGGAATTGGTTGTGGATTAAGAAAAAGAGTCCAGACAGGTTCCAAGTTTTGGGCCTGGAGCAAGTAAAGGGTGGAGGGCCTGGTGGCTAACATCAAAGTTAGAACGGAGGAGGTCAAGTGATGAGCAGGTTGGCCAGTGCAGGAGCTCGACTGGGTGCGGCAGGCCGAGTGGCCGCAGGACATCTGTGTGTGGTGCCCGGGGGAAGGTCCTGGCTGGAGGCATCGCGTGGCGGGCAGGGGGAAGGCTGCCTCGGGTGGTGTGGAATAAAGGGGTCCTCAGCCTGGGCAGTGCTGGCCTCTGTCCCAGCCCCCACCATTGCTCCCAGCTAGGCCCCTGTATCTGTCGAGGGAGTTGGGCACAGATGCTGCCTCTGGTCAGTATTGCCCCAGGCACAGGCCAGAGAAGCACCATAACCAGTCTCCCTGTTGTCTGCGACTGGCCATTCTATGTCGTGCACAGTGCTCAAAACCAGAAAGTTCCAGAAAAGCAGAATGAAGAGCGTCTTGCACTCAGGCACCAGGAGGCATGCTCCAGAGCACTGGAAGTAGCTTCATTCTGTATTCTGAACACTGGAGACAACTCACATGCCCATCAGCAGGGAACAGGGAAGCCAGCAGGGCCATTCATACAGCAGGACTCAGCTCCACGGAAGCACGGACAGCTGCCGACACACGCAGCAGGGCACCTCTCCTGTCACTGTGCTGAACACGGGGGGCCAGACACGACGGGCACATTGTATATCACACGTGTGTGTTGAGAAAGTAGGCCCAGAGCCTCCTGGCCTGGTTCCGAATCTCTGCCCTACAACATAGCTGCTGTGTGACTTCAGGAAGTGACTTAACCACTCTGTGCCTCAGTTTGCTCTCCTGTCAAAAGGGGGAAATCATGGTTCTCCCTCAGAAAGTGCTTTGCGGATTGATGGGTTGCTGTGTTTGGAACAGTGTCCAGCGCACAGTAAATTCTATATATGTGCCTGCTGTTGTCAATGTTACTAATGTATAAAACCACTTGTGATGCCACTTTATCCGAGTGCCCCTCTGTGTCTTTGTATAAGGACATCGTTGTCACACTTGGGGACAGCATTGCCAGCCTTTGCATTAGATGTGCTTTGATTAACGGCACTGATCCCCACAGCTGGAGATGGAGGTGGTTTCCAGCTTCTAACTATTCGGTACAGCTCGGAAACAAACATCCTGGTGTAGAAATCCTGCTGGCAGGATTTCCTTTGGCTAAATTCTCAGATGTATGCACAACAGAAATCTCTTCATACACTTTACCAAACTGCACAGAAACGTTTGGATCTGCGCCGCCACCAGGGGAGTCCCTCCTGGCCCCTTAGTAACTTCACACGTGGTCTTTTTGCTTTTCCTTTCTGCCAAGTGGAGGAATGAAAGATGAGCTCCCACTTGAATTAGCATGTCTTCAGTTACCGTGAGGGCGAGCATCTTTTCATGTCTGCTGGCTACTTGTATCTCGTGATTTGCTTGTTCACACATTCATCCATACTCTGTTTTACTTGGATGTTCAGCTTTTATTGATATGTAAAACCCCTTTATTAAATTAAGGGTGTGGGACCTTTGTCCTATGTTTTCCAAATATCTTTTCCTAATTTTTTTCACCTGAATTTGTTTGTTTTTCAATTATTAGGGAGGGAGTAACAAAAGTTTTTGTTTTTTACTTCCCATGAAATCACATCTGTAGATCTCTCCGCCTCCTGCCTCCCCCCCTGATTCTGCCTTTGGAGCCACACTTGGGTAATAATTGTCTTTTTGCTTTTGTTGTCCTCAGATGTGTATTTTATCAATCGCATGGTCTTCAGAACATCCAGAGTTCACTTAAAGTAGGGATCAGCTCCACTTTTGGGTCCAGGCCACTGGCCACATGGACACCACTCCCAGTTGCCTGGGTAGCTGTGTGACCTTCTCCAGAGCATCGCATGGTCACAGGGGCAGTGTTGCCCGTCCCAGGTGAGGGCTCCTGCCCAGCCCCTGCCCTGAAGGGTGGGGGTCTTCATGCTATCTCTCCTCTTTTCTCTCCTAGGCCTGTGTGTACAAGTGCAGCCACCCCCGCAAGGCACCTTCCAAGTGCTTCGTGGAGACGGCACTTCAGTGGGGACTGTCATTGTGTTCCACTGCCCTTCAGGCCACCAGATGGTGGGGTCAGGCCTCCTCACCTGTGCCTGGAAGGGGAGCGTCGCTCAGTGGTCTTCGGGAACCCCCATGTGCAAGAGTGAGGCCCACTCCCCGAGCTAACCCCCGGCTCAGCAGTGGCCCCTGGTTGGGGTGGGGGTTGCTGATCTTGTCACATGGATGACATATGAGTGTCCATGGAGAAGGTGTCATGGGTGCCAAGTCTCAGCCGGGTTTCTGTGTAGGGTCCTGCTTCCGGTGCTGGTGGTCCCTCGGGGCTCCACGTTAGCAGTATAGACTCACGTCCTAGCAGCTGCTCCAGGTTCTAGCTTTGCCAACGACTTTGTCTGTCATCTGCAAGAGGTTCCTTGTGCTGTCTGAACTAGCACTTTATCTGTTAAGCAGAAAACTATGTTCATGCATTCATTTATTCATTCTTTCCTTTGTACATGCACGAGGCAAACCTTAATGGGAAATTCTGTGCACTAAGAATTCTAGAACTGGGGATACCAAAGGCCAGGATGTGCCTGGCCGTAGCGCCCCAGTCTCGGGGAGGAGATGGTTTTCTAGTTGGATTTGTATGCAAGGTGTTGAAGGCGAACACCCAGCACATCTTTTAGAACCTGGTAGAATTAGGTCTCAGCACTTGGCACACAGCTGGTATGTGCCAAAGGCCCTTTGTTTTGACCCCAAAACTGGCATTTTCATGGCTTTTGTTCCTTCCTGGGAACTGACCTGTGACAGTACATAGGCCTCAGAAGGGTTTTGCCAGCTTAGAGCATTGTGAAAACAGACCATGGTGGATTGTCTGCTGTCCTCTGGTCTTGGGCCCAGGCTGCAGTGGGTGAGACCCAGGGGGACCACCACTGAACTCCCTGTCAGAGCTTCCCCCAGTGTGCCACCAAAAACTCCTGAACACCCTCCAAAACCCTGCTCAAACGCCCCCTTTGGGGGGGGGGCAGTCTTACCTGATAGTCCCTCCCTTACACCAGTTTGCACAGACCTTCACCTCAGCTGCCAGCACCTCCCTGCCTCCCCGACGGAACAGGGCTTGCCAAGGGCGGGCTGGCCCACGGGTCTGGGTGAGCTAGCCGTATCTCCCTCACAGCTGTGCCGCCCTACGAGACCTTCGGCTTCAAGGTGGCCGTGATCTCCTCCATCGTCAGCTGCGCCATCATCCTGCTCATGTCCGTGGCCTTCCTCACCTGCTGCCTCATGAAATGCGTGGAGAGGAGTAAGCAGCGGCGATCCGACAGGTACAGGGGCCCCGGCACGGCCGTGGGGCACCTGCTGCGGCCACTCCGGGCCTCCTGGGCGGGGTGGTGGGGAGGCGGTCAGGGAGCGGGGCTGCTGGGGGCTTCGCATCTTGCTGTCCACAGAGCACTGAGGCCGTGGAGGGCACATGGCTCACTGTCATGGCCTTTCCTAACACGTGCTGCGGGGGTGTGTGTGTTGGGGGTGTGGGGGTGTGGGTGGGGGGGTGGTTTCAGGCTGTTGTCCATGCGCATGCGCAGTATTTGCTCTGCTATGTGCGCATGCGCGGCTGGCTACTTGATGGTTAACTATGGCCTGCAGTGGGAGTCCCGCCTGCCTCTACTTTTCCTCCCTGAAACGTGTCCTTTTATTTTATTTTATTTATTTTATTTTGTTTTATTTTGTATGTTTTAAATTGTGGTAAAATATTTACAACGTAAAAGTTACCATTTTTAAAATTTTTTTTGTTTTTTGGAGGGAGGGGACAGGAGGTAATTAGGTTTATTTATTTATTGAGGAGGTACCGGGGATTGAATCCAGGACCTTGTGCATGGTAAGCATGCGCTCTACCACTTAAGCTGTACCCTCCCTACTGAAAGTTACCATTTTAACCATCTTTAAATGCACAGTTCAGGGGCATTAGTTACATCCACAGTGTCGTGCCCCCGTCAGCTCGATTCATCTCTGGAACTGTCCACACAGCCTGTCTTTGTGAGGAGAGTTTTCCTGGCACTTATTCCTCGTCCACGACTCGTTTCCCCCAACAGCAGCAGAGCTGAGAAGTTGCGACAGGAACCGTGTGGCCCTCAAATACTGACTGTTGGCCCTGCAGAGACTTGCATGCAGTGTCCCGGACACGCGGACACCTGAATATCCTTCTCCCCGTCTCCCCTTAGGGCAGCCCAGCTGTGGCTCCAGCTGAGAGGCGAGGACTTGGAGACAGTGCAGGCCGCCTACCTCGGCCTCAAGGGCCTCAACAGCAGCGGCGTCGGCGGGGAGCCCAGGATCCAGCCCATCCAGGCGCATGACAACCACAGCTTCACCACGTGGGCATGGGCAGGGCGAGGGGGCAAGGGGGCAGCCTCGAGGGCGGGGGCCCTGGCTTGGTCAGGACACTGGGCCAGAGAGCCTAGACCCTCACTGTCCCCACATACTGGGAGCCCAGGCTCTCCAGGGCCTCAACTCCCATCCCTAAGACAGGGGCTGGGGGTTCTTGTTGCATCCATGCCTGACCCTGCACCCTAGTGCGTAGGGCTGCCCCCCCACCCCATGTCTTGTCTCCCCATGACCAGAGAAGGAAGCTTCCAGGCACAAGTATTTCCCTTCTCCAGGACCCAGCAGGGTTCCACTGCTCTGTCAACTTGCTGTCCCCCGATATTTCCCTCTCGGTTCCTCTGTCTCTTAGTGTCTTCTCTCCTTGTCTCTCTCTTTCAACACACATACGCGCGAGCGCGCCCACACACACACAAGCACTTTTTTCTGAACCAATACAAGGACGTTCCCTTATGTGCCTTTTTTTGACTCAAGGAGTCTAATCTTGGCTGAAGATGGACTACAGATAGAACATTTCTCAGTGTTGTTTCTAGCTTTGAGTGAGCACCCCTGACCCAAGATCATGCAGCTGCCTGGTCTCTGGGCTCCTTAAATGGGGTGACTATTTGTCTTTGGTGGCATTGCCTTTTGCAGGTTCCAGACCAGTCATCTCCTACAGACACTGTGTTCTGGACTCTGGTGTTCCCGCATGACTACATTTGGGCAGCATTTCTGGTGCAGGTGCCCCGTGGGTGGTGCTGGTGTGAAGTATAGAGGCGGGTCACGCTGTCCCCTTGCAGACGCGAGGACTGGGCCCTCTTGGCTGAGAGGAGCCCATGTCAGGTGACGAAGAAGGGCCTCTGCTAAGGGTTGCTCTGCTCCCCCTGTGACCTCTGACCTTAGCATCCTGGGATGATCCAGCCAGAATCAGTTTGCGCCCTGGGGGTTACAGAATAGTGATTTTAATTCTGTTGTGATTCTGTTAGTTTTTCTGTGAGGAATGAGGATGAGCTCTATATTTTTCTTCCTTTCCTTTTCATTTTGTTGTTGTCTTTGTATCACTATGAACTCATGAGTATTCTTTTGTAAAACTTTATTATGGGGAAATTCCACAAATATACAGAAGCAGAATAGTGTAACGGGTCCCCTGTCCCCACTTGCCACCCTCAGTGGTCACCATCCCCCGTATCACGTGGACGCGTGTTTCTCATGGGCTCCAGTCTTTCCTTGGTGGGAGCCTTGCTCTGCTGCGTCCTGCTCGTGCCCTCTGTTCTCTGAGTGCGTCCTTTCTCGCACAAGATGTTTCACCCATTTAGTGCTTTCTCTGCCCTGCCCTGGGATCCGCTGCCCCTCCAGGGAGCGGAGTGGACAGCCAGCATCGCAGATGCAGTCTGCCCATTTCCTCAGCCCCTCCCCACAGGAAGCTCCCCGGGAGCCAAGCACTTGCCCCAAGCCTGACAGCCTCACTGTGTGATGACTGTTCATGCCTCGGTTTCCTTGTTTGTGCGGTGATGATCATGGCAGTGCTCACCTCCTGGCCCTGTTGAGTTGTGAGTCAGTAACCTTGGCTGGGCTGGGAGCGCAGGCTCAGTGAGCACCAGTCGTAGTTAATTTCACTCTTGACCCTGGTGCACACGGGAGGAAACAGGCGAAGGAGGTGGCGGCCTGTGCAGTCTTGGCCAGGGTCTGTCTGGTCCCCCGTCCACACTCATCACACTGGGTCTGGCTGCCTCCTGGAATGGCCAGGCCTGCAAGAAGGAGTTGAGTCTCGGCCTCCTTCCCTTGAGCTTTGAACACAAGTAGGCTTATGTCATGGCAATTGTGGCCAATGGACATGCCCCCTCGCACCCTTCCCACCTAACTTGACATGTTGTCATGTTGCCATGGTAGTCCAAGGTCCCCAGAGCTTTGCTCCAAATAGTTCAACTACCGTGCTCAGGTTTGAGTATGTCTAGAGCTGTTTTTCTTTTTCGAGATGACATTTTGGGGCGATCTTAGGAACAGACTGTCTAGGCCAAATAGACCAAATATTTTTATTACCAAGTTCTTTCTCCAGGAACCCGGCACTAGCTGAGCCGTTTTTACAGCTGTACGATCATGTACCTTCGCTGAGTCTTCAGTGATTTGTTTTCCACCTGCTTACTCAGCTGGTGTGAGTTACATAGGTGGTTTTCATCGGCATTTCTTAAGAGTAACATTGAGAGAAGGTGTTCTCTCCATATCTTGGTTACCAGTTGCATTGCTGGTTTTAGCCATTTTCCATTTGCTCTGCTGAATCGCTTGCTGGTGTGTTTCTCATAAACACTGGGAGCTCTGTGTACACTGGGGAAGAGATCCCTACCTGTCGGCTGGCCGCAAGTGCCTTCCTTTTTGTTTCATTTATGTTGGAGTTGTCTTGCTAGTGCATCTCCTGTTCATACCGTCATATTTCCTTGGCAGGTTTCAGGGCTTCTCCGTCGCTCCCTGCCCTGTGGCACCCCCTCCCCAGTATAGACCTGTGTCAGTCACATTGTCTTGTGTCTCAGTTGGGAAAAGCCCCAGTGGGACAGGGGAAGGAGTTGCTGCCTCTTAGGATGTGCCATCCGAGGCAAGTCCCAGATGCCCTGGTTCTCCCACTGATGGGTGGTGAAATCATCTTCAGTAGGGTGAGGTTTGCCCCCCGACCTTACTTTTATTTCATAAGTGCTTCCCAGCACACACATTGTGCCAGGCACTGTTCTGAGCTCTTCCAAGTATTGCCTGTTCTAATCTTAGGAGTGGGCACTATTTTTATCCCATTTTAAGAAACTTGTCTGGAATCAGACGTAACTACTAAGCATGAAGTTAGGTTTAAACTCAGGCTGTCTGGCTTCAAAATCCACACACATGCTCACTAAGCTGACTTTCCATTCCAGTAATTAATTAATCAATTCATTCACTTATTCACCAAACCAACAGATAACTTCTTAGTTTCTACTGCTTCCTAGAGCTTTTCTGAGAATTAGATGCAGGTGGGAACAGAGATCCGGGAAGGCTTCCCGGAAGAGGTGATGTCTGAAGTGAATAGACTGGGAAAGCCTTTGTTGCAGGGGAAGGATAGAGACGGCATCTCAGGGAGAGGGAAAAGCCAGGCAGCCTCAGGGTGCAGAGGCCAGTGTGAGTGGGAGATGGGCGTGGGACCAAGTGCACAAGGGTGGGGCCAGGGTCTGCTCAACCTGGAGAAGGGGTTGGTTTGTCGTTTGGAGGGTAGGGGCGGCCACAAGGGAACTGAAGAGATAGAATTTGGGGGATCTGGTCCCAGACTGCCAGAGAAGAGCCTGGCAAGAGTGAAGGTGTCCTCCAGAATGTTTCTGGGGCCCCTGTGTCCCTTCTTTACCTAGGACATCCTGGCCCCCAAAGTTTATGCACATTCTTAAAAAGCTTCCTTTCTCTACAAAGCCCCGGGAAGCCCCTTCCCACCCTTGGAAGGTGGGTGTGCTGCTCCTCGGGTCACCCTTCTCGTACAAGTGAGGGGCCTGAGGCCCAGGGAGGGACACTGATGGAGGGGACTCCTTGGGTGCATGGCAGCTCGAGCAGGAGGAAATGGGGTCCCCAACCTCAGGGCAGCAGTCTATCCCAGGCCCACTGAAGGCTGGGGCCTGGGTACTTAGCATGGGGGCAAAGTTGGGATTAAACAGGGTCCCCAGTCTTCCCCGAGCTCACACCTCCTCTCCTTGCAGAGACCTTGGCGAGGGCACCAGAGAGCTGGCCAGCATGGCCCGAGGCATGGACAAGGACCCCTGGGCACCCAGTGGCCCCACCAGCTCATCCCACACCCAGGTGATGGTGCATACAGCGATGCCAGGGCAGAGCCTGCCTGCCTCCAGGCCAACTGTGAGAATGCTCAGACAGCCTGCAGCCTATGTCCCAGGGTGACTAAGGTGGAGGCCAGGGCCCACCTTCCGCACTGGGAGGGTCGGGCCAACCCCACCAGCCGGCCGCCTGCATCGCGACCTGTGTCCAGCTCAAGACTGGTCAGTGAAATCAACTTCCAGGTTTAGGGATCCCTCAGGACATTGATGTGGGGACCCTCGCTGGGGTGTCCTGTCCCAGGGGAGCCCAGCTGTAGCAGTTTTTGTAGGTAGGCTTCCTTGAAACCACTGCTGAGGTTCACAGAACCAGCTGCAGCCTCCCTCAAGCTGGGCTCCCTTAAAGAGACTGGGGGACTTTTTAAGCACATCTAGTTTTGCATAACAGAGTCGAAAGATGGCAGCAGACTTCTCCACAAATGCAGCTGGCTGCCTTGTATCTTCCCCCATCGGACATGCTGCCTGCCAGCAGGGAGCCAGCTGGGTGCTGCATCCATTAACTGTAAAGTTGCGGTAAAGGGTGTGAAATAAACATTCTTTGAAAAATAGCAAAGGTAAAAATCACTGCCTCACTTTTCAATCGCTGCATAACAAAACCTCAAGCATAGTGACGTAAAACTACTGTCCCCTTAACATTCCAGGTCAGGGTTCCAGGCTTGCCAGGGCTCTGCTGGGCAGCGCTCACTGGGGCCCCTCCTGTGTGCTTGTGGTCGGACGGTGGCACACATTGGGTCATACTGAAGGCTGGCTGGGTTGTTGCCAGCTGTCAGCAGAGACCTCATGAGGTGGTGGCCACCTCTAGTGCCTGGGCCTCCTCACATCATGGCAGCTGCATTCCATCCAATGAAGGGAGGCAGTCTGACCCCTTGTCTCTCCTGGGCCAGTGGAAATCCACCTTCCAGCCTTCTGAGATTTGAGGTGTGACCTGTTGGCCATTGAGGAACCTCACTGAGGTTTGCGCTTTGACCCTTCCTGCTTCCTGGAGGCCCTGCAGCCTCTTGGAGCTGGGGTCATCGCGGGGACAGCCTGACGAAGAAGAGCCGGTGGTCCTGAAGGAGCCTGTGCTGCCCCCTGAAGCCACGTTTGTCATGTTTTCCACCACTAACAAATACATCTTGGTACATGCTACACAGGGCAGTCCATCTGTCCTCTGATTCACGTGGGAAGCCCCCAGCGAGGGACGCCTGGGTAGCCCCACGTTTTCAGCTGCCATGCTGCTGCTGAACTCCTTTCTGTTCTGGGGTGCGGTTCCATCAGGTGAGTTCCAGAATGGAGTTGTGAGGCCCGAGGGTGTGTGCATTGCTCACTTTGGTATGTAGTGGTTTTTACATTGTGCCCCTCCTTGGGTTCAGTTAATTTGCTAAAGTATCTCACAGAACTCATAGGAACACTGTACTTACTAGTTTACTGATTCATTATAAAAGGACATAATTCAGGAACAGCCAGGTGGAAGAGACACACAGGGCAGGGTAATGAGAAAGGGGTGTGGAGTTTCCTCCAGGTGCGCCAACCTGGAAGCTTTCTGAACCCTGTCCTTTTTGTGTTTTTATGAGGCTTTTTTACGTAGGCAAGATGGATTAAATCATCGGCTATTGGTGATTGATTTCTACCTCCAGCCCCTCTGCCAGCACAGGTCAGAAGGTGGGACTTAAAATTCCAACCCTCTAATCACAGGGTTGGTTCCCGTGGCAACCAGCCTCCATCCTTAGGTGACCTAGGGACTTTCCCAAATTCACCTCATTAACATAACAAAGATACCTTTTTCTCTCTTACCACTTAGGAAATTCCTAGGGTTTTAGAAGCACTGTCCTAGAAACCAAGATGAAGACCAAATACACGTTTCTCCTTATAAATCATAATATCACACTTAGCGTAAGGTCTTTGAGGTTCATCCATGTTGTATCATGTGTCACAATTCTGCCCTTTCTAAAGGTGAATAATATTCCACTTTTTGTATGCACGCCAAATTTGCTTATCTATTCATCCCTCGATGAACAGTCAGGTTACTTCTACCTCTTGGCTACAGTGAATAAGGCTGCAGTAAATATGGGTGTGTGAACATCTCTTTGAGATCCTGCTTCCAATTCTGTGTGTTCAGTAGTTATTTTAAAAACATATAAGTCAAAGCAGATCTCCATGCCCTCCCCTCAGCTCAAACCCCTCAGATCGTCAGCCTTCAGCTGCCTGTCCTACAGGACCCTACGTGACCTGCCTGTCATCACCTGACCTCACCCGTCTGTTCGAAACAATCATCATCGTTTATTATCTCTCAGAGTTTCAGGTGAGGCTTGCCAGGTGGCTCTGACTCTGGGTCTCTCTCGAGGCTGCAATCAGATGTTGGTCAGGGCTGCAGTCTCACCTGAAGGCTTGACTGGGGCAGGAGATCCACTTCCAAGGTGATTCACTCCCTCTTGGCAAGCTGGTGCCGGCTGTTGTCTAGGAGCCCAGCTCCTGCCCACACAGGCTCTCCTCAGCACTGTTTGGGCATCCTCACGACATGGCAGCTGGCTCCCCCTGAGAGAGTGGTCTGGGAAAGGCAGAAACCAAAGGGCACTTTATGACCCAGCCACAGAAGTTACACTCATCACCTCTGCCCATTTCACCAGTCACAAAGAGTAGCCTGATTAGCCAGAGAGGAGACAGGAGAGGAGTGTGACCCAGGATGTAAGGGACCATCTTGGAGGCTGGCAACCTCCCAGGTAGCCTCTAGCCACCAGCTCTTCTCCATGCTGAGCATCTGCACTCAGATGTGTGTTTTGTTGCCCTTAGTGGATGCTCTGTGGAAGCTGGGCCCTTCTGCCTTCCCAGTAATAATCTACCTTTGTCTTGGGCTCCTGGCAGGTGTTTAGGAGACATTTATTGAATAAACTAATGAGTGAATGAATGAATCGTGGCCCTTGGCTATGTGAGAACGTGAGAGGAGAGGGTCCTTTCGCCTCAGTGTTCAGGCCCCTTATCACCCACCCCATCCCTTCACATGATCAGCTCCGACCAGGCAGGCTGCCTGTTAGCCCACAGGCATGCCATGTTCCTTTTGCCTCTGGCCTGTACCCTCCTCTTTTTTTTTTTTCATCTAGTTAGGCTCTAAGTGCATTTACAGAGCACCTGCTGTATGTCTGGCACTGTGACCAGAGTAGACGTGGCCTTGTCCTTGGGAACTGACATTCTAGTAGGGAGATGGGTAGCAGGAAGTGCCTGAGGGGCAGGACTGCAAGCCTGTGGTGGTGTTACCAAAGCACAGGTCTGGTGAAAGCCAATACAAAGATAGGCACATGTTGGTAGAAAGAAAAATTTGCTTTATTCCCAGAGGCCAGCAAACGTGTGAGGCAGACTCCTGTCCAGAGGCCAACCCCCACACCAGCCCCCTTCCCCCACTGACAATCAATGGACAAGTTTTTACAGGGCAGTTTCAGGGGTGTATAGACAGAGGGAGGGGCTACATGCAGAACAGCAGAGTCAGTTGAGTATGTGGTGGTCTGATCAGTGTCATCTTGATTGGTTTCTTCTTTTTTTGTGTGTGTTTATATTTTTAGTTGAAGTATAGTCAGTTTACAAAGTTGTGTCAATTTTTGATTGTTCCAAGTACAGGTAATCTTCGGTTCCAGGGTCGGTTTGTTCCCAATTCTTTGAGGCCACTTCTGGGAATTGTGGCAGCTTCTGCCATGGCTACAGTCTGGTCATCATGTAGTGAACTTCTTGCACCTGGTGGGGGTTTCAGGATCTACAAAATAGCTCAAAGGATGTGGCTCAGAATATTATCTATAGCCCTTGAGGAGGAACTAAAGGTCCTTGGCTTTGTTTAATGACTGAATTATTGTTATTTTGTTTTGCTTGATTATTTTCCTTTGTTTCTGCAGTTTCTTATTTCTCTGATTAAACTTATTCTTTGACTAAAGTTTGTCTATAGACAAGAGGCAGGTGGAGGACACGATGAGGGAGGAGTCTGTCCTGGGGAGGCCTCATTGGGTCCTGCTCTGTTTCAGTGGTGTCCTGCCGTGGGGTGTTCCCACAGCCAGGCCCACAGAAAGCCTGACCAGGATCTTAAATCTGTGCCAGTTGGACCCATAAAACATGACATTCTGACTGTGAATGAAATTGAGCAGCTCCTTAGGCATGTCTCCTATTTCTCTGAATATAAGAGTGGTGAACTCTTTTTTCCGATTTCTATGAGCTCTTTGTTAATTAGGGAGATGAGCCCTTAGTGAAGTGAGCTGCCAGCATTTCCCAGTTTCTTGTTTGCTTTTTGATTTTGCCGACCTGTTGGAGGGGCGGGCCGCCCAGAGAGGATCAGGGGAGTTGCAAGTGCAGGCACCCTGTGGAATGAGCTCTCCCTGCCTGATTTAAACTTGTATTTACTTTCTGATCAGATGAAGCATTGCCAGGATTACAAAAATCAAAGGAAGCAAAAGTCAGAAGTGGAAGTGGTAGGGGTGAGGGTCAGGGCCAGTGCATCCTGGACGTTTAGGGACAGGTGGGGAGCGATGTCATTTTGCCACAAGGAGTCCACACAGGGCAATGTGTTCCCTTCTGTGTGTGAGACCCACCGTGTTTAGCAGATCAGGTGACGGTCCCCAGGAGGCCTGCTCTCCCGTTACCGATGGCCCAGCCTCCTGTCCAAGTGCTCACCTTCAATCCACATCGTGCAGTGGCAGTGGGGACAGTGGGCAAGGAGGGAGACACTGAACCCCTAATCTGGGGAGAGGAGTGCTCAGGGCCTACCCTTTGATCATCCACCTGCCACTTGTAGGGTAGGGATCAGGCTGGTAGCCCCCAGCCCAGGCCACAGGCTTCCTCCCTTGCTGGCCTAGAGTACACAGCCTGAGGGAGACAGGGTCTGTTCTGCCAGGGGGGTGAGACCTTGTAGCAAATCCGGCACCTGGGAGGCCCTGTCCTGGCTGCTGGACTTTGGGTGAAGTCCAGAAGTTTGCTACTCTGAGCCTCAGTTTCCCCATCTGTCCCTGGGTAGGAGTGGCCTGGAATGCTGGAAGGATTTGGGCCTCAGAGCGCCCCCTTCCCCACTGTGTCCCTCGTCCGTCCAGACCCCACCCTATGGCACTCCTAGAGAGTGAAAGGTACTGGGGGAAGCAAATGCTAGGAGCTGTTGTCTTAAAAAAAAAAAAAAAAAAAAAAACACAGCCTGAAAGTTGCCAGTTATGTTTTATTCAAGGACCTTGCTAAGAACTATAGCAGGGGAGACAGTCTCTTAGGTAGCTCTAAGGAACTGTTCCAAAGAGGTAAAGGAGGAGCCAGGATATATAGGAGCTTTTGCTGGGAAAAAAAAAAAGTATTCAAATATCAAAAGGTTATGCTAATCACAAAAGCAGTTATCTAAAATTAATGATCTTAGTGCTTTTCCACATTCGGTAAGATGCAAAAATCTGGGCTCACTGAAATTACTCTTTAGATACGCATCTTAACTAAGGCCAAAATCCTGTTTCTCCATCCTGAATTCCCCTCAAGGAAGGTGCTGCAATGGCTGATGGCTTGATGGTGGGCAACATTTTTTTAACTGCAGAGACGTGACACAGCATGAAGGATGCTGAGTAATGGGCGTCAGACCGTGATCCACTGGTGGGCTGGAGAAGACCCCCCCACCCCTCCAGAAAAGCCCTGTGTGGCCTGTGGGCAGCTCCCAGAGAGAGCCTCGGGGATCCACAGCTGACTTGGACTCGCCCTAGTGCACTCCCAGGTCCGGCTACACAGCCCTACTGCCCTAGGGAGGGAGGCCCTGCCTGTGTTATCCTAAGACTTGGTGAAGGCCCGTGCTGGGCCTCCCCGGCGAGCCAGTCCAGGCTCACTCTCAGTATCTGGGGAGGGGATGGCTTCCGTTTAGTGACCACTATGACTCGGCCCGAAAATTTTAGGATTTCCAGCCAACAACTGCACCCATTCTCCAGTTCCCTCATTCAGAGAAGTGGGCTCAGTGGCAAGATGGACTGTGCCCGGAAGCGCTCAGCAGGATGAGGCCAAGACAGGGCGGGGTCGGGGAGGAGCCGGTAGACTACTGCGGAGGGTGCACCGGGATCTGGGCGTGAGGCTCGAGTGAAGGGCGGGCTCAGGGCGGCGGCGGCGACGTAGCGGGAACTGAAAGGGGCGGGCCTAGGATGGGAGCGGTGCTTAGAGCCGTCTCGGAGACGCAGGAAAAGTCGGCGGGGGCGGGACTCAGTGAGGGGCGGAGCTCCGGGCTCCCGAAGCCTGCGGGAGCGAGGCTCAAGGCTACTGGAGGCCCGGTAGCTGATGAGGGCGGGGCTCAGCGAGGGGCGGGTCCAGGGCTGCGGCCGTGAGTTAGCGGAGGTCAGCGGGGGGCGGGGCTAAGGGCTCTCGGCGCCGTCCGCAGCCCACGCATTAGGAAGTGGGCGTCGAGTGAGGGATGAAACCCTCGCGGCTACGCCGCCTACGCCTCGGGCGGGGCCTAACGGGAAGGGGTGGGCTCCGTGAGGGCGGGGTTAGAGCTTAGTAGCGCCGATGCCGGGGGCGGGGCCCGCCGGGAGAAAGCTCGTCGTAGCGGGTGGCGGTCGCTGGGGCCGACCGGCAGCGGACGGACAACCGGACAGAGGGACGGCTGCAGGGGGACGGGCCGGGCCGGCTCGGTGCACGCCGTGCCGCCGCCATGACAGGTGAGCGCGGTCCAGCGTCGTGCCTGCCCTACGGGACGGGCGCGCGGCCACGGTGGCCCATGGTGTACGGGTGCCCCAGTGCCACCCCGGGGGCCCCTCCTCGCTGCAGCGCGAGTGACCTTGCCCATGACTGCGTGTCCTGTCGGCGGCACGATGGCAGAGCGGCGCGCGGCCGTGGACGGGTTCTTGAGGGGCGAGGCCAGGCCAGGTCCTGGAAAGTTCTAGGGGTTGGGGGCCATGGGCAGGCCCTGGAGGGTGCTGGGGGTTGAGGCCAGGTCAGACCACGGGAGGTTCTAGTGGCTGGGGGCCAGATCTTGGAGGGTTCTTGGAGGGCAAGGGCCAATGCACGTCTGTAGGTGGGGAGATGCTGGAGTGGGGATGCAGCCTGACAGCGGGAGGTGAAAGTAAAGATGGCCCCAGGCATACTCTCTGAGGTTCTACTATGCTTCTATCAGGAGATACAGACACTCCATTCTCACAGCCACCCTAGTAGAATGTCCAACAGGTGGTGCATTGCTGGGCAGTCTGTGGTACCCATGGGACTCTGCGGCACCTCTCACGGTGCACCGCCTGCCCAGGGACAGACTCGGGGGAATCATGGACACAGACTCAGTCCTCAAGGCATTGTGCCCCATACTGGACTACTCCAGCCCCTCCATCCTCTTTTCCTGGGGTGGGATCTCCAGCTCAGCCATCCCACCCAGGGCCTCTCTGGAATGGGGACCTGCCTGCCACCTTCCTGATTCTAACTGAGGCTAAGGGTGGCCTTTCTCTGTGGACCTTCCATTGTAGGAGATGCTCCATGAGGGTGGTAGGCTGGTGACGACCCGCATGATAGCATGGTCAGGGAATGTGGTGGCTTCCAGAAGCCATAGCTCATTTCAAGGGCCACACTCTTCTGTTTAATGAGGCATTAGTCACCTAGGAGGGGACCACGGAGGCCCCAGAAGTCCCAGTTCTCTCCCCAGCCCTCAATGGAGTCCCAGCCTGAGTCCTGCACACAAATGGGGTTTCATGGGCAGGAACCTGGTGATTTCCAAGACACCAGTGTCCCAGCCTAAGCCAGAAGAGACCCCAGCTGCCACCCACTCCCCTGTCATCTCTCTGAACCCTTTTTATCTGTGGCTGCTGTTTCTGAGTACAGTTGACCGTTGAACAACTGGGGTTGCAACTGTGAGGGTCCACTTATATCCAGATTTTTTTTGATACTTAAAGATACCATAGTACTACACAATCCGAGGTTGGTGGAATCCCCGCATGCAGAATCATGGATACGGAGAGCCGACTATAAAGTTATGTGCGGCTTTTCAACTGCTCAGAGGTTCATGCCCCAACCCCCGACATTGTTCAGGGGTCTCTTGTACCTACTGTGCACCTGGCCCTACGTCGGGCATTTCCCACTCAGAACTGCTGTATGGGGGAAACGTGGAATATCCTTTCTATGCGTGGATGAGGAAGCAAAGGTTGGGCAAGTGCCAAGCCCCAGGCCACTTGGGCAGGCAGTGGCAGAGCCAGGACCAGACCCTGTCCAGGTCCATGTGTCTCCCTTTCTCCCTGCTGTCTCTGTGTCCTGGGCCTCTGGAGAGCTCTCCCCTCAGAGCCCTTCAGTTTTGGGATGGGGAACCAGGACCCAGAGAGTGCAGAGGTAGGAGGGTCAAATGGGCAGGCCTGCAAGGCTGCAAGCCCCAAGTTCCTGGCTCACCATCTCCATGCACCAGGAGGCGCCTACCTCGTGTTGGTTCTGGGGCCTCTGTGGTGGGTTGCAGGGTAAGTGTGTGGGGCCCAATGTGGGCTCACAGGGTTAACGCTGGCCAGGTGTCACCGCAGCAATTGCTGTAGCTGCAGAACCAGGCCCTGCCTTGTGGTGTGCTGGGGACTGAGGCATCTCAGCCCCGTGCCTGAGGCCAGGTTGGGCACTGGGACAGGAGGGGATTCAATTCTGGAAGGGAGGTTGAGGCCCAAGCACCTGGACTTTGGTGGGGCGGGGGCCAGGGAACTCAGGAAGGGCTCTTGTGGTGAGGGCAGTGAACTGAGCACGAGTTAGCCAGGTGGAAACCACAGGGACAGGTGTTCTTGTCCCAGGGGTGGGGGTCCTGGGCAGTATGACACAGTTGGGGGCTGCTGTGCAGGGATGGCTCAGGGGGCCTGGGAGGGCAAATGGAGCCAGCTCCCCCAGGGCCTCGAGTGCCAGGCCGGGGTAACAGGTTGGGGGCGTCCATGGTTGTGGTGCCAGCTGGGCAAGAAGATAGGGGAGGTAGGGCTTAGCAAAGGTTGCTGGCGAAGGTCTGCTGAGTTTTGTGCCAGAGCATTCCTCTTCCTTTGCTGCATTGGAAACTGTCTGGGACTGTTTATCAGCACCTGGGAGCAAAGTGGTTTCCTTTCCTGTACCTTCTCCTGCCTCTGGGTAGCCACTGGGCTGTGGTTTGCGTGCACAGCTCACAACCACCTCAGGAAGCACAGGGCATGGCAGAGCCCGGAGCGTCGGCCCCCCCAGGCTATGCCATCGTGCCAAGTGACTCACAGCTCCAGGCAATGGAGGCCCCACCTGGCTAGCAGCCTGCAGTGTAGGAGGAGCCACTGCAAGGTGCTGGCCACTGTCTCCTGACAGCCTTTGCCCTTGAGCCTTGGACCTATATCCATGCATTTCAAAACTCCGTAGTAAGTGCTTGCTGTGTGCCCGCCCTGGGCACAGGTGCACACACGGGCAGTGCTGGGCAAGACTATGGCTTGACCAGGAGCAGACATGATACAGCTAACTGCATAGTTAATTAGCATGCTGATTAGAGAGGCAGAAAATCTGGATGTCCCGTGCCTGGGTCCTGACCTCGATCCATC
Source organism: Vicugna pacos (assembly GCF_048564905.1). Lineage (NCBI taxonomy): Eukaryota > Metazoa > Chordata > Mammalia > Artiodactyla > Camelidae > Vicugna > Vicugna pacos. The sequence continues at coordinate 2,576,389 of NC_132990.1, forward strand.
ACTCCCCAGCAGGTTGAGGTCTTAGGCAGGTGAGTATCTTATCAACTTGCCGTGCCTCAGTGTCCCCTTCTGAAAATGGGTGTGGTTGCAAAGCTGATGAAATTATCTATATGCACAGAATGCCCAAGCAGGGGGCACACACCATGAACTATGGCCAGTATTCTTAACTCTTTAATCAAAGAGTCTGTAGGTGCTGAAGCCAGAGGCCAGGAGGGTCCTGCCATGTGGTGATGGCAGGTCTTTCTGCATCGCTGTCTGTGGCTTCCTCACCATGTTGGGGCTATTGGCGACTCTGACTTCAAGGTAGACTTTCAGAGGCTGGGAGAATCAGAAATTAGAAATTCACTTTCTGAGGGAAAAAACCATCCAGGACGAGGTGGCATCAGGAGAGAGTCATGAGGAAGACAAATGGCCTGTTGAGTTGGGCCCATGGAAGAAATTGGGGAGGAGGCCCCTCTTGTTCCAGCACAATGACCTCATTTTAAAAAATCAATTTTATTGTGGTATTATTTATTTCAAGTACATTTATTCTTAGTGAATAGTTCTGTAAGTTTTGACACATGTCTGCACCCATGAAACAACCAGCCCGGGCCCAATTGACACAGAACATTTCTCTCACTTCAGAAAGTTTCTTATTGCTCCTTCCTGGGGAACCCCACCCAGCCCAACAATTCATCTGCTTCCTGTAACTACCATTTTTTTTCCCCTAAAAATTCAACAGTGGAATTTCCAAATAGGATTTCTTTTTAATTAGTAGATTTTATTTTTAGAGCATTTTTAGTTTACAGAATATTGAGTAGGTAGCATGGAGGGTCCCTCCATCCTGTTTCCTCTATTATTAATACCTTGCATTAGTTTGGTGTGTTTGTTTGCACTTGATGAACCAATGTTGATACATTATTACTAACTGAAGTCCATAGTTTACATGATGGTCCACTCCTTGTGCTGTGTATTGTATGAGTTTTGAAAGATGTCTTGTGTCCACCGTTAGAGTATCATTAGAGTAGTTGCCCTGGACTCCACCTTTTCATCCCTCCCTCTTCCCTAACCCTTGGAAACCACTGATTTTTTTTTTTTACTGTCTCCATAGTTTTGCATTTTCTGGAACTTGGAATCATTTAATATGTAGCCTTTTCAAACCGACTTCTTTAACCTTTAGCAAAATGCATTCATTTCCTCCATGTCTTTTTGTGACTTCATAGGTCTTTTTATCACTGAATTATAGTCCATTATAATTTACTAAACTGAACCACAGTTTAATTATCCATTCACTTTTATGTGTATAGTAAAAATATACAGCCATAAAATTTACCATTATAACCATTTTAGTGGCATTAAATACATCCACAGTGTTGTGAAACTGTCACTGCCATGCACTTTCCATCACCGTCCCAAACAGAAACTGTCTCCATTAGACAATCACTTCTCTTTCTCCCCTGTCCCCAGCTCCTGGTGATCACTCTTCTGTTTTCAGTCTTTAGAATTTGCCTACTCTAGATAGTTCATGTAAGTGGAATCATAAAATGTTTGTCCTTTTGTATCAGATGTATTTCACTGAGCATAATGTTTTCAAGGTCCGTCCGTGTTGTCAAATCCACGCATTAGACTTCCATTCCTTTTTATGGCTCTATAATATCCCATTGTATGTGTATACCACATTTTGTTTATCTGTTCATCTGACTGTGGACACTTAGGTTGTTTCTACCTTTTAGCTTTTGTGAATACTTCTACTCTGAACTTGATGTGCATGTATCTGTTTGAATCTCTGCTTTCAATTCTTTTGGGTGTGTATACAGGAGTGGAACTGCTGAATCTTATGGTGAGTATATGTTTAACTTTTTGAGGACCTAGGGTACTGTTTTCCTAGTGGTTGCACTATTTTACATGCCCACCAGTAATGCATGAGAGTTCCAGTTTCTCCTCATAATCATATTCATCTTCCTCTCTCTCCATATATTTATTTCACCTCAATAAGTATGAAGTGGTATCTCATTGTAGTTTGATTTGCATTCCTTAACGACTAGTGATGTTGAGCATCCTTTCACGTGCTTAGTTGTCATTTATACATCTTCTTTGGAGAAATACCTATTTCAGTCTTTTGCTCATTTTTGTATGGGTTGTTTTATGGAATTTTTGTTGTTGTTGAGTTGTAGGACTTTTTATATTTTCTCTCTCTATATATATTAATCCCTAATCAGATATATGCTTTGCAAATATTTTCTCCCATTCTGTGGGTTGTCTTTTTGCTCTTTTTTCCCCCCCTGCTCAAATTAGGGTTTATTTCTGGACTCCCTAGTCTATTACATTGGTCTGTATGTCTGTCCTTAATGTCAGTACCACAGTTTTGATTTCTGTAGCTTTGTAGTAAGATTTGAAATCAGGAAGTGTGAGTCATCCACCTTTGTTCTTCCTTTTCAGGACTGTTTTGGCTATAAAAGTCTCTTGAGATTCTATATGAATTTTTAGGACGAAAAACAAACAAAAAAACATTTAATAGGTTTTGGATTGGGATTCCATTGAGTTCCTAGATCACTTTGGGTAGCACTGTCATCTTCACAATATTACAATATTCATGTGCATGAACATGGGATGTCTTTCCATTTGTTTGTGTCTTTTAAAATTTCTCTCAGTAATGTTTTATAGATTCAGTGTACAAATCCTCCACCTCCTTGGTTAAATCTATTTCTAAGTATTTTATTCTTTTTTGATGCTATTGTAAATGGAATGATCTTCTTATTTTCCTTTTCAGTTTGTTTATTGTTAGTGTATAGAAATGCACCTGATTTTTGTGTGTTGTTTTATATCCTGCAGCTTTTTGAATTTGTTGATTATTTCTAACAGTTTTTTTTTAATCTTTAGGATTTTCTGTGTATACAATCATGTCGTCTGCAGAGATATTTTTACTTCTTCCTTTCCATTGAAATGCCTTTTATTTCCTTTTTTTTTTTTCCCCCTAATTGTTCTGGCTAGAACTTTCAGTGCTATGTTGAATAGACGTGATGAGAGTGGACATACTTGCCTTATTTCTGACCTCAGGGGAAAAGCTCTCAGCCTTTCACCATTGAGTATGACGTTTGCTGTGGGCTTCATCGTGTTGAGGAGGTTTCCTTCTATTCCTAATTTATTGATTTTTTTTAATTAGGAAAGGGTGTTGAATTTTGTTGACTGCTTTTTCTGCATCACTTGAAATAATCATGTGGGTTTGCTTTTTCACTTCATTCTATTAATGTAATATTTGATGGATTTTCATATGTTAAACTATACTTGCATTCCAGGAATAAATCCCACTTGGCCATGGTGTCTAGTCCTTTTACTATGCTGCTGAATTCAGTTTACTGGTATTTTGTTGATGATTTTTACATCAGTATTCATGATGAATATTGGTCTCTAGTTTCCTTGTAGCATCCTTGTCTGGTTTTGGTATCAGGGTAATGCTGGCCTCATAGAATGAGTTAGGAAGTTTTCCCTCCTCTCCTCGAGTTTGAGAAGGGTTGGTATTAGTTCTTTAAATGTTTGGTAGAATCCACCAGTGAAACCATCTGGTTCTGGGCTTTATTTTTTGGGACAATCTTGATTACTGATTGAATCTTCTTACAGGCTATAGGTCTGTTCAGATTTTCTACTTCTTCATGATTCCGTTTTGGGAGATTGTGCGTTTTTAGGTTTTTGTCCATTTCATCTAGATTGTCCAGTTTGTTGACATGCAAATGTCATAATATTCTTTCATAATCCTTTTTATTTCTGTAAAATTTATAGTAATATTCCTGATATTAGTAATTTGATAGAAAAAAATTTTGTCAGTCTAGCTAAAGATTTGCTAATTTTGTCAATCTTTCCAAAGAACCAATTTTTGGTTTTGTTTTTCTAGTTTTTTTTTTCTATTTTTCTATTGTTTTTCTATTTCATTTATCTTCATTCTAATCTTCATCATTTCCTTCCTTCTGCAAGTTTTGGATTTAACTTGCGCTTCCTTTTCTAGTTCCTCAAGATGTAGCGTTAGGTTACTGATTTGAAGTCTTTCTTTTATTTTACTGTGTGCATTTACAGCTGTAAAATTCCGTCTTGGTACAGCTTTCACTGCATCCCATAAATTTGGATGGGCTTTATTTTTATTTTCATTTTTCTCAAGATATTTTCTGATTTCCCGTGTGATTTTCCCCTTTGATGCATTGGTTGTTTAATTTCCACATAATTGTGAATTTTCCAGTTTTTTTTTTTTTTACTGTTACTGATTTCTAGCTTTATTCCATGTGATCAGAAAAGATCTTTTTGTGATTTCAGTCTTTTTAAATATATTAAGACTTATTTTTGTAGTCAAATGTGTTTTGTGATCTGTTTTGGAAAATGTTCCCTGTACACTTGAGAAGAATGTGTATCCTGCTCTGTTGGATGGAGTGTTGTGTCTGTGTCTGTGTCTGTGTCTGTTTGGTATCATCAGTTTGAGGCTGGTCCCCTCCTCTATTTCCTTCCTGATCTTCTGTCTGGTTATTCTATTACTGAAAGTGGTCTGTTGAGGCCTCCAACTATTATTATAAAGCTTTCTCTTCCTCCCTTCAGTTCTGTCAACATTTGCTTTATGTATTTTGGGGCTCTGATACTTGGTGCATATATGTTATTACTTCTTAGTGAATTGATCCCTTTGTTAATATACAGTGTACTTTTTCTGTCTCATAACAGCTTTTGACTTAAAGTCTATTTTTTTCTCATATTAATATAGCCACCTAAGTTCTCTTTTGGTTACTGTTTGCATGGGATATCTTTTTCCATTCTTCTTCCTTCAACCTGTTTCTGTCTTTAGATCTAAAGTGAGTCTTTTGAAGACGGCAGATTGTTGAATCATATATTATTTTAATTCTGAGAGGAAAAAAACTGTTTCTCTTCTACTCCTACACACAATGCTCATATTTCCCAGTACTTCTGACGCTTCTGGTCACCAAATGTGCGGATTTTCCCTCCCAAGCAGTTCTCCAGTTCTTTGGTGGACACCAACTGGGTGTCCTAAAATTTAACTCAGTTCTGACGCCAGCTATCTAGGGGTAGTGTCAGATCCCACAGGTTCAGTTTAGGCTGAGTCCCACAAGGTTGCCCCCGCTTGAGATGCCAGTCACAGGTCCAGGTGGTTGTCACCTGTGCCTCTAACAGGCTGGCTATAAATTGAACACAACTCTCTCTAAGTTTGATCATTTGCTAAAACAGGTCATAGAACCCAGGAAAACACCTACTACTGCCAGTTTATCACAAAGGATATTTCAAAAGCTAGAGATGAACATCCAGATGGAAGAGATGTATAGGACAAAGCGTGTGACAAGGGACAGAAAGCTTCCATGCCTCTCCCAGGCAGACCACCCTCCCAGCTCCTACACCTGTTCAGTAACTTGCAAGTGCTCCAAACCCTGTCCTTTGGGGGTTTTATGGAGGCTTCATTAGGCAGGCAGGGTTGATTAAATCAGTGGCCACCAGTGATTGATTCAGCCTCCAGCCCCTCTCCCCTCCCCAGATGTTTCGGGGGCAAAGGGGATGGGGAGGGCTGAAAGTTCCATCCTGCTAATTATGTGGTTTGGCCCCCCTGGCAGTCAGCTCCCACCCTGTGGTTAATTTAGGGGCCTTCCCAAAATCACCTCATTAACACAAAGTCAGATGAGGTGGAAAGAGGCTTGTTATTGTAACAAAAGATATCCTTTCACTTTTCATGGCTCTCATCACTTAGGAAATTCCCTGGGTTTAAGGCATCATGTGCCAGGAATTGGGACAAAGACCAAACACATATTTCTCATCATAAGTCATCATATCACAAATCCATTTTGCCAATCTGTGTCTTTCAATTAGAGAGTTTAATCCATTTACATTTAAACTGATTACCTGTAAGGGACAACTTGTTTCTGCCTTTTTGTTATTTTTTTCTGTATGTCTTCAAGCCTTTTTGGTCCTTCATATCTTCCATCACTGCCTTCTTTTGCGTTGATTTTTCTGTAGTAACACATTTTGACTTCCTTTTGTGTATATTCTGTGGACATTTTCTTTGTGGTCACCGTGAGGCTTATACATAACATCCTAAAGTTAAAACTGTCTGACTTGAATTGATACCAACTTAACTTCAGTCACATACAGCAACTCTCCCCATGCACAGCTCTGCCTGCCCCCCATCCCCTGGGTCCACCAGGAGACAAGACAAGCCGCCGCAGGTGGGTAGGGTGGTACACCTGATCAGGCAGCTGGTGCTGCAGAGACTCGGGACCCTCCCTTAGAGATCCTTTGGCCCCGGCCCACCAACCTCTCCCCACCCCTTGTCTTTAAAGGCTTGTCATTCTAAGGGATGCTCTTAATGGGAAAGATAGTGCAACAGTGATGATTTAATGCGGATTCTGAAAGAAAAGACAAAAGGCTGTCCCCAGCCTCCTGGGAAGCAGGATGCTGGTCTCCTTTGATGGCAGCTTCTCAAGGCCTTGCAGATACACTATTTCTGGCAGCCATGCCAGCCCAGGCCACCCCAAACCCTGTGTTCCTGTCTGCGCATCTCCTGTCCCCGTGACAACAGCGGCCGTGGGAGCTTGGGGCTCAGGCCTTCTCCAGGCTGCCTATGCCCTTCCTCAGGCCTGGCTGTTTCCCGAGGGTGCTGGGGGGTCCCACAAACAGCAGGCTCTTCGCCCTTCTGAGTTTTTTGCCCGAGTTTTTCAGGCACAGAAGAGAGGAGCCGGAGGCTCTGTTCAGCTTTTGAGCACTCTGTACCTTTCTCACTGCGCCCACCCACTCCATTTTCTGGTAAGGGTGCTGGCAGGACACGAGGGGAGCTCTGGGCTGTGCACGAGCTGGGATGTCAGCAGCGGTCCAGATACTTACAGCTCGTGCACCTCCCAGCGGGCGTGGGGACATTGCCATGAAGGGTCCCTGCCATGGCTGCGTCGTGGTGTGTGGGACTCACCACCCCCTCCTTGGGCCACGCAGGCTCACATGTTCTCTGCTTCTGTTTCAGAGCAGACCTACTGCGACCGCCTGGTCCAGGACACACCCTTCCTCACAGGTCTCGGGCGCCTGAGTGAGCAGCAAGTGGACAAGATTATCCTCCAGCTGAATCGTTACTACCCCCAAATCCTCAGCAACAAGGACGCGGAAAAGGTGCCGGGGGCCTGAGGGTGCGCGCCCATCCCTTCCTTTGTGGGCTGGGAGAAGCGGGAACAGGACAGCTTGGAGGTGAAAACCTGTCTCCTTGGGGTGACCTTGGGTCCAGAACATCAGCTCTTTGTGCCTTAGTCTCTTTATATGTCATCAGGCCTGCTGGCCCCTTCCAGAGATGCTGGGAGGATCACAGGAGATGTGTGACAACGTGCCACAACATGAGACAGGCCTGGGAAGGAGGGGCGGGGGGGGGGGGCCTGGGGGAGAGTGGGGCACCGGGACACCAGACAGGCGCTACCCCGTGCCATAGGGCTCTTCACTCTGCACCTTCCAGAAGCTCAAGATGGCAAGCAGTTTGGGTGTAATCTGGCCCGTCCTGTTCAGGAACACTGGATGAGAGCTGGCGCACCTTGCCCACCACACCCACTTCTCTGGTTCCCCCATGAGGCTGGGGGTGGGTACCAGAGACCAGCCTGGTCTTTGGGGTGCAGGACCTGCCTCCCATCTGGATAGCTGAGTGAGCCCTTCTCTTGGAGCTGCAGCGTCCTGCCTTAGCGCAGGGCTGTCTGGAGGATCGGGCCTCTCCTGGGGACAGGTGAGACTGATTCCCCGACGGAACTAGAATCTGCATGGACCCTGCTAATGGCCCAGGTGCTTCCTAAGTTACAAAAGTTGTACAGTGAATTATAAAGTAGGGGCTCAAATTTATATCTCGTAATTAAAAGTCTAATAAACATTCATTGTAAAAAAAAATTGAAAAGCTTAATACATTTGTACAAGGAAAAGGAAAGTCCCCAGCAACCCCCCATCCCCCCGGTTCCTTTCCTCATAGGCCGGGGCTGTGCACTTGTCTTCGTTCTGCAGTTTCTGTACTTTCATGGTTCAACTCTTGTTCTTTGTAGGATGGTACACTGCCACCAGGTGGCAGCACCGGGCCATAGCCTCCAGGTGCTGGGGGTTCTCCATGCTAAGTGCTCTGCCGACCGATCTTTAGAACCACACATTTCTCCATCAGCCACACCAAAAAGCCAACTTCTCCTTCACCCTTGATTTATTTTTTAAAACTTGAATCATATTCCTAGAAGTTACCACTTACACTATCATCAAGCCACTGAATTCCCTCACTTGGGGTAATGTCGCCCCATCTTTCGTGGTGACCTATCCCGGCCCCCACTGGGAGTGTAAGGATTAGTGGCCATGCCGCATAGCCTTAGGTGCCACGTGGGGATGGATGAGGCTGTGGTGGCGACTGTTACCTCTCCATGGGTGTTCTAAGCACCTTGGTGCGGAAGCTGGGGCTGGGGGCTGAGCCCGGGCTCCTCCAGCCTGACCTTCTCTTGTGTGCCTTCCACCCCTAGTTCCGGAACCCCAAAGTATCCCTGCGAGTGCGGCTCTGTGACCTCTTGGGCCACCTGCAGCGAAGCGGTGAGCGGGACTGCCAGGAGTTCTACCGGGCCCTGTACATCCACGCCCAGCCCCTGCACAGCTGCTTGCCTAGCCGCCACGCCCTGCGTAAGTGTGTGTCCCGGTCCCCAGGCCTTGGCGTCTCCCTGCTCAGCCCTTTGCCAGAGATCGCCCTCTGGCTGCATCTCGTATGGCCCCTGGAGAGAGGAGAGAGAGTATTTCAGGCAATACAGATATCTCTGTCTCCCCTTCTCCCTCTCTTTGTCTCTCCATGTCTCTGCGTGTCTCTGTCCTTCTGTCCCTCTGTAGCCCTTTTTCCTATGCCAATTTTTACACAGAAGGTAGCACCTTATGCATGCAGCTCTGCCCCTTCCCTCCGTGATCTAGTGAATCTGGGAATCCTTACGCTTCTGATCAGAAGTAGCTGGTGGCTGTGGGCGGTACCAGCCTTGAGTGAAGTGACCCCCATGGCAGACGCTGAGCCCGTGTCCGCAGGTGGATCCCCGTGGTGTGGGCATTTCTGTAGAACAGTATCCGGCACAGATAGCTGGTCCAAGACACGTGTGTTTTGGTTTCAAGGGTCCTGCCTATGGGCCCAGGAGGCTTGTGAGCCCAGAGGGATGCTCTGAGCTGCCAGAATGGGTACAGTGGAGGCACAGGTGGGGATGGCGGCTTCGTCCTGAGGCATCTGCACCCGGGTCTCCAGGATGAGTGGCTGGGGAGGCCCGGAGGGAGAAGGTATCTCCCCTCAGGCTGCTCAGCTGTACCTGGGACGGCGTCTCTGGCTGCAAGGACAGGCTGGCAGGACTGGGCCCTGAGCTCCAGCATGGGATGGTTCTGTCACCCCAGCCGTCCGGGGCCCCCAGCCCTGCGTGGAGTCAGGCAGCCTTCCAGGGGGCCCTTCGGGCTGTCTGGCACCTGGCTGGTTGGGGAGCCACAAGGAGGTCTGGGGAAAGAGAAAGTGCCCTCCCCTCATGTCAGCATCATCAGACTTGGGGCAGGCAGGTGTTCATGCTGCCTTTGGTGCCTTGTGTTTACCCGGGAACCATGACCCCCCACCCCAGGGTCCTCAAGGTCCGTGAAGGAGAAGACCCCAAACCGTGGCGCTGAGTCCCCTGAACACAGCCTGGAGGGCTCGGTGCCCTCATGCCTGAGGGCCCTGGGTGGTCAAGGGGCGGGGCCTCGGCAAGCCCCTCGGCTCCCCAGGGGCAGGGCGGTCACCTTCCCCTCCAGCCCACCCACACCCACGACTAACTGTGCCCTGTGATTTTGTTTCCAGAGAACTCAGATTGCACAGAGCTAGACTCGGGCACCGCAAGCCGTGAGCTCAGTGACAGGGGTAACCGCCTCCCACGTCCCCTCTCTCTGTCCCCCTACCCAGGGCTCCATCTCTGCCTCGGGGGCTTCTCCATTCCAAGTCGGGTTCCGTTCCTGGCTTCCCACTGGACAGACCCCACCCCAGGGTGCTCACTGAGGGCGTCCCTGCCCGGCTGACCCCGGCACAGGGCGTAAGCCTGTCCCTTAGGCCTCTGGACCCCTCCCCACCCTCCGGGGCTCGGGGAGCTGCTCACGTGCGTTTCTCCCCAGGACCCATGGCCTTCTTGACCTGCCTCGGCCTGGCCGCAGGGCTGGCCCTCCTGCTCTACTGCTGCCCTCCAGGTGGGTGCTGCCTGACTGGGTCTCGGCCAGTCCTCTCCAGATGCTGGGGCAGAGCCCTGACGGATGGACAGAGGCCCCCTCCTTGCGGCCAGCTTGGCGGCCCTGCCGTCCCTTTCCTGCCATGCTGAGCTTGGCGAGGTCACGTGGGGGGAGCCAGTGCCAGGCAGGCCCCCTGGGCAGGGGGACCGCACATCACTCAGGTGTGGGGCTGGTGAGATGCTGTGAGGCTTCGGGCAGGTGCCCTCTCGATGAGTTCTGAGATCCCTCGTCTTGCAGACCCCAAGGTGCTGCCAGGGGCCCGGCGCGTCCTGGGCTTCTCCCCTGTCATCATTGACAGACACGTCAGCCGCTTCCTGCTGGCCTTCCTCACAGACGACCTGGGGGGGCTCTGACGCACCCCAGCCCTGCCACTTACCTGCTTGCCACCCCGGGGACTTCCTTCTTTTCTAAGTGTTTCTTTCTCACTATTTATAATTTCTGTAACAAGCACTTTACCTTCACTGTACAAAGGTGCTCAACAATATTAAATGTTTGAGTCTCAACCCTTCTCTTTAGAATGTTTTCTAGATGATTCCAACTCAAGCCATAATAGCATCTCTATCTGGGGCTGACCCTGAGGGCTCTCGGCTTCCTGAGTCCAACCCGAGGCTCAGGTCCTGCGCGGGCCGCCTTCCCGGACCCCTGTGGGCCTGGGCCTCTCCCCTCCACGGGAGCCACCTGCCCCACATGTCCCCCTGCCTCACTGTCTCTCCCAGACGTCCCCCTGCCGTATGTCCCCTTCCCTCCCACCTTCAGCCCCTCCTGCCATCCCCTGCCTGGGGTATGACTGGTCCCCACAGCCACCCCTGCCCATGTCCCCTCCTTCCCCAGCCCCCAGCCCCAGCCCCAGGTGGGGAGGATGGGCTAGGACCACTGGGCTGCTCTGTTATCCAAGGTCTGGGCCGCGTGCCCAGTGATGCATTAGTGCCCATGTGTGTTCATTTGGTTCCTCCCAGTGGCCCCAGGAGGTGGGGCTGTTGTCCCTGCATCCCTGCTAAAGAAATAGGCCGAAAGGGGAGGTCACTGGGCAAGGAAAGGGGGGACCTGGCACGTGAGGGCTCTGCCACTATCTTCATTCCCTTCCTGTGATATGTCCCAAGGAGACCCCCTCTCAGCCCCCTTATCACCAGGCCGACACCCAGGTCCTGGGCCCCTTGAGGCCCCTCAGACCATCATCCTAGGAATGGAGTCCCCCCCCCCCGCCCAGGAGGCAGTGACCTGGGCTTGGTGGGTCTGGGGGGGCTTCAGTGGACACAGATACAGTCAGAGCCTAGAAATGAACACCTTGATCCCAGGTGGAGAGGGTGTTGAGACAGAGAACAAAAGAGTCCACGGAACCTTCTAGAACATTTAGAATGAAAAATGTAATTGTGCCGTCTGAGGTCTTTGGCTCTGGCTCCTCACGCCCTCCCCCAGCAGCCTGGGGTTTGGCCGCACCCAGCTCCTTGTCCTCCTCAGAGCCAAGCCCCTGTCTTTGTCTTGGGAACATGGGCCTGTTCCCTTGACCAGGGTGTTTGTAGCCATCTGGCTCACCTGCCGGCCTCAGGCTCAGGACCTGCTCATGGAAATGTCCCTCATGGACACAAGAGGCCTGGTGCTCTGCCCTTGGCGTCCACTGTCAGACCTCTGGTCAGATCTCCGGGGGCCCTGTGAGCTGACGAAGTCCCTGGTGCTAGGCCCGTGGACACCCACTACCTCCTTCAGGCTGTGACCACGTGGCTCCTGCCTTCTCTGTGGAGCTGTCACCTCCATCATTACAGATGAGGGAGGTGGAGCTCGGAGCCCAGGACCACACAGCTGCCGAGAGTGGAGTTCTACCTGCCCCCCGCCTTCCACACACACACACCCATACATGCAAGCACACATCCGCACGTGCACACATACGTGAAAACAAGTTTGCACAAGTACCCGTGTGCACGCACGAGGCATGGGCTGCTGCGGTCTGGGCCTGGCCCCTGCTAGGTTCCTCTCTGCACGGCCTCGCCTCTCAGCTTCTCCGCCTCCAGCCTCTTTCTGGGAAAACAGAAGTATATTTGTCAACCCGAGAATTAAATCATGAGCTTGCATTTTTCACGGTGGGTTTCCGGAGGTGTCAGGGCATGCTGACTCCAGGAGTGACACCGCCACTGGGCGCCCAGGAGGGGTTCCACTCCTGGGTCTCAGTCTCTCAGAGCACGTGGGACGGAAACACGATGGGGGGCAGAGAAGGCAGCTTCGGGACATAGCGTTTGGCCCCCATTCAGCCAGTTTGTGGGCTGATTCATTCATCTGTGTGCCCGGTCATTAAAGTGAGGACCGGGCGCGGGAGCCCTCCATCCTGCCCTGAAGCCGGAGACGGCACGGCTTCCTGCTCGCCCCTCCACGCCCGCACTGCGGGCCCTGGGCGTGTGTTTCCAAACTCTGAACCTTAGTTTGCCCATCTGTAAGAAGGGACGCACCCTCGGGGACCCCTCCTTGAGCACGGATGTCCTGAGCTGTATAGTACCTCTCTGCTGTTCACTGGAAATTGCTTCATGAATTTACTACTTTGCTGGAAGGTGCAGCTCATGCACGTTTCTCTCTGGGACAGACCCTCCATTGGGTGGAGTGAGCACCGTAGCCGGTGCTCAGTGGTGAGGATACAAATGCCACAACAGAGCCCCCCGTGGCTGTGCCCCCTGTGAAGTTTCTTCACCTTTCTCACGGTCCAGGGTGAGGGAGGTGTGAGCACACACCACGCTCCAGATCTCCTGCAGACAAGCCCCATGGGAACTGGCTCTCACCGGCTGTAGAGACTGACCAGAGGCCACCTTCCTGGCTGGCCAGCCAGACCAGGGGACTAGTCCCTGCACCCTCTCTGGACTCTGAATTCGGGGTGGCAGGGGTCCTCCAGGTCAGTGCACCCCTGAGGCCCAGCCCAGCATGTCCTGTCCAGTCTGCAGCCCCTCCAGCCATCATGAGCGGGGAAGACCCTGATTCTCAGGGTAAATTTCTTCCTGGGCAGATGCCCGGGCATTCTTGCTGCTTGTCCTGCCCTCTGACAGACATGCCCGGGTGAAGACAGACACCTGGGGAAAGTGACAGACGCAATGAGGTAAAGGGCACTTCTGGGTGAAGGTGATGCCAACTATAGGTGATGGAGTCGCCAGGTAAACGGAAGTGAGGCCACTGTGCGAAGGTCACAGGTGTAGCAACACCGAGTAAGCCAGTGCCTTGGGGGTCAGACTTCCAACCTCCCGAAATAAGTGTTGTTTGTAAGTCACCCAATCTCTGGGCCTTCGTTGGAGCAGTCCCGAACTAAAACGGCACCTCTGAGGGAACATCCTGGCGACAAGCGGGCCCAGCAGGCCTGTGGGGGAGGGGGCCCTGGGACCGTCCGCCCTGTGAGACTCGTAAGGCCAGGACACCCCGGAGCCCTGAGGCAGGGTTCCGCCCCCTGAGCAAGGGGTGGCCAGTGCCTGTCCCAGGCCTCACGACCCGCCTGGTGAGCGGTGATCGTCCGAGGCACGTGTTCCCTTGGCTTGAGCTGGGTCGCTTCTTGTGACTACAGACTTTCTCTTTCTGCCCGTGACCCACCAAGGCCTGGCCCTGCAGGTCCAAAGGAAACTCTGGGCCCAGGCTGTTCTTGGACCCTTCCTGGGAGCCCAGCCTCAAGGGCCCCTTACCTGACTTTGCCTGTGCTCTGTGCCTATGACAGCAGCACAGGCCACCAGCCAGCCCCTCTCCCATCGGTCTGCCCTGGCTGGTGGCCTCCACTCCTAGGCTGGGACTGAGGCAGGTGGAGCGATGGGGCCCCTGTTTCTAGGCACAGCCCCTCCCGCCATGAGGCCAGGCCCTGCCAGCCACCTGGTCAGCCAGTGACCATGACCCGGGATGAACTGAGTCCATCAGGGTGTGAAAGGCACACAGGCCACAGCCACCCCTGCTGGCCCCCTGGGCACTGAGGCCCTCATCCTCTGTCCCCAGTCCCCACCCCTCTACCTCCACAACTGGAACTGAGAGAGGTGATCAGTCAGGCTCGCTGACGCTGGCTGATTAACGACAAAAGTGGAAAGTGCCAGGCTGTTTAAAAAAAAACCAAAATACAAACAGATCGTTTCTCTTATCCTGCAACTGGCTCCTTAATTCCAAGGACAGAGTCACACAGGACAATTGATGTTCCGCAATGGCTACGTTAATTCCAAGAACATACCGCAGTATCTTCTCTGTTCTCCTTTCGGCCGAAGTTTCTGTTTCAGGGCCAAGCTCCACGGGAGGAAAGAGTTAGTAATAAAAGCTGACATCACTGGAGTGTAGATAACCATGGCAGAGCCTTTCAATAAAAGGGCCTGTGGCCCGATCAGGAGCTGGAGCTGTCTCCACTGGTTACCTGGCTGGCGGCTCCCCACTCAAAGGCTTTTCTTTTCTCTCTGAGCAATAAAAACTGTTCCTTTTTTACTATGTTCCTCTGCCTCCATTTGAGAATTCTTTCTCCATCAGTGGGCAAGGGACCACACATTTGGGGGGATTGCCTGCCCACCCTTTAGTGGGCTTTCCAACTTGGGGGTGCCTCTCTCTGCCAACAGAACTGCTCATGATCCATGCCTCTGGACCTTTGCACATGCTCTTCCCTCTGCGGGAACGCTCTTTACTAACCACCCGCCCCCAGCCTTCCACCAGCTACTCAACCTGCAGGTCTTTGGTAAAACTGTTGGAGGAGAATAGATTCTTGCCTCATGCAGGAAAGAATTCAAGAGCAAGGCGTGGTAACGCGAAAGCAAGTTTATTTAGAGAGATACACACTCCATAGACAGAGTGTGGGACCTTTCAGGTGAGAGGGACCACGAGATGCAGAGTTGTTAGGTTTCATAGGCTCGGTAATTTCATATCCTAACGAGCAGGATTATTCCAACCACTTTGAGGAAGGGGCGAGGATTTCCAGGAAACACCTTCCCACCCACTTTTTGACCTTTTATGGTCAGGCTGGGAACTGTCCTGGGGCCTGTGGGTGCGCCATGAGGCTCAAGGTCTCCAGGAATTCAAATCTTCTGCCATCTTGGTTCTAACAAGATGGTCCTGTCCTCAATGGCTGTGTCACTCCTTCAGTGGTTGTGCCCTGCCCCCTTCCTTCCCACTTCAAAATGCCACTTCCACCAGGAAGCCCTCCCCCAACCCTCCCATCCTGCCAACACTTCAGTAAGAACAGTAGTTCCTCATCCAGTGCTGGGATGACTGTCCCGTGTCCAGGCTGCCTGGGGAGGGGAAGCACTCCCGGGCGGGGAGTGAGGCAGGGTGTGAGGAGGATGGGAGGGAGGGAGGCGACGGGGGCGCTGGGGAGAGGTGTGTCTGTCAGGAGGTGTGTGTGCGAAGCGTGGTGGTCCCATGACGCAGGGAGTTAGGGCCCTAGATGCTCCGGCCAGCAGTGGTGTGGTTACAGGCCGGTGAGGTCACAAACGGGAAATCCAACTGTAATTTGCACAACCACTGGAGAGAGGGCGTAGGGGCCAGGTGCAGCTGCTGACACTGTTGGAATCAGCATTGTTATTTCCAGTTCCTGCCTCAGGGCAGTGCTCTGTGGATTCTCTCAGAGAGGACCTTGCCCACCCCTTGCCCCTCAAAACCTCTGCACATTTCCCGGGACACACCGACCTGCTGGAGAGGCCCTGGGACCCCAATCTCATAGACTGGATGAGGGTTTCAGAGCAGGGAGCAGGGGCCCTTCCTCTGCACTGGCCAGGTGACAGCTGGGACCTGAGTCTCAGCCCAGCTGGAGCAGGACTAGAGCCCCGTCTCCCCTCTGAGGGCACCGAGGGCTGGGGCAGGGTCTGGGGGCCGCACAGCTCCAACAGCTTAGTTAACTTAGTTTCCCCTGAAATAAATACTTGAAAGGGAAGAAAAATGTTAAAGCGTTCAGCTCCATGACTTTTAAGAGTCATGCGGTGAGAGAAGAGAAATTAAATTAAAGGCAGTGGGGAGAGAAGGCACCTGAGAGCAAGGGGAGGAAGGAAATGGGTGGGTGGGTGCGGCAGGTGTGCGAAGCAGGAATGACCCAATCCTGCAGCAAAAGTCCACCTTCTCAGTCCACAGACGCCCAAGCCATCCTGGCCTGCCTTCCTCAGAGCCCCTCACTCACCCTGCCTTTCCTCCGCTCGGGTCGGGTAGGCTGGGGCCTTGAGGGGTGGACAGTGGGGATGGGGAAGGAGGACCTGTAGGAGGAACTCAACCCAGAACACACCCAGGGGTCTAGCCAGGCAGGAATAAACGCGTGTCCTTGGACACATTCAGGGAAACTGAGAGACGAGGAGACGGAGGGGTGAGGACCGCCCCCTCCCCCACTCTGACCACCCTACACCCCTCAAGGCCAGCCGCAGCTCACGCAGCCTCAGGGCTCATGCACCACAGGCTGTCCTTCCAAAGGGTCCCCTTGGTCCTGGAGCATCGGCCTTGGGACCTCCCACACCCCTTTACATCCCTGTGTGTGTCTCTCTGTGGAAGCCCCCCAACTCGGCATGTACACTTCCTTGCTTCTTACTCCCTAAGCCTCTCACTCACTCTCAGGATCTCGTCGTCCCAAGGGAGGGCAGAGGTGGGGTCCCTGGGGAGGGCAGCCGCACAGCAGGGCAGAGGGGGTAGTCAGCAGGCAGTGAGCCTGTTAGAGGCTTGGAGGACCCCCCACGGGTTATCACGCCTGCCTGGGGGCTGGCTTGGCCCTGACTAGCTCTCTGGGTCTCGGTCTGTCCCTTGGTCACTGTGACACATGCACAGGGCTCAGGACTCGTGGAAGAGTGAGTGGGTCTACTCAGATATTCACTAAGCACCAACTGTATGCCAGACAGTGTCCTGGGGACATAGGCTGTGGCTGGTGGTGTCCTGTGGGAGAGCTGGGTCAGATCAAATTGAAGTGTAGGCATGAGTAGGGGGGTCCACCTCCTCCCCCAGCTCAGGTGGAGCCCCCCGGCCTTCAGGGAGACAGTGGGCACAACCCTCCTCAGGAGGCAGCCCTGTCTTGGGCCAGGCAGTGCAGGGATGGGAAGGGCTCAGATATGGGCTCGAGCAGGACATTGTGGACAGCGACACTAGCCCATGGCACCTAAGGCAGAGTAAAGCCAAATGGCCCACTATGACCGTGACCAGCAGAAGTGGTCAGGAGGGCCTCAGCAAGAGCCCTGACCCTAGGGAGCAGCAGCATGTGCCAAGGTCCTGAGACAGGTCCTGAGACAGGAGTACACCTGGAGTGAGGGTCAGGGGTCCAGAACAGCTGTGGAGACATGAGCCTGGGTGCTGGTGGGTGGGGAGGTGAGGGGTTGTCATGTGTACTGTGTGCAAGGGGTGGGGCAGCTGGGGCAGGCGCCGTAGGGGCCGAGATGCGCCCTGTCCCCAACGCCCCTAGCACCAGTGGAGGCCAGCCTGGCTTGGTGACCTGGGCCCCAGTCCAGCCATCTGGGGCTTACCGTCTCTGGCCATGTTTAGGGGAACTTCCTGTCCTGGCCAGAGGATGAACTAGGCCATCTGCTGACCACGTCCATGGTGCACAGAGGCTGGCACCCCTCTGGTGAGGCTGCCGGTCAGCTCACACCACAGGCCATGGGCTGCTCCAGGCCACCCCAGGGACACAGCGCTGGGCAGCGTCCACTTGTGCTGGGCCCTGGGCAGGGCCGGATCTGGAGGCACAGCGCCAGCCACTATCCTGGACACACCACGAGGGCCAGGTGGTGGGGGCAGTTCAGACCCAGGAGCCTAACCTCTGCAGCTTCCTGGCAAAAACGAGACAGTGAAGGTAAGACATGCTCACAGTGACCGGCAGGAGGGGTAGTCCTCTGTATCACTCGCTCCCAGGGCCAGGCCACCCGCACAGCTCTGCATCGGCCCCTCCCGGGCACGGTGGCCCCATGCACATTGGCTCCTTTGGGAACATGTGTCCACCCACTGCCCACCTGCTGGTCTTACTTCTTCATGGACATTGTCCCATGTGTGGATCACCTTTTAAAACCTTTATGGGACATTCAGATGCTCAGAAGAGCAGAGAGCTGGCGCTGTGGCCCCAGCTCTGCAGTTACCAGCACTCTCAATTTTGTTTCATCCATCTGCCTACACTTGTTCCTGGAGCATTTATTTTAAAGCAAAGCCCAGGATTAGATTCATCTCCCCCATAAGGACTCCTGTTTATTGATCGTTTTCTTTGGAGCTGATCATTCAGCCCCACAGAAGAGTCCAAATGTCTTAAGGGAATGAGGTGTTGGAGCTGCCCCAGGCTTAGAGCAAGGAGGGGAAGAGAGGTGATGGGAGAGGGACCTGTGAGCTCCTGGGGGCTGCATCCCCACCTGGGGCTCCAGCTGCCTGGAGGAGGGGTTCCCGGGTATCCCGCCTGGAGAGGACCACATAGGGGCATTGCCGCATAAGGAGATGAGGGAGTGGGGGCAGCAGGGCTCAGAAGGGAGGTGACAAGGGGGCAGAGAGTGAGGACTCAGGCCCTAGAGGCCACTGAGTGGATCAAGGGATCTGGGGTCCCAGTCAGGAGAGCTGTGGCCCCAGAGACTGCGCCTGGCCCTTGCTGGTCTCCACAGGGTCGGGGCTTGCTCAGCACCAGCCCCACTCTCCTCGGTCCCCTCGGCCTGACTGACCAGAACCACCGCCGGCTGGTCAGGGGTCACCAGGCTGAATGCCCCGAGGACACATGGGGTGACATCTGGAGATGCCAACAGAAGCTGCCCCCTACAAAGGTCACAGGCAGGTGGGAGGGGCAGCACGGGCTGGGGGCTCTGAGGGGCAGGGTGCAGCACCCAGGCCTGGGGCGGGGGGAGGGATAACGCTGGGAGCCACACGAAGAGAAGCATCAGCTTTATTGGTCATCTGTACTTAGAAAAGTGGGGGCCCAGACCCCCAGGGAGGTGCTACGGCCCTGCCCAGCCCCTGCTGGTGGAGGGTGAGAAGCCTGGGTCAGTGGCCACAGTGGGCGGCCCACAGCGTCGCTGGTGTCGACTGTCCCGGGTCAGGAAGCGCAGAGGTTGTGGGTCACCCAAGGTGGGGCAGCACATAGGCCAGGATGCTGCTGTGCTGGTGGAGGACAGGCATATCCTCAGCCTTCTGGAAACGTCCTGAGGTGGCCCCAGGCCCTTGCCCCCCATCCTCAGGCCTGCCACATGTTCATGGTGGCAATGACTCCACTGGGGGCTCTCCCGTTCTGCCTCCCTGGCCTCGCCACTCCACGCTCCAGTAGGAGGAGCAGCTGAGGACAGAGCAGGCCCTGTGCTGGCCAGAGTGGCCCGACCACGTACGCTCATTCGGATGCGGTGCAGTGTGGCAAGCCGGGGCTCTGGCGGTTTCGGGGAGCACCGTGCACAGTGGGGTGGGCCTCAAGGGCGAGGCGGCTCCTGGGTCTGGGCAGCTGTGGCCAGGCATGATCCAGGGACATCTGCTAAGAAGGGAGAGGAGAGACATGAGGGCCGCCAAAGCCGGAGGGGCCTCCAGTCCCGTCTTGGTGACCTGGCCTCAGTGTTGTGTCTGGCGACCAGCCCCCGAGCACTGGAGCCACTCCGACTCCAGAATCAGACAGCCCCACTCTGACCTGGGAGAGCCTGTTTCCCCTCCTGGGTCCCTGTCAGGATTAGAGGCCTGTCCCAGCACGCTCTGATAGGAGGCCTCTGAGAGCAAGGGCTGGCGGGTGGACATGTGCCGTGGGGCCCGCAAGGTCTCCTTGCTAAGGCTGATGTTTGGGGAGAGTCAGGACTGTTTGGGGCATACAGCAGGTGATTAATGGCCCAGTCGTCATGCCCTGAGTGAGGGAGCAAGCTGGCACCCCGAGGGTTCCACGGAGGACAGAACTAACGACAAACTGGGGCCAGCAGCTGGGCACCGAATTGGACGCCAGGCGGAGTCAACAGCAATGGTGTGGGCTAGTGGAGGCCTGACGCTCCAGCCGGGCCACACAAAGGCCTGTTCCCAGCATCCTGCCTCACTGCCTACGTGGTCAATCTGCAAGGCCTCATATGTTCCTGACACATGGGTGCTTGCTGTGCAGGGACAGCCTCCTGTCCGCTCTGCTGTGCTGGTAGACGGACAGAGGTCTGATTGTGGCACCCAGTTCTCCTCTGGGGCAGGCCTGAGGACCGCTGTGTTGCGCAGCCCCAGCCAAGGCTCCAGACACTGGACACACGACACACGTGAGATCCGCTGACCTTCTGCATCTGACTGGGAGAGCCTCAGTTTCCTATCAGGCTTGCCTGTGTCTGGCCCCCCACCAGGCTGCATACAGTAGGAGCCTACTGAGTGTGTCACAAGGGTCACTCGACCTCCTTGCAGCTCCTGCTCCCAAGCGGGGCGACCTCGGGCAGGTGCTGGGTCTCTCTGAGCAGGGGCAGGGGGCTGAGAGTGGTGTAGGGGTGCATGCGACCGGGGTGCCCACTCTGCGAGGCCTGGGTGAGGGCAGATGCAAAGTCTCGGGGGTGCCGCACGAAAGGTCCCGAGTCCCCCAGGCTGGGTCCGCGGCCCAGCGGGGTGAGCGGGTGGACTTGTAGTGGTGCAGACCCTGCCGGGGCCAGCCCTTCCGGCTCACCTGAGCCCCTACTGCCGGGGTGCCATGTCCATGACGGGCTTCTGGACACCAAAGGCAGTGATGAAGATGTTGACCACGACGATAAGGAAGACCAGACCGGTGGCCAGATTGTTCAGGAAGTCCAGCTTGGCGTGCTTGGCAGGGTTGTTGAGGTCGTACCTGACTGTGGGCAAGAAGGAGCAGACGCTGCCCAGGGCTGCGACACTGGGGGGCCCTCTTCTGTCCCCCAGAGAGAGACATGCCTGCTTTAATACACTACAGACAACAGGCCCTGGCTGGGGCCGCCTGCTGTCTGTGGCCTGACTGCTGCAGCCCCCATTCGCTCCGTGGACAGAAGCGCAGGGGGGCCCGGCACCTGGCCACCAAGGGACCAGCTTGGATTTTAAGGCACAGTGTGCTGAATGGGCACAAGCAAGCACCTTTCCGAGCGCTGGTGCATGTGTGTGGCAATCTAGTCCCCCGCACACCTACCTAAGGCCATCCTTATGCCCACTTCATAGGCAGGGAAACAACAGGTCACATATCCTGCCCGAGACCTCACGGCCAGGCAGAGGTGGGGGTGAGCCCAAAGCTCTCGCTGCTCCTAGCCCTGACCCTCCCCTGGGGGCGAGGGTGCAGGAGGGGGCAGGGCCACCCTCTAGTCCCTGCAGACCGCTGCTGTAAGGACTAGAGGGTACACAGTAGGTGCCCAATACATGTCAACACTTAGTATGGTTATGAGTTAGCTTCCTGTGCCCTCAGCCTGGGTGAGTGGAAGGATAAGACGCAGGGAGACGTCTGGGGGGCCATGGTGGGAGCTACAATTTGGACCATGTGTCTCAGTCGGGAGAGCCGGGGCTCCCGTGCAAACCCGCTCAGAAGTGTCACGGGGTAAGCGACCCATCCCAGGGGGTGTGCAAACAGAGTCAGCTGACCGTGGGGCTGGGGTGGCCCGGGGCCCTCCCACCACGGGGCCTCCCGCCCGGGTGCGCACCGAGGATGATGAGCAGCACGCCCACGCTGATCTGCAGTGCCAGGGAGATGGAGATGAGGACCACCATGGGGATGAAGAAGGCGAAGCCAGGGCCCTGCTCCACGATCGCCTTCAGCTGGGAGGCGTTGGCCATCAGCAGCGCGATGTCCAGCATGCTCTCGGCCACGCTCTTCTTGTTGGCATAATGGTTCATGTTGATGTGCCGGTTCCTGCCCCAGAGGGACGGCTGCGGGGAGGGAGGCGGTCAGCCCAGGTTCTGTGGCAGCGGGGCGACAGGCCTGGGCCCACCCTGGTGTCCCCTCCACTTTGAGCTTGGTCTCCTTCCCAGGTACTGGCAGGGATGTGGGGGTTGATGGGGTCAGCAGGTGGGGGCCCCGATGAGGGAAAGGGACATGCTTATTAATAGAACACGAGGCCCAGAGAAGGCTGTGCAGCCCCTGCAAAACCCACCCTAGGAATCGAGCCCTGGAGAAAGGAGACAAAGCACGTTAGCACGCCCTCTGGTTTTAGATGGGAAATACGCTGATCGTCTGCCTGCCACGGGCGGAGCCGTCGGGCAGCCTTCCCTGCATGCCGCTGCCTGCCCTCTCCTCCAGGAGGTGACTGGTGCCAGGCTGGGAGCTGGATCCCGGGTTCCTGCACACTCGCCCAGACGTGAGACACGCCTTCCTGGGGGGCCGATGCCTCCCAGCCGCCTCTCTGCTGTGCAGGCACACAGCCGGCTGGAGTCTACACTGGAGCTTAGCTTCTTCCTTCATTTTCATTAAAATTTTTTAAAAACCACTTTACTGAGGTGTGATTGACCCACAAAAAGCTGCACGTAACCAACGTGAACAACTTAAAGCGTTCGGCGCTAAGTGTGCCTCATGCCACCATCACCGCAGCCAAGCCATCACACCTCCAAAGTCTCCTCCCACCCTCGTAGTATCATTATTTGTGACTAAGAACACGTGAGGTCACCATTGCTGTGCCATGCTGGTCACGACATGTTGCACAGTGGATCTCCAGGGCTTATTCTGCCTTCATTTCATGTTGATTAAACAGGAACACAAGTTACCTCCTCCCTTACCTCTGCCTGAGAACATCCCCAGATCACAATGCCAGGCCCCTGTCACTCCCAAGTGCCCTCTGTGCCCTGAGGCTCCACCCAGAGGTGACTTCCCTGGCAGGACAGGCCCTTCTCTCCTGGGGCAGAGGCGGGGAGGGTAGGTAGACAGGAGAAGGCCTGCCTCCGAGGCTGGAGTCCAGGCCACAGAGACCCGTCCCGGGTCAGGAGTTTGCCTCTCGGGGTGGCGGCTTCACTTGAAGGCAGTTGCTCTGAGCTGCCAGGCCTCCTCTGTCTACTGAGCCCATCCGCCCTCTGCAACCTGCCCTTGGCCAGGCCCCTCCCCAGCCTCCCAGGACAAACCTGTAACCCTGGGCCCTGGCCACGTGTCCACCGGTGTCCCTGAGCCACCAGGCCTCCTGGGGCCACCCCGGAGATCTTGTTTCTAGACTCATGAAAGATGCAGGGATGGGAGGTGGGGGTTTGAGGCGGGTAAGCCTCTAATTTCTACAGCTGAAGATATTTCACCATAGAAATTACAGAAGTACAGAAGGGTGGGGTCTTCACTTTTACACTGCGTCTTTTTGTTGTTGTATGCACAAAATGATTTAATGTTAGAATGGTTTCTTTGTTTTTAATTTTTCTGAAGTATAGTCAGTTTACAATGTGTCAATTTCTGGTGTGCAACACAATGCTTCAGTCATACATGAATATATATATATATATATATATATATATATATATTCGTATTTCAACTCTTTTTCACTGTAAGCTACTACAAGATAACGAATATAGTTCCCTGTGCTATATAGTAAAAACTTGTTGTTGATTGGATTTTGTGAGAATCCTCCTATATTTTGAAGCAAGAGACACTCTGCCAGAGTTCAGTAGGTGTTCTGTGCGATTCAGTGGGTTTGGAGATGTAATTCTTGGTGTATTTGTGGCAGAGGGCGAGCTGTGAGTCTCTCTACTCCCCCATCTTGGCTCAGCCCCCTAGAATTACACTGTGTCTTTTAAAGTTTAATCTAGAATAACGCCCAGGATGGAGGATGGGGACACAGGCAGCTCTGCTATCTGCTCTGCCTCCCCTCAGTGTCAGTTCTTAAGTAGCAAATCCACTTGGTTTAAAATTCTAGACCCAAGAGCCCACAGGGAAAGCCGCCTCCATCAGATCCAGGGCCTTGGTCCTGCTCTCTGGGAAGTTCCATGTGCAGCCCGGAGTCTCCTCTTTCTTTCTCCAAGTGGTGTCTCCCTTTTGCCTCTCCACACCAGGCCTACAGCTGCACTCACAGCTGGGTAGGCCGCTCCCCAGACCCCAAATGCCCAGGGCACACCGCTCCCCCAAAAGTACACAGGCTCTTGCAAAGCAGCCCAGCTGGCCAGGCTCCCTCATGAGTGTGCTCCTCTGGGTGCAGCATCCTGGGGGCGCTGGCCCAGTGGCCACGTGCCCCTAAGTTTCATAACCCAGAAGTGCCAAATGTCTCCCCTTGAGGCTCATCCCTGTCCCCAGTCCCAGAGCAAAAGCCAGGTGCAGACCAAGTGAGAAGTTCCCGCCTTCTGGGGGCAGGGGAGCCATATAGATATACATACACGAGCATAAACCCATATACACACCATACACCCCCCCATACACATAAATACCTAATACATATCTACACACACAAGCATATATGCATGTGTTAACATACCCACAAACATGCACGCACCAGCACTTACACACAGATGTATGAGCACACGTGCAGACACATGTATACACACACGGACACACATATATACAAAACACATCCACACATATACACACATACATATGCATTAACACACATCCACATGTATGTATACACCCAGATGAACTGTGGTGGCTTCTGTGCAGGAGGGAGAATTCCTTTTTAATTCTGTGCTCTCTTGAACTGTTTAAATATTTTATGCCTACGCAGCCACGCGAACCCTGAAATACAGAGTGACACCAACACGGCAGTGCCCCCAGCACAGGCTCCCTCGGGCGGAGCCCAGGGCTCAGCTCATCATCTTACTCACCATTCTGCTGGGTGCTTTCCTCTAGGAAGTCCCCCTGACCTCACACCCACTTACTGTGGGTAAATTGAAGTGATATGGGGAGGGACCTCGTTCAAAGCCAAAAGCAAGTGAGGGCTGCACTGGGATTTGAGTCCAGGTCCCCGGGCTCAGAAGCTCTGGCAGCTGACACCACAGTCCCCTCGGGCCATGCAGAGGGGGGCTGGGGTCGGGGCCACCCTGTGGGGGCTGCGTGCTCAGAGGTTCCCCAGCCCCTGGGTCTAGCTGTGGGACTCCAGGACGGCCAGACCCCTCTGGGGCTCAGTCCCCCTCAAGTGCAACGAGGCCATGGAGCAAGCATGCCAGGGAGCCCTGGCGGGGTCTGGCTGCTGTCTCAGGGCCCTGGGTAGCAAGCAAGGGCCCCAGCCCTTGGGCCCCTCCTGGTGCAGGGTGCTTCCTGCCCGCAGATACATCTGCTTCCTGTTCCACCTGTGTAGCAATCAGGAGCACTGGCCAGAGCTTGCAGGCCAGGGGGTTGGTGGGGGTGCTCTGGTCGAGCCCCAGCACACCACAGCCTGGTGGTGTGGCCTTGACAAGATGCCCCCCACCAAACCGGGCCTCAGTTTTCCCATCTGTATGCGCCAGGTCGCAGTCTGGGAAGCTCTACCACCCAGCAAGCACCCCCACTAACAGCAAGAAGGAGCACTGTCTTCCTAGTGTGCAGAGAGGGAGACAAAGGCTCGGTGGGGCTTGTCCAGTGGCAGAGCTGTGGGTGGGGAGCGGGCTACAGGGCTCACCTGCTTCCCCCAAGCCTGATCTTAGTGCCTCAGGCCTCCTGGGAAGGGGCTCTAAGCTGTGGGGGGAGCTCTGAACCCCACAAGTGACCACTGCATGGGTGAGTCCCGGAGGCTGCTGCCTTGAGAAGGCCATCTGGGTTGGAGGGCAGTCGAAGCCCACCTCTCACAGGTGTGGAGCCCGGTGGGTCTGGACAGACCACCTGCCTGCCCAGCTGCCAGGAGCCACGCTGGGACCCTCCCACGGAGACCTCTGCCCATGACCTGGGCAGTGCCTTGTTTAATGTGTCCCTGGGGCCAAGAGGACATCTCTAAAGCCCCTCTGGTGGTCCCAGGAGTGCGTGAGCTCGAGGCTGCCACATTTTTTCTCCTAAAACCAGGAAGGAGCCTGTGGGGAGGAAGCTGGCTTCGTGCCCACTGGAGCCCACTCTCTGTGGGCAGGAGGCAGGCTTCATCCCAGCCATCCACAGGCAGCTTGCGGGTACCCAGGCCACCTGGCCCAGGGTCACACTGCTGTGCAACCTGAGCTTGGACACAGGAGGGGAGTTGGGACAGAAGCAGGATTTGAAGCAGGCAGTCTGTGGCACCCAGAGCACCCAGTTCTGACATAACACATCCTCCAGTCCACTCCAGGCTTGGATGGGAGGAGACAGGGGCTGCCCATGGCCTCCAGCTGGGCCCAGGAGGTCTGGCCCACTCCCAGCCTCCTGCCTGCACAGCCTCTGCTCCCCTGGTAGACAAGGGCTGGCCAGGGCTGTGGCCCACTGAAGCCCTGCAGGACCTCAGGGTTTTGGTTACAGATTGTGTCCAAACCTGCCTGCCCCTAATTCCACCACTGACTCCAAGCCCCACGTACAAGTACAGAATGAGGAGCCCACGTGGGAATTCCTGCCCGCCCTCCCCGAGCCCAATTTCACATCTGCAAGAGGAGGGACCAAGGCCTCCAACAAATCTGTAAGGGTCATCAACCGCCCTGGGAGGACCTGGGGTGCAGGGCTTCCGTTGGCACCACCCCTCTAGCATCCTCATGCCACACCACAGACCAACAGAATGACTGGTCTGTGCCTCAGTTTCCTCATCTGTAAAATGGGCAGACGGGGGCATAAAGGGGCGCCAAGGGCTCGGGGGCCCAGTGGCTGGTCAGAGCCCAGCTGGTGCAGGGCAGGACTGGATGTTCTGCGCCACTTTGAGAGACTGCCTCCCAGAAGAGCTGTACCAATTTGTAATTAATTCCGTTAAAAAAAATCCCTAACAAGGAATAGAAAGTACTAGTCTCAGAAGCAGGGCTGTGTGAGCTGAGTGGGAGCCGGGGTGCAGTGGGGTGCTGGCCCACCGTAGCCACCCCTGCACAGGGCTCCTCCCCTTGGCTTCAGCGGGCGCCAGCAGATGTGGGAGCGCTGGTGTCCTCACCTCTGGGCTGGGACCTGAGAACGCAGTGAGATCTGTTGTGGTCTGGGATGTCTGCTGTCTGATCCACCCGCACGGGGAATGAGCTGCTACTGTGCTAGGCGTGAAGGCACCTGCCCCAGGCCACGCTGCCTCACACCTGCACCGCCCTTGCACCCTCTGCACCCCTGCCAGCCCGGAGAGGCCTCCCACTCCATGCCTGAGTTCCTGGCAGGAAGTCTCCCGTGGCGGGGCAGGCTTCCCTGCAGCAGCTGGGCTGGGCAGTCCCATTTCCTGTGGGCTCAGCACTGGCCAGCAGTGACCCCGCAGCCACGTCAATGTTGCCTTTTAGAATGTAACCAAGACCCTGTTGGCCTTGGGATCTGCTGGGAAAGCAGAAATGAGGGGGGAAAAGCAAACTTCTCCTGGCAGCTGAGGCTGTGTACACACTCCTCCCTCTCAGGACCCGGCTTCCGGGCCCAGACGTGGCCCCAGAAGCCTCATCCCCCCTATCTTGTCAGCTCCCTTCTGTGTCCGCCACTGGCTGCAGGGTCCGACCCGGCTGCCCCCCAGGCTGAGATACACCCTTGGGGGCGCCACATTTATTTTCACAATAAAACTGATGTTTACTATTCCCTCTGCTGCCAGCCAAAAGTGAGTTGACTTAAAAGACGCCAACTGACTTCTGCAGGGGCCCTGAGCAGACTGGCCTTGCATGGAGGCCATGGGGGACGGGGCATGCCGCGGGGGACATCTGCAGAGCTCCCCCATTGCCCCGGCCCAGCAGGGCTCATCTGCCCATGGGTCACACAAACATCTCTTCCCTGAGCCTGGCCACTCTGGGAGGTGAGTGATTCTGCCCCACTTCCCCGAAGAGAAAATGGAAATGGAGGTTCGGAGAGGGTCTGAACGTGCCTGCAGCAATGACAGGGGCTCTGAGCCTGGGCCTCCCAGTCAGTCCTCCCGTGGCCAGGGGCACGCTGAGGACATAGCAGTGACCCAGCCCACACACTCAGCTGTCTGGGGCTCTTGCTCAAATAGGGACACATTCGAAGGCCCTGGGGTTTGCCCCTCTTTCCAGCAAGCCTTTCTTCCCACCCTCAAGCAGGTGCCGGAAGCTCGGATTCAGGCCGGGGCAACCAGGAGGGAAGGCCGCAGAAAAGCCAGGTGAGGATCAGCGGGAGGGCCGCAGAGCCCTTTCCCAGCCCCTGTCTGGGCAACACCTCTGGGAGAGGGTCTCCTGCGGTAGGTGGGAATATTAACAATACTGTGTCCAGTCTCCAACACTTCACACACATCAGCCCATTTAATCCTCGGCACAACCCTCTGAGGCGAGCACTGCTCTCATTCCATTTCACAGATGAGAAACTGAGGCACAGAATGATGTGCCCAAGAACGCAGTGAGGCAGGTCCTGAGGGTGGGAAGGGGAAGGCGGAGGCTGGAGAGCAGCGTTAGGTGGGCCTGGGCCCCAGGCAGGGTGAGCAAGGCGGCCTTCAGTACTGACTATCTCTCCCCAGGCCTCCCTGCCTGTGACTGGAGTCCCCCTGGAAAAACGCGTTCACTCTCACACAGGCCCCCAGCCCCTCCATGGCCTCCACGCTTCCCAAGGCACAACCTCACATACCTCCTCCTCCCCAGCCCCGGTGTGCTTGATGGTCCAGCCCCTGGGCCTTTCTCCTACTGTTCCCACTGCCTGGGATGCCCTTTC
The DNA here is from genome assembly GCF_048564905.1 of Vicugna pacos. NCBI lineage: Eukaryota > Metazoa > Chordata > Mammalia > Artiodactyla > Camelidae > Vicugna > Vicugna pacos. Next base: position 2,605,031 of record NC_132990.1, read on the forward strand.
ACACAGCGCAGGGACCATACCCACACCTCATTCCAGTCCTCCAGGGCTCAGGGCCAAGGCTGGTCTTAGCTCTCAGATGGAGTCTGAGTGTTATAGAGCTGCGTCGCGCACAGCCAGTCCCAAAGCCAATGCAGTGAGCAGAGCAGGCATGGAGTGGAGGGTGCAGCCAAAGGCTGGGAGGTGAGCAGGATCCCTTCCTTTCAAACCAGCTTCCAAGCCACTAGGCCCATGTGTAACCTGATGTGCTACCCCCATATCCCCGAATGCAGGCCAGGGTCATCTGCTCTTCCTTTTCAGATCATGGATAGGAGAGACAGAGCAGAGAGGTGAAGCAGCGTCCCCAAGGACACACAGCTCACTACTCCAAAGTGCTCACAAACCAGGGAAAGGCCACACAAAGGTGCTTCTTAGTTCTCAGTTCCCTCATCTCTAACCCAGGGATAAACCGGGGGCTGTCAGGCTTTACTGAAGGGCGGGCACGATGGCTGGGGCCCTGGAAAAGCAGCGCTCGGCACAGAGAAGAACGGAGAGGATTATTCAGTAGGGCCAGGGGCACGTGGGAGGGTCCGCTCCCCTAGTCCAGGGCCTGCCTTCCCCACCTGTTCTTCCCCACCCCCTAAGTACGGCCTGACACCACAGCATCGCCTAGGACTGGTCACCCACACCAAGGCAGTCTCTGCCCAAGTCTGGCTCACACAGCTGAGAGGCCATGGCCCCTGCCCCCACTCCCAGGGGGTCAGAAACTGAAGGAATGTCCAAAGTCAACAAGTTACCGGAGGGCGGTGCCCAGGACCGCACCACAAACAGAGGCCCTGGGGAAGTGCTGGTCCCAGGCAAAGCCAGTTAGGAACCGCTATTTTGGCCCTGTCCCAGCAGTGGGACAGGACCCCAGGGCAGAGGGGTACCAGTTCTAATATGGGACTGTTGCCGGGACCTGCCCCATGCCCATGATGCTCTGAGGCCAGCAGGGCAGGCTCTGGACAGGCCGCGGGGACCTGCGAGTGGAGACAGGAGAGGGGGCCACAGCGGCCCCAAGTTTCCCCATCAGGGCATGCACAAGATTGTGCGGTCGCCGTGGACACCGTGGGTGACGTAACTGTCTGCCCGCTGCTGGCCCGGGGCGCAGAAGCCGGGATCCTCTCCACCCAGTCCCGGCGCACAGCGAACCAGAGGAGATGCAGAGTTGGAAGGTGGTGTGGGAGCCCGGAAGGCAGGGGCCCGCCGAGGGGCGGGGAAAGGTGGCGCCCAAGCCCCTTGGCTGTGCAGCTCGGTGTGGGCAGTACCTACCCCGGCCCGCGTAGGGCAGCCCACCAACCCGCCCGCGCCCCCGCTCACCTGTCAGGGTGGCCGGCGTCCCCAGCGCCACCGCTGGGTCCTCCAACCCCGCAGGTAGGGGGCGGGACGCACAGGCAGCGGTGACCACCGCCCCTCTCAGGGCGGACGCTGCGCCCGGTTGGCGCCCATAGGTGCCCGGGAGCCTCAGGCGCGGGGCCCAGAGAAGGCGGGCGCCGGCCAAGGTCGCACAGCGGCGCAGGGGGAAGGGGGTGCTTACCGAGGCATCAGGGGGGCCGGGCGAGCCCGGGTGCGGGTCGCCGTTGAGCTCGTACTCCTCCGGGCGCGAGTCCATGGTGCGGTCGCCGGGCAGCCTCACTTGGGGTCTCAACTCGGCTGGCGCCTCCGCTACCGAGACTCCGCTGCGCGCCCGGCCGGCCCCGCCCCCGGCCGCCCCCCACCACGCCCCCGGCCCGCCCTGCGCGCGCAGCGCCCTTAGGCCCCGCCCCCCGCCGGGGCCCGTAGACCCCGCCAGGCGGACGTCGAAGTCTGGTCTCTCCTCCCGCACGGGCTGCGGGGGCCGCAGGGCCCCGCGCTGCACCTCGGCTCTGTCACACCCCAGATCTCGCGTGTTCGTGGGCAAGGCACGTCGCCCTCTGTGCTCCTGTCCTGGACACTTTTAATCCATAAAACGAGGCCAAGAACCAGCCTTTGCCTGGCTGCTTTGCTAATTGGCGCACCAGGAAGGCGAACGGGCGCTGCCGCGGGTGTGGACTTTTTTTTACCAGGCGCTTGTCACCCGGGGGCCCAGCTGCAGGCGTCGCCAACATGTTGCCGGACCCGCACACCGTAGCTGAGTCAGCGAGTAGTCTGGGTCTCACACTCTGAGCCTCGGTCTTTTCGCCTTGGAAATGGGGGCCTGAAGGCCTCCCACGCACTCAGGAGGGGAGGGAGCGGGGAGGCAGAGGCGGATCACCGCGGCCTGGGCCAGCTTTGTGCCAGTGCCCCGTCTCCCGCGCCCCTCATGAAGCAGCCTCCGGGTCTTCAGACGGGAGGCAGGGCCCCCTTGCCTGGGGTGGCACCTTGTGCCCATGCCAGCCCCTCGGGGCGGCCTCTAGCCCTTGGCTCAGTTGGCCCTTGTTTCCCAGACTCGAGCCTCTCCCAGAAGCCATGCGGGTGCGAAGGGGCCGGGCGTTAGCTCCTCAGGCTGGTATGCAAAGTCGAGGCCACTGTGTTCTCCTGTCCAGACCCTGACCAGGCTCCTGGGCTCAGCTTCTTTTTACTCCACCAAGTCACACCCGCCCCCTCTCCATTTCTTCCTTCTCTCACGGTGTCTGCTGATGTCTCCAGCAGAGCCACTGGCCCCCTCCTCCATCATTCCAGCCACCTTGGGGAGGTGTTAATGGCCCTTGTAAGAACTCTACATCCTGGCCACTGTCTGACTCTATGACCTAGAACTGCTACCAGTTGCTGTGTGGCCTCAGGCAGGTGGCTTGACCTCCCTGTGCATCAGCTTCCCCATCTGTGAAGGGGAACATCTTGCTCTTAGCCCAAGGCATTTGATTAAGGCCATGTGGGTGTGCTGTGATGTTTTCCCCCTCGACATAAACTGAAGATCAAAGAGCATAAGCAGCAGTGCCCAAGGTCAGGAAGCAGTGAATGACATCTGCCTGGAACTGGAGGCTCATTCATTCATCCTGTAATCACAGGATGCCTTCTATAGCCAGGCCCTGTTCTAGTGCTGTGGGGCTGGAACACGGCAGCCAGAGTGGGGCTTCTGGGGCCATACATGGGGCCAGGTGCATCACTTTTTGTCTTACAGCCCTGGCAAGGAGGTATTACCCTCTCACCTGACAGGGGAGGACGCTGAGGCTCAGCTGGGAAGACACCCAGGAGGCTGTGCTCAGAACTCCGGAGGGAGACTGTGTGGTCCTGTAAGCAGTGGACTGGGTGCTCCCCTAGCGAGTATGCCCTGCCAGGAGGTAGGCACCTGTGGCTGTTAGAACCTAGAGCCTGCATCTCTTGTGATTACCCCTGACACTGGGACCTCCTTGTCCCCTCTGCCCAGTGCCTCACCCCCACTGCTCGGGAGTTTTGTAAGTGAAACCAAAGGCATGGAAAATGCAAGTCATCCTGGGGATTTAGCAAAAAAAGGAATTTCCAACGAAACCATGCTCTAGGCCCTCCCTCCTGACCTGCTGGTGTGCTTACACTGCCTTTGTGGGGGGGACAGGCTGAGGGCTGCAGGGTGCTCCCAGCCCTGGCTGAACTCAGCTGGGCCCTCGCCCACTGGAGGATGTGGCTGGTTTCCCCTTCTTCTCAGCGAGGTGTTTGGACTTGATTTCTCAGTGCTCTGCCCATCTAGTGGGCCTGGGTTTGGGGTCTGTGTGTGCTGCCGCGAGTGGGGACACAGCAGTGCCTGGGGGTCTGGGCAGGCCTGGGCATGGTGGCCATTACAGTACCAGTTACTGTTATTTTGACATAACCTAACTATTCATGTTTAAGTTGGCACTGTTCACACAAAAGCACTCACCTCTCTGCCTTGGGGGTGGCACTGGCCCCTGGAGGGGCTAGGGGGAGGGTGGCCAGGAGAAAGGGCCCTGAGTGTACAGGGGAGGCCCCAGGTCGGGGGTAGGGCAGGAGGGAGGCCAGACAAAAGGGCTTGAGAGGGCTTCATCCCTGCCCATCTGCTGGATGAGTGCGTTTGGGTGGGTGGCGTGGAAGTCTCTCGTGTGGGTCCCACGGTAGCCCTCCATCCAAAAAGAGGAAGCCAGGAAAGATCATGGTGGAACAACTGGGCGTTTAGACCTGGGTTTGTAAGGCTGCTCTGACCATGTTGGGGACTCAGGCAGGCACTTCAGCTTTCCAGGGTTGAGCTGTGGGGGTGTAGTCAACCCTCAGTAGAGTCTCATCCTCTAGGCCTGCCTGTTCTCAGGGAGGGACTTCCCCAGTCTGCCGTGTCATCCTTATTTGCCTGCACGTGTCTGTTTACCAGATTGTCCCCAGTACAGACTAAAAGGGGGCAGTGCCCTCAGTGTGTTCCCATGGCTGGTTTCAAATTCTGGGAAGCCCAGCATGAGTGTCCAAGGCCAGTTCCTAGATGCTGACCCTGAGGTTCAGGTCCATGGGGACGTGACCATTGGGAAAATAACCACTGGGGAATGTCCCAGGAGACAGGGTGGGCTGGGGAGGTACAGGGCCAGCGGCGTGCTCCAGCAAAGAGACACAGGGACATGGTGGAGGGGCTGCGTGTGCAGTCGAGGCACACACGCAGACACACACACACATGCAGGATGCATTTCCTGTGAGGATGCTATGAAGATGAAATGACCCAGCCCAGGTGAAGCCGGGACCAGCTCCCAGCAGTGAGGGTGATGGTGGCCTTGACCCCAGCCCCTTCCTCATGTTGATACCTTGAGCAGGTAATGAAATCCTGCCCACAAGTGATCGACAAGGGCCATGTTGCCCAGAGCAGACCTCAGAAGTGGGTGGCTTTTGGGGTGGTGGCTGCCTGCCCTGGGATGACCAGAGACCGGAATGCCAGAGCAGCTTCACTCTTCATCAGGGGGGACCCAGGGTCTCATGACTAGTAGGGCCTGGTCTCCACTCTGGTGAACACACCTCCAGAGGCGGGGAGGAGCATTGCCTACGCACCTGAATTACTGTGGGGAGAGCATAGATATGTCACCTGGAATCTGGGAAGATGTGCATTCAGACAGATCACATTTCATGAACGGGAACCTCTGAAAATGGCCAAATCCCTGGCCCTCTCTTAGAGGCCTGGAGGCAGGGATGGGGTTTCCAGTTTACAGAGGGAAATACCGAGGTTGGAAAGGTGGTGTGGCATACCTGGGGTGCTCCAGGCTGAGTGAGGCAGGCCTGGGCCCGGTCCTGCTCTGGGAGGCTGGTTTCGCAGCTGCAGCTCCTGCCTCTGCCAGGGCCCAGGCTGGTCCACACATGCCCACCACCAGGGAGAGCAGGAGCGGGAGGACAGGCTGGCTGTCACCCTGGGGCGATAGGCACTCCCTGGGTGCTGGTGGCCCACCTGCTCATCACCCTCCCGAGGGGAACCATCTCATGGCAGTGGAGTGGGCCCAAGATTCTGCATTTCTGTTAGGCACTTCCAGGCACCACAGCTTCCACCAGCTCAGTGCACAGAGCTGGAAGGCAGGGCAGGCCTGCCGCCCCATTTCCAGAAGGACAGAGGAGGAGGCCAGGCCTGCGAGGAGGTGCTGTATCATCACCCACACTTTAAAGACAGGGGTGGGCACTTGCCCAGGTTGTGCAGACGTGCCTGGGTCAATCATGGGAACGGGCCAGGTAGCATAAAGTGGTATGGGGTATGCATCACCTCCCATGGTCCTCCAGCAAGTCGTGATGTGCCCAAGGCCACACAGTAAGGTATAACCCCCCTAGAAGGCCCTCAACCCCGGAAGCAAAGTGGGTGCTCCCCCACAAGGGTGTTGCTGACTTATGCTCATCACTGTCTGGAATACAAGGCAGCATCGACAGAGTGAGTGAGAGGTAGGCCGACTGGCTTGGTGGTGCCCACCTGGTGCTGCGGAGAGACAACAGTGAGATGCAGCTTCCTCTGTGGGGTCCTGACCCACCTGTCTGTCCTGCCCATTTGTGCATCGATACCTCCCCAGACCCCGTAGAGATGACTCCACTTGCCATCTATGGGTATCTTACCTTAGCAGCCAGGGCAAAGGTGGCAGGGACAGTGGTCACCCTGACTGTCAGTTCTCCCCTTCTCCTTCATTCAGACTCCTGATGTTTAGCTCAACAAATGGCTTCCCAGAACAGGGGCCTTCATGCATTTCCCAGACTCTCCTGTAGCTAGTGTGGCCGTCTGGCTACATGCTGACAACAGAAAGGGTGTGCAACATCAGGGAGGGACCTTAAATGAAGGGGTGTCCATTCTCTATTACTTCCTCCTTCCTACTGGCTGGAACGTGGATGTAATGGCTGGACCTCCAGCAGCTGTATTGGACCATGAAAGAGATCTTGGGCATAGGAGTCTCACACAGCAGAGCCGACGACAAAAGGAGCCTGTGTCTCCAGTTCTCGGAACACAGACCCTCCCTGGGCTGCCCATCTCAATACTACTTTTTTTTTTTCTAATTTCACTTTTTTTTTGTGTGTATATATATAGTTCTTATTGAAGCGTAGTCAGTTTACAAAGTTGTGTCATCAATACTTAAATGTAAAAAAACTATCTTGTTTTAGGGTACTGTAATTTTGTAGGTTTTTTTCTCATAACAGCTGATCTCGATTCTATTTTTTGTGTTACATATTTCATTAATAAATAGGTTTTTGTCTTAAGCACAGACCGTGTAACAGACTGAAACACTCACCCCTCCCCCTAAATTCTATTTTGAAAGAGTAAATCAGATTATATCACTGATCAGCTTAAATCAGTCTTCTCATGAAAATCCTCACTCCTGGAACCTGCACACCTGAGACTCCTGCATCCTCCCCTCCCTTCACCGTCCCCATTGCCCTTCTGTTTGTTCCATGGACTCCTCTCTACCTCAGGGCCTTTGCACTCCCCACTTCCCCCACTTGAAGATCTTGCCTCCAGAATGCGTGGCCAGCTTCTCTGTATCACCTGATTGCAGACTGCCTGTTTGCAGTAGCCCCTGGCCCCCTCACCTGGTGCCCTGAGGCAGCTCTTGAAAGAACTGTGCTTGTTGTGTGTGTGTGGACTGCCCCCTCCCCCACAGACACAAAGCCCCAGGTACTGCTGACCCTCAGCCCACGCCTGGTGGCTGCCCAGGGCATACCCTGGCCATGTCCACTTTGTCCAGCCTCCAGGTGTCCCTCAGCCTAGCCAGCTCAGCCCAGCCTGTGGTTAGCAAACCGCTAATGATGGGGCTCCATATTCTTGGCCCTTACGTTGACCGCTGACTCAGACCACGAAGCCACTGGGCCACAGGTGAGTGTGGGAGTGAGGATAGGCATCTGGCGCTCAGGTGGGGCCAGAGGCCTGTGGTTTGGCAAAGAGGGATCTGGTGGCAGGTCAGGTCTAGTCTAGGTACCCCCTTCCTTTCCCAAAGGCTGGCCTTGGCCTGTCCAGGGAGCCAGCTGGGCTGAGGGCCCAAACTTGAGCCACAAGGAGGCCCTGTGGACAGGTGATGTCTCCTCCATAGTAAACTGTGTCTGAAATCTCCACACCAGGTGCTCAGAGAACAGTTGCTGAGGGATGGGTGGGGCCCAAGCTCACCTGGCCTGCAGTGCCCACTTCCTGCCTTTTCCTGCCCAGGGTCAGAGTCTCCTCATTATCCAAGCCTGGGGGCCACCACATCCAGGAAGCCCCCAGATGCCCCTGAGGGCATGCTCTCTGCACCCCTAGGTCTCTCCCATCCCCTTCCAGGAACCCCCACTCCCACTGAGGCTCTGGAGGCTCAGGGTAGGGGCTGTCTCCTTTAGCACCCACAGCTTTCCACGGGTTATGGTCAAGTGGAAACACTGCCACTGACAGGCCAAGGATGGAACTAGCAGGCATTGCTAAGGGACCCTGGTCTGGGGCTTTGGTGTGCACTAGCTCACTATGCACCCATTCTACAGGTGGGGAATACTAAGGCTCCAGAGCTAAGATTTGAACCCAAGTTTCCTGAGCCCACCCTACCTGTCCAGATGGGTTCTGGGGGCTACCATGGGGCTGTAGTGAGTCCCACAGGAGCACCTAGCCACCTCAGGGCCTTTCTCTCTTCCCTGGAGAAGCGTGGGCCACCTCAGGTCCCAGGCTCTCCCTCGGCTTCAGTATCCTTCAGGAGACCTCTGCAGATGCCTGAGGAGCCACAGCAGGGCGAGGGCTTCGGGTCAGGCGTAGATCTCTCCTGTCCCCTGTCCCTGCTCTGAGGCAGGGAGGGGACAGTGGCCGGCCCCTGTGCCCGCTGGATACCATGCAGTGCCGGCCATCCAAAGGGTTGTCCTTGCCCTGATCCTGGCTGAGCCAGCATCAGAACCACCGAGGGACATTGCTTGCCGGCCCATCCCCTGCATTTCTACCCAGGTCCTGGGGAGGCTGATGTGGCTGCTCCGGGGACCCCACTCTGAGCCCCAAGGTGGGAATTTGGGTCAAGTTGTGGGTTTGACTGAGGAGTGCAGTGGGCGGGGGCGGGGGGCTGTGCAGAACTCTACTTCTGAGCACCTGCCGTGGCTCCAGCACCTTTACACAGATGCTACCGCTAATCGCCCCTCAGCGCGGGGCACGTGTCCCTCTGCTGTGGAAAAGCTTAGACTTGTCAGTGCAGCGTGCTGGAAATCACTACACTGCAAAGCACCATCTTTAGTTATTTTACTTGCATAAACCCATGAAGGGAAGAGTCCTAAAGAGGGACCCTCTACAGAGGGGTCCCTATCCAGGGGTTCTAGGGTCAGCTGACGGGCTTTTCCTACTGGCTGGGATCCCCATAACCAGATGATGTCCCGTCACTGGTCACGTCTCACAATTGATGAGCAAATTCAGTCCAACAGATGGCAAGGCTGCCTTCATCCAGGTAAAGCCTGTTTTGTCGAAAAGCAGGGGTCCCAGAGGACCTTGTTTGCTGAGAACAACAAACAGCAGGGCAGCCAGGTGAGGGAGCAGGGTGTCTCCATGTTAACTTGCCCTTTGCCCTCTGGCCGCTGCCTGCAGGCTGTAATGCCTGATCTGTGCTTCTCAGTCTGGCGTTGGTCTCCACAGCCTCTTCTTTTAAGCTTTTCTTGAATCCTGTTCAGTCAGCTAGCCTCGGTTCTTTCCTTGCTTTCAGCCAAGGCTGATCGGAAGAATTTGGAAGCTGAGACATTCCATTTTGTCTTCACAGCTGCTCCCTCCCATCTAAGGGAGGGGGTGCGGAGGTTTGGGGGTGAATTTCCTGCCCAGGAAAGGACCCTCACCTGGCCCCTTTAGGAGCAGGTAGGAGATATGTCCTCCTGGTTGGGCATGGAGTAGGTTGGGGGCTGTTTGACCCCAGAGGCTGTTTTTTGGGGCCGTGGCTGTTCGGGGGCTGAGCCATCAGACCACTGGGGCCCCCAGCACACATTCAAGGCAGGTCCAAGAGCCCGGCCCTGTATGTGGGACTGGTTACGTGTCTGGCCCGTGGATGTCTGTGCTGTGCAGGGGGTGAAGTCTTTGGGGTGTCTTGCTTAAAGGCCACATCTGTTCCTGGCTCCGATGGTGTCCAGGTTGGCAGGCCTGTTGCTGTGCGGAGGACACGGCAGCGTACAGCCGGCTCTCATTAAGGGCATCTCATGAGTTGATGGAAACCCATTCAGCACAAAGGGGCATTTATTGGACTGGATGGGGTGTCTCTGTCTGAATGCAGGGAGGACAGAAATAGCCTTTCACAGAGTGCCAGCAGGGCTGGGCTCTCCTGCTCTGAGGGTGTCAGTTTTCCAGCTCCTTCTCCAAATTGTGCAACCTCTCCATCCTGGGCTGGGGACTCTCTGATTCCTCTCCTGCCAAAACTGTTAGAGAGAGAGGGCAAACAGGGGAGGGGAAGAAACAGAGAGGGGAGTGGGGAGGGGAGAAGGAGAGAGAGAGATTGGAAATGTGGAAACACGGACTGTTTCCCTTGGGATGCTCTGTCTCAGGGGTTCTCCATGACAGGAGTGACATGCATTTAGGTCTCACCTGACACCCTCCCAGTAAGATGAGAGCACATGGTGTCACGCTCCAGGAAGTGGCTCCTAGGTCCCTGAAAATGGTTGTCCTTCCCAGTGTACACAGTTTTGTGTTACTTCTTCTGTCTGTAATATCCCTCCCAAAATGTGCAATTAAGCAACAAGTCTCACTTGACATGTATACCTAATTAGAACATTTTTAATGTGCTAAAACCAGTGCTAGTAATGTTCTGGAGAGTTGAAGAAGTAGCTCAGTTGCTAGTAATAAAGATCTAAAATTCAAAGACTTAGCTAACACCAGATTTATTTTTCTCTCACATTGAAACAAACTTGGAGATAGGAAATCTAAGGCTGGCGTGGCTCCACTACAGTATTTTGGGGGATCTTTCTTCTCTGCCTCACATAGTGTGGGGCTTCCATCCTCAAAGTCGTCTCATGACCCAATATGGCTGCTGGAGATCCAACCATCACATCAAAAGGCAGGCATAGGGAGCAAAAAGGGGCTCATTTCCAGTTGTCTGTCCCCTCCTAAGGAGCTTTCCAGATGACCGACTCAATAAATTCTGCTTATATCTTCTTAGCTACCCCTGGATACAGGGTGGGATGGGCAAATTGCCCCTCTAGAATAAAATCAGGGCTCATTTCCTGAGGGAGTTGGGTTTGGGTGATTTGTGGTGTCTTCTGCAGGCTGGCACCTGTGAGTACAGCCGGTGGAGAGATGCAGTGGCTGACTTCCTTCTGGAACCAAAGGTGAACTTTTAAATATATATCAAGAGGGAGTGAAATATTTATTTCCTCCTGTGTAGTCCCAAGTCTGTGACTTTATTTTGAGGAAGCAAAGGGAAAAACAAAATGCACTTGCATGAGTATATTCATGGTCTCATATTCACTGAGCACAACAATTCCAAAATATGGACATTCTCAGAGATGTTGTAGGTTCAGTTCCAGACCACTGCAATAAAGTGAATATAGCAGTAAGTGAGTCACAGAAATTTTTTGGTTTCCCAGAGCAAATTAAAAATATGCTTACATTATACTGTTATCTATTAAGTGTGTGATAGTATTATGCATTTAAAAACAGTGTACATACCTTAATTAAAAAATACTTTATTGCTAAAAATGCATCATCGGGTGCAAGGTTGCAACAAGGTTGTTACAAACCTTCAATCTGTAAAAAAGAAAAATGCAGTATCTGCAAAGCACAATAAAACAAACTGTAACTTAACTGTAACTTCCCAGCAGGGGAAACACAGGAACATAAGCTATATTATATTCACTTGGTGGGATATTCTGTCAGTCACCGTAGATGTTACTTGTGAAGGACATGTAGTAACAAAAAGAGTGTTTATGCTGTAACTTCAGAGAAAAGACAGGATAACAAAAATGTGCATTGTGATTATCAGTAGATACCATGCATCTGTAGGAGGCTGGGAACAGAGAGACGCGGTAAGGTGAATCAAAAGAAATATGAATGGCTATAACACATTTAAAAAAATAGCCTCAGAACTGGAGACCTGTATATTGAAACCCTGATTCACAATAAGCAACAGACCCTGAAATGTATTCAAACTTCCGTAGTTGCTACATGACGAACACCTGCAAACACAGCGACTCTTCCACACAACAACTTGGCAAATGTGTACCAAGAGCCTTTAAAATATTTATATCCTCTGACCCAAGTAATTTAGCTGCTGGGAACCTATTCTACAGAGGTGTTGTTTACTACGCTAAAAGCGTTATGTATAATTCACCATCGTGTTATATGAAGTAATGAAAAATTATAGGCGACTTAAATGCATGCCGGGGAAAGGATAATTTACGGCCCCTCCATGATAGGGTATCATGTAACCATCACAAGGGATGCTGGCTGTGCAGCTCATCAGAGCTGACACGAGAGTGTTATGGGGAGAGGCTGCAAAAGTAAATAATTTCAATGTTGTAAGCATGCTTGTTTAGAAAAGAGACACTGAGATGCGAATGATGGTTTCCCCTGGATGGTGGGATGTGGTCTTCCTCCTAATCACCTTTGCTGCCTTACTAGTCTTCCTCCGGTAGGCATATGGCGCCTTGTAAGCCCACTGGCTTCTTTCTTCATCCGTCTGTTTGTTGGATGACAAAAATGCCTTTCTTTAGAGGACTTGCCTCTGTCAGGCACAGTTCTGTGTGTGTACTGCCTACATTATTTTATAACCAGACAAAAAAGTTAGAAGAACCAACTTAAAAAACGTTGCTGGTGTTTTTGACCCCTAATCAAAGACATGTCCGTTGGCTTCACTGTCCCATCTCAGGTGACATCTTCCCAGCATTCCCTAAGCTTCTGCAGGAGTGGATGAATTTGGCGGCACGGGCAGGAATGGGGATGCTTCAGAGAGCACCAGGTCCTGGTCCTGCATCCCCAGGGATGGGGCAGGATAACCTTGGGCTCCTGGGCACCACCCACTCAGGCCAAAATGACAGCCTGACCTCAGTCTGGGGGCATCTCCCACCTCACTGCCCCTCCCTTGATGCTCTGGCCCCCCATGGTGCCCACAGCCCCCACACTACATATGGCTCCCATGATATGTCCATGTCCCCAGTGATGCTCACGGCCCCCGTGATGGTTATGACCCTCATGATGTCTGAGGCCCCCAAGGCGATCACAGCTCATCAGTGACACTGAGGGATGCCCTCAAAGGTGGCCTTTACTCCCAACCCATCCCCCACTAACTGCATTGTCCATCACATACTCCTCAGGGAAAGCCCTGTGTCAGCTGAGTGGCCAGAAGAGGGAGGCCTGAGGATGCTCCTGGATCCAGAAGTTAGGGCTGGGCTGAGCAGAGAGAACCCGAGGGGCCCACTTATCTCAAGACTGGCCTCTGCCCTCTGGCAGTGTGGCCTCAGCCCTTGGTCTCGCTTCCCCCAACCTTGCAGGGAGAGCCCATGTTAGAGCTGACTCCCCAGGCCTGTGTTCTGAGGAACATTGACCTGTGGTCCTGGTGAATGGCATCCTGGAGTGGGGGGACTGGCCTACACACATCCCTCACAATAAGCCAAGCCATAGGTACTATTATCCCATTCTGTAGATGAGGAAACTGAGGCGCAGAGGGTGCAGAGCTAATGGGTAGAAGAGAGGGCTTGAGAGCCCAGAGGCCTGTCCAGAACTTGCGGCTCCATGCTGGTGCAGGCCAGGCTCATGGGGACAGGAACATAGGATGGAAGGTGGCCCTGGTCACAATAGGGGCCACCATCAAAGCTCAGACTGCAGAGAATCTCTGTGCCATGGCCAAGGGCTGTGTCTGAGAGCTGAGTGGCAGGACGGGAGGAGGATGGCCATGCCTAGGTGTGCCCAACATCCCCCTGAGGCACTTGGCCTTGGCTCTGGGCCTGCGGGAGACCAAGGCAGGTCCAGGCAGCCAGAGGACTAAAAGAGACAGACTTGGTGTGAGCCAAGAGCTGCAATGAGATTATTGGGAGCTGAGCAAACCCTGGACCTGTGGGCATTTTGCAAATGTCTGCATGCGATTGTCCATCTGGTTCCATGCCACAGACAGGACCCCAAGCTGAGGAGACACCTCACTCATGGTCACATGGCCAGGATGAGGGGTTGGGGAAACGGGGTTCCTTGTAACACGGAGCCCAGCTCTCCATCCATCCCTGTGAAGGGAGGGCATGTGGTCACTGCCTCACTCCTTTGCCTGCATTTGCTGTCAGGATGCTGAGAAAACAGGGGTTTAAAAGGGTGGAGTTCTTGTAAAGCTTCTGAGGGATGGACCAAAATGAGATGGAGTGGTGAGACAGAAAGAAATGTGAGGAGGTGGGACAGAGTTGGGAGGGGGAGAGAGATGGAGAGAAAGAGAGGAGGAAGTAGAGGGCCGGAGTGAGGGGAGGGTGGGTCGGCCTCTTGGCCCCGCAGGCTCACGGGCTTGTCTCATTGCCCCTTGAAGCTGCTGCCCACCTCCCTCTGACTTTGCACCCGTGCACGGTGGCTCTGAGCTCCTCTGGGGATGGATCCAGCCGGGAGCCCGCCGTTCAGTGATTGGCTTGTGGATGGGCGTGTCCCGCAGCTCCAGCCCCAGAGAAAACGGGACTCCTGCAGGTGGTCCTGCGACATTCCTTGACCTGGGATCCATCATCTCCCCAGTGGCCTTGGACCCTGGTGCCCAGTTCCCCACTGGGGTGGCAATTCCTCTTTCTGTACAGCTGTCACCAAGGCCAGCAATCATGGTATTCCCCACCACCCTGTGCTGAGGCTGAGACGGGGCGCCCCTGGGGTGACACCCAGCTTCACAGAGGTCAGGCATGGGTCCTAACAGCTGCCCTCACTCCCTCAGGCTCGGGCTCAGCTCGATGCTAACCCCTGGGCTGTGGTGAGCCGCAGGGGGCAATTACTGGACTCTAGGTCGACCTGTGCTGTCCACCTTGCCCTGTGTGTCTAAAAGACATTAGCACTGAGGACTTCAGAGGCCCTTTCTTCTTTTAAAAATTCCAGCCATATTTGCAAGTGGAAACACTTGTTTTCCTGCCTTGTTTCTTATGTTTTCCAGAAGCTGCTTAAAAAGCACGTGCTTATGAGAGTTGATTCAGATGAGTTTTTTCTCCTTCCCTCCACAATGGGCTCCCGGCCCAGCCCAGCTGAGGATGGAGGGAGGCACCTGACTCCTTGGAGGGTTCCAGGAACAACGCAGACCTGTGGTCATGGCAACATCAAGGTGGGTGAGAGGCTCACCCGTCACCCTGAGACTGGGGTATCAAGAAAAGCGACCCAAGGCTGTGTGAGTGAGTTTTTAGGCAGCATTGCAAATTGTGCCACTAAAAGTATATCCTTGCCTCTGCTCTGCAGTCTGACCTGGGAGATGGTGGCTAGGGAACACACAGCACCCACCAAGTGCCCAAACTCATCCTTGGGGGAAGATGTCAGAGCTGGTTTATAAGCGAAATCTCGTCTACCCATTAGGAACTGATGGGGTGTCATGCCATAGAAATGGTTTTTCCCCTCCCATCACCTGGGCACTGCTGCCTTGCTCAGAAGCTGGATGTCCAGACAGTAACCCAGGGTGCCCTTGGCCTTCTCCTCAGGGCTGTTCTGTCAAGGTCACAACTTCGTTGTCACAGCATCAAGCATCACCTGGTCTGTGTGCAGGCCAGGGAGAGACAGGGAGGGCCCACCAGCCACCTCTGCTCCCTTTTATCATGAGAGCAAAAGCCCCGCATTTCCCTGGCAGACTGCCCTTTAGGTCTGAGGGCCACCTCTCCCTGCAAGGGAGGCTGGGGAATATGCAATAGAGTGGGCCCAGACACCTGTCAGGTGGGCTGAATACGCTGTCCCCGGGGCCAAGACTGCTACCTGTATCCATTCTTCCCCTCTTGAGTTTTGGTAGCTGAACCCCCAGATTTTTAACTGGATCAGCCCCAAATAAATACCACATCTTCCTGTCTTTTTAACAGCCAGGTGACTGAATTCCACTCCATCACCTCAACACACTGGAGCTGTGTTCATCAGAAAGAAGGGAGCAGGGGTTTTGGGGAGGTGTCGATGCAGGGAGACCGCTGGCCTGGCTTTCTGCTCAGCCCAGTGAAATCTCATCCCAGAGCTTGATCCGTGACTTGTCCATCAGATGAGGCTGCTTCTCCTCTCCAGGCAAAACCTTCTCACCATCTCTAGCCTTTCCCTCTGCATGGCTGTGAGTCCCCCTCTGTCTCTAGATCTTAGCAGTGAGTGATAACTCACACCAAGAAAGCACCCATCTTCGGGATCCAGACTGATGCATTTTGAGAACTGTGTAGATGGACCATCATGAATCCCAAGTCTTAGAACATTGCTGTCCCCAGGAAAGTTCCCTCCTGCCCCTGTGCAGTTAAGCCTTCATGGCCCCCCCCCCCCCACGGAGAGGCCACCAATATCCTGGTTCATTTTGCCTGCTCTGGAACCACAAACAAACGGATGCATTTGTTACGCGCCTGGCTTTCTTTACTCACAAAATGTTTCTGAGACTCACCAGTGCTTTTGTGTACTAGCAGCCACTCTAAGCATTCTGTGTAAGGACTTGTGTAAACATATGTTTTCATTTCTCTTGGGAAAATGGAGTGGAATTTCTTGTGTATATTTAGTTTCATAAGAAAGCACCCAATCATTTGCAAAGTGGCTGTAGCATTTCATACCAGCCAAGTACGAGGCCCAGTTGCTCCGTGCCCTCCCTAACACTGAGTGTTTTCTGGCTTTCAAATTTTTAGCCATTGAAATAACTTGGAGAGGTACTTTATTGATGTTTTAATACATCAATACAGCCTCCTCGATGACTCATGGCATTGAGCACACTTTCAGGTGCTCAGCCATTCATACATCTTCTTTCGTGAAGTGTCTATTCAGATCTGTGGCTCATTTGAAAATTTGGGCTATTCCTCTTTTTAGCCTTGATTTTTTAAAGGAGTTCTTTATATATTATGGATACTTGTGTTTTTTTCAGATAGAGGTGTTAAACATGTTTTTTCCACGGCTGTGTCTTATCTATGATTTTCTCAATGGTATCTTTTCATAAGCAGAAGTTTTAAATTTTAAGAAGACCAGTTTTGCAGACGTTATGGTTATTTCTTTTGGCATCCTGTCCTAGAATTCTGCTTCTCCCCCCGAGGTCACTGTACCAGTTCCTTGCCTCTGAGCCCCAAACATTCTTGGACACTCCTCCTTCCCAGTGAGCAAAATGTCAGGTTCTCCCAGTACAGGGTGCTGGGAGGATGGACGCTGCAGACGAAGGGGCTGTGATGCCTGGCGGTCCCAGGGAGGGGGAGGTGAGGACATTTGGTGCCCAGCCACGCACCCCAAAGGACATTCCCTTGTGACCTTGCAGCCTCACTCTCGTGATTACCTTCCCCGGGCCTCTTAATCCAGGTTGTCCGCTCTGGGCCTCCACCTGGGTCCTAACAGCTCAGTCATAAGTATACAAACATATATTCCTTTTCATATTCTTTTTAAAAAATCTTTTTAAGAACAGCTTTATTGAGGTGTAATTGACATATAACAAATATAGTGTATTTAAAGTGTGCACTTGTGAAACCTCATGAAACTAACTGAGGTAATGAACATATCCCATGTCCACCCCCCCACCAAGACTCTTGCCCCTTTCTATCCCTCCCTTCTGCCCTTCCCTGCCTCCCCGCCCATCCCCGGGCAACCGCAGATCTTTCTGTTACTGTGGATTAATCTGTAGTTTCCAGAATGTTTCAAAAGTGGAATTATATAGTACATACTCTCTTTTGTCTGGCTTCTTTCACGCAGCAGAATTATCTTAAGATTGATATATGTTGCATTTATCCATAGTCCGTATTGCTGAGTGGTATTCCATTGTATGCATATATCATAATTTGTTTATCTATTCAACACTCTTTTTTATTTAATTAAAGTACAGTTGATTTACAATGCTGTGTTAGTTCCTGGTATACAGGACACCGATTCACACACACACACACACACACACACACACATACATACAAAATACATATTCTTTTTTATTATAGGTTATTATAAGCTATTGAATATAGTTGCCTGTGCTGTACAGTAGAAACTTGTTGTTTATCTATTTTATATATAGCAGTTAGTATCTGCAAATCTCGAACTCCCAATTTATCCCTTCCCACCCCTTTCCCCCCTGTAACCATAAGTTGGTTTTCTATGTCTGTGAGTCTGTTTCGGTTTTGTAGATGAGCTCACTGCGTCCCTTTTTTTTAGATTCCACGTATAGGCGATATCATATGATATTTTTCTTTCTCTTTCTGATTTACTTACCACTTAATCATTTTAAGTGTACAGTGTAGTAGCGTTAAATGTTATTCACATTGTTATGCGAAAGTTCTCTAGAGCATTTTCATCATTCCAAACAGTAACTAACCCCCTTAAGCACTAATTCTCCATTCCCCTTCCCTCAGCCCCTGACACCCACCATCCTACCATTTTTTTTATGGTTTGATGACTGTAGGTGCGTCATCTAAATGGAATCGTGAATCTTACAGTAGCTGTCCTTTTGTGACTGGCTTATTTCACTTAGCAAGGTTCAACCATGTTGTAGCATGTGTCAGAATTCCCTTCTTTTTTGAACTGAGTGTCTGGAGTGGGAGGGGCTCTGGACGCAGGCTCAGACCCTGGGCTAGCAGCGCCTGAGCTCCCGCGTGCGCGCGGCTGTCGGGGCCTCCCTGGGCGCCCCGCCCTCAGCCCCCCTGCTCCTGCGGCGTCCGTGGGGTGTGTTCAATCTGTGCTGCTTCTCCGCTGGCACTCAGAGGACTTTCCTGCCACCCAAACAGCAGATGGTCAGGAAATGATGATTCACTCCAATATCAACCAGAGGAATATCTAATTCAATTGGCAAAATGTACAGTCAGAAAAGCACATGGCTTAACACATGTCATCTTGTTAGGTAGGTTGGCCTTTGGAGACCAAGGACCAATGACCAGCAGCTGGGCCAGGGCTGGGAGGGGCAGTGGAATTTCCTGGTCTTCTCTATGTCAGTTTCCCTCCCAGGTTCACAGGCCTGGGTTCGTTTCTACCCCACCCCAGTCCCCAGTCATAGCTGGCTTGGATCCTCAGCTGGGGTGCCCATGACAGGCCAGATGCTGTGCAAGGTCCTTTATGTGTTGTGTCACTCAGGGTGAGTGTGACTGTGAGTGACACAAACCCCAAAATACCAGCTGCTTAAGCAAGAAATACTTTCTTATCACATAGAGGATGTCCTGAGGCAAGCAGGGCGGGGCTGAGGTGGCAGCTCCAAGCTGTCAGGAGTTCAGGTTCCTCCTAGCTTCCTGCTCTGCTGTTCTATTGAGAATGGCTCCTCCATCTCATAGCCTAAGATAGCTTCTTGAGTTCCAGCCATCGTGTTTGTATCCCAGTCAGCAGGAAAGGGGAAGAGAGAAAGAAGGGTGCATTCTTAGAAGTCTCTGGACACTTCCACTCACATCAATGGTCAGATGTTGCCATATGGCTATACCTAGATGGAGGGGAGGCAGGGACACGTGCTTTCTTTTCCAGGCATCCATATTCCCAACTACAGTTCAGGGTTTCCGTGACGGAGGAAGAAAATGGAAAGTGGACACTTAGCCGTCTCTGCTACACACACCTAGTTCTAATAAGTTCTAATAATTGTCAGTTTAAATCTTATTTACGTACTTTTTGTTAAGTAGCCTGATCACACAGTATGAAATTCAGAACAGCGTGTGGTGAAGCCTCTCTCTCTCACTTCTGTCCCCAGAGGTACTCGGTACCACCAGAGGTTGTCTGGGCAGTTCTCAAAGTGGGTCCCAGGACCAGCCCAGTGTCATCTGAAACCTTAAGAAATGCAGATTCTCAAGACCCTGCCCCGGACCTGTTGAGCTGGATGGTCTGGGAGAGAGCCAGGAATCTGTTTCAGCCACCCTGTGGGGGTCCTGAGTCTGCAAATACACCTACCTCTGGAGGTGCGCCAGTACGTGTGTGCCAGTGGAAACCAGTAGTCCCACTGTCCTTCCTCTGATTCACTGAGCAACAGTCAGACCACAGACAATTTCCCGTTTTTTAACAGCTTGATTGAAATGTGACCCACACTCCGTACATTTCACCCACTTAAAGTGGTTTTAGTATATTCAGAATTGTGTATTCATGCCCGCAATCGATTCTAGGACACTTGGATCATTTTTTTTAATTTAAAATTTAATTTTTGAAAAGTCATTCACGTGACTCAGACATTTTAAGAAGGTCTCCCCCACATGCCTGCCCACCCCACTCAGTGCCCCCACACCCCAGAAACCACTGCCTTTGGGTCTTCTGTTTCCTCTGGAATCTCAGAAGGAGCAATCAGATACAGACCTGTGATCTTTGTCTACACACACAGATGAGGGCAGGGCCTCATTCTCACAGTCCTGCACTTTGCACTTTTCCTCGACTTTTCTGTCTGGTGATGGAGTCTCCAGGAGGGCTTAGGAGCACCGTGGGCAACGGGTCCCACTCACAGCGGGAGCAGGAGCAATGAGGCCTCTGACATCTCCTTTCCTCAGTCAGCAGTCAGCTCTGGGCTGCCAGGCTGGGAACGATGCCATCCCTTCTCCAACGCTTGCCCCTGACCCTGACCCCAGGCCCTAGGCAGGGCTCCTTGGGGTCCTGAGCTGAACTTCCCTATGGCCTTGACCCTGTGAGGTCTATCTCATGAGACTGAGTTGGCCAGGGCTCAGCGGGGGTCTGTGTAGGAGGGCATCCTCACGAATGTTTGTTGAATGAATGAATGAATGATCAGTCCATCCCTGCAGTTCCATCAGTAACTCTGGACTTTGGGCACTTACTACACTTCCCCAGGCCTCAGTTTCCTCCTCTGTAGAATGGGGGCAGGAATCTTCCTCTCACAGTATGGTGGGAGGCTACAAAGAGAGATGGCCAGTGGTCAGCTGCATCTGGGAGTAGGGAAGTGGCAATGTTTTCCTCTTTCTCTCTTCCCAGAGGAGGAAAAGTAGCCTTGAGCACAGATACTGCTTTGTCAAATAAACATTCTTCACCCAGGTGCCCTCATGGCCAGGGGCCAGTAGGGGGCGCAGTGCACCAGGATCTGCAAACGGACCTGCCGTCCAGGACACTGAGCCCAGCAGGAGTAGGCACAGGGCTTGACCAGAGGAGTGTGGAGAATTTAGTCAAAGATTTTGTTGGGCACAGGCAACCAAGGGAAAAACAGATAATGCTTCATCAAAATTAAACACTTTGTGAATCAAAGGACACTCTCAAGAGAGTAAAAAGACTAACCACAGAATGGGTAAAAATATTTGCCAATCACAGATCTGAGCAGGATCTAGTGTCCAGAATACGTAGAGAACTCCTAAAACTCAACAACAAAAACCCCAAACAACTCATTTCAAAGACGAGCAAAGGATCTGAATAGACATTTCTTCCAAGAAGATACACAAATGGTCAATAAACACATGAAAAGATGCTCAATGTCACTAACCATCAGGGAGATGTTAATCAAAACCACAATAGGATATCACTTCACACCCATTAGGATGGTTAGAATAGAAAAAATGGAAAATAAATGTTGGCGAGGACGTGGAGAAATTGGAGAACTTATCCTCTGCTGGTGGGAAAGTAAAATTCGTGCAGCTGCTGTAGGAAACAGTTTGGTGGTTCCTTAGATGTTTAACACAGAATCGCCTTATGACCCAGAAACTCCACTTAGGTGTATATACAAATGTGTACATGGATGTTCATCACAGCCAAGAAGTGGAACCAACCCAAATATCTATCACTAGGTGATGGATAAACAAAATGTGGTATATCTCAACAATGAAATATTAATTTTTATATAATTTTAAAGGTTACATTCCATTTATAGTTCTTATAAACTATTGTCTATATTCCCCATGTTGTACAGCACATCCTTGTAGCCTATCTGACACCCGGTGGTTTATACCCCCTCCCCCATCCCTCATTGCCCCTCCCCACCCCCCACTGATAACCACTAGTCTGTCCTCTGTATCTGTGAGCTCACTTCTTTTTTGGTTACATTCACTAGTTTGTTGTATTGTTTAGATTCCACATGTAAGTGATACCGTAAGTGGTTTTTTTCTCTGTCTGACTTATTTCACTTAGCATAATGCTCTCCAAGTCAAACAATGGAGTGTTAATCACCCGTAGAAGGATGCTACATGCTACAACATGGACAAACCTGGAAAACATGCTGAGTGCAAGAAGCCAGATACCAAAGGTCACACATGGTACTGTTCTCTTTGTATAAAATGTCCTGAATAGGCAGATCCAGAGGCAGAAAATGGATTAGTGGCTGTCGGAGTCGGCGGGGTGGGGCGGGTCCTGAGTGGGGACTGATGGCCTGGTGGGCACGGATCTCTTTTGCTTTCCACTTTCACAAACTTTATGAAAGAAAAAGCAATCATGGGAGGTCTCCAGAACATAGTCAAATCTGGGGGGATTCCTCCATCGAAAATGAGGCATTTGATTCCCAAACATATGCCCAAGGAGGCACACTAGGTAGGGGAGAAGCTAAAATCCTGACACACCAGGCAAGCCCTCATCTGTTAGATCTGTGTTAGCAGCCGCGTTCTGTGTCAGGGCTCCGGGACCAGATGCTAACTGCTTGAAGCACTGCAGGTGATCATCACGAGCTGACCCCGAAAGTTAGCCTGAGCCACGACACCAGCTTTAAAATTAGAATCATTTACATCCAGATTTCTTTTTCCTGTTTCAGTTTTATTAGGTAGAATTATTACAGTTTGACTGCACATACACATTATATTGCATGTAAGTACATATATTCAGTATACTGCACAGTTTTTTAGTTTATGTATATGTACTGATCATTGTTTCTAAGAACAGATCAGAGCGTTAGCTTTTTATTTTTTTATTTTATCTATTTACTTTTAAAATTTATTTATTTAATTTATTTTACTGGGGATTGAACCCAGGGCCTCATGCATGCTAAGCACACACTCTACCACTGAACTATCCCCTCCTCAGAGCTTTAGCTTTTAAACTTACATGGTTATCAAAGAAATAAAGCCAACTACAACAAGAATCAACAGAAGGCCGTAATCCAATCATAAAGGACAGTCAGATATGCTTACATGTATTCAAGAAATCAAAATAATAATTAGTTCATTTGTGTCCTTATTATTATCATTTTTTTAAGATTCCTCCCATAAGTGATGTCACATGGCATTTTTCTCTCTCTTTCATGCCCACTTCACTTAGCATCCATATTGTGGCAAGTGGCATTATTTCATTCTTTTTTATGGCTAAATAGTATTCCGTTGTATAAATATACCACATCTTCTTTATCCAGTCATCTGTTGATGGGCGTTTAGGTTGCCTCCATGTCTTGGCTATTGTAAGTAGTGCTGCTATGAACATTGGGGTGCATGTGTCTTTTTCAATTTTATTTTTCTTCAGATATATGGCCAGGAGTGGGATTGCTGGGTCACATGGTAGGTCTATTTTCAGTTTTCTAAGGAACCTCCATACTGTCCTCCATAGTGGCTGCACCAATCTACACTCCCACCAGCAGTGTAGGAGGGCTCCCTTTTCCCCACACCCTCCCCAGCATCTATCATTTGTAGACTTTTCAATATTTACATCCAGATTGATCATGGGCCCTGCATTTTTAGTTCCACTGCTGGAATGTTTTGCATTATCGGGTACCAAGTCCTTGCATTTTCAGCATTATCTCCCTATTCAAGTCTAACAGCTAAACCAAGAAGCCAGTCAATTGCTTCTCGTCCATCTTGAATCTTGAAGGGACACTCAACAGCGCTGAGATACTTTTCAAAGAACTTGGGCTGGTCACAGCTGTGGCGTTTCTTAGGTTCCCTCTGTCTTCAGTTTTGTAGTGTCTGATTTTCTGGTCTTCAAGCCAAACAGTAAGTTTTTAAATATTGTTTCATCTCTGCAGTCGAAGTGGCAGGTTATGGTCGTCAAGGGCCATCATGTTCCCTGCGTCAGCCGGGAGGGCCGAGTCTTCTCTTGGGGTGATAAGAATGTTCTGGACTTAGTGATGACGGTTACACAAGACTGCGAATGTGCGAACAACCATTGAGTCGTACGCTTTAAACGGGGGATTTTATGGTATGTGAATTATGTCTCAAGTAAAATAAAAGACTTTCTTGGTCAGTGTGAAATGTAGTGGCTGAGGGTTGGTCGTGGCCTTGCAACTCTGTCCCCATCACCTGCCCCCAACCCTCGGCCAGGGCACGGGGAAACATTTCTGTGAGTTTCCAGACACGCCCAGCTTTCTGTCAAATTTAAGTCCTCATTCATTTCACCCCGTGATTGTTTCTTGGGAGGATGTGATGGAAAACTGTGATGTGGCAGACAGGAGCACAGCTGGGGGCCAGCTCTGCAGGTGGGGTGGGGATGTTCACTGTCCCTGGGACCCTGCTTGGCTGTCCCAGGGCAGCGACAGCAGAGTGTCAGGTCTGCAGTAAATCTGCGCACCTTAAAGGCAGTGCACTCCCATCCTGGAGAGATGCTAGCAGGGCCGGCCTTCACCCCTCAGGTCCTAGCATGCACGAATTTTAAAAGCAGCCCCAGTTACAAACAGTACCCCAGGGCAGATTAAATTATTCAGCTAAATAGCAAATAAATGCTGTTTTACAATAGGTCCAAAAGGTGCGTCTGTGTCAGTGACTTCAGGGTTTTGCCCAGTTGCCAGCGATGCCCTCTTACCTCTTAGACCTGTGATGAGGTTGGGGTGAGGCCAGACAGAGCCAACACTGCCCCCTCCCCGACCCCAATCCTGAGGAGCCCAGCACAGCGGGGTGTATATATGAGCGACCCATGACTGTGTGCTGAGCACAGAGCTGTGCTTCTTAAAGGGCACAGCCAAGAAAAGCGCCAGAACAATGCTGGGCTGGCAGCTCCAGGTGTTGGGAATCCCAGACAAGCCATCTTTCCCTCGATTAGAATGGTTTCTATTCTGCAGGTCACCAAGGTGAGCTCAGAGAGGTCAGCAAACCCGCCCAGGGCTTCATAGCTGACCCTATGGGTCAGCAAACTTTCTAGTTTTATCTTAATAGATCGTTATCCTGTCATTTCCCCTGTTTATCTTCCCTCCCACCCTCCTTCCCTTTCCTTCTTTCCAGCCTGCAATCATTTGAGCAGACACTACCATCCATTCACTCATTCGTTTGCCCATCCTCCTCATCTTGCAGGGGGGGAAACGGGATGGGGAGGGCCACCAACATCCTCTCAAGGCCACTGAGCCTCCTGGCTGCCTCTGTCTGTGTCTGCAGGGCCTCGTGCCATTGCCGTTCAACTCTTGCAGAAGAAGGTGAGGGTGCAAGGCTGCAGGCTGGACCTCGGCAGGGAAACAATTCACTCCACAAGCCTGTCTGCGGGGGACCTGCCGAGTCGGGGATGAGCCTGGACACCGCTAGGGTCATGCGGGACTTGGTCAGCGCACCTGTCCAGGGACTAGATTGTTCTGGGACCCGTCAGGGTGCTGGCCCCACTCACAAAGACCCAGTGAGGATTTGCCGAAGGAATGGACAAACGCACTTTGAAACGTGTGTGCCCACGAACAGTCTAGAGGGGACACACTGCGGCATGGTGGCTGTCGCGTTCCGGGTCAAGTCCCCTTCTCAGAGAAGAACTCTGTGATAGCACATTGCTTCAGTCAAGCCATCAAAGAAAAAGTGCACGTGTTCATGAGATGAAGGCACTTGCCTCAAAGAACACGCCTTCGATGGTGGGCAGGAGGGTGTGAAATGAGGGATTCCCGAGGCGGGGGCGAGGGAGAGAGGCCCTGTCCGTGAGGGAGTTCATGGGGCTGGTCTGGCCTCCAAGCTGCCAGGGGTCTGATGTGAAGGCCTGAGGAACTGAGGTGTGGCTGCCTGTCCCAGCGGGAGGGCTGGGGAATCGAGGTGGAAGGGGTTTGTTAGTGACACTGAGTCTGGGGACCTGGATGGGTCTTCGGTGTGTATGGGGGGGGCAAGCTGACTCCACATCTAGGAATTTGCCTCACAAGCTGCATATCCACGTGGGTACAAGTTATTCAGCGTTTGTGGAAGCAAAAGGATGGAAACACCAAAACGCCCACAACACGGCTTGGGAAAATGAACACAGCACATCACGCAACAAAATGCCTAGGGGCCGTCCACAGAGGAAGACGAACTGGGAGCGATGGTGTGCGATGAGTGTGAATACAGCAAGGTCCACTGGCCCATCGGCTAGGCTGGGTCACCTGGGGAGGACCGAGGGGAGCCCCCAGGACCGCCCACCACGAGAGCAGCTTCACGGCGGGCGCCTGGCCAAGAAAAGCGTGAGAAGCCTCGCCGGGATGCTCTGAGCAGTCTTTCCCAGCATCACCCGAGTGATGGAGTATCGGGCCATGGTCCTCCATGCAGCTGGTACCCACACGCTGACCGTGGGCTTCTGGGCGTGGGGTCCTGCTCCATGACCTTCCAGACAGAGCGTTCAGGCTTGGGCTGGGCTCCCTGCGGCCTGGGCCACATTTGAGGTTGGAAAGGCTCACCCAGTGCCTTTCCTGCCCTGAAAGTCATCTGCAGGGCTCGAGGGTGCTCACCGGGCAGAAAAATGGTAGACAACAAAATAGCGTCTGGGCTGCGCTTGCTGTGAAGGCAGGCTTGGGGCTATCTCTGGAGTGTCAAGACAGGAGCGCAGAGTTCTGGGGTCCCAGGGTGTCACGTGAGTGTGCACTTTGTAGTCATCTTCTAAGCTGTTTAATGTACTTTTCTGGGTTCGCGTTGTAGTTTGCAGTGAAGTGTTTACAGTATAAACAGATGAGCCAAGCAAAGGATCAGAATTTTGAGGAAAGTGAGGCAGCAGTGTGCTTGGCCCACCCTGACTTGGGCAAAGCTAACAGTGAAAGGGTCCATGTGCAAAAAATGCCTTTGAGGACGCGGAAGCCGGCACCTCCTGTGGGCCACGTGGAGGGAAACGGGGCGGGGATGGGGATGGCAGAGACCTGCTAGGGCCCCGGCATGCTAAGTCCTGTGCTGTCCTCCTGTTGGAAAAATGAAGGCTAAAATGCCACCGTGAATGGACTCCCAAGCTGTTGCTCTGAGTGGCAAGAGTTCGTGCCCTGGCCTGCCTGGGCTGCGGGGAGGGAGGGGCTGACTGGGGTGGGCTCAGTCTGAGGAGAGCAGGATGGAGCCTCATGGGGCCTGGCTGAGGTGAGCTGATGGGTGTCTCTGCCTTTTGGGAGATCAGCCCTCCTTTAGGGGGTGGGAGTGGGTGGGCAATGGCCCAGGCTGCCTTGGGACCCTGTGAGTGAATGCTGGTGTTGGTGCTTCATGAGCAGCAAGCCCCTGTGCACCTCTGGGCCGTGCTGGCCCCTCCCCAGGTGCCACCCTGAGAACACCCTGGACTCCAGGTAGCACTGCCCACGTGGTGTGGGGGACCTCAAGCACCAGCACCAGCCATGGGCTGCGGGCAGGCATAGGGACCGTGGGGTTGGGGGGGTCTGGCTGGCAGGAACCAGGCATGGACTGAGCAGTCATTCCAGCAGCCCCCACCCAGCCCTGGCACAGGCCGACAGGGGGCCTTGGGTGGGGAGACGCTGACC
Source organism: Vicugna pacos (assembly GCF_048564905.1). NCBI lineage: Eukaryota > Metazoa > Chordata > Mammalia > Artiodactyla > Camelidae > Vicugna > Vicugna pacos. The sequence continues at coordinate 2,631,928 of NC_132990.1, forward strand.
CAGCCCCAGCGTAATCTGAGACCGGAAGGGGGTGCTCAGGGGCGCGTGTCTGGACCAATCCTCTTACACCCTGGCCTAAGCTGCCTGCTGGAAGCCCTGCAGGCATCTGTTTTGTCACACTCACGGTGACCTTGGGGGTCAGCAGATAGAAAGCCGAGGCCCAAGAGGTGAGCTTGTTGCAGGGCCCCCAGTCCAGGCATCCCAGGGGCTGGACTTCAGTCCAGGCCACACTCTTGGAGGCCACCACACTGGCCTCTGTCTTGGGGCTAAGAATCTTTCTCAATGGGGTTCCCAGAAGAGCAAGATGGGTCATTAGGCAGGCACAGATTTGCCTTCAACTGGCTCAGGCCCTGCCGGCGTGAGTCAGGGGCCGGAATCAGAGCGGTGGGGTCCCTGGGCTGAGAGCTGACTGTCTGCTGCAGGGAGGAAGATGCTCCAGTGAGTTCAGGCAGGGCTGCGGGATCCGCAGGGACCTCCCCTCTCTGCAGAGGTGACTTCTGAGCTGAGGGCTGACAGAGGAGATAGAACTGGCCACTTGGAAACTGAGCAAAGGTGTTCTGGGAGTCAGCAGGGCCAGGAGACACCAGCCCCTATGTGGGCGATTCAAAGAAAAGAGAACTGGATCCGTGTGCAGAGGCTGAGCTCACCTGTAACAGGAGATATGGAAATTAAAGCCTTGCTGGGGTACCACATTTCTCCTAATGCAAAAGCCAATTAGCGTGCTCTGTGGGCAAGGTTACGTTGCTGGTGGAAGTGTAAATTGGTTCAACCTCTCCTGAGGACAATGTGACAAAATTGATTACAACTTCTGACCCAGCAGCTGGTTCAGGGCCGGCCAAGCAGGTGGGCGCATGATACAGCCAAGGGACGGACAGCTGGGACTGCCGTTGGAAAATACTAGAATAGCACAAATTGAAAAAAAAATGGAATTCACCTAAGCAGAAGTCCACTGCTGATAGCCGGTGTACTTTCTTTGAGGTCATTCTTTTATTTGCTGATTTAGCAATTGTTCCTTGAGCCTCCAGGATACATCAAGCTTTCTTGTGCCAGGAGCTCAGCGCTGAGTGTATGAGTCCATGTTTGCTGCAGCAACAGGTGATGGCAAACCCGTTGGCTTTGGATAACGAAGGGTTACCCAGCCTTCCTGCTGGAACCTGATCATTTCCAATCTTTCGGCACCTATAGTAACTATATGAGAGAAACAACTCTAGGTCTAAATCTTTGCTTTCCTCAGGGTAGGTCCTCAAAGTGAATCAGGGTAAGTAAGCGGGAAGCTTTTCCAAGCTGCTTTCCTGAAAGGCTGGCCTGCCGGACTTGCCCACGGCTTGCCTGTCTGCGCCCCTCCGCCAGCACTGGGCCTTAGTATTAAACTGGGCCCGCTCATCTCCACGTGCAGATGCCCATTTGTCTCACTTGCCTAGCGACAGTTCCCAGTGAGACGAAACTGTGGCTCTACACATTCTGTGACCTTCTGTGCTTGTCTGAGCCCGTCTTCTGTTCCCTTTTCTTTTGGGACTCTGGTCTTTTCCACTCAGATTGAACACATAATGACTCAAATGAGCTTTTGCGTATTAATGATACCTTATTTTTCATATCTGCTTTGAGTCTTTTTCCTCAAGGAAATGCCTGCCTTTCAATCTTGTTTCTTGATATTTTAAAATTTAGCCAGTTTTAGCTTTCCTTGGAAAATCTCCCTCCCCGCCCTCCCCGCCTCCCATTGCTCTTGTGCCCGGAAGTCTGCACACACGCCTGTTGAATGTTCATGGAATGCTCTCTCTGGCTGGGACGAGAACTTGTACAACTTTTGAACCTGTAGATCTGGTTCTGAGGCCTGCTCACTGTGTGCCCTTGGGTGGCTCCCCTTCCCTCTCTGGGTTAAGAGACCTGCTTTGGTCTCGCTGGTGTGTGCGCTGGCCTCCGCCCCTCAGCGTCAGGCCCAAGGCACCTCTTCCCCGCCACTCCCATCGCAGCCCTCACATCCTCAGAGACACAGACCAGAACCATGTCACACCCCACACAGCACATGCTGCCCTGTCACATCCTTATCCTGTGGGCTCCAGGGCTCGGCCCCTGCCTGGATGCCCCTGTGATGCTGCTGCAGAAATCTCCCCAGGGCCCGAGGCTGCCTGCAGGACCCTGCTGATGTCCTGTGGGTGCCAGTCATATTTCAGATCTTTATTCAAAAGCAGAGTATGCTTCTGGTCCTTGGTGCCAAATTATCTTGCAAAATGGCAATTCTGTCTCTAAGATCAATAAGGATTTGTTAATCAAGGGGTCACTGCTGTGGTTTATTGATCAGTGACTTCATTCCTGGATGCACGTCACATAAAACCTTCTAGAAAAACATGCTGCAGCCTGATGGCCCCAGAGGCTGTGATCCACTCCCTTGGCAGGTATGTGCAGAGTGCTGACTCCAGGAGGGCGGAGCTAACATTTAATGAGCACCTACTGTGTGCCCTCCCATTCCCCCTTGCATGGCCTGATGAGGCGAGCCATTTAACAGATGAGCAAACTGAGGCCATGAGGGTAAGAAGTGTGCCTGGGGCTTCCGGGGGATTTGGTGCAGCCCTTCAAAGGGGGAGCCAAGCCTGCTTCCCCAAGGTCAAGATCAGAGTGTAGGTGGGATGCTTTCCCCTTATTTCGGAACAAGCCTTCCCACACCTAGTCCTCGGACCCGTGGGAGGCACACGCCCAGTCTGGCCCATCAAAGCGTTCTAGCCCTGTCCACTGGGGTGGTTCAGGGATGGGCGCATGACCTGCCAACTAAAGATGTTCCCTCCCAGGGCTTTTCTAGGGCTGTGGAGGGAGAAGCTGGGAATGTTGACGTGGAGCTGCTGGTGGCCAAGGGTGGCTCCTTCAGGACAGGTCAGACTGCGCATGAAGCCACCAGAGAAGGAAGCACAGCTGAGAGACAGGCGGTGCCTCCTCACGTGATGCGGTCCTGTCCACTGTGTACACTGGGCCGGGCCCACAACAGGCCCAGCAGGTGCTGGATGGTGTATTACATCACCCAGGCACCTCTTCATTCTGAGCGAACAGGCATTGCAGTTCAAACTGCGTCTGCTGGAAAACCCCAAGTCAAGCAGGCCGAGCTTCCAGCCAGTGGAAGAAGCCTCTTCTGCATCACACGGAGAGTGGCGTGGCGGCCCGAGCTCTCACGGAGGCTGACAGGGCCCACTGCGTGTAAAATGGAAACTCTGGGTGGGAGAGACCCCTGTGAACCCTGGGCCTAAGTCAGCTACCCCACCTGGCAGGACAACCCATCAAGGCCACGCGTCAGAACCTGCCCTGGACAGTGGCGTGGGCTCTGGTCCAAGGACCTGTGGGGCGGGCGCCAAGGCCTGTGACACCTGGCTCCCCCTGCTCCTTCTCTCTGCTCTGTCCACACGAGCCCACGTGTCTGCTCCCCCACCGGCTGGCTCGGTGGTCCTGAGCAGGTCGCCAAGACCTCAAACCTGTGGGTTCTCCTGTGGAAATGGGGTTTGGATGGCTCTCCTGAAGCAGGGGCCATTCCTCTCTCCATGGACAGGTCACACCAGCAAGGAGACAGGTGGCAGGGCAGGAGGTGGCCAGAGTCCAAGATGGCTATCAGGTTTCCATCCTAATGGGCTGCTGGAACCCCTGGGGATTTCTTTAGTGATTGTCTCACAACCCTGGGAGCTGGGCGTCACCACTTCTCTGTAACCAACAAGGAAACTGGAGTTCAGAGAAATTAATTAATGGGTTGAAGGTCAGTGGGTGGTGCTAGGATCTGAACTGGATCCATGCCTCCAGACCCGTGGTGGATCAGTGCGCCCCCTTTCCCAAAGACATAGGCCAGACATTAGGTGCAGCCGTCTCTTGTTGAAGTGCAGAAAAGAGCACAAAAGCAGAAGTACCACTGCTAACATTTTGGTGTGTTCCCTTCTGGTTTTTCTCCTGTGCATTGTCACTTCAAATTTTCTGTAATCACTTCCTGTGCCATTGTAACACTCCCTGAAGAGCATTCAGAGTTCTTCATCAAATTTGATTATGTAGGAATAAGAGTTTACTGAACCTTTTTCCAATTGCTGAAAATTTAGGTTATTCCTAATGCTTATCATAAACAACCCTTCAGTGAACATCTTCACACACCACTGTCTGCATAGCTGGTCACTTCATTTGTATAAATTCCCCCAAAGGGAATTACTGACTTAAAGGGTATAAACACTTCTTTAGACTCTTGCTCCAACCGCGAATTACTTTCAGGAAGCCTGTGCCAGTCTGCCCCGTGAATCCATCTGGGCAGCAGGACGAGACAGAGGCAGTGAATCCATGGTGAGTGAGGGCTGGCGTGAGCCCAAGAGGAGAACATAGCCCGGAGTCTGGGGCCTCTTGCTCGGGGCAGGGGCTGCTGTGGAGGGCAGACGAGGTTGGGCCCGAGGTCAAGCTAGAATTGAAGGAGGGCCCTGACCCCTTGGCCTGTCCATTAAGATGAAGCCCCTAAGAGAAAGGAATTTAGAGTTGGGGGGACAGAGTTGAGGCTGAGACTGGGCGGAGCATCCATTCAGCAAAAAGAAACCACAGTGGATACTTTCAACACAGGGAATTTGATACCAGGGGTTAAATGCCAGATGCTGGCAGGCTGAGCAATCATAATAGGGGCTCTGCTCCCACTGGAACCCAGACAGCGGTGAACACGGCATAGGGACAGAAGGAAGATGTGGAGCATGGAGGGACAGCCACCCCAAGGGATGCTCAGCCTGGGGGACTGGGAGTGTGTGTGTGTGTAGGGGGAGCTGCTGGGCACTGGCTACTCCCTTGGAGGGGAGCAGAGCCATGTGACGGATGGAGAGCCCTCTGTACCCCCTCCCAGCACCTCCACTGGCAATGCCTCCCTGAAGCCAGAGGCCGGCTGGGAGAGCTGGGGCGCAGACCTGGCCCCAGTGCTGTCAGGGGCTGAGTGAGGGGTGAGTTGGGTCATGGGTGTGTGACAGTAGAGCCAGCAGATCTGGAGCTCCAGGGGCCACGTGGAGAAAGGTGTTATGAGAGGATATAAGAGAGCGGGCATCATGGGGTATGTGCGCGCTTGCCCGAGGACCGGCCCCTGGAGCCAGCGAAAGTCGATGGGCAGGCTCTGGCCACGAAGGCCTGAAAAGGCTGGATGGCAGCAGTCACGGGCCGAGAGGCAGCTCACAGTGGAGTGTAGGCAGGTAAGCTGGCCTGGTTCATCTCCAGGCCCACTGCCTGCAGCCGACAAACTCAGGTAAGTCTCTTCGCCTCTCTGCTGCTTCCCATCTGATAAGGAGGCCCTCTAGGCCAGTGTAGGGCAAGGTGAGAATTTTTGCGAAGACTTAGCTCAGCACCGGGGATTATCATCATTATCATTATTTCAGCAGCATGACTTACTTGGGGCCCTACCACCCAGTGGGCTCAGGGACCCACCCCCGTTTTGGACAGCTATCAGTTACTCAAGATCCCTGGATCAAATTCCTGGGGCTTTAGGAGAAGATGGACACGTGGCAAATGGCCTGTGTTTTCTTCTGCCCATCTCCATATTTCGTGACCCATGCAGATCTTTACAGCCACTTGGCCCTTCTGTTTGCAGACCAAGTTGAATCCTGCTCTGAGACACTAAAAGAAGGCTCACTCAGCGGGTCTCAGGTGGTGGACACTGGCATCAACTCTTGCAAGCAACTGCAGGAGGTCACACCCCATCTATTTCTTTTTTTTTTTAATTGAAGTGTAGTCAGTTTACAATGTTGTGTCAATTTCTGGTGTACAGCACAATGCTTCAGTCGTACATGAATATACATACGTTCATTTTCATATTCTTTTTTGCTGTAGGCTACTACAAGGTATTGAATATAGTTCCCTGTGCTGTACAGTATGAACTTGTTTATCTATTTTATGTATTCCAGTCAGTATCTGCAAATCTTGAACTCCCAGTTTATCCCTTCCCACCCTCTTCCTGCCTGGTAACCATAAGTTTGTTTTCTGTGTCTGTGAGTCTGTTTCTGTTTTATATATAAGATCATTTATCTCTTTTTTTAATATTCCACATATGAGTGATATCATATAGTATTTTTCTTTCTCTTTCTGGCTTACTTCACTTAGAATAACATTCTCCAGTGCCATCCATGTTGCTGCAAGTGACATTATTTTATCATTTTTTATGGCTAAGTAGTATTCCAACCATTTCTAAAAGTTGTGTCCATTAAAAAAAAAATTCCTGGGGCCAGGGGCTGAGCTGTGCAGTTTAAGAGTTGTCCCTAGGGGGAGACTGGAGGCTGACAGCATCCCCCACACCTGGCAGCAGGCCTGCTTCAGCAGGGTCCTGGGCAGAGGATTTCAAATACCTGCACATCCCAGGACATCTGAGAGCTAAAACTGAGTTCTCTGGACTGAATAAGCTAGCTTCTAGCATGAGCCTGAGTAAAATTAGATAGTAACTCTCTGAATAGGAAAAAAAGATTTGAATCATTATTTGGTTATTTGATGCAAGCCTGCTGAGAGCCTCCTGAATGACAGCTGCAGGTGAAAAGACATGTGCTTGTCACAGGGCAAGGGGCATCATGGGAGTCACACTTGGGTAGTGACACGTGAATGACTTAAAAAAGTTTTTGTTTCTACTTTTTCTGTCTTATAAAATTTATATAATGAGGACTTGCTCTTAAAAAACAAAATGTATATCTCTACAACGGAATATTATTCAGCCACAAAAGGAGTGAGGTCCTGATGTTTTCCACAACGTGGATGACATAAAATGTTAGACTGAGTGAAAGAAGCCAGTCACAAAAGACCACACGTTGTATGATCTCATTTACATGCAATGTCGAGAATCAACAAATCTGTAGAGACAGAAAGTAGATTACTGCTAGCCTGGGGCTGAGAGAGAGGGCATGTGGAGTGACTGCTAATGGGCATGGGTTTCTTTTTAGGGTGATGAAAATGTTCTGGAATTAGACAGTGGTGATGATCACACAATTCTGTGAATATACCAAAAAAACCCACTGAACTGTACACTAAATGAATTTTATGGGATGTAACTTATATTCCAATGAAGCTGTGATTTAAAAAGCAATACATTTCCCAATTTGGGAGTAAAGGAAATGTTACATCATCTTATTATAAAAGAAGAAGAAAAAAATTGTCTTACAACATTTCTTGGCCCCCACTGGATGGGGAGACTTCCTCAAGAGGCTGGAGCCTCGAGGGCCCAGTCATTTGCCCTCCCAGTAGCAGGAACCTCCATTGCCTTCAGGTCCCTGGGAGGCCTGCCCTGCCCCTATCACCCCAGGACACCCCTGCTGTGTCCTGCTCTGGTCTCCTGGTACAGTCCCGCCACCATTTGCCCCTGCCCTTTTATGGGACCTAGGCTCTCTGCTGTCTCACTCGCTCCTGGGTTGGGTCCCACATAGTTGTCGAGACTAGATGTGACCAACAGACTGGCCTCCGGCTGCCTGAGTCCACTCAGAGACAGACACCCCAAAAATACCTCTTGACTAGGCTCCCTGGGGGGAAGGCTAGACCCTGACCTTCCTACCGGTGAGTTGTTCTGGGGACTGATTTGAGCAGAGGTAGAGGACAGGCTCTCTCTCCCTTCCTTCCTGCCTCCGTGAGCATTTGTTGAACACCATCTGTGCGCTGAACATTAGATCAATCTCATGGATGTGCAAACTGTCACCTGTTCACTAGCTGCTTAGCTGTGTACTCCAATGGTCATGGGTCAGCAGAGAGTGAGCTCCCTATCATGAGAGGCATGTAAGCAGGGCTGCATGAAACTGCCCCTAAGGGCTCAGAGAGCACATAGCACTCAGTCAGCGACAGGTTTTCCCAATCCCCCAGCACCTGGGCTGCCCCTGCAATGTGTGGGGCTACTGCTCCCATTTTGTGCACATATGCCAGCTGCGGGTGGGCAGCAGCCTGCAGGCAATGATGTGAATAGCCAGTGGTCTCCCCCATCACCAGGCAGGCGTGATCCCCACATGCCATCAGTGTGTCCCACGGAGACCAGACTGGCTTGCGTGTATCTGTCTGGAACATGCTTAGTTCCATCCTTTCTCAGTTTTCCCTTGGACAGGCCTATGCATGTCCATCACGGACAGGCTTGAAACTCAGGGTGTCTTCCTGGACTGACCAAGTCTTGAAGGAACCGGCAGCCTTTTTAGGTGGACAAACCAGGATGGCCAAGCCAGTTCTTGTAGGGGGGATAACAGACCGTCCATGACCAGCAGCCCCGAGGGGCATATTTCAAAGATCCTCAGGGGCCAGCAGTGCAGCCTAGAGGGGGAGCATGAAGGCCGCAGTGGGCCTGCGCGGCCCCGAGGTCCGGCCCGCAGGTGGCCGAGCGAGCCCGAGGCCAGGTGGGCGTGCCAGGCCCCGCCCCGCCGCGCCGGCCGGGGGCGGGCAGCCGAATGCCCCGCCCTCCTCGCGCGCCGGGTCGGAGCCGGTGCGGGAGCGCAGCCGCGAGGAGCCGAAGCAGCACGCGGGAGCGCGGCCTCGCAGCTGGCCGGCCCCAGCGAGCAACGCCGAGGGTGACCCGGCCCCAAAGCGCCGACCCTGGCCCTGAGAGCGACCCTGGACCCAGCGCGGACTCCGGGCCGGAGCGCGGATCCCGGCCCTGAGCGCGGCCTCGCCCGCCCCGGCCGCCCGGCCGCGGGCATGGACGGCGCCGGTTCACCCTGTGAGTGCCGAGCCCCCCGCCTGCCGCCTTTGTGTGCGCGCCGCGCGGCCGCAGCCCCCTCCCCGCGCGTCCCTCCTGCGCCCCCGGCCGCGTCCTTTGTGGAGCCGCCGCCTGTCCAGTACCTCCCGCTCCCCCAACCTCCTTGTTCCCTCTGCGGCCCTGGGCTGAGCAGAGCACGGCACCCGCAACCCCCCAACCCAGGCCTCCCAGTCCCATCTGCACCCCCACCCCCCTACCTCCCAGGAACATCCCGGTAGGCCCCCTTCGCCGGGGCAGGGCAGGGCACAGGTGCCCCTTTCCCCAGCCTCCTGTTCCCTCTGCAGGCTCCCCCGGGGTCCCCAGGGACAGCCCAGCAGGCCCCCTCCCTCCCAGCCGGCTCTCCCGGTCTTGTCTGTAGTCCCCTCCGCAGGGATAGCCCCGCAGGCCCCTCCGCGGCCGGGGCAGGCAGGGCGGGGGTCCCGGGGCGGCGCTGTCTCATCCCACGGCTCGGGCAGGTGCGGCGAGGCCAGCGCTCACACGGGCCTGCTTGTCCTTGCCCGCAGAGATGGACGGCGATGGCGGCCGCCGAGACGCCCCCGGCGCACTGATGGAGGCCGGGCGCGGTGCGGGGCCCGCGGGCATGGCGGAGCCGGCGGCGGTGCCGCGGGCGCGGGCGGCGCGGCCCGGGCCCCAGCGCTTCCTGCGGCGCAGCGTGGTGGAGTCGGATCAGGAGGAGCCGCCGGGCCTGGAGGCGGCCGAGGCGCCGGGGGCGCAGCCCCCGCAGCCGCTGCAGCGCAGGGTGCTCCTGCTCTGCAAGACGCGCCGCCTCATCGCAGAGCGCGCTCGCGGCCGCCCGGCCGCCCCCGCTCCTGCCGCTCCTGCCGCGTCGCCGGGCGCCCTTGCTGATCCCGGCCCCGAGCCCGCGGGCTCGCAGGAGCCTGGCCCGGACCCGGTGCCCGCGCCCGCCCCCGACGGCGGTCCCCGGGAGGAGGAGGCAGCGTCTGCGAGGAAGGAGGACGCGGAGGCGCCCGAGGTGAGGCCCGAGCTCGGGCGCGCACGCCGGGAGGAGCCCGAGGAGGAGGAGGACGACGAGGACGACCTCAAGGCTGTGGCCACCTCCCTGGACGGCCGCTTCCTCAAGTTCGACATTGAACTTGGCCGCGGCTCCTTCAAGACAGTCTACAAGGGGCTGGACACGGAGACCTGGGTGGAGGTGGCCTGGTGCGAGCTGCAGGTGAGGGGCGTGCTGGCTGCAGGTGGGTGGTGGGCAAATGCGCTCTGCCCAGGGCCATGCCTGGCCTTAGGCGGCCGTGTGTGTCACCCTCGGTGTAGGGGGCTGGTTGTGCTGGCGATCTGTATGGTGAAGGTTGGGGGATGGAGGCTGGACCTCCCGGCGTGTGGTATCTAAGGGTGACACAGGGTGGGCCAGTGCTGGAGAGTGGGCGCGTGGAGGGCGTGTCTATAGTGCTGCTCCGTCTTTACTCCTAATTCTGGGCCGTACTGACGCAGGCTGTCTGGATCGGCTGTGTATTTGCAGAAGCAGTGGTGGGGCTGCAGGCCCCCTGTCCAGGTGCGCACAGGGCGGTTTGGGGGACTCTGAGCTGCTCTTAAATGAGCACCTTCCTGTGTCCTGCAGGGTGTAGATGCCCCAGATGGGGATATCAGAGGGGCTTCTTCTGACCTGGGGTCTGTTTAAGGTGAGCCTGGTGGGCCCTGGGGCCTGTGGGCAGAGCCTGGAAGTATTGTCACTGGCTTCTTGGTGCTCCCAGATCCTGTTCGTTCACAAAATGAATGTGAGAGCAGTCTTAAAACCAAGTCGTGCAAAATGCAGGTGGGGTTTTGTTTGTATTCTTTTGTTTTGTTTTCATGGATGCAGAGGCTCTGGACATGCATTTTTCATAACCTTGCCCTCACGTTGACTGTGTCAGCCCTAGCCCTGGAAGATTATATAAACGGTAACTCAAGCTGCCCTGGGCCAGCCACGGGGCAGTGCCTGTCTCAGTGGGTGTTTACGAGCCCTCACTTGTCTGGGGGGACAGCTGTCAGGCACGGGGCTGGCCTGTGCAAGAGCTGGCTGTGCGGATGTAAGCCTGCCTCAGCACCCTGTAAAGTTAGCTGGGCTCTTCCAGTCCTGACGCAGGCCGCCTGCCACACTGCAGGCAGTCTGCCTTTCTGGCTCAGAAAGGGGATTTGGTTGCTTTGTCCTCTGGGCTTCTGCAGGCTGGCCTGTGTGTGTGTGTGTGTGCATGTGCGAGCTGGACGAATTCATCTGGTGTCCACCTGTCCTCAGCCTTTCTCCCAAGACAGAGTTCCAGAGACCACCCTTCCCCACTGTTCCTTGGTTCTGCTGTGGAAATACGGACTTTTCATGGTGGGTCCAGTGAACTGTTGAGTCCCTCAGGAGGGCCCGAGCTCCCCTCCCTCACAGCGGCAGGTTCGGGCCCTGCTGAGGGCTGGCCTTGGGGTCCTGGGGTGTGCGGGGACCGCATGGGAGTGAGCTGGGCATCACTGCAGCGTGTGAACACAGAGGACCCAGAAAGGGAAGACCAGAGAGGGAGGAGGGGTTCCTAATTCTACAGCGTGGCCATGTGCCTTCCCTCCCCACTTTCTTGCTCTTGCCAAGTGACCTAGTGTGGCACTGCTGGCACCCACTGAGGCTCTGCCGCGGAATGCCCCTGCAGGGTGGAGGGTGGGAGTCGGGGTGCTGCAGGAGGCGGGAGCTGGGTTAGACCTGAGCAGCAGAGCCCAGCTGATCTGGTTGAGGCATTGCAGGCTCATGTGACCCTCGGAGGAGGCTGTTCATCCCCACTCCCTTTAAGGCAAGACAGGTTGTTCTGCCCCCGGGTCCCTAAGCAGAGTGGCACCAGAGCGGAGCCTGGCTGCTGTCCAGGGGGCTTCTAGTCCTGAACTCTGGGTAGGAGTGGGAAGGTGGGAGCTGGCTTCTAATCTGTCTGGTTATGTTTCTTATACAGTAGTTACCGGGGGCCCCAAGCCAGCCAGGAAGCCGTTCTGATGTGCAGCATTTAGGGTCAGTTGCCTTTTGCTGGGCAGGTCTGAGAGGGTTTTACCCCAGAAGGACCCAGCTTAGGACAGCAGCTAAGAGCCTGCTGTGTAGCATCCTCCTCCTCACCAAACGGGAGGCTGTCGTTTCCCCTGTTTTATTGTTGAGAACCTTCCAAGGTCACCTGCGAGGATGTAGATGGCAGAGGGGGATTGCAGCATGATGGGAGGAGGCCACCAGCCTGGCGTGACTGTCCTTAGGAGAGGAGATGAAGGTGGAGAGCAGGGCACCACGTTGGGCCTCTTGGACCACCAGGAAGGGCAACAGGTGGCTTGCTGGCTTTGTGCCGGGGAAGGGGGTTTCCTAGTGCACAGTGTGGAGACCTTCAGCCTCCACCCAGCCCCCAGAATTCCCAGGCATCGGGGCTCCCAGTGGAGGACGAGTTGACAGGAGTATTGCCTTCGGTGCAAGGAGCTTTGCAGGATTCCTCCTGCCGTCTGACCCCCACCCTCTCTTCCCCAACCTCCAGAAGCCCCTCAGCCGGCAGGTTTGGAATGCCCTGAAAATCGACCTTCCAAAGTCTGTTTCCTCCTCCGACCCTTGGGACCATAGGGGGTTGTCAGCACCCGCAGGCCTGCCCCAGAACTGTGACAGTGTCACTCGCTTGCTTGTTCCAGGGTTCCCTGCCAAGGGAAGGAAAGGCCGCATTTTTGGACCTAATAAGTCCGGCTTGGAGAATGTGAGGTCCCTGACTTCTAATTTCCTTACATAATTTAGTGTTGAAAGAGCTTTGCAGAAAGAGCTGTATGTGTTCATATCACAGCCAAGGGCAGCGAGGTGTTTCCACGTCCTGAATTCTCCAGACGTTCAAAGCTGACATTGATTCTTTGGGGGGAAGCCATTTTAAAGTATTACCTTCCCTTCTGTTTCCTTTTGAATGAACCATTTATTTCTGGCACCAGAGCACGTTACAGTGGCAACAGGGGAGTGCGAACACACCCAGATCCACTGCATTCACCCTGGCTCACGTTTCCCTTGTCCCCACGGCCAGCTCCCGCCCCTCACAGACCCCATCCTGTCCCCATGAAATAGCTGGGGGCTCCTGGTCGGCTCTGGGCTGCCTGGGTGGGGAGCGGGGGAGGTCTGGGCCACCAGCCCTGCCCCAGGTGGCTCAGGGCACCCTCTTTCACCTGCTGATGCCTCTGAGCCGAAGGCGTGGGTCTCCGAGTAGAGAAAATGCAGCCAACCCGGATCCCGGCCAGTGTCCAGGAGCCTCGTCGGAGGCAGCCTTGTTGGCTCCTCCTGACCACCTGCTTCTCCTCTGTCTTCCTCGGAGCTTGGAGAGAGCCTTGGTTTTTAGCCTCCTTGGTCAGTGCTGCCCCCTCCCATCAGCAGTCCCCTGCCTTCAAGGGAGACCGGATCTCAGCTCCTCTGTGCTACCCCCTCCTCACCGAAGACTGCTGTGAGCGGCTGTTGCAAGGCTGGGCACTGCCTCTTGGGGGATTCCACTCAGAATTCGTGTTTCCCACACTATGTCCTGGCCTGTGCCCAGTGTGGGGGTCATTTTGCCTCAGGGAGGTACAAGTCCTTGTCCCTTTGTCTGGAGTACTTGCAGGGCCTTCGCAGGGGTATGAAAGTCCTAAAGAGGTACCATGGGGCCGGAGCCCCGGCCAGCCAGGGACAGGTGTCTGGCTCCCCCAGGTGCCGTGATGACTGTCCTCCTGCGGCTCTGCACTGCCCAGAGGTGACTGGGCCCCCATGGGGGCGGCCATGGCCTTGTGCTCCAGGCCAGAGCGGGGCTTGTGGGTGTGGGGATCACAGACCTGATGATGTGTGACCTGCTGGCATCTCCTTTGTGTGGCCACTGAGGACCCATGTGTTCCCAACTCAGCTCACCCCAGCCGGACCTCTGTGTCTCATTCACCCGCCTGTGTTCTCTTAATGCCCGTAGGGGCTTGTTGTGTGCGGCCATGCTAAACGTGCTGGTCCCCTCGCTGTCCTCCGAGGATGGCCAGGTCCACCTGCTGTTGATGTGCCTTGGCACCTCTCCCATGGCTGTGGGTGCCCCATTTGTCCTGGGTGCTGAGCTGGCACACCTGCCCATCCAGGTGTACCATCGCCTCTCATAGACAGGTCCTGCCATGCGGGGCAGCCCCAGGCCTGGGGTTGAGAGTTCCCTCCCATAGCATCATCATGTCGGAGGCTCAACTGCTGGCCTCGTCTGCTTTCAGAGGAGCCACAGGCAGCCCGATCCGGCTGAGGCGGGGAGAGGAGGGGCTCTGCGGAGAGGACGGTGCTTGTCTGCTGGACTAGGCTGCTTAGAAAGGGCTCGACTCAGTTTGCCTGGTGGTCACCCTCCTCTTTATTTTTATTTTTAAAAATCTGCTCAGAGCTTAATGTTGTCGGCAGAGGTGTAATTTGAAAGCAGTTGGGAGTCAACGCTGAGCTGACTTTCTCAAATGATACTTCCTATGCCGCCCTGACCACGGTTCTGGTTTGGCTGGCGAGCAAGGCCATTGCCAGCTGCCGCAGAGGCCTGTGAAGACGGGGCTTTCCTGACCTCCCCACCGGTGCAGAAGTGCGGGTGTCCAGAGCCCAGAGGCCCCTCCCCTGCCCCCAAGTGATGCTGGTGAGGTGAGTGTGGTCAGCAGTGATGGGCAAGCGGCTCGAGCTGTGGGTCACTTCTGTGGGCACACTGGGCATTGCAGCTTGTTCCTTCTTGGAAGCAGGTGCTCCTGTGGCTGCGTGTGTGCCTCTCCAGGAGGCTCTGGCATGTGAGGGTTCCAGGTGAAGCCTGATTCAGGCCTAAATTGTCCCGTGACCTGGACCCCAGAGGAGGGATCCCCAGACGGTCTAACTTGGGTGGACGGCTAGTGGGCATCTCCCGACATCCCATGCCACTTCTAGATGGTGGCTGGGGTATCACTCTGAGTTGGGTGAAACTTTGCTGGTGGACTGTTAGCCAGCATGTGATGGTGGCAGGAAAAAGAAGTGCCAAGAGGAGGGCAGAGAGTGGATGTTCCAGTGCTGGGTCTTGTGCCCAGGCTCAGCAGTGCAGGCCAGTGTGGTTTATTGGCTCACGAGGCATTTTTTGAGCATGTGTCCAGGTTTCAGCCCTGGGGTACCACAGCGAGCAGGACGGTCATGGTGGGAGAGCCGGGTTCTCACAGAAGAGGGATGTTTGCCAGAAGCCTGCAAGGAGGCAAGGGAGTGAGACTGGGGAGAGACTGTCCTTCAGTCCTGGGCTGGCTGGACCTGCTGGGTGCCTGCCACTCGCCTTCCAGCATGGCTGGGACTAGCAGCCCCCTGCCTGGTCGTAGGCATCTCTTGGGGCCAGTGCCTTGGGCTGGCTTTAGGCTGGAACTGGATGACGCCCAATGTGACAGCGCAGAGCTCCAGGTCACTACTTTGATGGAGGGGAGCTTGACCTAGTCCTGCAGGCTGCAGCCTTGGGTCTTTTTTGTGGTCTGTGTTGGCTGAATGGCAAGGTGGGTGCCAGCGTCTGCCTGATGTGGTACGAAGGGGTGTCGGGAGCCTCGCAGCCAGGCTGGGCACCTTGCCCATTGCATACAGACACTGGGAGCAGGGTGCCCCGCTGCGTTCAGACCCCAGCCCTGCAGCTTCCCAGCAGGGAGGCCATAGGGAGGGCATCTGCCTTTGAGAACCTCAGTTTACCCGTTTGTGCATTGGGGATAGTGCCGGCCGACGTTCACAGGGCCATGGGGAGTGTTGAGAAGTACGTCCAGCACTGAGCATAGAGCAGGCACTCAGAGTTAAGCCTCTTTTCACCCCACACTCACTGCTTCCTGCAGCTTTAAGAAGCAGGGATTGAAGCGGAGAGCCAGCCGAACCTGGGGGAGCAGGGAGGCCTGCCTACGGCTGGAGGCGGGTCCCTGGGGTGGCGCTGGGGCCCCAGGCAGATTGAGGGCCTGTGCACCTCTGCCTGAGCACCTGGCTGCTGCTGCTTTATTGTCTGAGCTGCAGATAAGGACGGGGTGTGAACGCAGCAGCTGGAATCTCTAAGAAGCAGATTAGGATCTGCCTCTGGACACAGACGATCCAAAGGCTGTGTTTTGGGTGGAGAGTCCCCCCACCCTCCCCGCCCTCACCCCGTGAGACTGCAGAAGCCTGTCCAAGGTTGGCAGCCTGAGTCAGCTGCAGGGTTTCTTGCTTCAAATAGTTTTCAAATCCGGTTCTACTCCCAGGAGGCTGGAAATCTAAGATTTCCTGGACTGCTTGATTACTACCTCCAATTTATGTCAGCTCTCTTTAAATATATGGTAAAGTTTTTGGAAAAGAATAAAAGAAAAGAGGTCAAGGCAGTGTGGTTAAGAGAAACAGATCAATGGAACAGAATAGAGAGCCTTGAAACAGATCCACCTGAATATATGGTCAACTGACCTTTGACAAAGAAGCAAAGGCAATAAATGGAGAAAGATGGTCATTTCCCCAAATGGTGCTGGAACAGCTGGACATCCACATGCAGAAAAATGAATCTGGACACAGACCTTATACTTTTCATGAAAATTAACTTTAAATAGATCATAGACCTAAATGTAAAATGCAAAACTGTACATCCCCTAGAAGAAAACATAAGAGAAAACCAAGGTGACCTTGGGCTTGGCAGTGACTTTTTGGATACAACACGAGAGATGTGATCTATGGAGGAATAACTTTATAAGTTCAACTTCATTAAAATGAAAAACTTCTCTGCAAAGGCCTATAAGTGAATGAGAAGACCAGATGCAGACTGGGAGGAAATCTTTACCAAACACATACCTGACAAAGGAGTATTACCCAGAATATATCAAGAACTCTTAAAACTCGACAGTAAGAAACCAAACAACCACATTAAAAAAAATGGGCCAAAGACCTTTTCTGTGGGTCAGGGAAGGGGGACACAGAATCACGGCCCCCTCCTTGTCTCTGCTTTTTTTTTTTTGTATATATATAAATTTTTAATTGAAGTATAGTCAGTTTACAATGTTGTGTCAATTTCTGGTGCACAGCACAATGCTTCAGTCATACATGAACCTACATATATTCATTTCATATTCTTTTTCACCATAAGCTACTACAAGATATTGACTATAGTTCCCTGTGCTGTACAGTATAAACTTGTTGTTTATCTATTGACCTTGGCTTCTTGAACAGAGGAAAGCACGTGGAGGGGGAAAAGTGGTCCAAAGACCTTAACAGATATCTCATCAGAGAAGATACACAGATGGCAAAAAGCACATGAACAGACACTCCGCATCATATTTCATTAGGGAAAGGCAAATTAAAACAATGAGATACTACTACACACCTATTAGAATGGTTAAACACCAAATGCTGACAAGGATGTGGAGCACCAGGAACTCTCGTTCTTTACTGGTGGGAATGCAAAATGGTACAGCCACTCTGGAAGACAATATGGCAACATCTTGCAAGCTAAACATATTCTTTTATTGGGAAGATGTTAATTATTTCTATTTATTTATTTATCATTATTTAATGTAGGTGCTGGGGATTGAACCCAGGACCTTGTGCATGCCCAGCACGCACTCTGCCACTGAGCTACACCCTCCCCCCAAAACATATTCTTACCATAAGATTTAGCAGTCATGCTCCTTGGTATTTATCTGAATAAGTTGAAAACTTACGTCTGCACAAAAACCTGCCCACTGATGTTTATAGTAGCTTTTATTCATAGTTGCCAAAACCTGGAAGCAGTCCTTCAGTAGCTGAACAGATAAATAAACTGTAGTACATCCAGACAATGGGATTCAGCACGAAAAAGAAATGAAGTTTCAAACAATGAAAAGATACGGAGGAACCTTAAACGCATATTACCGAGTGAAAGATACCAATTTAAAAAGACTGCATACTGTATGATTCCAACTCTGTGACTTTGCGGAAAAGGCAAAACTATGGAGACTGTGAAAAGGTTGCCAGGGGTTGGGGGGAAAATTTAGGGCAGTGAAACTATAGTTATGGATACACGTCATTATAAATTTGTTCAAACTCATAGAATGTGCAACACCCAGACAGCCATAATGTAAACCATAGACTTTGGTTAGTAATAATATATTAATATTGGTGCATCAGTTTTAATAAAACGCCACACCAATGCAAGATGTTAATAACAGGGGAAACTGGGAGTGAGGGAGTGCAAGGGAACTCTGCACTTTCTGCTCAGCCTTTCTGTAAACCTAGACCTTCTTTAAAAAAATAGTTAATTAAAAAACAAAACAGTGTAACAGCTACATTAAAGTTTGTGGAAATGAAAGAAAAATTACCCCTAGTCCAAGTGAATATAACTACTTATTATTTTTGCATCTTAACACCCTCAAGTTCTTGTTCCCACACACATATTTGTTTTTAAACTACAGCTGCAATCCTTGGGTATCATAGCTTCTAAAATCTACCTTTTTGCTTCTAGACAGTCTGTGAATGCTACTTACTGGTTTGCAAGGAGAGGCTGTGGTTTGTCTCTGTGCTTGCTGTTCTGGTCCTCATGGAGGGCTTGTCCAGAAAGCTCTGCCCAGCTGTGCTCGGCGGGGAGGAGGCTGCAGGCTGGGCAGTGCATCCCTGGCCATAGAGAGGTGGCCACGGGTCAGGGGCTCCCTGAGCATCTGCTTCTGGGGGCCTCTGTGCTTGGGTGGTCTTCATGCCTTTATGCACATGTCTAGAGAGTCTGGGCAGGTGGTCCCCCTCACACCCCACTTCCCCGAGGACCAGGGCTGGCCAGTTCTTGAGCTGGACATATTTCCCAAGTGTTCAGGAATGTGGGGTCTCTCTCTGGTGGGTCCAGAAATTAAAGATGTCATGGCATGAGCCCTGCCCAGACAAGCCAGTGGAGTAGAGAGGGGTGCTTGGCGGGGCCTGGTACCCACGAGTCCTCTGGTTTGTGCAGGGCCATCCTGGCTTGGCTTCCGGGGGCCTCCTTGGCAGGGAGGTGCCAGCCTGGCTGTCAGCTGGCTGTGGGCAGGATGCAGGCCGGAGGACAGGGAGGACGCTGTGGCATGGTGAGGAATTTCTTCGATGTCTAGATCCACGTGTGAGTTCATGAGGTCCTCAGAACCATGCTGAGAGGTTTTGAGACTGTGTTTTCAGAGATGAGAAGGAGACTTGGGAGGTGGCTCACATCCAAGCTTTCACGGAGACAGCAGCTGGTGGCCTCTCCTCGGGTTGTCATCTTTCACGTGTGTTCAGAAGGCTGCTGTGGAAAGGGGTGCCACTAAGCAGGCTTGGAAAGTGCTGGGCCAAGCACGCATTGCTGTTGTGGGGCTTCGCAGAGCCTTTAAAACACTCGCTGTGTTGTGATGCTGTCGGTGGGTGGGGCGTGGGAGGCCTTGCACGCCTTCCACCTTTTCTTTCATCTTGCAAATGTCTCGTGGGACCTGGATGGGCTCTGGGCAGTGTTGTGTTGGCTGACTGTTGGTAGAAGTGTGCGTGTTACCATGGTGTGCTTTGGCTTTGTTGCAAACACCATGGGGGTTCCTGTCTCACTCATCGGTGGTACTGTTGGCAGCACTTGGATCTAGACATGGAAAGCTGGCCTTGCCCTTGAGACTCCCGGCCTGTCTCAGGCCAGAAGCTGCCCTGGAAGGACCTGTCTTCCTTCCAATGTCGACTTTTCCCCCCAAGCCTCCTGCTTTACTGGCTCTTTGTGTGCTTGCTCAGGAGTGGATAAGCTGGGAAAATTCTCAGCTGCAAGCCAAGTGTGGCTAAGCAATGCAGACCTTTGATCATCCCCAGGGCCTGCCTGGCTTAGCAGTGTCAGCAGGAACAAAGGTGCCCTCCCACTTTCTCAACTACTTTCCTCAGTCACGTTGGATTTGTTCTCAGGCTTGTTGCTTCTTGGTGACAGAAAGGCTGCCATAGCTCCAGGCATCACAACCATAATTTGAAGGCAAGAAGCAAGCAGGTGGTTAGGTGGAGGTTAGGTAGGGTGTCCATATCTTAATCCATAAAGGAAAATGCTTACCAGGAAGCCTCTTTGGTTTTTCTGGTTAGAATGAGGTTGTGTGGTCTCCCTTGGCTACGCAGACATCTGGGAAAGGGCTTTGTAGCATAGATAGGTTATGATTCCCTGGGGCTGGGCACTGTGGGTTTTGTTGGTAGAGAGGGGTGGCAGGCTGTGGGCAGGGAGGTGGGAAGGGGGCACCTGCCTGTGTCTGTCTTGGTTACTTTGTCCCCCCAAGGTCTTGTTGGTGCCCAAGTGCAATGAGGCCCTCCTCTGCCTGGGCCTGGCTTTAGAACAGAACAACCCACATACTCCTGGATGCCTCCAGGGGCTTCCACTTCCTGCTCCTCCACCCTCCCACCTCCAGGCGTCTGGGGCCGGGATCCTGTGACCTCCCAGCTCTCCACCTGCCAGCCCCATCCTCCCTCCTTCCCTCTTTCTCTAGCTTTCTCCTCTCTGCCAGCAATTTAGTTTTCATTTCCCTACGAACTTTTTATTTTGGAAAACTTGGACAGGAAGGATGGGGTTACTAGGGGTTAACATTTTGCCACATTAGCTTTATCTCTGTATCTTTGTGCATGTTTTATTCTGGCCCATTTGCACCTTGCCCTGAATACTTCAGCCCATGTTTTTTATAGGAGAGAGGACATTTTCCTACAAAGCCACAGCTGTGTTACATTCAGATCTAACTTGGATGTTGTCAGCCATGTGTCTGACGTGGACCGTGCCTCCCAGTTGCATTCCTAATGGTTTTCCTGTTTGGATCCAGGATCCAGTCAGTTGGTTCATGCGCTGCATCTGGTTGTCATGTCAGTTTTAATATAGAACAGTCCTTCCACCTTTTAAGTATCCTCATTGCTGAATCTTTTGCAGCACTGCCTTTTTCTCCAATGGAGGCTGCATTCTGAGTTGGCAGGTGTTCCCACACGACTGCACTGGAGCTGTGTTTCCGGCGCTGGTGCCCCATGGGTGGTGCTGGTGTCGCTCACAGGCACAGGGTGGGTTGGCCCCCTGCAGGTGACGTTGACTGGGCTCTCTAGGCCGAGGTGAGTCCACTGTCGGTGGTGAAGAACAGATTCTGCAAGGGGGTCACTCTGCTGCCCCCACGACCTTTGATCCATGACTGCAGCATCCTGGAACGATCCTGCCAGAATCATCCAGACCCTTTGGAAAGACAAAGCTGATCACGTTAATCCGCCTCCCAATGGGCAGTTGGTGGCAGAGGCAGGACCTGAACCAAGTCACTTGGGCACCCTGCCAGGAGGCTGGACTGCAGGCGTAGATTGCTCCAGGGCTCAGGGCTGCCCGGCCTCCTTCCTTCCTGCACCTGAACAGGAATGACCCAGCTTGTTTTTAAGTTGAATGGTTGATCCTTCCAGGTCTTGCACTTAGCTAGGGGAACCCCAACAGTCTCAAGCTCTCCTGAGCCCCAGGGTCAGGAGAAGGGGGACTTTGCAGTGGGACTTGCTGTCAGGAGGACCCAGACGTCCAGGGGACCGTTTACCCCGGGCTGCGGTGGCGGGGGAGGGGAGGGCAGAGTCCCCCCACTGTGCTAGCACTGCACCCGAGTGAGTGGGGGTGGTGAGGATGGGGGGGTGGTAGACGATGGCTTGTGGGGTTTTGGGGGCGATGGTTCCAACTACATAAATTCCGAGGAAGGTGAGAGACATGACAGATGCTGAAACCTGACAGAAAACTGCCCCAAATTTCCTTCCTCTGACATAGCAGTTTTCACTCTGGTACGTGTCCTTGTCTCTTTTTGATGTTCTTGTATTTTGCAGAGTCATACTTGTAGCGTTTGTGCTAACGTGTGCAGTGATGGTGAATCACCGCAGGACCTGTAGCTCCCACCTCCAGCTTTGGCAAGAGCCCACTGCAGGGGTGGACCTCCCCTGTCCCCCGGGGGGTGAGTGCAGGGTACGCTCACCCCCAGCCCTGCCCCTAGCTGGGTGCAGGTGTTTGGACATCCCTCTCACCTCCAGGTTAGGACCAGACCGTCAGGGTGCCTCCCCCTGTGCCCTATGGGGTGCAGCCTGGCTGCACTTGGGGTCCCTGGGGCTCCCCAGAAGGAAGGTGGCTGCCGTGCTGTGTCTTCAAGCCGGGAAGTCATCTTGCTGTGTTGGCCAGCAGCAATCCACTGACATCTGCCCCGACAGGTTGCCAGGCATTTCTTCTTTTTTAATTACAGGGTTCAAGTGGGAGAGTGAATTCAGCTTTTTTGGAAGAAGCTTTGCAAACTTGAAGGGCAGAGGAAAAGATGGGGAGCAGGGCAGGGATGCAGGCGCCAGGTGTCTTCCTGAGTGTGGTGGGGGCCCACACGTGCTTGGAATTTGGAAATGCTGTAGCTTTTTTGCAGAATGCCAGTGATCAGCTTACAGGACTGCAGGCTCGTTGGTTATCCGCAGTGAGACGGTCCCCTGCCACTGTTGAAGACGCCCCCCGGCGTCTGAGGCCCGCCCCATCCTCCCGGGTCACTGGGGCCGTCCTATGCTCCCAGTTGGGAGCAGGTCCTTGGAGGTCTGGGTCTGGTTGGCCACAGCCAGAGTGGGCTGGTTCTAGTGGACCCTGTGGAACAGTCTCGGTGTCACGTGTTTTCTGGCCCTGGGGACAGGCGGCCCCCGCCTCACCCTGGCTGTGCGCTGTGACACGTGCGTATGAGCCGCCCTAGCATTTGCTGTGGGCGGGCTGGCCTCTCCTCCCCAGTGCCGCCCCTGCACGATGGAGGGGTTGGCGTGGTCGCCTGGACTGTTGGGCTCCTAGGGGAACAAAAGCTGCCCTCGGTGGTGGCCGTCTGTCCTTTGGAAAGCTTCCTCACATTTCCTTACGGACAGACTCTCTGGGGCGGTTCTGCCCCGGGACAGCTGCCCCTGAGGGGTCCAGGTGGGGACTTTGAGTTGAGGGCATGGGGCCTGGACTTGGCCTTGTGTGGGTGGCGGTGGAGAGGAGACCCTCAGGCAAAGGGGAGCCACTGCGTGGAGGGGAGTAGGCGCTGTGTTGTGTGGGGAGGGGGGCCTCCCCGGGTGTCTTGGGCCGCCCGGGCGAGACGGCTGGGGTTTCTGGTTTTACCATGGGGTGGTGGGGAACCCCGAGGCTCCTCTGTTCACACAGGTGTGCTGCTGTGATTTGGACTCACGCAGAGGGGGCTGGCTCCTGGGGGCAGTGGAGGGCATGAGGTAGGGGTGCTCCCAGGCCTCAGTGGCCCTGACTATGAGTGGGATTCCTAGCCTTTAGAATCTTGAATTGGATTCTAAAAGAGGATTCTAAAGGCCAAGTGAACCCACCTTCCCTACCTCCACTGCCTCCTGGGGTTTGGGGCCCAGCCTCGGGGGGCTTGCCTGCCCCCTCCCGTCTTGCTTAGTTGCCTTTGCAGGTTTGAGGTTAATGCCCCCTGGACAGCACCCCTGGGGTACCAGTAGGACCAGTGCACATTTTGGGGTCCACAGGCAGCCTACCCAGGCTGCGGTGGGGATGCTGTGGCTGCAGACCTGGCTCTGTCCGAGGCGAGGTTTGCACAGAGGACTGTGTTTGCCATTTGTGAAAAGGTTGAAGAGGAGACGGGGAAGTGAATAAACTCAGCTAAGCATGCTTCGGAGAGGACAGGATGAGCAGAGGGGAAATGGCAAAACATGTTGAAAGCTATCAGCTCAAAAGAAAATGAAACATAAGCGGGTGGAAATAAACAGTGAAAGTTTTTCAAAAAAAAAAGAGATGACTGGTATTCCTTGAAAGTGAAGGCAAAGAAAACACTGAATGGTAGAGGCGGGCATTGCTTTGTGATTTTGGAGGTGAAGCTGCTGGAGCCCACCCCCATGGCAGGTCAGGGCGCTGGGAGCCCACCCAGCAGGGCGGCCTGCGACCTGTGAGCTGTAACCCCCGGCCTTGGGTCCTGTTGTCCTGCTTTCTGTCCTGTAGCTCGCCTGCCTGCCCTAGAATTTCTTGCATGTGGATCACACAGTGTGTGTTCAGCCTTTTGTGTCTGCTGTCGTTGCACGTCAGCGTGTCCTCTGGGACTCAGACCTGGCGGCACCAATCAGCAGCCGGTCCCTCTTCTCCTGTGTAAGCGTCTGTGGGTCTGCGGACAGACACTTGGGCGGTTTCCAGTCTGGACTGTAACGGATTGGCTGAGGTGGGCGTGGGGACCCAGGGATGCGCTCTCCCGGGTCCTCAGCAGCGCTAGGCCCCTGCTTGCCTGGGCTGGAGTGGGTGCCCTCTCACGCCCATGCTCTTGGCTTCCTGGGATGCCTGCGTGTGGAGAGCCCTCCAGCCTGCTCGTGTGTGCTGCTTGCAGTGGGACAGTGTGGCGGCAGCATGCCCTGGGCTCGGTGTCCAGACAGCAGGGCCTCAGAGCCCTGGTGGGCGTGCTTGCTGCAGCCTGAGACAGCAGTGGCTGCCCTGCAGGAAGCCTCACTCCTCTCAGCGCCCCGCCTACTCACCTGCACCTCCTGTGTCCTGGGAAGCGTGGTGTTTGGCTCATGGCTGGCCTGCCTGAGATGTCTGTCAGCCTCTGTAAATATTTGATGACGGCGATGATTAAAAACAAAGGCCTGCTCTGTTCCTGGAGGGGAGCAAGATGGTGACTCGAACATTCTGGCCCTGCTGGCTGCTTCCTGGAGCAGTTTATGGATGCATTTTTGAGGCAGGCCCTTTGTGTTCTCTGTCTGGCAAGGCAGAGCGGAGGCAGCGTAGCCAACTTTCCACCTGGAGCCTGGCTGGGCCTCTGTGAGTGCTGCTGGCCAGGGCAGAGGTCACAGTGGGGTCTTGCCCTTCAGACGTGACTTGGGACAAATCCTTGGTCCCATGTCCTGGGGAGGACCTCAGAGGAACTGGGGTGCCTGACTGTTTAGCAGAGGGGTCAGTGGCTGGCCAGCACTGTTGGGCCCTGGGGGGCTTGGCTGGGCTGCCACAGGCACATGGTGTTCCTGCCCGCCACGGCCCTGCTCCTGTGGTTCTGCCCCCGTGCCCCTGCCCCCACGATCCTGCCCCCATGGCCCTGTTCCTTTGGTCTTGTTCCCATGGTCCTTCCCTCGTGGCCTGCACGTGGCTACAGTGGCGCCTGACTCTGGCTTCCCCGCCACCGGCTGTTGCTTATCCAGTTTGCGTGTGCAGTGAAGACGCACCATCAGGCTTTGCTGGCCTCGGGTTTGTGTGTGTGAGTGTGCGTGTGCGTGTGTGTGTGTGAGATCTTGGGTTTGTGTGCCAGAGGAGAGGCCTGCCTGCCCTGTGGGCGCTTCCGTGGGAATCACAAGCCCTCTGAGGCAGCCTTGCCGCCCCCAGGCTTCTGGTAATGAAGGCTTTCTCCCTGGGGGCGGGGTGGCAGAAACTGCTGGTGGGCCCCTGTGCTGCGGGTGGGGGTGGGTGTTCCACGGCTGAACAGGTCTCTCAACAAAGGGTTTCTGCTGTGTTTTCTCCTGGGTGGGCCCGGGGGTAGCTGCTGTGTGGTGGAGGTTGAATTCTGAGGGTTTCAGAAGACCTTGCGTCTGAGCAGCTGCGGCAGTGATGTCCTGAAGCTCACTAAGGCGCCGTGCTGCCGTGTGTCCCTCTGCGTGTCACCGAGTCCTGGCTGTAGCCCCAGGAGTTTGGCTTACCCTCGGGGGGTATGAGGACTGAGGCCCACGAAGGCTGTGCTGCCTGGGGGCCGCCTCTGCCTGGGATTCCTGTCTGCCGCTCAGAGCACCCAACACCCTGCTGGGCAGGGGGCCAGACTGGAGCCCCCAGTGCCTGGGGCTGTGGGAAGGGGGCCAGCCAGTCTGACCAGGGTCGGGGGCACTGCCGGGAGCCTTGAGCATGCTTTGCTGAGCTTGGCTTGTGATGTGAACCTGGGTTGAGGGGACAGCAGGCCTGGCGGGCAGGGTGTGGCCCACTGGAAGGTGTGGAGCCAGGAGGGGTCGTAGGCACGGCATCATGGACAGATGGGCCCCCCGGGGAGTGATAGCCAGGATGCAGATGAAAGGTGGCCCATGTGGGGCTTCCTTCTTTATTTAGAGAAGGAAAAGGCGTATTTAAAGAGATGGTGTTGCCACCTTAAGGTCAGCCGTGAAGCTGGTTGACAGCCGATCTCAGGGAAGGTTGGAGGGGACCCTACAGTGGGAGGGGTGTGGGAAGCCGGATGATGGAGGCTTCCTGTGAATATGCTTACTGTGTGGCTGGAGGGACTTTGTGGATGCGGTTGGGTTGAGGACCCTGAGATGGGAGATGATCCTGGGTTATCCAGGTAGGCCCAGGTCATCACTTGGGTCCTTATAAGGTGGCTGGAGGGTCCCACGGGACAAGATGAGGGAAGGTGGAGGGTGAGGCCATGTGCTGAGGAACGCGCGGCCTGTAGACAGTGGACGAGGGGGTGGATCCTCCACTGGGCCCCAGAAGGAAGCAGTGCTACCAGCGACACCTTGACTCCGCTTGTGAGGCTGCCTTCTCGCTTCTGGCCCCCAGAACTTTGAGAGAATAAACATGCTGTTTGGACTGCAGTGGTGGCAGCTTGTTACAGTCGTGACAGGAAGCCATCCTGCCTCCTGGTCAGGGCACAGCTCAGCCCTGGCTCTGGGGGTGGTGGCCCACATGCCCACATCACAGAGCCGTGAGTGTCCCGGGGCCGAGTGGACCTTACGTGGCGGGCGGGACCTCGCAGGGCTGGGGTCTCCACGGCGGGCAGGGAGGGCGGACGGGGGAGGACGTGGCCAGCTGTCCTCTGGCCCTTCCCCCGGGCCTCCTCCTGGGGGTGCTGGGGGGCTTGGCCGAGGGGTGGGCAGGATTGAAGGGCCGTCCTGCTGCTCGCCACAGCCTGAGGGTGACGTCAGCCCCCAGAGGTGGCAGTGTTAGGGGAAGGGAGTCAGTGTCAGGAATCGGGCCTCCCCGGGGGAGTGTCTTGCACTTGTCAGGCTCAGACCAGATGTGTGTTCCTGTTTGTGGGAGACCCCTTTCCCTCCTCCCGTTCTGGTACAGATAGTACCATTTAGTGGCCCCCTCCCCAGAATCTGAATTTGCAGATCAGCTTCACCAGTGACAGGGGGCATGAGGGCCAGGTGCCTTCTTCCAGCTGACCAGCCCATCTCTCCTGCCGCCTGCTGGCACCTCTCTGTTCCTTCCCTGTCTCTGTCCCCACTCCCTCATCTCTGTTTCCTCCCCATCTCTGCCCCCCTCAGCCCCCATCTCTGTCCACATCTCAGCCCCCCACCCCATCTCTGCACTCCCCTCCCCCACTCGCCCCTCCCCCATCCCTGTCCCCACCCCCTGCTGGCATGAGCCCTGTATCCATAGCAACAGTTGCTGCTGTGGAAGCTGATGCCTGCTCCCTCATCCCGTGGGGAGGTATTTTTGGCACTGCAGATAGATTTTATTTTATCTTCGGTTTTGACTTTTACTCTTTGCGTGAGCGCTACACAGACAGAGCTGGGGGCAGCGTTCACAGCAGCCTCTGCTCTGGGGGGCACAGGCCCGAGAGCCACCCTGTGGCTGTGTAGGTGCAGGCCCTTCCCCACTGGATTCTGTGGACTTGGCCAGAGACGCTGGCTCCTTTGAGCAGCCTCTGGGGCAGCAGGTCATGGGGTCCACAGGTTGTATGGGGGGCTTCGGGCAGTGGCTCTGGACAGCAAGAGTTGTCTGAAGGGGCCTGACTGAAGCCCCTTAGCCTCGGCCTGTTCATTGGGAGCACCTGGGGTGATTGATTTTGGGCACCAACCCAGCCCCGTGTGGAGCCTCATGCTGCAAGTTCCTGCGATGCTGCCCAGGACCCATTTTACAGATGGGGACACTGATGCCATCAGAGTTGTCTTGGGCGTCTCTGCTGGGTGTCTTCTCAGGTATCATCCTGTCCCCCCAAGGCCCATGTGGATGGCATGATGTCTGGGGTCAGCTTCTTCCCCTAATGTGTGGGGCCCATTTCTTTAGGGGGTGCTCCCGCACCCTCCATCTCTTCATCTGCCAAGGTGGCATCTTGCAGGAGGCCATGGCATTGCCCACGATGCCCGTGCCTGGCCAGGTCTTCCTGGCAGTGTCCTGCCCGGGGTGTCCAAATCTGAGGCAAGGCCACTCGTGCTGACTGAGGGCAAGAACACCCCAGTGTTGCTATTTCTAACTTACCATCATGGAAATCCCAAAGAGGCCAGAAAGTACACGGACAAACCTCATCCCACCCTGAGTTATTATCAGGAGTCTCCTGTGCTTTCATCTTCTCACACCCTCAGTCTTGGCTCGAGTCCCAAGTGCAGACCTAGGGGTCAGACCTGTCCGGGCCTCTGGGGGGACCTCGGTTGCCGCCCCCACAGGCAGGGCCCCCTCCCTGCCCCCAGCTCCCGCGGAGGGCCGTGTCTCCTATTATGCAGCGCACAGTAAGTGCTCAGTGCACGCTCAGCGGGGGGGGGATCGGGCCCATCCCTCCTCTTCGCCCGCTGGAGGAGATGGAGCCCAACAGGGAGAAGCATTCAGGGTTTGTGGGTTTTACAGAATCAGGAATTCTTTCCCCAGTGAGTGTGTTTGGTGCAAACCCAAAGCCGTTTATAGAACAGCCGCCAAAGGGAGCCCTTGAAATAAACGCCATGGTAACCTGACTCTGGGGAGGAAAACAGCCTCGCGGTGAGCCCGGCCGCTGCCCAGACACGGCCTGGGGTACAGCCAGAGAGTGCACTCTGTCTTTAGCTTCGCCACATCCAACAGGTTGCAGAGAACTGGGGAAACAGAGGAAAGGAAGGAGAAAAGTCCCCATGCCCCCCTCCCGGAATGCAGCCCCCGTCTTGCTGGCTGTTTCGAGCTCACTGTTTAATTTTATTAAACCCCAGCCCAGTGCTTTCTGCCCTTGCCCGTCTCACCACTATCCTCAGCGGGTGGGGTCTGTAACTGCCCCGTGGACCCCAGGGGCTGCGTCACCGCCGCCAGGCCCGTCCTGGGATGTCCGGCTGTTTCTCACAGTTATAAATACCTGTCCACAGGCGGCGTGGCTGTGGACGGCTTCCCTGTGCGGGTCCCAGGTGGGTGCCGCGGACTCGGTGCGGGCTGTGGGCGCGCTTCTTGGGCCACTTGCCTGCTGGGTGGCACGCTGTGTCTGAAGACGGAGTTTCCGTGTTAACGTTGTCTGCCACCTCTTACGTGGTATTCTCCTGAGAGATGGTTTGAAAACCATCGAGGAAATAGGTTTTCCTAGGGAAGCAACACCCGACTCCTGGCACTGATCCGAGTGTGACTGCTCTCTCCCGCATGTGTCCCGGCCGGTTCTGCCTGTGTGCTGCATGTGCACTGTCACACACGTGCGGTTCGGTGGAGCCGGGCACTTCCCGCAGCTGCTCAGATGCCTGGGGAGACCTGCAGGGTTTGGGGGGCGTTGCTGACAAGCAGCAGCCCGGGGGAGAGAGCTGTGCCCCCAGAGAGAGCAAAACCTGTGTTAGGGGGAGCTGGGTGCATGGCTGTGTGGCAGCCCAGTGAGGGTGCTGCGAGCATTGGAAGTCACCGCTGCCCACTGGCATTGCAGGGCACCCTCCCCAGGCTCTTTCCTGGCTCAGGGGTCGGATGGTCGGCACAACTGGTTTGCAAAGAGTTACGAGCTGCTGGTGATCCCAGCAGAGGAGGCTGTGAGCCAGCGTGTTGGGTGTGTCCTGTGGTTTACCTTGGCCGAGTATCTGCACCTGTCTTAGGCAATTCCTGCGCAGCTGGACCACACAAAGTGTTTCCCCATGTCAAGGGCAAGGAAGCTGATGGGGCTAGTTCATGTGCATCACATGATGCCTGAGCCCTGGCCCTGGCCTGGGGAGTCATGGGTGCCCTGCAGGGGAGGAGTCCCAGCGTGGCCTGAGGAATGAGGGGAGCTGAAGGCCACTGAAGACCCCGGTCACTTTCTCAATGCTCTGGGCTCTGATGGGGAGGGGAGTTGTGCTGTGGGATGGCCGAGTCAGGTCGAGTCGGGGCCCGACCCACGCTCCTGGGGTGGGCAGGCCTCATGGCCAGGTGGCTGACCTGCTGGCTGCTCCATGCAGTGTCCCTCATGGGGAGTGGCACCCCAGCTGTCCCTGCTAAGTGCCACCTCCCCACGCGGTGATGCTCCTGCCTGTGGATTTGGCGAGAACCGTGGGGTGTGCGGGAAGGAGGAGCTGTTTGTGCCCCTGCGGCCAGGGTGTAGAGACCCTGGAGGGAGTGCCGCTGGGTGGGTGTGGGGAGGCCAGGTGCCACATGATCCTGGTGCTGGTGGCTGTGGTGCCTGCCCCAGCGTGGGTGCTGTCTGGGGCGGGCTGGCCGGCGAGGGGTGTGAGCAGGACTTGGCTGTCTGCGGAGCAGCCCTGGAGAGGGTGAGGGCTCGCTCTGCTCTCTGTGTGTGCCTGGGTCCTGGATTCTTTCACGCCTCCCCACCCGGAGTGATGCCACTCCGACTGAGGTCTGCCTGTCTTCCACAGCCATGTTTCACCCGTGTCAACTGTGCTTCTGCTCCTGGGAGCCTGCACACATCTGGAGGCAGTGGGAGCCAAGGTGGCCAGGCATCACATTCAGACCTGCTGCTTGCAGAGGTGGTCAGCTTCCCTGAGCCTCAGCTTCCCTCTGTAAAATGGGGGCAGCACCAGGCTGCCTGGCTCATAGGGTTGAACACCAAGGGCAGAGGTTTGGTCTTAGGTCACCTTCCGGGGCTGTCCAGCAGGTCGTGACTGTTGGTAAACGTTTGCCTGATGCAGGCGTGGATGGGGTGGAGGCATTGCTTCACCCGTCAGGATGTAAGCGACAAGGAGAGAGACTCCCTGCCTCAGCTCTCCCCACCCGGAGTGCGCAGGGATCAGACCTCAGAGATTCGCTCCCAGGCCTCAGGGCTGCTCCTGCCCGATGGAGGTGAGTCCCATAGCAGGTGGAGGCAGAGGAGGCCCTGCGGGATGCCAGACATCCTGTGGGGTGCCGCATCCTGGGCGAGGCAGGGGTCTTGGAACACTGAACTCCATCTACTCACCCCGCCTGCATCTGTGGGTCTCAGGGGTGAAATGGGGAGGTGACTTTACCGTCACCTGGAGAACAAACCCTCCTGCAGAAAGCAGCTCCGCTGAGCACTGGCTCTGCGTTGGCTTTGGGATTCTGCTGTGACCTTGGGAAGAAGGTTGTATCATCTTCCCATGGGTGACTGAGGCCGCGGCAAGGATGGTCGTGCTTTTGCAGGCAGGCTCTCAGGGAGACCTGGGCTGTAGGGCTGGATAACTGAGGAGGGCAGGATGGAGGATGACAGAGCAGGGGAATTGGGCTGGCGTGTTTGCTTCACCTGTTATTTCATTTTACTTTGTTTCACTATGTATTTGTAATTCTTGGTCATTATTTCATTGCATACTTACGTACCCACGTAGTGGTAATTTTAACAGCTGAGGTGTGGATTCAGGCGTGTCCACCTTGTAATTGAACGAGCCAATCTTAGAACTCTGGGCTTTGGGCAGTTTACAGTTTGAACTTAGAGAGTTTTCTGCGCATTCTTTTTAAGGTTCTTAGTGGTTCCACTGGAGATTGCACCACGTATCCTTGATTACCAGAGCTTGACAAGAACTTGAAGTTCTGCCACATCCTGGGCAAGGCAGGGGTCTTGGAACATTGAACTCTGTCTCCCCATCCCTGCCTGCCTTTTGTGATTTGTGTCTGAGATTTTCCTGTATGCTTGGTTTTCAGGAATTTTATTTGGCTGCATTTGCTGTGGTGTGATTTTCCTCGTACTTAATTTTCATAAGGTTTATAGTACTTATTGAATCTATGTCTAGATTTTTTGTTTCAGTTTTGGAAAACTTTAGGCTGTTATTTTATGCATATTGCTTTTGTTTCATTCTTTATGCCTTCTTCTTCCAGAATCCCTTTTACTGATAGGTTGGACCTTTCCACTGTGTTCTAAGAGTTTCTAAAAGAGCCTCTTTCCTGTATGTCCATAGATTTTAGTTGTCTTGAAATTCTCTGTCTCACTATTTCCTTGACCACACTAACCAGGATTTTAATGTCTGTGTCTAATAACTACAATATTTGGATCCTCTGAGAGTTCATTGCCACTATCTTTTTTTTTTGTCCTCTTGATTTTCTGTCATCTGGTGTTGTCTCCTGGTCTGCCTGGCCATTTTTGATTGAGATGTTGAAAACTTAAATGGAGATATTTGAGGGAAATTGTGGGTGATTTTGTCTTCCTCTAGAGAAGGTTTACTTTTGCCCTCAGAAGGCAGTTATAATCAGATGAGATCATGTTACTCTAGTCTGAAATTGAGCTGATTCAAAGCCACGCTTCAGCCTTTTTAAGGGCTGCCCTGTTCCGTTTTGTCCATTTTCTAGCATTTAGCCCTTCTGAGGGGACTAGACTGAGGCCTGGGCGTTCGCTGAGGCCTCCGTTCCTGACAGGGCCTGCGGAAGCTCCATGCAGCATTTCTTCAGCATCTGGTCCACTGCACGGTGTTGATGCTAGAAGGTGGGACTGTCCCCTGGAAATGTATTGTGAGCCATATGTGTCATACTTAATATTTAATATAAGTTCATTAAAAGTATAAAAAGAACAGGTAGAATTAATTATATTTTTAATTTATTGTATTAAAAATAATTTCTTTTTTTCTGAAGCAGGGGAGGCAATTAGGTTTATTTATTTATTTATTTTAGAGGAGGTACTGGGGATTGAACCCAGGACCTTGTACATGCTAAGCATGTGCTCTGCCACCTGAGCTATGCTCTCCCTCCTAGAGTTAATTTTAATAATATGTTTTCCTTAACCCAGTACGTAAAAAAATATTGTCTTTTTAACATGTAAGGGTGACCTTGAAACATCACAGGTTTGAACTGCGTGGGTCCACTTAATACATGGAGTTTTTTCAATAAATACGTACCGCAGTACTGCATGATCTGCGGTTAGCTGCATCTGTGGATGCAGAACTGTGGAGACGGGGGGCCGACTGTGAAGCTGTATGCGGATTTTCAACTGTGGGGAGGATCAGCGCTTCTAACCCATGTGCTGTTCAAGGGTTAGCTGTGATTAATAGAAGCTTATTAACGAGACATTAAATTCCTTTTAAGAAAGACTATGTCTTAGGAATCTACTGTGTGTCTTACACTTAGGTTACATCTCAGTTTGGACCAGCCGCTTGTCAGGTGCTCATAGCCACACGTGGCTCATAGCCGTTGGCCTGGGCCGCATGGCTCTAGGGGGTAATGCACTGAATGTGGGGGGCTCCCTGCTCTCTGCAGGAGTCGGACTCAGACCTTCTGCTCATTTCACATGCACGTGCCCTGTGCGCCTGCTGTCTGGTCTTGTTTGTGGCTCCAGGGCACTTGATGCCAACTTGGGGAGGAACCAAGGAGTCCGTTCACAGGATTGGGGCAGATGGGAGCCACTGGGCTTTCCTTCACTCCAGGCTGCCCTGAGCCTCTGTGGTCCTCTGTGGCCTTGGTCACATGTGCTGGTCCATCCGTCAGTGCTTTCCTGGTGCGGCACCTGGCCCAGAGGGACAGCCCCCTACCCTTTACTCTGGCTCAGTGCCTGGCCCAGAGGGACAGCCCCAGCTTCCTGTCCTGTACCCTGGCATAGCTTCTGGCCCAGAGGGACAGCCCCGACCCGTGCCCTGTACCCCAGCTCAGTGCCTGGCCCAGAGGGACATCATGGGTGTCCAGGCCCGGGAGCACGTTCACTCAGCAGACACTAGCCTGAGGCCATCGGTGGCCAAAGCCCCTGCAGCCTGGCCCATGAGGTCATCTTACCTCTGTTGGTTGGATTAGTTGGGGCGTCTGGACAGGAGAGGAATGAGTCCAGACCAGCTTTTTCTCAGGTGGGGCATAGAGGGCCTGGCTGGATGGGGCCCTCTGCAGTAGGGGGCATCGGGTCCTCCCTCTTCTCTGCTCCTGAGCAGCCAGAGCTGTGGATCTGGGTGTTCCTGGGGTTGGAGGGGTGGGGGAGGGGTCCACTTTCTGGGGGAGTGTCCATAGCATTCAGCAGGTTGTCACTGGGACCCTGCACCCCGCTGCTACCCTAGGGTGACCCAGTCACAGAGTCGACTGGAAGGTACAGGTACAGGAAGTGGAGCCAATGAGGAGGCCCCACAGGGGTGATCGGTCCGTAGCCTGGCCCTGGTACTGGGCAGTGCTGGCTGCCCTGCCCTGCCCCTGTCCACAGGCGCTGTCCTTGGTGGGGAATGTTCATCCTGGCTGACCCGTGTCAGTGGTGCATCCACATCTATCTTTAGGTGTCCCTGCAGGGACCTGCCCTTCCTAGAAACCAGACATGTGGTGTGGTCAGGTGCAGGGGGTGGCTGCTGCCCAGCCCCTGCCAGCTGGGCCTTGGGGCCACCTCAGGCAAGTGCTCCTGGTTGTGGGGTGGTGAGGGAGCCGGGGCCAGAGCAGGGAGTGGCCGGGGGGATGTCTCTTGTTAGCTCCCATGCTCAGGAGCCTCCTGTTTGCATTTCACACCAAGCTGAGCCACTGCCCTGGCCCCGGGTCCCAGGGTTAGAGCAGGCATTCCCCCGAGAAACGCAAAGCTCCCCCGGCCCCGGTTGCCATTGTCCTGTGTGGCTCTGCTGCCCCCGCCTCCTGGTTTGCCTTGCCCCACTGGCCCGGTGGCCCCGTGCCCTGTTCTCCCTGCTTCCGGGACAGAACTGACCTGAGTTTGGTACCCATCCCCCCCCCCCAAGACCTCTGTCCTTTTCCACTGTCGGGAGGGGAGTGAGGCCAGGGCTGTAAAGACCCCACGGCTCGCCCAGGAGGTGCGAGCTGGACCGTGGCGGACTGACTGCCCTAGGGCTTGTCAGGGAGGCCTGCCTGAGAGCGGC
Organism: Vicugna pacos; assembly: GCF_048564905.1. NCBI lineage: Eukaryota > Metazoa > Chordata > Mammalia > Artiodactyla > Camelidae > Vicugna > Vicugna pacos. The sequence goes on from NC_132990.1 coordinate 2,666,229, forward strand.
CGTGTCCAGAGGCAGCGCGTCTCGGCCATGGCCGTCTTTCACCACCTGGGGACCGTCTGCAGAGTGAACAGATCCGTCTGTGGCCCACGTGGCAGCTGAGGCCCCCTGAAAGGTTTTGTGAGGTGGGGGGCTTGGGCCTGCCCAGCGAGCTCCTGCCCCTGGGGATGCGGGTGGCCTGTGGCTTTGTCCCCCCTCAGGTGCCGCCTACCCGCAGCCTGTCTGCTGTCTCAGAGCTGTCCCTTGTCCTGCATCTGGTCCTCTTCCTCTGTTTGGCTCCTTTCCTCTGCCTGTCCCTACCAAGTGGTGACAGCTCCCGCTGGCTTCTTACGATGGCCCTGTGTCTGTGTCCTTTGATGAGGATGGTGGGTGGGGGCCTTAGCTGCCCACGACCCAGAGCCTGGGGTGGGGTATGGAGCAGAGGCCTCCACCCTGGGGTGCCCAGCACAAAGGGCCTGTCCCGAAACTGACCCACTGTGCTTGTGCCAGGGACAGGGCCTTCCTAAAGGTAGGCAGGGGGCACCCCCCGCCCACCCTGGACTTTACCTCTGACCCTTTCCAGAGTCAAAAATGACACCAGACCCCAGTAAGGGGACGGGGCTGCCACAGACGAGGTGACGCACCCTGCTGCGTCCATAGAACTGGAGGGGGCCCTGGTGGGGCTGCCAGCCAGGCCTGAAGAACCGCTCTGGGCAGGGACCGTAGCTGCTCCCGCACCCCACCTGCTGGCTGACGTGAGCAGGACTGATGCTGGCCCGGCCTCAGCCTGGTGACAAGGTTCACCCATGGAGGATGTGTGTAGTGATTGGGAAAAGGCTCCACCCGGCTCTGTAACAGGTGCGTGTTCAGTCACGTTTGTTACCTGTTTGATCAGCCGTGGACTGTTTTGTAACAACACCTCAATGCAGAAGGAAAATGTTTGTCTCTCAAAGCCGTATGACCACAGGAACCAAAAACTCCTAAATTCCAGCACGCCTCATTTTATGACATACAAGAGTGATCAGGTGATCAATAAAGGCTTTCAGGAAAAAACTGTGTTATATTAGGTCTGTGGAGTGGAAATGAGAATCCAGACTGTGCTAGAGATGCTTTTACTTGCATATTTTTATACTACAGCTGGGGAGACCATCAGATTCCATGGGAACCATGTCATCAACCATTAAAGTAGTGGCAGTGTTTACAACATGCCGGAGGTGGCATCCTTTACAGCTACTTAAACTTGCGGCTTGACCCCAGATCCCGTGTGGTGAGGGCACCTCGTCCTGTAGGTGGCAGATGGGGCAGGGCTCAGTGGGGGCTGGCGGCTGGTGGCTCTGTCTTTTGTGGGAAAGGCAGTGGCCCAGTGGCCTTAAAAGAACAAAGCCCCCTCAACAATGTTAGTTTTGAGTCATTTGTGCACCTAAACCTCCCTCCATAAAGAAGATGGTTATATTTACAAAAGCAGCGAGGGGCTGGAGAATGACGGTCACGTTTCCTCCCCAGGGAGTCGCAGCCTTGCTGGCACCCATGACAAAGGCGATGGGAGTGTCGGAGCGCCTGATCTTCGCTGGCCCGTCTGTCCGCTGAGATTTGACTCTCGGTCTGTCCCCAGGGAGATCTTCCTGTTTCTGTGGCTCCACGGACCCTTCCGCATTGGGTCTGTGCTCCCTCAGGTGTGGGGAGCACATCTCATGTGGTAGCAGTGGGAGGACTTTTCATTTTAATAATGATGCCTTTATATTATATTATTTTTTTAATTAATTTTTTTTAGAAGCAAAGGAAAGCTTTATTCTGTGATCGAAGAATGGAGAGGTGTGAGCTACAGTACATCCTCTCTGATGCCTTAATTTTGTTTTTTACTTTTTAAAATATTTCATTATTGTATTATTTAATTATTTTATTTTGGCGGGGGGGGGGGGGCTGCGGTGGGGAGGTAATTAGGTTGGTTTATTTTTAGAGGAGGCACTGGGGATTGAACCCAGGACCTCGGGCGAGCTAGGCATGCGTGCTACCACTTGAGCTACACCCTCCCCAAGATGTCTATGTTTTAAATGTGAATTAGAAAAAGCATACACCCCCTCCCCTGTGATTTCACATATTTTAAGGCTTAGATGAGGCTAAGGAGAATACTTGGGTTTAAAAGAAGTGAATTTATTTTTAAAACTGCAGTGAATACTAGAGCGAGCAGATCACAACCCAAAGTGTGAGATATCGCCCTCTCTCCAAGGCTCTCCTTTGCTGCCCTGGTGGGAGCTCAGCTTTTAAGAGAGGTTAGGACAGCCTGACTGAGCCACCTGCCTCGGGGCAGCCCAGCCCCTGCCTACTGCCCCTGCAGCCAGCGGCCCCTGTGCTGAAATAAACCACAGTCAGCCCACTCTCCCTGGGACCCCACACCCTCACATAGGATGCTTCCTCCTGGGACCCCTGCCCTGCCTCTTCTTCCCAGGCCACGGGGGTGTTCCTTTGGCCCAGGGGTGCCTCCAGCCTAGCCCTTTGCTCTGATTTTCGGCACAGTGTAATTGTGTGTTTATCTGCCTGCCACCCTGTACCCCCCGAGGTTGTCCACAGCCGTTTCCTGCATGCCCAGAGCCTCAGTGATCCTCTGGTGACTGAGTGAGGCACATGGGCCCCTGCTGGAAGCAAGAGTCAGGGGATAGAGCAGGACCCTCTCTACTGACATCCCTGCTCCCTGTGCATCGCCACCCCTGAACCCCAGGCTCTGCACTTCAGGATGAAAGGACAGCGAGGAGGGTGCCAGCTCTGCAGCAGCGGGAGCCTGGGTCAGATCCTCCGGACCTGGGAACGTTTTTCCCACCGGGGCATCTGGGGCCTAGAGTGTGCAGAGAACACTGGGCAGGGCCAGGGAACCCCCACCCCCACCCCCGCCCCCTTCCGGGCTCACTCTGTCCCTGGAGCCCCTGGCCTGGGTGATGCCCTGTACATGGGACTGTTCCCAACAAAGACCCTTGAGGCTTGCTTTTGTTTTGCTGTATGAGCACATGGGGTTGGAGGGAGGCCCGGGTTGTCAAGCCCAGGACTCCGGCTGTGCTTGTTCTGGGCACTCTCCGACAGTTGCTCACGTCCCACTCTGCTCTGAGTGTGTGGACCCTGCCTTCCCCTGGCTGGACATGGGGTCACCAGGCAGCCTTGCTCCTTATGGAGTTGGTTGGGCTTTGCCTGGTGAGAGGAGCCACCGAATCCCCTGAGAGCCGCCAGGGTGGAGCTGGTGACCGTGATTGTCATGGGAAGGTCTGTCAGACCCAAGGCTTTTCTCCTCTGACCCCCTTGGCCACCCGTCCTCCCTGCCCCCGCTTAGAGGTGCCATGAATAGCCTTTTCCCTATAGGAGACAAAAGCCAGCATTGTCCGAAAATGCTCTTATCCTTTATAATCTGACTGACTCTTATCATCTTTGGGGAAACAGGAGCCACTAATTTACCCAGCACCAGGGACCGGGTGGGAGGGGTCCTGGTCTAAGTGACCTCACGTCCCTCTCTGGTTGGGGTGAACTGTCCCACAGTGATACTGTGTGAGCAGCCAGAGCCCACCCCCTCAACACCAGACCTCAGCACCTGATGCTGGCAGGATTTGGGGGTCTTGAAGGGATCAGACGCTCTCTTCCTACCCTGGTTCACGACCCCGAGCCCCGAGCACATCAGTTACTAAATCCACCCCACAAACAGTGATGACGCACCAGTCACTGGGGTGGTCCTGACTTCATGGAGTCACTGATGTAACTGGGTGAACCAGTGATCAGCAAACAATGACAAGGACCCCGACCAGCTCTGAGAGGGGACACTGGGCAGCACACTGCAGGCAGATCTGGGCAGTGCTCTGAGGACATGCCAGCTGACCTTTTAAATTATCAAGCAGTGTGTCACCTAGTTAAAAATAGCCCCGTGGCTCAGAACATAAAATGAGGTCTGTTGCCTCCCACCCTCACGCCCAGCCCAGCTCCAAGAAGCACCGTCGTTAGAGATCTGACTTGTGTTATACTTGAACCTAACCGGTATCTAAAAACAAAGACTGAAGCATCAGCAGGGCACTTCCCTCTCCCTCTCAGGTTTTGTCAGTTACGGTACTTAAAACATGAACCTTTTGCTCTGAAACTGTAATCAAATCTTTTACTTTGCTGTTGGTTGATGCTGAAACACTGACAAAAACAATTTTTTTATGACTATAAGTAATCCTGTGAGTTTCCTCTAGGATCAGTGACTAGACCACTGGAGGGGAACTGCAGCGGAAATGTCCTTGCCCAGAGCTGGCTGGCTGCTGGGGCTGGGAGGGGCACAGCGGGGCACAGCGGGGGCCTTCCTGGCCTCCTTCACGCAGTGCAGCCGAGCTCAGTCCCCTCTCGCAGGCCAGTGGGGTTGGCTTTGCCAAGGCCCCTTCTGTGTTGTTGCGTGTTCTGCAAAAACGCTTCTTCCAGTAGCTGATTCACCTGGGGTTCTGGGAAGCGACCTTTGGGTTCTCAGGTATCTGAGAACGAGTCTTTGGGCCTCATGGTTTGATGTTGTCTGGCTGGTTGTATAAATCCAGATCTGAGTCGGCACTTTGAAGATGTTGCCAGCGTTGCTGGTGAGCCAGGGTGCCTGCCTGGGTGTTCCTCGGCGGGTAAGACTTGCTCTCTGTCCTTGGGAGCCTGAATTTTGCTGGAATGAGGCTGGAGGTGGGTTCTGGCCGCAGCACATGCCTTTATTCTAAATAGTTCTCCTTTCACGCAGGAGATGCTGTTCCCCTTTCTCCTTGATCTGTTCTCTCCTCTTTTAACTCCTGTTCCCTGTTGGTAGGGCTTCCAGCTCATTCTTTCATGCCTCTGGATGTTTTTCTTCCATTTCTCTCATTCAGTTTTCTGATGCTGCTTTCATTTAATTTTTTACATTTGAAAAACTGAAGTATAACTTACATATAATGAAACAGATCTTAAGTGTACATGCCGACAGGCACTGACAGGTGCGTGCCATGGTGTAACCCTTGTCCTCTGTTACCTCGTAGAATGTTCCCATTGCCCCCCGGTTCTCAGCTCCTGCGTCTCCCCCGGCCCTAGAGGCGAACACTTGTTCTGGTTTCAGCCTCACACGTTAGTTCTGCGTTTCGGAGATATTACAGGTGGAGCTGTTCTCAGTCCCTTGTCTTGGGGTGGGTACCTGGAGGGGAGTGGCTGGACCTAGAGTGTGCGTGAACCTGCCGGGGGCTCTCGGAGGCTTGCTCTTCCAGCAGACGTGTGCCCAGAGGACTCAGCTGGTCTGGACCGCCCCGTGGTCGCAATGATCCCTCTTTTCATTTTAGCCCTTCTGGTGGGTGTGAAGTGGTGCCCTGGGGTTGTGATTGGCATTTTCCTGGTGGCTCATGATGCTGAGCATGTTTTCAAGTGCTCGTCGGCCACGTGTGCATCTTCTCCGGTGGCTTCTCTGTTCGTGTCTTTATAACTGAGGTACAGGAGCTCTGTCTGTATTCTGGATGTGAGTCTCATGTCAGATATATGTGTTGACAGTAGCTTCTCCCAGTTGGTGGCTTGAACTATTTTCTTAAACAAATCTTTTTTTTTCATTTATTTTTATTTATTTCTTTTTTCTTTTTTTTAATAGATTTTATTCTTTTAGAGCAGTTTCAGTTTCACAGCAGAACTGAGCAGAAAATAGAGTTCCCACATAGGCCTCCCCACCCACACATATGTACTCCCCTACCCTCAACATCCCTTGTCAGTGTGGCATATTTGGTACAATCGATGAACCAACATGGTCACATTATTATCAACCAAAGTCCATGGTTTACATTAGGGTTCACTCTTGATGTTGTGCATTCTGTGGGTTTTGACAGATGCATAATGACACGTAGCCACCTCTATAGTGTCATACGGAATAACTTCATTGCCCTAAAAATCCCCTGTGCTCCATCTATTCATTCCTCCCTCCCTCCCTCCCCCCCAAACAAATCATTTTTGATGAGCAGAACGCATTTCCGTGTTATTGTCTTGGTTAAGGGGTAGGTAGCTTCTGGTGTTTAATGTTTCACTGCATTACAGAGTATCTTCTTTTTAAAATATGGAGCTTTAATTTGCCGAAGCTCTTCCTTGATTGTTCCTATTTAGGTAGAAGCTTCCTCTTATTTATGTGTGTCAGCATCTTGGAACCTCCTGAGGACATGAACTAGATTTTTTGAAAGTTCCTTTTGTCCCTGAATGATTTGCTTTTCTGGGATCAGCCTCGGTGTTTCTTTGTTCTGTTGGTGATCATGCCGTCAGTCCCACCTGTGCACGACGCGGCTGACGGAGGGTTTGTGGGGGTGGGGCTGGCGGGAGGGAGGATGCGCAGTGCGTGCAGTGCCACGTGGGATGGGGCTCCTTAACCGGGTGACCTTGTCACAGTCCCAGGGCCCCCTTCTCTGTCGACTGGTTGCAGTCTGGCTCGGTGTCTGCTGTCCTTCAAAGGACTTGAGGGGTCTTGGTCTGTTTCCTTTCAGCTCTAATTTCTCCCTCCGTCTGTCCAAATTTTCCCACTTCTGACTTCCTGGAGCTTCTCAAAACTCACCGTTTCGTGCTCATTTGCATTTATGTTTCCTTCTGAGATTCCTCCTGGTGGGAGGGTGCAGGTGTGGGCTCTGTGGGCCGGTGGGCCTGGGATGGAGGTGACGCTGGGGACACACGCTCGGGCTGGGAGAGAAGTGTACATGCCGACAGGCTCTGACAGGTGCATGCCATGGTGTAACCCTTGTCCTCTGTTACCACGTAGAATGTTCCCATTGCCCCCCGGTTCTCAGCTCCTGCGTCTCTCGTAGAGGTAGGGTTCATCCATGAGGTGAATTTGAAAACAACAGAGCTCTTGGGGTTGTTCTGAGCGCTCTGTGGTGGGAACGCTTTGGGGGGTTTTTGGAAGGGGAGGGGCTGGGATCCAGGTGGCAGGGGTGGGACGAGGCAGGGGGCAGGGTTGGTGATGGATGGAGGTCAGGGGGATGCTGGAGCAGGTGGGCGGGGGCAGGGAAGGCTCTTGGGATGTTGGGATGTGCTGAGGGTGTCGGTGGTCTTCCTCCTGAGATGTGGCTGGAGGACAGGTGTGGGCGACAGGTACCACACAGCTGGCTCCTAGCACCGTCATGGTGTGGTTGCAGTTCCCCATTTAAACTTAAAGTCCAGGTCGGTGCTCCCACGTGTTCCCAGGCCCCAGAAGGTGTGTCTGCTGTGTCCTCCAGCCCCGATGTGGGCTTGGCTGCGGCCCTGCTTTTCCTTCTCTGCTGACGCTTCTTGTTTCTTGTCAGTGTCTCCTAGTTTTCAGATTCTCATCTGCTGTGGTCGTGAACATGTCCTCAAAGTTGTGTGTAAATTAGAAGTAAATGGATGCGTCTTTCTTTTAACAATGCTCAGTAAGTGGGCGTGGAGGGAGGAAGGCCTCAGAGGTGTTTTTAGGGGAAAAGCTCATGAGTGTTTCGGAGCATGGGTTTTCAAGATGTCGCTGGCTCCCGGGGACCTTTTTGCTGAGCTCACCGTGCAGGGAGGGGCTCCCTGGGGGTCGATGAGGCTGCAGGGTCTGATGTCACAGAGGTTGGAGAATCAGGAGTGGCTTGTGCTACTCTCTAGGTCGGCGGACTGCTCTGCTCTCTATGGGTGGACGGGAAGGACTCAGGACTGGGTCAGACGTCCCTCGACCCCGGATGTCCAGTGCTTCCCCTCTGCTGTGCGCGCTGTGTGAGGAGCTGAGGGAGCGGCCGGGCAGAGTCCCTCTCAGCCTGTGTGTGTTTCTCTCTAGGACCGGAAGCTCACCAAACTGGAGAGGCAGCGCTTCAAGGAGGAGGCCGAGATGCTGAAGGGGCTGCAGCACCCCAACATCGTGCGCTTCTATGACTTCTGGGAGTCCAGTGCCAGGGGGAAGCGGTGCATCGTGCTGGTGACCGAGCTGATGACCTCGGGGACACTGAAGACGTGAGCGTGCCACCCAGCCAGCCAGCCGGGGCCTCGGGGTGGGCTTGGCCCAGGGTGCAGGAGTCGTGATGGCTGGGGTGCCATGCCTCCCTCGGCTTGGGGCAGTCCTCTCTCAGAAGTAGCCCTATTGGGGTGATAAATGCACGACCCCCAGCCCTTGGACGCCCCTTCCCCACACGAGCCGTCGGTGAGCCGCACCCCCACCCTCAGGTACCTGAAGCGGTTCAAGGTGATGAAGCCCAAGGTCCTGCGCAGCTGGTGCCGGCAGATCCTGAAGGGCCTGCTGTTCCTGCACACCAGGACGCCCCCCATCATCCACCGGGACCTCAAGTGCGACAACATCTTCATCACTGGGCCCACGGGGTCTGTGAAGATCGGCGACTTGGGCCTGGCCACCCTCAAGAGAGCATCCTTTGCCAAGAGTGTCATAGGTAAGACCTTCTCTCTGTGCCCCTGTGCCCCAGGGCCCCTGCGTGCCCCAGGTCACCGTCCTCCAAGAGTGAGGTGCGCTGCTCTCCCTCCCTGCGCCTCCCTGCACCTCCCTGCTGGCTGCAGCCCTGGGTGTGAGCCCTGCAGCCCTGCACGTGACCTTCTTAGCTATCTGGGTCTGGTGGTGAGGCTGGCTGGCACCTGAGGGGCTGTGGCTGCTGTGGGTATTGGGAGTGGCAAGGGGGTCTGGATGGCAGAGGGCTGTGGGGTGGGGAGGGAGCCACAGGCTTGGAGGTTCACAGAAGGGAGCCCGTGGGATAGTTTGGGGGCACAGAGTGAGCATGGGGGTCTGAGGGATTCAGTGTGGATGCTGGTTTTCTGAGATGGGGTCTGCGTCTCGTGTGCCAGCTCCAGGCGGGGTCCTGGTACACAGTGGGCACTGTGTCCCCACCAGACCTGGGCGGGGGCCTCCCATGGGCTTTGCAGACAGAGTGCTTGGAGGGGCTCTGGGGCAGCCGTTCACAGGTGCTGCGGGGTCCGGTGGCTCCAGGCTGTGGCTCCAGCAGCGTGGGTTAGGTGGGGTTGGGTGGAGCTGGGAGAGGCGAGGCGCTGCTGCTAACCGAGGCCCTGCGTGCGGGCTTCTTCCCACGGACACAGGTTGAGAGAGTGATTCAGGGCTTTGCGAGTTCATGGTTTTGCTGTATGGTTGGAGACAGAACTTGACGTGTTTCTGGAAAACGAAACCACTGGGAATCTGGAAACTTCTGTGGCAGGGTAGTGGGTTCAGAATGTGACACCTAGGGCGGGGTGGCCGCTGGGGATGCCCTGTGGACATGGGGCCTTTGGCTGCCCAGGGGAGCTGTGTGGTGGGGTACGGGGCGACCCAGGCCTCAGTTCCGTTTCTGAGAAATGGGTGGAGCGGGTGAGGGCCTGGCTGAGGGGGCCAGGACTGTGGGGGGTGCACCCCGCGGGCCTCTGAGCTGCTGGAGGAGTCCAGGCAGGTTTTGCAGATTTGGCCTTGGAAGTGGGGCACCTGGCAGAGCCCTCCAGGGTTTCTCTGGCCAGCAGCTCTTTCTCCTCTTGGAAACAGGCTTTCTAGTTGCTGGGTGATGTGACAGGTGGGTGTTTGCAGCCAGCACAGTGGGCCCTGAGCCCCACACAGGGTGCCTGACTCTGGAGGGGTCCCCGGTCACTCCAGCCTTGGCTCGGCTGGAGCCCAGGAAACTCTGCACTCACCGTGAGTGGGGGCTGGCCAGCGTGTCTCCACAGGCCCTGGGCCGCATGGTCCCGTCCTCAGCAAGGGGCCATCAGCTGAGTGGGGGTCTGTGGTCAGGTGAGGGGCTCCCCCAGGCCTGTGAAGAGGCTTTCCCCTCCATGCTGTGTCCAGGTACCTGTGGGGGCAGCTGATGGGCACCCATCCTGGGCGCAGCCGTTAGGTTTTGTGCAGGTAAGACGTGGCCCATTTGAGACATCTGGTGGTGGCAGCCTCCCAGGTGCTCCCCTGCTGAAAGGGGCCTTGGGGGCTCTGTGCCAGCCGAGCAAACTTGGAGGTGGATGGGTGGGGTGAGAAGATCCTTAGTGTCTGGGCAGTGTCCTCATGGTCAGTGCTGTGTCCATGGGCACACAGCTATAGGTTACATGACCCTTGTAGGGTTTGTCCCCGAGGGCCTCTTGGATCTGACGCCATCATGGCATGTTCTCACTGTGTTTGTGTTGGTAGAGCCCTGAGTGGGTGGAGGTGGAGTGGGCGCAGTCCATCCTGTAGGTGTTCACGGCCCAGAGGCTGGGATGTGGGGGATGTGGAGCTGTGGTGCAGAGGAGGTGTGCCCAGAGGTCACTGGACACGTGTGTGTATGTGCACCACCACGCACACATTCTTCTTAATGTTTAGATTTAAATGGCTGCATTGTAAGGAAAGAGAAGGTTCAGGTGGGTCCGTGGTCCAAGCACATGTGCCAAAGTGGCATCCCCCACCATCCCAGCCTGGAGCTGGGCCCCCTCCACCCCTGCCGCCCACCCCCACTCCTGCAATGCCAGGACATCTGGAGGCTTTGGGGTGTTTCTTGCAAAGCAGCATTCCTGGTTCTCAGGGGTTTCAGAAGTGACCGAGGTGGATGAATGGGAGCCCTGACTAGGTGAGTGGGGGTTCCGCCCGGGCCGGCTCAGCTCCCAGCTTCTTGCGAGCAGCCCTGAGGATCCCTTCTCCCTGTTTTTTCTGTGGATGGATATGGCCGCGTGCAGAAAATTTTCAGTACAGTCATGTGGTTCAAAAACCCAAAAGGATGAAAAATTCCCAGTGTAACTTCCCTTGAATGCCTGTCCTCTTTCTGCTCTTCATTATTTCTGATGGAATCTTCCAGAATTCTTTATGCATGTCCGTTAATTGTAACATAGATTCTTGTTTGCCCCATTTTTAAACCCAAAATGTTAAACATATAATGCATCTTAAATTTAAACTACTAACAAATGAAAAAAATTAAAATTACCCTTAATCTACCTGCATCCCAGACCCCCCACCCCCCACGCTTTTTAACACAATGGTTTGTGCCATTTTGCATCTGGTTTTTTAAACAACTGGAACATTTTGAGACTCTTCCAAAAGTCAACAAAGATGGAGAAGTTAAAAGTAGCCTTTTTGAAGTCGATGGCCCTTGTCCTTCTCATTCAGTTGACAGATGCTCAGCTGGACCAACTTTAATAAAAGGTTTTTAAAGCAAGTGTTCGTCACAGAAAAATGTAAAAAACCCAGACAAGTGTAACTGAAGGAAAAAAATCAGGTGTAACCCCACCTCCTAGACAAGTCATTTTAACTCATTGTTTTATACGGGGTGGTCAGCATGCATGTGCGGTCTGTTTTATTCAGCCTATTATAAGTCTCCCATGTCCTTAAAAGTTCAGAATAAGTGTTATTTTAAAATCCCTTGTGCTTAGAATCGATGAGCAGTTCTCACCATAACACCTCGCTGGTACCTGCCAGGTGAATGGCACCTGCCCTTTGTCCCCAGGCAGTCATCTTCAGGGGAGACAGTCACTGTGCTGCGTGATGGACATTGGGACTGGTCTAGGTGTTTGCAATTTAAGTAGCACCGTGGTGATGTCTGCTCTAGGTTATCCGGGCTGGTGGCCAGGAGGGGTGTGCTCAGGGTCATTTCCGGCAGAGACCCTGTCTCGTGGGAAGTAATGGTCTCCCAGCTCTGTAGTCACGGGTTGGTGCTGTGAGCTGACCTGACCTGCAGTTAGGCTCCAGGGGGAATTGTGGGGAACTTCTGTCAGCAGAGCAAAATCTTGTTTGAATCGTGGATTCCGGGACTAAAGGCGAGGAGCTAGCTCTGGCATGTGGATGGGGGAGGAGGCACGGGGCTCTGAGAGCCCAAGGGACTCTGTGGCCCAGTGACCGCTGACCCCTGCATCTTTTGCTCCTGGGCACAGGCACCCCCGAGTTCATGGCGCCGGAGATGTATGAGGAGCACTACGATGAGTCTGTGGACGTGTACGCCTTCGGGATGTGCATGCTCGAGATGGCCACCTCAGAGTACCCCTACTCCGAGTGCCAGAACGCTGCCCAGATCTACAGGAAGGTCACCTGTGTGAGTCCACCGGCCCCCGTGATGGGCCATGCGTCCCGGGCTGGGCTCTGTGTACTTCGTGAAATCCTCACGGAGGCTGTGTGAGGAAGGGAAGTAAGCCATTTTACAGACGGGGAGCTGGTGGCTCAGTGGGGTGACAGCCCAGCTCTGTAAGCTGTGGTGGAATGGCAGCAGCAGTGACGTGGGTGCCGAGGGCGGTGCCCGGAGGCATCACTGGGACCTTGCTTGGGGCGGATGGGACTGGAGTACTGACTCGGCCTCTCTGGGAGGCGCCCAGGCCGCCCGTCCACAGAACCCCTTCTCTGTGCCTCCTGAGGGCTGCTGGCTCTCCCGCTTTCTGGCGTGGCCCCAGGCAGTTGTCAGCTTTAATTGGATGGTTTCAGCTGTGCAAACAGCATCCTGTCTTCCCTCTCTGGCTGTCCCGCGGAGTAGGCAGCGCGGGGGCAGCATCCAGGGTGGGGCAGCTGGGGCTGTGATACCTCACCGTCCACCTGCACCTGCAAGCACCAGGCTGCACCGCAGGGGTGCTGGCTTCCTGCCCCCAGCCCCCAGTGCACCCGCCTTGCTTCTGCAGAAACATGAGGAGCCATGGTTCTTGGCACTCCCAGAGCACCCGCCCTTGTCCCAACCTCCACCCAAAGCCCTCCCCATGGGTTGCAGCTGGTTTCTCTCTTTTGGTTTTTAATTCTCAGTCATTTGATTCCTCTGAGCCCCTCCTGTGTGCCGCTGAGAGTGGGAGGTGGGGAAGGTGGAGGCCTTGATTAGTGGCACTTGTGACTGTGGGTCAGAGACCCCCAGATAGGTGTGTAGCTGCCCAGTGGTGCTGGGCCCATCAGCTGTGGGCACTGGTCCTCCGGGGGGCAGGGAGGGACCCGGGGAAGGTCAGGGCTTCACTGCTGGGCTGTGGTGGATGCTGGTGCCCGGGCTGCAGGACGAGCGTGTGCTCACTTTGGTCTAGTTGCACAGGTGGATAGAATGGCGGTCCTCCCACCGGGCTTAGGGAGACAGGGACTGAGCCCCCCAGGCACATGCTTCTCCGCCACCCTGGTCCTCCCAGCAGCCCTGCTGCCCCCATTTAGGTCTGGGAAGTAGGACGCTGCTCAGGGTCCCACGGCTCCTATGTAGGCCCATGTGGGTTTGAGCAAAGCAGGGCTTGGCCCCATCCTGCCTCCTTGGGGAAGTCAAATGAGAGGTTCAGTCCCTGACCCGTGGTGTTTCCTCTGCAGTAACCGTCTGGGTGCTCTGGTCCCTCACTCCGCACCCGCATGCTGGCCAGCCTCCGGCACCCACGCCACCTCCGGGGACTCTGGGTCTCGGCGCCCTTGGCTCTCAGCTGCCCTGACTGTGCTTCGGGCCCATTCTTCCCCTGCTTTGGGGGCCGCAGCCTTTCAGAAATTTAAGTGAAGTGTATATATACACTTACCTGAATTTGTATTTTCCCAGACCCCGTTCGCCAACCTTGGACCATGGCCTTTCTTCCTGGCGTAATTGAACTCTTTTTTCTCTTGGTTTCTGTGGAAAGGCAGGAGGGTCTCCTCCAAGGGGGACCCCTTGTCTGCCCCTAAAACCCAGGGTGCTGTGTCTGTTGCTGCACAGATGCCCCTGCATGTCAGGCACAATGTGACCCCCCCATTGGTTGTGGGCACAGGTCCTGGTCGGGGTTCTGGTGGGCACCAGGGGGCCCCAGCCAGGTAGTGGGAGCTGCTGGAAATCCTGCACTCCCAGGTCTGCCCCCCTCCAGTCCTCTGTCTCTGTGGGAAAATGTATGCTTCACTTTGTCTACCTTAAAAAAAAAAAGGATGGATACTTTGAAGGCAAAGTCTCATTGAAGGAGGAAGAATGTGATGGTTGAGACCTCAGTGTGTTCAAAATGTTTAAAAACCAGGATCCCCTCCCTCAACCCCCTTCCCTGCCTCCCCGAAGCAGAATGCAGATAAACTCTACAGTCCAGCCCCTGCTTCTCCTGGAATCCCATCTTCTTGTGTGGTCTGTTCCCCTCCGTGCCTCTGGCTCCACACCCCTGGCACCCACGGGGTCTCTGGTCAGCATGAATGCTCGGCCACCTCCTGATCCTGCTGTCTGAAAGTCATCTGATCTCACTGCTGGCAGAGGAATTCCATGACACTGACGCTTGCTTGCAAACCCCTCGAGCCACCAGGCCTTGGAAGTCAGCCCCACTTGTGACCACAGTGGGGCCAGAGTTTCTGGTGGCCCTTGGCCAGCAGTGACCACATTAGTGCCCTCTGTACCCTCCAGTGGGATGTGGTGAGAAGGGCCAGCTCTGTGGGATTCCCTGCCCAGCCTCTGAGACCCTCTGAGCAGCTGGCACGGGAGGCCCTGGCGGATCGGTGTGTGGCCTCCAGCAGGTGCGCCCTGTCCCGCTCCGCGTCCTCTGTGCGGGGTAGGGGGGCAAGTGCTCCCTTGCCGGGAGCTGGGCTGGAAAGAGCGAGCATCCTTGGTGGTTGCTCTGAGTCTCCCCTGAGTCTTTCTCTTCCCCAGACCTCACTACTCTCAGTAGCCCATCAGTGGGGATTTAGAATGAAACAGCCCTCCTGCCCGGCCACCGCAAACAAGGCTTTTCTTCTCCTGGGGTTAGTGTGAGGTGAGCAAGAAACAGACCCTAGCTGGGTGTCAGGTGACTCTGCTCATGTCATCCTCAGGGCATCAAGCCGGCCAGCTTCGAGAAAGTGCACGACCCTGAAATCAAGGAGATCATCGGGGAATGTATCTGCAAAAACAAGGAGGAAAGGTGAGCTCCCCGGGCCGCCTGGGGTCTGCGCTGTTGTCCTGGCTGCAGCTGCTTCCCAGGAGACACGTTTCGGCGGGCAGGCAGGCTGTGTCAGGCTGCAGGTGTCCTGGGTGCCAGCGAGCCCGCTGGGCAGTTGGTGGGCAGCCCCTGCTTGATCTCGGCTTCTGGGAACATGCTCCTGGGCTTTGGGGACTGTCCTGGAGCCCCCACCCCCTTTGCCGGCTGTTTCTTGCCCTCCCAGCCTGGAGCATGAGGGTGACTGGGGCCTCCCTCTGCCCGTGGTTGCTTTCTGTGGTGTCCCTACCCAGCCCTCTGGCCTGGAGGACACCCTCATGCCCAGGCTCCCCAGCAAGTCGCATCCTGCCCTCGCTTTCAACTCCAGCTGTGTACTTCACGCACCTGTTTGTCTGAACCACCACGTTCAACTCAGAGTCCTTGAGATGCCCCCCAAACCAGCCCCCATCTCAGATCAGGGCCCCTCCTTCCTCAGCTGGTCTGCCAGGAAGCTGAGCCTTCCTCCTTCCTTTTCCCTCCCTCCTTCCTCTTCCCTCTTTCCCTCCTGCCCTCCTCCCTCCTCTCTCCTCCCCCACCCCTCCCTTGCTCCCCCTCTTTCCCTGCCTCCTCCCATCTCCGCCCTCCCATCTCTCTCCCTCATGTCCCTCCTCTCCTGCCCATTTGCACCCTCCCTATTTCTCCTCTCCCCTGTATCTCTTCTGCGCCCCCTCATGTGCCCTCCCTGCCCACGTACACCCAGCTCACGCCCCCTCCCCCCATTCCTGTGCCCAGATTTGGTCACTGTCCTTTTCTGCTACTGTCCTCTCTCATGCAGAGGCCCTGTCCTGATCCAAGTGGCCTTCTCTCTTGCCCCCTGCACGTTATCATGGTTTTTTTTTTTTAAGGAAAAAAATACTAAAAAACTGAGATATGGCTCACATCAGAAAAGTACAGAAACAACCACATAGAGCCGTGAATCCTCAGAGCAGACCCTGTGAGACCACCTCCCAGACCAGGACAGAGAGCCCCAGGGTCGTGACCTCTGAGCTCCCAGGAGCCCCAGCTTCTGACCTTCCCCAGGGCCCTCACAGGCACTTTTTGCCTTCCCTGAAGGTTTCTCACCCTACTGTCTCCCTTTCATGCATGGTGGCCGTGTGCAGGGGATGAGTTCCACCCACCCATGGGATATGCTGCCATCAGCAGCAGTCAGGGATGGGCCCCTGGAACTCGAGGGCGACACACAGTGACCACGGACCACAGACAGGACACTGGGAGGAGGCGAGGCCCAGGACAGCCCACACTCTGTCCCTGCCAGAGACAGGAACCACCAGAGCATTTAGGGATGCGAATTTGGATGGCAAAGTGGTTACCATGGCAACATCCAGCCCCCATTGCCATCCTGAGCAGCCCTGGAAAACCTCCCTGCTTCCTTGAGGCCAGGGTCCCTCAGGGCACCCAGTGATGTGCTGTGGAAGGTGGGAGCCTGCCTCTTCTGGGTCCAGTCTTATCTGGAGCCAGGTATCCTGTGACAACTGAGAGGTCCCCAGCTCCTCAGCAGGTCTTGTCTGCGCAGTGCAGAGCCAGGTTTGAAAATTCTTTTCTGAATTCCCTGAGTCTCTTAATGATGGGGACATTTCATTTTTATAATGAGAGAAGAAAAGAAATCTTACATAGTGTCCATTTAGTTGTGTTTAGGAGCAGTTTTCTCCTCTTCCCTTGGAACCCGGGGAATGCAGATGTAAACTGGTTTGTGCTGCCCTCAAGGGTGAAGACTGCCCACCGGCTAGGATCAGAGGACCTTCCGGAGGGAACTGGGCAGGTCGTGGGCCCTGCACCCCGTGTCGGGGCCCCCTCCGCAGGTGTGCTGGGCCCTGCCTGAGAGCCATCCCCTCCCCAGGTACGAGATCAAGGACCTGCTCAGCCACGCCTTCTTTGCGGAGGACACGGGCGTGAGGGTGGAGCTGGCGGAGGAGGACCACGGCAGGAAGTCCACCATCGCCCTGCGGCTCTGGGTCGAGGACCCCAAGAAACTGAAGGGCAAGCCCAAGGACAGCGGGGCCATAGAGTTCGCCTTCGACCTGGAGAGGGAGACCCCAGATGACGTGGCGCAGGAAATGGTACCGTGTGCTTGTGTGCGGTGGGTGCGCGGGCCTCGCCATGTCCTGGTGTGTGCCTTGAATGTGTGCGGTTTCCAAAGATTTTAGAAAAGTAAGAAGAGGGACGTGGTCCCGCGGTCAGTGGGCAGTTCGGGGAGCGAGGACCCCTGCTTGTCCAGTGCAGCCGTGAAGGACAGCAGAGGTCAGAGTCGCCCTCCTGCACGGGTGCAGGGCATCACCTTGGAAATGGGGCAGTGAGGGGATTCCGGGGACCAGCGCAGAGAGGTACTTGAGGACTTGAGCGTGTCCGGAAGGGCTGTGTTTTGATCAGATTCTTGCTAACTTGGTGCAGATGTGGGCCTTTGATCTTTGTTTCATTTTGTTTCTGAGGGGCGTTGTGGTCTGGACGGCTGGCGAGCAGCAGGGATGTAGAGGCGTCCAGTATTACAGAGGAAAAGGAGTGTACGTGAGAAATAGATTAGACACTGACTATTACTGGAAAATCTGAGCAAAAGTAAAAATCTGCATGCTTGTTGCAGGAGAGCGGGCCCTTGTCTGTGCCTTTCAAAACCGGAGAAATGCATGTCCTTTTTTCTCTTTTTCTTAAATAAACGTGTCACTGAAAATAGTACATCTAAGACATAGTAAGTCACAAGGGTGTGGCTGATGGATTCTTTATAACTGGACTCCTTGGACCCTAGTAGGACACTGGAGCCCTGCTCAGATGAGGAAACTGAGGCTGGCCATGCCATATAAGGTGTGGGTGCCACAGACCAAGGCGGGGTTCAGGAGGTGGGGGCTGGGCACATGTCAGGTGGGGGATCCCTGGCGCTTGATGTAAGTGATGCAGCAGGTCATTGCAGGACATGGGTTGGGGGGGGCGGTGCATGGCCAGCCAGCATCCTCCCTTCCGCTGGACAGCAGCCTGTGCCCCTGTTGCGTCTGGCATGTGTGGTGGGTGTGGCGTCGCTGATGGCCTAGAAGCCACGGCAGGACTCCTTCCCAGCTGCTGGTTACATTCCTGGGCCCAGAAACAGACACCTCTGCTGTAATCGGATTTAATGGGGTTGTTTAGCTCCATGCTTCTGGGAGGATCTTTCCATGACCTTCCGTGGGGCGCTGTTGAATGGCTGCGTATTTGCTGGCTGTTGCATTAAGATTATTATCAGCTTATCTATTTTACGTATAATAGTTTGTATCTGTTAATCTCGTACTCCTGGTTCATCCCTCTTCCCTGCTTTCCCCTTTGGTAGCTGCAGTTTGTTTTCTACGCCTTTAAGTCTGTGTCTGTTTTGTATATATGGGTTTTTTGTGTGTTTGTTTGTTTTTGTTTGAGGGGGAGGTAATTAGGTTTATTTACTTATTCATTTTAATGGCGGTACTGGAGATTGAACCCAGGACCCTGTGCATGCTAAGCACACATTCTACCACTGAGCTATACCTCCCCCTGTTTTGTATGTAGATTTATTTGTATTAGATTCCACATTAAACTTTTTTTTTTTTTAAAAAGATGATTACCAGCACAGCAGTCCTGTGAATTCAGGATATCTGTTTCTCTGTTCTGTGACACCGTGGTCCCTTCATGCTTCTTGCTGAAATTTAAAGTGCAAACAGAAGTACTGATCAAGGTGGTGTGCAGACTGGTAGCCTATGAGCTGAGATTCAGGAGTGCGGGCTGCGTGTGGAGAGCGTCTTGGAGGGACCTTGGGGACTGGGGTACCTGGCCAGCAGCTCCAGCTGTCCCGGTGACAGGAGGAGGGGAATCAGGCCTCGGGGGGACAGCCCTGCATGGAGCTGTGGCAGATCCCTGGGGCCGCCTTGAGGAGACGTGTCTATCGGGGCTGCGGAGGCCGGGGCGCAGGCAGGAAGCACAGGACGTGAGCAGCGTTCTCGTTCCCCTACGAGCATCGCATAGTGATGGCTTAAGGATGACACAGATTCCACGTGGCGGCGTGTCCTGGAGGCACCGGAGACCCAGACAGACAGTGCTGTCTGTCTGCTGGACCGGGTACCTCCTCCAGCCCCGGCTCGGTTCTCGGTTCTGTTCCAGACACTCTTTAGTTATAAGATGGTGGCGCCAAACATGGTCTGGGCCCCTTCCCATGACCTGCCCACCTTCCCAAGAGGACTCATCCCTTCTCTGCCTCCTGCTGCAGAGAAGGATCCCCAGGGCCTTGCATTCATGCCTGTGCCTGTAGCCACGGCCTCGTCCTCACCAAGTCCCTGGGTCCTGGCAGGACTCATGGTCGGGAGGTGTCTCCAGGAGCTCACACTGGAGGCCCTGGGCTCCGTGCTTCCTCCTCCCCTTCCTCTGTCTCCTTTCAAAGCACCTTTCCATGGGGCGCATCGTCCGTGCCTTATGACATCTGTGTAGGAGAGGGTGCATCACTGTGTTCAGTTAAGGAAAAACAAAACAAAACTAAAACTACATGCTCACGGCTCTGTTGAAGAAACAGAATTAGCCCGGAGCCTTGGAGGCGCCTGTGATGAGCTGAAAGTGGCCGTCCCCCCGTGGTGGCGTTTTCTCTCACGTGAGTGCCCGGGTTGGCCGCTGCTCCTGGCTCCTGGCTGGGCCTTGCAGCTCAGCACTGGTCCCGAGGCCCTTGCCTAGGGCCTGACTCCCCCTCCGGTCCCCACTCCCCCACCTCCCCGCCCATCTGTAAACACCAGAACCAACTCGGGGGTCTGGGCTCTCCTTCTCCCTGGGGTCCTGGTAGCAGCTGCCTGGGCCCCTCCTGGGCTGTCCCTGGGCCAGCTGTCTGGGCCCTGAAGGGGCCTAGGTGGGGCAGCGTTTCAGGGCTCCCTCCCGCCAGGCTGCTCTGTTGGGTCGGCACTTGCTGACAGCTTTAACTCAATACACATAGTTCTTCAAAACTTAATTTAAAGAGGCGATGACTACAAATGAAACATCAATGTTGGTTATCATAAACGGATGGTAACCTCACGAAGGAAATGCCCTGGAAGCACAGGGGTGTCACCAGTTCTAGGACCCGGACCAGGCCTGGGCTGCCCCGTTGTTAGCCCCTGGGATTAGCGAGTGCCGAGTATTGAAGATGTCCTGGACCCGGATGAGGCTGCCTCCTTGAGGCTCCCCGGGGGTGGGAGGGAGGCCGATGGGACAGTTTTCTTTCCTCCCTCTGCAGTCACCTCCGAACAGGTCCTGCAGGCGGTGGAAGGGTGGGCGGTGGGGCACCAGTGGTGGATGGGGGACATGGGTGGAGGCCGGCCTCTGTGTGGATGTGAATCCGAACAAAGATGCCCCAGGGCTGAGAGCAGGGCAGGTTCCTTGGGGATCTGGGCCGGCTTTGATCTGAAAGTAACCCCTCGTTTAGACCCCCAGGCCGGGAAGGAAGGGGAGGGGTCTTGCAGCCTCGCTCAGGGGATTCTCCTGTCTGTGGTGCCAGCCCTTCCTTCCGCCTTCACAGCCTGCAGAAAGTAAGATGTTCCAGTGTGGCATGGAATGTGGCCAGGTTCTCTCCTGTTTGAGAAAAAATTGAAGAAACACCTTGGAGAGAATCACCAGGGGGTGACTGTGAAGATGGGACGGAAGGGAAAATGGGTCATGGGCCAAAAATAGAGATGGCAGGCAGCTGTGTCTGTGGGATGCCTTTTCTCAGGGACCTCTGGTCAGGTCGGCCAGGTGGGCGGCGCTGAGGGTGGGTGCCGAACCCCGGCTCTGCCTCTTCAGCAGGTCCTGACCACGCGCTCAGCCCAGCTCGCGCCTCTGTCGCCGTCCTGGGCTGAGCCTGGCAGGGCGGCCTCGGTGAGGGTGTCTGTGGGACTTCAGCACAATTCATTCCCTCAGATGCAGTTGTCTTCAGAAATGAGTTTTCCAAGTAATCACAAACTTACAAAAAAAAAGTTGAAAATTCGAGGCAGCCCTGTGAGATACCATCTCCGGACTGACCCTGAGTACATCCGTGTCTTTCCCACAGATGGGGACTTTGCTAATGGCCACCGTGGGTGTCAGAACCCCGAGAGCAGCCCAGCCCCACCCAGGGTCCGCACTGTCTCGGGATGCCTTCATGGGTGGCTCACCATGGCCAGCCCACCCAGGACACTCCCTGAGCTCAGTTGACATTGTCTGCCAGGGTTCCCCACATGCAGTGACAGTAAATAGCGATCTTGTGGGGAGGTACCTTGAAACCATGTAAATATCCCATTTCCCCCAAACTCTCCATTTATTTACATCCCTGTGGGCTCGTGGTTTCTCTTTTATTCAGTAGGTCATATGCTGTTGGTGAGGTAACCTATCTCTGCCAACAAATTACTTCAAACACAGCCCTGTACATGCTTACGGGCTTGCATGGTCCTTGAGGTCAGGAATTGGTGCTTCTGGCTCAGGGCCCCTCGTGAGGTGTGGCCAGACTGTCCGCCAGGGCAGACCGGAGGTGAGGGTCAGCGTCCGTTCTTGCTCACCTGACTGGTGGCGGGAGACTCAGTTCCCATCCAGCTGGGACATTCCATAGGGCTGGTCATGATATGGCCTCACAGGAGCAAGTGGTCCACAGGAGAGAGACAGGCAGACAGAGAGAGGGAGAGATACAGAGAGACAGAAACTGAGGGACTACATATATATGGCCCCCCTTTGTGCTGGCAGTGACACCCATCACTTCTGTCACCGCAGATCACTTGCATTTCTCCCACGTGCATTTGTGGACACGTCCTTCAAGCCGTCACCACATCACTGTTTATTTTGGTGTTCAGAATGTCCCAGATTTGGCCAGTGGGAGGCCCTGGGTGCTGGCTCCCATGTCACTTCCAAGCACGTCCTCGATTTCAGGCACAGTGAGGTGTCCTGGTCCCCTCGTCCTTTCCCTGCAAGCTTGAATCTGCCCTTTTGTGGTGAGCCATGTCCTCTCATGGTGGCCATGCTGCGTTTTCAGCTGTCATTGCCCCAGGCCCACTCCACGGGTGGTTCAGAGGCCCACGTGTTCTGTGCAGTTGTGTTTGTGCACGTACACCATGCACGTGCACACTTGCACTTACATCCCGTGCATTTCAACGTTGTACATTGAAAACCCTGAGTTCACGCAACTCCCATCCAGCACCGCAGGGTTTTTCTGTGGTTTTCTCCCATTTCACATGGGGAATCCCACACTGATGGCAAGGAGCCTGGCTTTTGCTGTTTCATGGTTTTGCTGTAAATATCCTCAGAAAGCGCTGTGATGTTTCCCGGAGATCTTCGACTCCTGTATAAATGCTCTCACACACTCCTTTGGGTGAACTGGGTTCAGAATTTTCCTAGGCATGCGTGCACAGCTTCCCAGTCTCCAATTACGAAATATGCCTACTTCCCATGGCCTCTGACTGCTCAGAGAGTGCCCGGGGCAGCACTGCGGACAGCACTGGCCAAGCCTCCTTGTCCCTCTTCCTGAGCACACAGATGAGGCCAGGACCCCCTTCCTGCCCTCGGCCAGCCTGAGCAAGGGGCTTCAGGAAACCCCTGGGGCCTAGCCAGTGGGGGCTGCTCTGAATTTCTGCAGGAGGCAGACTAGGGTCCCCCCACATCCTCGCTCATCCAGCCCATGTTATGAGCACCTGCTGTGTTGTCTGCCCCAGGAGCTGGGCCAGTGTAAGCTTAGATGGTCACTCTCCCTGTGAATTTACAGTCAGTGACAGGAGTGTCCCTGAAAAGAATGAGCTTGGTGATGGGGGCAAGGGGTCCAAGGAGGGGACTTTGGGCAGAGACCCCCCACAAGCAGGAGGCGGTAGCACAGACGGCAGGGCTGGCCTGGTAGTGGGGCATGCAGGTGGGGCTGATCCCAGTAACAATGTGGTGATCTCCTTTGCAGATTGAGTCAGGATTCTTCCACGAGAGTGACTTGAAGATTGTGGCCAAGTCCATCCGTGACCGCGTGGCATTGATCCAGTGGCGGCGGAAGAGGATCTGGCCAGCTCTGCAGCCCCAGGAGCAGCGGGACCCCGGCAGCCCTGACAAGGCCAAGGGCCCGGCCATGCCCCTGCAGGTCCAGGTGACCTACCACTCACAGGCCGGGCCGCTGGAGCCCGAGGAGCCCGAGGCCGACCAGCACCTCCTCCCCACTGCGCTGCCGGCCAGCGCCACCTCCCTGGCCTGTGAGTGCTGCCCTCCTCCTGTGTCCCCCCGTCCCCCACTCCCTCCAGCCCAGCCTGCGGGCATGGATGATTGGTGTGGACCAGCATTCATCCAGGGAGGGGCTTGGAAGCATCTCTGCGTTGCAAAGAGATCTGTGACCAGAGGGGTTGAAGGCTCCCTGAAGTCCAGCCTCCTAGGATGGGTGGGGAACAGACGTGCAGACAGACCCAGAACCTCCCTGGTCCCTGAGCCGGTGCGGATGGAGCTGGGCCAGTCTGGCCGGCTGCTCATCACACCTGGAAGGTATCAGTCCCAACTTCACAGGGCACCTGAGGGCTGTACCTCAGCCTGGGCTCGCTGTCCCTGCCAGCTGCTGTGGCCCTGGGGCTGCCGATGACTACAGCCTTGGGCGGTCATGTCATGGTCTTGGCTGTGACTTTTGCTGCTGGGACTGTCTGTCTCCAAGATTATCTCTGTTTTGGTACCTAACCTTTGAGACCTTTGAGACCTTCAGTACATTTCCCAGGGAATGTCACGGATGGATTGGTGGGAGTCACTGTGTACCTGGCTTCATCTCAGACCGCTGGGAGGGGGAATCCAGTGTCCTCTGCATGTCTAGGTGGAAAAGTGTCCTGCCTGTGCTCTCAGTGTACTAACAATTCAGCTGTGAGCTGAGGATGGAAGATGTTTCCTTTTCTGTCTGTTCTGTGACTGAGCACAGAGAATTGCAGAGCCGAGCCTATCCAGGCCACAATTTCAGGGCTTTTGTGTGGAAAGACCAAAATAATCTGTTTAATCCATTTAATAATTATATCCTTTGATTTATCAGTAAAATAGCTAACCATTCTTCAAAGAGAGGCAGAAACTGTAAATTCAAACCAGCAGCTGGCCAACACTTTGAGACAGTTTGCCTGCTGTTTGCTTCCCTCCAACTTGCTCACGTTTGCTTTGGAGAATGGACTCACTGTGTCATTGCTCCATTTTCTGATAAACCAAAAAATTAATGCAAGAACGTAAACTTTTTGTAGGAAAGAACTCTCCACACTTGATATACCACTCACTATTTTAAAAACGTAATTGTTGGTTGACAAGTTCTGGGGCAGGAATTAAGAAATCTCCTTCTGTTGAACTTTGAAGGGGCTCTGCTGTGGTCAGGTGTGTCACGATACAGGTGTGGCCCCCTGTATAGATGGAACGCGTTCAGTTTGGGGTGGGCGTTCTGTCTGCAGACAGATTCCCTTCCTGTCTGGCTAGAGTGGGCTTACCACAGCTGCACTTCTCAAAAACATTTTTACCTGTTTATTGTAGCTTCTTTAAAGTAGATGATAAAGTCACATTGTATAAAATTGAGAAAGTCGAAGAGAGTATACAGCAGAAGCTGGTTAATTTTCCTGTCTGGATGTCACTGATATTATGCATCTTTTAACTGTAACTTCCAGAGGTAATAACTTCCAGACATAATCTGTACATGCAATCTATCACACATGCACTCAGCAAGCATATGCACACATACATACACCTGTTCACATACCCACACAAATGCATGTGCATGTGCGTGTATACAGTGCATTAAGCACACACGCAAGTGCGCGCACACGCACACACACCCGTGTCTCCCTCTGATCTACGACCCACGGCACCCTGCACATGCTCTTCTGTACCTTGCTGTGGGTCAGAACAGGAAGTCTGTGCTCAGCCATCCCCCTGGCCACAGTGCCTGTGGCTGGCTGGACCACCTTGTGCTTCACGAAGGTGAATGGGTGCGGACGCCAAGCAGCCCACACGTCACTGGAGAAAGAACCCTGTCTTAGGTGACAAGATGGGCTCACAGTCACGCTTCCATATGTCAGAAGGTGCAGCAGACATCATATTGTGTGATTCCCCACTATGGGTTCTGTTAGCTACTCACCACAGTCCAGATCAGGCTCAAGACGGGGCCAGCACCTGATGACGGCAAGAATGCAATTTGTCAACAGGTTTAAAACATGATTTTTAAAATTAATTTTTAATTATACCAATAGTAGATATCATCACTTAAAAAATATAAAATGTTACATATATGGTTAGAGTCGCTTTCCTTGAAATTTGGTCTGATCTCTCTCTCTTTTTCTCATGTGCCCACACCCTCTTTCTCTCCCTCATGTGCACATACTCTGTCTCTCTCCTCCCTCTGTGTAAGCAGAAATGGCCACCAGCCACCTCATCAGAAATCAGGGCCAGTTGTTTAATTGGTTTTGCACAATCAAACCTCAGCATTCTTATGTCTTACTAGGTCAGAATCAGTTCTGACCAGCCCCTGGGAAAGATCATTTTGTTGGAAAGCCAATAAGAGTCCCTTTTTTATTTGTTTAAATTATACATGGACATAATGCCGGCACTGAAAGGCATCTCCTGTAGAAATAGCTTGGCGTTCATAGGTGGCAAATCTGAATGCTTGTGTAGCTCTTGGAGGCAGTGAAACCAGAGTGCCACCTCAGACAGGTTTTTGCTCTTCATTCTTGACTGGCCTGGCCGTGCGGGTGCCCTGTCTTCCCAGGTGCGTCTTGGTGAAGCGAGCCCGTGTGCCGTGGCATTTCTGTCCGTGCCCCCGTGCGCAGGCTGCTCCTTCTGTTGTGGCTGGGTTTGACGGGCCAGTCTGGCTTGTCTTGGGTGAGGCTGGCCTTTTACTGGAGTAGGGGGTGCTGCTTTGGGCTGTGGGGCCTCCAGGTCCCCCTCTCATGGCCTCTCTATGATGTGGTGGCCTCGTCAGCCCCATTTTCCAACCAAGTTAGACCAGGGCCCATGAAGAGAGGAGCCAGATTTGGACCCAGATCTTCCCACTTCAGGCTCTTTGCTGTGCTGAGTGAAGGTGGTCGGGGTCCTGAGACACCCCTCCCCATGAAACACAGGTGATCATTATTTCCTCTGTGTGACTATAGCTTTTCCTAACTTGGACAATCCATCTCGTGCCTTTGAAGAGCTGAAAGAGCACCCTCTATAAGGCCAGGTCAAGTACCAGGTGAGGTCCCTGGCTGTGAGCCCGTGGGGCGGCTCTCCTGCCTACGGAGGATGGTGCGAGGTGCCCACCTGGGATCCGTGGTGGCCCACGGTGGGCTCCTGTCGATGTCAGGCGGTGGGGACTCAGGTTGCTAGGGCCACTTCTGGTGCTACTACCGCCCCCGTAACATTCTAGACTTGACTGTTTAAAATGTCACACATTTACTATGTATGTGATCTGGAAATGCAACCAAGTCTTGGTTTTGCAGAAGACGCACGGACAGGCTAGCCCACATTTGCGTTCCCCGAGACTTGTGTGGAACGTCTGGGGGTGCCTGCGTTGAGCCATGCCTTTGTCCTCCCTCCCCAGCGGACAGCACGTTCGACAGTGGCCAGGGATCCACAGTGTATTCGGACTCGCAAAGCAGCCAGCAGAGCGTGGTGCTGGGCTCGCTGGCGGATGGAGCCCCGCCCCCCAGCCAGTGTGTGTGCAGCCCCCCCGTGAGCGTGAGTGACGGGCCTGTCCTGCCGCACGGCCTGCCCTCCCTGGGGGCCTACCAGCCTCCTGCGGTGAGTCAGCACGCCCCCTCGGGCCAGCGTCCCCGTCCCCACGGCCCGTCTGTGATGGGCCGTCCAGCCTGTGCTGGTCCATGGTCAGTTCCCACCATACGAAAGCAGGCCCACCGGAGGGGCATCCTGGCCAGTAACTGCAGGGCTGCAGGCGGGAGCAGCCCGAGATGCACCCTGAAAGACCTGCCAGATGAGGAAATACCACAGACAGCCCAGCGACGCCCAGTGCTGGCACATCTGTGCTAAAGCTGGCAGGGTCGAAGTTACTTCTGACTGTTGCAAAGGTGACAGAAAAGCATCACTTACAGTAATAAAGCCTTTGATTTTGTCTCAGGGTCCAGCTTCACTGAGGGAGTGTTAAGTATCTCCTGGCATTTCTCCACTGTATATTAGGCAGCCATTAAGAGTTAGAGGTATGGGGGGACAGAAAGGAGGTATATGAACGACCAAACCACGGGAAACATTTTCAGTGATGTTTGAGAAGTAGCACTTGAAAGGGTGCCCGTGTTATGCCTGTGGTGTAATTTGTACACTTTGGAAAGACTAAGTTGAAGCATTTGCCTCTGCTGACTGGAGCCCAGGATTTGTTAGCAATTTACATTTGCAGTTTGACTCATTTCATTAAATGAAATAAAATATGATTTTACACAGGAAGAGTTCATTTACAAAAGGGCCACCTGCTTCTCAGAGTGGTGGTTTGGTTCTTGGCTTTAGGTCGCCCATGCTGGGGCTGAGCCAGGGCATTCTGCTGGCCCTCGTCCCTCCTGGTGCAGGGTCAGACCTTCCCTGGCCACACTGCGCTCTCCACCGGGTCCCTGCTGCGCTGCATCTATCCCAGCTTCGGCTCACGGGCCAGGACGCCCGAGCACAGGGAGGTCCCGGGCCCAGCCAGCAGGCACCGGCCAGACTGGGCTGGAGCGCTTTCTCCCGTGTCTTGCCTATTTACACACAAACACCTTGGACAGAAGGGTGGCGTTGGAGGGGGTCCCCAGGCTGCCCCAGGGCTCCTGGGGAGGGTCACCATGGTGATGTGCCCTTGGGACCAGAGTATGAGCCGCTCCTTTGAGGCTCCAGGCCGCCTGCGCGGAACCAGGTTCTCAGCTTCAGAAGTTACCTGTGTTCGAATCTGTTTTTTCCGCCGCCCTCACCTGCTTCTCACATCCCTAGTATTTTGACGTAAACCCTAGACAGAAAGCTATTTTGGCCCCAAATATTTGTCTGTATCTCTGCTGGATCAAGACTCTGAAAACAAAGCCCAGTACCATTATTGCACCTAAAAATCAACAGGTTAGCAGCCGTTCTTGGCGGCATCAGACATCCAGTGCTCAGATTTCCGGCACTTCCCCAGTCTGTGTCTGTGCTGCCCCTGGCAGTGAGGGCTCACTCCTGTCCCTCGTTCCCTCCTAATGGGCGAGTCACTGGAGACTCCTGGCTGTTAAGAGCATCCCACGCTCTGGCTCTGTCCTGACGTTTATTCCCATGTTTTCATGGTCTGCGAATATAACCGCATGTATACATTTTTATATAATCCTGTAAACAAGAGACATGCATTTTTATCTTCCCTTCGTTTAATGTCAAAACAAGCGTTTCTCGTGGTGCCACAAAGGGTTCCACAAGTCTCTTAATGGTCTTTTCTCATGGTTGCATGATACTCTGGAGCTGCTGTTCTAGGACATTCCCTGCTTGGGCGGTGTGGCCGTTCTCGGTCTGGGGGCCTCCGCACCTTGCTTCTCCTGAATCTTGTCCGTAGGATAAGTGACCCTGGCAGGCCAGCAGGCATGGGGGCTGAGAGATGGGTCCCCGTGGATGTCTAGTGTGTGCTTGGGTAGGGATCCTCAGGGCCGCTGCTGAGCGCGGCTCTGGGTGCTCTTTGCAGCCTGGCCCGTCGGTGGGTTCTGTCCCACCCCCTACACACCCTTCGCTCCCACAGCAGCATTTCCCAGAGACGGCCATGAGCTTTGCCCCTGTGCTGCCGCCACCCAGCGCCCCTGTGCCCACGGGCCCAGGCCAGCCCACACCCGCTGGCCACCAGGTAGGTGCTGACTACCCCTCCTTATGAGCACCATCAGTGCCTTGGTTCCCCCAGACCCTGCCTGTCCATTTGGCTGGCCCGAGCCCGGGGTCCGTGAGCCTCCTGGCAGGTCCAGGCCCCCGTGCCCCTTCTCTGCAGTTCTCCTGGGACCAGGGAGTAGATGGGAGTGGGGGCGGGTCTCTTGTTTCTGTGGAGTTCAGGGCTCCATCACACTCAGAGGGCCCCCGTTGCATAGAATAATTCTCCCAGATTGTGTGTCCCAGGCTCTAGGCTGGGTGTTTGAGCATACATGTCGGTATATGTGTGTGAGTTGATTTTTTCTGCTGTGTCTAAGCACATGGGGGTATCTCAGGAGGGTGCTGGTGTAAGGGAAGCCCCTTCTCTTTCTAGCCTCCTCTGCTGGCCCAGCCGGTATCGCTGCCACAGGTCCTGGCCCCACAACCCGTGGGCCCTCTCCAGCCAGTGCCCCCTCACCTGCCTCCATACCTGGCTCCAGCCTCCCAGGTGGTGGCCCCTGCTCAGCTGAAGCCGCTCCAGATGCCACCGGTGCCCCTGCAGCCAGTTGCTCAAGTCCCTCCACAGGTACCTCCCTGTCCCCTGCCCTCCAGCTTCGCCTTCTTTCCCAGCCTGGTTGGCCGTTCTTTGTCCTCTGGGCACATGGGTCCCTTAAGATAGGAACACTTGGGGTGTTGGGGTGGCTGGGTTGCTGTGCCCTCCTGCCCTTGACTTCTGTCCCAGATGCATCCAGGGTGGGGGAAGGTTTAGTCCAGAGTAGGGCCAGAGGAGCCGGTATGGAGCTGTGAGCACAGAACTAGGGTCACTCCCTCCCACGGAGCCACCTGGGACTGTGCTGACCATGGCTCCTTGGGGGTCCAGGGGACAGCTGAGCAGCTTGCCGACTGCAGAGAAGACTGGCCACGAAGCTCAAACTCAACTGTAAAAGTGACTGCTTTTTAATTGCAGTACAGTTGATTTACAATATTGTGTTAGTTTCAAGTGTACAACAAAGTCATTGAGTTATATATATGTATATATATATTCCTTTTCATATTCTTTTCCATTATAGGTTATTATAAGATACTGGATATAGTTCCCTGTGCTATTCAGTAAATTCTTGTTGTTTATCTGTTTTATATGTAGTAGTGTGTATCTGTTAATCCCATACTCCTAATTTATCTCCCCTGCCCTTCCCTTTTGTTAACCATGTTTGTTTTCTATGTCAGTGAGTCTCTTATGAGTTTCTTTTTATAAATAAGTTCATTTGTATCATTTTTTAGATTCCACATATAAATGATATTTGTCTGACTTATTTCACTTAATATGATAATCTCTCGGTCCATCCATGTTGCTGCAAATAACAATATTTCATTCTTTTTCATGGCTGAGTAATACTCCATTGTATATGTATGTATATATACTCCATTATATATATATGTATATGTGTGTGTATATATATGTATAATATGTGTGTGTGTGTGTGTGTATAAAATCTCTTCTTTATCCACTCACCTGTTGATGGACATTTAGATTGCTTCTGTGTTAACTGTTGTAAATAGTGCTTCTATGAACATTGAGGTGCATGTATCTTTTTGAATTAGAGTTTTCTCTGGATATATGCCCAAGAGTGGGATTGCAGGATTATATGGTAACTCTGTTTTTAGTTTCTAAGGAGTTTTTTTTTTTTTTAAGGAATCTCCATACTGTTCTCCATGATGGCTGCACCAGTTTACATTCCTACCAACAATGTAGGAGGTGTCCCTTTTCTCCACACCCTCTCTAGCATTTATTATTTGTAGACTTTTTGATGGTGGCCATTCTGACCAGTGTGAGGTAATACCTCATTGTGGTTTTGATTTGCATTTCTCTAATAGTTAGTGATGTTGAGCATCTTTTTATGTGCCTGTTGGCCATCTGTATATCTTCTTTGGAGAAATGTCTATTTGGGTCTTCTGCTCATTTTTTGATTGGGTTATTTGTTTGTTTGTTTGTTTGTTTTGGTATTGAGCTATATGAGCTGTTTGTATATTTTGGAAATTAATCCCTTGTCAGTCACATCATTTGCAAATATTTTCTTGCATTCTCTAGGTTGTCTTTTTGTTTTGTTTATGGTTTCCCTTGCTGTGCAAAAGCTTGTAAGTTTGATTAGGTCCCATTCATTTAATTTTTCTTTTATTTCTTTTGCCTTGGGAGGTGATCTAAGAAAATACTGCTATGATTTTTGTCAGAGAATGTTTTGCCTATGTTCTCTTTTAGGAGTTTTATGGTGTCATGTCTTGTATTTAAATCTTTAAGCCATTTTGAGTTTATTTTTGTATAGTGTGAGAGAGTGTTCTAACTTCATTGATTTACATATGGCTTTCCAGCTTTCCCAACACTGCTTGCTGAAGAGACTGTCTTTCCTCCATTGTATATTCTTGTCTTCTTTGTCAAAGATTAATTGATCGTAGGTGTGTGGGTTTATTTCTGAACTCTCTGTTCTGTTTCATTGATGTATATGTCCGTTTTTGGGCCAATACCATGCTGTTTTGATTACTATAGCTCTGTAGTATTGTCTGAAGTCTGAGAGGGTTATGCTTCCAGTGTTGTTCTTTTTCCTTAGGATTGCTTTGGCAATTTTGGGTTTTTTGTGTTTCCTTATAAATTTTAGCATTATTTGTTCTAGTTCTCTGAAAAATGTCCTGGGTAATTTGATGGGGATCACATTAAATCTGTAGCTTGCTTTGGGTGGTATGGCCATTTTAATAATATTAGTTCTTCCAATCCAAGAGCATGGGATATCTTTCCATTTCTTGGAGTCATCTTTAATTTCCCACTATGACAAACTCACGGCCAATATAATACTCAATGGTGAAAAGCTCAAAGCCTTCCTACTAAATTCTGGAACAAGACAAAGATACCCACTCTCACCACTTTTATTCAACATAGTATTGGAATCTCTAGCCACAGCAATCAGACAAGAAAAAGAAATAAAAGATATCCAAATTGGAAAGGAAGAGGTAAAATTGTTATTATATGCAGATGGCATGATACTCAATATAGAAAACCCTAAAGACTCAATACAAAAACTATTAGAACTGATAAATGAATTCAGCAAGGTAGCAGGATACAAGATTAATGTACAGAAATTTGTTGCATTTCTTTATACTGACCATGAAATATCAGAAAGAGAAAATAAAAAAAACCCAATCTCATTTAAATATACATCAAAAAAACCCCTCCCAAAAACCAAACCTAGGAATAAACCTAATCAAGGAGGTGAAAAACCTATAAGCTGAGAACTATAAAAGTGACTTCTGCTGCCTGTCTTTGGAGGGGAGCTTCACGTGACTAGTAACATTTGATAACACGTGGCTGATGCTTGGGTGCTGCCACGCAGGCTAGTGTTGTGGATGGTCACACATGTCTCCAGTGACCCTCTATCATGGGATGGCTTTCATTTGATGGGTCCCATCACAGTGTTTGAGCAGGGCTAGGATGGAAAGTACTGCTTCATTAGGAAGATGTGAGTGTTCCCATGGTTTACAGCCGCCGCCCAGAAGTTCCTTTCGTGTCGGCTGCCACCTGTCACTCAGCCTTGTCCTCATCCCTCCTGCATGTGAGTCATTTTCAACGTCTAGTTAAACTGCCACCTTACTCCCAGTGGTCATCGCATTGAGTTGCTTTTCAGAAACACAGAAGTCAATTTGCGTATTTTCACAGCCTTATAATTGCACAAAGGCACATATTATGAGATGCAGATGTGCCCACCACCAGAAAGGCTTCATTTTAGAGAGAACTGTCAGAGAACCTGCTGAAATACGTGAAGTGCTAAATTCAGGAGCTGTCTCCAGGATGGAAGGCCGACGTGGAAGGTTCCAGGGCTCTGCTGTTGCAAGCTGCCATTCTTCCTCAGGCCTCATGGCATAGGACATTCAGCCAGCAAGGAGGGGCTCGAAGATATGCTTTCCCTGAAAGAACCTTCTGAGTAGTGTGGTCTCAGTGTGAATTTCTATAGATTGAGGGAAATCAGGCAAAGTAATTTCAGATGTTTTGAGCCAGTCTGGTAGCTCTGACAGTCATGGTCTTTCTGAATGAAGATACGCCAAAGCTGTGAAGCTGGTGGTCACTAATGTGACTCCTGGTGTCCTTGCAGTCACCTAGCTGTCACCCCAGAGGGGCCCAGCCAGGGCTCCTTTGTCTTGGTGCTGAAGGAAGGCTCTCCTCAAGGTCTCCTGCACCCTTCTGAGGCTTCTGGCCTTTCCTTCCGTTTGACAGCGTTATACACTTGGTTCCATTTATTTATTTTATTTTTATTTTTTTGGGTGGTGTGGCAAATCCATTTTATTGCTGACAAACTATGTATTCTTTTCCGGAATGAGTGTGCCACTTTACATTCCCACCAGCAGCATGAGAGTGATTGAGTCTCCCCACATCCTCACCGGCTGTTTGGTGTTATCACTGCTTTTTACTTCAGCCGTCTGATAAGTGTGGAGTAATGTGGTTTTAATTTGCATTTCACTTGGTTCTGTTTAAGTTGGGTTCACGTTTTGGTTCCCCTCCACAGCAGCTACACAGATATATCTTGGGCAGAGACTGGGTGACGTGGACCCTCTCACCCAGCACAGATGTGCTGCAGGTGCGCGGGGCCGAGTCCCGGTGGGGCTGACATACCTGTTCTCTTTCAGATGCCTCCGCTTCCTGTGGTCCCCCCCATCGCTCCACTGGCCACCGTCGACAGCCTCCCTGCAGCCCTCCCTGACCTGCCAGCCACCAGTGGGCCCACCGTGCCTCCCCCCTCTCAGTATTTCTCCCCGGCTGTCATCTTGCCAAGCCTCCCACTCAACGCGGCCACTGCCCCGCTGCCCGTGTCGCCGGCCCTGCCTCTGCAGGCGGTTAAGCTGCCCCACCCTCCTGGGGCGCCGCTGTCCGTGCCCTGCCGGACCATAGTGCCAAACGTGGCGGCCACCGCCACCACCATCCCTCTGCTGGCTGTGGCCCCACAGGGCGTGGCTGCCCTGTCCATTCACCCCACCGTGGCTCAGCTCCCATCCCAGCCCGTGTACCCGGCAGCCTTCCCACAGATGATGCCCAGCGAGGTCCCGCCTTCTCCTCTCCACGCAGCACAGACTGTGCGGGCTGCCCCTCCGCAGCCGGCACCCCCCATTCTGCCACAACCCCACCAGCCAAGTGTCGCCCGCCTTCCGGAGCAGGCTCCTCCGGCCGCCGGCGCTGGGAGCCAGGTAACCCACCTGCTGGCCAGGACCCACCCTCCAGGAGCTGGGAGACCCCTTAGTATGCAAGGGGTTCACAGACCTCTGCTCCTCAGCACCTTGCCCCCGCAGTACGGTGGGAGCGGACAAGCAGGCAGGGCTGTCCCCTGTCATCCAGTGTGTGTGTGTGTGGGTGTCTGCTGCCTCCTCCTTCCTCCAGCACGGGTTAGGAACCTCAGGAATTGGAGTGGCCAGAAGCTCCAAGGCTGGTTCTTTCCTAAGTGTCAGTAGCAGGTGCTTGTGGTGGAGGGGCCCCTGGCCGCGCTGGGCATCGTGGCACCTGCCCTCACCCGGGTGGGGTTGGCAGCCTTGATGCAGCTCCGTCAGCCTCTCCACGGGTTTCGGGGAGGCTCACACTACCTGTTGTGTTACTGTCCAAGTGAAGTGGGTGGCTTACCCCCACTTCAGCAACCAGGAACTGAGGCACATGGCGGTCTGAGGGGGGTCTGCTGGTTGTGGACTGGGTGGTGCCGGGGGTATATGGGCTGCTGGTTCCAAGGTGCTCGTGGTAGACAAGGATGATCTCACAGTCATGTGGGGGCCATGGGCAGCTTGCTGGGCTGGCAGTGAAGGGATACAGGGACACACACCCTGCTGTATGAGTGGCCCCACACACCTGTGTGGCCCATGCGTGTTCTGGAGCTCCAGGGCTGTTACCAAACCTCAGGTGAGGAGAGGAGCTTGCGTGGGGCCTCTCATCTTGGCAGTGGTAGCGGGGGACCTCTCCTCTTGGTGGGGGGCGCTCTCTCCTTGAGGGGATTCTCACTTGGAACCCCTCCCACCCTGGGGCTGCTTACCTGGGGCCCTCCCACCTGGCCCAAGCCTGGCTCTAAGCGTCAGCAGCTTGCGCCTGTGGGCATGTCCTTTGCCTTTTGAGCTCAGGCTTCTCCCCTGTAAGATGGGGCTGAGAGCTTTTAAAGGAGGGAACCGTAGGGAGTCAGGCCCTGCTCCTGAGTTGCCCTGTGGAAGGCCGAGGTGCACAGCCCCCCCTTGCACATGGCTGGGATTGGAACCCAGGCTGTGACCTGCCAGGAGGCTGGGATGGCGTAGTTGGTACCATGGCCCTGAGGGCAGTGGCTGGGAGCTCGTGACTGGTGCTAACTATATGCCACCCTTCCAGCTTCGCAGGCTGACTCAGCTAGAGGTTCATAAATGAAGTGCAGTTTTAGGTTTGATTTTATACGAATGGGGACCCGAGAATGCCTGTTCTTGTTCGTTTCTGTTAAATCCGCATGCAAACATGCGGGGACCCCCAGGATCTGCAGGGTGTGGGTGGATGAGGGGGATGTCCGCATTGCCTGTACCCTGTGGTGTGCTTACCCACCTGGGTGGTGGAAGCGCCTGCTTTGGTCCAGGATCCCCAGGGAAGGGGACGGCTCTGTACCCCAACTTGCATGCCTGTCCCCTGTGCCCCCAGATCCTGCGTGGCCACCCGCCTCCGTACGCCGTGGATGTCACCACCCAGGTTGCCAGCCAGGTCCCCATGGTGCCTGCACCCGCCGCCGTTCTCTCCCCGCCTCTGCCGGAAGTGCGGCCGCCCGCCGCCCCCGAGCTCCTGCCTCAGCTCCCCGGCTCCCTGGCCCCCACGGTGGCGGCGGCTGCTCACAGCTTGCCCGGCCAGACCGCCGCGCTGCTGCCGCCTGCGAGCCTGCCGCTCTCCAGCGGCCCCGGGGTCCCTGGCCCCCGCCCGGCCGTTCAGCTGACGGTGGAGCCGGCTGCAGAGGTGCGTGGCCCGCTCCTCGGGGCTTGGCCTGCAGTCCGTCACCCTGATCCCTGACCCCAGCATCACGGCAGCCCTCCTGCGTGGTGACTTCAGCTCTGGAAGTTGGGGATGCCCTTGGGAGGGTGGAAGCGTGTGCCCAGGGACAGCCACGGGTGGTGTTTTTTATCTCCCTCTGCTGTTCCTGGATGTCACACTTTCCTTCAACACATGCCTGGGTGGAGACCGTGATCTTCACACGTGGATTTAGAGTTCTTTTCTCTGGAGACGAGGGGAAGGCCTGTGACAGTTCTTCCTGGGCCACGTGCTCCCTCGTAGGGGTGATCAAAGTGGGCTGGCATGTTTGGGAAGGGCGTGGCCCCAGCTTTTAAGAATCTGCTTGGCTGTAAGCATTAACAGGATAAAAACCCCTCACTCCTGCTACCCTGCCTGGTCTGCTTGCTGTAGTCAGAAGGGAGCAGGCGGTGGGCTGGGCTGTGGAGCTGGGCAGACAGCAAGCTGTGTGCGGCTGTGTCGTGGGGAAGTGAACTTGACCCATCCTCCTCCCCATGGTTTTATTTCAGGAGCAGGCCTCGCAGGACAAGCAGCCCAGCCTCCCTCAGAGCTGTGAGAGGTAATGGCACACTTGGCCCTCCTGTGCTAGTGCTTCTAACAATGTCACCTGTTTCCAAGCCTGACCTGGTGGGGCCTCCGGGAGCTCTTCTAGGGTCTTTGTCAGTGTCTGTTGAAATTTGGTAGCCAGATACTCCCAGCTGTGTTCTGGGTCCTGGTGCTGGTCTGCAATGCTGATGATGTTCTAGAATAGAGAAGAGCTATGGATGGAGAGTCAGGAGGCCTAGGAGCTGGGGGGAGCCCAGGAGGGAAGGGCAGAGTCTAGCCCACACCCCAGGTCTCCCAGCACCTCGTCATGGGGAACGTCGAGTTTGGGGAGGAAACCGGTTAAGGGAAGTGACTGTGTCCCACCCTTCTGGTACGCCAGCACCAAGCTTGGTGCTCCGCAAAGTCTTAAATCCTACGACAGCCCCACACGGTTGGCAAGTTCCCATTGCTGTTGAACAGGTAGGGGAACCAAGGCACGGGGGAGGATTGTGTCTTCATCCTGACATTTACTGTGAGCTGGTGAAGCCTGATTTACAGGTCAGGAGCTGAGAGGACCAAGGTCCCAGACCAGAAAGCCTGTGTGTTCCCTAGGACCCCAGCACCGCCCAGGACAGACGTTGCAGGGGCAGAAGGGGCAGCAGGCTGAGTCTCTCTGCCAGGCATGGCTAGCTTTAGACGCTCTAGGTTTTCCCAGCTGGGGACACCCAGACACAAAAGCTTCTGGCTGTTTCCTGAAAAGCCAGGTTTCCCACGCGAGGCCGGCTTGCAGGCCCTTCCTTTGGGGACCATAACATTCTTGGTTTTCACACAGCTACGGAGGTTCCGACGTCACTTCTGGAAGAGAGATGAGCGACAGCTGTGAAGGTGCATTTGGTGGGGGGAAGCTGGAAGGCAAGACCACCCGGAAACATCACCGCCGGTCCACCCGTGCGCGTTCCCGCCAGGAGAGGGCCAGCAGGCCCCGGCTGACCATCCTGAATGTGAGTAGCCAGGCGTGATGGGCCGGCAGGACGGGGCTCGCCAGGCACGGTCTCCTCCCTGATCTCAACCGTCTGAGTGTCCTGTAGGTGTGCAACACGGGTGACAAGATGGTGGAGTGCCAGCTGGAGACACACAACCACAAGATGGTGACGTTCAAGTTCGACCTGGACGGGGATGCGCCTGACGAGATTGCTACCTACATGGTGAGGCTGGGTGTCCTGCCTTGTCCGATGACTTGGTGGTACTTGCCCTGGGGCTGAGGTTGGGCTCACGTCTGCCAGCCCCACTGAGGGGAATTTTGGTTGCCAGGCTTCCCCAGCCTCCAGCCTCTGCAGGTGGTTGCCTATTGTGGGCAGTGCTGGCCCATCACCTGGAGAGCCTGCTTCTCTTGCTGGCCCGTGCAGCTCCCAGTATGGGGACTGGGCCCCCTGGCTGTGTCTCCCCTCTTGGGCTTAGTCCAGAGTTGAAATGAAGCAGATGAGTCAGTGAAGACCCACTGTGGCCAGTGCTCTGGGCACGTCCCCACCAGCAGGGTTGCCCATGTTGTTGCAGGTGGAGCACGACTTCATCCTGCCGGCTGAGCGGGAGACGTTCATCGAGCAGATGAAGGACGTCATGGACAAGGCGGAGGACATGCTCAGTGAGGACACGGATGTGGACCGTGGCTCTGACCCTGGGGTCAGCCCGCCACACCTCAGCACCTGTGGCCTGGGCGCCAGGGAGGTGAGTCCCAGGTGCGGGGTCCTGAGAGGGCCTGGGCCTCCTTATCCCCCCAGCTCCAGGCTCCGTAAATACAACGCTGTGATGTTGCTTGTAGAGGAACCTGTAGGCCATGCAGCGCTGGGTGAGGGGGCCAGGAGGGCAAGTGCCTTTAATCCAGTTAGAAACCTCCAGACTCCCAGAGGCCCTCAAATGATTTGAGGCTGGGTTGCGCTGTAAAGTTCTTGTTCCATGCAGTCTGCTGATTTCTGATCTTTTACCTCCTCCAGGAGAGCCGCCAATCCCAAGCAAATGCCCCGGTGTATCAACAAAATGGTACGTCTCCCTTCGAGGCCACAGCCGCCAACCAGTCACGCATTTAGAGGAGGCATTTCTGTCATTTCTGTCATTGTCCCTACTCAGCCTTCAAGCAGGCATTCGATAAGAGCCCCACTGAGCATACTGTAGGGGGTTTGGCCATGACACACGGGGGTTGCTGGGGTGTGTGGTGAGTGTGCCTTCATCTGGGGACATCCGCCCTGTCTGAGGAGTCACATCTGGCCCAGGTGGGGACTGAGCGTGGCATGGACTCGCTGCAGCCAGCTGGTGCCCCGGCCAGCATTACCCCTTCGCTGATGCACTGCGGGTGTCCTGGGCTCTAAGCCTGTGCTCGGGGGACTTGTGAGAGCCCTGAGTGGGCTGCACATCCTCCCCACTGGTGCGGGAAGAGTTCTCCAAATGCCCCTGTGGCAAAGGGTCACGCCAGACTGGGGAGAAACCTGCTCGCTCTCACCAGCTGTTTTTGTCCTACCCCTTAGTCCTACACACTGGGAAGAGGTGGTTTATCATCTGTCCGGTGGCAGAGCACCCAGCAGCAGAGGCCCCCGAATCTTCACCCCCACTTCCTCTGAGCTCCCTGCAGCCAGAAACCAGCCAAGGTATGAGCATCCAGAACCCCCTAAACCCTCCTCCCTGATAACTCAGTGTGCCTCCTCCTGTTTATTACTCCACATCACCCCATGGTCCTCAGGCTGGCTTTACTTGTGCTCATGTTCCACCAGCATGTGCTGGGTGCCCAGCAAAGTGCAAGGGTCTCATTCTGCACTGTTGACCCAAGGCCCATAGGAGTCTGTGGGGCTGTGTCCTTGTCTGTGTCCCTGTGCTGGTTTTCCACCAAATGAGCCAAGTCAAGGTAGCCCTCAGGCTTGGGCCTGTCCATTACCTCTGCTGTGCAGGTGAGGCACATGGGCTGCACAAGTGTGTACTGAAAGGGCTCTGCCCTCACCCTTTCTTACCAGTGTTGTTGCAAAGTCCTAAGAAAAATCATAAAACATTTTCATATGAACAAGAATGAAAATGCAACATAATAAAATGTATGGGATGCAGCCAAAACAGTAATTAGAGGCAAATTTATAGCCCTAAATGGTTAGAGGAAGAAAGGAGTCTCATCAGTAACCCAAGCTTTCACCTTAAGAAACCAGAAGAACTAGAACAGAATCCAAAGCAAGCAGAAGGAAGGAAATAAAGACCAGAAATTAATGAAATTTGAGACAAGAACAGTATAAAAAACAGTGAGACAAAAACAATAGAAAAAACCGTGAAACAAAAAACCGAGTCTCTGGGGAAAAATCAATAAAATTATTAGCCTCTTGTAAGACTGTCAAAGGAAAAGATGCAAAATACCGGTGTCAGTAATAAAAGAGGAGATATCACTACATACCTCACATTATGGATAATTATGAAGTCACTGAAAATGAAATCAGGGCATGGAATACTATGAACAAACCTACACACATAAGAAACTGACAACTTAGATGAAAGAGACTAACTCTGTGAAAGCCACAAACTACTAAAACTCATTCAAGATGGAATAGATAACCTGAATACTCCTATACCTATTAACAAGATGAATTTGCAGTGAAAAGTCTCCCAAAAGAATTTTCTAGGCCCAAATAGTTTCACTGATGAGTTCTATCAAACATTTGAAAAAACAGATAGCACCAATTCTATACCAGCTTCTCCAGAAAATGGAAGAGGAAGGTGCACTTACTGAATCATTTTATGAAGCCAGCATTGCCCTGATATCAAAACCACACAAAGGCAGTACCAAAAGAAACAGACCCAGATCTTTCATAGATATAGAGGGAAAAATATCTCAATAAAATATTAAAAAGTCAAATCCAGCAACATATAAAAAGAGCAACATACCATAACAAAGTGGAGTCTATCCTTGGAAGGCAATATTAAAAATCAGTTACTCTGCCGTATTAATATCAATGGGAATTTCCCTTCCCAATAAAGGGGTAGACAAGTGATCACATCAGTTGAGACAGAAAAAGTATTTGACAAGATCACTCAATATTGATAAAAAAAATTATCAGCAAAGTAGGAACACAGGAACTTCCTCAGCCTGATAAAACACATCTGCAGAAAACTGACCACTAACATCGTATTTAGTAGTGAAAAGCCAAATGTGTTTTCCTTGAGATTGAGATCATGGCATAGATGTCCACTCTCTCTGTTCCTATTCAACATCAAACTAGAAATTTAGATTCCAGATGAGCAAGAAGCAGAAATAGAAGGATGTGGATTGAAAAAGCAGAAATAAAACTGTCCCTGCAGCTAAAATGATTTTATACGGAAAAAAATCACAAGAATTCTAAACAACAAACAACTCTTAGAACTAGTAGGTGAGTTTAGCAGGATCACAGGATGCATAGTCAATAACAAAAATAACTCTATTTCTATACACTAACAGTGAACAAACAAACAAAAAACTAAAATTTTGAAAGAATACTATTTACAGTAGCTCAGGAAAAAAAAAAGAATACATAGCTGTAAATTTAACAAAATATATACAGGATCTGTATGGTGAAAACTACACTGATGAAATGGATTAAAAATGACCTAAATTATGGAGAAACATATTGTGTTTATAGATTGGAAGATTCAACATAGTAAAAATGTCAGTTCTCTCCAAAGTAATAAATAGATTTAATGCAATACCAATAAAAATTCAAACAGCATATTTTTTGCGGATATAGACAAGCTGGCTCTAAAATTTATATGAATGAACAAAGGTAATTGAAATAGCTAAGCAGTTTTGGAAAAAGGACAAGTTGGAGGAATCACACCACCCAATATTAAGATTTATTACAATGTTAAAGTGACCTTGACAGTGTAGTATCAATCCCCTTTGTCGAGGACCAGTGGAATAGAATAGAGAGCCCAGAAATACATCCATAAAAATATGGCTATGTGACTTTTAGAAGAAAACATTGGAGAAGAACCTTTGTGACCTGTGCCAGGGAGTTCTTAGACGTCTCTCCAAAACATAATCTGTAAAAGAAGGAAATGGATAAATCAGACATCCTCAAGATAAAACTCTTTTGTTCTGTGGAAACCACTGTTAAGAGAATGAAAAGACAAGCTACAGACTGGGAGAAAATGATTGCAAATTACATATTCAGCCTAGTATTTGTCCCCGAACTATTATAAAGAAACTCGCCAACTCGAAAGAAAACAAAAAACTCGACTGAAAAATGGACAATAGACTTGAAGAGACATTTCCCCAAAGAGAATATAAGGATGGCAGCTAAGCACATTTGGAAAAAAAAAAAAAAAGCCATTGACTACCAGGGAAATACACATTAAAGCCACAGTGAGGGATCACCTGTTAGAACAGCTAAACTGCCAGTACTAAGTTTTGATGTGGTTATGGAGTAACTGGGTCTCTCGTAAATTGTTAGTGGGAACGCAGAGTGGCATAGCTATTCTGGATAACAGTTTGGTATTTTTAAAATAAAAGATGTGCTTAACATACAGCACAGCAGTTTCACTCCTCAGTATTTACCCTGGAGACATGAAAGCTCATGCCCACTAAGCACTTATGTATAAGTGGTTATAAGAGTTCAGTTCCCAGTTGCCCAAACTGGCAACACCCCAATATCCTGCAGTAGGTGAGTGGACAAACGGACTGTGGTGCTTTGAAAAAGAAACAAACTATTGACACTTGCAGCTGTAACATGAGTGAACCCCAGAGGCATACTGAGTGAAAGGAAGCTAGTCTCAAACGACTGCATACTGTATAATCCCACTTACGATGACATTTTCAAAGATGCAGATACAGGATCAGTGTTTGCCAGGAGTTAGGAGTGGGGGAGAAATGTGAGTATAAAGGGATAACTCAAGGCAAGTTTTTTGGGAGTGATTGAATTGTTATGTGTCTTGATTATGGAAGTAATTATATGATACATGTGTGCTACAATTCTCAGAACTCTACACCTACAGAAAAAGGCTTTCTTACTGTAGGATAACTTAAAAAGTGAAGGAAAAAAAAGTTACCTATGTTGAAAGAAATATATAACCAGGCAGATAATGAGGCAAGACAGCATGAAAGAAAAGCAGAAGCAACAATAGACAATAAAAAAGACCCTTAGACTTCTCCTTTAGGCTGCAGTGGATAATAGGCACTTGATTTATTTTCCCTCAAAGTGACTGAAAAAGCATGCAAAAATATGAAACTATTTTTTTTTAACTTAGAACATAAGGCAGTGAAGGACATTGATCCCTGCAAGATGAAAAAATTGTATGATCATTTCAGCTGACTGTGCTGAGAAAGTTGCCACACCACAGAGAAGAGAGGGAGGAACGCAGGTAGAGTTCAGCCAGCTTCCTGTGGTGAGGAGACTGGCCTGAGAGTCTGAGGAGGCCTACGGGCAAGAGTTTTCAGGGTAG
This sequence comes from Vicugna pacos, assembly GCF_048564905.1. Classification (NCBI taxonomy): domain Eukaryota; kingdom Metazoa; phylum Chordata; class Mammalia; order Artiodactyla; family Camelidae; genus Vicugna; species Vicugna pacos. The sequence goes on from NC_132990.1 coordinate 2,708,596, forward strand.
ACTTCTGGAGAGGAGAGAGCAACACAAAGGGAAAATGCTGGAGACTGACAGAGGATTCCCCTTGATTATTTTGCCAGCAGACTGTACATGAGGATGCTAGCCAGGGCCAGGAGATGAGCCACCCCCAGTGATACTGGAACTGGCCAGGGAATGTCTGTTCCCAGCAGTTAGCTGGAACAACTTATAATTTAAGGGGCATTGAGTAGAGTACTGAAAAGGGCCTTGGAGAAGGTCATGGAGAAAAATAAGCCCTACACAAAATGTTCTTCTTGTCCCACCTAGCAAATCTCAAGCACAAGATCTGAAAAGATCAAGCCAGAATAACCTAACTGTATCCCACGACAAAGAATGTTATTAGGCATACAAATTCATCCAGCACCCAGGAAGGTAAATTTTACATTGCCTGATATCTAGTCAAAATTACCAAGCAGGACAAAATGAGAAAAATCCTGCATTCTAACCCACCCATAGCTGACACAGTTGTTAGAATTAGCAGACAAGCACATGGATACAGTTATTACAGCTGTATTCCGTATGTCCTAAAAACTGGAGGAAAGGAATCAGATTTACCATATTGATAAAATAGAAAAGACATAATCCATATGATCAGCTCAATAAATGCAGAAAAGGAATTTGATGAAATTCAGCAACTATAAACATCCTCAGCAAACTCTATATGAACTATTTAGGGTTAAACCTGATCAGGTATCTGTAAGACCTGTACACTGGAAACTAAAAAACAATGTGGATGGAAACTAAACGACTCAAAGAAGCATCCTGTTCATGGGTCAGAAGACCCAGTGTTGTTACAGTGTTAATCCTCTCAATCGGTCAACTGATTTTATGCAGCTACCATCAGAATCCCAGAAGTGTTTTCTGGCAATTGAAAAGCTGACTCTAATTTCATGTGAAAATGTAAAGACATTAGAATTTGAAAATAAGGGAACTAGATTGGAATGCTAACACTAACTGACTTTAGGAGTTATTATAAAACTATAGTGATCAAGACAAGGTGATATTGGTATAAATACAAGTAAACAGATCAGTGGAATAAAAATAGAGTCCAGAAATAGACACAAACACACAGAGACACTTAATTTTTTATAGACATGCAAAGGACATTCAGTGAGGAGAAGACAATTTTTTTCCCAGTTGGTCATCCGTATGTAAAATGAATATCAATTCGTACTTAATGCTGTACCCAAATATCAACTCAAAATGGAATGTAAACCTAAATGTAAAACTGAAAACTAACTTATAGTAGAAAACGTAGGTAAAAGTTTGTGTGACCTTGGGTTAGACAGAGTTCTTAGATGTAGCACCAAAGCATGATCTACAAACAAAAAAATGGTAAATTAAATGTCATCAAATTTAAAATGTCTGCTCTTTGAGAAACACCAACGGAGTGAAAAAATAAGCCAGAGATTGGGAGAAAATATTTATTAACCATATATGTAATAAAAGGCTTTTGTCCAGATAATACGAGGAACTCTCAAACTGCAATGAGAATAAAATAAAAAAGCTAACAAAAATATTTTTACAGACACTTCATCTAAGATATGTGGGTGTCAAATAAGTGTATGAAAAGGTCATTATTCAGTAGGAAAATGCAAATTAAAACTGCAAGGGGATGCCTCTACATACCTGTTAAAATAGCTGAAATTTAAAAGACCAAGTTGGTGAAGATGTGTAGGAATTGAAACTCTTATACACTGTATAAAATGGAAAGCAATTAGAAAACTTGGGAAAGCAATTTAATTTTTTTAAAAAGATAAACATACAGCTACCACAGGATCTGGCCATTCTGCTCCTAGGTACATATCCAAGAGAACTGAAAGCAGACGTTCATACAAAGAATTATATAGGATGTTCATAGCAGCTTTATTTATAATGGCCAGGACCTAGAAATAGCCTGGTGAACAGATAAACACTGATTTATCCATACAGTATACTACTACTCTGCAATAAAAAGGAAGGAACAATTGATACTCATTACAGCATGGGTGATTCTTAAAATATACTGATGAAAGATGCTAGATGAAAAAAAAAAGGATACTATGTGATTGCATTTATGTGAAAGACTAGAAAATGCAGACTAATGGATCCCACTTGGCTGTGTTTTCATATATTATGTTGCTAGATTCTGTTTGCTAAGGCTTTAAGGATAATTTTAGTGACATTATTTATTCTATTCCTTTTGTGTTATTTTTCTCAATTTTACTGTTAACGTTTTGCTCAACTTATTAAAGAATCTTGAAACCTAAAAAAGAAAATGCAGATTAATCTATAGGGACAGAAGACAGATCGGTGGTTGGGCACAATGGTACAGCAGAAAAGGGAGGGAGGGATAGACTACAAGATTCATGAAGAAATATTTGGTAGAATGACAGACGTACTCATTATATTGATGGTGGTGAGCGTTTTGTTTATATGCCTGTGTCAGAACTTATAAACTCTGCACTTTAAATATGTCCAATTTATTGCATGTCAATTGTACTGCAGCATAGTGGTTCAAAACAAACGAACAATAACAAAGAAAGTTGACTTCCAGGGGCTCCAGATGGTGGAGTTACCAGACAGATAACTACCTGCTTAGTGTTAAAATAAATAAATGACTAGAGTGAAACTTTTGACAATCACAAACTATACCAAAAAAAAAAAAAAAGCAAAACCCCCCAAACAAACAAGCAAAAAAAAAAAAAAACCCAAAAAACAAGCTGAAAGGAAACTCACCCAACAGCTGAGTGTGGTTAAGACCTCACTGGATGGTTTGTACGCTGTTGGAGAGAGAATTAGCAAACTAAAAAGTAACTCAAAAGAAAATGTTTAACGTAGAATAAGGATATTGAAACTGATGGAAAATACAAAAGAGGAGCTAAGATATGTAGGGATTACCATGAGATGGTCAAGCATATACAACTGGATTCCTAGAAAGTAGAAGAATGAGACAAAATCAAGTTTGATGAGATAATGCAGAGAATTGAAAGGCCTTAAGCCACAAATTCAAGAAGCCCTCTGAACTCAGAGAGAGAAAAACCACACTTAAATATATTGCAGTTAAAGTATTGAATACCAAAGGCTGACAAAGGAGTTTAAAGGATGCTAGGAGAAATACCAGGTACCTTTAAAGTACCTGCAAGACTGATTTGGACAGCTCCCATCTCATTAGAGACGGGGTTTGCCAGTTTGCCGAGGAATGCTGCTATCCTCAAAGTGCTAAAGAAAATAAGCACAGGACTTGAATCTGCACTCGATGACAGCGTCCTGTATCAATTAAGATGAAGTAAAGACTAAAGGGACTCATCACCTGCACATCTCAACTAAAGATATATACCAGGAGGGGTATTTTTAGGCCAAAGAACAGCGACCCCCGATGTAAGGTCAGAAATGCAAGAGGGAATAAAAGCAATGGAATTATAAACACATGGGTAGGTCTAAAGGAATGCTGACTGTATGAGAGCATAATGTCTTCTGAGATTTGAAATATATTTGTTGTGTTAAAATGCAGGAAAATAAGGGCACATTTATCAGAGGGAGAGAATTATACTCACAGGGCTCCCGGGTTCTTGCATTGTTGGGGAAGAGAACCAAAAATCAAGAATGTATATTGCTGTCTATAGAATACACTCTTGAGAGCTGTCAAATAATAGGTAACTTCCACACTCATGGGGGAGTAGGGGAGTGGGAAGAATTTTTTAAGAACAAAAGGCAAAGAAGGAGAGAAAAAGCAATGTCGAGCACAATGAATGTATAGAAAGTCATTAGTTAGATGGTGGTTTTAACTGTAATAGAGCAATAATTAAATCAAATGAAATAAATATCAAAGTTTGTCAAATGTGAAAAAAGAGAATGACTATTAAGACTAAGATACAAGACTACAAAAGGTGAAGAGTAATAAAGAGATGGGAAAAGGTAAAGCATGCAAGTACTAAACCTAAAGGAAGCTGGTGTAGATCTTTTTATATCAGACAAAATAGACTTTAAGGCAAAAACATGATGGTGCAAGATTCAGCTATCCAGGAAGGTCGAATAATTCTATATTTGCATGTCTTTAATAACACAGCCCCAAAATAAATACAGCAAAAATTAACAGAACTAAATGAAGAACTAGAGTAATCTACAGTCATCACAGGAGTTTTAACTTTCGGAACAGGAAGACAAAAATTAGTAAGGATATAAAGGATTTCAACAATAGAATTAGCAGTCTTGTTTTATATATAGGACACCCAACAGCTGAAGAATACACATTTTTTTTCAAATCCACATGGAATATTTTTAAATTAGCCATATTCAGGACACGCAGCAAATCTCAACAAATTTAAAAGGACCAAAATCATTCAGTGCCTCTTCTCTAACTATAGTTGGGAGTAAGCTAGAATTTGAAAACAAGAAGATACCTAAAATGTCTACACATATTTGACAGTTAAGAAATACATTTTTAAAATCCCAGGAAGCAGGAAAGAAATTATAATGAACATTAAAAAAAATTCTGAATTATAATAATATGAAAGTCATGCAAATGAAAATATTACAAAACAGAAACAGACTGACAGACATAGGAAACAAACTCATGGTTACTGGGGCAGGGAAAGGGGTTGGGGAGGGATAAATTGGGAGTCCAAGATTTGCAGATACTAACTACTATATATAAAATATATAAACAACAAGTTTATACTGTGCAGCACAGGGAACTATACTCAGTATCTTGTAGGAACCTATAATGAAAAAGAACATGAAAATGAATATATGTATGTCTATGTATGACTGACCTATTACGCTGTGCACCAGAAATTGACACAACATTGTAAACTGACTGTATTTCAATTTTTAAAAATTTTGCAAGCATAGCAGGGATTCAGAAAATTTAAAAAAATGAGTGAACAAATAGAGAAGTTATCATCATAAACCAGTTCGTTCAAGCTAATCAAAAAATAAAATTCTACCACTCTTTGAAAAAAATACATATCAAAACTTGTGGGATGCAGCTAAAGTTATATTTTGCTTTAAATTCACTCATTAGAAAGGAGCATTAAATGCACTTATTAGAAGGGAGAAAAGGCTAAAAATCACAGTTGAAAGTATACCCACTGTAAAAAGTTAGAAAGAGAAGAGAAAGTTGAATGGAAATAAAGGAAAGAAAGAAAACAGATAAAAGCATGAATTAATGAAATATAAAATAAATATACAATAGGGTATCAACAAAGCTTAAAGTTGGTTCTTTGAAATGGCTAATAAAATTAGCAAGCCCTTGGTCAGACTGACTACAGAAAAGAGAGAAGGCACAGTTAATATCAGGAATGAAAAGGAAGGACATTGCTACAGTCTGACAAACTTAAAGAAAAAGACAAGAGTGTATCAGTATAAGCCCATGCCAATTAATTTGAAAACTTTTATGGGTATTGTCCTGGAGAAGTACAACCTACCACACTTATGTAAGAAGAAATGGGAAATCGGAAAAGTGCTATAAACTTAAACAAATTTGAATCAGTATTTAAAAACTTCACGTTTATGCTTTGTGGTGGCAAGATTGCTGATGCCGTTCAGTGTATAGCCTTCGAGGTTCAAGTGCAGGCAGGAAACAGAGTTCTCTCATTTGGAAGCTCTCGGCCTGACTCCACTATGCATAATTAGGATTAATATCTGTCTCTAAAGCAATCATGTGACCAGATGGCTGGAAGGCACAGACTGACTTGTACCCAAGTTGCATGCGCAACCCTGGAGTTGACAGTAGGGACAGCTGTTCCCTAGAGGAAATTCAAAGTACTGCTACATGAGGGAGGGGGTGACTGCTACATAGTCAAACCTGAAACATGTTCATGATAGTGAGAAAAGTAGACTCACTCAAATGCTGGAAAAGATGGGATAATTGTTGAGAAAAAGAGAAGACAAAAGGTTCATGTGAGGAATGGAGAACTTTTTCCAGATTGAAACAGACCCTCAGAAGAAAATGGGAAGGAATGACATCAGCTAGAATGAAGAGTAAGAGATAGCAGCATTCATCCTCCCGTATAAACAACAATTAGACATTTATCTATAAACGGAAATAGCCCTGGGATGGCTCAAGAATTCAGTTAAGAACCCGTGGCAACCCAGTGGAGCCAAAACAAAATAGCTACATAGAAAGGATTGGAGGAGATGGACTTAGATGAGATGTCAGGAGGTGGCTAGGGATAAAAGAGGGGGAAGTATCCGTAAGTTGCACCGCCTGTGCCTTCATGGTCCCCAGGGACCTGCTCTGTGGACTCAGCAGCCTTTGCAGCTAAGGATCTCACAGCCACTGTGGCAGCTATGGGCTCCCCACAGCTTTCACAGTAGAGGACCCTGTAGCGTTAGTAGACATGGACTCCAGTTGCCTGCTCCACAGAAGATATTAGAAGCTTTCACCACTGAGGCAACCAACAGTCATTGCTGCCACAAACTCCCCAGGGATGCTGTTGCACCTTATTTGTCTCCCCAGAAGGAGCTGGACTGCTGCCCTGGGACCAGGGCTGCCAGCTGCCTCCCCTAGCCCTGTGCGTACCCTATAGACCACAGAACCCTGGCTGCTCTGGTTGCACCCATACTTCAGATCCCAGCTCTGTCATAACTCTACACTCATGCACCCGAGACTCTGGAGCCACCACTGCTTTCGGCTGGCCAGAAACTGGAGCCATCATCCCTCTGAGTGCCTGTGCACTAGCCCTCTGCTCTGTCTCTGTGCCATGAGCACCTACACATCAGAAACCAGTGCTACTACTACCAGGAGGGTGCCCATTAACTGGACCCAGTGCCAAGAGGTATCCCCTCAGCCACAATATCCCCATGGGAGAAGAAGAGATCAGGAGGTGCCGGCAACCTTCACCACTGAAGACCTCAGTGGCCCCCACAGCCACCGCAGCCACCTGCAGGTGAGGACCCCCTGCTGTCTTTGCCAGTGCTGACCCCAGCTGATGGAGCTACACAGAGACTACACTCCTGGGCCTGCCCTCTACCTGGAACTAACATACCCCACCCAGCTGGTGTCCCTGCACCCACTAGGTAAAAGTCTTCCCTACCAAAATCAATTTGTAAAGTCTAGAAGAGATGACTGCTCCATGAGATGCACAGGTATTAACACAAGGTTATAAGAAGCATGAAAAGGCAAGGAAATGTTAACACCACTAAAAAGAGCACAGTAATTTGCCAGTAACTGACCCCACAGAACTGAAGATGTACAGGTTGTTATAGAATTCAGACTGCTTGTCTTGAGAAAATTTGGTGAGCTACAAAAGAACACATGTAGACAACAAAATCGGGAAAACAATACATGAACAGAATGAAAAGTTCAACAGAGAAATAGAAGTCATGAGAAGAACCAAGTTGTGGAGCTGAAGAATACAATGAATGGAATGAAAAAGACAGAAAAGAGCATCAACTGCAGACCTGGCTAAGCAGAAGAAAGACTCTGTGAACTTGAAGACAGGCCACTTGAAATTATCCAGTTGTAGAAGAAAAAAGAAAGAATGGGGAAAAAGTGAAGAAAGCCTATGTGAATTATGGGGCACCATCAAACAACTAATATTTGCATTATGGGAGTCCCAGGGGACTAGAGAGAGAAAAGGCAAAAAGCTCATTTAAGAAATTCCCAAATCTAAGAAGAGATGCACATCCAGGTACATGAATCTCTTAAGTCCTCATACAGATTTAACCCAAAGAAAACTTTACCAAGGCACACTATAATAAAGCTATAAAAAATCAAAGACAAAGAATTTTGAAAGCAACAAGAAGGGGGAAAAAACTCATTTCACACCAGAAAATGCTCAGAAAGCTTTCAGGAGAGAATGGAATAATATACTCAAAGTGCTGAAAGGGAAAAAAGCTGATGACCAAAATTACTACTTAACTTTTTTGACTGGCAAAGCTATACTTCAGAGAAAGAGAAATATTTTCCCAAGCAAACAGAAGTTGAGGGAGTTCACCGCCACTATACCTGCCTTACAAGAAATGTTGAAAGGAGTTCTTTAAACTAAAGTGAAAAGACAGTAATATGTAAATGAAAACACATGAAAGTATACAATTCACCTGTAAAATTAAGTATATAGTTATTCAGAATAGCATTATAATGACTGTGTGTAAATGACTTAACTCTAATAGATAAAAGACGAAAGGGTGAAAAATAGCTGTAGTTATAATAATGTTAAAATGGATACACAAAAGAAAAGATGCAAACTGTGAGATCAAAAACATTAAATGTGTAAAAGTGGGGGAAGTAAAAGTGTAGAGTCTTTGTGACCAAAGTTATCAGCTTAAAGTAGGCTGTTATAACAGTATTTTTATTGTAAGCCTCACGGTAATCACAAAGTAAATGTCTATAATGGATACACAAAAGATAAAGGAAACAAAGCATGACACTATGGGAAATCATCAAACCACAAAGGAAGACATCAAGAGAGGGAGAGAGGAACAAAGGAACTACAAAACGGTCAGAAGACAATGAATAAGATGGCAATAGGAAGTTCTTATCAATAATTACTTTAAATGTAAATGGGTTAAGTTCACTAATCAAAAGATATACAATGAATTAAAAAAACAAGACAAAAGTATATGCTGTCTACAAAAGACTAACTTCAACTTTGATGGCAGACACATGCTGAAAGTGGAGGATGGGAAAATGTATTCCAGGCTGATGAATACCAAGAGAGAGCAGGGGTGGCTTTATTTATATCAGACAAAATGGATTTCAAGTCAAAGTCTGGAACAAGAGACAACAAAAATCATTATATAATGATAAATTAATCATTTAATCAAGAGGATATAGCAATTGTAAATATATATGCACCCAACATCAGAGCACCTAAATATATTAAGCAAATACTAACAAATCTGCCAGCAGAAATAGACAGCAATGCACTAATAGTAGGGGCTTTAACACTTCACCTTCAATAATGGGTAGATCACTCAGACAGAAAATCAATAAGGAAATACCGGACCTGAATGGCACTTTAGAACAAATAGACCTTGAGAGACATGAACAGAACATTCCGCCCAACAGTGGCAGAAAACACATTCTTCTCAAGTGCACAGGGAACATTCTCCAGGACTGATCATTTGTTAGATTACAAACCAAGTCTTAGCAAACTTAAGATTGAAATCACATCAGGTTATCTTTTCTGATCACAATGGTAGGAAACTAGAAATCGATAACTGGAGGAAAGCTGGAAAATGCGCAATTACATGGAAATTAAGCAACACATTTATGAATAGCAAATGGATCAAAGAAGAAATCACAAAGGAAATAGAAGGTGTCTTGATACACGTGAAAATGGAAACACAGCATACCAAAACTTACGTAATTCAGCAAAAACAGTTTTAAGAAGAAATCTATAGTGATAAAAGCCTATGGTAAGAAGCGGGAAAGATCTCAAATAAACAATCTAACTTCACACGTCAAGGAACTGGAAAAAGGACAAACTTAGCCCAAAGATAGCAGAAGGAAGGAAACAACAAAGTTCAGAGCAGAAATAGAGACTAGAAAAGCAATAGAAAGGATCAGTGAAACTAAGAGCTAGTTTTTTTGTTGAAACAAACCTTTAGTTAGGCTAAGAGAAAAAGAGCGACAAATCAAATAAAATCAGAATTGAAAGAGGAGACATTACAACTGATAGCACAGAACTACAAAGAATCATGAGGAAATGCTATGAACAGTTACATACCCACATATTGGATAACCTAGGGAAAAATGTCTAGGAACATACAACGTGCCAAGACTGAATCATGAAGAAGTAGAAAATCTGAATGGACTTATAACTAGTAAGGAGATTAAAGCAGTAATGAAAATCTGACAAAGAAAAGTCCGGGACCAGATTACTTCACTGGTGAATTCTACCAAACGTTTAAAGAATAAACAAGTCTTCTTAAACTCTTCCAAAAAAATTAAAGAGGAAGTAATCCTTCCAAACTCATTTTACCACATCAGCATTGCCCTGATATCAAAGCCAGGCAAGGACACTACAAGCAAAGAAAACTACAGCCTAGTATCCTTGATGAAGCTGTATTGCATCTATATGCAAAAGTTCTCAACAAAATACTACCAAACTGAATCAGGAGCACATTAAAAAAATTGCACAGCAGGATCAGGTAGTATTTATTCCTGAGATGCAAGGATGAATCAGCACAAGCAAATCAATAAACGTTGACACAACACATAACAGAATGAAGGATAAAATCAAACGGTCATTTCAATAGATGCAGAAAAAAGCATTTGAAAAATTCAGCATCCTTGCATGATTAAAAAAAATAGATGTAAAAGCAGTGAACCTTATCATAATCAAGGCAATGTGTAACAAGTCCACAGCTAACATCACACTCAGTGGTGAAAAGCTGAAAGCTTTTCCTTCTAGTTTAGGAACAAGACAAGGATACAAATTCTCATCACCACTTTTCAATGTCATCCTGGAAGTCCTAGCCAGAGCAGGACTAGCCAGTCCTAGCCAGAGCAGAGCCAGAAGAAATAAAAGGCATCCAAATCAGAAAGGAAGAATGAAAATATGTCTGTTTGCAGGTGACATAATTTAATATAGAGAAAACCTTAGAGACTCCACCACCAAAAAACTTAGAACTAAGAAATGAACTCTGTGCGGAATACAAAATCAACATGGGAAAATCAGTTGCATTTCTATACACTTTAAATGATCTGTCTGAATGATGAATTAAGAAAGCAGTCTCATTTGCAATAGCATCACAAATAATAACACACTCAGGAATAAATTTCACCAAGAGGCGAAAGCCCTGGACACTGAAAACTGTGAGACATTGATGAAAGAGACTAAAATAAATGGAGAGATAGCCCCTGTTCTTTGGTTGGAATAATTAATATTGTTTACATGTTTATGCTACCCAAAGCCATTTACAGATTGAATGCAATCCACACCACAGTTCCAATGGCATTTTCCACAGAAATAGAAAAAGCAATCATAAAGTTCGTATGGAGTCACAAAAGAAGCCAAATAGCCAAAGCAATTTTGAGAAAGAACAAAGCTGGAGGTATCTCATTTCCTGATTTCCAACTATATTACAAAGCTATGGTAATCAAAACAGTATGGTGCTAGTAGCAAAACAGGCACAGACCAGTGGAACAGAATAAAGAGCCCAGAAAGACACCCAAGCGTATGTGGTTAACTAATTTATGGCAAAGGCACCAAGTACACACAGTGAGGAAAAAGTAGTCCCTTCCATAAATGGTTCTGGGGAAACTGGATATCCAAATGCAGAAAAATGAAATTGGACTCTTAACTCACACCACTCACAAAAATCAACTTAAAATGAATTAAAGGCTTACACAGAAGACCTGATACCTTTCCCCTGGAAGAAAACATAGGGAAAAAGCTCCTTGACGTTGGTTTTGGCAATGCTTTTTGGCTATGGCATCCAAAGTACAAGAAACAGAAGCAAAAATTAAAAATGGGACTGCATCAAACTGGAAAACTTCTGCACAGCAACAGAAACATCGACAAAGTGAGAAGGCATCTGACAAAATGGTAGAAAACACCTGCAAATCATTTATCTGATAAAGGTTAATATCTAAAATATGTGAGGGGCTCACGCAACTCAGTAACAAAACCCCCAAATAATCCGGTCACAAAATTGGCCAAGAACCCAGGTAGACATATTTCCAGAGAAGATACATAAATTGCCAACAGGTATATGAAAAAGTGCTCAACATCACTAATCATCAGGGAAATGCAGTTCAAAACCACAATGAGATTTCACCTCATGCCTGTTAGAGTGGCCGTGATCAAAAAGACAACAGATAAGAAATGTTGGCAAAGATGTGGAGAAAAGGGATCCCTTATACATTGTTGGTAGGAATATAAATTGGTAAAGCTATTATGGAAATTAGTATGGAGATCCCTCAAAAAATTAAAAGTAGAAGTATTATATGTTCCAACAGTCCTGCTTCTGGGTATTTATCCAAAGGAACTGAAATCACTGTCTCAAAAAGATATCCACACTCCCATGTTCATTGCAGCATTATTCACAACAGCCAAGACATGGAAACAACCTATGTGTCATCAACTGAACGGATACAGAAAACATGGAAAATACACACAATGGAATATTCAGCCATAAAAAGAAGGAAATGCTGCCATTTGTGACAACATGGAGGTCATTATGCTAATAGAATAAGTCAAGTAGAGAAAGATAAATACTGTTTGATCTTAAAAAAAAGTTGAGCTCATAGAACCAGTGAGTGGAATGTTAGTTACCAGAGGCACAGATTGAAGAAGAAGCATGTGATCATTTCTATAGATGGAGGAAAGCATTTGATAAAAGTCAGCATCCATTAATGACTTTAAATAATAGCAACATAGGTATAAAAGTGAATGTATTTAATCTGATACAGAATATCGACTTAAAAACAGCAGCAAATATTTTTAATGGCGATACGCAGAATGCTTTCTCTTTGAGATGTAGAGCCATATAATGACACCCATTGTCACCACTTGTTTTCAGTGTCCTACTGGAGGTCCTAGGTAGTGCAGTGTAGAGTAAGACAGTATAAAAGGGTTCCCAGACCCAGTGCCAACTTGTGTGTGTGTGTGTGTAGGCTTCCCCACATGAATAGGAAATTCTTGGATGCCAGCAGGGTGTCTGAGAATTCAACCCAATTCTGACATTATCCAGAGATAAAAATCACCTCACCACCTGTCAGTATGGCTACTGTAAAAAAAAAAAAAAAGGAAAGAAAGGAAGAAAAGAAAAGCATTGATGAAGATGTGGAGAAATGGGAACGCTGTACACAGTTGTTGGGAATGTAAAATGGTGCACGCTGCACACCAAAACTGTATGGAGGTGCCTCAAGAAGGGAAAGCAGAACTGCCATGTGATTCTGCAGCCCCTCTTCTGGGTTTGCATACAAAGGAAGTAAAATCACTATCTTGAAGAGAAATCTGCACCCCCTGTTCATTCACAATAGCCGGATTGTGGAAACAACCTAAATGTCCATCAGTAGATAAATGCATAAAGGAAATGTGGTCTCCTGTTAAACAGTGAAAAATTCAGTGACACAACCTCAGTAACAATTATTAGAAGAATTAAATCGTAAACCTGATTTGCCTCTCGATCTTTTTGCAACGTATGTATTTCATGCTGCATTTTCCACTGATTTACAATAAAAACAATGTACAAGTGGCAAAAAAAAAAAAAAGAAAATGTAGTTACTTGCAATGGAATATTATTCAGCCTTAAAAAGAGAAGGCGATCTTGCCATTTGTGACAACATGGATGAATCTTGAGGACATTATGCTAAGTGAAATAAGCCAATCACAAAAGACAAAAACTGTGTGATTCCATTTCTGTGAGGTATCCAGTAGTCAAACTCACAGAAGCAGAGAGTAGAAAGTGGTTCCCAGGCCCTGGGGCCGGCGGGTGGGGGTGGAAATGGGGGAATTGCTGTTCAACGAGTATAAAGTTTCAATTATGCAAGATGAGTAAGTTTTAGAGGTCTACCGTGCAACACTGCACCTACAGATAATACCGTACTGCGCACTTGGAATGTTGAGAGGGCAGATCTCCCATCGAGGGTACTACCCACAATAAAGCAAGCGACAAAATCACGTTAAGATCCTGTACACCCCACAGGATGACTTGGGGAAGGTAGGAAGCCCTGGGAGTAAGTGCTCGGAGGCTGCTATGGGAGGGCAGGGGCACACCTGCTTTGGGAAGCCGGCTAGTGTCCTCTGAAGGCTGAAGCAACTCTGGCTTGGCGACTTTGCTTCTGGGTGTACACCCAGCAGGTGCGCACGGTCACACTCACGCTTGTGTGTTAGTATTAGTCATGTCCCAAACTGGGAGCAAGCCGCAGGGCACCAGCCACACAGTGACGAGTGAGTGGTGGGACAGTCTTAGAGTGAATTAGTCTACAGACACCCAGCGTGGATGCACCTCCCAGGTACAGTGATGAGAGAGAAGCCAGACAGGAACGAATAAACGTGAGCCCTCTGATACAATGTTCACCATCAGGCAAAAGTAAATTACGGTGTTTGGATCACACACTTATGTAGTAAAAGTTACGTTACAGTTGCTGGGGAGGGGCAACACGAGTCTGGGGCTTGGGATCCTGGCCCTCTGCCCCATACCACTTCTTGGGTAAGCTTTTCTTTATTTTCATTGTATGAATTTGGCTTTGGTTATTAAGATAAATTTTTTTTAAGCACAGAAAAGTAGACTCAAAGGTAAGTATGGAAACCACTGCATCCTCCTCTCGATGTTCCCAGTCCTGGGACCACACAGAGGCTCTGAGAGGTCCTGGGTAGGATGCTGTGGAGCTGTGCACCACTGATTGGTCCCCGACGAAGACCCCTTTCCAGCTCCTGACAGGATGCTTGTGGTCTGAGCTGCTGCTGCTGCTTTTTTAAAAAATTATTTTCCTTCCTTCCTTCTCCCCTTCCTTCCTTTTTTCCTTCCTTCCTTCCTTTCTCTCTTTCCTTTCCTTTTTCTTTTTCTTTTCTTTTCTTTTCTTTCTTTCTCTTTCTTTCTTCCTTTCGTCCTTTCTTTCCTTCCTTCCTCCCTCCCTCCCTCCCTTTTCTTTCTTTTCTTTTGAAGTATAATTGATATGCAATATTATGAGTTTCAGGTGTACAACATACTGATTCAAAATTTTATAGATAATACTCCATTTTAAATTTCCTCTCAGTGTGCTTTCTCCCCGCCTCCCAGCAGCAGCACCTTTGCCCCAGTGGGGAGCCGCGCTGGAACACGTGCTTCTGGACTGGGTGCTGGTGTAGGCCGGTGTGCGCGCTGGGGCGGTCCCCGCACACCAGTCAGAGCCCCAGACCATCCCCCTTTCTGCCTCTGTGGACACCAGCAACAGCTGCCCCTGCCCCTGCCCCGTTCTGATGCAAGGCCGGGTCAGAGCCAGCTCTGTCCCCCACAGGTGCACACTTAGTTCAGCCACGGTATCCTTTGACCTAGTGGGAGGCCGGAGCTACAGGTGCCAGAGCGGGCGCTCGGCGTGGGCCAGGGCGCCGCTGGAGCAGTGGCGGGAACCAGCCAGAGTCTCAGCAGTTTTAGTCTGCTTCCTCTGCCTCGTTCACCAGTGAATGCCAGGTTTCTTACAGTCCTATTAGTCTCACTGGTTTTCAGACCAACCAGGGGGATGCATCTTCCCGGTGTTGGACCCCAGGGACGGGATGCCTGGCACGTGGTGCGAACCGCTCACTCCCCAGGGAGGATCTCTGAGCCCATGTAACTCCTTTTACTTCTGTGTCCCCTCCTAGGGGTGCTGGTCCTGGCCTGATCACTTCCCGCCTGACTCTGTGTGGATCTTTACAGCTTTGGTTGTATAAGAGGCTTCCTGCCAGCCTTCAGTGTGATTTTAGTGGGAACTGTCTGGCATGCAGGTGTATCTTTGATGTGTTTGTGGGGCGAGGGGAACTTGGTATCCCCTGCTTCTCCATCTCCATCTCCTCTGGTCTGAGCTTCTGATCTTAACAAAGCATGGTGGTGGTTCGCCAGAAGTTCTTGCTCACTCCAGGGCAGGGGAGTGTGTATAGTTCACTACTTAGAAACACCTTAATTTTATCATTTCATTTCAAAATTATGTGGAACTGACCAGTGCAAGAGTGACCAGGGCCGTGTTTTTATGGAGCTCACCTGGCGCGTGGGGGTGTGGAAAGACAGTCAACAGACGGGTGATGGGTTATGCCTGATGGCTCAGTGCTACAGAAAAGCCAGGAGGAAGGGATGGGTGCGCTAGTTCAGCTGAAGGGTGCACTGCTGGAGCACAGCCTGGGGTGAGAAGCAGGGTGGCGAGAGGACCTGTGCAAGGTGTCTCAGGCAGGGGCCAGCACGCGGGAAGCCGGTGCATCGGCGGAAAAGAGAGAGGAGCGATGTGTAGGTCTAGTTCATAGAAGACATCTTTTTGGCCAGTGAAGTGCCCAGTAAACAGGACCAGAGTAGGCTGGTACAGAGGCATTTTTCCTGTTTCTTCTAGATACAGTTCCTTGTAAAGACCAGCTGTCCTCAAAGGAAAAACCCAGCTTCCCTGCTGGTCCACAACTTCTGAGCCAAGCGGGCCCCAGGGACCCTTCTGGCAGTGCACCAGCCCCTGTGGTGCCATCCTCCCCTCCCGTGACTGCTGTGCCCCAAGACACGGCCCCACCAGCGGCCAGTCTGAAGCCAGAGCCAGCGACAGGGGCAGCCATGCCGGCAGGGGGCCCGGGGACCCCTCAGGGGTTGACCACTGAGCATAAGGCCCTGTGGCCACCAGTGGAGACTCATGACACCCAGCTTCCTGCACAGCCCCTGGGTGTGGGCCCAGGGCCTCGCGCCCCATCTCTGGAGGTCCCCCTCCACCCCATGGGTCTAGGGGAGCCGGTGTCAGCCAGAGAGGCCAGCACCCGGGGGGAGCCCCTGTCAGCTTCGGCCGCCGTGTCTGGTGCCCCTGGTGGGGCCCCTCAGCCCACCCTGGGCCAGCCCCCTCCCCCACTCCCCACTGTGGTGGGGGCCATCAGCCTGGCCGCCCCCCAGCTCCCCAGCCCCCCGCTGGCGCCCACCGCACCCCCGCAGCCGCCCTCGGCCTTGGAGTCAGATGGGGAAGGGCCGCCCCCCAGGGTGGGCTTCGTGGACAGCACCATCAAGAGCCTGGATGAGAAGCTGCGAACCCTGCTCTACCAGGAGCACGTGCCCACCTCCTCAGCCTCGGCCGGGACCCCCGTGGAGTCCAGTGACCGAGACTTCACCCTGGAGCCCCCAAGAGGGGACTGGCCCCTCTCAGAAGCCTCTAGGGGGGACCTGGCCCTGCTGCCGCAGCCTGCAGTGAGTACCACCTCGCCCGGAGGCACTCTCCCTGCGTGGGAGCCTGGACAGGGCTTGGAGCTGACACCAGCCCAGGCCAGTGGGTACCCTGGCCATGTAGAGCCCCCGTGCCCCCGCCCAGGCCATACTGTCCTGGAGAGCCATGCCATGCCTGACCCACACCAACATGTGATGCTCAGACAGGCCCGGGGCGGGGGGAGCCCAGCCCTTGGACTGGAGGAGAGCATTTGCAGTTTAGCTGCAGAAATGTCAGCAAGTGACGCTCACAGCTCGTTCCTTTCTGTTTCTTTCTTCAGTTGGAAAAGTCAGAAACGGCCCTGACATTGGAGCAGGCCACGTCCTTGCCAGTGACAGGTAACGAGCCCCAGATGCTACCAGCCTTCCTTGCTCTGGAACATCCTGCCCCTTCACCCTTCATCCCCGCAGCATCTTGGGTGGGACCGAGTCGTGGCAGGAGCCTGTCATGATGCCTCAGTTAAAACCCACTGAGTTCTGGCACAAACCATGTGTTCACACTCCGAGGAGAGAAGGTCCTCTGTCTGTGGAAATGGGTAAAAGGCCCGTTGACTGGGTATTGTCAGGACCCGTCTGGCCCCCACGTGCTCCCAGTATTTTCCAATGTGCATCCCTGTCTCCCATTTCTTTAGAAGAAGGTGCCTATGGTTATTTTGGACAGAGTGCAGGGCTGGGGCTGGGGAGTTCCAGTGTGGAAGCTGCCAGGCTGGAGCCACACGTGAAGTTCTGAAACAGTGTTTCCCCCATGGCTCCTGTGTTCAGGCCAAGGGAGTTTGTCTGACCTTCTAAGCTGTGCGTTCCTTCTCAGCAGAAGCTGTAGCAGGTGATGTTTACCTGGGGAAGATGAGGGTCAGGGGTGAAGCGGGAATGTACCGGGGAAGGGAGGAGCTGAGAGGTCATACCTGAGTGCCCGCTTCGTCTCCTTCTGACTTCTGTGTGTGAGTGTGAGGTGTGCACCGTGGGCTTCCTTCTACAGCATCAGCCACTTTGAGTGCTGGAGCCTTTGGGAGTACAAAAATCATGGGGGAGCTCTGAGGAGACAGCTTCTAGTTTGGACAAGGTGAACCCTTCTGGCAGTCAGAGCTGTCCAGAAACAGAGGGCAGTTAGTAATGAGCCCCTTGTCCCTGGAGGTATGCAAAGCGAGGTTGGACGATCCCAACCACAGGCGTGTGAGGAGTGTCACCATTGCCTATGGGTTGGGGTTGCATGACAGACGGGTCTACGTTTCATCAGTAGCCTGAGCAGTGGGCAGCCCCCCAGCCTGGCTGGAGGCTCGGTCAGCCCCTGTCAACCCCCACGTGTCAGTCCAGCTCAGGCTGACACACAGCCCTGGCTTTCTTTTGCTGTGTGCAGGTCCCAGCTTGGGCCAGGTTCCCACACATCAGCCCCTTCTGCTCTTGCTGTTTGCTCCTCACAGCAACCCAGGAAGGCTGGTCAGAAATATGCTGATTCCCTGCTCTATAGGTGGGAACCTGAGACAGGTTCGGAAGACAAGGGCCTTTCACGGACATCGGAGCAGCAGGGTTAGAAATCATCCTTATTGAGTGATCCTTCTAGGACCTTATAAGACCCTTTTCTTATTGGAACATGTCGTGGAAAGAGAGGGTGATGCCCTCAGCTGATAGAGATGTCAGATGAGACAGGGTGACATCAGCAGGTGTAGAGAAATGACAGGTGAGACAGGTGATGGCCTTCAGGTGTGTGGAGGGCCTGGCTGCGCCCGAGGGTCTGGAGCGTGGGTGTTCAGGGAGCTGAGCGCTTTGGGCTGACGCCTGCTCCCTTTCCTGGGAGTCAGGGCATCTCCTGTGAAGTGATGCGGCTAGGATGTCAGGAGGGCCTTCAGTTTTCCTAGCTGCACACACAGCTTCTCCCTGCCGGCTCCCTTTCCCTTCTGGCTTGGCTGCACCAGCCCAAGTAATGATTTTGGTGTTCCTGCAGCAGAGTCATCTTTGAGCAACATGCTGGTCTGTGAGGGAGGACAGGTGGCCTCAGGCTCACCCGCAGTGCCCAGCGCCCTCCAGGTAAGGAGTTTTCTCCAGTGAGACGCCCGGTGGGTTGTTGGATTTGCTCTCTGCTGGGGTTCGCTTGGAATCTTGTCCTCTGCACTGTTTCCCAAGGATACCCCTGCTTCTGCCATCCCTGCGCGTCTGGAGCCCGCAGACCGGACCGGCACAGTCCCTGGGGAGACCTTGGCCGAGTCCACCCAGGGCTGCCCAGGGACGTTGACAGAGGGTGGCCAGGCCAGCCACCCCCAGACACACGGCGCTCTGGTCTCGGGGTCCCCCCGGAAGTGGCCGGGGCAGCAGGACGGCAGCTCACCAGCCAAAACTGTGGGCCGGTTCTCAGTGGTCAGCACCCAGGATGAGTGGACTCTGGCCTCCCCCAGTACCCTGCGGTACTCCGCTCCGCCCGACGTGTACCTGGACCAGGCCCCTCGCAGCCCAGACGTGAAGCTGGCTGTGCGGCGGGCACAGACAGCCTCCTCCATTGAGGTCGGCATGGGCGAGCCCGTGTCCAGCGACTCTGGGGACGAGTGCCCGCGCGGGAGGTCCCCGGCGCAGAAGCGTGCCTCCCTCCCTGGCAGTGGCGGTGGTGTGGCTAGTGACTTTGTGAAGAAGGCCACCGCCTTCCTGCACAGGTCCTCTCGGGCTGGTTCCCCAAGCCAGGAGACACCCAGCAGGATGGGCGTGAAGGTCCCCACCATCAGCGTGACCTCCTTCCACTCCCAGTCATCCTACATCAGCAGTGACAATGACTCAGAGATCGAGGATGCCGATATCAGGAAGGAGCTGCAGAGTCTGCGAGAGAAGTAGGTCCTGCGGGCCAGGTCGGGTCCAGGCCCCGGGGTCCGGGAAGCATCAGGCAGCAGGAGTCCAGGTCCTGCCAACTGCATTTTGAGCTGCTTGGGCTGGGTGACGGGGCAGAGGTGTCGTCCCCGCTGTCAGACCTGGTCCCTGGTCCCTGGGGGCCACCCCTCCCCTCCTGTGGCCTCAGTGGGCCAGCCCCCTGGGGGAACACTCAACGCTCAGACACAGGCCTTGCTCACACTAGCTCTCTCCCTCTGCACGTATCATCTACCCCCACTGTGGTTAGGGTCATTGAGATACAGCTACACCCTGAAGTCTCCTTCAGGGCAGGAGGGCCCTGCTGAATACCTAGTAAGGCATGGAGAGGCTCGCGTCCTTGGGAAGGGGTGGCCGTGGGCTGAGAGCTCTCTGAGTGGGCCCAGAAGTGGGGACGTGGGCAGGAGGGGCTCATGCCTCCGACCCACTGCTGGCTCTGCCCTCACCCCACGCCCTGCACCTGCTGCCCCCGCCCCTTACCTGCCCCAGCCCCAGCCTTGGCCCCGTGCTCCCTGAGTAAGGCCGGCGGGGACCACTCGGCCCTGTCCTGGCTTTAGAAACTGCCCTGGCCGACAGCCAGTGATTCCAGCTGTCTTAACGGCAGTTTCCCACCCGTGTGACCTGTCAGCTCAGCTCTGTGCCTGGGGGTGGTGTTACTTCCGGGGTCGGCCCGAGCTGGAAGGGCCCCTGGCCGATGGCATGTTCTCCGTAGGCTTGCTCTGTAAGGCTTCCTCTCACCTGAGGCCCCTTGGGCTGTTCCCTCCCACGGAGGAAGTAACAATTATTTGCCTGATAGCTGAGGCAGCCTTCCAGTTCTGGGCACTGATTATTCGTCTCTTCACTTGTGTTTATGGGTAGGGTTTGTATTGGGAGCAGAAATGTGTGAAGCTGTTCACACCGCACCCCTCCACCCACCACCATGAAAAACCAGTGTTAGGCGCCTGGATATCAGAAAACTTGAATCTCCTTAGGCTGGACTTCATGCAGTTCTGTGTTGTTGGGCTGTTGGTGCTGGAGGCCCCTGGCAATACCCCCACTTGGTTTAGATGTAAACAGAAAGTGATGTTTAAATGCCCGTGTCCCCTGTACACGGCCCATCTGCCCAGGCTAATGCGTGGGGCTCACCGCTCCGCCCCTCCGGTCTCTCTGGCCAGCAGCGGCATCTCCTGGAGGGGCCCCGTGTGCTGGGAGTGACCAGGATGCCCACCTGGCATCCCTCTTGTCCCCTCCCGCAGGCACCTGAAGGAGATCTCCGAGCTACAGAGTCAGCAGAAGCAGGAGATTGAGGCCCTGTACCGCCGCCTGGGCAAGCCGCTGCCCCCCAACCTGGGCCTCTTCCACACAGCACCCCCTGTCGGCCGCCGGAGGAAGACCAGCAAGAGCAAGCTGAAGGCGGGGAAGCTGTTGAACCCCCTGGTGCAGCAGCTCAAGGTCGTGGCCTCCAGCACAGGTTGGCCCAGGGCCCTCCCGCTGCCCTCGGGCATGGGGGTGGGGCAGGCGGGAGGCAGGCATTGAGAACTGGAGGAGCCCTTCTCAGATCTCCTTCACTGGAGCAGGGAAGCCTTTTCAGGCCTGCGAGAGCCGGGGCCTGGGCCCCTCCTGCCGGGAGGGAAGGCCTAGGCCGACTTGCCGCCTGTGGGTTGCAGCGTGCTCCTCCTTGTATGGTGCTGCCTGGGACGGAGCCTGCTTCCTCTGACCCTGTTTCTCGGGCATCTGTCATCCCCTGATAGTGGGGGTTGAGCATCTGCCTTTGGAAGGAGGAGGATGGTGAGGACCCCCAGCCCTTAACCACAATGCCTGGGCACTGAGAGTACACACTGACCGCGAGCCCCCACACTCTGCGGTCAGGCCCAGTGAGCCGGGTGCACCTGGTGGGAAGCCAGCAGTGAGCTGACCTTAACCCCTTCCTCTCCATGTTGCACGTAACCTGCAGGGTACCCATCCATGAATTGCAAGAATTACACAAATTACATGAATTCCATGCCAATTTCTAAAGCTAACATGAGGCTAACCAGAGTTATGAAGTCCACAGGTCCCCTCTGAGCCCAGGTGTGCATTTCCAGGTGTGCTGTGGTCCTTTCCATGCATTTGCACAGCTCGAGCTGGCACAGTGTTGACTGGTGGAGACGGCAGTCATTTTCTTTGACCTTTCTGACACCCCCCACCCCCACCCCTACCCCACCGGGTGACCCAGCCACACACTCATTGCCTGCAGGGACTCAGCTTCCCCAAGGTCACCTAGCAAAGAGCAGGGAGGATAGATGTGGCCTGACTGGCTGGTGTGTCCTGTGGTGCCTCATCATGCCTGTCACCCCCTTCTCCCCCTCCACCCAGGTCACTTGTCAGAGTGCAGCAGAGCCCCTCCTGCTAAGGACCCTGCCCAAGCTGGGGCGGGGCCCACAGCAGCTTCAGACCCATGTGGGAAGGCAGTTCAGACCCAGCAGCCTTGCTCCATGCGGGCCTCCCTGTCTGCAGACATCTGCTCCGGCTTGGCCAGTGACGGAGGCGGAGCGCACGGCCCAGGTGATTCCCAGCTCGCCCGTCTCCGAGCATGTGCTAGCCTCGTAGGGCCCAAGTGGCATAGAGGGGACGTGAGCTGCGGCCAGGGCTGCCGACAGCTTCTCACAGACAGAAGTCATAGACGTAGCTTTTGAATGAAAAGAGTGGATGGCCTGCCCATCATGGAGTCTTGCTGTGAGCGGCTCAGAGGGAGGTGCGCTTTGCTAGAGCCGGCCTGGGGAAGGCGCCGGGACCACCGAGAGGTCGGATGCGGCATCCGCTGTGTGCTCTGCGCTGGTTCCCAGGCACGGGCCCGCCCCACCCCACCCCATTCCCCACTAAACGCGGGTCCTTCCGTCAGGAGGCCCGGCTGGGGGGACGAGGGCACAGCTCTCGAGCTGGGAGATGGGCCTTGAGGAGGAAAGGCTCGTCACCGCTGCCGTGGACGCAGCAGCTTCGCGACGAGGTGCTCCAGCCCCTGCCATCTCTGTCCAGAGAAGTCGTGGTGACCGCGGCTGGCGCCCCCCCCCCCCCGCCCCGCCCCGCACGCTCTCCCGGGGTCCGCTTCTCTTCCGCTCCAGCGTTGCCTCCTTTCCATTGCGTGGTCAGTGGCTGCGGGCCTCCGGGCTGGGCTAGGTGCAGCCGCGGACGCTAAGTGAAGAGGCGGATGTGGCTGGTGGTGTGTAGGAGGAATCCCAGAGACTGTACTTGATGCCTGTCTCTTTGTTTTCTTCCCTCTATATTCATTTGCAGGCTGGACGGTTTACCACCCAACGTCTGAGAGAGTGACCTATAAGTCTAGTAGCAAACCTCGCGCTCGATTCCTCAGTGGACCCGTGTCTGTGTCCATCTGTCTGTATTTGTTCTTTTGTATTTTATCACCTCCTGGCCCTTGGTTTCTCCCCTGCCCCTCCCTGTCTTCATTACCTTCCATACATTTTGTAGGACGCCTCCCCCTCCCCCATTGAAATCACCTATTTAATATAAACAATGGAACCCCGTCCATGCCCACCCTTCTGGCCCCGGAAAGCACCAGTGCATGCTCTTGGCTTGTGCCCGGACACCAGAAGCATGTGCAGCGGCTCACCCACTCCGGCCTTGGGCGCTCTGCCCCTAGATCTCAGAGTGCTCTGCATTATTTTCTTCGTCACTTGTTTGGTGTTTTTTGGGTTTTTTTGTTTTCTTTTTTTTTTTTTATGTTGGACGTAAGTTTATTTCTGTTGCGATTGTGGCAAATTTACATGTCCGCTGTCCCCAGTTCCAGCGACAACAAAAAGACAACCCCGGCCTTCTCTAGACGCATGGTGTGTTTCACACGTGTCTGGACTCTGAAGACATGCATGTAGCGAGCCGAGACAATTCTAGAAGGTCACTGGAGGGTGTAACTTCTGTACAAGGGCCGTATCACAACATTCAGTACTGTTAACCCACTGCCCGCCCCCTGCATGTGGAAATGCTAAGAGAACGTGCTCCAGCTAGGATGCCACAGCCACAGCCCCGCCCCGCCTCCACTCTTGGTCTGAACTGAAATCTCTCCAACCCCGAGAGATGTGATTCCCAGCCTCCCACCGAGGCTCTCTTCCTGGGCCCGGCCCCACCTCGTCTCTCTA
The DNA here is from genome assembly GCF_048564905.1 of Vicugna pacos. Taxonomy (NCBI): domain Eukaryota; kingdom Metazoa; phylum Chordata; class Mammalia; order Artiodactyla; family Camelidae; genus Vicugna; species Vicugna pacos. The sequence continues at coordinate 2,732,340 of NC_132990.1, forward strand.
GCTGGAGCACTTTACTTGGTGTATTTCCCTCTCATCTCATGGACCTCAGAGATGAAGTCAATTACGCAGTTCCTCCAAGCTCTGCTAAACCAAAACTCAGTCCCAGTCATCCTCAGGTTCCCTGGAACACCCTCCTAGTGCTCAGGGACTCTGTGTCCAGGAATGGCGCACCTGCTCGGGGCTGTCCAAAATCATCATCATCCCTCAGACCAATTGGCAAATGAATGAAAAGCTGTGAGGCTTTCAGGTTTTTGTTTTTTTAGCAGAAAAATTAAGCTTTTTACCAGTTGGATTGGACATGCTGGTTTGGGGCATGTGGCTTTTCTGGTACAATAAAGATACATTGTGCTTGTTGGGATCCGAGGCTACATCCACTGCAGGCATCCGTCAGAGTTCAGTGTCCATCCCCATCAGAGGAACCTTGGCACCCTCCCCCGGGAGGGACGGGTCGGAGGCGCCAGGACCACACAGAAGTGTCCAGGGACTGCCAAGTGCTCCTTGTCCGCTGACAGGTGCCCCTTTTCGGCTTGAGTGTGATCAGGCTGCTGGTTAGTTGCCGAGTTGGGGTGGGGGGTTGGGAGGCCTGCGTGCATCCTGGCTCCTGGCTCAGCACAGCCATCACTGGTCCTCTTCTGCCCATGTGTGTCTGGCTCTCACCTGGAAAGCCGTGGTTTGAGGGCACCTGGGTCTCTAGGTGTGTCACCATCGGACGAGTGTGTGTATCACTACCAGGAGGGCTGCCGGCTGGGTATGGGAAGCAGATTAGAGCAGCTGGTAGTTTTCCCAGGGCCCTTGGGGTAAAAGTGTGCGAGTGGTCAGTGCCGTGTACACCTCTGAGGCCATTGCCAGGCTGCCTTTCTACCCATGTGGTTCTGCTTTTTTTTTTTTTTTTTTTTAGATTTTCATTTGTTTCACTATTATTCCAAAATGAAAAAAAAATTCTTTTTGAGGCATAGCAGGGACAAAGGCAGTGGCACAGACTGGCCTTGTCTCCTCTGATGCTGTGAATCCAGCGATACTGCTTGTTTGCACATCCTGGCCCGTTTAGTCAAGGCTTGGCTGAGTTCTAGTCCTTCTGGGCCACAGTGTGGCCCCCACAAGCCCTGAGCTTGCTGGTCGGGAGACTGCTGTGGGTCCCTGCCCTCGGCCCTCTCACTCACAGCCTCTAACTGCGAGTGTGAAGACTCTGCCTGAGCCCGCCCTGCTGCTCTGATGGGATGGGATACCCCGGGGCACCCTCTCCTGTCCTGTGTGCCCTTCTCCAACTCCTCTGGGAGTTCTCCCGTCTGCTGGTTCCTGGTGGCCAGGCAGCTCTGAGATCTGAGAGGAGGCTGAGCACATGCCTGGATAGACTGAGGGAAATGCAAAGCTGGCCGCATCCCCCTGAAAGCTGAGAGGCAGGAAGACTTTGGGCAAAGGCAGCAGAGAGGAGGGCATTTGGGACAGCCTGCAGGAGCTGAGCGGCTGGAAGGGCCCACGTGGTGGGATCTGGGTCGTGTGCGAGGCGCGGAGGGAGCTGGAGCTTGGGTGCTGAGGGCCGTGGCTGTGGGAGTAGGGGGGCAGCTGGCCCAGCCCAGAGCTGAAGCCTAGAGAGCGTTTTAGTTTGCTACCTGGAGCTGAACAGGATACAAGACCCTGGGAAAATAAAGCCAGTTATTTTTTGAAGTACAGAAAGTCTTAGCTCCCATGGAGCTCAGAGAAGATGAGAGGGGTGGGAGATGGGTGGGGCACCTGGGGTAGAGCTTCAGGAGGTAGGAGGGTGACTCGAGGTGAGAGAGGCAACCATGCGCAGGATGGAGAGCATGGGGAAGGTAAAGCCTCGGCGCCTCCTCAGGGTGGGCCCCCAGAGAAGGGCAGGCGTGGGAGGGAGGCTCTGGTCCCAGACCCTGCCTTGCGGCCGGTGGAGGGTTGGGGACCGTGTTTCGGGAGTCAGTTGGGTTACAGAAGTGGTTGTGTCCTAGTGTCCTTTTGGTCGGAAGCTGTCACCAGACCCATTGATCCTTCCTGCCTCTGGCAACCCCCCACCATCTGACCAGAGGCAGGCGCGGGTGCCTTCCAGGGCTTTCTCTGTGCACGTGGAACGGTGCCTGCTTTGTGTCCTTCTCGTGCATCCATCTGCTGCAGGCCGGTGTCCACGCTGCAGCAAGAACCCTGGTGTCTCTGTGCAGCCTCCCAGGCCCTTCCCTCACCCTGGAATGTTCTCGTCCCTCCCTGCGGGGACCCAGCCAGGGGAGGACCCCCAGGGAGGGGACACCACCCAGCTTGGGCTGTCCTCGGGGCAGCCCCGTGCCACCCAGCTGATGAGGCCAGGGTGAAGTCGCCCCAGGGCAGGGCCAAGACACATCCCGCTTCCCTATTCGCTCTTCATGGATGAGTTTTGGCACTTTTCTCAGCTTGAGAACTTGGTGGCTTGATACAGAGACACCCTGAATGGTGTGCTGGCTCTGTACGCCCATTTGTTCTCCGGGGCCTGAACATGGCGTCTAATGCTGCTTTGGGGGATAAGGCCGCCCCGTCAGAGGCGCGCCTCTTGTCATGGGGGAGGCAGGGAGGCCCCTGGTTGGTCTGCACGGAGGCTGCTGTCCCCAGTTCCTCATGAGTGTCGTTAGTATTTGGACACTGAGAGGGGAAAGCATGGTGATGGCTGCAGGGCCTGGCATCGGATACTCTTGGATCTGAGGCATTTTTCGAGCAGTCCGAGGGCCTGGGTGGCAGTGGGTGCCCAGCAGGGCTGGCTGTCCACACCAGGAGCAGCCTGTGTTTCTGTGCCAGAAGGGGCAGAGGGGCAGAGGCCTCCCTGCACGCAGGCCTGGGGGCTGCCTGAGACCCTGGCCTGGCTTGTGAGGGCAGGCAGCGGGCAGCCCCTGCAGACACGTGCTGCACCAGGACAAGATGTTAGGTCGTCCTGCGCGGTGCCCTTCACAGTCTGGGAAGAACAGTTTCCCCAGTAGCTGGGAGAGGCCACCAAGCCCCGCGTCCCCAGGATCTGCTCGTGTGGAATCTTCTCTGAGTAGTTGTAGGGCCTCCAAGCCAGCTCTTGCATACCCATGACAGAGGACAGACGTCCTGCGGGGGAGGAGTCCACTCTTTATGGGAAACCAGTGGCGGGGCTGCCCCACGGGGGTCTGATGTGGGCTTCCTGTGGGCCCTGTGTGGAGAGCGAGGTGAGCAGGGCTGGGTGAGGGCTTGTCCCTCAGATGCCGCCTGCGCTGTGGGTGTTGAGGGCAGGACCAGAGCCGCGCACGGACGTGAGAGAGGAGGCTCCTGTGCGGAGGGACGGGGCTCTGGCGTGAGTCACGGCTGGTTACCAGCTACATGACGCCTGCTCGGTTGTGGCTCTGCACTCGGTGCAGAGGGACTCAGATCTGGTTGGTGTGTGTTCAGATACCCACCCTAAGGACTGAGAGCCGACTTTGCTTGGTCACCTGAGGGCCTGTGACCGGGGAGAGTGTGGAAGGCCGGGAGCAGACACATGCTCGTCACCTTGGGCTCTGTCCAGCGAGGATGGAGAGGCTGATCCCTGCTCTGAGCACAGTGCCCTGGTGGCCAGTGGCTTCCACCCTGGGTTCCCGGCCTGATCTCAGGCCCAGGCTCCCTCCAGTAGTTCTGAGCTGGCAGCTCCTGTGGCTGGCTGGCATGTGCTTCCCGTGAGGGTGACGGGAGGCAGCCCTGAACACAGAGCTCTCGCCAGCTGGGAGTCGCCTGGCAGGCACAGAGCAGCTGTTTGAAAGAACCTGCTACCGTTAGGCAGCAGGGACCTGGCAGAATTGTCTGGGAGGCTGCCTAGGTCCAGAGGATGCTGCGGCCACAGGAACCCAGCTGGGAAAATCTGCACTCAGTCTGTGCCCCGCACAGAGAGCCCAGGACCCTCCTCCCTTGGTGCCTGGTGCCCCCAAAGGGCCTTGTGTTCCAAGTTGGGGTCCATCTCAGGACACAGACCAATTAAGGCCCTTCAAAGCGCCCACTGAAAATCAGTTGGTCTGGACTGCCCCTGCCTGGCCCTCTTGGTTTTATTCACGCAATAGAGATCCCAACAGAACATCCCCTCCCTTTTTACCAAGTCAGCCTCAGAGAACACACACAGTATGAACTAAGGAAATGCAACTCAGCTTGAGCTAGGTTTCTGAGCCCAGCGCGCAAAGCTCTCCCCCAGGGAGCCTGGGCTGCCCTTTGTCCCCGTCCCCAAACACAAGAGGCAGTGTCTTGCCTTGCATAAAGAGCGTGCTGTGATGGGCACCGTCTAGGGAGTGTAGGGTGTACAGGGTATCGTGTTCCAAATGAGGGGCCGTGAGCGGGAGCACAGACAGACCCTCTGTGCTTGTGTGGCCTTGCTGAGTGACCTTGGGGATACCTGAGCTGTCCTTACCTGCCCTGTCTTTGCCTGCTTGGCTCCCTGGAATGCCACAGGGTAAGCCGGTGTGCAGCCCCTCCCAGCCAGCTCACCCGCCCTCCAGGTGGGCACTGACCATCAGTGCCAGACACTAAAGCCAGCGTACTGCCTGTCTCTCAGCACAGGCAGCCTCTGAGGGGTGCAGGGTGCGGCACCGTTAGTGCTGGTCCGTGAGGGAGGCCCGTGCTGCCCTGGTGGGCACGGAGTACCAGACAGCAGCGCTAACAGGGAGCCCCGGTTAGCCCTGCCTCCCGCCTCTCAGATAGGACCCCTTGAATTTCCCCCTCCACACTCACCTCTGGCCTGCTCAGGGCAGCCATCCAGGATCCGGGATTGGCCTCAAACCTGCAAGACAATGTATCTTTTTGCACTTGGAAAACCGCCCATGGGCCTCATGCCAGGCAGAGCCGGGCTCGACTCTGTTGAGAGCTCTCCTGGCTGACTTTTAATGGGTTTCCTGCCCCCGTCAGTGGGGCTCCCAAAAACCTTGCATTTGAAAACCAAGCGGTGTGCTTTGCTTTTTTTTTTTTTTTTCTCTTTCTTCTTTTTTTTTCTTTTTTTCTTTTTTTGGAATATGCTTCTAGAGACACACACACTTCTACCTGAAGCTTGGGGCTTGGCCCTGCACCTCCGCCCTTCGGCGAAGCTCATGTGAACCTCCACACTGACTTGGGGGCCGCCCAGTTACCCCAGGAGGCTGGTCCTTTCTCTGAACTGCTGGCCTCTGCTCCTCCTCGCACACTGATGACTTTTGCTTAGAGTGTGGTGGCTTGTCCCCGCTGTGTGCTGTCCTGCCTAACCCTGTGGTCTTGTGTCATTTCTTCTTCCCTTGCAGGGTCTGCCTTGAAGCGTCTCTGTCTAGGCAAAGAACACAGCAGTCGTAATTATCGGGTTTTTCACCCCCTGTCCGCTTCCATCGCATGAGCTTTGCTGTGGCTAGTGCGCATCAGGGTTTCCATGGCTGGACCTGGAGCTCAGGGCCCAGTGGGTGGGTGGGCGTGGGTCAGCCCTGCGCCCACCCGCCGCAGGTGCTGCTTGGCCTCCGCCCGGTGAGACAGCCACCCTTGGGCACCCTTTTGAGTCGCCATGGCTCCTAGAGTTTGTGCATCGTCACCAGTTTATATCAAACAGGCTCTCCTACTCCGGAATACCCACACATGACTAGTCATTAATTGGCTCCTTTTCCAAAAACCATAGGAATGAGTATTTCCTCGAAGCGTTAAAGATGAGTGCCCCCACCCCCCCACTCAGAGGAGAGATGCCGGGACGAAATGGGTATCAGTTTACCTGGGCTGCCCACTGCTCTCATCTTGTGCCTCCCCCCTCCCCTCCTTCTTTTATTTTAATGTTTCCGTTTTTCTTTTCTGGCTGAAATGTTCATGTAGAAATAGCTCTTCGTGTGAAACCTCATCACTGATGTTTACCTGTTTGTGTCTGTGCTTTCTCATTGCTAGCCTCTAAAGTAAACTACATTTTGCAGTGGCTTGTTTGAAGAGATGGTCGCCACGTCATTTACTTGCTGCAGAAAATTTTAAAATTGGCTTATTCAAAATTGCCAACCAGAAATTATGCGTTGGGGAGAGGAAAGGGACACAATTTTAAAAAATAAAATAAAAAGTCCCGATTGGGCCATTAAAAAAGATCTTTCGGTGAAGTGGCCAAGTGCGCTCACTTTTGTCCAATGCCACCTAAGCCGCAGCCCCAGGCTTCCCCGGGCAGCTGGGACTCCCATTTCCTCCTGCTCCAGACATTGAGCCCACCTCAGAAGGCTCTGGGTGTTTGCACCCACTTATTACCATACGATCTGGTGAGGAGAGCCGCGATTTCTGTCTTAAATTCCAAATCACCAAGTCATTATCATTTCCAGGAGCATCAGTAATCCAGCCTGTCACAAGCATTTTCCCTTTGCTGACGGGTAGTGGCAGCTACTAAGCACCCTGCCCAAAGTATTGTTTGCTCCTCTCCAAATCCTTGTGTTTAGAGCTGAGAAGCCTGAGGAATTCGCCCCCAGTCTGTGTCCAGCTGCACCGGGAGTTCTGTGCACTCTGACACGGGAGTCTGGTGGTCTCCGGCAGCGTGGGCACAGAGTGGATGCTGAGTGAGGCTGCCAGCAGCTGGAGTCCTGTTCCCTGACCTGGCTGATGACATGGGGTGATGGTCCATGGAATGCTCCCTCGTGTCTAAAACTGATGCATGGACCCCCCCAACCCCCAGTGCAGACCATCTCCTGAAGCAAGGCGTTGCCTGGCCTAAGCGAGACCATTGTCTGAATAACTGCAGCCCGTCCGTGGTGCTGGCGTGTGGTGTCACCAACCGTGGCCTGTGTGTGTGCCTCCCCAGGGTCCTCCACCAGCAGCCTGGTCCCGGGCCCTGAGCCGGGCCCCCAGCCTGCCCTGCACATCCAGGCGCAGGTAAACAACAGCAACAACAAAAAAGGCACCTTCACGGATGACCTGCACAAACTGGTGGACGAGTGGACGAGCAAGACGGTGGGGGCCACGCCGCTGAAGCCGTCGCTCAACCAGCTGAAGCAGACGCAGAAGCTGCATGACATGGAGGCCGCGGCAGGCCGGCCCCCGGCCCCTGGCGAGGCTCGGGCTGTAAGTGGGGCACCGTGGGAGTGGGCTGCCCGGGGCCAGAGGGATGGGGTGGGAGTGAAGCTGCGGCCCCCGGTCTCGGCAGAGCGGCAGGCCCCCGCCCAGTGTTGGGCAGCATGTAGGTGGCACTGGCCATGCTGGTGGGTGTGGCCTCATCCTGGTGGGCCCGCCTGCACCTGTCGTCTGTCTGCGCCCAGGCTGGCAGAGGGGGCAGAGTCCGCAGGCCACACCCAGGGGCACACCTCCTACAGGGCTGTAGCTCAGGTGCGTCCAGGCCGTGGAGGACAGAAGTCTTAGGTTTTGTTGTGTGATTCTTTCCTGTATCAGGACTGCTGACTTTAAAACCTTGTCGGAGGAGTAGTCCCTCTTTTTGAATCTTCTGAAGGAGTGTGTGCAAGATTGTGTTATTTCTTCCTGAGATGTTTAGCAGGGTTCACTGGTGAAGCTGTTTAGGCCAGAAGGGCTTTTTGTTTTGTTTTGCTTTTTGAGTGTAGGAAGGTTACCCTATGACGTTTTATTTCAAAAAATTTCAAACATACATCCAGAAGCTTGAAAATTCTGCAGTGAGCTGTCAGGTACCCCCTATGATTGACATTTCTGTGTGTGTGTTTCAAATACTCATTTTATTTGGATTCTATATATGAAAAATGTATGTTACTCATAAGTACATTATGTGCAATTTTCTTGTGTGTATTTTTCCACTTTATTATAAACATTTAACTCTATACAAATGTTTTTCATTTCACCTATAATGCTTAATTTTCCACATAAATCTCTACCTGCCTAATCAAAACCTCTTCAAAGACAGTAACATGTCTGAGTTGCTTCCGTCTCTGAACATTCTTGCTGTGTTGTAGTTATTTGATAAGCATTTAATGAATGAATAAGAGCCTAAAAGAGAAACTTTAAATAAAAATGTAAAAAAAACAGATGTCCTAGCTCTGATCGTTATTCAAGAAGCATATATTAAAGTCTGTAACTCATAGAATGATTGTAGCTTTCATTCTAGTCTTTCATTTACTTCAAAAGGACTTAATGGAATTATATTCCAAAGAGAAGCTGTCTTATATTTATTTTTTTAAAGAGAAGCTGTCCTTTGTTTAAAAAAAAAATCTTTCTTTTGGCATATGGAAAATTTGGGCCACATAAAGTCCTTCTCCAAACATGTAATTTCACACTCTTCTTGTATTTGTATCTTGGCTGATTGCCAAATGTTTTATTAATGTTTTTTCTTTTCAAATATGTGCTTTAATGATCAGTCTTTCCACTTGGCCTTCACAGGCTCCATTTACATGATTTTGTTTCTCATTATGCCAAGACCTTTAAACATTATTTTTTTACTGAAGTACAATTGATTTACAGTGTTGTGTTAGTTTCAAGTGTATAGCAAAAATGATTCAATTATATATATATTTATATAGTAATCTATAATTATAAGACACTGAATATAGTTCTGTGTGCTGTATAATAGGTCCTGATAGTTTATCCATTTTATATACAGTAATTTGTGTGTGCTAATTCCAAACTCCTATTTTATCCCTTCCCCGCCTCCCTTTCCCCTTTGGTAACCATAGTTTGCTTTCTACATCTGGGTGTCTATTTCTGGTTTGTAAATAAATGCATTTGTATCATTTTTTTTTAGATTCCACTTATAAATGACATCATAGGATATTTATCTTTCTCTGTCTGATTTATTTCACTTAATATGCTATCTCTGGGTCCATCCATGTTGCTGCAGATGGATTAATAAATCCATTTTATGCAAATGGATTAAGAAATGTATCATTTCATTCTTTTTATGGCTGAGTAATATTCCATTGCATATATATATATATATACACACACACACACACACACACACACACATATATATATCTCCCACATCTTCTTTATTCATCTGTTGATGGACATCTAGGTTGGTTCTATGTCTTGGCTGTTGTAAGTAGTGCTGCTGTGAACATTGGGGTGCAGGTGTCTTTTTGAATTAGAATTTTTCATCTGAATATCTGCCCAGGAGTGGGATTGCAGGATCATATGGTAACTCTGTTTTTAGTTTTTTAAGCACCCTCCATACTGTTCTCCATAGTGGCTGCACCAATTTATACTCCCACCAACAGTGTAGAATGGGTCCCTTTTGTCCACACCCTCTCCAGCATTTATTATTTGTAGTCTTTTTGATGATGGCCATTCTCACCAGTGTGAGGTGATACCTCATTGTAGTATTGATTTGCATTTCTCTAATAATTAGCAATATTAAGCATCTTTTCTTGTGCCTGTTGGCCATGTGTAAGTCTGCATTGGAGAGATGTCTTTTTAGGTCCTCTGTCCATTTTTTGATTGGTTTTGTTTGTTTGTTTTATGTTAAACTGTATGAGCTGTTCATTTGTTTTGGAAATTAATCCCTTGTTGGTCGTGTCACTTGCAAATATTTTCTCCCATTCTGTAAGTTGTCTTTTTTGTTTGTTTATGGTTTCCTTTGCTGTGCAAAAGCTTTTAAGTTTAATTAGGTCCCATTTGTTTATTTTTGCTTTTATTTCCATTTCTCTAGGAGATGGAACCAAAAAAATACTGCTGTGATTTACGTCAAAGTGTTCTGCCTGTGTTTTCCTCTAGGTGTTTAAACTATTTGATTTTACATTTAGGTCTTTAGTCCATCTTGAGTTTGCTTTTGTATATGGTGTTACAGAATGTTCCGATTTATGATTGACTTTTTGCTATATTTATCATGCATCTCTCCATCTCTGGAGGGTAAGGTTTTCATTATGGATTCAATTTATTTTACAGCTTTATTTGGATTTTCTATTTCTTCTCTCTGTTACATTCTACTTTTCTAGCAGTTGGTACATCTCTAAATTTATCTAAGTTTTCAAATTAATTGGCGTAAACCTGTTTATAATAACTTCTCTTCACATTTTGCAGGATTTGCATTGATGTCTTATATTTTATTCCTGAAATGGGTGATTTGTCTGTGTTTGCTCCCTCCCTCCCTCCCTCTCTCTCTTTCTCTCTCTCCTTATGCAGTTCCTTTAGGGGTTTAAAAATCTTAGTAGCCTTTTCAGAGAACTCATCATTTTGTCTTTGATGATAATTCTTCATTAGATGTTTCATTAGTTTCTTCCTTTTATTATCTCTTTCCTTCTGTCTTTGAGTTACTTTTTTTGTTGTTGTTCTAGAAAGTTTCTTGAGATGTGTAGTGCATTGATTTTGAAGCTTTTTTAATATAGGCGTTTGGGCTATAAAAGTCCCTCTAATGGTACTAGCTACATTCCAAAGGTTTTTGATACTTAGCACTTTCTAATACCGCTTCAAAATATTTTATAATTTACGTGGTGATTTGAAGTAATATAGTTATTTCTTCATGATCTTTCTATTAGTGTTTTTTTTTTAGCCTAATTGCACTGTCATAGGAGAATAAACTTTTTTTATTGAGGTATAGTGAGTTTACAATGTTGTATCAATTTCTGGTGTACAGCACAATGTCATACATGGATATACATATATTCAATTGCATATTCTTTTTCACCATGAGCTACTGCAAGATCTTGAATATATTTCCCTGTGCTATACAGTATAAACTTGTTTATCTATTTTATATATACTTGTCAGTATCTGCAAATCTCAAAATCCCAGCCTGTGCCTTCCCACCCACCTCCTCCCGGCAACCACAAGTCCGTATTCTATGTCTGTGAGTCTGTTTCTATTTCATATTTAAGTTCATTTGTCTTTTTTCTTTTTTAGATTCCATATATGAGTGATATCATATGATATTTTTCTTTCCCTTTCTTGGCTTACTTCACTTAGAATGACATTCTCTGGGGACATCCATGTTGCTGCGAATGGTGTTGTGTTGTCTTTTTATGGCTGAATAGTATTCCATTGTATATATATACCACAACTTCTTTATCCAGTCGTCTGCCAGTGGACATTTAGGCTGTCTCCATGTCTTGACTATCGTAAATAGTGCTGCTGTGAACATTGGGGTGCAGGTGTCTTTTTGAATTAGGCTTCCTTCTGGATATATGCCCAGGAGTGGGATTGCTGGGTCAATGGTACATCTATTTTAAGTCTTGGGGAGTCTCATAGGAGAATAAACTTGGTGTGGCTTCAGTTCTTTAAAATTTGCTGGGACTGGACTTTTGACCCCAGTTGTCGGTCTTGGTCACTGCTCCCTGGATGCTCGAGGTCAGCTTTTCTCATTCCCTCTCACGTCCATACTCCCTGTGTGAACCTCCTCTATTCATCTTCTATAGCTCCCTCCTGACAGCCACACATCCGTGAGTTTAACCCCTCAGATCCGTTCTCCATTATTCTGGACCAAGGCCCTGTGGGGTCTGCACCCTGAGTCCTGGGCAGGCTTGTCTCTATTCTGCTGTCCAGACTCCCCCGCAGGAGCTCTTGGTATCTGTGCTGGGCCATGCCCTGTCGGTCAGCTCAGCTCATCCTGTTGTCCAGGTGTCTGGAATTCTTACCAAGGTGGTTTAAAAAAAAAACTATTCTTTTTATTGTGGTAAATAAACCTATGTAACATAAAATTTAGCATTTTAATCATTTTTATGTGTATAATTCAGTGGCATTAATTATATTCATAGTGTTGTGCAATTATCCCCACTATCCTAGAACTTTTTCATTATTCCCAAAAGAAACTACTCCTTAAGAAATAACTCTACAATCCCTTTCTGGTCACTCTGGTTATCCAGTCCCTGGTATTTCTGTTCTACTTTGTTTCTGCGAATTTAAGTACTTTTGGTACCTCATAAAAGTGGAATCATACAATATTTTCCCCTTTGTCACTGGCTTATTTCACTTAGTATAATGTTTTCAAGGTTTGATTTTTTTAAAATCATGGTAAAATACATGTAACATAAAATTTAACATCGTAACCATTTTGAAGTGTGTACAGTTCAGTGGTGTTAATTACACTCATATTGTTGTTCAACCAGCACCACCATCCGTCTCCAGAATTCTTTCATCTTCCAAAACTGAAACTCTACATCCAGTGTAAAATAACTGCCTGTATACGCCTTCTTCCCCCCAGCCCCTGACAACTATTATTCTAGTTTCTGTCTCTGTGAATTTTACTTCTTTAGGACCTCATGTAAGTAGAACCGTACAGTATTTGTCTTTTCATAGCTGGCTTGTTTCACTTAGCATAATGTCTTTAAGTTTCATCTATATTGAAGCATATGTCAGAATGTCCTTCTTTTTTAACACTGGGTGATAGTACATTGTATAGACGTACCAAGTTTTTTTATCCGTTCATCTATTGATAGACACTTGGATTGCTTCTACCTTTTAGCTGTTATGAATAATGCTACTATGAACATGGATGTATAGATATCTCTTTGAGTCCCTGCTTTTGGATGTATACCTGGAAATGAAATCGCTAGACCAAATGGTAATTCTAGCTTAAATTTTTTTGAAGAATCACCCACCTGCTTTCCAGAGCAGCTGCACCATTTTACAGTCCCACCAACAGTACGCATGGGTTCTGGTTTCTCCACATCTTCGCTCATACTTTTTATTTTCTAATTTTTTTATATAGTAGCTATTCTAATAGGTGTGAAGTGGTATCTCATAATTTTGATTTGCATTTCCCTAATATCAGTGACATTAAGTATCTTTTGATGTGCTTATTGGCCGTTGTGTACATCTTCTTGGGAGAAATAATTAGTCTTTTGCCCATTTTTAAATCAGGTTCTTTTTTTGTTGTTATTGATTGTAGGAGTTCTCTCTACAGTCTCGATATCAATCCTTTTCAGATATATGATTTGCAAAAAGTTTCTCCCTTTCTGTGGGTTACCTTTTTACTCTGTTGATAATGTCTTTTGATGCATTAAAGTTTTTAGTTTGCACAAAGTCCAGTTTATTTATTTATTTTCTTTTGTTGCCTATGTCTTTGGTATTATATAACAAATCATTGCCAAATCCAGTGTTGTAAAGCTTTCCCCCCATGATTCCTTCTAAGGGTTTAGTAAAGAGATCTTTAAAGATGCTAAGAGTTTCACAACTGTAGCTTTTATGTTTAGGCTCTTATCTACTTTGAGTTAATCTTTATATAGAGTGTTCAGTAAGGATGTGTCTTCATTTGATTACGTGTGGATGTCTAGTTGTCCCAGCAGTATGTGTTGAAAACATTGTCCTTTCCCCCGCTGAATAGTCTTGGCACACTTGTTGCAGATCAGTTGGTCATACATGCAGTGGTTTATTTCTGGATTTTTAATTCTGTTCCATTGGTCTGTAGTCTATCCTTTTGCTGATAACATGCTGTTTGGATTTCTGTAGCTTCGTAGTGAGTTTTGAAGTCAAGAAGTGTGAGTCCTCCAACCTCATTCTACTTTCACAAGATTGTTTTGGTTATTGGGGTCCCTTGAGAATCCAAATGAATTTTAGGATGAGTTTTTCTATTTCTTGAAAAAATGCCAACAAGAGTATACTGTATAGCACAGGGAAATATACACAAGATCTTATGGCAGTGCACAGAGAAAAAAATGTGACAATGAGTATATATATGTTCATGTATAACTGAAAATTTGTGCTCTACACTGGAATTTGACACAACATTGTAAAATGATTATAAATCAATAAAAATGTTAAAAAAAAAAAGAAAAGAAAAAATGCCGTTGAGGCTTTGATAGTGATACATTGAATCTCTTTAGATTCACTTTGGATAGTACTGACATATTAAAAATAGCAAGTCTTCAAATCCACAAACATGGGATGTCTTCCCATTTATTTACATCTTTTTAAATTTCTTTGGGCAGTGTTTTGCAGTTTCAGTGTGTAAGTCTTTCAACTCCTTGGTTAAATTATCCCGAAGTATTTTATTCTTTTCTATCCTTAAATGTAGTTGTTTTACTTAATTTCCGTTTCAGATTGGTCATCGCTAGAGTATAAAAAATGCAACTGATTTTGTCGTGTTGATTTTGCATTCTGCAACTTTGCTGGATTCATGAGTTAGTTCTAGCAGTTTGTGTGTGTGTGTGTCTGTGTGTGTGTGTGTCAGTGTGTGTAACTGTGTGTGTTCTTTAGGGTTATTTACATGTAATACCATGTTCTCTCTGAACAGATAGTTTTACTTCTTCCTTTCCAATTCAGATGCCTTTAATTTCCTTTTCTTGCCTCATTTCTCTGACTAGAACTTCAAATACTACATTGGATAGAAGTGGCACAAGTAGGCATCTTTGCCTTGTTCCTGATCTTAGAGGAAAAGCTTTTAGTCTTTCACCATCAAGTATGATGTTAACTATGAGTTTTTCACATATGGCTTTTATTGTATTGAGAAAATTCTATTTTATTTTTTGTTTTTTGAGTGCTTTTGTCATGAAAGAGTGTTGGATTTTGCCAAATGTTTTATTTTCTGGATTAAGATGATCCTATATGTATTTTTTAATCCTTCATCCTATTAACGGTATATTACAATGATTGATTTTCATATGTTAAACTGCCCTGGTCATGGTGTATGCTCCTTCTAATGTGTTACTGAATCCAGTTGCTAATGTTTTATTGAAGATTTTTCCGTTAGTATTTATCAAAGGTATTAGTCTGTAATTTTTGTTTTGTTTTGTTTTGATCTGGCTTTGATATCAGGATAATGCTGGCTACGTAGAATGAGTTAGGAATTGTTCCCACCTCTTCAACTTTTTGAGAGTTTGAGAAATATTGGTGTTAATTCTGAAGTTGTACAATTCACCAGGGAAACCATCTGATCCTGGGCTTTTCTTTTTTGAAAGATTTTTTTATTAATAATTCAATCTCACTGCTTATTATGGGTCCATTCAGATTTTCTGTCTTCTTGAGTCAGGTCAGTAGTTGGGTGTTTCTAGGAATTTGTCTACTTCATCTAAGTTAACCCAGTTTGGTACTTAAAAAACTTTGTATGTCTTCTTTGGAGAATTGTCTATTTAGATCTTCGCCCATTTTTAATTAGGTTGTTTGGGTTTTTTTGTTTTGTTTTTTTTTTTTTTTGATATTGAGTTGTATGAGCTGTTTGTGTATTTTGGATATTAACCCTTTATCAGTCGTATGATTTGCAGATATTTTCTCCCATTCAGTAGTTCATGTTTTTGTTTTGTCAAAGGTCTCTTTAGTTCTGCAAAAGCTTTTAAGTTTAATTAAGTCCCATTTGTTTATTTTTGCTTTTGTTTCCTTTGACTTATGAGACTGATCAAGAAAATTGCTACAGTTTATGTCAGATTATTCTACCTATGTTTTCTTCTCAAAATTTAATGGTTTCCGGTCTTATTTAGGTCTTATACATTTTGAGTTTATTTTCGTAGATGGTGTGAGAAAATGGTCTAATTTCATTCATGTGCACGTAGCTGTCCAGTTTTCCCAGCACCACTTATTGAAGAGACTGCCTTTTTCTCATTGTGTATTCTTGCCTCATTTGTTTTAGATTAATTGATCAGAAGTGTGTTTCTTTCTGGGCTCTGTATTCTGTTCCTTTGATCTGTGTGTCTTTTTCTTTTTCAGTACCATCCTGTTTTGGTTACTCTGTAGTATAGTGTAGTATAGTGCAGTTGGGGAACAAGATACCTCCAGCTTTGGTTCTTTTCCTTAAGATTTGTTTGGCGATTTGGGGTCTTTGTGGTCTTTGTTCCGTATGCATTTTAGGATTATTTGTTCTAGTTCTGTGAAAAAATGTCATGGGTATTTTGATAGGGGTTGAATTAAATATGCCGATTGCTTTGGGTGGTATTGACATTTTTAATAATATTAATTCTTCCAATCCAAGAACACAGGTTATCTTTACATTCCCTTGAATCATTTTCAAAATCATTCACAAATGTTTCATAGTTTTCAGAGTGCAGATATTTTACTTCCTTGGTTAAGTTTATTCCTAAGTATTTTATTCTTTTAGATGTGATTTTAAACAGGATTGTTTTCTTGCATTTTCTGATAGTTGATTATTAGTGTAAAGAAAAGCAATAGATTTCTGTATTTCAGTCTTGTATCTTGCAGCTTTACTGAGTTCACTTATTAGTTTTAATGGTTTTTCAGTGGAGAGACTTCAGAATTTTCTATATGTAGTATCATGTAATCTGCAAATAGTGACAATTTTATTTTTTCCCTTCCAATTTGGATGCCTTTTATTTCTTTTTCTTATTTGATTGTTGTGGCTAGGACTTCCAATACTATATTAAATAGAAGTGGCCAGAGTGAGCATTCTCGTCTTGTTCCTGATTTTAGAGGAAAAGCTTTTAGCTTTTGACTGTTGAGTATGATGTTAGCTGTGGGAGTGTCATAAATAGCCTTTATTATGTTGAGATAAGTTCTTTCTATACCAACTTTGATGAGAGTTTTTATCATGAATGGATGTTGAATTTTGCCTAATGTTTTTTCTGTGTCTATTGTGATGATTGTGTGATTTTTATCCTTCAGTTTGTTAATGTGATGTATCACATTTTTCAATTTGTGGATATTGAACCATCCTTGCATCCATGGAACAAATCCCACTTGATCATAGTGTATGATCCTTTAAATATATTATTGAATTTGGTTTGCTAGTATTTTTTGAGGATTTTTGCATCTATATTCATCAGAGATATTGACCAGTAATTTCTGTTTTGTAATGTCTTTGTCTGGTTTTGGTATCAGAGTAATGATGGCTTCACAGAATGAATGTGGGAGTGTTCCCTTCTCTTCAGTTTATTGGAATAGTTTGAGAAGATACTGTCTACTTGTTTTAAGCTAGTAGTCATTCAAGTTCATATTCTAAGAAGTTTACATTTTCACTTCCCTCCTCCACATTTTGTGTTTTTGATGTCATAGTTTACATCTTCCCATTTATACCTTAACTATTTATTGTAGTTACAGCTCATTTCCGAAATTTGTCTTTTAATCTTTGTACTAGCTTATGTAAGTGGTTGACCCACAGCCTTTACTATATATTTGTCTTTACTAGTTGGATTTTTCCTTCCTTTAAATTCTTACATCTTTCTTTTCCACTTAGAGAAGATCCTTTAACACTTCCTTTAGGATTGGTTTAGTTTTTCCTGATCTGAGAAGTTTATTATCTCTCCTTCAATTATAAATGATAATCTTGCTGGGTATAGTATCCTAGGTTGTGGGTTTTTCCGTTTCAGCACTGTAAGTATGTCACACCATTCCTTTCTGGCTGCAGAATTTCTGCAGAAAAATCAACTGATAGAGTCATGGGGTTTCCTTTGTATGTGACTCTTTGTTATTCTCCCACTGCCTTTAAATTCTCTCTTTATCCTCAGCCTTTGCCATTTAAATTTTTTTTGTGGGTCTCTTTGATGTGTCTTGGTGGATCTCTTTGGGTTCATCTTGTTTAAGACATTCTGTACTTCCTGTACCTGAATATCTGTTTCCTTCTTTAGGTTCAGGGAGTTTTCATCCATAATTCCATCAAACACATTTTTGATCCTTTTCTTTTCTCTCTTCTTCTGGAACCCCTATATTTTGTTGTGGTTTTTTTTTTCCACTCCTTTTCTTTTTTTTTTGACTTTTTTTATTGATTTATAATCATTTTACAATGTTGTGTCAAATTCCATTGTTCAGCACAATTTTTCAGTCATTCATGGACATATACACACTCATTGTCACATTTTTTTCTCTGTGATTTATCATAACATTTTGTGTATATTTCCCTGTGCTATACAGTGTAATCTTGTTTATCTGTTCTACGATTTTGAAATCCCAATCTATCCCTTCCCACCCTCTACCCCCCTGGTAACCACAAGTCTGTATTCTCTGTCCATGAGTCTATTTCTATCCTGTATTTATGCTTTGTTTTTGTTTGTTTGTTTGTTTTTGGTTTTGTTTTTTAGATTCCACATATGAGCGATCTCATATGGTATTTTTCTTTCTCTTTCTGGCTTACTTCACTTAGAATGACATTCTCTAGGAGCATCCATGTTGCTGCAAATGGCATTATGTTGTCAGTTTTTATGGCTGAGTAGTATTCCATTGTATAAATATACCACATCTTCTTTATCCAGTCATCTGTTGATGGACATTTAGGCTGTTTCCATGTTTTAGCTATTGTAAATAGTGCTGCTATGAACATTGGAGTGCAGGTGTCATCCTGAAGTAGATTTCCTTCTGGATACAAGCCCAGGAGTGGGATTCCTGGGTCATATGGTAAGTCTATTCCTAGTCTTTTGAGGAATCTCCACACTGTTTTCCACAGTGGCTGCACCAAACTGCATTCCCACCAGCAGTGTAGGAGGGTGGAACCCCTATATTTTGAATGTTAGCATGCTTCATATTGTCCTAGAAGTCCCTTAAACTGTTCTCATTTACATTTCTGTTTCTTTTTACTGTACTGATTGGGTGATTTCTATTATTCTGTCTTCCAGATCACTTATGCATTCTTCTGTATTACCTAGTCTACTGTTAATTCCTTCTAGTGTGTTTTTCATTTTAGTTATTGTGTTCTTCAGCTCTGTAGATCAACTATGCTTTTTTTTCTCACTCTGCCAATCTCTGCCTATTAATTGGAGAGGTCAGTCCATTTACATTTAAAGTATTAATGGATTATAAAGGACTTCTGCTGTTTAGCTGTTTGTTTTCTGTATGTCTTAAAGGGTTTTTTTCCCCTCAATTCCTTCATTATTGTCTTTTCAAAAATTTTAGAGTTTTTTGTAGTGTATAATTTTGATTCACTTCCTTTTTACTTTTCTGTGTATGTTTTTGTTATTTTCTTATTGGTTAACTTAAGGCTTACAATTAAAACCTTAAACTTATAACAACCTATAATGTCAGCTTTGTTTCAAACACTCTGTTCCTTTACATTTCTGTCCCTCCTCCTCTGTGTTGTTTTTGTCACATATTGCATCTTTGGACATTGGGCGCCCATTAGCATAGGTTTATAATTATTATATATTGCTTTTGCCTTTTAACTCATATAGGGGAAAAAGAATTAAAACCAAGAGGACCATATTATTGGCTTATGCATTTAACTATGTAGTTCCCTTTTTATTTCTTCACTTAGCTTTGAATTACTGTCTATTCTTTGATTTCAGCCTGAAGGACTCCCTTAAGCATTTCTTGTGGGGCAAATCTTTTAGTAACAACTTCTCTTGGTTTTTATTTATCCATGTGTCTTAATTTCTCCTTCTTCGTGAAGGATCATTTTGCTAGATGTAGAATCTTGGTTGACAGTCTTTTCTTTCTGCACTTGAAGTATTTTTTTTCCCCTGTCTCTTCTCCTTGGTATACCACAGATCCCTTAGGCTCTGTACATTTTCCTTTTCTTCATTCTTTTTTCTTTTCTTTCTGCTCCTCAGCCTTGATCATTTCAACTGTATGGCCTCAAGTTTGCTGATTCTTTACTCTGCCTACTCAAATCTGTTGTTGTGAGCCCCTCTAGTGGAACTTTAATTTTGGTTGTTATACTTTTCAGCTGTTATATTTGGCTCCTTTTATTACTTATCTCTCTTTTTTGTATACATATATATTTATTGAAGTACAGTCAATTTACAGTGTTTTATCAATTTCTGGTGTACAGCATAATGCTTCAGACATACATGAACATACATATATTCATTTTCATATTCTTTTCCACCATAAGATACTATTGCTTGTCTCTTTATTGATATTCCCATGTTGTCCATGTGTCGTTTTCCTGGCTTCTTTTTTTGTTCATGATTTCCTTTAACTCTTTGAACATGTTTAAAACAGTTGACTTAAAGTTTTTATTTTCTATGTGTGGTATCTAGACTTCTTCAAGGACAGTTTCTGTTAAATTGTCCTTTTTTTCCCCTTTGTATGGATCATACCTTCCATTTTCTTTGTAAAGGTTTATGATTTCTTGTTGAAAACTGGACATCTGAATATTATAAATGATAGCTCCGGAAAACAGATTCTCTCCTTCCCTGGCATTTGCTGATTTTTGTTTGCTGAAGGCGTAGCTAGTGGTCTTTTTTTTTTTTGCAAGCTATATTCCGTTATAGTTTATTATAGTATATTGAATATAATTCCCTATGTTATATAGTAAGTCCTTATTGCTTATCTATTTTATGTATAGTTTGTAACTGTTAATTCCATACTTCTAATTTGTCCCTTCCCAAGAATTTCTTGATTTTTCTAGGTCTTTAGTATCTCTATCTACATTTTAGAAACAGCCCATTTATTTCTATGAACTAGCTGTATGAGATTTTGTTTCAGATTGTATTGAGTCTGTTGATCAACTGGGTAAGATTTGATACATTAACTGTAGTAAGTCTTTCTATTAACATGACATTTCTTTGTTTATGTCTTTTTAATTTTCTCTCAGTAGCATTTTGTGGTTTTCAGTGTAAAGGTGTTACACATCTTTCTTTAATTTACCCCAAGATAGTTGATATTTTGGAACGTGGTTGTAAATTTTTTAATTTTTAATTTCACTTTACAGTTGTGTGTTGCTAGTATATAGAAATATGGTCGATTTCTTTACCTTATGTCCTGCAATCTTGCTAAATTTGCTTCTCAGTTCTAGAAGTTGGTTTGTCTGCTCTTTTGGGTTTTCTTCGTACACGATCTTGTCATCTGCAAGTAAGGTTGGTTTTCCTTTTTCTTTTCCAGTCTATACCACTAATTCTTGTTCTTATTATTGGTTGGAACTTTCTGAACAGTGTTCTAGGGCAGGGAGAATGATGGGGGAAGTAGGTTTGGCATTGCACCATCAGCACAGGGTTGGCTGCGGGTTCTGCAGAGGCCCTTCCGGATGGAGGAGGCACTCTCCAGCTTCGGTTGTTGTCCTTTCCATGAATGAGTGTAGAACTGGTCGGACACTTTTCCTGCATCTGTGGGGAGCACCACATGGGGTTCTCCCTTGCGGGGTATAATTACAGTGAGGTGCAGTGATTTCTTCTGGGGCAGCAATGTTGCATTCCTGGGGCAAACCTCACTTGGCTCTGATGTTTTAGCTTTCTTACAGTTGCTTGGTTAGATCTGCCCACATTGTGTCCAGGGTTTGAAGACTGTTGGTCCATACCCTCCTTTCTTGCAGTAGCTCAGCAGGTTTCTGCATCATGGCCATTCCGGTCTCACCATTACAGCTCATTTCTCATTCCTTGTGCTGTTTTTCCTCTGGGGTTGTACCTCGGGTGCGAAGAGCAGAGGGGCTGTCCTGCCACTGAGCCCTGGGCTCTGGGCACATAACCCTGCACAGCTCCCAGCTGTTGTGGTCCTTCTATGATGGCACTGACCAGTCAAACAGGAGGCCTTTGGGTTGAGGTCTGTGGTCCCCTCACTGTGACTTCAGGGTTCAGGTTCTATGGGGTCTGCTCTGAAGCCTGCTCTGGCCTGTGAACAGTCAGGGCATGTGGCCCAGAGTGGCCGGGCTGTAGCTTTGCAGAGTAAGGGAGGGAGGGTGGCTGCTTCCCAACTCTGCACTTTTACTTTGGTGTCCCATTAAAAGGTGCTCCGTGGCGGGTCCCGAGACTGCGCTTTCTTGAGGATGGAAAAACTGCAGGGAGCCCCAGGGCCACTTAGGGAAGCCAGCTGGTAGAAGCCACGTGTCTTCCTCTTCTTGTTTTGTAGATGAGCACACCTCGAACAGCAGTGGGGACGCCATGCCTGGCCCCGGCGCCCAGTCCTCTACCCACCGCGGTCATTCCTGGAGCTGCCCCAGCCCTGCCTGTGCCCATGCCAGGTACTGCTCTCTCCTGCCTCCCAGCCCCGCCCTATGCCCTGCCTTTGGGCCAGTATGGAAACCTGCTCCCAGCTCCAGTGTCCTGGGGGCCCTGGGCAGCCCAGGCAGGCAGCCGGAGCCCCACTGGGGGGCCAGGCTTGGGTGCGGCGGGCGCACCAGCGCTCCCCGTGTTCTTGCGGCCGCCCACGGTCAGCACGCCCGGCCCCAGGCTGCGGATCACGTAGCTCTCTGTCTTACCGCTTGCCAGATGGAATGACCCTGAACGAGCTGCCCGGAGGAGTCGGGTTATGGTTTGGCCTCCGAGTCTTGCCCTGCTTGCCGTGGGCGCCCAGCCGGGGCGGGTGGCACATGGGTGGCAATCCTTACTTCCCCTATTGCTACAGACTCTTCCCTCTTCAGTTCCTGAGCTCCACACTTGCTGCCTTTGCACTCACTTCCTGTACTTGAATCAATGGTTAGAACTTCGTAATCACCCTGCAGAAGTACAGTGCCTTGAATTCCAGCTTTTCCGTTCCCTGATGGAAAGAGATGTTCTTAAAAAATTATGTATCAGAAAAGGTGTATTTTGTTTACAGTCGGCTTGTGTGTTAATATCTCTATTTCCCATTTTAAGTTGCAGAGATATGAATGGTTTCCAAATCTGAAGCTAAAGTCTGACCTTTACTTTTCTGTTGTACATGCTTTTAAAAAAAAAATTGAACTAGTGACCTTGAATATTGAAGAGTTGCAAATGCTGGGGGAGCGTTCCTTTGTATTCATAAAACAAGGTCTCTCCGGCTGTGTATGGTCACTGATAGCAAACAGATGCATACGCGCTGTCACCTGCGGCGTCGTGGGCGCTGCCAGCGAGCTGCCCAGGATGCATGGTGATCGGGGCCGTACTTGCTGATGGTAGCTGGTGTCTTAGTAAGGAATGTCAGCGTCTGTGTTTGGCTGTATGCAACCTGCTAGGTAAGCAGACACGCCCTCACGACCCAAAGCCTGCAGGGCTGCCGTGAGTGTAGGGGGAGGTAAAGATAAGTGTCCAGCGCGGGAGCACAGGCAGGCCACCCGCTCTGCAGACTCAGCACGGCCCCCTTCTGCTCGGGGGCCTGCCGGCCCTCCTACCGGCCTGCCCTCCTTTCCCGTCGTTTGCACTGAGGTCCTGTGGCCAGCTGGGCCTAGCTTTGCCACCTGCTCGCGGGCTGCCCCGCCCACCTCTGGCCCCCAGCCTGTTCTCCAGGCCTCGAGGCCGCCCTGCTGCGTGTGGGAGGGTCCCTCTCCTGGAGATTTCAGTGGGACCCATCCACCAAACAGCCCTTGGAGGGAGCTGAAGGCCCCACTCCCCACTGGCCGAGACGCTTCACATTTCCCACTGGGAGGCAGCGGGCTGGGCTGCCCAGCTGTGCATTGTACAGTTCTGCTGTACTTTCGGGACTTCACTAGAACTAGCTAAATTATTTTGGTTTAAATATATATTATTCCATCAATTCAGTTAGAATTGAATTTTCTGGGTGATTATGCAGAGTCTTCTGCCAGGGCACGACGCTATAGTAAGAGATTTCTGTCCTCTGTAATGTGCCCCTCAGCCCTTTGGTTGGGAGTCATGTGTTCCTGGTTCCTGAGGGTGGTGGAGGCTGCCCTCCCCCGCCCCCCCCCTTCTGTACCGGACGTGAGGTTTGGGGTCCTGGCCTTGTACGTGAATGGTCAGTGGTACAGAATCCCCAAGAGACTGTATATATGGAGAAAAATAAAGATTTTTGCTTGAAAACAGTGTGGCACAACCTCTTTTTCTTACCTTCTGTCCCTGTAAGAGCTGAACCAGCCAGCCTGCAGGGAGGACAGGGGTGGGTAGCGCTGGCAGGCAGCACTGCCCTGTCCTGGGCACAGCTGCAGTCTCAGCCCCACGCTCGCGGTCACCAGCTTGCCCAGGAGAGCAGGGTGGCCACGAGGGGCCTGGGCGCTAAGCAGGAGATGCTGGCTTCCTGGCAGGAGCCAGGTGTGACTGACACTGAGCCAGCCTGGCTCAGAGGACGGGGGTGGGCCACTGGGCGGAGCCCCCCTGCCAGCTCCGCTGGCTCCGGGCCTAGGTCTGCCTATTCACTCGGCTTTCAAACTCTGAACTTGACCTGTATTTAGATGTGCAGTGGGCTCTGCCCTATGGAGTGTGTGAGTCTCGTGGCCAACTCAACACTGTCTCTGACCCCTGTCCATGTTGGCTGTCTCACAGAAAGCTAGGTTGGCGTGACTCACTGTGGACAGAGCTGGGTGGGGCTGGGGCCACCTGCCCAGGGGTCACCTGAGGGGCTCTGCTGTCCTACAGGTGCAGGGCTGTGGTCTGGGGAGGCCCTCCGGAACTCAGCACAGCCTTGATGGCCTCGTGTTCAAGCTGGGCTTCGTGGTGCCTCCTGCCCCGCCCAGCTTGGGTGGCCTCCTGGTTTGTTCGCCCTACGTCCCCACTGAGATGCAGTCAGGCTCTGTGCCTCAGGCCACTTGCGGGCCCTGTCCCAGGGCTGGCCCTGAGTCAGGGGCAGGGGCATCTTGGCCTGCTGCTCTTCGTGCTGTGCCCTGGGAGCCAGAGGCACCTGGCTCTCCAGGGTTGCAGGCACTGGGAGGCCCTGCCCGGTCGGGCGGCTGCTCAGCAGGGAAGGTAGTCAGATGGCAGAGGCAGCCTGGGGGGGTCTGTCTGCGTAGCGCGTGGGTCGTGGTCAGGCGGCCTGGCCCTCCGAGGAAGGCCACTTCCAGGGCCTCATGTGACCGCATTGGGCCTGTAATGAGCTGTGGCGGTTTTGTTTTCTAGATTCTGAAAGTGAGAAGCCCGACTGAGCCCAGGCAGGCCGACCCAGACGCCAGGCCCCGTGTCATCTCACGCCAAGAAGGCGAGCCCACGCCTCGTGTCCGGTTCACGATGTTTTGTAACCACTTTCTAAGCATTTTTTATTCACAATTGGAAACACAAATGTAAGCAAGAATAAAAAATATTTTGGGGGAAACAGGACTTTGGTTTTTCAAACTCTCCTTTCTGGTGACCCCGAGACAGGCAGGTGACCCGAGATGGTGGTGAGCAAATGAGGACGTCGGCGAAACTCCCAGGATGACACAGCGGGCCGGGACGTGGGGTGGGTACCCTTAGCTGAGGGGCCCCGAATGCGGAGATGACACTTCATACTGGGCTTTACAGTGGCCCTGGTAGCTCGGGGTCCTTGTGTTGGGATAGCAGCTGGGGTGGGTCAAATGTGTAATAAGGTGACCTCTCAGACAAGCCGCTGAGGCAGCTGGATCTCAGGTGGCCTGGCCCCTGTTTTCACCTGTTCTGCCCCTTCACACCCAGGGCAGCCCCCATTCTATTCCAGGCCCATGAGGCATCAGACCCTTGGAGGCTGACCATGGTGACCATCTCTGGTGATGGTCCCTTGGCTCAGAGGCTTGGGCCTTGGGCACACAGGTCCATTCGTTTCGCTGACCCTTGGGTCCCCCCACTCTGTCTTGAGGGCTCACCATCCATCCCCCATGCACAGGACGGGCATCCACAGTGACCTGAAATGGCCCTTCCTCTAGAATCCATGTGTGTCACTGGGAGGAGCCAGCCTTGGGGTCGGAGACCCCTGGCTATGGCCGGTGGCTGGTCCTAACAGGGCTGCATCACCACCATGGTACGGTGTCCAAAGCACAGTAGGAAAGACAGGAAACCTGCTAGTGGCCTCACAGGGTAACAAAGATGCAACCTGGCCAGTGGGAACGGAGGCTGACACTGGGACCCGAGGCCTCGGGTAGCATTCGGCGGGGGGGGGGGGGGGTCCCACATGCTGGGGTGGAGAACCTGCATCTTTATTTTCCTTAACCTCTGACTGCAGTTTAGTGATGAACGCAGGGCAGGAGCAGCGGCTCCTGGGATGTGTCACCACTGGAGCACACAGATGCTGTGTAGAGCATCGTAGTTGTCACAGGTGTCCCCAGACATAGCACACCACAGACGGGGTGCCTTAAACAACAGATATTTATTTCTCCCAGTCCGGGAGGCTGGGAGACGAGGATCAAGGTGCTGGCAGGTAGGTTTCATCCTGAGGCCTCTTTTCTCGGTGTCTGGGTGTTGTCATCTCAACATGTCTCCACAGAGCTCTTTGTGTCCGTGTGGAGAGAGAAGGAATGAGCTCTGTTTTCTCTTCCTCTTCTTATAAGCACACTAATCCTATCAGGGCCCCGCCCTTATGATCTCATTTAGTCTTAATTTTGTCCACAAAGGCCCTATCCACAGATACACTGGAGATTAGAGTTGCAAAACCAGCTTTGGGGTTGGGGGGACGAACATTCAGCCCATAACGTGGCTTTCTAAATAATTCTAGTACACAATCTGTTTATAAGATGGAAACTGTCCATACTTGTCTCTACTGGGACACACATATTTTAAAGCTAAAATTAAGTGCATACCAAATGTATGTATGTACAGAAACAAGGTGGGAGGGGAGATAGAGCCATATTTGTGGCAGAAAACTAGAAGGAATTGCCCACTACTCCTGCTGGGCCCCAGGTGAACTCGTGGGGAGATGGGAAATCACCCCCTCCAACCCTAAAGCATTAGCATCAATGGACTGGAGGGACAGCACCCATTGGTGAACAGACTCAGCCAGCTGCCTGGGACTGGTCCGTGCACCAGTGCTGAGGGCCACAGAGCTTTCAGTTTAGAAACTCAAGTGGACAGAATTGTAGAAAAGAGAAAAAAGGGAACAAAGAACTGATGAGATAAATAAAAATCAAACAAGAAGATGACAGACTTGACCATAACTATATCAATAGCTACAATTCTGTAATGGTGTCTAAATGGTCTGGTCACCTTGATTAAAAGAAATTGTCACACTGGATTTAAAAAGACCCAATTACTATGGCCCTACCACCCTAAACGTGTCTGATCTCGTCTAAAAAAGACCCAATTATATGCTGTGTACAATAAACATACTTTACATATAAAGACACATAGGTTTAGGTAAAAGGATGGATCAAGATATATCATCCTAACATCATTTAACAGGAAGCTGGAGTCACACAATGCGGATTTCAGAGCAAAGCTTATTGCGAGAGCGAAGATACCATTTCATAATGAAAGCAGGTCGACTCACTGAGAAAACATGATTCGAACTGTTCCTACCCCCAACAACAACTTTAAAACTACATGAGGAAAAGAGAACTGAGAAGAGAAACAAACAAACCGACAGACAGATATTTCAGTATCTATCCCTCAGTAAGTGACAGGACAAGGAGGCAGAAAGCCACTGTAATGGAGTGTGACACCATTTTTGGTTTCTGAGTGCTGACAGCCTTTAAGCTTCACCTTCCCTCTTCTCCTGCTGACATCTGGGCATGCTGATAAGAAGCCCGCCCTTGGCACCTTGGGAAATTCATGCTGTAAATAGAAGGCCTCGTCCTAACACTTCTCCCTAACCACTACAAAAAGCACAAGCCAGTTCCCCTTCCCTACTCACTCAATCCATTTGGGACGTTAAAATCTCTTTATGTGAGTAACAAAACTTTTTATCCTCTTGTGTGTGTGTGCGCGCGCGCGCACGCGGGCGCACACGTGAGCGCATCATCAGTATCAATAACTGAACCAAATTTTGGGTGGAGGTCCCTCCTTGTTTCTGCGAAGTGACCACAACAATCACTAAGAACATACGACTTTGGAGAGAGCCAAGATGGTGGAGTAGAGGGACTCACAGCTCACGCCCTCCCACAGATCCACCAAGAATTAAATCTGCAGACCCACTGAATCACGCAGAACACCTACTGAACTTTGGTAGAGTCTCTTCCTTCGAAATATAGGAAGATTCCTCACAATAACCTGTAGGAGAAAAAAAAGGAAGGAAAAATAAAAAAAGATTGGTGTGGGACCAGTCCCACAGGGAGGGAGTGGCAAAGGAAGAAAGGCACCTTCGTGCTGGGACAACCCATCTCTAGCTGGGAGGTCACTGGGGACAGAAAGTGGCAGCTGCTTGGCAGACAGAACTAAGAGAAACGGGCACAGTTTGTACTGTCTATAAGAGACTCACTTGAGATTTAATGACACACAATTAATGAAAGTCATAGAATGGAAAAAGATATTCTAGGCAAATGGGAACCCAAAAGAGCAAGAATGGTCATACTTATATCATACAGAATAGTCTTTAAATTAAAGCACATTCAAAGAGGGAGGTTTGACTTCTAGTAGACCTTGAGCTTCATTATATGCTCACTGTAACATTAGCATGGTAAATAACATGCCCACAGAGGCCATGACAGTCCCAAGGCTAGCCACAAAAGGCCAAAGAGTGGGAAATGGCCAACTTCCCGGGAGTCCTAGCCTCTTCCCCAGGGTAGTTAGACTGGTCCTTCCACTTTAAGCACATGAGCCCATTAAAAACTGGCAACATGGTGCCTCGTGGCCTCATGGCTGCCCCTCTCTCTCTCTGCCTCCTCTATGAAGACTGCCCACATTCTGTTTATGGAGTGTGTATCTACTTTAATCTCACACCTCATGGCCACACCTCATGGCCTTTCTCTTGCCCTTTTAATGTATCTCTCTAAATAAATCTACCTTTGCTCAAAAAAAAAAAAAAAAAAGAAAAGAAAAGAAAAAAGAATCCAAAGAGAAAAAGGGTATTATATAATAATAAAATAATTTATTTGCCTATATATAGGTAGCAACTATGAATACATTTGCACCCAATATCAGAGCATCCAAATACATGAAACAAACATTGGCTGAGAGATACTGACCAAAATAATGAAATAGAGGATTTCAATAACCCACTTTCAATAATAAAAAGGACATCTACAAGGAAATAGAGGGACTGAACAGTATATACCACATTGACATGATGGACACATGCAAGACATCCACTAAAAACAGCAGGGTATACATTTTCTCAAGTGTACATGAAACATTCTCCAGGATAGATCACATGTTAGGTCATAAAACAAAATTAAGAAGATTAATATCGAACCGTGCATATTTTCTGACCATAGTGGAATAATAGAAATTAATAGCAGGAGAAAACCTGAGGAGTTCAAAAATAGGAGGAAATTAAATAAATCATCTTGAAAATATAGTGGATCAAAGAAGAAATTAAGTGAGGAAGTGGAAAATATATTAAGACAAATGAAAACACAATAGATCGAAACTGATGGCATGCAAAAAGCAATTTTAGGAGGAAACATTACAGGGATAAACACCCACATTTAAAAAGAAGATGTGGTATATTTATACAATGGAATACTACTCAGCCATAAAAACCGACAACATAATGCCATTTGCAGCAACATGGATGCTCCTAGAGAATGTCATTCTAAGTGAAGTAAGCCAGAAAGAGAAAGAAAAATACCATATGAGATCGCTCATATGTGGAATCTAAAAAACAGAAACAAACAAACAAACAAAAACAAAGCATAAATACAGGACAGAAATGGACTCATGGACAGAGAATACAGACTTGTGGTTACCGGGGGGGGGGGGGGGGTAGAGGGTGGGAAGGGATAGACTGGGATTTCAAAATTGTAGAACAGATAAACAAGATTACACTGTATAGCACAGGGAAATATACACAAAATGTTATGATAAATCACAGAGAAAAAAATGTGACAATGAGTGTGTATATGTCCATGTATGACTGAAAAATTGTACTGAACACTGGAATTTGACACAACACTGTAAAATGATTATGAATCAATAAAAATGTAAAAAAAAATTAAAAAAAATAAAAAGAAGAAAGATCTCAAATAAAGAATGTAAACTTACACTCAAGAACTTACAAATAGAAGAGCAGTCTAAGCTCAGATTTAGGAAAGGAAGGAAATGATAATGATTAGAGCAAGAATACACAAAACAGAAGAGAAAAACAATAGAAAAAATCAATGAAACTAAAACTTAGCTTTTTGAAAGATCAATAAAAACGAAAGTCATATAGCTAGACTAAGAAAAAAGGAAAGACTCAAATAAAATCAGAAATAAAAGTGTAGACATGACAACAAATGACATAGAAATAAAAAGAACGCCAGGAGACTACTGTGACAATTAAAAACCTATAAATTGGATAGCCGAGAAAAAAAAATGGATAAATTTCTAGAAACATATAACCTAAAAAGAGAATCATGAAAACAGAAAATCAGCACACATCTATAAATAGTAACAAAATTGAGTCAGGTATCAATAACCACTTAACAAAGAAAAGCCCAGATCCATATAGTTCATTGGTACATTCTATCAAACATTTAAAGAAGAATGAATACAAATTCTACTTAAATTATTCCAAAAAACTGAAGAGGAGAGCACACTTCCAAACTATGATTATCTAGATACAAAAACTAGACAAAGGCACTAGAAGAACACTACAAGCCAGAGTCCCAAATGAAGAGTGATGGGAAATCCTCAACAAAATGCTGGAAAATGGAATTCAACATTACACTGAAGTAACATATATCACAGCCAAGCAGGGTGTATCCCTGTGATGCAAAAATGGTTCAATATATAAAAATCAATCAATCTGACACGTCTCATTAACAGAATGAAGGATAAAAGTCACATGATCACACTGATAGAGGCAGAAAAGTCATCAGTCAATATTCAACACATTTCATAGTAAAACCTCTAAACGAGCTTAGAATGGAAGAAATTATCTCAATAAAATAAAGGCTATATATGAAAAGCCCAAAGTTAACAGCATAGTTGTTGGTAAAAAGAACTGGAAGCTTTTCCTCTATGATCAGGGAAAAGTCGAGGATGTACACTCTCGCCAAGTCTACTCAACATAGTACTGGAATCCAAGACAGATCAATTAGGCACAAAAATTTATAAAAGATATTTTAACTAAGAAGAAGTAAAATGATCTCTGTTCATATTTAGTATGATCTTTTATGTAAAAAAAAAGCCTAAACTCCATAAAACCCCTTATTTGAACTAATAAACAGATTCAGCAAATTTGCATGATACAAAATCAACACACAAAAATTAGTGGCAAAAGACAATTACTCGTTTAAAAGCTACTATTACTGTAACTTGGGTTTTAACTCCAAATCTTGTGCTCTACATAACTTAGGTGACTAATGCATTTAATATAATTATCTGTTTATGTTTTTTAGACACACAAGGTATGATTTTGTGACATCAACATCTGAAAGGGGTTGAGGTGGACCTGTAAACGAAGAGAGCTTTTGTATGTTTTTGAAGTTAAGCTGCTGTATATTCAAATTAGAGTAATATAACATTATGGTATTAAATGTAATCTCCATGATAACCACAAAGCAAATAGCTATAGAATACACACAAAAGGAAAGTAAGAAGAAATATAAACTACAGGAAGACTTCATGAATTTACATGATCTTCTTTGTAGAAAACCTTAAAGACTCCAAAAAAAAAAAAAAAACCCTATTGGAACTAATAAATTCAGTAAAGTTGCAAGATACAGAATCAACATACAAAAATCTGTTGCAAAAATTATTGATGTAAAAGCTAATATTATTGGAACTAGGGTTTATAACTCCAAATACTGTTTTCCACATAATTTGGGAGCCTAATGCACTTAGAAGAATTATTAGTTTATATTTTGGAGCACATAATGTATAAAGATAGAATTTTGCGACATCAACAACTGAAAAGATGTGGGGATGGAGTTGGGAGAAGAGTTTTTGTAAGCTTTTTGAAGTTAAACTGCTGTAAATTCAAATTAGAATGTTATAACTTTAAGAATTAAATGTAATCCCCATGGTAACCACTAAGAAAATGGCTACATAATATACACAGAAACAAATAAAGAAGGACTATAAACATTTCACCATAAAAAAATCAACTGAACACAAAAGAAAATAGGATTTCAGGAAATGAGGGACCAAAAAAAGCTGTAGAGCAAGTAGGAAACAGCACAGTGACAGAAGTAAATCCCTTCTTATCAGTAATCACTGTAAATGAAAATGGATTAATCTCTCCAATAAAACAGAGATTGGCAGAATGGATAAAAACATGTGATTCGACTATATGTTGTGTGTAAGAGATACACTTCAGATCCAAAAATATAAACAGACTGAAAGAGAAAGGATGGGAAAACATATTCCATGCAAATGATAGCCAAAAGAGTAAGAATGACTATACTAACATCAGATTTAAATAGACTTTCAATTAAAAAAAGTTAGAGGAGACAAGAAGGTCATTATATAATGAAAAATGGATCAATTCCAAAAGAGAATGTAACAACTATAAACATTCATGTATTTAATGACAAATTATCAAAATAAATGAAGCAAAAACTGACAGAATTGAAAGGAGAAATAGACAAACGAACAAGGAGCGGAGGTCTGGCACAGAGCAGAGGCCAGAGCTGGTGTGGCTGTTTTCTGCCAGCATGGATGGAAGCCATGCGGCACGGGGAGAGGCACTGAACTGGGGAGCGACCCGTCCACCTACCCTGCGCTGCTTCGGCCCCAGGATGCAGCGGTGGGAGGGGGCACCGACGTGGTGCTGGAACACGGTGCTGGGAGCAGCACAGACCCGGGTCACGACAAGGGCCTCTGGAAAGAGTGAGTGGAGTTCGTGCAGCAGGGTGAAGGCAGGAAAAAGCACTATATATATATATATATATAAACAGCTCACATGACTTAATAAGAAAAAAAAAAAACCCAATCCAAAAATGGGCAGAAGACCTGAACAAGCAATTCTCCAAGGAAGACATACGAATGGCCACTAGGAACATGAAAAAAATGCTCAATATTGCTAATTATCTGAGAAATACAAATCAAAACTACAATGAGGTATCAACTTACACAGTCAGAATGGCCATCATTCAAAGGCCAAAAATGATAGATGCTGGAAAGGGTGTGGAGAAAAGGGAACCTCCTACACTGTTGGTGGGAATGCAGTTTGGTGCAGCCACTATGGAAGAGAGTATGGAGGTTCCTCAAAATACTAAAAATAGACTTACCATATGATCCAGGAATCCCACTCCTGGGCATACCTCCAGAGGGAAACTTAATTCAAAAATATACATGCACCCCAGTGTTCATAGCAGCACTATATACAATAGCCAAGACATGGAAACAACTTAAATGTCCATCAACAGATGACTAGATAAAGAAGTTGTGTTATATTTATACGGTGGAATACTACTCAGCCATAAAAAATAAAATAATGCTATTTGCAGCAACACAGATGGACATGGAGATCGTCATTCTAAGTGAAATAACCAGAAAAAGAGAAATACCACATGATAACACTTATCTGTAGAATCAAAAAAAAAAAAGACAAATGAATTTACAAAGCAGAAACACACCCACAGACATAGAAAACAAACTTATCATTACCAGAGGGGGAAGGGAGTGTGAAGAGTTAAACTGGGAGTTTCAGATTTGCAGATACTAACTAATAGACATAAAATAGATAAAACAACAAGTTTATATGTATTGCACAGGGAACTATATTCAACATCTTGTAACTTATGATGAAAAAGAATATGAAAATGAATATATGTATGTTCATGTATGACTGAAGCATTGTGCTGTACACAAAAAATTGATGCAACACTGTAAACTGACTATACTTCAGGAAAAAAAATACAGAAAAAGAAAGTCAAAGTGAAATTCCAACCAATTAACATGCTGAATATTGAAAATCACATGATCATAATAACTGCTGCAGAAAATTCATTTGACAAAGTTCAAGACCTATTTGTGATTTTAAAAAAACTTCAGAAAAATAGAATAGAGAAAACTTTATCAACTTGATAAAGAGCACCTACAAGAAAACCAACGTAATGGTGAAGAACAGAATAATTTCCCCTAAGAAAGGGAGCAAGGCAAGAATGTCTGCTCTCCTCTCTGTAATTCAATGCAGCCAGCGCAGTAAAGTAAGAAAAGGAGATAAAAACATATGGACGGAAAAGAAATAAAGCTGTTCTTATTTGTAGATAACATATTTGGCTATATGGAAAGTCCCGAAGGAGACACAAAAACAAAAGCCATTCAGAACCAATAAAGGACTTCAGCAAAGGTGCAGGATACATGATAACAAACAAAATAATTATATTTCTGAATACTAGCAATGAACACATGGAACACATTATAATTAAATATATAATATCATTTATAATTGTTCAAAAAATTAAATACTTTAGATCTCAATCTAGTGAAACATTCATATGCTGAAAAACACAAAATTCTGCTGAGAGATTTGAAAAAAAATGTAAATAAATGAAGAGACATGCCATGTTCATTGGTTAGAAGATTCAACAGAGTGAAGATGTCAATTCTCCCCAAACAGATATCCAGGTTTAATGACATTTCTATCAACATACCAAAACGATGTTTTGGTAGCAATAGGAAAGATTATTCTAAAATTTTATGCAAATTCAAGAAGGTAGAATAATTAAGTTTTTAAATGGGCATAAAGTCAGAAAAAAACAATCTACCCTATTTCAAGACATATTATATAGCTTACAGAAATCAAGACTGTATTAAAGGAGGGAGAAACACATAGATCATTTAAACAGAATGGGGAATTGAGAAATAGACCCACAGGAATATGGTCAACTAATTTTTGACAAAAGTACAAAAGCAATTCAATGGAGGAAGAATAGCGTTTTCTCTTTTAAAAAAAACATATATACACAAGTGTTGCTGTAGCATTTGTATATCTGTATGCTAAAAAATAAACTTTGACCTAAAACTAAAACCCTATGTAAATATTAACTCAAAATATCTACATGAAATTTACATGAATTTACATGAAAAAGTATAAATCTTTTAGAAATGTGTGTATCAGAAGCTCTTCAGGATGTAAGGGTAGGCAAAGAATCTTTAGACTTTCATAAACACTAAAACCCACAAAGGTGAAAACTGACAAACTGCAAGACATCAAATTTTAAGAACATTTTTTGTGCAGATGACCCTGTAAAGAGGATGAAAAAACAAAGTATAGACTTGGAGAAAATATATTTAAAGGGACTCATCTAGAATATATTTTAAAATTCTCAAAATTCAACAGTGCAACAGAATAAGCCAGTTAGAAAATGGGCAAATGTCATGAACAGACATTTTAGCAAAAAAGCTTATACAGATGTGAAATGAGACAAGACAAAGTATTCAAGATCATTAGCTATTAGGGGAATGAAAATTAAGTTCACTTTAAAAAATCAAAATTACCACACCTCTTTCAGTATAGCTAAAATAAAAAATAGTGATAACACCAAATGCTGGTGAGGTTGTGGAAAAATGAGTCACTCATTTAGTGCTGCTGGGAATTTAAAATGGTACAGCCGTTCTGGAAATAGTTTTGCAGTTTCTTTAAAAACTAAAAATGCAAGGGGGAGGGTATAGCTCAAATGGGATAGCACATGCTTAGCATGCATGAGGTCCTGGGTTCAATCCCCAGTACCTCTTCTTAAAAAATAAATTAAAAATAAGTAAACCTAATTGCCTTCCCCCCAGATAACATAAAAAACTATTTAAAAAAAAAAAAGGTAAAAACTAAAAATGCAGCTTCCATACAACCCAGCAACTGTACCCTGGACATTTGTCCCAGAAAAATGAAGTCTTGTGTTCACACAGAAACTTGTGCAAACTTTTAGATATTTTTATTATTTGTAATATTCAAAACTGGGAAAAGAAACCCAGATGTCCTTCAATAGGTGAATGATGAAACAGACTGTGGTACCTCCGTACAGTGTCACACTACTCAGCAGTAAAAAGGATCAAACTGAATACTCACAACAGTGTGGGTGAATCACGAGACGCATACTGAATGAAAAAAGGCAACCCCAAAAGGTTCTACAACATATGATTCCATTTCTGTAACATTCTTGAAATGACAAAATTACAGAAATGGCGAAGAGCGGTTTCAAGGAATTAAGGAGGGATTGGAGGCAGGGGCAGGTGGATGTAGCTACAAAAGGGAAATAAGATGTAATGGAAATGTATCTTAAGTGTAAGAAGGCCAATCACCTGACTGAGATACTGTACTGTAGTGTTCCAAGGGGTCACCAATGGGAGAAAATTAGTAAAGTGTACATGGCTTTGTTTGTAAGAAATACAGTCTTACAAATGCCTGTGAATCTACACGGTTATCTCAGAATTAAAATGTTAATTAAAATTTGTAAGTTCTAGCTCTATCCACTTGAAACAATTCCTTGAAACAATAAATCCAGTAGCCAAACACATCTGGTGCCCTCTCTGCAGAATGTAGGTATCATTTCCACTAAAAGGAACCAGGACCCTGTAGAGAAACAGCTGGTCTGCGTCTGGGGTAGGAAATGTACAAGATGAACTTGAAGTTCCTTGTTGTAACAGACAGCAGGGACGCAACAAGGACTACTGGCCACACGTGAAATGGTCACAGGGACCAACGAAGAGGCTTCCACGGGCCAAGTATGGGGTAATTTGAGCAACAGTGATAACTACAATGGTTTAAACACATGAAATATTTGGAAAACTCACGATTTTATAATCATATTAAGGAAAACTCATATAATCATACAAGGAAAACTCAAGATTTTATAATCAGTTTCTTTGGGAGGCTGCTGTTATGCCCCCTTAAAATTTGTACACTCCAATCCTGACAACCAAAGAGACGGCATTTTGAGGTGGGGTATTTGTGATGTGATTGGGTCTGCAGGTTGAGCCCCAGTAAATGGCATTAGTGACCCTATAAGAGGGACCCCAGAGAGCTCCCTCCTTCTCTGCAGATCATGTGAGGATTCAAGAAGTTGGCTGTCTATACCTGGAATAGACCTCTCCCCAGAACCCAGCCAGGCTACTGCCCTGTCTTGCACTTCCAGCCTCCAGGACCGTGAGACAAGAGATGCAAAAAACGCCCACAAAGTTTTGGAAGATGTTGTCTTACACTTAATTAGATGTACAAAGGGCATCTAATTTAGTTTCAGCCTTCTCCATTCTGCTATTGTCTATACCTGGAGAAACCAACAAAAAGTAAATTGAATCCACCAAGAATTATCAAAAGTCTGAGGATCTGAGCCAGGCATCTCTGAATCTGAGATCAGGATGGGGCTAAAAACAAGCGGATTCATTCGTAAGTCTGCGTAAGTAGGAGCCAGACCCCTTTGCCCCGCACATACAGGGGCTTCTGCTCCTCTGTTGTTCAGCGTATAATAGGTTTGCTCTCTGAAGGATGAACCAGAGATATTCTCATCCAGGAACACGAGGCACAGCTGGGGGCAAGAACACAAAACATGTCTGAAAACAATGAAGAGGTCATATATGACAGGCACTGTCCCCCAGCACCCCCGAGTCAGTACACTGACACATCACCTTCTCTGCAGACTCACTAGGGACCCATCATTCCACAGACTACAGTGTGAGCAGTGCTTCCTGCAGCCGTGTGATCAGGTGGCCCTGGGAGATCCAGGGAGCCCGAGAGAAAAAGCCAGGTACTCTCTGTCACCGTATAGCAAGGTCCACCAGTTGTCGCACCCGTTACACGTATACTGAATTTGATAAGCAATTTTGTGTCTTACTCTCAAATATGAGCAATCAAGGAACACTAGGCACTTGAGGAAAGCTCTGAACGTGAAGGCCAAGGATGGGGAAGAAAAAAGAGAAAAAGGAGCTCAGAAAACACAATTCAAGGAGAAGACAATTTCAGAAAAAGTATGATTAATATCCTCAGAGAGGACAGTGAAGATACTATATTCATGACACAGATAACACCATCTTATGAAAAGGAACAAAATTCAGAGAACATGAGCGAATTCTTGGAAATTAAGAATAGGATCACAGATGGATAAATAAAATGTTTTATTCATGCAACGGATTATTGTTCAGTCATAAAAGAATGAAGTACTCATACATGGCACTACGTGGGTGACCCTTGAAAACAAGCTGAGTGAAAGAAGCCAGTCACGAAGGAACCCATAGCATATGACCCTGTTTATATGAAATGTTCAGATCAGGCAAATCCACAGAGACAGAAAGCAGATCAGTGTTTGCGTAGGGCCTGGGAGAAATGGGAGATTGGAGGGCGAGAGCTAAAGGGGACAGGGTTTCTTTCAGGGTGATGAAATGTTCTAAAATTGCTTGTGGTGATGCTGGTACAACCCTGTGAATATAATAAAAGCCATTGAATTGACACTTTAAATGGGTGAATTGTATGGTTTATGAATTATATCTCAATAAAGCTATTACCAGAGAGAGAAAGAGAGAGGGAGAGGGGGGAGGGTATAGCTCAAGTGGTAGAGCGCACACTTAGCATGTATGAGGTCCTGGGTTCAGGCCCCAGTACCTCCTCTAAAAATAAATAAATGAACCTAATTACCTCCTCCCCCGTCCCCCCCAAAACCAAACTTAAAAAAAAGAGAATAGGAAAGCAGAAATGAAATTTTTCAATAGATTAGAAAAGGAAGAAGGGAAAATTAGAATTAAAAAAACCCCAAAGGATGGAAAACAAACAAAAATTAAAAGGATCAGTTCAGAAGGTTTAACCTCTGACTTCTGAAGAATAAGAGAACAGAAAAAAATTAAGGTGAAAATTATCAAACAATACTTGTATTAGTCAGAATTTAAGTTTGACTGTGGAGGGCCTCAAACCCAAATAATGGTGGTTTAAATAAAGTCTTGGTTTTATTTTTATCCCCTAAAAACTGACTGGAAAATACAGAGAATTCCCATCACCTCTGTACATCCTAACACACGATGGTAACACCGCGCATTAATTAGTGTGGTAAATTTCTTACAATTGATGAGACATTATTGTCAATTACAGCCCATAGTTTACAGTAGGGTTCACGCCTTATGTTGTGCAGTTCAGTGAGTTTTGACAAAGTTCAGTTTAAATCAATTTATTTAAACTTAAAAAAAAATACAGTTTACCCTTTTCTCTCACCCCGACCCCAGCCTTTGGTAACCACCGATCTGTTCTTTGTATCAATGAGCTTGGGGTTTTATTTATTTGTTTGTTCATTCGTACATTCTTTCTTAAAGATTCTACATATAAGAGATTATACAGTATCTGTCTTTCTCTGTCTGACTTATTTTAACCACATAATGCCCTTGAGGTGCATCCGTGTTGTCATAAGGGGCAAGATTTCATTCTTTTCCATCGTATACCTATACACACTTTTCTTTATCTGTTCATCCACTGAGGGGCACTTCGGTTGCTTCCATGTCTTGGCTATTATAAGTAATGCTGCAGTGAACATGGGGATACAGATATCTTTTCTAGTTAGTGCTCTCATTTTTTTCAGATAAATGTCCAGAAGTGGACTTGCTGGATCACAGGGTAGTTCTATTTTTTAATTTTAGGTCTGCCATTTTTCCTAGTGGCTGTACCAATCTACATTCCCACCAAAGTTCACAAGAGTTCCCTTTCTCCACATCCTTGCCAAGACTTAGCTTCTAGTCATTTTGATCATAGAAGATGTGAGGTGGCACTGTGGTTTTGATCTGCATTTCTCTGATAGTGACATTGAGCACTTTTTCATGTGCCTATTGGCCATTTGTATGCCTTCATTGGAGAATTGCTTATTTAGGTCTTCTGCTTATTTTTGTATTGGGTTGTTTGGTTTTTTTGTTATTAAGTTGTATGAGCTGTTTGTATATTCTGGAAATTAGTCATCTGCAAATATTTTCTCCCATTCTATAGGTTGTCTTTTTGTTTGTTTATGGTTTCCTTTGCTGTGCAAAATCTTGTAAGTTTAATTGGGCCCCATTTGTTTATTTTTGCTTTTATTTTATTGCCTGGTAGACTGCCCTAAGAGAACATTTCTGAGATTTATGTCAGAAAATGTTTTGCTTATGTTTTCTTCTAGGAGGTTTATTTTGTCTTGTCTATATTTAAGTCTTTAAGCCATTTTGAATTTATTTTTGTGTATGGTGTGAGGGAGTATTCTAACTTCATTGATTTGCAGGTCAAATCTGTCCATTCTTAAATTGACTTGTTTGACTTTTTGCTATTGATTTTTATGAGTTTATATTTTGGATATTAGCCTCTTATCAGATACATAATTTGCAAATATTTTCTCCCATTCTACTGGCTGTCTTTTCATTTTGTTGATAATCTCCTTTCCTGTGCAGAAACTTTTCAGTTTGATTTATTCCCCCTTATTTTTGCTTTTGGTGCTTTTGTTTTTGCTGTCAGATTTAAAAGACTCATTGTCAACACCTGTGTGAAGGAAATTACTGCCTATATCTTCTTTTAGGAGTTTTAAGGCTTCAGGTCTTACGTTCAAGTCTTGAATCCATTTTGAATTAATTCTTGTGTATTCTGTAAGACAGTTGTCCAGTTTCTTTCTTTCCTTTTTTTTTTAAATGAGAATCCAAATTTCCCAACGCCATGTATGGAAGAGACCATCCCTTCCCCACGGTGTATTCTTGGCTCTTTTGTCAAGAATTAATTAACCGTGTATGAGTGGGTTTATTCCTGGGGTCTCTGTTCTGTTCCGTTGATATATGTGTCTGTTTTTATGCCAGCACTATCCTACCTTATCACTATAGCTTTTTAATATAGTTTGAAATCAGGGCAGTGTTGCTGGTTTTTTCAAGGTGATATTACTCTCTTGCTCCCTCTGGTGTTTGCTTACTTACACTGCAGGTCCTCTGGAGCGCAGCAAACTGTCCAAATCTTCGGTTATTTGTCAGCGGTGCTCAGACATCTTGATTA
The DNA here is from genome assembly GCF_048564905.1 of Vicugna pacos. NCBI lineage: Eukaryota > Metazoa > Chordata > Mammalia > Artiodactyla > Camelidae > Vicugna > Vicugna pacos. The sequence goes on from NC_132990.1 coordinate 2,772,528, forward strand.
TACCCGGTTCTTTCAGCACTCTGAGACAGGTAGGTCAGAAGCCAATGCCTCCAGCAGTCCCTGCAAATTTCTGGACATTGGGTGTGTTTCAATGTCTTCTTTCCTCCCCAGGGAAATTTTCTGGGCTGAGAGTTATCCCAAATGTGCTGCACTGAGCTGGGAGGCGTGTAATCACCAGTGAGTGCATAATAGCCCAAACCATATCTTTTTGTTTCCACTGGCTCCATATCTTGATTTTCTGTAGTTTGCCTATAACATGCTTAAGTGTAATTTTCTTTTTTGTTTCTTTTACTTTTTGACATTTATCCTGCTTGGTATTCCCTGAGCCTCCTAAGCGCTTTTACCCGTCAGACAGTTTTAGTTCTGCGCACCAATAAACCAACAAGAATCCCATCTATACTTTGGATGTTTCCATAGAGTACCTATAGTTAGCAATAACAGATATAATGTGCTCATTTCCTTGGAAATATGCTTAAATATTACATTTGCCTTCTTAACCCACTATTGGAATAAGTACCTACAATGACACATACGATCAAGAATACAGTTGATGGTTGACATAGATTAATTTGAGGAAGGTTTGTAAACCTAGGGACTCTTTACAAACACTTGGATGTGGGGAAATGCAGTGCACACGGCACTGATTGGTAGACAGAAGAATGTAGCCGTCAAAGAAGGGCATATCCTGATCCTTAGGGTGTGAATCTGTCTATAGATGTGATAATGGTAAGGAAATTATTTTGTAACGGATAGATTATCCTGGGTCATCCAAGAGGGCTCAGTGTAATCACAGGGGTCTCTATAGGAGAGAAACAGGAAGATGAGGGAAGGAGATGTGATGACAGAAGCAGAGATCACTGAGGAGAGAAGACACCATGTTTCTGGCCTTGAAGATGTGGGGTCTTCAGACAAGGATGCAGGTGGACTTTAGAAGCTGGAAAAGGTAGAAGGTGCTCCGGAAGGAAGCAGCCCTGCTGACACCTTGACGTTAGCCCAGAAAGACTGATTTTGAGCTTCTGGCCTTCAAATTGTAAGGTAAGAAATTTCTGCTATTCAAATTAACAAGATTATGGTGACTTGTTCCAACAACCAAAGGAAATGAATACAGGCATGAGCCTGAGACTAGGTGGGATCAAGCCATCACCACCTCCAAGACTGAAGGGACAAAGGGAAAGATTGGAGGAAACTCAGGAGATGCCATGTAGACTCAGCCGCTGACAAGGAGCGTGGTCTCACACCCATGGAGTGTGCCAGCTCAAGGTGACCTTGTCAGGTAGGAACCAGATTAAATGCGCTGGGTCACTCTCCTTCCCTCCAGTCTCCCTCTGGCTTCACCAGTGGCTGAACACAAAGGAAGCTGGAAGAAGAGGACTTCTTGGTGGTCAATACCCCATAGGTTTTGCTCATGGCCCCACCCTCCCACCTTAGTCCTGGACCCTAGATGATGACAGCACAAACTAGCCACCTGTTTCCTTTGTCTCCCAAGTTGGTTGTTTAGACGTATGTCTTTGATTTGCTGTGACTTATGAGAGCAAGGTCCCTAACTCTTCATTTTCACCCCACTCTTACACCATGATCATCAAAAAGAATCTGAGTGGTCCACATCAGTTTCCAGAATACACATCACCTGCGGCAATGCAGGGTCCCAGGTCCCACCAAGGTCTGATGAACCTGAATCTGACTGTAACAAGGTCTCCAAGTGATTACCACGACCCTAGATCAAAGAGCATTGAAGATGGCTCCTTCATACTGAAGACTTCAGATAAGGGCCACCTCTTCCAGGGAGCTCTCTGTGACCTTCCCCCTCGCCCAAGCCCCCTGCAGGGCAGGGCAGCCCCAGCTATGAGGGTACCCAGCGCATTCATGACATTTCCAGTACATAAGTCTTTCCCTTCTACTGCCTATGATCGGTGGGGACTGAACTTCTCATTCATCTTGGTGTCTCCTAGACCACCATCATACAGACCCAACATAGGCTGCAAATCCCTCATACCAGGGAGTCCTCTCTGCACTTGAGACTTCCTGCCCCACACGTGGCAGGTTGTGGAAACTCCCCTGAGAAGAAGCCACGTGGTCACGAGGATTTTCGGCTATGGAGGAAACCAGTGGAGACCCAGAAGGACATGTATGTCCCCACCTGCAGGTCTACAGAGAAGCGGTCTTCACAGGGATGACATACGCATGCCTTGCTTGCTTTCCAGGTTCCGTGGAGATTTTACCAAGGCTTACTTAAAGGAGTGCCCCACAATAACCAGGGCTTATGGAAAGCAGCTAGGAGTCCTGTTCATTTTTCTTCTCTGCCCTCCATGACCGCCCAAGCTCAAACCCAATCTGTCCCTTCTCCACCTCCATGATGACTGTCCCAGGGTCAGGCTCCCATGCAGACCCCTGTAAAGCCCTTCACCAGATCCTGCCCCTCTCCCACATCCCATTCTTTCACAGTCAAAGATATCTATGTGAACACAAGTCACACCTGTACCCCACCTCCTCCACCTCACATGACCACACCCTCCCTGGGTTTACTGCACTGCGCTAAGATAACATCTGTGCCATGAGCCCTGCTCAGTCACCACCCTTCCTCCCTCATCCCCTTTGCTCCAGTCCCCAAGCCCCAGAAACGGAATTCTTAGGGCCTTTATTCTACCTGCTTTCTTCTGCCTGGAATATTCTCCCCATGACCCCCAAACTGCCTCTTCTTACTTTTAATCTCAGGCAATGTCACTCCCTGGGTGTTATCCCGTCACGGTCAATACACCATTGCCGTACTGTGATTGTCTGCAAACATGGATTAACATCTTTTATATTTTTTCTTTATTTTCTGAACTTGCTTCTCATTGGATGTAAGCTCTGAGGGTCCAGAGGCCTCTTTGATTTGTTTTACCCATCTCCCAAGCCCTTAGTGCCAATGACATTGTAGAAGCTCAAGAAATATTTATTAAATAAGTAGTTATGAATGAAGGCAATGAAAAGCACACACATCTCAGGTGGAATACAGTTAAGGGTCCTGGTCATTCTTCATGTGTTCTAGGTCCTTGTCTGACCTGCTCTGTCTCAGGAGGCTCTCCTGACCAGCCGACGGCCCAGTGCTCCAGCTGTAAATGGAAGGAAGCCAGTGTGGAGAGAGTGTAGGCAGAGTTCCCAGAACCCTGGATAGCTCCCCACTGGGCTTGAATGCCTCCTCTTCCTCCTGCATCCCTCCAGGCTTAGCGTGGCAATTGCAAGTCTCTGGGGGCCTCAGCGTTCCTTGCCCACTCCTTTATACCTGCCCCCCATGGGGGGACTGTGCTTCTATCACTGTCTCTTCATCTCAACATTTGAATGAAGTGCTTCTTCAAAGATTCCTGCATGATTCATCAAGCAACTCCTCTTTTGCATGTATATATTTAGAGATCATTGGGGTATATATGAATAACTTATGTAAAATTTTTTCTTTCTCCCTGTATCAATCAAAAAACATTTTCAAAATTTACAGCTCTCTCCAAGTGTCTATCAACAGACAAATGGATCAAGATGATGTGTGTGTGTGTGTGTGTATGTGTGTGTGTATTTATATATATGTGATGGAATATTACTCAGCTATAAAAAAGAATGGAATTCCACCATTTGTAGCAACCTGTATGGACCTAGAGAATATTATGCTTAGTGATGTAAGTCTGACAGAGAAAGACCAATACTGTATGATATCACTTACATATGGAATCTAAAAAATAATACAGATGACTGTATATAGCAAAACAGAAATGGACTTACACACAGAAACTAAACTAGTGGTTACCAGAGGAGAGAGGGAAGAAGGGAGGGCAAGTTAGGGGTATGGGATTAAGAGATACAAACTACTATGTATAGAATATATAAGCAACAAAGATACGTTGTACAGCATGGGCAATTATAAGCATTATCTTATAACTTCTGATAATCTATAAAAATATTGAATCACTATGCCGTACACCTGAAACTAACATAATGCTGTAAATCAATTTTACTTCAATAAAAATAAAATTACAGCTCTCTTTAGTTTCACTATTTCTTCAGATACTGACATGACAACTAACATGCCTTGTGTCTGCTTTGTGCTTTTGTGTGTGTATTTGTGTGTGTGTGTGGTTGTGTCATTTATGGGAAGTTGTGTTTTTAACTGCATAAAATTTAAAATAGTTAGGCAACAAATACTACTTTAAACAAAACAACAAAACTAAAACAAATGTAAGGCAAGAAACAAAAATGACTGCAGAAGATTAACTCCCCTAAATTAATCTATGAGAGTAAGAATTAAACTAATAATGACATTATGAAGTTTGAATGGGGTGATATTGTAGTATATATTTCTCTTTTTGCAATGTTTTTAAGAAGTAATAAACCTATGCAGAATGAATAAATTTATTTATACAGAATTCTTTTTGTTTGTTTGTTTTTATGAGGGGTAGATACTTAGGTTTATTTATTTATTTCCATTTGGAGGAGGTACTGGGGATTGAACCCGGGGCCTTGCGCATGCTAACCATCCCCTCTCCCCTATTTATACAGTGTTCTAATGATAGCTTATATGTGTTAAAATAGTTTTATTGTTGAAGCCTCTCTATCCATGCCAACTTCACTAATGATTGAAGTAACAGGGATCCTATTAAAATTGAAAATATAATACTTATAGTCCGTAAGTCTAGACGGCCTTACAGCACGAAATAATATATTAGTAAGAATTAGATTAAACAAACTTTATTGAAAAATACTATCTTACAGTTACAATGCCATAACAAACTTCAATAAGAACTATGAAGCATCAGTTAATTAACAGGAGCTAAACTAACAAGAGAGAAATTAAAGTGGCTTTGCGGGGGAAACACAGACAGATGTCCTGTTGTGGTTGTGGGAGGCCAGGCTCCGCAGCTGTGAAGCTGAGTCAACATTGCAGGTGACCCCCCCACCCCAGAGCCCTCCCAGCAAGAGCCTCCTCTCTCTTGTGGGGTCTGGGGCCAGGGGAGGCCCTGGGGGCTGCAGGTAGAGCAGCCGGAGCACAAGGCTCACTTAGGACAGGAAGGAACTTGGACTCGACTTTGGCCAGTGTTCCCCTGAGGTGAACATATTCTTTCCATCCAGCTTTCTGGAACTCTCATCTCAGACAAGAAGATCTCCCTTTGACAAGAGGACACAGTTCTCTCCGATTCTCTGCCCATATCTTTGACAGGTTGCAGGTCTGACACGTGGAATTCAGGCACCTGGACACTTTGGAAAGTTTCTTCTTGATTTTTACACTGTGCTTCCTCTCAGATGGTTTTTCTCTCATGTTGCATGATTTGCCCTCTATGTCATTCAGGCTTTATTTGAAGCTTCAGTTGGAGCTTCTTTTTTTTTTTTTTAAGCTGTGGTTTTTTTAAAAACATTTTTTTAATTGAGTTATAGTCATTTTACAATGTTGTGTCAAACTTCAGTGTAGAGCACAATTTTTCAGTTATACATGAACATACATACATTCATTGTCACATTCTCTTTCGCTGTGAGCCACCACAAGATTTTGTATATATTTCCCTGTGCTACACAGTACAATCTTGTTTATCTATTCTACATTTTGAAATCCCAGTCTGTCCCTTCCCACCCTGTCTCCCTGGCAACCACAAGTTTGTATTCTATGTCTATGAGTCTGTTTCTGTTTTGTATTTTTTTTTTTAGATTCCGCATATGAGTGATCTCAGTTGGTATTTTTCTTTCTCTTTCTGGCTTACTTCACTTAGCATGACATTCTCTGGGAGCATCCGTGTTGCTACAAATGGCATTACGTTGTCGGTTTTTATGGCTGAATAGTATTCCACTGTATAAATGTACCACATCTTCTTTATCCAGTCATCTGTTGATGGACATTTGGACTGTTTCCATGTCTTGGCTATTGTAAATAGTGCTGCTGTGAACATTGGGGTGCAGGTGTCATCCTGAAGTAGGGTTCCTTCAGGATATATGCCCAGGAGTGGGATTCCTGGGTCATATGGTAAGTCTATTCCTAGTCTTTTGAGGATTCTCCATCCTGTTTTCCACAGTGGCTGCACCAAACTGCATTCCCACCAGCAGTGTAGGAGGGTTCCCCTTTCTCCACAGCCTCTCCAGCATTTGTCATTTGTGGACTTTTGAATGATGGCCACTCTGACTGGTGTGAGGTGATACCTCACCTGAATCTCACTTTCAAGCAGTGAATTTTAAACTGCAAACACACTCAATTTGGAGATGTGTTATTTTGTCCTGCAAGCTCTTCAATCCTTTGATTTTCTTCCTACCATTCTTCTTCCCCATCGGGGCTTTCAAAGAGCCCACATAAATTACCGTTATCAATGACACCCTTCTATTTTTTCTTTTTCTAGAGAATGACACCCTTCTGATGGACTTCGAACAGATGGATGGACCAATCACCATTTTCTACTTCCCTCCTTCTCTCTTTTCCAAATTCTCGTCACCCATGTGATTCTAACCAGGTCAAGCAAATGGATCATCTTCAACATGGTCTGACTCAGGGACTTTAGTCAGCTCATATCATCTCTCATGACCTGTTGCGTTTGTGCATTTGAGAGCTCCAGCCTTTCTTTCTTTCTCCTCTGTCTTCTCCTGCACTCTCTGCTTCCACCTCACAATTTCGTGGGTGACCAGTTCTGGATTTTCCTGAAGACCAGGGCTAGCGTTCGAGTCATCTGTTATTTCCCCCCCCCCCCGCCCCAAGTTGTCTCCATCACCCTGTGATGCTTCTAAGAGAAGTTTTCATCAGCCACTTGGGAAAGTTAAGAGAGCTGGCTTTTCCACCTTTCTTGAAAAAAAAATTCTCCAGCATCTGGAAATGAAGACCAACTCAGATTTCTGTTCAGTTCAGACAGAGACAGGGTTTGTAACGTGGAGGGGTGGCCTCCGCCACAGGCAACATGAGGGCTGCACTGGGTCGTGTCACTGGTCCAGTCTTCTCCATGCCTTTCCCATAGGCTTCACCCCTGGATAGGCATTCTTTTTGGCAACTCTTTTCCTTTTCTGAACTATGTCGGCTCTCTACTATAAAGACCACTTCAGCAGCACATGCCAGGATCTCCCAAGGAAAGCTGAAGACTCCTGGCATGTGTCTCAAGCCTTTATATATATTATCAGCAGGGCAGCCCACGGCTGCTCCAGGACTAGCTGAGGAGACCTTTCAGTGACTGCCAGCTGGCCCTCCATGTCTCCAAAGGACCTTGAAGCTCTGCCTGATTGCTAATATCTTAAGAGTTACCACTGACCACTTGGTTTGTGTCTCCAGTGCAAGCAAGTGGCTGGCACAGGGACTGACCACAGCTGGCCTGGGGTGGGGGGAGGCCCGCTGATTTTTAGAAAACACATCTGTCTACCTTTGCTCTGCTCACTGCACAAAAGGAAAGTGGTATCATTACTCAGTGCACAGGGGAAGTGGGGATGGCTGACTGCCTCCTGAAGCTTGGGCTTTTTTTTTCTGGGAATCCTAAGAGGGTCAGTGCCGCACCAGGTCCCTTCTCAGCACAAGTGTCTGTAAAGGAGGTGGAGGAAGCAGCATGGGGGGGCTGGGGGGGGAGTGTCCCCAGGTGAGGCTCATCCTCCTGCGTAACAGCATCCTTCCGTGCAGGGAAGTCTGGTCCTGCCGCAAAGGTCCCGGGGATCCCTCCCTCCTACTCTCCCCCTGCCCTAGAGTTTAGAGAATGCCAGCCAGCTGAGGCCCCGGACTCAAGGGTCCTCCCAAAGATACCGACTAACAGAATAGATTCAAATCATAGCAACTCAGGAGAAAACAATGGAACTGGGGGGGGGGGGTCCTCAAAATTTCATGGATTTTAGTGGATCCACTTTTCCTCACTCAACTTAAGTGTTCCTGGAAGGAGGTGACGGCATGCTCCGGGAGTGACACAGTGACCCCTCTCACGCAGCCCTGCCGTGTGCATTTCATCCTCCCAAGTTGGCCCTGATCTCAATCACCGAGTCATCTTCCGAAATGGATCTCTGGGCAGGGCCAGGTCCTTCTACAGGCTAAATCTGCACCTTTTACTTGGTAAACTACACCTCACTCCCATTGTCTCTGAGGCAGGCCCACGCTCAGTGCCTTTGTATCCGCTCCCTACATTCTGCCACGACTGGCTTGACCCCAGAACTCTCCTTGCGGAGGGAAGTGAGAAAAGGGTTAGCCGAGGCCAGTCTGGGCTCAGGTCACAGGGGCCCCTCGGATGCAGCGAACAGAGGCTCTGACCGGGCTGAGAGGCGAGAGCAGAAGCGCGCAAAGGCCCAAAGTGAGTTATTTCTCCTTTTCTTTTTAATTAGACCTTTTAAAGAGCAGTTTCAGGTTTAAAATATAATCATATGGAAAGTACAGAGAGTTCATACATATCCTCACACATCATGCTAGCACCTTGCGTTAGTGTGGTACCGTTCTCACTACTGATGGGTCATTATTGAATCATTATTATCTGCTGAAGTGCAGAGTTTGCAGTAGGGTTCACTCCTCGTGAGCGCAGTTTGGTGAGTTTTGACAAAGGCGGGATGTCTTTATCCACCATGGTGCCGAATCCTTTCACGCCCTGCAAATGACCTGTGCTCCACCTCTGCACCCCTCCCTCCCCATCCCTGAACCCTGACACCCTTCTTGTCTGAAGTCTGCTCTGCCTGGTGGTCATACAGCGACTGCAGCTTTCTTTTCATCGGTATTAGCGTGGCAGAGCCTCCTCCATCCCTTTACCTGTAGTCAAACTGTGTCTTCATATTTAAAGTGGGATTCATGTAGACAATAAGTGGTCGGATTTCATATTTGGATCCACTCCGACAGTCTCTGCCTTTTAATTCTTGTATTTAGACCATGATGTGTTAATTGATTATTGATCTTTTTGGAATGATATTGACCATATTTGTTACTATTTTCTACAAGTTGCCCTCATCTTTTGTTTCTTTTTTGTCTCCCACTCATGTCCTGCCATCTCTGCTGTTTAGTTGAGCGTTTTATATGATTCCATTTTATATCCTCTCTAACACAGCAGTTATACTTCTTTTTATTTTTTAGTTTCCTACATATGCAAAGAATCCAATCTACTTTCAAATAACACTACACCACTTCACTGCTAGTGTCAGTACCTTGTAACAGAGCATTCCCAATTTTTCCTTCCAATCTCTTCTAATATTTTTGATTGTGTTTTTGTATTGCTTTGACTTTAGAATGCTGTAGATAGACATTTTACATAATTATAAATAAAATCATGTAGAATTGGTTTGAATTCTCTTTAAACTTTCGGCACCATTATCCAATGAAACTATCTGAGCTTGGAGATCTTTAATAGCTATGGACTATTCATATTGTTTAATTTGAAAGGATTCACCTGTCCTTCCCCTAATACTTGGCAACTGCTGATCTTTTTATGTCTCCATAGTTCTGCCTTTTCGAGGCAGACTTTTTGAGGCAGACCTGAAATGATACAGAATGTCACCTTCTCAGATTGGCTTCTGTCCCTCAGCAGTATGTATTTAAGTTTCCTCTATGCCTTTTCATGGCTTGATAGCTCATTTCTTTTTAGCGCTGAATAATGATTCCATTGTCTAGATGGACCAATTTGTTTATCCGTTCACCTACTGAAGAACATCTTGGCTGCTTCCAAGCTTTGGCAGTTATGAATAAGGCTGCTGGAAATATCCATATGCAGGCTTTTGTGTGGACATAAGTTTTCATTTCATTTGGGAGTTATTTTTAATATGTGTAGTGTTCAGTTTGCAAGATGAGAAGAGATCTGTGGATGGATTGTGGTGATGGTGGCTCAACAATGTGAATGTACTTAATGCCACTTAACCCCTGAAAATGGTTGAGATGGTAAATTTCATGTTTTGTGGGTTTTATAATTTAAAAAGAGAGAGAGAGCACTCCTCCAGCAATCTGCTACTTTAGTTTCTTTGTAAAATTCCTTTAGCAGTGTTCAACATTAACAAGCACCAAAACCTTAACATACGCATTAATGGAATCCATTGACCTTAATGGAATCCTTTGACTCAGAAACTCCATTTCTACAATTAATGTACTAAAAAATCACAGAAGGGAATAATATGGTAAACATGTTTACCAACATATATTTTATATAATGAAAATTGGAAAACCACTTAAATATCCCATATTGTCTGCTGTGCTCAAACAGGTATCTTTGAACACTGCATACGTTTTCTCTTCCTTTCAGACCCTCTCTCCACCCTTCTCCATCTTGCTCTGGGCCCCACAATGTTGCTCATATTTGTGGACCTCACCGACAGCTTCCTTTGACCTCCAGCTTCCTGTTAGTTCTGCCAATGGAAAGCACTAGCAGAAGACTAGAGTGTGGGGTGCGAGTGAGGATGCACCGGCTCTCTCAAGGTTCTGGTAACTATTTCTTTTTTTTTTCCTGTTCAAGCCTAGGCATGGCAATGCTACTACACTGCCCCTTATCCCTACCCGCATTTTGTAAATAAGCCTTCATTACACTCTGCCTGATTACCCCATCTGCGTGTTCCCTCTGTTTCCTCGTGGGGCCCTGACAGATGATACTCTTGCAGACCAACGTCTTCAAACCAGCTTCATTCATTCATTCACTTCATTTAGCGAATATATTTCTGAAAGCACAAACTATGTGCCAGACACTGTTTTAAGCATTAAGATTAGGGCAGATAATAAAATAGATGAAGACCCCTGTCCTCTCAGAATTTATATTCAGGTGGTCGAGTGGGTGGGTCAAAAAAATAAATAATAGATCTGATATAATCAATGCTGTAGATTTTAAAAAAACAAAGAAGAGGGTAAGAGACATGGATTTGAATCTTAGACAGAGCAGTCAGGGAGGGCCTGCCTGAGAAAGAGACAGTTTGGCAAAGACCCGAGGGAGCAGAGAGGTCACACCACTTGGTTATCCTTGGGAACAGCAAATAATATGGTCTTTTGGCAGGACCACACTGGGCAGATTCCAGAAACAGCAAGGTGGCCACGTGGTTGGAACGAACTGGGTCAGGGGAAGTGATAGGAGACAAGAGTGGAATGATAAAGTCCACAAAGTGGCTAGCCTACTTGTTATGAATTTATAATAATGAAGACAAAATGTTATGAGTCATGTGTCCAGGTCACTGAAATCTATGTTTATCTTTAGTTGATAATATTTGGCCAATTCCAACACTAAGACCAATCCTACCCATAAAGACAGCACGTACTCCCCCAGCCAGCACTAGGCCAGCATTGCTCTGACTAACTGGTGATGCCAAAATCTGGATATCTTCCCTATTCACTTGTGAGCAAGCCCCAACCTTGTATTCTACTCTGGTAGCCTAGTCACTAGCTTTTGTGTGACACTGAAGCCCTGGTCTCAGGATCCTTCCCATTTCCCCGGTTCCTTCAGGAATGGAGTTTTGCTTCCAGAGAAGGAAGCCCTGACTCTGTTTTCCTCCTGTGTCTCTGCCTACAGATCAGATGCCAGGGAGATGCCCCTGCTCGCAGCTTGTCTCTCCAGACACCTATGCACCTGCCTGGTTCTGAGTTCTTGTTCCCCAGTCTGAGCCATCCCAGCACCAATCAACTTGCCAACTCTTTTCATCCCATTAATTTTTTAAAAATAATTGTTCTTCCTACAAGAATCTCATTTTTAATTGGTGGGAAAAAGGGAAATTGGAACAGTGACTGGATATCATTTTAGGGATGATAACAGTATTATAGTTACGTTTTTAAAAGAGCCCTTATATTTTAGAGTTCATACTAAGGTATTTATGGGTGAAATTATATGATGCTTGAGATTTGCTTTAATAACATCCAGGACAGGAGAGGAAATGGACACAGATGAGACATAATTGGCCATAAGTTAATTACTGAGCTGGGTGATGGATACATGGAAATTAATTACACTGGTCTCTTCACTTTTATATTTAGCTGGAATACTCCTTAACAAAAATTTAAAGTAAATAAGTAAAAGGGATTAGTATATTGGCTAACTAGATGTAAAAAATTGTTAGATCATACCTCACACCAAGCACCAAAGTAAAACCCTAATTTATTAAAAAATTAAATGTAAATAAAACTGGGGAAGAACCAGAGGAAAATATAGTTAAATCTTTGAACTCAAGATTAATATGGAACAGGACAGCCACACGTAAGTCAATGAAGTTAGAACACTCCCTCACACCATACACAAAAATAAACTCAGAATGGCTTAAAGACTTAAGTATAAGACAAGACACAATAAACCTCCCAGAAGAAAATACAGGAAAACAGTCTCTGACATAAATCTTAGTAATGTTCTCCTAGGGCAGTGTACCCTGGTGATGGAAATAAGAGCAAAAATAAACAAACAAGACTGAATTAAACTCATAAGCTTTTGCACAGCAAAATAAATCATAAGTAAAACAAAACGACAACCCACTGAATGGGAGAAAATATTTACAAATGACAAAGGTTTAATTTCCAGAATGTATAAACAGCTCATGCAACTTGATACCAAAAAAACAATCAACCCAATCCAAACATTGAGCAGAAGACCTAAACAAGCAATTTTCCAGTGAAGACATGCAAATGGCCAGTAGGCACATGAAAAAGTGCTCAATGTCGCTAATTATCCAAGAAATGCCAATCAAAACTATAATAAGGTGTTACCTCACACCAGTCAGAATAGCCATCATTCAAAAGTCCACAAATGATAATTGCTAGAGAGGGTGTGAGGAAAAGGAATCCTCCTACACTGTTGGTGGGAATGCAGTTTGGTGCAGCCATTACAGAAAACAGTATGGAGATTCCTCAAAAAACTAAAAATAGACTTACCATATGACCCAGCAATCCCACTCCTGGGTGTATATCTGAAGGGAACTCTAATTCAAAAAGATATGTGCACCCCAATATTCATAGCAGCACTATATACAATAGCCAAGACGTGGAAACAACCTAAATGTCCGTTGACAGATATCTAGATAAAGAAGACGTGGTATATTTATACAATGGAATACTACTTAGCCATAAAAAAGAATAAAATAATGCCATTTGCAGGAACATGGATGATGGACCTAGAGATCATCATTCTAAGTGAAGTAAGCCAGAAATAGAAAGAAAAATACCATATGATATCACTTATATGTGGAATCTAAAATAAGAAAAAAGAAGACACTAATGAACTTATCTACAAAACAGAAACAGACTCACAGATGTAGTAAGCAATCTTATGGTTACTGGGAGGAAAGGGAGTGGGAAGGGATAAATTGGGAGTTCGAGATTTGCAGATACTGACTGCATATATAAAATAGATAAACAACAAGTTTATACTGTGTAGCACAAGGAACTATATTCAATATCTTGTAGTAACCTATAATGAAAAAGAATATGAAAATGAATATATGTATGTATATGTGTGACTGAAACATTATGCTGTACACCAGAAATTGACACATTGTAAACTAACTATACTTCAATTTAAAAAGATTGATATGGAAAATACTTTTAAAGCATAAAAACAAAGAAAAAACAATAAAGAAAAGATTGATTGATCTATGTAAAAAGAGACTATGTAAAAGTCTCTACATTTAAAAAAGTCCTAAAAATCTAATAAACCAAAGCAAACTGGGGAAAATATTTACACTATATCTGGCAAAGTGTTATCACATTTAACATGAAGGGTGAGAGAATAACACCTCAATACAAAAAGTGTCAAAAGTCATAAATGGGGAAGTTATTAAAAAAAACAAATAAATGGCCAAAAATAGTTTAAAAACTCAATCTCAGTAAAAACAAGAAGTATAATTTTGTACCTATCAGATTAGCAAACCTTCGAAAATGATCACTTCGGGAGTCTGCTGGGGGCAGGAAAACAGACATTTGTCTGTGTCAGTGGTGGTGTCGTGATACAATCTTTGGCAACATGCATCAAAAGGCTAATGGTTATACTATCGGACCTCATAATTCTATTTCTGTAATTTATCCTTAGGAAATGAGTAGAGATAAATATATCTATGCTCAATGCTATTTGTTAGAAAGTCATTTATAATAACAACAGATTGAAAACAAACAAAAATATCCAAAAATAATGGTTTGGTCCACCCAGAGGATACAGTATTGCACATTCATTGGGCAGAACACTTTGCAGTCACACCACATAGATACCAAAATATGTATAATATTCAATGTGAAAGCGTGAATGGTTTCAATACCCGAAATATTTGTTGAAAACATGATTATAATAGCTACTGTGTATCCTATCTAGCATTTACCAAGTACTCATAATGTGGTGTGTACCTCAAAATATTAACGGTGGTTGCCACCAGATAGTAGGGCTATGCATGCAAATTTCCTTTATTATACTTTTCTGCATTTTACAGAATTTTGACAATGAGCATATATTGCCTTAAAATCAGAAAAGTAAGGCAATACCTGACTCTGGACAATTAACATAATCAGGAAGATGAATGAGACTAAAGAAATATAGACTTGGAGGGGGAAATGATAAAAAAAGGATCTTGCACACCCCGTGGATCCCCACATTTGATAGGCGTTGAATGTAAAGAACCAGGGATGAGCTGATGCTGGATCACATCAGTACACATTCCAGCGCAGACTCTGCCAGAGCACGCCCCTTGCAAAGATGTCTTCATGGACACACCTGGTACGCCATGGCTCAACAGACGCAGTTTTATAAGAAATGCATGTGATACACTGCTAAGTTAAAACTCTGGCAGATTCTCTTTCTTCTTGAAAAGTTGATGAGTATTATAAGGCAACTGAAGAACTGAGAACAAAAGCACACTTCACTGGAGTCTATATACATTATTACTGTATTTTAAATGATACCTTTCAAACTCACTACATTATTTATAAGCCTGCTGGTTCTTCACTTATTTTTTTAGCCCCTGGAGGACCTCACATAGAACCATCAACATAGTGGGCGTCCAGTAGGGCCTTTTGCTGCTGTTTGTTGTTTGCTTTGTGTTTGCTTTTGTTGTTGTTCTTTGTAATTTTAATGCTTATCATTTTAGTGTTAAAAAATCAAATAGTAATAGAAACAAAAATAGCACACCCGACCCTCCCTCCCTATTGCTCCCTACTCTTGTGGAGTCATCAGAAGAAATGGCATTCAACTTGTTAAGATATTTCTTCTGTCATTTACCTCCATGTTTCTAGATAATGCTCATGTGCAGTTATTTCCTAATATACTTATTTTAGACATTATCTTCTGTGTTTCTGTTTTGATAGATATGGATGTGGCTTCAAATGACAAATGCTGGAGAAGCTGCGGAGAAAAGGGAACCCTCCTACACTGCTGGTGGGAATGCAGTTTGGGGCAGCCATTATGGAAAACAGCATGGAGACTCCTCAAAAGACTAAGAATAGACTTATCATGTGACCCAGGAATTGTGCTCCTGGGCATATATCCAGAAGAAACCCTACTTCAAAATGACACCTGCATCCCAATGTTCATAGCAGCATTATTTACAATAGCCAAGACATGGAAACAGCCCAAAGGTCCATCAATAGATGACTGGATAAAGAAGCTGTGATATATTTATTCTATGGAATACTACTCAGCCATAAAAACCAACAACATAATGCCATTTGCAGCAACATGGATGCTCCTGGAGAATGTCATTCTAAGTGAAGTAAGCCAGAAAGAGAAAGAAAAAGACCATATGAGATCGCTCATATGTGGAATCTTAAAAAACAAACAAACAAAAACAACAAAGCATAAATACAGAACAGAAATAGACTCATAGACATAGAATACAGACTTCTGGTTGCCAAGGGGATGGGGGTGGGAAGAGATAGACTGGGATTTCAAAATTGTAGAATAGATAAACAAGATTATACTGTATAGCATGGGTAAATATGTACAAGATCTTACATTAGCTCACAGAGAAAGGAATGTAACAATGACTATATATATATGTTCATGTATAACTGAAAAATTGTGCCCTACACTAGAATTTGACACAACATTGTAAAATGATTATAAATCAATAAAAAATGTTAAATAAAATAAAATAAAATAAAATACTTTGTTCCTAAAAAAAAACAATTGAAAAAAGATATGGATGTGGCTCACGCACACTTTTGCTTTCCCTTTTTCATGCCACAATTTTTGTGCTAAATTGTTATTTGTCGCACATAGAATACTGCTCACTGGAAAACCGTGTAATATATAACTTTTTTCTTTGAGTGAATTATCAAAAAAAGAGGTTTTTAAAATGGATCTGTCCTTGCATTCTTCCAATGCACCAGGGTCCTGTCTGCCGAAAGTCTCTCTGTATGAGCAAATCCATGGTTCCATTATTTCCATGAGTCCTCCGTCTTCCTGTTCTGCATGGGTTTCCTAGACCTGGTGCACAGCGATTACCTCAGGAGTGCCTTCAACTTGTCCTCATTCGGAGTTCCACTGTTTTCAGGCTGTTTCCTTACAACCTTGTTTTGCTGGAGCACACCCTCCAGCAGTATTCAAGGAAAAGACAAAGAAGGCAAACTTTTGAGTGTTCATATGTCTATAAATGTCTCACAGTTGAATGAAAGTTTGGCTGAATGTAGACTGCCAGATTGAAAAATTACTTCCCTCTAAATTTGGGAGATCATTTTTTTTTTCAGCTTCCTAGAGTTACGGGTGAAAGTCTGATGTCATATTGGCTTCCACTCCCTCAAATTAATGATCTATTTGCTTCTTTCTGCACAACACTGTCCAGTAGATATATAATACATAATTAAAATTTTTCTAGTAGACACCTTAAAATAAAGTAAAAAGAAACAAATAAAAATTCAACACTATGTTTTATTTAACCCATTATGTGAAAATATATTCAACATGTGGTTAATAGAAAAATTAATGCGGTATTTTACTTTTTTATACTAAACCTTCATAATCTAGTGTGTATTTCACACGTATAGCACATTTCAGCTCAGAAACTAACCACATTCCAAGTGCTCAGCATTTCCATATGGCTAATGACTACCATGCTGGACACTGGATTTACAAACTTTTAGGATTTTTCTCTTGATTTTTATTTAATATTTTGAAGCTTCAGGCTAACTACATCTAGGTGTAGTTCTTTTTCATTGTTTCACTTCATTCTTTTTCATTCATTCATTCTAGGCATCTATGGTCCTTTTTTAACCTGGAGACCCATATATTGCAATTCTGAACGATTCCTTGAGTTGATGTTGTTGTTTTTACTATTATTATTATTATTATTATTATTATTATTATTATTATGCAGTTTTCTCCTATCCTTTTTCTCAGTTTGTCTCTCTGAAAGACCTATAAGTCAGAAATCAGACCTCCTGGATTGATACTCTAAATTAATCATCCTTCCTCTGTTATCCTTTTCTATTTTACTTTCTTTTTGTTCTATTTTCTGGAACTTTTCTTTAATATTTCACTCTAACCATTTTAGTTCAGCTATCCTAAATTTAAGTTCATTGAGTTTTTTTTCTTGTTCTCTCTTTTATCAAAACATCTGGTCTCTTTCATGAATGTAATGTCTTCTTTCATTTGCCTGAGGTTATTAATAAGAAATGTTTAAAGTTTTATGCTATTCTCTTTGTCATTTCTATTTCCCCTAAATTCCATTTTCTTTGTTGTTTGTTTGGTCAAATCTGTTTGTAGCGTAGGAGTCTATCTTCAAACAGTCTGGAGAATGTGTCTGGAGAATGACCAGAGATTGTCAATTTGGGGGGTTCACTATAGGATAACCAAGCTGCAAGCCAAATTCTTTTTGTTTTTTTAAAGACCTCAAAGTCAGAATTGGGAGGAACTTTCTCTACTATTCTTTAGAATTTCCCTAGTGAATAACCTTTTGCCTGTAGGTGGTGGGTGAGACAGAAGCCTGATAACCAGAAGTAATCTAGCTAGGAACAGTTGAAGGAAATGTGCTAAAGTTTTCATTTTCAGTGTGCAAATTTAGTTTTAAGCCTTTCCTTCTTTTATTTTTTTTCCCAGCTCAGAATGTCATCTCTTATCCGTGTTTGGTGTCCCTGTGTCTGGAGCTGCTATATATCAATGTCTACAGAAAATAAATCTATGCTGTGTGACTTGGGGCAAGGGAAGAGGTAACCACCGGGACTGCTAGTGATAGGGCAAGGGGTCAGGGCAACCCACTCTGCGTATAGACTTCCAGCCAGTCACTTGTTTCAGCACCAGCGCTTTGAAGTATTTGGTGCCTCTGTTCTGATAACACTCAGGAGTTCTGCAAGACAAGCAACAATGTCCCTGGCAGCATATTCTTTTTTTTTTAAATGGAAGTATAGTTGATATGCAATATACAAGTTTCAGATGTACAACATAGTGATTCACAATTTTTAAGGGTTATGTTCCATTTACAGTTATTATAAAACATCAGTCATATTCCCTGTGTTGTACAGTATATCCTTGTAGCTATTGGTAGTTTGTGCCTCTTAGCTCCCTACCCCTTCCGGCTCCTCCCCCTTTTCCTCTTCCCACTGACAATTAATAGTTTGTTCTCTATATCTGTGAGTCTGTTTCTTTTTAGTTATGTTCACTAGTTTGTTGTATGTTTTAGATTCCATCTATAAATGATGTCATACAGTATTTGTCTTTCTCTGTCTGACTTATTTCACTTAGCATAGTGCCCTCCAAGTCCATCCATGTCGTTGTGAATAGTAAAATTTTGTTCTTTTTTATGGCTGAGTAGTCGTTCATTGGTGTGCTTGTGTGTGTGTGTGTGTGTACCACTTCTTCTTTATCCATTCATCTGTTGATGGATATTTAGGCTGCTTCCACATCTTGGCAATTGTGAATAGTGCTACCATGAACATTGGAGTGCATGTATTTTTTCCAGTTAATGTTTTCTTTTTTTTTCAAAACACCACCCACGGGTGGAGTTGCTGGGTCATACAGTAGTTCTATTATAATTCTTTTTGAGGAACCTCCATGCTGTTTCCCACAGTGGCTGCACCAATTTACATTCTCATCAACAATGTAAAAGAGTTCCCTTTTCTCCACATCCTCATCAACATTTGTTTTTTGTGTTCTTTTTGATGATGGCCATTCTGAGAGGTATGAGGCAGTATCTCATTGCGATTTTGATTTGCATTCCTCTGGTGATTAGTAATTAGTTACTCAACTATTAGTTGAGTATCTTTCATGTGCCTGTTGGCATCTGTATTATTACTTCTTTGGGAAAATGTCAATTCAGATCTTCTGCTCATTTTTTGATTGGGTTTTCTTTTTTGATGTTGAATTGTATGAGCTCTTTATACATTTTGGCTATTAACCCCCTATCAGTTATATTATTTGCAAATATTTTCTCCCATTCATTAGGTTGCCTTTTTGCTTTGTTGATGGTTTCCTTTGCTGTGCAAAAGCCTTTAAGTTTAATTACGTCCTGTTTGTCTACTTTTGCTTTTGTTTCCTTTGTTTTAGGAGACAGATCCAAAAAAATATTGTTGCAGTTTATGTCAAAGAATGTTCTGCCTATGTTTTCCTCTAGGAGTCTTATGGTTTCTGGTCTTACATTTAGTTCTTTAAACCATTTTGATTTAATTTTTGTATATGGGGGTATATCTGAGTGTTAGAGTGCTTGCTTAGCATGCACAAGGTCCTGAGTTCAATCCCCAGTATCTCCATTAAAAAGTAAATAAATAAACAAACAAACCTAAGTACCTCACCCAAAAATAAATTTGAAACTTAAAATAATAATGATTTTTATTTAAAAAAAAAGACAAATGAACTTATATATAAAACAGAAACAGACTTACAGACATATACTACAGACTTGTGGTTGCAAGTGGAAGGGGGGTGGGAAGGGATAAACTGGAGTTCGAGATTTGCAGATACTGACTGGTATATATAAAATAGATAAACAAGTTTATACTGCATAGCACAAGGAAATATATTCACGATCTTGCAGTAGCTCATGGTGAAAAAGAATATGAAAATGAATATACGTATATGCATGTATGACATTGTGCTGTACACTAGAAATTGACACAACATTGTAAACTCACTATACCTCAATAAAAAATTTTAAAAAAGATTTTTGTATATAATGTTAGAACTCCCAACGTTTTCTTTTGAAAGCTCTTTAGGACTTAGTTTCTTCCACTCTACTAATCCAGTCACCTCTGCTTCATATGCTCCTTTTCCAAAAATAACCCTTACTGCTGACATTTCATTTCTTGTTTTCCTTATAGCTGTAGATTTAATATATTTTATTGTGTTCCTCTAATTTTAGTGAGACATGAAGAGGTGGAGGAGATGTAAATTGTCATGCCATCATCTGAAGTTGAAAGTACTCCATTGCAGGCTTAGTATATAGACTGCTTTTATAGAAAAACAAAATAGTGTAACCAAGGAGGCCCTGTGGCCTCCCTAGAGACAGACACCAGCCCACCCTGTGTCTCCCACCTGCCTCTTGTTTGTAGAATCTTTAGCCTCCTAGGCCTCTCCCAAGTTCCAAATAGCAAATTTAATCAGAGAAGTGAGAAAATGCAGAAACAAAGGGAAAGAGTCAAGCAAGACACAATAAGAATTGTTCAGCCACAAAACAAAGAGAACGACCTTAGTTTCTCCTCCAGGGCCATAGATAATATCCTGGGCCACACCCTGAGTTGTTTTGCAGGTACTAAAATCCCCACCAAGTAGAGGAAGTTAATTGCTGACCACCAGCAAGTACATCTCAGACTGGTTGGAACCAGAAGATTGATGATGTTGACTCCAGAAACATCACCCTGTGACCTCACCACCAGCCAAACGGGGACTGGTGCACAAGCCAGTGACAACCCTGTAACCCACTCCCTCACACTGTGTAAAAAACCCTCCCTAAGTCAAGTCAGACAGGAACAGACAAATATTATATGATATCACCTATGTGTGGACTCGAAAAATAATACAAACGAACTTCTTTACAAAACAGAAACAGACTCACAGACTTTTTTCTTGTTGATTCACTGTTAGTGTAAAGAAATGCAACTCATTCCTGTATGTTAATCTTGTATCCTGCTACCTGGCTGAATTCTTTTATTAGCTCTAGTAGTTTTTGTGTGGAACCTTTAGGGTAGTCTATATATAGTATCATGTCATCTGCATATAGTGACAATTTTACCTCTTCTCTTCCAATTTGGATCCCTTTTATTTCTTTTTCTTGCCTGATTGCTGTGGCTAGGACTTCCAAGACTGTGTTGAATAGAAGTGGTGAGAGTGGGCATCCTTGTCTTGTTCCAGATTTTAGTGAGAAGGTTTTCAGTTTTTCACTGTTGAGTACTGTGCTGGCTGTAGGTTTGTCATAACTAGCTTTCATTAGGATGTGTAACATTATTTAAAAGACAGGCAATAAATTCTGGTGAGGATGCCAAGCAAAGGGAATCCTGTATTCTATTGGTGGGAATGTAAACTGGTACAGTCACTATGGAAAACAGTATAAAGTTTCCTCAAGAAAATAAAAATAGAACTACCATATTTTCTAGTAACCCTACTTCTTGTTATATATGTAATGGAAATAAAACCACACTTTGAAAAGATGTCAGTACACCCCTGTCTACTACAGCATTACCCTCAATAGTCAAAGTATGGAAACAAATGTCCACCCACAGATGAATGGACAAAGAAAATTTGAGGCATACATACATACATAACAATGGAATATTATTCAGCCCTATAAAAGAAGGAATTTCTGCCATTTGTGACAACATGGGTAAAACTGGAGGGTATTATACTAAGTGAAATAAGTCAGACAGAGAAAGACAAATACTGCATGGTATCAATTATATGTGGAGTTACAAAAAAAAAAAAAGAGTTGAACTCCTAGAAACAGAAAGTAGAATGGTGGGTTGTCAGGGGCTACAGTGCGGGGGAAATTGAAGATGTTGGTAAAAGGGAACAAATTTTCAGTTATAAGATGCATAGGTTCTGAGGTCCTAATGCATAGCATGGTGACTATAGTTAATAACACTGTATTGTATAATTGAAACTAGCTAAGATAGTAGATCTTAAGCATTCTCACCAAATAAAATAAAATAAAATAAAATAAAATAAAATAAAATAAAATAAAATAAAACTATATGAGTTTATGGGTGTGATTGTGGGAATAACTTCACAATGTATACATATATCAAATCTTCACATTGTACACTTTAAATACATTATAATTTTACTTGTCAGTTTTATGTCAAAGCTGAGGGAAAATTTAATGAAACCACAGAAATAAAGGAAAGAAAATTACTTGGTAGCCATAGCACTTGGGATAATGGTATCTCCCATTCTGACTACTCTCTAGGTTTTCAATTCAGTATTTTCCCTAGGTTTAGAAAGGCTATGAGTCAAGAACTCCATGGTTTTGCTCGAAAAGAATCTATAATTGCATATTTAAGACTGCCTAAAGAGAGAGAGAAATTTTAACCTCTTCACAACAGAGGTAAAACAGAAATGTTCACATTTTTCTCTCAGTACTTTCTCTCTGTAGTATTAGCAGCTTAAATAGGGAAACACCAAATTCTCAAATGCATAGCGATGCGAACCTTCTCATGTAATTTTGCTGAATACTTTTGTGCTTCAGACTTGAAATTTAACCATCTCAGTAGAACTTTACTGTTGATTATCTTTTGCTGCCTATGAAAGGTGGCATTTTTTAGCATAATGCCTTTTTATGTGTGTTAATAAAAATTCACTTTATCATTATTTTTTAACTTTGATTTCATTGAGCTCTTTGGGGGTTAATTTGGCCCTTCCACATGCAACACTCCTTGGAGTTCATGGAATAACTTGAGAATTAGGCCTTCGGTTTATTTTTCAAATACTCACTTGAATTGCCTTTGCTTAGTTTCAAAAGGTAGTTCCCCAGATCTCCATTCATGTGTACACTGCACCCTGCCTTTCTCTTTGTAAATTTGGGCAATTCATACCCCCTAGCCTCTCTTTGGTTTCCAGAAGTTCTGGTCTATGAAGCATTGTTGCTTAGCAACAGGTTAAGTAGCTTTCCCTTTCTGTGGCTTACTACAAAAGAGCTGATCAGACCCTCCACACGCTCTTCCTCATCAAGTAACTCCAGATAAAATTTTGTATGTTGTACAACTGATGGACTGTATAATTTTTCTGTCTTTACAACAAGAGAAAAAAGCATGTTTTAAAATCAAATGTTTCTTATTAAAATTTGCCTATTTGCTTCACTTGATTTTAAAACAATCTTTTTTGCTTGAAGAGATTTCTTGAAATAAGCTAAATCTTTTCCCCCCTACATTTGAATCAAATAAATAGACGTGATTTGAAGCTAATCACAAAACCTCCTTCAAAGCATCTTTTCTTACTAAAAGTTTGCTTCATATAAATAATGTTTTGAATAGACTAGTGACAAATGAATCTTCTTATCACTTATACCAAATTTAAATACACAGCAGAAGCCAATTCCAGATTCAAAAATGCAGTACTATGATACTTGGAGAGATCAAGAACTTTGAAAAAATAGCTTTAAGAAATTCTAAAGTTCAGTTCCATTGACCCAGGGAGCAAGGGAGGAGAAGGTACAGTGTGGTCGTTTCTCACTTAGTAGCAAAAGACTCTAATATGTCAGGTTCTTTACTTGCCAAAAAAAAAAAAAAAAAGGTTCTAAAAATCCCTGTTGCTAGGGAAGGAGTTTAAAAAAAAAAAAGAATGCTAAAACCACTTGGGAAAAAGACTTGCTTACCTAATAAGTAAATAAATGGACTCAAGCTCACAGGTTATAAGATTTTTTAAATATTGGACTTTTCATGCTGACCTAGACAGAGTAAGTACACTGCAGCCTAACTCACACTTCATGGTAACTAAAATTTCTGGACAAAATGACGTATCAACTCCCTGTGAACTCTGAAAAGTAAACAACAGCAGGTACTTTGAGGGGTTGGGGGGTCAAAGCCTGAAAAAGTGGCATGTACAGGGGTGAGTTTCTGAGCTTTTTGTTCTCGTAACACTTGCAGAAGCCCCAGGCAGAGAACTCTCCAGTTGGCACATACAACAAAAACTGCAAATGAAGCCCCATCTTTCTGGCCAAAGGACCAGGAAACGAGGTCCCTGTGAGCCAGAGGGATGGCGGGGAAAAATCCCTGTGTGTTCTCTCTCTCTCATAGATACAGATGATATAAACATGGATGGAGATGGAGGCGTAGATACAGCTGTGAGCATGTCTTCCTTCTTTTTCTCCCCCCCAGCCCTGCTTGAGGGAGAGCCCGGCCCTGGTACTATGAAAAGGCAGAATAGGCAACAAAAACTCAAAGAAGTTCCTGCGAGCCAAACGCATGTTCTGGGGAATCCCAGAGAAGAGAGAACTAGAGAAGGGGAGCCCCTAACTCTGCATGTGAACTGGCACAAGTCCTGGCCTCAGGCCTTAGGTACACATTCAGGGACAGATGCAAAGAAGTGAACAAAATCTTTGAAACCTGGACTGTGATGGGAACCATTATCCACAGAGAGAGAGACAGAATTTGCAGTCTGAACCTAACTGGGTTAATTACCTGCTTAAATCAATATTCTTCAGAGGATTTTAACAGCTTGCAGAGTCTCACAACATAATCAAAATGTCCAGGATGCAGTACAAAATTACTGGACACACAAGGAGCCAGAGGCATATGACCTACTCACAAGGGAAAGGTCAATCAGCACACATTCAGACAAAAATGACCCAGATGTTCAATCGTCAGACAAAGATTTGAAAGCAGCCATAATAACCATACTCTTAAGACAAATAGAAAGAAATTCTTGCTAGAGCCATAGAAGCTATCAAAATTCCAGTCGGGAATTTTATAATGGAAAATTATAATTTATGAAATTTAAAAATGTAATGATAGAATAGCAAGATGGAAATAAAAGGACAAAGGATCAGTAAATTGAAGACAGATCAGTTGAAATTAAACAGTATGAGGAACACTGAGAAAAAAGATAAAACAAAATGGAAAGAGCTTCAGGAAGCTGTGGGACAATATCTGAAGGCCTGGTATTTTTGTCATTGGAGTCCCATAAAGAGAAGAAAAACTGACTCAGAAAAAAAAATGTTTTGAAGAAATAATTGCTGAAAACTTAAATTTGGTGAATATAAATTTACAGGTTCAAGAAACTCAGCAAAATCTAACCAAAATGCCCAGTATATCATAATCAAACAGCTGAAAACCAAAGATAAAAAAATCTTGAAAGCAAGAGACAAACAACATTTTCAATACAAGGAACAACCATTTAAATTGTGAATAACCATGTATATCTAATCAAAAATCATGTAAGCCAGAGTGCAGTGAAAAAACCTCTTTAAAGTAGACATAAAAGGGCCATCAAGTCAGAATCCTACATTCAGTGAAAATATTCTTCAAGAATATGGTGGTTCTAAAATATGTCTACAAAGCCATTGTCACCCTCCATTCAAAAGTTGGAGTCAAGTTCCCTGTCTTTTGAGGGTGAGGCAGAATTAGTGATCCATTTCTAATAAATAGAATATAGTGGAAGGGACATTTTACGATTCTAAAATTGCAGTTACCACAGTTTAGTTGATACCAGTACCACAACACCACGGTTCAAATTTCAGTTACCACAGTATATTAACTCTGAGTAATTGCATGAATTACGGACTTGCTACAAACTGTGCCGTTAGCTCCCCATCCACCAATCACTGTTGTAAATAATGTAAGCTACCATGCTCAGTGACCAATGGCCTCACTTCTTGCAGAATCTGTCAGTGACTGGTCACAAGTATAGGTTAGTTCATGCACAGACAGCAGAGCATGTGATTGTGTTGCCTCCTTGTCTCCCAGGAATAAACTCACACGACAGTTTACAAAAATCGATCACTCCAACGATGAAAGTACAGTGAAGAAATGAAAACTGGATACACTAAAAGTAAAATTCAAAACACATATAAATGGTGTCATCAAAGAAAGAGCTGGCTGTGGGGATGTCAACATCGCTGTCATTCTGGACGCCTAGAGGAACTTAGTAAAGATAAATTTATCAAACACATAAGGAAAGTGCTTGTGACAAAAAAAAAAAAAAGATGAAGATGTTTCAGAGGAAGGGGCTCCAGCAAAAGAAACTTGACATTAAAGGAGCTTGGACATATTTCATGATATTAAAAGCACAAAGGAGAAAACGTTGGAAGTTATTCCAAACTAAGGAATATGAGGTTGTCAAATAAGTTATGTGACTTATGAAGAAGACAAGCACTGTTCAAATGACTCAGTACATTTTATAAAGACTAAAACACTTGAATTCTCAGTGTTGCTGTTTTCAATTACAGTGTATAAAATAAACATGAATTTTACTATTTTGCTCATTTCCTTATGCATTTATAACTGGCAGTATGAGTTTTTTAAGGTTTTGATGAAAATTTCTAGAAGTCTTGGAAAATCATAATTTTACTCCTTCATTTTTAAGATCATATGGCACAGTTTCAGCTTGCACAACCATTTTTATTACTCTATTCTGCCGGGCAGAGCCAGAAACCATCTGTTTTATGTTGGGAGACTCAATGTGCTAAAATTCTAAACAATTATCTGGAGGTTGTTGATTTTTTTTGTTTCAGCAGGCAATCACCCAGGTTAACTTCAGAATGAAAAATCCCTTGCCCTCTGTTAGCAGTGGTTCCAATGTCAATTCATTTTCAAAGTGTTGCTGTGCAGCTCTGTGCTGAGCTCACACATCCATCTGCTCATACACAGACTTTCCAGGTCTCCTCTCTCCAAGATGTCTCCCAGACTCTGGCTCCTGGGGGCCCCTCTTACTGGTGCTCTGGCTAGAAAGATGAGATTTTTCTTTGAGTGTTACCTGCCAACATGCCCCATGATTTCATCAAAAGGAACTGCCCTTTGGCAAACAGAGGAGAGAAAACGGAGAAAATAATAAACATAGATTCCTTCCACATTCTTCAGACTGCAGAGTCGCTCCTTCCTGCCTCCCTGGCTGGAAGGACAGGTTTTCTCTTAGGGTTGAATTGACCGCTACCTCATTGACCTCTGCGGTACTTCTCTCCATGATGAGGGTCAAATTGTGGTCAAGACTGACAGATAAAAAAATTAGAAAGAAATGCCAAAACCAAAACGAGGATTACTGTCACACTCTCTGGCTTGCAAGGGCGCCATTACCACACCTTTTAGAGAAAGTTCCAGACTATTTTCCCATCAGCAGTGTGAGAATTCCAGTTCCGTTGTATCTTCTTCAGCACTTAGTAATAGGCATTTTAATTTTAGCCATTCGAATAGGTGTGTAGTGGGATCTCGTTGTGTTTTTTTTTTAAGCTTATTGAGACACAATTCACATACAGTTCATCCATTTAAGTGTACAATTCAATGGTTTTTGGCATATTACAACATTATTTTTTTAAATTTTGGTAAAATATATATCACATAAAATTTCCCATTTAACCACTTTTAAATTTAATAATTTTCACTAAGAGTTTTCTTCTAAGAGTTTTATAGTTTCAGTTTTTAAGTTTAGGTCTTTGATCCATTTTGAATTAATTTTTGTAAATGATATGAGGCAAGGGTCCAACTTAGTTCTTTTGCATGTGGATATTCAGTTTTCCCAGCACCACCTGTTGAAAAGACTGTCCCTTACCCATTGAATGGTCTTGGCACTCTTATCAAAAATCAATTGTCTGTCTGTGTCAGATTTTATTTCTGGGTTTTCTATTCTATTTCATTGGTCCATATGTCCATGCTTATGTCAGTGCCACACTGTTTTGATTATTATAGCTCTGAAGTAAGTTGTGAAACTGAGAAGTATGAATCCGTGGACTCTGTTCTTCTTTTTCAAAACTGATAATGTCTATTTGGGATTCTGTGAGATTCCATTTGAATTTTAGAATGGCTTTTCCATTTCTGTGAAAATTGTTGTTGAAATTTTGGTACATATTGCACTGAATCTCTAAATACCTTTTTGTAGTACTATCTTCTTAATAATACTAAATCTTCCAATCCATGAACAAGGCATGTCTTCCCATGCATTTAAGTTTCTGTAATTTCTTTCTTTCTTTCTTTTTATTGAGGCATAGTCAGTTTACAATATTTTGTCAATTTCTAGCATACAGCACAATTCTTCAGTTGTACATGAATATACATATATTCATTTTCATGTTCTTTTTCACCATAAGCTACTACAAGATATTAAATAAATTTTCCTGTGCTATACAGTATAAACTTATTTATCTAGTTTATATATACCAGTCAGTATCTGCAAGTCTCGAACTCCCAGTTTACCCCTTCCCATCCTCCTCTCCCCTCTCTATGTCTGTGAGTCTGTTTCTGTTTTATATATAAGTTCATTTGTCTTTTTAATCCCAGATTCCACATATGAGTGATACCATATGGTATTTTTCTTTCTCTTTCTGGCTTATTTCATTTAGAACAACATTCTCCAGGGCCATCCATGTTGCTGCAAATGGCATTATTTTATCATTTTTGAGTAGTATTCTATTGTATAAATACACCACAACTTTATCCAGTCATCTGTCAATGGACATCTAGGCTGTTTCATGTCTTGGCTATTGTAAATAGTGGTGTTATGAATATTGGGGTGCAGGTGTCTTTTTGAATTAGGATTCCCTCTGGATATATGCCCAGGAGTGGGATTACTGGGTCATATGGTAAGTCTATTTTCAGTCTTTTAAGGAATCACCATACTGTTTTCCACAGTGGCTGCAACAAACTGCATTCACAACAATAGTGTAGAAGGGTTCCCTTTTCTCCACAGCCTCTCCAGCATTTATCATTTATGGACTTTTGAATGATGGTCATTCTGACTGGTGTGAGGTTTGTCAACTTTGTTTACTGTTTCAAAAAAAACAGCTCTTGGTTTGATTGATTTTTTTCTATTCTTTTTAAAATCTCTATTTTATTTATTTCCTCCCTGATTTTTATTATTACCTTCCTTCTGCTGACTTCGGTTTGTTTGCTCTTCTTTTTCTAATTCTTTTAGCTGGTAGGTTAGATTGTTTATTTGAGATTGATCTTTTTTTTTTTTTTTGAGGAAGACCTGTATCACTATAAACTTCCCTGTTAGCACTGCCTTTCCTGCATCCCATAGATTCTGTGTGGTTGTGTTTTCATTATCATTTGTCTCAAAGTATTTTTTAATTTCTTCTTTGATTTCATCATTGACCCATTGATTTTTTTAGTAGCATGTTATTTAAGCTCCATGCTGTGATTTTTTTTTTCTCCTTTGTTTTTCTGTCATTGATTTCTAGTTTCATGCCATTGTGGTCAGAAAAGATGCTTGAAATAATGTCTATCTTCTTAAATTTGTTGAGGCTTCTTTTGTGCATGAGTACATGATCTATCCCAGAAAATCTCCCATGTGCACTTGGAAAGAATGTCTATTCTATTTTGGGGGAATGAAATGTTCTGAAAATATCAACCAAGTCTAATTGTTCTACTGTATCATTTAATTTCTCTGTTGCCATGTTAATTTTCTGTCTGAAAGATCTGTGCAGTGATGTTAATGGGGTGTTAAAGTCTCCTACAATGATTGTATTCCTATCAATTTCTCCCTTCGTATCTGTTAGTATTTTCTTTATGTATTTAGGTGCTCCTATATTGGGTGCATATATGTTAATGAGTGTAATATCCTCATCATGCATTTCTTCTTTAATCATTATATAATGTATTTCTTTATGGCCTTTCTTTTAAAGTCTATTTTGTCTGAAATCAGTATTGCTACTCCTGTTTTTTGTTGTTTCCATTTGCTGGAACATCTTTTCCCATCCTCTCACTGTCAATCAATGTGAGTCCTTCTACCTAAAGTGGGTCTCTTGTATGCAGCATATTGTAGGTTCTTGTTTTCTTATCCAGTCTGCCGCTCTATGTCTTTTGATTGGAGCATTTGGTACATTGCCATTTACTGTAATTATTGATAGATGTGTGTTTTTTGCCATTTTGAACTTAGTTTTGCAGTTGGTTTGGTATTTCCTCTTTGTTCTTTTCTTTTTCTCTTTGTGGTTTGATAATTTTCCTTTGTATTATCTTGGTTTCTTTTTAGTTTTTCTGACTCTATTGTAAGCTTTTGGCTTGTGGTTACACTGTTTTGTGTGTACATTAACCCATAACTATATCTGTTTTAAACAGATAGTAATATAAGCTCAAACCCATCCTAGCAAGAAAAAAAAAACCCTCTATATTTTCTTGCTTCCCTCTCCCACCCTTAATGATTTAGATTTTCTCTCTTACAATTTAATGTTTATTCTGCTGTAATTCACTGTAGTTATTGCCTTTCCAATTATGGTTTTCTCCTTTCTGTAGCATTCTGCTTCTTTTCTAGGTAGGGTAGACCAGTCAATATTTCTTTTAGCAATGGTTAGTGTTGTTAAATTCTTTTAGTTTTTGCTTGTCTGTGAAGTTCTTTGTCTCTCCTTCTATTCTAAAGGATTTCCTTCTGGATAAAGTATCCTAGGTTGCATCTGTTTTTCATTCAGGACTTTGAATATATCTTGCCACTCCCTTCTGGCCTGTCGTGTTAGTGTAAAGAAATCAGCTGAAAGCCTTATGTGGGTTCCCTTGTAATTAACTCTTTGTTTCCCTCTTGCATCCTGATTATAATATGTCTTGGTGTGGGTCTGTTTGGGTTCTTCTTGTTTGGGATCCTCTGTGCTTCCTGTTCTTGTATATGATTTCTTTTTTAGGTTTGGGAAGTTTTCAGTCATGATTTCTTCAAATACTTTTTCAATCCCATTTGCCCTTTCTTCTTCTTCTGGGACCCCCATTTTGCTTAGGTTGGCATGCTTTATATTATCTCATAGGTCCCATAATCATTGGTTTTTATTTGTTTTTCTTTCAGCTGTTCTGATTGGGTGATTTCTATTGTTCTGTCTTCTAGGTCACTTATTTGTTCCCCTGCATTATCTAGCCTACTTTTTACAGCCTTTAGCTCAGCTTTTATCTCAGCAAATGAGTTTTCCAATTTTAATTGGCTCCTCTTTATGATTTCAATTTCCTTTTTGATATATTCTCTGTCTCTAAACACAGTCTCTTTTAGTTCCTTCAATACTTTGATCACTCCTTTTTTGAAATCATGATCTAGTAGACTATCAATGTCTATTTCATTGATCATTCTTTGTGACTTTTCCAGTTTTACTTATGTTATTGATTTCTAACTTCATCCAGTTTTGGTCAGAGAAGACACTTTGTATGATATTCACCTTTTAAGATCTACTGAGACTTAATTTATGGCCTAACATATGGTCTGTCCTGGAAAATGTCCCATGTGCACTTGAGAAAAATGGGTATGTTGTTGTTGTTGGGTGGAGTGTTTTGTATATGTCTGTGAGATATAGTTGGTTTTCTGTACTATTTTAGTCCTGTCTTTTCTTATTTATCTTCTGTCTGGTCATTCTGTCAGGTATTGTAATTTTTTGATTTAATGTCTATTTTGTCTGATATTAGTATAACTACTCAGGCTCTCTTTTGGTTACTATTTGTATGGAATATTTTTTTCCATTCTCTCACTTTCAATCTGTTTGTGTCTTTGGATCTCAAATGAGTCTTTTGTAGACAGTACATAGCTGATCATGTGTTTCTATCCATTATGCCAATCTCTATCTTTTGACTGAAGAGTTTAATCAATTTACATTTAAAGTAATTACTGATAAGGAGAAACTTATTTCTGTCATTGCTCTATTTGTTTTCTATATGCCCTATAGTCTTTTTTTTTTTCCTTTGGGCCATCATTTCTTGCATTCTTGCCTTCTTTTATGTTTAGTTGAATTTTCTGTAGCAAAACACTTAAATTCTTTCTCAATTTCTTTTTCAGTATATCCTATAGCTATTTTCTTTGTAGTTACCATGAGGATTACATTTAACATCCTGAAGTAGTAACATTCTAATTTGAAATTATAATGAAAGTATTTGTAACTTCAACAACATACAAAATGTTTGTTCCTTTACAGCTTCATTTTGCCCCTTTTTAGTTGTTGATGTCATAAAATTACCTCTTTGTACATTGTGTGTCCAAAACATAAACTAATAATTCTTTTAAATGCATTAGTTGGGGGTTGCAAACCAACGTTACTGTAACACTAGCTTTTATATTATTTTTTTTCTTTTTAAATGTACTAGTCTCTTGAATCATGTGGAAAACAAAAAGTATGATTACAAATCATTTCTGCAATAATACTAGCTTTTAAAATTGCATGTGAAATCTCTATTTTTCTATACAATTCTGAAGTACTGTCAAATGTCCTTTCATTTTACTTTGCAGGACTCCTTTGAGCATTTCTTGCAGTGTAGGTCTAGTGGCCAAGAACACCCTCAGCTTTTGTTTATCTGGGAATATCTTGTTTTCTCCCACAGTTTTGCTGGATATAGGATTCTTGATTTATGGTTGTTTTCTTTAGCACTTTGAATATATTGTCCCAATGTCTTCTGGCCTCTAAAGTTTCTAATAAGAAATTTGTACTTGTTGAAAATCCCTTATATATAATTATTTGCTTCTCTTTAGCTGCTTTCAAGACCCACTCTTTGTCTTTTAAAAGTTTGATTTTGTGTCTCAGTGTAGGTCTCTTTGAGTTCATCTTATTTGGAGTCTGTTGAGCTTCTTGGAAGTTTATATTTATGTCTTTCATCAAATTCAGGAAGTTTTCAGTCATTATTTCTTCAATGTTCTTTCTGTAACTTTCTTTCTCTCTTCTCTGTCTGGGTCTCCCATGATGAGTAGGTTGGTATGTTTTATGGTGTCTCACAGTTTCCTTAGGTTCCATTTCTTTTCTCCATTTTTTTTTCTTTCTGTTCTTCAGCCTGAATAATTTCCATTGCTTTATCTTCAAGTTCACTGATTACTTTTTCTGCCTGGTTAAATGCCTTTGAGTCCCTCTAGTGAATTTTTCATTTCAGTTATAGTTATTGGAATTTTCAGCTCCAGAAGTTCTTTTGGTTGGTCCCCACCCCCCCATTTTGTTTACACTTCGTTTTCTTGACTTTCTGCACATTTTTCTATAGTTCTCTGAGCATCTTAGGACATTCATTTTAAAGTCTTTGTTTAACATATATTCCATTAGGTCTATTTTAGGGATAGCTTCTGTTGAATTGTATTTTTCATTTGAATAGGCTCTACTTTCCTAATTCTTTGTATGCTTTGTGTGAGTTTTTGTTGAATGAACACTAGATTTTTGCATCTAATAGTATGATATCTCTGGAAGTCAGATTCTCTCCATTCCCCAGGGTTTGATGTTTTTGTTATTTTTTAAAAATTGTTGTAGGCTATCTCTGGGCCAAGAATCATCCTAAGGTGTAAAGATAATGTCTTCTTAGGTCTTTTCTGAATGTTTCTTTGAGCACATTTACTCACTTTATAATTTCCTCCATTATTGCAGTTGTTTTTGAATGTCTGAGTCTTTAATGTCTGGCTCCCCCCCACCCCCAAAAAGCAATGGCATGGGGTGGTGAGGGTAGGTGCAGCAACAATGGCTGCCAGCCTCTTTCCCTGCACCTCTGTGATCAGAAGCAGCAATCAGTGACCAGAACTCAGATCCCCAATATTTGGAGAACGGGGTCCTTTTTGCCTACCCTGGTTCCTGCAAGTTGAGTGCAAGCTGCTAAGTTTCTGCCATGTGGCTGGAGGTGGGGATGTGTAGCCGCTGCTACTGTCAACTAAGAGCTGAAATTGACTAAAGTTAACCAAAATTTACCATCTAAGCTTCCTGGAAGTTGTAAGCCTTCAACAGACTGCAGAGTTCCAAAACAACTACATCAGACAGATCTTGCCAGTGTCATTGTTGTTTGGGTGGGAGACAGATTTCTGGTGCTTCCAACTCCACCATCTTCCCAAAACCCCTGTCTAAAGTTAATTTTATCTCACTACTAAGGGAAGTCCCTTCTTAGTACCCTCCCTGATGACTTTTGAGTGATGCGATTTCCCAATCTGTTGAGAACAGGCACTACTTCTGCCTTATGTGAATTTCAGGCACTGTAACCTCTCATCCTTCCCATTGGCCTTTTCCTGTGCCTTGGATAGCTTGCTCACATGTATTCACTAATTGAGTCTCAGCTGAATATTTGAGGAGGGATTTCTGCAAATCGCTGAAGTCCTCTATCAGTAGTACATCATTCCTTTCTTCAGTACTCTGCCCTGTGAATTCCAGCCACCTTGCCCAACACAGATAACCAGTCCCATTCCCCTCAACTTGGGGAAGCTTCCAGGCTCCATGGGCTCCCTTCTTCACATTATGGCTTGAAAACTTTCACCGGCCAGTGGGTTTGGTCAATTGTAGAGCTCACATACTTTGTTTTCCATCTCTCAAGCATGTCTGTCCTTTGTTGACTCATGTTCAGTGTCTTCAGGACCACTGTTTCACACATGTTGTCTGGGTTGCTTTGGTTGCTGTTACTGTATCAGGTGGGAGGGTAATCAGTCCCCGTTACTTCATCTTGGCTAAAAGCGAAAGTTTGAAGCTCCAATTTAAAATTAATTTCTTCCTTATACGATCTCTTGGGATATATTCTCTAATCTCCCCATTGGTACTAATCGATACCTTTCTCGGTAATTAATGTTATATATGCAATTATTTTGTTTTTTATTAGTGGTCTGTGAGCTTGTGATAAATCTGAGTCACAATACGTACTTTACAAATATGAAAAATATAAATGCTTAATAAGCATCTACTTAATGGATTAAACTATTAAATATTAACCTTATTTGGCATAGGATTTCTAGACTTGTAGGTCATGGAAATGTCATGGTGTATGTCACTAGCTGCAAGAAGTTCCATAATATTTCTTATGAGAACTTTTGTGATAAGATATATTGATTTCTTAGTGTAATTAAGTGAACTTGCAGTGAGTTAAATAAATGCAAAAAAAGACAAATGGACCAAATTAAAACAGGACATGTTCTTTAGACAAACCACCAGTGATTCAGTACACAGTCAGTGGCTTACAATTTAGAAGGCATGGCTTTATAGTGCCTAGATACTTTAAGGACAGGGGACAGGTATAGGAAGGTTCCTATCATATATGCCATGAACATACGTCTGTTTTGGACAATCAGCATTCCTTTTCCCTTCCTGAAGGCACCCAGATATCTTTCTTAGAAGTTTCACACATGTTGGTGAAATGGCCAGTCCAGGTACTTGCTTCCCCATATTAACACCTAAGGAGATACTTTCTTTTCACTGTCAGGTTGGAGACAAATTACATTAAACATAATCTAATATGGGACTAGACTGATGAAATTGCTCAATTCTACAGGAATTAAGATCTTTTGATACAGTAGCCACTAGCCACATGCAGCTATTTAAATTAATTAAAATTAAATACAAATTTAAATTTAGTTCCTCAGTTGTCTACATCAAGTGCTCAGAAGCCACCTATGGCTACTGGCTACATGTTAGATAGTAGAGTTAATTTTTCCCTCATTGCAGAAAGTTCTATTGAACAGTGCAACTCAAGAAAAAAAATGTTAAAAGACTGAGCTTATAATCTTTTCTTCTTTTAGTGACATGGAAATTTTTATTTTAAAATATTATAATTATAGTGCTTCCTGGTTTGACAAAACTGGAGGTATCTGTTATAAGACAGACTAACAGGCAATGTCACGACTATGCTGAACCCTTCTTCCAGGTTGCACTGATGTGGAAGATGCACGCTTCAGGCCCCAGCCCTCCATCCTGGGCCAGTGCTGCCTGCACCACCCACCTGGGACCCGGAGGGAGTGAGGGATGGAGAGGAGACAGTGGTGAGGAGGAGAGAAGGAGCCCTTTCTTGCTTTCAGCTCTTTCCCAGGCTCAGGCTACTGCTCCACCCTGAGGGCATCTGCATTTACGACAGAACTTTCTCCCAGCCTTCCAGAGACACCTGCATTCTTGTAGTTGTGGGAAGGCAAGCCTGACCTCTTCCTTTGCCAGCACAGACTGTGCAGGGAGCCTCAGCTCTGTTTCCAGAGAATGACTGTGTGCTCCCACCTGTCTGAGGCCCTAGACTCTCCCTGGAGGTCAGGTTCATGTGTTCCAGCCTTGTCAGGCCTGGGTGCTTTTCATATTTTGGTGTGAGAGAACTGCTCCTTCCAGAAACATTGTTATCATATTTTCTAAATGCAATAGACCATTTCATAGTAACTAGCCTCTAAATAATTAAATCTTAGAGTGATTTTGTACTTCTGAATAGAAATTCCTGATTTAAATTTTTTTTCATTTGATTTACATCGTATTTAAAAATAAAATTTAGTTTCCAAAAAAAATGGAAGATTCCATCAGGCAGTACTTAAGGGACAACTCTAAAGTTCTAGCCAAATGAGAGAATATGTCCCAACTAAGAACCGTCTCCCAAACTACCCCTGTGGATGTGATCCATCAGTCCTCAGCAGCTCCCAGGGGCGAGGATAGGAGTCAAGGCCAACTTTGACGCATGAGTCTCTGTGTCATTAAGAACCAACGTGGGGAGGAAGAGGACCTGGATGCCCAGGAAGTGCTGGAAAAGCCTCTGTGCATTTCCACAGGTGGTGGAGAAGGAACACAGTCCTTTGCAGACTTTAGAAAGAATGGGCACCAAAGAGCCCCCGACTGCCTTTGATAGGGAAGGGAAAATTACAGTGCTCAAAGGGAGCAGAAACCCTTCGGCTGAGATGGTAACCAATTGATTATATAAAATGTCTGTCAGCTAGGCATTTGGGAACTCCCTCTAGTCTTGAAGAGTGCTAGAAATTTGCATTTATAGAAGTTCGTTTATACTTTCCCATTGACTTACAATTTAAAACTATGACGCATACTAGTTTTAAAAAATTATGGTTGAAAGAGAAAACAAATTCACACTTCTGAAGAGAACAGGACTTTTTGCATTCTTTTTTACTGAAGTATGGTCAGTTTACAATGTTGTGCCAATTTCTGATGTACAGCATGATGTTTCAGTCATACATATATTCGTTTTCATATTCTTTTTCATTATAGTTTACTACAAGATATTGAATACAGTTTCCTGTGCTATGCAGTAGACACTTGTTTATCTGTTTTAGATAGAGTAGTTAATATCTGCAAATCTCAAACTCCCAGTTTATCCCTTCCCACCTCTTTCACCCCCTGGTAACCATAAGTTTGGAGAATAGGACTTTTAATCTACGTAACTAAAGACAAAAAGCAGTTTCTAATTTTCCAGAATACCAAAACAAAACAAAACAGCAACAAAGTCCTTAGACTATAGAGATACCTGTGTGCTCTTCCAGGTAATTTTAGTTGACAATCAATTAACAGATTAGAGCCTAGTGCTAGGTAAACATTACATGTTCAAATCCCAAACAGAGATTAATTTGCCCTCTTCCAGGGTCACAGATTGCACGCTTAGCTCTAGCCTGCTGTTCTCCTAATATATGCCCTAATTATGCTGATGGTTAATGTGAGTCTCTATCACCTTACTTGAAACACTGAAAACTTAACCTTTTATTGCTGGTGGATAGAATATTAAGTAAAGGTATCAATCTGTTATAAAACACTTGAGTTTGGGGAAAAGAATAGTGTAAATAAGGCTGGCAATATTTTCCTACTTTGAGCTGTAGATGAATTGATCAAAAATTGGTTGAAATGTGAAAGAGCTGAAAATAAGTATTCTGTCATTGGTTTTCCACACACTGGTGATTTTTGTACACCATGGGCTCACTCTCTTTGTCTATTAATCATAATTTTTTCCTGAAATTTCTTTTTGTGATTTCTATAAAGCATCGGCCCATGTCCTTTTTAGCATTTCTGTAAATTTTTCAGGTTTTTTTTTCTTGCATGTGTGGCAATCTCTTAGTGAAATTAAAAGTTTTCTCATATGTTGTAAGTGAATTGCCCTGAGATAAAGGTAGTTGGAAATATAAGTCCACAACCATTAGCTATCATATATTGTGAAACCACAAAGATATAATTTTTTAGTAAACTGTAAATATGGATGTTTGATCTCACCTTGATATTTAAAAAATTTAACTTCAACCAACCGCTGAATTTGAGCTGAGGATACAGGTTATACAAAATACTTGTCGGCCAAATCTTTTGCCAGCCACTAATAATGTTACTCAAAAACAAGAAAATTAATTTTTTAAAATGTGAACACAGAGTTACACAGGGAAAGTAGGCATAACTTTTATGTTTTATACTTACGAAAATGAATTTAAGATAACCGGTCCATGTTCTCAAGGATAAAGTCTATACAATTAGAGTACATGGAAGTAATAGTTACAAAAGTCAACATTTATCGAGCATTTGCTGGGTGGTAAGCAAATTATCTCATTTAATCCTTATAACAATCTGGGAAGTAAAAATTATTAATATCCTCATTGTGCAGATGATCGAAACCAAGGTTTAAAAAGTTTAAGTAAGTTTTGCAAGGGCACAGAGGTAGGAACACACAGATTTAAATCCTTGGTGCATCTTCTGGAAGGACGTCCTTTCCAGACCCTTAGTCGTCTCCACTAAGCTTAAGGTGAAAACAAATTTATTCTCAGAACTCCAGACATTAAAGCATTTAAAATATTAAAAGCAAGCACATTGAAAAGAACAACAGTGCATTGGAAAAGTAAATATGGAACGCAATGCTATCAGTTAAATTACAATGAGTAGTAGTTTTAAAACTACTACTAATCTTTGTGAACCAGCAGTGGATTATAGAAGGAAATTTGGATATTTGGGAGCGTTACTATTTAACGTGGCTTTACATGGCTAACTGTGTTTTTACATAACATAATCCTGGCCTCATTACTAATTTTTGTGCATGGGTAAGTGGCTTAATTTGCCATGGTCTGTTCTTTAAAAATTAAACAAACTCATCAAAATAACAAAGAGTATTTTACTTATGTATGTATCATACTGGCCTATACTTGAGGTGAAGTTATCAGAAATGAGAAAATGCACCTTGCCTTTTCAGGGACAGAGAGTATGGGGGCTTCTTGGAGCCCACATGGGTACAGGCTCCACTTGCTTTGCACCTGCTGTCTGGGCCTGCTCTACTACAGAGGTTTCTCCAGAAAAAAAAAAAAAAAAAAAGACAGGAGGGGTGGAGGTAAGTAAAAACACCACTCCCAAACGCCTCAAGAGTTCTGAGTTTATAAATGCTTCATTCTGCAAGACATTAATCTGTTTAAAAATTTTTTATTGAAGCGTAACATACCTAACAATATTAACTTCATTTAAAAACGCAGTCACTGAAGAGCTCCCAGACAGAAGTCATAAGAGGACCTCCTTTCAGAAGACGCACCAAGGATTTAAATCAGTTTCCTTAGGAGGGGATGCACCCCAGCAGAAAAGCGTTAGGGAAGATGGCCATTTCACATTTGGAACTAAATAGAAAGGAGGCATTTCACATGCTAACAGATCTATTGTTTTTAAAGTCTCTTCAGTGATTATCTGACACTAAGGCTACTTGTAAACTACATTATAAAGTGTCCCTCATTTCAGTGTCTGGGCCGTGAAGTTTGTTACTGGTGTGAAAATGATAAAGGGGAGCCTCAGGCTCCGTCAGGCAGTTGACACCACTTTGGGCTCAGAATTAGAACTACCTGTAGGGAACCCTGCTCCCTAAAAGGGAGCGCCAGTGAGGGTCTCCGCTCACACCGCTGCCCTATTTCTCCCAGAACTATAAGCACAGGGGTAGCGGGGTCAATCTGCCGCCTTTCCACCTTCCTCAGAATCAGGACACCACGCCTTGTGAAAAACAAGTCTGGAGAGTTAATTCCTAAGTTAATTAAGATACCCACGCGATTAAGGCTGAGAGAGCAGGCGATCACTTCTCAAACTTGGTAACTAGACCTGGGGACACAGCGCAGCGACTGACTCCTTTCTCCATTGGGGACAGTGGCGTCTGCCCGCTCCTCCCCCCCAGATGCACCCCGACTTCCAGGTCCTGATCAGCCTGCCCACCTTCCCCGTGCAGCCACCCCAGCCCGGGCACTGACTCCATCTTGGCGCGACTGGCTCCCCGGGACGGGACGTCTTTGGGGTGACCGGACCCCAGGGATTAGGCTTCCTCGGGTGACCAGCTCTGAAGGGACCAGACGCGCCTCCTTTGAGACCCCGAAGTGTGATGAGGCATTCTGAGGTGACTGGCTCCGGGACACGAGGCCTCCTTGGAATGACCGGTCCCAGGAACGAAGATGGGGCTTCCTTAGGGTGACCAGCGACGGGACGGGGCCTCCGCAGGGTGACCGGCTCCCAGGCGGGGACTAAGACAGGGCCGCCTCGCCGGCTTCCGGGCAGAAGACCGCCTCGGGGTGACCAGATCCCGGGAACCGGGATGGGGCCTCGTCCGGTGACCGGCTCCGGGGGACCGGGAAGGGAATGGGATGAGGCTGCTGCCACGAGATCCCCTGGGAGCTCGCGCAGCCCCAGAGGCGCCGCCTGGGCCCGGGCTCCCCATCCCCTGGCCTGGGCCTCGGGGCCCCTCGCCGGCTTGCCTTCCTCGGCCTGGGACTGTGGCTCCGGGCCGGGGGTCCCGGGCCTCCGCGTACCGGCCCCTCAGCCCGCGGCACCGCCTCTTCCGCCCCTTCCGCCGGCCCGCGTACGTCAGCTGGCGCCGCCCCGCCCCGCCGCCGCCCGCCCGCGCGAGGCCGCCTTAGCCTGGCCTGGGCCTGGAGCGGCGCACGGCGCAGGTCCCTCCCCGCCATGGCCCTGGGAGGCGGCAGCACATGGCGGCCGCAGCGGCCATGAGCGCGCCCGCGGCCCGGCCCGGCCCCCCCTAGAGCCCGCCGCCCCGGCCCCGGCCCGCGCCACGGCCCCGCCGCCCCCGGCCCCGCCGCCCCGCCGCCCCGCGCCCGCCACCGCCGCCGCCGCCATGGGCGTGCAGGGCTTCCAGGACTACATCGAGAAGCACTGCCCGAGCGCCGTGGTGCCGGTGGAGCTGCAGAAGCTGGCCCGGGGCAGCCTGGTGGGCGGCGGGCGGCAGCGGCCCCCGCACACGCCGCTGCGCCTGCTGGTGGACGCCGACAACTGCCTGCACCGCCTCTACGGCGGCTTCTACACCGACTGGGTGAGCGGCGGCCAGTGGAACCACATGCTCGGCTACCTGGCCGCGCTAGCCAAGGCCTGCTTCGGCGGCAACATCGAGCTCTTCGTCTTCTTCAACGGCGCGCTCGAGAAAGCGCGGCTGCACGAGTGGGTCAAGCGGCAGGGCAACGAGCGCCAGACGGCGCAGCAGATCGTCAGCCATGTCCAGAACAAGGGCACCCCGCCGCCCAAGGTCTGGTTCCTGCCACCAGTCTGCATGGCGCACTGCATCCGCCTGGCGCTCATCCGCTTCCACGTCAAGGTGCGGCCCGCCGGGCGGGCGGGCTGGCCGCGGTCGGCGTGGGCCGGGGGGCCGGGGGGCCGGGGGCGGGGTTGGGCCCGGGGCGGGGCGGGGGTCTGCGTGGGCGTGGGCCGGGTAGCTCGAATTCAGGCTGAGGGTGGGCTACGATCTGGAGTCTGCGGGGCCAGGGACGGAGAGGGCCAGGGGTCTGGGGTCTGGGCCTGGGTCCGGGTCTGGGGTCTGAGCAGGCCGGGATCTGGAGTTGGAGTTGGCCGGGGTCCGGGTAGGGATGTGGGCCCGGGGGCCCAGGCGCCTCTCTGCTCCGGGTCTGTGTGACCTGCTGCAAGATGGACGCGCGGCCTGAAGCCCGGCCGGCAGCTACGAGTTTCCCGGGGTCTGGAGACCTCGGCTGCCCCAGTCCGTGCGAGAAGCTTAGGACCAGCTGGATAGCTGCAGGCTTGGAGGGTAAAGTGCCATCCTCCCTGAGATGCCTGCTTGAAGCTGGCAGATTACTAACCTGAACTTTTATGAGACACTCGTTTTCGAATTCAGTAGGGCTTGAACAGCAACAGGTTTTTGTTCTGTTTGTTTTTTTTTGGGTTTTTTTTTTGTGGGAGCAAGTGGGCCAGATATCAACAGGAAGGGGTCCCCAGTCAGTAAGGTCTGCCTACTGCTGTCACCCCGACTCACCTGGGGGCAGTGAGCCCGGGCAAGGCCGGCGGAGTTGGCCTCTTGAGAACGCAGGACTGGGTCCAGGTTCTCTGTAAGATGATAGTTTTAGAGAAATTGTCTGACTTTTTTTGTGTCTTATATTTCAAAGACTCAGAATTTGTCAGTTCTGTGACTTATGAGTCTGTGTGAAAAAGTGGTTCTGTGTATCTGATGTGAGAAGAGTTCAGAGTCAGGGCAAAGAGAATGTGAATCAGAGTTTCCGGGATTTCTTTCTTTCTGCACAGTGAGGACTTGGCCACTTTGGGCTGTGCACTCAGGTAATCAGAGCTTTGACTGCCCGGCACTGTGCTGTCCCTTTGGCCAAGGCGTGTTCCACCACCCTGCAGCCGAGGCAGAGATAACATGCAAATCCGTGACCCTTGACTTAAGTTTTGAGTGCTTCCTTTTTCACTGTTCTTTTAACATTTTTAGGAGGGGGCTGTTTGGGTTTTCTGGCTTTCGCCACTCTGCCTTCCAGCATGTTTGTCATTCCTTTATTTCTGCTTGCAACTGTGCTTGATCCCAAAGTTTGTGAAATTCAAACTTCCTGACTGCTCTGCCTGCCTGTGCTGAGATGGTGGTGGTTAAGCCGAAAGTGATAGCGGAAGTCCCACCCCGATCCTGTTGCAATTGGTGACAGGGTTTCTAAGTCTGCGGGTCGAGGCTGCTGGAAGAGCGGCGATTGGTCTGTGAGTATGGCAAAGACCTGGCCTGCGTCCCCGGAGAAGTTCGGGTGAGAGCTAGGGACTGCTGCTGGCATTTTCTGCCGTGGAGCCTGGGCTCTTAGAGAAATAAGGCAGTGCCAGCTGCCAGATGTGCTCCACCTCCAGAAGATGCCTTCAGGAGTGTTAACAGTTTTATCTTGTTCAGAGATGATGGAAAAGAGAATGAGCTTTCTGGTCAAGTGGCTTTCAAATAAACCTTACTGAGGATTAGAGTCAGTGTGCATACACGGTCTCTGTATCGTTTTGAAAGAACTGCTGCTGAATTCTTTTTTGGTTGTGAAATTTCTTAATATTTATCTTTGCGCCCCTGTGAATGTCTCATTTACCTACTTAGGTCCTCAGAATCTTAAACCAGTGTCTGAGTAAGTGTTTGGAAACTAGATTTAAGATCATTTCTTCCACTTAGGTTTCTAGACACAAGATAATTTTGTCTATAATTAGTTTGCTTTAGAGAAGCTTTTAACTCCTGACGTAGAATCACAGTATAGGGTTAATTGTACAGATTAATACAGTGATGACTCAGTTCCCTGGTGGACAAATACCTGGCAGCCTCACCTTTTTGGAAAACACCTAAGAAATTTAGCTGCTAAAAGTTTCTCAGCAGTCAAATGAGAGGTCAGGAAGTTTTAATACAGTGACCCAAAAAGTAAAAAAAAGCTTTCTGTTTCCTCATTGAAGAATCAAGTTCTCTCCCTTGTAGACTGCCCTTTCCTTTTCAGATGTAGTTCTGATAAGCTTAGTTATCTGTTTCTAAACTCAGCTTGAGAAAAGGGTGCAGAGGAAAGTCTGCCAGAGACAGGAGCACCATTAATAGCAAGAAGTGACACTTCACAAGGGAGAAGATAGAAAAAGCTATAAAAAGCACACATAATTCTGGGGCTTCTTTAGAAAAGGGAAAACAACCCTGTGTACTTCAGTAACCCCTGAGGGTGTGTATGGTTTATTCTGTAAGGATGATTTAAAGCCAGAAAAATTTATGGTCAGCATTCTTTAAGGGAGTGAAGCAGTATGAACTGTTTTTAAAAGATGGCCATATTTAAAACGGTTATGGGAAGTAAAACCAGGATGGCATATCATTGCACACTTCTTAGAATGGCTCAAATAAACAGTATTGGCAAAACCAAGTCCTGGCAAGAATGCTGAGCAACTGGGATTGTCCCACATGGCTGGTGGGAATGCAAGATGGCACGCCACTGTGGAAAACAGCTCCTTGGTTTCCTATAAAGATCTCTTTACCATGTGATCCACCAGTTGTACTCCTGGGTATTTTCCTAATGAAGCTGTTGTTCACACAAATACCGTACATGAATGTTCATAGCAGTTTTATGCATAACAGCCCAAACTGGAAACAACCAAAATATCCTTTACTGGGTAAATAGGTACACTGTGGTACCTCCGTACCACTAAGCCATAAAAAGGGAGATGCTACTGATGCATGAAACAACTTGCTTGAGTCTTTACAGCTTTATGTTGAGTGAAAGTCAGGCTCAAAAGGTACGATTCTATTTATATGACATTCTTTTGAAGATAAGAATATAGTGATGGGGACCAGATGAGTGGTTGCCAGAGGGTGTGAATATGAAGGGACAGAAGGAGGGAGCTTTTGGGGGTGATGGAACTGTCCGTAACTTGATGTGGTAGCATGTTTTAAAATCACAGAACTACATCAAAAGTAAATAAAAATTAATATTACTGTATGATAATTAATATTTTTTTAAAGGTTAAATAAAAATTGGGGAAGGAATTGACACGAAAGCCTCACTGTGTATCTAATGTTGGGCACATGAGGCATCTCTCAGAAAAATATGCCATCGTATTAGCTTTCTCTAGGGTTCTGTAAACTGGCAGAAAGGCTTAATTTCCTGTCAGCTTTGTTTAGAGAAATCTTTGACTTAGAAGAGTATGTCTTTGCTAGAGTAATAATTGTATTTCTCTAACCATTGGAAGTTGGCCCATGTATCAACTAATTTTGTTCAGGCCATTAAACTGCCTGGTCTCAACTTGGCTTCTCCTTTGCTACTAGGAGCATTTCCTCTTGTGTGCCTTGAGTCATCATAACCTT
The DNA here is from genome assembly GCF_048564905.1 of Vicugna pacos. Lineage (NCBI taxonomy): Eukaryota > Metazoa > Chordata > Mammalia > Artiodactyla > Camelidae > Vicugna > Vicugna pacos. Next base: position 2,817,130 of record NC_132990.1, read on the forward strand.
TGAAACTTGGTGAAGGCCTGCTGTTTATTTAAAAATCTTGGTGGCATTAAATCCCTGGCGCTTTCCTCAGTGTTCCTGACACGAGACTTGTGGCGTTGGTGTACAGATTTATGATGGAAGTCCTTCTGATCTTATCCTGAACAGTGCTCTGGTGCATTTACTCAGATCTTACATAAAGCAGAGCTCGTGTTTTAACTCCCTGGAAGAATGTGAGATAAGACATCCCGAGATTTTGGGATGATGATCTCTTTCTTTGTGTCCTTGATGGGGAACTAATTTGTCGGGTACGGGTCCCTTGCCAGGTCCTCTCTCACAGTGCTGTCTCATTTAGCCCTCAGTGTTTTTGTCACCCAATTTATATGGGAAGAAACGGGATTGCTGATTGAGCGATATCCAAGACAAGTCACCAGTAACCTCTTCAAGAGGGAAGTGCTGTGCTGAAATCAAAGTTCAGTTTCATTGTGTAAGAATGCCATGGGGGTGTGCCTGCCACAGTTCACTCTCAGGTCAGATCTGATAGCAAAATGCCTCTACCACTGTTTCCAGGTAGAATGGGAGCTCCACGGTTTTTAGCCAGGAGGCACGGAAATCTAGCAATATGCTTTGATTCGTAAAGCCCTCAAATTGATAAAGAAATACTCAGAATTCAAAACTGACCACCTTATAACTCAAGCCAGCCATACATTTAAAATACTATTTAAAAACATGTGTTTTCTTGTAAGTGTACCAGTTTTGCAACTGGCTTATTTCACTTAGCCTAATGTCTTCAAAGTTCACCCATATTGTAACATTGTGTAATAATTTACTTCCTTTTTAAGGCTGAATGATACTCTAGTGTATGGCTGGACCACATTTGGTTTATGGATACTTGGGTTCCTTCCCCTTTTGGCTGTTGTGGATAATGAATAGTGCTGCTGTGAACATGGGTGTACAAAAATCTGTTGGTGTCCCAGCTTTCAGTTTCTTTGGGGTGTATACATGCCCAGGAGTGGAATTGCTGGATCATTTGGTAACTCTGTGTGTAATTTCTTGAGGAATCGCCATACTATTTTCCACAGCAGCTGCCTGTGTATATTTTTTATACAATATATTATGTTATAACAGTTCTAGTTTTTAACATTAATGTGATCACACATCATTCTGCAATTTATTTACTTTTATAAGTATATAAAAAAATCTTTTCATGTCTTACTGTTCTTATAGATCTTATAGTACTAATTCTTTTTAATGGCTGCATAGTGTTCCATAATTTCCCATCCCCTCCAAATGATATACACACATATAAACTTGGTAGATCCAAGAGTATACACATTCTAAAGTCTAAAAATACTATAGAGCCAACATTGCCAAATCTTCAGATCTTTGAAGAATGCCAGAGACCCAGATTTTTATTTGAAATTAATCCCATTTAAAAAACACCTCTAAGCCAAGCAAAACGGGCTTCAGCCTAGATTCAGCTCTTGAGCCACTGATTTGTGATTTCAGTGCTGATATTTATCAACAATTGTAACCCATTTCTAAATCTTACTCCCCGCCCACTCTTTTTTAGGTTTATAGTTAGACGTATAAATGGCCAGTCTGTCTCTTCCTATCTTCCTTGTTGAACCCTTTTCGATTATCAAAGTCCTTCCATTTTCTGGGGTTACTGAAATGCAATTTTTCATAAATGCCACAGTTCCCCGGACCTTTTCTGTCACATACTCTTTCTTTTCGTAATCCCCAATATTACCTCTTTTGAGGTTAATACCACGCATGTGTTCTTTCAACATCTGACAATTCCCAGCGCACAGTTTTACTCTTCTCAAAGACTTGAGCAGCTGGTTTTACGTACTGAGAGATTATTTTTACCATATCCCATTCAGCACCCAAACTGACTATTCTCGTCTCTAATCTGGCCTCAGATTACTCACCTCTAGTGACTTGTAATTTCACTTTAGCTACCCTAGAGTTTATTCCCTATAATCAGCAGGGAGATTGACACCACCTTTTAAGATTTCAGACTGTGTAGCCCCTCTGCATCCTGACCCCTACGGATACACCCTTCATTCTCTTCTTACTTTCCATCATCCTCTGTTCTCCCAGCCAGCTCTGATTTCACTTTTAGCCCTAATTGGTTTGAGCCTGGTGGTTACCCACTTCAGAGATACACTCATTACCACCTGAGTCATCCTTGGCCTTTTTATTATCCCATCCTGCCAGTCCCTGCAAAATGTCTCATCAGTTCGAGCCCAGTGGTCTTTCACCTCCACCTCTCTTTCTCATTTCTAATATCCCCAACATGTGAGCTTGCCAGGTTGACCAAAAAGGCCTACCAAGTGCCTTGCAAACCCATCGGTGGGTTTTGAAACCAAATTCCTGGGTGTTCATCAGCATTTATAACGATTGACACAGAATAAAATAGAAGAAAAAGTCGAATGCAAGACATGTTGAAGGTAAATACCATTCCATTAAACTGCCTTACAGTGGACGGTTGTCAGAATTGCCTCTGGGGCGGACTGGGCCCCCACGCCTGGTGTCACCAGTGGAGCTCACCTTGCACACATTGCCAGAGCAGCCTGCAGGGTCATTAGGTGAGGGACTTGAACCAAACCACTCATCCAGACTCCTTATTCGGGCTTTTAGACCCTCCTTCAGTCTGAACCCGTTGTACCGTCCATCAGTTTCACAGTTATTCTCTATTTGTTAAATGCTCTCAACCAGACTGTTCGCTGTTTCCCCAAGAAATGTCCGTTTCCCAGCTACCCAGCTTTGCTGATGCTGCTCCCTCTTATTGAGGTACCCCACTTCTGCTTGTCAGGATTTTACCCCTGCCTCAAAGCCCATCACAAAGCTTTAGTTAAGCTACCTGCGTATGTATCTTCTCCGCTAAACTAAGCTACTTGAGGCCAGGGACTAATTTTACTCCTCTTGGATCTCCTGTATGTTCAGTATAGGATCTCAACTTTTTAATCAGATACTTGCTTTGTTCTATTTATATAGGCAGACAAATTTCATTATTTTCTTTCAACACCTTGATCAATGGCCATTAGGTAAAGATTTATTTTCTTACCTTAAATTTCTTGCACTCTTTTCTGACTGGTTCCCAGTGATGAGTCATTATCCCTTTAGCAAACATCGAGTGCCTGTTATTGGCCAGCTGTGGAGGAATGAATATAACAGGAAAGAATGGGATCCTTTAAAGAGTTTAGTCTAGTGGGGACAGGGGTTTGCTTAACGTCATTTTCCTCGCCTCCAATGTTTGGAGCCTTCTTTGATGCCATAGGACTGTCGGTGCAGAGCAGTGAGTGGTTCTCAATAGGGGCTGGGGGCTGGTGGTCTTGGCAATGTCTAGAGACATTTTTAATTGTCACACTGAGGGCATCTGACCACAGCCATCTAGAGGTGGAGGCAAGGGACGCTGTTGAACATTCTACAATGCACATTAAAGAATGACCCATTCTCAAGTATCAGTGGTGCCAAGCCTAGGAAGTCCTGGTGTGAACACATCAAAGAATTCTAAGTTTTGGGCCTTAGTAAAGCCATATAAGTGTTTGAAATAGAGATTTCTAAGTATACCAGGAAGAGAAGTAATAAAAGAAAAATACACCTTAGTTTTCTAAATTAAAATACATACGTTTATACACCTTATCTCTATATACTTCTGGACCCATGTTGCTCTTTGTTTTGTTTTAAACAATGGGAATTTATACAATGGAAAGAAACTGATTAATACATACTGCACATTCCAGCCTTAGTAAGAAATTGACCATTGAAGTAAGTACTCTGTAAAATGAAGAGGAGTTACTTTAATTTTTTTTTAATGAGATACAATGGACACACAACATTATATTAGTTTTGGGTGTACAATGTAATGATTCAATATATGTACATATTGAGAAATGATCACAGTAAGTCCAGTTAACATCCATCACCATACATAGTTAGAATTTCTTTTTCTTGTGATAAGAATTTTTAAGATCTCTCTTAGCAGCTTTCAAATATTCAGTACAGTGTTGTTTACTACACCCTTCGTGATGTACATTACATCCCCATGACTGACTTATTTTATACCGTTGACTCGTGAACAACATGGGTTTGAACTATGCAGGCCCACTTATACATGATTTTTATTCAATAGTAAATACTGCAGTACTGCACAGCCTGTGGTTGGTTGAGTCTGTGGATACGAAACCATGGGTATGGAGGGCTGACTGTAAAGTTATACACAGATTTTTCAACTGCCTGGAAGGTTGGTTCCCCTGTCCTCCCCCTACATTGTTCAAGGGTCAACTATAACTGGAAGTTTGTATCTTTTGACCTTCTTCACCAATTTTCCCCACCCATCCCCACCTGAAGAAGAGATACTTTAGAATTGGAAAAATTAGATTTATTTCCCAGGGGGTTTATGGACAAAATTTTATAAATTGAACAGACATGAATGAATCAGAGTTCAGAAGGAAATATTCAAAAATTCTCTAAATGTGTCTATATAGCTGGCATCATTTATTTTATTTTTTACTTATGTTTATATTTTCTCTAGAAAGTAAGTCCTGTGGTGTCCACCTCTTAGAACATCACTTGGCATGTAGTAGAAATTCAAAATATATTTGATAAATGGACAAATAAATCGATTTCAGACTCACCAGTTACTCAAGTCTCCTGTGCATGGCAGTGTGATGGCAGAAAGATGGCAGAAAGTTTATTCAAACCCAGGGTCTAGTCATTTCTACAGATAAGTAGTCTCAGCTTGGCCACCTGGTGCAGAGGCTTTGTCTCTGAGTGAGCCCTTCATGCTTCTAAATTTAGGAGCCGTGTTGACGACATAAAAGGGGTGACTGCTTAGGGAAATAGGCTGAATTTAGCCATCTTTCCACCCCTTATTCCTCATTCTATCAAACCTTGTTTCTAGGCTTCTTAGGGCCAGTATACAGTTGAACTTGGCACACTGACCTTCCTGCAAAGGTGATGGTAAATCCATAGCAACTAAGGGTCTGTGATCTAGAAGCGTGCTCCTTTTGTGCCCTGCTTACTTGGCATTTCCCACTCGTCTCTGGAATAAATGTATTTCTTTGGAAAAACTGAAGCTACCCTGTTGGTATTTGGCTGATTAGTGCAGGAAAGTGCTGAAAGGAGTGTTGTTGGGGGATTGCGTTTTCATAGGTCTGGAGTGGTGTTGTCTGTCTGCATGAGCACGAGAGCCAGCCAGTCCAGGCTGGGAGGGCCTCACTTGACTGCTTAGATGAGCACAGGTACCATGGTTTTTCAGTCTCCCGAACCTATGTGGGCCATAAAAGATTTTAATAAAGAGTTTGCGAGTGTCACCACTTTGAAATAAATTGCATCAGTCTAAGATTACTTTTTATAAATTCTGAAATTTACAGTTTTGATGTATTTTGGAATTAGATTTTTAACAAAAATAGTATTGCTAGGAGTTAGCTGAATCATTAGGAAATTAATATAGTGGGCTAAATGGACAGTGAATACAAATAATGTTGGTGTTTCTACTCTCCTATCATTTTATTTTTTTATTTAAAAAATTTATAAAGTTTAATTTGCATTTCTTTTATGATATCCACTCTTATTTTTTTATTTCTTTAGCAGAGAAAGAAAACAGTTTTATTATTGAATAAGCATTGAGCCAGATTACAATTGCATCGTAGGCAACCTGCTAAAGAGATTGCAAAGAAAGAAATCCCACCTTTTTATGTAGGCTGGCAGATACAATCCCTGACATATATGCTAATATCATTATCCAAAGGAAAAGTAAAACTTCTGTTTTTAGGACAAGTAGGAAGTTATGTCTTGGCGCCAAGTGCCTAGGATTTCCAAAAAGACAGGGAGATGGGGTGCTACCTCTTTTCATTATTATATATTTTTATTTTTTAAAATTGTGGCAAACTATACATAGCAAAAATTGTACTGTTTTAACCATTGTTAAGTGTACAGTTTAGTGAAATTGTACAGTCTTTCCTTGGGTATATGCAGGGGACTGGTTCCAGGAACTCCTTTAGATGGCAGAATCCAAGGATGTAAAATCTCTTACGTAAAATGGCATGGTACAGTGGATGTTGTCGGCCCCCTGTAAAACCTGTGGTTTCGCATCTGCTGATGTGAAGGGCTGACTGACTGTACATTTACGCTGTTGTGCAACCATCACTACCATTTATCTCCGGAAAGTTCTCTTCTTCTCAAACTGAAACAGTCCTCACTGAACGCTAACTCTCCATTCCCCTCTGCCGACCTCTGGCAGCCAGCATCCTACTTGATTGTCTCTGTCAGTGTGACTGCTCAAGGCACCTTTTCTGAATGGAATCAAACATAATTTCTTTTTGTAACTGGCTTATTTCACTGAGCATGGTGTCCTCGAGGTTCATCCATGTTGTAGCATGTGTCAGAATTTCCTTCCGTTTCAAGGCTGAATAATATTCTATTGTGTTGGATAGACCACATTTTGCTGATCTGTTCATCAGTCATTGGCCCCTGGGTTGCTTTTACCTTTTGGCTATTGTGAACAATATTGCTATGAAGATGGGGATGCAAATACCTGTTTGAGTCCCTGCTTTCAATTCTTTGGGATGTATTTCCAGAACAGCATCTGCCCCATTTTACATTCCCATCAGCAATGTGTGAGGGTTTCAGTTTCTCCACATCCTCACCAACACTTGCTTATTTCTGTTTTGTTTTTTTATGTAGTATCCATCCTAATATGTGAAATGGTATTTCATTGTGGTTTTGATTTACATTTCCCTATGATCAGTGAAGTTGAGAATCTCTTTATGTGCACTCCTTTATTTTAAAAGAAATTGTTTATCCTTGCTTTTTATAAGATCACTGCAACTAATTCTTTATTCTATAAGACTAGTAATAACCAAGAGCTATATAAGGTAAGAAGTTTATTCAACGATGACTTCAGATTTCCCAAGGAGGAGACATTTACATTTAGAGACATTGCTAATGTGTGTCATAACATTGAAATCTCCCTTTTAAAGTGAACAGCAATACAAATCCTACACCAAATCGGCATTGACTTTCATGTATTCACTCTTTAGCTCTACTCGAGTAGGGAGTAACTCGCCTGAGTAAGTTCTACCCACTTAATACCTACTGACTTGGGTTCATCTGGATAAAGGTCAGAGCCTGATTTTTTTTTTTTTAAACAAAAGAATTTAGGTCAACTCATGTCCTCTTATGTTCAGGTTAACTTATGCCTTTTAAATATGGTAGCTGGTTGGAGCATGTCACGTTATGCCCCAAGCTTCTGTACAATTATTCTGAAGAAAAACACACCTACTTTTTTCCTTTGTATCAGAAAATCTGTTTATGACAACTCACAGTGTCATACGTCCTGCGTGAAGAGCATGAAGAAGCAGACCCTTTCTCACATGGCTTCGAAATGAATAGTAGCTGACGTTTATCGAGTGCTTTTTATTTATGAATAGATTCGGAGCTGTTCACATGTAGTAACTCAGTTAATTACTACAGCTACCCTGTGAGGTACTATTATTTTTGCAGATGATGAAATGGAAGTACAGAAACCATCGCAGTAGGCAGAGGAGTTCACCCGCCGGAGACACAAAACCTCGCTGTGCAGGGGCTTCTTCCCTGGAGGCGAGGAGTAAGTAACGGTGTTATGTTTTCATTCTTAGGGGACTTTCCCCATAGCTGCTTTGAACATTAATGAATAATTTATATGCAAAGTAAGCTTGGGAATTTTTTAGTCATCATTCCTTGTAAAAAATACTGAATTTTGATGTATCTGCCTTTTTAATGATGAAACTAAAAACTGTTGAGAAAAAGATTTCCCTAGGATTCTGCGGCAAGTAGATAGGAGCATTAAAATGATCCCAGCTAAGTACAAAATACTTCATTTGGACCAAAAATGGAGCATTTTGTCAGCTACTAAAGATCTTCTGCACTGATTGGGTTGGAGAGGTGAGGCGAGGTGTTCTGTGGTTCCCAGCTTGGTTGTAGCCACAAAAGCATGTAGCAGGTGTCAGCATTGAATGCCCTGTGCTGTGTACACAGGAGCGCTCGAATTCACCCCCTTGATCTGAAGTTGCATTTTAATGCAGTGGGGATGGCAGCCAAGGCAAAAATCAGTCAAGGCTTGGTGCCCTTAAGGTGGCGGGTGGTCTTTGGTTACGGGGTTTTCTGTAAGGAGGCGGTGATAATTCCACGTCTGGTTCGCTCTTGTTCAGAGGAGGCCCTAACCCCTTCTGTTACTATCTGTAAGTTAGGCAGGTCTCAGGGCTGGCTTTTTTAGCTTGCTTTTGTACTGTTGGGGAGTTCAAATAGAAATCATCTTCCCAACATTGTACTTCATAGTTTTTACTCGCTTCTAAAATTAGAATTAAGAGCTAGACATAACCATTTTCATCATACTGTGCCCAGTCTGAGCCAGGAGCTGGAAGGCCAGGGAGTTAGAGAAACAGAACACAGGTGATAGGGTGGAATAGACGAGATGAAATAGGAAATAGGGAAAGGCTTTCAGACCAGAAGAAAGACACATTCAAAGGAGAAAAAACTGCTGATGCCCTGTTAGGCCCTGCTTCTCGGAAGCTTCACCTCTGGAACTTCATTTTTATTTTGAATTAAATGGCTATCTCTCTGGTCCAGTGCAACCTAGGCCTTTCCCCATCCCCGCCCAAACCTTGCATCGAGTCTTCTTTTTGCTCTGTCCAGTTCTCTGCACCCAATTCTTCATTAGGCTCTTTGACACGAGTCTGGGCCTCTTACAAGTATTGCTGGTCGCTGGACTCCATTCATTCATTCATAGGTTATATATACCGTCTGTGGTCGGCTTTCCTCCGTCCCGGAGGAGTTGCAGTGTCTGGGGAAGACTTGTATTTTCATGTGGTAAGCTCTTGGACACTTCGCCTTTCAGGCCTTTTAATGCTTTATTCACCTGATGGAAATGCTTAAAACACTCTTTCAGCTAGTGTCTTGTACACTATTGACTATTTCCTTTTTAAAATAAACTTCTTACTTTGGAATAATTGAGGTTTATAGAAGAGATGTAAAGATGGTACAGAGAATTCCCGACTACCTTTCACTCAGCTTCCACACATGTTAGCATCCTTTGAGCAAGTGCAATTATGAAAACTAAGAATTAGTGTTGCTACTGTACCCTTAACTGCATTATGTGTTTCATTCAGGTTTCATCCATTTTCCACCCGTATCTTTTTCAGATGCCCTGTCGCCTTTCGGTGTCTCGTCTCCTTAGTCACCTTAGGTTTGGGGCAGGTCCCAAGCCTCTGCCTGCCTCTGGTGACCTATACCTTTGGAGAACTGATCAGGCATTTTGTAGGCTGGCCTCCAATTTGGGCTGTCTGATGTTTTCTTGTGATTTGGGGAGAATGCTCCAGAGATGCGGTGCCCTTCTGCGCCGCAGTGGTGTCTACTGGGCGTGACTTTGGTCCCCTTTGCTGGTTTGGTTCTTAGGAGGCGGTCATCCAGTGCAGCCTACATTCAGGGGGAGGGGTGGGAGTTAAACTCCACATTATCTTTTTTAATTTTTCTCCGAGGAAGATTTGTCTCTTCTTCCTCCTTTATTTCATTATTTGTTTTTGTCAGTCTGGACTCATATATTCATTGTGTACTTTGGTTATAAGCCAGTACCACGTTATTTATTTTGTTGCACAAATTCTCCCAGCATTGGTGGAACATCTTGCCACCATCTTTCAGGTGGGCCCTTGTGTGCCTCTGACAAACCCCGTCCTTTGTCTGTGGCATCATAGATGCTCCAGACTCATCTTGGATTTCCCTGCCCCGGCATCACCCATTTTTTTCAAAGGCTGTCGTCCCTTTTAGTGGAGAATGGTATTTAGAAACCAGATCGGGGTGCAGGTATCCTTTCTCCTAGGGTGTTGCTGCTTCTAGGCCCTCTGCTGATAGCTAGGAGATGTGTGTGTAGACCAACCCATGTGTACACACTCACCTCTGATGACTTCTGTGCCTGTAGGTCTGTGTTGTTGAACCTGCACCCCGGTTCTTACGGACATTTGCATGGCTAACCCAGCACCACAGGGTCACGCTAGCTTCCTCCCTTTGCGCATTTGTGACTCCGTTCTGTGACCGGGAGACACCCGGGTCATCTGCCACCCATCTACCCCAGCCGTGCACACATGAGGGTGATTGCAGAGTTGTTCACCCGCACCCCTGCCACACGCTGGTTACCAGGAGCTCATTGTTGGGTCATTGCTTCCCCTCAAAGCATTGTTTTCCAAGGTTACCTAGGGCTGCTCCTCCCAACCCCTCAGGGGGGTTATTTTAGACATTTTATAATATAATTCCATACATCTGTCAGTTTGTATTCTGTCCTGACACCACTGATATGCTGGCTATTTTTTTAAGTTGTGTTTATTAAAGTTGATTCTCTGATGAGATGTAGTCAGGTGCGCTTGTACAGATGCAGAGACTCATGTTGTATTGGTCCCCCAGACTCTCATTTAGGTGTTTCATTTCCCTCATTGCCTAACTGCTGCCCCACGCTGCTACTCTTCACCTGTTGGGAGGCACTACAGCTCTGTTCCCTTGTGGTTTTCAATGCCGTGTAGCCTTTCCTCAGAGAAAGGCATAATGGATTTTAACTGGTGGGGAACAATACTAGCATTTTAGAAGTTGAAGGAACCTGAAAGATTCGTTAATTTTACATTCCTAGCTGGGCAGACTGGGCATTAAGCCAGAACTGGAACCTAGACAGCTCTCCTCCCCATCACCATCACGCCGGTACCTAAGATAACAAAGATGAGCAGGACAAAGGGCACAGATTGCTCCACCTTACTTTAGATTTGAAGTCTCCGCTTACCTAAGGCCATGGTTCCTTTGTCTTAGGAGATTAATTCTAACAGACAACTGTTTAATGTTAGGTGTGCTTTGGGGGAGGATTAAAGTATTGTTAATCATTTGCAAAGTAGTATTGTAGTGAATTATTAATGGTTCACTCACTTTGCTTTTTAATGCCAGTCTGAAACCAAGTGTTCTGAATGAACAAGGAATTGTGTTTGGGGAAGGGGAAGTGGACGGAGGTGATTGTGGAAAGCCCGCCATCCCACTCTCCAGAGACAGATGAGACCGCTCTGTAAGTCCACTGGATGCTGGCTTCTACTGGATAGAATTTATCTTATTTATCTCTGTAAGTCGTTTAAAGACTGTTAGTAGGCCTCCGAACTGGGACCCCCAGAGTTTTTTTATTTCAGAGACAGTGCTTACTGTGTGCCAGGCACCGAGCTAGACCCTTGATATGTAGATGAGCAAGTTGCATGCCTTGTCCGACAGGTGTGAAAGGAGGGCTACCTGCCCCTCAGCGCAGCAGCACAGAGGGGTATGGCTTGTACCAGTGCTGTTTCAGCTTTTCATTAGATTATTTTTCCTTTTAAAAAGTTTTTTTTTAAAAAAAAACTGATTGCACCACCCTGCACAGCTATGTTGGTTTTTGCTTTTTCCTTTCCAGTTGTTGTCCCCACAGGCGTACTTTTTACACGTTTGTGTATACTGGTTGTTATGTTCTGAAATGGTTTTGTTTAGTATTTTGTCCTCAGCTTTTCCCAGGTTTCGCCACAATGTTGTGTAGTTGCTGTATTTACCCAGCTCCTTAACGTTAACCCTTTTTTTTTTTTTTCCCGTAGAAGCCTGCTCTTACCCTTTTTATGCTCCCAGCGTTTTTCATCGGGTACGTTGGTTTCTTAGGTATTTCCTGGAGTAAGGTTATTCCAGGGCCAACGACTATGAGTGCTTTACAGCTCTGGAAATACATTATCTATTGTTTCCCAGTGCCAACAGCCTTCCTTGAAAACCTGCCAAATTAGACCTGTCCCTGCCTGCTCTGACTCCATCACCTGCTGCTTTCCTGTGGGTCCCTGGGATGGGGCTGCAGACACATCACACTCACCTCTGGCCCGGGGTACCTGCTCTTCCCCTGCGTGAGCACCCTTTGGGGTGACCTGCTCAGGGCTGGCGCCTTCTTTCCCCACCCAGGGCTGTTGTGAGGGAGATGGGGCAACACGCCAGGAGGCACGCAGCCCAGTGATGGCGGAGAACAGGTGCCCGGGGAGGATGAGCCACGTCATCTCTTAACTGCTCTCGTCCTGGAGTTGGTTCTCAATGGCTCTCAGCCTCAGTTTCCCAGAAGAATAGGTTAATAAACTCTCCTGCAGAATACAACTGTTGAGTATATGGTACTCGACTTAGACGTTTAATTCTGCCCTATCTCTACTGGATACCTGGCTCTGGAGCAAGCAGCCAGGCTGCCTTTTCTAGAACTCCTCCAAGGGGTGTGGAGCGAGGGGGTGCTGACCTACGATCTCTTGTCACTTCAGGGCCTCTTAGGAGATTGTGCAGACTTACTATTAAAGATGCCTGGGAAACAGGAATTGCTGGTGATTTTTAAATGCCTTAAATCACTACTGTAAAGTTCTATGTAATAAAGGGATTTGCGATAGAGAACTTGGACTTGAAAGTTATCACTTCTAGATGAAGCTGGCCTAATTTTAGATGTTTTTTTTTAAACTATACTTTTCTATCTTAGTGAAAGTACACTGCTTTTAGATTAAGAGGTGAAACAATCCTCCTATACTAAGACAGAATATTGACTAATTGAATATTGTTTTATTTTCTTACACAGTAAAATATTTTTGTCAAAATATTTCTCAAGAGAAGGCAGAAAATTATTTTTCCTTTAAATATGCATCTTTAAAAGAATTGCTTTGCCTCCAAATGAGATTTCATTATAATTAACTTTCCAACAAAATTTGGTGAAAGTCAGTGAGAGATCAGTGTAACTCTACAGTGATGTCTAGTAGGTGACCATTGAACACTTGAACTTCATTTTTAAAGTATTTTTATTTTTAATTTTAATTCAGTATAGCCATACATTGGGCAGTGTAGTTTTAAGGAATTTATATTTAAGGGCACATGTGTTTTACCTTTAGGGCTCTATAGAGAGTTAACCTTCCACAGCCGAATCACCTGAGTAAGTCTAAAATTCTGTTTTCTAAAATACTTTTATCCATTGTAGAAACAAACAAACAAAAAAACCTGCCAAACTTTAGTTGGATGAATGATTTTGGGAAACAGCAGGAGAGGACGCGATTGTCTTTGACTTTATGTATTTTAGGAAAATGTGTTTCAGTGCCTTTTGGTATGTTTTTAGGAATAGAGAGATCCCGGGGGCCTTTTACTGTTCTGTGGGCGCTGCTTCTCTGCCCTCCTTAGTATGTCCCGACACCTGAGGGAGGTGGAGCTGGCCTTTCACAGAGGGAGAGCCAGTACCAGCAAAGAAGTTCAGCTTGTAGTTTTCACCACGGAAAAGGCAGTAAATTTAGAGCTAGTCTTCATGGCTGTCCTGAACCTGGCACTACCCCACCAGGCCTGGTCCTTTGCACAGAATAAACATGTGACAATTATTTGGAGGTAAACATGTCCATTCTGATTATTATCCCGTATGCTGATTGCTTCAGGTGTGTAGTAAGTAGTACACAGGTAGGTGATGGATGACCCTTGGCTTTTATTTTATTTTTTAAAAAATCCTTCTGATTGTTTTACCTATTGGATCTACTTTGAAGAAATTATTTTGTAGGGGAGGGTATAGCTCAGTGGTAGAGTGCATGCTAAGCATTCATGAGGTCCTGGGTTCAATCCCCAGTACCTCCTCTAAAAATAAACCTAATTACCTCCCCACAAATAAAATAATTAAATAATACAATAATAAATAAAATAAATTAAAAAAAGAAATTATTTTGGTTTCACTGAGAGTGGCTACATTCTTTCTCCTTCCTTCACACTTCTTTATTTTCCTTTTCTGTCTCTTTTTCCCCCACCTCTCCCTCTTTTCCTTCAAAATACTGCCACAGGGGTCAACTGGCATTGTATATTTTGAAGTAGGGTGATCTTTGAACTTGAGAAGAAATTGAAAATGAATTTACAGTCTGGATGGAGATTACTGACCAGGAGGTTTTTTCCCACTGAAATTTCTCATTTGAGCAATGTGCTGCACACTTTGCCGTGGCATTTCTGACCGTTTGGCTCTGTTGCGTATCTTCCATATCTGAAATTTGCAGAGTCTGTGCAGATAACGCCTGCATATTGAGCAAGTGCTGCAGCGGGGCCCGGCCTCTGACAAAGCGCCCCTTTCTCACCCAGGTCGCGCAGAGCATCGAGGACCATCATCAAGAAGTGATCGGTTTCTGCAGAGAAAACGGCTTCCATGGCTTGGTTGCGTACGACTCTGATTACGCGCTGTGCAACATCCCTTATTACTTCAGTGCCCACGCCCTCAAGCTGAGCCGGAATGGGAAAAGTCTCACCACAAGCCAGTACCTGATGCACGAGGTTGCCAAGCAGCTGGACCTGAACCCGAACCGCTTCCCCATCTTTGCCGCTCTGTTAGGTATGTGGGCAGTGTGAGAACTGTCTTTAGTTTTATAAAGGGGTTCTGTACTAGGAACATGTTGATTTTTTTGGTTTTTTTAATTTCAGTGCTGAAATGTTTTCGATTGTATCTTAAATTGAAAAGAACCAGGAAACGGGCTTCTCAGTAGCATTCCTTACTCAGTATTATTTTCTGGCGTCACTGACAATGTGCTGCTTTTGTTCTTCAGTGTTTGTTTATGTATTGTTCCACCCGGGCCGAGAGACTAATTTTGTGAATAAATTCCTTTAAAGTTGGAGGAAAATAACATTTAAAAATGACAAAGGTTAACACCTTATCACATGAAAATTAGACATTTAAACCTTTGGCACAAATTATGTTTGTTATAGAAGAAAATGTGCTATGAAGTTGGCACTGTCATGTTTTCCCCTCATTTTTGGGATACTCACTACTTTAAAAGAAAACAATAAAAATAAACTATTTTCACCTTGTTTCCAAAGGCTACATCTTAAGTAAATGTGTAAGTGTCTTTAAAAACTCCCTTGGAGGAATTCCTTATGCTGAATACCTAGAAAGGATGAATTTTTTTTTTTAACTGAGGTTTTATATGTTCATTTCTTTCTCTTAAAAATAACTTGCCAGTAAGTCATATATTCACCCATCACCCTGTCTGCATTTTATAGTTGTGTTCTTTCTTTTCTTTTCTGTCAGCTCCCCTTTCTTGTACTTGCAACCTGCAGGTCTCTAGCTACTTGAATATCCAGCTGTAGTTTGCTGAGAGTTTGTAAAAAGTCCGTCCATAATACAAGCAAACATATTCCAAGCAAGACCCTCCTGGGAGTAAAATCCATGAACTTCGGTGATAGGATTGGGGGCTGTTTGGGACACATAGGCCCTTTTTGAAAGACGTGTGGTCTCCAGAAAAGGGAGACCTTTTGTAACTCTATCCATTTGTATTCTGTAGAGGTCAGCAGCCTGATCCGGTTGTGTTTAAGAGGGGAATTATATTGTGGGTTAGTTTTAGAAATTCCCAATTATCAGATTTTTTAATAAACATTCCCAAAAAGTTTTGTACAACTAGAAATTACAGCGAGAGAGCCATAATTTGTCATATAGTATTTCTTGATGACGTTTCAAATTATATAGCTACAAGTCTGTCAACAAAATAATGATTTTACAAGTTGTCTTTATTTGGATTTAATCTCAGATACATGTCTTTAAGTTAGTACTTGGCTGTTTTCTGCACATTTTCTTAGGGAACTCTTCTGACGTGGGATTTGGAGGATTAAAGCTAATTTTCCAAATATATATAGTACTTTCATATTTTCAGATATTAAAGTGTAAAAGGATATTTCCTCTAATGTAAAAAAGTGATAATGTGGATGGGCACATTATGAAAAGTTTATTATTTATGCAAATGTTATACAAAATGACTTGGGCGTGTGGACTGACTTGAAATGAATGGGAAAATTGTATACCTTTAGAGTATGGATGCCTTAGCTAATTTGAGATGTGAAGATATTTGTTTATCTTAATTAAGAAACATTGAATAAATTTCAAGGGAGATAATAATGCCAACTCATACTTTTCTAGCTAAATTATTTTGTGAAATATTAAATGAAAAATAATCAGTAGTAACATTTTGAATAATTTAGGAATGAATTAATTTAGGGCTTGGAATTTCTTCCAAAAATTTTGATAAGTTATAGATAAACTCTTGTTTGGGTGAGCATTTTTATTTTAGATTTTATGTAAAAGTTGCAGTGTCCTCAAAATGAGAAAAATTGTTTTTCCTTTTTGTAATAGGAAGTATAATTTGTCCTTTTTTTACTAGGAAGTATAATTTTTCCTTTTTGTGATAGAAAGTATAGGTATATAAGTTGTTCTGTTTTAGAAAGGTTGAGTGAAATACTCATTTAAGTATTTGACCCAAGCTTTAACAGACTTTCACTGATGTTGGAATCAGCTTAATATTTTTTCGGATAGAAGCTTCAAAAACAAATCTCAGACACTTTATACTTACTTCACAGCGAAGTTCTCTGCAATCCATGAACAGCAGTGCAAAACTTAGTAACTGCACAGTTAGGACTTAGCTTTGCCTCTTCTGGACGTGGCAGTTCAGTCCATGGCAGTGTCGTGCGTTTGTGTGTTTAGAGCATTATGATTAGCACTAGCAAATGAACGCCCCTTGTTTGGCTTTCCATAGCAGCTGTTTAATGAATTACTCACTGATTACTAATTAATGAATCACCAGCTACTTAGCATGGAGGTGACAAAATCATGATATAAAAACCACAGAATTATTAGGAAGTTTCTGTTTTTAAATTTTATCAGTATAAGTAACACACTAAAGATGTCAGTATACCAGGCATCAAAGCATTACAGTAAAGGCAGAGAGTTTTCCCCCCAAATGCAGTTTCTCAACTGAATACACTTCTTATTAGTGACACAGCCCTGGTGATAGGGTGCACAGCGGAGAGGCACTTCTTGGTGCTGATAAGTCTGGTCTTTGTTATGTCTATTTGTGGGTGGGGTGGGAATTGTGGGAGGAGGGTGTTGATCCATGTCACAGGCAGCAAACATTGTCACTTGACCTTCTTTAGATTTTATAACTGTGTAGATTCTGCCTTTGCTGTTGAACCTAGTTCACAGAATGCAGTTTGAACCATAGTTTCTCATAAACAAATGAAGACGTGTATCGAGTTGGTATTTGGCATCTGGCATTATCAGACTGACCTTAATGCTGTTCTGGGAAGTTACTTAGGTTTTCGTGTAGTTTACTTAGTTGAAATGCTATTTAGCCTCTCCTGGAAATTCATGGTGTACCTGAGGCAGCTGCAAGAAATCTGCCTGCTGTATGTTGCTTTGTGTTAAAAGATGAAAAAATACTCTCAATTTCTGTGTGAAAGATTTATGTGGTATATCAAGTGAGATGGTCCTAAGAAATCTTACTGCAAAGTCTAAAACTAAGAAAGGTAATCTACAGATGCAGTGATGTCAAGTTTCCGTGTGTCACTCATGATGGCTTTTCTGGTATCCCTGTTTGTATTCCAGGAAATCACATTCTACCTGATGAAGATCTGGCTTCCTTCCATTGGAGTTTACTTGGTCCAGAACATCCACTAGCCTCACTTAAGGTACAGATTCATTTCATTTCCAACATTTCTTGATTTTGCTGTTACTTTCATAGTATAAATAACGTTTCTTTATTCTAGAAGGAAATATACCACAAAATCAGCAAAATTGGCAACTGCCTTAAAAAACAACCAACCCCGCCGTATCTTGTTCCCAGCACCTGTATTTTAGGGAAATGTATAAATGTCCTTAAAAATTCTCTTAGACACATTCTTCATGCCTTCTACCTAGATAGGTGAAAATCTTTTAGCTAAAGTTTTTATGTATTAATTTTCTTACTTACAAATATTAATTTTTCAACAGGTAGCACAATCTTTGGTTACTCAGATCCACATCTCAGCGAAGTTGATAAATTTCATAATTTTCTTACTAATTTTCTGAAATTGTAAGACTCCATTTACAGTTTTAAAGCTTTTCAATGATGGAGAGGAATTCCAAATTCATTCGAGAAATGGTCTCTTTGTACTGTTTTGTTAATACTTATTTTCTTCTACTTCTTGTTTGTGAAAGTAATAAACATCCAAGAACATGCACTTAAATTTGAATTTTCTAAAGTGGGAACGTTTACTGTCTGATGAGCGCCTAGTAGTGGAATTGGTGTGAGCCACTGCGCATCTTGGAGTTGTACCTGTGAGTGGCTTCCTGTGATTTTCCACATTCCCTTTGCTGGGTGAATTGGCTCTGGCATTCTCGGCTTTGGCTTTGTGATCATTGCTGCTCTTTGTTTGGTGGGGAATTGGAAAGCTGGGACATAGACTGGCAGCCTGGGTCTCAGTTCCTCACAGCAATGGGGAGGTTGCGTGGAATGGTTTCTGAATGCACTTTTTCCTATAAAGTTCTGTCAGAATCACCCTCTCTCCATAAATCAGCTTAATTGGTGGTTAGTTTCAAATTGGAGTTTTTGTCTCTTAGCTTATAGAGCATTTTGGTGATACTTGCAAGTCCCAGTGGCACTCCTTTCCTGCCCCTGTCATCTTGTTCCTTGCTGCCCAGAGCCCCTTTCTTTTCCATTTCTTACCGATGGGGCCTCATGTTTTCCTTTCCGTTCTGACAGTGCTTGGTACGGCGCTTTTCAACTTCTGTTTGAAAGTTAAGTTTTTCTCCTTTTGTTAGCAATCACTTGTTCTCTTTTGCTTTTTTGTCCTTGAAGGAGAACAGCTTTCTCTTTGCTATTTGGCCGGAGTGTTCTTTATGAGTGTTCTCATTTACAAAGTGCTACACTTTGTATAATCTCAATTCTGAACTCCAGGTGATACTGTTAGTGAAATGCAGAACGGGAAAAATACAGTCTGAAATCAGATGGACTCAAAAGCATCGTGCTCCTTAGATTTGTCAAATTGAGACACAATGAAGGCTTGCTTTTTGAAGGTTTGTATAGTTTTGAGTAGCAGGGGTGAGGGGCTGCCACCAGGATCTCAGACCATATGTCTGAATTGAGCTGGCTTTGCTTCATGTGTCGGAGGTTAGAAGTGAGGAGGAATTACTGGAAAACAAACTTAACCTATTGACAAGTCACAACATCACTATCATGTATTTATCCTAATTGTTTGTTAAGAAAAATATTGAGTATGTAAAAAGTTGAAATAGAAAATGTTCATCGATATGTAGCCACCATCTTGGTCCAACAGTTAACACTTTGCTCTAAAATATACTTGTGTCTATGTGTTTGTTTTTTAACTCAGCTATTTAGAAGTAAGTTACAGATAACTTAACGCTTCAAAGTTTGTGAAAACTTTGGTTTATGTCACTACCACCTCAGAATAATCTCTTACTTATATTACTGTTCGCATATCAACTAAATTGATAGTTCCCTGATGTTGTTTAATATTAAGTCCACGTTCAGATTTTTCAGTTGTTCCCTGAAAATCGTTTATAAGATTGTTTCTTGTTTTTAAGAAATCGATTCAGTCAAATTTTGTGCATTATCATCATGTGTATTTTAGATATTAGCTGGCTACTTTAAAAAAATATTTTATTTATTGTATCATTAAAAAAATTATTTTTAATCAGCAGGAGGAGGTAATTAGGTTTTATTTTCTTTTTAGAGGAGGTACTGGGGATTGAACCCAGGACCTCAAGCATGCTAAGCATATGCTCTACCATGTGAGCTATACCCTCCCCCCAATAGCTGGGTGTTTTTATGGCATAATAGAGGAACAGTCCAAAATCATTTTTCAGTGACTTGATAGGTTGTAGGATTTCTAAAGTCACATTCTGAAAAGCAAGTATGTCTGACTTTGAGTGCAAAAATTACAAAACTTTTATGTTTTGACCTTTTATACGTATTTCCGGTATGTAGCATCGTTTTAATCATTTTAACCAAGACTGTGAGATTTTTTTCTTCATTAATGTTGCTACTCTGTACAGTTGTCTGTCTCCCATCTACTTCTTTAGTCTCTTTTTCCCAGTTATGAAACTAATTAACTACATCTTTTGAAAGTTCAATTTGTTGGTGATTATGAAACTTTCTTTTGATTTTTATTAGTTTCTTTTTAACACAGTATGTTGTATACACAGCTTTTAAGGATATCTGATTTTGTATCTCCAAGTTCAAGCATTCTTCTTATCCTGCTATATTTTACCAAAACATTCTGCCAAAATCATATCTACTGGAGGGTTGTTCACAGAAGGCTGGTGTTACATGAACTCACTGTCTAATCAATTCAAATCGCCCCTTAACGTGTAATACCGTAATCCTAACCCCCTCAGCATTTCCACATCACTGTCCACAGTGCTGGCTGGGCTCAGAGAAGAGCGTGCCTACCTGGGGCTCTGTGGGTTGAGAAGCGAAAGTAGAACCCGGAGTGGTCATGATAAACAGCTGAGACACTGAGACCATGGGATGGTAGCCAGAGCAGAGGCCAGGAAGGGAACAGAATTCTGTTTTGTGCTGCTGTATTAATCAGGGCCCGTGCTCACTAGGGCAGGAATGCCATGCTAGACATACTTAGAACCTAAAATCAGGTAAGGACAGTCAGAAAAAGGAAGTAAGGTGGCTGGTCAGGTTTTCAGCTTTTTAGTACTTCGATTCTCATGTTAAGAACTTCCAGTAAGGTAGCATCGAGTTTCTTAGATTTGGAAATAAAGAATATTTCATTTGTGTTCAGGACGGCGGAAGACTGTTTTAAGCAATGTAAAATTCTATATCCAGGGGTGGGGGGCCCTTTGGGATGCGATGCAGTCAGCCCTGGTGGAAGCACCTTCTGGCCATAAGCGTGTGCTAAATGAGTGCCCTTTTCTTTTGTCTTGATGTGCTTTTTGAGTTTTTTTAATTGTTCTATGGCTTTGAGGCCTTGTAAGCTGTGGAAATTTTTATTTGGGATAGGCATTTAGTTTTTTAATTAAAAACACTTTTAAGTTGAATCATTAGTTGCAGGTCATTCACTGTGTTCATTTTAATGGCTTCTGTGTTCCTAAACTTTATATTCAGTCTCGCGTATTTTGAGGTTTTTATCCCTGTCAGTCATTCATGATCCCCAAGTATTTCCAGCCACAGAGTTCTTTCGCCCTTTCCTTGATATTGGACAAGCCACCTTGCAAGTTACATGCCAGCCTTTCCTCTCCCCAGACCTCATACAAGTGTTATTCTCCTGTACAGCTATTCAGTCTGTATTTTGGTCTCTCTGTACCACTGCCCCAACTGTGACAAACAGGCAGAAGAGGCCCTTCCCCGCTCACACTGTCTCCCCCCTCCCCAGACCAGTTCTGCCCATCAGCCGCGGGCCAGGCTGGCGTGGGTGCCACTAGGATTCCCTCTTCCCCTGCGTGTCTAGTGAAAATGATGCCTGGAAGCTCCCTTGCTCGCTCCTGCCTCTGCTCAGAGCTCCATCTAAGTCCTAGCCCTTGCCCATCTCTCTTTCTGATTTAAATAGTCTTTAGTATTTATAACCCTGCTTCTGGGTTCACTTTTTTTTAGTTGCCTGTCTTTGTGAGCATTATGTTTTCCCTGAGACAGCTGGATACCAGGGCAGTCTATCAGGTCAGTTCAGAAACAGTTTGTTTTAAATTTACCTAGAATTTTACCAAAAGTTATCTCTAACTATACTTCTCACATCTTACTGTCTGCCACCAAAAATCATCGAGCAGTCTTTTTTACAAATGTCTTTGGGGACAGGATATGGCAGTCAACCCCAGGGAGGAGGGAGTCTTGTTCTGGGAAAGTAGCACGTCACAGTCCCCAGGAACGTGGAGGTGGACATCCCAAAGGGCCGCCCACCCCTGGATATAGAATTTTACATTGCTTAGAACAGTCTTCCGCTGTCCTGAACACAAATGAAATATTCTTTACTTCCAAATCTAAGATTTTTTTGCCAGATGTCTCCCTGCTACGGTCCACTAACCCCAGCATTCCTAAGGTCAGGGTGCAGCCCAGGGCTTGCAGAGGGCCCTTGGGATGAAACCCAGGCTCGAGGTTCTCCCCATCTTGGCTTCCCTGAAGAGGCTCCGCCTGCTGCCCAGTGTCTTCATACCCTCTGTACCTGACCCCTGTGTGGGTTTCATACCCCAGAGCCAGCTTCCAGAGAAGAGCGGCATAATTTCAGGCATTTTGACGCTCTGTGGTGTGTCTGACATACTGTGCAGCTTTATTAGAGTGAGGTCAGTAATCAGACCCTTTCTGGAATCCTTTTTGAAAGTAAGTTGGGTGTAAATTATACATGAATAGAAGGCTAGCCTTCATTTATTCTGAGTTCCACCTTTTAAAGCATTGTAAGAGGGGGCAGTTTGGGCACTATGAGACCTTCCAAAGGAGGAGTTCCTGCTTACATATTAGTGTTAATTGGAGTTAACTCAATATATTCCTTTCTCAAAAAGTCATCCTGTTGTTTCATAACTGCTAAGAAGTACTTCCTAAAATCTAAGGACTTCTGGGGCTCTAGGGAAAATAATGTTAGGGGCCTGAAGGTTGAAAATTCAACCATTATGCAGTATGGAAGTGAGAGCTGTTTATTTATAATTTCACTTCTGGAAGAGAACCACTTTTAACAGATTGATATTTGATCCCGTAGAATTGTTTTAAAATATGTATCCTGCTAATAGTGTCATTATCACAGTGTCATCATCACCACGCACTCGGTGAGCTACACATTCTTTACAGCCTGGGTGGGACTTCAGTGCACAGATCCTCCATACTGGACTCCAAGCTTCTAGGTCGTGGAAACTCGCTTTTAGTAAGAACTTTTATTCTTGACTCATTTCAAGTTTATATATGGAATCCTTAAATGGAGCAAACAAGACTGAACTCAAAAGATTTTTTGGCCAGTTTATATCTTCCCATCAGAGCTTTCCCCGTTCCCAGTGATTGTAAAAGTGAAGACGGAAAGCTTGGTGTTTTGAGGAATCTGCTAGAATCTTTCGGACTCAAGAAATAGTTTCTCTTTATTTTATAGATTGTGGGTGGATCACAAGTCACTTTGCTGGGAAGGAGGAGCGGAGACATGGGAGGGGTTTGTGCTCCCTCGTTGTTACAGGATCGCTTTCAGCTTAGCTCCTCCCTCAAGGGACTGGGCCTGGCAGCGGACTCCTTCCCCAGTGAGCTGGAATGTATGGCCCAGCCAGAGGAGGGGAGATGCGCGGTCCGGATGCAGTCTGGAAGATACAGTGTTTACAGTGTCCGACTTCTGATGCCTGGGGTTGCCAGTGATGGGACCGAGAGAACTAAAGGACGCTCACTAGGGTACTTTTGCTTTCTGTTTCTTCTCATGACCTGGGATCTTCTAGTTTTATGTTAAATAAGCAGCATAGTCTCAGTTTTGAAACCGTGCACAGGCACTTTGAAGCATTCTACTTCTCGTCTCGGTGGACTTACGTCCCTTTTAGACATTTCATACAGGTGGAATGATATGACCTCTTGTGTCTGGCTTATTGCATTGAGCATATTTTTTCAGGTTCATCCACATTTGTAGCAGGTATCAGCACTTCATTTCTTTTTGTGGCCAAATAATATTCCATTGTGTGGCTATACCTGCCATGTTTGATCCACTCGTTACTCAGGGGACATTCAGGTTGTTCATCCAGTTTTGGCTCCTGTAAAGAATATTCAAGTGCAAGTCTTTGTGCAGACATGTGTTTTCATTTCTTCCTGATGTATACCTAGGGCTGGAATTGCTGGTCATATGGTAATGCTTAACTTTCTGAGAAACTGCCAGGCTATTTTCCGCAGGAGCTGTACTGTTTACACTCTTCTTCCCAGCGATGTGTGAGGGTTCTGACTTTCCTGCATCCTCACCAGCACTTGTTATTGTCTGTCGTTTTAGTTTTAGCTGTCCCACTGGGTGTGCTGTGGTTTTGCTTTGCATTTCTTTCCCTGATGACTAATGATGTTGAGCATCTGCTCCTGTGCTCGCTGGCCATTTATATACCTTCTCTGGATAAATGTCTATTCATATCCTTTGTCCACGTTTAAATTGGGTTATTTTAAACTATTGAGATGTAAGAGTTTTTTAACAAATATATTCTGGATATAGGTCCCTTATCAAATACATGATTTGCAGACATTTTCCCCCATCCTGTGGGTGGTCTTTTTACTTCCTTGATGGTGTCCTTTGATAACTCTTTTGAGACCCAGGCGATCTAAACCTTCTACTGCTGCTAGTCGCTCCACTTAGTCGCTCATTACATATTAAAGCCTTAAGAATCATAGCCTTTCCTACATTTCAGAATCCTCAGCACAGTCAGTGTCCTGGAGGTTGCCCACAGAACTTGGTTGCTTATTCTTTCTGACTTAAGTGGTCTACCCTCTACTGTACTGCTGCCTTCCAGGCACAGAGTCATAGACGGGATCTCCTCCCAGAGGAGCCCCGTTTCCTGTCTTACCCTCTGATATCCTCTCTCTGCTCTGTCTCTGCTGCTTCTCCCTTTAGTGTTGTCACAAGCTGACACTTAGCTCTTTCACCCTCCTTGGCCTTCTGCCCATTTTCTCACTGTTTCCTCCTCCCCTAGCCGGCCAAGGCCTCTCGGTGGTGCATCTTGAACTGGCTGTTCCAGCATCTCCCTTCTCTTGCTCCTTCTTCCTCCTCACTTGCCCAGCAAACCCTTCACCCTAGTTAGGTACTACCTAGAGAAGATCATGGGAACCACACAGCTGATGGATAACATTGCAAATTTATGATCTAAGTTAAAGAAGGAGCTAAATAAGTAGATAAATATGTGTGTTTATGGCTCAAAAGACTGTTTATAGACTTACTACATCCCAGTCAAAATCCAAGCAAGCTTTTTTTTTTAAATAGAAATTGAAAAACTGATTTTAAAATTCATGTGGAACAAATTGCAAAGGACCTAAAATAGCAACAAAAATGTTGAAAAGGAAGAACAAAGTTGGAGGGTTTAATATTACCTAATTTTAAGACTCACTTTAAAGCTATAATAATCAGCTCGGTGTGGTACTGACGTAACAGTAATCATATAGATCAGTGGAGCAGAACAGAGCCAGAAGTACACCTATACATACGTGGCTAGTTACTTTCACCATAAGTCCCAAAGTAACTAAATGGAGAAGGGTTAGTTTTTATGTTTTTTTTCTTTATATGTACGTATATTCATTTTCATATTCTTTTTCATTATAGATTACTACAAGATATTGAATATAGTTCCCTGTGCTATACAGAAGAAATTTGTTTTCTATCTATTTTTATATATAGTGGTTAACATTTGCAAATTCCAAACTCCCAAGTAATCCCTTCCCACCCCCTTTCCCCTGGTAACCATAAGGTTGTTTACTATGTCTGCGAGTCTGTTTCTGTTTTGTAGATGAGCTCATTAGTGTCCTCTTTTTTCTTTTTTCCTTTTTAGAGTCCACATATGAGTGATATCATATGGTAATTTTCTTTCTCTTTCTGGCTTACTTCACTTAGAATGACCCATCTCCAGGTCTATCCATGTTGTTGTAAGCAGCATTATTTTATTCTTTTTTATCGCTGAGTAGTATTCCATTTATAAATATACCACAACTTCTTTATCCAGTCATCTGTCAGTGGACATTTAGGTTGTTTCCATGTCTTGGCTATTGTATTTAGTGCTGTTATGAACATTGGGGTGCATGTATCTTTTCAAATTAGAGTTCCCTCCAGATGTATGCCCAGGAGTGGGATTGCTGGATCATATGGTAAGTCTGTTTTTAGTTTTTTGAGAACTCTCCATATTATTTTCCATAATGGCTGCACCAAACTACATTCCCACCAACAGTGTAGGAGGTTTCCCTTTTCTCCACACCTTCAGGAGAAGGGTTAGTTTTTTTTATAATAGCAAGATATCCATAGGTAAAAATGAAAAGAATGTAAAAATTATTCTAGAAGAAGATAAAAGATCTTTATGACCTTGAGCTAGGCAAAGATTTCTTAGTTAAGAGAATGAAAAACAAACAACAGAGTGAGAGGAACGATTTGAAGAATTTCTCTCTGGTAAAGGACTCATAACCAGAATATGTAAAGAAGTTACACAACCCATCAAGAAAAAATGGGCAAAATTTTGAACGCATATTTTACAGAGTGTTCAATAAGCACACAAAGAAATGCTCCTTGCCATTAGAGATTGAAAGTTAAAACCACCATGAGGTGCACTGCCGACCACTGGAATGGGCCGAGTGAAGGAGAATGATGCCAAATGTCGCTGTGAGAAGTGCTGATAGCAGTGAAAGGAACAAACTATTCATTTGATAATATGTGTGACTCCTAAAAGCATCATCTTAAGTTAAAAGTCAAAAACCGAGAATATATGATTGTTTTTATGTAAAAACCTAGAAAAGGCAAATACACAGTGATAGAAAGCAGAGTAGAAGGGTGGTTGCCTGGGGCTGTGATGGGAAAGGGCACAGGGAACTTGTCTGAGGTGACGGAAACATATTTTATAATTGTGGTGATGGCTACACTAATGTACACATTTGTCAGAACTCAGTGAATTATGTCCTTAAAACTGATGAATTTCACTGCAAGTAAAATATCTTAGTAAAACTGGTGGTAAAAATGATGGTCTCCAGCTTCAACCAGGTTATCGGTGTCAGCAGCTAATCCTCTTCTCCTCCTCAATGTTTCTCTTAAACATGCATCATCTCTTGAGACCTGTCTTCAGTTTCATGCTGCTTTCCCTTACAGCAGATCCTTTGTATGAGGACAGGGAGAGTCCTTAGCTTCTCATTCCCCTTCATCCAGGCCCATGGTCACTTCTTTTTCCAGCCTGAGACTAGACTCTCCTCACATTCTTGAGCCGTTGTCACTGAACACATCCGGGGACCCCCCCGTGTCCCTCGTCCCATTGCTCCTTGCTCCTGTATAGATGCCCGTCTCTTGGCCCCTGGCCCTCAGATGGTAAATAATGTCTAGTCTCCCATGTTTTCCTAACTCCCTTTTTCATTCTCGAATCTCCAGAGGGTGGCCTCCCATAATGTCCCCAACAGCTTAAGCCACCTTCACCTCCTGGCGCCTCTCCACCGATTTCTGGCAGGCACAGTCGAGTCCTTGTCCTAGGATGCTGATGACTTAGTTAATGGAGTTGATGAATGGTTTTCAGCCTCCTTGGAGCACTTGACACTGTCAGTCATCCTGCTCTCATCACCCCACTGGAAACCCCTCCCGTGATTCCCACACCTCAGTGTTGTTCTGTATTCCCTGTTTCCTCATCCTTTCCTTGACTCTTGGGTGAGCTGGCGTCCTCTGGGTGCATGTGCAACCTAGGGTGCATCTGTGCCCTGCTGCAGTCCCCACAGTTTCTGGTGCATCTCATCCGCCCTGAAGGTTTCAACTACCATCTCTGTGTTGATGATTCTCCAGATGATTCTCTGTGTTGTGCTTCTCCCAGCGAGACCCTTTCCCTGAACGACAGGGTGTATCCCACTGTCCAGTAAGTCGTCTCTACTTGGACACTCAGCCTGTGTACCAGATTTCATGCTTCTGACTTACAGGTGTCATCATCTTCTCTAAATAGGTTTGTCCTCCTGTATTTTGTTTCTCAGCTAGTGGTACCACTGTCCCTGCGATCATCAGGTTAGAAATTGGGAATTAACTTTTTTTCCCCTCCCTGCATCTGTTCTGACCATTTCCAGCTCGCCCATCCTATCCTTCTTGGCCACCGAGGATGGTCCCTCCTTTGTTCCTTTGCCCTCGTGTCTGTTCTCCACATGTCTGGCACTCACACCTGATCTCATACCTCCCCTGTTGGCAGTCTTACCTTAGCCCCTCTCACCGACAGCAGGGGTTTGGGTTTCATGAGTCTGTTGGAAAAAATGTTGGGAGGGCTACTGTTGCGTTGCCAACTTTTAATCGTTCTAAATAAGAATGTTCGAAGAAAAAGGAACGCACTCTCTACCATCATTTCATAGAAAAGGACATTTCAGTGCCAGAAGGGGCACAATTAAGACAAGAGTGTGGTGGCCAAGTCTGTGGGCTCGCATGGTGGTCCAGCCGCTCGCCTTGTCGGCTCCTGTGGGCGGCTTAGTGGGCCCCTCTGTCAGACGGGGAGGACATTTACGAGCACACCTCACAGCATCATTTTGAGGATGAAATGAAGTGATATGTGCTGAGAGCAGTGTCTGGCGTGTAGTCTAGAGGAACTCCCTCACAGAACAGTGCCACCCCAACTGGATGCAGACACTTCTGTAGGAGGGAGCCCAGGCCCACCCGCCTTTCCGTCGGAGCCTGCTGGTGACCCTTGCGTGGAAAACGTGATGGGGATTTTTCTTTATTCACTTTTAGTACTTTAAAAACTTTAAATTCAAATCCATTAAATTCTTCAGCATATCTGCACAAGAGTTTCCACCTGCAGAGCTCACGTTTGGCATTATTTATGATCAATTGCACGTTAGCAGCCTTTCCGCAGCTTTATTTAGGCAGATACTTACAAGACACTGACACACGTCATGACTTTTCAAGACTCTCAAGACACAGCCATTGGTGGTTACCTAACAGCTGTGGTGTTTAAACGGTTTCCTTCCTCCTGACGCTTAGAAGATACTCGGCCTGAGGATGTGTTCAGCAATTCAGTGGTCGGAGGGCTTGTTGCCACAAACCGCCAGAGCCCCCTCCCCGCACACAAATCTTTTGGTCTGGGGGGGTGCCAAGACTGCGCTGGGTCAGATCTCAGGGCCCGCACTTTGACAATCACAGAGGATGCAGAAGCCTTTCTCCCTCCTCCGCCAGGCTGTGATTTTCCTTCCTCCAGGCTGTCCTCCGAGGGCCCCGTTGGAGTCTAGTTAACATTTTTTCTCCAGTAAGAATGTGAGCCCTCCTGAAGTCAGGATGCTGCAGAGCTGCCCCGTGTCCTTGTTTTCAGGAATCATGCCTTACCCACAAGTGAATGTTGATCAGATTAGGTTTCTAGTTTTCTTCCCTGGAAACGACAAGATTCACAGTGTTCGTAATCACCCCACTTTGCGCTTTTCCAAATGGCAGTGAAGTGGTTCGGGTTCTGCTTCAGCAGTGATATCATGTGAAACTTGTGTTCATCATCACTTGCATTTAAAGAGCAGCCAACAGAGAGTTTGGGAGCAACAGCCTTGGAGGAAGATGGGAGCTGGATTGGGAAGGCTGGATTAGGAATGAAGCAGGGAGGTCCGGGGTGGTGGGTGTGAGGGAGGGGTCGGGCCGTGGGAAATTACAAAGGACGCAGTTTTATGGTGGTCAGTGGTGTTAATTAGCCACCCAGAAGGATTTAGGGGCCCTCTAGTGATACGATCGTTTCACTTCAGGGATCTTTTACCTTCGTGTTGTGAGGGTGGGGGTGCTGAAGACAAGGGTGTCCACAAGAACAAAGGCGACAGATGGTCATTTTCACTTGTGGTGGGATGGGACAGCACGCGGCTGTCCAGTCATCTGTGGTGTCCTGGTGCCAGGGCGCACACCCCTGGGCGTGGTAGCCTGGACTACACCGTTTGCTCCCAACTCCTAGGGAAAGCCCTTTTCATATTTTGCCATTTTTGTATCCAGTGAATTCTGTTCTCACCATGTTATTTATAATTTCTTTGTTCTGAATATCCTACAATGGCAGGCCTTTCCTGGCTGGTGCAGACCCTCCTCAGACAAGGCTGTCCCCATCCCTGTGGTGTGTGGGCACCAGGGGGGCAATGTTGAGGGTAGGACAGCTTAGGGTTTCTGTCCTGACTCCTCGATCCTGGGGCTGCCACTCACTCACTGGCCCTCCTGCTTGCCCTGGCTGTGGGACTGTTAAACATTGCAAAAGGTTGGGAGTGGACGGAAGTTCTGTTTCTCCCAGACTGGCTGGAATGCACTCAGGGACTGCCCCTCTGTGAAGTACGTGTGTGTCCGTGGTTTTTCATTCTCCAGAGGAGGAGTGAGGTTTCTGGAGATGAGTTTGTGGTCTGTAGCCACAGACATTTTACTGGTACGCTGCCTGGAGTTCACTGTGATGGGATTTACCTTCACCAAACACAGACCAGAGCAAGGGGACAAATGCTTTTTTAGGAGACAGACAGCGGCTACTCAAACATGGTAAACATTATTTTTTAAAAAAATTATTGCTTCTCCAAAAAGAAATTGAATATACTCTTGTGCATCTGAAAATTTTGCACGATGATAACTTAAAAGTATAAATGTTGGTTTTTTCCGTAGGTTCTTTCATTCTGTTTGCTTATGCTGAGTTTCTCTTTCTTCCTTTCTTCCTTCCTTCCTTCCTTTCTTTTTCTTTCTTTCTTTCTTCCTTCCTTCCTTTCTTTCTTTCTTTCTTTCTTTCTTTCTTTCTTTCTTTCTTTCTTTCTTTCTTTCTTTCTTTCTTTCTTTCTCTTTCTCTCTTTCTCTTCCTTCCTTCCTTCCTTCCTTTTTCTTTCTTTCTTTCTTTCTTTCTTTCTTTCTTTCTTTCTTTCTTTCTTTCTTTCTTTCTTTTTTGGTGTCTTAAAACAGTACACATTTAGTATCTTATAGTTCTGGAGTTCACGACCAAAGTGGGTCTCCCTGGGCTAAAATCAAGGTGTCGGCAGGGCCACATTTTTTCTGGAGGCTCTGAGGACAACGTTTCTTGCTTTTTCCAGCTTCGAAAGATGCTGTATTTCGTGGCTCATGGCCCTTTCTCCATCATCAAAGCCAGCAACGGCCGGTGGAGTCCTGCTCTGCCTCATGTAGGAAACCGCCTCCTCTTTCTCTTTTTCCACCTTAGAGGACCATCCGAATAATCCAGGGTAACAGGCGTGGCCCGAGAGACCGCCAGCATACCCCCTCCTGCCGTGTAATGTACCACGTTCACAGGTGTGGCGGGCAGGGGTGCACAGATCTGCAAACACAACTCCTGCAGATATTTTTGTCGTCTTTTTTTATCTTTTTGATCTTTGTGACTGAACAGGAAATAAAGTGTAATTTCACAGTGTCATTCAATTAAAAAATTTTTTTATAAACACAGTACCTGATTCATCTTTGTTTCCAAGAGCAAGAGCATAGCTGTATAACATAGTTTTGTTCAGTTATCTTTTTCATGTATTTTTTAGTTTTTATGAAAAAGTCCAAAACAAACTTTAAAAAAAAAATAGACTGACTTACCGTTTCCTGGTATCAGTTATTCCTGGATAGTAAATTATTCCTGTGCTTCATTGCCTGTGTCTTTCATCGGACATGGCCCTCAGCAGTCAGGGATGCCATTTCCCCTCGTTCAGAGCTGACCGTAAGCTCTCCGCAGTGGACTCGGGTCCTGGGGGCGGCATATCCAGCACCGCCTCCTGGTGGCTGGTGTTGAAAGAAGGGAAGCCTCGGTGGTCCAGGGCTCCTCGGTGCTCTGCTCACCCGAGCAGGTCGCAGGCACCTCAGAAGTCGTGGAAGGCTGCCAGACGCTCTTCAGCCTAGCAGAGTTGAGACAGCTGAGTTGTATTTCAACAGCTGAAAGGGAGATCCAGGACTCGAACCTCAGACCGCCAGAGACCTGGGCCAGGAACTCACAAACGGGTAACAGTCAGGCAGGCCCTTAGAAGGAGACACCACCTGCAGTTTCTGGACCCTGAGCTTGGAATTAGCGTATTGACACGTGCGCTTTTTTCTCAGGTCCGGGCCCACCAGCTGGTCTTGCCGCCGTGCGACGTGGTGATCAAGGCCGTGGCTGACTACGTCCGCAATATCCAGGACACCTCGGACTTGGATGCCATAGCCAAGGATGTTTTCCAGCACTCTCAGGTAGACGTGTAAGCTCCCGGGTAGCGCCTTGTGCTGCGGTGTGTCCTGGGCTCGGGAGGGGCTTGGGAGGCATAGGCCAGCCGTGTCCAGGGGCGCCGGCCCCGCTGCCAGCCTCCGCTGCCAGGGATCGCTGCTGAGAAGACAGACATGAAGTGGGTCAGATGGAACTGAGGGTCTCTGACGTGTGCACCCCTCCTTCACTTGTGGTCAGAGATTTCTCCTTCCTTTTTTTTGGAAAGTACGGAATGTGAGGGGAGTCAGGGTTAGTAGAAGAAGGGAAGTTTGTGTCACTTCCCGCCCCCTCCTGCCCACTCTCTGAAGAGCTAAAACTGCCGCCCCACTTGCTGGAGATGGAGAGCCAAACCTTTCCAAGTAGCACCAGAGACCTGGCTAAGGAGAAGCTGGGGGGACCGTGCCCCAGAACTCAGGTCTCCTGACTGCCGCGTCAGACTCTGTGTTAAGTACATTGCTCGAAGAGAATTAATGTTCGATTTGTTTCTTCAATACTAATCTGTTGATTTTCCTTGAAGATTTTAATGTCATTCTAAACTCTCATCTAGCTTGAAAGGGTACAGATGATTATACATGTGCTAAATTATAAGAATATGTTAATACACATGACCAGTGGCATACTAATTTACAAAGGTTTTCCTACGTTTATTTCAGTCTAGAACAGATGACAAGGTTATTCGATTTAAGAGAGCAATTGGATATTATTCAGCGACTAGTAAGCCTATGGCATTTCACCCACCACATTACTTAGGTAAGTAAGACAAGGCGTCTGTAATGGATGCTGACCATGCAGTAACCAAAGAGATATAAATATTCACCCAGTAATCTTGTAGGTTCATTCTTTTGAAAGAGATTTCTGCAGTTATACAAATAAGTGTAGCAGAACTTCCCGGGCAGACGCAGTAGTAATCCCTGAAAGTGTTGGAAAGCGAGAGAAAACTTAGAGACTTTTGAGAGTGGAGGAGAAGAGCAGGCAGCCGTGAGGACCAAGGCGGGCAGGTGACAGTGACGCTGAGACCTCGATGTCTACAAGGGGTCCTCTTGCAGAGTGCACCAGGGACTCTCTGGATCTTTCCACAAGTGCCCTCATAAATGCACTGGGTTCATGTCTCCTCTTTTGTCTTTTTTTGGCAAAAGATCAGGTTTAACCCAGAGATCTGAATTGGGGAATAAAAACAATTATAAACTGTTTGCCTAAAGGCTGCTAGGTTGTGAATATCTCATTGTAAAGCACTAACCATAAGTACCAACCTCCTTCCTGAGTCAGACTGTGTCTTTCTTAGGGTCTGGAGCAGTGAAGCTCTGCGAAATCATACTGTCAACTGTTGTTTCTCAGCTGTGCTTTTAGTTCATACAACCATGTCCCTGGGACTGTCAGAGGAATGAGACTTTCAACTAGTTTAAAGATTAATCCTGTGGGTGGAAATGTCCCTAACAGTGGTCCTGTACGTCAGAGTATTCATTCACTTATTTCAAC
The DNA here is from genome assembly GCF_048564905.1 of Vicugna pacos. NCBI lineage: Eukaryota > Metazoa > Chordata > Mammalia > Artiodactyla > Camelidae > Vicugna > Vicugna pacos. Next base: position 2,850,197 of record NC_132990.1, read on the forward strand.
ACAGTGCCACTGTGTGCTGTGTGCTGTGTACTGGGTGGGTGGGGGGGCACAGAGATGAAAGGTAAGTGCTGGCTTTTGATGGCTGTCCCTGTGGGTGAGTGACAGACAGATGAACATGGATGGTCCTGATGTCATGTGACTGAGGAGGGGACAGGCCATTTTCTCTGCTGGCCCAGCCCACTGTTGTGACTTGGGTAGTCGCACGGCCTCTTGACGGGGTGGGGCGCTTGCTCTCCTGCTGCCCTCGCCACCCACCCTCCTGCCCCCGTGCTGTTCATTTCCTTGCCAGCAGCCAGAAGAGTGTTTTAAAATGTCAGTCAGCCCATGCCATTCCTGTCGCGCTTGGAACACGCTCCCAGCTGTGCACCAGCTTCCCCGCATGGTCTGGCTCCTCCTCCTGCTAGCCTCTGCCCCTCACTCTCAAGGCCCTGCCTTCTTTCCTGCCTGAAATTTGCTCCGCTGGCTCCTGCTGGGGCCTCGGCGCTGGCCGTGGGTCTGGAGCTCTCTCCCCGACTCCCTGTGCCTGGGGCGCTGGCATTTCTGAGATCCAGGCTTTGCTATCTCTTCTTTGGGGCCCTTCTTGACCAGCCAAGCGACATCAGCCTCCAGGCCATCCTGTCACATCACCTTGATTTAATTCTCTGTGCACCTCCTCACACCCCCATCCCGCCCTCAGGATGCAGGGGTAGATATTCAGAGGTCCAGCAGCAGGACCTTACCTGCTGCCTCCACTCTTGTACCACAGTAGGCAAATGTGTGGCTGAATGGCTTACTCCACGAAGAGATGAGTGAAGTGATGAAATACAGCTTAAGGTTACTCTTGGAAAGGACGGGGTGTGTTGGAAGGGGGGAGACACGCTACCATGGATGACTTCAGTTAAGGAGAGATGCAGTGAGGGCAGAGCATGGCGTCTTGGCTCTACTCCGGGCCCAGGGGGATGTTAGTGGATGCTGTTGAGACAGGTGAGAGGCAAGGTGCTGATGCCAGGTCGTGGACGCCCCCCTTCCACTGCCTCCTGGCTTCACGCTTCCTGTTTTATTAAAATAGGATACTTATATGACTATTAAAAGAGAAAATATATGTAAAATGCTTTAATGAATGCTTGCTTTGTGACAGATACTGTCACTGTTACTTGTAGGAAGGATGACTAGAAAAAGCAGTGAATGTTGAAATGAGTGGTTAGAAAGCCTGAAAGGAGTTCACACAGGGACATAGCTGGTACCTCGTGTATCTGTAGTGATGTTCTGGCCCTCATTTGACGGCTGGTTTAAACATTCATGACAGTATACTTGGGACTAGCACATTCATCAAAGAGGAGGAGCATAGGAGAAAAGGGTAAAGACGCTTGGCGTAGCATTCGGCATTCACCTGAGCTGATAGCAATTTCGAAGATGTTTTGAAAAGGCAAGATGAGTTTTAAATTAGTTTAAGTGTGAGCTTCTCAAAAATATGTACTGTTCTATAAAATGCTTTCATGTTCGTATTAATTCATCAAAGGGCATTACGAGGTGAGTATTTTATAAAGGAAGTTGATGCTCTTAGAACTCACTTTCTCTTTCGCTCCCGAGTGGTTTGTGAAGAACGGTGGTGTGATTGGTAAAGAATTTGGGGGTATTTAGAGCGATACTTTCCAGCAGGTTAATGTAGGTGATAACTACCTGTAAATCCTTCTGTAAAGCATTTCCTGTTGCTTCTGACCATTACAGAAATCTGAATTGCGCAGCAAGGGGCTCCAGCAAGCACAGGCGGAGAGTCACAGCTGGGCAGGAAGTTTGGGGCAGTGCCGAGTTCAGTGTGTGGCCTGGAAGGTTGGGATGAGATTGAGAAGGAAGGTTTACTTCAAGTTAGATACAGATATGAGGTAGATTTTGAAGTCAGTTACAAGTGAGGTGAGTATCTCTTTATACTTACCAGAAAAAAAAAACAATAAAATATTTTTACATGAATCTGTACAGTTTAATGAGTGCTCTCTTCAGAAAAGACATGGAGGCACCTTTATTGCATATTCTAAGTGAAAGAGGCCAGTCTGACAAGGCTACACACTGTATGATTCCAACTGTACGACATTCTGGAAGAGACAAAACTCTGGGGACAGTAAGGAGATCAGGGGTTGCCAGGGTTTTGAGGAGAAGAGAGGAATGAATAAGCAAAGCACAGGGAATTTGTAGAGCAGTGAAAATATTCCTTGTACTGTTATAATGCTGGTACATGTCCTTGTAAATTTGTCCAAACCTCTAGAATGTACACTACCAAGACAGAACCCTAATGTGAACTATAGATTTTAGTTAATAGTAGTGTATCAGTATTGGATCATCAGTTGTAACGAATGTGCCACAAGGGGCTTACTTTCTGCTTATGTTTTCTTAAAACTGCTCAAAAAATAACCTATTTAATTTTTTTAAAAAAGAGTAAATGAGCCCCTCGATGTGTTAGTCGGCCAGGCACTGTGGTGAGTGCTGGGCAAGGTGGGAGGCAAGGCAGATGTCCCCCTTGCCCTTGTAGATGAGTAAGACAAGGAACCACACAGGAATGTGAACAGGAATATCAAGGAAGACCAACCCAGTTAAAACCGTCCTTGATTAAACCAGTGTTTGGTTCCGCTCGATTAAGTTAATGCTCAGGTGAGGTTTGAGTGTAGAGTAGGAATTTAGCCAGGTGACGACAGAGAGGAAGTATATATGCAGAAGAGACAGCATGTGTAAAGGTCCTGAGGTGAGAGGCCAGGATGTAGAAGAAACAGAAGACCGGCTGGAGCATAGGAAGCAAGGAAAGAGTGGCCGGGTGATGCTCGTCAGGCTGGCGTGCAGTGACCGAGCATGGCCTTAGATTTTAGACTTAACACTTAGGACCACGGAAGCTCATTGAAAGATTTTTCATTGCAAAAACTGAAGTTATTTTGAGACTGTCTACACACTGTATATTCTTACAGCAAAAAACATCAGTGGAATATTATGCGTATCAGAGCCCTCTTCCTGTCTCTCCCTGGTCACATTCCCTTGCACTGCAGCAGCCTGAATTTTGTATTAATGGTCCCTTTGCGTTTATTTTGTGTACCCCGAGCACTGATTGGAGCCATGGAAGTGGGTGGGATTCCCTGGGGAGGTTTTCTGTGGCAGGCACTCTGTAGAGAGGGCCTGAGATGGGGTGCCTGAGGTGAAGGAGAGAAGGTGGGACTGGGGGCACAGAGAGGGCAGAGCAGCAGCCAGAGTAGGAGTCGTGGCCAGAACAGCTGTCAGCAGAGGGGAGGAGGAGGCCCCTGTGGCACCCACAGCTCCCAGACCCCATGCAGGAGCGTGTGGCTGCGTGGTCCTCAAGGTGCAAGGGATCTTAGGAAAAAGTTTGTAGCTTTGCAGCTTCTTCTGTGCTGTGAGAGACATGGGAGAGGGTGGGGTCGGTGGCCAGCACCAGTCCTCCAAATCCACCTCCAGTTGCTTCCATAAAGGGTGGAGCTTGAAATGAGGGGGAGGATAGAACATGCTTAAATTCTTAGGTAGCTAGTGAAAGCTGATGGGGGCCTCTGCAGGGGGATGGGAGGTGGGAGCTGATAGTGGCCCCTGGAGCATAGAAGTGGGGGTCTAGGAGGACCCAGGGAGCCTGCAGCACAGCAGGACAGCATGCGCTAATAATAGAGAATTGTGCAAAGAGGACAATATAGAAATAGGAGCTGTCGCCACTAAGCAAAGAACAGACTCCACATAGTGACCACGAAGAAAGGGCCTCTGGCTGTGGAGACTTCCTGGGTGCTGGTGGAGAGGCCCCGTGGGTGTTTTATCTGGATGGGCTCGCCTGAGTCAGGAGCCTGCATTAGCTTGTGTCCTGACAAGCCCCCACGGCCGCCCACATTCTGCCAGGCTGGGTCAGAGAGTCCTGATCCACGAAATGCCGAAAGGCAGACCTCAGTGTCAAGCGCTGGTGACCCGTCTATGTGAGGACATAAATGCCTACTGTCTTATCAGGAACAATTAGACTCTGTAGTTGGTGTTCCTGCACCCCAGCTGTTGGGACCAGGGGTGCTCAAAGGTGCTCTTGGGGGTCAAAAAGGTGCTGAAAAAAAAAACCAGCCGGGGGAGCTCAAAAAGGTAGCCCAGAATTACAGTCTACCTTTTTGAGCTCTCCTGGCTGTTCTTTTTTTTTTTTAGCACCTTTTTGACCCCCAAGAGCACCTTTGAGCACCCCTGGGGTGTGCTGCTCCTGTGCCTCTTCGGCTGTTCCTGCCGCCCTCTGCCAGGGGACACGGCTCTTAGGACCTCATCCCCCTGCCATCTCCTATGCAGCCGGCTCACGGCAGGGGCGGCCCGGCCAGCCTCCTGCTCCAAGGGCGGGCTGTGTGTGTAGCCAGGCTGTGGGACTTACAGCGGGACCGACTGCGCGCAGACTGGGAAGTAACTTGCCCTCTTCCCACCCAACAGGGTACCTTTGGGATTTCCCTGTCACTTCTCAAAGGTTTGCCTTAGGATTTTTAAAGCTTTTGTAACGTCCCACAGTGGGGAGGTGCTGGAATCTACTTAACTGTGTCCTGTGGTCATCATCTAGAAGATTTTCAGTTTTTTAATGTAAATGACATTAATGTCAGGCCCCTGGGAGTCTGACGGAATAGTTGATGCCAGAAGGAAGCTAAGATGTTATTATGTTAAGTGGAAAGTCCTCTGATTTTCTCTCCTTCTTTCTTCTTGATTCCCAAGCAGATCATTGGATTCTCTGTCTGTTCCTGTGACCTTTCATTCAATTTTTAGTGAATTTATTTTTGTTGTCATGGTATGAAGTGGTATAGGCTGTCGGGTCTTGTGTCATTTTTTAAAAACCTGAAAATCAGTCACTTTAGAACGACTGAAAATACTGCATCTCCTTTCAGTTGCTGTCTGGTTTAAAAGACTACAAGGTGTGCCTTCCTGAGACGAACGCAGCTTGTCGTGAGGTCTGTGGGTGGCTTGTGGCATTCAGTGAAAGGGGGGGCTGCAGGTCTAGCTTACCAGTGACTTACAATATAAAGGCCTTTAGGACTTTTCTTTAGGTTGTGCTTTTTGACATCCACAGTTGGACAGAAACTGATTTGTCTTGTCTTATCATAGACTTATAAAACTTCACAGGTGGCTGGACAAGATGTAAGTGTTCTTTTCTTTTGCTGTTTGCCTACGATTCAAACCCTGGTTAAGTGAACCCAGGAACTGAATAGATTTGGATAAAATTTGGAATAAGTTCATCACCACCTAGAAGACTCTTGCTCTTTAAGACTCAGGTACCACATGGCTTTGAACGATGCCGTATCCTTTGAGGTCCACATATGTGCTGTCCAAACTCAGGGTAGAAGATTTGGATAGCCAGGGATGCTGTGCAAGCACCAGGCTGCCTTCCAGCCGTGGAATATTCCTACACCAACAGGCAAGCAGTCAGAGCAGCCCTTGTCATTGTTGAAAGTTCTTATGTATGTTGACCTGAAATGTGTTTCCCTAGGTTAATTTTTTCCCTTGCTCATAATTCTTTCAGGTACCTACTTGCTTCAGTTATGATCTTACTTTTCTTGGCCCTGAACTTCACCTTCCGTCGTGAGGGCTTCTCTCCTGGGCGGTGGCCTCTGGCTTTCCTGTGGGCCTTGCTGGCACCGCGATTCCAGGCAGACATCAGCTGCCCCGGCTCTGAGCTCTTGCCGGTGGGCACTCACCAGAAACTGACAAGCTTCAGTTTTCTAAAAGCCGGGATGACTTCTGTCTCCTCCTTCCCTAAAGCCCCAGGCTTCCTTGGCTGTGCCCTCAGGCTGGTCTTCAGTCTGCTCCAGTCTGCCAGACTCCGTAGGCCACAGCAGTGTCCTGTTGGTTTCCACTGTCCCCTACTGTAGCTTTACTCATCTGGGAGAGGATGAAACCAGATTATGTAAAATTCTCCTTCATGCAACTGTTGCCTTAACATCCGTATAACGTTGATACTGAGTAAATATGTCAACGGGGCTAACATAGTTGGAAAATTTTGCATTGTTCTTTGCAAGCATTGAAAACTAGTGGTGTGGTAGGAAATGTATTGATTTATTTAATCTTTGAATTTTCAAAGCTATGTTTTTCTGTGTGGCAGTTGCAAATCATACATCAGCACCCATCTAAATTACAGAATTAAAAAAATATTACTTTGCTATGATTATTTGCTTAATGTAACATCTCCATGGTTATATGCCCAGTAATAGATGACCGTTTGTTAGGTTGGTGTAGGGCCAACTAGTTGTCAGTAGAGCTTCTTGGTTAACACCATCCCCTTTTTAAATCTTAATTTAGAGAAAAGCTGGTTAGCTTCGCACAGGCATAGTAGGTAATTCAAAGGCGTGGACACTGAACAGCCTGTCCTATCTCCCAGCGTTCAGCTAACTGAACACAGCTGCGAGGGCTTGATTCTTTATTCTCAAAGCCTTTAATATTTAAATATGTTTAAATTATGACAGTATTTTTCATATGGTAATTAAACACTTTTTTTTTCCTCTTTCGTCTGTCTTCAGTCTGCCTACTTTTGTAACAGAAGCCTACCTTTCTTAGTAAGTATTTGTGAAAGGAAGAGAATGAGAACCTGGTGGTGTTAATCTCCACTCCGTGAACTGGTGTCAGTTCTGAGAAGGATGTGCTTGTCACACAGAAGGCAGACAGTGGCCCCGCGTAGCCGCGTGAGGGCATGAAGAACAAGAACCGATTTGCAGGAAGGGGTCAGATTGCAGAGGCAGGCCGCTGCTTGTGAGGCCATTTCCGAGGCCCTCAGAGGAATATAGACCAATTCATTCACTTAATACACGAAGTTAGGATAGAACAGTAACCAGTTCTGAGGGTTCTCAAAGGTTTATTTGGGGTCAGTATTGAAATACGATCTTAGAAAATGTTCTTTCCTTGGAAATCTTTGCTTTTAAGTTTAGTTCTGTGTGTGTTTTTATTTGGCAGGAGTTGTTTTGCTTTTATTTTTTTTTTTAAAGGGAAGTTTATAGCATTATAATGGCCCAGCATAGAGTGGAACATAAATGTTCGTCTTCACTTGAATGCTGCTGCCTAATTGAAGAAGGAAGTCTCTCACTTTTCGTGCTCTGTGAAATCAGGTGTGGTAGGCCGGCTGCGGGAGGTTGTAAACTGGGCTTTGCACAGAGCTTGCATGGATTTCTCAATACTCTTTTGCCCGAGATCTGGTTACCATTCAGAATCACCTGCGAAGGGACTTTACTAGTCACAGGATCTTATATATCATACTCGGAGCTTTGGAACTCATGGGCTTACTGTTTGATCGAGAGTGTGTCGTGTGTGTGTGTGAGCACACATGAATGTGCACGTGTGTATGTGTGGTGTTCGTGTGAGTGGTGGACGTGTGTGTGCATGTGTGTGAGCATGTGGGCGCGTATGTGCATGTGCCTCCAGCCCCGTCTGCACACGGGCCAGCATTACCGTTCCCAGCTTCTCGTCCTGCAGCCGTCTCTGTTCAGTGCAACTGGAGGCTGGCCAAGCCTTCTGTTCATGCAAGCCAGATCAGAGGGCTGTGGCATTTCCAGCTCGAGTGCCAGACACTTGGAAAGGGGATCTTCCAACAGATTGTGGCCTCTGGGGCCCATGAGTCTGCTGGGGAAGTGAGAAGTGAGCAATGGCCCCAGCCCCCGTGCTCCCGGTGTCCGTGCGACCCTGGACTGGATTGGCTCAGGGAACCCCAGATTAGGCATCGGTGGGAGTTTCCTTTCAGAGAATGAGAAAGAGGATTTGGGTACCTTATTTTTGTCGTTAACTTGAATGTGTTTGTTTATCTTAGCAAGTTGGTGGGGTGAGAGGTGATGCTTTGTGGGTTGGGCTTCTTACCTGCTGTTGTTCAGATTTCAAGGTCAGAGAGACACTCTTCCTGATAGATGACATTTGCGTTGAGGTATCTCTACGCTTGGTTTTGTCCTGTTGTTAAAAGAAACCTCTGGAAGAGACCGTGTAGGTGGTCTCCAGTAGGATCTGTGGTGTGTCCTCACAGGATGTGGGTTGTCGCTGTGTCTCCTGCAGTCTGAGCCCTAATGACACTCATGGTCGGGTCTCCCCACACCCCTAGGCCTGCCTCACAGCCCGATGTCACAAGCACCCCGCACCTGATTGTTCAGCAAGTGACCAGAGCCCTGAGGTGTTGCTGCATTTCTATCACATTAGTAAATAGTGATATTTTGAAGTATTTTTGACATCAGGGCCACACTCATCTCCCGTCACCCCATGCCGGGGGCATTGCCTTGCTGGCCAGCTGCACCCCGGCCCCCGCCCTCCTCAGATCCACAAGGAGACTGAGTGTTGTGGGTCTGGAGGTTTCTGGACCTTGGGCTGAGTTCACTGCTTGATGCCGTGTCTTTAAGCCGACCTGGGACCCAGTCCTGAGGTTGTGTTCGGAGCTGCTTCTCCACGTGGCTTCCATTCGGTGTCTGACTGTTACGCGTTAGCATTAGGGTAATGATGAGCAAACGTTTGGCCAGCGTACATCAGAGCGGGTTTACAAAGTCGTGTTGTAAGCACAGAATCCCACATTATCGATCCTGCAGTGAGTGTGTAACTTGATCATGGTTTTCTTAACAATGAAGAACAAGCCGAAAGTATAGGCAGTAACTATCACATTTCACTTTTTATATTTAAAATCTCGCCAGTAGCTAAGAATCTAATTGCAGTTTAAATAGGAAAACCCCATTGCTTCCCATGTGGAAGGGGAAGCACTCTGTCCCGCTTTGTTCCTTTAGTGCCTACAGGACGTACTACAGGGCTTCCAGCGCTGTCAGCAGCGAGCAGAGGGAGAACGCTAAAGACAGGGACAAACCAGGCGCTCACGGAGAGGAGCGAGAGTAAAAACTATCAGAATTAATTGAAAATTCGTAGAAGTTAGAATTCCAACCCCAGTGTATAAAATTGATCATCATAAGATTAAGTTTTTTAAAAAAAATTTTTAGCAGGGAGGTAATTAGATTTTTTAATTTATTTTTTTATTTCAATGGCCGTATTGGGGATTGAACCCAGGACCTCATGGATGCTAAGCAAGCACTTTACCACTGAGCTATACCCTCCCCCCCAGATTAAGTATCTTTTAATGTTAAGCGACATAAATTTCTAAAGGTTTCTGGGAAGTGGGGCCAGTGGCGTGCTGGCACCTGAGGAGGTACGAGACACGTGGGGACATGTGCTAGCAACTATGGTGTCATGGGGAAGTGCTCTTCTGCTCACAGTTGTTTTATTGTTTTCTTTCCATGTTGATAAAACAGCCAGACCAAATCCATTTGGAATGCCTGGGATAGTGCCACCATATGTCCCCCCCCAGATGCTCAACATTCCACAGACCTCTCTGCAAGCCAAGCCTGTGGTAAGGCCTTTCCTTTCCTTCTGCAGCTGGCCTGCCCAGCCTTGGTGGGGGCAGCTGCCTTGAAAGCTCCCTATGCAGCAAATCTTAATGAACAGTAAAATAATTTCTTAAACTTCTGATATGTGCAGCAGATCCCAGTGTTTGTTGAACTAAAACTTAGCCAAGACCAGGCAACGTTGACGTGTGCCGGGCCGTGCAGGCTGTGTGCACACATGTGTGATCTGTGCCCTCTGTTTCAGGCCCCACAGGTCCCCAGCCCAGGTGCTCCGGGCCAGGGTCCACACCCATACAGCCTCGCTGAGCCGGCTCTCACCTTGGACACGAGCGGGAAGAATCTGACTGAGCAGAACTACAGTAACATTCCTCACGAAGGAAAACATACTCCGCTGTATGAACGGTCCTCCCCGATCAACCCAGCGCCCAGCGGCAGCCCCAACCATGTGGACTCCGCGTACTTTCCTGGTTCTTCTACGTCGTCGTCTTCCGATAATGACGAAGGCGGTGGAGGAGCTGCAAAGTGAGTGGTGCTTCCCAGCAGTGTAGCTGCCGCCCTAGGCTTCTTAAGTTGCTTGTGTTCCCTGGGGAGGCTGCCTTCTGTCTGGCCGGCCCGTGGCACTGATTGTTGTGCCCAAAGATGCAGGTTGTTGTGGGTGGGTGACAGGTTACTCTGTGCTTGGACCAGGGCGCCTCAAACAGAGAAAGGAGGTCACACATTTCCTCAGGGCTTCCAAGGCTGAAAACCTGTACTACACCAGCCAGAAGCCTTGCGCGCCACCCCCCACCCCCCTTTTGGGGTGGAATCTTGGGAAACTTTTGTGTTTGTGTGACCACCAAATGTGGTGGAGTATCTAGCCAACTTCTGCCTGACCCTTTTTCTCCCCTGGGCTGTGATTTCCCCTAGACGCAGCCTGGAAAGCATTTCAAGTTAGTCTCCTGTGGCTTTCAGTCTCTTGGCTCCTGGATTGAAAGGAAATCAGAATTTCCTTTCCCCCCGAATTCAAAAACTTGAATCTGAGCTCAGCAGCTCATAGGACCGTTCTTGGAATAACACTGTTCACCCAACCAAAACCCATGGGAAGCTGCCAGACCCAGGTTGGAATTCTCCCTGCAGAGAAGTGTTTTCAACAATGTGTGTTTCTGAGCAAATGATTTTCAAATGCGTAATTTTTTAGAATCTGATTGAGCAAGTCTTAGTACACAGTCCTCCTCCTCCCTTCACATAGCCTTACGTTTCTAGGAAACCTGATTCACAAAAAGAAAGATAAACGAAGAAAACAAGAGTCTTCCCTTCACATCTTTGTCTCTCTCTCCTGGGTGTGAGCTCTGATTCACAGGTAGACATCCAGGGCTAGTTACTGCTGTGTTGATTTCCACTGTAAGAAAACCTGAGACATAGTTTCCAGTCTTCCTGGAGGTTCATGCGGGTGTGTCCCTTGAAGCCAGAGATTTTTCCTCTTTCGTCTTCTTTTGCTCCATCTGTAAAATGGGCACTAAGTCCACTGACTTTGGGCATCAGCTGCTGAGGAGTTCGCTGCCATCCAAGGGTGTGAGCGCTTGTGGGGCAGAGAAGCATAAAATGCACCAACGTTTGTTTACTTGCTGTCTGTGCAACCCTAAGCTTTTAAAGTGAAGTAAAGAGCTGTCATTTAGCATTCCAACTTTTAGTCTCCTTGAAAGGTAATTTTTTAAGTCCTACTGAATGAGAATTGCCGTGTTTGGGCTCAGAAATCTGCATGTGTAAAGGAGCCCATGTGACTCTTCAGCACAGGGAACTTTTTTGTTTTTTTTTTAATATTTTCACGTTTTATTTATTTTTATTGAAATGTAGCTGATTTACAATGTTTTAGGTGTACAGCAAAGCAATTCGGTTGTACATATACATACATATATATGTATGTACGTATATATATGTGTTTTAGATTCTTTTTCCTTTTCTATCATTACAGAAAATCGCATATAGTTCCTAGCACAGGAAAGTTGGAGGGCAGCTGATAGATGTCTCAGAAGCCCTTTCACTCTAAGGAACTCTGAACTTTCTTTTAAAAATGGACTCATGTCAGCAAGATGAAGGTATCTGTGGTACAGGTTCACCTTAGTAAGACGCATCCTTTCTAGAAATAAGACCCGGAGCAGAAGTATGTGCTTTGTGGCTCAGAGACTGTGCTGGTGAGGAGCGTGGGAGAGGCTGTGGTCTGGGGCGGTTGGGCAGCAGTCCTGTTCTGTTGGGTAGGGATGCAGAGATCATGCGAGCTGCCCGCTCCGCTTGGCAAGCTGCCCTGCCAGGATACAGGCTGAATTTGAGTGAGTAAGGTTGCTTGAGAGCCCCTCCCTTCACTTGTGCTCATCCAGCTCTGCCCTGGTCCCAAAGGTCCCTACCAGCGCCACCTGCGCTGGGCTTCTTCCTCAGTCTGAGTCGTCTCTCCACCCTGTCAGCTCTCTAGCACTGAGCTGTCTGTACTCCTGACTGGGGGCATTTTATTCTGGTTTTCTGGAGGCGCCTTTAGGAGGTGAACTCCATATGTGGGGTTGGCATGGGTGTCTCACCGTCTTGTGGTGTGAATTGTGGTGAAATAGACAGAGCACAACCACCGCCTGGGCTCAAAAGGTCGGGTTGTGTGACCTCGCAATGTCTTCATTTCCTGCGATCTGCTTTTCCACTTACTATAACAAATAAGAGACAGGCATGTTACAGTGGAGAGGAAGGAGGGAAGGAAGAGGGGTCAGGGAGCCTGTGCCAGAGGCTTCAGGGTCATAAGCCAGGCAGCGTAGGACCTGGGGTCAGCCCTGTTAACGGGCGTCCCTTGCTCATGGTGGCAGGATGTTAAGAAGGGCAGTGTTTGTGATTTCAGGCTGAGGATTCTGGTTGAATCCGTTGTGTGTGTGCACTTTTTGAGGCCATGCATAGGACAGATGATTGCCCTCCTAGTTCAAAACTAAGGGGCACTAAGTCAGGATTTGGTTTACCTTTGGTTTGGACTTGATTTGGGACCCCTGGACCTACACCATGCTCTCAGGATGAGACTATCCAGGATGAGACCAGAGGGAATGAAATCATCCATTCATTTAGCCAAGCAACATTTGAGCACTTGCTGTCTGCAGGCAGCACAGACAGGGTGTGGTGATGGGAGCTCTGAAAAGAAGTGAACAGACAAAACGAACAGATAGACCCAGGTGGTGAGTGTGCGAAGAACACACCAGAGTGGGACTGGAGGAGGGGTTGCTTCCAGAGAGGCAAGGTTTGAGCTGTGACTGAGCGAGGAGAGAGCTGGACCAGTGTGTGGTGTGAAAGGGGAAGCCGGTGTGGCTGTGGTGTCCCGATGAGCAGGAGATCAAGCGGGGTGGAGTCTGAATTCTGTTCTGAGTGTGATGGGCAACCTCCAGTGTTTGCTTAGAATGGCCCTGGGGCTAGAAAGATCCCAGCGGCTTCTTTGGAAATGAGTTTGCTCCGGTCTGCTTGCTTTGGGGACGGACAGGTGTCGAGGTGGCCAGGCCATTTAGCTCGGGAAGTTACTGCTTAGTTGAACTGAAGCGCCTCTGGTCATGCCAGCTTCAGATGGACCGTAGAAGCATTTGTCACCGACTTGTACGACAGCAGAGGAGGGGGTCCTGCGCCACCCCAGGCTGGTGTGCCCTTTCCTGTCCGATTCCCGCAGACATCGGCGTTCCTTCTGCCGTCTTCCTCACAGTACCAGTAAGTGATCCTGTATGTGGGAGAACCCACAAAATAAGTAACCTCGTTTCCCCAGTGGAAGAGCAGGGGGATTCTTTTAAAGGATGGTGCTGACAGGCGATGGGGACTGTTACAGAATAAAAGAGAATTAACTCCCCACCCCCACATATAAAAAACCCAGCTTCCCACAAATCGAACAAACAACTGTTTTTTACGGCAAAGAATATAAACATACAGTTCCCAGAGGAAACACAGATGGTCAATAATGTGAAAGAATGTTGTTCACTCTCACTTAAAAAAGCATAAAGGACTGCAACTTAAAACATAACAAGATACTTTTTTTGTATATAAACATTTTTTAATTGAGTTATAGTCATTTTACAATGTTGTGTCAAATTCCAGTGTAGAGCTCAATTTTTCAGTTATACATGAACATACATACATTCATTGTCACATTCTCTTTCGCTGTGAGCCACCACAAGATCCTATATATATTTCCCTGTGCTACACAGTGCAATCTTGTTTATCTCAAGATACTTTTCTTAACCTATAAAATTGGCAAATACTGTTTTTTTTTCTAACTTTAAAATTTTTTTTATTGGGTTAGTTTACAATGTTGTGCCAATTTCTGGTGTACAGCACAATTCTTCAGTCAAACATGAACATACATATATTCATCTTCATATTCTTTTTCACCATGAGCTTCTACAAGATCTTGAATATATTTCCCTGTGCTATACAGTATAAACTCGTTGATCTATTTTATATATACCTGTCAGTATCTGCAAATCTCGAACTCCCAGAGGTTTTTAAAGATAAAGTTCAGTGGGGAAAATTGGTGGAGTTGGTAGGGCGTGAGGTGTCAGCTCTCCTGGCAGGTCCTTGGCGTTTGTGGTCAGTGGGACCCACAGGTGTCCGAGGGCTGTGGGTGTTCCTCCTGGGAGGGTGGTCTGCGCCGTCTGTGTGCAGAGGTGGGGGTGGGGGAGCGTTTAAGAGCAAAAGATGTGTGAGTGCCCCAGATGCCAACGATAGAGACATTCCTTCCAGAGAATACTGTGGAGCCTCTCCAAAGAGCGTTCCCGATGTGAAAGGCAGTTCAGGCTAAGGTGTCCCGTGGAGGAGCTGCCGGGAGTGACAGTGCCTCCTGGCTCGTCTGCAGGCGCAGATCGCTATGTGTGTATGTGTGTATCTGTAAGTTTGTACGCACTCGGCACACGTGTGCACACGGCAGGCCCTGTCCTTTATCTCCCTCCCTTGTTTTAATACCTTACCTAGCATTTTAGCCTCTTGAGCTGGGAGAGTTCAGGTGTCTTTCCCACCTCACTCCTGGAACGGCATCCTGGGTTGTTGCCCTCTTGAAGCTGACACGTGTCTATGCTGGACGAGGCGTCTTGGGCTGTGAGAGGCCCCCTGCGCACAGCTGTGGTGAGTCCGGTGTCTCACCAGGCCTGAGACGAGCTGCGTGGCCCCCTGCTGAAGCTGTGCCAAGTCTGCTCAGTGACATCGCCCTTCACTGCCGGAAATGCCACCTTCTGCTGTTGGCTGTGGCTCTGTGTCGAAGGACAAAGGCCACCGGGCAGCTATTTCAGACAAGTTATTCTGGAGTAAAATAAGAAAGAAATGTGCTGCCTTCTAACTAAATAATTTTTTCCCTCCTATTTCTTTTCTTAGGGTGTCACCAGCATATATTTCTTTTTATGTTCTTGGTTAAAATTAAAAAAAAAAAACCCACAGGCTGTATTCTTGTTTTTCTTCTCTTCCTTCCTAGTCTTTGTCAGATCTTTGTAATTCTCTTCTGGTTGAATTGAGAATTACAACTGAATCCTTGTGGAAGTGTTTATATTATTTTCATAAATTCATTGGCTTTTAGAATTTGAATCTGGTCTGAGGTGGCTAATTTGCAGTTTTCAGTTGTTTCATATCTTTTTAAAATTACCACCTCAATACAAAGTTATAGAATTCAGGCATTAGACTCTGCACCATAGCAAATCGCTCAAGGTCCCACCTCTAGAGATACAGCTATTTTCAAAATATTGGTGAATATTTAAGCATCTTATTTTTCGCCACATATACTAACATTGGGTTCTTACAATAATGTGACCTTAAGGACAGCAACTTGCCTTTTTTTCCTCTTCTTCCTTTTTATACTTTCTACACTTAAGTGTATATTCTTATTTGTGTGTGTAAATGTAAATATGTATTTGTACACTGAATATTGCTTCAGTGTTTTTACCGATCCTGATTGACATTTTCAAATGAATATTTAGAAGTCCTGTTAGGAGAGGAGACTGACTTCTTTTTTCCCACTTTGTGGCTTCGTTTATAGATTTGCTCTCTTTCCCTACATATTTACATAGACCTCAATTTCGAGGTACCGTGTCACGGGGGCATCTTTGCGTAAGCTTATCAGCAGGGCTGCACGTGTGCCCTGCTGGACCAGGTCTGGGCTGCGGAACGTTGTTGTCAGTGCCCGAGGGACTGCTGAGCAGTGCTGAGACCCAGCGCTGTCCCCCAGCCTCCCGAGCTGGTCCTGCCAGGTGCTGCTGTGTGACCCGGAGCTCCCTGGGTGGGCCCAGTACACCCGGTGCAGACGGGAGGCCTCTGCGCTGTCTGTGATCTAGATCAGCTGATGAGTAGCCACGGTAAGTTATAGCTAATGCTGTTATTTACAAGACAACTGTGGGTGCAACTAGAAATCAGGACAGTGATTTCATCCTTCATGTAAATGTCCAAAGAATTTCACTTGGCGCCCTTGATCTGGCATCCCGGGAACACGCTTCTTCTGATCTTCCTTCCTTTAAGTGATACTGGTGTTTTTCTTCTACTTCAAGTCCTGTCCATCTCCCTTTCCAAAGAAACCATGTGGTTTGCAAAGACAAACTACATTTCACCCCACCCTAGGGCACCCAGTGTCAGACAGGCTAAATACAGCTGCAGGTTTTTCCTTTCAGACTGTCCGGCTGTTGTGCCAGACAAATGGCTACTTTATATTTTGACTTTTTAACGTAAGGGGACATTTCTAGTATCTTCTCAGGAAAACTATTCTAAATTATTTTTATTGTTGGCAAAAACTAGTAATCACATTGCCCTCACAGGGAGAGGGTCTGTGTATGTTCTCGCCACCTGCTGACCCACGTGGGCATTTTATGTCGAGCTCAGCTAACTCAGTTAGGTCTCTGAACCTTCACTTGTGTATGGAGAAAGCGTGAGAAGTCCTGACAAGCACGTAAGAGCTGCATTCAGAACAAGGGCCCCATGTGACTGCTGCGCAGGAATGAGACCAGTACGTTTCTGTTACTGATTTTTTATGAAGAAGTTGCATGTGTGACAGTAGCTCGTTGTTTGGGGCATAAGGAGGCTGTACCTGCAAGGGTGTCTGTATGTGCCTCCCTTGTCACAGGGAGCTCAAATCTTCACGCTCTGTTGTAGGTGCACCTGACCACTAGGCCCCCTCTCTGGAACTCCGGGCGGTCTGTTGAATGAGAACAGGCTGTGGATCAAGTCTCTCTTCCATTCCCGAGTTGGGGAGCAGATAGAAATGAAAACGGGCACACTTGTTAAAAGCTTCACTCGGTTTGACCGTAACTGTGACCTGAAACACACACCCCAGATACTGCTGCTGAGGATTTGATCTTTTCCCTTTCGTTCAGTTTTTTGCTTCTTCCCTTCTGGTTTTGATTTGCCTTTTCTTTTTTTCCCCATTGACAAGTAAGTCAGCCTGTGGTCTATGCTGTCTTCCTCTCCTGTTGCACAAAAGCAAATTGCTCCCATGGCAGGGGCCATGAGCGGGAAGTCGCTGTGACAGGTCAGACGCTTCTGCACTTGGTGTAAGTGGACGCCAGTCAGTTTCCAGCCTAGTATCACCAACCTGCTGACTCCAAAAACGTGTGGGGGAGAATTTCAGTGGTTAGGACATTTTGCTACTTTGAACCAGCTTTAGTGCAGGAAAAGCCCCAGTGCCCTGGGGTGAAGCGAGCCCTTGCAGCGCCTCCTGAGGGTCCACAGAGCCTGGTGATGTGATGCTGGCCTTTCTCTTTGCCGCCGATCTGGGCGTGAGGGTCGTTCTCTACTGTCAATCGTCTGCTGCATCACGAGTGCATCTGTGTAAAACCCCTTGGGATGGCCTTTTTGTAAGAGCTTGCGGTGATGTCTGGAGTGGGGGGTCTGGGTTTGAATCCAGTCACTGTCACTATGACTACGAGTGGATGCCTCTTCTCTGAACCTGAATTTTCCCAGCAGGGTGTTACGCCTTAGGGTGTGCAGGAAATTCAACTCAAGAACACATGCAGGCGCCCTGCCCGGGCCGGTCCACTTTCCTGTGGCCTGTGTGTGGGTCTCAGGAGGGCTTCCCAGGGCACAACTGGTGAAACGTCACATTGACGTTAACAGATCCAAGTGTGGTTATGAGGTGGGAGCAGTTGTGCAGAGTGGAACCTGACTCAGTACAGAAAGGGTCTGAAACCTCTCATCCATCTTGTTCTTCGAGGCAAGAAGGTGTTTGTTGTATTCAGAAACTCTTTTTCTTAAGTTGTAAAGTAATGTAGTTATGCTATTGAAATATTCTGGACTTTTAAAAAATTGGCCATTGTCAAGATGCTCTTCAGGCAGAATTTTAGATTATTTAGTTCAGTATCAGAGGGGTTTATGAGCTTCTAGATTATGACATCATTTTTAGTTTGATAATCTGTATAAAACAAATCTCAGATTTATAAATAAAAATTCTGTGTGATCTTAGGTGGGACAAGCTTCCTGCTTCAGTAGCATGGCATGGCTCCCTGCCGGACATTGTTCCTGTGTGCTTGCTGGCGGCGTCCACGTTAGAGACCTGGGGCCCGTCACTAGGGCTGTGTGTTTGAGGGGCTGCGTGTTTAATGAGCATTCCTTTGTTGTGCTGTATAAAAGAGAAACCAGATTTTATACTTTCTTTGCCATATGCCTTTAGGCTACAGTTAACGTGATTTATTCATTCAACAATTGGACACTTGTTTGTAGTGACCATAAGATCTTCATGGAGTTTATAACTGCGTGATGGAAAACAGACAGTAATTAGAAATAGTGCTCAATATGAGGCATGCCATGAAGGAAACACAGAAATGAAAATAGCATTTCTATTTTCATTTGATTCTGGTCAGGGAAGGCTGCACCCAGTTGTAGCCAAGTCTTCAAGTTGAAGCATCACGTATAAAAGCTTCAGTCTATCACGAGGAGGGAGGAGTGGCAGTCCAGCAGGGCATAGGAAATATTTGCAATCCATAAACCTGCAAAGAACTTATGTTGAGAACATATAATGACTTCTTTTAAGTCCATAAGAATAATCTGCACAGTACTTTCTGTAGAATATTTGAGCAGGCATGTCACAAAAGAAGATGTCACACATGGAATGACGCTCATCTTCATCACTGTCAGAGAGGTGCACATAAGACTATGCTGGCATTCGTAGCATCCCCTCCCGGAAGGCTGACACGAGAACCACCGAAGATACTGAGTGCATCAGGGCAGGGATCTCCTGCAGGGCTGGGTTGTAGACCCAGCTGTGGCACGCCCCCACAGTGGAATGTGTGCAGCATCAAGACTGCACCAGCACTGTGTGCGGTAATGTTGTGGAGCCAAAACTGCTGGATCCGAAAAAGTGTGCAGTTGCGTGATTCTATTTATATGGTGTTCAAAACCAGGTAGACGCAATCTTCGCTGTTAGAAGTCAGAGTAACTGTTACCCTTGTCTCTGGAGCAGATCAAGAAGGGAATTCTGGGGTGTCAGCCCTGTGTCTTGATTTGGTTGCTTACATGGTCTGTTCAGTTTGTGGACATCCATTCAGCTGTTCACTTGTGACTAGTGCATTTTGTAGGTATGTTTTACTTAAATGTTTAAAATTGTAGGTAATAAACGTATTTCTTTATATATCCTATAAGTATCCAAGTAATTTGTTCTAAAATTTCACCACATAATTGTCACTGACTTGTTTATGAACAAGTAGTTAAGCAGCTCTGTTTAGACCACATGCTAGATGACTTCAGGGCCGCTAACCTTTCCTCCCCATTACTTGAATACCCACCTTGGATGTGTGTATGACAAGATCGTCCACCTTCTGTCCCCCTATTTGACAGGTCCTGGCGCAGTTGTCACGTAACATGTCCTGACAGGCAGACACTCAATTGAAAATTGATCAACTAATCTGTTTCTCTAACTTCTTACCTCCTCACTCATGTCATAGCCACTCTGCTCCTCTCTCGGATTAAACAGATGGATCACTATGCTTTTGGAATACTTGCCTTTAGATGCCTTCTCCTCATCACTGGGGTTTCTTCTGCTTTTGCAAAGTTGTAGCCTGAGATTGCACACATGAGTAGCAAACTTGGACAGAGCAGTGGTTTCCCTGAGTCCCCCTGCTGAAGACTGGGAGCCTGGATGCTGGATAACTGGGCATCTGGGCTGCTTATTTCATGTGGAGGTACTGGGGTTTACCATCCCATGACTGGGATCATGGAGCTAGAATGAGGCTCTGGGATACCACATCGCAGGACACGAGTCTTGGTTTAAGATGGGACAGCCTTCTCATCTCTCCTCTTCTTTTTGCAACTGCTCTTTTTTTTTCAGTAGAACTAAAATGAAGTCGATTGGAAGACAGAATTAGCAGGTCTTAAAACTCTGTTACGTGGGTCAGTTAGAAAGGCAAAACAAATAAATGCTTTGTGCATTGGCTTGCCTTTTGGCCAACACTGGTGTTAGAAGATGATTTTTGGCATGGAACCCTGCAGGGGGAGGGACAAGTGAAGGGTGGCTGCGTGATGTGGCCTCAGCGGTCCCCACAGCAGGGCAGCATCCCCTCCCTGCTCAATTCCCTCTAGATTTCCCTGCTCCCTCCAGGATAATGCTTTCCACAAAATTTGCCTGGGGACTGCAGTAAACTTCCTTTTACATTATGGCCCATAACACACAAAAGAACAAAGAATTTGTAAAGTTAAACCATTCATATTACGTTTGCTACATCTGGTCTGTTCCGTTTTATTTATTTTTTTGAAAGCTTGTTAAATCCATTACATTGTTTTCTCAGGCTACTAGTGGATCACAACCCGCAGTGTTTTGTGTGTTTTGTGTTTTTTTTTTTTGAGTTATAGTCAGTTTACAATGTTGTGTCAATTTCCAGTGTAGAGCACAATTTTTCAGTTATACATGAACATACATATATTCATTGTCACACAACCCATAGTTTTTTTAAGAATGCTGATTGAAATACCTCATTCTGGCATTTAAGATACTCTATCATCTTCCCCATTTCTTTCCCCCACTTTCACTTTGCCGAGTAAAATCATCCCCCAAATAAGAGTCAGTCAGCTCCGTGTCCGCTGAGCTCACCAAATCCGTTCCCTCTTCTTGGGTCTGGGAGGCGCCTTCCCACCTCGGCCTGGCCTGTGTGAGTTACCCTAGCCTGAGCTCCCTTGCCCCCTTCCACGTGTAGGCTGGAATGCCCCCATCAGTTGTCACTTGCCATATAATACCTTGCATTTGTTTGTAAATTATGAGTGATATGTGATCCAGATAGCATTTAATCTTCAAGTGCCGGGCAGTTCTCAGTTAAATGTGATTCCGTATTTGTCCAAGCTGACTGAGCCCCACAACGCTGGCAGGTCCTGGGCCACCTTCAAGCCGCGCGGTGAGCCGTAGGTTAGGTGCTTTATTTCTTCTTCACAGTGAGTGGTTACCACCCGCCTGTTTGCAGTAGGCAGAAAGTGTCCCCATGATAGGGTTCCCTTTGGAGACACCCTGCTGGGGGCGGGGAGATCAGTAAAGCATGAGGCATCGTTGAGCCTGTGGGCTCGGTCCCGGCACTTGTCGTCCTGAGCGTGTGTGGGAGGTGGTCGACAACTGTCAGTAATTTTATTCATCTTATGTTCAGCCATATCAGTGGGAACAAAATTGGCTGGGAGAAGACAGGAAGCCATTCAGAGCCTCAAGCACGGGGAGACCCAGGAGACCAAACAAAGGTAGTAACTCTATGCCTTTTATTCTTTCAAATTCTCATTCTCTCAGCATGTGACACTAGGGATTGGTTTAAAGTTAAATGCTCTGTCTTTTTTTAAGCATATTATGACTAATATATTGGCAGGGGTGAGAGGGGAGGGGACTCACAGGCGCTGGCCAGGGTGAGAGGGGAGGGGGTTCACAGACCCTGGCTGGGGTGAGAGGGGAGGGGGGCTCACAGACACTGGCTGGGGTGAGAGGGGAGGGGGCTCACAGACACTGGCCGGGGTGAGAGGGGAGGGGGCTCACAGATACTGGCAGGGGTGAGAGGGGAGGGGGCTCACAGGCGCTGGCCGGGGTGAGAGGGGAGGGGGCTCACAGACACTGGCAGGGGTGAGAGGGAAGGGGGCTCACAGGCGCTGGCCGGGATGAGAGGGGAGGGGGCTCACAGGCTCTGGCCGGGATGAGAGGGGAGGGGGTTCACAGACACTGGCTGGGGTGAGAGGGGAGGGGGCTCACAGACACTGGCCGGGGTGAGAGGGGAGGGGGCTCACAGATACTGGCAGGGGTGAGAGGGGAGGGGGCTCACAGATAACTGGCAGGGGTGAGAGGGGAGGGGGCTCACAGGCGCTGGCCGGGATGACAGGGGAGGGGGTTCACAGACACTGGTTGGGGTGAGGGGAGGGGGGCTCACAGACACTGGCCGGGGTGAGAGGAGAGGGGGCTCACAGGCGCTGGCAGGGGTGAGAGGGGAGGGGGCTCACAGACACTGGCTGGGGTGAGAGGGGAGGGGGCTCACAGATACTGGCAGGGGTGAGAGGGGAGGGGACTCACAGGAGCTGGCCGGGATGAGAGGGGAGGGGGTTCACAGACACTGGCTGGGGTGAGAGGGGAGGAGGCTCACAGTGCTGGCAGGGGTGAGAGGGGAGGGGGCTCACAGACACTGGCAGGGATGAGAGGGGAGGGGGCTCACAGGCGCTGGCAGGGGTGAGAGGAGAGGGGGCTCACAGGCACTGGCAGGGGTGAGAGGGTAGGGGGCCCACAGGCGCTGGCAGGGGTGAGAGGGGAGGAGGAGCCCCAGGGCTATGCTGCCGTCAGCCAGCTTTCTTGCACAGGGCAGGGTGGTGGCTGTGGTGACCCTCCACTGCCTGCTGACTGCATAGTCTTGTCAAGAACTTAGAGCCTTCCAGAGCCCTTCTTTTTTGTAGGGTTTTTGTGATGATTGAGAAAGCACCTGAGATGTATGCAATAAAAACAAAAGTAAACTAATTTTACTTCCCCTTTTTTTCCCTATTTCTACCTATCAATATCGATCTCTGGAAATACCTTTTTAACTTACGAAAGGACATCTGTCCCCACATGAGATCACTGAGGATGAGCTGGTCTCTGGCAGGAAGAGGGCTTGTCTTCCATCCACAGAATGGAATCCATAGAATATATAGAATATCAGAGATCTGTGTAAATCTCTGAAATATTCGACTGTTGAATGACTATCCTGCAAATAAATAACAGAAGCGCTTTCTGGATACCTACTGTTTGCAAAACACCTTCCAAATTATTTTCAGTTATGTCTGCATTCTGTGGAATGGAAAGTATAGAAAACACTCATGAATTATCCACGAGTTATTCTTAAGACTGATTTTGGCATTTTGTGTCTTAAAGGATAAAATTAAGCACTCATTACATACTATTGTAAAAATACATTTTGTTCCAAAGTAGAAAAATGTCTATTTTTTAAGGTGCCAGAGAATCACGTAATAGGCAATTGTTATTTCCAGTATTTTTGTGAGAAAAAAATTTATTGTGAAAATAATGGCGGCTTTGGTAAACAATTCAGACTTGGCTAAATTTGATAAAATTTATAACGAAAAAACTAAGGGTCTCCTCCTGCCTTCCCTTCCCTTGGTCCTGCTGCTCTGCAGCCATCCAGCACTGACATCGTCATTTGGTGTCCACACTGTTTCCTGTTCATGTACATAGAGCCTGTGTTTTGGTGATTGGTGATTCACCATGCATGTATTTCTATGTCAGTATACATTGATCTGACTCATCATTTTTAATGGGATTAACTTACTCTTTAGTTTTGATTTTTGGCGAGCAAAAATACCCAAGAGAATGCCTGAGGTTGGGTTTTTGTTTCTTCAAATACCAGCTGGTGGTGGTGGTGAAGAGCGGGCCTGACTCGCACCTACGTTTGAGTCCCAGTTCCACGAGCTTCTGGTCTCGTTACTGTGGACAAGTGACGTATCCTCTTGGAGCATTGATTTCTTCATCTGTAGAGAGGATGATGCTTACTTAGTTTAGGAACAGTCTCCCCAGAAAGCGAAACACAGAAATTGGCCACATGGGGAGCCAGATGGGACGGGGAAGGCTGTCCAGGGATTCGCAACTACAGAAAGCCATTCACCCCCTGGGGGGCCCAAGGGAGGAATCGTGGGTAGGGGTCACCCAGCAGAAGCCGCAGCGGTCCTCCGGGCTCCCACCCGCAACACAGGCACAGTGGGCATCCCCCCGTCTGAGGAGTGGGTCGGAGCTGCCGTGTGCTCGGTGGTGAAGTCGCAGTCACGGCTCTCTGGACAGGGCGCTGTGCTGCACGTGGATAGACGGGTTAAAGGAGTGGAAACGTGCCATGAACCCGTCTTCCCCTCTCCCCCGTTGCTCTGTAGGCAGAAGGCTCGTCCACTGCCTCTTCTGGCAGCCAGCTTGCTGAAGGAAAGGGGAGCCAGATTGGCACTGTTCAGCCAATTCCATGCCTCCTGTCCATGCCCACCAGGAACCACATGGACATCACCACCCCGCCCCTGCCCCCCGTCGCGCCCGAGGTGCTGAGAGTGGCCGAGCACCGGCACAAGAAGGGGCTCATGTACCCCTACATCTTCCACGTCCTGACGAAGGTACGCACAGGGGCTGGGGGTGTGGCCGTCGTCTCCCAGTGCTCGTTCCTGCGGAGTGTGCCCTCTTGTTCCGTTTGGAACTGTTTTTTACCTGACAAGCTATTTGAAACGAAGTGCATTTTCTCCTTTCTAAACTGTGAGGAAAAAAAAGATGGATATTTCTGTCCACGAACACAATGAAAGAACTCGGGAAAAGTCTTATTTTCCTCCTCAATTTAATGTCAAATATTTTGAAACATCTAATTACTGATGCCTCGTGTAATTTTCTGACTTGTAATTTTATTCTTTTTACCTCTCATTTCAATTTTTCCTGCACCATGTTTATGCCGTAGTGTCAGGTTTAACTGATGTCACCTACGCTATCTGATTTCGTATCATCTGTCCCAGAAATACCCCACTTCTGAGTGGCTGATAGCGCTTCGTGTACTTTCGCTTGTTCCTCTGTCTCACTGAGTACAGTCTGAATAACACAGCAAAAATGGAATACAGGATTTTGTAGCACAACATAAAATTTCACTTTACTAGTATTTTACCAAGTGTATGCTTAAATCGACACACAGCGTGCCATTAACTGTTTCTAAATCTTGGTGTCTTGAGTAGAACTGTGTGTATTTAAATTTCCTCAGTGGTTTGCAGGCTTCATGTTTATAATCATAGACCCCAAATTTAGTAAGCTACCTTGGTGACCAGATTTCTCATGCAGAATTAATTCATTGCTCTATGTATTTTTAGCATGTTTCCATCAGTGTCCATCCCACCACGTGTGATCGGGCTTTTTTCTCCCTACTTTCTGCAGTCCGTCTGTGGTTTGTAAAATGGAGTCATTAAGTACAAGTCACTCGCATGCCACAGCACTCCTGAGCTGCACTTGAACTGTTAACTGACTAATTTGAACTGCTTACTTCTACATTTTATAAATTAAAGGACACGAAGAATATTGTATTTTATAAAATAAAGGACGTGAAGACGAGTAGAATTTATTCAAGTCCTTCAATTTATTTTTAAATTGTAATTACGTCCAAGTCTCATCCGTAATTTGATATGGGTATGCATGTATGGTATCACTTTTCAGATTATGGTTATAAAGTAAACATTTTATTTTTCAGGTCCAACGTAAATTATAAGGGTAAGTGAAAGTTACTCCTGCGGGAAAAGGATTTTGCTAAGTTTAAAGGGACCAAGGTTTGGGAAGATTGTGCCCTTGCTCTGTGGGATTGTTTGGAATATAAGGTCCCTGGACTCCCTGCTGGCTGTGCCCTGCCATGCTGGTGGGTCTGACCTGGGGATCAGTCTGAGTGATGCAAACTGCCTGTCCACCTCTTCTGTACTCACCGATTTCAAGGGCAAATGATGATTAAATGACTGTGGTTGAGAAAAGTAAACTTGACTGTCTTCAGATTTTAAAGTGCCACCTAAAATTTTTTGATATACTAGGGGAAAAGTTTAGATTAAAATGTTTGCTGTTTTCCTGGGAGCTGAGTAGCTCTAGTATTAAATTGTCCAGGCAGAGACATTTGCAATAAAGTGAAGCTTCATAGTAAGAATGCAGAGGTCAAATCCTCATAGTATTGAGAGAGATAGTATTTGTGGGTTGAGCTGGTTAACCACATGCAGCTGCTAGATTAATGAGTATGAAGGTACTGCTAAGGGAGAAGACCAATTTTGAAATTAAGTTTACGTGAAAGAAAAAGCAAATGTAAAGAAATTACTCGGAGTATATATATATCAATAAATTTAATAGACATTGGAGGTCATAAATTTATTTATATGTTATGAACATACGTAAATAAAATTCCTTGTAAAATCTCTTGACGTACCTTGACACCATGAAATATCTGAGACAGGACCACTGCATTTTCAATGGTGTCAAGTGCAGGTGGTCGCTGAGGTCATCTGTCTCCTGGAAGCATGGTCCTGCACCATGGCACAGCCCCTGCCATGTTGGCAGAGGGGGTGGGGGAGTGAACAGAGCAGGGCTTCCTTCATTTTCTGCCCCTAAGGGCTGTCATGCCCTCTTACTCAGTGAGACGCGTCTGTCAGGTACTTGGCCGCACTAGGGCAGAGGCCTTAAACATGCCGAACACTTTAAAAATGAGTGACACTGAAGAGAGTTCTCTTAGGTAGAGCATTTTTGCGCATGGTAATTTTTTATGGAAGGGAAAAAGATAAATTCGACCATGTTATTTTCAGGATGCTCATTTTGTGAATTTCATATTATAGGTCATTGAAAATGATGAGTTTCATTACGTGTGACCATCCTGACTTGTGCATAAAATCTGCCCGTTCTCAGCATTTTCTATTCTTTTTGTTGTCTGATGTTATCTGTCTAGATTGCTTCAAAGACTTTGGGATCATCTACATGGTTTTCGTTTGTTCTTGATTCCAGATTAAAACTAAAACAATGTAGATTTTATTTTGACTCTTTGAGCGTATGTTTTGACTACAACCTGCTAAATGAACTCTCCCTAAACATCTCGATGTAGGCAACTTGTTAAGCAATTGATTTGGAATAGAATTGCAATTTCATTAACTGGAGATAATACAGTATATTTCTGTGAGTTTATTGTAAATTCAACATGAAAAATGTGCAATATTATTCTGCTTTCTTCCATGCAAAGGGTGAAATCAAAATTGCTGTTTCTATTGAAGATGAAGCCAGCAAAGACCTGCCTCCCGCCGCCCTGCTCTATAGGCCAGTTCGTCAGTATGTTTACGGAGTCCTGTTTAGCTTGGCAGAAAGCAGAAAGAAAACTGAGAGACTTGCTTTTAGAAAGAACAGACTTCCACCAGAATGTATGTACTGTAAAATCCATTGTTTGTTTTCCTCGGTACCTCGTAATCGCTTGTGCATTTTCTAAAGCCTTAGAAAGATCGTGACTGAGTCCACCTTGAGTGCCCCCACGTTGAGGAGGTGGGCTTCACTGGGGCTCTTAGGAAAGGAGGACACGCCACGGGATTTTTTTCCTCAGTGACATACCAGCAATGGTGGTTATTCAGTAAAACGATAAAACAGCAGGTTTGCCCTTTAAACTGCACGTTGATCTGGAGACAGCCCCAATGATTGCTGTCCTGCTGTGGTTAGCCTGTACCAGGCAGAGCGGTAGCAGGGTCTGCTCTGGCATGCACGAGATGTGGTTCGCTCTTTGCAGAAGCCAGTGTTCCTGGGAGGGTCCCACCGGCAGTCCACTGGGCCGCTCTGCGCTGTTGGCGTGTCGCTGCGCACATCCCTGAAGCTGAGAGGGGACTTGTAATGATGATCCCCCTCGGAGGCCTCCAGCTGATCGACTCTGGGGGTGGAAGGGGAAGTGGGAAGACAGAAACTGTTGTTTGAGCGTTGGCAAAAGTTGAAGTCGGAGTATTCGCTCTCCTCGTGGGCAGTGTAATATTTTGGGGAAATCATGCCTTTCTGTTATCGGTGATTTTATCTACTAATGTAGGGAATGTAAAAGTCACTGTGCCTTCAGTAGGAAATAGAGAAAAGTTTCCCAGAACATGCAGTCTAAAATAATATTTTGAACTGTGGAAACTGTAGACTACTAGATCATCCTCTAAACAAAGGATATTTAGTGACACATCACCTGCTTGTGTGGCAGGTCAGTGCAGGCCTGCTGACCCGGGTGAAGCTGACCAGCTCAGGGGCAAGTGTGGGAGTGGGTCTTACCCTTGGAACTCAAACCTAGAGAGATCCTGGCAATGCCAAAAGCTTAGTTCAGTAGATTTTAAGTTTTCTGTTTCCGATGACCGTGATGAAACTGTGGTTCTGGAAGCCTTTAAAATGAAGCGTCTGATACTACCCTCGCTTGAAGGTGGCCATACTGAGAGTGGCTGCCGAACTGTTTGTGTGACCACAGCTGGTAAAGGTGATGCGTCGGCTGCCCTGGTCAGGGCTCGGGACGCCATGTGCAACACGAGTGTTGTCAGTGGACACGCTTTTCAAAGGCCTGGTGTGTTCCGGATGCACATGTCCTCTCTTCTCACAGTGTGTGGCTTATTCGCTAGGAAAGAAGGACCTTTTGCACTTTGCATGGGATTGCTCAGCCTTCTGTGCTGTGACCCTGACTTCAGTCCGCCGCCGGCCCTGACCAACCTCGTCCCTGTGGCCCCGTTGGGTCTCTGTCGGGCCTAGGATGCTGTGTGCCATGCAGCCCCACTTCCTGCCATGTCCTCAGCTCTGTGACACTGCGGTGACTTTGCTGGTGAAAGGCTGCTCTTTCATCTGCTTGTGTGTTCCAGAAGCATGGTTATCTCTGTGCAGCAGACGCCTCAGGACTTTTCACTGACCCCATCCTGGGGACCCTCAGGTAGCTCCCAGGACAGGCTCCCCATGGCCGTATTTGTGAGTATGGCTGGTGTGCTCTGTTCCTGCTCTCGGCATTGGGTGGTGTGCACCCCTCAGGTCTGGTGTGATTGTCCCTGTCCCCTGCAGTTCAGGGAGCTTCAGGTGCCAGGTGCTCTCAGGAAGTAGGAGTGTTGCTCTCTTCCGCCCTGCTGCATGTCTGCAGTTTTGAAACATGGTCGGACAAACACACAGTTGTCAGCACACAGCATGCTCACTCCCTCATTGCTTAATTGTAGTTTGTCCTGCTGGCCTGGGAGAGGCTGGCCTGTTAGCAGACAATAGTATTGGAAAGCAGAAGCCAGTGGACGGTGTTGACTAAATGGACCAGCATCCTCTGAGCATAAGCCAGAGAGAGGCCAACTGTGAGGAAGGGCTGAGTGTGCAGACCACACAGTAGGGCCTGGTGCTGCTCTCCAAGGGGAATGACAGGGTCAGCTTGCCTGTGGCAGGCCAGTTGTAGCTGGGGCTGGAGGGCGTGGGGAGTGGCGTGATCAAGGGAAGAAAAGAGAAGAAGGATGGTCGGGTCTGGGGTGACCGGACGGAGGTGGCTTGAGCTCATTTGGATGGGGAAGGCCCCAGGGAGTACTAAGGAAAGGAGGAGGAAGGTGTACCTGTGTGCGATGGATGGGAGAAGGCCGTAGCTTCAGAGAGAATTCAGCAGGCGTGTCTTTCTCCTTTCCTTCTGCCTCCACTGACTCCCCTCTCCTCTGCCTTCTTTTCAAGGATGGGCGACGGTTGTCCGTTACCGCTGTTACTTTTGGCCAGTGGGAAACACCGACTAATGGTGGTACCAATTCAGGTTTCCATGCGTGCAGCTTCTACTAAGTGACTATGCGTTTTACTCTTCTTGTGAAGAAAATACTGTACGCTTTCTTGAAGGCCTGGATGAGATGGGACAATGACAATGTCGGGTCATGTGAAGAGAGGCTGACCTTGAACGGCCTCTTGGGAGTTCTTGGTTGCCAAGACTTGAGAGTATGTTGAAATCTTGTTTTACTGATGCTTACTTTTAGATCATACGTAGATGAAATGAAACGAGTGGCACCTTGCGGGAGATTTGTAAGCCACGTGACAGTGCGCCATGCGGTCCTTGGGACAGGTTTGTCCTTTGGATGCCCGCTGGCTTTGCCGTCCACTTTGATGGTCCGGTAACCAGGACCGAGCTGGGTGGGCTCCGGGTAAACCCACCAACTCAAGTGGGTGATGCAGCCGCTTCTGAATGTGAGGGCTTTGATCTAACGTGGCCTCAGAACGCTCTGCGTACAGATGCACGATTCTGGGGTGGTTACTGAGACGATCAGGAGTTTCCTGAAGATGGCTTTATTGTCAGAGCGAATGAGTCAAAGGGCACATTGAAGTCTAAAGGGTTGTTCAAAAATACTTGACCCTTACTAGATGTAAGACATGTGTCCATTTGGAAATCTCGTCTCTTAATTAAGGCCCATGATAAAGTGTTCATGAGCAACAATGGATTTTTGTGGGACTTACCAGAGTTTCTTTTTAAAGTCATTATATGGTTACAGTAGGATATCTACAATCAGATCCTTAAAAAAACAGCAGCCTCTGAAGGTCCTGATGAATCACATGCTGCCAGTTTGTTTTCTATTCCTTTTTGTCCATTTCTAGGTTCTATCATTTTACTTTGGTAAATTCATCAGAATACTTGTTTTATTGTGGGAACTACTGTGGAATTCAAAGTCCTGCCAGTGGGGCAAGCAGAAGGTGTTGACCTGACACAGGCAGATTCTCCCAGATGTGCTGGATGGTGACAGTGGCAGTTGCTATGGGGAGACACAGGACCAGGGAGCTTTCTCTGCAGCTGCTGGAATACAGGCCGGGCCTGGAGACAGGTGCCTGGGTCTGAGCCAGCCCTGGCCCTGAGGCCTTCATGGGTGAACTCCAGACGCTCTCCAGCCCTGAAAGCAGCTCTGGCCTTTGCTGCCCTGGGGCGGGGAGGCGCTCCCCCATCACCCAGGCACTGGGGTCCCCCCCCAGGTGCTCCCTCAGGGTGAATGGGAGGGGCCACAAGAAAGGGGTCAGGTTCTAAAAAGACTACAAGGGTAATGAATCACTTCAGCTATACCTGAAGAGTTAAAAAAAATCCAGGAAGCGATTTGCACATTTTAAAATTATTGTCCTCTTAATAAAACTGGCTTCTGTTTTCTCTAAGTCTTCCCAGTACCTCAAGATTAGGTAAAAGAAACAGAGTTATAGAAAATAGATGAGACATAAATTATAAACACATGAGTTGTATTTATGGAATAGGAAACAAGTTTATGTACTGTGTGTAGTATGTACTATGCTTATCTGTATTTTCCCATATTTCCTCTACTTTTTAAACTATCAGGAAAAGTCAAAAGGAACATTGATTTTTTTTTTCTCCTCTTGGTCCAATTTGCTTTAGGAATTTTGTTAGTGCTAATAGTTGGGACTGCTAACTGAAAATAAATACATTACATTTGCTCATTGTGGATTACGTTATAAAACAGAATACTTCAACGTGACCAACATAAGTGTGCTGTTTTAATTTGTGTAACAGTTGGATACCATAAACATTTTTTCTCTTGATTTCATGGAAGATGTTTGTGTATTAATCTGACTTTCTTTATCCTTCAAAGCTTTCCAGAAGTAGCGTTAGCAAACTGCCTTTTCCTCACAAAACTTTGAGCAGCCAAGCTCAAGAGTCAGCTGAGGAAGAAGGCAGTGTTGTGTGCCAGGCCAGTGTTTGATGGCGCTCTTTCAGATTTTTATTTATGTCATGGGTCCTTGAACACCATGTCACATCGTGTTCTTCTGTGTACCCTGTGGCCTACTGAGCGTATATATTTTTGTAGATAGTAAGATGCCCCCAGTCTCAGGGATGAAAGGTTTAAGGGAAGAACTGATAGCCTTTTACTTCTGAGAGTCATGGAGGGTGCACACCATGCTGCTCGAAAGTTAACCAGCCATTCTCCCATTGGAAGGGTAGACCAGCTATCATTGCACCCATTTTTCTGTTTCTGCCCTAATATGAAGGAACTAGAGTTTTGTTTCTATTTATTTGTTTTTTTTTTTCTATAACCCCAGGAAAGCTCAGTGAGTGAAACAGTGGCTCCTGCCCAGATACACACACACACACACACACACACGCGCGCGCGCGCACGCACGCACGCACACACCCACGCACGCAGAGATGTAGACGAAAGGTCCAGTTGGCTGCAGTCTTGGAGGTTTTTTGTCTCCATCTTTTTCCTTACCTGTAACCTTATCGCCCATGTGCTGCACTGCTCGGTGCTAGTGGTGTTCTGGCACCGAGCTTAGAGGCATATACTTCATCAGATGGCACTAGAGCCGGCCACTACCAGTGAGTTAGAATAGGCTGACACAATGAAACGTGTTCATTGTTCCTGGTCTGGGATGGATCCTGAAATCAGCATTATAACAGATTTCCAAGGTAGCTGGTCGTCACATATTTAAATGTGAAGATAGTAGAACATGGCTAATGTCTGATGGAAAACATTGGGTTTTTACTGACAGCTTAAGCATAATAATGTTTTGGGTCCTGAAATTGTATTTTGAAGAAGTGCTTTTAGTACAGAAAGTACGTTATAAATTTAGCCTCCAGGAATACGGAAAACTGATGCCTTAGAATTGCTTTTGCCAACATGAAAATTCAGTTTAGTTTCAGGTCAGAAAGACAACCTGATATTCAGTTTTTTCTCAGACCTTTACTTGAAATTGGGAGTTTTCCTGTCGGTAGAAAAGACAAGTTAAATATTTGTTGATGGTGACACACAGATTTATTCATGGACAGCAACTGGGTTAGCTGATTTCTGGAATTCTCTTATTGTTTTAACAAGGCAACAGGAACATGTCTTTCTAAAATGGTACCTTTGCACAGAGAGTTTTATACCACAGTGCTCGTGTCTGTGGGCACTCGGACGTGCGCTCAGGGTGTTCCTGTAATCCAGCTGCCCGTGCCATCTGGAAAATCCCTGTATAACCGGTGGTTTTTGCAGAAAATGCTAAGAGCTGGCCACTCTGCACCTGCTTGTTCCTGTGCGCTGAGTTAGAGACTGAGCCTTCCCTCCTGGGCAGCAGCGACTTCAGAAGGAGCCCGGAGCCAGAGGGAGGGAAGGTGCTGCGTGTGCCTCAGCCACCCCTGTCAGGCAGCTTGTAACGCAGAGGCTGCCACGTGTCAACCCCGGAATGGGATGTCTCTTGGAATTCATTATTTTATAAAACACGAATCTTTAATTAATCTAATGTAATGAGTCTATACAACATAGGTTGGTCTCACACAGTCGTGAGCACATAACAGGGGTGTGAGGCACCTTTGTGTTTCCTCATCTGGATTGTGCTGCAGAGTGAGTGGCTGGCGTCCTTTTTTCAGTGCCTAGTCCCAGGGCTGGGCTGGGGTGAGGCAGATGAGGGGCCTAGTCCTCAGAATTTGAGACCCTTGCTAATAGCATGGGCACACGGGGGTTGGCACCTGCCTCACCCATGCCCCAGCCAGTCTGGTACATAGTAGGTACTTAGTACATATCTATTAGGTGATTGGCCAAAGTTTCCACAGCTACTGAGTGGCAGTGTACACAGAAGGTCTCCAAATGTTCAGTTGTTCAAAAACAGATACACACGTGTTAAAAAATAAAGCCAATAGGAGCATCTTTGCTTTTGGAACAGTTTTTCATTGCTGCACATTTTGCTGCCTATTTTCTCTGATAAAGACATTTATTTCCTAATTCTTGAGCTTCACAAATTTGCCTGAGTAGAATATTCCCTTCGTCCAGACAATGTTTGAAATAAAGTGATGAGTGACGAAAAACTTCCAAAAAAAAAAAAAAGACATGTATTTCCTAAATTCAGTTGGGGGCCATTCTTTGAGAATGTTCTACACGTGGATGTATTTGTGGGAGAGGGTGAGCCCCGCCTCCTTCTGTTCTGCCGCCCTGAAGCCCCTCCCCTTTGAGCCATTCTTGTTCTGAGTAGTGCAGAGAAGCAGCAAAAATGCTTGGAAGGATGAGAGGAAGCTAAGACATCCGATACCTCCTTGACAGCTGCGCTCCCCCCTGCGCTGCGCTCCTGGTGGGAACCGACGGCACATCCCTGCTAGTACTGGAGCCATCCTTTCCCCAGGGACGCGGGCTCACGGCGTCAGGTGGCAGTCCTTAGGCGTGAGCGTGTGCTCATCTGCAGCCTTTGCGGGCTGTACGGGAGCCGAGCACACAGCACCATGCCAGGTAAACTCGGGCACACTTGGGTCCTTCGGAGCCCCCGCGAGTGTGGACAGCTGTCTAGGGCAGCTTCAGGGAAGACTTGGGTAAACAGACACTCGTGAAGGGGCCGCTGGCACTTCCAGCCTCCACTTATCTGCGCTGTATCTTAGAACATAAAGCATGTAGAGGTCTAAGCATTCTGAGCTTCAGAATGAAAATCCTCCACCAAAAATTTATTTCTAGAATGAAGACAAAATAAAATGATTGTTAAAAATTATTAAAAGAGGCAAGAACAGAGCTGTCAAAAGGGAGAGAAATGGAGATGAAGGAAGCTTTAATAAGAGTGCCTCTCTTGAGAAAGCTCAAAGGAGTCTCTGACAGTGTATCCTGAGGTTTTTTTAAGATGCAGTAAACTTATGCTCTGTGTGCATGCGTGCGTGGTGTGGTGTGTGTGTGTGTTTTGGAGGGAGAAAATAAGAGAGCCTAGATTAACAACCAAAGATAAAATATAATTAGTTTCATTAAATAAATCTTTGCCAGCAAAACAAAGACGTACCTAAGAAAAATAGATTCATGCGTTTTTGCTCTTGGAGGCATGAAAATGCACTTTGTGGAGTGACCTGATAGAAGTGCAGCGAACTGGTTAACGGGTTATTTGGTAACCTCCTTTCACCTCTTTTGTTGGGACTGACAGTGTGCCAGCCTCTGAGATGGTAGTTGGGGCAAAGGCGGGGCGGGCAGGGCACCCAGGGGCACCCTGCGGCGGTGACCGGCGCCCCCTGTGTATGGGCAGGCCCTGCGTGGAGCTGTGTGTGCTGGAGCTGGGCGGGCATGGGGGGTGGGTGGCTAGATTGTGAGTCCACGGACAGGGTCTGCTGAACAGTGGGGACTTTGTGAGTTTGCGTTTGGCACGTAAAAATAGATTAATTTCAAGAAGCATGTATTTATATATACATGTATAGCTCTGTTTTGACTTGGTGGACTTTAAGATGAACATTTTAAGTATTTAAAATTTGCCTTTAACATTTAAACACTAATATATTCAAATGTAAATTAAAGGGATTTTCCCAGTGACGGAACAGTTACTTTTTTGTAAGAGGAACATTTTCAGAAACTGTCTTGACTTGCATCCCTGCTCAAGCAGCCTGCTCCTGGGAGATGGGGGGGGGGCCCTGCAGAATGACTGGTCATGGCGCTCCTCTGCAGCTCACTGTCACCTGACTTGACTGGGGCTGAATGTGCCAAAGCTTGCTTTTCCTGTCGTTGACACACTGTATATATCCAAGTATCTGACTCCTGAAATTCTTCCTGACATTGGAAGAGATGGTTGTCTTGCCTGACTCTGTTCAGACTTGGGGTGGAGCTGGAGGTGGGCCAGTTAATCGTTTAACTTTGTCAGGATTCGGGTTCTTCACCGTCTCTCCATTTGCTCAGTCTGTCCTGGGTGTTACTTTAGGGAAAATGAACCCAGGTGGGGTACTGTTATTTGGATAAAATTGATACATCCAAGGTCACATTAGAATCACAGCACCATCCTGGCTCCTGTCCAGCTGTCAGCCACGTGGGGAGGCGGGAGGGCATGCGAGCGGCTCCTTGGGCCAGGGGCGCCCTGCTTCGGTTCTGATGGTTATTGATCAAAGTGAGCGCTTTGTTACTTACTAAACGCACACCCAGATTTTCCTGCCCAATTGTTGACATCAGTGCATTTTGATGAGAAGTTTTACCGCACTTCTCTGCAGTATGCCTTATCTTCATTGTCCTCCCTCCCCGTGTCCCATCATAGTGTCTCCTTTAAGTAATCTGGAACTTACATGGGAAAATGTGCATGTTTGTGTGTGTTTTAAGAATTAATTGATGCTAATAGGGGTAAAACCACTGTGGATAAAAGGTCATTGTTTTGTATGATACCAACTTAGAACATCTTGATTTTTTTTTTTTGAGGTGAAATGGGGAATTTTACAGTTTGTCTTCAGTCTTGCTGAATAGAAATACTGTGTGCCGACTTCACCTGGGATTTTTGAAACATGGAATACTGCTTCCGCTTGCTGCCTTGCTGGGCTGTGGGGGTCTCACTGTGTGGTAGTTTGTCCCTGTTAATCCTTAAAATAGAGTTTAACAGTTATATTTATTAAAGTAGGAGGTCCTAGAGTAAAGTGGCTGCCAAATTGCAAATTATTTCTCAAATCTAATTAGTAAAAGTATTTATATAGAAAAAGCTTCGCTGTCTGGTTTCCACGATAGTCATACACTTCTCTAAATGTTACCAGTTGTTATTACTAAGACTGTTAGTGGATTTAAAATATTAAAACAAATTTTGTCTAACATTGTTGACTTATACATAATAGTTATATGGAGAAGTCCAGTTTGATTTGATTTGATTGAGAAGAAATTTATTGGTGGCCTGACTGCAAATCCGAATGAGTCACTAAGGTGCATGGAGTAGGAAACACAAGTGTCTCAGAGGGAGGACTGATCACCGAGGGCTTGCTAATGAGAGAGTGCGTTGCTATACAAGGGGTGACATCCTCAAACTATAATTACTAGAGCTTTTGGGTTTTGTTAGGCTTAAGGCGGCTGCGATGGGGCATAAATGGTTCTCCTCTGCTTTTCCTTCCTGTAGTCTCGCCAGTGATCATTAAAGAGTGGGCAGCTTACAAAGGGAAGTCTCCCCAGACCCCGGAGCTGGTGGAAGCCCTTGCCTTCAGGGAGTGGACCTGCCCCAACCTGAAGAGACTCTGGCTGGGGAAGGCGGTGGAGGACAAGAACCGCAGGATGAGGGCCTTCCTGGCCTGCATGAGGTCGGACACACCAGCCATGCTCAACCCAGCCAGCGTGCCCACTCATCTCACGGTGCTGTGCTGCGTCCTACGGTAGGTGCGGCCGGCCGCTGCCAGCTCCCTGGCGCGTGCTTGTGCGGACGCCTCCCCAGGATGCGTTCTGTGTGACGCTCCCGGGGGTCACGCCAGATGAATCGTCTTGCCGGTTGAAATTAGTCCTCATCTTGTATTTGATTTGGATTTGAATTGATGCAGTATAGCATGTTTATGAATAGGTGTGTTTGATGAACCTACACTTTATGTAAACATAATGATTTAAAAGTGAGGGCTTTGTTTTTGTTTTTTTAAGCCAATTTCAGACTAAGGAAAAAGTTGTATAATACAAAGAGCTTTTAAAAAACAGATACTGGAGTGTGATCTGCCAACAGACAAGTACACTGTCCTGTGCGACCCCAGTACAGCCAGGGGACCGACCAGCATCGGGGCTTGGTTTCTATCTAAACTTGAGGTTTGTTGCAGGCCGTCTCTTTGTATTTGGAGATGAACTCCTGTTGGTCTCCAGCAGGTGCTGGTGGAGCGTGGAGCTGTCCTCTCCTCCTCCGTATCTCGTCCAGGCTGTGTGTCTGCACCCTGACCACTTGGCAGAGGGGGCGTCTGCCTGGCTTCTCCAGTGAGGCCGTTCTGTCCCCTTGTAACTAATACGATTTCATGCGAGGCACTTAGTGTAAACATTCTGTTCCACCTCAAACTTTAGTGCATTCGTGTCAGCATGGGCTCCTGGCTGCTTCAGTGGCTTGTGGCCCACTACTGCCCTCATTTAATTTGGTGCTTCACCTTCACGTGTTGGGCCAGGTGGGGGCCTTGTCAGTCTGGCCTCTGTGTTCTGACGTGTCTTTGTCATTCTGTGAGCACTTCCTTACTTCTCTTTGGAGATGTTCTGGCCTCACCGTGGATGCCCCATTTTTCCCAGCAGCCCTAGTTTCTAGTGATGGGTTTGGTGTTGGACACGACGCTCTTCGCTGCTCCCAGGCCTTCCCAGTGCACTTATGGACACAGACATCTGCATGTGTGTAGACTTCTGCTTCTGGTGCCTTCAGCCTGCCCAGCCTACCTCTCTTTTCCCGTGTGTGTGGCCTCAGACTCTGACAAACAGAGCCTGGGGCACAGCTGTCATCCAGGCCATCACCTGCCCCAGCCCTGTGTGTCCTGTCCCCCCAGGCTAGCTCCTTCTCCATGGGCCCCTGATCCCCACTGGATCTCATCTGCTTGACTAAGAACAGCAGACAGCCTTGGTCAGGTGTTTATTTCCTGAAGTTTCATAAATTCATAACAGACTTTAAGGCCAATAACTTACTTAGAAGCCTTTCCTTAGTTAAACTGAGGTTAACGAAAATGAGCGTAGTGTGTCAGTTTCCTATCTTTATCTCTGTTGAGGGTTAGCTGGAGGGAAAGTTCTTTGTTTTTGTTTTAGAATCTTCTGCTAGTTTCCTCTGATGGAGAATTCATTTATCGATAAAAGCCTTGTAATAGCCAACACTTTAAGGTTAAGACTTTGAGGGCTCTGAGATCAAATCAGCAGTGATGAATTTGTTCATATGTCTCTCTTCCAAGTTTAAAATTATGTGTGGCCTCTAATTCAGTTAGCTGTCTACCATACACCTGGCGTAAAGATCCCCCGGCGCCCTGAGGGAGGACAGTGTGTGCTGCACCTGAGGCTCGTTTGGCTCCCCTTGGACAGAAGCAGCTGTATATTAGTGTGGGAGCAGCCACTGTTGACGTGAACACAGTACTCAACGTTATTTCACGCTCCTTGGGATGGCAGTGCCTTCGCGTCTCGTGTGTTCATGCACTTGGCCCCGTGGGGCGCTGGGATGCTGGACACGTGCAGACCGGGCAGTGTGACCGGGCCCCGCTCTTTGTGTTGGTCTTTGTGACTCTTCCTTGGCTATTACCCCAGAAGGAGGTAGGCACTGTTCAGATGGCCTTTGTAAGTCTTCCCGGATTTCAGCATTGTGCTGGTCCCTGTTTTTCAGATAATCTTTGTTGTGATTTCTATTGTTTATTAAAAGCATACTCACTTTAGAACTTGAAAAGATTAATAAATGCAACTAGTGATCTTGTGTTTCAGGGAACCACCTCCTGGGCTCATGTCTGTGTTGTCAAGAAGCTACAGTGAGTTCATTGTGGGTTCCCCGCTCCTTGGCACCCCAGCGGAGGCCAGAGGACAGGCTGGTTGTGCAGACTGTTGTGTGTGGGGTGGGCTAGGAGCCGTGGAGTTTCCCGCTTGGACAGACTCACACGGTTTCAGATCCTGGGGAGGAGGGGCCTGTTGAGGCCAGGTCGTTGGGGAGAGATGAAGGCGAGCGACTCACGGAACAGGTCCCAAGGATTTGAGGCCAGGACACCAGTAAACGGGTTGGTGTGCCTCCACTAAGAGCATGTGTTCTACCTGTGTGGGTGTTCTGGGGCCACAGGGACAAGCAGGTAAAGGAGGGCACCCCGTTTGATTGGTGGCTGGCCGCCCCGCCCCCTGGTTCCCCACACGTGAACGCTGTATCGCAGCGGCTTTGTCCTCTCTCTCTGTGTGTCTGTGTGTGTGTCCTGAATCCCTTGAACGGAAGTTGTGGGTGCGATGCCCGTTTACCCCTAAGCTCTTTAGTCTGTGTTTCCTTAAAAAACAAGGACATTATCAAAATCAGAAAAGTGACACTGATACATCTCATGTGCAGAGCTTGCTCAGGTTTCACCTGTTGCCCTGGTAACCTCCTTTATTAGCAACAGAATCTTGGCTTTGTGCTTGCGTTTAGTTGCCATGTGTCCTCCAGTCTAAGACAACTTCTCGGGTTTCTTTGGGTCGGTGCAGGGACTTTTCTGAAGAGAGTAAACATTGGGTTTTTTTTTTTTTCCAGACCAGAGACCTGCAGATCGTTCGTCTTTTAGGCAGCATGTGAACTAATAGGTGTGGCTGCTCCAGGAAATTGCGTTTAAAATCAGGCGGCCGCCTCTGGGCAGACTGTCAGTCCCGATTTGTTGGTGTCCCTCCGTGATGAGATTGCGTTTCTGCTTTGGGGACAGGCATGCCCCAGCCAGGAGGCGGTGGTCTACTTTCACAGTGATGTCAGCACCCGTACGTGACATGCGTTCCAAGTGTGACATTGCAGCAGCAATCAGGAGGATGGGGGGAGGACGGCAGCCAGATTTCTAGAACCCTTGTAGTGGGGATGAGGAGGGGCCCGCGTCTGAGCAGAGGTTCAGTGAGGGTGAAGCAAGCGTCCAGAACAGAAAGCAGCCTTCCTGAGAGCGGGCAGCAGCAGGTCCTTAGCCCAGAGAGTTCACGTTCTCCTGAGAAGGAGGAACTTGAATAAAATAAGGGGACTGGAGGGCTTAGGGCCCCAAACAAGACTCACACAGTCAGCGCAGCCTGTCCCAGCACCCCGAGGAGCACCGCCGGGGTCTCGCTCCTTACCTGTGTCCGTCGCGGGCAGACCTCATGGGTCCCAGTGTCACGGAGACCTGCTTCTGAAGGGCATTGGGCGGGGAGGTGACAAAGGGAGAACCCAGAGACCCCCCAACTTCCGGGGCAGGAAACTTAAGGCTGGGAGCGGAGAAGTCATGGAAAAGAATGTCTGGACAAAACTGAGAAATGCGAAGGGATTGAAAGCACTGTCCGTGCGCAGACAGTGCGCCGACAGGAATATCTCGAACACACGAGATGGTCAAGGGGAGATGCTTGCTGCTCTCACCTTTGCCATCGGTGCCGTCTGACGTCTCCCGGGGCTCTCCGGGATTTCAGCTGCTCTGGGCATGCATCTCTCCATGTACACACTTCATACTCCTTCTACATCCAGAAAGTCTTTCTGGGGACGTACATTGAGCAAGAGGTAAATGGTAACTTTGTTAAACTGTGGATAGGAAGCCAAATGGAGGACACAGTAGGTCTTCTAAGCCCGTAAGACTATTTGTTGTCAGAGCTAAACCGAGCGCTGAGAGCCTTTGCTGCTGGGGAAACCATCCTGTTCCCGAGACAGTCTTTTTTCTGATTCACAGTTTGTAAAGGAGCATCTAGTCTGGGATGAGGGGGCAGGGAGGGGAGTGAGTGTTTCATGGCTTTGCAGGATGAAAACTGTGGTAGGGGCCAGTCGTTGGGGTGGCTGCTCAGCCGCCGTGAGTGAATCTAATAAAGACGATTGTGCTGTCCACTTAGAAATGGTTAAGATGCTAAATTTCATGTTATGTGTATTTCACCACAGTTTTTTAAAAATAAGAAATAAAGATAAAGGGATGTATAACATGGGTACTTAGGCAAAGCACATATCAAGCACAACTTTTCCACAGTAATTTTTTTCAGACAAGAGTAGGGTTACTTTCTTCATATTTGCTGTTCTTGCATCAAGCCCTGGTTAAAACTCACGAAGACTCTTTTATTTAAGATTCTGGGCACTAAAACAATTACAAAGGGTGCTATTTTTTTTTTTTGTCATCACAGACATTGACAATTTAATGAAATAAAACGTTTGCATCACTCTTTTACATATTTCTGATTATATCTAAATACCGTGGAGATTTAACATCCACTGTTTGTTTACTTTGAAATTGCATTTCCTTTCAACTTTCAGTGTACAGCTTTACCATGAAGTAAATAAGCTCCGTGCCTTCACTTCCCCATCTCTAGAATGGGGCAGTAGTGGTCCCGGCCTCAGAGTTGCTGTGGCCACTCGAGATGTTAATGTGTGGTAAATGCTCAGAGCAGCGCCTGGCACCCAGTGAGCACTTTGATTTTTATACTGGGGTTTTTATTGAAAATACTTCTCTGAATCAGCTGGGTGGAACCTCCTTTACCTATTAGTTTATGTTCCTGTGGATGAATATTAATTGTTACAGAAATGAGAGAGGGAGAGAGGGCTCAACACTGACTCTGATCCTGAGTTTTGTTAACTTAAATTTTAAGCGCTGAGATAACTTCCTCGGCAGACAGGCCTGGAAAGAGCTTCGTCAGGCATGTCATGGTTCTCCGGACTCCTTTTAAGCCAGCAGTTATTTATGATGATCAGTTGGCAACTTGGCTAGGTCAGGTTTGCTGAATGCAGAGAACCGGGAACCACTGGCCATGCGGTGAGACAGGTTCTTAGTGGTTAGCCTTTCACTCTCTCATACCCAAATACTCCTTGGAGTTGAGCTTTGGCTTAGCATCCTGGAGATTGTCACTGGAGCAGTGCTGTCCGGCAAGGTGAGTACAGGGGAAAGGATTTGTAGAGAAGAGGGAATGCGGACACCTGACGGTCCGCAGGCAGATAGTACAAATGGAAGTTGAAGAATTAGAAATGGATTTCCCTACAGCTGTCCATACCAGGGTGGCCCCAGAAAGTCTGTGTGTCCCCAGGGATTGTGCCAGTTCTGAAGGCTGAAGCTTAAGGCATTGTCCCTGCTGTCCCTTCCCTCTCCATCCCGGGGCACTCCCCTGCCACCGCCAGGGCCCCTTCTGTGCAGACGGTTCGCACACTCACTCTTCATCGGGAGATTAATCTTTCTTGTTTGGACTTAAGGCCTGCCTCCCAGGTATCCTGTCTTGAATTCAAATAGATAAATCTTATACACTGGTGCTTAAAATACATTTTCAGGGTTTAAACACTTCAGAAGAGTAAAGTTATATCAAAAATCACTTACCAGCTGGCTTACAGTATGTACAGACTTAGCGTGCTATTTTTCATTCCTCTGAAATCATTCTGATGAGTCCAGATGATGAGGTTTGTACTTGTAATTGGCAACATCCAGTGAAGATAGAAAAACTGGGTGAGAAATCCATATAGGCCTCCTTAGCTTGTGTCGTCCTGAGCGAACTTAGCACCGGAGCACCAGGTTGTGCGCCTGACTGGTGACGGCCGCATCCTGACGCTAGACCCTCTCTGTCCACCCCCTGCAGGTATATGGTGCAGTGGCCTGGAGCACGGATACTGCGTCGGCAGGAGCTGGATGCCTTCCTGGCTCAGGCGTTGTCCCCCAAACTCTATGAGCCTGATCAGCTGCAGGAGCTCAAGGTAATTCGCAAGCCTCATTCCTTGTCTTGGGAAGTCGTGTCTTGGGAAGCCTTGTTTTGGAGTTCTTGGAGACACAGCTAACCTCACTAAGCAGTCACTCAGTGCACTAAACTCGTAGTACTAATGAGGTGAACTTGAGAGCCTTCAGGGCAAAAGGGATTTCCTTCCCAGTTATGAAAACAGTCAAGCCTACTTTTGTTGGATAAGATTTTCCCTTGTTTGCCAGTGGGTGTTTATTCTTGTTTTTCGTATCAGGAAATAAACTTGCCTTTTATTTCAGATGGGATCCCAAACCCTGGGAGGGCTTGGTCCTAAGAATTGACTAACATCTGGCCAGGATTCTTTTTCTTATTTCGTTCTGTTGTTCCTAATTACAACATTCGTTTTCTTTAAAAAAACAAAAACAAAAACAAAAACAAAACACCTTTGCCCTCCTGGTATTATAAATCCCTTTTAAAAAAAACCACTTGAAGAACAATGTTATGTCATCATCCCTGTGCCCTTTTAGTCAGCCTTTAACATCGTATTTCTTTTAATTTTCCCTTCTAGTGTTCTTTTTGTTCTTTAATTGTTTTGACAATATTAATTTTCTCCATGTTGTCACCTGATTTTTTGGTGTGCTTATCTTTTCAGTGCACTTTTATTAGTCACTGTGTCCACATGGCTGTACTTGCTTCCTGATTGCGACACTAAATTTTAGAAAGTTCAAGACTTTCCAGAGTTAGCTAAATGAGTGGATCTGCTTTTTCTTTTTATTGTACAGGGTTTTGGGTTTTTTCTTTGCCATTGGTTTGTTTTTTTTTTGTTAGTTTGTTTTTTTTTTTACAAAATTTGATTTGTAATCAAGTAATCTCTTTTGACAAACTCGCCTTCACTTTTAGATCTTTTGGCCATTCTTTATGAAGGCGTTCTTTCCCCGCAGAAGAGTTTTAGGCTCATTTGAGAGATTTTCAGTATTCTGCAGTTGGGGCTGAATAAATCTCTGATTTCCCCTAAATGATTGAGTTAAATTCAGTTTTTCAGTGTTGAGTAACCCTTAGCTGCGTGGAGCCCATGTCATTCGTGGTCAC
Source organism: Vicugna pacos (assembly GCF_048564905.1). Classification (NCBI taxonomy): domain Eukaryota; kingdom Metazoa; phylum Chordata; class Mammalia; order Artiodactyla; family Camelidae; genus Vicugna; species Vicugna pacos. The sequence goes on from NC_132990.1 coordinate 2,893,459, forward strand.
CTTAGGTTTCTGATGACTTCGAAAGAAGCTAAACTAAAGACAACAGAACTTAGGAGAGTCCACCTCAAACTGTGTTCTTTACATTGTAGATTAAGCTTTTCTGTTTGTTAGACAGAAACTGTGGTTATTTTAAATGGTTTTGAATTTAAGTTTTCGTTCTAGAACGTTTGGCTGGGTGTCCCCCGAGAGGCTGGTACTGAGTGCAGGCCCTCCCTCCCTGTGTCCTAGAGCGTGGTGCCATCACCACCGTCTTCAGCAGCAACTGTGCTTAGGGGTGTTGTGAATACTTTGACCAGAGTGTGGTGCCATCCCTCTACCTCTACTTCCTGTTTCTCTTATTTAGATTATTACATCAGTATTGACATCCCAGTTCTGAAAATCAGACCGCCAGGTATCAGGTATGCCCACCAAGCCTTATTCACCATCAAGTTGCTTTTACTCCAAGTTCATCTTCTCCCATATCCTTTTCATTTTTGGATCAACACATAGGATATAGCTTTTGAAAGACAGTCACACTCTAAGCTTTCATTTTGGTTCTTTTGAGGTCTTAGTGCTTTCATGATTTTTCTCCTTTTTCTTCATCTAAAGCCAGGCGTTGAGAAGGACCCATTTTATGTGCAGTTACTTCAGGCCCACCACGGTCCCTGTGGGTCTTGCTGGTCGGGGGGTCTGCATTCCCTCCACCAAGGGCAGCCTGCACCGTCAGTGCTTCATTCGCAAGCACCATAAATTCTGAACAAGCCGGAAGGGGAGCTAATAGCATATTCGCTGTGGGTGTGGGGGGAAGGTAGTCGGTTTGTTTTTTTTTAAGATTAAAGAGCCTCTCAGCTGTCAGATTGAGAACTGACAGGAATAATCATTATTTCATTGCTACACAAATCCCAACGCAGAGCTGAGGGTCCCCAAATTCAGTGATAGAAAAGTAAATTTCGACATTGCTTTTTCATTTAACCATTAAAGTTGTTTTGATATTTCAAAAGCAGTGACAGTGCTTTCCTACAAAACACCATTTCCCTGTTTAGGATATAGTCAACTCTTGATTTTTGCTGTTGTTTTAGGGGCCACTGTCCAGTTTGTGGATTGCCCAGATCCTGTTTTCCTCCTCCCATTTTTGTCCATTATGCGCTTTGAGAATAAAGAGAAGAGAAAGAAAATAATTTTGGCAGTTTGACCTCTTGTTAGCTATTCTGACTGGAGGTTTGCTGGGGAAAGATGTTAAAACCATTGTTTTAAACGAGTTTGCAAGAGTTTCATCCTGTACATTCTCTGTCTGCCTGCCACAACCCTGAACAGTCGAGCATTCTGTGTGGCTCTTTGAGGACCTGTGACACTGAGTGACCGCCCTCACTTTTTCCCTGGTATATTTTTCAGACCCTTCTCGTAGGTCACCAGCACAAATGAAATGACTGAGGGAAAATCAGCAGTGACACTGTGCTTGGAGGAGGGCTGGTAAAGGATGAGGAGAAGGGCCTTTGTACAGTTTTAATATTTGTCCAGTTTCTTTCTCCCTTGCTCCTGACATCCCTGAAATTGCCTCAGATTCTTTTAACAGTTTCACATGCCAAGTGCAGAGTATAAAAGATAGAAAATGAAGAGCTTTAAAGGCAGTATTAGGGATTGCAGCATGTCTGTGATACCTGTAGGAATTATTGTGCATATAGGTAAATACGACAAGTCAAAGTAAAGAGTCTGTTGCCCAGTAATTAGAAGTTGGACAGAGTGACCTCACTGGAATTTGGTTCTTGAGCGCATTGGCCAGAGATACATTCCATATTTTTATTTCCTGTAAGGGCAGAAAATTTTGTCACCGTTTCTCTAGTTGAGGAACTTTGAATAAAGGCAAATATTTTATCTCACTTGGTATAAGAGGATGAGGTTGGAATAGGAATATTGCAGCCATTTATATTTATAATTCACATTTAGGGAAAGAAATATAAAACACCATGTAAAGTACTTAAAACATTTTTCAAATGAAGTGAAATCCACACAGCAGTTGAGATTTCATTCATATTATTTAGCCAGCTTTGATTTGAAGAATTTTTCTCCATTAAATCAATGATAGTTGTCATTTCTAAAACTAATTGACTTGAAAATCGTTTTTTAAACCCATACACAGTTCTTCAGCTAATGATGAGGCCATTTAAAATAAATATGTATGTGTGTGGGAACCGTAGACTCGTCCGTTCCTCCCATCAGCTCACTAGAGGGTCACTTGTTCTAACTGGGGTGCTCCTGGGCCCCACACACTGGCTCGTTTCTTAACCTCAGCACTCATGCGGCCAACTGCCCACATTGGTTTTGAGCTGTATTGGTGAAATAAGGGCTGGGCGTGGCTGTGACCAACACCACCGGGGACTAAGAAATGACAGCAGTACGGACTTCCCCAGGAGCGTGCTGCTGGCACTTTGTTACAAAGCATCCTGAGGGCAGCATCAGTGCCATCACTGCCTTGCCCTCAGCCTTGCCCAGGTCCCCCGTCCTCTGGCCTGGGAGGCTGGGGGCTGGTGCAGAGAGCGCAGTAGAGGCCTGGCTGCCATTGTCCCTGCAGAGGGCCAGGGGAGGGGTATCTGCGCAGGCAGCCCCCAGGCTCAGGCTGGCATCACTGCGGTGCCGCCTCCCCACAGCGCCAGTGTTCCGGGAGGTTCCCCTCCCTCTTTCTGCCTCAAGACTCTCAGCGGAGAAGGGACTTCCACTTCCTTTCTGCAGTGCACAGAAAGGCAGGGCCAGTGAGGCGCTAAGTAAGTTAGGTGATTTTTTTTTTCCGTTTTGACCCTCTCTTTTTCCACTTTCTGCTTAGAAATACAAAACTGCATCTAATTCCATCACCCCATCCCTACCTGCCCTCGACTGAGCATATTTAGTTCTGCTTTCGGACGCTCCATTGGAGAAGCAGGAGCCGGGAGGGTGGGCTCGGAAGGGTGGACAGACTTCTACAGGTTAAGTTCTTCACTGCATTGACTTCAACTTTTTAAAAAAAAAGTTGAAAAACAGTGTTGGCTGATAACGGGGAGTGTTGACACTGACGGCACAAAACGTCAGATAATCACAAATTCATTAACATTGGGCACAGAAATTGTCTTTTTTCTCTTTAATGAAAGGCCAGTTTACCTGCCACCATTAGGCACGACTCAGGTTGGTACCTGTAAAGACTGCATTCTTGGGATGCCAGCGCCTTTGAAAATGAGCGTGCAAGATGGGAAGACAGAAACCAGGACAGTTAAGACTCAGTCCTGGATAATCCACAAACTAGGTCCTTCACAGATAATCAAGAGTTGACTGTATTTGGCAGTGTTTCTTATCCGCTGCATCAGATGCTAGACGCGAGGGCTGTGTGTGCCCAGGGAGGCTCACGGCACTAATGTGTGAGTGAGAAGACGCCAGAGATGCAAGCCTGTAGATGCTGATAGTGTGCATGGTTCAGATACAGTGTTTTTGCTGTTGTGTTCTTTCATTTATGAGCTATCCATTTCTCCTAAAACATTTTGACAGTCTCATTAATAAGTTGCTATCTAAAACATTAGCATATAAAATGCTGTAAACGTAAAGTATTATGCTTTAGAATGAACTTACACCAAGTCATTTTTTAAGATAACTACCTGAAAAAATGCAGAACCTGAATAGAATATTCCTTTGTACAACATTTCTGTTGATGTATTGCCAGTGTTTAGAATCTGAAATGGAAAATTTTATTTCATAAATGAATTGTGGGCTTAACTGCTAAGGAAACTTAATAATTTGGTACTTTGTCAACTGTCCACCTTAAATACAGTATTACTTTACACTTATGTAACTCTTTATAAATTCCGAATTGAAGTATTTCAGTATGTTTATAAAACAGTCTCTTAAATTTAAATTTGTTAAATAACTTAAAAGGTCTTTCTGTTTGGACAGGTCAGTGCTGAGTCACTGTGAAGTAGGGACAGGACTGCTTAGGGGGCCGTTTGGTTGAGGGGTGTCCTCGATAACTGTGGAGAGCTGTAGTCAGACATTGCAAGAGTTAGATACGGTGGTACTCTTACTCCATAGAAATCACTCTTTTCCGTTTAAAGATTGAGAACCTCGACCCCCGAGGCATTCAGCTGTCAGCTCTCTTCATGAGTGGCGTGGACATGGCCTTGTTTGCAAACGACGCGTGTGGCCAGCCAGTGCCCTGGGAACACTGCTGTCCTTGGATGTATTTTGATGGAAAGCTCTTCCAGTCCAAACTCCTCAAAGCAAGCCGGGAAAAGACCCCACTCATCGACCTCTGTGATGGTCAGGTCAGTTGCAGGGAAGAGGGTGGGCGGGCCAGGGAGGAGCGGGTGGTGACTTCCGGCTGGAATGAAATAACGTGCTCACTGGCTAATCTGTCACCTTTCCGACCGAATTTGTAACGAGCCTGTGAGACAGCACTCTGATGTAGGTTAGGCTCAGCCCATTGTGTAACCAGGTGTCAGTTAAGTGCCCACATGAGCCGCGCTCAGGATAGACACTTGCTTCTCATTCACAGTAATTATATTCTATAACTATGCCTTGAACACTGAATTAGCAAATACTGAACCTTTGCTCTTAGGGGAAGTACAGGCTTAGGTTCCTGCGAGCCTCCCGTCACAACATCTTCATCAACCAGTCAGCACATAACCTTCCTTAATGTGTTTCTGTTTAAAGACTTCTTAATGCATAGATATAGTGTTAATTCACTCATATTGCACTTACGGCCGGCAGGTCTGTAACTCAGCCTGAGCAAAGCTCGTTTAACTAGCACATTATGTTTTCTCCATGAGATACCTTACAGCCCAGCACTTGGGAACACAAGCCAGAACTCAGCACTGTGCTTGGGGACATTTCACACAAGTCACTCACAAAAACACGGAAACCGTGACACTAGGAACACAATGAACAGGACACCTGTTTACAGTATAAAAGCTGAAACACGAAGGCCATGCTGTGCATCCTGCAACCTCAGATCCCAACTCAAACTTTATCCCACTCAGCGCATGTCTTCAAATGACTATGAAAATGCCATGAATGTTGATTTTGGAGGTTATAAATAAATTTTAGCAAGTGGGTGATTCTGCAAATGTGAAACTCCTGAATGATGAAGATTGGCTGTACTTTTAAAACCTTAATTTAAAAATAAAGTGAAGTAGATTATCAGGTTATCTTGTCCCATTGCATGAAAGATGCTCACATGTGCTTCAAGCTTTTAAATCTTAGACTATAAAACATGCATTTTCCCACATGCTGCTTAAGTCAAGCTCAGTCTGAAGACAGATTTACAGAGTAAATGGATTTTTAATTTCTCTGATTAAAGATGGGTTGTTGGTGTATGTATTAAGTATGTGTTTATTAACAGAAGACACTCTGGTTGAACGTTTCTGATGTTACTTCACAGTGGAGTTGGACACACACAAGCTGTATTGTCCACATTGTGCAGGTCGCCCCACAGACAGCTCAGCAGGGCTCTTGTCCCGTCCTGTCTCAGAGAGCCCCACGCTTCCCTTAAGCAGCATCGATCACTCTGTGCCTCAGTTCCTTCTCTATAAAATACAGTAAATTTCTGACCTAAAATTAAATTGATAGGAAAGTAAATTTTAAAGATGTGAACTAGACATCATCTTCCCTGTGGTCCACGGGTGGAAGGAAGACTGAATGTGACCTGTCTGGATTTAGACATTGATTTTGAGAACCAAGTTCATTTTCGGTTAGTAACTTTCATAATAAATAGCTCTCACCTGAAGATATACTGAGAAAGTAGGAATTTAAATTCTTTTTGATTTACAAGATTTAAGATTATGAGATGGAGAGGCACCTGTTAGTTTTTGTTTGCACGTTTGCATGCTGTAAACAAGTGTTGTTGAGCAGTTTGACTGTTTTATCTGCGGGAGAATAAACAGGCCTGGCACAGTGACCTGTGTGTCATACTTATTTCTTGTTCATTCCAATTCAGTGGAAATCTAGTGAGTCAAGTTGTCACATGCCAGTCCTTGCCTTGCAGGCCGAGCAAGCTGCCAAGGTAGAGAAGATGCGGCAGAGCATCCTGGAAGGGCTGAACTTCTCCCGGCAGAGCCACCCGCTCCCCTTCCCACCGCCGGCGGCGCTGCCTTTCTACCCTGCCTCTGTGTACCCCCGGCACTTCGGGCCCATCCCTCCAGCTCAGGGCCGAGGGCGGGGCTTTGCAGGTGAGCGTGCCCCCCACTGCATGTCGGGACGCGCCGGTGTGGGGAGGCAGGCGTGTGACCAGCAGGCAGGCCTTCTTGGCGGGCCATGTCTTGCCGTGTTGAGACCAGGTTATTGATTGTCAGGCTTAGTTCTGAAGTTTGCACCGACAGCTCTTATGTGAGAAAGGAGCAAACTTGATCCTAGAAGAGATTATGGGAAAGGGAGAGGAAGCTGCAGAAGTTGTTGCAGAAACAGGATTTTAAAATTGGTCAGTATGGCTGAAATCCTGCTCGCATTTGCGATTTGAGATCCTCTCCTGTGTGCAGCCTGCGGAGCTCTCCTGCACTAAGGCCCCCCCCCCGAGGCCTGTGGCAGAGCCTCTGGCAATAGTATCTGGTCTCAGGAGGCTCCTCCAAGAGCGGGCAGGGCGACGTTTCAGTATCGCTGGTGACAGCAGGGGCTGGGAGTCCCCTCCCCGGTGACTGGCGGTGTAAGACCAGCGGTGGAGGGACACGGGGGTTGCTCTGCCCACAAGCCCACTGGTGGCTCTCCCTGAACCCGGTTCCTCACGGCTTCTCCCGTCTCTCTCCGCTCGGGTCCCACAGGAGTCTGTGGCTTTGGAGGCCCCTATGGGGACACTGTAGCGACAGGCGCTTACCGTGCCTTCCGTGTGGCGACGGCGGCAGGACACTGCGGAGCCTTCTCAGGCAGTGACAGCAGCAGGACTAGCAAGTCGCAGGGCGGTAATTATGCCACACCTCCTCCTGGAGCTTCTGTCCGCCAGCAGCTTCCCCTCCTCCCGCCTCTTCTCCCCGTCTGTCGTCACCCCAGCGCCACATCCTTTCTGCTAGGTCTCCTCCCGGCTCTGCCTGCCCCCAGGCCTTCCCAGCAGCTTTGCTGTGGCCCGCCCCTGCCTCTCGGCGGGGCTGGTGCATGTCTGCACACAGCCCTTCTTCTCTGCACCCGGCCCCCTGACCACTGCCTCCTGACCACTGCCTCCTGCGACAGAGCAGGCCGCCCAGGAACACTCAGTGTCGTCCCTTTCCTTCCGTATTCTCTAACAAGCCCCTGGCAGGTAAAGGGGATGATGCTCGTATGGAAGATTCTAAGGCCAACGCAGAGTTCCTGGCATAGAAAAGTTTGTCACAGCTTTAAAGACGTATCCAACATCAGATGTATATGTAGTCTGTTTTAAATTTCCATTGCTTCTCTTCTCATTTGTACTAGGCTTGCGAGGGAGATAAAAGAAGTCTTAACGTTTAGTTTTGAAATACTGTCTTGTGATTTTGCTGTACTTGAAGCCCGTGACTTGTGGCTTTGTCATTAAATCCATGTGTGGGGCCTGCAAATCTCAACCTGGTCATCAAGTCTGAATTACAGGGTTATTCAGGTACATTTTTGGAAGAACTTTTAGGATAGGCACGCCTCTCTTTCTTGACCAGGAATATTTTTCCAGCTCAGCTACTTGGGTACTTACAGAAGCCACCGAGAGACGTGTTTTGTAGCAGTCAGACTGGCAGATGAGTGAGCTGCAGGAGCCGTCCCTCCTCTCCTCCTGGACTCGCACGCCCGTCCCGCCTGCCCCTAGCTCTCCCGGCTGCCCGGGGCGCTCTCCCTTCTGTTCCTGCGCCTGGCGCAGCGCGCAGGAACGTGTGCCCTCTGCTTCACAGTCGATTTCAGCTTCTTGCAACCCTTGCCTGGAAACTCACGCTGGCCTGTAGTTGGGATAAAATACTGCGGTGGCGGGGGCAGGGGTCGGGGAGTCAGGACTGTGGACATTGTGGGGTCAGAGTGGGTTTTTTAGTCTGAAATGACAAGAGGAACCTCCAGATTGTATCTGGAACTCAGATCTGCGCTGTCCAGTATAGTAGCCACTGGCCACATGTGGCTCTGGAGCACTTGAACCTGTGGCTCATCCGAGCTGAGCTGACTTAATACAGAAAGAAGAGTGCAGACTGTCTCATTCATAGTTTTTGCATTGATTACATTGTTGAAATTAGCATTATTTTGGATATACTGGGTTAAATAAAATACGTATTATTAATGCTTATTTCACATGTTTCTTTGTACTTTTTTAATGTGGCTACTAGGAAACGTAAGGCTTGTTGTAGATTTTGTTGGACAGCGCTGTCTGGCTGTTAATCACCACGGCTAACGTCAAGATGATAGAGAGTTTATTGTCCATTCCATCTGCCAGAAAATAAGATGCTTGAGGTTCTGTTCTATTTTGTTTTTATCAGAAGTTCTGAGAAATTTTTCTTAGGGAAGTCAGAAGACCTTATGCAGGGTACCAGCAATTAATAGAAGTTAGTGAGCACAGTGGATATTTGTGACCCTGCCTAAGGAAATTTTCATTTCATAACACAATAAGAAGTAACAGACTAGATTGACTGATTCATTTCTGCAGTGTTTGGTTGAGGTAGTAAGCTTGGAAATAATTACCCGAAGAGAAGAACATTCAGAGTTTGTAGGTTTCCATGCTGGTGCCATAAGCACCCAGTACTTCGGCTGTATTTCCACCTAAAAGCCACACTCAATTTTGCGGTTGTAACCTGTTTTAGTTCTCGTGGGTTCTTTGAATAGTCAACACCTCTTACTTTCAGCTGTATTTTTAAGAACAGCTTAAAACCATTAAAATCCAATCGTGTGTATGCAGACAGTTTACATAACAAACAAGAAGTCTTCACAAAGCAAGAGAAAGGGGCTTCAGAGGAAATAATAGAAACCACATTTGAAAAGAAATAGCTTGCTTATTTCTGTTCGCTATGCTTAATTCTGTGATTGTAAAGATTTTTTTTCTTCATCTATTTTTGTGCAGGGATCCAACCTATACCTTCTCAGGGAGGGAAGCTAGAAATAGCTGGCACCGTGGTCGGCCACTGGGCTGGGAGCAGACGGGGCCGGGGGGGCCGGGGGCCTTTCCCCCTGCAGGTAGTTTCTGTCGGAGGACCAGCAAGAGGGTAAGTTTGAACAATGAAAGCAAATTTGTATTTTTTTAAGAAAAAAAAAAAAAGGCCTTTCTTGTTATTTTAATCATGAGTTTACTAGGGACATTTTTATGTCATTAAATACATTCCTCTTTAACACTATTCTTAGTAGGTTACAGGGTTCCATTACATATAGCGTTATGTGATTATTTAAACCATTATTAAAGAATTATCCACAAATGATTCAATTAACCATTCTTTTAATGTTTAAAAAAAGGAACATTTTTGAAGTGTATTATTTTTCAAATTGAACCCACTAGATATAGGGATCCCCATCCCCCCAAAAAATAAGACTGATTACTTGAAGTCAATCTTTGGTATGACCATGATTTAATAAAGTCTGCCTTCTATAGCACAGATTAGACACCTTTAAATCCATCTGATACTCTTTTAAATGTTGTTTGTAACAAATTCAAGTCTGTCTGCTTTTGTCCTCTTTTATGCATTTAGGCGCCCAAGAGGGGTTATTTCCACGCCAGTGATCAGAACATTTGGAAGAGGTGGAAGGTACTACGGCAGAGGCTATAAAAACCAGGGTGCGATTCAGGTAATGACACGATGTAGCGTTGAGTGCCACCTCACTCCCGAGTGCTGGTCTGCCCAGGCCGGTGCTCTGGGGCCAGTGTCCAGACAGGAGGGCTGTCGGGTTGAGCACCCAGCACAGCAGTGGCACGTGGTGTTTACCAAATGTACGCTCCCTCCAACCCAGATCATTAGAGTGTTGCTTGTGGTGACGAGAGCTCGATCTCACGTCCACGTGCTGTGTGTAGGACGTTAGCTGAGAATATTCCAGAACTCTTCCTGCTGTTTGTATTACAAAGCATGATTTAGGTAAATTGCATGTAGGATTGAAAAAGAAAATTTACAAACAGGGGCAGTGCATCTTTTTCTCTTCCTCCTGGGCCATCTTGACTAGGTCTTCCCTGAAAGGATCAGCCCATGAGAAAATAAAGTCACGTGCCTGTCTTCATGAAGTAGCCAGAGCTTTCTTCTGCTTTGGATGTTCCATTTTAGGACCTGGATCCTGGTGAACTTCTTGAGAACGAGCTTTTAAAAATACCGATCAGTCCTAACACCGTATTGTGTTGTCTCACTTGAGTTATGATATTTAATCAAAGTGCAAACAGTTTCTTCCCCCATACTATCCACGTAAACATTAAGAGGAGTACACTCTTGTGACTCATTTATTAATAACCCACATTTGGAAGGTTAATTGGCCAAGAGGAAATAAAATTTCTGCCTTTACCAGGTGATCTTAGCATCTTGGTAGCTTCTGTATTGATGAAATACCTCAAATGAGTCAAGCGCAGAGGCAGTCCCGTCCCTGAGAGCGGGCCCAGGAACCAGCATCCGGCAAGGAGGAGGTACTCCGCTCATTCTGGCTCCCCTTGGGGCCCCACCCTGACCTTCCTCAGCCTTCACAGAGACGTCCTTGTGAGCCATTGACACTCTCAGTCCCTTGACAGGTTTACAAGAGGGAGGAGAACTCCGTTCTTACTGGTTCTCCAGCCCAGAGCTCGTTCTGTAAAAGTGTCCCAGGTTGTACATTATGGTCATCCCTGGTGGATGCAGGGGCCTTTTCTTGAGCTGGTGGTGGGGAATATGTGTCCCCACATTGCTTAAGCACTTTTATTTTAATATAAAACCTAGATACCCAAAACCACACACACAAAATGTGTAGCTTAATGAGTTAAAAGGCAGAAAGCCATGTAGCCATCACCCATGTGATGGTTTATATTTTCTCAGCCGTACCAAGAGCCCCTCGTGGGCCGGATCCCAATACCAACCTCCTGTCTTCCAGTTTCACAGAAATAACCACCACCCTGGAGTTTTACACTCATCTCTGTTATTTCTCCTTTGTCTCTTTCTGGTTTTATCTCTCATGTGTGCATTCCTAGACAGCGTGGTTGAGTTTTGTTCATTTTCTTTTTCTTTGCTATGTCTTCTGAGTGTCTCTGCAGGTTTCCCTCCCTCCCTTCCTTTACCTTCACTTTATCTGGTGAAGGACAACCCAGGCTGTTTCACCTGCAGGCTTCTGGCTTTTGCCAGGCGCACACTCATGGCGCTCTTCTCCGTGTGGCTCTGACCTTGTCTCTCTTGCACACTGGTGGCTGGATCTGGATGCTGCCTTGGAATCGGGTTTGTCCCTGAGACAGGATGTAGTGGAGCTGTGTGCTTTCGTATCTGCTTCCCTATTTTTACATGTTAGGACCTGCTGATGCCTCAGTGAGTAGATCCATTCATCGACTGTGGGTTGCAAAGTAAAGATCCTCTCATTCCATCATTTCTTTTTCTTTATTTATTGGGGTGTTTTATAAAAAGATTCTTTCTATCGCTTTTGGTGCCCAAATATCACAACCCTTACAGGAAAGCGAGGTCAGCACATGGCTTTGTAGCTCCCCTTGCCCGTCCTTGGCCACTGGGCCCTGTACTGTGACCTCTGATCTTCAGTAGCTTCCTGTCCGGTGCATTGCCCAGTCCAGCAGACCTGTGACAGCCGTTTTTTCTAGTTTCTTGGTTTCTTTAGTGGGAAACGGCGTTTCAGGACCAGAGAAGGGGCACTTACAGACTCTGGCTTCCACGGGGTCAGTCACTATTCCTAGTGTTCTGTGTACATAGACACACAGAGTCCTTTTTCGTTATACACACAACCTATATGCTTTTTATTGCATTTTTTAAAGAAACAATTCTCATGAATTCACACTGATGTTTCCAATTCAAACTGAGGACTCTAAGGCTTCCCTTTAGCCTCTCCTCTGTTACATGTGTACGTCCTTTCTTGCATGCCAAATCACCACTTCTTTTTCCTGTGAACAGAGCTAGAGGGGCAAAGTGTGCACGTGCTCACTCACGTGTGCTTGGCACATACAGACACACGCATGCAGTCTGCCGCCTTTTTCCTCCCCTAATTAAATACCGTAGGAGTTCATATAGACTCCTCCAATTGAAATTTAGGACTTCAGGACTTGAACTTGACTTTTATGTTTACATCAGTATGTCCTTTCTTCCATCCTTCGAACCTTGGTTCCCAGGAACCCAGATGATGGTCCAATCGGAACGTCCCCTAACTCATCATTTACATCCTCTCACATTGCGTACACAGTCCGCTAGGAATAGCTAATACTACTGCCATCAGCACAATCACGGGGAACAGGTAACAGAAAATGTTGGCGTATGTCCCCCATCTTTCCCCCACCATTGTCACGTTAAAAAAAAAAAGCTCTGCTTTTATTGTTGGCATTGTCCGAGGTACACGCTCAGCCGTGTTTGTCCCGGGCCTGTGGATGACTGCCCCGTGGCCCACCAGCCTGGAGTCTGCTGGTCCACTTCGTCCCTCTGAGGCTCCTTCTTTAATGGGTTCCTCGGGGAGGACTTAGGGAAAGGAAACAGCATTCAATTTGAAAACAGTTTATTTTCCTAGTAATTGCAAATGTCGGTTCACATCTCCTTCTCGAGTAACGTACACGTGTTATGCGATTTCTTCTGTCATAAAGCTTTGCCGTCAAAGAATGATAATAATTGAATTGTCTTTCCCTTTGAAGTCATTTGCTGTTTGGGCCTAAATGCCTAAACTGTGTGTGTGTTTCCATCAAAGTTCAGTGACGCGCCGAGCTGCTGGTCATTCCTGGTCAACATACTTGGTATATGATGCCTTCTTTCCAAATGCGATTTCAAGTCTCGTTTTACATTGGAAATTTTCTTGAGTCACTGGCTTTTCATTTCAGCCTTTTCTTTGCTCTGTTTTCGTCTCTGGTGTGGCTGTTGTGCTAGCCCTTCTGGTTCCGTCCCTCCGTGTTTGTATGCTCTCCATTCCTTCTTGTCTCTTCCCTTCTTCTTTGAGCTGTAACTCATGTACTGTGCAGTTCGCCTGTTTAAAGTGTGCAGTCAAGTCTGTTCTCAAGGCCATACAGCAGTCACCACTACTTCTAGAACATTCATTACCCCCAGAGAAACTCCTTACTCTCATGAGCAGCCACACACCCCACCCCCCGAGTCCCTGACGGATCCGCTTTCTGTCTGGACGTGTCCTCTGTACATTTCACGTAAATGCACGTGTTGTGACATATACTAGGTTGTCATTCTTTCTTATTGCTGAGTGATGCTCCGCTGGATGGATACACCACATTTTCTTTACTTGTTCATCAGCTGATGGACATTTAGATTGTTTCCATTTTTTGGCTATCATGAATACTGCTGCTGTGAACATACATGTCCAAGTCTGGTTTTCCCCCCAGCTTTATCGAGATACAATTGACATATAACATTACGTTAGTTTTATGTGTATAGCATAATGATTCAATATTTGCATTTATTGTGAAATGATCACCACAGTAAGTCTAATTCACATCCATCACCACACATAACTACGTTTTTTTCTTGTGATGAGAACCTTTTTTTCTAAGTTTTTTTTTTAAATTTTTGAGGGGGAGGTAATTACATTTACTTATTTATGTATTTATTTTTGGAAGAGGTACTGGGGATTGAACCCAGGACCTTGTGCATGCTAAGCGTGTGCTCTACTGTTTGAGCTATACCCTCCCCCCAAGAACTTTTAAGATACACTCTCTTAGCAACTCTCAAATACACAATAGAGTACTGTTAACTATAGTCATTGTGGACAAGTTTTGTGACACATTTTCAGTTCTCCTGGGTATATAGGAAGGAGTGAATTTCTGGCTCAAATGGTAATTCTGTGTTTAAGCATTTGAACCACCAAACTTTTCCGTGGTGGCTGCACCATTTTCCATTTTGACCAGCAATGTTAGGGTTCCAATTCTCCGCATCCTTGTCTACGCGTGTTATATTGAGTTTATCCCTCCTAGGGGGTGTGAAGTGGTATCTCATTGTGGTTTTGATTTGCATTTCCCTTTTTTTTTTTGTCTCTGATTTAAAAAATGTTTTTTCTTTTACCTTCTTCAAGTTTTATGATGTTTATTTGGTGTTGTATTTCTTCTAGTTTAGTGTTCATTTTGGGAATTATTTTTTTCTGTTTCTTTTAAATTCTTCCCTAAGTTTTCCACCTCACTTTCTAGCATTCCCTGGTGTAGTCTGTGCTGCTCTTCCTCATCCTGTCCTGTCACAGCCTGTTTTGAGATCAGAGCAAGCAGTCTTGGTCTTCTGTGGACATGCCTTTCTGACATATTTCATTGTCCTTAGGGACATTGTTCCATCCTTTATTTTCTTATAATGGCTTAATGTGTAGTTTCACCTTAGTACTTTCTGGTACTTGTTTTTAAGTGAATGAGTGTCCTGGCACGTTGAGAAAGACAGGTGTCAAAGGGCTGCTTGTTTCCTGAGCATTTCTGACCTTCTGGCCTCTGTTGTTGCCATCCTGGTGGGACCAGTTCTGAGGGGATGTGTCAGCGGGGTGGAGGAGGCCGTGCTGCCCTGTGCTGGTGGTGCCTCTGGTGATGGGGGCTCCTCCCGGCGGCCCAGGCTTGTGGGAAGAGGTGGCTGTAGAGAGAGGGAATGTCTGTCTCCAAACAGGTACAGGCTGGCTTTCCTTCGTAGTCTTCCTGCATCCTTCACGCACACCCCTCATATTGCTACCTAGGGAGTAACTATCCCGCGGTTCCAGGATAAACAGGCTGCCGCACACGTTGCCTGCAGCAGGCGCCCGCGGGGGAACCACTGCGTCACCACTGGCAGCACTGCTGCAGGTGTGTGTTTAGTAAGTGGCCTTTCCCCTGAGGGAGTGAGGGCTTTAAGGTTGGGAAGCATGTGCTTGAAATCTTCATGATTGCTTTTTCTCCCCTTCTTGGCCCTGCTATATTTTTGTATTAATTATTTTGTTCAAGGTTCCAAGAGGATGATAGTAGTATTGACTTCTCGAAAAGATGAGTGTTTCTGAACTGTAGGAGTAAAAACCAAAATGAGAAGATACTGTGGGACACTGAGCCTGGATGAGGAACACGAACCCCTGGGGTACAAGAGGGTGCATCTAAAGCGAGGGTGATGGGTACCTCCAGCCCCACTCTGGGTGTGACTGTAGGGTGGACAGGGGATAGAACAGGATGCAGAGAGACTGTAGATAATAGAACATGCACAGACTGCGGGGGTAGAGGGTACAGCTCTCCCGCGGACAGCGCCGGCCCTCTGCGCAGTCAGAAATCCACGTACAGCTTTGCAGTCAGCCCTTCTGCGAGTCTGCAGTTCCGCATCCGCAGATTCAACCAACTGAGGATCCTGTAATTCTATAGTACGTATTTATTGAAAAAAGCCCCCAGAATAGTGGACTTGTGCAGCTCAAATCCGTGTTGTTCAAGGGTCAAATGTATAGAGCGCGTGTAGGTATGTAAGAGAACGCGCAGAGCAGAGGGTCCGTGCGGCAGGGGCGCGGCCCCGCCCCCGCTGTGTTCTGTTCTTGAATCTGCAGCGAGTGTCATCAGGCCCCAGCTGGTGTCCCCTCTCTCCCGCTGTTAATCAAAAGCTGCCTTATCGCTTGCCTGTCCTTCCTTTCTTACAGGGCAAGCCTCCTTATGCTGCTTCGGCAGAAGAAGTGGCCAAAGAACTGAAGTCAAGATCCGGGGAATCGAAGTCCTCCGCCGTGTCTTCAGACGGGTCCCTGGCTGAAAACGGAGCGGTGGCTGAGGAGAAGCCGGCTCCCCAGATGAACGGGAGCGCGGGCGACGCCAGGGCCCCCAGCCACTCGGAAAGTGCCTTGAACAATGACTCTAAGACGTGCAATACAAATCCTCACTTAAATGCACTAAGTACAGACAGTGCTTGCCGCAGGGCCGATGCTCTGGAGGCGGCTGTCTTAAAGAAAGAAGAGTAAACTTATTTTTTATAGAGGGTGAAGGATGCTGGAAGGGTAAGGATTTAGGAATATCTGGAGAGAAAGAGAGCCTACAGTTATGTACATTTTTTCCTTTCCGTAAGTGAAAAATGAGGACTTTGGAAATTCGGATCCCTCTTTGATATCAGAGATTTAAACAACACATTTTTAGTTTTAACCAGTTGTAGTCAAAATGCTACAATAAAACAAAGAAAGAAAGAAAATGAAGAGCATTTGACTCCCACACTTAAAATGAAGTACACACAAAGTTTAAACTGGTTATGACAAAAGCCTACAGTTGTGTTTCTTGAACTATAAAGAAAACAAATTTTGGCAGTCTTTAAGTATATATAGCTTAAAATATCATTTTTAGCATTTGGCACCATATGTATGCCATTATCTTTGATTTTGCATTACTGTTCACAAGAAAGCTTTGTCTAAGGCTTTGATTTTATGATTATGAAAGAAATAAGGCACAACCACAGTTTTTCTTTCTTACTTAAACTTCATCACTGTTGATGTGGTTCTTTTTTTGTGTTTAAAAAAAAAGTGCAACTATCAAAACTAAAAAAAATTATAGAGTAATATTGCCGTTCTGCTGATTTTAAATATACAGTACATCATACATACTTTACAAGCAAGTTAAATGGAGATAAAGTTGAAATCATAGAAGATGCAAATGACCTTTCAAAATCAACACAATGTGTTCTGAAACTTTTCGTGACTTAATACCATGCATCTGTGATCAATGAACTATGTGGTTTTGAATCGGACGTAGACCATTAGTGCTACTACTTGAGCTAAACTTCTGCATGGTTCATAATTTTTAAAGTGTGTAGTTAATATTATGCATGTTATTGTCCTTTCTTCCATTCTTACCAGTATGTGCCCATTTGCAAAACAAAAATGCTAATAATCAGTAATAGTCCTATAAAAGATGTTAACTCTGTTTAGTCATTGACTGATCTTGCTCTAACCTTAAAATTTTGTGATTATTGACCTCTGTTGCATTTATTCTAAAACCCCCCCAAATTATCTAGCTGTTTCGAATATCAACATTACCCTGGTGTATTCACTGCTGTATGCATTATTGTTCTTTGTTGCTGTTTTATGCCTTCATATTAGCAAAATATGAAATTCTGTGAAAAACAAAAAAAAAATCCCTTTGATCTTTAAAAAAAACAAAAAAAAAACAACCCCCCCTTCTGTAGCAGGAAACAAATTGCTTGTTCTTGAGAACTTTCCCATCAAGAATTTAGTAGAAGCAGGTATACTTATATCATTTTGATGTTTTTGTTAATGTTTCCAAACAATGTACTTTGAAATCAGAATCACTTCTTATTCGTTTTCATATAATTCTCCTGATGCTCTTCATCACACATTAGTGATCAGAAATGAGATGTAATTCCCCAATCCCTGCCCGCAAGACCTGAGTAGGATCTTACTGTAAGTTGAAGGGAGTTTTGCCCTAACTCATGGATTGTGCAAGAATGAACTGCTGTTGGGTTTGACTGATTGTAGATGGGTTGTGGTGTGGTGTATCTGAAGGCTATTGAATGCAACTTACAATGCTTAATAAAAATCTTTATTCTTTTAGTATAAAGATGGTGTGGCTTTTACATTCCTTGTAAAAACATACATTTTACCGAGATTTAATTCAAATTGAAACAGCTGCTGAAGAGCTTGGTCAAATAACCAAAATTTAGAAATGTTTTGCCCCTTGCAAGTAATTCCAGGTTCCAGCTCTAAAGGAACATACGTGGCTAATGTGCAAGTTATGCTGATACTGATGTCTTGAGTTTCATAGTTACAAAAAAAGACATTCTCTGATAGAGCAGTCTTAGAAATAGAAACTTAATTAAAAAAAAGCCCAAGAATGAAATACACTTGATCTTGACAAAACATAACTTTTATTTTTTAAAACCAGATCCATACTGTATTCATTAGTTTTCACCTAATGTCCTTTTTTGTTCTAGGATTACCCCATTACATTTAGTTGTCACGGCTCCTTAGGCTCCCCATCGTGACAGTTGCTCAGACTTTCGTTGTATTTGGTGACCTTGTGACAGTCTTGAGTGCTGGTCACATGTTTTTTTGACTGCGTGTTAATTGTGATGCCCGATTTTTTTTTTTTTTTTTCTTCATGAGTAGGCTCGGGTTAGGCTCAGTAAAATGAGCACGCCTTATCACCACTGATGGCGGCCTTGATCATTCGGCTGTGTGTTGGCCAGGTCTCTTCTCTGTAAAGTTCCAGCCCCTCCTCCGAAGTCACCGTACGCAGCCCACACTCAGGAAGTGGGCCGTCATGCTTGAGTATCTATCCCTAGTAAATTACTTAGAATTTGTATGGCAGTTTTGTCTCTTCTCCCCCATTTCCCCATGTTTTTACGTCGTTGAGTTCTGAGTGCTTAGCACAGGACAGGGGTGAACGCTCAGTACTTAATACATTTCACTGGTTTTTGTTTTGTAAGTCTCCATTGTAAATCTCTCGTGTTCTAATAGCAACCTTCAGTAATGATACTAAAATAGGACATGCTTTTTTAGAAGCGCTATTCTAGATGTTTTAGCTCATTTAATGCTCACCGCAATGCTATCTGGATGACACTAGTTCACCACCGAAGATTTTTAACTTATTGGAGGCTAGGGAGCGGGGGAGACAGCATCTTGAGTTCGTGCCGTGGAGCCCACACTCGGAGCCCTGGCGGAGCCCTTTGGTCCGTTGGTCCCCTTGCCTGGCTCGCCCAGCTCCTCGGGAACCGCGTCTTCGGTCGGAGCGGAGGGTGGGGCTGTGTGCTGGCCGCCACGGGGTGGGCGGGATGGGGGAGAGGGCCCGAAGACGCAGCACCACCCAGGCAAGGTCTGCGGGCCGCCGCTCCGGCCGCCTGCTCGGAACCCGGGGGCGGAGAGGGAGGGCCGCCGCGAGGCCCCGCCCGCCCCGCTTCCTGGTCGGAGGCGGACGCGCCCGGGATGCGCGCTTCCGGCCTTGCGTGGAGCAGGGCGGGGCCTTGCGTAGGGCGTGGGCGGGGCGGGGCCGAGCGCAGGGCCGCCCCACTCCCTCCCTGCGCGGACGGTGCGCGCGCACCATTTCCCTCCCACCCGCGAGGCCCGTGAGGCCCGCGCGGCGCCGCGGCTCTGCGCCACTGCTACCGGGGCCAGGCCCGAGGCGGCCGCGGGAGGTCGGCGGAGGCCGGTTCGGGGTTCACACCGATGGCGCCCGCAGCCGAATTCCGCGCGCAGAACTCAGACCAGATCCTCAGGGACGGCGAGGGCCGGGCAGGGCGGGCCGGGGCTTCCCCAAACGGTCAGCGCTCAAGTTCAAGTTTCCTGGAGCCCGACCGCAGTAAACCCCCGCCTGCTCTGGGCTGCGCTCCGGCACCGCACGACCCTCTAACCTGGAGCTCTGCGCCCCTGAGGGACCGGCCACGGTCCCCAGTGCCCAGCACTCAGGCGCTGTCCGGAGCCAGTGTGTTCCACGCAAGCCCTGAGAGTTCTGGTTCTGGCAGCTGTGCGGCTCCAAGGGCGGTTAGCCCTCTGCTCCTACAGGCTGTGGCTCTGAACTTGGAGGAAATAGGGAACCTCACCCAGACCTCTCCTGACACTTGTTGGCCCCACCGTTCCTCAGGGACGTGGGTTTGAGCTCCTGTACGTTCATATCATGTTCTGGGCCACAGTACCAAGGGACCCCGTGGCCCCCAGCCCTTGCTTGCCCTCGCTGTGGGAGGCATTGGGAGCAGGGTGTGTTTCTAGTTCACAGAAACCACAGTTCCAGTGAAGACTCGCCATACGGCTCACCTGGTTTGTGCCCGGAGCGCGTTTAATCCAGCGTCCATTGCAAACTCCTGTTAGGGTTCCTCCGTGAGATAGTCTGCGAGGAGGGCTGTGTGCTCAGTGCCACCAGCTTCTAACCTCAGATGCCAGCAGTGCCTCCCCACCATGACAACCGCAACCCTCCCCTCTTCTACCCCGCCATTTCTCTACCCTCTCTGAGTTAGGTCCACCCTCTTAGAGAAGAGCCTGCTGTTTTAGAGAGGGAAGAGGGACGGAGGCGCAGGCCTGGGCAGGAAGCAAAGGGAGGCCCAGGGCACCAGGCTTGCTTGGGGACACGCTGGCCATCCCTCCCGCATCACTAGGCTCTCAGAGGACGGTCCGAGTGGCATTCCGGGATAGCAAGGTGCCAGCAGCCTTGCGCGGTGCGCTGAGGTTCTGGACCAAATTCTGACCTCGGCCTGGCCCCTAGGACAACTCACACACTCCCGGGCTGTCGGCTTCTTTTCTTTTTCTTTTTAAAAAATAGCTTCTACTGATTTTTTTTTCTTGTTTCAAAAGTAATATGTTTATTGTAGTAACTTTAAAAAATACAGGTAAACGAAAAGGAAAAGAAAAATCACCCTCCTGGAGACCTGTTGTTAATATTTGGTCTTTATCTTGCCTTTCTCTATGCAATTTTTAACTTTTTTGCAGAAAATAATCAAGCCATCAAACCTATTTTGTAACATTTTTACCCCACCTAGCATCATTTTAGGGCTATCCCTCTCTGCCATTCCACTTTCTGTCATAGGTCCCACAACTCTGCGGGTGGCTGCACCATGATGTACCTGCTTGTCCAGTGTGGCTGGACCTGGCTTTACTTGGGCCCCCTCCAGGGCTGATGGAGCACCTGTGTCGGGTACTGCTCAAGGCCCCTAGGCTCAGAGGGCAGCAAGGGCCCTGCCTTCACGGCATTTACAGTTGTGGGCTGGGGGAAGTACACGTGTGTACAAATAAGACTACTAGAAACAAGAAGATGACAATAAAACGAGGTGATGGGTGCTTGACAGGAAGGGCCTCTGGGACAGGGGATGAGAAGGATGGTGGTCTGAGGAGACTGGGGTCAGGCTAAGGCCCCGGGCCAGGAAGCAGTGGATGGAGAGGATACCTAAGTGAGGGGAAAAGCCAGCACTGCAGGGTGAGGGCATGCTGCTGGCCCTTCGGAGGCTGTGACCAGTCTCCAGGTGGCCGCTGACTGGGAGGCAGGCAACACCCTATAGGTGATTAGCATTTCACGAGAAGGAACAGCTCAAGGTGGGAGGTGAGGGAAGGTTATCTTGGTCCCAGGTGCTGACCAGACCCTGACTCTTTGCCAAAAGTGGCAGGGAAGATGGGTTTCTGGTTTTCATCTCCATTGCTTTGATTGCCTGCAAGGGTGATAGATCCCTTCTTAGGTTTACTGTGCCCTCAGCTTACCATTTTCCAATTGGCAGAGAATGTCCAGCGTCTTGGCTCTTTCATAATTCTAAAATCCCAGGCCAAAGCCAGAATATTAAGAAATAATTCACTGTTTGTACCCTCATCCATATAATCGCCTGCAAGGACAAAGGAAGCTCCCGACACCTCCCTCCTCACCCTCCCTCTCCTCCTCGCTCCCCAGAGGGAGCCTGTCACCACACCTGGTGCCAGTTCTTTCCTGATGTTGTGTCCTCAAGAGTAGCTCTCTCTTCCAGTGACCTTATTCTACCTTCAAATTTCCCGAGAATGACTGATTTATTGCCCCCTTTCTCCTTAATCCCCACTTGGCAGACTGAACCTTGCAGAAGCCACTTTGCCTAGAGTCCTGCCTTTGCCCCACTACGTGAGCCAAGGGTTGTCCTCTGTTCCTTGCCATGTTCGCTTCCCTAGCGCAGCTCAGGCCATAGGTGATCGGAAGGCCAGCAGACAGGGCCAAAGCAGGCACTATATTGTGTCCCCTCAAATTCATATGTTGCCGTCCCTGACCCCAGGCCCTCAGAGTGGGACCTTATTTGGAAATAGGGTGGGTGCAGAACTATTTAGTTAGGTTAGGATGTCATGCTGGGGTGAGGTGGGCCCTAACCCAACCAATCTGTGGTCCCTATAAAAAGGGGAAATAGGGACACAGGGACAGATACCCAGATAGGAAAATGGCCATGTGAAGACCGGAGTGATGCTTACCATAGCCAAGGAACTACCGGAAGCTGGAGAGAGGCCTGGAACAGACCCTTCCTAGGGCCTTCGGAGGGAGCATGGCCCTGCTGACACCTTGGTTTCAGACTTCTGACTTCTTGAGACAGCACATTTCTTTGGTCCTAAGTCACCTAGTCCGTGGTGCCTTGATGTGACAGCCCCAGGAAGCTGAGACACCTTGCAAGCCGCCGTTCTGGTAAGTGCAGATTGTGCTCTGCAGGAGTCTCTGAAACCACGGGGCGGGGGGGGGGCCACCACCACCTTAGCTATTTTGACTTAGTTCTGGTTGCATTGTTTCTTTTTTCTTAGCACCCAGAACAGAGACTGGAAGTGGCCTGCATGCCAGTGGTTCCATCTGGAATGAACCGGCCTGGTGGCAAGGACTACGATCCTGTCTCTGGGACAGGTGGGGGCTGATTTCAGGCTGAGGGTCTTGTTCTCACCTGGTATTTAACCCAGTGGCCATGACGGGTCCTCTACAAGTGCTCCCAAACGCGTGCATTCGGAATGAAAGGTCTTGGAGCTCCACTGCATAGAGAGACTCCTGCATCTCCATCAGTCCTTTTGTCTACCTGTGGGTCACCTCACTGTGGGTCTGCTGGGGCTGGTGTTCTGCTCACTCCCGAGGAGACAGCCAGAGCAGAATACAGAGCTCTCCGTGCTGCGTCCTTTCACCTGTGCGGACAGCCATGTGAAAATGCACACAAGAGAAAAATAAATCCATGTCAAAATGCAACAGCAATGGTAATAGGCTCTGTGAAGGAAAAGGCAGAGGAAAGGAGTCTGTCTGAGGAATGGCCTGGGGGCCAGATGGGAATTACCCTGGCAAAGCTTCAGCTGCTTCAGGGTGGGTGCCCTGGATGGACTTAGCCCACTGTGCCTGGCAGGTCTTGGCATCCATGGCGGACCTAGCCAGACCCCATCATGCCACATCCTCTCCTGGCATTTGTGCATGTTCCCCCCCTGCAGACCTGACCCACCCCAGTGTGGGCTATAGGTGGGCCACCCTGGTCCCGGTTTGACCAGAAGAGCCTGGTTTGCCCCTGTTCTGGTGTTTTATTGACAGCATCCCTTTGGATAAACCCCAGCTGAGGGGCTTTTGTCTACAAACTCAACTGCTTCCAAATATCACCATCCAAGAGATGGACAACAAGAAAGGGCACACTTTCATACCTATCAGAAAAAAACCAGAAAGCTTCTAAAATTCCCAGGGGTCACTGTTCATTTCAGTTGGTTCTGGATCAGATCAGCTTGGTCCAGGAACCCCAAGAGGACCCTCTCTTAGAACTCCCTTTGCATTCACCAGATGGATTCATCTGCTACAGAAGCACACATACAACTCTGAAGCAGTATTCCCCTTCTGACATCTCACCCCGCTCCCCCGACAGTTATTAACTGTCTGTCTCTTGCTCTGGCATATGAGTTCCTTGCGGGTAGGAATGGTGTCTGTCTTGCTCACCGCTGTAACATCTGCACTAGTTATGTGCCGACACACTGGATAACCTAGATTAAATGGACAAATTCCTAGAAACATACAACCTACCAAAACTGAATCATAAAGAAATAGAACATCTCAACTGATCTATAATCATTAAGGAGGTTGAGTCAGTACTCAAAAACCTTCCAACAAAGAACAGCCAGGACCAGCCAGCTTCACTGGTAAGTACCTCTACGTGAGACGAATTAACACCAGTCCTTCCTAAACTCTTCCCCAAAACTGAAGAGAACACTTCCTAATCCTTTCTATGAAGCCAGTATTACCCTGATACAAAAGCCAGCCAAAGACTCTACAAGAAAAGAAAACAACAAAACAATCTCCCCTATACACATTGATGCCAAATCCTCAACAAAATACTAGGAAACCAGATTCAACAGCATATTAAAAGGATCATACACCCTGACCAAGTGGAATTTATTCCTGGGATGCAAGGATAGTTCAGCATCCTTAAAGTCAATAAAAAAAAATCAATGTAATACAGACCACATTAACAGAATGAAGGGGGGGAAAAAACCAATATGATCATCTCAACTGATGCAGAAAATGCAGTTGACAAAATTCAACACCCTTTCATGATAAACAAACAAACAAAAAACTAGGAATAGAAACCTCTTCAATATAGTAAAAGGCATATATGAAAAGCCCAAACCAAGCATCCTACTCAATGGTGAAAGACTTTAAAAAAGCTTTTTCCCTAAGATCAGGAACAAGAGAAAGATGGCCACTTTTACCACTCCTATTCAACATACTATTGGAAACTCTAGCCAAAGTAATTGGGGAAGAAAAAGAAATGAAAGGCATTCAAATTAGAAAGGAAGAATTGTCTCTCTTCATAGATAACATGATCTTGTGTCATGTAAAGTCATCAAGATTTAAGAATTCTAAAGATTTCACAAATAACTGTTAGAACTAAAAAGCAAATTTAGCAAACTCCACACAAAAATCAGTTTTGTTTCCATACACTAAGAATGAACAATCCGAAAAGAAAATTAGGGACATAATTTCACGTACAATAGCATCAAATAAATAAAATACCTAGGAATAGACCTAACCAAGAAGACAAAATATTTGTACACAGAAAACTATAAAACGTTCCTGAAAGCAATTAAAGACACAAATAAATGGAAAGACATCCCATGTTCATAGATCAGAAGATTTACTGTTGTTAAGTTGTCATGACTACCCAAAGTGATGTACAGATTCAGTGCAATCCCAATCAAATAGCCCTTTTTGCAGAAATGGAGAAGCAGTCTCTCAAATTAATATGAAAATGGATCGAAGTCCTTAACTTAAGAACTAAAACTATAAAACTCTTAGATGAAAACATAGGGGAGAAAACTTCATGACACTGGATTCGGCAATGATCTCCTGGATATGACATCAAATGCACAGGCCACAAAAGAAAACAAATTGGGCTTCATCAAAAGAAATTGGGCTTCATCAAAATTGAAACCTTGTGTGCATCAAAGGACACAAGCAATTAATAGAGTGAAAACATAACCCACGGAATGGGAGAATATATTTGAAAATCATATATCTGATAAGGGATTAATATCGAGAATACATAAAAAAACTTCTACAGCTCAGCAACTCAAAGCAACCAACCCAAATACAAAATGAGGAAAGGACTCGAACAGACATTTCTCCAAAGAAGGTATATTAATGGCAAATAAGCACAGAAAAAAGATGTTCAACATCACTCATCATTTGGGAAATGCAAAGCAAATCACAGTGGTCATGAAGCTTCAGTGGAACCAATATTTTGCCATTAAAAACTGGCATTATGGGGGAGGGTGTAGCTCAAGCAGTAGAGCGCACGCCTAGCATGTGCAAGGTTCTGGGTTCAATCCCCAGCACCTCCTCTAAAAGTAAAATAAATAAATAAAATAAATAAATTACCCCCGCCAAAAAACCCTGGCATCATATTGGGCAATACATTAAAAATTCAAAGTAAATTTTTTTGCTTCAAAGGAAAACACAATAAGATGCCACTTCACACGCATTAGGGTGGCAAGAATAATTTTTTAAAAACACCAAAAATAAAACCCCAAGCCAGAAAATAATGTGTTGATGAAGACGTGGAGACATTAGAACACTTGTGCACTGTCGGTGGGAGTGTAAAATGGTGTAGCTGCTCTGGAAAAAAGTATGGTGGTTCCTCAAAAAGTTAAAAATAGAATTATCATATGATTCAGCAATTCCACTTCTGGGTATACACACCAAAGAAGGGAAAGCAGGGACTTGAACAGATATTTGCACACCCAGGCTCACAGCCAAAAGGTGGGGACAACCTAAGTGACCATCAACAATAAAGAGATAAACCAAATGTGGTCTCTCCACACAATGAGGTGTCATTCAGCCGTAAAAAAGAAGGAAGTTCTGACACAGGCTACACCACACATGAAGCCTGAGGACATTCTGCTGAGTGAAATAAACATCACACAAGGACAAATATGGTATGATGCCATTAGAGTAGTCAAATTCATAAAGACAGAAAGTAGAATGGAGGTCACCAGGGGCTGGGGGTGGAGGGTACCTGGGCGTTAGTGTTTAGTGGGGTCAGCATTTCAGTTTGGGAAGAGGGGAAAAAGTTGCAGAGATACGTTATGGTGATGGCTCCATAACGCTGTGAATGTACTAAATGCTACAGAGCTGTGCACTTAAAAGTGGTTAAAATGGTAAATTTTATGTTGTGCATGTTACCACAGTTAAAGAAAAACAAAAACAAACCTCGCACCTGCATTTTGCTGAATAGGTGAGTGAATAAACACATACTGGGAGACGCTGCTTTTCCATTGGGCAATAAGGTGAATAAAACACGTCTTGGCTTCAGACCTACTCACCGTGGGGTGTGCAATGCTACAGTCATGCTTCGCCAGAGGCACCAGGGTGGAGGGGCAGCACGTGGGCCGCGTAGCTGGGGAGCCCACCCCGCTCACCCCTACGGCATGCCAGGATGCCTGCGGTGGGTGGTGAGGTCTTGATGCTTGCACGGATTTCTGGGTGCTGCACCCTGGGGAATGGGGTGAACTTGGGGGATGGGTGTTGAGGCAAGGCGCAGACCATGTGCAGGGGCGACTGAGCGCAGGGCGGCAGAGTTCCAAGGCCATCCCCCACCTTCCTGGGTCCTGATGAGTAAGTTCCCTTCACTCTCCTTCCCCTCCTCACCCCTTCCAGGCTTCTGCTTCCGGGTCAGCTCAGGAGCTCTCCACCTCTGCCCACCCCCCACCCTGTGCTGGTTTCCCCCGGGGCACTGTGGTGCCCAGTCCACTATGTGTGTGGCTGTCTCCCTTCACTGCAATATGAGCCCACAAGACTTGGGGCTGCCAAGTGCACAATCACTACAACACTGCTCAGCAAACACACAGCAGGTGCTCAATGTATGCTGAGGTAAATGACTGAGAAAGGGAGGACATAGAGAAAAGGAAGGCTTCCCAATGGGGGACAACTGGGAAATCACAGGGACAAAGCAAAGAGAGGGAAAGAGTCTGGGACCCACACTGAGCCTTATTTTAGTCTGTACTTGGCAGGCAGCCTTGGAAAAGCTTTGAATAACAGAAAAGTATCTCAGTGCTTCCAGATGCAAGTGGACATGGCTGCAGACAGGAGAGCCCTGGAGGGCAGGGAGCGGAGCGGGGTCGGGCAGGGTGGCCAGAGCCATCAAAGAGGTCAGCACTGAGACCTGGGGTGGGAGGACGGGCTCCCATGCCTGTCGTGTGTACTCAGGGCCCCCTGGGAAGCAACCCAGGGGCGGCAGGGCCCGCTCAGGCCCTGGAGAAGTCTGGATTCCTAGCTTGCTCCTTTCTCTCACCAGCCAGCTGACCTCCCTCATGAGGCATTCAACTGCTCCGAGCCTCAGTTTTCAGTTCTAGAAAATGGTACCAACATGACACCTCTCTCTGACACCTGTCTGCCTACCTATCTCTAAAAGTGGCAGCAGTAACACCTGAGGTGTCAGTGTGAGTGTTGAGAATGTAATAATCACTACCCAGGAGGTATGCTAAGTGCTTCACAAGTACCTGGGTGAGTTTTGGGCTCTGTGAAGGACTAAGCACAGGGTACCGTACCTGGTAAGCAACTGATAAATGCGGGGGCCTGTTATCATTATTTGCAAAGTAAGAAATTGAAGTCTCAGAGATGAGGACTGCTCACAGTCAGGCTGGCTTTCCCTGCACCAGTCAGGTTGGGCTCCTGAAGTTTCCGGCTTCGATGAATGACGAATCGGGGGACGTGGACACTGCTGGTTTAAGTGCTTCGGTACTTCGGTCAGGGGAGGTAACTCGGCAGCGCCCAGGCCAGGCTCTTTGGGCCCCTTTGCAGCCTCTGATCTGCAGGCTGAGCACTGCTTATCTGCACTAATTCACATCAGGGTGGGAATGGTGGACAGTGCTTAATAGATACCACGTTCCCAGAGCCATCCAGGCTGTCACCAGGAGGAAGGACTCTGGAGGGGAGGGTGACAGCTGGAATTCAGGTGGGAAGGCCTCATGGTGCTCCAGATGGTGGGCCGCTCACCAAGGTGTGAGAGGGTAAGGGAGGGAGATAATCGCTTTTCTTCCTGCTTCCCTCTTCTCCAGATTCTTCTTCCCCATCCTCACCTTCCTCAGCTTGTCTCTCTCAGCTAAGGTCCTGCCCCCGGCCCTGCCGAGGCTGTGGTTGAGGGGTCACCTATTGGGGGAAGGTGGCCAATAATGTGAGGGCAGATTTTTCACTTAATAGGAAGGAAGACCTCAACTGAGCTGCCTGTAAGTGGAGCAAGTGGCCCTTAGCAGCTGCAGGCCTCACCTGAGGGTCTGTTGAGGATGCTTCTGTGGGGTGAGCTGGACCAGGCTTCCTGCCCCAAGCCTGGAATTCTGTGCTTGTGGTGGCCAGGATCTCCATGAAGATTTTGCTGAGAGTGGGTGGGGAAGACAGACAGAGTGAGGGAGCACAGACAGGTTCCTTACTCCAAGACAGGAGTCAGCTCTGCTCCAGCATCATGAAATGATCACGGATGCTCAAAGAATTCAGCAGCTGGGTAGGGGGCAGGGGAGAGCCTGCTACAGAATGCCTTGGGGAAAGATCCCTCAGAGCCAGGCCCCCTCCCCCTCTCACACACATCAAAGACTCTGACCACCACAAGTGAGGCAGCGGGACCACTTCAGGGCAAAGGATGCAGGGCCCAGAGCAACACTGCCGCGCTTTCGGGTCCCCCCTCCTCTTACATCCCTGTGGCCACCAGCAGAGCTCAGCAATCTGGGACACAGACAGGAGACTGGGCCTGCTGCCCTCCCTGCACCTTAGGTCTCCTGGGGGCTCTGACCAGGGTCCTGGGCAGTTCAGATTCCAGGTAACTGCTTTCTCCTTACAGAGCTGACCCGTGCCAGCACGCTCCTGGGTCCCCTGAATTCCGTCCTCCTCTGTGGGCTGAGCATCAGGGGAAGTCCAGAGATCCTGTGAGGGAGGGTGGGCTGTCCCCAGGCAGGAAAGAGGGGTAAGGGAAGTTGTATTCCAGCCAGAAACTCGGTCGGGGAAGGTAGGAGGGAGGAGGGAACAGGAGGAACCCCCCTGGCTGCCCCCTGCCCTGCCGCTGTGTCAGAAGAAAGTTAGAGCCAAGGAGTTGCTCCTCCGGCTTCTGAACCAGGAAGGACGTCCTCCGGGGTCTCACCCCTCACCCAGGGGGTCTCCCAGACCTGTCTTCCCCTTGTACCCTCAGTCCACCTTCTCCTCCGGGGAATCCCTCGGCCCACCTTCTTCCAGGTGAGGGTCTTCCAGCCCACCTTCTTCCCTGGCGGGAGTGCCTAGCCCACCGTCTCCTCTGGAGGGGTCTCGCAGCCCACTTTCTCCCCTGGCACGGTCTCCCCCCGCCCACCTTCTCTCCCTGCAGGTCCCCCGACCCACCTTCTCCTGGAAGGGTCCCCCGGTCCCTCTTCTCCCCCAGCAGGGTTCCCTGGCCCACCTTCTCCCTCGCCGGGGTACCCCGGCCCGCCTTCCCCGCTGTCCCCGGCCCGCCTTCCCGCGGCTGGAGCGGCGGCCCAGGCTGGCGGGCGGAGGCGGCGCCACCCGGGGCGCTGACGTAGAGGCCGCTCGGCGGCCGGGGGTCCCTTCGGTGGGGCCGCGGCTCCCCGCCCGCCGCCCCCGCGCGTCCATTCCCTTTTGTGTCCCGCGCGCGGCCCGTCCCCCGCGCACACTCGCGCCCTGCGCCCCGCGGGCCGGCGGGCGGCTCCCGGCGCGGCCCTGCACCGCGCGCCCTGCTTTGTGTGGACGCGCCGGCCGGGTGCGCGCGGGCTGTCGTGCGCCCCCGGCCCCGTCCCCGGCCCCGGCCCCGGCTCCGGCCCCCGCCCGGCCCGGCCCGCCCGGCCCGACCCGGGAGCGCAGCGCGGGCCGAGGGGCGGGCGGGCGGCGCGGCGAACATGGCGACGGTGCCCGTGTACTGCGTCTGCCGGCTCCCCTACGACGTTACCCGCTTCATGATCGAGTGCGACGCCTGCAAGGACTGGTTCCACGGCAGGTGAGCGCGCAGCCGCCCGCCTCCGGCCCCGGCTCGGGCCCCCCGGCTCCCGGCTCCCGGCCCCCCGGGCCCCAGCCCGGCCGGGTGAGCGCCCCGCAGGCCCCCGCCCGCCGCCTCCCGCCGGCCGCGCGCCCTTTTGTGCCCGGGGCGGGGGCTGAGGCCGGGCGGGCGCCCCTCGCCGCCGCCGCGCACAAAGCGGGCCCGCGGGGGGCGGCGGGCGGGGGCCGGGCAGGGAAGTTGGGGCGCCGGGGCCGGCCGGGCCGACTGACAGCGGGGCCGCGGAGGCCGGGCTCCCGAGGCCCAGGCCCGGCGCCCGGCGCCTCCCCCGCGAAGTTGCAGGAACTTTCCCCGCGCGGGCCCCGGAGAGGCGCGAGTGGCGGGCTCGGACGCTGGCGGGGCTGGGACGGACGTGGGGCCCGGCCAGGTGGCGGCCGGCGCGCCCACCCTCCGCCGCGGGCCGGCGCTCCGGGACCTCGTCCCGGCGGCCGGGACCCCTTCCTGGCCCCCGCGGGGCTCGCGGAGCCAGCCGGCCTGCGCTTCCCCCGGTGGGAGTGTGGGTGACAGAACGGTGTCTGTGTGTGTGTGTGGGTGGGGGTGCTGTGGCTTTGCCGCCTCCTCCCTGGCCGTCACGTTTCCCCGCTGCCCTCCTGTCTGTTGCAGACCACAGGCCCACCCGGGTTTTCACTTGACCTTACGCTCTCGGAGGAAGGTGGGGTGGGGGGAGATAGAGCTTGGCCTTTGCCCGTGACCATGACCTGGCCCTGCGCCGAGTTTTCAAAAGCCCGAGGCCCCTTCCCACCCAGAAGTAAGTGGAGGAGGAGGAAGAGGAGGTGACACTGGTGCCCAAACTGCTCCAACAGGTTCTCATGTGTTTGGGCCTCAGCAGGACCCGCCAGGGGCTGGCCGGGGTAGTGTGCCCTCCTAGGATCCAGTCTTAAACGCAGCAGGGCTGGGGGCAAGAGACAGGTCTGGGGTGGTAGGTGGTCCCTCGTCCCCCAGAGAGGAGAACCTCCCCCTGGTTTTAACTGTGGATGGGCCAGTGGCCCTTAAACGTGGGCTGTGGTGTCTAGTCCTGCCAGTTTACATGTGGGCAGCCAGGCAGCTAGATGTGACAGGGCCGGCTCAGGTTGGTCAGCGCCAGGCCTGAGTCCCCGGGGCTCAGTGCCTGTGACAGGGACCCAGGGGGAAGGGGCTGGGGATGCACGGGGCAGGGACATCCACTGGAATCTCCTGGGCCTCTTGGTCTGCTTTCCTGTGGCTGTCCAGGGCTGCGGAGACCCCAAAGAGCAGCGGCGCCTGGAGCGTGAACCCTAGGCTCTGCCCAGCCAGAACAGTGCTGCTATGCACACCCACCAGCTGGCATCCTTTCAGAGTTCATGGCTGGATCAAGGGTGAGAGCTGCTATATGATCTTTCATGGCTCCATGGTTGCAGAGATGCTGAGAAGCTGGCCTTGAGTGCTCTGACAGTGGTGGGGCCTCTCCCTCCTCCCCCACCCCCACCCAGGACCTGCAAGAGCTCCCTAGGTGCCCATGCTGGAGGAGTGTGAGGGCCTGGGGGAACCCTTGTCTGGCTGCTCAGGGGTCCTCTCCTCTGGATTGAGAAGGCAAGGCCGGTTCTGAGCTAGACTTTGAGAAGAGGGTAGGGAGTGGGAGCAGTGGAGGGGGTAGAGGGAGTCCCAGGAATGAAGGGCAGGCAGGGGAGGGGGGCTGAGGGCTGGCCTGAGGGTCTGGTGGCATTTGCCGGATTGGCTTAGGCAGAGGCAGGGAGAGGGATGCATCCTGGCACCTGAAAGCGCATGTTTTGGTGAGGTCTTATTTCCTTGTTTCTTGTTTCTCATGTGAGGTCTTGATCTGGTCTGATACAGGCACAGATCACTTGATCAGCGCAGATTCACGTCCACCTATGTGGGGTCGCTCCAGGGTCTGAAAGGGGCTGTGCTTTCCCCCCTGCCATGGGGCACATCTTTTCTGCATCTAATCAGGGGTCCCTTGTGGAAATGAGCCTTGAGGCCGGAAGGCCTTCTGGAGTCCCTAGTCCCCTGCACGGCTCAGAGGAGGTGCTGTGATGGGGCGACACAGGGTCAGGGGTTGGGACCTTTGTGGGCGAGGCTGGGCAAGGCCACGTGTGGCCCTCACAGCCCTGGGCAGACCCCCCACCTCTCTTGGCTGTGCCAGGAGGGTGTGTGACGTGATCCACATGTTTCCTGATCTCCAGATACTCCCAGATAGATGACCCTTCACTCCAGATCCCTGTACACCAGTATTGTTGTTTACTTCACGTTCAACAGCTCGAGTCACTTTTAAAAAGTTTAAAGACTTTGCCACTTTTTATTTTGAGAGATTTTTAGACCTACAGAAGAGTTGCCAAAATGGTATAGTTTCCCTAGACCCTGCATCTTCCCTCCCCTGAAGTTAAGGTTCTTATCAAATTATGCTGTAAGCATGGAAACTGAGGCAGAAGCCTTGGCTTAGTGCTGCTAACCAAGCTCCGGGCCTCGGGCAGGCTTGCTTAGTTCCAGGACCCCACATTGCACTTCACTCTCATGTCTCCTTCCTCTCCTGAATATTTCTTAAAGAAGGAAACTTCGTATCATTCCCTGAAATAGAATATTAGTATAACTTGCAGTAGACAGTACCTGTAAAAATAAACATAGCTGTTAAAGTAACAGGCTCTGTCTTGTTCCACCTGTGACCCATCACATTCCTCCAGCGCACCTCATTTTGGGGGGATTGGAAGGGGATCTCTGAGGTTACTTACACTCACAGTGGCCAGGCCTTTGCTGGGAGGACTCCGGCAGCATCGCCAGCCGAGAACGTGGTTGGGGCAGCCTCTTTCTAGGGGCAGAGCCTGCTCACAGCCTGCGCCCACCTAGGCAGGAAGCCTCGGGTACCCTGACCACCCCTCCTTGCGTTCTCCAGGGAGGCCTCTTCACCGGGCGGCGCTGGAACGCAGTCAGCCAGGTGTTCCTCCCCATCTTGACTGTGGCTGGTCACTCTTGGGGCTGGGGTACCGTGTCAGCCCAGCCTGCCTTCACAGGCACTCGCTACAGCGTTGCCTGGGAATTGCCTTTGACTAGGAAGGGATGGATTTTCTGGCCACTTGTCCTCAGAGCTGTCTCATCTGTGTATTTGGCAGGAAAGTGTGGTACTACTTGGGACTGGGGACTTTCCTCCCCAGTTAGGGTGCCACAAAGCCACACAGGCCAAAAACGAAGTGGCTTCTCATTCCTGTGTCTTCTGCCAGACCCCGTGTGTCCCTCCACCCCTGCCTTCTGCAAGGCGCCTGGCCGTGGACCAGTCACTCTGGGGAATGGTCTGGGCATCTCGCCTTGTCACCAGCCTGGTGTGAAGAGTCTCTGTCTGTGGGAAACAGGAATGATTCTGTTAAAGGGTCAGATATCCTAAATCTTCCTGGCCCTCTTTAACTTCCTGTTGTATCGAACCTGAAGGGTTTTTGGAAGCATAATCAGTAAAGTTGATTTGAAAAGGTCTGAAAGCTGAAGGTGCTGTGCAAGTCCTTCAGTGGTGGAAGACTGGTTTATTCTGTGTGTGTGCAATGCTGGCCGTGGGGGTTCCTGGGGTAATAAGGCGGGTCCCTTGCCTCTTACAGGGTTTTTTCTATGGGAATCAGATTTGTGGATGGGGACTTCCATGCCAGCCTGGGGAGCCCTGTGAGAGCCCTGAGGAAGCAGCATGTGGGGGCAGGAGGCTGCACCAGGGATGGCCTGCGGGGTGGCCGGGAGGTGAGAGCCACGCTGGGGGCTCAGCAGAGCAGTGGTGGGAGGGCACTGAGGGTTTGACAGGGTCCCTCTGGCTGCTGTGGGCACAGTTGGAGAAAGGGGCAGGGACAGGAGCCACCGTCCAGGAGAGAGGTGACAGGCAGGACCTGGGGGTGAGGACTGGGATGGGGAGAAAGGGTGAAATTCTGCAGGTGTTCAGGAGGTGATCTGACAAGCCTTGCCTGGTGTAGATCCCCTCTGATTCCTGTGTGTCCGTCCATCCATCCGGGCTCCACCTGCCCTCCTCAGCAGGGCCCTGTCTCTGTGCCCACGTCCCCCAGGACTGGTTGGCCGTTGCTGGCTCTTGCCATGTCTTTCACCACACTCAGCCTTAAGCTTCTTGGGGCAGAGCCTCTTCCCGGGCCCTTGGCCCTCACGGGTGCCCAGTACCACAGAGTGGGACTCATGCATGGCTCTGTTGGCCAGCGGAGTGTGTGCACTTGAAGGGGAAGGTGGGACCGCCAGGGATCAGGCCTCAACATTACAGTCTGGGTGATCAGGTCTGACAACTAAGTCCTCAAGCCTGGATTCCCTGAATACTGCGCAAGCACCATTCACATGGAGATGGAGACGTGGCTTGTTTGACGTGTCTCGAAATAACAATTCATCTCTTTTTAACGAAGAATTCTCACTGTGTGAGTTTAAGAAGTTCCAGAGGAGGATGGGGGAATGTCCTGCCAACTTACAGAGGGCAGAGCAGATGTCTCCTGTCCATCGATCCTCTCCAAATGAGATGTCTAAAGGGAAGCGATTTGGAGTCGAGCTCATGGTAATCAACAGAATGTTTGCTTTTATTGAAAATTTTGGCCTGGAAATGTACTTGGTGCGAGCCTCTGCACTGCCCACGTTTTGTGGGGGGCTACTTTGGCTCAGGGGCCGTTGCAGATGGTCTGAGATCCGCAAAGGCTTGGGGTGCTTGGTGCAGACCCTGCCACTCCCGGGGGCCCCATCCTGTGGGGCCATCCCCTCGCCTCTGTGCTTGTGGCACCTGGCCATGTGGCAGGGCCTTTTTCCAAAAGAATGAGGAAAGTTGCTGTTGGGAGTGAGTATCGGCCAGAAAATAATGTTCCGTGACGGAGCATGCGAGAAGACTCTAACTCCTAAGATTCCGGTGTGAGTAAAGCAAAGCCATCAGCTGACTTCTGAACGGCTGATGTGAGTAATGGCGCAGCAGGGCTCGCGCTCGGGCTGGCCTGTGTGGCGTCAGGATTCACAGCCGTCCTCTTCCCTGCTTCCCACCGTGACCTGGGTGGTGGGCCGGGCGGGCCACCTTGTCCTCCCACTTCTGGCAGAGGTGGACACCCCTCCGCCAGGTGCAGCGGAGAAGTGGTGTCTGGCTTCTTCTGGCTCACAACCAGATGCTGACAACCCCGTTCCTGTCCATGGTTTTGAAATTGCAACGTGAATGGAAACACCTTCTCAGGAGGAAGGTCCCGTCCGGTGCCAAGTAGGGAAGCTGGACTCTCTGCATCTCAGGTGTGCCCAGTGTCCCGCTGGCCTTGCACTTAGAGTTGTGTCTCCATCTCTGTACTTGTCCTACTCTGTCTCGCTCCATCTCCATTCCGCTACGCTTCTTGGTTCTCAGCTTTATGGCTTGGTGGGAAGTGAGCTTAACCGTGCTCTTTGGAGTGGGGCTTGGCCCTGTGCTTTAGGGTGTAGGGTCTTTTCACGTCCCCCCGAAGTGCGGGTCATCCGTGGAAAAACATCTGTGAAAAGACATAGTTAGAATTTCAGCCACTGACTGGCTTTGACCTCAGAGCATAAGAACTGAAGGTCCTTGTGGGGTTTGTCCAGGCAAATGGAGAAACCAGCCTTTCATCTTTTTAAAAAAATTTACATCCCATAAAATTAACCAATTTAACAGTCTATAGCATTTAGTGCATTCAGAATGTTTTGCAGCCATCACCTCTGTCTAGCTCCCAAATATTTTTATCACCCTAAAAGTAAACCTGTTAAACAACTTTCCCCTCTCTCCTCCCCTGAGCCTTGGACAACCACCTGTCTGTGGACTTACCTATTCTAGACATTTCGTATGAATGGAGCCATACCGTATGTAACCTTTTGTGTCTGGCTTCCTTCACTTAGCATAATTTTTTTTAGGTTCATGCATGTTGTGGCATAGATCGGAACTTCACTGAGTTTTTAATGGCTGAATAATACTCCATTGTAAGGATAATATCACAGTTTGTACATCCATTCCTCTGTTTATGGGCGTTTGGGCTTTTTCCATCTGTGGCTATTTTCATTTGTGCTGCTGTGAACATTTGTGTACAGATGTTTGTTTAAAGACCTGTTTTCAATTTGGGGGGACTTGCTGGGTCATGTGGTCACTCTCTGTTTAACTTTTTGAGTAACCAGCAAACTGTTTTCCACAGCGCTGCACCATTTTACATTCTTCCCACTGATGTGGGAGCAATCTGATTTCTCCTCGTTCTTACCAACACTTGTTACTTTCCATCTTTTAAATTATGGATGTACTAGTGGGTGGTATCTCATAATGGATTTTGTTTTGCATTTTCCTAATGGCTGACGACGTTGAGTGTGTTTTCATGTGCTCGTTGTCCATTTGTATGTCTTCTTTAACAAATGTCTGTTGAAACAGTTTGCTCATTTTTAAATCGATCTATTTTTTTATTGTTGAATTGTGAACAGCTCTTTATATATTCTGGACACTAGACCCTTATCAGATACAACATTTGCACATATTTTCCCATTCTGTGAGTTATTGTTTTATGTCTGTGGTAATGCCCATTGATGCACAAACATTTTTAGTTTTGATGAAGTCCAGTTTATCTTTTTCTTATGTTGCTTGTGCTTTTTGTGTCCTATGTAAGAATCCATTGCCAAATCTGAGGTCGCGAAGATTTACTCCCTTGATTTCTTCTAGGAGTTTTATAGTTTTAGCTCTGATATTTAGTTTTTGATTCTCAGTTAATTTTTGTGTATGATTTGAGATGGAGATCCAACTTCTTTTGTCTGCATGTGGATATCCAGTTGTCTTAGCACCATTTGCTGAAAAAACTGTTCTTTCCCTATTGAAAATCGTGGTAGCCTCATTGAAAATCATTTGACCATATACCACAAGAATTTGATTCTGGACTCTGTTCCATTCCGTTGGTGGATTTATGTCTATCTTTATGCCAGTGTCGCACTGTTTTGATTACTGTAGCTTTGTAGTAAGCTTTGAAATCAGGAAATGTGAGACCTCCAACTTTGATCTTTTTAAAAAAAAAATGTTGTTTTGACTTTCGGGGGCTCCTTGCAATTCCATGTGAATTTGAAGATTGACTTCTTCATTTCTGTGATAAGGGCTGTTGGCATTTCAGCAGGGATTGTATTGAATCTGTAGATTATTTTGGGTAGAATTGACATCTTAAAATTACATCTTCTGATGCAGGAGCACGAGATGTCTTTCCATTTATTTAGATTTAGGTTTTCCCTGATTCCGTTCAACAATGTTTGGTAGTTTTCAGTGTACAGGTTTTTTATTTCTTGATTAAGTTTATTACTAGGGATTTCATTCCTTTGGATGCAATTGTGGGTTGTTTTTGTGATGTCCTTTTTGTATTGTTCATTGCTGGTACTTACATCCTTTTTATTAAAAAAAAAGAAAAGAAAAGATCACCTTTTAACGTGTGGCAGCTGAGTTTCCAGAACCAGACACGTGAGGGGTGCAGGTGTTCATGCCCGTGCGGGGTGTCACACACCCAGCTGCAGGCCTGTGGGCGCTCTGTGTTCAGAGTGTGTCTGCAGGCCTGGGGAGGGGGTGCTGCTTTCCTTGTTAATCATCAGTGTTTGCCGAGCCTTGCGTCTGCCACATCCTGGGCTAGGCATTTTCCATACATTTGTGTCCGGGGCTCCTTCCTGTATTGTCTCTGTTGCCTTCACCCTGACCATCGAGGAAGCTGCAGTGGAGGAGGTCAGGGCCGGCTGCTGGGCACGTACTGCGTGTGCTCTTACTGACCTTCCCACTGCCCTTGCGGGGCTGGGTGGTGGTGGGCTGTTCTGATTGGGAGGGGAGCAACCTGAGGCTGAGGAGATCAGCTTGCTGAGGTCGACATGACGGACTGGACGGCAGCAGTGTGTTTGTCCCGGGTCTCCCCCGACCAGCGCCCTTTCATTGATGTGAGTGATGGTGGAGCAGTGCCCAGGGCCCCGGAAGTCAGGCAGGCCATGGCAGATGCGAACCTGCAGGACGGGCCAGCACTACTCCTGAGCTGAGCAGGCGTGAGGGCAGTGGATAAGCCCCTGGGACAGTAGTCCAGGCTGCTGACTAAGCCGCGAGCCGTATGCTAGAGTGGGCCTCATCCCCAGGAAGCTCTGGGCGCAGTCTGTGGCTGTGTGCATCTGGGGCTGGGTCCTTCAAGTGGGGTGCCATTTCAAGCTTCACATGGAAGTGCGGGGTGGACCTCATTTCTTCTTGTACCCGACACACCGTGGGCTGCGTAATAAGTGTGCGTGGCTACACAGGCCTTGGGGAGTGCCCTGGTGCCAGGTCTGAGCCCACAGAGGCCTCCCCTGGGGTGGCCAGCCTGGGGCTCAGAGCCCTAACCCTCTGTGGCCGGAACCCCAGACTGATGTATGACTAGCCCAGCTACATGAACTCTGATACCCGAAAAATCTTGTAACTTTTTGACTTTGCCACACATTTTGCCCATCCCTTAGAAACCCTGCCAAAGCAGAGTCTGGGTGTGATTCTCGGGGAAGCTGGGCTGAGGGCGGTGAGAAAGTGCTCCCTGGGAACATGAACGTGTCCCGGTAGGGCTCAGGGGCCCTTCCCTGCCCGGGGCCCGTCTCACCATCCTCCTGGGCTGACCTGCCATTGACTGGAGAGGACGCAGATTTGAGGGGTTCAGCCCGATCTCCTGGAGAAGAGACTGAGGCCTGGGGTCGTGGTGCAGGGTGACTGTTAGTATCCTGGAATAATCCAAAGCTGCAGCCTGAGCCGGTCTGCCTCCCAGAGGAGCGAGGCCCAGGGAGGCATGCAGCAGGGCTTCCTGAGAGCCCCCCAGGCCCTGTGGGGACGGGGTCCCACAGCGTCCCACGAAGCAACAAGAGGCCATGCATCGGAGCAGGAGGTGGGTTCTCACCCACCATCCTTCTGCTGACGTTTGCAAACTCCAGGATTAGTTGCCATTGGTGCTTGTGGGGTCTCTTCTCTGCAAAGTCTAACACAACTCTGGCTAAGCTCCCAGCTGTTTTTGGAGCTACAGCGTGTAAAAGAGGGGCACCCAGGTGGGTAAGGGGTGTTTGCTGCCATTTGTTTGCTCCCAGCATCAGACACTTTCTGTCATCCCCTCATTCTTTCAGCAGCTCCCTGAGGGCACTCGACAGTCTGGCCCGGAGAGGGCCTGGGTCACCCACTGATAAGTGGCACATGGAGCTTTGCCGCTCTGCCCGCCCCTTGGGAAGTCCGGAGTCAGCCGGGCACTGCTTCCTCCCTGAGCTGCATCCATGCTGTTGGAGGATGGAAGTGTCAGGTGCTCTTTGGCCTCATTGATTCTCATGGTACCATGTCATCACGGTGACCTTTCGATCCCAGTCTGGGTGCTGGTGTTGCTGGCCCCCATCTGAGCCCAGCACTGCCCACGGGCCTCTCCAGCATCTGCTCCCGCAGCCTTGGCTCCCTGTCTGCCAGGGCCCCTCCTACCTGCCCATTGAGCAGGCACCAGGCATTTGCCTTTTGGTCCCTGGCTCCTATGTGGAGGTGGACGGGTGAACCGGGGTGTGGCCCACTAAGTGCGGGCGGGATGTGTGAGGGTGGGGCCGTGTCATATCATGGGGCCCCCTTCTCTGAGCCGTAGCTACGTGTGGGACTAGGGCTCTGAGGACCTTTTACCAGACTTCTGCCTCAAAGGACAGGTACAAATGCTTTTCCCCCATGTCCTCAGACCAGTTCTGCCCAGCCTTGTGCCATGTGGTCTTCTGCTGGCCTTGCGATGCCCCTTCACAACTCCCATAGCCACCTCCCTACCCCCGACTCTCTCAAACCTCTAGGGCCTGAAGGCAGTGCTGGCAGTGGCTGAAGGGATTCAGTTCAGGGAATCCGTCTGGCCATCTGGGCACGGGTGAGGGAGACGCTTTGGAGCAGGGAGCCGTGAAGCCACTTTCCCAGGGTCCCCCATGCTGTGCCCCAGTCCTGCCCATCCGTGCCCTTCTCTAGCTCGCCAGGGCGCGGGGTTCCTTTCCTTTCCTCCACAGACGATGTTACCCTCTAGAATAGAAGGTGGGTGTTGGTGGGACCAGAGAGCCCCATGTGGTTCTGCTCCTGCACACGCTTGGTGGCCACGCTCCAGAGGTGCAGCCCTGCATGACTTCTGTCTGCGGAGCAGCCATCCCGGCCTCCAGTGCTAGATTAAAGCTTGGAGAAGGAAGCAGACAGATTTGCATTCAATTTGAGAAAAGGCTTTCTAATAATTGAAACTGGCCCCAAACCCAACACGTCTGGGGAAATAGTCTACGTTAGGTCAGGGTTTCTCAGCCTGGCTCTCTGGACACTGGGGCTAGAAAATTCTTTGCTGTGCGGGATGTGGAGCAGTGTCCCTGGCCTCTGCCTGCTAATCCAGTTGCACCCGTCCCCCCAGCTGTGACAGCAAAAGTGCCTCCAGGCATGGCCAGTGTCCCCTGGGGGGATAGCTGCCCCCAGTTGAGAATAAGAGGTGACTGAACTTCGTGGAAAATGGAGTTTCTGACCCCTTTTCTTTTCTTGTATTTATTTATTGTGATAAAGAATAACTGCATTTTATTCACTTGAAAATGGTTAATTGAATGAATTCGCAAATGGAACACTAGGAAATGTTTTTTCAAAAAAGAGCATTAAAGAATATGTAGTGAAAAACTTGTCTTCTCCCTGGAACCAAATCATTTGCAGCTTCTTAAGAAAAACTCCAGAGAGATTTCTGTTTATACAACATTTGTGTCGCACAGCCACCCCCTCTCCCTTTCCCCAGGCGCACGGGAGCGCGCTGCCTGGGACGCGGTCCCCACCCCGGACTCCCTCGTGCGGGTGCCCCGGGGGGTGTCCTCCTGCCTCCTGTCTCCTGGTTGGCGTCTAGCTCGCTCCTCCTCTCGAGCTGTGCAGTTTCGCACAGGGAGCACCCTGCTGCATCCAGTTATGTGTGTGTACGCGTGACTTTTATCTGGCGGATAAATTCCGAGACACACAGGTGCCGAGTTGAAGGGGGCAGCATTTCAGGTTTTAAAATTGTCCGCTAGGTTGTACCAATTTCTGAACTTTTTGATCTTTTGTCAGTTCAGTCTGGAAAGTGAAAAGTTGTATCTCACTGTAGTTTTAAGGTGCAGTTTCCGTATTATATTGTGTGTTATATGTTATTATATCATCATTTTAGTTTGCAGTTGTCTGACTTTTACATCCTTTATCCTTACGATGGTAGGATTTGGGAAGCGGTCCGGATGCTTTTCTCATAAAGTCAGAAAGAGCAGGTTGAATCTGAGAAGTGGAAGGAGCAGCTGGAAGGAGCAGCTGCCCTCCTTTGAGGCATGGGGGCCGCGGGGGCTTCCCCGCATCCTCTCCCTCCTCCTGCTCCAGCAGCGCTCTGAGCCCCTAACCTTCCAAGGCTGGCAGAGGGTGGAAGCTCACCTGTTTGTTAAATATCCTACCCCCCTTCTTTTGAGTCCTGTTGTGAGGTCAGGCCTCATTTGCTTTTATTTCCTTCATAGACTTTTATTTTAGACGTGTTTCAGGTTTATGGA
Organism: Vicugna pacos; assembly: GCF_048564905.1. Lineage (NCBI taxonomy): Eukaryota > Metazoa > Chordata > Mammalia > Artiodactyla > Camelidae > Vicugna > Vicugna pacos. The sequence goes on from NC_132990.1 coordinate 2,934,804, forward strand.
AAAGTTGCAGCCGTGGTAGCGCTGTGCATACTCCTAGCTCAGTTTCTCTGATTGTTACCATCCCACGTTGCTGCCATACCCTGGTCACAGCTACAGAGCCCACGTGGCTTGGTTGGTCCTCCTCCTCTCTGTCCTCGCCACAGAACCAGGCTTCCTGGAGGCCGTGCGTACCCAGCTATCCAGCCGTGATGCCTTCTCGGACGACTTTGTCCTGTGATCGTGACACTGAAGTCACTTCAGGGTTTGTATACCTCTGAGGAGCCATGTCTCCAATGCGTGTGCCCCCCCAACGCCAGGCACTGTCACGCACCCTGGATCCTGGGACCCCAGCCCAGTGTGGGCACCCCAACAGCTCACGGGGCTGCGTGTGACCCTCTGAGGGAGCTGGGCACCACTCAGCAGCCCCGAGGTGGTCCCTGCGGCCCAGACACGGGGGCGTTCTCCGCATCGTCTGGACCATGACGCTGTTCCCTGTCGGTTTCTTTTAGATCTCAAACTTGTATTAGATTTCAGACTACTCTTTGGAAAAGAAAGATGTAATTAGACCAGTCTTTGGCACCTTCTCTCTGAAAAGCTGACCAAGAGAGCAGTTTGGGGCACCCCGCGCTCTGCCACCATCCACTTCAATGGCTCTGCCATCCAGACGCACCATTGGAGCAGGATGTGTGAGTGGGGGCTTCTTAGGAGCACTTGGTCTTAGCTCCCCTTTCACAAAAGGGAAACGGAGGCAGCACACCAGTGTCCTCCCGCAGCCTAGAGCTCTTTCCAGAGGTGTTCCCGACAGACGGGCTGGAACCTTCTCGGTTGGTTCCCCCGCCCAGTCCTGAGCAGCACAAACCTGACTGCGGGAAGCCCTGTGCCTCCTGTGATTGGGAGTGATGACTGTGGGCCCCTACTCAGGGCCACCTCGCCGTGTGGCCGGGCTGGGCTGCCGTCTGCAGCGGGAGGCTGTGACCAGCTGGGCTTGGGGTCCCCGTGTTGGGAGGAGGCGGCCTGACGCCTTCCCTGCCCTGCGGTCGTCCTGCTGGGGCCCCGCCTCCTCGCCTGCCCATTTTCCTTCTCCGCGGGGCACGGGCAGCCTGGCCAGCTCCCTGAGGTCTCTCGTTGGAACTGAGGATCAGGATCCAGCCCATTTTCAGCCCCCCCTGAGAGCCACTGGAGGCCTGAGGAGTGGCAAGGCAGGCCTGGTGGTCTCCTTGTCACTTCCCTCCTGACACTCAAAGATTCCAGGACTCGGGTTCATTCTGAGACTCCCAGGGGGATCCCTGTGCAGACAGTCCCTGTGCTGAGGCCGCTGGTCCGGACGACAGCACGCAGGCGCAGAAGCCCTGTTGGACCCGAGTGTCCTCCTTGGGGAGCGCGCAGTCACCTCCTGCGCTGGCCTGTTGAGCGTGACCTGTGAGCGCTGCCAGTTAGTGAAGGAAGGCTCTTGGCGAAGTCACCCGGCAGCACTTGGCGGCCTGCCATTCTTACTGGCCGCTTGGCAAGAGAACCCTTCCAGGCCTCTCCGGAAGTGTCCTGACTGTGGGGTGGGACTTATGGGTGAGGAATAATTCTGTGCTTGCTGGTATCTGTCGGTGTGAGTGTCCCACGGATGGACGGAGGGCCCTGATGTTCCCTGCGTGGTGACGTCCCTGGTCTGGGTGAGCCTCCTCTTGTCCTCGGGGCTCGTTCCGTGAGCCAGGCAAGGTCCCTGATTTAGGGAAGACAGCACTGATGCTCAGTGTTCCTAACACACCGCTAGGCTGGAGGCGGTCCAGCTCAGCCGGTGTCCTTTCACCGTGCTCACTGCCCACTGCCCATGCTGGCTGCTGGTGAAGTGTCCCTTGGGGCCCAGCTAGCACCATCTTAGCCTCATAGTCCTGGTTGCCTCTGGGATAGGGCCCATCAAAAGGCACATCCCTCGGGGGCCACGGCAGGTCTCTGCTTCAGGCCCCACGCCTCGCGTCTGTGCCTTCTGGGAGTCTGGGCCAGGGGCCTGCTGGAGCCCATGCACGTTTCCATATCCTGATCTTTGCTTCTCTTGTCCTTTATGGTTAAGAAAAAAAAAAAGGCAAAAATCAGATACTGGAATGTTCCAGAAGGACAGGACCTCGAATCCATGAGCCCCTCTCACCTGTAGACACAGCAGCAGTGAGGACCTGAGCCCACCCCTCAGTCTAGGGCTGCCCCTGGAGGGTCACAGCACAGAGCTGGTCCCCAGGTCCCACCCCTAAACACCCTCCCCGTTGCTGCCCTCAGGCTGGTGGTGGGGGCTGAGGCCAGGGGCCTCACCTCCCTTGGTCTAGAGTTCTACTTCTGTTAACATGACCTTGGACTGCATTTGCTCTCAAGTCAAATTTGTCTTCCCAGCCACCTTGTGAGTCTCTGAGGGGTTTATCCAGATGGAAGGCTGTAATTCCCAGCGCTTCCTGACAGAGGTATTTGCTCTTTATCTGCATACAATTGGTTTCCCTAGAAACTGCTAGAATAAATGTTCCAAAACCTGCTTCTGATTTTTAAAGAGACCATGCTATTTATCTGGAATGTCTGTTAAAAATCCACTGGAACAGGTTTAAAAACATATAAAGAGACATTTTGAATATTCATTTAATACGACAAGGATTTTAGACTCTTAGAGTTGAGGGGATGATTAAGTAAATTATAATGTACTCACAATAGGAAATTATTCAGTCATCAACAGTGATGTTTACGACAAGATTTTAATGATATGGGAAAATGTTTATGCTATAATGTTAAATGGGAGGGAAAAAAAAAAGCAGGATTCTGCATTGTCTATACAGTGTATCAGTTGGTGTGAAGTAGTTAAAACAGAAGCCAGACTGGATGCAAATGTGCTGACATGTTAGAGGGTTGAGAGCGTTTTTTCCCTGCTGCTTTCATCCTTCTCTGCACTTTCCAACTTGTTTTCCAGCAGCATAATATTAGTTTTTATAATCAGAAATGACGAAGCATGAAAATTAGATTGTCAGAGTGTAGAGGTCACCCTGCCCCCACCTCCCATTTCACAGATTTTGTGGACTACAGATTTTATAGACACTCAGGCTGGACTATCTCCCTAGCACCGGGGGGGCACGGCCGAGGGATGCCTTCCTTAGGACCCTGACTCTAAATTACTTAATTATTATTTTTTTATTCTGGGCAGAAAGGTAATTAGGTTTTAAAATTTATTTTTAGAGGAGGTCCTGGGCATTGAACCCAGGACCTCATGCATGCTAAGCACATGCTCTACCACTTGAGCTATACCCTCCCCCTAGGACCCCTGACTCTAAATGCCCTTCCAGCAACCCAACCCCTCTACAGAGATGACCCCTGAGGAATGCACGTTAGCCTGGCCTGCAGCCTGTCTGCTGAGAAGGGGCTCTGTCAGCGGCTCAATGGCCCCATCTACCCCAGGGGTCTTTGGGCAGGTGGAGTTTTAAGCCCCATAGGACCCTGTCAGAGCCCCCCCCTCCTTTGGGATCATCCCAGGAATGGGGCCTCAGGTTGATGGGTCGGGGTTGGGCCTGCACCTAACTGGGAGCAGTGACTGAGGCCGCGTGACCACTTTCCAGAGCAGCAGGACCATCGTGCCCCCGGCTGCTCCCCCGCCGGAATGTCCTACCCTGAGTGGGACCCAAGTGCACGGCCAGTTTTGGAGGATGGAGCCCCTAAGCCAGACTCCTCCTGGTCTGTCCTGACATCTCTCTCCTGCAGACTGGCAGCTAAGCCCCTAGTTACCACACGCCACATGAAGGGAGAGCAAGTGGGGCCTTGGTGCCACAAAATGTGTGGTTTGCAAGGCTGATGGGGGTGTGACCCAAGAGGGGGCCCTTGGGGAGACCAGCCTTACCAGATGGGCTGAGGGCAGGGGCCAGTGTAGGCTCGTTCCAGTCTGGGAGGCTAAACACTGCTCTGTAAACAGGGAGTCCCCTGCCTGGGGCTTTAAACCATTACTTACAGATACCAAATGATTACTCATATACTCTCGGATATTTTCAGATACTAAGTAATTATTTTCAGATGCTCCACCCTGAAGGTGGAGAGTGGAGTAACCTAAGGGCAAAAAATGGGGAGCCTCTTTCCACTGGCTCTGCTTTAGGAGTGGCAGCAAATCATTGTGAAAATACAGCGTAAGCTTTGAGAAATTTAGGGTTTGGCGTTACAGAAAACATTTTCTGACCACATTCACTGTGTGACCATCCACTTTCAAAATGCCCACTCTGGACTGCCCTGAGAACACGTGCATCTGTGTGTCTACGATGCACAAGGATGAACGTTCCTACAGGTGCACCCACGGGGGCACACATCCTTTACAAACAGGTGTATCCGCACGGCTGCCTTGCACCAAATGTGTGCCGATCCAAATATGCCTTAATTCCTTTTTTTTCTTACACATTTTAGAAAATTCAGTTTTATTCTTTCCAGCTTTATTGAGTTATAATTAACACAATTGTAATATATTTAAAGTGTACAATGTGATGATTTAATATATGTGTACATTGTGGAAAGAGTCCCACAATGGAGTTAATTAACATATCCATCATCTCACAGAGTTAATCTTTGTGTGTGTGTGTGAGAACACTTAAATTCTACTCTCTCGGCAAGTTTCAATTATACAATATAGTGTTATGAACTACAGTCGCTGTGCCATATATTGTGTCCTCAGACCTTTCTCATCTCATAGCTGAGTTTGTACCCTTTTACCAGCCTCTCTCCATTGCCCTTCCCCCGAAAGATGCCTTGATCTCGGAGGTCAAGGCACATTCCATCAAACAGAAGTTCAGCCTCCCTAAGTTGCCCCACTTCCTCTGCTTCACCACGCTTCGTATTACTGTTAGTTTTACTCCCGTCTCATAGGCACGAGGTGATGCTGTGCATTTTGGATTTGATAGCTAGTCTCTGTTTGAACTATGTCCACAGCAGCCCACAGGAGTGGACATTTTCCCAGTTGCTCGTTTACCAGCCATCCATCCTCCTGGCTGGGCTGCCCCCGGCTCCGCCGTTCCTGGCCTTTCTGCTGAGCGGGCTCCTCCTCTCCTGTTGTCTGGATCTGGGGTCCTTGCTGTGACGGCTGCAGGGTGTTTGAAGCAGAAGCAGCAGGACCAGGTGGAGTGGGTGGCCGTCCCGGGGGGCAGCTCTGAACAGCGGGGGCCTTGGAAAAGTCATGGTTTCCTTGTTTCGGTCAGGACCGTGTGCCCAGGGTAGAAGCGGGGGAAGCTGCATAGAGCACAGGCCAGCAGCCCAGAGGGGCCTGGGGCTGCCCGTTGAGAACCAGCGCGGAGACCAGCCGGTGGAGACCAGCAGCTTTGGTGGGGCCTGTACTCTCCACCCAGGCAGACACAGTGCTGGACCTGGCGGTGCTGGGGCTCTGGGACCGATGAGCAGCGGGGGCTCACAGGCTGCCGGGGTGTGGCTGAGCCTCTGTAGGTGGTGTCTGACAGGTGGCGTCAGGTACTTTTGCAGACCTAGAATCCCCCGCTTCTTGAATATGACTGTCTTCTGTGGTGGGCTGGATTTATCCTGGTCAGAGAGAGGGCTCCTGGCGGGGTCCAGGTGGCCTCCAGAGCTTTGAGGGGTTGGCGGGCAGGGCGAATGCGTGGGGTTGTTCTTGCTTCTTGGGGCTTTCTGGTGCCCAGCGGGGCTTCCCACGCCACCCCCCACCCCCCACCCCCTCTCCCTGCCTGCTGGCCGTGGTCTGAGACGGAGCCCTGGAGGGAGGCGCCGTGGGAAGGAGAGCAGAGGCTGCCAGACCTCGGTTTCTCCACCTGAGGAGCTGGGAGCAGCAGCTTGCTGGGTGCGTGGGGGTTGGTGGACACGCAGTGCCCGTGGATGGGTGCGGCTTAACTGCCCCGCCTGTGTTTGGTGTGCAGGAGATGGTTGAGTGTTCTGGGACCTGCTAGGGAAAGGCCCTGTTGTCTCCAGGAGGAAGCTGGCTCACCCTCCCGGGGGTTGGAACTTATCCTGCAGGTGACATTTCAGTCTCCCTGCTGCTGAAGCCCTTTCATTCATCCCCTCCTGCACTTGCGGATTCTTTCAACCTCCCTTTTCACGCAGTGTGGGAAGTATCCATACCGCTGTGGTTGGGGGTTTTAAAGGACCCCTCTCTTCTTGGCTCTCTGCTTCTCCAATTTTCCAAATCCCTTCCCACCCCAGGAGAGTACCTCGGCCTGGCATCCTCCTCTTCTAGGCACCCAGAAGTGGGGCGTCCTGATGGGGGTAGGGGTCCTCATGAGCATCCCTCCCTGTTTCAGCCCTTCCTGTAGCTCAGCTGACTGGCTTGCGCACTTCGTCTCTCCGGAGGGCCGGCCATCTGCCCCCGCCGCCTTCAGCTGCTCCGCCCTTGGTGGGAAGCCTGGCGCCTGTCTGGTGACCACCAGTCCAGGGGGGCCCAAAAGTCCAGATGCCCCTAAGAGAAGGCAGGAAAGCCTGGCCCACCCGGGGGGCACAGCCCGCTGTGAACCCTGTTTACTCTGACAGGTGAAAACCAGGCTGACTGATGATGACACGGACTCCCTGTGAATGTGGCCACACTGTGGGAGCTTTGCCACCTTCCTTGTGGCCAGAGCTTTGAGACTTGACTCCCGTCTTACCAGAAAGGCCATGGAGAGGGACACGCGGTGTTTGCAGAGGGTGAGCAGCCAGCAGGGTCCCCAGGGGCTGGGTGGAACTTCCACAGGTGATGGTGGTAAGCGGGCACAGCCCCTGTCCTCAGTGAGAAGTGGCCTCGCCCGAGCTGGTCCTTGCAGCTGTCACCTCTGCAGTAGGGCATGGCCCCGCGTCCGGGCACCTCCTGGGAGGCCCACCCACCTCTCAGGCTGCGAGAAGGTCCAACAGGCTGGCCCCGAGGCTCGGGCTGGGGTCCCCTTGGCTGGGGAGATGGGCTGAAGAGGGGCTTCGGAGGCCCCACAGCTGGAAGTCTTGGCTGCCATGTGGTTTTTCTGGTCCCATTCTTGTTCACGTCCCCAGGAATGGCACCGCCAGTGCTAGCCCGTGTGGGCCTGGAACTCAGTGCCTCGGGACTGCTGTGGGCTCGGGCAGAGCCCAGCGAGGTGTCCTGTTGCCCCTGGGCCCCAGAAAGCACAGTTGGCCTCCAGAGGGGTCTGCCACGGGTGTGCGTTGAGCGTGTCTGGGCGGATCAACCACCTGACCCCAGGAGCGGGTCCAGTGCAGAGGCCCCCGTGCAGGAGAACTGGGACTACCTCCGGGTTCACAGGCAGGCTTGTCCCCGAGAGGCTGCATCCAGTGCTGTCCTGTTGACCTTGCTCTGCTCCTGTGCTGTTGGGGGTCCGGCATGAGCCCCACCTTTCCCACATGTCTGCTTGTGTGCTTGGCCCCTCGGAAACTGTGTCGTGTGTGTTCTTCGTAAGTCATTTCACTTGTGCCATTTGTCCTGCAGCCCCTTCTTCCCTTCAGTGCAGGCCTCAGCGAACCGACCCCATCGGACGTGGGGCTGGAACCAGAGCCCCGAGGGTGAGGTCTGCTCAGACACCTGCCCCCGTGCACCCCGCAGGGGCTCCCAAGGGCAGTTCCAGGGGTGGCTTGTGGGGCCAGGGCTACTCTGAGGGTTAGTTTTAGTGTCCAGCACATTCACCTGCCCGTGGCAGCGACAGGTAGGGGTCAGGCAGTGGTGGCCTGGCCTGAAAGCAGATGGGCTCACGGCTGCAGTAAGCTCACGCCGCGCAGTGACGCCACTGCTCCTCCACGACCCCCGGTTAGCCCTTCTGTTCCATAAGTCCAAGAAGTGAATTGCCAGAGGGATCAAGGAAAGGAATTGAGACAAAGTCCAAATGAGCAATGGTTGAGGTTATACAAGAAGACAGGGTGCCTGGAGGGTGGAAAACCGAGTAAAGGACTGTGCTGCGCTCATTGTTTGAATGCCAGTGTTTCACGGCGGGACCCAAAGCCAGTAAACAGCACATGGGGGAGCCGGCCGAACCCCTGCCACGTCTGCTCACCCCTGCATTTCACCGTTCCTGGTCTGCGCTAACGCGTGAACTGTCTCAGCTGGGACAGATGGGGTCCAACCCTCATTTCACACACTGGAGGATTCAGTGCCGGAAGGGACTTAGGAATGCAGGTAGGGATGCCCGATCAGAAATGGTTTGAATTTCTCTTTATTGGAAATTCAAACTTGACTGGGTGTCCTGTATTTTTACCTGCTAACTCTGGCCACCCTAGGTGCAGCCCAAACCTGCATCTTTGTCAACGAAGATGTTGCTGCCAAGTACGGTGGGACCTCAGCACATCTCAGAGAGGGAATCTGGCTTTTGGGGTCCCTGTGCCCCCCCAGCTCCAGCCTGCTTTACCAGTGAGAGGAGAGCCCTGCGGTGTGCAGTGTGTGTCTGTGTTGTGGAGTGTAGAGTGTGCATGTACGGGGATGTGTGTGTGTGTGCAGCACAGAGCAGTGGAGGGAGGGTATGGCAGCCTGTGCTCAGCACCCTGAGAATTTGGGGGAGGTCCTTCTAAGCTCTCAAGTCCCCAGATGCCTCTCATACTTTCCCCTGAAGGGAAGGGAGGTGCAGTAGGAGGAGGAGGCTAGGAATTTTTTAGAATATTACCTGTGTGATTCTCTTAGTCTGAAACCTGTCCTCACCATAGGAGCCCAAGCTGCCCCGGATGCATGGCTCCCCTGATGTGCGTGCCAGCCTCCCTGCAGTGTGGGGTGGCTTTGCAACTCAGATCCGTGTGGCTACCTTCAGCCACACAGCCTGGGCGGGCCCTCACCTGTCCCCGCCTCTCACCTGTAGTGAAAAGGGCAGGGGCCGCTTCGCAGGTTGTCATGTGGAGTGAGTCCCAGGCCAACAGCCGCTCTGTGATCACGCCCTGGTGCGTGTCAAGGTCAGCAGCCCAGGGGGGCCAGGGTCTCAGCCCCACTGCCTGGAGCCCGTAGCTGGAGCCCATTGGCTCAGCAGGAGAAGTTCTAGGGAGCACCACGTCATCAAGGAGTTTGGTTTTGCTCAAGCCTGAGAGAGGGAAAGGCTATCCTGACACCACAGTCGTGCTGACTTTGCAGCCAGGCTCTGACTGGTGGAAAACACACAAAGAGGGGTCCAATCTCTCTCTTTTTATTTTTTTAAAATGTTTTTATTTGGTAAAGAATAGAGGAGAAATTAGCCAACTATGGACTTTAAAAGTCAGTGTTTTGGATTACTCGGCATTTCGGGAGAGGTAGCTGTGCGCTGGAAGGACTGGCATCCGGGCTCCACACGTTGTTGTGCCAGGAGGGTCTCCGTGGTCCTGGGAGGACCCAGGAGGTAGCTCGGGGCCCAGTGAGAGCCCCAGCCTGATGGGCACACCAGCAAGGCCCTCAGGAGGGTGGGAGCAAAGCCCAGGCATTGTTTCTGGAGGACGAAGGAATCGTTTGCTCCCCGGGACTTCACTGGTGGCGATGCAGCTGCCCCCCCACCCCCCGGTGACCATGGTGGCAGCGGTGGGAAGAGGGTCTTGGAGAAGGGGAGGGGGCCCTGGCTCAGGGGTGCAGCTGAGAGGTGGCTTCTCTGCTTCTCCAGCTACTCGTAGTCCCTCCTGTAAGTAGGATGGCTTTGCTCCGGGAGCTGAGCCCGGCCTTCCTCCCGTTCCACCCAGCCCTCGGCCCCCGTCCCTTGCCCTTCCGCCCAGTCTCTCCTTCCCTCCCGGAGCTGTCTTTTCTCTTGTGCTGGACCTCCTCGTACTCTTCCACGGGCCTTAACTTTGCTATCGCATTTCCCCACGTCTGTTTCTCTCTGGTGACATTCTTGGTAGCTCCAGTTTACCAGTTCTCTGAACTCTATGGACACATGAAACAAATGTGTCTGATTTGTTGCTGAAACTGTTCATAGAGTTTTACATTTTAATGTCATTTTTTATTTCTGGAAGTTCTAGTTTTTCAGATTTGTCTGATCATTTTTTTTCTCCAGAGTGTGTGTAAGTGTGTGTTTCATGCTTTTGAATCTTTCTTTTTTTCTGCAGTCATTTAAAATTATTTTATATCTTCTATTAGATGGCTCTGTTATTCTATGATGCACTTGGGAGTTAAGTCCTGCTTTCCCTCGGGGTAGATCATCTCCTTATGTTTGGAGATCTGTCCTCCTGAGGCCCCAGGGGGCTGCTGTCCCCACCCAGGTCTGTGGTGCACAGATCGTCCCTGCCCCGTGGTGCAGTTTCTAGGGGGTGTTGCAACATCTGAGACAGCCCCCCAGGGGTGCCCCTCTTCCCTGCTCTGTGGGCTCTGGAAACCCTACCCCTGTGCAGCAGCCTTTAGCCAGCTTCTGTCTGATGTCCCGTGGGTCTGGGCTAGCCCTGCACTGATCTGCATATTCAACAAGGCCTTTCAGGGACCAGTGCCATGGCTGAGCAGAGCAGGGCTGTGAAAGGAGGTGTTGATCAGCAGAGACACCTACAGTGTCATGGGAAAAGTGAGGCCCAGCGGCAGATCTGCCCGCAGGCCGCCACGGACTGTGGCCCTGCTGCTGCTCCCCCAGCCTTCGGGCCCCCCGTACTATTTCCACGTGGCTGGAGACACATCCCGATGCTGTAAACGTGTTTCCTGCTGCCTCAGACGTGGCTTGCAGTGAGTGCCTTGGTTACTGGCGTCCCTGCCTCAGGCTTCCCTGTGTGGGGCACCCAGAGTATCAGAAACATCCATTTATGTCTTTGGAATCATGTCTCTGGGGCAGAGTCCCGGCAGTGAATTTATTTGGTCAGAGGACTTGAGGCTGGTCGAATGGCTCCTTTGTTGTGATATTTCCCCTCAGGGGTGACTCTACTGCTGTGACAGACTGGCGAGGCTGTGGGGACCTTCTCATTCTCCCAGAGCCTGGGGCCAGCAGCCCTGCCCAGGGGCCTTTCCAGCAGGGAAGGGGTGATGTGGTGCTAAGAGGACCCCGAGTCTCCTGGACCAGTGCGGGCACAGAGGTGGGAAGGAAGCTGCGAGATGGAGCTGGACTCCCGGGTCTGCGGCTGCCCTCCCCAGGGCCCACGGCTACGGAGGCAGCTGGCCCAGATGCTGACATGAGCGCTGGGAACCTGGGCCACAGTGCGAGATTGGCACAAGTCTCCCCTCTCCCGGGGCCTTTCACCACTTGGTGGGAGCAGCCAAGTTGGGGAAGGAATGGTTGGCTCCTGATTGGGGCTCGTATTTCCAGCCGCAGAGCACAGGGCATTCACAGGCGATGGACGCAGCCTGTCCTTGGTTGACTTTGAGGTGCTGTGGGCCCCCGAAAGTACGGCTGGTGCCAGTCTCCCGCTGTCTGCACAGCCGGGGCCCCAGCAACCGCCTTCCCGAGGCTACCTCTCACCTCGGCTTCTGGGGTCTTTACAGCTGATAGCTGCCTGTAGCTTCTCTTTGCTCAACTCTTCTGCACCTGTTTCCAGAACATTCTCCTGTAGGGCTGACCAGATGGAGCGCAGGATACCCCCACTGTCTGCAGATTCAAGTGACACCCTCCGCCTGGGTCAGGACGTGCTGGGTGCACCCTGAGTCCCTGCTGGCCTGTCTCGGGCCAGGACCACACGGGCTTCTCGGTGCACCCTGCACCTTTGCCCAGCGCACCCCTTATCTGCAAACCTGCTGTGGAAGGAAGCCTTACTCTTCTTTCAGGGCGGCTTGTCCTGGGTGTTCCCAGAACTCCTGCCCAGCAGCATCCTCATGGGGTTGTGCCTGGGCCTGGCTGGTGGGATGGTGCCCTCACCTTAAATGCTCACCTTGACATTGCCCCATTAGTTAGCCCCTGGAGGCTAGCCAGCGGCCACCTCCAGATCCTCCAGCCCGCTGCCACTTCTGGCCCTGAGGGGCCCGGGGTCCAGGTGTGCCAGCCAGCACCCACTGGACACTGCTGAGCTGTCTGTGGTCGTCCCAGAGCTTGCCGGCCAAGGAAGCATATCTGCTGTTTGCCGGGGAGACACCCTGGCCTTGATCTGGGAGCGTATGTGTGAGCACGAGGAGGCTGGAGGGGGAGACCCCAAGATAAGGAGGCCCCTCCAAGGTGGGAGAAGACAGATGGTGCTCCAGAGATCAGAGCAAGAGGCAGGTTGCGGCTGGTGGGTGGAGGCCTGTGCTCATGGGGGTGGGGTGGGGTGGGGTGGGGTGGGGGAGCTGAAGGTCAGGCACAGTGGAGGCCTCAGCCTGGAGCCCTGAGCGCTGCTCGTGGTTAGGGAATCAGGGAGAAGAGCGGGCTTGGTGATGGTGAACAGGAGGCCTTGCTTTTAAATTTAGAGAGCTGATTTACATTTGCACTTGTATGGGATTTCAAAATTAAATAGCAGAATGCTTCACGATCTCATTACCCAGCAAGTCAGCATTTAGTCGCTGCTAGTCCTTGCCCATTTGCTTGCTCGTTTTTAAACTTATTTTAATATCTGGGAGAGAGATTGTTTCTGCAAGTTTTTATTAGTATTTCCCTCATAAGGTGTTTCCATAAGGTCTTGGCAGCTTTTCTCCAGCCTTCTCACCGAATGGCTCCATGTATCTCTCCAGGAGCCCACAGTAAGCCTGTGGACACACATGGAACTTCTCCTGATTAAAAAAAAAAGATTTCTTAAAAGAGTACTTTCAGATTTACAGAAAGACTGAGTGGAAAGTGCAGAGAACTCCCATGTACCCCTTCGTACCCGCCCCCAGCGCCCAGTCATTAACATCTTGCATCAGTGTGGAATGTTTGTTATAATTCATGAGCCAATATTGATACATTATTACTAACTAATTCCATAGTTTACATTCAGGTTGACTCTTGGTGTTGCACACTCTGTGGGTTTGGACAAATGTATAATGACATGTATTCACCATCATAGTGTCATACAAGAGTATTTGCACTGCCTTAAAAATCAATCCTCTGTGATCCCTCCCCCCATCTCCCCTGGCAACCACTGATTTTTTTTTTTTATTTGAGTAAAGGTAGATTTATTTAGAGAGATGCATACTGCATAAAGTGTAGGCTGTTTTGAAAGGCAAGAGAAAGGCCATGAGGTGTAGGGGTTGGGTGCTCAGGTTAGAGTAGAAGTAGGTACATACACCATAGGCAGAGTGCAGGCCGTCTCCGAAGATGAGGGAGCGAGAGGCGGCCGCGAGGGGTGGTGGTGTCAGTTTTTATGGGCTCAGTAGCTTCACATGCTAACAAGTGGGAGGACCATTCTAATTACCCTGGGGAAGATGCTGGGATTCCCAGGAAGTTGGCCATTGCCCACTCTCTGACCTTTTATGGCTAGCCTTGGGACTGAAATGGCACCTGTGGGCATGTTATTCACCATGCTGATATGTTACAGTGAGCGTATAATGAAGCTCAAGGTCTACTAGAAGTCAAATCTCCCATCATCTTAATCCTCAAGGCCAACTGGGGGTTGGGTCTTCCACCATTTTGATGTTAATTGCTGCGTTATTCCCTGAATGGCTGTGCCCTGCCACTTTCCTTCCTGTCTCATTCCCTGCTCAGAGATTTTACTCCCATAATCTTATGGGGTTGCAGAGGGGTGACCGTACGTCTTCTGAAACTGCTTCCAGGCTGAGTAGGGATGTTGACCCTGCCTATCAGGGTGACCAGTAATCTTTTTACTGTCTCCGTCTTTTTGGCTTTTCCAGAATGTCATATAGTTGGAATGATACAGTGTGCAGCCGTTTCAGACTGGCTTCTTTCACTTAGTAATGTGCATTTAAGTTCCCCCCATGTCTTTTCATGGCTCGGAAGCTCATTTCTTTTCAGTGCTGAGTAATATTCGTCATCTGGATGTACCACAGCTTATTTATCCACTCAGCTACTAAGGGACATCGTGGTTGCTTCTAAGTTTTGGCAATTATGAATAAAGCTACTATAAATGCCCATGTGCAGGTTTTTGTGTGGACATAATTTTTCAGCTCATTTGAGTAAATACCAAAAGACTGCCATTTCTGGATCAAATGTTAAGAGCACACTTAGTTTTGTAAGAAACTGGCAAATGGTCTTCGCAAGTGGCTGTACCATTTTACAGCCCCCATAACGATGAATGAGAGTTCCTGTTGCTTTGCAGACTCACCGGCACTGGTGATGTCAGTGTCCCAGATTTGGGCCATTCTAATAGGTGTGTAGTAGTGTCTCACTGTTTTAATTTTCATTTTCCTGATGACATGTGATGTGGAATACCTTTTCATATGCTTCTTTACCAGCTGTGTATCTTTTTTGATGAGGTGTCTGGTAATGTCTTTGACTTATTTTTTAATGGATTGTTGGTCTTATTGTTGAGTTTTTAATAGTTCTCTCGGTATTTTGGATACTAGTCATTTTTCAGATACATGTTTTGCAAAGATTTTCTTTCAGTCTGTGGCTTATCTTTTTGTTCTCTTAAAAGTGTCTTTTGCAGAACAGAAGTTTTTAATTTAACGAAGCTCAGTTTATCAATTTTTTCTTTTAGGATTGTCCTTTTGGTATTTTAACTAAAAAGTCATAAGCAAACCAAGGTCATCTAGGTTTTCTTATGTTTTCTTCTGGTAGATTTATAGTTTTACATTTAGGTCTACCCTCCCCCTCCTTTTTTGTGTGCGGTTGTCCAGTTGTTCCAGTGCCATTTGTTGAAATGACCATCTTTCTCCATTTATTGCCTTTGCTTCTCTATCAAAGACTGGTTGACCATATTGATGTGAGTCTATTTCTGGGAGCTCTCGTCTGCTCCCTTGGTCTGTTCATCTGGTATTTCACAGATGCCACACTGTCTTGATTACTGTAACTTTATAGTAAGTCTTGAAGTTGGGTAGTGTCAGTCCTCCACCTTCACTCTTCTTCAGTATTGTGTTGGTCATTCTGGGTCTTCACCTCTCCACTTAATCTTTAGAATCAGTGTGTCAATATCAATGAAGTAACTTGCGTCTTTCTGATTGGGATTGCATTCAATCTATAGATCAAGTTGTGAAGAACTGATATCTTGGCAAAACTGGTTCTTCCTGTCTGTGAATATGCAGTATCTCTCCATTTATTTAGTTCTTTGATTTCATTCACCAGAGTTTTGTGTTTTTCCCATACAGATCTTGTACACATTTTGTTAGATTTATACCTAAGCATTTCATTTTTGGAGGTGCTAATATAAATGGTGTTGTGTTTTTAATACCAACACAGTTTTTAATTTTAAATTCTAATTGTTCATTGCTGGTATATAGAAAACAGTTTACCTTTGTATGTTAACCTTGGTGTCCCACAGCCTTGCTATAATCACCTGTAGGTCAGTTCTTTTGTTGATTACTTGGGATTTTCTATGTAGACCATCATGTCATCTTCAAACAAAGACAGTTTTGTTTCATCCTTCCCAATCTGTGTATCTTTTATTTCCTTTTCTTGTCTTATTTCATTAGCTAGAACTTCCAGTACCATGTTGAATAGGAGTGGTAATAGTGAATATTCTTGCCTTGTTCCTGATCTTAGAGGGAAAACATCTAGTTTCTCATATTAAGTATAAGTTAGCTGTAGGTTTTTATAAGGTGTTCTTTATAAAGTAGAGGAAATTCCCCTCTATTTCTAGTTTTCTGTGAATTTTTACATGAAGGAGCATTGGATTTTGTCAGAAACATGTTCTGTATTTATTGATACAATTATATAATTTTTCTTCTTTAGCCTGTTTAGGTGGTAGATTACATTAATTGGCTTTCAAATATTGAACCATCCTTGCTTAGCTGAAATTAATCCCTCTTGTTCTTTTTATACACTGTTGAATTTGATTTGCTAATGTTTTGTAGGAGATTTTTGCATCTATGTTCATGAGAGAGATCGGAACGAAGGTGCCCTTTCTTGTCTTTGTCTGGTTTTCCAGTCTTCCTGTCTGTCTGATTTGCCTTTCTCTTTCCTTATCGAGGTTGGTACTAAGGTAATGCTGGCCTCAGAGAATGAGTTAGGAAGTATTTCCTCTGCTTCTAATTTCTGGAAGAAATTGTAAAGAATTGTTATAATATTGTCCTTCAATGTTTGGCAGAATATATCAGAGAACCCATATGGGCCTGCTGTTTTCTATTTTGGAAGGTTATTAAATATTGATTCCATTTATTTAATAGATACAGCCTTAATCAGATTATTTATTTCTCCTTGAATGAGTTCTGGTAGATTGAATCTTTTAAGGAATTGGTTTATTTAATCTAGGTTATCAAATTTAGGAGCATAGAGTTAGTTGTACATAATATTCCTTTATTATCCTTTTAGTGTCCATGGGATGTGTAGTAATGGCCCCTCTTTCATTTCTGACATTAGTAATTTGTGTTTTCTCTCTTTTTCTTTGTTAACCTGGCTAAAGACTTATCAGTTGATTGATCTTACTGAAGAACCATGTTTTGCTTTCACTGATTTTTTTTTTAATATTTGCTATTTTCAATTGCATTACTTCCTGCTGTAATTTTTATGACTCCCTTTCTTCTCCTTACTTTGGATTTTGTTTTCTCTTTTTCTCTAGTTTTCCTCAGGTGGCAGCAGAAATGACTGCTTTTAGGTCTTCTTTTGTAATGTTTACATTCAATGCTATAAATTTTCCTCTAGGCACTACTTTCACTGCATCCCATAAATTTTCTAAGTTCTGTTTCATTTTCATTTAGTTAGAAATATTTTAAAATTTCTCCTCAGACTTCACCTGTGTGTTATTTGGAAGTGAGTTATTTAATCTCCAAGTATTTGGGGGTTTCCCAGATATCTTTCTTTGTTGATTTCTAGCGTAATTCCATTGTGGTATGCGAGCATTCTTTGTATGATTTCTATTCTTTTAAATTTGTTAAAGTGTATTTTATTGCCCAGAACGTGATCTCTCTTGGTGAATGTTCTGTGTGAGCTTGAGAAGAACGTTCATTCTGCTTTTGTTGGATGAAGTTATTCTATAAAAGTGAATTAGACCCAGCTGATTGATGGTGGTGTTCAGTTCAGCTATGTCCTGACTGACTTTTCTGTCTGTTAGTTACTCAATTATTGATAGAGGATGTGGAAATCTCTAATATGCTAGTGGGTTTGTCTGTTTCTCCTTGTGGTCTGTCAGTTTCTGCCTCCTGTATCTTGATGCTCTGTTATTAGGCATAGATACATACAGGATTGTTCTATCTTCTTGGAAAATGACCCCCTTTATCATTATGCAATGCCTCTATTTGTCCTATGGCTTTTCTTGTTTGAAAGTTTCCTTTATCTGAAATTAATATAGCTGCTCTGGCTTCTTTTGACTCGTATAAACAATGGTACATCTTTCTTCAATCCTTTACTTCCCCCCAGTCTAAAAACCTTTATTGTTATTTATTTTCTAACAGAGTTTTATGTTTTAGAATAGTTTTAGGTTCACAGTAAAATTGAGCAAAAAGCACAGAGAATTCCCATACCACCCCCCCTCCCTCCCCACCCCAACACTGTCCCTTTCAATCTGTGACTCTGTATGTAAAGTGAGTTTCTGATAGGCACCATGTAGTTTTGTTTTCCTCCCTACTCTTGCAGTCTCTGTCTTTTAATTTGTGTATTTAGACCATTGATGTTTAAAGTGATTATTGAGAATGTTGGATTAACATCTATTATGTTTGCTTCTATTTTCCATTTGTTGCATCCTTGTTACTTGTTTTGGGTTTTCTCTTCTACTCTTTTCTGCCTTCTCTGGCTTTAACTGAACATTTTGTATGATTTTATTTCCCTCCTCTCTTAGTATATCAATTATACCTCTTTTTAAACTTTTTTTTAGTGATTGCCCTTGAGTTTGCTATCTCTATCTCTATATCTATCTATATTGCTATATATATATACATATATATATTTATAGCTAAGCCACGTCCACTTTCAAATACACTGTATCACTTGTGGGTATTGCAAGTTCCTTATAACAGAATGTTCCCTGTTCCTCCCTCCTGTCTCTTATGACATTGCCATTATTTATTTCACTTAATCCTAAACTATAATCGCTTAGTTCATTGTTGCTATTATTATTTTGAATAAATTATTATCTGTTAGATCAATTAAGAATAAGAAAATTAAAGATTTTACGTTCTTTAATTTATGCCTTTTCTAATGCTCTTCCTTTCTTTATGTAGATCTAAGTGTCTGACTTACTATGTCCTTTTCCTTCTCTCTGAAGCTGTTCTTTGAACATTTCTTGCAAGGCAGGTCACCTGGTGACAAATTCCCTCAGTTTTTGCTTGTCCGATAAAGTCTTCATTTCTCCTTCACTTTTGAAAGATAATTTTGCACGATACAAAATTCTAGGCTGGTGGTTTGTCTTTCAGCACTTTTAAGGTTTCACTCTGCTTTCTTCATATTTGAATGTTTTCTGTTTCCCCCCCACCCCCCACCCCTTAATGGAGGCACTGGGGATTGAACCCAGGACCTTGTGCATGCCAAGCACATGCTCTACCACTGAGCTATGCACCCCACCCCCGAATGGTTTCTAAAGAGAAGTTGGTGTCATTCTTATCTTTGCTGTAAATATTGTCTCCCTCTGGCTTTTGTTTCAAAATATTTTCTTTTTCTTTGTTTCTGTTACAGTGTTTTTGATTTCTAGCATTTCCTTTTATTCCTTTCTTAGGATTTCCATCTCTGCTTACATGGTGCATCTGTTCTCACATGTGGTCCACTTTTTCCGTTACAACCCTTAACATATTAATCACAGTTAATTTAGTTCCTTATCTGATAATTCCAACATCCCTGCCATATCTGAGAAAGCACATCTCATGCTTTCTGTCTCTTCAGACTGTTTCTTTGTTTGTTTGTTTTTTAGTATGCCTGTTCTTTTGTTGCAAAAAAATATTTTACAGATAAGGAATCTGTCCCCTTTGTATGCCACCATCCAGAGGTGTTCACTTGTAACCTCTGTACACACTTGCCTCCTCCCATCTCTTTTCTCTGTGGATGTTGCGATGACTCAGTGTGCTGTTTCCTGTATATGGTATAAATGTGTCCCTGTCAGTGCAAACCTTTGGGTACATAATGATCTGTTAGGCGAATACTGACTTAGCAGCTCCTCTGTTATTGGATACTTTAGTTTGTGAGTTTTAAAGTCTCTCCTGATCTGGGTTTTCTTGCTGTAGTTTATGGACAAGGAGGCTGAGGGAGGCCCAGAGGGGCAGCACCCAGGCCAGCGTCCTTCCTCCTACTTATCTGATGCTGCTGCAGGCCTGGGTTAGACAGGGATGCCCAGCACTCTGGCATCCTGGCCTTCCAGCGTCCTGTGACCACACAGCAGCTATGCTCTTAGTTCTACATGTGGATGTCCCAGAACAGGCCCCGGCCTGGAGTCTCCTAGGACAAATGTGGTCCCCATTGCCGCTGGACTGCCTTTTGGTCAGGATGTGTTGCAGACCCTGTGTTGGTGGGGGAGGAGGGGCTGCTGCCCGAGACATCACCCCAGATGCCAGGCCACAGAGGGAGCACCGAAAGGCCTCAGAGGCTAGTGGGATCTCTCCCGACCCTGACACCAGGTTGTGGAGGCGGGCCTCAGGTGGACTTAGCTGCCCAGAGCAATGGGGGACATGCTGACCTGGTGCCTGAGGGGAGGGGCACAGGCTGCAAAGTGCCCACTGGGCCATAGGTGTGTGCCGGGCTGATGATGATGGTCACACAGGGTTTTCAAAACCAGTTCCATTAGCTGCATCATATAAAATCATGAGATTTCACATAAGGATGTGCATTCCCAGGTTTTCGTGACAAATCGGGAGATCTGACAGAGCTCAGCGCCCATCCACAGGGTGCCTCTGCGGGCCTGTGTGGCCCTGGGCCACGATGTTCTCACCTCCGCTGCTCGCAGAGCTGAGGAGGGGCCGCGCTTCTGCCTCCTCACGGCTGCCCGCCCCTCCCTGTGGGCCGCGTGCTGCATCCCTGTGCACAGACCAGGGCCCGTCTGGTGGGTCGTTCTAGATGACCCTGTGGTCCCTGCCGGGCGGAAACGTGATGGATGTCTGAGGGCCGGCTGCGTGGGGACCTGTGACCACCAGCGTGTCTGTGGTTTCCTTGGAGCTGCGTCGGGGAGGGCTGTCCTGTGCGTCGGGCCGCCTGCTTCCCACGTGTCCCAGAAAAGCACTGACCATGATTCGTGGAGGGAATTAAAGTAGGCGGGGCAGGCCCACTGTCCACGCTTGGCCCTAGTGTCCTCGTCTCACAAAAGAGAGGGCTGGACAGGATGGAGGTTCGCTGAGTCCCTTCATTTTTTGATGCTTCCAGAGCCTTCACTTCTTGCCTGCTTGACACTACTCTCAGAAAGTTCCTAAGCGCTCACCAGCACTTGCTTTGGACCTGCATTCTATACAGATATTTTTAAAAAGTCTATTTGAATATACTTTAAAAAATTCAAATAGCTCTGAGATGAACCAAATCAGTTTACTGGTATTGTAGTTGTTTATAATTTTTAAAGGGAGACAGCAGTATGTACACAGGAAAAAATTCAAGAGTCAAGAATTTGTCTTCAGTGACAAGTCTGTCTCCTCCCTGCTGATCACCAGTCTCCTCCAGAGCTGGCCACTCGGGTCGGGTTTCTGAGTCTTTCCAGAACGTTCTGATGACAGAGGAGCATGTGTCTGCTTTCCCTTCAATGCCCACAAAAAATGGGTGGGTGCCCTGCTCCCCTTTCCCAGCTCCTGTGCTTTGCTGCACGAGACATCCTGGAGGCTGCTGCAGATTGCAAGGGTAGAGTCGGTGCTTCTGGGCATTCCAGACGTTGACCTAAGTCTCCCCTGGATGGACACCTGCTTGCTGCTGCGGGAAACGCCCTGTGCATGCCGGCTCCGGTGTAACTGCGCATTCTTGGGAGAGGGCCGCGGATGAGCGTGCACGTGTTTTCAGTATCAGCAGCTCCCCTCCTGGAGGCTGCGCCAAGGTGTGTCTCCGCAGAGGGCGTGTGAGAGTGCTCGCCTGCCTGCAGCAGCACCGCGTCCTGCCCGTCCTCCTCGGGCAGTGCCAGCTGACGGGGGAGGTGGCGGGGGAACGTCGCAGTTTGAGTTTGCACGTCTTACTACAAGCACTGTTACACCTCTTTTGGAATATTGAAAACACCACTCTCTCCCTTTCTGTAAATTATTTACTTAAAGCCATGATATAAATCACTGTTCAGGCGGTTTCATTATTTTTTTTTTTCCCATAGAAAATGTATTCCTACAATTTACTCCATCCTTGACATACGGTTCAGACCTAGATTGAGGTCTCCCCGAGGCACATGAGACTCACGGACGGCAGGTGCTGAGTTGGGTACCTGATATTTTTCACTCCTGGTACTGCTGTTCATTGTTTGGAATTATTTGGATTTTGGTGTCCACAAGGCCAGTGGCAGGGCATGGACCACGAGGAGGTGTCCCCCCTCAGCGGCGTCTCTGTGGGGCATGAGAAGGGCCAGGTCTCCATCGGGGCCCACAGCCTTCCCCGATGTGACCTTGGTTTCTTAGTGCCATGAGCCTCTGTGTCCTGCTTACTTCTCCTCTCCAGCAAACACCTACTTAAACTAAACCTGCAGATGTGGTTTTGTGCTTGAAAATGCTTTAGGGGTAAGATTTTTGGACGGCAGCCCTTAGGGGGGCATTGTGTCAGCTAAGTCCAGGTGAGCATCTTGGGCTCTCGAGTGCTGTCCTCTGGCCGGTCTCCTGTTCTCGTTTGCTCACGGGTGACAGGTGTCTGCTCACTTGTGTCCTCTGCTGGGCTCTCTATGCCGTCTAGAAATCAAGGACTTCCCCGCTTCCTCTGGGGTGGAGCTGCCTGCAGGTTTCTAGGTCATGGAGCTTTGGTCCCACTGGGACTGGGGCAATGTGCTGGGCAAAGCAGTTTGCTTAGGGTTGAGTAATGGGACTCGTAAAGGGTAAGCGACTTATGTCCCACGTGCAGGGGGCTCTGCTCTGTGGTTTCTGCCTGTCACGCTTGGGGTTTTCCTGCAGCAAACATAGTCCAGAGATGTGCTTGAGCGGTGAATTCCTAGGCAAAGCTGGCACCTGGGCGCAGACGGTGGCCAAGGGCCACGGGTGTTGGCCAGAAACAAGCTGGGGACTTGTGCTGTGCATGTGGGCTGCTCCTCTGCAAGGGGCTGTGTGTCCCCTTAAGAAGGAAGTTACAGCTCCTTGTGGGTCATAGAGACCCCGAGTGAGGCCTGCGTGGGGCATAGGCCCTGCCCCCCCGACTCCCTAAGATAGACCCTTCTATATAGCAGCTCCCAGGTTCCAGCTTGTCTTTGGAAATGGGCCTGATCCAGTGAGTCAGGCGGGGCTGGGAGTCCAGATCTTCAAAACCCTCCCCGAGGCTCTTCGATATAGTCTGGACATACTGCCAAGACGATGTTGGGCAATGTTGGGCCTGGGCACGTTGGTAAGTGGAAGCCCGAGGGCAGCACCTGATTCCGGCTGGATTAGCCCTGCACACTGAGGCCACAGGTCAGAGGTTGTGGAGGCAACAGAGTGACCCCTCGCAGAGTCCCTTCTTCATCCCCCGATAGTGGACTTGCACCGGCCAAGAGACCCATGGGACAGAGCCCGACCCGAGTCTGTGATCTGCACCAGCACCACCCATGGGGCACTCGGGCCGGCAGCGCAGCTCGAGTGCTGTCGTGTGGGAACGCTCGGCAGTGCAGGACGCGGCGTCTGTAGGGGACCACTGGCTTGGAGCCTGCAAAGGACAACGCCAGCGAAGACAAAGAGCGTCCCTTGACCCCATTTAAGGAGCCCAGAGGATGGGCAGCTCGTGCCATGTGTGATCCTGGGTCAAATCTACAAATAGCTAAGAAGGATGTTGTCGAGCCAACTGGGAAAATGTGACTATGTAGACACATGCTTGTGGTGTTAACTTTGACGGTGTGGCTATCGTGAAGACAGCCCTGTTCCTGGGAGGCTGCAGGTGGATGAATTAGGGGGCAGGTTCTGCTGTCTGTAACATATTTGCAAGTATTTCAGGAAAAAAAATTACAGAGATGTAAAGCAAATGAGAGTTGTTAAGGACTGGAGAACCCAAGTGAAGGGAACACGGCTATTCATTGTAGTAACCTTTCAACATTTTTGGAGGGCTTAAAATTTCAAAATAGTGAAAGTGGGTCAAAGAGAGCCCTCTTAGATGACGGTGACATTGAGCAGGCAGAGAACTGTCACCTGCCTGCCTCTGCCTTCCTCCCTCACCTGTGTCCTGCCCGACCATGCAAGGCACCTGCTGGTAGACTTCCCAGAGCTGCACTCGGCCCCACTCGGGCCCTTCCCAGGGCCCTGTGCTTGCTCCCCCCGCCCTGCTCCTCTCTGTCCTGGCAGCCCACACACTGCCTTTGGGACCCTTTTCCAGTTGAAGGAGACTAGGGATGTGCATCGCTTGCCCCAAGGTGACTGGCAGGAGAGGTGTGTGGACATTGGGGACCTTGACTTCCACCTCCACTAGAGTGAGCACCATCAGTTTATCCTTGTTTAAACCATTGAACTAGGAGAGAGGAGGAAACCCCGTGTGCCCTACAAGAGTACCTCTGTGGTGTCTGCTGCCATTGTAGGTGTGGATGCATGTGCTTCTCTTAGAGATGGTGATAAATTATGATAAATTGGGGAGTTAAAGAAGCATAGGGTCTTTGGGCCCTGCTTTCCTCACCCTGCGAGGGGCTTCATCTGGATTCCTGAGAGTGGTGCTCTCAGGGGTGGCCTGGGGATGGTGGAGGTTCCTCTCCGGAGTGCCTGCCAATGGCTTCCATCCCCCCCCATGGCTTCTGTCCCCTCCATGGTCTCCATCCCCTTCATGGCTGTTCCCGCATGGCTTCCACTACCACCCATGGCTTCCACCCCTCCCCATGACTTCCATCCCCCTCATGAATTTCATTCCCCCAAGGCCTCCGTCCCTCATGGCTGTTTCCTTGTGGCTTCCACCCACCCGATGGATTCTACCCCACCATGGCTTCCATCATCCCATGGCTTCTGTCTCCCCCATGGCTTCCAACTCTCCCATAGCTTCCTTTCTGGGGAGCCCCATCCTGCTGAAGGGAAGTGTGGAGAAGCACAAACAAGTGTGTTACAGCCAGGGAGGAAAAACTTTGGGCAAGATGGCCTGAAGCTCAGCTGGTCAGAGGCCACTGGCCCCTCATTATCTCCTTGGAGACAGGGAGGGGCTGGGCTGGAATCCATTTACCTCAGAGTCCTGGAAGAGTGGATATGACACAGTTGAGAAGTGGAATAGATATTGACATTCTTTCCATGCAGATTCTGTGTTTCCCTCTGGAGTTTTGCTCTTTCTTATGATGGAAATGAGAGCATGTGTCATGATCCATTAGCTCATCAGGAGAAAATAATGATGATGACAATGATGATAATGATAGTGATGATCATGGTGGTGACAATTGTAGTGATGATGGTGGTGATGATGGTGATGGTGGTGATAGTGATGATGGTGATGATGATGGTGGTGATGGTGATGGTGGTGATGATGGTGATGGTGATAGTGATGATGACGGTGGTGGTGATGGTGATGGTGGTGATGGCTATGACAGCAGTAAATGTCCTGTCAGGCCCCTGCCGTGAGCCCAGCACGGTGCTGGGCATTGTACATACAACCCCTCTTGAGTTCACCTGCCACACTGCCAGGGGCTGGGAGGACAACTGTCCTTTGCATTTTGGAGCCTGTTTTCATCTCTTCTGAGCTTTCCGTCCCTCCCCGTAGTCCTAGTTACCTATGGCTGTGTAATGGTCACCCTAAACCTAGTGGCTTCTGAGAGCAACCACATGGGTTTTTCCCATGAGTCTACATCTAGACCCAGCAGACAGAACTGACCCCACTGAAATTCTGTCATCATTCTGTGGCTGGGTTCCCACGAAGGCCTGGTGGAAGCCGCATGGTCTGAATGACCCATGAGGATCCTGATGTACTGAGTTTCCGGGCCGACTGCCCTTCAGGGCTGGGAGTGAGACACTCCTCAGTGGGGCAGTGTCACCTACCACTCCCAGGCCATGTCAGACACCCCCCTACACCCCATGCTCACAGGCGCCCTCCTCCCCAGGTGGGCCAGGCTCCTCCAGCTGGGCCAGGTCTGGCTGTTTCCCCATTCCCCTTTCCTGCTCCTCTTTGTGAACTCATCCTGTTAGGGCTCAGCCGCATCAGGGTCTGATCTTTCTCGTATCTCCTCTACCTCCCGAGGCAGAGTGTTTGTTATCCTCCCCTGCATAGCAAGCCCTTGGCTGGCTGGGAGCTGTGAAGGCTACTGAGCCTGGTGTGCAAGGTGCAGGGTGCAAATAGACCCAGCTGCCCCTGCCTGCTCTTGACCCCTTCCCATGTGGGCCTGGCAAGTGCTGGCCTCTCCGGGCCTCAGTTTCTCCCTTGTACATCACGCCTGAGGCTCTTAGGGTGAAAGCAAAAATCCATGGGCAGCAGCTGGCCTGGGGGTGTCCTGAGATGAGGACCAGACTTGCTGCCCTTGCCGGTAATTTGAGAAGGGCCGCTCATCCGGCCTGCCTCTTGCCTGCGTGTGGCTCTGAGGGTGTCACCTCCCTTCTCCCACTGTGGTTTCTCCCCCGTTGTGTGGAAAAGCTTGTGTGGTTCCTGGACTTGTGGCTGGGCACTTTGTGGTATAGTGATTGTTTGCACGATTATGGTCTCAAGGATCAACTCAAGTTTGACCTGTGGCTGATGGCCATCTTGAAGCTGAGTGGTGACCGAGTTGTAGTCCCCATGGCCACGTCATGTGGAAATGTGCCAATGACCAGTTCCTGGGCATCTTCTAGGGACCGCAGGTGGGAATGGGGGAGGAGGAGGGAGGAAGCAGGATGGCTCTGAAGTGGGGTGGGCTTGACATGGGATGACGTCACCGTGAGGGAAATCACTGAGCAACCCCCATGCTGGCCCCACCCCCCACCCTGGCCATAACTTCCCTGCAGGGTCTGCCTGTCCTGTCTCTCCCTGTCTCTCCTGCCAGCCTGCCCTCTCCCCTTCACCCGGCTCCCTGAGACAGGTGTCCTAGCCTTGCTGCAGGGCAGCCAGCTCAGGAGGGCTTTTCAGTGGGACACCAGGACCCAGAAGAGACAGAAGAAAGTGAGCTGGAAAGGGGCATCATTCGATTTTGAAAATAAAGCAGGACTTTGGCTGCTTCATACAAAAGGAATACAAACACATTTTGGGTGGTTTAGGAACATACAGAAAAGTACAAAGAGGAGATGAATATGCTCTTGCTGGCACCAGCTCAGGGCCCTCCTGTGTCACTGTGTGCCGGAGCTGTAGTTTTAATATCTGCAGATTGCAAAAATGTGTAAAACCAGAATTTTGATTGCTGCATAATATTCTGCTGTGTGAGTGCAGCATGACCTGGGTATCCGACCTCCTGGCTGGAAAAATTTACTGCTCTGAATTTTTCGCTATTTTAAATAATCCTGGAGTGAACCCTCTTGCATGTGAATCTTACGCTCATTTCTGCTTTTGGCCTTAGAATAGGTTTGTAGTTGTGGAATTACTGGCCTAAAGAATAAAAACCTTTCTAAAGCTCTCGACACACATGACTGTATTTCAGGAAGCTTCTTCCCACGTTAGTCCCTCCATGGGCAGGAGGAGCGCCCGGTCCCTGCAGCAGCCCCTGCATCATGACCATTATTGACATGTCAACTGTGCCACCTCTGAGCTCCTCGGTGCTTCACGCTGCACGGGCTGCCACATCGGGGAGGTTCTGCCTGTCCCCCTCCCCTCTTGGATCGAAAGGGGCCACTTCCTTTTTTTTGAGGCTCCTCCTATGATTAAAAAAAAATAAATGTCAAAACAGGGTTAGAGCAGTTGTGGTTTACATTAAATCAACACTCTTGACAACACAATAGAAAAAAACCACAATACAGTCTAACTGTGGATTCATGAGAAAATTCTAGCCGTAATTCCCAAAGGCTGAGCAGAGGAATGTGGTGGGGTGCCCAGGCTGGGCTGGGGGCTGGTGACCTAGGAGTTCCTCTGGCAGGGCTGTCACCACGACTTTGTGTCCCCCATGCTGGGATTCTAGAAAGTCTTGCCAGAAGTGGCCCGACTGGAGGGGAGAGTTGCTTTTTTTCTCTGTTCCCCTGGTCCTTGGTGTTGCGACGGTCTGACAGCCAGAGCTGCTCCAAGGGGCAGACTCTGATTTTGCACAAAGAGCGGGGAATCCAGGCTTCCCTGGGAATGGGCATTCCCAGAGGACGGATAGCCACTTGGACAATTCTGATGTGATTTTGCTGCCTTTGCAAATGTCTGAAATCTGTAGCCCCTGCCCCTCAGTTCCCCCTTTCTTGATCATTTTCTTCGGTGACTTATCCCCCTCCCACCTCTGCCTTTGAAAATTCTGTTGTCTTTCTACTTCCTGGACAGCAAATTAGCTTTAACTTTGGTTGGTGTTGACTTTGTGGCATGCTGGGGTCACTGGTTGCTCAGATCAAACCAGTCATGAGCCCCTGAAAATGCACCTGTGTCCCTCCCTGTTTCTCACCACCTGGCCTCTCCAGTGGCAGGATGAGTGGGGTGGACTGAGTGAGCACGCAGACAGAAACACACAGGCACACACACGTATGCACACACATGTATGTACACATGCAGGAGTGCACACACAGTCATGCACACGCACACGCACACACACATTCACACTCGCCCATAATTTTGTTTTGGGTTTTCCACTAAAAAGAATTATGCCGTACATGTTCTCCTGTAACCTACGATTTTTCACTCTGCAGTTACTGTGAGTATCTTTCCACGTCAGGATGTAAAGATCTATTTCATTCTTTTTTTTTTTTTAAGTTAGTTTAGCAGTATCCTGGCCACACAGAGCATTCTGCATTGTAGATCTGCCTGCGTCGGGCAGGTGGTTTCCAGGTCTTTTTCACACTGTGAGTCCTGGGTCTGACCTCATCCTGTATCCCACCCTCTCCTTCAGCCATCACGTGAGCAGAGCAGTCCCTGGGCCCCTGGGAGATCTACCAGTTGGTGGGAACATCACTCATTCGTTTGCGCCTCTCCTAGGGACCTGCGGTCCTGGGTGCCGGCCGCCTGGGTTCTTTCCAAGGGAGGGAAGGTAGGGTCAGCAGGGTCCGTGATGATTTGGCCCCTGAAGCTTTCTGCCCTTCAGGAAGGCATGTGGCCTTTGGGGCATTTGGGGGACGGCTGCTCTCACCAGAGCTAATGAAAAGGACGAACTCAACAATTGCCTGGCTGACTGTGTCTTTTTGCCGAGGTGTCAGAGCTGTTGAAGTTGTAGTTCTGTTTTAGAACCGATATCCTGGGTGACTTCTGTCCCCATCGAGCCTCTGAGGTCTGTGCGGGGTTCCCCTGCCTTGGCCCCACAACGCCCCTTCCAGCTCCTGGTCTTTCCCCCTGTGCCCTGAGTTACCTGCCTCCGCGCTCTCCGTCTCTCCTTCCCTCTCTGCCTCTCTTCCCCTCTTTCCGTCTCTCACCTGCCTGCTCTCCCCCAGCATGCACACCACGGTGTGCTCACCTGGCCGGCTTAGCCCGAGGCCTGGCTGACCACCCCCCAGGCTACAGCTGGGACTGCCTTGTGCGGATGTGGTGCTCTTGGGGACACGGACGCAGCAGGGCCTGGCCATATCTGGGGTCTGGCTCGTGGCTGTTGCCCCGCATCTTCCCTCTGCCCCCGGACCTTTGGCAGGTAGCTTTGAGCCCCTGCTTGGGCCTGCAGTGTGCGGCAGGTTATAGTGCCTGCTGCCCAGGAGGGCGATGCCGCCTTCCATCCAGAAACCCCTGAGTCTGGGGCCCGCTGCTGTGAGGGCCCTCCTCACCCCTTCTTCGGCTCACTGGGTCCTCACAGAGCCTTCGTCTTCTGCAGTCCCGCACGGGACAGGGGACAGGGGACAGGCGAGGCCCTCGGGTGCCTTGCCATCGGCCCAGGAAGACTAGAGGATGTCCGTCGGGGGACGTCCCTGGGTGCCCGGCTCTTGTCCTGCGCTAGCTGTGGTCTCCATGGGGAGGAGACCTTCCAGACCAGGAAAATCTGGCTGCTTGGGCTCAGGTGGCCCTGAGCAGGTTTCCTGCAGAGGGCGTGCCTGTGGGAGTCCACGCCTCGGGCGTGTGTGTGTTTGGCATTTTCTTCAGACTGATGTTCGTTAACCACTTGCCCGCTGTGCTTAGTGAGGGTAGAGTGGGGAGGTTTATGTTAATGTGAAGTGTGTAACTCTTTTTTAAAGTTTGATCTTTCAAAGTATTTTAAAATAGTGATCCATCACACTGACAGCCGCCGACTAGGTGCTCGTGGTCTGTGTGCTCGCTGGGTGGTGCTGATCCCGCGCTCCCGGGTGGTCACTCGGCGTGACCCCTCCATCAGAACGTCAGCGTCTTTGCTCCCGGACTTAGGGCAGGGAAGTGCTTCTGACTTTTTCTGTTGCTGTGTTCTCTTCTCAGACTTTTTGATAACTTCCCAAATAATTTCTTAGGGGCACTCAGTAAGCCTTAACTTTGGGATAATGAAATAAATGAGCTGTTTCAATAAACAGCCCGCCTCGAGGAGATGGCAGTGACCACGATGTGGCCTAACGCTCACTGCACAGGAGCTGGCACTGAACAGGGTGTCCCTGGACCCTTGAGGCTGCCCCTCTGCTCACAGTATAGCCGGTGGGCTGGTTCTGGGGCCTTGGTTTCCACATGTCAGGTGGGCCCTGTCAGGGCTGTGGGCACAGGCAGCCAAGGCCACAACACGTGTCCGGTTGTGTGTGGGGGCTGCTGGCACCCATTAGGGGAGGGGCTGGGCCTGCCTGGGGTCACCCCCTGGTGGGTGGCCCAGGCCCTGGGTGGCTTTCCTAGGGGAGGGGCTGCCCTAAGGTGTTCCCAGCAGAACAGGTGCCCACCTCCCTTGCCTCTCTTCCTTTCAGTCTGGGAGCCTTCCTGCACAGTGCAGCTAACAGCCAGACCCATCCTGGCCCAGGCGGGCCCTGTGCCCCCCAGGGGGTGGCATTCTAAAGAGGTGGCCCCAAGGGATGGTGTGGAAGTGTCAGCATGCACAGTGCACAGGGTCATGACGCCTGGGCCTCAGCTTCCCACCTGTCACCTGGGCCCCACCTGTCTTGGACCTTCCATGGTGCACCTGACTCCTGACCCGGTAAAAGGGCCTCAAGTCAGTGTCAGAGTTTGGGCATCTGCCTTCAGACCTCCTGGCTGCCTGCAGGTTCAGTGCCAGCACGTGGAGGCCTCGCAGCAGGACCTGTCTGTCTGTCTGTCCCTGGGGTGCCTGTGGCCTGGGTAGGCAGGGATTCCAGACAAGCCACGAGTGTGCATGGCCCCTGCGGGGATGGGGACAGACCCGTCAGGGGAGGTCAGCCACCCTCAGTGTTTGTGTGCCCCAGGGGCCGCCACTGAGAAGACAGCCTGGAGCCACTGCCCGGTGTGGACGTGCCATGTGCACTGTTGACCTAAAACTGTAAAACAGCCAGTCATTTTAACAGCAAAATGGGTTTATTCAGCTATAGCAAAGAACTGCAAGTTGGGACATGCAATCTCTGGCGAACCACAGGCAAGTTCAGAGAACAAAGAGGAGGGACGTTCTTTTATGAGGAGAAGGGGAGGTTGGGAGGGGCTGTTATAAAGGGTTCATTGGGGAAACTGGGAATTCAGAGTGTAGTGGCTTTTCATTGGCTGAGCGTGACATTCTCTCGTCGTCTGGGCTGTTGCCGGGCGAGGAGACATTCCTCCTCCTGCTGAGGAGTAAAGTAGTAACCTTCTTCATGTTGGAGATGCAAGGGTACATTCTCCTCCTGTTGGGACTCCAGTTGGCATCGAGTGGTAGGGCGTAAGACTCCTGACTCCATTCTAAATGAGGTTTCTTTTTATTAATTTTCACAGGACTCCAGGTGTGGACATGAGGTGTAGACCTGGGGTGTGGGTTCTGGGTCCAGTTTCTGGACCTGGCTAATCCTGAACAGTTGCAGGGGTCTTTTGTCTCAGCCCATGGCTCCTGGTGGGCGTGAGCGATGGGGCTCACCCGTGCCTAGCTCTGCAGTTGCAGTCTTCATCCTCGTGTGATCGCTGGTGTCATGAGCCCACTTTATGGATAAGCAAACTGAGGACAGCTGGCTCAGGGCCTGTCATGCAGAGCAGGCCCAGGGTTCAGGACTTTATCGGTGACCTGATTCTGGGAGGCAGGGATTTGAGGAGGACTGGGAGGGAAGGAGCCGGGTGGGCTAGCCCCGGGGGAGAGTTCAGGTGAGTCAGCCCTTCCTCCTCAGGAGTGGAGAGAGGCTGGCCTCTGCTGCCTGAGCCTCCAGGGCGCGCCCCATGCCCGGCAGTGGAGGGAGGGGACAGCCTTGGCGACAGACCCGTGGTGAGCTGGCCATGTTTACTGTCCTCGCTGTGCCTTCACCAGCGTGGAGTGTTACCAGTTTAATGCGTTTCAGGTTTGGTTAATTTGTCAGGTGAAAATCATCGGCATCGTGATTTGAGCTTACCTTTCATGGTGGCCAGTGAGGTGGGGCATCCTTCTCCGCAGGGCTCCGCGTGCTGCTTCTGGGAGGTGCCCTTGGTGTGTATTTCATGGAGGAAGGGTAGAAACACTTTGCCATGTGTGCTGTGTACATGCTTTTCATAGTTGGCACTTCAAAGTTTGCTCTCATGATAAGGAGCACTGTCACAATCCGTCAGTGTCCTCTCCGGTTTCCTTTCCATTTTTTTGTTTGTTTAGAAAGTCACTTGTGCAACATGAGAACAAACACGCCCTCACGCTCTGATTTTGATGGCTTTGTCTTTTACACCTGACTCTTTAGACTGCTTGCACTTTATTTCTGTTTCGTTCTAAAGTGAAGAGCAAACTTTATATTTTCAAAACACTTGCAGAGGTCTTTCTGGGCTTCAGGCTCTGTTCCCGGGGCTGTGGGACTGGGGCATCTGTGGCAGGCAGTGTCCTGTCCGGGGCCTTGGGGACGTGGTGGCCTGCAGGGAGTCGTGCTTATCCCGGGCCAACGCCTGAGGGTGAGGGAAGACTGTCCCCCTGAACAGTGAGGAGACTCTGGGGCTAGGAAGACACCTAACCTCTCGTGCCTCTTTCCTTATTGTACAGCAGGGCTAATGATAATTGTCCCAATTATTGCAGGACTGTTGCAAAAAAAATACATTTAGGGTTACTGATGCTGCCAGATGTAGAGTGAGCACTCAGCCAGCCTTAGTGACGATGGAAAGGTGTCACTCTCACAGGGCCAGCTTCTTTTCTTTTTCTTTTTTTATTGAGATAAAATTCACATCACATAAAATTAACCTTGTTAAAGTGAACAATTCAGTGGCATTTAATACAGTCACAGTGTTGTGCAACCATCACCTCCATCTAGTTCCAGAACATTTTCATCCCAGGCGGAAGTGCGCTGAGCAGTCATTCCCCATTCTCCCATCCCTCCACCCTCCCATGGCACCCGTTGCTCTGTCTCTCTGCATGTACCTGTTATGGGCATGATCATATAAGTGGACTCGTAATATGCGACCTTTTACGTCTGGTCCCTTCCACTTAGCATGATGGTTTTGAGGTCCGTCATGTCGTCGTGTGTATCGAGTGCTCCATTCCTTTTTAAGGCTGAATACTACTCCATTGTGTGGTGGCACCGCAGTTTGCTTATCCATTCATCAGTTGACAGACATCTGAGTTACTTCCATCTTTTGGTGACTGTGACTGAAGCCGCTGTGACATTTGCGTACAAGGATTTATTTGAGAAGGTGTTCTCAGCTCTTTTGGGTCTATCCCTAGGAGCAGAATTGCAGGGTCATGTAGTAATTCTACTGTTTAACATAGACACTGCACCATTTTGCATACCTACCAGTGATGTAAGAGAGCTCTGGTTTCTTTACATCCTCGTCAGCACTGGCTAGTTTCCTATTTTTTTTTCTTTTTTAAGTTGTAGTCATCTTAGTGAGTGTGGGGGGATATATCATGGTTTTGATTTGCATTTCAGTGGCATCCAGGTGGCCAAGGATGTTGAGCATCTTTTCATATGCTTGTTGGCCATTTGTGTATCTTCTTTGGAGAAATATTTATTCAGATCCTTTGACCATTTTTAACTGATTTGTCTTTTCGTTGTTGGGTTGTAAAGTTCTTTATGCATTCTGAGTGATAGACCCTTATCAGGTATATGATTGTAAATATTTTCTCCCGTTCTTGATGATGTCCTTTAATGCAGAAAACTTTCAAATTTTGATGACGTTCAGTTTACCTATTTTTCCTCTTGTTGCTTGTATTTTTGGTGTCATACTTAGGAATCCATGATCAAATCCAAAGTCATGAAGATTCACCCCTGTGTTTCCTTCTTAGAGTGTTACAGTTTTAGCCCTTATCTTTAGGTTGTTAATGCATTTTCAGTAAATTTTTTGTATATGGTGTGAGGTAGGGGTTTGGCTTCACCCTTCTGATATCCAGTTGTCCCAGCACTGTGGTCAGGCCCCTGGGGAAGGTGACTTGCAGCTGTCCCCACCATGGGGTCCAAAGGGGCCCTGCCCATGGCTGCAAACTGCCTATAGTGAATTGAGGGGGGTGGCCTGGCTCTGAGACCCATGCCCCCAGCCTCCCTGGGCTCTGTGGTGACAGGGCAATGATGGCCCACATGGAAGCAAGCTCGAAGGATGGCCAGTTCCCTCTGCCCCTCCTGGTCACACCTGGTGAGGCCTTCCTTGACCCTATGTCCCTTTTCGAGTCTCCGTCTCATCCCCGTGGCCACTGTCCCCGCGCACACACTGCCCCGGCTGTGCTCACGCTGCCCGGCCCTTCTTCCTGAAAGGTGAGCAGGAGGTGCTGCAGAGCCCTGCAGGGGAAGCAGCGGAGCAGTTGCTGACTGCTGATGATGTCTGTGTCTCCTGTTTCAGCTGTGTTGGCGTGGAAGAGGAGGAGGCCCCAGACATCGACATATACCACTGCCCAAACTGCGAGAAAACCCACGGGAAGTCCACCCGTAAGTATGGTCCAACACTGCTGCTCCTTGGATCTGGCCGGGGGGCAGGGTCTCCGCTTGGCCTTGACTCCAACACTGACCTGGCCCCAGCTTGCTGGAGTGAACCACCCATGCAGCCGGGGCACCCTGGTGCCTGGGTACCACCTCTCGCCTTACTTACTGTCCCTTATGGCCTTGCTGGGCCCACTGTGACTCTTCCTGATTGTCTCCTGCCTGTGGGTGCAGCTGGGGCCGCTCATGGCCCTGTGCAGAGAGCCCAGCTGACTTTAAAGGCCTGAACAGGGGCCGCAAACTCCATCTGCAGTGATCAGGCAGCCTGAGATAGGGAACTGGCTGGCCCAGCCCAGCCCTGCCCAGCCGGCCACCTCTAAGCAGGGCTCCGAGAATGTGCACTGCTGGCGATCTGCTCTCCTTCCCTGTTGTGGTGGCCCCTGCAGGGAATCTCAGCTGATTCCCTTTCTCAAACTTCCATTTGTGCACCATGAAGACCCCCTTCCTTCTGGTCCTCTGGGGTTGATGGAGCCTGTGGGGCTTCTCAAAGCACAGGTTCAGCCAAGGTGTCTCCAAGGGGCCTCACGTCATGGCTGGGAGGCAAGTTCCAGAGCTGAGTCTATATGAGGGAAGTGCCGTGGTCTGCAGACGCTGGACCCCTCCAGCCCTTATGGGCAAGTCCTGTGGATCCAGAGCGTGTAGGGAGGAGCCTGGCCCAGAGTGGAGGCCCACTCCCAGCGCCTCTGTGGGTCAGGGGTTGAGGCTGGCCAAGGGCGCCTTGGGGACTGCAGCCCAGCCCCTTAGGAAGCTGGGTGAAGCGGGGTCTCTCTTTGTGCCTAGCCTGCACCCCATCATCACTGAGTGACCACTGGCGCGGTATTCATTTCAGCTCTTGTGCCCTGCCCTCCAGCACATTGTGGTCTTGTGGGGAAATGCCGACAAGTGCATGAGACGGGGGAGAAGAGGAGACCTGATGGCTTCTGAACTTCCCAGACACGAAAGTTCTTAAGTTCCTAACTTAACCACATACCCCCGGGCGTTGGCAGGTGTTCACAACACATCTGCCCTACATGACCCGACAGTTCTGATAACTGCCTTACAGCAGGTGCAGGAGGAAGACTGTCACCCTGTGGCTTAACCAGCATCTCTGGCACCTCGCGAGCTTCCAGGAAAGCTCAGGGCCTGGGAGATAGGAGCAGGGTCGGACCCGGGGGCTGCACCTGCGGGCCCTGGGGCAGATCAGGGTTGGAGCCAGCAGACTCCCGTCCTTCAAGCAGGGCCGAGTGCCCTGGGGAGGCACTGCCCGGGGGGGTGCTCGGGGAGGGCGGGGGGCAGAGCTGCCCCTGTTCTAGACCAGCAGCAGCGTGGACAGCAGCCCGGCGGGACCTGGCAGCCCTTCCCTGGCTGTGTGTGTGCACACACGTGCGCGCATACGTGCCTCACAAATTCTGTGAATCAGACGTTTCCTGCCGTTATGGAGCCCGCCAGGGACAAAGGCACAGATTCTAGCACCTTCCGCCAGTGGGTGCTCTCAGATTGCCCGTCACCATTCATCTCACACGTGTTTGTGCCCTGACGGAGCCTGTCTGTGAAACACTGGTTGGTTTTTGCCACGTCGACTTTGGTCACACCTTCCAGAGTGAGGCCCTTGGATGCCCCTGTGCGCCTGGGGGACACTCGAGCATGTGGGCCTGCCTCCCTTCCTGGCCCTGGCCTTGAGAGGGGGTTGTGGTGAACACAGCAAGGCGAAGACAGGAGGGAGAGGACCAGGATGGGATGGGGGCAGGGTCCCAGAACGAGCTGAACCGAGGCCACATCCCCCAGATTTGCCCTGTCTTCATGAGATGGCAGGGTTCTCTCCCCCTGCTGTCGCCACCTGTCGCTTGGACTGATTTTGGCCTGTGACCCGCGGGCCCACAGGTTTACCCAATTCACAGAGATTTGAGGTGGGAACTTGACAAGGTATCCTCATTGACACGAAGGCGCATGGGAGGCAGGTGACATGGCCCTTAAAGTGGTTCTGAGTGCTAGCGTTGCCTCCTGTTAGCTCTGGGCCTGCTCTAGACGTTACTTCCCTCACTCACTTCTTACTGTCTCACCCCGTGGGGTGAGGTGAGCCACGCTCAGAGGCTGGCAGGGCCCTGGTACTAAATGCCTTAGGCACACCTGTTGCCCCCGTGCTCCAGGGGGCCCACCGAGCCCCCACCAGCCTTCCTGATGGGCAGCCAACTTCAGGGCGCCTTGTCAGAGGGTGTTTTGGGGTACCACAGGCAGGACAAGGGTCAGCCTCTGGGCTCTGGGGGGGTCATGGGCCCGGGGAGGGAAGGAACCCACCAGCCAGGGCTGCAAGGGGTTCGGAGGTAGCCCTGTGGAGCTTGCACCTTGCCTCACAGCTTCACCTCTGGCTGGTGCCCCAGCACACCTGCTCCCGTCACAGTGTCTGGTGTGTTCCAGCCTCTCCATGAGATGCTAGGAGCTGCCCAGCCCCGAGTGAGGGCCCAGAAGGCCCAAGCCGGCCCAGGGCAGGACTGCCCCTGGCCCCTGGTCAGCATGGCCTTCTCAGGCCCCGCTCTGGGCAGGCACATGGGGGTGCTGCTGGCTTGTCCTGCTGCCCGCTGCTCCC
Source organism: Vicugna pacos (assembly GCF_048564905.1). NCBI lineage: Eukaryota > Metazoa > Chordata > Mammalia > Artiodactyla > Camelidae > Vicugna > Vicugna pacos. The sequence goes on from NC_132990.1 coordinate 2,971,127, forward strand.
CTGCGTGTCTGCTGTCGCTCGGCCTCCTGCCCCTCCGAGACTCGGTTTCCCCAGGTGGCCTTCTGGCACCGGGCACTCCACACTGGGAGGGCTGCCTCCTTGGGCCTCTGTGTACCTTCCGAGGGGAGGGTAAGGCTGCAGCCTTGGTCTTGTCCCTAGAAGTGGGGCTGCCCTGAAGATCACCCTGCCTCTCGGGAAGGGGCGTGAGGCAGGTGCAGGAGCCAGGGAAGGCATCCTCAAGCCAGAGGGCTGTGCCAGATGAGCTAGTGCTGGAGGGAATAGCAGCTGGGGAGGATGCGGCCACCCCAACCCTGCTGACCTCCAAAGCACCTCCCTTCCCCTCCGCCCCTCCCTGCTCTGCACAGGGACTGCCTGTCTCTGTCAGCCTCCCCAGCTGGGTTGTGGCCTCTCCTGTCTGCTTTGTCACAGCTGCCAGAGTGCATCCTGGGCTTCCCTTTTCACCCCCTCCTCAAATCTCTGAATTCATTGGGCCCCCTTGTAAGTGGGACGCTCCACTACGAGCCAGGTTCACCTCCCACTGGGGGCAGTCAGGGACACTCCCTGCTTCGTGTGGACAGCCTGGATCCAAGAAACTAGACTCGCCAAGTTCCACTCCACCCCTCCGTGGACACACACAGCTCCCTCCGTTTCCTCGGGCCCTTCTTGGGATGGAGTGGGGCACCTTGTAAACTCTAAAGCTCTTTGCACACATGGTGCCCCAGGAGCACTTGTTCACAGGGCTCGGTGCCCGTTCTGGACCAGCCGGCTCTTCCCTGCGGGCCCCACTGCGCCCCGCACAGAAGGATTCAGGCACGTGCAGCAGCGACAAAGGATGACGATGTTGAGGCTGTTTCATCGAGGTTTCCCCTTCCTCCAGGGCCCTGCCTTGGCCATGGGCACCCCCTTCCCAACCAAGCCAGCTGGGCTCTTTACAAAGCACTTTAAGAAGCAGGGATGACCCCCAGGCCACCACCCCCGGCCTTGGTGACCTCTGTGCAGAGCTGAGCTGGTCAGCAAGTGCTTGCAAATTTACAGAAGAACATGCCTGAGATGGAGTAACAGGAGGGCAGTGGGGAGTTTTCCTCCTGGCATTGCGGGTCTCTGTTGGGTATCAAAGGACATGGGTTGGACTGAGGAACCAGTGTGGCACTGGGGAGACACCATCCATCCACAAATCTTCCTCAGTGCCCGCTCTGCGCTCAGGGGCCTGAGCTGGTGCAGTGGTGCCTGGCAGAGCTCTGTGGGGCAGGTGGAATACCAAGCGCTCATCTCACAAGGAGTCCAGGAGGCCAGGATTAGCATTAATAATGAGGCACAGAGATACCCAGTAACTTGCCTAGGGTCACACAGCTACAAGATAGCTGGCAAGAAAGATCTGGGCAGGTGACCCTGAGCCCTTTGGATCTGGATCTGGAAGTCCCAGCTCCGGCCCTCCCTTTGCAGGACCTTGCCAGATTTCCGTAATGTCCACCCACACCTTGGTCTTGGAGACCAGGCATGATTAAATATCCCCTGTTGTAGGAGACAGTCTCAAGGAGTTATGACTTGATGAGACAGGGAAGGGGTGGCAGTTTGGAACCGAGGTCAGCTCAGCCACCAGCCTTCCCCATCCTGCCTTAGGCAGGTCCTGCTCAGGGGTAGCCATCAGCTTGCTTCATCCCCACAACCGCCAAGACGCAGGAGGACTGCAGTCCCCTCCATGTTCTCATCCGTGAAGGACAGGCACCCTGACGGCACCGCCAGCTCTCCCTCGCGTCCAGTCTCATCTCTGCCCGAGGGTCAGCCTGTTTCAAACCCTGCCCAGCAGCCCCCAGCGATGGGTCCCCACACCTGGCCTGTCCTCACTCACCGAGTGGCCTGTGGCTGCCCTGAATGGGGGCGAGGGCATCAGGGAGATAGCTCCCCTCCCTCCGGGCTCTCACAGTCCAGTAGGGCTGTACGTTAGTGTGCGTGCGTGCTTGTATGCGTGTGCTAGTGTGCACCTGCCTGTCAGTCTGCGAGGGGCATGTGCATGTGCACGTGTGTGTACGTGTGTGTGCACATGTCACAGCCCGGTAGGGGAGGGTGCATGCCCAGCGCCCTGGGAGCCAGCGTGAGAACTGGGCAGCCTGAGGGGCGGGCAGGCAGTGGTGGGCACAGGCGATGGCGAAGAGGGGTGTGAGGAAGACGTGACTTGGGGGTGGGGAGGGCAGCCGGTGCAGCAGGGGGCTCTGGCCTGCCCTGCCTGTGAGCTGTGGGCCGTCAGGGCAGTGAAGGTCCCAGCTGGGAGGGACAGGGTTTGTGCTATTGGAGGGCCCGTCTGAGGGGAGGCCGGGCCGGAGGTGTCCTGAATAGCAAGCCTTGGTGGGACCTTCTCGGGAGATGCCTCTGATGAGTTCTCGGCAGACTGAGCGCTCAGTGGGGAGGGGTCCCAGGAGACCCCAGCTTTTGCGTACCATCAAGTGAACCGGCAGGTCGGGAGGTGTGGGGCGGGTGGGGGCCTTGACCTGAGGATGGGGAGGGTGGGACCTGACCACGTGACGGCGCAGGGCCAGGGAGCCCCGAGGACTCTGTCTCTGAGGAGGTCTGAGCCTTGTGGCGCTCATGGTGGCTGTCCTCCCAGCTGGGTCCGGGAGGCTTGGGGAGGACTGCGGGTGACGCGCTGCCTCCTGTGTCCCCCACAGTGAAGAAGAAGCGGACCTGGCACAAACACGGCCCAGGGCAGACGCCCGACGTGAAGCCCGTGCAGAACGGCAGCCAGCTCTTCATCAAGGAGCTGCGGAGTCGGACCTTTCCCAGGTGGGCAGGCGGCAGCCGTTCCCTCTCTGGCCTGCCCGCTCCCTCCTAGGCCGGGGCGTGCACCCCCACGGGGGCTCCAGGGCCCTGAGCTTCCCCCCAGGGGGGCAGCACAGTGGCCAAAACCCCACGTGCTCCCGGCACGGGGGCTGCCCTCTCCCTTCTCAGCGCCTCCGTGGACAGGTGTTGGCGACCCTCTTCCTCTGGGCTCTGGGCGCAGCCTGGGGAGGACAGGACCTACCATCCCCACCTGGTGTGGCCCTTCCCATGGAACCTTCCTAAAGGAGAGGCCACTGTCCCCATTTTATAGATAAGGAGTGGGTATCCAGCCTGACACCACCCTCTGGATGTGGCAGGTGCTGGTGTCAAACTGCTGTGGCTTTCCTCTGTGCCCATGGCCCCGGGGAGTCCCTAGGCCTTCCTAGAATGTCCCCCACCCACTGCACACCCTTGTCCTGCATGTGGGCTGAGGGCAGGATCAGGGCCGTTGGGAGCGGCTTCTGGTGAGAAAGGGGCACCTTGACCGCGCATCTGTGCAGTTGTAGAGACAGCTTCTCCGCACCACCCTTCGCCCTTCATGGCTGCAGGACAATTTTTATTTGACAGAGTCTTTACTTCTTCACTTTTGAAGGGTAATTTGATGGACACAGAATTCTAAGTTGGTGGGGTTTTCTTTTAACGCTTTAAATGTCTCACCCCATTCTCTACTTGAGTGCATGGTTTCTGATGAGAAACTCAGCGCAACTCTTATCCTTGCTCCTCTGTGGGTAAGGTATTTTTCCCTCTGGCTTCTTTCTCTTTTATTTCCTTTCCCCCATCTTTATTGAGATATAATTCAGATACCATACTATCCATCTATTTAAAGGGTACAATTCAGTGTATTCACAGATCTATGCACCACCAGCAGTTAGTTTTAGAACATTTTCATCACCTCCAAAAGAAACCCCATCCCTCTCCCTTCTCTTCCCGGGCCTACTGCTAATCTGCTTTCTGTCACTGTAGATTTGCCTATTTTGAACATTTCATCTAAGTGGAATCATATAATATGTGGCCCTTTTGTGACTGGCTTATTTCACTTAGAATAAAGCCCTCAAGGTTCATCTCTGGTGTAGCAAATCTCAATGCTTTGCTCCTTTTTATGGCTGAATAATATTCCATTGTATGGATAGACCATCAGCTGATAGACATTTGGATTATTTCTGGGTTTTGGCTACTGTGAAGAATTCTACTATAAATGTTCTTGTAAAATGTTTTGTTTGGATGTATATTTTCATTTTTAGGAGTTACTCAATTTCATTGAGCAATTGCCAGACTTGTTTCTAAAGTGGGTGTACTACTTTCCTTCCTCGCCAGCAGCCTCCACGTCCTCACCAGAACTTGTTATTATCCGACTATCTGATGGTTTGATTTCAACCATCCTTGTAGGTATGAAGTTGCCTCTCACTGTGGTTTTAATCTGAATTTCCCTGATGACTAGTGATGTTGAGCACCTTTTCATGTCCTTATTGGCCATTTGTCCTTTGCCCATTAAAAGTTTTTTCTTATCTTTTTAGTATTGAGTTTTTTATATATTTTAGATATAAGTCCCTTATCCAAGATATGATTTGCAAATACTTTCTTTTGTTTTGTGGGTTGTCTTTTCACTTCGTTGGTGTCCTCTGAAGTGTAAAAGGTTTTAATTTTGATGAAGTCTAATTTATTTGTTTTTTTTCTTCCATTTCTTGTGCTTTTATTGTCTAATGTAAGAAACCATTGCCAAGGTTAAGGCCACAGTTTATGCCCATGTCTAAAAGTTTTAGCTCTTAGATTTAGATCTTTAACCCATTTTCAGTTAATTTTTCTTTATGGTGTGAGGTAAGGCTCCAACTTCTTTTTTTTTGTATGTGGATATCCAGTTGTCCCAGCACCATTTATTGAAATGACTGTTCTTTTGCCATTGAATTATCTTGGCTCTCTTGATGAAAAGCAATTGACCATAGATGTTTCAGTTTATTTCTGGACATAGTTCTGTTCCACTGATCCATATGTCTCTCTTTATGCCAGTACCACACAGTCTTGATTACTGTAGCTTTGTGAATTTTGAAACTAGGATGTGTCCTTCAGATTTGTTCTTTTTAAAGTCTGTTTTGGTCATCTGAGTGCCTTGCATTTATTTCAGCATTTCAAGTTCAGTATGTCAAGTTTCTGCAAAGTAATCCCCTGGGATTGTGGTAGGAATTCTGTGGAATCTGTAAATCAATTTTCCGTTACTCCTTGAATCCCACTCCTTTCTTCTAGATTTGTTTTCCTTTTTGTTGAATTATATCCTCTAGTGGTACTTTCAGAAAAGGCCTATAAAAATATTCTCTATGTCTGAAAATGTTTTAATTTCGTTCTTATTCTTGCATGATTCTAATTTTCTAAAATGGACCTAAAATTCTAGGGTAAAAGTTACTTTCCTCGGATTTTCTGGAAATATTTCTTTGCTGTCTTTTAACATCTCGTGTTATTGATGGGATTTCTGTTGTCATTTTAGTTGCTAGAGTTTTTATTCTGTTTGGTTTCATTTTTGGTAAATAATCTGTTTTTTGATCTGAAAGCTTTTGAGCGTGTCTTTTCATTTTTTAAAGTTGAAGTATAGTTGATTTACAATGTTATGTTAGTTTCTGGTATACAGCATATTGATTGAGTTAATAAACATATACATATTTCCTTTTTCATTCTTTATCATTATAAGTTATTGCAAGATATTGAATACAGTTCCCTGTGCTATACAGTAGACACTTGTTATTTATCTATTTTATCTATAGTAGTATTTATCTGCAAATCCCAAACCCCTAATTTATATGTTGCCCCCTTCCCCTCCAGTAACCATAAGTTTGTTTTCTGTCTGTGAGTCTGTTTCTGCTTTGTAAATAAGTTCTTTTAGATTCTACATGTGAATGATATCATATGATATTTATCTTTCTCTTTCTGACTTACTTCACTTAGTAATGATAATCTTTAGTTCTATCTGTGTTGCTGCAAATGACATTATTTCATTCTTTTTAATGGCTGAGTAGTATTCCATTGTGTGTGTGTGTGTGTGTGTGTGTGTGTGTGTGTGTGTGTGTGTGTGTGTATACACCACATCTTCTTTATCCATTCATCCTTCAGTGGACATTTAGGTTGCTTCCATTCTTGGCTATTGTAAATAGTGCTGCTATGAACATTGCGGGGCAGATGTCTTTTCCTATTAGAGTTTCCTCTGGGTATATGCCCAAGAGTGGAATTGCTGGATCATATGGTAAGTCTGTTTTCAGTTTTTTAAGGAATCTCCATACAGTTTTCCATAGTGGCTGCACCAAACTACATTCCCCCCAACAGTGTAGGAGGGTTCCATTTTCTCCACAGCCTCTCCAGCATTTATCCTTTGTGGACTTTTTAATGATGGTCATTCTTACCAATATGAGGTGATTTTGTGGTTTCGATTTGCATTTCTCTGATAATTAGCAATACTGAGCATTTTTTCATGTGCCTATTGGCCATTAGTATGTCTTCATTGGAGAACTGTCTGTTTAGGTCTTCTGCCCATTTTTGATTGAGTTGTTTTTTTTTTGTTATTGAGTTGTATGAGCTGTTTGTATATTCTGGAAATTAAGCCTTTGTCAGTCTCATTGTTTGCAAATATTTTCTCTGAGTCCATAGCTTGTCTTTTTGTTTTGTTTACAGTTTCCTTTGCTGTGCGAAAGCTTATAAATTTAATTATGTCCCATTTATTAATTTTTGCTTTTTTTAATTGCCTGGTTAGACTGCCCTCGGAGAACATTGCTACAATTTATATCAGAGAATGTTTTGTCTATGTTCTATTCTAGGAGGTTTATGGTGTCTTGTCTTATGTTTAAGTCTTTAAGCCATTTTGAGTTTATTTTTGTGTATGCTGTGAGGGAGTGTTCTAACTTCACTGATTTATATGAGGCTGTTCAGTTTTCCCAACACCACTTGCCTAAGAGACTGTCTTTTCTCTATTGTATATTTTTACCTCCATTGTCAAAGATTAATTGACTGTAGGGGTGTGGGTTTATTTCTGAGCCCTGCATTCTGTTCCATTGTTCCATATGTCTGTTTTTGTGCCATTACCACATTGTTTTGATTACTGTAGCTCTGTAGTGTTTTCTGAAGTCTGGGAGAGTTATGCTTCCAGCTTCCTTAATTTTCTTCAGTAGTGCTTGGGCAATTCTGGGTCTTATGTGATTCCATATAAATTTTAAGATTATTTGTTCTAGTTCTGTGAAAAATGTCCTGGGTATTTTTATAGGGCTGGCATTAAGTTGGTAGATTTTTTGGGTAGTATAGCCATTTTAACAATATTAATTCTTTCAATCCAAGAGCATGGGATATCCCTCACTTTCTATAAGTCATATTTAATTTCCTTTATCAGTGTTTTATAGTGCTCAGCATATAAGTCTTTCACTTCCTTGGTCAGGTTTATCGTAAGTATTTTATTTTTTTGATGTGATTTTTAAAGGGATTAGTTTTTTACTTTCCCTTTCTGATATTTTATTATTAGTATAAAGAAATGCAACAGATTTCTGTATGTTAATCCTGCTACCTTGCTGAATTTGTTTATCAGCTCTAGTAGTTTTTGTGTGGTGTCTTCAGGGTTTTCTAGATATAATATCATGTCATCGGCATATAGCAAGCATTTTATCTCCTCTCTGACAATTTGAATCCCTTTTATTTCTTTTTCTTGTCTGATTGCTATGGCTAGGACTTCTAATACTATATTGAATAGAAGTGGTGAGAATAGGCATCCTTATCTTGTTCCAGATTTAACAGGAAGGCTTTTAGCTTTTCACTATTGAGTATTATGTTGGCAGTGGGTTTGTCGTAAATAGCTTTTATTATGTTGAGATATGTTTCCTTTATACCCACTTGTTAAGAGTTTTTATAATGAATGAATGTTGAATTTTATCAAGTGCTTTTTCTGCATCTATTGAGATGATCATGTGGTTTTTGTCCTATCTTTTGTTGATGTGGTGTATCACATTAATTTGTGTATGTTGAACAATCTTTGTGACCTTGGGTTGATACCAACTTGATTGTGGTATATGATCTTTCTTATGTGTTGTTGGATTTAATTTGCTAATATTTTGTTGAGAATTTTTGCATCTATGTTTATCAAAATGTTGGCCTGTCATTTTCATTTTTGGTAGAGTCTTTGTCTGGTTTCTATCAGGTTGTTAGTTGCCATAGAATGAGTTTGGGAGTTTTCTCTTCTCTTCAGTATTTTGGAAGATTTTGACAATAATTGGTATAAGTTCTTCTTTGTATGTTTGGTAGAATTCCCCAGTGAAGCCTTCTGGTCCTGCACTTTTGTTTGCAGGGAATTGTTTTATAATTAAAGATCCTATTTCACTTACAGTGATCAGTCTGTTCAGATGATCTATTTCTTCTTGATTCAGTTTTGGTGGGCTGTGTGTTTCTAGAAACTTGTCCATTTCTTCTAGGTTATCCAATTTATTGGCATTTAAGTGTTCATAATATCCTTTTATGGTTTTTTGTATTTCTGTGATATTGGTTGTCATTACTCCTCTTTCATTTCTTATTTTGTTTATTTGTATCCTCTCTCTTTCCTTCTTGCTGAGCCTGGCCAGAGGTTTGTTGATTTTGTTTATCTTTTCAAAATAAAACTAGAACTTGGTTTTATTGATTTTTATATTGTTTTAAAATCTCTATTTTATTTATTTCCTCTGTGATCTTTATTTTTTCCTTCCTTCTGCTGAGTTTAGTTTTGTTTCTTCTTTTTCTTATTCTTACAGGTGGTTGGTTATGTTGTTTATTTGAGATATTAAGCCTCTATTGCTATGAACTTCCTCTTAGCTTTTGCTGCATCCCATAGATTTTGTGTGGTTGTGCTTTCATTGTCATTTGTTTCAAGGTATTTTTTAATTTCCTCTTTGATTTCATCATTGACCCATTAGGTTTTTTTTTCAGTAACTTAAAAAAATTTTTAATAGCATTTTGTTTAGTCTCCATGCAATCATTTGTTTCTCATTCCTCTTTCTGTGGTTGATTTCTAGTTTCATGCCATTTTGGTCAGAAGAGATGCTTGGGATAATTTCTACCCTCTTAAATTTGCTGAGGCTTGTTTTGTGTCTGAGTTTCTGGTCTATCCTAGAGAATGTTTCATGTGCACTTGAAGAGAATGTATATTCTGTTTTTATTTTTGTTTTTGTTTTGTTTTTTTGGATGTAATGTCCTGAAAATATCAATTAAATCTGACTGTTCTATTGTGTCATTTAGGATTTCTGTTGCTTTATTGATTTTCTCTCTGGAAGATCTGTCTATTGATGTTAGTGGGGTATTAAAGTCTCCTGCTATTATTGTATTCCCATCAATTTCTCCCTTTGTATCTGTTAGCATTTGTTTTATGTATTTAGATGCTCCTATGCTAGGTGCATATATGTTAAGGAGTGTAACATCCTTTTCTTGTATTGGCCCTTTTGCCGTTATATAGTGTCCTTCTTTATCTTTCTTTGTGGCCTTTATTTTAAAGTCTATTTTGTGATATGAGTATTGCTACCCTTGCTTTCTTGTCATTTCCATTTGCATGAAATATCTTTTTCCATCTCCTCACTTTCAGTATTTGTGCATTCTTCTCCCTAAAGTGGGTTTTTGTAGGCAGCATTTTATAGGTTCTTGTTTTATTATATAATCTACCACTGTTTGTCCTTTGATTGGAGCATTTAGTCCATTGATGTGTAAGGTAGTTATTGACAGATATGTTTATCGCCATTTTTACCTTGTTTTCCAGTTGATTTTGTATTTATTTGTTCCTTTTTCTCTTTGTTTTTCCTTTTGTGGTTTGATGATTTTATTTCATGTCACACTTCGTTTATTTTCTTTTTGGTTTTTATGACTCTATTGTGTGTTTTTGATTTGTGAGTAGCCTGTTTTTCAAGTATGTTAACCCATTACTCTACTTGTTTTAGAGTGGTAATCATATAGGCTCATACACATTCTAAAAAAACAAAAAAGAAAAAATCTACATTTTCTTACTCCTCTCTCCACATTTTATGATTTTGATGTCTTCTTTTACTGCTTCATGTTTATTCATCTGCTGTTATAGTTATCATTGCATTTCCAAATGTGATCTTCTCTATTCTGTAGATTCTTGCTTCTTTTCTATTTAAAGAAGACCTTTCAATGTTTCTTTTAGAATAGGTTTAGTATTGCTGTATTCTTTTAATTTTTGCTTGCCTGAGAAATTCTTCCTCTCTCCTTTTATTCTAAATGATAGTCTTGCTGGGTAGAGTATCCTAAGTTGCAAGTTTTCTCTTTCAGGACTTTGAATATATCTTTCCATTCTCTTCTGGCCTGCAACATTTCTGTAGAAAAATCAGCTGATAGCCTTGTGGGGGGTTTCCTTGTAACTAACTGTCTTTCTTTTGCTGCCTTTAAAATCTTTTCTTAATTTTTAACTTTTACAATTTTAATTATAGTATGTCTTGGTATAGGTCTGTCTGGGTTCATCTTGTTTGGAACCCTGTGTGCTTTCTATACCTGGACATGTTTCCTTCTCTAGTTTTGGGAAGCCATAATTTCTTCAAACATGTTTTCAACCCCCATTTTTCTTTCTTCTCCTTCTGGGACCCACTGTATGCATAGATTGGCATGCTTTATATTAGGTCTGTATACCCGTAGGTCTCTTAAATTGCTTTCACTTTTTTTCATTTGTTTTTCTATTTGCTGTTCTGATTGAGTGGTTTCCACTATTGTATCTTCCAGATCACTTATTCGTTTTTCTACGTTATTTAGTCTGTGACTTATTGCCGTTAGCTTGGCTTTCATGTTGGCAGATGAGCTGATTTTAATTGGTTCCTCTTTCTAGTTTCTAGTTCCTTTTTTATAATCATCTGCATTTCTATTGATAGCCTTTCTTAATTTGTTCAGTATTTTTATTATTTTCTTTTTGAACTTGAGATCTGGTAGACTAGAGAGGTCTGTTTAATTGTCTTTCAGGGGATTTCTCTTGTTATTTTAACTGTGAGTCGTTTCTCTGCTTCTTCATTTTACTTAGATCTCTCTGACTCTGTGGATTTATGAGTAACGGTTATCTACTGTGGTCTTGAAGGGCTGCTTTTATGTGGGCGTGTCCCTGTGTAACCTGCGTGCTTCTAACATTTTTGTTATGAGGGCTGTTTTTAGTATGCACGGCTGCCACGTCTTTCCTCTGTGTGCACTGGCTGTTACCCCCTTGATAGGGGGTGTGACTGGTGTTGTGGTGACCAGAGCCTGCACTGGGGTTTGAAGGGGCCTCTTCTTTGCTTTGTGGTTGTCACAGCCCTGTCGGGGCGAGCTCTGCTCCTCAGCTGTTGGAGTAGGGGCCCCCAGATCCATTTCTGAGCTGCTGTGTGAGGCAGGGTGGGATTGGGCGGTGCTGCTGCTGGGACAGGAGCTGCTGGATACTCCTTCACAGGAGTTGTCATAGGGAAGTGCCCTCTGTGGTGCTGCCTGTCACCTACTGTGCGAGCTTACAACATACACAACATACACTCTTTTTGGTGCTGCCCTCAACCCCGCCTCAGTCATGGCAATGCAGACAGCCTGCCTCAGTGCCCCTCAGGCACTGTGCTCACAAAGTCACCAGGGCAGATCTGTTGAAGTCAGGCACCAAGACCTGCCATAGTCACCTGTAGTTGTGCGCTTGGATCCACCATGGACAACAGGGTCAGCCCAGCCCCCAGCCCTGCCTCCATGTGTGCATGGCCACCTGTAATGCAGACCTACCCCAGCCATGCACCAGCTTTCCGCTGGGATGTCCCACAGACACCAAGTCCACAGAGGCACCAGGGCTATGAATCTGCCAAAGATGCCCAGGACAGGGCTCAGCCCTCACCTTCATGCGACCCTTGGGAGTAGGCCCAGACCTCAGCTTCTCTTCTACTGGGGATAACCTGTCAGTGACTGTTCCCTGTCAGAGCTCCCAGAGGTGGAGCCACCCTAGCTGAGGGCAAACCGAGAAAGAGACCACTCTGGTGGGGTCCCACCCCTCCCCTCATTTCAGTGGGGCTTTTATGGCAGGACCACACCCTGTGAGCACACTGAGACAGATGCTACTATGGTGGGGTCCTGTCCCTCTGCTTGCAAGCAAGTGCTAACAGTGGGGCTTTTTATGGCAGCCCCAGGCTCCCTTGCACACACTCCCAGTTTCAGCCCACACCCCACTCTAGCTCCTTCAGGCTGTCTCTGCAAAGCCAACCCCAGGTCTGTCGTTTAATGCCCAGCTTCAGTGCCCAGCCCCAACACACAGCAGCTCGAGTGCTGGGCTGGGGAGCTGCACGGTGGCCTGCACCCTTGGCCCCAGTTTCTCTCTGTTCTGGTCAGTGACGTGGCTGCAGTGGTCTCCTCTGAGCCCCTGAAGCTCCCTTTCTGTCCCAACTAATCTCCCCGCTGATGAAGGGTCTTCCCAGGGCGAGGGAACTCTTCCTCTTTACCGCTTCCTCCTGGGTGCGCAGGTACTGGTCCTGCTTCTTCTTTTTCCGTTTTTTTTAAATCTTACCTGGTTACAAGGAGTTTTTTTATTTTTTTTGTAGCTTTGCTAGTGTAAGTTCTTCTGCCAGAGTTCAGTAGGTTTTCTGTGAGAATTATTAGAATTACTCCACAAGTAGATGTATTTTTGATGTTTTTGTGGGAGGAGGTGAGCCCCGCATCCTTTTATTCCACCATCTCGAAGCCCCACTGTCGCCTCACTTTTGATGTAGCACGGATATGCTGCAGTGCCTCTAACGTGCATTTCTTTTTATATATCCTGGTCAGGACTCAAGGAAGCTCTTTTAATTTGAGATGTCATATTTTATCTCAGTTCTGGAAAATGTTCTATTTTCTCTTTTAATAGCACTTCTTTCCCATTCTCTTATGTTATTTTTTAAATCAAAAACCCAATTTTTTTCAATCAGCTCCCATTTAATGAATCTACTGAGTTTTTAAAAAATTCAGTCATCGTATTATGGTTTTCAAAATGCATATTACTTTTCAGTGTTGCCTATTCTTTCCCCCTCCTGCTCTTTTCTTTGCCTTTTCCTCTCATTATCCCTTTGAATGTGTGTAATATATTTGTCTTAAAGCCCCCTTTTCAATCATCCTGTTATCCTCAGCTCTTGGGGTCTACTTTTCTTGGCAGATGAATCTGTAGGCTCTACCCCTGGGCAGTTCACCTCCTCTGTGAGGCGTGACCCTCAGAGGGCATCCTTTCCCAGGGCATACTGGCTGCCCCCAAAGGGTGGTTTTGTCTTTGCCTCTTGCTGGGTCCTCATGGGTTTCGCAGTTCCAGACCCAATGCATGGGTGTTGTGTGAATTTGGAACTCTCTTCAGTGAGATGAGAGCTTGGGATTCCAGTGTATCAAGGACGACCTTCTGCCTTTGGCTTCCACAGCTGTCTGCGCTGTTCCCAGTATTCCCAGCGCCTCTCACGTTCCTTCTCTTCCTCACCTTCTGGTTTATCCCTAACACTCTGTCACCATGGAGTCAAACCCAAGGATCACTCTCCAGGCCTCACCTTAACTGACCCTTGTCAAAATGTAGCAGTGGTGCGGCCCCTCCCTCCTTGCGTCCTGTCCTCCACGGAGACTGTGACTCCGTGTCTGCTGGCTCTCCTCTGTCTGCCCAGCCTCCTCCCCTGCTGACTGCTCTCCCTGAGGAACTCTGCTTTCGCTCCCCACCATCTGTTTCCCTGGCCTCATAGATTGTACCTTGGTCAGCCACTCCTCAGCTTCTTTCTCCAGCCACTAATCTCTCTGAGCTCCTGACCTGTCTGCCCAACTGGTGCATCCACTGGCCAGTCCCACCAAGTGTGTCCCTACTCAGCCCTGGCTCTGTCCCCACCCCCACTCCTGTCCCTCTTCCAGGCCTCAGTCAATGGCTCCTGGCCCTTGGTCACTCAGGCCAGTCCCTCAGCTATTCACCTGTGCCTCCCTCTGTTCTCCTCCCACCCCTGTATGGTCTTCCGAGTCTGCCATCTCCCTGGCACTGCCACCTTTCAGTCCAGGCACTGCGTGCTGAGCCTCCTCCTCCATGGTGGCCCTGCCTGCCCTGGCCCTGCTCCTGTCCACTGTCCATCTGCGTAGCAGCCAGATGAACCTCTGATTGTCACTGTCCTGCTCAAGCTGTCCAGTGGCTCCCAGTGCTCTTGGCATGAGGCGGCCTGACCCACCTCCTCACCTTGGGTGCTTGGCCCCGCCCTACCCCAGCCACCCAGGCTTCTTCTCATTCCTCACATTTGCCAAATCCTCCTCCCTCCAAGACCTTTGCTGGTACATTTCTTCTCAGAGCCCTGACCCCCATCACGCCTGCTCCCCCAGGCTTCTGCAGGCCCAGTCTGACGCTGTTTCCTGCTGTGTCCGCCACAGCATGCCCTCAGCTGTGGGCTAACGGCCTTGCACACTCATCTGATGAAAACCCCTCTCCAGCATCACCACAAGCCCAGCACAGTGTCCAGCACAAAGGGAAGCAGGAAGGCTGCTGACCACCAGCCCACCCCACCCGTGGGTTCTGTGCTCGGCTTGTCTAGAGGGTGGCTTCTCTCTGCAAAGGGGTTTGTGTCCATCTGCTGTGTCCTTAGGTCCTGGACCTGCCCCCATGTGGGGTCTGATCTCCGAGCACCCATGAGGAACGTTATTGGGTGGGGGGCAAGAGGCGAGCGGCAGGGCGGATGTTGCTCACACCTCTGGAGCCTCCCTCTTCTGTAGTAGGAGGGATGGATGTGTGTGCCCGTTCTCCACTCACCCCAGCCCTGGGCAGGTGCCTGGATCTCCCAGACCTCAAGGTTCCTGTCTGTGACAAGTGTGTGGGGCCCTGCCGTGTCTACCCCAGGGCTGCCTTGTGAGCCGTGAGCTTGGCACTGCGGCAGGCCCTCCTCCTGGGGCCGTGGCGGGTGTGTGGCCGGGGCTTGGGCTTCACGTCTCCAGCCCCGAGGCCCTGTCCAGACCTGTCGTAGGGGCTGGGACCTGGGCCCGACGTGACCTCGGACTTGTACCTCCCCGCAGTGCGGAAGACGTGGTGGCCCGCGTGCCGGGCAGCCAGCTCACGCTGGGCTACATGGAAGAGCACGGCTTCACCGAGCCCATCCTCGTCCCCAAGAAAGATGGGCTGGGCCTGGCGGTCCCAGCCCCCACCTTCTACGTCAGCGACGTCGAGAACTACGTGGGTGAGTGCCCTCCCCTTCGTGTGGGTTGTGGGTTTCTAGGGCCTGCTGATGCCAAGTCAGGAGTCCCTGAATACATCGCCTAGGCCCTGACTGTGTCCGGAGACACGTGAGCCAGTGTGACTCAGGGTCCCCGTGCTCCATTCCTAGTGCTTTTCTTAGAATGAGACCCCAAGGCCCACCAAATGATGGATGACCCAGGTTCCCTCCCTTTGCAGTTACTCTGCCTGCGAAATGAGGGATGTTGAGTGGTGGCCTTCATTTGGGCAACCGCAGATTTCATTTCTGTTGGGTGCTGACGAGAGGCGTGCCTGGGAGGGCCCCGCTGCGTGGGCCACTGCTCCTGTGGTTCGTGCTGTGTCCTCCTCAGCCTCTCCTGGGATCACCCAGGTGGCTGGCCTCCCTGTCTGCCCTGGACATGCCTCCCCATGGCCCCCGGACCACCTCCTTTTCTGGATCCCTCTGCGGTCTAGCTGAGGCTCTTGGCAGTCCTGTCTTGTGTCCCCTGGAAGCTCCCAGCACTGTGGACACCCTCTGTCAGGACACCTCGGGGCGGAGGGATGTGCTTGTGTGTGCTGGGGTGTCGTCTGGAACAGAGAGGTCAGCATCCCCCTGCAGTGACCTCGGCTCTGAGGCCCTCATGGTTGCCGGGGCTCGGGCTGTGCCCAGGGGTGCCTGGGTGGCCAGTGGGGGAGGAGGAAAGACCCTGAAAAGGCAAGTGCCCAGGCCAGCTCTGGCTGCACACCCGACAGGGGAGCACACAAATGCTGACATCCTCAGACAGGTGTTCCATCACTGAACTCCTGACCCACTGCATCCGTAAAGCCTTTGAGTGGGGAGGAGGTGATAGAGATTAAATGAGATCATCTGTACAAGCCATAGCGGAAGCCACTGGCATTCCAGAGAACTAGGCGCTCTCCTCTGGAGCCAAGGCTGAGGGTGGCCCCGAGGCCGACCAGCTTGTGGCAGGGAGCGAAAAGGGACTCACTTTTCTAGTCTGGCAGCTACCACCTCTGGAGCTGCTTCTGCCAGGTTGTGGCCCCTGTCATAACATCTAGCTAATGGCTAATGAGTGCCAGCAAGGTACCAGGCATCCTTCTCTTCCCTCAAGAGGAGCTAGTCAAACTATTCTCAGCTCTGCCTTCCAGGCCCCAGGCTCAGCCAGCGGCCAAGGACGGGGCCAGGTCTGCCCTGCCTCCCAGCCCTGCAGCTGTGTCTCTAGGAGTGGGGAGCAGCTTACCACATAGGGGAGGAGACAGTCCAGAGGTTTCAACTGTAAATGTCTTTCTTTCTTCTCTTAATTTTTCTGTATTATGCAACTTTCACACACATGCACAAAATGAGAGAAGTAACCAGGGAACCCCCATGCACCCAGGACTGGTCACAGAACTCACCAGCTTTTGCTATTTTCCTGTCTCCCCGACTCCCTCTTCCCCCAAGTATTTGAAACCAAATCTCTGGTACATATATCATTTCACCCATGCCAGCTCTGTAACACAGCGCTGACAGATGGCTTTTAAAATAATGTAATCAGTTCCATTCTGGTACTCTATGATGTGAAAAATAGTTTTTTTAAATCTAAGACCCACCTAAATTCTCCCCAGTTGCCTCAAAAACACCTTTTAAAAAAAAATTGAGTTATAGTCAGATTATCATGTTGTGTCAATTTCTGGCATATAGCACAATTTTCATCATACATGAATATACATATATTCATTTTCATATTCGTTTTTACCATAAGCTTTTACATTTGGCTGTTTGAATCCAAAAAAGATCCACACACTGCATTTGGGTTTTATGTCCCTTCAGTCTCTTTGCTTCTGTAACAGCCCCATCTCCCTTCCCGTTCCCTTGCTTTGTTGGAGAAATGGACTTGACCTAGAGGATCTTTCATATTTGGAATTTGGGAAAAATCTCACACTCAGGATTTGCCTGACAGTGTCCCTGTCAGCCAAACGACAGTGGTGTCGTTTACTGTGTTCCTCGGTCCCCAGTAGTTCCTGTGACAGGTGGTTAGAGGCTGGCTTGGATTTGCATTCAAGTTGTCGGCAGGACTCCTTCCCCGGGTAGAGGTGCTCCCAGTCACGTTATTTCAATGGTCAGGGTGGTCCAGCCTCATCTGTGCACAGAAAGCTCCAGCAGCCTTTCGGCTCATTGAGCAGCCAGTGAGGACTGTTGCAAAGGGCGAGTTTTCCAGTTCTGTCCTCTCTCCTCCTGTTGTGAGTCTTCTATAAAGAACGTTGCCTCATTAGTTACTTGGTCATCCAGAACTTTCTTTCTCTCACTAACAATTTTTTACCTTGAAATTTTCCTCATCAAATTATAGAAAATGTAGGATAAACATTTTTTCTTTTCTTTACCAATTTTCAGAATAATGCATTGGTGCTCTGGAAATGCAAGAGTATTTTTATTTAAACATTTTTTAAGTATAAGTATGTCCCATGCATTATTTGGGATATACTTACACTAAAAAACATCTTCATTGTTTATCTGAAATTTAAGTCTACTTGGGTCCTATATTTTTATTTGCTTCTCTGGCTTCGTTAGGTGAGGTTTGTGGCTGTGCCACCCCATGCACCGGGGGTCTCCGTGGTGGCCCATGGGAAGGAGCGGCCAGGGCAGGTTGGGAGGGGGGTGGGGTCAGATGTTAGAGCCGCAGCACTCCGCCCTCCCCTGGGCGGCCTTCCAAGGGTGAATGAGCATCCCCCGTGCGCATCCTGGCCCCTGACCTCAAGGGGTGGGAGCCGCGCCCTCTTCCCTGGGTGTGCTCACCCCGTCCCGCTGCCTCCTCAGGCCCAGAGCGGAGTGTGGATGTGACGGATGTCACCAAGCAGAAGGACTGCAAGATGAAGCTAAAGGAGTTTGTGGACTATTACTACAGCACCAACCGCAAGCGGGTCCTTAACCTCACCAACCTCGAGTTCTCTGACACCAGGTGAGTGGGGCCAGGGCAGGAAGGACAGAAACGGAACCAGTTTGGAACATGCTGCAGGTTTAAAGAGGAGGGCCTGTGACTCAGGCTGTTGAGGTCAAGGTGGCCTGGCCTGGGACTTGTGACAGTCTTGTCCGAATGCAGAGATGTGCCCAAGGTAGCAAGAACATGGAGACCCCCTTCTCATCTTGGCGGAATTGTGACCGCACAGGGGCTGCTGAGCTGGGTGTTCCTGATGCAGTGTGCTACCCAGGACAGTGGTATTTAATTGAATCAAAGGCGGCCTTTGCCTTTTCACATCTTCCCAGGAGATGACTTATCTGGTCTGACAGTGGCCTGGAATGGCAGGGAGCTGCAGGCACCCAGGCATCTGCTCGGGAGAGCAGCGGATTTTCCTTAGGTGACACCAGGAAGCACCTGGGCTGTGTGTGAGCAATTGTTTACTCCCAGGGCCCCATCGTGCCCAGTGGCACTAGCCTGGGCCCACCTGAAATTTCTCCTTCTGGTTCTTCAGGAAGGACGTTGTGTCTGGGGTAGATGGTTCTCAGGCCTTCTCCGTGCCCATCTTTGGGTGAAGAGAACAGTATTAGATGCCTGCCATGGCCACACCCAGCAGCTGGGCTCATTTCTCCCTCGGTGAACCTCAGTTTGCTCATCTGTAGGATGGGAGCAACGCCACGTAACCCAGGGTGGAGAAGTAGATGTGGGATGCCTGTCCCAGAGCCCCTCCCCTGCCCCGGGGGCGTGACAGACGTGGCGATGCTTCCCGTCACTGCTGACTGCTCTTCCTGTCCCTGTCTCCAGAATGTCCAGCTTCGTGGAGCCTCCTGACATCGTGAAGAAACTGTCCTGGGTGGAAAACTACTGGCCCGACGACGCGTTGCTGGCCAAGCCCAAGGTGACCAAGTACTGCCTGATCTGCGTGAAGGACAGCTACACCGACTTCCACATCGACTCCGGGGGCGCCTCCGCCTGGTACCACGTGCTCAAGGTGAGCGCTGCGCAGGCCTCTGCCCCCGCCTCCGCCCCGCCCCCGCGGGCCTCCGCCTCGCCCCCCGCCCCCGCGGGCCTCCCTCCCGCCCCCTCCCCGCCCCCCCGCCCCCGCGGGCCCCACGCGGCCTCAATGGCAGGGTTCCCTCCTGACCCGGCGCTGTCGGGCTGCGAGCCTGTCTGCGGTCCAGCGTAGAGTGGGGCAGGGACAGACTGTTTCTCCACAGAAGGGATGCAGATGCTGGACCCTCGGGAGGTGTGGGGCAGGCAGGGGAAGCACCTCAGGGCCAGAGCAGCCCACAGGTGCTGCCTTTTTCTAAAGCTTGAGGTTCATGAATCAGTTGGAGGCTGCCCACTGGAGTGGTGACCACTAGCTTGTGTCCAGGGAAGGGAGAGCAATGCTGGGAAGACTTCCTGGAAGAGGCGACATGGGAGCATGACCTACTGGGAGTATGAGGGGTGGGCTGGAGCAAGGCTGCAGTGACATCTGAGTGGCAAAGAGCTGGAACAAAGGAGACCGTAATTCTTGGGCTTACCATCCTGCCCCGGGTCTCCCCAGACCTGCTGGAGCCTGGCTAGGGTGGGCGGCTCAGCTTCTGATCCCAGCCCTGTGAGGCCCTGAGCAAGTCTTCCCCTTGTTTGCCCTGTGAGTGAGGGCCTCCCCATGTCCCTGGTCTAAGCACAGGGCTGAACTGGGACTGGCAGGGGCTCCATCTTTTCGTCTCCAACTGGGACTCACGCCACTTTCAAGAGCAGAGCCTTCCTGTAACTCATCAGACAGCAGAACACAGCATTGTTCCCCTTGGCACCCACGGCACCCACAGTGCTGTGGAGACATGGTGTGTGTTTGTGGAGTGGGGCAGTTGTCCTGAACCCGCTGGGGCTCCTGTACCTAGAACCTTCCTGACACGCAGACTTCTGACTGGAAAGCACCCATGGTCCCAGTGTTCCAAGGCAGGAATGGTGGGCCTGGACAGGATGGTTCTGAAGCCAGGACCCATCCCCAGGTCACAGTAGACTCTCGGCATCCCCAGGGCTGAGTGGGCTCTGCCCACCCCCAGCCTATGACAGGCTCTGCCAATGGCCTCTTGTTGGTAGGGGGAGAAGATCTTCTATCTCATCAAGCCAGCTTCGGCCAACATCTCCCTGTACGAGCGCTGGCAGTCTGCCTCCAACCACAGTGAGATGTTCTTTGCCGACCAGGTGGACAAATGTTATAAGTGCACCCTCAAGCAGGGTCAGACGCTCTTCATCCCCTCAGGTGAGTTCCCTGTCCCCGTGCTGCGTCCCCACCACTGAGGTCCACTGCCTTGCCCTGGGGCCAGGCCTGCTCTCTGATCACTTCTGGGGCCACTTTGGGGCCATGAGAGCCCACAGACTCCAGCCTGGCCATTCTCACGGAGGCCAGGCACATGGGATTGTATGCAGGCCCCAGGAGCCCGGCCCAGAGAGCCCAGCCACCCTGTCAGAGGCGGTATTTGCTCATCTCGACATTTCAAACATATGTAGACATGAGCAGGTGAATGCCCTTTAGAGGTGTCACGTTGGTTTATCCATAAGTATTTCACCAAATCTGTAAGATTTCCTTTTAAAAATAACGTCATTACAATACTGTCATCATACTTTAAAAATGAACAGTTCCTTCTTATCACCAAATAACCAAATAGCCAATGTTCAGATTTTCTGATTGTCTTAACGTAAGTCCTCACATTTCCATTTATTTATGTATGTTCCTCTGAGTCCCTCCTGATCAGCCCTCACCCCTGTTTCCTACAATCACAGTTACTTCCTGAAGTCTGGCTCAGGCTCCATCTCTGAGGGTGATGTTGAGACGAGCCCAGCTCTCCCGGGAGGTGTGGCAGCTCCGCCCTGTCTCTTTCTGCCCCTGCACGTGGAGACCAGGGATGCCAGGCCACCCGACCCTGGCGTGGGTCTGAGCAAGTCCCCTCAACTCCTGGGCCTTGGTTTCCCTGTCTGTACCGTGCAGGGCTGGATTGAACAGACTGGACCAGCTCGGACAGTCTCTTCTTCCGGGAGGGCCCACCCACTTATTACACGGAGGCAGGGGCCAGGGTACCTTCCAGAGGGCCCAGGTGGATGGGGCACGGAGGGCAGGTTGGCAGGAGCCCAAGCCCAAGCAGGCTGGAGTCAGGCCAGGTAGCTGCCGAGAGCCCGGCATGAGAGCTTTGAGGGGGCAGCCACATCCCTGTCTCCCCAGGCTGGATTTACGCCACACTCACGCCTGTGGACTGCCTGGCCTTCGCGGGACATTTCCTCCACAGCCTGAGCGTGGAGATGCAGATGAGGTAGGCCCAGGCCTGACGCCCTGGCCGGTGCGGTGATACCTCCCGTGAGTCCTGGCTGGGCCCAACCCATGGGTGGCCCTAGCCAGGCCTCTGTGTCAGGGGGAGCAAGGAGGAAACGGGCTGTGATCTTACCAGGGTCCCTGAGGTGCCTGGTCGCCTGACAGCCTCTGTGGCCCTTTGGCGGGTTTGGGGTGAGCTGAGAGGCCAAGGTGCCTTCTCCTTGGGCACTGACAGAGAGCTCTAGAAGCCACGGCCCATGAGGCTTACCCTCACGTGAAGTGTTCGTCCCGATGTGGTCCCCTGGTCCACCGCGCCACGCATGGCCCGGCAGGGAGGCCTGAGTGGGCATGGCCTGGTGTGGCCTCTGGCTGTGGCGTGGGTTCACCTTCCTTTAGCATTGTCTGCCCAGGGCTTAACGCACTGAATAGTTCTCTGCTGTGGCTTCCAGAGCATATGAAGTGGAAAGAAGGTTGAAACTGGGCAGCCTGACTCAGTTTCCTAACTTCGAAACTGCCTGCTGGTACATGGGGAAGCACCTGCTGGAGGCATTCAAAAGTACGTCCCCTGGTCCGCGTCTCAGCCTGCGGCTCTGGGTGGTTGGTTTGTGTGCGGAGCTCAGGGGTGCTGCGGAGTGGTAACGGTTCCAGGACCCTGGGGATAGTCCCCCCAGCTCCCGGGCCTCGGTTTCCTTGTCTGTGCGGTGTGGGGCTGGACAGGACTCCTGCCTGCAGGGCAGCCTGCTGTTTCAGAAAGAGTTCTGGCCGAGTGTTCCCAGACCTAGTGTGTGTTCGGCGTGATGCCCATGGCCTCATGTGGTCACTGACAGGGCTCAGTGGGGACATCTCGAGGCCTGGGGGTCTGCCTGCCCCTACCAGCCGAGGGACCCCTGCAGCATCCCTGCTGTACTAGGGGTGGGTGTGCATGGCAGGGCCCCTCGTGGAAGGCATGTGGGGAGGGGTGGGCTCCGCTGGGTCCCTGCCCTCTGCAGTCATGGCCCTCCATCCCAGGCCCTGCTGGGGTCATGCCTTTGGGATCAGCGCGTGGCTCTTGGTGGCCACCCTCTGCTCAGGTCTCCAGACTTCCTGCAGCCACGTGGGAGGAGTGTTTGCTTTCACGGAGAGCTTCCTTTTTCAGCAGCGCCTGCCCTTCCTGGAAGCTGCTCTATTGTGTTCTGATAAGAGCCGCAAGTGGAGGCCACCGTATCAGGACTTAGGCGCTTTGGCTCTAGTTTGAGATGAGAAAGCTGAAAATGGTCCTTAACCTGGGCTGCCCAGGTTTCATTGAAACTCATCCATCACTCTCTAAATTCGAACCCTGTGCCTCCACCCCAGCAGAGGGCGTGCCCTGCCTGGGGGGCTCCTTGCTGGGGAGGTGGGATGGGGGAGCCTCACCTTGGGACCTGGGGACAGCCTGGCCAGAGTGACTGCTGGCCAGCCGGCCCTTGCTGGGCTGCCCCCGCCCCTCTGCTTCAGGCCTTCCTCTTTGAAGGGGCTGACATCACAGCAGCCCCAGGGCTGAGGGGACCCAGGGAGTTGCCAGGCCGATAGATGGTCACCGGCTGGTATCAGAGCTCGAGGCTGCTCTGCCTCCGTAGTGAGCTCTTTGCCAGAAGAGGGGACGCTCTGTGCCTTCTGTGTGGGACTGGCTGTGGCTCCCGAGGGTGTGTTTGAGGTGGTGCTTGTCCTGGGTCACCCCAGTGGGGACTGGATCCTGCCTGGTGTCCCTCAGCTATTCAGGGTGCGATGTGAGAGTGGGAGTCAGGAGGAACCTGGGGATGCTTGCTTTGGGGTGTGACTGTGGCCGCTCGCTGATGCAGGCCAGGGACCAGGTGGGGGGGGGTTGGGCTACCTGCATGAGGGGCCTGGTGGGTGGACAGTGAGAAGGCCAGTCCTGCCCCTTGCAGGGTGTCTTGGATGGGTGTCTCCTAGGTTCCAAGAGGAACCGTTGGCAGTTGGGCAGGTGGCAGTGGGCAGAGGCCTCTGAAAGGTCCGGCCGTGAGTGTCTCCCACCACTGGGGCTTTAAGTGACCTGCAGGTAGCAGGTGAGGGTGGGCACCCTCCTGAGCAAACCCCTCCATCTTCCCCCAGGTTCTCACAAATCTGGGAAGCAGCTGCCCCCTCATTTAGTCCAAGGAGCTAAAATTCTCAATGGTGCTTTCAGATCATGGACGAAAAAGCAGGTAGGGAGGTGTGCTAGGTGTGACCCAGGGCAGAGGGGACGATGGCAGGTGGGGAGCTGTCCCCAGGGCGTGTTCTTCCTTCAGTGGGAACTAATTCATGTAAATCAGGTGGGCGCCATCTGCCTAGGTCAGACACCTGTTGGTGTGGGGGCGGATGCATCATCCAGGGGCCTGGCCTGAGGGGAGGGGGCTGAGTGACAGCGAGATTCAGTGGGAGGAAGGCAGGTGGTGGAGACAGTGCTGGGTGAACCCAAAAGGCCAGGGAGCACTCAGGCTAGTGGCTGGCTGGATGTTCGGGGCTCTGGACAGGAGAGCTAAGATATCCTCTCGGTCCTACCAGCTGGCCCAGGCACCAGCTCAGAAGCTGGTTTTGCTCTGTGCCCCTCTGTCCCCCGCCCACAGTAGCACTGCCCTGTGCCCCTCACGGCTCCCCTGAAGCAGCACTTCTGGGCCCCCTCATTAGCACCCACGCAGCAGCTGCTTCTCCTAATGGAGACTCCAGAGGAATGGCTTCCCACTTGCCTTGGCATCCTGCCTGGATTGTGGGTGCAGTGGGAAGCGCGGGGCCTGGTCAGCCCTGGGTGCCCTCTGGGGCAGTGTGCACTGCCTGGGGACTCCCTCCCAGGCAGGGGCAGGTCCCACCAGGCCTGCAGGCGGGGAACTCTGTGTACTTCGTGCTGCTCTCATGGGCGGGCTGGGACGGGTGTCAAGTCCCCTACCAGGGCCCTTCTTCGGCCACACGTCCCCTGGCCTCAAGGCCCGGAGCAGTGCAGAGTGGCCTCGTACCTCACAGCAGCTGCACGGCCGGGTGGAGCGGCCTCGTGCCCAGTAAGGAGGGATGGCCCCCATCCACTCCACAGCAGAGGCAGTGGCCTTGGGCACCCCTCCTCTCTGGGACTTATGCGTCCGCCTCAGAGTAGGGTCATGGCAGAGCCTTCCCGTCAGGGCAGTGTCTGGCCAGAGTGGGCTAACCCCTTCAGGACCCCATGCAGCCAGTCCATGCCTGTGCAGCCCAGCCCTTGTGCCTGTCTGGGTGGCAGTGGGGCTGGGAGTCCTGGGTGGGCAGGTGGGGGACAGTCTGGAGGGACAGAGGGCATGCATCAGAAACCACAGAGGCAAGCCTGCTTGGGGTCCCTGTGGGTGGGTGGATGGGTGGGCCTCAGTGCCCTGACCCAGTGGGAGACCTGCTGACCCTGTGTGTGGCCGCCCTGCAGGCTTTGGCAGAGCATGAGGACGAACTCCCAGAGCACTTCAAACCCTCACAGCTCATCAAAGACCTGGCCAAAGAGATCCGGCTCAGTGAGGTAGGGTTGACCCGGGGGGCCAGCTAGCCTCGGTCAAGGGAGATCTCTGCCTGTCTTCCCTCGTTCTCCCCAGGGCTGCCCACCAGGGACGGCCATGGCCGAGGCAGCCCTTCCCCCAGCCCCTGTGGGGTGGGGCCACCAGCAGGATGGGGGCCCGGACTCCTAGGCCCTGTGGCACACTCCCATCTCCTGGCTGAAGCATAGGGGATGGGAGACAGGGTGGGGACTCCCTGCAGCTCCCTGCGGGGGTGAGGGAGGATGCTGTGTGAGCCTGGACAGCCTGCAGCCTCCCCGTGCCTCAGGGTGGGACAGCAGGCCCCGCCAAGGAGGCAGAGGGGTCATGTGCTGACACAGACTGATGGCGCCCTGTTTCACAGATGGTGTGGGATGGGACAGATGTGAACGTGTCACATGGGTGGCGTAGGCGGCGTGACCATGTTCACAGGTGGTGGTGATGGATGTGAGCGTGTCCTACAGATGGTGCAGGAGAAATGTGAACGTGTGAACTGATCGTGTGGTTGGTTGCTCCTTTTCTGCTTGAGTGCCTCCCATGGCCTGGGGCTGCGACACCTGGCAGGAGGTGGCTGGTCACCTCTCCCTGTCCTTTTCCCAGAATGCCTCCAAGGCCTCCCGACCCGAAGTGACTGCGGCCGTCTCCTCAGACGAGGTCTGTTTTGGGGACCGGGAGAAGGAGGAGCCCCCGTCCCCTATTGAGGCCAGCCCTCCTCGGGCCTTTCTGGAGAAAGTGTCCAAAAAAAAGACTCCCAAAACCATGAAGATGCCCAAGCCGTCCAAAGTCCCCAAGCCCCCGAAGCCCCCCAAGGCCCCCAAGTCGCTGAAGCTCAAGGATGGGGGCAAGAAGAAAGGGAAGAAGGGCAGGGGGTCGGCCTCGCCCACCATCCCCAACCTGGACCTGCTGGAGGCCCACACCAAGGAGGCGCTCACCAAGATCGAGCCCCCCAAGAAGGGCAAGGTGGGTGGCTGCGCCCTCCCCGCCCAGGCCGGCGGGCCTGCGGGCACCTCCGGGCTCCCGGTCCGCGGGCACCTCCGGGCTCCCGGTCCGCGGGGGGTCCTGGGGCTGCGGGGTCTGTGTGCTGGAGACACAGGGCAGCTGGGGTGAGACCCTCCCAATGAAGGCAGTAGAGCCGGTGCTGGATCAGGGTTGCACCACTGAGGGTCACCTGGGGGAATGAGCTGCCTGAGTCTTCCCTCGGGCCCAGGCATTGACTGGGACCTGAAGGCGAGTGAGGCACCCAGTGGTGGGCAGTGTGGAGGCAGGAGAGGGGCTGGTGACGGGGCTGGTGATGGGGCCGGGTTGCCTTGAGGGCCTGAGCCCCTGCAGGCAGTTAGAGAGGCAGGCCTGGCCCTGAGAAGCCACCAGTGTGAGTGAAGGGTCTTAGGTGTGGGCTTTGGGGACCATGAGTCCCTGAGACCAGGCCACATGGAGTGACTTCCTGCAAATGGGAGCCATTATCCACTTCCCAGGAGTTTGGTGCCTAACAGAGCTAGTGTTGCAGGGGCGTAAGTGGGGCACAGTGGTTTTCCCTTCCCCAGGCTAGACGGTTTTCTCTTTCTCAAGAAGGTAGATGAATGAATGGATGGATGGGTGGAAGGACGGAGAGAAAGAGAAAGGAAGGGAGGGAGAGGAGAGGGGAGGGAGAGTGGGAGGATGAATGAGTGGGTGGATGGTGGGTGGATGGGTGGGTGGGTGGAGGAATGGATGGATAGATGGATGTGTGGATGAGTGGGTGGGTGGATGGATAGAAAGATGGTCAGATCCATGGGTGGGTGGTAGTGGGTGGATAGTTGGAGAGCTGGACGAGCAGACTGATGGAAGGTGAGCTGCTGCATGCAGGCCAGCAGGAGGCAGGCTCAGGAAGTGGCTCTCACTTCGCACGGTAGCCTGATGGGGCCCGGCTGCCCTCCCGTGTCCGCTACTAGATCATGGCTAGTATTTTCTAGGCCACAAAGAATGTCCTGAGTGTGCCCAACAAGGAGGTGGTCAGCACGCAGAACGATGTGGAGAGGTTGGAAATCCGAGAGCAAACCAAGAGCAAGTCGGAGGCTAAGTGGAAGTACAAGGTGAGGGGGCTGTGTGCAGATGCGCCCACCTCGCGAGTCCACCCTCGGGGAGGGCGGTGCGGGGGAACGCGGGCCTGGCAGTGTGAGCGGAGGTGGGCACCTGTTTGCTGTGACTGTGTGCTTGTGGGGTGTGTCAGGTGTGCCCACCTGTCCCCAGGTGGGCAGTGCTGAGGGTCTGGTTGTGCACGTGGCCTTCGTGGAGCCAGCTTCCGAGGGGTTGTCGTGAGCACATCCCGGCCTAGGACAATGGCTGGTGTGGCTTCCCCTGGTTCAAGCTCATACTCCCTGGAATGGGGCAGCATCCAAGGGCAGGTCCTATGGGCCTGGGGCTGCCATGGGCATGGGTGCCCAGGTGACATGGTCAGACAGAGGGAGGAGACTGGCTGGCCCTGCTGCCTCTCCCCACTGGCCGCCTCAGTGGGGCTCATGGACAGTCCTGGGTTTGCTTTTCAGAACAGCAAGCCCGACTCCCTACTGAAGATGGAGGAGGAACAGAAGTTGGAGAAGTCTCCTCTGTCAGGCAACAAGGACACCAAGTTCTCATTTTCTTTCTCCAACAAGAAGCTCCTAGGGTACGTGAGTGCTCGTGCCAGGAGGGGCTGGTTGCACGTGCCACGTGCCACACACACACGCTCTGAATGCCCCCGACCCTGGCATCACATGCACACACACGCATCCTCTGCTTGTATACACACACACACACACACACCCCCACCCTGGAGGGCTTCACAGATGAGCTCCCTCCTGAGCTGGCTGGTATCACCAGGCAGATCCCTTCCCTACCTCCTGAGCCAAAGCTCTGGTAGGTGGGGCAGGGGCGGTGGTGTGTGCCAGCAAGGAAGAGGAGAGTGTGATTGGGCGGACATTAGCCGAGTGGCTCTCCTGGGCTGGCACAGAGGATGTGATGGGAGTCAGGGTCCTGGCCTGGGAGCCCAGAGGCCAATGGGGAGGGGCTGGTATTAACCCAGTACTCAGTCCACCTAAAATTATGGCTGTGATGGAGGCCAAGGAGGAAGGATTTGTGGGCCCTGGGGTGCTGTGGAGTCCTCGTGTCCCCGAGGGAGGAGGAGATAGCACTAAGCTGAGAGATGGGGGCACCCGGCCTGGGAGGGCGTTTGTGTGCGAGCTGGCATGTCTGGGGTGCAGACTGCATGAGGGGTCTCCCCCATCTGCTGACCAGTGTGGTGGGCTGGCCTGATGGGAGGTAGGTGAGCCAGGCGCCCCGTGCCTGCTGATACCTCGGCCTTGGCCCCACACGCAGTTGTATGCTGAATCCAGAGGCCAGGGTGGGCACCCAGCAACCAGGAAGCTAACGTGTCGCGGTGGGACTGGGGCCACTCTTCCGCTGTACGCCCGGGTCTCCTCACCTGCAGGATGGGGGAAGGCCGTTTCAGGTGCTGGGGAGACGGAGCTGGCAGTACCTGGTGTGGGTGCAGGCCTGGCACGGGGGAGCGTGATTCCCAACAGCTCAAGGCGACGCGCAGACGGGGCGCGGGCCTGTCGCCCTGACTTCATGGCCTTGAGCATGTCCTCGATTTATCTGAAACTCAGCCACGAGGTCCGGGGGGCTTCTGCGCGACACTGACTCTCTGGCTGACCCTCTATGCTATGGGGCTTAGAAATGGAGGAGAGGAAGGCAGACATTCCTCGGTAACCATACTAACCTCGTGTGTGTGCGCGTGGGGAGTGTGTGTGTATGTGTGTGTGTGTTACAGACCTCATGCCCACGCCTGGCACAGCTCACGCCAGCCACCCCCTGCGTTTCCGTTGCTGGGAACCGGAGCTGTACGCG
Source organism: Vicugna pacos (assembly GCF_048564905.1). Lineage (NCBI taxonomy): Eukaryota > Metazoa > Chordata > Mammalia > Artiodactyla > Camelidae > Vicugna > Vicugna pacos. The sequence goes on from NC_132990.1 coordinate 2,999,651, forward strand.
TTGGGAATTGCAGAGGCCTCTGCCCCGCATGCTGTCCCCTTTGCTGAGTGTGCATTAGTGCCCTGAGCCGACGGGGAGGCAGCGGCTGTAGCGTTTGGGCTCCCCTCATTTGCAGGAGCCCTGTCTGACCCCAGGAGGAAGATGAGTTGCATGTGTGTATGACACTTTTTAGACCATCGTGTCTGCGCATCTGCCCTGAATTTATCTTTTCAGAATAGCCATGCAGAAAACCCAGGCCAGGGGGCACTGGCTTGTATCAGGCCCCAGGGCAGGGGGAAGGAGGGCTTTGCTCGCCCAGTGGCTGCAGTTGAGGGGTTAGTGAGGGGCACAACCTTAAACAGCCAGAGAAAGGGCCAGGCACTGGGGAGGGGGGCCAGGCGTGTACCCCGTGCGTTGTGCGCTGCCCTTACTGGGGTCGTGGCCCTGGAGGAGCCTGTGGGGTTGGGAAGGGTCCCAGCCGGCTCTCGGGCCTCCGAGGCCCGTGGTGGGGTGCCGGAGGCTCTGGGCAGGCTGTGCGATGCCCACTGACCAGCCCGCTTCTGCCACCCCAGCTCCAAGGCCCTCAAGCCACAGTCAAGCCCAGGGGTGTTCGGGGCCTTGCAGAACTTCAAGGAGGACAAGGCCCAGCCTGTGCGGGACGAGTATGAGTACGTGTCAGACGACGGGGAGCTCAAGATTGACGAGTTTCCCATCAGGAGGAAGAAAAATGCTCCGAAGAGGGACTTGTCCTGTGAGTTGGGGGGACGTGGGGTGGGGACAGGCCCAGCCTCGTAAGGGCGATCCCGGGCGTGTGGAGTGGGCATCGGGGGTGGCCAGACCTGGGCTCCCGCTCCTCCGAAGCCACCACTGACCCCCGTCTGCTCTGCTTTCAGTCTTACTGGACAAGAAGGAACCGCTGCCCACGCCCGTGACAAAGCCAAAGCTGGACTCGGCGCTCTGCAAGGTAAGCAGCTGCCTTCTGGGGCCCTGGTCACAGCAAGATGTCCACCCCTGTCTCTGGATGTCCTCAAAGCTATGGCTCGCGTGCCACTTGGTGGGACATTTCTGATTGAGCTTTCTGGGCGGGGTGCAGAAGGGGCCATGTTCCTGGGGAGGCTGACCGAGCCCCGGGCGTGGGGCTCTGAGCCCCAGGGCCCTGCACAGGAGGGGCAAAAGCAGATGTGGGGCTTGTGGAAGGTCTGTAGGTGTGTGTGAGTGGTGCGGCCTTGGGAGCCGCTCTCCCCAGTCAGACCTGCAGTGAGGGTAATGCATCTTCTTGATGCTCAAGGAAGGGGGTACGGGGGAAGTGGGGCCAGGCCTGCTGGCGGTTGGGTCTTGCGCTAAGGTGTGGGGGTTAAGTTAGATGCCCTCTAAGGCCATGTCCAACCCAGGATGCGGTGGCCATCTCTGAGGAGGCCAGGTTCCTCATCGGGGTCACATCCTGCCTGCAGAGCCCAGGATGTCCCTACAGAGCCACCCTCAGGCGCTGGCACACGCGCCTGCTCCCAGTCCACCCATGCCAACTCCTCTTGCATCTGTGTTCAGTACCGGGGTGCTTGCATAAGGTCCTGCGAACCAGGGTTCCTCTGGGAAGCAGTGCAGGTGGGGCCCCAAGATCCCAGCACAGAGCTCTGGCAGGTGCTCATTACAAGGACAGGCTCTTTAAAAACTTTAAAAAAAACCCTCCTTTTTCTCACTGAAGGGAAACAGTAGTCCCTATCCCCACCCCCAAGGCCCTCCCTGACCCGCTACTCTGTCCCCACAGCAGAGCGACGACTCCTCTGACGAGGGCTCGCTGCACATAGACACGGACACCAAGCCCGCCCGCAATGCCAAAGTAAAGAAGGACGGCGGGGGCTCGGCCGCAGGCATCCTGGACCTGCTGCAGGCCAGTGAGGAGGTCGGCGCGCTCGAGTACAACCCCAACAGGTAGGCCCGGTGCCCACGGGGCAGGGGGGCTTCCACGGAGGTGGGCCAGACGGAGCCCTGAGGATCCACGTCCCGGAGGCCAGGCGGCCAGGGTGCGACCCTTGCCTGGCAGTGGTGGTGTCGGGCGGCCCAGGAGGTGAGCAGAGGCTGGCAGTGCAGGCCCTGCGTGTTGCAGAGCTCCCGAGCCAGGGCACGGAGCTCTGAGGACAGACGCTCCTGGATGCTAGATGGGAAGGCAGCTGAGGAGCAGCTCCACGTGGGGGCCATGACGGAGGAGTCTGGGGGGGGTCACCATACCTGTGGGTCCCCGTGGGGATGCAGTGCCAGGCTGGGCACCTGGAAGGTGTTGGGGTTGCTCCAGGTGGGGACGCCTAGCTGTCTCTGTCTCCTCGCTTCCCAAATGCCACAAAAACAACAAGAAAAATTCCACTGTGTGCACCCAGTGTCAAGGTCAAGGGCATTTAATGGGCCTCTCTGGGACCCCATCCTGGCTTCCCTGTGACTAGGGAGATGACAGCTTCAGAGCTTGGGGGTGTGGAGCCCGCTCCCTGACTGAGGAGGGGCTGGTTTGGCCAGTTTCCCAGATCACTGCACCGACTGGGGCTGTGTGGGGACCAAGGCGCTGTCCTTGAGACCCGTGGGAGCCCAGGTGTGCGGCCTCAGGAGCCCACTCACTGCGGGTGTGCACGCTGCTCTTCCCTGGAGGCCCCGAGGCTCCAGGCAGTCCGGCAGGCCAGGGCGTGTGTCCGCGCAGCTCCGGCCGCCCTCCCTGCCTAGGCCTGCCCAGCTGCCATTCTTTGATTTGGAGAAACGGATTAATCCCTTTGGGGTTTTGCATTGGATGAAGGGCCAGGGCTTCTTTTTCTCCTGGTGGTCCCAGTTAAATTCTTTTAATCCCAGTTAACTTTTGTTTTTAAGCATCATGGCCTTTTTTTTTTTTTCACACTGAGTTTCCACGAGTTCCACAGACAGAAAACTGAGGGGTTGGGGCTGTTCCCCCTGCAGCCTCCCCATCTGGGGACCTAATCCTCTATGGTAGACGGTGGCTCCCCTTCCAGTCCTCGAGTCAACAGCAGATGCCTGCTGCACAGATGGGGAAACTGAGGCTCAGGCCACACTGCCAGGAAGCAGCAGAGACAGGACCAGCATCTCCATCTGCCTGATGACAGGACCCAAGAGCGGGGATCCTGGAAGGTTGACCGTGCTGGTCCGGCTGGGAGTGAACTGGCCTGGGGAAGGCAGGGCCCATATGGCCTTCTCAGTGCTCTCGGTTCCCTAGATCTGCCCTCTGCCTGTCCCCGTCTGCCTCTCAGTCCGTGTTTCCAGAATCGAGGTCCCCAAGGCTTCGTGAACCTGGGGAAGCCAGCGTGTGAGCCCCGCCTTGGATAGCGGGGCTCCGGGAGGCAAATGAGGGCTTGATTGAAAAGGGCTCTTGCTAAATTAAATGGTTGTATTTTCTTTCATAAATTGCCAGTTCTTGTGCAGTTTATGCTCACAGACAGCTGTAGACACCTTCTCTCATGGGAGTGGAGTATGACGTTTAAGTGGTGTCTGTTGATGTGCACACCTAAGCCCTTCTCTGCAGTGATGCCCTCTGGCCTTTGCTGTGGTGGGACCCTGACCTGAGGCCCCTTTGCCTGGACATGAGCCGCCTTTGCCCGGAGGGTGCTGGTGCCCGGGGCTGGCCCCTCACCTCTTTGGAAGTGCCCTTCTTCTAAGGGGAAGAACTGTAACTGGCTGGTACCTTAGTGACTGGTTGACACTCAGACCCTGGAGAGGTGCCCTAGATACGCCAGGTCCCCCACGAGGCCCAGGGAGAGGACCCCCGGGATGAGGGCAGATGGCGCTGGTGCCCGAACTCTGCATGGAGCTGGGATGCAGGCGCTGCGGCTGGGGTTCCTGACAACCTGAGCGCGGTCTGCCAGGAGGAGGGCATCCAGTTTGAGGACGCTCTGTAGGCATGCACGTGTGGCTCACACACGCCCGCACACGTGCACGTGTGCCTGCCGGGGCTGGGCCCCCTCGGCCGCCGCAGGCAGTTCCTTTCTCAAGTCTCCCATTTGGAGCGTAGGTCAGTGTTTGATGGTCCATTTGCTCTGTTTTAAGTATTCGCTGTTTGGGAAAAAAAAAGCAGCTGAAGAAAATGGAGGAAAATATGTTAATTTCTTGTGGATGGTTTGCTTAGTGTTTACCGCTGGGGGGAAAAGAGAGGATTTTGGTATGATAATTGGAGGATTAAGGTATTATTTTCCATGCGCACTGGTTAGACTTCGCTCCTTGATTCGCCAGCCCGTGTGGACAGACTGCAGCCCTGGGCTCCGAGGCCCCTCCCTCTCGGGTTGCAGCCAAGCTGGGCTGGGACCACGCGGTCCAGATGGCACAGGCAGGCGGCTGGTTTCCACGCTGGCTCCCAGGGGACCCTCGTGGTGGGTGTCCAGGCCTCCACCCTCCCATCCCTGCCAGAAGCCTGGTGCTTGTCCAGGCCATGAGACTGGGTGAGGGGGCCCGAGACCTTCAGGGCGGGCCAAGAAGGGCCTCATTCACCTCCTGGAGAGCCTGGTGCAGAGGGTGGATGGCCGGCTCTCAGCTCTTGCTGGCTTTCGTGCTGAGTCGGGGGTCTGGGCCTGCTCAGAGAGCATGAGAGGTGATGCTACAGCAATGATACAACCGGACGCCACGTGCTCCTGGCTGGGTCTGGGCGGCCCTTTGCCCTCATGGCGTGGGTCGGTGGGGGCTAGAGGGGTGCTGGGGCAGGTGGAAGATCTGATGGAGGGCTCCCAGCTCTCTGTGGCGGTCTGACCATATTTGATTTTCCCATTATTTGCGGCTTTGGAACCGTAATCCGTTCGCTTCCAGCAAAACCCTCAAACACTGCGGTCCAGTGCGTCCCAGGCAGGGCTAGGGGAAGTGGTATGCATGGAGGGCTGCCCAGAGAGGCGCCTGCCCGTCGCCTCCTCCTGGTTTGGGGCAGAGTCCCTGGCCTGGAGCCCAGCAGTACCCCTCACAGGATGGCTTTTGTCCAAACTTGCCTCACTGGGACTCCAGGACCACAGGGGACCACCCTCCGTGTCTGTGTTCCCAGGGGCCAGCTCCATCTCCCTGCACCCTCCAGCTGCAGTCTTGGGAACCTTGTTTCTGAGGAGGGACTCCTGATCCCTTCTTCTTTTAATGTCTTACTAAATGCGCTTCAGACGCTTTGAGAGCCGGGGCAGGAAGTGGGCAGCGTGGGAGTGGACAATGCAGAACCCCTGGGACCCGTGAGGAATGGCGCTCTGGGGTGCTGCCTCTGGGTTCTGGCAGCCCTGAGCGTGGGCCCGTCTCCCGGGGGCACGTGGGGCAGGCAAGCAGAGCCCGGGATGTCAGCCACACAGGGCAGGACCACCGCCGGGCCTCCTGGGCCTGTGACCAGGGAGGGGGCCTAAGTAGTGTTGCAGCTCTCCCCACCCCATGCCTGGATCCTGGCCCTCCCTTTCAGGGACCCAGAGAGCCTTGAGAGGTGTGGCCGGGCTCCCCACAGGCTGAGAGGGGCCATCCTGTCCCTGATAGACAAACACCTGGGGTGATGGGCGAGGGCGAGGGTCCAGGTGCAGGTGCCACCTGGGGAGAGCGACTGCCGTGGGAGGGGGAGGCCAGTGCCGCTCCATCTCAGGTGCTGGGTGGGAGGACGCCCTTGAAGACATGGGGGAAGGAGCACCAGGGGCAGGGGTCCAAGGTGGGAGAGCAGTGTGGGGTGGGCCGACGGGTGCACAGAGCCAGCTAGAGTGGGGAGGAGGAAGGAGGATGGCCTGGGTCCTTGGGGGAGTCTGCTCATTGGCTTTATGATGGCAGAGACCAGGAGCAGTGGCACCTCCACCTGCCACCCCCATTCCTCTGCCCCTCCATCCGTCTCCTTCTCTTCCTCCTTCCTGTGTCCCCTCTTCATGCCCCTCTCTGTCCCAAGGCCTCCAGCCCTCCCTTTGGGGAAAGGTAGGGGAAGGGGGTGGCCGACCCTTTCCATGGGGGTCATCAGCCACCACCGCCCTCCACCCCAGGCCTTCTGCTGGCTGTTGGGTGGGAGGCTGTGTGGGCTTTGGGCTGAGTGCCTGTCTCTCTGTGCCTCCAGCCAGCCCCCCGCCTCCCCCAGCACACAGGAAGCCATTCAGGGAATGCTGTCCATGGCCAACCTGCAGGCCTCCGACTCCTGCCTGCAGACTGCGTGGGGCCCTGGCCAGGCCAAGGGCAGCTCGCTGGCAGCTCACGGCGCCCGAAAGAATGGGGCTGGTGGTAAGAGCACGGGCAAGCGGCTGCTGAAGAGGGCAGCCAAGAACAGTGTGGACCTGGACGACTACGAGGAGGACCAGGACCACCTGGATGCCTGCTTCAAGGACTCGGACTATGGTGAGCGCCGCTGTCGGGGAGGGGCGTGCACCCTGGGTGCCAGCAGCCGGGCCCTGTTTTATGAGATGTAATTCACACACCTTAAAAGTCATCCTTTAAAAGCGTGCAGCTCAGTGGTGCTCCGTGTATTTAGAGGGATAGATGTGCCCCCGTCACAACACTGAGTTTGAGAACATTTTATCATCCTAAAAGGAAACCCTGTCCTGTACCTTTAAGAGTCCATATACCCTCCCCTGGCCTCTGGCCACCACTGATTTATGCTGCCTTGTAGATTTTACTGCTCTGGGTATGTCATGTGAACAGAATGGCACAGTGCCTAGTCTTCTGTGCTGGCTTCATCCACGTTATAGCTCATGTCAGCACTCTGTTCCTTTTCGTGGCTGAATAATATTCCACCACGTGGACACACATTTGTTTATCCCTTCGTCCCTCCACAGATGCATGATGGCTTCCACCTCTTGGCGATTTTTGAATAGTGCTACTATGAGCATGGTTGTGCAGGAGATTTTGTATGGCCTGTGTCTGTGGTGCCCCTGGACATATGCCTGGGTCGCTGCCTGTTTCAGCTTCTGAGAAACTGCCTGACTCTCCTCCTTGTGGCCGCACCATTTCACAGACATGCTGAGACCGTGTCACCATCACATGTAGGCAGAGTGGCTCTATGGCCCAAGTCTGTGGTGGGCAGTGAGTTAGTGGCTAGGCTGTGGCCGTGGCCTCTGCTCAGGAGCATGGCCCCTCACTGCCCACTATAGCCCTTCTAAGCCCTGCACTCCAGCTTCTGACAGGCTCTCAGGGAGCTGCTGTTGGCCACCTGGGAGGGAACTCTGAGCGAGGACCTGCCTCCATGCCTTGGCCCGCTGCCTAGGGGTGTCCCAGCCCCCACAGGGTGCAGAGGGTGCTGGCACAGACCCCTGTACCTCGGGGCCAGGGATGTGCTGGCCCTGGTAGGGCAGAGCTTGCCTTTAGCGCAGTCCTGATGATCTGACAACTGCCTGTTCACGCTCCTGCCTCTGGAGAGTCCTCCCACGGTGAGGCTGGCCCTGCCCTGTCTGGTGGACACTTTGAGGCCTCGCTGTGGGGCCTGCCCTGGTACGACTGACAGTGAACTCCATTTTTTGGGCCCCCCTGGGACACGAGGCAGGCCCCTGGGGTTGAACCAGTAAGGGGGTGGCACCCAGTGAGTCACCAGGGCTGCTGTGTGGTGCTCCGTCCTCCAGAGACTTGCAGAGCCGAGCCCAGGGGCCTCAGAGCCACCTAGCTCCATGGACATCAGGTGTTCTCTTCTCTGATGGCATCAGAGTGGCCCCCAGTGGGTGCTGCGGCCAGGCTGGGGCAGCACTGCTGGTCAGGTGGCCACGGGGTCTGGACAGGACCCCTTGTCTGGGTAGTCCCTGCCCCTGTCTGGACCTCAAGGGGGCCTGGGCTGGACAACTTCAGAGGCCACCTGTGCCGATGTGTGTGGCAGCCACGCCGGAGGGTTGGCATTATGCAGCCAAGGACAGCCCGGGGGATGCCGGCCACAAGGTCTGCCCGTGGCCACACCAGTAGTTCCGCCCTCCCTCCTCTCGCTCTAGTTTACCCCTCGCTGGAATCCGATGAGGACAGTCCTGTTTTCAAGTCCCGGTCTAAGAAGAGGAAAGGCTCGGATGATGCCCCCTACAGCCCGACAGGTAATGCTGGGGGCTGGGAGGGGAGCCCCGTCCACGCCGAGTGCCAGCAGCCGTGTCCCACACTCTCTCACTGGCTCTGAGTGGGGCTCAGACGGAGTGTCGCCTGCCTGCAGGGGCCTGACTGGGGTTCCCCATCCGTCCCGGGACCTCAGCCCAGGTGCTTTTGCAAGCTCACCCAAAGGTGCCCCAGCGCCTGCAAGTAGGGCAGTGCGATGCCTCCGCGGTGGGTGCGCCTCTGCCTAGTTCCTCTCCAAGGAGCTGGGACAGTCGCCTTTGCACCTGGCCCCCGTCACAGCGGCCAGTGGGGAGGGGTCTTGTTCGCCTTCTACGCGACTCCCTCCTGACCCCTCCTGTCTGCTCGTGTTGGGAGGCCACCCCTCGCTGGGTGGGGGCTCATGCTGACCCTCTTTGAGTTGTGACTTGTCCCTGGGATGCAGAGACAGACTGGGGCAGGATCGGGGGAGCCCAGGAGGGCACACAGGCAGTGGGTGGCCGCTCGAGGCAGGCTGACCTTCTCTTCCACAGCGAGGGTTGGGCCGTCAGTGCCGAGGCAGGACAGGCCTGTGCGTGAGGGGACCAGAGTGGCCTCCATTGAGACCGGACTGGCAGCCGCCGCGGCCAAACTGTCTCAGCAGGTGAGGAGGGGGCCCCCGCCTGAACTCAGGCTCCCAGATGCCTCTGTTCCCCCCACCCTCATGCATGGACCACCCAGGCTGGGGCTGTCACAGGCCTGGGGACATTTGAGTGTTGCTGACCCCTGTTCTTCCAGCTCCCAAGTCTCTGAGAGTGGGAAGTGGGAAAGCCTGGAACTGGTGGCAAGAGTCCCATGGCAGCTCAGAAGGGGAATGGAGGGGTTTGGGGCAACGGGGGGCTCATACCACACACCCACCAGTAGGTCAGCTCAGATTGAGCAAGGTTTTTCTGCTGCAGTTGAGTGCTGGTGCCACATCTCGCACGTCCCTGGGTCCAGGACGGTCCTCCTCACAGCAGGGGGTCTGGTGGTTCCTCCACAGGCCCCAGCCCAGCTCTGAGGTGCCCAGCGTGGCTGGAGCTGGGGCTCGGGCACGGCCCAGACCTTTCTGCTCCAGCAGCGCTGGCTTGCTCAGTGCCAGGGGTGAGGCCTTGTGCACAGGAGCCTGCTCCCAGGCTACGGCTGCTCCCAGTGTCCGAGGCCTGACCGGCCCTGCCAGCTGACATGCACGCATGTTTTGTTCAAAGGAGGAACAGAAAAGCAGAAAGAAAAAGAACACCAAGAGGAAGCTGGCCCCCAACACCACCTCCCCGTCCACCTCTGCCTCTGCCAGCACCACCTCGGCCGGTACCACCTCGGCCAGCACCACCTCGGCCAGCACCACGTCGTCCTCCACCACCCCGGCCTCCACCACCCCAGCCTCCACCACCCCGGCCTCCACCAGCACGGCCAGCAGCCAGGCCTCACAGGAGGGCAGCTCGCCTGAGCCCCAGCCAGAGTCACACAGCAGCAGCCTGGTTGACCACGAGTACACGGCAGCCGGCACCTTTGCTGGGGCCCAAGCCGGTCGTGCCTCCCAGCCCATGGCCCCTGGGGTCTTCCTCACCCAGAGGCGGCCCTCCTCGTCATCCCCCAACAACACCGCTGCCAAAGGTACCGCGCCTGCCAGCCCTGACTCGCAGACTGTCCCTGTGGATGCCCACAGGTCTCCTTTGTCCCACTGTAGCCACAAGTGTCTGTGGCCAGGCACTCGGTCAGCCTGTGAGCAAAATGGTCCCTTTCGAGACTGAGACTATGGTTACTCACCCAGGGGTTCTGGTTCTCTCGGAGCGAGGTCCAGCCCTTCAGGCTCCTAGAGCCTTGACTTGGGGCCTGAAATGGAGTCAGGGTGTGGTTGGCAGTTTGCTGAGGGTTCGCTGGGACGGGCCTAAGGTGACCCAGGCTCCTCTGAGTGAATTAGGGTGAGAGGACTGTCTGGGTCCCATGACATCCCTACTGTCAATCCCAGACGCCCTTCACCCTGGCTGTGACATGGGGAACGTGGCTTCAGGTGGCCCTGCTGCCAGGACGTGGGTCAGGGGCCTCGCTTCATAGTGATGCCGTCCCTGGCCCGTCCCTCCCCTACTAGCCGCGGCCCAGCCCCGTGGGGACATGGCCTCTGGGCTGGGCGTTTGTCTACAACTGATGATCTGGGGGGAATGCGGCGCCCCCAGGACTTCGGTGTGGCAGACCCACTTTACAGACGGGATAGGGGCTCAAGGAGGAGTTGCAGACCCCCACCCCACACACTGCTCCTCTCACTCATCTGTCTTTTTTGTCTCTTCTCCTCCCTCAGGAAAACGTACAAAAAAGGGCATGGCCACTGCCAAACAGAGGCTTGGGAAAATTTTGAAAATTCATCGGAATGGAAAACTGCTCCTTTAAATTTGGAAAACCAGGATCCTTCTGCTCCGCTCAGGACCCCCGGAGCCCCGCTGGAACATCAGCCCCCAGGAGGGTGGCCTCGCTGCCTCATCCCAGGGAGGGCCTGGCCTCCTCCCGGCTACCCCCGCCCCCCACACGAGCGTCTGTTGCTTTAGCAGGCGGAGTTCGCCAGTACGGACAGACGTCTTTTCTCAAGTTGCTTAGAGTGACCAGTTCCCGAAACGAGGCCCTGCCAGTTTGAGGACCATTCCAGTGTCAGGACCGCCTCCAGGCATCCCCAAGCATGGGTGTGATTGCAGTGTCTCTGCAGCTCTGCTGGGAGCAGGAGTCCTTCAAGGAAGGAGGAGTGAGCCAGTGCTCACCAGGCCCGGAGTCTGAGCTGGCCACAGGCTGGTAGCCTCCAGAGGCTTAAAAAAAGGCAAAGAACACTAGAGAGGAAGAGGAGGAGAAATTGGGGTGTGTATGTGCCCCCCTTCTCTTCCCAAGTGATTCTCAGACAAGTGCAGAGGGTGTTCGGCCCCGCCAGGAATGTAGCTTCTGTGCTCCCCCGTTGGTGGGTGGTGGGCCGGATGGCGGGTGGCGTGCCCTGAATGCCTGGGGCATCTCTCGGGGCTGGCTGGGGCCGGCAGCAGGGTCAGTGTGTCAGTGGGGTGGGGGGAGCCGTCATGGGGTCCCCGGGGAAGGGCTCGGGCCCAGGCTAGGCCATGCGGGGGCGCCCTGTCCAGCCCGACTGGTTATATCCGAGAAGCACTTCCCAGCCAAGTCACCCTGCCGTGTGCCCGGTGGGACGGACGGCGGCCGGGCGGCCTGAGGACTTGGGGGCCGGGCACTTCTGTCTTGTCACCTGTTGGCGTTTGGTGTCGAGTGCATGGGTGGCTCCTGGACCGCGTGTCTGCCCATCGACACGGAGGGGCTGGATTTGTTTCTCAGGCAATCCTGTATTTTAATTTTAGATGTATTTCCTGAAGCATATTTTTCATAGAATGTAGCGTGTAAATAGCTTTTTAAATGACTTCTTTTTTATAAGAGTAAAAGTATCTTTAGGAGTTTCTTTCTATAGAGCCCTTCATTAACATTTATACGACTTTTTTGCCGAGTATGATGGACAGTTGGGTTTCCGATGCTTTTCCTTCTTCCTCCTTTCTTTGTATTATTATGGTTATTATTATTATTTTTTCTTTTAGGACCTAAGGTATTGCCTGAAAAACAAGTGATGTCTGTGCAGCCTTATAATCTGTCTTTACAGAAGCAAACAGTACACAAAAGATCTATTTCAGACACACGTGAAGAAGGATCTTCACCTCGAATACCAGCTCTTTCTTTCCTTCTTGCTGATGAAGGGGGTGGGGGTACAGTTATTTTACTAGCACCTTGTGAAGTGTTTCTGTGTTTTGTGATGCTGTAATTTATTAATGTTTGTAGCTTTTTATATTTGTACATTTCTTATGAGCTTTGTTTATATGCCCATCCCTGGGTGTTCTGTCCACGAGGAGAGGCAGCTTCACGCAGGCCTTGCCACCCTTGCTTGTCCTGTTTGGGGGCGCACAGCCCCCCCCCCGGGGCCCGGAGGCTGGGAGGGGCGAGCCTCACGGGGCCCTGACTATCAGACCCAGCGTTTTGAAGGTTTCCTTTCCTTGTCCGTGCTGAACATTTATAGAATCTAACCTGGCCATCGAGCTGCTCCCTCTCTTCCTCTCTCTTTTATTTTTTTAATTTTATTATTATTATTTTGGCAACATGTACATTTCTAACAAAGTTTATTGTGGCTATTAAAGTGTTTTATTTCCCAATTCATATTACTCTTGTATCGAGTCCATGAGGTCTAAGGTAACTTAGATCAAAGTTTTAAAAGAGTAAAAATATTTCAGGTTTTGTACAGAACCATGTCTGTGTCGTTTCTACCTCGTTTGCCGTCGCCCACTCTGGTAGTGAGGATGGTGGGGGTCCTTGACGGTGGGGAGGGGAGGCACTATGGGCCACTGGGCTGGGTGTGAGGGCGGGGAGTCAGGCCAGGCCCCCCACACAGGGGGACGCTCCTTGGAAGGCCCTTGAATTGCCCACAGGGCATATACACTGCCCTGCACCCCAAAGCCGCAGCACCCTGGACCAGCCTGTGGGAGCAGGCAAAAGAGACCCTTGGTCAGGGTGGGCAGCCTTTGAGACCCTGGAAATCCCAGCCCCGAGCACCCTTAGGGACATCTAGGGCCTTGTTAGGGTTCACAGGTGTGTAGTTTAGCTGAGTCCAGTCAGGAACGTGTGCAAGATTTCAATCTAGATCTGACGTTATTCACAACAAACAAAAGCAGAATGCCACACCCCCTGCTCCCCCAACATCCACACAGATGCACAATGCAGGGCACGGTGAGGACCGAGGTTTAGAAGGAAAGAAAGACAAGCTGGCTGGAGGGGGCTGCCGTGGAGGAGAAACTGGGCCCAAGCTAGGGCCACCCCAGCTGCCAGGCATCTCAGGCATTGCTGGGCCCTGGGATGCAGCATTCAGTCTGGGCACAGCTTGAGTCCGTTGGCTGGATCTCACAAGAGGGGCCCCTGCACACCTGTGTGTTGGGCACTCACCCTGCTGGCAGCCATCCTGTCCCTGCCCAGATCCAGCCAGATTCTGCCCCACGACTCCTCCCGGGGGTCCCCACACCCTCACCCCACAGCCACTGGCAGAGTGTGCCCAGCCCCGGGCTGCTCTGTGCAGCACCCCTAGGCCTGGCTCTGGACACCCCCATGCCCCGGCTGCCCAGGCCCTGAGCTTGATTCCTTGAGGCCGAGCTATCTGGGTGCTCTTGGGTGCTTCCGGACATGTGGCTTTTGCGACTGGGCCTTCAGAGGGCCATCTGGAAGCTGGGGCCCTGGGCGTGGGGAGGGCCTCCTAGCCGGTGCCCAGAGTCTCTCCCCGAGCCCCAGGCCTTGTCCTGGGCTGTACCCACACCGTCCTGGTGCTGCATGGCCCAGTCATACCCTGGGCCCTCACTGTGGCCCCAGCAGCCCATGTGTCCAGGTGTGTCATCTGTAAATGGACCTGGGACGCCATCTCTGGGTGTGCCCGTAGCAGGAGCAGCAAGGGGCCTGTGTGGCTCCACGCTTGGTGCTGGCCCTTCGGGGATCTCCCTCTCGCCATGCAGGGCCAGTTGCCCTGTGACAGTGAGCTGGGAGGGGAGGGGCTGAGCAAGTGCCCTGTCTGGCCCCATGGACCCAGCCCCTCGCTTGACAGGTGGATAACCTGAGGCCCAGAATGAAGCCCTTGGTGGATGAGACTTGAGTGCTCCAGGACTGTCCCTTGCTCACCGTAACGTCTCAGCCTCCTGGCAGCGGGTGGCCGGCTGCGTAACTGAAACACCACCATCCTATTGAGGCAGCTCCGGGGGTGCCACGGGATGCCAGCAGCAGGGTCCTGGAGTTCCTGCTCGGAGACCCACCTGACCAGCAACAAACTTTGCAAGAGGAAATGCAAAGGGTTGCATGTGAGGCCTCTGAGATCTTGGAGCTGTTTGTTACTGCAGACTACCCTGGCCCTGTCTGACTGAGACTCACATGCAGCTGGTGCCCTGTGCGCTGAACACGGCATAAATAAACAGATTGCCCCTTAACTGGGCTCCCAAAGTGCAGCTGGATTTTATCGCCATTTCCTGAGCACCTATTATGTGCCAGGCTCCGTGCTGAGAACCTCCTGGAGCCTTCATACGGACCAAGCCTGGGGTGAGGGGAGTGGCTTGCTGCTCCTCTCGGGGAGCCCAGATCTTGCTAGCTCTGGGGCCCACACTGTCCCCTGCCCCCTGTACAGTAGGACAGGCCGTGGTGAAACACGTCCATGGTGTCCTCTTACACTCTAGGTAAAAGGGGGGAGTCCAGGAGATTCCCTGAAGCTGCCCATGAGATGACAATGTTTCCAGCAACACGAGCGAAGGTCCCCAGGGAGGGCAGGTGACCAGATGGACCTCAGGGTGGTCAGATGGTGAGAGGTGGGGCTGGAGCTGGCTCGGAGGGGCCGAGGGTGTTCACACGGTGGGGGACGTGGCAGGCCCCGGGGAGCCCCTGCAGGTTAGTGAGCAGGTGCAGTGGGCTCTCCAGGAGAGCAGCCTGCTGCGGGGTAGGCTGAGGACAAGGGGGTCATCCCACCCCGAGGGTCCCCTCTTCCAGGGGCTCCCTCTTCCCTCAAAGGCTCCCCCTCCCCAGAGGGGCTCCCCCTCTGCCCCTGGTCTTGTGCCCATCAAGCACACGTTCCCATCGTCTCTGTGCAGGTGGGGAGCTCAGCACCGCGGGCAGCCCAGTCTGCTTTTCATGGGCCTGCCTGGGTGCCCAGAGACGGACAGACCCAGAGCCCATACCCAAACTTGCAGGAAAAGGACCCACTTGGTGCCTTGGGGCAATACTGAGAGCGACCACCAGGGGGCAGGGGAGGGCCAGGAACGAACAGTCCTCCGGCAAAGGCGAAAGCATCTCGTTTAGTGCCTGGTGTCCTGCGGCCAAGACCTTGGTGCTAATGGCCGAGGGGATAGCAATGGGCAAAGGAAAGTGAAGTTACCAGTGTGCTGTGAGTGTTGGAAATGACAGGATGATCATCAGATCAGCTTGGTCCGAACTATGTAAGCGCTGAGAGTGAGACCTGTTTAAATCTCTGGCACATACTCGCGCAACCACATTTCACAACCGCCCCCTGAGGGAGGTCCTATGACTCTCTGTTACCAAGGGAGAAACCGAGGCAGAGACTCTGCTGGGGTTAAGTCCAGGCAGGACGATTACAGAGCCCTTGAGCCCATGATAGACACCCTCCCATGAGAGACACCCTCCCATGAGAGACACCCTCCCGCAGATGTCGGCCAGCAGGGCAACTCCCCAAGGCCCCAGGAGGAAGAGCTATGCCAGAACAGAGAGAAAGGAGCTACCGTTCAAAGGCCCTGGGGTGGGAACAGGTGAGGTGCCATCTTTGAGGCTGGCTGGAGTGAGGGGTTAAGCACAGGAGAGGGTTCAGCAGGATGGGCCATCCCTCGCCCGACTCTCCCTTCCATCACGGGGTCTCCCTCTTTCCCAGGCTGCACAGAGACCTTCAAGCCCACCCCGCCCCCAACCGCACTTCCCCTCTGGACCCTGCCCACCCCTCCGTGCACATCCCTGAACAAGGAGCCCTCTTTTTTTGCAGATGGGACACGGCGGCAGGTCTTGTGTTGGACTCATGGCTGCACGGGATCTCTGTCCCTCTTGTCCACAGTATTGAGGCTGGACGGTGTGTGGGAGGAAGACTGAAGAGGGCTCACTCTCCGGAGTTTAAAGAAAAAGATGCTGTTTGTCCCCAGCTCTAGGAAAGCAATTTTTAACAATAACGATAATGAAGCATAAGATTCATATCAAAGACATTAGATGCCAGTGCTCGGTTCCACAGGTTTCATATAGTGATTATGCTGCTGGAGTGGCTCCATTTCCTGAGTGCCTACTGTGTGCTGGGCAGGGGGCAAGGCTAATTACTCATCACTGCCCCTATATCTCGGCCTGCAGAGGAGATGAGGCTTGAGTCCTGAGGTCGAGAGGCCTCTCTGAGAAGGTGACCTTTGAGTATAACCCCGATAGCATGGGGGAAGCGTATTGGGACAAAGGGAAGAGTCGAGCAAAGGCCCTGGGGCAGGAGCAAGCTTCACGAAGAATAATGGGGGCCGTGTGGATGAAGAGCTCGGCAGGACCAGGGTTCCAGAAAGGCTTTGTCTGCTCCTAGGCTTGGCCCAGGCTGTGCCCCCTGATATGAATGGCTATACCGCTGGCCCAAGGAGCCCATGGTGGGCCCTGTCCAGCCTGGCTGTGGAACCTGGGGGCTGGCCCCAATTTCCTCATCTGCAGAGTGGCTGATGGCTCAACTGCTCACAGAGGTGCCGCAGGACCAACTTCTCCCCAAAGGCCTGACTTCTCCCCAACAGGCCCGCCATTCCCACCTGGCCCTCTGCTGGGGCCTGCCCCGAGTGCCTGTTAGCTGTGTGATCTCAGGCAGATCACTTCCCCTCTCTGGGCCTCTTCTTCCATTGGCCTTCCTGATGAGAAGGAGGAGGATGGCGCGGGGAGCCGGAGCTGAGGGAGTGGGGTGTCCCCACCTGGTCTGCCCTACATCCTCTCTGCCATGGGGACTGCCAGCGCAGGAGGCAGGTTGCATCAGGACCCGGGCCACAGAGCGGCCTCAGGGCTGAGAGGTCAGCCGGTGGACACAGAGCACCCCGACCTGCAGAGGCGTGAGGTGCGGGGCGGAGGCTGCACCCCGGGCTGGTGTGAACCCAGACAGTTGTGTTGATGCTCAGTTAAATGTTTCCTCACTCCCAGTTTGCAGCCTCCTTCTCAAACTTTGGAATGGATCCTTACTTTTTACGACGCACAGTTCTGCGTCCCCAGAGCCCGGTAGATGGAGGGACGCTGGGTGGGGCGGCGGGACTGAGGGAGGGTGGTGGCGGGAGGGGGACGCTGCGGGCTGTCGGGCAGCCTGACAAATGGCCTCCCCGCTTAGCCGCCAGCCCGCCTTTCCCAGGCCGAGTCCCACCGGCCGCCTCATCCAAACATCCCAGGGGATGCCACCTCGGCAGAAAAATGATGCTGTTCCATTAACATCTGACACGGATTTGCAGGCCCCAAACAGACGAGCGTGCATGTAAACACCCGGCCTAGCTGGGCCCTCGCCCGGCTCAAAGTGGGATCCTCGTAATTAATTGTCCGCCTGCCGGCCTGCGGCCTAAACCCACACTCCAGCCGGTGTTATTTCAAGATTGCAACCCCTCACCCCCTAAACTCCATTTACCAAACAGCGGATGTGCCGGAGCTTGGAGGAAGGAGCAGGAGAGAGGGCCGCGGCTCTGCGGGCCTCGACTTCCTTCCTGTAAAATGGAGCCATCGGCCTGGCCTTCGAGGTGGGCAGGAGAAGCCGGCACACAGGCTGGCTCGGGCTGGGCCAGAGCTTCTGCACACCCTGAACATGCTGCCCCGGGCTGCCCGGCCCAACCGGGTCAGGGGCTGAGGCGATGCAGCCTCACAGGCCGGGGGGGTTCTTGGCACCCCTGCTGTGGGCCCAGCTCGGCTGGCACTACTCGTTTGGGCTGATTTAGTAAGTGTGTAAGGCCTTATGGGGTCCAGCACGTGTCTACCTTGGAAAGCCAGGATTTTTGTAGAATGCTGTTCTACAAAGTTATCTGGAATCAGTGATACCGTGTGTGCATGTGGGTACCAATAACACTTTCCTGCTACTCAAAGGGAAATCTTATTTAAGTGGGCCACAATTTTGGACACATTTTGTAGAGTAAGCCTTGGTCTGCCTCATTTGTATTTGCTGCCTTCCTTTGCGGGTTCATTTCTTTTAGCGTTTAGGAGAATCACATGACTTGGCTTGCAGTGGGCCCCCAGGAGTCTGTCTTCCTGCTCTGCACGCCCAGCTGGCGGGAAGGCCACCTCTGAGCTATAGCGTGGGGACAGCTATTTTCCCTTCGATGGGATCGTAGGGATAAACCAATGCCAGGCTCACAGACGGGTCCCCACAATGAGTACTGGGCTCAGTACCTTTCCTCAAAGCCACTTATTTCACCTTAAATTCTGGGGCAAAAAACAAAACAAAACAGAAAGTCCTTTAAAAATATTTTATTTATTTGTTATTGTATTATTTACTTATTTTATTTTTGTGGTGGTGGGGAGAGGTAATAAGATTTATTCATTCTTAGAGGAGGTACTGGGGACTGAACCTAGGGTCTAGGGCATGCTGAGCTATCCCCGCGCCCCAGTTTTACTTTCTTATCCTTTACATTTTAAATCACCTGTGACCCTCCCCCTACTCCCGGGGGGTGCACTGTAATTCCTGGCTGAGAGCGGGGATCCCGTGTTTGTCCTCCATCAGCCTCCAGGTATTTGTGGTCCACGTCCCACAGACATTTGTTGGTGGGTTTCTCTTGGTGGCTGTGGATTGAGCTCAGGTAACGTTTATTGGTGCCCACACTCTGCTTTGCCCCGGGCGCTTCCAGGAGCAGTGTCCGCCGTGCCTGCTTAGCAGCTCCAGACCCTAACTCCTGGGTGCCTCGGGCCTCAGGGACCCTTCTTATCTGTCCTTCCTCCGACAGGCTTGGAGCGGTTGGCTCCGGCTTCATTTGACCTCACCCTCCCGCCAGCCCCACTTAGCCTTCCCCCAGGACTGCTTACGTCAGCCCTGCCCTGGCTCTGTTTCCCTGATTCCCTTCTTCGTGGTCTCCAAATTCGGCCCCAAACTCTGCCTCCTCTGGTTGTTCTTCAGCTTAGCCACCTTCCATGGCTCCCCACTAACTACCTGTGGGATCCCCACATTCCAGACTTCCCGTTCTTTTGTGCCTCAACTCTGGCAGCCCCAGTAGGGCATCCTCCGGGTGGCCACACGGACCCCGTCCTGGCCCATTTCACCCCTGAGGACAGGCTGTGTCCTCCATGTGGGCACTGGAGCCTTGGGAAGCCCCTGGTTCAGGGTAAGCAAGGGCACCAGTGGCTGGTGGCTGGTGGCTGGTGGCTGGTGGGAGAGCAAGGTGGACTGAAGGACCAGGGCCTCCAGAGGAGGGAGGGAACAGAAGGATGGGAGGGGGACAAGGGGAACTTCGAGAAGAGGGATGTCCAAGTGGAGGGAGGGAGTCGGTGCTAAAGGGGGCTCCGGGCAGAGGAATATGTGTGGAGCAGGAACTGAGGGGAGGATATGTTGATCCCTGCCCTGCAGGGGTGGATTATGACAGACTAGCATCCAGGGTGGCCCTTCTGGGGCCTGGGGTTATCACTGCTTCCTCTTATGAGGCTGCTGATGATTCATGGCTTGAGGGCTGATGGGCAGGCGGTCAGGGGCATGGCTAGGCCAGCAGGGAGGGGGTGTGGCCACTCTAACTATGAGGGGCTGGGCTGACCTGTGCAGGCAGGCCCAGGCTTTTGGGAGACCAGGTGACAGAGTGCAAGACTCCAGATCCCAAAACCACAGCCTTGGAGTCCATTCCAGCATTCCAGACAAGTGCTGTCTGGCCCTCAACCCCACACACCCCTGATACATTTGATGGAGTGTTTATAAACTGCTGCATGCTCTGTCTCACTCTTAAACTCAGCTGGACTCAGAGATCTAGAACCTGCCTTCCTGGGCCAGCTTTGTAGGGCCTGGAGAGAAGGTTCCTCTGGGATTGGCCCTGGGGCTTAGGCCATAAACCAGGTCCAAGAGATGGGGTCATGCAGCTCTGGGGTTGGTGGTATTTCTCCTGTCCCCATTTTCTAGTAGGTGACTGATGCCAAGTGAGACAAGTGACATGGATGTTTTTGGTGGCTCGTTCAAAAGTAGGAGTTGCTCTCAGCAAACATGGCTATGCGGGGGATAGATCGTCCCCCTCTGGCAAGTCCTATGGGGGCCCAGGTAATTGGAGCATTGCGATTTGAGCAGAGTGGTGTAGGGGCAGATCATTAAGTTGGAAGCTTCCTCTGGAAACAGAGGTAGAGAACAGACAGTTGGGGCTGAAGAGGAGGCAGAGGGACCAGGAAGAAGGGAGGTGGCCATAAGGCCTGAGCTGGGGTCAAGACCAGGGTCATAAAGAGGACAGGATGGATTTGAGAGCCACCTGGACCTTGCATGACCTCCAAGAAGCCTAGAGAAAATGCCTACCTAAGAGAGATGAGACCAGTTGAGAAACAGATCTCTCACCCTCCGGAACAAGGGTTGACCAATAAATTATTTGCAATAATGAAAATGTTCATAAAGTGTAACTGAGCACTTGAAATTTGGCTATTGTGGCTGAATTTTGAATTCTTAATTTTATTTACTTTTAATTATTTTAAATGTAAATAGCCACATGAAACAGTCAATGAAACAAAAAACAGAAAAATAGAGAAAAATCAATGAACCCCAAAATTAGTTCTTTGGAAAAATCGATAACATTGATAAACCTCTAGCTTGACAGATAAAAAAAAATGAAGATGGTAAACATTCCTAATATAACAAACGAAAGAGTGGTCATTACTGCTGAATGCAGACATTTAAAAAAACAAAAGAATATTATGATCAACTTCATGCAAATAAGTTTGACAACTGAAATAACATGGACAAATTCCTTGAAAGACACAAATAACCAAAATTGATGCAAGAAGAAACAGAAAATCTGGTTAGCTTTCTACATACAATTTTTTTAAAATTAATATTTTAAAAGTTCTCTCCCTACACACTCAAAACTCCAGGCCTGGATTGCTTTACTGGTGAATTCTCATAGACATTTTATAAAGATATAGAAACTCTTTCAGAAAATACTGGATGCAGCAACATTTCTTATTTTATGAGTGAGCATTACACTGATTTCAAAACTAGAGATATTAGGGGAAAAAAAAAAACTATAAACCCATATCCCTTACGAATACAAACATAAGATTCTCCATAACATATTAGCAAACAAATCCAGTAATATAAAAAGGGATCATCATATTTAAGTGGCTTTTATCTCAGGAAGGCAAGGATTGTTCAACATTCTCAAATTAACATAATTCACCATATTAAGAGAATAAAGAAGAAAACCATATGATCATTTTGATAGACTAAAACAAAAAACAAACACACTTGATGAAATTTAGCACCCATTCAAGACAAATCTTTCAGGGAGCTGGAAATAGAAAGGAATGTCTTCAACTTGATAAAAGTAATCTGTTTTGTGAGAAGACTAGATACAGTTCCCCCAAAACAGAACTGAGGTAAGGAAATCCACTCTTAGCACTTCTATTCAATAGTGTAATAAAGCAATAAGGCAAGGAAGAGAAATACAAGTCCTATATATTATATATATATGTAGGAATTCCTAAGGAATCCATAAAAGAGCTATCAGAACCGATTTGAGCAAAGACCTGGAGCATAAATCAGTTTAATGTATAATGAACAAAGAAGTAGAGAAAGAGAAAAAAAGGGTTAAGACTAGAGAGACTGGCAAAAGCCAGTTTGTCAAGGTCACAAGATATAAGATCAGAATTTAAAAATCAACTGTATTTCTATATGCTAGCAATGAACAACTGGAAATGAAATTATAAAGTGATACTTTTCACAATAGCATAAAAACACAGAATGCTTAGGGATAAATTGAACAAAAATATTTACAAGACTTATACACTAAAAACTAGTGACAGAAAAAACTGCTGAGAGAAATTAAAGACTTAAAAATGAAGAGATAAATTGTATTTATTGCCTGGAAGAATAGATATCTTTAAGATGTCAATTTGTTCAAAACTGACCTACACATTTATTGGAATTCCAATCCTAGCAAGATTTTTAGTAGAAATTGACATAGAAATGCAAAGGACCTGAAATATCCAAAACAAACAATTTTAAAAGAACAACATTGGACTTAGATTGGTTGGTTTCAAGATGACATAAAATTACAAAGGCTTGTTCTTAAGCTAAGTAAACAAAACAATGTGGTAGATACAAAAAAATAAAACTAGATGGAATGCCCAGAAATTCATCCACATGTATATGGTCTACTGATTTCCAGCAAAGACACTGAGGCAATTCATTATGGAAAGAAAATTCTTTTCAACTAATGGTACTGGAAAAACTAGATATCTGTCCAGCAGCGGGTGGGGACCACCTTGGCCCTTACCTCATTCATACACAAGAGTGAAGGTAAAAAGGATCAGAGACCTTAAAAGCCAAAACTATACATCTGCGAGAAGAAAACATAGAAGAAAATCTTCATGAACTTGTTAGGCAAAGATTTCTTAGAATGGACAAAAAAAAGAACAAAACATAAAATTAAAAATTAGCAAACTGAACTCCATCAAAATAAAAATATTTTGCTTTTTGTAAGTTTCTATTAAAAAAATAAAAAGCAAGCCATTTGAAAGACAAAGACCTCCAGATTCAGGAAGCTGAATGATTCCAAACAAGATAAATCCAATGAAATCCACACCAGCCATGACACATCAGAGTCAAAACTTGTGAGAAGACAAAGAAAAAAAAATTTTTTTTAATTTAGAAAGAAATGGTACATCATCTACAAAGAAGCACCAGTTTGAGTGACAGCAGATCTGTCATTGAAGCCATGGAGTTTGGAAGGAAGTAGCACAATGATTTTCAAGTGAGGAAGGAAAAGTCATTAACCTCACATCCTATATTCAGTGAAATGATCCTTCGTGACTGAGGGGAAGAAAGATCACTCTCAGACAATCAATCACTAACAGAACTTGTGGCTAGCACACCTACTTAAAAAATAAAGCTAACAGAAGCTCTCCAATATAAAGGAAAGAAAAACAGAAGACTGGTACCTTCAGAAAGGAGAGAAAAACAACAGAATAGGTAAAAACAGAAGAAGGAATTGATAAAAAAAAGTTAAAAAATTGGTAAAAATAGAAGTAAAATAGAAGTAATATCAAGAGTTTCTTTAGTGGATGCACAGTGTCAAGGCCTACGTGCCAGGCTGCAGGAGCAGCTGCAGTGGCCAAGCCACATGGGCAGAAGCGACCTGGGCTTAGCCCCTAGCACACATTGTGCAAGGTAGCCCTCTGGCCAGGCCAAGAGTGGGAGCTGGAGGGCACTGAGGCAGCTGTTGACCAAGCACTGGCTGTAGTTGCCACAAGGGCTCAGGAGGCGGGCCCCATGGTGCCACCAGAGCTGCTGCTGCACATGCCTTCACCTGCGGCACCCTTGGCAGAAGAGCTGGATCTGAGTGACCAGCAGGAGCACTGGGAGACGTTGCAGAAGCAGCAGAGGCTCAGCTTTGAGGGCACTGCCAAGCTGCTGATGGACTCCTAGGAATACCAGGGCCTGGTAAAATATGCAGGAGGCTGCCACTGTGGAGCCGTTCAATTTGAAGTTTGAGTCTCGGCAAACCTGCATATCCTTGCAACTGCAGCATTTGTAAGAAGAAGCAGAAGAGACACTTCACTGTTCTGGCCTCCCGCTTCAAGTTCCTGAAGGGAGCTGAGAGCATCACCCCCATACACGTTCAACACCCACAAGGTGTGGCACACCTTGTGTAAGAGATGCAGCATTCAGAGCTTTTACTCTCCCCACTCCAACCCTGGAGACTTCAGAATCTCATGCCCTCCCACCCCCAACTGCCAGGATGATGGCACTTTGCAGAGTGTGATCACTGAGGAGTTTTGTTTTGTTTTAAGAGTTTCTTTAATCAGATTTTGTGGTTGAAACAAAAGTAATATCACTCTTATGATGTGGTTCTCAAGATATGTAGAAGAAATAATTAGGAAAATTGTTTCAGAATTTGGGAGGGTAAAGAAAGTGTAGATGGAAGTATGGTTTCTAAACTCATTCAAACTGGTAAAACATCTACACCATTGGCTGTGATAAATAATGTCTGTGTGCGGTAACACCTAGAGCAACCATTAGGGAAACTATACATATCAATAGATTCAAAATTTTAATAAATAAGTCAAAAAAGGAATCTCAGAAGCATTCAAATAACCCACAGGAAGGCAAGAAAAAAAGAAACAGAGGAATAGATACAAAAGGAACAAACAGAAAATAACAATACTAATGGCAGACTTAAGTACTAATGTGTCATTAATTGCTTTAGATGTAAATGATATAAATACATCAATTAAAAGACAGATTGGAAAAGTGGGTTTAAATAATATTTCAATTATAAGCTGTCATTAGGAAACCTACTTCAAACGTAATGGCAGAGATAGATTGAAAGTGAAAGAATGGGAAAAGATACATGCATTCCAAGTATTAATTTTAAAAAGGATATGTGGGTATATTAATATCACATAAAGTAGAATTTAGAGCAAAAAAAAAATTACTCGGGACAAAGAGGAACATTACATAATGACAGAAGCATCAATCCACCAAGAAGATATAGCAATCCTACATGTTATGCTCTGAACAACAGCCTTTTCAAGTACATGAAGCAAAAATTGATAGAGCTGAAATAGACGAAGAAATAGATAAAGCCATAATTATGTTTGGGACTTCAACACCCTACTGTCAGCAGCTGAGAGAACACAGGACACACCAAACAACACCAGAGTACACAATCTTTTCAAACAACCATGGGGACATTTGCCAAGATAGGCTATAACCTAGGCCATAAAACAAACCCCAACAAATTTAGAAGAATTGAAATCATACATAGAAATCAATAAGATAAAGACAAAAGGAGCATTTCCAAACACTTGGGAAGTAATCATCAACACATTTCTAAATAATCAATTAGACAAAAAGAGAATTTCAAAGACAATACAACAATAAATAGAACTGGCTAAAAAATAAAAACATGGCATATCAAAAATTGTGGTATACAACTATGGAAAACAGTGTGGAGATTCCTCAAAAGACTAGGAATAGACTTACCATATGACCCAGGAATCCCACTCCTGGGCTTGTATCCAGAAGGAAATCTACTTCAGGATGACACTTGCACCCCAATGTTCATAGCAGCACTATTTACAATAGCCAAAACATGGAAACAGCGTAAATGTCCATCAACAGGTGACTGGATAAAGAAGATGCGGTATATTATACAATGGAATACTACTCAGCCATAAAAACAGACAACATAATGCCATTTGCAGCAACATGGATGCTCCTAGAGAATGTCATTCTAAGTGAAGTAAGCCAGAAAGAGAAAGAAAAATACCATATGAGATCGCTCATATGTGGAATCTAAAAAACAAAAACAAAAACAAACAAACAAACAAAAACAAAGCATAAATACAGGACAGAAATAGACTCACGGACAAAGAATACAGATTGTGGTCACCAGGGGGGTGGAGGGTGGGAAGGGATAGACTGGGATTTCAAAATTGTAGAATAGATAAACAAGATTACACTGTATAGCACAGGGAAATATACACAAAATGTTATGATAAATCACAGAGAAAAAATGTGACAATGAGTGTGTATATGTCCATAAATGACTGAAAAATTGTGCTGAACACTGGAATTTGACACAACATCGTAAAATGATTATAAATCAATAAAAAAATGTTTGAAAAAATTGTAGTATACAGCAAAAGCCATGCTGAGAGGGAAATTTATAGCCCTACATGCTTATATTAGGAGTGAGAAAAGTCATCAAAGCAATAATACATGTTCTTACCTCAAGAAATTAGAAAAGAAGAGCAAAATATATCCAAAGCAATATGAAAGAAGGAAATAGTAAAGATGAGAGCAGAAACCTATGACATTGAAAAGAGGAAAACAATACAGAAAATTAATTAAAATTGCATTAAAGTTGATAATATTTTAGCAAGACTAAGAGAGAAGACCCAAATCACCAATATCAATGATGAAACAGCAGTATTACAGGAGAGTCTGCAGCCACTAAAAATGTAGTAAGTGAATACTGTAGTAAACTCTATGAGAATCAACCTGACAACTTAGAAGAAATGGACCAATGTCTCCAACACCACAACCAACCAAAAATCAAGCAAAAATGAGACACATTGAATAGTAATAAAACCATTAAATAAATTGCATTGATGATTTTAAAACTCCTGAAAAAGAAATTGGCAGGCCAAAATGATGTCACTGAAGAACTCTAACAAAAATTTAAAGAATTAGCACCAGTTCTGCACAATCTAGCTCAGAAAATACAAAAGAGGGAACACTCCTCAACTTATTTTTATGGAGCTAGTATTACCCTGATGCTAAAACCAGACAGAGAGAGGGAGGGAGAGGAGGAAGAGAGGCAACTAAAGACCAGTATCTTCCATGAATCTAGAGGCAAAAATCCTCAACAAAATATGAGTAAATTAAATCTAGGAGTATAAAGCAAAAAAAAAAAAAAACACTCATAGTGGGATTTATTTCAGGAATGCAAGGCTGGTTCAATGTTTTAAGATCAATCAACTAGTCAAAGATGAAAAATACAATTATATCCATGAATGCAGAACAAGAATTTGACAAATCCAACAGCCATTTATTGTTTTTTAAAGCTTCAACAAACTAGAAATAAAGAGGTCAATTCCCTCAACTTGCTAAAGAACATCTACTAAAAAACCTATAGCTAACATCATACTTAATGGCGAGGGGCTAAATCCTTTGCTTCTGAGTTTGGGAACAAAGGAGAGATGTTTATTCTTACCACCGTTATTTCACACAGTCCTGGACATTCTAGCCACTGTGATAAGGAAAGGGGAAAAAAGCTGCACAGATTGTAAAAGAAGAAATTAAACTGTCCCTAGTTGCAGATGACATGACAGTTTATTTATCTATTTTTTTCAGAAAATCCAAAGGAATTTACAAAACATACAAACAAATGAACAAACTCCTAAAGGTAATAAGTGAGTTCAACAAGGTTGAAAGATAAAAGATCAAAATCTAAAAGCCTATTTTGTTTCTTTACACTAACAATAAACATTTGAAAGTGACATTAAAAGCATAATATCATTTACACTTACTCCAAAGAAAATAAACACTTAAGTATAAGTGCAGCAAAACATGTACAGGATCCAAATAGCTGACAGTTACAAAATATTGGTGAAAGAAATAAAAGGAGATCTAAATAAATGGTGAGCCATACCATGTTCATGAATTGGAAGACTCAACATGGTAAAGAAGTCAGCTCTCCCCCTACTGATCTATAGGTTTAATGCAATTCTTATCAAAACTCCAAGAAGGTTTTGGGTGGGCATAGACAAGCTCATTCTGAAATTTATATTAAAAAGGATAGGTTTTATGATCCAGCAATTCCACTCCTGGTCATGTATCTGGAGGGAACTCTGATTCAAAAAGATACATGCACCCCAATGTTCCTAGCAGCACTATTTACAATAGCCAAGACATGGAAACAACCTAAATGTCCATTGACAGATGACTGCATAAAGAAGTTGTGGTATATTTATACAATGGAATACTACTCAGCCATAAAAAAGAATGAAATAATGCCATTTGCAGCAACATAGGTGGACCTAGAGATTGTCCTTCTAAGTGAAGTAAGCCAGAAACAGAAAGAGGAATACCGTATGATATCACTTATATGTGGAATCTAAAAAAGAAAAAAGAGGACACTAATGAAATCATCTACAAAAGAAACAGACTCACAGACATAGTAAACGATCTTATGGTAACCTGGGGAAGAGGGTGGGAAGGGATAAATTTGGGAGTCTGAGATTTGCAAATGTTAACCACTATATATAAAAATAGATAAAAAGCAAATTTTTTCTGTATAGCACAGGAAGCTATATTCAGTATCTTGTAATAACCTTTAATAAAAAAAGAATATGAAAACAAATATAGGTATATATATATATATATATGACTGAGACATTATGCTGTATACCAGAAATTGACACATTGTAACTGACTATACGTCAATTAAAAAAAAAGAAGGCACAGGCTTTAAAATAGTATTATGGGTTGAATTGTGTTCCCCAAGACTCATATACTGAGGTAATCAAGTCAGAATGAGTGGGGGCTGGTCCAACATGACTTGGAGATGGACACGTTTACAGGGAGAATGCCTTGTGAAGATGAAGATGGCTGTGTACAAGCCAAGGGGAAAGGCCCAGAGCAGAGTCTCCCTCACTGCCTCTGCAGGAACCAAACTTGATCTTGGACTTCAGCCTCCAGAACTATGAGAGAACAAATTCCTCTTGCTTAAGCCTCCAGGTGGGGGGCTTTGTTACAGCAATCCGAGCAAACTAATACAAGTAGCCAAAGCAATTCTGACAAAGAAGAGTGAAGTGGGAGGAGTCACTCTTATGGCTGCTTCTGTAGCCACAGTAAAGAAGACAGTGTGGAGCTGGTGGAGAGGGACACAGAAGTCATGGAGAGGGACACAGAAGTCAGTGGGAAAGAACAGAGGACTCAGAAAGAGACCAGCGAAGAACAGCCAGCTGGCTTTGGACAAAGATACGAAATCGATTCACCAGAAGGACAGTCGTTCAATGAACGGTGATGGAGTAACCAGACATCATAGCCAAAGCAACGAATCTTGGTCTAAATGTCCGACCTTACACAAATATGAACTCAAAATGGATCATGGATTTAAATGTAAAACTAAATGAGTTTTAGAAAAAAAATAGGACAGAATTCTCCGAATCTAGACTAGGCAAAGAGTTCTTAAACTTGTTATCAAAAGAATGATCCATAAAAATAAAATGAATCAAAGATAAGAACTTTTGCTCCTCTGTGAAAGACGTTTATGTGAAAGGATGAAAAGATCCCCTTAATAAACTATAGACTGGGAGAAAAATGTTTGCAAGCCACATATATAACAAAATACTAGTCTCTACAATATACAAAGACCTCTTAAAATCTAACAGTGAGAAACAAACAGTTCCATTGGGAATCGGGCAAAATGCATAAACAGACGTTTCACCAAAGATGATTCACAGATGGCAAACAAGCTCATGAAAAGATGCTCAAAAGCAGTAGCCATTAGGGAAATGTGATATTATTACACGCCAATGAGAGCAGCTAAAACAAACAGAAAAACGTGACAACACCAAATGCGGTGGGAGCGCAGAGGAACTGGATCCCTCAGACATTCCTGATTGGAATGTAGTGTGCAGCCAATCTGCAAAATCCTTGGGCAGTTTGTTTTAAATCAACTACTGAAATGACTAGAACACCTCGCAGTTGTACTCTTGGGCATTGATCCCTGAAAATGAAAACGTATTTTCTCATAGAAATTTGGACAGGAATGTTCCTATCAACTTTATTTGTAACAGCTAAAATCTGGAGATGATCTGGTGTTCTTCGATGAATGAACATGGGAACACTGTGGCACATCCATACCATGGAGCGCTTCTCAGCAAGAAAAAGGAATGAATATCGACACACACAGAAATGTGGATGAATCTCTAAGGGAACTAGGCTGAGTGAAACAAAAAAAGCCAATTTCAAAAGGATACATACTGTGGATTCCTTTTATATAACATTTATTAAATAATATGATAATAGAAATGGAGAAGAGATTACTGGTTGCCAGGAGGTGGGGATGGGATGGGAGTGGCAATAATGGAGCAGTGTAAGGGAGTCTTGTGGAGCATCTTGATCCTGGTGACAGTTACATTAAACTACATGTGATAAATCTGCATAGAGCTAGACACACAGACGCTTGCACAAGCACACCTATAACTGGAGTAATTTCAGTAAGCTCCATGGACCGTGTCAGTGTGACTCTCCTGGTTTCGATATCACACTGTTGTCACACAATATGTCAGACTTGGGGGGAGGGAGGGTGAAGGGTGTATAGGACCTCCTCATATATTGTTTTGCAACTTGCTTTAAATCTACAGTTATTTCAAAATTTTAAAAAAAGGTAAAAAAGAAAAGCAAGCCAGAATTCAGAGGGGGGAATAAAATCTAGAATTTGTATATCTGAAACACATACAGAACTCATACAACTCACTAATAAGACAAACATAGCCAAAGAAATGGGTCAAAGAGTTGAAAGACCTTTTTCAAAAGAAGGTATTCTGATGGCTAGAAGCACATGGAATGTGCTCAATATTTATTCATCGGCGAAATGCAAATTGCAACTGTAATGAGCTATCACTCGCTAAGTATCTATTCGAACGCTGACATTACTCTGATCAGCAATACCACGTGTTGAAGAAAACGCGGAGCGTGTTGGAACTCGTATACGCTGCAGATAGCAGGACCAAATGGGCCCCACTGGGTGAAACATCTTGGCAGGTTTTTTGTTTTTAAAGTTAAACACATAGTTACCCTCAGACCCAGTACCTCCAGGAGGTTGGCTTAAGAACATCTTCTGTATCTCCCCTCATCTGAGGCTGAAGCCCTGCCCCTTTGACAGTGCCCAGCAGCCCAGCTTGGCTGAACCGGCTTGCCATTTACTTCTGAATGGAATCCTCCACGTGCAAGCATTTTCCCTCTTGTCTCCTTTGGGTACCTACATACAAGGCACTGACCGTCCTCGGACGGGGTCTGCCTGCTCTCAGGGTGCTCCCCTCCCACAGGGCTTTCCTTCCCTCCTGGTCTGTCCCCTCCTACTGTATCCTTCCTGTGTCTGGTTCAAGTAGCTCTTTCTTCCAGAAGCTGTATCTGATTCCCCAGGCTGAGTCAGGCCTCCTGTGGGTCCCCCAGTGTCTCCATGGCGTCACAGTACTGACTGGCTGCTTTGCGCCCCGCCCTGGCCCCTGGATGTCCTCTGGGCCAGGCCCTCCATCTCTGGCTGGCACAGGGTTCTCGCAGCCTTGCTGCTGGGCCCTTGGGAACTGCCTCCTGCCCCAGGCCCATCCTGAAGGACAATGGGGACTTCTGCTCCGTGCAGGGGATGGAGACCTGCATCCAATCTCCTGAGCGCCCATACCTGTGTTTGGAAATGCAAGCTTGACAGGTGGGCTGGGCCTGGAGCTCGAGTTCAGGGCTGATTCGTTAAAAGGTTTTATGAAAGCATGCTAAATAGACCGTGCAATTGTGAGAGTAAGTCCTTCTCTGGTGGAAATTACTCAGCCATTTGGTTTTTATTTTTGCAAACGCGGTTCGGCCCTTTTGAACACTCACTTGATACGCTTTCACTGCCAAAGCAACAGGAAGATATGCTTTGAATTCTCTGTAAACCCCCCATGTAAACACCAGGCTTACGGGTAATTGCAACAGAGCACCGGCTTCGCTCCGGGAGCCTTCACATGGTCTGCCTTCCCCGACTACTGCGGGTAAACACACAGTTCCTTTGGGAGCCCCTGCCCACCCTACAACACCCACCCTCCAAAGCTTCAAGGGTCGGAAACGAGCCAGTCGGGCCCCCACCCCAGACCAAGAGGCAGGGCTTCTGGACGGGTTCTTTCTGTAGGGAAAGAGGGCCCCCACTTCCTGGAGTCTCTGGCCTTGGGATGCACTGTCCTCCGCCTCTCCTGGTTAGCTCTGGTCATCCCTCTGCTCCGATCCACAAAGCCTAGTCCTGGGGAGGCGTCCCTGACTTGGCTCAGGTCTGAGTGGCTCCTGCCCAACCCAGCCCAGCTCCCCACCCAATGGTGACCAGACTCCAGACTTGTTCCGACTGGCCCATGATGCCAGGCTTGTCCCTTCGTGCAACATGGACTGGCCTCAGGTCTGAGCATTCTCCAGCCCTGTGCTCCCATGGAGCGGAAGTCCCCAGCCTGCCTGGCTCACATTGTCTGGCTCCTGGGGAACCTTCACCTGGGACAGGCTATTTGCATTTCTAGTCACCTCCTGCTGCAACTCAGAGCAGCCTTTCCGGAACTCCCAGCTGCACAACTTTCTCTTGCTTCACAACTTTCTTGAATCTTCTAGGGTGATGTGTGTGGCTTTCAACTGCACTGGACTGGACTGGACCATCTCCTGGCTCTGGATTGACCTGTGCCTGCCTGGGAAGCCTTGCCCAGGGTTCAGGATTCATAACTGGAAGTTTCAGCCGAAGTCCCCTGATAGCAGTAGATGGAATGTCCCAAAGGCAGTCGTGGAATTCCTGCAACTCTGCCCAGTGGGGTCCAGGAAAAGGGGTCAGGGCTCTGTGGACTTCCTTGTCTCTGCCTCTGAGAGACCCCTAGCCTGGAGGAGCACAGGGGATCACCAAGGACTGCTGGACAAAGCCTTATCTCCAGGCCGAGGATGGTGACTGGCACAGGGACCACACTTAGTCTCCTGGAGCCCATGCCACTCTCTGGGCGGGCCTGATGGCTGCCCCTGCCACTGACCCTGTGCCCAGAGTAGAAATGAGGGTGACCATAGGGTGGCTTGTCCCCTTGGGACCTGGAGAAGTGTGAATGGGTCAATGTCCATCCCAGGCAGGCACGGGGGCCCATGGAACATCTGTAAAGGGATGCAGGAGACAAGCGTGCCTGTGTAAGACGGCCCCTTGGGAACTGCCTCTTCACACTCTTATATACGCTCTAAAGAGCTGGATGCTGGGGCCCGTTCCTTCACCTCACTCATTCATTCGCTTGTTACTCTCCTAGCAGCTGCTGGCCACTGGGCATTACTCTGACCCAGTGTGAGTCCTGGAGGGGCCCAGGCCGGTGGGGAGGCTGACACGGTAACACACAGGACTGTACAGGCTGCACGGAGAAGAGGCCAGGGTGGGGCTTCAGAGCCCAGAGGAGCCCCTGGCCAGCCCGGGGGAGGCCCTGGAGCAGGGCTGGCCGGATGGGGGATAGCGTGGTGGGTGATAATGTGCTGCAGGTGGGGGACAACACAAAGGCCTGGGGATGACAATGGTGCAGGTGGGGATGCTGCACGAGACATGGGGAGGGGCCTCTGAACCGGTTCTCCCCCCTGTGGCACAGAGGCCCACTGAACTCGGTGGTCAGAGGCCTGGAGGCCACCTTGTCTAGCCCCCGCCCAAGACTGGAATCTTCTGTCCTGCCCTGGCACGGCCTGCTCGTGTGCCAGCGGTGGGTCCTCCTTCCTCCTGGGCATCTCCCCTCATCCTGGCTGAGCCCTCAGCGGTCGGACGTGCCTCTCACAGCACCACTGGGGGTCTGAACTGGGCGGAACTTGGGGTGAGTGAGAGGCGGTGCAGAGGTGGGTCTTTGTGGGACAAAACGGAGCTGCCACTACTTGGGTGTCAGGCCTCTCTGTGGCCTCGGGGGTCACAGTGGACTCGGACAGTCCCTCGAACTCATGCTTCAGTTTCGTCATCTGTAAAAAGATGGGGCTGTTCGTCTCAAACTTGTAGGGCAGTGGTGAGCGTTAAATATAACGTGTGACATTCTTAGCTCCTCTGAGCATGTGATGGATGTAAGTTATTGCCACAATTGTTGACTCCAGAAATGCCCTCTACTCTTGAGCCAGGGCCCTGCCTGTCAGGTCAGCCCTGGGCTGGTGGCCTTTTTGAATAGCCATGGGCACAGCCGACCAAGGGCACTAGTCCGGGTGACACCCAGCCTGAGATGCAGCGGCTCACCCCGACTCTCAGAGACCCAGAGACCCTGACCTGCCTGATGTCCCTGGACAAGCCCCACCATAAGAGACCCTGGGATTCTAGTTCTGAGGTCTTTGCAGCCCGGGGCAGACAGGACCTTTGGGAGCAGATTTGACTCCATTTTGGGGAACCCCAGTCATCCCATTCTTGTTATAAATGTTGCCAAGAGCAAAACATGAGCCAGCTACATGGTCGTGCTGGGGGAGGAATGGTGGATCTCCGGGCCACGTGGAGGAGACTTGGCTGTGGCAGTCCGTGTCCTTCACCTTGGCTGACAGACATCCCATTACTTTGTCACGATCTACAACTGTCCTTCATCCCAGTGAGGAGATGAAAACCCGGAGAGGCAGGCACCTCCTCAAGCAGACGGAAGTCAAGGGTCCCACTGCAGCTGTGAGTGGGAGGGTCCCCAGGAGAAGCCAGGAGGTGGGGGGGAGTGAAGTGGGGAGGGAGGAGCCCAGCAAAGCGTGTGTCACCTGGCCAGTCATCCTTGTGGGCGTCTGCGTAGATCTCAAACCTCAGCATCCCCTCCTGAGGGAGCTGGGGCATCAACTCACCACTCCTGTCAGCAAAGGGGCAGCTGATCCTGGCACAGGGGTCCCAGGTCGAATGCGAGTGTCTGACGCAGTGAAGGCTGGCAAGCGTGGGTGCGCAGTGGGAGGGTCCGTGCAGGGGCACAGGGAGTCCACCTCTCTCCGGGACACAGAGAATCTGGTTCCCCATCGCACCTCCATGCCCAGCACTTGGCTTGGCCCAGAGACGGGGTCCATACATTCCAAGTGGGGCCTGGCTTGGGAGGTTCGAATGGCCTGGCTGGGAACTTCCAGAACAGACCCGGCACATCCGAGGGGAGACCTCAGCCCCTGACGGACCGCCGGCGGATCTGCAGCCACGTTGAACACCGGCGGCTGGCGTGCCGGATGCCGGCCTGGAAGCTCTGCCGGCTTACTCTGCTGCCCCCCGGCCAGAACCCGGGAGGAGGCAGGTGGGCTGTGCAGGCAGGATTTAGCCTGGATTTCCTCCCGGGCTCCAGACCCCAGCCCCTCTTTTGTAAACCACTGAACTTTGTTCTTGCATGAAAAACGTCTTCATTCTGTCAGCAAGTGTTTACTGAGTTCTAGTCACGGAGACCAAGCTGGACGTGGCCCCTGTCTCCTGAAGCTTGAGCATGGGCCTCAAAACACAAGCAACCAGCAAGAACACACCAGGCTTGGGTGGAGCGAGATGAGAGAGCAGCGAAGAGGGTCTTGTGACAAGGAAAATAAGGGAAAGCGACTCTGAGAGAGTGATTTTCCATCTAGGATGGCAGTGGAGAGAAAGCCTGAGGTGAGTGGAAACTGGGCAAGCGCCCTCCAGGCATTGGGGACAGCTTGTGCAAAGGCCCTGGGGTACGACTGAGCTGGAAGTGTCTGAGGGCCAAAAGGAATGACCCAGGACGAGAGGGAGAGGGTGTGAGCACAAAGGTCACCTGGAGCTGTCAGGAGGGCCTTGCAAGTCTTGAGTCCTGGGGAGGAAATGGGAAAAATAAATGAACCGTCCAAGAAAGGAGGCCACCTCTACCCACCGTCCCCTCCGTCAGCACCCCCAGGCCACAAGCGAGGTCTGCAGGCTGGATCCCCAGGGGAACCTTGGACATCAGTGCCAAGACCAACCCCAGGGCCAGCCTCACTCCTCCCCCTCCAGCTCCCACCCTCTGCTGCGGGATCCCCATCAGGGAGCAGGCCTGGGGCGGTGTGGATCAAAAGGCCCCCCCGGGGCTCGGCCTTGCCCATCAGGGAAACATCACATTGCTCTGGAATGAGGTGATTTCGAGCAGCCGATGCGAGGAAATGGGTATTTATGTAACGGTGGGCATGGTTTTTATTTTCCCTAATTTTCAGATTACTTTCGATTAGGCCTCTTCGGAGTGGAAAAGGCTTGAAGTGAAATGGATCCTGCCTAAATCATTATGGCCCGCCCGGCCCCAGGCTGCCTCTGCAGACAATTACCCCGGACCCTGGGGTTAGGGGGCAAACTCCAGGCCGGGGCACTTCCTCGGTGCTCACCGGGCTGGGCGAGCCCAGGGCTCGGCCGCACGCCTTTTGTGCCGCGTGGACACACAGCGACCATTGATTCCGACGTCCCTCCGGCCAGAGGGGCTTGGGGGAGGGAGACAAGAGAACTTAATTCTCACCAACATCTGGACTCTATCTCTCCTCCCCACCCCCAGCTCAGGACAAGGCAG
This sequence comes from Vicugna pacos, assembly GCF_048564905.1. Classification (NCBI taxonomy): domain Eukaryota; kingdom Metazoa; phylum Chordata; class Mammalia; order Artiodactyla; family Camelidae; genus Vicugna; species Vicugna pacos. Next base: position 3,035,027 of record NC_132990.1, read on the forward strand.
GGGAGGGGGAGAGGGAAAAAGGAAAAAAAAATGCCCAGGCCAAATTCAAATGCTTTCATAAATTTTGCACCAGAAATGTTTTGACGTGAATATTTTTGTCAGTCTCCAGCGTTTGCCAAAAGAAACTCAACTCCACACGACAGCTCAAATATATTCTCTAGATGACTCTGAAACCGCTGGGAGGCCAGACGGGCTGATCCCTTAGCACCTGCGAGGCACGCGGGGCCCTGGCGCCTGGCCTGGGGTGGGCAGACGGGCAGGCACTGCGGACCCGCGGCCCTGTGGGCATGTGACCTCAAAGAGCACTGGCCTTTGTTGAGGAAAGGCCTGATGTGGCTTCCTGTGGCCCAGGTCCTTTTTCCAACATCCACCCATGAGGTAGGCCCATCACTGGTCCAGCCGAGCCCAGGACAAGTAGCTGCAAAGGGCAGCGGACAGGTGGGTGAATGGAGGGGAGCTTTGGAAAGATGGTGCCACCTCTGTTAACACCATACACATGTTCATAGTGGGTTTCGTCTGCAAAATTGAAAAAAAAAAAAGTCATTTTTGGCTTTCTTTTTTTCTTGACTATAGTTTTTCCACTTTACTACAATATAAATGACCAAAAGTGTCCCTTAAAAATATATCTCACACAATAAATATAGAATTGTCATATGATCTAATAATTCCACTTCTGCGTATATACCCTCCAAAATTGAAAGCAGGGTCTTGAAGAGGTATTTGCACACCCAGGTTCACAACAGCATTGTTCACAACAGCCAAAAGGAGGAAGCAATCCATCGATATATGAATGGATAGGCAAAACATGGCATACCCATACAGCGGGGTACTATTCAGGCTTCAAAAGGAGGTTCTGACACAACATAAAACCTGGATGAATCTTGAGGACATTCTGCTAAGGGACATAAAGCAGTCACAAAAGGACAGGTACCACATCACTCCACTTACACGAGGTTTCCAGAGCAGTCAAACCCACAGAGACGGAAAGTAGACTGGTGGGTGCCAGGGGCGGGGGGAGGAGGGCGTGGGGAGTTAGTGCTTCTTAAGGGCAGTGTCTCAGTTTTGCAAGATGAAAAAGTTCCGGAGATGGCTGGCAGTGATGTTTCCACAGCCCAGTGAATGTACCTAATGCCACTCAACTGTCATTTAAACACGGTTAAAATGGTAAATTTTAAGTTACGTATATGTTAACACAGTTTTAAAAATCTAATGGATTTGTGTCCTTCTCTTTGCCAGATCAGTTGTCCCCTCTGATGCAGTGGCTCTACACCCAAAGTCATCCCTGGGGGGCTGCGGTCTGGCTGGAATGTGGCCCTGACGCTTGCCATCCCTGTGGCTTCGGTTTTTCTCATCTGTAGACTGGGACACACGGCCTCTTCCCAGCATGAGGCTATAGGAACGATGCCCCAGCAGGTGTCCAGGCTCAGCTTGCGGGTGCTAGGGGCCGAGCTGGGTGGACACGCTCTCGGGACCAGCCTGGCTTTCAGGAGCTGGATTCCTCCTGTTGTCACCCAGGGCACCAGGAGCTTTCAAAATTAAGGAGACTGAACCCCAAGTGGGATTCTGAGCCTGGAGGTGGGAGGAGCATGGCCCCCAGTTGTGGACACAGTCCACCACGCGCAGACCAGCCTCCCCACTCAGGGTGCTCCGGTGGCTGTGGGGAGACAGTGGAGGTGGTGGCTAAAGGCAAGTTCCTAACTTTCCCATGCCTCAGTCTCCCCATCTGTAGCCTGGGATGATGGTGGGCTGCCGTAAGGGGTGAAGGAGAGCAGTTTCTGCTACACAGGAAGCACCCAGTACCCAGTACTGGGTTATTATGTCAGTGCTTGTCTCAGTCCTCGCCATGTGCAAATGGGCATCAATATCGGCTGAGATAATTTTTATATGAAAAATGAGGGTCCCATGTCCTCATTCGTTGTTTCTTCCAAATTTCTCTACTGAGTACCCAACTTGTGGGCCCGGAACTTGGGTGAGGCTGGCCCTTCCTGGGGGCTGCAGGCTGTGAAGGGGACAGTGGCAATGGGATGATACCAGACAGAAAGGTCAGAGGGCAGGAGAGAGGCTGCTGAGAACCCATACTTGCAGGCCTGGAGGGCAGGAGTCTCTGGAGAGATACCACTTCAGAGAAGAGGGAGAATGGGGTGGGCAGCGTGGTGATGGCATTCGCCAGTCCCCGCACGTGCCAGTGTTTGGCTCTCTGCTGCGTCTGGTCTCCGGCACCTCTCTGTACTAGCTCATGGTCCCAGGACACAGCCCAGGGAGCCTGGGGCCACATCCTACCTGCAGATGGGTTCTGTGTGGCCTGCAGGCTGATGCCAACCTTGACTGAGCAGGATAGAGGGTGGCTGACTGTGTAGTTGGCTGGGACCTTCTTCTTGGCGTAGAGACATCTGGGCTGCTCTTCTGGCCAGCATTGAATTGGGCCAGCCCCCTAAACCCTCTCAATGAGTCACACAGGGCCAAAATCACAGTGAACGATGGCGATCAGAGGCCCCTGCTGACCACGTGGGACAGAGACAAGAAACAGAGCAAGAAAAAAATCTGTTGTTTCCAGCCACTGGGCTTTGGGTGTGTTTGTTACTGCAGCAGAACCAAGACAGTTTTGACTGCTACAGACATTTTACATAATTATCTGGATCTCTGGATTTTCTAGAAAAAAACTGGGAGCTCTGGCCACACGAGGCCCGAGTTCCCACAAGGCAACAAGTGGATGGGCAGCTTTATTTGGGGGCAAGACTGTCCCACTTTGCCTCAGTTTCCCCTTTACTTACTCATGCTACCACTGTGGCATGGGTGGCTGCTGCCCGCAGAGCCCTCTCAGGGCCTCTGTCACTCTGAGTCTCCCCACAACTGTGAACTCCTGCTCCAAGGAGAGGCTCTGAGGCTCTCAGCCACCCTGATGTATGAGGGACCTTTGCATCCAACCCTTGGCAGCTTGCTGACTAAAATTTTCACACTCAAGGAATGACATAATCATTGGGTGGGCACTGCTGTCACATGGAAGTCTGGCCACACTCACGGCCATCTACTCCAGGCAGGGAAGATGCTAACCTCAGGGCTCAGAAGACGCCGGGTAGGTAGGCACCTGGAAGAAGCGGCTCACAGAGGGGAGGTGACCCAATCAGAGTCACACCAATAAATCTCCCCCAAAGTAGTCACATGGGCTAAACATCGCGGTGACTCAAGCACTCACCTCGAGCAGAGCTCAGTCAGCAGCAAGCCCCTGTGAGGCGGAGACTCTGATCCTCCTTTTACTGATGAGAAAAACAAGGCACAGAAAGACGGAATGACTGGACCAAAGACATACTGTGAGTGGGGGCAGAGATTGAAGCTAAACCTTCTGCTTCCGAATCCAGACTTTCTCTGAACTCTGACCTGATAAATTCTCCTTTTATTCCTAAAAATCAGGCAAAAGATTCAGGCAGACTTAGATTTTATCCTAGACTCTTCCATGTATTATAACTATGAGATCCGGGGCAAATTCCAGTGCCTCTCTGAGCCTAGGATTCTTCGTTGGTAACATGGGGGCAAGGGCACCCCGTTCATGATGTGGGGCGGGGCTTAGTTACAACTGCGTGAGGCTCATGTGTGGTTAGCTATGACTAGCCACTCACAACCCTGGTCATTTCCAGAGCTACTGCACTGAAAAAGCAGATTCCCCCTTGAGAAATGCTAGGATTCCCGTCTGGAAATAGAGCGAGCATTTCGCCTTCACCTGAAGAATTAAGACTGAAAATAGGAGAAAGCTTCCCCCTCCTTTAACTTTCTTCTTTGGGGATTAAAATATCCTTCTGTTTAGTTTGGAAGTATACATACCCAGCCTGGAGGACGGTCTGGGTGGAGGCTGGATCAGGAAAGACGAAAGTCCAATCAACTGGATGACAGCCAGGCTGGCCAGGATATCGATCTTGCTTCCTTCCTTTCTTCCTTTCTCCCTCCCTCCCTTTCTTTTTCTGATTATTTTTTATTGTGACAAAATACATATAGCATAAAATTTATCCTTTTAACCATTTTTAAGTGTACAATTCAGTGATGAAATTAAATCCATTTACAGTGCTGTGTAACCATCACCATTATCCATCCCCAGAACTTTTTCGTCATCTCAGACAGAAACTCTTTAACCTTTAAGCAATAACTTCCCATCTCCGCCTCTGCAGACCCCTGGTAGCCATCTTCCTACCCTCTGAATTTGCCTACTCTAGGTATCTCATGTAAGTAGAATCATACACTATGTGCTCTTCTGTGTCTGGCTAATTTCACTTAGCATAATGTCTTCAAGTTTCATCCACATTGTAGCAGGAATCAGAATTTCATTCCTTTTATTGGCTGAATAATATTCCATTGTATGCATATATCACATTTTGTTTACCCATTCATCTGTTGGTGAAGACTTGGGTTGTTTCCACCATTTGGCTGTTGTGAACAATGCCTCTGTGAACATGAGTGTACAAGTATATGAGCCTTTGCTTTCAATTTTTGGGGTATATGCTTAGAAATGGGAATGCTGCATCATATGGTAATTCTGTTTAAATTTTTGAGGAATTATGCTGTTTTCCACTGTGGCTAGGTCATTTCACATTTCAATTAGTAATGTGTGACATTTGCAATTTCTTCACATTCTCACCAATACTTGTTACTTCCTTTTTTTTTTTTCTTTCACAATTGCTATCTTAGTAGGTATGAGGTGGTATCTAATTGTGGTTTTTGACTTGCATTTACCTAATGACTAATGATTTTGAGCATCTTTTCATGTGCTTGTTTGGCCATTTGCATAGCTTTAAAAATACATCTAGTCAACTCTTTGCTCATTTATCAATTGGAGTATTTGATTTTCGTGGTTGTGTGGTGGGAGAGCTTTATATATTTTGGGTATTAATCCCAGATAGATGTATGATTGGCAAATATTTTCTCACATTCTGTGGGTTTTCTTTTCACACTCCTGATTGTGTTCTTTGATGCACAAAAGTTTTCAATTTTGGTGAATCCAATTCATCTATTTTTCTGTTGTTGCTTGTGCTTTTGGTGTCATGTCCAAGAAATCATTGCCAAATCCAATGTCATGGAGGTTACCCCCTGTGTTTCCTACTATGAGTTTTATAGTTTTAACTCAATGTTTAGGTCTTGATCTGTCTCAAGATAGTTTCTGTATATGGGGTAAAGTAAGGGTACAAATTCATTATTTTGCATGTGGATATGCAGTTTTCTCAGTACCATTTGTTGAAAAAACTGTCTTTTCGCCAGTGAATTGTCTTGACAACCCTTTGGAAAATCATTTGACCATACACGTGAGGGTTTATTTCTACAGTCTTCATTGTATTCCACTGATCTATATGTCTCTCCTTATGCCAAATCACACTGTTTAGATTATTGTAGGGTTTTTTTTTTTAGTAAGTTTTGAAAGTAGGAAGTGAGAATCCTCCAACTTTGCTCCTCGTCTTCCAGATTCTTTTGGCTACATGGGCTTACTTGAGATTCTGTATGAATTATGGGGAATTTTTTTTACTTTTGCAAAAAATGCTGTAGAGATTTTGATACAGACCGCATTGACTCTGTAGTTCCCTTTCTGCAGTATCATGATCTTGACAATATTAAGTCTTCCAATTCATTAACATGGGATGCCTTTATATCTATGTCTTCTTTAATTCCTTTCACTAATGTTTTGTGATTTTCAGGGTACAGCTCTTTTGTATATTTTGTTAAATTTATTCCTAAGTATTTTATTCTTTTTTGATGCTATTGTAAATAGAATTGTTTTCTTAATTCCTTTTTCATTGTTAGTGTATAGAAATGCCTATTGATTTGGCATCCTGTAACTTTGCTGAATTCATTGATAAGCTCTGACAGCTTTTAAAAAATTTTTTTAGTGAAGTGAAGGCAAGTTTATAGAAAGATACACACTCCATAGACAGAGTGTGGTCCATCTCAATCAGAAGAGTGAGTAGCTTAGGAGATACACACTCCATGAGCAGAATGTGGGCCATCTCAGAAGGTGAGAGAGAGAGCGACCATGAGGTATGGGGTGGTTAGTTTTCAATGGGCTTGGTAATTTCATATGCTAATGAGTGGAAGGATTATGCCAACGATGTTGGAGAAGGGGCAAGGAGTTCCAGAAATTGGGCCCCCGCCAATTTTTGACCTTTTATGGTCAGCCTAGGAACTGTCATGGCACCTGCGAGTGTCCCATGAGTCCCAAGGTCTACTGGAAGTCGAATCTTCTGTCATCTTGGTTCTAACCAGTTTGTCCTGTCCTCAATGGCTGTGTCATTACTTCAATGCTTGCGTCATTCCTTCAATGCTTGTGCCTTGACCCCTTCCCTCCTGTCTGAATTCCCCCCTCAGAAATTTTACTTCCATAATCTTATGGGGAGCAGAGGGGCGATGATCTGTCTTCTGCAGCTGCTTCAGAGATGAGTAGGGGTATTGATCTTGTCTGTCTGGCAGCTTTATTTGTGTGTAGAATTTTTAATTTTTCTGCATATAATATCACGTCGCATTGGAGCAGAAATAATCTTACTTCTTCCTTTCTGAATTGGATACTGTTTATTTATTTTTCTTGCCTAATTGCTTTGACCAGAATTGCCAGTACCATGTTTGTTGTTGTAGTTTTCATTGAAGAATAGATAACATGTTGTATTATGTAAGTTTCGGGTGTACAGCATAGTGATTCGACATTTATATACATTACAAATTGATCACCGCAATAAGTCTAGTAACCTTCTGCCACCATACAAAATTATTATAATATCACTGACTGTTCCGTATACTGCACATTATAACCTCATGACATTTATTTTATCGCTTCAAGTTTGTACCTCTTAATCCCCCGACTCAAACCCCATTTACCTCCTCTCTGGTGACAACCAGTGTGTTCTCTGCAGCTATAGATCTGTTTCTGGTTTCTTTTGATTGTCTATTTGTTTTGTTTTTTAATTTTTATGTAAAAGTGATATCATTCAGTATTCATCTTTCTCTGTCTGATTTGTTTTGCAATACCCTCCATGTCTATCTGTGTTGTTGCAAATGGCAAGATTTGATTCTTTTTTATGGCTGAATAGTATTCATATGTGTGTGTGTGTGTATTTATGTATACATATATGTATATAAATGTTTTATTTATCCATTCATCTATCAGCGGACACAAGTTGCTTTCTGTCTTGGCTGTTATAAATAATGCTGTGATAAAAAATAGGGATGCATGTATCTTTTCTAATTAGTGTTTTTGTTTTCTCTGGATAAATATCCAGAAGTGGAATTGCTGGGTCACATGGTAGTTCTATTTTTGATTTTTTGAGGGACTTCTATACTGTTTCCCACAGTGGCTGCACCAGTTTACAGTCCTACCCACAGCGCATGAAGGTTCCCTTTTCTCCTTACCCAACCTTGTTATTCATTGTCTTTTTGATAATGCCATTCTGAAAGATATGAGGCGATATCACATATAGCTATGGTTTTGATTTGTATTTCGCTGATGATTGGTGATTCTGAGCATTCTTTCACGTGTCTGTTGGACATCTGTATGCCTTCCTTAGAAAAATATCTATTCAGGTCCTCTATTTTTTGAGTAGATTGTTTTTTGATATTGAGTTGTGTGAGTTCTTTATATATTTTGGATATTAACCCCTTATCATATATATGATTTGCAAATATTTTTCCCACTCAGTAAATTGTCTTTTCATTTTGTTGATTATTTCCTTTGCTGTACCGAGGCTTTTAGGTTGATGTAGTCCCATTTGTTTATTTTTGCTTTCGTTGCCCTTGCCTGAGGGCACAGATTCAAAAACATATTGCTAAGACCAGGGTCAAAGAGTGTTTTCAGCTAGGAGTTTTATGGTTTTAGGTCTTATATTTAGGGTTTTAATCCACTTTGAGTTTATTTTCGCATATGTTGTAAGAAAGGGGCCCGGTTTCAGTCTTTTGCATGTAGCTGACTAGTCTTCCCAATGCCATTTATTGAAGTGACTGTCTTTTTCCCACTTTATGCTCTTGGCTCCTTTGCCATAAGTTAATTGACCATATAAGTGTGGCTCTCTATTTTGTCCCATTGATCTATATGTCTGCTTTTGTGTGAGTGTCATACAGTTTTTATTACTATTCCTTTGTAGTATAGTTTGAAATCAGGGTGCATGGTATCTCCAGTTTTGTTCTTTTTTGCTTTGGCTCTTCGGGGTCTTTTGTGGTTCTATACAAATTTTAGAATTATTTGTTCCAGTTTTGAGGAAAATGTCATTGTTATTTTGATAAAGATTGCATTGAATCTACAGTACCTTTTTCTATCTCTTCACTGTCAGTCTGTGTGTGTGTTTAGATTGGAGATGAGTCTCTTGTAGGCAGCATATATTTGGTCTTACTCTTTTAAAAAAAAAGTCAGTTCAGCCACCCTATGTCTTTTGATTGAGCATTTAGTCCATTTACACTTAAAGCAACTATTGATAGGTTATGTATTTATTGCCATTTTGTTAATTGTTTTCTAGTTATTTTTGTGGTTCTTCCTGGTTCCTTTCTTCTTCTCTTGCTGTCTTTTGTGTTTTGATGATTTTTAAAAATATTATGTTTATATTTCTTTCTATTATTTTTGTGTGTGTCTGTAATAGATTTTTGGTTTGTGGTTACCATGACGTTCATATATAATAATCTTTGTACTTGGATTTGATGGGCACTTAATTTTGGGCTCATTCTAGAAGCATTACATTTTTATACTCCCTCCCCCACACTTTATGTTTCAGACATCGTATTTTACTTCTTTTTATTTTTTTGTATTACTTAACCAATTATTTTAAACATAGGTGATTTTTACTACTTTTGTTTTTTAACTTTTGTACTAGCTTCATCAATGGTTGATCCACTACCTTTACCATATGTTTCCCTTTACCTGTGATAATTTTTCTTTCATAATTTTCTTGTTTCTATTTATGATCTTTTCTTTTCCATTTAAAGAAGTCCCTTTGGCATTTCTTTAAGGCCAAGTTAGCAGTGATGAACTCCTTTGGATTCTTCTTGTCTGGGAAACTCCAGCTCTCCTTCAATTCTGAATCATAACTTTGCTTAGGTAGAGTATTCTGGTTTTAAGTTTTCTGTTAAGTACTTTAAATATATTGTGCTAGTCCCTTCTGGCCTGTAAAGTTGGTTCCCTTTTATGTAACCAGTTGTTTTATTGCTTGCTACTCTTAAGAGTCTCTCCTTATCTTTAACTTTTGAAATTTTAACTAGAATGTGTCTTATGTTCATTTTGTTTGGGACTTTCGTGCTTCTTGGACTTGGATGTCTATTTCCCGCATCAGATTAGGGACGTTTCCAGCCATTACTTTTTCAAATAGATTTTCTGTCCTTTTCTCTCTCTCTTTCTTCCCTCTGGGACTCCTATAATGGCTATTGTATATAGTGCTGCTATAAACACTGGGGTGCATGTAGCTTTTTCAAATTAGAGTTCCCTCTGGATATCTGCCCAGGAGTGGGATTGCTGGATCATATGGTAAAACTATTTTTAGTTTTTTAAGGAAACCCCATAGTTTTTTCCAAGTGGCTGCATCAATTTACATTCCCACCAATAGTGTAGGAAGGTTCTCTTTTCTCCACACCCTTTCCAGCATTTATAATTTATGGACTTTTTAATGATGGCCATTCTGACTGTTGTGAGATGATATCTCATTGTAGTTCTTATTTGCATTTCTCTGATAATTAGCGATATTGAACATTTTTTCATGTGCCTATCGGCCATTTGTATGTCTTCATTGCAGAATTACTTGTTTAGGTCTTCTGCCCATTTTTGGATTGGATTGTTTGTTTTTTTGTTATTAAGTTGCATGAATTGCTTATGTATGCTGGAAATTAAACCTTTGTCAGTCACATCATTTGCAAATATTTTCTCCCATTCTGTAGGTTGTCATTTTGTTTTGCTTATGGTTTCTTTTGCTTTGTGAAAGTTTATGAGTTGAATTAGGTCCCATTTGTTAATTTTTGCTTTTATTTCTATTACCTGGGTAGACTGCCCTAGGAGAACATTGCTAAGAGTTATGTCAGAGAATGTTTTGCCTGTGTTTTCTTCTAGGAGGTTTATAGTGTCTTGTCTTATATCTAAGTCTTTAAGCCATTTTGAGTTTATTTTTGTGCTTGGTGTGAGGAAGTGTTCTAACTGCATTGATTTACATGCTGCTGTCCAGTTGTTGTCTGTTTGTGTTTGTTGCCTAAAGCCCCCATATGACTTAGTGTCCATGCAGAGCTCAGAAGAGCAGTGCAACTCTTAGGGATTCTGGGCTGGTTTCTACCCCTGATGAAGCCATGGCTTCTCTCTTTAAAGAAGAGAGAAGCATAGACCTATCTCGGTGAGGACCTCCTGCTCCATGGGGTGCAGTTCAGACACGGCCCAGCAGCCTGCCTGGATTAGCCTGGATTCTTCTCATGGTTTTCTCTGTGTGCAGTCTTCTAGCCCCACAGCTCTGGCCGCAGAGTCAGGGTGCAGGACAGCTCAGACATGGACTTCCTGATCTGAGGCCCAAATCTCTAAGCAGTGTCACTCGCATTGCCCATTTCACTCTACTACAGGCCGTGGGGGCTGCCTGTGTGCCCTGGGTTGTGGCACCTCACATTGCTGATGCTGTCCAGCACCTTCCTCCCTGGAGGGGCACTTCTCCGAGCGCCACTCTGCCCATCGCTGCCTCACCTGTGAAGCGGCTCCTGATCCTCAGTGTGTGGAGGGTTCATGAGTGTGTGTGTGCACGCGCGCAAGTGCGTGCGCACGCATGCTCACAAATGTTCATTGTTCTGGCATTGGGACCAGAGCACCATCATATTTTCACAGAGGTCTGTGAGCCCCAGGCGTTTAGCTCCCATTCCCATCAGGGTTCAGGCTCAGAGCAGCCTTGACCCATCCCCTCCCCAGGGCTCACATCATGAGCAGCTTTGACGCCCACAGCCATCACCCTGTCTGTGTGTGGGATCTGTTTTCTAGGGTGTTAGAGACCTGAGGGAAAGTGCTCATGGTTATCTCCTTAGTGGACCCAAGTGACAACCTCAGCCTGATTGTTCACGAAGATTCTGCTGCTTTCCTGGGGCCAGCTTCCTAATAGGCATTTTGTTTTGTGTTTTTTTTCCCTAATTGAAATATATTTAATACATAAAGTGTATAAATTTAAGGTGTACAACATGTTAATTTGATAATTTATACATTGTATTATGATTGCCACTGTAGTGATAATTAGCACCTGTAGCACATCACATAATTGTCATTTCTTTTTAGTTATTTGAATAATTAAGATCTAATCTCCTAGCAAGTTTGATGATATAATGCAGTATTATTGTCTATATTTACTACACTGTAGGTTAAATCTCTAGGGCTTATTTATTAACTTGTTGCAAATTTATACCCTTAAACAACATCTGCCCTGTCCCCTTCCCCCTCATCCCCTGGTAGCCATCAATTTACTCTCCATTTTTATAAGTTTGGCTTTTGCTAGATTGCACATGTGATATCAAACAGTATTTATTTTTCTCTGTCTGACTCACCTCACTTAGTGTAAGGTCCTCAAGTTCCATCCATGTTGTCACAAATGGCAAGATTTTCTTCTTTATCATGGCTGAATAATATTCCATCGTGTGTGTGTGCGCGTGCATGCATGTGTGCGTACGTGCACGTGCGTGCGTGTGTGTATAGCCTCTTCTTTACTCATTCATCCATTGATGAACACTGCACTTCATATTCTATAAATTTCACAGTAAACTATTTCAGCAGTATCCCACAATTTTGAATATGCCGTATTTTAATTTTATTTACTTACATGTATTTTTGAATCTCCTTTGAGACTTTCTTTGTGTCCCATGGATTATTTACAGGTATATTGCTTCATTTTTAAGTATTTAGATATTTAGATATTTTTCTGAGGTCTTTCTCTAGTTGATTTTTAGTTTATCTTATTGTGGTGAGAGAACACACTCTATGATATTAATTTAAAAAAAATTTTTGAGGGCTATTTTATGGCCCAGGATATAGTCAGTCTTTCTTGGTGAATGTCTTATGGATGCTTGAAAATAATATGTGCTTTGCTGCTGTTGAGTGAAGTAGTCCATACATTTTGATTAGATCATGTTGGTTGATTTTATTAGTAAATTCTTCTGTATTCTTGTGGATTTTTTGCCTAGAAGTCTATCAATTGCTGAGTCAAGGTTATTGAAGTTCCCAGCTATAATTCTAGATTTTTCCACTTCTCTTGTCACATCTGCTGGGTTTTGCTTCATGTATTTTGAGGTTCTGTCGGTTTATGCATGCACATTTAAGGTCATTATGGCTACATGGGAAATCAATACATTAATCATTATGTAATACCCCTCTTTCTCTTTAGTATTTTTCTTTGCTCTGACATCTATTTTAGCTAATATTGGAATAGCCACTCCTTCTTAAAGAAAATAATAGTTTCATGGTCCATCTAGTTCTATTCTTTAATTTACAACTTGTCTAAATTTTTATATTTGTGTTAAGCTTCTTGTATGTAGCATACTATTGGAATCACAGTTTTATTCACTCTAACAGTTTGTCTTTTAATTATTATATTTAGATCATTTACATTTATGTTAATTACTGATAATGTTATGACTAAAGTCTGACACTTTATTATGTTTTCTGTTTGTTTATTTTATTTCTCTGTCCCCTGATTCTCTTTTAATATCTTTCTGTAGATTATTTCAACATTTTTGAGTATTCTCTTTTGATTTTTGCTTTTTAATATACTGTGAAGTATAGAAAACTTAATTTCCTCTTAGATTCTTTACCTTCCCCATTAAAAAAATATCTTTAGTATTTCTTCTTCATGCACTGAGCACCACATCAGATTATATTAAATTTTTTGCTTCAATTATCAAATAGGATTTAAAAACTCATGACAAGTAAGACAGACTATTTTATTTACTCCTATTTTTACCCATGTCAGTGTTGTTCTTTGCTTTCCAAACTGACATTCTGAACTTTTTTCTTTCATCACTTTCTGTTTATAGAACTTTCTTTAGCCATCATTTAAGAGACTGTCTTATAACGATAAAATTAATTCCCCTAAATTTCTTTTGTCAATCTTAATTTCTTCTTCATTGCTAAAGAATGGTTTCACTGGATTTGGTATTCATGGTTGACAGTTCTTTCAGGACTTGGAAAATATTGTGCCTACATAGTTCCTGATGAGAAATTTGCTGTAATTCAAAGTTATGTTTCCATATAAAGAATGTGTCTTTTCTCTCTGGCGGTTTTCAAGATTTTTTTCTATGTCTCTAGTTTTCAGAATGTTAAGTACGTTGTGTCTTACAGTGGATTTCCTTAGGATTATTCTATTCAACATTTGCTCACCTTGAATCTGCAGGTTGACATCTTTGACTAAGTTTAGTAGGTTTTTGGCCATTTAGTTATTTAAATATTTTTCCAGTCTCAGGCTCTTGCTTCTTCCTTTTTAAGACTATGGAGAAAATGAACATTAACTCTGCTCTCCTTTCCCCACAGGGCCTTGAGGCTGTGCTCAATTGTTTTATCCTGTCCATTTTCTCTCTGTTGCTCAGACTGCATAAATCTTCTTACTCTGGTTTCAAGTTTACTGATTCTATCATCTCATCTCCACTCTACCATTGAGCCCCTAAAGTGAGTTTTTATTTTTATTTTTAATTTTTTTTTATTTCTTGACTTTTTAAAAATTTCTTAGTTTTCACATTTTTTTATTGAGTTATAGTCAGTGTACAATGTTGTGTCGATTTCCAGTGTAGAGCACAATTTTTCAGTTACACATGAACATACATATATTCATCATCGCATTCTTTTTCTCTGTGAGCTGCCACAAGATCTTGTATATATTTCCTTGTGCTATACGGTATAATCTTGTTTATCTATTCTACATATGCCTGTCAATATCTACAAATTTCGAACTCCCAGTCTGTCCCTTCCCACTGGTTGTTGTATTTGTCTATTCTATCATTACCATTTGGTCTTTACTCATAATTTCTGCTTCTTGGATGATATTTTTTATTTTTAAAATTAGTTTCAAAAGAATTTGTAATTAGTTGTTGAAGCATTTTTTTAAAAAAATGATGGCTGCTTTAAATCCTTGTCAGATAATTTCAATATCTGAATCATCTCAGTGTTGATGTATGTTTATTGTTTTTTTTTCCATTTATGTTGTGATTTTCCTGGATCTTGAAATGACAAGTGATTTTTTTTATTGCATTGTAAACAGTTTGCATATTACAGTATGACTCTGGATTCTATTTCATCATCTTCCTTTTCAGTCAGATGGTCCTCCTGTTCATTTCTAGCACAAGGGCCAGGTAGGCGTGTATGTGTGGTTCCCCACTGGATCCCACTGATGGTTTTTCAGCTGAGATGTGGTACCAATCAAAGCACTCTTTGTCTCCAAGTAAAGATATAGAATCCACTCCCTGCTGGGCCCTTTGATCCCAGGGAGGGAGACATAGAGGGCTGGCTCACCCTCCTTTTTTGCTGCAGGGTGGAGGATTGGTCTCACCAACACCAAGAATTGGAAGGAAGTAAAGTGTTTGTTTGACCTGAATTGCACTGCCTTCTTCAGTCTTATTGATGCTGTGAGGAGTGAAGGCTCAGCTGGCTGGCCCACATTTGTGGGAGCATCAAAGCACTGCCTGCTTCTACTGGCAGGAGATGGAAGATCGACTTCCTCTGAGTCCTACTGAAACCACAGAGGTGGGGTGGGTGCAAGCCTCCTTTTCGTCTTTGGCTGGAGTAGGATGGGTATTACCAAAAAGAATTCATATTGTTAGGCCATTCTTTTCTTTTCTTTTTCCTAGGAAGAGCAGGCTTTTACATTAAAAAAATTATATTTTTAATTGTGGTAAAATCACACATTAGTGATGTTTAGCACACTCACAATTTTGCACAACCATCACAATGTCCAAATTCTAAAACATTCCCATCACCCTAAAAGGAGATCCCCACATCTATTAAGCAGTTACTCCCTACTCAGTCCTCCTTTTGCCCTGGCAATCACTAATATGCTTTCCGTCTCTCTGGATTTGCCATATTCTAGATGTTTCATATAAATTGAATAATACCATATGTACCCTTTTGTGTGGCTTCTTTCATTTAGCTTAGTGTTTTCAAGGTTCATCCATGTTATAGCATGTGCCAGTATTTTATTCCTTTTTATGGTCAAATAGTATTCCACTGTATGGATATGGCACATTTATTTATCCATTCACTGGTTGACGGACATTTGAGGTGTTTCCCTTTTGGGCTTTTGTGAATAGTGTTGTTATGAACATTTGTGTACAAGTTTTTGTTTGGGCATCTGTTTTGAGTTCTGGGTATTAACCTAAGAGTGGGCTTGCTGGGTCACATGGAAATTCTATAATTTATTGAGGAAACACCAAACTTCCATAGTGACTACACAACTTTACATTCCAGTAGTAATATATACCATTTCAATATTTCTCTACTTTTGCTACCACTTTTTAGTTTCTGTTTACGAGTTTGACTTGTGTTTCCCTAATTACTACTGATGTTGAGCATATTTTCATGAGCTTTTTTGCCATCTGCTTATCTTCTTTGAAAAAATGTTTACTCAGACCCTTTGCTCATTTTAAATTAGGTTATCTTTTTGTTATAGAGTTGTAGGATTTCTTTATTTATAGTAGATACTAGGCCCTTATTAGATATGTGATTTGTAAATATTATTTCCCATTCTGTGGAATGCTTCTTCACTTTCTTGTTCTGGTTTCCAGGCTTCTGCACAAGAGCATTCTATGTATAAAAAGCATCTATCTTACTTTTAGGAAACCAATGAGGACTATTAAAAAGCTCAGATATGTCACAGCAATGCAACAAACTATTTTGCTATATAAAGGTCTCAGCCTAGAAATTTCACAGCTGGTACCCACCCACTAACATTTAAGACACTGAGAGATAAGTGATGCAGGAATACTTTCTTGGAAGTACATTTTCAGTGTGACTAAATCATCAAATTTGATTCAAATCAAAGTCCAAATAGGTTTATTTCTCCAAAGGAGAAACAGACAATTAAGGTGTTCATGAAAACTGGCTTAAACAAAACAAAACTGGGGGAGATAGGTCAAGATGGCAGAGTAGAGTGACCCTGAACTTACTTCCTCTCACAAGCCCACCAAACTATCTGCAGAACAACTATCAGTGAAAAAAACCAAACATATCAGAAAAGATCTACAACTAAAGACATAGAGAAGGACCCACAGTGAGATGGGTAGGAGTGGGTGAACTCATGATGTAATAAGTCCCATACCCACAAACTGGAGAATAATTATAGTGCAAAGCTTCTCCCACATTAGTGAGAGTTCTGAGCCCCGTGCTGGGCTTCCTAGCCTGAGGGTTCTGTAGCAGGAAGAAATGCCCCTGGAGCATTTGACTTTGAGGGCCAGTGGGGCTTAATCTGGGGAGTCCCAAAGGACTGTGGGAAATAGAGACTTCACTTTTAAAGGGTGCACACAGTCTCATGTGCTCTGGGATGCAGGACAAAAGAAGTAGTTTGATAGGAACCTGGGGCAGAACTTCTGCTGGACTGGGGGCCAGCTGGGGCTAACACTGGGGACAGAGACACTGGCAGCAGCCATACTTGGGAGCATGTTCTAACACATGGAAGCTGGTTCAGGAGAGCACCATCATGGGATCCTTCCTCTAGCTCATTAGCACCAAGACCTGGCCCCACCCAATAGCTTATAGTCACAATACTGGGATACCTCAGGCCAAATTATTAACTGGGTGGAGACACAGTACCATCCAATGGCAGACATGCTACCTAAAAACTTCCTAAGCCCACAGCCCATCTCTACACATGGCACTGCCCACCAGATGGCCAAGATCCAGCTCCACCTACCAATGGGCAGGCACTGGCCTTGCCCTCCAGGAAGCCTGGTCAGCCTCCCTAGCTAGGAAGTGAGCCTAGATCAGACTCACTCACCAGTGGGCAGACACCAGATCCATGAAAATCAATCCTGCAGCTTGCCCACAGCAGACCAGACACTAACCTGGAACCAGCTGGGTCTCAGCCCTGCTTACTAGTATCCCAACACAAACTTTGGGTCTCCCCAGGCCCCATATACAACTGTGTCAGAAACTAAACCCCCTCATTCCTCAGTGATATGATACCAGCTCTAGAATCCCTGGGCCCTGAAGCCAGGCTCCACAACCCAGCTCTGCCTGCAAGTAGTCTGGCACTAACCCCAGGACCTGGCTTCACCTGCAAGTGTGGGACACAGCCCTGGAGTTGTCTGGACCCTAATTCCTCTTACCAATGAGACAGCACTATCCCCAGCCCCTGTATGGTTCTCCCTGAGTCAACCACCTCATGAACAGACCCTATTAACCAGCAGCCAGCAGCATCTATACAAGGCAGGGCCTGGCAAAATACTGGGCTAGGGGCCAGTCAAGTCTACCAGGTTGCCCACAGATTCAGCCTGGTCATGACAGAAAGACCCACACAGCCCTCTTGGGGGAATCTCTAGAGCATATAGCTTGGGTGATGAGGGGAGTTGCACCGCTGGGACACACAGGGCTTCTCCTATAGAATGCCACTTCTCCAAGTCGAGAAACGTCACTAACCTATCACATACATAAAAATACAAATAGCAACTTAGACAAAATGAGGCAGAAGAGGAACATGCTCCAGACAAAGGAAGACAATAAAAGCCCAGAAGAACTAAATGAAGTGGAGATAGGCAGTCTTCCAGAGGAGGAGTTCATAGTAATGATCATAAAGGTGATGAAAGAACTCAGGAGAAGACTGGATGCACAGAACAAGAAGTTAGAACTTTTAAACAAAGAGTTAGAAAATATAAAACAACCAGAGGTGAAGAATACAATAACTGATCCTCAGCAAAACATTAGCAAACCAAATTTAGCAATAAATTAAAAGGATCATACACCATGATCAAGTGGGATTTTCAATATCTGAATATCAATCAGTGTGATACACCACATTAACAAATTGATGAATAAAAACCATTTGATCATCCCAGTAGATGTAGAAAAGGCTTTTGACAAAATTCACCTTTCATTTATGATAAAAGCTCTCCAGAAAGTGGGTGTAGAGGGAACACACTTTAACACAGTGAAGCCCACATATGACAAGCCTACAGGTAACATCAGACTCAATGGTGAAAAGCTGGAAGCATTTCCTCTAAGACCAGGAATAAGACAAGGGTGCCCACTCTCACCACCTTTATTCAACATAGTTTTGGAAGTCCTAGCCACAGTAATCAGGCAAGAAAAAGAAATAAAAGGAATCCAAATTGGATTGGAACTAGTAAAACTGTCACTATTTGCAGCTGACATAGAAAATTCTAAATACACTACCAGAAAACTACTAGAGCTCATCAGTGAAGTTGATCTGCTGCATTTCTGTATATTAACAACAAACTATCAGAGAGAAAAATTAAGAAAACAATCCCATTTACCATTGCATCATAAAGAATAAAATACCTAGGAATGAACCTACCTGAGGAGATAAAATACCTGTACTTGGAATGCTATAAGACACTGATGAAAGAACTGAAGATGACACAAAAAGCTGGAAAGATATACCATGTTTTTGGTTTGGAAAAATTAATATTTTAAAATGACTATACTACCCAAGACTATCTATAAATTCAATACAATCCCTATCAAAATACTAATTGTCTTTTCACAGAATTTAAAATTTGTATGGAAACACAAAAGACCTTGAATAGCCAAAACAATCTTGAAAAAAAAGAACTGAGCTGAAGGATTCACTCTCCTTGACTTCACATTATACCACAAAGCTACTGTAATCAAAACAGTATGGTACTGAAACAAAAACAGACATAGATAAATGGAATAGAATAGACAGCCCAGAAATAAACCCACACAATTATGGTCAATTAATCTATGACAAAGGAGGCAAGAATATGCAATGGAGAGAATACTCTCTTCAATTAGTGTTTCTTGGAAAATGGACAGCTACATGTAAAAGAAAGAAATTAGAACTTTTTTTTACAGCATATACAAAAACAAACCCCAAATGGACTAAGGACCTAAATGTAAGACTGGATACCATAAAATTCCAAGAGAAAACATAGGCAGAATACTCTGATATAAACCATAGCAATATTCTTTTGAATCCACTCCTAAAACCAAGGAAATAAAAACAAAACTAAACAAACGGGACCTAATTATACTTAAAGAACTTTTGTACAGCAAGGGAAACCATTGACAAAATGAAACAACAACCTTCTAAATGGGAGAAAATATTTGCAAATGATATGACCAATAAGGGGTTAATATCCAACGTATATAAACAGCTCATTCAACTCTTAAAAAAAAAAACAAGTCAATTTAAAAATGGGCAAAAGAACAGAATAGACATTTTTCCAAAGAGGAAATGCTACTGGTCAACAGGCACATGAAAAGATGCTCAACATCACTAATCATCAGGGAAATGCAAATCAAAACCACAATGAGATATCACTTCACACCTGTCAGAATAGCTATCATCAAAAAGAACAAAAATAAGTGTTGGCAAGGAGATGGAGAAAAGGGAAGACTTGTACACTGTTGATGGGAATGTAAATGGGTGCAGCCACTGTGGAAAACAGCATGGCAGTTTCTCATAAAACTAAAAATAGGAACTATCATATGACCCAGCAATTCCATTGCTAAATATATATCTGAAAAAAAACAGTAATTCAAAACAATGCATACACCCCAATGTTCATAGCAGAGTTATTTACAATTGCCAAGATATGGAAGCAACCTAAGTGTCCATCAGCAATGCTGCCTTCCCCTCTCACTCCAGTTCAACTACTTTATCTTGTCCATTTCCTATGTATCTTTTCAGAATGTCTTCATGCACAGGTGAGCATTTTGTCTATATATTATTTAATTTTTATCTATCTGTACAAATCCTTGTACTTTTGTTTTTCCCTTACTGCTGCATCTTGGAGAGAATCTTCATGAGCATAAGGCAAGCCCTGATTCTTTCTTTTGAATCACCTTCACCTTCTCTCCTCTTGCTTCCCATCCTTGTCACAAGATCTTGAAAGACAGAGCAGAGGACAGAGGGCCCACCAGCCTTATCACCCACCTGAAGCTCCAAGAGCATGACTTTTTTGGGAAGCTCTGGGGAAGCCTTGAGTCCTCTTAAGATGTTGACCCCACCCTTTCTTGTGGAACAGAGTTGGGCACAGCAGGGAGAGATGAAGGAAGGACAGCCCAGCCCATGACAGGAATTACAACTTCTGTCCTACCCTTGGCAACCCCACTGGAGGAGCCAAGAGTCCACCCAAGGGTGCTTGGGAAAGATATCCTGTGACATCCTACAGCCCCCTGAGGGAGGGAGGGAATGTTCCTGCACCTGGCAGGTGAGGAAATAGTTGCAGGGAGGAACAAAACCTGGCCCTTGTGCTCAACCTGCTCCCTTATAAGAACTGCCAGATACACTTGTCTATTTTCATCTCTCTTAAGAGAACATCAATCCAGTTCATCTGCTGAGCCCAGACTTTGGAGTCAGATGGCCCTCACTGGAGTCCTGACCCAACCCCTTGTCAGAGGTGCATCCCTGGGCACATTCTTTGATCTTCCTGGGTTCCAGGGTCACACCTGGGATAAAATTCTGCAGGTCAGGGACCTGAAGGCTACTGGACAATTCTCGATTAACAGGGGATTCCCTCTGACTGGGCTGAGTGCTCCATCTCACTCATTAATGGGATGCAGCCCTCCTCCTCCTGCCCTTGGACCATGGGCTTTCCAGAAGGCACAGAGGTCCCCAGTTTGCTCTTCTCAGGATTCTGGTCAATATCCTGTGGCCATTTGAAAATTTGGCATAGGAGTGTGATCTCAGGTGACTTGTGGTAGGTTTGTATCATTTGCCTCTCCTGGGTATTGACTCTGAGTGTAGAGCTGGAGTGCTGTCAAACTCAGTTGAAGCCACCAGGTCCCAATGCAGAGGAGGCTGTGGGATGGTTCCTCTGAGGAGCTCTAGAACCCACCCCAACCTGCAAGAGGGCAGGAGGATGACAGCACTGGCAGTCCTGTATCTAGACCTGGATATGCCTGGTCAGTGAGATGTATAGGGCAGTGGGCACCTGTTTTGGTTGCCTACCCTCTATCCCACTGTCTCCTCTTTTAGTTTGAAGGCCTACATCTTTTTCCTTTGCTGGTCGAGATGGTTTAAGTGGAGACAAACCTGTGATCCATTCTTGGCCAATTAGACCATGGCATTCTCCTGGGCCATGATAAGCTCAGGGTGAGCATGTGGCCAGGTCAGAGTTTGGCAAAGTGATTATAAAACCACCACCCAACTTTGTGCTGTTTATAAGAACTTCACTTTAAATTCAATGATATAGGGAAGTTGAAAGTAAAAGATTGGAAAAGATATGCTACACAAATGTTAATTTTTAGTAATAAAGTAAGAATGCCTACATAAATATCAGATAAAGTGAACTTCAAAGCAAAGAAAAGTACTAGAGACAAAGAGAGACATTACATAATGAGAAAAAGATCAACCTACCAGGAAGGCTAACAGTCTTAACCAAACCATAGACCCTCAACATGCATGAAGGAAAAACTGGTACAGCTGCAAGGAGACATACACAGATCCACAGTTGTATTTGGAGACCTCAATCCCCCATCTTGGCAACTGATAGAACCATGAAGCAGCAAAACAGCAATGCTTAGAAGAGTTGAACAAAACAATATACCAAGTGAATCTAACTGACATTTTTAGAACACTCCACCCAACAACAGCGGAACACACCTTTTTTCAAGTGCTTATGGAATATTCACTAAGAAAGACCATATCCTAGGCCATAAAGCAACCAACACGTTTTTAAAAATTGAACTCAGACAAGTGTGTTCTCTCACCATAATGGAATCAAACTAAAAATCAATAGAGAAAGACAAGAAGAATCAATAGAGAAGTAACAAGTATCTTTTGAGAGATTTGAAAATTAAGCAATACACTTGTAAATAATCTACGGGTCAAAGAGGAAGTCTCAGAGGGAAAAGAATCTAAATATGTGAGATTCAGCTCAACAGTGATGAGAGGGAAATTTACAGCACTTAAATGCTTACATTAGAAAGGAAGAAAGGTCTGAAATAAATCTTTTCTATGTCAAGATATTAAAAAAAGAAGAGAAAAATAAACCAGAAGGAAGTAAAATGTAGAAAGGAAATAATAAAAATAAAAGCAGAAGCTCATGAAATCGAAACTATTTTAAAAATTAGACAATGTCAATAAAACAGAAATCTAGCTTTAAAAAATCAATAAAACTGATAAATCTGTAGCAAAAATGACAAAAATAAAAAGAGAGAATTCAAATCATCACTATTAAGAATGAAATAGGGAACATCACAGAGATCTCACAGCCGCGGAAAAGCTAATAAAAGAATACCGTGAACACCTTTATGCTCATAAGTTCAGCAATTTAGAAGAAATGGGCCAATTTCTCAAATACCACAAGCTATTAAAACTCAACCAAGGTTAAACAGATAATATCAACTCTTACAACTATTAAAGACGTTTCATTGGAATTAAAAATCTCACAAGCTAGAAATTTCTAAGCTCAGATGGTCTCCCTGGAGAATTCTACCAAACATTTAAAGAAATAACACCAATATTACATAATTTCTTCTGGAAAATAGAAGAGGACAGAATACTTCCCAACTCATTTTATGAAGTCTTCCACAAGTGAATGTTTAAACAAACTGTAGCAGTAAGGCATACCATGGAATCATACTCAGCAATGAAAGGGACTGAACTGTTTTTTCCTTCCAGTTTTATTGAGCTATAAGGAACACACAGCACTGTATAAGTTTAGGGCATATGACACAATGATTTGACTTAGAAATACCATAAAACAATTACACAACAAGTTTAGTAAACATCCATCATCTCATATAGAGCTGATGGGAGTGAACTATTGACATACCCAACAACTTGGATAAATCTCCAGGAAATTACGTTGAGCAAAAAAAGCCAGTCCCCAAAGATTGATTACTATATGATTACATTTATGTAACATTAAAAAAATTTTTATTTTGCTGTTTATTTAATTAAAAGAAATTTTCTTTTTGCTTTTTTCCCTTTAACAGAGGCACTGGGGTTTGAACCTAGGACCTCGTGCACACCAAGCATGTGCTCTATCACTGAACTATAACCCCACCCACTCCCTTATGTAATGTTCTTGAAAATTATAGAAATAAGGAACAGATTAGTAGTTGCCAGGGATTAAAGAACAGGTTAGGGGTGGGAGGTGAATGTGATTATAAGAGGACAAGAGGAAGAATCCTTGTAGTGATGGAATGTTCTGTAACATAACTGTGCTTGTGGATTGATAAACCCACACACAATAAAATTGTATACAACTAAACACACACACACAAACTGAACAAAGGGTACACAAGATGTCTGTGTTAGTTCTTACAATTGCATGTGAATCTACAATGATCTCAATAAAATCTTCAATTAAAAATAATAACAGTACTTCAGGAGAATTTTGACAAAGAGAACAAAGCCACAAATGATACTTTATCCAAATAGATAAAAATATTGACCATTCAGGCATGTAGGAAGGAAAATAAAAATTCCTACAATAATAACTGTGCATAAATAACTGTGTGTTAGTTGTCTGTAGCCTCCACAAAGACCTCCTTTTGACGGAGAGTGACTGTCACTGTGTCTGTCTTTGCCCTAAGATAATTTCTGGCAGATACCAGTTTTAAAACTGAGGATCTAATTATTTAGCAGTATGTCTTTATCTCACATTGCCCTGTTGGTGTGTTTTTCTCTCCACTCTTTGCTTTGGCTATGGCATTTCCATTATGGCTCATTCAGACAGAAGACCAAAACTTAGAACTTTACAACCACTCCACATGTATAATACAGGGTCTTTTTCTGTGTTTGAACCCTGGCTGATACAAATGTCCACAATGTGAGTGGCTCCAGAGAAACAGACTTTTATGGATGAGTTCTCTGTATTGGCTCTGGGTTTCTGGAACTTATTCTCTAATCTTCCAAGGTTTAAAGGCACGAATGATCCTGCTTTTAGTGGTAAAGAAGACAGTGGCAGTCTGTGTGGCAAAAAAGTTACTCAGGTGATTGCTGCTAGACATTTGTAATCAAGCACAGATGGCAAGAGTCTGGGTAGTCACACATTTGCTACCCTAGAACATTTTAGTCAAAATAAGGTGTACAATGGCATTGGGTGGTTGCTCCTAAATGTGCTAAAGAAAGTGGGAAGGAAGAACATGAGCTCAAGCTGCAAATTCCCAGCTTAAACTCTGCACTGATGACATGATGTCTTCTGCATCCGCCCTGAGACGCTTATCTCCTATAGCCACAGGGCTGGGATGTCTGTAAACCAAGCATAAAACATCGTCCTGTGAATGGCTGAATCATAAAGCAAACTGAAGTCTTAATCCTGCATGGTGTTTGCTATTAAAGTGAGGGCATAGATGGGGAAGGAATGGGATCCTGAAATGCAGAAAGAGCCCACATGGAAAGACACGAATGAAAGTGGGGACATTGAGCTCCTAAATTCTGCTGAGTCATCTTGACCAGGAGAAGCAGCTCTCCCATCCCTGCCTAAGAAGTTATCTGAAGAACATATATTGCCCACCTCTCCCACCATGTAGCCTTGCAAGACATTGCTGATTTCCTCAGGTTGCACCTCTACCCACCACCCCTCTCTGCTTGTAGATGTATGACTAGATTCAAGTCCAAATAGATCCCAAAAGATGAGGTACAATGTGTGACTCATGAGGAAATGCAACGCCCCCCCAAAAAACTGACGTGATTTTTCCAAGTTATACAGACTGAAATCCAGAGAATGTGTAGGAATGAATATTTAGGGTGTAGAATGATAACAGAAGAAACATAAAGTTGAATCAGGAGGACTTTATTGACATGAGCTCACTAAACAGAGATTCTGGATTTAATGTTGCAGCTTGAGGGAAGAGAAAGGGCTCCAACAGTTCATTTGGTTACTTGGCTAAAACATCAGCCAAAAGATGGGCACAGTAGATGAGGTTGAGATGCCAGAGCTGCCTTGTTTTACTGTAGAGGAAGGGATCCAAAGACATAGGAAATTGGAGTATTAGAGTGGATTTGTCATTTAAGATCTGCTCACCACCCTTTGCTGGATGCATCTTTCACTACAAGACAGATCCTTTTAGGAAGGACTCCATCTTTCACTACAACCCACATGTGTGTGTTCATGGATCCACAAACACAGTCAAGTTACAGAATATTCCATCACTACAAGGATTTTTCCTATTGTCCTTGTGAGAAGTCAGTTTGTGAGGGGAGTTCCAGAATCCTTGAAGAGCTCTGTGATTGTTCTTCTCTGTAGGTCAGAAATTACAGTGAGAACTTCTGTCACCAACTTGAGAAACGTAAATGCAATGAGGATAATTGGATCCTGGGGTGACGGAGGCCAAGTGGCAGCTCTTAATCACCCAAATGCAAGGTGGGCTTGGTTGCAATGATGGACAGTAGAAACAAAGGAACCACCAGAATAGTCTCACTTGCAGAGACCTATGTGTTGACCAATGTTCATGGTTTTCCTAGAAGTGAAAAGGGCAGTCTATCAAATATTTGCTTGATCTGTATGAGCCAAAAAGTTCTATGTCAATAAAATTCTAACCTGAATCATAAACGCAGAGAGTCACAGCCCTAAATTGATTGCCAGACTTAAGTCAGTTTACAGACCCAGAACCCTCTGAATGAAAAGGAAGACAGATCCTTTTAGGAAGGACTCCATTACACTCTGGAAACTTTAACGGTTAATCTTTTGAACAGCCTTCTTGAAAAGGACCTACGGCTATTCACCAGGATGACTGTGCATTAATGAAAAGGGAATAATCAGGCTTCTGAGGGATTTATGGACACTAGCTCTGGACTGACACTAATTCCAGGAGACCCCGAACATCACTGGGGTCCACCAGTCACAGAAGGGGCTTATGGAGGTCAGGTGATCAATGAAGTTTTAGCTAAGGTCTGTTTCACAGTGGGGTCAGTGATTCCCTGAACCCATCTTGTGGTTACTGCCTCAGTTCTGACATGTGTGGTTGGAATAGACATACTCAATAGCTGGTAGAATCCCCATATTCATTTCCTGACCTGTGAAGTCAGAGCTATTTTGGTGGGGAAGTTCGAGTTGAAACCACCAAAATTGATTGCCTCTACCTACAAAATAGTAAACCAAAAGCATTTCTTTGAGATATTGCAGAGATTAGCACTACCATCAAAAGACTTGAAAGATGCAGGGGTGGTGATTCCTACCACATCCCCAGTTAACTCTCCTATTTGTCACATGCGGAAGATAGATGGGTCTTGGAGAATGCCAGTGGATTATCAAAAGCTTAAACAGGTTGTGACTCCAATTGCATGCAACTCTTGTACCAGATGTGATTTCCCTGCTTGAGCAATTAACACATCCTCTGGAACGTGGTATGCAGCTATTGATTTGGAAAATGCCTTTTCCTCCATCCCTGTCCATCAGGTCCACCAGAAGCAGATTGCTTTCATATGGTAAGGACAGCAATATACATTTACGGTCTTACCTCCGGGGTATATCAACTCTCCTGCCCTATGACACAATTCAGTTCAGAGGCATTTTGATCACCTTTCTCTTCCACAAGACATCTCACTGGTCCATTATATTTATGTCATTATGCTGATTGGAACAAGCAGGTAAGAAGGAGCAATCACTGTAGACTTATTGGTAAGACATCTGAAAGTCAAAGGATGAGAAATACACCAAACTAAAATTTAGGGGTATTCTACCTCAGTAAAATCTCTGGGGCTCAAGTGGTGGTAAGCATGTCAAGATGTACTTTCTAAGGTGGAAGATAAGATTTTGCATCTGGCTCCCTTACGACCAAAAAAGGGGCACAATGCCTAATGGGCCTTTTTGGATTTGGGGGGCAGCATATTTCTCATTCAGGTGTTTTACTCTGGCTCTTTTATTCTGTGACCCCAAAAGCTGCTAGTTTTGAGTGGGTCCAAAACAAGAGAAGACTTACAACAGGTCCAGGCTGCCATGCAAGCTGCTCTGCTACTTGGGGCAAATGATCCAGCAGATCCAATGATGCTTGACATGCTCATGGCAGATAGAGGTGCAGTTCAGAGCTTTCGGCAGGCTGTTGCAGCTAACCCAGAGTCACAGTGCAGGCCTTTAGGATTTTGAAGCAAGACCCTGTTATCATCCACAGGTAATTATTCTTCTTTTGAGAAACAGCACTTGACTTGCTACTGAGCCTTAGTAGAGATTAAATGCTTAACCATGGGTCACTAAGCTGTCATGTGACCTGTACCGCCCATCATGAACTGGGTGTTACCTGACCCATCATGCCATAAAGCTGGGTGTGCACAGCAGCACACCTCCATCAAATGGAAATGGTGTATACATCAGACCCAAGCAGCCCTGAAGGCATAAGGAAGTTACATTAAAAAGTGGCCCAAATGCCCTTGGTCCCCACTCCTGCTACACTGCCTTCTGTCTCCCAGCCTTGACCTACGGTCTCACTCCTTAAGACCAGTTGACAGAGGAAGAGAAGGCTTGGGCCTGATTCACAGGTGTTTCTGCTTGGCATTCAGGCGCCATCTCAACGTGGAGAGCTGCAGCCCTGGAGCCCCTTCCTGGGACGTCACTGGAGGATGATGGCAAAGGGAAATTCTCCCAGCAGGCAGAACTCAAAGCTCATGGCTTAGAAGGAGAAACAGCCAGATGTGCAACTGCATACTGACGCGTGGGCTTTGGCCAATGGTTTAGACGGATGGTCAGAGACTTGGAAGGAACATGACTGGAAAGTTGGTGACAAAGGAATCTGGAGGAAGGAGTGTGTGGGTAGCCTTCTCTAAATGGGCAAAAAATGTAAAGATATTTGTGTCCCATGTGAATGTTCATCAAAAGGTAACCTCAGAAGAGGAGAGTTTTAATAATCAAGTGGATGGAATTACGTTTACCAGCAGCATCTTTCCTCAGCCACCCTGTCATATCTTAACGTGGTCACAAACAAAGGGGCACGAACACAGTGGCAGTGATGGACGTGATGCATGGGCTCAGCAGCATGACCCTTCCATCACCTTGGCTGGCTGGAGTCCCCAGTATGGACTATTACCTGGGGTGATCAGCCAGTTACCTGATGGCAGGTTGATTACATCGGACCACTCCCATCATAGAAAGAGCAGGATTTTGTTCTTACTGGAATAAAACACTTATTCAGGATATGAATTTGCCTTCCTTGCATGCAATGCTTCTGCTAGAACTACTATCCACGGACTTATGGAACGCCTTATCCACGATCGTGGTACTCCACGTGGCATTGCTTCAGATCAAGGAACTCACTTCACGGCAAAAGAAGAGCTACAGTGGGCCTGTGCTTGTGGAATTCCCTGGACTCCCCACGCTCCCTGTCATCCTGAAGTAGCTGGTCTGATAGATCGATGGAATGACATTCTGAAAACTCAGTTACAGTGCTGACTAGGTGGCAATACCTTGTAGGACTGGAGCAAGATTCTCCAAAAGGCTGTCCATAACCTGAATCAGTGTCCAATATGTGCTCTTGCCCCCATAGCTGGGATTCACGGGTCCAGAAGCCAAGGGGTGGAAATGAGAGTGGCAGCACTCACCCCTAGTGACCCACTAGCAAAATTTTTGCTTCTTGTTCTCACAACTTTATATTCTGCTGGCCTAGAGGTCTTAGGTTTAGAATAAGGAGTGCTTCCATGAGGAGACACAACAATGATTCCACTGAACTAGAGGTGAAGACTGCTGCCTGGCCACTTTGGGTTCCTCACACCTCTGAATCACTCTGAATCAATAAGCAAAAGAAGGGGCACTCTTTTGGCTGGGGTGACTGGTCTTAATTACCAAGAGAAAACTGGGCTACTATTAGACAACTGAGGTAGGGAAGGGGATGTCTGGAATAGAGGAGATTCCCAGGGCATCTGCCATGCCCTGTGGTCAAGGTCAAAGTAGAACTACAAAAGCCAATGGCCCAGGCCCTTCAGGAATAAAGGTTTGGGACAACCCACCATGTAAAGAGCCATGACCAGTTGAGATACTTGCTGAAGACAAAGGGAATGCGCAGTGGGCAGTGGAAGAAGGTAGGGATAAGCACCAGCTACACCATATGACTGGTTACAGAAATGAGAGATACAGAATGAGAGAGTGGAGTATTTCTTCCTTATGTTGACATCAGTATATTTATATATATAAAATAACCAAATGAAAAAATTTTTTCTCTCTCTTATGCCCTTATCATCTAATATAAGATGTATTGATAGTAGTTAGCTCTACAGCTAGTACTTAAGTTCCAGGATATCAAAAACAGAAGTGAACATCACCCAAGGATTTTTCATCTTCTTTTGGGGGAAAGAGTTAGTGCAATTTTGGTTGCATGCAAAATAATACAGCAGGATAATTCTATCATGTTAGATGGAAGTGTGACTTTGTTATTTTTTTATTTGAAGATTAACCTAGCTTAAGGAGATGTGTATGGGTGCCATTATGGATGGACTATAATGACTTCTTTAATGTGTCAACTTGACTAGGCTATGGTCCCCAGTTAGTCAATCGAACACTAACCCTAGATGTTGCTGTGAAATTATTCTTCAGATGTAATTAAAGCTCCTAATCAGTTGATTTTAAGCACTGGAGAATATCATGGATAATCTGGGTGGGCCTGACTTAATCAGTTGGGGAGCCTTAAAAGCAGGGCTGAGTCTTCCCCAAAAGAGAGAAGAAACACCACCTGTGGACCACAGCTTCAGCCCATGCCTGGGGGTTTCAGTCTCCTCATGGTCTTCCTTCCTAATGGCCTACTTCATGAATTTTGGACTTGCTTAACTAGCCCCCATTATTACATAAGCCAACTCTAACTCCTTGTAACAAGTTATATATATAGGCTTTGCTCCTGAGTTTGATCCCTGATACACCTAACCTGCCCAGGATGCTTGAGGGTCCTCTGTCTGCAGTGGTCTTGGCCTCAGGCTTCTCCCTTAAAACCTTCCTCTCTTCTCTCCTGTCATGTTATGTGTCCTCCTCGACGTGCATGTGATGAGGAGTGGAGGTCTCCCACCCACAGCCACATGAGTGAGCTCGAAAGTGGGCCCTCCAGCCCCAGTCCAGCCTTCATAGGAGAAAACAGCCCCTGCTGATAGCTCGACTGCAACCACATGAGAGACCTGAACCAGAGCCACAGGGCTAAGCCACTCTTGGCTTCCTGACTCAGAGATCAGGATAATAAGTGTCTGCTGTACTAAGTTCCTAAGATTTGGGGTCATTTGTTATGCAGCCATAGCTAACTAATACAGATAAAGAGAGGGAGAGGGCATGCTCCAGACAAAAGGAAGAGTCTAAGCAAAGGCCTTACATGGGGTGGGGTCTGAGAAAGACAAGTGGGAACATGTCATGAGATGAGGCCAGAGCAGTTGGCTGGGGTTTCCTGACCAGGCCTGGCACCCAGTAAGTCCTCCATAAACAAAGCTGTTGGGATGACATTTCTCAGAGGAACTGCAGATGGTGCCTCTCCCTAGCTCCCTTCATACTGCAGAGGAAATGTCTGCCCTGACCACAGAACGGGGGCGTCTTATTGCCACCCCCCGCCCCCAAGCTGCCTTTTGTTTATGTTGTGTTTTGTTTTTTTCTGGGTTCCTCGTTTATAGTCACCAGATGTTCGTTGCTTTTAAATGCACTGGCTAGGGTTCATGGCGTTCTGGGGGAGACACGCTGCCTAGGGATGCAGAGTTATTATAAATGAGTCCATTAAGGGAGGTGGATTTGTTAAAAGGTTGTCTTCGTTCCACCTGGTCCAAAGCAGCACTCACATGATCGATGATTGCCGAGCTCTGGACACGTCTTAAACCTCGGCGCGTTCTTAATGCCTCAAAAGTTTCCAATTAAAGTCAAATGGCTCTTGGCAAAGTCCAAGGCATTTTTACTAACTAAAATAAATACCTGGGCAGGCTCCATGGTTTATGACTTCTTCACGCGGTTGAGGATAAACAGCGAGGAGGCCGGGGTTAGAGGCATGTTAGGGATGAGAGGCCGGCCAGCCCATGGAAATCAGCTAGAGCGTGATGCCCGCCTGTGGGCAGGGCCGGGAGCCGCGTGTCCACAGGCACCGGGCTGGATGGATCCTGTCACCCCTGTGCCTGCGGGAAAACTGCGGCTCCGAGGCGGGGGGTGATGACCAAGGGCAGGCTGAGCCGGGCGGCTGGGCTGAGGCGGGGGTTGCAGTCAGCCTTGGCTCAGACTCCCTCCCGGCCACCTCATGAGCTCTCTGAGCCTTTCTGCACCAGCCTCGTAGGGCCACCGTGCTGAACAGGTAGGCGAAGTCTCTAGCAGGTGCCAGCACAGCGAGCCTGAGGGCCTGTCAGCCATGGGTACCATCTCCCTCCTGTGCTGCCTCCGTTCTCATGGCCTCTTCCTGTGAAGGGAACTTACTGGCCAGAATGCCTTCTCTCCTTTGCTTTCTTCTCAGTCTTCTGTTTGGGGCCACCCGGTGCACATACAGGTTCATCTTAGCAGCAGCTGGAGTCTTGGGGCACTGCTGCGAGGTGGGGCTAAATCCAGGCTTTCTGGGTGCTCCATGCCTTCGGTCCCAGCCCCAGGGGTTCACTTCTATCTCCCCGAGGCTCCGCCATTCCCCTGCCCACTGACCCGAGAAGGCCGCCTCTCAAGGAACCACGCTCTACCCAAGAAGTTAAGGTCTCTGGGTCAAGAAAGGTTAAAGCAGCGTCCAGGGGCAACCAGGAAGGCTGCCCCCCCCGGGGGGGGGTGTCCTGGAAGAGGAGGGGCAACCAGGCCAGGAAGGGACGTGGCAGCATTCCAAGGCAGATGAGCTGCGGACAGGAGGAGCCCCTCCTTCCTGAGGCGACCCCTGTGTGGCTGGTGCTCGGCGTCCAGCTTCAATTGTTCAGACCACGTGCAGGTCGACACCCAGGGGTTCCCAGGGGTGCTGGCTGCCCCCAAGGCATGGTAGTCCAAGGGTGGGGTGGCTGACCCCAGTGGCTGTGGGGGGACATTTGGAAGAGTGTGGGCAGCTGCTCCCCTCCCATGGGGTCCTCCCTCCTTTTCGTTCTTCCTAGACTCCCCCATCCAGTGGGAACAGCCTCTCTTCCCCCACAGGGTTCTGCCATGGGACCCCCTTTGCCCCAGGGCACCCTGGGTGTTTGTGTGATACATTACCAGATTGGTGTGATGCTCTGAGGTCCCCTGTTTCCCTTATGTTTCAAAGGTGTGGCCTGAGGTTAGCGTGCTGGCTCCCTCCTGACTTCCCCAGGGCAGGACAGGTGCAGTGAGAGCCCTGCCCTGCCTTCCCCAAGCCCTGCTCTCCTTTCCCCAGCCTTCAGATCCCAATGTACCCGCTGTGTCTCAGGTCCAGGTTGACTTCTGTTTGTGTGTCCTCTTCCTGGTCCTCTTCAATTGATTCATGAAGATGCAGTTTGTTGTTTTATACGTGGATCAGGCACTGTGTGCCGTGGGAGGGGCCGGGGCCCTAGGGGGTCACTGAGCCCCTTCCGGTGATGTGGATGCCGGGGCAGGCAGGTCCAGCTGAGCTGTGGGGTCAAGGCCCTGGGGGGCCTGCGGACCTCACCTCCTGTTTCAGCGCAACCCTCAGGCACACAGGACCACCCTCGCATAGATGGGCACCTGAGGGCACTGAGGGTAAAGGGCTCCCCACGGACACACCCAGGCAGTGACAGCTGTGCCCCTTTGGTACGAAGTGATGTACTGACTCAGTAGTAATGACTGAGCCCCGATTCTGCCCCAGCCACCGTCCTAGGTGCTCCATGAGGCCTGAGAGTAACCTGGTCACTGCCTCTTCCAGGGGACCAGGGCGGAACCCCCACTCCAGCCTGCTTGCCTGGCATCTCCACCCCTCACCTCATCCCCATGTGAAGCAGCCTGGGGCCAGGAGTCCCGTGGTCTCTGAAGTTGCTGGCCAGGGGCTGATGTCATCCCCGGAGCCTCAGCTTTCTCATCTGCAAAGTGGGCTTGGAGAGACAGTTGAGCTTGCTCACAACATTGCTACAGAAGATGAGAAGCCTCCTGGCTCTTGTCTCTTTAGAGCCCAGGACTGGGGAGGTGGCCATGCTGTGGGAGCCCACGGGAGTCATAGAGAATAAAGTTATGGTTCCAGAAAAAGGCTGTGGCCGTGGATTTTATGGAAAGAACAAACATGAAAAGTACAACCTCGTTTCCTCACCAGGGAGCCCTTGACTGGATCAGCCAGCAAGGCAACTCTCAGAGCGCTCACCTAAGGTGCCTGCTGCTCCAGGGGGCGGGGATCTCAGCTTGCTCCCTTTCAAACAAATATTTCTCATGGTTTTCATCCTCCCCTCCCCCTTTTATGACTTGGATTTGTTTCGAACGATTAATTGCTCTGTTGCCTTTTTCTTGGTTATTCTGTGACATTTGTAAGCAATATCCTGATGATTCTAAAATGTGTGTGATTTAGAACCGAGAGTCCAGGATGGCCAGGGTGTGGAGCAGTACGAAACCTTGGCTCCTCACTGGGCGCGTGAACCTGCCTGGGCGCTGGGAAAACCAGTATGGCACCAGCTGGCAAAGCTGAGGAGTCCTGACAGTTCCACCCCTGGGCAAGGGCCTGCATGACAGGTGTCAGGAGACCAGCACGGGAGCATCTCCAGGAAGCTCCTCTCAGCAGCGAGGTTGTGGGGCAGCCACGTGTCCCCTGGCAGGACAGTGGACAAGTGGTGCGTGTTCATACAACGAGAACAATGCTGCCCTGAGAGTAAATTAATTACAGCTACGTCCGTAGCCACGCGAAGAGGCCAGTCACAGAAGAATGTGTATCACATGGTCCTATTTATCTAAAGTCTGACAGTATTCAAGATTACACACTACGTCAGTTAGGGAGGCACGCATCGGTGGCAAGGCTGTGTCTGAAAGACAAAGGGCAGGTCGGCACGGAATTCAGGGCGGCGGTCACGTCTGCGGAGGACGATGGGAGGCGGGATGAGGACAACCTGATGGACACACAGGAGCTCACTTCTTGGTCTTCTTTTGGCATGCTTTATACCTCACACACGTGCTATAAATAATCACGTCTGTGAACTCACTGTTGTTAAAAAGAAGTTTTTGAAGGTCTACCTGGAAAGTCTCCCAGGTCTCCACGCTTCAGAAATTCCACTCCCCCACCTTCCTGACCTCAGCCCCAAACGCCTGCGCACTTTCCTCTCCGTCCACCTCCCAGTCTCTCTCCTTCCCACGGGCCCCTGGGCTTTGCCCTTCCTCCCCCGGGGCCAAGTCCCCTTCGTTTCTGCCAAAGGGAAGACTCTACCGGCTCATCCCGTTCTCCAGAATGAACAAAGGATTCATGATAAAATATTCTGGTTTAATATTCCCAGCATGCATCCACAGTGTCCATGCACCTAGCACCCTTCCAGTGTGTGGAAAACTTGCTGGAGCTTTCAGATCCCTTGCCAGGTGTCGCCTGTCATCCTACCAGAGACCCAGCCTCCGTCCCAGGGCATGGCCCCTTCTTTCCCAGGGATCCTCTCTCATGGAGCAGCTCTGTATTTGGGGACACTCTGCTTGGGGGGGCTTCCCACAGCAGTGGGGGAAGCTGTGACTTTCCGGAAACACATAGGGTCAGTCCCTGAGTGATGGACACTTTCACAGCCTGAATTGGGGTCTGCCTACAATTTATAGATGGCCATTTTCTCATCACTGTGCCCACTCTTCAAAGTTATGTTGACGTCCTGATTCCCCAGGACCTCAAAATGTGACCTCTTTAGAAATAGCGTCATTACAAATGCAATTAAGATGAGGTCATGCTAGAGTAGGGGGGGCTCTGATCCAACACGATTGGTGCCCTTAAAGAGGTGACACAGCCATAGACACAGAGGGTAGAGGCCACCTGAGGACAGAGGCCGAGACTGGAATGCTGTGGCGGCGAGCTGAGGAGCCCAAGGACAGCCAGCCACTGACCAAACCCGGGAGAGGCAGGGAAGGACCCCGAGGGACCTTGGACTTCTGGCCTCCAGACCGCGAGACAATAAATGTCTGCTGCCTAAGTCACCTCCTCCGTGGTACTTTACCGTGGCCGTCGGGAGCAAACACACCAGGTATCGTCACAGAATAAAGGTAAAGCCACCTGGAGCCCCGTCACTCCGAGGAAATGGCCGCTGAGCTCCCGATGACCACCCTTCCAGCAGTTTCAGTGCACAGAGTCGGACACCTGACTCCCAGCTTCTTTAGGCTGCTCTGAGACCTGCTTTGCCACCTAAGGATGTATATTGTAGATCTTTACATGTAGGTTTTCAGCATCATTTTAAATGCCTGCAACATCCCACGCACAGATCGAACATACTTTAACAAAGCCCCGTTGGTGGATACTAAGGTTGTGTTCTCTTCTCCCCCCTTCATCCTTTCTCCATCCTCCCTCCCTTCCTCCCTCCCTCTTCCTTCCCCTCCCTTCTCTCTCGCCCTCTCCTCCTCACCCTTCCTCTCCCTCCCTCCCTGTATCTCTCCCTTTCTCCTCTTGCTCTCTCTCCCTCACTCTCTGTCTCTCACTCTCAAACCTCCCTGACTCTGTAAAGAAATGAGAAAACACAGACCTTTCTGATCACAAATGTTTTTAAATGCCTGCGTATTAATGACTGGTGAGTATGTGCGTTGGCGAGAGGAGGGTGATCTTTCTTGTCTTAAATGAGAAAAAGTCATAGGAAAAATGGGCTTTGTGTTGTCAAACATTAGCCTGAGCAGACACCCTCTGAGAGCTGGACCCCAGGGGCTTCCTGAGACCAACTGCATTTTTCCTGAAGGAGCATGTTTAACGTCAGCACCCTGAGGAGCTTGGCCCAGAAGAGCCCTGAAGGCCAAATATTTACACAGCCAACCTCAAAGCCCCATGGAAATGACCTCATGAACATTGTTTTTAATTCATAAGACATGGTGATGAATAAGAAGCACTGCCTTGTCTAACACTCATTTCTGGACAGTGGGAGCTGGGGGACTGGGTTCCTGAGAGACAGCGGCACAGGGATGGCATTCAGTCCTGGCTCCTGCTCCCTCGCTGTGTGGCCTTACGCAAGTCACTGCAGTTCTCTGAGCCCATTTCTGCTATGGAATGTAGATGGGAGCGGTGCCAACTTGCAGCTGTATGGTGAGGATGAGATGTAATGGTGAGTGCAGATCTGTCTGCGTGGGGGGTTTTCAGTTGGTGGTGGGACTCGGGGTCCACAGCCTTGCTGAACTGGGGTCCTCTTGTTTGCTGTTGAGGGCTTGACAAAGAGCCACCGTGCCCTGCTCAGGGTTAAATTAGATGGCAGGGGAGCCTCCAGGAAACAGCCAAGCCAATAGGATATACGAGGGGTGTTCTCTTTCCCAAATTTGGAACCTCCCGGCTCATGAATAGCTGATAAGTGACTGTCCTCTGGTCCACCACCCAGCCCCCTGCCTATATCCCCTTGGACCACAGCAGCCAATAACTGCCAGCACCTGCATCTCCAGCCGAGGCCTTCCGCCTCAGGCCCTTGCTCTCTGCCTGGGCGAGGCAGGCCAGAGATGCCTGAGGAGTAATGAGTGACCTTCAGGGCCAGCCCTCAAACAGAGACCGATGGGAGCCAGCGGATCAATACTGTATCTCCTTTGTCCCCTGGGTTGGCTACTCCTGAGGAGTGGGTTCTACACTGGGCCCCAGAATTCTCCTGGGGGAGTAAGCTGCCGACAGTGGTAACCGTGACAACACACCCACTGTGTGTGTGCCTGCCCTTCCTTGCCCCACATCCCTCCCGGTTTGTGTTACTACCTCGGATCACCGCTCAGATAAGGCATCTGCCCTGTAACGCTTATCTATGGCTCTGCTTCTGAGGCAGCCTGAGGGGCATGTCTTCATCACTGAATCACCCAAACCGCGACCCCCTATGGCCTGTACCAGCTGTCTTCCTCTTCTCAGCACATTGTACTCCATCCTTCCGGTTGCTCAAACTTACACTCTTGGCAACGTCTTTGATGCCTTTCCGTCTTGACTCCCCACATCTGTTCCATCACCGGCTGGCTCTAACTACAAAACCCATTAACAGACTTCATATATCCCAACTGTGTTTCTGAAAAATGACTATAAAGGAAAAAATCCCGAGAAGAAGAAAAGAAACATTGCATAAAGAAGAATATAGATAAAAACAGCAGACTTGTTAGAGGCATGCGAATCAGAAAATAATAGAGGAATGTTTATTTTTCACTGTATGATTTCACTTACTAAAATTTTTTATTGAGGTAGAGTTGATTCCCAATATTATATTAGTTTCAGGTGTACAACATGATTCAATATTTTTATAGATTATACTCCATTTAAAATTATTGTAAAATATTGTCTATATTCTTTGAGATGTACAGTATATCCTTGTAGTTTGTTTATTTATGTAGATAGCCTTGATGTACAATATTATATAATTTATAGGTTTACAGCATAGTGATTCACAATTTTAAAAGGATATACTCCATTTATAGTTATTATAACATATAGGCTGTATTCAATGTGATGTGCAGTATGGTTTTGTAGCTTTTTTATTTTATACATAGCAGTTTGCACCTCTTAACCCTCTACCCCTGTCTTGCCCTCCCCCTTCCTTCTCCCCACTGGTAACTACTAATTTGTTCTCTATCTGTGAGTCTATTTCCTTTTAGTTATATTCCCCAGTTTGCTTTATTTTTTAGATTCCACATATAAATGAGATCATACAGTATTTGTCCTTCTCTATCTGATTTATTTCACTTAGCATAATGCCCTCCAAGTTCACCCATGTTGCTGCAAATGGCAAGATTTCATTCTTCATGACTGAGTAGTATTCCATTTTGTGTGTGTGTGTGTGTGTGTGTGTGTGTGTGTGTGTGTGTGTGTGTATCACATCTTCTTTATTCATTCATCTGTTGATTGACACTTTCACATCTTGGCAATTGTAAATAATGCTGCCATGAACATTGGGGTGCATGCATTGTTTTGAATTAGTGTTTTGGGTGGGGTTTTTTGGATATAGATCCAGCAGTGGAATTGCTGGGTCATATGGTAGTTCTATTTTTAATTTTTTGAGAAACTGCCATATTGTTTTCCACAGTGGCTACACCAATTTACATTCCCACCAACAGTGTACAAGATTTCCCTTTTCTCCACATCCTCACCAATATTTGTCTTTTGTGTTCTTTTTGATGATAGCCATTCTGACAGGTGTGAAGTGACATCTCATTGTAGTTTTGATTTGCATTTCCCTGATGATTATTGACATTGAGCATCTTTTCATGTGCCTGTTGGCCATTTGCATTTCCTCTTTGGAAAAATGTCTATTCAGTTTTTTGGTCAATTTTTAAATTGAGTTGTTTGCTCTTTTGATGTCAATTTGTATGATCTGTTTACATATGTTGAATATTAACCCCTTATCAGTCATATTGTTTGCAAATATTTTCTCCCATTTAATGTAGTGTCTTTTTGTTTGGTTTCTGGTTTCCTTTATTGTGCAAAAGCTTTTAAGCTTAATTAGATCATATTTGTTTATTTTTGGTTTTGTTTCCTTTGCCTAGGAGTCCAAACCAAAATATATCACTATGATTTGTGCCAGACAGCGTTCTGCCTATGTTTTCTTCTAAGAGTTTTATGGTGTCCAGTCTTACATTTAGATCTTTAATCCATTTTGGATTTATTTTTGTATATGATGTGAGAAAGTCTTCTAATTTCATTTTTTTACATATAGTTATCCAATTTTCCCGGCACCACTTATTGGAGACACTTTTTTTCACCACTGTGTATTCTTTCATCTTTTCTCATATATTAATTGACCATAAATGTGTGGGTTTGTTTCTGGGTTCTCTATTCGGTTCCATTGATTTCTGTGTCTGTTTTTGTGCTGGTACCATACTGTTTTGATGACTGTAGATTTGTAGGATAGCCTAAAGCTGGGGAGCATGATGCCTCCAGCTCTGTTCTTTATCAAGTTTGCTTTAGCCATTAGGGGTCTTTTGAGTTTCCATGGAAATTTTAGAATTATTTGTTCTACTTCTGTGAAAATGCCATTGGTAATTTGATAAGATTGCATTGAATCTGTATATTACCTTGGATAGTATGGTCATTTTTAAGAATGTCAATTCTCTCAATCCAAGAACATGGTTTATCTTTCCATCTGTTTGTGTCATCTTCGATTTCTTTCATCTATGTCTTAAAGTTTTCCGAATACAAGTCTTTTGCCTCCTTAGAAAAGTTTATTCCTAGGTATTTTATTCTTTTTGATGTGTTGGTACATGGGATTGTTTCCTTAATTTCTCTTTCTGATAGTTTGTTGATAGTGTATAGAAATGCAACAGATTTCTGTGTATTAATTTTGTATCTTGCAACTTTACTGAATTCATTGATGAGCTGCAGTAATTTTTGGTGGTGTCTTTAAGATTTTCTATGCATAGTATCATATCATCTGTAAACAGTACAGTTTTATTTATTCCTTTCCAATTGGGTTCCTTTTATTTCTTTTTCTTGTCTAATTGCTGTGGACAGGACTTTGAATACTATGTTGAATAAAAGTAGTGAGAGTGGGCATCCTTGTCTTGGTCCTGGTCTTAGAGAAAGTGCTTTCAGCTTTTCACCATTGAGTATGTTAGCTGTGGGCTTAACATATGTGGGCTTTATTATGTTGGGGTATGTTCCCTCTTATACCCACTTTCTAGAGAGTTTTTTTGTCATAAGTGGGTGTTGAATTTTGTCAAAAGCCTTTTATGCTTCTGTTGAGATGATTCTGATTTTTATTCTTTGATTTGTTCATGTGTATATCACACTGATTGATTTGCAGGTATTGAAAAATCCTTACATCCCTGGAATAAATTCCACTTGATCATGGTGTATAATCTTTTTAATGTATTGTTGGTTTGGTTGCTAATATTTGTTGAGGATTTTTATAGCTAGGTTCATTAGTGATATTGACCTGTCCTTTAATTTTTTTGTGATATCTTTGTCTGATTTTGGTAACAGGGTGATGCTGACCTTGTAGAATGAGTTTTGGAAGACTTCCTTCTGCAATTTTTTGGAATAATTTCAGAAGGATAGGTGTTAACTCTTCTCCAAATGTTTGGTGGAATTCATCTATGAAGCCATTTGGACCTAGACCTTTGTTTGCTGGGAGTTTTAAAATTACTAATTTATTTTCTTCACTGGTAATTTGTTCATATTTTATTTCTTCCTGGTTCAGCCTTGTATTTCTGTGAATTTGTCCATTTTTTTTCTAGGTTATCCATTTTATTGGCAAATAGTTGTTCATAGTAATCTCTTGTGATCCTTTGTATGTCTGCAGTACTGGTTGTAACTTCTTCTTCATTTCTGATTTTATTGATTTGGCTCCTCATTTTTCCTTGCTATATCTGACTAGAGGTTTAACAATTTTGCCTATCTTTTCAAAGAACCAGCTCTTAGTTCCATCAATCTTTTCTATTTTTAGTCTCTATTTCACTTATTTCTGGTCTGATCTTTATGATTTCTTTCCTTCTAATAATTTTGTGTTTTGTTTGTTCATCTTTTTCTAGTTCCTTTAGGTGCAAAGTTAGGCTGTTTATTTGAGATTTTTCTTGCTTTCTGAGGTAAGCTTGTATCCCTATAAACTTCCCTCTTAGAATTGCTTTTGCTACATCCCATAGATTTTGTCTGATATAACTATTGCTGCTCTGACTTTCTTTTCATTTCTGTTTTTATGAATACCTTTTTCCGTACCCTCATTTTCAGTCTTTGTGTGTCTTCAGATTTAGAGTGTGTCTCTTGTAAGCAACATTTACAGGACTATTGTTTTTGTATAATTTTAGCCATTTCATATCTTTTAATTCAGCATTGAGTCCATTTACATTTAAAGTAATTATTGAAAGCTGTGTACTTACTGCCCTATTGTTAATTGATTTGGGGTTGTTTCTGTAATTCATTTTGTTTCTGTCCTTTTTGTTTGTTTGTTCTCTTCCCCTGTGATTTGATGGCTCTCTCTACTGCTATGGTTGGATTCCTTTCTGTGCGTGTGTGTAGATATGTGTCCCAATTAGAAATTTTTGGTTTGTGGTTACTGTGAGTTTTATATATTGAGATATATATATATATATATATATATATATATATATATATATAACCTTTACCAATGCTATTTTTACTTTCATAATTTTTATGTTTCTACTTTTAGCCTTTTTTTTTTTTTGCTTAGAGAAGTCCCTTTAACATTTCTTATAAAGCTGGTTTGGTGGTGCTGAACTTTTCTAGCTTTTACTTGTCTGTAAATTTTTGATCTCTCCATCAAATCTGAACAAAAGTCTTGCTGGGTAGAGTATTCTTGTTTGTAGATTTTCCCCTTTCATCACTTTAAATATATCATACCACTCCTTTCTGGCTTGCAGAGTATCTGTTGAAAAGTCAGCTGATAGCCTTATGGGCATTCCCTTGTAACATAATTTGTACTTTTTCCTTGCTGCTTTTAATATTCTTCCTTTAATTTCTGTCATTTTAATTACACTATGTCTTGGTATGTTCCTCTTTGAGTTGATCCTATTTGGCACTTTCTGTGCTTTCTCTACCTAGATGTCTGTTTCCTTTCCCAGGTTAAGGAGTTTTTCAGCTATTATGTCTTCAGATATTTTCTGTGCCCTTTTGTCTCTCTCTCCTCCCCCTGGAACCCTTATAACATGTGTCTTAGTGCACATGATGTTGTCCCAGTGGCCTCTTAAACTGTTGTCATCTCATTTTATTCTTTTTTCTTTTTCCTGTTCAATGACAGTGGTTTCCACTATTCTGTCTTCCAGCTCGCTGACCAGTTCTTCTGTAACATCTAATCTACTGTTGATTCTTTGCAGTATATTTTAAATATCAGTTATTGTATTCTTCATCCATGTTTGGTTCTTCTTTATATTTTCTAATTCTTTGTTTAAAATGTCTAACCTCTCATTCTGTCTGTCCATTCTTCTCCTGAGTTCTTTGATCATCTTTATGATCATCACCTTGAACTCTTTATCAGGTAGGCTGGCAATTTCCACTTCACTTAGTTCTTCTCCTGGATTTTTTGCATCTTGTCCTTTCATTTGGAACATGTTCCTCTGCCACCTCATTTTGCCTAGTTTAATTCTTTTAATTTCTATGTGTCTGGTAAGTTGGTTACATTGACTGACCTTGAAGAAGTGGCCTATGTGTCCCCTCAGTGCACTCTCCTCTGGTCACCAGAACTATATACTCTAGGGGTGCCCCCTATGTGGGCTGTTTCCTGTTGTTGTGGTGGGCTGACTACTGTGCATAGCTGGCCCCTGGCTCCAGTTGCTTCCAGGCCCTGCATTATGCAGAAGCTACTGGCCACTGGTGGCTGGCTGCTGTACCCGGGGCCCTGGGGCTGGTGCTGGCTCAGTGGTGGACAGAGCTGTGCTCTGGAGGGCTCAGTGGTGGGCAGAGCCAGTGTTCCTAGGTCTACTTCTGACTTGATGGTGGGTGCGACCAGTTTCTGACATGGCTGGTTGCATGTTCTTGGCTGTCTCAAACCTGATGCTGGCCCATTCGTGAGTGGAGCTGTGTCTTAAGTTGGCTGACTGAGGAGGCCAACATGTCTTAGAGCTGCTGCTGGTCTGCTGGTGGGTGGGACCAGGCCTTGGGGAGTCCTGGGGCTGGTATCAGCCTGCTGGTGTCTGGGGTGGGGCTCAGAGTTTTCTACAGCTAGTGCCAACTGACCAATGGGTGGAGTCAGGTCCTGTTATCTCTGGCTGCAGGCTCGTGGTATCTTTGAGCTGGTGTTGGCCTGCTTCTGTTTGGGGCCAGTTCCTGACACAGCTGGCTGTGGGGCTCAGGGTGTCCTGAAGCTTCTGTTGTCTGCTGGTAGAGGGAGCTGGATCCCAAGGTGGGTGGCTGAGGGGCCTATGGTGTCTCAGTACTGGTGTTGGCCTGCCTGTGGGTGGGGTCAGGAAGCAGGTAGTGTCAGGGCTGGTACCATCCTACTGGTATGTGGCCTGTATCCTGCCACAGTAGGCCCCAGTGCTGCAGTGCTCCTGGGGCTGGTGTCCACCCACTGGTGGGTGAAGATGGTTCTGGGGCTAGTGCTGGCTCATTGATGGGTAAAGATGGGCCCTGGTATTTCTGGTTGTAGGGCCCTGGGGGTCCAGGAGCTGATGTTGGCTCACTGGTGGATAAGGCCAGTGCTTGACACAGCTGGCTAGAATTAAAAGCACAACATTATTTTTATCAGCACCAAAAACTGAACTGTTTAGGTAAAAATCTAACAAAATATGTATATGATATTTCTGTATGAGGATTATACTATATTCATATATGAAGAAAACTGTAAAGTTCTAATAAAAGAATCAAAGAAGTTTTAAATAAATGGAAAGATATTCCATGTTCAAAGGTAGGAAGACTGAATGTCAAGATGTCAGTTCTTCCCAATTTGATCTAAAAATCCAATGCAATCTCCATCAAAATCCCAGCAAGTCATTTTGCGGATATTGACAAAGTGATTGTAAAGTTTATATGGAAAGGCAAGAGACCCAGAATAGCCAACCCAATGATGAAGTAGGGAAAAATTGAAGGACTGACACTGTCTGATTGAAAGAAATATAATAAAACCATTATAATCAAGACAGTGTAGTATTGGTGAATAAAACAGAAAAATAGATCAGTGGAACAAAAGACAGCCTGGAAATAGACTGACACAAATAAAGTCAATGGGTATTCAATAAATGAGTAAAAGCAATTCAATGGAGAAAGGATAGTCTTCAACAACTGGTGCTGAAACAACTAGACATCCACATAATTTAAAAATTAACCTAGACATAGACCTTATACCTTTCACATACATTACTTCAAAATAGAACATAGACTTCAATATGAAATGGAAAATGATAAAGCTTCTAGAAGGTAAAGTAGGAGAAAAATCTAGGTGACTGTGGATTTGGTGAGGATTGTTTAGACACAACAGCAGATGCATGGTCTATGAAAGAAAAAAATCAGAAGTTGGATTCCATTAAAGATGAAAACTTCTGCTGAGTGAAATACACTGTTCAGAGAATGGGAAGACAAGCCACAGACTCAGAGAAATTATTTTAAAATACATATCTGATAAAAGGCTTGTATCTAAAATACACAAAGAGCCCTTAAAACTCAACAATAAGAAAACAAACAACTCAATTAAAAATGGGCAAAAGATCTGAAAAGGTAACTCACCAGATAAGACATATAGATGGCAAATGAGTATATGAAAAGATGGTCAACATCATATGTAATTACAGAATTGCAAATTAAAACAATGAGATTCCACTACATACCTATTTGAATGGTTAAATTCCAAAACACTTCCAACACCAAATGCTGGTGAGCATGTGAAGCAACAAGAGTTCTCATTCTGTGCTAGTAGGAATGCAA
The DNA here is from genome assembly GCF_048564905.1 of Vicugna pacos. Classification (NCBI taxonomy): domain Eukaryota; kingdom Metazoa; phylum Chordata; class Mammalia; order Artiodactyla; family Camelidae; genus Vicugna; species Vicugna pacos. Next base: position 3,079,386 of record NC_132990.1, read on the forward strand.
AATGGCATAGCCACTTTGGAAGTCAGTTTGGCATTTCTTAGAAAGCTAAATATTTTCCTACCATACAATCTAGAAATTGTGCTCATTGATATTTTCCCCCAGCTCTATTGGGACATTATGGATACATAATATGTGTAAGTTATTTAAGTTATTCAATGTGATGATTTAATACATGTATATATTACTGTATAAAAATATATTATATACAATAAGGTGAGTTAACAACTTCATCCCTCACATAATTATCATTTTTGTGGTGATAAAATTTAAAAGCTACTCTCTTAACAACTTTAAAGTATAAAATATAGCATTATTAATTATAGTCACCATGCTGTACATTACAGCACCAGAACTTATTCATCTTACAACTGGAAGTTTGTACCCATTGCACAGCATTTCCCTATTTCTCCCATCCTTTGGCTGTTGGCAACCACCATTTTGTCTGACTCATTTTACTTTCTCAAGGTCCATCCATGTTATTTCAAAAAGCAGGATTTCCTTCCTTTTTTATGTCTAAATTATATATAAATTATATATAAATACCACAATTTCTTTATCTGTTCATCCACTGATGGACTCTTAGGTTTCCATGTCTTGTCTGTTGTAAATAATGCCCCAAATACCATGGAGTGTAGACATCTCCTCAAGACAGTGTTTTCATTTCCTTCAGATATATACACAGAAGTGGGATTGTTGGATCATATGGTAGTTCTAGTTTTTATTTTTTGTGGAACGTCCCATATTTTTCTCCATGGCAGTTGTACCAATTTGCATTCCCACCAAAACTGCACAAAGGTTTCATTTTCTCCATTGCCTATTTGTCTGTTTTTATTCCAATAACAAACTGTTTTGATTACTATCGCCTTGTAGTAAAGTTTGAAATCAGAAATTATGATACCTCAAACTATGTTCTTCTTTCTCTAGATTGCTTTAAGCATTCTGAGTCTTTTGTGTTCCACACAAATTTTAGGACTATTTTTTTCTATTTCTGCAAAAAGGGTCCTTGAAATTTTGTCAGGGATTACATCTATAGATGGCTTTGGATAGTATGGAAATTTTAAACAATATTAAATACTAATTCTTCTAATCCATGGACACTGGATATCTTTCCATTTATTTGTGCTTTCTTCAATTTCCTTCATCAGTGTGTTGTAATTTTTAGTTTACAGATTATGTGCCTCTTTGGTTAAATGTATTCCTAAATATTTTTTTTTAATTGGGGCTATTGTTCGATTTTTTCTTTATTTTTCCAGATAGTTCATTGTTATTGAATAAAAACACAAAAGCTTTTTGTATGTGATTCTGTATCCTACAAATTTACTTAATTTATAATTTGTAAGAGTTTTTGGTAGAGTATTTAAAGTTTACCTTATGTATCATATTTGAAACAGTGTCAGTTTTATTTCTTCCTTTCCAATTTGAATGCCTTTTATTTCTTTTTCTTGCCTAATTGCTATGGCTAGGACTTCCAGTACTATGTTGAATAAGAGTAGGTAGAGTGGGCATCCATGTCTTACTCCTGATCTTAGCAAAAAAACTCTTAATCCTTCACTGTTGAGTATGATGTTTTCTGTGGGCTTGTCAGACATGGCCTTTATTATGTTGAGGTACATTCTTTCTCTACCCAATTTGTTGAAAGCTTTTATCATAGAAAATGTTGTATTTTGTCAGTTGGTTTTTCTGCACCTATTGAGGTGATAATATAATTTGCATCTTTCATTCTGTTAATGTGTTATATCACATTTATTGATTTACATATGTTGAACCATCCTTGCATCCTAAGGATAAATTGCACTGGATGATGATATATAATCCTTTTACTCTACTACTGAATTCAGTTTGCTAGTATTTTATTGAGTCTTTTTGTTTGTTTGTTTGTTTGTTTGCATCTTTGTTAATCACTGATATGGCCTGTAGTATTCATTTCTTGTAGTGTGCTTATCTGACTTTAGTATCAGGGTAATTTTATCCTGGTAAAATGAATTTGGGGTGTTCTTTCTTTTTCAATTTTTTGAAGAGTTTGAGAGGGATTAATGTTAATTCTGTTTTAAATGTTTCATAGAATTTACCAGTGAAACCATCTGTTCCTGAGATTTTTTGATTACTGTTTCAATCTCCTCATTCATTATTGGTCTGTTAAATTTTTCTGTTTCTTCATGATTCAGTATTTTAGGTTCTATGTTTCTAGAAATTTATACATTTGTTCTAAGTTATCCATTTTTTTGGTGTGTAATTTTCATAGTAGTCTCTTATGGACCTTTGTGTAATGTCTCCTCTTTCATTTCTTTCTTTCTTTCTTTTTTTTTTTTTTACTGGAAGAATTAGGGATTGAACCCAGGACCTCATGCATTCTAAGCATGTGCTCTACCACTGAACTATTACCCTCTCCCTCCTGTTTCATTTCTAATTTTATTTAGTCCTATCTTTTTTTCTTAGTCTAGCTAAGGATTTGTCAATTTTATGTATATTATCAAAAAGTCAACTCAGTTTTTTTGACATTTTCTACTGTTTTCTGGTCTTTTATTTATTTATGCTCTGATTTTTGTTATCAACTGTTAACTTGGGGAATGATTTGTTCTTTTTCTTATTACTTGAGGTGTAAAGTTAGGTTGTTTAATTGTGATCTTTCTTTTCTTTTCTTTTTTTCTTAGCATAAGCATTGGTTAAAGGATGAGACAGATTTGTGGACCAAATTAAACACATGCTTTTGGCTTCTATTGTTTGTTTTATGAGGGGGAGGTAATTAGGTTTCTTCAATGATTTCTGCTTGGAGGAGGTACTGGAGCTTGAACCCCTAACCTCTTGGGTGCTGAGCATGCACTCTACCACTTGAGCTGCACCCTTCCCCCTTTTCTTCTTTCTTAATGCTGCCACTTATCACTATAAATTTCCCTCTTAGGCATGCTTTTTGTTGCATCCCTTAAGTTTTGATATGTTGTGTTTCCGTTTTTGTTTCAAGATTTTAAAATTTCTCTTTTGATTTCTTTTTTGACCCAGTGGTTTTGCAAGAGTATGTTGTTTAACTTCCCCACATTTTTGAATTCCCACTTTTCCTCCTGTTATTGATTTCTAGTTTTCTACAATTGTGGTCAAAAAATGATAATTGATACAATGTCAATCTTACATTTGCTAAGGCTTTTTTTGTGACTTAACATATGATCTGTCCTGGAGAATGTTCTGTGTGCACTTGAGAAGAATGTATAGTCTGTGTTGGGTGTAATATTCCATGTATGTGTTAGGTCCATTTGGTCTAAAGTATAGTTCAAGTCCAGTGTGTCCTTATTGCTTTTGTCTGGGTGACCTTATGCATTGTTGAAAGTGAGGTAGTGAAGTCCCTTACTATTGTTATACTTTTGTCTGTTTCTTTTTTCAGATCTGTTAAGTATTTGCTTAATATACTTAAGTATTCTGATTTGGGGTACATATATATTTATGATTATTATATCTGCTTAATGAATTAACCCCTTTATCATTATATAATGATCTTCTTTGTCTCTTGTTATAGTTTTTGACTTAAAGTATATTTTATCAAAGTCTCCTGCTCTCTTTGTTTTCCATTTGCCTGGAATATTTCTTTTCCATCTCTCTACTTTGAGCCTATGAGTATCCTTAAAGGTGAAGGGAGTCTCAGGTAAAAAGTATATAGCTGGACCTTGTTTTTAAATCAATTTAGCCACTCTGTGCCTTTTGATTAGAAAAATTAATCAAGTTACAATTAAAGTAATTATCAACAGGTGAGAGTTTACTGATTTTATCTTATTATTTTCTGGACATTTTGTAGTTCTCTTGTTTTTTTCCTTTTCTAATGCTGTCTTTCTTTGCGGGGTGATTTTCCAAGTTGGTATTTTTTCTCTATCATTTATATATCTATTTCAGGTTTTTTCTTTGTAGTTACCATGACACATAAAACATCTTATAGGTATAAAAGTCTGTTTTACACTGATAACAACTTAACTTTGATCACATACTAAAAGTGTACCTTTTTACCCACCCCATAATATGTTTTAATGTTATAATTTACCTTTTTATTTGTATATCAGTTAACAAATTCTTGTATGTATAAATATTTTTAATAATGTCATTTTTTAAATCTTTACACTAAAGTGATTAACATGTCACCACTTTACAATACTAGAACGTTATGAATTTGACTATCTTCCTACCTTTACCAGCATGTTTTATATTTTCATATGTTTTCTTGTTACTAATTAGCTCTCCTTCATTTTATCTTGAAGAACTCCTTTAAGCATTTCTTGTAAGGTGGGTCTAGAGCTGATGAACTCTATCAGCTTTTGTTTGTTTGTTTTAGAAACTTTATCTCTCCTTCATTCCTGAAAGACAGCTTTGCTGGGTAAAAGGTTCTTGGTTGGAACCTTTTCTTATTCAACACTTGGAATATATCACTTCATTCTCTCAGCAAGGTTTCTAATGAGAAATATGCTGTTCATCTTATGGGATTTTTTTTTTAATGTGTGAACATTTTTTTCTTTTTCTACTTTTGAAATTTTCTGTTTGAGTTTAGACAGTTTTATTATAATGTGTCTTAAAGAATACCATTTTGAAGTGTTGAAATTTGGGGATTACCGACTAGCCTTATGAACTTGGATGTCTAAGTATGTCCCCAGATTTGAGAACTTCTCAGTCATTATTTCCTTAAATAAATTTTGTTTCTTCCCCTTTGTTTCTACTATTTCTGAGACTTCGATAATGTGCTGTTTCTTTTAATGTTATCTTATAATTCATTTAATTTTTCTTTCCTTTCTTTTTCATTGTTTTTGTTTTTGCTCCTCTGACAGGATGACTTCAAATGACCTGTCTTCTAGTTCACTAAATCTTTCTTCTGCTTGATTGATTTAGTTGTTGAAGTTCTCCTTTGACCTCTTCACTTCAGTCATTGTAGTTTGCAATTCTAGGATTTTTGTTTTATAGAAATGATTTCTATTTCTTTTTTGATCTCTCATTTTGTTCATGTACTGTTTTCCTAGCTTCATTTACTTATCTATCTTTGTTTTCTTGTAGTTCACTGAATTACTTCAGGAGTATTATTTTTAATTCTTTGTTAGACAGTTATCTCTATATCTTTAGGTTCAGTTATTAGAATTTTATTAATTTCCTTTGGTTGTATTCTTTTTCTTTAATTATTTATGATCCTTGTGGTCTCGTAGTGGTGTCTGCAAATTTTCAGGGTATAGGCACTTCTTCCAGTCCCTACAGACTAGCTTCACACTAAAAGTTCTTTGCCAGCCAACATGTCAAGATATTCTGGGTGGGAAGTCTGGTGGTATCCATTGGCAGGCTTGAGCTGCTGGAGCTCTTGGGTGACTTGGTGTTGAGGTGAGTCAAAATCATTGTGTCTCTGCAGAATTGCCAAAGAAATACTGAAGAAAAAGAATGAAGCTGGAGGAATAAGCTTCCCAGACTTCATACAATACTACAGAGCTACATGAATCAAAATAGCATGATATTGGTACAGAAACAGACATGTGGATCAATGGAACAGAATAGAGAGTCCAGAAATAAACCCACAAACTTTTGGTCAATTAATCTTTGATAAAGGAGGCAAGAATATACAATGGAGTAAAGACTGTCTCTTCAGCAAATGGTGTTGGGAAAATGGGACAGCTGTATATAAATCAATGAAGTTAGAATACTCTCTCATACCATACACAAAAATAAACTCAAAATGGCTTAAAGACTTAAACATAAGACTAGACACTATAAACCTTTTAGAAGAAAACATAGACAAAACATCTGACATAAATCTCAGCAATGTTCTCCTAGGGCAGTCTACCCAAGCAATAGAAATAAAAGCAAAAACTAACAAATAGGGCCTAATTAAACTTATAAGCTTTTGCAAAGCAAAGAAAACCATAAACAAAATGAGAAAAAAAACCTATGGAATGGGAGAAAATATGTGCAAATGATGAGACTGACAAGGGCTTAATTTCCAGAATACATAAACATCCCATACAACTTAGCACAGGGAGATATATACAGGATCTTGTGATAGCTCACAGAGAAAAAAATGACAATGAATATATATATGTTCATGTATAACTGAAAAATTGTGCTCTACACTGGAATTTGACACGACATTGTAAAATGATTATAACTCAATAAAAATGTTTAAGAACAAACAAACAAACAAACAACTCAATCCAAAACAGGGCAAAAGACCTAAACAAGCAATTCTCCAATGAAGACATACAAATGGCCAATAAGCACATGAAATGATGCTCAACATTGATAACTATTAGATAAATGCTAATCAAAACTACAATGAGGTATCACCTCACACTGGTCAGACTCACCATCAACAGAAAGTCTACAAATAATGAATGCTGTAGAGGGTGTGAAAAAAGGGAACCCTCCTACATTGTTGGTGGGAATGTAAATTGATGTAGTCACTATGGAGAACAGTATTGAGCTTCCTTTAAAAACTGAAACTAGACTTACCATGTGATCAGCAATCCCACTCCTGGGCATTTATCTAGAGAAAATTCTAATTAGAAAAGATACACATACCCCAATGCTTACAGAAGCACTATTTACAATAGCCAAGACATAGAAGCAAACTAAATGTCCCCTGACAGATAACTGGGTAAAGAAGACTGATATATAGATATAGATATAGACATAGATATAGATATATTTCACAATGGAATACTACTCAGCCATTAAAAAGAATGAAATAATGCCATTTGCAGCAACATAGATGGATCTAAAAATTATCATATTAAATGAAATAAGTCATACAAAGAAAGACAGAGAAAGACAAACATCATATGATATCACTTATATGTTGAATCTAAAAAAAAATATGACACAAGTGAACTCGTTTACAAACCAAAGATAGACTCATAGACATGGAAAATAAAATTATGATTACCAAAGGTGGAAGGGGTGGGAGGAAGGGATAAATTAGAAGTTTGGGATTAACACACACACTACTATATATAAAATAGATACATAACAAGGACCTACTGTATAGCACAGGGAACTATTTTCAATGTCTTATAATAACCTATAATGGAAAAAAATCTGAAAAAAGAATGTATATGTATGTATAACTGAATCACTCTGCTGTATACTTAAAACTAGCACAATATTTTAATTCAACTATACTTCAATAAAAGTGAACAAACAAATGAAAAACCAGTCTGGCATCAAGATAGACATATAGAACAATGGAATCAAACTGGGAGTCAGAAATAAACACATACATCTTAAGTTAAATTGATTTTTGATAAGCGTGCCAAGACTACTCAAGGGTGAAAGAATAATCTCTTCAATAATCGTTCCTGGAACAACTGAATTTCCACTTGCAAAAGAATGAAATTTTATCCCTATCTCACTCTCTCTATAAAAATTAACTCAAAATGGGTCAAAGACCAAAGCATAAGAGTAAAAATAATAAAACGTTTAGAAGAAAACTGGGGTGAATCCTCATGACCTTGTATTTGGCAATTGATTCTTAAGCATGACACTAAAAGCAGAAGCAACGAAAGGAAACATAGGTGCATTGGATTTCATCAAAGTTAGAAATTTTGTGCATCAAAAGACCTAAAGAAGGAAATGTAAAGAGCATAAAACTTGCCAATTATATATCTAACGAAAGGTCTAGTTTTCAGAATGATGAAGGAATTCTTACAACTCAACAACAAAAAGACAATTTTTTTTAATGGGCAAAAGACTTGACTAGACATTTCTTGAAAGAAGATACACAAATTTCCAACAAGCACATCAACATGTCTTCCACATAATTATAGTCACACAAATTAAAGTCACAATGAAACATCTCAACGTAGCCTCTAGAATGGATAAAAATAAATAAACAATTACAAATACTGACAATTGTAAGTGCTGTTGAGGCTGGCACTCGTATTGCTTGTGGGAGTGAAAATCTCTGCGGTCACCTGGAAACAATTTTCCAATTTCTCCTGAATTTAAACATATGCTTAACATGACTCAACTATTTCACTTCTAGGTGTAGACCCGAGATAAATTCAAACAATATCCACCCAAAGATTTGTGCTTTAATGTTCATGTTATCTTTGTTTACACTGGTTCCAAAACTGGAAATAATGCAAATGTTCATTAACTAGTGAATGGGTAAATTGTGGTACCTCCATCCAATGGAACACTACACAGCAACCAAAAGGAAGAATTAACTAGACAGACAGCAGCATGGCTGACTCTCAAAGCATTATGCTGAGTGAAAGAAGCCATCCTCAAAAGCCTGCATGTGACTCTTTCTATGTGAGAGTCTGCCAAAGGCAAAGCTATACTGATAGAGAAAAGATCAGTGGTTGCCAGGAAATGCAAGTGGGTTGACTGAAAATGGGCCTAAGGGAATATTTTGGGGTGATGGAAATGTTCTATATTACGATTGTGGCAGTGTTATATGATTGAGTATATTTGTCTAAACTTATCAAGCTATACATTTAAAATGGTTATATTTTATTGATGTAAATTATATCTCAATAAAGCTAATTTTAAAAATCATATTCATAATCTATCCCCTGATTGCCATCTCACTGCCCTCCGGGCTCTTGTTTGGACAATTGAATTTTCCTCCTGGCTGGAGCCCCCTACCGTCCATTTTCCATACACAGCCAGCAGGTCCTTCCTTGACACTTGAGAGTAGCCAGATGGATCTTTGTAAACAGACATCAAATCTCATAATCTCTCCATTTAAATCCCTGCAGCAGCTTCCTATTTTACTTAGAAGAAAACCCACCCCTTTCTGTGGCCTCTGGGTTCTCTGCTGGCCTCTGCCCCTTTCTCTCTACTCTCAGACTTGCCCACGGTCCTCCAGACACACTGGCCAAGGCTGCTCTGGCTTCAGGCTTTCCTGACATGCTGTCCTCTGGCCACCATTTTGACTGTGGCCTCTGCTCCACTCACCTCATAACAGCCGAGCTCATGCCACTTCCAAAACCCTGCAGTTGGCATTTCCCAAACTTTACCACTCTGAAATTTCGTCCCCATCTTCATTTTACCAGCATACCATGCTATCTATACTATACTGTCTATACTATCATTTTGTAGTTTTTTATTTAAACTTACTCTATTTTAATTTAAGCAAATGTACTTCAAAAAGAAAACTAGGGTACAGGGGCTGGAGGGAACTGGGTGTTACTCTAAAAAGGCCATACGAAGGGCCCCTGTGGTGGAGACATCCTGTGTCTTGACTCCATCAATTTCAACATCAAGTTCAACATCATGGTTGTGATATTTTACTATATGGTTTTGCAGCGTTATTAGTGGGAGAAACTGGGTGAAGTGTACTTTGAATCTCTGTATTATTTTGCACAACTGAATATAAATCTACCACCATCTCAAAATAAAAAGTTTAAATTAAAAATATGTAGAATGAAAATTAATGGAAAAATAATACAAGAGACAAAAGGAGGTAAATGGATTTTATGTGTTCTAAGATCCTTATGCTGCTCAGCAATTCATAAAAATATACATTTAAGTTAGATTTTAATAAAATAGGGTTACATGCTGTGGTCTCTGGTTACTACAGAAAGAACAGTAAGCAAAGGTATTTTACAGCCAAGAAGCTAATCGAGTGGGAAAATGAGAAAATAAAATCCAGAATAAAGCAAGAAACAAGGGAAAAAAAGAACATAGAACAGGTGAAACAAATGAAAAATGAGTGAATGGTAGCTTTGAAATACATCAGTAATTATCAAATGTAAATGGACTCAACATCCTAAATAAAAGATTAAGATTGCTAGACTGGATTTTAAAAATCAACATGTTGTTTACAAGAAATATGCCTTGATTATAAGGTTATAAACTAAAAGAAAATAAAAATGTATCTTTCAAACTATACAAAAATAAGCCAATATCTGGCAAAAATCACATTAAGTAATAATATCATTAAAAATAAAGGGAGACATCTCATAATGACGCAATTTAATTTGAATCTTCTACATTTGCATACACCTTATAATACAGCCTGAAAATATACAAAACTAAAATTAACAATTAAAAAGAAAAAGAAATAAAAGGAACACTTACGCATTTTTTCCCACTTTGGTGGGAATATAAATTGGTGCAGCCACCATGGAAAAAAGCAGTATGGAGATTCCTCAAAAATTAAAAATAGAATTACCATGTAATCCAGCAATTCCACTCCTGGCTGTTTATCAGAAGACAACAAAATCACTAATTAGGAAAAAATATACCGCTCTGTTCATTGCAGCATTATTTATAATAGCCAAGATGTGGAAGCCACAAGTGTTCATAAACAGCTGAATGGATAAAGAAGATGAGATACACACACACAATGCAATATTATTCAGCCATAAGAAATAATGAAGTCTTGCCATTTGCAACAACATGGTTGGAGCTAGAGGGCATTATGCTAAGTGAAGTAAGTCAGACAGAGAAAGACAAAAACCACATGATTTCACTTATGTGTGGAGTCTAAAAGCACATAGCAAATGAACAAACACAACAACACAGAAACAAAGTTACAGATACAGAGAGCAAACATGTATTTCCCAGAGGGGAGGGAGGGAGGAGGAGGAAGGAAACAGGTAACAGAGATGAAGAGGCACAAACTTCCAGCTGCAAAAAAGGAAAAAGAGATCAAGTCTACAATCACGGTCGGAAATTTTAACACGTCTTTCTTGGAAACTGATGGGAAAAGCATAAATATCTCTGTTAGTATATGAAAGATTTAAACAACATGTGTAAAATAGTGTCGCTTGTAAGATCAAGTGTATCTTGAGACCTAGTCTATGTTTTGTGACCAATTTGACAATGCTTTTCAGCATAACCTTGTGATAACAGAATGAATGCAAGTAATAGGAGCAGAAAGTTAGGGCGATTTTAGGGACTGAAACAACTCAAGGCGTTTGCGGAAGCTCTCTCATAGCAAAAGTTATGTTCTTGTTTCAGTCCCTGTTCTGTTTCAATCATATATAACTAATACCAGTGAGGATAGAATTAGACTCAAAATTCTTTTAACAGTTTGAAACATTGATTGAATGGCTTGAAACTGATTCTGTGAGACGAAAACTGAATTGGTAAAGGTGAAGTATTATCTGTTGCATTTTGGTGTGAAAATAGTTTAACATTTAAAAATTGAGAAATAACATACATATATACAAAAATGCCCAATTCAATGACTTTTTGCTTATGTGTACACATATCTAACCAGGTCATAGGCTATTTCCAGCACCCTGGAAAGCTCCCTCATGGCTCTTCCCAGTCAACGCCCTCCCCACAGAGGAAAAAGCAGTATTCTGCCTTCTATTATCATTGGTAAGTGTTGCCTGTTCTTGAACATTATATGCATGGAATCATTTGTACATGCGTACATGTATATGTATATATATGTGTGTGTGTGTAAATGTATATGTGTTCATCTATCTACCTATCATCTGTTTGTCTATCAACAGATGAATGGATAAGGAAGATATGATATATATACATACATACAATGAAATATTTACTCAGTCATGAAAAGAATAAAATACTGCCACTTGCAGCAACATGGATGGACCAAGAGATTATCAAACTCAATCAGACAAAGACAAATATTATATATCATGGATACGTATAACCTAAAAAAATAACACAAATGAATTTATTCACAAAACAGACACAGACTTATAGATATAGAAAACAAACTTATGGCTACTAAAGGTAGGGATATATTAGGAGTATGGGATTAACAGATGCACACTACTGTATATAAAATAGTTAAACAATAAGGATTTATTTATTTTTTTGTAGTTTACAATTTATTTTTTTAATTTTTTTATTTTTTTAACATTTTTTATTGATTTATAATCATTTTACAATGTTGTGTCAAATTCCAGTGTTCAGCACAATTTTTCAGTCATTCATGGACATATGCACACTCATTGTCACATTTTTTTCTCTGTGATTTATCATAACATTTTGTGTATATTTCCCTGTGCTATACAGTGTAATCTTGTTTATCTATTTCAAAATTGTAGAACAATAAGGATTTATTGTACAGCACAGGGAACTACATTCAATATCTTGTAATAATCTATAATGGAATAGAATCTGAAAAGAATATATATATTTATATCTGAATCACTTTGCTATACACCTGAGAATAACACAATACTGTAAATCAACCATACTTCAATTTTATAAGAATTGAATTATAACCTAAAGCATAAAATAAATATTCATTGCAAACATACTGATACAAATAAATTATTGAATAAATAAACAAATGGGGAAAGTAGACAAATCTCTCAGGGAGAATTTCTTACAATTTTTGTAGATATCCTGCTCTTAAAGAGATGGAACATAATTCCTCTTCTCTTAATTCTGGGTTACCCATGATGACTTTCTTCTAAAGAATGTAGTACGTTAAGGGAGGCCAAAAGAGTAGTTACAATGGAAAAATACGACGAAAAATATGGACTCTCTCAAGGCAGATGACCAATGATAGCATCAAGAGTGATAAATCATATTGATAGTATGTACCCTTGGTGTAATGTGATGAGAATGATACTTCACATCTATGGTCTTCCTCTGAAAAACATATTACCCCACTATAATCATAAGAGAAACATCAGGTGAATCCCAATTCAGGAGATTTCTGCAAAGCTTCTGACAATAATCCTCAAAACCATCAAGGCTTTCAAAAAAACAAAGACAGTCTGAAAACCGTCACAACTGATAGGAGCCTAAGCAAACATGACTACTGAATGTAACATGGTATTCTGGATGGGACCTTGAAAATTTTTTTTAAATAGGGGGAAATTAGGAAATTTGAATAAAGTTAATAAGATACCAATATTAATTGTGACAGGGTAAGCTATTAATAGGGAAAACTGAGTGTAGGAAATATGGAAACACTGCAGTTTCTTTGTGGTAATTCTGTAAATCTAAAATTGTTCTAAAATCTTAAGTTTACTTAAAACCTAATTGGGCATACTTGTGTGGATCTATTTCTGGGTTCTCTGTTCTGTTCCATTATCTGTATGTCTGCTCCTCCTCCTTGGGCTTTGTCAATTCTGCTGATCTTTTCAAAGAATCAGCTTCTGGTTTCGCTGATTTTCTCTACTGTTTTTCTGTTCTCTATTTTGTTAATCTCCCCTCTAATCATTATCATTTCCCTTTTCCTGCTAGGTGTGGGTTAGTTTGTTCTTTTTGCTAGTTCCTTAAGGTGGAAATTTTGATTGATTTGAGGGTCTCTTCTTTTTTTAAGAACTGTTGTGCTGTTATATGAGTCTTGATAACTACGTAATATGTTATAATGACTAGGGTGATAGTGTATCACTAAGTCCCTCATCTGTCCTTGGGGTGATAGTAAGATCTCTTGGTTCTCCATCTGTACATTCAGGAGATCATGGTATCCCTCGGATCCTCATTGTAGTTTTGGTTGAAAGTAGTATCATTTGGTTCGCTATCTGTGCATTAGGATTATGCTAGATCTCACGATTAAGTTTAGGGAACTATGCCATTCTACTCCCCAAACCACATTATTGTCTTGAAGCAATTTTATAAGTGGGAGAGACATTTCCCACAGAGTGCCCTGAATATTAAAATCTATGATGTCAGTCCTAATGGCCCAAACACCTGACTCAAGTTTATTTACATGACTCAGTAAATTCATCTTGTTCTGGAGATCACCTGTGATACATTGGTTGACAACCTACAGATTTTTATAAGCAGCCAGAAGTCAGAGGTCTACAAAATACGTCATAATGGTGGATTCACGGTTCAGCATGGGGATCAAATCTCAGAAGTGTCCTCCTGCTGCACAGCACCCAGAAGAACCCGAGGACAATGACTGTGGGTTTTCAGTTGAAGATGTTCTTCTGAGGAAGCAGAGTGAGCGTCCTGCTGTGTGAACTTGTGCTTGTTGCCTGTCTTTGCAGAGCCCTACCCTGCTGCTCACCTGTTTGGGGTTTCCAGAACAGGTACAATTTCATTCTGGATGGACACATCCAATGACCACCCCAACCCTTGGCTTTGAAGTCACATTCTGAGGAACCATCTCTGGCAGGACCTGGAGCTCCTCCAGTTCCAGCAGCACCTCACACACACCACTGTGTGGGGCTACCTGTTTGCAGGTCCAGCTTCCCCTTGGACTGGGAGCTGGGGACTCCATGACAGCCGCAGCCCAGCCAGGGGCCAAGGGAATTCTTTACCCAATAGTGTAAGAGCCAGCTCACTGGGAGCCAGGCCAGCCAGACCTCGATGGAGGATGCATGGGGGCTGGACACTGACTGCTTAGCAGCTGCCTCTTCCAGTTGACACCTCGTCTGAGTCAGGGAGACTCGCCAGTCAGATCCTGAACTGCCCCTTCCTGACTGTGTGACTTGAGGCAGTGATGCCCTCACTCTGACCTCAGTCCTCCCACCTGCAAAATGGGCTCATAATGATGTAAGACAATGCACTGAAAGCATTTAGTGCACCAGAAGGGCTCAATGACCATCAGCCCTCATTGAAGCCTGCCGGGAGGACTGCAGGGGCCAGCTAGAGATGGCTCCACTCTCTCTAGGGACCAGGCCTTGCAGGTGTCGGGCTATGGGGAACCTAGGTGGGGGTGTGGAGTGGGACAGACCTCTACCCCCGGCTGTGTGGCTGCTCTGTGCCTCGGCGGTCTCAGCTGCTCTGTGTTTACTTTGCAGACCCTTGCTGGGGGGGAAGCAGGCCTGGCAGGAAGCTGATGCTCACTGTTCCCACTTTCCCCGCATCCTGCACACCGCAGCAGCCATAATGGTGGCAGTCGTGGCCAGCCAGCCTCACACAGCGCTGTCCGGGTTCCAGGCCCCACTTTGAAGCTCCTTAACACACGTTTCACTTAATTGGCACAAACCCTACGAGGCAGAAGCAGAGATGTTTTCATTTTTGGTTGAGGATGTGGGCTCAGGGAGATAAAGGTCGTCGCCTGGGGTCCCATGGCCACCACTTTCGAGCCCCTGGGGCCAGCAGAAGCACTGGTCACACCTCGGTCACTCAGTCAGCAACAGATGTGAAGATTCAGAGGAGGAAAACCAGGCTCGGGGAGGTCAGGGGACCTCCCCACGTGGGGCCAGAGAGAGCAGATGGGAGCTACTGGCTGGGACTAAAACTGGGAGCCCACTCTACCGATGGCAGAACAGGGCCAGCGCAGCACTCAGACTGCCGGAGGCCCCATGTGATCAATCCCAGAGCAGCAGCAGTCGCCATAAGGTGACAGCAGCTCCTGCCCTGGCCATGTGCTGACCCAGCACCATTCTGAAGCCTCTCTCAGAACCCGCACAGCCTCCAGGGACAAATCCCCAGGCCCAAGTTCACACCCTGACATGCCCACTCACTGTGTGACCTTGGTCGCCCACTTCACACCTCTGTGCCTCGGTTTTCTCATCTGTAAATGGGGCCAACACAGCTCAGGTAAAACCACCATCCACACTATGGGCATCTGTTAGTCATCATGGAACTGATTTCATGGGGCTGCGACAAGCCCACGATCACCCAGTGGGCAGATGGTAGACCAGAAATCTCGCCCAGGTCAGTCTAGGGTGATCACAACTCCCTTTGATGAGGGCAGGGTTCACCGTGTTCAAAGTACTTTATATAGATTGTATTATGTAACCCTTACAGCGGGCTGAATTGTGTTCCCCAAGTCCAGTTGTTGAAGCCCTAACACCCCAATGTGGTGGTGTTAGAGGTGGGGCCTTTGGGAGGTAATTGGATTTAGCTGAGATCATGGGGGTGGGGCCCTTGTAATGGGATTAGTGACCTTATAAGAAAAGGAAGAGACAGGAGATGAAACATGCACCGAGGAAAGGTCATGTGAGCACACAGCAAGAAGGTGGACATCTGCAACCTGGAAGAGGGGCTTTGCTGCACCCCACCATGCTGGCACCCTGATCTCAGACTTCAGCCTCCAGAACCATGAGAAATAAATGTCTGTGGTTGAAGCCCCCTGTCTGTGGTGTCTTGTTATTGCACCCGCGCTAGGACAATCCTAACAACTCTTTGAGATAGATACCATTTTTTTAATTTTTATTCTTTTCTATTTTATTTTTTTTACCACTCATTTGATAGATGAGAAAGCTGAGCCCCAGGAGAGATGCAGACACTGGCCCTGGTTGCACTGCTCATAAGTGTGGAGCCAGGGACTTACACCAAGGCCATCCATCCCGGCTCTGGTGTCCGTGCGGCACACGCCCGGAGAACAGAGTTGCTGACCCACATTGGCGGCTGAGTTTAACCTAACCTAACCGTGCTCATTAATGCAGGTTTGGTAAGTGAGTTAGAAAGAAGCACTAATATTTGTCAAATGAATTGACTTTTAAAATGTAAATGATTGTCAAATGTGCATGTTTATCAACAGAAGTGACATCGGAAATGGAGAACATTTTGAGGGGGTGGGGGTTCCAGTCTGAGCTCTGTCTGAGCCTTGGTCCCCCTGCCCACAGGACAAGCAACTGACATCGCCCACAGACATGAGATGACAGCTGAACGAGCTGGTGGGGACACCACAGCCCCGGCACACAGCCCCTGGAAACTGGGACTGGCAGTGACATCCCCAGCCCCACCCTCCTCAGCACCTCCTCTGGGCTGCAGACCCGGAGCCCTGAGTGTGCCAGGACTGTTTGGGGTTGGGGTGCTTGTCCCCCATCCTTCCTGCTGGGGGAACTTCATTCCGGGAGAAAACAGTACCAGTTGGGCTGTCCCATGGGGAATTTGTAGCTGTAGCTGACTGTGGCCCCCATCCCACCCTCTTGGGGCTCCAGGGATCCCCCTAAGGCAGTCCAGATCCCACTTCTCCCCTCTACCTACTCACCTGGCCCTTTCCTCATGTGCAACTTGACTAGTCCTGCCCTCAGTCCCTCCACGACCATCCTCCTCCCCTGCCATGCTGCACCCCTCTCTGCTCCTGGAGACCCCACCCCAGGCCATCTCACTGCCCAGATCACTTCTAACTCCCCACCTGTGAGACCTTGGTAGTCCCCTCTCTCCTTGAGCTCACATTTCCTACCTGCACGATGCGGGGGACAATGAAAATACCTTCTTGGGTTACTTCTGCCTCACAGAGGCCTGCAAGGTGGTGAGCGGCCCTAGGAAAGGGGGAGCTCCCAGCTGTGTGACCCTGGGCAAGCTGGTGAGCCTCTCTGTGCCTCAGTCTCCTCCTCTTGTAAAGTGAGGGTGAGGGGAGTGCCTACTTCACACGGCTTTTCTGAGGATGAAATGAGCTACTGCGTGCAGACTGGGCCCAGTGCCGGCACACAGCAGGTGCTACGTAAGTGCTTCTTTCACCTGCCTGTGGCTGATTAGCTCTGGGAATGGGGAAGGCCAGGCTTGACCTTCCTTCCTTTGCATCCTCACATTCCTCACTCGCTGGGGAGCCCGGTGTCTGTCTGTCCACCATCTCCTGGGTGGAGCGCATCCCGGGCCACAGCTTCCTGGCCCCTTCCCTGCACCCAGCAATGTCACCCATTCACCCTCCCCCCAGCCTCGGGGCCATACCTGCTCTGAGAGTCGGAGGAGACTCACTCTGGACTGGGCTCAAGCAGACCTGCCCTTACCCCATCGTGCAGTGACCAGTTGGGCGAGCTCAGCCAGCCCCCTCAGGGCACCAGCCCCCCCCGCCTATGGCCCTGCCAGTCCCAGGGTGGAGTGACCCGCCAGTGCCACACCGTAGGCCCTCAAACTGGACAATCACCAGCAGATGTTCTGTTCCCCGCCCCCTGCCCAGGTGCCCCTTCCCCGCCCCACCCCTGCGTGTCCCCACTGCCATGGGGAGCGGCTGGCGGTTGTGTCTGAGTAATTTGGGCCCCTGTTTAAGGAAAGGAAGCAATAATAGGGGCCGTAATTGCCCAAATTACTGCTGCCCCTTCGAGCATGACATCTGTTGATGATGGCGGATGGAAACCTGACCCAGGCAGCGGGTGCAGCGTGGCTCGGGGAGCGGAGAGTCCCCAGCGCTGGCCCAGCTGGGCAGGAGGAGCACCTGGCCTGGACCCCATGGTCTCTGCGAGAGGGGAGAGCCCACCTCATTTCAGGGGGGTGGGGACTCACCCCACAACCACACAATAAGTCAATAAATGCTTGCTGAGCGCATGCAGTGTGAAGGGCCCAGGTCAGGGCGAGGGCCAGGCCAGCACGGGCAGCCCTTGTGTCCCTGGTCCCCAGAGCGACGTGGAGGGCCAGCTCGTGCAGCTGTGAGCCCGGGTGGAGCACACCCACTCCTCCCTGAGAGTCGGTGTCTCCTTGCCTTTGCTGTATCCTTTTTGAGAACGTGTGAGGGGATAGGAGAGGTGGAGGCCCAGGGTCAGAGGGCACTGGGGGACCCTGTTGGGGTGGTGGGATGAGAGGTGGGTTTGGGGGTCCAGGGGTCAAAGGGAGCTTGGCAGCCTCTCCAGGGGAGGGTCTCCCAGGCACAGGCTGACTGGAAGGTGAGCAGGCCTCAGCTGGGGAGAGGGTCCAGCAGAGGGGAGAGGAAGGAGGGGTTGGCAAAGGGCAGCTGGACAAGGGGATGAGGCTGGAGAGGAGGAAGAGGTCTGATCATGAAAGGTAAATGCGTCACGCTATCAACGTGGTTTTTGTTTTTGTCTATTTTTAGCAGGGTCTCAATGTGACTCCGTGAGCATTATAAAAACTTCAAAGGCTGCTCTGCACTGAGTCATGGGAGCAGGAAGGTTGGGGCCTGAACTGGGCGATGGTGGCGCTGGGTGGGCAGGTGCACAGACCCCGGGGCTGTCCCATCCCTCGCTCTTTCCCCAACTTTTGCTTTGCAAGTTTTCCACCGTGACGGGGGTCCCTGGGACTCCATTAGTTCAGCCAGACTCTTGGTGTTCTCCAAGAAGCTGACTTGCAAGGTCTTTATCTGGGAGCTAATTCCAGGAAGCACCAGTAGACTGGGGAAGTAGAGCTGGGAGGGGACAGTGACAGCCATGCGTGTAGTGTCACCATTAACCACTGTGGGCAGCTACACTTCAGTCCCGGGAGGGCTCCAGCACCACTGTGGATGGAGCCCCACCCGTGAGGATGCAGTGAACCCCCCCAGGCACCCTCCCACCTGCCCTTCCTGCCCGCACAGGTTGAGGACACAAACCAGAGGACAGAGGCTGCTTTGGGGACAGCCTGGATGGGTAGGGCGTCTGTCATTTAGTACATTTTGCATTTTGAACTATGTATTGAGTTATCTATTAAAAACTGATAGCCCCTCTTTACCGTTTGCTTTGATCTCTCCCAAAGGTCAGAGATGCCTGAGGGACCTAGAATCCAGGTCAGAGGTGCCTCGTGTACCTGGCATTCAGGTGAGCAGCTCAGCTGTCACCAAGGTCCCTCAGCCGTGACTTCTCCGGAGGACACAGGGCATGAACACAGCTGAGATGTCTGAAGGTTCCCCTCTGAAGTTTCTGATGGTCGGTGGGCCCAGAAGCCCCTGGTAGTGAGATTTTATGGGTCTATAATCTTTAAAATGCTGGGGAGAAACTGCCCCTGGCTGCGCACAGAGTCATCAAGCAAAGACCCACGGACATTTGTTATTACAAAGAGCAGGGGTCTCAGCGTCCAGTGTAGTCCTTTCCAAGAAAGAACAAGGTGATGGCTTTGGGGTTTGCCAGGGGAACCAACTCTCATGGCTTAAGGAAAAAGGAGCGGGCTGGTCCAGGGCTGAGAGGCAAGGAGGAAGGTGGCTTTAGGCTTTGACATCTGGGGAAGGTCACCATCCACTTCCCGGCTCCATCTCGTTGGGTGGGCTCCACGCTCAGGCAGGACCCCCACTGTCCCCCAGTCCCCTCCTGTGTTTGAAAAAGCTCAGACTTATTGAAAAGATGGGTGTCCTGGGTGCAAGGGGGAAGAAACAAAGGCAGCTTTGGGGCAAGAAGAGAAGAAGTTCAGGGTCTAGGAGATGTGGTGGCGAGGATGCCCCACCCAGATGCCAGCGTCTGGGGCTGCCCCTCTGTTTCTGGTTTTTCTGTTGGGGACTTGTAGGTTCTCTCCCTGCTCCCTGCTCACCTCCTCCCCAGCTTCTGCAGCCACGCACAGCAGTGTCACTTGGGTGTTTTGGCAACCCTAGGGCCTTGGAATGATCTTGAATGTTTATTTTCAGCTGGAGCTCCTGCGCCCTGGCAGGCTTTGGCGGGTAATGTCTCAGGTGCTCTTAGAAGTTCCACTTGTACCTGTCATGATCTTATGAGGCCCTCTCCCAACCTGACCCAACAGCTGGGCTCACGAGTTAACCCCCGTGGGGATGTGTACATGCGTTTGCACCTGCCTTTGGGACCATGGACCCTCTGGCCCCACAGCACCTCTGGGAGCCTCAGGAAGGATAGCCGATTTCTACTCGTATCCCTCTCACTCTGCACGTCTCAGGGACAAATGGCATTCCCCATCTCTTCCTGGCACTGGGGAGGGCAGACCGTGCACATTTCACTGGGGTCCAGATACAGAAAGGGCCAGGGCACAGTGGCATGCTGCTCCCTGAGGGGTCTGTCTTGCCCAGATTCCAGTGAATAATCCATCACAGTTCTGAAAAAAGTACCAAAGAGTGCAACTGGTACAAATATTATTGAGCAATAATCCATTTCAAAGCCAAGTGATAGTTTTAGAGTTTGAATTGTGATTCAGTGTCTGAGATAATTTTTTCTTGTCCGGCACACGTAATTATTATTGTGGGAATTAGGCTGCAGGCTCTAGGCGCCCAGCTCGCTTACCCAGATGGCCAGGCCAAGGGGGCAAAAACCACGGATTTCTCAGGGCCCAACTGAGGATCAGTGTCCCCCTGACGGGGACTGGAGGGGCCTGGGTACCCCTGCTCCTGGGGAGCTCAATGCTGAGGCTGGCCCAGGAGGTGGGGCTTAGTGTCAGGTTCAGGTTGGCAAGAAAAAGCTGAAGAACATGCTGTTTATTCCTCTGTGAGTGGCTCTTTTTTTTTTTTAATTGAAGTATAGTCAGTTACAATGTGTTGATTTCTGACGGTATAATGTTCCAGGCATGCATACACATACATATATTTGTTTTCATATTCTTTCCCATTAAAGGTTATTACAAGATATTGAATATACTTCCTGTCTCTGAGTGGCTCTTAACAAATCTCCCCATCTGCTTTTCCAGAAACCTCTGAGTTCCACGTGGGACTCTTGCACCCGGAGAGGCACATCAGGGCTATTGATCAAATACCAAATCACTTATGATTTCCTTTTCCAGCGAGCTTCTTTATTCAGCCATTTAGCAGGCATTGCATGTCTGCTGGCCAAGCGGCAGGCACAGAGATTGCGAAGAATTCTGTCCTAGAGTCAAGCACACACGTGTTTGAATCCAAAATCCTGCCCTTTTTCTACCTTGAGCAGATCTGTTCATGTCTTGTGCCTCAATGTACCCCTCTAGAAAATGGGGATATTGATGCTGGGGTTGCAGGGCTGCCGTGAAGACATGAGGAACCCACTGGCCTTGCACGGACCTCAGGCTCTCCCTGCAGGGGGCGGGACACTCCTCTGTGGGTCCACTTACCACCAACCCCTGTGGCCTAGTGCGTGTTACCCGACCCTTATGTTCGGGGCCTGCCTGGAGCTACAGGGTCACAGTCTGATGGACAAGGGGGAGTCCAGGACACCAGAATGGAGGGCGGGCTGAGCAGGCCTGGGGTGCTGGCTGGAGAGAGGGCTGCAAGACTGAACTCTGAGTACCCTGACCCCAGAGACTCGTGGCCTGGGCTTCGATGGGTGAGTCCCTGGCCCCAGCTCCGCTCCCCTCTCCTGGCCCTGTGCCCTCTGGTGGCCTGGCGGTCTCCTTTGTGAATGGGGATGCGGACTGAGGAGGGAAACTGAAGGGAAATGTCCTGAGCACTGACTAGCTGCTGGCCTGGTCTCAGGGCCCCACTGTCCCCACTCCTGAAGCTCCTCAAACTGTAACAGTCACAGGCAGGGGCTCAAGTCACAGGCAGGGCCCCCCAGGCCTCTGAGCCACCATATGGGGGGCAGTGGTGCTGCAGGGCTGGGAGCCTGGAGGACAGCCTGGCGGTGAAAACCTGGGCGTTCCTCACACCCGAGCTCAGGCAGTCTCCCACCCCACTCGCCACATGCCCCCCGGAGACGCAGCTCTGAGCAGGCTGGCAAGTTCCCAGTCACGGGCGGTCGTCATAATTCCTTCAGAGGAGGGGCTGGGGCTGACTCGGTCGGAAAGGGGGCCCGGAGCCGCGCCCAGGCCTCCGACCCCCGTGCTCCCTCTCAGGCTTGGAACCTGCTAAAAGCAGCCGCTTCCCCAGGCCACTTGCTAAAAGCCCTAGGTCCTTCCGGCCGCGCGGCAGCTGGGGCCTCAAGAAGAGCATAAAAATGTCTGGATGACACTTTTCACCTTTATTATATACAGAGGCCCCTCATCTCCTGCCTTTCAAGAGGGCCTCTCCGATGGGCTGCCGCGGGGGCGGCCACTCAGGGGCCGTTTATCTGCAGGGAGGAATGTCTGTGAGACCAGCGGCGGGATGGAGCCTTCTCGGCCCATCCATCACCACCTGCCCGGGAGCCCCTCGCTGCGCTGGGTAGTGGGGGGCCTTCGGTGGGGGGAGCTGAGGCCTGCCCAGGCCTGTGCCTAGCCCCAGCGGAGGGGTTCACACAGCCTGACACCAGGGCCTCCCAGCCTGCCTGGGCCCGAGTTAGGCCAGGCCGGCCTCCGGGAGGAGGGGCATTAGAAATGAGGCAGCCGAGCGAGTGAGGTCTGGGGCTTTGCCAGCTCAGCCGAGCTGGGGAAGGGCCAGGGGAGATGGAGGGCCAGAGCAGGGCCGGGCTGGAGAGCAGTGAGGGAAATCTGGGGGTGTGGCATCGAGCACGCAGGGCTCTGAGTGCTGGGTGGAGCCCAGGTCCACGGGGCAAGACACATTCACACTGTGAGCGTCTCTTCAGTGTCCCAGCCTGGAACCCAGCTCCATCTTATACAAAAATATTGGGTGTCTTTTGCATGGTTCTGATGTATTCTGAATTTTCCACCACTGCAATGCCTGTGTGACAAAAGGGACAATCACACTGCATTTTCTAAAGCATTCCTATTGGTAGAAAACTGTAAGCCAGAGGGTGACCAGTGCTGAGGGCCCCCCCAGCCCTGCCCAGGCAAGCCCGGCCTGCCCTTCACACAGACGTGTGTTCATACACAAGCAGCTAGCCCCAGATTTCACGTAGGAGAATACGGTGTTGGCAGTCAGCACGGCCGATCCCAGTCCTCACTCCGATTCGTACTTGCTACGCCGTGTACCATCCAGGTGCCTCCTCGTGTTGTGTGGTGTAGCCAGGCCTCCCACACGTTTGTGTGTTGAAACATACACTTTAAAAACATTAGGTTAATTTCCTTTACGTCTCCTTCCACCTCAGTTGAAGTATCATACGGAGGCTTGAAGTGATGTGTACGGGGAGGCTGTATAGTTGACCGATTTCACCCCAAGATGTAGGTGCTCCAACAGGGGCAGGGAGCCACGGCCAGTGATAATTTGGCCTTTGGATGGCAATGCATGCTGAGCGCTCGTTCATGTACTAAACATCATCTTGGGGCACCTGCTCTGTGTCAAGCCCTGCTCCAGGTAGAAGACACACGTGTGAGCAAAACAAGCCCAAATCCCATGCCCCAAGTTGATGTTCCAAGAGAAATGTCTAGGCAGAAAACATGATTTTGGAGAGAGAGAGAAGGGCTATGAAGAAAGTGATACAGGTTGGGCTGGCGTACAGGGGCCTCTAGCTCAGGTGGTCCGGGAGGGCTTCTCGGGGCAATATTGTTTGTCACACAGAGGTGTGTCACATTTACAGAGCCAGGCTTCACACAGCGTTCGGGGTTGGGGGAGGGGTAGCAGCTGTTCTCCCCTTCTGGGTGCTCGGCTCAGGGCTCTGTAGTGTTTCATGGGCACAAAGTGGCTGCCAGCACTCCAGACAACCTGTGCACACAGGACCACAGCCAAAGGCAAAGATGTGGAGCGTATGTAGGGGAGGCTGGGGGCGGCATGTGGAAAAGTCCCTGTCATCTTCTCAGGGAGGGTAAATCCTCGCAACACCCCTTCCCTAGGGAGCTCTCTCTACATCTCATTGGCCAGAAAATCCCACCCTCTTCTGCCCTGCTTTGTTACAAAGTAAGATGAGGATCTGACTCTTCCTCCCTTACAGTGAAGAATGGAGGAAGAGAGGTGGGGCTTAGATGTGGGGGTCAGCCAGCCTTGTCCCATAGCAGGACATCTCAGAACCTGCTTCTCTCTCTACCTCCCTCCCTCCCTTTCTCTGTCTCTGTCTCTGTCTCTCTTTCTCTCCCTCACAGGGGTCTAGCTGAGTCATCCTTTTCACTGTTCCTTGAACCTCCCTAGGCTGGTATCGCCCCAGGGTCTTTGCACATGCCCTTCCCCCAAACACCCTTCCCCACGTGTCTGTCCACGTAGCTCCCTCCCTCACCTCCTCAGGCCTTTGTTCAAAGCCCCTTTCTCAGCAAGCCCCCTCCCCACCCAACCCCAGCGGCCCCCCAGGTGACCCGGGACATAGACCACCACATGCCTCCCGACATGCTGGTCCAGCTCGTGCTCCCAGCCTCCACACAGGGCCTGGCACGTGGTAGGTGCTCAAGAATTCATTCATTCCTTTATCCATTCATTCAAGAAACACTGATTAGCGATGACAGGGGAGGTGGAGGTCATTAAAATCCCTCAAGAGCCCCGCGTCTGGTGCGGAAGACAGCCTTGTAAACAGACCATCACAGCCGTGTGGTAAGTGCTGGGCGGGGGTAGGGGGCGGGGGGCAGAGGGGCTGCCACGTGAGCCCAGTGAGCTGAAATGGACTCAGCGCCGGCTCCACACACAGCGGGGGACACCCAGGTGCCAGGCCCGGAGGCGGACTCGGCACGAGCACCCTTCTGGGTCTTCGGTGCCCAGTTATGGGGCTGCGGTGGGCGACTGTCTGGAGGGAGCAGGGTGGTTGTGCCTTCACCTCTGTCTCTCCCTGTGTGCAGAGACACGCAAGGTGGCACTCGCCTTGTCCAGGGTGCCAGAGTGCCAGCGCAGGGCAGATGGGCCCTGGTGCGTGTCTGTGGACGACCGCTCAGCGGCAAGCCTCTGGCTCAGGTGTGCCAGGTGCATTCCCAGCCTCCCCTCCTCTCCAGCTCCCTAAGCCCTCTGTTTACACAAGACGCAGCAAGCAATACAAATCACCTGCCTCCGCTAATGGACGGCCTGCCTGCCAAGGCGGCCCCTGACAGCTGCGAGATGCTTTCGGGAAAAGCTTTTGACAGGAGGGTGCGATCTCCTGCTCAGAGCCCCTCACCCCCAGCCTGGCTGCTGGAGGTTCACACAAAGGATGCTTCGAGAACAAAACGCTGCAGGAGGACCTGGTTCTGGAGGCCCCAGGGTTGTCCTCTTCCTGTGGACATGGGCATCCAGCAGCCCCTCCCACCCAGAAACGCTCCAGCTCTGATGTTCTGAGAAGACAGGGAAGCCCCGTGTACCCAGCCAGGCGAGGTTCAGACTCAGAGCGGGCAGCACCTGGCCCGGGGGCCCTGGGCAGGTGGCCGCACACAGCACAGGGGTTCAGGGGGCACAGATGCGGGGCTTCCTAATGGGGATGGAAGGCGGCACTTCCTTCCCATCCTCTGGAAACCTCTAGATCAAGCCCGCGTCTGCTGGTTTCTAGGCTCCAGGCTGTGTGGAAGGCAGCAGGTCTGGTGGAATTGATACCATTATTCGGCTCCTACTGTCTTCAGTTTGCTAGTTATGCTTCCATGTGCGAGTTTTATGGTGGCGGCAAAATGCCTCCTTGCAAGTAAATTATTTTGAGGAAAAGAGACCACATTCATGGAAAGGAAATTAGTCGTGCCACAGTCAAGGCGACCTGAGCCCTGGCTGAGGCTGAAAGGGGCATGTGAGACGTCGGCTAGTGGGCCTGGGGCCCTCGCTTGTCCAAAGACCCAGCAGAAGGCCCAGCCCCTCACCGTTGTGCTGGCCGAGAGCTGCTGGCCCCAAGATCCCTCCCTCTCTCTCCCCTGCCCTGAACTACGTCTCCAGCGGGCGGAAAGGAGCGGTCCCCTCCCATCTCTGATTAGCACTGTCCTGCAGGAGCCCCGGCCACATGGCCTCCCAGCCAGATGGTGGGACGCCCAGCAAGCACTGATGTTCAGGGACAGCTCCCACCTCCTCCATCACCTGCACAACCAGTTCTCTGCATGAGAGGCCCTGTCTTCTAACCCGAGAGGAGCTTCCTGCCTCAGCCGGGTTCCACCTCTGTGAGCTAAGACGTGCATTTCTCTCCAGGAAGCTGTGGAGCTAACACACGTATACCCGTCCCTCCCAGCAGGCCCCACGGCATTGCGCACTCACCTGCAAATTCTGTCTCTATGCCTTCCACGTAGCCTGTGGGCCACCCTGGGATTTGGGCTTCCTCTGATTTCTGTGGGCGCTTGTTTGATGTAAAGATGTGAACACAGCCATCTCCAGTGAAGCCACTCACCCACCTTCTACACCTTGGATCTCCCTCCCTCCAGCCCTGAGACAGGTCACCTGATGAAATGGCATTGCTAGAAGCACTCACATGCACACAGCTTTTTGCTTTTTAAATAATTTCCATAGGAAAAACATTCCCAAGGGGGACTTTGCCAAAAGGATATGAGCAATTGGGGGGGCCGTTTCCAATGCTTTTAATGTCTCAATTGCAGACAGTTAAACATGCTAAACCCACTTATCATCTTGGGTTCTGATGAACAATTTTCCCCTTTATTTATGAACCACAAGTGGGCTGGTCTCTCTGTTGCAAAATTCCAAGCAGTCATTAATTATTCCCAAAGATTGTAGGGTTTCGAAGGAGGTTTGGAGCCAAATGGTGGAGGAATCTGGACTCCACCATGAAATCTGTTGGCCCCTCACCCGCCTGATGGAAACTTGGGGCCAGAATGAAAAAGGCAGGAATGGCTTTGAGACCCTGCCTGGTGCCAACTCAGATAATTACTTTTTAATATAACACCTGTATTGAGATGTAATTCACATGTCATAAAGTTCACCCCCTTTAAGTGTACAATTGGGTGACTTTTAGTATTTGGAGTCCCGGAACCATCACCATTAATCCCAGATTTTCATCACCCCAAGAGGAAACCCCATATGCCTTAGCAGTTGCTCCTAATTCATGCCCCACCCCACCACCCCCGGCCCCTGGCAACCAGTAATCTCCTTTCTGCCTCTGTGACTTTCTCTATTTTGGATATTTCATACAAATGGATCACGTGATTTGGGGTCTTTCATAATTAGCTCCTTTCACTCCGTGTAACATCCTCAAAGTTTATCCACATTTCAATGCTTCGTTCCTTTTTATGACCAAATAATATTCCACTGTGTGGATGGGCACATTTGCTCACCCACTCGTCCGCTTGATGGACGTTTGCGTTGTTACCGTTTTGGGTTGTCAGGAATAACGCTGCTTGAACACTTCTGTACAAGCCTTTGCATGGCCGCATGTTTTAAGTTCCTCTGGGCATATATGTAGGAGGGAACCTCTGGGTCATGTGATAACTGTGTTTAATACTTTGAAGAACCACCAAGCTGTTTGCCAAAGCAGTGCACAATTTTCCATTCCGACCAGCAAAGCATGAGGGCCCCAAGTTCTCCACATTCTCGCCAACACTTACTACTATCTGTCCTTTTGCGTTTAGCTGTCCTCATGCGTATGAAGTAGTGTCGCCCTATGGATGTGGCTTGAGTTTCCCTCATGAGAAATGATATTTTGGCTTTTTATTTTAGTTGTAAGAGCTTTTTGTTGTGTGTATTGAGTGTAGGACCCTTGCCAGATACATGATTTGCAAACATTCTCTCCCATTCTGTGGCTGTATTTTTACCTTCTTGATGGAGTCACTTGAAGCACAAAAGTTTTCAATTTTTATGCCATTCCATTCAGCTTTTCCTCTTTTGTTGCCCGTGATTCTTGTGTAGGATCTAAGGAACCGTTGTCAAATCCAAGGTCACAAAGATCGCCCCGTTTTCTTCTAAGACCTTTATCATTTTGTCTACTTACACTTGGGTCTTCAATCCACTTTGAGCTAATCTCTGCACAGATGGGTCTGCACACTGTTCTTTGGAACAATTAGTGTTTCACACCGACTCCATGGAGGTAGCACTTCATGAAGAAGGCCTGTGAGGCCAGGTTTACGTTCCTCCATCATTCACAGCACTTCCGGGTTTTGGAAGATGCCTCACCGTGAGGAATGTGACATTGTAGCCATTATCCCCCTCCCTCCGCACCACAGCCCCGTGATTTCACTTCACATGGGTGGTGGGAGGCTCTTGAATAAGGAGTGAAGCCACCTGCCCAGAGGAGCAGAGAGACGTGAACCCACGTTTTTCCCGCAATCCCTCCTGCCCCTAATCCTAGCAAAAGCATTCTGCTACAGAGCGAGGAGACGTCCTTGCCCACCGGAGTCTTTTTTCTCAGAAACTCCCATCTACTGATGGCTTGGGGTTGTTTGGGGGTACAGGCAGTGACTGGGGGCTGGATTTCCTGTGTCCTCTGTTTTCTTAAACCAACAATCATCTGCTGAATAAAGGAAGAGGGGAAAGGAAAGAGAGGTTTAGGAAGGAAGGCAAGGGGAAGTTACTTCCCTAAAGCAGGAGTTGAGCCATCCCCGGCCCCGAGTGTGACCACACAGGACATGAGTTAAACCACACAACAGGCTTATCTCCAGGGAGAGCCTGGTTATCAAGACCGCGGGGACAAGCAGACAGCTCAGTGGGTGCACGGGATGGCCGAGCCCCAGGAGCCCTGGCTGGGCTCTAGCTGGCGTCCCTGGCAGCCACGTGCCCCGTGGGGCTCTGTCCCTATCTGTCACACAGCGGCTGGATGGGACCCTCGGGCCTGACAGGCTAAGACTCTAAGTGCTGTCGGAGCAAAAGCAGCAAAACAACCTGGGGGCCTGTCGGGGACGCCTGGTAGCTGGGGTGAGTGATGGTCCCGGGGAATTGACCGGCTGTTTGGGTGTCCCATAAACATGGACTTCAAGTGGCCGGGTGACGCCCATCCATCACGCCGGGAGGCCGCGGCCTGGCGGCTCTCTGCAGTGGCCCGAGCTGACTCCACTTTGGCCCCTTCCGGGTGGTGTGCAAGCTGGGCCTGACCGCTGACGCCTCATTGATGGATGGGTCCCTCCCCTGCGGAGGTGCCACATCCAGCGGGCCTGAGGGACACCACGGGCTTTAGCACGAAGAGTCCAGGCCTGGGCAGAGGCAGAGCTGTCCTGCTGGGCAGCAGTCCTGAACCTGAGAGCAGGTTGTGAAGCCACAGGTCTCCGGGTCCACAGAGGAAGCCTTTAGCTCAGCCGCATGTACGTGGTCGTTCCCAGGATTCCGCCAACAATCCGCTCGCTCCCCTACGGCTAAAGCCATGCAGCCCTCCTGGGTTCCCTCTCGGCCACAGATGGACACCTGCCCCATCCTGGTGGGAAACAGCCAGCAGAGGTCCTCCTTTGGGGACAATATGGAGTAGTGGGGACTGTGGCAACCAGCACACAGGCTGGCCAGACCACTCAGGGGTCTGGATCTAGAAAAGCCATGTCTTCTGATTCCTCCAGAGATCCCCTGAATGACCCAAACACAGCCATTCCTTGCAACCTGTGGGTCTGATTACAGGCAACAATCTACTTCTTCCTCCTTGCACTTTATGACATCTCCATCAGGGTGGAGGGCTGGAGAGAGAAATAACAAACTTACCTGGAACTCTGTTGGGTGTGGCATGTGACTCGCTCGGCTAGTGTTATGCCCACCCATCCCCTGCCACAGCCTAGAGGCTGGGGTCCCCAGGGCCAGTGACTTGCTGGCCATCGGCACATTGTTGTGCTCGGCCCTGAGATGTGGGCTTGTCTGTTACCGCACAGAGCCCAGCCCGTCCTGACTCACGGACCTCTGAGACTACCCTTAGGGCTAAGCCAGTGCCCTTCCTTGTAAGCAGAATTTCCCTCCTCCCGATGCCGTGGCTGTTTCAGTAGCACGAGAAACCCTCTTCCTGGACCCCATAACCTTTTCCAGACTGTCTGGATCACAGACAGGGGTAAAAATGCTTGTTGACTGATAACGCCGCCTTCACTCAGTGTCGCCCCCAGGGCTACGGTCAGCCCCATTCCACCTACGGCCCTAAGGCCAAATCCCAGACCCCCCGCCTGGACCTGCCGGGTCCCTGCGACTTCCCCACCCTCACAGCCGCCCTGTCCCTCACCCACTGCGCACCCAGGGCCTAAGCACAGGCTACCCCTCCCTCTGGAACATTCTTTCTCAATGGCTTCTTCTCCCATTTCACACCTCATTCCAGATATCCCCTCACCGAGGGTGCGCCCCCATCCCATTTCAAGTGGCCTCTTACCCACAGCATTCTTTTTTATTTTTTTAAATTTGGAAACCATTTAACATTTACAGAAAAGCTGGAGAAATGAGAACGGGACAGAGACCGCCGGCACCTCACCTACTGCTAATCTTTTGTTGTCACAGTGTTACTGGCTCTCTTTCTGTCTCTGTCACACACACAGTTCGAGGATCCGGTCCAGGTCTGGGTGTCGCTCCCAGCCATCACGTCTCTTCGGCGCCTTTAGTCTGAAGCAGGGCCCATGCCTTTTTTGTCTTTTATCGCAATGGCCTTTTGGACGAATACCGTTTCTGGTGGGTCTGTGAGTTTCCTCCTGATTAGGGCCAGGCTGTGTCTCTCCAGCGGGGGGTGAGGGCCGTGCGGGACGCGTCCTTCTGCGGGGACCGCGTGGAGGCCCGCCGACCCGCTTGCCCTCCGCAGTGACGGTCAGCTGGATGGCCTGCGAGGTGCTGCCTGTTTTCTCCGTTCTGTAGTTTTACCTCCTTGCATCGAATCCACAGTCTGTTGGGGGGCTTCGTCTCTTTGCACAAGTTGCCCACTGGACTTAGTAGCCGTGGTTGACTCCTCCCAAAGGAGGAGGCTTTTTAACAAAGGCTGCAAAACGTTAATTTCAAACCAAGCCTCCGTCCACATTTGCCAGCTGTTAACAGGACCCTCCGCTTTCTCCTGTTTAAAAAAAAAACCAAGCGCCTCTCTTCTCCCCCACTTATTTATCTATTATAAATAACTTAACTATTTTGCTGCTCAGATTGTTTCAGATTCAGCCAGTGGAGGCCCCCTGCAAGCTGGCTCCTGTAACCTTTGACACGCCACCATCATTTTTTCTTTTTTTTTTTTTTTTTTGAGTACTTTCTTTACCATGTCACACATGGTCCAAACTTATATTGTATCAACCCTGCCCCAGCTTTGGAACAGGCTGTGTTCTGAGGAGCTGGATTCCTTTTCCTGGGCCACGGCATTAGAACCAAGATCTGGGTGCTGAGTGTGCTCAGAGCTCCCAGTGGCCAGCTTCCAAGTTCTCTCATCAGACAGAGCCAGATACGTGTGATGGACAATGTATTCAAAACCTGACACATACGTACACGCACCACATTGTGTCCCCTCGTAGTCCCCATCGAGGTTTTCGTGGGATGCCCTGAAACCAGCTGGTTTCCTAATCTGTCTGCCTGTTTATCTGTGCCCCTGAGCCATCCCCAAGTCCCACAGGAGCAGGGATCAGCCTACCTTGTCCTTCACAGTGGGCCCAGAGTGGAGGAGGCCTTTAAAGAATCTCTAATGAGCGGGTGTACCTCTGTGGACCCAGAGATTTGCCTGAGGTTCCTGGGTTTGGAGTGAGGGTCCAAGGAACAAGCCATCTGGCTGGGCTGGGTGGTCTCAGCCACTGGCAGTGAGATAAGCTTGCTTGGCAGAAGCTGTGTGTATCCGCATCCCCCCACCCTCACCCCAGGGGGTGGGGGCCGGCACCTGAGTCCTCACAGCGGCCCTGCCCTTTGGGGAACCATAGCCTCATTTTCCAGATTAGAAAAGCAAGGCTCAGAGAGGCTGTGGCAGGTCTGTGGAAAGAGGCTGCAGAGCAGATCCTGTCCAAGGGCTTTGGCTCTGATGCTTGTGGGCAACCAGGTCTCCCACATGCAGTGGGGCAGCTGCACCCTGGCACCATCTGAAATTTTCACTTCTCAGGTTGACACCTGAATGATGTTTTAATCCTCATTCAATGTCCCAGCCCTTCGGGGCTGCTGTGGGAGCCTCCTCCGTCAGACTCACCTTGTCCCAGTCCTAAGGGTTAAAGATCCCCTGAGGCTGTCCTCTGTGCCCCTCCCTGTCTCCTGGCCCCATTGGGTCCGACTCCTGCCGGCCTGGGCTCTGATCCTCACTCTGCCACTGTTTGCTGTGTGACTTTCAACACAATCCCTCCAGCCTCAGTTTCCTCGTCTGTAACTGGGGCTAAGTGCCCCCCTCTAGTGGGGTCATTGGGGAGCGTGGTCCCATCCCCCAGAGTCCTGCAAATGAGCCCCATGGAGGTCCCGAGTTCGTCCTCTAAACTTTACTGGCTGTGTGACCAGCAGACACGAGAAAGGGGAGGGTAGCTCATTTTTCAAACAAAACGGTATCAGATGTGTGATTTGGTTAAAAAAATATATTTCTGGCAATGGCTTGAGCTTTGCTCAAGAACGAAAGGGGAAGGGGGAGGAGGGGGAGGGTCCAGACCCATTCCAGTGGCTTAAAAAACCCCAGATAAGTGTGTGGTGATTAAGCGCAACCATTAGCTCTAATGGGCAATAATTGTCGATGAGAAATAATTTTCTGGGGCACAACTGCCCCTGGTGCCCCCTCGCCCCGGCCCAGCGGGGGGATGGCCAAGGGGCTGATTAACTCCCGGGCTGGAGGAAATGTCGGAGGCACAAAAAGTTTCCAGATTCGAGGGTAATTGGGAGAAGTTATTTCACTTTCCACATCAGGCTGATGAGGGGCCACCCACCTGCCGCTGACGGAGGGGCTGAGCGGAGCTGCTTCCTGCCCCGGGACACAGGGTGTGGGGGCGTCCTAGGCCAAGGGGCTGGGGGGCAGTTCGCCCCTGCCTCGGGGCCCACTGTGCAACCTGGTCATGTCATGAGCCTACAGACATTGGTCCCTCCCTGTCCCAGCAGGGCTGAGGATAATAGCTGCATGAAGGTTGGTTGTGGGTCCTAGAGGAGATGGAGGATGGAGGATGCAGGCAAGAGCCCCTAGCACTATCTGAGGTGAGTGCCACTCAGACAAGGACCCTGGGCTTGGCCCCTCCCTCCAGACTTGCCTCCCAACCATCAACAGGATCTCATCCTTCCCACCCTACAATTCACGGACAGACAAACCCACAAATTGGCAGCCCAGTGGTCCCAAGAGTGAGCCAGAGTGAGCCAACCCAAGGCCCCTCTGGTCTCAGGGCATCTTTGTGGGATTCAGGCAAAGACATCCCTCCTTGCTGGTGGATGCAGCCTCCCTGCTCCCGAGCACTCCGTGCATCCAGCAGGACTGGCTGGACTCCACGGAGCCTTGTGTGAAGCGCCCAATGTGCCCAGCAGGCCTCCGTAGCCATGCTCACCTCTCCATCCCCCACCTCCTCTCCCCTCTCACTCAGCCTGACCCTAGAAGCAGACCTGGTCGCTTCACACGGTTAAACCCAAAGGCCCTGCCCACCTGCCCACTCTGTTTCCAAGGCCTGGCCTCCCTCTCCGCCAGGGCCCCTCACTCCCCTTTTCCCCCATCCAAAGCACAATCCTTTGATCCCACCTCTGGCTTCCTTTCTCCCTCTCTCTCCCCTTCTCTCTTTGTCTCTGTCTCTCTCTGATCCAGGCAAGGGAGATGGACATGGTTCCTGCCCTGGTGAAGCTGATGGTCTAACAGGGACCCCGGCAAGAGCCAACCAACCCATGAACCAGCTCATGTCAAAGAGGAATCAGCACTGAGAATTCCATGAAATATACTCAAGGATGGGGAGACAACTAAGGTAGATGGTCAGAGAAGGTCTCAGTGAATGAATGAGTGGAAGAGAGCTAAGATCCGACTAGAGGGCCTTAAAGCATACACTCAAGGCTGTCAGAAGGGGGCTCTGTTTAATAGGGAACTTCCCCTCCCAGCTCAGGGAAAGGGCTGCAGGACTCGACCAGACGTGGGACTGCGCTCCCCTTCTCAGGAAGCCTACCAGAAGGGCTGGGACGTTGCAGAGGGGAGTCCTGCCCTGAGAGGGACCAGCGGGGATGATCTTGGGGGTGCTGGCTCCGCCTGAGCTGAGGTCCCTGGGCCGACCCCAGAATAGTCCACAGCAGCACCTCCTGGATGTCCCTCTCTGCCATCTGCAGGCCAGGGCTCAGCTCCGAAGTCGCAGGTATGAGCTGCGCCCTCAGGACATCTCCACTGTTGACCAGCTGTGTGACCTCGGGCCTTTCCTGTCCACAGTGTTGTCCACCGAGAATGAGACTCAGGGTGCCACCGCCCTAACAGGATGGGTAGGGTGGGGCACTTACACAGGGCTGGCTGGGACAGAGAAGTCTCCAGCAACCATAGGTGCTGGCCTGTTTCAGGAGCAGTGAAATGTCTGCGGACAGACTCCAGACTTCTCTGGGGGGGACGGTGGTGGTATTGCCACACAGAGCCTTCTTTTTGCTCAATGTCCCCAGAAGTCATGGTGACACGTGACAATTGTGCATACTCGTGCCTGGCACTGTTATAAGCAGCTAGATATGGCTGTTTATTCTGTCCCCAACACCTCTAGGAGGCAAGGACTCATGTCCCCATTCTGTAGGTAAGAATCAGAGACCAACATAGAATAACTAGCCGGTGTCTCATCTGAGCCCTGGCTTCTTGTATATATCATGCTCACTGCGGCCGAGGAGGTATCTCTCACTCCGTCAACATGCCCTTTCCACAGATGAGCAGACTGAGGCTCAGGTGTCACCCCGGGGGCGCTGCGGCATGCTGAGCCCTGCAGGTGCGGCTCGTGGTGACCCGGCTCTGCACACACCTGCATGGCGGGCGCCTGCGCCTCGGCGGGAGCTGGCTGGGAGGCCGGGGGCTCTCAGCAGCTCCTCGGCGGAACATTTGCATGTAATTTGGGAGCGGGTCACATGTGGGAGTCATCAGGCGGAGGAAAGGCTCAATCAGGGCCTAATCACTGTCTGTTTGGAGGGGTCTGGGCCCAAGTGAAAAATGAAAACGGGCCTATTTTGCTTGAGTGACAACCATCAGCGGTCACCTTTGACCTCCACACTCGGGCGCGGGGTCTGCCTGAGCTTTAAAAACCAATCACCAGGGGGAGGCCCCTCCCCCAGTCCCTTTGCTCCGTGGACCTTGGCTGGTAGAATTCATTCGTTCATCCCTCCTGCTTTCATTCTTTCAACAGCCCAGCATTGGGCAGCACAGCCCAGTAGTTAGGACCCTCTGGAGTGCACCTGGGGTCTGAGTCCTGACTGTGGCCGTTACCAGCCAGGTGACTATTGGACATCAGTGTTCCCATCCGTGGAATGGGCCCACGTGGCGCTATGAGAACAGCGTTCAGTAAAGGCTGGTGAGTGTGGTGGGGTCTTGGAGCATGACCAGGCTGTGGGCTGCAGCGCTAGGGACGGGGCAGGGGCATTGGGCCCCAAGGGAAGGGGGGCTCTTGAGTGTGAGGTGCAGGGGAGTCCCCATCCTGTAGAGGAGGGGGCTGGGGCTTGGCCAGGCAGACAGGAAGAAGGGCCATGCAGGCTGGGGAGGCAGAGCTAAGAGACTTCCAGGCCTCAAGGAGGCCGTCCATGGGGAGGGATGTTCAGCTGAGTCCCCACTAGGCGGGGGTGCAGTCCCCGACTGGGTCCACCCCTGCAGCAAGGGACTCCATCCACCAGGCGTCCTCCAGAAATGGTCTCCCAGGAGTCCAGGGGCTTGTGAAGGGGCCACCAGGCCTCAGACTCTCCCCTGACCACCTGCAGGGCTTGTCCGGGGGCAGACTCCACCGAGTGAAGAAATGACTGACAGCCTGAATGAACGAGCAGGCGAACAAGCAAGCAGCAGAACGCGCTTCCTGCCCTCGCAGCCGGAAATCGGGGTGACCCGTCTCTTCCCAGGTGCCAGGACCTGGCCAGCGCGGCCAGCGGCCCGGCCACCAGGACCGGCTCAGGCGGGCGGTGCCGTCCACCGTCCCACAGCCAGAGAGGGGCGGACCGGGCCGACCCTGCCGGCGCCCTGCTGTGTGAGGCTGGAGTTCCAGGTCGGGGCCCTTTCAGGCTTGAGGAATGGCTCTGGGGCTGCAGCGCGGGCGGGGCGCCCACTACATTAGCGCCTGCCTTGCTCCCTGATGGTGTTTATCGGGATGTGGAACGGGCCTCCAGGAAACCGTCTGGCAGCCCGGGCTTCGGCAAATGGATTGCCAATTAATCAACATCTATTTATGAGAACGTTTAAACCATTATTAATGTAGTGTAAATACGGAACCGCTGGCGGCCCAGGGTGGGCGGGAGGGGGCCATCTGCCTAGGAGGAGGCTGCCTTCGCATTCCTGGGGCCTGTTCCCACCCCACCCTCCTGGGCAGGGCCCCCACCCCCGGGAGCCGCGGCTGCAGGTGACGGCTTCCTCCTGGCGGCGGCCAGTTGGGTTTCTGAGGTCTGCGAAGGTTTCCCCACGATGAAGGGCTTTCAACATGTTCTCACTTGAGACGCTGAGCAGCAACGTGAGGGTCGAGTCCCGTCACTCAGTCACTCGGCAGAGGTCTGGCAGCAGCCCCGGTCCCCTGGGCGGGGTGTGCGTCCCCCCTCCCAGGCAGCACCCTTCCTCCCTTCCTCGCCTCTCCTCTCACTGCTCTGGACCCACCATCCTGGGAGGCAGCAGCAGGAGGTGGGAGGGCGGGAGAGAGGGGATCAGGTGCGTTCCCAGCCCCTCCCTCACTGCAGGCCCGGCTCCCAGGCCTGGGGCTAACCGCTGCCCCGCCTTGCCCTCCAGATCCCCACCTTCCTCCTGTACCACATCCCTATCTTCACTTCCCTTCAGAGACGGCGCCCAGCCCTGTCGGCCTCCTCTCACACTCACACGATCTGGGCCTCCAGTGCACGTAGGGCCAACCTGAACCAGCCACTCCCAGGACTGGGTGTTGGACCAGACACCACGGGCCGGCCAGGCCGGTGGATAGAAGGAACCCCCAGGACTTCCAGCTTCATCAGGGCAGTAACCTGATCCCCCACTGAGCACCCATGATCCTTCCCGCTCAGAATCACTTCAGTTGGATTTCTTTGCCATATGCACTCATTTTACCAGTGAGCAACTGTGGCCACAGCGACAGGAAGCCAGGACAGGACCCCCTCCCGGCCCTCGACCCCGGCCTGTGTGGCTGTGTCCTCAAAGAGAACTGAAGCACGGTTTGATCCTAACCGACATGGCCACATACATCTGCGATTCGTGCGTTTTTACTAATTTTTCCAAGAGTTTCCTAATTTCTCTATTTTGTGAGAACTTCTTGCCTTCTTTCTCTCAGTGCTTTGCGTCAAAGTAACTGTACATCTGAGAACTGGGTGTCAAGAAGAGCTGTTAGCCTGAGAGCTTCCTCTGCAAAAATAAGAAGGAAAAAAAGGCTTGGCTTTGGTGCTGGGTGCTACCGAATGCCATGGTGATTCCGAGGACGTTCCCTGCTCTGGTTAATTGAGGTGCCAGCTAACCAGGCACCTGATGGAATGTCGAGACCAGATGGCATGATGCTGAAGGCCGAGACAGGGCCTCTGAGGCATGGCCTTCATCCTCTAAGCAGTGAGGTGCCGCCCCCACTGTACCCATCCTGAGGGTCATGGGGGCACCTAACGCCCCCTCCCAGGGCTGCTGCCTTGAGCCACTGCTGCCAGGCTCATGGCTGGTGTGTTGGTGGAGTATTGGCCAGACAGACCCTGTGCTCCTCGAGGCTGGGGCAGCGTCTTCACCACCTTCACATCTCGGTGCCTCAGGGAGATGCTAACAAGTGTTTGCTGACTGACTGACCGACCAAAGATTTGGGACATTTCCACTCAGAGTCATTTTCCCAGGCTCCTCTCCTTTGTCCCTGGCCATCTGCTCAGCTGGCCCCGACCCTTGCACTCCACCAGTCCCCCAGAGCAGGCCCAGGGCTTGAAGCCTGAGGGGATCAAGGGACCAGGACTGGCTGCTCCTTATGGAGAACCTGGACACCCACAGAGTCCGTCTGTCCCATCCGCTAGGACAAGAACATGCGGCCTTCGGGCAGGGTTTGCCCGTGGTCACTCAGCACCCCAGAAGTCTGGGCTTCTGACGCCCTGAGGCCCCCACACGGGTCTGCTCCAGACCCCGGGCCCCGGCCCAGCCGCACAGGCATGCTGGGAGGGGAGAGAACAAAGAGGCAGCATGCGCCCCTGTTTTCTGGCCCCGCTCCCCCGCCCCCCATTAGCCGAGCAAGGATTGTTTATATTACAGCAGGAATTATTCCAGCCCTAATCAGAGGCCCTGCGAGGTTTCGGCATTCGAGGTATTTCTTTACCCAAGGACACTCTCCAATCCTATAATTTCCATTTCCCCAGACGCCCCTGATTGAAAGCAAACATTTTATATTTGGAAAGGAAAAGGGCCATGTGCTATTCATAGCCCAGCTAGGCTGTCCGAGCTAGGCCCTGGGCGGGGGCAGGGGGGGCCTGGTGGGACGGACAGATCGGAGAGGGCAGCAGGGGTGTGGGTTGGGTCCCTGGGGGTGAAGGGGTGGGCAGACCCTAGAGCACCATGCCAGGGGGAGACTGAGAATGAGGGCAGGTGGGGGTGCAGGGCGAGCCCCTTCCTGCTCCTGCTCCTCGTCACCACCTCGCCAGGTAGCTCCCACTGCAGTTTCCAGGTGAGGGTGCCAATGCCTCCCCCATCTCGGGATGGGGGTGAATGTAGTACTAATGGCAGGGGGCCTGTGGGGTCCAGCATTTGCCTGGAGGCACTTTGAGAAGCACATGGTGGTGGAGAATCTAGTCTCAACCTTGGGCCTGTCCGTGGTCCCAGGACCCTCTCCTATGTCTCTTCCAGGCGCAGTACACCCCTCCCAGGTTACTTACCCACCCCAGCTCCAGAACCTCCCAGGGGCCAAGAGGTGCTCCAAGGCCACTGCCAGCACCAGGTCTGGCCTCTGCCCTCACCCCCCTCCCTTGGCATGGGGTCGCCCCTCTTGTCTCAGAGGTCCAGGCAAGGACCATGTGTCCTCTATTGGGAGGCCAGAGCCCGCACAGCAAGCTACACTTAACTGATGTGTATCCAGCCCCTTCCACATGCCAGAACGTCCTTAAGCCTTTTCTAAGATGCTTCTATAAATCCTCCGAAGTAGATCTTATTGTTATTCCATTTTATGGATGAGGAAATCAAGGCTTGGAGAGCTTAAGTGAAGCTTAACTGAAGCTTAAGTGAAGTTGCCATGGTCTCGTTTCTGGTTTTTTGCATCTCAGTGTCTCGGTGCTTGCCTCTTAGGGCCAGTGAGATGAACTGAGGTAACGTGTCCAGGACGCAGCCCACCTGGTACCTGCTAAGTGATACGCATTTGATTCTCATTTGAATGGACACCTCCCAAGGCAGCAGGGATGTGTACGCAAACATTGTTTTGTTTTGTATACATCTGTGCTATTGAAAAATAATTTCTTCTTAAAATTTAATTCGTACTTTTATCAAAGTAACGCATGCTTAATTTTGTTAGCTGCTTTATTGAAATATAACTGACATACAATAAAAGGCACATGCAAAGAGTGTAAAAGTTGATCACTTTTGGAGACAGCTTTATTGAGATACAATTCACATGCCGTACAATTCATCTGTTTAAAGTGTACCATTCAATGGCTTTTGGCATATTGCGTTATTATTTTCAGTTGTCGTGAAATGTATACGACAGGAAAATTTCATTTTTAACCATTTTAAGCACACAGTGGAGCAGCATTACTTATATTCGCAATGTTGTGCAACCAATCAGAAACTCTGTCTCTGTCAAACAGTAACTCCCCATTCCCCAGGCCCCCAGGCCCTGGCACCCTCTAATCTACTTCCTGTCTCTATGAATTTTCCTGTTCTAGTTATTTCGTAGAAGTATGATCATACAATATTGTCCTTCTCTATATGGTTTATTTCATTTATCATAATGTTTTCAAGGTTCATCCCTGCTGTAGTATGTGTCAGAATGTCCTTCTTTTAAGGGTGAATAATATTTCCCTGCCTGTGTGATTTGTTCATCCATTCATCTGCCGGTGGAAACTTGGGTGGTTTCCATATTTTGGCTACTGTGATCAGCGCTGCTATGAACATTGGCATACAAATATCTGTTCATGTCCTTGCTTTCAATTCTTTCAGGTACATGCTGAGGAGTGAAATTTCTGGGTCATATGGTAATTTCTATGTTTAATTTTTTGAGGAGCTGCCAAACTTTTTCACAGTGGCTGCCCTATTTTATACTACCGCCAGGAATGTTGGAGGGTTCCAATTTCTCCACATCCTCACCAACACTGGTCATTTTCCATTTGTTGATTATAAGCCTCTTCGTAAGTGTAAAGTGGTGTCTCATTCTGGTTTTGATTTGCATTTCCCTAATGATTCATGAAGCATCTTTTCATATGCTTGTTGGTCACTTGTATGTCTCCACTGGAGAAATGTCTATTCAAATCCTTTGCCTAAATTGGGTTGCTTGTTGTTTTGTTGTTGAGTTGTAGGGGTTCTTTATATATTCTGGATGTTAAACCCTTGTCAGACGTATGATTTGCAAATACTTTCTTCCATTCTGCAGGTTGTCTTTTTGCTTTCTTGATGAAGTTGATATGTTTTGACATACACACATACATTATCTATCTACCTATCTATCTATCTATCTATCATTTATCTCCATGGAACTCTTACTACAATCAAAATGCTGAACATGTACATTGCCCTCAAAATTTTGTCATACATGGTTTTTTTCCACTCAGCATAATTATGTGGAAATGTATTCACTTTGTTGCATGTATCAATATTTCATTCCTTTTTTATTGCTAAGTAGTATTCCATGAAATGAATATATATACCATGGTTTGTTTAGCCAGTCACTCACTGAAGGACATCTGATCTGGGTTGGCTCCAATTTTGAGCCTTTTTTTTTTTTTTGGTTATTAAAGCTGCTCTGAACACACATACCACAGCAAGGTTTGGTGTGGACGTATGTTTTCATTTCTCTTGGGTAAGTACCTAGGAGTGGAATTGCTAGGTCATATATTAATTCTATATTTAATTCTTTGAGAAAACACCAAGCTGTTTACCAAAGCAGCCGTACCATTTACAGTCCTACCAGCAGTGTATGAGCGTTCCAGTTTCTCCACATCCTTGCCAACACTTGCTACTGTTGGCTATGGCCATTCTAGTGAGTGTGAAGTAGTAGCTCATGGTTTTCACTGGCATTTCCCTGATGGCTAATGATAATGAGCATCCTTTTATATCCTTATTGGCTATGCATATGTCTGCCTTGGAGAAATGTCTATTCAGATCTTTTGCTCAGTTTTAAATTTTTTTTTTATTGTTGAGTAGTAATAGCGCTTTATGTATTCTGGATACAATTCCCTTATAAGATAAAAGATTTGCAAGTATTTTACCTCACTTTGATTGTCTTTTTACTTTCTTGACGGCTCCCTTTGAAGCACAAAAAGTCTTAATTTTGATGATATCCAGTCTTTTTCTTTTGTTGTTCACAGTTTTGGTGTCATTTCTAAGAAACCATTTGCTAATCCAAGGTTGTGAAGATTTACACCAATGTTTTCTCCTAAGACTTATACGATTTTAGCCCTTACGTTTAGAACTTTGATCCATTTTGAGTTAATTTTTGTATATGGTGTGAGGTGGGGATTCAATTTTATTCTTTGGCATGTGGATATGCATTTGTTGAAACACCATTTGTTAAAAAGGCTATTCTTTATCCATTGAATCATGTTGACATTCTTATAGAAAATCAATTGACTATAAATATGAAGATTTACTTCTGGACTCTCAATTCTATTCCCTCAATTGACATGTCTTTCCTATGTCAGCACCACACTGTCTTGATTACTATAGTCTTGTAGTAAGTTTCAAAATGAGGAAAGGTGGGTTCTCCAGCTTTGGTCTTTTTCAAGGTTATTTTGGTTATTCTGGTTCTGTTAAATTTCTATAAGAATTTTAGGATCAGCTTGACAATTTTCTGAGAAGAACTCAGCTAGGATTTTGATAGGGATTGTGTTGAATCTGTGACTCATTTGGGGATAGTATTGGCATTGTAACAATATTAAGTCTTTCAATCCATAAACATGGGTTAGGTGAAACACTTGTCTTTCCATTTATTTAGGTGTTCTTTAATTTCTTTCAATAATAGCTTTCAGTTTTCAGAGTAAAAGTTTTGCACTACTTTTGTTAAACTTATTCGTAAGTATTTTATTCTTTTTGATGTTATTGTAAACAGAACTGTTTTGAAATATTGATTTTTATATTTGATCTAGTATTCTGCAAACTTGATGGAATGGTTTATTGTTTCTAATGGATTTTAGTGGATTCTTTAAGATTTTATCATACAAGGCCTTGCCATCTGCAAATAGAGATCATTTTACTTCTTTCTTTCTACTCTAGATGACTTTTATTTCATTTTCTTGCCCAATTACCCGAACTAGAACCTCCAGTACAAGTTGAATAAAAGTGGTTAGTACAGATATCATTGTTTTGTTCCTGATCTTAGGGGGAAAGCATTTGGTTTTCACCATTATCTATGAATTTAACTGTGGGTTTTTGCAGTTGTGGTTTTTAACATATTGAGGTAGTTTCCTCTTGTTCCTAGTTTGTCTAGTATTTTTATGCCGAAAGGGTGTTAAATTTTGTCAAATTACGTTTTTTCATCAACTGAAATGATAATGTGTTTTTTTCTCCTTTTAATTGTTGTGGTGTATTACATCAACTGATTTTCAGATGTTAAAACCAATCTGGCATTCCTGGGATAAATCCCACTTGGCCATGGTGTATAATTCTTTTTATACATTGGTGGATTCTATTCAGTAGTATTTTGTTGGGGGTTTTATGTCGATATTCATGAGAAAATATGAATGAATTGTATATAGTTTTCTTTTCTTGTGATGATTCTGTCTGATTTTGATATAACAACAATACTGACCTCATAGAATCAGTTGGGATGCGTCCCATCTACTTGTACTTTTGGAAGAGTTTGTGAAGAATTCATATTAGCTCTTTTTCAAAAGTTTGGTAGAATTTACCAGTGAAGCGGTTTGGTCTTGGACTTATTTGTGGAAGTTTTTTGGTTACTAAGTCAATCTCTTTACTTGAGTAGGTCTATTCAGATTTTCTATTTCTTCTTTTTCTTTTTTATTGAGGTACATACAGTTGATATATAACATTATATTTGTTTTGATGTCATTTGATATTTGATAATGATTTGATACTTGTATATATTGTGAAATGATCACTGCACAGTGTATTTCTTCTTGAGTCAATTTTAGTTGTTTTTCTTTCTAAAATTTTGTCCATTTCATCTAAGTTATCTAATTTGTGGCATACAGTGATTCATAATATTCTCCTAGAATTATTTTTCTTTCTGGAAGGTCAGTAGTTATGTACCCTCTTTCATTTCTGATTTTATTTCTTTTTTTCCTTATCAGCCTAGTTTAAGTTCCGTCTATTTGATGGAACTTTTCTGGAAACCAACATTTGGTTTAGTTTGAACTTCTCCATTGTTTCTCTGTTCTCTATTTCATTAATTTCCACTGTGGTACTTATTTTATTCCTGCTGCGTGCTTTGGCTTCAGTTTGCACTTTTTGTTCGAGGTTCTTAACATGGAAAGTTGTTGATTTGAGCTCTTTCTTCTTCTTTCATGTAGTTTACACCTATAAATTGTCCTCTAAGCACAACTAGCCGCACCTCAGAAATCTTCATGTGTCATTTTTAATTTTTATTAATCTAAAAGTATTTTCTAATTTCCTTTGTGATTTCTTCTTTGATCCATTTGCATTTAGTAATATGTTGTTTAATTTCCACATGTTTGTGAATGTCCCAGATTTCTTTCTTTCCAATTTCACTCCATTGTGATTGGAGGTCATACTTTGTATGATGTCAACCCTTTTCATTTAATTGAGGTTTGTTTTGTGGCCTGCCATATGATCTGACCTGCAGAATACTTCAAGTGTACTTGAGAAAAATTTGTATTCTGCTTCTGTTAGTTGGCAGTGTTCTACAGATATCAGTTAGGTCTAATTGATATATATTGTTGTTCTAGTCTTCTCTCTCCTTGTTGACCTTCTGCCTGGATGTTCTATCCATTATTGGAAAGTGCAGTATTGAAGTCTCTGATGATTATTGTTGAATTATCTATGTCTATCTACCCTCAGTTCTATCAGCCTTTGCTTCACATATTTCAGGGCTTTGTTGTTAGATGCATATATAGTTACAATTGTTATAACTTCCTGATGGAGTGACACTCTTACCACTATAAAATGTCCCTCTTTGTCTCTAGTAAAAAATGCTAAAGCTATTTTGCCTGATATTAGCATAGCCACTCCAATTTTCTTATAGTTGCTGTATGCACGATATATCTCATGCCATCATTTTAGTTTCAACCTATTTGTATCTCTGACTCTAACGTGTGTCTCCTATAGCCAGCATGTAGTTGGATGGTGTTTTTGTTTTATCTACTATGACAATCTCTGTGTTTTGATTGGATTGTTTCATCCATTCACAGTTAATGTAATTATTGGTATAGCTGGATTTACATCTGCCATTTTACTTTTTGTTTACTCTGTATCGTCCTTCTTTACTTCTTTCGCTTGCATGAAGTGAGTGTTTTCTAGTGTAACATTTTAATTCCTTTTAATAACTCTTCCTCTATTTTTTTTAGTCATTTCTTTAGTAGTTGCTCTAGGACCTACCATACATAACTTACAAGAATCTACTCTAGATTTCTACTAAATTTATTCTAGTGTGATAAAGAAATATTATTCCTAGATAGCTCTAAGCCCTCTTCCCCTTTGTGTACTATTATTGTTACACATATTACACTTATATATGTTACAAAACCGGCAGTACATTATTATAATTGCTACTTTATATATA
The DNA here is from genome assembly GCF_048564905.1 of Vicugna pacos. Lineage (NCBI taxonomy): Eukaryota > Metazoa > Chordata > Mammalia > Artiodactyla > Camelidae > Vicugna > Vicugna pacos. The sequence continues at coordinate 3,124,245 of NC_132990.1, forward strand.
AAGGAAAGCTGAGAACAGAAAGGAGAACAAGTTTGTATTTATTAAGTTATTATTTACCATTTCTGTTTCTCTTTATTGACTCCTGTAGGTTCAACATACAATCTGGTGTCATTTTTAAACTCCAGTATAACTCAGGTCCTTTCTACCTCATTTGTGCTGTTATGATCAAATGTATATTTTCATTTCAACAATACATTTATGTACATATGGTTTCATACAATTGCTTTTTGAATCAGTTAAGAGAAGAAAGAAAAACATGCATTTATTCTGGGTTTTTATATAATTACATAATTACTTTTACCAGTTTTTTTTTTTCATGTGAATTATAATTTTCATGAGTTTATTTGCTTTCAGCCTGAAGAACTTCTTTTAAGATTTCTTATAAGTCAGGCTGCTAGCAATAGATTCTTTCAGTTTTTGTTTACCCAAGAATGTTGTTATTTCACTTTTGTTTTTGAAAGACAGTTTTGCTGGATATAAGATTCATTTTCTCTTGTTGCTGTCAAGATTTTTTTCTTTGTCTTTCTGCATTTTTACTATGATGTAACTGGGTGTGGATTTCTTTGCAGTTACCCTATTTGGAATTTGTTGAGCTTCATGGTTGTGTGGATTAATGTGTTTCATCAATTGGGATAATTATTTCTTCTAATATTATTTCAGCTTCTTTCTCCTCTCTTCTTAGTATTTTCATTACATGTAGGTTCATGTGCTTAAAGGCATCCCAGATTTTCCTGGGGCTCTGATCAATTTTCTTCATTCTATTTTCTATTTCCTCTCTGTTCTTTGAATTTCATAATCCCTACTAATCTACTTTTAAGTTGGTTAAGCCTCTCTAATAATTTTTAAGTTTTATTTATTATATTTATCAACCCCAGAATTTTCATTTGGTTCTTTTTTTTTAAACAGTTTCTATGTCTATTGATATTCTCTATCTGTTGTAACATTGTCTTCATATTTTCCTTAGCTTCTTAAAGCATGGTTTCCTTTAGTTCTTTGAACATATTTACAATGGCAACTTTGAAGTCTTTGTTAAATATGACATATGGGCTCTCTTAAAAGCACTCTCTCCTTTCTTTTTATTTCTGTGTAAAGCTATTTCTGTTTCTTCGCATGTCACAATTTTTTGTTGAAAACTGGGCATTTCAGGTAACGTATTGTTCCAAGTGTGGATTGTGTGGATTGCCCTGCCCCCTCTGAGGGGCTTATTTATGGTTTTTTTGTTGTTTATTTTGTGACGACTGTTTTAGTGAACTCTACCTCCCCCACGGTGTGAAACCATTTTGTTACTCCTCTCAGGGCAGAGCCTTGAGCATGTACACAGCCACCCTGGGATGCCAGTGGTTTCAGCAGGGCTCTCTTTGACTGTCTCTTTCCCTGATTTCTCTATTAGTCTGTCTTCTTCATTTGATATTACTCTCTATCCTTTCAGCACCACTGATTACCAACAGATTGCTTTACACTTTTGGCAATGCACTGGGCATGTATTTCTCAGCAGGCTGATCCAATTAAATGTGGACAGGGGTAGATACTGAGACCAGTCTTTGAGGTTTGTTTTGTCCCCAGCAGGGGTCTTCTCAGCTGTATCTTTCCCTGATTCTCTCTGGTGAACTAGATGGCCGATGGTTGAGCTTGCTGCTCTTAATTAATAAAAGCTATTGTGTCTGAGGGCAACTTTAGTCTTAAACTTTTCCATGCACTTTTCCAACTAATGTTAGTTCCTTTGTGGAGAGTTTGGAGCTCATATGAGCTGCCTCTCCTCCCAGACATAGTATCAGATCCACTATTCTGGGCTCTGAATAGGGCAGTAGACTTGCTTTTCATGACTTACCTTTCTTGGTCTGGAAAATCTTTCCTAAACTGGAGTAGGGATGATTAGGCCCTATTATTCTTGGCCTCCTGTACCTAGGATAGGACCTCTGTCCTATGGGTACAGGGCTGGTGGAGGAAGGGACCTTCTGATCTCTTAGCCACACTCACCAGGAATTCTTCAAATTGGAATTTCAGGCAATGAGAAATCCTTGTGGCCTGCCCTTCTCTGTGAGGTATAGTAAGGCTTGGTTGAGACCTGAAGGGAGAGGGAGCACCATCTTCTTGGCTCCACCCAGAGTGAGGCATCCAGGAAGCTGAGAGTGGGGAGGGACAGAAGAAATGTCTCTCTTATTTCCCAGATGTCTCAAATGCCACAGATTCTTGCTGTTCTTACCAAGTCATAGGATGCTTTCTTAAATGAATATTCTTTATTATATGCCCTTAGGAGAATTTTCAAAGACTTTAAATAATTATGTTTTAAAAATATCTATTGCCAGCTTTGCTTTTTGTCTCTGCTGAATGAGTCTATGGAGCTCCTCATGCTGACATCCCATTATAACTTTTTAATGAACCATCAAATTGTCTTCCAAAGTGTTTGCACCATGTTATCCTCCCACTGGTCCCAGTTTCTCTGCATTCTCAGTCAGTCTTTGGTTAATGTTTTTAATTTTAGTGACTCTATTAGGTGTGTAGTGGTATCTCCTTGTGTTTTTAACTTGCGTTTTCTATGACTAATGATATTGGGCATCTTTTCATGAGCCTATTTAACATTCATATATATTCATTGGGAAGTGCCTATTCAAAGCTTTTGCCCATTTTAAAATTGGATTTACTTTTTTGGATGATTTGTGGGGTTTTTTTAATTGAAATATAGTTGATTTACAATGTTGTGTTAGTTTCAGGTGTACAAAAAATGATTCAGTTATGTATCTATATGTACATATTCCTTTCCATATGGTTTATTACAAGATACTGAATATTGTTCCCTGTGTTATACAGTATGGCATTGTTTATCCATTTTATATATAATAGTATATATCTGTTAATCCCGTGTTCCTAATTTATTCCTCCTACCATTTCCCTTTTGGTAGCCAGAAATTTCTTGTCTATGTATGTGATTCTGTATTGTAAATAAGTTTGTTTGTATTTTTTTTTATTCCACATATAAGTGATATCATATGGTATTTGTCTTTCTCTCTCTGACTTACTACATTAGTATGATAACTCTAGGTCCATCTCTGTTGCTGCAAATGGCATATTTCATTCTTTTTTATGACTGAGTAATATGACATTTTATATATATATAATTTCTTCTTTATCCATTCATCTGTTGATGGACACAGGTTGCTTCCATGTCTTGGCTATTGTAAATAGTGCTGCTGTGAATACTGGGGTGCATGTTTTTTAAGTTAGAGTTTTCTCCAAATATATGCCCAGGAGTGGGATTGCTAATCATATGGTAACTCTATTTTTAGTTATTTAAGGAACCTCCATACTGTTCTCCATAGTGGTTGCACCAATTTACATTCCCACCAACAGTGTAGGAATGTTCCCTTTTCTCCACACCCTTTCCACCATTTGTTACTTGTAGACTTTTTGATGATAGCCATTCTGACTGGTGTGAAGTGATACCTCATTGTAGTTTTGATTTGCATTCCTCTAATATTTAGCGATGTTGAGCATCTATCCATGTGCTTGTTGGCCATCTGGATGTCTTTGGAGAATTACTTGTTTAGGTCTTCTGCCTATCTTTTTGATTGGGCTGTTTGTTTGTTTGTTTGTTTTGATAATGGGCTGTATGAGCTGTTTGTATATTTTGTAAATTAGACCCTTGTTAGTCACATCATTTGCAAACATTTTCTCCCATCCCATAGATTGCTTTGTTTATGGTTTCCTTTGCCGTGCAAAAGCTTATAAATTTGATTAGGTCTCATTTGTTTATTTTGCTTTTATTTCTTTTGACTTGGGAGATTGACCTAAGAAAACATTGCTACGATTTATGTCAGAGAATGTTTTGCCTATGTTCTCTTCTAGGATCTTTATGGTGTCATGTCTTGTAAGTCATTAAGCTATTTTGAGTTTATTTTTGTGTATGGTGTGAAGGAGTGTTCATTGATTTATATGTGACTGTCCAACTTCCAACACCACTTGTTGAAAAGACTGTCTTTTCTCTGTTGTATGTTCTTGCCTCCTTTATTGAAGATTAATTGACTGTAGTTGTGTGGGTTTATTTCTGGGCTCTCTGTTCTGTTGATCTATATTTCTGTTTTTGTGTCAGTACCATGCTGGTTTTTTAAATTGAAGTACAATCAATTACATTGTGTCTATCTCTGGTGTACAGCACAATATTGCAGTCATGCATATACATACATATATTCGTGGCACTGTTTTGATTACTGTAGCTCTGTAGTATTGTCTGAAGTCTGGGAGGGTTATACCTCCAGCTTTGTTCTTTTTTCTTAGGATTGCTTTGGCAATTCTGGGTCTTTTATGGTTCCTTATAAATTTTAGGAATATTTGTTCTAGTTCTGTGAAAAAATGTCATGGGTAATTTGATGGGGATCACATTAAATCTGTATATTTCTTTGGGAAGTATGGCCATTTTAACAATATTAATTATTTAAATTCAAGAACATTGGACATCTTCCCATTTCTTTGAATCACCTTCAGCTTCTTTTATCACTGTCTTATAGTTCTCAGCATATAAGTCTTTGACCTCCTTGGTCAGGTTTATTCCTAAGTTTATTATTTGGTATTTACTATTTATTGTTTTGATACTTCCTTAACAATTATAGACATAGTTTTTTTATTGGATATATGCTTTGCAAAGGTTTCTCCCAGTATATGGCTTGTCTTTTTATTTTCTTAAAAGTGTCTGTTGCAAAGCAGATGTTTTTACTTTTTATGATGTCTGAGTTATCAATTTCTTCTTTTATGGGTGGTACTTTTGGTTTTGTAGCTAATAAATCTTTGCCTAGCCCAAGTCAAGTTTTTCTCTTGTGTTTTGTTCTAGAAGTTTTTTAGTTTTGAGTTCTACATTTCAGTATATGATACATTTTGAATTTAATTTTAGACATAAGTTTTGGATTACAGTTCAATTTTTTTGTCTTTTGATATCCAATTGTTTTAGCACCATTTGTTAAAAAGACTTTCCTTTCTTCACTGAATTCCCTTTGACCATTGTTAAAAATCAGCTAATTATACTTCTATATTTGGGAGAAATTGATTTTTAGATTCTATTCTGTTCCATCATTGTATTTTACAATCTTTTTGCCAATACCACACTGTTTTGATCACTGTAGTTTTATGATATACTGTAATCAGCTAGTGTTAGTCTTCTAACTTTTTCTTTTTAAAAGAAGTTTGGTTTTCAGTCTTTTTTGTATTTTCCATGAGTCTACTTAACTTTTTAAACATAGAGAATATAATAACTGTTTGATATTCTTGTTTGCTAATTCTACTATCTGTGTCACTTCTACGTCAGTTTTGATTCATTTTCCTCCTCATTGTTAGTTGCATATTCTTGCCTCTTTTCATGCCTTGTAATTTTTTATTGGATGCCAGGCATTGTAGATTTTACCTTGTTGGTTGCTGAATAATTTTGTATTCCTACAAATATTATTGGGCTTCATTCTGGAACACAGTTAAGTTACTTGAATTTTGAGGTCTTGATGATTTGAGGTCTTGCTTTTAAGATTTATTAGGTGGGACCAGAGTAGTGCTCAGTGTGGGGAAAATGACTCCCTATTAATGAGGTAAGACTTTTCTGTATGTTCTATCCAATGCCTTGTTAATCAAGAGGTTTTCTAATCTACTTGGTGGGAACAGGCACTGTTCCTGGTCCTGTGTGAATGCTAGGTGTTGTTACCTATAGTCCTTTCTGGTAGTTCTTTCTCCATCCTTGACTAGTTTCTTTGCATGCTTGTGCTGATTCATACTTTGCTGCATACTTGAGGGGCGCCCTCTGCAGTTTTTTTGGAATTATCTCTCTGTGCAAGTCTCCATTCACTACTACTCTGTCCTACAGTTCTAGCTATCTGTTCTCCCCAGACTCTCAGCTTTGTCTCTCAACTCAGCGTGACCACCAGACTCCATCTGGTTTCCCTCTCCCTGCATTGTGGCCTGGAAACTCTCAAAGGAGTAATTGCAGGGCTGACCCCCATTGTTTCCTGGCCCTTACAGATTACAGTCCATTGTCTGATGCCCAATGTCTTGAAAAATCATTGCTTCAAATATCCTGTTTATTTTTTGTTGTTATTTCAAGCGAGAGGGTAAATCTGGATTCTATTTTTCTATATTGACCAGAAGCAGAAATCTTCTCATAATTTAATTTTATAGGTTTGTTTTCATAAAGAATGATTGCATTGGGGGGGCTGGGTATGAAGGGTGGACTGGAAAGCTAGGGTTTGAGGGGGCTGGATCAGACTCAGAGATGGGTGTGGAATCTGGCAAGAAGAGAAAGACCAGGAGGTACCACTCAGGTATATTGGGGTTTTGACCCATGCGACCTGGTCCAGTTCCCTGCTTTTGCTGCCACTGCCCCAGTCTTATAACCCAGGGTAGTTGGAGACTTGGCAAGAAGGACTCTGCATATGGGCCCTGGCTGTCACTTCTGTAGGGTAGAAGACCTGGCCCCTTTGGTGTTCAAACAAAGCTCTGTCCTGGGCAGATCTTCTCCCAGGTTTCTTTCAATCTGCTGACCTGTAGGTAGGCAGGAACACCTTGAGGTCTAGCATATAGCATGGCCCTGGTCAGGTATTCAGTGCTACCTAAGGCTGCCAGCCTATCACCTGAGGCTGCCAGCACTATCTTTATGGCTGGTAGTGATTCTTAAAACTGGAAATTCTAGACTCATGGTCCTTCATGTGCTTTGAGATGGGCCAGGAAAGCCCTTGTCTCCTGATGAGCTTTTAGCTGTGTTTCGGCTTCCCAGGAAAAACCCCAGTGCATTCCTTTGGCCCTAAGAGTCCATTCTAGGAATTTGTACTCCATCAAGATAGATTTATTGACATGCGCCAGACATGTGTACAAGGAGTTGTACTGTGCTGGCACTATGAGAACAAAAGATTGGAAACAATCTCTGTCTTCCATAGCAGGCTGGGTAAATAATTTTCTATGTACACAAGTGTGTCATCTGCAAATAAAGATATTTTTTGTTTCTTTCTTTCCAATCTGTGTGTATTTTATTTCTATTTTCTTGCCTTACTCTACTGGCTATAGCCTCAAGTACAATGAAGGAATGAGAGCAGATATCCCTACCTTATTCTCAATACAAGAAGCAAAGCATGCAATCTTTCACTATTATATGAAATGATAACTGTTGATTTCTTGTAGATACTCTGTCAGGTTAAGAAAGTGTCCCTCTGTTACTAGAATCTGCTAAGAGTTGTTTATTTTTCCTCCAAATCATACGATTTAGGTAGGTGTTGAATTTTTTTAAGTCTTTCTCTGCATCTATGGAGGTGATCATATACATTTTCCCTCATTCTGTTATTGTGGTGAATTATATTGATTTTGAATGGTAAACCAACCTTGCATTCCTGGTATTAACACATGCACGTATGCATGTGCAAAAACACACAAACATACACGCACTTTTTTTTTCCCTGGAATTGATTTGCTAATATTTGTTAAGGATTTTTTAAACATATTTTAAAATAATATTGGTCTATAATTTTCTTTTCTTGTAATGTGTTTTTATTAGTTTTGTTATTAAGCTTATACTAGCTCATAGAATAGTTGGGAAGTTTTTCCTCCTCCTTTATTTGAGGATATTCTTATTACCTTATTGTTATAAATTTCTACTTTAACTCTGCAGTGGCTGGAAAACATACTCTGTATTTCAGTCTTTTTTTAATTGATTAAGACTTGTTTTGCTAAATTTCCAATGTACACAAAAAAATCACATTCTCCAGTACTGTATTCTATGAATGTCAATTAGATTAATATGGTTTATGATGTTGTTCAGATCTTCTATATCCTTATTAAATTGTCCATTTTTAATCAGTTACTCAGAAAGGAAGGTTAAATACACAACTGTATATATTGTTATGTTTATTTCTCTCTTTAGTTATCTCAGTTTTTACTTCTCTGCAATTTACTTCTCTGTTATTAGGTGCATTAATGTTTAGAATCACTATATTTTCCTGAAGAACTCATTCTTATCATTAAAATTTTTCTTCTCTAATAAGAGTTATGTGTTTTATATTTTCCCACATATTTATCATTTCTGACACTCTTCATTCCTTCATGTAAATATGCTTCCATTAGATATCATTTCTTTTCAGTCCAAAGAACTTTCTTCAATATTTCTGGCATTTCAAATCTCTGGTGATATATTCTCTCAGCTTTTGTTTGTATAAAAATACATTTATTTTTTCCTTTATTTTAAGGAGTGTTTTTGCTAGCTATAGAATTCTAGATTGAAAGGGTTTTTTTTTTCTTTCAGAATTTTTTTAACATTATTCTGTTGTCTTTTGACTTGCCTTGTTTCTGATGATAACTCAGTAGTATTTAATCTTTGTTATCATATATATAATTGTGTCTTTTTGTCTGACTGAGTTTAAGATTTTTCTCTTTAACTTTGCATTTCAACTATTTGAATAAGATGAGTCCTCGTGGTTTTTTTTCCCCCTGCTTATTCCACTTGAGTTCCTTTGTGTTTCTTTCATCTGTACAGTTTTTTACCGATTTCAGAAATTTTCTGCCACTATTTCTTCAAAATTTTTTCTGCTCCAATTTCTCTCTCTTCTCCTTTGGGACTTCAATTGTACATTTGTTAGACTGACATTTTTGCACACAATCCTAAGACTCTCTTTATTTATTTTCTGTTTTTATTTTGCCTCTGTATGTTTCAGTTGGATAGTTTCTATTGCCTTGTCTTCAAGTTTACTGATCTCTTCTCCTTCAGTGTCCAAACTGCTATCAAACCTATCTAGAGAATTTCACTTTGCATTTTTTCTGTCAGCTCTAGAATTTCCACTTGATTTTTCTATATAGTTTTATTTTTTTCTCATGAAATTCCATTTTTACTTCTCTCCATTCTCTACTTTAAATTCTTGACCAGAGTATAATAAATAATATAGTATCTATAATGATCATTTGAAGTTCTTGTCTGCTAATTCAACATATGTTTTCTGTGTCTGTTTACACTGATGTTTTTTTGCTCCCTGTTGTGTGTCCCTTTTCCTTCTTCTTTGCATGCCTAATAATTTTCATTGCATTTCAAACATTGTGAATGTTATGCTGTTGAGATCCTACATGTTTTTCGTTAAAACCTGTTGACTGGTTTTCTGACAGGCAGTCAATTTACTGGTAAATAAACTTGATCCTAGGAGGTTTGTTTTCAGGTGTTTTATGATGGGTTTAGAGTAGCCCTTCACACTGGCTGGGCAGAACTCCAGTGTCCCTAAGCACTGTACAACTTGCAGAATCAGCAAACAGCTCTTAACTATCCCGTAGTTGTTCTCTGTCTTATCTTTGTGCACTTATAGGATGGACCAGTAGGTGGACAAGGGGATGGATTGGTGAATGGATGCATGGTGGGTGGATGGACCAGTAGGTGGACAAGGGGATGGATTGGTGAATGGATGCATGGGTGGGTGGGTGGGTGGATGACTAATTTAAAGTGAAGTCAGGGTAGGGCTGAGAAGAAAACAAAATGGGACAGTGGACCAGAATAACAGATGGTCAGAGCCCTCTGAACAGAGAAGAAACTGGCAATGCAACTGTTGGTGAGGGGTGTCCTGGGCAGAGAGGCAGAGTAAACATCTGCAAAGGCCCTGAGACAGGAGCAAGAAACCACAAGAAGTGGCTGGAGCATGGGGATGAGGGGAAGGTCAGGAGGTGATGGAACTGATGAGGCCCGAAACCGGGTGTGGCTTGACATGTCCAATGTGTAAAAATGTGAAATAGGTGCCAAACTTGGAAAATTTGAGTATTTCACATCAAAAGCTAGAATTTGGCATTGCTGGCCCCACCAGACTCATTGTCTGGAACAGAGACGCTGCTTACCCCATACTGGGCAAGAATCTCTCTCCCACCCTTGCTGGGGCACAGTTGGCCCCTTTAGTAAGAGGTGGGATCTACACACCCAAGCCCCTCACTGCACCTGCCCCTTGCCCTCCCTTGTCCCCACAGCACAGAGGTCTCTTGTTGCTCCTACACCCCTGACCTCAGGTCCAGCTCCAGCTTGTCCTCTGAAAGGGCCTCTGCTCCCGCCTTCCTGCTGGCTGCCTCTGTTTCTTCTCACCTCAGCTTAGTTGTGCCAGGCTTGTGGGCTCCTCATCCCATGAGGTACCTCGGATAGACTGGCATAGAGGGGAAGAACCCCAGGAGGAGTGGGGGCTCCATCCTGCCCTGCAGTTGCCCTCTCCCCAGTCCAGGAAAAGCCTGGCCTCCCATCCTTGATGAGATGCAGCCCCCTGAGTCCCCCATCTGCCCCCACAGGAGTTTCTGAAGCCATCACTACATCCCTTCATTTCATCCTCATGGCAACTTTGGTGCCCCCGTCTTAGAGAGAGGGGCTGAGGCCCTGTGAAGGGCTGCAGTGAGGCCCATGTAGCTGGAACACAGTGACTGGAGAGGGTGGACAGCTCAGCAGACCTCAGGGAGGAGAGCCCTCGCTCTGAACCACATGGGGCCTGAATGGTTTGGACGAGGGAAGGACACAGTCTGACTAGGAGGAGAATGGAGTGTGCGGGTCAGATGGAGTGGAGCTGAGGAGAAGGGTCAGATTTCAGATTCCCTTTGGGGTCAGCTGAGGCAGATGAGGAAGAGTCCCAGGTGTGTTGCCTGTGTACCCCTCATCCAGTTCCCACCAAAGGGTGTAGCCAAGACAGTCCGGTCTGGCCTACTCTGACCCCTCTCAGACTCACACCCAAGCTCTCAACGGGCCCTGCCCACCTCCCCCCAAGCCCCAGGGGTTCTCAGCCCTTGGGCTGCACACCAGGCCCCCAGGGGTGCTGTCCCCTGACGCGGGTGCTTAGCTGCATCACCCCATGCCGAAGCGACGGCCTCGAACATCCTGCATCCCCAGCGGCCCATGAGCAAGTCATTAAGACCAAGCAGAGCTTTATAAACGTGGCTTAAAGTTAAGTACATAAGAAAATCTCTGTAATTTCCCGCCGGGCAATGGGGATGTTGTCTGGTTCCTACAGGCCATAATTTTTGGGGAGAGAAACGTTTTTTTCCCCCACAAATGATGGGAAGTCGGTGGTTACGGTTACGGCTGGCTGTTGACGTTGGGAAGCTGTTCTGATGCCCAGAATCCCACCTACCTCAGCTAAATGGTATCTTTATGAAATTAGCAGAACACGGCTGCACCGAGGGGAGGCAAAAAAAAAAAATGAACTTTCAAATTTTAAGTATAATTGGAAAACTGACCTTTGGAAAATATTTTCCCACCTCAGCCCCATGCTGGGGAAGAATGGGCGCTTTATGCTGAGGGTGAGCAGCAACCTTGAGGAATTAGCTGGTCTCTCTGGAGGTGGAAGCAGAGTGGTGTGATGGGTTGTCGGTTCCCTCTGGGCATCCTCGGGTTACGCGGCTTGTGGTCACTGACCAAGGAAGAGCCAAAAGTGCCGAGGCTGCCAGGGAAGGGCACATGGAGGAACAGCTGAGGATGGGGTCCTGTCCAAGAGCACTTGGGGGTGGGTGTCTAGCAGTAGAAAGTGCCCCTCCTGGGCTGGGCAGCTGGGTGGCTGCATGCCCACCTCCTGCACTCCTGTCCACTGTCTCAGAAAATGTCAGAGAGATGTTGGGGATGGTGCAGATAGGCGTGCCCTGCATCCATTTCTGGGCTGATGGAGCTGAGATGTCATGGAGCCTGCAGGTGGAGGGGAGAAGGTGCCAACGGGACCTCCAGGACACGCCGTGCTCTGTGCTAGGTGCTTGGCGGGGGGTGCAGGGTGACTACAACAAGGCCCAATTCCATCCAGCAACTTGTCAAACATCCATTCGAGCCTTGAATGCACAGTTCCATCCCCTCTGATCCTCAGTTTTTCTCATCTATAAAATGGGATAATAATGGGAGGGAGGAATAAGTGATCAATTTGGGGAGCCCTGGTGGCCCCCCTTGTTGCTTAAGCCATATGACCTGTGACTCCACTGGAAGTCGAGCCGTGGCTTTCCGGCTCATGGCTTTATCTTCCCTCTGCTGTGACTGTCTCTGGGCAGATCCCTTCCACAATCATGGAGGTTGCTCAGGCTGGGACAGAACTGCCGGGACTCCTCTTTCTCTGTGACCTCTGTCCCGCTGCTCCCAGCTTGCTGACTCAGGCTCCTGGGCCAGCTGGGGACAGTCTTGCTTGTCCCATGCTCAGCCCACAGAGTGTATAAAAGATAAGAGTGTGGCTGCTAGGCTGTCCCAGGGCCTCTGTAGGGAGGAGCCGTGAGTTCAACTGGAAGGAGGAGGGCAGGCCGGCCAGACCCTTCTTCAAATTTGACTTGGGTGCTGCTTTGTCTTCAGATCCTGCAGTGATAGGTTGCTTGCTGGCGGCGGGGTGGGGGCGGGTCCCCATCAGCACACAAACCCAGGTGGCTCTGTACCACTACGGGCCCCCAGGGCCTGGTCTGACTGCCTCCGTCTTTCTGTAGCCATAGGAGGAAGGGATATGCTTAGCCCTGTCTTCTGATGAGGAGCCCCCGCTCAGTGCCAACAAAGAACAAAGGGGCAGAGTGGGGTTGGGCCCAATCGCCCGGCTGCCACCTGTGCCTTTAAGGTCAGGCCAGCTGTCAGTGCCCCCTGGGAGCTGGTATCTCCATAGATGCGAGTCATGGGGGCTGCAGCCGCACCTGTGTGGCTTCAGGTGATGGGTTTGCAAGGTGCCTGGGGAAAGGTGGTGGGAAGCAGATGGCAGGGCCTCCCTCCCACCCCAACAGGTTCTGGTCTCTTTTCCTTCCCTTTCGGGGTGTCTGTGTCTCTTGCCTCATTGAAGAGTTCGCTCCCTTCTTCCCTGGGGCTGCACTGGCCAGTCCCCCCAGATTCCTGGGCACAACAGTGATGACGTTTGCAGGTGCCGCCTACGTGCCGGGAACTGTTCGAGTGTTGGGCACACTTTCCATTCCCTCCTCACGACCCCATCACCCTGCTTACAGATGGGGAAACGGAGGCATACCAGTCACGTGTGAGGGCACAAGGCCCTGCCCCAGGACTCTCCCCCCAACCCCCCCAACCCCCCAGCCTGGCTTGGGAAGTGGAGGAGAGGACCACAGCCAGGCAGGGCAGATTTGTCATGTGTCCTCCTTGGACGAAAGGAGAGTTCGCTAATTACCTTTCACTAATTACCACTCAAGCAATTTCCATAATTGCCTCAAGAAAGGATTTTATAGGCCACATGTGAGCAGAAACAGCCTGGAGCAGTAGGGAGGTGGGGGGAGCAAAGCTACAGGCATGTGCTCGGGGAGCAAAAACCAGTGGAAGTAAAACCAGGAGGGCCGCGAGGAGTTCCATCCACGCCCTTCTGACTCCCCGGAAAGGGAAACGCGGACCCAGCGGGGCCGGCGAGCAAGGTCAGGCTCGGACGGAAAGTCCCCGCCGAGCGGAGGATGCGCGCGCGCGGCGTGGAAACGCCCCGCGGCGCGTTCCGGCGGGCTGCTGAACGCCCTCCCAAAGACAGCGCTCGTCTCCTTGAAGCTAATTGCTTTAGTTCGAGGTAATATTCGTCACAGAAACACCAGCAGTAACCTTTGGTCTTGGCAAATTCTCCCCTCAATCACGTAACGTAAACAGCGATAAACGAGGGCTTTTTAAGGCTTTCTTCATAATGCGTTGCACATGCATTTGTTACTGAATCTGCGTGAGCTCCAAGCCCTGAAACCTGAGCGTGGCTGGGAGGTGAGCGGCTGGGCCGCCGGAGGTGGGGTCAGGGTTCCCCGGAGACAGCCGAGCCTGGCCCCTCCTCCCTCTGCCGCCCCCTCTTCCTCCCCCTCCCTCCCTCCCTCCCCCTGCTTCCCTTCCTTCTCCTAGGCAGGTGGGCAGGCGGGCGGGAGTGGCTCTAGCTGGTTGATTTCTCTCTATCCCTTTCTCTTAGTCTGTTTCCTGGTGTCTCACCTCCATCCTGGTCTCCCTCTACACCCCCCTCCTCTCTCTCCCCCCCCCCTCCTTCTCTCCCACTCTGTCTCATTCTCTCTGTTTCTTTTCTTGTCTGATTCTCTTTCTGTCTCTCTGATGCTGCTCTCCTTCTCTCACTGCCTGTCTCTCTCCCCTTGTCCCTCTCTTTCCTTATCTGTCCGATGCTGACTTCTGATCTCTGTCCCCCTTTGTCCATTTCCCATCTCTCATCCTCCAACTCTGCCTCCTCCCTTGCACAGGGAGAGGTTGCCCTGCCCCACCCCAAACACATGTCCTATGAAGAGTGTGGGCCCAATTCCTCGCTTCTCAGCCCTGGGAGCTCAGTGGGAGGAGTTTGGACATGGCCCCCCAGCCTGGGGTGGGGGAAGATTTCAGCAGTGGAGGATGAACAAAGTATATTGGGAAGAGCACAGGGAGGACTACTGTCTTATGGCGGGGGTAAGAAATCAGGGTTGGCTGCATGGAGGTGGTGACATCTAAGCAGTTGGGAAGGAGACAGTAGGCACCGAGGGACCGTGGAGCAAAGGGCACAGAGAGTGAAATCAGGGGTGGCCCTTAGATTGGAATGACTGGTGGGGGCAGGACAGAGAGGGTGGGTCGCCATGGGATTAGAGGGTGGGGAATGGGCACTGCCTCGTGGGTGGAAAGGGAGTCCCAAGGGCCCTGGGTAAGGGGCAGGGCACGGGAGGGAGGGTCAGCTCAGACAGAAGAATTTGGAGAGCCCCATCAATGGAGAGAAAGGTGAGACTGCTGGCCAGGGTTCCAGGGCCTTTGGGAGAGAAATGGCTGAGGTAGGGTCCACCACAGGCCTGGACACCAGGGCCCAGCCTGACCACACCACCGTGAGCCCTCCCATGAGGCCTTCCATTTCCAGGGGTGCTCGTGTGGAACAACTGGGAGGGCTCAGGAGCATCGTGGACAAGAACCTGCCCCGACATTGGCTGAGACACGCATCACCCCAGTAGCTGCCATGCACCCCAGGTACACAGTCCCTCCCTGTAGTCATGTGACAATCAGAGGCTGGTTGCTGGTAACCTCATATTTTCCAAGCTTGGAAACTGAGGCACACAGAGGTTCACGAACTGGCCCAGGACCACGAAGCCAGAGGCACAGGACCAGAGCCAGGCCTTGCCCTGGAGCCCACACTCCTGCACTGTACCACATGCGTGTGGTCCGGAGGGGCACAGAGCCCACACCTGGTGGTACACCCCTCTTACCCTCACTCTGTTGTCGCCAAGGCTCTCATGGCAAACAGGGCGAGTGGGGGCAGAACTGGACCCCAACTGTTGCCTGACCCCTTGTGCCCCTCTTCCCATCCCATATGATTCCAGAAGCACTTGTCCACAGGTGGACACATGAGATAGCGTGTGTGGATGGAGGAGACACGTCCAGGGAGTGGGGCTGGTTAAGAGGCGGGAAGGGGAGACAGGGACAGGAGCAGAGGGCAGAGGAGCAGTCTATGTGAAGACGGGAACTGCCCTGGTCTGGTCAAGCCTGGGTCTCACTGATCCATCCCCCAGAGTGGATGTCCAGAGCCCCAGCAGGGACCACCAGCCCAGCCCTGATCCCAGCGATGAGTCATCTGACGCCTTCCTTCCTTCGTTCATTGAAAGATGTTTTACATTTAAAAATTGGTAGTAGGAGATAATGCTCATTTGTTGCTTAAACTAAATAAATAAGTGATTCAAAATTAAAGGCTTCAGCTCCTCAGTGAAAATTTTCGAAAACACACACGGCACTGCTCCCCTCGGGATGTCTCCGGGGCTTTCCTCATCCTGTGGAATCCGTCTCCTCAGACCATCGGCAGCATGCCTGCCTGCTTGTCTGCAAACCACGCTTTTCACCACCCATGCCTCAGGCATCTCTTCACACCAGCAAGGAGTGAGTGCTCGCGCGCCCGCCAGGGCCCTGCATTCTGGGCTGGAATCCAGGCTGTAAGAGCGTGCGTCAGGGAGAGGGATTGGGGATGCCGTGAAATGCTACAGGGCTGTATTAGAAGTCCATTATCTTCCCCCAGCCTGTCTAGGCCATAAATCTTGGGGTCATCTTCCACCCTTTCTCCACCTGTTATCCCCCATCTGTCCTCGGGTCCCACTCTATCCACCTTTACGACCCACTCCCCCCACAGAGCCTTAGCCCAAGTCCAAACATCCCTCATGGCTTAGAGCCTCTTGGACTCCGTCTCTCAGAGAGAAGCCAACCCCACAGTGGTCCCCAGGCCACTGCCTGCTGCTCTGACCTCTAAGATACTGCCTGACCTCACCTCCCCTGAATGTATCCTGAAGTGTCACCTTCTCAGGGGCCCCTGCTTTGTTTCTTTCAAAATATCCCACCTTATTTCTAGAGTCATTTTCTGTCCCCAGAGCTGAACGTGGGTCCTGAGGGCAGAGATCTTGCCTGATGGGGCTCAGCCAGAGTAAGTGAGCCTGTCAGCCCCATTCCCACACTGACTCCCTGCCATGGACCCAGGTGGAGGTGCCCAGATGGGGAGGCAGGAGCAGGCTGGGAGAGTGCAGGGGGGCTGGGAGCTGGGCGGTGGGGGGGGGGACCCTGGCAGGGGAGGACCCTGGGAGGGAGTGTCAGGGTCGGGTGGGAGAGGTGGGTCTGTTTGTGGGTAGGTGGGCTGTAGACCCGGTTCCATCCAGGAGCCAGAGTCCCCGCCGTGGGGCAGCAGGGGAGCTGGAGATCTGTGCTTTCACCCAAGGGCCCTTCCCGTGGGCACCTCTGACCCTCGGATGGCCCACGCCCCTCAAGGGAGCCATACCCTGCTGGTTGGGCTCTGGTGTTGCCCAGCCCCAGGCTACTCCAGGAAGGGAGACAGAAGGCCTCTGCAGGCCTAGAGCTGCTCAAATATCAAGCAAGTTGAAAACTGAAGCAATTTAAAGTAAAAGGCCATTTTCCTGTAGCACTCACTAGAGGCAGACCTTAAAGTGACTTCCTAAAGGGTCCAGACCCCGGAGCTCCCATCCCTTATCCCCTGTCCCTCATTCCTTACTGCTCGGGCACCAGCAGGCCTTGGGTGCCGCCTCTCCAGGGGGTTCCCTGAGGCTCCCTGGCCTCCCACTGGGGTCAGCGAGACCCAGTGGGGTCCCCTGCCCAGGTTCTCCAAGACTGAAGCCATGGTGCCAGCCAGGCTGCACCCCCTTCTGGAGCCACTGAGCATCAGTCTGTTCCCACACTCATGCAGGTTGACAGCTGAATACCTTTCCTTGTCCCCTAGGACTGAGGTACCGTTTCTTTGCTGGCTGTTGCCTGGGGGCCGGTCTTTGTTCCTAGAAGCTGCCCATGTTCCTTCTTATGCTTTCTTTCCAGGTAACCCCTCGAACAATGGGGGATCAATTCCCTTTTGAGAGGAGACCAAATCTCTCACTTCCTCTTCAGCCACACCTCAAACACCAGTTAGGAGAGATTCTCTGCTTTTAAGGACACCAGTGAACAGACCAGCCCAAGTGGAGAACCTTAGATGATCTCACTGTTTAAGGCCTGTAGCCTCGTCGCATCGGCAAAGTCTCTTTGGCCATGTAAGGTAACATATTCAGGGTGTCCAGGGATTGGGGTGTGGACTCCTTTGAGAGGCCAGGATTTTGACCACACCTGGGATAAGGATATCTTGGTGAACGTGTGCCATGGCAGCAAACCCCAGATCCCTTGATCTGCATGCAAGGAAGAGTGGCCCCACCCCTTGCTGGAGAGTAGCAGCCTTGCTTAAAAACCACGCAGATATTCCCCTCAGGGGAATGCCCTTCACAAGATCCTCTCCCCCTTTCCCTCTTGGTTGTCCAATAAAAAGTAATAGTCATGTCTCAGTGTGACCCAGGAGAGAAGGACCTGCCAACAGAGGAGAGAAATACTCACCAAACAAGGTGGGGGACCTGGTTGACGGGATCCATCACAAACTGAGGGAATATACGTGGGGGTGACCTTGAGGATGCTGCACTGAGGGTCCAGGGTGCAGAATAGAGGGCTGTGGCGGAGGGGGGGGTGTGTGTTCATACAAGGGTACTTTCCTATAACTGAGGATTTACCCCCTACCCTGTTGTTTGAGTCCCCAGAATATTCATGTGTTGAAGCCTTATCACCCAATGTGATGGTGTCTCGAGGTGGGCCCTTTGGGAGGTGATTAGGCTTAGATGAGGTCATGAAGGTGGGATCCTCATAATAGGATTCATGCCCCTATAAGAAAAGGAAAAGCCACGACCTTACACATGCACCAAGGAAAGGCTATGTGAGCATGTAGAGAGAAGGCACCATCTGTCAGCCAGGAGGCAGGTTCTCATCAGACACTAAATTTGCCAACACCTTGATCTTGGAGTTTGCAGCCTCTAGAATGGTAAGAAATAAACTTACGTTGTTTAAGGCCCCCCATCTGTGGTATTTAATTGTGGAAGCCTAAACTGAGTAAGATAGGACCAGGCAGAACACCAGAAACTAGTCTTAACACACTGTTGGGATGGCGCCTGGAAGCTTGAAAAAAATCAAATTAAATGGAGGTGCTAAAATTGGTTTGGCAGTGTGATGCAGGTAGGATCAAATACTCTGATACGTTGGTATGTTAGAACAGCTCTCTACGAGGTCCAAAAACCCCTCCAGTTTGCTGTGTTCCCCAGGGAGAATGCAGAGGACATTTCCTCACTGAAGCAGTGAGGCTGAGGAACTGTTGTAAATCCAGACTCTGCTATGACACCGGGCTCCCTAGCACCAAGGAGGACAACAGAAATGGCTACTAGATCATTGTGTTCCTAGAGGCAAGAAAGATGGAAAGTCATCAAGGGTAAGACTTGATATATATACACATTTAAAGATTAAGAATACTTGAGCAGAATGACATCAGCAACATGCTGCAAATGAGCCCCAAACTTCTGTCCTTCCACAGAAACATCAAAAAACAAGCAAAAACTATCAAAACTCTGGAAAATAGTGAAAAATTTACAGCAACCAAATGAACAATGAATCAAGACCACGGCAACTTGAAAAACCAGTAGGAAAGCTTCATGGCATTTTTACCTGCCCTTGGCCCACTCCCCGCCTGGTGCAGTGGTCATCTTCAAGTGGCAGTAGCCCAAATTCAGTGTGAGATCCTGGTTCCCTTGTTCTGCAGGAGTAGAAAAGACCTTATTTGAAAGTCATTGTGTGTGTCTGTTCTAAGCTGTCTGGGAGCCACCTGAAGGACTGATGAAAGGCTTTGATCTCTGTTTCACCTAACTCAGACCTCAGGCCAGAAAACTGGAGCATTGCTCAAAAATGCTGCAAGGCAAACCAAAAAGCCTCAGGCTAAAGACCACGGTTGTGACAAATAATAGATCACCTAAAGCCTGAGAGGAAGAAGTTGGGAAAGATTCTTGATTCTCTGAGAACTTAGAGTACTCAAAAGCAACAGGGATATAGAGAATTTTAGACAGACTGACACATGCCCAGGACAAGATATGTGTTCAGAAAGGGCATACGAAGACCCTAAGCTTTCATGTTGAGGGAATCCTGAGGCTCAGTGCAAATCTGCCCAAGTGTTAATGTGCCCCAGTGCAGAGACATTCTTCAAAGACTGGGAAAGGTGTTTGGTTTTGTTGTTTATTGTTTGTGTTTGTTTGCAATGAAAAGCATGCAATGAAATCTGTCAAAATATTAGCTGGACATGAGATAAAAGAACAAAGAGTTCAGTAACTACACATGACAAGGATTAAAGTCTTTGCAAAAATACTTTGGGAAAGTCACTAACTAAATACGCTACTAAAGCTATATCCTTCAATAGTCAAAACCAAACAAAACAGCAAATGCCATGGAAGAAGAAGAATCTAATCCTCAAAGTCACCATATTATAACATTCAAACGTTTAGCTTTCAACAACAACAACAAATATCATAAAGTATGCAAAAAAAAGAAAAGAATCGTGTCACCTATTTAAAGGGGAAAAAATGACAAAAATTGTGCCTGTGGAAGCCCAGATACCAGACTTACTAGATTACAAAGACTTTAAACATGGACAAAGAATGAAAGGAAATCAGAAAAATGATACACGAACAACATGAGAATTTCAGTAAACACATAGAAATTATAGAAAGAAACCAAACAAACATTATGAAGCTAAAAAGCACAATAACTGAAATGAAAAATTCACTAAGGGGCTTAACAACAAATTTGAGCAAGAAAAAGAAATAATCATCAAGCTTGAAGATAGGCCAATTGAAATTATTGAATCTGAAGAGAAGAGAGAACAAAATAATGCAGAAAAGCAAACAGATCTTAAAGAACTTGTGGGATACAGCAAGTGGACCAACATATGCATAATGGGAGTCTCAAAAGGCGAGGAGAGAAAGGTGTAGAGAGACTATCTGAAGGAATAATTACCAAAAATTTCACAAAGTTGATGAGTCTACAATTCCAAGAAGCTCAACAAACTCCAAAATGGATAAACTCAGAGACCTATGCTGAGATGCCTTATAAACTATTGAAAGGCAAAAACAAAGAGAGAATCTTGAAAGCAGTAAGAAAGAAGTGACTTATCAGGTACAAGAGATCTTTGATAATATTAATAACTGATTTCTCATCAGAAACCTTGGAAGCCAGGAGGCAGTGGGATGACATTTAAAGTGCTGAAAGGGAAAAAAAAAAACCCTGTCAACTAAGAATTCTATATCTGGTAAACCTGCTTTTTAAAAATATAAGAGACGTTAAGATGTTCCCACATAACCGAAAGCTGAGGATGTGTATTACCACCAGACCTTCCTTATAAGAAATGCTAAAAGGAAACATTCAGGTTGAAATGAAAGAACTGGAGACAGTAACTCTAAGATGTATGAAGAAATAAAGATCTCCATTAAAGGTAAACACATGGGTTTTATAAACATCAGCATTATTGAATCTTTGGCTTCTAACTCCAGTTTTTATCTCCTACATGATTAAAAGGGCAAAAAATAATTATAAATCTGTGTTATTGGGCACCCAGTGTATAAAGATGCAATTTGTGACAACAAGTATGCAAAGGGGGCAGAGCTGTATAGAAGCAAATGTTTGTATATTATTGATGTCAAATTGGTATCAATTAAAGTTAGATCGATGCAAATTTAGGATATTAAATGTAACCCTTATGGTAACAAAAAATATTAAAGAATATACATAAAAGGAAATGAGAAAAAAATCAAAATGACTCACTACAAAATCAACTAAACACAAAAGAAGGCAGGAACTGAGGAAATGGTGGGCATAAAAAGCAATTTTTAGAGGTGGTGGATATGTTCATTATCTTGGTTGTGGTGATAGATGTACACAGGCCAAAATTTATTGAGTTGAACACTTTTTAGTATGTGCAATTTTTAGTATGTCAATTACACCTCAATGAAGCTGCTTTAAAGCCTGGTGTGAGGGGAGGAAAAAAATAATATAATAAAGTTCACTGGATTAAAAAAAAAAACTAAACTCATAGAAACAGAGAATAGACTTACAGTTGCCAGGAGCAGAGGTGGTGGGGACAGGAGGATGGATGAAAGTGGTCAATGGGTAAAACTTTCAGTTATAAAACAAATAAGTTCTGAGAATCTAATGTACAGGATGATGACTACAGTTGCAGTGCTGTAAGGTATACTCGAAAGTTACTAAAGGAGTAGATCTTAAAAGTTTTCACCACTCACACAAACACACGTGTAACTATGTAGCTGTGGTACTAACCTACCTTATTGGGGTAATCATATCAAAACATACATGTATCAGATCATCACTAAAAGCTGGTTGATATGGACTTAATGGTTGTCCTAAAATTCCTACGTTGAGGTTCTAACCTTCAATGTGACTGTATTGGAAATACAGCCTTTAGGGAGGGAATTAAAGGTGGAATAGAACCATAAGTGTAGGGACTTAATCCAACAGGGTTGGTGTCCTTATAAGAAGGGGACAAAAACAAGCAAGCAGAAGAAAGGTGATATAAGAAGGCCAAGAGCTCTTACCAGAAACCAAATTTGCCAGCACCTTGATCATTGTCTTCTAACCTCTAGAAGAGAAGCAGAAATATCTGTTCTTTAAGCCACCTGGTTTGTAGTATTTTGTTATGGCAGCCTAAGTTTGTGATGTTTTGTTATAGTTCTTTGAAAAGATCAACAAAATTAACAAACCTTTAAGTAGACTGACAAAGAACAAAACTAGAACTAGAACTTACAACAAAAATAAAAAATGAAAGTGGGGACATTACTACCAACCCTACAGAAGTAAGAGGCTTATGTAAGGGAACACTATGGGCAATTTTGCATGAATGAATTAGATAACCTAGGTAAAATGGACAAATTTCTAGAAACACAGAGGTTAATTTATTTCAGCAATGTTTTGTAGTTTTCAGTGAACAAGTCTTTACTTCCCTGGGTAAATTTATTCCAGGTATTTTATTCTTGTACATTGCTGTCATAAATGGAATTGCTTTCATAATTTCATTTTGGATTGTTCATTGTTTGTGTTATAAACACAACTGATTTTCATGTATTGATCTTGTACCCTGTAAATTTTGCTGAATTTTGCAATTAGCTTTAGTATCTTTCTTATGGATTCTTTGGGATTTTCTAGATATAGGGTTATGTCATCTGCAGATAGAGGTAGTTTTGTGTCTGTCTTTCTAATTTAAATGCCTCTTAATTTCTTTTTCTTATCTAATTGCTTTGGCTAGTTCATTGTAGTGGAAAACATCAGTGATGAAAGTGAGCTTCCTTGTCTTGATCTTAGGGGGAGCACTTTCAACCTTTCAGCATTGAATATGATGTTTGCTGTGAGTTTTTTTTTTTTTAATATAAATGCCCTTTATTGTACTGAGGAAGTTCCCTTCTATTTGTAGTTTTATGAGTATTTTTAACATGAAAGGGTGTTGGATTTTGTCAAATGCCTTTTCTGTGTCAGTTGAGATGATCATATGGTTTTATTCCTTCCTTCTATTAATGTGACATATTACATTGATTGATTTTCTTATGTTTTTTATGTTAGACCAACTTTGCATTTATAGGATAAATTTCACTGAACGCATAATTTGGTGTATAATCTTTCAAATATTCTGTTAACTTCAGCTTGCTAGTTATTGTGGAATGAACATTAAAGAAGACCTAAGTAAATGGGAAAATGTCCTTTCTTCATGAATAGGAAGATTTAATATTTTTAATATTACCCAAAGGATCTACAGATTCAGTGCAATTGCTACAAAAATTCCACAGTATTTTTACAGAAATGGAAAAAATCTGATCTTCAATTTCATTGTACGTGTAATTGCGAAGGGCCATGAATATCCAAAACAGTCTTGAAAATGAAGAACAATTTGGAGGACTCACAGCTTCCAAATTCAAAACTTAACTACAAATCTACAGTAATCAAAATAGTGTGGTACTGGCATAAGGATAGATGTGCATACCAATGGAATAGAGTTTAGAGTCCAGAAGTAAACCCATATACCTATGGCCAACTAATTTTTTATGAGTGCCAAGTCCATTCTTGAGAAAATAATAGTCTCCAAAAAATGGTGCTTTGACAGTTGGATTCTACAAGCATAAGAATGAATTTGGAGCCTTACTTCACATCATATATAAAAACTAATTAAAATGGATCAATGATCTAAATATAAGAGCTAATTCCATAAACACTTTCAGAAGAAAACATGGGGGTAAATCTGCAAGATCCTGAGTTTAGCAATGATTTCCTAGGCGTGACACCAAAAGCATGAAAAACACAAGAATAAATAGATAAATTGTACTTCAACAAAATTAAAAACTTTGTGCAATAAAGAACATTATCAAGGAAGTGAAAAGATGGCCCATGGAATGGAAGAAAATATTGCAAATAATATATCTGCTATTGGCTTCATATCCAGAATATATAAAGAACCCCTACAACTCAACAACAAAAATGTAAATGACTCAATTAAATAATGGGCAAAGGATTTTTATCCAAGAGGATGCTAAAATGGCCAAAAATTACATGAAAAGATGTTCAACATTATTAGACATTAGGGAAATGCCAATAAATGAAAACCACAATGAGATGCCACTTCATACCTACTAAGTGGCTATAATTTAGAAAACTGAAAATTAAGTATGTGTTAGCTAAGTAAATGGCTTGTGGGTGGTGGAGCCAGGTGCCTGACTTGTGGGTGGAAATTTACAGATAAACAAGAGGAGGCAGTTATAACAATCCATGTGGAATTTGAGTGGAAGCCGTCAGTATGCACTCATGTTTAACTAACAAAGACATAGATGGTTCCATATAGAAATATGAGCATATATATATATATAATCATAAAATGATCTGGGTTTTGCTCTATTAGCTGATGGAGCCTAGAAGAAATGATACCCCAGTAGCAATGAGCACACTTAGCACCCAGATCTTGGTTTCCAGTGCTGTTCTCCAATAAGAGAAATCAGGGCTCCTTGGAAAAATAGGAGATTCTAAGGCTGGGGAGGAAATATACAAGATGTAGCTGGAGCACCTTGCAGTGGAAGAGAATAAGAAAGTGCTCAAAACACACACACACACACACACCTCTGCCCTCACCCCCAACACATGCAAACACATTGATGGAGGCATTTTCAAAGGTGCACAGGAACCAACTGAAAGAGCTCCCAGTGGCCAAAGATGGAAAAATTCGAGCAAGAAAATAAAGTAGTATTGAGTTATAACACAAAGTATAAAATAAATATCCATACTGATACAATTAGATGACTGAACAAATTAATAAATGGGAGAGAGGATACAACTCTCCCACTCAGATGCAGCTACTCCACTTTCAAACACGGAAGCATGCCTCCCCACGCACGTGTGAGCTGCACGAAGTGACTTCCTCCAAAACAGCATGGTGTGGAAAGAGGGGGGAAAGAGTAACTTTATAGCAGAGATACTTCACAAATGATGCCTCGGCCAGGTGACCAAGGCCAACATCAACAGTGACAAGTCATGCAGGTAGCGTGTACCCTTGATATGATGTGAGGAGAATGGCACCTCACCACTGAGAGGTGGAAGTGTGCCAGGCTCTGAGGGTTCGGCTCGGATCCAACACTCTGTTTGCTCCACCTCGTACTGTTGACCAAGCGAGTAGAGAAGCCAGCCCAGATCCATGGGGATGGAAGGAGCTGAACATCACACTTGTAGAGGGTGTACTTTTACACCCTCTTTATACAGAGACGTGTAAAGGACGTTTTGCAATCAACCTAGTACTGGAGTTGGTGAGTCTGGCCCACCACCTGGTTCTATAAATAGTTTTATATGGGCACAGCCATACCTCTTTGTTTACAGTTGCCTGTGGCTCTTTCATGCTACAAAAGCAGTGTCAAGTAGTTGTGACAGAGACCGTTCACTCAAGCAAGGCACAGATCCCCTCTGTGAAATGCCGCCACGTGCAGGTGGAGAAACCAAGGCTCATCATGAGGGAGCCAGCTGCCCAAAGCCTTCCACCCCGAGGAATTCTCTCCCACCCGCCCCATCCCTATGCAGGGCTCCTCCTGCTCCTGCTGTGATTGGATCCACCATCACCTCCTCCAGGAAGCCTTCCAGGAGCCCATCAAGAAGCTCCTGCTTCTGTGACTGTGAGTAGCACTTAACAGAAGTTTGCTGGCCCTATTCTAGCCCAAGGAGGAGAGGATCCAATGGCACAGAGGCCTTTGGGATGCATCTAGAATGACTAAGGAGGCAGCTGACCCAGACCAGCATCAGCCCAGTGGCAGTGGGAACAGAATGCTGATCTGGGTTAAGAGGCAGCAATCACTGGCAACCCTGGCACTCACCACCCCTTCCTGGCTGTGGGTCTCTGAATGGGCCACCTCACCACCTGAGCTCAGTATTGTGCTTATAAAATGGTCAGAATGACAAGGCCCCCCCCCCCGGGGGGTCTGCAGGCTTCAGGGACAGCCCCTGAGCACCTGCAGAGCACCCTTCCCAGAGCTTGGTCAGGTGAGTGCTCAGCAGAGCAGAGCCCCCTGGGGGCTCCGGAGCAGCCCCCAGCTGTAGCACAACCCCCCACCCACCCACCCACCCACAACCCAGCGCTGCCTTCCCTCTGCTGGGAGGGTGCATTCCTGCCGCCCAGCATCTGTGGGGAGATCGCCTTCCCTATCTGTGTTCTGCTAATAAAGAGAAACACACTTGGCGAGGTTAGACAAACAGCGGTGAGTGATTGACAGCCGCAGCCCTTGGCGGAGCAGCACGGCCGAGCCGCGAGCTGCTGAGAAAACACCGTGTGGGCTGTGTGTCCCTTGCTGTTTGCTTTCCATTAGCCTCACATTTTGCCCTTTAGTCACACTCCGTCCATCAAGGCTGGCCGGGGGAGGAGCCTGCTCCCCGATGCCCTGGCTCTCTTCAGGGGCAGCCTCTGGCGGGTCCCGAATTGTCCCCCAGCCTATCCTGGTTCGTCCAGCCACTGCAAGGGCAGCTCTGCCAGGAGAGAGTTGGGGCTCTGAGCCCGGTTCCTCTGTCTGGAGCCACACCCGGGCCACCCTGGGAGCTGAGCTGAGCTATGTTGGGCCAGAGCCCGGGTTTAATAGCTTCCCGGATATGTCCCATGTGCCTCCGACCAGGGCTCTGCCTGGGGCTTAGGGGCCAATGAAACAGCAGGCCAGACCGGTGATGGACAGGCGGGGCACTTGTCTGCGGGCAGAGTGTCCACAGTGCCCATTCGGTTTCTAAAACAGACCTACCTAGGGTGGAAGGCCAGGTCCCCAGCCCCCCACCCAACCCCCGACAGTCACTGCCAAGATGGAGAGGCTGTGAGTTCCAAAACCCCTGCTCCTTCCTGCCTTTCCCATGGGGCTTCCCTCCACCTGCTCCCCCCTCAGGAGCCGTCCCTTCAGTTCCAGATGCTGGCCTTGTAAAAGTCACTCAACACCCACCAAGGGACAGCAGGCTATCCATGGGCATTTTCTGGGCATCCTTGGAGGCGATGGTCACAAAGCAGTGAGCAGGTTTCAAGGGTGGTGAGAGAGTGGGCAGGGAAGGAGGTCCCACAATCTAAAATCTCATTGTGGGCAAGCCAGCTGCCCAGAGCCTCCTGAGGTGGGCCAGGAGTTGTTCCCAGGGCCTCTGCTCTGTTCTCCTTCTCAGAATGGTTTTCAGTCTGGGAATCTGACCATTCTGCACCATTCCTTGGCTCTCGGTCCCTCTGTCCCATGCCCTCTTGTTTTGTAGCACTGTCGACAGCACAGAACTCAGACGATGCTGGAGCCTGGCTACCCACAAAGTGTGCTTGGATAAACCAGAGCCACTGCCCATGGGGATCCCGGCGGGCAGAGGCCAAGAGGTGACCCAGCTATGCCCACCCGGTCTTAGAGGCTCCAGGCTGGAGGGCCGAGTGCCGCCTGCCTCCCTGACAAGGCTCTCTCCTCCTCCCTCCCTCCCGCCACTCGAGGGGAAATTACCCATTAATGAAGGAGAGTTACAAATGCAGCAACTGGCCCCACGCCCAAGGTCCTTGGGAGAGCAGGGAGGGAGCAAGCGTGCTGGAAGGGGAATTGGAAACAAATGCACGGGGGTGTTTTCTTTGGTGGATCCACAGTCCCCTCCCCACCCCCGGCTCCTACCACTGTCCCAAATTTGGACTTTTACGGAAATGGATTCATTCCTGGGCTTCCCATGAACTCTCTTAATTCAATTGAGGGGCCATTATCGGTACTGGGTGTAATGGGCTGTTTCCGCAGCCTGGGGGAGGCTTGTGGAGGCGAGGGGTGGGTGCCCCTCCCCTCTGCAGGTGGGGGCTGGGATGAGGGGACAAAGAGGGGGATGTGGGCTAAAGTCCTTGCCCTGGCAGGTACCCAGAGGGATGGAAAGGGAGGTGGCAGATCCTTTGGGTGGGAGAGCGCCAGGACCGAAAGGGGCAGGAGGCAAAGGGACAGCAGGTGAATCTGGGGTGGAGATGGCCATCGGCCGTCGGCCATCGAGGGTCGGGATGGCTACGGGTCCCAGGTGACTTGGTGGGAGGTGTTGTCAGGGCCATAGCAGGGAGGAGCCATCTGTCAAGATGCAGGAGTCCCTCCCCGAGGAAGCCCCTTTGCCCAGCCCTCCTCCATGGGAATTCTCTCCCACCTGCCCCATCCCTACGCAGAGTCCCTCCTGCTTCTCTTCTGGTTGGACCCACTATTACTTCCTCCAGGAAGCCTTCCAGGGGCCCACCCAGGAGCCCCCACTTCCACCCTCATGGTATTGTGACAGTGAGTGGCTCTGTCCCCCGCAGTCTGGGGGCTCTGAGAGAACAGAACCAGCATAGGGTCTGAAACAATGCAGGATCCTGGACAGAGAGGCCAGGAAGTGGGCTGAGGTTCGGAGAAGGGGTAAGGGGACTGGACAGCTCCTCCTAGCAGGGGACTCCAGACTGGTGTGGACAGACAGGGAGCAGGTCCTGTCCCCACATGGGAACAGGCCTGGGGAGCTGACTGCGACCTGGGCCAGCCCCTTGGCCTCGCCTCAGTCCTCATCTATCAATGGAGTCCTCATAGCCAGTCTCAAAGGCTGGACCTGGTGCAAGCATGCACTTAACTGGTCCATCGGAGCAGATATCTGGAAGACTTTGCTCCTGCAGTGAGGTCACAGTCCCTTTTGGGGACTGGCAGGAGGGACACCTGGACCCCAGCCCCAGCCCTGTGGCAGTCCCTTGAGAAATGCAGGGCTGGTCCAAACCCTTGTGGGGGAGGGGGCAGGGCAGGACCAAGGGCCCCGGAGACCCACCTCCCCTCCCCCACAGAGGCCCCTGCCTCCTGTTCTTAGGCAGGAACTTGGTGAACTCAGTGGTAGGTGGGCAGCCCCCGGGCTTCGGTTCTCCTTTTTCCTCAGGACCATATCCAGAGCTGAGACTCCCAACAGCCCCGAGCAATACCCAGGAGCCTGAGGTGAGCCTCAAAGGGTGGGGCGAAGTGCATCCCTAGGCCCGATATGCACTGGGCAGGTGCAGAGGGGAGGCAGGCTGCACCTGGGTCCCCAAGGCCTCCTGCTTCTGTAGGTGTCTCTACAGTTTCCCACACAAAATGGCCTGAGTTCAGCAAACACTCCACATTCTCAATCTTTTTGCAGTTAAGCAGATCTGTGGGATTAGTTTTGGCCTGGGGCCTATGAGCAGAGTGACTTCCTTGCTGGAGCAGAGAAGAGCCAGTCTCCACCTCCCAGCTCTTTCTTCTTCAGTTTGTGGTACCCAAGGAGCCACAGGAGTCACTGCAAGATGGCGGGACTGCTGCCGGCCTGGAGCCCTGAGTAACTGGTGGGGTGCAGGGTCCCAGCTGACCTGAGAGCAAGATGGGACGTGCGTGAGAAACAAGACTTTGAGATGCCTTTGTTTTTGCAGCAGAACCTAGCTTATCCTGACTCATGCCAAGGACTGGACTGGTACCAGAAATGGGGAGGTGACTGAAAATTACCAGAATGCATGACGCTCGTGTGGTGGTGTTGATGTAGGGGCTGGGCAGGAGGTGGGGTGAAGTCCGTATCAGAAGCTAGAAAGATGGTGACCCATGTAATTACAGCAGCAAGCTGAACTTTGAATGAGTGGCTTTGGGAGGAGAGGTGGGGAAGGCTGACACTAACAGTGTGGGGCTGCAACTGCCTGTGCTTGTGCAGTAGTTACAGAAAAGAAATGTGCTCAGGACAGAGCCAAACAGAAGAGGCGTAGAGGGTGCTCGGGAAATCTGGCCTGGAAGACTGAGAAGACTGACTCACCTACACACAGAGGGGGAGTTTGAGAGGCCTTTGAGGTCAATGCCTAGTAAAATCTCCTAATCCATCAAATTGCCTCAGGCAAGATGAGCATAAGGGAGGAACACACCCAGAGCAGTTTAGCCCTGCAACAGGCTGATAAGGACTTTGCCAGGGCTGCGTAACAAAGCACCCCAGCCCAGGCAGCCTAAACCACGAACCTGCAGGCAGGATCGGTTTCCCCTGAGGCCTCTCTCCTTGGCTTGCAGACTGGCCACCTTCTCCCTGGGTCCTCACATGGTCTCCCTCTGGGCGCTTCTGTGTTCTGATCTCCTCTTCTTACAAGGACACCAGTCTCATTGGATTAGGGCCCACCCTAACAGCCTCGTTTTACCTGAATCACCTCTGTGAAGAACTTATCTCTGAACACAGCCACCTTCTGAGGTACTGGGGTAAGATTTCGCTCACCAGAGCACCACAGGGGAGAGCCCCTCTTAAACGGGAGGACTGTGAACATTCTGAGGCTGTAAGGATGCACCGTTGTAGCGTCCTGAGAGAAAGAGGCTGTGTTCTCTGGCCTGCCCGGTTCAGGCTCTGGGACTGGGTATGTCGGTAGCCTGGCAGGACTGAGGGGCTGGGTGGAGCCGGCTGGGGCCTGGGGCGCCCAGGGAAAGGGTGTTCTGGGGACCCAAGTCCGAAGCAGCGCCAGCCCAGCCCACAGGGAAGGCAGCCAAGGCGGGCAGAACTTCAAATGCTTTGGGGTTATTTTATTTTATTTTCTTTAAGTGGAGGCAAAAATTGGTTTCTCGTGTGGTCTGACGCTTTCCAAGTTGTAACATCACTCCTGAGCTTCTTGCCACTCAGGGTGGAGCCGGGAAGGGAAGAGGAGGGGTGGGGGTGTGTTCCAGCTCCCCCTCCTCATGTGAAGCCACCTTGGGTCACAGCCACAGCAGCCTGAACCTCTGGTCCTCAGGGACTGACGTCCTCCACTCCGACCCCTTCCCTTCTGGCCATCTGTTCGATGTTAGGCAGGTTACTCCGCCCCTCCAAACCTCAGACTCCTGGACTGTGAAATGGTTGTCAGGTTTTCTGCACATGAGCCCGTTTGGGACTGTTCGGGGGAGTGATGTGCTGTGATTGCATTTTTTAACTATCCTGGGAGGTCCCCAGCTCGAAGCCCCCAGAGCTCCCTGTGCTGTGTTTCTCAAGCCTTCCCTGCTGGTTTGTAGGTGTTAACAAGCCATATCAGTTAGCTCCCGCTGCATAACAAAGTACCCAGAACTTGCTGATCTAAATCAGCAAGGGTTTAGTTTTGCTCACGAGTCTACTGGCCAGCTGGTTCTCCCAGGCTCAGCTGATCTTGTCTGGGGCATCTGTGGTCACCTGACAGTTTTGCCAGGAGCTGGCTTGTGTAGGATGACCTCTGTATTCACTTTCTACGCTGCATAAAGAATCACTCCACACTTAGTGGCTTAAAACAATACCACTTTGTCATCTCACAGTTCTGCACCACTGCCCCTGGGTGTGGGACCCCTACATGGCCACCAGCTCCCCACACGAGAATGGCCTGTTCATGCATGTCCTCCACATAAACTGGGCCAGGGGCTGCTAATGACAGCATGGAGAGCTGCGGCTGGCCATGTCCCACCTTCACAGCAGCCAGGTCAATGGATTCTGTGACCCTCTCCAGGCCTCATCAGTCCTCTCCAAGCCAGGAGCAGCTAGGAACCAATCCATGCTCGGTCAACAGCCCCGTGGGCAGTAAAGCCCTTGCCGGGAGAATGCTGGACCCGCGTAGAGGATGTTGGTCATTGGTACCATGGCTTCCGAGCCCCGGGAGCCCCGTGGGAGAGAGGCTGGCCTTGTGCCTGAAGGGCTCCATCCCACGGCCCCACCGCTCAGCCCAGCTGTCTTGTCTGCTGGCTGAGCAGAGGAACAGCAGGACCAGAGGTGGGCAGAGCTGCAGTGGGGAGGGAGCTGGGGTCCTGGTGATCGTGGAGGGCAGGGCTGGCCCGGGCTGCGCTGTGGCTCCTAGAGGACACGCCCGTACCCTGTATGGCTGCTCTGGGGCTCCAGATGAAGGACCAGCAGAGAGAAAGAAGCAGGAGGAGTCAGGGTGAGGTGGGAAGATGTCACCTTGCCAAGCACCCGCTTTGTCTCAGTGCCCTGTGTCCACAGCCACTGACTGCCCCATCCCAGCCCAGCGAGACAGGAATGGTCACCCTTCCTTCACAGAGGGACACAGATCCAGGGAACTGCAGGGCTGGGGCAGGGCGGACAGGCACATCCCTGCTGCCACGAGCGGACTTTGAGGCCCCAAATGCGGTGGCTGGTCTCAGAGGCAGACCTCTCCTCCAGCCCCTCCAGCCCCTCCAGCCCCTCCAGCCCTTCCAGCCCACCAGAGCTTGGACGCTTCTCTCCCCATCGCAGGCAAGACTCAGATGCTGAAAGGGCCACTTGGGCTTCTCGCCTTTGCCCCAGGCCCCTCGGGGTGGCTGGACACACTCAGGACGCCACCCGATGGCATGCACCAACCCCCTCCCCCAGCACCTCACAACAATGCCCCCATTTCCAGTCTCCATTCAACAGGCATCCTGGGCCCCTAGCAGCCGGGCTGATTCCGTTTGCTCATCTGCAAAGTGGGAACTGGCGCTGTCTGCCTTAGGGGAAGTCCAGAAGAAATTAGGGACGGCAGGTTGGTGCCAGAGAGGTGTGCACTTGGGGTTACAGCCCCGGCTCCCACCCTGGCCTTGCCTGCCCGTCTCCGGCTGGGTGGCTTTGGCACAGGTGGTAGGACAGTTGGAGCAGCAGGGCTGCCAGGCGGGGGATGATGTGAGTGTTCCATGAGGCCTGGGGCCACCCTGGGAGGGAGTGATGACAGACATCCAGCTATTACTGCAGCTCGGGGCCAGGCCCTTCCCACTCGCTCGGGGCAGAGGCAGCCCCAGCAAGGATTCACCCAGGGTGCTGTCGGGCCTGTCATTCAGGCCTAATCCCTGCCCTTTGTCCGCCTGCCACCAGGGCTTTGGGTTGCCACCTGCCTGCGCCGGGTGATGTCACCAGCAAAGAATGTGTGGGGCGGGGGCAGATGAGGGGCTGTCCTGGAGAAAGTCTGCCTCCCTGCGCCAGGTGGGCCGGGGGCTACGGGAGACAGTGTGGAAACTCAGGACTCCCCTCCACTGTGGCCTTCGGTATAATTCTGTCCTGCAGATGGCATGTGTTCCATGAGGTCAAGAATTTGAAAGTCCTGGAAGTTTCCAGAGCCTTGTTTAAGGGAAGTGTGTTCCCTGCCTCATGGTTACAAATCGGTGTATGAAAACAAAACGGTGGGGGCGTCTGTGTCCCAGACGCCATCGACTCCATGAAATGACAGGAGAACTGGGTGTGGACACGCTCCATGGTGAAGCAGCCCTGTTTTCATCAGCTCCCCAGGGCTCCAGCTGTGTGGGGGCCCGCCCTCCTGTGAGCTCAGAGCAGGGGCTTCCACGGGCCTCTCTGAGCCTCAGTTTCCCTATCTCTGAAGCAACTTTGATGTCCTCCCACTGGTCTCCAACCAGCCCAGGAAATCCCAGGCAGTTTTCCTAACCTTCTATGGTCACTCTCGGTCAGCTCATTCCTGCAATTCCCCACACAGGGTAGTAGAAGAGGTGGGAGCCACCCTGGAGGTTGTGTGCCCTGACCTCGTGATGTCCTTCCTACCAGCCCTGCGACCCTCTGCGGCTTCTGGGACCCACCTCATGTCTCCCCTGAGATTTCCTTCCCTCATTCATAGGATGAATGGGGATGCAGCCTCCTTCCTCATGGTAACTCTGCCATCTCCAGGGCCTCAGCATCCTTGACTGCATCTTCTGCAAGGGCCAAGAGAGGATAAAAGACAGAGGGTGGAGGAGATTTGGGGGCCAAGCCAGGAAAGGCACACATGTCCCCTGTCCCGCTTGTAGAGTGGCTCAAACCAGTCACCCAGCCCTGGGACTTCACTGGAGCCAGAGAAAGGCTCTTCACTCATGTGATGGGAGAAACAAAATGGGGTTTGGTGAACACATGGCGTTTTTCTCACCACATCTGGTTGTGTCCAGTGACTCCCGGTCTGTCTTTTAGGAATGGAGCTATTTCAGAGATTAGAGTGTTCCATCCTGCAGGACAATGAAACTTCTGACCCTGATCCGTACGGCACCGTCTCCCTGCAGGAGCCCAGGTGGGTTTCCCTCCTGCTCACCAGCTGCCCAGTCCGAGCCTGGCTGTGGGAGGGCTGGGGGAGGAGGGCAGCGGGTTCTTTTGCAGATGGGTCACTCTCCCTGAGCCTGGCCAGTGAGTGACGTTGTCTCTCGAGGTACCTCTGTGGGCATTTGAGAAGACACCTTTGCTGGCCCCTTTCTGTGACTTCTTTGGGACAGGCACCATCACCTCTTTGGCCACCTCCCCCGCCCCGGCTCCCACATTCATGACTGTCCCCCAGCTGCTGAAGCTTCACACTGCCTCCTCTTGGGCAGTGTGGTCGGCAGGATGCTGAGCTGGCCCACATCCAGGGTCCCATCCTGTGACTGTGACAAGACCCACGAACACGTTACTGATCAGACTGTTTCGGGGTGGGCCTGACCTAATCGGGAGGAGAGCCTTAAAACAAGGTGATGCATCAGAGAGGTGCCCTTCTGCAGGCCTGGATCACCTTTTTGGGGGGCCCATGTGGCTACCTTGGTGGCCTCGGAGTGAGAGCTATTTCCGGCGGACAGCCTCAACCCATAGCTGCGTGGACCTGAGTTCTGCCAACCACGGGGAGCGTGGCGAGGACCCGAGCCCCCAGCCCTGGGTGATGCACGGACATCGGCCTGGAGACCCTGAGCAGACGAGCCAGCTAGGCCACCCCTGGACCCCTGACCGTGGAGACTAGGCGATCAGCAGTGTGTGTGGTTGTGACCACTGTGTGGCGACCCCTTGGGCAGCTTAGAAAACAAACACCAGCAGGACTTAAATGGCTCCTGCCTGGGAGGAGCATGCGTCCTTCCTGAGGCTGCCGCAGCCTCCCAAGCAGCTCCCAGATTCCCCAGCAGGTGAGGTCCAAGTTCACTGTGACTCCAGGGTACACACCACCTAGAGGTATAATGGTGTCCCTCCAAATGTCACATCTGCCCGGTATTTCTGAGTGTGACTTTATGCGCAAGGAGGATCTTTGCAGGTTAATGAGTTGAGGATCTTGCGATGTGATCACCCTGGATTATTCTGTTGGGACTGAAATCCAACGACTGGTGAGGACACAGACACAGACACACAGGGAAAGGCCACGTGACGACAGAGGCAGAGGCTGGAGTGATGAGGCCACAGCCGAAGGGAGGCCTGGGGCCAGCAGAAACTGGAGGAGGCAAGAAAGATCCTCCCAAGAGTCTCCAGAGGGATCGTGGCCCTACTGTTAGCTTTATTTCAGACCTCCAGCCTCCGAAACTGGGAGAAGACACATTTCTGTGTGAGCCCCCGTGGGTCAGCTGGGAGAGTCTGGGACAGCCAACAGCCCAGACAACAGAAAGGAGCCTCATCAGAAACTCAGATCCTCGCCACTGAGACCCTCCGTCTGGGACACACTGTAACGGTGCCTCCAAGATGGGGCAAAGCACCTCCTCTCCCTTCTCAGGGAAAAATGAGGGCTCCTGGTGGGTGATTTCGGGGAGCCATCCTGGATACCAATGCCGACAGCATCTAGGCAATTTCCACTCTAAAGGGAAACCGAGGCTCAGGGAGCCGAAGCGGTTTGCCCAAGAGCCAGCCTTTGTCCCCAGAAAAACACTCAGAGGGCACAGAAAGAGCAGGACAAGAATGTTAATTGCAGCCTTGTTTTTGTAGCAAAACCCCAGACCAGCCGAAATGTGTCTTCATCAATAGAGGTGTGACTAAATAAATTAGGAAGCCCTCTGAGGTTTTCTGCAGGTTCGGACAGGATGAGTCTCTGAGGCGCGATGGGGAGTGGAGGAAGCAACCTGCACGGTGAAGTGTAGAAACATGATCCCCGGGAGGCCCTTTGACAGCCCAGCAAATCCCGAGTCAAACAAACTAATCGCAAGAAGACATTTTTGGAACAATCAGGGGAAATTTGAAGACAGATGGGGCATTAGACGATATTAAGGAATGACTGCTAATTTTGTTAAGTGTGCTGATGGAATGGTGTTGTTGAAGGGAAAAGGAGCCCCACCTCTGGGAGACTGGAAGATACCGAGATGCTTGTAAATGAGAGAGGTGGTGCCTGGGGTTTGCTTGGAATGATTCCTTGGGGGAGGGGATATGGAGGCCATGAGAGGAGGCTGGTGGAGCTGGGCAATGGGTACATGGACATTCACTGCCTATTTGCAATTTCAACAAAAAAATTAATACTATATGTTTTCTACACACACACATGCACATAAATAAAGGTATGTTTTAATGCCTGAAGGATGTGCTCCAAACAGGCGAAGGTGGATACCTGTGGAAGAGAGACAGGGAATCAGAAGTGGGGTGGCTGGGCTATCCGTGGGGACAAGTGAATTTTCACTTGTAAATTTTTAATATTTTTACATACAGAATGTCTACAAGTTTTACTCATGTACTTGAATGCTGTTCCCAACCAAATAAGCTAAGAGAAGAGAAAAGGCTGAGGGGCACAAAGATTCTGCTACAAAATGAGCAAGTTCTGAGGCTCTAGCACATGGCATAGTGCCTACAGTTAACAGTGCTGCATTGTGTATTTGAAATTTGCCAAGAATATAGATCTTAAGTGTTCTCACCACATACACGTGCACACGCACACACACACAAATAGACAAAAAAAGAAGTAACTATGTGAGGCGATGGTAATTAGGTTAACCATGGTAATGATTTCACAGAGCGTATGTATATCAAAACATCACATTGTATGCCTTAAATATATACAAGTTTTATTTGTCAATTAAAAAAAAAAAAAGAACAATCTGGTGCTGTGAGCTCAATGGTGACTTGAGAGCCCAGTGTCCCCACAACCCCACTCACTCTGCCACCAAGTTCCAGGGAGGTGGCTGCCCCCTCAGTGCATGTACATCCCCCTGGAGCTGCCTCAGTGCAGCCCGTGGACGGGCGTGGACGGCAGGGCCCTCACCAGATGTGGGGGCCGGGGAAGCCCCCTCCACTCCTGCAACACCCCTCGAATGCCGCTGTATTCATTCTACAGCACAGTACTGACAGCCCAGAGGCCAAATGCACCCAGAGTGATCAGCTGTTTGGTTTTCAGTCACCCCAAGAGGGGAAGAGGGAAGTTTCCCGTGGGGGCGGAGTAGGTGGGGCACCCACAGGCCCAGCGGGAATCTCTGATCTGCTGCCTGGTCCGTGTGGCTGGAGAGAGCCTCTTCTGGGCTCGGTCTCCAGAGTAGATGGAGTAACGTCTCCAAAAGGCATGTCCGCCTGGAGACCAGGAACGTTATCTTACTTGGAAGTAGGGTTTCTGCGAATGTGATTAGTTAAGACATGGTTGTACTGGAGGAGGGTGGGCCCCAGGTCCAATGACTAGCATCCTCGTAAGAAGAAGAGATGAGGACACAGAGGCACACGAAGACAGAGGCCACATGACTGTGGAGGCAGAACTTGGACTGATGTGGCCACAAGCCCAGGGACACCTGGAGCCCCCAGAAGCCACAAGAGGCACAAAGGACCCTCCGCTGGGGCCATCAGAGGGGGTGCAGCCCTGTGACACCTTGGTCGCAGACATCCAGCCTCTGGAACCGGGAGAGGATAATTGTCTGTTGTTTAAGGCTCTTAAGTTTGTGGCCCTTTGTCACATCAGCCCCCAGGTGTAAAATGGGGACCACAGCAGTGTCTGTGCTGCAGATGTGACTGTTCTGAGGGTGACCTTGGGTGGTATTCACTGAAAAACAGACACACCAGTGCTGATGACCTGAATGGAGGCTGGTGACCTCAGCGCATGCTGGTCAGTGGCTTCTACTGGTCACGTGCCTCGGCTGGTCACATGGCCTGACCCCACTTTCTTCAGCCTGGGGCAGAAACGTGGGGACCAAATAAGAGAAGGGTGGGATCCCCAATCACTGTGGGAGCCACAGACCAATGACCATGCCCCACACAGTGGTGTCAGGGACGATGCCGGCTGAGGAAAGAGCCCCACACAAGACCCACCTTCTTGGTTGCTGTCTCTGTCCACTTGGGCCGCCACAACAGAATGCCACGGGCTGGGGGCTGAAATGACAGACATTTCTTCCTCACAGTTCTGGAGGCTGGAAGTCCAAGTTCAAGATTCTGGACTCTCTTCCTTGCTTGGAGACAGCCGTCTTCCTGCTGCATCTGCACATGACGGAGAGGGAGCGCTCTGGTGTCTCTTCCTTTTCCTATAAAGACACTAATCCTATGGGATCAGGGTCCACCCTTATGACCTCCTTGAGCCTGAGTCACCTCCTCACAGGCCTCATCTCTAAGACAGTCACGCCGGGGGATGGGCTTCAACATGTGGGCTTGGGGGGCAGGAATCAGCTCTTGGCAGCCCCTCTACTTCTCACTCTAGCCCACCCCAACACTGGCCCCCAAAGACCCTGTGTCAAACCCACACCTGACCTTGTCCTTGCCCTCCTTCCAAGGCTTTCCCCAATTCTGTCAGCATCGGGACAGTTGCTGGTGTGGCCTCAGCGCCTTACAGACGGTCTGCAGGGACAAGCCAAGGATTCCTCCGCTCTGTCCCCACAACCGCTCCTCCCTGGAAGGTGACGTCATCTCCCCTCCCCTCGCATCTGGACCAGCCTTGTGACTTGCTTTGACCAATGCACAGGGGTGGGAGGGACTCCATCCCTGCAGGGCCTCGTAGTTCCCATGCCCTCCTCCTGGAGCAGCCCCTTTCAGGGTGCTCTGGTCTCCCAGACCACTAGGACCAGAAGACTTTCAGGGTCCTGGCAAAACAAAGCTGTATGGAGAGAGGGGCCCTGGAGAGGAGAGAGCATGGAGAGATGGGCAGGCAGCCCACACTCTCCCAAGCCAGGCACCAGGCTGAGTGGGACCACCTTAGAATGGCTGGATTCACCAGCCAATGCCACATGGAGCAGAGATGAACTGCCCAGTTCCACCCAAACTGCAGAATCTGGAGCAATTAAATTATTGTTGCTGGGTCTTGGGGTGATTTGTTACACAGCAACGTCTAACTGATGCAAGTCCCTACTCATCTTTGGGGTTTTGACCAGAGAGATGGGGAAGGGTAATGCAAGCTAAGAAATAGCTACTGCCCTTGGTGCCTTAAAGAGAAACTTTCGGAAAGGGCAGAGGTGAGTGGGAGGTGAAGGCACAAGTTCTGGAAGTTTCGTTCAACTTCCATCCCTGCTCTGGACCTCGGTTTCCCACATTTGCAAAGTAAGTGGCTTGGATAGGTCTGCTGACTTTCCAAGGTATTATTTTGCCCTTTTAGTGATCCTGGGGGAGCTTGGGCCAGCCAGAATCCACGGCACCTTGTTCTGAAAATAACTCCCAGGTTCCTTTCCAGATCCCTAGTTCCCTTGGAGATGATCCTCTTGGACCATGGCTCTAATGCCTGCCTTCCCGTTATCAAGAGGCAGGCATGTGGCCAAAGGCTTCTCTTCCCTGACATCCCAACAGGAAGCAGAGCTCTGAGATCCTCCTCCTGAGCCGTCCCCGGCCGAGGACTTTGTGCAGCTGACAGGAGCAGAGCCAGCCACCCTCGTCCTAAGTCCAAGTCCGGCTTCTGGAATCCCAGCTTCCCCACTCACCAGTTGCACGACCTCCAGCAAGCTGCTTGCTGGTTCTGTGCCTCAGTTTCCCCATCTGTACAATAGGCTAACGAGAGCTGGTGAGATGATCTGATAACATGGTGCCTGGCAGACCACGAGAGCTCACAAAACCTTTGCCCAGGTAGCTGTTGCTGACATTACTACCATCAGCCTCCTGGGGCTGAGCCATTTACTGTCTCTTTCCAGACTCAATGTTTGGGCCTCCTCTCACCTTCTAGGTCATCCCCACCCTGCTACAGCTGGCAGCCAAGCTCCCTGGGCTGTCATGGCCCACACACAACTTTGAGTCACTGCACAGAGATGCCCAATGGAAACAAATGGGCCAGCATGGCCACCTGGCTGGAGCAGGACAGGGTGGCCACATGGCCCGTGGTTGCCCCTCACCTTCTAGGACTCCAGAGGGCCCCAGGGCTCAGGCCCCAGCAGGCGGTGCAGGACTCCCCGGGGGGCATGCACAAGCCCTTCCCCTAGGGAACCCAAGACCAGAGCATCTTACTCGGCAGGAAGACTAGTCAAAGGAACACTGCTGGGCAGGGAACAGGAACAACCCCCACGGAGCACTTGCTGTGGGCCAGCCCTGTGCCTGAGGATCCTGCCGGTCACTGAGGGGCCCCAAACATTAACAACAACAGAAGTCACGGCCCGTGACCACCCTCCTCCTTCACGTGTATTATTAACTCAGTCCAAG
Source organism: Vicugna pacos (assembly GCF_048564905.1). NCBI lineage: Eukaryota > Metazoa > Chordata > Mammalia > Artiodactyla > Camelidae > Vicugna > Vicugna pacos. The sequence continues at coordinate 3,164,164 of NC_132990.1, forward strand.
CCAGGCAAGAGGGACGCTTAGTGTCCCATTTCGCAGATGAGCAAACTGAGGCACTGAGCGTGTCCATGATGGGGCCAGCACTGGATGCAGTCAGCTGGGGTCCAGGTTCTGATGCCCAAGGTCCACACCAGGACTCCCAAAGGAAAGGAGCTTTTGGGAGTCACTCGACCAGAGTGGAAGCCGGGAGCTGCCGTGCTGGCCCCTCACCCCGTCCCGCCCCCGCCAGCCACGCTCCCACCTCTGGCTACCGTGGGGTGTGATGGGCACCGCTAGAATCTGGATGGGGTGGGGACCCCCAGTGTCCAATCCTCCTGGCCTAATTGGAGGAGTCAGGGAAAGCCACGGCAGAGCCCGGCGCCATGGATGCCGCCCGCCGGAGTCCTCGCGGCCGCAGAACCTGCAGTCATGCAAATGATTAATGTCAGCTCCGTGGAGGGCTGGGGTCCACAGGAAATTGGAGTCGATGAATTTAAGAGAGAAACGCCTTGTTTAAACAGAACTACTTTAGAAAATAAATACTGCCGAAGTTGATGGTAAATACAGATATTTGTGCCGGACGGAGGTGGAAATATGAATTTAATAAAGCTAGCGGCACGTGGCCCCGCTCTGTGGGCCCCTGAGTCAGTGTCCCAGCAGCCCGGGCTGCTCAGAACAGGGCTGGGAGGGCTGGCTTCTTGTCTCATGCTGTGACCTTGTCAATTTACATCCCCGCCCAAGCCTGATCCTCAGAGTGGTCTGCAAACTCTCCTGCAGGCGAGTGTACAGCTGACAACCCACCATGTCCCTGTCCACAGCCTTCACGCTGCCACCACTCAAGGCCATCCAGACTCTGAGGCTTTGCTTGCGTCGCCCCTCCCGCTAGGATGCCCCTCCTAGTGAAGTCCTCCGGTCTGTGACTAGCACATCCCTTCCTCCAGGAAGCCCTCTGTGACATTGCTGATGAGGCCAACATCCTGAATGCTATGACCACAACCACATGCTGTGGGCCCACAGTATCTCAGACCTGCCCTGGGTGCGGCAGGCCTTCATGAGGGCTTTCCTACCCCCGCTTGACAGGGTGAGACTGGGTCTCCAGCAAATGAAGCAACATGCCCAGAAGTAAGAGGCCGAGTGGAGAGGAAGTGGGACCCACTAGGTGTGCCATTTCTGGAGAGGGTCTAGGGCAGGGTAACCCCTATCCAGCTCTACAGAGTCCCTGTATGCCCAGCATTGGTGTAGGGGAGCAATGGGACGGGAGACCGCCACGGGAGGCAAGGGAGGGTGCCCGTAGCTCCCACGCTCGCACATCTGCTCACATCGTACCTCCTGCCCCTTACCCATCCTGTGACACTTACTGAGCACTTTTTGTATACAAAGGTGAGAGACTCAGACAGAATCAGACCAGTCCCCACCCTGGTTGGGAGCCCAGACACGGCTGGTGGAATGTGCCAGAGAAGATGTGTCCGCAAGTTGTGAGCCAGGTCAGGGGAGTGGGGCAGCCAGCTTGCCCTTGGGTGGCTGGGAATCCCAGTGCTGCAGGGACCATCCACATCCTCTCCTAGCATCCTCAGGATGGTTGATGTCCATAAAGACAGGGTCAGAGGGTGCCAAGCACCCAGGGCACCCCCTATGCACATGCACACACACACACACACAACCCTTGGAGGCCATTGCAAGGCCACCACAGAGGCCAGCCAACACTGTAAGACACAGCCTCCCTCTGCCTCCTTCCTGTCAGAGCCTCAGCCTCACAGGAAGCATCCAGAAGCCCCTGGCAGACATACTAGCCACTCTGGGTCTGGCCCAGTGGGCGGAGCGCTTGCTCACAGCACTCCTCAGAGTCAGGTGCTGTCACTACCTCCACTTTTCAGGTGGAGAAAGCAAGGCACAGAAAGGGTGAGACCTCCCAGAGGCCACACAGTATATGGCAGCCCTGGGATGCGCCCAAACTGGTCGGCTGGGGTCTTCAGGGCAAGACTGCCTGGAAGCCGGACCCCCATGCCTCTCCCACCAGCCTCACAAGGCTGGGCACCCAGAATGGGCTCCACTGCTGGAGCTGAGCCGAGGCCAGTGGTCCACCCCATGCACCCGTTTCTCAAATGAGAAGACTGAGTCTCCAGAGATATTGGCCTTGAGGACCACCCTGCCCGGAGCATCACAAGGCTTCCTGAGGGAGGACGTGTCCCCCCCCTACCCCCACCCCCACCCCACCGGCCTGAGGACAGCGGCACCCCAGCGGTGGAGACATGTCTCAGGAACAACAGCTCCGCTGTGCCAACACGTGCAGGATGACGGTGAGTTACACGGGCTCCTAATCCCCTACCGGGCGCCCTGACTCATGGGCCTGGCACCCCTGCCCGCGCCCGCAGGTGGACGGGCATTCACCGCGACGGCCGCGCCACTGTTATTTTTTCATAAGCCTGCCTTGAAATTTGTCAAACCACGTATTGTTCTCCCACACGCCCGTCGGCGAGGCCCGCGCCAGATGGGCTGGCTCCCCACGTGTGCTCCAGGCAGCGCAGTTCCACATCGACTTCAGTTTTATGTCAAACCTTTAAAAGGGGGAAATAAAAAAGAAGACAGAGGAGAGATTTTTTTTAAAAGAAGAAAGAAACGAGCCGGAGTCAGAGCAGGCAGGACTGTGATTGCGCGCAAATCCTGGCTCGCTGGTGCCGGGTTTTATATGGAAACTCGGGGCCCCCGGTAAATAGAACTTCCCGGCTGTCAGGTCCTTCATTAGCGAGGTGTGCATAATTTATGTATTTAAGAGCTGCCTTCAGCCAAGCTATCACATGGGGAGCATGCTTCATAGGTGTTAGTGTTTATACGGACAGTAAATAAATGTCACACACACACAAAATCCACCCTCAGGCCAGTGCTGACGCGGCCCCATCCATCATTCGCCCAGCTGGAGGTTTCGCGGGGCTGCCAAGGCCCGAGGGCTGCCTGGCCTGGCAAAGGAGCTGGCAGGGCCGGAAAAGGCTGTGTGAAGGCGGGAGGCCTAGGGGCTCTCACACCTGTCCAGGGGCCGCAGGAGCCTCCGGCGGGAGTGGGGCCGGCCCATTAGGAGGCCCCCTCATCAGCCTGTCCCCCGGGGATCACCCACACCAGGCCAAGCCAGGCCGTCCTGGCTCTGAGGGTTCCCCGGGGTACGGTTGGAAGGACCTGGCCCATCTCTGCTCAGCCAAGGCTGCCGAGCCTGGAGCCACCTCAGAGGCCAGCACGGGCCGGTAGCTAATAATAGCGCGGCGAGCGGGGGCCAGGCCAGTGGTGTTTCCATCCATTAGTTCACTGGCTCCTCACCCTGCCTACCTGGTAGGTCCTGTTTTTTAACGTTTGGAGCTATTTTTAATAAAAAAAAATTTTTTAAATCATTTTTGCAATTCTTTTTCATGGTCCACAATTAAAATGTACACGTGGGCAGGCTGTCAAGGGTGAGTCCCCGACTGTGTCTCCTCTCACACATTCTCTGTCCCAGAGACAGTGTTCCCGCTGTTCTGGGGGCCATTGGAGGAGAGCACGTGTGTAAAGGGCCCCTTCCCTTTCTCTGGCAAAGCGGTGACCTACCCCACACAGCCCTGTCCCTTGCTTTCTCTCTGAAAGCCACACGTAGGGCTAAGAGCTCAGCCTTCAGCAGACACAGAATTCCTGAGTGGGCAGGGTGGGTACCCCACCAAGTGGGTGCCCCCACTCCCCTAATGGCCAAAACCCAGCCAGGGCTGTAGCTATAACACCAACATCCATGCTGGGGGGCTGTTAGGGGCTGAATTGTGCACCCCCAAAATTCATATACTGAAGGACCTCAGAATGTGGTTTTATTTGGAACTAGAGATATTGCAGAGGTAATTAGTTAAGATGCAGTCATGCAGAAGTATGGCTGGTGTCCTTATAAAAAGGGAAAGACTGAACACAGACACACAGGGAGAACTCCACGTGAATACAAAGGCAGAGATTGGGGTGACGCCCCCTGCAAGCCGGGGATGGCCGAAGATTGCCAGCAAAGCATGAAGGGTAGGGGAGACCCCCGGTCCAGATTCTCCCTCACTGCCGAGGAAGGAACCAACCATGCAACACCTGGATCTCAGACTTCTGATCTCCAGAACAGTGGGAGAACACACTTCTGTTGTTTAGGTCCCTGAGGAGGCTCATACAGGGCCACTGAGGGTTTAGAGCTCGCCTACCACGCCCCAGATAGCCCAGGCGGGTGGTGGGGGGTGATTAAGGGCAAAGACTTTGGGACAGGACAGGCCTCACCTCCCTGGCTCGAGCTTTGGTGAGTCACCTACCCACTCTGGACTCAGTCTTTCCATCTATACAATGGGACCACACGGAACTTGTCTCAGGGCTGCTTCAACTACGGAAGGCTGCAGTCCACATGAAGTAATGCAGCTCTGCGCCTGGCACACAGGCTGCCTTGGTGGAAGTTGATAATGCAGTTCTTTGGAGACAGCTCAAGCGTAGAGCCATAATTAAACCTATCACCAGGAGCCACTCTCTGCTGTGTGGCTTGGGGGCACCACCCAGAGGTGTCACATGTAGTCAGGTGGACTAGAGGCTGCTGGAAGGAGCGAGAGTGGATCAGGGTGACCCCTACGTCAGAGACAAGTCCAGCCTCCTTGTTCTGTGGGTGGGAAAGCTGAGCCAGAGAAGGTGAGATTTGGTTCAAGACCTCTAGCAAGTCGGTGGCCAAGGTGGGGCTGGACCTCAGGGGTCCCACCTCCAGCATCACCCTCCACAAGGGACATGCGCACTGGGGCGGCCCGCCATGGGTGTGGCTCTGCGTGTCCCTTCTTAGATCATCCCTAGGCAGAGCCACTCAGGACCTGAGGCCTGGCCCTCACCCTGTGTGGGTCACAGCTGGGGCACAGGAGCTCATACGACCAAGCAGGGGTTTACCCCACGTGCCTGTGGCCTGGCGGCCATGTGGCTGCCGCCTCATCCCCTGGACCAGCAGGCATGTGCCTGGCCAGCGGGGCACGTTCATCCTGCAATGATGTCACCATACGAGGGAACATGCACTTTCAGGGCTTATGCCCCAAACAGGCCCACCTGCCCAGCACCTCGGCTCAATTCCACGGGCCCAAGTACCCCCCTCTTTCTAGGAGGAATTGCAAAGCAGGGTAAAGCGTTGAGACTAAGAAAGGGGTCAACCACAGCCCTCCCTCACAGGGCCCGTGCGGAACACCGTGGACGGCGGGCGGAGGCGGTGAAGGCAACACACTGAGATCATGTGTTAGAGAAACGTAAGCAGCACGCAAGCATCACTGTGCGCTACAGTCTCTTTGGACACGCACAGTGCAAACAACAAGGGCGGGCCCGCTGCAAGAATGATGTTACATGCATAAGATCCTGCAGCCTGCAGCCTGTGACGCCCACAGGGCTGGAGTTTGGGAAAAACTGACCTAATCCAGGCCCATCTCCTGCTCAGAGAATGTTCACATTTTTAATAGGGACTTCCAAAGAAGAAACCAAAAGCATGGGGACATTTCAGACCCTAAAACAGTGATGGTGGTGGTTGGGGGGAAACACCTCAAATCTCCAGGGACAAAGGCAGCTTTGGAGAACACAGATAGGGCCAAGCCTTGGCTAATGTCAGGATTAGGGGCAGAACCACCCCAGTGTGAAGGACCAGAGCCCCGCTCTCAGCAACCACGGAGTTTATTCCATAGGGTATCAAGGGCGCCTGCGAAAATGATCTAACGCTCTTAGTTGACTACAAACTGAAATGCGGAATTGATAGCTAAACAAAGACACAGTCAGGCTACACAAAAAGAATAGTACCATCTCACAAGCTGAGAGGGGTTGTCACCTACATGACAGCTAGAGGGACCCCCTGTCCCCATCTGAAGAAAGGATCTCCATTTCTTGCTCTACGTTACGCAAAGGACTTTCACCATGGTGGGGCACTGGGGGCAGCCAATAAACTAGTGCCAGCTCCCACACCAGGGAGATTGGACCAGATCTGTGAGGAAACGGTCGCTTCAGGACTGGAGGGCAGGGCTGGGTCACCCACCTGCAGGCGAGCTGCTGCAGGTCCTCGCCACCACTTCCGGCCGGCAGACCAGATCTGTGCTCACTCAGTATGGAGACTCTGAGGGTGGCCCACACCCGCTGGGTGCTGCAGGGCCCCCCACCCAGGCCCCGCCCACCACCGGCCCAGCTCCCTCTCTCTGCACATCCAGAGCCTCCATGCTGCTCTCCTGGTCTCCTCTACACCCACCCCCTCCTTCATCCTCCATCCTAGCCCACGGTGTTCCCCATCAAGACCCCCCATGGCTCACCATGGCTCTCGTTGCCCAGCTCAGTGGCTGTAGACAAGGCACTCTACCCCTCTAAGCCTCAGTTGTCTCTTTTGCAGAATGGGTGACAGCGTGCATCTCTCTGGAAAGGCTCGGCCCATCAGCCTTGCATGCCTCCTGCCAGGGGATGGGGACATAAAGCAAAGATGCAGGGACACACAAGGCTATTCCCACCAGGATGGTGGTTACTGCAGAATCTCCCGGCCACTGCCTTACAACACAACCACGGGGCTGGCACTCTGCAGTTTGCCGGGGATTTTCCTGTCTGTGGTTTCACTGGCCACTCTGCAGGGCGCACAGGACAGAGAACACGATCCCCACAGATCGGTGCTCTGGTGTTCTGTCCTCCTTTTCTGGGACTAACTCCCAGTTTCCCTTAGGGTCGGGCCCCCTGCTCAGTTCATATGGCTCTGGCAGGTCAGACCCCATGCTGGTACAGAGGTGCACATGTACTCCCATCCACCCAAGTGTCTTGCTGGCTTGTGTCTGGGAACGTTGGCTGGAGCCCAGTAGGAAAAGTGCTGCCCCTCTGACCACTGTGGGACTCGAAGCTTCCCTGGGTGCCCGCACTAAGTCCGGTTCCACAGCCGGGAGACCCTGAGAAGGAAGCCAGCAGAGGACGTGGTGGAGCTGCTGGAGCCAGCTGCACCTGCAGGCAGACCTCCTGGACTGGTCAGCTACCCGCTCCGCCTTCTGATGCTGATACTGGCGAGGAAGTGAGACCTCTGCTGGGCAAACGTGAGCAGACTTTAATCTCAGAGCCCGTGGCCTCCTCCACGTGACAGCCCTCCTGCTGTAGGCTCTGAAGTGCACTTGTGTGTGCCAGAGGGTGTGCGAGAGTGAGTCTGTGTGAGAGAGAGAGAATAGGTGTGTATATGTGTGTAAGTATGTGCAAGTGTACGTGAGCGTATGCATGTTAGAATTGTGTGCTAGTGTGTGAGTTCGTGTGTGTGTGAAAGTGCACGCATGTGTATATGAGAGGCACGTGTGAGTGTGCACTGTAATTGCCCAGAGAGCAATGTAATACAGTGCCCAGAGTGCACTGTAATCTCCCCAGGGAGAGGAAACCTCAAGAGAAACCCCCTGAGGGCAGAGGCAGAAGCCAGTGCAGGTGTCCAGTGGGGAGGTTTGGCTTCCAGCCGCTGCCCCAGCACGACAGGGCTGGGCCTCTGAGTGCGCTGGGATGGGAGCCGGGGAACGCTTTGTGTGGATGGGTGACGCTGGGAGATGCTCTGGGCTGTGCCACAAAGCACCAGAAGCCTCTGCTCTCTGGGCTGCCGACCCTGAGCCCAGGCTGGGCCCCCAGAAAGTAGGCAGGCAGCCAAGGATGTCTGCCCAGCTCCACGGAAAGGACTGCTAAGGGCGGCACAGCCCTGGAGCCAGAACACCGCACACTTTCCGACCTTAACCTCCTGGTTTGTCAGAGGAGCCGATGGCTTTCACCCTCCAGGAAACGGAGGCCCCAGAGGGCTGGATTCTGGGAACAGTGTTCACACAACAGTTCCTGGGACCTGGGTCCTTAGCAGGGAGGATTCCACAGCCGTGGACCCATGATGACATCTGGTGATGTCTCGGTCACCCTCCTCCCCTGTGACAGGTGGCACAGAGCGACCTACACCACCGGCACCAGGGCCCGGGCTTCTTGTCGCCACTCCACCCTCACCTTCCAGAAGCCTCTGCGTGGACCTCGTCTCACCTCCCATGCACAGCCCTGGCCCCAACCCCTGCCCCACCGAGCTAACTGCTCCCTGGCCTCACCTCCCCCTGAACTTTCAAAAGTCCAGATCAGTTCTGTGCCCTGGTGGACACCCTCACCTACAGCACTTGGCTCCAAATTCCTTTTCCCCAGCAGGCCGTCAGGAAAGGAATTTGGAGACCCCGTGTGTAGGCTTACTTAGGTAGAAATTGTTTGCCCACCCTGCTCCCGCCATTTTCAAGCAGCAAGTTATTGTCACTCTGGGTGAGTTATTGTCACTCTGTGCCTTGGTTTCCCCTCGGTATGGAGGAGGCTCGTGCGCACACCTGCCCCTGGGGCTGCTCTGACGGTGCTGACCCAGCAGGGGGTGCTGTCTCAAGTGTGCCTGGCCTCGGGGGACCCTCCCACCTTGCAGCATCACCGCAAACCCCTCGGGAAGCTTGCACCGTGGCCCTGGGCTGGGTCATCCGCAAAGCAGAGGAACATAGCCCCTCATCCTTCAAGATGTGGAAATCTCACCCCCTGGACCTGTGTGACGGTGACGCAGACACAGAACCCCAGCCTCCCTTGGGAGACATGCTTCCTTTCTTTCTCCCATCTTTAGGTTAGAAGGTGCCGTGGTTCTGTTCATGCCCAGCCACTGTTGGCTCTGGGCTGTACTCACCCACCCTGGGGAGACCCCCAACAACCAGACAGGCTGGGCTCAGTTTCCTTGCCACCTCCCACTTCCCCCTCCCCTCCCCAGACCCACCCAGTCCCCCCCCCAGCTCTCTGCCCACACCTCCCTCCTGGCCAGTTTCCCCCGCCACGTGAGAGGTCATCCTCTCTGCTCTGAGCTACCTAGTCCTTTGGCATATGGCACCATCCCTCTGGTCTGTCTCTCCCCAGCCCCTCAGTCCATCTGGCAACATCACGACTGGGGTAGGGGGTGTTGCTGGCCTCTGGTGGGCAGAGGCAACCCCACAGGGCCCCAGGTAACCCCACAGCAGAGGATGGTCCGGCCCCGGAAACCAGAGCCCGAGTGGGGTCTGCTGAGTGGAGCGGCGGGCTGGAGCCCTCACAGTCCACAGTCCTCCCCACATTGCTTTTCTTTCCCCCAATCCTGTTGTCAGAAGACAGCCAAGGAAAACACACAGCAGTCCCCACTGACCGGAGCACGCAGCCTGGAAGAATTAGGTTTCATGGTAATTAGGCCCATCCGGTGCATGTGGTGGCGAGGAATGGCCCCTGCCCGGACACGACAGGGGACAAGGGACCAGTGATGAGGTGAGGGGTGTTGGGGGGACAGATATTGGTGGGGGGCACGGGCTGCTGAGGGTGGACACGGGGCCTTAGGAAGTGCCTCGGTCCATCTTTGTACATAAGGGACACAGACTAGAATCGGATGGACATCCTGGCTCCTGCTGGGCCCCTGGGCCCGTGGGGGATGGATGGATGTGGTCGAGCTGGGTGAAGACAGATGGTTGCCGCTCTGCCCTTACACGCAAGGTGCCCTCGAGGTCCTCATCCCCTGAGCCATCGCTGCACATGGTGGGTGCCAACAAGAGAACCACAGGGGCTTCTAACCCCCACCCAGCCCCCAGCAGCCCGCAGGGAGCAGAGCCAGGAGCGGGGGTTCCTCACACCCAGCCCCTGGGGGGAGGCCTCTCCTGGGCTCCGGGCAGCAAGCTCTCACCTGTCATCACCACCTACAGCCACTCTGCGCTACCACTGTCTTTCTAAACAGGAAGTCTGCCCATGTCCCTACACCGCAGGGTCACACACAGACCTCCAAGCCAGCCTCAGGCCCATCACCAGCCACATCTCCCACACTTGCAGCAGCCTCAAGAATTCCACTAACTAAGTGCCTGCACCTGACACGTGACCTCTGGTCAAACGCACATGAGGGATGGACGCCGGAGGTGGGGTGGGCAGCCATGGGCTTGGAGCGCCTGACACAGGTTCAAGTCCCTGGCCAGGAGAGGGAGAGGGAGGAGGAAGGAGGGGAGGAGGGGTGGAGCAGCAGTGACCATAGACAGCCAGCAAAGCCTAAAATATGACCCTTACAGAAAAGTTTGCAGAACTTTCACTTAGAGGATCTGCAGATCCGTCAACGCAGCCTTACTCAGTAGCATTCACAGTTTTCCACGGCGTCTGTGGCTGCCCTGGGAAGGAAGGTGGCCGTCCTGCAGCGCTTCCCGAACAGACACAGAGGCTACAAGTCCTCAAGTGTGTGAGTAATAGTAACGTAGTTGCTGTTGTTCTTAATACTTTACATACATCACTTAAGTGTACATTTATATCATTTATTTTTCAAAATGACCATGCTGACCCCTGGCCCACAAATTCTGCAGGCTGATAAGCCCCCAGGGTGGTGCCTGGAAAGAGGCAGGAGCTGGCCTGTGGCCCATGCCCCTCCCCCTCACTGTGCCAGGGAGTGCCGGGCCAAGGTCAGAGTCACCGGAATTGGGTCTGTGGCACCAGCCACATTTCGTCACTGAAGAAAATTCCATCATTCAAAAGTCCACAAACGATAAATGCTGGAGAGGGTGTGGAGAAAAGGGAACCCTCCTACACTGTCGGTAGGAATGCAATTTGGTGCAGCCACTGTGGAAAACAGTATGGAGATTCCTCAAAACACTAAACATAGACTTACCATGTGATCCAGCAATCCCACTTCTGGGCATATATCCAGAGGGAACCTTAATTCAAAAAGATACATGCACCCCAGTGTTCATAGCAGCACTATTTACAATAGGCAAGACAGGAAACAACTTAAATGTCCACTGACAGATGACTGGATAAAGAAGATGTGGTATATTTAGACAATGGAATACTACTCAGCCATAAAAAAGAATAAAGTAATGCCATTTGCAGCAACATGGATGGACCTAGAGATCATCATTCTAAGTGAAGTAAGCCAGAAAGAGAAAGAAAAATACCATATGATATCACTTATATGTGGAATCCAAAAAAAAGACAAATAAACTTATTTACAAAACAGAAACAGACTCACAAACATAGAAAACAAATTTATGGTTACCGGGGGGAAAGGGGTGGGGAGGGATAAATTTGGGGTTCGAGATTTGCAGATACTGACTAATATATATATAATAGATAAACAAGTTCATGCTGTATAGCACAGGGAACTATATTCAACATCTTGTTGTAATTTATGGTGAAAAAGAATATGAAAATGAATATATGTATATTCATGTAAGACTGAAGCATCGTGCTGTACACTAGAAATTGACACAACATTGTAAACTGACTATACTTCAATAAAAATATATACACACAAAAAATAAAGAAAAAGAAAAAGGAAGCTCTACTGGCCAGTGTTGCCCCAGCCTTCAGAAAGGCTATGTTTGAATGCTCTGGTCTTTTCTAAAGTGTTCCACACAGGATGAGATGCTTGTACGCCCATCCTGGGAATGCCAACAGGGGGGTACCCTGAAGCCGGGAGGGTGACGGCAGAAAGAGTGAAGTGAGGCCCCCATACGGAAGAGAGATCTCGGAGCAGAGCTCAGCTTGGAAATCCAGGAGCTTCCACTCATGAGGATGTCCAGTGATTGCAAACTTTACAGGACCGGGGTCTGATTGCCAGGCACTTGTCATGATGCTCAGTAAAGACTGATTGGAGAACTTTGTGTTTGTAGAAAGGAAGGTGTAAAGGCTTTACACATTCAGCCCAAGGCATAGCCTGGTCTGCTCCACCCCCCTGAAGTCTTTGGAATATAGGAAGAGACACGAGCTTCCACGGGCCAGAGCTGCCCCTTCCTCACTGCATCCCCATCCCAGCTCACATCCTGCCTCCAGCAATGGCCCGGCAAGTATCTGTTGAGTGGAACTCACATAAATGAGCAGCAACCTCAGGACTCCAAAAAAATTATTTTGTCAGCAAATCTCGGCTGCTACAGCTGACAACCATCTTCTGATGGGATCACAATGGTGTCTCCCCGTGCAAGACTGTGCTGGGCTGTGCCCGGTGACCTTGCGTGAGCACTGTGAATTCCTCAGGGGATCTTTCTGATCACTCCTCCATTCCAACCTGGTGAACCCCACGGGGAAGGCTGGCTTGTCATGCAGGAAAGGTGGCAAGGAGGGACAGAACAGAATGGACCCTGGGATGCTCTCCCGGCAGTGACGCCCCACCTGGGGCTCACATTTGAACCTGATGCCCCCGTGGTGAGCAGTGAGGTTTGGTGGCTGTAGTGAAACTTGTCAGCAGCCCCTCCCTTCCCCTATCCTTCTCCAAACACATCCTCTGACTTTCCTTGGGGACCTCACCCTCTATCCTTGTGGTCTGAGGGGCTAGCCAGACCCTGGGATGCAAGATGAGGATGTAGCCTAGGCCCCTCCCTCCATGGTGATTGTTACATGAACCAGCACAGGACTCCGAGAGAGGCGATGTCACCTTTACTGAAACAGACAATCTCCTCTATGCAGTGGTCAACAGGCTGGGAGCTCTGCCTGGAGCCCGCCACCAGCTTGCCCCGCCACCACGGGGGGCCAGAGTGAAGGGCTGGGGGAGACGCCTTGCTAAAGGCATTTGTTCCCGTCCCTTGATCCCCTTAGCCCCTGGGCTTCTCAGTGATGTAAGCTGGCAAATCCCTTTCTGTGTTCCTACGCTTGAGGGTTGGTTTCTGTCACTCGCGACCAGCAGTGTCTGGGCCAGCGTGGAAGGTTGCTTCATTTCAGCTTCCCCATCTGTAAAGCAGAGGCTGCCCCATCTTCTCCAAGGCTCACTATGAGGGGAACACCGTCACCTACGAGCTTCAGTGGGAGAGTGACCCCGGGGAACGGTGTGCCCAGGAATTCCAAGGAGAGGACCTTGGGACAAGAGCGGGAACCAGGCATATCCAGCTGAGGCGCAGGGAAGGCTCCAGGGAGGGTCTAGGATATCAGCTCCCTCCCAGGCATGCCATCCTCTGAGCTCATGTTAGTAAGAGCAGTGAGGACCACAGCCCCTCCTACCCTCCGCAAAGCATGCCCCCAACCTCAGCCCTGTCCCCAGGCCTGTCACACTGCTGGCCCTGGCTCCGCGGGGTGACCACCTGCTTCTCCCAAAGGCCCAGATCCAGGGTCTCCTCTGGCATCTTGACACCCCTTGAAATCGGGGTCCCCCGCCGGAGGAGCTGATCCATCGCAGCCCTGCCATGAGTCCCCTCCGGCTCTGTCCTCGCCCCGGGGAGGGCCCGGCCCCAAGCCCAGCCCCTGACGGCAGGGGGCGGGCACTGATGAGCCAGGATCTGGTTCATCTGACCGTCATCTGAGACCCGCAGCCAGCTCCTCCGATGAAGGCCAAGCCACAGAGGTATTTCTTTCATTAAAACTCGACCAGAGGAAGGAGCGAACACACACCGGAAAAGAGGCGGCCCGGGAAGCGCCGCCCACCGCGCAGGGCGCTCCTCCCGCCCGGCTCCGGCCCTGCTCCGGCCGCTCCATCTTGGTCAGACATTCAATACTTCCTCTTGGAGAACACATAGATTTGTTTGACTTTGAATATTGAATTTGGAGGCTGTTCAGCAATTTCAAATTTCAGGAGTGGGGTGATGGGGAGACGTTGTAAATTAAAAAATTCTTTCCTCTTCGGTTTCTACCCAGGATTGTATATTTTTTGATGGCAAAATTAGGGATTAACTATAAACATCTGTTTGTTCGATACTGACATGGTTGTGAGAACAATGACCAAACCATTGGTGTGGGGGGAGGTTTGGGTGCTGTAAGCCCACGGTGGAAAGCTCTGGGCTTCCTACCAGGATTCTGGAAGGGTGAGAAAAAGAGGTGTGGAGTGGGGACAGTGGGGAGGAGGGAGAGGCTCGAGAGAAGGCAGCAGGGCACCCCTCTGTCCCCAGGGCACCTGCGCAAACCTCAACCATCACTCATCCTCACCCCTCCACCCTGCTCTTTCTGCTCACTCCTCATTGTCAAAACCTCATTTCCTCATCAGCCTCCGCAGATCCTTCCTATGCGCTTTCTGTGCATCAGGCACTGTGCTGGGCTCCGAGGCCACAAGAGGACTCATTTTACCTTAATCATCGTTTTAAAAGCCCCATCTCCAACTGCAGTAACATTCTGAGGTCAGAGCCTCAATATATGATTTTTCAGGGGACGCAATTCAAGCAATGTTGGTAGAGTGACAGGAAAAGGGTAGACATGGGACATGGGAGTGTAGGGTGAACTGGAGACAGCTGGCGAGGACAGCTCTTTTGAGAAGTTTAGTTGTAAATGGGGGTTCTGGCTATCCATTGCTGGGGAGCGAATCATGCCAACACTTAGTAGCTTAAAATAATTAATTTTTCTCACGACTCTGTGAGTTGATTAGATACTTCTGTCTCACTTGAGTTTGACTGGGTCCTGGGACAACGGGGAGGTCTAGGATGGCCTCATCTACAGAGCAGGCTGTCAGTTTTCACCATCGGCTAGGAGCTCCCGGCGGTTGCCACCCAGAGCGTGTGGGTTCTCACCCAGGTGTCCTCTCCACATGACTGCCTCGACTTCCTCACAGCATGGCACTGGGTGTAAAGAGCCAGCACTCCAAAAAAGACAAGCTCTGTGGGACAAGTGTGCGTGTATCGAGACTCTGCCTGCAACATGCTTGCTAATGGCCCATGGCCCATGTGGCCAAACCCAGAGTGGTGTGGGAGGGTGAGAGACCCAGGAGGCCCAGCTCCTGTCCAGCAGGCTGAACATAATACAGTGTGCTTCGTGTTTATATGCCCACTTCATGGAGGTCTCAGTGCCCTGCGTCTGAGCTGGGTGCAGGGCAAAGCCAAGAGGCCTCTGGCTGTGTTGACCTCAAAGTCCCCAGCCATTGCACTCACTGCATCCCAAGGACAGATGTCCCCTCAAATCCATACATTCAAGTCCAGACGTAGGACCATTCTGATATCAGAATGTGACCTTATTCGGAAATAGGGTCATTATAGATGTCGTGAGTTAAGATGAGGTCACAGTGGACTAGGATGGGCCCCCAATCCAACGTGATTGGTGTCCTGATTAAAAGGGCAAGTTTGGACACACACACACACACACACACACACACCATGTGCAGATGAAGACAGAGATCAGGATGGTGCTTCTAACAAGCTGAGGGGCACCAGCAAACCACGAGAAGCCTGGGGGAAAGGCCTGGAACAGATTCTACCTGCAGCCCTCAGGAGAAACCCGCCCTGCTGACACCTTGATCTTGGACTTCCGGCCTCCAGGACTGAGAGACCATACATTTCTGTTGTTCAGGCCACCCAGTCAGGGTGCTTTGTTTCGGCCACCCCAGGAAGCCGATACCCTGGGGGATGCAGTCAGGGAGGCTGACAGGAGTGGGGCGCAGAGCTCAGGGAGGGGCCTGGCTCATGCGGGAGGAGACTCCAGTCCCCACCCTAAGGAGACGCAATGGGCTCAGGCATAAATATGTATATATTTATAAGCAACAGGTACCAGGGAGGAAGATGAGCTTGCTTTTCCTACTTTGGCAGAAAGCCAGGGTTTTCACTGAGAGGATGAAGGAGAGACAGACTGGCCCCTGAGTACCAGTGCATCAATTAGCTCTTGTGACAGAAGAAATCCCCCAAAACTTAGTGGCATAAAGCCACAACCACTGCTTATGGCTCACAAGTCTACAGAGGAGCCAGGCGCCTTCACGATGGTAACTTCCGAACGCTGGTGCGGTGGCCACCAGCACCATGGCATTTGGACGCAGGCTGGCTGGCCCCTGCCATCTCTGCTTGTCCTCACAGCCAAGGCAGGAGCCAGGACAGAGCTGACCTGGCAAAGACTCCAGGCCGAGCTCAGAACTGGCATGGCTTTTTAATGCCACCACATTCTACTGGACCCAAGAGGAAGGGGACTAGATTCCAGAAGGGCTTGGGTACAGGGATAGAAGGGGTGTAATCAGCATCACACGTGGGGAAGGCAAAATCATCGCCACAGAGGATGGGGGACAGGACTGGCTGGGACCCCCGGGAGAATTTCTAAGCGGTGCCCATCACCTGGCTGAGGTGGGAGACTCTGAGTTTGCTCTGGGGTAGTTCTGAACACTTGCTCACCTGAGTCAGCGTCTCTGACTTCAGGAAGAAAAGTTCGCAGGACACTCTGGTCTGTCCTATACTTACTGTCCCTTATCTGGGACAAGCCCACGACCTGGCACATAGGCAGAGAGCCATCAGAGCCAGGTTGGAGGCCTGGCTTCCCCACCCCGTTGCCAGGCAGGCAACTCACTTCTCTGCATCTCTATTTCCTCATCTGTGAAATGGAGAAACAAAAAAGACTAGAAACTAGAAAGACTAGAAAGTTCTCAAATCTCAAAGATCCAGAAACAACTCCCAGGTGGCAGGCCCTGAGCTCACATGAGGCCATCTGTGCACTGTCCGCTTTCTCAGAATATCATTCCCCAGTTCCGTTCAGTAGACTGAACATCGTATACGGTGTCCGGGCC
Organism: Vicugna pacos; assembly: GCF_048564905.1. Classification (NCBI taxonomy): domain Eukaryota; kingdom Metazoa; phylum Chordata; class Mammalia; order Artiodactyla; family Camelidae; genus Vicugna; species Vicugna pacos. Next base: position 3,180,554 of record NC_132990.1, read on the forward strand.
TCCCAACATCTGAAAACCTTGAAGCTGGAAACTATCCAGCACCAAGGTTTCCTATAAAGCACTCTGGACCTGAGATATCTTTCCAGTTGCTGGAGACATGGCGAAGTCATGAAGCGCCCAGCGGGTGCCTGGGACACGGCAGGAGCCTCCTGATGATACAGCGAAGGGACTGGAGGGGTTTCAGAGGGCTGGATAGTCAGCCTGGTCACCCACTCCCTGGCGTGTTTCTTAGTCCCTCAAGGCGCAGCGCCCGGTAGGAACTGACAATTGTCCCATGAATGAATGAATGAGTTCTCAGCTCCTTGGCTGCTCCTGTTTTCCTTGAGGGCAGGGGCTGTGCCCCTCTCACTTCTGTGATGCCATCAGAGTCTGGCTCTGAGCACGACTAATTCAAACCGCAGCAGATACAGAATGAATGAAAAGGAACCTCATCTTTGCAGCCCGAACATGAGCACCTCAAGGCCAAGTGGAGTCTTCTGAACTCATGGGACCTCACTCCGAGCTCAGGTAGACTGAACAGCGCACTGGGCTGTTAGATCTAAGGCTTATAGACTTGTTTTTATTTGTTTCCAGAAGCACCACAAGAATTTTAAAAGTCTAACCTCAATACTGTACAAAAAAGAAAAAAAAAACAGTCCAGGGGATTTTATTAATATGCTAGGGCTGTTGTAACAAAATACCATAGAAAGGGTATTTTTAAAACACCAGAAGTTTATTTCCTCCTAGTTCTGAAGGCTGCAAGTCTGAGATCAAAGTGTAAGCAGGCTGGTTTCCTCCTAAGACCTCTCTCCTTGCCTTGTAGTTGGCTGTCTTTCCTCTGTCCTCACATGCTCTTCCCTCTGTATCTGCATCCGAAACTCCTCTTCTATAAAGACACCAGTCACACTGGATTAGAGCCCACCCTATTGTAACTCAATTACCTCTCCAAAGACCCTGTCTCCCAATGCGGTCACATTCTGAGGTGCTGGGGGTGGGAACCAGACGTATTCTTGCCACATGATCCAGGAGTCATGCTCCCCGCTCCAAAGGAGCTGAACACTTAGGTCGCACAGAAGCTGCACGGAGGTGTTTACAGCAGCTTTATTCATAATCGCCAAAACTTGGAAACCACTAAGACATCCTTCAGTAGGTGAATGAATGAACAAACTGGATAATGGAATATTAACTCAGCACTAAAATGAAATAAGCTATCAAGCCAAGACATAAAGGAAAGTTAATTGCATATTGCTAAGTGAGAGAAGCCAGGCTGAGAAGCCTACATACTGTATGAGTCAAGCTATATGACATTCTGGAAAAGCCCAAACTTTGGACACATTAGAAAGATCAGTGGTTGCCAGGGGGAGGGGAGGGAAAGGGCTGAAGGAGAGAGATGCGGGATTTTCACAGACGGTACCATAATGACGGATATGTGTCCCTGTACATAAGTCAAAATCCATAGAATGTACAGCACCGAGAGGGAACCCTCATTTAAACCATGGACTTGAGTGATCGTGAGGGGATGTGGCCATGTTGGCTCACCAGTAGTAGTAACTGTCCCGCCCTGGCAGGGAGCGTTGATAATGGCAGATGAGGGAATGGGGGTATATGGGACATTCTTGTACCTTCTGCTCAATTTTGCTATGAAACTAAAACTACTCTAAAAATAGTCTCTTTAAAAATATTTATTTATCATTGCATTATTTATTTTATTTTGGTGGGGGGGTAGGTAATTAGGTTTATTTTTAGTGAAGGTGCTGGGGACTGAACCCAGGACCTCGTGCATGCTAAGCATGCACTCTACCACTTGAGCTATACCCTCCCGTTAAAAACTAAAGTGTTTTTTTAAAAAGATATTGGAGAAAAGAAATTGCAATTTAAAAAAAATGAAAAGATCTAGTAACCAACCAAACTGAAAAAAAAAAAACAGATTTAAAGAGAAACATGAGGTGAACCGTCGTGGATCGGTTCTGCAGCTAAGAAAGGCACATGGCAAGAACTCAGGCAGCTAACACTTAGGATGGGATGAGAAAGCCTTGACATTAGAGTCCCCACAAGAGGACTTGAGAGCTTTTGCAACCAGGAGAAGACACAGCTCTGAGATGCAGACTTGTGGCTTAGTTCAGCGTTCAAATGTCACACACTGAGCACCTACTGTGTGCCGGCATTAGGTCCTGAGTGCCCAGGGAAGCAACGACCCTGCCCACCCAAGTCACCCCGTTGGCTGGGGAAACAGATAACTGGACGTGATGATGCAACAGAGTGAACTGTAACAGCACCGAGGAGGCACCTACCTCAGGTTTGGAACTGTGTGGAGGGCTTCCTGGAGGAGGCACTCTCTAATCTGACTCTGAAGAGAAGCAGGATGACAAAAATTCAGATGACAAAAAGAGGAGGCTTTAGGAAAGCAAACCCAATGAGCACATTTGTTCCCCTGGTAACCCTGTAGCCCCCTCCCTGGGGACAGTCTTCGGAATAGCATGCCCGCACACACCCAGCTCCCAACAGACAGAAAGGGAACGAGTATGGTGGGCCCGCGGCACGCCACGGGAACTAGGGCCTCTTTGCCACCCATGCAGTGACCAAGGGTTTTATCCAGAATATGTACCGTGTCCTAAGTTTAATAATAATAAATTAAAAACAAGTAGCCCTGTAGGAAACTGAGCAGAAATCTTGAATAAGCATTTCACAGACGAGCATATATATGTGACAGCAAACACAGGAAAAGGCGATAATGCGAATTAAAATTCCGGTGAGCCACCACTACCCAGGCACAGAAGAGCTAGGATGAGAGAGACGGGAAGTGCCAGGTATGGGGAGGACGGGGAACGACCTGAATCCCACGGAAGGAGGCTGAGACAGTGCAGAGCAGCTGGGAGCTTCCACCCGAGCAGAACCTGAGTATATTTGGGGCCCTGTGGTTCCCACCCCCGGTGGATACCCAATTAAAATGTGGGCGATACATTCACTAGGAGCCCAGACTCAATCAATCAACGCATCGGTCTGGCCTACAAACACTTATCGGGCACCTACTGTGTGCAGGCACTCTCCTGCAAGCTGAGGACACATGAGGGATGGAAGAGACAGGCACTTAGAGATTTCACTTAAGATGGGGAGACAGGCATAAACAAGATAAAGCAAAAACAATGGCCAATGCAATGTGGTTTCTCGGGATGCGTGCTAAGAGCGGGTTCAAGTTTCCTTCCCACTCCAGAGCACTGACCTGACACTTTGCAGGTTCTCAAAAATTCTCCAAGATTAGTTGTCCCCACAAGGACAGGAACCCAGGATCTGCCGCCCAGCGCCCTCCCCCCATGCCCACCCATTGTGTAGACCAGGACCTGACAACATTTCTTACCTGATGAACTTCTTCTCGGGGGGCTTGGAGCAGGTCCTGGGGGTCCCCCAGGAAGCACCTCATGTTGCTGGGTGCAGGAGGCCAGCAGCCTGAGCACCCTGGCCCTGGGGTCTGCGGCACCCCAGAGGTGACCACCGGGCACCGGCAGCACCAGAATCCCACGCGGCAGAGCCACTCTCCACGCTGCTCACCACTCTGAGTCCCTGTAAATACCCTGGGCTCGGCAGAGCACCTCCTGGTCATATTATGACCAGCCTAAATAAGACTCCTTTAATAAGAAGAAACACACGGCCCCATTTATACACAAGTGTGTAAAATATATTAAAATAATTTTAAATGCATGAGTCACTCACAGAGAGTGTGTTTTTTAAAAAAATTACAAATAGTACTTTGTGGTGAAGACGGCCGTGAACAGGGGCTTGTCCTGCAGACGTGGGACCCCGGCAGGGAAGGACGTGCGTGGGACACGACCCCGTGCCCCCTGCAGGTCAGCGGTCCCTAGGCGGGGACACTGAGTCCAGGCTTGCTCCCAGACTGCAAGTGGCACCGTCAGCATCGGAGCCAGCATCCTCTGACTGTCCGCACTTCACACGTCAGCACAGACACTGCAGGCAGAGCTGGTGGCCCTGCGGTCTGGGGGACCCAGAAATGACAACTTTGTGTTTCACTGGCACATTCTGGGCTTCAGTTTCCTCATTCACCAACTGAAGAGAAGATGCCTGACTCTCAGGGCTGGAGGTGCCCTCGGACGCAGCCCTCCTTGCCACACCATCCCCCCACCACTCCTCTCACGTCACACACCTCTCCTGAGGGGGCCGCTCACCCTGTCATGGGCATCCCTGGCAGCTGATGCTGGGAGAAAGCTCTTGTTTGCCAGCACCAGTCTCACTGAGGGGAAAGGAGACCACGCAGAGGCTCCAAGGACTGTTTCCCAGCCCCTCCCTGCTCCTTGCCCTGAGGCTCAACCCACCACTTTGGGGGTTAGGATATCGACAGATAAATTTAAGGGGAACACAAACATTGTGTCCATAACACCTAGCACCCTCCAAAAGCTGCTAATGAGTTTCCTTAGTCTTGAGTTTTTGGTTTTTTTCCCAAATGTTTGATGTGTTTCAAAACATTGTAGTTATTGCTGTTGCTCAAATTATCCCATATTGGATGGGGTCGGGGGGTCTCTTCCCCTTGGCCCCTGGGTCCTTTCCACATGTGCCCAGTAACCCTTGTCACCCCATTGCTATCTGTTATAACAAGAAACTCCAAGCTCAACTTGTCTGTTTCCCGCCCCAGACATAGACCAGCTATTTCTCTACGGAGCCCTGGTTCCTTTCAGTGGGAAATAATAGGGCTTACAGTGAGGGCACCAGACATGCTCGCTGCTACTGGATTTATCATGTCAAGGAATATTCAGTGGATAGAGTTAAAACACATGAATTAAAATTTTTTCCACAACACTGTAAAATGATTATGAATCAATAAAAAATGTTAAAAAAAATTTTTTTCTTTCATTGTGCTAAAATCCACATAACGTAACATTTACCATTAACCATTTTTAAGCGTACAGTGGTATGAAACACATTCACACTGCTGTTCAGCCATCACCACCATCCCTCCGCATAACTCTTTTCGTCTTGTAAGACTGACACTCTGTACATACTAAACAGTAGCTTCCCATCCTCCCCTCCCCCGGCCCCTGGCACCCACCATTCTAATTTCTGTCTGTACGATTTTGACAAAAGCACTTCACATAAGTGGAATCACACAGGATTTGTCTTTCTGTAACTGGCTTACTTCACTGAGCACAATGTTGTTGAGGTTCCTCCATGTTGTCACATGTGTCAGAATTTCCTTATTTTAAGGCTGAATTCTATTCCGTTGTACAGATAGACCATGTCTTGCTTATCCATCATCCGTCGATGGCTATCTGGGTTGTTTCCACCTTTTGGCTTCTGTGACTAATGTTCTTACGAGCATGGGTGTACAAATCAGCATACATAACTTTTTGTTGCAGATCAAAGGTGGGAGTGAAGACATGAATACATGAACGAATGAAGGGCGCATGCTCAGAGCATCCAGGCCTGGACTTTCTCCCACAGACCCGGAAGGCATGGTTTCTGTGTCCTCCCTCCCACCCTCCCTCGTCTTGACTTGTACATCTACCAGTTGGGCCACTGGGCAGGGCCACGGCTACAAAGAAACACGATGTCCCTCCTTTAGAAGGGTCTCTCCCAGTTCATTTCACACAATGCCCAAAGTCCCTCTGACAAGCGGGAAGTGCAGGCAGACATCCAGAAGTTTCTGCCCAGCAGCTGTTGGCATTACACAGACAGGACATGAGGGCAGCGCTGATGTACTTCTCCACTTTCTCCCCGCCCTTCCCCATCTTCTGCTTCCTCCCTGCTCCTCCTCCTTCTTCATCTTGCCCCTGCCCTTTCTCCTCCTCCTCCTCCCCCTCTTCCTCCTCGTCATCCACCAGGGTGGCTGCTGCCTGGTTGAAGCAAAGCCAGCGGCTGCTTGAAGGTGGGGGGACAGCATCAAAGGCTTCCAGAAGCTCTTGAAAGCAGACGAACAGCATCAGAAGTCCAGATGCTCTTGGAGGTGGACGAAGAGCATCGGAGGACCCCAGATGCTCTGAGCTGGGATGAGTCCTCAGAAAGCATCTGGCCATCTTAGACTTCACTTAGCAGCTATTCCCTTGTTCAATAAAATCCTACTAGAGCCCCAGTAACTCTGAGCTGTCAGTGGAGTTGCTTTTGTGGTTGCCCATCCCAGTGGCCCTCCTGGAGCTGACCCCATGTGCTTATGTTACAGAGGGCGAAACGCCACACGGTTGAAAAGGGTGTATTTTCCAACACGTTCCCAGTAGGGGTGACTCAGGGTAAGGAACTGTGCTTACCCACCAATTCCTGGTAGCCACTGGTTGGAGATTACTTGTTGGGGGCACAAAGTGTGAATTCCTGTGAGGGTGGCAGCCAACACCCTCCAGCAGCCTGAAGCCAGTGCTTGTAGGTCGGAATCAGACCCAGACCCTCATTCATCTATTCACTCACTTAATTCATTCACTGGGGGCCTGGCAGTCTGCCCACTGCCTGGAGGGGACGTGCGTGATTGTCCAGATTCAGGGCAAGCCCCCGGGGATGTGGGAGCACACCCTGGTGCCCAATCCAGACAGGGATGGAGCTGGGGAGGTCTCTGGAGAAGCCGTGTCTGAAAGTATTTACAGTTGGCCACTGAGGAAGGGCAGAGATGGTGCTGCAGGCAGGGGAGGGTGCTCTGGAGGGTGACAGGGTCTAGACATGATGGAACCCACTAAGTGGACCAGGGCATGGCCAGGCAGAGGGTGGTGAGAGGAGAGGGTGGATAGAGGGCCTGTCCAGGAGCTCTGGGTCTGACCTAGGAAAATGGGAGCTATTGAAGACGAAGTGTAGGAATGACACGGCGCTGTGGCTCGGGGCAGCCACCTGCACCAGCAGAGCTCCCCTAAGGTCACACCTAAGGGCCGGCCAATCACACTGCCCCTGCCTCAGTTTACCACCACAAGGCCCTGGGAGGAGAAGAATTCATTCTAGAGCCTGTTGGGGCAAAGACCAGGATAACTATTGTCATATGAGATCTTCACACACATCCTCAGCACATACATGGTACAGGGCAGGGGCGGTGTGGGGTGTGCTTGGCCCAGGAGCTCCCAGCTTGTAAGTGGCATCCACTCTTCTGGCCCATAGTTGTTTCTTGTGCACTGACAACACCCCAGGCGCTGTTCTAGGAGTGAGGGTGCAGGGGTGAGCAGAGCAGCCAGGGTCCCCACCCTCCCAGTGCAGACAGACCAGTGGGAGAGATGGCCAGAGATCCATCAACGGATAACCTCTCAAACAATTGTACACAATGATAAATGGCCTGAAGACACGTGTGGGAGGAGGGCGGGGCAGGGGGGTTGCTTCCTTGTCAACACCCAAGTCACTCCCATCAGCCCCTGAGACACTGCACAGAAACATCAAGTCATACCCTGCAAATAATTTTTAAAATCCCTTGTGAGGAAACCCTGTTCCTTCAAGGAGGATATGAGATGTTATTGTTTGTCCCTATTTTAAAGAGAGGGAAACTGAGGCACAAAGAGGACAGGTAACTTGCCCAAGGTCACACAGCTCATGAGTGATGTGTCAGGATTTGAACCTAAGCTAGCCTGGCTTGGAACCCACGCCCTCAAGCATGAAGCCAAGCTGCCTCCGCCGATCTCAGCACTGATCTCAGCTAAAACTTTGTAGGAACTTACTCAGGTTGAAGATATAGAGCTGAAGCAGTAAGTTGCTCTGGCCTAATTTACATCCCAGCTCTGCCCATGTAAGGATAGGCAAGTTACCCTTTTCTGAACTTCAGGCTCCTCGTCCTTGAAGCAGACTTGGCAGTCCCCATCTTGGAGGGCTCCAGGATTAACCTGGATGAGGTTTAACAAAAGCACTGCCCAGCGTCGGTGTTCCATGAATGGTGGGGCAGTGGTGGCACACTTACAAGTTCAGGGAGGGTCCTGGGTCCCAGTCTGGCTCCAAGGCTGGGGGACGATGCTGCTCCGAGCTCCCACATCACACCCCTAGGAGACACGCTGAAAGGTGCATGGCTCCAGGAGCCCACCCTGCTTATGCCCAGCCCACCTGCCCCTGACAGGAAAGAAGTATCCGGCAGGGACCCTGGAAGGGAAAGAGCTCACTCAGCCTGGCGTCCTCCTAGCTCTGGGAATTTCCTGAGCATCTGCAGTGGACGACCAACCCGGCAAGAGCCAGGACGTCTGGGTCCAGGTCCGTCTGGCTGCAGACCCCGTGTTTCCTGTTGCTCAGGAGAATGTCAGGTGGAAAGGAGCTGCTGCCAGGGGCTGTCAGGCTGTGCCAGGACTGAGACGGCCATGCCCAAAAAGAGACCCCAGGTAATGCACAGGGCGGCACAGCAGAGGTGAGGGCCAGCCAGCAAGGCGGGGCAGTCAGAGACGGCCACCCTGGAAATCGTGTGGGAGCCCAGACCTGGAGGAAGAGGAAGGACACACAGCAGCCGGGGAGTGCAGGGAAGAACACCAAGGACTGGGAACAGCATATCCAAGGACCCTGAGGAAGAAAGGAGCTTGGTGTGTTTGCGAGGCTGAAACACCGCAAGACAACCACAGGCAAAGGCACTTCAGACTGCTTTCCATTTTCCACGCCGTTTACCAAGCAGCACACTCTGGCGCACAAGGTCACACGGTGATCTGGGAGACAAGCATTCTCAAGGAAGAACCCCATTCCTGCTACCACTTACCTTGCTCCCCTCCCCTTTTCTTTTATTACCCGCTGCCTATAACTCCCATTTCTTCCCTCTACCCCTACCTTCCTCTCCCCTTTTCTCCTCTGTCCCTCTCCATCTCCACTGAGTCTCCTCCCCGCCTCTTTTGGCTTTCTTTACCTCCACATGCCCCCACCCCCTCCACCGTGTCTTTCTCTCCCTCTTTCTCTCTCTCCCCCACCCCTTCTCTCTTTCCCTCTCTTACCCACGCCCTCATTGGCAATGTTCAATATTGGATCCCACCTCTCTCTTTTGTCTCTCCTCTCTCCTGGGTTCTTCCCACCTCCTGCCCTGGGCCGGTCCCCAGGGCCTGCTCCCACCTCCACCTGCCCCTTCCCCGCTCGGGTGCCGCCTCCTGTGCGCAGTGCCTCGAGCCTCTCGCTAATGCGTTTCGCATGGCGCGTCAGTCAAACGCCCTTCTAATGTCCTTAAAGCACGCAGAAAATTGCATCCTTATGAAAAAGAAAAAAAAAAAGCAAATTGCCTGTGGAGGCGGAGCTGCCGCGGGGCTCTGACGGCTGTGAGTTCAGAGGGGCTGAGCTGGCGGAGGCGTCTGCCCTTGGCGGGAACCAGAAAGCCGCCTTCTCCCCGTTGCCTTCCACGCAGCGCCTAGGCCCACCTCCTCACCCTTATCTACTGCCTTTGCCCACTTCTCCATACTTGGTCCCACCACCTTGACCTTTCTCCTGCATCTTTAAGGCCAAGCTCCGAAGTGCCTCAGGACCTTTGCACTTGTTATGCCCCCTGCCGGGCACACATTCCTTCTTGTCATTCAAGTCTCAATTGAAAGGTCAGCTCACGAGAGAGCCTCTCCCTGGCCACTCTGACTAAAGCCCCCATACCACTCATTGCCTATCACCTGCTTGATTCCCTTACAAGGCATTTATCATTCCCTGAAATCATCCTGTGGATTGAATTGTGGCATCTTTGTGGTCTACCCAAATGCCCTCACCTCCAATGTGAGCTCCTGGAGTCAGAGGCTGTATGCCCCATGCCTAGCACAGTGCCTGGAACACAGCAGGCGTTTAATAGATACTTTATAGACAAATGATGAGACTCATTCTGGGTAGGCAGAAGCTGTTTGGGACCCTAAGGCATCTGGGACACCCCAAGCTGAACCTTGAGGCAGATGGGTGAGGGGCCATGGAGAGCCACAGAGCTGAAGTCAGATCAACATTATGCAGCTAACAGCTGTGTGTCCCTGGGCAACTTGCCTAACATCTCTGAGCAGTATCTCCATCTAGAAAATAGGAGTAGAGCACCTGTCTTATTGGGCTGTAACTGGATCGGTGTTAGGGGAAAGGTCCTGTGTCTCAGTATTGGGAACCCCACCACATTCAGTAACTGCTTGTTAAATAAATGAATGGACCAAGAAAGAGCCTGATCAATATCAGAGAGTCCACGACCACACTGATGTCAGACACTGTTATTTCCTGAAACACGAAGAAAGAAAAATTTTTAAACATTACCAATGAAGCCATGACCCAATGCTCTTTCGGCACCCAGAATTTTTATCTTATACTTACACAAGGATCTCTTTGGGGCTTATTAAGACATAAATTTCTATCACTGCGTTTGCATAAAAAGGAAACAATCAGGGAACTCAATGGATTGAGGTGTTCCTCAATGTCTCCGAGGTCAGAGCCACCTGTGAACGGGTCCCCTCTGGCAGCCCACAGCCCTGTCCCACTTGGCCTCTGCCTGGTGGGTAAGTAGAGCTGAGATCCTTCCCTGCTTTTGCCCCGTGTCTTCCTGTGCCTTGAGGAAGGTCCCTTCCTCCCTCCTTGTCTTCATGGTTTTCTCCACTGAGAGTTGGTGCCTGAGAGGTAAGGGGCCATCACTGTCCAGCCAAGGACACATGCCTTGGGGACAGTCATATCCTGCAGACACAGGGCCCACAGCACCTGAAACACCCCCTCCCCACTGTCATATGAACCCAGGTTTCAGAAACAGGAAGATGCTGCCTTAAAGTCAATGAGATGCAGTGTAATACAGAGTGAGAACTAAGACCAAGGGAACTTTTGAAGTCACAAAAGTGACAGGCCCCCTGCAAAGTCAGGGAGGACCTGCCTTCTGCTGCACGGTGTGCAGTGGCCTGGGACCAGAGCCAGTGGAGAATTTGGCCTCGAGCCAGGCTGACTCAGATGCACAGCCTTGTCACTGTTGTCACCTTTCTGCCCTGCCCACTGATGGGGAGTGAGGAGTCCTGGCTTCCTTACCTCCCTCAAGTGCAGCTGGGAAGGTGGTTGTCGAGAAGTTTCTTTCAGCTCAGAAAGTCTGGGACCAGGCTGGGCTAGAGGGGCCCATGGGGCCTTTGTGGTCATTCTCAGCCTGGCTGCAGCCCCTGAGAAACCTGGATCTGAAAGACCTTGGGGGCAGAGGCTCCAGTGGTCAGTCGGTCCCCTCTGTGGACAGAGGAACCTAGTGTGGGATCAGAGATGTAACTTATGGGGCAGGGGTCCCCCTTGAGTGCAGAAATGAAATCAAATAGCAGGGCAACAGGAAACAGAGGAGCTGCCTTGTTTTCCCTGACCCTGGAGCCCCAGAAGGTCCCCATGCACGGCTGCCCACTCCTGGTTGAGAGGCCAGTGCTGCTCCTGCTGGGGTTCCCGTGGGTATAGTAAGAGAGCATCCTCCCGCTCCAGGAGATGCAAACTTTACATCTGGCTGAGTTACTTAATGTGGCCCCAGCCCTTGTTCTTTCCTTCCACCTTATGGGTTCCCACCACTGACTCCAAGAGAATCCAGATGAGGGAAAGGAAATGAACAAGAGTAACTTCTTTTTCACAAAGAGGGGCGACCCGAGGAGGGATGGAGAGACCCCATTCGGCTGCGCCTGTCACATCCTCGAGGCGCCCCGCTCCGCATAAAACCAGCGGCTAGCCGGAGACGGGCTGCAGGGCTCAGGCCCGCCGCGACAGGCCCACATCTTCCCGAGGGTGCTTCCTGCGCGCCGCGCAGAGCTAGGCTCCCGGGGCTGCCGACGGGAAGCAAGATCGGGGTCACAGTCCCCCCCATCCCGGGCCAGGCCTTCAGCCAACTCTCCCTCAGAATCTCCCTTCCTGTCCAGCCCCCTCCCCCCATCCCACAGAGCCCAGAAGCGGCAAATTTCGCGCTTGTTCCGGAGCGCGGCCGCAAAGCTAATCTCGGGTGCCGCTCAGCTCTCGCGCCCATCCCGGCCCTTCCAGTCTCGGGGTGGCGGGTCCTCGCCGCCGCGGGCACTCCCCCCACCCACCCCAACTCCATTCCCGGGCCACGTCTCTCGCGAGACGCCTGAGCTGCTCCCTGTCCCGGTTTCGGGGACCCGGCCCCCCGGAGGCACAGCGGCAGCCTCGTTTGCGTGCTGGTGTGGTCTCTGGGTTTTGTTTCCCAGGGTCTTGGAGTGGTGAAGAGATTTGTTTGGCTTGGGCGGGGGAGGAAGCGAGGGGACCGTCCCTTTCCAAATGCCTGGGCCTGGGGTGAGGGGCTGGGTTGCCTCCGGGCAGGGAGGGGGCTTTTGTACTGGGTGGCCTCGGTGGCCTTGGCGGGGCGGCACTCAGGCTGGGCGACAGCGTCACCGTCTGTGGATAGGAGGTGGCCCATTTACCTAGAGTCCCGGCTGTGGGGGATGCGATTCGCTCTCCAAATTTAGGGCTGGGCGGAAAATCTGCCTCTGCGCCTTCTCTTCTGCCTGGAGCGGACCTAAGCTTCCATCGGGTCTCATCCGGAATTACCCAAGCAAGGAGCGTCGAGGTGTCCGGACGCGGCCGGCTCGGGGCCCGCGCCTCTTCCGGGCCTCCGGGGCTCAGTCTGCTGCAGTCGCCCGGTCCCCTGTCGGCCCAGGAGCACAGCGGCGCTGGCAGTGACAGAAACCCCTCCCACCCCCCACCCCCGCCCACGCTGGAATCTGGACCCCCTCGTTTGGGGCCCAGCTCCCCCACTGACCGGCTGGTGACCTCGTGACAGCAGTGCCCGAGTCAGGTTCCCCATCTGTGCCTGGAGGGGCTGAACTTGCTGAAATATCGGGCCCCTAGTGCTCTGGCGCAGGATTCGCCGGAGGCCCTCCCTCCCTATTACAGCCCCAGTCCTTTACAGCCCTTTCCTCCAGTCCAGTGAGGGAGCTGCCTTGGGGAAACACCATAGAACCACCAGGCAATCTGCCTGAGGTCTCTCTCATTCCTCAGACTTAATAAAACCTGAAGACCCAGAAGGGACTGGAGAAGTGAAGGTCAGAACTCCTCCTCTCCCCCACCCCTCCTCCATCTCCCTTCTACAGCTCTGCACTGCTGACAAAGGCTGTATCTGGAATCTCTGTCCCCCAGACCCACCAGGGACAGAACTCGAATTTTCACTCCCATGCCTGTCCCCTTTGAGGTGAAGAGGATTAAATTCAGTAGTGTACCTGACTTGGCTAGCCTGGGCCTGATACAGGAAAATTACAGCTAGATCGCTACATTGAGCAGAACTGGGGGTACCCTGAGGGCTGGAAGGAATCAGGAGGCGCAGTCACACACTGAAGGTCCATTCCTTCCCTCTGGCCAGGGTCCTGCAGGTTTCTGGGGCTCCTCAGGGGACACTGGCAAGGATGAGTCTGGGAGCTGTTTGCAAGGTTGAGTTAAGAGCCTAGAAAGGAAGTTGACTTCCCAAAGACTTGGCAGGGTTGGGGCTTGCGGAAAATCACCTGCTCCCTAAGAAAACACTCCCTTTCTCACTCCTCCCAGCCTTAAACCAAAGTCTGGGATGCTCAGGTACCAGAAACCCAAGCGTATGTTTCAGGAAAGGATGATCAAGCAGTGATTTAAAAAGGAAACCATCAGCCACTGCAGGTGGAGACCATAACGGTTGTTTTCACAATTTAAAACGCGAAGCCTGTATCTGAGCATAGTGTTCCTGACTCTCTCTCCCTCCTATTTGGACCTGCAAGGAACTGGTTTGGAATCTTGACTCTCTCTGGAACTCTGCAGGGCCAAGTTTCTGTCTCTCCCCTAGATTTAACAAGCAGAGTGGCCATTTCTCCAACCCCGCACCTAGTCGTCATCCTAGAAAGCACAAAGACACGAACCTACTTGAGGGCTCCCACCCAGCTGAGACCCGAGGGAAAGCAGCTGATGCCTTACCCGTGGGCAGGGCGGCTGGCAAGCACGTGCCATCAGGCCGCGCCCCTGGAAAGGGCACCCTGCCTGAACTTGAAGAGTTCGAAATCCTTTGCACTCTGCCTCGGTCTGGTGCCCCCACTGCCCGGAACCATACTCTGCTGCCAGGCGCCTCTGCCCTGTGTATCCCGCGGAAAACGTGAAAACTCCGGGAGGCAGGAGCCGCTGCAGGCGGGGCTGATGATGGTGGCGGGCCTGTGTGCGAACCTCCAGTCCTTGGCTTCCCCTTGGCCTCAGGAAGGCTGGGCCTGACCATCTCAAGCAACTCGAAATTAGTCCTTCAAGTCCCAGGGGACCCAAACAGCAATCGGAGGCAGCTCTCAGCTCCCGGCAACTTCCGGAGTGAGCCCCTCGGTGGCCTGGGGCTTCTGCTCCTTTGGACGACCCCTGGGTAGGCCGGCTGCTGCACTCCGAAGCGCCCTGGGCTGAGAAGGAAGGGGAGAGGGTACAGCCTTGCCCCACAAGCCCATAGAGAAAGCGGTTCCTAGGATCCTGCAGCATCCGAGCTGCCTGCGTGCCTAGCCCGGTCCGGGTGGAGCAGGTCACCGCTCTCATCCACATAGCCCTGGGAAAGGATGTTTCAAAAGCCACTGCGAGTGTCCCTCTTACCTCGCCCCTCCTCCCTCCCACCTCGCGGATTCAGAAACCCCCTCATCAAGGCCCGCTGTGTCATAAAATATTTTATTGGAAAAAAAATCACCGTCTTCGTAAGAGAGGGGTAGGGGCCCCAGCGACGTCGGGGACCGGGCCTCAGGGCCGAGCCGCCAGGTTGTCCGGACACCATCTCCGGCCGAGGTGGCCTGCGCCGGGCCGAGGGGGTCCCCGACGAGCGGAAGCGGGCGTGTGCCTGGAGACGTCCCGGCCCAGAGGGCCGGCCGGAGGCGAGTGGGGGTGCAGGAGGGAAGCGGGGCGTGAGTGCGCACGGGGCGCCTGGCGCCGCGGAGCTCCGGGCGGAGGCGGCCTCCCGCTGCGCGGGGTGTGAGTCTCCCGGCGAGGGCCCGCGAGCGCGCTGGGGCCTGGGTTTCGCTTCAGGGTTTGTCCTTCCTTGTCTGGCCCCTAGCTGTCCGCATTCAAGGTGATAAGTTTAGAAAGCAAACGTCGTGGACTCGGAAGGGCGACTCGCGGCTTCCGGCGGGTTGCGCCGGGTGTTCCTGGGCCCGCACCCTCTGCCGCGCTCAGTCCTCCTGGCTCCTATCGCCCGCCTCGCCCGGCGCCTCTGCCGGCTTCTCTGCCTCCTTGGCGCGCTCCTGCTCCGTGAGCTGCTCGCTCGTGGGGATGGAGTTCTTCTTTGGCCTCCCTTTGGGCTTGGTGGGAGACTCCAGGCCGCCGCCCTGCAGCACCTGCGCAGGAGACCAGCGGCACCGCAGTGAGCTGGGGCAGGGCCGGGGAACCCCGCACCCTGTGCCCAGGCAGGGGCCTTGAAGAGCCCAACGAGGCCATTTGAGGCCGCTCCCGGCCCCGGGGAAATGGCGACCATTTGAGCTCTCCTGGGCATGAAAGCGACAAGAGGGTTCAGCAGAGGGGTTCGAGGCTTCCTGGAGTCCTAGGGGTTCTGGGAGCACGAAGAAATGCGGACTGGGCTAGGACACCCAGAGGGACAGAGAACAGAGAGGGTCCCTCTGGGCACCAGGCACCGAGGAAACCGGGACGGTTGGGCAGAGGTCTCCACGGTGGAGAGGAGAGCAGCTCTTGAAGGCTACAGAAGCATGGCGGCAAACAGAGGGCGCGGAAAGCCACGGGCACACTCACTATTTTCTTCCACTTCATCCTTCGATTCTGGTACCAAGTCTTCACCTGCAACTGGCTCAGACCCAGGGACTCGGCGAGATCTATTCTGGAAAGAGCGGGATGCACCCTCATCAGGGCAAGCAGCACCCTTCCCACCACCCGCTGGGCTCAGCCTGGCCCCGTGCTACCTGTCGGGCGTGGAGAGGTACTTCTGCTTCTCGAAGCGTTTCTCTAGGCCCATCAGCTGCAACTCGGTGAACACGGTGCGGCTCCGACGCCCCTTCTTGGCCTTAGTGCCCGGCTCCCCTGCGCCTGGTGCCTCCAGCTTCCCGCGGAGCTGCAGCTCGAGCGGCAGGTGCGGTGTGCCCGCAGCGCCGGGCAGCCCAGGCCCCGCGGCAAGCAGCGCCGAGCCCAGCCCGGAGCAGCCCAGCGGCGCCAGCGGGAACTTAAACACTGCCGCCTGCTCGGCTTTCAACACGGCTGCGGGGAGAGAGTGGGGAGCCGGGTGAGCTCGGGCCGTGCTCCTACTCCTGGAGATCCTCGCACCATGCGCCCCGGCCAGTGCCACCCAGCACAAAAACTTCGCGCTGGCCGATAAGTGAAAGATTTGTTCCAGGCACCTAGGCTGACCCTTTTCGACGCCAGGGTCCCCAGAGTCTGGGAGGGGGACCTCCCCAACCCGGACTATGCCTGGCATTCCCCAGGCACCAGCCGCCTCTGAGATTAAAGAATTCTCAATGAACAAGGTCGCAGCTCCCAAACGCACAGAGTATGTTTCACGGAAAAGGGAAACCAAGAAAAAGAAAGAAAGAAAGACAGCGTTAGGAAGACGAGCGTTTGCCCCAACTAAATCGGCTTTGCTGCGTTCAGAAAAAAAAATAATAAATAAAGAGAAAGAGCATGTGCTCTTCTGTGCAGGGCACAACAGCCTCCCCAGGGGGCAGGCAGCCGGTTGTCAGCAGGGGTGAAGGTGGGTGTTTCCCAGAGATTACAAAGCACCCCAAGAATTGAGAAATTTGTTCCTCCTGTTTTCTCTGTTTCTACGTTTCCCCCACGAAAACGTTTTCATTTTCACTAGTCCTAAATGATATTTTTTTGCCCGCTTCAAACGAATTAACACTGCAGCTGGAGGCAAAAGGCAGCGGAAACTGGACTTAAAACGAACAAACTGGTCCTGCTGCCCCCTAGACAGGCGGAGCACTGGCTGGACGGTCATGGGATGTGGAGGGAGTCAGCTTGCTGGGCTAGCTAGAACACAGCAGGCCTCCCTGCCCGGATAGTCATCTCACTACGGGGTGGGTGCTAACCCCGCTGCAGTCCGGGAGGGCCTGGGTAAGATGCGAGAGTCAAGATGAGGAGAGGGCCCAGAGGGAAGAAGGGATCCTTGGGGAAAGGTGGGAGAGGAAGAACAGACCCACCCTACTGAGAGATGCCGACTGACGGTTGTAAAAGAGACAGGGAAATCCAGAAGAAGGGGTGCAGTGAAGAGGGCACGGCGGGTCAGCAAAGAAGAGAATCAAAAGGGGCAGAAAAAGCCTGAGCTGCCGGCTCAAGCTCTGCCACGGCACAGCTGACCTGGCGCGGAAGGGCTAGTCGGGCAGCAGCTCACAACCAGGCCTCTTGTCCCCAGGCAAGGCCCAAGGGGATCGGCGCTACAGCACAGGGCAGTTCGTTGCCAGCCTAAGACCCTGGGCTCTGGGAGGCTCCGGGCTGGCCCGGGCCAGCGTCAGTCCCCAGCACAGCACTCGGAGACACGGGCCTCCTTCCCAAAGGTCCGGCTTCCCCGGCTTGGGCAGCCGCGGCCACTCCCAGCCAGCCCTCTGCGGCGAAGGCCCAGGCGCCCGCGGCCTGAGGTCGCTTTGACCCGAAGTCTGACATTAGCAGTCTGGTCCAGCGCCCGCGATGGGGATGCGGGCTCGGGGCCCCGGGCCTGGACTCCTCGGGACTGGAAGCCGCAGGGTCTCAGTGAAGGAGAGAGCGAACGCCCTCCCGGCCGGCCTGGCCCACGGGCACGAGGCCTTGTTTCTGCGCGGCCGGGCGCCTGCCCCCTCTGCTTCCCGGCCGGGAGCGCGCCGAGGGACCGGCCCCGGGCCTGCGCGCCAGAAGCTGCGTTTTGGAGACGCTGCGGCTCGCCTCCTCCCGCCGAGCCCGTCCAGCGCCCCGCGGCCCCCGGCCCCGCACGTACCCAGGTGGCTGTGGAAGGGCCGCGCCGCCAGCAGCGCCTGCACGCCGAACTTGAGCAGCTCGCCCGCGGCGGCGGCGGCGGCGGCAGGAGCGGCGCCCTTGGGCCCCGGAGGCTCAGTGAGGATTTCCTCGATCATGAAGCTGCGGTAGCGGTGTGGCCGGTGGTCGGCACAGCCCTCGGGCGGCCCGAAGCGCGCTGCGCCCGGCTCCCCCGGCCGCTGCATCGCGGCGCCCCGGGGCTCGGCGGCGGCAGCGGCTGGGGCGCGGGGCCCGCGCGGGGGTCTAGGCCGGCCCGCAGCTCCGGGCGGCGCGCGGGCGCCGGCTCATGCCCCCTCCCCCGCCAGCCGGCCGGGCGGAGGCGCAGGGCGCGGGCGGGGCGCGCGGGGCTCGGCCGGTCGGACCCGGGACTGCGCCCCCGCCCCACTCTGCCGCGCCTCTAGCCCCGCCGGCCCCGCGTCACGGCCCCGCCCCGCCCCGCCCGGCCGCCCCGCCCCGCGTCGCCGCCCCCCACCCCCCAGGCCGAGCCCGAGG
Source organism: Vicugna pacos (assembly GCF_048564905.1). Lineage (NCBI taxonomy): Eukaryota > Metazoa > Chordata > Mammalia > Artiodactyla > Camelidae > Vicugna > Vicugna pacos. Next base: position 3,198,764 of record NC_132990.1, read on the forward strand.
GAGGGCCAGAGATGGAAGGGTGGCAGGAGGGAGGGGGCCGGGAGAGGGGCCGACCGACCGAGACCGAGGGAGACCCAGCGGAGCACACGCCCAAGAAGGATCGAGCCGAGGAGCGCGGGAGACAAGACCCCCAGGGATGGGAGCTGAGGGATCCAGAGAGAGGTGAGAGAGGGTCTAGAGCGAGACAGCGAGGGCCACACAAGATGCGAGACAGTGACGTGAGGATGCCAGGGACGCCGAGACGTGCGCAGAGAGCGACCGACAGAGGCGCGGGAGCCAGCGGGCCGTGACGTGCCGGAGAGCACAGAGGCTCACAGGACCGAGAGAGGGGCAGTAAAGAAAGAGATGGGACAGCTAGCAAGGCGAGCGGCCTGGGAAGGGGAGAATGGGAGGAGGAGAGGCAGAGGCCGCGAAACTCGGCCGGGAAAGGGGTAGCGGTGCGCAGCCTCCGGGCCACGATGCAGGGCGGCCCGCCAGGCAGAAGTGCAGCGGCGCCTGGGTGCAATTCGCAGAGCAGTGGCCGCACCTGTGCACTCCAGCCTCAGTTTACCAGGCACGGCCTCATTTCTTCTGAACTGCCCTGAGAGGCAAATGTTCTCCAGCCAGAATTGGCTTAAATTGCCAAGTGATATGTGAACACATCCACACAACCCTGGATGCTGTGGGGTGTTCGCCTAGTTAGAGGAAGAGATGGATGCTAGTATAAGGAAAGGCTGCAGCTTTGCCTTCTCCCAGTTCTGGAGCATTAGAGAAAACCAGTACTGGATGGAGCTGAGTGAGGGGCCACAGGGTGCCCTGGGATTCTGGGGATGAACTCTGGTGTGACCTTCCTCCTCTCTGAGCCTTAAAGTCCCCAAAGTAATTGAGGAAGGCCAGAGACTTTGCTAGCTCCTTCTTTTCATCACTGAGGAAGTCCAAGTCCAAGTCGTTGGGTGAAGAATCTCAAAGCTCAACTCTCCACTGAGTTTATCTCTTTGACCCTGCCACTCAAGGCAAGCCACTGCCCCATTCTAGACCTCAGCCTCCTGATTTGTCCTGAGAAGATGCTGACACTTGGCTCCAGGGAAGCTGTGAGGACTTAATGGGGGTCCTGTCCCCGTGGGCCCCACAGGCTCTGTCAGGGAGAGGTGTAATAGTTTGTCCAAGCAAGGAGGGTGGGGTATCAGTGGCGGTGGATAGGGCACCCCTACCCTGGGGAGACTGGGGAGAGTGCCTGCTCCTCTCCTCTTGCCCCTTGGAGTCCTTCATTGGGAGTTCTGGGCTACTCCTTCCCATGTGAGCTCTGCATGGGGCCTTGATTGTCACCTCTGGGAAACAGGGCTAACATACCCATGACCCTGCCCTGCCTCAAGATGATGCAGCTTCCCCAGCTGCTTGTGGTGAGACCGTGGCACCTGCCCCAGACCCCGTGTAGACTAGGAGATAGCCAAGACTTTGTCCATAGGGACAAAGAGAATGTCTTACCAGAGGCTCTTAGAGCCTCTCTCCCTAGCTGTTGAGTGACTTCAGGCATGGTTGCCCCTTCCTGAGCCTCCTAGCCACCATCAGGGCTGAAAGGTGGCCTCTAGGTGCTCCATCTGTGGGTGATCTTGTGAGTCATATGGCTCCTCAGAAGGGGACAGAGTGGGACCCACTAAGAGTGGTGGTGTCCCACACAAGGCAGGCCTCTCTCCCAGTGAGCTAAGGAGAGGCAGGAGATGGGCTGTGCCACCTGGTTGGCCCAGCAGCCACCAGCCAAAGAGAGAAAAGCCAGTGTCTCCTGGAGCCCTGAGCTGTCCAGCTGGGACCCCTCCCCACTTATAGGCAAAGAGAACCCCTCCCTAGATGGAATTTTGGGTGTCACCCAATCCAACCACCTACTTCCTCAGATGGTGAATCTGAGGCCCAGCAAGAGAAAATTAAGTGGCCCAGGGACCACAGTAAGTGGCCCGGGGACCACAGTAAGCAGGGTTTGTTCTCTAATGGGGCCCATTTTCTCTCACCTCCCTTCACCAAGTAGGGCCCACCGGCCTCCTCCCCCCCACCCCACTCCTCCTCCTCTTCACAAGAACCCAGCCTAGGGGCAGTCTGTGAGGGTTAGACCCAGCCACCCCCACTCCATCCCTTCAGCTCCTATTTGGGTCCCTGACTGAAGCCACTTGACTTCGAACCATCCCTACTCTAGGCAATTGCCTCCCTGAGAGTCTCAGGTTCTCCAGATGGGAGCTCAGGACCTAGATCAAAGGACTTGAGGATCACGCTCAAGGGTGAGATCAGCGCTCACCAAACCCATTTGGCCCCCAGTCCTGGGTCAGGTTTAGGGGTTGAGAGCTTTTTTCAGGATCGAGGCCCCACCTTTAGATTCGGGGGGCGGGGGAGAAGACCAGTGCCGTCCAGCCCCCACCGCGTTTCACGGGTGGTGAGGTGGCAGGGTGCTCCCTCCCAGCTCCCTGGGCTCCTTCCCAGCCTCAGCCTCGGCTGAGGTCCGAGCGATGGCAGCCGCTGAGAATGAGGCCCCAGGGCTCTTTTGAGGAATGCCCTGTGTGCCGGAGCATTGGAAACCTTGGCTGGCCCGAAGGGCTGAGAGACCCCGGGGCCCCTGTCACTTCTCCAGGCCCTCCCCTCGGTGGCTAGGCCTCTGATCTCCCCGCTCCCGAGTGGTTTGCGGCTGGCGTGATCCCGAAGCAGACCTGCAGATAAACCCGTTTTAGGCGAAAACATGCGCACCAACTGCAGCCTCAAGGCCTCCTCAGCTCGGGAACCGCAGCGTTGCTGGCCCGCAAAGGATTCCCGGAGAGTGGGGTTCCCCCCTCCCGATCGGGAACAGAGGCCCAGGGAAGGGAGGCCCCCTGGGCGGAGGCGCCTCCCGGGCTCCTCCGCCGCCCCGACCCCAGGGGCGCAGCCGCGGGGCCGACTCCTGAGACCCAGCCCGGGCCTCCCGCCGCCGCCGCCGCCGCTGCCGCGAAAATCCCGGAAACCGTCCGCTCGCGGCGGGCGCAGTGGAAAAGGTGACCTCAGCGCCCGCGGCCAGCCTCCCTCACCGGCAGCCGGGCGGCGAGGGGCTTCGGGCGGCAGGGGGGTCTCGGCGCCGCCCCGACGCCGGGTGGGCCCCCCTCCCCACCTCCGCTCCGCTCCTCGGACCCCACAGCCGCGTTGGAGGGCAACCCTGGGGAGAGGGTTACCTCCCTCCTTAACCGAACCCCCTCAGCCCAGGCATGTAGGTCCCAGATCTCCCCCTGATCCAGCCGAGCCCTCCTCCTCCCCTGGCGCCTCCCGTGTTCGTTCCCGGAGCCGATCGGCGAAGGGGTCCCGAACCATTGTACAGATGGGGATGCTGAGTCTGGGTATGAGCAGGCCTGGACAATGTCGGCGGTCAGCATCTGCAATACCTGGGGTGTTCTGGGCCCAGCTGCCCCTCCAGCCCCCACCCAACCGCGCGGCCCTTTTCTGTTAGTCCCCTAGTTGTCGCGGGTTTGCATCCTGCTCGGAAACACAGAGTAGGGGACAAGAACCAAGGGGCGGTTTCTTCTGGACTTGTCAGCTCACCTCCAGGAGCAACGGCCCAGCCTCAGGGAAGTCCCACATCTCCCTCCCCACCCTCCACCCCCCCACCCCTCACCAGACCAGAACTTGAGCCCCGATGGGCTTCGTGGTCTCTGGTCCCCTCCTTGTGGCCCTGTGCCCCACGCCCTGTGCCGAGCATAGGTCTGTCAGCACCGAGAAGGTCATCCTCCACTCGCTTCTTTCTGTGAGTGGTTGCTTTTGATTGTCCCCGGCCCAGGGCAGGCTGGCACTGGTGGCAGTGGCTCTCAGGCGGGCGCGCTGGCTTGGTCTTGGTGGGCAATGCCAGGAGGAGACCACCTGCACCCTACCAGGAACGCATTGTCTGGCCGGAGGCCCATGCCCCGGTTCTTGCTCATAGTGTCTGGAACTAAGACTGGCGACATCTATCTTGCCTTCAAAACAGAAAATCTCGAGGTTATAAAATTACCCGGTCTTCAGTCTTGCAGGTCAGCTCTCCTGGTGACTGCACAGCCACTTTCTCGTTGGAGAAGTGGGTCTCTCTGCCACCTTCCTTTATGAACTTTTTGAAGTCTTGTGTGGACTTTTCGTTTTGTATCATTTCAAACACCTGTGAACTCCGGGTTCAAAGCGCGTTTTGAGACTGCGCCTTGAGACACATCCCTCCCTCTCCCCTTCAAATTCTCCCTCTCCAAGTAATTTACAAATTTGTTCCTTTGGAAATAGTTGCTTTATTTTTGTTTTGCAGCTAGTGTGTGTGTGTGTGTGTGTGTGTGTGTGTGTGCGCGCGCGCGCGCGCGCGCGGGCGATTTTCTTTGCAAATGTAAGCTTTAAAACCTTAGATCCATAGAGAGTAACTGCCTTGACCCAGCGAGAATCGGGTTCTTGATGCCCTCCCGGGAACCCAAGGTAATTCTGCTGGTCACACTGCAGACCCCAGACTTTCAGAAACACCTCCCTCCTCGGGCTTCCTGGGCAGGTTTGGGTTGCGTTTCATGCCCACCCCTCAGCCTGGCCCGGGGGGCTCTGGCAGCCACCTTGCTTCCCAGGGGAGTCGTGAGAACTAGCTGCGCCAGCGGCCACACCCGTGGCCAGGAAGTAGTGGCCGCGGGTGCCTCGGCCCCGGACGCCCCGCGTGGATGGAGAGGCCGCGTGTGGACCACCTGGGGCACTGCCGCGGGCTTCTCCCGGTGGTGGTCGCTGGCCCTCCAAAAGGTGCCCTGAGCCAAGGGCGCCTGACGGGTTCTGACTCCCGCCGGGGCGCCAGTCGGGGATCCCAGCCTGGGCTTGGAGCCGATCTGGCCTTCGGAGAGAGTGAGGGCCAGTGCTGGCCGCCCCATCCCGGCAAGTGCCGGGTCGCCCGCCCGCCCGCCCGCGCAGCCGGGTCACTGGCTCTCCTGAAGCCGCGGGACTGGCCTCGGCGACGCGGCAGAAAAGGAGGCCCCACGACGGAGGCCGGTGCCTCCAGCTAGCCGAGCGAGGCTCTTGAAAACGCCTTGTGCTTTGCTTTTCTGTTTTCTTTCCCTTCCTTCTTTGCACTCCTTTCTCTCTTCCCTGCATCCTTCCGTTTACCTTCTTTCTTCTTTTACTTTTAACTCACCCTCCTCTGCCTGCTTCTCCTTCCCTCTGTTGCGCTCCCCCTCTTTCCCTGCTGCTCCACGCTCTCTCCTTTTCCCTGTTTTCTTTAGTCCAAAGGGCACCCAAGCCCCAGTCTGTCCTCCCAGTAACAAGGGGAGCGGCCTTGTACTCACCCGGGGACCCCCAGGAACTGGAGGCAGAGGCTTGAAAGCTTTTGTAGGCTGTGTACCTGAGCCAGGGTCTCCTCCCCACAGCTCGGCAGCCTGGGGGACCCGGCTGGGTGAGGCAAAAACCCTAGGTGAGGGGGGCACATCTCCTCCACGGTGTCTTCCAGTAGCAGGTGGGAAACCGCATCACATTGCCTCTTAAAGAGGGACTTATACTTGCATATGTCCCCCCAGTGCAAAAGTCCTGAGGATGGAGGCGGGTGGGAAGGCGCTCTACAGGGGACAGAGAGAGGCCACAGTCACCTCACTCCTTTGACACCAGGCCAAGCCCAGCCCCTGGTCCCTGGGTTCCAGTCCAGTCCTCCTCCTCCTGCTGGTCTGAGTGAGAAAAAGGGTCCAGGAACTTGGTACCCAGCTCACAAACACTGGGCTTTCCTGCTCAACCCCCCCAATACACACCTGTACTTCCTGCACATCTTGCAGGAATGGGCACAGAGGTCCTGCTCGCAAATGCTCAAATGCCCTGCGGGGCATCAAGGGACCCCACGATGTAAGGCCATTCCCTGTCTAAGCTTCAGTTTCCCAAAATGAAAAAAAACAGGAGGATGTGGACGGGAAGAATACTTCTCCTTGCCAGTTTAACAGCCTAGATCAGGGGTCGAAAAACCTTTTCTGTAAAGGGCCATAGAGTGGCCACATAGTTGCAGTGACTCCACGCTGTCTTTCAGTGTGAACGCTGCCACAGATAACATATAAGTGAATGAATGTGGCTGTGTGCTGATCATAGTCTATGCATTCTAAAACTGGAATTTCATGTAATTTTCACGAAATGCTACGTCACAAATATTATTCCCATCTTTGTTTCAACCATTTCAAAATGTAAAACCATTCTCAGTTCATAGGCTGTACAAAAACAAGCAGTGGGGGCTTAGTTGCCAATTCCTAGTCTAGATTCAATTCCTCTGATTGCACAAAATATGTGTGCATTTGTATCAGAAGTGTTACCTTACCTAAAAAAAATTTTTTTGTATATTTTACATGAAAGCACCCACTGGTTTTGCAGTATTGGGGCCAAGTTTATTTCCTAGTCCCATGTTGGAATTCTCAACAATCTAAACTCTTCGTGATACAAAATATACCTGGACACTGGGCTGGATCATCTCGTATAATCCCACATTAGTCTTTAGAGCAGGGATCGTTCATCCCCTCTTTCCAGCTCCTTGCATACTTCTGATGACAGTATGCTCACTCCCTTCAGTGGCAGCCCTAATGGATTCTAAGGGTCAATTCCTCTGGAGAACCCCAGCTGCTGAGAGCCCAGGGACCTGGCTGCTGGCCCTGGAGGGTCAAAGGCCATCAAGGGTGTGAGTGCTTCCTCCAGGGTCCATCCTTTCCCATCTCCTCTCAGTTCCAACTAAATCCTCTCCAGCTGTTGAACTGTGGATCGGACAAGGGGACCACAGCCTTGACTTTCTGGGAGTTTCCCAAGCCCTGAGCCTTTGCAGGCCTTTGCAGCTGCCAAATGACAAATCCTGCAAGGAATAGGCAAAGAGGAAGAATATGACAGAAAAATAGCTATTATAAATGTGTTACTTGCTTAAAGTGTTTCCAGGAAATCTTGCTCGTGTGGAAGCCTCCACGGCCACTGCCCCCGCCCCATAACAATCTGTGTTTGCAATGACTCTTGCTCCCTCTGCTGGTCAGACTGAGTCCTAACCAGGGCTCGCGGGGACTAGTCTTTCCCTCTTTAAAAGGAAAAAACAGCCCAGAACTTTCTCTCCCCTTTATGCACCAGATGCTGGCTGGATACTGAGAAGGCATGAGGAGGTGTCTTTAGGGAGTGTGGTTTAGCCATAGAGAGAGACAGACAGATGTGCTCACAACAGATAGCAAGGACCAGGCTGTGGACCCAGGTGAGGAGGTGGCGGCTTCCCAGAGCAGGTGACATGCCCTAAGCACGGAGCCTTGAGGGGTGAGGAGCTTGCAGACACAGACACTGTAAGCTCACGCTTCTGGAGGGTGTCGCTGTTCCAATCAGTGGCTGGCAGCACATGTCATTTCTTCAATGTTTGCCTCCTTTAGCTCCAGCCACAGCTGGCCTTCGGCCTTCGGAGACATGACAGGCCGGAGCTCCATGCACCTTGCCTTTTCCTAAGGTCCACGGGGACATTTTCTGGCCCCTGCGGCTAAGAAGGGTGTCTCTCAGTCCAGTGATGGCCCCTCTGTGTATTCCCCAGCGTGGAATAGCATTAAGAACCACATGGGGAGCATGTCTTCTCTGGGGAAGATGTGTCACCCCTCCTTCCATCATCTCATTTAATTTCACTCTAGGAAGAGGGCATTTTTACCCTTGACTTACAAGTAAAAAAAAAAAAAAACAAATGCAGAGGGGCAATCTCATTTGCCCAAGTGGCAGAGCTGGGGTTTGAACCAGCACCCTGTCCACGGCATTTCTGACTTAACTCGCATTTTCTCTCCAGCCCTGATGGCTACTGAGGCCCTCGCCTCTCCCCAGGCTGCTGCGCCTGAGAGGTCTGGGCAGGCACCCACTTTGAGGCTGAAAGACTTATTCCAGGAACAAGTTCGTTCCCAAATGGCTTTGCATTGGATGCTGCGATGCCCACAACAGCTTGTCCTCAACCAGGGAGTTACAGCTGCAGACCCTCCTGGTGCTGAGGGGCTGCCTGTAGACAGAGCCTGGGGCAGGTCTGGGGACCTCTGTTGTAACCACGTAACCAGAATCACCATTCACAGGCTACATAACTCCCGGGGTATCATTGGCTGAGTTGGGAATGGCGCTTCCTGGTTATGCAATGCACAACCCCTGCCACTGTGTCCAGCAGTCCTGCCAATTATTTGTTTCCTTCTGTTTTCATAGATCAAAGGAGGTTATGGCTGTTATCATTAAGTTCTGTCACATTCTGTATGTCCCTTTCCCAGATGATGAGCTACATCTTGAGACAAGGGAGGAAAACTTTCCCGTTATGAGCCCTCCCCTTGAGTGTGTGATAGGCTGTTGTCACCTAATCATGTTACCTTGTATGGCTATGGGGCCAGGACCCCACAGGGGCCTCAAGGAGCTGAGAGCAAGGAATGAGATTCTGCCGACAGCCTGAAGGAGCTTCAAAGTGGATCCATCCCCAGCTGAGCCACCAGATGAGAACTCAGCCCTGACTGCCACCTTGTGAGACCCGGAGCTGAAGACCCAGCTGAGCCCTGCCTGGACTCCCGACCCATGGAAACCCTGAGATAACAAGCGTGTGTTGTTTTAAGCAACTGTATTTGCAGGAATTTGTCATACAGCAACAGAAACTTTCAGTGAGTTGTGCATGGGTGGAACCTGACTTCTGCCTCAGGAGAGAGAACACAAGAGGACGGGACACCCCTTTGGGGACCTTTGCCCTTTACAGGGACCCAGGGGCAAAGTTGGGAGTCCAGCCTGAGGCAATGAGCTCACCTGCCAAGGGACCACACTGTGCCTCCATCCCCCCTGCCTGCTGACCCCCGCGGAAGCCCCTTTGGCAGGCAGCTGGGCACAGTGTGGGCAGGACCTTTGTGGTGCTTCCTCACCTGGGGTGGAGAACAAGAGAGGTCGTTCTGGTCACCAGTGTCCTGCGACTGCCCTCTCACTGTGATTGGCAGTGAATCGAAGGAAGACTCTGCCCAGAGAGGGGAAGCTGCCCCTAAGCCTCTCTGAGGCTGCAGAGCTGGCCAGTGGTGTGCGCATCCCTGGGGAAACACGGGAGAGACAAAGGGGAAGGCGTGTGTCCAGTTCCTCTGTCTCCCATCCCCAGCCGACTCTCCCGGGCTCTGGGAGGCAGGCCAAGGTAGCACATGGAATTTAAGCCCGTTCTCAGATCCTGGGTTTGGTGCGCTGGAGCCAGTCTGCTCAGCCCCCACCCCCAAATTTGGAATTTGCTCTGCAGCCAGGTCTCAGTCCCTGCCCCACCCAGCCCCGCTCTCAGGGCAAACACAGACTTCAGCCATGGGTCCTGGCTTCTGCCTGCTGCACCTGGACTTGGGCTCCTGGCAGGAGTCCGATGTGGCCCCAGAGACCAGACCTTCCCGCTGTCCGGGTCAGCGTGGTCTTGATGCACTGCTGACCCCCGCTCTACACCTGTGTCCTCTTCTCCCTCCCCTTAAGTTAGAGGAAAGCAGGGCTGCCTGCGGGCTGGTGGCAGACCCTGGCTCACTCCTACCAGGTGCGCTGACAGCCTGTGAACAGCTGCCAGAGCACCGCGCTAATAACATGGCATCACGTACTCTCCTCCCTTTCCAGTTACTTCTTCCTCTTCCTGATTTTCTTAAGTCCCAAGTCCCAGCTTGCTGCTGGTGCGGCTCCGCTGCGCTCACGGACTGGCCACTCTCCTTTCGGTGGACAAGTCCAGCCTCAGTCCCACAGCACCGAGCAGGCAACGGTGCCGAGGGATGCAGGGACAGTTCTGTGTTGTAACTGTGTGCATCTTTACAGTTAACTACTTTCCACTTTTGCTAAGTGATGCTGGGTGTTTTGGGGCATACGTGTGTGGTTTTTTAGGATCTAGGTAAATTTTTTTTTTTTAGGATCTAGGTAAATTTTAAATGCATTGAGTTAGTGAGAATAACATTGTCATTGAAAGGGAAAGAAGCAGATACATAATAGCACAGGTGACTCAGGAGGAAATGATGTGATCGTGGAGGTGATGTGAGCGGGGCAGCCGAGATCCGGGTTTGAATCTTGCTCAGTGACCTGGGGCCCCGAGCCTTCCCTGCGCTTCAGTTTCTTCCACCAACAAAGGATAACACTGGGAGGACCTGATATGCACATAGTCACGAAGCCCTCAGCTGGTGCTGGCCTTCAGCACGTGCTGAGTGTTTGTGGAATAGAATTGACTGGAGTTTGGGAAGCCTGCACGTTGTGGCCTCCCAGCAGAACACATGGCACCCTTCCAGAGCTGTCAAAGGCCATTTCTTCGGGGACTTTCTGGCCCGAGTCGGAGCGGGACTGCCCCAGCATGAGACCCGCAGCCCCAGCTTTCCTCTGCCACTTGCTTCTCTTGTCCCCCGGACAGGACCTCAGCTCCTGGCAGGAGGAAGCGCACTGTGTGGCAGGGGGCTTGGACCAGTCAGTGACTATGAAAGAATGAATGAATGAATGAATGAAGTATGTGGAAAGCTCTGACTGTTCCGTGGCCATGCAGCTCTCTGGATGCTGTAGAAAGAGCCCTGAGCCTTCGAGCAGAAAGCGCCAGCCTCCAGCAGAAGTTTGCCCAAGTCAATCGCAGCTGAACTTGACCCCTTGGGAGGTGCAACACAAGGTGGACACAGTGGATCCATTGCCACATGTCAAGGAGACAGGTCCTACAGTCAGGGCCTAACTCAGTGTCCGCTTTCCTGACAGGCAACAAAATTAACTGGGCCTGCCGGTGGCAGCCGGATGGGCGCTGGTGGGCAGGGCCCCCCAGGGTCCGCCTGCACCCTGATGGTTGCCAGCCCAGGGCGGTGTGAGGGGTGCGGCTGGGCTGGGGTGAGGGCAGCTCCTGGGGCAGACACTGAGGTGAGGAGGCCATGGCTGTTCCTCTCAAGAGTGTACAGTGCTGGCAGCCAGGGCTTGGAAGGAACGATCCACTTTCCGGGCCTTGCTGCCCTCCCAGAGTGGGCCGGAGCTCCTGATGCCAGGACACCCTCGATTTGGGCAGAGGCTTTGTTCCAGATAAGCACTCTGGCAAAGTGGGGTCATGCCGAAATGTCCTTCCTAAGGCCTTTGTCACTGGGGTGGTATTGGTTCCCATAGAACTCCGACATCTGGTGAGATGGAGGGGCCGGGAGGGCCTCAGATGCCACCTCTGTCCCACCACCCAGGGACTTCTCACCGCATTCCCAGTGTCCAGCCAAATCCCCTCCCGTAGGCCTCGCCCTCCAGGCCTGCATTTGTCACAGGGAGTCCATTCACTCCTCCCACCTGCTGAAAGATAAGGCGGCAGGACCGGGACCTCACCACGCTGCTCCCCACCCACAGCCCGGCTGCCCTGTTTCCCTGGGGGCCCCTTCAATCTCAAGGGCCAGAATCCCTTGTAAATACCATACAGTTCAGCGGACTGTGCCCCATGTCATGGATGCGGGGGCTCAGTTGGGGGTCAGTACTGTCACTTCACCCCTCATGGCCTCAGTTTCCCATCGTAACATACAAATCAGGTCAGCTTCCTGTAAGGGTGGGTGTGAGGGTGAAAAGGCCCCCCAGATCAGCGCCCAGCCCATGGCAGGTGCTGAATGAACGGGCGCTCCACACGAGGCAGACTGGGCGTCAGCTCCTAGTGACGTGGCGTCACTCAGGGCTCTGGTTCTCCCTAGATCCTCACTCCATTCTCCATCTGACCCCGCTGGCCTGCTTCCAGAACGCTTCCCGCTCACTCCTTCACACTCCCTTGTGCTCCTTCCCTTCCAGACCCCACTTTCCAGCCTGATCATTGGATGGGAAACTGGCCCAGGCTAGAGGAGGGGTGGGGAGGGTCATTCCAAGCCACACGGTTGGTGGCAGGATTGGGCGGACACATCAGTCAAGACATGCTGTACCGAGAGCCCCCCTCTCCTCCGGGGCCGGCGAGGCCGAGGTTTGGGCCCACTCCTGCAGGAAGTCCATCACCCATTGATCTACCGAGTGGCTCTGCGGAGGGATGGCTGTCCACAGGGCAGAGGGCATTCTGGAGAGTTTCACATTGGTGATTAAGTTGTCCAGCTTGGAGGTGATGTTGGTCACTTTCCCCGACAACTCAACCAGAGCCAGGACAATCCTACCCCACACCCGGCAGTGCTGGGACCAGCGCTCCAGGCAGCCAAATCTCAGAGCCTGGGGTCCTGACTCCAGGCTGTCCCTGCTCTCTGGCATCCCTGAGCCATCTCCCTTTGTGAAGTAGGACCACAGCAGTGAAGGGATCTCCAAGTGCCCTCCTAGTCCTACATTCCGTGGCAACCAATTGACATGTGTTTCCGCAACCTGTCACATCTCTCTGACAGTTCCGACTCCTCCCCTCACCAGTCTGAGGGCCAAGCACCGGCACCTCTCTCAGCTTTAGCTTCCCTCTCTGTCCAGTGGGGACAGTAGGAACAGCCCTACATCCGGGGATCACAGTGAGGATAAAATGAGATAATACTTTCAAAGTGTCTAGCAGAAGGCCAGGAACAGAATAAGTGCTCACAAAATTGGAATGATAAGATCATTGTAAGTGCTCCGAAAATCCTTACTAGTGGTTACTGTTAGAATGAGTACCTACCACCACATGCATAAGTCCTTTGGCGATAGGTAGTATCGCCCCCATCTTTCTGATGAGAAAACTGAGGCATTGCAGGATTTGCCCAAGGCAGGTAGTTAGGACACAATCAAGATTTCAACCCTACGCTAGAAGATCTATGGGCACCCAGACCTGGATGGGGGAACTTAGCGGCTGGGTGGCAGAGATGAGACCTGTGTGTACCGATACCCAGAATAAGAGATGGAGAGTGAAGCCCTGACAGGCACAGTGCAGGGGTCGGGGGAGGAGACGCCGGAGCAGCATGTGTGCACTTCAGAGCAGCCGTGGAGGCCTGAATGCAAAGTCACTGCCAGGTGGCTCTAGGTGGAGATGCAGCCTTGGGTTTTAGAACGTGAGGTGAAGCCAGGCGCCCTCCCAGGATGGGTGAGGAGAGAGGAGATGCAGATACTCCAGCTGGACCAGTGACTCCAGGTGAATCCACGCTCCTTCCCTCCAGCCTCAGCTTTCTCCCCCGGGGACTTTGGGCAGTTCCCTCCCCTGGGAGACAAGAGAGCCCTTCGTGGGTGAGTGGCTTCCCAGAGGGTGTGACAGACCTGGGGTGGCCCCGAGATAGCCAAGTTGGCGTGTGGAATTTCCGAGGAAAGGAAGAGGGGGCTGTGCTGTGGAAGGTGCCCCACGGGTCTGAACACAGCCTCCCCGTTGACCCAGCAGGTGCTTGCAGACGACTGGCTTGCCAGGCACCAGCCCAAGAGCAGTGGGTGTGCGCCGCCAAGCCTGCGTGCGGCCCTGGCGCCCTCTGCCGGCTTCTCCCGGAGCAACAACTTAGCACCCAGCTTTCTCCAGCCGGCCCTTCTGGTGGGACAGAACTCCCAAGGAAACAGGTATTTATTTACTATCATGTGTTTATTTTTTAAAATTTCTGCCAGTAGGCCTTTAAGATTCTTGAGAATAAGATCTTGAGAACAAGACCGACCAATCCCACCTCCACCCCAGGGCTGAGAACCTTATGTTTTCTAGGGAGATTGGGGGGGGGCGGGGGGGGGAGTTCCGATATTTAAAAACACTCAAAGGAGGATTCTATTACAGGGCCATCACTGCCCGGACGAGTTTCCTGTGGCTGCCATAAGAAAGCACCACAGACAGTGTGCTGGTTTAAAAAAACAGAAATCTGTTTTTTGTTTTTGTTTTTGTTTTTGTTTTTCCAATTCTGGAGGTTGCAAATACAAAATCAAGGTGTCAGCAGGGCCGTGCTCCCTTTGAAGGCTCCTGGGAGGATCCTTTCTCTTCTCTTTCAGCTTCTGGTGGCTGCCAGCAGCCCTTGGCTTGTGGATGCATCACTCTACTCTCTGCCCCTGTGATCAAATGGCCTTTTCCCCCGTGTGTCTGTGTCTCCAAATCTCCCTCCCTAGAATGCTTCCAGTCATTACATTAGGGTCCACTAATTAACCAGTTACATCTGCAAAGACCCTGTTTCCAAATAAAGTGACACTCCCAGGTTCCAGGATTTAGGACTTCAACATATCTCTTTGGGGGACACAGTTCTCCCCACAGCACTGCCCATATAGCATCTTTGTTCAAGTCACATAAAGACACCCCCTCCTGAAGGCAGGCATGGCTGCAATAGTCATGCACAGGCTGGGTCTGAGCACCTCACTCACCCCTGAGCCGGGCACGCTTGCACAGTTAACAACCTGCACAACTGTAAGCAGCAGCCCTATTCTGGAAACTCTCGTTTAAAAGCTAAGCATCCATCCCAGGTAGAAGGTCCACTTCAACCTGGGCCAAAGGTGCCCAGAGCTCAAAGGAGGGGCCTGAGTGGCCTTACCCCAAGGGGTGGGGTGACGAGGCAGGGCCTGCAGCAGGCGAGGCCGTAAGTGATGCATTATCTGCAGGGAATTTAAGAACAGCAACAAGGCTGACCTAAAAGTTGGTCTGTTTCTTATTATCACCATGCATCCACTATTTTAAACAATGTCAGTCATGAAACTCTCCTCCTCCACCCAAATCTGCTGGTTTAAGTTCCAAACAACTGCTGTTATCATTGACTTGTCATCACATACGGAAGCTTCAGACCAGCACACACTCATTACTCACCTTTTCACAAACACCGTGGCCTGCTGGAAGTTATCCAGAGAGCTGCAAGTTAGCAGCTGGACCCGACATACACATTCATCTTGAGCTGGTGAGGTTTGGGGACCACTGGCGATCACAGCCCCAGTAAGATCAGAGACAGCTGAGACCAGTGGTAAAATCAATGTCCATCCTGAAAGCAGAGTGACTGTAAAGACAAAGACAGATCTCAGGCTCCTTCAAACCTGCTGTGCTGCTGGACACTGGGAGTGTTTATTCGTTTGTAAGCCTTACAACAATGAAATGGAGAGCCAAGTGTGAGATGTGACAGGTCTGTATCCTGAATGTGGTGGTTACTACGCAGGTGATAAAACGGCAAAGGAACAACACACGTGGACCAACATCAACTTCTTGCTTTTGATTTTGATTCACCGTAGTTAATCTAAGATGCCACTAGGGGAGCAGGGTGGAGGGTATCCAGGGACCTCTCTCTATCACCTTTGCAACTTCCTCTGAATCTATAATATAGCTCAAAATAAAAAGTTAAAAAGTTAAAAAGAACAATGAAACGCTGCAGAACACAAGGTGGAATCGTTTTGTGAATGCAACTTTATTTTGTACATGAGATATTTTACTTAATTTGAATATCTTTTAAATTGAAAGTTTTTATTTTTTTTTAAAGTGTATTTCTATGTCAGCTGAAAACTCGACCCACCTCAAAAAAGACATTAAAGTAAATTAAAAATTTTAATCCATTCAAGTTTTTCTGGTTTGTACTATAATGATTTTGGGGGGGGCTTGAAGTTATATAAAAGTTTGCTGTCTGAGTTCCTTTTCTGTCACATGACGACTGTAATTCATGTCATTTAGTGATGATTACTGGAAAGAGTGCTACATAATGATCCACTCAGTTGTTTGATTTGCCCAGGACGGCGCTGGGCCCAACTGACCCTGTTAACCCGAATCATCTTCTCCCAGCACCAGAGTCTGACCCCGGCTCTGCTCAGAGACTTCGGCTCTGACTTGTCTGCACGTCTCCGCTCTCAGGAGCTGCCAGGTAAACACAAGTGCACATTAGCCCCAGAATCCTCAAGGACAGGCTGGCTCTGCATTTGGTTCTTTAAAGGAAACAGTTTAAGGATCTTTTTGCCCCACCAAAGACTAAAATTGCACAATTCAGGGGTTATAACACCTACCTCTTAAGGGATGACTCTTGGTCACTTGGGACCCGCCACACATGGACATCTGGGAAGAAGCAGGCCCAGGAGGACCTCCCGGGCTGGGTCTTCCTGGGTCAGGCCGGCGGATGGGGTCCTCGGAAGCAGCCCTGGACCGCGCAGGCTGGTACCCAGGATGTGGTGCTCCGTGCATGGGCCTTATCTCTCAAGAGATCCATGGACACCTGTCCCTGTGCTTGGGCACATCTGCGTCCCTGCATCCTCACCACTGCACACACGTCACTGCTCTCTGCTGCCTTCTACACAGCTTTAGGGCACTGGCCTTGCAGACCCCACTGCCATTTCACCTCTGGGCCTCTGTCTCCCTCTCTGTGACAGAAAGGCTGGATTGGACAGTTCCAGAGTCTCCCACCAGCTCTGACATCATCATTGTCCCAGCTCTCACTGCCCAGGACCTATTTCTCCATGTGGCTACTCAAGCTATGAGCCACCTACCCCTCAACAGCCCTAGGGGTTTGACATGATTGTCTTCTCTTTACGGAGGTTCAGCAAAACTTGCCTGGTAACTTGCCTGGTTTACTCTGTAATAAGTGGCAGAGCTGGCACTTGAACTTGAGCGTACTGTCAAAGCCCTCTGATCACTAGTCCAATCCATCGGAGGCAGAAGGGAGCCTCTCTGGACCAACTGCCCACTGGTAAAAGTGAATGCCTGCTGTGGGGGTGAGAACCCTGTCATTCGTGGTGTTCAGGCAGAGAAAGGTTGATTTGCCAGGAAAGTTACAGAAGGCCAGGTAGAGGGTTGGTTAGGATCCACATGCTTCAGTGGTAGCATCTTATTAGTGTAGTGTTTCCAGTTTTGGGAAGTGCCCCAAATAGTTTATTCTTATTGATCTGTGAATAAGTTATATTTATATAATTAAATTTAAAATTCCTGCTTTAATATGAAAGAGTGGAAATTCAAGGTTATACCTGCAACAATGCCGTTCTCAATCCCCTGCCTTCCAACATGCTTTCCTGAGCGGGGAGAGGAAGGGACGGAGTCCCAGCCCTGGGTGTGCGCAGAGGAGCAGGTCCACGGTAAACCTTATCTACACCACGTATGCAACAAAAACCATTACTCTAAGGTGCCTTAAATGTCCCTCCAATCTGGAGACACCAGATCCCTTGATCCCACCCTGACATTCTCACAGCCCACACTGGGATGGTAATTGCCAGGAGCACCAGCCATATGCCTGGTAAATTCCAGGAATTCTGACAGCCCCAGAAAGTGCCCAGCAGAGGGTTCCTTGGCCCCTTTTCACTGGAATGTTTCATCATCCTGGGACTGGTGTTCTCTGGCAAAGGTCTTAGTGTCTTCCCCTCCTGGTTCTGTTTCTACTTCCCATGTTTCAGTAGTACTTTTGAATGTATAACCTGTTTCTAATGATTACAACATTACTATTTGCTTTAATTTAAGAGGATAGAAATTATTTCAAGCATCTTTTCTGACCACAATGCCATGAAACTAGAAATCAACCACAGAAAAACAAAGGAGAGAAAAATGACAGCATGGAGATTAAACAACATGTTACTATAAAACCAGTGGGTGAATGATGACATCAAAAAAGAAATTAAAAAATACTTTGAGACAACGACAATGAAAACACAACCACACAAAATCCATGGGGTGCAGCAAAAGCAGTCCTAAGGGGGACGCTCATAGCAATGCAGGCCTTCCTCAAAAAAGAACAATCTCAAATAAACAATCTAACCTACCATCTAAAAGAATTATAAAAAGAAGAGCAAAGCCAAAAGTCAGCAGAAGGAAGGAAATAATAAAGATCAGGGAGGAAATAAATAAAATATAGATGAAAAAACAATAGAAGTCAATCAAACCAAGAGCTGGTTTTTTGAAGGTCTAAACAAAATTGACAAACCTCTGGCCAGGCTCACCAAGAAGAGAGAGAACACAAGTAAACAAAATAAGAAAGGAAAATGGAGCGATTACAACCAATACTACAGAAATGCAAAACAAGTAAACTTCAAGAGTTCTGTGGCTTTACCCACCTGCAATTTCTTTCTCATTCACATGCCCGTCTGATGGGGCTGTGCCTGGTCTGTGGACAGTGTTTCTTTCTCCATGCAGTGACTCAGGGATCTAGGCTCCTTCCATCTCGCAGCTCCTCTATCCTCTGGGGTCCCTGGGTCCTCTCTGTCTAGACAGTGGGGACAAGTTATGTGCTGAATTGTATCCCTTGTGACACTTGATTTTTCTGCCCAGTGTTTAGTCTGTTTTGATGAATGTTGTACACGCACTTGCACACAACGTGTATAACGCCGTTGTGGGTGGGCATTCTGTAAGTGTCAATTACCTCAAGCTGGTCAATGTCGTTGCTGATTTTTTTGAGTCAGTTTTTCCTCTCAGAGACAAATGTTTAAATCTCCAGCTAATCATGAGGACTTGTCTTTTTCTCCTGTTTTGTTCTACCAGTTTTGCTTCATGTATTTTGAAGCTCTGTTGTTAGATGCCCATCCATTTAAGATTAAGTCTTTTTGAAGAATCAACTCCCTTATCATTATGATTTGCCCTTCATCATTTGGGTCAATATTCCTTGTTCTGAAATCTACTTTGTCTAATGTCAATATAGCCACTCTAGGTTTCATTTGGTTAGAGTTTGCACTGTATATCTTTTACAAGTTTTTAACTTTCAGCCTGTATGTATTTTTTTA
Source organism: Vicugna pacos (assembly GCF_048564905.1). NCBI lineage: Eukaryota > Metazoa > Chordata > Mammalia > Artiodactyla > Camelidae > Vicugna > Vicugna pacos. The sequence goes on from NC_132990.1 coordinate 3,217,196, forward strand.
ATTGGGATATAATTGACATGTAACATTATATTAGCTTCAAGTGTGCAGCATAATGATTTGAAATTTGTATATATTGTGAAATTATCACCACAATAAGTCTAGTTAACATCCATCACCACACAGTCACAAAAGTTTTTTTCCTGAGAGTTTTTAAGATCTACTCTTAGCAACTTTCAAATGTAAAATAGAGTATTATGAACTATAGTCACCAGGCCATACATTACATCCCCAAGGCTTATTTATTTTATAACTGGAAGTTTTTACTGTTTGACCACTTCACCCATTTTACCCACCCCATATCCCACACCTCTGGCAACCACCAGTCTGTTCTCTGAATCTATGAGTTGGTGTTTTGTTTTGTTTTACTTTAGATCCCACATATAAGTGATATCATAAAGTATTTGTTTTTCTCTGTCAGATAGATAGGTAGATAGATAGATAGATAGCATCTTTTTTATCCATTCATCCATCAGTGGGCACTTACGTTTTTTCCATGTCTTGCCAATTGTAACTTGTGCTGCAGTGAACATGGGGGTATGTTTATCTTTTCAAGTTTGTATTTTTGTTTCCTTCAGATATATACCCAGAAGTGGAATTTCTGGATCATATGGTAGTTCTATTTTTATTTTTTGAGGACTCTCCATACTGTTTTCCATAGTGGCTGCACCAAATTACATTCACACCAACAGTGCACCAGTGTTCTCTTTTACCCACAGCCTTGTCTGCATTTGTTCTCGCTCATCTTTTTGATGATAGCCATTCTAACAGTAGACAAATGCAGCAGCAAACCAATCGCTTTAGCAGAATATTGTCTTCATTGCATGTGTAGTTTGAATACAGATTCCCAATCTATGGCTGAATTTCTTCTAGTATGATCAAAAGTTTATTCTTTCTTTGCTCTGAGTAAAATTAAACAGTGAGTTCTCTATTAAAAAAATAAACAAGTGTGAGGTATTATCTTACTGTGGTTTTGATTTACATTTCCTCTAACTATCAGTGATGTTGAGCATCTTTTCATGTACCTGTTGGCCATCTGTATGTCTTCTTTGGAAAAATGTCTGTTCAGATTCTCTGCTCATTTTTCAGTCAAATTGTTTGGGTTCTTGTTGCTGTTGTTATTGAGTTGTAGGTGTTCTTTTTGTATTTTGGCTATTAACCCCTTATCAGATATGCGATTTGCAAATATTTTCTCCCATTCAGAAGGCTGAGTTTTCATTTTGGTGATGGTTTCCTTTGCTATGCAGAAGATTTTTAGTTTGATGTAGTCCCATTGTTTATTTTTAACTATTGCTGCCTTTGCTTTTGGTGTCAAATCCAAAAAACCATCACCAAGACCATGTCAGGGAGTTTACTGCTTGTATTTTCTTTTAGGAATTTTATGGTTCCTGGTCTTACATTCACATCTCTAATCCATTGAGTCAATTTTTGTGTATAATGTAAGGTAGTGATCCAGTTTCATTGTTTTGCATGTGGTTGTGCAGTTTTCCCAACACCATTTTTTAAGAGACTGTCCTTTCCCCATTGTATATTCTTGGTTGTTTTTTCGTAAATTAATTGACCATATTTGCATAAGTTTATTTCTCTGTTCTGTTCTGTGTAGCTGTGTGTCTGTTTTTATGCCAATACCATACTGTTTTGATTACTATAGTCTTGTAATATAGTTTGAAATCAGGACACATTATGACGTCATCTTTGTCTTCTTGGTCTTTAGTGGTTCCATACAAATTTTGGAGTTGTTGGTTCTATTTCTATGAAAAATGCCATTGGAACTTCGATAGGGATTGCATTGAATCTGTAGATTGTTTTGGGTAACATGGACATTTTAAAACTATGAATTCTTTCAATCCATGGGCACATAATATCTTTCCATTTATTTGTGTCTTCTTCAGTTTCTTTCCTTAATGTCTTTTAGTTCTCAGTACACAAGTCTTTCACCTCCTTGGTTAAATGTATTCCTATATATTTTATTCTTTTGGATGCAAATTATAAAAGGGATCTTTTTTATTTTTTGCAATTTTTTATTAAGTACAGTCAATTTCAATGTGTCGATTTCTGGTGTACAGCACATTGTCCCAGTCATGCATGTACATACATGGATGCATTTTCATATTGGGATTTTTTCTTGATTTCTGTTAGTTTGTTATTAGCATACAGAAAAGCAACAGTTTTCTGCATGTTGATTTTATATCCTGCAGCACTACTGAATTCATTTATTAGTTCTAATCATTTTTAGGTAAAGTCTTTAGGGTTTTCTGTATATGACATCGCAACATCTGCAAATAGGGACAGCTTTGTCTTCATTTACAGTTTGGATGCCTTTTATTTCTTTTTCTTGCTGATTGTTCTCACTAGGAGTCTGTGTTTTTACATTTAAATGAATTTCTTGTAGACAACACATAATTAGGTCTTGCTTTTTTATCTAGCTGACCATCTCTGCCTTTTAGTATGAATGTTTAAACGACTTACATTTCATGTAATTATCCATATGGTTGGATTTAGTCTACTATACTGATATTTTTCATTTGTTTTGTTGCTTTGTTGTTGTTGTTGTTTACCTCTTTCCATTCTTCTTTTAGGGTGAATACTTTTTATGATTTTGTTTTGTCTCCATGCTTGTCTTATTAGCTAAATTGCTTTATTTATTTACCCTAGGGTTTACACTGATCACAATCTATATTCAAATAATATTTTTTCACATATAATATATGAATCTTACAATGGCAAACTTGTATTTCCTTCCCCTCATCCAATATTCTGTGCTATCATTATTACACATTTTAGTCCTACATATGTTATAAACACTAAAATACATTGTTATTTTTTGCTTTAAATGGTCAGTTGTCTCTTAAAAGATTTTTTAAATGGGAAATGTATTTCAAATTTATCCATGTACTTGACATTTTAGACATCCTTCATTTCTTTTATGTAGAAACAGTTTCATCCTGGCATCTTTTTCTTTATTCTTTAAGCAATTCCTTTAACATTTCTTGTAGTACGAATCTGCTAGTGATAAATTATCTCAGCTTTTGTTCCATCTTTTTTGAAAGATATTTTCACTGAGTATAGAATTCTGGGTTGACTTTTCTAGTACTTAAAAATTGGTTGCATTGTCTTCAGACCTGCACAGTTTCTGAGGAGAAGTTTATTATCATTCTTACATTTGCTCTTATAATATGCCTTTTCTTCTCTAGCTGTTTTAAGAGATTTTCTCTTTATCATTGGTTTTCAGCAATCTGATTATGATGTACTTTGGTGTGGTTTTCTTTATGTTTCTTCTGTTTGAGGTTTGCTCAGTTTCATAAATATTTGGGTTTGCACTTTTCCTCCAACTTGAAAATTTTCAAGTATGATTTCTTTAAATATTTTTCTTCCTTTTCTCTCTTTCTGGGACTCCATTTACAAGTCTGTTAGACCACTTTATACTGTGACACAACTCAGTAACGTTTTGTTCTTTTTTTCAGTCTTGTTTAACTCTGTGTGCTTTATTTTGAATAATTTCTATTGCCACAGCTATAAGTTCACTGATCTGTTCTTCTGCAGAATCTAATTTGTTTTTAATTCCATCCAGTGTGTTTCTCATTTCAGCATCAGATTTTTCATCTCTACAACTTCTACTAGGGTCTTTTTTCTTTTTTCTTTCCTCCTCCAGTTTTATTGAGATATAATTGACATATATCACTGTATATGTTTCAGGTGTACAGAATAATGATTTGAGTTTCATACACCATGAATCCACTTGGATATGTTTTATGTCTTCTCTTTATTCCCTCATTATGTTGACATTTTTTGTTGCCTTGACCATAGTTAAGATTCATAAATTGTTTTAATATCTTTACCAATTAACTCTATTATCTATGTCATTTCTCAATCTGTTTCTACGGACTGATTTTTCTCCTGGTTATGAGTCTTATCTTCTTGCTCCTTGGCCTGTCTGGTAACTTATGTTTGAATATTGGGTATTGTAAGTTTTGCAGTGTTGTTCAGTGCCAGATACTGTTAATTGTCTTAAAGAGTGTTGCACTTTGTTTTGGCAGCAGTTAAGTTACTTTCAGGTCAGTTTGATCACTTTGAAGTTTATTTTAAGATTTATTATAGGAATTCCAGAGCAGCTCTTATTCTGGGGAAAATTCAGCACTGTTCAGCCCTTATGAACATGCTACTCAATGCCCTAGGCATTAGGAGGCCTGTGGGAATTAAAATTATTTCGAGCCTTATCTAAACTTCAGAAATTATTCTGTCTACTGCTTTCTGGGAATTCTTTCCTTGGTCTTAGAGAATTTCCTCCCCAAAATGCACAAGTACTCTAACAAAGTTTCAACAAGATGCTTCTGCAGATGTCTGGAACTCTTTCCATAGCCCAATCCTTTTCTAGATTCTGTCCCCAAATTTCTAACTTTCTGACATCTCCAAAACCCAGTTATCTGTCTTCTGAGTACTGCTGGGTTTTCCCGTCCTGTCCTGCATTGCACCCTGGAAGTTGAATCCAGGAAGTAAGTTGGGCAATTGTAGGACTCAGCTCATTTGTTTCATTCAGCTTCTCAGTCCTCTGCTATCTGTCTTCCCACATCTGAAGCCTGTTATTTCAGATATCTTGTCCAGTCGTCTAATTCTTATGGCCAAAGGGCAATTCCCATGGCATTTAATCCTTCATAGACAAAAGTACAAATCATCCCTTGAGTTCTTAATCTCAGTTACCATAGTTCTCACTTCTAGAATTTCCATTTGATTGTTCTTAATAGTTTCCAGTTCTCTGAAAAAAACTCTCCATTTTCTCATTGGATGTATTGAAGAAATAAGAAACAGTTATTTTAAAGTTTGTGTCTGATGATCCCAGTATCTGGGCCATCTGTGGGTCTGCCTTTGGTCTTATTTTTTCCTCTTAATTTTTGGTCAATTATTGTCCTTTTATATGCCTGCCTATATTTGGTTGAGGGCCAGAAGTTTGTGGTTTAAAAATTCTGCAGATAATTTGAGACTTTGGATCTCTTCTCATAAAGAGAGAATGTATTTTTACTTCTGGCAGGCAATTAGTAAGAAACAGACCACCTTATTTGAACAAAAGACTGAACTGACTTAAAACTGGATTTTTCCTTGTGAGAGCTGATCTGCTTCTTAATTGCTCTTTCTCTTAGTGTGTAACCTCTCAGAGACCAACCTGAGAGCCTGGGTATTGGACAGGCCTTCCCTCTTTGGCCAACTTTGACAACTGTTGCCCCAGGGCCCATGGAACCATCAATGATCTCATTGAGCTTCTCAGACTCTCTGCAGCAGCAGCATTTATTACTGGAAAATATCTTGAGGAGAAAATGTACCAGATGCCAGGTTCCCCAAACTAGACTTTCTATCTCTGCAATGTTACCAAAAGATATGTATTTGGATTTTGTCTAGATTTTTTTTGTTATTCTTTGTTGTGAGGGTTAGTTTGAAACAAGCTGGTTCACCATTACAGAAAATGAAACAGCCCTGATTTTTTTTTCAGTAACATTTTTTTAAGTTAAGAGGGTAGAGATTGTGTCCAATGATGAAATCCACTCAACTACAAACTTTCTTGTAGTCAAATTTAACTTGAATTCCCTGAACACTAAGATCATAAACAAGAATGGAACCCTCCCCAAATAGCTAGGGTTGATATACCCCTTAATGAGGCCAGAGAGCAGAATCCTTAAACTAAAGCAATTTCAAGCAGAAATTTACCACCAGAACATGTGCAAATACCCTATTGAAAAAAGGGTGTGGTCACTTACGGTGCTGTGTGCTTAGGGACAATGCTTATAATATTAATAGCCAGGAAAAATCATTATAATGGCAGTTGCCAGCATATCTAGGCTCCAGAAATTGAATTTTCTGAGGATATAATCTTCATTCCAGATCCTTCTATTAAACACTAGACATCTTTTCTCCATTGCCTCCAGGATCCTTTCCCTGGATGTCCAACAGCACCTCAGACTCAAGAGTCCAGACTAACTTTCCTCTCTTCAGCCCAAATCTTTGCTTTCCAGAGAAAAAATTTTGAAAGTACAGAGACGAAATAATAGAGGCTACATTGGGAATTCTGTGGAATTGGAGAGAAATGGAAGATAAGGAGCAGCTTGCCAACTTTGAGGCTCAGTTTTCTCTTCCAAAAAGAGAGTCTCAGGGGGTTGTTTGGGGGATGAAAAGGGAAAGAGGTATTAGGCCCCAAGCACAGCTCCTGGCTCAGCAAGTTGCAGGACTGCCCTTGTTCTCCAGGACCCGTGTCTTTACAGTGCCTTCTTAATAGAGGTCCTCTCTCAGCCTTCAGCATCCAGCTTGAGGTCACCTACTCTGTGGTCTTGCAGTACAGTTGGGGCATTTTAAGAAAATCAGAAACAAATGACTCTTAGGCCCTAAAATTTCCTAACAGAATTTAGCAATTTGAATCCAGCAATGGAGAAAAATAAAAACATTTCATGACCATGTGGGGTTTATTCTAGGAATGGACGATTGTTTCAATATTTTAAAGTCAATGTATTCCCCATATTAATAAGTAAAAGGGGAAATATAATTATTTCAATAGATAAAGAAGAAGAATTTGACAGAATTCAACACTTATTCATAATAAAAAAAATTCCAACAGACTATAATAGAAAAGAACTTCCTCAATCTGAGAAAGAACACCCCAAAAAAACTAAAGTGAACATTTTCTTTAATGGTGTCAGATTGAATGCTTTCCAACTAAGAACAGAAATAAGATAATACGTATTTTCAACACTTGTATTCAACATTGTATTGGAAAGTAGACAGTGCAATAAGGCAAGAAAAACAAATAAGAGCCCTACAGTTTGGAGACATAGAAGTAAAATTTTTATTCACAGATGACAAGATTATTTATGTAGAAAATAATAAGGAATCTACAAGGAAGTTTCTAGAATTAATAAATTTAGCAAGTGAGCTCAGAAAAGAACTGCAATATACAAAGATCAACTGTATCTCATTATGAGCAACAACAATTGAAAGATGAAGGTGATAAGACAGGTCCTTTTATAATAATACAAAAGTGAAATGCTTTGAAATAAATTTAACAAAATATTTGCAAAACGTATCCACTGAAGCCTGCAAAACATTACTGAGAGAATACAAAAAGACCTGAATAAATGGAGTGATTAATGGGGTCATGAATCAAAAGAAAATTACAAAATAAAAAAGATCATCAGTAAAGGCAAACATACAATAAAGATAGTAAGTCAGCCACACACAAAGCTAGTAGGAAGATTAAAAGACAAAAATAGTAGAATCATCTATATCCAAAATAAATAGTTAAGGGGTACACAAAACATTTAGATATAAAATATGATACCAAAACAGTTTCATGAGGGGAAGAGAGTACAAATGCAGGATTGTTAAAATGTATTTGAAAGTAAGAGATCAGTAACATTAAAAATCACATGTATATAAAAATATATGTATAGATTGCTATATAAAAGCCTGGTGGTAATCACAAACCACAAATCTGTAATAGATACACACACAAGAAATAAAAAGGAACCCAAACATAACACTAAGGATAGTTATCAAATCTCAAGGGAAGAGAACAAAAGAAGAAGAAATGAATAAAAAAGACCTACAAAAAACTGCCAAACAATTAAGAAAATGGCAATAGGAAAATATGTATGGATAATTACCATAAATGTAAATGGACTAAATCATCCAATCAAAAGACATTGAGTGGTTGAACGGGTCCAAAACAAAATCTGTGTATAGGCTGCTTACAAGAGACCCACTTCAGATCTAAAGACACACAGACTGAAAATGAGGGAATGAAAAATGGTATTCCATGCAAATGGAAATCAGAAGAAAGCCAGGGTAGCAATTCTTACATCAGACAAAATAGACCTTAAAATAAAGACTGTTACATGAGGCAAAGGAGGACATTATATAATGATCAAGGGATCAACCAAGAAGATAAAACAATTATAAATATATATGCATCCAACAGAGAAGAATCTAAATACATAAAACAGATATTAACAGACATAAATGGAGAAATCAACATTAACAGAATAATAGTAGGGGACTTCAACACCCCACTTACATCAATGTACAGACTGTCCATACAGAAAATCAATAAGGAAACACTGGTGATTTTTAAATCTTATTTTTTATTGAAGTATAATTGATTTACATGTTTCAGGTGTACAGCAAAGCGACTGAGTTATACATATACACATATTTTTTTTCTTTTCAGATTCTTTCCCATTATATGTTATTACAAGGAATTGTATATAATTCCCTATGCTATAACATAGGTCTTTGTTGTACATCTATTTTGTACATAGTAAAGTGTATCTGTTAATCCCAAACTCCTAATTTATCCCTCCCCTACCCTTTTTCCTTTGGTAATCATAGTTTGTTTTCTACTTCCATGAATCTGTTTTAGCTTGTAAATAGAATTTATATCATTTTTTTAGATTCCACATACAAGTAATAAATCATATGATATATGTCTTTCTTTGTCTGACTTATTTCACTTAATATGATAATCTCCAGGGCTATCCATGTTGCTGCAAATGACATTATTTCATTCTTTTTTATGGCTGAGTAATATTCCATTGTATATATGTATATCTGCATACACACACATATATACATCTCATCTTTATCCATTTATCTATTGATGGGTGTTTAGGTTGTTTCCATATCTTGGCTATTGTAAATAGTGCTGCTGTGAACATTGGGGTTCATGTGTCTTTTCAAATTATAGTTTTTCTGGATATATCCCCAGGAGTTGGACTGCTGAATCATATGGTAAGAATATTTTTAATTATTTAAGGAATCTTCATACTGTCCTCAATAGTGGCTGCACCAATTTACATTCTCACCAACAGTGTAAGAGGGTTCCCTTTTCTCCACACCCTCTCCAGCATTTATTAATTATAGACTTTTTAATGATGGCTATTCTGACTAGTGTGAGGTTATATCTCATTATAGTTTGATTTGCACTTCTCTAATAATTAGCAATATTGAACGTCTTTTCATGTGCCTGTTGGCCATCTAGATGTCTTCTTTGGAGAAATGTCTATTTAGGTCTTATGCCCATTTTTTGATTGGATTGTTTGTTTTTGATATTGAGCTGTATAAGTTGTTTGTATATTTTGGAAATTACTTCCTTATTGGTAGTGTCATATGCAAACATTTTCTCCCACTCTGTAGGTTGTTTTTTCATTTTGTTTATGGTTTCCTGTGCTGTGCAAAAGCTGTGAAGTTTAATTAAGTCCCATTTATTTATTTCTGCTTTTATTTCTATTACTCTAGGAGATGGAGCCAAAAAAAATATTGCTGCAATTTATATCAAAGGGTGTTTTATGTTTTCCTCTAGGAGTTTTATAGTTTCTGGTTTTACACTTAGGTCTTTAATCCATTCTGAGTTTTTTTAATATCATGCTAGAAAATGTTGTAATTTCATTCCTTTACATGTAGCTGTCCATTTTCCCAGCACTTGTTGAAGAAACTGTCTTTTCTCCATTGTATACTCTTGCCTCCTTTGTCATAGATTAATTAACCATAAGTGTGTGGGTTTATTTCTAGACTTTCTGTCCTGTTCCACTGATCTATGTGTCCAATTTTGTGCCAGTACCACACTGTTTTGATTACTGTAGCTTTGTGGTATAGTCTGAAGTCAGGATATGTGATTCCTCCAGCTTCATTCTTCTTTCTCAAGATTGTTTTGGCTGTTTGGAGTCTTTTGTGTTTCCATACAAATTTTAACATGTTTTTGTTCCAGTTCAGTGAAAAATGTCATTGGTAATTTGATAGGGATTGCACTGAGTCTGCAGATTGCCTTAGATATTGTGGCCATTTTAGCCATATTGATTCTTCCAATTCAAGAACATGGTATATCTTTTGATTTGCTTCCATCTTCAATTTCTTTCATTAGTGTCATAATTTTCAGAGTACAGGTCCTTTGCCTCCTTAGGTAGGTTTATTCCTAGCTATTTTATTATTTTTGATGCAATGGTAAATGGTATTGTTTCCATAATTTCTTTTTCTGCTATTTCATTGTTAGTGTATAGAAACACAACTGATTTCTGTATATTAATTTTGTATCCTGCAACTTTACTGAATTCATTGATGAGCTCTAGTAGTTTTTGGTGGTGTCTTTAGGATTTTCTATGTGTAGTATCATGTCATCTGCAAACAGTGACAGTTTTACTTCTTTTCCATTTTGGATTCCTTTTATGTCTTTTTCTTCTCTGATTACTGTGGCAAGGACCTCTGTTCCAGGATCAGATGGCTTCACGGGGGAATTGTACTAAACATTTAGAGAAGAGTTAACGTCTATCCTTCTGAAACTATTCCAAAAAATTACAGAGGAAGGAACAATACTGAATTCATTCTATGAGGCCACCATCACCCTGATACCAAAACCAGACAAAGAGATCACAAAAAAGAAAATTACAGGACAATATCACTTATAAATATAGATGCAAAAATCCTCATCAGAATACTAGCAAATCCACTCCAATAATACATTAAAAGAATCATACACCATGATTTATCCAAGGAATGGAAGGATTTTTTTTAATATCTTCAAATCAATCAATGTAATAGACCACAGTGACAAACTGAATAAAAGCCACATGATCATCTCAATAAATGCAGAAAAGGCTTTTGATAAAATTCAACATCCATTTATGATAAAAACTCTCCAGAACGTAGGCATAGAGGGAACATACCTCAACATAATAAAGGCCATATATGACAAACCCACAGCTAACAGCATAATCAATGGTGAAAAGCTGAAAGCATTTGCTTTAACATTGGGAACAAGACAAAGATGCCCACACTCACCACTCGCACTCAACATAGTTCTGGTAAGGATTTTAAAACAGCCATCATAAAAATGCTTCAGTGAAGAAACACGAACATGCTTGAAACAAATGAAAAATAGAAAGTCTCAGCAAAGAAACAGGAGATGTAAAGAAGAGTCAGATGAAAATTTTAGAACAGAAAAATACAAATGAGAAACTCAGTGGATGGTACCTCGGGAAATGGAGGGGAAATGACACCATGAAGAATCCATACAGTTGAAGGTAGAATAAATGGAAACTACCCGATCTGAACAACAGAAAGAAAACTGATTGAGAAAAAATGAACAGAGCCCCCAGGTCCTGTGGAACGATAACAAAAGTCTCACATTTCATCAGTCTCAGGAGAAGAGGAGAAAGAAGATGGCACTGAAAAGCTATCAAAGAAATAATGGCTGAATGTTTCCCAAATTTAGCAGAAGACATAAACCTACAGATTTAAGAAGCTGAATTAACTCCAAACAGGATAAACCCGATAGAATCCACGCCAAAACATCCCAGTCAAACTCCTGAAAACTAAAGACCAAGAAATCTTGAAATCAGCAAGAGAAATGATACTTTACCTTTGGAAGAAACAATTCAAATGACCATATTTCTCAACAAAAGCCACAGTGGCCAGAAGGAAGTGGCACTGGCACATTTCAAACTCAGAAAGAATAGAACTATGAACCCAGAATTCTACATCCAGTGAAAACATCCCTCAGGGACAAAGGTGACATCCAGACACCCTTAGAGCCAGGAAAACTACATGTCACAAGCAGACTTCCCTAGAAGACACTCTTGAGACAAAAATGACAATAAAAGGAGGAATTTTGGAACAACAGGAAGGAAGAAAGAAAAATAGAAGGAGTAAAAGTGTGGGTAAACACAATAGACTTCCTTCTCGTCCTGAGGACTCAAAATCATGCTGATGGCTGAAGCCAATCAGTGTTACCTGGACGTTGACAAGGAGCATAAGGGAGAGCCCCGCCCTGTCCTTGGGGAAGTTAAATGCTAAATGGAATAGTTCATGTTTGCAAGATCCTTAGAACAGCACCGGACACCTCATTAAGCAATATAAAATGATTTGTTAACTAAACACAATAAATGCAAGCAGAGAAGCAAAAGTCAGTGGAACACTCAGTAGCAGAGAAGCCCTTAAATTCTCTTTGCTTCTCCCGTAAATGTGGCAGCAAAGTACAGGGAGGCAGAAATCCATCATCTCCTCCGCTTGAGTCCTAGGCTGAACTATTTGTCCCTGGTGTGCCAGCGTCAAGGTGGTCACAGATACCGTGAGGGGAGATGTGAATTCTTCCTGGTCCTCATTCCTCCGTAGGCTCCCACATCGCCAACACAATCAAACTCTAATATTTGTTTTCAGGAGAAACGGTCTCTCCCCCGTGTTCTGTTCTGGATAAACACTTTGATCCCAGCCCCCAGCCACACGACCAGGAACATCAGGAAGAAGCTGGGTTCCCACTGCCCTCATCCAACCCCTTTCATCTGACTATTAACGTGAATTAGGTAATGAATTAATCAACAAAGCCATCGGTTAATTGGCTTTCATTTCTTCCAGAAATGTTAGGAGAAATGACATTTTTCAGAACTTAAAATGCATTCCCCAGCCTGAAATCCTGGGCTACACAGGAGGTTTCCTGCTGGGCCAGATCAGAGTGGTCTGGGGCCAGGGGTGCGGAGTGGGGACAGGCAGCAAGGAAGGTTTCTCTCGTGGCTCCCACTCTCTCGATGGCAGCCTGTCACGGTTTGGATGGCACACCCTCTGCTTACTCCTCTGATTCTGTTTCACAGGGGAAAGACCCCTGCACTTGATGACCTGGTCATAGTCTCAGTTTGTCACTAACTAGCCACGTGACCTTGGACAAGTCAACTCCCTGAGATATGATGGGTACAAATCTACCTGATCTAGCTTTTGAAAAGAATTGATGGTTATGTACGTAAAAGCACTTCGTAAACTGCAATGTACTGCAATTGTACATTCCTTTTTAGAAGATGGGCACCTAACTCAGGCTGGAGTATAGAGAGAAGAAATAATAACTGAGATGAATCATGAAGAAGGGAGAAAAGAGAGGAGGGGCACCTAGGACAAGAAAGCAGCATGGCCAGGTGAGGGAAGGCCGGGTATATCTGAAAAACTGCCCCAAATATGCACAGTCAGATTAAAGGGTTAAGGAAAATGGGTGGGTGGAAACACAATGCTAGTAGTACAGGCAGGGCAAGGTCGCGAAGCACTGCACATCACCCCAAAGAGTTTGGACTTTTGAAGGATACAGGAAATGAGGCATTTGGAGAGGGAGTGGAGTGACCAGATTCGTGGTGTGGAAATCTCCCCGGGAGGGCAGCGCAGAAGGAGGGCTGGGAAGCGGCCAGACTGGTCTGAGAGATCACTCAGGAGGCAGGTGCAGTGACCCAGGCCAGGCAAGTCAAGGACCCAAGTTAAGGTGTTTGCGCCACAGATGGAGAAGGGCATAAAACCCAGGTGCCTCGGGAGGCAGGGTCCATAGGACAGAACGCCAGTGAGCAGGGAGGTAAAGGAAGGATGAAGGATGACTCCTGGCTTCTGATTTGAGCTGATGCATCAAAAGTGGTTCCATTCACTCAGGTAGAAAGAGAAGCAGTTTGAGGGAGAGAGAATCCAGTTTTAGAATGTGGAGTTGGAGCTACCTGTGGAATAAGCAAGTAGGGATGTTCAACAGACTGCCAAATACAGGGATCTGGAACGTAGGAGGGAGACGTGGGACAGAGATAAACAGAAGACACTCTTAGTGTGTTATCAAGATCACTGTCTCATAGCTTGAAGGACATGCTAGATCCAGTGGCTTTCAAACCCTCCACCTTCACTCCTCAGAATTTGTTTCCGAAGAAAATCAAACAGAGAGCCCCTATTTTAAAAACACACCTCAAAGGCGCTTTACACAGATTAAATCTTCATCTTGCATGATTCAATTTGAAAATGTTCAGATTCATAGCGATCTATCCCAAGAACACTGCTGCCTGGGTGCTTTTGCAGGATGGAAGATGCTCTGTAGCGCGCCAGCGTCACACACTGGTCCAGAATATCCATCTACTTTCAACCTACATCTCTTCTGTCTGGTTACGCCCATTGCTTTTGGTTCTTATTCTCACCAAAACAAATTAATTCCTTACTGTCCGCTTACACAATAACACTTCATAACTTTAAACCTGGGATGAACTATGCCAAACACATGGATGAAAAATTATAAATGTATTTGTCAAGATGTTTCCAAATCTAAACTACAACTAACATTCTTTAATAGTTTCCCATGCCCTCCCCTCCCTCTTCCCGACTCCTCACCTGCCGTGTTGGGCTTTTTTGCATTTCTGGGAGGGACCAGACATTTTTACTAACTGCTTCTTCATAATGACTGTAAATAAATTGACGTACAATTTAAGATCCAGAGCAGAAATGGGGTCACTTCCTTTCTCTTGTGTCATAGTTTCTTCATTTGTGCAATAAGAAGGTTGAACTCAGTTGGGATTAGACGCCAAAAATGGGACCCCTGGATCCCCAGGCGGCCCTCGGTGATATGAACAAGGAGCAATGAGCTAATAAAATGGAACTTTTGCCCACAAAAGGCTATGAAAGGAATAAACCTTTACTAAGTATCCATGTTTGGGTCTCATGTTTCCTTGAAGTTATGTAACGAAGTAGGTGTTGAAGTGTTACTATATTTTGCTATTTCCATTTTCAGATGAAGAAATAGTTCACAGAGAAAGGATAACTTTCCCAAGGCAGAACTGGGGTTTTACAAAATGAAATAAAACCAAAACCCAAGTTTCTTTTCTTCTAAATGGAATTACATGAACTTAGTAATGTAGCCAGGACTATCCAGTTAACAGAGGGAGAAAAAGGAAAAAGAATGTTTTTCTGTTTGACAGACATCTTTCAAAACATGACCCGTAAGGGGAGGCAGATAGTCATATGCATCCTGTCGATAAAGTTAGAAACCCATGGAATAGCTGTTTTCTAAAGCAAGGACCTTCCAGCTCAAAAAAATACTAGGATTCCAAGAAAACCGGTTGACACACCGTATGTGCATTGGCAATTAGCTGCCACAAGGTGGCACAGTTCTCAGTAAATGCAATGCGGTTGGTCTAAATCAATAATCTCACCCTTGCTTTCTCCACTTACGGCATCCTTTCTTTTCTGGAAATTCAGTGTTGATTTTTCTAGTTAATAAGGGCTAGCTCACATG
Organism: Vicugna pacos; assembly: GCF_048564905.1. NCBI lineage: Eukaryota > Metazoa > Chordata > Mammalia > Artiodactyla > Camelidae > Vicugna > Vicugna pacos. Next base: position 3,232,233 of record NC_132990.1, read on the forward strand.
AATGTGGAATCTCTTTAATCTGGAATCCCTCCCACCCAGCCTCTTCTCCCTCCTTTCACGAACTCACAGTCATCTTTAGTTATCACTTAAAATATTATTTCCTTAGAGAATATCACCTCTCTGAAAGAGGTTAGTTCCCTGAGAACACACTCCTGGAGGATCTTGTCCTCGGTCATCATAAAACTTTACACTCTTGAAAAATTTCTAACTTCTACATTTAAAGCTTCATATGAGGACAGGAACCACGTTGATCTCATTTGCATCTCAAACCTAGAGGCCAGCTCAGTATCTGAGTCTCAATAGACACTCAATAATCAACAGTTTTCAACGAGTAAGTTAATGGTAGAGAAATAGGTAACCTCTAGGGTTTCCTCCAGACTGAAACGTAAAAGCTTTCAGGGAAAACAAATTTTTCCCACCAAAAAGAAACAAAAGCTCGACCAACCAAGTTTCCATCTTGCCTGATCTTTAGCTCCGTATAACAGTGGGAGGAGATGAGCAATGCTTAGGAGCTACTCAGATAATTCCTCAGTAAGTGTCACACAATAATCCATAATTGTGTAATTTAACTATCAGCTCACAAAGCAGTCAGCTGGAGTAGGAATAAGTGAGTCTCCCACGATGGCAACAACTTGGATCTAGTGTGGAAAGGGGGTTCCTGCCCCACTTGCCTCTGGCAGCTGAATGACTCTGCCCCAGGAACAACATGCCCAGAGAAGTGTGCTCTAACCGATTGGCTCTGTGCTTTGAGGCCACTCTGGTTTGGTGCGTGCAAAAACCCTCAGGACTAGCCATCATGATCTCTGCTTCTTTTTTATTTGCATGCGAATTCAACTTATCTCAGATTAAATCCAGCACTGAGCGTCTGCTGTGTGCCGGAAACCAATGCTGAGTGCCGTGGAGACAGGGAGTGATACGGAGATGTGAAAGGCAAGACGCCTGTCCTCAAGGAGTTTACAATCCAGCAATTCTTATTTCAGCACTATTAATCATAATTCACATCAAGCCTGTATTTTGGACAAGTGATTCTTAATCCTCAGGAGAGCCTAATGGGATCTTGACTTGGGTGGCAGAACGGGATGGTGGTGAGGCCATTGGAAGTGGTCAATTTAATATGTGCTTATTGATTTGATAATTCTAACTATAGGAAGTAAAGCACAACAAAACTGTCCTTCAGCGGGGATGTGCACAAGATTAAAGGATGAAAAAATATCAATTATGTGGATTTAAAATTAGGGGTGATATCAGATTCGGAAGATTCAACATGTTGAGCGCGGTGGTCCCTTAATCCCCTCCCGCCCCCAGCATGCCCCCTCCAAATGCTCCAACAATAGTCAGCTAGCAGTTCCCACCGACTGAACACCCACCTGGCTTTAGGATCAGCAAGTGTTATCCACACTTTCACATATCCTGTAGCCTCTGTTTGGACTGCTCCAACTCAGTGTGGCTGGCAAATCCCCTACCCTCAAAACCCAGCCCAAATTCATAGACGCCCCTGACAAAGCCTCTCTCCTCATCACTTTGTTGTCAGGGCTTCATCTTGTGGACATCGCCCTCCCACAGCGCGAGGGTGGAGCTGCGCCTCGTTCCTACGGCAACTCCGACCCATACAGCACAGGTGCCTCATGACACAGAAGGGCGTCCTTCCTTCTGTGTGTTCCCCAGTGTCTGCCACAGTGGAGAGGGGGCCCTCCGGACTCAGAAATTCGCTCTTCCCTATGTGTCCACAGCTGTGGCCCTAAAATACAGATTTTCATGGGAAACTGTCCTAGACGATCCCAAGAGGGCATGAGATGACTAGAAACATGATTCGATTGATTACTAGCCTCAGTTTGTGTATTTTCTCAAGATTAAAGTGCTTTCACATGCATTATTTTCATTCAATCTTTATAAAAACACAGTTTCAAGAATCTTAGAGTCGTCTGAGCTGGAAGGACATTAGAGATCGCATCAACTCTCTCTCAAACAAAAATGAAGACCAGAAAATTTAGAAGACTTGCTCCAAGTCCTTATTCAGCCAATAAAGCAAGCTGCAAAACAAATTCCCACAAAATTAGTGGCTCAAGACAACACCCATGTACTAACTCACAGTTCTGTGGGTCAGAAGCCTTGCCCAGCCCATCATGACTGGTTCCCTGCTCAGGGTCTCACGAGGCTGAAATCAAGGTGTCAGTGGGCTGAGTTCCTGTCTGGAGGCTCTGGGGAAGGACCTGCCCCCCAAGCTCATCCTTATTGGCAGGACTCAGTTGCAGGATTGAAGGCCCTGTTTCCTCGCTGGCCATTGGCTCTCAGCTCCTCAAGGCCCTTCTCAGGCCCTTTCCATCCGGCCCACTCATCATCGAGCCAAAAACAGCCCATCAAATCCTTCTCATACTTCAAATCTCTTGACTTCCGCTGCTGCTACCGGCTACAGAAAATCCTTGCTTTTAAAGGTCTCATGTGATTAAGTTAGGCTCACCAGAATCCTCTCTTTTTCTTAACATCAACTGTGCCAGTTGGCATAACCTAATTATGGCAGTAAAATCCATCAAACTCAATCCCAAGGATTATCTGGGATGTGTGTGTGGAAAGTGGGCAGGAATTCTTGGAAAACACGTTAGAATCCTGCCTACACTCAGGGGTATGGGAATCACAGATGCGGATTTGATACCAGCATCACTATTCACCATCTCTGTGATCGGACGTATTATTTCATTTGACTGAACCCGTGCTTCTTCATCGGTAGGATAAAAATAATAAATATCCCATGGGTTTTTGTAAAGGTTAATGAGAAAGTAGATATGACAGTGGCCTTAAGGTAGAAGGTACAACTTGGAAGGCTCTGGTTGAAGTAAGATGTACAAGTGTGTGGCACCACTAAGCTCCTAAAAGCTGCAGGAAAACTTGTCTCTTTCCACCTGCCAAAAACGGCTTCCTCCTCTGCAGCATGAGCCTTAATTTAGTCACAATGACGTGAAAGTTGAGGGCGTCAAGAAATGGAGAGGAGCTGCAGGGTTTCAGATGGCCATTTCTTCCTAACCAGGACAATGCTAGACTGTATTTGGACGTATCTGGACTGCTCTAGCCCTTGGCTGGCGCTGGGACTTCAAGTGACTGAACAGTCCTGGACACCCAAGCTGACATGGCTCATCTGGAAAAGTCGGGGTCTATCTCAGAGGGAAGGAGGCACGACAGAGGTGATCAGATATGTGTTTCGGCAGGGAAGACAGCTGTACCCCTCCCTGCTCTCAAATGTTCCTTAGGACAGAAATTGTGTCATGATAACATCTAACCGTAACTCTTAATTTAGAACACCGAGGGGCAAGGTTCGCCATTATCTGAAAGAAATACTGAAAGAAAGCCAGGCTGCACACCCGCAGGAGCCCCATTTTCTCTTCCTTCAGTATGGCTTATTATCTGAGAAAGGACTACACAGACCTCGATGGAACTTGCTTAAGAATGATGGTTACATGTATTAACCCCATTTTCCCCTCCAGCAGAAGAAATCATATGATGGTCTCCCTCAACCCTTTCTTGCTAAATGCATAGAACAGAGCACAGGGTCTGGCACAGAACAGATATTTCAGAAAGCATCTGCTGAATGAATAAATTCATAATAATAGTAATAGTAATAATAATAATAATAAACAGTGAGCTGAACCCGGACCTCCTACTTCCTGCCCACCACTCTTTCTAGTAAACTGTTTCCTGCTATATTGGCCTGGTGGCTGCCTTTTGAACAGATTTAATAAGCAGCTGTTACGGCTCAAGCTGAACTTGAATGTGTCAGCTCCCACAGCCACTGGAAACTCCAAGCCCACTTGTCACGTTAAATGTCTCTAGAAATAGCCATGCAGCTGAGGAAGTGAACAGCACATTGACCATCTGTTGTCTTTCTTCTGCGAGGCACTGAGTTGAAGGAATTTGGAACATTAATGAGCTCTCTCTGGCTAGCGTGGTCTTACCAGTCTTTGTCCATTTTATAAGATTAAACACCCACAAGAAATGCTTTGGGTTTGCACATGCCTATACAATGATTAGAGTGTTCTCGCCATAGTGATTTGTGAACTTTTTAGAGGTTATCAAGGAATACTGGAAAAATACTTGGACTTTGTAATTAAGACAGCTCAGGGTTTTTAAACCTTGATTCCTCCACTTAATTGGATAACTTTTGCTCCTCTCTGAGCATCTGTTTCTTCCCTGTAAAATTGGAATTATAATAATACTTGTATCATGGAGCTATCATGAAGATTAAATAAACTAAGAGCAGAAAGCTAGCATAGAAATAGGCACTTCATAAATAGGCTGCTATGAACACTGGAATTTGACACAACACTGTAAAATGATTATGAATCAATAAAAAATGTAAAAATAAATAAATAAATACATAAATAAATACATAAATAAATAGGCTGCTATGATTGTTGGTGTGTAACTGAACTCCTTGTTGAATATGTATACATTTATTTCTTCAAACCATCCAATCATTTATTCCATGAACATCACTAAGTGCTTAATAATGTGCCAGGCACTGTGCTAAGTCATAGGCATTGAGACAAGTAAAAGAATGGCTTAGGGAAAAGGGAGAGGAAATTTACATTCATTGACAACCCACATTGAGCCAGACTACGCGCTAAGTGTTGGCAATTGCAGGTAAACACGTCAGAGCATTTGAATCTCATATCTGCTTTTGCTTCTTCATTTCGCACATTCCTTCATTTAAGACACCTCGAAGTTCACAAAAGCTACTTTGGCTTTCTGGTCACCAAAATTTCTTTTTTCTTTTTTAACATTTTTTTTATTAGTTTATAGTCATTTTACAATGTTGTGTCAATTTCCAGTGCAGAGCACAATTTTTCAGTTATACATGAACATACATACATTCATTGTCACATTTTTTTCCGCTGTGAGCTACAAGAGCTTGTATATATTTCCCTGTGCTAGACAGTATATGGTCACCAAAATTTCTTTTGGAATCAGTCTTCTCTGAATTTCTCTGGGGCAGGAGAGTGTACCCCAGAGGCTTCCTTTACGCTCCAGCCAGGCCTGAGCTCAGTCTTGGCTTCGCTGTGCTCCCTGACCATCTTTGGTTTCCCACTTGCTGTGATGAATGACTTCACTCTCTCAACAGAAGCCTCAGTGCCCTTGGCCTCAACATTATTGCTTTTGAAAGTAATTGTGTTGTGGCAAGATCGTCCTGCTCTCTTAATTAAGGGCTTTGTGGTTTGATCCTTGTCCCAGGCCCTCTTAATTTATTCCCTGTTGTCAATTTCATCACGAAGAATGTCCTCTTATATAATGTTATTATAGCACAAGTGACATAATTCCACAAAATTTCAAGAAAAAGTGGCTGTTACTGGAAATAAAAGCACTCAGACAACCGCATGATGAAGAAAACATTCCACAGTGCTGATCTGTTCTCTATTTCCCACAAATCTACAGCAACGTGACTCATTTTTTGAATAGCTCTAGAGTTGCCCGTCTAGAATAACTCAAAGACAAAACAAAAAAAGACAATTGTCATGGTTGTCACTAAACCAATCAGCCAATCTTACAAGACAATAGTTCCAGAACAATTAAAACTTAAACAAGATATGAAACTATAAGAATTTCAGAACCACAAACATGCAAAAATTTTTATGCTCCTTAGATGAGAAAGGAGTTTCTAAGCATGACATCAAAGGAAAAAGCATTAAGAAAATGACCAATAGAATTGACTTCCGAAAAAAGTGTGTATGAAACTGAAAAAACTTCTATATGGCCAACAATTCCCCCCAAATATTAACAAACATAAATTAGGAAAAAATATTTGCAATCCACAAAGAGCACTTAACATACAAAGTGTTTCACAATTACAAAATGGGCAAAAGTCAGGAAACAACAATTCACAAGACACAATGTCCAGTATCATACAAACACGTTTGACATCACCAAAGAAATACAAATTGAAACAATGAAATGTAATTTTTCTTCATTAGATTGGCAGAGCTTAAACTCATGGATAAGGCCAGTGTTGGCAAGTATGTGCACACACCACCAGTCTCATACATTCTTATTGGAAGTATGGGGTTAGTTTTCTGGATGGCTGTTTTGCAATATGTAAATAGTTTTTAAAGTGCATACCATTTGACTCAGAAATTCCACTTCTGGGCATTATCCTAAGGAAATAACTGGAGAATTCACAAAGGTGTACTGTAGCATTGCTTACAATAAAGAAATATTTGAAGCATTCTTAAATCTATAAAGGGTAGTTAAAAGATGTTAAATCTGTGCAGTAGAATATTATGCTTCCATTAAAATGATAATGATTCTCTTTTCTGTGTTGGCTTTGAAGAATCTGCCAGGTTGTAAGAGGGTCTATGGTGAGAACCATGTGGCAAGTTACCGAGGGCGGCTTCTAGTAGCTGAGAGCAGCCCACTGCTGACTGTCAGCTAGAAAACGGGGACCTCAGTCTAGAATAGGAAGGAGATGAATCCAGCCAATAATCCAAGGCAGCTTGGAAGCAGATCTTTCCCTGGTCAAGCCTCTGATGAGACTGCACCCCTGACCAACTCCTGGATTGCAGCCTGGCAACAAAAAATGTGAGAAAACAAATATGTGTTGTTTTAAGCCACTAAGTTTGTGGTAACTTGTTACGCAAAGTTGTCTATGTTATGTTAAGTAAATAATAGGTTATGAAACAGTATGTGATATGATCTTATATGAAATTAAACTTACGTTTGAATAAATATTCATGGAAAAGTATCTTGTACAATATAAACCACTTTTATATATGTTATACAAGAGTCCTCATACATTTCTGCCTTTCTTGAAATTTATCTTTTCAATGAACATGTACTTTATAATTGAAGATAATGCATTCCCATTTTTAAAGAAAAATATATATTCAGAACCTTGGGAGGAGAGCTTATCTGTGATGGTGTCACTTTTGTGTCATAATGAGGCAACATTTTGGGGGAGAATTTAAAATATATTGAAATTCATTTATCTAAACGTAATGGAACACATTCTTGTTCATTAAGGTAATCTGTGGATACGATTGAAGATGGATGTCCATCTTATTCTAAGGATCAAATGAAAACAATCATGATCCAAGATTTTGCACTGCTAAAAATACTCATATTAAATTAGAAGAGTGCATTATGGTTTATTTCAAACACAACTGCAAATTGTAAGATTACAGAGAAACAAAATCACAACTTGAATAGCTGCTATGCAGAACATTCATTCTACCTAATAATGGGATTTTCAAGACTAAAAGGGCAAGTTCTTCAATAAGAATTTACCATTCAAGAATGATTGCCTATTTATCTCCCTTAAAGCAGATGTGTTCAGAGAGATGGTCAAACAATGGTTATGGTATATTATTGAGGAGAACAGAACTGGAGAAGATGCCACGGAATGAATTGTTTTAATATTAAAATAAAGACTGCATTTTAAAAAAGAGACCGAAAAAAAAAAAAGAGAAAAAAGTACATTTGGTGAAATGTTGGAAATATAGCTTAAAGATTCATAGTCATATCAGGATTTCCTTTTTAATGCTCTAATTCATAAATCAGTATACTGAGTTAGGTCTAATCAATCATTAATTTTCAGAGATTCAAATCTGGGAAGCAAAACAAAAGTGAAAAAAAAAACGGTGAGGATTGAAATACACAGAAATGCTTTTAAAACAATCATTTTCATGTAACCTAACTTGTAAGCTTTCTATTCCTTAAGAAAAAACTTTATTTTGAAAGTGTCACCAGAAACACAATATCAGTCATCAAAAATAAGTTAAAATAAATAGGTTTATACCATATAACACAGGAAACTATATTCAATATCTTACAGTAACCTATAGTGAAAAAGAATGTGAAAAGGACTATATATATGCATATGTATGACTGAAACATTATGCTGCACACTGGAAATTGACTCAACATTGTAAACTGACTATACTTCAATCAATCAATCAATGGTTAAAAACAGGTTTCTGGCAAGTGGCTGTAATTAGTGGCCCTCCAGGAACTTAAGAACAAAGCTCTATTTTTATTCCGTATCACCCACAGTTGTCTTTTCTAACATTATTGCTCTTTCTCATTAACACAATACTTTTACTCTAGGGCAGCAGTGAAAGGAGAGAAATTATGCTAGCATGTGAGTTCTACTTGACTTTCAACCATCAGAAACCCTATCTACTCTAAAATCCACAACGTTATTCATTAAGAAAGAATGACTCAGACTCACAGGAATATATATAGTTCATATCTAAATTCTCCAATCATTTTTTTCTTCATCAATATTTTGATTAGAAAGCCAGTATTATTTGGCGAAGGATGCAAAACTGCTGCTCCTGCTTAAAATTAGGGTTTATACATAGTAGCTTATTCTTTCATGTTTAAAAATTATGCACCTTTGCTTTTAAGAGATCAAAAATGACGTGCAGAAACTCCAGCCTGACTTCTGTATACGCATCAGAGCATCCCTGGGGAGGATGGAGGATAAAAGTGAGACCTGACCATCCCTCCTTCACCAGACCATTGAATGACCTCTCCACATGGCGGATAATGTGAACTGATCCCTGGGACCATTCCCATTCCATCTGCCTTCTGGCTGGAGATGCGGCAACTACACTTCCCACATTCTCTTGAAGCTACGTTCTTGTATAAATTAGGATTCTGGGGTTTGAAGGTGGAAGTGAGGTACAGGTTCTCTGCCTTCGCCTTCAGCTCTTTCTACTAGGAAGCAAAGTCTTGGATAGGTTAAGGTTTTCCTGTCAAGTTCCCAATATCCCTTCTCCATCCCAGACATAATTACAGCAGCTTCAGCAGCAGCACCTACTATCCACTCTGGCTTCCTATCCCTGGATTGCAGCTACTAGGTGTGTCTTGAACTCACAATACTGGTGGAGGTGTTGAAAGTAGATGCTCTCCTAGGTCGTCAGTTCTGTTTCATTTTGGGTGGAAGGATAGAACAATTTTAAGCCCTTCGAAATTTAGAAATCGAGAGAATCCATGCATAACGTCAAAGTAATCCTTTTTCCACTGGGGAACCTTGTTTGTTGTTGAGTTGAAATCCCAAGAAGCTTGTTAGGTGACCATGGAATGAGAATAAATTTGGATACGGTTTGAGTTATTGTTGCACACATTATTCAAAAAAAAAGTTTTCGTGGAACATCCCATGCAAGTTGTCATAGAGAAATGATGTCTGCATAGTCCATATTTTCCATAATAGTGCTGATTTAAAACATGAAGTGTTTAATTTTTGGTTAGAAAATATGATCACAATAACTAAAGAGTACATATTTTCAGGAACTAAAATATAGTATTTATATCCAGTTGTGAGATGTGGAAATGAAGTAATGAGAGTCTAGGTTATTGGGTTTGCTAAAGGAAATACCACACGCATAACCTCTACCCTCAGTTGTGTTTCCATACAATCTTGTAATCTTTTCATGATCCACAGGCAATTCCCTCACCCCCTCTCTTGTGGGGATGTTTAAACACCCAACTCCCAATCCCACAACTTTTCGTCCCACTCTTGGTAGGTGATCTGGCTTTTCTTGAGTCAACTGCCCATGTCTTAGCTGGGGAAGCAGAAGATGTCTAAATTAAGAATGCCACCAAGAATGCAAACAAGGTAAAGTAACTCCCTCCAAAACTGGGAGGAAATGGATGCCAGTGGCCATAGGATACAAGCTCCTTGGTGTACATATATGATCCATCATAAGGCACTGCTTAACTCTTCAGTACGCTCTCCTATCCCCTCTCTCTTCATACCCAGCAGTCACATACATACAACTCACCCTCTTTGCCATGAACTACCATTTCCTATGCTTAGCTTGCTGGTCTCCAGTTCAATTTTCAAGAACTCGTTCAGTCATCATCTCTTTAGAAAGTCTTCTCTGACAACTCCCCACTCCTCCCTCCCCTCCCCTCCAGGTTGGATGCCCTTCTCATGTGTTCCCATACCACACATAGTTACCATGATGTGTTAAAATTATACTCTTGTCTTTCTCCTCATAGACTGTGGGCTCCCTAAAGGCAGGGATTATCTCACTAATCATTTATGCTTAATGCAGCAGCAAGTATTTAATAGGCATTGAAGTTTATTGATTGCAAAACAAAAACAAAAACAAACCCCCAAAACTAATCCTGTTTCTAATTAATAAACCCTATTATGGGCACTCTTCTCCCCTGGACAGTGCTGAGAAACACCAAGTTCAACCATTTCAATTCTCTTTTAGATTCTACTGTTTATCAAGTGTTTGTTTTTACATCCCTGTTCTGGTGTTTTGACATGACTATATTTTTACATTGGTCTATTATGTGATGTCTCTTCCTATGCTACAGGGTAGTGGCCTTATTCTCATCTTGATTCTTGGCAGCTTTAGACCGAGTGGCCCTTGTTGACTTAATACACAAAATTATATTCGTTCGGCCCATGTGCTTGTAATACTGCATAGCAACTCATATCAGACCATTTGGTTTATCTACCATTTGTCACCCTTTTCTTTGCGTTCATCTGCATCACAGGTCTGGTAATGCCACCCATCTTGCAGGTTGTTGAAAATTAAATAGGAAAATATACGTAAAGCCTCTAGCACAGGGTCAGCCACAGAGTATACATTTGTCTAGTAAGTTGTTCAGCACATCCAGGGGAAGGATTTATTTCTACAAGCTGTGTGATACAGGACCACTTGCAAAACTTTATAAAAAAGAAGAAAAAGAGGTGATAGCAGAGACTGTTAGTTGTCCTGTTGCAGAAAAAATGTTACAGCTCAGTGTTACAGCTCAGTTGTGACAGCAACCTAGATCCAGGCAAGAGACAAAGCAGCACTTAAGAGTGTTGGAGAACTCAGGTTTATTATGCCAGCAAGCCCAGAGGAGTTAACACTCCAAACTCTGGACCCCATCTGTAGGTTTACACAGGATTTTATAGACTGCCAGTTTACACTTTGCAACATCATATACAAATAAGGTGTAACAAAAGTTGACTAATTACGAACAAGCTTTGTAGAAATGGACCAATCAGGAGGGAGAGAAATAACCAATCAGGAGTGAGGGAAATGGGCCAATCAGTAGTGATGGAAATAACCAATCAGGAGTGAGCTCCATGCAAATGAAGTACTACAAACGGACCAATCAGAAGTTAGGGAAGTAGACCAATCAGGAGTGAAGGAAATAATCAAGCAGGAGGGAGCTCAGGGAATCAATAGAATTATAGGGGTAAGTTTCACTTTCCTTAAAGTAAGAGGTTTCAGAGGCAAAAAGTGATATAGAGCCTCTGGGCCAGGGAACCGGATGGTGCTGGCAGGAGAGTACTGGCCCTACCTAGGGCTCCTGCTGGTCTTTTTGTGGGGCTTCCCGCCTCAGTCCATCCAAATGCATTCTTCCCTTTTTTTTTTGGAAGGGGATTTTATTACAGACAGAAATATGTTTAGACTACATTTCCCAGCTAGGTGAGGCCATGTTGCTAAGTTCCAGTCTACAAGATGTGGATATAAGTTGTTTGGGGCTTCTGGGAAGGCCCTTTCTAAAATAAGGACGTGATGTCTGGAGCCCCAACAATCATTTTGGCCCAATCTGGGGACAGAAGCCAAGCAGTAAGGATAGAGCAGAAAGAGTCTGGATCTCTGAAGTACTTACCTAACACTTTCTGAGAGACGTAAAAAAGACTTACGGATTTAGGATATTGGAATCTGGGGATTTCTGTTATACAAAGGCTAACTCATCAGTCCATCTGTTAACGGAGCTGGTGTGGAGCTGACTCCTGGCCTTCCTCTAATCCCAGTACTCCTATGCCTCCTGGCGTCCTTGGGAACACTGGGACCATCTTGATGCCAGGTGGCCAGTATGATGACACTATAGGGAGAAAAGGCGGGAAACAGGCTCCTGATCCTCGGGGGAGAGGCTGGCCAAACCCCATACTCTGTGAGCCCTCCCCCTACGTACTCCTTTCCCTTCTTTCTCCCGCCGAACTCCGGTGTGTTCCACACAGCAGGAGTCAGAGCCGGATTTCGGTTACCCGCAGCCATGCAGAACCCAGCCCCAGAGCAGCCAACGCCCTCAGGCCCCAACCCCCAATCGCGGCCCTGAAGCGGCTCCCCACCGACCCTTTGGCCGGCGCCCGCGCCCGCGCCCGCCGCCCGCTTTGAAAGCGCCGGGAGTCGCCGGCGGCGTCACAGGCCGTCTCGAGCTGCCATTGGCCAGCGCGCGTCACGTGCGGCAGCGCGCGGCGGTGATTGGTGCGGTGCGAGGCGGCGGGGGCGGACGCGCCGAGGACAACAGAGGGAGCGGTTCCTCCACCCGAGCTCCTGGCTGCAGTGAGTGGTAGGCTTGGCGGGCTGCGTGGTCGGGCGGGGCCGTGAGGGGCGGCAGTGGTGCCCATCCTGCCCAGGGTGGTGAGGGGGCCGCGGGGCCTTCGGGACGCCCCGGCGAAGCGAGGCTTGCGGGGCCCGGTTGGGGCCGGGGCCGGGGTCAGCTGGGGCGGCGGGGCGGGGCCGGCGCGGGAGGCTGCACCGCCGGCCCGCCCGCCGCCGCGAGGGCTCTGGATGCCGAGCCGGGGACAGGCGCGCGACCTGCAGTTGATGTAGCTGCGCGTGCGACGCCAGCCGCGTCTTAAACGTCTGGTTCCTCGCGCGGTGAGTGCTGGAGGGCACCTCAGTGCGGGGGATGGGCCTGGGTCTCGGGGGCTACAGGGCCGGGGCGCGAGGGGCCGCCCGCTCCCGGACCCGACCTTGTCTGGGGAGGGTGAAGTCGGAATTCGCCCGTAAAAGCCTCCGATTTTTAAAGATTGGCAGCTAATTAAAAGTAAATAAGTAAATACGGGCGGAGCCAAACAGCTCGTTGACGGGCTGGTTCTAGACCGTTAGTTTGTAGCTCAGACGCAGACCCGATTCTGCCTCTGATTTGTGGTATGACCTTGACCAAGTCTCCTCTCATATCCTTCGGAGACAAAAGGGTCTTAGTGCCATGGCTTGTGGCCTTCCAGAGGGACACAGAACATAAACAGATGTACAGTCTGTCTGTGGCGTTAAGATGTTAATGGGGGCTGGGGGATTAGAATAGAAAATGTCTACAAAGGCTCCTGCGGGGAGACGGAGGGAAATGGGGAAAAGGTGAGAAACAGTGTTTTAAGGGAAGAGATAAACAGACGTTCGTGTGATGCTGGTGTATATTGAGGGGTTAAAACAAGCTAGCCTTCATAGACTTAAGAGCTGGAAGTAACCCGAAAGGTCATCTAAGTATTAGAAAAGTTTTGTGACACCATACATGTGCGCACACGTAATTTTATATCGTCTCCAAAACAGTCATTCCACTTTCTGTATGAGAAAATTGCGGGCCAGAGGGTTTGAGTGGCTTGCTGCAGCCAGAGCTATTAAATGGGAGAGCTGGGGTTTAAACCCAAATGTGTGTGGCTCCAAACCTACCCACTCATCATGTTGCCTCTCAGCGTCGGGTCCAGTTGTGTCCCAGTCTCTTTGTGCACAAGTATTCCACTTTGTGACTTTTTAAAAAATGAAGATTTCTAGCCCCCGACTTCAGAAATGTGAATTCAGTGTCTTCAGAAATGTGAATTCAGTGTCTGGGACCGGCCAGGCCTGGAAATCTGCATTTTTAACAACTTTCCTAGGTGATTCCATTTTGGTGATCCTGGGACCATTTTGAGAATAACTACGCAAGTCTAATTTCCCACCCAGTACTCATGTCGTCATGGGGTTGTACCTAAGGGATTTAAAATTCCCCTTTCCAGAGCAGAGATTCCATCTCCTCTTCCAGATAGGTAACTGGCCAGACTTTGGGAGGAAATCTTTTGTTGGGAGAAGCCAGGGTTTGTGAAATAGCACCTTGTACAGCTCTCAGTTTGAGAGAAAGTGCTGACAATTTTGCTTTGCTTTTTTTTTTTTTCTTTCTTCTTTTTTTTTTTTTCAGTACTAGTCTGATCCTCCTTTAAAAAAAAACAGGCTCATGGCATTTATTTTAAAGTTAATATTGAACAAACTTTAAAACGCCATGAAAAATTTAAAAACCCGTATGTAAAAACACAATTCACCCATAATGCGACCAGTTTAACAGTTATTTTCGTGTTCTGTTAGATTGTTCTATTAATTATCTCCCGCTTGTTAATCATATACATTGCTCAGGTTCACATGATTTAGAAAATTCTTCTAAGAGATGGTCTTGAACCTCACAATTCCAATTGGAAGTCTGAAAATTATTCTGAAGATAAGCCTTAAATCATAGCTCTCACAAAGGCATATCTCATTCTTTTTCTGAATGTCTCAAATTCTGAAGATTTTTCTTTAGTTCTAAAACAAGTGGTATAGCAGGTATGAAAAGATACACATTGGAGAGTTTCTTTTCCAGTGTCATCTGTTCTTTCCCTTATCACTTCAGCCTGACCAAAAGATATATTTAGTTACTTTATTTGCTTGTATGTTTCCTATTCTAAAAATTGTATGACTTGAATCATCAAAACATTTCTTTGCAAATATTAACTATCATTTAATGTACTTTGTTGCTTAAAAGGTTTTATTTGTTTTTTCTGGTTCTAGTGGAGGCAATATGGGATAGAGGAAATAAAGCAGACTTTGGTTTAAGGAAGAACTGGTTTTCCAGTCCAAATTCCAGCACTTTTTTGACCTTTGGCCAGTGACTTCCTCTCTGATCCTCACTTTGTTCATCTTTAAGATGGGGACAGTGCCACCAGGGTTTTGTCTGAGACAGCATTTACATGAGAACCAAGCACAACTGTTTTCAGTTCTCTTTCTCCTTCACTCTCTTTAGAGCAAATTTGTAAGTTCCAATCCTGCTGTATAATATTTGAGGTCATTTTCATTTCCAAAAAAGATGTTGGGTTTTTTTTTTTGGAGGCTCTTCTTTGTGTGAGACATAAAAAGATCCAAAAAATTATAGCGAGCCACCTTAAAAAAAATTTTGGGGGGGAAATCTAATGGCATAGACCATCCATCTCTTAAACATATTTTTGCTCTCTGTGACTAAAATCATCCATTTGTTAATTCAGTAAATGTTTATGAACACTTATTAGTGCCAGGCACTGTGTTAGAGGTGGAGGATAAAACAGCGAAGAAGACAAACAGCCTCCCTTATCTTACAGACATCATATAGGAAAAGGATAATAAGTGAATAAAACAAGGTAATTACAGATTGTGATAAGTGCAGAGACAATAAGACTGTACAGTGTCTGAATTTTAACATGATGGGGAATTATTCCTCACTAAGTTTAATTTGTAACAAAATACTGGTTAGAAAATTCTCTAAAAAGTCTCAGTTAAGATTGTGGAAGTAGGTTGTGTGTCAGAAAATGAGGAACTCAAGGAAAACAAAGGAGCCCAGTTAAAGGTTTCCAAGGTCCAAATACTTTGATAGTTGATCCAAGAGACATAAACCTGCCAATGTTTTGATAGTTCTTTGCCTTGACATTTAAGAAATTATAATCTTATTTTTCTTGGAAATCATTCCCTTTGTTCACAGTTAGTATGGGCACCTAGTTTGGTAGAAAACTGTGTCCAAACAAAATCTTTCTCAGTGGTTTCGGTAAAATTCATTGATTCTTAAGCCCATAGGAATTCTAACACAAACAATGAGTATGGACTGATCATTAAAACAGGTGTCTGAGAGAACTAGTCCAGTAACTTTAGACATAATTTAGATGTTATATATCTTTATTTTTCTAGTTATTCAGTGATCAGTCTGATCACAGTAAGCTGAACAAATTGAATTTTTAAGGAAACTGAATTTTGCAAGTGACTAGTTGCAATGATGAGAATTTGAAACGCCCTGTCTTATTACTTGCATGAAAAAAATAACTTGAAAACATTGATAGGGGATTGTGCTTTAGCATGTTTTTAGTTTGTTATTGATCATCTTTTTTCAGCTATCTAGTTAAGTATTTGGACATTACTTTTTTGGACATCATTTAAAACCTAACTTTTATTCTCTTGGGTGGTAAACCTTTATCACTTTAATCCCTAGCTTTGAGCAGCAGGTTCTAGCTTCTTTGTTCTTTCTCTGTGAGTCTGGATAAGTGTCAGTCTCTGGACCATAGTTTCCTGTCTGAATGCTGCCGTGTTTATAGCACAAGGAGTTGGCCGTTGCAGGTGGAGAATGGTTTGGGAAAGGCCCACGAATAGTTGAGGAAAACAAAGGCATGCCTATTTGTCTCTGAGTCATTTCTATTCACTACAGTTCAAGCAGCACCATTTCTTTTGCCCATTTGATCTAGTAATTCCCTTCAGAAGGGAAAGTTGTCTGGCCTTATAAAATTCAGGACTTTATTTCAGAAATTTTTGAGCACTTACTATATCCTAGACATTGTGATAGTTTAAGTGGATCTATTACAGATTCAGTGGCAAATTCCTCTATGTTTAAGGAGGCCCATGTGATCTTAGCCACTCATGAAAACAGTTTCTCATTTAGAATCATGTCTTTGCAAAGTCAATCTTGATGTTACTTCTATAGCTTTATTAAGACTAATTCAACAACTAATTAATATAGCTAGGTGGAAAGTGTTCTAAAGAGTTTGTATCTTCTCCATTTAAAAAAAATCTGTTTTAGGAATTAAATTGCCCAATAGTTTAATCAGTTCCGTGACTGTGTTTTTATTCTATTCACAGTGCTGTTTCCCAAGAAATTTGCATGTAATATGTATCAACTTCTAAAAGTAATGTTTTTATATAAAGGTAGTATGTATTCAGCATCAAACTTAGAAAATATCGATAGTCAGAAAATAAAATATACTTTATTAATATTTTTATATATATTCTTCCAGTCTTTGTGTACATATTTTATTTGATAAAAATGAGATTGTACTCTGCATTCCATTTTACAGCTTATTTTTAATCTAGTATTATGGGGCAGATAAATGTGTTTTCTACTCACATGATTCCAGTTCTTTTTAAGCAGATGTTTTATTGCTAGAATAGGGACCACAAAAAAACTATTTATTCAAATACTCTGCAGAGTAAATTCAGAAACCTGATCTACTAACTCAGGAACAAAATGCACTTCTCTGCCCCTTTCCTTCCTTAATTCTGTCGCACTTACCCCCGCACTGCCCACTTGCCCATCCCCAGGAGGGTTCTCCTGGGGCAGTCTCTGAAGGAAGATTTATCTAGTCAGTTACACATTGTTAGCACTTTTAATTCTCTTCTTTTCCGGCTTGTTCAGCCAACCCTTCAGAATTTTTATTTTTTGCATTATTTGCTAAAAGCAAACATCAAGAATGGAATTGGGAGGATTTGGAGTAATAAGGGAAAATAAAATCATAGGCTAGTAATCTTTCTCAGAATTGTAGGGAAAGGGGAGATAATTGAATAAAAATATGTTTAGAGTTGAATAATAGACATTAGAGTTTTAAATTTTTGTGTTCCAAAGAAAATGGCCCAATTTTTAAATTCCATTTTGCCTCTTTATATTATTTCAAACTTTATAGCAATTTTGTTATATCTATTGCTGATGTGCAAATATATTTGACTATTATCCTTGTTTGGAAATATTCAGTGGGTTTTTTTTTTAATGGAAGTATAGTTGATTTACAATGTGTTAGTTTCAGGTGTACAGCAGAGTGATTGAGTTATATATATTCTTTTTCAGATTTTATAGGTTATTATAAGATATTGAATGTAGTTCCCTATGCTATACAGTAGGTCCTTGTTTATCTACTTTGTATATAGTAGTGTGTTTATGTTAATCCCAGACTCCTAATTTATCCCTCCGGCCCCAATTCCCCTTTGGTAACCATAAATTTGTTTTCTGTGAGTCTATTTTTGACCTGTAAATAAGTTCATATGTATCAGTTTTTTTTTAGATCCCACTTTATAAGTGATAGTGTATGATAGTTATCTTTCTTACTTCACTTAATATGATGATCTCTAGGTCCATCTGGAAATACACAGTATCTTTGTCTTCATTCTCAGTTCTTTATATTCTATGAGAAATTATGTATAAATGACTCAAGTCACAGATTATGTTTATATTAAATATTAAAAACAATGGTAGGAGTGGGTTTTAAATTATAGCATGAAAGCAAATACCTAAAGATGTACATAATTATAACCAGCACAACTATAAAATCTTTTGAAAATAAATTTATTTCTATAAATGTAAAATACTGAGTTTAAAAATTCAGATAATATCAATAGACCAAAAAGAAAAAGCTTAGCATTCCACCACTGTTAATACTCCATCATTTTACTAGTCTAATTTGCCTTTCTCTTTCCTAATCTATAGTGGATTCTGTTCTTAATGGTCATATAAAATAAGAACTCTCCTGCAAGTGCTTTAACTCTTTATTTGAAATAAATATTTATATGTTACCTATTTTGAAAGTTTGTTTAAAGTTTGTTTTAGTCACCTGGGTGGTAACAAAATAAGAAATAATATAATTAATAATGGTAGTATAATTAATGGAAAATGTAAAAATTGTATAAAGGAAAAAAACTGTTTTGCAAAGGTCCTAGTATGCCTCTAACTTAGCTTGCCTAGTTTTGTCAGCGAAAGGTTGTACAGAATCAGCTGACTCTTGTTCAGCACTTTCTTTCCTTTGAGCAAAAGTTTATTGAAAACGGGAGGTTTTCTTCTCTATGTGACTGTGTGTGTGATGCACGTGGGAAAAGTATTCTCATTTAGATAATTTTCTTCACTTCCATCTGATGCAGATGACTAGACATTTCAAAACAGGGAAAACAGAGTTCTAATTATTTGTGAATCTTTAAAGTGTGAATGCCATTAATGATCTATATTGCTATAAAGAGAATATAGAATAATTACGCTTCTAGCTCGCGTACCTTTCAAAGTATTTCTAATTGATGATTACTTGGATCAGTGGTAGACCTCCTTGACAGACAAATCCAACTTCAAAATTCCTCACGTTGGTGAAGATGGAAGTAAAATTGAACTATTTTTCTTTATATTAAGTTTGGGACTTAAATTTTATACTCTTTTTAAAACTAACTTTTCTAGGTGATGATAACAGTATAGAATGGAAGTAGTATAATATCCTTTTGTCACATAAATGGTAAAATTTATTGGTTTCAGCAGAGTGGATCCTGTTGTATTGGGCATTTGGAGAAGAGATTTTAACATATATCAATCACTTACTTTGTGTTAGACTTTTGAGATCAAGTCAGCCCGTTACGGTACTAACCTTCATTCATAAGCCTGTCCCTCAGGTCGTAATGAACAACTCTGACCCCTTTTCTGTACAACAGTCCTTTAACCATTTGGATTTGTTACTCCCTGGATGTGTGCTTTCGTCCTTTCTTCCAGACAACAACCTTTTAAAAGGTCAGGGGCTATTTTATTTATCTTTGTATTCCCCCATGCCTCTCATAGTTCTCAGTAGCTAGCAGGGGCTCAGATATTTATTCCATTGAATTGGACTGTTGTTCATGTGGGTTCCTAACTATCCTGGCCTTATCCCCTCTATACATATTCCAGTTTGTCTCTCCCTTGTAAGCTATGCTCCTGGTATGGTCTGTCTTCCTACTTTGAAAAAAATTGAAAATTTTAATTTGAAAAATTGAATTAAAAAATACTTGCACAAAGGCACAATTTTATGTGATTGAAAATTGGAAAAAATATCAAAGATGACCTAATTTTACTACTATGGAGTATGTCAAAGTTTTCTGTTACCAGACAGTTATAACTGAAAACTGCGTTATGGACCTTAATGCTCAACGTGTTCGAGCATTTGCCACTGGGAGCTCTTGCAGTTGGCTTCTGTATCCCTTTGACATATCCCCACCAGTTTGTGTTTTGAACACTTCCCTGCTTTCTGGCACTACATACTCCGGGACCATCTTGTATATTCCCTCCCAGATCAGCCACTTCATCAAGGATCCCTGGGTCCTTTTATTGGAGAATGGTATTAGAAACCAGGATTTGCTCCAGTGTGCTTATCATTGCAGCTGGGGTCTGAATTCTTCTTAGACCTGTCAGTGACCAGAGCCAGGAAATAAATGTATGTACATTAACTTGTGAATGCATACATGTCTGTGTTATTTCTGCTGTTACTTATCAGTTTCTAAATGAAGAAGTAAAGTCGTGTAGGAGTTCCCACTGATGTCTCAGACTCTAATTCAGAACTACATGGTTCATTCTAGCCTTTTCCCTTTACTTATCTGTAACCTCTCATTCCCCATCTTTTTACTTAGTTTTTCAGTCCCAGGATACAGGTATAGCAGCATCAGAATTGTTACCCAGTACCTTTATGAGAAACATTACAGCTACAGCATGGTGCTTATGTACGGTTCCTTTGGTCTTGCCTTGCAGTTTCCAGTCATTTCCAAAGTTATTTAGATCCCTTTCTTCCTATCCTCTCCAGTAGGGTTATGTCATACATTGTAATACAATTAAATTCTATTTGTCAGAGTCTGCATTCTATGCTGGGATTTCCCCGACTCCCATCCCCTTTGATTTTTTTTTCTAATTTTCATTTAAAAATATTATAGTGCCTTTCATTCCTTGTGGGTTTTGACAAGTGGATAACATCACTGTAGTACTAGACAAAATAGTTTAATGGCTCTAAAAACACCGTGCTTTACTTAGCCACCCCTGCCCCTTTCCAAACCACTTGCAAAAACTGATCTGTTTTTTCTCTTTTCCAGAAAGTCATATAAATGGAATTAAACAGTATGTAGCCTGTTCCCAGACTGGTTTTTTTCACTTAGCATAATGAATGCATTTAAGATTTATCCATGTTGTTGCATAGATCAACGGCTCTTTCTGTCTGATCACAGAATGATATTCATGGCATGATTGTAACATCTTGGTTGTTTCCAGGTATTGGCATTTGGTAATCACGAATAAAGCTGCTATAAAGATTCACACACACTTTTTTTTTTTGTGGACATACATTTTTAAATCATTTGGGTAAATACCTGGGAACACAGTTTCTGGGTCTTATGCTAAGGCTGTTTTTAGTTTTGTAAGAAACCACCAAACTGTCGTCTAAAGTAGCCACTACTTTGCATTCATTCCCACCAGCAATGAAGGGAGGGTTCCTGTTGCTCCCCATCCTTGCCAGCACTTGGTGTTGCTAGGTCGTTTTTTGTTGTTTGTTTGTATATTTGTTTAGCCATTCTAATAGCTTTGTAATAGTACATCATTGTGGTTTTACTTTGCACTTCTCTGTGCTGGGCATCTTTTCATATGCTTATTCGCATCTGTATATCGTCAATGAGGTGTCTCTTCAGACTGTTTGCCGATTTTTTTTAAGTAGAAACTAAAAAAATATAATATTGAGGTTTTTATTTTTAATTTCAGAGCAAAGTTCAGATAATACAGAAATATATAAAGGACATAAAATAAGATAAACGCTACCTTTTTGCTCCAAACCTTAATCTCTTAAAATAACTGATGTTAACAGATTAACACATATGCTGCTGGTTCCCCCCTGTGCTTCTAGTAACACAAATATATTTTTCCTATAATTTTGAAAACATGAAAGTAACTAGATTGAAATGACTACTCTGCAACTTGCTTTTAGTTTTTAATCACTGTATTATAGTCATTTTTTCAGGCCAGTGCATATGAATCTAACTTGTTAAAAATGTAACTGGTTTTCATTCCATGAAAAATGTATGCTGTAATTTGCTCAGCCGTTTCTTACTCAAAAGTATTTAAATTAATACCACTATTTTTATTATGTTGGTTCAAATCAGGTATACTGACAACTTTTCTTTTTCGAAGTAGACACTTTGCATTTCCATGAGAGTTCTGTAATTGGCTTGTCAATTTCTACCAAAGAAAAGAACCTTACCAAATTTTAGTTGAGATTACAATGGATCTATAGGTCATTGTGGGGAGAATTGATGATATCTTAGTCTTCTAAACTGCTGACACAGTAGATCTTGCCTTTTTTTTAGGTCCTCTTTGTTTTTTCTCATTAGAATTTTACAGTTTTCAGTATACAACCTTTTCACATCTTTTGTCAGATGTATCACTGAATAGTTCATACTTCTTGATGCTATTGTAAATGTGTTTTCTAATTTTAATTTTGTTTATATTTATTATATAAAAACATGATTAAGTTTTGTATGTTGATCATGCATACCACAACCTTATTAAGTTGGCTTATTATTTCTAGTAGATTTTTTATGGATTGCATCAGATGTTCTACATAGATGATACGTCATTCTGAATAAACATAATTTTTCCTGCCTCCAAATTGTATTTAATAAAAGTGGTGAGAGTGGACATGCTTGTTTCAATGGGGAAAATACATGGAATTGAATGAAATTTTAACATAGCAAAAATTTGTGGGCCACCGAAAGCAGTGCTGAGAGAAGGTGCAAGACTGGTTCAGTATTTGAAAATCAGTCAATGTAACTCACCGTATTTGCAGATTAAAGAGACAAAAATCATAATTATATCAATTGATACCAGAAAAAGCATTTGACGTAATTCAACACTGACTCATAAAAAAAAAAACTCTCAGAAAGTTAGGAATAGATGGAAACTGACTCAACTTGAAAAAGCAGTTTAAGAAAACAATCCCATTTTTCTGCATGTATTGAGATGATCATACGTTTTTTACCCTGCATTTTGTTTACATGGTGTGTATCACATTGATTTGAGGGTGTTGAACCATTCTTACCTCCCCGGAATAAATCCCTTTTGATCATGGTATATGATCCTTTTAATGTATTGTTGTATTCAGTCTGCTAATATTTTGTTGAGGATTTTTGCATCTAAGTTTATCAGAGATTTTGGCCTGTAATTTTCTTTTTTGGGGTTGTCTTTGTCTGGTTTGGTATCAGGGTGATGTTGGCGTCATGAAATGGGTTAGAAAGCATTCTCTCTTCTTTGGTATTTTGGATGAGCTTGATAAGGATAGATATTAAATCTTCTTTGAATGTTTGAAAGAATTTACCTGTGAAGCTGTCTGGTCCTGGGCTTTTGCTTTGGGGAAGGTATTTTATAACTGTTTTAATCTCTATACTAGTGGTTTGTCTAACCAGATTTTCTGTTTCTTCGTGATTCCAGTTTTGGAAGGTTGTATGACTCTAAGAATTATTCTATTTCTTTTAGGTTGTCCAATTTGCTAGCATATAGTTTCATAATATTCTCTTATAATTCTTTGTATTTCTGTGGTATTTGATCTGGTCTATTTCTCTTGCTTCCTAATGTATTCTTTATCACATGTATTGAGTTCTTCAGCTGCAGAATTTGGTTTTTTTTTTTAAGAGTTTCAATCTCTTTAGTGAAGTAGTCTTTCTGTTTATTAATTATGTTTCTGTGCTCACTGAACTGCCTTTCTGAGTTTTCTCGTAGCTCGTTGAGTTTCTTCGTGACAGCTATTTTGAATTCTCCGTCAGATCACAGCATTCCATGAGTTTAAATTCGGTTTCTGGGAAGTTGTTTTCTTTTTGTGGTCCACTGTTCACTGTTGTTTATGAGATGCTTGATGAGTTGTTCCTGCGCCAGTGCCTTTGAAGTAGTGAATACTTTTCTACTTGATTCTAATAATTCAGCAGAAAGATACTAGAGGATTTTCTTTTGTTTTCTAGTAGGTGGCACTGTAGTACAAGTTTTTGTTTTGTCTGACAGGATCCCCTGAGTCACAGACTCTGCCACCAAGGGTGAGGGTGGGGAGCTGGGGTCACGCAGACACCTCTGCTGTGTCTGGTGTTGTAAGGTTTGCAGACTCCACTGCTGCGGGTACAGTAACGGAGCCAGACTCGTGGGCATCTAGGTGGCTGGGAGGATGGGGTCCTGGGCTGCTAGTCCTGCTAGTACTAGTTGCTGCCCAGTTACCTGTGGCCGTGGGTGCCACTGCTGCCTGTCGGGAGGTCAGAGTCATTGGTACACACGACTCAGGAGGGTGGAACGTGCCAACTCAGTGGAAGCTCAGCTAAGAGAGAACAAAAACTTGTGCTATAGTGCCACCTACTGGAAAACAAAAGAAAATTCTCTAATTTCTTCCCTGTTGAATTATTAGAATCAAGTAGAAAAGCGTTCACTACTTCAAATAGACTGGCAGAGGAACAACTCATTAAGCATTACGAAGAACCATAGTTCTTGGTGTACAGGTGTGTGGTGTTCTCCAACATCCTGTTGTGTTGGACAGAAGGAGCCTTGCTGAGTGATGGTGGTTCTACTGGTTGCTGATTGAAGGGGAGCACCTCATTCCACCGTGCTGCTCATGTCACGCTCCCAGGTTTTCTGTTTCTTCTTGAAGGTGTTCCTGGTAGTTTGTGTCTTTCTAGGAATTTTTTTGGTCTTTGTTACCTATTCGTTGGCATACTTTTCTTCATAGTATTCTCTAACAAACATTATTTCTGTAAGTTCCCTCTTTTGTTCCTGGTTTAGTTTGAGTCTTCTGTTGGAGACAGGGAGCAGTCTAGCTAAAAATGTATAAATTTTGTTGGTTTTTTTTAAAAGAACCAACTTTGGGGTTCATTGATCTTTCTCTGTGATTTTTCTGTTTCATTTTTTCCCACTCTAATCATTTGCATTCATACCTTCTGCTTGCTTTGGGTTCATCTTGCTCTTCTTTTTCCAGTTATTTAAGGTGGAAAGTTACTGATTTGAGTTCTTTCTCCTTTTTTAAATATATGCATTTACAGCTGTAAGTTTAAATACTGTAACTGTGCATATCATAAACTATGACTTTTTTAATGTTTTTTCATTCATTCCAGAGTACTTTGATTTCCATTGTGTTTTGTTTTACCCATGGTTTCTTATGCATATGTTGTTTAACTTTTATGTATCTGTAATTTTTCCGCATTTTCTTCCATTACTGATTTCTAGTTTAATTTCATTGTGATCAAAGAACATACTTTGCACAATTTAATTCTTTTTTAATTTACTGAGGTTTGTTTGATCATCTAGCATATGGACTGTCATGGAGAATGTTTTGTGTGCATTTGAGAAAGATGTGTTTTCTGTTCTTTTTGGATCTTTAGTGCTCTATAGATAACTGCTGTGACTAAGTAGTTTACGGTCTTCTTCAAGTTATCTGTTTTTTTGTTCGTCTTTTGCCTTGATTTCAATCCATTATTAAAAGTGGAGTGTTGAAGTCTCCAGCTATTTTTGATGAATTGTCTGTTTCCCCTTCAGGTTTTCAGTTTTACTTCATGTATTTTGGGGCTCTGTTTTTAAGTGCAAGTATATTTATAGTCACTTTATCTTCCTTATAAATCAATCTTCGTATCGTTTTAAAATGTCTTTCTTTTGTGTTAACAGAATTTTGTGTGATATTAGTATAGCCACCTCAGCTGTATTTTGGTTACTGCTTGCACAGTCTGTATTTTTCCATCCTTTTGTTTTCAGACTATTTGTGTCATTGAATCTAATGCGTCTTTTGTAGATAGTGTATGGTTGGATCTTTTTTTTAATTTTGATGGAATCTAATTTATGCTGTTTTGTTTTATGTCTCCTGGATTCACTTTTTAAAAGCAGTTTTAAGCTCATAACAAAATTGAAAGGAAGGTACAGAGATTTCCCATATTTCCCTTGCTCCAGCACATGCGTGGCACATTATCAACATCATTTGCTAGAAAGGTACATTTGTTATTATCAGTGAGCCTACATTGACACATCGTAGTCTAAGTACAGTTTATCTTAGGACTCATTCTTGATGTTGTGCGTTTAATTGATTCGGACAAATGTGTAGTGACGTATTTATCATTATGACATCATACAGAGTATTTTCACTGCCCTGAAGTTCCTTTAGCTCTGGCTATTCATCCCCCCTTAACTCCTTTTCTCCCCCACCACCAGCAACCACTGGTCTTTTTATTGTCTTCATAGTTTTGCATTTTCCAGAATGTCATATAGTTGGATTCATATGGTATGTAGCCTTTTCAGATTGGTTTCACTTAGTGATGTGCATTTAAGATTCCTCCATGTTTTTCATGGCCTGATAGCTCGTTTCTTTTTACTGTTGAATAATATTCCATTATCCGAATGTACTAAAGTTTGCTTATTCATTCACTTATTGAAGGGCATCTTGTTGCTTCCAAGTTTTATGAATAAAGCTGCCGTGAACATCCATGTGCAGGTTTTTGTATGGACATAGTTTTCAGCCCCTTTGGGAAAATACTGAAGAGCACAAATGCTGGATTGTATAGTAAGAGTATGTGTAGTTTTGTAAGAAACTACCAAGCTTTTCCAAAGTGACTGTACCATTTTGCATTCCCACTAGCAATGTACAAGAGGATTGCTCCACATTCTCACCAATCAGTGTTCCAAATTACTGCCATTCTAATAGGTGTGTAATGGTATCTCATTGTTGTTTCAGTTCGCATTTTGCTGGTGAACTATGATGTGGAGCTCCTTTTCATATGCTTATTTGCCATATGTTTTCTTTGGTGGGATCTCTGTTAAGGTCTTTGGCCCATTTTTTAATCACATTGTTCTATTATTGTTGGATTTTAAGAGTTTTTGTATATTTTGGCTAACAGTTCATTACCAGCTGTCTGTTTTGCAAGTATTTCTCCCAATCTGTAGCTTTTCTTCTCCTCCTCTTAACATTGTATTTCACAGAGCAGAAGTTTTTAATTTTAATTAAGTCCAGCTTTTTAGTTATTTCTTTCATGGATTGTACCTTTAGTGTTGTGTCTCAAAAGGCATTACCATACTCAAGGTTTTCTCCTGTTTTTTGTTTTTTTTTTTAGGAGTTTTAATAGTTTTGCATTTTACATTTGGGCCTATTAGTGATTTTAAGTTAATTTTTGTAATCAGTCTAAAGGCAACATCTAGATTCTTTTTTTTTTTTAACGTGGGTATCCTCTTGTTCCAGCATCATTTGTTTCAGAGACTGTCTTTGCTGCATTGTTTAGCTTTTGCTCCTTCATCAAAAATCACTTGACTGTATTTATGTGGATTTATTTCTGTGTTGCTTGTTTTGGTGTGTTGTTCTGTGTATCTGTTCTTTTGCTGGTACCACATTGTTTTCATTACTGTAGCTTTATAGTAAGTCTTAAGGTTGGGTGGAGTCAGTTCTCCAGCTTAGTTTTTCTTTTGTTTTTGTATTGCGATTGGCTGTTCTAGGTCTTCTGCTTCTCCGTATAAACTTTAGAGTCATTTTGTTCATGTCCATAAAATAACTTGCTGGGGGTTTTTGGCTGAGACAGCCCTGAATCTATAGATCAAGTTGGGAAGAACTGACATCTTGACAACATTGAATCTTCCTACCCGTAAACATGGAATATTTCTACATTTATTTAGTTCTTCTTTGAATTTGTTCATCAGAGTTTTATAGTTTTCCTCATATGGATTATATATGTTTATGCATATGTAGATCATTTTTTAAATCTGTTCTGCCAGTCTCTGACTTTTGATTGGGATATGTGTATGTGATCCATTTACATTCAATATAATAACTGATAAATTAGGATTTACACCTGCCTTTTTCCTATTTTTATCTCATATCTTTTACATTCCTTTATTCCTTGATTTTTGCCTTCCTTTGTGTTAGATATTTTTATTATATCTTTCCAATTTCCTTTTTTTTTTTCCTTTTATATTTATTTTCAGGTTTTTTTCCTTAGGATTTACCCTGGGATTTTAATTAGCATCTTAAAACAGTCTAGTTCAGATTAATATTAGTTTAATTTCAGTAGTACGCAAAAGCTTTCCTCCAGTATATCTCAGTTTCCTTCTCCGTCTTTTGTACTATTATTGTCATCAAATTATACCTTTAGGCATTAGAAACTTAACTCATTTTTTTAAATTATTGCTCTATCCAGGTATCTTTTAAAACAAGTCAACAAGAGAGTTATACTTGAAGAGTTATGTTTATATATCTTTTCATAATACCTGTTTAGTTAGCTTTTGAGGGGGGTGCTTTTTATTTCTTTGTTTGGATTCAGGTTACCTTAATAGTTACTTCAGCTTGAAGGATAGCCTTTAGTTATTCCTTGTAGGGCAGATCTGCTGACAACGACTCGTTCCACAGTTGCCTTTTGGTTTTTGATTGATTGTTTTTATGTCTAGAGATGTCTTAATTGCTCCTTCATTTTTCAAGGAGAGTTTAGCTGAATATAGAATTCTTGGTTGACTATGTCTTTCAGCATTTTGAAGGTGGTCATCTCACTGTTTTCCATCTTTGATGAGACACAGCCATCTGTTGTGTACCCTCTTCATGGGCATATTTTGTTCTACAACTTCCTCCACTCAGTTTTAGTTGCCTCTTTACTTCCATCTGCTTTCTTTCATCCAGAAGCTTACTGAGGTAGCTAATCCATTGAATTGTTCTCTTGCTTCTTGCTCTGTGGGCTTATTCTTTTTTTAATTTCTTCTCACCAGGCTCTTAGGAGGAAGAGGAAGCTAGGGTATGAGTTCAACCCACTGCTTAAACCAGACAGTCTATGTATTTTTCTATAGAAGGTCTAGTTTAAGCCTTTGACAGCTACACACCTGCCTATGTGTTAACTCATCCAAACTTGTCACACAGATATTAGAAATATGTCTCACAGAATAGTTTTTCTTTTTGAGAAGTAGCTCAGGAAGTGGAGAGGTGTAAAATCTTGTTATCCTTCCTAGTCTGTAAATAAATGGGAAGAGTAAAGTGAATAACAAACCCCACTTCACCCAGTGTTTTAAGCTTTTCATGTTGAATTACCTGAAAATTATATTTAAAGTTCTAAACAGTATGTCACAAAATATGTATTTAAAGGTCAACACAATTATATAGCCAAATATATGTATATTTAAAAGGAATATTCAGATAATAAACATCGGTTGGTTAGGAATCCAGATTATGGTATCTGAAATGGTGTGGTATGTGATACTTGACCAAAACATGGCTGATGGGGAGAGTCTTTCTTACTGCTAATGCCACCTCCATAGCAGTCCCCTGATTAGGTGATGTGTTTGGTTCAAAATAGAATTTTGGTAGGAACATTAGTACTAGGTCTCACCCAAAGAGTATGAGGCTCTTTCTAGATCTGGTTGATGATACAGGACTTCTTCATGTGTTTCAAGACATTGTGAAGATTGGCCCAAGAACTGTAAAAAGAAAGTTTTATTGTCTGACACTAAACAGAACCCAGGAGACACACCTTAGCAACAATCTATAGGATACCTGCTCTTAGGTAAGTGCAAACTGCTTACCTGATGCAGTGGCTCTCAAAGCATCATCATTTCTGGAACCTAGTTAAACATGCAGATTCTCAGCCACACCCAGACCTACGGAGTGGAAATTCCGTGGGGTGGGACCCAGGAGTCTGGATTTTTAAATAAAGCCCTCCAAGTGATTCTGATGAGTGTTGAATCGGGAACTGTTGGCCCCTTTAGGAGTTCAGAAGTATCTGTGGTGGTGACGCTCATATGAGGTTGGTTCAGACCTATAGGAGTAATCCGCCGGGTGTGGCTGGTTGTGGGAGAAGGCTAGGAGTGTGGAAACCTGGCTTGTGGAAACCGCTTTCACCTGCTGTTAACATCTTACTCATCTGTTTTTATCATAATAGGCTTTTTGAAGAATCTGAACCGAGCATCATATTTCTCTAAATGATGAAATAGCAAGGATCCTGCTGTAGTGTTGTTTTTCACTGATCTGTGATGGGTCTCCTGAGAGCCAGGGGCCCTCCCTAAGGTGCATTTCAGGTGTGAGATTGCGGGAACCAGTGAAGTCCATAGTGAACTGCCAGACGTAATATTCAAAGCAGTCCTGAGTTCTTTCCCTGAGGAAGGGAGGAAAAGGCTGTTTTTTAAATGTTGCCTGCCTGCTGCCCCTTCCTACCCACCCCCAGGTTATTTGAGGAGAAAAGAGATTTTATGAAGTTGTTTTGTTTGTTTTTTGAAAGGTTGCAGATTCAGAGGTGAGGATTTACAGTTTAAATGAAACCGGTTTTTGTTTTGTTTTACTATGCAAGGAGTCATAAGGAGTGCTTTAATTCTTTCAAGGACAAAAATACTACTGTGGTATTAGGAAGCTATGTTTTACAGCGTCTGAGCCACTAGATAAATCTTCAGTCAGTCCTTCGTAGAGGCAATGTGAATAAAAATGTGTGATTGGTATTAGGGAAGGCATCCTAAAGGAGAGAAAATTAGGGCTGAGGGTTGAATGTATTACCATCACGCATATTTGACTGGAGAGAAAACAGTGTCACCGTCAAGGAGTTAGAAGGAATAGAAGTCTGTCAGGTTGAATACTGGCAAGAAGTTGGAGATGTCGCTGTGATCAGGAAAGCGAAGGTAGGGAGAAGGCCATTCGTTCTCTGCATTTGTGTAGTGTTGGCGCGTAATTGACAGGCTCTTAGCAATAATTTTGAGATAAGTAAGGTATGATTACTGCAATTACTCCTTTACAGATGAAAAAGCTGAAGTTGAGAGAGATTAAATGGTGGTGGTGTGGTGGCACACCTTTTATTGGACGTATATGCATGTATTTATTCCATAGATGTCTAAGCACCTGCTTACTCTGCGCCAGGCCCTGTTCTGGGCTGCGGAGACACAACGACAAAGCAGACAAAGACCTTTGCCTTCAGGGAGCTTCCATTCTACTAAACAAGGGTGGATGATAAATGCGATAAGTAAGTAAACTATGTAACTGCTAGATGTGTTTTCTTTATAAGTCCTGAGGAGAAGAGTGAAACGGGGCAAGGGAGCTGGTTTGAGTTGTAAATAGAGTGCCTAGAAGGACTTTGAAGAGGAACGGGACGTGACCGGTACGAAGTTGGCAGGATCACTCTGGCTGCTGTGAGCTGTCGATCAGGCAGAGTTAGGTCTGTGTACCAGCTCTCAGGTAATCTTTACAACTACTGCCGGGCAGATAGGGAGTCTCAAGTTAATAAGTGTGTTTAAGATCACAAAGCCAGTAGGTGCCAACAGCTCGATCGAAAATATGTTTGTATTTTGAAACCTTCCATTCAGACCAGTTGCATTTCTGTTTCTGTTACAAGGGAGGAGCCTAAAATGTGTAAAGGGGCTGTCTGTGTTCTTGATACTTGACTTTGGGACAGCAGTGAATGATGAGTTGGATGAAGGATCAGCAAATTGCACAAAGCAAAACACATTCGAAATTTTGCAGTGAAAGGGAGATCGGAAAAGTTGTTTGAAAGCGAAGGAATTCTGAACAGTATGGAATCCAGTGTAGCTGAGTTAGAGTTACAGTGCATAGTGTCACTGAGTAACAGTGACATCCCTTTTATTTAGTGTGAGGCCTTATTGTTGAGAAACTGTACGTGTAGTGACAAGGAGCACAAATTCTGGAGCTGAACTGTGTGAATTCAGATCCCAGCTCAAACCCCAGCTCAAGTAATAGCTGTGACTTCAGACAAATTATTTGACTCCTCTTTGCCTTAAGTTCCTAATCTGTAAAGTAGAAATCATATGCAAACCAAGCATGTTCTTACCTTATGACCCAGTAGTCATGCTCCGTGGTGTTTACCCAGAGGAGCTGAAGAAGCTGTGTTCACACAAAAACCTGCACACAGATGTTTGTAGCAGCTTTATTCATAATTACCAAAACTTGGAAGCAACCAAGTTATCCTTCAGTAGGTGAATGAGTAAATAAACTGTGGCACAGCCAGAGAATGGAATATTATTCAGCACTAAAAAGAAATGAGCTAGCAAACCATGAAAAGACATGGGGGGACCTTAATTGTATTTTACTAAGTGAAAGAAGCCAATCAGAGAAGGTTACATACAGTGATTCCAACTGTGTGACATTCTGGAAAAGACAAAACAGTGGAGACAGAAGATCAGTGGTTGCTGGGATCGGGTAGGGGGCATGACTGGGTGGAGCACAGAGGATTTTTAGGACAGCGAAAATACTCTGTATGATATCATAATGGTGGATACATGTCATACGTTTGTCCACATCCATAGAGTGTCCAACACCGAGGGGGAGCCCTAAGGTAAACTACGGATTCTGGGTAATTATGGTGTGTCAGTATAGGCTCATGGATTGTACCAAGTGTACCACTCTGCTGGGGGATGTTGATAATGGGAGAGGCTGTGCATGTAGACGGTGGGGCCGGGGGTATGTGGGAAATCTCTGTACCTTCCACTCAGTTTTGCTGTGGGCCTAAAACTGCTCTAAAAAATAAACTTTTTTAAAAAATCTGTTTTGGATGGGAATAATGGTAGTACTCACCTAGTAGCGTTGTTCTGAGGATTATATGAGTTAAGATGTATAAACCATTTGGAACGGTTCTCGGCTTGGAGTAAGCTCGTATGTTTTATTTGCTGTGTTATTCACAAACATGAAAACGTGTATATAGGTTTCATAGGTTCACTCACAGACTTTCCACCTCTGTTTTTTCCCCAAACAAAAGTGAGTTTTGCAGCCTCAAATTCTTCTATCATGACTGCTGTGTAGAATCTAATCATATTGACTGTGTATTTCTTTAAGTGTAGGGTGTGGGCCTCACATCAGAACGAGCTGGAGTGTGGGCTGACAACACAGATTCTTACACTCCTCACCACACTTACCAACTCAGACATTCGGAGGGTGGGCCAAGGAATTTGCATTTTCCACCAGCACCCAGGGTGATT
Source organism: Vicugna pacos (assembly GCF_048564905.1). Classification (NCBI taxonomy): domain Eukaryota; kingdom Metazoa; phylum Chordata; class Mammalia; order Artiodactyla; family Camelidae; genus Vicugna; species Vicugna pacos. The sequence continues at coordinate 3,264,669 of NC_132990.1, forward strand.
CTGACGCAGGTTGGAGTGCTGGTGCTTTTGAGAGTCCGGGAAGGATTATACTGCACTTTTTAACGCAGTCCTCACAAATTCCCTCCCCAAAATACACGTGTAGATTTTGGCAGATCACTGTGTATCTGGAAGATGGAAGGGAAAGTAGTGACCTGAGAACTCCTCTGTCCACCTCAGAACCCAGTCTCTTGTGTGAAATGCCTTTTTAATGAAGTGGAACATTCTTTATGTCAGCCCTTTACTTTGTGATGACTCTTAACACTATGAGTAATAGTCCGTTGCTGGTCTAAGTTGTAAGCATTAAGTACTAATTAGTGAGAGTATGATTAATCCTAAACTGTTGAGTCATTTGGAAGGACTTTTTGGGATAAAAGCAAACTGTAGGACAGAGTAAGCAAAATACCTGTCATCAGAAACAGGAAATGAAACTAATATATGATTGTACAGTGAAATGACAAGATTACTATTCAAACCCTTTTTGTCCTGGCTCCACACCCAGGCTCATAAAATAAATTCAATTGTGAATGGAGATAATATTTTCATAAATCTTTTTTTTAACATTTCTTAATTGAAGTGTAGTTGATTTACAGTATTATAATAGGTTCTGGTGTACACCATAGTGATTCAGTTATACATATATATATTCTTTTTCAATACAAAATACTACAGGCCTTTGAGTAGAGTTCCCTGTGCTATACGTTAGAACCTTATTGTTTATTTGGTATGTAGTAGTTTGTATCTGCTAATCCAAAACTCCCAGTTTATCCCACCCTCTCCCCTTTCCCCCTTGGTAACCATAGTTTGTTTTCTACATCTGTGAGTCTCTTTCTGTTTTGTAAATAAGTTTGTGTCATTTTTTTAGTGTCCACATATCAGTATATTTGTCTTTCTCTGACTTAGTATGATAATTTATAGGTCCATCCATGTTGCTGCAAATGGCATTATTTTATTCTTTTTTATAGCTGAGTAGTACTCCACTGTATAAACATACCACATTTTCTTTATCTGTTCATCTGTCAATGGACAGTTAGGTTGCTTCCACGTCTTGGCTGTTGTAAATAGTGCTGCCATGGACACTGGGGAGCGTGTATCTTTTTGAATTAGAGTTTCCTCCATCAGGAATGGGACTGCTGGATAATATGGTAATTTTGTTTTTAGTTTTTTAAGGAACCGCAGCAATGTTCTCCATAGTGGCCGCACCAGTTTACATTCCCACGGACAGTGTAGGAGGGGTCCTTTCCCTCCATATTCTCTCTAGCATTTTATTGTTTGTAGATTTTCTGATGATGGCCATTCTGACCAGTGTGAGGTGATACCTCATAGTAGTTTTGATTTGCATTTCTCTGATAATTAGTGATGTTGAACATCTTTTCATGTGCCTGTTGGCTGTTTGTATGTCTTTGGAGATATGTCTGTTTAGGTCTTCTGCCCATTTTGTGATTGGATTGTTTGTTTTTTTGTTATTGAGCTGTGTGAGCTGCCTGTGTATTTTGGAATTAATCTCATCAGTTACATCATTTGCACATATTTTCTCCCATTCCATAGGTTGTCTCTTCATTTGATTATGGTTTCCTTTGCTGTGCAAAAGCTTTTAAGTTTAATTAGGTCCCACTTGTTTGTTTTTGGTTTTATTTCCATTATTCTAGGAAATAGATCCAAAAAAATATTGCTGTGATTTATGTCAGAGTGTTCTGCCATTGTTTTTCTCTAGGAGTTTTACAGTATTTGGCCTTACATTTAGGTGTTTAACCCATTTTGAATTTATTTTTGTATATGGTGTTAGAGAATGCTCTAATTTCCTTTTTTTCCACATAGCTGTCTCATTTTCCCAGCACCACTTATTGAAGAGATTGGGTTTTCTCCGCTACATATTCCTGCCTCCTTTGTTGTAGGTTTATTGACCACAAATGTGTGGGTTTATTTCTAGACTTTCTGTCCTGTGCCATTGATCTGTGCATCTGTTTTTGTGCCAGTGCCATGCTATTTTGATTACTGTAGCTTTGTAGTATAGTCTGAAGTCAGGGAGCCTGATTACTGAGGGGCTAGTTAAAAAGAAAGTTTTAAGACAGGCCACAGTTGTATTTGTACCCTTTAGTACCCAAAAGGGTAAAATTAATTCTACACTCTTTAAAGCCATGTTTTCAGTGGGCCTTAGATGTTGGGGATACAGGGGTAAATAAGACACAAATAGATCCATGAAACTCAGCCTAGGATGCCCATTTCAGCTCAACAGATGTGCAGTAAATGTGCCCCTTACACCAGACTCTCCCCTTCTCTAGAGATAGAAGTGAGTGACTCTTGGCTTCTCCTCTTGAGACCGCATGGTGTGCAGGGGAGCCAGTCCAGTAGTCATATATTTCATTACCACTGCAGAGCTTAGGGTGGTATCAGAGAAGGCTTCACAGAGAAAGTGACAGCTGGTTCTATCTTGTCACCACCACATGCTGGGGCACCTGTGACATGCTTCATAGCTCCTCATCTACAAAACAGCCAAGGCTAAAACTGACTGCTCTAAAATTCCCTGGTTCTAAAATGGTGATAATTGTTTTTTCGTCAAAATGTTTTAAAGGTCCAAATTTATGAAAAATAATATGGTAAAAATGTTTACTGTATATTTAATATTAATGGATATTCTTTCAAATTAAATTTTTGCTAATGAGTTTCCTGGAACTTCTTGTTCTATTAGTCCATTGACTTCTTGTCTTTGTGTAACATTCATTTGGAATGTTATATACCTTATAAAATTTTGTATTCATTAATATGATATAAGATTTGGCATTTCAATATTGCAGGAATTTCTTTTTTCTTTCATGTTAGAACATCCCTATGATTTTAATTCTTGTATTTCTTTTGACGGGAGATGGTTTCATCAAGTAGGACTTTATGTTTTATACCTATTGAGCATTTATTTTAGAAATAAAATTTTAATGAGTTTGAAATTCCTAGAGGATCACTGAAATTTGTGAAGTGATTTTTCCCACAGAAATAAGTGCTCCAAGAAAAAAATTAAGGCTATATTTAATTTCACTGTTAATTTGAAATTTCAACAGATTTTTAAAGCATTTTTAAAAATACAAAACCATTTAATAAGCTAATAAAAATTATGGTGTTTGACCCCCCCCATCATTGATACCCAAACAGTACACATGCTTTTTCAGAGAAAGATACTGAAATCATTATTTAGAAAAACTATACAATATTATGTATGACTTTCTGTTGTATCACAGTCAGCTCTCTCTTCTCTAGAAAATTCCAAGCTTCTAATCATGGCTTTGTCTTTCTGGGGACCAGCCCCTATCCAGGAGCCACCCAGGGGCCTACCTAGAGTTAGAGCTGGTTCACTAGAACTAGGACAGAAGATGCTCGACGGCTCTTATCTCTTAGGAATTTGCAAGAGTCTAGCTGCTCTCTGTCAGGAACCAGGGGGACAGAGGCCAATATGTGAATTTCTTATTTCACAATCCACACATAATCAGAGCTTAATAAAAGTGACAATTTTTGCTTTTTTTTGACACATAAAAAGATTTACTTGCCTTTCCTCAGTGGAAACCATAGCAACACAATGATCACTTAGCCGTATATCATTTAGCATGAGCTAGGTGAAGTCTGTTAACTATAGATTAAAGTCATAAATTCAGCAAATTGAATTGAATTAGTAAAGAATGAAGGGTTCTGTTCAGTTGCATATTATACTGTCATGTCCACAATAAATGTTACTCCTCGAGGCCAGATCAAGTGCAGATTCCTTCTTAAAGCCTTGCACCTGCCCTCAAATTGGGCAGCCCTCCTGCTTGTCCAAGCCTGTCTTGTGACACTTAGCACATGGTAACATTTTTGTGTCTACATCTTATCTTCCAGTCGTCTGTAAATGCATGAGGGAGAGTATGTCTTGTTTTTCTCTATAGTATCTTTACTGTCTAGAATAGCACTGTCCAGTAGATATCATGTGAGTCAGGTAGTCAAATTTAGATTTTCCAGTAGCAGCATTAAAAATAAAATGAGTTAGAAAACTGATTTTAATAATTCAATTCAATATATTAAAAACATTATTAAATTCAGTATATTAAAAATATTTCCAATGTAGAATCAACATAAAAAACTAGATCTTTTGCATTCTTTTTTCTGTACAAGTTGCCAAAATCTTGTATTTTATACCTGCAGCCTTTCTCAGATCTGTACTAGCCACATTTCAAGTCCTGAATAACCACTTCGCTAACGACTGCCATATAAGGCAGCAAAGTTTAGCATGTTGTAGGTGATGAGCAATTGAATATCCCATAGGCAGACTGTCAAAAAATGATCTTTTTTTCTCCCCCAACAGACTACCATGTCTGCGGGACTCTTGCCTCAGAATGAACAGCCATATTCCACTATGGTGAATAACAGTGGGTGTGCTGCAGACATGAAAGGTAATAGTTCTTTAATGTGCTCTTCGTCTCTGTGCAAACGAGAGTTTAGTAAATCTATGTGAATGGACATGAAAGAAAAATCTTGATCCTTCGTATTGGAACCCCAAGTTGCAGGTCCTATTTGTGGCCTTCTGTTTATTTCTGCCTTACCATTTTGGCCCATTAAAATTCCTTTTCAAAATCCTGAGTAATGACCTTAGCCTTTTAAGAAGGAATGCTGAAAACTGTTTTATCTCCTGCATTATCCTCTTAGACTGAAGTTATGTGGTTCCTCTTATCAAACTCCTACTGGGAACCAACCTTTCATTTCTGTCTTCTTTCGTTACTCACAGACATCACTTATAAAGCACGTTCAGAAGCAGGCTAGCTCTCCTCCTCTCAATTTTTTCCTCTCCTCTGTCACTGTCCCACGGTTCTGATTTTTACCCCACGTACCCCGGGAAAGGAAGGGTGCTGTGACTCACTCTTACTGCCACACTCACCCGCGCTCTTACTGTTGCAAGTGCTAAGCTGGGAGTACACCCTGATTTCCTGCCACTGAGGCACCGCTGGTCCTATTTCTGTCCCCGCCAGTTAGCCAGGAGAGGTGCTGAATAATTGTTCTTGGCATTACCCCTCGCATGATTTTCTTACTGCCTACTCTGGATTTTGCCCAAGTTCACTTTCGTGCTCCTCTGTAGGGAACTTTGAAGTATTCTTTTTTAACTCCTACATATGGCTTAGATAACATAAGGAAAAGTAAAGGAGTTAGGTTCTAAAGGTATTGGAGTCTAATGCTAGCTGGAAATAATCGATTCTCCAAATAGATTGTGCCTCTTGTTGGAATCTAACCACTCCACCAGGGAGAGCTCCTTTTCATCAAGAAAACCAGAGTTTCCTGCTTCTGACCTTGTCTCAATTCCAGGTCCTCGGAGATCCTCCTTCACGTCTGTGCTGTGTCTGACTCTAGGGGGACTGCTACTGCTAACTGCCGTCTGTGGGCAGCTTCTGTGTGTCAGACTTTATGTTCATTTCCCTGGTTTTAGAAAGAAGTGCTACTGAAGCAAATGCAATAATGCGTCTGCTTGCTGCTTCTCTTGTAGAATAATGGGGTTTTTTCCCTCAAGTGACTTCCCAACTAACAAATGTTAAGAATCAAATGAGCCTTTTTCTCCATCCTTTCTTGTGTTGGAATGTTACCTCTTAGTTGGTGTTTCTCATCTGGGATTCTGTTGGCTTTTGAGGTAGGGCAACTCCTCATTGCAGCGGGAGCCCTGAGCACTGAAGACATTTAGTATCCCTGCTCCCCCCAACCCAGTAATGTCCCCAGATTTTAGTGACAACCAAAAAAAATACATACATTTCCAAATGCCCCTAGGAAGGTTGTAAGACCCCTATTGTCATCCACTAGATAAGCTGATTTTTACCTTTCCCAAAACCATTTTTTAAATTAAAAATTTCCTTATTGTATAAATGTAGCTAACTTTTAATTAGGAAAAAATCTGAAAAAATTAAAAAGTATACCTAACTTTCTTAAAGCACATCTCATGTATGAAGGTATTTAGTTATACTTCATTACGTTAACATTGGGATGGGCTAGTATTTTTTTAATGTTAGCTAATGGATCATCGGAAGTTTTAATTAGAGAATATATAAATAGAGTACTCAAATTATTTTTAAAGGAAAATGGAAAACTCGGCAAGAATTCGCTTTGGAATTAGATAGACCTAGATTTAAATCTGATTCTACTACTTTTGGGGGGGGAACCCCACAACTCTTTATTTTGGGAAATTTCAAACATTCACAAAAGTGTACAGAATCTCCATGTGGGCACCACTGCCCCATGGAGGCACCAGCCCCCACATAGGTACCATCACCGGTTTTAACAGTTTTAGCTCACTTCCTCCGCTTCTTTCCTCTACTTCCTTATTTCTTCATTTTATTCGTTAACCACATCATCAGTATAGTAACTAAAAAAAATTTGCTTAAATATCTAAATACTGCTCGGATTTCTAATTGTCCCATAGATGTATCTGTGTTTGTTTGAATTGGCATCCAACAATATATCCCTCAGTATATTGTAATTGATACGTATCTCACATCTCTTTTAAACTTGGGTTTCCCCCGTCTCTTTTTCCTTATAGTTTATTTGTTGAAGAAACCAGATTTTTTGCCCTGTAGAGTTTGGCACATTCTGTATTTTGCCGATTATGTCCTCATGGTATTTCCTACTGTAAATTGAATTGTCAGAGGGATGTAGAGTCTAGTTGGGTTTTTAATTGGCACAGAGTTTCATGGATGGTGCCTTATTCTTCCATCAGAATGCCCAGGATGCCTGCTTGTCTCTCTTCTTGTGATATTAGTTCTTCTACTTTGAAATAATTTCAGACTTACAGAAAAGTCCCTGTATATTTTTCCCCCAAGAGACCCTCCACTCAGGTTTTGTCAACTGTCCGAATAATATCCTTTAATAGCAAAATGACACTTGTCATATTTTTTCAGTTTCTTTCAATGACCATTATTAGTCCTTTCCTGACCTTTGTGCAGATTACAGGCCAGTTATTTTGCAGTATGTTTCTCAATTAGGTTTGTCTACTGTTTCATCAGGAGATTGAGGTTGTGCATTTCTGGCAGAAACATCACACAAGTGATTGTATGCTTGTCTTATACTGCATCCTATCAGGTGACACAAGGTATCATTTCTCCATATCACTGGAAATGTTCAGTTTGATCACATCAGTAAAGTGGTATCTGCCAAGATTTACTTATTATAAATTATTCTTTCTCCCTCCACAGTTAATATTTTATGGAGAGATGCTTTGAAACCATGTATATATCCCGGTCCTCATCTAGGTTTTACCCAGGACTTTCAGCTCCTAACTGAAAGTAGATAACTAAATGGAGGTTTCCAATTCTGTCGTTCCTTCTGCCTTTCTTAGTTGGCGTTGTGCAGTAAGGAAGAACGTGCTCTTTCCATTGATTGGTTTGGTTTTCTTTATTTCAGTGTAGAGTCATGTTTTGTTCAATGGAATATCATCTTTTACTGTCATTTGTTTGATATTCTTTTACTATCATTTATTTTGATGCTTAAATATGATACTATCATATTTGGCCAGTAAGAGCCCCTTCAAGCTGTTAGCTGTGTCATTTTGACGTGTCCCCGCCACTCCTGCATCCCTTGCTTTCTAGCACAGTGAGAGCTTACACTCTCATCTTGTACAGGCCCCAGCCCTGAGGTCAGCCATTTCTCCTGGAAGCCCTGGTTTCTTGTAGTGGGAAATGGTATCTAGAAACCAGGAAGTGCTTGCTGCTGACGTGCTGACTGCTATTGGAATGTCACAGTCCCCACGCTCCCTAGGAGACAAAGCCAGGAAGTGTATGTTAATATATGTACACACACACACACACACACACACTCTCTCGCTTTTACATGTGTATTTATTTTTGTTTCTATCTGCATACTGAAACCATAACTTTGCATTGGCACTTCTGTTCTAATCCAACACTATACCATCATTCTAGTTTTCCCTATTTTTATGTTTATAATTTCCTTCTCTAAGAATGAGAAACCTGGCTCTTATTATCCTCAGAATGTTTGCTTATTTATTCTGCCCTCCTTTTCATAACCAGTCTCCCAATCTGCCCAGCCATTACCCAACTTAGCTCTTTTTCATATGGAGCCCAAACTCTGCCAGGTCACATGCCATATACTCTATTAGTTGCCTTCCCTGTATTGTCCCGGACCTCTGCTAAATTACCCTCACTTAGGCTTGCCTTGGGTTTTATTTTTTTTCTTTGTATATATATTTTTTTAATTAAAATATTGGGATGATTGTACAGTCATGTGCAATTGTAACAAATAGTACAGAAAGATCCCATTTACCCTTTACTCATTTTCTACCAATAGTAACATCTTACAAAACTACAGCACAACATCACAGCCAGGATATTGACTTTGTTATAGTCTGTTATGGTCAAGATACAGGACTCTTCCATCACTGCAGGATCCCTCTTGTTGCCCTTTTATAGCCAAACCCACTTCCACCTGAGACTCTTGGCGTGGACCCCTTTGGGGATGTCCTATTTAGGGTTCATTTAGCTTCTTGAACATACAAGTTTATGCCTTTCTCCGAATTTGGGAAATTTTCAACCATTATTTTTTACAGTATTTTTTTAGTCCCACACTCTTTTTATTCTCTCTGTGTGGGACTCACTGATACGGATATGAGCTCCTGTGTTAATCCCTTGAGAATCTATTCAATTTCTATTAGTCTATTTTCTCTCTGTTTAGATTATATAATTTCTGTTGATCTGTCCTCCAGGTCACTAATTATATTCCCTGTCGTATGCACTGTATACTGTTGAGCCCATCCAGGGAGTTTTTAAGTTTTGGTTATGTGTTTTTCAGTTCTGTAATTTCTGTTTGATTGTCTTTTATAACATCCACTTCTTTGCTGTGAATTTCTGTTTATTCATTTGTTTTAAGACAAATTTGTAATTTCCTGTTGAATTTTACTGTCTTACATTCTTATGTACTCACAGTCTTTTATATATACTGTCTTTTGTAATATACCAATATCCTTTCTTTTTTTTATGTGGATTCACATTAATGCCTTGGGTCACTAGCTTTCAACATGAAGAACTTCCTTTATTATTTCTTGTAAGCTGGCTCTCCTAGCAAGACATTCTCTGTTTTTTGTCTATCTGGAAATATCTTTATTTCCCCTTCAGTTTTGAGAGATAATCTTGCTTGCTATAATATTTTTGGTTGACAGTGTTTAATTCCCAGTATTTTGAGTGTGTCATCCCTTTGCCCTTTTGCCTCTTGTTTCTGACTGAGCGATCAGTATAAATCTTACTGAGGTTCCCTTGTACAGGAGGAATCGTTCTTCTCTTTGTGTCTCACTGTCAGTGTTTTTGCTATGACGTGTCTTGGTGTGAATCTCTCTCTGTGTACCCTGCTTGGAGTTCGTTGAATTCTTGGATGTGTAGATAAATGTTTCATCAAGTATGGAAAGTTTTAAACCATTATTTCTTCTAATATTTTTTCCTGCTCCCTTCTCACCTCTCTGGTGCATCCATTACGTGCATGTTGGTACACATAAGTGTGCTGTATTTCTCAGATTCTCTGTTCTTTTTTTTATCATTCTTTATTCTCTCTGTCCTTCAGAGTACGTAATCTCTCTCAGTCTGTCTTCCAATGATCTAATTCCCCCTTCTGCCCCTTCACATCTGCTGAGGCCCTCTGGTGAATTTTTTATTGTACTTTTCAACCTCTGGATTTCCATTTGTTTCTTTTTTTAAATTTCTCTCTGTTTGATGAGACATTATCATCGTACCTTCCTTAACTTCCTTAAGCATGGTTTCCTTTAGTTCTCTGGTCATGTTTATAATGACCACTTTGAAGTGTTTTCTGAAAATCTGACGTCCGCCTCACAGGTAGCGTCCGATGACGCCTCTCCAGGCTGATTTCCCCTTCCCTTCTCCAGGCCTTTTGTGTTGCTTTTGCTTGCCTGTGTGTTCAGAGACTTGACTCTCCACCATTTCAGTGAAATCTGTTTTCTCCACAGTCTGAAGCCTCGGAGGGCACAGCCTGAGGCAGACAGACACAGTCACCCCGGGATGCCGGTGGTGTGTCAGGGCTCTCTTTCACTAATGTTTCTGCTAAGCTGTCCCCCTCGGTATCATACCCAGCTGGTGGGTTCCACTAGTTGCCTGCTGCTCACTCTGCTGGGACATACATTGCTCTACAGGTTGATCCAGTGAAGTTTTGGTAGTGGTAACTTTTGAAGCCAGTGTTTGAGGTTTGTTCTTGCCCTTTGAAGGCTTTCCTTTCTCAGCATGGAACCTCTGACCTAGAAAGGGGATTGAGTGAGGGCAGTCAGGGCCACAGTGTCCTTAGCTTGTCTTGTTGAAAACTACAAAACATCACTGAAAGAAATTGAAGAAGATCTGGATGAGCAGAAAGACGTCCTGTGTTTATGGACTGGAAGACTTAATATTGTTAAGGTGTCAGTACAACCCGACAGAATCTACAGATTCAGGATCATCCCTATCAAAATCCCAATGATGTTTTTTTTTTTTGCAGAAATAGAAAAATGTATCCCCAAACTCACATGGAATCTCAAAGAACCCCCAAATAGCCAAAATTATCTTGAAAAAGAAGAACAAAGTTGGAGGACTTGCTTCCTGATTTCAAAACTTACTACAAAGAAACAGCAATCAAAACAGTGTGATGCTGGCATAAACACAGACATACAAAAAATGGAATAGAATAGAGATCCCAGCAGGGGAGGGAAAAACCTTGCTTATGTGGTCAAATGATTCTTGACAAGGATGCCAAGACTATTCAATGAGGAAAAGATAATCTTTCCATCAATTGGTGGTGGGAAAACTGTTGTATGCACATGCAAAAGAATGATGTTGGACCCTTACCTTATGCCATATACAAAAACTAACTCAAACTCAAAAACCTGAACGTAGGAGCTCAAAGTATAAAACTCTTAGAACAAAATATAGGGGAAAATCTTGATGACATTGGATTTGGTGATGATTTCTTGGCTATAACACCAAAGCAAAGGCAACAAAGGAAAAGACAGATAAATTGGACTTCATCAAAATTTCAAACTTTTGTGCATCGAAAGATGCTGCTAACAGAATCAGGAGTCATCCTACAGAATGGGGGAAACTATTTGCAAATCATGTACCTAATAAGGGACTAATATCCAGAATTTTATACAACTCCTAAAACTCAACAACCAAAAACAAACAACCCAATTCAGAAATGCACAAAGGACTTGAAATGCTCAACATAATCAACTATTAGGAAAATGCAAATCAAAACCACAGTAAGTGAAACAAAATGACAACCTACGGAATGGGAGAAAATTTTTGCAAATGAAACAGAGAAAGGCTTGCTCTCCAGAATATATAAGCAGCTCATATGACTTAATAAGAAAAAAACAACCCAATCCAAAAATGGGCAGAAGACCTAAATAGGCAGTTCTCCAAGGAAGACATACAAATGATCAATAGGCACATGAAAAAATGCTCAATATCTCTAATTATCAGAGAAATGCAAATCAAAACTACAATGAGGTATCACCTCGCACCAGTCAGAATGGCTGTCATTCAAAAATCCACAAATGACAAATGCTGGAGAGGCTGTGGAGAAAGGGGAACCCTCCTACACTGCTGGTGGGAATGCAGTTTGGAGCAGCCACTGTGGAAAACAGGATGGAGAATCCTCAAAAGAGTAGGAATAGACTTACCATATGACCCAGGAGTCCCACTCCTGGGCATGTATCCAGAAGGAACCCTGCTTGAAAATGACACGTGCACCCCAATGTTCATAGCAGCACTATTGACAATAGCCAAGACATGGAAACAGCCTAAATGTCCATCAACAGATGACTGGATAAAGAAGAGGTGGTATATTTATACAATGGAATACTATTCAACCATAAAAACCGACAACATAACGCCATTTACAGCAACATGGATGTTCCTGAAGAATGTCATTCTAAGTGAAGTAAGCCAGAAAGAGAAAGAAAATATCCTATGAGATCACTCATATGTGGAATCTAAAACAAAACAAAATATAAATACAAAACAGGAACAGACTCATAGACATAGAATACAAACTTGTGGTTGCCAAGGGTATGGGAGGTGGGAAGGGACAAACTGAGATTTCAAAATGTAGAATAGCTAAACAAGATTATACTGTATAGCACAGGGAAATATGTACAAGATCTTGTGGTAGCTCACAGCAAAAAAGAATGTGACGATGAATACATGTATGTTCATGTATAACTGAAAAATTTTGTGCTCTATACTGGAATTTGACACAACATTGTAGAACGACTATAATTCAGTAAAAAATGTTTAAAAAAAAGTGACATACCACTGCATGTCCATTTAGGATGGCTGTTATCAAAAACACAGAAATAACAAATGTTGGTGAGGATGTGGAGAAATTGGAACCCTAGTATATTGCTGATAGCGTTAAATGGTACAGCCACTGTTGAAAAACAGTATGGTAGTTCCTCAAAAAATTAAAAACAGAATTAGCGTATGACCCAGCATTTTCACTTCTAGGTATACATCAGAAAGAATTGAAAGCAGGGACTTGAGCAGGCATTTGTACACCCATATTTCTGGCGGCTCTCACAATAACCAGAAGTTGAAGATGACTGAATGTCTGTGAATAGATGAAAGGATAAGCTGTAGCATGTATGTACAGCCTTAGACAGGAAAGGAGTTCTGACACATGCTTCAGTATGGATGAACTTTGAAGGGACTTTGCTAAGTGAAATAAGCTAGTCACAAAAAACCAAAAATAATTATGTGGTTGCACATATATGAGGTACCTAGAATAGTCAGGTTCACAGAGGAAGAAAGTACAGTGGTGGCTGCCAGGCACTATGGCAAGAGACAAGTGGGAACTTAGTGTTTAAGGGGTGCAGAGTTTCAGTTTTGGAAAATGAAGTTCTGGAGGGGGGTGGTGGTGATGGTTGCAGAAGAGTCTGAATGTACTTAATGCTATTACACTGGACACTGAAAAATGGTTAAAATGGTACTTTTATGTTATATATGTTTTACCACAATTAACAAAGAAAAAAAAGGAAGGAGACTTCGCTTCCTCGTCTTTTTCCTTCCCTTCCTGAACTGAACAGTCCAAAAGTCACTGGGGCAAGGCCATAAAAGGTAGGGTGGGTGAGGCTGCAGGGTGTGGAAGGAAGGAAGCCAAGCAGGGTGAGGGAGACCCGTACGGGAGCAGCCTGGCAGTCATGTCTCCTGAGCAGGACGATGTCACGTGAGAGGCTGACCTGACTCCTGGGTGTTTGAATGCTCCAGGTGTCAGAACACACACAGGGTGAGAGGCACCCCACGCAGGTGGGTGGCAGCAGCAGCCTAGCTTGGGGTGTTAAGAGTTACAGTTTCTGTCTTACTGGGAGGGAGGCATCCACTTTAATGAGGGGGCAGCAGCAGTGAGGGGAGTGTGGTCACATGGAGAAGGCCTAGTCAGATAAGTAAATACAGTAAGGATAATGGTAGCAGGGTTCTCACCAACAGAGAAGGAGGTTATAGAAAGGGGGAAATTATGGGGATCCCTGCACTGTTGGATTGGAATGGGTGATACCAGGGTGAACTCTCCGTTTTCATTGTATGTGCATACATATATATGGATGTAAATGTGTGTATGCTTATATATAATGCACATACTCCTTTTTCAATTGAAGTTTAGTTGATTTACAGTGTTGTGTTAGTTTCTGGTGTTCAGCGTAACTGATTCAGTTATGCATATATATATATGTACATACATTCTTTTTTCATTTTAGGTTATTACAAGATATTAAATATATGTTATATATTATATAACATATATATGTGTTCCCTGTGCTATACATTAGAAACTTGTTGTTTATTTATTTTATATATAGTAGTTTGTATCTGCTAATTCCAAAGTCCTCATTTATCCCTCCCCCCTCCTGCTTTCCCCTTTGGTAACCATTTTCTGTGTCTATGAATAAGTTCATTTGTATCATTTTTTTTAGATCCCGCATGTAAGTGATACCATATGACTTTTGTCTTTCTCTGATTTACTTCACTTAGTATGATCATCTCTGGGTCCGTCAATATTGCTGCAAATGGCATTATTTCATTCTTTTTTATGACTGAGTAGTATTCCATTGTGTGTATGTGTGTTTGTGTACAAATTACATTCCCACCAGCAGTGTAGGAGGGTTCCCTTTTCTCCACACCCTCTCCAGCATTTGTCGTTGTGGACTTTTGAATGATGGCCATTCTGACTAGTGTGAGGTGACACCTCATTGTAGTTTTGATTTGCATTACTCTAATAATTAATGATGTTGAGCATCTGTTCATGTGCCTATTGGCCATCTGTATATCTTCCTTGGAGAAATGCCTATTTAGGTCTTCTGCACATTTTTTGATTGGGTGGTGGTGTTACTGCATTGTATGAGCTGTTTGTATATTCTGGAAATTAAATCCTTGTCAGTTGCATCATTTGCAAATATCTTCTCCCATTCCATAGGTTGTCTTTTCATTTTGTTTGTGATTTCCTTTGTTGTAATGCACGTGTTCCTTAGCTCTGTCCACTGAGAGGGCCTGCTGGCAACAACACTTTAACAGTCATGAGCACACCTAGTGCCCAGACTTGGTTTCTAAATACCATTCTTCACCATTAGACACCAGGGCTTCTTGGATATAATCATGAGGAAGCAGACACACCCAAACTGAGAGATGTTCTACAAAATAACTGGCCTGTAATCTTTAAAAGATGAAGGCATCAGAATCAAGGAAAGACTGAAGGACTCATTCTAAAGTAAAATAAGTGAGAGGGCAACTAAATGCAACTGTGATTCTGATTTTACCACCAGGAACATTGAGATTATCAGTGAAGCTTGAGTGAAGTCTGAGGACTAGCAGGCAACTACTAATATATCAATCATACATTTCTGATTTGGGAGGAATTTTAGAGAATGTCTTTGTTTACAGAAAATATATGCTGAGTCATTTAGAGTAATCAGGAAGCATGTCTGCAGCTTATTCTCAGGTGGTTAAAGAAAAAAATCTTTGTATTACACTTAAAACTTTTCTGTAAGTTTGAGATTGCTTCAAAAAAAGAAAATCCTCTCCGAAAAGCTTTTTAAATTAAAACGAAATTGTCCAGCTGTGTTGAATGTCCTGAGCAGTCCCAGTAAGACAGAAACTGTAAAGAGGCCATCGGGGACCTTAGCAAGATCAGTTTTTGGTGGATGGTGCAGGCAGGGACAAGAGTTGAATAGACTGAGAATGACTGAGGATGTGGCAAAGTCGGCTCTATCAGAAGTTCACCTGTGAAGAGTGGAGGGAGGGCTCTCTGAAGAAGGGGAATTACAGTGAAGGATTTGGAAGCAAAGTCCTGCCCAGGAATGTTTGGGGGAAAAAAGGGTTTTACCTTTTAGGTATCCACTGAGACATGGCCCTTCATAAAATTACTCTTACTCGAAAATAATTTCATTTTCTATAAAACATAAAGTAGAAATTAAGGTTGTCTTGTTGCTCCTGTTTATCTAAAAAACAAGGCTTCATTTTTTTTCCTGTTGCTAAGTTAAATAAAAATTAAAATATTATTTCTGAGTCTGAATTTGCTGGGAGGGAGGACTGCAGTCATGTTTTGGATACCGGTTTGCCTTCGGCTCCGCTTTCCTGAAGACCTGGACCGAGCATCCCTGACTGTCTAGTAACTGAGTCTGCTCAGTGGTTACATATTTATTTGAGGGCAGCCCAGTTCTTAAGATTTTACAGCAGAAATTGTTTTCGAGATGATACATAAGCCCTCCCTTCCTTAGCTTGGTCCGGAGAAGTCCTGTCCTCATCAGATTCATTTTTATTCTCAGAACCGTTGAGAGCAGTCGCTCTCCTCTGTGGTTGTCCGCAGAGCTGCACAGATCAGGCGTTTCCCACTCCCTGGCTGAGGCCTCCTGGTTGCCGCCTCGCATGCCTTTCATCTCAAATGGAGCTGGCCTGGGTGTTCCTCACACTTTCTCCTCATGGACTCCCATATTAATCAGCCGCAGCATCTCGCTGCCGCTCGTTTAAGCTCCAAGTCTTGGCACCCCATGTAGTACGCGCCCCTCTGCGGTCTCACTCCCCTGCTTAGCTCCTGTCATGCAGTCACTGTCCCAGCAGGTCCCCAGTCCTTGGCCCCTGGCTCTGTCTTTACTGGGGGTGTTAACAGACTAAGAAACCTGAGTCAGGTTCCCTGTTCCCCACATAGCACACTTGGACCCCTCAGTTTGAGCATTTAGGGCTTCCTGCCGGCAGGTTGCAAGTTGCCTTCCACATCCCATCTTCTCCTCTTTCCTCTCCTGTAAAGCTCTGTGGAAGCTGTGCCTCTCAGATTGGGTACATTAAAAATTGCCTTTCGTTGCTGTGTACAAAATAACAGAGGCGTCCTGCTGCACTCAGTGTAGCAATGCGGGCACCAAATTGCGCTGCTCTAATTTGACAAAGTGCTTCCAGCTGGGGAGATCTGGGGGCGTTTTAAAAGGAGTGTACTTTAAAGCACTATTAGTTGTTAAAGTAAAACAGAACAAAACAAAGACCCTATCTGTGACAGTAGGTTGTTTCCCTCTGCACAGGGCTGAAATACCATTTGGAAAGAGAGAGCAACACGGGGGTGGGGTTGGGGTGTGCAGCCTGACATTAACAGGGAGGAGGCGGACAATGGGTGGCTGTAACAGTTTCTGTGTTCTTTCTATCCTTTATCTTCAAGTTGCAACGTCCCCCTCATCTAGTTCCTTTAAAAAAAAGTGGTATTTAGTGAATTTTCTTCCTGTGCCTCTGCCAAGACATGATTGAAACTTCTCCTTTCCCCACAGTCAGCAACAGAAAACACAGAACTGTGTCTTTGAGCTTTTGATGGCATGACTAATATAGCTGTCCAATAATGCACAACCAAGAATTAGGCTTTCACATTCTGAAAATAAAAATATGAAAGTAGATATCTTGATTAATGTATCAGCCCTACAGATATCTTTCTTTATTCTTTCCAAGTATTACTTTAAGAGTTCTATAAAGAAAATATAGGGGTTTTTTTTAGTTTTGAAAAATTAAATGGTATTTTAATAATGTTAGTTATCTAGTCTATCCCATTTTTACAGTTAACTTTTTATCCACCCTGTTCCAGAAACAGAATTTTTTCCAGATGTTCAGAGGGTAGATACGAAAGAAGCAACATTTAAATATTTAAATATGTGTGTTTACATCATAAAAACATTTTTCTAAATGTATTACAATATTTTAGATGTAATTCTTTGAGCAGCCAGATCTTTTAAATGGGTTTGAGAAGTAAAATGGAACAGTCGCATTTTATAAAATACATGTTGTTATTCCTCATATTTGAACAATCTGTTCAAAACGCAGTCCATTCATAGGAGATTTTGCTTGTACAGATCTGAGTGGGAATCAGTAGTTTCTTTGTTCGTCACTATGGGAACAAGTCAGCCTATCCTGAATGGCTGTTAGATCACGCAGAGTGATGCTCGCGTCTCAGTGCAAGTTCATCGCGGAGCAGGCTGGCGCTGCCGTCGCCTCACCTCCAGCTCTTGCCTCCTGGAAAGCCAGCGCCATGCAGGACCCCCCTCGGAGGCTGTCTGCCATGCCGTTCCTCAGCGCCTTTCTCCAGGGCCGCCGACACTCTGCCTCCGACCCCCTGCTGCGTCTGCAGCAGGGGCGGCGCAGCTCCGCCGCCAAGATGCTGTCCTCGTCCTCTCTCCAGGTGATGGTGGCGATGTCCTCCGTCAGCTGTGCCGAGAGAAGCCCAACTTGCCCCGAGAGAAGAAGTAAAGCTCCTTTTCTTCTTAAAGATTGCCACACCTTTGAGTTTAAATAGAAGGACTGGACAGGCTATGCTGTGTTTAGACTTTTTAAAATTTTGACAATTCTTGGTTATACTTTTTGCCCTCTGTTATGCTAAAAGTTTCAGTGGACGTATAATAGGAGATAAAAATGATCGAATGTTCTGTGTTTTTTAATTTAAAAATGTAGTTTTTGCACAAAACTCATTCCCTCGTAGAAGATCTGCTTGTTTGTTCCTTCTCGTTACCGGTATGACATGTGGAAATGATTGTGTGCTAAAGCCTTTTCTGTAGTAAGGGAGGGTGCACTTCCATGAGAAGGAGACAGTGTTATTCGTGACAAAATGAAGGGGATTTAGCACCAGCTAATCATGGAAAATGGAAGCTGCTCCCCATGTTACTCTTCTATTTGGAGAATTAGAACTTTGAGTCTTCCCTTGTGTGTACGTTCTAGGAAATCCCGGACGTCCAACACCAAAGTACACGAAAGTCGGAGAGCGTTTACGGCATGTCATTCCTGGACATGTGGCCTGCTCCGTGGCATGTGGTGGCAAAGCTTGCAAGTATGAAAACCCAGCGCGCTGGAGCGAGCAGGAGCAGGCTATCAACGGGGTCTACTCGTCATGGTAAGTGATCCAGTCCATCTTCAGTAGCTCCCACCTGCTGCTGAGCAGGAAAAGGGAATGGACACGTGGGCGATGCTGGGGGACAGTGGGCTGCAGAAGAAGGAATACGGGGTTTGAAGTCAGAGGAACTCACCTCCCCTCCCTGGCTTGACAAGCTGTGTGATCTTGGCTTACTCACACAGGCACTCCGAACCAACTTTCCTCATCTGTAAAATGGAAATAATAAAATCAGCCTTACAGGTTTTTTTTTTTAAATTCAGTGAAATGCTCTATGTAAAGTATCTTAAAGAAATGATACCTAGGTGGCTGTTAAATTTCAGAAATTTCTAGGAATAATTAAAACATTCAGCTATAAATCTGAGAAATTATGAGGTACACACGTAGCTTTTTTATTTCATACAGGTACACTTTAGCCTTGTTTTTATTTTGTTGCTGTATTCTGTATGAAGGGACACCTTTTCATGCCAATACATATACTTCCAGTGTAGCAGGTGGTATGGGTTGTGAGTTCAGTAAATGGTATAACATGCTTATGTTGTTTATGGTAAGTATAACTCATTCATTACTGAATCATACTGCTTTTATTATTAATAGTAAACTTGCATAGACCTTTTTTGATACAGTGATCTCTCTGAAAAATTCTAACATTCAAACCAAATCCCATTTGGAATGCACTAAGAGGAATGTTTAAAGAACTCTAGTAGTGAATCATTTTATATGGCAAGAATCCTTTTACAGCTTAGATACTTGGCAACCAGCTGATCTAACTTGCAACCCTCTGTGGATCTGCTAGGTACACGTGTAGTGACATGGTCTGGGGTCCACTGTCACTTGTTCCCCACAGATCATGTTCTACTTCATCACTGTCTTAAAGAATATTGTGAAAGTGTGGTCAGACAAGTAAATTCCTAATAATGCAGCTTAAGGTCACCTTAGTATTTTTGGTTTATTGTTGACTAAACCATCTGAATATTTTTCACCTCTACTGCTTTCATGTTACATCCCTCCTCATCTTAAACTAAGTACTATTAAGTTTGGGGGACCCCCAAGCCTTTGGGGGGCCCTGTTAAGTTTTAGACTTTGCCTCGGGCAGGAGGGGTGGTATCTTTCTGAATCCTGCCCTCCCTCATTTAATGTCTTTGTTACTCCGCTCAGGCTCATGTGACCCCCAGTTCCGGTAGTCTACCTTATGTATCTTTCACCAGGCCCCTGATGAGAAATTCGACCAGAACGGAGTGGAGCCAGATCCCTAATGGGAGTGACAGCTCTTTATTGGGCTTTTGTCCGTTTGTACATCCAGTAAACACCCATTTGGCCACAGGCCAGGCATCGTGCCAGACACTTTGAATTATTATTTTCAGAAAACTTTTAAAGTAGACATTATTAATGTAATTTTATTGATGAAGGGATTGAGGTCCAGAGAGACTAAGTAATTTGCTACACAGCTAGAAAGTGAAAAAGCCAGTATTTGAAACCAGGCCTGACTGACTCCAAAGCCCATGTTTCTGGCTAACAGTAACTGAGCATTTATTCATAGCTACATGCCAGGATTTGTGCTAAAGACTTCCCATGCACATCATACGGAATTCTCACAACAACCCTGCAAGGCGGTCATTACTGTCCCCACTCAAAACTTAAGGTAACTGGAGTATAGAGAGCTTAGTAAGTAAAAATTCCTCCCATTGGCCCTCCTCATTTAGTCAGAAACTTTTGGATAAATAATCCAGATGCTACCTTTGCAGCCAGCTGTTTCTCCATCACATCCGCTAGAATCTCATGAGAGTCCTGGAAAATACTGTGCTGGAGTCCATCTCTTTTTCCAGATATTTAAGAAGCTAGGGTTTCTTGGATCCCTAATCATGATTCAGAATTGAAGCCAGATTTTTGTCTAAGCAGACTTTTATCTTACAGAGTTGTTGAAATCATGGGAAAAGGGCTTGAAATCTTGCGTTCTCTTTCTCAGACCTTAGAGCTGGAATGTTCTCAGTTTTATGCATCTCACCAGTCCCTCCTCCCATCTGCAGGGTCACTGATCATATCCTGGCCATGGCACGCCCGTCCACGGAGCTCCTCGAGAAATACTGCATCATCGAGCAGTTCCGAAGGTAAACGTCGCGTTGTTTACACACTTTAATAAGCCAGCTCATGTTTGCTCTTCCCATCCTTTTGACTTCAAATGGAAAAGTGCTTTTATTTTAACTATAGGAGTGTGAAGAGCTTATTTCAAATAAGACGTTAAGGTTTTCAGAATAATTAATAGTGTTTATGAATGCCAAAAATGGTTATTTTTTTCCAACAATACCTCCAGTATGACTGATTTTTTTTTTCTTCTTCCTTTAAGTCACGGTATAAAAACTATCATCAACCTGCAGCGTCCTGGTGAACATGCCAGCTGTGGGAACCCTCTGGAACAAGAAAGTGGCTTCACGTACCTTCCTGAAGCTTTCATGGAGGCTGGCAGTAAGTCCTTCCACCCTCCTCTCTGTGAGTTACCAAGGACAGAGCTCAAAGACTTGTCTGCTCAGGTCTTGGGTTAAAAAGGTGATGGAAATAAACAGTTACTGCATAGTAGTAGGGTTCCTAAAAGTAAAGGAGAGCTAACTTTCAGCAGCGCCACCATCCTTCTTTGGTATTGCTGTTGAAAGTCCAGGCTTGCTTTTTCCCTGTCAGAGGAATCTTGAGAGGAGACTGGAGACCTTGTAGAAATAATTAACATAAACAGCGTGCCGGATCTCTCATCTCATTTACTCCTGAAAGCTGATGTGCAGTAGTGTTCTGCGTCACACATGAGGCCACGCAGGCTGAGCAAGATGTGATGTGCCCGGGGTCACAGCGCTCAGTCATGGCAGCAGGCTCGGAGCCTTGGACCCACTTGTGCCCTGAGCTGCTGCCCAGCTCTGCCCCGGGTGGGATGCAGGGAGTCTTCATGTGACATCCCCAGAAGCCCCTCGGTTATGGGAGCATCAGGTTGGAAACCGCGAAACGTGTGTTACTCATACTGAGCTGGGAAGGGTCAGCCCGTGCCAGTTTTAGAACTTGTATTTATTTTAGAGGTTTGTGTCTAGCTGTTTTCTCCCACTGGGCAGAAGACCTCTGTGTACTTACTGCCTTATGCCATTCATCAGTCAGTTAGACGTGTTTCCATGCTTAAACACGGTTGCTTTCCCTCCATGGTTGAATAATTTTGGCATAAATCGCTGACTGTAATTTGCAATCTTGCTTTTCCTTAATTTTTTCTGGCTGAGTTTCAGCAGGAAATGTGCTAAGTAATATAGAATGTGCTTTGTAAGAAATGTTGACAGTAAACTTACTGGAAACGTAAAAAGCCTTTTATTTTAGGCCTGCACACCCAGTGAGATCTGTATGCCTCATAGCTTTATACTTTTCATAAATTAACTCACTTTGCCAATATTTTTCTTATATGTTGATTTTTTTTTCCTGTTCTCTTTTTTATTGTTCAGTTTATTTCTACAATTTCGGGTGGAAGGATTATGGTGTAGCGTCACTTACCACCATCTTAGATATGGTAAAGGTGATGACATTTGCCTTACAAGAAGGAAAAGTAGCTGTCCACTGTCATGCAGGGCTTGGTCGAACAGGTAAATTCCAGGAGGTGGTTTTAATGGTCTGGTAGCATACTTAAACATATAAGGAATAATATTTCCGTATTCTAGAGGGTAAATATTTTTCAGAATCCTATCAAAGCTTTGGAGTCAAATGGAGCAAGTCAATAAAAGATACTTGAAATATCTTAAACAGTTTTAGTGACCATATATTCATGAGAGTATTTTTGGATGAGTGAGGGTTAAAACCTCATTATATTGAGTAATAAACAGGTGGATTGCCACAACGAGCTAAATGACCTTTCTGATTTTCCTCTTTAAAGGAAAAAAAGTCAACACTTTGTTTTTAATACATAAGGTCTTTTAAAAATGTAATTTTCCTTAACCAAAGTAATAATGAAAGTAGCAAGTGTTATTTCTCCTACTGTTTTTTTAAGTCTTTAGCAACAATGTAAGTATTAAAGGAAGTTAATTAATTTGCTACATCAAATAAGTGTCAAGGCTATGATTTAATTCCACGGCTATAAGGATTTTGTTTGTGAAGGAGAGTCTTATCTGTGCCTAGAATTCTTCATGAAAATCAAAGATTTACTGAAAAACACGGCAGAGCATCAGTGCTGTGCTGAAATTGGGGCACAAAAAGAGTGGGGAACTTCATTGTCATCTGGTCCAGGCAGACATCCGAGCTCAACTCTGCCCACAGTGTGCCTGTGTACCTGCCTTTTTATTATTCATCTTCATTTGGTACTAATTAAAAAGAATACATAATATTTATACTCTTAAGTCTGTTTTCCTTAATACTAAGTACTTACAGAAAAATAGAGTTATAGCATGGTCTGGAGGAAAATGCATGTTAGTTTAGGCACAAATCTTGAAGAAGACTCATCAGGAAAAAAAAAGTCGATTTTGAATGTGAATAATCCCCAAAGATAAAAATGCCCAAGTAAAACAAAAAAATGCCCAAGTAGGAAAAATGCCAGTCTAGAACATACCACCAACTGATGGCAAGGTTGGCAGGGATGGGAAGTTCCAAGCAGAGTGTATGGATTGATTGGATGGAAATTTTTAAGAGCTGTTCAGAATGGAAAGAGGGTTTGCTTTTTTCCATGATGGAGTTGGGAATGGTCAAGATAATTGGGCCAGGTAATCAGTTCATTCAGTCATCCCCCTCATGCACAGCTAGTTATCCCCCCTCACTGCACACGTACTCCGCCATCCCCCCTCACTACACACGTACTCCGCCATCCCCCTCACTGCACACGTACTCCGCCATCCCCCACTGCACACGTACTCCGCCATCCCCCTCACTGCACACGTACTCTGCCATCCCCCTCACTGCACATGTACTCAGCGTCACTCTGACAGTTCTTGTGCTTGCACTGGGGTGCAGAGGTGGCCAAGGGTTCTCAGTTAAGGGAAAGGTTGCCACACAGACAAGTAAATAGATAAACACCCACACAGAAGTTTAAAAGTTTTCATTGTCCTCACAGTATTTCTGTATTTATATGGTTTCCTAACACCAAATTTTAAATCATGAAAGAATATAAATAAAAACGCAAGTTTTTCTCATATCGATCTTTTCTTCTTCACTGTTTAGGTGTTTTAATAGCATGTTACTTAGTTTTTGCAACAAGAATGACTGCTGACCAAGCAATTATATTTGTTCGGGCAAAACGACCTAATTCCATACAAACGCGAGGACAGCTACTGTGTGTAAGGGAGTTCACCCAGTTTCTGGTTCCTCTTCGCAATATCTTCTCTTGCTGTGACCCCAAGGCCCATGCTGTCACCTTAGCACAGTACCTAATTCGCCAGCACCATCTGCTTCATGGATACGAGGCCCGACTTCTGAAGCACGTACCAAAAATTATCCACCTCGTTTGCAGATTGCTGCTGGACTTGGCTGAGAACAGGCCGGTGGTGAGGCAGGAAGTGGCGGCAGTACCTGGCCTCTCTGCTGAGATTGAAAAGACCGTTTCTGAGGTGGTCACAAGGCAGCTGGAGAAGGAGTTACTGAGACATGACAGCGACGCGTCGGGCTCTTTCGCCCCCAGCGCAGTGGTGGCGGATTTTGAGAATCAGGATGCAGTTCTTTCCAGTGAGCAAGAGCTTGACCCTCTGTGGAAGAGGCGGAACATGGAGTGCCTTCAGCCCCTGACTCATCTGAAAAGACGGCTTAGCTACAGCGACTCGGATTTAAAGAGGGCCGAGTCCCTCCTGGAGCGAGGGGGCACGCCGTGGACGGCGCCTGCCCAGGGCTTGCTCTGCCACAAGCCCGTCGGCCGTTGTGACTCCTCGCGGTCCCCACAGCCAGATTTAAACAAGGAAACGCTGGTCTGCAGCGCTTTTTCTTTCTGGAATCAGGCTAAATTTGGAGGCCTGGAAGGACTGCGAGATGACGGGTCACCAGTTTCCTCTAGGACGAACATTCCAAAGGAAATACAGCGAAGTAGAACCTTTTCTTCAGGTGTTTCGGGATCATGCAACGCTGGGGAACCAGTTACACCAAACTTGGCACATATGCCTAAGGAACCAAACTGTCCTCACCAGCAGGTGTCCCACTGTGGACGTGAAGCTCTCGGTGGTTGTGGCCCGGGCTCTGCTGCAGGGCATGGGGAGACTTGCCGCTGCCCTTGGGGCTGTGGGTCCAGTCCCAAAGCACAGCTCTTGGTTGGACTTGAAACCCAGGACGGCAGAGATCTGTCTAAAGTCGCGCCAAGCACAGTTTTACAGTCTGAATTGAGTGTTGAAGCAAGGAGAATAGTGGCAGCCAAAGCCCTGGCAAATTTAGACGAGTTTGCAGAAGAGGAGGAGGTGAAAAGGAAGGTAGAAATGTGGCAGGTACTCGCGCTTCGCTTGATTATATACACGTGGGAAGTATTTGCGTCGGAGCAAAAGGAATATATTTTCCAAATTCGTTTGTTACGGGAATTTGAAGACATTTTTGTATAATACTTAGCTTTTGAACGTCAGGCTTCTCAGCTGTAATACCAGCTTTGCTGTCATAGAAACAGCAGGCACAGGACTGCTGTGTGGGTCCGTTCCAGTCCCTGTGAGACAGACCACTTGGTGCTTAGCACTGAGCAGGGTGCTTGGCTGCACAGGGCATCAGTATTGATGGATGTCGTTGCCTGCCTTCTCTCTCGCTGGGTTTGTGGGATGGATGGACAGACAAACGGACCCCAAGCAGACAGCTGTAGGAGCTGACCTGAAGCATCTCTAACCTGAGGCCTGGCAGGGAGCCCCACTTTGAGACCCATTGACAGTTCAGAGACAGTTCTTTTCCAAAACTCATCAACACAAGTGTCGAGTGAGGCCAGAAGGATGAGAAACCGGTGCTGTCTGCTTAGTGTTCCCTCCTGCAGACTTCCCAGTCCACCCCAGTGAGGCAGCTGTTGGATTCCAGGAAGCAAATGGGAGTGACCACGTAGTATTTTTTGTGCCACTAGTTTTATCTGAGGTTGGGTCTTTGGGGTCTACTTCCTGACTTTTACTTAAATTAGAATGAGAAGTTTTTAATTATAACCCCTTTTTGTGTTGTCACTTTCACTAGAAAGACAGTCTTTTTTTTTTAATTTTATATTTTAAATTTTTAAAAAATTTAACAACTTGTGGCATAGTCTATGTACAGTCAACTACACACATTTCAGATGTGCAATTTGATGCATTTTGATAGATGTGCACACCTGTAAACCCCCTGCCACAGTCAAGACACCTGACATTCCATCACTCCCTAAGAGGTTCACGTTTTGAACTCCCAGTTTATCCCTTCCCAGCGCCTTTACCCCCTGGTTACCATAAGTCTGTTTTCTGTCTGTGAGTCTGTGTTTTGTAAATAAGTTCATTTGTGCCCTTTTTTTTAGATTCCACATATAAGTGGTAGCATATGGTAGTTTTCTTGCTCTTTCTGGCTTATTTCACTTAAAATGACTGTCTCCAGGGCCATCCGTGTTGCTTTTGCGACTGTTGAGTTGATGTATGTTTTTGTTCTTCAGTTTGTTAACATGGTGTATCAGATTGATTGATTCGCAGATACTGAAAACTCTTTGCATCCCTGGGATAAATCCTTGCACGCCACTTGACCGTGGGGTACATGATCTTTTTAATGCATTATTGGAGTTGACTTGCTAGTGTTTTGTTGAGGATTTTTGCATCTATATTCATAAGTGATATTGGCCTGTAATTTTCTTTTTTGTGATACCTTTTTCTGGTTTTGGTATCAGGGTGATGGTGGCCTGTTAGAATGAGTTTGGAAGTGTTCCTGCCTCTGCAATCTTTTGGAATAGTTTCATAAGGGTAGGTGTTAACTCTTCTCTAAATGTTTGGTAGAATCAGCCTGTGAAGCCACCTGGTCCTGGACTTTTGTTCGTTGGGAGTTTTTTAATTACTGATTGAATTTCAGGACTGGTAATTGGTCCGTCATGATTTCTGTTTTCTTCCATTCAGTCTTGGCAGATTATACCTTTCTAAGAAATTGTCCGTTTCTTCTGAGTTGTCCTTTTTGTTGGTGTGTAGTTGCTCATTGTAGCCTCTTAGGATCCCTTGCATTTCTGTGGTGTCAGCTGTGACTTCTTTTTCATTTCTGATTTTATTAATTTGGGCCCTCTCCCTTTTTTCTGTTGATGAGTCTGACTAAAGGTTTATCAATTTTGTTTATCTTTTCAAAGAACCAGCTTTTAGTTTCATTGATCTTTTCTGTTATTTTTTTAGTCTCTATTTCATTTATTTGTGCTCTAATCTTATGATTTCTCTTCTTCTACTAACTTTGGGTTTTGCCTGTTCTTCTTTCTGTAATTACATTAGGTGTAAGGTTAGGTTGTTTATTTGAGATTTTCCTTGTTTCTTGAGGTAATAAAACCAATCAGTTGAATTCTGGAACAATTGAAATGACTTGAGCACATAATACTGCCTGTGCGCCCGCTGGGCCTCTCACATCTGTTATTTCATGTGGTTTTCACAGTAATCCTGAGAGACAGGTGATGTTACTTGTGGGTTCTTTGTTAGACTTTCAGTCCTTATGAATTAAGTATCACAGATGGGGGAACTAAGGGTCACAGGGGTCCGGTGATACACTTGAGGTCATGTGGTTCAAATGCAGCCGACCCAGGATACAGTCTATGTGTTTAATGCTTTCCATCATCCCTGCAGTCCTTCCCAACTCCACTGGAAGACTTCAGAAAACAACAATGATGTAATGGTCATTTTACTAATAGGGTCTTTGAGTCGTGCCATTTCTGCTCAGCTTCTCTTCGTATTATCTACATAAAATTGAATAAAAGACTATACATGATCTGTGGGATATGAAGAACTATACAAAACTATTTGTGAGATAATAGAGAGAAACTCAATGCCAGAGGACACTGGTGGTGTGGCAGGAACGTCACGGACTGGGGTGGAGCTGGGCTGGGGACGCCTCTTTTGGCCTCTGTCACCGTGGGCTCCTGGGCAAGTTGCTCTATCTTTCCTGAGCCCCTCAGTACACTCACCTGTCAAAGGGGGCCTCCCTGGTGGGCTGCTGTAGACATCAGAGAGAGGTCATGTATTGCCATTACTGCCATACTGTTTGAGTGTTCTGTAAATATTGGATGCGTGAGTGAATGAGTGGTGCTTATTCCTGTTGTGTGTTTTATTTACCTAAACATAAATATAAACCCTGTCAGAAATTAAAATTCTTATCTCACTTTTCCCCTGTTCTCTAAGGCAGAGTTTTAAAATCTGCTTAAATTAGCTCCAAGCATTTGGCATATTGGCAAGACTTCCTAGTCACTTCACCCTGTCAGATTTTGAGAATGCCCAGCCTGTTTGTTAAGTTCTATGTAGGATTCTTAAAAAGGAATTTGAAAGAAATATGTGTAAGACATTTACCAGCTTTTTTTTTTTTTTGACACTTTTTTTGACACTTTGACATTCCCTGCAGAAGCTTTTCCTTATCCCAGGGTAACCTGTAGGTGTTCCATATTCACACTTTTTTCATGCCCCATCCTGCTTCAGTGCAGTGAATATTCCTGTTTTGTTCCAAGGAGTCTGAAAAGGATTGTTCCCTCTTCTTGAACCGTTACAGTGGTTTCTGAACGAAGTGAAGGACTCGGGTTAACTAAGTCCTTCTCTGTACCCGCAGCTTCAGTGGCCCTCTGTTAGTCAGCGCACCTGAGGGGCAGGATGACCTCCACAAAGGGGAACTGAGGCTTAGAGAAGTGAAGTGTCTCAGCCCGAGGTGCAGCCTGGAAGCTGGGGGCGCTGGGAGGGTTCTCAGTCCACACCCCAGAGCCGGAGGCTTGACCCTCCTGGGCAGCCTGAAGACTGCCAGATGGCAGCCGGTGCCTGCCTCCCTCGCTGCCTCACTTTGTCTCTCTTCCTTCCCCTCCGTGTCCCCCGCCCCCCCGCCCTGTGCTCTCCTCTTGTCCCTTTCTCTTTCTCTTCCTTCCTTCCTTTTTAGAAAGAACTAAACTCCCGAGATGGAGCTTGGGAAAGACTGTGTGGCGAGCGGGACCCTCTCACCCTGTGCAGCTTGATGTGGTCCTGGGTGGAGCAGCTGAAGGAGCCTGTGATCCCCAGACGGGACGTGGACCTGCTGCTTGACAGGCGGGCGGAGGCCGCGGAAGCGCTGTTTCTGTTGGACAAGGTAATTGGACAGCTGATGAGGTTCGTTGGCTAAAGGGCCTCAATACACGTTTCACACGCTAAAAAAATCCACTATAAAAAAGAGAATTCGTACAGGATCCCATATCAGTGTCTAATTTCAGTTCTTCCGAGGTAAGAGAAGAAATGCACGCCCAGTATAAACATTTAGAAGGTACAAAAATAAAACGGGAAAGTGCCCATGGCCCCAGGGGAGCCACTTTTAACATTTCCGTGTCTTTTCTGTTACCAGCACATATGTCAACTTGGTAAAAATCATTTTGTGTACAACTTTAAACTTCGTTTTTCTTGAAAATTATAACATAGGTATTTTTCCATGTTGCGTTTAATTTTTCATAAATGTTAACTTGAATGGGTAGGTAATGCTCTGGCGGGGGAATAAGTTATAACCATTTTTTCACTTTCAAGCATTTGTTTCTACTTATTTACTAGGAGCATATAAGGTGGAGAACTGTGAGGTGGGCTGGACTATGCACTTGTTTGTATTTCTTAAAAAGGGCTGTGTGTGTCACCTACATACATTCAGTGGGTGTGCATTGCTCCAGTGCTGGAGCTTCTCCTGTACTTCTCCAAAGTAAACAGCCCTCAGGAGCCAGGCTGGGGACACGTTCTTTAGGGGACCCCCCCTTAGTTTATGGCGTGCTCCCGGGGGGCTGTGGCTGTCTTCCTTCTCCTGCCCCTCCTCCCTCAGTAGTGCCTGCACGATCAAGTCCTGGGCGCTGAGGACGCGGCCGAGCAGGCCACGTACTGCCGTGACACGTCAGCACGCGCGAGCCGGATGAAGCCACTGTGTCCATTAATAACAAGAGTGGATCGTCTTCAGTTCACTGCGTGGAGGGCATTTGGCTGAAAATTGTCCTTATCTTCAGATTCACCTGTACTTTGTGTAATAACTCACCAGCTTTAATTTTTATTTCCTGAAAGCCTTTCCAGTAAGCACGTAACAGTAAATATTGGTAGAACCCTTGGTGGGTAGTTCAGTATGTGAAATGATGAATACTTGGCCACAAACCACTTCTTGGCTCAGCAGTTGTTTGGGGTTTATTTCGTGAGGCATTTTTCAGATGACTTACTTGATTTTGATCTCTGCAAAAACAGGGCCAGCACCAGACCATCCTGTGTGTGTTGCACTGCGTAGCGAGCCTGCGGGCGATCCCTGCAGACGTGGAGGAGGCCATTCTTGCCCGCGCCATCAAAGCTTTCACTAAGGTGGGTCCTGCTCCTCCGTCCCCGGCCAGACCCGGTCAGCACAGTCTATAAATCAGACTCCAGAAGTCACCGGCCTCCTCTAAAATAAAGCTTCTAGCCATGTTTCCTCTGACTGGAAATGTGTTTGACGTTTCTTGAAAGTAATTGCAGACATTTGGCCAAAAAAATACCAGTTTCCTAACAATGATGTTAGAAAAGGCTGAACTGTGGGTTTTTTGAAGGAAAACTTTACAACAGGGAACTTTTATGGAGAGAGAGACACTTGAGTGTTGAGAAAATATTTTTAAATTACGTGCCTAGTAGAAGTCAGAGAACCTTTTCTTGTTGAGCCAGTCCTGCCCTGGGTCTGAACCATCTATTGGAAATTTAACGTCCAATGTTGGCAGTCCGGTACCATGCCCGGTTGGTTGGCAGATCCTCAGCAACAAGTTAAAAAAAAAAAAGTGGTTTTTTTTCCATGCACATCCTTTTGGCCTGCAGCAGTCTTCGCTGGCTGAAGAAGGAAGCCAGGTTCGTGCCAAAGGAAAAGGTTCCCCTCACCCTTTCAGCTCCTTTGGTGTCTCTCGTATGAGATACAAAAATGTCATTAAGCAGAGAACCCAGGTTTCCCATGACAGCATCTGTGGTAAATGTTAGTGATAATACCAGTATGCAATAATATCAGTCATAGTATTATCTGTGCTCGTTCTCCACGTCTTTCCTCCTCCACTCTTTCCACGGTGATGTCCTTGCAGGCTTCCGTGTCCCTCTTCGGGACTTTACAGCACAGACCACTCTGCATCCTCTCCATCTTTTCTTGACCATCTCCAGAGTCAGTGGCTCAAACCCAAATCCTGTGATCCCTTCCGTCTCTGTTTGTGTTCTCACAGACCTAGAGGCTGCCTGCTGTGTGGGGAGGGTTGTGGTTTGGTGTTTAACAAAGTATACAGTTTAAACCATTATTAATAAGAAGGTTTTGCAGATAGGATTGACAGAGTAATGAGATAAAGTTAAATTCTGAATTTAACTGAAGAAAATCCTTAATACCAGTCTGTGCAAGTGGCAGGGGCTCTTCACAACTTCTGTGGCCTTTTAGGGGGATACTAATGAAAAGTTAAATGTACCGATTGTTCCAAAGCTGTCTCTGAAAATGCTAGAGGAGCGTTCTTGGGTTTCTCCCATTGTACGTAATCTTAGGAGCAGAGGCCCTGATAGCTTTTGTTCCAGGCTGGCCCTTCAAAGAAATCTGTGCAGCATCTGCTTCCAGGGTCATAAAGACCATGTTTCCTCCAGGCCGAAGCTCAGCAGGCTTGCCACGGCTCTTCCATCAGATGTGGGACCGCCTAAGCGTGGACTTCCCCAGCTGTGATGCAGACCTCCTGCCTGTGCAGCCTTCCCCCGTGCCCCTCGGCAGCACCCCCTCGGGGCTGGGAGGGCAAGGCGAGCCCTTGTGGTTATGGGGCACGTGCTGCCTTGAGTCATCAAGTTGTCTCTGACCCAGCGATCTTGTGCCTTCTGCCAGTGGCCACAAACCGTGTAAGCAGGGGGAGGTCTCAGACCCTCCTAGCCCTTCACAAGGGACTGACCTTTCCTGTCTCCCTCTAGGAGGGAGGGGGTCACTGACCAGGCGGTCCCGATCCCTTCCTAAGCAGTTGCACGTTACCTTGGTGGTGGGAGTGGGGTGGAGGTGTGGTGATTGCTCGGCTCTCTGTCCTGAGGTCACTCCTAACCCTATGGTATGGTGAACGTGGGCAGATAATCCAGATATGTGTACATGGTGCCTTCCCACCAAGGGGAAAGGAGAGTAGCATTTATGGAGGTTTTTACATGTGCCAAGCATGTATTAGAACTCGTATTTCGCACTCACAGAAATCCTAAGACGATGGGGGGATGTGAGCTCCATTTTACAGAGGTGAAGTATGACGCAAGGCTACGACGGCCGGCAGGCGGAGAGCCAGGCTCCCCATTCGGGCCACTTAAGTGCAACACTTAGCTGCTGTGCTGTGTTTGAATAAGGAGACCTTTTCCCCTTGAACCATCCATGTTTAGTCTCTCGGCTCGAAACTCGTATCACACTCACTGTTGACTTGCTTCATGACAGTGTGAGAGTACAGTGCATACTTAGAGTTAATTTTTTTAGTTTTCATTCATAAGTTTGATATTGGCATGATTGGCCGTTCTAATGTCATCTTTTAATTAAAACTAGTATGTGAAATGTATTATGTGTGCTTTGTATAATACCTAATTTATTATGTGTGCTTCTTATAATACCTTACCTAATAGGTCTTAATGTTTTCTTCACCCTCTTTCTTTTTTTCCCAAAACAGAGACTGCTTAAAATTCTTGTTACAGTATCCTGACAGTAAAAGTCGGTATCCTGAATTTAAATCTTCTTTGTCGCTAGGTTAGTTTTGATTCTGAAAACGGACCAGTAGTTTACAACACCCTGAAGAAAATATTTAAGCACACGCTGGAAGAAAAAAGAAAAATGACAAAAGATGACCCTAAGCCTGACGTTTGGTGAAGCCGGCTTGCCCTGATATTCGTGGGGACTGTTTCGGATCTGAAGATCTTGCTGGCGTTTCTGCTGGCGGGTGAACAGGTTGACGTGTGGGACCGGTCCATCCTACAGCACTTCATTCCAGATGTTCTTGGTTTGTGCGAGGAAGTCTTGTTCCTCTTTGGAGCAGTTATTTATTTTAAAATATCCTTGAGTTACGTTTTTGGTTGAAAAGTTGCCATAAAGTTGGTGCCACTTCTTTTATTTATTGAACGGAATTACTATTGTGTTGCTACGTTAAGTATGTGGTGTTTACATCCTTGTTCCTTTTGACATTTGGGAAGAAGCTGTGGCTCTTCTTTCCAAAGCATTTGACTGACGGGACTCTTCCTAGAGTTTTTACCAAACAGATCATTTCAGTGGTGAAGCTTCACCGTGTGTCCGTCCCCCCGATACATGACCTAAGGAAGTCACCAAGTGTCTTACACTGCTTTGTACTTGCTCATAAGAAGGCCAGTGAGTCGACATTTTTAAAGGCATTTTTTATTGGTTTGAATTTGTTTGCTTTTTCTTTTTATAACTGTGGTAGCAGGTCTCAAAGTGTATTATATTTCTCAGAGTGATTTAATTTTACTCCTGAGGATCGCCAGTGAGGTGTTTGGGATTTTTTTCATTGTAGGAAATAGGTTTGCCCTTCGTCGGGCTCCCAGACAGCCTCACTGACCTCTGCTGTCACGGGAGGGAGGAGCAGTTCTCGACACGTGAAGCCTTCCTCCCGCTCCCCTGGGCCGTTGCTAAGCCAGATAGCATCTTCACGGAGGAGGCGGGACCAGTGGCAGGCGGCGTGGGGAGCTGCTAGACTCCGGCAGGAAGAACTGTCTTGCAGGGGCGGCTGCTGCCGGGAGGCAGCTCTGTTCGTGCAGATGTGGGGACAGCATCCGCCCCAGCCCACACCTCCCACAGCCACCTGTTCCACAGCCCCAGTTGCCTCACGGCCCTATTTTTGGAGAATTAAGGTTTTAAGTTGAACTTGACCCAGTAGGTTGCGCTCACCCTACTGGTTTCAGATAAGAAGTAATTGCCTAAACTGTTTAGTTCCCGGTTAACCAAACTCAATTGGCAGTTGAAGCCTAAACGATGATTTAAATGAATATGTGGGGCACGAGATGCTGTGCCGCAGGGAGGAGAGTAGTTTTTACCAATAAAGGTGATGTTAAACCAGTTCAAACCAAAGCTGCTGCTTGATCTTAAAGACGGAATTTCAGGGGAAGCCGGGCTAATTTGCAACAAATGAAATTCCTCCAACTCCTGGCTTTCTGAGTCAGGCTCCAGCACATCAAAAATGGTTTAGTCACTGTCAGTCTTACGGACTCCAGGGGCAAATGCTAAATGCCGTTTCCTCCCACACTGTGTGAATTTTTAGGAAATCAAATCCAGTGAATTTTAACGAGCTGGGTTGCCCACTCCTGAAATTTCTTATTTTCAAGTGCCTGATCTGGGAAAGAAGGAGAGAAAACAGTTACATTCATCCAAAGGTACATTATAAAAATGTGGTTTTTAAGTCTAAAACCGTGGTTAACCTCATCTCTGTCAGTCTCGTATGGGCAGGTGCCACTGGGGCTCGTTTGACAAGTGGCTGTCGGCCTGTGCGTCCAAAATGATTGTTTCAAATTAGAGGCCAGACCCTGCACAGCCCTGATGTGACCACAGCAGTGAACGCTGAAAGTCTGAATGCACCAGCCTGGAAGAGAGAGACGGTAGGAGAAATGTACCGAGCTGTACACAGGTTTTGTATTTGAATAAAAGCGAAAAGAACGACCCATGGCCCTTGTCTTGTGCTTCTACACGCAGCGTGCTGCTCTTGAGCTCCTGGTGGTGCAGGGACACACGCCCCTGTGATTGGACTGCCCTGAGGGGCAGCCTGAGTCGTAGGCTGGATCGTCAGCTGGCCAGGTCTGGTCCATCCCTGCTCTGCTGGTTCAGAATGACCAAGGGATGGAGGCGAGCAGAAAGGAGGCTTCCTGTATTTGAGCGGAGGGGGAGTTCTCTGTAGCCCAGAGGATAGAAATCCCCCTACTGGAAGGAGGTAAGGGGCTCCCAAATTCAGATCAGCCGAGTGGGGAGGGCCGGAAGCGCACATGTTCGGAGCTGAACGCCCACGGCCAGGCGCGGGCCCTGTCTTGCTCGTGACCCCTCTGAGCCGCCCAGCAAGAGGCCGGCCCCTCCGACTGCCTCTGGGCCGCGCTCTCCCCCTCCTGAGGCCCCTTCCGCTCTAGGCTCCGGGGCGGCAGCGTAGAGCAGCTCCTCATCCATAGCTGTAGCCAAAGTGCTCCACATCTGTAATCCTCTGACGAGCTGCACTCACTCTGCGGTCACTATATAGAGGACCTCTAGCACATCACATTTGGGAAGTACGCGATTTCTTGCCGCGTGCGGGTTTTCCTGCTTCAGAGATCTTGCTGATGCTCTTCGAGGCGAAGTGCTGCTGGATTAGCGACTGCTTCGCCTACACGCATCGCCCAGAAATGCCGTGCCGGTCAACTGCGTCGGAGCTTCAGCCGCTTCCCGGTGTTACCTGAGAAAGCTGTGTGCTTTCATCGCTCTGAGTTCCATGAAAACAACAATATGCCATACTTCAGTGGGGAAAAAAATTTCTCTGTTTTCTCTTAAGTAGAGGACACTTGCTCATATGCTTGGGTGCTGTTTCTGGCTGTTCTCTAAAGATCTGAAAAAATTTGTAGAGGTAGTATGCTGTAGACAGAGGGCACGCCCCAAGTTCCTGCTGTCTGAAGGCCCCCAGATAATTGGGGGGTTGATTAAAAATGACAGCTTACTCATAGAATCTTCGTTGTTACTGTTCAAAGTTAATAAGCACTGATATATTTTCAGTGCAGGTAATTCAAGAACAGCATTTCCTTTGGTGCTTTTTATTTTTACGAACGTGACCCAAGGTGAGCACCTTTACCAAAGGAGCCCTTTGCATTGCTAGTGGTTGAAAATTATTCACAGGTAAAATGGCAGGAGAAGAATTCAACAAATCCTGTCACTCAGTGGTGTATTATTTTTTTAGTTATGCTTTTAGGCACAAGCTGATCTCTGCTTAGCCCAGTGCTGACAATAAAACTGATTTATAAATAATCACAATGGAGCCATTCAGTAGTGGAGCTGTGGTGGGCCTGCCTTCTAAGCCATCAGCTAAAACATCCAGTCACTAAAACTAATGTCCCAGTAAGACTTTAATATCATATTAATATCATACAGTCTTCTGCACTGAAAATAAAAGTTTTATGTTTCTATTGCAGCTTGTATCACAGAAGGCTGTCACGCCCTTGCCTCCTGGCTTTCTTAATTAAAATGAAAAATGTTTTAAGATTGCCTGTTGGAGGGAGAAGAATGCATTTTTAGAATACATTCTGACTTATGTGACCGTTTGATTACAGTCTACAAATACTCCTTGGTTCTGATTTGATGACTTGCTTTATCATTTTCTTCTCTTAAAAATAAAAACAGATTACTCAGACATTGAATTAGGTTGAAACATATTAAATGGCCATTTCTGCAGGGCAGAAATGATCAAATATTGGTCATTTCATATGGTTTAACCTAACATTAAATTTAGTGTTCCTGGGACTGGTAGGTGACACTTTCTGAATTACTTTAGCAAAAATTAAATGATCAGTTACTTTCCAGGAACATCCTGTATGCTCACATTAGAATCCCAGTACAAGTGGGAGAGACCAGTGTGAGATTCCTGTTCTTTCGGCAACAGGTTCGTGCCTCCTCTCTGTGCTTGGTGCTCTGCTGATGCTGTGGACCCAGGAATCATTCATTCCATCATTAACCCCTCCATCGGGTACCAAGTCCAGTGTGTGCCCATATCCACCACGTCACTTGTTGTCTTCACGTTGCCTTCTCTTTCTCTGTTTGTCCTCTACATGTCTCTTATAAGGACACCCGTTTAAATTTAGGGCCCATCTAGATAATCTAGGATGACCTCCTCATCTGAAAACCCTTAGCTACATCTGCAAAGAGCTTTTTCTAAATAAAGTCGTTTTCTCGGGCTCTGGGAATTAGGACATGGACATAGCTCAGGGGATGGGATGGGGGAGCAATGGTTCCATTCACCGCACCTGTACACTGAAAACTACAAAATGTAATAAATAATAAATACAAGAGAAACTTAGACCAAATTAAGACAGGGGAGTTGCACCTATCCATGAGTCAGGGGACTCAAGGTTGTTAAAATGTCATTTCCCTCCAGGTTGTACACAATCCTAACCAGTAACCAAGCAGGCTTTTCTTGTTGAAATTGACAAATTAATCCTAAAATGTATATGGAAAGGCAAAGGACCTCGAACAGCTTCGAAAGAGAACAAAACCGGCAGGTTAATGCTACCTGTTTTCAGGTATTATGATAAAGCTACAGTAATCAAACCTGTGGTAAATAGATCAATGGAACAGAAAAAAAAGGAGTCCAAAAATAGACCCACACGTCCATGTCTGTCAACAAATGGCGCTAGGACAATTTAGATATTTATATTCCCCCCAAAAAGTATGGACCCATTTCTTGCACCATCTGCGGAAGTCAGCTTTTAAATGCAAAATCGTTTTAGATAAAATAGTTTTATATAAAATTTCTTGGAGAAAATACATGTGATCTTAGGTTAGCCAGAGATTTGTTAGATATGACACCAAAAGTGTGACTGAGCAGCAGTTCACTGCCCGATGTGCAGAGAAGCCAGCACTATGCCATCAGCTTTTGAGAAAGAGTTTTATTCAAGGTCGACAGTTAAGGAGACAGGAGGCAGAGCTCAAATCCATCTCCCTGACCCAGGGTACCAGGTGTAATTTAAGGGATGAGGGGAATAAGCTGATTGGCTGGCCTCCATCAGTCCATACACGGTGATCAGCTGCTGGAAGCCAGATTTCCCTTCCTGAAGGACTTCTTGCTTCCTAAAGGGCCCTAGTGTCAACATTCTACTCTTGAGTTTCATAGACTAAAGATTCTTGCTTGGTTCTGGGGTCATTCTGGAGACATGGGTTCCCATATTGCACACGCGGCAGTGTTACCTCTGTAAAATAACTCCAGGTTTGATTAGTCAACAACCTGTTTTACAGAAGCAAAACCGGTTTAAGCTGGTCAGTCACGTGCTGTTTCAAAAGCACAGTCCATGAAATAACGTTGATAAATAAGACTACATCAGAATTAAAAACTTCGGCTCTTCAAAAGACACTATTAGGAAATGAAAAGACAAGCCACAGACTAGGAGAAAATCTTTGCAAAGCATATACTTGATAAAGGACTTGTATCCAGACTTTATAAAACCTCTCAAAATTCAACAATAAGACAATTTTAAAAACAGCCTAATTTTTTTAAAGTGCGAAAGATTTTAGTACACCACCAAAGATGCATAGCTGGCAAATAGGCACATGAAAAGACGCTAAGCATTATTACTCAGAGGAGTGCAAATGAAAACCACAATGAGATACACTGCACATCTTTTAAAATGAAGTGAAAAAGACTGATCATACCAAGTGTCGGAGAGCATGCAAAGAAATAGGAACTCTCTTACACTGCTAGTGGGGGTGTAAAATGGGACACACTTTGGGAAACAGTTTGGCAGTGCCTTAGAAAGTTAAGCATACATCTGCTATGTGGTCCAGCCATTCCACTCCTAGGCATTTACTCCAGAGGGAAAAAAAAAATGTGTCTGTTCCTACAAAGACTTGTGCACGAGTATTTGTATCAGCTGTGTTTGGAATAGCCCAAAACTGGAAATACACAAATGTCTACACACAGGTGCACAGATACTAAATTGTGGTACATCCACACCAGGAATGGCACGCAGCAGTAAAAGGGAGTGGACTACTGATACACAGAGCCACAGGAATGAGCCTCAGGCTAATTGTGCCGAGTGGAGGAAGCCAAGCTCCCCCCTCCCCAAAGAAAGGACATATTGAATGACTCCATTTATGTAAAACTCTAGAAGATGCAACGTGATCTGTGGCGACAGCAAGTGGGTTTCATGAGTGTATACCTGTCGGAAGCTATCAGACTGTCCACTTTAAATATTGTATGTCAGTTTTACCCCCAATAAGGCTGTTCAAATAAAGAAAAGAAACTACATTTGTAAAGGAGGAAAGAAAACATTTTGGAAGGAAAAAAATGTAAATGGTCACAGTGGTTTTCTCTATAGAGGGGATTGAATTGGGTGATTCCTCTCAAGGTGGACTGGAACTTTACCTGGATTATCTGAATTTTTAGAACACAAATATGCCCACATAGTAACTGTGCTATTTTTTAAAGCTGAAAAAGGGATGGATGGCGCACCAGTGGGCTCTGATATTTATTGACTCTGAATCTGCAGAGAACCTTGGTGAGTTACAATATTTTTACAGAGAGAACTTTGTTTTTACAATCTAAAATATCTTTAAGTGAATTGAAATTTATTTCTTATTTTCGGTGGGTTTTTTTTCCCCTGAGAATTTCTAAAGGACTGAGTTTGGAAAACTCTGCTTTTTAACAGATGTCTTACATTCCCTGCTCAGTATTTTTCTAGACTCTGACGAATGCGTGCTTGTTTTTGGCCACCGCCCATTCGGAACACAACCTCTGTTACCAGATGTTTGTCTTCCTGCTTCATGTATTTAAAGGGTTCAGACACCATTTAGCCATTATAGCCACATAATTGTTTTGAACCTTCAACAATTACAAATTTTGGCCCCTGGTAGCCACAAACTAATTAAATCGAGGCATAGAAACCTCAGTTTAATTAAAGAGCTTCAGAAAAGTTCCAGCCTCCTACAATGGTGCTAATGATGTGCCCAGAAGTCATCACCCCAGAAATTCTGATAGAGCCTCCTGGCTGCCGCCCAAGGACCGTGAGTCATGAAGAAACCCCGAGTGTAAAATAAACTTTCAGGCAAATGAGAAATGGTCCTTCAGAAAGTACTGTGTCTGAGCCACAGAGTAGAAAGTTGAATTAAATGTAGGACCATCTAAATTCTTCCTCTGGAGTCATTCATTCTTGTCCTTGCTCAAGCACCTTCAGGCTCCCATACTCCATCCCCCACTTTGGAATGTGGGATGTGCAGCGGGCTCCCTTCTAAGGAGGCAGGTGGCCCCAGGAGCACACGGCAGCCCAGGCGGAACAGGTCCCTGGAGCCAAATTGTTTTGGAAAGAATGAGAGGCTCCCATGCCAGGGGACACTTGGACTTGGCCAAGGAAAATGAGAGACTTGGCCAAGGATGAGAACTCTGGACAAAGACACAATACGTGGAAATGTTTCTGGCCTTTGTTCTGAGACCAAATCATTCTGTCCCTGGACTCTAGGAGAGGGTTGGGGGAGAAATAAAGCCGAGGGTCATTCTGGTGCCAAATTTCAAAGAGCTCCCCCCTCTTCCACACTGTTAAATCCACAAACAGCAGAAGGCAAGAAAGATCACATTTCTTTGCTTTCTTTAGATGAACACAGTGTTGACTCCAAGTCCCCAGTTCCCCCCAGGGAATGGGGAAATATCTGATCTAGGTTATTCTGGGCCCCAAGATTATGCCCGGCCCATTTCGGGGATCATGTGGAGCTGAGATGTCAAATGTGCCTCCATGCTTGGGTCCTCTGCTCCGTCTCCCAGCTGCTACACTGGGCTTGCTGCCTGCGCACCTTCAGCAAGCCTGGAACACATACAGATTTTCTCCTTAAAATACAAGACTGTGTCCTGGAGGCTGGCCCCTTCTAAGCAGCCAGAAGGTGAGCCTGATAAGCAGATGAGCAGTTAGATGGAGGTGTGTGCTGTTTGATCCCCAGACATCCTGATGGACGGGGCTCCAGGAGCTCAGAGACCTGTCTTCTAATCTGGGATCCACTCTCGACCCCGAGGAAATCACTTTCCTCTGTCCCTTTGTTTGAGGCTGGCTAAGGAGATGAGTTGTACAGGAGCTTCCGTAACTCTTGGGAGAAGGTGAAAAAAGAACTATGATCCTCTAAAGAAGTTGTGGTATATTTACACAGTGGAATACTACCCAGCAATAAAAAAGAACAAAATAATGCCATTTGCAGCAACACGGATGGACCTGGAGATGGTCATACTAAGTGAAGGAGGCCAGAAAGAGAAAAAAAATACCATATGATGTCACTCATATGTGTAATCTAAAAAAATAAAGAAGAAGAAGAAGGGAAAAGAGGACACTAAAGAACTCATCTACAAAACAGAAACAGACTCACAGACATAGTAAACACTCTTAGGGTTACCAGAGGGGCAAGGGAGTGGGAAGGGGTAAATTTGGGAGTTTGAGATTTGCAAATGTTAACCACTATATATAAAAAAACAAATTTCTTCTGTGTAGCACAGGGAACTATATTCAGTGTCTTATAATAATAACCTTTTAATGAAAAAGAATATGAAAATGAATATATGTATATATGTGCATGACTGGGACATCATGCTGTACATCAGAAATTGACACATCGACTATACTTCAATTAAAAACAAACAAAAAAAAGTACGATCTTCTCCAGTGCGCTCCTAGGTAGGGCTGTCTTGGCTGAGCACACTGTCTTGGGCATGGCACACTGCCAGGAGGACCAGGATCTGTCCCTCCCTAAGCTCCAAGGACCAGGCTTGTATGCAGAAGCCCCTTCCTGAGTTCTCCCCTAGGGCCTGACCCCACATTCCAGCCCCTCCTCTGCCCTTCACCACAGCATCAGCCACCACGACTCAACCACCTCCCCCCCGAAGGCTGTCACCCCAGTGGCTGCTGATTCTAAAGTCAGGTATATTAGATATAATTAATATACAGTCAGATTCTCTGCTTTTCATCTTCTAGGTTTTGACAAACACACAGTCGTATGATCACCACCACAGTCAAGACACAGGATCACTCCGTCCATGCAGAAAGCCCCCTGGTGTCCCTTGGCAGCCCCCATCCCCGGCCCGGCACCTAGCCATCTGTTTTCTGTCCCTCTGGTTCTGCGTTTCCAGAACGTCAGGCAGCGTGCAGCCTTTGGTATCTGGCTTTTCTCGCTTTGGAAAATGCATTTGCGATTCGCCTGTGCTGCCCTGTCTATCCGTGGTTTGCTCATTTCTGTGCTGGGGAATTTCCACTGTGTGGATGGGCCACAGCATGTGTTTATCCATTCACTCAAGGACATGCGCGTTGATTCTGGGCTTTGCCAACTGTGAATAAAGATGCGAAACACGTGCAGGGATGGACAGGTTCTCCTCTCCAAAAACTCGGTCTGGGTTTCTCCTGGTGAAGAAGCCTAGGAGAGGGGTGGCTGGGCCGGGGTAGTGGGGTGAGCAACTTTACAAGATGCAGCTGGTTTTTTATTGTTTCCTCCAGAGAACCTGGCTCCCCTCTCTCATCGCCTCTGCCTCGTCCCTCCCCCAGGCCCCAGCTTTCAGTCTGTGAACCAGTTGTCCACGGATTTGTGGGTAACTGCCTTTCAGCTCCATCCCCTCCTCTGCACCCCCACCCCAGTCTCTGGGGGTCTCACCACACGTCTCAGGACTTTCTAAAGACACATCTCTTCACGTCCTCCCCTCTCAGTCTCCCTGGGGTCTTACCCGATGGGTACCAAACTGGCACCTGCTCTGCACCACGCTGGACTCGGGGATCCAGGATCCCCACCCCGAGCCCTCCTGCTCTGTCTTTGCCCTTCCCCCAGGGACATCTGTCCTCCTGGGCCCACCCCAGGGGACACTTTCTTTGCAGCTTCTTGGGGGCCAGGCCACGTGCCTTGGATACCTTCTCCTCCAAGGAGAGTGCTGACTTCCAGGGAAGAGTCTAGGGGCTGCGTGTTGGTTCCTCCACCCAAACACAGGTTCCTGGAAGGCAGGGGCAACTTCTGATTGAAGTCTGGCACAGAGGTGGTGTCCAACAGGGACACAGATGGGGAAGACTGTGCCTTAGAAAGGAAGCAAGTGGACAAAAGGGAACGGAGGGAAACCCCACTGTCCAGCACTCTCCAGCAGGAACGCGGCGGGGACGGGGAGGGGGGATAACGAGGCAGAAGGGTGTCCACCTCGTCCAGTCGGGTGGCCTCTGGGAGGCGCTCAGGGTGCCCGGAAGACACGCAGAGCCAGAGTGGGCCTGCTGCTCGCACACCTTCCTCTCCCACGTTCCTGAATCCCACTGCCCGGCCTCCACGTCCCATTGCGCTCCGGGGAACTGAGGCCTGAGGACATCATTCGAGCCCAGACCCCAACGTCACCTGTGGCCAGTCTCAGTTCTCTTAAGTGTGGGGCCAGTTTATTCCATTTTGTTTCCCCATTGGCCAGTTTGAGCTAGCAATTTCTAACACACGTAATAAAAAAAGAATCCTAGTTCAAACACTGACTCTACTACTAAACCAGACGACTCACTGTCTCCATCGTATACTCCACAGTTTCCCGCTCCACACCTGCTCTCGACGCTCCCTTTTCGGAAGATGCCTGCTCACCCTGGCCTCTGTGCCTGCAAACATGACCACGATGCCTGGTCCTCCAGAAAGCCTGCGCGCAAGCCAGGAATGAGCCACTGCACGCCCCACCGACAGGGCTTAAGCAATGAAGGCGTCTGCTCTTTACTTCCAAGAAATCTGGAACCAGGCTTCTTTCAACAGCTCGTTGATGTCAGTGTCAGCAGTCTGGGTCGGCGTCTCTGCAGATCTTCGGGGATTTACGTCTCGATCATAGACGGCTGCTGTAGGCTGTAGCTCCAAGATCACGTCTTCACGCAACCGTGCTCAAGGCAGGAAGAAAAGGGGTGGGAGATTTCCCCCTTTTAGAAACACTTCTCAGTAACCTTCTAGCCAGATTCCCCTAATGTCTCACTGGAAAGAAGTGGGCCGTGTAATCAAGCTGGCCCTAAATGTCTGAGTGACTGGCCAGGGGGACGACACTGCTGTTAGGGTCTTGTCCCAGTGGATGGGGCACTTTGGGGTCTTGAGTGTAGTTGGGGGGCTGTTAGCAAGGCAGAAAGCATGGCTCTATGGAGTGAGCAACAGCCGCGGCTGCTCCACTCTCCACGATCCTTTCTGT
Source organism: Vicugna pacos (assembly GCF_048564905.1). Lineage (NCBI taxonomy): Eukaryota > Metazoa > Chordata > Mammalia > Artiodactyla > Camelidae > Vicugna > Vicugna pacos. Next base: position 3,307,960 of record NC_132990.1, read on the forward strand.
TGTGAGTCATCTCGTGTTCCCAGAAGGCTTCCAGCTTCTCTCCCGTGACTCATGATACTTCCTGCCTTGTCCTGTCAGTCAGGATTGCAAACCCAGTTCAGGGTGGCTTTGTTTACTCATACACAGTGAGCTGGAGGGACGTGAGACCTGACATCAGTGCAGCTGTTCACTGATGTCCGGCTCCATGTCGGAGCCTCATGGTTGCAAAGCGGCTGCTGCAACTCCAAGTTTTGCATCTTCATACAAGGCAGAACGATAAAGGGAAGTGTGGTGAAGTCAGTAGACATCATTGCAAGTGTCATTGGCCAAAAGCACCTGACCACAACCACCCTCTCAATGTCAGACAGTCTAATGAGAGGGAGTTGACCTTTCTGGCCACTGTCCTGGAAGACAGCCAGAGAAGGGATGGCTGGTGGGCCTTCTGGGACGTCTGCACCTCTTTTCTACATCTGCCGTCTCCTTTGCACTGACAGCTCTCTGAGAGCAGGGATTTGCCTTGTCTGCATTCATGAAGTAGAGCTGATTACACAGGAGCGATGTGGTGAGTAAATGGGATGGTGTGTGCAGAGCACTAATGAGTCTGCAGGCTGGCTGTCACCGTCACGGATAACAAGCATCTTGAGCCCCCACATGCCCCATCATGTGTCTCAAACCTGGTCAGTGCTCCAATCTGTGTCAAATGAAGCCTAAGAGCACATGGGGTAGGTTTTTACTCCTTTCTGCCTGCTCTCCATGGTCTCATAAGCACACCCAGGAGTGTAAGGAAATGGTGCATTTCACCAGGAGCCTTCCCATCTGCCGGAAGACCTCATTTGCGAGGCAACAGCCCACTGGGGCAAATAAAGAGTCGTGGAGTGTGGTATTACCAGTTCTGCCACCTACATGAACTGTAGCCCTGGACAAGTCATTCCACCTCTCCATCCTCTGCTTCCCGGACTCAGGTGAAAGCTAGTTACTCGAGTCTCTTCCAGTTGTGGAGATAAGATGACAGATAATGTGACAGCTGCCTGGCCCAGCCTGGGTGCTCAATCAATGTTCCTTTTTAAGACTAGTTCATCTTCCCAAGAACCCACTGGCCAAGTAAGACCTATGCAGTTTTCCCATTAATGAAAGTGAGTGAGGTTAAGAAAGTCTAAGTAACATGCCAGTGACTGGATGTGCAGTGTTACAGAGCTGGTGGGGATTAAGATGACCTGGGCAAAGTTTTGTAGATGAAGAAACATGAGCAAGGCCAGCTAACCCTCTTACAGTGTTGGTGGGAATGTAAATTGGTGCAGCCACTAAGGTGGACAGTATGGAGATTTCTCAAAAAAACTAAAAATACTCTTACAACATGATCCAGCAATCCCACTCCTGAGCATATATCCAGAGGGAACCTTAATTCAAAAAGATACATGCACCCCAGTGTTCATAGCAGCACTATTTGCAGTAGCCAAGACATGGAAACATCCTAAATGTCCATCGACAGATGATTGGATAGAGAAGTTGTGGTATATTTATATGATGGAATACCACTCAGCCATAAAAAAGGATAAAATAATGCCATTTGCAGCAACATATATGGCCCCGGAGAATGTCACTCTAAATGAAGTAAGCCAGAAGGAGAAAGAAAAATACCATATGATACCACTCACATGTGGAATCTAAAAAAAAAGGCAAATGAACTTATATATAAAACAGAAACAGACTCACAGACATAGAAAAGAAGCCTATGGTTACCGGGGGTGGGGGATAAATTGGGAGTTCGAGATTTGCAGATACTGACTGGCATATATAAAATAGATAAACAAGTTTACACTGTATAGCACAGGGGACTATATTCAATATCTTGCAGTAGCTTACAGCAAAAAAGAGTATGAAAATGAATATATGTGCATGTACATTCATGTATGCCTGAAGCACTGTGCTGTACACCAGAAATTGGTGCAACATTGTAAACTGACTAGACTTCAATTGCAAATAAAAGAAAAGAGGGAAAAAGAAGCCGCAGGCTGGATTTGGCTGGCGGGCCACAGTTTCCCACCTTGTGCCCAACACATCCTTGGGCCCCGGGTGTCTGTGGAGGTCCCCCTGCTGCTCCTGTCCTCTGAGGAGAGCCTGGGCGTGTCTATTGTGACCCGTCCCACGTGGCTGTATTCTAGAAGCCCGGCGGGGAAGGACGGCCCCGGAGAGGGCGGGCGGCCGCTGCCACCACGGGAGGCGCTGCGCGCGGTGCTGGCCTGCCCGGTGTGCGTGGGGCTGTTCACGCCCCCGCTGCTGCTCCTGTCCTGTTCCCACAACTCCTGCAAACAGTGCCTGGAGCCCGATCTTGGTGTGCCAGAGCTGCACCCACGCCGACGGACAGTTCTGCTGCCCGGTGTGCAGGAAGGTAAGAGAGGTTTGGGGCCCTTCTGCTGCTGGCCTAGCCGAGTCCTTCCCGGTCAGCACTTCGGGGAAGGTTTTCCAGGAAAGAACTGGGGCTGCCTGGCCTGCAAGATGAAGCCTGGCCGGCCGGAACTCACATCGCTGAAGGGCTATGGTGCGGTGGTTGGGAGCAGGCTTAGAAGGCACGGGGAGGCCCAGGGGAGGAGCTGCAGGGGGACACGCGTGGTGGCTTAATGGCAGAGAGAAGGCTCTCACGGCACCGCCAAGAGAGAAAGTACGCCAGCCTTCACGTATTCGGCGGGTGCTGGGGTGCGGAGGGCATTTATCAGCACCTGTCAGTGGCCTCGTCACGGTGCCAGGACCCCAGGGATGCAGAGATGAGGGGCGTCCTTGCAGGAGCCAGTGGCCCTGAGTACAGGGAAAGGTCCCACAGTGGAGGCAGGAAAGGCTTCAGAGGAGGTGACAGCTGGGGGAGTCTACAGAGCAGGGCAGACGTGAATGGAGAGGGCGCTTGGGGAGAGAGGGTAGCAGGTGCCAAGGGCCAAGAAAGGGGCCGGCAGCAAATGCTTGGAGCTGGTTAGCAGACAAGAAGGCTTCAGTGTGGGGCTGGAGGGGAGGCCAGGGCACCTAGGGTGCCCACCAGGAGGGCAGATTAGGACACATCGAAGGAGGTCTTAACTGCCATGCCAGAGGCTTTGCACATCCTGTAAGCGATGAGAGCCAGAAGCAATGTTTAACCTGGAAAGGGTCATAGAGCATCGGCTTTGAAATCACACCATCATCTGCATCACATCCTCTCATGGAGGCTTTGTGTACAATGGCTGTTGTAGTCTCTCTCCCCCACTGGGACGTAGGAACAGTGATCAGTGTTTCTCTAGGTTCTTTGGGTATTTGTGGAAGGGACGAAGGAAGAAAATGTAAAATGAATGGAAAATTGCTGGAAGAGGGAAGTAATGTAGGGACCTGAGTCAGAAGGAACAGAGTGGGGGCCAATTGGAGAGACAGGTGCCGACACTCCAAGGGTAACTGACTGGATGTGGGTGGGTGGGTGGGTGGGTGGGTGTGTGTGTGTGTGTGTGTGCAGGGTGTGGTGGGCAGGGCGACAGCAGTTCAAAAGCACCAGCTGCTTAGATTTATGCACGCTTTCACTTTTCAACCTGGAATTTTCACTTATTTGTGCATTTATTTAAAAATCATTTCAAAGTAACACACACGAGGTTAAAAGGGCAAACCCTAGAAAAGAGTTCAGAGTGAAAAGCCATGCTCTCCGCTCCATGTCCTCTCACCCCAGTCCCGCTCCTGGGAGGCACCCTCTTCGAAATTTTTCTAGATAGTTCTCTCTGTGGTTGCCACCATACCTCAAGATAATGTGCTCGTCTCTTTACAATCAGCTGTGGACATTGCTGGCATTCACGTCCTCTGGTGGCCAAGCGTGTAGCTCACAGCTCCCCGCCGACCGCCAGGGGCTTCGGCATTTCTTTTAATCTCTAGGCTGTGATTTTTAAGAGATGCTCTTAAACCTTGGCTTCCTGGTCTCAGCAATGAGAGACAGCATCTCCGACCACCCACTCTGTACCTGAGGCTGCTCTCCGGCTCTCCTCCTGCCAGACCCGAGACCCTTCACTCTCTGGGCGAAGTGCACAGGGCCCAGGAAGCGTGCTGGAGGCCTTTGTCGAGCTTGGATGTCGGGGTGGGGAGTGCTGTGCAGGTGCGATCGGTCCTAGAGGGGGGCGTGGCGCTGAGCAGGGGTAGCTGAGTGCGCCTGACCCTGATGGGACACAGCCCGCAGGGATGGGGCGCTTCCCCAGCCGCGCCTGCGAACAGGGAGGTGGAGAAAAGCTTGTGACTGATGAACTGGGGGCAGAGGCAGGGAGCGGAGAGAGGAGGCTAGAAGAGGACTGGCCCCTCTGGGACATTTCAATGCTCTTCAATTTTGCTGTCCACAATTCTGTTGCAGATCCCAGGTTCTGGGGATCTGGACAATTCATTTCCCATGGACCATGCAAGCCCCTGAATTCCGGGGAAACGGAACACACCACTGGCATTTTGCAGTGAGGGCTAGGCTGAGGTCCAAACGCAGCTCCAACCCCTCTTAAACCGAATCTTTTTCTCATCCCACAGAGACCAGAGAAATTCTGAGTGGGGTGTAACCCCTGTGGAAATGGCGTGCTGGCCGGGGAGAGCTGAGCAGCCCCACTTCTCAGTCCAGAGAGAGGGGCAGTCGAAAAAAATACGCTAACATTTTCTACATCCAGATTACGGGCAAGATAATCTCTAAATCTAAGCCTACTGACCCTTTATGGAATCTCCCTGAAAGCTTAAGTAGGCACTTTTTTTTCAAAGAAGTAACAAAATTTACTTTAAGCTTAGCGACAGTAGCTCCCCCAGCAGCGGTCTCAGTGGTCACAGAGAGAAGGGGTTGGTATTTCCATTTTACAGACAAGGAAACCAAGGTTTGAAATTCAAGTTACAATGTTCAAGTTCACAGAGCTAGTTTTCCCCTCAAGGCATAAAATACACACAGTAAGATGTGTGAAGGGCACATAATTTATCCCAATAAATTATGTATGTGTATTTCCATCTAAGCCCCACCCAAAGCAAGATCTAGAACACTTCCTTCACCCCATGTGCTTCCCAGTGACACCCCCACCCCCGCCCCAACACACACACAGGACACTGTTCTGACTTCTTTCACCACGGGTTAATTTTGCAGAAAAGGCAGCTGGGTCTGAGAAGGGTCTGATAACTTGTCTGGCTGGAGATCAGAGGACGAGCTAGCACGTTGGTTTTTGGCATCTGTTTCCCTTTCTAGCAGATAACCCCTGGAGGGCAGGGCCAGGTGGGTCTGTCCTGTTCACTCTCGCACTCCCAGCATGATAGGTGCTTAATAAAAGTTTGTTAAACAAATGGGGTTTAAGGTTGTTGCCAGATGGGTGGACTGGGATGGTAACTGAGCGTGGCATCTGGCTTTGTGTTTCAAAGTGTAGGTTTGATTATTATTCAGGTATATACCCGAGGCCAACAGATCGGGAGATGATTGCCATTGAAAGACAGTTTGTAATGCACAGAACCTAAGAGGTGGGGCCACATGGGGAAGAATCAGAGCCCGTCAGGAAAGAGAGGGAGATGGGGAAAATTAGACAAGAACCTTTGCTGTGTTTCTGCAGAAAGAAACAGGTGAGGTAGGGGGAGAATCTCAGGACTGGCCAGTTGGAATACTTTCTGCAGTTTCTGGGACACAAGGGCGGTCCCTAGATGTCTAGTGCCCAGCCCTGAGTGATCAGGGCAGGGGCATAGGGAACAGCAAATATAAAGGAAGTGGTTGGGGTGTGGACCCTGAGTTTGCTGGTTTGCATGCGAAAGGCATGATCCCAGGAGAATCTTTTACTGTCTCTAGGAATTGACTAGCCCTGGGAGGGGCCATTTCTCCAGGACCCATACACCAGGACACTGGAACATAGTAAATAAAAGATGTCTGGTTAATACATTTTGGTCTTCAAAAGCTTCGTTCAGGCTTCTTCTTGAGACTCCGGTCCTGATCTCCTCCATCACCCCAAGGAAACAGTCCTTCCTTCTCTGTGCTCCCCTGAGAATCCATCCACACTGTCCTCTGTGAGCCTCTGTCTTCCCACTGGGTTGGGCTTCCCCAGGAGACAGAGCAGGTGCTTACCAAGACTCAGGGGGCAAAAGAAGGCAGGCTCCCATTTCATCTGATGGAGTGTTTGGCAACTGTCTTTGCGGATGGAAATTACATGCACACACTAGCCCAGGCAAGAGGGCTCGGGAGCGGGGGTTATTTTGCAGGGATGAGAGACTTCATAGTCATTTCCTTCTGAGTCTGGTCAGCACTGAGTCACCTGCTCTCTCCTCCCGCTCAGCGGTGTTTATGTGCGGGAAGAGGGGTGTCTCATCCTTCCCCGCGACGATGTCACAGCTGACCGCAGGAATCTGCCACAAGCTCATGCCAGCTCTGTGTTTTAGGTCATTTATTTGAAGGGAAGGGGAACACGTGGGTTGCAGAGGAACATCCTGGCTGAAAACATACTGGAGAAGTTTAAGGAAGAACTTGAGGTGCTTCACACCAAGGAGCAAAACCAGTTTGGTCAGACGTGTGAAAAGCATGGAGAAAACGTGAATCTGGTATTCAATTACGCTTTGAGTTTGACTTTATTCTCGCTTAGCTACCCAATGTGCCAAATTACTCAGCAACTTTAAGGTTGAAATCGGATATCTGCTCAGGTCCATAGTAGAGGATTACTTTCCAAATAAATGCACACACCAAGGTTGACTTCATTCCTCATTCAGTGATGGAGTCCAGGGAGGGGAGTGTGTGTGGTATTCAGCCATGCAGCCCACGGAAGAATCTAAAAGACCACAGAGAGAGGGGCTCAAGTAGGTACAGTGAAGTTGCATTAGATTCAGATTTATGAGAATTTAGTGAGCCTTGATCATCCCAGAGAGAGAGGGTGGGCTAAGACAGGACCAGTGAGCGTGCCATTCCTCCTGTTGGTTAAACGTGCCTGTTTGAAGAGCTGAGTATGACTAATGCTGTTTAATCTTTTTTAATGAGTTTTCATACATCATATGAACTCTTTATTGTACTCTGTTCAATGCTGGATACATTGTACATTTATACACACATGTCTACAGTGCGACTTATATGAAACCACGTATGTTCCACTCTAATTTCATATTCCCCAGCCAAGGGATCTTCAAGGGTAATTTGATGCACGTATCTTCCCCTTTGGCATTGACTTTAGGAAGATCTCCACATCAGATGTAAGTCAGAGATGAATCAGATGTAACACCATTTCATCTTTCATTCTTCTCTGCTGACAAAGCCCTTTCACGCCCTTGAGTCCATCTGATTCCCCCAACAACCCTGGAGGCGGCAGGATGAAGCAGAACTTCCCATGTTTCACAGATTAGGCGGCACCAACCGCCAGGTGTAGGTGGCTTTGTCAGCTGTCAGGGATGAACTAAGCTGGTGGTTTTCTTGGAGAAGATCAAAAGTATTCCTAAGTCTTCATAAGTTGGCTCTGGCTTGAAGCCCTGCAGCCAACTCTTAAAACACGGACGTGGCTCCAACAGAGGGTCTTCTCTCTCCAGGGGTCCCGGCTTTTCAGTGCAGAGTATCAAGGGTCTGTCCCCATAGGGCAGGGTTTCTCTGTGATTCTCCACCCTCAGCCAGTCTCATGGGCTGCTCTGAGCTCCACCTGCCTCTGCTCTGTTCCTTCCAGCCACCCCACCTCCTGTAAGGACATAAGTGGCATGCTTGGGGCAGGCTAGCTCAGGCCACTAAGAGGACTCAAGACAATAGGATGTGACTTGGCATTCCTGCTGGACTCTGCATTTAAAAATAGGTTGCTTTTATCACTAGTTCTCCACGGTTCTTTCTCATCCTCAGCAGTTATCTCCCCTTCCAAGATTCCAAGAATGAGTTTTCATTCCAAGGCTCCCCTTAGCCAAGCTGAGGAGAGGAGGGGCCAGCAGGGCAATGAGAGTCCTCGATCCCTTGCAACTAAAATAGGCCCAACTTAACTTGAGCCGGTAGTGGGTGGGGTCAGCTTTGTCAAGATCCTTATGATATTATCAATGGCTACCCTATGTGTGATGTCTGCTGAGTGTCAGATACCACACCAAGCATATTACATGCATCACGGTATTTAATCCTCACAAGCGCCCTGTGAAGCACTGGCTTGGCCAAGTGGAAAAGGCTTTGCTCTTGGAGTCAGAAAACCCCTTGTCTTCTAATCTCAGTGCTACCTCTTCCAGGCAGTGTGTTCTTTGGCAAGTCACAGCTTGGAGACTTCTCAGCTTTCTCACCTGTAAAATGGGCACAATACTATCCAAATCAAAGGGTTGAGGTGAGGACTCCATGAAATATCAAGCATAGTATGTGCTTGCTAAATTACTGTTCAAGCATCCTGGTACGACCATTGTTTTTGTCCTCCACACACCAGGGCCTCCTCTGCAACTGACTTTTGATACCTGCTTAAGAATACATTTAGACGGTTGCTGGGAATGCAGCTTGGTACAGCCATTGTGGAAAACAGCATGGGGATTCCTCAAAAGACTAAAAATAGGCTTACCATATGATTCAGCAATCCCACTCCTGGGCATATATCCAGAGGGAACCTTAGTTCAAAAAGACACCTGCACCCCAATGTTCATAGCAGCACTATTTACAATAGCCAAGACATGGAAACAACCTAAATGTCCATCAACAGAGGACTGGATAAAGAAGTTGTGGTATATTTATATGATGGAATACCACTCAGCCATAAAAAAAGAATAAAATAACGCCATTTGCAGCAACATGGATGCTCCTAGAGAATGTCATTCTAAGTGAAGTAAGCCAGAAAGAGAAAGACAAATACCATATGATACCACTCATATGTGGAATCTATAAAATAAAAGACAAATGAACTTATATATAAAACAGAAACAGACTCACAGACATAGACTACAGACTTGTGTTTGCCAGTGGGGAGAGGGGTGGGAAGGGATAAACTGGGAGTTCAAGATTTGCAGACACTGATTGGTATATATAAAATAGATAAACAAGTTCATGCTGTATAGCACAGGGAACCATATTCAATATCTTATAGTAGTTTACAGTGTAAAGAATATGAAAATGAATATATATATATATCCATGTATGACACTGTGCTGTACACCAGAAATTGACACAATATTGTAAACTGACTATACCTCAATAAAAAAAATACACTTAGAATGTTACCAGCCTGAGATATGACCAGTCCTGGGTGTCAAGGACTGGAACAGGAAGGGAAATAAGTGTTATTGACTTTTCTTTTGTCAATCAGATGTGCCTAAGTGATGAAGAACCAATATGCGGAATATGCAAGCTCTTTGGGGACCATGAGTCACATCCGGTAGCCAAGATTTCTGATGCCTACGCAGAGAAGAAGTGAGCTTTGCTGAGGACATCCAGCTGGTGCTGCAGAAATGGGAGAGCACAGAACAGGCCATGCAGGTATGGCTCCCACGACTGGTGTCCTTTCTCCAGGGAAACAGGGAAATGTGTGGTTTCAGTCCAGACAGTTGGGTTTCTCTTGAGGGCACTAGACTGACAGAGGCAGTGTTTAAACATGAAGAAGGAATTCTCTAGAGACTAACTCTCCTTAAGTGTGTCCTGAAATGTGTTGAGTTTTGAAATGTGCAGCTTGAGAGATGGTGATTTCGCCATCGCTTTAAGGGGTTCCAAAATGGTAATTTAATGGCCATTTTACCCTCTTATGAGATGATTAAGTGAGAAGTATCCTAGCTTCTGTGGCCTATTTTCCTTATCTCATGACTTTTTCCCCTTGCAAATATCCCCCTATCTGCAAATATAGGTTTTAGGAATTTACCTCTGGATACATCTGTCAAGAGAATAAAATTTTCTAAGTCAAACACACACACACACACATGCTGAAGACTAGACGGTCTTTTAGAAATAAATTCTAGCGGTGAGCATTCTGCTCTTGTAGAGAAGGGACATCTATGAACGGCCAGGGCAGAGGCTTCTGGGGACTGATCTCTGGGCCACAGTAGCCACATAAGAGTTGGTATCTCCGGCTAGGTCCTCTGGAAGCTGAGACAGAGTTCGTGGTACAAGATATCCAAGTCTGACATCTGTAAAAGGAAGGAGGAAGAAGTAGATGAAACAGAAGGGAAGGCAAGCTACACGGCAGGCCTGACGAGCAGCACCTGATACAGTGAGGAATCTGGAGCCAGCTTTGCCATCAGAGTACCCCACGTTGAGCTGAAATGGCCAGGCTATCATAGGTCCTCTTGCTCAGCCACCAAAAGTGGGCTGCTCTGGGAGGGGCACTGCAACCCCAAAGGATCTGACAGCTGGAGGCTGGTCATACCATGGCAGCCAGCAAGTTCTCTCTGCAAAGGGGGATCTGGGCAGAAAATCTCTATCTACCACAGCTGACTTTAATAGATCTTCTTCTCAATACCAAATAATATTTGTTAATATTGGATGTATTATTTCCTCACCTGGCCAAGACAAAGTAACCATGCCTGAATTTATCCTCCTTTTTGGAAAAAAATAAAACCAAACAAAACTAAAATTCATGAAAACCAGCTTCCAAGACACTGGAAGACATCAGACAATAAAAGACACTAACCCCTGAGAGAAGGGATATAAACAAGGTGAGGCCTGCAATTGTGCCAGCTTACTGCCTGGAGCAGAAAGAGGGAACCCAAGCAAAGTCTGGCAGATACCCCCAGTGCAGGAGATGGAGCTGAGAGTCTGGGGAGATCAAGCCATTTCAAGTGCGCAAGACAGAGTCCAGAGAACAGGGCACTGCACAGTGAGAGCGCCCAGAGATCTGCAGAGGGTGTCCTGGGAGTACTCAACAGAGAACTGGTCAGCACGTGTCTGTGAAGAAACTACCTAAGGCCAGGAAAAGAACGGTGGGAAAGGACTGAGGGAACAGTGCCTGGATCTCAAACAGGATTAGAGCAATGCTCGTGCCCACCGATGAGACTGGAAAAAACTCGTAAATCATGGGACATTGGGATGAGTTCTCAGGAAGTCTTAGCCTCTGACTGAGCGCTGCTCCAGACCCACCTAGTAATGAAAGCAAGCACTAAAGGGTCACTCTTTCCAGATAACTTAACTGTGCCCCCAAATTTAAGATTCATAGGAATACAAAAATACCCAACACCGAACAAGGTGAAATCCACAATGTCTGGCAATTGAAGATTACCAGGCAGGCAAAGAAGCAGGAAAACATGGCCCATTACGAAAACAACCATAAATGAATCAAAATCAAACCAGAACTGAGGCAGATGTTAGAATTAGCAAAGATATTTAAAATTATTACAATTGTTTTCCATGTTTCAAAAAGTCAGGGACATGGAAGCTACTTAAAAAAAGATTCAGATCGAATTTCTAGAGCTAAAAAGTACAGTGTCATGAAAAATACATTGGGCAGAATTAACAGCAGGTTAGACACTGAGAAGAAAATCTTTGTGAACTTGAAGACATAACAATATAAACTACTCAAAGTAGAGCCCAGAGAGGAACAAGAATTTTTTTTTTTAAAACAGCATTAGCTGTGGAACAGCTTCAAGTGTCCCAATATGTGGGTGATTGGAGTCCTTGAAGAAAGTGACAGAGTAAGCGAGGGGTAGGAAAATTATTTTTTAAATGATGGCGTAAAAATTTTCCAAACTTGATGAAAATTATAAGCCCACATCCAAGAAATCTGCCAAACATCAAACACAATAAATATGGCTAAAACTATACCAAAGCACACCATAGTCAAACTGCTGAAACCAATGATAAAGAGAAACTATTAAAAGCAAACAGAGGGGGAGAAAAAGACGTATCATGTACAGAAGAGCAAAAATAAGGATGACACCTGATTTCTTGTTGGAAACAATCCAAGCAGGAAGACCGTGGAGAAAATTTTTAAATGTGAATTTTAAAAAAGTCAACCTAGAATTTAAATGAAGGCAAAATCAGAACTTTTTCAGACATACAAAAGCTGAAAGAACTCATCACCAGCAGAACCACACAATAAGAAATGTTCCAGGAAGTTCTTCAGGCAGAAGGAAGATCCGAATCTGCACAAGAGAGTAACACTGAGAAATGTAACTATATAGGATTGTTTTCATATTACTTAAATCTTTCAAAAGATAACTCACTGTTTAAAAAAATAACAATCAATTGTGAGGTTTTACAACATATAAAAGCAAAATACCTAACGATGATAGCATGATACCTGGGAAATGCAAAATCGAAATGCACTAGTCTGAGGGTTTTGTACTATATGTGAAGTGGTGTAACATCACTTGAAGGTAGACTGTGATAAGTTAAAGGCATGTGATGTAAGCCCTCAAGTAACCAGTAGAATAATAAAGAGTTATAGCTAATAAACCAGCAACAGAGATAAAATGGGATTATAAAAGATATACAATCTTAATGAAAGAAGAAAAAAAGGAGGAAGGAAACAAAAAATGGAGAAATTGAAACAAACAGCAACAGATGAAACTCAAATCTAGCCCTTATCAATAATCACATTAATGAAAATAGTCTAAATACTCCAATTAAAAAGGATTTTGTCAGAATGAAAAAAAATCAAGACCCAGCTATATGCTGCTTGTGATAAATGCACTATAAGTATAAAGACACAAACAGGCTAAAAGTAAAAGAAAGGAAAGAGATATGTGATGCTGGCATGAATCAAAAGGAGCTAGAGTGGCTCTGTTAACATCACGCAATGCAGGTTTCAGGCTGAGTAATATTACCAAGGGTAAAGAAGGTCATTTCATTTTGATAAAGGGATCAATTAATCAAGAGAATAATAACAATCGGAAATGCTTATGCACCTAACAAGGACGCTTCAAAATATATAAAGCAAAAACTGTTAAAACTACCAGGAGAAACTGACAAATCCATAATTCTCAATACCATTCTCTCAGTAATTGATGGAACAAGTAAGCAGGAATTCAGCAAATATGTAGCAGACTTGAACAACCTTATTACGCAGACCTGACTGACATTTATAGAATATTCCAAAACCAGGAATGAGAGAGGTGACATCACTACAAATTCTGCAGATATTTAAAAGACAGTATAATAGTCTGACTCCTTATTTGATGTTTGACTGCTCACAGCTTTCAAGCCTCACTTTTCCCTCTTCCCCTTCTGTTTCACATCTGGAAAAACTGGTAAGCAAGTCTAGGTGCTCCCTTCTTTGGCACCTGCAGGAGTTTAGACTTGGTTGGAAGCTGCCCTGCTCTCCTCTAGAAAGCCTCATTATGTGAGTAATAGCCCTTTTCATCCCCTCTTGATTTTTGTGGTGTCATCACCAGTCATTCTATTTCTGAGGATTGGCTCCAACAGGTTAATAAGGGACTGTTGTGAATAACTATATGCCAATAAATTTGAAAACCTAGATTAAATTCTGTGGAGGATACAAACCATCAAATTCTCCCAGAAGAAACGTTATAAGAATAACCATTTATCTATTTAAAAAGTTAAATTTATAGTTTAGAACTTTCTCACAGTAAAAACTCCTTTCATTGATTAATTCCACCAAACATTTCAGGAAGAAGTGATGCCAAATATACACAAACTTCTAGAAAATTAAAGACATGGGGATATATCCCAACTCATTCTATAGGACCAGGATTACCCTGAGGGCAAAACCAGGTAAAGAAAATTACAACCAATATTCCTTATGAACATTGATGAAAGAATTTGTTTAAAAATTTTGCAAATCAAATCCAAAAATATACAAGAAGATTAATACATCATAACCAAAAGGGATCTCCCTGGAATATAGAATTGGTTTAACATTCAAAATGCAATTAATGTAATTCACTATAACAACATAAGAAAAATGAAAAATCATATGATCTCAATAGACATAGAAATAATTTTTGAAAAAATTTAACATCAATTTGACAAAACTCAGCAACCTAGTAATATCTCAGATTAAGACACAAAGTGGGTGCCTAAAAACTCAATTCAGTTCTGACACTAACACTCTAATTAGTGCAGAGCCCACAGATTAAGGGCTGTTCCCTAAGACTGCCCAACTTCAAAGAACCAGTCACAAGTGTGAGGTTCCCACCTGCACTTCTGACTGACTGGTTATAAACTTGGGGGTTCTTGCAACCCTCTCCTCAGGTTTGAGAATTCATGAGAATGATTCACACTTTACCATTTCCACCTTTTTATTATAAGGATACAACTCAGGAACAGCCAAATGGAAAAGGTGCATATGGCAAGGTAAGGGCCGAGGGGTGGCGAGAAGGGTAGCGTCCATGACCTCTCTGGGTGCCCTATCCCCCCCAGCACATCAGCGTGTTCACCAACCTGGAAGCTCCTTGCACCCTTTTTAAAGGGGTTTTATGGACGTTCCATTGTGTAGGGCATGACTGATCCAATCATTGGCCATTGGTGATTGAACTCAGTCTCCAGACCCTCTCCTCTTCCTCAGGGTTGAGGGTGGTGATGAATGCTCCAACTCTTCAGTCATGGTTTGCTCTTTCTGGCAATCAAGCCTCATCCTGAAGATATCTGGGGAACCCACCAAGAGTCACCTAATTAGCATAATCTCAGATACGTTTTAAAAGAGTTTATTATGAATAACAAAAGCTCTTTCTATCACTCAGGAAATTTGGAGAATTTTAGGAGCTCTGTAACAGGAACCAGGGACAAAGACCATATATTTTCCATTATATCACCAAACAGAAAATAATAAAAGGCATCTATGAAAACCTACAATTAGCATCATGGTTAATCTTGAAACACTGAATGTTTCCCATCCAAAATCAAGAATAAGACACAAACGTCATTCTCGTCACTGCTATTTAACACTGTACTAGAGGTTCTAACCAGCGCAATTAGGTAAGAAAAAAATTTAAAAAGCATTCAGATAGGACAGGAAGAAGCAAAACTGTCTTTATTCATATATGATATCACTGTCTCTACAAAAATTCTGATGGATTTTATAAGCTACCAGAATAAGTGAGTTTAGCAACGTTGAAGGATATAAGATCAATATACAAAAAAATCGATTGTATTTCTAAATATTAGCAACAAACCAATTAAAATAAGAACATTTAAATATCACTTACAATAGCATCAAAGATAAAAAATGTTTTATGGATATATAAGCCTTACAAAAGGTGTGTAAAATCTGTACCTTGAAATCTATTAAATATTGTTGAGAGAAACCGAGAATCTAAATAAATGGAGAAATATATACTGTTCATGCATAGAAAGACTCAACGTTTTTGAGATATCAGTTGTCCCCCAATATTTCTATAGATTTAATGCAATTACAATTAACATTCCAGCAGGCTTTTTTTTTTAATTGACTAGGTGATTCTAAAGCACATGTGGAAAGGCAAGGGCTACAGAATAACCAAAACAGTTTGAAAACAAAGGTGCAGAGTTAACACTACCTTAATTCAAGAATTATTCTAAAGCTTTGGTAATCAAAAGAGCACAGTATTGGCGTAAAGACAGATAAATAAAACAATGGAACAGAATAAAGAGTCCAGAAACAGATCTGTACACACATAGACACCTGAGTTTTGACAAAGCTGCAAAGGCAATGCAGTGGAGAAAGAATAGCCTCTTCAACAAATGGTGATGGAACAATTGAAAATCCATACGCAACAACAACAAAGGGAAGAAAGAATGATAGGAAAGGAGGGAGGGAGTAGGAAAGGAAGAAAGGAAAGAAGGAAGGAAGGAAAGAAGGAAGGAAGGGGAAAAAAAGAAAAGAAAAGAAAACAGAAAAGAAAAAAGAGACAAAACCACATCTATCCTTCACACTGTGTGCAAAAATTAACCCCTCATAGGTTGAAGACCTACATAAAACACCTAAAACCATACAATTTGTAGAAGAATATGTAGGAGAAAAAAAAACTTTGTAAAGACATATCTGATAAAAAATAAAGACTATATAAAGCACTCCCAAAACTCAACAATAAGAAATCAAACAACTCAATAAAAATAGGCAAATATTTGCACAGACTCTCCACCAAATGAGCTGTACAGATGGCAAACAGCACATGAAAAGATTCTCAGCATCACTAGTCATCAGGGAAATGCAAATGAAAACCACAATGAGATACACAGCTATTAGACATGATAGATCATACTGAGTGTTGGTGAGGATGTGGAGGAACTGGAACTCTCGTACACTGTTGTTGAGAATGTAGAATGATACAGTTTGGACACAGTTTGGTAATTTTTTTTATAAGTTAAATAAATAGTTCAGTCATTCCACTCCTAGATTTCAAGACCCAAGAGAAAAGAAAATATATGCATACAAAGACTTGTACACAAATGTTCATAACAGCTACATTTGTAATAGACAAAAACT
The DNA here is from genome assembly GCF_048564905.1 of Vicugna pacos. Lineage (NCBI taxonomy): Eukaryota > Metazoa > Chordata > Mammalia > Artiodactyla > Camelidae > Vicugna > Vicugna pacos. The sequence goes on from NC_132990.1 coordinate 3,324,198, forward strand.
GGGAGCAAGCCAAATGTCCAGATGAATGGATGAACAAATTGATATATACAGTAACCCATGAATGAATCTGAAAATTGCTGTGTGAAAGAAGCCAGATCAAAAAAAGAGAGAGAATGATTCCATTTATATAAAATTCTAGAAAATGCAAGCTAACATATATTTATAGAAAAAAGGTCAGTGATTGCTTGGGTAGGGGAGGTCAAGGATGGGGGAGGGAGGAAGTTACAAAGAGACACAAGGAAATTTTTGAGGGTGATGAATAATTTCACTGTCTTAATTGTGGTGATGGCTTCAAAACATCCAATACGTTTCAAAAGTTATCAAATTGTATATTTTTCCCATGTCAGTTATGCTCAAAAAAGCTGTTTTAAGAACTTAGAGGATATTTTGAAAAATTGGGTTTATTGAACGCTAGTAAGCATATGATGTTATCACTAGAGAAATGATTTTCTCATTCGTTCATTCTGGCTTTTGTATCTGTTGGGTGACTTTTGGGTGCTAGACACTGGGTATCCAACTGTGAGCAGGACAGAGGCTCTAAGCAAAGAATTTATGCCCCAGCTGCTCACAAATGCTTTGGTTTGACCAGCAGATTTGTCAATCATTAGTACCTAGGCTCTGCTAAAGGAATAGGATCATGCTATGCTGAAGTTCACTGGTGGTGAAGAACAAACACAAAGTTTTGAGAGATGTCCCCATGGTAGACACGGAGTGGGGAGACTCTGCCATAGGGCACCCTCCTGATCTCACTCCCACGTTCGCTCAAGAAAACCACCCCTCCCTGGCTTGGAGAATTCAAGTGTATTTTAAGTGAGATTCAGGATTGGGGGAAATAATCAAGCTTGTTCTTTTGTGACTTTGTGGGATTTGCTGTCCCTAGAAAAATATGGTGTTGAAATCTATTTATTTATTTATCTATCTATCTATCTATCTATCTATCTATCTATTTATCTTTTTATTCATTCATTCATTCATTCATTTGGTTATTTGTGGCTCTGTTTTCTAAACAAAGCCTACACCACCAGAAAATACATCATTTTACATTTCTCTATCAGAAAATGTACCATCTTACAGATATAAAACAATCCCACAATTTGTAGCATTTTAAAATTTCCTGTCTAGTACAGAACTGTAAATTTTCTTGGACGCTAAAGAACAACCAAATTAATACTAGAAGCTCAAAAGAAATAACAAAGAAATAGCCAAATTGTTAAAAGACCCAAGTGGATGGAGGATACAAATGAAATCATTGGCCTGCTCTTTATTCACTTCTTTCTCTCTTGCATGAGCCAGCATCTCAGAAAACACTCATTTCCACAGCCAGTAACAGTTTCTGGATTGGAGTGAGTGAAAATGTCCACTCGACCTCCAAGACCCCAGCCTTTCCTGGCTGTCCCAACTTCAGCCGCTTACCCGGCCACTTCTGCTCAGTGTTCCTCCACCTCTGTCAGATCTATAAACTTGGGGGTGCCCCATATTTCAGCTCAGCCTTCTAGCTACACTCTCTCCATAAATAATCTCTCCGGTCACTAGTTCCTTAGCTTTAAAAATCCCCTATCGCTGATGATGCCAAAGTTTTATCTCCAACCCAGATGTCCGTCCTGAGCCCCAGTCCCGCACCCACAACTGCCATGACACTTCCCCGATTTGCCCACCCCTCCCACTTCTCCTGCCCACTCTCATCACCATTGGCCTAGACACTCCAATGGCTCCCACTATGAATAAATCCATCAGCAGTCCCCCACCCGCTTCTCTGCCCTCCTTGCTCCCACTCTGAACCGGGCTCCGTCTCAGACTCACCAGCCTCTGGAGGGCTCTTCAGACTCCTTGTTCCATCTCAAGCTTTGTCCTCCTCGCCCTCCTGCCTGGAGGAATAGCCCTCAGATATGACCACTGCGTGACCACTGTTCAGTCCTCTCCTCAGAGGTCAGTTGCTCCAGGATGTCTTCCCAGACCACTCCAGATCCAGAGCTGCCTCCCTTCTTAGCCCTCTGCCCATGACCCCTCGTTTCATTGTGATAGAAGCTCATGAGCAGTGGCTTTTTATTTTTTTTAAGTTAGGGATTTTTGGTTTTTTACCTTAGTGAAATGCCCACAGGTGGGGAGTCAAGGATGCCGGCCTGGTGGCCCCATGGTGCTCCGCCCTCTTGTCTCAGCTGTGCCGTGTGTGCTCTGGTCAGCACCAGGTCACGAGGATGCTGCTCCATGTGGGCATTGACGCCGGGTCCCTGCAGGGCGGGGGGAGGATCAAGGCTTGTCCCAAAGGCATCTGCCCACGTTTAGGCAGCTTTCCCAGAAGCCGCACCCAACAACTCAGACTTCTGCTTCTGTTGCTCGGCTGGTCACCCCTAACTGCAAGGGAAACAGGAAATGAATGTAAGTATTTTTAGCTGCCCACACACTGTTGGCTGGGAGAATCAGAGTTCTTTGGAAGGAAAAGAGTTGAAAACTGGGTACTGGGCGAGTAGCCAGCAGTGACCAACACCCCTCAAGAGTTCCTGGTTCAGTGCAGGACAGGAGGCAGTGCCAGGAACTGGGTGCTCAGGCCTGCCCCCTGGAGGGCTTTCCTAAGAAATGTTCATGCTTCCTCCACAGGCCACAGAGAAACTCATCAGGGAACTCGCCACCAGTGCTGCTGACACACTGGCCATGATCGACGCCATCGGTGACAGCCTGCTCGGTGGCATCAAACGTCGGGTTGCCACCTTGAAAAGGCAGCTGGAGACCGAGCACTCCTCCAAGTTGGAGAAGTTGCAGCTGGTTGCCTGGGAGCTTGAAGCCCCCCGACAGCTTTACCAGCAGATGAAGATGCTCCTGCAGCATCACGCTAACGCTGTGCAGTTTCTCCATGAGCACAAAAGGCTGAAGGCAGAGATGGAGAGACTCATGGAGGGCAGCGTGTCCCCCCACATCCCCACCAAGGACGCTATTGCCATCAGACTCTATTTTCAAGAGCTCATCAGAGGCATAGACATCAGGGCCTTTGTCTTCCCTGAAACTGATCAAGTGCTGGCCAGCACGCCTGGGCTCCTAGAGGCTTGGCAGGCAGGCTGTGCCATGCAGGGCCGTCTGTCCCAACAGGTGCTTGAGGATACTTTGTACAAGGCATTGATGGGCTCAGCGTCCAAACCAAATGAAGAGGCAAAGCTTCCCAGGAACCCATCTCATTCCTCCTCTTCCTCCTCCGCTAGCACATCCTCAGCACAGAGAAGTGAGGTTGGGTCTAGGGAATCAACCGTATAACATGGTATTTTGATCTCAAGATGTCAGCATCCTTTATTGGCTGCAACTTGAAAGTTGCTAGACTTCACTTCTTGAAAAAAAAAGATTTCACACTATTTTACATTGAGATTTCTCTCTTGATTTGGGATCTTATGTTGTTAATTGACCATCCAATGTTTTTTCTTTTCTTTCTTCTTTTTTAATGGGAATCTGCTTTGAAAGCTAGTTGCTTGAAGCTCACATAGAAGGCTTTGAATCGTGGGGACTGCTGGCTTGACCGTCTGAGTGGGTGGTGCGGGAGGTAATTTCTTGGCACAACAGAACAGAACAGCTTTGTGCTCTGATGACTTACTGTGCACTTTTAGCTCAATCGAGCCTCAGATAGTAGAAATCACAATAGCAATGATTCCCCAGAAATGAAACCTTTGGCTAGCTCTCCCCTGTGTCTTTTGTTCTTTTTCCATCACAATAATCACAATTTGTGGAATGCTGAGGATACAAACGCTACTAGGCACTCTTATGTTAATGAGTTCACTCTATTCCAAAATAAGTGAAAGAGATGAGAATTATTATCGCCACTTTACAGGAGGAGCATCAGGGTCATAGAATTTAAGAGCCCAAGATGATACAGTCTTTGAAAGAGGGGACTGCAATGCAAATCCAGGTCCTTCTGGTGGAAGCCTGGCTTCTCCTAGCTTACCCCAGTTACTGATCTGGAAACAGCTCCTTAAAGAACACTGCTATCATTCTTCATGAGGGAGCTCACTTCTTAATTCTAGCCCACCAATTTTTAGTAGACGTCTAGCATAAAATTCATTAAGTGCTTATGGAATCCTAAGTAGCACCTGTTATGCACAAATGTTGCATTTAATGTTTCACAGATATGACATTATTGGAACTCCACTCCACCTTAGGAGGTAAACTGTAGAGTCCCCATTGTACAGATGAAGAAACTGAGACAGAGATTAGCAATTGGTCCAAAATCTCAGCGTGTGCAGAAATGTGGACTCCTGATGTCATTTCTCAAGCCCAGCCTCCTTTCCGCTGCCTCACTCTTAGTTGCAACTGTGCACTGGGGAAAGGACAGGGAAGCCTCTGGAATGATAAGACCTAGACTCAGTTGCAGTCAGTGGCCCTCCTCTTTCTTTTGTCTCTGCTTCTCAATGCTTGTTTTGTTTCCTTCCTGCAGAATGGCCTCTTCTCCCCTGTCATCACAGCTTGGGGTCTGGGGCCAAGGGATTCTATTCTCCCAGTGCCTGTTTAAAGATATCTTCAGGAAAGGACCCTGCTTGGCCTAGACCAAACCCCTGTGGCCCAAGTCGGGCAGGAACAGTGCCCCAAAGAGGAGGCAGTGAGGACACAAACTCAGATGAGCACGGGAACCAGGCTTGTAATAAAAATGAAGCAGGCTGGGGGTGGGGCCAGGATGGGGGCTGTGACAAATAGCAGAACCCACACTGCACATAAAGCAAATATTGTCCTCTTGGAATTTAAGCTGAGTGTAGCCAGAGATTTCAGGTTTTTTTTTTTTTTTTTTGAGAAAAGCAAGAAATCCAGACTTTTCAACGTTAAATGTCTTGATTCTTTTGAAAGCTGTCAGCTAATTAAAAATAGATGTAAAACACTGCATGGGCATAACAAAGCACTTCTGTGAACCAGATGTGACCTCCAGGCCATCACCAGTTTGCAGCCTTTGGTCGAGGTGGACAATATAATAACTGAATAATAATAGCCCGCTCCGCCCCAGGGATGCTGGGAGTGTTTGCCAAGCCTGGGGCCTCCCTCCTTCCGCTGTGACTCCTTAGGCAGGAGCACTTCCTGGCAAGGACACAGGAACGCAAGAGGCCCCTGGAATCAGGGGCAGTCAGAGTGAGTGAGATATCCGGGGGCGTGGCCAGATATCAACCTCCAGATGACACATCCTCCCTGCTCCGTACTAAGACCTGGGCCCACTGAGGCGGGGATCCGGGATTAAGGGCAGGATTAAGGACGAGGGTATCTTCTATGAAAAGCGGGGAGACCAAGAGGCAAACTGATTATCTGGACCCAGCATGCTGAGTGGAGGGCCAGACATGGAGCAGCCAGACAGAGCTCCAGTCTCACCTGGGGAGGGGCGATGATGGGGGGGTGGGGCAGGGGCAGAGGGAGTTCCCAGGACTGTGTTTGCTTTACTCGGGTAGTTTTGGTTGCAGGTAAACAAAGGTGGAGGGAAGGTTCTGTCCTGAAGCTGCCCGCAGAGAGGTGTGGACAAGAAGTGGGATCTGAGAAGGCAAGGCCTCAGGACCACTGGGCCTCTGGTCATTTGGGGCTTGGCTGCTCTGGGAACCTTAGACAAGGAAGCTTGTGGGTCTTCTCCGGACTCCAGACTCCTCCTCCCCCTGGGCCCTCCGGCTGTTGCTTCCTCCTCTTCACACTGTCTGCTAGTCCCTCTCTACCTAGACTCCCGCTCTTGGAGTTCATGTCCTTTGAGCTCAGCCTCCACGGCAAACTGCCCTAGTCTCTCTGTTTTCATTCCACACTTTAAAAGATCCTTGAGCACCTACTGTGTGCACAGGGCCCTGTACTAGAAGATGGGGACCCAGCTGTGGATATGCAGACAAGGTTCTTGCTCCATTGGGGGCAGGGAGAACAGGAAACAAGCAAGGTGGGTTCAGAGAGTGCTAAAATGCTGAAGGTGTTATAAAAATAAAGTGGTGATACAGTGACGGTTGGGGGTTAGACTGGGCGGTCAGGAAAGCGCTCTCTGAGCAGGCCAGGTTTTAGTGCCGTCAGTCAGACCAGGTCCGGCCAGGTGAAGATGGGGACAAACATTCTAGGTGGCCTGAACAGTGGTAGGAGTTACACCCCAACAAGTGTGAAGAGTGGAGAGGGAGGTTGAGGCCAGGCTGGCAGTAGGGTAAAGTGTGGGGACAAGCTTGAACTTGAACCTAAGAATTAATTACTGTGGGCTGGTCTGCATTGCTAGCAGTTGACTTGGTCCTGAGCGAGGATTCAAATGCAGTTCTTCCTAGCCCTTGCCACCTCTGCAAATAACGATTGTAACGACAACCAGGTTCCATGTGTCACTCAGCAGTTCCACATCACACCCTACTATGATTTAATTGAACACGTTGTCTCTGTCCAAGAGTGCATCGCGGGACGCATGAGCTGGGGTTTTCACCCACGTTCACTCTATTCCAAAAGCTGCGTGTTCTTTCCGCGATACGCCCTCTTCATCTCTGAAGAATCCACGTGCAGAATGCGAGCACACCGTGTGAGCATGCCCACTTGACTAGGCTAGCTTCCTAAGGAAGTTTCCCCAAATTTAAGGGGCTTAGATGAGATAAGTCATGTCTCTTTCACTTCAAGTTCAAGCTTCAGGGGAGAACACTCTAGGATGCCAGCAGGGGACTGGGGCTCTCTGCATGTAGTTTGCCACTACACTTCCCTCCACCCAGGCAGCTGGAAATGAGAAAGGGGGGAAGAAAGAGCAAGCCTCTCTCTTGGAGGGCAGAACCCAGAAACTCCACCCATCCTGCTCACATCTCCACACCCAGAACTTATGGCTACACCCTAGGGCACTCTAGCTCTGCCATCACCCCAATACCTGGTTTTTGTTTATTACAGAAGGAGTCAATGGATACTGGGGAACAACTAACCATCTCTGGATAACTTTGGTGTTTTTTTCTGATTATGAAAGCAATTCATACTTACTGCTACAAAATGTGTAAAGACAGTAAAAGTCACCAGTAATTCCAGAGCTAACCATTGTTTAAGATTTATGGGGTCATTATACATATTGTTTAGTAACCTTATTTCTCTCTTAACAATATAACCCTGATAATCTTCCCATATTGATAAATTTAGGTTTACATCAGCATCATACTTTTTCATAGCATGTTTAAGTGATGACCTGTGATGGCTTTGGGAGATGGCTATGATTCATATTTATTTGATTACCAACAAGGATGAACACCTCTTCACACCCATTGGCCATTTTATTTCTTTTGTGAATTGACAGTATGTCTTTTGTCTATATTTTAATGGACCATTCATTTTTCAACTATTGATTTTGGGGGAAAATCCACTTACATTAAGGATACCATATCAGCACTTACACAGTGCTTTTGTTACCAAGCACTGTTCTAAGTACCTGCAATGTTTATCTGTTTAATCCTTACAACAGTTCTATAAAGTAAGTGCTGTTATCGCCCCATTTTACAGATGGGAAACTGAGGCACAAGGAGGATAAGCAATCTGCCTGATGCCCCGCTGTGTAGGTGGGAAGAGGGTGAACTGGGATTAAGATTCAGCAGCCTGGTTTCAGGTCCTTCCTTGCTCTTGACCACTAGACATTCTAATTAATGTTTTGTTATATATTTTACAAAATGGTTTTTTTCCAAATTTTCATTTGTTTTTTAACTTTAAAGTTTTTTTAAAGTTGGATTTTCACTTACATGGTCAAAACTATTCATCTTTTTCATTACAGAATTCAGGGTTGTTTGGTTGGCTTTCAAGGGTAGAGAACGAAACACGGGTTGGAAAGCACGGAGTAATATATTTCACATGTACTGTTTCAGACTTGCTAAGAACTTTCAGGTGAGTAGGTGAAGAAAATGTCAGGAAAGTTCACAGAGCCAAGGGGGCTCTGTTGTGTTGTTGATGCCCACAGCACCTCTCAACTCAAACACCCAACCACACGCTAACCAGTCTCCTTGTTGCACTCTCCTCCCACCTTGCCTACGTCAACAGTACCAGGTTCCATTTAACAGAGGTGGTTTTTTTTTTTTTTTTTTTTTTTTTACATTCCCAGACTACCTCCTCCTGTGCTAGGTACTGGGGACACTGACGAGGATTCCATCTCTCCACGGCACGACTCCAGCCAGTCCAGTGGGCCAGGTCTCTTCTTTTTGAACCCATCTTCCTTCCAGGAAGTGCTCTCTAAATCCTGCCCATCTTTCAGGCCCAAGCTCAAGTTTTCCCTCCTCTAGTTTCTTGCTCACTTCAGCCCACAAAATGAACTCTCCAGAGAATCCCTTGGGCATTTATTGCGTGTACCAATACACGTGCTAGGCCAGTGCCACCTGAGACCAGGAACATAAACGCACCAGGTAAACTAAGTGTTGTGAAAAACCTGTGAGAATGCTTTTTTTTTTTTTAAATCTTTTTGGTTTTTGCTTTTGTTTTTAAAATCTTGCGCACAAAGTTACAGTGAGTTGGGAGAAACAGCGAGGCCCGCGTAGTGGGGCTCCCAGCCATAGGGCGACATGAATGGGAACCTAACCAGTGTGTTCCCGGATTCTAGTTTGGGAAAGTCAAAACCGGCACGGAGGAACTATGTTTTAGGCTAATTTTCGGCAAGAAAAGTAAGAACTGCTTTGAAAAGACAAGAACCTTCAAAACATGGGGCGGCCCACACGGCAGTCTCATCTACAGATGGGTAAACTGAGGCAAAACGGGCCGACCTGCCTAACGCCACAAGGGGTGGCTGGCGGGACGCTCCTTTGTGGCGCGCACCGAACACGCCCCCAAACTCGGGGCTAGCGGCACGGCCGCCTGGCGCGGTCTCGGCGGCCACGTGACGGCGCCCGTCCATCACGAGCAGAAGGCAGGACACCGCGCCGCCATTCTCCTGGTTGTCCAATAAGAAATGGGGAGCGGGCAAGGTGGGCGGGACTGGCCCGCCCCTCCTGCGGAGGCCGCCCAGCGTGGGGCGGGCCCAGCCGCCGCCCTCCAGTGGGGTCCCGGCAAACCCGGCTCGGCCGAGGCAAAAGGGCGATACGCACGTCAATCGAACGGCCCCGCCAATGAGTTCGCGCGCTGCCCTCGAGCCCGCCCTCGCCTCGGCCTCCCGGCGCCCGCGCTGCCTTCCCTCAGGCCGCGGCGGCCCGCCCGCCCGCGCCTCCATCCGGGTCCTCGCGTGCGGCTCTCGGGTGGTGGCGGGCGGCGGGCTTGAGGTCCGGGTTCCCCTGCGGAAGACGACTGAAGGCAGCGGCCTCCTCCGAGAGCCTGAGGTGGGTACAGAGGCGGGACGGCGAGCGCAGGCCTGTCGCCATTTTCCTTCACTCGGACCCCAGTTGGCGGTGGGAAAAGGGGAGCACTGCGGGTCGGTTGGTGGAGGCCTGCGGGCCGGAGCGAGCCGGGCGGACGGGTTGAGAGCGGAGGCCTCAGGAGGCGGCGGCGCGGGCGGGGGATGGGCGCCGCGTGGCGCGGCCAGCCCCAACCCCCTCCGCTTCCCGCCCAGCGCCTCACGGACGGGGGGGAGGGATCATTCTTCACATTCTTCACCCTGCCCCTCCCCCTACTTCAATCAAACTTGGACGGGGGAAGTCCCACCTCCGGTCCGTGCCCATTGGTCGGCGTCGCCTCCCACTGTGGCGTGACTGGCTGTGGGTGCCGACAGGTCCCCCTGACGTCAGTTCCGCTATCAGGTTTGTGGGCCGGGGAGACCTTGGCCTTGGGGGCTGGGATGTGAGAAGGAAGGTAGGAAGTGCGGGGGAGGGCCGGGGCGTGCGGGCGCTGGCGGGCGGGCCCTGGGTTGGCTCCTTGCCCCTAGTCCATCTTGCCGCGCACAGCCTCCTGTCCCGGAGCAACTGGGAGGCCGGGTCCACCTCGGCAGCCGTCCTTGGCGGGGGAGGGGGCAAGAGGAAGTGGGATCCCGGGGGACGGGCTCGTGCATGGCGACCTGGGCCACCGCCAGCGGCCCCAGCCCTGAATCGGGCTGCACAGCCTGGAAGCAGGCTGGCTGATACATGTCCCCGGAGGACTCCGGTGTGAGGAATGCGTAACCTTTCTGTCCTTGGCTAGCAGTGGCCTTCGGTTCCTCCAACTTTTACAGTAGGGCCTGGCCCCCTTCCTTCTGTGTCAGAGGTGAGGGTGTATGTTTTGCACATTTTTAACTCTTCGATTTTTTTTTAATAGCCTGATCGTTTATGAGAGGGTTGGCAACCGGTAAAAAGGCATTAGGGATAGTGAGTGTTAAATTCTTGAAGTGAATCAGGAGACTGGATGAGTTTTCCTTTTTCTAACTTTACTGATAATTATTGCTTTCTTGGCACTCAGTTGCTAGAGTTAGAACTTCATCTAGCAGTCCCCGTTTATTTCTGTTGGCCTGAAAATTATACAGTAGTTTGAGAAAATTTAGTGTTAAATTCTGAATTTGTATGTATTTAGAAAATAAAATCGTTGTTTTTATCCAGGTTTTTCTGCTGTATGGCAGTCAGGTTCCTTTACAGTATATTCAGGGGCAGTATGTAATTAAGGCAGTGAAATTTGTGAGCTACTTTGGGTTTTGTGAGGGTGATTTACTGTACACAGTTAAAGTGTTTTGAAACCTGTGAACTCTGAGAGTAGAGTACTTAGCGTTAACTAGAATTTCTTGGTTTAGTGTACGTCACACTAGATATTTGTGTTATCTTCTCTTTCAATAGCTAATACAGTGATAGCTTTATTAATAGCGGGAATTGCTCAGTATTAAGAGTTCTAAACCAGCGTTTCAAACTGTAGGTCCTGACTTACTGGATCGTGAAATCACTTTAGTGGGTGGTGATAATTTTTTTAAAAACAAAATTTTAGTTTTTTACATCAAACTGTTGATTCAGCTATATATGTGTTTATTCCTGCAAAAATACCTTTTCGGAGGGTAAGTGTCAAAAAGTTTGAAAATCAGTTCTTCTAATGGATGTTTTTCTCGTTCATAGCACCTGTGTTCTCAAGGAGTGTTAAAAGCAACCCTGTTACTTCTGTATTTGGTAGAACTTGTTCCCCTGCCTTTAATTTTCAGGAATTGGGGGAATAAATTTGCCATCAAGGGCCAGCATGCATCTTGATCACTTAATATTTTTGGTAGTCTGAGAAGCTTTTATTTAGACAGTAAAGGATTTTCTCCATCCCAGAATATTAACTGCCAATGATTTTTCCATGTCTAGATGAGAATAGAAGAACCCGGATACCCAGTAATGAGTTGTCAACATTGCCCTCATGTGACCTCTGGACTAGAGGAAAGGAGGCCTGGTCACTGTGTGCACTTTAACTGTATGGGTGTTCTAAGCATTGCACAATCTACTTAAAGAGTGGAATTCATTAAATAAGCAGATAAAATGAGAGTTGCTACTTTTTTTTTCTTTTTCTTTTTTGATAGTAAGTCTTTGAAATCTGGAATGTATTTTATAGTTACAGCCCATCTCATTTTGGGCTAGTGACATTTCTAGTACTCAATAGTGACATGTGGGTAATAGCTACCAAATGGATAGTGCCGTTACAGGGGATTGCCTAGCTGCTTTTCAAAAATTAGCTTTCTCTGGTTAAGTATTTGCTGTTTCAGATTGTCAGCCAGAAATGTTCCCTTTCTCCACAACCTCATCTCAAATGTGAGGAAATTGCATCAGGTGATTTCTTAGGCTCTTTCTAGGTCTAAGATTTAAGTATTCTGAGGCAGCTGACAACTACACTTTTATAAAGTGTTAACTTTGCTTCTCTAGGAATGTTTTAAGAGATTTTGGATGATCTGTTTTAAAATGACATATTAGTGATGAATATAATTTGGGAGCATTTTGTTCTTCTGATAAGTAGTCATTTGCTGCTTTGTGTCAGTACTCATTATCCTGAAGTTATACTATGAACTGTTCACTTGGCTGGCTCTCTTTCCCCCAATTTTTATTCAGTCAGTTATATGGTTGCCTAATGCATAGGAGGAAACATTCTAGTACAGTGTAGACTCAGTTGTTAATTATAGTAAACTGGGGAATCTGGGTTTAATAACAACCCACTTTTTCTTGGCTTTTGGGGATGTATAGATTATACCGTGACTTTTCTGCCTGGGACCATACTAAGGATAGGAAGACAGAAGATGACGAAGGATTGAGAAATAATGGTGTATATATAGGGACCGTTATGCAGAACAGGTCACCCAGGTGAAATACTCTGCCTCACCCTACTTATTTGTTTGCAATATAGGGTTTGTAGCGGAATTTACTTGTCTTAGGTATACGGGGATGGGTAGCACAGAACTTACTTACAGCAGGGAAACTGGCCCCGGATTAACAATTTGCTTTGAATCTACAAAGGAATGCTGGGAGTTGACCTGACATTAGTTACCTGTTAAGAAAATTTCAGAATTTAGATAATTTCATCTAATCAAGAGTATCTTGGGTGCAGGTATAGCTCAGTGGTAGAGTGTGTCCTTAGCGTGCACAAAGTCCGGAGTTCAATCTCCAGTATCTACATTAAAATAGATTGATAAACATAATCCCCGTACCCCTCAAAAAGAGTGTCTTATATACTTACTGTGTGTCTAAGAGTGAAGGAAAGGAAATGGTCTTTTTGGAAACCATTACCTACATGACCTAGTACTTGGCTATTTAAAATTTAACATGAGTGACAAGCTTAGGTGCAGTATTTGGTAGGATAAGAAATTGAGCTGGATGAAACTAGACTTACTGTGGTGATCTGCAGTGTCTGCAAATAGTGAATTATGCTGTATACGTGAAACTAATATAATGTTGTAAGTCAGTTATACCTCAGTTAACCCCCTACCCCCCAAAAAAGAAATTGAAATCTTAGAAGTAGGTTAAGGTGCAAAACTTAGTTACATCTAAAAGCTTAAATCATCTTGTCAGTTTCACGTGTTAACTTACATTGATGCAGTGATCCATTGCTAAAAACAATGGCATATTCTGTCAAAGGAATCAAAATACTGTTGGAGAGTTTGCATGTTTTATGTTTAAGAAACCTTTTATCTTTTGCATAGTGTTTTAATATTCAGCCAGCATCAGATAAATGCTTTCATCGATACTCAGCATAGTACTTGAAGGAAATCTGTATTAAGTAGCCAGTAGTTATCATGAAACTGAATGATGAGACTGAAGGAAATACTTCATTGTATCTGTATGGAAGTTTGATCAAAAAGGAAGTTTATGCAACCGTAAGAGGACTAAGTTTAGTGTATTTTAAGAATTTAGAAGGTTGTTTAAAATACTCTTAGTAAAATTGACAAGTGCAAAGGTATTTTACTCAATATATAGCCTTCAAAATGTATATTCAAGTATGTTTTTAGGACCATGAGACTTAATCTTTTGGTTATAGACTTTGCAAACGTGGTTAAAGCTATGGGCTCTTGCAGAAAAAATTATGCATAAATTTCTGGTAGTTACTGAAGCCTGTTACGGATGCAGGTTAAGAAACCCTGAGTTTAAGGTGTTAACTGTACAAGTATGTTCACATTACATGATGACATACACTGTCATTTACTAAAATATAAGTGGATTTTAAAATGTGAGTGTTAGTTATGGAACTTTACGTGATATAAATGCAGATATAAACAAGTTTATTCATAATAAGTAGATTTGCCTCTTCACAGCACATTTTAAATTGACACAGCATGGTTTAATTGAAGATAAGTATTTTCGACTGTTACAAGTATATCCAGGAAAATAAGATTACTTAGTTTCTCAAATTGATTTAATTTATTAAGAAAAGTGGTTACTATTTTTTGACTACTTATTTCAAGGTTATTAAGGTGCTTTGCATGTGTGCCTAGTTCTCAGAACAACCCTGTGAGGTGTGGATGTTATTTCCGCAACTGGAGATGAGAAGTAAACCTGAGGGAGGTGGTTTAACTTGCCCTGAGAACACAGCCACTAAGTAGCTGCTTGACCCCAAAGCCATTGCTCTGCACTCTTTCTATACTGCTGTGTTGTGCAGAATCATTTTGTCCAAGTTGAATTGTGACTTTCAGTCAGTCAGATTTTTAATGGGGAGGGGAGGAGTTCAAGCTTCAAGTTCAGGTAGTATGTAAATTAGAGCAGAAAATGGATATAAAGTTATGTTAGTTTCAGAAAAGGGATTATTTGAAATAATAGATTCAGATAGTGATAGTTATTAATCTTGTTTAAGAATTTTTAGTTACACTGATGATTGCAGCTTCCAGTTATTGAGCATTCACTATGCACTTAGCATTGTACTGGATGCCTTTTGCATTTTATTTCCAATTTCTCTTAGCAGCCCTGTAAGATTTGTCTCATTTTTATTAGTTATTTTAACTCATAAAAGGCCCAGAGATTACATGATGTGTCTAAAGACGTGGTAAATGGGGATTCAGGATTCAAACCAGGTCTCTGATTCTGAAGTGTACTTGAACGTAGAGGAGAAATTCTCAAGAACTGAAAATACACTGAACTGAAAGTTCCCGAAATCCTTTCTCTTTCCCAGTAGCCAACATAGTTGTGATCAGTGTACATGTTATTTCTTAATGAACATTTCCATGGGTCTTTATAATCCATAAATTCTAGTATATGGATTGTGTTCTGTGTTCTGAAAGCTGCTTAACTAAACATTGCCTCCTCTCTCCTGTTGGATTTTAATTTCCAAAATTTCTTCTAATCAATGTTATCTGAAAAATTGCAGGTTGAAGACCATCAGTGGGTCATAAAATCAATTTAGTGTGTATAATAAAGTATAAAATAAGGGTTAGTGTTGAGCTGTGAACAATACTGAATATTAGTATTTTATTGTGTTAGTATTATGTACCTATAGAGATATATATGAGTACTATTTAGAAATACAAAGTATTTTTCTTGTGTGGATTGTGGAAAGGTGGAAATCACTGCTCTAGGGAACATAAACATGCAGCTTTTGTATTTTATATATATGCCACCCCAACTTAGGAGCATTTTAATAGCCCTTGGTATGTAAATTGCCGGACTGCTTTCTACCAATACGGGTACCTATTTACATTGCTGGATCAAGAAAAATAGTGCAGAGTAAACAAGCCAGACTTAACAAGATTGAAAAATGAATACATTTTAGATTCTACGTTTATTTCATTTTAGATCCCTAGGTTTGATGAAAATTCAAACGTGCTTTAAATGAGAAAATTGTGCTGGGCCTGAGGGTTAGGGTAGATGTTACAGTTAGTTTTACTGTTGGCTGTCTTTTTTTTTTTTTTTAAGTAAGGACTGTGCTGGTTATGGTGAAAGATACTGGGCTTGACTTTCTAGGGACAGTCTGCACGTTCATACCTCGAATCACCTGGCCTTGCAGAACTGAGATGGGCTTAGATACGGTAACTTTGGAGATCGGATGCTTTCTCCTGTAATTTGGAGCAAGCTACTAAACTTTTTTTTTTTTTTTTTGTATTAGAGTTCTTGGCACCAGTTTTTGCCCAGGTAAAATAGAGATGAGACTGTTTGAAGTGGCACACATGAAGGGCTTGATGTGGACCTTTTGTTTGTTGGAGGGGGTGGTAAATCTTTTCCCTTATTATTTCACATCATTTATTCCAGTGTATTGATGTTACAGAGGGGCTAGAAAAGCTGTTACTTGCATAAAGTCTCAGTGCCAGTGGGTGAGTAGGGCCAAGATTTGAACCTGGGTTTTTGTTGACTCCAAATGAGTAATGCTGCTGTGAGCATTCGTGTATGAGTTTTATATTTAATTCTGTTAGGAATTTACCTATGAGTGGAACTACTGGATCATTTGGTAACTAACTTTGATGAACTGCTAACTTTTCCAAAGCACCTGCACCACGTTACTACATTCCTGCCAGCAGCAGGGGTGTGATCTAGTTTCTCCACAGCTGGACAGTGCTTTCTTTATTTTTAATTATGGCCATCCTTGTGGATCTGAGAGTGCTGTCCCACTGATTTTTTTATTATAGGCCATTTGTGCTTATTAGCTGTATCTGGAGAAATGTCTGTTCAAACTCTTCACTTTTCTTTAAAATAGGTTATTTGCTGTCAGTTGCTTTTATACATAGTGTGAAGTAGGGGTCCAGATTCGTTCTTTTGCATGTGGGTATCTAGCTGTCCCTGCACTATTTGTTGGGGGAAAAAAACTATTCTTTCTGCATTAAATTGTCTTGGCACTCTTGTTGAAAATCAGTTGACCCAATATATGGCGTTTACTTTGAGACTTTCAGTCAATTCTACTATGTTGAGCTATATGTCATAAGAGTGTTTTTGGTTACAGATTTTGGTTGGTGCTAAGCCACTACTTAGTAACTTCCTTTGGCATTAAATTTAGTATGTTCTTGAAAAATTAACCTCTGTAGTAGTTACCTGTTAAGCATGAAGTATGTAAATTGAAGACTGATGTTTAATATGGTTTAGATTAATTAAGATTTTGATTATGAAACTAAACTAATCATAGTGCTTAGTTCAGAGAGTATTGTTCCAAAGTGTCAAATATCTTGGTTCTTGTCTTTGATCTTCACAGTACCTTTCTAGCTAAAGGAAGGATCCTGATCCTGACTCAGATCCAGGAGATTATCTTTGATTTTCTGTTAATAAGAGCACTTAGTGTTTGCTGACATGGAGTACATGAGTAGGTTAGTTTAAAAATTAGGTACTCTTTATGCATGTTTTTTGATACCCCTTTGGTACGTTAGTGCATTTAATCATGGATTATGCATGATGCATAGGACTTTTGGGTTTTGGAGTTATTAAACTTTGTTAGAGGCTCTTTTATCCTTTGTAATGGATTTTGGAGGA
Organism: Vicugna pacos; assembly: GCF_048564905.1. Lineage (NCBI taxonomy): Eukaryota > Metazoa > Chordata > Mammalia > Artiodactyla > Camelidae > Vicugna > Vicugna pacos. Next base: position 3,340,886 of record NC_132990.1, read on the forward strand.
GGGATTCTCAAGAAAGGTTAAGTGATTGATTTCTGGTAACTGTAAGAAGGTTAAAAGTTGGTAATAGTCAAGAGATATGGTAAAACAGTGATTTTTGAATCTTGTAAATATATGGATTCAGATAACCAAGCATTTAAAATAATACCCAAATACAGGAAATAAGAGCCCTGTATAGATCATGCATGTAGCTACAATTTAAATTGCTGATTTTTGGAAGGTTTGTGCAGTTAAACTTGGTTCCAGTTAAGTGAATGAAGGTGGTCTAATACTTTTTTTTCTCCTTTAATCACACAGGAGAACCAGAATTCCCTAGGAGAAAGCCTTCCTGTGGTGCTCAGCTGTGGTCCCTATTCAGCATTCACCCTGGACATTCTCTTCACTGTGGGATGAGGTAGTAGGTTGTATAGTTTTAGGGTCACACCCACCACTGGGAGATAACTATACAATCTACTGTCTTTCCTAACGTGATAGAAATATCTGCATCCAGGAAACCTCACGCAAAGTTGATAACTAATTGCCTGACATTTAAGATTAACTTGTGTAAAAATGCTGCAGTGCATCATTTCTTTATGGTTGCTTCTTCTTCTAGAGACTAAAAGTGTTACCAAGTAGACTGGTTGGGAGTGGGGATACTTTCTGCTTCTCATTTCTCTGTGTCAGAATAAGTGTATATTTTATTTATTAAATGCTGATAATGCAACATAAAGAGATTGCGCTCTTCATTCCAGAAGAAAAGATTGCTCTATCAGGGTGAGGTAGTAGATTGTATAGTTGTGGGGTAGTGATTTTACCCTGTTCAGGAGATAACTATACAATCTATTGCCTTCCCTGAGGAGTAGACTTGCTACATTTTGTTTTTATCTAGATGATAGTAAAACTCAGAAGAATTAATTTTGACATTGTTTTGTACTTACAGTTTATTTATATTATTTGATAATCATATTCTCTGTTCAAGCATAGACAGTGGTCTAACATTCAAAATTTTGGTATCTGATATATTTAAGAAGTTTGAAATTAAGCAAGAATCTCGAAAGAGTGGAGAAAGAAATAACCTTCAGGAAATCTTAATAGGGGACCAAGGTCCCTTTGGAATAGGCTCACTGCCCCCGGTATAGATGTCCAGGGTGCGATCCTTGGCGGTAAAGTAAATACAAACTGGAAAAGCACTGTCCAAGCTGAAATGGAATCACGTGGATTATGATTCATTCCTCAGTTTGCTTTTTTGAGCGGCCTTGGACAGTGTTGTAACCACTGTTTTGTAGGACAGCTTCACTCTCCAACCTGGAGAAGAAGAGATGGGCTCTGGGTTCAACCCTTGCTCCCTGGTTAAGTCCTCATGACCTTAGCTTTGCACTGCCCATGAAACTTGAAGTGGGACTTCGTTCACAAAGGGAGGTCCCCTGAAGCTATCAGATGGGGAAATCCATAGTTTGTTGTTTTAGGGAAAGTTTGAGGATAATGCTAGAAAGAGCTACTTGAGTTTTCACACCTATGAAAGCCCTTATTTCAGCTTTCTTCCAGCGGCTGAACCGTATGCTCTCTCGGGCCCTTATAATCAAGCAAGGCTAAAAGCTCCCTGTTTTAAGTGCTTGGTATTTTTTTTATTTTGGGAGAAGAAAAAGATGCAAAGTGGAGGTGAAGGAGAGCTCACCTCTTCCCAAATAGTTCCATCTATCCTAAATCTTAATATCTAAGATAATCACTGTGGTGCCATTGGCAGCAGGAATTTGTATGAGAGCAAACATCAAATTCTCTCTCGGGTGGGCCCAACCCAAGTGATTTATCCTGGGCCAGATTTATGCTTTTTATTTCATCCCTGGCATATAGATGGAAACCTGCCTGGTCCAGAATTGGGCTTTGTTACGAACTGTACATATGTATGTGTATGCGGAAACCTTTTGTAGTCGTTGCCTCTGTGTGCCAAAGAAAAGTGGGAACATTCAAGAAATCGCTAGGCAAGTACAGTCACGGAGTTTTGTGGGTTTCCAGTATATGTGCCTCCCGTGTGGGTATCACCTCCCTTGTGCGGTTGGAAACTTCCAGAATACCTAAGTTCTGGTGATGTTAAAAAAAATGTATTTATAGCTTTTATTAATTACACAAGGATTCATTTCTTATCCTTATTGGCCAGGTTCAGTAATTAAATCAACTTGTGGACTACATTTTGTAAAAAACGTTTAAAAGTACCTTTATGGTGCAGTGTGACAAGTCTGAAAGCTTTTTGATAGTGACAAAAACCATGATCAGCATTTGCTGCTTCTGCTTAATCTAAGGGTCAAAACCCAGATAACCTGGGTCCAAAAGTAGCTGGCTGTAACTAGAAAACATGGCATCTAAAGTCGGTAAATTAGTTTGTTTCAGTTGACGGTGGCAAGAAGGATTTATACATGGTATCACCTAATTTTCTAGTTTATCAGGGGAGGCAGGGATCTTACGAAATGATGTTTAAGTTTTGGTACTATATTAAATGTTTTTAAAAGTCTATGTCTCCAGTGATACATGGTGGGCTGGGTGTTAGGCTTCTGGTTTGCATCCTCTGATGTAACTGAATTACTTTTTATTCCTTTTTAGCAAGAGGTTTGATTCTAAGCAAACAGTTGTGGTTTTTACCAAGGTCATGTGGCCAGTAACTTTTTAAAAGCACTAGTGAAAGAATTCTAATTGGTTTGAATTTTAAATAAAACTAAAGAAATACGGCCTAATTTAACAGGTTAATTTGAAAGTCCACCTGCTAAGTGGAAGACCGGCAAGAAAAAAATGGGTTCCTAGGAAGAGGTAGTAGGTTGCATAGTTTTAGGGCAGGGATTTTGCCCACAAGGAGGTAACTATACGACCTGCTGCCTTTCTTAGGGCCTTATTATTCCACGGTAACCTATTTCCTTGCTACCTTGCTTTGATGAAGCAGAGTTCTTTCTGCAGAACACTGAATTCCTGAAAACATTGTAGGAATACCAAAGGAAGTGGTGCTTGCATTAATGGTTTACAAGCAGCAGCATGGTACCAACATCAATGACTAAAAGTCAGGTAATGAGAGCTTAAGACTTCAGAAGTTTATCTAGTTGCTTATGTAATCTCACTTTGGGGTTGCTGGCAGGTTTTGGAAAGCATAGTTTTTCGGTTTTGGAAAGCATAGTTTTTCGGTTTTGGTCAAGTTCCCTTTCCTGATCCAGAGACTCCTCTGTTAAACCTGAAAGAACGCATTTTACAAAACTATTGAAATCTTTTGCTTTTGCCTACACTGTGTTTGTAAATATTTATCTTAAATTTCTGGGTTTATTTGTCTTCTGGACTTAAAATTTGGAGCAGTTCTTAGGGGTGGCATTATTGCATGTTGTGAAAACCCATCATTGCATTGAGCACCCATTATGGTATGTAATCCTGTGATTGAATCTGTTTGATGTGTACAAGGACTGGAAAGTCAACAGAAATGAACATGGTTATAAGATAGTAGTGTTATAATTTGTTAAACATCTTGCTAATAAAATACTACTTTTACTTAAAATTGTGCTTCTAAAATCATTTCTTTCATCATGCTTGCAGAGTTGGATGCATTTTTTTTTTTGCAAGTATTTGGACTTAATTATAAGGTCTGTTAAAGTACTTCACTTTTTATTTGCAGTAAGCTGCTGATTGTACCATTCTCAGATGTATATTAAGCTAACCTGAGTGGTCTCCTACTCTTCCATTTTTATAAATGCCTTTGTGTCTTTGTACATACAGTTACATCTGCTCAGGACATCCTACTTTCTTGAAATCTCAGTCTTTGAGACACTGCTCAGTGTGTCTGAGCACACTCTCAGACACCGCTTTGCTCATTAGCCCTTCTCAGTTCCCCGGTCTTGTTCAAACATTCACCGCACTAGGAGTGGTGCTGAGCCTGGGGTGTGTGTACAGTTAGCATCACAGGAGTAGCTTTAACTTCTTTCAAATGATTTTGAACAGTTAATACATTTAAAAGTCTACAAGGTCAGTGAAGTTTCCCATCCTGTTCTCTTAGAAAATGTTTACAGTGGAAGGAAGGTCAGGAGGTGGGTTCTAGGCATGTTCCACACATCTGACCAATTGGGGTTTTAAATTTTCTCTAAATTTTAGTTGTGTGTGGCATTGTTTGCATTATGCAGCCCTCTAAAATCAGATTTTAAAATTTTCACTTGCTGAGTAGCAGAACTGCACCAATTTCATATATACTGAGTGCAAATGATAGTGGCTGTAACAGGGGGGTGATTTTTTAATATTCCAGATTTTCTCTAGTTTTGCTTATAAAAGTCTTCTAAGATCTTTAGCCATTTTATTAAAGTATTTGTGCCACATCAGCCAGCCCTCATTTTCCCCTCCATTCCACTGAACTAATTTTCAGATTGTTCTATTTAGTGTTTCCTATTTTGCCTCCCCTGGTTGGGATCTTGGTGGGAGGGGAGCTTAGGAGCTCTGGGGATTGGACATAAGGAGTTAGATACGTTTGCATTTCAAAGAAATGCCAAGGTTAGGGGGAGGGTATAGCTCAAGTGGTAGAGCACATGCTCACCATGCATGAGGTCCTGGGTTCAGTCCCCAGTACCTCCTCTAAGGATAAATCAATGAGTAACCCTAAATACCTCCCCTCACTAAAAAAAAAAAAAAAAAAAAAGAAAGGCCAACGTTACCCAGTGCTAGTATGGAAGCTTCATGGCTGCTGCCCCAGACTTTCTAGCTTTCCTGCCGAATCTAGCACATGGTTTCCATTCTTAAGATCACCTCTGTCACAACATGACTATTAACTGGCCATCACTCCTTTTCCAGGCAGAAAGATTTCGGCTGTCCAACCTGAAGTTTTCCCAGCAGGGCCACATGGTGACTAGTGAGTCATCTGTTGGTGCCACAGCACACTACTGTGGCTGCAAGGAAGGCTGGGAAGTGCCTTAGCAGGCCAGTTTCCAGGCTGAACAGAATTGTTTCCACTAGTAAGGAGATGAAAGAAGGAAGTGCAGCCGTAACTCTGCAGCAGAGGGCATTAGGGGCAAACTTGGCATAAAGATCTGTGGGCTCTTCCACCCTTGCCATACTTGGGTGGCCTTTGGCAGGGCCCCTCCAAGCCCTGAACTTGAGAAATTTCAGTTCAGATGGAGAGGTTAAGACAGAAGGGCTGTGCGGGACTTACCAATTCAGCTGAGCTGTTGAGGGGGCCTGCATGGACCCTTCCTTCAGTGTGTATCACCTCCAGCATAGGGCCTGGTATGGAACTGGAACCAGTGAAGTTCCCCCCCACCCCCCACCCCGATCTTAAATTTACAGCAGCTTTAGGCTCACAGCAAAACTGAGCAGGATGTACAGAGGATTCACATATGCTTTACCACCTCCCACCCCAACCCAAGCCCAAACTTCCTCACTGTTGACCACTATTCTGACCACAGTGGTGCATTTTACTAAAACATTTTTTAAAAAAGCCTTTAAAGTTCTTCCACCATTAGAATTCGGCTAAGAGGCTTAGCTTATTGCCCCATGGAAGGAAGGGCACACAATGACCAAGGGACAAATACTTGGCTTTGAGTGCCAAAATTGGCTCTGAAAATTAATACCAGAAGCAGGTACTTAAAGTGATTTGTTTTGAATTTTGCATAAACTTGGAGGACAGAGGACAATGAGTTGCATTATGGCAACAGAGTAGAAGAAAATGTGTAATGAACATTCCACCCCAGAAGAGTTTTACCAGCAAGTAAGGACGGAGTGAGACTGCAGTCAGACTTCAGTGAGTGCTGGAGAAGAAATTCCTGTCTTCAGTGCTCTGGGATGGGCATGGCGGAACTGCATACATTGACTGGGGAGAGTTTAGCATCAGGGGGTGGCGGATTTGCCTTCTTCCCCCAGAACAAATACTGGGAGACCTGTAGGGAAGCCTGAGTGCAGCATGGCACCTCGGCAGTGGGGGCTGGAGGACTGTCTTTCCATGGAGGTGCTGTAGAAGGCCTATTATCCAAATGATTCCGTCAGGAGAACCTCAAGTTTCATTGTCTCAGGACGGGATCTGACCAGTGAGATGTAAGGAGTGGTGGAAGGGGAGAGGATTTCGTAAGAGGAATTTTGTGGAAGAGAAAGTGCCTTGTGCTGCACCCTGCTTACCTTTGAATGTGGTTGTGTGATGACCAGAGCTACTGCAGCCACTTTGAGGCCACAGGGAGGGAGGGAGATCAGTGCCAACCTAGAGTTCTGACATCATTGAGCTGTTGAGCTGATGCCAGCATCTGCCCACCTCCATCCTTCTAGTTATGTGAGAAAAATAAACTGCCCCACACTGAGTGTGTATGCTTGCTGTTACAGAGGAAAGCTCCCTTTTAGGATCCCTCATACTCAGGGAAGTCTAAGGAAAGCCCCTGAGTGTGCTTAAGTATGAGAGAGGAGTGAAGGTGTGAAGAAACCATCAACTGGGAAGGAGCCTTGTGGCTAGGATAAAGGTGATAGAGACTAGATCTCTGGCACCTGGACGCCATGGTGGGACCCTGAACGGGACCACAGTATTGCTGTGGGGAAAGGCTGGTGCCAAAAACCACAGTTCAGAAACCTAGGTCTTAGAACTGGTGGTCAGCAAGGACCAAGTTCAGACAACATGTGGACCACATCCCTTCCTGATGCTGAGATCCCCTTGAAATCTTAGATCACCCTTAAGGAGGAAAATGGGACAAGGGAGGACCAAGTTTGATAGACTATTAAAATAAACTGCTTTAATTTTTGAATGATTTTTTATGGTTTTCTGTTTGTTTTTGGCCTGGGGGAGGTAGTTAGGCTTTCTCGTTCATTTTTTGATGGAGGTACTGGGGATTGACCCCAGGACCTCATGCATGCTACACATGCACTCTACCACTGAGCTATACCCTGCCCCCAAACTGCTTTACATCAAAACAATTTCAGTTTTCTGTCATTAGCAGAAATGGAGCATTTTAAGTCTTCCAAAAATGATTAAGTTACATTTTTGTGCTTTTGAATGGTAACTGCAAATTTTGAATTCTACAGTTACCCTAATGCAGAACTTACTATTCATAAGGAGAGAGCCTCTTTGATTTCATGTCTTTGCAATGAAATACTGATGTAGAAACAGATTTTTAAAAGCAAACTGTATAGCTTATCTATTTCTCACAGGTAATGTAGAACAAGTTTCTAACACCCCATTTTATACCCAGAGATATATTATCCAGAGTACTTTGTGTGAGCACATTTCACATGACAGGCTCTCAGTAAATGCAGTGTGTTGAGTGTGTGTGTGTAGTCCTTGCTTTGCATGGTCCCTTGTTAACAAAAATCCACACTCGTGAGAATTGTGTTTTTCCTTTGCTTTTTCTGATAGAGAACCATGCAAAGTAAGGAACAAGTTTCTAGTATGAATGCATTTGCATTAATATGGTACCATGCAAAGCAAGAACTGCCTGTGTATGTACTCACCCTTTGCTGCTTAAAATATGCCCAGGTGTCTTCCAAGACTTGCTTCCCATTTAGTCTAGGACCCACTGGTCATAAATTCTTACGGGAGCTAATTCCTCTAAACTTCGGGGTTGTATCAGCATCCTAATAGGAATGAGGTGATATCTCAATTTTATTGAGGTGTAATTGACATGTAACATTAAAAGCTTTAGGTGTACAATATGGTAATTTGGTGTATGTATGTATGTGTGTATATATGTGTATGTATATATGTGTATATATATATATATCTCAAAATGTTTACCACAATAAAGTTAGCATCCTTCACCTCACATAAGTACCATTATGCTGTTATTGTGAAAACATTAAAATCTACGACGCCACTTTGAAGCATACAGTCCAGTATTACCAGCTGTAGTCACCTTGCTGTACATTAGATTCCTGGAACTTACACTTCTTATTACTGAAAGTTTGTACCTTTGGCTAACATGTCCTTATTTCTCCCCTGCAACCTTTGGTAACATCATTCTATTCTCTGCTTCTATAAGTTAACCTTTTTTAGATTCTACATATAAGTGAGATCACGCAGTGTCTTTGACTTACCTCACTGAGCATAATGCCCTCAAGGTCTATCCGTGTTGTGGCAAATGTCAGCATTTCCTTCACTTTTAATGACTGAGTTATATTCATGTGTGTGGCGATGTTTATTTTTATTCACTCAGCTGTCAGTAGACACTTAGGTTGCTTCCATATCTTGACTGTTGTGAATAATGCTGCATTGAACATGAATACAAATATCTCTTTGAGATACTGACTTTATCTCTCTTGGATGTATACCCAGAAATGGGAGTGCTGGATTATATGGTAGTTCTTTTTAAAAATTTTGAGTAACATCTGTACTGTTTCCATGGTGGCTCTGCCAATTTACATTTCCACCCACAGTGCACAAGGGTTCCCTTTTCTCCACATTTTCATCAGCATCTGTTATCCCTTGTTTTGTTTTTTTGATACTAGCCAGGTGTGACGTGATTTCTTATTGTGGTTTTAATTTGCATTTCCCAGATGATTAATGATGTTGAGCACCTTTCTGTGTACTTGTTGGCCATTTGTATGTCTTCTTTGGAAAAATGTCTATAGAAGTCTTCTGTCCGTTGTTTAAATCCAATTATTTGCTTTTAGCTACTGAGTTGAAGGAATTCTGTATATATTTTTAATGTTAACCCCTTATCAGATAGATGGTTTGCAAATATTTTCTCCCATCCTGTAGGTTGCTTTTTCATTTTGTTGACTGTTTCTTTTGCAGAAGCTTTTTGGTTTGATGTATGTAGTCCAACTTGTTGATTTTTGCTTTTCTTGTTTGTGCTTTTGGTGTCATATCCAAAAAATCCTTGCCAAGACTGATGTCAGATATTTTTTTTCTCCTGTTTTCTTCTAGTTGTCTTATAGTTTCAAGACTACTGTCCTTCCATTTCAACTTGAAGGACTTCTTTGAACATTTCATGCGGGGTAGATCCAGTGGTAATGAATTCCCTCAGCTTTTTGCCTGGGAATTCATTAATCCTCTCTTATTTTTGAAGGACAGTTTTTGTTGAATATAAAATTCTCAGTTAACAGTTTTGTTTTTTTTTCCCCTTCAGCACTTTAAATATATCATCCCACAGCCTTCTGGCCTTCAAGGTTTCTGTCAAGAAACCCACTAGTCTTATTTGGGATCCCTTGCATGTGATGAGTAGCTTTTCTCTTACTGCTGTCAAGATTCTTCTTGTGTTTGTTTTTTTCACTTTTTGTCGTGGTGAGTCTCTTTAGATTTATCCTACTAGGTATTTTTCTAAACTTCTTGAATTTGTAGACTTGGTCTTTCCTCAAATTTCAGAAGCATTCAGCCATTATTTCTTTAAATACTCTCTCTGTCCCACTCTCTCTCTTATCTTCTGGGACTCCTATAATGTATATATGGGTCCTTTTGACGGTGTCCTATAAATCCCTTAGGTTCTATTCACTTTTCTTCATTCTTTTTTTTGTTCTTGATCCTCAGACACAACAATTCCAAATGACTCATCGTCAAGTTTACTGATTCTTTCTTCTCCTTACTTGAGTCTGCTGTTGAACCTCTCCAGAGAATTTTTCAATTCAGTTATTGTATTGTCAGCTCCAGAATTTATTTCTGGCTCCTCTGTACACTTTCTCTCTTTGTTGATACTCTCATTTTGTTCGTATATCATTTTCCTGATTTCCTTTAGTTCTTTGTCCAGGTTTCCCTCAATTCTTTGCACGTCTGAGTAAGTTTTAGAGATGTTGTCTGGTAAGTATGGTGCCTGTGTTTATTCAAGGCTGGTTTCTGGAGATGCATCTTGTTCCTTTGAATAGGCCCTTTTTCTTGTCTCTCTGTGTGCCTTGTGATCTTCTGTTGAAAACTGGGCATGTGAGAAAGAGCCACCTCTCCTTGCCTTTGCAGGCAGGCATGCAGTACTGTTAGTCATTGGCAGGGCGTGTCCTCAGCCTTGGGATCCACCTGGGATGAAACTGACATCTTCTCCGGTTTTGTCTGAGCTTGCGTCTTGCTTGGACCACACGTGTGCATTTATTTCCCCTCCAATTTCCCCAGAACACATGGCTGCTGTTAAATGTGTTAACTTCTCAAAGAGTCTTAGCGCAGCTTCTCAGGGCCTTACACGTTTTGTTGTGTTCCTTTGCTTAGAATTCATGACCCAGGCAGGCATCCGTGGGTCTGTGGTCCCCCTGCAGTTTCACGTGCTGCCGTGCTTCCCACTTCCTTCAGTGACTTCTGCCAGTCCGAGGTCTGGGCTGTGCTGTTGTTTGTTCCCTGTGTGGGCTGAGTCAGGCAAGACAGGCGTCCCACAGACGGGTCCTTCTGGCTCAAGTGAGAGAACAGGGAGTCGAATCGCCTTCTCTCAACCATGCCACGCCCGGAAGGAGGTGGGGTGAGGGTGGGTGAAAAGGTCACAGATTTCCTACCATTTGAATGTGGCTTTTTCTTGACTGGATATTTGCTTGGTCGCTATAGATCTTTTACTGCTTTTGGGAGCCCCTATCATGTTACTTTAGTCAGTGTCTAATGGTATTTTTAGTGCTTCCTTGGGGGAATGAGGGCCTGGAGCTTCCTACATCTTGCTAATTCTTTTTGTTTTAGTGATTCAATAGGTGTATAGTTCTATTTTCCCATGGTTTTAATTTGAATCTCTATACTGGTTAATGATGCTTGAACACCTTTTCATGTGCTTATGTGCCATCATTATTTCCTATTCGATACCTTTTGCCCACTTTCCTGATTTTCTAATGTTGAGTTTTCAGAATTTTGAAATATATACTGTAGACAGGAATCCCTTGTTGAGTATAGGTTTTGCAAATTCTCTCAGTCTATAGCTTGTCTTGTCTTCCTTGAAAAGAGTCTTTCACAAAAGCAAACATTTTTATTTTAATAAACTCCAATTTGTCATTTTTCTTTTATTTATTATTTTTAGTGACTTTGCTGATAACTCTTTGCCTAGCTGTATCTCCCAAAGCTTTTTTTCCCCATATTTTTGTAATGTTTTATAGTTTTGCATTTTATATGTAAATCCACAGTCCATTTTGAATTGATTTTTGTAAAAGGTGTGAGGTTCAGGTTGAGATTAATTTGTTTAAATTGCTCTAGTACCATTTGTGGAAAAGACCATCCTTTCTGCATTGAATTGCTTTTGTACTTTTGTCAGAGTTCAACTGGGGTTATGTGTATGAGTACTTTTGGATTTACTATTGTGTCTCATGGTCTATGTATGTATCTCTCTGCCAGTACCACACTGTCTTAATTACTGTAACTATATAGTAAGTCTTAACATTGAGTAGAGTGATTCTGTATTCTTTATTGTTATTGTTTCAAAATTATTTTAGCTCTTCTTGTTCCTCTGTCTTTCTGCATATATTTTATAGTAAGTGTATCTATACCTATGCAACACGTAGCTGGGATTTTGATAGGAGTTGTATAGATTTATTTAGATAGAATTGGTATCTTTTTATGTAGGGTAACCACTACGTCTTTGCTAAATCCATTGTCTGAGATTACGCAGAGAAAGCTTCTGCTGACTGCTTTACTTCCTAAGTATGAGTCACACTGTTTCTTTACATATCTTGTAATTATTTTGTTGTTGTTTAAAAGTTGGGATTCTGGACCACAAGTACAGGAACTCTGGAGTTTGATTTCTACCCCTGAGGCTTGTTGTTGTTGTTGCTGTTTGTTTAGTAAACTTGACGGGGCTAATTTTGCGGCATTTGTCTTGCCTTCAGTGCAAGGCTGCAGATGTCTGTGCTCACAGTTTTTAAAAACCCTGGCTTTCCAGAAGTGCCTTTTGCTTCAGCATGTCTTAGTAGTCGGCCAAACACTGGTAACTGGTTCTGTTCAAACACCTTGAGCCACTGAGATCCCCATTCTTTGCTGATAGATCTACATGTAGTTTGGAGAATATATTCAAAGTTCAGCAAGTTTACAAGTCTCCTTTAGCTTTTATTTCTGTTGGGCTCTTTCGCGTGAAGACAGTTTTATGGACATCCAGAAAGGTATGGATAGCTTGAGTTCTCTCTGGTCTCCCCTACACATGCATGCGGTCTTCTGGCAAGCCTGGGATGTGTGGAGAGCTTGTAAGGTTTTCTGTGTCTGTCATCTTCAGCATCTCCTTGTTACATTTCTGGCTAATGTGCTGGCCTCCTGTTTCCCCAGTCAGGACTGCAGACCCATGGCAGCTGAGTCAGAGGTGTTCTCCACTCGCTTCCTAGGTCGCTACTCTTCCTGATAACGTTGTTGAGTGAAGAGTTGTTTTTTGTGTGCTTTTGTTGGTGGTGTTGGTGTTGGGTTTTGTTTTTGTTTTTATTCTGCTCCAAATAAAGTAGATTTCCTCTGGCAGCAATGAATCTTTGGTTTTCAGGACTTGTTCCAGTTTGGTAGAACTGACCCAGCTGGTGTGGGTGAACGGGAGCAATCTAGGTAATAATGCAGGTCGTAATGCCACAGACTTCCACTGTTCAGTAGTTTTTCATGGATGAACATTTCTCAGTTTGTTTGCAATTTGATAATTTCCAGAGTCCCAAAACGGTTGTTTTTTTGACAATTTTGTCTAGTTTTACTGTTTTTCAATGAGATGCTTTGCTGAGCTTCTTTCTCACTCTCCTCCATGTTGGAAGTCCCATCTTCCTAAGAATCTTAGGTCTTAGCCATATGAAGGATGTTCATTTGGGTGAACAATGTTTTAATTCAAATTATCATCCCAGCAGTCAGTTCTGGAAATTTGCTCAGAGGTGGTGCTGCGTTGGCTATAGGTAGCTTTTCTGCTCGACTGAGCAGTTCTGTGTTGCAGATGCCAGTGTCCTTGTCTTAGCTGGACCTGCTGGAATAAGCCAGCCCTTTCTTTCATAACGTAGTAAATAAATCCTCCTCGCTCCTCCCCCCAAAACCGTTGCGTTTGTAAAGTGACTCTAGTATCACTTGTCTGGCATGTTATTACTCACAAAGTCATTCCACAATCTTTCCCTCATTTTCCTCATTTTACACGTAACACCTAGCACTAGAAAGCATATTATTAACATTGTACCTCTGTTTAGATTGCAGAGAAATCATTAAGAGCTTAGACTTTGGAACAGTTTAGAATTTAGTTTGAATTCAGAATGAGCAATGAAGACCTTTGTGATTTCAGGCAAGCTACTTTGGCTTCCTAAGCTCCAATGTCATGATGACAGTACATCCCTGAAAGCATGGTCGTATAGATGATGGGAAATAATGCAAGTAACATCCTTAGCATTTTGTTCAGTACATGATAGGTGTCATTACAGACGAGGAATCACCGCAGAGGGGTGGAGATGACCTGCTTGGGCCATGTAACTAACTAGAGGCAGAGATAGGACTCCAGTGCTTTTCACACAATTATTTTGGGTTGGGCAGGTAATGTATTTTAGGGAAGAGGTAAAGTGAGGCATGAAAAAGCTACTTGCTCTTTTTATCCCATAATCCTGGGGAGTGCTATATAACCCCCTCGAGGACTGGAACTCTAATTTTTTTACATCTGTGTGCACATTTGCAAAGTGGTACCCAAGGAAGAAGTAATGATATGGAAGAGGTCCTGCCAATAAAACCTTGCCACAGATTTGGTGGATTCCCCAGAAAGCAAGACTCTGAGATAAAGAAAGTTTGCAGGACATTTATTATGGTAGACTCTCGAGGTCAACGTTTTTGGGAGAGGGGAAGAAAAAGGATAGGGCAGAGGGAGAGATTGAATTGTGATGCTCAACACTGACAACAGCCAGCCCTGTAAGGATCTAAGGATCTCACATGGCCCTTCAGAGTTGTCTTGAGGTGAGGTGAGCGTTCAGCTCCCACACTGATCAATTACTGGACGGTTGCCACTCTGTGAAGGCAGTGTACCTTGTGTGATCTGGCTCTGTGCAGCTGAGGCAATCCCAACAGGGTTTGAAAGCTGAATGCTGCCTCCCAGCAGCACCGCCAGCAGCTGCGATAATGATTCTTCATTCCTGAAGATGGATCTAGGTGGTGTGTCACAGCATCCACCTGAGACCTGAAGTCATGAAAGGCAGGGGAAGGTTATGTGTGGATACAGACCACATGCACATAATGGTCATCCAGTGGCTCTAAATGTGGCCAACAGGGTGTCAAAAGTGGAGTAGAGTGTCACCTCTGACCTTGATCCCAGGAGAACCATAAATGAAGAGCTGGCTCACTGCCTGATCACTTGGCAGTTCTCAAACTGTGGTCCTGGGACCTCCTGGGGGCCCTTAGATCCTTTCAGCAGGTACAAAATAGCAAAATTATTTTATAATAGTATTTCAGATGATATTTTCCTTTTTTAATGTGTTAATCTTTGCAAAAGATGGTGCAAAAAGTGAAACTATTTGCCCATTTATCATGAATCAAGGCAGTGGCACCAAGCTGTACTAGTGTTCATTCTTTTCTGCACTGCCACACAATGAAAGGTTTTTTTAAAAAGTCAGTTTCACTTAAGATTGTCCTTGATGAAGTAAAATTTATTAATTTGATGCAAATCTTAACCCTTTAGTACATGACTGTAATATTCTCTGTGACAAAACAGGAAGTATACAAAAGCATTTGAGCAGTTGTTTGAATTTGTGAGCTGAAGTAGCTGCTTTTTTTTCAGGGGAAACCATTTTTCCTTGAAAGAACTACTGACAGATAAAATATGAATATTCACATCTAAGTATTTGGTAGACATTTCCTCAAAAATGAATAAGAGCCAGCCACTTATGACAGTATTTATTGTCAGTGATAAAATTTAAGCTTTCCAGTGAAGGCTATAATTTATAATTGTAAATACCATTGAGAGTTTGTCAGTTTCCCAACATTTAAAAATGCTTCTGATGAGATCAGAGGTGATATTGTTGATATTATGTGTAGAATATGTTAATATTTGAAAGACCTGCACATCTCAGTGAACCAGTTTTTTCCAAGTGACCAATGCATGATGTAACATGCATCATCTGGGTAAAAAGTTCTGTTCAATGTGCAGAAAAATAGGCTAAGGGATTATAATGTAATGATATGAGAATTTATTGATAGATATTTAGATTCCACATTTTGACTAACCTTTAAGAAACGACAGTTGTTGACTTTTGGTATAGTATCAGAGCAGAATATCCCTAACTATCTAAAAGGACTCTTAAAACAAATGACCCCTATTCCAACTATGTATTTACGTGAAGCTGGATTTTCTTCATATACTTCAATGAAAAAAGACTGAATGAAAATGCAGATATGAGAATCTGCTTGTCTGCTATTAAGTCAGACATTAAAGAGATTTGCAAAAAAATGTAAAACAATGCCAATCTTTCCCCCCTTTTTTTTGTTTTGAAAATAGTTATTTTTATAGAATGTTATTTATCTTAACATACGATTACTATTATTTTAAAATAAAATAAGTACTTAATTTTCCCTCAGTTTTAATTTTTAACATGGTAAGTGTTGATACAGTTAACCCACTTAACAGAATTTTGTTGGTGTCTTCAATATTTTTAAGTATTCTGAAATCAAAACATTCAGGAACCACTGCTGGAGATACAATTATGTTGATAACTTATCATTGTCTACCTTTAAAATACATTAAACTACTTTGTGGGCAGTGTAAGAACTTTGCAGCAATGTCCTTCCAATAGCTGTGCTCCTGTTGAAATTATCTTTCTTTTCTAAATGCTAAAACCCCCACATCATAGTCATTTTTACTTTAAACGGTTGAGGCACCCATTGAAGTATGCTGCTTAGAGCTTCCTTTAAAAAAAACCTCACTGTTCAGCTATGAGAAGTGCAATTACCTGAGAGCCTCCAGTAACAATGCCTTCAGGATTAGAACTGAAGCCGTGAGTGAGTTCTCAGGCGGTCCCCAGCCAGTGAATAAGAATGGCAGGCTTGCTAAAGAGTCACCATTTCAACAAGTGCAATGCTCTTCTGATGGGCTTTCTAGGCTGTGGAGCTCCCTGTTAGATTTGCTGATATTTCACAGATCTCCCTGCCAAACCATGCTCTCCCACTCCTTTCTCAGGTGTTCGATTTACATTGTACTCTGAATGCTTACCCTGCCAAATTCTGACCCTCCTTTTTATCTTTCACAGAAAATGCCCTCAATAAACCCCTTGTACTCCTAACTCTGTCTTATCCTTTGCTTCCTGGAAGATCCAACTGACATAAAAGTCTTTCAAAAAGATTTTACTCCATCCAGTGTTTTTAAAATTTCTTCCTGTAGAATTGAGGTTCTTCCTGTTACCATTTCTCTTCTTTATTTTGACTTCATTTTTGAAGACTATTTTCACTGGATACAGAATTGTAAGGTGACAATTATTGTCTTTCATCACTTTAAAGATACAGTTCCATTGTCTCGTGGATGCCATTGCTTCTGATTACATGTCAGGTGTTTTTCATTCCTACATGCGTTACTTTTTTTCTGACTGCTTTAAGGATTTTATTATTTTTGGTTTTCAGCAGTTTGACTAGAATGTACTACCTGTGGATTTTTAAAAATTTATCCTGATTGGTGTACAGAGAGCATCTTGGAATTGTGGTTAGATGTATTTTACTAATTTTGGCCATCATATTTTCAGATATATCATTGCTCTCATTATTGCTGCTGCTTATACTCCAGTAACACATGTTAAACTATTTGATATTGTCTCACATACTTCAGAGTCTCTGTTCCATTTTTTAAAAAGCAGCTTTATTGAAGAATAATTGACATACAATAAAAAATGCATTTAAAATTTACATTTAAAATTTGATAAAGTGTATGTTAAAATTTGATGTAAAATTTAAAATTGAGGAATGGCTAAGGTGGCAGAGTAGGAAGACCCTGAGCTCACCGCCTTTCACAGGCACACCAAAATTAGAACTATTTATAGAGTGACTATCAATAATATGACCTGAAGACTGGCAGAAAAAGTCTTCTACCACTAAAGATATAAAAAAGAAACCAGAGTGAGATGGGTAGGAGGGGCTCCCCAGGCTAGGGGTCGTGCACTGGGAAGATGAGCTCTCAGAATGTTTGGCTTTAAAGGCCAGCAGGGCTTAACTTTGAGGGACCAGAGAGCTGAGGAAAATAGAGACTCCCCTCCTAAGGGGCACACACAAAATCTCACATGCTCTGTGGTCCAGGGCAGAAGCCGTAAGGAGCTTAGGTCAGACCCATCTGCTGATTTTGCAGAGCCTCCTTGAGAGGCAGGAGGCAACTGGGCTTCACCTAGGTGACACAGATGCTGGTAGCAGCCATTTGGGGAGCTCATCCTACCAAGAGTACACTGTTGCTGGCAAGCTCCATTTTGGAATCCTCCCTCTAACTTACGAGTGCCAGGACCTGACCCCACCTACCAGCCAGTGGGCTCCAATCTGGGGACACTCCAAGTCAAGCAGCTAATTGGGTTGGAACACAGACCCACTCACCAGCAGGCCAGCTACTTTAGAACCCCCAGAACCTCCCCCTGGCTGCTGCAGGACCCAGCCCCACCCACAGTGGGTCAGCACTAGCCCTGGACCCCTGAGGTTCACAGCTGGTCATCAGATCTGGCCTGGCCACCAGGAGTTGACACCAGCTCAAGGCCCCACAGGCCCCACAGCCTGAGACTCCAGGACCTAGCTCTCCTATCAGAAGGCCAGCACTAGTGCCAGGATGTGGCGTCCCCCATCAGTGGGTGGAAACCAGCCCTGGGACCACTGTGGCTCTGCATCCAACCATGATGTGATTCAGCCCACCTGCAGCAGGCTGGCATCACCCCTGGACACCTTGGGACACTCAGCCAGCTGCCCGAGATCTGGCATTACTCATCAGCAAGCCAACACCAACTCCAGGACTCCCCATATCCTGTAGCCAGCTATATCAGTAACTGGCCTCACCCACCAGCAGGCTGACACTAGCCCCCAAACCCCTGGGCCACAGCTCCACCTACCAGAAGTCCAACACTAGCCCCAGGGCCTCAGCCCTGTGGCCAGCCACTTCATGATCTGCCCCACCCACCAGTGGCCAGCAGCCTCTGCACAAGCCAGGGCCTGGTAACCAATGAGATGGGGGAGCCAGCCACACCTGCCAGCACATCCACAATAGTCTGCCCACCACAAGAGGAGGATCCATAGAGCCCACACGGAGGGCATCCCTAGAGCATAAAACTCTGGTGACCAGAGAGGAGAGTGGTCTGCTGGGTCCCACAGGGTATCTCCTACATAAGGTGGACCCACTTTTCATCTGAGAGGTAACCCAGCCACTCTTGGGAGAATATCCTCCTATACTTCCATAGATTTGCCCCTACAAGCATTTTCTTGCAAGCATTTTCTCCCCAGGACTCATAAGATTTGCCCTTTATATCACGAGAATAAGCTCTCTGCTCTGGCAAGAGTAGTCCCATTCTTTGCACTCGCATCTGTTCTTAAATCGCTGGAATAAATTCATCCATCACCAGATTCTTTTCTGGTCCACTCCTGAGACTAACTTCTTTTCTCTGCAACTATGGATTCCTTTCTCAGGTGTTCCTAAATGTGCCAGTCTCGGAAGAATATTTCCTTATTCTCTTACAAGTGGGTCCACAAATCATTCTCTTTTTCTCATGAGACTTTGCCCACTGCTCTGGGGAGCATAGTCCCACCCCTCGCAGGACGAATCTAGTCTTCACTCCCGTGAAGAACTCCGTCTGTCACCAGATTCTCTCCTTCTTCATTCACGAGATTCATTCATTTTTGTCTCCCAAGATGGACTTCTTTTCTATCCTGTTTGGTGACCCATTTACTCTCCCAAGAATATGCCCTTATTCTCTAACAAGGGGTTTTCCAACTCTGGCAAGATTTGCCATTTTTCTCGAAAGACTTAGCCAACTGCTCTAGTGACCCTAGTCTTACCTCTCTCAAGAGGAATCTATTCTGTCTCACGTGGACTCCATCCTTCTGTAGACTCTCCTGTACACATTCTACAGTCCAATTTTTTTTTCTTTTTCAAGATAGACCCATTTTTGTCACAAGTCTTCATTTCTCCACCCTCTCGGGGATATCCCCGCAGTCCTTCCAGAGGGTCCTGCAATTCTCCCGAGATTTGCTTTTGAACTCCTGTGGTTTATCCAACTGCTCTGGCGAGCATAGTCTCATTTCTTTCAAAAGAAATCTATTCCTTTTCCAGCGAAGAGCTCCATCCTTCTGCAGATTCTCCCCTACCCGCATTCTCTTGCAGCAATCTCTTAAAGTCTCAGGAGATTTGCCCTTTTTATCAGGAGAATAAGCTTTCTGCTCTGGCGAGAGTAGTCCCATCCCTTGTAAGTCAAATCTATTCTCAGCCCCTGGGGATAACTCCATCCTTCGTGATTCTTTTTCTCTTCCAAGCGTGAGACTAACTGCGTTTCTCTGAAATTATGGATTTCCTTCTCAGGCAAATGTAAACCTGCCACTCTCTGGAGAATATTCCCTTACTGTCTTACAAGGGATTCCCCAGCTTTCTCAAGATTTGCCTCTTTTCTCCCGAGATTTAGCCAACTGCTCTGGCCAGCATAGTCCCATCTCTCCCTAGAGGAATCTGTTCTTTCTTGTGTGAAGGACTCCATCCTTCCCCAGATCCTTCCAGACAACATTCTCAAACCTAACATGTTTTTCTTCTTCCAGATGAACCCCTTTCTGCCACAAGTCTCCACTCCCGTGGGAATATCCCCATATTCCTTCCAAGGGGTCTCCCAGTCTCCCAAGATATGTCATTTTTCTCTTGTGAGACTTACCCAACTGCTCTGCCAAGCATGGTACCACCTCTCTCAGGAGAAATCTTCCTTTCGCTGTGAAAAACGCCATCATTTTGCAGATTCTCTCCTACCTGCATTCTCTTGCAAGAATCTCCCCAAGTCTCATGAGACTTGTTCTTTTTATTGTGAAAATAAGCTTTCTGGTGAGAGTAGGGCCATCACTTGCAGACTGAACCTATTCTTAACTCTTGTGAATGACTCCATCCGTCACTAGATTCTTTCCTGTTCCACTCCTGAGACTAACTTCTTTTCTCTGCAGTTATGGATTCCCTTCTCAGGCAAGCATAAACCTGCAACTCTCAGGAAACTATCACCTGTTTCTCTCATATGGGGTTCTGCAAATCTCTTGATTTGCCCCTTTTCTCTTGAGACTAAGCTTAATGCTTTGGGGAGCACAGTCCAAACTCTTGAAAGACAAACCTGTTTTTTACTCCCATGAGAAAAATCCATCCAACGCCAGATCCTTTCGTACATCATTTTTGAGACCAATTCCTTCTTGATTCCTGACTTCTTCCTCATTCAGTTTCCCATGTACTCTTGCGGGAATATTTCCTCATTATCTCACAAGGGGTTCCCCAGCTCTCTTGAAATTTGCCCTCTTTTCTTGTGAGGTTTAGACCGCTGCTCACGTAGAAATACCAAAGGCTAGATTTACAAGTGTACAAAGTAGTGCTCGCTTCGGCAGCACACGTACAGGTGTACAGAGCAGATCTCTGCTTGTATCAAAGTTTGAATAAAACGTTGTTTCGCTGGAACAATTATGCAAGCCCCTGGGTGTTAGAATCTTTATCCACTTCTGATCCAAGATAAACTGTGCAAGACAAAACAAAAGTATTCAGAGCAGGGCAGGAGGTGTGGATATTATTTACCTTAAAAAAATGTAAGCCTACTTTCCATTTCCTCATGAATAGGTTTTGTTTGTTTGTTTGTTTGTTTGTTTGCAAGAAAGGGCAAATCATGACATACACACATATACAGAATGCAAACGTGTCAAAGATTTTATCTAAGTCATTCATTAATGAGGGAACCAGTGCAGGGGAAATAATTAAAGATAAAATCACCTGCCAACCTAGTCAATTCTGTTCACAAAGTAGAAAAGAACGAAACAGTTTCATTACTGAATAAGCATTAAACCGGACTGCAAGGTATAAATTAGGCAATGGCTAAAGAGAGTGTAAAGACAGGTAGAAATCTCAGTCGTTTATCTAATCAGGCAGGTGCAACTCATCACACATCTGTTCTTAAAATAAAGGTCAGCTCGACCTCAAGTGAGGACTTGACCATTTGCTACACATAATTTTATGTTATATGTAAACTATTAGTTGCAGCTTTCTGCTTATATATCTGTGGTTTTTAAATTCTTCTTCGAACCAGAATGAGTTGTACTATCTTACTGGTTCCCTCATTAGTTAGTCTGTTAAATGGGGTCTTTGCCATGTTCTTTTTATAATTATATAAAGTCTGGATCATGCCCTCTTTAAAATTATCTTTTGACAAACAAAAGCACATCTTTGTTTTTTCATGTTTATCATCCAAATATTTTTTCCTTTTTTCTTTTTTTATTTTTAGGTCATATTTGGTCATTTTGGATACAGTGAATATACAAAAAAAAAAAACCCCAAATACAATAGGTAAATGTTTTACTGAGAAGCTATTAAATTAATTAAGCAACTACCCATGACACAGATGTTTCCTTGTTTTTGTACAGGCCCAAGCTAAAAATTGTTTTATATATTTTTTAATTTGTAAAAATAAAAGAATGCATGACAGAGGCCATATGTGACCCACAAAACCTAAATTGCCTACTATCTGGCCCTTTATAGAAAACAGTTTCAGACCTCTAACTTAGATAAAGACAGAGGTTGTAAAGAGAAACTATGTCATAGGCATTTCCACTTGTAATTTAGGTGAAGTTAGTCGATGATTGTGATGAGCCTTTTAATATTAAACTTCAAATATTGGAAATAATCAAATGTCTATTTTATTTCTTTTTATTTCTGGAACATTCTATAGCACTATTTTAAAAATCATTCTGCACCATAGTATGGCAGGTCCTGTTACCTTCTATGTTAACATTAGAATATAGCTCTCGATTATATATTTGACTAAAGCACCGAGTACAAAAAAATTATTACTAGAAAGGCAAATCTAAAGTATTTCTGGCAAGTCAATATTTAAAAAATGGCTTTTAAATATTCCTAAATAACACACATACCACCATACACAAAGCACCTACAGAATAAGATGTTTGACGTAGCTTTTAGAAAAATAGAGGTAACTAAATATTTTCGTGACTTTTATCCAGCATATTCAAAATAAAATGCAGGCCATTATTTCATTTGTTTTTATTTCAACTCATTTTAATTACTTTCACTTACACTACATAATGCCAAAATGCATTATTACCTCTTAGATGAGATTTTTAGAAAGTCGAACTTCTCTTCAATTGGACGTGCACTAATTCCCATTGTAGGACTTTCGACACTTAATTTTTCCCCTATGTTTTAACTCCCAACTCCGGGTAATATCTTACATTAGAACAATTCTAACTTGTCCCCTCACCAGTGAATGGTGTCGCTGTCTCATACCGTGTCGAACTCAATTCCTCTGGTGTCTTAAATAAGGGGAAGGGCAGTTTTTCCTGTACTAAATACTGTGAAATATTTTTGCCATAATTGTTGATTTTTCTCCTGTATGTCTGTCTCTATATTCAGGCTCTCTTACTAGCCCCTTGGGCTCCTGGAAGTCCCTTGGTAGGGATTTCAGAGCTGCCTGAGGCTTATTTCTATGGCAACAGGGCGGTAGATCCCATCCCAGTACAGCAGAGGGCGCTGGGGAGTTTCAGTGACCGCCAGATGGACTCCTGCAGCATCACAGGCAGGAAAGGGCTTTATTTATTGATGCTTTATTTTGGTGTACCTATTTGCAATGTTTTGTTTTGTTTTGCTTTGCTTTGTTTTTTAATGCAGACAACTATAAAAAAAAGCATTCTGTTTTCTCTTTTGTGTTTCTGTTATCTTTCCACAGGTAATTAAGTAGACATATTTACGGAGATTTGGTTGTATAAACAACTTTTTTTCAAATGATAGTATTTCATTAGAAGATATATACCTTATGAATTTTAACTTAATATGGTGCAAAACTACTCAGTGCATAGACAATAATGTTGATGCAGTTTAATTTCAATGAGTATAAATTTATTTAAAATGTACAATATCATTAAGATATCCTAAAGGAAACTTGATCATTTAGAGATAATCAGCCAAAGATGCATGTGGTCAGTTACCAAGCCAGCTTTTGCAGCAGCCTTGTCAGTTGGATAATATTTTCTGTGGCAGGGGAACCGGCAGGTTGCTATTCTTTTGCACTATCAGCCACCCAATTCCACCTCTTCTGGCAAAGAAAATAAAAAAGTAATCTCTCCTTCTAGAAAAGCTGGTACCACAAACACCAAGGAAGGTATATGCATAATGACACAGACCCAATGAGATAGAAGTGCCCAGTTATCATGGTGTAGAGCAAGAATTTATTAGAGAAGAGAAGAAAAAGTTTTTAATTAAAAAAATTAAGTACTATAATTATGTTGCCAGTTGTGCTATATGTCTATAATGGTTTGGACTGAAAAGAATCACTTAGCCATATCTGGAAAAACAATTTTTCTACATATGTTTTGCCTTAGTGCATTCTATTGGTATTTACTTTCAATAAATAAATAAATGTTACAGATTAAAAACAAAAAAGCCATTATCTATTCGTGGTAGACCTTTCAAAACTGATCTTCTGTTCCACAGAGTCTGTTAGTTAATCCTATTGTAAACCCCATTAACTGTAAAATTATCATTTCCAGCTAAATAGTTTTAATAATTTACAAATCATCCTTAGTGATATATTAAAAGAACATAATTCTTCCTAAATGAAAAAATCACTTATATGAACTTGACTTAACAAAAATGAATTTCCCCCCATGAACATTCTGTTGATATGTGGGGAAAAATTAATTTATTCAAAAGTAAAGGATGTATAAAATGAGAGTTTTTTCAAATAACTCTCCATCATGGCTTTGGGATTAGACTTCTTGGCAGAGACCTGGGACTGTATTCACTAGTCGTCCGCCCACCAGCTCTAGACCCCCAAGCCGTGATATTGGTGAGGGATTTAGGAAGGCTTCAGGCCACCTGCTCACTGCGGAGCTTGCTACCTGGCAGGGAGCAGCTCCACTCAGCTGTCTCTGGTTAGAGGGAGGTTTCCCCATGGCCCCCACTGTGAGTGAGGAGAGCTGTCAGCTCAGCTGTGATGCAAGAGCGATTTTCTCCTCTTACAAGACATTATTTTGCTATCTTGTCAATTACTCACAAACCATGATGATCGGGTCATAGATTGTTATGAGGGTATATCCCAAAGCTGCCTTTTTTGTAGCTCCACCTTGTCTGCTTTGTGCGTGTAGCTCAAATAGTTAAGAAAAAAGAAAGATAAGGCTATTTTAATTCAAAAAATAGAATATATATTTCAAATACATACCCTAAAAATCCGACTTGGGAACAGATATGGTATATGAAGTTATTCTTTCTAATCAAAATTTTAGACTAAACAAAAAATAGCTGTAAGCATATTGGTTTGCAGAGCCACAAATAATGGCTGGTTTATGTTTGGGGATGCTAATTGTAAATGGAATTGATTTTTAAATTTTCTGATCAATTTTTTTATTATTAGCGTATAGAAATGCAACTGATTTTTGTGTGTTTATGTCCTGCAACTTTGCTAAATTTATTATTTCTAACCATTTTTTGTGGCATCTTTAGGGTTTTCTACATGTAAGATCATGTTATCTGCAAACAGAGAAAATTTTACTTCATCTTTTCCAATTTGAATGACTTTTATTTCTTTTTTTGCCTAAGTGCTCTGGTTAGAACTTCCAGTATTATGTTAAATAGGAAGTGGTAAAAGTGGGCATCCTTGTCTTATTCATGACCTTGGAGAAGTTTTCAGTCTTTCATGATAGAGTATAATGTTAGCTGGTTCTTCATATATGACCTAATTATGTTAAGGTAATTTCATTTTTTAATTTAAAAATGTTTTCCTTTTTGTTCGTTTCTCTTTGGGGTGGGGTGGGGGAATTAGGTTTCTTTCTTTATTTCCTAGAGGAAGTACTGGGGATTGAACCCAGGACCTCATGCATGCTAAGCATGCACTCTACCACATGAGCTATACCCTCCTCCCCCATGCAGTAGTTTCTTACTATTCTTAATTTGTTGAGTGTTTTTACCATGAAAGTGTGTTGAATTTTATCAAATACTGGTTTTCCTTCATTCTGTTAATGTGATGTGTTACATTGATTGATTTTGTATAACCACCATTGCAGTCCTGGGATAAATCCCACTTGGCCATGCTGTATAATCCTTGTAATATGTTGTTAATATTCCATTTGCCAGTATTTTGTGAGGATTTTTGTACCCATATTCATTAGAGATGTTGGTCCATAGTTTTCTTTTTTAATGTCCTTATTTCATATCAGGGTAATGCTCGCCTCATAGAATGAGTTATGAAATGTTCCCTCCTGTTCAATTTTTTGGAAGAGTTTGAGAAAGACAGGTGTTAATTCTGTAAATGTTTGGTAGAATTCACCGGTGAAGCCATCTTGTCCCAGGCTTTTCTATGTTGGGAGGCTTCTGAATACCATTTCAATGTCTTTACTTGTTTTAGATCTTCTTAGGTGTTTCTGAGTCAGTTTTGGTAAGAACTGACAAGGAATTTGTCCATTTCATCCAGGTTATCTAATTGGCTGACCTACAATTATTCATATATTTTCTTATAATCCTTCTTATTTCTGTGAGGTTGGTAATAATGCCCTTATCTTCATTTATGATTTTAATAATTTGAATCTTCTCTCTCTCTCTTTTTTTTTTTTTTTTGGCAGCGGGGGTGGGAGAGTTTAGCTACATGTTTGTCAATTTGTTGATCTTATCAAAGAACCAACTTTTGGTTTCATTGGTTTTCTTCATTGCTTTTCTGATTTCTAGTTT
Source organism: Vicugna pacos (assembly GCF_048564905.1). Lineage (NCBI taxonomy): Eukaryota > Metazoa > Chordata > Mammalia > Artiodactyla > Camelidae > Vicugna > Vicugna pacos. The sequence goes on from NC_132990.1 coordinate 3,366,559, forward strand.
CTCTCTGCTCTAATCTTTATTATTTATTTCCCTTTGGTAGCTTTGAGATTAGTTTCCTTTCCTTTTTTTTTTTTTTTTTGTCCCGTAAGGTATAAATTTAGTTGATTTAAGACCTTCCTTCTTTTTTTAACGTAGACATTGACAGCTATGAACTTCCTCTGAGCACTGCTTTCACTGAATTCCATAAGTTTTGGTATTTTGTTTTTATTTTCATTCTTCTCAAAGTATTTTCTAACCTCCATTGTAATTATTATTTATTGTAAGGCAGGTCTCCTAGCAACAAACTTCTTTATCATTGATTATCTTGGGAATGTTTTAATTTCTCTTTCCTTTTTGAATTGTCAGATGTAGATTCTTGGTTAATGTTATGTTTTTCCTTTAATACTTGAAGTATATCATTTAACTGCCTTCTGACCTTCATTGTTTCTGATGAGAAATTAGCTGTTAATTTTATAGAGGTAGGGGGAGGTTATAGCTCATGTGGTAGAGCACATGCTTAGCATACATGAGGTCCTGGGTTCAATCCCCAGTGCCTCATTCAAAATTAAGTAAATAAATAAACCTACTTACCCACCCCCCCAAAAAAAACCTAAATAAAATCACTCTTCAAAAAATAAAATAAAATAAAATAAGTCTTATAGAGTTACATGATGAGTTGCCACACTCTTAATGCTTTTCAGATTTTCTCTTTGTTTTTGGATTTCAATCATTTTATTTAAATTGTCTCAATGCGGATGTCTTTGTATTTATCCTTCATGGAGTTTGTTAAGTTTCTTGGATGTGTAGGTTCATGTCTTTAAGCAAATTTGGGAAAATTTTAGCCATTATTGTTCAGATATTCTATCTCTTTACCTGTCTCCTCTCCTTCTGAAGCTCATGTTAATTGAACAGTGAGTGGTACTCTAGCTGGTGTTCCACAGGATTCTTAGTGTCTGTTCATATTTCTTTGTTCTTTTTTCTTTCTTTTCCTTAGACTAGATAATTGCAGTTGAGATAACTTCAACTTTGCTGATTCTTCTGCGTGAGCAAATCTGCTATTGAAATCCTCTAGTAAATATTTTTATTTGAATTATTGTGCTTTTCAGTTCTATTTGGTTCTTTTTAATCATTTCTAACTCTTCATTGATCATCTCTATTTGTAGAGACATCATTATTCTGGTTTCCTTTAGTTTCTTGTCTTTTTATTTTAATTGAAGTACAGTCAATTATAATGTGTCCATTTCTGGTATACAGCACCATGTCCCAGTCACTTATATACATATGTATATTCATTTTCATATTTTTTATTGAAGGTTATTGCAAGATATTGAACATACTTCTCTGTACTTTTTAAAATGTATTTTTTATATAGTGGCTAACATTTGTAAATCTCGAACTCCCAAATTTATCCCTTCCCACCTCCTTTCCCGGTAACCATAAGATTGTTTACTATGTCTGCGAGTCTATTTCTATTTTGTAGTTGAGTTCCTAGTGTCCTTTTTTTTTTTTTAACATTCCACATGTGAGTGATGTCATATGGCATTTTTCTTTCTCTTTCTGATTTACTTCACTTAGAATGACATTCTCCAGTTCCATCCATGTTGCTGCAATTGGCACTGTTTTATTCTTTTTTATGGCTGAGTAGTATTCCATTGTATAAATATACCACAACTTCTTTAACCAGTCATCTGTTGAGGGACATTTAGATTGCTTCCATGTCTTGGCTGTTGTATATAGTGCTGATATGAACATTGGGGCGCATATATTTTTCCAAATTAGAGTTCCCTCTGGATATATACCGAGAAGTGGGATTGCTTGATCATATGGTAGGTCTATTTTTAGTTTTTTGAGGAATCTCCATACTGTTTTCCATAATGGCTGCACCAAACTACATTCCCACCAACAGTGTAGAAGGGTTCCCTTTTCTTCATACCATCTCCAGCATTTATTGTTCCTGGACTTTTGAATGATGGCCATTCTGACCAGTATGAGGTGATATCTCATTGTAGTTTTGATTTGCATTTCTCTGATAATTAGTGATACTGAGGACTTTTTCATGTGCCTGTTGGCCATTTGTATGTGTTCATTGGAAAATTGCTTGTTTAGGTCCTCTACCCATTTTTGGATTGGGTTTTTTTTTTTTTTGTTATTAAGTTCTGTGAGCTGTTTATATATATTCCAGGAATTAAGCCTTTGTCAGTTACATCATTTGCATATATTTTCTCCCATTCCATAGGTTGTTGTTTTGGTTTTTTGTTTGTTTGTTTGTTTTAATTTTGAAGGCCATTTTATTTTTTGTTGTTTTGTTTTGCTTATGGTTTCTTTTGCTATGCAAAAGCTTTTAAGTTTAATTAGGTCCCATTTTTTTAAATTTTTGCTCTTATTTCTATCACCTGGGTAGACTGCTCTGGGAGAATATTGCTAAGATTTATGTCAGAGAATGTTTTGCCTATATTTTCTTCTAGGAGATTTATCATGTCTTGTCTTATAGTTCAGTCTTTAAGCCATTTTTAGTTTATTTTTGTGTATGGAGTGAGGGAGTGTTCTAACTTCATTGATTTGCGTGCTGCTATCCAGTTCTTCCAATACCACTTGCTGAAGAGACTGTCTCTTCTCCATTGTATATTCTTTCTTCCTTTGTTGAAGATTAATCGACCATAGGTCTGTGGATTTATTTCTGGACTCTCTATTCTGTTCCATTAATCCTATGTCTGTTTTTATGCCAATACCATGCTGTTTTGATTAGTGTAGCTCTGTAGCATTGTCTGAAGTCATAGGAGAGTTATTCCTCCAGCTTTGTTCTTTTCCTTCAATATTGCTTTGGCAATTCTAGGTCTTCTGTGACTCCATATAAATTTTAGGATTGTTTGTTCTAGTTCTGTAAAAAAAAAATGTCCTGGGTAATTTGATAGAGATCACATTAAATCTGTAGATTGCCTTGGGCAGTATGGCCATTTTAACATTATCGATTCTTCTGATCCAAGAGCATGAGATAGCTTTCCATTTCTTTAAGTCATCTTTAATTTCCTCAATCAATGTTTTGTAGTTCTCCATATATAAGTCTTTCACTTCCTTGGTCAGATTTATTCTTAAGTATTTTATTGTTTTGGGTGCAATTTTAAAAGGGATTTTTTTCTTTACTTTCTTTTCCTGCTAATTCATTGTTAGTATAAAGACATGCAACTGATTTTTGTACATTAATCTTGTATCTTGCTACTTTGCTGAATTATTTTATCAGTTCTAATCATTTTTGTTTTTTTTTTTGTTTGTCTTTGTGGAGCTTTTAAAGTTTTCTATATATAATATCATGTCATCCACATATAGTGACAGTTTCACCTCTTTTCTTCCAATTTGGATCCCTTTTATTTCTTTTTCTTGCCTGATTGCTGTAGGTAGGACTTCCAAGACTATGTTGAATAGAAGTGGTGACAGTGGGCATCCTTGTCTTGTTCCAGGTTTTAGTGGGAAGCCTTTCAGTTTTTCACCACTGAATACCTATGCTGGCTGTAGGTTTGTCATAAATAGCTTTTATTATCTTGAGATAGTTTCCCTCTATACCCACTTTGGTAAAAGTTTTTGTCATAAGTGGGTGTTGAATTTTATCAAATACTTTTTCTGCATCTATTGAGATGATCATGTGATTTTTGTTCTTTCTCTTGTTGATGTGGTGTATCACGTTGATTAATTTGCATATGTTGAACCATCCTTGTGCCCCTGGGATGAACCCAACTTGATCATGGTGTATGATCTTTTTTATGTGTTGTTGCATTTCTGTTTGCTAATATTTTGTTGCGGATTTTTGCATCTATGTTGGCTAGCAATATTGGCCTATAGCTTTCTATTTTGGTAGTGTCTTTGGTCTGACTTTGGTATCAAGGTGATGGTGTTTCATAGAGTGATTTTTGGAGTATTCCCTCCTTTTCAGTCTTTTGGAAGAGTTTGAGGAGGATCAGTATGAGGTCTTCTTTGTAGATTTGATAGAATTCCCCAGTGAAGCCATCTGGGCCTGTAATTTTGTTTGCAAGGAGTTTTTTTTATTGTTTATTCTATTTCACTTCTAGTGCTTGATCTGTTCAAGTGATCTATTTTCTTCTTGATGCAGTTTTTGTGGACTGTATGTTTCTAGAAATATGTCCATTTCTTCTAGTTGTCCAACTTACTGCCATATATTTGTTCATAGTAATCTCTTACGATTTTTTTGTATTTCTGTGGCATCGGTTGCAATCTGTGCATTTCATTTCTTATTTTGTTTATTTGTGTTCTCTCTCTTTTCCTCTTGGTGAGCCTGGCCAGAGGTTTGTCAATTTTGTTCACTCTTTCAAAAAACCAGCTCTTGGTTTGATTGATTTTTTTTCTATTTTTAAAAAATCTCTATTTTATTTATTTCTTCTCTAATCTTTATTATTTCTTTCCTTATGCTGACTTTGGATTTTGTTTGTTATTCTTTTTCTGATTCTTTTAGATGGTAGGTTAGGTTGTTTATTTGAGATTGTTCTTGTTTTTTGAGGAAGGCCTATATCGCTATGAACTTCCCTCATAGGACTGCTTTTACTGCATCCCATAGGATTTGTGTAGTTGTATTTTCATTGTCATTTGCCTTAAGGTATTTTTTAATTTCTTCCTTGATTTCATCATTGACCCATTTTTTTTTAAGGCATGTTGTTTAGTCTCCATGCTGTCGTTTTTTTCTCATTTGTTTTTCTGTGCTTGATTTCTAGTTTCATGACATTGTTGTGAGAAAAGATGCTTGGAATAATTTCTATCTTAAATTTGTTGAGGCTTCTTTTGTGCCTGAGCATGTGTTCTGTTCTAGAGAGTGTTCCATGAGCACTTGAAAAGAATGTATATTCTGTTTTGGGGGTATATAATGTCCTAAAAATATCAACCAAGTCCAACTGTTCTATTGTGTATCTAGTATCTCCATTACCTTATTGATTTTCTGTCTGGAAGACCTGTTCAATGATGTTAGTGGGGTGCTAAAGTCTCCTACTATTATTGTATTCCCATCAATATCTCCCTTTATGTCTGTCAGTATTTGTTTTATATATTTAGGTGATTCTCTATCGGGTGCATATATTTTAACGAGTGTAATATCCTCATCTTGTATTGCTCCTTTGATCATTATATAGTGTCCTTCTTTAATCTCTCTTTATGGTTTTTGTTTTAAAGTCTATTTTGTCTGATATGAGTAATGCTACTCCCACTTTATTGTCATTTCCATTAGCATGAAATACCTTTTTCCATCCTCTCACTTTCAGTCTTTGTGTGTCCTTCACTTTAAAGTGGATCTCCTTTAGGCAGCGTATTGTAGGCTTTTGTTTTATTATCCAATCTGCCACTCTATGTCTTTTGATTGGAGCCTTTAGTCCATTCACATTTATTAATTATTGATAGATGTGTATTTATAGCCATTTTGAACTTTGTTTTCCAGTTGATTTGATATTTCTTCTTTGTTCCTTTCTTTTCCTTTTTCTTTTTCTTTTTGTGGTTTGATAATTTTCTTTTGTATTAGCTTAGTTTCCTTTTGGTTTTTGTGACTCTACTGTATGATTTTGATTTGTGGGAAGAAGAGTAGGCAGGAGATGTCCACTGGAAAGCGCCCTCTGTGGCGTTGTCGGTCACTTGTTATGCGGGCTTACAAAGTACTCTTTGTTGGTACTGCCTTTGTTCTCACCTTAGCTGCAGGAATGTCGGCCACCTGCTCTGGTGTCTCCCAGATTCTGAGCCCCAGGAACCACCAATCCACCAAATCCGCCAACTCAGGTGCTTGGAGCCATAGTAGCAGGCGTGCAGTCACACACCTGAATCTGTGGCCCACCACAGGATAAGCACAGACCCCAGCCCCGCCTGCCCATATGGTACCATATGCTGGCCTGTTGTAAACACCTGTACTCACCACCACCACCTCCCCCCCACCGTGAGTCAGAACTCCATTCACTGCCTGTAAGTTCCAGAGGCATGGGTCCACAAAAGCTCCAGAGAAAGCAAATCCACCCTCTCTGCCTGGGGCTGTAAACAAACCTCAGTCCAGCCTGTGAAGTTACAGGGCCATTGGGTATGAATTCAGCTTTCAGCCCCTTCTCTGTGCAGCAGTGTTGGCTATGACCAAGCCCCACCTCTCTTCTCAAGAGAACACACCAGCACTGGAACCAAACAGAGAAAGCAGCTGTGGCGCTGCTGTGCTGCACCCCTCTCCCACCCCGCCACCAACAGTGTTTTTTATAGGGGTGCCAGGCTGCTCTGGTCCACACGCACCCCCAGCCAGAGCTCACACCGCCCCCCAGTCCCCTGAGGCTGCCTCTGTGCAGGGGCCCCTGCCCTCTGCCCATGCAACTCACCAACTTCTAGCAGCCTGTCCTGGCTCATCCCTGCTGGCTCGCATCTAGGGTCGTGGATTACAGAGACCCTCTGCGTCAGTTTCCTTAGTTCTGTCTGCCATGTCGTTGCCACTTTCTCCCCTGAACCTTGGAATCTTCGCTTCTGTCCCTGCTGACCTTCCGGCTGGAGAGGGGGCATCCCAGCATGAGGGTGCCTTTCTTTCTATGCCACTCCCTCCCTGTAGGACCAGTCTTGCTCCGAATTTTTCTCTCTCTCTCTCTCTTTTTTTTTTTTTGCCAGATTTTGTGGGAATCCTCCTGTATTTTAAAACAAAAGACAGGCTGCCAGAGTTCAATAGGTGTTCTGTGCAATTCAGTGGGTTTGTAAATGTAATTCTTGGTGTATTTGTGGGAGAAGATGATCTTTGAGTCTCTCTACTCCATCATCTTGGCTCCTCCCAAAATTGGTCCTTTAAAACAGTTGCATTAAATATTTTATTAAACCATTATTGTTGGAGATAAAATCACATTTTGGAGGGAAGAAAGAAGAGAGAGAGGGAAGGAGGGAAAGGAGGAAGGAGGAAGAGAAGGAGGAAAATGTCTAACTTTGGGCTTCAGAATTTTCCCTGTAGAGTTTATTAAAGCTCATTTTGTGACCATTTCCCCTGGTAGTTTGTCTTTAATCTCTGAATAAGCAAGTGCAATCTAGCTGAGCAACACAATTAACACTACTGGGTTCCAGGGACAATAAGATGATAGCCTGTAAGATCTTGTGGCAATTTACAAGTGATGACCAGGAGGCAGCTAGGAGCTGGACATGGCTATTGTCTGTCATAGCAACACTACCTGGGTCCTTGAAGATGCCAACCATGGTGGGACCTGTTCCTGGGAAGTGTGTAGTCTACCCTGCCCACATCACAGGCCAGGACCACGACCAGGATGAATGGGAATAATGAGAGAGGGGAGTCATGAGACTTTCTGGAGTAGGGCACAGGGTTGTGTTCATTGGTGAACTGAAGCCTGTGCCTTGAAGAGCTAGGGGTCCATGTACACGGAGCCCAAACCTATCGGGGCTGTAACTCTAGAGAACCACATGGGCCCCTGCACCATCTCCCAGCTGGATACACAGCGCCTGCGTTCAGAGGACCTGCCTGTGATTGTCTATCATTATCTGACAAGTTCATGCCATGGCCATTATTTTTTTTATTTGTCCATTCAACAAATATTTATGGAGCACTTGTTAGACAGTTAATTTAAAAAAAAGTCTCTACCCATATGGAGCCTTCACTTGTGAATGCGCTATTTTAATATTTCAAGGTATGACATTGCTATTATTATTGAGATTTTCTAACTTGAGAATGCTGATGTTAATGCTGCATCTGAATGAGGCATTCACATCATTCACGTTAAGTCAGAGGACCAGAAGCTCCCCTCCTGAGTAGCGCAGAGCCTCAGAGACAGCTGCTTTTCCCCCTACATCATGTTAATCCTGCTTTCTGTCTGCAAACTGCAGTGATGGTACTGGTCAGGGAGGGAGCACAGGATTCCCTCTGATTTGATTGACAGTGGCTGCCCTGAGAGCTGTGCTAAGACAAGCTCAGGCTACACATCCTGCCCCTGTGGTCTGATGTGTCTTGGACACTCCAGGACAGGGTGAATCTAGGACCATTCAGGTACCAGCTTCCATGATTCTGTGGGAGATGTGTCACACATTAAGCACGAAGTCCAAATGTTAAATCCAGCATAGAATTTACAAGGATTTGAGACATGATTATCAGCCTTAGGACATATAACAGTTGTAGAAGTTAATTAATTCTTTCCATTTATGAGGCAGACCTCTGAGCAGTCACTCCCACACAGAGCTAAGTAAGGTTCACTCCCCATCACCCAGAGAGGAAGACAGATTTCACAGCACCAGGAACAGCCTGGAACCTTCCTATGCCAGCCTCAATCAGTGCTGAGAACCAACATGCAGTCTGATAGATGGAAAGGAGAGCTTTCTACCAGATAGCTGATGTTCCCTGCTTTTTATTTGCACAGGCTTGGGTAGGCTTGGGTAGCTGGTGCAAGTTGCAAATCACTGCCTCCTCCCCACCTGATGACATTACACTAAGCTTCTCCTACTGGGTTGGTCTCTGGTGTTGGACCCAGCTGAATGTCTGGTTTACTGGCTCCTGGTACTGTTAGTTTGCCCCTAAATATAGCAGAGAATTCAGAACAGGATGAAGCTTCACATGGTGGAGAAGCCATTCTCTGCAGCAAGGAGCAGCCAGGGTTCAGGCACAGCAGATTGTGGTTTTGTTCTACAAAATATGGGGACAAACCCCAAGGCTTCCACACTCTCAGTAATCCAGGTCTGGAGTTGAAGGGCCCCAAGATACCTGGAAGCAGCAATTCTGTTAACAGCTATTCCAGGGCAACTGGGAATGCTCTCAGAGCAACCAACCTACTGCTTACCTAGACTAGATGTGAATGTTGTAAGTTAGCACAGTCCTATCACAAAGCAGTTCTGAGTGCGTGTCAAAAGCAGTCATACTTCTAGGCCCCTGACACGGTGATCCCACCTGAGGGATGGCGCTGGTGCTGGTGAACACCCTGATGACCATCATCACTGGACTCTTACCAAGTGTCTAGACTTTTATATACCCAGACACTCAGGGCTTGGAGGTGAAGGTTTATTTAACGGAAATCGTGGCCTTCATTATAACCTAAGAGTTCTAAGGCAGTGGGTCACATCACTATATATCCATTAGAATCACCAGGCGACCTTTCCAAACCTGACTTTACCTGGAGCCCATCCATGTAGAGGTGCTAATTCAATTTGTCTAGGAACGAGACCCAGGGATGGGAAGTTTAAGAGCTCCCAGGTATTCTGATGTGCATCAGATGTGGAGACACCTCCTCTTTTGTCAGGTGATATGTTAACAACCATGGATGGAGTCAGATCTGAGGACTGAGGTGCAGCAGCTGTGTGACTTGAGCATCAATTTTCTCATCTAAGGAAGGGAAAGAAATAGTAATAGTGCTCAGATCCTGGGATTGTTGTGAAGGTGACATGAAATAATGCAGGTGCGTGGCTGAGCTCAGTGCCAGTCACGCGTTCAGTAAATGCTTGACAGATACATTCCTATTTTGGAATGTGAGTCATTTCTCCAAGGATACACTGCTGATGGGAATGCAGTTTGGTGCAGCCACTGTGGAAAATAGTATGGAGATTCCTCAAAAGACTAGGAATAGACTTACCATATGACCCAGGAATCCCGCTCCTGGGCACATATTCAGAAGGAACCCTACTTCAAAATGACACCTGCACCCCAATGTTCATAGCAGCACTATTTACAGTAGCCAAGTCATGGAAACAGCCTAAATGTCCATCAACAGATGACTGGATAAAGAAGATGTGGTATATTTATACAATGGAATACTACTCAGCCATAAAAGCTGACAACATAATGCCATTTGCAGCAATATGGATGTTCCTGGAGAACGTCATTCTAACTGAAGTCAGTCAGAAAGAGAAAGAAAAATACCATGAGATTGTTCATATGTAGAATCTTAAAAAAAAGAAAAGAAAAGAAAAAGACAAATGAACATAAGTGTAAAACAGTAACAGACTCATAGACATAGAATACAAACTTGTGGTTGCTGGGGGGAGCAGGGTGAGAAGGGACAGACTGGTATTTTGAAATTTATAGATACTGACAAGTATATATAGAATAGATAAACAAGATTGTACTGCATTGCACAGGGAAATATATACAAGATCTTGTGGTAACTCATGGTGAAAAAGAGTGTGACAATGACTATATATATGTTCATGTATAACTGAAAAATTATACTCTACACTGGAAATTGACACAACATTGTGAACTGACTATAACTCAATAAAATAAAAAATTTTTAAAAAGCTTCACAGATAAACAAAAGCTAAAAGAATTCAGCACCACCAAACCAGCTTTAAAAACAAATGTTAAAGGAATGTCTCTAGTCATCAAACCATAAGAATAGAGAACAAAAAGAAGAAAGAGAAAAAAAAAAAAGACCTACAAAAAGATTGCTTTGGCAATTCGGGGTCTTTTATGGTTCCATATGAATTTTGGCATTGTTTGTTCTAGTTCTGTGGAAAATGTTGTGAGTACTTTGGCAGTGGTTGCACTGGATCTGTAGATTGCTTTGAGTAGTATGGCCATTTTGATAATGTTGATTCTTCCAATCCAAGAGCACAAGATACCTTTCCACTTCTTTGTATCATCTTCAATTTCCTTTGTCAACATTTTACAGTTTTCAGAGTATAGGTAACCTCCTTGGTTAAGTTTATTTCTAGGTATTTTGTTGTTTTTGATGCAATGGAAATGCTTATGCCAGTTATAAAATTATGGGTTTTGAAGTGGAAAAAAAAGTGCATGAAGGGCTGCAAATGGCACAATATCCTTCTTTCTTATGGGTGAGTTGTATTCCATTACATACTTATGCTGCATCTTCTTTACCCATTCATCTATTGATGTGCACTGACTATGCTTCCATATCTTGGCAATTACAAATAATGTTGCTGTTAATAACAGGGTGTATGTATCTTTTTTAATTAATTCTTATTTTGTGATTGGCTTTATTCCATTGATAACTATGTAAGTTTAAAAAGCTAAAACGCTAAACATTCTTAGAAACAATGAACAGAACATATATGTAAGTTTTAAAAATACGTGCAGTATATTGTGTATATGTATTTATATGCAATACATTGTATATGTGCAGTCAAACTGTAACAGTTCTACCTAATAAAACTGAAATATGAAAAAAAAACCTGACACCTTGTGGTCGCTCCCTCTCTCTCTTGCCTTCTGAAATGGCCTGCACTCTGTCTATGGAGTGTGTATCTCTCTAAATAAACTTGGTTTCACTTTACCATGGCTTGCTCTTGAATACTTTCCTGCACGAAGCAAGAACCTATCCCCCCACAACATCTTTGGCAAGCCAGCCAGGAGGGCCACTGGAAGGACAAATGCTCCCTGTATGGGAAAGTCCACCAGGACCCTGCCCTATATGCAAACAAGAAGGCACTGGAAGGGGACTTCCCCCAGTCCCAAAGGGGGCTTGGGACACCCAAACCATGATGGCTGAGAGGACTGAAGACTGACCCAGGACCCTCCCTGGCTCCCAAAGGACACCTGGTCATTTCTCTGGAGAAGCCTCAGGTAACTCTCAACATGGCAGGTGGGAAGGTTGTGTTCTTATTAGATATGGAGGCTGCCAACTCTGATTGATTTCCTTGGACCTTTGTCTTCCCAATCCTGTATAATGGGGATTGATGGAAGGCCCCAAACCAAGCAATTCACCACTCCCCTCCACTTAGCTGCCTGCTAGAAAATTCTACCTCTGCACATCAGTTTCTGCTCACGCCTGAGTGTCCCATCCCGTCATTGGGAAGGGACTTGCTCCCTCGATCCCTGACAATGGTCCAGTTCAGAGACCTTTAATGGGGAATGTAATCACCAAGAAAAATGGCTGCTCTTGGCCATAAGAGCCTTTCTCAGGCCCAAGCCAGAGGAGGTCTCCATTCCACCCCGTATTGTTTCTCAAGTGAACCCAATGTCTGGGACACTGAGGTCCCTCGCAGAGCTGCTTCGTCAGGCTACCTTCAGAAATGAAACCACCTGAGGCTGCAGGCAAGCCTCGTATCAAAGGCTGAACTGAGGTCCATAATTAGAGAATTTCTCAAATCCAGGAAGGATCCTCAGAAGTATTTCAAATCTAGCCTTTACAGGACCAGAGGTGTGGCTCCAGAAATAATCCAAAGCCCACCAATCATTTTACCACTCCCCAAACTGCCCCTATTTATCTTAAGCAACTTGTGTGTATTGAAAAAGCTTTTTCTGGCTTCAAGGAAACAAAGTCATCCTAGGAGTAACTTGCTTTTCTCCTTAAGCCTTTGAGATGCATGTGTTCTACCTGATCTTTTCGAGAAACCCCTATCTCACCATCTTTTTAAAATAACAAATTTTGAGAAAGGGGGTAAGTAATTGAACTTGACTTGTTAAGGACAAATATAAATCTTGTGTCTTAGTCATCTAGACATGTGACTGATTTGTTCCATCTGCCAGAAACCCAATTTGAATCCAACCTCTTTTGTAGCTGATGCATTTTAAATTGTTGTACCTGATTCATAGTTAAAATTTTGGAATGGGAACTATGAGATCTCTGTGTTTGTGGATCTATATGTGTGTTGTAGATATGTGGCATTGACAAAATTAATTTGTAAAAGAGCACTATTTAATTGGCTAAAGGAAATTAAGCGCTTATGTAAATACTTAGAAATATAAATGTAACTGGCCAGAGTGAATTTCAGGTTCATGTGATCTAGAAAATATTCAGCACTGAATCAGAATCTGGTGTTGAAGCTAGCTTAAGCTTGTTGGTTTGATTGATACAGACATCTAGAGTCCTCAGTGTTAAGTATAATTTTCCTGCTGTACCTAGGAAGGAAAGCAACATTAAAGCTACTAAATAAATAAGGGGGACATGGCAGGGTGCCAGAAAGTAAGATGTGTGTTTTCTGTAAAAGAAGGTATGAGGAATGGAATTGCATTTTGTTAAGGGAAAAGAAAGCAGATTTTGTCCTAAAGCTGTTTGCTTCTGAATGGAAAAGAAAATAAGGGACAAAATGCTATGGCTACACAAAGCTGGATTCCTAAAGCATTTACCTAAAAGTTCTTGTCTCATTGACCTCTATTTTATTTACTTAAAAGTTTCATCATATCAATCTATTTTTATAGCTGACAAACTTTGTAACAGGAAAAATAAGATCTTATTTGATTTCTGGTAAACCTAGTTACAATAAATGTATTATACTTAATTCTCATGACTCTAAAGATGTCTGTATTAATTAAGCCAACAAGATAATCTCTTTAATACCAGATATTAATTCAATGCTGAATATTTCCCAGGTCATGTGAACTCAAAATTCATTCTAGACAATTTCTTTTATATTTGTAAGTATTTATATCAGTGCTTAATTTCCTTTAAGCCAATTAAATAGAGCTTTTTACAAATTAACTTTGGGATTACCACACATCTACAACACACACATATATACATAAACATACAAGAAGACACAAGCAGACATTCCATAGTTCCCATTCCAAAATTTCAGCCATGAATCAGTTACAAAGGAGGTTGGATTCAAACTGGGTTTCTGGCAGATGCAACAAATTGAGGTCACCTGTTTAGATGGCTAAATCCTTTTTACTAATATTTATGGAGAAGACACTAAAGATTTCTATTTGTCCTTGATAATTCATGTTCCAAGCCACCTATTCTCCTGTTGTTTTGCCTCCCTGAAATTTGTATGTTAAAGGATGGCCAAGATGAGAGTTGCTGGAGAAGACTAGGCAGGACATTGTCATCTCAAAAGCGCAGGAGGAGAAAGGCCAGTTCCTCCTAGAAGGACTTTGTTCCCTTATGGCTAAAATTTTTTTCCCAATACTTACCAGCCTCTTAAGATAAATAGAGGAAGTTTGGGAAATGGTAAAAGGATTGGTGGGTTTGGGCTTATTTCTGGAGTCATAACGTCTGGTCCTTATAAAGACTAGATTTGTAAAAGAAGGACAGTTGGTTTCCATTTCTCAAAGAATTGTCTGGCCACCGCAGTGACATCGGAAGACTGACATGCTTATTCACCTGTGTTGGAATGTTTTACTTTTCTTCATTTAGCTCAGAGAAGAGGGCCTCCTCAAAAAAAATAATAATAATAATAAATTCCTATTACGCTCCAAATGTTAGCTCTGGTCAGTAGTCAGTCTGGTGGCCTCTCATTTTGGAAATCCATTTACAAACACTTTGGGGCCCTTCCCTGGGTTTAAGAAATGCTTAGCTATGACCCTCAGTTCAGCCTTTGATCTGAAGAGGCTTGCCAATGGCCTCATGCGGTCCTGTTTCTAAAGGTAACCATTTAATTAATAGTGTCTTCAGAGTGGAAAGGAAATTCAGATAGAGGATTCCTAGAATCACTGCTCAGATAAAGGTTCGAGAGGAGCAGCAGTTAGATTTAGGTACCTTTTACATCATTAGTCTTTAATCATCCTTTTACAACAAATCCTTCAATGAGACTATTTTGGAATTTTGAAGCCTTTTGGGTCTTCTGCGTACAATGAAAGTAGATATAATAATTTAAGATGAGAGCTCTCAAATTTTAATAGTTTAGAAGACTTACCAATTCAAAGGATCCAAGGAGCTAACCCTACAAAATTTCTTTCCTGCTAATCTAATTTCAGACAAAAAGAAAAACTCTTACCAGTGTTGTTTTCAGTAGACCTTACAGGTAAAGATCCAGGAGGCTGCCAGGTTTAACTTTCTCAGAAAAATCAGTTTGGAATGCCAAATAAAAAGGAACCCATCTTGGCCATTTCAGGGTGGAATTTCTTTTAATTCTCAATTAAATACTTGGAAGCATATGCAAACCCAACTGGTATTCTCATACGTGGCTGACTGCATGGGAGCTGTTCGGCCTTTGAGGCACAATTTCCGCTTATTAATTTGGTAGCCTAATTCAGCTATGAGATATGGTCTGAAGATTTTTCTGAGGACAGTGCGGTGAGTCAAATGTGACCCGCCTCTGAGTCTCGATACGCAGGGAATTACCCTTGGGTCAGTATGACTCTTCTACATGTCTTGGTCTCTCCCTCCAACAGTCTAAAACCACGGCGGGTGCTTGGGGCACTTGGCGACCAGCCTCTGTCACACAGTTTACACTTAATGGTTGTCGTAGGTCTCCCTTGGAGCTGAGTAATTCAGTCCCTCATTTAACTAGCAAAGTTTTGTTCAGATCATATATCAACTTGTTTTATTCTTCAATTTAAGCCCAATTTAACAAAAACCCAGCCACCTCTGTTTCCTTGGGCCTCCTGTCCAGATTCCCCTAGGTCCCTGCCTAGGAAATGTGCCCCTGAAGTGCCCCCTTAAGACTCCAAGTCTCAAGTAAGAAAAGCGTGAATAAAATCTTCAGGATCATCACTCAAACAATGAAATCTGATGTTAGGAAAAGACACCAGAACACCTGAGGCGTGCTGAGAAGCCAGCGGGCCTCAGTGGGCCCATGCTTGGTACCAAACCCCAGTTCTGGGTAGACTCCAGGTGTCCTCTGGTGGGTATCTCTGATATCCTGTTAGCTACACCGTGCATCCTGAAGAAGAAATTAATCAGGTAGCTCACAGAGAAAAAAATGTGACAATAAATATATGTATGTTCATGTATAACTGAAAAATTGTGCTGTACACTGGAATTTGACACAATATTGTAAAATGATTATAAGTCAATAAAAAATGTTTAAAAAAATCAAAAAATTTAATCAGTTGACTAAGAAAGAAACGGAAAATTTTTTGTGAGCCAAACTGAGGGTTATAACCTGGGAACAGTCTCAGAAAACTCTGAGAACTATCCTACCCAATCGAGGTCAAAGCGCTGTCATGTAAGTTCTTGAGACAGACGACTGTACATTAAATAACGTATTATAGGTGGTTTACACCATCCAGATCTGTACGTACAAAGCGAGTAGTGGGTCATGGGTCATCATGGCCCCTGACAATGTTAAGAAGGAATGTTGTCTCCTAAGGAGGTCTGGTCAATACACATGCACAAACACACAAAAAGGGAGGAAGGAGTCCTAACTCAGCAACACAAAATTTTATGCTTAAATTTTTCTCATCTTGCCACAAAATATGAATTTTTTTATTTCACCAGGAGGGAGTAGGAGAGAAAGAAAGAGCTGTCATCTGCTAGTTATTCAGTTTCACTGTATTTCCTTAAACAAGAGAACCCCTTCTGTGATTTCAATGTACTCCTTGGAAACATTTTTTATTGAGTTTTTTTTTCCCTTTAAATTGTTGCTTTGGTACAACTGGTACCCTACAAAATGGTTTCAGAATTCGCTCCTCTCTCTTCTAATGAAAATAAAATTTCATCATAAAATTTGGCTCTGTTAAAGTAGAAATCCAGTTTAAAGTAAATGAGTTTATTAAAGTACTTTCACGAACACAATATAAATATTACCACTTCAACAAGATAAAATTTGAACATCAATATAAGACAAGGTTGTCACATGTAAGTTAAAGAATTTAACCCACTGAATCAAGTAATGGGTGTGCAGTTAGTAACGTAGTAGAAGGATTTGATGAAAAGTAGAGCTATTTTTGTTATCAGATGAGTGAGTATTCTAAATGTTTCTCCTAAGGACAAAATGTGCTCCTCCAAAATGGGATAAGAGCCACTCTAAAATGAGAAGTCATCTCACTTGGATGCATTTTATTGGAAAACACTCACCAGGGGTCAATTCCTGCTTCAACTGGTAGAGAACTAAGCAGACCGTGATATGTCATCACCAGATTCCACTCAAGGATTAATGGCCGCAAAGAACAAGATGCCTCTCTAAGTCTTCCTGTAACGTGACACCCGATAGTGACCAGCCTGCCCGTTCCAGTCTCGTTTGCACACCAAGGGGCAGAGGATGGCTTTTCACAAGTCTCAGAGGAACAAGGCACATGGATAATCCAATACATGTTCTAAATCATTCCTTTTGGTTCAGGCCAAGTCATGGCACTTGTGGGATCTGCCAAAACAGAAGCTCCCCTGCCCTGGGGTGGGTAGGGCAGAGAGAGATGGGATTTGTTTAGAGCCATCTCTCACCACAAGCGAAGGCTACAATGTCCCTGGAAAGATGTCTGATTCTGCTACTAATTTGGTTCAAATGACCTTGAAAGGCTGAGGGATTTCTGTTAACTCCTCTACTCCGTATATAAAGGGCTGTTAGCAATGAGATTTCAAGACAGCACCTGCCGTCTTCACAAATCAGCACTGCGGAGCCAGGAGTGGGACTGTGAGCCTTGCCTGCCTTTGCACCCCAGCAGGAGATCAGTTCACCTGCAAATCCGTCTTTAAGGTACAGTGTGTTCAGCCTGTGTTGTCAGGTGTGGGGACAGCTCCCATCTGGGGCTGGCAGTTGAGACCCACTCCTTGTCTACGTGTCTTTTTGGCCACTTGGACTCGTTTTTTCCCCTCACTTTGAACACCCTACCCTGCACCAGTTTGGGAATAGATTTAACAGGCCAATGGCGCTTTTCCACCCCTGACTTCTATGTGTCAATTATGCATGAATTTCAAGTTAAAGAGTACGAAAAAACAGAAATCAGTTTTTGATCTCACTGAGCAAGTCACTCTTAAAATTAAATAAAATAGAGAACATACCTCATGTTGATTAATGGCTAACTTAATCCCAAGGAAACATTTATTAAGGGTGCCAGAATCAGGGAGGCTTCTGAGAAAACTGAAGGTCAAGAGAATTAATCTTTGAGTTTTTTACTTGGCTGAATAACCTGGGACTTGGGAAACTAAACTGTAGAATTTTATTTTGCTTTAGTTTATACAATTGACTGTTATCTAGCCCCTTGTTAGATGACATAAGTGCTTGAGCCTCACACAAAATCAAGGTTCAGTGAATGTTATTGACTAAACTGATATTTATTTAAAGGGAGCTGTGCTACCCTTTCAGTGTAAGTTAATTAGTAAAGTAAATTTACTAATTGCCATTGGAAATATGACTTTTCCAAACTGGTAACGAGTTGCTGCAAATAAAACTAATTATGTTAATAGATATAAACTTTAGTAAATGCAGATATAGTAAACAATCTTATGGTTACCAGGAGAAAGGGGGTGGGAAGGGATAAATTTGGGAGTTTGAGATTTGCAAATGATAACCATCATATATAAAAACAGGTAAAAAAAAACAAATTTTTTCTGTATAGCACAGAGAACTGTATTCAATACCTTGTAATAACTTTTAATGAAAAAAAATATTAAAACGAGTATTTGTATGTACATGCATGACTGGGACACTGTGCTGTACACCAGAAACTGACACATTGTAACTGATGGTGCTTCAATAAAAATAAATAAATAAATAAAAATAAACTTTAGTGGAAAAAAATACTTTTGCTGCGGGGATGCAGAGATATAGAACAGGCTCCTTTATGAAAGCACGGTCCCCTTTTGCTAAAGCCCCCTTTGGTCTAGTTACTGACATTTGCCCTGCTCATCCGTGTAAGGCAACCAGACATCCTCACTTGGAAGACATGGACTGAAATACAAGGCTCCTGTGATGCCAAAGGTACAGATTATTCCCTTGAACTTGATACTAATGGACTTCACCGATTATTAGAGCCAGAAGGAGCCTCAGTGAACCTCTAAACCCAACACCTCACTCCACAGACAAGCAGACTGAAGGGAAATACCTTTGCCAAAATCTAAAAAGAAACTTTGTAAACAAAGGGAAAGGAACTCATAAAATAAAAAGCATTTAAACCTGTATTTAGGAAATAACTATATGTTAATAGCAATATGGTTTAAATAACTATACGCCAAATATCATCCAAAGAAGACAGAAAATAGGAGAAATAGAAATTAATAATTGGCCATTTAAAATGGCTATCTACTGTGCGCACTTTGAACATTTCTTTTTACTCACTCTAAACTATGTATGTTTTCTGTTAGCACAAGAATGCAATAAAACTTGGTAAAATTTACGTCTGTTTAAATGATGAGTTCTTTTTATGTTTGAACACAGTTGGGTTAAAATACATACTAACTCTACATCGGCACTGTGTGATTTGTTTATCCATTAATTCAACAAATATTTTTTTGAGTGCCGACTACTTTCCAGGGTCCGTCTGGGGGTGACACATTCAGGTGTGTTCTCCTCAGTACAAGACCAGAAGCCACGCTGTGTCTTTTCATTAAGAGCTGAATACACTAATAGTCTGGTATTTGCTTCCCTAGTGGAGACTGGAAGCATTTTTACAGAAGAGGGTTTTCTCAGTCTATAAACATTCCAGCACTCCTGTAACTGCAGAAGGCAACATGGGGTTATATATTCAACATTTTGACATATTCCTAAGCGTTTCAGCTCCAGACATATATGTGAACAAAATGTATGATTCACTCTGCAATTTTGGGGGGGAATAGAGCCAAATAGGGATTAATTTAAATGTCCGTCAATATAAGATTGTTTAAATAAATTTCAGCATATCCATAAACAATGGCAACCATGAAAAACAATATGGACTGATAAAAAAAAAAGAAAAACGCAGAACAGTCTTATGTAGTATGGTTCTTCTTGCAAAAAACACATACACATGTGGTTTTATTAAAATGGAGATATGGTGGGGAGGGTACAGCTCAAGCGATTGAGTGCATGCTTAGCATGCACGAGGTCCTGGGTTCAATCCCCAGTACCTCCATTTAAAAAGAAAGAAAGAAAAAGAAAAACTAATGATAAATAAATAAATAGATTTAATGACCTCCCCCCCAGTTAGAGATATAAATAAGACGTCATTAACAATGGACATCTTTGGGAAGTGTATCAGGTGGTCGCAAGAAAAGAGAAGAAAGACTTGTAATTTTATATCCTTCAGTACTTGAAATGTTCTGCTAGGTACCTGTACTCCATTTACATTTTTTTAAATGTACTCTTAAAGGAGCATATTTGCTAATAATGTAAAAGTTCATAACTCGATCAAATTATTTGGGGGATTTACTGATGAGAAAGATTGAATGAATTATGGCGTGCAGTAATTTTCACATGGATCCCCAAACATAGGGGCCATCACAACAAAAGGAAACAGATTTTAAAACTGTCCTAGGTGATTAAGGAGGTTTGTTCCAGATATTCCATTTTCTAAAAGAAGAAAAAGATATTTCTGGAAACACAACTATTTGGGAAATCGGACCCTGGCTGGAGCCCACTCTTTTAAAAAAAAGACACACAGCTCATTTCCTGTTGAGAACAAAAAATCATATTGATTAGTGACAGTCAAATAGCCACTGTGCTGGAATTTGGGGGTGGGGAGAGGAGAAACAACATTTTATCCAAATTTTGTATTTTAACCATCTTAACGTTTACTGTTAAAGCTTTTAATGGGGGTGGAACATAACATTTGCTGGAGAAGTTATCACTTTTAGCTCAAAATCCTTTGGACAATTTTGACCAGATGAGTGATGTCAGCCTGAGGGAATCATAAGTGTTTTGTCCGTTGGACAAGCAAGTTTACAAGGCACTGGGTGAAGGATGCCTGATTAAGCAAGGTCCTTGTCCACAGTAATTAGAGTCTAGTTCATGGGACAAGGTTATGGAGAGCTGGCTCTTGGTCCCAACTCAGCCAGGCACAGAGGCTCTCTGTGCTTCAGTGGTGTTGGGCGAATGCAGACCCAGAGGCTTCTCTGTGCATGACAGGATGGGCTTTGTGACCTCCCGGTCCCCAGTTAGGTGACTGGGCGTCAAATGGAACAGCTCAGATGTGACCAATATAAACCTACAGTGGTTAGCGGTGACCCAGGACGTGGAGGTGGCTAAACTCTGTTTGCTTTTGGTTTGTAGTGTTTTATTATAACACTGCATGTGCCCAGTGTATGTTTCTACTGGAATCTAAGGCATAGCTACACGGCCCACGGAGAACTCCAGGTGTTTTCCCATTAGACCATGTAGGGCTCAAAACCTGGTAACCAAGAGGCCAAATCCTGGCTTTCCTTCTTGTTAGCTGTGGGGCTGGGGGTAAGTCACTTAAGCTCTCAGACTCACTTTCTCGTTCACAAATACAGAAATAATAAAACCTACAATATACTGAGGACTGAATGAGATAATATTTAGCGTTGTACTTGACGCAGGCTGTTAATCTGAACGTAGGTGAGAATGATGAGTGTGTCTCCACAACATTACGTTAAGCGTTTTAGATGTTAATCTCATTTAATTCTCAGAGGAATTTTTTTTTTTTAGGAATAATGTTTCTAGCACCAGTTGCTAAGATGCCATTTCTTTAAATTCTTTTTTTAATTTTTTTTTGTGGGGCTAGATAATTAAGTTTATTTGTTTAATTTTTTTAATGGAGGTACTGGGGATTGAACCCAGGACCTCATGCATGCTAAACACACACTCTACCACTTGAACTATACCCTCCCCCTCTTAATCTATTTTTTTTTAATTGAGAAACTTAAGCTTTAGAAAGGTTATAGAAGTTTCCCAAGGTCATGTGGACTCAAGGTCACTTCTTTACTCAATTGTCAGTTACTTGTCTAGTAATTATTGGTGTCCCTCCTTCATGACTTAGTGTCATTCCAATTAATTCAGATAAACCTCAGAGGAAACAACAGGACGGAGTTACTATGGACACATTCAGTACAAGCCTTTTTTTCTTATTAGTCCTCACTTAAAATTTGCAACTATCTCAGAACTCACTTGTACTGCCCTAGGCAGTCTTTCATTCCACCTGCAGCTTTTCTTAAGACCCACATATCCTACTATGGGCGAAATCGGAGGTAGAGTTGAAGGATATTAACTGGAGAGAGAACTATGGAGAGTGACTCAAGACTTAAACTCAAATAGCCTGTCTGAATTATGGAGGAGAGGTTAAGGAGAAAATGTTTCCTGAAAAAGTGCTAAACTGAGGAGGACTGTTTTCACATAATGCTCCATCTTCCACCTGCAAAGGAGGAGAGGCGAAGGAAACTCATTTTATTCTCTGCCTAGGGGGGCCCAAAGGCCGGGTGGGAGGAAAACCCATCAACACGTCTCAGGCCCACTGTCGGTTGTAGTCATCTTAGCAAGTGATGCTAGAAGCATTATTCCTAAAGATGTGTTCACTGTGGATGAGACAGACCACACGAGAGGACGTGAAGTAATGATGGCTGTGTTCCCTGACCCCTGTAGAGGCAGGATTTCCAGGTGACGGGACTAGCATTTGTGTGAGATGGGGGGAAGGTGCTCCTGGTTTGTGTGTGTGTGTGTTTTAGTTCTTATCACGATGCACAGAAAACTGATACTAGCGGGCACCTCTCACAGAGGTATTGGAGAGAAGGGAAGTTTGTCTTAGTGCAATAAGCGTAAAATAATCCTGGCAAAAAGTCTATGTACTTCTGCCTTGATGAAGAATGAATGATTTACGTATCACTCAGAAGGGATTTAACCACGGTGTGTGCTTCTTACATTCTCTTCCCACGAGCTGCCACCTTTCTGATGGGCTGGCCGGGTAGTGTATGAGCGTGTGAGTACAGGCTTAGGAGACGGGGTGGGTTTGCATCCCAGCTCCATCACCATGGGCAACGGCTTGCACCTCCTCTGCCAAATGTGGGTAAGAATAGGGTTGTGAGAAATGAATGCAAGATATAAAGTATTTTGAAGAATGAAGGTGTTCAGTAAATACTCAATAAAGAGCATAAAAATAAGTCAGATATAGCACAGGGAAATATATTCAGTATCTTATAGTAGCTTATGGTGAAAAAGAATAAGAAAATGAATATATGTATATTCGTGTATGACTGAAACATTGTGCTGTACACCAGACATTGACATACATTATAAACTGACCATACCTCAATAAAAAAAAAAAATCCCAGAGATCACAGGCTAGCAGCCCACCAGCCAGTAGGTAAAGGCATGGTAGCATGTTTTCCCTGGCCCCTTAGTGGAGGCATGAACTCACTTCATACCTGAACTCACATCCACTCCTTTCTGTCACCCCAGGGTTTAATATCAGTTCATTTTACCCTATTGCTTACCTTCGAGAGGAGAAATATTTCTCTGTATCTATGCTTTTATCAACACTGGGGAAACAAAAAGATAAATACAGTAAAACCGATATATATATTTTTTCATCTTTAAAAATAAATTTTTATTGCAGTATAGTCAGTTACAATGTGTCAATTTTGTCCTAGTCATGCATATATGTATATATACATACATATATTAATTTTCATATTCTTTTTCATTAAAGGTTATTACAAGATATCGAATATAGTTCCCTATGCTATAAAGAAGAAATTTGGTTTTTTTAATCTATTTTTATATATAGTGTGGTTAACCTTTGCAAATCTCAAACTCCCAAATTTATCCCTTCCCACCCTTTCCCACCGGGAAACCATAAGATTGTTTACTATGTCTGCAAGTGTGTTTCTGTTTTGTAGATGAGTTCATTAGTGTCTTCTTTTTTTTTCTGTTTTTTTTTTTAGATTCTACATATGAGTAGATGATATCATGTGGTATTTTTCTTTCTGGCTTACTTCACTCTGATATATATTTTTAAAGGCTGGGAATCACATACTATTCCTAAGTGTTTATTAATGAGTCATTTATGTGAACTTAGGGACACATTAGTTATTTAAACTTGCTGCTTCTGAGTTTTGAACCATTGTGGGTGGAGGAAAATACAGCTATCTAGGTGTCAAGAAAAAGAAATTATCCTGTGTTCTTAGAGAATTTCAGGACCAGAGGGGACTAAAAAGACATTAAAAGCACACACATGTACCCATCTGAGAAGTCTGCTCCCCTCTAGTCTGCCTATACCACGGGATGAAAGTAGCAGGTTGAAATTTAAAAGGAATAAGTATAAAGACCTAGACTTAGGTTTATTTAAAAAAAAAAATCAGTTTCACAAGAACATAATGGAGACAGCTGAGTCTTAAAGTTTCCTCAGTAAAGAAAACAGATCTTAATCTCAAAGATCTTTAAAAGTGACTCAGGAGGTTGCTGGTACCCGATGGGTTTAGGCATCCGGACGTTCCTCAGCACTTCTTACTTCTGGGGCTATAAAAATCACCACCGAGTTGTCCCACAGGAGATCAGAGTGGCTTTGCCTTCTTCCCGACCCCACCCAGAGGACAGCTGGGGAGAGGAGTGCCTTTTCACTTTCATCGGAGCCCCTGCAGGGGCGGGACCACATACACAGTTGATGATTTTCTCTGCCTGAACCAGGTGGAGGTGCTGGTTCCACCAGCGCCCCTGGGGAAAAGCGGACGCCTTCAATTTTCTGTTTCCTGCCTCATTTTGATATTTTCCTAAAAATGCTATTTTAAAATTACTGTCAATTCTGTTTCTTGAGGGTACAAAGGGGAGGGCAGCAGCTACCACCATGAGCACAGTAGGCGAGGCACCGGATGCAGAAAGTACAAAGCGGGGAGGGGCGCCGGGAGGGCGGCATAGCTTGTCTAAAACAAACTGCATTTCCTCTTGCAGAAGCTCTTACAGATTGCCGTGACCCTCAGTGCTGAAGTTCAAGTTTCCAGCAAAACAACAGTTAGGTTTATGTTACAAAGTAACATGGGAGAACTGAGTCCCATCTTTAGCAGAGTGGACACTGTCAGCTTCTTACGACAATTACTTCTTAAACATACCGGGCATGGCTCAGTGACTGTGGTTATACAGTCTGACCTCAAGGATCCCCAAATACAATATCCTAAATGATGTAAGGATGGAACTTATCACCAAGACTTTTTTGCTAAGGGGTTCTCTGTTTACAGTCCAACCCTCGACCTTGGACAAGAAAGGAAGCATCTTATCCCTGAGATCTAAGGCTTTCCAGTTCTGACAACCCAGCAACGGAGATAAATAAACCTGAAATATGGTCTGAATCAAGAAGGGGCAAAGCATTTAATATCATGTATAAAGACAATGAGAATTTATATAGGTGATGGTTCAAATTCGGTTAACATTTTAAAATTGTTTCTATTTTAATGTTTTTTATTTTGGGGAGAGGTAATTAGGCATTTATTTATTTATTTATTTCTGTATGTATGTATTTCAGTGGAAGTACTGGAGACTGAACCCAGGACTGGTGCACGCTAGGCACACACTCTACCCCTGAGCTGCACCCTCCCGCCTCCATTGACACTTGCAGTCTCTTATCAGGGATGAGACAATAGACTGTGAGCTCCTGGAGGGCAAGTGTGTGTCATGTTGGCAGACAAACAATCAGGGAATGAACGGTAGTGTGTGAAGTGCCTTCCTCTGTATTGCCATTTCATCTCCACTTCATGGATAAGGAAACTGGGGCTAAGAGCACTTGAAGGACTTATTGCTCAAAGTGACAATAGTGACAATCGTCCCCTGTCCTCCTTCCTAGCTCACTGGCCATCCTGGCCGTCAGAACACAGCCTCCAGCCCTGGCGAGTGAGGCGGGGACCCAAGCTGTGTTTGGCAGGTGGCTGTGTCCACATGTCCTCTAGTGGGTGACGTGAGGCTTGGTGGAAAGTTCCAACCCCAGTTGCTGCCGGGATGACAGCAAAAGCCAGTCTGGCCAGTGAGGATGGTATTTGCACACTCAGGTTTGGAGGCAGGAGAGTGGATGCTCAGAGAGACTGTAGAGGGAAGGGAGGCAGAACGAAAGTGAAATAGTTTAGGATGCCCTGCCGGGAGAGCCTGGGGAGGAGGTTTTGAGAAAAGCTAAGGAAGAAAGACAGAAGGCTAAAACTGTAGGTCAGAGAACGCATCCCTTAAGAGGAGTGCCTAGGTAGCCCTCAGGCTGCAGGCATCCAAAACCCCTCTTCTCTGCAGTGAGCACACTGTTTGCCTCCTTCTTAAATGTGATGTCTTGAAGCAGAGAACGTGTTCTGCTGATGAACACAGTGCCCACTGCTCCCCGTTGCTCAGGTCCGGTAGCTTCACTCCCTCCTGAGTGAAGGGAGCTTGGCCTGGCCCCTGAGTGTGTTTGAAGTTTCCAAGATATCACAGCCCCAGAAGTGCTTCCTGACCCAAAGGGAATAGGAAGCAGAGGCAATATGCCTCAGATTGCTCAGAGCCTGCTGCCTGACTTCCTCTGGGCTTACCCTGATTTAAATTAAATCACACCCTTGGGTGTGTAGACACCACCCTGCTTTCCACCATCTCTCTTAACCTAACTCATAATTATGCAACTACAGTGTCTTTTAGAATAAATCCTCCTTCCATGTGAACACTACACCTTTGTGCCAAATGGAATGAATGTGAAGTGACATGATGATGTGGGCAGCCCGTGTTCCTGCCTAAGCCTCTTTCTTTTTTTTTTTTAAACAAAAATTTCCTTGGAATAAAATAAATCTAAATTTCAAGAAAAAAATCTTAGTGAGTTCCTATTTGACCAAACTATCCTTTCTCTGAATACCAGATACCTAATATAAACTCTCCGTTTTTAGGAGCATTTTTAATAAAAGTGGGACTACATCGTGCATTCCTTTTTGTCTATTTCAGTGGCACGTCTGCATTAACACCTTCCTCCCAGTTCAAAGCAAGTGCTGCTTTCTCACCTCACATTTATACAGGCAGAGCTCACGTCAGGAAAGTGAGAGCCCACCGATGTCCCTGCAGCTTGGACAAAATCCACAGGAAACCTAACTGCACTGTCTCACACTCTAGTTCTACGAATGAAAATTTAAAAGTCTGATCAATACTTTCACTGACAGTTCTTTCAATGTCAAGACACTAAGAACTTATTAGAAATCTGTGCAGTGAATCCCTTAGCCTGGGGCAGAAAATACATGGGATTATGTCCTTATAAGACAGAGCATGTGCTCCCACGAGGCTGCAGGGCCAGCCCCACCAGAGCGGGGTGCAAAGAACATCTGGAGAGACTCCAGGGGTCAGTGCTCCCCCAGGTGCTCCGAGCACAGTTTTGCCCAGGTCGGTTGCAGCTACAGAAATGACCGGATGATTAGAAGATGGGTCTAGGAGGAAAAGTAGGAGATGTGGATTTTTAAATAAAAATCTTTATAGGATACTCAAAGCTGCTTTCAGTTCCAGAAAACCAAGCTGCTTCTTGCTTCAGGACGTTTATATCTCTCTCCAAGTGGGAAGGTCTTGCCACCTCTCCGATACAAGTGTAAGAGTCTATTATTAAAAATAGAATATAAATAAAATATTCTATTTTATTCTGTATATAAATTTATAAATATATTCTATATTATAACATATTATAATTCTATAATATAGAATTGTTATTCTATATTATAAATATAAAGTAATAAATGTCTTATTTATTCCCTGAAGCTTTTTCTGAACTCCACCCCCAGTTCTCTGGGCTGTGATCGGCCAGTCCATCCTGAATGGGACCCCTGGGACTCTGTAGTGAGGGAGAGAAAGTCCAGGTTCTCGCCAATCTCCCACTAGAGCCAAAGCTCTCCCCTAAGCAGGAACTCACCAGCAAGCAGAGAAGGATTTGTCTTGCAGTTCATTGCATCTACCTGCTCGCCAGAGCCACTAAGATCTGGAAAACGGGCACTGTTTAGGTAAAAAAAAAAAAAGTAAATTTTTTTAGTGTTAAACATGCATACTTTCACGGGTCCTGCACACACACATGCCACACGAGCTTGCTCTGGAGGCGGCCAATTCCAAATACGGTCGCCATTTCTTGTGATGAGGATTGGTAGAGCAAAGGGCATTCACTTTGAAAATGGACAGACCTCGGTCCAAACTCTGGCTTATGTCCAGTGACAAGGCTGTAGGCAAATTCCTTATCTAAACAAGAATCACCCATCTCAGAGAGCTGTGGTGGGGATCAAATGTGACAGTGGGTGAGAAATGCCTGTCACACGTCACCTGCTCAGCAAATGGTAGATGTTCTTGTCATTCTGTGAGGAAGGATGGAAAAAGTGTAACATTGGTTAGGTGCCTCTTACTGTCATGCGTTGTGTTTGGAGCTTTGCATACACCATCTCATTCTGCACGCACACACACACACAGTTGTGAAGTAACTGCTAAAGGATAACGTTTTAAGTTAAAATCATGACTCCCCTACAAATATAAAATGTACACGGGTCAAATACTTTACTTAACTTGTTATAATTAATGAGAAAATGAGTAAGGTACTACAACAAATTCTAAGAAAATTCAAAAAAAAAAAACCCCACACATATACAAGCAATTAAGGAGACACAAGTGAATTCATAAGCAGGTGAAAATTGGTTGCTGTTCACAGGGATGGCAGTTGCATTCCACTGGGCAAAATACGTTCGAGTCTCTGTTCAAAAATCATTTGCATTTCTCTATTTTTTTTCTGTAGTTTACAGAGTTGTAAAATGGCTCGGGGACAGCGAAAGGGGCAAGCCCTTGTAGAATCAGATCATCTGGAAGGGTTATTAGACGTCCTTTGCACTTTTGTTCATTTCAGCATTTTTCGCAGTATTTTCTGAGGATCCTTTATCATCCCCGTCCGCGGTTGAGAAACAAAGTCACAGTGAGCGTGTGATTTGTCGACACGCGCAAGGAGAGCGAGCGCCAGTGCAAGGATTCGAGCTCATCCCTCGCCGCTCCAAAATTACAGTGGCTTTATTCAAAGTACTCGGGTTCGCTTTCTCTCTCATTTTCAGGGAATGAACAACCAATACGTCCGCCGGGAAGTCTTCTGCTGTGAAACTTGTCATGAGCTCAAAAGCTTCTGGGAGAAAGAAATCAGGAAACAGACCTGTTACCGGGAGCTGGAGGAAGACCGTCAGGAAAGGAGTGCCCTGAGAAAGTACGTGGCTTGTGTCTCCACTGTCTTTTTTATTCTCCAGAATTATTCCGGGTGGGGAGAAGAGGAAGCAATTATTTTCATTACCCACTCTTCTAAGAATGCGAATGTTGCATGCGGTATGATCAAGTCCATGCAGCCACAAGACAGAAGGAGAATGAGGCTTAGAAGAGATTTTTTTATACTCACAGCTGTCAGAGAGAGTGTCACTGCGCCACCACGCAGGGTCGCAGGGGAAGCACTCGGTTTTGGGGCAGGTGGCAGAAGACAGAAGCAAGGGGAGAGTCTAAGCCAGAGCCGTTGTCGGGCTTTCCGAGGAAAAGGCAAAGCACAGGAGAGTCAATTGCTCAGGGTTGGCGAGTTTGAATAATTCCCGAGGGCTTGGAGACTCAGGGGCCATCCCTAGTTGGCTGGTGCCTGGCCGGGCCCGGGGACGCTCCAGGGCGGGGGAAGCGCGGCTTTATGTGTGAGACTTCGATAAGGAAGTGGCTGGGGCCGCAGACTCAGGAATGGTCGACGTGCAGGAGAGAAGGGCTGGCCCTGGGAAGGGCAGTCTTTCTGCAGCCAGCAGACGTTTTAAGCTGTCAAAATATCATAAAATATAGAAAATTAAAGACATGATTAATTCATCTACCCATTTAGTCTTGCCACCATCTATACCAGGGTTTCTCATCCTCAGGACTCCTAACATTTAGGGCCTTAAAATTCTTTGTTGGCGGGGAGGGGTGGCTGCCCTGTGATTGTAAGATGTTTGGCAAAAGCATTAGATGCAGCTATGACTCCCCTCCTCCACTGTGACCACCAAATATATCTCCTGACATTGCCAAATGTCCTCTGGAGGGCAAAGCTGCCCCTGATTGAGAACCAATGACTTATAGATACAGATAAGACTTTTTTCTTTTTCTTTTTCTTTTTCTTTTTTGTATAAACAAAAATGAGCTTCTGTTATTTATATCTTGATGAACTGAAAAAAATCTCTTCCTCAGTCCACATCTGTTGCAATCCACAGCACATGAGGTTACCCTAACGTTCAGAATTAGGTCAACAGATATGTGTAAGTGTGAAAGATTCCACGCCCGAAATAATACGTTTTAAGGTTCTTGGGGGAAGGATAATGTGGTCTTCCTGTCACTGGCAATTGAACTTGTTTTAGCCAAAGGAGTCTGCTGAGAGCGGACCATCTACTTACATTTATTTACATTAAGAAGATCTATGTCACGTGGCACTATCACTCTGACTAAAAGAGCCAGTACCTGCCCTCACACATGTATTGCCTTAGAGCAGACAGATCAGCTCATCTCCTCAGGGACTGTCTGGGTTCTCTGTTCCTACAATAGGAAGGGTCCAGCCAGGCTGGCCGTTTGCTAAGATGCCCACTCACAGTGGTGTAGCATCTGTGTGTTCTGTTGGACAGCCAGGCATGTGCCTCCATGTTTCTGTGCGCGCTGAGCTAAAAACGGGTGCAATTCACATGCGTGAAACCAATGTTAACTTCTAAAAACCTTTCTTCAGCCCTTGAGGGGACATAGCCTCTCTCTATACCCAGAGAAGAGCTCTTCCATCACTCCGGTTACATTCCTGATTGTCCAGAGAGCAAAACCAGGTTTTTCTACATGCTGAAAGAATCACATTTTAAAGAATCCAGTCCTGGAGAGTCCAGGGGAGCCAGGAGAGTCACTTGTGTGGTCCCTGCCATCTTCCTCCCTCAAGTTATGACCCGCAAGCCCACTGGCAGACAGATTCCAGCACGAGCCCTATAATGCATCTTCCTGCCCTGAAGCTCCAGGGTGTGAGATTAAGAGCCAGATTTGCAATATGAGATCTGATTTTTTTCAAAATGTACATACAATCCATCAGTATGTCTAGGAAAAATATTAGAAGAAAATATTGAGGCTTATCTTTGACAGATGGAATGGCAAATTTCAATGCACAAGCTCTGCTCTGTTTTCCAAAGTTTCTACAGTAATATTGTGCCATTTTATAATTAAGAAAAAAAAGTTATTAAAAAAAAGCTACTGATGGCAAATGGTCCATAGAACAAATGCATTAATTCTCCAGGCTCTCACGTGCCTCTGAAAAGACTCCCTTCAAGGTGGCAGGCTTTTCTTTCTACAGCCCAGGCAATAAATCTTCCAAATGTGTTTATCATGAAACATTTCATCATTGTCTCCCCCAAGGAAATGCTGAAAGATGTGGGCTGCGCCTCTGCATTGCTTGGAGCACAGGTAGATCAGTAGGAGCTGGGGGAGTAGCGGCAGCATCCTGGGGTCTCCTCCTCTGTTTCTGAGCCTCACTCACCAGAGCTGTTGCCCGTATCAACTGTGAATATAAAACTCAAACACTTTCTTAATTGGGTAACCGATGAATGAGAAAGAATGCAAATGTTTTCAAACCACTACCAGAATGTCAGAATATTTCCTTAAATACTGAGTAAGCATACAGTTTGAAATGCCATCCTAATAGAATAATAATCTAATATACATTTGCAGACCAATGAATGGCATGAAGCCCTGGCTCTGTGTTTCAGCCCCCTGGGCTATGCCTTTCCAAACTTCATTTATATGAGTGCATCCCCAGAGACACACACATAACACTCCACTTATAAAAAGGTAAATTCAAGCCACTGTGCGATCAAGAGATGTTCTAGACGAACAGTAGAAGACAAAAATCTTAAAATCTTCCACGAACGCCTTTGCTGATGGCAGAACAGAGCCAATAAGGCCTTAACGTTCCTCAGCTGAGCTAAACAGCAGGCCTTGTGCCAGAGCTGAGTGAAGTGGCAGCAGGTGTTTTAACATGACCAGGCTCGTTAGCACACGCCTGCGGGCTCACTGACGGAGAGAGATGTAGCCCGGGCTGTGGAGAACCCCTGTGCCCCGCGGACTGGAAACCCTCTTCCTCTCTCTGAGTCTGGCTAGAAAGAAGCAACACAGCAGGGCTCAGTCCCACAGAGAAGCTGAAAACGGTCTGCAAACAACTGATTGAGGCCATTTGAGAGAAGGCAGGTGTAGTGGTGTAGTGTAGGTACGGTGCGCAAACCTCCTGGCTGGTGGGGGCAGTCCAGGTGTACGGGTATCATTTGGTTCTAATTATGGACTGTGTTTCCTTTTATTTTTAAAAGAATCTCAATTTAGGCGATTAATTATGTGAACACCTAAGTCTAAATAACCAGCTATAACTGAGAAACTATCCAGTGCTTATATGAAAAACAAATGTTTTAATACAAAAAGTATGATCTTCAAAATAGCTCTTCAGAATTGAGCAGAACTCACAGTGTCAGGTAGACGTGAAATCTGGTGGACCTGAGTGGGGAGAGGAATTTATTAAGCTTCACCCCAAGACCACTCACCTCCCTGTGCTTTGATAACAATTACAGTATTGAATTATGATTATGGTACTGAAATTTGAAATGTGAGATCAAGGACTCAGTAAACTATGAATTCCTTGATGACAACGATTATTGTTTTACTAATGTTCTTTACATATTGAGGTAGCCACAGAAGTGCTCGACTCAGAGTGCCTTCAAGATAACTCGCAGTGGGGAGCAGAGTTGACTAAGAGTTCTGCTTCCCAATTACGACAATCAGGATGCTTTCAGCTGCAGGTAACGAAATATCCAACATATAATCTCCTACTCAGATGAAATCATTATTTCAATCATTATTTTATAATAAAAGATTTAGTCTACAAAACATAACCAGTGAGAAAAGTTTTTGTTTTTTCCATTCACATTGAGGGGGTGAATTATGTGAGCTGAGTTGTTCAGATCGGCATGCTGAGGCTGGCCCACGACCAGGTCCAGCTGGGCTGAGGGGCAGGTCAGAGGGACCCAGGATCAGGCTCGTCTGTCCCCATTGTGGGAAAAACAACTGTAGAGGCGTGTTCATTGCTACACAGGAATCAGGACAGCAAAAGCATCACCTGACCTTTCACATTAAAACAAAAGCACAGAGATTTATGATTATAGTGAGAACTCTCGCTGCTGACTTTCTGCATCTGCCATTGCGTTTGAGCTGAGGTCACCCTTACCCTTGACTGCTTCTAGCCGATGACACAGCATGACAGGAGTAACTGGTCCTGGGAAATTCCTGAGTGACAGGGCCCCTCTGGTGGGCAACTCCAACTCAGCAATGACCCATCAGCCAAGCTTTCTCAAACTGGGCTCGGGCGCACCCAGACTGACACATCCATTTAGTGCCTAGCAAGTACAGGACAGAGAAAAAAAACAAAAACTAATTATGTGCCCGACTGATCTTCCCTGGTTCCCAGTAAGGACGTTACGATTCTGGTTAATGATTCTTAAAAAAAAAAAATCCTTTCTACTCAAATCCCATATAATCAAGCAGAATCTGTATTCTTAGATGTTAATTACAACTCCTCCACCAATCAGATGAATCTAGATGATAAATAGTAAATATCATTTGGTCTCTATTTGAAAAGTGAAGCCAATGTTTCTAGGCTTAAGGCAAAAAAAATGTTCTCTTCAAGCTTGAATGCTGGCTTTTTTGCTCCTTACTACAAAATAAAAGGTCCCTATATACACTTACATGCACCAG
The DNA here is from genome assembly GCF_048564905.1 of Vicugna pacos. Classification (NCBI taxonomy): domain Eukaryota; kingdom Metazoa; phylum Chordata; class Mammalia; order Artiodactyla; family Camelidae; genus Vicugna; species Vicugna pacos. The sequence goes on from NC_132990.1 coordinate 3,399,700, forward strand.
CTTACTGAGATCGCCAAGGGGGCAACACGGTGTTGAAAGATATTGACCAGAAAGGGGCAGCACACAGTCTCAATACTCATAAAACAGGATTTAATGGGAACTTAGGCAGACAGAGCCCTGACTCCTTCACCGTCTGGCAATCCGTAGTGACATCGTTACTACAAAAAGTGAATCAATGCGTCATAAAGTCCAGGATTCTAAATTCTGTTCCTAGAATAAATTCATCATTCCAAATGTGTTAACTTGGGGCCTCCAAGAAGCAAAGGGCAAGACAAAAATTAGGTGTGAGATTCATTGGGGGAAGCACCTGTAAGGGAAAAATGGGAAGCAAGTTGCGGCGTGCTCGTAAACGTCTAACTGGTTTTCTGTGGGGAAAAAATGTACACCCATATATACATATGTAAGTTTATTATAAATTTTACTGGTATAAAGATGTGTAACACACTTTACAAATAATAAGAACACATATAATGCTCTTTATTACAAACTCTATATAGCCAACTGAGTCTCACAGCATCCTTCTGCTGGTTTTGCCAACCTTTTGTATCTATAGCCAACCTATGATTGCCCTTCGGCCATGATTTGACCAAATCAGACAATGAATAAATGCTTAATTACTATTCAGTTCAGCAAAGTCAGATCGCTAAGGATGACGGCTGTCTAGTGCTGAAACAGAATTTCCACTTCTTTTGTGTGTGTGTGATTCACAGTGTAACAGCTACAGAAGACAGGACATCCTTCTAAGTTTAATCTGCATTATTAAAGATTTTCTCCACCACTTTCTTAAATCTAGATGAAGAGTCAGCAAGCATTTTTTTTTTTTATAAAGGACAAGGTAGTAAATATTTTGGGCTTTGTGAGTCACGTGCTCTGTGTGGCAACTACTCAAGTCTACCGTTGTGTGAAAACAGCCACAGACAATATGTCAACAGATGGGCAGGGCTATATTCTGATACAACTTTATTTAAAAAAAAAAAAGCAGGCAACTGGCCAGCAGGAACCCTGAGCGGCACATTTTCATGCCCACCACACCAAGGAAATGTTGAAGCCCCTTTAGTTAACGACAAAGCCACATTATATTATGTCCCTCAAGGTCAGTGAGACACAGAGGCAGCAGCCTTTATTAGTGAGCTTTAAAATATCCCAGGCGACAAAAGTCACTTACATTTGGAGGCAGGTTTAGTTACAGAGACTTTCAGAGATGCTTACCAAGGGGAGCTTGTGAGCTTGGATATTCCCCAGTTGGAAAGGTTGATGACAAATTAAAATAACAAGGTGAATAGTTAACAAACATAATGAAGAAATATAATTATTGAAAATTAAAATTAAGAAATATAATTATTAAACTTATAAAATAAAATTATTAAAACATAAATTATTAAAATTACTAATAGATGTATAGCAATAGAAAGTCATATAAACTCAATAAATCATCACTCCTTAAGTGGGCGGGAACCTATGGGCAAGGCGTCTGCCCACTGATGGCAGAGCAGCCATTACATGGTTTTTTATTGCTCCTTTCAAAGCGACAAACTGTTATTTTTATGTCATTCATTTTATTAAAAGTTGAGGTCGAATGAGAATGATAACCAATGTCTTAACCATAGTCCCCGATGGCCCTAATTCTACTCTCAGTATTTCAACTTTCAACCCCTGGTTGCTTTTGTGTTTAAGCAACCACCACCACCAAACAGCAGGACAGCACTCCAGATTCTTTCCATTCTTCCTCGGGTCCATAATTGAGCAGAGTTTTAAGTAGGACGTTTCCTGGAGTCAACTTGGTAATGGGTGCCTGGAGCTTTCAAAATATTTATACCCTCTAGTTGCTTATCTCTGGAAATCTCTTTGCAGAAAATAGACACGTATATGGAAAGAGTATTAAGTATTATTATACTCATTTCAGGGTTATTCACAAGAGTGAAAAATTGAGCTTGAATCCAATTTTTCTTTATTCTTGCTTGTATATTCTGGGTTTCCTGTAACAATCATGCACTGCTTTAGCATTGTTATGAATTATGTCCCCCCAGATTCCTATGTGGAAGTCCTAACTCCCAGTACCTCAGAATGTGACTGTATTTGGGGACAGGGTCTTTAAGAGAGGTGTCTTAGTTAACATGAGCCCTTTAGGGTGGCTTAACCCAAACTGACCAATGTCCTTATTAGAAGAGGAAATTAGATACACCAAGAGACACCAGGTAGGCACAGACACAGAGGAAAGGCTGCCTGAGGGCGGGACAGTCAGCCATCTGCCAGCAAAGGAGAGAAGCCTTGGGAGAGACCAGAGCTGCTCACACCCTGACCGTGAACTTCCATCCTCCAGAACCGAGCGGTAATAGACGTCTGCTGCTTCAGGCTGCAGCGTTTTGTTTTGGCGGCCCCAGCCCATAATAAACTAATAAAAGGACTTGCCCAGCCCAAGAAACGAACCAAACGTCACAAAAGGGAGTTCCTTTCTCACTTGGGCTCCTAGACCTGCTCTCCAGAGAAAACTGCCCTCACTAGCTTCCTGTATATCTCGCCCCCAAACCTGTCTCAGTAAACAAGTAAGTGTGCGCTGTGTTTTTATGCGAAATGGGACCTGAACAATCCTCACGATCCCGCATCTTCCTTTTGAAACCTACTCTATCTTGGAAGGTTTTCTCCATCAGCCCTTTCCGTTTTCCTTTGATGTCTTCCACTGAGATGATGTGACCCTGACGGACAGGGGTAGGTTTGTTTTTCATTTTCTGGCTTTACAAACAGTATTGTAATAAGAATACTTGTACACGCATTTTTGCATACGTGGGCAAGTACTCTAGGATAAGTTTATAAAAATGAAAATGTTAGGTCAAAGGATGAGTGTTTTAAATTTTGGTGGCTATTGCCTCCTTGTCTTGCAAAGAGGTTGCATTAATTTAAATTTCCACTCTAAGTATGGGAATTTCAGTTTCCCCAGTCACCCACGCTGTGTGTTGTCAAACTGTTAATCATTGTCAGTCTGACAGATGAAAATGACATGCCACTGTTTTAAACAATTTAATTAATTACAAGTTTGGTTGCGATCCTTTCATACGCAGAGGACCAGCTGGATTTCCTTTTCGGGAGATGCTTTTGTATAACTTCTGCCCATTTGACTACAGAATTTCTTTTTCTTAATTGATATATAAGGACCAGGCATTTGTTTTGCGTGTGTGTGAAGATCGACGAGTTTGACAAATGCTCAGAATCATGTAGTCAACACAGCCAAGGTAGAGAATAGTCCCATCACTCTGAAAAGTTCCCTTATGCTTCTCCTTTAAGGCGTTGACCCCTCTGCCAATTTCCAGTCCCTAGCAACCACTCATCCGCTCCCCATCCCTATCGTTTTGCACCTTCCAGGACGTCATCACTGAATTATACAGTATGGAGTCTTTTGTGTCTGGCTCTTTTCATGTGGCAAAATGGACTTGGGATTCTTTCTTTTAGTTGTGTGTATCAACTGTGTGTATCCATTCCTTCTCATCGCAGAGTACTTGTCTCTGCTATGGACATATCACAATTTGGTGATCCATCGCCCCACTGAAGGACATTTAGATTATTTCAAGTTTTTGATGACTGTAAGTAAAACTGCTATAAACATTCACATACACATGGAAGGTATAGCTCAGTGGTACAGTGTATGCCTAGCATGCACACGGGCCTGGGTTCAATCCCCAGTACCTCCATTAAATAAATTAATAAATAAACCTAATTACCTCCCCACTTAAAAAAAAAAAAACCCAAACTCACACAGATTTCTGTATGAACATGAATTCCTATTTCTCTTGAGTAAATACTCAGGATTGAGGTTACTGGTTCGTATGGTAAATACACGGTTAAGTGTGTAAGAAACTGCCAAATGGTTTTCCAAACTGACAGCACCGTTTTGCATTTTCACAGCGATGTAAGAGAGATCCAGTTACTCAGCATCCCGGCCGACCCTTGGCTTGGGTTTTGTTGTGAGAGTTTTTTTGATTTGGGGGACAGGGGTTGGCTTTTGGTTTTGCCAAAGGAGGAGAGGGGAGAGAGGGTTGGTTTTGTGTTCGTTTTGTTTGTTTGTTTGTTTTGGTCATTCTGTGAGATGAGTGGTACCTCATGGTGGTTTTAATTTGCATTTTCCTAATTATGCAGAGCATATTTTATGTGTTTATTTGACACCCATGTAACTTCTTTAGGAAAATGTCTGTTCAGATATTTTGCCCATTATATTGTTTATCTTCTTACCATGTTTGAAACTTCATATATTCTGTAAGGAAGTCCCGTGTCAGATCTGTGCCTGGCAAACATTTTCTCCCTGCTTCTGACTTGTCTTTTATTTTCTTTACAATATCCTTAACAGAGCAAATGTTCAATTTTGCTACAGTCCCAAATTTCCTTTTATGAATCATGCTTTTTGTATTGCTCAAGGATTTTTTTCCTTATCCCAAGGTCGCAAAAGTAATATTTTGTGGCTTTCTTTTTTTGACGTCTTAGTCTTACATTTTACACTTTAGGTCTATGATCCACTTTTAGTTAATTTTGTAAAAGATATGGTATATGAATCAAAGTCCTTTTTTTTTTCTTTTGCCTGTTTTATTTTGGGTGAAAGTAATTAGGTTTATTTATTTATTTGTTTGTTTGTTTGTTTATTTATTAAATGGAGGTACCAGGGATTGAACCCAGGACCTCGTGTATGCTAAGCACGTGATCTACCACTGAGCTACACCTTCCTCCTCAACCAAAGTCCATTTTTCAATATGGAGATATAGGGTCCCAGGACCATTTACTAAAAAAAAAAAAAAACCTTCCTTCATTGAGTTGCCTCTGCCCCTTGTCAAAAATCAACTCTTATTTGCGTGTATTTATTTCTAGACTCTATTCTGCCCCATTGATCTATTTTTTCCTTCCCCAGTGCCATACGGTCTTGATGATGATAGCTTAATATTAATCTCAAAAATCACATGGTGTGAGGCCTCCACCCTTCCCCTATTTCAAATTTGCTTTGGCTAATCCACTTCGTCTTTCCATATAAAATTTAACATCAGCTTGTCGATGTCTCCAGCATAGTTCTGCTGAGATTTTGATTGAGATTACACTAAATCCATATATCAATTTAGGAAGGTGTACATTTTAGAGAAAACTATATGTTCATTGACTGCTCATTTCCCTCTTGAGTTTTTTTTTTTTCTTCATCAATTTGTAAAAAGCCATGTGTTGCTCTTAAGAATAATCTTCAGAAGGAAAAAAATAAAACTTTACTGGGGACCACCAGATGTGGAGTGTAACCATGAATCTTGTTTCCCCTCCTCAGGCTCAGAGAAGAATGGAAGCAGAGACTGGAGAAAAGGCTGAGGATGCTGGACAATCCTGATGGGAAGGAAAAGCAGTCAGACACAGTGGGCTGAGAGCTTCCTGCCTCATCCACTTCAAAGACAACAAGCCACCAAGGGCACTTTTCTAGGAGAATAAACTAACACCCACGCTACATTGACTTACTAAGCAGGACACTATTTGTTCTCCCATTTGTGAGGGGATTTACGTGTGAACCCTCCCCCGGTGCTAATGGACATCGTTATCCGGCCGAATCCTCTCTGCACCGAGGGCCGGATGGCCGCCAATGGGAGGTGCAGCTGGGGTTATCTAAGATCGAAATCTCTTGGAATTAGCACTTGCGAGGTTTCAAAGATCCATGTAGTATAATTTGTTTCCACATTTTGTTCTCATTTTGAAACCTGGATGTTTTATCCAAGCTTACCGGGGCAATGACCTTGTCGGGCAACTGGCTTCCCTAGGTCTTCTGGAAAAAAAGTTACACAGCATGTTTTGTTTTTTTCCCCCTGTTCCCACTTTTTCATGAAAACAAAAATGCTACTGCTTACAGAAATTAAGCTGTTATTAGGAAAAGAATAGTTTATTAACAATATGGTTTGAAAATGAACTAACCTATTTTCTCTTCATATAAATTGGGTTTTTTTTTCATAAACATGTTTAATTAGAAAAAAATGTGGTGAAAGCAAGGTAATGTTTAATAAACTTGGTTGCTGTGCCCTCACTGGCGTGTGCCCTGTGTTAACTCCCTCATGCCTGCCTCAGTTAGTCCTCGGATGCTATGGCAAGTGTCAGCTCCAGCTGCCCTTAGACACATTCTGGAATTTAAAGTCACTCTCACTGTAGCCTCCTCCTGGGGCCAGGGTGTTACCTAGTCTCTGTAAGAAACCAGCCTCTGTGCCCCGATAGCTGAATTGGGACTCGGAGACATAGTTTTGGAAGAATTAGAAAAGAGCAGCTTTATTGCTTTGCCAGACGAAGGGGAGTCATAGCAGGCTGTGCCTTACAGACTGCGAATCCATCTTGGGGTTGGTGTGCTGAGGTTTTATAGAAAAACTGGACGGAACAGAAAGGTGACAACGATCAGGGCATTTTCCCAGGTACTGTCTTCTTTATCTTGATGAATCCACCTGGCATCACAGAGAAACTCCAGAGGGTCTGTTCATTCTTCTGAGACTGTCAGCCCGTGAGCACCTTTCTGGAACACAGCTGATAAGCTGTTCTGGGTAAAGAATGCATAATGGAAAAAGGGGGGCTGTTTAAGCACAAAATCAGTTGAGCAAGTGGAGCAGAGACGGGTATCTGTCAGAGAAAAGTTGCACGAGTGTTAAGTCAGAATGAATCAGCGAACAGCTTTAGCATCAGGGAGGCCATTTTGTTAGTTAGTTTCCGACTCTTTCAAGACCAGCATCGTGGTCTCAGGGCAGGAGGAGTCTGCCAGTCACAGGCACAAGGGTTCCTCTGCTCCTCTGCCCGGGGATTCCTCACTGGAGACAGGAGCAGAGGGGGAGGCCCTAGGCAGCCAAGGAACGCACACGGCCAGAGGGACCCAAAGACTGACACAGGCAGTGCTGGGCGGGGGGCATCACAGCACTCAGAGATGCTATATGGTGCCATGAACTGCTGTCCCCAGAAAACGAAAGGGGATCCTTATGGCTGACAGGGCCACAGGGTGGCAGGAGTGTTGGAGAGAGGATTCCACACCCCTACGGCTGTGAGATCCAGGGTACAGCGCTCAGGTCTTTGCTTTAGGCCCTTATCCAATTCAGATGCAACAAATAAGCGGTGAATTACAGCCAGGAAGATCTGAGCAAAATCTGGGAAAAAGAGGCTAAAAATAAAAGAGAACTTTATGAAGGACAGAGAACCATGGGAATAAATATTGGAACACCTAATCATGGCTGAAGTTAAGGGAAAGCCCCTCTAAGAAACCGATGTTTAAGTGAGACCTATAAAAGTGAGTAAGAGTCATGCCGAAGGGAAGAAACAGCATGTGTGAGGGACCAAAGAGGAGCAGGAGGGCTGCAGGGTGGAGGGCGCCTGGGGGTCTGGGAGGCGAAGAACTGGGAAATGCGTCTGTGACACAGAATGAGGAGGGCAGCTGTTTCATAGGAGGGTGGAGAGGTGAGCAGGGGACTCGGAGCCCAGGCTAAGGCTTCTGCACCTGATCCGAGGGGATCAGGAAGCCACTGGGAGATTTTCAGGTAGAGAAATGAACTGATAAGATTTGCATTTTTAAGTTTTTCAGATTTTGTATATAATTTTAGATAAGCGCATAAATATGACCATATCATACATGTTCATATGACTTTTATTATAGTTTTTATTAGCCTTTTATCCCTTGTCTGGGCTTGCTCCCTCCCTTTTTCTGCCTTCCCGACCCTCAGCCACCCTGGTACCCCCATCTCATGTTAATAACCTGGTGTGAGCTCTCCTTTACTTTTTCCTGTGTTCACATAGCCGCGTACAGACACACACACACTCATGCACAGTTATACACTCACAAACTCACATACACACACCAACACACATTCACATTCACGCATACTCTACATCTAAAGGACTGTGTGTGAATGAATGTGTTCATGTGGTAACAATTTATCAAATAGGAACATACCACATCTTTCTGCATCTTGCCTTCCTCACTCAGCTGTTCCTGATACAAATGCTTCGAGGTCATATTTTTAGTGGGATCATATTGTCCCACGATGTGGATATTCCATAATAAAGCCAACAATTCTTTAAGAGATAGACAGTCATGCTATTTCGAGGTCTTTGCCAGTGAAACAATGCAGCAGTGAATATGCTGGTTCACAGGTCCTTTATTCTAGTGGTTTTGAGCTGGAAAGCAAATTGCTTCCCGGGAATGGGAAATTAGAACAAACAGCATTGCACTTCCTACTTTGATGTTACTAGAACACTTTCCAAAAGGGCTGGTGCAAACTCCCACGTGAACCAGCAATGTACAAGAGTACACTTCTCCCACATGGCTGCCAGCAGTGTGTGTCATGGCTGTTTTCAATTTTTTCTGATCTGGGGGGTGCTGAGTGACATCACTTTGCCTCTTTGACCTTTAGTGATTGCGGGTTTCTTTTCATTTGTTTATTAGTTTAATTTCCTCTCCTGTGAATTGCTTACTGAGACCTAGCACTCATTTTTCTGAGGTTTGCCTTCCTATGTCGCTATATACAAACGCTTTATTCGTTGTAATAAATTGTCATTTGCATTAGGAGTCTTGAGGGCAGGGAAGTCTCACTTAAACACCCATGATCAAGTCTGAAAACTTTGAAGCCACAAAGGTAAAATATATTAATCTATTAAATATGAAAAGTTTATATGTGGTAAAAGTTACCTTAAGCAGTGGCTTTGGCACATGTGGAGATTTAAATGATCACTCGGCTACAGTTGGGAAAACGGATTCGAGATGAAATGGCAGGAGATGGCCGGAGACAAATTACAAGGCTGTTTCCGATGTCTACGTGGCAGAAAATGGAGATGGGCAGACAGAGTGGATGGGTCTTGCAGGCTGATTGAATGCAGGGGAGCAAGACACAGAGATTCTAAAATTATGAATATTCATTTATTTTAACTAACATTGAACGTACATGGGTTAAGTAAAAGGAATCTGAGCTTAAAAAGATAGCAAAGCTGGTTCTGTTACCAGTGGGGACCTTGGACAAGGGCCCTAACCCCTTGCTTGAGCTCTGGTTTTCTCATCTGTAGTAATGGGTTTGCTACCATCTGTTTCTCGAGGTCACTGAGATTTGATGTGCAGACGTAGAAGCTCCCAGGGCAGGAGCTGGTACAGAGCGAGTCCTCCGTGTACCTCACCCCTCTGCCTCATCGCATTCCTTGTTCTCACTGAGGTGGGCCCAGGGAAAATGCACAGCTCGTCCTGAAACAGCGGTGTCCAAGCCTCCGTGCTGGTCCGAATCACCCAGAAAACCTTCTAAAATGTATGGACCCCTCGACTCCCCTCCCAGAGATTCCAACTCTCTGAGTCTGGTCTGGGACTCAGGGACCTTAGTATTTTTAGCAGGTTGCCCGGGCGAGTCTGCTGCTTAGCCAGACTTGGGAATGGCTTCCTCAGAGGGCCCAGGATCTGACAGAGAAAGACAAATAGTTAAAGCTGAGTCAGGCACCAGGGTGTACACTAGATCTCCAAAACTTAATCATCCTGCACGACCAAAACGTTGCACATCTTCCCACTTCTCCAGGCCCCACCCCCGGCAACCACTGTAGTTAATAATACGATATTGTATACTTAAAATTTTGTCAGAAGAGTAGACTTTAAGTTGTCTCAGTACACGTACACATACAACAAAAGGTAACTACGTGAGATGATGGAAATGCTAATAAGCTTGACTGTGGTAATCATTTCACGAAGTGTATGTGTATCAAAACTTCACATCGTTTACCTTGGATACAGACAATCTGTCAGTTACATGCTTCAGTAAAGAGGGGAGGAATCTGAGCGAGCATGGTAAGGCTGTAAGCAAGGCACATGAGATGCTACGGGAGGGGTCCAGCCTGGGAGAGGCAAGGGAGGGCTCACAGAGAGGGGGAGATCAGGCCTTGAAGGAAGGGGAGCAACATCCCTGAGGAATCAGCCATGTTTTCAGCTCGAGAAATGGCATGAGGTTAAGCGGGGAGGCCCCTTGAAATGCTGGCTAAGGAGTTGGGCCTTTATCACAAAAGCAATGGAGACTGATCAAAGGTTTCTAAGCAGGGCAGGAACTTGCTAAGAACTCGTCTTAGTAACTGAGTCAAACAGCTGTGGCCGTGGTGTGAGGAATGTCCTCTACAGAGGCAAGGGACTGTCTTTGTTAGAAATTGGTTTATCCAAACAGCTTGATTCTTTAAAAATACGCCCCTTACGTGGTCTCTATCCTGTTCAAGGTGAGTGAAAATACAAATAGTGATGTGGTCCAAAGTGATGAAATACAGAGGTCAAAGCTGCCTAATTTGCTTTATGCTGTGACTCAAAACAAACACCTTTAAACTTCCGGCTTTTTACTTCAAAATTAATTCACACATTTCCTTGAATGACCCCGTGTGGAACATAAACTGAAAAATGGCAAAATCTTGAATTGCACCAAATTAGAGGTGAGCTCAGCCACTCAAAAAGGCTTTGATAAATTTAAACCGCAGCCTTATTTATGATCGATAATGAGTAGCTGTAAAAGATCCTTTTGTCTTTTGGACAAATGATTTAGGATCGGTGACAGAAGGAATGAAAGCAGAAAGGCTCCCTTTTCACAAAGCAGTTAAATGGTAAAATTGTGAAGGGCTCTCAACTTGCAGACCAGCGCACAGGCCTGAAGGCAGACAAGCTGAAATGCGTGCATCCAGCCAGGAGACACCACGGCACTTGGAGGCTTTGCCACCAGAGACATGGTGGGTGGGGGTGCGGGGAGAAGGAGGAAGACACTGGTTAGAAAAGATTTACTGTCCTAGGCATTCAGATGACATGGGCCGCGCCCAAAGACCTTGGGGTAAATCAGAGGATTACTTACAGCACTGGGCCACGTCCCCAAACACCACAAGCACTAAAACACTGCTGAAGTGACGACAAGGCACCAAGCCAGGCTTCCCCAGAGGGCCACGATAGGACAGGCGAGGGTACATTAGCGTTAGAGCAGGCAGATAGCCTGAAGTGAGCAGAGAAAGGGGGACACAGGCCAAATGGCAGGAACTGGGCAGAAAGGAGGGGCAGGGGGCCAAATGCAGGAAACCCTTCATCATGTAAGCACCAGGGGTCCCTGGGCAGAGAAAGAAAAGCAGGAACCTCTGGGCTGATAAGCGGTCACACATTTTGGGGTGATGAGCGGCCTGGAGACCTACAAAGAAAGGTGGGAAAAGGCAGGAATCTCCAGTGTCCGAGTGCGACCTTTTGCTCATTATGCCCTCATTTCAATAAAATTAGCCTTGCTGATGAGAAGCACCCATCGCACACTGATGCCATGACCCTTCTGATCCAGACTAAATAAGGACAAAAATCCTTCTTTTTTTCGGGAAGGTGGGGTTGGAATGAAAATCAGGGAATATGACCCCAAACCCTTCCCTCCCCAATGAATATTCCACCCGTTCATTTTCACACCCTGTGTAGCTAACTTGCCAAAGAAACTCAGGGCAGCCGCTCACCTGAGCCTGCCCACTCTGCCCTTGAGAGTGTGCTGTCTAGCCCTTAATAAATCCTCACTTTACGTTCTTAAACTATGCATCTTGGGTCTGAATTCTTTCTAGGACAGGACAAGAGCCTGGTCACTGGCAACATGAGGAACAAGGAGCCCCAGGCTCTCCCGCAGCCTCTGCTTGCCCGCGTGCTCAGTGCTTTCGCGGGGGACACAGGATTTCCTCATGGCAGGAACCTCCGATTAATTAGCTTAGAAAATAGTAGTTCTCTTCAAAGAGGATAAATAATCACACTTGTAATAAATAACTTCTGATTATAAAAATAGGCACGTTTGTGGTAAAATTTCAGGAAAGTAAAATGCTTATAAAAATTACCCCAAATCCACCACCCAGCAATAAACACCACTAATATTTTTAAACATTCCAGCATCTCCTTATTTATGTATATTCAAAAAGATAACTAATTTTTCGAAAGTGTAATCTTACCACAAATGATTTTTATAAACTGTGTTTCCTTTCAACGATGTGGTCTGGTCATCTTAAAATTGCTAGAAGACCTTTTGCTGGCTGCATATTATTTGGATGTGAATAATTAAACATCTCCCTTTTGGCAGACTTTCTAGTTTTTCACTACAAGCAACATTTCAACGAACATCATATTTTTAATTTTTATTTTTACATGTCTGTCCATTATCTGCTTAGGATAAACCCTCAGAGGTGGACCTGCTTTGTCAAGGAGTGAGCCACGCAGGGGTAGCCGATCCTGGCTCGTTCTGGACCCCTTCATACTGGAGCTGTCGGATCTGCCTGGCCAGTGTCTGGCCCCCTTTCCCTTACAAGAGACTGCGGTGGGGCAGGGGACGCGGGAGAGGCCCACCCCTCACTCACCATCCTTGTGGCAAAGGGAGGGAAGCCCGCCTCTCGGCCTGTGACCCAAACCCAGCTGGTCAAAGGAGTGCTGAAGATTGGCTCCGGGACGACCCAGGACCCAAATGGGTCCAGGGCCTGGGCAGAAACTGAAGGGTCTGCCAGCAGCAAAGCTGCCGGAGCCCGGATCTGTGGCCAGTCCCCACGGGGACAGTGCTGTCCACAGTGGAGCCGAAGCATGAGAAGGCAGAGCTGAGAGATGGGGAGGTGGAGGGACTTTATTTTAGTCCCTGGATTCAGACAGATCTGAAGCCAACTTTATCCCCTGGGTCCTTTGATTTCTTGAGCTGAGTTTTTAATTAGATCACCGTCACTGTCCTTCTCTCTCTTGTAATTAAAAAAAGGAAGGAATCGGGAAATAATGAATACACACACACAAAGTCAAAAGTCCTTCTCTGGGCCTGGCCCCCAGGACACAAACACCAGCCCCAAGGCCCTGGCTAGGTGGCACCTGGTGATCCCGCCTGGCTGTCTGGCCACAGTGACTGATCCCAGGCTGGACACTGGCCCAGAGCCTGGCCAGAGACAGGCACCCCAGCATCAGTGACCGTGCTGGGGAGAGAAGCTGGTCACATGTGTGCACAAAGATTCCCACTGAGGCCTGGCTCACATCCTTCTATGCCCTAGGAAGTAAAAACCCCAAATAAGGAGAGGGGACGACACCGCACATTGAACTAGGCTGAAACACCACACATCTGACATCACTCTGGTCCTGTCTACCTGCCAACTCAGCCACGTGCAGTTAGACTAAGTGCCCCCAAATGCAGCACGGGTCAGGGGGCCTTGTGACAATGAGTGGACTTGTGGGGGACCCAGAAGGTGCCACTTGAGTTCTCAGGTTTGATGTTTCCCCTGTCAGGCCTTATGAATGGAAGGACCATGCCAAGTGATAGAGTTTGGATGTTAGAACTTGGTTAAAAAAAATAAGAGAAGCTAATTGGAGTTAATTTTCACTGAGTGTGGCCCGCCTTCCAAGACTCCTCCCAGGATTAAATTCACAGTATTTTTAAGTAAGTATTTAATAATTAACCGTCAACTGTTAATGGGCATCTGTCCTGGGTGAAGAGCAGTGATTAGGGAATGATTAACAAAGGGCACAGAAACATACAAATCTGGTTTCCACGTGTTGCGTGCTGGGGCTGCGACCAAGACTCAAATACAAAGTTGGTATTAGTAGAGTCTAGGGGTTATGTGTATGGCCTTTGAGTCAGGCAGATACGGGAGCTAATCTCAGGTCTACCACTTTCTAGGCATGTTAGTGAACCTCCATAAGCATCAGTGTCCTCACCTTTAGGATGGGGGAAACAATTCTACTTCATAGAAATTTTGGAAGAATCGCCTAAGAAAATGTGCAAAGTCTACTTTAAAACCGAAATCTCGATTCATCCAGGTGTATCATTTGGGAGAAATGAGGGGTCAGGCTTTGAAGTGAAGGTGGTGTTTTGTCACTTATAACAGGCTTGGGTTCAGAATATCCTGAGGCTCGGAAGAGATGAACAGATAACCCGGTGGAGTAATCAGCAGAGGAAGTAAACAGGCACTTTTCAGGGGAAGATACCCAGGTGACCAATGAACTAGGTAAGAGGGTGAGGGTTCAGCCTCACTGTACTGGGAGACGAGAGGCAAAACCACGGTGGGCAGCCATACACACTCGCCAGCAGACCTAACACCTGGACAACTGGCAAAGGATAGAGCATGGGGATGTGAGTTGATGCAGCCACTTTGGAAAAAGGTTCTCGTGGACTGGAGGATGAGCAGGGTCCACAGTCCAGCAAGTCCTGTGTGCGTCAGGAAGCACATGCAAGAATGTTCATGACAGCATTGTTAGAAGGACCATAACCTGGACTTGTCTCAGATGCTAACAACAGAGTGGATAACTGGATTTTTTTAATGCAATGATATGTTATGCAGCAATGAAAATGAATGAATTGCAGCTACGTACAGCAAGTGGGTGAATCTCAAACGTGATCAGTGAACAACAGAGCGTAGACACAAAAGAATGCATACCGTGAGATTCCATGTGCGACTCTCACAAACTATAGGGTAAAACCTAACTTTGGAGATGCATATTTGGTGATGGACAATCAAAAGAACAGAGAAGTGATGACCTTCAATGTGAGAGTGGAGGCTACCTTTGATGGGGAAGGAGGAGTTAGTGAGAAGGAGTGAGGACAGTGTGGTTTCTGGTTGTTGTATTCCTTGTTTGTTTGTTTGTTTTGTTCTGCATATCTATATTTTTATTGAAGCATAGTCAGTTTACAATGTGTCCATTTCTGATATGCAACATAATGCTTCAGTCACACATGAACACCCATATTTTCGTTTTCATATTCCTTTTGGTCGTATTTCTTTTTTAACTTCAGCGATGGCCACGTGAGTGTTTGCTTTGCGATAATTCTCTCAGGCGTACATTTCTGCCCTGTAAACTCTTTCTGTATATGTGTTACTTCACAATCAAAAGGCTAAGGAAAAGAAAATGCATGCACCGTTAGCACCGTGTAAGTTCTCATTAAGCAACTTAGTTGTTGGTTTTGTCGACACGATTTTGGAAATGCGTAATTGGAAGTGCAAAACTAGATGAAGAACTTCAAACTGACAACTCTCTTTCTAGTTATTAAAACTAGGAGTGAGGCAGAATGTGCCTGGTCCAAGAGTGAAGCTAGGGAGATACCTTTTTCCCCTGGAGTTAACCAAACTAGAAGGCTGCGGGCAGGGGCCATGCCTTGCAAGGTCACGACCAGCAGAGCCCAGGAGAACTACCTAGCAAGAATGTCTGAAGATAAGGGCAGCTGTGGGCATTTTATCAAACCTCCCCTGGTAATTCTAAGCTACAGCTAGGATTGAGGCTCTTACACTGGTGCTGAGGTGGAGGGTAGCAGCGGCTGCCAGAGGAGCATCTCTTGCCCCCAGGAGAACAGAAGATGCCCCAGAGATAGACCAGAAGACCCGTGCTCTAGGAACTCTGTGTAGCAGGCTGATAAGAATAACGGTGGGGAGGGCTGACTCCCAACTCCGCCTCCCCTGGGTGAGTGTTTTTCTTAAGGCAGCAGAACGTCCATATTCATGAGTAGCTCCTTTTGTCCCCGTCAGTGCTTAATCCCGGAGCTCGCTTTTCAGAGAAGGGCACTGGCATCACTTGGGTCAACATCCTTGTGGATAAAGCCCGTATAGTGAATGCTTAACCACCAGCTGTTGAAAATATGATTTTCAGACCTCCTGAGAAATTTTGACTTTTTACCCAAAAAAAGAAAAATTACAAGCAGTTTCAATGGTATAAAAATAACCAAAAATGCCAGCTTATATGTTTATGATTTTTCTTCCCAAGATGCGTGTGCCTCTAGACACAAAAGCCAGAAGAATAAATGAGTTAAGGGAAAGTAATCTTACCTGGGGGATGTGGCCCAGCAGGACTCCCGAGGACACGAGGCAGAGCAGATCTCTCTCCTTGTCCGCCATGAGCACAGCCTCTGTGTAAGGCAACACAACTCAGTTCTGATGCAAACACCCACAGTGAGCGTCAGACTCCTCGGGTTAAAGGGCAGAGGCCCCACCAAGACTTCCTCCCTCTGAGATGCCAGCCACACAGTCAGGGATGCCCAGGCCACCTGTACATCTGACCAAATGACTACAAGGCCAGGCGGTCCCCATGACTTCCCTTAGTTTCAAAAACTCACTAGAATGACGGACTCACTGAACTTAAGAAAGAACCATCCTTATAAATACAGCTTTATTATCAAGGATCCAAATCAGGACCAGACAAATGAAGAATTACACAGGGCGAAGCCTGGAAGTGCCATGAACCCCGAGCTTCCATGCCCTCCCTCCGTGGAATCGGGGTGCATTCTCCCAGCACATTAGTGGGTCCACCAACCAGGAAGCTCCACCGAGTGGTGGAGTCACTGGCCACATGATGGAACTCCGTCTCCAGCTCCCCTCTCCTTCCCCGTGGTCAGGGTGACTCAGAACCTCAACCTTCTAATCACATGGCTGGTCTTTCTGGTGACCAGTCTCCATTCTGAGTCATCTTGTTAGGACAAACTCTGGTGTGATCCCAGAGGCTCATGAATAACAAAGTCACACTTATTACTCAGGAAATTCCTAGGGTTTAGTCTCTGTCCCAGGACTGGGGACAAAGGCCAGGCAAACTCTTTATTATGCGTAACCAGCTTCATTCTCTGGGACTCCATGTCATAGAAGAGAGAAAATCAGGCAGGTGACATCTCAGAGACTGAGCTTCTGTCTAAGAGCCATACATAAGAGAATAATTAAACCAGTCCTGATATGGTTTAATAGATCAAATAATGCTATTTAATAGCATTTAAATAGATCAAACGCTCAAATTCAAAATGTTGCGTTTAAACCACAATACTGTTAACTGGCAGGTCTAAAGTGTCTTGCCCCCCCCCCCATAGATTGTGGGGTCCTGAGAAGAATCAAACCAGTTTAGAGGCTATGGAACAGATTAGCGCCAATCAAACTTATCAAAGAGATTATATAAATCTGAATAATGACACATCAATATACAATCAAGAATATTTTGATTAGGTAATTGAGAATCATTGTACCAACTTGGTGCCTTCCACATTCAGGGCCAAATTAACAAGACAATAGTGCAGAACAGTGGCAAAACCCTACACATTCTCATTTTTTGACCCTTTTTCGTTCACTCCAGGTGTACTTTCACCCTTCTGTTTTCTTTTCTTTTTTTCTTTTTATTGAAGTATAGTCGGTTTACAATGTTGAGTTAATTTCTGGTGTAGAGCATAGTGATTCAGTTGTGTGTATTTTATATATATATACACACATATATATACCTTTTCATATTTTTTTCATTATAAGTGTCAACTGAAATAAAATGCCCAACCTAAAAGTTGAGAGTTATGTCTTATTTGGCGGACTTTCTGAGGACTCAGTCTCAGGACACGAGCTCTCAGATCACTCGGAGAGGCTGTTCTAAAGTGGCAAGGTAGAAGCCAGGATCCATGAGTTTTTGCAACAAAGACCACATCAAAATATTACTGTCAGTTAAAGGAAACCAGACATCTCAAGTTAAGGAAATTGGCGCTTTTCTATGTATGGGAGGGTGTGCAGGTCTGGGCTCGCTGAAATCATCCCTTTGATGTGCACCCGGCTGTCTAGGGCCAGTACCCTGTTCTTTCCCGTCCTGAGCTCCCTCAGGGGGCACCGCTGGGGGTGGCTGCAGAGGCCGGGACGCCTGCTTGTCTGCATCCTGAGTTCTCTCTGTTCACTGTCAGGGGGGTGGCGGTAGCCCCTGATGACTTGATGGTCCCAGCATTATCTGTTTACTGATATGGCTGGAAATAAATTTCATTCACACAGGCTATTACAAAGTATTGAATTTATTTCCCTGCACTACACAGTAGGACCTTGTTGTTTGTTTACATATAGTAATTAATATTAGTTAGTATGTGCAAACCCCAGATTCCCAATTTATCCCTCCACCCTCCCCTTCCTCCCTGATAACCATAAGTTTGTTTCCTATGTCTGTCAATCTGTCTCTGTTTTGTAAATAAGTTCATGTGTATCATTTTTTACATTCCAAATATAAGTGGTATCATATGCTATTTGTCTTTCTCTTTCTGGCTGACTTCACTTAGTATGGCAAACTCCAGGTCCATTCATGTTGCTGCAAATGGCATTATTTCCTTCTTTTTTGTGGCTGAGGAGTAATGATACATATATATCTCACAACTTCTTAATTCAACCATCTGTCAATAGACATGTAGGTTGCTTCCATGACTTGGCTGTTGTAAATAGTGCTGCTATGAACATTAGGGGGCATGCATCCTTTTGAATTGGAGTTTCCTTTGGATATATGCCCAGGAGTGGGATTGCTGGATCATATGGTAAGTCTATTTTTAGGTTTTTAAGGAATCTCCATACTGTTTTCCACAGTGGCTGCACCAAACTGCATTCCCACCAGCAGTGTAGGAGGGTCCCCTTTTCTCCACACCCTCTCCAGCATTTGTCATTTGTGGACTTTTTAATGATGACCATTTTGACCAGTGTGACATGATACCTCACTGTAGTTTTGATTTGCATTCCTCTGATAATTAGTGATATTGAGCATTTTTTAATGGGCCTACTGACCATCCATATGTTTTCTTTGGAGAAATGTCTCTGTAGGTCTTCTGCCCATTTTTTTTTATTGGGTTGTTCTTTTTTTTGTTGTTGAGTTGTATGAGCTGTTTGTATATTCTGGTGATTAAGCCCTTGTCAGTTGCATCATTGGCACGTATTTTCTCTCATTCCGTAGGTTGTGTAATATTTGTTTGTTTATATGCAGCCTTGTTCTCATCATGTCATATTTCCTTGAGGACACATCAAGTTCATCCAGGTTGACCTTTATGGATTAACAAGTTTCCCTTAGTACATACTTACCATCAGACCTGACAGTTTATCTCATACTCAGATCCACTTTTAAATTGATTATGACTAACCAATTCCAGAGCAGTGAATTTCTGAACTTATCCCAGAATTTGGCCTGGACACCTTTCTACACCACTGTGAGAACTCAGTCCATGAGCGAGATTAAAAGCTGCCATTCAATCTAGCCAGTGATTACTTCTTGAGGCATGTGTGACTAATTGTAGGCATTTATTACACGCTTAGTTGCCTAGATGGTATGTTCTAAAGCTAGAGCCTTTTAAAGTGTTGTTTTCTTGACATTTGATTGTTCATTCAAAGCCTTTGCACATCTTTCATCAGTGGGGTGTGAATAAAGAATGAGGTTTCTTCAGATGGGTCTGGAGCAGTGGTAGGTATTACAGACAAGCTCAAGACAGGAAGGGAAGAAGCTCAAAAACACAATGCAATTGGATCTCAGCTGTGTGTGTTTTTGATTTTCCAGTATCATTAAATGAAAAGGCAAGGATTGCAGAGACTCACGCCCTGCGACTGGACATGACATTTGGTTTCAGTTAGTCAGCACAGAATATCTGCCTCTTATGCTTGCCATTTCAGAAGCGCTGTGAGCACTTCTCATCCCTGGGTCTAAAAGGCTACAGCTGGGCACACAGATTGTACCCCAGCTGCATGCATCCAACCCCATCTTCTCTACCACCCACACCATGTACGCTTTAGTCAAGATTCTGTCCCAGAGCAGCCTTTCAGAAGAAGAAGGAATTGTTTTTGTCATCTGCCCAGTGGAGCAGGCCAGCCGGCTGCGTGAGGTAGACAGGGTGTTCCACCTCTTTTCTCTCGGGAGTGATCCTGAGTCCTCACATGTCCCGGGACAAACATGCCTCAGAGAACAAGCACTGTGCTGTGAGCCAGGCAGCATCGCTGGAAACTCTGCCAGAAATCAGTGCGGGCCTCAGTGAACCCTGCACCAGTGCTCCAAGCCTAGGATCCCCGGAACTGACAGCTGCAAAATTCCTGAGGCTCACAACCTCAGTACATCCAAACCAAGAATAAGGACCCACCTCTCCGAACTCCTTCTCTCTGCTTCCTATCCCAGTCGCTGGCGCCGTCCATCCATCCAGAAACATGGAAAGCTTTCTTGACTGTCTCTTCCCCTCACCCCCAAAGCGACCTCTCTGCAACTCAACCATCGGCCCTCTGACTTTTCTCAAATCTATCCATCTCTCTCCATCTCAACCCCACCACCTATCTCTCCCTCCTGAAGAACTCTGACACCTTCCCAACTGGTCAGCCACATCCACTGCCTCTCCACCGACTCTCCACCCTGGTCCATGGTCGTCATTTTCTGAAACACAGTTCTCACTGCCCTGATGGAAGCCCTTCAGCAATCTCCCACTTATCTCAGGACAGAGATCGACCCCAGGTTCGCTGTGGTCCAGCCTCTGCTCGTGACTCTGGCTTCATCTGGGGTCATACAGCATCCCCCAAATCTTGACAACCCAGCTCTGCTGGCTTTCCTCTCATCCACTGTCCCTCTTCCCACAGGACATTTGTACCTTCTCTTCCCTTTGCCTGCAATGGGACCATCCCAACAGCATCCTCCTTTTTTTTTTTTTAATTGTGGTAAGATATACATAACATAAAATTTGCCATTTCAACCATTTTAGGTATACAGTTCAGTAGCATTACACTTTCACATTGTTGTGCAAAAAAAAAAAAAGGAAACACTTCCCAAATTTGCATGTCATCCTTACACAAGGGGCATACTGGTCTTCTCTGTATTGTTCCAATTTTAATCTATGTGCTGCTGAAGTGAGCACCCTTCCCCTTTTGATGATAAAGTCTGACTTATCCTGCAGATCTTAGCTTAAAAGTTATTCATTCAGGGCAACTTTTCAGGACCAGACCTGGCACAAGTCACGCATTCCCTTGGCTGCACGGCACTCAGCATGCAACAAACCTATGCATGTTTCATTGGTGTCTGCTCTCTCTCACTAGACTGTGAGCTCCCTGAGGGCAGTGCTCAGGGCTGAGAGGTGTGCTGGGAACACAGTGGGAGCTCAGGGTGTCCTACTTAAATGAATGAACAAAGAAATGCAAGTCCACCTCCAGGACAGAGCATCTTTGACATTATTATAGAAAACTACGTAGTTCTGCATCATCTTGAACTCCATTCCAGAGCAGCATCTTGACTTCATCTTTGGAAAACTAAAATCAATAATGAGGGGTACTTTTTTCCTTTTCTCAAATAGAAGAATTATTAATTTAGACTTTATCTCTTAAAAGAGGAAAACATCTGATGGTCTTTAAATCATAGATTTTTTTTTGATTCTATTCATCAGGTTTTCAAAACTATTGAATCTAGACTCAGATCTCTGAAGAAGTTTGTAATTTCCAAAAACTAATGTAAAGTAGAGTTTTTTTATTGCCTACACCTGCAAGACATCCAGTCTGCTGCTGCCGCACGGCATCTGCAGAGAAGCCCTCATCACTCATTTGGGCTGACAGTGGGGTCTGGAGATGGCATTCCCTGGAACCTGAGGTGTGTCAGCACCCACAACCATCATGGAGAACTTCTCACACCTGACTCCAAGAAGCTCTCCTATGGGCCAGGTTGGGGAACACAGCCGGCTGGTGTTGTGGGCGGTAAAAGAATTTACAGAGACAAAGGCAAATGTAAGAAACGAAGGAAATGTTTAGCAGATATGCTGCTGCTACAGTCAACAGCGGGCCACACAGATGGGAGGTGACCGTGTGAGTGCTCCAAGGGTGAACGTGCAGGGTCTTTTATCGTTGAAGGGGCTGTGCACACAAAGGGATGGGGAAACAGATTTTTGATTGGCTATAAGTGAGGCAAGGGGCTTTGGTATATGGGAGGGTGACTCCAATAAAAAGGAAACGTGAGCTGAGACAAGTCAGCCTGAGCTTTTGTGAGGTTAGCCATTTCCCAGGGCTGCTAATTCTGCCAGGACAAACCCACATCAGAAAAGGCTGTACTTGGTCTTTTTGAAGGATTGCAGGCGGACATCTGAGAGCCCAGGAATGGGGCTTGCAGGGCTTCAGTGGGCACCAGTTGGCACCGCAGTCCAGACCGGGTAGATTTGGGATTTCATAGGACCAAGGACACCAACCCTGCATTCCAGCAAGAGCAGCTGACATCCACATGACCCTTCACACTTTATGGGTTATTCATAACACCGGGAGCTCTTGGGGAGCAGCAGCACCACCACCGAGAGCATCCCAGCTTTACAAATGGGGGTGGGGGGACACTCAGTGGTCAGGCAGCTGGCCCAGCATATCACAGCCAGGAACCAGGCTAGATCTGGCACCTGGTTTGATGCCTAAACCCTTGCTTTTTTTAAATCCGCTTTGATCAATATGTCATTTTTAGAGGCAACTTCTAGTATAACAGCACCCTAGAAATGATATAAATAAAGACCGTCTGGTCACTTTGCATCATGAGTAAAGCTATTGGAAAGTAGAATGAAATGTGACCCATGATGATAAGGCCCTTTAATGTGCTTGAACTCTCGCCACTTAATTGCACACTCTGTTCTTATTCAATAAGTGTGTTTTCACTCACGTGCTGATCAAAAGTCTGGAGGTATCACGTGACGATCAAGACTGCTTGGTAATGCAGTGGCCCCATGAGCCATCCCCAGGCTCTGGCTCCACTGTAGAGTATGTCCTTATGCAGACACCATCTTGGAGCTGGTTCCTGTCCTGGCATCCTGCAAAGTTTCACTTAATCTTGGGGGAAAAGCTAGGATGCCTTCTGCCTCCAAGCACAGCCTCTGGTAGACTGGGTCCCTTGGGCTTCCTCTAAATCCTGCCTGTCTCCACCCTCTTCACAGAGAACACGGTGAAGAACACACTAATCTCTTGGATCAAAGTGAGAACAAAATGCATAAAGCCCCCATGCAGGACCAGAGCGTGCTTAGATAACCCTGTGCGCTCTTGGCTGAGGAGGTGATGAAAAGGCGAGAGGCGCCTGTCATGAGGTCATGGACCAAAGCCTTCTGACACCTGTCCCCTCGCCACCACCACTCCTGTCCATACTTGGCCCCACTGAGCCAAAGGTTCCAGTGACCAAAAATGTCCCTTAGTCTGGCATTTCCTATCTCCCTGTGTTTCCTTTTATCATCTCTACGAATCTGCCTTTCATCACCTCTGCTGCATGTTCCCCTCAGCGCCCCATGACCCTCAACTCCTCTCCCCTTGGCCGCAGCTCATTTCTTTCCATGTCAACCAACAAAACTCCATCTGGAGCAGAATGCAGGTAACTTAGCTTGATTCACACAGCAATGTAGTCACACATCCCCCCAAATTTTATTATCTACTTACATCTTTCCAAAGCTCCTTTGTTTCAAAAGAGATCTTTCCAGGGTTCCTTCATCTCTTTCTACAGTGGTCTCATCTTCCAACTGCTTCTAAAAGGACTTCAGATTGTCTGGGGACAGAAGGAAAAGGTTTTATATTGTTTTCATGATTTTTAAATCAACATTATTATTATCATCATTTAGCATTGACTTCCACTCTGATCCTGACAAATTTCTCTCTCTTAACATAA
Source organism: Vicugna pacos (assembly GCF_048564905.1). Lineage (NCBI taxonomy): Eukaryota > Metazoa > Chordata > Mammalia > Artiodactyla > Camelidae > Vicugna > Vicugna pacos. Next base: position 3,423,020 of record NC_132990.1, read on the forward strand.
GAACCTTCTGCTTCTGTATTTTTTGAAATTAATAGCTTTATTGTTGAATCTTAACTTTGTCAGCTTGAAAAGTATTTCCACTGATGTCTGCATTTTATTATCCATAGCTGCTCATTCCCCACCCCACCCCCAGGTGTTTTTCTAACATACGAGCTTCACACAAGGACACACTGTGTGCAAAATGCATGAAGAATGTGCCTGTGGTCAGGGATGACAACCCAGAGGCACAGGAGGGCCCTGAGTGTTCAAGTATTTATTCTTGTCCCTCAACATTTCCTTACTTTTTCAGAGAAAATTGATGCTCTGAGAAAGCCACTAGCTGTTATAGAGAAATACTGGTTTTTTAAGGGGAAAGTCTTACATTTCCATAATCAGGTGTTTACTTACCAGCACTTATGGTTTAAATCATTTTACTCTTACAATCATTCATGACTGTATTTTGCAATCACGTATAGAAAGGAAAGGCTAGAAAAGTGGCATTGGACAAGAACAGGACATTGATTTGGAAACACGTGTGAGTGAATATATTGCCAGCCATATCAGTAAACAGATAATGCTGGGACCATCAAGTCATCAGGGGCTACCGCCACCCCCCTGACAGTGAGCAGAGAGAACTCAGGATGCAGACAAGCAGGCGTCCCGGCCTCTGCAGCCACCCCCAGCGGTGCCCCCTGAGGGAGCTCAGGACGGGAAAGAACAGGGTACTGGCCCTAGACAGCCGGGTGCACATCAAAGGGATGATTTCAGCGAGCCCAGACCTGCACACCCTCCCATACATAGAAAAGCGCCAATTTCCTTAACTTGAGATGTCTGGTTTCCTTTAACTGACAGTAATATTTTGATGTGGTCTTTGTTGCAAAAACTCATGGATCCTGGCTTCTACCTTGCCACTTTAGAACAGCCTCTCCGAGTGATCTGAGAGCTCGTGTCCTGGGACTGAGTCCTCAGAAAGTCCGCCAAATAAGACATAACTCTCAACTTTTAGGTTGTGCATTTTATTCAGTCAACACACGTGTGTAGCTTTCCTTCTGTAAACCCTGAAAGGGTTGATCTGAAAGAGAAGCCCTTGAGCGGCAGAGCATGGCGGTGTTTTGGAAATTACATTCCTCTTAGTGTTCTGAGTATTAAGCAAAAAGGAGGGTTACTGGAGGTGTCTGTGTGTGATCACTCAGCACGTGTAGGAGGATTTGTGTCTTGTAGCAATAAAAAAAGTCATTCTGAAATCTGAAGATGCCCTGGGAGAATAGGTGGCCAACTGGGGAGGTCACTGTGGTAATGGGTACACCATCTTCACCAGACATTCATCTTTGGGTGACTTCAGAAGTATAAACAAGAATCACCATATTGTACACCTGTAACATACAATATTATACATCAACTATACTTCAATAAAAATGTGGTACTAAAAGAAGCATAAACAAGAAGATGGTTCATAGGGACTTGAAATCTAGTTTAGAAAAACAAAATTGGTAGAATGAGACCAACATGCAACTGGTCAGATGCTGAGAACTGTTCTCCTTCCTGTTCTTTCTGACACTGTCACTTGGACAAGAAGGGTCCTCAGCCTTTGTGTTTAGGTTGGCTTCTATGGAAAAAATTCCCCAGAGAGTAACTTTATTATGATTCTTTCATTCTTACTCAGCAGGTTGTCCCAACATCACCCACCATAGCTATAGAAAACCTCTCCAGAATACGCAAAAACTGTATTCACTAGCAATCCCAAAGTAGGAAGGGACAAATTTCTAGTTAATTAACAACATAGTATGGCTTGGATTTTTTTGTTTTGTTTTCAGGCCTGAATATGTTTTAATTTAAGTAATGCCGTATGCACGGCACTCCAAACTGGTGTTTCAGATTAGAATACAAGATATGAAGAACCACAGACATTCTAACCATTTACTGTCATGGAGCATCATACTGAAACATAACCAATGTTCCTGAAGACAGATATTATCTATTGATGTGTAAGAAATTACCCTAAAATTTCCTGACTTAAAACAATAGACATTTATTATCTCTTCCAGTTTTTGTGGGGCAAGGATTTAGGAACAGCTCAACTAAGTGGTTCTGGCTCCCGGTCTCTCACAAAGTTACAGTCAAAATGCAGATGAAGGCTGCCAGGATCTGATGGCTGGATGAGCTGGAGGACCTATAGGCATATCGGCCAATTCACACGGCTGGCCAGCTGTTGGTACCAAGCTTCAATTCTCTGCCACGTGTGCTTCCCTGCAAGGCTGACTGAACGTCTAGATGTCACTGCAGCTGGCCTCCCGCTGAGCCAATGTGATGAGAGTGGTGTCATAGGTCCAGTCAGCATTCAAGGGGAAGGGAATTAAGTGCCACATTTTGAAGGGAGGTGTGTCAGATAATTTGCAGACATGTTCTGAAACCATCAATGGTTATAGGTAAATGCAAATTATTTTTAAAGCTTTATAGCTGGAGGTAAAATGTATATAAAGTAAAATTCATAAATCTTAAGTGTACAGCTGGGTAGCTGTACATGTGTATATGGCTGTGCAACCACCACCTAGATCAAAATATATAATATTTTTGTTATATATAATATATAACATCTTTCAGCTTCTTAGAAAGTTTCATCATATGATTTACCTTGAATTTTCTATGCACACAATCACTGTCTACAAACACACCTCTGATTCTTCCTTTCTAATCTTTATAACTTTCCTTTATTTTTCTTGATTTTTCTCTACTGTCTAGGACCTCCAGTACAGTATTGAATATATGTGGTCTAAGTGGATATCCTTGTCTTGTTCTTAACTTAGGGGAACACGTTCAATATTTCACCATATTTATCTGTAAGTTATTTTTAGATAACTTTTATCAGATTAAGGAAGTTCCATTCTATTGCTAATTTGATTAAACTTTGGCAATAGACTTATAAAGAAAATCACCGTTCATGGCTTTACTCCTTGCTCGTAACTTTGAACATTAGCCGGAGTGTTGCCTTTAGCTGCAAATATCCCTTATCTAATTTATAGAAAAATTAAGCCAGGTCTACACATGAAAAAAATATTGCCTGGGCGTTCCTTAAATTCCAAATATACTGATCTTCAAACTGTATCTGTCAATCCTTTGGAAATTGCAATCTTTTCACATGGACACCTTATTATGCTTGGTGCTCAACTATATAAGCCAGGTATGAAAGTGTGTAATCTACCTTGTGCCCAGAGTTATGGTCTGTGCTGCTGGTGGCGGGTGGGGATGGAGTTTTGAGGACAAGAGGAAGGAGGAAGAGAGGAAGCCAAAGTGGCAGCAGCCACGGCTTGTGGGGAAGGCAGTTGTCACTGCCACAGCCTCCCCACGCAGCCCCAAAGCTGGATGTGGCCGACATTTGTGACTTAGTGTCATGTGAATCAGGGCTCTCTGAACCCTGTCATATGCGGTGAAGAATTTTTAAAGGCCTCAACGCCCAATCCATACAGCTCTAAAAGCAATAAACTTCAAAATAAGAATGTTTCAGTAGCACTGACAAAGTGGTCTCCAAATTCATGGTCACATTTACTCTTTACAGCAGCCCCGTGAGGTTAACGGATGAGAACCCAGAGGCTTAGAGACATTCAGTGATTTGCCCAAGATCTCCCAGCCCGGAGCATCTGCACCACGGACCAGATCCAAGACCCGGGGCATGCAGTCTTTTCACTGCTTCGTGTTGACAACTGACGGACAACTTTTTATATATTTGGTTTTTTGTTTGTTTGTTTGTTTTTTGTAAATCCTTGCCACAGCTGTGTTCATGCTTAATATAAAGTCAGACGTTACTTTGCTTGGTGTAAATTGAAGCAACTCTTTTTAGGTTCCCAGCACGTAATCACAGTGCATTTAGCCACTTGGTTGAACAAACAGAGGAACTGTTTCTTCCTCCTCCTCCAGCAAATACACCTTTTTCACAGTTTAAGAATTCTGTTCCAGGTGACCAGGTATGAGAGTGGGGTGAAGCTGGTAAGGAAATAATTCTATAACTCGGTAAGTACCCTAACATCACCCACCACAGGACTAACAATAATGATGAAAATCATTCAGCGTCATTATTTCATTCATGTCAGCACATCTGTTTTCCACCACCATGTGCAGGGTTCTGCCTTGGGCGTTCTTAGAGTCATGATTATCAAAAACTTCAGCAAGCAAGTCTCAGTTTACTAAGACTTCCTAATGTAGATGCTGGGACTATATATTTTTTTCAAATGGAAACACTAAATATACACAAAGGCACTGTAGGACATACACATTTCGGACATCAGATTGGTTTTTACAGTAGGTGGTGGTCTGCAAGGTTGCTTTTGACACCAGGTAAGCAGGCAATGGTGAGCAGGTGAGGGATGTCCCTGGGCTCCATCTAGAGTGAAAGTCGTGGTTACCATAGGACATTCACATGCCCCGGAGAAGAACAGAATCAAGGTCACCAAGGGGCCTGGGGAGCCCATCACTAAGTGAGGGAACTGCGGGTCCAGCTGAAGGGCTGATCAGAGGGCAGCTGCCTGGGCTGGATGGGCGCCAGGGTAACTATGATGTACAGATCCAGCCAGGACAAGGGGCTCTCAGTGTTTACATAATAAATGGTGGCCTCCAGGGAAGACAGATTCACTTTTCTCAAGGTTTTCTATTTGTACTAGATGAACTCAGTGTCAAATATGAAAAGGCATCTTTCCAAAGGCTGTTAATACTAGTCTCATTTGCTATGTAAACAAGAACAGAAGGCATCAAAGCCAGAATGCCATTACTCTTTGGATTCTGAACATTCAAGGAGAGCCGATTGCTCTATTTTAATGACTGTTATTATTAAATCATTGATTGGATCATACCATGCAACATGAAAGTTTATAGCAAAGACTGATTTTTTTCCAAAAATAGAGCTGCAATGGTATTTGAGTTTGGATTTTACCTACTCAATTTTTTGAAGTTCTCTTTGGAGAAAAAGTTAATGATCTAAATAGTTGGTAGGTAGGATTTAGAAGGATTTTTCAGGGCTCTAGTTAGCATGAAATCTTTTTTTTTTAATTACTACTCCTCTTGACATTTATTTTGAAGTGTCCTGCCATGGGTTTGATGACTTCAGACCTCTCCCCTGCCCACCATGCACTCAGGGGTGCATCAGGTTCCCACAGATAGAAGGATGGAAAGAACCCTTAGCCCCACTGGGAGGAGCAGAGGAGAGACACTGTAGAGAACTTGGTCTTTCCTGAAGGTCACCAGAGAAAAGTAAAGTATTCTGTCATCCTTCCCCGACAGCTTATTTCCTGAGTCTCTACAAGACATCATAGGAAAAGGCTTTTAGACTTTCTCTCTGTGTGCTATTTTAAAGTGCTTTCCAAAGAAATTTACATTGTTTATCCCTATTTCATCTATCCATGGTTTGTGACATTTTTCCAAACTCTCTGTTTTTTTTCAGCTCCCTTCTTGCCCTTTGAGAATGCTTTCAAAGTTTTGCCATTCTGCTGTGAGGCTGTGTCTTACTCACATTAGAAGCATTAATGCCAAAGAGGTAAGGTTTCAGTTCTTTAGTTTGGAAGAGTTCATTGTTGTTCATTCCTCTGGGGTCCTGCTTGAGACAGGTTTGTCAAGTTCCTTCATGTAATCTTTGTGGCTCTCCTTCCCGAGTACAAAAGTAGGCACCAGTGATCATTTTATCAAATGAACTGACTCAGAACTTTAATAGAGGCTTATACAAGTATGTTAAGACCTAAATCTATTTTTTCTAATCTATAGTATGTTGTTTTATTTTATTTTGCTTTTTCACTAACTAGAGCAGGCAGATAGATAGATATGGCAGAGAAAGGGGGGCACAGGCCAAATGGCAGGAATTGGACAAAGGAGAGAGGCATGGGGCCAAATGCAGGAAAACCTACATCATGTAAACAACAAGGGGCCCTGGGCAGAGAAAGAGAAGCAGGAACCTCTGAGCTGACAAGCAGTCACACATTTTTGGGGTGACAAGTACCCTGGAGGCCAACAGAGAAAGGTGGGAAAAGGCAAGATCTCCAGTGTCCAAATGTGACCTTTCGCTCATTATGCCCTCATTACAATAAAATTAGCCCTCATTACAGTAAAATTAGCCTTCATTACAATAAAATCATGCACTGGTGCCATGACACTTTTGATCCAGACTAAATAAGGACAAAAATCCTTCCTCCCTTTGGAAAGGTGGAGTTGGGATGAAAATCAGGGACTACGAGTCCAAACTCTTTGAGTCCCTTCCCAATGAATATTCCACCCATTCATTTTTACATTCTGTGTAACCTACTTGCCAAAGAAACTCAGGGCAGCTTCTCACCTGAGCCTTCTCACTCTCCCCTTGAGAGTGTACTGTCTCTTAAATAAATCCCCCTTTATTGTCCTAATCTCCACATTTGGTCTCCAGATTCTTTCTGCAGTGAGACAAGAACCTAGTCACTGGCAACAGGTACAGAGTAGTTAAAGGGGAGTGGCCAAGATGTTGCAGTAAGAAGACCCTGAACTCACCTCCTCCCACAGATACACCAAAATTACAACTATTTACAGAGAAACTATTGAGAAAAGCCAGAAGAATAGCAGAAAAGATGTAAAAAGGAACCAGAACAAGATGGGTAGGAGGGACAGCTACAGAGTACAGTCAAAACACATATCCCTGGGTTGGCAACCCACAAACAGAGAGTAATTACAATTCAAGAGATTCTCCCCAAGAAATTAGGGGTCTGATACCCACACTGGCCTCCTTGACCCAGGAGTCCTACCCAGGAAAGATGAGCCCCCAGAATGTTTGGCTTTAAAAGCCAGTGGGGCTGACTTTCAGGAGACACAAAGGGTTGTGGGAAACAGAGACTCCACTCCTAAAGAATGTACACAAAATTTCCCATGCTGTAGGACTCAGGGAAGAAGCAGTCATTTGAACGGAGCATGGGTCAGACTCACCTGCTGATCTTGGAGAGCTTCCAGAACAGACAGGAAGCAATCTGGAGCTAACCCTGAGGACATGGACACTGGTGGCAGCAATTTGGGGGAGCCCCTTCTGCCACATAGACAGTAGTGCTGGCAAGCACAGTTTTGGAATCCTCCTTCTAGATTATTAGTTCCAGGGCCCAGACCCACCCACCAGGCTATCAATACCAGTCCTGGGACTCCTCAGGGAAGTAACCAGATGGGCGGAGACAGAGCCCCACCCATAAGCAGGTCGGCTGCCATAAGAACCCTGTGAGCCCACAACCATCCCAAGACCCAGTACTGTCCACTAGAGGGCCCAGGCTACAGTACTGCACACAAGAGCACTGGCGCTAAACCTCAAGGGCCCTACAACCAGGACCAGGGAACAAAGCTCCACCCACCAGTGAGCTGGCACTAGTTCCAGGAACCCTTGAACTCCAGCCTCACCTTCTAGGAGGCCAATACAAGCTCCAAGACATTTTGGACCTACCATCCAGCCACCTGGGATCCAGCCCTTCACCAAGGGGCTAACATCAGCTGCCAGACAAAGCAGCTACTTGTGTCATGAACTGACCTCTCCCATCAGAAGACCAACACCAGATCCAAGACTTCAATCTGTAACCACTCACTCCAGAACTCCATGAGTGGCCAGCACCTGGGACCACTTGGTGCCCACAGCAGTGGCCTCCAGACCTGGCTCCACCTACCAGTGGTTGGCAGCCTCCAAATAAGGCAGCACCTGAAAATCAACTGGACCAGAGGTCATCCATGCCCACCAGACCACCCACAGTTGTCAACTCGCCACAACAAAAGGACTCACACAACCCATATAGGGAGCACCCCAGAGCATATAGCTCTGGTGACCAGAGGGGACTATGCTGCTGGGATGCATAAGACATCTACAAAAGGACACTTCTGTAGATGTCTTATGGGAAACGTGACCAACCCGCCAAATACAGAGAAACAAAAACAGCAAATTTGGCAAAAAAATTGGAGAGTAAGGAATACTTCCAAACTTATTCTATGATGCCAGAATCACCCTGTTACTAAAAACAGACAAAGATATCACCAAAAATGAAAATTACAAGCCAATATCACTGATAAACATAGATGAAAAATCATCAACAAAATATTAGCAAAATGAATCCAGCAATACATTAAAAGGATCATACAACAGGATCATGTTAGATTTATTTCAGAGATGCAAGGATGGTTCAATATCCACATGTCGATCGATGTGACACAGCATATTAACAAACTGAAGGTCATTTGATCATCTCAATAGATACCGAAAAAGCTTTTGACAAAATTCAACATTCATTTGTAATAAATGCTCTCCACAAAGTGGGTATAGAAGCAATGAACCTCAACATAATAAAGGCCATATATGATAAAACCACAGCTAACGCCATACATACTCAGTGGTAAAAAACTGAAAGCATTTTCCCTAAGATCAGAAACAAGACTTAGGAATGCCTACCCTCCCTGTGCCTACTCTCACCACTTTATTCAACATACTATTGGAAGTCTTAGCCACTGCAATCCGACTAGAAAAATAAATAAAATGAATCCAAATTGGAAAGGAAGGAGTAAAACTGCCACTGATTGTAGAGGACATGATACTTTACATAGAAAATCCTAAAGACACCATCAAAAACTACTAGAGCTCATCAATAAATGCAGTAACATTGCAGGATACAAAATTAATACACAGAAATCTGTTGCATTTCCATACACTAACAATAAGCTACCATAAAGGGAAATTAAGGAAACAATCCCATTTACAATCACATCAAAAAGAATAAAATATCTAGGAATGAACTTAACCAAGGTGGTGAAAGACTTATACTCTGAAAACTGTAAGACATTGATGGAAGAAACTAAAAAGGATGCAAATAAATGGGAAGATACCCCATGTTTATGGATTGTAAGAATTAATATTGTTAAAATATCCATTCTACCCAAAGCAATCTGTAGATCTAATGCAATACCTATCCAAATACCCATGAATTTTTTTTTACTAGAACTAGAACAAATAATCCTAAAATTTGTATGGAACCACAGAAGACCCTGAATAGCCAGAACAGACTTGAGAAAAAGAACAGAGCTGGAGGTGTTATGTGCCTTTATTTCAGATTATACTACAAAGCTACAGTGATCAAAACAGTGTGGTACTAACACAAAAATAGACACAGAGATCAATGAAGCAGAATAGACAGCCTAGTAATAAACCCAAGAATATATGATCAATTAATGTACAAAAAGGAAGCAAAATATACAATGAGGAAAAGACAGTCTCTTCAGTAAGTGGTGCTGGGAAAACTGGACAGCTATATGTAAAAGGCAAAGGAAACAAAAACAAAAAATAAACAAATGGGACCTAATTAAACTTAAAATCTTCTGCACAGCAATAGAAACCATGGGCAAAATAAAAAGACAGTCTACTGATCTGGAGAAAATAGTTCAGATGATATGAATCAGAAGGGGTTAATGTCCTAAATATATATACAGCACATACAATTCAACATCAAAAACAAAAACAAAAACCAGCCTGATTTTAAAATGGGCAGGAGATGGCCAACAGGCACATTAAAAGATGCTCTACATCATTAGTCATCAGAGAAATAAAAAACAAAACCACGGGGAGATACCACCTCAGAAGGGCTGTCATCAAAAAGACCACAAATAACATGTGGAGAAAATGGATTCTTTGTTCACTGTTGGTGAGAATATAAATTGGTGCAGCTACTATGGAAAACCGTATGGAATAGACCTACGATATGAACTACGATATCAATTCCATTTCTCAGCATCTACTCAAAGAGAATGAAAACATGAATGGGAAAAGAGACATGCACCCTGATATTCATAGCAGCATGACTTACAATAGCCCAGATAGAAGCAACTGAAGAATCCAGAAACAGATGAATAGATGAATAAGATGTGTATTATATATACCATATAATACTACTCCGTCATAAAATACAGAAATAAAATTTTACCATTTGCAGCAACATGAATGGAGTCGGAGAGTATTATACTTAATGAAATAAGTCAGACAGAGAAAGACAAACACTGTGTGATGTCACTTTCATATGGAATCTAAGCTAGAAAACAAACTAGTGAACATAACAAATCAGAGACAAATTCACAGATGTAGAGAACAAACTAGGGGTTCCCAGTGGGTAGAGGGAACTGGGGGCAAGAGAGAGGTAGGGGATTAAGAGGTACAAACTACTATGTATGAAATAAATAAGCTACAAGGATATATTGTACAGCACAGGGAATATAGTCAATATTTTGTAATAATTATAAATGGAGTATAACCTTTAAAAATTATGATTATGTTATACACCTGAAACTTATATAATATTGTAAATCAAGTATACCACAATAAAAAAAAATTCAATTGTCCACGTCCCTTTAACCTACAGAGTTAGAATATCCAGAGTCTGGGGACCTGGGGTCTATTTATTAAAAAATTTCCTGCATGTAAGGGTCATCACCCCCATCCAGCTACCCTAGGGGCTCAGGGAAATCCAGATTTTAAATTAGCTGATAATCATTAACCTGGCAGCTCTCAGTCTGTTGCTGGAGGATTTAACAGTACACGTTCCTATATACCCCGCAATGAGAGGTCCAGAAGGCAGCAACTGACGGAGACATATTCACTTTTGTGCTTTCGGGGCTCAGCATTGCATCTGGCTCTTAGCAAGTGCTCGGGAAGTGTTTGCTGGTAAGTGATGGTCTCCGGTGACCTCCAGTGGCTCTCACCACACCCAGCCTCCCGGTAGCCTCTGGTACTGCTGGCTACTCCTTCCTTTGGAACACTCTCCTCCCTAGGCCTCTGAAACATCCCCTCTCCCAATTTCCCTTCTGTCTCTCTGATACAGCCCTGCCCCATCTACCTTCCTTTAAGCTCCTTCTTCTCTACCCACCATATCACATGGAGCTAAACAAGGCTCAGTCCTGAACCCCCTCTCATCACCCTGAACTTTCTTCACAAGGCAACCATGTGCTGATGATCCCACTTCTAAATTTCAAAACTGGGTCTCACCTCTGGCTCAAGACTACACATCCACCTGATGGCTCAGGATCTCCAGGAAGATGACCCAAGGTCTTAAGTTGCCTGTCCATCTCTCCCTTCCTCATCCCCTGTATTCAATCTGTCTGTAATCTATTACCTGTCAATTTTATCTCTTAAGCATCTCTCCAACACATTCACCTGGTGTTTGCCATCACCCTAGTCCAAGGTTCAATCAGCTCTCATCTCTTGCCTGGACTCCTGCCACAGCCTCTGCATCCTTCTCTCTACATGAACTCTGACCTTTCCAATCCATTCTCCACACTATGGTGAGTAACCCTTAGAATGAGCCCCAGTGATTCTCACCTCCTGATAGCCACACCCTGTGCAATAGCCTCCTCTTGAATGTGGGCTGTACCAAGTGACTTGCTCCTGTGAATATAGGATCTGGCAAAAGTGATGAGACGTCACGTGTGAGATCAGCTTAGAAAGTATGTCCTCTCGTGCTTTCTCAATCTCTTTTCTTCTCTTCTCCCCTCTTCCTTCCCTTCTCTCCTCTCCTCTTTTCTCCTCTTCTCTTCCCCACTCTGGGGGAATCAAACTGCCATGTTGTGAGGAGCCCTATGGAGAAGCCCATGTGTCAGTAAACAGACATCTCCAGCCAAGGCCCAGTGAGAACTGAAGCCTGACTACAGCCAGATGAGTGAGCTTGGACTGAATCGCCCCCAGGTCAAGCCCTGAGATGCTGGCAGCCCCAACTTATAGCTGCATTGCAGCCTTGTGGGAGACCCCGAGGCAGAGGACCCAGTCAAGCCATGCCCAAATTTCTGATCCACAGGACTGTGCAATAATACTGTGAGCTGTTTTAATCCACTAAGCTTTGGACTAATTTATTATTCAGCCACAGATAACTGATACACCTGTCATGCCGTCCTCTGTTTTACTTCAAAACCATCCATTCTTTAGGAATAAAGACTAAAACCCTTAACACTTAAAGGCCTTTCTGATCTGGTTTTTGCTGACTTCTGCAACTCATCTAGCACCAGGCTCCCCTGCTTCCAAAGACTCAGACATCTCATCCTCCTGCAGCTTCTTGAACAAGTCCCACTTCTTTGAGACACAGGCCTTTGCTCAGGCCCCACTCTGCCTTCCTGCATCTCTCAGCAAAAGTCTCACCTCCTACGAGGAGCCTTCTCTGACTCCCCTGCTCCACGCTGGGCTTCACCATCAGATGCTCTTATAGGTACCTAGTCCTTGAGTTTACAGGGCTGATCAGCTGACTTCAGGCTGTAATTATACACTCCCATTTGGGGCTGTCTCACTGAGGTCTAGCTCCCTCACTAGACTGGAAGTTCCAGAATAGGAGTCATGTGGCAGGACCTATATCTCATTAAGTTACTCTTGTCTCCCCAGTACCTGGAGCACAGAAAATTCTCAATCAGTGTCTAATAAAACAAGGAGCAGGGCTATGGCTTTGGTACTTGCTGCTCTGCCGTGCAAGAAAGCTTTCCATCTCCGTCTTTCGATCCAGGCATCAGTACTTTCTCTGGAGTCATTTCCAAGAATTTTTGGTGAGATTGGATGGGGCAGAGGCCAGTCACACAGAGCTGTGTGAGCCATAGCAAAAGATCTACATTTGACTCCAAGGGCAATGAGCAATTTCTCTGTGTCAGGCACTGGGCCGGGTGGTGGGAATACAGCGCTGAGCAAAACAGACCCAGCCCTTGTTCTCATGGACTTTACGGTCGGGTGGAAGAGAGGATGACAATCATATCGTCACACTGATGACAATCTGTGATGATGGCAATCGTATAGACGCCAGTAAAACGTGCCATGAGGAAGATGAGCTAATCTGGCAACAAAAGGTCCCCTTCCATTGATGACCTCAGTCTTTTATCACCCATCACATGGGTTCTCTGTTCAAAGTGCACTCATTACCATGATCAGCTCTTGAATTTCTCGTTTCCCACACTTCACTGTTCCCTCACTTTTCATTACTCATCATTACAAATGCTGCGAATAACTCAACTGGCAAATTATGGGCAGGGCACATTTCCTTTGGCCTCTCCATGTATTTACCTGGTATTTTTAAAGAAGCCAAAGACAGAGAAATACGTAAAGTGGGGCGAGACCCAAACAAAGTCTCTACTTAATGATACACAAGAGTCCATCTAGATGTGGACAGTGAATGACTTCCAATAAAGTTAATAATCTCAAAAGTCTTAATGGGAAACCTTTTAACTCAGATTTTAGAACTTGGGCCAGCTCAAAAAATACTTCTGTTAAAGGAAGAATGACTTCTTCCCCCTGTTTTGAAGCTTAAATGCCTTCATAGAAGAAATAGAAAAAAATTTCCCATTCAAAAGTAATGTAAGGAAGTCAAGCCTTTCATTCAATTGAACATGATAACAGAATGCGTATATCAAGTGTTTTGAGCGCCCCATAAAAAGGAGAATAAAAACAGCTCACCTTTGACGAGGTAGTATCATGTCTTGCCTGGACCTCTGCTCCCCTCAAAAACTAAGTAAAAATGAGCAGAAATAAATAAGCTTCAAGTTGCCAACTTTCTGGCAAGTTCTGAAGACCTGCTACCAGCAAAAGCAGAGGTGATGGAAAGGAGAAGGGAAATGATGAAAAGAAAGCAAACTCAAGGGGAACCAAGACATGAAAAGCAACTGATGGCCCAGGTAGGAACGAGAGTTTGGGCGCTCCTTGTTTCTTCTCATCAGCACAGTGCAGATGATTGTCTGGCTCTGATTTTGAACCTGGAGGTGACAAAGTCTCATTGAGACATCAGCAGACCGACAGCAGTTTTCCACAAAGACCTTACTCACCCTTGCCCATGACTGGCCCCACTGCTCTGGGCGGATGGCAGTTTCTGAGAGTGTTATGAGCTCATCCTGGAAGACACCAACACTCTGATTTGTCCTGGAGATGACAGGTCCCATACGATACGTTAGGTTTGGATCTCTGAGGAATTACTGCCGTCTCTCAGGCAGCCCATGGTAGGAAACATCCTGCCAAGAGGGAGCATGTCTGATCGCATCATGCAATTTGGCATAGTAGGAATAATTGACGGAATTGAGGAACTGGCTCTCCTAGGGACTTTGGATTTTCAGGTAGTTTAGGAAATGCCATGTTTTATTTCCCCTTTCCCTACCTCCCAAGTGTGTGATTCAACTCTCCAAAGTAACTCAAGCAAAGACTGCGCTCCTCTTCCTGACTTGTCTCAGCAAAATGTAAATAAATGTCCTTACAGTAGCCAAGACATGGAAACAGCCTAAATGTCCATCAACAGATGACTGGATAAAGAAGATGTGGTATATGTATACAATGGAATACTATTCAGCCACAAAAATGACAACATAACGCCATTTGCAGCAACATGGATGCCCCTGGAGAATGTCATTCTAAGCGAAGTAAGCCAGAAAGAGAAAGAAAAATACCATATGAGATCGCTCATATGTGGAATCTAAAAAAAAGAAGAAGAAGAAGAAGAAAGAAAGAAAGAAAAGAAAAAGACAAATGAACATAAATACAAAACAGAAACAGACTCATAGACATAGAATAAAAACTTGTGGTTGCCAGAGGGGACAGGGTGGGAAGGGACAGACTGGGAGTTCGAAATTTGTAGACACTGATGGGCAAATGTAGAATAGATAAACAAGATTATAATGTATAGCACAGGGAAATATATACAGGATCTTGTGGTAGCTCACGGCAAAAAAAAATGTGACAATGAATACATGTATGTTCATGTATAACTGAAAAATTGTGCTCTACACTGGAAATTGACACCACATTGTAAACTGACTATGATTCAATAAAAAAAATTATTTTTAATGTAAATGTCTTGCCAGTTCTCCTGGCTAAATAGAAGTTCTGTACATTTACTTTTATGTTCTTGTCAATCTGACATAAGAAACATTATGAGAATTCTAATTCATTTTTTCATTGTTAGAATGCACCTGACTCTTGAGCCATATCCTTTCTAGGTTTCCACAGTGAGCACACGTGGTAGCTAATTGTGATTCTGTTTTGTCCTGATTCGCATCAGCTGTCTGCGAGGGGCATCCGGATCCAGGTGGTGGGTCACAGAGGTGGTGGACGAGGTCCCAGACCCAGGGAAGAAGATGGCCCTGGGGGAGGATCATGAGAAATCAATCAGGTCGCCTCCCAAATTACCATCATCCTTAGACCAAAATATGTTTTTAGAGTTAGAGGAGAGACTTTTGGCTCAAAGTGAAAGAGGCAGGTTAAGTCAAAAAGGGAATTTTATTTTCAAGCTTCAAGCCTCCTCACCTATACTGCTGGGATGGTTACGTCTCTTTCTTCCTCTCTTTCTCATGTCTGTACGTCAGCTTTATCCCTCCCTCTTCTGTCTCAGCTGGCTGAATATCTGTGTTTCCCGGGCCACAAAGCAGAGCTGGCTTTCCACAGCTCATGGGTTCACCCTTGTTCTGGTCTAGTGGAGGAACCAAGGGAATGGGGGCAGGGGTAAGGACCAGGCGGCCAACCCAGTTGTCAAGTATTCAGTGCAGTGAGGAACTCCAGGGATCAACTCCCTCATTTTACGTCTTCCCTCTTCTCTCCCAGCTTATAGGTTTTGTGACCCCCAAAAGTGAAGCCCCCCATTCTTGCCATAGCCGAAAGGTAAGTTTACAGTCAGGAGATGGTGCTTTGGAGACCAAAAAATTTTTAAACATTCACTTAGAAAAGGAAAATTACACCTCCAAGAATGGGGGGGTGGGCTGACCCAGTGGAGAAAAAGTGGCAGTTTTTGTCTCTCCTTTCTCTTATACCCTCACTTAGAGGTGGCCTCTGATTGACTGATGGCTCTTATCCCTGGAACGTTTAGTCATGTTTGGCCCTTTCGCACACGTCCTTACACATGGTGTACACAGAAAAACCCAGGGTGGGGAACTAAACCACAATATTAACTGTAACGCAATGAACATTGGGTTTCGTCCAGTTCAGGCCTTTCTGCCTCCGGGCAGTCATGGCTGTCGGGTTCTAATGGGTTTCTTGCGGGCACTCATTTAGAAGAAGTAAATCTCTTTATGCTGGAGGCGGGCATAATGTCATCTTTTGGACCATCCTCTCTCTCTCCTACCTATCTGCCCGGTGCCCCCACTTATCTAATTACCTAACAGTTTGTTTTACAACTCCTGTTGTAAAAGATTCTTACGGTCCATATGCATGTGATGACATCAGTGCTTTTTCTCCCTTCTTGGTTTTATTTTCCTCTTTCTTGGCTTCATTTCTTCCTAAAGCAGTTGGGCTTCCTGCCTGTTACAGGGGGAAATGGTTATTCCAATCCCAGATCCAATTCTTCCAATCCCTTTACTCCCATCAGAAAAGAGATGTTCTGGCTCTCAAAGTCTGGGTGTCAATTCAGAGAAAGACGCTGCCCCAGGCAAGTGCCCTGACTAACCGCTGCTGCTCAGGGACTGGGATCCTCTCATGGAGGCCCCGGACTGGGTCAAGGCGGGGTTGAGGCGGGGGACCAGAAGCGACAATCCAGGGCCTCAGGAATCAAGGAACTGCTCCCAACTGGAAGGGAATGTCGTTGCCAGGACAGGATGGGGATGCACAGGTCACTTCAGAATCTTACACAAAGCCCTAGCATTACCAGTAGAGACAGACTAAGAAACAGGCTTTGCCTGGCACAGGAGACTGTGTGTAAAAACAGGCACTCTTTCTGTTACTGAAGGCAGGTTCACGTGCCTGACGCACCATTAGGCCAAACTGAAACACTGGAGTTTGAAGCAGAGAAAGGTTTATTGCAGGGCTGAGCAAGGAGGATGGGGTGGCTCATGCCCAAGAAAACCCCGAATTCCCTGAAGGGTTTCAGCAAAGCATATTTAAAGGCCAGGTAAGTCGGGGAGGGGTCGCAGTGTATGTGATCAGCTCGTGCACAACTCGCTGATTGGGTGATGCTGAGGGAACGGGGAGGGCAACACTACCAACCCTCAGGCACCAGAAGGTCTGCGGGCCATGTGCTCTCAGTCATCAAGTAGTTAATTTCTTCTCTTTGGTGGTGGGTTTTAGCATCTGTGCAAAGATCTGTTTCTGGGCTCTCCATTCTACTCCACCGATCCGTATCTGTCTCTATGCCAGTACTATACTGTTAGATTATTGTAGATTTGTAGCAAGTTTGAAATCAGAAAGTATGAGATTTCTAAGTTTGTTCTTTTTTCTTTTTTTTTTTTTTCAGAACTGTTTTAGCTATTTGGAGTACCTTGAGATCGCATATGAATTTTAGGAAGAATTTTACACATAATACTTTTTAAATTGCAATTGTTGACTTTCCCATTTAGAAAGATGATCTTTCACTCTCATAAAAGGCAGCTTTTCTAAAGAAGATCCTTGGGATTGGTAAAGAATAAATCTAAATATCTCTACATCTCTAAGTTGAAATACATGCGCTATATGATGAGATATTGCTTCTCAGTCTTCTCTGTAGCCCCCCTTATCCACGTGTCCGAGAGTGATGCAGCCACATGACCATGCCCTCAGCCCCTTCTTTTCTCCCTGGGTTCCCTCTCATTCAAAGTCATGGTGACCATTACTTTGGATATATGTCCAATAGTCCCAAATGTTAACGTTCAGTTGTGATGTCTTTCTTGAACCACAAAGCCATACATAAACAACCTACTTGTCATCTCCCATTAGCTATACAGTAGGCAGCTCAAATTTATTATATTTACAACAAACATCAAATCTTCTCCTTCCCTGGATCTTCGCTATCAGCAAATGTTACCCTCATTGATCTAGTCACTCCAGCCAGAATCAGGAGTCACCCTAGATTCCTAATTCTCCCACATTTAGCTCATCTCCCATCAAGGTCTGAATCAACTTATGAAATGCACCCCGACCTGCCATTTCTCTCCATCTTCATCACTACCACCCTTGATCAAGCCACGTCACCTCTTGCCAGTATTAGTCACAGAGCAAGTGATGCCAGAAGGAGAAAATGAATTCATCACCTGTTTGATGAAGCTTCAAATTCTGCTCTTCTTTCCCAGGCTGTCTGCTATCATTCAGTTTGCATAGTTCCCATACAGCTGCTCCATGATTTCTGTCTAGAATATATGGCTGTATTCAGTGGGAAAGTCAAGGTTATACGTGCTTACTCCATATTCCCTGGAAGCAATACTCAATTTCAGATTTTACAGAGATGTTCGTGTAAAAACGACCCAAGGGCAAATGGAAAGTGGGAATGTTTGGAGCCCTTTCACTTTTGGAGAAAACACATTTTTAATTTCTTTTGCATTAATCTAAAAACCTAGGCTTATGGAGCATCAGAAGAATCACACAATTTTTCTTACTTTGAAAACTAAGAACAAGCAAATGCAAAACAGGTCAGTCAGAGGAGGTTTAGAGAAAGCTAAACAGATCCTCAGTACAGACAGAAAAAATTCCAAAAGAATCTCTCCCTTTCTGGTCTAAGAGGGAAAAAAAAATAAGACCCTACAGGTAAGAAAGAGAGGGGTGAATTCCCTAGTATATTTTTGTTTCCCTTTCTGACAAAACCAAGGCCACACCACAGTGTCGTGTGGCAGCCAGGCAGGGACAGCGACAGCCATGAGCAGACGGCACCTAACCCTCAGGAGAGGGGCTCTTCTCTCTTAACCAGAGAAGCTGTGCTTCCAAGAACACAGAGTGAATCCCTGGTGCTTTTTCTCCTTCTCTGTGCTTGTGTCACTTGGCTCTGGATACAGATACAGATGTAAGATGCAAAGCGTAGAGCTGGGAAACTGACGCCCACATTTCTCGAAACAGGACTGGAGAGTAGATGACAGAGATCAAAAGAGTGATTCCAAGTTGTGCATGAATAGTTGGGCTCACCTCTGAACTGTGAAGACATGGAGATGACCCTACGTAATTCCACAGGCTTTGAAAACTGGTAGACCGCCTCCATGGTCCCAGGCTGGCCACTTTTGGTGCTCAGGAAAGGCTGGTCTAAACAGCGATGCAAATGCTTTGAAAACTGACCCAACAATAGAAGCATAGCTCCTCTCAGCCCCAGTTACCTCACCTGCAAATTTGTTAGAATTATGCAAAATACTGTATGAAAAACATAGCTTGTCAAATACTCCCTCAGTGCATTTCATTTCCCTTCTCTCTCCTTTCTACTTCAGAAGGGGGAAAGACGGAGCGTTAAGTTGTTATTACCTCTGATCACCTATTCATGCTAAGTAGATTGTAATTTCTTTCGATCTCAGTTGCTCAAAGTAGATCCTTGATCCATATTTGTTGAGTGAATAAACATTTTATAGGAAATTAAAATAAATACAGTGTCAACTAAACATATTTTATTTTCTTTTTATTTGTTTTATATTTAGTCTATTGAGGAAATTTTCCCTTGTAAATATGCCTTTGACGTTCATGTTAAAATTTTGGAGGAAATAATTTGTTTAAAAAAATTATTCTCTGAGAGAAGAGCTTTGAAGATCCAGCCATGGCGCCACCAATACTGGTTCAAGCTGAGATCTGAGCTGACAGAAGGATGGATCCACCCAAGGAAGCTTGGTCAAAAATCCTTCCAACTCTTTTCTCTATTACATTCTTACTCATGGGAGAAAGCAAATAAGAAAGCAAAGGAAAAAATTATACTGAATTCAGATTACATGTGCAGTACATCATGCCATGAGAAGAAATCATGAAACCCTTATTTAAAGATAAAGTGTGTCCTCGTAGGCTGACAAGAGAGACCAGAGCTTGACCAGTTCAGACTCTATCTTAGGGCACAAGGCTCTGCTGACACCTAGTGGCTTCACTGCAAAAGACAGACATGAACATGAGAAATTGAGACCAGGGGAGGCAGAGCCCACATGGTGGGGTAGAGAGACTCACAGCTCACCTTCTCCCACAAATACGCCAAGAATTACATCTACAAACCCATTGAATTGCACAGAACACCTACTGAACTCTGGCAGAGTGTCTCTCATTTTGAAATACAAGAGGATTCTCACAAAATCCGTTAAGAACAAAAAAGGAAAAAGAAAACAAATCAGTGCAGTACCAGTCCTGAAAGGAGAGTGTGGCATAGGAAGAAAGGCACCCTTACACTGGGACCTCCCCTCCCCAGCTGGGAGGTCAGCGGGACAGAAGCAGAGCTTCTGAGGCTCAGAGGAGAAAGTGAAAGCAGACAGAAGTAGGGGAAACTGACACAGAGGGTCCCTGCGGTCCCCGTCCCTAGATGCAAGGACTGGCTGCTGGAGATGGGAGAGGAGCCCAGGCAGGGGGCAGGGGGCCACGGCACAGAGGCAGCCTCAGGGGACTGGAGGGCTGGGAGGGTGGGTGTGGAACAGAACAGCCTGGGACCCCCATAAAAAAAAAACAGCACTGCTGGTGTGTGTGAGGGGTGCAACAGAGCCGTGCCAAATGATGTGACCAGTAGAGATTAATATCCAAAATTAATAACAGCTTAAACAACTCAAAGTCAAAAAATGAAGAACCCAATTTAAAAATGGGCATAAGAGGTAAACAGATATTTTTTTCCCACTAAGAAATACAGATGGACAAGAGGCTTAAAAAAAAAAGCTCAACATCACTGATTATCAGAGGATGCAAAAGAAAACCACGACGAGGTATCACCTCACACCTGTCGAAATGGTTGTCGTAAAAAATCTACAAGTAACAAAAGTTGAAGAGGATGCAGAGAAAAGGAAACCCTCATACACTGCTGGTGGGAATGTAAATTGGTGCGGCCACTCTGGAAAACGGTATGGAGATTCCTCAAAAAACTAAAAATGGAACTATCATAGGATCCAGCAGTTTCACTCCTGGGCACATACCCAGAAAAAAAAATGAAATCGCTAATCTGAAAAGATACATGCACCCCGATGTTTATATAGCCAAGACTTGGAATCAACCCAGTTGTCCATCAACAGATGATTGGATTAAGAAAATGTGTATGTATGCACACTCGGTCGGTATGTTAAATTACATGGGAAGCATTGGCAAGTGAGTGGTGATAAACCTTTTTATGTTGTTATCATTAAGGTAACCATTATTAACAGAGATATTCTAAACACAACATTGTAAACTGACTAAAACTCAATAAAATGAAATTTAAAAAAATAAAAGATACAGATATCTAGAAATTATATGAAACTCCTAAAAATTTGCTATGTCCTGCTAAATGTTATCAGTCATAATTCTGTTTATTTTCTAAAATGTTATATGCCACAGAGCAGTAACCAAATTTGTCAACTGCCTTGTAATCAGGTCTTTAACTTTGCCTTTTTAAGTCTTTTGTCATTTATAGATAGTTGTTGCATTCTGATGCTTTTGCAAAACTGTTTCATACAAAAGAACTTATTTACACAACAGAAACACTCATAGACACAGAAAACAAACGTATGATTACCAAAGGGAAAAGGGGGTGGGGGAGAGATCAATTAGGAATTTGGGATTAGCAGATAAAAATTACTATATATAAAATAGGTAAACTATAAGATCACACTTGTATAGCACAGGAAACTATGTTCATATCCTGTAATAAAAGAATAATGGAAAAGAAAAAATATATAGAGAGAGAGAGAGAGAGAGAAACTGCATCAGTTTGCTGTACATCAGAAACTAACAAACATTGTAAATCAACTATACTTCCATTTTTAAAAAATCCCATTTACTATCACATCAAAAAGAATAAAATACCTAGGAATAAATCTAATTAAAGAGGTAAAAGACTCGTACTTGGAGAACTGTAAGACACTAATGAAAGTAGTTGAAGATGACAGAAACAGAAAGATAAATGGTGTTTATGGATTGGAAGGATCAATATTGTTAAGATGACATATCCACAATCTACAAATTCAATACAGTCCCTAACAAAATACCAATGGCATTATACACAGAACTAGAATAAATAACTTTAAAATTTGTATGGAAGCATAAAAGTCCCTGAATGGCCAAAACAATCTTGACAGAGAAGAACTATTTGGAGGTACAATGCTACTTGATTTCAAACTATACTACAAAACTAGGGTGATCAAAATGGTATGGTACTGACACAATAACAGATACACAGATCAATGAAACATAACAGACAGCCCAGAAGTGCTCCCACACTTATATGGCCAACTAATCCAGACAAAGAAGGCAAGAATATACAATGGGGAAAAGTTTTGGGAAAAGTGAACAACTACATGCAAAAGAATCAAAGTGGACTATTGTAGCAGGGAGGGTATAGCTCAGTGGGAAGGTGTGAGCTTAGCATGCACCAGGTCCTGGGTTCAATCCCCAGCACCTCCGTAAAAATAAATAAATAAGTAAACCTAATTACCTCCCCCCTACAAAAAAAAGTGGACCATTGTCTCACATTACACACAAAAATAAATTCAAAATGGGTCAAAGACTTAAATGCAAGAAGTAAAACCACAAAACATCTAGAAGAATACATAGGCAATAATGCCTTTAATATCGGTCTTAGTAATACAGTTTTTGGATATGTCTCCTCAGGCAAGGAAACAAAAGTAAAAATTAACAAAAGGGACTAGATCCAACTAAAAAGCTTTTGCACAGTGAAGAAAACTATGAACGAAAAGAAAAAAATCTGCTGAATAGGAGAAGACATTTGCTAATGAAGTATCCAATAAAGGGTTAATATCCAAAATATACAAAGAACTCATACAAGTCAACATTGAAAAACAAACAACCTGACTAAAGAATGGGCAGAGGATCTGAATAGACATTTTTCCAGAGAAGACATCCAGATGGCCAAGAGGCACATGAAAAGCTGCTCAGCATCACTAACCATCAGGGAAATGCCAAGTAAAACCACAATATGGCACCACCACACACCTGTTACAATGACTATTATTGAAAAGACAAGAGATAGCAAGTGATAGTGAGTATGCAGAGAAAAGAGAAAACGCTTGTACTGTTGGTGAGAATGTAAATTGGTACATCCACCATGGAAAACAATATAATGGTTCCTCAGAAAATAAAAAATATAACTACCATGTGATCCACCAATCCCACTTCTGGGTATATATCCAAAGAAAATAAAATCAATATCTCATAGAGATATCTGCACCTTCATGTTTATTGTAGCATTATTTACAACAGCCAAGACATGGAAACAACTTGTGTCATCAACAGACAAATGGATAAAGGAAATGTAGTATATACACCCAGTGGAATATTACTCAGCCGTGAAAAGAAGGAAATCTTGCCATTTTCAACAACATGGATGAAACTTGAGGACATTATGCTAAGTGATATAAGTTAAACAGAATTAGACAAATACTGTATGATCTCACTTGTATGTGGAATCTTAAAAAAAAAAAGAAAACTCATAGACGTAAAATGTAGATTGATGGTTGCTAGGGGAAGGAAGATGGGGGAAAGGAATGAGTGTGGTAAAGGGCACAACATTTCAGTGATAAGATAGAAAAGTTCTGAGATCTAATGTACAAAATGGTGACAGAATACTGTACTATATACTTGAAAGTTGCTGAGAGTAGATCTTAAATGTTCTCACCACATGATAAATAAAATAAAATAAAATAAAATAAAATAATAAAATAAAGTAAAATAAAATAAAATTTAACTATGTAAAGTGATGGGTATTGTGAATGGAAAATGTTGCCTCCCATATCAGTAAACCAAGGGTGCAGCCATCAGGCCACTACAGCTGCCTCTGACCGTGAACCCTGAAGGAACTCAGGATGGAGACAAATGGACTGCCTGCTGCCAAGCCCTTAGCCACTGCAGCCACCCCTAAAGGATGCACCCTAAGGGGAATCAGGATGGGAAAGAATAAGATACTGGCCCTAGATAGCTAAGATGCACGTCAAAGCAAGGATTTCAGTGAGCCCAGACTTTTGCATCTTCCCATATTTAGAAAAGTGCTACATTTATTAACGAGATATTTAGCTTTCTTTAATTATGATAACCTTTGGAGGTACCAACTACCTGGTATTTGTTGCAAAACCCCCTATATATCCTGGCTCCTCCCTTACTTCTTCAGAGCAGTTCCCTCAGAGCTATCTGAGAGGCTGCCTGTCTGGCTTGAAGTCTTAAAAAAAAAAAAACACTGAATAAAACATAATTCTTAACTTCTAGGCTATGCATTTAGGTAGGTAACTCAACTACCTACATGAAATTCAAATTCTTAGAAAGGAAGAAAATCTAATTCATAAATTATGCAATATATTGTCTACAATGGCTGGCATTCAATCATTCATTACTAGAAATATAAAATTAATGTGATCCAAAATCAAGGGGAAGGTGCCAATGAAAAATACTTGAGATGACCCAGACACTGCAGCTTCTCTGGACCCACTTCTGTTACCCCTGTTTGCTTCTACACCTGTCCTAGATGCCTTAGCGGGCCCTGAAAAGTGAGATACAAAATATGACCAATGAAGAGGTGCATTACACTCCGAAAGAATACATGGTATTTTCCAATTTATACAAACAAAATTCTGGGGAGTATGTGTGAGAATGAACATTAAGGTTATGAAATAATAGAAAGAATACAAAGTTGGATCAGGCTAAATTACTGATATGAGCCTACTAAAGAGATTCTGAATTCAATGCTACAGCTCAAAGGAATAGAAAGGGGGTCTGGCAGTTTGACTGGTTGACTGAAGCAGGAACCAACTGCCTACCAGATGAAGCTGAAACATCAGACAGCCTCCATATACTACAGAGGAAAGGGTCCAAAGTCTTTAGAGAGATTAGAATTTTAGAGTGGATTTATCATGGTAGACCTGCTCATTCATCTCAGAAGGGTCCAGAGGACCCGCCTTTCATGACAACTGCAAGAAATAAATTTGTGCGGGAAGCCCCCAGATCGTTGAAGAGCATCAAAGATTTCTCTGTAGGTCACAAGTCACAGTGGGAATTGCTGCCACTGAACTGGAAACCTACATGCAATGGGGAAGAATTGGATCCCAGAATGGCAGGGAACAAACAGGGGCACCTAACCATCAAAGGTGAGGTGAGCATGGGCACCACGATGGACAGAAGAGTCAAAGCACTGGCAGGTTGATCGTGGTCACTATTGTCTGAATTTTTGTGTCCCCTCAAATTTTTTTAACACCTTTATTGGGGTATGGTTCCCGTACAGCAAACTACACATATTTCAAATGTACAATTTGATGAATTTGATAGATGTCTACATCCATGAACTCTCAAACTTCTTATGCTGAAACCTAACCCCACGGTGATGGTATTGGGAGGTGGGGCCTTTGGGAGGTAATTAAGTCATGAGGGCAGAGCACTCATGAATGGGATTAATGCCTTTATAAAGAGTCTACAGGGAGCTCCCTTGCCTCTGCTGCCATATGAGGGTACAGAGAGAAGCTGGCACTCTACTATCGACAAGAGGGCCTTCTCTGGAACTCAACATGCTGACACCTTGATCTTGGATTTCCAGCCCCCAAAACTGGAAAATAAATTTCTATTGTTTACAAGCCATTCAGTATGTAGTATCTTTTTATAGCAGCCCTCATGGACAAAGATGATGGCATTCCTTGAAGTAAAATAGATGGACGATCTTCTAAAGCTTTTACTTGATCTGTATAAGCAAAAGGGCGCTAGATCAAGTGAACAGAAGTCTAACTGGAATTTAAAAACAAAAACAGAGTTATGGCCCCTCAACCAATTCCCAGACTGAGCCAGTTTACAAAGTATGTAACCCCTTGAATGAAGGGGAAGCTGGGTTCCCTTGAGGAAGGACCATGCTACATCTTCGAAACATACTGTTAATCTCTCTCCATAAAGGTACCTATTGGTCTTTTATCCGAGTGACAATGTCTCTGTGGTTGAACAGTCAGAGTAGGGGCTTACGGGGTTCAGATGATCAATAAGATTTTAGCTCATCTTCATCTCACACTGGGTCATCTGGGTCCCCAGACCCATCCTGTGGCTCTTTCCCCAGTTCTGGAATGAATCATTGGGAACAGCAACTGGCAGGATTCCTCTGATTCTCAGACCTGTGGAGTGAGGATCATTATGGTTGGAAAGACCAAGCAGAAACCACTAAAACTGCCTCTACCCAGAAAAATAAAAAACCAAAAGTAATGACACATATGCCACCAACATAGCCAGAAAAGATGCAGGAGTTGTGGCGTTCACCACATCCCCATTCAGCTCACCTGTCTGGCCTGTGAAGAAAACAGATCTTGGAGAATGATAGTGGATTATGTTAAGCTTAACCAGGCAACGACTCCAAAGCTGACGTGGTACCATTGCCTGAACAAATGAACACATTTTCTTATATCTGGTATACAACTATTGACGTGGCAAATGCTTTTTTCTCCATACCTGTTACTAAAGACCATCAAAGCAGTTTGCTTTCAGCTAGCAAGGCCAAAAATGCACCTTCAGGCTCCTACCTCAAGGGTATATCAGCTCTCTAGCCCTATGTCATAATTTAGTTTATAGGGATCTTGATCACCTTTCTCTTCTTAAGACGTCATGCTGGTCTGATATTGATGACATTATGTTGATTTGATATATTGAGCAAAAAGTAGCAACTCCTCTCGACTTATTAAGTGAGAGGTTTGCTTGTCAGAGGGTGAGAAATAAATCTGATAAAAATTCAGGGAGCATTCTACCTCAGTGAAATTCTACCCCAGTGATGTTGAGCATTTCATGCTATCCCTTCTAAGGTGCAGGATAAATTGTCACATCTGGCCCTTCCTGTATTCAGAAACAAGGCACATTGCCTCATGGGCCTCTGGACTCACTCGCATGTGCTGTTCCAGCCCCTTCACTAAGTGATCCAAAAACCTGTGAGTTTTGAGAGGCCCAGAACAAGAGAAGGTTCTGCAACACACCCAGGCTGTTGTTCAAGCTGCACTGCCAGTTGGACCATATCCAGCAGTTCCAACGGTGCTTGAAGTACCCGTGGCAGATAAAGAAGCTATTTGAAGACTTTGGCAAGTCCCCTCTAAGTGGATTGCAGCACAGACCTTTAGGGTTTTAGAGCAAAGCCCTGTCACCCTCTGTGGATAACTGCTCTCATTTTGAGATAGAGCTCCGTTTGCCATTGGGCCTTAGAGGGACTGAACACTTAATCAGAGCCACCAGGTTACCATGAGACCTGAGCTGCCCATCATGAACTGGGTGTTACCTGGTCAGGGACTTGGAAGGAACATGACTGGGAAATTGGTGACAAGGAAGTCTAGAGATACAGTATGTAGGTAGACGTCTCTGAATGAGAGAAAAATGTGAAGAAATTAGAGCCCCATGTGAATGCGCACCAAACAGTGACCTCTGCAGAGGGGGATTTTGATAATTAAGGGGCTGAATGATCCATTCTGTGGACACCAGTCAGTCTTTTACTCCAGCCACTCCTGTCATTGCCCAATGAGCTTATGAACAAATGGCCGTGGTGACAGCCATGGAGGTTATACGCTTACTTGCTCAACAACATGGACTTCCACTCACCAAATCCAACCCGGGCTACAGCCATTTATGGATGCTCAACCTGCCAGCAGCAGAGACCAACACTGAGTCTCCTGTATGGCACCATTCCCTGGGGTGATCAGCCAACTATCTGGTGGCAGGTTGATTACATTGGACTGCTTCTATCATGAGAGAGAAACTTACCTTGAAACAGACACTTATTCTGAATAAAGGTTTGCCTGCATGCAAATCTTCTTGCAGACTGTCATACCCCAACACCATGGTATTTCATAAGCCTTGCTTTTTTTTAATTAAAATATAGTCAGTGTACAATGTTGTGTCAATTTCTGGTGCACAGCACAATGTTTCAGTCATATACGTACATATATATATTTCTTTTCATATTCTTTTTCATTTTAAGTTACTACAAGATATTGAATGTAGTTCCCAGTGCTATACAGTATAAATTTGCTTTTATTTGTAACTAACTTTTAAACCAGGCACTCCCATGCTCTACTCACCTCCGGCCCAAGCACACTTTTGATCACACTATACCTTGCCTAACCTGTTGGATTTTTCCATAGATCAAAGAAGCGAAAATGAAGAATAAGTTATTAATAGGTGACCAGATCCCTTTCAGTAATCTCATGAACAAAATGTGTGAACAAGACAGCATCGAAAAGAAAGTTCACAAGAAATTGACAAGGCTGCATGCAGCAGGGGATGGTGACAACTCTGACCTCCGACCTTAGTGATTAACTAAGATTACTTCCCCTATTCCCCATGAAAAACTTTCATGGCCAAGCAGAATCTTCAGTGTTGGTTTGGGGGGGACACAATTCTGCCTTCTCCCCAGATAGTCGGCATTTTGATTAAAGGCAACTTTCTACCAACAATTGCCTCTCGGATACTGATTTTCAAGTGGCACACAGCCAGATCTGAGTTCAATAACATTGACACTTTGATGTTGGTGAGATATTCTCTTCTGGTATTTATGAGATCACTAAAGGGAGATGTTATTGAAAGATTGTTTAAATGACCTGTGAGCATCACAGAATTCCATATATTTTTCCAAAAAGAACGTGTTTAGGTAAAGTCCTCTGTGTCAGGTCACATTTAGGCGTGATGAATCATTTGAAGGACTCATAGGACCCAAAAGTTGTCCTATTCCACAATTGCTATTTATCACAGTGAAAGGATACAGAAGAAAAACAGCAACGGGAAAAGGCACGTAGACAAAATTCTGGAGGAATCCAAGCACTGCTTCCAAGTGAAGCTGACATCTGATGGAGGGGGGCGGATTAATTCCTCCTGCAGTGATGTGTGACAATGCAGAGTGATGCCAGCTAGGACAGCTCATCAGAGACTCAGTGGCCAAGGTTAAGGGCTGGTCATGTAGGTACCCTTTGCCTACCATGTACCAAAATTCCAGATTCCCAGCAGGAAAGCAGGTATTCAGCACTAAACCACATTGTTTGTATGGTTCAGGCACAGTGAGCCAGCCACCCATGTCAGTTAGGGTTGGTGAGAACTAATATAAAATCCATGTTCTCAGATACCAGCCAAGGGCCCCCTTTCAGGCAAACCTTCCTAAGAATGATGTCTCAGGCCTGCTGTGTTAACTCTTTTCAGCACAAGCCATCCCCTTGGTCTTGGCCAAACTGTCTTTATAGCAAAACGGTTATCAGTAGTGAGACAGGAAGGGGGCAGGGCACAGCCATTCAAGGAATGATACAGCAATTAACATCAAGCTGGTGGAATATTCAACCCCCAGTTGGCCTCGAGGCTCAAGATGGTGGGAGATTTGACGTCTAGTAGACCTTGAGCTTCGTTATACACCCATTGTAATATATTAGCATGGTGAATAACGTGCCCACAGGCACCATGCCAGTCCCAAGGCTAGCCGCAAAAGGTCAGAGTGGGAAATGGCCAACTTCCTGGGAGTCCTAGCCCCTTCCCCAGGCTAGTTAGACTGGTCCTTCCACTTATTAGCATATGAAGCCACCAAGCCCATAAAAACTGGCAACACAGTGCCTAGTGCTGCCCCTCTCTCTCTCTCCCTCTTCAGAGACAGCCTGCACTCTCTATGGAATGTGTACCTACTTTTAATCTGAGCAGCCAACTCCCACACGTCGCGGCCTTTCTCTTGCCTTTCAATGTATCTCTCTGAATAAATCTACCTTCACTCAACTGTGGCTCACTCTTGAATTCTTTCCTGCGCGAAGCCAAGGATCCACACTTGGCGGGACACGCCCCAGGGGCTCAACCGAAGCCTGGGACATGGCCCTCCCTCATGCCCCACATCCATTTTTCCAGCATCAGCAGGACCCCCATGCAGCAGGTAAGACCAACCTACATTATTGATCTCAGATATGCCCTCCTCACTCAGGGGTAAAATAAATCCCATTAACTATAAAGCTTTATTTAAAAAAACAAAACAAAACAGGGCTTCCTCCTCAAGTTTCTATATGAATCTTTTTTATGTGACCTAAGGCAGCAATTCAGGCACAGAATAACCCTGGCCAATGAACTGAAGCTGATCTGAATGCCTTCCAGCAAAGCAGTGTCATAACGCTCAGGGGAGACACAAAAAATTAAAATCCCCAAGTGTGCATTTCAGCTATAAGCGCACCGCAAGCAGGACACACAGTAAGCCCCACGGGTTAACGAAGCCTGCCCCGTTGCCCTGCCCTAGGATTTCCTGTTCGGTTGGAAGTTTTCAGTTGAGTCCTTGGCTTTAGAAGGACTGTGAGGAGGCAGTCAGTTCTAGTTTTGCATGTTTTTCAGGAAAAGTGCAGAAGCCGGGGCCACCCACACTGTCCCATTGCCAGCACTGTGAGTAATCAGGTTTCAACAGTCAGTCTGAATTCAGAATTTTCTCAGCTGCTTGGAAAGGACGCAGGAGGGGTTTTTCTTCTGAAAGAGGAGAAGGCTTCCTAAAATCTTTTTTAAAAAACAAAGATCATGAATGTGCCGCCGACCACCAGCCCCTCCACATCTCTCCATGCCTTCCAGATACCACTAGGATTTTGGTTTTTCTCCCATTGTTGCCAAATCGGTGTGTCCTTTTTAGCCATTATAATTTCATATTTTTTAATCATTTCCTGCTCTTATCCAGACCTTTCATCAGGAAGAGTTGTATGCAAAAGGAATAAAACATATTTTCACATTTTTATACCACTTAACTAAGAAAGACACAGCACTTTCAGGAATTGATCAAGAAAAAAATCTTGAACTTTCAAAAATTTCAAAATAGATCTTCAAAACCTCCCTCAACTGGTGATGCATCCAGTGAGCACCTAGAAAAAGATTAATCCCTTTTAAGGGGTAGCTGCCCTTAATGATCAACTTGCTTTACTAAAGTACGTGTACAAGGAGAGTTGGGGCAGTTTACGAGGCTGTTGCTGCGAACTGAAGCTAATCTGGAAAGGCAAACATAATCTGCAATGAGAGAGAGCCATCCCTGAGAGGGGTTAGGAGTCCAGTCAGCCAGGGGTGGGCAGGAAGTTCACAGTCCTCCCCAAACTTGCAGTTCGAGGCAGAAATCACAGGTTAAGAATGCAATTACTTTTTGTGTGAGTAATAGAGAGCTGATAGGCAGCCTGCTTTCAGGTGGTCCCATTAGAGAACAAGCCGTTTCCTGGGGACGTTTTTTGTGTGATCCAGGCGGTCCAGCCAGCATCCATGATGTTTTCTTAGCCTGTGGCCCCACGTAGTGTTAGAGCAGGCAGATGGCTAGATCTGAGCAGAGAAGCGGGGACACAGGCTAAATGGAAGGAACTGGGCAGAAAGGAGGGGCAGGGGGCCAAATGCAGGAAACCCTTCATCATGTAAGCACCAGGGGTCCCTGGGCAGAGAAAGAAAAGCAGGAACCTCTGGGCTGATAGTGGTCTTACTTTTTGGGGTGACCATTGGCCTGGAGGCTGAAAAAAAAGGTGGAAAAAGGCAGGAATCTCCGTATCTGAATGTAACTTTTTGCTCATTATGCCCTCATTTTAATAAAATTAGCCTTGCAGATTAGAAGTACCCGTCATGCACTGATTCCGATCCAGACTAAGTAAGGACAAAAACTCTCCCTTTGGGAAGGTAGAGTTGGGATGAAAATCAGGGAATGTGACCCCACACTCTTCCCTCCCAAATAAATATTCCGCCCATTCATTTTTACACCCTATGTAACTAACTTGCTGAAGAAACTCAGGGCAGCTGCTCACCTGAGCCTGCCTGCTCCCCCTTGACAGTGTGCTATCCATCCCTTAATAAATCCTCACTTTATTAACCTCCACGTCTTGTCTCTGAATTCTTTCTGGGACAGGACAAGAACCTGGACACAAGCTGTATCTGCCAGCAACAATAGGAGTCTCCTGAATCTGCAGTGATAACACAGTCTTGAATTTTGTTTGCTTTTAGTCCAGCACAATTTGTGCTGAGGCTGAAATAGCCCACGGTATCAGGTTTCAGCTTAGAGTCAAGTTCAGGCAATTAGAATCTATGAGGCAAGATTCCAGGAAAAAAAAAAAAAAAGTGGCTTTTTTTCTCCTGTAGCAAAACAAAAACCTTGCACAGCCAGCAGCAGTGTTCGAAGTCCAAGTGACAAAGCAAGCTTTCCTAAACCCCTGTTAATCTTGTTATTCTCAGCGTCCAAGTTGACCCATTTGAAAATGTGCACAGAAACCAGAAAATTATCAGGCTCTAACTATCAGATGTCTGATTTGACAAGAGCTCATTAGCAACTAAAATTGCTTTTTCAAATTCCAAAGTGTATCTCTAATTAGAGACCACCTCTCATTTCATATTGTCTCCCTTTTTCAGAGGCTCTAATAGGTAAAAATTATTGCAAGCATCGCCACTTATAGAAACTTATCTTATTTTTAATACTCAAGAATTGTACATTTCAATCCACTCACTAGCAGCAAAAAGAAAGAAGGTTGGGTACCATTTTGGGTTTTTGTTTCTTGGGGTTTTTTTTGTTGTTTGTTTGTTTTGTTTTGTTTTTAGCCTTTCTAATCAGAAAAGTACTTCTGAAATTACAAACATAGGCATAGCATATTTTATATTAGTTTTTATCATAGCCATAAAACATAGAGCCATTTTTAAACTTTTCCTTTTCCTCTCATTTGAGTAAATTTACTCAAATCTCCAGCAGCAAATTTAGCATTTACAAGGTTAACCTCATAGCTGCCAGAGAATTCCTAGAATGGGAGGTGGGGAGGGGAGTGGGGAAGGATTGAAGAAGCATTTGAAGTGCGTTGTTTTTTTTTTTCTTTTTTCTTCTAGTTTATCTAAAGCTTTGTTATAGCCCTGGAATCTGATTGAACTTTTTATAGGTGTTGACTTTAAAAATGCACAACCTGAAAGTTGAGAATTATGTTTCACCTGGCAGACACACTGAGGACTTAAGCCTGGAGACACCCTCTCAGCCGAGCGACAGTTCCAAAGAGGAAAGCAAGGAGCCAGGATACATAGGAAACAAAAACAATCTAGGTGGTTGGACATCAAAAGATTTCTGCTAATTAAAGGGAAAAAAAATCTCAATTTCATGTATTTAACACTTTTCCATTGTGAAATCAAATTCATATATTACGGGCAAAACATGGGCAATTTTCTCTACCCTTTGCCATTTAGACTTCTCTCTCCCCTCAACTGTGCATGGTGTATCTGCCTTCTGCATTGACCAAACCTCCGCCGCTGGCACAAACACCTGCTCAACCACAAACAGCAACATTCTCCTAATGCCAACATGATGACTCCTTAAAAGATAACATTCCTTTTTGATCTTGTAAAGGGTCACGATGCCCCATCACTGTACTTGCAGATATGGATTGTGTAAACTGTCAATAATACGTCATCTTATGTACAGCCCTCTGTCTCAAAGAACTTATATAACTGTGTTTTGGCTTCTAATGAGTGGAACAGTTCTCAGAGCTTTCTGAGATGCTGTTCCCAGGTTATAATCCTCAATTTGGCTTAAATAAATTTTTCCATTTTTTTCTTAGATTGACTGATTAATTTTTCATCAACACCATGTATGGAAGAAACAAGAGTCTGGGCTTAGAGAAGGAGCCTTAAGATGCTGGAGTAGAAGCTCATGGACCTCACCCTTTCCCATGAATACATCAAAACTACACCTGAACATGGAATAATTCTCACAGGATATCTACCAAACTTTGGCAGAATATCTCTTACAGTCGGAACTACAAGGAAAATCCTAAAAAAAAAAAAAAAAAACAGGTAGGAGAAAAAGAAAAGGGAAATTGGGGCAGGACGCAGCCCACAGGGAGGGGGCAGCAAAGGAGGAAAAGTGCCCTCACCTTAGGAAGACCTCTCTCCAGTGTGGAGGTCAGCTGGGACAGAAAGGGAGCTACAGCGGCTAGGAGGAGAAACTAGCAGATGCTTGGCAGACAGAACAGAGTAAAACCAGCACAGAGGGTCCATATGATCCCTAGTCCAATACTGAAGCTGGAGGATGCAGGCTGGGACTAGACGCTGGAGCTCAGGCTTCAAAGGATGAATGGGGTAGAGGACTGGGGTTGACTGCACAGAGGCAGCCTCAGGGGACTGGAGTGTGGTATGGGCTGAGGCTAGGAGTGTGTGTAGAGCAGCCTGGGTCCACCATAGAAATCTCCACTGCTAGCTCACATGGAAGGAAGGGCGCAACACAGCCCAGTCATCTCCACTAGCCCAGAGGGCACTGTTTGACGTCATTGTTGGTGGCGCACTCTGATGAGTGGAGGGGTGAGGTCTAGATACAGCAGCCTTCTGGCTTGCTCTGGAGTGGCACAGTCACTGGTGGGTGGCTCCCTTCTCCCACATTTTATAATTTTGATGTCCTCTTTTACATCTTCATGTTTATTCTTTGTTCTTATTGTAGTTATCAGATTTTTCGTTTGGTTTTCTTTTTTCCATGGCTTTATGCTTCCTTTCTATTTAGAGAAGAATTTTCAATATTTCTTTTAGGTAGATTTAGTACTGCTGTAATTTTTTTTTTTTAGATTTTGCTTGTCTGAGAAGTTCTTTATCTCTCCTTCTGCTCTATAGAATTGTCTTGCTAGGTTGAAAACTTAAGAAGATAAAAATTATTTCAAGCATCTTTCCTGACCACAATGACATGAAACTAGAAATCAACCACAGAAAAACAAATGAGAAAAAATGACTGAATGGAGACTAAATAACATGCTACTAAAAAAACCAATGGTCAACAATGAAATCAAAGAAGAAATTTTAAAAATACCTCGAGACAAATGACAATAAAAACACAATCACACACAAAATCTATGGATTGCAGTGAAAGCAGTCCTCAGAGGATGTTCATAGTAATATAGGCCTTCCTCAAAACTCAAGAGCAATCTTAAATAAACAACCTAACCTACCACCTAAAAGAATTAGAAAAAGAAGAACAAACAAAACCTACAGTCAGCAGAAACAAAGAAGTAGTGAAGAGCAGGGACAAAATAAATAAAATAGAGATTTCAAAAACAATAGAAAAATCAATCAAACCAAGAGCTGATTTTTTGAAAGAGTAAACAAAACCAACAAACCTCTGGTGAGGCTCAACAAGAAGAAAAGAGAGAGGTAATAAACAAACAAAATAAGAAATAAGAATGGAGAACTTACAGCCAACACCACAGAAATTAAAAAAAAAAAAAATAAGAGAATACTGTGAACAACTATAAGGTAACAAATTGGGCAACCAAGAAGAAATGGACAACTTACTACAAACATATAGTCCACTAGAACAATCAAGAAGAAAAAGATAATTTGAACAGAGTGATCACTAGACATGAAATAGAATCAGCAGCTAAAAAAACCTCCCTGCAAACAAAAGTCCAGGACCAGATGGCTTCACTGGGGAATTCTACCAAACATATGAAGAATGTATACCAATAAATCTCAAACTCTTCCAAAAGGTTGAAGAGTAGGGAACACTCTCAAACTCATTCTATGAAGCCACTGTCTCTGTGATACCAAAACCAGACAAAGAAACTACCAAAAAAGAAAATTACAAGCCAATATCTTTGATGACTATAGATGCAAAAATTCTCAACAAAATATCAGCAAAAAAAATCCAACAACACATTAAAAAAAGATCATACACTATGGTCAAGTTAGATTCATCTCCAGAACACAAGATGGTTCAACATACACAAATCAGTGTGACACACCACATCAATTAAAATAAAAGACAAAAATCATATGATCATCTCAATATGTGCACAAAAAAGCATTTGATAAAATTCAACATAAAACTCTTACCAACGTAGGTATAGAAGGAACATATCTCAACATAATAAAAGCTATTTATGACAAATCCACAGCCAGCATAATACTCAATGGTGAAAAGTTGAAAGCCTTTCCACTAAATTCTAAAACAAGACATAGATGGCCATTCTCTATAGAACATAGTCCTGGAAGTCCTAGCCATAGCAATCAGAGAAGAAAAATAAATAAAACAGACCCAGGTTGGAAGAGAAGAGGTAAAATTATCACTATATGCAGATGACATGATACTATATATAGAAAACCCTAAAGGCTCCACACAAAAACTACTAGAGCTGAGAAGAAAATTTGGTAAGGTAGCAGGATACAAGATTAACATACAGAAACTTGTTGCATTTCTTTACACTAACAATGAAATAGGAGGAAAAGGAAAGTAAAACATCAAAACATCAAAAACATAAAATACTTAGAAATAAACTTGACTAAGGAGGTGAAAGACATATGTGGAGAACTACAAAACACTGATTGGTCCCTTTACAAAAAGAGATATAAGAGAGCTTTCTTCCCCTCTCTGCTCTACACCTTGTGAGGATACAGGGGGAAGGTGGCCATCTGCAACCAGAAGGCAAGAGCACATCAGACACAGGAGCTGCTGGCACCTTGGTCTTGAACATTCTAACCTCGAGGACTGTGAGAAATGTATGTGTGTTGTTTAAGCCAACCAGTCTAGAGTAATTTGTTATGGTAGTCCAAACTGACTAAGAGAATGTCCAAGATTTCTACTGAGGGCTGGTCACATAGGTACCCTCTGCCTAACACTGTTGACCAATAAATAAGTAATTAAATAAATAAATAAAAGCACAATGTGAGAACTGTAAATTAAGATTATCTGGGGAAGAATGAGGACTATAGCCCGGGAGACAGCATCTCAGATAGCGCTGAGGAACTGCTCCAAAGAGGTATGGGGGAAAGTCAGTATTATATATAAGGGGGGGTACGTGCAGTCAAGCACACGTTTTGGCAGAGGCTTGTTGCTAGTCATCAGGAGCAGGTGTCACTGTTAATGATTTGAGTGCTTTTCTAGATATGAGAAGATGAAAAATTGGGGCTCATAAAATCTTCCCCTGAAAATATCTAACTCTCTGAAGGCTCGTTTGCCGATTTTTCCCAGCGCACGCAGTGCCTCATTCTCAACCTCCACCCTGAACTCCTTTCAGGGTGTGTTGAAGGCCAGAGTCTGCGGTGGCTAGAGACTTAATCCTTGTAGAGGCAGGTGGCAAATGCCAATTTTTAGTCGGCACATGTACCAAAATTCCAGACTCCCAGAAGGAAAGCAAATGTTGAACATAAACCATTGTTTGCACAAAGAGTTTAGGCACAGTAAACCACCTTTACCCATTCGGGAAATGATGGAAACCCTCAAATATCTGTTTCAAGATGCCAGTGAAGGGTCAATTTTGCAAAAATTCTAACTATGACCATCTCAGTCTTGCTGTTTTAACTCTTTTTTTTACACTTTTTTACCTTCCAACATTCAGTGGATATTGACTACAGACCTAAATAGCCTTTGATGGCATAGTTACAGGAGAACTTTGATGAGAAAAACACTTGAATATTCCCCAAAAATGGGAAAAATTAGTATAAAGAAATTTTAAGCATCCATTTGTCTGTCATATAGATATGCGCACTTAATATTTGGACATCAGTAATTTATTATAATTTCTTCTTATAATCATCTTTAAATAGAAAAAATAGATGGCATTAAATGAATTTTCAGTTGTCAGCATATCAAAAGCATTCTCCTATACAGGCAAAGCTTCTTATAAAGAGAGACTTCATATTTTAGAGCAGTTTAAGTTTGACCAAAAAACTAAGCAGAGGGTACCCACATACTTTCCCAGAGAGTTCCCATATACCTCCTGCCATACCCTCCCCTACTATCAACATCCTACATCCATTTGCCTACTGATGGACATCCTGGTTGCTTCCAAGTTTTGGCAATTATGAATAAGATTGACATAAACAGGTGTGTGCAGGTTTTTGTGTGGACATAAGTTTTAAACTCCTTTGAATATATATCGAAGAGTGCAATTGCCAGATTTTATGGTAAGAGTATGTTTAGTTTTACTTATAAGCTGCAAATGTCTTCCAAAGTGGCTGTACCATTTTGCATTTCTCACCGGCAATGAATGAGGTTCCTATCAGTCCACATCTTCACCAGCATTTGGTGTTGTCAATGTTCTCAATCTTGTCCACTCTAATACGTGTGTACTGATAGCTCATCGTTGCTTTAATCTGCATTTCCCTGGTAACATATGATGTGGAGCATCCTTTCATAGTCTTATTTGCCATCTGCGTATCTTCTTTGGTGAGGTATCTGTTAAGATCTTTGGCCCATTTTTTTCATCGGGTTGTTCGTTTTCTTATTGTTAGTTTCTTTACGTATTTTTGGATAACAGTCTTTTATTAGATATGTTTACTGCGAATATTTTCTCCCAGCCTGTGGCTGTCTTCTCATTCCCACAACAGTGTCTTTCACAGAGCAGAAGTTTTTAATTTTAATGAAGCCTAGTTTACCAGTTATTTCTTTCATGGATGGTAACTTTGGTGTTTACAAAAGCTTTTTTTAAACATAATTTTAGGGAACGATATTCAATATCTTGTAGTAGCTTACAGTGAAAAAGAATATGAAAATGAATATATGTAATTCATGTATGACTGAAGCATTGTGCTGTGCACCAGAAATTGACACAACATTGTAAACCGACTATACTTCAATCAAAAAAGTAAAATAAACATAATTTTAACATCTGAAGAATTTATTTGTCAATATCTACAAGAAAAAAGCTTTCTGGGATTTTGATTAGACTTGTACTAGAATTTACACAAATTTGGGGGGAAATTGACATTTTAACAATATTGAATCTTCCAACTCATGAACATCGTATTTTTCTCCATGCACGTATTTTGTTAAATGTATAAGTAACTTTTTTTGATGCCATTTTAATGGCACTTTTTAAAATTTTCAAATTCCACTTGTCTATTGCTGTTCTATATGAATAGAATAGACTTTTGTATGCGTGACTTATATCTTCCTACCTTGATAAGCAAACTTATTGGTTCTAGGAGCTGTTTCATAGGGATCTGTTCAGATTTTTCTCTATAGACAATCCTGCTGTCTGCAAATAAAGAGTTTTATTTCTTTCTATTCTGTATGATCTTTCTTTCTTTCTTTCTTTCCTTCCTTTCTTTCTTTCTTTCCTTCTCTTTCTTTCTCTCTTTCTTTCTTTCTAACCTTATTATACTAGCCAGAGCTTCCAGCCCAATGTCGAATAAGAATTTCTTGCCTTTTTACTAATTTTATGGGATTATGATATTAGCTGTACATTTTTATAAGATTAGCCTAGGCATATTCCTAGCCTGCTGAGAGCTTTTATCATGAATGAATGTTGAATTTTGTCAAATGCTTTTTCTTCATCTATTGAGATGATTATAAGCTTTTTCTTATTTAGTCTCTTAATATGATAAATTACAGTGATTGATTCTCAAATGTAAATGAATTCTCCAGATGAATCCCATTTGGGCATCAGAAACGAGCCTTTTTATATATTTCTGAATCCCACTTGCTAATAATATTTCATTGAGGATTGTTGTATATATTCACAAGGGATTTTAGCCTTTAGTTTAGTTTTCATGTAACATCTACGTCTGCCTTTGTTATAAGGATAATGCTGACTTCTTCCTAAAATAAATCAAATGTATAACCACACAAAAGAGCAGCACATAGCAATAAAAAAAATTACTGGCACATGTAACAATATTGATAAATCTCAATAAGATTATGCTGAGTGAAGAAACAACCAGACACAGGAGAGAACACTCTATAATTCTACTCATAGGAAATTCTAGGAAAGACTAGTCTAGAGGGGCAGAAAACAGATCAGTGGTTGCCTGCAGCCTGGGGTGGAGATAGACAGGGAAACAGGGAAACTTTTAGGAGGATGGAAAGGTCTAAATTTACATTGTGGTGGTAACTACACAGCTATATAAATATTTAAAACTCAAAGTGTATGGAAAACGTATACAACTTATGGTATATAAATTATGCCTCAATTGATTTAAAAATGATACAGGTGAGTTTCAGGACCTCATTTTGTGATGAGACAGAGTTAGCTGTGAACTTACCAAACTGCTTGCTGACCTCACTTGGGTGTTTATTCCCTGCCCCCATCCTTGTGTGGTCTTGGGCAAGTCACATCTCCCTCATAGGCCCAGTTTTCTCCTCTGTGAAATGGTAATAATTATTATCAGCCACAGTCCTTTTAGGGGATATTCCCTTAGGTAATTTATGTCAGTCACTTGAGACAATAACTGGCACAGAATAAGCTACCAGAAAGTAAATACCGTATCATTACCTATTTTATTAGTACTACTAAAATTCAGAGTAATGACCTGTATTCCTTCAAGGAGCTTGAAGAAAGATCATAACTCATAATAAAACACGAAAGTAAATTAGGGCTCAAGGAGACATTGAGATAACTGTGTGGGAGGTCCTCGTGCCATGAGAACATCACTTTTTTGAGAGTTCCCATTCCTGAAATCTCAAAACCTTAGGTCTCATGTGCTCCTGGGAACTGACTGACACGATTCACCTGAAAATACTTCAGTGTGTTCAGTTTCTAGGAAACTGATTTTCCACAAAGGCAATAGAAGTGCCCTCCCCATCGGGCGTTCCTCCTCTGGAAGCTGTTAGGAGCCAAAGGGAGCCTGGTGGACCACCATCCCTGGGCTCTCTGTGGATAATCCAGAATAATGGCCACACATCAGATTTTCAAAGATTTTAGAGTGAAAACACACTTGAGGACAGTGTATATATCAGTCATAAACACATACCCCAAATGCCTCAACTTGTCATGAAGGTAATTTTACTTGTTTGCACTGATTCCTCTTACCCTAGATATTGTGTTCCAAGCTCTCTTGGCCCGTGGGATGACATTACAGTGCCCTTTGTGGTGAAGGAAAATTCAGTGATTAGGAGCTGCTCTGGCTCTGACTCACTGTCAGAAGTTGTGAGATTTCACAACTGTGATAGTTATCTATTGGTGCATAAAAAATTACCGCAAACTTAGCAGCACAAAACAACTCACATTTCATATCTCATAGTTTTTGTGGGTCAGGAGTCCAGATACAGGTCATCTGCTCTGGGGCATCTCCTTGAGGCTGTAACCCAGGTGTCTGACGGGCTGTCAGAGCGAAGGATCAACTAGGGAAGAATTCACTGTCAAGCTCATGTGATGTTGGCAGGATTTCAGTTCCACAAAGGCTGAGGGACTGAGGGCTTCAGTTGCTAGTGGCCGTCAGCCCGAGGCTGCCTTCAGCTCCCTGCCATGTGGGCGTGTGGGCTGTCAGTCCTGGGTACTGCTTACAGCAGGAGCACTGGAGTGCTTTACACAGGCATTTCAGAGTAAGGAAGCCCTGATTGTCTAAAATGTGGAACCATCTTTCTAAACAGAGCAAAATCAGGATTGACAGGGAACGTTTGTTATCTGTTAATATATACTTCTTTGCCCGAAAGAGCTATTTGGTCTCAATTTAAAAATTATCGTTTAGCTTCCCAACTGCTGCAAGTGGACTGACCACTTCTGAATGAAAATGAGTAACCCACTTCCTCCCAGCCAAGGACTAGTATTTCTCATTTGTGCTAATTTCAAAGGAATACATTGATTTAAAAAAAAGAAATTTACTTAAATACAGCAAAATACTAACTAACATAAAAAGAATATCTTAATCTCTTCAACATTGCTAAAGATAATTGCTAATAGTCTGCTACATATTCTTATAGACTAGAGTTTCTCAACCTCTATGCTACTGATGTTTGAGTCAATTCATTCTTTGTTGAGAAGGGGGGGGTGTCCTGTGCATAGAGGGGTGTTTAGCAGCATCCCTGGTCTCTTACCTACCAGATGCCAATAGCACCCTCCCATAGTCAAGAAATTCAAAGATGTCTGTAGACATTGACAAATGTCCTCTTGGCGGGAGGGGCAAAATCTCCCCAAGCTGAGTATCACTGTTCTGGGCTTTCTCTATACATAGACTTACATCTGCCCATTAAAATACACATGTATAATTATCTTCTTTTGTTTTTCAATGGGATCATATTATAGACATTGTTCTGAAGTGTGCTTTTTGCAGAGTTACATCCTTTACACCTTTCTATTACACACAGGTACACTTCATTCTTTTTAACCATGGTATGTAACAGTAATTGAACATTCACCTATTGATAAACATTTAGGTTATTTTCAGCTTTTAGTATTACAAACCATGCTACGATAAAAGTCTTCAAATATGTGATGTATGTAGTCTCCATGCTTTGTAACTATTTTTGTAGGAAAAGGTGGATTTGCTGAGGCAAACAGTACACACATTTACAAAATTATAAACACATCCTATTTTCTGATCAAAAAGTTGCATCAGTTTACCAACAAATTTTCATTTCTTCACACTCTCACCAACCCTAAATATCATCGATCTTTTTACTTTTGCAAAACTGAGAGGTTAAAAATAGAGAGACATCCAGAATGGCCATCATTAAAAAGTCCACAAATGATAAATGCTGGAGAGGGTGTGGAGAAAAGGGAACCCTCCTACACTGCTGGTGGGAATGCAGTTTGGTGCAGCCATTATGGAAAACAGTATGGAGATTACTCAAAAAACTAAAAATAGACTTACCATATAGTCCAGCAACCCCACTCCTGAGCATATATCCAGAGGGAACTCAAATTTGAAAAGATATATGCACTTCAGTGTTCATAGCCGCACTATTCACAATAGCCACAACACGTAAACAATCTAAATGTCCATCGATAAATGACTGGATAAAGAAGTTGTGGTATATTTATTTGATGGAATACTACTCAGCCATGAAAAATAATAAAGCAATGCCATTTGCAGCAACATGGATGGACCTGGAGATTATCATTCTAAGTGAAGTTAAGCCAGAAAGAGAAAGAAAAATACCATATGATATCATTTATATGTGGAATCTAAAAAAATGCAAACAAACGTATTTACAAAACAGAAACAGACTCCGCAGACATAGAAAACAAACTTATAGTTACTGGTGGGGGAAGGTGGTGGGAAGTGATAAATTGGGAGTCCGAGACTTGCAGATACTATTATATAAAAAATAGATAAATAAGTTTCCACTGTATAGCACAAGGAACTATATTCAATATCTTGTACTAACCTATGAAATAAATGAAAAACATATGAAAATGAATATATGTAAGTGTATGTGTGATTGAACTATTATCTGTACAGCAGAAATTGACACAACATTGTAAACTGACTATACTTCAATAAAAAAAAATAGAGACATCTTATTTTAATTTGTAGCTGCTGGATTACAAGAATGGATGAGCATTTTCTGGTATTTCATCTCCTTCTATTCATACTCAGAACAAAACAGGCCATGAAGTGGAATCTGTGGAGGGAGCAGGGCACCCCCTTTTAATTCCTTGACTCAGAAAGTTCTCATCCCATCGGAGGACCCAAAGCGGTGAGATATGATGCCATCTAAGACAGGTTGCAAACTGAAACATTTTGAGGGCCTCCCAGGAAAATGTAACTAAACACTGAAGGGAAACAGTACAGAGTGGTGAGGCCTTTGGTGACTGGAGAATCCTACCCTTATCTAAAGGATTCATATTTTTAAAAAGTGTTCATGACTGTGCGGACCAAATCCCACTTGGGATATTCCAACCCCTGATCTAAAATGATAAAGATTTTGACTGACCACAGAAATACATCCAAATACCAGATTTTGGCTTCTGTAGAAAAAAAAAATCCCCTTATGGTCAAAATTTTAATATTTAAGGCAGTTTTTTTTTGTTTTAATTATAAATTTGCCAGGAAGCAGCTATTAAGAATTTGCTTCTTTACTTTAGTATTTACCTATGTTTATATAGACACATTCTGTGCAAGAGAATTTTTAAATCTTTCGTTCAGCTGAACCACACGAATTTGCCATTTTGAAGGTCAAAAACAGTTGAATGCGTGCAATTTGATATGGATGAATCAAAAGCTTTTCTGTAAACCTGTCTATCCCACAGCCAATTTATTTTAAAAGGTCCAGACCTTTCCACAGAGGGGTGGGAGCAATACCATTGAAGTGTTAATACTCATACGAATTAGTTCATTTGTTTTTATTAGCTGATTCAAACTTCTTGCTTCACCTTTTTGTTTATTCGATTGCCAGCTCGTGAGGGAGCCAGGTTTTGGTAGTAGCTTGAACCAAAGGAAACAGCTGTATCTCTCACATTAAGAGTCTGCCTACGGGATCCATGTTTCAAAAGTTCTGCTCTCTTCAAAGACACCTTTTCGACACTGACTGGAAATAGTGACTAGGCACTGGCAGGCAAAATATTCTGTGTTGCTCTGAGGTATGAAACATTACCTGTTTGGTGAAGCAAGACAACATAATTGCTGTACGTGGCCTCTTCCAGCAAATGATTCATCGGTTTCATGGAGCCATTTGTCAACAGCATTATCCTGATCACCATCAATTAGTGTTTGCTGAGCACCCACACGGAGATGACACTATATCTGGTGCTTGATAGAAGTCAAGGGAGACAAAGAGCGCAGCTTGCTAAGTGAACTATCAGAGCTGTGCATTTGAATATGAAACATAGCACAAACATACTTGTAAGTCTGAGCCTACCTGGGTCACATGCGGTAAAATAAACGTATTGAAACTCACCATTGAGCTTCATGGTGTTATTTGTGTTGCAACAGAAAACAGAGCAGATTCCTTCCACAGGGAATATGCTGAGGACGGCTCCCTGTTTCTGGGGACCCCAAGAGCCAGACAGAGATCCCAGTCTTTTTGGGGATGCCAGAGTCCAACTAAAGATTTGGGAAGGACTTTGTTGACTGTTGAGTTGAAATCTCCAGAATCCTTTTACAGTGCCCATCAAGTCTCTAAAGATCTGGGGACTCTGAAGATTTTTAAGGAAGATTCAGTTGCTTAAGAGATGGGAATTCTGGAGGGTTCCATAAAGATATTCTGGAATATTTGAAATTATCATGAGAGAGTTATGCAAATACTTCCTAGGTCATAGTTTTCAATAAAAGAGGTTTTAGATGGGCACTGGAATTGAATTAAGACTATTTTTTCCCCCACGGTCACTGTTTTAATTTCGAATTACTCCTTGCTGCTGTAAACCCTCTTCAGTTCCAACTTGTACTAGATACAGGCAGAATAAAAAGGAACATTAAAATAAAATCCACCTGTGCCTGACTGAAAAGTACTCTTAAGCTTTACATGAGATTTAAGCATGGTAACCCCAGTTTACAAGCAGGTCATGTGTCCTTAGTGTGTGGCCAATGGGCTGATTGGAAAATAAGACGTATTTTTCCCCAAGTGCCAAGTGCTTGGTGGTTAGGCACTGAGGCTGGTACAGGGCAGCCC
Organism: Vicugna pacos; assembly: GCF_048564905.1. NCBI lineage: Eukaryota > Metazoa > Chordata > Mammalia > Artiodactyla > Camelidae > Vicugna > Vicugna pacos. The sequence continues at coordinate 3,468,019 of NC_132990.1, forward strand.
AGTGACCTGGGGTGCACCCTAAGTAGTGGCACACTGATGGCACCCTATAAAACCTAACCCCTGTGGGCGACAAGATTTCCCCAGAAGCCAGGCACACACCTGTCCCAGGGCGGTAGACCAAGTCCTGCAGGGCAGTGAGAGATGCTGACTCTTCCCAGCATCGCAACACGACAGTGCAGCCTGGGAAAGAGGAGACATGTGGGTGGCATTTAGGTGGCTCTGGGGCTGAGTGGGGCCAGAGTGACCTTGTCTGTCCCAGCAGATTCCCCATCACCTTGTGTTTCCCAGCCCCGCAGACTTGCCCAGCCTTCCCTCTTTGCTAAGGATTTGGACATGGCCACTGCGGAGAATGCCCCTCCCTGTGTAAGTTTCTCAGGCTTTATGATGGGTGATGAGGCAGAACGTGATGAGGGCGACAGTCCTTCCTCCACCCCTCGGTACACCCTACCACACAAGACTAAAAAGAGGCTTGGCTGCAGGTCAGAGCAAATCCAGGCTTTGGCCATGCAGGGTTTCCGGTCCCAGGACCAGGTGCACAGACTCAGGGAAAACCAGCGGGGTCAGGAGATATAAGTCTGTGGCTGGGGAATCACCCCAGATGGGTGCCAAGGAGCAAGGGTGGAAACGGAGGCTCTGTCCTGTCCTTTCCCCTTCCAAGGCCCCTCAGTCCTTCCAGGGCAGTGAGAGCAGCTGGCCAGCGCGTGCTCCCCTGTGGTAAGCTGGGAGGTGGAAGGAAGGAAGCACCTCCAAAGAAAGAAGAGAGCAAGAAGATGGCATCTATGGCCATCACTGCTCCAAGGAGGCCATTGTGTGGAAAAAGACACTCAGGAAGCTTTAGAAAAATAAAATCAACTTCCATGTTATTAACTGACTTTTAAAAACTGTACTTCTATAAATATATAGTGAAGAAAGCAAATTAAAAATTTAAAAATGGGAGAAGTACGTAAACAATCTGTTTTAGAAGAAATACAAAGAGCCAATACGAAATTACAACAAAACGCACTAACAAAGGTGTGAATCTCTAAAAGCACAGTGCTAAGTGCAAGAAGCCAGACACAAGGGAAAACATACTGTATGAGTCCCTTTGTATCAATGTCTAGTGACACCAAGGCTATAGTGACAGAAAGCAGATCGGTGGGCAGGGCTTGGGGGAGGGGCAGACTGCAAAGGGCAAAGGGGCAGGAGGGAGGGTCCCAGAGAGATGGAACTGTTCTGCAGCATGACTGTGGTGGTGGTGGTCACACGGCTGGATGCATTTGTCAAACTCATCAGCCTGTGCATTTAAAATGGGTGAATTTTATTGTTTGTGAATGATACCTCAAAGCTGAAGATAAAAAAGTTTTTAAAGCCTAATTGTGGATATAAGGCAAACTCATACTTCTAAACTTTTTAGCCCTGAAGAGTTCCTTAGAGATAATCCAGTGCAACTGGCTACTTCTAGACTTTATCACAAGGAAACGGAGGCCCACAGATGATGTCATTTGTTAAAATTATACAGCCTGCCGGTGGCAAAACCACACCCCAGCACCTAGTCACTTCAGTCTTCTTTCTAACCTGCCATCGTCCCCAGCACATTCAAACTGTAAATATATCACGTTTCACCCAATTCATAGGGCATCATAAAATACCTTGCAGAGATATTGTCCTTTAATTTTTAACACAGCCCCATTGTGTTCAACCAGAGAGGCAGAACCAGTAAGAAATATATATTAAAAGATTCATTGCAAGGAATTCACTTATGCAATTATGAGGCTGGCTACGCAGGTCGGAAATTTGCAGGGCAGACCATCAGGAAAAACCCGAGGGAATTCTCTGAGTCTATATGTGGAATTTCTTCTTCCCTGGCGGAGCCTCAGCTCTGCTTTTAAGATCTTTCGCCTGATTAAATCAATCCCCATCCAGGTTATCTGCGATTATCTCCCTTACTTGAAGTCAGTTGATAAGGACTTTTATCTCATTTTAAAACATCTTCAATAACAACAGCTAAATTAGCTTTGATTGAATAGCTAGGGGCCATAGCCTACCCAAGGTGACACAGAAAACTGACCATCACACCCATACAGCCGGTAAGGACAGCACGACAATTTGCATTTTTTTACTAGGGGAGTGGAAACACTGAGTGTTGCCTAAAATTATTTGCCTAACAGTACACAGCTAATTCACATTTTGTTTTTCAATTGTAAAATAGTTAGCAATTCTTACCTCATGCGGTTATTGGGAGAAATAAATTAAATTGCCAATTCCAGCTGTGTATGTAAAGTCCCAGACACACTGGGTCCCCCATGTTGCGAAACAATTAGATCACATTTTGCTTAGAAATGAGCTGGTCTAAAAGTCGTGAGAAAATGCACTCTCTCTCACTCCAGGCAGGAGTGTGTATTGGATAAATTTCTTCAGCAAGTGGCTTCATTTCCAGGAATTTCTTTTATAACATTTACACATATCTATAAAGATACACGTGCAAAGATATTCATTACGCTATTATTTGTAGATGAAAAACAAATCTAAATGCCCATCAATAAAAGAGGAGTGTTTAAAGGAATTCTGACTAGTCAAACAATGGAAGGCTATATGTATTGACAAGGAAAGATAGCCAAGGTACAGTACTGGATCTAAAATAGAATTGTGTATTACTGAAGCCCCTTATGATTCTAGACATTTTGATAATACCTTTGGTGGTGAACAGGGGATAGGTTCTCTACCCATTGTGAAAATCAACATTTTGCCCCTGAGAAATAACCTCAAGGTGGTGATGGTGTTTTGGTTAAAGACCTCAAAGGCTGCACCATTCCTGCACTGTCTTCTCTGATTGGAATGTTGGCTCTTGTCTTCTCTGTTAACACATGGGGACCTGCACAGGGCAACAGTGAGGTCGCCACGGGATGCCACACGGGCAGCCAGAGGGTCAGCGGTGCCGTGAGATGACTCCTTGAAGACTGAGGCCAGACACCAGGTCACAGTCGGGTAAGCCGAGCAGAGCCAGGAGGCAGACGGTGGGCCATGTGGTTACGGCAGAAACATGTGAATCAACCAGACGCGTTTGATCCATGATGAAGGGCACTAGGTAACCTTGGTCAGGATGTCTTTTATTGAACGTCTTTCAGGACTCCTCCTTTCATGATGAAATCCAGGGAAGAGGAGGCTGCAACACTTTCCAAGGATTTCTCTACCAGGGAGATGGGATGGCCACACGGAAACTTCATCACTCAGGGACTCTCCAAATGGGAAATTGCCAAGATCATTGGGTCAATGGGGAAGACAGGAAGCACAAGTCTATACATTATCCAAAGGGAATGTTTGCTCCATGCCTCCTGCATGGACATAAGTGCCTTCAGCACAGGCAATGTATCAGTGTTTGCTCAGCATTGATTCCTCAGCTCAGGGCCTGGCATAAAAGGGACTCAGCAAGGTGGGTGGAGGGCATGGTTCAGTGGTAGAGTGCTTGTTTAGCATGCACAAGGTCCTGGGTTCAATCCCTGGTACCTCCATTAAGGAAAAAATAAAAGTGGGTAGGTGGGTGGGGGGAGAACTCAGGAAGGACTTCTAGAATAGATAAATGGCAAAACATCACTGCCTGAATCCAGCCATCGTGCTGTTATCCCAAGACCCCTGCCCTTCCACTCCAGCACCTTATACAGTATCTCCAGGAGGAACACAGTGGAGAGGAAATGGAGTCAACACCCAGTCCTCCCATAGATCTGGCTCAGGTGCTGGCAGTAAAGGCAAGGCCCAGCCACTTGGGTCACTCTAGACCCAGGCCTGGCTCCCTAGGCCAGCGCTGTGTGGACGAGGCTTCAACTCCTCAAGATCCTTTGTCTCAAATCCACTCATAAGTTCATGGGAGTCCCCAGATGGGAGACCTTCCTAGGGCTACCATGTGAAAAAATGGAAGAAATCTGTTAGAGGACCACCCTGGATGGGAAGGATGCCAGCTCCCATGGTTTTATGGTAATTGAGGGCTGTTTCCCTGAATCAAGGTACAAAGTTCTCTACTGTCTCACAGTAGGATTCTAGATGAATACTAAAAGCAATAATCATGATCCATAGACAATATGTCAGAGGCAACAGAGGTCACTACAATGTTAGTATGCCTTTGGATTGAATGTCATTTATCAAGGATATGCCCATTTTTGAGGGAGAAGTTCTGTAAAGTAGCCCCTTATGTCAATACTCATGTTATCTCATTTAATTTTTAATACAGTCTTATGAGGTCATTTGTGCTACCCACATTTTATAGTGGATAAAACCAAAGCTTGGGAAGGATAAATTATTTGTACAAAGTGTATGCCTACCAAAGACAAGACTGGTGTTAGCTACATGTTGAAGACAGTGCAACTGGACAGGAAGGGTCAAGAGGTACTGAAAGTTGTTGCTTTTATTGGTTTGTCATTTTCCCACTGTTTTAATGAAGACATGGTTGTAACATAGAAAGGTTTTAAAGCAGACATTTTGGGATATTGAGTAATTTGGTTATCAAAGTTTAGTATTTCCAGAAAAACATTCTTCCTTATTGGTTCTCTCCTCCATCTCAATCAAAATAATAAACAGGAAGGAGAGAAGGTATAAATGATTTTTACTGCTTCTCCAAATCAAAAGAAAAACCAAACAGATAAAACAGAAATAAAAGTTCAGACAAGTGCCCAATTTTCTTCCCTTTCATTAATTGGGCAAAATGATCAAAGTATCCGTTTTCAAATGGCAACTCCCCATTGTGCTTGCAGAAAGGTTTCGTTGTCTGTTGGATTCAAGGCCTAGATCTTTTTAGTGTTCAAAAGGGGGAAATGTGACAACATTGTACCAAATGAAATCTTACGCTAGTACAATGTGTTCTTGGAAATCACTGGATTAAACACTTGATTAAGATGAGTCTTAACCTCCATACTTGTTTTTACCGTTTCTCTCGTGTACCTCAAACTATTTCTTTTTCCTTAATGTCCCTCTAGGGTTTTCCTAGGAGATGGGGCAGGAGGGGAGTGTTTTTCATCCCTGGGGTCAGGAAGGTAATGATAACTACTTGGCTTACCATCCCAAGAGGCCACCCACAGTGACCTCCAGGACTTCCCTGGTGGACTCCAGTAGAGTTCCGGAATCCACCAGGACCCTGAGGATGGCGGTGAGGCCTCAGGGCACTTTTGTTGGCTAGTTCCTGGTCTTGGGGACTCTCTAAAGAAAGAAGCATTTCTGAGCTCCCTGTGGCATTTCTAAGCACCTCAAGGACAGTAAGAAGAGTCTAGGATTTCTGTGTCCTGAGGGCAAGAGAAGTTTCCCAAATCCACCTGAAACCCACTAATTTCTGGGCCAAGTACCAGGGTCCCTAGGAAATTGTAGCCAAACTGGCAACAATTCCTCTTTTAGCCCAATAATTGTCATTCTGCAGTGTTGTTTATTGCATGTCGGTCACACACTGGGGACCCCAACACGATATTTCCTATCATTCAAATTATTATTTAGTTCCATTTCTCTCTTTGAATTTGGAGAAAAAAAATTCTTCTTTCACCATTTCTCAAATTTTCTCAAATTCCACTCACTTTCCACAGAGTCAAGCAACCATCGCCAGACACCACCACTGAGCATTGCATGACAATAACTTTTTACACTGAGCCCATGGAAATTTAGAAACTGGGAAAGTGTGTGTTAGGGGTGAAAAGGGTGTGTAGATTCAGAAGACACATATGCCATATCCACAGTGTAGCTGCTAATTAGTCTTGGGATGGTCACCTTGTGTGACCCTTGCTCCCTGGATAAGAAACCAGGCATGATGGGTAAGGAAACACTCAGGCAGAACAGCCAGACTGAAAGCTTACTCATTCAGTATGTGGTGTGGCTGCAAGACTCGGGGGACCTGTGCATTCTGCCACCTGCCTAATTTCTTCTCCTAGAGAGGAAAAACAGCATCTGAGCACAAGATACCATGAATAATAAAATGTATTTAAAAGAAGCAGTTGTTGCTTCCTTCAACCAAAACTGTATGTTCTATATTGAAACTCTTACATATTATTTCCTTTGGCTGTGTTAGCAGTGATCCCCAAGAAAGATCAGATTCTGGGTTCCTCAATGGATCCTATGGCTAGAAGGATAAAGTTTTAGATGTGATTGAGACCACAGCTACAGGACTGCTTTGAGAACAATGAAACCAAGATAGAGAAGTAGCAATCACTGGAGTTTGGAGGGCAGGGCAGAGGGAAGACACACCAGACACACACACAAAAAGCAAACATAAACCACCAGAGTGGAGTCAGTAACTCAGCAAAATTACCAAAGCTTATGTTGAAAACTCTTCCCAGTTCTGTTTTTTGAGGTGATCATATAGGGAATTGGGGATGCTTGATTGTATGGTTCTATTTCCTTTGTGTGGCCCCAGTTTTTTAAGAGGAATATTTTTAGGTATGTCTTTAGAATTGGTGAATGAATGAGCCTCATTTTTTTAATACCTGAGCTTCTCAAAATCATGAGTCATTGAAGCACTGTTATCAGAGGCAGGCTTAAAAATCTGACAATGAATTGATCTTAGGTAAGACGTAGACCTTCTGTCTCTGAGAAATGATCAAGGAAGAAAACACCCAGGAGGCACCAGGCAAAACATCCTCCTGGAAGCCAGTGGAAAGAGGCCCAGCCTAGTGTGGGCAGCGTGTCTTCTGTGTGGCTCACCTGTCTTTTCCTTCTTTCAGGGTGACACCAGGTAAGCCTGCATCCGCATTGAAGTCCAGAGCCTGGCCTCAGGGAGCTTTGGTTCCTTATCTCTGATGTCCTCAGTGCTCATGCTCCATTCTCCTGGTGCCCTCTGGCACCCAGAATCCAGTTTGCCAAGGGAGTGATGGGGGCTGGGGGTGAGGGACGAGGGCAAAGTCTCCAACGCTCAGCTTCCCTTTCTAAGCTCTGCCGGTCTGAAGCAGATTTATTTCTTCACTTTCGACAGGAAACTGGCACCATCCTTGATTTTATGTACCCCACTGCTGTGACCATCTTGGTCTGTAAAATGGGGTATAAAGTAGCATCTCCTGGGGCAGTTCTACAAGTGGGTCCCCTGATCAATTGCATCTGCACCACCTGGGAACTTGTTAGAAAAGCAAATTCTGGAACCCCATCGCAGACCCACTGAATCAGATACTTGGGGGATGGAGGTCAACAATCCGTGTTGTCACAAGCCCCTCGCCCGGTCCCCCGACCCAGGGTGATTCGGATGCACCCTCAAGTTTGAGAACCACTGTCATAGTGTTGTCGCGAAGAGTCAATGAAGGTGTTTGTACACAAGCTCAGAACATTGCCCGGCACCTGTGTTATTTAGCAATTAGAATCATCATTATCATGACAGCAATCTTTTCTAATCATGCTTTAATTTCCAGGAGTGCCAGGTACTCACAGATAGGGATGCCCGCTCTGTGGAACACCGGTTCCGCCAGACCCCCTACCCTCATGAATATATACAAACTCTCTAAACAGCACAAAGGTCTTCTCTGTCTCGACCACTTCGCATAATGATACAAGGTGTCAGGGGAAAGACTTTACGCAAGGAAATGCAAGGGAAAATGCAAGGAAGTGCATTTATTAATGGGGACATCTGCAAAAGGGAGATCCTCAAAGCCTAAACCAGAAATGTCTCAGGGAAGGAGTGGGTGAGTAATGCTTTTATATGCAGAGACCATGGAATAAATGGTTGTGAAAAGAGTAAGTGGGGGAAGGGGGGGTAATCAAGACTGTTGGCACGGGAGTCTTGAAACCTAATGTCCCAGTGAAGCCAGCCTAAAGAGGTTAAATGCAAGTTTGCATCAGCCTTGTCAAGAAACTGGTTCTTACCTATGCCATGTGTAGTAAGCTAAATTACGGCCCCCAGACATATCAGGTCTGAAATCTTGGAACCTGTAAGTGTTACCTTATATTGTAAAAATTTGGTAAATGTGATTAAATTAAGAATTGGGGGATGGGAGAGATTACTCTGGATTATCTGGATGGGCCCTAAATGCCCAAGTGTTCTTACAGGAGATGAGGCGGGGTGGCACAGACTGAAGAGGAGAAGGCAATGTGACTACAGAGGCAAGGATGGGAGTGATGCAGCCACAAATCAAGGAATGCCTAGAGTCCCCAGAAGCTGGAAGAGGGGAGGACCACGTTCTCCCCTGGAGCCACTGAAAGGAGTAAGGAAAGCCTTACCAACCCCTGGTTTTCGGCCCAAGTGATGCTGATTTTGGATCTCTCATCTCCATAACTGTGAGAGAATAAGTTCCTGTTGTTTTAAGCTACCAGGTTTGTGGGAATTTGTTACAGCAGCCACAAGAAACTAACACACCTTGTTTTAAGAAAAGACTTTTTCAGAGTTTAGGAAGAGATCTTCTGGCATCCAAAGGAAAATTTGTGGATTATAGTCTTAGGGGTGGGGAAAAATCCTTCAAGGTCAGCTCCTATGTTACCTACTACACCAATATGCTTTGTCATAATCTCATTTAAATATATTGATCATGGATGTGCTTGTGTGCTATAAAATCAAGATGACTGTATTTAAACTGAGATTTTAAAAGGAAAGGCTGACCTTCAGAAACACTGCCAGTAAAGCGACATGTAGAATGTGTCATGCGTCTAAGTAAACGCACACGTTACTCCAGGAGTGGTCAGTGAACACAAAGTAAGAGTTTAATTAATTCTTGTGGATTGATGTACTCAACAAATTGGCTGACTGTTTAACACTACAGGAAGAGCAAGGTTACAGTAGCTTAGAAAAATAAGTTATTTCATAAGTGGCTTCATATAAACACCTAATCGTAAACATAATCCTGTCTATAAAATTATAAATGGTAATTTTATAAATTATAACGGTATAATTATAAATTATAGATGGTAACCACTTTACAAATGGACTAGATAATGTTTTTTTAAGAGTAATTCATGGCTCACTGAATTTAAACAAATTGGAGGGGGTTACTGGGGAGAGGTGTTAAGTGGTCTCGGGGGCTTGCATACTATCACCTAAAATTTGTTCATTCCCCTACAGTTTAAAATTCCCAGAAATGGGGTAAAGAATTTATATCCTGTTACTAGTGAGCAAAAGAAATCGAGACAGATGCACACAAAAAATATACTTTCACAGACACTGCATTTTAAACAGGAATTTGGGAAGTTCTACCAACTGTGTTTTTATCAAAGGCAGAGCTAAGGCTTCGTTGTTTGGCTAATTTGTGACCATTTTAATAATTAGCACTCATCTAAGTTACTTTGCAAAGAAAGGGGCATAGAAGAAGAAAAAAGTATAATGGTCAGTAATAGCACATCTCTGTAATGCATTATGTAACAGATAATCTATAAGCAGATTTCATGAGTTGGAGCAATAATCCTCTCTCCTGCTTAAATGGCTTCCTCCTATTATTTCTCCTGAATTTAGATATTTCTTAATTTAATTATAGGTTTGAGCATATTTGCTATATGAAAAAAAGAAAAAAGAGCCCTTTTCCCTCTATTGCGTTTGTATCACATGCCAAGAAACACCACAGAGGATGCCACACTTCCGTGCAGCAACAGCCACACAGCTTCCAGTCGGGCTATTGCTCAAGGCACAGACAGTCCTGAAACAGCAGGTTTTTCCACCCTGTGGAATCTCCTGGAGCCGTGACCCAACGGCAACTGTAAAACCCACGTGTTAGAATAACTTAGATCTCTTGTGATACACTGAGTAAACAAAAGGACAATGGCGACTTAAATGACACTAGAACTCTGACCCACGAAAGAAATCTCTGCGGTAACCACCACTTTCAGAGCAGTCAGGACATCCTGAAGGGCTACCAACTTCTTATTTTTGCTTCCACTTAAGGACAAACCAGAGAAAACCAAATATTCTCCCTAAACCATTTCCCTAAAATGTGCAATTTCTAGTTACTCCTCCTCCAGCTTCCCCATGATAACAGTCTCTAATCAGGGCTTACGGAAACGTCCCTGTGTTTTCATTAAGCTTTTCCTTACCTAGACAAGAACCCTGTCATCATAGCAACTTGTTCCCATGTAGATGGTCTTCATTTATTTCCATCTGTGAATGATACTTGTGATCACCGCCAAGATTAATTTTAAAAACAGAAACACACACACACACACACACACACACACGAAGCAAAATTCCAGCCATATGCCAAACAATGAGAACTTCGTGCCCCTAGTTGTTTGTGAGAGGGATTCAACTTCAAAGGACATGAAATAGAAAATTTTAATAAGCTGGTTTTCAAAAATATTTGTGCTTCTACGAAGGTTATCAATTTAATTTTAAGTGAGTTTACAAATCGGTATGTACTATGATTCCATTTTGTAAAACAGTATATATAGAATACATATATAGATAAGCCTAGAAAAGTTATGGGGAGGGGACAGGGGTGTTTATTTTCTAAGATGCATTTTCTATAATGAATTTCTTACATACCTTTTAAAAAGAATTTTTTTTAAATTTCTGGATTAATTTCCTTAAATGTTTAGCTCCATTTTTTCTTCCATACAAAACACTTCTTCAAACCGCGTAAACCGAAGCCTTGACAAATGTAATTAAACTACTTTTCCTTTACATTCCTTTTATCTCAAGAGAGCACTTTGGATACTGGGGGAGACTTAATGATCTTAAAAACAGTTTCCGCCCTTTGTCACCAGTCTTTCTAAGCCAATTTTCCCCGTAAATAACTCGTTTCTGTTGGTTTTGAGAAAAGCGGGCGAGGCGCGAAGGCCCCCCGACTGGGGAAGGCAGCAGATACCTTGGAGAACGCCACGCCTTCTCCGGAGACCGGTCCAATCGGTCCCCTTTCCCTCCGGGCACCCGGGCCGGGACCAGCGCGTCACGGGATCGAGGAATCGCCCTTCCGCTCGGCTTCTCCGCAAACCCCGCGGGCATCACCCCCCGCCCGGGAGCCAGCGCGTCTGCCCGCGGGCCCCGCGTTCCTCCACCCGCCCCACCTCCGCTGCGGGAGCCACGGGCACCACTAGACAGGATTAGACAGTGCTCAGCCCTCCCGGAGATGTTCGCCAAAAACGCGAGGACTAGAGGATGCGCGGGGTTACGGTGAAACTCCACTTGGGCCTCCCAGTGAGCTTCTTTTCGGGAAAGGGCGCAGGAATTCGAGGTAACCGGTTGACCCGGGTCCCCGCAGAGGCGCCGGCGCGCCCACTCGGCGCTGCCCAGGGGGCCCGAGCTCTCAGTCTTCGGTTCCACTGAGGCGGGCAAGGCCTTCCCGGGGACGAGTTGGGGCAGAGTCGCGTCACGCGCTCGGAGTACTCACACCCGGAGGCCCCGCCCGCCGGCCAGCTCAGCCAATCGCGGCGCGGGCAGGCGGTGGGGGCGGGGGCGGGAGCCGGGCCGGGCGGGCTGCCACGCGGGGCCTTAAAGGCTGAGTCAGTCGCGACCCGGCCAGAACCTCGGCCTCGGCGACCTCTGGAGAGCTACGTGCGTCCGCGGAGTGCGCCTGCGCAGCTGTGGCAGCCACAGGTCAGCGACCCAGTTTGGGGACGAGGCCGATCAGGGACTGGAGGAGGGGATATCCAGGGACTCGGGCGGGGGCTGGGGGGGGTGGGCGGACGCGACTCCCGGGAACGGCAGCTTCTGCCCGCCGGGAGCTGAGGCTGGGTCGGCGCTGCCTCGAGCCGGGGAAGAGGGAAGGGCGATTGGGAAACCCAGGGCGGAGCTGAGACCGCCCGGGGGTCCTAGGCGGGTCGGCGGGAGGTGGAGGCACACGTCCGGGTCGGCCGCGGCAGTCTGACCCCCGAAAGCCAGACGGCGGGCCGGTCACTCCGTGCGCCGCCGTAAACATCCTCTGGGAGCAGGACGGCACGCCCCTGGCCTGGCCCGGCCCCGCCTGCAGCGCCGGTACCGGCTCGGCCCCCGCAGGTTCGGTTAGCCCCGGGGGAGTCAGGCCCTGTGCGGGCGCGGAAACGGGGCTCTGGGCGCCGTCGTGCCGCGTGATCGCGTGCCCGCTTTGGGGGACGTGATGGGGGTGGGCTACCCAGGACAAGCGTAGGGACAGTGGAGCCCTGGGTGCACTCCTGCCCGCCTTCTCCTTGGGAAGGCGTTTCAGAAAGGTTTCAATTAAAGTAGCGGAGATTCATTCAAAGGCATCTCTCACCTCCTGAAAGTAGTTAAGAAGAAAGGTGTGAGGTGGCCACCAAACTCTTGGGAATCCATGTCCCTACTTATGATCAAGCGTCCTGGTAAATAAAATTCCCGGGTCACCTCCGTACCTTCAGTAAATAACCTGGATCAACAGTTTACCAGTTGTTGCTTTAAAATTCCGACCCTTAAGGTACGGCAGAGACCCTTACCAAAACCTAAATTATCGTTGCGTTCTTAAAAAGAAGCCTGTCTTGATTCCTACAGTACGTGTGCGCCTGTTTTCCATTTTGATGGTTGAATCAAATACCTCCATTTTGTAAGTCTTTGCCCTCTTTTTCTTCACCCATGTCCTAAGCCACAGATTTTCTGTAAACATTTGGGAAGATCATTTAAATGTTTTTACCCCACCATACTGGCTGTAACATCTCAGGAGAACGTTAGACGGCCTTTTTTTTTTTTAAGGATTGGCCTCATCAAATACTGATTTCTTTTCCCTTCCTAGGTTTTTGAAACATGAATCCTTCACTCTTCCTGACTGCCCTATGCTTGGGAATAGCCTCAGCTACTCCAAAATTTGATCGAAATTTAGATACACACTGGTACCAGTGGAAGGCAACACACAGGAGACTATATGCCACGGTTTGTAACATCTGAAAATGTCCAGAGGGACCCCCACAGAGAATGATCCGTGCTGTTGGAGTCTCTAGCCAGAGACTAGTTTCTGGAGGTCAGCTTTTACTAAGGCAGTAATTTAATGGCACCTGTTTCTGAGCACAGCATCGGCATATATCCCTGGGTCAGAGCTTGGAGAACAGTTTCCAGAAGTATAAACCCCTCCCTCACCCAGTTGTCTTTAAATCCATTTGGTGAGCATGGGTTGGGTTTTAAGTAGAAATCAAGATGATCAGTTGTGTGTTTTGCCTCTAGAATGAAGAAGGATGGAGGAGAGCAGTGTGGGAGAAGAATATGAAAATGATTGAACTGCACAATCGAGAGTACAGCGGAGGGAGACATGGCTTCACCATGGCCATGAATGCCTTTGGTGACATGGTGAGTGTGTGGCATGAGTTTCTGTGCGTCCTCTCCTCAGCACTTTAGAACGATAACCTCTTGCTTTTTGAACATTTTATTTACTTTTCCTTCAAGACCAATGAAGAATTTAGGCAGGTGATGAATGGCTTTCAAAACCAGAAGCACAGGAAGGGGAAGGGGAAGATGTTCCGTGAACCTCTCTTTCTTGAAGTCCCCAAATCTGTGGATTGGACTGAGAAGGGCTATGTAACTCCCATAAAAAATCAGGTATGACGGTATTCAGATTAATATCTTCTTAAGAGTACTTAGGTCCATGTGTATACGTTTAAAAATCTCATGTTCCCAGTCAAGGGAATACAAGACATAAGCTGTGGAAATACGTCATCTAGCCATTAGTTAGTGTTTGTATGTGTTCTGTAAACTGATGGCTTTTTTCTTCTCAGGGTCAGTGTGGTTCTTGTTGGGCTTTTAGTGCCACTGGCGCCCTTGAAGGCCAGATGTTCCGGAAAACTGGCAAACTTGTTTCACTGAGTGAGCAGAATCTGGTGGACTGCTCTCGGGCTCAAGGCAATCAAGGCTGCAATGGTGGCCTAATGGATAATGCCTTCCTGTATGTTAAGGACAATGGAGGCCTGGACTCAGAGGAATCCTATCCATATCTTGCAAGGGTAAAACAAAAAAAAAGCTCCTTTTCTTGTCATTCCAGCTCTGCTTTTGAACGTTGAACATTTTCAGAGATAACAGACACCTCATTCAGCATTCACAGCTTAGAGGCAAACTGTCAGAGCTGTCATTATCAGTTATCAGCCGTTGCACACTTCTCACTGCTGAGTCTTGTCCTAAATCCATGCTCCCCGGGAGGTGGGTGGTGGTCATCAAGTGTCTTTTCTGTTTACCTTGAAAAGGATACAAACAACTGTAACTACAGGCCGGAGTGTTCTGCTGCCAATGACACTGGCTTCGTGGACATCCCTCAGCGGGAGAAGGCCCTAATGAAGGCAGTGGCAAGTGTGGGGCCCATCTCTGTTGCTATAGATGCAGGCCACTCCTCCTTCCAGTTCTATAAATCAGGTAGGTGTTTGTCTTTTATTGTAAGAATTCAGGCAGGCAAAATTGGAAACCACCACCATGATTGACTGTGGTATGGGGTCCTGTTCTCTAGGACTATAGAGTTTTGAGTGTATGCATTTAACCACAGTAATGTTTCCATTTGTCATACCGTAAGCATTTTCTCATGACAAACTCTTCATAAATATTTTTAAATGACTGTAATTAATTCTATATATATAACTGAATTTATGTAACTGTACTCCAGTTGTTAGATCCTTTGTCCAAAGAGTTTTTACTATTGTAGTCAGAGCTGTAAAGAACCCTGTGGTTCAAGTATTTTTTTGTTGTTCTGTGCTGTTTTCTTAGTTGGCCGTCTAGGAGTAGAAAGTATGATGCTAATTAATATGAGCAGTTGGTGGATGAATGCCTAAATCACTTTAGCCTTGATAAGTAGGTTATTATGGGAAATCTTTTTTTTTAAGTAGCAAATATATCTAAGATTTCATTGGATTTTGTTGATTTCTAGTAAGCTGAGTTTTCCTTTTTCCTTTTCATCAGCCGTTACTCTTTTTTGGCAAATATTTAAGTGTTATTTGGAATTTGCTTATGACATTTCACTGGATTTTGAGATGGCTCCCTTAACTGGTTGATAAGGGTGGGTTTACTGTCTTGGGTCTTGGAGCTCCTTACCCCAACACTGAATTTTCCTCTCCCAGGCATCTATTACGAGCCCAACTGCAGCAGCAAGGACCTGGATCATGGTGTTTTGGTGGTTGGCTATGGCTTTGAAGGAACAGATTCAAATAACAATAAATTTTGGCTTGTCAAGAACAGGTATAAAAGTCCAAATGTTACATTTTCATTTGAAAAGGGAATCCTTGTTTGGAATCAACATTTGATTTCAGGTTCAAAAAAGCTCAATGTGGAAATCCCAGAAGTCTTTCTCCCACTTCGAGTAAACGTAGAAATGCCCATGTGTGATTATAAGACTCTGTAGCAAGCTTGTTGGGGGTATTATTATGTATTTGTGACATTGCATTTCTAAATTTGGAACGTTTCCTTAATTCAAAAAACACACCTAGCTTTAAAGGTTTCAGAGAAAGGATTTTGTACCTGTAGACTTGAGGGCTGGTTTCCTTTTTCTGTCTCTAATTTTTGAACAAGGAATAGTGGGCAGCGACGTCTGCCTCTGCTAATTCTTTTAAGTGTGAAAGGCTGTCCAAGGGTCCGGTGGCCTCTGTGCATCACTCCTGTGCTCATTTGATGTCCTGCCATTGCATTGTACTTCCCTGCTCTCAGAGGTCTTTGAGGGTCGTGAGGATCCGTTTTCACGGTTTAAGTTCTTTAACTGAGATGAGGTATAGCCAGTGGAGACAGACTGCTACATTGGAACCCCAGTTCTGCCTCAATTTCCTGTCTTAAAAAATCAAGAGAAGTACCCCCAGGAATTAGTCTAAATGTATGTAACAGAACCTAGAATAGTGTACATGGTAAGCCCTATTTGAAGTATTAGATGTTATCATTATTAACGAAGATAACGTGTACTGGATTCTTTGTGTAAGATGGAAACCGTGTTGTGCTTTCAGCTGGGGTCCAGAATGGGGCTTGAACGGCTACGTGAAAATGGCCAGAGACGAGAACAACCATTGTGGAATTGCGACAGCAGCCAGCTACCCCACTGTGTGAGCTGAGGGATGGTGGCAACAGAGGACTTCAGACCAGCATTATCTGGAGGAGTTTTATCTTAAAACTGCCCAAACCCCTATTGTGTAAGATAAGACACTTGGATCATTGAGGATCCAAGTTGTGATTTGAATTCTATGACATTTTTATAAGGGTAAAATATTATCACTACTTTAATTACTGTTACAGCTTTATAATGTTGAAGACTCATTGTTGAACACTAAGACTTTTGAATTTTCATTTTTTAAAAGAATATATGAAAGTTTACCTTTTAAAATAAATTTTAATTGAATATGTAAAGGTAGAACATTCTCTTTTTAATGCATTAACTTGGAGTAGTTGGGATGTATAATTGGGCTCTGAAGACATAATTGAATGTGCCGATGGTGCGTTAGGAGAGGGACACTGAGTGGCTCTCTGGATCTTCTCATTATAAATACGCAGATTTTAACCTGCTCTGCAGAAACCATGTATTTTTATCAGCAGGAAAAAACAGAGTAAAAATATACCTACACTGGGCAAGGCTAAAGAAAGCACATGTGTATATGTTTAAAAATCTCATGTTCCCAGTCAAGGGAATACAAGACATAAGCTGTGGAAATACGTCGTCTAGCCATAATCCATTGTGAAGAGAATGATTGATGGAGGAAACTGGAACCTTTTATCCCACAAAACCTTCAGTGGCCTTGGTCCACTGCCATCTTTGGAAAATACGGTCTACCACGTTCAGAGTTTTCTCCGAGAAAGGATTCCTTCATCTTGCTTTGCAGTAGCTGGCTAGCTCAGTGCTGTCTGCAGAATCCTGGAACAACTCCAGACTAAGGAAACATCCAGGGTGCTAAACTGAATGAAAGTATGATGGCTTTTTATTTAAATAATAAAGGTTCGAATCTGTCACAGTAGAAGACCCCCGCAGGTGTCTAAATTATGATAGTTGATGTTTTGTGACTTTCAAAGACTATTATTAAGCCTGTATATTATTAAGCCTATATACTGAGCCTGCAAAATGTTCCAAACCGTCTCTGTCTTCTAACAGGATTTTTCAAAGGAGCCAATAGACTTGAAATAAATAGAGCTGGGAACAGATTTCATCACCACAAAAATCTGAAGTACAGACTTATTACCAGTATTTCCTATAGTCCAGAAATCTATATAGTTTCTTGTTATAGTTGAATTGCAAAGGAAGTGAGCAGAGGTGAGAGAGAATTCAGCAAATACGGGGAAGGAACTGGCTTATGTGTGGCGATGACACTTGGGGACCTTTTTAGGGGAGGGAAGGGGCTCAGTAATTAAGAAACCTGCATTCAGAGCACAGATTTCAATCACCATCTCAGCATGTTTACAAAATCTTAAGCAATTAAGGTTATTTCTGCCTATTTCTGTTCATGGTTTATGATTGACGAAAGTTAGCGTTAAGAAGACCACGTTAAATGTTTTGCCTTTTAAACTTGAAATTGGCTGTTTCCTAATCTCAGTTGCCTTTGACTGATATAAAAGTTTGAAGAGCAAAGGAAAACCGGGATTTTTAAAAAAGCAAGTATTAGTGATATCCCATCACTTCGCTTTTAAGCATGGAATTTCACAAATGTTCATGATTATCGCCTTTTTAAATAAGTTAATAAGAAACTGACCAAAAGCTGATGCATGATCTCTTTCCTTAGCACTACATTTTTTTTTAAACTTTTGTGCTTCATATGTTCACTCATTCAAGTATTAATTGGGCACTTACATAAATGTGACAACACTGTGTGGGCTCTGGGGACACGAGAGCAAAGCAAATAGTCACAGTCCCTCCCTTGAGCTTAAATTCTCACGCTGTAGGCCCACCTCCAACCCTGCCATCTTTGTTCGTGATCCCATTGGCAGTGACAAGAGTGGCTGGGGAAAAGAAGCTGAGTGGTGTCCACAGAACAGGTCATCCTATTAACTTGATTTACTGAGGTCACCGTCAGGTGAGCATTCGCCTGGGATGCAAATACACTCATGCTTTTTTGCCCATTCAGAAGGCTCTATCCACATACCTTTTTTCTCCAGACCTCTTTGTCAGCAATTTTCCAATTGTGTTCCTTCCAAGTCTCAGATCATCTAGCCAAACCATGGCCACGGCCAATGCATTAGTGTATAGTAACACACCTGGCCATTTTTCCTTCCAAGCAAAATGAACAACCAGGTGCTCAACATTCTGCTCCCAGGGAGAGTTATCCTTCACCCTAGTCCTTCAGGGATGTCCCAGAAAGGGGCTTTAGTGCTACAGCTGTCCACTTCACTTGGTGCCTGCCGATCACGCAAAACCATCAGAAAACCAGGCTCAAGTTATCTCTTTCTCTGCCACCTGATTGTAGAGAACTCCACACGAAGCTGTGAGTGCAGGCTGGAAGAGAGAAGGCAGGAGTGGGGGCTACAGGCATTTGGGCCACTTTGTAATGTAATTTACTTTTGCCCCGAGGGCCTGCTCAGGCCCAGTCTCATATGACTTCCACTTGATGATGGAGTGCTGTTTTGTGGCTTGATGGGTTAGGTAACACCCAATTCCTAATGAGCTGCTCATGAACTTGGTGGCACGTATTTAGGCATTCATTTTCTGCTGAGACCCAGTAGCAACCTAAACGCTGTTTCTCAGAAGAGTCGTTATCCACAGAGGATACCATGACTTTGCTCCAAAAGCCTATGATTTGCCTATTGGAGCCTGTCAATGGCTCCACACAGCTTCTCTCTTTGCCACTGACACTTCGAGCACCATTAGATCTGGATCTTCTGGCCCAAGTGACACTTCGAGTGCCATTAGATCTTCTGGATCACTTGGCCCAAGTGACAGGGCAGCTTGCATGGCAGCCTGGACCTGTTGGAGAGCCTTCTCTTGTTCTGAGCCCCACTCAAAACCAAGCTTCTTGGGTTACTCGGTCAATGGACCAGAGTCACATAACCAAATAAGGAATATGTTGCCTGCAAAATCCAGAGGCCCACGAGGCATTATGCCTCTTTTTGGTTATCAGAGGGGCCAGATGCAACAACTTATCCTTCATCGTAGAAGGGGTATCTTGATGGGCTCTGCATCACTGAACACCTAGAAATTTTACTGAGATGGGAAGCTCCTGAATTTTTGTAGGGTTTGTCTCCCACCCTCTCACACGTGAGTATCTTACCAGTAAGACTGGTAAGTCTAGTCTTGCTGCTTCTTGCTCACTAGTTCCGTTTAGCATAATGTCACCAATGTAATGGATCAGTGTGATGTCTCGTGGAAGGAAAAGCATCATGATCCATGCAGTCTAAATTATGACATAGAGCTGAAGAGTTGATATACACCCAAGACAGGACAATGAAGGTGTATTGTTGGCCTTGCCAGCTGAAGACAGTCAGCTTTTATTGCTCTAAACAGGTATGGAGACAAAAGCACTCGCCAGATCAGTAACTATATACCAGGAGCGAGGGGGGGGGGTTCATTTGCTCAAGCTATTTAACCACATGTGGAACAGCGTCTACAATGGGAATTACCACCTGGTTATGTTTATGACAATTCACTGTCATTCCCCAGGATCCGTCTGTCTTCTTGACAGGCCAAATAGGCAAGTAGAACGGGAATGTGGTAAAAATCACAACCTCTGCATCCTTCAGGGGTTTTTTGTTTGTTTGTTTTTGTTTTTTAGGTGTAGTCAGTTTACAATGTTGTGTGAATGTCTGGTGTACAGCACGCTGTTTCAGGCATATACGTACACACATATATTCATTTTCATATTCCATTCTGCAGGTGATTGATGGTGGCACTAATCTATACAATCCTCAAGGAATGAGTCATTGCTTTTGATTATTCTTTTGCTTGACAGAGGCAGTCCTACTGGCTTCCATCTGGTGTTTCCTACTGTCAAAGCCCTCAATCCACAAGTAAGGAACCAACGTGGGGATCCTGCCGGTTGCTGAGTACGTCTATTCCAATTATCCATTTTGGAACTGGGGAGATAACTACACTGGAACCACTGTGAGATGGACCAGAGCAAAAACTCCATCGATCATTTGACTTCCACAAGCCCCTACTCTGACTCGTGGACACCACGATGTTTTGGGTCTCCCGAAATCAGTCAGTTCAGATCCAATATCCAGTAGTCTCCCAAATGTCTGATTATCACCTTTTCTCCAATGCATAGTCACCTTGGTAAAAGGCTGTTGATCCTTTTGAGAAAGGCTGGGAGAAAAATTAAGAGTATAAATTTTTGGCAGTATAGTGTGGGGCCCCAGTCTCCACTTCATTCAAGGGCTTGAGGGTCTATAAAATGTCTCAAGTCTGGGGACTGATTGAGGGGCTGTGACTCTGGTTTATTATTATTATTATTGTTACTCAAGTTAGACCTCTGTTCCCTTACTTGACCTAGAACTCTTCCACTTACACAAATCAAATAAGAATTTAGTTGACTGCCCACCTACATCTCTTCTAGTGACACCATGGTTGGTCAGTTAGCCAATGTCATAGTCTCTGCAAGTCAGACTATTCTAATTACTGCACTGACTGCATTGTCCTTTATGGTAACCAAGTCTACCTTATCTTTGGCTTCTGCCATCCAGGATCCAATGTTGCCATTGCATTTAAGACTCCCAGTTCTGTGGCAGCAGTTACCACTGTAATCTGTAGAAGAGTGACCACAGAGCTCTTCAAGGATGCTGGGGCTCCCTTAAAAATTTATTTCTCACAGTCATACTGAAAGATGTGTTCTCTGTACCCTCCCGGCGTGAGTGAGCAAGTGTTACATGATAAAACCGCTCTAACATTCCAATCTCCTGAAGACTTTGGATACAGTCTTCTACATTATACGAAAGGCAGTTGCACCATCTCAACTTCATTTAGTGCAGGCCACCTTTTGGTCCAAATTTCAGCCTACAAACCAAATTAATAATGTCCTTTCTAACCCCTCAAGCTACAATGTTGAATCCAGAATTTCTGCTTAATGAGCCCATATCAGTCAACTTGGTCTGATCTAACTTTATGTTTCTTTCATCATTATCCCACGCCTTTAATATCCATTCCTACTCATATTCCCCAGATTTATGTCTGTATGGATTGGAAAAATTGTGCACTTCTCTTGGGATGTAGTGCACCTCCACATGGGTCACTCTTTGTACCTCGCTTTTCAGGGCTTGATTGGACTTAAGTCTGGTTATAAGTCTAGAATCCAAGGGGGCTGGTGGGGCCAGGTCCTGAGGAGAATCATCAGTGTCTTGCAAGGAAACCAAGGAAACCATCTCAGGGAAGGCCATTACAGGCGAAGCCAATGCCTGCATTGTTCAGGTAAAGCAGGGTTAACCTCCTCAGAGAGGGGGAAGGCTGCTTCTCCTGGCAGAGAAGACCAGCAGAATTTAGGATTTCAACATCCCCAGCTTCATCAGTCCATATACCCCCATTTCAAATTTCAGGACATCCCTTCCCATCAATGCCCTCGCTTTAACAGCTCGTATCCTATGAGACTGAGAATCCAATTAGCATGGTATTTCAGCCATTTGCAGGATGAGACTTTGGGTTTGGTTCTCAGAAATCTTAGCTCTGTGGCTACCACTGACAAGAATTTCTTTCAGGACAGATATGGAAACTTTGTGGCCATTTATGCAGCACCCGAGTCAGGAGTTCGAAGTTCTGAGCGCATCCTTTCCTGTCGCCACTTCGCCAGTGCAGTTATAAGCAAACAGCCAATCTCACACTCATTAGTGTGACCAAAATGTTCTAATGTATCAAATACACAGTCACCCAGAAACTTGCCTCCTGCGAATGTTTGATTAGGAATATCCAGTGGTGACATTTTGAGTGTCTCTATTGCTACATCATGCCATGGACTATCAGCGCTCTGTTTACCACTAGAAATAAAGTCATGAGTGCCTTTAAATCTAATCAGATTAGAAATTTCAGAAACTAATCCAGAAAAGTCATTCTTGAGATTTGCAAATGTTAACCCCTGTATATTAAAATAGATTAAAAAACAAGGTTCTTCTGTATAGCATAGGGAACTATATTCAATATCTTGTAAAAACCTTTAATGAAAAAGAATATGAAAATGAACATATGTATAAATATGCATGGCTGGAACATTATGCTGTACACCAGAAATTGACACATTGTAACTGACTATACCTCAATTTTTTAAAAAAAATTCTGTTTCCTCCAGAACCACTGTCAGTAACGAAATCTGAATTTTAAGGAATTGGCTTATGTAGTTGTGGGGGCTGGCAAGCCCAAAATTTGTGGGGAAGGCTGGCAGGCTGGAAACTCAGGCATAATTACTGTGTTATGGTCTTGAGGCAGAATTCCTTCTTCTCCAGGAAACCTCAGGTTTTGTTCTTAAGGCCTTTGATTAATTAGATGAGGCCTACTCACTTGATGAAGGGTACTCTCCTTTACTCAGAGTCAACTGATTATAGATGCTAATGATACCTACAAAATACCTTCACAGCCACATCTATTGTTTGACCAAACCACTTAGCACTGTAGCGTGGCCGAGTTGACACATGATATTTGCCATCATAGGGGTTTTCTCCCTGATGCATATGCCTCCCACGTTCCCCATAACCCCTTTTGCGCCTTCCCATCTAGTCCTTCTCTTATGTTATTTCCACCTTACAGCCCTCAACACACACACACACACACACACACACACAAAGTAGTTTTTATTCTTTTTATTTTTCTAACATTTCAAGATGGCCCCAGTAAGTTTTTGCTGTTGTCTAGTTAATACATTTTGGGTGAAGGTATTTTTTCTTAAATGCCTTTTCTGGACTGATCCCCACCCTATAACTTTTAACAGGAAATGTCTTCAGGATTTCAGTCTTCAGGACAGAAGCCACCTAGTCGCCAAACATTCCACGATCTAGAGTTTATTTCTCCAACCCCAAACTGCTTCCCATAGCAATAATTGAAGTAAATATAATAACCACCATTTAGAGAGAATCAGAAAGTATTTCATGTTACATAATTTCACCCAACAAAACTCAGGATTATGGTCTTCGTGTCTCCCATTTTGTAATGAAATTGAGTTGAATTTCCCGAGTTAGAATTTGCCACATCTGGTGTGATAAGGTAGTTCAGAGTGTCTCTTCCTTGCTTTGTTGTGTGTTTTAATTCTTTTTTTCCCCATCTCCCAGTAAAGAAATGGCTCAATAGATTTCTTACTTGAGCTCTCCTCAAAACCAGCCATAGGAGAAGGGGGAATCTCCTATAAAATGTTCAAAAGTCAGTGGATGGAAAATTGTGAGTACATAAGTGGTTTTCATTGGCCAACCATGTTATTTTACAGCCAAAGTTTTACTTGAGACGCTAGAATTAATCCACATGACTTTGAAAAGAATAAACCCTAAGGGAAAAAATAGATCTCTGAGGGAGTTACGTGAGTCATTTTCTCAAAGTCAATCCATCTAATTGTGACAGAAGAAACATGCAGTTGTGTCTATGAAATATAATTTTGAGTGAAGAAAGCAAATTGGAGATCAATATGAATAATTTGATACAATGTTTTTGAATACTGAGAGACTTACACATTCTTGCCCGTGCATTTTTTAAAGTTCTCTGAGGATATAAACCAGGTCTATTCCTTGGAGTTACTTAAAAGAGGCACTTTCTCTTTGTGCTGTATTATTTCAATTAAAAAAATAACATGCATGAACATGCATGAGGAAACAGATTGAGAAGAATAGTTCCATTTTTTTAAATTAAAGAATTCGTGAAAGAAAAGGCAGGGCAGGGCAAGGCACACAAATTGGAAAGGAAAATAAAATCTACCCTTGTTTGCTGATTATATGATTGTCTACGTAGAAAGTCCCAAGGAACTTACCAAAACATTCCCAAAACAATTGAGTTTAGCAAGGTCATAGAATACAAGGTTAACACAAAAATACCAATCATATTTCTATATATTAGCAAAGAACACTGGCAACTGAAATAAAAAACATACTATTTATGTTTGGTCCCCCCCAAATCAGAATTTTGGGGGAGCAACTGTAAATAATAGTATGAGCTATACTTGAGCTATAGCTCAAGTTACTGGGGTTTTGGAGTAAGGTATGCCTTTAACTCACCATAACCATCTCCATTGGAAAAGCAACTTCCGATTTGCCATTGGATCCTGATAGAGACTAAACTCCTGAACATGGAAAAGCAAATGACTGTGGGACCCAAAATATCTATTACACATTTACGTAATCTGCTTCATTGAATCAGAATATTGGATGTGTGTAAGGCTATTCCTTTGTTGAATGGGATGGTAAATACAAGACCAGACCAGAACAGGACCAGAAGGCACAAGCAAACTGTAGAATTAAATGGTTCACAGTCACATGGTTCTTACTCCTACTGCCTCAATACATGACCCTCAGCGCTTCTTAGAGCCCCAAGGGGAGTGAGTCCATTGTAAACATTTAACAGAGGAGGAAACAGTACACTCGTTAGGTTACAGATATGTATGCAAGGCATGGTGGCCGCATGGTGGCCCTGAAAGGCTGTGGTGGAGAGAAATCCTCCTAGTGGGCAGAATTTGGGGAGGCATATTTGATTGTCCGCTTTGAATAGAAGGAAATATGTTTAGAATCATACTGATTCACGACCAATGGCTCGCTGAGTTCACTGGTAGTCCAGGACTGGGAAAGAATCTAACTGAAAAATTAACATGGAACCCTGGAGAAGACCATGTTGATGCACTTCTAGGAATGGTGCCAAATGAGAGGGTGTAAATAAGGGATGGGACATGAGAGGGTGAAAAACAAGTGAAGTTTGGGTGTCTATTCCTTTGGCTCTCCATGCTGAGCCATGAGTTGGCCATTCTAATGCTCCTCTCTTTAAGACCATAGCTCCGGTTGGGGCAGTCTTTCCTGCCAAATTCTAGTAAAACTCCCTGCCCGCATTCCAGGCCTTGTGGTGATGTTGGCTCCCTATGGTCTCTAGTCACTGGGTGTGTCTCACCAACCCTGCCCATGTTTTATTAGATCTCCTTAAGTGTTTCATTGTTTCTTAACAATTGCCCACAGCAATCCTGATCATACATTCCACAGGAGTAGGGATATATAGCTCTTAACATATTTTTATATTATCCCAGCATCTAGAATGATGTCTGTCACACAGCACGTTTTCAATAAATCGTTTGTTGAATGAATATATGAATGGTCCACTTTCACTCCATTAGAACATGAAGAACAGTTCCTTAAGCATCACTAATAATTAGTAATCAAAAATGCAAGCAGTCTTGTGTTGGGGGGATGGATGTGAGGAAACAGCATAAACTGGTACTGCCTTTCTCAGGACTATTTGTTAACGTCTACAAAATATTTAACGTGTGTGAAGGAAAAGCCGGGCTAGGCCTAACTTGTAAATCTAAGTTTGACAAGTGACAGATTACTGATCTGAGTTCTGCTGGGCTAACTCGTAAATCTAAGTTAATAAGTGTTGGTTTGCTGATTTCCCTGCTCTTTTTTTTTTTTTTTTTTTTTGCTAGCCAGCTGGATTTTCAGAGAGACATATCTGGCCTTGGAATGTCAGTTTGCTGCCTCCCTGCCTCTGCTTTTGTGATAATGATGCTGCTAAAGCTGTTCCACGCCTATTGGCTGAATATCCCAAGCTTGTACTTAACCCTATAAAACCTCATGCGCATGTCTTGGAGGTGCTCAGAGCTTCGGAGCAGAAGCCCCTCTGAGCCCACCAGCATAAAAAATCTGAGTACTCCAACCCTCCAAGTGTTACTTGTTTCTTGGCTGGCCTGTTGTTTCTGTAACACGTGTACACATTTTAATTGGACAAGTTTATCATTTTTGGCATTTTTATGCCAAAGAAATAGTCACATATTTATACAAAAGATGTATGAGCAATGATGTTTGCTATATATTATTTATGAAAGTGAAAACTGGAAACAAACTGAACATCAACCACAAAGAGACTGATCAAATAAACAGGATATACCGCTACAATGACAGCTAAGGAAAAGAATGGTTTAGTTCTAAGTATCCTGACCAGATAACTGGATGAGAAGACAACTTGTGTAAAAACAAGTTGTAAATAAATAGTAACAACGCTTTTGGAAAAATACAGTTAGCCCTAACATAAAGTCTAGAATTCAGCATCAGTTAATATTGGTTTTACTTGGAAGATGGGACGGAGAGTAGGAGGGAAATTCCACTATCCCATCATGCACTGCTGCATTTTCATCAAATTGAGCATGTATTTATACTTTTAAAAGAAACGTTTAAATGTACTAACACTTCAAAAATAAACAGGAATAGCTCAAGTGTTTAAAAAATTACAAGGCTCATTTAATAGCCTTGCTCAGCAGTTTTTAAGGACGATAAAATACCAAGTTGCAAAGCTTATTACAAGACGAATAAATGCAATTGGGTTGACCATCTACCGACTATATTGTCACATTTAGCTTTCACATTACAAATTTAAGGATATTTACATGGAAAGCCGCACTTAATGAAAAAGAAGGGTGCTTCATGGTTATCAAACCAATTGCATTGTTTAGTTTTTTGTCCTTCTCAAAGAGTCCACATGACACCAAGTAGGGTCCTTTTTTGCAAAGAGGAAAAATTCAGTCGGCTTAAGGGGACATATCCATGACCATCGGGAACTGACCAACAGAGAAGCCTCCTTACCCAGCGGGGTTTAACCCAGATTGACCCGGGACGGAGCGGGGTAGGGGGTGGGGAGTGGCAGGAGCCCCACCTCCAGGGCAGACGCGTCTAGACTCGGGCTACGGGGAAACCCACCCTGTCCCCCCAAGAGCCAGGCGGCGGAACATGCCCGCGGGCCCGGCCGAGCCAGGCGGGAGGACGCCCCCAGGTCCAGCCGAGCGAGAACGGAGGACGCGGCCGAACTCAGGACTGCGGAGGATTCCCCAAACCAGACGGCGCGAGGCGAGGGGACGCGCCGAGGGAGCCGCGGGGGTGGCGGGGCTGAGGAACGGCGGGGAGGGCTTGTCAACGCCCGCTGAGCAGTGTCCCCTCCCCACGCCACCCCCCGACCCTCCGCTGACCCAGAGCCGCGTCCACAGCCGCAGCGCCGTGCTGGCAGCAGGCCGAGCGCCCGAGCGAGCGCCCTAAGGCGGGGGGTCTCGGGTCGGGACGGGGCTCCCGCATAGGGGCGGGGACCAGCGATCGGTCAGACAGCTGATGAGCAAAGCTGTCCGCGTGTGTTCACACAGACCGCACGAACTTCTTGATGACTGTTCCTTTTTGCCCCGTATGTAGAGGATCCAACTTTCAAAATCATTGTCATAAAATAAATGATGGATGTGAAATAATGTCAACCAGATACATGCTCAATACGTGTAATTCAGCTAAAAGATGTTCCTTTAATATTATGCCCATATGGGCCTAATTTGGTTAATGAAAAAAAAAGAACAAACAGGATGCTCACCAAAGTTTAAGCAGGGTCATATCTGGGAAGTAAGTGAAAGAAAAAAAAAAAAAACGGACAAACAGGATGCTGACTAAAGTTTAAGCACGGTCATCTCTGGGAAATAAGTGATTTGCTTGATAATCATTTTCTTATTTTGCAATGTGTGTATTTTCATATATTATGCACTTTTGAAATTTGCCTACTTCCTTTTCCTGAGATGAATTCTGCTGGTTATAGATATTTTCTTTTATGGTACTGGTGTGTTTCATATTCCAGTGTCTTAGTTGCCTTATTCCCAAAAGACGTTTGTTTCTTAACTTGTCTTGGCAACTTTGAGTTTTAACAGGCATTGATGGAAAGAGAATGCCTACCCTTTTTTCTTATTTGTATTAACAAAAATTGGAAAAACATTCCTAGTGATGGAATAAAATTTATGTTTTAAGGCAGGACAAGAAAATTTAACCATAACATGTTCTCTTCCTCCATTGGGCCCATCCTAATGTGCAATGTTCATCTGCATTATACATTAACCAGCCCTCCTCAAAGTTGGGAATGTCTGCTCCATCATAAAAATCAATGCTTTTTCCCCCCCTACTTCTGATACCAGCATCATAATTCTCTAGAGGATTATTTTTTCCTTCCTTAAACTTGTAAGGGGCAGTGTGCCCTACCGCTCCTCTTGTATTGAATTTTATGTAAAATGTCAGTCATTTTGATGTATCATCCTCTGTCTCAAAAATGTACATGACAGTGCCCTTCACTTCTGACGAGCGGAATAGTCCTGAGAGTTTTCTGAAAGACTGTCTATAATCCGCAGGATGACTTGAATAAAATCTCTCCTCTAGATCACCTATTGATTAATTTTTCCTAAGCGACAGAAAAGTAGAAAATGAATATCCATAAATAGCCATGCCTTCGATTTAAGAAACCTAACCCTTTGTCATATTTGCTTTAACAAGTATTTGCTGAAATTTTGTAAAGAGAACTAATAAAGATTACTTCGGTGCTAAACAAATCACTACGCATGCCTTCACAAAATCAAGACCTTTTCCAATATAATTCCACGTAACAACTGAGTAACTTATATACATTGATACTATTGATATGTTCAATTCCTAATTGGCAGTCCACATTCAAATTTCCTAAATTGTTCCCAACCTCTTTGGAAACGTGTTTTCCCCACCTGATGGAGGACCACGCAATGTAGCATTTGTAGGTTAAGTTTACCCGGGACACCTGGGGGCTTTGAGAGACCCTGAGGAAAAGGTACCATGCAGCACATCTTTTTCAACTGGCTAATGAAGAGGAAAAGCTGCAAAGTAACGTTCAGGCACAGAGGTTTATGGGAAATGTAGTCTTGAATCCGGTTGGCTCACCGAGGAGTCCCCTGGGAAGTGCCTGGGCTACTGTTGCGCATGTGCAGGCTCAGCCCCGCCTTCCTGTTTCCGCGCTCTCGGCCCTGGCCTGCAGTTGATGCTGGGGTTCTTGACTGTATGCGTGTAGGATGGGTTGTGGGGGTCGGGGAACCGGCATGGCCCGGGAACTTCCTGAGAGGAGTGGGCTTGTGACTCCGAGGGCGGGAGTAGGACGTCCCGGAGACCCCCAGGCTCATACCCCTTGTCGGACTCAGCGGGAAGGAGCGTGTGCGGAGTGTGCCGGAGTGCGCGGGGATCCTTTGCCCGGCGCCACCTGCACCCCGACCGGAGAAAATCCCCTGCCGCCGGCCAAGGGGTGGGGGTGGGGAGGAGAAGGGTGCTGCTTTTGTTCATAATGCGTACGGCGAGCTTGGCAGAAAGCGCAGGCGTTGGGTCTGCAGTGGAGACGGGAAGACCCGGGTAAATTCTTGCTGTGCCAACTGTAAGCAGGGGCGACGGAAGGAACCTGGGTAACAGGCAGGTTTCTCATCTGTCAATGAGGATATTGATAATGACTGCTTCGTGGTGTCGTTTTTAAACTCAAATAAGTCATCACCTGTAAATCATACAGGCTACTGCATGGTACTAAGCCCTGAGTACGGGACAGCTGACAACTGCTATTATATTTAGAGGACACTTCGTTGTTTTCACTGGATGGCTTATGTATAAGCCTCACAATCATTCTCTGCGGTCGGTAAAACCATCTAGATTATAACAACCGAGATGCAGGTTAGTGGAGTGATGGCTCAGGTCACGAGCTAGCAGTAAGGGAGGCTGGATTCAAGGGCAGGGGTGCTTTACTTCCGATCTCAGGCATTGTATAAATATCATACCTGGTAAAAATGAGCATTGCAGCCTTCACAGCACTTAACAGAGAGACCTGTCCCCGAATCTCCAGGGCTATAATAGGAAGTGAATGTAAATGGAATCCTACCATGTGTCAAATGTATTTCAGGATTTCTGTGTGTCCTTGGATCCCTTGAGTCAGACAGAGCCTAGTAGCCCCTCATGCACTGCAGGCTGTGTTTCTAGTCTAAGATTATAGTGAATTTAAAGGGGGTCCGTTTTGTGGCCATAAAATTAGTTGCCTAGAACCAGACCCCAGCTCTTGGGAAATTCGTTTTAGAGCAAAGCAGCTCTTGTAAAGTAAGAAGGAGAGAAACTCTAGTATCAGGCGTCTTACCTGGAAGAGGGCACCCCTGACCTTAGACCTCTCTCCAAAGCTACAGAGGAGAGGCAGAAGAGCCCAGACAGGAGCAGGTCTGCACAGGATCAAGAAGCAGTTCTCGATCCTTCTGCCAAGAATAAACCAGACTTGGTTATACCACACATTCAGAAGCCACCACATGATGTTGATGTGACAGTTGGGAGTTTGGGCCAGCCTTAAAAAGAGCAAGATAAGCTGGGGTGGCCCAGAGGCAGGCTACTCAGGAAAGGCGACTTTGTTGGAGAGCTTGTGCGGGTGAGATCTGGGGACAAGGAATAACCAGGCGCAGGGAGGAAATTTTGTCTGCGTTCTCCCTAAGCAACCTTGCTCTTTACAGATGCTGTGCCATACATGTGGCACTAGTGATGTTATCCTGACTTCATAGAGTCCCACAGTGATGGTTCCTGAAGGGTTTCCATGGTCATCTGCCTCTGACTCATTTAAAACTTTGAAGAAATTAGACCTGAGAGTGTCAGTGAATTTGCCCAATTATTTGTGACAGATCCAGGAGTCAAAGACAGTGCCATTCACCCTATCTCAGGTCCATGTTTCAGTAGTTTGTTCTTTTTTATGAAGCCCTAGTCATCTGTTCCACAGTTTATTTATCCATTCACTAGGTGATGTATATTTGGGTTATTTCTGGCCATAAACACTCATATACAGATTTCTTTGTGTGAATATATTTTCAGTCTCTTGGGTTAGTATGAAGGAGTGAGTGGATTTACTGGCTCTCATAATAATTGTATGTCTGATGTCAAATTGTCAGTGTTTTTTCAAAGTGGCTGTCCCATTTTGCATTCCTATCAGCAATGTGGGAGGGAGGGTCCTAGTTACTCTGCATCTTCACCAGCATTTAATATCAGGTTTTTTATTTGAGCCATTGTTTTAGGTTTGTACTGGTATTACATCCCAGTTTTAATTTGACTTTTTCTAATGTCTAATAACAAGCATGTTTTTGTTTGTCATCCATTCCTCTTTGGTAAAGTGCCCATTTAAAACATGCTTTTTCCCATTAAAAAAAAATTGTTTCTCACCAATTTGGAGACATAGATGCTCTATAAAAATCTTTCTTCAGATACATGATTTGTAGATATTTTCTCTCAGCTTATTTTTTCCATTTTCTTAATATTTTTCAAAGAGCAGAGGTTTTTTAATGTATCCATTTGTTATTTTTTTTCAGTTTATTGTTCTTTTATGAATGTATTAGTATACTCAGGCTGCTATAACAGAATAGCACAGACCGGCTGACTTAAACAACAGAAATGTTTTATTTTATAACTCTGGTGATTGGAAGTCTGAGATCAAGATGTCATCACTGTTGGTTCCTGATGAGACCTCTCTTCCAGGCTCACAGAGGGCCACCTTATCACTCTGTTCTCACATGGCCTTTTATCTGTGCACACACAGCTAGAGAGAGCTCTCTGGTGTCTCTTCTTCTTATAAGGACTGGTCTGATCAAATTAGGGCTCCACATTTTTAAACTTCATTTAACCTTAATTACCTCCTTAAAGACCGTATCTTCAAATACAGTCATATTGCTGGTTAGGTCTTCAACATAGGAATTTAGGGGGACACAATTCAGCCCATAACAATGATCTATGCTTTTTTTTTCCTGCTATCTAAGGAATATTTGCCTATTATGGTCACAAGCATTTCACCTTTTTTCCCCTTATATATGTCTGAAAGTTATAACACCATTTGTAGAGAAATACATCCCTTCTTCACTGGATTGCCTTGGTACCTCTGCTGGAAATCAATTGAGTATAAACAGGAGCTGCTGAAAACCAAGTCTGGTTCTGAGTATTCCTTCCCGGGCTTACATGTAGCTCTTCATTGACTCCCAGTTACCCCAGCGGAGGACTCTTGAGCGAGAGTGTGCTCCCTAGAAAGTGCTCAGGTGTACAAGCCTTTGGTGTATAGGAAATGATTACAGGAAGCCTATTTATAATGACTTTATCTTTAAAAAGGCACTAAGCTTTATCAGTAGTATATTAACTGAAACTAGAAATATATACAAGTGAATTAGGGCATGAAGATAATATTTGTACTAATTGTGTGACACCCCCAAAGTATAAGACAAAATTAGGGCTGTAATAATTTATTATTTTATTATTTTATAATATTTTGTTTTAAACTGTCAACAGTAAACTTACTGTAAGAGTTTTCCAAGGTAGTTTCCATGTTACCTGTTTCTAAACCCTTCAGATTGATCAGAAATGTGCCATTCCAGGCATCAGTGTCATTCAGGGATGTGACTGCGGAGCTCACCCAGGAGGAGTGGCGACATATGGACCCTGCTCAGAGGACCCTGTGCAGAGACGTGATGCTGGAGAACTACAGCCACCTCGTCTCGGTGGGTGAGCAGACCTGCCCGTGTGACTCCCTTGAGACTACGATCCTGTTTGTTCTCGTGTTCTTAATTGCTTCTTTTGTCATATGTGGTATCCTCTTGTTTCTATTGATTCTTCCGGTTAAGGGTCATATGTGTCTCTTTTCATACTTCATAACTTTGTATTGGATGCCAGTTGTGGATTTTACATTGTTGGGTGCTGTATTTTTCAGGTATTTTTAACTATTTGGAGGCTTTTCTGGAATAAAATTTTTTGGAATTAGTTTGATCTTTTCAAGATCTAAAAAGCTTTGTTCTGTTGGACTCGCTTTATAGTCTGGGGCTAACTTTGCTCCTGTACCAAGGTAGGATCCTTCAGCTTTTTCTCTTGAGTCCTCCATAAATTAAAGGGATCTTTCTACTCTAGCTGGTGGGATAACAAACCTCCCATCTCTGTATGTGCTTTGGTGGTTTTTCCATCCTACTCCTTCCAGTAATTCTTTCCCCAATCTCAGGTACCTTACATGCGTGCACAAGTCTATTCTCAGCCAAAGACTCAAGGAGCTCTTTCTGTAGATTTCCACAGCTCTCCCTTACTGCAGTGCTTTCCCCTCCAGGATTTTGTCATCCAAATTTTAGTTGCCTGGGCTTTTCTAAACTTCTAACTCTTGCCTCTTCAACTTACTGAGCCTGTCAGACTCCCTTTGGTTTCCCTTGCTGTGTTGTGGCCTAGAAATTTTCCAGACTGTGGCAATAATGGGACTCACCTAATTTGTTTCCTTTTTCTTAAGAACTCCTGTCCTGCACTCCCTATTGTCCAATTTTGTGTGGCTTTCTGTTTGTTTGACATGCGAAGGTAAAGTGATACCCTTCATGCAGTCCCTTTTATAAAACCCCACATACATGAACTATCATTAGAATTTAATGATTTAGTCCAAACATTCAGCGATTTGAGAGAGTCATTCCTTTTGTCCCCTCCTCAGAAAGTCAAATGAGCACCTTCAATGTGAAGCTCCTTCCTTTATATTCAGAAGTATTGAAGCCTATGCAGTTGATTCAAATCCTAAATTATTTTCCACTTATAGAATATTGCTTTAGAAAACCAGATGTGGGTGGGGACAATATAGCTCAAGTGGTAGAGTGCGTGCTTAGCATGCTTGAGGTCCTGGGTTCAATCCCCACTACCTCCTCCAAGAATAAGTGAATACTAAATAAACCTAATTACCTCCCCCACCAAAAAATAAATAAATAAACTTTTCAAAAAAAAGAAGAAAAGAAAAGCAGGTGTGACCTTCAAATTGGAGGAAGAAGATCTGTGGTTATTAGAGGAAGAATTTCTAAATAAGCGCTACTCAGGTGGGTTATTGAGTACTAGGAGAAGGTATCCAAGGAAAAGTAAATCCAGACTGATCAGTTATAGGTGGGAATTTTTAGAGGTCTTTATCTTTGGTAGTTTACAAAGAATAAATTCAGTACAGTGTGGAAGATGAAGATGTAACATAACTAATGCTGTATGAGCATAATAATTTTCTGATCTGTAAAAGGCAGGAGCTCAAGGGTATAATTTACAACTGACAAATCAAGTTATAAGATTTGTATTTAATGATAAAAATGATAAAAGCTAAGAAATATTAGAGAAAAACACTAAAATTGTGCATTAAAGGATGGTTAGAACAAAAAACATTAATTTCATCATTGGTTCTGTGATATGGAATTATTAGATACTGTCTAAGTAAAGATTAACAAAATACATAAGTGTATAATTATAAAAGTACCTACTAGAGAAAAAACACAATCTTCCTAATATTAGAAGAAAAATTAACATAGTGAATACAGAACTGTTACTAAAAAGACTTTTTTATGGCATAACTGAACAGAAAGTAAAAAGAATATATCTGCCACTCACCTAACTTGAAGAAGTTAAGTAACCTATTAATGAAATGCTATCAGATTGTACCAAAGAATGATACCTAAAAATAATTTTTTAGTATGGAGATTTCTTTAAAAACTGAACAGAGACTTACCCTATGATCCAGCAAACCCACTCTTGAACATGTATCTAGAGGAAACTCTAACTTGAAAAAACACATGCACCCCAATGTTCATAGCAGAACTATTCACAATAGCCAAGACAGGGAAGCAACCTAATGTCCATCAACAGATGACTGGGTAAAGAAGTTGTGATGTATATATAAACAATTGACTATTACTCAGCCATATAAAAGAATGAAATAATGCCATTTGCAGCAAGATGGACCGACCTGGAGTTCATCATACTAAGTGAAGTAAGCCAGACAGAGAAAGAAAAATACCACATAATATCACTTACATGTGGAATCTAAAAAAAAAAAGAAAAGGAAAAGAAATATAGAAAGAAAAAAGAAAAGGGCACAAATGAATTTATTCACAAAACAGAGACAGTCTCACAGACATAGAAAAGCAAATTTATGGTTACCAGGGGCAAAGACGGTAGGGAGGGATAAATTGGGAGTTTGAGATTTTAGACACTAACTACTATATATAGAATAGATAAACAACAAGGTCCTACTGTGTAGCACAGGGAACTGTATTCAGTATCTTGTAATAGCCTATAATGAAAAAGAATATGAAAAGGAATATATATATACATACACACACACACATATATATATATATATGAATCACTATGCTGTACACCAGAAATTAACACGACATGGTAAATTGACTATACTCCAATTTTTAAAAAGTGCATTAGAACACACACAAAAACAACTCAGTAAATTCCACAGAGTAGAAATATCATAATTCAGTAAAACTAGAAATTGCAAATATTAGGAACAAAACTAAAATTTGATAATTAAAAAACTTTAAAAAGTCTATTTGTTCAAATAAATGAGTAAAATTGTGGAATAGGAAGCTCCAAACTCTTGTTTCCCCACAGAAATGTTGGGGGGGAAATACATGCAGAAACTTTCTGAACCAACTTTGTCATAGATGTGGGAAACAAAAGTTTTATAGCAATCAAGCCAACATCTGATGAAGAAAAGCCTATCGTAAAACTAATAGAACAGTTTTGTGGCATTTTGACTCACTCCCTTCCCCCAAGCCCTCCACGGCATGATGGTGGTTTTGGTGTTGAAGCAGCAGCAGCCTGGCTCCCAGTTCCCTCTCTTGAGCCAGGGAGCAGAGCAGACCTTATTTTCAAGTTATTGTGTACATCTTTTGTAACCTGGGGGATACAAGGCACTTGTATGTTTCATATAACTGGGAACTCAGAAAATTGGTGGGCACTGCTATTAATAGTTATAAGACACACAGATGACTGGGGCAAGAGATTACAGGTGGAAACATATAAATGGGCCATTTAAGGTCTGGAGGAGAAGCTGGGGTGAGACTATTTGAGACATTAGGACATTCAAAAGCAGCCATGTATACAAGGGAATTTAGCCACATGCATGCTGGGCAAGATGCATGCTCAGAAAGATCTAAAACTTTAAGCTTTCATTTGTGTTGATCTCTAGATTCAAAGCAAGCTTAAATAAGTATTTAAGGACAGCTTCAGCACAAAGCCAATTTGCAAACTTGGCTAGGAGGGCTCCTGGCATTCAAGAAAATCTGTGTTAAAACATTAGCTAAACATGAGCTAAGGGAACTAGATTTCAGTGATCACATATAGCAAAGAACAGTTTTTGCAAAAATAGGTGGAACAGTGTCAAAACAAATGGAGTACTACAGTCCTCAACAATTAAAAAATAAACATCAAACCCCAAAGAACGGGGAGAATTTGAAATCTAGAGTTACTGTGTTATGTCAAATGAACAGTTTTCAACAAGAAGAAGTTACAGTAAACACAGAGAAACAGGGAAGCATGGCCCCCTTCAAAGGAACTAAATAAATTGTTAGAAACCATCCTTGAGGAAGCCCGGGAACAAAGACTTTAAAGTAACAATCTTAAATATTCTCAAAGATCTAAAGGAAAGCATGGACAAACAACTTAAGGAAATCAGGAAAGTTATGTAACAACAAAGGAGAATCAAAAATGAAATTTTAAAAAGAAACCAAACTAATTAAGGAGGTGTAAAGTACTATAACTGAAATGAAAAATTCGCTAGAGAGATTCAACAGCAACTTTGAGAAGGCATAAGAAAGAATACATGATTCTGAAGATAGGATGATTGAAATCATCAACTCTGAGGAGCAGAAAAGAAAAAAAAATGAAGCAAAGTGAACAGAGCCTAAGGGACTTGTGGGACACCGTCAAAGGAAAAATCATACATGATGTGGTAGGTCCAAGAGAGAACAAATGTACAGAAAGATTATTTTAAGAAAATAATGGCTTAAATTTTCAAAAGTTTGTTGAAATATATGAATCTACAAATTCAAGAAGGTGAACAAACTTCATGTTGGATAAACTCAAAGAAACTCACCCTGAGACACGTTATAATGAAACTATCACAAGGAAAAGAGAAGCTTCAAAGCAGCAGAAGGGCAACAGTTCATTACTACTTCGTGTCAGTCTCAGCCTCTCAATAGTGATGTTATCAACTAGGAAACCCTGAGGCACTCACCTGGGCCTGTACTAATTGTGGCAACTCCCACAGACATTTCCCTGACCAGAGCCAGTGTTGACACGGGACTAGTTCTTTTGATTTTTATTATGATTTCAAGACACACGCCGCAACAGCTATTGGTGAACTTTGAAAAAACAAGCTTTAGCACACATAGGTCCTGGAGGGTACACAGCCCACCTGAAGCCACCCAATGTGGTCACAGATCAAGAGAATGGACCTGGGGTTTTGAATTTATTGGGATCAAAGGTGAGTTGCCTACAGTTTCATAGGTTCACTCTTTATTGGTGAATTTAAAACATAAGAGTGGGAATTTGGGCACAGGAAGGGGAAAATAAAGTCACTCAAGTCATCAGTTATCTAGGTTACCCAGAGATTTCTAAAAGGGGAACTTCATGGATGAAGGAGGCCTGACTCCTTGTCTAGTTGTTTGGCTAATGGCTGTGTCATATAGGTGGCAATATATTTATTTGAGATGGATATCTTTGAAATAGATGCCTCGGCAATCGAAGCTTAATGTCTGGCACTTACACTATAACTACGTATAAGTAATCCTTAATGAAATTATCAGGTGATTTCTATTCAGAAATCTTGGAGGCAAGAAGGCATTGGGAATATATAAACCACTAAAAGAAAAAAATGGTCAACCTAGAATTTTATACCCAGCAAAACGCTCATTCAATAATAAGGGAGAAATTAAGACATTCACAGATAAACAAAAACTGAGGGAGTTTATTACTACCATACATGCCCTACAAGAAATGCTAAAGGAACTCCTTTAGATGGAAATGAAAGAATGCCAGTTAGTAGCTGGAAGCCATGAAGAAATAAGATCTACAGTAAAAGTGAGTATGTGGGCAAATATACGAGCCATTGTTATTGTAATTTTGGTTTGTAACCTTTTTTCCCAACAAATTTTGAAAGACAGATGCATAAAAAAATTATGAGTGTTTCTACATGCAATCTATAAAGATGTAACACCAGTAACATAAAGGAGAGAGGTGGAGCTGTTTGAAAGTAATATTTTTGTATGTGATTGAAGTTGAGTTGGTATCAATTCAAATTAGAATGTTCCAACTTTAGGATATTATATGTAATACTCATGGTAACCACAATAAAAATATCTATAAAATAAATGCACATAAAATAAAATGAAAATGGAATCAAAATGTGTCACTACAAAAGTAAACACAAATGAAGGAAGTGTTGGGGAAAAATGAGGAACAAAAAAGCTATGACACACAAAAAACACAGCAAGATAGCAGAGGTAAGTCCTTGCTTATCAGTAATTACTTTCAATGTAAATGGATTAAATTCTCCAATCAAAGGGTGGAAATTAGCAGAATGAATTTTAAAATGATCCAACTGTATGCTGTTTACGAAAGACTTACTTTAGATCTAAAGACACAAATTTTTTGGAAGTGAAGGGATGGAAAAAGATATTCCATGAAAATAGTAACAAAAAGAGTGTTGGGGTGGCTATGCTAATATCAGATAAAATAGACTTTAGGCCAGAAACTGTTACAAGAAACAAAGAAGGACATTATACTATTGATAAAAGGGTCAGTCAATTCACCAAAAAAATAACAATTATAAACATACATGCTAAACATCAGACTTTAAAATATGACCAAAAAATTGACAGAATTGAAAGGAGAAACAGATAATCCTACAATAGTAGTTGGAGACTTCAATAC
This sequence comes from Vicugna pacos, assembly GCF_048564905.1. NCBI lineage: Eukaryota > Metazoa > Chordata > Mammalia > Artiodactyla > Camelidae > Vicugna > Vicugna pacos. Next base: position 3,506,396 of record NC_132990.1, read on the forward strand.
CCCACTATCAATAATGGCAATTAGTCAGAAGATTAATAAGGATATAGATCATTTGAACAAACTACAAACCTATTAGGCTAAACAGATATACACAGAATTCACCAAACAATGGCAGAGTACACATTTTTCTCAGATGCATATGATCATCCTCCAGGAAAGACTATATGTTAGACCACAAAAAAAGTGATAATAAATTTTAAAAGAACGAAATCATACAAAATATCTGCTGATTGGGAATAAAGCTAGAAAACCAAAACAGAAAGAAAACTGCAAAATTCACTAATGTATATAAGTTAAATGACACACTTTAAAAGAACCAGTGTGTCAAAGAAGTCACAAGGGAAATGAGAAAATACCTTGAGAGAAATGAAAGTGAAAACATAACATTATCAAAACTTATGGTGGAAGCCGTACTGAGGAAAATTTATAGTTGTAAATATAAACATTAAAAAAGAAGACAGTTCTCAAATCAATAATTTGGGGGTTTTTTGTTTGCCTGTTTTTGTAATGTACAGCCATCATTTGTGGTGACCTGAAGGGATCTGTAGTGGCGGCTCTTCAATCATGAAGTCTGTGAAATAGAATCGATGGGCACCATACTAAGATACCTCTTGAGATACATATATCTATTATATATGAAATTCTGGGTCCCCTGGGCAAAAAACACAAGTCATCACACCAGGAATTCAGATGCTCTCTCTCAGTCCTTGATATATCCTACTTTTATGGACAGGAGGCTACAACTGAAGGGAAGGCTGGGACCCCTTGACAAAATTTCTCATAACTCAGTCACAAATTTCTATAACTAATCCTTCCCCCAAAGTCCCCAAGGGAGACCTGTGACCATATACCAGCTGAATCGCCCTCAAACTGAATCTTCAATGTACGTAGCATCATTGGAAGTTATGGCTGCTGCAACTACAGTTTCATTTAGTGGTTCTGAAATGTGTTGTGAAAAGGAATCTTCCCTGGGGGAACGAGTTTGAAGAGGTATATTTAGTAGCTCACTTCGTGGAGAAGAGAGCCATCCTGAGTTTAGACTTATACTGATTCATGTCCAATAACTCAATGAGTTGAAGGGTGGAAGGGACCAGACAAGAACAAGACTGGAATAAGATGTCTGGAGGAGACAAGTGTGGATGAAATTCTAGGAATAGGTATTGAATGAGGTTTACAAATGCTTAAAAGAGAATAGGACATTAGAGGGACGAGAACAAATGAAGTTTGAGTATTTATTCCTTTGGCTGTCTATGCTGAGCCACGTAATGGCCATTAAATGTTTCTCTTCTAAGTGTGGCCTTTTCTGCCAAGTTCCAGTCATATTACTTACCCTCAGTATAAGCCTGGTGGTGATAATGGTTACCCATGTTTTCAGAGCCCTGTTTTTCAGACTTTCCTCAAGTGTCCTTTTGTTTCTTGACAATTGACACCTGTTTCTTGAGGTGACCGTGACAATCCTGATCATAAACTCCTTGGGGATGGGGAATTTAATATCTTTTATTTGATGTTGATGCACCCAGAATAATGTCTGTTGCACAGCAAGTTTTCAGTAAATATTTATTCAATGAACATATATAGCAACCACTTTCTCTCCATTAGTGATCTTTATGGTAAACTCCATTATGATGGATTTAATATAATATTGATTTAATATAGTTTGACCAGCACTTTTGTGCTTGTATGTGTAATTCATTAAAGAATGACGAAGAACTATAAATGTTAGCAAAAGTGTGCACAGAAATCCAAGATTAATGTAATTTAATGAACAAAAATTTGTTAAAACATTAATAATATTCAGCAGGAAACGATGCTGCTGTAAAAATACCAACAGCTTCCCTATATGCATCCACACCTGCAGTACCTTTCTTCACCCCTGATGGAATCCCCACACTGGGCTCCAGGGCGCCAATTCGGGGCTCAGTGTTTAATGGAATTGTTGGCTGTATAGAAACAGGGTAGAGGTCCCAGGTTGAAAAACTATAAAATTATAGTTTTATAACTATGTAATTTTAATCCTAAATACCTCAATCATCCTTTTTCCCCCCCAAGAATCAATTTTTCTATATAACTCCAAAATTTTTCCACCACTTCACCTAAGTAATGGTAATTTTAATATTATCAATATCAAATTCATATTCAAGTTTCCCCAATTGTCTCCAAATGACTTATGAAAAAGCCGCTATTTCAATGTAGAGCGAAGAGAGGACCAGCCACCCTTTGCATTTGGCTGTTAAGTTCAAGTTTAACCTATTCTCGTCGGGCTTTGAGAAGGCCTGGGCAGAAGACTTTTAACAACGCGTGACCTTAAAAGCGGACGCGGAGGTCTGTGGGAATTGTAGTCCCGAGTCCTTTTGTTTCACCGCGCGGCACCCTGGGAAGGGGCATCTGGGCTGCTTCTGCGCGTGTGCAGCCGTAGCCCCGCCTCCTCACTCGTCCCCTGTGGACTCAAGGGAAGTGGTTTGGCAACCTAGGGGTCTACTCGGAAAATAAGGGGTGCGCACCCGGGGTGAGGGTGCGGGGAGCCAGCTGGGAGGGTTGCATTTGTGCCTAGAGATAGGAGCGGAAAGTCTTTGGGACTCCCTCCCACCAATGCCAGTGTAAGCGCCCGGTCGGGCCCTCATTCTGGGGAAGGCCAGGCGGGGGGACCCCGGCCCTCGGGCCCCCGGGTGCAGGTCAGGCTGTCTGGTTAGGAGCAGGTGCTCGGTGCGGGTCTCAGTGTGTAGGGACCGTGTGCCCGGCCCCGCCTGCAGCCCGACGCGGGAAAAAAGCCCGGGTCGGCAGCGGGAGGGGCGGGGAGTGCATTTATAGCGCCGACGGTGACCATGGATCTGCGGTGAGGACCCGAGCTCTGGAGTCAGAAGGGCCCGGGTAAATTCCAGCTCTGTCACCTTTAAGCAGGGGCGACAAAAAGAATCTGGGTAAGAGTCTGATTTCTCATTTGAAAATGACACTAATAATGACTGTTGCGTGGCGTTGTTTTGAAACGTAGATCTAAGTCATTACTTGTAGAGTAATGGACTTGTACAGACAAGTGCCTGATCCTAAGCACCGAGTAAGTGACAACTGCTATTCTAGTTGGAAGGCACTTTATTCTTCTCATTGGGTGACTTAATGTAACCTCACAATCACTTTAACAAAAACCGAGGCTCAGGTTGGTAGAACGATGTGCCCGGGTCACTAGCTGGCTGTGAGTGAGTTTGGATTCAAGGGCAGGCGTGCTTTATTTCCAATCTCAGGCTTTGTCTGAATATCACACCTGCCTAAAACCGTCATTGTGGCCTTCACAGCACTTGGCAAAGTGGCCTGTCCCCAATTTCCAGAAATACACGGGAGAGTGAATGTGTACACAACCCTCCCATGTGTCAAGTGTGCTCTGGGATTTCCATTGTCTCTTAAGGTCCCTTGGGTCAGACAGAGGTCCCTGGTCCCTTATGCACTGTCAGGTTGTCTGTCTTTGTCTGATTTATAATGAATATCAAGAGTCAGCCTTTCGCTGCTAAAATGAATTTGTTTCTCGGATCCATGCCCCAATTGCCTTGAAATAAAGCGACCCTTGAGAGGTAGGAAGCAGGGAATCTGTGAACTGGAGTCTTACCTGGAAGAGAGCAATCCTATGACCCTATATCTCTCTCCAGAGCTTCAGAGCAGAGGCAGAAGAGCCCGGAAAGGAGCAGATCCTAGATTTGAACGATCAGAAGCATTTCTTAATCCCCCTGCCCAGAATGAGCCAGTCTTGGTGATGATGCCACCTCCAGAAGTCACCAGCCTGTATAACAGTCGGGGGTTCGGGCCAGCCTTGAGAAGAGCAAGGTGAGCGGACTGCTCAGAATAGGCCACTTTGATGGAGAGCTTGTGAGGGTGAGGCCTAGGGATAAGGGATAACCGGGCAGAGGGAGGAAATGCTGTCTCGACGCCCCTTAAATGGCTCCCACTCATTACAGATGCCCCTGCCACATGTGACAGTAGTGACATCCTGACCTCACAGGATCCCAGAATGATGATACATGAAAGGTTTTCCAAGGGCATCTACTTCTAACTCTTTTAAAAATCTTTAAAGATATTGGGCCTGAAAGGTTCAGTGGCTTGTCCAGGGAAACCCAGTTTGTTTGTGACAAAATCAGGAGGGAAACAGTGCACTTCACTGTCTCACAGGTAAGTCACCAAAAGCATTTTATTAAGAGGGCCTTTCAACAAATACATCACAGCTGAAACAAACAATTAGAATTCCCTGCCTTAAAGCATCCCATCTCATTTACTAGGCTTTCTGTGGATTGTTTATACCAGGGGGTAAGTGATGTTACTGAGAAAAATAGATAAATGATGCATATGAGTATTTTTCTGCTAGGTTAGGTTAATTTTAATGAAAGAACAGTGTTTTATCCTTTGGTATATTTAATTCAACTAATCTCCTGTTGTTTTCCTTTGTGTTAATCAGAGGGACACACGCATTATCTTTTAAAACAATCAAGAAACGTACATTCACTCAGTAAGAAACTGTAGATTTAAGCTTCACGGTCATCTCAGAGTCACACAAAGACAAGTGGCGTCGCCTGTACGTGGTCTCTCTGGTGCCTTTTCCAGGCCCAGAGGACCCTATGCCTATAGGGAAAATGATCCCCAACTGGGGTGCTGAAATTTGGGGAGGTGGATCTAGGAGCTGTAAGGCAGGCCCAAATCTCATGACACCTGTCTTTCTGTCTCCTCAGCTGAACCACAGTTCTCTACTCTCCCAAGAGCAGAAAATGAACATACTTCAGGTGAGCCCTTTAATCATCCCCCGCTTTATACTGTAAAGGATTTATAAGGTTCAGCAGGATCCATGCATTAAATGGAAGAAGAGAAATAGATGAAGTCAATCTTGAGGGGAAATATACCCAGGTTTACTGTTAACCGTTAGTTTGCCGTCAGCTTTTGGTAGGTAACCTTTGTCAGGGAAAGTAGGTTCCCTCCAGGTACCAGTTTGCTCGGTTTTCACGCTTGGTCATGAATATGCATTGAATTACGTTGTTTGCATCTTGTATATCTGTTGGAGTAAAGTTATAGCTTATTTCCTTTAATCTATAAATACTGTAAACAGTAAAATGGATTTTCTAATGTTAACTTAAATCCCTGTGTAGACCCTAACTGCTGGTAAGTGTGGTAATTTGCTCTTACGTACCTTTGTAAGACTTTTTGCTAATACTGTATTTAGGATTTGTATTTCTGTACCCACAAGTTGGATTCGACTATATTTTCTTGTTTCTCTGTCCGATTGTGGTATCATGGTCATAGTCTCATAAATGGAAATGAAGCATCTTCCTGCTCCTTTTCTTTAATAATAATTTAGATGAGAAAATTGTGTTACATATAGATTTTGTGAAACTCATTTTTAAATTTAGGCCTTTGAAGACTTTTTGCATAAAGACTTTGATTATTTAATCTATTGGTCGTAAGTCTGTGCTGAATTTTTTTTTTCTGAGTATAACTTTTGTTATTACATTTTCATAGGAAATTGTTCATTTTTATTTATGTTTTAAATGTGTTTTTATGAGCTTGTTGATAAATTCTCTTAGGATTTCGAGGTCTTTATCTGTTATATCAATACTTTCCTTTTTTGATCAGCTTTAAAATTTCATTTTAGTATAGAGGCTGCCAATCAGAGAAGGACAAAGACTGGCCCAGTCTAAAGCTGAGAATTTCTGGGTCTGAGGGTCTTAGTATTTTGTGCTGCAGTGGAACCTAAACATTGGGCACAGAGGAACATATACTTGCCATGTGTGTGCACTCTGCCTCTGCATACCCCACTGTCAGCACCGTTTGCTGACAAGAATATGCTTTCTCCACTGAATGGCTTTGGCACCTCGGACGGAAATTAACTAGTAACCTATGTACAGGTCTGTTTCTGGACTCTGTTCACTTTTGATGGTCTTAATCCTTTTTCTAAAACCACGTTTTCTTGATAAGCGCCTCTTTACAATAACTCTGGAAATCAGATAATATGTGTGTTCCAACTTGGTTCTTTGTTTTTTTAAAGTGTTTTGGATATTCTAGGTCCTCTGATTCTCTATAGAAAGTTTTAAAAATCAGCTTATGTATCTCAGGAAAGCCAGCTGAAATTTTGATTTTGATTGCACTGACTCTGTAATATAGATAAATTTGGGGAGGATTAACATCTTGATCACAGTGAGTCTTCTAATTCATGAACACATCTCTGTGGGGGGTTTTGAGAGTTTTTATTTTTATTCTTTGGAGTCAAAAGTATAGTTTTGACTTACGGTTTAAAAGAATAACTCTTCTACGTTTTGAAGATAGACTCTAATAGGGTAGGAGTGAAAGGAGGAACAATACAGGAGGCTGTTTCTACAATCCTAGCAAGAAGTGATGATCATGACGGTGTTTGTTCCCTTGAGGTGATCAGATTCTGGATGTAATTTAAAGCAGAGCCAACAGTCTTGAGAGTGTGTTTTTTCCACAACCTTGCAAATAAGAGTGTGCCATCACACTTTTGAGTTTTTTACCAACGTGATCGAAAAATGATGTATTTGGTTTTACAAGCTTTCCTCGTCTCATGAGTGAGGTGGAACTTTTTTTGTTTGTAATCGATTTATATTTCTTTCTTGTTGATCTGTTTGTCCCTTACTCATTTCCTATTGATGTGCTGATTTTAATTACTATATCCAGTATGTCTTTATAGCCCTTTTTTAGCAATATAAATTGCAGTTTTCCTAGTTTTTTGTATTTTTGCCTTGCTCGTGACGTTTTTTCTTTTCTTTTCTTTTTTTTTTTTTTTGCCATAAAGTCATTTGACTTTTATGTTGAGCAGTTTTTTCTTTTGTGATTCCTGGATTAACAGTCATCATTAGGGATTTTCTACCCCCCAAAATTGTTCTGTTTAGTCTTCTAGAATGTGATTTTATTTTTTACATTTAGATCTCAAACGTTTTAAGTTTGTCCCGCTCTGTGGTGTGAGATATAGATCTGTCTTTTCCCAGAGGGCCATCTAGCTATCCCAGTGACATTTGTATCTAGCTTTTCCTCACTCGTTTAAACGATGTCGCTTGTATTCAGATACGAACGTGACTCTGTTTGTCATTCTTCCTACCACACACTTTTTCTAGGTCTTGTTCAGTTTAAGCTTGGACATCTTTCTGGGCTCTCCCAGGGCCCTGCTCCTCCTACCCACTTCTGTGTTTATGTTAGATTGTGGGCAATATTGTCCTGCTTTTTTTTTTGTAATCTAATACTGTCTTACCCTCTATCTTCAGAATTTGTATAAAGTTAGTCATCCCTTATAGCACTTTTCCTTTTTGTTTTTAATAGCATTTTTCTTAAGCTCTAACAGTATGCATAAGAGTTAGTTTACAAAATTATTTTCCATGTCTTGATTCTGAACCCTCACCTTGATTAGAAATATGCCATTCCAGGCATCAGTGTCATTCAGAGATGTGACTGTGGAGTTCACTCAGGAGGAGTGGCGGCAGATGGACCCTGCTCAGAGGACCCTGTACAGAGACGTGATGCTGGAGAACTACAGCCACCTCGTCTCAGTGGGTGAGCAGACCTTCCCATGTGACTCGCTCGAGAATGCAGTTCTGTTTTTTCTTTTTTAAAGCATTAATCATTTTTGTTGGTATATATTAAGTGGGAAATAAAATTCAGCACTTTTTAGTGTATAAGTTAATAACTTTAAAAAAAGTTACACGGTAGATTACCATCATTAAAATCCTGATTTGGAATATTTTCATCATCCGCCCAAAATTCCTTGTACCCCTTTGCGATGAGTCCCCTCTTCTCATCCCTACTTCTCAGACCGTAGTAATCACTGACCTGCTTTCTGTTTCAGTAGTTTTTCATTTTCTCAAACTTCATATAAATGGATTTATAAAGTATATACTGTCTTTTGTCTGGCTTCTTTCATTTAGCATAATGCTTTTGAGACTCGTGTGTGTGTGTGTGTGTGTGTGTGTGTGTAAGTATGTGTCTGTGTATCACTAGTTTATTCTTTGTATCCTGAGCAGTATTCCTTTGTGTGCATGTACCACAGTTATCCTTTCGGTTGACAGACACATGGATGTTTTTCTAGTTTGCGGCTATTATGAATAAAGCCACGACGAACATTCACATACAAGTCTTTGTGTCACCATGTTTTCATTTCTTGTGTAAATACCTAGGAGTGGGCTTGCTGGGTCCTTTGATAAGTTTATGTGTAACTTTAAAAGCAGCTGCCAGGTGTTTCCAAGTTGGGTCTACTGTTTTTCCTGCCTATAAACTATGTCTGAGAGTTTTCGTTGCTCTTTATTAACCAACGTTTGGTTTGGTAAGACTTACTATTTTTAAACATTTTAATTAATGTCGAGTTATATCTTACTGGGTTTTTATTTGCATTTCTCTGGTAACTAACAGTGTTGAACCTCTTTTCATGTGCTTTTTACCCATTCATAATCTCCTTTAATCAAGTGCCTCATCAAACCTTTTGTCCATGTTTTTGTTTAGTTTAGGTTTTTTGTTTTGGTTTTATTATTGAGTTGAAGGAGTTCAGACCTTTATCAGAATATGTTTTACAAACATTTTTTCCTCCATCTCTGGCTTGCCTTTTTAAGAAGAAAATGTTTTCAGATTGTTTTTGGTTTTGTTTTTAATTTTGCCATTTACAGGATGTTGTATAAATGGAATCATAGAGTATCTAAGGTGTTGAGGTTGAGATCCACCCAAGTTGTGGTGTGTATCAATAGTTTATTTCTTTTTTTACTACATGGCATTCCGCTCTGTGAACGTATCATAGTTTGTTTAGCTATTCACCTATTAAAGGACATTTTGGTTGTTAATAATTTGGGGCTATTATAAATAAAGATGCTACAAACATTCATGTTCAGATTTTTATGTGAACATAGATTATTATTTCTCTGGGATAAATGCCCAGGAGTGTAATTGGAGTTGTGTGGTAAACGTATGTTTTGTTCTTCAAGAAACTGCCAAACTCTGTCATCAAAAAGACCACAAATAACAAATATTGGTGAGGATGTGGAGAAAAGAGACCCTTTGTACACTGTAAATTTGTGCAATCACTGTGGAAAACAGTATGGAGTTTCCTCAAAAAAGTAAAAATAGAATCACCATATTATCTAGCAGTTCCACTCCTGCGTATATATCCAAAGAAAATGAAAACACTAATTTGAAAAGATATGTGTACCCCAGTGTTCACAGCAGTATTATTTACAACAGCCAAGGTATGGAAGCAACCTAAGTGTCCATCAGCAGATGAATGGATACAGTGGAATACTACTCAGCTGTAAAGAGTGAAATCTTGCCATTTGTAGGAATATGGATGGACTTGGAGGGTATTATGCTTAGTGAAATAAATCAGACAGAGAAAGACAAATACTGTATAATACCACGTATATGTGGAATCTAAAAAATAAGACAAACTAGTAAATATAACAAAAAAGAAACAGACTCACAGATAAAACAAACTAATGGTTACCAATGGGGAGAGGGAAAAGGGGAGGAGCAAGATAGGGGTAGAGGATTAAGAGGTACAAACTACAATGTATAAAATAAAAAGCTAAAAAGATATATTGTACGGCAAAGGGAATATAGCCAATATGTTATAATAACAATAAGTGGAGTAAAAACCTTTAAAAATTGTGAATCCCTATATTGTACACTTGAAACTTATATAATATTGTAAATCAACTATACCTCAATTTAAAAAATAGAAACTACCAAACTGTTTTCCAGAGTGGCTGTGTAATTTCGCACTTCTTTCAACAGTGTGTGAGAAATCCAGTTACTTTCTATCCTTCCTAGTCCTTGGTATTGTCACTCTTTTTTGTATTAGTGGTTGCAGTAGGTCTATAGTACTATCTCATTTTGTTTCTTTAATGGCTAGTGATGTTAAATATATTCTCATGTGTTCATATGCTATCTATATATCCTTAGATAATAAATGTCTGTTCATGGCTTTTGTGCATTTTTTTCTATCTCTACTGGGGTGCAATGACAAATAAAACTATATATCTAAGGTATAAGACTTGATTTTTTATATACATATACATTATAAAATAATTGCCACAATCAAGCTAATTAACATATTCATCACCTGACATAGCTGCCCTTTTTTGGAGGGGGCGGCTGGGAGAGGGTGAGAACCCTTAAGATCCACCCTCTTGGCAAATTTCAAGTATACAATACAGTATTGTTAACTATGGTCACATTTGTGTATTGGACCTTCATAGCTCGTTCCATCTTGGATAATTGAACTTTATACCCCTTGACCAACATCTCCATGTTCCCTATCTCCCAGCCCCTGTAAACCAATATCCTACTCTCTGTTTCTATGAGTGTGACTGTTTTGAATTCCACTGAGATCACACAGTATTTGTCTCTCTGTGTCTGGCTTATTTCACTTAGCATAATGTCCTCTAGTTCTATCCATGTTGGGACAAATGTCAGGATTTCCTTCCTTTTTGTGGCTAAATAGTAGTCTACTGTGTATAGACATACCATTGTCTTCTTTAATCATTCATCTGCCAACAGACATTTTAGATTGTTTCCATATCTTGATTATTCTGACTAAGGCTAGGGTGAGCATGGAGTGCAGATACCTCTTTGAGATCCTGATTGCACTGCCTTTGGACTTACACCCGGAAGTGGGATTATGGGCCCATAAGGTAGTTCCATTTTTAGTGTTTTGAGGAAACTCTGTAGTTTTGCATAATGGGAGTACCAATTTACATTCCCACCAACAGTGTACAAGGATTCCTTTTTCTCCACATCCTTACCAACACTTATCTTTTGTCTCTTTGACAGTCATCCTCTGCAGGTGTGAAGTAATACCTCATTGTGGTTTTGATTCCCATTCCTCTGATGATTAGTGATGTTGAGCACATTTTCATACGCCCATTGGCCATTTGTATGGCTTCTTTTGAGAAAAGTCAACTTCAGTCCTTTGCCGACTTTTTATCTGGTTCTTTGCTTATTTGCTGTTGAGTTGTATGACTCCCTTATATTTTTTGGATATTTGCCCCTAATAGTTATTATGATGATTTGCAAATATTTTCTCCCATCCTGCCTTTTTCACTCTGTTGATTATTTCCTTTGCTGTTCAGAAGGTTTTCAGTTTGATGCAGTCTCACTTGTCTGTTTCTGCCTTTGTTGCCCATGTGTTTGGTGTCATATAACAACCATTGCCAAGACTGATGTCAAGGAGCTTTTTCCCCCATGTTTTCTTTGAGGAGTTTTATGGTTTCAGGTCTTACATTTAAGTCATTAATCAAATTTTGGTATAGAGTGTGAGACAAGAGTCCAGTTTCAGCTTCTACATGTGGCTGTCCAGTCCCCCCAGCACCATTTATTGAAGAGACTGTCCGTTCCTCATTTTGTGTTCTTAGCACCCTGTTGGAGACCAGTTGACTGTAGATGTGTGGGTATATTTCTGGGCTCCTTTATTACTCCATTGGTCTATAACTCTGTCTGCATGCCTTTACCATACTGTTTTCGTTACTATAACCTTATAATATATTTTGAAGTCAGGAAGTATGGTGCCTCCAGCATTGTTCTTTCTCAAGATTGCTTTGGCTATCCAAGGTCTTTTGTGTTTCATATGAATTTTAGGATAGTCTTTTTCTATTTCTGTAAAGATTGCCATTGGGATTTTGATAGGAATTGCATTGACTCTATAGATCATTTTGGATCATAGGGACATTTTAACATTAATTCTTCAGTTTGAAACATGGGGTATATTTATTTATTTCCCTTCATTAGTGAGATTATTTCGTGTTGCTGTTTAATGTAATTTCATTTCATTTTGATGAACTCCCTTAATTAAGCATTTCTTATAAGGCAGGCCTAGTGGTTACAAACTCCACTGGTTTTTCTTTGTCTAGAAAAAGACTTTATTTCTTCTTCATTTGTAAAAGATAGTTTTGCCAGTTTTAGTATTCTAGGTTGGCAGGTTTTTTGTTTTGAATGTGTCACCCCTACTCTCTCTTATTCTGCAAGTTTCCTGCTGAGAAATCTAATAATCTTATGGGAATTCCCTTCTATGTGATGAGACATTTTCCTCTTGCTGCTTTCGAAATTCTCTCTGTGACTTTTGACAATTTGATAATGTGTTCCAATATACTTTACTTTAGATTAATCTTATTTGGGGTCCTTTGAGTTTCATGAATCTGGATGTTCATTTCCCTTTCAAGATTGGAGAACTTTTTAGCCACAATACCTTTTTTTTTCTTTTTACTTTTTTATTGAAATATGTTTGAAATATAACATTGTACAAATTTAAGGTGTGCAACTTGTTAATTTGATACATTTATATATGATAATATGTTTGCTGTTGTAGTAATTAGCACGTCTATCATACTACATAATTACCCTTTCTTTTTAGTAGTTGAAATAGTTAAGTTATAGTCTCTTAGCAAGTTTGATGATTACAATTCAATATCGTTGTCTATGTTTACTCTACTTTGAATTATATCTCTAGGGCTTATTTAATACTCAATGCAAATTTGTGCCCTTAAACAGCATCTGTCGTGTTCCCTACCTCCCATTCCCTGGAAACTACAGCTTTAGTCTCCGTTTTTTTAAGTTTGGCATTTTAAAATTCCACATGTAAGTGATAATCATATGATATTTGTCTTTCTCCTTCTGACTTATCTTGCTTAGCATAATGCATAATGTGCTCAAGGTCCATCCATGTTGTTATAAATCAAATGGCAGGATGTACTCCTTTCTCATGGCTGTGTATTCCATTGTATATATGTAGCGCATTGTCTTTATCCCTTCATCTGTCAATGGACATGTAGGTTGTTTCCATATCTTGGCTTTTGTAGATAATGCAGCAGTGAATATGGGGGTGCATGTATCTTTTTGAGTTAGTGTTTTTGTTTCCTTCAGATAAATGCCCAGAGGTGGAATTGCTAGATCAATCTCATACATAGTTTTATCTTTTAATTTTTAGAGGAGCCTCCCATAGCCTTCTCCATAATGGCTGCACCAGTTTACATTCCCACCAACAGTGCACCAAGGGTTCCATTTTCTCCACATCCTCGCCAACACTTGTTATTTCTTGTCTTTGGTAATAACTATTCTAACAGGTATGAGGTGATACCTCATTGTTTTCATCTGCGTTTGCCTGATGATTAATGATATAGACATCTTTTCATGCACCTGTTAGTCATCTATATGTCTTATTTAGAAAAATGTCTATTCAGATCTTCTGCCCATTTTTAATTGGCTTTTTTTGTTTTTGAGTTGTATGAGTTCTTATATATTTATCAGATGTATGGTTTGCAAAATTTTTCTCATGTTCTGTATGTTGCCTTTTCGTTTTGTTGTTTCTTTTGCTGTGCAAAAGCTTTTAAGTTTAGTCTAGTCCTATTTTTACTTTTGTTGTTTGTACTTCTAGTGTCTTATCTAAAAAATCATTGCCAACACCAATGTTGAGGACCTTCTTCTCTGTGTTTTCTTTTGGGAATTTTATAGTATCTGGTCTCATGTTTAAGCCTTTGAATTTAAGTCCTCTTCAAATTAACTTTTGTGAGCAGTGTCAGTTAGGGGTCTAGTTATATTGCTTTGTATGTGTTTATCCAGTTTTCCTAACACCGTTTATTGAAGAGACTATCCTCCATTGGGTGCTGTTGGCTCCCTTGTCAAATATTAGTTGACAGTAGAAGCAAGGGTTTAATCTAGGATCTCTATTCTGTTCCATTGGTCTGTCAATTTTTGTGCCAGTACCATACTGTCTTTATTACTGCAGCTTTGTAGTATAGTTTGAAGTCAGTAATTGTAATACCTCCAGCTTTGTTCTTTTTCCTCAGGATTGCTTTGGCTATTTGGGGGTCTTTTGTGGTTCTATACAAATTTTAGGATTTTTTAAAAAATTTTTTTGAAGAATGCCATCAGTATTATAGGATTGCAGTAAATAGATAGGTGGCTTTGGGTATGAACATTTTAATTATATTAATTCCTAATGATCGAGGAACACGGATCTATTTGTATTATCTTCTTCAGTTTCTATCAGGAAAGTCTAGTAGTTTTCATTTTAGAGATTTCTCACTTCCTTTGGTTAAATGTATTCCTAAGTGTTTTGTTGTTTTTGATGCTATGGTGAATGGGATAGTTTTATTTCTTTTTCAGAGGTTTCATTCTTAGTGTATAGAAATGCAACTGAATTCTGTGTGTTGGTTTTGTACCCTGAAACTTTACTGAAATTGTTAATTAGTTCCAACAGTTTTTTGGTTGAGTCTTAGATTTTCTAAATATGAAATAGTATCATCTGCAAATAGCAGCAGTTTTGCTTCTTCCTTCCTAACTTGGATGCCTTTCATTTCTTTGCCTTACCTAGTCACTCTAGCTAGGACTTCTAGTACTGTATTGAGTAGGAGTGGTAAGAGTGGGCATCCTTGTCTTGCTCCTGATATTAGATGGATAGCTTTTTAATTTGCCATATGTGGTCTTTGTTATGTTGAGATATGTTCCTTCTATACACAGTCTGCTGACGGTTTTTATCATGAAAGGATGTGGTATTTTGTCGAATTCTTTTTCAGCATCTATTGAGAGAATCTTAAGATTTTTATCTTTCATTTTATTAATGTGATGTATTAGATTTATTGATATGTGTATGTTGAACCATCCTTGCATCCCAGGGATAAATCCCACTTGATCATGGTGTATAATCCTTCTTATGTGCTCTTTAGTTTGGTTTGTTAATATTTTGTTGAGCATTTTTACATCTGTATTCATTGGGTATGTTGGTGTATAGTTTTCTTTTCTTGTGTCCTTATCTGGCTCTGGTATCAGGGTAATGCCGGCTTCATAGAATGAGTTTGGAAGTATTCTCTTTTCCCCAGTATTTTGGAAGAGTTTGAGAAGAATTGGTATTAATTCTTTTTTTAATCTTTGGGAGAATTTGTCATTGAAGCTAGTCCTGCGGCTTTCTGTGTTGGGAGGGTTTTGATTACTCATTCAATCTCTTTGCTCATTATTGATCAGTTCACATTTTCTATTTCTTCTTGATTCAGTCTTGGTAGGTTGTATGTTTCTAGAAATAGCCTTCTACTTGGTTCTCTTTTTATGATTTCTATCTCTTTCTTTAACTTCTCATTTTGTTCATGTAATGTTTTCCTGATTTCATTGCGTTGTCTATTGTATTCTCTTCTAGCTTGATACTCTTCCTTAAAACATTTTTATTTCCTTGTCAGACAGTGTAGATTCCTGTACCTTTGGAGTTGGCTACTTGAAATACATTTCCCTTTGGTGGTGTCATGTTTCCTGTATTTCTCACGTTCCTAATAGGTTTACATTGATGTCTTTGCATGTGAAGGAATAGTAACCGCTTCCACACTTTATGGACTGGATTTAGTAGGGAAATACCTTCACCTGTGGGTGGTACAAGGGGCAGCTGGGTTGGGTGCCAGTTGTGGACTTCAGGAAGATCTGTCAGCTGAGGTCAGCATTCACAAAGACCGTGAGGATTCTTGACAGCAAATGCTGTAAATGTCTGCAGGAAGGGCGAAGGCTGCTGGGGTCCTTGGTGGCAAAAGTTGCTTGATTTCTCCCACTCTTTTTTTTTTTTATGGGGGATGTCTCTGCAAATGGGATCCCTTTTGGTGCAGGGGTACAGGCATACACAGTGGCAACACTAGAGTCTAGAGCTCAAGCATGTGCATGGTGTTGCTAGCGTGGGGAGGAGGGGTGCAGTGGCTCCAGCCCCAAAGGGAGCACAGTGGCATCTCCTGCTTTGGAGCACTGTAGCAGCATGGACTCTAGGGGGCCCCATCAGCTGAGGGAATGTCATAGGCAAAGACTGTGGGTGTCCTCAGTGAAGAAATTTGCAAGTGTCTATTGCAACAGGGCTTTTGGGGTCCTTGCTGGCAAAGCCTGTGAAGGGGTAGCTTGGCTTTTCATCCTCTTAATAAAGTCTTTTGCAGATCCTACATTTTTAATTTTGATAAAGTCCATTTTATCAGGGTTGTGTATTTATGTGTATCTAAAAACACCTCACCGAGTCCTTGGTCTAAAGGTGTTCTCTGAATTTTAAAAGTTGGGTCATTTTACGTTTATATTTAAATCTATCATTTTTCTTAAAATCATTTTAAGTTAATTTTTAAATAAGGCGTGAAGTGTAAGCTGAGATAATTTTTTTACCTATGATTATTCATTTGCACTTCTTTCACTGAGTTGCTTTTTCAACTTTATCAAAAATCATTTTAGTATACTTGGGTAAATCTATTTCTGAGTTCTCTAAATGAGGGAGAGTGCTGCTTCTCACATACTTATTTGTCAATATTGTTTTAGCTGTTCCCGTTACTTTGACTTCATGTATAAATTTTGGAATAATGTCATTATGGTTTTAAAAATCTTGCTTAACGTTTGATAGGAATTATGTTAAACGTATGTTACCGATTTTTTTTACCGTCTTTGCTGTTCTGCAATTCAAAATTCACAGTATATGTATTTATTTAGATCTTTGATTTTTTTCATCTGTGTGTTTTAGTTTTCAGCATAAAAGTCCTATCCATGTTTCATTAGCTTTATACCTCAGTATTTCATTTTGATTGATTGTAAATGTCATTGTATTTTAAACTTCTGTCTCCTTATCAGTTGCTGGTTTATGGAAATATTTTTATACGTTGTTCTTTTGTGTTGACACTTTGCTGAACTTTCCTCAGAGTGGTGAGAGTAGATACATTTGCCTTGTTTCCAGCCTTAGAGGGAAAGCATCTGGCTTTCAGCAGATGATGTTAGCAGGAGATTTTCTACAGATATTCTTCATCAACTTGAGGAAATTCCTCTCTATTCCTAGTTTTCAGAGAGTATTTATCATGAATGAGATATTGAATTTTTAAAAAATACTTTTATTGTGTCTACTGCTGTGATTATGTAGTTTTTCTTATTTATGCCATTAACATGGTGGACTACACTGGCTGATTTTCAAATACTAAACCAGCCTTGCATACTTGGAATAAACCCTACTTGGTCTTGGCATATAATTCTTTTTATTTATTGCTCAGTTATATTTGCTGACAGTTTAAAAGTGGTTTTGCATCTCTTCATGAGAGACGTTGGTCTGTAGTTGTGTACTGTCTTTGTCTACTATTTATATCAGGATAATGCTGGCCTCATTCAATTAGTTGGAAATGGTTTCCTCGTCTTCTATTTTCTGGAAGAGATTGTGTAGAAGTGGTGTTTGTTCTTTGTTAATGTTTGGTAGAATTCTCTAGCAAAAGCATCTGGGCCTGGAGATTTCTTTTTTGGGGTGTTTAAGCTTACAAATTCACTTTCTTTAATAGTTTAGGACTATTTAAATTATCTCCACTGGGCAAACTATGGTATTTTTGCTTTGGTTTCCAGCAATTAGCCCATTGTGTCTAACTTGTCAGATTTGTATGTCTAGAGTTGTTCATACTATTTTCTTTTTGTCATTTTAATGTATCTAGGATCTGTATTTATATCCCTGTCTTATTCATTATATTGATAATTTGTTTTCTCTCAAACGAAATTTGTCTGTTTCATTATTCTCTTCAGCCAGCTTCTTCTGTCATTGACTTTTCTCTCTTGTTTTCTGTTTTCAACTTCACTGACTTCTGCCCTTTATTTTTTACCCACTGCTTGATTTGGGTTTCAGTGCTCTCTTACAGTTTCTTTTTTTAATTTTATTTTTTATGGGAGTGTAGATTTACAATCCTACTTTCAGATGTACAGAAAGGTGGTTCAGTTAAACATATATATACATACATATGTATGTTTTCAGTTTCTTTTCCATTATGGCTCATTTCTTATGGTTTCTTAATGTGAGACCATAGATTTGAGACCTTTCCTCTTTTCTAATATATTTATTTCATGCTGTATTTCTCTCTCAGCACTGCATTAACTGCATTATACAAATTGTGTATCAAGTCACTGAAACTAACCTTCCAGCTAAAGCATCTAGAAAAAGAACAAACAAAAGTTAGTAGGAGGAAAGAAATCTGAGCAGAAGTAAATGAAATACAGACTAAAAACAATAGGAAAGATCAATAAAACTAAAAGCTGTTTTTTTAAAAAATAAAATTGATAAACCTTTAACTAGACTTATTAAGAAAAGAAGGGAGAGGACCCAAATCAATAAAATAAGAAATGAAAAAGGAAAGTTACAGTGAACACCAGACAAATACAAAGGATCATAAGTGACTTCTACCAGCAACTCTACACCAATAAAATGGACAACCTTAGAAGAAACGGACAAATTCTTAGAAAGATACAATCTCCTAAGACTGCACCAGGAAGAAGTAGAAAATACGACCACTAAACAATATGCTATTAAAAACAAAACCACCACCACCACCAATAACAACAACAAAACAGTGGGTCAATAATGAAACTGAAGAAGAAATTAAAAGATACTTTGAGACAAATGTCAATGAAAACACAACCACGTTAAATCTAAATGATGCAACAAAAGCAGTCCTAAGAGGGAAGATCATAGCACTATAGACCTTCCTCAAAAAAACAAGAAAAATCTCAAATAAACAACCTAACCTACCACCTAAAATAATTAGAAAAAGAAGAACAAACAGAACCTAAAGTTAGCAGAGGGAAAGAAATAATAAAGTTCAGGAAGGAAATTCAAAAGCGATTTTTAAAACTTCAGAAAAAAACAATAAAATCAAGAGCTGGTTTTTTAAAAGAGTTAAAAATACTGACAAACCTCTGGCCAGGCTCACCAAGAAGAAAAGACAGAGGCCTCAAATAAACAAAAGAAGAAATGAAAGAGGAGAAATTATAACTAACACTACAGAAATATAAAAAACCATAAGAGAATACTATGAACAAATTATATGGCAACAAACTGGACAACCTAGAAGAAATGGACAAATTTCTAGAAACATACAGTTCACCAAAACTGAATCAAGAAGAAATAGATAATTTGAACGGACCAATCACTAGAAGTGGAACAGAGTCAGCAGTGTTTAAAAAAAATAATAATAACCTCCCTGCAAACAGAAGTCCAGGACCAGATGCCTTCACTGGGGAGTTCTGTCAGACATACAAAGAAGAACTTATACCAATCCATCTCAAACACTCCAAAAGACTGAAGAGGAGGGAACACTCCCATACTCATTCTGCGAAGCCACCATCATGCTGATACCAAAAGTAAAGACACTACCAAAAAAGAAAATTGCAGGCCAATATCTTTGATGAATATAGATGCAAAAATTCTCAACAAAATATTAGCAACCCAAATCCAACAACATATAAAAAGTTCATATACTATGATTAAGTTGGGTTCATCCCAGGGTCACAAGGGTGGTTTGGCATACATAAATCAATCAGTGTGATACACCGTGTCAACAAATAAAGGACAAAAATCACATGATCATCTCAGTAGATGCAGAACAAGCATTTGATAAAATTAAACATCCATTCATGATAAAAACTCTTACCAAAATGGGGGTAGAGGAAACATAATAAAAGCTAATTTATGACAAAACCACATGCTCAATGGTGAAAAGCTGAAACCCTTCCTGCTAAAATCTGGAACAGGACAAGGATGCCCACTCCCACCACTTCTATTCAACATAATATTGAAGTCCTATCCATAGGAATCAGATGAGAAAAAGAAATAAAAGGGATCTAAATTGGAAGAGAAGAGGTAAAATTGTCACTATACATGGATGACATGATACTATATCTAGAAAACCCTAAAGACTCCACATAAAAACTATTACAGCTGGTAAACCAATTCAGCAAAGTAGCAGGATACAAGATTAACATACGGAAAGGAATGTTGCATTTCTTTACACTAACCGTGAAATATCAGAAAAGGAAAGTTAAAAAGAAAATACAAACCTGACAAAGGAGGTGAAAGACTTATACATGGAGAACTATAAAATATTGATTAAAGAAATTAAAGGTGACTAAAGAAATCAAAGGTGATTTAAGGAAATGGAAATATACGCATGCTCTTGGATTAGAAGAATTAACATTGTTAAAATGGCCATACTACCAAAAGCAATCTACATATTTAATGCAGTCCCTATCAAATTACCCAGGACATTTTTCACAGAACTAGAACAAATAATACTAAAATTTATATGAAATCAAAAGACCCAGAATTGCCAAAGCAATACTGAAGAAAAAGAACAAATTTGAAGGCATGACCCTCCCAGACTTCAGACAATACTACAGAGCTACAGTAAACAAAACAGCATGGTATTGGCACAAAAACAGACATACGAACCAATGGAACAGAATAGACAGCCCAGAAATAAACCCACACACCCACTGTCAATGTTCAACAAAGGAGGCAAGAATATATGATAGAGAAAAGACTATCCCTTTAACAAGTGGTGTCAGGAAAGCTGGACAGCCACATGTAGATTAATGAAGTTAGAACACTCTATCACATCAGACACAAAAAAAACCTCAAAATGATGTAAAGATTTAAACATAAGACAAGACACCATAAACCTCCTAGAAAAGAAGATAGGCAAAACATTCTGATGTAAATCATAGTAATACTCTCCTAGGTCAGTCTGCCAAGGCAATAGAAATAAACAGCAAGAATAAACAAATGGGACCTCATTAAACTTACAAGCTTTTGCACAACAAAGGGAACTATAAACAAAATGAAAAGACAACCTGTGGAATGGGAGGAAATATTTGCAGATGATATAGCTGATAAAAGCTTAATTTCTAGAAAATATGAACAGACCAATTCCTAGTACTGAAATTGAATAAGTAGTTTTAAAACTACCCCCTAAAATTTCAAGACCAGATGGCTTCACAGGTGAATTCTACCAAACATTTAGAGAAGAGTTAACACCTACCCTTCTGAAACTATTCCAGTTAATTGCAGAGGAAGGAACACTTCAGAACTCATTGTATGAGGCCACAATCACTGTGAGACAAAACTAGACAAAGATACCACAAAAGGAAAAAAAAATACAGAAAAAAATAATGTCAAAATACACAAACAGCTCATACAGCTTAATGTTAAAAAAAAAAAAAACCCAGTCAAAAAATGGCCAGAAGACCTAAATAGACATTTCTCCAAAGAAGACATACAGATGGACAACAGGCTTATGAAAAGATGCTCACTATCACTAATTATTAGAGAAATGCAAATCAAAACTACAGTGAGGTATCCCTTCACACCAGTCACAATGGTCATCATTTAAAAATCTACAAATAATAAATGCTAGAGAGAGAGTATGGAGAAAAAGGAACCCTCCTACACCGTTGGGAATGTAAATCAGTGCAGTCACTGTGGAGAACAATATGGAGGCTCCTTAAAAAACTAAAAATAGGCTTACCATATGATCCAGCAATCCCACTCCTGGGCATATATCTGGAGAAAACTCCAGTTTGAAAAGATACATGCACCTCAGTGTTCATAGCAGGACTATTTATAATAGCCAGGACATGGAAGCAACCTAAATGTCCATCAACAGATGAATGGATAAAGATGTGGTGTGTGTACACACGCACACACACACACAAACACACACACACACACACACAGACACAGTGGAATATTACTCAACCATAAGAAAGAATGAAATAATGCCTTTGGCAGCAACATGGATGGACCTAGAGATTATAATATTAAGTAATTCAGAGAAAGACAAATATCATGTGATATCACTTATATGTGGAATCTTAAGAAAGGGGGAAACCAATGAACTTACTTACAGAACAGAAACAGTCTCACAGACATAGAAAACAAACTTATGGTTACCAAAGGGAAAACAGGGAGAGGGATAAATTAGAAGTTTGGGATTAACAGATACTCCAAATATAAAATAGATAAACAAGTATGACCTACTGTATAGCACAGGGAACTATATTCTATATTATTACAAAATAACCTGTGATGAAACGAATCTGAAAAAGAACTGTGACTTACCAAGTATGTGATCTTTGAGAAATGCAATTAAAATCTCACAACTATTTACCCAACATCTACTACTTGGTAGACCCCTGTACAACAGTCTTAATGATATATAATAGCACAGCCTCAGTTTTCATAGGGTGCTTTGAATACTCAATTCAAGCATTGGACTAAGTACCGGAAAAGTAATTATGAGAAAAATACAGACCATCTCTGCTTTCAGGGAGCTCAACTTTTTTGAGGGGGGGACTTAATTAAATTACATTAAAAAGTAACTAAATTTGATAAGCATCAGAAAGCAAAAGTGTGCAATACAGTTTCTCTAATAGCAGTACTTGACTTTAGGGAGTGCAATGAAATCTGTCCATAAACAATGTGTGATATTTGTTGATACTTGGTGAAGAATACATCAGAGGAGGGGTTCACTTGCCTATTTACTATTTTATGAAGTTTTTCAAACTCAGGACGAAATGTTAAGATAAAGTGATACTTGAGCAAAACTCTAAAGAAAGTGTAGGAAAAAAGGAAATAAGGAAATATACGCATCCCAAGCAGAGAAAAGAACATGTACCAAGATTCTTGGTAGAAGAGAAGATGGGGAGCACAGGGTCCTAAAAATAGATTAATAAGGCTGGAACAAGGAAAGCCAGAAGACATATGGACCAAGAGACTATACTGAGGCCCTATTCTGAAGTTTTTAAGCAATGGCTAGCCATTAAGGGTTTTAAGTGAAATAGTAACACAATCAGATCTGCCTTTAATAAATGTACATTTTTGGTATTAAAAAAATCCAAATGTATTAGATTTTACCCAGCAATCACATTTCTAGGAATATATCTTAAAGCTGTACCTGCACAATACAATATGATACATGCACAAGGTCATTTGTCATAGCATAGTTGATAATAGCAGTAAAATATCATTAAGCCAAATGTTCATCACTGATAAATTGACTTCAATTTGGGTTACATCTACCCACAAATGAATACGATGCAACCATAGGAAGAGTTTATACACAGATAAAGGGTAATATTCAGTATATATTAAATCAAAAAGAAGCAGAACAGTGTGTATAGAAAGTTACCTTTTGAGTAAGAAAGGAAGAGACACAAGAATATATATCATTGCTTACAGTTGCAAAAATGAAATACTGGAAGAAAATCAGAAGGTAATAAAAATGGGAAGGAGGAGAATGAGTGGAGGGGACAGGATTGGAAGTGAAACTTTGAATATACCTTTTTATACAATATGGATTTTTGAACTACATAAATATTTTACATATTTAAAAGTTACACAAAAATTTTAAAGCAGTTTTAGTAAAAATTTTGGAGACTGATGGTCTCATATAAAATTAATTAGACATACTTCACCCTGTTCCTCCCCTTAAATGCAGCTAAAACCCTAGACATTATATACAAAACAATCATAAGACTTTGGACAGTGGCAAAGTACCACTCCACCTTTCCATTAGGATGAAGGCCTAATGGAGAGCCAAGATGTTCAGCACTGACTAGCTGCAAAAAGTGGTCCCAGTCCCTACCCTGTGGTGTCCATAGCGGCCAAATTGAGAACCTGGACTTCAAACCTCACCTGGCAGTAAGAAACAGTATTTCTCTCTTCAGCTGCCACAAGGTCAGAGGAAGCCTACTGTGACAGAAGATAAAGAAGATGCAGAGTCATATAATGCTTAGAATGTTCAGGATGCAATTGAAAATAGTAACAGTAAGAAGGTATAAGGTTATTATAGCATATGGATAAATTAATGACTGCAGTACCACAAGGGATGGCAAAGACTGCAGGGAATACTCTGTTATAAGGTGCCTTCACCACATGTGAAGTGATACTGTTATAATGTGATTTTAAGGTAGACGTAGATTACTTTAAAATGTATGTTATAAACACTAGGCAACCACTAAAAAGAGTTTAAAAGAAGTATAAATGACGCACTAAGAGAAGAAATAAAATGGATGCATATAAAATAAATGGCTACAAGAATGTGCCATAAACACAAAGACTCAGGTAGCTTAAGAGTAAGGAGAGAGAGAAAAATATTCCGTGCTAACACTAACCAAAAGAATACTGAACTAAATGTATTGATTTTAGTATACTTCAAAACATGGAAGATTACCAAGGACAGAGAAACATTGCATACCAATAAAGAGGTCAGCTCTCTAAGAAGACATAACAATCCTAAACGTCTATGCACCTAACAACAGAACTTCAAAATACACAGGTTAAAAACAGGACTGGAAAGAGAAGTAGGCAAATCCACTATAAGTGTTGGAGCGTTAAACTCTGCTCTGTCTGCACTGGTAGATCAAGAAGGCAAAAAATTAGTAAGGCTATAGGTATTGATGATCTGAAGGGCACTGTCAACGATTTTGGATCTACTGGTATGTGTGAGTGTGTGTGAAGAGAGGGAGAGAGACACTATTTCAACAACAAGGAAATACACATTATTTGCAAATATACAGGAAACGTCAACCAAAACAGAACACATTCTACTCCATAAAGCACACTTTAACAAATTTAAATGTGTAGAATTTAAAAATATTTTCTGAGACCACACCAGAAGTAAATAAGAAAGCAAGTACAGAAAGATAGCTGAAGTGCTCCTAAATATTTGGAAATTAACCAACACACATCTAAATAATGCAAGGGTCAAATAAGAAATCATGAGAGAGATTTTGAGAATTTTTTTATAAATGAAAAATATTTGTGAGATGCAACTAAAGCAGTGGTCATGTGAAAGGGTAGCTCACTACAGCACATCAGGTGCAGACTATAGAGTGTCCCAGTGGGTTTTTTTTTAAACTTTTTTTATTGATTTATAATCATTTTACAATGTTGTGCCAAATTCCAGTGTAGAGCACAATTTTTCAATTATACATGAACGTATATATATTCACTGTCACATTCCTTTCTCTGTGAGCTACCATAAGACCTTGTATATATTTCCCTGTGCTATACAGTATAATCTTGTTTATCTATTCTACAATTTCGAAATCCCAGTCTATCTCTTAACTGGGAGCTAAGGCTGAAATGTTAGGTTGAGGTCAGATTGTGGGTAACTTTACATTTTCAATTTACTGGATTGATAAGAGCCAGCTACTGATGGTTTTTGCAAAAGAGGGTACCACAGTCATAGTATTGCTTTAGTAAGTTAATGTGGCAGCAGCGGAAAAATTGACCCATTGAAGTAGGGTTCTTGAGTCATGCTATCAAATAGGAAGCTCCAGAAATGTGCTAAATATAAGGTGATGTGATTGTAACAGCCACTGTGATATGCCAGGCACTGTGCTAAATAATGTGCTTAACCTGTTTTTAAAAATTAAAAAATAAAGCAATGGTCAGAGGTTAGTTTATAACTCTTAAGTGCACATAATAGGAAAGAAGATCTAAAATCAGTAACCAGAAGTATCCACTCTAGGGAACTAGAAAAAGGAAATTAAACCTAAAGGAAGCAGAAAAAGAAAATAATTTAAAAATTAGAGCAGAAATTAGTGAAATTGAAAATAGGAAAGAATGAAGAAAAATAAGATACATTCTTTGAAAAGATAAATTGATTAATCGCTAGCTAGGCTAACAAAGAGAAAAAAGACACAAGTTACCAGTATCAGTTATGAAAGAGCAGTCAGCACTAGTGATCCCTTACACACTAAATGTATAGTAAGAGAACACTACACGCACTTCTGTGCCCATAAAGTTGATTATTTGGATGAAATAGACCTATTTCTTGCAACACAAACTTCCAAATGTACTCCTAATGAAATATCTAACCTGAGTAGTTCTCTACCTACAAAAGAAAGTTAATTTAGCGCAGCCGCTCACCTGAGTCTGCCTGCACTCCCCTTTAGAGTGTCCTGTCTATCCCTTAATAAATCTTCACTTAGCTTTCATAACCTCAAGAACTTTTTAAATTTAGTGTTTAAAACTGCCCGCCCCCCAAAAAAACACAGATCCAGATGATTTCACCAGTGAAGTCTACCAAACAAATAGAAATAATATCATTTCTATACAAACTCTTCCAAGAAAGTAAAGAGGAGGGAGCAATTCACCATTTCATGAGTCCAGTATTATTCTAATATGCAATGAGAAAACTAAAAGAAAACTACAGACTAACATTTCTCGTGAAGTTAGATCTAAAAATCTTTCTAAATATTAGGAAACCAAATCCAGCAATATATAAAAGGTTGATATATCCAAATGGGTTTCATTTCAGAAATGCAAGCCTGGTTCTACATTTATAAGTCAATAAATGTAAATCATGGTAACAGACAGTAAGAAATACCATATGATTGTATCAGTGGGAAAATGAAAAGCATTTCAATAAATATACAATGCATTTGCTATAGACTGAATGTCTTTGTCACCCCAAAATTCATGTTACATCCTATCCTCCAATATGATGGAATTTGAAGGTAGAGCCTCTAGGAGGTCATGGGATTAGTGGTCTTATAAAAGAGACCCCAGATAACTCATTCACCCTTCCCCTCTGTGAGCACACCTCCAGAAGACAGCCGCTATGAACCAGAAATTGGGCACTCATCACAGGGGACCTGCTGGCACCCTTGGGCTTCTAGCCTCCAGAACTATGAGAAATAAATGCTTGTTGTTTGTAAGCCACCCAGTCTATTGTATTTTTGTTATAGCAGCCTGATCATACTAAGACACCTTTCATGGGAAGAAAAAGCCACTCTCAAAAAATTAGCAGTATGAGGATATGACCTAATAAAATGTATATATGAAAGATCTAACACTAATATCCTATCTATTGTGGGAGACAAAA
Organism: Vicugna pacos; assembly: GCF_048564905.1. Classification (NCBI taxonomy): domain Eukaryota; kingdom Metazoa; phylum Chordata; class Mammalia; order Artiodactyla; family Camelidae; genus Vicugna; species Vicugna pacos. The sequence goes on from NC_132990.1 coordinate 3,533,038, forward strand.
CACTTTTCCTCTAAGGGAATAGGATTAATTTCTCATCACTTTTACTCAGTGTCTTACTGGAACTCCTAACTAATACAGTAAGGTAAGAAAAGGGGGGGAAGGTATACATATTGAAGAGGAAGAAATAAATCTCTATATTAACAGATAACATTTTCTATGTAGAATCTTCCCCAAAATGTTCCAAAACATTCCTGGAAATAATAAGTGAATATACTAACTCTGCAGGATCCAAGGTCAATTTGCAAAAGTTACTGCTTTCCTGTATATCAGAAATGAACAATTGGAACTTAAGGGTTTTTTTTTCAGCTCAGTAACAATTGCACACACAAGAAAAGGAAGTACTTAAGGATAAACCTATAAAATATAAGATGTGTTTTCAGAAAGCTACAAAACACTGACAAAAGAAAACAACATCTAAATAATAGAGAGATGTTTTATATTTATGAATTGGACTACTTAAGATGTCAGTTTTCCCAAACTTTATGTATAGATTCAAGCAGTCTCAATCATGAGCCCAGGAAGTTTTTATCAGCAAACTGATTCTAGGATTTATGTGGAAAATCAAAGGACTACAATAGCCAAAATAAATCTGAAACTGTTTCAAGAGACAAAAAAGGACATCATATATTGATAAAAGGGTCAGTTCACCAAAAAGGGTGCATAAGCATACATGAACCAAATAACAGAATATATATGAAGCAAACATTGACAGAATTGAAGGGAGAAGCATACAGTTCTACAATAAAAAAAAAAGAACTTCAGTATTCCACTGTCAATAATGGAATAAACAACCAGACAAAAATAAAACCAAGGATTTGAACAATACCATAAACCAATTGGACCTAACAGACATACAGAAGACTGCCTAAGTTTGGCAGACTGCACATTTTTTTCTTATGTGCACATGGATTATTCTTCAGAATAGAACACAAAACAAGTTTTAATACATTTTAAATGTCTGAAATCATATGTAGTATCTGTTCCAATCACAATGAAACTAGAAATCAGTAAGAGAAGGAAAATGAAGTGTCATGAATATACAGAAAATAAAATGCTCTTAAACAACCGACGTGATTGGTTCAAAGAAGAAATCACAAGGGAAATTGGAAAATACCTTGAGAGAGTGAAAATATTGACACAATATGCCAAACTTACGGGATGTGGTGGAAGTAACACTAAGATGGGTATTTGTAGCTGTAATCATACTGAACAAGAAAAAAGATCTCAAATCCATAACCTCACATTACTCCTTAAGGAACTAGGGAAAGAAGAGCAAACTAAACCTAAAGCTAACGGAAGGAAGGAGATAACAGAGATTAGAAAAGAGATGAAAAATAGAGAATAAATAAAAAATAGAGAAAATTAATGAGACCAAAACTTGGTTGTTGATGAAATAGCAGAATTCATAAACCTTAGCTAAATCAAATAAAAAAGAGAAGACTCAAATTACTAAAATCAGAAATGAAAGTGGGGCAGTACTACTAATTCCAAAGAAATAAAAGAATTATGAGAATGCTTTAAGTAACTGTATGCCAACTGATTGGACAACCTAGGTGAAATGGTCAAATTTCTAGAAACCCATTCTCCACCAAAACAAAATTATTAAAAAATAGAAAATCTTAAAAGATCTATAAGTAGTTTCTAGTACAATTCTCCAATAAAAGGAGCAAAGTTCCTTGGAGAAGTGGCTGGTTCTAGGGCTGAGGCATGGAACATACAAGATGAGTGTGGAGGAACATAAAGGAATACTCAAAAACACCCAGAATAATGGGGGTATGTCAAAGAACAGAGGCGCGAAGCGCGAAACTGAAAGAGCTCCCTATAGCCAAAGCTGCAACAATTTGAGCAATAAGTTAATATAGTGTTGGTTTATAACCCAAAGTATAAATTACTTATGAGTCCATACTGGTATAATATAGTAAATAAATAAATGGAAGAGAACAGTAAAATCTCTGACACAGAAGAATTACGAATGATTTATGTAGTTACTCCACCTTCAAGGAACAGGAGCATAACTCCCCACCTCTTTCCTAGGTTGTGCCTACTGACTTCTATCTAAGGGTACACTGTGCATGGGGTGAGGGCTGGGGAGTAACTTTACTGTAGAGAACCCTGGCACACACCACCTCAGCCAGGTAATCATCAGTGATAAGTCGTACTGATAGCATGTACCCTTGATAAGATGGGGTAATCATTTTACCCCTGTGATCTTTCTCCCAAAAATACAGCTCCATTTTTAACAATTGAAAAATAAGCCCAAACTGAAGGACCATTTTGCAATGTCCTCTAAACTGTCAGGATTATCAAAAAAGGTTATCACTTACAGGCTAGAAGAGGCTAAAGAGACATGATAACTAAGTGTAATGTGGTATCCTGGATGCAGTTGTGGAACAAGGGAAAAAATGGTTACGTTTAAAAAAGGAAATTGAAATAAAGTATAGATTCTATTTAATAATAACATACCAATATTATATTAATAGGCATGACAAATCTGCTAGAAATATAAGATGTTAACAGTAAGCTAAATTGGATGCAGGTTATACAGGAATTCTCTTTTCTCTCTTTGCACCTTTTCTGTGAATTTAAAGCTATTCTGAAAACATTTATTTAAAAAAAACTCAATGGATATGTACAAGCATAGTGCAGAGGATAGAGGGAAAAATCACTGAACTTTATGACAAAACAATAGAAATGGCTCAATCATTGCAGAGAAAAAAATAGAATAAAACTGAACAAAACCTCAGGGGACTATGGGTCTACATCAAAATCTCTATCATTTGTGTCTTTGGAGTCTCAGAAAGAAAGGCTTTAAAAAAAAATGCAAAGAAGCAATGGCCAAAATTTCCCAAATTTGCCAGACATAAGCCTACAGGTTCAAGAAGGTGGGCAACCTCCGTGTAAAATAAACCCAAAGGAATCCATGCCATGAACTCCATGACTTTCAAACATCTGGAAACTGAAGAAAAATGTTAAAAGCAACAAGAGGAAAACAATACCTTACTTATAAGAGAAAACCAATCTGAATATATTTATGGAGTGAGTTTATTATAGACATAATATACTTGGGTCATTTTAAACCATGGATCAGTGTTCTATAGATGGAAATTAGGTCATATTTGTTAATATTATTGTTCAAGTCTTGTGTATCCTCATTTATTTTTCATCTATTTGTTCTATCAATTATTGAGAAAGTATTATTACAGTCCAGCTATAATTGTGGATTTTGTTACTCTTTCAGTTTTATCAAGACTGACTTGCTCTGTATATACTGAAGAAATGTCATAAAGATAGAAAAAATTTTGTTCTCTTGATGAATTATTTCCTTTATCATCGTGGTGCATTTCTCTTTATCCCAGATAATATTCCTTTCTTTTGAATTTTGCTTTGATATTAATATAGTCACTGTGACTTTCTTTCTATTATGTTTGCATGGTATCTTTTTTGGTTTTTTTTTACTTATAACTTATCTGTGTCTCTATAGCTAAACTGAATTTCTTGCAGATGTAATATATTAGAGGCTTGTTTTTATATCCAATCTGTTCATCTTTGCCTCTTAATTGCAAAGATTAGACCATTTATGTTTAATGTTGTTATTAATATGGTTGGGTTTAAATGTACTATATTGTTATTTGCAAACTGTTTTTCTGATGTTCTTTTTTTCTACTTTGCTGCTTTTTTCAGATTAACTGTATATTTAATGATTCCATTACATCTGCATTATGACTTATTAGACATGCTATTTTCTGAGGGTATGAGGTTCCTTTAGCAATTACAGCATAAATCTTTAAATTATCACAGTCTTCCCTCAAGTAGTAATTTATTGTACTGAATATATTTTTAAAATCTTGTAACAATTTTCCATTTTTTTGCCTTCTATCTTTTGTGGTGTTATTGTCATCATATTGTCACAGTACATTGTTGTTGTTTTAAAAGACAATTTACTATTTTTTAAAAGAGTTCTGAAAATGTGAAAAGTGTGTTTTATTTTTATCCTCATGTTTCCAGATTATGGTGCTGTTTATTTTTATGTATAAATATAAATTTCCCCTGATAGCATTTTTCTTCTGTGTGAAAAATTTCTTTTAACTTTCCTGTAATTGTCAGTTGGTGATAAATTCTTTCAGTTTTTGTTTGAAAATGTCTTATATTTGCCAAGTATAAAATCCTAGGTTGTTTTTTTTTTTCTTTCAGTACTTTAAAATTGTCACTTCATCTAGTCTTCTGGCTTGTATAATTTCTGACAAGTAGACATTCCTTCTTATTTTTGTTTCTCTGTACAAATTATGTCTTTCTCTGTCTACTCAACATTTTCTCATTATCAGTGGTTTTTAAGAATTTAATTATAATGTACCCTGGTGTGATTTTCTTCTTCTCTTTGATACTCATTTAGCTTCTTGGATCCACGGTTTTATACACTTCTTTAAAATTTCACCCTTTGCTCATTTTTTCCATCCTCCTTTTCCCCTTCTGAAATGCTAATTTCACATGTTAGATAACTTTATATTATCCCACTGGTCATAGATGATGCTGTTTATCATCCTCCAGTCTTTGTTTATTGTTTCTTATTTCATAGTTTTCATTGCTATACCTTAAAGTTATCTATCTCCCTTATGTCATTTATCTTTCCTTATGTGGTTTCTGTGCTATTATTAATCTTATCCAGTGGAGTTTTTTTGTTTGTTGTTTGGTTGGTTGATTTTCTCATTTCAGACATTTTTCATATTTAGAATTTCAATTTGGAAATTTTTAATAAACTCTCTGTCTCTTCTCATCATATTCATGTTCATTTTTTGAGTATATGGAGTATAGTTACTGTTTTAATGACTTTATTAGTTTTATTTTTGTCACTTCTTGCTCTGTGGCTACTGACTGATTTTTTTTCTCCTTGAATAAGAGTCATATATCCCTTTTACTCATACCTGGTAATTTTTTATTAGGGGCTAGATGTTACAAATTTTATATTGTTAGATGCTAATTTTTTTGAATTATTTTAAATCTTTTGGGATCTTTTCTGGTTTGTAGTTAAATTACTTGGAATTAATTTGATCCTTTCTAAGTTTGCTTTAAGCTTTGTTATATTGGATTCAGAGCTCACTTTAGTCTAGGACTGGTTTGGCTCCTCTACTAAGGCAATAAATGCCCTTCTGGCTATTCTACCAACTGCCCTTGAATTAGGAAGTGTTTCTACCCTGGCTAGTAGAAGGAGAAGCTTTCTACCTCTCTGCGTGCTATGGTGGTACTTCAGCCTACTCTTTTTCCTGGTCTTTCCCCAACCTCAAGTGTTTTCCTTGCATGCTTTCAAAAGTTAGTATTCAAGAGACCCTTTTGCAGATCTCCAAGGCTGTGTATTGGTATAGCTCTTTCTTCTCTGGTATTTTACTTTACAAATCCTAGTTGTCATGGCTTTCTTAAAATCCAGTTCTGCTGCCTTAATTTACTGAGTTAGCCAGGCTCTGTTTTGGTGGTCTCCTTTTGTGCTGTGGGTTGGAAGCTCTCTCAGCAGTAAGCTGTAATAATCACAGGGCTCACCTCATTTGTTTCTCTGTTCTCAAGTGTCCCTGTCTGCACTCCTGTTGATTAAAGTCTAAACCTCATTTCATATAATGTATATGGTTTTTTAGATGTCTGATATGGAAGGATAAATCAGTTCCTTTTACTCCATTATGGTCAGATATCAAATCTGTCCTTATGAAATCTTGTTTGAAACACAGGCACTGACCATTTTAGAATTTAATGTTATCTAGGCTTGTGATTCTAGGATTTAAGAAGGTTAATCCCTTAGGAGTGTATGAAAATGTTTCTTGTTATCATTTCCCTCCCCCCAAAAAAATTCTAGCAAGCACCCTCAGTGTGCCAATCCTGAAGCTATACCTTTCTTCACATTTAGAAACAACGAAACTTACACAGGTAAGTCAAGTGCTAAAGTATTTCCTGTTTGCAGGGTACTGCTTTACAAAACCAGAACTGATCTTCATGTTGGAACAAGGAGAAGATCCATGGTTGTTAGAGAAAGAATTTGTAAGCGGAAGTTCCCCAGGTGAGTTATTGAATACCAGCAGAAGGCTTCCAAGAAAATTAGATCCAAAATGATCAGCTAGAAGTGAGCAGTTTGAAATGCTTTTCAGCACTCTCCTTTGAGAGGCCTTTACATTTAAAACTTTAGAAATAATAGAAATAATAAAATGTGGAAGGGGGACAACTAACAAAAGAAATGAAATGTAAGCAAGTTGATATTCTCACATCACTAAAAGATGGGAGTAAGGAAAACCCTTCGAAGCTGAAAAATTAAACAAGGGATGTGTGTTTAACAATAAAAAGATAAAAGCTAAGAAAAGTTAATAAAACAACTAAAATTGGGAGTAAACAGATGAGAAGAGAGAAATAAACCATTAACCTTGTCATTGTATAATAAATGAGATAGAATTTAAATGAATAGATGATTAAGGAATTATATAATGTAGTTAGGAAAGACGACTGGAGTAAACTGCAACCTTCCTAACTGTTAAAAGTTAAGTACATTTCACAGGCAAAGAAAACAGATCTGTTACTATGAAAGTTTCTTAAAAAACTCTGTCAAGGTTCCCCAGGATCACCATCAGGTTTATTAATTCACCTGGAGGACTCAGCTTGTAATATTCTCTCACAAATTTAAGCAACATTTATGTTAAAATCTGAAAGAAATTACTGCCTGTATCATTCATTTTAACAAAGCTACATGGAGAGCACCCATATCTGTGACTCACAATTTTTAAAGTAAATTACCGTCACCAAAATCAGGATGCATCTTGAAATTGATGGCAAAGTTTTCTATTATTAAGATTTGGGGAAATAATTTTGCCCTGCCTGAAGGACATTTGGATTCTAAATAGTTTGAAGGCTAGAATGGAGGATAATTTAGGGGAATAATGTGAGTATAAAGTTATTGTTGGAAATGAACCATTTAATAAGGACTGATACCCTGTCAAGATTAGAGCAGAGAATACTCTGTACTAATGGATTGGTGGCTAGAACACATAATGAGCATATAGTTAGTGTAAAACTTCCTTTTCCTGGATTATATCAGTTTTATCTTTCATCTGTTGGTACCTAAGGCAATAGATCCAAAACCTTCAAATATTTTTAGCATGGGCCTGACATTTTTGCGTAGAGTGGGGGTTGCAGTCAAATGTGCGCAAGAAATTTATGGTAAATATAAAGGCTACTTGTAAAATTTCTAGGGCCAGTTTGAAACATATGATCCTTAGGGTTCTTGCAGAGAATAAAAACTAGATATGTGGAAAAATAGGTGGAAAATAGAATTAAAGAGTAGGCAGGGGCAAGACTGGTTTGGGGGAAATGAGTGAGCAAATTGAAAAGAGAAAAGTTACGATCTGATGATTAAGAGGGATTCACAATTGTACAGCCCTAATACAATACCAGGGCTCCAGAACCAGGAAAGAGAGATGATTGCAATATAGGTTGGAAATTGCTTTAACTCTCGTCAGTTTTTTTCACTTCCACCAGTACATTTATGTTTCTGTCTCTGATTATTTCTTTCTACATGAGAAAGTTGGTGCCATTATAAATTTATTTTAGTGTTGACGTGTGTATTGGAAAAAATGGAGCTCCAATTGGAGTCATATAGACTAATGGTTATCTTACTGTAATCTATATTTGACTATGAATGTAGACTCCAGTGTTCTTCCCTTAATGAAAACTCTGTCTCAGGTAAATCCACTGAAAGCCATTCTCCATTGATACTTTTTGTTATACTTAGTGCAAAATCCTCGTTGAATTCATTCCAATCTCTGCTGTTTTCTTTTCCCAGGATCCAGTTCTCTTAAATATATTCTTTTTTCTTAATTGTTCCTTTCCTTTATATCCTCTTTTCTACCCAGTTTTGAAAATTACACTTTAACATACCAAATGTATATGTATTTTCATTTCTAGATTCCTCTATCTTTTTCCACTACAAAAAGTGTTTTTAACAACAAAAAAAGAGAAACTGTACACTTGAAATCACTTTATTTTGGGGAAACTGAGCCAGAAACCAAGGAGTCAAATATGTAATAGGGTATATGTATATAAATCAGATTCCATAATAAGTATGTTAAATATCATAAACTATTTTTAATTTTCTTATTTTTAGAAGAACCCCAACCTGATAAGTTCTTAGAGGAGAGCCTGGAAAACCAAGGCAAACATTTGAGGCAAGTTTTATTCACCCACAAATCATTGACTACAAAGCAAGAAATTCCAAGAAAACCATATAATCTGGACATAAACATTCTTCCTGCAAAAACAGTGCCCTGTAAATTTGACACTGCAGGATCTAGTTACTTGCTTCTCAGCTCATTGGCCCCACACTGTCAGTATTCAAGAAAGAAGACTCATGAGCTTAATGTATGTAAGAAATGGCTCCTCAGTATTAAGGATAGTAGAACCAATACTGGAGAGAAATCTTTTGTTTATAGGAGACGTATGAACGCCTTTGGACATAAAGACAAAGTAATTCAGCATCAAACAATTCAGACTTTGCAGCAAGATTTTGAATGTAATGAATGTGGGAAAGATTTTCCTGAGAAGACTACCCTTGTTACGTCTCAGAGTACCCACCCAAAAGTGAAGTCTTGTAAATTCATGAAATTTGGAGAAAACCAATGTGATAAGTCAGCCTTGATAGTCTCCCAGAACAGTCATCCAGCAGAGAAGAGTCAGTATGAGATTGATAAATATGAATGTACTAAAAACAACAGTAATTTCAGTCGGATGACTCAAAGAACTGACACAGAAGGGAACTCTTCCAGCCAAAAATTACACTTTAGAGAACAGCAAAAAACTCATACAGGAATGAAAACCTTTGAATATGGAAGGGATTTTGGCCATAATTCAGCCCTCCCAGTGCATCAGAGGATTCACACACTAGAGCAGTCCTCTGATAATGGCACATGTACAGAGACATTGGATTACCAGTCAGCTTTCAGTGTACATCAGCGATCTCAAATTACAGTGAAACCCTATGAGTGTAACAAGTGTGGAAAATCCTGCAGTATGACTTCATGCCTGATTCAGCCTCAGAGGAGTCACACAGAGAAGAAACCCTATGAATGTCATGAATGTGGGAAAGCTTTCAGTGAGAAGTCACGCCTAAGAAAACATCAGAGAACTCACACAGGAGAGAAACCCTATAAATGTGATGGGTGTGAGAAAGCTTTCAGTGCAAAGTCAGGCCTAAGAATACATCAGAGAACTCACACAGGAGAGAAACCCTTTGAATGTAATGACTGTGGGAAATCTTTCAACTATAAATCAATTCTCATAGTGCATCAGAGAACTCATACAGGGGAGAAACCCTTTGAATGTAACGAATGTGGGAAATCTTTCAGCCATATGTCAGGCCTGAGGAATCATCGGAGAACTCACACAGGAGAAAGGCCGTATACGTGTGAAGAATGTGGGAAAGCTTTCAAACTGAAGTCAGGTCTAAGAAAACATCACAGGACTCACACAGGGGAAAAGCCCTATAAATGCAACCAATGTGGGAAAGCTTTCGGTCAGAAGTCACAACTCAGAGGACATCATAGAATTCACACAGGGGAGAAACCCTACCAGTGTAATCATTGTGGGGAAGCTTTTAGCCAGAAGTCAAACCTCAGAGTACATCACAGAACTCACACTGGGGAGAAGCCCTATAAATGTGAAGAGTGTGGCAAAACTTTCAGGCAGAAATCAAATCTCAGAGGACATCAGAGAACCCACACTGGGGAGAAACCCTATGAATGTAACGAATGTGGCAAAGCTTTCAGTGAGAAGTCGGTCCTAAGAAAACACGAGAGAACTCACACAGGAGAGAAACCCTATAATTGTAATCACTGTGGAGAAGCTTTCAGCCAGAAATCAAATCTCAGAGTACATCAGAGAACTCACACTGGGGAGAAACCCTATAAATGTGATAAATGTGGGAAAACTTTTAGCCAGAAATCTAGCCTTAGAGAACATCAGAAAGCCCGCACGGGGAATTAAACGTATAAGTGTAATGAATGTAGAAAATCTCTGAGCTGGAAATCAAGTCTCACAATACAAAATGAAGCTATCGGAGAACACCCCTATGATATAATGAACACTTGGAAGCTTCTCTGCAAGATACTGGCTTTCACTAAACATCAGAGAATGCACACAGGAGAGAAATTCTTGGCCTATATTTTATATGGACAGTCTCATCCTGAGTGTGGTCCTCACTGTAGATCAGAGAACTCACGCAGCAAAGAAGCTCTACAAAGATAATCAGTACTAGAAATACTCTGTGCCCTCAATCCTCAGAAAACTCACTGCAGAACAACTCTGGGAATGTAATGAAAATGTGAAAACTTTGTGCCAGCCATCACAATTCATTCATCATCAGAGAAATTAAACAGTCAGAAAACTGAGAATTTAATGAATGTATGACAACCTTTAGCCAAAAGCCAGCTTTCTCAGTAAAGCAGAAAATACATAAAGAGTGGAGACCTCGTATTCAGAACAGACAAGAAATCAAGGTAATGGATGTGGGGAGTCCTTCTACTGTAAGTCAACCCTCAATTTGACTTACACAAGGGTAACAACTATATGACATATAATGACTATTAATTGTTCACCAATAACCATTTCCTCTTCTCCCTCATGCCACACCTAGTCTGAATTTCTCAACTGCTCTGTCATCCAAATGAGATCATATTATTAACCTCTGGATAGTGAAATATAGGGGGTTCAATGACAGGTCTTATTTAATACATTTCTCAAATTCTTAATGTTTTCTCCTGTCCCTTGTCAGAATGGAGTGGCGGTTGCCCCCAGCAAATCCATGGGGCTCTTGCACGGAAGATGAGAGGGTACAAGATAGAAGGAAACAGGGCCAAAGAGCGACTGTTGAATGGAATCTTCTCCTGATGTTCACAGACTCTTTGCCATGATGAATAAATTTGTACTCTACTGAACTTCTATAGGTTTGGGTATACTTAATGCTGGCATATACTCGTGAACCCTCAGTTATCGAAGTCTATGAATATGATTTCTGTGAACATGTGAACTCAGTGTATATCAGAAACATCACACAGGATGTTTCTGACATCGTGGTTGCTGACAACGTGGTGAATGACCAGTTTTTATCCACAACTCTTCTTTAGGTGAATATCAGGGGAAGATACCTAACATTTCAACATATATAGGTAATCCTTTACCCCTCAAAATGATATCTCATTAAGTATCTGGTAATTGAGTTGTGAATGTGCAAAAGCTTTCAACAAGTCATCAAACTTTAATATCCCTCAGAGTTTGTTATAAGGGGAAATTTATCCATTTGAGAGGTAAATAATAGCCTTTATGTTATATCAAAATTATTTTTTCATACATAGTTTTACATATTTGATTTAATTTAATATTACATGTTAAAACAGTTGATGAAATATAAAAATATTGATTTATGCACAGTCATTAGAATGAGAAACTAAAAAAACAAATAAATCGCATAAAATGCACAGTGTTGAATGTATGTGAATGTGTTATGAGTTTGCTATTGTTTGTCTATGTGAATTTGTATGTGTGCCACTTAGGTGTTTGTTTTATATGTGTATTGGAACTCAACTGCATTGTAATAGAATTATGTACCCCATACTTAGTAAGTATTCTGATATCAGCTATGAGTTGCCACGTGTATATTAATAACAAATAAACTTTTTATAGGAAGAATCTGAAAATTCAGAATCCCACAACACATTCCCTTTCTCTTTCTGCCTCCTGACACGTACTTATAGGAAAGGCCATTGTTAGTAAGCTGTCTTTTTTCAAAGAAGCCAGTGTTTTCTGGATACTTTTGTATCATCTCAGGGTCACTAATACAAATATTGTATTGAGGCATACACACGTACAAATATGTGTGTGTGTGTGTGTGTGTGTGTGTGTGTGTTCTATCTCTTCAATGCCACTGATTCTTTCCTCAGTGGTTTTAAGTACGCTGATGAGCCCTTTGAAGACATTCTTCATTTATTGTATGTGTTTTTTTTATTAATAGCATTTAAATTGTATTATAGTTTCCATCTCTCTGCTAAAATAACCTATCTGATCTTGCATGTTGTTTACCTTTTCCATTACAATTATTTTATATGGCATTTGGCATTCTCTGTCTCAGTTAAGCAACTGCTTAGGTTCTTATTTCTCCCTGCAGTCACCAAGCTTTCCAGACGTGGGGCTCGTTTTTTGGGCTAGTTTTTTGCCCTGCAATGTCAGATAGCTTACATATTGAGGAAAGTCTTCCCAGCTGTTTTCTTGTTTTAAGAATAGGAGCAATGCTTTTTCCTGCTTGCTAATGATCTGAACTGTAACTGAAAATTGCCAGTTGATTTTTGACATATGTTCCAGGGTAATTTGATGGGGAAAAGATGACTTTTTTTCAAAAATGGTGAGAAAATAACTAGATATGTATGTTTTTTAATACACCTTTATTTTCATACCGTAATTAAAGATTTATTAAAAATAAATCATAAACCTAAGCAAAATAGCAAAGTACAAAATTTCTGTTAGGAAACAAACTAGTTGTACTGTGAAGCACACAGAGATTTTTGAGATGTATTACAAAAAAGTGTGAGACATAAAATCAAAAAAAGATAAATTTGAGTTTATTAAAATTTAAAGTGTCTGCTTTTCAAGACTTTATTATGAAAACAAAGAAGAAAAACACACATTGGGAGAAAATGTCTTTAATAGATGTATCTGTCAAAAGACTTGCATCCATGATATGGAAAGAATGTTCATAATGCAATAAGAATACAAACAATACAGTTAAAATTAGAAAAAAAAAAGGAAAAGATTAAAACAGGCATTTCACAAAAGAAGATATATGGATAGCCAGTAAGTACTAGTAAACATGTCCAAAGATTTAGTCATTGGGGAAGTGCAAATTAAAACTCTAATGTGGGATCATTACAAGTCCATTTGATGGTTTCTTGTACTTTTACTTTACCTAAAACCAACAATTTCAGTTCTAGGTATTTATCCCCAGGAAAATGTAAAGAATTGTGCAAAAACAAAAATCAAAAATAAATGAAAGTTTTAAAAGAGAATTGTATAAAAATGTTCATAGAATCTTTATTCATAATAGCCCCAAGTTAGAAAGAACCAAAATGTCCATCAACAGATAAATGTATAAAGAATAATGTTGCCTGACAATGGAATATCACTCAGTAATGAAAAGGAAGGAACTACTGATGCATGGAATAACATTAATTATAAGATTAGGCGAGGCAAAAGAAGCCAGGCACAAGAAAGTAGAGCTGTATGACTCTAACGTTTTAGTGTTCTATGTAGATTGTGGTGTTTACAAAAATGTGTAAATTTTCAAAACTCATCAAAATGTACCAAAAATGCATATATTTATATAAATAACCCTTCGATAAAATTGATTTTAATAATTATAAAAGTGAACTTTGGATCCCCGGTATATTATGAGACCCACATTCTGAATTTGCCAAGTGGTTCATTGGCTTTACCACTTGGGTATTTATTTCTTTCCCTCTCCCGTATGGCGGTGTGACCTTGGGCAAGTCAATTCTCCTTTATGTCCCACAGTTTCGTCATTTGTGAGAGATGCACAATGTTGATAGTTACCTACAATTCTTTTTGGAGGCATTTTCTGAGTTAATCTATGTCTGTCACTTAAAACAATGCCTGGTGTGGAGTCAATGAGCAGTAAGAAATAACTAACCATTATCAATTTCACTACTGTTAAAAATCAGAAAAAAAGATGTGTTCCTTAAAAGAGCATGAAGCAAGATTATAGCTGATACTAAAACAACATAATAATGTAGGCCTAGAGGAGATTCAGCCTTGATGTGATGGGTAGGTGGGAGTTCCCCACACTCTGGGGGCTTTTAACTTTTCTCTTTATCTGATGATACCATTTCTGAAACTTCGAAAGCTTCAGGCGTGTGAACTGGTTGACATGCCTCAGTCCAATTCCCAGCAAATTGTTTTTCCACAAAGGCAGGAAAAGCACCCGCCATGACTCTCCCTCCCCTTCCTCCCCCTAGAGCTTCTCTTTGAGAGAAGCTTTTTGAAGTCTGAACTAAGCTGGAGTATTGTCACTTGAGTTCTCTGTTGTAGGTTCTTCCATCCTGGGTAGAAGTTACACAGCAGTTACATAAATATGCTAGACAGAAGCCACACTTCAAGGTAGTACACACACACACACACACACACACACACACACACACACACACACACACACACATCCTTTAATGGCCACTGTTTCTCTTATTTCTGTTTCCCTGCTATACTGGAGGTGATTTCAGATGTGACCCATGATGTCTGCAACCTCACTCAGCCAGTGACCCCACAAAATCGCACACCATAGCCTGTGGCCCCCTCCTGACCAGAAGGCCCAAGTAGCAGCCCTTCCCAGCTGTGGAGCACAGTCCCAATCCCACCTACCTGCAGGGTACAGTTGAAAGCCTCGCCAGATGAAGGAGCCCAACCAGCAGCTTGTCAACAGTGGCACACAGCCTGCAGCATCCATTCACAGATTCCAGCCTGAGCCACTATGGAGGATAGTTGGAGGTTCCTTAAAAAACTAAAAATAGACTTACCATATGATCCAGCAATCCCACTCCTCGCCATGTATCTGGAAAATCCTCTAATTGAAAAAGTCACATACTCTCCAATGTTCATAGCAGTACTATTGACAATATCCAAGACAGAAAAACAACCCATATATCCATAGATGAATGGATAAAGAAGATATGGTATATATAGCTCAGAGAACTATATTCAATCTCTTATAACCTATAATGAGAGAGAATGAAATATATGTATATAATGGAATATTACTCAGCCATGAAAAAGAATTAAATAATGCCATTTGTAGCAACATGAATGGATCTGGAGATCATCATTCTAAGTGAAATAAGACAGAAAGAGAAAGAAAAATACCATATGATATCACTCATATGTGGAATCTGAAAAAAGAAGGAAGACACTAATGAACTCATCTATGAAACAGACTCAGACATAGTAAACAATCTTACGGTTACTGTGGAGGGGGTGTAGCGGGGAAGGATAAATTGGGAGTTTGAGATCTGCAAATATTAACTACTATATATAAAATAGATAATAAACAGATTTCTTCTGTATAGTACAGGAAACCATATTCAATATCTTGTAGTAACTTAAAGTGAAAAAATATGAAAACGAATATATGTATGTATATGTGTGACTGAAACATTATGCTGCACACCAGAACTTGACACGTTGTAACTGACTATACTTCAATCTTTATTACATGAGGTAACATATTGTCAATGAGGATACCAGAAGCAGCAGAAAGATGAAAAAGAGCCAACATATTTGAAGTAATCATGACTGCAAATTTCTTCAAATTAATGTCAGACACCAAACCACAGATACAGGAATCTCAGAGAATATAAAGCAAGATAAACTAAAAAAAAACCTACTGGTAGGCATGTCATGTTAAAACTGCAGAAAATAGACAATAAATAAAAATTCTTGAAAGAAGCCAAAGGAAAAAGGAGCAACCCATAAAGGAGCAAAAATAAAAATTGCTCAGAAACCATGCAATGAAGTAAACAGTAAAATGAAATATTTAAAGTGTTGAGATTAAAAAAAAAAAACTCCACAAACCTAGAATTCTGTATCCTGCAAAGTTATCCTTCAAAGTGATGGAAAAATAAAGACTTTTTCAAACAAACAAAAGTTGAGGAATGGATAAAGAAGATATGGTATATGGTTTATGTTGCCCATAAACCTGTCTTGTAAGAAATACTAAAATTCCTCAAAGAGAAGGAAAATTATATATGTCAGAAACTCATTTCTATATAAAGAAAGGAAAGGTGTCAGAAAAGGAATAAGTAATATTAAGATAAAAATCTTCATTTTTCTTATTTGAGCTAACAGATAGTTTATTCATAATGCAGCAATTCAATGATTATAGTTTATATATAAGTAAAATGAATGACAGCAGTATTACAAGGGAGAAATTGAGAATATTTTGTTAGTATAAGGTACTTGAACTACCCCTGAAATGATGGTGTTACTTGAAAGTGGACTTGGGTTAGTAGTAAAATTAGTTGTGTCAATTAGTTGCAAACTCTAGGGCAACCATTTTAAAAAGTTATAAAGGAAGTGTAATTGATATGCTAACAAGGAGAGAAGACAAAATCATATAAAACACGCAATTAACACTACAAAAGGCAGAAAAAGAATGGAAGATAAAAATAGGAACAAAGCAAGGGTAACAAACAGAAAAGTGACAAATGCAATACATATTAATTCAATGATATCAATAATCAATTAAAATGTCAGTGGCCTATGTAACATTTAAAAAACAGAGATTGCCAGAGTACATCAAAAAGTAAGAACCAAATATATTGTCTACAACACTTTTTTTTTTATTTTTGGGGGGGTAATTAGATTTGGTTTTTGTAATGTTTTTTTAAATTTATTTATCTTCAGTGGAGGTACTGCAGATTGAATCCAAAACCTTGTGCATGCTGGGCATACACTCTACCACTGAGCTATACCCTCCCCCCTTACAGCACTTTAAATATAAAAATACATATAGATTAAAAGTAAAAGGATGGAGAAAGATATACCATGCTAACATTAGTCAAGACAATGCTATAATAGTTGTATTACTTCAGATAGAGCAGATTTCAGATGAAGAAAAGTCATCAGGGATTAAAAAGGAGATTTACATAATTATAAATGTGTATTCTCCAAGAAATCATAACAATCGTTAATGTATGTGTGCCTAACAATGGAGCATTAAAATTCATGAGTCGACAATTGATAGAACCGCCTGGGGAAATAGATAAATCCACTATCACAGTTGGAGGTTTCAACAGCCCTCTATCCAAAATAAACATCCAGGCAGAAAATCAGTAAAGACATAGTTAAACTCAAAGTCCCGTGAATTGATTGGACATAATTAATATCTGCAGACTCTCTTTCATCTAGCAAAAGTAGAATACACGTTCTTTCAAACTCACGTGGAACATTCAACAAGATAGATCACATTCTGTGTCATGAAACAAGCCTCAGTAAATTCAAAAGTATAGAAATTATACAATGTGTTCTCTGAGACCACAGTGGAATTGAACTAGAAAGCAACACAGAGAGACAGGTGGAAAATTCCAAAATACTTGAAGATTAAGCAATGTATTTCTAAATAACACCTGAGTCAATGAAGAAATGTCAAGAGAAATTTTTTAATATTTTTCAGCTAAGTGGAAATATGACTTGTTAAAATGTGTGATCTCAATTATAATTGAGCTGTTTTTTGGTGGGACATGGAGTCCTAAGGGAGCATCAGTACATTTCCTAGTCGGGGACATAAGGGGAACTTTGGAGTAAACTGGGTTGTCAGGCCTTTTCTAAAATTTTGGCTCAAATTGGAAAATAAGTTGATATACAGAATGAACAAACCATTTGCTAGTGAAATAAGAAACTGAGCCTGCTCAGCTCTGGAGAAAAGGGACATTTGCTCCTTCCTGCCACAGACATTCTCAGGCAACTGAGAACCTAGCAGAAGTAACTGAACATCAGTCCTCGGGATGTGCAGTGGTCCCACAAGGGACCCCACTACAACATTGCATTGAGTAAATTCTGCTCACCAAGGGACACAGTAGGGCTGATTACCTAGTGCTCTGAGCATCCAAGGCAGGTTTAGACTGTCAGAGGGAGAAATTGAGACCTGTAAGAGTCAAATCAACCCAAGGGTAACTCCTTGGGGAACTAGACTCAAATCAGCACACATTCAGCACACTCAAATCAGCACACATCACACGGCCCATAGAAAATTGCTCAGATCATATCTGAGTTAGGCTATCAGATTAATAACAGGAAACCATGCCTCAAAGGGCAAATAGCTTCCTAATGGACAGCTGCTCACTGGAACTCCAGCTGGCTTCATGCACAGCTGGAACCATGTCAATGCTTGCAAGTACTCATCTTAACTCTTAAATGGCCAGGATGAAGCTCTGTTGACATTTCAAAACCGTAGAGAAAGTTGGCTTGATAAAACATCTTTTCAAAATTCTGACCTGAGAGAACAAAAATATTCCAAAGGAGAAAGCTTGAAGTTATAACTCTTATTATGTCCTTGAAATGTAAACACAGCCCACATTGCCTGTGATTCCAGCATTGGTTCAATTAGTGAAACCTAAAACTGAAAGGAAAAAAAGTGAAGGAGAGGTCTTTTTAAACACAAAAAGGAAAACTATGAGAGATCTCTGTGTCTATCTGAATGTATGTATGTCTTTGTGCACATGATAAATGCATGTCTCTACCACCAGATAATATCAAATTTAATTTGTAAAAGAGCTCTATTTAATTGACTTAAAAGTGCTTACAAATCAAATATCTCTAAATGTAATTTAAACTAGCCCAAATTGTTAAAGGATCGCGTGATCTAGGATTACTCTTTAATGAAGAGAAAGTTTAAATTGTTTTGATTAATATAGACATGTCTTTAGAGTCATCATTAAGTATAATTTAGTGTACCGAGGTTTACTAAAAAATCAATATGCTTGTGTTATTTCTATTGCAAAATTTGTCAACAAGAAAATTAACTTGGTACGATGATATTTTCATAAGCAATGAAATAGAAATAAATGGGATAAAAGTTTTCTATGAACTCCTTAAAAATAAAATATAATTTATGCTTCACTTACGGAGAAACTAAAAACAGTTTCGCCAAATTTTTGGTGACTTGAAACTTTAGAGTTCTGCTAAATTAAGTTAAATGATGGAAATTCATTGAATGTCTAGATCATATTTACTAAGATAAATTCTGAAACGTCAATTGCTAAAGAAGTCTGTTTACCTACCTTTGACTTCTTATTGCAGAGACTATATATGTTTGAGACTATTAATAAATATGATTTGTGCTTTATTGAAAGTTTATACTATGAAATGGCATCTATTTAGAGATTAATTTTTAATAGGGAACCCTGAGAAAAGAGTTTTATGCATGGCCAAGACTAAGATTAGACTCAATTTAATTAAATGAATGAATTTTAATATTAAAGGAAAAATGATGTAAAACCGGGATTTGCAGGATTTTTTTCTCTGTTAACAGAACAAAGTTTTTTTGAAATATTGATCTGCTTTTGATAACAGATTGTAAAGTTTCTTTACCAGTAATTTTCTGCACTTAACTTTGAAATCTTTTATTGTCACTTTGGTTACTTGAATATTGTTTCACAGTGATTTATGATACTACTTAGCCAAACATTTAAAACCTTTTGGTATCTTTAACAAACTTTCTCAAATCAAATTCCAAATGAAGTTCTTTAACCTCTAGCTTACTTTGGGGTGCTCCAGAGAACCCCTGAACATCTCAAAGGGAGAGATTTAACTAATTAGGCTTGTCTGGTCTGTTAAACTACACGGGAAACATTGTCAAATCAGTAACGATAAACCTTCTTAGGTTATATTGTGTGAGTAAATATTATTAATATAAATGTTCCAGTAGCTGTATAAAGTTCCTAAAATTTAAAAAGTTCTGGCATATTGTCAGTCATAATTCTAGTTATTATCTTAAAACATTGTATGTCACAGAAATTGCCAAATTGCCTTGTGTAGGGAAAATAGAGTCACTCAGTCCCCCTCGCCAGATATCCAGCGCCCAGTGACTCAGCTGTACCACCCCGCATGCGGGGTACCCATGTCGTGTCTTGCATCACGCAAGCGCACTGGTTAGCTCCTATCACAGTTGGCTAGATGCTGGCTTTATTTGCATAGATACATAAGGTGGATGGGACTTCCTGCCGTCACTACCATTAGTTCCTATGCGCTTCTGCAAAATAAAGGCATGTCAGAGATACTCAGATGCCTCTGAGAGTGTTCTTCCGTCTGCCTGAATCCCGAGTGAACCTGCCAGGCCTCGAGCACTTGCAATACACCTTAATAATTTCATTGTAATCAGAGCTTTCACCACACCTTTAAGTCTTCTGTCATCTAGAGCTATTTATTGTCTTACTCTGATGCTTTTACCAAAAATGCGTGTAAGTAACTTGTTTTTATGCTCCAAAACTAAATTAGACTTGATAGGAAAAGGACTTCCACCTTGTACAAGGACGATTTCAGCAATGACTCTCATGTCAGGCTACTAAAAAAATAATAATAGTGTCTCCTTTAACTTTTCATGTCCGACACTCAGCAATATTCTGTAATTTCTTATGAAGTATTGTTTCCTGCACCAAATGCTACCTCAGTTAGATGCAATACTTTAACCCTGCAATTTTGCTTCCGGTACTACAGGATGAAAACAGCCATGACTGCATTTTGTTAACTGATTCTCTTCTTGTTCCCAGGAATGATTTGTAAGAAGCTTTTATTGATAATGCTGATGCAATTTAATTTGTAGATGGGTCCCACCATGGATGAGCAGGGCCATTACTGAACTGGATATGCAATAATGGCCACAGTGGACATAACTGAAAGCTCTTATTTACCAGAAACAAAGCCAGCACAACAAGCCAAGTAAATTACCTTAACCTGAGTTTGTCAACCAACTAAAGACCAGGTAACAAATAGACTGAGTCGCTACACTTTGGAGTGGCACACAACTTTGATATGCTAAGAAAATAATGAGATTTTTAACTTCTTCAGGACAGCCTATTAAAAAAAATGGAAAACTGGTTGCAGAGTTATTTATTATGCAACTACGTAAATAATTAGCAAATTATTAAAACACCCAGGGCATTCCGAATCTGACACTATGGAAGCTGCAGAAAATCAGTTTGCTGATGCTGCAGCCAAAAAGGCAGGTGTAATTATTCATCCTGCCCAGCCTGAGGAATGGCCACTCCACCGCATTAACCCTGCTAACCCAGGAAAAGGTTTCCAGAATAGATAAATAAATTTCTCCTGTATGGCACAGGGAACTATATTCAATATCATGTAGTAACCTATAATGAAAAAGAATATGAAAACAAATATATATATATGTATGTATATGCATGACTGGGACATTGTGCTGTACACCAGAAATTGACATGTTGTAACTGACTATACCTCAATTTAAAAATAAAAATATTCCCTTCTTCAGGCTCAAGAAATCACCATCAAAAAAGAGAAACAAATACAGCAACAAAAAGCGGGGATTTTTGATCCCACCACACAAACACAATTTAGACGATTAAAAAAAAACCAAAGTGTCTTTTGGAGTACAATGGCTGTTACTCCAGCATGTATATTCTCTAAGTCATTTTCCCACCTGAGAAATTTTTTGGGGGGAAAAAGAATATTTTTGGAAACTTTCACACACAGTGTTCAAGGGAAACGTATTACATTATTGTCAGGATATTATTGAGGTACTTGGGGGAAAAACAGTAATTAACTCCTTTTACAGCCAGCTCCCAGGAGATTTAAGCCTTAAGGATTATGAATTGAAAATTAGAGATTTTGTTTGTTGGCAAGGACATTAAGCAAAGGATTCTTTGCAGCTGTGATGAAAAGAAACTTATCAGGTATTATTAACTGATCCATGTGCGGCCAAATTGAAAGACATAAATTCCTATCCCTCGTTTTAAAAAAGCACCTCCACCTCAACGGACTTCAACCCCCGTTTCTAACACCTGGCTTCAACTAAGACAAGCGTCACCAGGCACCACCAGGCTGGGAAGAGAAGAAGCTAACACAGGAGCAGGCAGCTAACCAGGCCTGTAAGACTATCCTACTAATTCAGTTGTGCTGATTACTCAATGTCTATCTCTGTCAAATCGGAAGTTATTGTTTTATTTCTATCTGTGGTTTTACCCTAGTGTTAAAATGGAAGGAAAATTCTTGACATAAGTAGTCACAAAATACTGCTACTGGAGGCAATCTGACCAATCGTTGGATCTGTCATCAAATTCCTCAGTCAACACAAAGTCAATACAGGCCCCTCATAATTGCTGTCACTGACATTTTCAGATGTTCTTAGAATCTATTTTTTTAATTGAAGTATAGTTGACTCACACTGCTGTGTTAGTTTCTGATATTCAGCATACTGATTCAGTTATACATTTATGTATACTTTTTCATATTCTTTTACATTATTATTACAAAATATTAAATATAGTTCCCTGTGCTATGCTGTAGGATGTTGTTTTTTATCTATTTTATAAAACATCTGCTAATCCCAAACTCCTAATTTATTCCTCCCCTCCTTTCCCTTTGGTAACCATAAGTTTGTTTTCTATGTCTGTGAGTCTCTTTCTGTTTTGTAAATAAGTTCATTTGTGTCCTTTTTATTTTATTTTTTTAGATTCCACATATAAATGATATCATATATTTGTCTTTCTCTGACTTACTTCACTTAGTATGATAATGTCTGGGTTCACCCATGTTGCTGAAAATGCCATTATTTCATTCTTTTTATGGTGGAGTAGTATTCCATTGTGTGTGTATATATATATAATATATAATATATAATATATATAATATGTATATATATAATCAGTTGATGGACATTTAGGTTGTTTCCATCTCTTGGCTATTGTAAATAGTGCTGCTATGAACATTGGGATACATGTATGTTTTCAAATTAGAGTTTCTCAATATATATGCCCAGGATTGGGAAGACTGGATCATATGGTAAGTCTATTTTTAATTTTTTAAGGATTCTCCATATTGTTTCCCATTGTGACTGGAGCAAATTAAATTCCCACCAACAGGAGGGTTTCCTTTTCTCTACACCTCTCCAACATTTTTCACTTGTGCACTTTTTAATGATGGCCATTCTGACTGGTGTGAGATGATACCTCATTGTAGTTTTGACTTGCATTTCTCTGATAATTAGCGATATTTAGCATTTTTTCATGTGTCTATTGACCATTTGTATGTCTTTATTGAAGAATTGCTTGTTTAGGTCTTCTGCCCATTTTTGGATTGGGTTGTCTGTTTTTTTGTTATTAAGTTGTATGAGCTGTTTATATACTCTGGAAATTAAGCCCTTATCAGTTGCATTGTTTGCAAATATTTTCTCCCATTCTGTAGGTTGTCTTTTCATTTTGTTTATGGTTGTCTTTGCTGTGCAAATCTTTTAAGTTTAATTAGGTCCCATTTATTTATTTTTGCTTTTATTCCTGTTGCCTTGGGAGACTAGGAAAACATTGCTACAATTTATATCAGAGAAAGTTTTGCTTATGTTCTCTTGGAGATTTATGATTTTCTGTCTTATGTTTAAGTCTTTAAGCTATTTTGAGTTTATTTTTATGTATGGTATGAGGGACTGTTGTAACTTCATTGATTTGCATGCAGCTGTCCAGCTTTTCCAACACCACTTGTCAATGAGACTGTCTTTTCTCCATTGTATGTTCTTATCTCCATTGTTGAAAGTTAATTGACTGGAGGTATGTGTTTATTTTTCAGCTTTCTAATCTGTTCCATTGATCCATATGTCTGTTTTGGGGCCAGTACGATGCTGTTTTGATTATTGTAGCTGCATAGTATTATTTGAAGCCTCGGAGGGTTTTCTCCAGCTTCATTCTTTTCCATCAGTATTGCTTTGGCAATTCTGGGTCTTTTGTGATTCCATATAGATTTTAGGATTATTTTTTGTCGTTCTGTGGAAAATGTCCTGGGTAATTTAATGGGGATCACATTAAATTTCTAGATTGCTTTGGGCAGTATGGCCATTTTGACAATATTAATTCTTCCAATCCAAGAGCGTGGGACATCCTTCCATTTCTTTAAATTATCTTGTTTTATTTTTCTTAGTATGTAAGTCTTTCACCTCCTTGGTCAGGTTTATTCCTGAGCATTTTTATGCAATTTTAAAAGGGAATTTTTTTTAACTTTCTTTTTCTGCTACTTCATTGTTAGTGTAGTGAAATACAACAGATTTCTGTATGTTAATCTTGTATCCTGCTACCTTGCTGAATTTGCTTCTCAGCTCTAGCGGGTTTTGTGTGGAGTCTTTAGGGTTTTCTATGTTTAGTATCTTGTCATCTGCATATAATGACAATTTTACCTCTTCTCTTCCAATTTGGATCCCTTTTATTTCTTTCTTGTCTGATTGCCGTGGCTAGAACTTCCAATACTATGTTAAATAGAGGTGGTGAGAGTGGGCATCTTTGTCTTGTTCCAGATTTTAGTGGAAAGGCTTTCAGCTCTCCACCACTGAGTATTATGTTGGCTGTGGGTTTACCATAAGTAATTTTTATTATGTTGAGATATGTTCCCTCTATCCCCACTTTAAAAGTTTTTATCATGAATGAATGTTGAATTTTACCAAATGCTTTCTCTGCATCTACTGAGATGATCATGTGGTTTTTGTCCTTTCTCTTGCAGATGTGGTGTATCACATTGATTGATTTACACATGTTGAGCCATCCTTGTGACCCTGGGATGAATCCAACTTAATCATCATCTATGATCTTTTTTATGTGTTGTTGGATTCAGGTTGCTAATATCGTATTGAGAATTTTTGCAACTATATTCATCAAAGATATTGGCCTATACTTTTCTTTTTGGTAGTGTCTTTGGTTTTGGTATCAGAGTGATGGTCACTTCATAGAATGAGTTTGGGAATGTTCCCTCCTTGTCACTGTTTTGGAAGCGTTTGAGAAGGATCAGTGTAAGTTCTTTGTATTTTTGGCAGAATTCTTCAGTGAAGCCATCTGGTCCTGGACTTTTGGTTGCAGGGTTTTTTATTTTTTATTACTATTTCACTTCTAGTGATCAATCTATTCAAACTATTTCTTCTTGATTCAGTATTTGTGGGCTATATATTTCTAGAAATTTGTCCTTTTCTCTAGATTATCCAATTTTGCCATCTAATTGTTCATAGTATTCTATAGTTTTGTGGGGGTTTTTTTGTATTTCTATGGTATTGGTTGTAATTTCTCCTCTTTCATTTCTTATTTTGTGTCCTCTCTTTACTTCTTGATGGCCAGAGTTTTGTTGTTTTTTGTTTACTTTCAAAGAACCAATTCTTGATTTTATTGATTTTTCCTATTGTTTTTTAATCTATATTTTACTTATTTACTCCCTGAGCTTTATTCTTTTCCTCTGCTAACTTTAGATTTTGTTTGTTCTTCCCTTTCTAATATTTTTAGTTGTTAGGTTAGATTATTTATTTGAGATTTTTCTTGTGTTTTGAGGAAGGCCTGTATTTCTACAAACTTCCCACTTAGGACTGCTTTTGCTGCATCCCATAGATCTTGTGTGGTTGTGTTTTCATTTTCATTTGTCTCAAGATATTTTTTAATTTCCTCTTTGATTTCATCATGGACCCATTGATGTTTTTTTGTTTTTAGTAGAATGTTGTTTAGTCCCCATACACTCATTTTTTCCTCACTTTTCTTTCTGTGGTTGATTCCTAGCTCCATGCCATTTTGGTCAGAAAAGATGTTTGACATAATTTTCATCATCTTAAATTTGTTGAGGGTTATTTGTGTCCAAGTATGTGGTCTATCCTAGAGACTGTTCCAGGTGCACTTGAAAAGAATGTATATTCCTTTTTTGTGTAATATCTTGAAAATATCCATTAACTTTACATACCCATATAACCAGTAATCATTCTCTTTGGTATTTATCCAAAAGGGTTGAAAACTTAATATCCACACAAAAACTGGCACATGGATATTTATAGCATCTTTATTTATGATTTCCAGAACTTGGAAATAACCAAGATGACCTTCAGTAGGAGATTGGGTAAATAAACTGGGGGACATTCAGACAATAGAACATTATTCAGTACTAAAAAGGAATGTTTTATCAGACCATACAGACACATGGAAAACCTTAAATGCATATTAGCAAGTCAAAAATGTCAATCTGAAAATGCTATACTGTATGATTTAAACTATAATGACATTCTAAGAAAGGCAAAACTATGGGGACAGTAAAAAAAAAAAATCAATGGTTACCAGGGATTAGAAGGGAGGTAGAGATGAACAGGCAGTGGACATGGGATTTTTTTAGGCAATGAAACTGTTGTGTATGATACTATAATGGTGGATACATCATTAAAACCCATAGAATGTGTAACACCAAGAGTGAACTCTAATATAAACTATGGATTTGGGGCAATAATGAGATATCAATGCAGGTTCACAGAGTGTTTCAAATGTACGGCTCTGTTGCAGAATGTTCATAGTGCAGAAGGCTGTATGCGTGGCCGGGCAGGAAGTACGTAGGAACTCTCTGTAGTTTCTGCTCATTTTGCTGTGAACATAAAACTGCTCTTAAAAAAAAATAAAGCCTATTAAAAGAAGGGAAAAAAGGAGACAGAGCAGCCTAAAGTATCTTCCAATGGAAAAAAGCTAGAACATATTTAGCAAAATAATAAATTTGGTAATGGGTTATAGCCCAACAAATGAAATAAATCTCCATCTGTCTATACAGATAAAAACAAATGATTGAATAAATAAACTGAGAGATGGTACAAATCTTCCTTACAGAATTCCAATTAATAACCATGGGAGATGTCACTGTAATTCAGTCCAGTACCACCAGCAACACACACCTGTAGTTGAACAATTTGGGTTTTAATAGTCATTGCAATGAGGTAGAGTGCGTGCTATGTAAGAACCATAAACTGTTTTAGTAAGAGGGTGTTAGAAAGGTATTACTGGACTTGAGCTTCGGTTAGTTCATTTTGCAGAATTTCCAAGGCAGCTGAATTTGGTCTGGGCTGGGTGTTGTTAAGAAAAAGAAGAAGAAGGAAAAAAAAGGCAGCAGTCATTCATATTAGCTGAGAGAGGCTATTTGGAATTTTGAGAGTAACAGAATAACCTTATTTTTGTCTGGATTCATGCAAAACTATAAAGTGATCTTGTTTGACTTACATAATCATAGTCACAAAATGACCTTGTCCACTTGGTGTTCAGTGGGATCGTTTGTGTCCAATAGGAAAAGAGCACTGTTTAGTTATGGGCACCAGGATAGCTTTAACAACCACACTCAGGCTCTAAGTGTCAGGCCAGTTCCCTGATGTCAGAGGTGGCTTTATACTTTCTCAAGTGAAGAGGTAAATTCAAAGTCACCAATAGCATACCGGCAAGATCCACTGATGAATGCTAAACTGGTGGGTGGTACTTTAGAAAGAAACCTGATGTTTTACAGCCTCAAAGTATCTCTGCAAATTTCCGTTAGTAACTAGTGGTGCCAGCACCTACACTGGTAGCACCAGATTCGGAAAAGGTAGGGTGCAGCACAGGTACGCGGTGGCCCTCAGCACACCCTGGCTGTGTTCCCAAGCTTGAGGCGGGGTCCCAGGCGCGGGACAGAAGTGAAGGAAAGGGTTTCCAAGGAAAGGAAATAAAGGGCCTTATGTTTTAAAAACATTTATATTCCTTCAGAACTTAAGGAACTTAAATTTTAAAACTTTGAAATTGTCTTTTAATTGCTTATAGCTGAATCCCTATGAAAATTATTTATTGTAATATGAATGCCATGAATATGGCCTTACTTCGTTCTGACACCTACCCATTGTTCTAGGTTATTGAAAGGTCTTTTTCCATTTTATTGAACGTCAGCTCTGATACACACTAGGTTCTCACTTTTTCTTCCAGG
Organism: Vicugna pacos; assembly: GCF_048564905.1. NCBI lineage: Eukaryota > Metazoa > Chordata > Mammalia > Artiodactyla > Camelidae > Vicugna > Vicugna pacos. The sequence continues at coordinate 3,560,569 of NC_132990.1, forward strand.
ACTTGAACTTTTATTGCACAAGGATCAGTTAAATATTTTAGCAGTAGCATACGTGTTAATATGGGCACATTGCTATGCATTTTCAATTCTTTTGCTAATCATTAGTAAACATTTGAATTGGGATGAAAGCTGGAATTGTTCCTTTAGGTTTAACAAACAAAATACACTCATGCCAAAGAGAAAAACACACATAAAAAACTTTTTTAAAATTCTGATTGGAACTTCATAATTTTCATCTAGGAAAGTGGTATTTATTAAAGTTTCTTAAGTGTCAACAGATTAAAATCTTATACCTTGTTTCACGAAATTGCACTAACTTACTGGTAACATTAATCCTTTTCTTGCTAATCAAAACTTAATCTCTTATTATAATTGCCATATAAAATAATCAGTGCTACAAAATATCAACCAAGAAACGAATGTGTGTTTATATGTAAGTATAAACAGAGGTTTCTAATTTGGTTCTAATTTCAGAAGTGTGCACACAAATTTTAAGCAAGTTCATCCCTAGGAGACATATAATATGCATAATAATAATTTCCTTATTTGAGTTAGATGTACTTGCAGGTATTGCTTTTTCTTTTTTTCCCCCAGATATAAACTCTGAGGATTAGATGTTATTCTTTTATGTTAATTATAGTCTCCATTTTCTAGTTTTTGTTTCATTTTACATTGTTTTATTTATAAAAGCTGTTTATATTATGATAAAATTAATTGTCTATCAGGACACACAAAATGGGGCCCACATTGCAAATTTAAACCTAAGTCAGCTAGCACTTAACGGGGCACGTATTACTGTCAAGGAAACTGAACATACAACGATCACAGTCCTCCAAATCAGCTTCAGCTAGCTTACTTTAACCTAGAAAATAGGACCTGTCTTAAATGAAAGTCTCTGACCTCCTAGCCAATCATGTCTTGCTTCTCCGTTGCCTCTTGCCCTAAACGCCTCAGAATAGTGTTCCACTGCTTGTTTCCAGAGATAAAAATTCTTAACATTTTGCTATTTGCCTTTTCTAGTTACTTTTACTACAAATAGATAATACAATGCTAAGTACTTTAATATGCATTTCTTTAAAACGTAAACTTACCCACCTAATCCCAAGGTACACCAAATAACAAAAGTAATGATAACTTCTCTTAACATTTCTAATATCCAATCCAAATACAAATTTCCCAAATTGTTCCCAAATGGCTTGTTTCCTCCGGAGGATCACTGATCGAGGACCACACACAGGATATAATGTAATGTCACAGTTTAACCCATAACCTTTGGGGCTTTGGTAGAATCTGGGCTCCATTTATCAGCACCGACTGTTAACAGCATCTGAACTGCTCCTTAACAGTTCCCCTAGCCACACACCCAATTTGCGAGCGGCTATGGGGTTTATGGGAAATGTAGTCTTGAATGCTGCTGGTTATCGCGCAGCATTCTGGGAACGGATATCCGGGGCTTTTCGCTACGCCTGCGCAGTCAGTCCTACTTTCCTGCTTCCGGCGTCCCCCGACTTGCGGGCCCGGAGGCTTCGCTCCTCAGGTGAGGACGGTTTAGGTCTGGGGCTCCGGCGTGAAATGGTTGGGGAACGCCAAGCCCCGGGAACCCTGCTTGTCCCAAGGCGGGACTCCCACGGCCTGTCCCCGAGCCAGGCCTGGAGGGAAAGGCGAATGGCGGCGGGCTCCGGGCACCGGCTGGGCTGAGTCGTGGTCAGAAACGCTCGGTGCGGGGGCGGGGACCCGACTGCAGCCGGGCCTGGGAAAATCCCTTGCCCGCGGCGGGCGGGGATTATGCGTTTATAATATTGTGCATTTATAATATTGAGCGTGAACCTGCCACAAAGCGTGCGCCGGCCTTGGGTCTGCGGTGAGCTCCCGGGCTTAGGAGCCAGAAGGAACGAGTAAATTCCGCCTCTGTCACTTGGGCGCTGTCAGGTTTTTCATCAAAAAATAAGGTTATTAGTAAAAATTGCTTCTTGTCTTCACTGGTCAAGCATTTAGTCAAGTGCTAGATAATCTGCACTAATTAGTAGTTCATAAGCCAACAGGTAATGTTGGCTCCCATTGTATTTAGAAGACCCTTTGTTCTTTTCATTTAGTATTTAATCCTCACAACCACCCTACTTATAGGTATAATCCTATCCTTAAAGTATAAGAAGAAAATTGGCCCAGAGGAGTGGAATTACAGACCCAGGGTCACAAACGTGAGGAAGCTACAGTGTAAATACAGATACGCTTTACTCCCTGGTTCAGGCTGTTCGTAATATCCTGCCTACCCAAAACCCAGCGTTGCAGCCACGACAGTACTTGCAGAGTGCCTTGCCCCCAATCCCCAGGATTGAATTATAAAGTCATTGTGAACTGAATCTCACTCTGTGACAAGTGTGTTTATTCTGGGGCTTATGGGTTAAGACTAAGGCACCTGGCAACTTTGGCACTGTCCAGTCTGTCTCTGTCGTCAGAAAGCACAGTTGATGCTCTAGAGTGGCGCTGTCCAGTAGGAAGATAAGTTGAGCCACTTGTATAATTTAAAATGTTCTAATAGCCACAATAAAAACTAAGAAACTTGTGAAATTCGTTTTAAGAACCTACTGCATTTATCCCGATGTATCAAAGATGTTACTTCAGCATGTGGCAGTAGCCACATCTCAGGTGCTCAGTAGTGATGTGGTTAGTAACTGCAATAATGGATAGAAGAGTTCTAATGAATTCCAGGAGAATCAGATTTCTGGGAGGGTGTAGCTCAAGTGATAGAGCACATGCTTAGCATGCACAAGGTCCTGGGTTCAGTCCCCAGTATCTCCACTAAAAATAAACCTAATTACCTACCCCCCACCAAAATAAAATAATTAAATAATAAATAAATATTTTTTTAAAAAAAGAATCAGGTTTAAGGCCTATACAGGTGGTTCCCAACCAGGGCGATTTTGCTTCTCTGAAAAGCTTTGGAAATATCTGGAGACATTTTGGGTTGTCACAACTGGGAGGAGAAGTACCTGGTGGGTAGAAGCCAGAAATGCCACTTGACTTCCTACAAAGCACAGGACAGCCTCTCTCCCCGCTCACCGACCCCTATTAACAGAGTTATCCAATCTAAAATGTCATCAGTGTTGAAGTTGAGAAACACTGCTCTGTATGAAAGATTCAACTAAAATAAATTTGTTTCCTAGGCCTAAGTCTCAACACCTCTGGAACAAAGCAGCTCTTCTGTGGCAGGAAGGAGAGAGCCCTAGGGACAGGAGTCCCTCTGGAAGAACAGCCCATCTGACAGGGACTGCCCTCATCAGAGCTTCAGAGCAGATGCAGAAGAATCCAGGAAGGAGCAGGTTGTGACTTGCTCCGCCAGAAGCGGTTCTTAATCACCTTGCCTAGAGAGAGCTAGACTTGGGTGATGTCACCACATCCAGAAGCCATCACGGACTGTGTGACCATGGAAACTGTGGATCAGCTTGCGGAAGGTGGTGAGTGGGGTCAGAAGGGGTGGATGACTGACAGACTGCATGGGTAAAGCCACAGCCAGAGGCAAGGAAATTCTATCCTCAGTCCTTAAATAACCCCCCACTTCGTTCATTCTTCGTCCTTTCCATATTCTGAGCCACTCTCACACCATGTCCATCCCATATGGCATCTAGAGATATGCTGAGGCTTCCTTTATCCTGAACATATAGAGTCACAAAACGGTAACATAGGAAGGGATTTCTTAAATTAAAACCTTAAAAAAATACATTTAGCTTGAGATGTACGTCCCCTGGTCACCGAGGACAGAGCTAGGAGCAAAGCACAGTGCTGTTCATTCTGTCGCAGGTAAGTCACTAAAAGTGTCTTATCAAAAGTCTTTGAGAAATTACAACAAATTAGAACAAAAAGATTTTAAAATATTTTGCCACTGAACATCTTTTTGTTCAGAGTTTTCTACTGATTTTCTAACTCAAGGTATACATAATATTAATAGGACATTGATATTAATCCTCTGTTTTAATTTTTGTTAATTGGAGAGAACATAGATTTTTTAAATCGGTAGGAAAATAATTTACAGTCACCCAGTGAAAAACAGCAAGGTTACGGCCGCGTGATTGTATCAGAAATGTACATCTTCACAGAGTGCTTTTCTCTATATGGTGCTTCCTGCCCCTTTTCAAAGATCAACAGAACAGTTTTCCGTAGAAAGACCTTTTCCCCAACTAGTCTGATGAGATTTCTAGGCAAGTGAATACAGAAGCTCACCAGACCTCTCCTAACTCCATTCCTCTTTCTTTACCCCCAGCTTATCCTTCACAATTCTGTACATTCTCCCAAGAGCAGCAGAAAATGAACATATCTCAGGTGAGTTACTCATTAACACCCGTCTTATAAAGGATTTTATAGGTGGTTAATTAACATGGCAAAGTAGGTGTAGAAATGGATCGGGATTATTCAAGGAAGACAATAGAAAAGCGGGTGGATGGCACAGCAGAGCTGGCAGGTGAATAGATGCGGATCCTCTCATGTCACAGCTTTTCCGAAGCACAGCTGCACATTTCTTCTGACCTTTCTGGTAGTCATGACAGAGAGACAGACAGACAGTATTTGTTCACAGATTTGCACTCATGAGCAGCTTAAACCAGACACCCCTCGTGGAATCTTAAGTCATCAAGGTCAGGAGAAATGTCTTTGTTGGTCTCATGTAGGTGACAGTGCAAATCTTTGCAACAACAGCCCTGAAAAGAATTCCCCTGGAAGTGAAGGGCAGGCTGCCGCAGAAGGGCTTTTGCTAACACGGGGGTTCAGGTAACTAAAACAAGCGGAGGTGGACAGTTTTCCGATCGTCCTGCTGGATCCAGGGATGATGCTTAGACTAGCTAGGGGCTGGCAGGAATGGCCTGAATGCTCACGTCCTTAAAATAGCTCTCCAGAAATATTTCTCTCAAATGCTTGTCATAAACAAGTTGTTCAGCAGTTTAAAGTCTGTTCTTTAGCAAATATTACCATGCTTTCCATCCACACTTCAGTCCACTGCGTGAGGCCTCGGTGTCTCTTCATGTGCCTGTGACCTGCGCTCACCAGTGAGCTAATTACAGTCAAATCCAATGGGTCTCGCCCAGTCCTTACCTCACTAGACCTGTCTGCCGTGCCTTACTCCCCCTGTCTGTGCCTCTGGAAGGCCTCCTGCGTTAGTGTGTGTGACATTTTCCTCAGCCACTGGCCTGCCTCTCATTTCTTTCATAGAGTCATCTTCCTTCTCCTGCCCTTTCACGTCTCATCTGTGAGTTTCCATTCCTTCCCACTATTCTTCTAACTAGTCTTGACTCATTTCATTCCCTTCCTGGTTTTAACAAATGAGGGTCTGCAGCCCACCCTGACCAATGGCACTTTTTGTGATGTTAGACATGGTCTGTATCTGCAGTGTCCAGAATGGTGACCACTAGCCACATGTGCCTCTTGAGCACTTGAAACGTGGCCAGTGTGGCTGGGGAACTGAATTTTAATTGAAGTTTTAAATAGTCACAGGTGGCTACCACACTGGACATAATTGACTCAACATTTCTCTTTAGGTATCTAAAAGGTGTCTCCAGCTCAACTGATTCAAAGAAAAAATTAGTATTTATAGCCCTTCCCAAACTAGTTCTCCTCAGCTTTCCCTATGGAGGATACAACCCCATTCAGCCAAGCACCCAGGCCACAAAAATGGGATGCATCCTGGCTCCTCTCGCTCTCACTCACTCAGCTCCTGCCCCGTGTGGTCTGTAATCATGTCCGGCTGCTTCTCCTGTCCGTGTGGGTCAAAGGTAACAGTTTTATATGGTTCAACTTAATGTGTTCTCCATGCGTTCCCACTTCATTCCTCCTACTGCTCTCTCGCCTGAACTGGTGGCATAGCTTCTTTACTGATCTGTCCCACCTCCTTCTTCACCTGCTCAAGCACGTCTCCCACAGGGGTGGTTCATCTAAATGCTAATGAACTGCTGTCTTCATCCATCTGTAAATCACTTCAGTGGCCTCTCATCGCTGTATAATAAAATTCCCCGTTTCTCAGGATAACATTCAGGTTTTGAAGGCATTACAGCTTCCATTTCGTCTTTTTACTTTACTGCTGCTCTGACTTTCTTGACAGTTTTTTATTGAGTGGTCAGGAGGTGACATGGGCTGTAGTTACAGCTTGAACAATATAAATACTTTTCTTTCTTAATGGTGTTTACAATCTAGTGGGAAATACGACATTAAAAGTTTAGTAGAAAACTTCATTCTAAGGAAAACTTTATTTAGTTTCTTAAACAGACCCTACTGTCCCTGACTCTGCCTCATATCACATTTCTCATTGTCGTCTCTTGACTGACCTTTAGACCCGTCTTCATTTCATGCACTTGGTGTCATGGACTGATTTGTGTCCCCCTCGAAATTCATATGTTGAAGCCCTCACCCCGGATGTGATGGTATTTGGAGACAGGGCTTTTAGGAGGCAGTGAAGGTTAAGTGAGGTCATGTGGGCGGGGTGCTAATCTGATAGGATTGGTGGTCTTAGAAAAGGAAGAGAGAGACTTCATGCACAGGGCCCAGGAAGGCCACATGAGGACGCAGTGAGAAGGTGGCACCTGTAAGCGAGGACGTCACCACACTGAGGCCCTGATCTCGGACTTCCAGCCTCTAGAACTGTGAGGAAGTAAGTGTCGTTTAGGGCCCCCAGTCTGCGGTATTTTGTTATGGCAACCCCCTGCAACTAAGTCGTTTGGCTCTTTACTTTCTTTTTCTTTTTCTTTTTAGTTGTAAAATATAGGTAACATAAAATTTACCATCTTAGCCAATTTTTAAATGTACAGTTCGGCAGTGTTAAGTACATTCATATTGTTGGGTGCCCAGTCTCCAGGACTCTCTTCATCTTGCAGAACTCTACATTATGTGTCCATAAAACAGCAAATCCCCCACTCCTCCCTCCCTTCAGCCTGTGGCAGCCACCATTCTGTTTCTGTGAATTGCACTCTTCATATAGGTGGAATCATACAGTGTTTGTCTTTTTGTGATGGCCTTATTTCACTTACGTGATGTCCTCAGAGTTCATCCATGTTGTATCGTGTCAGAATTTCCTCCCTTTTGAAGGCCGAATAATACTGCATTGTATGTACAGACTGCATTTTGTTTATCCTCTCATTCTGTGATGGACACAGGTTGCTTCTACCTTTTGGCTATTGTGAATAATGCTGCTATGAACCTGGGTGTACAAGTACCTCTTCAAGACTCTGCCTTTAATTCTTGTGGATACATTGTTGGATCATGTGACAATTCTATGTTTAATTTTTCAAGAGACTGCCCTACTGTTTTCAACAGTGGCCACATCTTTTTACATTTTCACTGGCAGTGCACACGGGTTCAAGTTTCTCCAGATCCTCGTCAACACATGCTATTTCCTGTTTTTCTGATAGTAGTCGTTCTCATGGATATGCAGTCTGGCTCTTTACTTTGGACCTGTCATGAGCCAGCTATGGTTGCTTCATCGAGGAAACAACGCTCTTTTCTTTCCCCTTGCCTCCCTCTGGGCTAATTTCCACTCCTTTTCTGAATTTGCACAGCACCCTATCTCTCCCTGTCTGCACTTCATCCTTCGGTGGAAATTACCTGATATGTGTTTGTCTGGTTAGCCCGTTAGCTTCAAGATCTTGAACTACTGTGGGTTCGTCTTCATAGGCCCTTAAGTTTCCCAGATGACATTGCTCATTAAACTCTCTTCCTAATAAAAAATTGTCCCCTCTATATACAGAACACGACCACCATAAGAATTTGGATTCAGTCTTCTCAGACCACCACTTCATTTCTCACAAGGTAGAACTGGTGCCGTCCGTACCTCCTCCTGTGCACACTTGTCCTCCTTGTGACAAGTAGCCCTGATCTCCTGAGTGAAGGACTCTCCCAGAGGAAGTTTTCCTGACTTTCCCTCTGTATTGTGCTTCCTCTAATATGTGCTCATTTTAGCCTCTTCGTCTTTAAGACGGTATCTACTCTGGTCTCTATGTGCTTGCAAGAAGGACTAAACTTTTGTGGACAAATACAGTCCCCTGGGAGGAGATAATTCGCAGGAGATACTAGGAATAATCTGACAATTTCCTCTGCATACATGGGAAACAATTAAGTCAGGAGTAGAGGAATTAGCTGATTGATCGTTCGAATAGAATCAGTATCAGGATTTGCAGTTTGTCAAAGAAAAGACAGATTGGTGGCGTAGGTTCCCTTGATCAAAGGCAGAGAGCTGACAAGGATTGCGTCAGGCCTGAAGAATGGGTGGGATTTTAGTTGTTGCAGAGTACGAGGAGGTCACTGCGTTTTGAGAGAATGACATGACGTGGACTAAACAAGGCTTACGAGGTCCAGTAAGAATTTTGCCTGTAACACTTTGGACTTCTTCTTAGGGAACAATAAGAGGTAGAGGTGGAGAAGATGTTGGGACCAGACTCGGTGTATCGGTTTGCTGTGGCTGCCATAATAAAGTGCCACAGACCGGATGGCTTAAACAAGAAATGTGTTTTCTCATGGTCTGGAGGCTGAAAGTCTGAGATCAGAGTCTGGACGAGTTAGGTTCCCCCTGAGAGCTGTGAGGAAAGGATCAGCCCCCGGCCTCTCTCCTTGGCTTGTAGATGACTGTCTTCTCCCTGTGTCTTCACGTGATCTTCCCTCTGTATGTGTCTGTGTCCAGACTTCCTCCTCTTACAAGCATTCTCTGGTCAAACTGGGTTAGGGCCTACCCTGATGACCTCGCTGTAACTTAGTCACCTCTGTAAAAACCCTGTCTTCCAAATATACTTAAAGTGTGAGGTGCTGAGGGGGTCAGGACCTCACCATATAAATTTGGGGTTAGACAAAAGCCCCTAACCCTAGAAGTCCGTGGATGCCATCCTTCAGGGTTTGGTTTCATCATGAGTTCTAACATATGGCATGGGGAAGAAATTCCTGTAATAAAAGCAGTTTTATTTTTAATCTGGAAGTACTGGCAGAACAGGAAAGACATGGAAGGGGCGGGGTAAGAGTCCGTATGACTCGAGAGCTTTTCTGACAGGAGGGCAGCATGGGAATCCCTCTTGTAGAAAGAGGTGCATGAGAGCTGGGATTGTGCACGGTTTCCTGTATTTTTTTTAATCATTTATATTTCTTTTTTCTTGAATCAGTTTCCTTCCTTTTTGCTAATTTTAAAGGCTTTTTAATTATTAAAGAATTTATCCTTTTTTCCTGACATATTTGACAAATATTTTTCCCTATTTCGTTCATTGCCTTTGGACATACTTTGTCCAAAGTTGACTGAGTTCTTTGATTTTTACTAGTGGTATTTTGAGAAATTTTTAAAATACAGAAAGATACAAAGGGATAACAAAATAGACATGGTCCTACTTTCTGAAATTATTAACTATAAAATTTTGTTAAATTAAAAAAATTTTATTTAACTGAGGTACAGTTTTAATACTAGTAAAGTGAACTCTAATTGTGAACTGAGTAGATTTTTACATATGCATATACATATAATTCACCACCCAGATTAAGATAGCAAATATTTCCAACACCCCTGAAGTTTCTTTCGTTCCTTCCAATTTCAAGTTAATAATCACTGCCTCCTTCTGCACTTCCTTCCACTATTCTGAATCTCCTTTATCAGAAAATAAACTTCATTTTTGAACATTACATACATGGAATCATGCAACATGTAGTTGTTTTGAGGGGAAGGGTTGGTCTGGCTTCTTTCACTGTATGTAACATTTTTTAGCTCATCAATGTTGCTGTGTATTTTAATACGTTTTATTACTAAGCAGCGTTCCACTATATGAATATATGGTGTTACGCTCACTGTCTTGTTGGTAAGCTTTTCATTTGTGTTTTTTCCAGTTTGGGGACTTTTATGAATAAAGCTGCTGTGAACATTCCTCTGTGTCTCTTGGCATATCTTTATTTCTCTTGGTTATACCTAAAAATGGAATTGCTCGGTTCATAGAATAAACATACATTCAGAGCTAATACAGTACAAGTGTTTTTTAAAGTTGTTGAACCAGTTTATACATCCACCTGTACCAAAGTCTCACCAACACTTGATCCTGTTGGCGTTTTTGATTTTAGTCTTGTATACTGGTCTCTCATTGAGATTTACAATTTGATTTTCTGTGATATGTTCCAGCATTGAGCACCGTTACTTGCGTTTTATGTAAAGTCCTCGTTCACTTCTCTGTTTTAATTGGATTATTTGCTTTTATCTTATTGATTAGTTGGAGTTATTTCTGTATTATCAATACAGTTCATTTGCCAGATGCACGTATTGCTGATGTTTTTGGATTCCATGGCTTGACTGTTTTTAGTGTCTTTTGGTGAACTGAGTTCTGAAATTTAATAAAGCTCAGGATCAGTGTCCTCTTTAACGATAGTTCTTTGAGTGTCATGTTTGAAAGATCTTTCCCTACTCCAAGATCATGAAGATACTCTCCTGTGTCGTTAGTAGTTGCTTGATTATTTGAGCTTGACTCACCCGGAATTACTTTTGTATATGGTACGAATTAAGTATCAAGGTTTGTATTTCCATATGGATGTGCACTTGCCCTAGCACCGTTTGTTGAAAAGACCATTTTCTGTCCACCGAGTTGCAGTAGGAGCTCTGTTCAACCAAGTGACCATATATATATGTGGGTCTGTGTCTACACTGTATCCTCTTCTTTGATCCAGTGATTTTTCTTTTTTGCCCATACTGCACTTTTGTAATTACTGTTGCATTACAGTTAAGTCATGAAATACAGTAGTGTGAGACTTTGAGTTCTACTTCTTAAAAAATTTTATTGGCTAATTTAGGTCCTATGTGTTTACATAAAAATTTCATCAGTTTCTACTGAAAATCCTGCTGGGGTTTTTTAGAGTACAGGTGAAGTCTGACATGTTTCATTACATTTACTCCTATGTATTTGATCTGTTTTGATGTTGTTGTAAATAATATTTTAAAATTTCATTTTCTAGTTGTTGGTTTATTAAAATACAATGGATTTTTAATACTGATCTTGTATCTAGCTGTTTTGTTACATTCAATTATTAGCTTATTTAGGTAGACTTTTGGATTTTAAATATGTCTTTTGCAAATAAAGAAAATTTTGCTTCTTCCTTTTCAATCTTTGTCTTTCATTTCTTTTTATTTTTCCAGTACAATATGGGATACAAGTGATGATAATAAACATCCTTTTCTTCTCCCTCACCTATGGGGGAAAATACTCAATAGTTAACCATTTTTACCAGTCTGATTTTAACTGTAGGGGTTTTTTTTTGCACATGCCCTTCATTAGAGTGAGGAAGTTCTCTTTCTGTTTCTAGTTTGCTGAGAATTTTTTATCACACATAGGTATTAAATCTGGTCAAATGCTTTTCTGCATCTAGTGAGATAATACAATTTTGTTTCTTTATTCTGTTAAAGGGGTGACCTGCGTTGATTGATTTATCAGTGTTTAACCAATCGTGCCTTCCTGGGATGACTCACACCTGGTTGTGATGTACTATCCCTTAATATGTCTCTAGATTCAATTTGTTAACATTTGAATAAGTATTTTTGAGTGTACATTAATGGAGAGATAATTGGCCTGAACTTTTCCTTTCATGTCCTGGTCAAGTTTTGCCATTAAGGTTATGCTTTCATAAAATGAGTTGAGAAATGGTTCTTCATTTTCTGTTCTGTGGAAGAGTTGAAAATTGCTGTTATTTCTTCTGAAATGTTTGGGAGAATATTACTAGTAAAGCGTCATGGCCTTGGGGGTTTTTTTAAGGCTGTTTTAAAATTATGAATTCGATTTCTTCGATAGAGAAAATCTGAATAATCCTATTTTTCTGGTTTCCTTTTTAAAATAGTTTTATAGAGATGTAATTCCCATACCATACAATTCACACATTTAAAGTATACAGTGCAGTGATGTTTAGTGTATTCACTCTTGTGCAGTCATCACCACAATTTCAGAACATTTTCGTCACCTCAGAAAAAAGCTCTAAACAGTTACCTATCCTCTCACCTCTCCCAGCATACCCCAACCCCAGCCCTAAGCAACCAGTAATCTACATTTTGTCTCCGTAGATTTGCCTAGTGTGAACATTTCAGACAAATGATTTGTATGTGGTCTTTGTGACTGAGTCTTTCGCTTTGTGTAATTTTCAAAGCTCCATTATATGGATATGCCGCATTTTGTTTTTCCATTCAGCAACTGATGGACATTTGTGTGGTTTTTACCTTTTGGCTGTTCTAGATAGTGCTCCTGTTAACATTCAAGATATGTATACACACACAAGTTTTTGTATGAATGCCTGTTTTTTATTTCCCTGGGAACTGAATCTACAAGTAGAATTGCTTGGTTATCTGGTAACACTTACGTTTATCTTACTTAGGACTGCCAAACTGGTTTCCACAATTACACCATTTTACATTCCCACCGGCAGTGCACTGGGGCTCCAGTTTCTCCACATTGTCACCACCACTGTTACTTTCCTTTTGATTTTGATTTATGGCCATCTTAAGTGAGTGTGAAGCAGTATTCATTTGGGGCTTTAGGTTTTGATTTGCATTTCCCTGATGACAGCTTTGAGCATCTTTTCACGTGCTGATTGGCTATTTGTGTATCTGGCTTTGGAGAAATGTCTATTCAAGTTCTTTGCTCATTTTTAAATCAGCTTGTCTTTTTGTTGTTCAGTTGAAGAGTTCTTTATATATTTTGACATTTATGACATATATAATTTGTGAATATTTCCTCCCATTCTGTGGGTTGTCTCTTCACTATTTTGATAGTGTTCTCTGATAACGCAGTTTTTAATTTTGTTGAAGACTTTTTTTTGTTTAGTTTCTTGTGCTTTTTGTGTAACATCTAGGGAAATATTGCCAAATCCAAGGTCATGAAGGTTTATGCCTGATTTCTTCCAGAAGTCTGATAGCTTAAACTTTATATTTAGATCTCTGACCCATTTTGAGAAATTTTTGAATCTGTGGCATGAGGTAAGTTTCCAGTTTTATTCTTTTGCATGTGGCTATCCAGTTTTCCCAGCATCTTTTGTTGAAAAGACTACCTTTTGCTATTAAATGACTGTGGGTTTCTGTCTGGACTGTCAGTTCTATATTCGATGGACCCATATGTCTGTCTTTACACTAGTACCACCCCATCTTGACTACTGTTGCTTTAGAGTTAAGTTTGAAATCAGGAAGTACAAGTCCTCCAACGTGTTCTCTTTTAAGACTGTTTTGACTGTTCAGGGTCTCTAGCAATTTCATGAGTTTAGGACTGACATTTCTGCAAAAAGGCCATTGAGATTTTGATAACACTTCATTGACTCTGTGTATCACTTCGGGGAAAATTACCATCTTAATATTAAATCTTTCAGTCCACTCACATAGGTCATCCTTCCATTTATTTAGATTTTCTTTAATTCCTTTCAGCAATGTTTCCTAGTGTTGGGTGTACAAGTCATGCACCATCTTGGCTAAATTTATGCTTAGTATTTTATTATTTTTGATTCTATTGTAAATGGAATTGTTTTCTTAAGTTTTTTATTGTTCACTGTTAGTGTATAGAAATACAAATGTTTGTGTTGATCTTGAATCCTGAAAACTTGCTAAGATTGTTGTTAGCTATAAGTTTTTTCTAGATTATTCAGTGTTTATATATATATATATTTATACATTAGATTATGTAGTCTGAATAGAAGTAGTTTTACTTCTTTCTAATTTTAAAGTCCTTTTAAAATTTTTTGCCGGTTTGCTCTGGCTAGAACTTCCACTACAACTGCTAGAAATGGTTACAGTGGACATCTTTGTCTTATTCCTGACCTTTGAAGGAAAACTTACTATGTTTTAGCATTGTATATGATGTTAGTTGTGGATTGTTCTATGTGCTTCTTACTGTGTTGAGGAAGTTCCCTTTTATTCTTAGTTTGTGAATGTTTTTATCATGGTGCTGGATTTTGTCAGATGTTTTTTCTGCATCAGTTGATATGATCACGTGGTTTATTTCCTTCTTCTATTACTGTGTTTACTATGCTGATTGAATTTTGCTGAGTCACTTTTCTCTTGTTGCTTTCAAGTTTTTTTAAATTGAAGTATAGTTAGTTACAGTGTGTCAATCTCTGGTGCACAGCATAATGTCCCAGTCATATATACATATATGTGTGTGTGTGTGTGTGTGTGTGTGTGTGTATACACACATATATTTGTTTTCATATTCTTTTTCATTAAAGGCTATTATAAGATACTGAATATAGTTCCCTCTGCTAGACAGAAGAAATTTGTTTTTTTATCAATTTTTATATATAGTAGTTAATATTTGCAACTCTCAGACTCCCAAATTTATCCCTTCCCACCCCCTTTCCTCCATTAACCATAAGATTGTTTACTATGTCTGCAAGTCTGTTTTGTAGATGAGCTCATTAGTGTCTTGTCTTTTTTTTTAAGATTCCACGTATGAGTGATATCATATGGTATTTTTCTTTCTCTTTCTGGCTCACTTCACTTAGAATGACAATCTCAAGGTCCATCCATGCTGCTGCAAATGGCATTGTTTTGCTCTTTTTTATGCCTGAGTAGTATTCCATTGTATAAATATATCACGGCTTCTTTATCCCATTCTCTGTCGATGGACATATAGGTTGTTTCCATGTCTTGGGTATTACATATCGTGCTGCCAAGTTTCATTCTTTGTCTTTCTGCCCTTTTTGCTCTCTCCTGTCCTCCTCCATTTTCCTTCATTCTTTTTACTGTTCTCAGATTGGGTCATCTCAATAGATTTATGTTCAAATCGGCATATTCTTCTGCCTGTTTAGATATGCTCTTGATCCATCTAGGGGATTTTTCTCTTCAATTACTGTACTTTAAAATAGTTGATGAAAAGTCTTGGTCTGGTAAGTCCAGTGTCTAAACTTCCTTAGAGACAGTTTTTACACTGTTTCATACGTAGTTTTTTCCCCCCTGTATAGAAGCCATACTTTCTTACCTGTTTGCATGTCTCAAATTTTTGTTGAAAACTGGACATTTACAATATAATGTGTACTTTGTAATCAGAATCTCCCCCCCACACACACACAGCTGTTCTTACATATTTGTTTAGTGACTCTTTTGGCCTAATTCTGTAGAATCAGTATTCTTTGTCACGTGTGGCCACTGAAGTCTCTGCTCCTGTATATTCATTTGTTTTAAGCTCTTTACAGTAAGCATAAGAAATGTTTTCATGTGTATTTTGTGTGTCATCTAATTCTGAACCCTTCAGACTGAACAGAGATGTGCTCTTGCAGGCATCAGTATCATTCAAGGACGTGACTGTGGAGTTCACCGAGGAGGAGTGGCAGCAAATGGGTCCTGTTCAGAAAACCCTGTACAGAGATGTGATGCTGGAGAACTACAACAACCTAGTCTCAGTGGGTGAGCTTATAAGCATGACTTACCCTCACAACTCCATGTAGAAGGCATTTCCTTTTTGTGCACCAGTTTACAGGAATACTTTAGGTGCTAATGTTGTTTTGCCTTTTCACTCAGGAGTATAATGTAGCTAAGCCCTGGTGAGAAATAGAAAGTGTCTGTGTTGTCAACTCCCAGTGATAAATTCGAAGGAAGACCTTCAGGATACTGTTCCAGAAGTTTTTCCACTTTTGGAGACTGAAAATCTCATTATCTGGCCTAAGTACTCCCTTGTTGCCTGTTTGTAGTTAACTGCATTTTCAAACCAGAGGTGATCTTCAAGTTGGAGAAAGGAGAAGAGCCTTGGTTCTCAGAGGAAGAATTCTCAAACCAGAGCCACAGAGGTGAGTTACTGAGCACTAACAGAATTTTGTAGGGTAGTCAGACTCCAGGAAGACAGTTTAGCAGTGAACACCTTTGCATTTCAAGACTTTTCTTACAAGCCTCAAAGGTACAAGAAGCACCAGTCAAAAGAAAGTGATGAATAAACTTAACTACATTAAAATTGAGAGTTTTGTTCCTAAAAGATATCTTTAAAAGGATGAAAAGACAGGGCACAGAATAGCACAATATGTGTACAGTACAAGTAACCTAGAAAGGATAAGCATCCTGAAAGTGTGAAAACTGCAAGTCAGCACAGAAGAGTGCAGCAGCCCGACTGAAATACAGGTGAAGGGCTAAACAGGAACTTTCAAACAGCCATGCAACCTTTCAAAATGTGTTCAACCTCGTTACATTTCACGGAGTGTAAAATAAAGTATAAGGTGAGATAAGTGACACGCATGATATGAAATGAGATTAACAGATCTGGCCACGGCAAGTCCCAGTGAGGATGTGAAGTATTAAAAGACCCTTATTAACTGACTGAAAAGGTAAACTGATAAAATCTCTGTGCAATCAGGAGGATGTTACCAAATACAGCTGAAGTTTTGCACACCTGTAACCAGGCAGTCATTTTCAACTGTGTCCCTTACAGAGAGGCATGATGGGATTCTCTAGAATGAGTAAAACGATGTTTATGACAATGTTGCTTATTTTTGCTAAAGGTTGGGTTCCTTAGCAACAGAATGAAGGAATAGTTACTTCTTAAGGGAGAATTACACAGTTATATGAAGTCTTACACAGTAATTGCAGACAAAATATTAAGCAAAAATATAAATATGCATGTATGGTTACATTTATGTAAATGTCAGGGAACAGACAAAACTCAGTTCTAGTTTTAGGTGGTAAAACTACAAGGACAATTAGGATTGTTAGGAGAGTGGTAAGCTCTTCAGCATGAGGAAGTTGTACCTGGGCAGGGATAACTGGGGATTTTTCCATTTATGTTCTCTTTCTTGACATGGTTTCTAATTCCATGACTGTTCACTCTTTACTGTGAAATTGCACGTATAAGTTTTACGCAAATATAAATTGTTTCATGCTTAACAGAGAGTTGAAGAATGAGCCAAAAGTAACAGGTAATATTCACAATTTATTTAAGCCATAAATGATAGGCATCTAGAATGCATAAAGAATGTGGATCTTTTTTAAGTATCATCTTTGCATTAAGGCCTTCCATGAAACTCCACTTAAAATTGTATTCCTCATATGAAACTGAAATGTAGAAATTTTGAATGAGGTGATCAGATTCACTTATCTTCAGTTTTCATAGATGGAATAAATCAAAGTAACCACAGCCAGAATTGAGCAGTGAATCTAGTTTAATTGCAAGAATCAACTTACTTTTCATCAGTTTTACACTTGTTTGTATTTCTGTGACTCGCAGCTGCAAAATGGGTTAAATCCTCCACTATTAGTTCTTCATTTAATTAAGAGGAAGTTGCTGCTGTCAGTTGGATTCTGAAGGATTGAATGGAAATAAGGAATGCTATCAAATTGAAGTATGAAGACTCTTGAGCATTCGACCACTATAGCCTAATGTTGGACCTCTATTGTAATTTACTTCCTCAAACCAAGCCACTCCCCTGTCGAGCCTAGCCCGTCAATGCCCGTTTTCTCCTAATTGTTGTTATTCTGCTCAGGTTTATAAGTCCTTGTTGTAGTCACTGTCTGGTTTTCCTGCTCCCTAAAATAATCACTCCCATAAAAGTCAAATTTCTCTCCCTTTTCCACCCAGGTAAGAAGATCCAGTTTATCACAATCCAAATACAAACATGTATTTACAACCATCAGCATTATTTTTTAAAGGAGAGTGAATATGTAAATTTCCTCTCTCGCTCTCTCTCTCACACACACCCCCTAGTTATGTTGAGAAACAAAAAAACTGACATGTAACATAGGCTGTATGTTGATAATCCCCACCCATATGAAATGTTAAGATTCATATAATGTTTATACAATGTTTCTGTTTTAGATTACAGAGACAACAATGTAATCAGAAAGAACAAGAAAATCAAAGGCAAACACTTGCAACAAGTAACATGTGGCAATAATAAACCATTGACTAGAGAGGAAGACGAAGTTTTGAGAATACCATTTAATCTGCACGTTGCTCCTGTTTCCTCCACAAAAATGCCCTGTAGATGTGACTCAAGGGGAGTTAGTCTGCAAAATATTTCTCAATTTATCATTAATAATAGGACATACTCAACAAAAGAGACAGATTGTTATAATGTATGTGAAAATTTGCCTCTCAAAATTAAGTTTGAGAGAACTCATACTGGAGAGAAGTTTCATGAATATAATAAAAATGGAGAAACCCTCCATTATAAGGAAAATCTTTCTGAGCATCAAAAATGTCAAACACTGAAGCAAGCTTTTGAATTCGATGAGATTGAAAAAGCCTTCTATAATGAGGCCGCCTGCTTTAAACGTCAGAGTGCTCCCACAGAAGAAGAATCCTGCGAAGATGATGAATTTAGGGAAAACTGTGATAAAACAACTCTGTTTGACCCCAGAAGAACTGGGACAGGGGAGAAACACTCTCATCTCAGCCAGTGTGGGAACTCCTGTGAGAAGCTGGCTGTCAAGGAGTTCAGTAAACTTCACATGACTGTGAAGTACTGTGAATGTACTGCAAGTGGGAATAACTTCGGCAGGAAGTCACACCTCACTCAACCTCAGGGAGCTGTCCCAGAAGAGAACCCACCGGGGTGCAACGGCAGAACACAAACTGGGTCACATAAGCCCTTTGAAAATCAGGAAAATAGGAGGTCCTACCAGACAACAGCCCACAAAGTGCGCCAGAGAACTCACTCTGAAGCAAAACCCTATCAGTGTCCTGAGTGTGGGAAGTCCTTCTGTCAAAAAGGACACCTCATTCAACATCAGAGAACTCACACGGGAGAGAAACCGTTTGAATGCAATGACTGTGGGAAAACCTTCTCCCAGAAGTCACACCTCCGTACACATCAGAGAATTCACACAGCAGAGAAGCCCTATAAGTGTAATGACTGTGGGAAAACATTTGTCCAGAAGTCAACCCTCAGGGGGCATCAGCGAATTCACACAGGAGAGAAACCCTATGAATGTTGCGAATGTGGGAAAACTTTTGTTCAAAAGTCAACCCTCAGAGATCATCAGAGAATTCACACAGGGGAGAAAGCCTTTCAATGTAATGAATGTGGGAAAACGTTTGGCCAGAAATCAAACCTCAGAATACATCAGAGGACTCATAGTGGTGAGAAAACTTATCAGTGTAAAGAATGTGAAAAATCCTTCTGGCGAAAAGACCATCTCATTCAACATCAGAAAACGCACACAGGAGAGAAGCCGTTTAAATGTAATGTATGTGGGAAAACTTTCGCCCGGACATCAACCCTCAGAGTTCATCAGAGAATTCATACTGGGGAGAAACCATTTATATGTAACGAATGTGGGAAAAAATTTGTCCGGAAGGCAATCCTTAGTGATCATCAGAGAATTCATACAGGGGAGAAACCCTTTCAGTGTAATAAATGTGGGAAAACTTTTGGCCAGAAGTCAAACCTCAGAATACATCAGAGAACTCACAGTGGGGAAAATTTTTCTGAATGTAATGAATATGGAAAATTGCATAAGAAGTCAATCTTAAATGTATGCCAGAGAACTCAGGGAGCAGAAAAACCCTATTGATACAAGAATTATGGAAAATCCTTCTGGACCAACCCATTTGACAGAAAATTCACACGGGAGAGGAACATATTTATATGAATATAGAAAGACTTTTACCCAATACAAAACCCGGAGAGTAGTATCAGAATTAACACAAACTTCTATTTCAAGGGACTACGGAAACCCTACCGGATGGAGTCATGCCCTGTTCGATCACTCACACCACATGTGCTGGTAATCTTCCCATTCGTAGGAATTACATTTTCCTTCTTGGTGCACAGCTAATCTAAATGTCGCGATCTCCCTTTGATCTGAGTGGGGTTTGGGCCTGCCTAGTGGACTGTGAACGCTCCTGTTGTGTGCCACACCCAGCTCTTGACGAGTTCAAGGCCTCCCTGGTCCCAGCAGCATCTCAGCCAAACTTGAGATAGTTGCAGCTGTCCCTTAGTGGGGACGTGTACCCCGGACCTCGCTGCATGGAGCAACGCTCCTGGCTCAGTAGGGCCCTCGATTCATAGGAACCATAACTGGGCCTGATGGTCTGGCCAGTTGAAACCACGTGGACATGTGACTATTTGCCCTCATGCCATTATGCAGACCCCAAAACTGCATGATGATGCAGCTGCTCCAGTCACTGGGCAGAACACGAGGATGTTCTCAGCTCTGGCCAGGATTCCCTTTGATGAAACTTGGTGCATTGTCACTGGCTCTTGCCCTCTTACTGTGCCTAGTAGCTATTTGACGTGTCTGTTGTAAAATTATAGGCCTAAAAAAGAACCCCTGTGTGGTGCCGTGAACTGTGGGGGGAAAAGTGACAGCTGCTGAGCACAGGGTGGACTCACATGGTAAGAGACTATTCTCTGGTAAGACTGACTGGAACCAAGCTGCCGATCAAGCCCCCACTACCCTGATAGCCAGCATTGCTACCTGGACCCACCATCGTGCTAATGGCAAAAATTCGCCACCTTACCCTGGATACAAAGTAAGAGTCTTTATATATATCCAGTGCCTCTTTTGATGTCATTTGATAAAAGGATGACAGTTTTTTTCTTCTGGATTAGTAGCCAGTGCTCCGTATGCCATTTGATCAGTTCGCCCTTTTCTACTGATTTTATATCTTCATATACTAACTTGTCATTTGTAAAGATACTGCATATGGCTACTTATGACCCATTTCCAGTGTTCTTTTGTATTAGTAACATTCTCCTATGAACAGGGATGGCACATACCTCTTATGAGCCAAACTACTCTGTCTTTCTGGTCTGACACTGAATCAAGTTTAGAAAAGGGGAATACTTACAAGGACTTTGGGGATGTAACATCACAGGCCAGTTACACTGTTAGCTCCAGAGCTGCCAGCAGCCTTGCCAAGGAGATTCACCTGTAATAAGATCATGTCCAGTTAATACTATATACCCTGATGAGAGATGACTGTGTACTCCATTTTATAGCAGTTGGTAATATTATAAGGAAAGTCATTCTTTGATACAATTTTTCTCAGTTTAAGAAACTTAAGAGTCATCTTCATGCCTTGTTTAAAATGTTTTAGGATTATGATTGGATTTGCTATTAAGTTTGGGATCATCTACCCACCAGGATGGAACCAATTCACCCAAGTGGCCTGAATGGGAGGCCAGGTGACAAAAGTCCCACAGTGGCACTTAGGCTTCATCTGCTGCCCCCTTGCTGGGGACACCCACCACTCCACATAATACGTTATTAACTGGAGGCTGTGGTCTGTGCTGGAGTCACAAATGCCCCATTCTCCCTGCCTGGTTGACCTCCCTTCCAAGTGCTAACTTTTATTCCAGTAGGTGGGTCCCTCGACCAGGTACTGGCAGTCAGTTTTCTGTTTGCCTGCCTTCCAAGGGTCTTCAAGCTAGGAAGAGAAGCCTCCAGGAGGGCAGGAATTTGTATCTGTCTCATTCACAATGTGTCCCAAACATGAATAGTCCCTCTGCATATTGAGCACTCAGAAATACTTGAAGGTAGAATTATCAAAGTAATATCTGAGCATTTTTTTCTTTTGATGCCTCAAATTATATTTTGAGATAATTCATCATTTATTGTAAATAGTTAAGGGAAGTTATTGCTGTAAGCTCCCACTCAGACTTGAATATTTTCTAAAGTCGCTAAAAGAAACATAACTTGTTCTTAATATTCAGAAGTGTACGGTACTGTTCTTCAGATATCTTGCAGCCAAGACAATTTATTTTCAATAATCTAGTATTCCTAGTTCAAAATTATGTGTACAAATCTGTTGGGTTTTATTAGCACCGGAGAGTACAGACTGTGGGGAGGGGCAGGGGCAGGTGGGGGGCTTTGCTTCCACACAGATACTTCTTAAGTACACGTTCAAGCAAATGTGCAAAATGGTAATAATGACAAATTGGCTTTTCAATATCAACCAAATGGGAAAGCAAAGTAATTATTTCTTGGGATCATCTCTTTAATCCATTACACCAATAGTTCCCCTCACTTTTACTTCCACATCACCCTGCTGACAATTACAAGAAGGTTTTTATTTTCTCAGGTTCAAGAGTCTACCTCCTAGGAGACATGTCAGACCCCCACAGAAGGACTGTGACACCTGTTCTGATCTGCCTCCATGTTTGTCTTTCCTTGCCGGGTGAATAGTGCCTTACCTCTCACATTCAAGGTCGCTCTGGAGGCCCAGCAGAAGTGCTGTATACTGCCCTTCTACTCAGGCAGCTTCACATAACCAGGGAGGAACAAATCTTTTCTTGTTGAAGGCAGTATAGTCTTCAAGTGCCATTAACCTCCGTGGTCAACTGGCTAGCTTAGTGGTCTTCCAGTGTTTTAAGGAGCTGACTGTAAACTGACAACAGTATAATTAGCTTAATTATCAGCTCACTGGCTTGATACCCAATGAATAAACTTAAGAAACTACCTGGCCTGACTTTGTGGCAATTCTACGTGTGTGTGTGTGTGTGATCCCCAAAAGTACTGAAAAAGTTCAAACAAAAACTAGTATATGAATGTCATAGCAGCACTACTCACAGTAGCCAGAAGATGGAAACAACCCAAGGGTCCATCAGCAGATGAATGGATAAACAAAGTGTGGTGTATCTGTAAAACAGAATACTATCCAGCCATATAAAAGGAATGAAATACTGACACACAATACAACACAGATAAACCTGGACACATGCTAAACTAAAAGAAGCCAAACACTAAAGGTAGACTTCACAGAAAAAAAAAAAATTTCCAAGGTATAACGTGACATTACATGGTAGAAGGCGCTACCCACCAGGAATACAGGAGTCCTGTATGCATAAAACAACATCAACATACATGAAGCCAAAACTGAGAAACAAATTATTATGGTTGTTGAATTCAACATCCCTCCCAGCAATTGATAAGATCACTAAATAGAAAATCAGCAAGACTATGAAAGAACTGAACAGCACTTCAAGCAATTGAACATAATTAGCACTTTACAGAATAAGCCACCCAGCAACAGAGGAATATACATTTCAAGAACAAATGAAACACTCAATAAAACAGACCATATACAATGAAAAACTGTAAAATTTCAAAAATTGGTATCTTCTGGCTATACTGAAATCAAACAAGAAATGAATAACAAAAAGATAAGAAAGTCTTAAAACACTTGGAAATTTATACTGAAACCAAACTAGAAATAACAAAAAGATAAAGTCTTAAAACGCTTGGAAATTAAACAACACATTTCTAAATATTCCATGGGGCAGAGGAAGTTGCAAAGGAAATGAAAACAATTTGAACTGAATGAAAAGGAAAAAACTTGTTAAAACTGCATTAGAGCTAAAATAATGCTGAGTGAGAAATTCATACTGCCAAAACTTAACATTAGAAAAGAAGGGTCTCAAATTGATAGTCTAAGCTCTCATCTCAAGAAACAAAAACAGCAGAGTGAAATAAATCCAAAGCAAGCAGAAGCAAAGAAATAGTTTAAAAGCAAGAGTCAATCATGTTGAGAACAGGAAATCTAAGAAACCGGAACTTCATCCTTTGAAAAGAGAAATAAAATTGATATAACTACTGTGACTAGGAAAAAAAAAAAAAAACCAGGATACAAATTACCAAATTCAGGACTGAAAATGATGATATCACTATACAAATATTAAAAGGATATTCAGGGGACACTACAAAAAACTATATGCATCAATTTGACACTTTGTGTGAAACTGACCAATAGTGAGATTAATATCTCAAAGCCACAAATTACTAAAACTCACTCAAGATAAAACAGATAATCTAAATTTTTCTGTAACTATTAAACAAATAGAATTCAAAGTAAAAAAGCCTTCCAGAAAAGCAATATTCAGGCCCAGATGACTGTAATCAAGAATTCTTCCACATTTAAAGAATTAGTACCAGTTCTACCCAAACTCCTTGAGAACAGGAGAGAATACTTTACAACACACTTAGGAGGCCAGTATTACTTACACTAAAACATGACAAAGTTTAAAAAGGAAAAAAGAGAACTAAAGTTATATCTCTCATAAATTTATATTTTAAAATCCATAAAAGTTTATTAATCAAATCTAGCAATATATACAAATATCACAACAAAGCAGAATTTATTCCAGAAATGCCAGGCTCATTCAACATGTGAAAACAAATTAATGTAATCCACCATATTAAACTAAAAAGAAAAATGACATCATATCAATGCAGAAAAAGCATTTGACAAAATGCAATTCCATTTAATGTTTAAAAAAACACAGCAAATCAGGAATAGAGGAGAATGTCACCAACTTGACAAAGATCATCTATTGAAAACACAGCTAACGTACTTAATAACAAAAGACTGAATG
Organism: Vicugna pacos; assembly: GCF_048564905.1. Taxonomy (NCBI): domain Eukaryota; kingdom Metazoa; phylum Chordata; class Mammalia; order Artiodactyla; family Camelidae; genus Vicugna; species Vicugna pacos. Next base: position 3,584,821 of record NC_132990.1, read on the forward strand.
TCTTCCTCTCAAAACAAGGACCAAAGCAAAGATGTCCATTTTCATCATTCTTATTCAACATAGTACTGGAAGTCTAGCCAGCACAATAAGTCAAAAAAAATGACATATAGGTTGTAAAAGAAAAATATAAAGTTTTACCTATTTACATATGACATTAATTGTCTATATATGTACAAAATCCCAAGGTATCCAGAAAAAAAAGCCTAAAGCTAAAAACTTCCTAGAATTAATAAGTTAATTAAAGGTTGCAGGTTACAAGATCAACACAAAAATAAATTACATATCTATTTCCTACACACACACACACACACACACACACATATCTAAACCTAAAACCCAATGCAGAATTTCCAAATGGATCAACAGCTTTCAATATAAAATATAAAACTAAAAAACTTTAGAAAAAATGGTAAATATTTTCCCCAAACTGAGTCATGGCAACATACTCATGATAAATAGAAGATAAATACAGAATAGAAAATTGATACACTGGACATCAAAATAAAACATTTACTCTGTGAAAGTAAGAAGATGAAAATACAAGCTACAGACAAAATGATTTGCAAACTATATGTCAGAGGACTTTGCATCGCAACTATAGAAAGAATTTTTAAAATAGTAACAAAATAACCCAGTTAAAAAATGGACACAAGGCATGAAAAGAATCTCTAGCAGTGAGAATACACTGATGCCTACTGCGTGATTTTTAATTTTCTGTATACAGTGATGTTTTGACATCTTTAAAAACCCTTTCTGGCTGAGAAAAGACTGCTCTTCCTGGGACAGGCCAGTTCTTAAACAGCAAATGATTCAGCTGGGAGCATGCCTTTGATGATGCAAACTATCCAGAGTTAAACCTCATCTAGCCACACACCCCAGTAGGCAGTATTCTTTACCCTTAATCATCACAGGGCCAGGAGCCAGGCAACTTGGAATCACCCCTATAAAGACCACCAGATTATTCAAAGTAGCAATGCTAAACTCCTCACTCTGCCCCTCTGGCCAAGGCTTTCCCCTTTCTCCCACCTGCTGCTGCCTTACCAAGCCTGGCGTTACCCCCATGGCCCTTGTGGTGGGCCGTGCCTCTCACTTTTATGGGAACTGTGGGAGATATTAAACTTTTCTTTCACATTGACTTCTTCGTGTCATCAGTCACCTCCATAAGTTAAGACCCACACACAGAACAGAATGGCACATAAATGCAAAGATACTAAAGGCATCACTTGAAAATAGGGAACGGCAAATTAAAACCACAATGAGGTACCTATTAAAATGGCTAAACTTTAACCCCAGTGTTCATAGCAGCGCTATTTACAATAACCAAGACATGGAAACAATCTGAACGTCCATCCACAGATGACTGGATAAAGAAGTTGTGGTCTGTATCTACAATGGAGTACTACTCAGCCATAAGAAAGAATAAAATAATGCCATTTGCAGCAACATGGATGGACCTGGAGATCATCATTCTAAGTGAAGCCAGCCAGAAAGAGAAAAATACGATATGATATCACTTATACATGGAATCTAAAAAAAAAAAAAAAACCCACAAGTGAACTTATTTACAAAACAGAAAGACTCATGACATAGAAAAACAGTTACCAGGGGGAAAAGGGGTGGGAAGGGATAAATTGGGAGTTCGAGATTTTCAGATACTAACTACTGTATATAAAATACATAAACAACAAGTTTCTACTGTATAGCATAGGGAATTATATTCAATATCTTGTAGTACCTATAATGGAAAAGGGTATAAAAACAAATATAGGTATGTATACATATGACTGAAACATTATGCTGTACACCAGAAATGGACACATTGTAAACCGACTATACTTCAATTTACAAGTGGTAAAAAACAAAACAAAACAAAACAAAAAACCAAAACCTAAAGTTTAAAATACTTACAATAACATGTGCAAACAAGGATACAGAACAAGTAGATTTCTCACATATTGTTGATGGCAATGAAAAATGGGAAAGGCACTCTGGAAATAGTTTTGCAGCTTCTTACAAAATTAAACATACACTTACCATACAACCAAGAGAATTCTCACTCCTGGGCATTCATCATAGAAAAATAAAAAATTCATGTTCATGCAAAAACCTGCACACATTGTTCATATCAGATGTGTTACAGTTAAAACTGGAAACGCAGATGTTCTTCAGTGGGTGAATGTATAAACAAACTATAGTACATCCACATTATGTCTTGTAGAATATTATGCAGCAGTAAAAAGGGTGAACTGTTAATATGTACAACTTCAATGAACCCCAAGGGAATTATGCTGAAAGAGGCCTGTCTAGAAGTTATATGCTATATGATTCTATTTATATGAAATGACAAAATTATAGAAATGGATACCTGATGGAAGATACCTTGTATTTTGATTGTGGTGGTGGTTACGTGAATTTAAGCATGTGCTTAAACTGACAGGCAAAACTGACAAGGCTTTAGCTAAGACTCACCAAGAAAAAGAGGGCTCAAATTCAGAAATAAATGAGACGTTATAAATGACACCACAAAAACTCAAAGCATAATACGAGATTACTATAAACAATTATAACTCTGTGGTGATGGATGTCAACTAGATTTATTACAGTGATTTCACAATATATATGTACATCGAATCATGTACACATGAAATTAATGATACAAGTCAACTATATCTCAGTAAAAGATGATTTTAAAATAAATGGGAGAAGTTGCATAATGTAATAACTGTTGAAATAAAAAGTTTATAGACTGTTAGAATTGTGCCAATGTACCTTTCCTGGTTTTCATATTGTACTACAATTAGGTAACATCAGGGAAGCTGTGTGAAAGGTACAAGGACCTCTCTGTGCTAGCTTTGCAACTGCCTGGGAATCTACAATTATTTCAAAATAAAACACTAAAAAAAAAAAAGCTAATTGATCCTATCAGTGGGATTTGCTATTATTCATAAATGGATCTTGCAAACAATTCAGATTTATCCCAATAATTCATGGATAAAAACCCTAAGGCCCTGCATGTGTTTTTACTGGGAGAGAAACAAGGGGAGGGGTGGGCAGAAATGTTGGAAAGGAATCCACTTTCCTCTGGGCGGTTCTCTCAGTGTTCCTCTCTTCCTTTTGGTTTATGTAATATAAACTTTGCCGCGTATGTCAAAGCAGCAAACTTCAGAATCTCTGAGCCAAGCAACAGGATGGAATTTCATACCCTTTTATTTAATTCATTATCTGATTTAATTTTAACTGATCAAAATGAGTCTCGGTGGGGCTTTTCAGACTCCCAAATGGCACTGACAGGGGCCTCCCAGCACCTCCAGCCCGGGTGCCGCCCCCAGTTCCTGCCTCTCCTGCCTCATGATTGATGCGCTCCGTGTGCCCTGCCTGCGGTCTGTCTTGAGGGCTGGCACGCACCTCCCGGTGTCCACTCCTCATCGCCCCGCTGTGCGGGGACCCAGCCCGCGGCGCCACCACCTGGGGACGTCCTGCCCAGCCCCGCCCCGCCAGTCCCCCCGCCGCAGGTGCAGTTACTGCCCCCGGGTGTCCAGCCACCTCCCGGGACAGGGTCGGCCAACGCTACTCAGCCTGAGGACAAGGACGCTCCATTATTTGTTTTCCCTAGAAGAAGAAAAGTGTCACATACGGACACCCACGATGACACAGCCCGCCACTGGGGGTGGGTCTGGAGAGGTGCCTGTCGCCGCAGGTGCTCTAGTGGAAGCCAGCGTCCTCCGGGCCACTTCCTTCCTGGGGCCAGGGGGGAGTGACAGGGCTCCTACCCCCGGGATGAACAAGGGGGACCTGCCCACACCTCCTAACTTTGGGAGACAAACATGAGAGGACCATTGGCCCAAAGTCCTTGCCCCTGTCTCTACTCCAAGGTGCCTAGGTCCTTCCTCAGTCCCAGATGCTACCCGTGTGGGCAACAGCCTAAAACCCCAGAACACTTAGGCGGAGAGCTCGGTGGGAGGTACCTGGGGAAAGAAATGTCTCGGGTGTGACTGACTGGAATAATCCAGCCACATTTTCTGAGCCAACACCAAGCACCTGAAATTCCCCATTTCCTTTTCAGCTGGTGCCTGTTCTAAATCCCAAAAACACTGCAAGCATTTCCTAGGATTATCCATTGCCCCTTCTTTTCCATTGCAGCATTTAAAAATCCTAGATTAAATGATATTAAATGATATATAAAAATCCTAAATTAAATGATATTCCAATCAGAATTTTAAAACATTTAAGGGGCCTTAAAATTGTATTTTAAGAAAAACTTAAAATTGGGCGGGGGGGAGCGGCAGTGAATAAAGGCCTTGGTCAATAATGCAGTTTATTACAAAGGCAGCTTAAACGTTATCATGATCAGAACAAGTTCAAAAATGGTTTGGTAAAGGGAAAAAGGTATCAGAAACCTAGTAAAAGGACACAGAGGCCAGTTTGAATGACCGTCCCCTGGCCGTATCTCAGATGGTTTGAGCATAAAAACAAAGCAAAACAAAACAAAACCCACTAGCTAAGGATTACCTGCTGACTGAAGAAGAAATCTGAGTCTAAACAGACATAAACGAAAAACTCTGGAGCAAAACCTCTCCTGTACCATAAGCACAGGAGGAATGACGGAACAAATTAAAAGGTTTTCCAAATATGATCATTCATTTGGGCAAAGATTAGAAGTAAATGCTAAAATTAGTGGGTAAAATCTAGACGGTTAAGAGGACATATGTATAACCTGAATGTATCTACACACATGGTATTAATATTATAGGCTTAAATGACGACTTTTAAGGGGAATAAACATGAAAGACACCACCCTAACCAAATAATTCAATTTAATATCACTATTAATGGGACTGGTTAACAGCATGTGCCTGCTGGTATGGTGTACTCCACGCTTCTTTTATATATTGCTACAGAAGGTACACAGCCTAAATATAACCTAAGGACACATCAGACAGATCCCGCCACCTACATGACCAGTAATAAAGAAGAGTTGTGGTTAACAGCTAATGATCATTCAGGATGCTGTCAGGGGTTCGTCCTACGTGGCTTTCCTGACATATACCACCTTGGCACGTTTCACCAAGGTCATATTCAAGCTCGTGTTAGCCGAGGGATGTCAGGGATACGTCAGCAAGACCAAACCCGTAAGCCTGGCAGAGAACAAGCTTTTTCCTTCCCCACCAAAGTCAAACTGTCAGAGGGAACTGCTCTGCACAGTGATTCCAGAACCCTGACCCCTTCCACGTGGTACCCTTCTGACCTCAGTGCAGCGACAAGGGACGGCAGTGACTATACAGGGTGACGTTCTTTCCTGGGACTTGTTTTACCACCAACACCCACATTCCGCTACCTAGAAGCTGGTGACATCACCTCATTCAAATGAAAGCTTGGGAGATCTAGACGGGCAGTGGGCCCAGGGACAGAAGGATGTGGCTACTGGTGACCGTGCAGTATTTGGGATGGGGATCTCTTTTTAGTTACATTTATCAATTGTATATATTGTGGATTGACTTGTGGGCGGACTTCCCAAATCCATTACCTTCATAAGATTTCTGTCATCTGGCTGCTATCCTAATGAGGTCTGCACGGCTCTGTGCATTTTCTACTCTGCTGAGAATGGTGGCTTCTGGCTGAAGCTATCACATATTTACTGCATTCCAGACTTTCTTCATTGTGTGAGTACTTTGCTCAATGAGCTCAAAAGCTTTCACATTTTCACACTGCTTTCTCAGTGTCTCTCCACAGTGGAAGTTTACTGGGGGCTAGGGTCATAAAGATTATTTCCTGTATTCTCTATCTTCAGAGTACTTCCTTACCCAGAGAATTCTCCGATGTCCAACAAGGACCAAATTTATCCTTAGTGGCTGGAAGACTATTTACATTTCAAGGGCTTTCATTCCAGAGGAAGTTCTTGCTATAGACTGAAAGCTTGTGTCCTCCCAAAATTCATGCATTGAATCCCTAACGTGCTGGTATTTTGCAGGTAGAGGCCTTTGGGAGGTGAACAGGTCAGGGGGGCAGAGCCTCATGAATGGAATCAGTGTCATTTTTCAAAAAAAAAAAAAAGGCCCCAAAGAGCTCCCTTCCCCTTCCTCCATGTGAGGACAAGGCAAGGAGACAGCCATCTAGGAACCAGCACGTGGAGCCTCACAAGACACTGAACCTGCCAGCACCCTGACCTTGCACTTCCCAGTTCCACAGCGCTGAAAAATAATCACCTGTTACTGAAGCCACCCAGTCTTACAGTATTTTTGTCGTAGCAGCCTGAACAGACTTTGACAGTTCTCCAAGTTTAACGAGGAACCTCCGTGCTCATTAGCTAGCAGGTTGTAGCCCCTTCTCTAAGCTCTGCAATCTTTCTTAGCCCTGACTCATGGCTGAAAGGTTCCCTACATTCATCATCATATTTCCTCCTGTGGGCTCTCTGATGTTCTCAATGGCATGATTTCTGGCTGAAAGTGTTCCAAGATCGGTGACACTTACACAGCTGTTCATGTAAGCTACCTGACGTAATGCAAGACTTGATATCTGGATGAAAGTTTTTCCGTGTTCATTACATTCACGTTTCATTCCCTGTAAGTGACACTGAGGTTCGACTTCTGCTGGAAATCTTCCCTACCTTTATCAAATTTAGAGTTTCTCCCTTGTGTGATAAAACAGATCAGAATATGCCACCCGCAAAATCTATAGTGTTTGCATCTAACCTGCATACATCCTCCCATCTGTAGATTAATTACAATATCTAATACAATTTAAATACTATGTAAATGATTGCTGGCCTGAGTCAAATTCAAGTTTTGCTTCTCAGAATTTTTTGGAATGTTTTTCCCCCAAAACATTTTCAATCTGCAGTTGGTTGAATCCATGGTTGCAGAATCCGCAGAGAGGGCCTACTGTAATCACAAAACTTCCAGAAACACGAGAGGAGATCTCTGTGACCTCGGTTTAGGAAAAGTTTAAAATATGACCCAAAAAAGCGTAACTAATTAAAGAGATTAAAATTTTTTAAAATCTGGACTGGAGGTGCCAAGATGGCAGAGTAGAGAGACTCACAGCTCGCACTCTCCCAAAAATACACCAAGAATTACATCTATGGACCCGCTGAATCATGCAGAGCAGCTGCTGAACTCTGGCAAAGTGTCTCACTTTGAAATACAGCAGGATTCTCATAAAATCCGACAAACAACAAGTTCGTACTGTATAGCACGGGGAACTATATTCAGTATCTTGTAGTAACTTACGGTGAAAACGAATATATGTGTGTTCATGCCTGACTGAAGCACTGTGCTGTACACCAGAAATTGACACAACATTGTAAACTGACTACACTTCAATAAAAGTATATATAAATACCAAAAAAGAAACTGAAAATCTGATCGACTAAATACTTCTGCTCCTTGAAAGACACATGGTGAGAGAAAAACACAGAAGTGACCTATGATCACTTATTAAACTGTTTTGATTCTCAAAATCTTCACACAAAAATCCCCTACAGATAACATGCAATTTTTCTAACACAGATTAAATGCTTTCAGGGGGGTAATTAGGTTTATTTATTTTTACATATATATATTTTTTTAATGGAGGCAGTGGGGATTGAACCCAGAACCTCACGCGTGCTAAGCACGCACTCTACCACTGAGCTGTTTATATCCTCCCCACCTCATATACATTACTAGTGAAAAAACATTAAGCAAAGAAAAAGGGAGCAGAAATGTGTCCCATCCTTTTTATGAAGCAAATATGACCAAACACCAAAATTCTACAGGAACACAGGAAAAGGAAATTATAGGCTCACCTAACTTGCGATACAGAAATGAGCAAGTACGAGCAGAAAGATCCCAGCCAACATACACACAAAGCAACTCATCAGGAAGCAGGGGGTATACAGGAAATCAACAAATTAACATGAGAAAATTCATTATCGTACTCACAATATTTAAAGGGTAAAGGAAATAAGCTATGTCTTTATTTCCATCAATACAGCAAAAGTACTCAATATAATTCAAAGCATCATGACTACACTGAAATCTAAGCAAACTGGCAACTGGAGGGAACACGCTTATCAACAAAGGTTACCCACCAAAAGCCAACAGCAAACAACAGAAATAATGTTGAAGATGTGTGTATTTCCCTTCAAAACTGACTTTATTTCTATTTCTCCTTTTCTGTTTGATGTATGGCCCCTTATAAACCTCACAAATCCACTACAATGCAAAATGGGGAAAGAATAAACAGCTCAGCTGAGATGTGTTCGTTCTGCTGCTCTCAGGACAGTGCAGAGAACCGTGAAGGTTCCGCTGGGAGGTCAGGGAAGGACCAGGCAGAGGGAGCACTCCTCATCCACACAGGACTCAGAAATGGTCATGTGAGGACCTCGTGGCACAACGGTAGCGCATCTGACTCCAGAAGTGGTCGTGTGGACTAACACCTACAGCTTTTCATTCACTAAATATAACCTTCCCTACGTTTAAACAATAATTTCCTGTAAGTGACACTGAGGTTCGACTTTTCTGAATTAATCATTAATCACAGAAACAACACAAGACAGGTGGGGAGGGTAGAGCTCAGTGGTAGAGTGTGTGCTTAGCATGCACGAGGTCCTGGGTTCAATCCCCAGTACTTCCATCAAAATAACCAAACCTAATTCCCCCCAGCAAAGATAAATAAATAAAATATTTTTTAAAAGAAACAACACAAGAGAAAATTAGTTACGTTAAAGTGTATGAAGGATACGGCATTTATCTTTCATTAAAATCAACACAGGAAAATACTAAGGCTGCATCACTTAACTGTTTTCCTATTAACAGTGCTTACCCCTCAAGGGAGAAAATCCACAGAAATTTCAGTAAAATATGAAGCGCTTTAGGGCAAGAACTTTCCTTGCACTTTAACTGAGTTAGTCTCTCAAAGGGTCCTTTTCATAAGAGGCTTTTGGTGACTCACCTGTGAGAAAGTGAAGGGCACTGTGTTTTCCTCCTGATTGTCACAAATTGGGTGTCCCTTGACAAGTCACCGAACCAGTCAGGTCCAATTTCTTGAAAGCTTTCAAGAATCAGAAGTAGATAACCACGGAAACCCTCTGTGAGCCATCATTCTGAGATTCCCTGAGGTCAGGAGAAGTCAATACTGCCATCTGTGGTGATGGGCACAGGTGAGAGTGGCATACTATTTGTAAAGAGGCAGGAATGAAGGGACTGGGGGTGAAGGGAGCGGTTTAGCAATAGTGGAAACAAAATTTCCACCCTCTGGCTGGTTATCCCTTACCCTCAGACCTCATCCTTACTAAGATCTCCCCACAGCAGCCTTTCCTGGGCAACATACCCCTGGGTCACCGCAGCTCATCTCCCTCTTCTCAAAACTGGCCAAATCCTCCACTGTCACATAGTGTGGTGACCTCTGGAGGTGGCAACACCTTGGCCCAGAGTTCAAGAACTGCTTCTGACGGTTTAGGCCCTGCTCCTTTTACCCCAGAACCTCTTTTGCCGCAGCTCTGAAGCTCTGATGGGGAGAGTAAGAACTGTGAGGTTCTCTTCCAGGTAAAATTTCTATTCCTAGAGACCTCCATCACAAGTGCTGCTCTAAAATAATTTCTCTAAAATAGAAACTGTTTTTAATTTGTTCTAGAATATAAATTTGTTTCCCAAGACTTAGGACTTGGGTCGGGGAAACAAATTCACTATAGGGTCAAACTATGACTCTCCTGGAATTCACTATCATTTCACACTTAAAACACACACCACCTGCCAGCACAGAAAGGGCTAGGGGCCTCTGTCTGACCCAAGAATTCTAAGGACACACCAAAAATTCCAGAGTACATTTGAAAATGGTGACAGGCATCTCACACTCACTTCCAACTTTATCCTTGGTTACTGAGGGACAGGGAAGTGCTGGGAAGTCTCTAATGCTGGTTTCAGGCAGGTGCGATATTTAGACAGAGCCTGAGATTTAAAGCACACCTGCTCTTAAATCGGAGCCCGCTCACCACTAACTTGTGATTTGAGCACATGGCTCCACCTGCCTGAATCTTGGTTGTTTGTTTTTAATGCGGTTGGTTACATGCGGTTACACGCGATCATAAAGTGGCTCTGAGGTTACATAAGCCACCCAAGGAACAGAACAAAGTGGCTTCTGCATTAAACAGCAGTTGTCACTCAGCTGGCCATGTGCTTTACAGGCGATAACTGATCTAACTCTCAGAACAATGCCATTATTTTCAGCCGGGAAACCGGAGTCTTCCCCGGGTTCCTTCTGTCGCCCCTGCCTACAGGCGACACAGCTGGGATTTGTCCGGGTGTCTCTGGCTCCAGAAGGCAAGTTCCCGCCGCACAAAGCCCTCCCGCGCTTTCTAGCACGCTAACGGGGGACATTATCAACGCGTTTGCCCCGCCCGCCCCCGGCAAGGGCCTTTTCCCCGCCGGGCTGCAGGCGGGTCTGGGTTCACGGGCCGCACCGAGCCCCCGCTCCTGGCGCGGCTCAAGCCCACCTCCGCTCGGAGCCCAGAGGGCCGGGGTCCCCCGCACCCACGAGGCCCGCCGGGAGGGCTCTCCGGGGTCCCCGTTCCCTCCTCCCCGAGCACAAGCCCACACCTCCCTGCTGGTCCCCAGGCCGCCCAGACCCCCCTCTACCCCCGTGCTCTCACTGAAGGTGCGACCCACCACGGGCACCACGCGGAACACGAGGCCCAGCGAGGGACCCCAAGCAGCCGGGCAGAAGGAGCCAGCCGACTGGCGAGACCGGGGCTGCGCGTGCGCAGAAGGAGCCCACGGGAGGCTCCCAGGGGGCTGCGCAGCGAGCCAGGGCCACAAAGACTACATTTCCCATAAAACTCCGGGGCCGATCCTAGCCGGGACTCGGCGGCGTTTTTCACTTTTTCAGACGGTTTAGAGATGTTGGCCGTGGACTTCTCTCCTTTCTGGATTGTCTCAGAATCCCCAAAAGTTGGGAGTTGAACTTGGCATTTACCGCCAAATACAATGCGAGGTCCTCCATCAAATCCGGGTTGAATAAAAAACAGCTGCCAAAGATATTAGACAGTTGGGGAAACTTGAATAAGCACTGGTTTACTTTTTTTTACAGGACGAATAAAAACATTTTATCTGTGTGTGAACGAAAAATATTGCAAACCATATCAGATAACTTGATGGCTGAGCCATCAAGTTATCAGCCGCTGCAGCCACCCCCTACAGTGAGGACAGGCCTGCAGCCCAGCCTCTGCAGCCCCTCACAGTGATGAACTCTGTGGGGACTTAATAAGAAAGGACAGGATCCTGGCCCTAGATAGCTAGGTGCTTGTCAAAGGAATGAATTCAACGAGCCCAAATATTTGCTCCCTTCCATACATAGAAAAGAGCTAAATTCTTAAACTTGAGCTGTCTGGTTTTCTTCAGTTAACAAGTAATCTTTCAATGTTCCAACTACCTGGTCTTTGCTGTAAAACTCCTATATATCCTGGCTCCTCCCCTGCCTCTTCTGACCAGTCCCTCAGAGCGATCTGAGACGGTGTCATGCCGAGGCTCAAAGGGGTTCGAGTCCTCAGAAATGTCTGTCCAATAAAACATAACTCTAAACTTTTACTCTGTGTAGCTATTTCAGTCGACATGTGTATTCAGAATCACACACAAGTTACCTTTACAGTTCAGCTTACTAAATAGAAATCATTTACGCTTTATATTTTCAGTTAAATTCTAAGCTGAGATTACATTATTTTTTAAAAAGATTGTTACATTAATTCAGTACTTTTTTAGCATACCAAATGGAAATATGCAAGTTCAAACTTCAAATTGATAGCAATCTTCAAATACAATAAAGACATCATTTAAAGTTCACCGTATCATTCATATGTCGTACTTGCAACTCTCAGCTGTAATATACGGAGTAACTCTCCTATAAATTCGGCAAAATTGACATGCCATGAAGCTCAAAGTTGTACAGTCAAGCCAAGGACTCAAAGTTGTATCATATTTTAAAAGATTTGGCATTTCTGGATCAAAAAGCACCATGTAAAAAGGTTGGGAACAATTCCTCCTCCAATTCATTATTGTTAAAAAAAAAGTTGCATGGTAACTTGGAATTTTGCATAGAACTCCACATTATACCTTGGAAAACACCAAGGGTAATTTGATGACAATGGATTGGAGTTCTAATTTTTTTTTATTAATAGAACCCATAAAATTCAAATAGGAAACTTGTCAAATCAAAAATATTAAGTGCCTACTGCGTTAGGAGATTGAAATTTATTAGAGACTCATGATCAGTTTCTTTCCACCTTGAAAGCAAGGTGTCAAAAACCAGCTATTAATGCACTGGGTTACTCTGAAATGTAAAACCAATAGTGAAATCACAATAGGGAAAACAGAGATTTTATACAGACCGCAGTGAAGTATTTAGGATTAAAATTATGTCTTTGTAAATTTATTTAATAAATTTTCAGGAAAAGCAATTAGAGTAAATAGGGCAAAATGTTAAGTTTTTACATTGAGGAAACGATAGATAAATGCATGTTTCACCATTTTTCTGAGTTGTTAAAAATTTTGCAGGACAAAGTGAAAAGGGGTGGGGGAGGGAGATAAGGGTACTACCCCATCTGCGTAGATTTAAAATTCAAACCAGCATCTCCATTAAGTGAATAAACGTAATTACCTGCCCTTCTTAAAAAAATTTAAATGCGATTGATATTTATATGTTGATACTGTACTCTGCAACTTTGGTAAGATCTTTTATTAGCTCTAATCATTCTTCTGTTTGTGGATTCCTTAGGACTTTCTATATATAGGATCAAGTTATCAGTGAATTTACTTCCTCCTTTCCAATGTGAATGCCCTTTATGTCTTTTTCTTATCCAATTATACTGTCTAGAATTTCCAGTACAATGTTGAATAGCAGTAGCAAAATCAGGCATCCTTGTCTTGCTCTTGATCTTAAGGGGAAAATCTTTCAGCCTTTGAGTGTGATGTTAGTGACAGGTTTTTTTCTTTTTATCTTTATCACATTGAGGATGTTGCCTTTTATTCCTAGTTTGCTGATTTTTTTTTATCATGATAGGATGTTGAATTTTGTCAAATGCTCTGTGTCAATTGACCTGATCATGTGTTTTTTTTTTCTTTGTTCTAATAATGTGGTATATATTATGTTGATTGATTTTCTTTTGTTGAGCCACCCTTCAGTTCTTGGGATAAATTCCACTTGGTTATGGTGTATAAAATCCTCTGAGTATGCTGTAAAATTTAGCTTGTTAGTATTTTGTTGAGGATTTTTGCATCTATACTCATAAGGGGTAGTGGACTGTAATTTTCTTTTCATGAAGTGTCTTTGTCTGGTTTTGGTATCAGGGTAAGGCTGGCTTCATAGAATGAATTAGGAAGCATTTTTGGAAGAGTTTGTGAAGGGTTCACATTAATTATTTAAATGTTTGGTGGAATCCTCCAGGGATGTCAACTGGTCCCAGACTTTTTTGGGAGATTTTTGATTACTGATTCAATCTCCTTACTTGTTACAGTTCTGTTCAGATTCTTCCATTTCTTTGTATGTTTCTAGAAATGTGTCCATTTCATCTAGGTTATCCAATTTGTTAGTGTACATTGTTTACAGTGGTCTCTTAGAATCCCTTTTATATCTGTAAGCTTGGAAGGAATGTCCCCACATTCATTCTGATATTAGTTACTTGCATCTTCTCTCACTTTTTTCTTAGTCTAGCCAAAGTTTGCCAGTTTGATCTTTTTGAAGGATCAACTTTTGATTTCATCAAGTCTGTCTTATTTTTTATTCTCTATTTCATCTATCTCCACTCTAACGTTTATTATTCCCTTTCTTCTTCCAGTTTTGGGTTTGGTTTTCTCTTCTTTGTCTAGTTCCTTAAAATGTAACATTGAGTTATTGATTTGTAATCTACAGCTATTGTAATTTACAGCTATAAATTTTCTGCTGAGCACTGCTTTCACTACTTCCCATCAGTTTCAGTATGCTGTGTTTTGTGTTCCTTCGTCTCAAAATACTTTCCAGTATTTCTTTGATGTCTCCTTTGACCCACAAAATTGTTTAAAAGTTTGCTGTTGCATTCCTGTTATTCACTTTTCAGGGTCCTTAGATGGCTGGCTGTGTACCTTCCCTCGAGAAGCTCCAGGTGCTTCAGCAGGAGATGCAAGGCAGAGTGTGCTCAGCCTTCTTTGGAACTGGAAGCTTTTTTCTCTTTAGGAAAGTGAAAGAACTGAGAATTTTTTTTCTGTATTCAGTGGAGGACTGCAATTATATGAGCCCAAACCCAGGGAGCAGGAAGGAACCCGGGATGCTGAAGGACATCATGAAACAGAAAACCGTGGTCCCGGAGAAAAGGTAATAGTCAACTGGGGGAAGGTGATGACCCTTTCTTGGAGACAAAGGACCAGAGTTGAATCCTGAGGATGAAGCGGGTGGATACCAGGAAGAAACAGGCAAGGGAATTGCAAGTTCAAAGTCACAGAAGGATGAGCGGAAGTGACTGTGTGGAGTCGTCATGATAGATACAGACCCCATGGAGAGGGACCCACCATTATTCCCTCATTCCCTTAGGGGTGGCACCTCCACAGTGAGTCTTTCAGAGGACAGAGCTCATACTTTAAGGTCCAGAACACAAGGGAACTCAGCTATAAATCTGAACCCTAGGATCCTATAGTCCAGGGGCCTTGTCAACCTTGCCTATTTCTTCCACATTCTCTATAAAACTGTTCTGCATCTTTTTTCTTTTCTTTCTTTTTTTTTGCTTAATTATACATCTTGGTGATCACGACATATCTGTATATAGAGATTTTCCTGCTCATTTTTACAGCTGTATAGTACTCCACTTGGTGAATGTAACTGGAGTTTTTTTGCGGGGTGGGGTGAGGTAGGGGGGTAATTAGGTACTGGGGACTGAACCCAGGACCTCATAAATGCTAAGCATGTGCTCTACCACTCGAGTGGAGGTTTTTTTTTAACTTTCCTATGGTACAGTTTGGGGTTGGTATAATCTTTTTACTATTAGAAGCAGTGCTGCAATGAATAGCTTTGCAATGTATGCAAATTTTTAAAAACCAAAGTTAATTATATTCAAGGTAGTAATAAGCTTATAGGAGTGTTCCAATGGTAATCATTCACTGTTAGTAATTCGTGTAACCTACCCCCAAGTTGGCTTCTTACTGAATATTACTTTATTTACCCAGATATGAAGCTTCCACTATCACTCAAATATAGACTAGCTACCCAAGTGTTTACTACAGAGCTAAAATCCTCTTATAGATTCTTTTTTTCTCTTTTTTTTGGGGGGGAGGGTAATTAGGTTTATTTATTTATTTGTTTACCATTATTTTTAGAGGAAGCACTAGGGACTGAACCCAGGACCCTGTGCATACTAAGCATGCGCTCTTCTCCATGAACTATAATACCCTCCCCGCAGTTCTCTTATAAACTCCACGTTCCTGGCCACAATGATTGGTCTACGCTTAGGTGTATGATCCAAACTGAGTTCATCAAAGAACCTCAGAGGCTTAATCACAATTGATTCAGCTGGGTTTAGTAATCTGACCCAAATTGTGTCACTCAGGGCTCCTCTCTGGCTTCTGAACTTGAGACCTGGGAGGGGTGTTTGGTTCTGATCACCAGTCCCAGGGAGTGTGTCGGTGGGCAGGGGAGAGGGTTTCCCTCCACACCACCAAGCAACACTCCGGACATTAGCTGCATGTCCTAACAACTCAGCTCAATTCTGATACTAGCTACCGGGAGATACTACCAGATGCCACAGGTCAAGGGTTCAGTCCTACAAGACTAGCCCCACGTGACTCCAGATATCAAACATAAGTAGCAGGTCCCCAAGTTACCCACAACTTCTGTCCAATTCAGCTACAAATCGAAGGTTCCCATGAGGGTCCTCAGGTTTGATGAACTTGACAGAGCAGCTCACAGAACTCAGAAATATTTTACTCACTAGATCGCTGGTTTATTACAATAGGATATAACTCAGGAACAGCCAGATGGAAGAGATGCATAGGGCAACGTATAGGGGAGGGTGCAGAGCTTCTCTGTTCTCTCAGCGTATGCTCCTCCCCAAATCTCTGCATGTTCACCTACCTGGAAGCTCTCTGAACCCCCACTACTAAAATTTTTTATGGAGGCTTCATCAGGTAGGCATGATCGATCATTCACTCCATTTTCAGGCCTTCTCTCTTCTCAAGAGAATGGGAGGTGGACTGAAAACACCAAGCCTGTGATCATGGCTTGGTCCTTCTGACGACCAGCCCCTGTCCAGGAGCCATCCAGAGTTGTGTCATTGGAAAAAAAGATGCTCCTGTCACCTGGGACATTCCAAGGGTTTTAGAAGCACTGTCAGGAGCCAGGGTCAAAGGCCAACTATTAAAACAAAAATGCCCTCTAGAGCTCTTACCAGGTAGGAAATTACAAGTGTTTCGGGAACTCTGTGCCAGGAAGTGAGGGCAGAATCAATATATATTTTCCATTAAATCACAAGGGGGAAGCTCAAGTCCTTTCCAGCGGACTGTGCGAGACATGATGCTGGGAGGAGCCATGTTCTCAGGCATTGCATCAGGGGGACAAGCTGAGAAAAGGGAGCCCATCCATAGAGAGATGTAGAAACTAGAGAAAGTGGCGTTACCTTCTATCTGCCTTTCCTGCCACTTTGTTATATGGAACAATACATTTCTCTTTTATTCTAAAAAATAAGAAAATTAGGCAGCGAATTAATAATTACAAGACAAGTAGAATTAGCCAAGTTCATACTAGAGTCACAACGTACTTTGACACTTAACTCTGTCATTCATCCAATTTTCCAAACAGAAGTGTTCGCTGGACCTGGGCCACAGCAGGTGCTCAATAAATGAGTGTTGACTGAACTGATGGCTGAGTAAACAGTGGATGCATCATTATTTCTTTTCAGTGATGATTTTCTCAGCAGTCTAAAAAACTAGATCATAATTCAATCTGAAATTAGAATATGCTTCCTAACTCCAAGAGTTCCTGAATTTCAAAGTGGTTCTCACATAACTGATAAAACACTTTCTCCAATTGTTTACTAAATTCATAAAGAAAGACTCAGTGTCCTGGATGGGCAAGTTTTAAAGAAAAAGGAAAAATATTCTCTTTGATTAGTGTTCTTGCGTGGCTATAGAACATTTAAAATCCATTCACTGCAAATCAACAAGAATTTTATCTGCATGTTATTAACAACAGTAGATACTACGAATATATTTCATGAAACCACTTTGCAAAAAGAGGAAACTTTGTTCCATTCATCAAGGGCTGCTTGCTCTTATTTACTAAAAACTCAAAAAGCAGCATTCTGTTTGCAGAACCTTTTTGTTACAATTCAGCAAATATATTAATCATTAAAATAAATTACGTTATCTTGCAGTCTTTTACCTCCAATACAAACCTACTGTGGTAGCAGGGTCGGATCAAGGTCAAAGAGGAGAAAGCTAACTAACAAAATCAACAAAAATAGCTTCCCGGATGCTGAGGCTGTTTGCTGATTCATTTTGACACATTTTGTTTTCTTTTTGTTTACTCGCTCAGTTGCTTTGCTAGAATAGCCCCCAACTTTCCCTACACATTCTTTTACCCAGAATAGCTTATTCTTCAACCCAGAAGCTGTTTTCCAGAAGGAAAGTCACAGTTGATGACCTCAGAAGAATGGACAGAACCTAAGGAGTTTTCTGTGACGCCAGACGGACTCATCAAGATTAAGAAGAACACGGCACTGCAAACTGCCCCTGATGTTACCACTCTTCCGCTCCACCCACTTTTTCTATAAACCTCAAGACTCCAACCCCAAGATGGATTCAGTTTCCAAGGTGTTAGCCCGCTGTGACTCCCCTTTAACTGGCAAAGCAATAAAGCTGCTCTTTTCTGATACTCCCAGAACTCTGTCTCCAGGACTGAATTCACCTTTCGCGGCACAGAGGCCAGTTTTTTTGGCAACAGAGAGATAACAAATTACTTAACTGGAAAATTAATATAAAGAGATATAACTGTACATAGGCAGTGACTAAGGGTGAAAACATTAACTCCAAAGAATACCCTAGGGCTGAGAAGAGTCCTCAGGGAGGGAACCAACTTGTCAGCGGCCCCTCCCCGTGCCTGGGATTCAGTTTCTTCTGAGATGTCGATCAGCCCATTGGATGATGGAGAAATTTGCTGGGTTGCCGGAGCCAGGGCTGGTCCACGGCCCAGACGAGCAGGAAACACTCCTCCAGGCTGCAGGTGAGCAGAGACTATCTAACAGGTATGCCTAGGGAGCGGGGCATTGAGCCCACTGTGCGGCACTAAGCTTGGGATATGTGGTGTCCACACTCGGAGGAGAGTGGGAAACAACCCTCCAGGTTGCAAGTGGACTGAGGCTGGCAGGCGCGTGCACAGAGGGAGTCAGGGCATCAGAAGCCCGTCTCTGAGCAGTGCAGCGTGAGGCCTGGAGTACGTGGTCTTCACATCGGAAGGGCTGCAGCAAGGTGGTCACGGGGCCAAGACGGGCTGGAAGCTCACCAAGGGGTCACACACTCCTGGGTGCACCCTGGGACGGAGCATCACTGAAGTCGCCACACCGGCACCCCTCGTAACGGTGGATGTGGAGCAAGACGAGGCAAAACCAAAGCAGATGACAATCAAGAAGAGCCCTTCTCGTCTCGGGACTCTGCAGTGTCCCTCCAGGACCCCTGTTTTAAAATGTAGGTCTTATTATGTAGGTACGGTGAGGCCAACAGGTCAGCAGACAATTGCCATTGAAAGTTAATAGACAGTTCATACTTAGCTCGTTACCCACAGCTCCCAAGAGGAGAGGGCAAGCCATGCCTTGTAGGGCCACACAGGGAAGCACCAGAGTCAGAGGGCAGAAGGAGTGAGGGAAATACGGGCAAGAAATTTTGAAGCTTTATTGTGGATTTCAGTGGAAGGCATGGGAGAGGCAGGATAAACAGGCTCCGGATCAGTAGTCTGAATAATTTCAGTGAGCTCCAGGGTGGAGGGGCTTCCCCCACCCCCACCCCGTTGAGCCCATAGTGAGAGAGCCCAATAAAAGAGTGGCTGAGGGGGATGGGCTCTGGGTTGGTTTGTGTGCTTAGGAAAGCTGTGCGTGCAGGCAAGCACTTTACTGTCTCTGGGAACTGGCTACCAGGCAGTCGCTGCAGGGTCAGCAAGGCCCCTGTGTCAAACCATCAGAAACACGTGGTTAATACTGCCCTCTACCCACGAAATGTGTTTACTGCAAAGGAGAAATGTTTTATTACCATAGAAGCAACTAACGGAGGTTGGATTCGCAGTTGAGACACATTCATTGCTAACTAGCACAACTACACAAAGACTGATCATCTTGTTTTAAGATTTTCAACCAGTCAAGTGCAGCCCTGATTGTTCATTTCTTTTTAATTTCATCTATTTTTGTCAGAGATAACATCATGTTTGGAAAATTGATCACTCCTTGCCTTGTATCCTGTAATGTTAATTTTGGCTTACTCCCCAGTGTCCATTCTATTCAAATACTCCATTTAAACCAATCATGGATATGTAAGTCTCTTGCCAGAAACTGATCTAGGGAAGGGCGGGTCTAAACTACGTTGGCCTGAAACAATCAGACTGCCAGATATTTCTCCAGCAAAGATGGGTTTATTCAGGATCAGCAGGGAACTGCAATTCAGGGTGTGCAACCACGGTGAGCCGCACGCAAGGAGAATGATTTTATAGAGAGGAGAAGAAATTTGGGAAGGCTACAGTAAATAAAGTTTACTATTAACAACGGGCTTTTCATTGGCTGAGTCCTTGCTAGGAAAGAATAAGTCTGTTGGACTTTGCCATTGCTGCAGGGGTGAGCACTCCGCCCTCTGGCTTCCAGATTCTATTTGAGGTTTCTCTCTATTAATTTTTTTTACAGAAAATTTAGGTAAGCTAAACTAAAAAGAGAAATTTGCTAGGGCTCCTGGGGATAAAAACATTCTAGGTCTCTTCATCGCACCTGAACTAGGAAATGCAGCTCTGCTGCTACTGGGATCCATCTTATGACTACGCTGGAGGCCGGATTAAGGGCAATGTCAACACACAGGAGGGTAGAGCCAAGAGGAACAGCTGAGGAAGGAAGCCCTGATTGACCACACCTAGACCCA
The DNA here is from genome assembly GCF_048564905.1 of Vicugna pacos. Taxonomy (NCBI): domain Eukaryota; kingdom Metazoa; phylum Chordata; class Mammalia; order Artiodactyla; family Camelidae; genus Vicugna; species Vicugna pacos. The sequence goes on from NC_132990.1 coordinate 3,604,920, forward strand.
GACTTGTCCCTAAATTTCCTGTTATGGTAGATAATGAATATCTTTATGATGCAAAACAGTTTGACCCAGGGTTTTCTGTCACTTGAAACCAGAAGCATCGTAACGGATACAAGTTCTCACTATACTTTATTCGTACTTGCGCTGTATTTATTGCTCTCCATCACAGCGATTTAATCTGAGTTTATCTTCCCAGCTAGACTGTTGTCTCCTTGCCCTGGGCTTGTCTTAGCCATCGGAATCTTCCTAGTTTCCCACAAAGCCTGACACAGGGAAGCTGCTAAGTAAATCTGTTCACTGGATGACTGGTTTTGCCTGTTGCATCCTGAGTACAGGATTTACGGGTTTATATAAAACACAGTTCGTATTCTCAAGCTCAAGGGCAATACCTTGCAATGAATACTCTAAAAAACAAATACATTTGAGAGTAGCCAAATGAAACAACCATAAGACGCAGTCAGTGGCGATCATTTTGTGGCTGTACGCACACTTTCTTCCTGTCACTTGGACTCTAGGACATTTTAAAAAAATCTTCATTTGGAACTAATTTTAGATATGCAGATGAATCACAACAAAGTACAGACTTCCTGTTTACTTGGTACTCACTTTCCTCTAATGTTACATTTTACTTTTTACATGTAAAATTTACATCTGTTACATTTGTTGAAACTAAAAAATTCAACACTGGTACAACACAACTCACTATAAAGGACAGGCTTTATCCAGATTTCCCCAGTTTTTCCTCTACTGTCCTCTTGCTGTTTCAGGATCCAATTCAGGGTCCCACACTGCTCTTAGTTATCACGACTCCTTAGCGAACATCTGTGATGGTTTCTTCATCTCTGTCTTTTATGACCTTTAACACTTTCGGTGAGTAGTGGTCAGGCATTTTGTAAAATGTCCCTCAATTTTTGTTTATCTGGAGCTTTATTATTCCATTTCTTTCTTCATTCTTTTCTGATGTCTAAAGTCTCCTAGAAATTCTTTTGTAGTAATAATGATGCCTTACAAACGTAGGGCATGGTATGGTTTACAAACCAATGTCACTACATTCCTTTAGTGAGTCTTGTCTCCATCTGGAGAAGTGACTCAGAAAGGATGTTTCTCCCCATACATGGCAAAGCACTCATGGAATGATGCTGTGAGGAGGCGGCTGAAAGTACCAAAGCACCTGCTGGAATGAAGCCTGGACATTAGCTCAACAAACTGGACCAGGCCTGAATTCAGGGAGCTGGACCTGAACTTGCGAGTCACCCGCACAGGGTCAGATTTCTCACCTCCGTGGGCCTCAGTGGTTTATAAAATCTCTCGCAGTTCTAAACGCCTCTATTATCTGTGTATTTCATTTCTCCTGCTAATATTACACTCTACTGACACTAATCATTAACAGCCAATCATATAACCCCGAAGTTGCCTTTCAGAGATAGCTTTTTACTATTCTTGCTTCTTTCTCACGAGCATACGGTCAAGACAAAGGAAACAAACTGCAACATCTGCCTTTCTCCAGGCAAGGCTCTCTTCAAAAGATAGGTGACATTGGTGGGGAGGGTATAGCTCAAGCGGTAAAGCACATGCTTAACATGCATCAAGGTCCTGGGTTCAATCCCCATTAAGGAAAAACCAAACTAATAATAAATTAATTAATTAAATAAATAGACGTAATGATGACTGGCCTCCCAAAAGGTAGGTTATAATGGCACCAACTTATCACTTCAGCCTAAGTTACTTCCTGATGACTTAATCTCTTGGGAGGTAACATTCCTTATTTCAGAAAAACCAAGGTTCATTAGTGACAGCATCGGGCAGGAATAAACCAGTAATGCACAATTTTCAGACGGAGGTACAGCCACAGAACTCAGCCAGGTGTGTGGGTGACACGGGCATGACAGAGACGTAGTGGAAGAGAATGAAATAAAACCTGAAAGGCTAGTGGGGGCAGGGAAGGATGCAGGTAAACGGAGAAGTACAAGAGGACAACTTAAGAACAAGCAAAAAGAAGTTCATCTATTCATGAATATTTACTGGGTACTTTCTATGGACACAGACTTGCTTCCAAGGAGTTTACAATCTACTTCGGAAATGGACAAGAAATAAATAATTATTTAATCATAACTGTAACTAATGCTTTAAAGAAAAAAATAAAGCATGCAGTGAGTGTACCAATAATCAGAAGTTAGGAGGTCTGGAAAATCTGATGAGTTGTAATATCTGATGGGCTGGAATATTTGATGTGCTAATAACATGTTCCCAGATTCAACCAGTAAGTTTGGGGAGCTTTGATTGGCTGTTGGGAGACCAGTGTGAAGACTGTGGTTAGAGGCAGTGCTTAGCAGCTAAGTCAAGGAAATCTGGGCATGTACAGTCAGGTGAGACTCATCTCTGGAATAATCTGAATGAAACAGAGCAGGCTGAGTGTTTGGTTGATGGGTTTCTATGGACTGGCGAGCTGGCAGTTGGATGTACCCTCTGAGCTCTGCCTTGTTTGTTTCAGACACAGCGAAACACCAGTCCTGGGAAGCACCTTGACTTCCCTGTTGCCATTCAGACTCGATCCACACTGCTCAGCACCACCATTTCTCGCCTATCCCATGCAATCACCGATCAGACAATATTCATGGAGCCCTACTATGTGCCAGTCTGTGAACATAATATAGCGCTGGAGAAGACAAGGAGCTTACTGTGTGATTTAAAAAGTTTCCAGACTTTCTTGGTTCACAGTAGTTTATTTCTTGGGGTCAGTAGTTTATCCACAGCATCCTTAGGCCAAAAGAAATTCCTATCATTTCCTTTTATTTAGAAGTTAGGTCCAAACAACTTAATAGGCATTTATGTCTGAACAACTTAGTAGCTATGTTAAGATGCAACTATAAATGAAAAGTAACATTTTAATTTTATTCCAGGATATGTCTGCCTGTTGGGTACTGCACAACTTCTCGAATTCTAGAATCAGATTAGACATCCCTACCCTCATTTCCTAAACACAGTGATTTTTGTGTAGGTCTAGTTTTATCACAACTGGTAGGAACCCAGTTTTGCAAAGAAATGACATCATCCAAGGAAATGCAATGGAAAAGAAATGTAGTCTAATGTGAAACTGTGAACTGTCTCCACTCACAAGCAGGATGTCAGATGGATGACTTCTGCTTCCTTCAAATATTTAAAATACCCTGCTGTGAGCTGTCTGTGGCACCCCGGCACTAGAGGATCTTGATTTAGAAACAGATCTACGATTCGAAGTGTCTAAACCCACTGCAGAGTTTCTCAAACTGAGAGCACTTAAATAATGTGTTCAATAATGTGTAAGTCTTCACACAACTGAAAGCCAGACAATTCAGGATCAGACTCTCCTGTACTTTATGGCAGAGTGACATTGGCCACGTATATTTCACCAGCACTCTGCTCTCGATAAGGGTGACCCTAAAGGGCTTCAACTAGACAAATACCATAGATAGAGGATTGTATTTTCTGAACCACAAATCCAGATACAAGGGTGGGTGAACTTATAATGACAAAGAACTTGGATGTTGTCTGGTTCTGCCCTGGAAGTCTTGGACACATACATGGTCACCTCCTATGGGAAATCCCAGTACATGACCTGCCGCCAAGCCTAGGGACAGCTGAGTCTCACAGAGACTGCAGAAATTCCTAAATTCCCCTATGCCTGCAGCCTGCCCCAGGAGAAACCAAGGTAGAACAAGAAACATGCGTCAAAGACGACCTGGCATGCATCTACCATAGGACTTCTACAAAGCTGATGCCAAACCATGTAATTCCATTTTCCTCATCCTTCACAATTCACCCTTTACACTTACACACACACACACACACACACACACACACACACAAACACACAGAGTCATCTCACTTGAGAGGCCTACTAAACAGCTTTAGCAAGAAAAAAAAAAAGTTTGAAAAAAGGATGTGGACTCTTGAAACACCCTAGTACACTTATAACTAGGTTTACTATACCAGCTCTTGAAAAAACAGAACTGAGGGACTCTTCTCCAGTGTTAAGAATGCTCCATTTTTTAATAGGATTGTGGATAATGGGGGGAGGATAATCAGGCAAAACTCACCTGTGGACAGATGCATAGATTCTGATGAAGTAAAATGTAACAGTAGAATCTAGCTAGTGGATATGAGTGTTCACTGTAAAAATCTTTCAACTTTTTGGGCACGTTTTAAAATTTCCATGATAAAATTCCAGCAAATTTTTAAATTTAATTTAAAAACAAAACTTAGGGAACTATATTCAATATCTTGTAATAACCTTTAATGAAAATGAATATGAAAACGAATATATGTATGTGTATGCATGACTGGGACATCATGCTGTACACTAGAAATCAACACATTGTAACTGACTATACCTCAATTTAAAAAAATTTAACTCCACACTTATCTGTACATTACACTGTATGTTAATGATACCTACCCCCACTCCCCGACAAAAAGCACTGCAGAGGGAATGGGTTAAAAACGGACTAGAAGGAAAAACAAACCTACCGGATCATAGCTATGGCTGTCCTTCGTAACTGCTTCTCTTAAACAGGACTCACTTGGGCCCAGGCGGCTACAAAAGGCAGGGGCTGCTTTCTTCCCAAGTAACTTCTTTCTCGGCTGGGACCCCTTTCTGTCTCTCTTCCTACCATGAGTGGCTGAATCAGAAAACGCGATAACGGTTCTGTACTTTCCTGCAGCATCGCGACCAGCGGAGCTGCGTACAAACCGAGACTCACCGGGAAGACGCCAAGTGCTCCCCGTCTGGGCCCCGAGCGCCCCGGGAGCCCCGGGAGCCCATCGCGCCGGGGCGGGGCTGGACGCCGCGCAGCCCCGCCCCCGTGCGCCCCGCCCCCGTGCGCCCCGCCCCCGTGCGCCCCGTTTGGCCGCATCCCAGCTCACACGGCCCGCGACCCTGCCGCAGCGAGCCCCGGGCCCGGAGGTGCAGGGCTCGATGGCCGCCCCATCCCTGACCCCGGTCACGCGGCAGGTCAGCGGCCGCGCCGCCCCAGCGCCGGTCCCGAGCGGCGCCGAGAGCGGGCAGCCCCTGGCCGCCGCCGTGGCCGAGCTGCCGGTGCTGGACGCCGCCGGCAGGCGGGTGCCGTTCGGCGCGCTGTTCCAGGAGCGCCGGGCCGTCGTGGTCTTCGTGCGGGTGAGCGCGGGCGGCGGGGGCGGCCCGGAGCGGGGGGACGTCACCCCGCAGGCTGGGACGGAGGTCGCTTCCGCGGCCTCGGCTCGGAATTCCATCGGGTGGCCCGGGAGCGGAGCCCGGGAGGCCTGGCCCTTCCCATCGTCGTCCACTAGAGGCTGCGGGAGAGCGCGCTGCTGCTCTCGCTCCGTGAACGGCAACGGACAAGCAGCCCGCCAAGCCTAGGCCGTGTTCTCCGCGAGCGAGGCGGCCTGGCAAGGACCCGGAGCGGCCTAATTCCTGAGCCCGATTGGGCGCCCCTGACACCTTTTTCTACCGGCCTTGGGTGTTGCGTTAATTAGCGTCACGGATAATGAAGTACTTGGTCCTTTCTGGACTCCGAGGTGTTGGTTGCTAACTTGTCCTCTTTGCCCATGTTGGAATTTTCAGCATTTCCTGTGTTACATCTGCAAGGAATATGTAGAAGATCTGGCCAAAATTCCCAAGAGTTTCTTGCAAGTAAGTTTTCTGAGGGTGAGCAGCAGCGTGCCCCGCTTCAGGGCGACCCCGTGAAAGCCACCTGTCGTTTTTATGAGGAGCGCAGTGGGATGGGGTGCGGTGTGCGCCTCCTCCTTAGCACAGGCACAAACCCAGTTTATCACCATGCCGCACATCTCTCCAACACCTCCAGAAGTGGGAGAGACGCTTTAGAAGTCTGTTTCTTTCCTGCTCATTTCTGCCTGATTATAAACATGCTCACCATAATAGTAATTTTGATGTTAGCAAATAACCTGCCTGTTCTCAAGTGGTGATTGATAATGACCAAAAGCAGAAATGCTAGAAATTATTGGTATTTTCTTCCTTTTATTTTTCTTATAAAAACACTCCAAATAGTTGTTCGTTATAGGGAAATACTGAAATGTCTTAAAGATGAAAATTTGTATTGTTAACGGAATGCATGTTCCACATTCCTGTGACAATCACATATGTGTGTGTTTCAGGCATATAGATGTTTCTCTCCAGGTGAGCTTTTTTTAAAAAATTATTTAATTTTCAAAAACACCTTTATCGTGGTGTGGTTCCTGTACATATTTCAGATGTACAATTTGATGAATTTTGATTGGGTAGTTTTTGTAAAACTAAGGTCTCTTTTCAGCAGACCTTCTCAACTAAGATGTGAAAGAGTAAAATTGTCTGACTAAATAGCCCTACGTTAATAGTTTTTATTCTTGTTTAACGTAGCTGTTGGGAGAAGCCTAGAGTCAATAATATCGACTATATTATTTTGAAATTCTTAACAAAAGAATCATCTGAATTAATTGAACGTTTTAGCATACATTTCTTTGCCTTGACTCACAAAATTTTGCTGTTTATACCATTCTTCTAGAAGCCTATAGGTGGCATTAGAATGGAACAAAAAAGTTGGATAGGGGAAGTTGAATGAAATGTAATTTCTAATGATATGTACACGTCCTTTTTCTCTCCTAAAGGAAGCAAATGTCACTCTTATTGTGATTGGACAGTCATCTTACCATCATATTGAGGTAAATATATAGCAAATTGGGAAGCTAACATTAAATCTGCTTCAGACAAAAATTATATTATTTGAACTGCTAAATATAAGGTAAATTTGCTAAAATTAAGTCAGGTTATCACTAGTTTTCTGTCATTTGTTTTGATAAAAATTCCAACTATTCTTTTTTTTCAGCCTTTCTGCAAACTGACTGGGTATTCTCATGAAATCTATGTTGATCCTGAGAGAGAAATTTATAAGAGATTGGGAATGAAAAGAGGTGAAGAAATTGCCTCCTCAGGTAAGACATGACATATCTCAAGTAGAAGACGCTAATGGTGTATTTCACATTTCGTACATACATATATGCACAGGGGAACAAGTGGTAAATTCATAAATTAGCCTGCTTTTTATGATTCTGGTGAGTAGTCCAGATACACCAGACTCAAAAAGATTCATTTCCCGCATGTTATGGAGTGGCAGGCTGTTTGTAAAGTACTAAATGAATGAAAAAAGCAAGTTGCAGAATGGTGTCCTTAGTATGATTCCATTTTTGTGAAAATAAAAACCATTTTCACAAACAGAAAGATCTATAGTATGTATGTGTGTGTGTATAATGAAAAATATTTTAAAAGATTTTGCAATGTTTACCCCAAGGCATGACAGTGAGAAAAGTGGCTTTTGTACTTTTTACAATGAGTAAATTTAGTTTTGCAATTAAAAGAAAAATCGTATTGCTGAAGTTAATATATTTTCATACCTCAACACCTTGGGCTTTGAATACTGTATTTTTTCACGGATGAAATCTTAGTTTTCATTTAAAGCCCAACTCAAAGAGGCTCCTAATAGCTTTTCAAGCAGAAGCAATAGTTTCCCTCATTGTATTTAATAGCACCTTGTATTTTATACTCTATTATTACACATAAGGTGGTCAAGCAGTATAGTTAGTTGAAAAGTTTGATGTCTTATTCATCTTTATGTGGTCCACATTCCCTCCCCTTAGCACAATTCTTTATAATTACTTTTAAGGGGGGAGGGTATAGCTCGAGTGGTAGAGCGCATGCTTAGTATGCACAGGGTCCTCGGTTCAGTCCCCAGTATCGCCTCTCAAAATACATAAGCAAATAAACCTAATTATCCTCCCCCCAAAAAACTAAAAAAAAGAAGAAAAAAGAGTTTATAAGCTTTAGGTAAACTATTTCTATGTGTTTTACGTAGAAAGAACTCGGCTTCTGAAATACCAAGTAAGAGAACTCAGTTCGAACTCAAATCACTTATTCTCAACCAGTGTTGAGAATGGCACCCGTGGCGCCCACTGTGTTGGATGCTCCTAGAAGGACTGTGGCAACAGACACAGCCCCTGTCGTCCCGCTGTTCATAATCTGCTCGGGGAGACAGACGCAAACAGTCGATTGCATTACAGTTTAGGGCTTGTCAAAGGGGGGGGCGTGTACTGGCAAGACCTATAATGCAGAAATGCTTAAACTGAGTATACTTAACAATACAAATATATATATATATAAGAAATACCAGTAAGACCAGAAATGCCCAGTTTTGGGAAGGCTTCTCAGAGATGGTGTTTAAGTTCACTCTTAAAAGAGTTAGCTGGGTGAAGTGAGACTGGGAATGGTGCAGCTGACAGACAGCTGGTCCAAAAGCACACAGGCATGAAAAAAATGTGCCTCTTGGGAGAAGTGCGGGTCCCCTTGTGCGGCCGGAGTCTAGGAGCCACCTGGGGGATTGGTGTGAGCCAAAGGGACAGGTTGTGGCCGATTCACACTGAGTCTGGGAACACGCCAGGGAGTTTGGATTTGTTCTGGAGGCAGTGGGGGAGCCTTACAAGTATCTGAGGTGAGGAAGTGGTCCAGGCATGTAGCCAAACGGAGCCACTGATCCTCCTGACAAGGTTGCAGTCATTGTATTGCTGGAAGGTAATGACACGATATCCGTAGAGATGCAGAGGAAGGGACAGATCGGGGAGCTACTTATGAGAGAGAGTTGACCTGAACCCTTTACTGATGCTTTTAGAGAAAGCAGCCTAAACTTTATTAAAACTAATGATGAGCTGGCATAAATACAGAGTCTGCTCATTTCTCTCTGCTCTTTTTAGTATAGGAAGTTGCAACAGTACAGATTGTGAACGTTCCTCTTCGGTTAACTGTTTTCCTGTGCTGTATAGCAGAGTCTCGGCATGTGTTGGGTCTGTTTATCATTTATCACTTGAGATATAAACTGTGAGTTTCACTTTAGTGACACCTCACCATTCACTGCCTCCATAAAGATACGGAATTGCAAAGAAAGCAGACGAATTTGAAGCAGAATCTAAGCTTGTAATTGTAAGAGTGGGTCTATTCAAATCTTGTAAGCTTCTTTGATCTGTGTTAAAAGTACTGGATTTCTAAACAGAAAATTTTAGGCTCTAACAAAATAATTTTCTAAAGTTCCTACCTGAAGCAGCATATATTCAGAATCAGTCTCAGAATAATCCCACTTGAAAATTAAGACACTGAAACTGTAGTCACTTAAAATTAATGGAACAATTAATAGAGCAAAGATTGTTTCATTCTAGGTTGTGGAATCTTCTTCAATTGAATTTTTAAAACTCCAGAAATATTAAATGACCCTTCTTCAGACATAAGGAGAAGGTTTGGATTTATGAACATTTATTTTAGACATAAAATCCTAGAGAACAGTAAACTTTAGTCCTTTTACCCACGTGTTTCACTGAATGAGGCTGTGTTTGTTTCTTGGTAAGATGAAAGTCCATTCTAATATAAATATGATAAAAATAAAATAGAATTAATTAATTAATTTAAAAATTAAAAAATAATTTTAAAGAAAGCAATCGAGGAGTTGGAGAGATGGAAGGTGTCTGGAAATATTAAATCAAGCAGGTCAAAGGCGGCAGAATCGTCAAAATAAAAAGCTAAAAGAAAGACATAAAAGGCAGAGATAAGAAAAAGGTAAGTACGAGAAAGGTAGAGACTGAATTTCTTTACTCAAAGGGAGTAGAAGTGAAGTTCTGTCCATGTGAGACAGGAAATAGAAAAACTGACAGCCAAGGAAAGATGGAGAGGTCACTGTAGTTAGTGTTGTTAGAGCTGAACCTCAGAATTCTCACAGGAGAAGGTTAGTTCTTTTGCTCTTACATTTCAAGAAGGATCTATCTATTGGGTGCCTCTCCAAGCAGCAGCTCAGGGCCACAGTAGGAAAGACCCCGGCTCCTTCCATTTTTGTGGCTTTTCCATCCTCAGCCCAAGGCTCCTAGGGATGTAGAAGGGGCGTGGAGAAATGTCTGTGGGAGGGCTTTAGGAGGTGCCCTGGAAGTGGCACACACCATTTTCCTCACTGGGTAGGGCACAGTCACATGGCCACACCAAACCGCCAGGAAGACTGGGGAGTGTCTGGCTGTGGTCCCAGAAAGAGGAAATGGGTTTTGACCAGCATGTAACAGCCCGTGCCACAATGCCTCCTGAAAAGGAGTGCTGTTACCTGTTAAGAGGCTAAACAAAATATAAATGGGGAATTAAGACCAGTGTGAGAAGTCTGCAGTTTGACATTTTTCTGTGGCAGAAAATGATCTGGGTCTGTCATCACTTCTTCCTTTAAAGCAGGATTCTCCATTCTAAGCGAAGTAAGCCAGAAAGAGAAAGAAAAATGCCATGTATTGCTTCTATGTGGAATCTTAAAAAAAGGACACAAATGAACTTATCTACAAAACAGAAACAGACTCACAGACATAGAGAACAAACTTATGGTTACCAGGGGGGCAAGGGAATGGGAGGGGATAATTTGGGAGTTCGAGATTTGCACCTCTTGGGGAGGGATGGAAATGTTAGCTATCTTGACTGTGGTAGTGGTTTCATGGGTGTGTACATCTATCAAAATTCATCAAATTGTACATCTGAAGTAGTTGACCGAATGAAATCGTCCCACAATAAAAGTGTTTAAAAAAAATAAAGCAGTCAGTTCTCAACCAGGGACAATTTTGCAACCCCCACCCAAGGGACGTTTGGCGTTGTCTGGAGACTTGTCACAGTCTGGTGAATGGTGGGTGCTGTGACATCTAGTAAGTACAGAGAGCAAGGATGAGGGCAGTCACCCTGCACATTGCACAGGACAAAGAATTATCTGGTCTAAAACATTAGGAGCGAAAGGCTGAAAAACTGTTCTTTGAAGGAAGGAAAAAAGATTAAGTTGAAAATAAGATGACAGACAAGCAAGAGATTGTTTTCTAGAAGTACTGTTATCTTAATAGCTAATCAAATATAAAACGACAGCATCTAAAGACAATATCTAATATTTCAGGACAGAGCCCCCATATAAAGTCAAATATACTCTCAGGAAGCGTTCGGAGCCTGTGGCGGGCAGTGACTGGCCCCCTTTTTGATTTCCAAGGTGATCCGGCTCAGCAAGGAGGGACGCTCATCTTAGGTCCGGGTAAGCCTCACGGCGCAGTTCGAGCGGTTTGCTTTCTTAGGGGACGCTGTTTGTCTTCACGTGCTCCTGTGTGTCTTTGATGTCTGTTTCCTGGATGGCATGTGGCCATCATTCCATGCCTGAGCGATTTCAGATATTTGGGATAGGAAAAGTTAGTGGTGGTCTGGCGGCTTGTATCTGGTTATAACACTCTTTTTAAAAAGGTCAGTGGAAATGAACATTTCCAAATCCCATTGATGGAAAACCATCAAGCGCTTTTTTTTTTTCCCCGTCAGTAGAAGAATCAATCTAGTTACTAGTATACTTGCTCAGTGTCAGACAGTGTGTCAACCCCAGGGACAGCTTATTCAATAACAGTTACTTTAAATAACTTTAAATAGCTTTATTGATCAGTTTGGGCCACCTGAAATTCCTCTGGCTTCCCTCTGCTACATGGTTCGGTGTTGGATCTCCACCGTGTTCAAGTATTGCCGTCATGGACAAACACCCGTATGATTAGTGCCCAAAAGCCGACATCACTATGTTATAAACTGATTTCTCTTGGTGGTTCTTCCTCTTTAAAACTGTCCACATTAGTGAGCACAGCTTCTAAAAAGGAGTTATAAAATTAGCATTTACTTTACTAAATTCCAAATGTCGTTAGAAGGAGGATTTTGACCAAGTATTATGACTTTTTAGCTTTTTGTTGCTAGAAAACTATAGCTAGCTAAAATCTGTCACTTTCTTTAATCATCCTTTCCCTGTCTCTCATGAATTTACACTAGTTAGACAAGCAGAAAAAAAAAAGTCTTGTTTTACTAGGATGAGTTCTGTAAATTAGTCCTGAATGACATTGAGCCATATTTCTGAATTACTTCCATCCTCACAATCATAAGGTGGTGGTTTTTTATTTTTTGGGTTTTTTTTGAGTCCCTCATCTCCAAGTTTCGGCATCATTTGAGCACACGTTCTTTCGTGTAAGAATGAACGGCACATAGAGAATGTCATTTGTGTGCCAAGCTGGGAACATACTTGATAAGGAGAATATTTTGATTCTACCCTTTGGAAAAATTGTACCTCCTTTAAGGGAAGAGCTGGGTGTACTTATTTATACAGATCTATTATCATAGTTAACCCCGTATTTCGTTTTGCATTATTTGATAATAAGCCAGCCTATATTAAGTCTACAGTGATTATTGTAGACATCAGATAAATATAATACAGAAAACATGCCTCTTATAATATTTACTTAATTTAATGTTTTCAGTTAAAATTCTGATCTTGAGTTAGAACCTTAGCTTATAAATTATGACGATTTTATTTGAACAGATAAAAGGATTGTGAACATCTAAGTGTACTGTAACACTGTCTTAATGCCCTTAGCTTTCAGCCTGTTTTGGTCTATGCTTATAATGCAGGTGGCCTATTAAATCAGTATCTGGGAGTGAATTGTTTTAAGGACACGATTTAGTCCATTATCACGTGTAAGAAGCAGATGTGATTTTCCGGCTTGATATCTACATTAGTTCCATATTCTGCTGGTCTGTTTGACAGGACATTTTATTTAATTATATTTAATAAAACCTTACAGACGGCTATAATTTAAGAATCTTTCGCCTTGGATCTCATAAAACATTAAGTATCACCCTTATTTAACCATAATTTTTGTCATACTTTATGACCTTAATTAAAAATTATGTCGTTATATAGAGAACTCAGCTAATTAATTTTTCCCTTTGGGCTAATTACAACTTGAATTGCTTCCTTGATTCTAGGAAGCAATAACTCCAGTGACTAACACTGTGTGTCAACCTCTGCCTTGTATTCTCATTCTCTCCTAGGTAACAGCATCCATTTTATACACCGTGATAGAAACAGGCTGGACCACAAACCCATCAACTCTGTTTTACAGCTTGTAGGAGTTCCACACGTGGACTTTACAGGCAGACCTCCAGTTATCCACGTGTGACGTTACAGACTCGGTCACTTTCAGACGGACCCTGGGGTATGATCTGAAGCGTCAGCATGTAGTATCCTTGCGCAGGGCCTAATTTGTTGACTCCTCTCAGCCTTTGAGGAGTAATGAAAACATAAAGACATTATGTACCACAAGTTGAGTAGCAGGCTGAGAGGCATCAGTGGTCAACAATGTGATACAGATTTATAATTTCATGGCTTTTAATATTTTATTTTGTATAAAACCTTTTGTAAAAAAAATCAAATTGTATTTATACAAGATAAAACTTTAAAAAGCTATAAAATTTAAATGTCTTTATTTTACATTATGGTATAACCATTCAATGAAAATCTTTTTGGGCTGTTAAAATTATGAAGAACATATAAGGGGAGGGGAAAGCAACGCAAAACCATTTTTATCCATTTAGAAAAGCAAGATGTGAAATTCTGTAAACAATATAATCACATTTTTGTATGTATATGTTTATATTTTTGTATGCTTAGAAAGACGGGAAGTAATTCATACACCAGAATATCTTGCCAGTAGGTATCGCCAGGTGGGAGGACTGCGGGTGTTTGTATATTTCCCAGCTATTCTGTAATGATCATGATCTATCATTTTGGCCAGGAAAAGATCTTTAAAAATTACATGAAGTTTATATTCCTACACAGCAAGCTCTACAAAGCTGCAGTTCTATGGGCTGCAGTCCTCAGGTTTCTACCCTAATTGCCTTCCTCAGAGGAAATTCAGACCCAGCCTTCACAGAGCCAGTGTTCACACCTGTACCCCACACCCACTCTCCATTCCACTGGGATTTTGTCTTTGGTGGGTGTGGTAAAAGGAGAAAAGTATGTTTTATATATTTAAGATATTTTTTAAAAATATGATCGGTATACTTTTTGAAAGGAGATTTTAAGAATTGTTTAAACTAAAAAAAGACTTTGTAATTTAAATGTACACGTAGTTTGGCTGTATATTCCTAGACAGCTTTCTTACCCCCAAAACTGCTTTTATTTAGTGGGACTGTTGTCATCTTTTATTTTCTAGAATCTTAATATGTTTAGTTGGTAAGCATCCCAGAAATTCTGATAAAACATACAGCAAGATTAAAATATTGGTAATTATTAGCAAGTATAATGCTGCTTTGAACTTGTAATATCTTTATATCAAGCAGATGAAGTCATATACAAAATATATATTTAAAGTGTCCAAATATTTGAATGTATTTTCATGTGTATATTCACGGAAAATCATGTTTTTAATCAATAAAAATGAAATATCTCATAAAATTTCGTTAACGAAATTTTGTGCTATTTTCTTACAGTCAGGAAAGATTGGTGGCAAGATTCCTTTGCTGATTTTAGGCTTAAAACTGCTGAGTCATAGCTAATACAAAATTTACTTATTTATAAATGTACACCACACTTTTCTAAGATACATAAATGTCCTTTATGTGGTTTCAGGAAGGGAACAGTTACATAAATAAGTACAGTGGTAAACTGCCTACCCAAACAAATATATTTAATATAAAAATTACTTATAGTAAGTGCTATGAAATGTACAAACATGCTCCATATGAAATAACGTACTGGACTAAAAATTCTGAAAAACCTTTCTATGATAAATATTTGGAAATACTGATAAAAGGCTAATAACATCTAACACTTTGATGGTGGTAATTATTTGCCAGATACTATTCCATTAGCCCTGTGGAACTGACATTACTATCAGTATTATCAGCTCCATTTTACAGAGAAGAAACATCTATTTTTAAACTTGAGCTTACAAGAAAGTGAGGAAACTCCACAAGGGCCAGACAGAAGCAGAAATCAGGCTGATGACCGTGCATGGAAGCTGGGGGCTGTCCCCTTCCCAGGATTCAGAGAAGGCTATTCCTTGGCCAACTCAAAGACCTTATATAGTAGAGTTAAAACTAAGACCACTGCATGAAGTACCACCTGAGACCTGGGACTTCTGAGGGCAAAAACAGTGTAAGAATGGGCTCCAGTCAATCCATCTATAGACCAAGGAGCCCAGTGAGGACCTGTGTTATAAGGCTTCTGCCGTGAACCTTTGTGGAAAAAAGAATTTTGATAAAATGTAAGTGCATGCTTAATTTTAAAAAAATCAAATATTTTTGTTTATCAAGAAGATTCATGATGAACTAGGAGACGGCATAAAATGTCTGTTCAGGTTACCATCCACCACGGGAGGTCACAGTGATAACACTGACCACGTGAAAGCTGGAAGACAAACTGTGTAAAGGTTAAGACTTATTTTAAGAAGCGTGTTCCAGAAGATGATTTAAAACCATGCAGCCGCAGAAGGTGGCACATTTACACGTCATTCTGTGAAGAATGAGTTTTCGTTTAGATCAGAGTTCTTGTAAATTAATTTCACTCATCAATTCTGAGTTTTCTTGTGTACTTTTAAAAAGTGAAAAGGTGGCTCTTCACAGTGGCTCTGTTAGCAGAAAGCTCTGAAAACAGTTACAGGATGCCAATTTTATATCAGCATTATTAGATGTTTGAAATAGAAAACCAGATAAACTCACTCCTTAAAAAGAAGCTAAAAAAATTTTTTTTAAAATCCAGTTTACAAATCAAGGCAAAACTTTTAGAAGTTCATTCTCTCAAAGGTGAAATATCTCACAGTATGGTGAATGCTACTCCAAATTCAGATTACATCTCGACAATGAAGAAAATGATTTGTTTCTGTGGTGACAATATTGGGATGAATATATATTTTGATAAAAATAATGTTCATATGAAATTTAAAAACCTTTAGGGCAGAAGTGGTTTGAAATTTGTTGTGATGTACACATAATTCATAATTGGCTCCAAACAAGCTGTCAGTTGAAATGGAGATTGAAGTTGTTAAAATTTACCAATTAAAAAAATGTTTATTGTGGTAAAATATACATGACGTTAAATTTACAATTTAACCATTATTTGGGGATTTTAAATATGCATAACATAAGGGTTTTTTTAACCATTTTTAAGCATTAACTGCCACTGGGTTCAATCCCCAGTACCTCCATATGTATGACTGGGACACTGGGCTATACACCAGAAACTGACACATTGTAACTGACTGCACTTCAATTAAAAAAATAAATTAATAAATAAAAACCCAATTACCTCTCCCCCAAATAAAATAATAAATAAAAATAAAAATGTGAAATTATTTTTAAAAAAGAAGAAAGCTAAACAAAATAAATAATTAAAAGCTCAAATAGGATAAAAGGTTTAATTTTTAAATTCTGTAACTCTGCTTTACAATTTCTGAACTTATGATAGAGCTCCTATTCTTTTTTTATCTTTTTTTAACATTTTTATTGATTTATAATCATTTTACAATGTTGTGTCAAATTCCAGTGTTCAGCACAATTTTTCAGTCATTCATGGACATATACACACTCATTGTCACATTTTTTTCTCTCTGAGTTATCATAACATTTTGTGTATATTTCCCTGTGCTATACAGTGTAGAGCTCCTATTCTTAATTGGGTAAAACTGATATCTTCATCAGAAAGGAATGAAATTTTTAAAAAGAAAAAAAGGAATAAAATGGCCTGTGATTTTATAGCATCAAAATTTGGTGAAACATTCAAAAAAGTGGAGAATTTATTTGGTGAATTTCATCTTGTAAAAATTATGTGTTAAAGGAAAGCACTCTGAGTGGAAGCAAAATACAGTATCTGAAGAATGTTGAAATAGTTGTTTTTTATATGAAAGAAACTGATTTGAAAATGCCCTTCGTTTAACAAAACTTGTCCTGAGCTGACCAGGTACCTTAGTACCTGCAGAGATAGAATATTCTCAACTGGAAGTGTGGACAGAATAAGAATCAAATGAAGAAGACTACAACTTCAAGTCATTTAACTATAAAATATAACTTTGAGGTTGCAGAGAATTTTATATACAAATTAAAAAAAAACATTGAAAAATACAGTTTTCATAAAAATACCAATGACATGGCATTAGAGACATTAGAAATGGACTCAAGTATATAAATACGGGTTAAGCATAATTATTTGACTTACATTTTTTTAAAGTTCAGATAATCAATATAAAAAATTTCAAAATGGTTAGAAATCTTTTTAAATAGTCTGAGTAGAATATTATAGTTCCCTTCATACAGAAACAATTGTTAGTCAATTAGTATTTCAAGAAATTATGTAATTATTGTCTTTTTTTAATCTCAAATGTTCTGGTTTGGACTGTAAATTATATGGTCATCTTGGTGATCAGCTTCATTGATGGATAAAGCAAGTAAAATAAATAAAATAATAATTAAGGATAAAAATCAGTTGGGAGAGTAGCTCAAGTGGTAGAGCAAATGCTTAGCATGCACAAGGTCCTGGGTTCAATCCCCAGGACTGCTATTAAAATAAATAAGTAAGTAAAAAACCTCATTACCTCCCCTCTCCAAATAAAAATGTTTTTAAAAACGATAAAGAGTAGTTGAACAACAGACATAAGCTTGATATAATGAGCAAATCAGAACAATAATTAAAAACATATCCTCAAGAATATAAAACATTAACCATATATTATCCCTTAAACTAAATCTCAATATATTTCAGACCCACGTTCATACAGACCATGTTTTCTTACCACACTGCAGTTTCATTGTCTGATTACTGCTAATATTGGACATTACACCAGAGTTCTAGCCAGTGCAAAACCACAATAAAACAAACAAAAAGTGTAAGAATTAGAAAAGAATGGAAACTTATTTGTCACATATGCCATAACTGTCTACATAGAAAACCAAAAAGAAGCTAGAGACAAATTCTTAGAATTAATAACATAAGTTGCTGAATATATCAATATTCAAAATTCAACTGCATTTCTACATACCCTTAATAAATAGAAAACCTAATTTAAAAATCTTTTGTAAGAGGAATAAAACTTAAGAGAAACCCAGGAATAAATCTAATGTGTTAAACTTGAGAAAATCATACAACTTTACTAAAGAAATATTTATAAGACCTGATAAATGTAGATATATATTGATAAAGACAAATTCTCATTATCCTAAAAATGTTAGTTGTTCCCAAATTGACCTAACAGAATTCTTACAGAATTGTTCATGGAACTTGAAATGTTGTTTCTAAAATTTACGTAGAAGGGGAGGGTATAGCTCATGTTTAGGATGCATGAGGTCCTGGGTTCAATCCCCAGTACCTCCTCTAAAAATAAGTAAGTGAACCTAATTAGCTCCCCCGCCCCCCCAAAAATTTTTTTATTAAATTTATATAGAAGAGCAAAAAGTCAAGAACAGTTAAAACATTCCTGAAGCACAAGAGGCATGAAGTTCTATGTGATGTCAAAATGCAGAATACAGCCATAGTAATTAAGATGGCGTAGAATTGACAAGATACAGATACACACAGAATAGAGAGCCCAGAAACCAACATACACATATGTAGACACTTGATACATGACCAAGTCCATGCTGCAGATAACTGGATAAAGGATAGAGTATTAATAAATAAATCGTGTTGGGATATTTGATTACCATAGGATAAGATAAATGCCCTAGTGCAATATTTGTGAGCCACTGTTTTTTCAAGTGACTATTATTTCCAGCTAAATCGAATTCTCTTCCATAGAGATTCCTAATTCACACCAAACACACAAACCCGACAAGAATTAAAGACCTAATGGTGGAAAACAAAATGTTTCTATGTTTATTTCCTGTAGGAGAATGTGTTTTTGAAATTCGGGTAGGAAAGAAATCTTTAAATAAGATTTAAAGAAAGCATGCTAAAATCATAAAGATTGAGACTTTCAATCAAATAAAAATCTTCTCATTCATCAATGGACAGCAAAAAAAAAAAAAAAAAAGAAATTGGGAACAGATATATGCCATGCATTTGACAACAAAAAATGGTTAACATCAAGAATACATCAGAACGTCTACAGATCAATTTTTAAACAAGATAAACAACGTAATAGAAAAGAGATCAACAGTGCACAAGTTCATCCTCCCTTATGACACCAGGGGGGTCCCAAAACATACTGAGGTTGGATAATTTGTTAAAAAGACAGGATTCACTGAAAGCTGTTCTATTCACAGTTACAGTTTACCATAGGGAAAGGATTAAAATCAATAGGACTTAAAAATCTTTAAAATATTAAAATGAGCCAAGGCAAAAAGCACGTAGGGCGGAGTCTGGGAAAGTACCAAATGCAGAACTTCCAGTTGCCCTCTCCCCTTGGACTCAGGACAGGGTTACTTTCCTGGCATCGATGAGTGACCGTATGCATGGGTACCACTAACCAGGAAAGCTCATGTAAGCCGGTACCCAGAGTCTTTACTGGGGCTCCATGGTCAACGCCCACATGGCTGGCCTCAGTCTACAGCCCCTTTGGAGGTTAAGCTGATACCACATGACTCAAAACTTCTACTATAAGTTGCATTTTTAAAAATTGAATAAATCTGACATATAACATTGTGTAAATGTAAGGTGTACAAATGTGTTACTTTGATACATATATATTATAATATGATTGCAGTTGTAGCAAAATTTATATTACATATTATAGACAGTACAGTACTGTTATCTATATTCCTTATACTGTGTATTAGATCTCAATTGCTTACTTACCACTTGTTGCACGTTTGTACCTTTAAACAACATCAATCTTATCCCCCCACCTCTCATGCCCTGGTAATCACCATTTATTCTTGGTTTTCTTTAATTTTTTAATGAGTTTGACTATTTTAGATTCCACATCCAAGAGATATACAGTACTTGTCTTTCTCTGTCTGACTTATCTCAGTTAGCACGATGTGCTCAAGGTCCATTTGTGTTGTCACAGATGGCAGGATAACCTCCTTTCTCATGACTGAGTAATATTCCATTGTGTGTATGTATGTGTGTGTGTGTATCTTTCTTATCCATTCATTGGTTGTTGGGCACTTAGGTTGTTTTCACATTTTGGCAATTGTGACTAATGCTGCATATATCTCTTCAAAATCCTGTTTTAATTTCCTTTACCCAGAAGTGAAATTACTGGATTGCACGGTAGATCTATTTTTAATTTTTCATTTCCCATAGTGGTTTGGCCATAAATTACATTGCTAATCATATCATGAGTCTATCTGGTACGACCCAAGGCTCCCAGGCAAACAAAAACACTCCTGTCAGGCATTCCAAGGGCTTAGAAGTTGAGAGAGCAAAGGCCAGACCTCTATGTGGGAAAGACCATGTTCTTTACTATACAACCACCAATTCATAGGGAAAAAAAAAACCTTTGAAAAGTGTATTGAACCTCACTAGCCATTAAGGACTTGCAACTTAAAACTACTATGAGATACTATTTTATACTCCTGAAATTTGTCCAAATATAAAAAGTATGAGAATAACAAGCATTGGCAGTATAGAGCCATGGGTACCCTCGTACACTGACAGTGAGAGCATAAATTGGAGAAACAATTTGCAGAACAATCTGGCAATATCTAGTAAAATTAAAAACATGTATAGTGCTAAACCAGCTGAAATGCACAAGAATGTCTATAGCAACATTGTTTGTTCATAGCTGTGAACTGGAGACATCCCAAATGTCCATCACCAGGAAAATGGATGAATTAATTGTGGTATAAAGTTTCAAATAGTATACATTGCTTAAGGATACCTATGTATGTATTACAGTTTTAAAGAAATGCAAGGCAATGATAAATAGCAAATTAAAGATAATAAATATATTTGGGGGGATGATGATGAAGGCTATGGGGGGCTATGTCTGAGTTGGTAACATTTCATTTCTTAAGGGAGTAGTGGGTATGTGGGTGGCTGTTGTGTCATTCTTTATACCTTTTGTTTCTGTTTTTATTGAAGTATAGTCAGTTTACAATGTTGTGTCAATTTCTGGTGTACAGCTTAATGTTTCAGCCATACATGAACATACATATATTTGCTTTCATATGCTTTTTCATTATAGGTTACTATAAGATATTGAATATAGTTCCCTGTGCTGTACAGTATAAACTTGCTGTTTTTCTATTTTATATATAGTAGTTAGTGTCTGCAAATCTCGAATTCCCAATTTATCCCTTCCCACTCTCTTTCCCCCTTGGTAACCGTAAGTTTGTTTACTATGTCTGCGAGTCTGTTTCTGTTTTCTAGATGAGTTCATTAGTGTCCTCTTTTTTCTTTTTTCCTTTTTAGATTCCACATATGAGTGATCTCATATGGTATTTTTGTTTCTCTTTCTGGCTTACTTCACTTAGAAGGACAATCTCCAGGTGCATCTGTGTTGTTGCAAGTGGCCCCTTTTGTATTCTTAAATGGTGTGTAGTACTTTTGAAAATTAAATATATGTGTCTGTGTGTATATATGTATATACATATACACATACATATTTATACATACACATACATATATTTTAAAAATATGTATCATGGCTGTTTTGAAGATGTATTAATTGGTTTATGCCTTACATTATTACCCAATAATTGCCTTTACAGCCTATGCTCTGTTGTTTTTTCTTAAAACTTTTTTTTGGGGGGAGGTAATTAGGTTCACTTATTTCCTTACTTATTTTAATGGAGGCACTGGGGATTGAACCTGGGACCTTGTGCATGGTAAGCGCGCACTCTACCTCTGAGCTGTACCCTCCCCCTGTTGGCTATGCTTTGCATGAGACAGTAGTCATCAATTTTACCTTTATACATGGGAAGTGGAAAAATACTTTCTATACCTTTAGAACATGTAGGTTTATTAAGTTCTACTTTTTTTTTTTTAAGTTCTAATTTCAGTTCCTACCTAGAACCATAACACAGGAGTGTCTTGTTTGGGCTCTGTGCTGTGGTTCTGCCTCATGGGTGATATGGTCTGATAATCAAGGGAAAGATGTTTCTGAGTTCCAATTATGTGCTAGGTATTGTGGGAGATTTGAGGGGCAGATAAAGCAGAATTTCTGCCTTTAATCATTCAAAACATATTTAGGGAGGGCAGGCAGAATTTCAGGATAACCAACAAAATAGAATATTAAATAAATAGCTCTCTACAGGGTGCAGTAAACCTCACAGAGGTTTGAAGAAAGACTTGCAGGGGGAATTCAGGAGACTAAACTGCTTGATGAAGGTCTGTACATGAATTTTTAAAAGCGGCTCACAAAGCCCACAGTGTAATTAGCTTTATTCATCATGATGAAGTATTTGATCAAAGCGCCTTTGGAAGTAAAGCTTGTTTTTAGAAAATTATTTTAAATATTATGCCAATCTTCTTACAATGCCATTTTTTAAAAATAGGTAGCACTCAGAATATTTTAAAGGCTCCTTTAGAAATAATTCCAGCCCTGTTCCTGAACTTCACTGAGAGCAGCCTATAATCACTGACATTTCCAGACTCTGACTCCTAAGGACTTAAAATGCCATATATGAAATGTATATACTGATTGATGTAAATGAAAATCAGCTTCGTATTTCCACGCAACATGCATACGTCCCTTATAAGCACAACATTCATCTTTCTTTCTGCTTTAACCAGTGTGCTTTCCTCTCTAAACGGAGAGCTCAAATTTTGATGTTTTGTTGTTTGTGTCTATACTGGCAAGTATGAGGGCCTACGTGAATTAGTTCTGTTTGCCATACAAGAGGAAAAATGGAGCAAAAGAAAATGCTTTAAAAAAATGTTTTGGATACATTTTTCCAAGAAGACATACAGATGGCCACCAGGTACATGAAAAGATGGTCAACATCAATAATTATCAGAGAAATGCAAATCCAGATGAGATAATCACCTCTCACCCATTAGAAGGGATAGTATCAAAAAAGACAGGAAATAACAAATGCTGGTGAGGATGTGGAGAAAAGAGAACACTTGTGCACTGTTGGTGGGAAGGTAAATTGGTGCAGCCACTATGGATACACTACAGAGGTTCCTCAAAAAATTCAAAATAGAACTACCATAAGATTTAGCTATTCCACTTCTGGGTATTTATCTGAAGGAAACAAAAATACTATCTTGAAAAGATTTATCTGTACCCCCATATTCATTGCAGCATTATATACAGTAGCCAAGACATGGAAACAACCTAAGTGTGTCTGTCAATGGATGAATGGATAAAGATGTGGTGTATATATATACACATATATACACGCACACGTACATATAAAACAGAATATTACTCAGCCATTAAGAAGAATGAAATCTTGCAATTTGCAGCAATATGGATGGAACTTGAAGGCACTATGCTAAGTGAAATAAGTCAGACAGACAGATACCGTCTGCCTCGGTCATATGTGGCATCTAAAAGCAAAACAAAACTAACAAAAAAATGAGCTCATGGATGCAGAAAATAGATTGTTGGCTGCCTGAGGTAGGGCTGGGGGGAATGGGCAAAATGAATGAAGGGGTTCAAAAGGTACAAATTACTAGTTAGAAAGTAAATAAATCATGGAGATGTAATATGCAGCATAGTGACTATAGTTAATAACTGTGTTGCACAATTGAATACAGTTATTCAAATACAGATCTTGAAGGTTCTCATCACAAGAAAAAATTTTATAACTATGTATGGTGACGAATGTTAACTAGACTTGTGATCATTTCACAATATATACAGATACTGAATCATATGTTGTACACTTGAAACTAGTATGATGTTATGTCAATTCCATCTCAGAAATGTATTTGAAACTGATCCATGTATGTTTTGGGATGAGGATAATAAAATACAGTACCACAGACATTCTGGTAGAGAGACCTCTGACCACAGATAAACAATTTAAGCATCTTCCTGCCACTTTTTCAGGGAGAAAAATGTAGTCAGTTCTTAACGTTGAGAAATTATTCTAACATTGATTTACAATCAGCGGGCTACAATGTCATCACATATATCTTTGTTAAAAATTATAAAAGTCATTCTGTTTGTAAATTTTTTACGTCATTTTGTTTTAAGATATAAAAGTGAACCACACACAGTGTATATAACCTACATATACTTCCATGTACATAGACTAAATCTGAATACATTAAAAAAAATGGAAAACATTTACCTATAGAAAGGCAACTAGGTGATTCAGGGACCCCAGTGGAATGAAGATTCTTTACTATATATTGCTTTGCACTTTCTGAATTTTGATCCACATGGATATATTATCTATTTAATAAATAAATTGTTATTTTTATAAGTAATAGTAATCTAAATTATCATTGCACTATAACCTCTACATTATTTGATACTAATTGGTTATAGAAGATTCAGTACCACAAAGAACCTCACTGCTCAGTAATTCCAGTTCTCAAGTTAGCTTGAACAGTATTATTTTTTTAATTCCCACATACAAAGCACAGAGGCCCAGTTACACCAGTAATCTGGCAAATGTACATTAAAAAGAGATGCCTTCTTTCTACCCCGTGAGAGGAGTTACAGAGGAAGTGCTGGGGGGCAGGGGGATGGGACTCTGAGGTGGTCAGAGAAGACCACACATCACTTAGGACTTGAATTGTGGTGGAAAAGAGTGGGAAATGGCCACACAGAAAAGTAGTGGTAAGATCATTGAGCAAGAGGGCACAGCATAGACAAGAGTAAGGGTTTGGAGGAGCAGGGCACTTTGGGGACTCCACGTGGCTGCGCACAGGAGGGCGTGACAGACCACAGGAGGGGAGTTAGCACAGGAGGGCAGGGCCAGGTCACAGAGGCCTTGTATACGTCTAAAGAACATTACCCCATGAAGGGAACTGGGCCTTCCCGGAAGAATGGTTGTTGCCAAGGCCAGGGCAAGGAAAGGACAAGTTAAACATGGAACTCCTTGTGCCAGAACAGAAGAAAGCACTCAAAAACTGATGGGGACATGTCAGAAGGACACAGAAGCTAGTAGGAAGGGCCACCCACTTGTCAAATCTCAGACAATTTGAGTCTCTATTTTGGGGGGGGGCGGCGATTAGATTTATTCCTTTATTTGACCAGAGGTACTGGGCAATCCAGGACCTCGTGCATGCTAAGCACCTCTCTACCACTGAGGAATACTTTCTCCCCTGGGACAATTTGAGATCAAAAATACATAATGCCAGTAAGGGATTATAAGGCACTGCAGAAAACAAGAACTCACAAACCCATAATCCATGCATCTGCCCACCTACATGCATACATAAATACGTATACACACATAAAAGGGGGAGAAAAGAAAGCTCTTCTTTTCCACAGAATGCCAATGAATGAATGTAGGACATATTGAGAAAATCACCAGTCTGCACCAGTACAGTAACAACTCATTAATAAATCATTGCATGGAAGTTCATGGTCTTAAAGTAGCTCCCCACAAATCGTTCATTAATTACAAAGAGAAAAATTGCACCGTTCAAGTGGAAGAATCTGACAGGCAATACCTTAATGAACCCAGTGATCAAAGCTCATGAATTACCCAGATTGGGACAAACTGACATCCTGGGCCTCCTAATCAGATACATCAAGGATGCACCATTGAAGCAGAGAGCTCCTGCAAAAATGTACACCCTGATGTTAATCCTTAGGAAAAGAACTGCTTCCTGGGTCCGGGAAAAGAATGTTATATATGACACTGTTAGGGCAACTGGTGAATTGTGGGGAAGATGCACTAAATACTCAGTGACATTGTAGGAATGTTAAGTTTCCTGAATTTGACAATGACGTTGTGGTCATGTAAGAAAATGTCCCTGGTCTTAGGAGACACAGTCGTGATGTCTGCAACTTACTCTCAGATGGTTCAGATATTAAGCTTTTCCCCCTAAATTAACTTTTCCATAGGTATGAATTAAAAAAAATTTAAAAAACCCAATCCTTATGCTGTACACCTTAAACATATGCAGCACTGTATGTCAACTCTATGTCACGAACACTGGAAGAAAAAAGGACAAAAAGATGACTGTCATAGAAATGTGTACGATGGTCCAGAAAAGAAACTCAAGACCTTTCCTACACAAGGCAAGGAGCTGTTAGAATATTTTAATTGATAATATGATACAATTAGATTTGCTGTTTTGGAAGTTTTCTGGGGAGCAGAGCAGAACATAGTCCAGGACAAGTCTGATCCCCAAATGCATCACTTGGACTCTCTAAACACATTTTAATGTTATTTTGACAGCTAGACTTAAGTCAGAAGCATACATTTTTAAATATAATTTTTAGTAGTACACAAGCTATAAGAATGAACACATCAAATGTGAAAATATAATTGCTTTTCTTTCAATACTGTTAAATGAAATTCACCTTCACAAATAATAATCAGAAACTGATTGCCTATATTACGGATCATTTCAGACTTCTGTTTTTATCTTTTGCATAGCCCCTAACTTTGGATAAAACAGGTCACTGCTCACTTGAATCTGTATTTAAAAATGGAAAGAGGAAATGAAGGGTGAATCCAGCTTAATCTGCCCATCTGTGCTCTGGTATCATTGAAGGGGAAAAGAATTATAAATAATGAAAATCTTCCCCCATGTAAGAATTTAAAACTACAGTTCTGTGCATTTGACTCATTACTGCTTCCCTACTCCGATGGGAAAGTGTGTGCGAGTGGAGAACCGAGACTGGGCTAGGATTCCCTCCTGGATGGGAAAATTTGTAACAAAAAGAGAGAAAAATCATCCAATGTATTAACATCGGTAGCTAGTTTTCTTTAAAAGCTGGAAGAATCTTCGCAGGGAATTTCCTTCCCAGCCACAACAGGAGATAAAGAATAAATTGCTTTTACACTTCTACAAGTCGAGAAGTGACTTGAAATTGATGCCTTTAATTTACTTCTAACTGTGTGGATAAGGGCAGAGTCAGACAAGGATATCTTTCTTGTCTTCTAACAATTGGAAAGAAAAATGTGTGTAGTAAACTGAAGGAGGCTATTAGCTACATCAGATTGCCTGATTATCTTTCTTGATTACCAGCTTCTCAAGCTCTGTCCTGCCATCACCAAGCCCCAGTGGGAGGAGGCCTGCTGGATTTAGCCCAGCAGCTGCGGACAAAGGCAGGGACAACGTGGTTCTGCAGGAAATTTTGCGGAGTCCAATTTTGCTAAGTCCCGTCTGAATGAAAGGACCAAGACTCCAGGCAACAGAGATCTTTCAACTCAGAGTAAGAGAGCAGGAGGAAAGGTTCAGAGGCCGAGGTGTGGCGCCAAAGGGGTGTCAGAGACGATGGAGAGGAGCTGGCAGGGACAAGGGAAGAGGGGGGCAAGGACTGGAGGGGCAAGGTGGGCGGTCTGCATAAAGGCCTGCCACAGGGAACCATGCTCACATTTGCATGGATGGTATTTTTAAAAGGTCCATTGATACCTATACGGAAAAAGAATATGAAAATGAATATATGTATGTATATGCATAACTGAAACGTTATGCTGTACACACTGAATTAACACAACATAAACTGACTATACTTCAATTAAAACATACATAAATAGAAAAGAATAAAAAGAATATTCCTCCCCCCCCAAAAAACCCAAACAAAAAACAAATGTCACCAGTTGTCCTAAACATGTCATTTACAGCTGGCGAGCATATGCAGTGTAGTTGGTTGTTATGCCTCTTAAGATTCTTTTGATTCACTGCAGATCCCCTCCCTCAGCTGTCCCCAGTTCTTTTCTGACATTTGCTTGTTGAAGAAACAGTTTTTAGAAAGCCCCACATTCAGGATTTCTTAGACTGTTTCCCTGTATAGGTGGTTTAACTTGCTTCTCTACCCGCTATATTTCCTGTAAACAGAAATCAGATCTCAAGGCTTGATTAGATTCAGGGTAAACATTTTTGGCTCCAGTACTTTATTGGTGATGGTGTTGGTCCAGAGGCACATCACCTCTTTCTGGCTCACTCTTCAGAGGCCACACTGAACATCTGGTTTAAGGTGGTGATAGCTGTATTAAAAAGAACATTTTTGGAAAAGATTAACAGTAAGGAGGAACTAATCCTACTGGACACCAAACCATACGACAAAGCTACAGTGATCTAAACAGCGTGCACAGACACAGAAATAGATAAAAGATCAATAAAAAAGAATAGAGACTAAAATCAGGCCACGGTGTATGTGAGAACTATTCATATAAAAGGGTAGCAATTCAAATCACTGGGGAAAAGACGGGCTATATAATAAAAAATGCTGGGGAAAAAAAAAAGATCCCTCTTTATCCTGTATCCTCCAAATAAAGCACAGGTGGATTAAAAGGCTAAATATGATAACATCTCTAAAAAATAGAGGAAAATAAAGAATACATTTTTTAAAAGAGACTAATGCTGTTAATTTATTTGATATCTATCTCCAGTCAAAACAATTTTATTCTGTTTTATTTTATTTGACTATTCACTCTGCGATTTATGTATGTATGTATGTATGTATTTATTTATTTGAAATATAGTCAGTTACAAGGTGTCAATTTCTGGTGTACAGCATGTTTCTGTCAGATACATACATATACCTATTCGTTTTCATATTCTTTTTCAAAGAATATTTTTTTAAAAGTGGGCTTGGGACAAACAAGATACAACCTCCAGAAGCCTTAAAAAGTTGGTAAAATTGATTTGACGGTAAAACAGGAAACTTCTGTAGCAATCTGAATAGCATAATGTGACAAAGAACAGATAAGTAATATCAGCAGAGGTTGAAGGGCTGCTATCCATAATATATAAATAGTCCCTCAATCTAAAAGAAAATGAAAACGAATAGAGAAATGAGCCAAGGGCATAAAAGATAAGGAATTCTTAGAACATTTACTGTAAACATCTCATGAGGCCTTTGTAATACGCTTAGTTTCACTAGTGATCAGGGAAGTGCCATGAAAATAACAGATACCATTTTTTATTCTCAAACTTAAAAATATTGAATATATCCAGTGATGTCAGGGTGTGGGTGGAGGGAAACAGGAACCCCAAAATACTGTTGGTATCTATGCAAATGTTAAAAGTGAATACCCTCTGAGCCAGAAATTCCATCTCCTGTGGCTAGACATATGTTAGGATAGTCATTGCCGAATTGTTTGTAATAGCACCCCCCCCACACACACACAACACAAGCTAAGTGTCCATCTATAGGAAAGTAAATCGTGGAAAACACACAAGGGAAATCAATGCAGCCATTAGAGTGGCTCAAATTGGCCACAAGGACTGATAAAATTTTCAAAATGCAGTGTTGAGTGAAAAAAGAAGTTCATAGAACAATATGCACAGTATGAACCAATTTATTTTTTTAAAAAATCTTTCAAGTTTAATATAGCCTGTTAGGGTGGTTACCTATGAGGGTAGGATTGGGTGTGAAGGAGAACTTCCTTTTGTATTTCTTTTTTTTTTTCTTTCTTTCTTTAAAAACTTTCTTTTTGTTTTTGGTTTTTTATTTTGGGGGGAGGTAATTACATTTGTTTGTTTGTTTATAATGGAGGTACTGGGGATTGAACCCAGGACCTTATGCATGCTAAGCACATGCTCTACCATTGAGCTATACCCTCCCTCCTCATATTTCTGCTACTCATTAAAATTTTTAAAAAATACATTCACATGTTCATGCCTTATTTGGTCATATGCAATAAAACCAAAGAGAAAAGACAAATTCCTTATGAAAAAAATCTTTGAGGTAAAAAGGCACTATTACAAAATAAGACTTAGATTTAAGAAGCTAATAACGAGCATGTACGTTCTTTCAGTCTTGGTAGAAGCGTTCAGCCAAGGAGAGTGTCATCTCCCATTCTTTCCAGATTACTAAATTCTACTCTAGTGACGTACTGAATACCTAACAGCGATGTCAAAGGCACGTCAACATTTTTCAAAAAGTAATGTGAAAGAAGGACTATGGCACTGCTCGCTCAGTCCCCTAGGCCTCTTTGGTTTTGGGGTAGAAGTATCCTCAGTCATTCATGATCACAAAACTCAAAATAACCAGAATCCTTCTCTCTCTCCCCCACCTGACATTCCATTATTATTAACTATTATTATTGTTATTATTAGGGAAGAAGTGTACATAACCAACCAAAAAAATCCAAATTAACGATCCAGAATATTGTTTTAAAAATCAACAATGTTAGGGTCAGGTCTGAAGTCCAAAAAAAATTAATCAAAACTTACAACATTAGACACAACATTGTAAACTGACTATAACTCAATAAAATAAAAAAATAGATAAAGTTAGGCAAGAATGAACTAAACCTCCCCCACCAAAAAAAAAAACAAACAAAACCCTAAACTTAACAACATTTACACAACTATAGAGGTTATTCAATTTCAGAAAACTGCCTACAGAGAAAGATCCCTTCAAACTCTGTTCTCAACCTATGATGAATGGTGCTAAGTCCAAGGAAGGGCCATGGGTGTTTCAAACCAAAGTCACTACAGGACCTGGGATAACTATCTAGACCTGTCAAATAAGGGATTTCTTGCTATAAAATAAGAACAATACCATCAAACAGGGCATTTGTGTGAAGCCCTGAGCACTGGTTCCAGCATGTGGTGATAGCTCAACACGTGTATTCATTTTCTTCCGTATTTGCAATTTTAAGAGATTTTCAGTCTCAGGGTCAGGAACATGGGGGGATTTCAGATTGACCCTGATTACCAGGATAGCCAATGAATTAAAACCAACCCGTCTTAAATAAGCTAGTGAAGATTTTAGTGTGCGTCCGCGTTTCCATATGCCTGCTACCTAAACCTTCTAGGTTTCACGGAAATTTGACGTTAAACAAATTATTTACCTCCACATAATTAAAGCTGTAATTCACTGATTCTGAAATTTATCATATCTTTTGAAATTTTAACATCATTTATCTACCAACTAGTTTCTACTAATATTAGGGTAAGGCTTAAATTTTTCAGGATATGAATGATCTAAAATAAACATATAAGAAAATGTTCCTTAATTGTTTTCCTTTCAGGGTGAATTTACCTCGGAGAAAGGACAATTTTAGAGAACTCCTTCCTCCCTTTCCTTTTTAGCTTTTCACTGTGCTGCTCACGATGCTGAAGATAACAATCTGATGTAGCTGTTCTCCAAGCTCCAACAGCTCAAGGAGAGACCAACGGAGCCCTGGAGAATATGTGGGTTCTGGCCCCAGCACTGTCACTTATGTGGGTCTCCATGTCCTCACTGTGAAAGGACAGCCTTGCACCAAATAACGTGGTAAGATGCTTTCAAGCTCTAAAATGCTACGATCAGCGGTCAATCTGAACAACAAACTAGCCAACCTACCAAGCAAACTGAACTGCATTTCCTGTAGCCAGATTGTCAAGCTCAGAGATCAGCTTATCAAACAGTGGGAAAAGTCAATCTGTTCAAGAGCAGTGCCACACACAAAACAAGTATCAGTAAGAAATAGCACTTTTCCATCACTATCCAAACATGACCTAAAACCAAAACACAAATAAGGTTTTAAACTTCAGTGTGTGCTTAGCGTATGTTCTTCCTCTTCCCAAGAATGGAAGCTATTTCTGCACAATTTCAAAGTGTAATCCGTATCTTCTCCCCTAATGACGTTAAACTAACAAAACAATCAAACTTGTATGTTTGTAAAATGTGAAAATGCTTAAACAGTATAATTACCTGCATTTATAACGCTTTTGTGCTTTTAGTGAAATCATATGCATTTTGGTGGAATTTCAAGCGCACACTCTGTATTTGAAGGTGAGAGAAAACAAACTGATATGTGAACTTGGCATGTTAGCCTTAGTTTGACATTCAGATAAGTCAGTATCAAATAAACAGAATGTCACGGGGTACTTGAATTTCTTTCATTTAGACAGCCAAGTGGACAACTCCCACTAAAATCTATTCAAAACAGGCCCTACTCAATGTTAACTAGAATTATTATGGTGATCATTTTGCAATACATACAGATATCAAATCACTATGTTGCACACTTGAAATTAATAAAATGTTATAGGTTAATTATACCTCAGTGTAACAGAACAAAAAACAAGACCTACTCTTGTGAAATCCCAGTGTGGGAAACGGCTGCCTTTCCATCTCTGACCCTCTAGTCCAACGTGAAAGGCCTCCTCTTCAAGGTCAGAACAGAGGACCTGGGACGGGAAGGTTTCTACTTATCTAGACTCACTTGCACAAAAATCACAGCCTCCCAAGTCTATTGCTTCTTTGCTGTCCTTACAGACAACACGTAGACCATTTTTAATTCCAGGTCTTCACTGATTTCCTTATGGGAAACAGTGGAAGAGTGAACATGATTACTAAGCTTCGGGTTTCTAGTTCCGGGCTGTTCAAATGCCACCTCCACATAGATCCTCTTTCCCCCCAGCCCATTCCTCCTTAATTAGCAGTGCTTAAGGTAAAGGCCTTCAACAATAGAAGCCAAATAGCCCCTCCGGGAGGTACTCCAGCAAAATTTGCATTTCTGAGAGGCTTCCTGGGGGAATGACTCAAATTCTTCTTTCACTTCTAGAGGCTGGCAGTAATTGCAGAACTACAGGGTAAAAAGTTAAAATGCTGGTGAAAAATTAGGACTAGCTTGCAAGATGTAGACTTTTGGGATATGAAATCTTAAGACTGCCCTCCAGTCTTAATCTTTTCTATGCTACCACGGAAATTTGCCTTTAGGCCTTCCAAAATGACAGTTTTGGTTAAGTTCTAGAAAGATCAGGAATTATTTTAACCCAGTAGGAAAAAAAAGGGGGGGGCAGATATGATTATATAGTTTGCAAGATAAAAGTTAAAGGATTAAATTCGCCACTTGCTTCGATGCTTCAGTAACTGGACCTGTCGGTACCTCAGGTAGGAAAAATATAGCAGTTATTTTATAAAATTGCTGAGTCAATTTGGGTAGTGATTGCGAAATGACGAACTTTGAGGTGCAAACCGTTACGGTATGTCGTGTTTCCGTGATAGTTTTATCGACTCCTTAAGAAGCCCTTGCTTGATCTGACTCCAGGGCATAGGGAGATAAAAAATGCGTAGCTGATTTACATAGTTTGTAACTTCTGAACTCAAGTCTATCTTAAGTCTGTCTAAGAGCGGACAGTTTAATAGATCATACCCTTTACAAGCCAGCAAGCCACAGAAAGAGTCCCTTCCACTTGGCGCAATTACACGGAAAACAAATGAACACTTTAAAAAATATACATGCCAAAGAACTGGAGTTAAGTTACTGGGCTAGAGCTGTGTAAAGCTTTGGTGACTCACTAAAGGAAGTTGGGAACTCCGGGAACACAGAAGAAACAGAAAAGTTGGGGGACTGGCGGAGGGTCGCGAGCACACTTTTTATCTTTGATTGGCGGAATCACTCAGACTTTTCTTTATGGCGTCACCGGCTACCTGCCTGTAGAAAGGCCCCGTGTCCGTGACGTCACGCCTCATTGACCAATGAAAGGCCTCAGTCTGCGGGCCCCGAGGAGGGTTGTGGGCCCTTTTTTGTGAATGAAGCTCCACGGAACAGCCCTCCTGGGGTCCCCGGGAGCCGCGGCCCGCTGTGCTCGGGCGCTTCGGCAGCAGCGTCCGCGGCCGCGGTGGGCCCGCGCCGTTACCCCGGGCAGCCCCAGCCGCCGGCGGCAGCACCGGCGCCTCGGCCGCGCCAGCGGGCTGCGGGCACCTGGGGGCGGGCTGGGGGGCGCGGGCAGCGGCAGGAGGCGCTGTAGCCAGGGCTGCGGCGCGGGTCCCCGGGCGGCCGCAGGAGGAAGCGGGGCAGGCGCGGTGGGCCCGGCCCCTCCTCCGGCTCCTGCGCGGCCACCCCCCGCCGGGCTCCGCCAGCGCGCGCCGTCGCCGCCGCAGCGCCGCTCCGCGCCCGCCGCCCCGAGCGCCCGCGCGCGGGGCTGGCGGGGGCTTCGGCGGGCCAGCGGGCGCGCGGGGCCATGGTCGTGGCCCCCTGACGGGCCGCGGCCGCCTCCATGAAGCGGAAGAGCGAGCGGCGGCCGAGCTGGGCCGCCGCGCCCCCCTGCTCGCGGCGGTGCTCGCTGTCCTCGCCGGGAGTGAAGAAGAGCCGCAGCTCCACGTCGCAGGAACTGCACCACCTGGACCGGCGGGACGACCTGTACCTGGACATCACCGGTGAGCCGGCGAGCGAGCGTATGGCGGGGCGCCGGGACACGCGGCACCCGGCGCGGGGGTCCTAGCCCACCCACCCAGGCAGCAGAGGCGCCTCCCGGGCCCGGCTGACACGCCTCCAGCCCCAACCCCCATAAAAGCCCCAGCCGGCCACACCCCCCTTCAGGAGCCGGGCTCTCTGGGCGCGTCCCCCTACCCCGAGTTTCCATCTGCGTTTGTCGCGAGCTGTAACTTTGTCCATTTTGTACCCTCCTACCCCGGCAAGATGGCCCGAGGGTCACCTTTCTAAATTGCTGGCGTCAGCACGGCGCCTCGGGCTTTTCCTAGATTCAAGTTGATACCGCCTCCCGCGTTGCAAGCTCAGTTGGCCCTTACCGGAGTCTGAGCCTCCGAGTCACCCCCAGAGGATTCCCCGAGCGCGCTGAACACGCCGGCTCGGGAGCTGCCCTGTTTGTTTGGCGTCTGCCAAGCCTCCGCTGCTCTGTGGGAAATGGAGTCCCTCCCGCCCGGGGCGGCGTTCCCGGCCGCGCACGGGAGCCAGGTCCTTGCCCTGGCCCTCGCTGCCCTCGCGCCGTCCCCAGCGCGCGCGCACGAGCACACCCCAGCCCTCCGAGGGCTGAGTCCCCTGCCGAGCTTCAGCAAGGAATGTGTCACGTTGATGGCTTTTGAACCAGTCAGCGTGCTGACTGCTGAGAGTTGTCACTTTTGAGAAATCGCAGGTAGAAAAGCAGCCGTTTGATAGCTGCTCGATTACTACTGCTGACTCTGCAGTTCTCGAAGACTTAATGAATCCAATTTGGGAGCTGTCGGGGTTCCCAGGATTGACACCGAAGCGTGTGAAGGCATTAAATGTGATGATGTATTGGAAACGCTTTGTAAACAGTCTACAGTTTTGAGGGATTTTTGCAGCCTGTTTCCTGTGTTGCGGAGTGTGTAAACCTCGGTGTCTGGGATTTTCATAAACTGTTTCCCGCCCTTAGCCTTTGATAAACCAGGTGAGCTGGAGTAGTCAGGACATGAATTTAGAAAGTGTTCAGACGAACACAAATTTAGTAGAAATTATTTTCTAGGTTGATGGACAGTTGGACACTAGGGTCCATTTTACAGAGAGCTGAGTGGAGCAGAAGGTTTCTTGGCGTTGAGTGGATGCCAACGGAGGAGGGAGGCAGGCAGGCAGGGGTTGCCTTAAGTACCTGTCTCCGGCTGGCACCTGCCTGGGTGCATCGTGGCACGTGGCGCTGTAGGAGGTGCAGCCATCTGCTGAGGCTGAGACCTCCCACCACGGTGTCCACTCCCAGGGAGATGTCCCCACAAAGGAAGGTCACGGGTAAGGGACCCACAGCCCTCATACCTTTGTTATGTATACCTCTTCAAAGGGTCTTGTTTCATCTCATTTAATTTTAGAGCAAATAACACACTTACTTGGTACAGAATTCTTAATTCCAAAGGTAAACAGGAGTATATAGCGAAAAACTGGTCTTAAGTACCAGGTGTTTTTCCCCAGAAGTAACATTTCTTCTGAATCCTTCCAGAAATTGACGGCGTGGATACACGTATACATTCTCTACCATACCCGAGCACGGTAGCATACAACGTGTTTTGCACTTTGTTTTTCTTCACAATATTTCTTAGCAGAACGATTGTTCTGTAAGTAGTACACGTAGAACTGCTTCATTTGGTTTTGATTACTGCTTAGGCCAAAAGAAGTATGGTTTTAAAGTATAAAACCATAAAATGTTATCTGTGGATTTATATGTATATGTTTTATGACTTGTTTAGACAGGCTCCTATTGAAGACAGTTGTCTCAAATCAAAAAGGAAATTTCTGACAGCGGAGTCATTGGAGTAAATCTTCCTTCTCCTTCAAGGAGAAAAAAAATGCAGTGTGGCTGGTTTTCCTGAGGCAATGATCAATGAATTAACTTTAGAATGTATCATCAAGCAGAATATTGAAGAAAGAGTTGGCGCAGCGTATAAAATCAAAATACTCTGGTCTGGATTACAAGCCCAGATGATGGAAGGGTCCAGCCTCAGTGTAAGATCACTCCAGGGGAGTTAAGGAAATCAGTTTCCCCTGGGATTTCTCCAGATGTCCCTTAGTGACAGTCTTGGCTTCCCGGAAAAATGATACTAAATCAGTTTGTTTTGGTGTGATATACACGCCGAAGGAACTTTGGATGCAGGGTGGGGATTTCTTTTTATTGGGCTTGGAGGGAAGGCTTGAGGCCTCATCCTCAGCAAATGACAACCTGGTCCTGTCCTTCCCAACTTGTTTTTCCCTCAGTCATTGCTTCCTAAAAGCAGTGCATGCACATTAAAAAGGTCAAACATTAGCGAAGTAGATATATAGATATAGTTAGTCCCTCCGGGTAATATTTTTTTCCCCTTCAGTTTTCTACTCATAGTCAGGTTTCTACAAATTCTACCCAACCGGCAAGAGCGGTCATCTTTTTAATGGCTGCGTGTTGTTGCACTGTGTGGCTGCACTGTGATTTATTTAATGATGATAAATAAACGGATATTTGGGTGTTTTCCAGTCTCTGCTGCAAATGGCTGTAGTGGCATCAGTGTACATGTCTCTCAACATGTGTGACTGTATCTGGAGAGTAAAGTTGAAGCCCAGGCCAAAGCATACGGGTTTATTCACTTATGAACGGAGTTTTTTTTGACAGCTGTGAATAATGCTGCCGTAAACATTCACGGACAAGTTTTTGCATGGCCCTATGTTTTCAGGTCCTTTGGGTATATACCTCGGAGTGGAATTGCTGGGTCACGTGATAACTCCATGAACGGCCAGCCTTTTATCCTAAGCTGATGTGCCACCTGCCTTCTACTAGCAATGTACCTGTTAGTCCATATCCTCCCCAACACTTGTAGGATTGCCAAGACACTGTCCCAGTGGGGTTGGTTTGTAAACAAACATTAATGCACGTTATGATTTCTGCCCACTCTGCTTTTATTTATTTTAGTATTTTTTTTAACGTTTCTTCTTGTTGTTGCTGAGGAAGAGGTCATTAGGTTTATTTATTTTAATGGAGGTACTGGGGATTGAACCCAGGACCTCATGCATACTAGGCATGCGCTCTACCACTGAGCTGTATCCTCCCCCCTCTACACTCTGCCTTTAAATACATTACTTTTTTTTTAAATGTAACTCTGGTCCCTTGTCATTTTTACTGCAGTCTGCTTTTTATCTGTACATTGAATTCCCGCAGATTCCAGGGTACTTCATTTGTGTACATTTAACATAGGATACTTAATTCCTATTTTTGTCCCTGTAATCCTTTATTACGTGGTCACTACTGTCCAGCCCACCACCCCGATGTAATGGACATCAGTCTTACTAGGAGCTGACTGACCCAGGTTTTATTCCTCTGCAGACCCTATCAGTCTCTCATCGACCATCCGTTCGGTTCTTGCCACATGCAGTGACATGGATTTTCACCTCAGCTGTATTCCTGGTGCAATTCTGGTGCGCCATGTGAAAGAAAGGTTATAAATACAGCATAAACCGTAGGCATGAATGCTAGAGACATACTGAGTAAAGATAAGATTAGAATGAGTTGTTAGGAAGCAAAGGGGAGAAGGAAGCTGAGGAGGGTTTTTCAGTTGGATTTGGAACTAGATGTCAAGATGAGACAAATACCCACCAAGGGAAAAAATGTTGGGCACAGTCAGGTTTTTGATTTTCCTGTGAACCTCCTTGTAGTCAGTAGTCTGAATCTTTTTGGTCTCTCTATTCCTATGCCTGAAATTGGGCCCTCCATAAGTGACAGCGAGCGTACATTTTCCTTTCTTCTTTATTAATATAGGAAAATAATTTTGAAGGCCATAACAGTACTGCATAATCTTTGTGTCTGGTAATTTACAGGATTTAATAGTTGGTACAGAACATCAGCTTT
The DNA here is from genome assembly GCF_048564905.1 of Vicugna pacos. Classification (NCBI taxonomy): domain Eukaryota; kingdom Metazoa; phylum Chordata; class Mammalia; order Artiodactyla; family Camelidae; genus Vicugna; species Vicugna pacos. The sequence goes on from NC_132990.1 coordinate 3,642,791, forward strand.
TTTATTTTTTATAATTTCTAACTAGTAGAGGAAATTGGCAATAACTGCTGGCTTAAGATTCTTGGTGGTTTGTCTTAAATTAAAAAAATTTTTTTCAGTGTCTGCTATTATATTCTACCTTTAAAAGAGTGTCTATATTATAACAGGAAAGAATTCTCTTGGAGAAGCTCTAATTGAGGTCAAGATTGATAGTTAAAAGCATTGATTAATGGTGTATTGGTTACTCATCAAATAAAATTAAACAGATAAAGCACTGCTCCTACCCACCCCCTTTCTTTTTAGGGTTTTAAAAATTCACACTAGACATCATTAGCCAGGGAAAATTTATTCATTAATTCAAGAGGTATTTATTGAATGCTTACCATGTAAAATAGTCATGCATATTCATTGCTTGCAGTGATAGAAGTGTATTTTTCCTGATAGAAAAGGAATACTGTTAGGCTGGAGCATTGATTCAAGGAGGAAATAAATTCATTTTTCTTCAAGAGTTTCATGTAGTAGCTTAAGTTTCAGTAACTGAAACTCATCAAAGTATGTGATGTTCATTTTTCTTCCTGCTTATGACTTGGTTCTGTACTTACCCTTGTGTATAATGTGAATTTATTTTCTTGATTTATGTGCTTGCTTAATTCTTCAACATCTGTACTTCTGATGGTATCACGTTAGTTATCTGCTTCAAGTCTTAACTGAACGCACTTTCAGTGTTGCTGCCTCAGTGGATATAAAGAGTGGTTGGGCAGAAAGATGAAGGCGAGGTGGAATAACTGGGTTACAGAGCTGGTCTAACGCCAGGAGTTGACCGTGCACATTAACTGCGCTGTGCCTTTGAATTGTCCCAAATCTTGCTGGGATTAGGGAGAGCTGGAATGAAACCACACTGTGGATTTTTAGGATGGAGGGAAAGCACTGGTACATTATCAGTGACATTTCTTGAAATTTTCTGAGTTAGTCTTTGGAGATCTCCGAATTGATACGACCCGTGTTTTTTTGAAAGAATTTCAAGAGATCACCTAGAAATATACACTCATCCATTTTCCCTTCTGAAGAAGACAAGAGCGGAGATAAATGATTTTGACCCAATTGATGCAGTTTCTTTTTGGGAGAGTGATGATCAGTTGCCTTTTATTCTTCCTGGCAGAAAAAGGTGCTTCACAGTTACACATAAATGATTTATTGAGTCCAGTGCTACTCTGGCTACCAGACGGTGTCATAGTAGGTGTTCCATAAGTAGTGTCTATAAAGTTGAATTCAGAGAGATGGATAATTACCCAGTGAATGTGGAAAAATGAGCAAACGAAGTACACAATTCAGGTCCTTCAGAGCTCATGCTGTTTCCAGAGTCGGCCATCATCATAGCCCTGATTTTCCAGGTATTTTGTTCCTTCAACGAATGTGTAATGAATACTTACTTTACCTGGCATTTTTTTGCCCCCCTTCAAGTGCTAAAAATAGGTCACTGCTGGAGACAGTCCCTGCTCTCATGGAGTTTATATTTTCTGTGTTAAATAAGAAAATAAAACTTGGAGGGTCTGAAGGAGAACTAGCCTGTAGAGAAATCATATCGTGATTGAATCTTTGAGGAAGAAAATCTTTGATGGTAGAGTCTTTGAAGAGCTAATTCTGATAATTAGGCTTGAGGTCACCAGGGAAAGCTCTCCCCATGGGGACTGAACACAGCCAGATTATCAGTAACCTTTTGGAGCTTGGATTCTCTCATCAGTTTAAACATAAAAAGCCCGCAGAGTTGTTGGGAGGATGAAATGAAGGGGATGCATGTTAAGCGCCTGGCTGGGTGCCTCGCTGACAGCCAGGGCTCCATCAGAGGTCCCCAATATTCCGAGTGTGCCAGCAGTGGGCAGGGTCAGGGGTGGGGTACCGAGGGCACACGGAGACAGTCATCGTGGTGGGAGGGCTTCAAGCTCAGAAGCAAACATTTCCCTCAGACGTGTACTTGCACAAAAGGTTCCGTGAATCAGCACAGTGAAAATGCAGTGTGTTCCTGTCTCTGCTTCTGAGAGTGATGTTCAGGGCAGGAGCAGCTCCAGATGAGGCTGGCTCAGTATTGGTCCAGGGACAGGGAGGAGGTTTGGCGCCGCATTGATAAATCTTTTCTGCCTAGGGAAAAAAAAAAAAAAAACCCATTACAGTTTCTCTTTAAAGATCTTTTCTAAGAGGAAGAATAAACCAAAGCTGTTCCTTCATTTTTGAGGCAATTATTACGTATTTTTATTATACTGAAGAGTTTGCTACTATTAAATTGCAGCTAAGCTTATGGGGGGGAATCTTCATAAAAATGTAAAAGCCTCATGGGAGAGCCTCAGGTAGAAGGTTATAGAAAAAAAACCACCAAATATATTGTTATTTACTGATAAAATATAAATCTTTCAGAGTGGTTAATTTGAAGCATGACTGTGCCCTAGTTCATCCATTTTAAAACAGTATTTCACAGAGCCAAAAGCTTTGATACTGGTGGTGCATATTACTGGCAGACAGGGCATCTGTCATTTGTTTTGGGTAAAAGAACTTAATCTTTCAAAAGGCCTTTCTGATCCTTAACGTGTGGCCCAGAGACCTGATTTATTTGGAAGGGGTGGGAGTCAGACATAAATAAGAAACGATATCTTTAAATCTATTCTTTTTATAATGCTGGGAAAAAATGTTAGTAACCAGTATTTTTTTTTCCCTTCCTGTCCTAGCTAGAGTATTTTTTTTCTTTTTCAGTTTTCTTAGGTAGAATTATTACAGTTTGCACATGTACATTATATGGCATGTAAATACATATATACAATATACTGCACTTTTTTTTTTTACAGAGTAGTTTTAATCTTAGTAAGTCATTTAAGGTCTTTCACATTAAAATTACTTTTATAATTTTCATGGAAATGAAAAACACGCATAGACTGGTTTATCTGACTTTGTTTTTTTTTTTCTTTAAAGGGGAGGAGGTAATGAGGTTTGTTTATTTAAGTGGAGGTACTGGGGATTGAACCCAGGACCTTGTGCATGCTAGGCAGGCACTCCACCACCGAGCTGTCCTCTCCCCCTAGACTGGTTTATCTGAATATTTCGAAGCTGGTCCTCCCTTAGGACAGGCACCTTTATGAGTGAGGTAAGTAGGTGCAGGGGTTGTTGTGGGTGGAAAGTGGAGAGATTGTATTATTAGAGACAGAGAAAACAGTGCAGCAGGAGCTGACCAGTCTTCAAATATTGTTTCTTTACGTTTTTTGGTTTTTAACTTACAAGGTTAGTCAGTTTCCGGAAGTACTGACTACCATATTAGGCAGTGATGACCTTGGAAAACAATTTCCAAAATTTGATGTTAACTTCCTAAATACAAGCTTATTTAACTGGAATGTATACGTCTCATCTGGATTCTCTAGTTTATATGAAAGTTTTACGCCCTTCTCTCTCTCTCTCTTTTTTTCTATAGCTTTTCATGGATACTGCTCCAACAAAGGTATTCAGATCATTGACTCTACTTTGCAGTTCTTTGATGATTTAAAAACTGTAGATTTAATCTGTTAGTTGTGATTTTCCGTCCCTTCCTGTTTGCTTGTCTTTAATTTTAGTCTTAGGAAGCAGTTTAAGTTTTCTATAACTGTAGAGTATCTTTCGTATGTTTACGACTTTAGTTCAAACCCTGTCTTTATATGAAAAGTTTTGTTGGTTTCTGTGTACAGGTAATGCTGGAAGTCGTTTCTGTGAAACTTTATTGGGTTAATTATGAATGCTATGTTCTGGATGGTGGATGTTAATTGGTAATACTAAACTTTTTCTGTTTAATTAAATCTCACTCTTCTAGGCTCTTGCTGAAAGGATACTTAGAATGGTTGTAACAGCTATTCTTGGTCCTCCCCCCTCACCCCCAGTTTACTTGGTTATTTTTAGGCATTTCTTTGCTTAATGGCTAGGCTCATATCTTAAACTGTGTTTGCTAAGAGGGAAATCTCATGAAATGCCAACTTGAACTTTGGGAACAGGAAAGTTCTTTTATATCCTTTGGAAAAAAAAATTCTGATTCCCTTTGATTTTCAGGTTCCTCAAATAAGGCCATTTACCAAAAGAACAAATCTGAATAGCCCCATATATTTATTATTTTCCATTACAATTTTTCTGACTTTATCTTCTTCATCATTTATTCAGCTCCTTTAATTCTCAGTATCATTTATATTCCAAAAGAGCTGTTCTCTTAAGAGTCCTTAATTCACCAGTCAGTTCAAAGATTTGGTCCCATTGTTTTTGAGTCTGAAAAGCTGAGGAAGCAAGGCTGGGTGAATTCATTCTAATTGCCTAACATCACGTATTGATTTCATTTCTCAGGTAGCTTACTTTTATACCATTAAAATTTGGTCGACGGTGTACTTTTTGCAAAAGAAAAACATCTTGTTCCTGACGTCGGTGATATTTTTTGTTCCTTCAAGTTCTAATTTGAAAGTAAAATTACTTTCCTGGCACTGCTCCGCAGCTTGTGACATTGATTTTTTTGTACCCAGCCCATAATGCTATAACATCATTACAGATTCTGAATTCCGCAAAGCCCATGTTTTAGGACCATCTCAGCTGAATTTTGCTCATTTATTCTCCTCTGTACACATATGAATTGTGCTACAGGATTTATTCAGCAAATTAATAATAATAATAATAATAATAATAATAATAATAATAATAATAATAATAAATAAAACTACTTTGAACAAGGCAATGAGCCAAGTATTACTGCAGAAGGGGCTGTGAATGTTTATAAGAATGTATTCCTAGTCCCTGAGATGTTGAGAAGGAATACACTCTTAAGTCATCATCTCAGTGAAGACAGGCAATAAAGGAATTATGTGATTTAGCTCTCTTAGTCTAGACAGTGTCAGTTTGAGAGAATTCTGTGATGGAAATGCCACTTGATAATTCCTACACCAAGTGAATCGTTTTTTCCAATATGTGGTGAAAATGATCTGTCTTATGGTGTCTTTCGTGTGTGTGTGTGTTTTAACCTTTAAAAGAAACAAGGAGGAAAAGCGCCATTTTGGTATAAAACTAATCATATGTATCATATGAATATATGCATATAGTTAATAATATACTGAAAACTGTATCTCTTCTAAAACAGAGCCAAAGTGAAAGGTCTAAATTCCAATTAATTCTATACCTCTAATTTGAATCTCAGAGTATCCCAGAGGACATAATTTAAAATGAGATACCTTGTTTGTTTTTAAGATTATCTTATTTACTGGTGAGAAGTAATTACAGAGCACCTTCTAAGTTGAGTATTGCTTCTTAAATTTAAGGCACTAATGATGAAGATGGCTAAATATTTTAAGAACTAGATTTGGTGTGTGTGACTTTTGAACTGAAAAGCATTCTTATTTTCACATTCTTTTATAGGTGCTGAGGAAGAATTGCTTTGATACGAATATATAGCAGAATTAACATTATGGTTTTACGTTTTGGGGGAGCTGTTCTCAGTCTGCTCTTGGAATTTTTTTCATTGCCCTACTATCATTGGATAGCTTGTTGGAAGCATCTGAAGTGTGAAACCGGAGCGTCTTAACGTGTATTTATTTCCTTTTTGACAATAAGCCGTCAAAAAAGCTTAGAATATGGCTGGCAAACACAACGGAGGCTGGGGTATTACCTCCAATATTAATCTATGCTAGTTGTAAGCTGTTGTGACTCCAAGGGCTTGAAGTAAAAAATCCACCCAGGATTAGCTTGAGTGTGTTTTATATAGATTCATCCTTGTGGCTGCTGCAAGAGCTGCCATAGAGATTTCATGCCTGACCCCGATTTCTGGAAGCGACACCTATACCTGTGTGTCTGTATCAGTGTCGCATAGAGAAACTTACCCGTGAACGTCACCGACACTCAAAGATAGATGCCTCTAAACGAATGGGATCCTTGGAAAGGAGGCTTGAGCGAGCTATGTTTTAAAAGAGTCCCTTCTGCAGAACCATCAGGAGTTGTTCTTTTTTTAAAAAAAAATTTCCTTATTATTTTTTATATGGGGGGAGGTAATTGGGTTTTCATTTATTTACTTATTTTTAGTGGAGGTACTGGGGGTTGAACCCAGGACCTCATGCTTGCTGGGCACGTGCTCTTCCACTGAGCTATCCCTTCCCGCAGGAACTGTTCTTGACCACAGGAACACACATGAGTCTTCGTTTTCTCCTTCTTCCCAACAGTACTGTTGGTACTATCGTGGCAGCTGTGTGTGTGTGTGTGTGTGTGTTGGGGGGTGATTGCTGGGACTGGGGACAGACTCTGCCCCAGCACAGGGGAAATATCCTTTTCAGACCCTGTGCCAACTGCCCCCTGCCACGTCCAGCTCTTAACATTCCACCAGGAATGGGCATCAAGACACAGCAGTCAACCTGAATGAAATAAGAACTTTGCTCCAAAATGAAAAAATACTTTAATGAAATCTCTTTTACTCATGAGGGTAGGAGAAGAAAGATAAATCTTAAAGCATCCTTTATCTAATAGGACCTATTTAGATTATTTTGAACAAATGCATTTTTAGAGGCTAAACTTGTGGATTCAGAAGGCAACCATTTTCAGGCACAGAGCTAAAGGGACTGTTTTTTTTCCCCTTAATAGGACGCTTTGGGGAATTTCCAACATAAAAATGTGGGATATTCTGAAGGCTAAGCAATGAACTTGGATTTTAAAAAAAAATCAAATCTTTGGATTAAGGACTGTATTTTAAAACTTTTTCAGAAAACAAATCTTATTCTAATGCGGAGATTTGTGAATAGGATTACTAAATTTTGTTGTTTTAAGCCACAAAAGCAGTTTTTTAATAATGCCGATTTTTTGTGTGTGCCTTACACATCCCATTTAACATAACCCTATGCAGTGCTGCTCCGTTATAAATATTGTCTTCAGAATATTTTACGAAGAATAAACAGGCCTATATTAAAACTGCAGTTAACATCTTGTTTTGGGTTCCCCCAGGACAGATGGAGTCCAGGCTGCCAAGGCGAGTGCTTTCTTCAGGAGATGGTCCTGGGAAGCCCTCACAGTAGAGCGGGGAAGTGAAGGGTTCAGGACAGGCAGACCAGAGACAGCTCATTATCAAGCAGGTCATTGCTGTGGTGGCTGGAGTTTCATACCCCGTGGGGAAATCTGGGACCCAGTACAGAATGAGTGAGCGTGGAGGGGGCTGGGATCTTCCTCCACTAGTAAACTTGCAGGGTGAGTGATCATTTTGAAGTGCTGTGAGGGCAGCCCAGAGGGTCTCTGCAGGCCGGAGAAAGTCCTGAAAGAAATGCTGGTGTAACTGGAATGTGTGCTAGGAAGGGGAGGGGCGGGGGCGTGGACTCCTGCAGTCGGTTATGGAATGGTTACATTTTTCTGTGTGCTATTAGTGATTCTTCTTAGCTTGTTAGCGCTCAGCCATTATCCTGAGTTGAGTGTCTTATTGTCACCGTGCTGTGTCCTGGTGGGGCAATTTTGATCGCAAATGTTGAGAAAAGGCACCCCCGTGACAGGGTGGGTTCGTTAGGAAGAACCAACCAGAAGGTACTAAGCTGGATGCTTAAGATGCGAGCTTAATGAGGCCTTTGCGGGAATTGTTTAAGGAAACTAGGAAAAGATCAGTGTGCAATTAAGGACAGTTGGAAGTTCTTTGATTTTTAGGAGAGGCTTTATGCCTATCGCTGTAGCTTGGAGGTGTAACTAACGATTGTGTGATTAGCGTCTAGAAGAATTATGGCCGGAAGCGATCCTGACTTCAGTGAATGAGAAGTGACTGGAAGGAGCTGAGCCATTGCCAGCGTGTAATGCCAGGACCCATCTCCTTGGGCACTTTGCGGATTCTGCGCAAGTGTCACTTCCAGGAATTCCTCGTCCCCAGCTGTTTAGTTTGTGCGTACATGTGAAGTCAACCACCTTATGTCATTTATTTCTAATAAGGCCAGGTAGCCAGTGTGGGGTACTCTTGTGAATGGCTCAGGGTAAATAAATCTACTGATTTAATAGCTCAAGAGTTTATAATCCATGTATCATATGTGAGCACAAAGTGCTAACACAGACGCCAAGCTTACCGTATATGAGGTAAGTCAGTGCTGTTTTCCTACCTTTCTGGATGCTTTTCCCATATTATTAAAGCTTTCCATAGTCCCCTTTTCATTTTTCTTTGGAAACAATAATTCAGTCCCTTGTTCTTAGTGGAGGGGAAAAAAATAAGTCATACTGCTGATCTTCTAAGAAGTGGAATTTAACAGTGCAGAAGCTTTCGTATGGGATCAAGATTCAGTGCGAAAAGCCTTGACTTGGGAAACGTTACAGATAATTTTTCATCAGTTTCCTGAACATGAGGGGACAGCTTTTAGAACTTACTCAAAAAACTAGTGCCGGTGATCTTCCCCGTCCTTTAAGCCCTTTAACCCTATTCCGTGTCCTTGCGGTGCATTCCTGATTCTGGGTTCCTGGCTTCATCACTGGTCCATGCAAGCCCCTTTACTGGGTTTTCTGATTTTGAAATATGGCCCACTAAGCAACACTCAGCACTCTTTACCTTCAGGTGCTCGTTTTCCTTTTATGTTTTTTCTTTTACTTATTTTTTGAATAGATAATCTGCATACATGGTTCACAATTTAAAGATACAAAGAGTAAACAGCAGAGTCAGATTCCCACTTGCACATGTCACTTGGCAACCTATTTTTCCTCAGTTGACTCAGTTGACTCAGTTGACATAGCTAGCCACCTGTCTCACCAGAGATTTTCCATGTATTCACAAATATATGTATACATGGGTGTGCAGATGCATGTGTGTTTGTGTCCTCGCATGCAAATTACGGCCCACTATTCCCACTGATCTGTATCTTGCTTTTTTTCACTGCTCTTAGGTTGCTCAGAGAGCACAGAAATGTTGGAAAAAGGAGCTGGAGGATCCTAGCGGAGCATGCTTTGAAGCTGCTCTTGATTAAGGTGTGATACTGGCCTCTGGCTTAGTGTCTGCTCCGCGGTCCCCTGCTAAGACCTGTGTCTGTCCTCCGGCTCCAAATAAAATTCCTAAGATACAGGTGCTCATTGTTTTTTAAAAAGACAACACATAAAGAAAAAGATCAGTGATCCTACCCGTGAGAGTGTTTTCTGTATCCGTTAGTTTAGGTTTAGTTACACCGCAGTAACAGGCCCCCTCCCCATCTCAGCAGTTTAAAACAAAGATTTAATTCTTGTTTCTGTTTCACAGCCGCTGTGGGTTGGCCAGGGTTTCTGCTTATTGTAATTGTTCAGGGACCTAGGCAGATCAGCAGCAATGGTTTCTAATATTGCTAGTTCCTGTGCCAGAGGGGAAAAGAATGCTGCAAAGGGTCTTGAATTACATGCTCATTTCCCTCATAGCTCATTGGCCAGAATTAATCACGTGGTCCCACCACCCACAGAGCGGGGCAGGAACGTGTCTGTTTGGAGGGGAGCCAGAAATATTTGGTGAACAGCATTAATGACTACCGTAGTTAGCCTTTTAGATTGTTTGGTGTGTATTTGTAGAGAGATGTGTTTCTTCTGTATCAATAAGATAAACACTGAATATTATGATTGTTACTTTTCCCACTTCCTCTTTGATACAGTGGAATCTTTCATTGTTGTAAGTATGTGTCTAAATAAACTGTGTCTTAGTGAATGCATATTTTCCATTGTATGGGTGTAAAATAGTTATTTCCTTGTGGCTCCTCTACTGAGGAAAATGTACATTAATTCACTTGCATAAAATTGGTAGAGATTTTTAGGGGTTGTAGACCTTCCCCACCCAAGCCATAGATTCCTGGTATGTCTCTAGGTTGTAAATATAAGCTCTCTTTAGATTAACCCCTCTTCATTCCCTTCGTCCCCTTGTAAAGTACCTTTTTATAATTTTTTAAGCTTGATATTTTGCATAGGTAAATACAGTTGTCCCTCAGTATCCAGGGGGGATTGGATCCAGGAGCTCCTGTGTGTATCATTAGGAAAATGATTATATTGTGGTGTATGTTTGTCATGCAAAGTTTACAAGTGAACCTGCTAATCGTTTCTCTTATGGCTTCTGGATTTTAAGTCATAGTTGGACTCAACAAAGCTATAAAAGAATTCTCATGTGTTTTCTTTCATTTCTCCTGCCCTGGCATTTATGTTGTTCTGATACATTTCACGTATACATATATTATAAACCCCACAAGACACGGTTGTTACTTTTGTTAAAACAATTATCTTTTAAAGGGATTTAATGAGAAAAATATTATATATTTACCCATGTAGCTACCATTGCTAGAGCCCCTTATCCTTTTGTGTAGATCCAGAGTTCCAAAAGTTATGATTTCCCTTCTGCCTGAAGGATTTTTTTTTAAATAACATTTCTTATAGTGCAGATCTGGTGTGATGCACTTTTATCTTCTGAATATTTACAAATGCCTTCATTTTTGAAAGGTCTTTGCTTAGTATAGAGTTCAAGGATGGCAGTTTTTTCTTTCTGAACTTTTAAGGGGGGAGGTTAATTAGGTTTATTTATTTATTCTAACAGAGGTACTGGGGATTGAACCCAGGACCTCGTGCATGCTGAGTGGACACTGCTCTATACCCTCCCCTGTCTTCTTTCTGTACTTTTTAAGATGATGCTCTGTTGGCTTATCACCTGGCTTGGTTCCTACAAGAAATCAAGTGCTTATCTTTGTTTCTCTATATGTAATATGCACTTTTACCTCTGGCTGCTTTTAAGATTTTCTCTTTATCACTGGTTTTGAGAATTTGATTATGGTATATTTTCCTTCATGTGGTACTTCGGATTCCTTGAATTTCTTGGATCTGTGGATTTAAAGAGTTCATTGATTCAGGAAGTTTTCAGCCATTTATTTCTTTAGATACTTTTTTCCTGCCCAATCCTCTATCCTTAATATATAGTTACCCCTATATGAGGCCATTTTAAGCTACCTGACAGCTCAATGATGATCTTTTCAGTTCTTGGGTTTTTTTTTTTCTCTCACTCATTTCCATTTGGGTAAGTTTAGTGCTATGCCTTCAAATTAACTAATATTTTATTCTTCTATTTTCTTATCCCCTCATAATCCCATCCAATGTATTTTTCATCTCATAGATTGTAGTTTTCATATTTAGAAAAGCTCAATTTAGGTGCTTTTATTTTGGTTTTTTTTTTTTTACTCTTTTAAAAACAATAGCCCTATTGAGATAGAATTCAAATACCGTACAGTCCACTAACTTAAAATGTGTATTTCAGTGGTTTATTTTTTGTAACAGTACATTTTATAGTATTTAAATATTAAATATTTAAAAAATATTATTTTGGGGGCCATAAATAGTATATTTACAGAGTTGTGGAGCTATCATCATCATCTAATTTTAGGACATTTTCATTAGCCAAGAAAAAAAGCCTTGTACCTAATCGCAGTTACTCCCCATTCTCTTCCCCATCCCCTTCATCCCAGCCCTGGGCAACCACTAATCTACTTTCTGTCACTGTAGATTTCCTGTTTTGGACATTTCATATAATTATACTGTTAGTATTATACTGTTCATATCATTATACTGACATTTCATGTAAATACACTGGATTTTAAGTCATAGTGTTAGTGATACACACTGTTAGTGATATTTCATGACTAGTTACTTTCACTTAGCATAACCTTTGTGAGGCTCATCCATGTTGTAGCATGTATCAGTACTTCATTCTTTTTTATGGCTGAATAATACCCCACTGTATGACTAGATCACATTGTGTTTTATCTATTCATCAGTTGATGGATATTTGGGCTCTTTCCACTTTTAGGCTGTTATGAATAATGCTGCTATCTGAATATATATATGTATATACGGAAGTTTTTATCTGGACATATATTTTCATCCACTTCATAAATGCAGTTATGTTCACTTCTAATGTTCTTCTCTGCTAATTTTAACTTATGCATCCATTCTGGGTCTATTTTGATTGACTGATTAGGCTGTTGGTAATGGGTCATGCTTTTCTGTTTTCTTGTATGCCTGACAATCTTTGATTGGATGCTGAATTTTACCTTAGCGGATGTGGAATTTTTAAAAATTTTTTTATAAACCTTCTTAAGTTTTGTTCATGGAAGCAGTTAAGTTACTAGTTTCATACTTTGGGTTTTTGCTTTTATGACTTTTTAGGTGGGCCAGGCTAGATCCATGCTCAGCTGAGGGCTAATTATTCATCAGTGAGGCAGGACCTCCCTGAGTACATTTTCCCAGTGCCCTGTAACTTAGGAGTTGTCACACAATGGCCTGTGGAAACAAGAGCTCTCCCAGCCTGTGGGAGTGCCAGACACTGTTTGCTTGAATCCTTTCACATGGGCTCCGGTAGTTCTCTCACTTGGATGCGCTGTACTCTTAAATACTTGAGATTTTTTTATACACGTCTCTGGGATTCTCTCTCTCTGTAGCTTCCTTTTCTTTGGTACTCTGTATTAGGAACTCTTGCTGCCTTGGTTTCCCTGGACTGAGCTTCATCTCAGCTTGGAGCCTGCTGGGTTCTGCCTCAGTTTACCCACTCTGTGCAGTGGCCTTAAGCTGGGGTCATGGCTTAGCTCACCTTTTTGGTTTCCTGTGTCTTGGGGATCACTGTCCTACACTGCGTGATATCCAAAGTCTTGAAAACCATTACTTAATGTATTTTGTCTGTTTAAAAATTTTTTAAAAAAAATTTCTTCAAGAGGAATGGTACATCTGGTCCCTATTACTTTATCTTGGCTAGCAGTGGAAAGCCTGTGTTTTCTTTTATATTTTATGTTTTCTTTTTCTCATATTTAAATGTGTTCTTCATTTCAAATTTATTCTGCTGTAAGGTCACGGAGGCACTTTTATTTACATTTCAGATGGCTACCTAATACCATTTATTTACTCGACATCTGGTTTTATTTTTCGTCTTTCATGTGTTACATTCCTGTGTGTGTCTGCGTCTGTTTCAGAACTTCTGTTCTATTGTGTATATGTCTGTTAGGTGCCAGGAACACTCTGTATTACTGTTGGAGTAATAGCTGGTAGTCCCTTCTTAGAACTTGTTTTTTAAAAAAAACTTTTCCCCCTACAATTGCTGTTTGTTTATTCTTGCATATTTTTCCATATGAATTTTAGGATCAACTTGCCTATTCCATAAACACACAAAATACTGCTAGCTACTTACATGAATTAATTTGGAGAAAAATAACCTTTAGGATGATGGCCCTTCTGTCCACAGACATGGTGTATCTTTTTGTTTGCCAAGACTTCTTTTTGGTAGCTCATTAATGTGTTAAATTTTCACACCACGCAATGTCTTACACTTTGTAAATTTCTTCTTAGGTACTTGAATCTTTGTTGTCTCTATTATAAGTGGATTTTTTTTCTCTTTTATTTCACATATTAACAATTCTCTGAACAGTTAGCTGAACTCTTTATGGAAAACACTTCGATTTTATTTAACTTTGACTCCACAGTGCCTACGAAAAGGTTTGAAAAGTAGAAGTGGCTGTTCAATGTTTAGATATTAGAATAAAGACTGTGGAGTTACTGTAACTTCATTAATACTACATTTGCGATGTAAATGATTACCTCATGGCTTTGTTTTTAATTATTAAAATTCAGAGATTGATCATTTCTGATCTTGTTGGTATTTTATCATATTTAGCCCTTTTGAATAAGACTCTGTTAATATCCTTGTTTGGTTACCTGTTTTTAAAGTATGTAGAATAAGTATGGCTAATAGTGATTGCATTCAGTGAATAGATTTCTTTGTTTGATAAGTGAATAGAAATTTGCTTGAGAAGCAAAATAGCCTTTTAAAAACTTAGGGTTTTGCATTGCTGTAAGAAACTAAAGACACAAATAAATGGAAAGGCATTCCAAGTTTGTCGATTGGAAGATTTAATATTGTTAAAATTTCCATACTACTCAAAGTGATCTGCAGATTTAATATAGTCCCTATTCAAAATCCCAATATTTGTATTTGTAGAAATTGAAAAAAATCCTAAAATTCATATGGAATCTCAGAGGACCCCCAAAAGCCAAAGCAATCTTGAGAAAGAAAAAGAAAACTGAAGCCTCATACTTTGATTTCAGAACATATCACAAAGCTACCGTAATCAAAACAGTATGGTACTCACCCATAAAATAGGCAAAAATTTTTAAAACTCACCATCCCAAGTGTTGAGGAAGGTGTGAAGCACTTGGAACTCTCATGTCCTGCCATGGGGAATGTGAAATGATACAGCCACTGTGGAAACCAGTTTGTCAGTTGCTTAAAAAGCTAAGCACACATGTCTCAGTGATTCCACTCTTACATATTTACCAACGAGAAAAGATAACACATGTCCACACAAAGACTTGTACGTCAATACTCAAAGCAACTTTCTTTTACTAGGCAAACATTGGAAACCACGGAAATGTCCGTAACCAGGTGACTGGATTAACAGATTGTCCTATATCCAATAATGGAACAGTACTGTTCAGCAATATAAGGGAAAGAACTATTGATAAATGCAGCAAACTGTATGAACCTTGAAGTCATTAGTGGAGTGAAAGAACACTGGTAAAAAGAAGTACTTACCCTTTTTCTTTACGTTATGTTTAAAAATGTTTGCAGGGGCAGGTAATTAGGTTTATTTATATTTTCAGCGGAGGTACTGGGGATGGAATCCAGGACTTCATTTATGCGAAGCGTACAATCTAGCACTTGAGCTATATCCTCCCCTCAGAAGTACATACTCTTAAGAGTCCATTTATATAAAATCCTAAAAATTCTCAATTCCGAGGTGGCAGAATGGAAACAAATGGTTGCCTAATGTTGGAAATGGAGGGAGCGACGGATTACAAAGGAGCAAGAAGAAACTCTTGGTGGCGATGAAAATCTCTCCTGATTTATTGTGTATAACTATGTCTAAGTTGATTTTAAATATGTGCAGTTTATTGTATACAAGTTATACATCAAAAAAGCTATTTTAAAAACAACAGCAGCAAACCAGTATGATACTGGCATGAAGACAGACATAGACCAGTGGAACAGAATGGAGCCCGGAAAGAAGTTCCCTCATGTGTATGATGAAATGATCTTCAACAAAGGTGCCAAGGTTACGCAACAGGGAAGGACAGCCTCTTCAACAAACGGTGGCGGGAAAACTGGATATTCACATGCAAAAGAATGAAGTGGGACTCTTACCTGACATCATATGCAAAAATTAACTCAAAATGAGTTAAGGACCTAAAGGTAAGACCGAAAACGATGAAACTCCTGGAAGAAAACATAGGGGGAAAGCTTCATGACTTTGGACTTGGCAGTGATTTCTTGGATATGGGACCAAAGCACAGGCAACAAAAGCAAAAACTGACAAATGGGACCACATGAAACGTAAAAATTTCTGCACATCAAAAGACAGAATCAATAGACTGAAAGGCAACCTCTGGAATGGGGAGAATATATGCAAACCATTGCAAGCTAATAAACAAGTTAATATAAGGAATGAAATATCCAGAATATATAAAGAACTTTCACAATCCTACAACAGAAAGATAAACAATCCAGTCTTAAAAATGGGCAAAACTTGGATAGACATTTGTCCAAAGAAGATACACAAATGGCCAACAAACTACATTGGGAAAAGATTTCCCAGTCTTCCCTCCTGTGTTGTCTCCTTTACTTCTGACATTTCTGGTTTTCCCAACACCAAGTAATCTGTGACACGAGCTGGATGTCCTGAAATTTAACTCAATTCTGACTCAGTCCATCTGGAGATAGTATCAGTTCTCACAAGTTAAGTGCTCTGTCTTACAAGACTACCCCCGCCCACCCCTTTTCAGATGCCAATCAGAAATCCAAGTTGTCACCTGTGCTTGTGACCAGTCAGCTGTAAATCAGATGTTCCCACCATCCCTCCCCAGGTTTGATTAATTTGTTAGAGTGACTCACGGAAGTTAGGAAATCATTGTTTACTGGTTTATTATAAAAGGGTATGATATAGGTTATAGAGGAATATCCAGATGGAGGAGATGCAGAGGGCAGGGAATGTGGGAAGGGGCGCAGAGCTTTGCTGTCCTCTGTTGACCCCTCACTCTTCTCAGCACCTCTGTGTGTTCACCAACCTGGAAGCTCCCCAAACCCCAAGCTATGAGGATTTTTATGGAGGCTTCTTCACTTAGGCATGATCAGTTATCAGCTTCCTTTCCAGCCCCTCTCTCTTCGCTAGAGAATTTGGGGCAAGGCTGAAACTTCCAAGCTTCTAATATGGCTTGGTCTTTCTGTGTTGTTTTTTCTGGGGGGGAGGTGAAATTTGTTCTTTCAGGTGACCAGACCCTATCTGGAAGCCTGCCAGAGATGCCTCATGAGAACAAAAGACACTCCGATCACCCAGGAAATTCCAGGCTATTTAATAGCCTGTGTCAGGAACCAGGACCAAAGACCAAATATTAGAACAAAAGATACTCCTAGTGTTCCTATCACTTAGGAAACCGCAAGAGTTTTAGGAACTCTGCCACCGGGAGCAGAGACTAATATATAAATGTTTCTAAGGTCTCACACAAGCATATGAAAAAAATGCTCAGCATCTCTAATTATTGGGGAAATGCAAATCAAAACCACAGTAACATATCATCTCATATCTGTCAGGGTGGCCACTATGGGAAACTAACAAACAAAAAAAACACCACCCGCACACAAAGTAACAAGTGTTGGCAAGTATGTGGAAACGTCGGAGCCCTTGTGTCCTGTTGATGGGAATGGAAAATGGTGCAGCTGCTCTGGAAAAGGGTGTGGTGGTTCCTTAAAAAATTAAAAATAGAACTGCCCTATGATCCAGCAATCCCCTGTCTGGATATTTACTCAGAAGAATTGAAAACAGGATCTGGAAGAGATAGCTGCATATTCTTGTTCACTGCAGCATTTTTCACAAAACGGCCAAGAGGTGGAACATCCATTGACAGATGAATGGATGAAAAACATGTGGTGTATATGTACAGTGGAATATTATTTCGCCTTAAAAAAGAGAAGTCCTGCCATATGCTACAACGTGGATGAACCTTGAGGATGTTATACTAACTGAAATCAGCCAGTGAGAAAAAGACAAATACTGTATGATTCCAATCGTGAAGTATCTAAGGTAGCCAGTCTCCTGGAAATAGGAAATAAATGGTGGTTGCCATTGTTGGAGGGAGGAGGAAAAAGGGGGGGTTGCTGTTAAGTGGATAGAGTTTCAGTTTTTCAAGATGAGACATTCTAGAAATCTGTTGCACAACAGGGTATATATAGTTAACACTACTGTACACGAAAAAATTGTTAAGATGGTAAATTTTATGCTATTTTTGATCACAAAAAAACTTAATGGTCTTTTTAAAAAACTAAGTTTCCAATCGATTTCTATTTCATACTTAATATTGAGTTAAATAAAAATAAAATAAAAGCCTTTTTGGGGGGTAATTAGGTTGGTTTGTTTGTTTATAACAGAGGTACCGGGGATTGAACCCAGGACCTCGTGCATGCTAGGCACACGCTCTACCACTGAGCTATACCCTCCTCCCCCTAATATTGTTACAGGTATTTCTTTCTGGAATTTATTAGGCTCCTGGAAATCAACAATCCAATTTTCAGAGAATGTTTTACTTGCATCTTAAAAGCAAGTAAGTGCATCTGACAATCATAAGAGTTACTTTTAGGAATGGAACCAAGTATTTGAAATTAGAATTGCTTAGGAAAATTTAGGGTGTGTGATTAAGCATAAATAGAATGCTTGCACGTATCCGTTCAATTTAAACAAAAGAAATAAAATACACTTACCAGGTGTAAATTTTATCAGAAATTCTAGTCCTTTGTTTTTTCCAATGGGAAGATTTCATTCTTGCTTTCAGGTGGTATTTTTGAATTATAACTAAATAATACGGTAACATATAAAGCTGCTCCATCATTAGTTAAATATCACTCTGTTATAAAGTAGATAAATATAATTCAGCATGGACATTAAAATTCCTGAGTTTCTCATGACTTCTACAACTGCCCTTTTAAAAAAAAATTCAAATTTAAGAACATAGAGAAGTCTAACTCAAAATTATTACATAACTTAGCAAGAGCTTTTTCCTTCTCAAAATCAAAGTGTAAACAAATTTCTATTAAAATCCTTGGGCTTACTGCTTCATGGAGAGCTGCTGCAGAGAAGAGAGCTAATGTTACGGCTGGGAACATCTGTAATTAAAGGTGCTATTGCTCCTTGGCTGAATAACGCCGCGTGGCTGGGTTAACAGAGGGCTCTCAGTGAACATCCCACTTTCTTTCTTAGGTTTCCACACGGTTGTGCTGCTTCCAGATTGCCTTCTAGACCCCCAGCCCCACCCGGAGTGTTTGCTCAGTGGTGTCCTATCGCCCCAGGGAAGCAAGGCTTTGGATGGAACTGAGCTGGAAAAGTTCATCTTCTTTATATGATGCTTTTTTCAGTGTTTCCTTTTGAAAAAAAAAAAGAATTAAAACACTAAATCTTGAAAGGTATATCATAAAATAAGCAGTTTTAAGAAATCACTTACCTGAGCCACTTAATTATTTTCTGCAGGCTTGCTTGAAAGCCACACTGATAATATAACAAAAAATAGGAGCCTTTTTTTTTTTTTAATGCTGCAGGGTAAGTATGCTCCTACATATGAGATGCTTTGGGATACATGTATTGGAAGCTTTATTATACCCCATTGTCATAAGTGACCTTGTGTAAGTTACTTATTCCTTGGCACTGCCTCCCATCTGCAAAATCATCAGACACTGGTGAAAAATAAGTGAGATAATATGTGTTAAGTGCCTAGACTAGAATGTACTCAGTGAATGAGAATTTCCTTTTCTTCTAGCCTTGTCTGCCCTTCTTCTTTCATTAAATGTGTTTATTAAACAGTCATTTTCTGAGTGCCTGTCGTTTCCTCGGCACTGTGCAAGGTGGGGAGGGGGTGTGTTTCTGACCACAGGTGCTCTTTATACTTTTCAAGCAGCTGAGAAAATCAAGAGTTATGCTGTGACGCATGGTGTTAGGATCAGGACTCTTGGAACCAAAGGTCCTAACAGCAGAGGGACAGCCACAGCTCCCTTGCTTTTGTGTTGGTGACAGGGGAGCCTTTGTCTCTTAGTACCCACTGTCAGAAGGTATAGATTAGAAACTGATGGATTTACTTCTTCTAAGTGTGTGCTGTGTGCATCATCGTAACCGCTAACCACGTGTTAGCAGATAGTGAATGGTTCCATCACTGCAGAGCTTCCTTGGGCGGCAATGTTCTAGGTAGTGTGAGAGAGCTGGGTTATTAGGGTTTTAAGAAAAGAAGAGATGTAAGAGCTCCAGGTTATTCTATGTTTATTTTACTTGAAGCGAGCCATATGACATGATATTATTATCTGATCCACTCTTTTCTCCTTATTCCCAACCCAGAGTAGCTTTTTAAATAACGTGGTTGATAGAGCATAAGAAATGGCTAATAATCTTTCTATTAAAAGATAGGCCCTATTTCTGTGAATTTTCCTTCGTGAAGAATTTAGGAATAATTTTTAGACTTTTTTTTTTAATAGACTGAGGAAGGATAAAAATATTTAAGATTTCAAAAATCCTTAAAGGACTGTTTCTACTAGCAATACTATTTTTTTCTGGTAGTTTTTTTTTTTTAAATTGAACAACAGTCAGTTATAATGTGTCATCTTTTTAATTTAATTAATTCATTTTTTGATTGAAGCGTTTTTGGGTTTTTTTGAGTTGCAATGTAATTTACAATTCATGGCCTATATCATAAATTTAATTAGGCCACGATAATTCTTAATTATATTATGTACAAAATACTTTTAAAAAAATATGGGGGGGTTAGGTTTATTTATTAATTTATTTTTGATGGAGGTACTGGGGATTGAACCCAGGACCTCCTGCATGCTAAGCATGCGCTCTACCGCTGAGCTGTACCCTCCCCCCAAAATACTTTATTCTGTAGTCTTTTCATGGATTTGTACCAGTCAAGATTCTTCTTGGCTACCTCAGCCCCTGTCTCCCCTGCTTTTAAAAAGTAAAGTTTAATGTGTATGTAGTAACATGCACAGATTCATGCGTACAATCTGAATTTTTACAAGGGTGTACTCCTGTGAACCACTGTTCATTCAGGGCCCCTTTCCAGTCAGCTTCCTCTTACCACAAGCAAACACTGTTCTGATTTCTAGCAGTACAGATTACTTTTACCTGTTCTTGAATTTTATATATCTGGAATCACACAGCGTGAACTCTTGTGCCTCTCTTCTTCTGCTCAGAACAGTACTGTAGAGACGTATCCATTTTATTTTGTGGATTAACATTTCATTCTCTTCTTTTTGCTGCGTAGTGCTCCATCATATGAATATACCACAGTCTGCTTATCCATTCTCATGTTGATGGACATTTATATTCTTCCCAGCTTTCAGCTATTATAAAGCTGCTACAAATAGCCGATGTACAGGTCTTTTTGTAGGCACCTGTTTTACTTTCTCTTGGGTATGTACTTAAGAGTAGGATGACTGGGTCCTAGGGAAGTGTATGTAACTTTAAGAAACTCCTAAACTTTTCCAGTGTCTTAATAGCAATATTTAAGAGTTCTAATTGTTCTATATTTTCTCCAAAAATTGGTGTTGTCATTCTAATTTTAGCCATTCTGGTGGGTGTGATGTGGGTATTTCATTGTGATTTTAATTTGCATTTTCCTGATTTGAATGCCTTTTTTTATGAGCTTATAGGCTATTCCGATAACTTCTTTCAAAAGTGTCTTCAAATCTTTTACCTTGGTTCCTATTTTTAAAAATTTAATGTACACCTTTAATTCTCTCTATTCTACACCATTTTCTTAAAAGCCACAGTCAAAATGGCATTGTAAAAAAAAAAAAAATCCTTGAGTGGTTTTTTTTTTAGAGAAAAACATTACTTACTGATAAGACTAGTGGCCTAGAATTCTGATATATCCCAAATATTGTTAGGAGGGCCTCGAAATGGAGGTAAGGAATGAGTATTGTGATTAAAAATTTGTTTCTGATAAAGCAGTTATATATTAAAACTCTTCATTCAAGTCTTTTTTTTCGTTCATTGCCAAGAAGTTTCAAATGAGACATATCATTTAGTTATCCCTCCCTACCTTTAAAATGCTTTAAAGGTAAGTCAGTTGGAATTTATCTTATCAAACTTTTTAAATTAATTACCTTTTTATTGACGTATAGTCAGTTACAATATGTCAGTCTCTGTCCCAGTCATACATACACATACATATCTTCATTTTCATGAAAGGTTATTACAAGATACTGATTATAGTTCCCTCTGCTATACAGAAGGGATTTTTTAAAATCTATTTTTACATGTAATAGTTAATATTTGTAAATCATGACCTCCCACATTTATCCCTTCCCACCCCCTTTCCCCTGGTAACCATAACATTGTTTACTATCTTTGTGAGTCTGTTTCTGCTTTGTAGATGAGTTCATCAATGTCTTCTTTTTTCTTTTTTAGATTCCACATATGAGTGATATCATATGGTATTTTTCTTTCTCTTTCTGGCTTACTTCACTTAGAATGATGATCTCCGGGTCCATCATCCATGCTGCTGCAAGTGGCATTATTTTATTATTTTGATGGCTGAGTAGTATTCCATTGTATAAATATACCACAACTTCTTTATCCAGTCCTCTGTTGATGGACGTTTAGGTTGTTTCCATTATCAAACTTCTTGACTTGGGATCCTAGAAAAATATCTGCCTGCTGCTTTACTTCTATGTGACTTCTCTTTCTGGTTCAAGTGTCTGACTTCCATGACTATGATCCAGCTATTTTAGACTTGTTAGTGATGCCAGATCTCATTTCTTTGTATCATACTGCTGGAAACTGATCTGTTGCCAATTTAGTGATTCACAGCTCTTAGGACTTTTTGATAGATAACAGTAACTGCAGAAAAACTTGAAGTAGATGGAATTTTTGCTAAGCCTGTGCAGCCTTCCTACCAGGTTATAATGAAAGCTGATCTCAGATAAAAAATTCTTCCACACAACAAAGTCATTTATTAAATATTCTTATTTAGCAAGCAGGCATAAAACATGATGTACCTTGTTATAAGCTTATCAGCTCCTGCATTTTTTAGATATTCTGATCACTCCTTTTATGAAAGGTTCACTTGAAACAGACCTGACAATATTCTGGGTACAGGATTCTGTTAACTTTATAGTTGGCACCATTTAATCAGAAATCCTCACAACCCATAGCTAGACGGGCCTGTTTAGGCGTCTTAGACTTGAGACTCATACACTATCCCTAAGTAAGAGTCTCATTACAGTCTTACAATCTGTGCAATCTGTCTGTAAACTATTTTAGACAATCTACATATATGAACAGCCATTAATTTTACCAGTGAGACCCCATTTCTAGCAACCATTATTCTGATTAACAAGCTATTACTTCTACTAATAAAAAAACCCATTTTTGACACTCAGTATTTTCAGTCCTCCAGTTGTGGGTAACAGAAAAGCTGTATCACCTCTGGGATATGACTTTCCTGCTTTAATAATAGCTGTCCATCTATAGTTTCTATGAGTTTCTAATTAGAGCAACCACCCCAGATCAGCAGATCGGCCCCCACAGCGTAGCTTAAACCAAGTCATGTACATTTCAACCCTGTCCGTGTGATTTGAAAGTAAATTAACGTAACCCAGTCCCATTATGTAAAACAAGAAGAGAAGACTTCGTCTGGATAGTGCACTCTGCCTCCTGATCAATTTAGTTAGGAAGTACATTAAAATTAAAAGTCTGAGATAAGAGTAGTTAAAAGAGAAATACACAACATTCAGTGACAAAGGAAACGAGGGTCTGGAACTCCAATTTTGCTTTTTGTCGCACAGCCAGAGAGCATGTGACACAAAGGGCTTGGAGAGGTTTTCTTTCCAGTGATTTAAGGGGTCAGGGCCTCTTGTTTTACAAGGGACGGAACAAGGAGCTGATACAGCTCTCTGATCCATGCCACCCTCAGTTACTCCCCTTAAAATGCCCCGAGAGTCAGCCCACTGACTCTCCTGTCCCGGGATACGGGCTAGACAAAGATGAGGAAAGATGGAGAAGGGCAGCTGGCTGGGGTTATTAACTCATCCTTCCACTCGAGAGTGCTGGCTACCAGTGCTTTATTTCAGCTGCGTCTGCACTGGGGTGGTGGATTGTGGCCTGACCATACTCCCTACCAGAGAAGCAGGGTGCCCATCTTGCGGGGGAGATAGATGATCTTGAAAAATAAAAGATTTCCTCTCCCATCCCTCCCTTACTTCTCAGTGGAATATATTTTCAAATATAAATGAACACCAAGATGTTCTTAAAAACCCAAGTAAGTACCAGTAAAGTAAACATTTCCTTCTCCATCCTCCAGTCCCAGCTCCGTCTCTGTAAGCTGTTTGGCAGGAGTATTCTCTCAGTTTCCTTTCTGTTTATTTTCATACATATATATTTACCAGTGGCTTAGTTTTATCATTTTTACATATATCTGTTGTACAACTAGATTAAAAAAATGTGTTTGTATTACTGTGAAGATATTTCATATTGATCTACTGCATTAATTTTAAGTCATAGTATGACTGACATACTTTTCTGTAATTATGCCCCTGTGGGTAACAGTTGTTCGTTCCATTTAGTTTTACTGCAGACAGGGCTACGGTAAATATCCTTGCAGCCTCTTAGTATTATACTCTGTGCTAGTATTGCTCTGAGATAGATGTGACGAAGGGGGACTGGCTGGGTCCAGGGATAGGTGCAGACTGCCAGCTTGCTCTCTACAACACCTCTACCACCTTCTAGTCCCATCTTCCTTGTGTAAAAGTAGCAATTTCCCTACAGCCTTTCCCTAATTGATATCAGGATTTAAATTTTTTTTTTCCAATTTGATGGTGTGAAATAAAATTTCATTGGGTTTTTTTTTTTTTGGTGGGGGTAAGTAATTAGGTTTATTCATTTATTTTTAGAAGAGGTACTGGGGATTGAACCCAGGACCTCACACGTGCTAAGCGTGCACTCTGTCACTTGCCCTATATCCTCCCTCCAAAATTTCATTATTTTATAATGGTTTTTCTGATTACTCATTAGGTTAAACATCTCACACATTGTTTTTGTCATTTCTATTCTTCAGACTTGCCTTTTTTATACTTGACACAGTTTTCTATGGGACTGTTTGCAATTTTAAGATATTTTATAGGCATTTTTGAGATATATACACATATATATAATATTCTTTGTTATATAAGTTACAAATATTTTCTCCCATTCGGTCGGTTTTTTAAAAATACCTTTTAGATTTATAGAAACATTGCAGAGATAGTACAGAGTTCCTGTATACTCTTCACCCAATTTCAGTTTCCTTGAATGTTATTTGTATTCATTTGCTCAGGTTGCCATAATAAGGTAGACGTATTCACTGGCTTAAACAACAGAAATTTATTTTCTCACAATTCTAGAGGCAAGATTGACTGCAAGATTAATGTACCAACAGGACTGGTTTCTGGTGAGACAGCTGTCTCCCTGCTGTGACCTCACATGGCTTTTTCTCTGTGCATGTGCACTCCTGGTGTCTTTTCCTCTTTTTATAAGGACACCAATCCTATTGGGTTAGGGCCCCCCCCCCTTATGACCTCATTTAACCTTAATTACCTCTTTAAAGGCCCTGTCTCCAAACACAGGCACACTGGGGGCTGGGGCTTTAGTATGGATTTTGGAGGGGAGACACGATTCAGCCCATAACATTATCCTGCATGACCATGGGACATTAAGAAGCCAGCACTGGTACTCCAGACTTTATTCAGATTTCCTAGTTTTCCCATAAATACCCTTTTTCTATTCCAGGATTCAACCTAGGATACCACATTGCGTTTAGCTTTCATCTGCTTAGCCACCTAAGGTTTGTGACAACTTCTCAGTCCTGTCTTTCATGACATTGACATTTTGAGGAGTACTGGTCAGGCATTTTGTTCATGTCCCTCAAATTTTATTTGATATTTTCTAATGACTAGACTGCATTTTTGGAATAAGGCATCACAGAAGAGAAGTGCCCTTCTCATTGCTTCAGATCAGAGGGTAAGTGAAATCCACGTGACATGACTGGTGAATTACGATCACTTGGTTGAAGAAGTGTTGGCCAGGATTCTTCTCTGCAAAGTTACTGTTTTTCACTTTCCCTACTGTATTCTGTGCAAGCAAGTCACTAGGTCCAACCCATACCCAAAGATGGGGGGAGTCATCTCTAACTCTTAGAAGGAAGTATCTACATATGTTATTTGGAATTCTTCTGTAAGGAAGATTTGTCTCTTCATTTCTTTAGTCAATCGCTTTTTAATATCAGCATGGATTCATGCATATTTATTTTATTGTTTTGTTTTTTGGAGGGGTAATCAGATTTGTTTGTTTGTTTGTTTGTTTAGTTTAACAGAGGTACTGGGGATTGAACCCAGGACCTCGTGCATGCTAAGTGTGTGCTCTACCACTGAGCTATACCCTCCCCTCCTATTTTACTTTTTTTAAGCTTTGTTTTCGGTTAGTTTGCATGCTTACTCTTTAAACAGTTTTTTAAAATAGACTTTACTTTATTTTAGTTTTTGAAGGTGGGGGATGGTAATTAGATTTCTTTATTAACTTATTTTTTTAATGGAGGCACTGGGGATTGAACCTAGGACCTCGTGCATGCTAAGTATGTGCTCTACCACTGAGCTATACCCTCCCCACCTCATGCATATTTATTTTATACTTAGGGTTATAACCCAATGTTATGTACTTATTTCGTTGCTCAAATTGTTCCAACTTTGGCCTTGGGAGTTCTTTGGACTATATTCCACTCTCCTCCCACCCCTTTTCAAAAAATATTTTAATGGTGTCTTTGTAAATTTATCAAGTCCTTTCTCTTCATAACTTTTGCATTTTGTGTCTTCCTTTAAGACTTTTCTTAAACATCTAAAGATTTGTATCACTTGAGGTAGGCTAGGTTATATTATGATGACAACCTTAACATCTTTTTATATTATTTTTAATTTTTAACTGAAGTATAGTTGATTTACAATGTTGTGTTCGTTTCTAGTGTACACCATAGTGATTCAGTTATATATAAATATATATATACAAGATATTGAATGTAATTCCCTGTGCTATACAGTAGGACCTTGTTGTTTACCTATTTTATATATAGTAGTTTGTATCTGATAATCCCAAACTCCTAATTTATCCCTCCCCTGCCTTTTCCCCTTAGAAACCATAATTTTGTTTTCTATGTCTGAATCTTTCCCTGTGTTGTAAATAAGTTCATTTGTATCATTTTTTTAGATTCCACATGTAAGTAGTGTCATATGATATTTGTCTTTGTCTGACTTATTTTACGTAGTATGGTAATCTCTAGGTCCATCCATGTTGCTGCAGATGGCATTAGTTCCTTTTTTATGGTTGAGTAGTATTCCATTGTGTATTTTTACCACAACTTTTTAACCTAGTCATCTGCTAATGGACATTTAGTTTGCTTCCCTGTCTTGGGTTATTTTAAACAGCTGCTGCTGTGAACATTGGGGTGTGTGTATCTTTCAAATTGGAATTTTCTCTGGATATATGCCCAGGAAGTGGGATTGCTGGATTGTATGGTAAGTTACTTTTTTCTTTTTAAAGGAATTTCCATACTGTTTTCCGTAGTGGCTGCACCAAATTACATCCCACTAAAAGTGTAGGAGGGTTCCCTTTTCTCCACACCCTCTCCAGCATTTTTCTTTTGTGGATTTTTTTTAATGATGGCCATTCTGACTGGTGTGAGGTGATACCTCATTGTAATTTTGATTTGCATTTCCCTGATAATTAGCAATAATTGAGCATTTTTTCATGTGCCTGTTGACTACCTGTATGTCTTCACTGGACAAATGTCTGTTTAGGTCTTCTGCTCATTTTTTGATTGGGTTGCTGTGTTTTTTGGTTATGGAGTTGTATGGGCTGTTTGTATGCTTTGGATAATAGGCCCTTGTCAGTCCCATCATCTGCAGATATTTTTCTCCCATTCCATAGGATTTTGTTTTGCTTATGGTTTTCTTTGCTGTGCAAAAGCTTGTGAGTTTAATTAGGTCTCATTTGTTTATTTTTGCTTTTATTTCTATTGCCTTGGGAGACTGACCTAGAAAAATACTGCTGTGATTTATGTCAGAGAGTGTTTTGCCTGTGTTTTCTTCTAAGAGGTTTATAATGTCTTGTCTTTAAATGTTTAAATCTTTAAGCCATTTTGAGTTTATTTTTGTTTATGGTATGAGGGAGTGTTCTAACTTCACTGATTTACATGCAGCTGTCCAGTTTTCCCAACACCACTTGCTGAAGAGACTGTCTTTACTCCATTTGTATATTCTTACCTCCTTTGTTGAAGATTAATTGACTGTAGGTGTGTGGGTTTATTTCTGGGCTCTCTATTCTGTTCCATTGATCCATTTGTCCGTTTCTGTGCCAATGCCACACTGTTTTGATTAGTGTAGCTCTGTAGTATTGTCTGAAGTCCGGGAAGGTTATGCCTCCAGCTTTGTTTTTTTTCCTAAGTATTGCTTTGGCAATTTCGGGTCTTCTGTGATTTCGTATAAATTTTAGGATTATTTGTTCTAGTTCTGTGAAAATGTCATAGATAATTTGATAGGGATCGCATTAAATCTGTAGCTTGCTTTGACAGCCCCCAAATCTTAGTGGAATGTAACAAAGTAAAAGTGAATTTTTTGTTCATGTCCACCTCTGGTTAAGTAAGAGCTGTTATAAATCTTACTTTTGTGACCAAGGCTGGTGGAGCACACATACCACTTTTTATTGAATATAACAACCGAAGTCTAATTTATTTTATAATATACACATATCTATAATATGTGTACTGATAGTTCATACATGCACAGAAATGTGCACAAAGTGTACAGCTTGATAGACAGCTTTGTATTATCACTGGTAAGTAACTAGCACGTGGATTGAGAAACAAAATATCATCATACTCCAGAAACCACTCCCTTGTGCTCTGTATAGACTAGGCTCTACCCCTTTAAAGCATAAACTCCATTGTCATTCTTATTGCTGTAGATTTGTCTGGCTTTGAAATCTACATGAATGGAATCATACTATTTTTGTGCTCCTGTTTGGCGTCTTTCATTCAGTGTTGGTGAGAATCATCCATGATGTGCATGGCCACAGTTCATTCATTCATCCTTACCATTACACAATATTCCATTGTAAGAAAGTATCAGAGGGTTTCACCTCACTGTTTCCGGACATTTGGTTTGTTTTCAGTTTTTGGCTGTAACTAATAATGATTCTGTGAACCATTTTTTGAACCTTTTCCCGGTGAACGTGAACAAAAGCGCATTACTGTTGGATGTGTACCTAAAAGTGGAATTACTAAGTCAAAAGACGTGTGATGCTCGTTTTTATAAACACCGCCAGTTTTCTTAAATGGTTCTGTTTCAGCTATAATCTTGATTGCTGCTGGTCGTTAGGAAAGAGTTCTGGCTGAGTTCTCTCGCCTGGAAGTGATACATTTCGCCACTGCTCATTTATCCTCAAAAGAGTCAGGTTGCGCAATCCTACCATGGTGTGGAGTGTCGAGAACCAGAAAGAACTCTTACATTCAGCTTTAGTCCAGGTGGAGTTTATTATTTTTTTGTGAGCGTTGTGCCAAAGGGAACCTTTTTTAGGCAGATGTTTTTCTTCAGATTTTGTTCAACCATATTCCCTAGATTTGAACGTGAATTCTTCTTATTGAGATTAATTTTAATTTGTGTTGACTTGTCCTTTAATTTTTGTTGCAAGCTATTTAGAAATGGGTTTTAAACATTCGTAAGTTGATAGATTTTTGCGTGTGTTACCTTTTCATCAATAAATTTCAAATTTTATTGTTTTGTGGTAATTATATGATGTGTATGCTCTTTGTTGTCCTGAATTTGCTGATTTCCTTGTGACCTTATACATGATGATTTCAGTGAATATCCCATTTTTTGAAAAGTTTGTCCTCTCTGTTGAAAATGGTTCTCTATCTGTAATTTATTCAGGATGATGGATTTTTTTAACGTTGAGCCACGTGTAAGAATAACTTTCTTTTAATATGCTATTGGCTATTTGTATTTCTTTTCTGAATTGACTTGATAGAGTTTTATTTTTTATTGGTGGTTCTACTGTTTTGTAGGTACCTTTTTGTCTGTTGTGATGATTAACCCTTTGTTATATATTTTCCCCTAGGTTTCTTTTTTTTTTTCTTTTATGACTTGAGTTTTGCGTCATGCTTGAAAGTCCTGTTTAAATTATAAAATTATTTGCTATAATTTTTATAGTCAGTGGATAGCTTTTAAGAGCTTATTACATCTGGTGTTTATTTTATACATAGATTGGAACCTCCTTTTCTTTTCATACATATAGACACTTGTCCCTTAATGAATTAGGCCATCTTTGTGACTGGCTGAAAAACCAGTTTTTTTCTCATATACTAAGTTTTCATATATGCCTAGGTTCATATTTGTGTCTTGCTGTGCTAAAATCGTATTGTTTTAATTAACTTTTGCCTTATATTAAGGCACGTCTCTGAGGCAGGAATTTTAAAATCTCAGGCTTCAGCCAGACAGCCTGTGTTCAAATCCTCATTCTGCTACTTTTCCGACAAGCGTTGTCACTCTGCTCAGGTTGGTCACTTTGCCCCTTTAGTAGGTCTCCTTTCCTGGAAAATACTGAAAGTGGGAGTATTTGTCTCATGGGTGGTAATGAGCTTAGTAATGCAATACTTGGCACTAAACTATCAATAATTGTTAGCTGTCACTGCTTTAGGGAGCGATGCTTCTTTTTTTTTAAATCAGTACTTTTATGAACAGGGCGTTCACCAAGGGTACACGTCCCCATCCTGCAGGGAAGCCGTGCACTTACTTCTATAGTTGCTCTCCCAGGACTTGAAGTCAGTCTAGTTCACTTGTACTAAAAAGTGACGGTGTGTTCTCATTGCCACTTGACTTCTACCTGTATTTCTCAATTGGTTTAGAACATACCTCTCTGTTTCATGATTAATTATCCCCCAGATAGTTACAGCTGTTAGGCGGGACAATGTTCTTCATTTATTTAACAAATACTTATTAAAGGAAGAAGTAGCAAACTGGAGGCCCCAAGAGCCAAGTCAGAACCGTAGGCACAAGGGTAGATTTTTGAATGTTTTTATCAATATTTTAAAACCATGAGATTGCATTTCCTTCTACTGTCTTCTGTCGGTCAAAGAAGCAGGAGTGGTGACTTTATGTGATGGGGATATACAGGCAAGAAAGGTTTACCACTTCAATAATTCAGTTTTCTGTTTTTGACAACAAACACATTAAAGGGAGGACATATGGGTTTACAGGCGGGTAAGTTGAATCATGAACCTTTAAGCAAAATGTGATCGAGAAACCTGTTCTCTAGCTCTCGGTTTCTAATAAATAGCTCTCATCTCAGCACTTAAGACTCCGTAGTAGTTTATCAGTGTGACTCTAATAATAGAATTTTGAGAATATATTGTACAGAGATAAACTGGACATCAAAAATCACTGATTCCCCTCCACCCCATAAAACATAAAATTGTATTTCAGGTCTCGACTTGGAGGGAAAATTCCTCCCCATTTCCATCTCGCTCCTTCCAGTTTTACTTGCGTTTGTGAAAAGAAATTGGATTTCAAGAGATGGTAGCAAGAAGTTACTGTTGGTTAAATGTGTGCAAAGGACATTTTCCAGGTTGTCTTAATCCTGTGCTTTCTTGCATGCTTTATATCTTGATTAAGAGTCAGCTTTGGAAAAATATTGTTAGCCTGCAAGTTCACCTTTCAAAAAGCTTCATAAATTTGAGTAGGTACTATATGTTACAAAATTCAAAAGTTAAAAAGTTCTAGACACCCAGTTTCCCCCTAAAAAGGCATTCACCACTACCAGTGTGTCTCCTCCCAGAGATATGCAAGATTTCATCCACAGTCATATACATACATGTTATAAATATGCACCTTTAAGTTGTACTTTTTAGCAGTCTATCGTGGCAACCTTGCCAGTATTTAATTTTCAGTCTTGAAAATTTCTGCCAAGTTTGCCCGTGGTTGCCCTTCACGGAGTTTGTCCCAATTTATATTCTTACCTACAGGCAATAAGAGTGCCCACCTCATCAACACAGCGCCTTATAAACTCCTTTAATTTCTGCCAGGCAGAAGGGAAAGTAGTACCCCACAGTTTAAAATTACGTTTTTGTTATTTTGCATAAGATACATTTGTTGAAGTTGGGCATCTTCTTGAGATGGACTTAAAATATTTTTCCAGTTTATCTCGAATTTGAGTTTATTGCTGCGAAGACCATTTAAAAATGTTTATCAATTTAACAGATTCTCTTAACTTAGATTTTTGCTTCATTAAAAATAATTCATAGTTTTGTTTGTTACATTGAAAGTCTTTGATCTGCTGAAAGTTTAGAATAAGGTTAGGAGGTATGAAGGTTTACTTTTGAGGGGAAAATGTATATATTGTGATATATAATGTGTATATTGTGATGATAAAGTGCAATTCTGGGGAAATAGCTGTTACTGTATATTGCTTGTTCGTTTTATGGGAGAGTCATTGCACATTTTTTTCACGGATAATTAAAGTTACACTTTTCTGTAGGAAACTTGGAAGAATATAGGACGGAATAAAAATAACCCTGTGATCCCAGTACCACATTATATGTAACAAAATTGGGAACATACTGTATTTTTTTTTCACTTGAGACTAACATAGGAACATAGGTTTAGAAAATATTTGAATGCTTGCTTAGTATGGTGTTGGAATTTTTGTTTTTCAGCCATCCCAGTACTCTTCTAAGGCGAAATCTAAGGAATGGATGACCTCAGTTTTAGGCTTACCTTTCATTTTTGTTCAGTGTTGAAGCGGTGCATTTAAAATGAGACGCCAGCAGCCAGGCGAGCCCGACGCTCAGCGCGGCCGCACCCGACGGCGGCCGGAGCTCCGGGCCGGCGCGGGTCCTGCAGGCTGGGCGCCGGCCGCGCAGCGCTGCGCCCGGGCCGGGATGCCTGTGCCGGGGCCGGGACGCCGCCTCTCGGCCCGGCCCCGCTGCAGCGCCCCCTGGCGGCGGCGGCGGCGGCGGCGGCGGCGGCGGCGGCGGCTCAGATCCGCCTCGGAGCCCTCCTCCCCCGAGAAGTCCTCCTCTTCATCGCTTTCGCATCCTGTGTTTGCCTCTGTGACCCTCTGCCCCGCGTTCCCACTCTTGAGAGTGGGGTTTCGGTGCTGGAGGGGCCTGGCGCCACAGACGACCGCCCCCTGTCCCCGAGGCGGGGCGAAGCGCAGCCGGGGCGGCTGGGGGTGGTTCCCTCGCCGCCCAGTTTGGGGCGTTTGAGGACTTTTGAACTTCCGGGGCTGGCGGGCCGGGGTGGGCGGCCCCGGGGCGTCGCCGTGCCCAGTGCTGGGGCGCGGCCCTTTAAACTTTTGTTTTTGAAACTTTGGGGGTGTGGTCGCGGCCCTCCTCGTTCCGTGGCTGGTTGCTCCCTGGCCACCCGGCGCTGCCCTGCGCCCCGCCTTCCAGATGCTGTGGAGTCATGAGCCGGGAGGGCGCAGGGACCCCTCTGGTGGCCGAGGTGATCAAAGGTGAGTGCGGAGGGCGCGGGGCTCGCCTGGCCCGGGCGCCCCCGCGACACCCCCTACTCAGAGGGCCTCAGGCAGTGCCCGGGGTCAGGGAGGCCCCCGGTGCTGGCCAAGGGGTGCCTTTAAACTTCAGGGCCAGGATCGATGCTGTCTCATGAGCGTGGGTGGCCTCCCAGGACTCCTCGCCCCCCGGGCGGAATCCGCACTGATGTGTGTAATTGGGCTCCTTGTGTCCTTGGCCCTTGGCTGGTAGGCTCTCCACTTCAGGGAGCAAAATCCACGCTCCCTGTGCACAGGGATCAAGGGTCATTTGCGGTTGCAAAGGAGTAAGCCCCGTCATCCGCTGGAGTGTTTGTGGTTGCAAGACATTCTAGTTGAGGAGTTTACAGGGAAATAAAGACAGCAATTGTGTGAGTTGAATTGCAGGCAGAAATTGTTTAAATTGCCATCTGGGGAAGGGATGCCAGCTGACGCCCTTTTTTTTCTTGCTATTTCAAGGGCTGTACTTGGTTTTACCACAATTTGAATGCAGGTATTCAACTAGCTCTACTAGGTATTGCGGGTGAGGGATTTTTGGCAGCCCTTTTTGGGGTGGGGCGGGGCGGGGGAGGGAGGGTGGAGCCTCCAAGCTTTACTACTTCGCTACCATTCTTGCTAAACTTCACAGCAACCTAACTACATTTATTTGTGCAACACAAGTACATTTCATACTCACCGTGCAGAAAACTCATTGCTTCTGCTGTAATGGTAACCTGTCTGATTGTAAGTCACTTCAAAAGTAGTGATCCCTAAGAATAGTTGGATAAACATGTTGTTTGCTTTGTTGTGTCCTGTAGCCATATTTTGAAATTTGAAAGTGTCTTCTCTTTACTTAAAATACAGTTTCTTACTGAAATGACTTCTTAGGATGTCTTAAAAACAGAGCGAAACATAGCGGAAGTCATCCAGGTTGATGGCCTAGACATCAAATGCATGCTTGCCATTTGCTGAAATGACTTTTGTCCAGGGGAACTGACATTTTGTGATGGGAGTTTCCTCAAGAATCAGGCCATATCGTTTATTACTATTGAAACATATATTAAAGGCAATTGCTCCTTTTAAAAAATTGCTTATTTATTATTACCCATCAGAGTAGCCGGAACATTTTGAAGTTATCCATTTGGCACCCTTACCATCTGAAACATGCATGGAAAAAAAAAAGTTTGACTTTATCTGGAAAGAGTTGCATATATGAAACGTTTTTGATCATGTGAAGGAAGGAACATTGCAATTTTTCCATTTCAGATCGCCTTTGTTTTGCCATTCTCTACAGCAGACCAAAGAGTTCATCAAATGTACATTATTTCAGCATAGATAATGAACTTGAATATGAAAAGTAAGTATTGTTTTTTTAAAAGATTGTTAGTAACTTTTTTTTATTTTGAAGAATCTAAAGGTATGTTTATAACATTGGAAAATTGCAGATCTTTTGATTGATAACTGCAGGATGCTTTTTCCTTTAACCCTTGGTAATAAAATAGATCCTTAGGGAAAACATTAAAATGAAAGGACCTCCCTAAATTGAACAATTTACATTTGGAATTCTAATAGTTTACAGTATAATGAGGTAGAAACTAGTGTACTAACCAGCTACCATTCTTGCTAAACCTCAGAGCAGGCTAACTGTTTGTTTATGCAAACAAGTCTTAAGACGTGTTTTTGCCAGTGGAAAAAATATGTGTGGAAAAAGAGGGTTTTTTTTAAAAAAATTCAGAAGGTATTTTCATATATTGTTTGAGGTTAGATTTAAGTGTTATAGCACTTGTCATGCATTTTAATAGTCACTTTTTTATCAGAATATTTCTTCCATTAGTAAGGCAGTACCTTTAAGTTGTATGACCTATAATAATTTGGTATATGCTTTCTTACTTTAATTTGACCTTGTAGCTACAAACAGGCATTTATATTCAGAGCCTCTAGAATGTACATACACATTTTTGTTTTTCGTTTTTAAAGCTTCTACGCAGATTTTGGACCACTGAATCTAGCAATGGTTTACAGATATTGCTGCAAGATAAATAAGAAATTAAAGGTAAAATATTTTTTACTGAAGATTTGACTTAAGTAAAGCATTATTAACCTGATCTTGAGGGGAGGGGGGATCCCTCTATTTCTAAAAAGGAAATGTCATGCTGCTTCACTGCCGTGATGTTTGGGACATACCCATGGTTTATGGCTTTTAAAGTCATAATGTATCTGTTTTCCAGCGTTTTGATTGGATGGTTTAAGTGTGGGTCATTTGGTTCTGGTTTGGATTAGCGATGCTCAGATATTTGAAAAGTCAAAGTGAAAATGGTTAATAAAGTGAACCTTGGTGGGAAGGTATAGCTCAGTGGCAGAGTGTGTGCTTAGCATGCACGGGGGCCTGGGTTCAATCCCCAGTACCTCCCTTAAAAATAAATAAGTAAACTTAATTACCTCTCTCCTAAAAACCAAAACAAAAACATTAAAGTGAACCTCTTTATCATTTGACCTACTGGAACTGAACCTCATAAGAAAATCTTTCCTTCCTTTGATCATTATTCTTTCTGCCTTCACTGTGATAGGGAGTGTCAGCAAACTAATAAAGAGAAGTCGGTTCATCTTTATCTCATTATATCTTGAGCCTCCCATGAAATTTTACTAACTTGTGACTCTTCACTTCCCACATATGATTAAGGAGCAGGGAGATAAGGGCAAACAGCTTATCTTTAAGACTGTATCACTGAATTGTAAAAGTGTATTACTATTAGTTTGAACTTAGACCATGCTCATTTTTTAAAAAAAAACTGAATTTTTGGTCATGTACAGTACGAAGTGTATACGTACTACTAGCAGTTCCAAATTAAGTCACCGTAAATTCTCAAGTAGAAACACTGAATTTGGTGGCAGGTGCTTTTTTTTTTTAATTAAAAATATTTAATAAAAATTTTCAAGGTTACTTTCCATTTACAGTTATTTCGAAATGTTGGCTATATTCCCCACATTGTACAATACATCCTGGAGCCAGTCTTATACCCAGTAGTTTGCACCTCCCACTCTCCCACTGCTATATTGCCCATCCCTCCCTCCCCACTGGTAACCACTATTTTGTTCTCTTTATCTGTGAGTCTGTTTCTTTGTTGTTATATTCACTTGGTTTATTTTTTTAGGTGCCATATGTAAGTGATATTATACAGTATTTGTCTTTCTTGTCTGACTTACTTCACTTAGCTTAATACCCTTCAAGTCCATCATGTTGTTGCAAATGGCAAGAGTTCATTCTTTTTTATGGCTGAGTAGTATTCCATTGTATATATACCACATCTTCTTTATCCATTAGTCTGTTGATGGACACTTAGGTTGCTTCCATATCTTGGCTTTTGTAAATAATACTGCTATGAACATTCAGGTGCATGTATCTTTTCCAATTAGTGTTTTGGCTATTTTGGATATATGCCCATGAGTGGAATTGCTGGGTTGTATGGTATGCTAGTTCTAATTTTAGTTTTTTTGAGAAACCTCCATACTGCTTTTCACAGTAGCTGCACCAAACTACATTCCAACCAACAGTGTAGAATGATTCCCTTTTTTCCACATCCTTGCTGACATTTGTTATTTGTTCTTTTTGATGATGGCCATTTTGACAGGTGTAAGGTGATGTATTTCATTGTGGTTTTGATTTGCATTTCCTCGATTATTAGTGATGTTGAGCATATTTTTATGTGCCTATTGGGCATTTGCATTTCCTCTTTGGAAAAATGTCTAATCAGTTCTGCTCATTTTTAAAATTTTTTTTTTGATGTTGAGTTGTACGAACTGTTTATATATGTTAGATATTAACCTTTATCAATCATATCATTTGCAAATATTTTCTCCCATTCAGTAGGTTGTTTTTTTTTGTTTGTTGATGGTATCCTTTCTTGTGCAAAAGCTTTTAAATTAAATTACATCCCATTTGTTTATTTTTGCTTTTATTTCTTTTAACTTTAGGAGATGGATCTGAAAAAATATTGCTGTGATTTATGTCAAAGAGTATTTTGCTTATGTTTTCCTCCAGGAGTTTTACAGTATCTGGTCTTATATTTAGGTCTTTAATCCATTTTGAGTTTATTTTTGGATGTGGTGTTAGAGAATATTCTAACTTCACTCTTTCACATGTAACTGTCCAGTTTTCCCAACACCACTTATTGAAGAGACTGTCTTTTCTCCATTGTATATTCTTGCTTCCTTTGTTGTAGATTGATCATAAGTGCATGGGTTTATTTCTGGACTCTCTATCCTATTCTGTTGATCTATGTGTCTCTTTGTGGCAACACCATACTATTTTGATTACTGCAGCTTTGTAGTATAGTCTGAAGTCAGGGAACATGATTCCTCCATCTCTGTCCTTCTTTCTCAAGATTGTTTTGGCCATTCGGGGTCTTTTGTGTTTCCGTACAAAATTTAAATTATTTGTTCTAGGTCTGTGAAAAATGCCATTGATATTTTGATAGGGATTGTATTGATTGGGGCAGGTGCTTTTTCAAAACAAGTTTATTCAGTTGATTACTTACGAGACTAGTACATAGAGATAAAATTTATTTTTAATTAAAAATTGTATTTAAAGTATGTGGGTAAGGCAGATTTTTTTCTTTGAGCACCAAATGTAAAATTCCACACCATAAATATTAGAAACACCTGTCTGATAAGTTACTATGTAGAATTTATATGTAAAATGGAAGCTGTAGCATTGCTTTTTCATTCTGTATTGTGTTTGTAGTCACTAGAGATTTATACAGAGATGGAGACTCATCTTTCTGGACTTTATTCCTCCCTTGAACAGGAGTGTAAGCATTTATGGCCTTGGATATTTATGTTCCCCCTGCTCCCCTTTTCCAGTTGCTAATGGCAGGTCTTTTGATTCATGCAGGACTAGGCAGCTAAAAATAACTTCCTTTCCCCTACTCGTATTCACTTGCTTTAATATTGAAAGATTTTTTTTAACATACTTGATCAACTGAGAATATGGTAGTCCTTTTTTAAAAATTAAAAAATTGTTTACTAGAACACCTTGCAGGGTGTTGACCATCTTATCTGATCAAAACCTTGATTCCTGTTCAATTAATAGTGATAAATGTGTGCTGACAATTGGCACTAAGTCTCCTATGTTTGTGCTGCTTGAAGGCTGGTTGGGTTCTTATCAACTTGAATC
The DNA here is from genome assembly GCF_048564905.1 of Vicugna pacos. Classification (NCBI taxonomy): domain Eukaryota; kingdom Metazoa; phylum Chordata; class Mammalia; order Artiodactyla; family Camelidae; genus Vicugna; species Vicugna pacos. The sequence continues at coordinate 3,680,537 of NC_132990.1, forward strand.
TCTTACCCTACGTGAACAATAGAGGAAAATAGGTACATACTTATCACTGAAACACTGGAACACTGACTGACAGAAGCCGAGGGGCACTGTACTTATTCAGCTGAATATATCCTGTTCCTTACCCTTACTTGAACCCATTTCTGCTCATGTTAGTGAAGTTCAGGGGAGGAAGTACTAACAGTGTGTTCCTTTGGCTTTTAACTTCCATATCCTTTTCATTTTTGACTTTTTATGGAAGCATGATGTACGTACAGAAATACATACAGATCGTGAGTACACAGCTCAATGAATTTTCACAAACTGAATGTGCATGGGTAATCATCTTGATCATGGGGTCAGGAAGAGAACATTATTAGCACCCCAGCAACACTGCAGAAGGACCCACTGACACTCGTGGATTATCTCTGTATCTTCCTCCTCACCCCACCCCTCCCTACCCCATTCACTGTCCTGATTTCTTACAGAATGAATTACCTTTGCCCATTTCTGTACCCTTTTATTTTGATTTAAAGGTTTTGGGAATAGATTTTCAGGCAGTAGGAAAAGGAAAGAAAAGATCTCTCTTAACCTTTTCCAACTTTTTATATATTCCTTCAGAGATATATACTTGGAGCATATATCTGTTCCTGTCTCCTCTCCTACTCTTTTTTCTTAAAAATTGAAGTATAGTTGATTTACAGTATTATCTTGGTTTCAGCTATCTCATCTCCTACTCTTTAATGGTGCATTCATTTTACTCCAAAAATACACCTTTTCTGGGGAGGTACGTGGTACTTCAGGGTATCAAAGCTAATGTTTAAAGAAAAAGTCTTGCTCGTATGAATACTTGGCCATTGTGAGATTTGGAATTTATTTTAATCACAAAGTTTAATCACAAAATCATGAAGTTTTAGAGAACTTGAAATTGAAAGCAAACACTAACAGCTGTTTATCTTTATGCAGTCCATTACAATGATGAGGAAGAAAATTATTCATTTTACTGGCCCCGATCAGAGAAAACAAGCCAACGCCGCTTTCCTTGTTGGATGCTATATGGTAAGTATTCAACTACTTTTCAGTTGCGCCAGGGAAGACGCGGACAACAGTGGTGCTTCACATTTGGGGTTGGAATTCCGAGATTACCTTTTCTAAGCTGTCCTGATTTCTTTCCAGAAAGAACATGTTTTGCTTTTTTTTTTTAAAAAAATGTACCAACTGGAAAAGGCTTTGGAGGAAGGGGTATGTGGGAGAGCTCTGTACCTTCTACTCAGTTTTGCTGTTCTGAACCTGGAAACTGCTCTAAAAAGTCTATTTTTTTAAAAAATTGATCAGCTCGCATGAAAACCTTTTTATGTGTCTATGGCACTTAAGGTTAGAAAATAATGCGCCAAAGCTATGTTTTTATTAACTCATGATCCATTTAGTAAAGGGGTAAAAGGGGAGTCAGGACCAATAATTAATTTTTAAAAAAAAGCATCAAAAGTATGTCTTATGAGGTAGGAGCGCTTTATAATTTGAATACAGGCCATTTCCCCCTAAGGTGTGATTCTAAACACAGGTGGCAGGAGGACTAGGCATGTGAGTCTTGTAGGAAAATGGGTCACATGCTACGTAGATTACATACGGTATTGAGTGGTTGGTCTGTTTGGGTCATTGGAAGTGTGCGTTGGAATCGCCAGTATTTCCGTGAGTTGTGGATTTCACTTATTTGTAAATATCACGGAAGGTATTTGGTTTTTGAGAGTCAAATTTTGTCTGGCACCCAGTGCATCCATCCCCAGGAGGACCCAAGTAACAGTCGTCCTGAGAAAGCTAAGGGCTCCTCCAGAGTTGTGCCCCTCATTTTTCTGGTGGTGTGGAAGCTAGCTACTCTGTTCAGTGCAGAAGAATGTGGAGTGGGTATTTCTTCCACTCACACCCATGGCAGGTGTCATAGTTAATCTAGATAAAAGAGGATTGCGTTTTAGAGTTCTTGAGATAAGTTCTTTTCTCCCCCTGCTTGCCACCTGCTACTGTCATGTTTTCTTTTAAAATCATTTTTCTGACACGGAGTTTGATAATCTGGAATTAACAATGATGAGAACAAAGGTTTGGTGGTACTAGTCGAAATTGAAATTCAACTAGTAACTAGTTGAAACCTCAAAATTGAATAGTTTCCTTTTCTGTGTTTAAGGTGTATGGTTAACAACAATGATTCAGGCCTATGGGGGGTTTGTTTTTGTATTTGTGCTCACAAAAGTAATTGAGAATAATATTCCTGAGATAACTAAGTTTTATTATCATCTCTGAATGTATGAAAAAGAGGTTGTAAATTAGGTCTCCTAATATTTGAATTCTTAAGCTTACCCAGATAGAGTATTTATGTTTGTTTTTGTTTGTTTGTTTTTTGTCATGTCTCGTGGTATTTATTGTGCTTAGCAGCAAAAATCCTGAGCAGGGGTGGAAAGAGCCTATGCAGGGTCCCAAGAAAAAGAGTATGGGGAGGTGGCTGGTTTAATTGGGGCATTTGGTCCCGTTTCCTGGCCAGTTACTAGGGAGGGGAACCCTGCGGGTTAGTGTAAATCATGACAGCCTTGCAGGAAAGTGGATGCAGCCAGAATCCTGGTGTTCATAAAATGTTAAAGGGAACCCTAGAGAAATGGCCCTTGGTGTAACAGTGAAAGTCTTTACACTGCCCAAGGGAAAGTCTGGATGGCTGGAGCAGTTCCAACTACATGCTCCTGAGCAGAACACACAGAGCTCTGCCTGGGCTGCTTTGGGCTCAGTCATTTGTCTCTGCTCAGATGGGATGTCCCTAAGATGGTGGGGTCTTGAGGAGCCAGATAGGGTGACTTCAGTGTGCAAGAACTGCTTAGAGGATGGCTGTGGGCATGGTGGGAGCCAGGGGTTGTCTTAGAAACAAAACACTTGATAATTTTCTAAATAAGAGATCTCTCTTTTTAAATCTTATTGCTGTTTGTTGTTTTTTTTTTCAACTGAAGTACAATTACAGTGTGTCCGTTTCTGGTGTGTAGCACAATGTCCCAGTCATGCATATACATACATACATTCGTTTTCTTTTTTTTTTTCCATTAAAGGTTATTACAAGGTATTGAACATAGTTCCCTGTGCTGTATACAGAAGAAACTTTTTTTTAAATCTATTTTTGTATATAGTGACTAACATTTGTAAATCTCAAACTCCCAAGTTTATCCCCTCCCACCCCCTTTCCCGGTAACTGTAAGATTGTTTACTATGTTTGCAAGACTGTTTCTGTTTGGTAGATGAGTTCACAGTGTCCCTTTTGCTGTTGTTTTTTATAGCTAGTGAAAAAGCGGTAACTCCTTGGCATATTGATTAAAAATTTGCTGGCATATCCATTCCCAGTTTGGTGCTGGCCTTTTGACTTTGTTGATGGTTGTATTTTGGCATGCAGAAGTTTATTTTTCTAATAGTTAATATATTTTAGATTTAGAAATCCTTCCAGGATTTTACACTCCCAGGTTAGCACTGATTTGATTGGTTAGGAAAGTGCCAGGGAAGCAATTAGGACTGGAGTTCATTCCTCTGTTCAGTTAGAAGCCAGCTTGGCAGGAGGATTACATCTCATGGCTGTAACGAATATGTTTGCCGCCGTGACTGGCTGGCTAACGGAGGAGCAGAAAAACTTCTAAGAAACGGAGATTTATTAATAGTAGCAAAGGAATGTCAAGATATAATAAGGCTATCCCCCCCAAGATTAAACATCAAAATAGAAGTAAGTAAGGGTTTGATCTGGTTGAAGTCTGTTGAATCCTCTGGTTAAAGATTTGTAGAGATGAGTGAAAATTCCCTAAAAATTGATCTTCAAGCCTAATAACCTTTTTCTGGAGTTGTTTGAGGAATTCTGGTGATAATAAGGCTTTTTAGTGACTGACTTAGAGGGTGGTTTAGTGATGCCAAATCACAAACAAAATCTCTGGAGGAAGAACTGTCAGGAAGGAAGTGTTCCAAATGGACTGACTCTCTTTATCTGTCCCTTTAAATTCTGGACCTGGGAAAGGAATTGTATGCTTGTGGGCTCAGAAGGACCTAAAAGGGGGCATGAGAGGGTGTGAGAATCGAGTGTTAGTAATCCTATTTATTTTTAAAACAGAAGAAGAGGTTAGGCTTTACAAATGCTTAAAATACTCAAATGCTTAAAATAGGATTGACATGCCCATGCTTATTTAATTCTTTTGTCGGATGGTCAGGCGCCACCTGTGGTATTAGAAGTGAGAACAGTTTAACTGTTCATTTGTTTTCAACATATTTCCATGCCTTACAGTTTATGTGGTCTGGTAAATGAATTTGCCAGTTGTTTGAAATGGTAGATTCTTGGGTAACAAATCAGGGTGAAACTAAACATCTTTCTGTACCACTCACTGTAGAAGAGTTGAAGAACATAAAAGATAACAGAGTTTTGTTTTTTTTTTCCAAAAAGATAAGTGAACTGTATCATTTTACGAAAGGATTAAGTTTGCTACCCTGTTGAGATAAGTCAGTGGCTCTTTGCTAGGCAGGCTTTGGGGTGGTGCTCCTTAACCCGTCATTTCAAGTAAAGGTGAAGTTCTAAGTGGAAAAGTAAGTGCCTTTCAAAACACATTCACAATTGAGAGAGTATTTTGAAAATGAAAGTTTGAAACTTTGTTCTGTCATTTTGTCGTTTAAATAAAAGGTCATGTACAAAACCCATATTTATACCCTTGAGAAATTTAGAAAGATTTCTTCTAAAAAATACTTTTTATATTTATAGAAGCAGGATATATGACCCAGTACAGGGTTTATCACCCGATTTTTTTTTCGGTCAGTGATCTCTTCTATCATTTTATACTTGTTTTATCATCTTTATACCCACATTACAGTCATATTTCTCAACTGATGCAAAATTTCCAAACCAGTGTCTAATCCAGAACCATTCCTTGCATGGGGTTGTCGTGTTCTTAGACTCTCGCACATGGCCCTTTTTTGTGAACACTGATTTATGAAGAGACCAGACCTGTTATTGTAGAAAGTTCCACCTGTTGAATTTCTCTGGTTTCTTCTTTGTTGTATTTTTCACTCGTCTCTCCACTCTTTGTATTTCCTGTGAGTTGGAAGTTGTATCTATAACGTTGTGCGTTAGTAATATGTGTTACATCACATCAGAAGGCATATAATACCTAAATGACCGTTAATGGTTATTGGGTGCCAGCTGTCACATCCCTTCAATGTACTGTTTTCTCCTTATGAATTAAGCGTTCTGTGTGGTGTTATTTTGAAACTGTTTGTATAGTCAGTTCCCTTTCAACTGTGCATCTTAGTGTTTTAAACAGCAATTGATCATACTTGCCCGAATCAGTAATTTTATTACGCTTTCAGTATAACATCTTTCTAATTATGTCACTCCCCCGTCATTTATTAGCTGGCTTACTCTTATGGGGGTTGAGCTGTCCCTCGTTCAGCGGGGGCTCTTTGGTTACCCTGAAACCAGTTTTCCTACTGAGAAGGCAGAATGAATGTCCGTTTTCCTTTAATTGGTTTTCAAAGTAAAGTATTATATTGATAGCCACAAAAACAAAATTTTATAACCTGCTTCGAAATCATCTACATAATGTTTCAGTGGGTTTTTTTTTAACTCATTTGCTAATAAACATTTTTAAAAAGTGCAGCAGTTTCCCAAGTTTTTAACATCTGATTAGCATTAGGAAGTTGGAAATTCACTAACCAAATGTACATCATTGCTGGATGGGATAAAAAAAAAATGAGTGTAATCATTCCTGCATTTGCATTTACATATTATGGTAATGTATCTTTTTAAGTTATAGCACCTATTAAAAATCAAGAATTGAAATGGCTGAACTTAACAACTAGACTTTTAAATCAAGATTTTTAAAAAAATGAAGCATATCAATCACATTAACTATTAAATGTATTAATATTTTAGTGAGCAAAGGGTTTTTTAAGCACAATTACAATGTATAATTCATAGTAGAAATAACTGTCACTTTACCTTGTTCCTTTTAATTTCTTATGTGTATACTTTATAATGGTGGTGTGTTATTACACTAGTAGGTGCAAACGTTAATTTCTAGTGGCTAAACAGTTATTTGAAAGAGACCATTGTATGATGGATGAAGTTTAGGGATTTAGGTTCAGATTAGCTTTTAATTTCAACTTGGTAGAGTATCTGGTACAAATTAAGCATTTACAGAATGTCTTTCTCTTTCTTGATTTTGTCTGCCGTTATTACACCTTAAATCTACTTTTTATATTAAAAAAATTGTTACCATTCTGTCTGAACAGTAATCATCTTTGGTTCCTTGCATCTTACTGCCCCAGCATTTATATTTTCCTGCAGATATACAGTATTTAGCTCTTCCATGGGTTAAACGGACTTTTGAGGGCTTGCCTGGGAAATTAACCGTTGTTTCTAACATTTTTCTGTGGTTAAAGCATTCTGGTACAAGCAAACTGCTGGTACATAATTTGCAAATTAGCTTTCCTCTGATGTGTAATAGACTAGACAGAGTTAATTGTGGTAACATACAGACTCCCTGTTCAGAATGCATCACTCTATAATATTATTTTTTCATTTTAAGCAATTTGTATAGCCTTTGGAATGGTTTACCTTGTAAACGTTTATATTGAAAATTATGATACTAATTAAATTCTAGGAATATATTCAATCTGTGAGGAGAATCCTAAATTGCAGTGAATTTGAGATTGCTTCAACAGTTATGGTAAGAGCTCAGGGTCTTACTTTGTTATTCAATGACACTGTTTTGAACCTGTGTTTCACTTTTTCTTAATGATTTGATCATTTGGACTCTGAGGAGTCAATACTGGGTTCAGGTGGCTGCAGGGTGAAGGGATCAGACGAGAATTTAAGACAAGGGGAGGAGAGGGGGCAGAATCTGGAAGCTGTGGGTAAGAACCCAGTTCAGCAAACAGACTAGACAGAACAGCAGAGACGGGAAGACAGAACCAGGTGGGATGGCCAGTTTTTGTAAACACCCAGCCCTGGGCCAGCGCCCTTCCTGGGCATCTGTGACAGGCAGGGCAGACAGCAACCTGGCCGATGTAAATATAGCAACCAGGTACCGAGAAGCTTGCGGCGCACCAGAGCTGCGGAAAGGGGGCAGCGTGGGCCCCTGCCGTCCGAAAAGGCCCCGTGGTGGGGGCACCTGGCTGTTGCCATCATCATTCATCACGACTTTGCCTCCCTTTTCACCTCGCTGAGCCTAACTGACATTTCAGCTGCCGGTGAGACTTGCTAAGAGACTTGCTAGCTGCTGTTAACCTTGGGAAAGAATAAAGCAAAGTGGCCCCTCTCTGGCCATGTGTGATCTTTGACTACAGAGCCATTCAGCTGTCTGCAATTCTCCGTCCCATTCTTACTTCAGACTTGCTTTGCGTGGCATGGTTTCTTATCTATGAATAAGGCTAGCAGCAGGACATCTCCCATCGGGAGCAAGCAGTGTGATGTTAGGTGAGCAGTTAACACCAGAGGTTGGAAAGTCATAGCCAGCCAGCTTTATGTAACTCACGGAGTAGTTATAAATAGCAGTTTTTGTTTTTGCCAGTGTTTAAAAATTAGGAGCTTTTATTCTAAAAGAAAAAAATCAAGATTTTTTTTCCTTTGTCTTAGAAAAACATCTCCGCCACTCACATTGTATATCCATGTGCATTTGTACCCCAAATCAAGTCCCTCACGTTTATTAGCTGTATGGCCTTGGTAGAGATATGTTTGCTACTCCAGACTTCCAGTTTCCTTGTGTCTAAATCGAGCATCATTATACCAACCTGCTGGACACATAAATAAAAGTAATTTGAGAAGTTCTAACTATTGAACTATAAGGCCATAGGATTTTTTAAAAGTGATTCAGGATTTATTTTTTTCCTTACTAGTATTTATGTAGGAGCTGTGACAAGGATTTTATCTTCTTTACTTACCATATAAAATTGTTTATTACTTGTACTCTTTCCCCTGTTCATCTTTTTTATTCAGCAGTTGGATCTTTAAGCCTGTTTCCAACGTGCATTGATTCATGAACATTCTGTTGTTAATCTGGAGAAAGTGATTTTTTTTAAAAAAAAAAGATCAATCAGGTTCTTGGCATGACTGTGTCATCTGGCCAATGTAAAAATATTTAAATACTGGAAACATTGTGACATTTCTCCATGAAGAATATTTGAAAATAATCTACTGGTTTATTCGGTTGCCACATTTGTTGTTGGAATTTAAATACCCTTTGTTATTCTTAACTCTCGGATATGGCGACTTGTGTAATGTTTTGGTTTTTAAAACTATACCAAAGGCTTCTATAAGTACCCAGATTAAACTTCAAAACGTTCTGTATAAGGATAAGAATGAGAAGCACGTGTCTGAATAATTGGGGTTTATTGCTTGAGACCTGGAATTGAAACTATACACGATCAAGTTGTGACCCGTTTCAGTCCCCTAGTTCATCACTCAGCAAGCCTCGCCCAGGTTTTGAAACACAGAGCAGTAATCCAGGATCAGAAGTTTTCCCAGGGGCTGGGTTAGGCAGATGGTCATTTTTTTAATGGGAATGGTGAGAATCCTAGAAATGGCTACAGTACTGTTCAGCAAAACAAAGCAAAAACAAAACCCCCAAACCCCATAGAAAACAAAACCAAAAAACCTGTATTGTGACTTCTCAAGTATTTACTGCCCCAGTATTTCATTTTTCGTGTGAGATTGCCCTTTGCTCCTGCAAAGAGATTCCTTACCCGGGAGAGAGACAACAGCAGGTTCTCCTTACTGATGCTCCCTGAGCCTTGGGGCTTCCTCACCTTTCCATCTGTGCACTTGTCACATTTTTTAAAAATTGATCTACTTTCTACAAATTGAGATGATCAATTACTGTTTGCTGTGTTATCCACTGCCGCCTTGCAGAACCCGCCATCACTTAGTGACTTAGAACCACACCTAACGCTGTCTCAAACAGCTTCTGTGGGGAAGGTATTTGGAAGTGGCTCTCTTGGGTGGGTCTGCTTCTGGATCCGCCTGGGCCACCGTCATCTGAAGGCTTGACTGGGGCTGGAGGGCCCACTGCTGAGATGGCCCGTTCACATGCCCGGAAAGTTAGCACTGGCTGCTGTTCCTCGCCTCCTGGGCTGCCCGAGTGTCCTCACAAAACGACAGTTTGGTTCACTTGGAGGGAGGAGGGTTCCTAGAAACAGCAAGGTGAAGGCCACAATGTCTTTATGATCAAGCGTTAGAAGTCACACTCTGCCACGACTGCAGTCGGCATCCTGTTGTTTACACCAGGGCGACCTATTCATTGAGGGTGGAAATACCAGGAGACGAGCATCCTTGGGGCTGTCCTGGAAGCTGGCTGCCACAGCTGTTTAATATCTCTCTTGTTTTATATGTTTAGACAGCAGTGTGGGGTTAGAGTGGCCATTACTATATCTATCTATCATCCATCTATCTGTCTGTCTATCTATCTATTTATCTATCTATCTATCTTCTCATGAAACTGTACCAGAAGAATCTGAGAAGCACATACCTTCCAGATTGCCAGGAACACAGTGAAGCATCATACACTGCATTGATTTAGAGTTTACTGATTTGAGAATTTACGTTAATACAGGAGCCATTTCAACGGCTCTTATCATAATTTTTTGGGGGATGGGCTTTTGACTAGGGAAGGTGACTGGGTGTAAAATTAAAAATTCTAAACTATTAGCAAACATTTTTTTCACTGATTATGTGTCTTTTAGCAATTTGGGCTGCTATAACAAAATACCAGAGACCGGGAGTTGGGAGTCTTAGAAACAGTAGAAGTTTATTTCTCGTAGTTCTGGAGGCTGGGGGCCCAGGAACAGGGTGACAGCATGGCCTGGTGACGGCTCTCACGTGGCGGGAGGGCCTGCGAATCTCTCAGGAGCCTCTTTTATAGGACAGTAAATCCATTCATGAGGGCACCACCCTTATGGCTGACTACCTCCCAGAGCCCCCATCTGCCACCACCATCACCTTTTGGGGGTTAGGATTTCAGCATAAGAATTTTGGACGGGACACAAATATGCAGACTGTAGTGTTATGTAAATAAACTTCCTCTGAATCTGTAAACTTCCTCCAGCTTATCTCACTGTGCCTAAAATCTCTATCTACAGGCGTTCCCCAATTGAATTTAAGAATTACATTTTTTAAAAGTTCATCACCTATAATCTATATAGCTATGTAATATATATCATACAGCTGTATGTCTATATACCAACGATGAAAAAGAATACGGAAACAAATATACGTATGTATACGTATGACTGAAACGTTATGCCGGCCACCAGAAATTGACGCAACGTTGTAAACTGACTATACTTCAGTTTAAAAGAAAAAGAAGTTCATCACTAGGAATTTAGATTTTGATTTTCCATAGGAAAAAATGTTACTTTGTTCTTGTGTTCTTTGAACTGAACTTGTATTCCAAGGCAAACCCACAATTATTTAATGTCTTAGACTATTTTTGTTTTGAATGTTAGAAGGGAATAATAACATTGCAATTTTAGTAATTAAAGTTAAACCAAAGGACTGCAGTCTTTTTGTTTGTTTTTGTGTCTTTGTCAGTTTATAATGTTGTGTCAGTTTCTGGTGTACAGCACAGTGCTTCAGTCATACATATATTCCTTTTCGTATTCTTTTTAACCAGAAGTTACTGCAAGATATTGAATATAGTTCCCTGTGCTATACAGTATAAACTTGTTGCAACTTCAGTCTTGAGTCGGAAAATTATCTTTCACCTGGTGCTTAAGGAAAAATTTATATAATTTGAGAGAAGGTCCAATGAGAAATTTAGGGGAACTCTGAAAGAGGTTTCTGGATTTCATTTAATTAATTTATTTAAATTATGTATATGTACACATACATACATAAATGAATCAAACCATAATCTCACCCTCATTGGCCTCAAGGTATTTTTTAAAATTTATTTTTTTTTATTTTTTATTTTTTTGGTAATAGGAGTATTTTTTGGAAGGGGTCTGCTAGAAAGTCCTAAAATAGAATGGAAAAAAAGAAAAGGCTTTACTAATGTTATTCAGCAAGTCTTAGAAAAGAAAAGAAGCAGGTTGGAGACTAGAGGAGAGTGGGTAGATTCAGAGAAAAAAGGGAGGAGGTTTAATTTAAAAGACTTGTTTTTATTAAGAGAACTGTTACGATCTTTTCCCAAATTAGTAGTAATACAGTAGAAAGTCATTTGATAGGTTGATGCTTAAAAGATCTAAGTGTAGATTAAATAATATATAGACGAATATAATATGTTGAGTGTGATTATAGATGATCTTGATTAATTAATTCATGATAAACTACAATCTTATATGAATCAGTAATACTGCACTTGAAAATTTGTTTGATACTAGATAACAAAGCCATTTCTTTGTTCTTGGAATTGATTGTTCTTTGTGGATGTGCGTTTGAATGCTGCTCTAGGTAAATCAGTGATAGAGGATTCTGTATAATTGATTATAGTTTTGTATTATTCTTAGAGTAAATGGGATGATATTTTCAGAAACAGGGTAAACACTGGGAAGATTTTCCATTTATGAGTCTTAAAACAGAAAATTGGTAAAATGCCCCCGGAAGCTGAGTCAACTGTGACAACTTGTCTTACTCGGCTATGTCCTTCTCTGAGTTTCAGAGACTCTTGCTGGCTCTTTGGTTTCTATATTTTTTTTTTTTTCAGGAAGGAGGTAATTAGGTTTATTTATTTAGTTAGTTTTTTGTTGGAGGTGCTGGGGATGGAGAGCAGGACCTCGTGCATGCTAAGCATGTGCTCTACCACTTGAGCTATACCCCCCCCCGTAATTTTTCTTAATCCAATTGTATCTTTACATTTATATCAACCTTTTATCAATTATCTTAAAGTTTCCTAACTATTATAAGTAGGTTTAAGTTCAGTGAATTAAGCATTCTGTCAGAGTCTGTATATAATATATGAATCAGAGTTACAATGAAATGTAAGACGTGGGTCCTCGCTTCAGAATGTTCGCAACATGGTTGAAGAAACAGCTCGTATATATAAAGTTAAGTGATGGAGATTAAAAGTTTGTAATTAAATTTTTAGTGATTCCTTTTTACTAGTCAATATTTAAAATGTATTCTACCTCAAAGTAAGCTTTAGAATTGAATCCTCATTTTGGTAATAATATGGGTGGACTCTTCCACCTCCATCTATGGGTGGAAAATGCCTTGCTGGAATTTGGAATGCGGGTCAGAAAGTCCCGCAAACCTAATTGCGGCGGGGGGATGACTTATTTAGAGCGATGACAGTGGAAGTTCTCAAACTCCAGGTTTCTAGAACGAATTACCTGTGAGGAAGAGGAAGGGGAGAGAATGAGACTGGTAAAATATTTCTGCTGTCCTGGGCATGAGAAGACAGCGGAACAACATTTATAAACTGGTGAGAGCAAAGGACTGCCGACCTGAAATTGTATATACCGAGTCCGTAAATGTCAAGGCAGAACACAAGATACTTTGGAAATGCAAAGAATTCCAACTATGGCCCCCAAATGCTAATGAATCTGCTTGAAGTAGTCTACCAGCTGGAAATTGAAGCATGACATAGTTCTGAAGATAAAAGTAGCAAGTGACAACAGGAAACAAATGCAGTTTTATAGGAAACCTGTACAACATTATCAGTTGTTAAAACGAAACGGATGGAGTTCATCAAAATCTTCCTTCTGCTTGCATGGTCCTCTCATCCTCACCCCAGTCCCAGTCTCAGTCCATCCCCTACCCCCATCTCCCACACACCTCTTTCCTGTCATTTCAGCGGATTTTTGGAAAGGTGGTGAGCTTAAAAGCGCGTGCTCAGTCTGCCATCTTGATTGAGCAAATCTCTTCCTAAAATGTTGCACTTCTTACCACGGAAGATTGTTGTAAAAAGTTGCTGGTCAGGGCTCTTGCTGCAAGCAACAGAATCCAGCTGTGGCAGCAGAGTTAAACAGACAGGGAATTCACTGAGGACAGCTGGTGGCTGACAGGGTCCTTGGGAAGGCTGGGGAAACAGGTTCTGTTGATTGGCTCGAAATTGTATAGAGCTTTGCAGTGGCGGTACTGTCTTCATTTTGAAGTAAATTGCCTTTTTCTTCTCTCTTCAAATGTAGGTTATATATTTGGGGAAAACTCCAGAAGAAGCGTATAGAATATTAATGTTTGGAGATACAGCCTATATTCCTTTCAGGTAAATATAAGATTCATTTAATCAGGCCCTTGCCGGACGTATCTTGGTTTAGATGTTTCTGGAAAAAGAAGACCTGATAAATAGTCATTTTGCGGTGGGTACAAATACCGCCGTATTAGGCTACCCATCAGTGATGCTGTTGACATTCTGTTGCAGAGGGGTTGTCCCGTGTACAGCAGAATGTTTAACAGCATCACTGGCCTCTGCCCACTGGATGTCAGTAAACCCCCCCCCCCCCCGCCAAAAATTAATTTGTGAAAACCAGAAACATCTCCAGGCGTTGCCAGATCTCCATGATGCTGGTGCTGGTGGTGAGTCGGTCCTATATGAGCGGTGAGAACCACTCCCACTGATGGAAACTGTGCTTTGTAAAATCGGTTGAGAATCCTGGAATGGCAGTACTCAGCTTAGTGCTCTGAAGAGTTTTGGTCCTGAGGAGTTAAGAAGTAAGTTTTCCCAGTAATCACGAATTACTTCCAGAGCAAAAGTGAAGCCCCCGTTCCTAGGGACACAGCCAGCAGAAACAGTGCATAAGATATATTAAAGATATATTAACAATAATATATTGAGTACCACTACTTGAAAAAACAAATAGCTGTGTCATAGAGGCAGTAAATAAATAATGTCTTTATATAAATGCATGACATCCTCATCTCAAAGTGACCAGGTGATTGTGTTGAAGATATTTTGAAAACACTTGGGGTTTTTTTCCCCCTTGTAAGTCAAAGGAAGTTCTAAAAGTTTCTCTGTTTATCAAAATACTTGACTTAGCAGTATAATTTAAATACTTGTATGGTGCTTAATGTATAATAAATGTGCGAAATGATTTTACTCATTGCATGCTGTATTAATAATTTCAAATGCTGCATTGTTCTTTCACTTGCAAATCAGTTAATAGCTTCAGGATTGTTGCATATTCCTTGAATGCCTGATTTTGAAGGTATGGCCTTGCCTTTAAAGGGTAAGGTTATGAACCTGACTTAATTGTGGACAAGTTTTGGGATGGGTCTCTCTAACCTTAGGCAGAATATCCTTCTTAAATAACTCCATAGGACTGTCCATAGATAGACTGCGTGAAATAGAGCTTTTTTTTTGTGAGGACAGTCTGCAGAGTTCAGTGTTTATTGAACTAAAGACTGTATTTTAGTGATCTAGCCAGTTAGAAGAATTGCTTTGAACCCAGCACCACTGCCTTTCTTCCTGGCAAGTGGATCATCTTAATTATTCTTTCAGGTGGGTAGGAAGGGATCAAAGTTATTTTCTAACTGGAGAATACTCCATTTTTCTTCTCAACTTACAACAGCAGCCATATACTTCCTTGAGAAGGAATGATGATACTTGAGGTCCCTGAGTCACATTGATATACAGTGATAATTTTGTTCTACAGAACTCTTCTTTCTAACAGTAATCCTTTATAATAGTGCCATTCTTAACGTTTATAACACAAGGTCCTAAAACAGGAATAAGCTTCCACATTTCACATAATCTAAGAAAGGATCCACGGAACGTTGTTGGTGCAAGAGAGGTTTTGTGTTAATTTAAACACAGAGGTCAGAAGTAGAATGCATGTTGTTGACTGCCATACCTGTGTTTAAATTATTGAGCACTGTGAAATGAGGTTAGTTACTTCTGGTCCCAAGAACAAAAATTAGTAATCCTTTAACGAAACAGAACTGAGCTAGAAATTGAATCTCTTCAGTCATTGATGCCAGATGTTTGATTTATCTAAAGCATAAAATTTGGCCTGTGAACTAGTGCCAGCCTGTGCGTTTTTTGTCACCAGCCTGTAATAAGTATGGGAACTGACAGTAAGATCTTAGAGAAATGTTGGCAATTAATAGAGTATTTTTGTGTCTGTGGAAGCAAATGCTGTAAGAATGTAGGCTTGTGTTTTAGGCGTTTTTTTTGATTCCATTTTTCTAATTCATTTTTATTTACAAAAATAAGATTATTGCATTATTGTGGGTATGCAATATTATTATTTACAAAAGTATCAGCCTTTGGCAGATTTAAAAATCCAGTGCTTCACTACATTTTGCTGTTCTATGGAACAGTACTTGGAACAGTTCTTACTAATTAAAAGTAGGCCGATCAGAATTAACAAAGCCTGATAATGTTTTGACAGAAGTTCCACTACAGTCTTTTATCCTTGCCACTTCAACTGCACAGAATCAATGTAACTGCTAACAGAGTATTGTTAACAAAGGACTGGGCAAGAATAGCATTCATTTATAGTTAATAGCTTCTTTATGCACCATAGGAATATTTAATTCGATTAAATGTAACTGACATGTAATTCTTCAACCCTGAGTTTTAAAATGTATATATACGTACATATGATTTCTTAATGAGTTAGATTAGGTATTTCTCTGCCTGTGTAAGTGAAAAAACAGTATAAAATATAGTTCCACATTTTCTTAATACCCTGGGATCACTGAAAAACATATATTTCTGCTCTTTAGTGTTGCCTGTGATCCTCTTTTGCCTCTTGGTTGATTTTTTTCCGTCTCTATTCTCTGTTTTCTTGAGAGAGAGAATTGCATGGTTGCTAATAGCTTGGCTGGTCACATCAGATGGGAGTTTGACTCTCAGGTCTGCCACTAATATCTGAGGTTCTCTGCACACGTGAGCCTTGGTCTCTTAGTCTATAAACGGGAGCAACAGTAATTCACCCTAATGAGATGTGAGGATTAAGTAACTTCCCGCACACGAAACACTTGGTGTAGTGCCCGGTCCTTAGCTAACATTTGCTGCACATACATATTTTTTCCTTTTCAAATTCACGTATAACTTACACACAGAAACCCCACGGCTCTTATGTATACAGCACGGCAGACATTTACATGATCCCCGCCCCTTTCCAACGGTTTTTCTTACCTTCGAACTTTACGTAAGTAGAATCATACAGCGTATATTTTTGCAGAGCTGGGATCTAGCTTTTTAAGTACATAATGTCTGTGAGGCTTATCCATGTGATGGCACATATTAGTTGTTTGTCCTGTTTTTATTGCTTTTGTGTAGCATTCCGTTCTGTGAATATACCACGATTTATTTGCCCATTATCCTTTTGATGGATTCTTGGGTGATTTGCAGTTTTTTGTTTTTTTTTTTGATTTGCAGTTTTGCGCTATTATGAATACAGGCTGCTATGAAAACTTATTTTTTTAGTGTTTGGCATCGTTGTGCAGTTTCTAAGCAGTGCTCCTTTATTGATTCTCACCTGCTTTTTCAAGTTTGTTAAATGATCTTAGTGATAAAGTTCCGCCCACAACAAAGACTTACATCCACATTTGTAGCTGTTGCAGCTCTGCCATTTGGAAGAAGTCTGTTTGGGTAGGAGGTGTGGGTGTGTTTAAAGTTGGAGGTGTTAATGAAATAAACATGAGTGAATAAAGGAGGATTCTTGTCTGGTTAGATTGTGTGATGTATGAGGCAAACCCTTTATCCAAGCCCAGATCAAAGCTTGTCAAGTTATCACTGACTGGAGCAGGGCTTGGACACCCCCCCGCCCCCGGTAGGTTCTCAAAAAATATACATTGAATAAATGCATTGGGTTGTCACAAAAACTGAATCAACCTGTCTTCGACTTGATTGGAACAGAATTATCAGTATATTAAGAAGATGGTAATCATAGGTAACTGAGGAGACATGGTGAGAAACGCTGGAATGCAGTTTGAGAATTCAGCGTTTTTCCACTGATAATTTTGAATTTGGTTTAGACTAAACTAGTTTATTTCCCTATTTTAGCTTCTCCATCTTAAACACATTCCTTATTCCATGAAGAAAATTATTCGTACAGAACAAGTGTGTGTGTTGATTCTATAGGTCAGTGGTTCTTAAGCCTGAGCAAACATCACAGTCACCTGCAGGACCTGGCGCCACCCCTAGAACGGCTGTCTCCTAGGTCTGGGCAGGGGGCTTGAGAATCAGCCTTTCTGGCGGCTGGGGTTGGCAGATGGAGTTGACCTGGGTGCTGCTTGCCCAGTGGGCACACTTGAGAACTTACGCGGCGGATCATCTTGTTTTTCTCCTCCTTGAATATTGCCAGGAAGCTCTTGGTAAAATAATTTTCTAGGTTCCACTGAGACCTTTTCTAGCTTTCAGAAGAGCAGCTTTTAAATTCGGAAGCTTACAGGACAAAAATGGAATGTCATAAGGCCCTGTGTCCAGTCCTCGTGAAGGCTAACGTCTAACACACTGCAGTAATTCTAACCAGTTCAGACAGTAACATCTAAAACTCTTTGAGCTAAAAAGGATGCTCTTTCTTCTTTGTTAGTTTAATGTTGCTGTAATAGTCTAGGTTCTTAAGGTTTGTACTATATTTAAAAAATTTAAATGTACAGTTTAGTTTTTCAGGTAAATTACAGTGTGAAAACCCAACCAAGGCAGGTAATTAATCATGGCTCCAGTTGCAACCTGGTTCCTCACTGGGACCAAATAAGTACCATTCAGATAGGCACATTGTTCAGCTTGCCTGCAATGACATAATTAATTTTATCTTGCCTAATTCTAAGCCTTTTCACTTTGTAATGACTTAAGAGAGCCAAAAAGGAGAAGCAGGTGGGGATGGAGAAATAGCTTATTTTTCTGGACAAAATCTTGAGACGTTAACTACATTGAGACATTCGTAGTATGATTACTGATAGGTGTTGATGCGGTATTGGCGGGGTTGTCTGTAACCTAGTTTAAGCAGTTCCCCAAGGGTAAAGTGATTCTACTAAAGGTAGCTGACGCCTTAGTTCCTGTGGTTTCTTTGGTACTACTGTCCTTTAAGAACCAAAAAGAATGCTTAGCATGCACGAGGTCCTGGGTTCAATTTCTGGTACCTCCTCTGAAAATAAACCTAATTATCTTCTCCCCACTGCTCTGCCAAAAATTAAAAAAGAAAGAAACTGAAAAAAAAAAAAAAAGGAACCAGGAAGAAGTTATCCAGTTAAATTGGAGAGGAACAAAATGCTTTTTAGCTTGCACCTAGTGTTTCAAATATTACCTTGATTTCCCAGTGTTTTTCTCCTGCGTGGATGGAGATAAACATGTACAGAAACTTACACCTCCCCGCACCACGTATGTATACACAGGATCAAAAGGCAGTCTTTCCTGATACAGTTTATGTGGTGTTTTCCAGTTTGAATAAAAAAAAAAAACAAATACCTTACCCGTTTTGGAGGGAAGGGTACATACTGTTGAGAAGTTGAACTCAAGAAGGAATTTCTGAAGCTCAACTATCAAAGCCAAAAGGAATCTAGAGAGATCATTTGAAATTTAGGATGTGGTCCTGTTGTCATTAATAGTCAACAGTTATAAAACAGTGTCTACTTGCGTAGGTAGAAACTGCAGTAAAATTTATAGCAGTGACTTATCTTTTATTTAAAAACCAAAAGGCAAAAATTCTTCTTTTTTTTTTTTTTTGAGACTTGTCCTGTGTGTGTTTGATTTTTAAATTCTAATCAGCTTTGTCTTGAGATAAATGTACAGCAGAAAATTAAATTAACTGAGCTGTGTATTTCAATCCTTTTGGGATTTCAGAGATGCTGCCTATGGGAGCTGCAATTTCTACATTACACTTCTTGACTGTTTTTATGCAGTAAAGAAGGTAAGTGACTTGTAGGATGTGACGAGTGCTGTGCTGGAGAACTCAGGTACAGCCCGAGAAAAGTGAAGCCTTCGTCCCCAAAGATCTTCCAAGATGTGTATGATGTCAGAGGAACCCCATTTCCCCACCAACTTCAGAATGACACCAAACCAGATTATTCTGAATCTGAGTGCTTCTCTGCATGAGTTGAGGGAAAAGCCACCTGAACAACAGGAAACAATAAGAAACAGTTATGTAATTGAGTTCTAAATTCAGAGTTGGTTTTGAATCTGTTGTGATTTCTAAGGAAAACAAGAAACAAATAGATGACTGGTTTCCTAGTTCGTTCTGATTCACCTTTTATGGGGCTGATTCCCGCAAATCCTGTTTACAACAGACATTTCTATAACACAGTGTCAAACACTTTGTTTTTGTATCTTCAAGCATTCAATTTCTAGTTCAACAGCAGAATTTGAATAGCCCAGTAATTTGTTACTAGGTTTTATATAAACCTAAGTAGGTCACTACTGCTTTGTCAGAGCTCTTTAAAAATAACTCCGGTGTTTTATAACCAGGGTTGCTTGCTGTCTTGGACTCCAGGGGACACCTTTCCTATCACATTCTAAATGAACAGGGTGCCCTGCAGTCGTATGACACACCAGACCCTGGTTATAACACTTACTCCCTCATGTATATTGCTTGCATGTCAGGACAGCGCCAGAAATGACAGTTGTCAGTCAGTAGCCCTTGGATCGAATAAGCCTTCGACAACATCTCAAGCTCTATGTGACTTGTCATTTTCAGAGGCAAAAGGGACCCAGGTTTACTTTCTTGTGTATTGAAACATGGTTGCTTTCTCAGAATTCTGACAGAAACGGTAAGGATTAAACTCAGAGAGCTATTCAGTGTACAGATTCAGAGATTAATTAATAAACCTTTTTTTTTCCTGTATCAGGCAAAAAGGATGAACCTTAATTTAGGGGTTTGAATCCAGCAACTTCGCTTTTTTTCATGCTATGTTAAGTTTCATTTAAGAGACTACAGCTTCTGATTTTCAATGTAGACATTTTTTCATTTGTGACTGATTTTGAATATTGCATATTTGAAACATCTAAAAATGTAATTATGTCTTAATTTTAGTGCTAATTCTAATAGGATCTTCTTATGAAATTCAAAAGAGAATAGAAATTCTCTGCAAACTGCATTTTATTGTATCATTCTCTTAGGACCATGTCTAGTCCAAATATGATATATATTGGGTATTTTGAATTCAGAGGAATAAAAGTCATCATGGATTCTGTCTTGGAATTAGGACTTAAGTAACTACAGTTTATAAAAGAAGAGTCTTTTTGTTTGTTATTGTAGCCTCCTTATTTCTCATTCATATTTGAGTCGTTTTAAGTTTTGAAAACTGGTTAACAGAATCACCCCTTTTGAACCAAGAATACCTTGTTGATCAAGAGTTCTTGCTTACATATTGTCTGGCTCAGTAAGCAGGAAGAACGCTTGTCAGAGGCCGCCAGCTCATCCTTGTCTCAGAAAATAGATCCTCTTTATTTTGCTTTGCCGACTGCACTACAGAATAGCAGAGGAAAATCTTACATACTTTTTTTTTCTTATTGAAAGAAGGTTTTTTCCCTCGAAATTTTGAATTTTAGTGGTGGTCTCTGGGCTGTCTTTAGTATAGGAAACATTCATCTTTTACTCAAGACTGCTCAGAAGAATTTGAAAGTACAGATGTTTATGAAGTGTGTGGGATTTTGGGGGATAAGCTAACCAGTGGTTTCTTTCCTCTGTATTATTTATTTAGCAATTATTATATTGTGCATTATATTTGAAGCCTGAGTGGTGTTGATCTAATAAACTAGTAGAATTACTTTGAAGGCTTGATTATTTAGATCTTGCATGGATAGGATGATTGATGGAGGGAAATAAAAAATAAAATTAAAGCAAATATTATTATAACTAATTTTCTTGCTAATGGAAACATTTAAAAGACTCTTTTGAAAACTGTTCAGTGGGACATAATCTAAATATAATAATGCTTTTCTGGGTGTGCCTCCTGATCGTTCTTATTAAGAAATTGGATTGGAAATTGTTTCCTTTTTTGCATCTTTGTTCTTAAAAAGCTTTCCTTTGGATTTTAGGCAATGCAGTATGACTTCCTTAATTTCAACTCATTTAACCTTGATGAATATGAATACTATGAAGTAAGTTTTCAAGGATATTATTTTTAACTGCTTTATACATGGTTTACTTTCAGAGGTAATAGTCTTGTTTTTGAAAAAAATTGAACATGTGTTTAGGAAAAAAAGGTCAAGTCTTTATTCTCTTACTCTCATTTCTTGCAGTCCTGGTTCTTACTGATTTTTGCATTTGATACATCCTTACGGTGAATTAGTGTGCTCCTAGACATTTTTCTTTAATTTTTTGTTTAAATTTTTAATACTGATGACTTTTTTATAGCGATTGAGATAATGTTTGTAAAACCCTTAGCATTACACACCTGATTACCTCTGGAAAATACCTGTTTTTATCATAACCTGTTGTTTGTATGAAGTCAGGATACTTCTGGTTGCAAATGACAGAAGGTAAACACAAATGGCTTAAATAAAATGGGGAGATAGTTATTGATTTACAGGAATAAAAAGTCCAGGAGCAAGTGAAACTTCATGCATGACCAGACTCAGGTACGCAGACACACGCCAGAAACTCGGCTGAAGCTAATTTTGTTCCGAGGCCAGCCCTTCCCAGTAGGAATAATGATGGGTACTGGCCGCTTTGATTCACCCAGACTCATTGGAAAAGAGCATCCCTGGTTCCGGCAGAGGACCCACCAGTTCTCTCATTGGCTTGGCTTAGATCATGTCTCTGTCCCTGAACCAGGCTGTGTTTCTGGCAGGAGTGGGAAGTGAGTGGGCATAGCATACCCTGGCTATCCCAGGAGCGGGGATCTGGGGTCCGCCCCATCAGACCTTACAGACAGCAGAAAAAGGGAAATGCAGCGGGAAGAGCCCAGGCAGGCAAAACCACAGACGTCCTGTACATGTTTAATGGTGGTTTTTTTTTTTTTTTAAAGAATGAGTAATTTGATTCTACCATTCCACCCTCCAAGTAGATAATGAGTAAGATGCTATACTGAAGGTCTTTTCTGGGCAAGAATACTTGTGGAACCTTGGGGTTTTTTTGTTTTTTGTTTTTTTTTTAATCCTGCTGTAATTACCTTGAGCAGACGTTCTCATTAATAATGGAGTGATTCCACAGATGAAGGGCATTTTATGCAGTAGTATCTTGAACCCTCAGATAACTACTCTTTCACAATCAAGTTATTGAAGTCACTGTTATTTTGAACTCCTAGGTATATCTGAACTACTTTTTGATGAATTGGGTTAATAGTCACCATCAGTCATAACCCTGATGTACCAAAGGGGTAAAAGCATAGTTGAATGATCCATTAGACCAACCCTACCTTGACTTCTCTGTAACAGCAATACATTTCTAAAGTACAGTGTGTATTTACCATCTTAACTACTGAGTATAACAGCACTTTTGTGCTTCTCCTTATAAAATCGAACATTTCAAATAAAATACACTTTCTCTTTTTCGATAAGCAAAACTACTAAAAACACCAGTTGGTGTTCCTTCAGTGTAGCACAGGGATGCCTTTGTGTGTGTGTGTTTTTGTTTTTATCATTATTATTATTATTTAAAAAATTTCTTTTGGTGGGGGAGGTAATTAAGTTTATTTATTTAATTAGTTTTTTAATGGAGGTACTGGGACTTGAACCCAGACCTCATGCATGCTAAGCACACACTCTACCACTTGAGTGTGTGTGTGTGTATTTTTAACCAGTGAGTAATATAAGTGCTAACTGGCTTCCTTGTCACTAATGCAGAAATTACAACATCGCTGGGGAGTAGCAGGATCACCCACAAATGTCATTGACTTTCAGTGAAACTGCACTGAGACCCAGGGAACCGTTTAGGTAGCTACGGACCATGGTAGCGTTAGTCTCTATAGTGTATTTAGAAATTTTGGACTGGTCTTTCATTGAGTCCACGGTGCCCATCTTTTCTTGTTTTAATTTCTCTGAATTCAGGACACATCTTACAATCCATGATGCCTGTGATTCAGTGAAATCCAATCACACACGTTTTATCTTTAAAAAATTCCAAATTTCTGGTTTTACTTCAAAATCAGAACACCTGGCATCACCTGTCCTCATTCCTGCGTACATCTTTTAACGTGGAAGGACCATCAGTTCCCTTGGCTGGTAGTTGAGTAAGTGGATTAGGGGTTACTTGCCTGGCCGGTAGATCTTCAGGCAATTCTTGGTTTACTTCTGACCTGTTCCTTGGTGCACATATACACACTCCAGTTGTAAAGCTAATTGATCTTGTTTTTATGTTCTCTCCTTCCCCCTCATCAAGTGTTTCCCACTTCCTGCTTAAGTCTTTGTGTATCCATTTCTATTGTTATTAAATTTCAACTCTATTTATCCTTACAATAATTGTGGTAATAATTCAATCCAAGGGGCTTAACAATAGGAAGTAAAGTGCTTTCAATTTCAGCTTATATTCATATTTTTTTCTTGACAACATACTGTGATCTCAGTATACTTGTCGTTTTGAATTTCCTGATAAGCTTGGGGAAAATTTTTCATTGACCTTCTTATTAAATAGCTAGCAAAATGGTGGAAAGGTGTTTCTCTACAAATAAAAAGTAAATATCGAGAAACCAGGAACCTAAATAGGTACATTTTTTTCTCCGTTGTTCAAGAAGTCAAGATTGCACATATATCGAGAGCCAGTTAAGTCATTCAGGAAATCAGGGATGTTTCCAGATCTCTCAGAACAGAAAAGTTTGCTTTCTTATTAATTACCAGCAACTATATAAGAACTTACTTGGTTAAGATAACCAAAGTACTTAGGTGTAGTTCAGATAGCAGCGGTCAGCTGTGTTTTCCAAAGGCTGTCTCTTGATACCCATGGGAGATTGATTCGAGTACCCACTGTGGATCAAGTCTCATAGTCAGCCTTCTGAATCCACGGATGGGGAACCTGCAGATACTGAGGGCCAACTGTTCCCTAGAAATAACTCATAGCAGGCTCAGTTTAGTTTCCTGTCTCCTGGGCATTTCTAAACAGCTTTTGTGCTGAAGCAAATGGATTTGAAGTCCTTCAGATACTCAGTATTGAGAAGGGGCATGGAGAGGAGATTAAATCTAAAAATGAATTGTGCTGGTCTTCCCTTTGCAGAAAGCAGAAAACGGAGATTTAAATTGGATAATACCAGGCCGATTTCTTGCCTTCTGTGGACCTCATTCAAGAACCAGACTTGAAAGTGGTATGCGAAAATGTGGGGCCAGTAGAATTTTGTTATTAAAAATATCCATCCTGTATTTTCTTTTGAAAGAGGCCAAAGAGTTAAACTAAGCTGGAGTGTCTTAATTAAGTATGCTTGGTCATTTTAGCACATCATTCTTCCTGGATTTTAACTTTTTAAACATTTTTTTTCACAGTTATAGTCACATTGATATTCAATCCCCAGTCCAGATACTGTCCCCACCCAGTTACAGGTGAAATTGTTGTCCATTGTTTTCTTTCTGCATTTTACAACATCTGGTGAATTTCTTTATGTAGGTTACCACCAACATTCTCCTGAGGCCTATATTTCGTATTTTAAGAGTCACAACGTTACTACCATTATTCGTCTGAATAAAAGGATGTATGATGCCAAACGCTTTACGAATGCTGGTTTCGATCACTATGATCTTTTTTTTGCGGATGGCAGCACCCCTACTGATGCCATTGTCAAAGAGTTTCTGGATATTTGTGAAAATGCCGAGGGTGCCGTTGCAGTACACTGTAAAGGTATGTTTCTAGTGTTGGTTAAAGAATGATGGTCATGTATGTCTATACGTGTAGAAACATACCATAATCATTTAGATTATATGCCAGGACACATGAAACTGCCTTTGTTTTTCAAAGATTTTTTTTTCCTTTTGTGAGTTGCTTTTTTCTTAAAACCTTTTTTCTTTATTGAGGTATGATTGACATAAAAAGGCTGTTCATATAAAGAATGCTTTAAAAATCCTAATTTTATATGGAAAGGATTGTAAATTAAGTTGTATTCCTAGGTAACTCTACAAAAGCTTATCACATTAAAATGCATTTATTTATTCCTCAAATATCTATTCAGTGCCTACTGTTTGGTAGGTTCTGGCATATGTTGGTGAACAGAGCAGACTCCAAGAGCTTTTATTTGTAGAGTTTGTATCCTAACACGTTGCTAGGTTTTCAGCAGCTAGAACAGTGCCTGGCACTTAATAAATATTTACTGAATGAATGTGTTACAATCCATTTATGGGTATACTAGGATTTATTTAACTTTTCTCCCTTTGTTAGTTAACTAAAAAGACAAGGAATATATTTTTGTTAAGACAAATTCAATATTTGGGAAAAGAAAAACAAAACAGCAAACCTGAGGAATAGCAGAAATCTAATCTCCAGAGTTCCTACATTATAAGATTCAAATGTCCAGTTTTCACCCCCCCCCAAAAAAATCTCAAACAATACAAAGAAACTGGAAAGGATAGCTCAAAGGGAAAAAAAATGAATCAACAGAAACTGTCCCAAAGAAAGACCAGATGATGGACTTACTAGACAAAGACATTAAAACAACTGTCTTAAAGGTGGTGAGAGAGCTAAAATAAAATGAATACAAAGTGAAGAAAACAACGCATGGACCGAATGGAAATATCAACAGGAGATACAAAACTTTAAAAGGAAAAAAAAATTCTGGAACTGAAATGAAATGTGTATTGATGAGGTTCACAAACAGACATAAGCAGGCAGACGAAAGAAATCAGCAACTTGAAGATAGAATAATTGAAATGATCAGGTCTGAAAAGTAGAAAGAAAAAAGATTGAAATGAGAACCAAATCTAAGGGAACTCTGGGACACCATAAAGTAAGGCTGTGAATGGATTGTGGGAATCCCAAAGGGAGAAGGGAGAGAAAGAAGCAGAGAGACTTTTTAAAGGGTTACTGTCTAAGAACTTCCCAAATGTGATTAAAGACACAAATGTAAACATCAGAGAGCTCAACAAACTCCAAGCACAATAAACTCAGACCTACACCAAGATGAAATTCAGTCTAAAGCCAGAGACAAAGAGAACCTTGAAAGCAAAGGGAGAGAATCAGCTTATCAAACACCAGGGCTCCTGGTAAGACCAGCGGTAGATCTCTCATCAGAAACCTTGGAGGTCAGAGGGGAGTGGGCTATGTTTAAAGTGTTGAAGGAAAAAAACTTGAACCACAAATCCTCTGTCTGGCAAAACTGTCCTTCAGAAGTGATGGTGAAATTAAGATATCCCCAGATAACTAAAAGCTGAGAGAGTTTGCTGCCACTAGTCCTGCCTTGCAAGAAATGATAAAGGTTAAATGAAAGGACACCAGACAGTCACTCAAAGCTATATGAAGAAAGAAAAACGTCTGTAAAAGTAAATACCTGGACAGTTATAAAAGCTGTTATTATTGTGGCTTTGGTTTGTAAACTCTCTAATCAAAAGGCAGAGATGGGAAGAATGCCTTAAAAAAGTAATAACCCGACTACATGCTATCGAAAAGATACTCAGTTTGGATCCAAAGACGCAAATAGGTTGAAAGTGAAAGAATGAGAACTTTCATGTAAATCGTGACCCAAAGAGAGGTGGTTATCAGACAGAATAGACTTTAAACCAAGAAAAAGACAAAAGAGGATGTTACCTATTAATGAAAGGCTCATTACAACAAGAAGATACAACAATTATAAACATTTCACATGCCAAATAACAGACCTTCAAAATACATGAAGGAAAAATTGACAGAGTTGAAGGAGAAAACAAACAGTTGTACAACAATGGTTAGAAATTTCAACATCCCACTTTCAACAAAGGATGGAGCAACCAGACTGAAAATAAGTTAAGAAAACAGAGAACTTGAACAACACAACAACTACATGTAACGGACATACTCAGAACCCTGCCCCTCTCCAACAAAATAGCGTTTGTCTCAAGTACACATGGGACATAGAAGTAATGGTTGCACAGTGATGTGAACTTGTTAATGCCGCTGTCGCTACACTTAAAAATGGCCAAAATGATCGTCAGAAACTGACCCTAGAGAAACATAGATCTTTACATTGCCTGACAAAGAATTTTAAGTGGCTGTCTTTAGAATATTCAGTGAGCTCTTTTGCTCACACCCATGGCCCCAGCAGGATGGGCAAGTTTTGGGGGCTTCATACTGCCAGGAAGCTCCATAGCCACTGACAAGAGCAGATGTGGCATGGTCACTGGTACCAGAAAGCCCATTTGTGCCCAGCCCTGAAGGCCAACCCTTTTGGAGGCACTTCTCATGCAAAGGTCTTGCTTGTAAAAGTAGAAATTGAAGCCAAGCAGCCAAGTTCTGCCATCAGGAAGTGTGTTAGGATTCAGCTAATCAAGAATGCCCCCCTACCCCCAAACACAGCCTTTATATCCAATGATGGTTGTTTGGGTTTTACTGAGGAAAATGATGAAGTTCTGGTTGCTGGGTTTGGTCACAAAGGTCATGCCGTTGGTGACATTCCCGGAGTTTGCTTTAAGGTTGTTAAAGTAGCCAGTGTCTCTTGGCTTTATACAAAGGCAAGAAGGAAAGACCAAGATCATGTTTTGACAGTGAAAGCATAATAGTAATAGATTTTCATATGCCTCCCCAACCCCCGCCAAACAAACCAACAAAGCTTACCGAGCTAAAAGGAAACAGAGAAGTAAATGAAATCAGGAAAATGATACATGAACAAAAATGGTTCATATGGTAAAGTTTATGTTAGGTCTGTTTTACCAAAAGCTTAAAAAAATAATCCAACATCAGTTATTTCATTTTTTTTAAACTATAATAGGCCGTTGAGGTTATTTTCATCTGAGCTGCTCATTCAGGACAGTTTTGCCCCCCAGGGGACCCTTGATGATGTTTGAAGACGTTTTTTTGTTTTTACAACTTGGGAGGACAGACGCTACTGGTACCTAGCAGGTGGAGGCCAGGGATGTCCCTAAACGTCCCCAGATGCACAGGACGGTCCCCAAAGAATTATCTAGCCCCAAATGTCAGTACTGCTGGGTTGAGGAACCCTGATGTTGATTGCTGACCAGTTAAAAATCTGAAAAGGATTTGATATGATTAAATCTTTGTTTGGGAAGAAAATTGATGACAGTGTGAAGGTTGGATTATCAAGTGAAAAGTGAGATTCAGTGTTCATTTGCTCGAGGTACCATAACAGCATACCATAGACTTTGTGACTGACTTAAAAAATAAAAATTTGTTTTCTCATAGTTTTGGAGACTAGGAACCTTAAGATCAAGGTGCCAGCCTGGTGTCTGGTGAGGCCTCTCTTCCCGGCTTGTAGACGGCCACCTTCTCTTTGTCTTCTTTATACACTCACTCCTGGTGTCTCTTCCTGTTCTTATAAGGAAGGACACCAGTCCTGTTGGATTTCCCCCCATGACCTTATTTAACCTTAATTCCCTCTGTTAAGGCCCCTTTTCCCAAGATAGTCACATAGGGAGTTAGGACTTCAATATATGGATTTGGGGTGGCACAGTTCGGTCTATAACATTTCTGTTCTCTGGGCACCCAGTATTCATGTCTTTGTGTGTAAAATACATTCAGCCCCTCCTGACAGCCCCGAAAGTCTTAATCCATTTCGGTATCAATTCCAAATCTAAAGTCTCATCTAAATATCACCTAAGTCAGATATGGGTGACCCTCCAGGTATGCTTCATCCTGAGGCAAGTTCCTCCCCAGCCTGAATGTACAAAACCAGGCAGAGAATACAGGCATAGAATAGACATTCCTCTTCCAAGTGGGAAAGAGGAAAGTGGAACAGGTCCCAGGCAAGTCCGTATCCTAGCAAGGCCAATGCCATTACATCTTTACGCTCTTTGGCTCCTTTCTCTACAGGCCCACTGGGGTGGCAGCCCATCCCCTTGGCCCAGGGCGGTGGCACTGCCTGTGTGGTTCTAGGCAGGGGCAGCCTGGCCCACTAAAACCATGGGGGGGGGGGCTAACCTATGAAACCTGGGAGTTGACAGCCTTGACCTGTGGGCCTGTGGTGGCCGTGGCAGCCAAGCCGATCTCTGCATCACCCTCAAGGTCACGCTTCCCTTCTCTTGAAGGATGAGCCATGTTTGCAGCCAGTGACTTCTATTGTCCAGTCCATAGCATCTCCAAAATCTACAAGCCTTCCTTTATTTCATCCTGTTTCTGTCTCCTTTGGTCCACACTGGCAGCATGTCTGTTGGTGTAACCCCATCACTGTTTTTGGCTTCTGCAGAGATGGCTGATTAAATCCGTGGGCAGTATCTTTATGGAATTGATGTTTCGATCACACCCTTGGTATCTGGAACACACTTTCTCACTTTTTGCAAAATGAATAGGCCTAGAATTTTCTAAATGTTTAGTTTCTCGTTCCTTTTTGCTCAGTAGTTCAGTTCACCTCTCTCCTCTCACATCAGTGAGGAAAACCAGGCTGTGTGCCATCAACATTCTGCTTACAAATCTAAATCTCCTTTGCTAAACATCCAAGGTTGTCACTCAGAAGTTGTGCATCCCACAGAGCACTAGAACACAATTGAGCCAGGTTTTCTACCACTTTCTATCAAGGATTGCCTTCCTTTCGGTTTCCAGTAACATGTTCCTTGTTTCCATCTGAGTCCGCACGAGAATCACCATGAACACCCGTATTACTACCAACAGTCCCTTCAAGTCAATCTCGGTGGTTTTTTTTTTAACATGTGCCTTAAAACCCTCCCAGCCTTTACAATTCTAATACCAGTCACTTCCACATTTTTACATATTTGTTACAGTAGCATGCCACTTCACAAGTACCAAAATCTTGTGTTAGTGGGGGTTTCCCAGAGAACCAGAACCAGGAGGTTATGTATATATAGAGAAGGAAATTTATCAAAAGGCATTAGTTTACATGAATATGTAGGCTGGCGAGTCCAAAATCTGTAGTGTGAACTGGCAAGGTGGAGACCCAGGAGAGCCAGTGGTGCAGTTGAAGTCCAAAGGCAGGCTGCTGGAGAATTCCCTCTAGCTTTGTGAGGCCAGTATTTTTGTTCTGTTCGGATTTTTCAACTGATTGGGTGAGGCCCACCCACGTTATGGAGGGCTGTCAGCTCACTCAGCGTCTGCCAGTCTCAGCCAAATACACCTGCCAGGTCGGCACATGACATTAACCATCACAGGAGGTAATGACTGTGGTCTAGTTGAGAGTTAAGGAGGACAGCCAGAATAGAGTGAGGAAATGTCCACATGAAAATAGATACAGAAGTAGAGAAGGAAAAAACTATTGGATGAGGGAGAAAGTACAAGAATTTAAGCCTCTGTTTTTGGAAAGATGATGGTACCACTGACAGAAAACCCAGAGTATAAAATACTACACTGAGAATCATCACTTAGAAAGTGATTTTCAGTCCTGGCTGAAACAGAGAATCATCTGGAGGATTTTAGGAATCTGTATGTCCAGGCTCCATCACATACCAAGTAAATCAATTCTGTAGGTAAGAGCCAGTATTTTAAAAAAGAACTTTCCAGTTGCTCATACTGTGCATCAAAGCATGAGGACTGTTGTCAGGAAGAGCAGAATCATGGGGAAGCCTTTTTAAAAAATTCCACCTGCCCAACAAAATTCGGGAGCTCATGAGACCAGGTCTCATTGGCTCGTGTCTTTTCCTAGCTGGCCTTGGGCGGACGGGCACTCTGATAGCCTGCTACATCATGAAGCATTACAGGATGACAGCCACCGAGACCATTGCCTGGATCAGAATCTGCAGACCTGGCTCAGTGATCGGGCCTCAGCAACAATTTTTGATGATGTAAGTAGACAGAGAGCTTGTGTGATTCCTCAGGGAACACGTGGGTCTGGAAGATGAGGGGAAGTAGAATTTTTCTTAGTCTCCAGGAACAGCAGGTAGTCTAGTAGGAGAAAGTTGTTCGTACGTATCTTTCTGAAAAGCTGTGTTTTGATGTTGTTATTTAAATGCTCTAGGAAACAGACAAGCCTCTGGTTGGAAGGTGACTGTTTTCGTCAGAAGTTAAGGGGTCAGGAGAACGGAAGGCACAGAGCAGCCGTCTCAAAACTCCTCGTGGCTGTTGATGACATTTCAATCAATGGGGTCAAGAATCAGGACAAACAAGAACCTGAGCTGGTAATCGGACCGCCCCCATCACGCTGTTTTCATTGCTTCCGGTGCTGTTAAGAGTCTTTAAGGGCATGGAGAAAATTGTAGATCAAAATAATAAAGCACATTTTGAGGGGTTATTGTTACACATCTTTTTTTTTTTTTTAAATACTTACTGCCCTCTCTAGGCACTTTTTTAGTCAAAATAGTTAAAACAAGGGATGTGTCCATAAAGCTAAAGTTTTTTGGGTTTTGTCTTTTGTTTTTTACTCACGAGGCATTGGTGATAAAAAGAGGTATGTGAAAATGGACGCAGTGACGCCCTCGCCCCCATTTTTTCCCATTAGGGAGCCAACTGTTCTCAAATGGAGAACTTGAAAGAACCAAGAGTTTAGGGAGGAAGGTAGCAGTACTAGATGAAGGGGTGGTAATTAGATTGTGAAATTAAAAATAAAAAGAATTTTTTCAGTATTGAAAACCCATTTCGCCTCTTCACTGTCAAAATATTTGATAACAACAGTGCTGTTGGGTTCTTTGGGAAAGTCAGCTCTTGGTTGTCTTGAAAGGGGTCCTGTAGCTTTATTCTGAGAGGAGCAGGGTATTTGGGAGTTCACCAGGAAGCTGAAGTATGTTTGCATGTGTCTGTGTGTGGTCTGTATTGGATAAATGCACCTGCTGCGCTTCACTGCCTTAAGTACGACGTAAATCATTAGCTCAGTGTTCTTCTGCTCACAGTACAGCGATGACGATGAGATCAACGGAGTGACACAAGGTGATAGACTTCGGGCCCTGAAAAGCAGAAGACAATCCAAAGCAAACGCGATTCCCCTCACGTGAGTCTGACTTCCTTCGTGTGGCTGATGGCACTGAATATGTGTACGAGGTTGTTTTGTTTTGTTTTGTTTTTTCCTGTACATTTTTCTCCGTGGTTGCGTGCCCATTAATGCCATTTTGAAATGAATAGCTACGTTATTTAAAATCTAGGGATGTTGCCTAAGAAGCTCTTTGCTATCCTTTATCTGTCTTCCGTTGTAACCTCACCAGCCTGTGGGGTTAGGAAAGCAATGTGAGGAACACTTTTTCTCCGTGGATAATCATCATGTGACATCCTCAAGAGAGTGACGGCAGATGTAAACTGTACGACAACCTAGTTATTAAAATGGTGAATTTCTTTGAATTCAGTACCATATTACAGAGAATTTGTTTTGATAATGGTAGAATTTAATTCATGGTGACATGGTGGCGTAATGTCACTATATGATTTTAGGTCAACAGTGAACTGATTCAACTATATTTTTGTGTTAATGCTTGAGGAATGGTTTTCAAGTTACAGAAGAAGGTTTAGCATGGGGACAGGAAGTTCTATAGTTATTGGGTGGTGTGTGCAGGTCCGCTCGTGCTTGCTTGTGTTGGATGGGACTCAATCTCATGGAATATCCCAGATCGGTAGAAAGATACGTGGAGTC
Organism: Vicugna pacos; assembly: GCF_048564905.1. Taxonomy (NCBI): domain Eukaryota; kingdom Metazoa; phylum Chordata; class Mammalia; order Artiodactyla; family Camelidae; genus Vicugna; species Vicugna pacos. Next base: position 3,712,953 of record NC_132990.1, read on the forward strand.
AGAACACTTGGCCACTGTACTTTCCCTAGGGTATTACTTAGCACATGCTCCCACCTGTGCCACTGGATCCCTTCCTTCTGGTGACTTCCCTTTTCCTTGTGGAGTGGGTACCAAACTTCAGCCCCTTTTTGCTAGGGCTGGGGGTGATGGAGATAAGTTTTTATTATTCAGTAAGCATCTTGTAATATGATTGATTAGGAACTAATGTCATGGTAAATGGTCATGGCAGAGAAGACAAGGCCTTTTTAGTTAAAAGTGGTTCTTCACTGGTATCTCCTTGTAATCTTAAATTCCAAAGTAGAATTAGACTTAACGGCGTGTGTCGTCACGGGCCAGTGCTTTGAGAGATGCTTAAAAGACCCAAAGAAAAGAATTAAGTGCCAAGTGAATGACAGGCATCAATATTGATTATAGGCATTAATTAAGCATTTTCTCTGCAGTTTAGTGGTGCATTCAGTCAACTAGAATGCTTTAAGAATGGTGCATTTTATATAATTTATTCCAAATGCCATTTTGGTTTTAATTTCGACTCTAAGCCTTCATTTAAGGTCTTATTCATTCTTTTTATTTACACATGGAGGAAATAATCATTCAGATAATCATTCTGAAGCCAATTGTAAACATGGAGGAAAAAGCTAGTGCCCCAGAGCAGTGCTTCTCAAAATGTGCGTTTAAGCCTCGTGGGGGGCTTGTTCAAATGCAGGTGATGGTCAGTGGGTCTGGGGTGCCACCTGGAATTCTGCATTTTTGGCCAGCTCCCAGGTGTCGCATATGCTCCTGGTCCAGGGACCATACTCGGAACCACAAGCCCTAAAAAATGGGTGATTTTATGGGTTCCTTTTAGCCGTGTGCAGGTTTTTTTTTTTTTTTGTTCTGTGTTTAAGAATCTGCAGCATCAGTTTATTTCCCCGTAGTTTCTTGCCTTCTGTTCAGAAGTCAAGTTGGGAGCCAGGGCACGGGAGTTCTGCTCGGTCAGAGGTTCGGTAGGGCTTAAAGGAAGTTTCCTTTAGCCACTCTTGAGTCCGTGTTTTCCAAGAGTTCAAGTCCCTTGATGCTTTTTTTCTAGAAAAATGGAGACTATATCAAAAGTCTCTTTCATACCTGGTAGGTATGTGGTAACATAAAAGGAAACAATGAACGTAGACTAAAATTCTAAATATTGTTGGAGACCGGAAGGTAACGCTAGACGCTATGACATTCACCGTGGTATGTGAGGTTCTCTGGGATGAAAGTTGAATGGATCAGCGATGCTTGAATGAAGGTAACCAGCAACAAGGACTGGGTGGAGGAGAGACCAGCCTCTGTGCTGTCCATTTGGCTAGTTACTTATTTATACCCTCCTTTCCCCAGTGGGAATGAAGGGCACTGGCCCTTTGCTCTGAAGCGCTCTTGACATACGTTACGACAACCAAGTAAAAACGGTAAAAGCTTAAAAAAACAAAAAGCTAATTTAATTTAAGATTTCCCCTAGTTGTAATTGTAATCCCCCAAACAATAAAATAAATAGCCTCCCAACTGCCCTCCTCCCTTACACACAATTAACAGACTTTTTAAGTCACACTTTTACAGGAAAAAGCAAAAATGCTAAATTTCTTCTAAGCACTTAATTGTGTGTAAAGACCCCGGGGAATTTAAGATTAGTCACAGCAAATTTCTTTTTCTCCTTACATTTTGCTTATCCCCTCCTCTGCTTTTTCAGACCCTCTTTGCTATTAGAATCATCTCTTTTTTTGCTCTTACTGGGAGCTCCTTTGGCCCTAGAAGAGGCGGTCAACTGGAGAGATTTCCTTTCCTTCCCAAGTCTTCGTGTTATTTTAGAAATAAAAGTCCCTCGAGAAGAGAGTTGGCAACAGCAGCTTGGGTTGAGAAATCTAAATCCATTTCCTGCCTCCAGATTTTGACCCATCTGTCAAAGTGGACACGTTCGTTTGCTTTGCTGTTGGCACTTAGCCGACTGAAAATACTTGTAAGAGGGAAAAATCAGTGAAAAAATATGAGTGCTGGTGATTCTTAGGCAAAAGTGATAGCACATAAAATAGTCAAATCATGGGTTTCTATTTTGCAAACAGTATTTGGGGAGAGTTAAAGTTGCTAGACATTGTGAAATAGTAATTTTCTCAGAGAGCTTGTCTGACCCTGACTGCCGTGAAGACAGGAAGTCATGCAGCACCGTGGTCTTGCAGTGACCCTCAGGACCTGGTGGCAAGTATATTACTGTCTGTGCTAAAACAGACCTGGTGGGTTTTGTAACGTTCTTCACGCTGCCTGTCTTTCTGCATTGTAGTAATGCTTTCTGCTAGGTCTGTCAGGGGTAAGGGAGATGATACATGAAGACTGCATCCGACAAGCGACTAGGTAAAGACATAATTAGCCTTGAAAAACCCTTAGATCCCCCTTAACAGTACAGTATAGCTGGGTATTTTTCAGCCTTGGGAAATAATTCTTGAGCTTTACTAGGGGAACAAATCCTGTATTTGTAATTGTGCCTCCTATGCGGTTGTTAATTACCAGTCCAGGGCATTTTTTGTTTTTTAATTTTATTTTCTTGAATTATAGTCAATTTACAATGTTGTGTCAATTTCCAGTGTAGAGCACAATTTTTCAGTTGTCCATGAACATACATATATTCACTGTCAGCCCAGAACTTTTTTTTTTTTTTTTTTTTTGGTTTGGTTGCTTGGTTTTGCCTCCTTTTCCCTCTGTGGCTTGGTTGAATTTTCTCTGTGTGCGTCTTGTGTTTTTTTTGAAGAATGTCAATCCCTTAGGTACGACTCTGGTTTCTGGATGGTACAATTAAATTAACACGGGGGTGGTCACCCGATGAGAGACGGGGTCTGATCTTTTATTTCCAAATATCAAAATCCGTTTGAAACTGAGGATAGCATTTTTTTCCCCCCAACATAAAATGGCGCAGTTTTATCCCCATGTCCCCGCCCCTTTGCCTCACAGGGTGTCTGAAATTCACACGTGGCTTTATTTATGTATGATTCTGTTTATTTTGGCCTCCCAGTTTGAACATCTGTTCTTTCCCCTTCGCCCCTTTCCAGATGTTCCCTAGCTGTGCTGACCTCTGCACTGTGTAGTGTTGTCATCTGGTGGATTGTGTGTGACTACCTTCTCCCCACCCTGCTATTCTGTCTCGATGGTTTAAGGACACAGTAGCCATCAGGACCCTTTGACAGATAGCTGTAAGTGTCCCGTTCCATTTTTCTACGAGAGCTCCCCTCCGGTGTCCGCTGTGTTTCTCGTGATGCATGCTTTTCTGTCAGCTCTTCTCGCTGTGTTCATTTGCCCTTTCCCAAACGTTCTCATTCTGAATCTTTTCACTTAATGCGCTGGGGGGCGGGGAGGGAAGTTGTCGCTGTTCTTTTCATACGTATAAAAATAACACACTTTGCTTTTAAGATGTGCTTACTCTTAACAGAGTTTTTGAAATAGCAATTTATAATGACCCTGAAGGAGTTTCTTTTCCCTGTGAAAAATCGTTTGAGATGATTGGGGTGGCTTTCTTTCAGTCAGTTGTCTGTACAGCTTTCCTCTCGTCTTCTAGAGTAAGTATCTTTAATATAGCCTTTCCCATCTAGCAAAAAGAATTTTCCCACCAATTTTCTGATGTTGGTGAAGATTTGACTTTGTGGCCATGAGGTCTAGTGAGCATCGCATCCCGTCTCACCTCTGATTCTGCCATGGTACACAGCACACTGGGCAGGCACCTGCTTCCCTAAGAAGTCTTCTGTCTTGAGTCTGCAGGATTTTCTCCTCTGCCTCATTTCACTTCCTCCGCTGTAGGAAATACAGTCAAGTATAGTTTCCAACACCTGATGTTAAAGGAAGATAAGAAAGCAGAGAAGACTGGAGTCCTTTGTCTGTGTTTGTGTTTCCATGCGACAGTCACCATGCATCTCACTCCCTCCCGCTCTCCTCCTTTCCCAGAAGTAACCAGAACGCCTTTATTAGGTTGATAGAGGCAGGATTTGTGTTCTCTTGATATCTTTCATCTTGAATGCATCCCTTAGTAGTGAAGAGACTCCTTTTCTGCAGAAGAATGTGGCAGGGAGCTTGCCCGGGAATGTCATGTTCTTAAGACCAAGCGCACAGGAAGGAAGGAGGGTGTATCCTGTGAGACTGTGGTTCACCGCTAACCTCTTCCGTCTAGGCTGCATTCTTCTTTCTCCCAAAACTTTCTCTTTAGCTCATATTTGAAGAATTCCTTATCTTGTTCCAGCTTGCACTTGAGAGTTACAAAGGGATACAGAAGTGCCTTCTAGGATCTCCTCCAAAATGAAATTCCATTGCAACCAACTTGAGTACCTCGTGGTTTCGCTGAGTGTCTTCAGATGTCTAGAAAGACTTAAACATCTAACAGATACCATTCTTTTCAAAATTGAGAGAAAGCTGCCTAACACATTCTTATTTATGACACTTAAAAATATCTTACTAATACAAGGTTGTTATTACAGAGGCACACCTGCTCTCTTCCTGGTATGGATTACCCCCTGAGATGTTTTCTTCTATTACTTCTCTTAATGAGCTTAGATTTTACGTGCTCTGACTCAGGACCATCACACACGGTGTAGATGTATTTTTCTCCAGCTATTTCGAATGGCAAAGATGTTTCCAACAGGTTGAGTCCTTGCTAATAATACTTAGGCACTTCATGGTTGTATTATTTTTTTGCAGGGTAAACTTTAAAAAATGGTCTCTATGAGGCTCTTTTCTCTTTAATATTCTATGTAAGACATAGCCTTTTTTGTTGTTGTTATTACTGACATTTGCCAGTGTATTTCGGGAGCCAAAGCGGAGTATTCAGTTTAGCCTACCTGATTAGTTTGGAGTTTACAGAATCAAGCTGTCAAAACTCCAGAGTGATGTCAGCAGGCAGGAGCCTTGCTGTCACCCTCCGAGGTGACTGCTCACGGGCACCGTGGTTGGCGTTGACCTCTGTTGGCTGACAGTGTAGCATCACCTTGTGCCTGGAGAGCTTGCCTGTCTCAGCCCTTCACATGCTGTGCAGACTCTCAGTGGGGAAGGCATCCCTGCAGGGGGCAGGGCCTCGGCGCCATCATTTCAAAGGCTCCTTTTCGATCAGTGGTGGCGTGTGAACAGTGCACGGTTGCCCTGGTGGAATCTCTTCCTGGAGCTAAGCATTTCTGTCCAGAGAATTCGGTGGCTTTCTAAGTGAGCGACCTGGCTTGGCAATATTCTGCTCTGCTGGACGCCTCGAGTTGCAAGTATCTTTATGTCCCAAACCTGAAAATCTTAGGCCTCAAAAGATAACTCCCGAGAAGAAAGTCAGCTGCAGTGTGGACAAGAGATGAAAGAGAGGACTGAGGGTGAGGGTTCCGTCCGGGAAAGACGGGAAGAAGGAGTGACATGTTGAATGTTGGCCCGCGCAGCCCTGTGGTTGGCCTGGTGTGCAGGGTGGGAGCTGGCGAGGGAGCCCTTCACGCATGTTTGCCAGCTCAACCCACCGCATGGTGTTACTTGTAGAATATCTCAGGTAGTATCTAAGCGCACATGCTGGGTTTTTTTTTCCCCCCACTTTATTGAAGCCTCACCTACAGGTGTAGTAACCGCTCTGTTGTTAATGCAAATAACTGGGGACCAGAATTCTTTGCTGATGCGGGTGATGCCCCCCAAATTTCCATCATGCTCTTATTTTCAAAATTCCACACAAATTATTAGCTATTAATATTATATTACCTCGCATGAATGGCTTACACTAATTTCACAGAGAAATGAATACTTTTAAAAAGATGTTTCTTATCAGCCTAAAATATGATTCAGCAGTAGCTTCTTGTTTTGTATAGTGTTTAAGCATCATGGTAAAATATGTAAGAAGTCAGGAGGTGCATTTCCTAAGCAGGCGATGTGTTGGCTCTTGTTTTTTTGCCCTCATAGTAATGATTTTATAGTGTGATAGTTTTCTAGACTTGTGGCCATAAATGGCCTCAAATTATTTGCAAAGTAGATGCGGTGTTTCAGACAAAGCCAACAGGAGTCTCATTTTCTCCATTTGTGAAAATGGACATGAAAACCCACGAGCCTTGCTGCGCGGCTGAGAGGCGCCGGGACAGTGATGGCGACGCCGGGTGCCGGGCCCGGGCTTCAGAAGCAGCAGCGGGGGCCTTGCGGGTTGTCTCCGTTGTCGTTTCGTTTTTCTGCATAAAAAACTCTAGGTTCGGATCCTTAGCGGAGACGCCTAACTAGTTCCTCCTCGCTTTATGTAATCAGAAAGAATTTTAAAATAAATCCCTCGTGTTCCAGGGTGGAATTTAAATGCGGGGGCAGTCAGTGTCCTCTGTGATCATATGTCCTCGCGTTCACTTTCTGTTGTGTTAGAACATTCGGCATCTAGGGTGAGAAAGCTTTATCAGAAATCCTGGCTCGGGCACTGGCTCGTTTACCCAGGATCAGTCTCCCTCAGAGAGACTGGAGGCCTGATTCAGAAATACTGCCTGGATGAAGAGAAACAGCTGGGAGAGCCTTTGCCTCAGCCCTTCCCTCCCGCACTTCCCCAAACAGCTTGAAAACCACTGACCTCCAGTGCAATCAGCCCTCTGGGTTGGTTGGTTTTTTTTTAGTGATGAGAAGTTAGCATTTTACTAAATGTTGAATATCCTATGGTTTGGGTGATACTACTATGATAAGAACTTATTAATCTTTACTCCACTTCAAGGACTTGGTTTTGGTTAGTAACTAACATGATATTAACTTAGAGCTGGGAGGTAGGACTGACTACTAGTTCGTTGTAACGGTTTCTTTTTACCCACGAGCTGGGTTCTCCTAAGTTGTTGACTGTCTCCCTTTTATGTTTGGACGTGAGAGGAGGGAGCGTTTTAAAAGAAGTGCTTTCTCTCACAGAGAAGTAAAAAGTTGAGTGTACGTAAACGTGTGTGCATGCAGATGCAGTTCAGTGTTTTAGTCACTATGTCTTAAAGAAAAGAATTGCTTGTAAACTTTTGTGATGTTTTCTGCTGTTTTCTCCATGACAATTCCGTGAGGGATTTTAAAACACCCTCTGCTTCTGAACACGGGATTCTGTGTGGGCTTTATCTGAAGGTGTTCTTTCTGATTCATGAATTTGCCTCCAGGGTAATGTACTCCCACAGGCATCGGTTCCTTGAGATTTCTAGAGTTTAATTAAATCAAATTTCACAAAATTGAGACAGTTTCCCTTTCACGTTAATGGTGCTTGGTGACTTCAGTGAGTAGTTGTAATCCAGACAAAAAAAGTTTGCTTGAACAGACTTTCCAAGTTTGAAATGTTATAAACATTAGTACTGATTTAAGGTTTATTGCTTGTGCTTCGATCTCTGAAGAGTGAATATTGTGTAGATATTTATATTCATCGTCTTTAGAATTTGAGTTTTTTAAAATGATTTCTTGTTTTCGTGACTAGAATTCTGAGACTCTGTTTTTACTTTGGGGCTCAAAGATTTGTTTTACTGGTCTATGTCTTTGGTGTGGGAATTGCTCAACATGCCAGGTCATTTGTTTCCCAAAAGCAAAGTTCTCTGATTATCTTCGTGTAAAGCTTCATAGGGAAATGAAGCGCTTTATTTCAGACGACTTGGTGTAAAAAAAAAAATAGTGTGTTTCGGATATTTTTTGGCAAATGTGTTCGTGGAAAATCCTATCAGTTCTCAAGAAAATAATTTGCACTGGAGAGCCAAAATGCCTTCCTCTGACAACCACTTGCGAATTGTTCCAGTGAATGTAATGTTATTTTTTTCCAACTGTTTTCAGAGTAATTCTTCAGTCCAGTGTTCAGCGCTGTAAAACGTCTGAACCTAACATTTCTGGCAGTGCAGGCATTACTAAAAGAACCACCAGATCTGCTTCCAGAAAAAGCAGTTTTAAAAGGTGAGAAAAGAATCCTACTCTTCTGAAAAATTTCAAGCATTGGTTTTCCAGTTTAATCTTCCAGAGATAGAAGTGAAGACGGGAGAAAGCAGGGCTCCTGTGTTGGGAAATTAATTAAAAGGGTTTGACGTGTTCATCTAAGGACATCTGGACCAGGTTAACGCAGGCTTTTGTTTGGTTTTGCTTTTTTTTTCCAGAGGTGATTCTCAACACTGGAAATGTAGTCTTTGGGTCATAATATGGGCCAGTGGAGGATGTTGTACACATAAATTCTTAAATTGAGAATTTCCAAAGCTCTCTGTCAGCACGTGGAGGAAATCTTTCTTGTCTGTGTATCAGACGCAGCATGATTACTGGAGAATTCACTGCAGTTACTTGTGATGGTGGAAAAAGGAGAATTCTAGTGAGTTTGGGATGCTTCTTTGCCTCATGTGGCTGTCCTCTTGGCCACAGGCTACACCTCAAGGGGCAGCTCCTTCACCTTCCAGCCCAGCATCCTTCACTTCCTTCAGACAGCCTTGCACCAGAAGACAGACACGTTCCGTGACCAAATCTGTGACTCGCCATTGTATGTGGATATTTATCACGGACCAAGGCAGACATTTCCTTTTTAACGTATTTCAAAAGCGTCTCTTTTTAGAGGAGAGCAGATAACCCATCTATCTCAGGAGGGGAAGGCAGCGCCTTTTTTGTGTTTGTGTACCTGTGCCTGGAGCTGGCAACCCACGCGGCCCTGAGCAGGGGGTACTTGACTTTAAAATGCCTTTCGCAGTTTCCCTTGCTCCTTTGTGTCTTCGATGCCCTCACATCTTTGGGGCATTGGGCCGACAGTGATCTCCAGTGCTGAGTCATTCTCTTTGCAGCCCCCACAGCAGTCTGTGTCCAGAAGACTCGCTGACCAACCGTGCTTTGGGCGTTTTGCTTTTTTAAGGAAAATCGTTCAGTTCTGCCACTCTTCCTTTTTGCTAATTCTTTTGTGCACTTTTATTATATACTTGTACTTACATGAGACTGTGATAATGCCTCAGTCCGTGTAATTGAGAGCTGGGCGCTGACTCATGATTTTAGGGTTTAAACTTTTTCATTAGAGAGGTATCAAATATTCATAGTCTTTTTACTCTCTAATTCCATTTGAGAAGACTGTTAGAGAAATACTGGCAAAAAAGTCAAAAAATTTAGGTACATTATAACAGAACATCAGAACGTTATTTGTAACAGTGAGAAACAGGAAATGATTGATGAATTCTGCCAAATGAATTTGAGAGTCGTGAAAAGAAAAGTTAATGGCGTGGATTAATTGTTCATGGAGCAGTGAGTAAAAAGGGCTCCACATAAAAATTGTCAAGTATTGCTCTAATTTTGTAAGTGTAAAATACACTTTGTATACATGTAGAAAGGTGCAGATATGTAAATATTTATAAACGTAAACATTTATGGGTGTAAATGTTTCTATGGATGTATCAAAGTAAGATAAACGAAAATGTGCCATAATATTAACAGTTCTTCTGGTTCGTTGGGCAGTTGAGGATTTTTAAAAAAAATTTTTTCCCCTAACTTCTCTACAATAAATGAGGGGAAATGGGAGTTTTTTTTTTTTTAACCTTGACACTTTCAGGTAAATTACATTATTAAAAATTCAACTAAAAAGCCAGCTGTTGGTGATAGTTAGACATGTTTTGGATGGACATGTTCTTTGCAGGCGTCCTTCACAGCCAGGTGTGTTTTGCACGTTTAATTCTGCTTTCTGCTTTCCTGGATGGTGCTCTCCAGGTTTCCGATGAGTAGCGTCCCGGGGCCGGGACCTCGCGTGTCTGGTCCCACCACAATGCTCTCAGGGGCGCGGCCACGTGGCTGTTTCTCCATCTAGGTCTTGTCTGGTGACCCACATGTGTGCGTCTCAGCAGAGCAGGTTCCGGACTGCAGCGAGCATCTTCCTGGGGTCCCTGGACCCATTGCTTTGGGGGCCCGAAAGTAGAGTTCAGACTGCATCACTTGACTGAGTATTAAAATGGCCCAAGCAGTTTCCAGGCATTTGGGGATGGTACTGAAAACCCGAAAGACTTCTTTTAAATTCCAAAATGGACTTTCAGGGATTTGGAGGGGCAAAGAAGTGAAACCGCGAGAGTTAATTGGGGACATCACCTCATCTGTGACCACCTACAGCTGACGAGGGAAAGGCAAATGAATGATGCACAGGTCCCACTCCCTGCTTCTAGGACACGATGGGAGTCAGGCAGCCAGGCTGTAGCCCGAAGCTTTTACCCTGCTGGTTAATATTCATTTTTGGTTGGAGGGTAATGAGAGAATTAACACAATTTGTACATAATCTGATTCAGGACAAAACAGTATGAGCTAAGACTGTTGAATAATTTTAACGTATTGACTAGAAATCTTTACACACACACTCACACACAGAGATACACTCTTTCCGTGTACGTTCATAAATACTTTCGAGGCGCCGGGCTTGCCAGCCTGCAGCCACTCCCACCTGTGGGACCTTCTCTCTTGCAGGTTGATGTCGTTTCCATGTCATCATCATCATCATCTCTGTTGTCCCCTAGAACCTGACCTTTCATTTCCACGTTCTGTTCTATTCTTCGAGGCTTCCAGGATGGAGACCTCTCTGAAACTCACTTGTCTGTTGATTTGGCTCCTTTGATTTTTGACAGTTCACTGAAAGGTTCTACACCTTTGAAGAACTTGCCCATAAACATGTCAAGAGAGCAGTTATTTGGAGACTAGAAAAATACATGTGGCCATAAGCACTTGTCGTTGGGAAGAAATGCCACCACGTTTCTCTCGTGGCAGGTGATACCCTCGTGTATCCATTGAACATAAGCCACGTCTAAACTTGAGTCCTGGGTACCAAGCTCTGCTCTGTCATGGCCACAGCAGTTCAGGCACAGAAACACGAGCGTCTGGTGGCGGATGGGGTGCTGAGGGGGAGTCTGTGTGGCACCTCCCTCGTCTGCCTTCTTAAGTCCAAAAAAGCAAACTAACAGATCTCTACATCTCCCATGCCCTGCGAGAGCTGTAAACCCATTTTAATGTTTCTCTTTTAATCTGTTGAAGAACTGGCTTCATCGAGTTGGCCTGTTTTTCAGTGTTCTTGCATCAGCGCTCTGAAGAGCCCTCTCAGAATGAGTCTTGAACAATTCGTCATCGGGCCTCTGGTGGAGGCCCCATAGCGCCCTCATTTGATGTATTCAGTTCAGTCCATGTCTTTACACCGCTCACCCATTGAGCGCGTGTTGCTGTGAGCGTGCGCTGTTGCGTTGGGGCAGTCCATTTTTCCTTCCTCCCTCCCTCCCTCCCCTGCTCCTTCCCTCCCTCTCTTTAAAAAATTATAACTTCATTTGTTTCCCAAGAAACCTGTCATGTGTCTTTTTTAATCCCACGTTACATCACTGGGAACCAGCACTTCCTGCCTCACCTGCCAAACCCAACCAGTCAGTGCTCATTGCTTTGGGGTATTTTGTACCCCAGCCTCTCATATTTTGGAGGAAGATAAAAGTTCAGGCTCTTTTCTTGGCCTCTGAGCCATGAGTCTCTTCACAAGCCCTTTGGTTGGGAGTAAGTGCATTTAGGACTTGGGCTTTTTAAGCCTTCTCATTTGTGACATTTTCCATCATCACATCTGTCGCTGCTTCTTGTCCAGTAGAGTTTCAGATCTCGCTTTCTGCTCCATCACCTCCGGGCTTGGCTTTTTTGTTACCACCACTGTCTTTAAAAACTGTGTCACTGGAGAAGCCCCAGCATGTTGTGTCTCAGTTTTCCTTTATGCCGGTGACGTCTCATCTTTTAAAAATACTAATCTCCCTTTGAAATTTCAGATATTTTCCCCTCTTGGCTCTACCAACTGACTTGAACCTTTATATCCAATCCTCTGTCAGGGTCTCTGCGCACTAGGCGAGTGGTTCAGATGAGCTGCTCTGACGGAGCGTCGCCATCACCCAAGGGGGCCGCCTCCACGCTGGGATTGGTTGCTCTGGCTCCCTTCTTTCAGCTTTAGTTTTCCTTTGAAGGGATCTATTCAGTTGAAAGTCAAAGTGGTCCATAGGGGCAGGGAAGGAGGGAAGGGAGGGTGCGGTCAGCACAGGTCAGTTACACACGAACGCGACAGCTCCATGCAGCGGGGTGTCCCCTTGCAGCGGGGTGGCGGCGCAGGGCACCTGCTGCACCTTGCTCACCTGGAAACTGCTTTCGGTGCCCAAGCTTTGTCTGTGACCGAGGTCTGGCTTTGGAAATAACCAAGTAACACTTCTTTATCTTTTCGTTCTTCCCACTTCTCCCACAGCCTCGTTCCTCAGAGGGAAAGAAGGAAAAGGAATGCTTTGCAACAAATGCCCTTAATGGCGTTATGGTATTCTCATTGCTCGGCTGCGTTTGCCCTCCCTTCTTTCTATCTTTCTTTCTTTCTTTTTTTTTTTAATTTTTTTTATTGTCTTTTAATTTTTTGCAGACTTCAACCTTTTTCTGCTCTGCCTTTTCTCTCCTGTCTGTCTTTACTTTATGGTTGATACTGTGCTGTCTTTCCCAAAGTATTTTGTCATTAAAGAATTACACAGTGTGTATACTTTTTAGCATGTCAGTATTTTTATTATGTTGCCTTTCTTGTCTTTGATAACCACATGGGACACTTGAAAGCCTTCATGGTAAAATCCTTTTTTTTTTTTTTCTCCCCTGTAGTCCCTCCATTTCAAGGACTAAAACAGTCTTGCGTTAAGTAAAAACCTGTGACCAGAGCCGAAGGAAGACTCTAGGAACAGAAATACTGCAACAGGATTTTAGCACAATTTATTTGGAAACAAAACAAAAGTTGCAAAAGCCTTAGCTGCTTGCCACCTAAGTTTATTCAACGAAGAAAAAGTCCACTGGAATTTAAATAACTACAAGGGTTTGGTGCACAAGCGAGTGACTTGAAGAAGGCCCAACTCTCCTTCTGTAGAAACGTCTTAAGTTGAACAACGAAAACGTGGTTGTAAATTAGTCTCAGGTGTAAATATCAACGCCCTCTGTTCTCAGGGCAGCTGACGCGTCTGTGTGGTGCACATGTGTCCCTGTGATGGCAATCATTTTAGCTGCTGGCCTTCAGAAGAATTGAGGATCTGATGGAGGTTTTTTTTTACTTAATTATTTGCTGGTCACCCTGTGTCAAAACTTCTAAAGATAAAACAAGCGTTACTGAAATGGTACTTTCTGTCATTTGACGCCATTCGGTTTAATCATCTCCATTTTAATATTTGTGATATTGTTGAAATGTTAACTCCGTTAAGTACCCAAGCTGCTTGTCTTCCACCAAAGAGTGCTTTATTCACAAGAATCTGTGAAAACCACATTTTAAGGCTGTTGCATGTCGCGATACACATTGGTACTCGGGTAACCTAAAACTTGGAAGAGAATATTAATCATAGCTTTAGAAGCCTCAGGAGGAGAAACTGGCTTCACAGTTGGAAGATTGTTGTAAGTCGTCCCCTTTTATGTCATTTTGAGACGGAAGAATGCCAGGGCTGTCCACTATGTGGCTGCCCAGTCATACAAACTAAAATTGTATTTCCTTCCATGCGGGAAGAAACCCCACACTGTTGATGTTTGCCCTTGGAAACCGTGATCCCAAATACTGGTGACCTTTTTTTTATATAAAGTTACTTTATTAGGGTCTTTCCTGTCGCGTTGTGGGTTTTTTGTTACGTGATCAGCCTAAGGCCATTCATACACCCTTTTAGTTCAGTGACAGTTATTCGCATCTGGATTTCAGTTGTTTGTAAATAAGAAACTCACTGTTGCCTTTGGTTAGGGAATACAATTAATAACTCTTTGCAGAGTGCCTTCTCCCCTCAACCCCACAGAAACACAGCAGAGTCTGTGATGTCAGGCAGTCACAAATCCGAATTTACTTGCTGCTAAAAGAAAGGGGGGGGCCAAAATAAAAGAGTATTTTTGCAGTCACCTGGGTTGCTTCCATATTAAGAAGTGAACGGTTTAGTTACCATTAACCGGTTATCATTAGCCTAGTTTGGAGAATGGGGAGATACAATATTTAAAGGCAAAATGCCTTCACATTACAAGATGAATGAATCCCGTTAGTAGGCAAATCCACTTTTAAAAAGCTGCCTTTTTCATATGACTGTGAAGAATAAGAAATGGCTGTGGAATAAACAGATTAAAGTCTGTTAAGGCCAAAAAAAAAAAATTGGAAGGCTGTGGTTCTATTTTGGTATTTACTCTTGGAGGAGATTGTAAGATTGCCTTGTTTTCAGAGGAGATGGAAAACGCCATTGTTTTGGCCATCGTTGGGCACCACGGGGCTGGGCCAAGCCAGCTTTTAAGTTGGGGGCGAGAGCTCAGAAAAACAGCGGTTTTTCTATCCCTGGAAGTTCATAGATGCAAAGACCCGTCGCCTGACAGGAAAACAGCTCTTCATTAAGCTCTGAGTGGGAGGAGAAGCATTCCATTCATTGTGTCGCTCTGGGCGACCATACCGCAGGGTCATCCTGTGCCCAGGCGTAAAACCTTGAATTCTCAGGGCACTCTCCTTCCCTTTATACTTCTAAAGGCCATCTCCTACATAACTAATCCAGGCAGTGGTGCAAATCAGACTTCCATCTGAACTGTTCTTGTCGGTCAGAACGAGTTAAATGTGCCGTCTCCCTCGCAGTGAAAAAGCCATTTGGTGTCTTGGCCAAGAGTGAAAAAACTGGGGCTTCAGTGTACTTTTTGTTTTACAAATTGCCTTTTTCCGTGTCTGCTGCTCAACTTTCCAGCTAGAATTGCTGTCACTGTGGCTCTTTCTACAAATCCTTGTATTTGACAGGCTCACTGAGGTTAGTCGTAGCAAGCTGGTGATTGGGTCAAGCGGCATCGCTTGGATGGAACACACATCTTGGGCTAGTGCGTCAGACGGACTGCACAGCACAGTGTTAGTAAACTTACTGGGGACGTATCTCAAATCCAGGGTGGCTCTGGATGGGTGGAAAGCTCTTCCTGCGATGAGTAGGAGTAGACTCTCCGCCCCCCGCCAGCCCCCAGCAGAAACTTCAACACACTCAAGAGTCTTCGGAGTCTCATTTGTTAACAGAAGATCTTGTTGCTATGGGATACGAAACAGGGCATGTCAGACCGAAAGATTACTTTAACTTAAGAGCCTTAAATAGCTTTGAAAGTACACCAAGTCAGTTTCCATTGGGATTAAAATTAGAAAGGAACTCTTTTAGGTGCCCTTGAAGCTTTCTGGTCTGCCAAAGTGGGTACCTAAGATGTATAGACAGACTTCCATGTCAGAGTGTTAAAGAAAAGCTAGAAATCTCTCCTACCAGGGAAGAGGGAGGACCCTGAGCAGTGCCTCACTGAAACAAGTAGCCTTGTCAAAATGTAGCCGCATCTACGCAGCGCGCTGCCCTTCTAGCCTCCAGAATTATTCTGTTCTAAACTTGATCCCCTTAGCCTGTCCCCCACCCACCCACCCACTTCTTCCCTGCCCTCCTCCCCCTCTCACAGGGGTGATGTCTACCTCCTGGGCCCAGACAAGTTTCAGAGGAGTTCCCCGGCGTTCTCACAGGGCAGACGTGTCTGCCCGTGGAGTCTGAGACACGGTCGGGCGGCCGCGTGGACCAGCGGGCATCCTGGGCATCCTCTCCTTTGCTCGACATGCGAGCATTGCCCTCCTTTGATGTTTGTTCAAAAAGTAGCTTAGCTGCTCTCCTGCAGACATCCTTTCAAGCCATCATCACATTTTGGGAAGCAGTGCTCATCAAAAACAACTTTAAAAGCATAGTTTAATTCTTTAGCAGTTTTCTCCCGCTGACACCGTCCTGTGAGGTTACCTGCTGCTCCTCCCCTTCTCCTAAGTGAGGATTCTCCGTGTCGCGAAGTGGGAATGCTCCACGTGTGCATAGTTGACTGGACAGTTCACCTGTACTGTGTAGGAAGTTACCTCCTTAATCGCCCAGTAGAATTAACTGTCAGCAGATCTGTTCATCTGATTATAGTACTGCATATTTATATTAATAATTTGCAGACTTTTATCTAACCTGCACTCATGTACAGATTATTAAAAGTTTTCAAACCTAACTGAATAATCAGTATTTGATCAATCATTGTCTTGATTTTTTTAATTAAAATGTATATTTCTAACTCATATTTTATAAAGCTGAGAGAACTGGTTGAATGAATGTTTATTTTCCTGAAGGTATTTTTAAGATAAAGCTTCACAATGGCCTGTAAACTTTGCGTATCTATGTAGTTTGGTACATAATTGTCACATTTGAAAATCTTGTGTATTGTAACTGGTTTTATACAAAATGTTGAATAGTGAAAATTGTATAATTACAATCGTGTAATTAAAAGTATTAACCAAACAGCCGTTTGGGTTTTTTTATTCACTTAGCGTTCTGAATTGTGGTAGGCAGTGGCTAAAGTACAGAATGAGTGTAACCCTCCGTGGTAGTAATTTGCCAAGACTGCTCCAGTAAAATGCTTTGTGCTGGGGGCTTAGACACAGAAGTTTATTTTCTTACAGTTCTGGAGGCTGGAAATCGAAAACTAGGGTGTCAGCGGGGTTGGTTTCTCCTTGAAGCCTCTCCTTGGTCTTGTCGCTGTGCCGTCCAATCCCTGATGTCCCTCTGTCTGTCCTTTTTAAATGACACAAGTTGGATTGTTTAGGGCCCGTCCTCATGGCCTCATTTTAACTTAATTACCTCTTTAGAGGCCCTGTCTCCGGATCCAGTCACACTGAGGTGTTGGTGGAAGGGCTGCTGCTTAAGAATTTGGGGGGAATACAGTTCCGTCCGTAAGACCTTCCCCAGGATGAGAGGCTTGTGCGAGGGCAGGGGCTCCTGCTATGGGGTCACTCTGCACGCAGCCACTACCGGCTCATGCCAGCGAAGGCTTGACTTTTCTGGAAACAGCTAAGGATGGGACACGTGAGTCAGGCCCTTGGAGTCTTGCTGCTCATGGGCTGTAGCCCCTTCACCTTCCCTGCCAAGAAGTCAGGATGAAAGTGCTGAGTGAAGGGTGGGACCCTGCTGGAGCGCTTCGTGGCCCCGCGTGGAACCCAGGACGCCTCCTCCAGGGCTGTTCACCGCCCTTGCCTCTTGGTGTCTTGCAGGGCAGGATCCTAAGGGACCTAAGTGCCCTCACCATCACTCAGAGGTCGTGCCTGTCCCATTAGGGAGCGCCGTCCTGTTCCCCAGGGAGCCTAGCTTTGATTTGTGCTTGCGTATGAGTTTTCAAAGCACAAAATGAACCTGTCTGCTCACCCCTATCCAGACTCCTCCCTGCCCCGGGCACCACTACCTTCAAAGAGGGATTTGCAGGCTCTGTCCTCTGTTGAAAGCTGCAGCGGCTACCTGCCCCTCCACGGGGTGCCCTGAGACCCGTGCTGAGCGGTGTGCCCGCCTGCTGACCCCCCGGAGCTCAGTTGGTTGGCAGAGGCCGGCAGCTCAAGGTATGTGCGTGCGGTGAAGGGCGCAGGCTTGGCAGCAGGGCTCCGAGGCCTGCAGGCCTCCGGGTGAAACCACAGGGCTTGTCGGTTTCTCGGGGGCGCCGTCACGTGTTCCGGGGCTGTGCGGTGTGGGCGGCCAGCCTCGAGACCCCCTCTCCCTCTCCGCTGTCAACTTCCCTGTCCCATTCCCCTTTACCCCACGGACAGTCTGCGAAACCCCTCTACCTCTGTTTCTTAAGTAAAATGGGAATAAAAGGAATTCCCACCTTCGCAGTTATTATGAGAATTAAATGAGATAATATAGAGAAAGTGCTTAAAACGGTATTTGGCACGTAGCTTTCAATAAATTAATTTTTTATTTAAGGTAAGTTTCTCTAGATGGTTAGACAAAGACCGATTTTTCATAGCAGATTAGGGTCCCTCAAGATCTGCTGTCTTGGGTACCTGCAGCATCATTCCAGGCAAATAGAATGGTTGTTAAGTATTTAAAGAGGTCAGACTACTTTGGCTTTTGAAGGAGAACCCCGTGCACTGAAGGTCTCCTGGGGGTGCTTTGTTCAGGGGCAGAGTGGAGGGTGTAGTTACGTAGAAGAGGCCCCTTCAGGAGGCCCCCATGAGTTTATTGAAACAGCACATTGATCCGGGAAGAGCAGCCAGCAGTGTGCGTTCTAAAGCAAGCAGTGCCACTTAATTCTCTGACCTTGGGGATCCTTCAGTCTGCCTCCCGGCCTTCACTTTGTTCCTCCATAAAATTGCATTCGTAAGTGCCTTAGTGTTCAGATTAAAAACAGCAAGGTATGAGGTCATCCCCTAACATCGCCTCCACCGTGGCTTTCTTTTCCTCCACGCACGCGTCTAACTGCAGCCGTGGGTGCGCTGGGAGGCAGTGTGGTGGGAGGGTGATTTTGACCTTGTCTGTAGTGTACGCCGTGTCGTCAGCAGCCATGCTCTCCCCATCGTTGCTCAGGTAGGTGGTGTCCAGCTCTTTACTGCCGTCCCACTGCATGAACATTCTCATATGTAAATTCTTCCTGGCTGGTATTGCTTGTTTCCCTAGGATAAATTCTTACAAAAGGCATTTCTAGGTCAAGGATCTGCAGAACTTTAAAGCTTTTGATGTACATTGCATCAAAAAGCAGGTAGGGTTGTTCACAGCATGGATTCTGGGGCCAGACTGGGTGTAAACCTTTGCTCTGCAATTTATTAGCTGTGTGATTCGGGCCAGAATGACAGTACAGTCGTATGAGGATTAAATGAGTTAGTATTTGTTGATTACATAGAACAAGCACCCGGCCTATACGAAGAGCCATGTATGGTATATTTAATTTTAAAATATTGCCATAACGCTCTTCAAGAAGTGATAAATGTGGTCCCCTGGGCCCCCTTCCTCCCTCCTCAGCAGCCGTCATGACACTGCCGAGCTGATTCCTTAAAAGCGGGACGCTGGCCCCAGCACCATGGGTCCAGGGTCACCATCACTCCCTGCTATATCCAGTCCTGTCTTAGCTGCCCCATTATTCAGATTTGGGGCATCTTTGTCTTCTAAGTGGTTGGCATAATATCCCCCTATGCTATATGCAGTTCTCAGCTTACGGGGGGAGCAAGTGGACCCTCGGGGAAACCCTTCCCCTTCCAGGTTCCTCTCCAGACCCCCAGCTCCCCGAGTGGGGAGGCTGGCCCAGCCCACGTGGGATGGAGATCCCCCCACGCCGCCCCAGTAGCATGTCTGGCCGCCTTGCCTCGTCTCTAACTGTGTCTCGTTTCTTTGCTAGCAAGTCTGCACGGCTGCGACGTGCTGCTGGATGACGGGTGCTCCATCCACACTGAAATGCCCAGGTAAGGAGGCCGTCTGCCTGGCGGGAGCCTAGCCTTGGCCCCTCAGATGCAGTTTTAAATGAGCAGAGGCTTTGGGTGGGGAAAGAAAGAGTGGAGGAGGCCGTGCAGTGTTTTGCTTGGAGAAAGGACAGTGGTTTCTTCTCAGCATGGGTGTGCCTCTCGATGTGAAACAGAACGACTTTTGATGCGGACAGTTCTTCCTTGGGTGGACCCTCCGGAGAATGCAGCCCGTCTGGCATTCCCGGCCCACTGCCACCCCACCCGCAGCCTGCTAAATGCCAGCAGTGTCCCGGCCACTGGGCAAGCCAGGCGTGCCTGCCTTTCAGCCACCTTCAGGAGGCAGTGCTGCCCCCTGGAGTGGGTCCCCTGATTAATTTCAAGTACAGCTTTGCTGGGCGATGTCACAGAAATGGCAACGGACGCTCTTGGGGACCCTGTGACGTGAATATTGTTCTCCGGCCTCGTTCTGCTCTGGCCCAAGCTCCACTTGGCAGAGGAAGGGGCTAGAGGAAAGGCTTCATTGTTATGTGGGAGGCAGCAGGGGCTCAGCCCTGGGAATGGGGCTCGTGGGTTATTCATGAGCCTGGGGGACCCTGAGGCTTTAGGTCTGGCCTTGGGTGGATGGACAGACTGCCTTCCTGCCTGGCCCTGGCTTGCCCCCTACAGGGTAGCGTTAGCAGGGAGGTTGCCCATCCCGCTGTCTCCATCCCTAAGAGTGAGGGGTCTGTTGTAACAGCTGGGTCACCCTGGGAGCACTGTGAACAGGCCAGTGGTTGGCGCGTCCTTGAGTGTTCCCTCGACACTAAGGGATGGGGAGTGGGGGTTGTGATGGCCGGTGCCCCCCCCGCCCCGGCTCAGTCCTGTTGTTCAGGGTGATTCTGCTCTGACCAACCCCAGGGAGTTTAGAACACGCACCTCGGGGTCTTTTCTCTGGCCCCGTATTAAACCAGTCCTTGCCATACCCAATAACCCCCTAAGACAGGTCCTGGGGTTGTAAGTACAACTTTGTCCGTCTCCTCCCTTTTTCAGCGATGGCTGGATGTCCTGGGCTGTAACCTTTCTAGACCGGCTTTTAATCTGGCTCGGGATCCGCAGAGACTAGGGCCATCTCCAGAGGTCTCTCTCCTGGACAGCACAGCGCTCACCGTCGGAAATTTTCTCAGGGTGTAATTTAAACCTGTTTCCTCAGGTCCATGCCTCAGCCTGTCAGCAGAAGAGTTTTTGCCTCATTCTTCCACTGGGTATTGGGACCGCAGCCCAAAGCCAGAGCTGGGCCTTCCTGTAGGTGGCCTGGGGGGATGACTGGGCTGGGGACAGGACCAGGCTGGCACCCTCTCTGGTAGTGGTGCCGTCTCAAGTGGACAGCATCCCTTCAACTGTCTTACGTTAGGGGCCCTTGTGACTGATGGTCCCTCTGTCTCCTCAGAAAAGTCCATGCAAACTTTTTGAAGACTTTATAGTCCTCATCGTCCTTGTCGTCCTGGCTGCACATCGTCCAACTGCAGGGGTGCTGTTCATGCAGGTGCAGTGTGAGCGGCGCCCCGCAGAGGTGTGCCATGAAGGAGCCTGCTCACCATTCATCCCAGGGCCCCCTTCTGGGCCTCAGGATCCTCGGTGAAAACCCCAAATGATGCCTTCCCACCCCGGTCACAGGTCCCTGGGTCAGGATGGAGCCAGGGGAGAGGCTGCCGCGCCCCGGGCTGGGCCAGCCTGTATGCCCCATTCTTTCCCTCCTCCTGAGCTCTCAGCATCTCTGCTCACTCCCACTCTCACTTTCCCACGCCGCCAGAACATGCAGGTGCTGCTCCTTTTGCGTTGCCGAGAATTTAGGACTTGGGGACTTGAAAAGTTTTCTTCCCTGTTGCTCTGAGATGGAGGGTCGGGGGTGGCGGGGGAGGTGAAGTGTGGACCAGAGCCACCAGCAGTTATGGGGGTTGTTTGTCGAGGTGAATGAGGCCCCCCGGAGCTGGGCAGGGCACACCTCTGACTTCTGGCAGGGGGGCTGCTCTGGAGAAAAGAGTCCTCTGAGAACTCTCCGTGCCCCCCGAGGGACTCGTGTGTGGGGTGGTGCCGCTCCACTCCCCAGCTTACAGATGACCGTGCTACCTCGTCGCCTCTGGAGATGGTCCAGAGTTGTTCCGGGGATGCTCTGCCCCGGCCACCGGGCCAGTTTTGCCTGCGGGAAAGTTGCAGTGGATACGAGAGCCTTTGTGGTTTGGTTGGGGAAAATCCTATTGCCCTGGGAAACCTTGTGGACAAGGAGAAGGCTCTCCCAGAGGCCCGGGAGGTGGGCAGAGGCGGCTTGGGCTGGAAGATGCTGCTGGAGCACGTCGACCCTTAGATTTCCAAGAGGCTCCTGGGAGGGCCAGGCTTCTGCTCCTGCCTCCACCTTGCCGGCAGCCTTGAACCTGATCGCGTGACCTCTCGTGTCTTGCCATCTCCAGCTGTGCAGGAGGCCTAGTGAAGCGTTCCCAGAACACCTCACATCCCAGGATGCTTTCAGGAGAACGCGTCCGGATGGACCGGTTCATGCTACTGCCGCGCACGGTCCCAGTGTGCCTTGCCGCGGTCACCACCTTGCCCCGGGGAGTGGCTAAGCACGGCAGCGCACAGCACACCCCATGCGGTCCTTGGGGCCCCCGCAGAAGTGCATATGTCCTCTGGCCTCTCCCTGTCCATCTCCCAGCAGCTTTGCCCAAGTTGATAACTGGAAATTTCAGGAGCGTGTAGAAAGAACGAGGCTTGGGGATCGAATCTTTTTTCGGCTTCATCTTCTTATCCCATCCCTGCCTAGCTAGGGAGCAAGGAAGACGGATGTCCTTCCCTGTTCCCTGACTGCCTTCAGACTTACAGGACACTCAGGTAAAGGGCTGAGCACCCCGTGGGCAGTGCTTCCTCTCTGTTAGGATAGCGGCTCCTTTCGGAGGGACCTGGGCTGTGATTGGCACCATCACATGGACAGGCTTCTGGGGAAATCGGCCCCTTGGCTTCCAAGGTGGTGGTTACAGGGAAGTTTTTGCACTTTCCTCCATGTTGTATTTGACAATAAAGATTTCTTTTAAATCCCTGCTTTTTTTCCTTCCTCGTTCTCTTTACTCCATAAATAGCCAGGCCGAGCCCCACACACGGGGCACGCTGTGGGCAGGGATGCCGGCTGCCGGGGAGCCTGACTCAGGCTGGCGTCAGGAGGACGTGGGGGTGAGGAGCCCTGGGTCCTGGAAGGTGCTCGCGGGGTGCGATCCCCATGGAGACTGAGGGCGGCAGCGGCAGCAGAAGGGAAGTGGGCAGGGTTTTTCTCAAAGCAAAACTCACGTGTCCTGCTCGGTCGTGCTGAGAGGGAAGTGGCCTGGCTCCCTCCTGATCAGCTCAGAAAAGGGCAGTTTCTGTTTTTATTTTGAGGGCTGACCTTTCCCAGCTCCCAGGACCCGGGTCCTACTGCCCCGTGGGACTGGCCGACATTGCACGTGCTGCAGTTTTAAAGCAGAAACAAACAGCACCTTCACCTATGAGACACCGATGCCCCGGGCTGGCGTGGAGGAGCTAGTGAACCAGCGACCAGCACTAGAACAGGGGGCGCGTGCCACGGCTTCCCGGGCTTTGAGGGGCTTGCCGGGCACGGGGCAAAGACGTCTGATGCTTAGCAGTACCATTAGGCTAAAGATGTACTTTTCAAAGTAGGCTGGCCAGATGTCCAAACCGGCCAGCACAGGGTTTCCGCCTTCCCCCAGCATCCCGGCCAGCAGCAGCTTCTGCGGCGTGTCTGCCTCTTCCCAGACCTTGTCAGATGGGTGACTTGTGTTTTCATCCAGCTGAACGAAGCAGGGCTCCAACCCCCACTCCTGTCTGGTCACACACCCTTAAGAGGAGGCTCTCCCAGCTGCCTGAACTCCTGGGTCAGAAGGGATCCAAGTCAGGCTTGGGGGCTGGCACACCTGCCCTTGGAATTCAATCACACTTGACCTCCGCTTTCCAAGAGTCGGCTAGGGCCACAAGTTTCCTCTTGGTGGGTACATTTGCTTGCTGTTAAGTTACCAGCCAGGAACGTGTCCTGCCTCCTGACAATGCATCTATACCCAAGTACGTCAAAGGGGTCCGGCAGGGGAACGCTGACCTGGAAGGGCTTGCCTCAAGTACAGGCCCAAATACACAATGCCCTCGCCTCCTCTGCTGACTTCCCCTGCGGCACATTGTGGATGTACCCTGCCCCTTGCTTCTGCTCCGTCTTCTCTGGGGCCAGACTGGGGACAACCACATGACAAAAGCCTGACACCTATCTGCCCCACCAAACTGGCAAGAGGTAGCCCCGGTGAGCAAATGAAGACCCCTACAGGCTCAGAAACTGTCCCCTGTCCCCCGGAACTGCTTCTGACAGGCCCTGGGACTGCTCTGTGGCACAGGATTCCCGTGCGTCTGGGGAAGGATCCAGAGTTTGCAAACGCATTAAATCCAGTGCTATGGGCTTTTTAAGTGTTACTCACAAAACTAAAGGGAATTTTCTTGAAAGGGATCTCTGCTTTGCCCACCTTCAAAGCCAGGGCAAGGCGAAATGACGGTGTGACAGCTCAGAGCCTGCTGAGTGGTGACACAGCCTCACGTTGAACCAGCTGATCATCATGGCTGAACGTGACAGTCACTCTCACAAGATCTCAGATCAGATCAGGGCACTCACGGTCGCTGTTTTTTTCCAGGGAGCGGGAATAAAATGATTACCTTAGTACTCAGATAATAACAAGGAATCGAAGTAGGCTGGCACCCACAGGGAAGGTCATTAACTGGCTTAACACAGCTAAGGGTTCAGCTCTGATTATTCGACGAAATAAGAAATGACTCTTTTCACTGTGGCCTTTCCTGGATGTCACCAAAAGGATTCAGCCTTCTCCACACAAAGTCAGGAGGGAAATACCAACCTTTATTTACACTTGGGTTCAAGTTCAGAGCCATCTCAGACATAGCAAAGCGAAAAAGAAAGGAAAAAAAGCACAGATCCCAAGGTTCAAATTCCAACACAAGCATACCGACTGTGGGCCGCCCGGCAGCTGCTACCCGCGGTTTCTCCTGTGAAGCGGCGCGACCTCGCAGGCGGCTGGGCTGGGGGGACACGGACTTGCAGGTCTCGGCCCTGCTGGGCGGGCTGGGACCCAGACCTTCTTCACCAAAGGCGAGAAACAGCAACTCGCACTGGGGCAAGGACCAAGTGAGAAACGCTGCGCGTGGGAGTTCAATAAATACTATTTACAAGCCTTGCCCAGGACAGGGACAGAGGGCCTCTGCCCACAGGTGCTGAATTCTGACACCAGCTTCGGGGGAAAAAAAAGATCTCGTGTTAAGTGGCAGCACACTTTTGCCTGGACCCCTTTTCACTTGATTGGTGGGTTAAATAACATGATTTTTAAACCCATATATTTCATACTCACCCTAAAAACCACCCAAACACTACATATGCACATTTACACTAAGCGTGTGTACGTGTGTGTGTACACACGGGAACCACGAGGTAGTTTAAATCACCGTGAAAAAAAAATCAATATTCCTCTAATTCTCTGCCACAGAGTGGCAGCCAGGGACGCTTTAAAATTATTGGTTAAATGAAAACCAGAACTCAAAAGATTCCAGGAGAGTGGAACATTTACACGTAAACAGTATTTTGTATTTTAATTTCTTGGTCTCTGAGAACTAGGCTGTGACTGCTTTAAGTTAATGGTCCAAGTTATATGTTACTTCCTCTAACACTGAAGGACACAGCCTTCCGAGATCCATACAGCTTATTAAATATTCTCAATAAGTTCTATTTTACACCTTGCTTTAATCTCCATGCTTCTGTGGAGGATTCACTACAATCTCTATGTACAGATTTTTAAGCATTATCTCTGAACTTCATTTGGAATTCCTTGAATAAAAAAATAATCAACATCCTCCACCTTCTTGGGAAGGTGCCAGACTAACCCCTGACCGGGACTCCCTAGTGTCTGGAGGAAAACGTCCCTATTTCCACACTCCCCAGGCCCAGAAAGTGCAATGAATTCGAACCACACGGGATAAAGCAACATCTATTGTTCTTAGAGTCTGACTCTCTTCCCCACAGCAGGGAAAGTCTCTTGATAGGTAAGCCAGCGCTGTTTCTCGTTGCCAGGGAGATAAGGCTCTCAAGCCAGAGCAGGAAAGTCGTCGGGGTCATCCGGGTTCGGAGCAACGTCTTGTGTCTAAAAGAGAAAAGACAAGTTTTGAAAGCAGCTGTCATTTCACCCCTTCCAGGCGGGCACAGCACGCCGTTGAGATGTGGCACCCGCTGTCACGCAGGGGAGAGATGGGGCCCCAGTGGGAAGGGAAGAGGGGCAGGGTCACCAGGAGGGAGGCCCTGTCTCTGAGCTGCACCAAGTATGCACAGACCGTAGGGAGGGGACCCAGAACGGCACCTCTCCTGACTCGCCCCCTGTCCCCTCTGTGACACTCTCTGCCAGCACATTCCTCCTTCCCTGCCACAAATCCTTTGGGATCACCCCCTTCTGCATCCGGCACTTCCTTCATCCAATACATCCTATTTCCGGAAGAGATCCTTTCTCCGACCTGGCCTCAGATGGACCCCGAAACAACACTCTGGTGGTTTTGTTTTTGCTTTTAAATAGAATAAACTGTAGGCACAAGGGGCAGCGCAGTGGCCCACGCTGGCCATAGGGTCTTGTGTCCGACCACCACCAAACCGGTTGTTGGTGTGTTTGTTCACAGAACATGGATGAAGCAATGCTGTGGTTTACACGGGGCTAGGCACTGGGGAAACAAATGGTGAGCCAAAGCACACGTGGTTTCTGTCGTCCACTGGAGACAGCAGAGACTGACCGACGACCAGAGCAGCGAGAATATAATCACAAACGGAGATGGTGCTTCAAAGAAAAGGGAGACTCTGACCTGGTCTGGAAGCCTTCTCTGAGGAAGGGAGGTTGGAAGATCTATTCTAGACAAGCAGGCAAAGGGGTGGGAGAAGGGCCAGCAGGTGCAAAGGCCCTGTGGGTAAGGAGCATGCTTGTCTGTTCCAGAAGTAGAGCAGTGTTGGCCGAAGCGTGGGGAAGGATGGTTTAAGGTGAGAAGGTGAAACTGAGGCGGTCACAAGGAGGCCTTGAAGCCGCAGGAAGGGCTCTGTCTAGGCTGAAAGCATCATTAAGGGCACCGATGACCAGACCACAGAAAGCAAGTGTCGGTTGATCTGATTCAGCCCCAAGCCTGGGCATCTTGTCTGATGCAGATGAGTGGGTTTTCTCCAGTTCTAAGCCGGTGTTCATGGCAGACAGCGGACTTCCCTGGAGACCCCGGGGACCAGCGCTACAGAACGGTCTGTATCCCACTGACGTCCGAGCTGCTGACATCACCCTTCCAGAGACGCCAACATCCGACCCACACCGGACAGAGGAGAAAGGACCTTCTCTCTCCAGATCAGGGAGAATCTGATGCTGCTCCAAAACCAGAGTGGGCAGGCCCAGGGCGTCTCTGTCCCCTCCCTTCAGAAAAAGCCATCCAGCATTCAGAACATAAACACTTACCACCACTTCTGCTCTGGGTCCATAGTTTTCCGCCCTTCTGACCCTGCCCCGGCCTCCCCGGGTGCCACCTCTGGCTCCACGCCCGGGACGAGGGAGGTTACCGAAGTTAATCTCCAGCTGGGACGTGATGTCATTGGCCGCTTTCCGGAACACGTGGGCATCGTCTTCATAGTCATCCTTCACCATCTGGAACACAGTTACGGCGTCAAACACGGAACACGCGCGGGGCCCCCCCGGCTCCCCGGACCCTGGGGGCGGGCGGGGAGGGGACGTGCAGGTGGGTCCTGCACACTCTGCGGCCCCACACGTTCTCGCACTCACAGCCTAATTCAAACATCTCTGAACTTACTTCAAGTGACACCAAATTTCTATCAGCGTAGCAGCTTAAGTAAGACGTAAGACTGGACGTGACTAGCAGCAACCACGATGCACGTTTTATATCGAAGTGAGCTTTGCTGAGATTAAGCAGTTGTGGTTTCTAACTTTTGTTTTATTTCTTCGCAGATGCTACTTTGATAAATAAGGAAAATCACCTTCCGAGAACAGAACTGGATGGAGAAATTCCTTTCAACGTGGGTGCTGACTGTGCAAATACCGAGTGTTAAAAACTGGATGATTTACAATAAACAATTCTGATTCAAAATGTATGGAAAGGGTAAAATAACAGAGTACGATTATGTGAGGATTACTAACCACCAATGATGCATAGAGAACGTGAACTCAAACTGCTTTTTAAAGAGCTGCTTTAGTTAAAATTCTTTGAGAAAGTACATTTTATTGTAAGAGGTCAAATACGTTCTGCCTCTTGTTGAAAGAAAACTGTATGAAATAGATCTCCAAATCTGACTTGGCCTCAATTCTCAATAATGGCTAAAATAAAAAAAAAAACTCTTGCTTTTAAGTAAAATATAAATCTACAGAAAATATGCCAAGGATCCTGGATAAGAATCCCCACGGTGCCGTAAGGTTAAACGCCCCTACGGCTTGTCCAGGAGATGGGATCAAGTCGTCCCGAGCACATCAGCCCCTTCGGCCACGTGCTCAGTGCAGGTTTCACGTTTAACATGTGTCTCCTTCAGAGTTTCAGATCAAAGTAAAGGTCTTGGGGAGATGGGCTCTGGGAGTTGAGAAGGTGAAGTTTGAAAGAACAATTCAGGCGCACGGGCACTCTGGGAACAAGATAAACACACACACGCACACGCACACACATACTAAGAGGTAAACTAATGAACTACTGCCTGGTTGAGAAAACAAGTCAGTGCGCCCCAGCAGGGAGGGGGCAGCCTTTCCGGGATCAAGGGACACCTCGCAGGGGCAGCGGAGGGGGTCAGGCCAGAGTGCTGTAAGGCCCAGTTCTATCCACGGGCTACTGTTAGATCTGAGCTTTGAGAACAGCAGAGCTCCATGCAGACAAGAGGCATCATTCTAGTGTTTTTTGTCTCGCAGGGCCCCCGGAACAAAGTAAACTAGTGACCCCAGGATTTGGCCTCTGTTGCTTTAAGAACAGCTCCTGGCTAAGATCTTCAGTGCCACAAGATTAATGAGTACCAAAGATGTGCGCTTTGCTGAGACCAAGCTCGATGACTCAGCTAACCCAGCTGCTTCAAAGATTCCAGGAGACCTCTCTCTGGAGCCAGGGAGGATGAATCTGGTGTGGATTAAGGAAGAGCAGCTTCTATTTTTACTTAACGTGTCAGCTGCGCGTTTCACATCCTGACGGCACATTTGTTTTAGGCAAAGCTTTATTTACAACGGCCCTGAACAGAAAAGAGGAATGTGGATAGGAAAAGGACCCACCCAACTAGCTGGCAGACGTGTAAAAATACCTCACAGAGCTTTCCAAGAGAATAAGGCTCTGGCCTCATACGTGTGCAGCAAGTCATTTCTAGCAGAACAGCTCAAAACTTATTGAAGAGCTTGGACTGACTGAAAGAGGACATAGGAGGGGACCCTGGATCATAAATGACCTTCTAACAAAAGTATTCATTCAAAGACTGTAACTAACCAGCGCTTAAGTGGGAACACAGACCCAGCTACATAGTAGAAAACTCCTGAGTTTCAAACGGAAAATCAGTGACTGGTACCCAGCACAGAGGAAGAGCCTGCTCATCACCACCATGGATGCAGAGATTGGTATCAAGACAAAGAGCTGGATTAAATGATGCTGACTCTACATTTTAAAACTAGAAGGCTTCAGTGTGCCCTTACATTCAGTAACTTAAATAGAATGTGATTAAATGACTCTCTGACCATCTTTATCAATATATGCTGGTAGGTATTTTCAAAGCCGAAGCCTCCAATAAAAAGCTGCAACATGAACCATTTAAAGCAGGGCCTCACAAGAGAGAGGAAGGCGGGAGCGATCCGACAGGACCTCAGGTCACGGGAGTGCCTGACACACGGCTCCTCTGGTGAGTTTTGGACAAGCTTCACAGAGCACAGAACCCTGACCACTTTAAAATGATCAACCAGTTCCAATTAAATGTTCCTATTAAGAATTAGAACTGTGAAAAAAAAAGAAGAAAAAAAAAAAACCCCCAAACTTTGCTGTACAACCTGGCACTAACTACTTAAATTTTAAAAAAAGAATTAGAGCCGAAGGTAATCTGATCATGACATGCTGAGTAGTTACCCTCTGAAACGTTTTCGCTTCAGGAAACATTGTACCTCTTTTGAGACAAACTGCAATGCAGTTAAAATGTACAGTCTTTGCACAGTCTTAGGACAGCTCTGGGCTGAGCAGAAAATGCACTGTCACTGTAACTGCTTTGGATTAAGTGTCAATGGATCAACTATTCTTTCCATTTTTTTCTTAATGGACAATAAAATACATTAAAATTAGGCACACATCATCTGTGATTACTCTGGTAGAAACTAGAATGCCAGCTACCAATGTTCCATTTTTAAAAGAGAAGGGGAAAAGCCCATTTCATTTCCAATAAGCTAACAGTGAAGATTACCTCTAAACACAAAACATTATGCTTACATCATCTCTGTATTTGGACTTGTGTATCACCACCGCTTTGGAAGGGACAGTGGACTCAGGTTTCCGGATGTTAAATTCAGGCTTTGGTCTGGTCTGTTCTTGAAGATTTTTCCACTCATCTAGGGTCATCTCTTGAACTTGAGTTTCTTCTTCTACCTCCAACTCAGGAACTCTGCGTTAAAGAAGTATAATCATAAAGAAGGATTTCTCACGGGTCTGCAATGTACTTTCTCAAAGAAAAAGTTATAACCATTAGTTCAACACACTTTCATGGTACTGCATCTCAAATCTAAATAAGGTAAGAAACTCTTTAAACTATGGTTCCTAAGCTTCCTTATTTGATTTTCATCATTTTATGCGGTCATTGCCAACTGAAGATACTTCCTGTCTGTGTTCAAAGCAGTCTTTGAAAAATGGGAAGATCAATATTCCAATAATATCAACATTACACTTCACCAGCGGGCACACCCTTCCTATCTGGCATTACACACAAAACGAGGTAATTGTAGGACAAAATCAGAGAAGTTATTGAGACGAAACACATATAGGAAACTGTGAAGAAAGGTTATAAACAACAGGTCACAAACACATACTTTTATAAATATCCTCTTTAAATTCATGAGTTCTTAAAACAGAAGACAGACATGTAGATCAATCAATAGAATTCAGGGTCTGGAAATAAGCCCGCACATTTATGATCAATTTTGTTTTTCAACAAGATCATTCTTTTGCACGTGGATATCTAGTTTTCCCAGCACCATTTGTTGAAGACTGTTCTTGTTCGTTCTCCTTTGAATTAAATTGGACCTCCACCGTCCATGGCCATACCACCTTGAATGTGCCCGATCTCGTCTCAATTGAACCTCTACCTCACACCATAAATGTAAGAGCTGAAAGTATAAAACTCTAAGAAGAAAACGTAAGCATACACCTTTAATGACCTTGAATTAGGTAATGGTTTCTTACGTATGACACTAAAAACACAAGCAACAAAAGAGAAAGTAAGTAAACCGGACATCACAAAAATTGAAAACTTTCACAATAGCAAAAGAACATGAAAATGCACCTCAGAGAACGGGAGAAAATAGTGGCAAATCATATATCTGATAAGGGACTTAGATCTAGAACTCTTAATTATAACTCAGTGAAAAGAGATGACCCAACTGAAAATACACACTTGTCAAAACAATGAACATACACCTATTTTTTACACATTTCACAATAAATATATTTTACATCAGTTTAGGAGGTGGGTGTAGGTGTTTGTTGTAAACTTCTTTACACTTTGCTGTGTTTGAAATTTTTCATAATAAAATGTTGGAAAAATGCTAATATTAAAATACATCCCAAACACATATAGGCGAAAATCTAGAAAGACATTAAGATTTATAACATCAAAATACTGGAAACAACTCCAACTCATCAGGAGAGGAATTTGGTGGAAAAATTATGGATATTAAACATGAATATTAAGCAGCTAAAAGAATGAGAAAAAATATATATATAGCTATGGAGCACCTCCTACATATACTGATGAAAAAGCAAGGTAGAATGTATGTTACCATTCACCTAAGAAATAAGGAGATACACAAATACATACACATATAGGGTTTTTTTGTTTTCAATTGTAATATAAACTAGGGAAAGAGCAGGGATAGAAGCTAATCGGAAAATATCATGCTTTAATGGACTGCACTTTAGAAACATGTAAACATTCTACATAATTATAAAAGATTGAAAATAAAATTCAATCTCTAAAATGTGGAAGCAAAATTAATCAAATTACCCTAATTGTTCATCACGTTGGTGATAAAAGCATCAGAAGAAATTGAAGTGCCTTTGAAATACAAATGTGATTATTCATCTCTCTATAACTTTTTAATAATCATATTATTGAGGTAGCATTGCTAATGTTATTTGTGACTGTTGCATGTGTAGCAAATGAGCAACAGTATGATGTTACTGACAAGTGGGATTTTCAGCATGGAAGAAAAAGAGAAACAAATGTAAGAAAATTTAGCTAAAAATTTTGTATTCCTACACTTCAAATGGAAATAGTGACTGACTTCATAATATATTTTATCTTAAAAATATGTGTGTGTGTCTCTACTTCTCAGCCCTGTCCACTTAAATGTCTTAGAAACAGTCAAGAATCTAGTAGCCATGAGTACCCCTAGTGCCCAGAGTGTGGTCTCTAAGTACCATATTGTAGGAAAGGATTCTGGCTCGTTGGAAAAATGGCTCAGTATGAAGTATGAGGTATGAAGTACAGATGATGAGTCTACAATGCGTCTTACCAGAAATCACAGAAGCTATCAAAGACCACTGAATTTGTGTCAAAAGGATCAAGAATCAACTTGAAGAGGTTCCCTCCAGTTAAAAAATGGTCAGTTTAAGTACCCATAAAAACTCAGCAGACTGAAAAACATCAGATGTGTTTAAATATGTTTATGATGACACTTAAAAAAAGTCATTGGCACCTTTGAAGGACATGAGAGAACCATTAATTCATTATTCTGAGCAATGAGTAAATTAGAAGTAAAATGTACCTTTTATTTATCCTTCATTTCCTAAACAAAGTTACACCTCAGTGGAATCACCTAGTTCTAGGTAAGTTTTCTCTACAGACCATCCCAGCTACTAAAGAACGGATGACAGAATTAGACTATCACTAATTTGCAGCCCTAATGAATTCATGGATAAAGACAGTGATAATCAGTGGCCTTCCATAACCCATGAAACAATCTTGCCAAAAAGTTGAGTCTGAATTTGATCCAACTTCTGTCTCACTATTAATTTTCAGGAAATAGGAAAAATACAGGGAAAGGGGAACCTGTCTGACTACTCTACAGGCAATCTGGAACTGACTCGTACCAAGCCATAACAGCCAATTTTCAGGAATTCTGCCAGCTGGCTGGTGAAGGCAGTTGTTAAAAAAACAACAAAACTATATAAATATATAATTAACAATGTGAAAACACAGGTAATAAATCTTCACAGCTCATTATTCCTTATAAGTTCACTACATTTTACCTTCACTTCTGTACTTGAAGTTATTCATCCCTATTGTATGTATATAGTGGAAATACTGCACAACAGTGTACTCCTGCACATTTCTTCGCAACTCTGTTCAGTAAGGTCACATTGGTAGTTTTAAATTAGCCGTGGTGGGAATATTGACACCACAGAAACCAGCAAGTACAGCAGACCCAGGCTATTTCATCCCAGAGAACCAGATGTTAAATATTTACCAGAATGCCAATGACCACAGGGATGCAAGCAATAGAATTCTGACTCTGGGAGACTCTTTGGACAAATGACCTAGCTTTTTCAACAAATAAATTGCAAGGGAAAGAAAAGAGAAAAGATTTAAAGATTACTTAAAGGTAATCAAGATAGTTTGATATGATACTACTCAGCCATAAAAACCGACAACATCACGCCATTTGCAGCAACATGGATGCTCCTAGAGAATGTCATTCTAAGTGAAGTAAGCCAGAAAGAGAAAGAAAAATACCATATGAGATCGCTCATATGTGGAATCTAAAAAACAAACAAACAAACAAAAACAAAGCGTAAATACAGGACAGAAATAGACTCATGGACAGAGAATACAGACTTGTGGTTACCAGGGGGGTAGAGGGTGGGAAGGGATAGACTGGGATTTCAAAATTGTAGAATAGATAAACAAGATTACACTGTATAGCACAGGGAAATATACACAAAATGTTATGATAAATCACAGAGAAAAAAATGTGAAAAAAAAATAATAATTTGAATACAGCTAAGTTAATAAAATAATAAATTTTATTTTTAAAAAGTGAAAAAAAACCAAATAAATTGCAAGGGAAAGAAAAAAGATTTAAAGATTACTTAAAGGTAATCAAGATAGTTTGATATGATACTACTCAGCCATAAAAACCGACAACATAACACCATTTGTAGTAACATGGATGCTCCTGGAGAATGTCATTCTAAGTGAAGTAAGCCAGAAAGAGAAAGAAAAATACCATATGAGATTGCTCATATGTGGAATCTAAACAAACAAACAAACATAAATACAAAACAGAAACAGACTCATAGACATAGAATACAAACTTGTGGTTGCCAAGGGGGTGGCAATGGAAGGGACAGACTGGGATTTCAAAATGTAGAATAGATGAACAAGATCATACTGTATAGCACAGGGAAATATATACAAGATCTTGTGGTAGCTCACAGCAAAAAAAAAATGTGACAATGAATATATGTATGTTCATGTATAACTGAAAAATTGTGCTCTACACTGGAATTTGACACCAAATTGTAAAATGACTATAACTCAATAAAAAAAAGTTAAAAAAAAGTTTGATATAGGTGTAATACAGGTAGACCAATGGAACAAAATATAGAGAAATAGGCCCACACATACCCACACATACATGGGCAACTGATTTTCAATATGGTGTTCAGTATGCTGGAGTAACTAGATATGCATATGCAAAAAAAAGGAGAGAACTTCTATCCATACCTCACACTATCTACAAAAATCAAACCAAAATGGATCAAATAAATATATGTTCATTTTTAAAAATGGATTATACACAGAAGAATGAATAAGTGATTTAGAAGACAGGATAACAGAAATCATACAATCAAAACAGCAGACAGAAAAGCAAGTAAAAATCAATGAAAACAATATAAGGGAGTTATGGGATAATACAAAGCATGCCAATCTATGCATAACACGGGGTCCCAGAGGGAAAAGAAAGAGAAAGGGGGATTGAAAATGTATCTGAAGAAATCATGACTGAAAACTTCCCAAACCTAAAGAAGGAAACAGAAATCCAGGCACAGGAAGCACAGAGGGTCCCAAACGGGAAGAACCCAAACAGACCTACACCAAAACATATAATGAAGATGGCCAAAGTAAAAGATAAAGAAATGATTCTAAAGGCAGCAAGAGAAAAACAAAGAGTTAGTTACAAGGGAAACCCCATAAGCTGATTTCTCAACACAAACATTTCTGGCCAGAAGGGAGTGGCAAGATATATTCAAAGTCCTGAATGAGAAGAAGCTGCAACCTAGGATATTCTATCCAGCAACTATCCTTTAGAATAGAAGGAGAGAGAAAGAATTTCATAGACAAGCAAAAACTAACAGAATTCAGCAATACTAAACCTATTACAAAAGAAGTATTGAAAGGCCTACTCTAGAAAGAAACTGGAAGCTATAGAAATGAGAAAACCACAATTGGAAATGTGATAACTACAATGAGTTGTAAGAGAATAAACATGAAGATGTAAAAGAGGACATCAAAATCACAAAAGGTAGGAGAGGGGAGCAAGAAAATGCAAAATTTTTTCTTTCTTCTTAGGATGTGTTTGAGCCTATATGACTACCAGTCTAAAGCAAATAGATATGATAATGGGTTAACATACTTGGAAAAGAGGGTAACCACAAATCAAAAGCACACAACGGAGTCACAAAAACCAAAAAGAAACCAAGCTAAAACAAAAGAAAATTATCAAACCACAAAAACAAGAACAAAAAGAAAAGAACAAAGAAGGAATACCAAATCAACTGGAAAACAAAGTTCAAAATGGCAATAAACACACCATCTATCAATAATTACTGTAAATGTCAATAGACTATAAATACTCCAATCAAAAGACATAGAATGGCACACTGGATAATAAAAGAAGAACCTACAATATGCTGCCTACAAGAGACAAGGACACACATAGATTGAAAGTGACAGGTTGGAAAAAGATACTTCATGCAAATGGAAATGACAAGAAAGTGGAAGTAGCAATACTCATATCAGACAAAATAGACTTTGAAACAAAGACCATAAAGAAAGGTAAAGAACACTGTATAAAGGAGTGTTCTTTATCTCTTGTGATCAAAGGAGCAATACAAGAAGAGGATATTATACCGTTAACATACATGCATCCAATATAGGAGCACCTAAATATATAAAACAAATACTGACAGACATAAAGGGAGAAACTGATGGGGACACAATAATAGTAGGAGACTTTAGCACCCCACTAACATCATTGGACAGAGCTTCCAGACAGTAAATCAGTAAGGCAACGGAGATACTAGATGACACAAAAGAACAGTTGGACTTGGTTGATATTTTTAGGACTTTACATCCCCTCCAAAACAGAATATACATTCTTCTCTAGTGAGCATGGAACATTCTCTAGGATAGATCATATACTTGGACACAAAAGAAGCCTTAAAAAATTTAAGAGGATAGAAATTATTCCATGCATCTTTTCTGACCACAATGGCATGAGACTAGAAAACAACCACAGAAAAACAAATGAGAAAAAAAATGACTGCCTGGAGACCAAATAACATACTACTAAAAAAACCAATGGGTCAACAATGAAATCAAAGAAGAAATTAAAAAATACCTTGAGACATATGACAATGACAACACAACCATACAAAATCTATGGTATGAAGCAAAAGTAGTCCTAAGAGGGAAGTTCATAGTGATACAGGTCCTCTCCGAAAAACAAGAACCATCTCAAATAAACAACCTAACCAACCACCTGAAAGAATTAGAAAAAGAAGAACAAACAAAACCTAAAGTCAGCAGAAAGAAAGAAAGAATAAAGATCAGGGAGGAAATAAATAAAATAAAGATTAAAAAATAATAGAAAAAAAATCAATTAAACTAAGAGTTGGTTTTTTGAAAAAGTAAACAAAATCGATAAACTTCTGGCCAGGCTCACCAAGAAGAAAAGAGAGAGAACACAAGTAAATAAAATAAGAAAGGCAAATGGAGAAATTATAACCAACACCACAGAAATACAAAAAACCATAAGAGATTACTATGAACAGTATATGGCAACAAATTGGACAACCTAGAAGAAATGGATAAGTTTCTAGAAACATACAGTCCACCAAAACCGAATCAAGAAGTAGATCACTTGAAAACACTAATTACTAGAAGTGAAATAGAATTAGCAATTGAAAAAAAAAAACCTCCCTGCAAACAAAAGTCCAGGACAAGATGGCTTCACTGGGGAATTCCACCAAACATACAAAGAAGAACTCATACCAGTCCTTCTCAAACTCTTCCAAAAGATTGAAGAGGAGGGGAATATTCATTCTATGATGCCACCATCACCTTGATACAAAAAACAGACAAAAACTCTATCAAAAAAGAAAATTACAGGCCACTATCATTGATGAACATAGATGCAAATATCCTCAACAAAGTATTAGCAAACAGAATCCAACAACACATAAAAAAGATCATACACTATGATCAAGTTGGATTCATCCCAGGGACACAAGGATAGTTCAACATACGCAAATCCGTCAATGTGATACAGCACATCAACAAAAGAAAGGACAAAAATCACGTGGTCATCTCAATAGGGATCCAAATTGGAAGAGAAGAGGTAAAACTGTCACTATATGCAGATGACATGATACTATACATAGAAAACCCTAAAAGCTCCACACAAAAACTACCAGAGCTAATAAAAGAATTCAGCAAGATAGCAGGATATAAAGTTAACATGCATACAGAAATCACTTGCATTTCTTTACACTAATAATGAAATACCAGAAAAAGAAAGTAAAGAAACAATCCCTTTTAAAATCGCATCCAAAAAAAAAAAGAATTCTTAGGCATAAATCTGACCAAGGAAGTGAAAGACTTAATATGTGGAGAACACAAAACACTGACTAAGGAAATTAAAGATGACTTAAAGAAATGGGAAGATATCCCATGTTCCTGGATTGGAAGAATTAATATTGTTAAAATGGCCATACTGCCCAAAGCAATCTACAGATTTAATGTGATTCCTATCAAATTACCTAGGACATTTTTCACAGAACTAGAACAAATAATCCTAGAATCTATATGGAGAAGACCCAGTAATGCCAAAGCATCACTGAAGAAAAAGAACAAAGCTGGAGGAATAACCCTCCCAGACTTCAGACAATACTCCAGAGCTACAGTAATCAAGACAGCATGTATTGGTACAAAAAGACACATGGATCAATGGAACAGAATAGAGAGCCCAGAAATAAACCCACAGACTTGTGGTCAGCTAATCTTCAGTAAAGGACACAAGAATATATAAAGGAGAAAAGACAGTGTCTTCAGCAAGTGGTGTTGGGGAAACTGGACAGTCACATGCAAATCAATGAAGTTAGAACACTCCCTTACACCATACAGAAAAATATATTCAAAACGGCTTAAAGACTTAACTCTAAGACAAGACACTATAAACCTCCTAGAAGAAAACATAGGCAAAACATTATCTGACATAAATCTGACATAGCAATGTTCTCCTAGGGCAGTCTAACCAGGCAACAGAAATAAAAACAAAAAATAAACAAATGGGACCTAATTAAGCTTAGAATCTTTTGCACAGCAAAGGAAACCATAAGCAAAACAAAAAGACAACCTACGGAATGGGAGAAAATATTTGCAAAAGATGAGACTGACAAGGCTTAATTTCCAGAATATATAAAAAGCTCACACAACTGAATAACAAAAAACAAATCACCCAATCTAAAAATGGGCAGAAGACCTAAACAAGCAACTCTCCAATGAAGACATACAAATGGCCAACAGGCGTATGAAAATATGCTCAAAATTGTTAATTATCAGAGAAATGCAAATCAAAACCACAGTGGGGTTATCACTTCACACCAGTCAGAGTGTCCATCATTCAAACGTCCAGGAACGACAAATGCTGGAGAGGGTGTTGGTGGGAATGCAGTTTGGTGCAGCCATTATGGAAAACAGCATGGAGATTCCTCAAAAACCTAAAAACAGACTTACCATATAGGCCAGCAACCCCACTCCTGGGCACATGTCTGGAGGAACTCTTAATTTGAAAAGATACATATACCCCAATGTTTATAACAGCACTATATACAGTAGCCAAGACATGGAAACAACCTAAATGTACATCAACAGAGAACTGGATAAAGAAGGTGTGTATATTTATATAATAGAACACTACTCAGCCATAAGAAGAATAAAATAATGCCATTTGCAGAAACACGGATGGACCTGGAGATCGTCATTCTAAGTGAAATAAACCAGAAAAAGAAAAACACCATATGCCATCACTCATATGTGGAATCCAAAGGAAAAAAAGAAAAAAAAAGAAGACACTAATGACCTCATCTGCAAAACAGAAACAGATTCATAGACATAGTAAATAAACCTATGGTTACCAGGGGAAAGGGGGGCGGGAAGGAAAAAACTGGGAGTTTGAGATTCTCAAATATTTACTACTATATATAAAATAGACATAAAAAACAAATTTCCTCTGTATAGCACAGGGAAGTGTATTCAATATCTTGTAGTTAACCTATAATGAAAAACAATATGTAAATGAATATATATGTGTATGTATGGTTGAAACATTATGCTGTGCACCAGAAACTGACACACTGTAACTGACTACACTTCAATTAAAAAAAAAAATGGATTACAGACCTAAATATAAAACCACAAATTATAAAACTCATAGGAGAAAATCTTCATGGCATTAGATTAGGCAAAGATTTCTTAGATTTGATACCAAAAGCATGATCAATAAAAGAAAAAATGGATAAATTGCACTTCCTCAAAATTGAAACCTCTCCTCTTTAAAAGACACTGTCAGGAGAATGAGAAGACAGGCCACAGACGGGGAGAAAATATTTGCAAATCATGTATCCGATAGAGGACTTAAATCCAGAATATATGAAGAACTATCAAAACTCGGTAATAAGAAAACAACCCGATTATAAAATGGGCCAGTGATTTTAACAGACTATTAAAGATACACAGATAGCAAACAACCCCTGGAAAGATGCTCAACGTCATTAGCCATTAGGGAAATGCAAATTAAAACCACGATGAGATACACATCCAGCATAATGGCTGAAAATTATCAAAACTGGAATACACACTTTGACAATGAGTTTGGCAGTTTCTTAAAAAGTTCAATATACACCTGCCATATAGTCCAACCATTTCACTCCTAGGTATTTACCCAGGAGAAATGAAAATGTTCATCCACAGACACACACACACACACACACACACACACAAATGTTCCCAGCAGCTTTATTTGTAATAGCAAAAACTGGAAACAACCCAAATGGTCACTGTCAGGTGGATGGATAAACTGTGGTCTGCCTGTAAAGTGCAGTATTGCTCAACAATAAATAGTGATGAACTACTGATACATTCAACACCCTGAATGAATCTCAAAATATGTATGCTCGGTGAAAGAATATAGACAAAAAAAAAAAAACTACAAGAATACATGCTGTATGATTCCATTTATATAAAATTGTAGCAACTGCAAGCTCATCTTGAACAACAAAAAGTAGATAACTGGTTGCCAGGGGGAAAGGGGCAGGAGAGAGGGATTACAAAGGGACACAAGGAAACGTTTTGCTCATTATTGTGATTGTGGTAATGGTTTCATGAGCGTATGTGGATTTCAAAGCTTGTAAAACTGCACATACTAAATATGTGCCACTTACTGGACTTGGATGGTATCTCAATAAAGCTGTTTTAAAAAGAGATGTTAAGAGACAGACCAATTAAAATGGATGTTTCAATATTGGTTCACACAAATAAGTGGTTTTAAAAGAAGATTTTGAGACAATCAGGGAAGCTGAAAAACTGCCTGGATATTTAATGGTTTTAAGGAATTGTTAAAAAGTTTTAGATGGGTATTCCAGTTAGGCTTTTTTCAAAAAGGTAGTCTTTTACATATTAACATTCTGAAACATTTATGGATGGTTATATAATATATCCTGGGTAAAGGAAGTGGGTAGAGAAACATATGTAACAAGAATGGCCATGATTTGATAATGGTTTTGCTGAATAACTTACCTGGAGGTTCCATATAGTATTCTTATTTTATATATTTTTTCTATAATATAATCTTTTAAAACAGAGCTAAAAATAAAGAAATATTAAGGAAACAAAGTTTTTTTTTTTAGCCCACTTGTGACAGGAATAGGAAATCAGCAAAACTGGATGCTATGAATTTGAGGATTTTTGTAGCTAAGGTTACAAAACTAACCTAATAGAAGTTAGTAAATTCCAAAAAGTTCAATAAGAACGGATTTTGTGTTAAGACCACAAAGGAAGCACTTTTTTGTTTGCTTGTTTGTCTTAAAGAACATCATAGCTAAACACAAAGAACTAGAACAAAAGAGAGTAAGGCATGCAGGCAGTGCAGCCCTGAAGTGATGTACAGACACCCCAACCAAAGCAAATAGCGGCGTCCGGAACAGAGCATCTGCTACCAGTGGTGCCCTCCATGAACATGATCAGCCTGACACTGCTCAGTCAGGTGCACCTCATTCGAAGGCACAGGTACGGATGCTCCCATACATTCTCCTTTATCACCTGCCATTTCGGCAAGCCATGTTGGGAGCAGTGGCAGATCACCAAGGACTGGCTCCTTAACCGTGTTCCCAGAGCACTGGCTTCCTAGCCTTGTTCCCCATCGACCAAAAATTATTACAAAAAACACATTCTAAACGAACAAACCAAACACGTTCTGTGACAGTCCTGTGGGGCAGATTCCATTTCCCATTTAAGTAGCACTGAATACAGTTTCTACCGGCAGTTTGAGCAAAGACTAGATATTCAATAGGAAGGTATATAATCAATTCTTCAGGTATAGGAAGGACTAATGGAAGTATATTTCTAAGAGTTATAAAAATGTCGTAATTGTTACCACTTTAAATTTAACACCCCACTTTGGGGTAATCCAAAGATCTTTACCGTTCTTGGTTTATGATTAAAAAAAAAACTTAGAGAATTTTCCATCAAATTATATCTACAAATGCCTGTAGACATGAGGTGTCAAATCTACGACTTGTAACATGAACTTTTGCTGTTCGCAAATTTGACAGTTACACATTTGGTTCTAGATGGGTGAAATTACAGAGGAAATAGAACTGTTTTAACAACAGTGACCTTTACTTAGAAGTAAATGGGACAATAATGCTAACATTTACTGTAGGCTTACTAGGTGCCAAAGTGCTTTACATTAATTCAGTCATAATTAATCCCACAAGTTAGATAAAATTAACAGCTCCATTTTATAGGTAAGAAAATCAGGGAGACAGGTCAGACAGCTAACAAAGAAATGAAGAGTCAAGCTTCACATCCAGGCATTCTATTTCCAAAGCCCACATTTAACCTCTGTGCTATTAGGGAATAAGAGGAAGAAAAATATGCTTAGATGGAAAATAGCCAAGACATGGCCAGAGGAAGCGTACAAATCATCAATTCAAACATCCAAACTTCCATTCAGGAAATACCTTGTCACCTGAATACATGAACGTGTGCGGTGAATCACGGAAAATGGGTTCCAGAAGTAAAACTTTACTCACTGAATACTTAACTGGATCTGACCTAACATGTAAATAATACCTCTCACTTCCTTCCAAAGT
Organism: Vicugna pacos; assembly: GCF_048564905.1. NCBI lineage: Eukaryota > Metazoa > Chordata > Mammalia > Artiodactyla > Camelidae > Vicugna > Vicugna pacos. The sequence goes on from NC_132990.1 coordinate 3,755,056, forward strand.
CCTGAAAGGGAAGTGAATTTCATGGTAAACTTTGAGCTCCTCATAAGTTTGGGGTAAAAATTGTACAGAGGTATGATCCTGCTTTAAGAACATTTATACATAACAATCTAGGCACATACCCCTAGAAACACATCACAATAAAAATAACTCATTGTAGATATTTTGTAATAATGCTTCCTCATCCCTTTCCTTTTTAAGAATGGCAGTTGGTCCACGGTACTGAAGGGGAAACCCTCAGTGACCCTGGCAGCTCTTTCCCTGCTCACAGGACCACCTTCTCCAAGTTGTAGTTCCTAAGGGCACTTTCAGCCACTCCTCACGTGGGGGGCAGCTAAGAACACGAATGCCTGTGCCACACTACCTGGTTCAAATTCCGGCTCTGCCACTTACACCAAGCTCTTTACACCTCAGCATGAGGATAATTAACAGTCCCCTCTCCTTCACGGGTAGCAAAGAGTTAAATGAGTTAAGCCATGGGAGCATTTAGAGGGGTTCCTCACACACAACAAATGCTCAATAAATGCTTGATTTATTCTGAAAGCAAAACACAGGCAGCTGTCACAGGTATCCTGAGACATCAGAACACCACGTGACAAGGAACGTGTACTTGTGTGATGAAACAAGGGAGGAAGCAAGGGCGTGGCACATGTAACGGTCAACGAAATGTGTCCAATTTGAGGAAAACAGATGTACTTTGGGTTGTAGGTTTGAACATAAGCAAGGGTACGTTAAATTCACCTACTGAGAAGTTCTAAACCGAGAAGTGCGCTAAATATACATTCTGGCTGAACGCCAAACGTTTTGAGTGTTAGATCAACATTCAGACAGAGCCGGGACCAGAGAGCATCTCCATCCTAGAACGTATATACAAACCAAAAAAAAACTGCAATTGTATTATTATAAATTTCAGGCATGATTTTATAGTTTGGCCAGGCAGTGCAGAAATAGGAGTTTCTCAGCTCGGTCGGCTACTAGACCATGGCTGCTTGGCTCCTGCAGCTGACTGGCTGCCCACTGCCCACCACGGTCAGCAGACGGAAGGAGACAGAGATCTGCTGACTCGCTCCGCTAGATTACTGCAGACAATGACACTGCCACCAAATCGTTAACTATCAATTTGTCTCTCAGAATAACTGATTAACTGAAAGAATAATTTTTGTCTAATATTACAAATGCTGAAGATTATAAATTATGCTATTAATTCTAAAGGTTATAATTATGCTATAATTTACTCTCTATGATTCTGCCTTATAGTTCCTGAATTTGTATAAATTTATCGGCTCGAAAAGGATCTGATTTTTCCTGAAAGTATCTGGTTAAATCACTTTCTCTTAGTTAACTCACTGTTTACATGTTCATATTCACTGTTAATCTATTTCTTTAATTAAATACGTTTCTCAGTTGTTTTGAGTAGTAAATTAACAGCTTTCACAATCATCAATCACTGTAGCATTTTACTCTTGTAATAAGTAACAATAATAATAGCAGATACTTATACAGCAAAAACTACATGCCGGGCCCCACTCTACACGACACGCACACACACGCATACCCAACCAATCCTTCTAACAGCCTTCTGATGTACGTACTATTATTATTCCCATTTTACAGATGATGAGAACTGAGGCATAGAAAGATTAAACAATTTGCGCAAACTAGTAAATGGCAGAGCTGGGATTTGAACGCAGAACCCTGGCTTAGAGTCTGGTCTCTTAACCACTAGACACCCTGCCTCTTCACAGCTGAAGGATGAGTTCGAGTTAAAGAAACAGGTGAAGAGGTGGAGGGGTTTTGGCGGAAAGGTACAGAAAGACAAGAAAACAGCACTTGCAAAAGCCCTTTGGTGGGTGTGGCCCAGGAGCTGGAGAAGGTGCTGGGAAACATGAAATCAGGGCCACATGGTGAGCCTGGAGAAGGCACAGGAGTAGCTGAACTTGAGGGCTCTTCAGGGGCCAGACCACGCAGGACCCTGCAGGTCCGGGCAAGGGACAGAAAAAGGACAGGAAGCCACCAGGGGGTCTGACCCGAAGGGTGGGGGCATGACAATCAGAATGCCAGTGTGAAAGCCACTTGGGTGTGAAAACGGGTTGGTAGGTGGCGAGAACGCAGGGAGCCCATGAGGAGCTAAGGTGAGGGAGCAGATGGCACTTGCTGAGACTACGGTGGTGAGCAGAGAGGGTAGACAGAAAAAGGTACAAATCCTCAGGGCAGGCTGACAGATGGGATCTGGGGGAGACAGGCAGTCAAGAAGAAGGAAATCTCAAGGATGACTCATAGGTTTCTGGTTCGTGCAACTGGATGCACAGCGATGCTGCTCTGGAAGACAGAAACACCCAGCGAGGCCCAGGGCACGCGGACCTCAGTCCTGGCCATGCTGAGTGCGAGGAGCACTGGGGACGTCCATGGGGAGGTGTCCAGGGGCCAGATGGACACACGGGCCCGCCATCCATCTTGAAGGTCGGAGTCAGGGGTTAAATGACATTTCGGGCTGCAGGAGTACATGAGAGTCTATGAAACATCAGAGGCAAGAGGGCCTAGGGCAGGCCCTGAGGAACCCCACATTTTAAAGGAGCAGAAAGACAAGGATGGGCCTACAGAGGAGGAGCTGAGAAGCAGGAGGAAAGCCAGAAGCACGCAGAAACCAACGGGAGGTGGCAGGGAAGAAAAAAATCAATGCAAGCGTATCTCGTTTTATTGTGCTTCACAGACACTGCGTTTCTGAGTATCTGCGGCAACCCTGCGTTGGGCCAGCCTAGTGGCACCATTTTCCCAACAGCAATCTGCTCACTTTCTGTCTCTGGGTCACGTGTTGGTAATTCTTGCAATATTTCAGACTTTCTCATTATTAGTATATTTGTCATGGTGATCTACGATCAGTGATCTTTGATGTCACTACTGTACTCGTTAATCAGTAAATGCTCTGTGTGTTCTGACTGCTCCACCACTGGCCTCCCCGTCTCTCACCCTCTTCTGGGGCCTCCTTATCCCCTGAGACACAACGATATTGAAATCAGGCCAGTAATAACCCCAAGTGTTCAAGTGGTAGGAAGAGAGGATCAGGAAGGCCAACCTCACTGTTGCCTTATTTTAAGAACTGCTGCAGCCACCCCAACCTTCAGCCATGACCACCCTGTCAGTCAGTGGCCATCAACACTGAGGCAAGACCCTCCACCAGCAAAAAGATTAAGACTCACTGAAGGCTCAGAGGATGGGCAGCAGTTTTTAGCAATAAAGTATTTTTAAATTAAGGTATGTACTTTTCTTCGATGTAATGTTATCGCACATTAATACAGACTGCCGTATAGTGTAAACATAACTTTTATACGCAGTGGGAAACCCCAAAAAGTTGTGTGACTCGCTTTATTGTGATACTGGCTTTATTGTGGTGGTCTGGAACGGAGCCCACAGTATCTCTGAGGTGTGCCTGTAAGGTCAAGAAAGAAACACCTGCTAGGTGTGGAGGCCCATGGGAAGTACTTCAGAGGGGCAATGCAGACACGGCCAGACCTGGAGTGAAGTGAGGGTTAAGTGAGAGGGGAGGAAATGAAGAAAGACTGTGCACACCCTGCACAAGGCAGCTGAGCGAGAATGGAGGCGCAACACGAGGTGTAAATAAAGCAGGAGGGCGTGAGCAGGGAAAAATGTTGGCTGGAAGAGCCCAGAGCTGGAAGGAAGGAGGTGGGTACACCCAGAGAGGAAGGAGCTAAAGGACAGTGCGATTTCTGTGAAGTCAGCAGGACGCAGGATCCAAAGCCTGAAAAGGTGGGCAGAGAGACGGTGCCTCCATTCTGCCCCGAGGGAAGGAGGCCAGCAGGCAGGTGCAGGCAGGTCTGCACCTTTGGGAAGTTCCCATCTGATGGCTCCTAACTTCTCTGTGTCATAGGAGGTTCAGCTGTACCCAGAAAGTGACAGACGAGGTGTGGGGAGCACAGGGGAAGGGGGACGTGGGGGGCAGCATCAGGGCTTTGAGGAGACAAGAAGGATTGAACCAGTCATCGCAGTGGGTGGGGGAAAGAGCAAACCCAAGAGATGGGTGTTGCTGGGGGGCGTTGAGGGCCCCTTTTGGAGTGTGGCTGTCAGGAATTTCCAGGGGCCCCGTCAGCCCTGCTGAGTCACTTGCAGTGCTCAGCCTGTGGGCGCAAGCAGAGAGGAGGCAGACGGCTGGCGGACATCCAGGAGGTGGGTTTTGCTAACAAGGTACTTAAAAGATCCAAGGGGCAAGGGAGTTTAAAGACTCGGCAAGGAGGTGGACCAGGGAAGTAAGCTCCATGGAGAACAGAGGGAGGAGAGACTGGTGGAGAAGAAAGGGCCAAAAGATGGGGTCCTGATGAGAGACAGACGAGTCACAGTACAGTCTGCTGCTGGAAAAGACGCTGTGGGCACAGGGCAGAATTTAACTTGAATTTAACCCATTAATCATCATTAATAACCATTCTCTAGATTACTTGAATGATCTGTTAGTTCGATTACTCATTAACACATGAAGAAGATCAACCCTCTGCGATGTACGGCAAAAGGCTGACCTCCCTGTGCTACAAAGAGCTCTTAGAAATCCTTAAGAAAAAGACCAACAACCCGATGAGGAAAAGGACTGAAACACCTACTTGGCTGGAGATTCCTCCTCCAGGGGGCCCAGGGACTCCTCCACCCCTGTGGTCTCTTCCATCGGCGCCGTCAGATCCATGTCACTGCAAAGATCAAGAATCACTCCAGTCACACAAACACGTCTACATCAATGCCCTTGCATAGTCAAGACGGAAAAAACCCACATTTCAGTGTCCTTTTTCTTAAGTAAATATCCTTCAAGGAATTAATATGTATGCACAGGTAATCCACATCAAAATAAAAAAGAGGGGGAAAATGCTCTTAATTGCTAATCCATATAAATTATTTCCAAAAGTAAAAAGGACTTTGAGAAACAGAAGTTTCCATGAATGGTCTACAATTACAAACAGACTGTGAAGGACCAGAACAAGTATTCAAAGGTCTTATGATCCTAGGAAATTCCAAATATTAACAGGGACCATAAAAATTCCCAACCTGCAAGTGTTAAGTGACTTACAGTACATAATGTGCCATCTCAAACTTTAGAATCTGGCAAGAAAGTGGAAACATTCGACAAAAGTGAGTGTGCAGGATTATAAACAAGCTGCTGATAACTATCCCAGAAAAATAAGGCTTTGAAACATCAATTTATATATTATCACATCTAAATGCACAATCCACAGATTCCAAAGGACAGCACGATGAAAGACAATTTGAATTTTAACAATCTTAATTTTTTTAAGCTTAAGATTAAACCTATCTGAACAGTACTTTAAAAAAGTACCAGCAAAAGACATTTCATTTTCAGAAAAATGCTAAAATTAGTCAATATACATATATTCATTAGAAATATTTTATACCTGACATATAGAACCCAGAACTTTTTCATCCCTAGTTCTGGAAAAATCTTCATAAAATCAGTTTTTTTTTAAAAAAGTAAACACAAACTGAACGAGAATTTTAAAAAACAGACTTTTCACATTCAAAACGTTTTCATTCTCCCCTGAAAGCCACTGCAATCAACTTCTTAAAAAATTCAGTTTTCAACACAGAATTTGCATAAGTGATTTTTACTTTTAAAAAAAGGTCCTAAATCAAATTCTGTCTGTTTGGAAGGACATCACCGGTGCTCTGTCTGGCAGGGGCCTCTTCACAAAAGCCGTCTCTGCCCATCAGCCTGACCCCACGGGGGTCACGGGAGTTGTTACCATCCAAGAATCTAGCATCAATGGCAGCGCTGTATGATTCCAGCTTCCTCTTTACTCCCTCGGCCATGTAATACACCAAGGGGATAAGAAACAGGGGTTCGCTGACAGTTCATAGCTTTCAACAACTGAAAATCATAAAAGGGCTACGAGGACATGCAGGAGGAAAAAAAAAAAACAGAATACAAAGCAAAGACACCATGTAAAAACCCAGCCTTTCTCAAACCTGCCAGTCAACTTGGAAGAAAACAAAAATCACGGACCTCCCTCCTGCATTGCCCTAAATTATTTTATGAATAAACATACAACTAATTTTGTGCTTAAACCTCTTATGGAACCATATGACCAAAACTACAAAACAATCAAGTTTCAAGACTAGCAACAATTTATTTTGGCAAATTTTGTAATTTTGTTGAAAGAAAACCACCAATGTTGGATTTTTTTTAGAAGAAAGATAAAGTTCCAGGGCTGTGGTCTGTATTTTAAATTCTGTTTCCCTACCATAGAAAATGCTTGTTTGCATAAGTATGATCACAGATGTTAAGCACCTCAAGAATGTGGTAACTAGTTCAAGTTCAATCAGACTTCGTACTTAACCACATCCATGACTGAACAGCTTTTAATCAAATGTCGCTTGATTACTACATAAACCTGTCTTGCTCTTCACAATAGAAGCAGGAAGGCAGCATTACTGAAAACTGCATCCGTGGGTGTTTATTCCCGTTGGTAACAAGAAAATAATGTCTGATATTACTCATTGTAAGTGATTGCAAACGGAGAAAATTGTGCTTGCAGCACAGGTACTGATGGTCAAATTCTGGAAGAAAACCAGTAACAAGGGAAGAGGCTCAGTTACACCATTCTGAAAGCGTCTTGTCCACAGATCCAATTAGACCGCCAGTGTCTTCAAACAGGAATAGCAAACTACAGCAAAGCCCTCACACCCACCATGCGCAGTGCAGCACCCGCCCTCGCCAGCCACGAACACCGCGCTCACTGGCAGCCTCCTTCTGCTCTTTTCTCATTCATCAAAAGCAGCACCAACTCGACTGGACCTCACTGTTTTCATCATGGCAAATCAAAATCTCAGTGTATTCAACAAGAAGTTAAAAGCCTTAGCCTACAAAAAAAATCTTTCAGTTACAGATTGATTACCACCTCAGAGCTTTGACTGAGTGCCATGGGGCACGGGTCATCTTAACACTGGGACATGCCGTCCGCCAGGAGCGCATGTGGTCCTTTTTCATGTTCCGAGGCCAAAACTCACCCCTTAGAGTAAGCAATCACTTGGAGCCAAAATGATTTTAAGTTCAAATGCCAAGTGAAATGGAGTAGTAGTATTAGATAAAGTAGTAAATCAGATGGTTCTATTTTTAAAAAATCTATTTATTGTTTTTGTTTGTTTGGGGAGGAGGTAATTAGGTTTATTTATTTATTTCAAAAGAGGTACTGGGGATTGAATCCAGGACCTCGTGCATAATCAGATGATTCTGAAGGGGCCTGAATTCCTTTTTTCACATGTATTATCACAGTAAAATAAAGCCAAATGAAAAGATTTGTCATGGAGGTTCTATACAACCCCAGACTGAGAAACATTTAACAAGTTTCCTTTCAAGGACAACACAGATGTGCAGCGGTCCTAAATCTAATTTTGTATTTGGCGCTACCATGTCCATTTGCTTTTAAGGATAACAAATTGAGAAAAATGAGTTTATGTAAAAAGCTTATATTCCTCACAAGAAGAAAAGCTGAAGTCTGGATTCCCTCAAGCCTTCCAACCTGTGGAAAGCCTGCCACACATCCTGAAGCCACTGACTCCCCGTATCTCCTGCCTGTTTCTGTGCGGACACCAGCAAGTCCCGAAATGACAGAAACAGCACAGCCAAGCACCCGCTCTGAGTAACAAAACTGGCACAGATCTGAGAGACCAGAAAGCCTCCGGGAAATGTCAAATCTGAACCTCACTGAAACTTGTCATTGAGCTTAGATCTGCAAATGATTTTATAACATCACGATGCAATGTACACAAAAAACTCAGGAAGGCCACAGAGAAATAAAGTATAGAATACTCAGGAATATAAAAAGCATTCTGAAGCATATGCAAACATACAATGCAATGTGCCAGGGGTATCCCCAAACACACAAACTTGCCTGGCTAAAATAAGATAAAATAAAGGAACTTTAAAGGCTGTTTCAAATCTAACTGCAACATAGCAAACCTGCTTTTCAAAGTCATCTCATGAAACAAAAGCCTAAAAATCAATCTTAAAGCATACAAATATAAAGGCTGCAAGAGGAATGCAGAGGGCATAATTTTCAAGACAGGCAAATAAAGATCCAGATATGTCCACATTGTAGGTTCACAGAAAGCACACCTTTGCACCCTACCTGGTATCTTTACCTGATCCCCAGGTGCGAACTCCATATCCACCCATGCTGTCTTCAGTTCTGATTGCTCTAGAGAGAGAAAGAATATTCCCTTAAACTGGAAGCTGGTCTCCAGTCCATCTCCAAATCAGAAAAGTTGATCAGTTCCCTCAGGAATAAGAGTATACTAATATACAGTCAAGTAATTATGCACACACAACAGATTCACACCAGGTCTAACCGAGATCTTAAAGGGAAAATTGCATTTACAAAGAAACTTACATTTTATCACTCCCACCGTATCTCTCAAATTCTCGTCTTCCTCTCTGGTCAAAACCGTCAAAAGCTCTGTTCCCAGGACCACCTCTGCCTCTGCTTCGCATGCCCCCTCTTGGGCCTCCACGTCCTCTCAGTGGCCTGTCTCGATCAAACCTGTCAACTGGTCTAGGAGGAAATGGGTATAATAAAAAGTGGTGAATTGGATGAAAGAGCCAAGGCTTTTTTTTTTTTTGAGGAAAAAAAAATTCCAGAAGGACGTTATGGCTATAGAATATTAGAAAGAACGATGTGGCTTGAATAATAAATTTTACTGAGCACGCACTATGTCTGGCACCGTTCTGAACCCTTCATGCACAGTCATTTAATCACTACTGTTGCCCACAGATGAGGAAGACAGTTGAAGATGGCTTCTTTGTTGTTAAATCCAATAGCAATTTTTGTGTCTATGTCATCCGACCCCTATGCATCATTTGACACTGCCGACGCTAAAATTTCCTCTTCCCTTTTTGGCTTCTCCTTCCCTGCCTGCTCTCAAAAAATTATTTTTGAAATAGGTAATACCCAAACATTCACAAGGTGGTATTCTTGCTTCTTGGCCACCAAATTCCACTTCTCAGAGGCAGACGCTTGCTGAGTCACACAAAGGGAAAGTGTCTGCATCTTGCCCTTTTCATGGAGCATGTCTTGTACACCCTTTCTCCTGTGTACCCACCTGTGTGCCCTTCAGTGCACCAGCATTCCCGCCGCTCCATCTCCTGCACACATCGTCCTGTCTCTGCACTCACCCTATGTGACCCTCATTCATGAGCCCCTGTGTCTCATTCGGGCGCTCTCTGATTCCAGGCCACAAAGTCAGTTACTTCCTGGATGTCCCCCCTCTGTACCCCCTGCCCTGTAGATACATGACCAACCCTGACCCCCTGCTCCTATGGTCCCTAACTCAACACAAGAGTGTCCAGACCAAAAATCTGCCTTTTCTCCACTCCTCTCTCCTTCCCTGCCACACCCGCTGGATCCAGGGCCTGACTGCCCGCCTCTCCCCACGCTCATCTCTGCTGCCATCAGGTCATGGTCAGTTTTTATGAGCACCTGCCCCTCCTCCACCAAACTCAAAGCTCCTGCTGGAAGGGCCTCATCTTTTTCATCGTTAATCCCTAGTTTAATAAGGTAAATTATATATTTTAATTTGTCAAGGCTTTCAGACACATTTAAAGCGACAACAAATTACTTGCTGAAAGCTAGTGACATTCGTGGCTCAGAAACCAGAACCAGAAGTGTGCTCCAGTCTACCTGTGTGGCTGAAAATGTTACATTAAAAAGCTACTGTATGGAATAGATAAACAAGATTGTACTGTGTAGCACAGGGAAATATATACAGAATCTTGTGGTGGCTCACAGCGAAAGAGAATGTGACAATGAATGTATGTATATTCATGTATAACTGAAAAATTGTGCTCTACACTGGAATTTGACACAACATTGTAAACTGACTATAACTCAATAAAATCAAAAAAAAAAAGAAAAAGAAAAAAGCTACTCTTAAAAAAAAAAAGCTACTGTATGATCATGGGTAAAAAGACACAAAACTCACAATTCTCCCTAGTCGAAAAGATAAAAAAAATACAGAAGCACCAATTACTAACTTTATGTCACTCTCTTATAAGGAACAGCATCCTAAATCAATTCTCCAAGTTGGCTTTTCTGTCTCCCACCTCCCCAGACCGAAACCAAATTTTTAAACAGAGACCACTGTAAAATCTGATTCCACATTACAGTAAATATCTAAAGTAGAGTTCTAAAACAGTGACCAATGAGAAAACAACAGGGAATTCTTAACCAGGAAGTTAACCAGAGCCAGAAAAGAAGTTTACCTAAAAACTGAGAGGAAATGAAGCACAAAAACATACAGGGAAAACACTGCCAACAGTCAAAATCGGGTCTAAACTGACATGAAATCTAAATCAGATACTGACAAAGTAACAAATTCATTGGAAATAGAATGGTAATTGAAACCTAAACACTGCCCTGTGTATTTTAATCTGTTAAACCACTTTTCTTTATTTCATAGATACTCCCACCCCAAAACCCAATTACGTATATTCTCAATTCCTTCTTTATAATCCTCTTCTTATGAAATATATCCTTTTTCGTCACTTGGTGAGCATTGAGGAGTCCTGTATTCCACTGAGGAAGCTTTACTGTGACGTAAAAACAAAAGGAAGGAAAACGGTATTGTCCTGGGCCGAGTATCCCATCCAGCTTCACATACTTACAATCCACGTGCTTACAACAGTCCAGCCAAGTCAGGTGAGTGCCTGACCTGTCTTACAGGTAAAAGGCATGAAGTTCATGGAGGGAGGAATGGGGAGTTAAATGTTTCACGGGTACAGTTTGGATGAAACGATCTGGAGACAGATGGTAGAGATGGCTGCAAAACAATTAACGTACTTGATGCCCTGCACTGTACACTTAGAAGTGGTTAAAACGGTAAATTTCATGTTATGTATATTTTACTGCAATTTTTTGAAATGTTTTCTTATGAGGAAGGAAAAAAAAAAAAACTAAACGTCTGAGTAAGTGATTCTTTCAAAACTGGAACTGACTTTAAATGACCAGCACTAAACTGCAGAAACAGCCAAAGAAAAAGCCAAACTGTATCCAGAAAGAGGCAGACTAATTTCCTAATAGTCACTGTTCTAAGAGTTCACTTAAGTTCATCATTTGGAGCCTAAAGAAAATTCCGATGGCACTAACAACAGTAGTTGCACTCCGAGAGCGTACGCAGCAAGTGACAGCTCTGCGCACCTGAGCCACACGGACAGTTACCATTTATCCCACTGCTTCCATGTGAAAACGTGTGTTCTGCTTTAGTGGGAAAAAAAAAAAACTTCCATGTCGCTAAAACTCTGGGTGTTTCTTCATCCATAAATTGAGAGGCCGGGATTAGTCTGTTAAAATGATCAAGATTCCGTAATTCTGTCCAATAAGCATGTACTGGTATCATAGAAATACAGGTTGATACCATTTTTCACTACTAAATAAGCAAAGATGAAACTTTATCATACTCAAGTAATCTCACAGGTTACTAGGACAGTGATCTGTCACTATGTAGCAACAATTGCCCCACACACCCCAATTTTTGTTTGTTTTCACACTACACGTACCCATCCAACCTTGCACTGAAGTACAAACTGGGTCCCGGATTTGGATACACAACATCCAGCTAAGAACCAGTGCTTTATGACCCTAACTGGGATTCCCACTTCAAGAACTCCGTTTAGGAAAGTTCCTACACATATAAAAAGCTGTTCGTTGGGTATCCTTCATAAACCAAAAAACTGGAAGCTGAGCAGAGGTCCAACACTAATGGAATAATTACATTGTAATACTCCAAACATAGATCACAACAGAACCATGAGAAACGCCTACCAAACATTGTTAATGACGTTACTGACTTCTGCTTGTCAAGTGGAGAAGAAATATACAGTTCTCAGTGTATATGTATTAACATTTTAACATCTAAGCATACCTATGTATAAAAAAGAAAGGGAGACAATATGCTAAGTGTTAAGAGAAATCATCTCAGATGGTAAGAGAGGTGGTTTTAATCCTTACAGTTTTACGCATTTTCCAAATTGACTAACTTTGACTATAAATTATTTTTATTAAATATCTTACGGATCTTTATTAATAGAAGAGTATTTTTTTTAAAAAAAAGAGGGAAAATATCTTTTCTGACAGCACATGACTTATCAAAAAATGTTTTCAAATTTCCGTGAAAGTAAACAAGACGTCACTTCTGCGGTCCTCCTGCCAGAGTGCGTAACCTTGTTCCATGAGGAAACAGTAGGCAAACTCAAATTCTGGGCTGTTCTACAAAATAACTGGTCCATGTTCTTCAGAAATGTCGAATCCATAAAAAATACAGGACTGAAGAGCCGTTTCCAATTAAAGAAGACTGAGAGCAATGCACATTCCTAAACTGGCTCCTGAACCAGGAATTTTTTTTTTCTTTTGCTAAAAGGATGTTATTAGGACAAGTGGTAAAATCTCAGTAGCCAGTAGACTACAAAATTTAGAGAACTAGATGATACTATTGCATCAGTGTTTATGAATTTGATAATTGTACCATGTTTTCAGGACATACATTTAAAGTATTTAGGGATAAAGGGACATTGCTGCACTTTATTCTCAAATGACAAAGAAAAGAAATGTGTGTGTGAGAGAGAGAGAAAGGAGGAGAAAGAAAAGGAGAAAGGAAGGGAAAGCTATGATACAGCAAACGTGTTAAAGTGTCATTTGGGGAATCTTGAGTGTGTATGGGAATTCTCTATGTAATTCTTGTAACTCTCTGTAAATCTGAAATATGCATCACTTCACAGCCATTTTTTTCATCTCAACATATAAAGACCTATCTTATCCTTTCTAAACACTCATAATTTTGCTACTTAAAAAGCTGGAAACACAGGTTTGTGCTTTTGAGCTATAATTTCCTTTTTCCCACAGAATAAATCCCTGAAGTGCGGAAAAAAATACACAAATGCTTTCCAAAACAAGCAGCTCTGACCTAGAAGCCCTTCTGTAAGCAAGCAGACTACAGCTATTACATAGCAAATTTGAAGAAATCACACCCCTTGCCCCCACAAAAAGCAGAATTCAGCCTTTCTCTAACCATCAATCCTCTAATATGGTGGCAGATACACCTCATCTGGGTTTTTTTTTAATAACTGAGGCATAGTCAGTTACAATGTGTCAGTTTCTGGTGCACAGCGCAGTGTCCCAGCCGAGCACATATCAGCATCTCTACGTTTTGAATGTGTAACTTCCACCTGTTCAGCCCTCTCACTCAGACTGAGGGATTCTCTGCTGAATTTTTTTTTTCCTTTCCGGTTAGTTTTAATGGACTCTAGAGCACTGTCTTACAAAGCCATCGTTTTGGTTAAAACTTGCAGCCAGACTCCTAAGTGGAACTGGAAGTCGAGAAGCTGAAAGACTTTGGGAGTAATGGCTCCCATGACATTGAACTGTACACCGTTCTAGTCTCCTTTAAGCCGGTTTAACTTTGTTTTCCTTTGGTTATGATTCACAAGTTGTTTCAGTTTAATCTAAATCCAATGTTAGGTAGGTTTAATAATTAAAAACTTTGGGCAGCAAATACCCATCTTGTCAGTGCCCAAGCATAAGACACTATGAACTGCTTCCTGTGTATGGGTGGGCATGACAGCCCCTCAGAAGTGGCGTCAGACTGTACCAGCCTGAGACCACCTCCCAGGTCAGAGCACTTTCCAGGGAAGGCATGGGAGCCAGAAGCTGGGGGGTCACACAGTCTACACGTTTTTTTGGTCAAATTTCATCATGATAACCCATTGACCTGACGTGGGGCTAGGCATACATTTAAATTCATTAGTCGTCTAAATTAGCAATGCTAAATCAAAATATAACTACATCCCTGGCCCCAACTTCAAAAGAAAATTTAACCAGTTTAATATACTCCTGTATAGTTTGTTTATAAGAGTACTCTTCATGGTTACCAATAAATAATCCATTTTTCATCAATCATGTCCTGAACCAGGACTTAAGGTCATCTCCAAGATAAGCAGAAGATCCTCCATGTGTTCCCTAAGGCCACGTGATTTGGTACTTAAATTGGCAAACAGTCCCAGGTCTGGCACCACAAAAAAGGTCACAAAGGCTAGTAGTTCTCTGAGAATCCTTCTGGCTCCCCCCGCCCTCCTGGCCCACGTCTGCAGTACCTACTTTTCATCTGTAAACTTCTCAGGTGTAAAGTCCGCCTGCCTCTCGGTCTCATAGGGTCGATATTCCCTGTAGGATCTCCGCTCGGCTCTGTCAAGTGTCACCTCCGTCCCTCGGCTGTCATTCCATCCTTGCTGCTCCCCTCTTCTGGGAGTTCGCTTCTGGCCTGCCGGCGAAAAATCAAAAGCGGGGAGCTAGAACACGAGGTCTGCCACAGGTACATTCACAGGTACTTCACATTTTCACTTTCCTAGAAATCAGTGTCACAGGAAAATGCGGGGAAGTTTGGAAAAGTTCAGGGAAGAAAAAAGTCGCTGGTACTACTACTGCCCAGAGTCGAGTCAACTACTCCTTAATAAAACTCTGACATTACAAGTGAATCATACTCTTTCCCTTATGTCCTAGAAAGTATAAGATTAAATGATACTGACTAACCTACGATTACAGGTATCTCACAATGACACTGCAACAGTGATGGAGATTTTACACACTTAATCAACCACATTTCACAAGAGTGGCTTTATCAAGACACTGCAGCTAAGTGCCATCCAGAAATTAAATATCCTGTATTTCAGAGTGTACTTTCATAACCTCAACTATAGTTCATCACTGGCTGATTATGTTTTTATTTTTAAATAGTTTGTACAGTTGTATCTTTTTTCACTTAAAAACGGATTTTCTTGGTCTTTGATGGGACTTACACATTTATGATCACACTTCTCAAATATGAGGCCACGCTGGTAATTTGCCAACTCACACAAGGGCCGGTCAGCACTTTAAGGGGCATGTCCCATGCACAGAGGGGCCAGCACTGAGCCAGGTTGGGGCTGGGGCCACTCTGGTCTTCTCTGTCCTCTTCCTTTATTCCTCTCAGTTTGGATGCTTTAAAATTTTAAGCAGAGTCTATATCTTAAGGCATCTAGTATTTGGTAAATATATTGTGAATAAGTTTTTCACTTCTTAAGTCATTTTCCAAAAAACATGTTTTTTCTTTTGTGTACATTTAACAGGTCTCCATCTCAAACATTATGTACAAGTTTTATTTTAGTAGCTTCGATTTTTCTCAGTATAAGTCATCGTTCACATTGGCTGTATGTCTATAAAAATATTAAATGTACTTGAATTAATGGGCATTTTTTTTCACTGCTCTGTTCCTTTCTACTTGGCCAGATACATACAACTCTCAAGGAATCTATGTTTACATGTACTTTCCTACTTTCTTACTTAATATTTTCTACCTAAACCTTATAAACTGGGCATATGTAGATATTAATATAGTTCAAATACCTTACTGATCTCATTTTAAAGCAAAACTCATGTCTGCAACACCACTAGCACAAAACGGTGCCATTTATTACTTATTAGTTAACGAAGTATTTTTTTGAAATGTGAAAAGTTGCATAACAGATCGAAGTTCAATCTTAAGTTCAAGTCCCATAACCTAGAAATGCTAAAATCTGATTTGTATCCTGAAGTCACATCTGAGCTTGTGACATGTTTAGGATACAGGAAAGATGTTATCATAAGCAGAGCATTATGCTTTAACTGCAGAAACAAAACAGAGACGGACACTTAAGCCCAGTTGCCCAGGACTATGCAATGCCAGATCCGTGGGCACACACATTACTAACAAGATCAAATATGGAAGAGGCATTTGAAATGTGAGGTAGAAAATGTTATTATGAAAGTTAATTATCTAACGAGTTGAAGATGGTAACAGGCCATGACAGGAACAGCCATCAGCAAGTACAAAAACAGTAACAATACTTTTCAACAGCTTTCCCTCAATGTAAGAAGTTATTTTAATACAGTTTCAAATTTCTAAAGCTTCTTCTGTAGCTTCTGTGTATAAACTGAAAACCATCAAATGTGACTGGCTACTCATTAGGATAATTATCAATACCCTGCAAACATTTCATTTTCCTTCCAAAACCCAAAAAACAAAGATAACGGGTCCAGTTTCCCCCGACACCACAACTTACTACTAAGAGATTAAGAATGCAACTGAATGTAGTTTTTCTGTGCTCAATCAGCAGCTCCAAGTGGATAATGCAAACGCTGAATTTCACTAGCCCCTTCCAACAAAAGGCTGGCATGTGCAGTCTGATCACGGACCTAACCCCCAAGCCCTCATGAAGGGACAGAATTCTATACAATTTACAGTGAGATTTCTCCCAAATAAAGCTGAGCTTTGACTCAGAGAATTGTTCTGAAAGGGCAGGAAAAGCAAAGCTGAAACAGCCTCTGAGGACTTCAAGAATGAATTTTCTGAGCAAGGTGTCACCCCAGGGTCTTTGTATATTGTTAAATATTGAAGGACATTAAAAACCTCCCTTTCTAAGGGAGAATCCTATGATTTCCACATCCTTTTGAGATTAATCAATGTTTCCATTATATGTCAGACTTGTTTTGACTCTGATTCTTGTCTACGCTAAGCTTTTGTTTATAATATTCTAACAAAATTTAAAATTTTGAGTGTTAGAAAAATGCAGTCCATATCAGTAAGGGCTGCAAAAGCTTGAGCAAGCAGAACTCTAACACTCATACAGATAAATTTATTATGGTAACTACATAAATGTAAACTAATGAGCTGATTGCTCCTGAAATAACACATACTTGAAAAAGAACTCTAATTACGAAATTTCCAGTCTAACTACAAAATTAACTGAAGTTCTTTAATATAGATCTCAAAAGCCAGATTTCTTGGATCATAAACAATTGACAAGAAAAAAGTTATTAAAAAAAACAACTATAAACTAGATTACAATGCTAAGTTTATAAGTTTATTACTTTAGTAAGTTATAAATGTACTAGATCATAATGCTTAATGCAAACTGCAACCCAGGTTGTATCATCTAAGTTTAGGGGAAAAAAAAGATACAGCTCAGTGCATTTATGGATGTCAATGCAAGGTGTTAACAGTAAGAAAAACACAGAATGTTCACTTTACTTCATGCATTTCTGAATTGCTTAAAAATTTTATAACAAAAATGCATGACATTTTCAATAGTAAAAAAGGCTAAAAAGGTTAAATAGCAAAAAGGTTAATACTGACAAAAGTAAATTCCGTTTCACACTAAAAGATAAAATATATATCTCATTTGCTAAAAAAATAAAGCTTAGCCTTCCTCAATTCTTTTACTATGATAATTATCTAAATACATTTAAGAGAAAAACAGAACATAATACAAAATATACAGTATTAACTCAAATCTCGTTTAAATATGCTCATAAGCGTACTGGTCTACCAAGGAGTCCGGGGCTATTCAACAGCATTTAAAATAATTTTCAGTTCTCTTTCTTAGAGTGCCTTAATTTTCTGATTCTCAAATGATACTGCTGAATTGAACTTTTCATCACAGATAAAGATAAACACTACCTAGCTGCAGGAGTCAAAGCCTCAACACTCACACCAGGAGTTGCTCTCTCGGGACTGGGCTGCACAATTTTTATCAAGCAAGGAACAAGCTAGCAAAGCCGAGCTGAATACACTGCCAAACATCGGCTGGAGTGGTCGAACTTATACATCTTAACACTCTTTCCCGGGAGAACCACTGCCTTATTTTTGGAAAACAGGGAACACAGGAGGAGTCTTGGAGGCTATCCCACTGATGCAGGTCAGGTGAGAAACGGCTCTTAAGCACCCTCCGTCCCCGGATGCAGACAGTACACCAAGCTTTGCGCTGGCCGTTCTGGACAAGCAGGGATTAACGAACTTTTAATATTCTTGTTGAAATGGTGAAAAATCCTTTTCGTAAAGAAGCCTGAGTTAATGACAAGTCACACAACCCATCATCACTACATGCTGTGCTGCGGGGTGGCTGCTGGAAGCTCCCGTAAGGGGCATGAGTGAAGGCACAGGGCTTGGAAGGCGCCGGGGACCCCGCGTCCACCCCCGCCGCATTCCGCTCGCGGCCCTGACGTCACAGCCCGCCCCCGCGGTCACCCAGGCCTTCCCTCCATCACAGAGGCCCCAGCCCCTCACCCCGGCGGCTCTCGCCGCCACCCCCCCACCACCACCACCGCCAGGGGCCGAGTGCGCCCTCCTCCATCCTCCCTAAGAGGGGCTCCCCTCCCTCATTCCCACCACGCTTCTCTTGTCTCCCGACGCGAATCTTGCAGCGGTCGGGCTGGAGGATGGAGAAGGTCCCCCAGCTAGTTCTAGATTTGAGAGCCCTGGGGCAGCGACCCAAGTGTTCGCCCCCACACACAACCCCAGAAATGCCCCTCAACTTTGCCCAACTTGTAAAGGTTCGGATTCCAGGGTTCTGAAGCCCCCTACTCCAAGCCTGCTCACTCCCTCGCCCCCAGGAGGGGCTGGGACAGCCCAGAAGGGGCGTACACCCCCACCCCCGTCCTCTCTTCCTACCTTCCTCGGCCACAGGGACCCTCAACTCCAGCCAACTCTTCTCGGAGCCCCCTACCCTTTCTGGAACAAGCTCCAGTGACCCCAGTCTCACAGTGGGACGTCGTGGGGGCGGCTGAGGAGGGGTGACCTCCGTGACCCCGTTCTCCTTCCCCTCCAGCCCACCGCGCCCACCCGGTGCCGGGCGGGGCGCGCCTACCGGGAGGCTGCGGGCCGCCCCCGGGGCTGTCCGGCTGCTGCGCGCCGGGGGCCGGGAGGCTCTTGCGCTCCTTCTGGGACTCCCTCCGGCCGCCGCCCGCGCCGGGTCTGTGGCCCGAGGCCCCAGCCGGGCTCCTGCCGCCTCGGTTGCCGGCCCCGGCCGCCGCGGCCGCCGCCTCGTCGCGCTTCTTGCGCTGCAGCTGCTGCTGGCGCCGGCGCTCGGCCTCGCGCAGGATGTCGAACGGGTCCGACTCGTCGTCCAGCAGCTGGTGGAAGCGGTTGGCCACGACGCAGCCAAAACTCTCCTGCATCGCGGCGCCTGCGGCGGCCGCGGCCACAGGACTCCCCAGAGCGCCCTTCATGCCGCCGCGGCCACTGCGGGCCCGCGGCGGGCAGCCCACGCGAGCGAGTCTCAGCGAAGCCGGCGGCGAGGACCCATCCTACCCGCAGCTTCTGCCCTCCCTGCCCTGCCCAGTCCCGTCCCTCCCAGCGCCCGCCCCCGCGCCGCCGCCACCGCCGCAGCCCGCCCAGCCGCCGCCCGACAGCCAATCAGCGCACGCGGACACGCCCCGTTTCGTAGCCGGCACGCCTAGAAACCCAATCAGCGGCCAGCTCTTGTCACGTCATGCGACCTCTATGCCCCGCCCCACGACTCAGCAGGGAGGGGCGGGGACCAAGGGGCGGAGCTACTGGGAGGAGCGAAGAGTCTTGTGGTCCAGGCTGCTGGGCCATGCGGGTGGGTCACGGGCATAATTTGTGTTCTCTCGGGCTGGTACACATACATCATCGGCCACTCTCTTTGAAGTTTATATATTGATTGAGCCTTCAACATCCATAGAGTGATCACTTACTACGTGCCAGGCATTACGTTGTAGGAGATACTAGCTCCATATTTTCGTGGATCTTATAGTCTGTAGGCAGAAAAGTGCCCTGAAAGAAAGGCACAGATTTCTCTATGATCCTACAGCAAAGCGGCATGACCTAATAAGGAAGCTTGGAAAGGCTTTCCCTAAGATGTGACGCTAAGATCCCAAGGATGTCAACGGCAAGTGCAGAAGTCTTGAAGTGGGGTGGAGCATTGCCCATTCAAGCTCAAAGAAAACTGGTGAACCGGATTGCAGAGTTGGAGGAGGGCTTTGTTTTGGTCTTTATTTTAGGAGCAGCGGGAAGCAAATTTTAAGCATGAGCGTGTATTTGATAAGGCCACTCTAGCGGCAGTGTGAGGGACTAGGTTGAAGGGAGGCCAAAATGGATGCAGGGAAGCAGAAGATTGTTGCAGAGCTCCAGGGAAAAGTTGATGGTAGTGACTTGGACTAGGATAATAGCAGTGGAAGTGAAGAGAATAGTAGATCCAAGAGCTATTTTAGAGGTTGTAGCAACAGGACTTGGTAATGCATCAGATACAGGTGGTGAGGGAAAAAGAGGAGAATATGATGACTCCAATTTTTCTGGCTCTTGCAGCTGGAATGGTGGTGCTATTCACAAAGAAATAGGCACTAGAAGAGACCACTTTGATGAGAATCATAAGTTCACTCTTGGGCATGTTGAGGTTTGGGGGTTTGGTTTGGTTTTGTCTGTCTGTTTGTTGTTTTATTAAATTGAGGCCAGAGCTCAGAGAATAGGGAACTGGACTTCCTCCAGGAAATCTTGCCTAGGCCATGAAGACATTCTTGGCTCCCTATCCTACAGCCCTTCTTTCCCCTCTTACACTCTCCTAGGACCTGCATTTTGTTAGAGCATCAGGTGGCTGTTTGCCTCAAGGAAAAACTGGGCACTTTTCCATCCTCAAACTTGATTAATCTTAAAGCATGCACTGTAATTCCATTCCCTTGCCAATGACTGGTGTGGGAATAGGCCCGTGGTGCAAATCTGGCTGGACAGACTGAAGGGAAATATTCTGGAGGATTTCTCAGATGGAACCTTTTTCTTGTACCTAAAAAGGGATTGAGAGGGGATCTGCCGTCTTTCCACTTCTGTTCTCTGGTCCTTGCTATGTGAGGAGGACATGATCCCTAGAGTTGCTGGCCCTTATTTTGACTATGAGGATGGCAGAGCAGGATGGAGAAAACCTAGTTCTTTGATTGTGTGGAGCTGCTGACTTACCACAATCGGGAACCTCCCTACATCATACTTATTATTATGTGAGACAATAAATGCCAGTATTGTTTAAACTAATTTTACTTGTTTCTTGCATCCAAAAGCATTCTGTTAGAGCATCTTGCTCAGGTGAATCATTACCAGCTTTTACTTGCCTTTAATAGCAAATGGAAAAGGAACTCTTGATGTTCTTAACAGCTACCAGGTCTGTGTTTTACTCACTTATTCAATTTTCTGTTATTCCTAAGGAGGGGGACAGGGACAACGTTTGTCTTATTCACTGCAATTTATATTCCCAGTGCTTTGCATTCTAGGTAGCATTTAAGTAGTTTCTTAGTAAGATTTCAAGATATCTGGTCTTCTGTTTTTTGGAATTAACAGAGGTTTGTGACCAAAAGCCTAAATTTTTTTTATCCAAGAGAATTGAGAGTGAGTGTTCAAACAAAAGCTTGGACCTGAATGTCCAGAGAAGCACTACTCACAATAGCCAAAGAACCCAGACACACATCAACTGATGAGGGGACAAAATGTGGTGCAACGGATTCATATTTTGCCAAAAAAGGGAACGAAGTACTGATACGTGCTACAACATAGATGAATCTTGAAAACATTACGCTAAGTGGAAGAAGACAGACACAAAAGGTCACATTTATTGTATGAGTCCGTTTATACGAAATGTCCAGAATTGGCAAGTCTGTAGAGACAGAAGGCAGATTACTGGTTGCCAGGGGTTCAGGCGAAAGAGAATGGGGAGTGACTGCTTGATGGGTATGAGGCTGCCTTTTAGAGTGATCCAAATTTTCTGGAACTAAATGGTGGTGATGGGTGCACAAAATGTGAATGTACTAAATATCACTGAATTGTAAAATAGTTAAAATAGTAAATTGGATGTGTATTTTGCCACATTTTTTTAAAGGCACATATTTAGACCATGCTTTGAATCCTGACTCCGCCACTAATTTACTTTGTAATCTTGGGCATATTCCTTATTTTTGTGCCACGGTTTTCTCATCTGTAAAATGGGGGAAATGATGGTACCTACTTCAGAGAGTTGTTGTGAGGATGGGGTGAGATCACACATATGAAGTGTTCATCACCATACCTGGCCGAGCGTGTATCCTTCACATTATGAGTATCATCAGCATGAGGCTTAAGACTAGGTGGGGTCATAATGAGGCTTCATCATTATGAGGTGAATGAAATTTCCAAAGATCCTTCATGCCCAGAATCACCATAGGAACCAGAGAACATACTTTGAGAAGCACAAAATCTTTGGTATCTTTAATCTGGCCATCATTAAACCGTAACACCAAGAAATTATCATCTGAGAGAGGAGCCTGTCATTTTTCTACTGGACATCTGGAGACAGCTCACCCCCTATTTTCCTCCAATTCTCCTCCTCTACATTGCCAACCTCAGCAATGCTCTGCCTTCAAGGCAAGCTCTGTGAGCACTCCATCCTCATTTCCAAATCATAACTGCTTAAAACAGTTATAAGTCTATCAATCCTGGTTGTGTCAGGATTAAGAATACCATTAGAAACACTGAAATGAAGATTAGTAGCCTCTAGCTGGTATTAGCTGGCCATAAGTTTCTTATGGGGCTATTGGTTACTGTAGAACTTACTGGTGGTAATTTATTAAACAGCCCTACATTTTTTTTCCATCTTTCTGCTGGGAGGTTGCATCCTTAAAAGCATTCCTGCAGTACAGTTCCACCGCAACCATTAGTTATTTGCAGTGATGTGTTTCATGTGCTCAGTTTAATAGACTGATCTTCCTAGTAATCCAAGATATAAAAACTGTCTTTAGTAATTATGATACCAAACATAAAAAAACCCCCAATCCTACACAGATTCATACAGCTTAGAAAATAAAGCATACCAAAGAAGCAGTGAGGTGTGGATGCTGAGCAAAGCCACCAGCTCCTCCATAGCAGCTGCTCACTGGCACCAATATTGCAGTGAAGTTTAACTTCACGCGTGACGTAAATTACCTTGAGTTACTTAATACGCAAATTCCATTGGAATAATAAATTACGCTAAAATCTTCCAGATTGACTTAAAATTCACAGAAAGATCAGAGAGTTTAAAGGCACATAGTTTTATTACCTTTAATTACATGCAGAGAACAACACCTGGGTGAGGGCCACAAACAAGAGACCAGTCCATCTGTAAAGGGTGTGAGTTTTTGTGAATCATCAGAGTTGCATTCCATATACTCTCTGTCTTGCCGCTGGATTACGGCTCCCTCTTTGCTTACTTTTCTCTTCTATAAAATTAGGATGGTTCTAATTGGTCCTATGTTCTTCATATGCTTGTTGGGAAGATAAAACCATACAAGTAAATTTTAAAAGGTAAAAAAAGAAAATTACATTGTTTTACAATTGGTTCTACTTGCGTAATACCTGCATTGAGCTACAGTGAAAATCTAAAGCCAGCAGTGGGGTCTATCAGCATCGTCTGATGGAAGTCTGGTCATTGTTTGCTATTGACGTAGTTTAGTCTTATCTGACAGCTGGTGAGTCTCAGGTGCTCAGCCTGGGCCCTCGGCACACAATGAAAAAGACAGTCTGAGTACCAAGGAAGGACAGCGATCCTTCACCAGCAGAGGCTCAGACCACCTCTTCCAGGGCAAAGTCCTCTAGCCCCATGTCCGTTGATGAGCTGAATGCCTTAACACAAGGTTAAGGGGAATGAATTGGGAAAGGCTCCAGAAAGGAGGGCTTGGATGAATGATTGAGCCATTCTAGGGAGAATTACATGTGCAAAGACCCATAGGTATGAAATCAGGAGCTTCAGATTAACTAGAATTTCTGTGTAGAATGGTAAAATATGAGGCTATACCAACAGGAAGAGGCCAGACCTTGAATTACTTCGTGGGTGGTGGTAAGGAGTTTGGACTTTATCTTTTAAAGCCAGAGTGTATCACCAGAGTTCTCTGAAGGTTGGGAGAAATTAACTTTATTGCTGTGGGGGAAATTATGCATACTTGTCGAAAGAAATTAAAACTCTGAAAAACACAAAGAAAGTGAAAGTCATCTGAAATCCCACCACCCACAAATAATTACTGCTTGCATTTTCTAAGCATCCTTCTAGTCTTCTTCACAAATGCAAAGCATACATAGAACTTTATTTCTACTTTTTTAACTCAACAATATCATAGACATAGTTCTGTGTCAAAATATATCTATGTCACCATTTTATTGGCCACAAAATATTCCGTTGTATGTGATCTGGGTCCAATCAAAGGAGAGAAACACACAGTAATTTAAACAGAGAAGCTTAATGTAGAGAATTATTGAGCTATGATAAGAGAGTAACTATAAATACAGAAAAAGAATTCTTTTTTTTTTTAATAGCAAAGCTTTGTTTCTCAGTCATGTTACGTGCCTGTTATGGGTCTGCAGGGGGTGGGTGTAGAAGTGGTTTTCCTCTTTGAGAAACTTATAATTGAAGGAATTTAGATAAACCTGTAATTTCAAGTAAGAAGCTATATATGGAGACAGTTGGCCTACAGTTACCCAAGCTAAGAACTCCAGCCTTAGGCACTTACTACACCCACCTTCTCTTTATTTTATTTTATTTTATTTTATTTTATTTTATTTAGTTTTAGTCAGTTTACAATGTTGTGTCAATTTCCAGTGTAGAGCACAATTTTTCAATCATACATGAACATACACATCTTCATTGTCACATTCTTTTTCACCGTGAGCTACCACAAGATCTTGTATATATTTCCCTCTGCTATATGGTATAAATTTGTTTATCTAGTCTACATATGCCTGTTAGTATTAGAAAAAGAATTCTGAAGGGTACCCTAGGACTGAGGAAGGGTACCCAAAGAAGGACAAAGCTGGAAGGGTGTTCAGACTTCACTGAGAAAGATGTGGTTATAGCCTGCTGGATGGCGGAGAAGTTTGCTGGGTCAGAGATCCCTGGGAACGCAGGAGCAGCACTCCAGGGCATCGGTGAGTCAAGACTGATGGAGGAGGGGTTTACAAATGGAGTCAAGTGCCACTCTTGACACTGCTGGAATCTGAAGTTGCATAGATCACATTCTGCAGGAACCCAGGACATGTGTACGTGTGGCTTGGGCTGGGGAGACTCTGGACACTGCTTGGCACAAAGTTGGGGTGGCTGGCCCACTAGATGGCTAGTCTCATGGGCCCTGGTGTGTGCCCAGAGGGCAGATAAGAGGGTGCCAGGAGCAGCCACCCGGACTGAGACAGAGGCCCGTGCATCCTGGGGCTTCTGGCCAACTGTCCATGCTGACAGCTGGAAAAAGGAAAAGCCTAACAAACAGGACAGAAAACTGGTTGGAGGTCATCAGTGGAGAAAAAACAAAACAAAAATGAAACATGATTGACAGGAGCCTGGTGACAGTCCACCTCAGAACTAGCAAGAGAATAACTCCGTATCTTCCAGTGTCCTTCCAGCATCCAGTACCACCAGGGCTTAGCATCTTCCACGGGCAAAGGAAAGTGATTTAAAGGGCCCAGTTCCACTTTGTGGAGCAGGCAATGGAGGGTGAAATTGGAGGTGTGCAATAATAAATCAATAACCGGCACACTACAGTGTACTGAACCAGTGTGCTATTAATGGGTATTTTGGTGTTTCCCATGCTTCACCGCTTTCAATAATGCTGGCATGTATGACTCTACAGAGAAATATTCTCACACTCGAGTGATTATTAGAAGAGAGTATTAAATTGAGGAGATGGACGTGAGATTTCTATCCTCATCTTGGACGAGTCAATCAAAGCTACAATTGGCTTGGAGAAATGCTGTGGAAATTAGCAGCTGCCTGGATCACTCAGAGGTGGCTAGGGGGTTCTTCTAGAGTTGGCCACAGGTGCTTTTCTGAGAATCACTGCAGCTACCAGCGGGAACTATTTAGGAAGTTCTCATACAAGCAGGCCTCATCTTCCTTCTCTGAGTGGTCATCAAAGGCCAAGCTCTGAGCCCCTCCGCCCTCTCGCAGGGTGACAGGCCTCGGCCTGCCACTTCTAGGAACACCAGAGCTCTGTCAGCTCCTTCCTTACTTGGCACTTGAGGAGCCCGTTCTCTGCCCCCTGCCCCCTTGGGAGATTAGCTTATTCTCCTTCGAAATATTTTTAAATTTGTTATTTCAGACTCCACATTCATAGATGTTTATAAACAGAACTAGAAGCCCTCTAGCACCCAGTCTACTGCACAGAAGGTTTCTATTACATTTCCCCCACCTTCTTTACCTTCCAGTTCCTACTTAGAAATCCCTCAAATTCAGCCTCTTGTTGTGAACTTCTTGCAGACATACTTCAATCCATTAATCAGCTGAGCACTCACATTGTGTCCGGGAATTCTTAGACAAAGCTAAGTGTCATTATTTTCTCCATGAGGAAATTAGAGTGAAAAAGCCTAAAAGGTGTGCGTAAGGTCACAGAAGTAGAAAGTAGTAAAGCTGGAATTTGAAACCAGACCCCAAGTCCAAGTTCACGCTGCTTTCACATTTTAGAACAACTATAATTACCCAAAGGGGAGAAAGCCCGTAGGTTTGCTGTCTTCTGTATTGGCTCAAAAAGACTCACCCTACTCCGTGGTTTCCCAAGGTCCCCGTAGAAGTCCCTGCCCTGCCTGTTCCAGCCCTGGTGGCGGGCTCTCCTCCAGGGTCACATCTTGTGAATATCTGAACACCTCTCCACACACGCAGAGAGGTCTTTACTCCTCAAAGTCATGGTCCTCTCTTTTGGAGTCCTGGCCAGGAGTTACTGGCAAAAGTTGCTGAGAAGATGGGTCCTTCCCTGGAAGAGCCTGGTAGAGCATCTCCGAGAGATTGTATGCCCCCTGAAACTATTAACAAGCAATGAAGATTTCACCAGTTTTTCCTGAGCATCAGCTGTGTGTCAGGCCTGTCATGAGACAGAAGTGCAGGGTGTGGATTCTGCCACTTTTGTCTTTGATTATTCATCCCAAAGGAGTTGGCCATTCTTTATTTTGTTTTCTTGTAAATGTATGTTTATAAGTAGAAATTTATGGACACGAAAAATTAAAAAAACTTAAACATCACCAAAATAGGTAACAGAAAAATCCTTGTCATTTGTCCCTCATCCCCTCTCCCCTGCCTCCCCAAAATCATTATTAGATATATGTAAGTCAAATTATTATGTCATACACCTTAAACTTAACTGGTGCTGTAGGTCAATTATATCTCAATAAAACAAAGAAAAACTTTTAATGATGACAAATAAAGAGCACAGGAAGAAAATTTTGGAGGTGGTGGATATGTTAACGGCATAGATTGTGGTGGTCGTGGCTCAAAACTTAATCACATTTAATACATGAAATCTGTACAGTTTTTTCCATGTCAATCAGACCTCAATAAGATGGTTTAACAAGTGAAATAAAATGTGTGGAAAAATCATTATTAACAATTCAGCATTTTTTTTTGCATTTAAAACAATTTTATGAGACAGTTTTTAATAGCAATTTTAGATTCACAGCAAAGTTGAGTGGAAGCTACAGAGATTTCCCATGTACTTGTTCTTCGTACCAAACACAGCCTCCCCTACTATCAAGATCTCCCACTAAAAACTATATTTTATCATCAGTGTATATAAAGGATCATGATGATTATCTTGTTACACCCTAAGCGCAGTACACAAAATGTGGTCCACAAATCAGTGAATCTACACTGGCCCATCATTATCACCCAAAGTCCATAGTTTACATGAGGGGTGGCTCCAGATGGTGTAAGTTTTATGTATTTGGGCAAAGGTATAATGACATGTGTCCACAATTATAACATCATACAGATTAGTTTCGCTGCTCCATCTCATCACCTCCCCCCAATCCTTGGCACCAACTGGTCTTTTGAAAATATCTGTAGTTTTACCTTTTCCAGAATGTCATACCATTACGTGGAGGATCATACAGTCTGCAGCTTTTTCAGATCAGCCTATTTTTTGAGATTGTTTTCCCTAAGTGCACAGTATTATTTGTTTGTTTATGCATTGATTAATTAAATAAATAGGGATAATAACAAACATAGGGTTCAGCAACTCTCTTCAGGTAAGAAATGCTTTGAACACACTTTATTATCAGTGTATATGAGAGAGAATGACAGTGGTAGTAATAACAGCTAAATTTATTGAATTATAACTATGAGCCACACGGTACTTTACTGTCAATGCTTTTCATGTGTATTATGGGCTGAATGGTGTGGCCCCCAAAGTCATACGTTGAAGTCCTAAGACCTCAGACTGTGACTGTATTTGGAGACAGGGTCTTTAAAGGGGGTAATTAAGTGAAAATAAAGTCATTAGGGTTGGCCCTAATCCAATATGACCAGTGTCCTTATAAGAAGAGATTAGAACCTAGACACGCATGGAGGGAAGGCTTTGTGAAGATGGAGAGAGAAGTCAGCCCGCACAAGCCAAGGCGAGAGGCCTCGGAAGGAATCCACCCTTCCTGCACTTTGATCGTGGACTTCCAGACTCCAGAACGATCAAGAAAACAAATTTGTGTTGTGTAAGCGAATCTGACTGTGCTTCTTTGTTATGGCAGCTTGAGTTGTCTTTTTTTTTTTTACAATTCTAACAGAGCAATTCCTTGTCAAAGTAATTTTCATCAAAGGCTCTCATGACAATGCGAAGTTAGTTTAAATTTTGACTACACGTTTAACATCACATGAAGTTGCAAGCAACATTTTATAGAGCATTATTCTGATGATATTGTTTCTGGGATCTATTACTCGTGATATCCTTGCTGACAGGAAGCAAAAAGCTAAATGTTGAGAAAGTGATAAAAAAAACAGAATTAAGGATGCCTCATTGGAGTTAGTTTTCAGAAGGAAATGTCTGGAGCCAATGCATATTGTCCTTTCTAAACCATTTCTTTTTCCTATTTCCTTCCCTCCCTCCATTCTTCCTTGCCTTTTTTTTTTTTTTTTTTTTTTTTTTGCCACTGATGGATCATCTTTAGCCCTGCTGCTCCAGGCCACTGCTCAAAGACTCCCCAGGTCTTCCAGGTGGGACACCCTCTGAGGATTGGAAGCTTGGGGATTGGATGGCTGGAGGCAGAGTAAGAACTGTTGGCAGCAAATCTTCGGTACCTTTTCTCTTTAGGTAAATTGTTTCTAAATTCAAATTAGTGCACACATTGTAACCAAGTGAGAACAATGTTATTACTTCATCAGCTGGCTTTGAAATCCCTTCTCGGGGGACAACTGTTATTGAGACAATTTTTAAAAAGTGTTCAGAGTATAAGGTTAGATACTGACAGCCTGGCTGTCAACAGATACTGTGGTTAGGGAAGAGGAAGCAGCTGCTCTGCATGAGAGAAGAACTGGGAACTCCTAAGGCAATCTGGGAGGAAGAATTCAGGGGACACTGATGGATGGGACAGCAAGAGGAAGAGGGAAACTGGCAAGAGAACTCTGCAATGAGGACTCCTCAACGCCCTCTGAATCTTCAGAACTCTTTAGAATGCGTAGGTTCTTTGTGAATGATTTGTGTGTGTGTGCGGTAAAATACTCATAACACAAAAGTTACCATTTCAATCACTTTGAAGTGTATAGTTCAGTGGCACTAAGCACTTTCACAATATGCAGCCATCACCACTATTCATCTGCAGAACTTTCCCAGGATCCCAAGCTGAAGCTCTGCACCCATGAAGTAGTAACTTCCCCCACCACCCCCAGTCCCTGGTATCCACTACTTGATTCTGCGAATACTTTTTGAGTGTGGCAACTGACAAAGAGGCAGAACTGTGAGTTACGCTTGAATCAGTGTGATGTTGCACATGGGGAAACCACAAAGCAAGAGACAGAGATGGCCAAGAGATGGAGTCCCAGTCCTTCCTCCATCTCAGGAACTCAGGGAAGACAGCGAATCATACAGCCTGTGGAGTTGGAGGATTTAAGGCAGTTTAACTTACCACTCAAGCCATCAGAAAAACCGGAAGATAAGCTTACAAAGGTACTTGCTGGTTTCCACAAAGCTAGCAAAATTCATTTATTTATTAAATAAATATCAACTAAACACTCTGTGTGCTAAGCACTGGGATGAAAACAGTGTACAAGACATGTCTCCTCATCTTGACCATCCAGGAGGAAGACAGAAAGTAAAGAAATAGCCCCCAAATTTTATTAATTAAAATTGTAATTAGTTACACTTGTAATTGACACAAATATGAGTAAAACTGACACAAATATGAGTAAAATCCACAAAAATGAGTCTACCAGGAATAGGGTTGGGAATATCCCTAAATACAAGTGTCACCTATAACATCCTTCTAGTAGCAGCTAAAATACCCCTTCTTATTCTTTTCTTTTTAATTGAAGTCTAGTCAGTTTACAATGTTGTGTCAATTTCTGGTGTACAGCGTAATGTTTCAGTCACACATATATATACATACATTAGTTTTCATATTCTTTTTCATTATAGGTTACTACAAGATATTGAATATAGTTTCCTATATTGTACGGAAGAAATTCGTTGTGTATTTTATTTACAGTAGTTAGTATCTGAAAATCTCAAACTCCCAATTTATCCCTTCCCACCCCTCTCCCCTCATGGTAACCATAAGCTTGTTCTCTCTGTCTATGAGTCTGTTTCTGTTTTGTAAATAAGTTCATTTGTGTCTTTTTTTTTTTTTTTACATTCCACATGTAAGTGATATCATATGTTATTTTTCTTTTTCTTTCTGGCTTACTTCACTTAGAATGATGACCTCCAGGTCCATCCATGTTGCTGCAAATGGCATTATTTTATTCTTTTTTATGGCTAAGGTGACAGTTTCTTTATCCAGTCACCTGTTGGTGGGCATTCAGGTTGTTTCCATGTCTTAACTATTGTAAATACTTCTGCTATGAACACTGGGGTGCATGTATCTTTTTGAATTAGAGTTCCCTCTGGATATATGCCCAGGAGTGGGATTGCTGGATCATATGGTAAGACTATTTTTAGTTTTGTGAGGAATCTCCATACTGTTTTCCATAATGGCTGCACCAAACTACATTCCCACCAACAGTGTAGGAGGGTTCCCTTTTCTTCCCACCCCCTGCAGCGTTTATCGTTTGTGGACTTTTGAATGATGGCCATTCTGACTGATGTGGGGTGATACCTCATTGTCGTCTTGATTTGCATTTCTCTGATAATTAGCGATATTAGCATATTTTCATGTGCCTATTGTCCATTTTTATGTCTTCATTGGAGAATTGCTTGTTTATGTTTTCTGCCCATTTTTGGATTGGGTTTTTGTTGTTGTGGTTGTTAAGTTGTATAAGCTGTTTATATATTCTGGAAGTAAAGCCCTTGTCAGTCCCATCATTTGGAAATCTTTTCTCTTTTTGTTGTCTTTTTGTTTTGCTTATGGTTTCCTTTGCTGTACAACAACTTATAAGTTTAATTAGGTCCCATTTGTTTAATTTGCTTTTATTTCTGCTGCCTAGGTAGAATGCCCTAGGAAAACACTGCTAAGATTTATGTCAGAAAATGTTTTGCTTATGTTTTCTTTTAAGAGGTTTATAGTGTCTTGTCTTATGTTTAAGTCTTTAAGCCATTTTGAGTTCATTTTTGTGTATAGTGTGAGGGAGTGTTCCAGCTTCACTGATTTACATGCAGCTGTCCAGCTTTCCCAGCACCACTTGCTAAAGAGACTATCTTTTCTCCATTGTATATTCTTGCCTCCTTTGTCAAACATTAATTGACCACAAGTCTGTGGGTTTATTTCTGGTCTCTCTATTCTGTTCCGTTGATCCATATGTCTGTTTTTGTGCCAATGCCATGCTGTTTTGATTGTAGCTCTGTAGTATTGTCCGAAGTCTAGGAGGGTTATTCCTCCAGCTTTGTTCTTTTTCTTCAGTAATGTTTTGGCAATTGTGGTCTTTTGTGATTCGATATAAATTTTAGGATTATTTATTCTAGTTCTGTGAAAAATGGCCTGGGTAATTTGAGAGGGATTGCATTAAATCTGTAGATTGCTTTGGGTAGTATGGCCATTTTAGCGATACTAATTCTTCCAATCCAAGAGCATGTCCCTTCTTCTTTATGGCTTTCCGAATTTTCACTTCTATAAATGGAATTAATCAGTCCCTTGTCTGTTCCAGAGCAGTTTGCACACTTTAATTTCATAACCGCATTTGGATTTCAGTTATTTACACGCTAGTCTTCCCCACTAGACTGCCAT
This sequence comes from Vicugna pacos, assembly GCF_048564905.1. Classification (NCBI taxonomy): domain Eukaryota; kingdom Metazoa; phylum Chordata; class Mammalia; order Artiodactyla; family Camelidae; genus Vicugna; species Vicugna pacos. The sequence goes on from NC_132990.1 coordinate 3,787,033, forward strand.
GTCCTCAAAGGACATTAGTTTGCTCAACTTGGCTTCATTCAATTTAATAAACATTGGTTGAGAACCTACTACAGTAGCCCCTCTTGTCTGCAGGGGATACATTCCAAGACCCCCAGTGGGTACCTGAAGCCATGGAGAGTACCAAACCTTATATATACTATGTTTTTTCCTATACATACATACCTATTGGTAAGCTTGATTTATGAATAAGGGAGCACAAGAGGAGATGAACAACAATAACCAATAATAAAATAGAATAATTATAATGATATACTGTAATACAAGTTATGTGAATGTGATCTCTCCCTCTCTCAAAATGTCTTATTGTACAAACTGAACACCTTTTCCATTGTAATGAAGGACTTATCACACAGTGTGGCCACAACTTTTGCAATTTGAGGCGTGACAGCAAAACTAGTATAAGTTCCTTTTTCCTTCTCCACAATTTCACAGATAGAACATTTGTTCATACCATAGATCTTAGCAGCCTCAGCATATGATTTTTTTTTCCTTTGTTTATTAAGTCGAGAACTTGCATCTTTTCACTTAAAGGAAGCACTTTATGGCTTTTCTTTGGCATATCCGAATTAGCGGTCTCACTAGTCTTTGGGACCATTAATAAGTAAAATAAGGGTTACTTGAAAACAAACACTGCAATACCAGGTTAGTTGAGCTGATAAATGAGAAGGCTAGTAAGTGACTAACAGGCAGGATATGCTGGACAAAAGGTTGATTCATGTCCCGGGCAAGACCGAGTGGATGGCAGGAGATTGCAGCACACTTCTCAGAATGGCGCACAATTTAAAACTTACGAATTGTCGATTTCTGGAATTTTCCATCTAATACTTTTGCACTGCTGTTGATCTCTGGTAACCGAAACCACAGATAATGTTACCGATCCAGGTTCATTCACCTGACATTCAGCAAGGCCAAGACTGAGATGCTGAAGTTTCCAGCAGAGTAAGAGTAAAGCAAGAAAATAAACACAAGGTAGTGAAGCCTGGAGAGCAAATCTCAGGTATGCCTTTTTGAAGGCCAGGCACTTGGGATATTTATGGGATAAAGAAGTAGGGTGGGCTTAAGAGTGGGGAAAGGTGATTGGAGTTAGGGTAAAGGTGAGATAATCTGTGTTCTGTGCAGGTGTATGTGAGTTACATGCGTCTTCATGGGATGCATATTTAAAAATGCAGATGCTTAGCATGATCTGAGAGTGGAATTTTTAGCCCTCTGATGTCAAAAAGTCATTCACTGGACACCTGTGCAGGGCCAGTCTTAGGATGGTGAACTCCACATATAATTATTATTATTGTTGTTGTTATTGTTATTGTTATTATTATTATGGAGGACAGTATGAATGTTCCTTGAAAAACTGAAAATAGACTTACCATGTGATCCAGCAATCCCACTCCTGGGAATAGATCTGGAGAAAAATAAAATTCAAAAAGACACATACACCCCAATGTTCATAGCAGCACTATTTACAATAGTCAAGACACAGGAACAACCTAAATGTCCATCAATAGATGACTGGATAAACGAAAATGTGGTACATATATACAATGGAATATTACTCAGCCATAAAAAAGAATAAAATAATGCCATTTGCAGCAATATGGATGGACCTGAAGATTGTCATTCTAAGTGAAGTGGGCCGGAAAGAGAAAGAAAAATGCCACATGACATCATTTATATGATGAATCTAAAAAGTAATAACAATAATAATAAGGACACAAATGAACTACTTATTATTTATAACTAAGATGATTGATTTCTTAAATATGTGTAAGCACATCTGACTGTCATTTATGACTGGATTACCCCATTCTGTTGGTTCTTATTTTGTGGTTGGCTTTATTCCTTTGATAACTATGTAAGTTTAAAAAGCTAAAGCTCTAATCTGTTCTTAGAAACAATGATCAGTACATTTATGTAAATTAAAAAAATGTGCAGTATACTGTATACATGTATTTACATGCAATATAATGTGTATGTGCAGTTGAACTGTAATAATTCTACCTAGTAAAACTGAAAAAGGAAAAAAAATAATAACAGCAACTAAGGTGAACTTGCTCAGTGAAGGCAGGTTACAAGTGCAGGTTTATTTTTGTTTGTTTGTTTTTAAACAAGCTATTCCATTATCTGCAGTTCTGTAAGATGAGTTCAAGGATTTCCTTTAGTCACCACTTTCTGTTAACCCTATGAGGCATGGTTTCAGGATGGGTTTTTTAACCCTATTGAGCATGGTTTCAATAAGTGGGGGCTACTATATGTACTGGGCACAATACCAAATGTTAAGGACACAAAAATGAACATATCCTTAGCGCTTAGCTTCATACCTAGCTGGGGTAAGGAAATTTAAAACCTGGAAGTTCACTTCTAGGAAGTGAGAAAGCACTGATGTACAGAGAGACTCGAGGAAGGGAGATTGAGGAGGATGGTTTTATAACGCTGTGAGAAGAAACCAACGGGAAAGTGGTAGCAGGGATGGAAAGGAGGGGATGAAAGCAGAAGACATGCTGGATTTGTAAATCTAGAATTTGCAGGATTTGTATATCATTTGGGTATTGGAGAAAGGGGAGTCGAAGGTGAAGACATTTTTTCTTTTTCTTTTTTAAAAATATATTTTTATTGAAGTATAGTCAGTTTACAATGTGTCAATTTCTGGTGCACAGCATAATGCTTCAGTTATATAGGAACATATATATATTCATTCTCATACTCTTTTTAACCATAAGTTACTGCAAGATATTGAATATGGTTCCCTGTGCTGTACAGTAGAACCTTGTTATTGGCTGTTTTCCTTCTCTCAGGTTAAAAGTGGATGAAAAGCTGATTCCACTTACCTAGAACGGCCAAACTCAAAGAGACTGCAGGTGAAATAGAAGTTACCAGGGCCCGAGGGAGGGAGGAATGGAGTTCAGAGTTTCTGTCTGGGATGATGCAAATAGTGTTAATGGTTGCACAGAACTGTGAATGTACTTGATGCCTCTGAGCTATACACTTAAAATTATTTACAATGGTCAATTTCATGTTATGTATATTTTACCACAATAAAAACTTAAAAAAAAAGAATGAAAGGCAATACATTTTAGATAGACAATCAGCATTTTTTTTCCACACAGCAGTCATAACTGCAGAATGTATTGCCACCATAAAGAACTTCAATTTTATGACACATTTTATATGATTTCATAATTTTCTGGCATGTTTTATATAAACAACTCACATGTGTTCACTGAAGAGTATTGTATTCAGTGCTGTGAAGAATGTGGGGAAATGACTTAGAAAGAAGGTTAATTTCATTTTTTAAAAGCTATTCTTTAAAGTATCAAATTTCACACAGTTATCTCACTTACTCCTCAGACAATCATGAAGTAGGCTAGATCCATTTTTAATGGTTTTGAGTATGGCTGGATTACTTTAAATAAAGCAGCATTTCCAGATTTGTCATTATAAATTGAAGTGCATAGCTACTGACTCTTTTTTAAAAACAGTAATTTTCTCCTGCATCTTAAGTAACCGATCAGCATTTTTAGAGTTTTTAGCATGAAGATCACATTTCCAAGTTAAATTAGTGGTGGTGTCTACTCATATATATAAATTCTCTTTCCAACTGGAAGAATTCATGTCATATAATAAGTTTTGATCATTGACATGTCTCTTTATGGAATTTTTGGGCTTAGTTTTTATTGTAAATGTTTGTTTAAGCAAATGGTTTTCTCTTTTTTTTAGTTTTATTTTTTTTAATTTTTTTTATTATTTTTTTTAATCTCTTATTATGGTGAATTTTGTGAAATCATGCTATTTTTCTCCTCAAGGCTCACCCTGTATGTTCCTTTCAACTAATTTACTAACCTGAAAGAAAATTTTTGAAACTTCTAAATAATAGTAAAAATTTTGTAATGTAGTTTAAAATTCCAGATACAGAAAAAGACAATAGCATAAGTCCTATCAAACATCAAGCTTCCACTCCATGAAAGCCACACAAGCATTGGTGTATGGACAAAGATCATTTAAAAAGAGTTAGGGACGTTATTTTTAGGAAATAATTTTTCTGACTTTGGCACGTGCACATTTGAAAATATCAGTAGTTAAACTAACTCATTTGTAACAATCATTCACTTCATGCCTTCTAATTAGAACATTTCAAAATTTAATTCCTAAGATAAATTTAATGTTGTAAGAGATCAGACATCTCCAGAGAGGTTCTTGAGAATGTCTGAGGCCTCTGGGTGCAGGTTAGCAAGGGAACCACAAAACTTCAGGGTGGGGGTCAGCTATTGTTTTATGCATGTTAGTCCTTCAAAAAGAAATATAACCTTCTAAAGTGGGCAAGTCCTTAGAAAGAAAGCAGAGCAGTGGTTGCCAGGGCCCAGGGAGAGAAGGGGGAGCAGGCAGTAACTGCTTCATGAATATAAGGTTTCCTTTTGGAATGATGAAAATGTTCTGGAACTAGACAGTGATGATTGTACAACATTGTGAATGTACTAAGTGCCACTGTCAAATGATTAAAAGAGTAAAATTTATGTTATGTGTATTTTTTCAATAAAAATAATCTTATGACAAAATAATAATTTTAAGCCATAGATCATTTATACAAGCACAAGAAGAAAATTCATCTCACCATCCAGACAGAACCAGATAGCCATTTTGGTGACTATCTTCCCAGTTAAACCCTTATGCATAGACACATTTTTGTTTTAGTTAGGACGTTTTGGTTGCAAGTAACAGAAAACAGAAAACCTGGTGTCTTTTGGAAACCACGGGCAGAAACACAGCTGGGCCTCAGAAAAGGCCCGTGGCCTCTGGGAATTGGAGGCCATTGACAGGCCAGGAAGTACATTGCATCCTTTCCAGATCTCTCCTCTGTGGGCTCCGTGGGTCAGATTTCATCTCTTAGATGATCTCTTCCCTTCTCCAACCACGTGGCTGACTGGCGTCCCACTGCTCCGCAGCATAGGTGCTTACACTCTAGCCGCCCGCAGCCTGGCTTCCAAATTCTGCTCCTGGTTTAGTCCGTTTCAGCCAGGGAAGCTGGGTCAAGCAATACAGGTAAGAAGCAATTCAGATTACTCGCTTTCAAAAATTTTGAGACTGCTTCAAAGATATCATCAGCTTTAACTGTTTTCCAAGGCATGAAAAAAAATCATAATGATACTGACAATTTATTATAGAAGAGCTTTAACAACATGTTATACATAAATAGTTGAGGGTAATTTTCTGTATTAGTAGATATTTCACAACCAATTGCAAAAGTGTGTGTGATTTTACACATTTATTTATTTAAAAGTTGACATGTATTAGGTTTTCAGTGAAGTCATCAGTTTGCCACTTCAGATGGAATGTTCTGGAATTATTACGATTCTTTTTTTCTTTCTTAATTTCTTCTCTAATTGTAGGCCAGGCAGCCTTAGGATGCATGTTCATATGAGACTTTTGTTAATGATATGAGGGTTTTAAATAAATATTCCTTTTAACTGAAAGGGCATATCGGGGTTCTTGTTTAAAAACAGTTTTATTGAAGTATAATTCACATAGCACAGAATTCTCCTGTTTAAGGGCAAAATTCAGCTTAATAAATTTACAGAGTTATGCATCCATCACTACAATCCAACTTTAGAGCTTTTCTTCCACACCCGGAAGACTCCTCTGCCCAATTGCAGTCAATCTTGTTTCCACCTCTAGCCAAGGCAACCACTAACTTACTTTCTGTCTTTATAGATTTGTAAAAAGGGCAATTTTATATGGCAAAATTCTCATAGCATTTGTGGAGTTCCCGTAGTATCTTCTTCTATGAATAACATCCAATTTCATAGTTGAGAGATAATAACTTAAAAAACCTTTTTTCAGGCGTTTTTTGGTGGGAGCAGGGGAGAGGTAATTTGGTTTATTTATTTATGTAATGGAGGCATTGAGGACTGAACCCAGGACCTTGTGCATGCTAAGCATGCACTTTACCACTTGAGTTATACCCTCTCCAAGACAATAACTTTTTATTTGATCTGAAACAAAATACGTAATTTGTTCACTGACCTGTTTTTTCAACTATACATTCAAAGTTATACATGCAAATAAAGTATATAAGTATCTATTTTTAGGTGGCGATCTTGTGAGGGGCCAGCCAGACTTTTATTTCTACCTTCTTCTCTGTTGTTCATTGGACTACAACATGAGCCTCTAAGGATGCATCAGCCTTTTCTGAATGCTTGGATTTGCTGCACAGGACAGGAAAAACTCAAAAGTATACACTGTATGTGTATGACTGAAACATTCTTCTGTCCACTGGAAATTGACATAATATTATAAACAGACTATACTTCCATAGAAAAGAATGTAAAAAAAAATAAACACTGAATATCACTTTCCTGAAGTCCTCGGTGTAAGTACAGAAAAGTTAAAGCCTCCACCAGGATGTCTCATTCCTGCTCTGATCCCTTGCTTCCTAGTCATCAAGGCCATTCTGGTCGTATGGACATGCCTCCTTCCAAACCTTGCCATACACGTGTCCCCGTCCCCTGCTACGTTTCAAGAAATACTCGTCCCCATACACAAGGGTTGGTCTCATTTGAGATCTCTGCTTCTTTCTTAGCAGCTTAAGCCCTTAAGTATTTGTTCTTCAGTCTGGATTAGAAAGAACCCACCAGGGGAGAAGGCCTGGAAAAGAAGAGTTGGTGATGATTCTCCAAGTTCCACAGGATGACCGGGCATGGAAGTGAGGGTAGACGTGGTGCTCCAAGTTTCAAGAAGCATTCTGGAGTAGCTGTGGGTCACTTAAAATCTGTTTCTCTTGATATCTTTCCACCAGTGGCAGTCCAACATTATCTTTTATTCTCTGGACAATTTAGGCGAAACTGAATAAAATGCACCAGTACCTAATTATGTTCATTATCCCATCTCCCAAGGACAAATTTTAATTCCCAGAAGTAGCGCAGCAAACCCATGAGGAGGAAGAGAAGTCTTTTCTTGCTTACTCATAATTTATAAGCCGCTTCTGGATCAATCAATGGAATCTGTCCTGTGCATTATTTACTGGACAACATAATGGGAGAAGTATTGGTTCTTACATTATTTACTGGACAATATAATGGGAGAAATATTGGTTCTTTGTCCTCATTGCTCCTTCTTCATCTCTGCTTTCAAATTATGAGGTCCTCTAGGAAAACAAAGCAATCATATTGTTAGCCCATAAACTGTACCTTTTACTGGCTGACTAGCTATATCAGATCCAGCAACGGCTACAAAGGCAGGAATTGTAAGTTCTCATTAAATTCTTGGCCAAGGTCCTACTCTGCCCATGGAGGACAGAAGGTGGTGATTTCATTCTGTTAGTTATAAGCACATACATTATTATATGCTCTCAATCTGTGTGATTTTCACTTGCCCTATTTACTAACTCATGGATATAGAAGTATTTTGTTAGCACTATCTGGTGATGGATATCACCAACACTATCTATGGATAAGACAAAGCTGAGTTTGTTGCTTATACGGGTAATATACATCTCTCCAGGGGTTTGGCAGTTTTTCAAATGGAGAAGGTTAGGAGTGAACTCATTGAGAATTTGAAGTCTGGCTTAAGGAAGGTCTTTCGATTCAGGGACTTGATTAGAATTGGGTAAGGCTCAGATAAAGCCGTTCAGGGTTGGTGGAAACAACAAGGAATGGGTTTTGCAGCTAGGGATTCAAAGACTCTTAGGGCACGAGATGCCTGTTGATGTCATCTTTGGAGAGTTTCTTTTGGAAGTTCCTGTGATGCGCTGTTAACCTTTGCCTGGGAAAGAAATGCCCAGAAAAGTAATGAAGACAGAGGCATTTTAAAAGAGTGTTAATGTAGATGCTGATGTAGAGGATGTGGTAAGTGGGGAGTCAGGTTGTCACAGTTCTCAGTGTCTGGAGTTAGTGGGGTGTAGACGGTTTTGTTTCTTAGCTCCTTTCCAATCTCTTCAAGTGAATTAAAGTAACTCTAACTGTTGAAACAGGTAAATCCCCAAACATCTGATGGCTCACACATGAATGAACTGTGTTTGTCACTCATGTGAAGTCCAAAAGAAGTATTCCTGATTAATGGAAGGTTTTCCTCCTTGGGGAGAGAAGGACCCAGTCCCTAAGCTTGCAGACTGAGCTCCTTTATCTGTTAAGACAGTGACCCTAAAATTGCAGTGTCATCAGGGCTTGCTGGACCATAGATGGCTGGGTCTTATCCTGTCTCTGATTCTGTAGGTTGGGGGTGGGTGTGAGGTGGGGTGGGGTGGGGCCCAGTCATTTGCATTTCTGTCAAGTTCCCGCGTGGTGTTGATGATGTTGGTCCCTGAGTTAAGCTTCCTCTACTGCATCCTCACCGTCAGAGTGGGAGATGGACAGGTGGGGAGGTGGGTGCGGGGTGAGAGGGGAGACTGGTCAACTGCTGTGTAATCTCCTTGGCCTGAAAGTGAAGCACATCACTTCTGATCACATTAACTGACAATAAAACTTGTCACATGATCCCACCTAGATAACAGGGACTAGGAAATGTATTCCTTGGACTAAAAAAGAATCTTTGCAGACAATGAACTTTCAGTGGTGTTAAGCAACAAAAATTCAACCAAGTACATTGTAAAGATCTATCTGGCTTTATTGAATGAGTCATGAATGAAGCAGCACCCCATCTGGCAAGTACAGAGGAGAACCAAAGAGCTACAGAAAGAGAGAGGCTTTGAAAGGCAATGCAAGGAAGTCAGAAACAAAGAAGGTTATTTCAGGCTTAGGTAACCTCCCAGTGGCGGCTACAGGGGGGCTGTGTGGCGGATTACTTCACCTTCCTTTGGAGGATGAAAAGGGCCCCTGTGACAGATTTGCTCATAGGTTCTGAGCAGAAAATTCCTGACAGACCTGTTAAGACTGTAGTTCTGGGGGACACTGGAGTTCTAATTAGGTTAGGCATTAAACCCTGGTTGGATGGTGTGACTTAGTGTAAGTGACCTCCCCACCCCCGCCGCCCCGTCTGGGGCAAACGATTTGCTTTTTAACAGTGGATGGCTATCCTTTCTCCTCCGCCTCTAACCGCCAGATCTCCAAGAGCATCCTTCTCATACATAGGGCACACCCAATTCCTCCAAAGATCCATCCGATTTACTACATCCAGGTGGTACACAGTCCGCTTTATAAAGCCCCAAAGTGACTCCTCGTGGTTTATCACCGATTAAACCACAAAGCTGGCTGCTCTACAATATGTAACGGTGGAGCAGGGACAATATAAAGCACCCATTCAGACAAGAAGGAAATGGGGACATGCAGCAGTCACTGGTCCATAGCTGTGACAAAACCCTTTAGGGCTGGCATTGAAATGGGGTGGGGTTGGGGGTTCATTGAATGGATGCTGGTTATGCCTTCTGGAAGAAACTCCCTTTGGCCATGATCTTTGGGATCCCTTGTGGTCATGAATTCTTTGCAACACTTTGTACGCTTCTGATCTATTTGCATCCAGGCAGTTCAACATACCTATAACCACATCCCAGGCAGAATTCTGAGGCCTAATCTGTTTCTCTGCTTCTTTGCCCCCTGCTGCCTTCTTAACTCCATTGAAGCCCTGTGAGACAATGGGTGAGAATCCTGAACTGTTAATCTGATTGTTGCCTTAGCTTTAAGCTTTGTTATCCCTAAACCTCGTGCAGTCCCATCTCTCACTGCTTGGGGCCTGCGAATAAACAGCTTTTGCAACACCTAGATGGCCTAGTGTTTGGATTTGTTCTATTGCATTTCATTTCTGCTTGCAAACGGGCCAGTTTTTTCCCTAAATTCCATCTCTTGCTTGTAATAACTTGCTAAAAACAGAAAGTAAACGTCAGCATACAGTATCACACCAAAGCTTACCGACTACTTCCTCTAAAGCTACTGACTCATTACACCTCTGGTCTTCCTTTCAACTTACCAATTAGGCAGCTTTGCCGAATGTCTTGTGGCTGCATGATCTCTCTCTCTCTCTCTTCAGCCTTTGGTATCAGTTTCTTTGCTGCTTCCACCTGATCATTAACCCAGCTTTGCAAATTTAGATTTTTGTAACATCAATATCCTACTTCTGATACTAATTTTTGTATTAGTTAAGGTAATTCTGACTGCTATAAAAAATGAAGCATCCTTAAAAAACTAAAAATTGACTTAACATATGATCCAGCAATCCCACTCCTGGGCATATATCTGGAGAGAACTCTTATTTGAAAAGATACATGCACCCCAATGTTCATAGCAGCACTATTTACAATAGCCAAGACATGGAAGCAACCTAAATGTCCATTGACAGATGATTGAATAAAGAAATTGTGGTATATTTATACAATGGAATACTACTCAGCCATAAAAAGAAATAAAATAATGCCATTTGCAGCAACATGGATGGACCTGGAGATTGTCGTTCTAAGTGAAGTAAACCAGAAAGAGAAAGAAAAATATCATTTGACATCACTAATATGTTGAATCTAAGAAAAAAAAAAAGAAAGAAAAAAGAGGACACTAATGGACTCATTTATAAAACAGAAACAGACTCGCAGACATAGTAAACAATCTTATGGTTATCAGGGAAAGGAGGTGGGAAGGGATAAATTGGGACTTTGAGATTTGCAGATTTTGACTAGTATATACAAAATAGATATACAACAAGTTTCTTCCGTATAGTATAGGAAACTATATTCGATATCTTGTAGTAACCTATAATGAAAAATATGAAAATGAATATATGTATATATATGTATAACTGAAACATTATGCTGTCCACCAGAAATTGACACATTGTAAACTGACTATACTTCTATTAAAAACAAAATGAACCAAAAAAAAAAGTGTATGATAGCTCAGACATGATAGAGGCTTCTTCCTCACTCATGTAAAGTTCTACGATATTCTTAATGACTGGCAGCTTCTCTCTATGTGGTGATAGAAGAACATTTCCTCCTTTCAGATTGTGGCTCTCCCGCCTCCTAAGAACTCAAAGTCTTTGGTTTGGTTCTTGCATCCAGCTGACAGACAGAAGAGACTGTGGGTTAGGCACATCTTCGTCTTAACATTGCTGGTCTGGAAATAACACAAAGCTTTTGCTCATATCTAATTGCTGAGAACAAGTCACGTGGTGACACCCAGGTGTAAGTGACAAAACAGTCATCTCTACCTGTTCTGTTCTTTTATAGGCAAACTCCACGCTGTAAAAAGAAAGCACACGTCTTTGGTGGGTATCTAGTTGTGTGACCCACCAGACCACCCTATCATTGGAGCCGTTCAGTTGAAATCCAAAGTGGATGTAAGAACGCTACCAGTTAGGCAGGGCTTTGGGACATTAATAACACATTCCAGAAATAAGAAGGACTTAAGACCAAAGTTTGTTTCTCTCTCACATAAAAAATTTCCAGAACTGGGCAGTCTCAGCCTGTACGACTGTTGCCTGAAGTCATCAAGTACTTGGATTCCTTCTGTCTTTCTGCTTTCCCATTCTTAACACTTAGCTTCAGCTTTTCAAAACAGCTGCTAGATGTCTCGGTATCACATTCACAGTTCAGGCTGGAAGAGGGCAGAAGGGTGAAAAAGCTAGAGAAGCTGCCTGAAATTCCACCTAGTAACATGTCCTGATAGCGCATGGACAGGGACTAAATCGAATTTCAAGGGAGAATGGCAGACATAGAATTTTAGCTATGTGCAATGATGCATCAAAAATATAGTGATTTTATTATGAAGAAAGAAGGGAAAAATAATTATTTGTGTAGGCAGCTAGTGCCAGAGCGTCATTCTGAATATAGAAAGGAGGAACACGTAGCTTCCTACTACATTTCGGGGTAATAATGATTCAATGCACATTGGATACTTTATTCCCTCTGACTAACAAAATGAGTTGAGTAAATGCAAAAAACCACGAATATTTTTAGAGTCTGTCCTTTTTCTGAGTCAAATTCCAATTTATAGTCAGTCGAAATAATCACCAATTTTCACCCTTATGTGTGTGTTAAACAAATTTCATAGACTTCAATATGGTGTTTCCCAGCCACATCACACATATTCACTTATGAAGTTAGTCAGTCAATTAACAAATGTTAATTTAAACTCTACAATAAGCTCGGTAGCTTGAAAGCCACTGGAGAAGGTGAAAAAGTGACAGGGCATAAGCACATTGAATTCAGGGCCCATCAAATGGGGTATATAAGAACAAATAATATTCTAAAACACATCAAAAGACTTAAAAGTTTTGTAAAGTTTTGGACCTATCAATTCTACTCAGAAAAACATAACCTGAGAAGATTACCACGGATGCAGGCAAAGGTTTAACTATATGCATGGTTATTAAAGCATTGATTTTAAAAACAGCAAATTAAAAAAACAAACCCTGCAATTCCAGTAACAGAGGACAGTTCAAGAAGTTACATTGCTCCCTTTCTGTGAGTCATGTTGTATCCTTACTGAATACCAAGTCACTTAGATCACTGAGAAAGAATACTTCTGACATAATACATGCTCGTGATTTATTGTAAGTGGAAAACTTGCTGAAAAAAAAAATGTGCTTTTTGCCTTTTTAGTACCATCTACAAGCCATCTCCCCTCTTCTCTGAGAACTGTTTTTCAGATCATAAAGGTCCTAGTCCACCTTTTTTTGTGCTGGGTCACGCCTGCTGATCGGACCACCTGATCCAAGCGGGGCGATCAGATTCTACCTCTTAATAATTTGAAGTTGAGATTTGCAAAGTCTAATATGTTTCTTCTGATGGCTTGAATACAGCATAAATAACCCAGAGGCTGGTCCATGGTTGTGTGCATTTTGCCGTATACGTGGACAAGCAAAGTGTGTCCACAGGGAGGAAAAAATGAAGTACATCGTCTATAGAGGGAGGAAGGGAGGCCAGAAGCCATGTGTCCCCAAAGGGTTTTGATGACCGGTTTCAGGTTGTAATCCTGACTTGGTAGTCAATTTGACGCTCCTGTTTCCTTTTAATGATGCCATCTTTGTTTTCTAAACTGGTCCAACAGGCTTACTCTTACTTACAAGTTAGATCGCCTATCTGAAACCAAAAGAGCTATTTCTAAGAAAATTAGCAATACCTTCATTATGAAATATTTGGGCATTTGTGACAGTAGGTAGGCAAATAGATGTCAAAAATTATTTCCTTATTCTCTTAACTTGAGGAAACTCTCATGGGCAAGGTTTTTGAAATATATTTTGGGAAAGGTTCTTTCAGATGAAAAGTGTACCTGGTTTGTGTAGTTATTTTCCTGTTATTAGAGCTAAAAAAAAATCCTGTTGAACTATTACAGGAAACCATTTCCCCCTAGATTTTTTTTTTTTTTCATTATAAGAGGGTTTTTTGAAACTCAAGTTTCCAGTCTGTTGCCAAATAGAACATTGAGAAAATTATTTTGGAGAATTTTTATGGTAAAATATCTTCCTGCTTATCTCAAAACCAGTGATCAGCCGTTTTTATCCTATTTCATCTACAGTTATTTGCGAAGCTGTTTTATCTGCACTTTTAGCTGTGAAGACAAATCACTTAAAAGGATTTATGTTACGCTCAGTTTCCCAAACCAGCGAGGGTAGAGGATTTTGTAGCACTCAAGCAGCTTCAAATGTTCTTGTTATTATGTTTTCGAAGTGAAAAAGAAACTTGCTTTGTTTTACTCAGATTTTATCTTGAAACTTTAAAATACATTTTAAAAAGAGGATTTGAGGTATGTATCTCTATCAGAAGAGGCCTAAATTTTTAACAATTGGAAAGGCTACTGTAATAATATAGTAAGTACCCTAAGATGGGTTTTTAGTATTCTTCAGAGTTAGTATACATTATGGGATGTTGACCATTATGGGATATTTTCTAGGGCAGAACAAGGACATCAGGAGTATGACCCACACACTTCAGACAGCTTCCTAGTTGCATGGAAATGGAGCCAAGAAAGCAGCTCTTGCATGACCTCAGCGCTGCTCCTGGAATCACCCTCTGCCCACTTCACACATTCCTGGCATGTCTTTCATTCTCTTGTGGCAGAGAGAAAGTGGAGTTGCCAGGTTACTGTTGATGAAGTATAATTTTTAGAAGCAGAAAGTCAGTGTCCTGGTTCCGAATGATTCATCTTGCTCTCTGGGGTGCGTAAAACAGAATCTGTGATGGAAATACCACTTTTTTCTTGTTACTGTTTTTCATGTATAAAATCTATAGATTACATTTCCCTTCCAATGGACTCAGAAGTATGTGTCATTTGGCACAAAATTGTAAATGAGTATTTATTGAATTAAGTGAAGTGAGAGACAAACGTTCAACTTTCCACATCAACTATTTATCAAACTATCAAACTGGTTTTAACCTCTAAGCCCTGAAAGTTTTGGAAGATGAGAAACAAGTCTCAGAAATGCGGGGGCCCCGTTTTTCAGCTGCTTCCCTTTGTTCAGCAGACTCTAAGGGGTGTAAGCCATAGGCAGTTTTCAGAGCCATCCTTACAAAGGATTTTTATCATCATGTGACTTTGGACAAGCCTCAACATTCCTCATCTGTAAAATAAAAACAGGAATATCTACCCTACAAAATTGTTGAGTAGTAGAATAAAAGCATCCATCCATATTATTGTATGTTATTATACATTTTATGTTGTATTATATATATATATATATATATATATATATATATATATATATATATATATAATAACAATATTATAGTAGGTCTCCAGGAAATGGTAGTGACACTGTTTTTGAAAAGAGTTTCACTTGGTTCAAAGTTCAAAAGATACAAAGAGTTACATGTTTTATCTTTTGAAATCTTTCCACTTCTGTTTCTCAGCCACATAATTCCTCTCCTTGGGGTCAACTTATGTATCAGTTTCTTATGTATCTTGCTAGAGATATTTTGTATATCTAAGAGCAAAAATGGATAGTTATATTTTCCTCACCTTTTTTTAAACATGAAGAAAATCATATTCCATGTTTTTTTAAAATCACATAAAATGTATTTTAGAATTTGTTCATGTAAGTTCAATTTGTTTTAAACAATTGTGGCATAGCTGTGTGTGTGTGTGTGTGTGTGTGTGTGTGTTTGAGAGAGAGACCACGCAGCTGCATATTATGCAGGCGTGTTCTAATTACTAATTCTAACCCTTAAACTGCTGGATATTCATTCATTTATTCAACAGATGTTTCCTGAAGGCCTACCATGAGTCAAGCTAGGCCCTAGCAATACAGCCAAGAACAAAACAAGACACGGTTGCTTCTGTCACATTCTAGAGACTATGAGGCTGGACATCCCATTTTGCCCCATCCTCTGCTGTGCGGTGCTTCCAAGCCCCACACTGGCCTCGGTGGGTGCTTGACAGACTTGGACTCGCGGGGTCTTTCAGAATCCCCCCTAGTGCGGGCTGAGGTCCTTGCGGCGGGGGCGGGCAGATGGAGTCTGGAACGACTGGAACCCTCCGGGGCACCCAGAGCTCCAAGCCCTTCGGGACGCGGGGATGAAGGCGCGGCCCGGCACTGGGTGGGGAACCACGGCGCGGGGGCGGGGAGTCCTCGGGGCGTCTTCTGGGCATCCGTCGGGGTGTGAGAATGGACTCACGCCTGCGTTCGTGTGCCCTCCGAGCCGCGAGCAGCACACGGGGGCCTCAGACCACTTCCGTAACTACCCCACTTTACACAGACGGGAAATCGAGGCCCGGTGAGGCGAAGGCTGGGACTGATGCCCACCTCAGCCTTGGGGGGAGTCGGGGGCGCGGAGAGGGTCAATTCACAGCGAATCCAGCAGCTGGGCAGACGCGAGCCATTAAGAAACTAGGCACCTCTTGGTGTCCACTAGAAACTGCAGTAGAAAGGCCTGGGTCCCCCTCGAGCGGGTGGCGGGAGTCGGGGGCGTGGCGGGCGGCCCAGGCCCCAGCCCTTTAAATTCCCAGCCGCGCGGGAACCGCAGCCCAACAGCCACAGGCGGGTGGGGCCGGCGGACGCGCGCCCCCGTCGGCCAACGACCGCCCCTGGCCCCGCCCTTCGCCGACACCTCTCCAATCAGCAACTCTCTTGCCGCCAGCCCCTGTCCGCCCCCCCGTGCGCCTCCAACCCTGACTACCCGCGCAGAGGGTCGGCGGGGGCGGGGCTCCTGGAGGGTGTGTCTGGGCGAGTGCAGACGTCGCGCGCTCCCCTGGAGTTTCGAACGCTGTTGGCTCTCCAGGCAGAAAAAAAATACAAGGGCGGCGGCCAATGGCGTGCCAGAAAGGACCCGCGCGCAGCTCCGGCTCCGCCCCGTTCTGGCTAGAAAGAAGTCCGGGCCCGGCCATTGGCTCGCGCGACCTGTCACTCGCCGCTGCGGCCAGCGGGCAGGGTCCTCGCGGTGATTGGTTCCGCCCAGGCGCGAAATGTAACGCGGGAAAAACTGGAGCAGGGAGCCTGGCGGCAGGTTGTTATTTTCGGGGACTCGGCGCCGCGCGTCCTGCTTTCCTGTCATCGCAAGGCAGGCAGCCCGCTGCTTCCCGCCGCTGCAGCCTCCGTTTTGGGGAGTACAAAGAGCGAAGGGCAGGCTTGACCCAGGGTTGGGGTCCGGCCGTGGCCGCCTGGTGCCGGCCGAGCCGCTCCGCTCTTTTGCTGGCCGCGGCGCAGTAAGGTTCAGGGAAACATCCGCCTGCCATGAGCCGGCGGGACTGAGAGCCGGCGACTCGGAGCAGCGCGGGCGAGCGGAGCGAAGGACCAGACCGGGCTCAGGGAGTGCGGCCCACGGCCCCCGGAGCTGCAGATCCGAGCCGGGCAATGATCCGGGGTGTGGAGGCGCCGATGGCGGACAACCCGCCGCAGCCGCCGCCCGTCATCTTCTGCCAGGACTCCCCGAAGCGGGTGCTGGTGTCGGTCATCAGGACAACCCCGATCAAGCCCACATGCGGCGGCGGAGGGGAGCCGGAGCCACCGCCGCCGCTCATCCCCACCAGCCCCGGCTTCAGCGACTTCATGGTGTACCCGTGGCGCTGGGGCGAGAACGCGCACAACGTGACGCTCAGCCCCGGGGCCGCCGGGGGCGCCGCCTCGGCTGCCTTGCCCGCCGCCGCCGCCGAGCACCCCGGGCTTCGGGGCCGGGGCGTGCCCCTGCCCAACGCCTCGGCCGCCGCTGCCTCGGGAGGGGAGGACGAGGAGGAAGCCAGCAGCCCGGACAGCGGCCACCTCAAGGTAAGCAGCGCGGACGGGCGGGGCGCGGGGCAGTCGGGGCCCGTTAACGGCGCGGCCCGGGAGCCGGCAGCGCCAGCGGACGCGGCGGGCGGGGCGGGGCCGAGTTTAAAACGCGGGGTCGCTCTGGCGGCCGCGGGGGCGGTGGCGGGTGACAGGACGCTGACGTCACTGCCGCGCGCCAAAACCCTGGCCCCCGCGGGGGCGAGGAGGGGGCGGGGCGTCGGTCACGTGACGTCTGCCAGGGAGGTTGGGAGGCCCAGCCGACCGGAGGCCACTGGCCGGCTGGTGCCGTGTGCGCGAGCGTGGCTTCGCGTCGCGGAGGAGGCCGGCCGATCGCCGGGTTCTCTCTGGCCGGAGAGTGAGAAAAGAGGCCGCAGGGAGGGGAGGGTGTTGCGCCGTTTCTGCTTCAGCACCGCAGGTACACCGGTCTTGCTAGAGATGCCCTGCAGAGCTGGTTGAAGAACAAGAAGGGACTTAAGAGAATCTTCCGCAGCGGGAGTTGGGTCCTCGCTCTGTTTCATGCATCCAGCGTACAACTTTGCTAGATTCTGACAGCACACACTGGAATGAGACGCTCTTGTCACCGACCGCGAACTGCTTGAGTTTCAGACTGTTTTAGAACTGGGAAGGATGTGACTACCTGGTTCAAACCTACAGTTTACGGGATCAGGCAGCTGAGGTTTAGAGGGATTGGTGAAGAGAGCTCCCCAAGGTACACAGCTACGTAGCGCGAATGCTGGGACTATAGTCGAGTTTTTGTGGATCCTAGTCCTGAAGCATGGGTTGGGGGTGCCTCTGTGCTGACACATACATACCTCTGTACACTTTGTAAGCTCCGGGAGGGCCGGGACCATTTCTCTCTGGTGGACATATTCAACTTAAATGCTTTTCACTCTGCAAATACTGAATAAATACGCTCAGTTAAGTATTTGTGTAATGAATGGTTCTAATAAAAGGTTAATATTTATTTATTTAAGTGGCTACATAAAATAAGTAGTTTGCTAAAGATAAAACAAGTAAGTCACCTTGTGGATAAGTACATCGATATCAACAAATACTGTATAAAGTGAAACAAGTTTGGTTATCATTTTACATGCAGTAGCAGAGATGTTGAAACTCCTAGTTGAGCCGAGGACATTGATACACTTTGTTGCTAATGGCATTGTTCTTAAAGAACTGTGAAGTTCTAAAACTATGCCTTGACATATTCAACTCTTGAAGCTGCATTTCAGTAAAAATTTGAAAGAACAAGCAGTAGAAATATTCAAAAGTAGTGCTGAGTGAGTTTGTGGACAGTCTGAGTGCTATCTCTAGGTAGCCCTTAGTTAAGATGGCTTCATATCCTAGATATTTTTCTGTGTTAATATTATTTACATGTTTAGTATCTTTTAAAAAAGAAACATATAATAGGTTATATAGTTGAGCAACATAAAGACATGCATAAATACTTGTGGAAGATTTTGCACCTATTATTTTATTGTTAGTTATAACAATCTAACTTTGGATTATCCAAGAAGATTAATGTTATTATAGATAAATGAGATCTGCAAGGTGTTTTTTTTTTTTTTTTTGGCCTAAAATAAGACTTAGTGTCACACAAACGTTTTATAAAAGTTGCTTAATAATGCATAGGATTGAATTTTATTTCCACTTAATCGACTTCTTTTCAGAGGTAAAACATACCACAAGTTATGAAGTGAAAAGGCTTTTAT
This sequence comes from Vicugna pacos, assembly GCF_048564905.1. NCBI lineage: Eukaryota > Metazoa > Chordata > Mammalia > Artiodactyla > Camelidae > Vicugna > Vicugna pacos. The sequence goes on from NC_132990.1 coordinate 3,805,872, forward strand.
ATATATTTCACTTTTTTTCCTCCCAACAGTCTTTCACACTGTAACTGTTTCGTAAATTGTTAGACATTGATTTTAACTTGTCCTTTTATCAACGAAGCAATCCAAATACAGCTCCAAAAATTCAGTTTCTCCATCTTGAAGGGGAAAGATCTGGAATATATCTTCATTGAAGGAAGTCACCTAGATTGATTGGTGATTCATGCTTTCTAGACTAAAGATAAGAGAGTTCCATCCTTTTTTACTTTATTTCTCTAATGTACTCGTTTTTTTTTTAAATCTCCACATGCGTCATACGTGAATCATGCTAAGTCTGTTCACTTTTTGAGAAGATGCGAGGCAAGTTTGTAATATAGCTGATGCCAATAACATGCCTCCTTCCACCCCTTCTCAGTCTGGGTTAGAGGCAGTAACAGCTGTGGGTTTGAGAACATTTGTGTCCCTTTACTGTCTGTCTGTTGCCACTGCTCACAAGGGAGCTGTTAGTTAACATCCGAGTCCTGCACACCTGGTGTCAGCTTTTGCTTCCTGTCTGGTTCGTTCCTGCCCAAACCTGCCTCCCCTGCCTGTGCGGAGAATATCCATCATCTGCCAACTCATATTGGCCCCTCATCACAAAGATTGTTCAGCATGATGGGGACGATAATGATATATTAGCGCTTTGTCTTCCTAGGCTGGAGAATTCTGGGAGGGGAGGGAGCAGGTCTGATTTCCCTCTGCCATAGGCTATTCCAAACCTCCACACCTTGTGCCCTGTACTCAGACTGCACTGATGAGGTTAATTCTCTACTGTAGGAACTGTGTGGTTTGGCTTCTCTGCACATCCTCAGATACCATTCACCCTTCAGGACCTGCCCGCTGCCTACGCTGTTTCACCTTTTTATCACTGAACACTTTAAACATAAACATAACAGCTGATTAGTACACAGGCGTTTTTGATCACCAAGTTTAAACATAACATCATGTTAACATGTTATGTGAACATAGTAGTCATTTATTATTTATTGCCTTGCAGAGCAAACCAACAGGCTCTGTTTTGAGGGTTTTGAATTCTTTAATTTACCTTGTTTACCTGACGAAAAAGGATGAATGAGAGAAGAGTCTTCAAGATTAAGTTTAGTTGACATCGTATGATAAAGGGGCAGAACTGATTGGAATCTTCTAGAGCCCTTGCCCTTAATCCTTACATGATATTGCTTCTGTGTATATCATGTGTGAGTTGACTTTAGGGATTTTTTTTTTTTAATATTAAGAAGATGCAAGTAGACGTGAAATACACACAATAACTACCTATTTCTCAACTGAGATGCTTTAGGAGAGGACACATAGTACAAAAGACAGATGCAAATCAGGACTTGGAAAGTTGTGCAGATAGATCAGGGTGGGGGATCAGGTTAGGAAGCAGCTACATGAGCCATAGGAAATTTGGATCTAAATCTGAATTCAAAAAGGGAAATAAGATCATTCACATTTTCTCATTTTCTTGTCAGGGTACACACACTTCCTTCCGAGACCTATTTTTCTTTTCCTTCTAGGTTGTCTTTGTACAATTTATTTGAATTTTACTTTGTATAAAAATGTGCTGAGGACTTTTAGCTTTTTAGTAACTTAAATATCAAGTTTGAATATAACTTTTTCTAAAGCCTAGGTAAATGTGTACCTTATTCCAAGTGGCTTGAGAAATAAATAACTCAAATGTTATTAAATAACTTTTTAAAGTTAATTATAGGGAGGAGGGTAGAGCTCAGTGGTAGAGTGCGTGCCTAGCATGCACGAGGTCCTGGGTTCAATCCCCAGTACCTCCATTTAAATAAATAAATAACTTAATCTGATTCTTCTCCCCTCAAAGAGATATTTTAGTTATTGACATTGTAAACTCAAAACATTTATCATAAAATATTTTAGAAAACACTTTCAAAATCACTAACTTATCTTCTGGAGGTACTGAGATTGTTTTAAAAATTAAATTTGCCAAAGTATGGAAACATTTTTGGCAGTTTAGTCATTTTGCTGCTTTCTAGTAGCTTATTTTGCAGCAGTTGCCACATAATAGCAATAGGATGTCTTAGAATTTCTTTTTAACTTTTTTTTTTTCCTTTTCAAATCATCAAGCAGTCTTGACAAGATATGTCTCTTCAGCTACAGGTATATTTGGTTGCCGATGAGTTAAGACTCTGTAATTGTCAAAACGTACCTAGAAACATTCCTTATTTTATTTTATTTTACTTTTTTTATTGAGTTACAGTCATTTTACAATGTTGTGTCAAATTCCAGTGTAGAGAACAATTTTTCAGTTATACACGAACATACATATATTCATTGTCACATTTTTTTTTGCTGTGAGCTATCACAAGATCTTGTATGTATTTCCCTGTGCTATATAGTATAATCTTGTTTATCTGTTCTACATTTTGAAATCCCAGTCTGTCCCTTCCCACCCCCCGCCCCCTTGGCAACCACAAGTTTGTATTCTATGTCTATGAGTCTGAGAAACATTTTTTAAATTGCTAGGGCCAAAATGAAAAGGGTCCTCTTTAAGTGGCACTGCTTATTTTTGTGTATATGGTTAGAAGATACTCTATTCATTTATTTACAGTATTAGCTAATTACTTGTCTTGCTTAATTTCTTAGTTGAAAGAATGCATTTAGTGAAGCTTTACTTCTCTATGGCTGGGATGTTGTTCTATATTGTATTTTTCAGCTGTCTATTTCTCATCTGTAAAGGGTGAATGTGTGGTTTGTAGTTGAAACAAGATCATAGAGTTATTGGGAGGCAGCCACATGGTTAACTTAAAAACAAAACAAAACACAAAACCTGCCCCCACTATTAAACATGCTTGCTAACTTTTTAACCAGAAACAGAGAAAAAAAGTAGTGGATAACCTTAAAATTTTGATGTTAAATAATCATTGATTTCAAACTGTAACAGAGTCAACAATATGTTTTTATGTATTTAAAAAATACTAGGGAGATGATTGTTTGAAGGCAGCCAAGAGTTGTATCACTAAGCTTTTTAATTAACTGTATTTCATGTTTCATTACTTTCTTAACAGAATCAGTCACCTGCTATTTCTGTGGATCGTAGATGCTGTGTTTATGTTGCATTTTTAAGATAAGATTGAAAACAATCACTCATGATGTGATCATAACATAAAATTACTGTGGAGAACTTATGAGATCTTTATCCCATCAACAAATATTTATTAATAGTGTGCCTGAGCCAGTTCGCTTAGGCTAAAGCATGCTGCAGAAGGCGAGCTCAAAATCTCAATCTCAACAAGGCTTGTGTTATATACATCCTGTGAGGATTAACAGCAGGTGTGTTCCTCATCCTGTTCATTCTGGGACCCTGGGACATGTGACTCTCAAGGCAGAGGGGAAAGAGAGATGGTAGAACCTTGTGATGGCTTTTAAGGCTTTTGCTCAGAAGTCACAAGTGTGATTTCCATTCCCATTTTATTGGCTAAGAAAGTCCTATAGCCTGGCTGGCCTCATTGTGACCTCAGTGAGGGAGAGGCAGTGAGTATTTTCACAATAATACAATCTGCCACAGTGCTTTCCCATGTTCTTTTTTCCCTTCTTCTTTTACTTTGTGACAAACAACACATAACATAAAATTTCGCACCTTAACCATTTTAAAGTATTAACTGTATGAACATTGTTGTTTAATGGAGCCCTAGAACTTTTCATCTTGTGAAACTGAAACCTTATACCCATCAAACTCCTCTTTTCTCCTTCTCTGTGGCCCCTGGCAACCACCATTCTGCTTTCTGTTTCTGTTCATTTTAATAGCTCATAGAAGCGGCATTGTGTAGTATTTCTTTTTGTGGCTGGCTTATTTCACTTAGGATGTCTTTAATGTTCATCCATGTCGTAGCACATGGCAGGGGTGCCTTCTCTTTTAAGGTGGAATACTTTTTCATTGTATATATCACACTTTATCCATTCATCTGGCAGTGGGCATTTAGGTTGCTTCTACCTCTTGGCTGCTGGGGAAATAGATTTTAATACCTAAGAATGTTTTAAACATGACTTATAAGATAACTCATCCATGGTGAGATTGAGTTTTTCTTTCGAGGTGGAAATTGATTGAAGGGAATTTTGCTGTGGTTTATCGTCAAGTTTCAGGCTGATGTTTTTAAGCTTTGGGAAGATTTCATGTGTTTATATTGAAAGTAGTCAAAACATTTTCAGTTTGGATGGAGCTGTACATGGTTCCATGATTTTTCTTTTTTTCATATAACTTGTATGTTAAAATTGTAACTTGCCTGGGAAGAAAGATTTGTTTTTTCAAATAAATGCTTAGATTAGTTTTAGATATATGGAAATGTTAAGATAGTACAGAGAATTCCCATAAACCACATACCTGGTTTCCCCTGTTGCTAATGTGGTTATATTAATATGGTATATTTTTTACTATTAATTAACTAAATTGACACATTATTATTAACTAAAGTCCATTAGTATGTTCATGTTTCTGTATTTTTCTTTGAGCTGAAATTCACATAGCATAAAATCAGCCATCTTAAAGTATAATTGAGTGACACTTAGTAATTCACATTGTCGTGAAACCACCACCCGTATCAAGTTCCAAAACATTTTCATAACCCCAAAAGAAAGTCCTGTATTCATTAGGTAGTCACTCCCTTCTCCCCTCTACAGGCAGTCTCTGAAAAACACCAATCTGTTTTCTGTTTCTGTGTATTTAACTATTCTGGGTATTTCATTACATGGAATCATACACCATGTGGCCTTTTGTATCTGGCTTCTTCTGATGAGTGTATTATTTTTGAGGGTCATCCACCTTGTAGCATGCGTCATATCTATGGCTGAACCGCGTTCCATTGTGTGTGTATTCCACGTGGGTATATGTGCATATGTATATGACACTGTATCACGTTATCCAACTTCTTCACAGTGGCTGAACCACTTTACATTCACACCAGCAATATATAAAGGGTCTAGTTTCTCCACATCCTTGCCAAAAAAACCCCCCTTTATTTCTTACTTGTTTTCCTTTTTTTTTTTTTTGAGTATAATGTAGTAATATCTCATTTTTAAAAATTGTTTTTTCCCCACTTCGGGCTTTATTGAGATATAATTGACCCTCATTGTGGTTTTGATTTGCATTTCTCCAATGACTAATTGGTGTTGAGCATCTTTTCATGGGCTTACTGGCCATTTGTATCACTACTTTGGAGAAATGTCTATTCAAGACCTTTACCCACTGTTTGACTGGGTTATCTTTTTGATGTTGTGTTATAAAAGTTCTTTATATAGTCTGGATACTGGAACCTTATCAGATACATTATTTGCAAATACTATATCCCATTCTGTAGGATATCTTTTCACTTTCTTGATAATGTCCTTTGGCACACAAATATTTTTAATTTAAAGTCCAGTTTATTCTTTTGTTACTTTTGGTGTCATTTCTAAGAAACCATTGTCAAGTCCAAGGTCATGAAGATTTATCCATGCTTTCTTTTAAGAGTTTAAAGTTTCAGCTCTGACATTTTGGGGTATGATGCATTTTGAGTTAATTTTTTCTGTATTGTGTGAGGTTCAGGTCCATGACCCAGTTATCCCAGAACTATCTGTTGAAGAGCTATTCTTTCCCATTGAGTGTTCTTCGTACCCTTGTTGAAAACCAGTTGGCAGTGGGTAGGGAATAGCTCAAGTCGTAGAGTGCATGCTTAGCATACACAAGGTCTTGGGTTCAATCCCCGGTACCTCCTCTAAGAAATAAATTAAGTAAGTAAACCTAATTACTGCCCCCCAAAAATAAATTAAAAAAAAAAAAGAAAGAAAACCAGTTGGCCATAGAATAAGGGCCTATTTCTTGATTCTCAGTTTTGTTTCATTGGTCTGTGTGTCTCCTTATGCCAGTACCTCACTGTCTTAATAAGCATTGCTTTAAAGTAAGTTTTGTAGTAGGAAAGTATTGAGGCAGGAAGCCCCATAAAAAGACTGGAAGGACCCCTGGGCAGGACCGCTCTTCTCTTAGTACCGTCCGGTTCCCTGGCCAGAGGCTCTATCTCACTTTTTGCCTCTAAAGCGGCTAACTTACACCTAAAATTCTATTGGTTCCCCAAGCTCACGTTCCTTCACTCCTGATTGGTTACTACTCTCACTTCTGATTGGTCCACTTCCCTAACTTCTGATTGGTCCACTTCCCTAACTTCTGATTGGTCCGTTTGTATTACTTCATTTGCATGGAGCTCACTCCTGATTGGGCTACTTCTACAAAGCTTGTTCCTGGTTGGTCAACTTCTGTTGTACTTTATTTACATATGATGTTACAAAGTGTAAAACTGACAGCCTATAAAAGACCTGTGTAAACATACAGATGGGGTCCAGAACCTAAAGTGTTAACTCTTCTGGGCCTGCTGATGTAATAAACCTGAGTGCTGCTTGGTCTCTCGCCTGAATCCAAGTTGCTGTCACAACTGAGTTGTAACACCGACTTGTAACACATTTTTCCGCAACAGTATGAGTTCTCCTTCTTTGTTCTTTTTAAAATATTGTTTTTCTTATTTGGAGCCTGTTGCAAATCTGTGAGTAGAGGATTGCTTTTTCCATTTCTGCAAAAAAGGCCTTTGGAATTTTACTAGAGATTGCATTGAATCTGTAAATCACTTTGGGTAGCATTGATATTTTATATTGAGCCTTCCATTCCAAGAAATGCATCCCATAAGTTTTGATGTGTTATATTTTTCTTTTTCATTCGTGTCAAAGTATTTTCTAATTTCCTGTGTGATTTCTTCTTTGACCCGTTGGCTGTTGAGTGTTGTTTCATTTCCACTTATTTGTGAATAATTTATTTCCAGTTTTCCCTCTGTTAATTGATTTATAGTTTCATTCCGTATGTGTCAGAGAAGATCCTTTGGATGATTTCAGTCTTTTAAAATACATTGATACTTGCTTTGTGGCCTAACATGTGGTCTGTCTTGGGGATTGTTCCATGTGCACTTGAGACAAATGGGTATTCGCTGTTTTTGTGTGAATGTTCTGTATATGTTTCTTAGGTGTAGTTGGTTTACAGCATTGCTCAAATCTTCTATATCTTTGTTGACTCTCTGGTTGTCCTTATCTGTTAATTGAAAGTGAAAGTCTCCAGCTATTATTGAACTATCTCTTTATTTTTCAGTTCTGCCAAATTTTGCTTCATACATTTTGGAGACTCCTTTGTGGTGTGTATGTGTTTATAATTGTTATCTTTTTTCATCCTTTTACTTTTACCCTATTTATGTTTTTGGATCTAAAGTGAGTTTCTTATAGATAGTGTATAATTGGTTTATTAAAAAAAATCATTCTACCAGTCTCTGCTTTTTATTTGTGGAATTTAACCTATTTACATTTATGGTGATTGCTTATAAAGAAGAACTTCTGCCATTTTATTATATTCTATATGTCTTATACCTGTTATTTCTCAGTTCCTCTATTACTGCCTTCTTTTGTGTTCAATTGATTTTTTTGGTATCGTACTATTTTCTTTCCTCTCTTATTTCCTTTTCTGGTTTTTAAATGTTTAAATTTTTATTTTTTGAAATGGTTACCCTGGGAATTTTAATTAACTTCTTAAATGTAAAACAAGCTATTTTGAATACCACTTTAGCTTCAGTAAGTATACAAAAATTCTCCCATTCAGCTCTCGTCCTCTCTGTTTTTGTTACTTTTGTCACAGTTACATCTTACATTATGTTCATGAACAAAGGTTTTTATTATTTTTTTTCCAATACATTTGGCATTTGCCTTTTCTATAGGAAAGAAAGAAGGAGTTATAAGCTCAAAATACAATACTTTTGTCTTATGTGGTTGCCTGGTGGTATTTATTTCTTTGTGCAGCTTTGAGTTACTGTCTAGTGTCCTTTCTCTTCTGCCTGAAGAAATAACTTCCTTTAGATTTACTGTAGGGCAGGTCTACTTGCAATGAACTCTTAGCTTTTGTTTATCTGGAAATGCTTAATTTCTTCTTCACTTTTGAAAGATAGTTTTGTTGACTGTAAGATTATTATTTACTTTTTTTTTTCCTTTCAGCACTTTAGACATGTCATCCCACTGATCTGCATAGTTTCTCCTGAGAAATCAGCTGTTAGTCCTATTGAGGACTCGTATGTGTGATGAACTGCTTTTTTTTTTTTGCTGCTTTCAGGATTCTGTCTTTGTCTGTTGGTAGTTTGATTATGTCTCCATGTGTATCTCTCTTTGTGTTTTTTCTTCTTGCAGTTAATTGAGCTTCCTGAGTGTTTAGATGTGTGTCTTAGCAAATCTGGGAAATTTGCAGCCATTATTTCGTCAAATATTTTTCTGCCCTTTTCTTTCTTGCCTGCTGGGTCTCCAGTTGTGTGCATGTTGGTGTGCTTGATGCTATGGTGTCCCCCCCCCCCCGCCCCAATTCATACGTTGAGATCCTGACTCCTAAAGATGATGCTGTTAGGAGCCTTTGGGAGGTGCTTGGGTCATAGAGGTGGAGCCCTCATGAATGGAATTAGTACCTTCGTGAAAGAGGCTCTGGAGAGCTCTCTGGCCCCTTCTGCCATGTAAGGAAACAGTAAGAAGCTGCTGGCTATGAACCAGGAAGTAGTCCCTCACCTGACTGTGCCCGGCACCTTGATCTTGGACTTTACAACCTCCAAAATTGTGAGAAATAAACTGCCATTTATTAAGTTAGCAAGCCTGTGATATTTGGTTATTGTAGCCTGAATGGACCTGTAAGACATTTGATGTCCTACTGGTGTCTTAGGCCCTGTTCATTTTTTTTCTGTCCCTCAGACTGGATAATTTCAGTTAACCTATGTTAAAGTTTACTGGTTCTTTCTCCTGCCAGTTTACATCTGCCATTAAGACTCTGTAGTGAATTTTTCTCATTTTGGTGACTGATTTTTTTTAGCTCCAGAATTTTAATATTTTAAAAATAATTTGTTTCTTTATTGACATTCTCTGTTAAAAGTGTTCTCCTGGTTTTCTTTTGTTCTTTGTCCATAGTTTCCATGATCTCTTTTAGCACACTTAAGGCAGTTTATTTAGCATGTTTGTCTAGCAGTTTCAATGTCTGCTTCCTCACAGTTTCTATTAATTTCTCCTGTTTATGGGCCATATTTTTGTTTCATGCTTTGTATGCTTTGTAATACTTTGTTGAAAGGTGGATGTTTTGAGTATTACAATGTAGTAACTCTGCAAATCAGATTCTTTCAGAGTCCATTTTTGTTGTGTGCTGCAGTTTGTACTTGTTCAGTGATAAACTGGTTTTGTAAACTATTCTTTGTTGTGTTTGTTCTCTAAAGTCTGTTTCTTCGGCTTGTGACCTTTTATTTTGAGAGAGATTTCCTTGAATGCTTGGCGTTCCCCTCTCCCCCCAAAAAAAGAAAAGAAAAGGAAAAAACTTCTCTTTTTCGGGGGATGTAATTAGGGTTATTTATTTGTTTATTTTTAGAGGAGGTACTGAGGATTGAGCCCAGGACCTCACACATGATAATAAGCATGTGCTCTACCACTTGAGCTATACCCTTCCCCTTTGAAAAAACTTCTCTTAATTTGCAGAATAACTCTGTGCTATATATAGCTCTCCTTCTATGTTTAGCCAGACATTTACGGCTCTGTCTTAGCCTTCACTTCCTGCTTGTGCTGCACCCAAAGATCAGCCAGAAGTGAAAACTTAGGTTCTTTGCAGGTCTTTTCTGAGCATGCTTGCTGCCCTGGCAAGTGTGCAGCTTCCTAAATTCTTGTCTTTAGGATATGTGGGCACTTTTCACAGCCTTCATTTCCCAAACTCTCCCATCTTTTCCTTCCAGGCTTTTGGTGTGTGTGTGTGTGTGTGCACGCGCGCCTTAGTTGAAATTGTTTCCTCCAGATGGAAGCAAGTTGTTATTGGCTTTAGGAGTTAGTCTTTGAGAGAGATGCCCTCGGTGTAGCTGCTTTTCTGCCCAGAGAGAGTTCTAAGTTAGACAAAACAAAGACTGGCATCTGTGTGAGACCTTCAGGTAGCCCTTAGGCTGGTCAAAACAGACAAACACAATTCTTTCAGAATAAAGTCTTCTCTGTTCTCTCTTGAACCAGGAACTAGGTTCCCACACTGAGAATGAAGGCAGCTGGCTTCAAAGACCACTGCGGGGAGGACGTGGGGCAAGGGTAGTCAAAAGCATTGCAAAGCTTTCCTACTGTTTTATGTTGCCTGTTTCTTGATTCAGTGTTCGCTGAGTTGCTGTAAATCTCTGATTATTTTCTGGAGTTGTGCCACAGCTGATTCTGACAGTTTTTGCTCCATTTTTCAGTGATCTGTGGAGGTATGGGCCCTTGGAACTACCTGCTCTGCCATTTTACTGATAATTACTCAAGAAAAGTTTTAAAAAGTTATTAGCAGGCATACCCTGGAGATACCGTGGGTTCAGGTCCAGACTGCTGCGATAAAGCCAATACTGCAGTAAAGCAAGTAACAGAAATGTTTTGGTTTCCCAGGGCATAAAAAGTTATGTTTACACTATACTGTAGTCTCATAAGTGTGCATTATGGCTAAAAAAACAATGTCCATACCTTAATTAAAAAACAGTTTATTTCTAGAAAAAATGCTAACCATCATCTGATGACACAGGATTGCCACAAGCCTTCAATTTGTTAAAACACAGTATGCCAAGTGTGATAAAATGAAGCATAGTGAGCGAGGTATGCCTGCATTGTGACATTTTGTTCTAATGAGTGGAGTCCGTAAGTGACATTAATGTTTATACAAATTTGTTGACAGGATGGAATCCGGCGTGGTAGACCCAGAGCAGATACTGTACGGGATTTAATAAATGAAGGAGAGCATTCGTCCAGCAGAATCCGCTGTAACATCTGTAATAGGGTGTTTCCACGGGAGAAATCACTTCAGGCTCACAAAAGGACTCACACAGGTAAGCTGAGCACATTTTAGAGAATGCCGGAAGTGACGCTTACGCTGAAAACTGATTTGATGTTTGGGCCTATGAATTAATTTTTTAGTTGCGTTGTGTTTCCGTAACGTAAAGGTTTTCAAACAGGCAGTGTAGTCAGTTTCCCTGTTGCTGGGGCCGGATGGTTTTCTGAACATTGATACCACGTGACTTCTAAAGTTATCACGGTCATTAATGTAGTTGTCACACGAATGTTATTACTACATTTGGTTCTATCCTTCTGTCTACCTGAATGTTACTTGATATGTCTGGATAACTCTTAAAACCGATTTGTAGTGGAGAGAGTGTAGTTCAAGTGGTAGAGCGCATGCTTAGCATCCTCAAGGTCCTGGGTTCAATCCCCAGTGCCTCCTCTAAAAATAAATGAGTGAGTAAAGCTACTTACTCCCCCTCCAAAAAAATTAAAAAAAAAAAAGTGAGTTGTAGGCCAAATCCTAAATAAGTAATTGTCAAGTTTTTAATAGAACTTCAAGAGTCCTTAATTGTACCATCAGAGTATTTGGCCTAACCATGAAATCTAAGATGAAGTATAATTTTTTAGAATTAAATGTCTTGTAGGGAGCTAGCCCATGACTATCTGTGTTTGTGTAGACTAGTTATACTTGCATTTAAAATGCCAACAGCAAAAAATATATATAAAGAGGGCTGTGTTCTTTCCACAGAGGAAGTTGGCACAGAAGGGGCCTTATGGTTCTAATAATGAGATCAGATAACTTACAGATAAGGGAACTGAGGCACCGAAAAAACCAATTACCACTGACTCACAACTTCTCATACCCTTGAGTCTAGAACTGCACTGGCCAGTATGGCAGCACACGTGGCTCCTGAGCACTAGAAATGAGGCTGGTCTAAAGGGGTGAGCAGTATTAGCATGGTTTTTGATGCTGATTACAAATTGAGATGATAATATTTGAGATACACTGGGTTAAATAAAGTATGTTATCAGTTAATTTCACTTGCTCCTTTTTGCTTTGTTAATGTGACTGCGAGGAGTGGTCCTCGCGCCATCTTTCCTGGGCAGCACTGGTCTAGAACTTGGGCTTTTAACCCTTGGCGTCCTGTTTGTTCCACTGTGTTCATGGTCATCACCCGTTTCTTTCATTTTCTTTTCTTTCAGTTTTTGAAAAGATAAATTTTAATGACAGAATACAGTTTTCTTAGCTGAATCCCTGAAAGGGGGTAAAATTTTAATTTTGAATTATTATAAACTAAGGTGGCCAAGAGGTTTTTTGACTCAGGTAACATTCAGTAAAACATAATATTATCTAGTGAATATCTGAGTTTGAGAATTCTTGTGTTTTTTTTTTTTTCAATCTATTTAGTCTGAAATAACCCCAAATAACTGGTTCACAGCTGTAGAGTACATGTTGCCCGTGTAGATAAGATTCGAGACCATGTGGCATTGTAAAAGGGTCCCTGAGTCCCTTTCCTGATGTGCTGACGCACTGTGTGTCACCCATTGCTTCCTAATACACCGTATGCCAGGGGACTGAACCCAAGATTTCCATGGAATCGTTAAGCTCTACAAGTATATGCTTTGTAGAAAGCATTTCTCTTACTATTTTAAATAACTGTATCCTGTGTTTTGTTAACTTGTGTCCAACTATCACATTCATTTAGTACATTTCCAAACAATGAGAAATTTAGGGAAGACCCATTAGTGTTCTTTGAGTCATATTGGGAGAACTGGTGTATAATTGTTGACCAAAGAATGTTTATTCAAGAAGTAAGAAGTTTAATTATGATTGAGCAACATCTTTTTTGAGGGTTTTCTTGAGCCTAGCACTGTGTTGTGTATAGGAATTGAAATGGAGCACAAGGTGCATCTTTGTATAATGAGAGTGCCATGGTACATAACACAGGATGCAAAGTGAGTAACGGGATATGTAGCTCCATTATTTGGAAGTAGGGAGTGATAGGAGGAGTCTCTGAGGACCTCCAGGGTTGGGGAGATTTGGATGGGCAGGGAAGATAGGGATTTCAAGGAGCAGAACAAGCTGGGGAACTGCCGCGTGGCTGGAAGGCATCCCCAGGAGGGAAGCAGAGCTAAACCTTGCCCCCTAACCCAGCAGCTATAGTGCGGATAACAGGGGACCATTTAAAAGTCACTGGATAATTTTCAGTTGTTCAAGGAGTGCAGTAGGGCTTGGGGGTGATTTTAGGGAGTAGTTGAGTGTAAAAAGCAAGTGTTCTGTGCCAGCTACTCCGGAAGTGCTGTGCAGGGTGAGAGACTAGAGGCCAGCCTGGAGGGGCTGCCAGCCTGACCAGGGCAGGTGGCAGTGAGAAAGCAGGAGTGGGAGACATTTTAAAGCATCAGCAAGAGTTAGCGATTTCGATGGTGGGGAGGAAAAATAGGGGACAAGCTGAAGATGCTAACTTCAAAGACTTGAACCCGTGTACTTAAAAGCACAAGTAGACAGTTGCTTGACATCACTGGGGGGCTGTTAGCACTGCCGCTGGCTGCTCTGTTGAGGCTGTGATGTGTATTGTTTGGAGTCATGATTCACTCTCCCTCCCCTTCCCCTTCTCACCTTATTGTCTCAGAAATAATATAGAGCATCCTGTCTACCTAGGTGAGAGACCCTACCTGTGTGATTATCCAGACTGTGGAAAAGCCTTTGTTCAAAGCGGACAGCTCAAAACACATCAGCGTCTTCACACCGGAGAAAAACCTTTTGTTTGTTCAGAAAATGGTATGATGTTAGGAGTTAAGTTTATGGAATAATTAGTTGTTGAGTTAAGAGTTAAAGTATCTGTTGCTTGACTTTTTGGGAGGTGAGATTTTTGATAAAGATTTTGTAAAACATCCTGTTTCCTTCCTTGCTAATTGTGTTTCTGGGAAAAGACTGATTTTTAAATATTCTTTTTAATTGAAAAAATCTTAATGGACAATTGAAGATGTTATGTCCAGTTGTAGGCAGTAGAAGAATCTATAAAAGTAAATACAGCCTTTAGAGTCGGCTTTTACTTTGGTTTTAAACTTTTTAACTGTTAAACTGGAGGAAACATGTTATTGTCTAAAATTTTGAGTACAGGAGGGGCGGGGGGTGAGTTGATTTTACCATCTCAACACCACTGCTGTTGGTGATTTTTTAACACTTTTTTCTTAAGTGTTTTCTTAATCTTTTATCACAGTTTCTTAAGATGTTTTTCTTCTGTACATTTTTACATAGTTATTTTTGAAATTCAATACAGTTTTGTTCTGTTGCTCCATGTTTTTTTTTTTTGATTATTAGTCAGTTGCTACAAATGTAGCGTCTAGTGAATTTGCTTCAGCTATACACAATGGTCGCCTCAATGTTAATTATTAAATATTTAATTTGCTTTTAAAATGTTTGCTTGTTACCAACAAACCTGAGGGCATGTTTTCCTACTTAAAGCTTTGTTTACCTTTTCGGATGTTTTTTAATGATGGATTCCAAGAATGAAATTACTTTCTGGGATATCAGTTTTCCGTGTCTGCTGGGTGTCCAGATCCTTGTAAGTGTTTCTCTCTGTGTGTTTTGAAGGCTGCCTGAGTAGATTCACCCATGCAAACCGCCACTGTCCGAAGCACCCTTATGCCAGGCTGAAGCGGGAGGAGCCCACAGATGCTCTCAGCAAGCCCCAGGCTGTGGACAACCAGGCTGCCGCCGAGTGGTTGGCAAAGTAAGGCTCTCCTGGCACCTACTTCGGAGCACTGCCCAGTGTGTGGGTGGAGCTGGGGACACTGACAGTTCTCTCGATTTAAATAAGTTGCTTGTATACACATTTTATAAAATAACTTGAAATGGCTCGCTATTTCCTCACACCACAGAATTGTTAGCAGTTTTGTTTGGATCTGTGTGTGATAGAAAACTACTATAGGATATTAATTAGTCTGAGTGTCCAGACCATGATTTATTTTAAAAGCAAGAGTTTACCCCCTTGGAAAAGAATATTTTTTATGTGTTGGATTCCATTTGCCATCAGTTCAATCCCCCTTCAGTTTCTTTATATTGGAGTTAAGTATCTGTTGATTATTACATGGATGGAGGCTAGAGGTTCTTCGAAAGGAAAATTCCGAAAAGCACCCAGTTTAATTTTTTTAATGGCAACAAGGAAGAATATAAAAATAATTTCTCTAAGGGTATCTTGCTTTAAGGAGTCATTTACTGTGTACTCCCCAGCAGCAACTGATTGTGCCACTCCCTGGATTCCGTAGCTCCCTCTGCACTTAGGGTGGAGTCGAGAATGCCTCATCGTGCTGCTGTGACTCCGTCTCCCCTAGCCACCTGGGCTTCCTGTCCCTCGGCACCACCATTGCTGTAGTTTCCAGGCCTTCGTGCTCACTTCCCTTTTCATTTAGCCACTCAGCTCATTCTTCACGTCTTGTCTTTTTTTTAGTTGAAGTCTAGTCAGTTTACAATGTTGTGTCAATTTCTGGTTCTCGCACAATGTCTCAGTCATACATATACATACACATATTCCTTTTCATATACTTTTCCATTATAGGTTACTACAAGATATTGAATATAGTTCCTTGTGCCATACAGGGGAATCTTGTTGTTTATCTATTTTATATATTGTAGTGTGCATCTGCAGATCTCAGACTCCCAATTTATCCCTTCCCACCCCCCTCTCTTCATTTCTTATTCAGGTTAAACATCCCTTCAGGAAGGGCTTCCCTAACCTGCCCACCAATCCCCTAAACAAACAAGGTTAAATCCTTAAATCCTAAAGATGCTTTTACAACACGTTGTATTTTCCCTCTCAAAACCTCCATCACACGTTTATTTGTTTGTTTACCGTCTGTCTTCCCTGCTGGATCGTAAGCTCCACAGGGGCAGGGGTTGCGTCTGTCTCTTCTGTCTCGGGTACTGCATCACTTCCTCCCTCCCTCTTCCTCCTGGCTGGGCCCTGCTGCCCCCTTATCTCTGATTCTGCCCAAGTCATCCTTGTCTTTATCTTCTTTTTCTCCTGTCTGCTCAGTGACCGACCTTGGATTCCACTTCCTTAACAACTCTCAGATTCAGCCACTTTGGTCTTCTCTATCCATTCTCCATGCTGTGGGCAGAGGGGTCTTTCTCAAATGCTACTATGATCCTCAGTATGAAGTCTGAGCCTCTTACTGTGGCATTCAAAGCCCTTCGTTACCTGGTCCCTGCTGACCTTGCTAATTACCTTTTGCTATTTTCCTTTCCTGGTTGTCCTTCAAGTCACACTGAACTGTTTGCATTTCTCTTTTTACACTTCTGAGTATTGCCAAGACTTTTCCAGTTTGAGTAGTCTGGATTTCCTGAAATCTGGTCATTGTACTATTTTTTTGGTATGTAATTTAAAAACCAGCTTTATTGAGGTATAATTGACACACAATAAATTGTACATACTTACAGTGTACAATGTGATGCGTTTTGACGTAGGTAGACACCATATGTGAAACCATCACCCTGATCAAGATTGTGAACATGTCCATCACTTTCACAAGCCTCCCCATGGCCTTTTGCAGTCCACCACTCCGCTCCTCCCCGCCTTCCTCCTCCCTAGACAGCCCTGATCTTTCTGATACTATAGTCAGTTTGCATTTAGTGGAGTTTTATACAAGTGAAGTCATACAGTATATACTCCTGGTTGTCTGACTGCTTTTAGTCAGCGGGACTGTTTTGAGTGTCATCATGCCGAGGGAATCAGTTCATTCCTTTTTCTACTGTATGGCTACACCTCCACTTGTTTATTCCTTCACCTTCTGATGGGCTTTTGTGTTGTCTTTGGTGGTTACAAATAAAGCTGCTGTATGAACACGAATATACAAGTCTTTGAATGGACATTTTTGTAGGTCGTGGTCCTGTCATTAAAATATACCTTTCTTTGGTTATCAGAAAGGTGGAACATTAACATTTTCTCTTGTGAATTATCATTGGTGACAAAGGAGAATAATGACGGTGCTCTTAAATTTCTGAGTAAACTCTATGCGCTACACATATTAATCCATTTGCAGCATTTTGTGGGTGTAAACTTTCTCCCAGTTAGCTCCGTCAGGGTCTCATCTTACCTGTTGGTTCTGGAAATCTGAGCAAGCCCTTCAACTTGAACCTGAATCTGCCTCATTACAGGAAATACATGTAATACATGTGAAATCGCTGTATAACTTTATAAACTGAAACATAAAATAATACCATAGTAAAGACCTCTCCCCCTTTTTTAAAACAAAAGTGAACATTTGAGAATGTCTCCCCTCTTCTTTTTTTAAAGTAAAGTGAACATTTGAGAATGTCTCCCCCTTCTTTTTTTAAAGAAAAGTGAACTTTTGAGAATGTCTCCCCTTCTTTTTTTTTAAAAAGTGAACATTTGAGAATGTGTCCCCCCTTTTTTAAAGAAAAGTAGATATTTGAGAATGTCTGCCCCCCTTCTTTTTATTTTTAAAGAAAAGTGAACATTTGAGAATATCTGCCCCCCCTTTTTATTTTTGAAAAGTGAACATTTAAGAACATCTGCCCCCCTTTTTATTTTTAAAGAAAAGTGCACATTTGAGAATGTCTCCCCACTTTTTTTTAAAGAAAAGTAGATATTTGAGAATATCTGCCCCCTTTTTATTTTTAAAGAAAAGTGCACATTTGAGAATGTCTACCCCCGTTTTTTTTAAAGAAAAGTAGATATTTGAGAATATCTGCCCCCTTCTTTTTACAGAAAAGTGAACATTTGAGAATATCTGCTCCCCTTCTTATTTTTAAAGAAAAGTGCACATTGAGAATGTCTCCCCCCTTTTTTTAAAGAAAAGTAGATATTTGAGAATATCTGCCCCCCTTTTTATTTTTGAAAAGTGAACATTTAAGAATATCTGCCCCCCTTTTTATTTTTAAAGAAAAGTGCACATTTGAGAATGTCTCCCCACCCCCTTTTTTTAAAGTGAACGTTTGAGAATGTCTCCCCCCCCTTTTTTTTTTTTTTTAAAGACGCGCGCACCCTGGAGAATGCCACGTGCGCGGCACCACTAACGCGATGCGTCTCCCCTAGGTACTGGGAAACCCGAGAGCAGCGCACCCCGACCCTGAAAGGCAAGCTGGCTCCGAAGGCGGACCAGGAGCAGCAGGACCCGCTGGAGTACCTGCAGTCGGACGAGGAGGACGACGAGAAGAGCGGCGCGCAGCGGCGGCTGCAGGAGCAGCGGGAGCGGCTGCACGGGGCGCTGGCGCTCATCGAGCTGGCCAACCTGACCGGCGCGCCGCTCCGCCAGTAGCCCGCACACGGACCCCCCTACTGTACAAAAGTACTGCCCGGCGTACTTAAAAAGTAGATCCTTGGGCATAAGCTAAGCACCTTACTTGCTTATCATAGGCTGCTATTCTGTAGAAATGTATGAAGAATGTCGTTGCCCCAGAATACGGGGCGAGAGAGAATTGCACTTTTTTTTTATATGGTAATGGATTTGTTGTAAAGTTTAAACTATTTTTTGTAAATATGGGACTTCTAGTACAGGGTAGAAAAGAAAAAAGACTACGTATTGTGGGAAGCTAGATTTTGCAAGTTTAATGCATTCATTGGAAGCAGTTCTCACAGGAAGCACTTTCTGAATAAGACACTTGGGTGGAAAAACAGAATGGTACATGTAGCCAAAGAAGGTTTAAGTAGATTATTTATGAGGTCATTTTTAACAATGTATATTAGTATTTTTAGCAATACTGTAAACACTGACGCAAGCAGGAGAGTATAAGATATGTGTGTAAGATATATATTTTTAAATTGCAAAATAGTATGCCTAATAAGACTAGAGAAATGGAAAACTGACCGTTTCGGATGACTTTCTAACTTAGGGACTTTGGAAGAAAACAGGTATTTGAAGATCTGGGTAAGATGAACGGTAGTAGTTCAGAATTCTCAAAATCGGAGTCAAACCAGTCTTATTCTATCTTTCGGAGGCTTTACAACTCACTCTGATGTTCAGGTTTGAAAGCACTTGTCATCCCTCGCTTGTTAACTTGGGAACGTTTGCACATTTCATATTTCTCATTTGCTGAAATTGAATGATTAATCTTGCAAAGTCTAGGTAACTTGGTAATTGGTATTTTTTTAATATTATGGGCCCTGTAATGAGATTTGGCACTTGGAGTTTTATTAATAAAAGGGACATCTACAGGGTTGTTTTGTAGTGAACTGTTTTAGATCTTTTGTTAGCAAACACTAAATTTAAATGTACTGCTTGTTTAGAATTATTAGCAAATGGAAGCCTCTTATTTATATCTTCAGTGCATCAAGCCACCTTCTTGCTTTACTTCAGAATAACATGCCAAGCTATTTTGTGTTCACTAAATTTAGCTATCAGTTAATTAAACACTGCAGAAAATACTAGCGACTCAGATAAGCAGGCTTCTGGAATAGTTTTAACTGCAAGTGTGTTAACTTGTGTGGTGGTTTTAAATCTTTTTTTTTTTCCAAATAGATGGAGTTTTTAAACATCACTTTATGTACTGAAGCATGAATAGAAAAATCAAGAGCTGAGTAGTTCACCTCCTTTATGTAGGCATAAACCTCCATCATTTTAGCTTTTAAGCAGAAAGTAAGTAACATGCATAGCGTGGTCATTTTATAGATTGCTTAATTGGAGTAAACCTCAGAAGAACAGAGGGAAGTATGGGCTCTTCAGCGCCTTTTGTTTTTTCTTTTTTGAATTGAAGCGGTAGCCTACAGATGTACTTTAAACATTATCTAAAATGTAGGCTTCTTTATCCCAAAATCCAAAAATCTGTTGCAGTACCCAAGTAGTTTAAAATATGTAGCCAGGGGGAAGGGGAGGTACATAAACGTCTTCAAATGGAGCAAAAGCGTGAAAGATGATAGTGACAAATAATGTGTATGATGAGGACATACTTTAAAAATGTAATTCCTCTGTACAGTAAATCACAAATCTTGAGGGATTTTTTTCCTTGGTAATAAGAGAATTTATATTTGTAATGGTCTAAGAATTTTATTTGTAATCTGGAATATAGTATTCTACCAGCAGCACTTAATGAGCGCGTAAGACCATAGCATCTGAATTTTTTTGGTTTAAGTTTCAACATTTTTCTCTAGTATTTTTTCTCTCAAATATGACTTAAATGAACTATGGACTTAAAAGCAACACTCTTCGTTTTGGGAGAATTTAAAATGTGATGAACTTGATCTAAAGAAGTAAGTGCAAACAAGATACAAATACTTGCCACTTTGTGGATAATAAAATTTAAGGCCTTCAAAAGTAAGAGTTCTTGTTTGTTTTCTCCTGTCAGCTTGTGTCAACTATAATAACTACATTCACAAACATTTCTAATTTGTATAATTGGAAGTTTAAGAAATTATTACAACTATTTACTATAGAAATATTTAAAATATTCTTTTTTGATATAAGCTATATACTTGGACAAAATACATTGGCATCTAAAATTTGAGGTGTGTTAAGACTGCTTTTTGTTTTAAAAATGTGGTTTACATTCAAATTTTTGAAGTGTTTTATGCTTCATATGGCTAAGTTGTAGTTGGGCAGAGTTAACAGCATAAGATAGACATGCTGTAATTTTAAAAGATGCTTTGAAATAAAAATTTATTTTAATTTACAGTTTAAAGTACATGTTCATTCCTAAACCCTTTGATTTTTCCTTTCAAAAATATAATAACCATGATATAAAAATTTTAAAGGTAGAAAGAAATGTCACCTTACATTCTTTCATCATTATTATCTTGGTGCATTCAAAAAATTTTTTTAACTTTTTTAAATTGAGTTATAGGCAGTTTACAATGTTGTGTCAATTTCCAGTGTAGAGCACAATTTTTCAGTTATACATGAATATACATATATTCATTGTCACATTCTCTTTCACTATGAGCTACCACAAGATCTTGTATCTATTTCCCTGTTCTATGTATTTTGGTACATTTTATATTTCATTCCAGTCTCATATCCCAGGCATCTTTTTAGCATAATTGGAACCCTAAGGTGAATTCCTTTTTCTTACTTTAAAATTATGGCCTTTTAGACTACAGATACTCATTTAACCACCTCATCTGTTTCATTATTACAGTGTTAAGAGTACTGGTGTAGATAGGTATTAAACCATTGCCAGCCTTATCCCAGGCTTTGTATCAGGGTGATCAGCAACGAGGGTCTCATTTTACTTGTATTCAGGATATGCTGAATCTGGGGTCACCCTTGGAGAATCCACTCAGGGCCTGTTTACTTTTCTAAGAGTCAAGCGAATTGGTTTGATCTTTTACATTAGTTATTTTTGGTAGATCTTTAGTTGTGTTGCAATGGCAAGGTTCAGCCTGTCCAGGCTGTGCAAAAGAGTTTCACAAGCAACTCTTCAGTGTGAGTTGTGGTTTAAACAGAATAAGGATGAGATTCTGACAGTGACTCAAGTTCCTGGATGTATGTACATAGAAGCAAAATAAATGCAAATATGATTAAGGTGTCATTAAAAGTGACTTTAAAATACTGTCTTGCAGCCAGAACTGATTTGAAGACTCACTGGAAACCTAGTTTATCATTTTGAGGAAATTAACCAAAATGACTTCAAGTTCAGATTTTGGGTTCAACTTGCATATGAATTCATTTTTTATTTTAAAAGTCTTATGTGTGTGTGGTTTCTCTCCCGGGTAATGTAAACTCTTCCTTTCTGGCTTTATTTAGTGCAAGTTATTCCTAAAAAGCTAAAATTTCCGATTTCTAGAGTTAATTCTTTATAATGAAAATATGGGACATTTAACTGAAAAGATGTTAAGAGCAGGTAGACTCTGGTGGGAGTAGGCACTTCTGGGAGGCTCTCCTTCAATTACCATGAACAATCTGATGTTTAGACGTATCCATGTAGAAAAGAACTGGGCCCTGGGGTAGGGGTACAACCTGCCATGAAGCACCCAGAGGCAAGAAAAGCAGACTTTGCACCCCCGCCCCCGACCCTAGCCATTCTATTTTCAGGTATTTCCCGAAGATAAATGAAAATATACGTCCACACAAAACCCTGTGCACAAATTGTCAAGGAAGCATCTTTTTTTTTTCTCTTATAATAGCCGTAAGCTGGAAACAACCAGCGAGTCCATCATAAAGTGTGGTATTACTCAACAACGAAAAGACTCAAACATGGGTGAGTCGCAAAAAAAAGACAAAAACTGCGAAAAGAGCCTTGAAAAAGTACATGCTGATTTCTATGAAATTTCTGAAACGGCAAATCCAACGCGAATAGAAATCAGAATGAGATGGGATTGAATGTTCAAGGCCTCCGCAGACCCGTTCCTCTGTCCAAGGCGGCGTGTGTGCGGGCGAGGTCCGGCGGGCAGCGTCGGGGCGCCCGCGGCGCCAGCGCCGCACCCCTTCCTGCGTCGGCCGCGCCCCCCGGCGCCGGCCCGGGGCGGGGACGGAACTGGGGCGGGGCGGCCGCGGCGGGCGGCGGGCGGCGGGGCGGCCGCGGGACATGACGGGGGGCGGCCCGGCGGCGGGCGCGGACCCCGACCCCGCCTCCGCGCGGCCGCCCTCCCGGCTGGCCAAGCTGCTGTCCGCCCTCTTTTACGGGACCTGCTCCTTCCTCCTCGTGCTGGTCAACAAGGCGCTGCTGACCACCTACCGGTGAGGCGGGCGCCAGGGGTCCGGGCGGGATCCGCGGGGGCGCCGGGCCGCTTGGCGGCGGCCCGCCCCGGGACCTCCCCGCCCCGGCGGCCGCGCCGTCCGGCACGACCTGGCCGGAGAGCACCGCCCTCCCCACCCCCAACCCCCGCGAGGTCCCCGGGGCCGGGGAGAGCCGGCTGGCTGCCGGTGCCCTCGGCGCCCTCCGGCCGCGCCCGGCTCGGCGGACGCGCGGGGACAGCGAGCTGGGCGCCTCGCTGCTGAGTCCGGTGACGGCGTGGGTGGCTGGGTCCTCGGTACAGCCACCACGTTTCCACAGGGCCGGGACCTTCGCGGCGTTTTAAAACCCAAACCACAACCTAGCAAGTCACTCTCCTCCCGGTGAGCGTGGGCACAGCTGCCACTACTTACTGCCGCAGGACGCTGCGCAGCTGTGCCTGGAGAGCCCGGTGCTTTTCACGAGCCCCGTGAGCTGAAACAGCTGAGCTGAATGTGTTCTTTAAATGTCAACAATTCTTTCTACAAATTTAGGTGTTCGACAATCGGAGAAGTCCTGAATGGATAAGTTTATTTGCACTGTTTGATCATTTCATTCTCAAATTACCAGCATGGTCATGGAAAACTGGGGAAAACAATGAAAAGTTTATAGCCTATATTTGCTGGATGAGTCTGCTGTAAACCAGCAAGTTGTGGTTCCTTGAACCTATTTGTGAAGACTAGAAAATCCTGTTTAATTCAGCGTTCACTGTATCAGCATTCAAAGTGCTACGAATTTAGACCCAGCTCCACTGTTTAATGGCTGGTCTCACAGTTGGCAGTTTTTTTTCTGGCAAAAGTTGGGTAATTACAGCTCTTACCTCCCAGAGTTTTGCATGAGCTGTCATAAGTGAGGGCTGTGTGTAAACTGTACTGTGCTACAAGAATGTAAAGTCAGAATTTTATAGAGTCCAAAGGGGCCTCAGAGAGTATCTTCGGCCTTCTTATTTTATACTTGCAAGAGCTGAGACCCAGATGAGCTTGGCTGGTTCCACCTCTAACAGATATTTACTGAGCACTTACTATGTGCCAAGCCCATCGCTGGCACCAGGGAAGCGGCTGACACGGGGCTTTCCAGCGGATCAATATATAAACTGGTAGCATTTATATTATGTCAGATGTAGCTGTGTGGTCAGAAGGAAAAAAAATGAGGAAAGAGTTAGGGCATGTGAGTATGAGAAAGAGTTTACAGCCTCAGTGTGATCAGTGAATCCTCATTGAGGAGGGGACATCTGAGCCAAGACTTGAGTCAGATGAGGGAGAAGAGGGAAGACCATTCCAGGGGTGGAGAATAAGGAATTTAGGTGGAAATCGTACTAGACAGGGTCCCAGGGTAATGGATTGCTAGATTGTGTAGGGCCTTTGTGGCCACTGCGGAAGCTCTGAGAGTGATGGGAGCCACTGGAAGGTGTCAAGCAGAGGAGTAACATGATCTATTTCACTCTGACCACTGTGTTGAAAGCAGATACCGGGGACCACGGTGGAAGTAGGGAGACCATGGTAAATAGTTTTAATTTTAGTCTGAATGCAATTTTAAGTCCCTTGGAACGTTTCAGCATTGGTAGTGACATGACATCATTTGTATGATTAAAAAGGTTTTGGCTGGTGGGTGGGTGGAGAACTGATGGTACTGGAAGTAAGGAGAGGAACTAGAACTCGATTGCAGGATTCCAGATAATTCTACATTGCTGGCTTGGATGGGGGTGGAGGGTAGCAGCAGATATAGAGGGAAGGGATGGATTGGGGATATTTTCTGGTGACCCTACAACTGTTGATAGTCTTTACAAGGTGTACCAGTGTGTTGCAGCATGCTTCCCAGTGTCCATGGGAAACACAACCCCTGCCTCAGAGAAATTAGAATGAGCATGTATCTAAACCTGGAGCATTTAGTAGACAATGCAAGCAAATGAAAGACAATTCAAACACTTGAAAAAAAAAGAGAGAGAGAGAGAATGCCATTAATAGGATTTTGGGGAGTGGATGGCAATTATGTTAGTTGAAGTTTGAAGGTAAGTAAGTCTCTACATTCTGCACTTGACTGAGCAGTGTGCTCACTGACTATGGCAGTCAGTGCCGCCAAAGACATGTGTCCTTTTGCTGGAAGCAGGGACCAGAAACGCTGGTTATGTGCTTGTAAGATGAAGGACAGTGTCCAACCAGAAAGAATTATATGAGACATCTCAAGCTCCATCCTTTCCTTCTTTAAAGTTTTGAGTTGCATGATTGAAGGGGGAAATCGAGTGTTTGTCTCAGCAAGGGAAAACAAAACAAAACAAAACAAACCCCCTCATAACCTTATAAATAAATGTTTCACATTTCTGTAATGTAATACACAGTTGGAGGTGTTCAAATAACATTGTTTATTCTCTCTTCTCCAAATGCTTTATTTGGGAGCATGGTTTTGAGGGGTGGGAGGAAGGTTGTGGTGAGTTGGTTATTAACAATAAACCATAGAAATCTGAGCCGGGCATTAGCTGTTTAAGGATAGACTGTTGTGTTTCTAGAGTTACCTAATTCACAGGGTCATGGGAACGTAGCTCAGGGGATTTTTTTTTTTTCCCTTCCACGTCCTCTGAGCAATTTATTTGAGCAGTTTGTTTCCAGTTAAGGTACAAGACTGATGGATCGTCTTCATTACTTGTTAGTTTTAGTTTGCTGAGATGCTAAATTTACCTGGTGGGACAGAGAGGAGCCTTTGAAGGACTTCAACTGTCCGACCCTGTTGGGGTGAGAGGGGGAAGCAAGAATCTGGCCACTTGGTTACACTAGTGTGCAGGTGGTCTGGAGTTGTCTTTTTGTTGTCATTTTAATACTATTTTAATACTATTTAATTTAATACTATTCTCTATGACATGCAAGAACTTACTAACCATGCCTAATGAAAAGTTTAGAACTTAGTTGTATTCAGTACAACAAATAATTGCCTCTGTGTTTGCTGTGTGTCTATTTCTTTATGCAGTCCAGGGCTTTGGAAACATTTAACACAACCTGCTTGGTAACGTGAATCCCTTGGAGTGTTACTGTTTTCAAGTTACTGAATCAGAGTCTCTAGTGGTGGAAACTGGAAGTCTATACTAAAAAAATAAAAACAACTCGGCTCATTTTCTCTCACTTTGGTGAAAGGTGGCTCTCTCCTGAAGATGCTGCTCCCATTGGCCCCTGGGAAGGGGCTGGATCCTGGTCTCACCTGGGTGTGGCCGGGACGTGGGGCTGAGTCCTTATTGCTCCCCACGGCCCCTGCTCTGTGGAGGGTCCGGACTTACCATCCCCTTTCCATCCTCTCTGTAATGGCTCCTGAGCTCCTTGGTCCTCCTCTCCACCCAGACTCGCCGAGCCTTCAGGACTCTGGGATCCACGCGCCGAACCATCGCAGCGCATCCCGTCCCACCTCCCATGGTCACTCCCAGGGCGTTCAGTGTGCTCAGTGTGACCCCGCCGGCCGCTCGGGTCCTGTGTGGGACGTCCACGCGCCGCTCCACCACGCGGCCCATTTCTGCCGCATCCTTTCCCTCCTGGTCCCCCAGGACCGCCGCTCTGGAAGCCACGTGACTCCTTTCCCCGCCCCTGCCTTGGCCGGTACTTGTCCCGCACAGCCTACCGTCTGTGTCCTTCCTTCAGCACTGAGCTGCTCTGACTGTCCTGGGACAAGAACCATCTCTGGGCTGGCTGGGTTGACTTTCAACTGATGCTCACAAACGAACCTAGGAGCTTGCTTTCCTTGTCTCAGCAGTGACTCCTTGGTTCTTTCTCTTCCATCCTGAGACCTCCCACACCCCCATCCTCCACTCTCCTCTGATACTTCATTGAGGAAATAGAAACCGAACTACCTAGAATCAATATCTTGAAACATCTTTAAAGAAAAGAAAAGAAAAGAAATAAAAGTCATTCTATTGTGACCATTATAAAGAATTCAAATGAAAGAAAATATTAGGGTAAAAATTTAAAAATGACTATAATTGACATTGAACAACAACTTCAGACATCTTTTTAGATTGATGGAAGGATTGGAGATGTAGATGGATAGTCTGAATTACTTTTTATATAAAGTGGCATGTTATAGGTGCTCTGTGTTTACTCATTTCTTTATAAACTGTTTTCTTTAATCCAAAAAGGAGTTGGAAAAGAGGGGCTTTCATTTCATTATGTCATTTTTTTAAGGCTCACCTAAGGCTCGCCACCACTTTCTATTTTGAGAAGTTTCAAGCACATGGGAAAATGGAAAACAAAGTACAGTGAACACACATACACACGCCACTGAGATTCAATAATTAACATTTTGCTAAATTTGCACTTTTTTCCCTGAACCATTGACTGTAAGTTGTGAACATCATGACGCTGCACTCTGAAATATTTCAGCTTACGTCTCCTGAAATATGAATATTCTCTACATAGTATCATTTTTGCTCTTAACAAAATAATTTCCTAAAATAATCTGATACCAAATCTATAATCATCCCTGTTGTCCCCAAGATGTCTTCAAGGTTGTTTTAAACATTTGAATCAAGATCCAGTCAAGCTTCAAGCAAGGCATAGAATTATGTCTTTTTAGTTTATTTTAATTTAGAAAAGTTCCCCCTTTCCCCCCTCTTCCCGATAGTGACTTTGAAAAGCCCGAGCCAGGTGTGTTGTAAAATGTCCCACGTCTGATTTCTTTTTTGAAGTCTGATTTCTTTTTTGAAGTCTCACTCAACTTTCCTCTGTTTATTTAATGGCAAGTTAGATCTAAAAGCTTGCTTACATTCAGATTAAACTTTTTTTTTTTTTTTTTTTGGCAAGACTGCTTTATAGTTGACCTTGTGAACTTCTGCTTGCATCATACAAGGGGTCGTCCCACCATTAGTCATGCTGGCTGTGCCTGAAGGCGTACGTGAGGTGAGGAACGCAGGTTGTGTGTATGTAAGAAATTTGGTTCTAACCAAATTGAATGGAGAAAAGAGAAATTAAAAGCTCAACTAAAAGAATTGATTTTTCAAATACACATCTTCAATTTCTGATCATATATATGAACTTCTTGCTATGAATGATGACACGTACCTACTTCTTCCTGTCTCCCCTCCCCTCCCAGTCTTTTTTTAGAGTGTAGCATCCTGTTGTGTAATGATAATCGCACAATGTTTTGAATCCGTTCTGTATTATTTGGGTATAATGATCAGCACCCTTTTACCGCAGTGTCACCATTCCAGAGTTCATTATTTTGATTTGACTCCCAATTGGTGGATTCCATGGTCTGGTAGTATTTTTATGGAGAGTTCATGGCCACTGTATTCATTGTGCTGAATATTCATAACAGATGTTTCTGTAACAAGTGTGTTTTTAGATCTGGAGAAGTTTATTTATTTATTTTCCCCATGTCAAGGAACACATGGGCCTTTTATCTTTGAGTTATTTTCTTTCTTTATGGAGTTCTTTAGCCCTCTATGGTGGTGTCTGTCTATCTTTTGTATCTTTTCTTTCAGAGTTCGTCTTTTTCCTGGGCGCTCACTGTGATGACCTCATCTTGGTAATTCAGTTTTCAGCAGTGACCATTTAGTTCCGTGTTGTTTCTAAATTACTCATGTGGCCGTCATGCTGTTTTGATGCTCAGTTGGTTTCCTTAGCTCCTTTTTCATCCCATTTTACTGCTTTGTCATTTTGAGACAGGAGGGAAGTGGGCAGGGCACAGCCATTCCAGGATAGACGCAGCAATTAACATCAAAATGGTGGAAGACCCAACCCCCAGCTGGCCTTGAGGATTAAGATGGTGGGAGATGTGACTTATAGTAGACCTTGAGCTTCATTACACGCTCACTGTAACATATTAGCATGGTGAATAATGTGCCCACAGGTGCCATTTCAGTCCCAGGGCTAACCACAAAAGGCCAAAGAGTGGGAAATGGTCAGCTTCCTGGAAATCCCAGCCTCTTCCCCAGGGTAGTTAGACTGGTCCTTCCACTTACTAGAATATGAAGCCACCAAGCCCATAAAAACGCAGCACTGCCCCTCACACCCTTTTGCTCCCTCATCTTTGGAGGCAGCCCGCACTCTGTCTGTGGAGAGTGTACCCACTTTTACTCTAACCTGAGCACCCACTCCCCACACCTCGTGGCCTCTCTCTTGCCTTCTGAAACAGCCTACGCTCTATGCAGTACGTAGCTCTCTGAATAAATCTACCTTTACTCAACTGTGGCTCCTCTTGAATTCTCTCCTGCGTGAAGCCCAGGACCCACACCTGACAGGGCACGTCCCAGGGACTCAGCCGAGACCTGGGACTCGGCCCTCCTCACGCCCCACATCTGTTTTTCCTGTGTCAGTTTCAGTTTTGAGCTCTTGTTTTATTGGTATTTTCTTATTAAGGCGTTCTGCAGCTGGAAGCAGTTACAAAGGGTGCCGTCTCTCCCTGTGTTATATTTTCTTCTAGGCTGGGCTCTTCTGTCTTCCTTCTGTAAGCCTTTTGTTGTTGTTGTTTTACTGTTTATGTTGTGGTCTTATAATTTTGTTTGATGTTGCAGGTTGTAGTCCCAAGGAAGGAGGCGCTCAGATGCAGGGAAAGTATCCTGGGGATGCTCCTGCGGGGGAGTGAGGGATGCAGGGTTAGGTGGAGAGAGAAGTTGGGCTGTGCCGCAGTCATAAGGAAGCCTGGTCCCAGGGCCCCTGGGCTGGAAGGGCTCTGCAGAGTTGTCCTGCCTCAGGGCGGGGGCCCTGGCCTTTACATCACTGCACAGACCAGTGCTTGGAACACAGGCTGCTCTCGGAGCAGGTGGGGGCTGTAGGCAAGGCAATGTTCTTCAACTGAGGATGCTCTTGGACAACTGGGGAATCAGTGCTTTAGTCCAGAAGCGGGTATCTGGGTGGCACATGCAGCATCCACTAGAGTAATTTTCTTCTGATGGTGGTACTGTCTAGGCATTCATTTAGTTTTCTCTGATTGGTTAAGTTGGTTCTTTATTCCCTTCTTACCCTATCTGAAATAGGTATGTTTTCCCCGACATACAGTTTGAGGGCTAAGGTTTTTTGGTGTGTGTGTGTGTGTGTGTGTGTGTGTGTAATATTCTCCCTTTCTTAGCAGCCTGAGAGAATGACCGGGAGCCAGGGAAGGGCTGTGCAGTGAGTGAGCCCGGTGAAGTGATGTGCTGCCTTGTTAAGTATGGTATGAGGTAGGAGTTAAGATCCTGTATCCAGTTACCTAGTGCCATTTGTTGAAAGACCATCTTTTCCCTCCTGCTCTGCCCTTTCATCTTTCGTCATGAATCAGGTGTCCATATATGAGTGTGTTCGTCCCCATCTCTGTTCCCTTCTATTGTCCTATTGGACTATCATTGTGTAGATACCACAGTTTCTCATTTATTATATCTTTAAAGTGGATCCTGGCATCCAGCAGAGTCATTCCTTCAACTTTGTTTTTCTTCAAGACCATCTTGGAGAATGTTTGCTCTTTACTTTTCCATTTGATGGTAGGATCAGCTTGTCAGTTTCCACCAACTGCCTACTGGTGTTCTTACAGAGATGGAGTTGATTTTAGAGACCAGTTTGTGGATAATGATCCACTACAATATTGATTCTAATCCATGACCTCTATTCAGGGCTTCTTTAGTTTTTTAAATATTAGCTTATAGTTTTCTATGTAGAGATATTTCTTGGAAGTCTTTTATTAGATTTTTATATGGCTGTATTTTAAAAAAAAAAAAGGAAAAACAGTATAATGAATCTCCATGTAGCCATCATCCTGTTTCAACAGCCTTGTTACATTTATATCCCCCTTCCACTCAGTCCCAACATTTCCCCCCCAGATTATTTTGAAGCAAATTAAAAATACATCATTATATGCATTTCAATATGTATTTCTGAAAGATAAGAAGGCCTTTTTGTTTTAAAGAAACACTATCCCAATATCATTTCATACCTGAAAAAGTAAAAAAAATTCCTTATTACCATAAAATGCCTGGTTAGTGCTATTTGGTGTTTTTTGGATGCTATTGTAAATGGTGTCTTAAAAGTTTTCATGTTCTTTGTGTCTTTCTGGTATATAGACATAGAAATGATTTTTTTTCATATGTTTATCTTGTATCCAGTAACCTTGCTAAAGTTATTGATCAATTCTAATAATTTATCCCCGGATTATTTTGGCTTTCTATGTATACAATTGTGTTGTTTGTTAATATAATGACAGGCTACCTCAAGGAGCAATAGAAGCTTGCTAAGCTTAGTAACGATCAGTTTGAAAAATGAAAAAGAAATGAGCAAATGAAAAGTGAACAGATTGGATGTTTTCACTGTCTAAGACTGAAAAAAAATGTCTAAGACTGTCTAGTAACTCCTGGCATTGTGTGTTGTGTGCCATCATACTGTTTTCAGATTTTATCAGTTGCTAAAATTATTTGTTATTCTGTATTCTTTGTAGTTTCCCATCTCCAATTGTCCTTGGAATTGGACAGGTAAGTGAAAAGAAATTAACCTCTTGATTAGTTGTTAGTACCCATGGTGAAGTTTTGAATGCTTTTGTTTAAGACTGTGGTTTACAAATTTGTTTGGCTGGTGGAGGACCAATGGTACTCAGGGTGAAACAACATTGAAATATTGACACACATTTTATTTCATTTTACAATTTAGGAGTAGTTGTATTTGTAGAAGAAACAGCTACTTATTTTAACTTTCTTAAAAGAATTTAATTACTCTAGAAAAAGGAAGGCAGCAGACTGACCGCCTCCAAGGTGAGGCCCTGAGGAATCAGGGAAATCTATTTTTACATCAAATCACCCAATTTGTAAATGGTGGCAACAGATTCATATTTTCATAAAACTCTCTATGGGCCAAACAAAACATGTTTGCAGTTTCCTCCTTGAGGTGTGTGATGTTTATTCTCATGTGTAAGGATGAAGTTGGATAAATTTTCAGACTAACTCCATTTGACTGTTTATGAAATTTTCCGTTAATATTTTTTGGGAGATAACTAGGTTTATTATTTATTTTTAGAGGAAGCACTGGGGATTGAACCCAGGACCTCATGCATGCCAAGCACGCATTCTACCACTTAAGCTATACCCTACCCCTCTGAAATTTTCCATTAATATTAATTTGTGGCTTGTTTACTTTTTTGGTCATATGCTGGTGATTTCTAGTAGAAACATGGTAACAGGCACCATAAATTTTTTGGTTTTGTTTCCCTTTAGTTGATAGGGAGAAAAACTTAAAATTATGAAAGTTGTATCTGTTAACTAAATTTTAAATTGTAAATCTGAAATTTATGTGCTTAAATATTATTCTGGTTAAACGTTTTGCTAATAAGGTGCTTTATAAGGAAGTAAGGTATGAAAAGTTAAGTCTATAACTAAGATCCTCGTAAGTAAGTCATAAATACATACAATTATAATCCAGGGTAGACTCAAGTTACGTAAATTCATTGTAAGTGTTAGGTTTCTACACTCATTAGGCTCAGGGTTTAGGAGGATAATCACGTTGGAGGAGTCAATAAATTTTTGCATCCTAATGTAGAGAAAAGTGAGTGAATTCTACGATTTGCATAGGAAGATGATACTGAAATTTTTTATTTCATAATAATAATCAGGAGTATTTCTGATATACCTGGTGTACCCCAGATTAATAGAATTTGAATGAGACTCTTTGCAATACTGGCTAGATTGAAAAGAAAAATAAATCCCTTTTGGAATGTGTTTTTCTCTTAGTTTGTCTTCTTGGTTATAGAAATATTGGACTTTTCAAGAAGTGTTTTAGGTATGGAGTTGGCCCCCCTTTCGCCTTTCCTTATCCTCCCTCCCACTTAATTTATGGGGAAAGGTGATCATATGCTTAGTAAATGGGAGGTGTGGTCCAGGCCTCACCGACTGCAGTCACTCTGGTCAGTTTTGGGGACACTGTTTTTGAGCCCCTTGAAATAACGTGTATATGTGTAAATCAATTTGATATATAGACTACAGTTCTGATGGAATCCATGCAGTGGCAAGAAAAACAATTTTAATATTTCAAGGAATTAATAATTCTTTTGGAACCTAGAAAATGGACTTTTCAGGTACATTTCTTCCTGATGAATCTTTTTTCTTCTGATGACATGTTTGTACCTCAGTCTTTCCAGATACTTTCCTGAAGTTTTTCTCTCCCCTTTTCTTTAGATGGCAGTCACCATAATGATCCTGTATGTATCCAAGCTAAATAAA
Source organism: Vicugna pacos (assembly GCF_048564905.1). Lineage (NCBI taxonomy): Eukaryota > Metazoa > Chordata > Mammalia > Artiodactyla > Camelidae > Vicugna > Vicugna pacos. Next base: position 3,838,526 of record NC_132990.1, read on the forward strand.
ATAATTCACTTCCCTGATTTTGACAAGAAAATTCCTATAAAGGTATGTGACGAAAAGTACAAATAGCTATGATGGGAGATGTGAAAATACTGTGGAATTACAAATTGAATACAGGTCCATTTCTATACACACTGCTTCCTGCTTAAACTGGATAGAAACTTCTTTTTTAATTTTTTTTTAATTTTGGGGGAGGAAGGTAATTAGGTTTATTTATTTACTTATTTTTAGAGGAAGTACTGGGGATTGAACCCAGGACCTTGTGTATGCCTAGCATGGCTCTACCACTAGAGCTATACCCTCCCCCAGAAACTTCTTAATAAAGATTTTATGTCATTCAGTTATCCATTAATATGACATAGTAAAAGTGTGTGCTTAGCAGTGGACGTTAGATAAATACTGTGTGCCTTCCGAAATGGCAACGTCTTCTAACAGGAATGGGCAAGTTTATTTGATAGAGGGCCAGATAGTATATATTTAGACTTTGTGAGCCCAGCCGTCTCTGTTCCCGCTGTTCAGCTCTGTCACAGTACATGAGAGCATCCGTGGATGCTGCGTATGTAAATGAACCAGTGTAGTGTGCTCTAATGACACTATTTAGATACATAAAACTTGGGCCAGATTTATCTCTTGGGCTCTCCCTGTTTGACGACCCCTGTTTTAAGCTTTCGTTTTTAGCTCGGATTGATAGAAGCTGTGAGTAGAATGAAGAATAAATATAATTTGATGGATGTAGCTTTTTCCCGTGGTGGAATCAGAAACATGAGACCTGCCATTCCTTCCTGGGAATGTGGAATAGAACCAACTTTTATTGAACAGTTACTGGGTGCCAGGCACTTAATTCCTAGAGAAATCCCACACAACGGGGAGTATTGAGTGGGTCATGGTGATTTTTGGATTTAAGGGGATTAAATCACACTGTCAGTTCCTTGAGGGTAAGGACCTCACACGGCTTGTTCACAACCATCTCTCTAAGGCCTGGAAAAATGCTGGCATCTAGCACTGGGTTAGTCATCAGACTGACTAAGCACATGCTTATGGCATCCGTAACCAGCGACATTCACGAAAAGAGAAAAATAAAATCTTCAAGTATAGGAAAGATACTATTAAACCAAGCATCATAAGAAACCAGAATATTGTTGGGCTTGCCTACACTTAGTTTATGATGTATTATAATTTTTAAACCCTTTAAACATTTGAAAATTATAAAATATGATCTAGACATAGGGGGAAAAGTATCATACATGAATGTATAGCTTATACTCACTGCCTAGGTCATGAGATGGGATCACAAAGTCCTCTTTACCCACTATTCTGACTTTGGTAATAAAAATTGTCTTGCTTTCTTTGTAGGTTTTCTAAATTTGTATGTATCCCTGAATTTTGTAGTTAGTTGCCTATTTTTGAAAGTTATATAAAAGGAATTAAATTCTGTATATTCTTTTGTATCTTGCTTCTTTTACTTAATATTTGATGATAAGATTCATCCATGTGTTCTTTTATTTTTATTGTATAAATACATTACAATTTACTTACCTGTTTTTACTGTTTATGATAATTTGGGTTGTTCCTAGAAAAATTAAAAGTACTGTTCTGAACATACTTACAGTTGGATCTCAGTGCACATGTATTTGTCAGCTAAGGAAGGCTCCCGTAACAAAATACCACAAGCTAGGTGGCTTAACAGAAATTTATTTTCTCACACTTCTGGAGGCATGAAGTGCAAGATCAAGGTGCTGGCTGAGAGGGTTGGGTTCTGATGAGAATTCCCTCCTTGCTACGTAGATGGCCGCCTTCTCCTTGTGACCTCACGTGGCCTTTATATCTGTGCACTCCTGGTGCCTCTTACTCTTCCTATAAGGACACAGGTCCTGTTGGATTAGAACCCCACCCTTATTACCTCATTTAACCTTAATTACCTCCTAAACGGCCCTATCTCCACATGCAGCCACCTGGGGGTTAGGGTTTGAAGATACAAACCTTGAGCGGACACAATTCAGTCCACTGTAGAATACTTTTACTTTTGGTGGGGAAGGGCAGGTAATTAGGTATATCTGTTCATTTGTTTACTTAATGGAGGTACTGGGGATTGAACCCAGGACCTCATGCCTGCTAAGCATGCGCTCTACCACTTGAGCTATATCCTCCCCCCTCATTTTTTAATGTTCATTCAGATATCCTCTTTTATGAAGTACTTGTTCAAGGCTTTTGCCCATTTTTCTATTGGGTTGATGTCTTTTTCTCACTGATTTGATATGTTTTTATTTTCTTTATTTTGCATTTATCATGTATCCCTTATCATGAAAAGGAATCTTAATTTTAAAATAAATTTTATCAGTCTTTTCCTTAATAATTAATGACTATATTTCTTATTTAGGAAATCCTTCCCTAGTCTGAGGTTATAAAGATAGTTTTGTAGATAAAAGATGTACTGTTTTTCAGAATTTTGTTGTAGATGAACAATGGCAGGGCTGAAAAAATGGAGTTGGGGCTGATTAGCGCATCTGGGGACTAGTCACACATCTCTCTCTTCCAGTAATTTCTGGCCTCTCCATGTGATCAACGATGTAGGCTAGTTTGGCCTTGCTTACAAAATGGCAGGCTCTGGGGAGTCAGAATGATTGCATGATGGCTTAAGTCTTCAAGGATGAGGGTTCTAGAAAGCAAGGTCAAAATTGCATTGCTTTTTATGACTTAGCCTCAGAGGTCACATAGCATCATTTCATCTGTACCCTATTAGTCAAAACAGTCCCATCCAATTTTAAGAGGAAGGGGCATAGACCCTACCTCTGGATGGAAGGGAGTGTCAAAGTCACATTTTAAGAGTATGTGAGAAGGGAGATATTGTTACAGCCATTATCTCTGATGATGGATTTGTCAGTTTCTCTTGGTATTTCTGTCTGTTTTTTGTTTTGTTTTTGTTTTATGTATTTTGAAGCTTATTATTAGGTGCCTAAAATTTTAAATTAGCTAAATCTTTCCGGCGAATTAAAGTGTTTAATTATATGAGATGGACCCCTTCTGTTTTAATTCTTTCAGTGTTGCCCTGGAATTCACAACAGGCATATCTAACTTAGCAAATTGTAAAGCTGAATTAATAAATGTATCCTCCCTTTCAACAATGCAAAGACTCCACTTACCACTTCACTCCCTCTACCTCTCCACCCAACTTATATGCTCTTGCTACTAAGTACTTTAAAACTCTATTTTTTTTTATTTTATTTATTTATTTTTTTTGGATATCTGATCTTATTTATTTGTTACTCTTAGAACATCTCATTTTTGACTGGATTCAGACTTAGAGGTAGAAGCTCTCAAAGAGGACAGCCTCCGTCTCTTGGCAATCTGTTCCTGGCGTTTTTCTTTGGCCTCCTTCATCCTCTTAGCCAAAAGTTTAACATATTCTGCAGCCTCTTCTTTGTTCTTCTTAGTACACTGTTTCTTCAGAGCAATACGCCGACGTTTGTGTTGCAGAACACGTGGGGTAACAAGACGCTGAATCTTGGGAGCTTTGGTCCTAGGTTTCTTACCTTCTTTGTTGAGGGGCTTTCTCACAACATACTGGCGAACATCATCTTCTTTAGAGAGGTTGAAAAGTTTGCGGATTCTGCTAGCTCTTTTGGGCCCCAGGCGACGAGGCACGGTAGTATCAGTGAGTCCAGGAATATCCTTCTCCCCTTTTTTCACGATGACCAAATTGAGAACACTCAGATTGGCATCCACAATACAGCCCCGTACAGATTTGCGCTTTCTTTCTCCAGTCCTCCTTGGCCTGTAACAGGAGTGCCCCTTACTCAGTAGCAGGCGGACTCGGCCATGGGTCAAAACACCCTGCTTCATGGGGAAACCTTGTTTGTCGTTCCCACCACTGATTCGGACCACATAACCCTTCCATTCTTCACCTAAAGCGTCAGCAGCAACTTCTGTGGCCATGCGCTTCTCATAAAAGGTACGAAGTTTGCGTTCATCGTCCACTTCAATGAGTTTCTGGCAGCCGGTGGCCGGGAAAGAGATGTTCAGCTTCATTCTCTTAAAACTCTATTTAGATCTCATAAAACACTTTTCATTTCTTTAAAAAAAGAAATGTCCATTTATATTTACCATTTATATTTAAGTGTCTATACATATTTTCTGCTTCCTCTGTTTTCCTTTCCTTCTTGGATCTCACACTTTCTACTTTCCTCCTGGATTGCAGTACCTTCGTTAGCACTGACTTTCTAATGGTCTGCTTAAATTCTCTTAGTTTTCATTTGTCTGAAAAAAGATAAAAATTTTTCCTTTGTTTTTGAAGACGTTCTTGTTGGGGGTTATTATTTTATTTTGGCAGAACTTCAAAGATGCAATTCTGCTGTCCTCTGGCTTCCATTGCTTCTCTCTGGGTTTCTGTTCTCCCTTTAGTTTTGGCCTATGAATTCCCCACCACCTTCTCCACGCTTTCATGTATTTAGGAAGGTTTTAAGTTATTTTATCTAGCATTTTTAATTGCTTTCAGTGGGGGAATTGGCACAAATAACTTAGCACATAGTTGCCAGAAAGTAGAAGTCAGTATTGTTTTTATTTTGAATTAGATATGGAAATGGGAGCTGATTCTTTCAGTGCCTAAGACCCTTTAAAGTTGTAATATCACCAGCCGTGTCATTGCTGAGTTAGTTGTAGGTTGTTAACCAGAAGGTTGATGAATAAAGGGGAGGCTCCTGGATCTATTATCTTGCTTACCTTTCTTGAGCAAATTTCCTAATAAAATTCTATAGCTTTTTTTGGTAAATGGCACATAGTACTTAAAAATCTGTCAAGGGATATCGTATCTGAGTTGCATGCTTAATGTCTTTTTAGTGGAAAAAGAAATGTTGGATTCACCTTGATCACTATGGAGTATTGTATCAGTTAAAAAGTTCTTAAAAAGTATGACCTTATGAAGGGATATGTGTATTTTTTCACTTATGGAAGACTAGGTCTTTCTTCAGTACGTTCTGAACACTGTTTCTCTAAACAATCAGAAAACCATTCAGGAGCTCAAAGCTCTGTAAACCTAGTTCAAGTACAGGGTACGTTGTTTGACCTTGGGAGATATTTAATTATTCTAGGCTTAACTCCAAAGTAGTGTGGCTGGTGTACACAACTTTGTGAAAGTGTCACCAACTGTATGACATTTCAGTGAGAGATATGAACCTTTGCCTTTGTCAGGAGCAGCGCATATATGAGTAAATAACAGAAATTTGCACACCTTTTCACAGGCCTTCTGAAAGTCACGCCTAAAGTCATCAGCAAGCTAGGGGTCGCCACTCAAGAGAAGGGTTTGTTCAGAGCATTCTTTTAGGGAAATAGTCTACTAATTTGGGCAAGGTCGAAGTTTCAGTTTCTGTCCAGCTCCCCCCAACCCTCACCACCATGATTATGGATTATCATTGCCTACCTATTTTTTGATCATATGGTAAAACTCGTGATATGTTCTAGATTATGGAAAATTCACAGTCATTGCAAGGAAAGGAACTCAGGATGATTTATTTAGTGATGGGGAGTGAATGTCACTGGTTTTATGTATGAAGGGAAATATGATATTGGAATTCTAACCAAATATTCTTTCTTTTTTTTAATTGAAGCTGTTTCCTCTGCCTCTCCTCTACGTTGGAAACCACATAAGTGGATTATCAAGCACAAGTAAATTAAGGTAGAGTGCAGGGTGATGGTTGATCAGACATTCTTACTTGTTTGCTTTTAGTGTCACAAAGACCAAGTTTGATTTTTCCGGATTGCTTGGGCTGCACATAGAAGACAATAATATTTCATAACTTAAGAAAATAAGGTGGAGTTTTGAATTTAATCTGATAATGCTTTAGAAGTCTTAAAAAGCTGATTTTTTACTTCATGTTTAAGCCTGAAGATAGAATGTGAGATTTGTAGAAATCAAGATAGAGACGGTATGGTTTATCCAGAAAGATTCATTTATATGAATATGGTTCTGTATAACTTTTGGTTTCATCACAGTCTTATAAAAGCAGGAATATGCTATCAGATTTGGTACCGGGAAAAACAAACACATTTTTTTCAAGTGTGTGCTGTATACTTCTGAAATTGGCATTTGCATTTATTTTATGGTCCTTGGACAGCCTTTGTTAAAAGTTACTGTAAAATGAAAATGGAAATGTACAAAGACCAAACCATCCTATAAATTGGAAAACATGATGTGAAATATGTACCCTAATGAACACATATTAGGGTCATCAACTGTATGATGAAGACGTGAATAATGAGAAAATGAGGTTTGTGCAAAGGGTAACAGAAGTGGAGGAAAACCTGTTTGCACAGGAGAGTAAAGAAGAGGCAGGTGGGCGGTAGACCAGAAGGAGAAAGGACATGTGACACCGACAATTGTGAAATTAGGCCTTTCGCTGTTCACCCTTGTTTGGAAAGACAGATTGTGGTGGTTGTGAAACAAAATGTGCAGTGCTAGTTTTAGTTATATGCTTTAGTTGCTTTGTGGTTTCCTGCTAGGATTAGGACAATCCATTTTCCTTAATTATCTCAAATTTGTATTAAAGCATCCTGTGGTAGGTTCTCTTGCTGTGTTGCCACGGATCCTCTTGGCCTGTCTCTGAGTTCACCTGCACTGGTGGGGGGTGGCTTCAGTTAACTCTGGAAGCTGCCCAGCTGTTGCACTGGGGGTCTCCCCCTTGCAGATGAGGTCTTCATTTTAGTGATCTTAGAAGCATCTTTCTTAGCAGTGTTCTACATGCAGAGCAGAACAGGCAAGATGAGGGCTTCTTGGGTGCCATGGGGGCTCTCTGGGAGGATGGGGGGGGGACCAGCAAATGAGACTGAGGAGGAAGGAAGGAAGATTGCTTATATGCGCTATCATGTAGTGTGTTCCTCTATCCTTCATATTTTTCATAAACCGATAGTTGATTCTAGAGACTTGATCGGATTCAGATTCAGTTTCTCAGGCAAGATCAATGTATTGTTGATGCTGGATTCTTTCTACTGCATCACCTCATGGGGCACATAATGTTTTATCCCACTTTTAGTGATATGTAAGTGATCAGTTCCACTTATAATGATTGAAGGGGTCTGTCTGGTCTCTTCTTTAGAACGTTCCCCGTCGATCTTTCACCTAATGATTTTAGCATCTATTATGATCATTGTCTAGATCTATTACTTCATTACAAATTGAAAAATGATGATTTTCTTCTGTATTTATTGTCTAAACTTCTTCAGTGTATACAGACTTTCATTCACCATTTCACACAGGAAAAGCAGGATAAAAGCTTTATTTATAAATGTTCAGAGTAACAAATTAGTGTCCTGTCGCCTTCATTGGCGAGTTGTTGTTTGTTTTGTTTTTTATACTTCGTGATGAACGCATGCATTTTTCGTGTATTTGAAACAAGTCCTTTATGCGATACACATTTTGCAAATACTTCCTCTGTCTATGGCTTGTCTTTTCATTCTTTTAACAGAGCAGAAGTTTACATTGTAATGAAGTGCCACTAACATTGTTTACTTTCACGGATCGTGCTTTCGGTGTTGCATCTAGAAACTTATCGCCAAACCCAAGGTCATCTGGAATTTCTCCTACATTATCTTCCAGAAGTTTTATAGTTTACCTTTCACACTTAGGTGTACGATCCATTTTGAAGTTCATTTTTGTGAAAGGCATAAGGCCTGTGTCTAGATTCAGTTTTCGCATGTAGATGTCGAGTTGTCTGAGGACCATGTGTTAAAAAGACTAGTTTTTCTCCATTGAATTACATTTGCTCCTTTGTCAAAGGTCTGTTGACGATATTTGTGTGGGTTTATTTCTGGGCTGTCTATTCTGTTCCACTGATCTATTTCTTTCATTTACTTGATGTTTTAACTCACTATATAAATAATTCTCTTGATGTTCAAATTGTCTCTGGCCAGTGGGAGCCTCTTTGAGTTGGGCCCTATGTTCTAGGGCCTGAGTAGTCTTTATTTCCTTGCATTCTGGCACGTGATGTCCTAGGTTTATCCTGGACTTTTCCTGCCATTTCTCCAAGAATCCCCTGGTTATTTACAGTGTGAGGCTGAGGCCACAGTCTGGGTACTGGATATATCTGGAAGGAAGGGCTTACGCAGTATCCTGATGAATAAAATGTAGAGTATGAGAGGCAGAGATGACTCCCTGGATTTGGCCTGATAAAGTGGAAGACTGAGATTTCTACTGATTGGATCCATACCTAGAAGAAGGATTGCTGGGGTCGTATGGCCATTCTGTCTTTACCATTTTGAGGTACTGCCAGACTGTTCTCCAAAGTGTCTGCGCCATTTTACATTCCCACCAGCAATGCATGAGGGTTACAGTTTCTGTACCTTCTTGCCAAATTTTTATTGTCTGCCTTTTTGATTATAGCTATTCTGGTGGTTGTGAAGTGGTATCTCAGTGTGGTTTTGATTTGCATTTCCTTGATGACTTAAGGGCTTCTCTTCATGTGCTTGTTGGCCATTTATCCTGCTTCTGTGGAGGAATGTCTATTCAGATCCTTTGCCTGTTTTTAATAGGGTTCTTTATCTTTTTAATTATTGAGTTTTAAGTCTTTATATGTATTTCTAGCTACAGGTCCCTTATTATATATATGACTGCAAAATTTTCTCCTATTCTGTGGAGTGTCTTTTTGCTCTCAGTGGTGTACTTTGAAGCACAGAAGTTTAAGTTTTTAAAACTTTAATCAATGATTGAGATGAAATATACATAACCTAAAAGTTACGATTTCAACCATTTAAAGTATTTTAAAATCATAGCAAAATATATATAACATAAAACTCACCATTTTAACCATTTTAAGTGTACATTTTAGTGGCATTAAGTATATTTATGACCTTGAGCAACTATCACCACTATCCATTATCAGAAAATTTTCATGATCCCAAACAGAAATTCTGTGCTCACTAAACAATAATGTCCCATTTCCCCTTCCCCCCCCCCAGCCCTGGTAAGCTCTATTTTACTTACTATCTCTATGAATTTGCCTAATCTAGTATTTCATACAAATAGAATCATGCAACATTTGTCCTCTTTGGTTTGTTTTGGTTAGCATAATGTTTTCCAGTTTCATCCATGTTGTAGCACGTATCAGAATTTCAGTCCTTACTAAGGCTGAGTAATATTCTGTTGTTTGTATCTATCACATTTTGTTTATCCATCTATAAAAGTCTTACATTTTGATGAAGTCTGATATATCAATTTTTTTCTTTTGTTGCTTGTGCTTTTGTCATTGCATCTAAGAAAACTTTGCCTAACTCAAGATCTTGAAGATTTAATCCTGTTCTTTCTTCTAAGAGTCTTATAGTTTTAGCTCCTGCGTTTAGGTCTTTGACATATTTGGAGATAATTTTTTTTGTATATAGTGTGAGGTAGGGATCCAGATTCACTCTTTTGCATGTGAATGTTTAGTTGTTTCAGTATTTATTGAAAAGACTGTTCTTTCCCGTTGTTATTGTCTTAACATTGTTGTTCAAAATTAATTGACCATAATTGTAAACATTTATTTCTTGATTCTCAATCTTACTCCTTTGATTAAATGTTTACTCTTAACCCGTACTAGATAATACTGGTAATTGTAACTTTGTTGTAAGTTTTGAAATTGTTGTAAGTTCCTCCAACTTTGTTCTTCTTTTTCAAGATTGTTCTGGCTTTCTGGTTTTCTTACACTTCCACGTTGATTTTAGAATCAGTTTTGTCAATTTCTGGGGGGAACAAGACAGCTGACATTTTGATAGGGATTGTGTTGAAGCCATAGATTTATTTGGGAAGTGCATCCATTTTAACACCTTGAAGCCTCTGATCCATAAACATGGAGTATTTTCCCATTTAATTTTCTTTCATCTTTTAATGATATTTTGTAGTTTGTAGTGTATAATTCTTACACTGCTTTTGTTAAGTTAGTCCTAAGAATTATGTTCTTTTTGATGCTATCATAAATGGAATTGTTCATTTCCTTATTGGATTTCTCACTGCTAGTGCATAGCAGTATAATTGATTTTTGTATATTCACTTTGTTTTCTGCACAGTTACCTAATTCATTAGTTCTAATAACTTTTTAATGGATTCCTTAGGAGATATATATATATATATATATATATCAGCTGAAAGTAGAGAACTTTATTTCTGTTCTTTTTTCCAAACTGCATGTTTTTTTTTTTTTTTTTTGGACTCAATTGCCCTTCTAGAACCTCATGTACAAAGGTGAGCAGACATAGTGGTGAGAGTGAACGTCCTGGTATTATTCCTAATTTTAACGGGAGAACATTCAGCTTTTCACCATTAAGTATCCTTATCTGCTTTTAAAAGGCATCACCTAAAAATACTTTTTGAATTCCAGTGAAATATAATTCAACTTTTCTGGGGGCTGGCTGGCTTTGAAAAAGACAGTCCCAACTAGTCTCATAAGACATCTTTAAGTCTGGATATGAAGTTCCTGAGAATTCTTTCTGCACCTGTTCTCTGGTTGCAGTGTGAAACCCCTCCTCAGGTCTGGTCAGGAAGAGCTGCCTCCCCACCACCATGGTTCTGACTTCTCTTCCCCAGGTCACCATCTTCTCAGGGTCACTCTGGAAGCAGATGGAGGCGCTTCCAGCCCTGGGAGTCTGTGGCTGTGCACTGAGCTGTGTCCTGGAATTTCTGGGTTTTGAGAGCGGGTGAAAGGTTCACAGTATTTTTAAAACACAGCAAATGTAGCCTCATTATATAGTTTTGGGGAAAAAAAATCACCTACAACTTTATCCTCTAACATAGTATTTTAAATATTCACTTTCAGTCTTTTTCTGCATACAGAATGTGTCTTATTACAGTTATAGACTCTATACAGTTTTGCATCCTCCTTGATTTATTTAATAGTCATTTTCCAAGAGTGGGAAAGTTTTATATTCTGGAGTTAATGTATAATGTTCCCTCAGATGGATTTATCATAATTTATTTAATCATTGCCTTGTTATCTGATACTTGGGTTGTTTCTCATGTTTTTCCCAGACACTACTGAAATGAACATATTTGTGCAAATGGTTTTTCCCTTTCCTTTGGATCAGTTTCCCATCAAGACATTATTAGGTGCAAGGTTCAGACCATTAATGACTGTTGATTCACAGTCCCAACTTGATTTGTCACATTGCATGTGATCTTTTAGCACAATCTTTGTAGTTTCAGCACATTCCTTGTACTAGTTGAATAGTATGATGTTTTGAATTGCTAATTAGTAAAAGTAGCATGAAGTTATTAAATCTCCATTTTTTTTGTTATTTAATGTGACTTATTAGTGGCATATGTGAGAGTTAAGGTTAATTCTTTATATTTAATTTGGAAAATTAGTGGACTTAATTAAAAATGTAAAACATTAAAAACAAATATTTGGTGTCTGATATTATGATGCTTGAATCTTTTCCTGACAGCCTGCCGATGTTCACTGTGCTCAGGAAATTTACCATTCCACTCACTCTGCTCCTGGAAACCATCATACTCGGGTGATTTTCACTTTTCCTCTATTTCTGTGTCCTCTCTCTCCACCCGCACGTTATTTTTACGTAGCAAATTCTCAACATCTAATCATCTTTCCAAATAGTTGAACTGAATTGCTGAATTGAATTGAATAGCTTAAAGACAAATGGTTTACTCACTGAAACACAATTTCCTGTTTCCATGATTCCCTAAGAATGTAATGAGTAGTTTTTAAGTTGTAATTTTATATTAGACAAATGTGTGTGGTAGAAAATTATAAAAAAAACAACCACCCCAAAGTACAGAAAATCAGGGAAGTTCATTATGAGGCAGTAATTATAGTAACATTGGAATGAATTAATTTTTATAATGTCGGTTTATAATGTTCTCATAAAGATACTCAAGCTGACATCCAAAAAGGTGATTCCTGATTTTGCCATGAAGATTATTTAGCAATGAAATTTGGATGGTGGCCCAATGTTTTAAGTTGTGCTATTATTAAATTTTATCTTAATCTTTGGATGCTTGATAAAAATACATACTGACTGGACCTACCAGCATCTCTGGTGAGAACAGAGAAATATGTTTATAATTCGATTAAGACGACTACTTAAGAATTAAAGGAACTTTGCTCTGATTTACTAATCCACTTACAGATACTTTAACTGTCTCTTTACAAAAAGCACATTGTCCACTAGATTTTTCAGCTGTAAAACTTAACAATGTCTATGTTCCGTTTATGTAAAAATATAACCTGTATTTTTTCTCTCCTCCCCTTCCTCCCTTCCTTATCTGTTTATCTACCTATCTGTCCATCCATTATTTTTTTATTACAGGAAACAGTATTCTTTGAACATTATCATCAGTGTCTTTGCCATCATTCTTGGTGCTTTCATAGCAGCTGGGTAAGACTTTGGACTGTTTCTGCTCAATGACTTCTTTGTGTCTTTGACATTGGGCCCAGCCCCATCCTCATTTTTCGTTTTCCATCTGGCTGCCGTTGAATTGAGCAGCCAAGAGGCAAATCTGTGGATGTTCGTGGAATCCCAGTGTGTTACTGTGAAAGTCAAACTGGGTTCCAGGTTGGCCAGAACATTTCTGAGAATACAGACGGAGAGCAAGCATTACAAGATATTAATTAGTACAGCTTTTCTTCATAAAAAGGAGTGAACTGTGTACTTTTATTACTGAATGTTTGTCTTCAATGTAAAAAATTTGCAGAGAGTTTGAAAAGTTCTTAGACATTTGACTAAGAATAACAGATTTGTATGCCAATTTGTTTTATCACCCTGTGATGCCTTAGCAGTCAGTATTTCCAAGGATGGAAGACTCTCATGAAATGTATTTATGTGTCTGGGACATGAGCCAGTACCAGTGCACAACTGCTACATATTCATGAATATGCCTGACCCGTAATCCGACTCCAAGTTCGCATTTGAAGACAAGCACTCAGGCTCCTTTCAGACCATGGTGGTTAAAGCGTGTGAGCAGTTACATTTCTTGGGTTCGAAACTTGTCCCTGCCTCCATCAGCTGTTTCTTAGCCTCTCTGTGCTTCAGTTTCTTCATATATAAAGTATAAATGAGGCCCTTTGTATCTGAGGCTTCCTCATCTGCGGAGTCAACCAACTGTGGATCCCAAATATTTTTTTAAACAATCTAGAAAATTCCAAAAAGCAAAACTGGGATTTGCCATGAGCTGGCAACTATTTACATAGCATTTACCTTGAATCAGATATTATCTGTAATCTAGAGATGATTTAAGGTACTTGAGAGGATGCACGTAAATTATACCCAATACTACACCGTCTTATTTATGAGCATTTGCAGATCTGGGTATCTGCACGTGGAAGGTGTCGGGGGGGCAGTGTGAGGTCCTGGAACCGGGCCCGCGCGGATACTGAGGGATGACTGTAATAGAAAAGAAAACCCTACGTGAATGAAGGGAAGAAAGCAAAGACTGGAGGAGGTTCGGTTAAACTCGTTTCAGAAACTCATTTAGAAACGAATTCCGGATCATTAATTACAAGTGAAAGAAGGGTGTGGGCTACAGAGCCAGGGTGTCCGGGATCTTACTCCGATCTCCTCACTTACTAGCCGTGTAACCAAGGACAAGCTATTCAACCTCCCTGCGCCCCAGTTATTTCAACGGTGAAGTGCAGATTGGAATTTCATCCACGTAATAGGGTCATTGTGAGAATTAAATGAATCAATAGTAAACTAGGGTTTACAGGGGTTCGTGGCCGAGTTCAGCAAAAACACCTTGAGCATTAACTGCATGCCAGGCATCATTCTGGTGCTGAGGGATCCAGCAGTTAAACAAAACCAACAGGAATCCTTGCCTTCATGCATTCTACTTGGTGGAGACAGATAATAAGCAAAAGAAATTGATTTAAAAATATAGCATGCCAGATGGTGACAGATATTAGCAGTAAGAACGATGTTTATTATTGTAATAACCATGTTTCGTCCCTTACCTAGACCAGGGTTTATTATTTGTGTTTTTGCCTGTAACTTCCTCTTCTCCAGTTCTGGCTGTGCCTGAGCTCAGCCCCCTTAAAAGCTGGCCTTTTTGGTTTCAGCGCTGTTTCATGCCTCTAGTATTGTTACCCTCAGAGGGGAAGGGAAAAGACCCCAGTTCTTGTCGAACCCAAAAGATAAGAATTCAGATGGGAGACGGAGCGTTGTGCAGAGAAAAATTTTAAAGGATTTATTTAACAAAGGGAAAATACAGCTCCAAGGATGGGCGGTGGGCTGACCCAAGGGAGGAAGAGCAGTGTTCTCTGTCCCTTTCTCTTATACCCCCGTTTCGAGGAGGTCTTTTGATTGATTGACAGCTCTTGTGCCTGGAATGCCTGGTCATGTTAGTCCTCTTTGCACATGTCCTTACCCATGGTGCACACCGAAGAACCCATGTGGGTGCCTAACTGCAGTGCTAATTATATTACAGTGAGCACTGGTCATGTCTGGTTTGGTCCTTCTCGCCACCGCGCAGTTGCAACTGTTGGGTTCTAACCCGTTTCTTGCTGGCAGTCACTTACAGGAGGTAAAGCCCCTTTATGCTGGAGGTGGGCATCATGCCATCTTCTGGACCCTCCTCCCTCTCCTCCACCTTTCTGTTCGGTGCCCCCACTTATCTAACTACCTAGCAGTATGGCGCCAGTATGGACAAGACATTATATAGCCGCCCTTAGACCCTGTTTTGGTCATGAAGATTTTTGTTCAAATGAAATTGCATGAGTAAAGTAGCTAAAAAAGGGAGGTGCTCTGTTAAAAGTGTGGGGGTCTCCCCTGGGCCTCCTCTCTATTCTGAGTTTCTTAGAGCTCAAGATGACAACCACTGACTTGGAGACAATTGAAGACTTACAAAAAAGGGTTTATAAAAATGTCTGTAAGTCTTTGGTGCGGAATGACACTTCAGGTGCTGCCTGTCTGCAGGCACATTTCCAGGGGTAGTTAGTAGGAATTCAGCCCATATTTAACACATGAGCTGAAAGGGTAAATAGTGTTTCCCAAAGCATCTAACTTTTACCCAAGAGCCAGCTTGGAATGGTAATTCTCAACCTTCCCCATCCTTGGCACCCACAGAATGGATAACATCCCTGTGGGTGACAAGCAGTTCTCAGTTGCAGGCCAGCTGGGACCACACCCTTCTTTGCTTTCACTTATATTAAATCATCCAAATGCAAGTAACTGGAGAACGGACTCAGTCGAATGAGCCAGTTTAGGCTGCTGTAACAAACAGCCCCTACATCCTGGTAGTTTCACATCCCAAGTACATTCTGCTCACACTCCACATGCAAACCAACATCAGTTGATGCTGTGGGGGGTCCCTGCTCATTGTCGCTCCTCAGGGACCCAGGCTGATGGATCCCCTGCCTCAAGGGGGGGTCTCCTTACTCATCCAGAAGGGAAGACATCATGTGGGGAGTTGTGCACCAGCTCTTCAGGCTTTTCCCCAGAGGTGACGTGTTACTTCTTACATTTTATTTGCCAAAGCAAGTCACGTGGGCTGCAAAAGTTGAAATCGAGTGTCTGTGAACAGTCCTGAATGACAATCACAAGGGTTAGCCTTGAATCTGCTCCCATTTATAAACACAGGTAAATTCTTCTCAAACTTCTGTGTTTTCACAACTGGGCTGAACATGTGATGTTGGGAATTCCCGGCTCCATCTAGTGCGAGACCTGAGGACTCCAGGAATTCCCCTCGGGGAACAGCATTTCCTTTGCATTCCTCTGGAAGTCTGGCTATTTTCCTCATTCAGTTCCTTGCCATTTTAGGGACTTATCTTAACACTGAGAAAAATGTGGGTAGGCAAGATTTGGAAGACCCTTATGTTTTGTGATTGAGCCAGAGAATTCTGATTCATGATGATGTGAAATTAATTTACATTCTCACAAATATATTTGTAGGTAATAATGCCAGCGGAAGCCTCAAGCAAAATCTGGTTTAATTTACATTCAGATTTTGTTGCAACTTTTGCCTGTCTGTTTCCTTCTGTTTGGTTAGAAATCATCCTATTTTAATATTAAAGAGGATGAGTATAAGCCAGTCCAAATTACGCCACTTTGCCATGAACGTTATTTTGAGTTGAAGGCAATTGAGAATCAACAGATATGGGAAGAGTTCTCTGCCCTCTCCTTTTCTGCCTTAAGATAGACCATAAATTTCCCTTTGTGAAGGTGTCCCCTCATCCTGTATCAGTAATAGGGAAGGAATTCTTATCACTGGAGACAGAAAGCATTGAGATGACTCTGCATAAACAAACCTTATTAAAATAACCCTTCCATTAATTTCCCCCATATGTTTCCTAGTCCCCTTCCCATAATCTGTTTGTTCCCTGAAGTATAAATCCTCTTCTTTGCTAAAACAATATATAAGCCCGAGAGTCTCACCACTTCTTTGAGTTTTATTTTTCTGTGAACTCCTGTGCATGTAAAATATTGAATATAATTTGTATTTTTTTCTCCTGTTACTCTGTCTAGCGTCAGTTTAATTCGCAGCCCCCCAGGCACTCACCCAAAGAGGGTGGAGTAAACCTCCTTGACTATATATACAGGGTGTGGCACTGTTTGCAAGGTCAAGTGCAAGTGGATGAATTACTCAGGCTTTGGTGTTGCTCGCTTTCTCCCCGCTTTGCCATACCCCCCAAACATTTTTATACTAGTGGGATTTATTTAAAATGGAAATTGAAGAGAAGATGCTTCAAAGAAGAGGAAGAAGGGGGCCTTAGAGGGGTTGCGGAGAAGGAGTGGATCCCTGCCTTGCCGTTTTGATGGACAGGATAGTGGAGGTGCTGGCGGATAACGTCAGTTTAGGGACCAGATGGAGGTGTCAGTTCCTCATTTGATCCCTCTTGCCCTGTCACTGCCCAGCTGTCCCCGCTGGGCTGTACCCAGGGGATGGCGCTGTTTATTACAATAAGAAAAGCCACCTGGTGGGTTGAACAAATCACTCTCCTATGAAAAGCAGGGCTCACCAATTACTATGCCGATTTATCAATTAGCAAAAGAAAGGGCTTCGCAGTTAAAGGAAGATGGTTAACATCCCTCTGGTTATAAGCTGTCGTGATTAAGTTGAAGCCTCCTGTTGGCCTGATTTTGTTTTTGTCTGGGGACAAAGCAGAAGAGTTAACCACATGGGGACAATATGCTGGAGAAAAGGTAGTCGCTGGCATCACAAATGGATTTGATTAGGGAAAGATGAAACAGACCGCCTCCGAGGCCAAGTTGTGAGTTTCTGAATAATCCTATGCCTCTGTGTTCTCCCTTCCAGCTCTGACCTTGCTTTTAACTTGGAAGGCTATATTTTTGTATTCCTGAATGATATCTTCACAGCAGCGAATGGAGTTTATACCAAGCAGAAAATGGACCCAAAGGTACCAGATCTTCGCTTTTTGGCTTTGTCGTCTGGCCCCTGAAATTACATGAAAAGAATAGAATGAGCTTGTAAAGCTGGCATCTGATATATGTTACATGTTATGATCTACAAGTCACTAATTTCTTTTCAATGATCTTGTCTGTATAGGTTCTTGTTACTCCTCGTCTTGCAAAAGTTTTAGGTGAAAATTAGACAGGAAAGGAAAGAGGGCACTTTTTAAGGTGCAAAATCAGAATAATATCTAGAAGGGGGATTATTTTGAAAGGCAAATTAAAATTGGAATTTTTTTTTAACCATCATCATTAGTGACCAACATTGAAATTAAGGGTATTCTGAAAGTAACTGTAGTTTGAGAGTCTGGAGATGTGGGTGACTGATACGGGTTTTGTTATGCTGACTGGGTATTGTGACCTGGAACCTTCACTGCTCCAAAACTCCGTTTCCTGATCTGTGGAATGAATGAGAGGATGGGAATGGGTAACTTGTCAGGTCCCGTCCTAGTCATGAGGGGGGAGTGGGTAGACCAGCTTTCCTTCCGTGTGGCTGCCTCCATGTCGGGGCTCCCAGCCCACACCCCCCTCCCCAGCTGTTCCGGAAGCTCTAGAGGATGAGCCAGGCATATGTTTCTTTGTTCCAGGTTCTTTGTATTGAGCGAGGATGTTGGCTCTGACGGACAGGCTTATTTCTATGAGCTGTTTTTCATCTGCCCTGTTTTTGTTTTGTTTTGTTTTCTGTGCTGCCATTTGTTTTTTAATGATGGGCTATTTTACAAAACTGGGTTTGCTGCCTTTTGAGACTCACAATATGTCATCCTTTATGGAAAATGGGGGTGTAGACTCTTTTAATGAAAAGTAAATTTATGCAAGATTGAAAAACAGGATACCTGGTGTTTCAACCCTGCTGTTCCCTTAAAAGAAAGAGCAGATGTTTTTAAGGAGCTCTTTTTATATGAACATTTTTAATGTTATTTATTTTGTACCAGATTTCCCATTTTGAATAGCATGCTATTCAATGTTAGAGATGGGTGGAACCTCAGAGTCCATCAGCGTCCATCCATCTCCATCCATTTTAGTCTGTTTTTTTTTGATAAAACAAATGTTTTATACTTGAAATGCAGCATTTTACATCAGAAACGTGCTGAAAATATTCCAGTACAGAGCTGTTCAGGATGTATATATTTAAACAATTTTTTTTCTAATTTTATTTTGGGGGGAGGCAATTAGGTTTTTATTTCTCTATTTTAATGGAGGTACTGAGGATTGAACCTAGGACCTTGTATATGCTAGGCACGCACTCCACCCTTGAGCTGTACCCTCCCCCCAGAATATTTATTCTGACTGCCTGAGCACGCGGTTGTGTCAATGGCTTCAGGGGAAAACACTAAGTAAGTGGCCCCGGGGAGTCTGATGCTTCATATTTCTAAAACTGAGGGGAGTTTTCTTGGTTTTTGCAGGAGTTAGGTAAATATGGAGTGCTTTTCTACAACGCCTGCTTCATGATTATCCCAACTCTCATCATCAGCGTGTCCACTGGAGACCTTCAACAGGTGAGCGGATGACAGGCACTGCATTCCTAGCAGCCTTTAAAAATTTTAACATTTAACAGGTAGGACTCACTGAAATCGAAAGTGTGTAAAGGTAGCTAGGATTACACGGAAGCAAGCTGTTTGCTATCCCCAGTGATACTGATACCGGAAAATGAATGCGGGGCGAGAGGAGGGCCGTGTCCCAGGTCGCGGCTGAGCCCCTGGGACGCGCCCCGCCTTCAAGGGGGGGGGTCCTGGGCTTCTCGCAGGAAAGAATCCAAGAGCGAGCCACAGTTGAGTAAAGGTAGATTTATTTAGAGAGATGCACACTCCGTAGACTACAGGCTGTTTCAGAAGGTGAGAAAGGCCACGAGGCATGGGGGTTGTCAGTTCTTATGGGCTCAGTAACTTCATATGCTAACAAGTGGGAGGGTTATTCCAACTACTTCCGCTTATTTGACCCTTTACGCTCAGCCTTGGAACTGTCACGGCACCTGTGGGAGTGCCATTGACCACGTTAATATATTACAATGAGTGTGTAATGAGCTCAAGGTCTACTGGAAGTCAGATCTCCCGCCATCTTGGACCTCAAGGTCTACTGGGGGTTGAATTTTCCTCCGTCTTGGTGTTAATTGCTGTGTCATTCTTTGAATGGCCGTGCCCTGCCCCCTTCCCTCCAGGCTCAACGTCTTTGGCACTGTCCTTTCATTGGCATTTACCTTTAGACCTGTGGGAAGTAGCAGGAAGCAGTCGAAAGAGCTCTGGGCTTGAAACTTTTCGGAAAACAGCAAAAATAAAAATCCCAGTTTGAGTCTCACTTGTCCCCTTTGCTGGTGTGGGGACTCTGGGAAAGCTAATTAACTCAGAAGAGGATTTTGGTAGTTTAAAAAAGTGGTATTTATTTATCTGTTACCTTTATTGTGGACATTTGGAAACATACACACAAAGTAGAGCGAATAATTTAATGAGCTCTCATGTACCCATCACACAGCTTTAACACTTACTGGCATTTGCCATTCTTATTTCATCTAGCCCCATCTGCCCTCACTTTTCTCCCCCCGGAATATTTTTAAGTAAATCCCAGACATCACGGCATTTGCCATGGATCTACGTTTGAATTTTGAGATGGTCTTGTTCTTTTGGTATTTGCCCTGTTCACCCTATCTGCTGCACACCCGTCAGAGACAAATAAAATGGTAAATCAGTGGAAGGATGGGAGGCCCAGCGGGGCTGAGGGGGGATGGGGTTAGAAGGGGTGAACGTTCACCCCACTACATCCTGAACGACCACCATGAAGAGCGCTGGCTCTTGCCAAACTCTGGTTCTTCAGAAAGTTGCCAGACATACCACTACTAAGAATTTTGCCTGTGCCTTAAGGAAGATGTTTGAGCTCGAGTGAGAAACAAGGCTTGTGGGGCAAAATTGTCTCCCACAGAGCGCCCCCCTCCCCTGCCTTGCGCTGGGCACTAACTCTCTTACTGCTGGGCTGGGGGTAGGGTTCACAGGGGCCCCGTGCAGCATCCTTTGACCCCCCCACTTGGCAATATCACTATATTTAACAGTCGGCATGGTTGTGTGGTGCACACGGGCTGAGCGTCAATCCCATTTCTAGCCGTGTAGGGATTTGAATGACTTTAGAAGGCTGTGGGCCCCTGGGGACCCCTGGGGCAGATGTCAGGGCTTCTTTTTTCTCAGAACTATACTTTCTCCCTTGTACGGTTCCTTTCCCAGAGCAAGGGAAGAGTGGAAAGGCTCAGCAGCAATGTCCCCAGGGGTAAACATCCATCTCCGTATGTTTGTATCAAAACATCACCAAGAAACACCAGTTTTGATAAAGGGCTTTGATTGTGTGAACCTGGGCCTCGCTGTTGATAAATAACTTCAGAATAACTTCAGAATTCTGAAAGGTTAAGCCAGCACCCCGCCTGTTTCCAGGAATAATGAACAGGGCAGGGTATCTAAAAACACAACGTTTAGTTTTCAGTTTAGCGTCAGCAGCTTTACGTAAAGTGAAATTACGAGCCTCAGTCTCATTTCATTATCATAAAAAATGAGTTTTTCTTTTGAAGTCACTGGAGTTGATCTGTGCTGAGATTCTGGCACTTAACAGCTTTACAGAAATGTATTTGTTTCTAGAATTAGACATCTAGAAACTCCTAGAGTCTTAGAACAGCCGATTGTAACTAAGAGCACGTTTCTCCGTAAGGAACAGCGTTACGAACGGCACAGTGGCCAGAAACTGAATTTCAGGTATCTTTTGAGTAAAACCGACTGGATGTCTTGTGTTAATAATTTATAACAGTATTTCAGTAGGAATATGTATTTGTGCATTCAAATCGTTGACTTACAAATGTAGCATGGTGCTTGCAGAAGTCGGCACCTGCCTGTAATGATGATCATGCAGTATTATTATACTTTCTCAAGTAATAATAATTGTCGAGAAATTATTCTATCTCATTGCATTTCCACAATAGCCTGAGGAGAAGGTACTGTTAATATTCCCATTTTATAGACAAGGAATCTAGGGCACTAGGTTTAATAATCTAATTTAAATAACATTCCAAGGACAGTAGTGATAGGGCCAGGAGCTGTGGCCCTGGGAACACATTCTCTGCTATAATCTCAGGTTTTTAATTTGTCTATGAAAAACATTTCTTTTCCTTCACACGTGAAAAACCATAACCTATCACTTATAGCTTAGAAAGTACAAGATTCCTGGCATTTAGTTTATTTTATTAAATCCAGGTGTTCTAGGAGGCTCATTGTGTTTGTGTTCTGGCTTTTGGTGCTGGAATATCTCAATACTTACCTCGGGTCACCTCTTCGATTTGACTCTTAAGATTTCAAACAGAAGCTCCTATAGTTACCTTAGGGCCCCAGTAATGATCATTATTCACTGGAATTCCAGATGGATCAGAGCTAAACATATAGATTGATTTAGAAATCTGTGAGAAAAATTCTAATTAGAAAAAAATAGAATAGATTTATAAGAGAAGACCTTCTCTAAAATGACAAAAATAACGAAAGTCATAAAGTGGAAAACGACTCTAAGCTGTTGTGTTACGAGAGATGCCAAAAGAGATGAGACACTGACTGTAATCAGTGATTTAAAAACTCTGTGGGCAAAATGGTCAGATTTTTCACTACCAATATTGTTCTGCGCTGTGTTCGTTGAACCAGGACGAACTTTCAGTTGGTCACTTTTAACTACGCTGAGTCCATTTCAGACTGCGAACCAAAAACAAGAAAGAAGCAAACTTAGGTAATTAGGTGTGTCATCTGCAACATAAAATTACATTTTATTTACCAAGTTTGGTTTCATTGTATAGAAAGTTGATTGAAGAGTTAAGAGTGAAATATTAACTTCTATTGTTAATGGAAGGAGTACTTTGATGAGTCACATCCCCCTGTTGACTGGAGGGGATCAGAGGTTAAGACTCGTGTGTGTGACTCACTGTACAGGGCCTTCACTCCTGGACCTTGGACCTGCAGTCAATAGCTCTGGTAACAACACCTTGACTTGATTTCTGATTAACAAAGTCAGAGCGCCAGCTCCTCTGGTGAACAAATCAGGCCCCTGGAAAATAGTGAGTGAACTTAACTTTAGTTATTTGAATCACTGCAATAAATTCAAAGTACGTTTGGTGTATTGCAGTTGACGAATGGGGTAATTAATAGGACTTTTTTTCTGATAAGCACATGAATGCAGAATGAAAAAGACTCACATTCTAACATACTTTCACAGCAAAGTAAGTCTAAAGAAGGAAGTGCTTTATAGTTACTCATCTTTAATTATTTTGTATGTTTTCAAAGATATGTCATGCTACGTGACTTTTTGCCTTTTTCAGTTTTATTAAGTAGAATTATTACAGTTCAATGCACATACACATTATATTGCATGTAAATACATGTATATAGTACACTGCACTTTTTTGTAGTTTACATGTGTATACTAATTATTGTTTCTAAGAATAGATTAGATCTTTAGCTTTTTAAACTTACATAGTTATCAAAGGAATAAAGCCAACTACAGCATGCTACATGATTTTTAAAAATGCCACCAGCACAGCTTCATCATTATTAAAGAACAAAATAAAACTAAAATCTGTCAAAATTTAGGTTGGCAAAGAATCCAAGTATTTTTATGAAAAGTACTACACAGCCCTCCATGCTTCATGTGGCATCAGGAATGTCTAGTTTTTATTTACTATTTGCAGAAATACTTCCAGTCCTTTGAGTTAAATAAATGTTTTCCTCCCTTTGGTCTGAAGTTGAGGCTGTGTGGCTTTTCTCTTATTCCCAATTTTATTTATCTTTTCAGAGTGTTTTCCATAGTGTGTTCGGTTTTGAGTTTTGACTGCCTTGGCATAAAGCGTCTTGCATGCTTTCTGACTTTGATTGGTTGAAGATATTTATTATATGTTTTTCTTTCACAAGTAAGCGTTAAAAAGAAAAGTTTTATGATGGGAACTTTCAAACCTGTTGAGAAGCAGAAAGAACAATGTAACAAACCCCATGTACCCATCAACAGGTTTTGGCAAGTATCCATATTTAATGAGTATCTTTTTCATAGGGAGGTGGGCAGAGTATTACTAATGAGACAATGACAGTAACGTGGGACAAGGTTGTACCAGTCAGAGAAGAGAATTCCATTTCAGTTGGCCTAAAAATTTGAATTATAAACTCAAGAAAGATTCAAGTAGCTTTAAATATATAAAGTTACTGAAACTTGGCTAACAAAGTATTGCTTAATAGAACGTGAATAGAACATACATTTAATCATGTTATTCAGCACATGCTCTTATGTAGTCTTGAGTCACCTTAAAATCATTTTTGGGTGCAGGCAAGGGAAAAATCATGAATCAGATACTCTTTTTTATTGTTACCTGTCGCTGCCAGAGGGTTCATTTTATTTTCTCAGGTAGACTTTAAGAGCAGAAACCGAGTCTTTTTTCTTTTAATATTTGCTTGCACACTTTTTTTTTTCAAATTAGCTTTATTTTTTGTTGTATTTAATTAGTTTATTTTGGCAGAGGGGGAGGTAATTAGGTTTATTTATTTTTAGAGGAGGTACTGAGGATTGAACCCAGGACCTCATGCATGCTAAGCATGCGCTCTACCACTTGAGCTATACCCTCCCCACTCCAGAAACCTCTGTCTATCCCAGTTTCTTGATTGCTTTATAAATAGGCAATAATTTATTTGTTCATAATACTTTCTAAGCATTTGCAAATTCTTAAAAACAGTTTATGAACTTAAAGTTTTCTTTGTCTTGCCAACATTATTAATTTTATAATAAACTTTATTCTAAGATTATTTATGAAAAGTAAACCTTACCCTGACTTTATGAAATTAAAACATTTTGTTTTTACTATTTAATGAATTATTAAAGATTTAATGATAGCCACAGCAAGAATAGGTATCATTCTGTGCTTGCCACCTGCAAGGTTCCAAACAACTTCATGGAATCCTCACACCGACCTTTTGAGGAAGTTTTTAAAAAAAGTAATCCCCATTTTGTACAACGAACCTGAGATTCAGGGAGGAAAAGTCATTTGTCCAATGTCACATGGCTGGTATTTCCTAGGATTCTTGAATTTTTTTTTTTTTTCTGTTTGGGAAACTGATTCCTGTACTAAAATGTTCTGAGTGTTAAAACCAATATTCTTCATCTAAACCTTAATTTTCTTTCTTTTTGTTGATAGGCTACTGAATTCAACCAATGGAGGAACGTTCTATTTATCATACAGTTTCTTCTTTCCTGTTTTTTGGGGTAAGAAACCATATTTAAGGAGCAGCTCTGGTCTATGGTATCTCTTGACAAGTCAAATCAAAATATACGTTCTGTCTGCTCTGTCAGAATCCCTTTGTCTGTCTTCTCCAGCTTTTTCTGGAAATTACCCTTGCAGCAGAAGAGTGGATGGGGACCCGTGCTAAATAAACCTCCACAATTTGATGTCGCCTGATGATTTCTGAAAGTTAGCTTAAAATGAAGTCATCTGGTATATCAAATTCAAATGTTTCATTGTCTTTGTCTCAGTGCCCCAAATTTCCCCAGATCTTCGCCTCACGTAAATATATGGAAACAACCATTTTCTGTGGCGCCACATCTGTTATATACAGGGAATTTTCTGAGGAAAGATGTCCAGGCCAATACATTGCCCAATAATTTTAGGCTTTTGTTCTTAAATTTTTCCTTAGGGATATCTTCCTGTTGTAAAGCCATGCAGCTTGTGTCTTTTTATATTTTCCCCAAACTCAAAAATGCCTTTGCACGAATAGATTACTGTATCCAACCAGTAAATAATCCAAAAGCTGCAAAAGAATGTGCAGGGCGCATAAGCCACGCTCGGTTCTTTCCCGCCTTGTGGAACTGCAATTTCCTCTCCAGAAGCCGCCGCTGTTTGAAGTCTTTGGAGCATCCTTCCTGGACTGGGCTCCATGCGTGCACAGCACCTGTGTCTTTTCCCAGAAGAAAGGGTCTTTGAATAACCGTCTTGGAATTACTTATCAAAAGATTTTTCCAGTAAAGAAAGATAAATTTCCTCTTATTTTTTTAAACTACTAGTACTATAATTTTTTTTATGTGTAAATGAACTAACAGGACAATTCATAATCACTTTGCTCAACACTCTTCAATTTTCAAACTTGATTTTTTTTTTTGGTTGGAATAAATAATTAGGTTTGTTTGTTTGTTTATTTATTAAGTGGTGGTTCTGGGGATTGAACCCGGGACCTCCTGTATGCTAAGCACCCACTCTACCACTGAGCTATGCCCTCCTCGCCTCAAATTTGATCTTAATTGCAGTAATGTGGTCACATAAGTAAAAAATATTTGTATATATATCCTCCGGGGTAGTAATTCTCTCTCTTTAACTGTCTGATTTGATGTTTAACCTGTTTTTGAAGTTTCCTTTTTTAATGTATTTTTATTGGGGTATAGTTGATCCACGATATTATATAAGTATCTGGTGGACAATGTAGTGATTCACAGTTATTAAAAGTTACATTCCATTTATAGTTAGTATAAAATATTGACTATATTCTCTGTGTTATGCTGTGTATCCTTATTTATTTTATACTTAGTAGTTTGTACCTCTGAATCCCCTCCCCCTATCTTGCCTCTCCCTGCTGGAGTTTTGATTTTAACAATTTTATGTTTGATTTGTAAAAGCTCCACAGTGTGTTTTCAAACTTACCTATTTATTCTTAACATTCTCTCATTGGTGATCTTTGTGGCTGTACCTTTTATTTCTTTAAATATTACACACATAGCTATTCCATATTCTGTATCTGATGATTCTAGTATCTGCAGTTCTTAAAAATCTAAATATGTAGGGGGAGGGTGTAGCTCAGTGGTAGAGCACATGCCTAGCAGGCATGAGGTCCTGGGTTCAATCCCCAGCACCTCCATTAAATAAATAAACCTAATTACTCCCCCCACGCCCCAAATATGTAATCTGTGGACTCAATATGTAGTTTGTGACTGTCATTATGATTGCTTTCTTATGTATTTGGTGACCTGTCATCTGTGAGCATATGGTTCAGTCTTAGTCAGTCCTGTGGACTGAAATTGGGAGTTTGAGAAACTTTCCTGCAGGGACAAACTGTTTTTGCTCTGGCTATAGCCAGGTGTGCCCATCAGCTGGACCGCTTCAGTTCTTTTTTCAGGGTCTGGGCCCCGTGGGCTAGTGTCCCTCCTCACCTGGGGTTT
Source organism: Vicugna pacos (assembly GCF_048564905.1). Taxonomy (NCBI): domain Eukaryota; kingdom Metazoa; phylum Chordata; class Mammalia; order Artiodactyla; family Camelidae; genus Vicugna; species Vicugna pacos. Next base: position 3,865,088 of record NC_132990.1, read on the forward strand.
GGCCCCGGGCTCAGTCTCCAGACAGATCTGTTTTGCAGTGGCCTCTGCCCTGAGGCGCCCTCATCCTGCTCCTCCTGTCTGCTGCTCAGACTCCTGCCCGCCTCTGCCTCCTTAGTGCTCTGTACCCAGTTCCTCCCTTTTTTAAAGCACTTCTGCGCCTCTTTCAAGACCAGCCATCTCTCAGAATAATGTGTCCTTTGCAGGCATTGGTGGTTTGGCGAGGGGCGAGCACTGAGCCCTCCTGGTACTTAGGCAGCCGTTGTTGGATGCCTACGTGCAGTAAGCTACTGATGGTTTTCCCCGTTGTGGACTGAAAACATTTAACTTTGAAAAAAATCTACTAAGCTGTGTTTGTGAGTTACCCTTTGTCAAACTATCTTTTTTTCCCCCATTCCTATTAAAAAAAAAATTTCCACCCATATCACACAAACTCAGACCAGCGACTTGCCCTGCCTGAGCACAAATTCACCTATGAACAGCGGAGCCAAGTTTTAGTTTTTCCTCTTGTCATTGTAAACTTGATGAGATACTGTTTTTGTTCTGTTTTGTTTTTTTCGCTGGCACTTTGCCGTTCAACTATTCCATGAAGGAAACTGAGAAGTAAACCCTCTGATGTCAGCCGTCTGCAGCGAGAGATGTTGGGGACGGTGCCTGGATGTGAGCTGGCACTTCTTGGGCTTCTTTGTCAGAGTCTTGACCCCATCTGTCTATCTCTCCATCAACTTTTTCCAATTGATAGCATGCTTTCTAGAAAACAAGCACAATCTTGATGAAAGTTCATCCTGTATTTTATCAGCAGTCACTGTGCAAATGAAAATAACATAAAGGCACAGTAATTATAAATAATCAGTAAATGATGAAAACATTAACATTTCAGATTCCACAGCTCTAAAGAGGATGAAAATGAAGTAGCTGTCTGTTTTGTAAGTGGGTCTTTTGAGGATGCTAAAGTCAGCATCATTCCAACAGTTAAGTGCCTGTGTTCTGGAATCAGGTGGCCTGGGTTTGAATCCTGGCTTTGCCACTTTTTTAGCTCTGGGTCCTTGGACAAGTTATTTACTCTCTCTTTGGGAGCCTCAATTTCCTCATATTTAAAATGGGAACAGTGAGCCAACATAATGAGCAATTTATAAGGTAACGTTATGTGGATTGAATGATTAAGAGCACTTAGCACAGTGGTAGACACAAAGAAAATACTCAGTAAGTATTAACTGTTGTTAATATTTCCATTTCCTGAGGCCAACCTGTTCAGTTTGGCTGTCCTCTTTCACCCCAGACAGATTCGTTTCTATCTATAGCCCATGGCTTCAACAGTTGTTCTTTTAATACACCTCCTTTTCCTTCAACGGTCAAGTTTTAATTCTGAAACTGCTCTAGAAGGAAGCTTCAATTTGAGCCGGGTGGATTTTTCAGAATCCTGCTTTCTTACAGTTTCTCACTCAAAGGACACTCTGATCAGTGGTGTCCTTTTTGCTGCTTTGCAGTAATTGAAACCATTCTAAGCTTCTGAGCGCATCCTTGGTTTTCAGAACGGTTGGCACTGAGCTCAGACTGTGCCTTCTCTCCGGTTCCTGCTCAGGGACCTTCTCAGGGCTCATGTGTGCCCATCTCAACCCTGGACTGCAGAGCTTTGTGGTTATTTTCACTGCTTTCAAAGTTGCATTTCAAACTTTCTTTTTCTGACCATCATACCTCTTTCCCGAGTTGAAAATATAATTTAAAAAATGATAACACTTAAAAAAGTGTATGTGAATAAGCCAATGGGATGGTGAAAAGTGCAGACTGTTAACTTCTCTTTTGAGTTGTGGTGAAGGACTCAGCTTTAAGAAGTGCTGTTTGTAATCAAGAGTTTGTAAATAAGGCACATGATGAAGTGAAATTGCATCAGGCTGGTAAACTGGATTGTGGGAGCCACGGTAATTTAATGCAGGCAGAGGTAAAATGAGTTTGAAATTTAAGTTGACAAGCCAGATTTTTAAAAGCTAGCTCTGCTGGTCTTTTTTAAATCTTGCCAAGAAATGACAGGTTCCGGTTCATTGACACCAGCAGCTGATACCAGCCCCCAAGCCCTGGAGGAAATTATTCTGATCCGTTTCTGCCCCAGGAGCAGCCTCTTTGAAGCAGTTAATATATTCCTTAATAGGAGCACAAAAGTATCAATTTTCCCTACTCACCGCATAAAAAATGTTCCATTCTTTGAACCATCACTGATACTGCCAAGATGTGGGGTCCAGGAGATGACAGGATTCTGCCGATTGCTTGGGCATCTTCAAGAATGCATCATTTCCCAACAAACCAGATCTTGGTGTAAAACCGAGATCATATTTACCCCACGATTTTGGCTTCCCTGGCGCACCACTGAGGTCTCGGGTAGGAGTGAGTCTCTACCAGAGACGGGCAAGATGAGATTTCTTGAAGTTCTTTGAAATCTGAAACCAGAGAGCAGTGGGCTTGGGCACCATTGTGGTTGGTGGAAGGAGTGTAACAATGTCTTTTGTTCCTTGAACGTTTGTGTTGGATTTCCATGTGCGCTTGTACGTAGAATGGTAACCAGCAACAGGTTGTAAACGAGGTCATTTGAGTTCTGTTTGTGACTGCCACGAATGTGCCATCCAGCTTTGGGTTAATCAGTTATTTTTCGTGTTATTTTCAGAAACAGGAAGAAACCTTTGAGCAGGGGTTCTGGTCCAGGGGTTTTCGCATGGGCACCTCCCTCCCTTGGGGCCCTGGCAGCCAAAACACCAGCTGGCATCTGTTGTCCGAATAAATGTGGATTGCACATATGTGCCATCATTTTTCAAATGTACATAGATGGTAAATATGATTTAAAAGTACGGAATGGCAGAAAGCTACTGAGAATTCAGCAATGCTTTTTATTTATTTTGATTTTTGATTTTTGGTTTTTTTTTTGGTGGGGGAGGTAATTAGGTTTTTTTTTGTTTGTTTGTTTTGTTTTTTAATGGAGATACTGGGGATGGCACCCAGGACCTCATGCATGCTAATCATGCAGTCTACCACTGAGCTACACCCTGCCCCCAACAGCAGTGCTTTTAAATGTCTTTGCATTTTGTTAATCCACCGATGCTAAAATCAAAGCTGTCATGTGGAGGTTGACATTTTTGGTGTTAAAAGTGGTTTCCTTTGGACTGATTTAATGGCGGGTGTTTTAATTCAGAAACTTGGTCTTAGCCAAAGGATTGTATAGGTACATACTTGTATAGATTTCTTAGAAAAAAATGTTTTGACATACTCCTTTTGATCCCAGTAATTTCACAGTTACCCTCTCTGGGGACACCCAGTGGGTGTGCTGGGAAGTGCAGCCTTTCTATCTGCGGAAGGTGGCTGTTCCTGGACCAGATGCCATCTGGTTCTTAGGACTGCTGCTAGTTCAGACTCCCGCAGGAGGCTGGGAGGCCGGGAGGCTGGGAGGCCGGAGACAGGGACTCCTCCCTGTCGCTCAGCCCAGCTGGTGGGGGCGTGTCCTGGGCGCCAGCACTTACGGGAGATGGATATTGGCCAAGGTGGTTTCACTAAAGTGTAGCATGAAGAAAGCCTTGCATGATTGGAACCCTGGAGTAGGAAGGTTTAAGCAGAAATACACATAAAGGACGTCCATGGTTGTCCTGGGTTTAAGGCTGTGCTCCAGGTTAGGAATTGCAGAAAGCTTTCCCGTATCCTGGAAATTGGAATTGGTATCCCTTCCGTGAGCTGTAATCTTTATTATTTTATTAGACCCTTGGCTCCTCCAGGGCAGGGATGCTGTGGGTTCTACGCTCTTGCTACCCAGGCCCAGCCGTGCAGGCACCCAGCAACATCAGGCTGAGTTTTTTAATCTTTTCAGTTTATGCATCAGTAGGATTACAGTTCCCTGGGACTTTAAATTAATGTTGAGTTTATTAAAATTGTAAAAATAAAAAAACCTTAGCTTCTTCTCACGCCGACATATAAATGCTATTGCTCTATAAAGCTAGTAATTTTTGTATTAACATAAGGATATTTACTTTCATTATTTGATCAATAGTTTGTTAACTCAAGTGTAACTGATGGAAATCTCTTCAACAATTTACTGTAAACCAGTCTCATTTACAACTTAGGGAATTAAAAAAAAAAAGCTAAACATTTAAAATGGGACGCACAAATTTTATTTACCTGACTTTTCCCCCCAGCAGTTCCAAGCCCTGATGAGGCCCCAGGGAAGCTATCGGACCAGGTTGCTTTACAAGTCTGAGCAACTCTTTGAAATCTAATAAACCAGACTTGGCAATGCGGTAAATCAGATTTCTTCTAAACATCTGAATACTATGTACAGACTTAAGAGTGTCTTATTCCTTTCAAATGAAAATTGCAGATTTGATATCAGTTGTACGTTTCAGATACAAACCACAAAGGCCAAGATGTTGGATTCTCTAAGTTGTCAAATTGTTGTAAATACCTTAATAACAAAGATACATGTTATTCTGAAGACTGAAGACTCTGTCTGCAATTGAGTTGAGTCCCTAACTTAATGTAAAAGCTTGATGTGCGTCGTCTCTAATATTTTTTCTCTATCATCCCTGGTAATAAACATACTCAGGTCAAAAGCGGTGCCTGGGCTGAATGTCTGTGATCTAGATTCTGTTACTAACAATCAAGAACTGGGCCTGGACCTCGGACTGGGCGCTGAGTTGCGACAGGAGGCGTCTCCCTGATCCTCCTGGGCTGAGCCTGTTCTTAGCGTACGAAAGCTCGTGCCCTCCAACTGGGGTTTAGCTTTGAAATCTGGCATATCTTAATGCTCTCTCGGAATCTTTCCAGTTTCATTCTCAACCAGTTTTGGGGGGCGGAGCCAAGGCGGCAGAGTAGAGAGATTCACGGCTCGCGCCCTCCCACAGATCCACCAAGAATTACATCTACAAGCCCACTGAACCACACAGAACACGTACTGAACCCTGGCAGAGCGTCTCTCATTTCATTCTCAACTGGTTTTGATTGTTACCTCTTTCAACATTGAATCACCTGATTTCAGTGGATGAAATTTTGTCCCCCACTTAGGACTAATTTCCTTTACTACTTGAGTGAAATGAATATGTTTCTTGATCTCTGGTTGAATTCTGCATTCTTTCCTGTGTGTGTGTGTGCGCACACACGTGTGTGTGTGTGTGTGTGTGTGTGTATTTTTTTTCTTGTCTGATGCTTGGTCACGATTTTGTAGTCATTTAATTGACAGGTGTCAATATACCAGTCGGTTTGAATGCCTGTTGAGTTGACTTTGGTCATAGGGTACAGGAGTCGTATTGGCATGTGGACTCCATTATTTAAGTCTTCCTTGTCTAAAGCCAGCAATCGCTCGGCTGATCCTTCCCTGCTGACACCAGTGGTCCTCAGCACTGGCGGAACTTTAGAATCACCTCTGGATCTTTGATCCTGCACACGGCTGGGGCCCTGCCTCTAACCTGTGGAAGGGGACCCTCTGCCAGGCATCGTCGTGTTAAAAGTGCACCAGGTCATTCTGATGCACAGAGAGGATTGAAAACCACTGTTGGAACATAGCTGTTAAACAAAAGATTTCGGATCATTAAAAAAAAAAAATCTCTTTGTCCTTAACTGTTTGGGGGGAAACACTAATGGGAAATGCACAGACAAAATGAAAAGGACACCTAAGGTAGAAAATTCGGCTGATGTATGACTGGACCATCTTCCTGTAAAAAGTCCGAGTTAAAAAGGAGATTTTTGTTTTGTTTTGTTGTTTTTTTTTAAAAAAATTTTTACTGAAGTGTAGTTGATTTACAGTGTTAGTTTCAGGTGTCTAGCAAAGTGATTCAGTTACACACATACATACATAGATTTTCTTCTCAGATTCTTTTCCGTTATACGTTATTGCAAGAAATTGAATATAGTTCCCTGTGGTGTACAAGTCCTTGTTTAAAAAAAAAGATGTTTTAAGATGTAGGTTTTAAGATCTTTCTGTTCTGCGTTTCTTTTTCTTTTTTTCTTTCTATTGAGGTCTTTTCAGTTTACAACACTGTGTCAATTTCTGGTGTAGAACACGATGCTTCAGTCAGACACGAACGTACATATATTCATTTTCGTGTTCTTTTTCACCGTGAGCTACTGCAAGATGCTGAATACATTTCCCTGTGCTATACCGTTGTGTTTCTTTCTTATTTGTTCAAAGTACCCGTGTGTCTGTCCCTTGCTGCCCCTTCTTGCTCTGCTGCTGTCACACAGCACGGTGTCTGCTTCCTTGCCCCAGGTTTCTGCTGATGTACGCCACAGTTCTGTGCAGCTACTACAATTCGGCCCTGACGACAGCAGTGGTTGGAGCCATCAAGGTAAGTGGCTGAAGACTTGGAACGCATAACCGATTTGGGGGGTTGACTCTTGGGCTTCTCTGCTGTTGTCAGGGGTGCAGTAAGGATGGAGGCTTGTGGTATTGCCAGCTGTGCCTGCGATGATCCCTTCTTACGTCTTCTCCTAATCCGTACAACGAAGGGAAAACTTGCTAATTTAAAAGGAAGAGACAAATCAGGACTTTTAAATTGGGAGTGGTGGAAGGGATGGCCTGGGAAAACCAAGTGAAATAGCTGGAAAAAATTCCAAATTTCTGGGCTAAGATCCCTTTGGGCCTACAGCTTTCTGGGAGAACCTGTTGACTAACAGAATCCTTGTGAAGAACTGTTTTCACTCCAGATCTGTGCTCAATTATAAGGCAGCCAACTCTTGGATTGGGGTTTATGTTGCAGGTGTATGTACACGCACTCACACGCACACACAAGTGAATAGGAGGCGGGGGGTGTTCTGAATTCTCTGTGGTTGCTTTGTTTCTGTGTTGACATGAACTCCTACAGCGAGTGAATGCTTCAGCAGTAGACCTGTCTGTTGTCTGCCCAGGGACCTCCGAGAATACACTGGACAGAGAGGACAGCTTGGAATTGATCAGATGCCTCACTCTGTTCACGTTTAGGGCTAATATGATTAAAATTCATTACCCCGTGATAATAAAGAGATGGGATCTGGAAAGCTGCTTACAACTCAACTCCTACATCTTTTTCCTGTGTGCTGACTGGAAGGGGGCGTGGATAATGCAATTTCTGTGGTTATTGTGCCATAATTTACTTCGTTTCTTTATGAAGCTGTATGTAATGGTTTTTATCCACTCATTCAATATTTCACGGACCCCTACTGTAATACACGATAGTGAAAAGTAACTGAAATCTTTAGTTTCAGATTTCAACATATATATATTTTTCCCCTTAAGGTTTTACTTTTAAAGTCACTAATCCTCTCCCTTTTCCTGCAGAATGTGTCCGTTGCCTACATTGGGATGTTAGTTGGTGGAGACTACATTTTCTCGGTGTTAAACTTTGTCGGGTTAAATATTTGGTAAGTGGGATTTGTCAATGCACTCATTTTAGTAAAATGGGAATATTTAAAAGCCTGGTTAATACAAGCAAAAGAGCAGGAGGTGTTTTGACATTACAGTTTTAAAGACAAATTGTACTCAAATCATTCAGTTCATCTATTTTTATGACCTGCTCACTGACGTGGATCATGGGGACGTGTGTGATGAAAAGTCAAGGGGTCAAGATCTGAATTGCATCGAAAGGAAAGCCCCTACGTTATGTGTCTTCCTCTTGTGAATGGGCCTCCTTAAATCTGTGCACCATCAAAGTGCCATACACTAGGGATATGGGGAGGAGTGACTAAAAGATACTTTTGAAGAGGTGTTTTGGGATCTCGGACATGGGACACTATTTTAGATAACTGGGCATAATTTATTTAAATAATAACCTTATTTTCTCTCCCAAGTGTCTGTATTAAATTTGATGGGCTCTTTTTCTGACCCCAAAGATTTGTAAATAAGAAGATTGATTCTCATCAATTAATCCACACATCTGAGGGTGTAAAACAGCAGACTCAGTAATTACCTTCAATTTAAAATGGACTGTGTTTATAAAGATGTCAGCGACTGCTTCGTGGGATTTATTTATGGTCACTTTTTATTTTTTTCCTCCTTTCAGCATGGCAGGGGGCTTGAGATATTCCTTTCTAACTTTAAGCAGCCAGTTAAAACCTAAACCAACCGTGGACGAAGAAAACATCCCTCAAGACTACAAGGCCTAGAATGCGGGGCAGAGCTGCAGACTGGCTCGCAGACCAGGGGGACGGCGGTCCGTTCCCAGATGGAGGAATGTGAAGCTGGATATGTTGGTTGCGGTCCACTCACCGCCATGGTTAAGGTACAACAGGAATGTCTGCAAAATGCGAAGAGAATCTACCTCACCTGCTGTACCAGGAGCCATCATCCGCCCTGGGAAATGTATCTGGACAAAGCCTCACCAGCTGAACGTGCATCTTCTCAAAATAAGCCATTGGTGAAAGGGATTGTTTCCAAGGCACTTGCGTGTCCTGTGAGTGCTTCAGAGGAGGTGCAAGGCTGTGATGCTGTAAGGGTGATTGTTTTCTCATCAGCACCTTGGCCTTAATTTCGAAGGTCCCCGCCAAAACAAAGGGCCAGTGAGAACATTTATTTTTCAGTTAAACAGACATGTCTTTATTTTACTAAAATCAGCCAATGAACTGCCAGGAAAGTTACTTGTTAGCTTTGATTTGATCTTACAATGTTGGTACCCTTTCCCAATCATCAAAGTAAAATAAAGAATAATTTATATGCATGGCTCATACTCTGATACTAGACAGGCAGAAAAAGCAGTACATCATTTGTTTGGTCTGCCTTGGACGGTGATACTCCTTTTAAGGTTCATGTTGGGAAAAGTTACAAAAGAGTTCGATGAAACAGTGGTACTCAGTGAGCGCTCCCTGTCAACATTTAAGTAGGTCTTATTTCTCTCCTCTTCTCCCTCCAGGTTTGCTCAGGGGCCTTGGAAATTCAGATCATGGGGACTTTAACCAAGGTGCATTTCCTGACCTCCCAGAGCCTGAGATGGGATGAGGGTCACTATCACCTTCATCAGGAAATGCCCTGTCCCCGCCGGGTTGTGGTGCAGGGTGGGGCCGCACTCTGGGATTCAGGAGCCCTTCTTTCCAGTCTCATCTCCTCTGCGACCCTCCGAGGCCTTCACGGGTCACCGTGCCATTGTGGCCTCCATTTTTGATTTTTTTAAATGGGACCAGATCTCCAAGTCCCTGCTGGCTCTAACTTTCTAAGTTTCTAGACGCTGAGCCAGATGTGGCCCAAGGCAGCAAATGAAGGAATGATTGTGTTGATGTGTTCCAGTTTACTATGAAAAATTAAAAAATTTTTCATTGTGAAATACACATAACTTGAAATTTACCATCTTAACCATTTCTGAGTGTATAATTCAGTTGTGTTAAGTATATTCACACTGCCGTGCAGCCAATCTCCAGAACTTTTTCATCTTTTAAAACTGAAACTCTATACCCATTAAATAATGACCCCCCATTCCTCCCTCTCCCCAGTCCCCGGCAACCACCATTCTGTTTTCTGCTTCTGTGAATTTGACTACGTTGGGTACCTCATGTAAGTGGAATCACACAGCATTTGTCTTTCAGTGCCTGGCTTATCCTATCACTTAGGATAATGTCCTCAAGGTCCATCCATGTTGTAGTGTGTGTCAGAATTTCCTTCTTTTTAAAGGGCTGAATAATAGTCCATCGTATGGCTTTATGACGCTTTGTTTATCCGTTCATCTGTCAGTGGGCACGTGGGTTGCTCCTGCGTCTTGGCTGTCTGTGTATAATGCTGCTGTGAACGTGGGTGTACAAATGTGTCTTTGAGACCTTGTTTTCAATTCTTTTCATTATTAAAAGGAAGCTAGTTTTCTCAACACACGGAACACTTCTGACCCTAACTGTGTGGGACCTTTCCCTCACATCAAGCAACTCTCCAACTCTCTGGACACCAGCTGTGGGTCCTACAATTAAATTCTGACTCTATCTACCTGCACTTAGTGGAGACCCCATAGGTTAAGGGCTTAGTCCCCCGAGACTGCCTCCCCCAACACTTCAGATGCCAATCCCACGTCCCAGCTTGTGACTGGTGCTTCTGACCAACTGGCCATAAACCGAGGGTTTCCACACCCTCTCCCCCAGGTTTAATAATTTGCTAGAGTGGCTCACGGAACTCAAGGAAGTGCCTTACTCTCTGTTACCACTTTATTATAAAGTGTGACACTCAGGAACAGTCAAAAGGAAGAAATGCATAAGACAAGGTATGTGGGAAATGGTCCGGGGGCGCCGCCCCCCCAGCACATCAGTGGGCTGACCAGCCTGGAAGCTCTCCAGACCCCGTCATTAGGCTCCGTTACTGTTTTGCGCAGTAACACGTGGAGCACAGCTGCACCATTTTACATTCCCACCAGCAGTGCACAAGGGCCCCAATTTCTCCACATCCTCACCGACACTTTTATTCCCTTTTTTGGCAGTAGTAGCCATCCTAATAGGTGTAAGGTGTTGGCTCATTGTAGTTTTTTTTTTTTTTTAGGCGGGGGAAGGTAATTAGGTTTTTATTAATTAATTAATTTTTTAACGGAGGTTCTGGGGCTTGAACTCAGACCTTGTGCATTCTAGGCATGCGCTCTACCGCTGAGCTATGCCCTCCCCACTCATTGTAGTTTTGATTTGCATTTCACTGATGATTAGTGATGGGGAGCATCTTCACAGGTGCTTGTAAGCTATTTATGTGTCTTCTTTGGAGAAATGTCTGTTCGGGTCCTTTGCCTGGTCTTGAATCGGGCTGTTTGTGTTTTGGTTGTTGAGTCACAGGGGTTCTTTATTGTTTCACTTTACTTCTAAGGCTTCTAGAGTATTACCTTGGGGCTCCTAAGCCGTGTAACCACCTTCTCTTGGGTCATCAGCATTATTTCTGAAACCCAGAGACCAAAAATGCTAAGTTTCGAAAAGTGTAAACATCAACTCTTCATTGTTTTCCAGTGACGAAACAGAACAGGCATGCTTTCTTCCCCCCAAACCCACTTTTTTTCTAATTTTCATTCTTAGAATTCTTAAAGGAAGATGCTTTTATGTTTTTCGAAAGTCTTAATATGGTGAGCCTTTTGTTTTAAAGGCCAGGATGCCTTGGGATGAGGGTCCTCATTTATATGTTTTTCTTTTGCAATCACCTCAAATACCCTTCTTTTTTTTTCCCCCCAGTTTTTTTAACTTGAAGTACAGTCAGTTTACAATTTTGTGTCAATTTCTGGTGTACAGCATAATGTTTCAGCCATACGTTCACATACATATATTTGTTTTCATATTCTTTTTCATGATAGATATTGAATATAGTTCCCTGTGCTATACAGTATAAACTTATTGTTTATCTGTTTTACATATAGTTCTTAATGTCTGTAAATCTCAAAATCCCAATTTATCCCTCCCCACCCCCTTATCCTGCTGGTATCTGCAAGTTTGTTTTCTGTGTCTGTGAGTCTGTTTCTGGTTTGTAAATAAGTCCATTTGTGTCTTTTTTTTAGATTCCAAATGTAAGTGATATCATATGGTATTTTTGTTTCTCTTTCTGGCTTACTTCATTTAGAATAACAATCTCCACGTCCATCCATGTTGCAAGTGGCATTATCAAATACCTAACTTGGCCTTAAATTATCCTTTCTTTTTTACCAGCACGGAAAAGACTTCTTTGGCTGCTTCCACATGTGGCCAACAGAGGGCACCACAAGAGCAGCACCCTAGGAGCTGGGCTGAAACTTGGCAATTTCTGCTATTTCTCTAAAGACCTGGGCTCCCGAGGGGTGGGGTTGATGGGAGCTCCAATCTAATTTTTGAATTAAGGATAGTTGAGAATGCTGGATGTAGAGAGATGGTGGAAAGGGACCCATGAGCTCCCAGGAGGCTGAAGAGGAAATGCAGCCCAGTGCCCCAGGTCTCCGGATTTTTTTCTTACTGAAAAAAACAAAAAACAAAAAACACACATAAAAACCATTCTGGGTGGAACAAGGAAAATTAGTTTGCTTACTTATTACTGCTAATAGCAGTGACATTTGTTAACTTGGACTTTTTTCTGCTGTTTTAATATTTTTTCTATATATTAAATATATCAGTACAAGCACAGGGCACTGGAGTTTTGTGACAGTTGAGTTTGCTCAAAGAACAGAAGCTGATTTAGAGAAGAGTTATATCTTTCATGTGCTATTACTATATATGAATATATATTTTATTATGTACTATTTTCATTTGTATGTATCTTCTGGGCCCCAGGAAAATGGCAAAGATACATATGTCAATCCTTTCGTGACCTTTTCCCTTTTGCAAGGTCACTTCAGCTTTTTAGGCTTGGTGACCCATTGTTATGACTAGGGAGTAATTTTTGTTTTCTGTGAATGGATGTGTGTCCTTGTGCATTTAGCTGACCAGTCGCTGCTACTCCGTCGTGGCTTTGGGGACAATGAGGGCGCCCAGCAGCTCAGAATCTCCAAGTTTCCTTTCCGTCATTAGACACTGCAGCACACGGAGAAAGAAAGCTGCCCCTTTAGGATGAAGCCAGAAACCCCAAGCAGTTTCCGGGGACTAACAGGGTCAGGGAAGCCATTCGTGTGCCTTCTGACCACTCCAGGGTGAAGTCTCCCATGATAAGCCTCAGAACTTTTCCTCTGAAATGTGTGATACCTGGGCCAGAACATCAGCATTACTTGGAGCTTGTTATAAAGGCAGAATATCAGAGTGCACAGGCTGAATCGAAATCTGCATTTTAACCCACGTGATTTGAGACACACCACCCCAGGCTTTTGGTCCAGGCTGTAATTTCAGTACCAAAAGTTCCTAACCTGGGGTTCATAGGGTTTAGAGGGCTGGTGAACTTGGATGGGAAAAGACTACATCTTGATTTTCCCTAACCAAAAATGTATCATTTCTTTTCGTTTGAATGTAGACAAGACCGCAGTAATACGGCTGCACGTCACCCTATTCATCAGTCGTGTTTTCCTTAAAACAGAGTTAAGAGGATAGCAGGAAAATAAAAGCTGAATCAAGAGGGCCAAAGTTTCAAGACTGTATTTGTTTGTGGAAATAGAAATTATATCTACTCTGTGCCTATGTTGAAAAAATAGAGATTAAGATGCCTGGCTGGCTGCATTAGTTAATATTGCTGGTCTACCTCAACTGTTGCCACCTGTGTTTTTGACCCCATTTCTGGGGGTCCAGTTCTCGAACTGTTTTGTCTCCATAGAGATATGCGTGGCAGGGAAATTTTTTTCTTACTATTTACTGTGCCATGAAAATAATGTATTTGGGGGATGGAGGGTAGAGCCCAGTGGTAGAGCACATGTTTGGCATGCACGCGGTCCTGGGTTCCATCCCCAGTGCCTCTGTTAAGGGGAAAAAACTAAAAAGATAAATCACAAAAAAGTGTATTTATAGATAACGTATTAGTGGTTGCCACAGGGATGGGTGAAATGAATGAAGAGAATCAAAAGGTGCAAACATCCAGTTGTAAACTAAATAAGTCATGGGGATGTAATGTACAGCATGGTGACTATAGTGAATAACATTGTGGTGCATATTTGAAAGTTGCTGAGAGTAGATCTCACTGTAAGAAAAAGAAATTTGTAACGATGTAAGATGACGAATGTTAACTAGACTTACTGTGGTGATTGTTCAGCAAATGTATACAAATATTGAATCATTATGTTGTATACCTAAAACTAAATAATGTTCTGTTCACTATACCTCAATAAAAAAAATCAAACATTTAAAGAATTTGCTAATGTAAGTATACTCATGATGGCTTTCCAGCTTATATAGTTGTTTTTAAAATAAAATATATAATAAAACTTTTAAAAGACAAAAAATAATGTATTTTAAAAGTTCTACATTGGCGTTAATGTTTGTTGCTATAGTAACATCACTCAATTGCGTTTCTTTAGTGGAGGAAAACAGCTAATGTAGACTGGAAAAAATAACATGTCTCCACATTGAAGAATTTAATTTGCAAATGCACCGATGTACTCCAGTGAGAGTAAAATACAAATTTATTTAAAATCTTTTCTGAATTCATAGCCAGATATTGGCGTGCAATTTCTTAACCTACTAAGTGGAGTTGAATACATTTTTTGATTTTGAAAAGTAAAGTGGGAACTTTGGTCTAAAACCAAACACACAAATGAATTACCACCTCCATTTCTGGTAATATAGAAGGCTGAGTTATCCACCCCCTAAAAAAAGAACCACAGGATAAAATTTGTTTAAAGCTGAGGTATAAAGGAAATTGATGTATAATTTACGTTCAGTAAATTACATCGGCTTTAAGTGTATGGTACAACGAGTTTTGATAAAGGTGTATTCCCATAAACATACATACTTATCAAAATATGGAACATCTTCATATTGCATAGAAGTTCCCTGTGACCATAACCAATCACTGCACCTCTGTCATAAAACCAGTGTTCTGGTTTATTTTACTGAAGATTAGGTTTGGCGTCATATAGTATGCACATGTGGTAGGTAGCTTCTAAGATGGATCTCAATGCTACCTCCTTATATTCACTTCCTTGTGTAATCGCCTCCCTTGGAATGTTGGCTGGACCTAAAATGTGGGCTGGCTTCTCGTGTATAGAAAACAGCAAAAGTAATGGGAAGGTCCTTCCAAGATTAGGTTACAAAAAATTGTGGCTCCTGTCTTTGTCTCTCTGACTTCTCACTTGCTTGATCTGATGAAACTGGCTGCCATTTTGTGAGCTGCTTTGTGGAGAGGCCCACGGGGCAAGGAACAGCCGTGTGTGGGGTGGGGCGGGGTAGGGGGCACTTAATCCTGGCAACAAACGTGTGAGTGAGCTTGGAATGAATCTTTCCTCAGCTGAGCCTTGATTCTGCCAATGGGAAAATCGGGAACGTTTTAATGAAAGAAGTATCATCTCAGCTGGTTCTTAATGGTTTTGGAATTTTAATTCAGACTTAACGATTTTTATTTACAAAAGTAATGTATGTTCATTGTGGAAATTTCTTAAAATATAGAAAAGCTGAAAAAACCAAAAAACTAAGCTCATAAATCCCACCACCTCAATACACAGACACTGTTGACATTTTGGTGCACATCCTTATAAACTTTTCTCTACTAATCATCGTATCTAAAAGAAAATTGGGAGCGCGCTGTTTAGTCACCTACATTTTTATTAATGTTATTTCACTTAATCTTCACAATAGCCCTGTGAAGTAAGAAGTATTTAACAATCCCATTTTATAGGAATAACTTGAGGGACAGAGAGTTTAGCTTGTCCGAAATGAAGCCAACATGCACATCTGGCCCTGGACTTTTGTTTGTTGGGAGTTTTAAAATGACTGATTCAACTTCAGTACTAGTAATTGGTCTGTTCATAGTTTCTGTTTCTTTCTGGTTCAATCTTGGGAGTGTACATTTCTAAGAGATTGTCTGTTTCTTCTAGGCTGTCCATTTTGTTGGCGTTTATTTGCTTGTAGTGGTCTCCTACAGTCCTTTGTATTTCTGTGGTTTCAGTTGTAACTTCCCCTTTTTCACTTCTGATTTTATCAATTTGGGCCCTCTCCCTGTTTTCCTTCATGAGTCTGGCTAAACGTTTGTCAATTTTGTTTATCTTTTCAAAGAACCATCTCTTAGTTTCTCTAATCTTTCCTTTTGCCTTTTTAGTCTCTATTTCATTTATTTCTGCTCTGATCTTTATGATGGCTTTCCTTCTACTAACTTTAGGTTTTGTTTGTTCTTCTTTCTCTAGTTGCTTTAGGTGTAAGTTTAGGTTGTTTATTTGAGATTTTTCTTGATTCCTCAGGTAAGCTTTTTTTTTTTTTTTTTTTTTTTTGCTATGGACTTCCTTTTAGAACTGCTTTTGCTGCATCCCAGAAGTTTTCGGAGCATTGTGTTTTTGTTTTTGTTTGTTTCTAGGTATTTTTTTTTAATTGAAGTATAGCCAATTTACAATGTTGTGTCAATTTCTGGTGCACACCATAACGCTTCAGTCATAAATATATATACATATATTCATTTTCATGTTCCTTTTCATTATAGGTTACCACAAGATCTTGAATAGTCCCCTCACTCCCCCTGCTTCAGTGTCACGCCCACTCTCCATTCCCACCTCCAAAACATTGTCTTCTCCCAGCATCTGAGTGACTCAGGTTATGTAACGCCATGGCTAAGTCTCTTCAGTGGTTTCCTGTTGCTCAAAAAGTCCAAACTCCTCATCAGGAGTATCTGATCCCCCTGATGCCTCCAACTTACTTTATTCGTCCCTTCCTTTGATCTCTACAGACCAATTCCTTATTGTGTAGTGCTGTTTATTTCTTAACGCATCTTCTCACTTTAGAGCATTTGTACTAGCTGTTCCCTCAGCCTGGAGAAGGAACCTTATCTTTGCCAGGCTATCTCCTTTTCACTCCGATTTCAGCTCAGAATATTACCTCTTCACAGAATTCCTTCCTGAACAGCCTCTCTAAAGTATTTGCTTACTAGTCACTCTGAAAAGTCAC
Organism: Vicugna pacos; assembly: GCF_048564905.1. NCBI lineage: Eukaryota > Metazoa > Chordata > Mammalia > Artiodactyla > Camelidae > Vicugna > Vicugna pacos. The sequence goes on from NC_132990.1 coordinate 3,881,498, forward strand.
TCAATAGCACTTTTTCATGATGAGACAGGAGGGAAGGGGGCAGGGCACAGCCATTCAAGGAATGACACAGCAATTAACATCAAAATGGTGGAAGAGTCAACTCCCAGTAGGCCCTGAGGATTAAGATGGTGGGAGATTTAACTTCTAGTAGATCTTGAGCTCCAATATATGCCCACTGTAATATATTAGCATAGTAAATAACATGCCCTAGGTGCCATTTCAGTCCCAAGGCTAGCCATGAAAGGTCAAAAAGTGTGTGGTGGCCCAGTTCCTGGGAATCCCAGCCCCTTCCCCGGGGTAGATGGAATGGTCCTTGCACTTGTTAACATGTGAAGCTACTGAGCCCATAAAAACTGGCAACACCACGCCTTGTGGCTGCCTATCTCACTCCCTCCTCTTCAGAGATGGCCCGCACTCCATCTGTGGAGTGTGTACCTACTTCTACTCTAACCTGAGCACCCAATCCCCACACCTCGTGGCCTCTCTCTCACCTTTTGAAACAGCCTACACTCTATGCAGTGTGTATCTCTCTAAATAAATCTACCTTTACTCAACTGTGGCTCACTCTTGAATTCTTTCCTGTGCGGAGCCAAGGACCCACACCCGGCGGGGCACGTCCCAGGGACCCAACTGAGACCTGGGACACGGCCCTCCTCGTGCCCCACCTCCGTTTTCCCCGCATCAGTGGCACTGATATCTGACATTCTATTTATCTGTGTATCATCTATGACTCTCAGCTCCCCCACAACTCTGACTGGTCTTGTTTACTATAATATGCTCCCAGTGCCTCAAACGGCAATGCCACCTGTTTCAATAAATATTTGTTGAATAAGTGAATGAATGACTTACAGGATTTTGCATACATTTTCCGTATATCCCTTTTGGCTTCCAAATTCAGGGAGGGGACTCTGGGCTGCCGTTTTTCTTTGTCCAGGCTTTATCTTTCTTCCTGTCCACCTTTCACTTCTTCACCAACTCCCCTGTGGTCACAAAAGCTCCACAGTATTATTAAAAAGAATATTTTATCAAAAGCCTGTGAATCAGAGGATTGTGTAAAGAAGTTACTCTAATCTAAATGCCTCGACACAGTGACAGGATGGAATGTGCCCAGTGTCTCCCGAAGGGGGACAGACACTCCTCCAGGGCAGCCCCACGTGCCCTCGGAGGTTGTGCGGGCTGGACCAGGTCTGAAACAGCATCTTGCTGTGGTGCCGTCCTGATGGAGCTTCTGGAACAACTCTTCATTTTCGTAGGGCTGCTGGTGTGCCTGGTCTTCCTGGGGAAGTGTGTGCGATTCTCCAAACACATTTTCCTGCACTTCTGGAAAGTTTCACCAAGGTCTTTCTTGAAGTCCATGGGACAGTGGGCAGGTAAGGAGAGCTTTCCATCTCTCGTTTTTTGGTTGTTCTTATGTATTATTATTTAGGTCTCAAAAGATATATTGCATCTTTTTCCCTAGACAGCAAAGATATAACTCCTTTGGGTGATTTTAATTTGAGGAGGGAGCGCTGGACAGCATGAGTGAAATTAGGGTTGTCTGAAAAACAAGATGTCGGGCATCAGGAGAATAATTCGGGGACAATGCGACTGAGTTCTTACCAGTGCACTTGTCCTCATTAGCTGGCTTTTCCTCTTTTTGGAGTTTCTTACGGTACAGATAATAGATGCTGCAGAAATTTTTGCATCCTCTTCTCCAGACTTTCAAAAGCCCCAGGGTGCCTTCGTTTTGTTAAAGAGTGTTTCCAAATTCTGATATCCAAATAATTGAAATTCACTTTATTAAAAAAGTTTCTCCAAGCCCTTTCATGAAGGGAGGGTAATACAAATTCCAGGCAATAAAGATCTCTATGGAGACGTGTGTTTAAAGACGGTTAGATGCAGAATCTGGGTCTGGTTTGGGTCCCAAGTAGATTGATTAATTGCTGCCTCCCAATGGGATCTATCGCCTAGAACTGCTCTGCAGAGTTTCAGCCTCATGACTGGGTTTAATTGAGGTGAAGGGCACGAGGCTATGATTTTAGCATCTTCCTGAATGAAGTGCCAAGGCTGCACTTCCAACTCAGAGTTATGTGCTGGTCTCAGCCTGTCAATAACTGACGTTGTAGTTGGGCTGGCCCTTGTGGTTCTGTGATTGCAAGATGCCTTTCAGCAGTAGCCATCGGGAAACTCAAAAAAAAAAAAAGGCTTATTACTTATAGGACCTGGAAATTGCACAGCACACTGGTGCCACACAGCAAGGCCATGGGCGGGGAGAGAGAGAGAGAATGGGCCTGGGGTTCTGCTTTTATTCTATTCTGGGGTCGGGGCTGAGGGTTTCACGGGCTCATTCTTTACTGGTGAATTTCAAACATAGCTGGGAATTTATTCAAAGCACAGGAAGAGGAAAAACAAAGAACCCAAATGGTCAGTTACTGAAATCAACCAAGACTTTTAAAACAGAGGAGCCTCATTTGGAGGTAGTGGCCTGACTCATTACCTAGCCAGGTGGCCAGCATAGTGTTTATAGAAATAATTAATAATAATTAAGAAATAATCCTTTGAAGTACATGCCTCTTTGAAGTGGCTGCCTCATCTGGCAATCAAAGCATCCGTCAGGCGCCTGCATTACAAAAATAAAAAACCCCAAACTCCAACTGCCAGGTTTTACATTACAGTTGGGCCCCCCCAAATCCAATAACTTAAAAAAAGAATTTAAGTGGCCTTAGAAATACAGTGTCAGCCTAAATAAAATACAGGATACTCGGTTATATCTGAATTTCATATAAATAAGGAATGATTTTTTAGTTCATGACATCCCAACTATTTTGTGGGACATTCTTACACGAAAACATTCTTTGTTGTTCACCTGAAATTCAAATTTAACCCGGCATCCTGTGTCTTTATTTGCTAAAGCTGGCAACTTTACACCCTTAGCACCTGAAAGAAAGAAATGATTATATGAAAATTGTTCGGGGTGGGAAAAATGCATTTTTGATTGTTGCTTGTTACATTTGAAGAGAGAGAGAGACAGAGAAAGAGAAAGAGAGAGGGGATGTGTGTGAATATCCCTTCCTCTCCGGGCCGTATGATGTTGCTAAGCAGCTTGAACTTGAATGTTCTGGATCCAAATACCCTGTTCCACACAGATTCAAGTGCCCACGCACTGAGGGGGCTTAGAACTCTGCCCGTCAGCCCAAAGCTCTTCTCAGAACACAGATTCCAAGAGAAGTTCACATGTGGCCATATGTGGTTGATTTCTTAATGACGATGCTGGTATTCTTTATGGACTTGTGGCCCCAGAATCAGACGGCCTGGGTTCAAATCCTGCCGTCATCATTTTTAGCAGCGCGTGACCTTGATTGGGTCAAGGACTTCCTCTCCATTAATTTCCTTAGTTATCAGCGAAGGCCAGTGATGTTCCCTGCGTTATAGGCTGTGCGCACAAACGGAGGAGGTGGAGGTGACCAAGAGCCTCGGAGACAGCTTCACCTTTCCTTCCCCCTCTCCCCTCCTCTCCCCTTCCTTTCCCTCCCCTCTCCTCCCCTTCCCTTCCCTTTCCATCTCAAGCTGTGTAAAGCTGCTGTGTAATTTAACTTGTAAATAACAAAGTCTAAGGGAATGAAAAATAAAAACATAGTGCATGGCAGAAAGTTAAGCTCTCCTTAGATGTCAGCCACTTACTCATTCATCTTACCTATAGTTGAGGCCTCGTAGTGGGGGATTTTGAGGATGGAGTGGGTGTAATGGAGGGGAAGGTGATGCCGAAGACCACGGAACCCTGAGCATAGCACCTTTATCACGCGTGAAGTCACTTAAAAGTACCCAAATGAACAAAGAGAATCATTTGTAGTTATTAAAATGCAGGTGCTTCTGCCAGGGTGCTGCTTGAAGCTTGTACAATTCAGTCTGTTCTCACTCTCAAGTAAGTTAAATGTATACACAGCTTTTGCACACACTTTAGGAAAGCATAGCCTTCGATTGTTGGTCCAAGGGAAAATTGCAGATACGTCTAGACTGAATTGTTAAGCATTTTGAAATTCTGACATTCCCACGAATGGGGTTTAGATCTCAATCATTAAATATGTGTGTGCTATTGGCTAAAAAAGGTCTAGAAGACCCGTCTGATCGTCACCTATTAATCATTAGAGTTAGTGAGCACAAATTCTTTAGGTCCCTTCATTTCATTGCACCCTCTTCTTGCATTTCTGTATTGTCCTTTGTTCTTTCTATCTCCCATGGGCTCTGCGAGGGTCCCCACCTCCCTCTAGGAAGTGGGGAGAACTTGACTTGGAGGAGGAACTTTGAAATGTCCTTCCTGCGCCAAGTGGGCGTGTGGGTAGAGATAAGCCACACCGCTTGCCCTGGATGAACTAAGGCTTGGAAATGTCTAAACCCTATGGGCTCTGCAGAAAATGTTCCCCAGCTGAGGTTTTTGGTTTCATTTTGGAGTGTGTTTCCCACAGCCTCCCCCCTTGCCCAAAGCTTCATTTTGAGCAATTAGTAAAGGGAGTCAAGGCTGGACACTTCATAGATGAACAGAGTGGGGCTGGAAAGCAGGAGGGCGCTGCTCTGGAATATTAAGTATCCTAGAGGGTCAGCCTGCAAGGAAATGTAGCCAGTGAGAAAGAGGTCCTTAGAGATGAATTCTAGCCTTTACAACCATTTCTGCTTTTTGCAGTGATCACTGGAGCCGGAGATGGGATTGGAAAAGCTTATTCATTCGAGGTACGTTGTGTTGTTGGGAACTTTCTCCTCCCCTTTTATTAAAACATCATACTCGCATGACACCCACCCCAAGCACTAGTTTTCTAATTAGAAAAGGAATTGACCTTCTTTTATGAAAGAAATAAGAAATTTAGGATAATTTCACAATGTATACAAATATTGAACCATGTTGTACACCTGAAACTAATATAATGGCATATGTCAATCATACCTCAATTAAAACATTTTTTTAAAAAGTAAAAAAAAAAAAAGGAAATTTAAAAATCATAATCTCACCCCTGGCTACCTTTAAAAAAATATACAATGATATTCAAAGTGGCAGTATCTCCCTTTTAGGAGTTGTTTTAGGAATTTGTGATGGTGTGGTTACTTTGTAAGGTAATTGCATCATAAGTATTTATATACTTAAAACAATAGGAAAATTATAAGCTATTTTCCTTGTATTTATCTTTTACATTATAGCTAGGGCACATACTGATTTTAAAAATAATTTGTGTAAGCGGGACACATTATCTATAACTTCCATTTCAAGAAGATTAATGGGCATTAAAAAACATAAAAAGAGGATGTGATAGGGCTGAGAGTCGCTGGAGTGTGAGCAGCGTCTGTGCGTGATGCCTTCAGGCTCTTTGTTGCTCTGTAGCTAGCTAGCTAGGTGGATGGTAGGTAATCATGCTTTTCTCAAAGTGCATTGATAGCATATGCAGTTTTGTGTGTTATTATTATTATCACTACAACTTCCACGTTTTCATTAATGAAGTATTGTTTCCTGGAATTCCAATATATTTTTTTTCTTCCTTGTGCCTATGATACTAATCTCAAGAATGACTCAGAATACAATAGAAGGAATAGAAATAATCCTAGAAATGGTAAGAGGACGGTAGGAACAACTAAATGTCCGCCAGGTCCCTACTCTTTCTTCCATTGTATAGAGTTGTACCTGGTAAGCTGCTGTCCAGCCAAGGAATTTCCCAGACTCCCCTTACATGTGGGTGGGGCCGTGTGGCTCATTTTGCCAATGAAATCAAGCAGAAATGATGTGTGTCTCTTCCTGGCCAAGTATGTACCTTTTTTTGTGTGTGGGAGATAATTAGGTTTACTTATTTTTAGAGGAAGTACTGGAGATTGAACCCAGGACCTCGTGTATTCTAAGCACATGCTTTACCACTGAGCTATACCCTCCCCCCTGAAAAGCATCTACCTTTTAACACAACAATTCCATTTCTCCTTGTCTATCTACTCAAGGAATTAATTCAGCCGTATACACAAAGAGCGATATAGAAAGTTTCTCCCTATAGCAATATTGGTAATTGGAAAACTTGAAAATGACTTAAACATGCACACGAAAGTGAGTTATAGAGCAGTACAAAGCAATGAAAAAGTCAAGTGGCTGAGCGTGGACTGACGACGTGGAAACAAACACAACACTTAGAGGTAAAACACATCATCAAGTTAAAAAGACAAACGTATAATGCCATCAACAAAATGTGAAAAGAAAAGAAGCCCCACAAATCAAACTTTCACTTCTGCAGGCATTTATAGATGCTTACAATAGATGCAGAGAAAAAGTCAGAAAGAATCAACCCCAAACTAAAAACAGCGGGAACCCAGCGGTGGGAGGGGAAATGGGGCCGCAGGGACATTGAGGACATCTTTTAGAACGAGAATGTACTTGTGCATTTAATAGAATAGTTTAATAAATCAAGATAGAAAAAGATGCAGCATTTCTTCGGGAAAGCTCTCTCTTTTCTCACCTGTAGCATTCATGGTCTGAGGAGTCCCGGCCTGTCCGGGAAGGCCCGGCACACGGTGTCTCCCTGCCCCCTGTGCCGTGGTCACACACACCACTGCCACACGCTGTGGCCCAGCCCCCGTGAGTCGAGGCAGTGTCCGTTCCGAAGAGAGTGTCTTCTGATCTCAGGGAAACATCCAGATTCTGAATCCAACGCATCCGACCCCAGGTGCTTCAGATGGGAGGGCATTCAGATCGTGGCTCTGTACAAAAAAAAGCATTTAGAATAGTTCCTGGTACATAATAAACACACACACAAATAAACTATTATTATGTCACGGTTAGCCCGGCCCAGTGTGGCTGTTTCACTCATAACCCAGAAACCTCAGTCACATTCTGCACACTTAAACTCAGGACAAGCAAGCACATCACCCTTCGACCAAGTGGGCGATGCCCCAACTCACCTGTAAGACAAGGCTTCCCTGTCTGCTTATCATCTTTGTCTGTTTTGGTTTTCCCATCTCCACCCCCAGTTAGCAAGACAGGGACTCAACGTCGTGCTGATCAGCCGGACACTGGAAAAGCTACAGGCCATTGCTGCGGACATTGGTGAGTGTCCCCAAGAAATGAAGGTACTGTTTGGGGAGTCTGCCAGCCAAGTCTGCTTCTGTCCTGCTTGTCGAGGCATCTGTCAGCATCCCTGCGTGTGCTCTCTGGAGCCGGGGGCACCAGCCCTCCCGTGGGGAGCCCAGTTTACAAAGTCCAGTGCAGGCTGTAAGTGGCTTTAATTCACTTTAGTTTAGTTCATCAATGATCCTCTGGGCTGCATGAAGCAGGAACAGACTCACCCCACAAATATGTCCACTCTCTTGTTTGGTCGGTATTTTGATCTCTGGAATCAGACTCCCTCATCCAGAATCTTCAGCTGCCCAGTTGCCTCTGCCCCTCTCTTCAAAAGCAGGATCTGTGTTTGGGGCTTTACTTCTCCAGGTCCCTGCTCCTTGCAGTAGGGTGAGGGACAATGCTTGCTGGTGGTTGTTAGATTAAAAAAAAGTTTTGATCCAGGGCTGCCATGTACGGTTGTGAAGGTTGTACACTATACAACCCTAAGAGACAGCAGTTCTATTATAATGTTTTATTATGACAACTCTGAAATGTTCTTAGTTAGTAATGAGCATCATATGCATCCCTTTCTGGGCATTTGAATTTTAATCATTATTGATTTAATTTAGTAATTAATAGTCATCTTCACTCAAAGGAATTAGTTCAACTATGAAGGCTGGTGAAAACCGTAGCCGACTGTCTAGGGGGCAGCCTTCTTTCCCTGGGGGAGATTTGGGATAGGAGATGGATGTGGGAGGCGTGAGGCTGAGCAATCACACTGAGGAGGCTCAGTGCCCTTGAACCAATGAATTCTGCTTTTGTTCTGTGTCTGGCTATCAGAAATAACTTTGTCCAGGACTAGGACCTCTTCAGTGTTTCCCTTACAGTGCTAAAGGATACTTTTTATCATTCTTTTGAAAAGCAAGTAGAGTTTTTGAAAAGCAGCCTCCACTCGCAAACTATGCCTACAAATCACTTGCCCCGGAAATATTGGGTCTAACTCCTAAACTGAGCAGGTGGCAGCTGGTGAAATCTGCACGTTGCTTTTATATCTGCCCAAAAGCTCCTGTACAAGGCAAGTTCACATAGAATAGTGGAAAGGGTATCGAAGTTGGAGGGAGCAGCGTGTGAGTGCTCTTGGGCAAGCTAGTAAGCTTCTCTGAGCCTTAATTTTCTCCTCTGGAAAATGGGGCTAAAATCTACTTTGCAAGATTGTAGAGATGATTAAAAAAGGTATTGTGGCAGGTCAATGTTTTATACATTGCTAAAGTGTTGAACAAATACAAAGGGCGTCTGTGTCTATGTGGAGGGGACCTGACACGCATTGAGCAGAGGCATCACACTTGGCTCTTACAGCCCGTAGTCCAAGGGCACCAGAGCCACCGGGAGCACATGTGAAAACAGATCACCACGCCCACTCCCAGGATTTCCTGGGTCAGTAGTTCTGGGGAGCAGCCTGAGATTTTGTGTTCCTACCAAGTTCCCAGGGATGCTGATGCTGTGCTCTGGGGACCCCACTTTGCAAACCTTTGCACTGAATCTGTTTTAATGCCTTTACTTGTCACTGTAGTAACTCTCCGAATCACACAGAAACCGTCATTCACAAATCTTTCAGCACATCCTAGCATTTATCCGAGGCTGTTTCTTGTTTCTAATTAAGGTGATGGCTTGTCAGGTGTAGTGCAGAAGCACTGGGGGAACGTGGTGGGCAAGAGGGAATTTGGACTCCTGTTGGTTACAAAATAACCTTTGTCTCTAACGCAGAGTGGACCATAGGGAGTAGCGTGAAGATTGTACAAGCAGATTTTACCAAAGATGACATCTACGAGTATATTCAAGAAAACCTTAAAGGCTTAGAAATCGGAATTTTAGGTAAGTAAGTGGTAAAATGCAAAGGTTGTTGTGAGGGATCAGCGAAACAATTATCTTAGTGATAATCTGATTGTACGGTCGCTTAAACTTCACCCATGACTGGCAGCTACACCATTAAATCAAGTCTTAAAGCTCCATTCTTCAAGAGGCTTTACTGGATTAGCAAATTTATATGTGACTTTGGAATGTTAGTAAATCTACATATTTCAACCTTCCCCATCATATTCCCTAATGTTAAACTATTTTTCTCTCACTGGACTGATATTGACATTTGGTAGGAAGAGGGAAGCAGAGAGGAATTAATTTAGCAAACAAATATGATGCAGTTGATCCATGAAATAGCGAGTCAGTGTGGTTGTTTGAGAATCGATTTTCTCACTCAGGAAACAAGATACGATTTTTTTCTGTGACAGTTTATAGAAAATCTATTTTATAACCATATACACATAGTACCATGTTTATATTGTATGTTGAAGGAAGATTTGATTTCGAAACTTCCTGCTGAACTTAAGTTAGTAAATTACAATTTTTACTAATAAAAGTGGAAAATATATCATTGCAGGAAAACTGGAAAGAACAGATGAGCACAAAAAAGAATGATGAATTTCTTAAAATCCCGACAGCCTAAGATAGCGTCTTAGTACATTTCCTTCCAGGTACATACACACATATGTTCAAAATCAGGATTAAACTTACATATTGTTTTGCAATATTAAAAAAAAGCCATATATCATGAATGTTTCCCCATGTTCTTTAAAATTCTGAGCAGTCATAGCTTTGAACGACTGCATTAGGTTCCACCATATGACCACACCGTGATTCATTTTACGTGCTTTGGATTATTGGATCACAATTTTTTTTTCCCCTCCAATTTCCTCACTGTCATCAGATCACGTTGCAGCGAACAACTCTGTATATAAATCTTTTGTACGTATTTCCTTAGGAAAACTTCCCAGGGGAAGAATTTCTGGGTTGACTATGACAGTTTTTAAGGCTTTCCATAAACGTTTGCCAAGGGCTTTTCTGACATCTTTTTGCTTTGCCTCTTTGGGTCAGTCAACAATGTCGGAATGCTGCCAGACCTTCTCCCGACCCATTTCCTTAACACACCGGATAACATCCAGGTAGGCACGTGCTCGTCTGTGGGTGGGTCCCTGGCTGAGCAATTACCATGGCTGGAAAGGTGTAATGGGAGTGCAGCCAAAAGTCTGTATTCCAGAAGGATGTCTGGGGGGGTCTCCCTTCCTTTTTGCCTTAGTACTTGATACGCAGTTAAGGGTACCAGGGTTCAGGACTGTCTCTAGGATAAGGACATCTTCCCTCTTCTCCACGCATCAAAATTTACCTGCCACTGTCGCAGTCTTTTGGGACTCCGCACTGTGCTTTATAAGCGGGTAATTCTGCCTAACAAATTCACAGCTGTGGATTCAGTGCGAGTCAACTCTTTGACTTTCTTCGTCTTCCCAGGTAAGAAGATTTGTTCAGCTTTCAGTGTGAGCGAAGTCCATGATACACACTCAGTGGTTGGGGGTGTTGTAAATTCAGCAAGTAAATTCAGGACGCCACTGCTGGTCCTGAGTAAATTTACTGTGCGTTTAACAGTCTTTGAAGGCGCTATATTTTGATTCTTCCTCAGGCCGATTATTCTATTCTCCGATCTCGCAAGTATTCCTATGGTCTTATTTAAGCCCCGAGCCTACTGCATGGACATACAATGCCGGATTGCTCAGACACGGCTGAGCATCCTCACCAGAGCTCCTCTTGGTCACACGTCCGACCCCGTGGTCCCTATTTCTGGCACAAGTCTGTGTCTCTCCAGTAAGCAGGTTCCATTCCTGCCTCTCTTTCTCTATTTACGTCTGCCTATGTGCTTGTCTCTGTATCTGTCCCTCTTTCCCTCTCTGTCTTTCTAGTAGTTTCTTTACCTGGCCTCCATAGCCCAGAACCTCGATCTTGTATTATACAACCATTCGCCTTTCTATTCTCTATGCTGTGGTCTCTGGACCCACATCTTCTTCGGTCAGCTGGAAATTAACATCTCCCTTTGAAAGACCGTGCCCGTATTCCTCCTTGAATTTTCAAGGAAAGTCTTAAATGATTTCTATTCAAGACCACATGCTTAGAGAATCATGTCAGAAGTTCCCCAGTTCCAGTGCTCATTTGCTGAACATCAACCAGCAGCCTCCGTTGCAGGCTGGGTGTGTGACGGAGCCGCTCAGACACACAGTGTTGCCCACTCGATGGTTCTTTAGCACTGACTGCTTCTCAGGAGAATTTCTCAGATGATCTGGCTGCTTCATGGCTGGGATTCTTTATTTTGCAGGGCCTCATCCATTGTAACGTCACCTCCGTCGTGAAGGTAAGTGATCAACATATGTGCTCAATACAGTAAGCTGTAGTAGCTTCAGGAATTCGGCAGCTCAGGAGAATCGGCCCCTTCCCGGAGCTGCAGAATTCTTTAAAACTGAACCACACTTGATTGAGAGGCCATGTAGTAGCCTCTTAATCGTCTTATCCCGTTTTCATCAAGAAAATACAGTGATGGGTTCATTCTCCCTAGCACCTGAATCTTACCTTTGCATTCAGTTTTGTCATAAGTCAGAACATATTAGACCTGACGATGCTGGAAATTACTGAGCATTCCAAAGCAACTTAAAAAAATTAAGAGTTTCTTCTGATTGTAGTCTTGCCAAAAAAGGAAAGCTCGCTCTGTTTGGAAAAATGACAAAGGGCAGGGTTTGGATTTTATGGACTCTTGTTGCTCTGAAAATATTTGCTGAATTGAAGTTCAAGTTCATGTGTATTCTGAACCCAGCTCAGCTACCAGTTAGTTGGACAGCATCAAGCATGCTATTTAACTCCCTTGAACTTCAGGTTCTTGATCTGCCGTTTAGAGTCTGGGGTTATATGATGTGTTAGGTATGTCAGCACTCAAGTCTTTTGATTTGAGTGGACTGCATGAGCATTTATAGGCATGACTGCCACAAAGCCATCCTACGCTATCCTTTGTGTGAATAGTAGAAAGGCGCCCCCCTCTCGGCAGACAATTTGGAAAAAGGTGCAACTTAAGAGCAGACTTAGCCCCGTGACTGGTGAGTAGACGAACATGCTTCCCTTTCCTCTGAATGGTGACAGCCCTCTAAGTGGCTCGTGAGTGAACCCTGTGCTTTTAGCTTGCGCTCACCCTCCTAGCTGGGCAGCTTGCTCAGTACACAACATTCACTACTGCACATGGCAGCCCTCATGACCACTCTGGAAGGTCCAGAGGAACTTCAGCAATGAATCAGGTGTGATCCCTGACTTCACAGAGCCGGGACCCTCATTTGGGGAGCAAAACATGGACTAGCAGCAGAGGACTGGTTTCCCAGGAGAAAATAGTTTGCTATCAATATCAAAAGCAGGGATGGATGCTGAGCAGACCAAAAAAAAAATTATTTTCAGGTGCATAAAGTTGAGCTGACAAAAATTATTTGTACCCTTGGTTGTTTTCTTGGTAAGTATTCTAGTATTTCATAGTTTCCTGCTCTTTTTTTTTTTATTGGTACACACACTCTTTTTAGGCTGAGCAATCAATGCCTTTTAAAAATCTCCAGCTGATGTTAATTGTAAGTTTTATATGGTGGCACTGTGTCTGCAGCCTTACTACTAAAATCTTTTCCGTGAATGTATACATTGATCTTCCTGTCTTGATCCGTTTGATCACAGAGTTTCCCAAATGTATTTGACAACCCTCTGACTCCTTTAGCAGAGAAATGCTTTGATTTTCTGAAAAAAAAATTTATTTCATACATTGGTAGACATTAAGTTTTTTAAGTAACAAAGAAAACAAATGGAAGTTTGGCTTCTAAACACGCCGTGTCCAAGTTGGCCATGCAGGCTGGAAGCATGACTGGTATCATGTAATTATTCCAAAGGAATCATCTGGAAACGCTAGACTTCTCTATCGAGAGCAGAGATGGGAGAATGAGTATGAGGACAAAGGGAAGGTGGGATATGAGGCTAAATGCTGGAAACTTTGAGACAGGGACCCACAAAGTCCAGTGTTGTCTAATTGGGATCAGTCACCCAGTCAGGCTTTTGGGAGACTATGAGACACGCTGTCCAACAGTGCTCCAACTACAGCCTTGATGAAGTTGGGAGGAGCAAGGGAAGGGTGCAGACGAGCTCTCCTCCACATCCTTCTCTCACCTCCCTCAAAATCCAAGGTTTCCAGAGGCAGTCCTGTGGGTTCTAGGAAGCCCCCACCACTCTCACCCCTGCCGCTGCTCCAGAGCAGTGACAGCATTATCTGGAGGCCCCCAGGATGGGCTTCCTGGCCTAGGAAACGTGGGTGATGGCAGGGACGGAGCCCACTGAGAAGCTGCCGTGGGGCCCCAGGCAGCGTGAAGAAACAGGCAAAACTTGCCTTCAGGTCCCCGGTCTCCTCTGTTTCTCTGTCCCTCCCCATCCCTTTGGATCCTCTCTGTCTCAGCCCTGCTCCCAAGACAGGGCCTGATTCCACTCAGTTGCGTTTCCAAGGACATCTCCATGGGTTTGCATCTCTCTTAATTCTTTGCTTGGGTGCCTTATAATCATGCTGTGTAAAGCTCTTTTAACAGAATATTTAACCTCTAGGACTGTCAGGAAGACCTTTCCCAGGGCCAGGAGGTTAGGATGCGGAGGGACATCTCAATGCTGTTGTAATTCCAACAGACAGACAGACAGATAGACACATTGTGTCTAGGGAGCAATTTCACAGGCTGCTAATGAGGCTGCCGTTGAACTGAGATGTTCTTCTCCATCTCATACCTTGTATATGAGATGCTCATGGACACTTGTTAGGTCCTGACAGCCCCTGATTCTAACTCATGGGCGGGGTTGACAGTGGCCCGTCTACTCTGGCCCGTCTCCCAGAACGAAGAGTACCTGGGGGGGACTTAAAGTTGGGCCTACAGCCATTGGCCAATTTCCATAATTTTTCACTGCCCTCATTTTCCAGGAAGACTTCAGTTTTATGCAGAAGAAACCAGAGGCCTCTGAAGCGTTTGCCATTTGTCAAGGCTGCCTCCTGTGGGTTCCAGCCAGACTCTAGTGTTGTCAGAATTACCTCCAATGCGTGTCAGCAGATTTTCAAGGCCATCTAAAAAAAAAAAATGAAGCTCTTTCTCCAGTTTCCTCCAGCACCCTCTTCCCATTGCAGCCTAGCTCCTTTGTCAGGGCTTAACTTCGGCCTTCTCTTACAGATGACTCAGCTGATTCTGAAACACATGGAATCAAGGTAAGCTCTTTCCTTGAAAAAGCGTGGAGCAGTGTGGTCTCCCTGGCCTGGCAGTCAACTGACTTGGGGACCTGGGGAGATAAGGTTCACCCACTGCTGCTTTCAGGAGTGATAAAACTATGATGAAAGGACATGGAGATTATGGGAGAAAGTGTGACATTCTGGACCAGGCCAGTTTTGCAAACAGAGAAGCATGTGTGAAGGTCAAATGTGAGCATACACTGAAAGGAGGAAAAGAAAAGAAAATGTCTGTTTCAGCAGACATTGTATTAAAAAAATTAACGTGTAGTGTTAAAAAAAAAAAAAAGAAACACGGCATTGTTAGGCGCCCCTAATGTCTGCTTCTTGTGCCCTCTTCACCTTTAAGTGGAGGTAGAGAGGCAAACACAGGAAAAAAAGAAAGGAAAACAGAAAACAAAAAACTCCGATAAAAGGCTGGAAGTAATAAGAGTATCTCTCCATTTACTTAGATCTTCTTTGATTATTTTTCCCCTCAGTGTTTTGCAGTTTTTAGTACACAAGATTCTGTACATGTTTTGTTCAATTTGCACCCGAGCAATTTCATTTTCTTTGGAGCAATTGCAGAGGGTGTTGTGTTTTAATTTTGTTACTATATAGAAATCCAATTGAGTTTTGTATGTTGATCTCGTAAAAAAAAAAATTAACTCATAGTGAGTCTAAAAGAGACTTCAGAAGTTGGCCTGAGGCCAAGACCATCTCTTTGTTATTACACATTTCAGCTCTTGTCAGAACGAATACTCCGATTTAGGGATAAAAATCACCACCCCATCAGTGTCCCTATTTATTCCGTGTTTGAAATCACCCTGTTGCAATGCCCATTTGGGGGCTGGTTTTTCTCAGGTGGTGTTCATTAAAGGCAAATGGTTGATAGTTTTCTATCATAGTGGAAGGAGGGGCTGGGCCCTGCGTTCTAATTGGCAGTTTCTTGGCTTTTTTCTGGATTGAATCCATCTATTTGGGAAGGAATAAGGATATTGAATTTCAAATGGGGAAGTAGGGACCCCAGAGGCTTGCTTGGGGGCGCCTGTGTGAGCAGATGATGGACGGTCAAATTCCACCCAAGACAGGGTTCTGCATCTGACATCTGTACTGTTATCAGAAGAGACCTTGAGCTCATGTGGTCACATTTGAGAGAGAAGGCTCCCTCCCATCTTGAGTCTTATCTGAGCTGAGCTGGTTCCCTGCGTTTTGGTGGGGGTCTTTGTTGCAGCAGAGACCCCGGTTTCCAGTCAAGCCCTTGCTGTCAACTGACCGCTGGGTGATATCACTGTGGCGGGGTAGCCCGTGATGCAGAGGGAGTTCCACTCCAAGGTCTTGGAAGCAGAACGTGTAACACACACGGAAACCTAGAGGTGTTGATGGAATTTTCCCAGCGTTCACATGAGCTCCTTAATTTCCTTCCTTCTCAAGGCGTAATTGGGCAGCAAAGCAATTGACACTTGGTTTCTTTGCCTTTTAGGCGAAAGGGTCTCATCTTGAACATCTCTTCCGGGATGGCCCTCTTTCCCTGGCCTCTGTATGCCACATATTCGGCTTCCAAGGTGAGTGACAGATGTGGTCCAAGCCTCCGTCTCCTTCCTCTTGCTTTCCCAGTTAGCGTTTTCCGTTGGATCATCTGGCAAGCTGATGGACAGATTTGCCTGGAGGAACTCTTCTAGGTACAGCGCGGAGCTGGTCAGCCCATGTCTGGGAGCAGATCACAAAAAGAAAGAAAAGGTCTGGGCTGATGAAGCCTGGCACAGCCAGGCAGCCCCTGTGAGACCCCAGCCCCACTCAGCTCCTTGCCTGGATGCCCTGCTCTCCTCCTGCCAGCAAGGAACGTTGTAGCTTCCTTCCCGGACCAGATGTCCTCTTGCCGTAGCCGTAAAAACAGACCTGAGGAAGAGGGGGTGCTCTAGACAAGGGGGTCTGCCCCTGGGTGGGGTACCTACACGCAGTGGCCCCAGGTATGTGCTTATCGCAAAGTGTATGTTCCTGCTCCTTGAGGGAGCTCTTCCTAGACTAAGAAATGAAGCTCTAACTCCCTTCAAGACAAACTGCTGCATTTTAAGGTGAAACAGATGAACTCCGTGTGGTGCCTTTTGACATCTAAGTTGGCTGTGACGGACATTGAAGTTCTAGGTCTTCAGGCGTTTCTCCTTTCTGCTCCAGGCTTTTATGTGCACATTTTCCAAGGCCCTGCAAGCGGAGTATAAAGCAAAAGGAATCATTATCCAGGTGAGGTTAACAGTTCTGAGTCCTTGAGAAGAGGAACCCTGAATCCCCGTAAATTGATTGACTCATAGATTGGATTCAATTATAAAATAGCATCATTTCAAACATGATGAGAAAAATAAGTGATGGTATGAAAAATAAAATGAAGAAAACAAGCAAGGATTCTTTTTTTCCCCTAAAGATGCCAAGGTCTCTTGGTCTGGGAATAAGGTAAGAAATCCCACTATGAATCCTCTTGCCAGGCCACAAGGTGGTGAGGCCACCGGTGGAAACAAGGCATTGGATTTTGCAGGGTACAATGTGTGGTTGCTTATTTTCCTTACCAGGACAGACAAGACTATGAGATATGTGCCACTTCTGGCTCCTAACTGAAGGGGGAAAGTGGGAATCTTAAAGCACTTTTAATTGCTCCAACTTTCCTTACACATGTTAGAAATAAACTTCGGAGATAGCTTTGCCAGATAAAATACAGGACATCTAGTTAAATTTGAATTTAAGGTAACAAATAATCTATTGAGAAAAAGTATATCCCATTCAATGCCTGGGATATAATGAAACTGATTTTTTTTTTCCGTTGTTTGTCTTGGCTTCAGACACAACTCGTGTCCTGCATTTTCAATTTTGAAGCCTGGGGACCGTGTTCTGTCCTTGGTCACCCTAAATGCATTTGAACCAGCTGGTGTTGTGTGGCCAAGGCCTCATTTGGAGTTAGTTGCAAAGTTAAGCCAGAAACTGGCCTCTCTGATTCCCAGCTCTGTGCTAGTTCTACTCCCGTTACTGTTCTGTTATCATTTAGGGTCTTTTATAGGAAGAACAGAGTTGGGAAAAATACCATATGATATCACTCATATGTGGAATCTAAAAAAAAAAAAAAAGAAAAAAGAGGACAGTAATGAACTCATCTACCAATGAAACAGACTCACAGACATAGTAAACAATCTCATGGTTACCGGGGAAAGGGGTGGGAAAGGATACATTTGGGAGTCTGAGATTTGCAAATATTAACCACTATATATAAAAATAGATAAAAACAAATTTCTTCTGTATAGCACAGGGAATTAGAGTCAATATCTTGCAGTGACCTTTAATGAAAAAGAACATGAAAACGAATATATGTATGCATATGCATGGCTGGGACACTGTGCTGTACACCAGAAATTGACACATTGTAACTGACTGTACTTCAAGTAAAAAAAAAAAAAAGAACCGCGTTGGAACATGAAGGATGGCAAAGTGGGCGTTAATTTCTCAGGGCTGGGCAGATGGCTCCTGCCTTATGGTCTTTATTTCCCATTATAGGTGCTGACTCCATATGCTGTTTCAACCCCAATGACAAAGTATCTCAATACCAACATGATAACCAAGACCGCTGATGAGTTTGTTAAAGAATCACTGAATTACGTCACGAGTGGAGAGGAAACGTGTGGCTGCCTTGCCCATGAAATCTTGGTGATGGATCAGTTTACCTTTCTTGAAGCAAGTGAGGACAGACAGGCAGGGCTTACTTAACTGGCTCTTCCTTGCTGCTGGAGCCCTCAGCCTTTCTCCATCGCGGCGAGGAGAGTGATGGCCGAGGGCTGCTGCGGAGGGTGACACAGCCCATGAGAAGGCGTGTGCAGCAAGGGCAAGGAGACGCTGGAGGCCTGAGTGCTCACCTAGATTAACTCTGAAGTTGGCCATCCGCACCCTTGGCTGCCTCACCTCTCCTCTCAGAAAGTTAAGGGGGCTCCCAGAGATCTTGGGAGGGTCAGACCAAGACACAGTGAGCTTCCCTGTAGGGACTGTCGACTTCCCTGGCCCCCTGTGTCAGTAAATGTTTAAGTATCCAGGAAAAAAACCCAAAACAAAACAAGGGGAGGGTATAGCTCAAGTGGTAGAGCACATGCTTAGCATGCGTGAGGTTCTGGGTTCAATCTCCAGTACCTCTGTTGAAAAACCACCCCCCCCCAAAACAAAAAACAAAACCTAATCACCTTCCCCCACAAAAAACCAAAACAAAACACCTTTATTTTTTGGTAACATTTGCTATTGCCATGGTGTAAGTACTCCCCACACTGATGTTTAAGCTACCAGCATGTTGTCGCTGCAGGGGAATTCAGAAGGGTTCACCATCAGCTCTCTGAGCAAGGACCAGCTGGTTCTTGCACACCAGGAACTCCATCAAACATGGGAGTAAGGCTCGGGGCATCTGGCATGAGGAGCCCTTACCATCCCTGGGCTGCTTTTAGAAAAAAAATACAAACTTGAAACAAGAGTAGACTTGAGTATTGCATGCTGATACGCAGAACAAACAGAGTGTCAGGGTGGTTCTGCTTCCAGCATTAACAAAGAATCTTAGACAGACCTTTCCTTCCCTTTCATGGTCAGCTTTCTCCTCTGCCTCATATGCTTTTCTGAGGTGGGAATTAGGATTCTCTCTCTGTCTCTCTCTGTCTCTCTCTGATGCTGGAGGGATTCACGAGTCAATGCACTAAATCTTCTCAAAGCATTCAGCTACCTCCTTGGAACTCAGTACTGAGACTCTGGCAAGAGATCCTGCATTGTCTTAGTCGATTACTTGCTCCATTTACTGTAGATTTGTAACAATGGGCAAAATGACCATTTGGACTCACATTGCAAAGTGGACATGCAGAAGGAATAGAAGAGCTTTGTTTTGCACGTTGCTGATCTGGTTTTTCTTTAGGTTATACTTGCTGCCTGGCAGGAAAACAAATTAGTGGAATGTCTTAAACTTAGTTTGGTCTGATCATCTAAACTGCCGATTGAGGAAATGTGCCGTCCATTATTTAGAGAAAAATGTTCAGTGTTTCTGGGAGCGTCCCTTCTTCCTGCCTCTCTCACTAGGATGACGCTGGGGATGAGAGCCCCCGTGATCTCCTGCTGGTCCTTAAGTGTGTGTGGCTGGTGTCCCTCATTTACCTGGTGGTTCCTCACTTTGCTTGTTTATGTCTGTGGGGAGTGAGAGAGATGACTTGCAGTCCTTTTGGCTAAGCCAATGGACTCGCCAGCTACTGATGCCTGCAGACCCCCTGAATTTCTGCTACCTCCCTCATCCAGCCAGAGGCCAGCTGCCCACCTGCAGCTTTGCTTCCCAGAGGCCCTCTGACTCTCAGCTCTGAATCAGCACCAGTGTGAACCTGAGGGATGCTGGCATACCAGAGCTCAGCACCATCCTCGCCATGCTGAGATAATGTTCTGTGGTTGCACTGCAGGAGAGCGGGGGCAGTAACCCCTCCTTCGCCCTTAGTGTCACCCTTACTTACTTACCACCCTTCCTTATCCTTCACGCCAGTCCTCCAGCCCCTGACTTCCAGCCTAAGCCCAGAGGACACACATATCAGAGGACACACGTCTGGCTATGTCTCCCTCTCTCTCTCGTCCACTTCCCACTACCTCCAGGACAGAAAAAGGACAGGGTTTCTGTGTGCTTTCCCAGTGCCACATCCTGTCCATCTCAGAGGGGTTAAGCTACTGCCAGTGGGTAACACGCCCTCTCCACCCCTTAAGAGAATTCTGTAATTTTAGTCCTCTGGGATACTAATGTTTTAAATGGAATCCGTTAGCATTTAGAAAATGTTTTCTAGAGAAAACATCATGGCCTGGAAGACTATTATTTGGCTACATAATCCAGATCTAAATGTCAAAATTTGAAAAAATGTTTTGACTTTTCTCTTTTGACTTCTTATGTAACAAATTTTAATCTCCACTGGCGAACAGATGCCAGGAACAGAGTAGGACAAAGTCTTTGTGCCTGGTGAAGCAAAAGAGAAAACGAAGAAAAGCACATAAATCATTAAAACCACGAAAACTAATTTTGAATTTGCCTCGAATCAAAGTTATAGATAATCAAATAGAATCAACCAGTAAACAAGCAAGAAGTGAGGCAAAGACACATCCTCTACTGAGGAGGGAATCGAGCACCTAACCAAGAGTCCACGCGGAACTTGGGGGCTTCATCATTTCATCGCTTACTGCTCCTAATTATCTTGTGAGACAGGACATTTGGCTTCCCTTTACAATTGAGGAAACTGAAGCTCAGAGCTGGATCAAATCAGGTGAAGCTCAGATAAAGCAGATGGCCCAAGGCGACCTGGCTGGTAATGGTGAAGCGAGGGTTCAAGTTCACTTCTGTCTGGGGCCAAACTTCTCCATTTTCAGTGTAGATATATAGCTTACATCTTCTTTACTCATTTGTCTATTGATAGGCACCAACGTTGCTTCTGTATCTTGGCTGATGTAAATTATACTACAATGAACATAAGGGTGCCTATATTTTTTCAAATTAGTGGGTTTTTTAAAAATTCAGATAAATACCCAGGAGTGGAATGACTGGATGGTCTGGTACTTCTATTTTTAATTTTTTGAGGAATCTCCGTTCTATTTTCCCCAGTGGCTGCACCAATTTACGTTCCCACCACGAATGCACAAGGGTTTTTTTTCTCCACATCCTCGTCAACACTTGTTGTTTGTTGTCTTTTTGATACATCCATTCTGACAGGTGTGAGGTGGTATCTCTTTGTGGTTTTGATTTGCATTTCCCTGATGATTCGTGATGTTGAGCGTCTTTTCATGTACCTGTTGGGCACCTGTATGTCTTTGGGAAAATATCTGTTCAGATCCTCTGCTCATTTTTAAATCAGGTTGTTTGTTGTTTTGATGTTGAGTTGTATGTGTTCTTTGTATATTTTGGACATCAACCCCTTATGAGCTAAATCTTGGCTATATTCGTCTCCCACTCAATAGGTGGCCTTGTTGTCTTGTTGATAGTTTCCTTAACTGTGCAAAAGTTTCTTAGTTTGATGTAGTCCCATTTGTTTATTTTTGCTTCTGTTTCCCTTGACTGAGAAGACATATCCAAAAATATTAAGACTGATGTCAAAGAGGGTATTGCCTATGTTTTCTTCTAGAAGTGTTATGGTTTCAAGTCTTATATTTTAGTCTTTAAAACACTTTGAGTTTATGTTTTATGAATGGTGTGAGCAAGCAGTCCAGTTTGATTCTTTTGCACGTAGCTGTCCAGTTTTCCCAACACCATTTACTGAAGAGGCTGTCTTTTCCCCAATGTATATTTTTGTCTCCTTTGTCATAGATTTACTGCCCATATAAGGATGAGTTCATTCTAGGCTATCTATTCTGTTCCATTGATCTGTGTGTCTGTTTTGTGTCAGTACCATACTGTTTTGATTACAGTGGCTTTGTAGTATAGTCTGAAGTCAGGGAGCATGATTCCTCCAGCTCTGTTCTTTCTCACAATTGGCCATTCCAGGTCTTTTGTGTCTCCATACACATTTTAGAATGATTTGTTCTTGTTCTGTGAAAAATGCCACTACTATTTTGATAGGGATTGCATTGAATCTGTAGATTGGCTTGGATAGTATGGTCAGTTTAGCAAAATTTATCTTTCCAACCCAGGAACATGGTTTATTTCCATTTGTTTGTGTCATCTTCAGTTTCTTTCATCAGTGTCCTAGAGTTTTCCAAGCCCAGGCCTTTTACTTCCTTGGTTAAATTTACTCCTATGTATTTTATTCTTTTTAGTGTGTTGGTAGATGGGATTGTTTTCTTAATTTATCTTTCTGATAGTTTGTTGTTAGTGTATAGAAATACAACAGATTTCTGTGTATTGATTTATAACCTGCAACTTTATTTTTATTGAAGTATAGTTGATTTACAATGTTGTGCTAGTTTCTGGTGTACAGTATAGTAATTCAGTTTTATATATAATACATATGTATATATATTCTTTTTCATTATAGGTTATTACAAGCTATTTAATATAGTTCTTTGTGCTATACAGTAGGACCTTGTTGTTTATCTATTTTCTATATAGTAGTTTGTTCCTGCAACTTCATGAATTTGTTGATGAGTTCTAACATTTTGGGGGGAGGCCTTTTTAGAATTTTCTATGTGTAGTATTATGTCATTTGCAAACAGTGACAATTTTACTTCTTCCTTTCTGAGTTGGATTCCTTTTTTTTTTTTCTTTTTCTTGTCTGATTGATGTGTCTAGTAATACTTCCAATACTATGTTCAATGAAAGTGGTGAGAATGGACATCTTTGTCTTATTCTGATCTTAGAGGAAATGCTTTCAGCTTTTCACCATTGAGTATGATGTTAGCTATGGGTTTGTCACTTATGGCCTTTAGTACATTGAGATATACTCCCTCTATACCCATTTTCTGGAGAGTTTTTATGATAAATGGATGTTGAATTTTGTCAAAAGCTTTTTCTGCGTCTGTCGAGGTGATTATATGGTTTTTATTCTGAATTTGTTAATGTGGTATATCACATTGACTGATTTATGGATATTGAACCATTTTTGCACCCTGGGATAAATATCACTTAATCATGGTGTATGATCTTTTTAATGGATTCTTGAATTTGGTTTGCTAATATTTTGTTGAGAATTTTTGCATCTATGTTCATCAGTGATATTGGTTGGTACTTTACTTGTGTGTGTGTGTTGTCTTTGTCTGGTTTTGGTATCAGGGTGATGGTGGCCCCATGGAATGATTTTGGAAGTGTTTCTTCCCCTGCAACTTTTTGGAATAATTTCAGAAGGGTAAGTGTTAACTCCTCTCTAAATGTTTGGTAGAATTGGCTGGTGAAGCCTTCTGGTCCTGGACTTTTGTTTGTTGGGAGTTTTTAAATTACTGATTCAATTTCAGTACTGGTAATTGATTTGTTCATATTTTCTATTTCTGGTTCAGTCTTGGGAGATTGTATGTTTCTAAGAAATTGTCCATTTCTTCTGGGTTGTCCATTTTATTGGCATGTAATTGTTCACAGCAATCGCTTATGGTTCTTTTTATTTCTGTGGTGTTGGTTGTAACTTCTCCTTTTTGATTTCTGATTTTATTGATTTGGATCCTCTTTTTATTCCTTGATGAGTCTGGCTAAAGTTTTATCAATTTTGTTTATCTTTCGAAAGACCCAGCTTTTAGTTTTATTGATCTTTTCTATTGCTTTTTTAGTCTATATGTCATTTATTTCTGCTCTGATATTTATGATTTCTTCTACTAACTTTCGGTTTGTTTGTTCTTCTTTTTCTAGTTCCTTTAGGTGTAAGGTTAGTTTTTTTTATTTAGGATTTTTCTTATTTCCTGAGGTAGACATGTATCACTATAAACTTTCCCCTTAGAACTACTTTTGCTGGGTCCCATAGATTTTGCATCATTGTATTTTTATTTTCATTTTTCTCCAGGTAGTTTTTTATTTCTTCTTTGATTTCTTCAGTGACCCAGGGTAAGCTGCAATTGCTTCCTGCCTTTCTGGGAGGGTCTCCAAGATCAGCAAATAGGTCTGACTTAGGATCCTTTCAAATGAATGCTTCTATCCTAGCTCCTGGAGCATGTGAGATTCTGTGTGTACCCTTTAAAAGTGGAGTCTCTATTTCTTAAAGCCCCCCAGCTCTAGTGAAAGTAAGCCTTGCTGGCTTTCAAAGACAAACATTCTGGGGGCTCATCTTCCTGGTGCAGGGAGCCTGATGTAGGACTCACTCATACCCCTTGATCCTTGCGGAGAAATTCTGCAATTGTAATTATCTTCCCATTTGTGCATCACTCACCTAGAGGTATGGCTCTTGACTACACAGCATATCCGTGCCACCCCCCCCATCTCTTTGTTTCTCCTTCTTTATATCTCTAGTTGTAGAAGATCTTTCATGCTAGACTTTGGATCTTTCTCATCAACAGTTGCTCTGTAAGTAGCTGTAATTTTGGTGTGCCCGTGGGAGGAGGTGAACTCAGAATCTTCCTACTCCACCATCTTGGCTGCTCTCCCACTCATTAACTCCTTTATGCATTCAGGTATTTGCCTAGCCCCTACCATGCCTTACGCATTGTGTCAGGTGGTGGAAAGCATTCCTGATTCTTTCCTGAAATCTCATTTGAATAGAACCTTAGTAGAAAAAACATGAAGACACAGGGAGATTAAGCACCAGGAAGGGAAAGTGCTCACTAAGAGAAAGAAGGAAGGAGGGTGTTACTATGGACAGGGTTCTATTAATTTGGAATTTCCTCACAGCCGATCCAGCAAGTGACTGCTTTGGTTCCTGAGAAAACCTTGCTTGCTAAGAAAGTGTCACAAGATCTTTAAACTTTAGTAACTACGTAAAAGACACTGGGACTCCACTTCAGCAGTCAGAAATACGTTTTTGAAGATAATGAATATAAACTGAGTTGTTTTATTGCAACTTCCATGCTCTTCTTTTCTCTCACTCATGTTTTGGTGTATTAAAGGCAAGCATTCTGAGCCTGATTCCGTCGTGGGTCTTCTACAGCAGCATGTTTCAGAAGCTACTCCTGACTCGCTATGTGGACTACCTCAAGAAGAATGCCAACATCAGATAGTCTGGGTGAGCTGATGCACCAGCCAGCGTTGCTTTCTTTACCAACATCTGCATTGGCCACAGAGGACCAGGACTCAACATCTTCCTGAAGCTGGAGGGCCTATGTCACAGATATAGTACCTAGAGTAGCACCTTTTTTTTTTTCCTTCCAATTTTACTCAGGTCTGGAGATCTTTGGGAGAGTAAAACTAAGAAAGTTTATTCATTCTAAGGGGTACACATATATTTCTATTTTCTTAATTATGGGTAACAATAATAGCCATAATACAGAACGTTTTAATGGTACCTATATGTGTTGATTATTTAGCTGGTATGTTTCAGTCCTAAGCCCACCTTTTATCCTCTGACCTGTGATGATGGTCCGGGAAGCTTCAGACTCAGATCCTGAGGCACTCATGCCAGCTGGCTTTGTGTTCGAGTAGGCCAACGGGAGGCAAATTGGGAGCGTAAAAGGAGGTGGAAGGGGCTGGGGAAACTCCTTCCTGTTTGCATTTTTGTTACTATCACTCTGCAGAGAGAGCAGCTTTAGCCAGACAGCACCAACCAGTAGGCAGCCTGTAAAGATCTGAGCACCAGCCCCACAAAGCCCTCTTTAGGGATCTGAACATTAATCATGCAGGGATCCCCCTCTGAGCATCCATTTCCCAGAAACATCACCTCTTTCTTTTGGTTCCACCAGCCCTGCAGTTACTGTTATTTGAGTTACTTGGTATCCTCTTTTTGCTCTTTCAGACTTTTGACTTTGGTGTTATCAATTCCCTCTATTAAATTCTCTCTGTTTGAAATACTCAGTGTGCTTTTGTTTGCTTCTGCTTTTGTCTTTTTGTGACTGGACCTGACTGAGACTCTGTCATACAGATTATCTTGCTTGATCTAGGAAGCAGGCTGGATGGGTAGAATCTCTTTTATACAATGAAGAACCAAAAACTCTTTGTCAGGATAGGAAGGATATAGAAGTTACAACTGAGCAATATGAGAAGTTATTTGCAAATGTGTGGGAAGGTTAAAAGAAAAAAGTAAAATCGTCTAGAAGGGTGTAGGTAAGTCATCAGAACTAGTGATAGAGGGGTGCTTTTACCACCCTAAGGCCTGAAAGGGCTGGATAGGGAGCAAATATTGGAGGGAGGGGAGAGAGAGAGGAAAGGAACTGTGTAAGAAACATCGCTTTAAAGGAGCTGCCACCTTCAGCTGAGAGATGCTGCCAGGCTGTGGCCACCCATAAAGAGGGAGAGAGGAATGTGATACTGTGATTTACAATATGAACTATATAGCTCATCTTCGTTCCCATTCCTTGGAATTTCCTAAGTGATAAGAGCAATAAGTGTGTCATTTGTTATTCATAATAAGCCCCTTTCAACCATACTTGAGTTTAAGTTAATAGGGTGGTTTCTGGAAAGCCCCTAAAGGTGGGGGATGGTTGCCAGGGGAACCAACCATGTGATTAGAGCTGGAACTTTCAGCCCTATTCTTCAACCTTTGAGGAGGGAAGGTGGGTGGAGATTGAGTTCAATCACCAATTGCCAGCGATTAACTCAACCATGCCTATGTAATGAAGCCTGTATAAATGTAAACTATGAACTATGGGGTTCAGAGAACTTCTGTGTTGGTGAGCATGTGGAAGTGCTCATGCCCACAGAAGGTGGCATGCCCACAGAGGGCACGGAAACTCCACACCACTTCCCAGACTTTGAGCTATGCATCTCTGTCATCTGCCTGTTCCTGAGTTGTATTTCTTTATAATAAACTGGTAATCTAGTAAGTAAACTGTTTTCCTCAGTTCTGTGAGTCATTCTAGCAAACGATCTAACTTGAGGAGGGGGTTGTGGGAATATCTGATTTATGGTCGTTTGGTCAGAAGCCCAGGTAACGAGCTGGACTTGCATTTGGCATATGAAGTGGGAGCAGTCTTGAGGGACTAAGCCCTTAACCTGTGGGATCTGATGCTCAGAGGTCAGAACTGAGTTAAATTTTAGGAGACCCAGCTGGGTGTGGGAGAATCTCCCCACACATTTGATGATCAGAATATTTGAGATAGACAGAGGGTTGAGAGGAAAAACAAAGATGTTTTCTCCTTTCTGGAATGAATACCCAAACTTCATTCTCCTAGTGTCTTCTGGGTCTCCTGCTGGTGACTTCTATTGATCATATCCAACTGAAAGCTCATTGATGTAATTCAAAAGGTCAATCTTGTAAGATACTAAGTTGGGGGTGGGGAGGGAGAAGGGTAGGGACTGGATCTGGAGGGAAGGGATGCAACATAAGACTCACATATTAAGTGATTTGCTCAAAATCATACCATTAATAGTTGGTAGCTCCTGGATTGGGACATTGGGCTCCTTTCTTACTATCCTCCACTCTGTGTTTCCAAAGGGGTGAAACTTTAAGCCTAAAGAATAAGTACCTCATTATGGAACTTATGATTTCAGCAAAGTGGGAGGTATTTTACAAACATTAAACACTAATCTACTTGAATGTGAGACAGTCATGCTTGCTAGCTGTATCAGTTATTATTGCCGTGTAACAAGAGATGCCCCAACTTAGTGGCATAAAATGACAACTATTTTCTCGTGCTTACAGATTCTGGGGGTCAGAAAGGGCACAGTGGGATGGTCTGTTTTGCTCAATGATGTCTGGGGACTCAGGAAGACTCAATGCCTGGAAACAAATCAGCCTCTGGGGCAGGAATCATCTAAAGAGTTGCTTAGTTACATGTCTGGCAATTGATTGGAGTTGTTGCCTGGGACCCCGGCTGCGGCTGCTGGATGGAAACCTATTCCTGATCTCTCTAAATGTCTTCCTCACAGCACGCTGGTGGGGGGGGGGGTCCAAAAACGAGCATCCCAAAGAAAACTAAGAGGAAGCCATACTGTCTTGTATGACTTAACCTTGGAACTCACATGGCATCTTTCCTGATAGGAGAAAGATCACATGCACTAGGGAATGTTGCTGTGGCCATCTTTGGAAAATACAGTGAGCCACACTGATCAATCTTACTATAAGGGTGTTCTCTAGCCTGTATCCATTATGGGGAATTACTTGGCATTTCAACTGTTAATGGAGAAACTTATAAAAATGTAGACCTGGTGTTTCTAAACCTTTACTTCAAACCCTGATAAATTTGCCTTTGGGGAAGCATTTCTATATAACCAGCAGCTTAGGTGAGAAAAGCAATGCACTTCAGCTAATACAACCAGGGACAGACTTTAGAGATAATTTTTAGTTGTGTGATATAGGGATTTTTCCAATGTATTAATCCTGGGTTGATTTCAATGATCAGTTATCTAACAAGCTTTTTGAGGGTCTTTAAATTAAGAGAGAATTTCCTCATAGTAAGGGCCTCCCAAGATGCTGGACTGGATGAAACGAGGGAAGAAAAATTTCTTATTTTAACATCTTTATTCCCATCACCACTAGCGCTAGATAATAACTAACCTTTTTTGAGCACTAATAATGTGTCACGGACTATGTAAATCCTTGGAATAACTTAGGAAGTAGGAAATCTTGTTATTATTACCTTCATCTTACAGTTGAGGAAATTGAGGCACAGAGAAGTTGAGTAACCCACCCAGAGTCACCTGATCAGTGAGTGACAGAGCTGGGATTTGAACGTGGGTCACCTTTCAGCATCGGTCGGGTGAAGTACAGCCCTGCCTGTCTGGATAAGGTTCTTTAAGCGGGGTTAACGGCAGGGGATGAACACGTTCCCCCAGCTCCGTATTTTTCACTTTCACGTGTCATGGAAGGAGGAAAGGAATTGGCTTTGCAAACCAGGCCCACGTATCCAGATTTCAACACTGACCCCTTTCCAAATTTCCCATCGTCTGGGAATCGTTTGGGACTAGGGAGGCTTGCCAAATTTCACTGAACTTTTGTTTCCCCTGAGGAGCTCCCCTGAGCTCTTGTTTCTCGCCTGATTCTCTTCTTTTTGTCTGGGGGGCTCGGGACCCCAAGAAAGAGCGTCAGCAGCTGGTCATTTTGATACGAACGTTCACTCTGGCTCTTCCATCTGGACTACCTCCCTGGATGCCAAAGGCTGGAGAATCCCTCTGACAACACTTGGAGCAGGAAAATGAGGTGATTATGGGCTGCTGCTCTGAAAAACGCTGAGAGCTGTTGCTGGGGTAGCTCCCTAAGGCATCATCCATTTCTTGTTCTTGTGGGATGGGAACCAGAATGCCCCACTTCAAAAAGACTTTTTGAGCCAGAGCTTGCTAGAGAAAGCTGAAGACGGTCAATCCAAGGTCAGCATGATTTTAATCATGTTTGTCTGCTTCCGATGCCAAAAAGAAGATGAATATTCTTATTGTAGTTTACCTACTGTATTTAGGGCTCAGCCTGGAGTCACTTGCTACTGCCCTCTACTGGTCCAGAACAGAGACTGTTGGGTAATAATCCTGCCAGGACTTTTATTTATTATTATTATTTTTTATAAATTGTGAGTTTATTTTTAATTTTTATTTTTTTCTTCTGCAGGGGCAGGTAATTGGATTTATTTATCTATTTATTTTAATGGAGGGACTGGGGATTGAACCCGGGACCTTGTGCATGCTAAGCATGTGCTCCACCACTGAGCTGTACCTTCCCCCACTTAAGGACTTTTAGAATAGAATCCCATTTGGGGAAAGAAATTCCTCAAATTAGTTTTAGGTTTTTTTTTTTTTTTAATTGAGGTATAATTGACATGTAACATTATAGTATTTTCAAGTGTGCAACATGTAATTCGATACATGTATGTATTGCAAAAGGATCACTGCAATAAGTCTAGTTAACATTTGTCATTACATGTGGTTACAAGTTGTTTTTCTTGTGATGAGAACTTTTAAGATCTACCCTCTTAGCAAATTTCAAATATACAACACAGTATGATTAACTACAGTCACCATAATACATTATATCCCCAGGACTTGTCGTATTATATAACTGGATGTTTGTACCTTTGGACCACCCTCATCCATTTTGCTCCCGACCCCTCCCCTCCTGCTACCCCTGGTAACCATCAATCTGCTCTCTATCTATGAGTTTGGGTTGGTTGGTTTGTTTTTTTGAAGACTCCACATATAAGTGAGATCATACTGTATTTGTCTTTCTCTGTCTGACCTATTTGTCTTAGCATAGTGCCCTCAAAGTCTAGCCCTCAATTTTTTCGAGCTGCTTTTGCATGTGCGTGTGTTTGAGTGTGTATAGGGGGGGTCGTTGAGAGGAAGAGGAGGAGACCAAAGGAAAAAGAAGTGTTTCAGTTTCACGCACTCTGACAAGATGGCCGACGAGGGGTCCAGGCTCTTAGCTACATTGGGCGCTGGTTATCTCATCAGTAAACTTAGAAGGTTTGATCACATGATCTATAATTTTCTATTCAGCTCTTATAGTCTATACCCCTCAAGTACGTTTTGTGAATAAAGTTTCTCAATTTTTAAAAAATAATTTTCCTGATTATAGACATATATGCAGTGTAGGAAACATAGAAACTATAGAAGAGAGAAAAGAAAAGAAAAATCGCCATTTATTTCATCACCCAATATTAACCATTCTTCATTGATTATGGATTTTCTTTTGTAAGTTTTCTGTGTATGTCTAAGTGCAGATTTTACATTCTGCCTTTCCCCTTAAGATTACAGCATGAGATTTCCTTGTGTTAGTATTCAAAAGATGATTTACAATGGTTACTTACTATGACTGAGCATAATTTATTTCACCATCCTCTTTTGCTTTGTGTTTAGGCATTTTCTGATTTTTAAAACCTTGTAGTATAAATAACTTTTAAAATCTTATAATATAATAACTTAAAACAATATACAAACAATATACATCCTTATATATACATCTTTTTAGAGTTGATGATGTTGATGTTTGAGTATTTTTATAATGGCTTTATTAATTCATATATGGCACAGTTCACCCATTTAAAGTGTACACTTTGATTGATTTTAGTTTATTCACAAAGTTGTGCAGCCATTGGCACAATTAATTTTGGAACATTTTTAGAATATTTTACCACCCCACAAAGGAACTTCATCCCCACTAGCCGTCACTCCCCACTCCACATTCCACCTCCCCAGCCCCAGGCAACCACTAATCTACTTTCTGTCTCTATGATTTGCCTAATTTGAACTTTTACTAGAGTCTTATAATATGTGGGTTTTTTTTTAAATTGGCTTTTTTCACTTAGCATAATGTTTTCAAGGCTTATCCATGTTGTACCTGGTATCAATACTGCATTCCTTTTTATTGTAGAATAATAATCTTTTATAGGAATATATCACATTTTATTTATCAGTTGATCAGTTGATGGACATTTAGGTTGTTTGTACTTTTGGTTATTATAAATAATGCTATTAAGAATATCTGCGTACAGATTTTTTGCATGGACATATGTTTTCATTTCTTGTGAGTATATACCTGGGAATGTATTGCTGTATGATATGGTAACTCTATGTTTGGCCCCTTGAGAAACCACCAGGTTGTTTTCCAGAGCGGCATACCCTTTTTACATTACCACCAGCAGTGTACAAGGGTTCCAATTCTTGGACATCCTCACCAGCACTCGTGACTGTCTTTTTTATTACAGCCATCTTAGTGGATATAAAGTGATGTCTCACTGTGGTATTGATTCTCATTTCTCTGGTGACTAATGATGTTAAAGCTTTTTTTTTCCTGCCTACTGGCCACTTCTTTATCTTCTTTGGAGAAATGTGTACTCAGATTGTTTGCCCATTTTAAAATGAGATTGTCTTTTAAAATTCTGGTGTGTATCTCTTTATATTACTGATTATTTCTTTGAAGTAGAATTTCTGGAAGAAAAGGTCTAAACATTAAAAAAAAAAACACCCTGATACTTATTACCAAGTTGTTTCTAGAAAAGTCGTATGAATTTATAACTCCATCTTTAGCAGTGATTCTCAACAGTGGGCGTGATTTTGTCCCCTAGGGGGCATTTCGCAATATCTGAGGACATTTTTGGTTGTTTGAACTCAGGGAGGGAGGATACTACTAGTATCTCTTGTGAGTAGAAGGCAGAGATGCTCCCAAGCATCCTACAATGCACAACATAGCCTCCTTCCCTCCCCCCAAGACAGAATTATCCAACCCAGAGTGTCAATGAATGGTACTGATGTTAAGAAACTGTGATCTTTGGTTTGTGAGGTATCTATCTCAATATACCATTGTTTTCATCCATCAGTTCTTGGTTTTAAAATGAAAACCTGCCAAATGATTAACCATGAGACTTTTCAATTATCCCCCTTTGGAGCAGTTTATCTTCTTTCAGTTAAAAGCTGGAGTATGATATATTCAGTCCACTCCCTCGAGTATTCATAGAGATCTACTTCCTGTTTCTTATTGCTAGAAAACAACAAAAGAAACAGAAATAGAAAAACAGTGACATTCACTCCAAGGACGTAATGATAATTATTTACTGCTGTTTTTGATGCTTAATATGTCTTGTGTACGTTTTCACTCATCACAGCATACTGTGACGTAGATATTACGTCATGTATCGCTAGATTTCAGTTCACTTGTGAACTTATGATTGTGTAATCGAGACTCCAACAGCATGTGGCTTAAAAAACAAAGACATTCATTTCTTTTGTGTTATTTTTTTGGAGGGAGAAGGAAGGGTACTTAGATTTACTTTTCTTTTTTTTAATGGAGATACTGGGGATTGAACCCAAGACCTCGTGCATGCTAAGCATATGCTCTGCCACTGAGCTATACCCTCCCTTTCCTGTTTCATGTAAGTCTGTAGATAGATAGTCCAGGGCAGGAAAGACAGCTCTGCTCTGTGATGTTCTGAAGTGCTGTGCCCGATTTCCTGCCAGCTTTCCACGACTCTGTTCCTAAGGTGTCCAAGATGATTGCTGGATCTCCAGCCATCGCATCCACATTTAGGTAGAAAAATGGAAGAAAGGGATGACCAAAATGGAGCAAAGCACGTATGCCAGTTTTTTTTTAAGGAAGATTCCTAGAAGCCGTCACATGATATATTCTTTCCTTTCTCATGGGTAGAGCTTAGTTTTAAAGCCTCACCTAGCTACAAGGAAGGCTGGCATTCTGTGACACCGTATGCAAATCTCAAAGCATCCATGACAGTGAAAAAAGGGTAACAGATATGGAGGGACAACAGCAGTCTGTGCACAATTTTTGCTCGCTTTTTAAGGACATGGAAGCTTTTTAAGGACCTTAAATTGTTATGTTACGTAGATGAAAAATGCCAGATCTGAGATTTGACCCTAGCTCTGTCTGATAACAAAATTCACGTGTTTTTTTCCCCCTGTTACATCACCTTTCACTTAAAGTTTTAATGAAGTACCAAGACATGAATTAATTATAAGATAAGGCACATATTTTTAAAGTGTTAGAGTGTGTGTCAGAGAGCAGTCGTCCCTAGTTCTGGCTGAGATTTTATTTTTATTTTTATTTATTTTTTTAACACACAGAATTCTTTCTTTCTTTCTTTCTTTCTTTTAATTTAATTTTATTTATTTTTGGGTAGGGGTGGTAAATTAGGTTTTTTATTTTTTTATTTTTACAGGAGGTACCTGGGACTGAACGCAGGACCCCATGCATGCTAAGCATGTGCTCTACCACTTGAGCTATACCCACCCCCCAGCTGTGATTTTAAAAGCTTTCAGGTGCCAGACTCAAGCCAGAGCTGCGACTCAGCCCCAGGGAGAGGGCAGGCAGGAACCTGTGTGGCAGAGCCCTAGTCTAGGGCAGGGAGCTGGGCAGATCATCAGAAAGGTTGGGAGTCACGGAGGATAACACATACCTTAACCATTTTGACTTAAAAATTATTATGGCAAATTCCAAACACACAAACACACACAAATCACAGTAGTATAACGCACCCTCATTGTACTTTGCAACAATTATCCACATCATTCTTGCTTCGTCTACGACTCCGTCTTCTCCCCATCCCCCACGCGAATTTTTCAATTCCATTTTCTTTAGGTAAAATTTACGTACATTAAAATACACAAATCTTAAATGTACAATTTTGATAAATGATGGATGTGTGATCCACAAGCCTATCAAGTTATTGAGCACTTTCATTACCCCCAGAAAGTTTTCCTTCTATCACTATAGATGAGCTTTGCCTGTGCTAGAATTTTATACAAATGAAACCATACGGTCTGGGTTCTTTCGCGTCTGACTTGTTTAAACTCAGTATCATGTCTGTGAGATTCACCCATGCTATTTCATTTGTTCGTTTTTATTAGTGAGTATTATTTCAGTTGACACCTCTCCATGTGGCTGGAGCTTCCTCCCAGCATAGAGCTCTTGCTTGGCAACTTAGGGTCTCAACAGAGAGTGTCCTGTTGAATTTGTAGAAAATGCATTTTTTTTTGATCCAGTGGAGAGTTACTTCTGTTCATTACAACTAGATGATATTCAGCATCTTTTTATGGGCTTTTTTTTCTTTTGCCATCTGTGTATCTTCTTTGGTGAAGTGTCTGTTTCAGTCTTTTACTCATTTTCTAAATGGATTTTTTTTTGTTTGTTTTCTTTCTGTTTTTACTGAAGTATAGTCAGTTACAATGTGTCAGTTTCTGGTGGACAGCATAATGTTTCAGTCATACACATACACACATATATTCGTTTTCATATTTTTCGTTATAGGTTACTGCAAGAGATTGAATATAGTTCCCTGTGCTACACAGAAGAAACATGTTGTTTATCCGTTTTTGTGAGGAATCTTCTTGTATTTCCGAAGTAAGAGATATTCTGTCAAAGTTAAGGAGGCGTTGTGTGTGAATTGTTCTGTCTGCAGGTGGAACTTCTGGTGTATTCTTGGGAGAGGATGAGCTATGCGTCCTTTTACTCAACCATCTCGGCAATCCTCCCTCTGTTTTCTTATTATAAAGTCTAGACAATTTTCTATGTCTTGTGCATAGACGTCTGACTTTGACAGATGTGACCTGCAACCCCTTCTCCAAGTCCATGACTTGTCTTTTTATCCCCTTAACAGGATATTTTGGACAGCAAGCATTTTAAATTTTGGTGAAGTCTAATCGATCAGAACTTTCTTTAAAGGACTGAGCCTTTGGTGTCATAGCTAAAAATTTTATGCCTAATCCTAGATTACAAACATTTCATCCTGTTTTTCTCTAAAAGTTTTATAGTTTCATATTATGGTCTATTTTTAGTTAATTTTTGTACAATGTGTGAAGTTGAAGTTCATGTTTTTGCCTACGATTGTTTAGTTGTTTAAATACCATTTGTTGAGGGGGGAAGCCAGAGCTCAGTGGTGGAGCACGTGCTTAACATGCCCGAGGTCCTGGGTTCAATCCTCAGTATCTCCAGTAAACAAACAAACAAATAAATAAACCTAATTACTTCCCCTCTCCAAAAAAACAAATACTATTTGTTGAAAAGATTCTTTTCCATTGAGTTGCTATTGCATCTTGGTCAAAAATCAGTTTGCCATCCTTGTGTGGTCTTATTTCTAAATCTTCTATTCTGTTTTATTGATTTATGTTATTATGCTTCTGCCAATATCACATTATCTTTGTGGCTGTAGCTACAGTAAGTCTTAAAATCAGGTAACACTTAAAAAAATCATTTTAGTCATTTAGTTACCTTGCCTTTTCACATAAATTTTAGCTTTAGCTTGTCTAGATCTACAAAGAATCCTGCTAGGGTTTTTGAACAGGAATTGTGTTAAACTTGTAGATCAGTTTGAGGAGAATTGACATCTTTACCATGATTAGTCTTAATAATCCATGAACATGTAATGTCTCTCTATTTATGTACGTCTTCTTTGATTTCTTTCACTAGAATTTTATCGTTTTCAGCATACACATCCTGTACACGTCTTGTTAGATTTATATCTAATTCTTTTCCTCTGTTTTTCTCTTCTTCCCCTACCAATTATAAATGGCTTTGTGTTTTAATTTCACTTTCCAACCATTCATTGCTAGTATATAGAAATATATTAATTTTTGTGTACTGATCTTGCATCCTGTGACTTTGCTAAAGCCACTTCTCATGACTAAGAATGTTTTTGTAGATTCCTTGGGAATTTCTACATAGGCTGTTATGTCATCTGCAAATAAGAACAGTTTCATTTCTTCTTTTCCAATCTGTATGACTTTTTTAAAATTGAGGTATAGTCAGTTTACAGTGTTGTACTAATTTCTGGTGTACAGCATAGTGATTCAGTTACACACACACACACACACACACATATATATATATATATTCCTTTCCATATTCTTTTTCATTATAGACTATAACAAGGTATTGAATGTAGTTCCCTGTGCTATACAGTAGGACCTTGCTGTTTATCTGTTTTCTATATAGTGGTGTGTATCTGCTAATCCCAAACTCCCAATTTAGCCCTCCCCATCCCCTCTTTCCCCAGCTGGTAACCACAAGTTTGTTTTCTATGTCTGTGAGTCTGTTTCTGTTTTGTAAATAAGTCCATTTGTGTCATTTTTTTTTAAAGAATCCACATATGAGTGATGGCTTATGGTATTTTTCTTTCTCTTTCTGGCTTAATTCACTCAGTGTGACGGCTTCCAGTTCCATCCGTGTTGCTACAAATGGCATGATTTTATTCTTTTTTATGGCTGAGTAGTATTCCACGACCTGTATGGCTTTCATTATTATTTTTCTTGCATTATTGCACTGGCGAGGACTTCTGACACTATGTTGGGTAGGAGTGATGAGAGCCTTGCCTTGTTCCTGATCTTAGGTGGAAGCATTCAGTCTTTCCTGTTAAGTATGATGTTAGCTGCAGGGATATACCATCACTTCTAATGATTGCATAATAATCTGGTATATTTAAGTGATGCTTCTTCTGGGCATTTAGCTTGTTTCGTATTTTCTGCTGCAACAAACAATGCTTCAATAAATATTCTTACAGCAAAAGCTTTATGCACACCCTTAACTGTCCACACTTTGCATTTTCCTCCTTTTACTATGGATGGAAGGTCCCTGCTCTCACCCAAGGCTGCTGGTCCTCTGGTTTCCATCCCCTCCTGCCTGTAATTATCTCCTCTCGTTTCTTTACCATCCTGGATCATTCTCATTGGTATACAAGCAAGATCTAGTCTGTATGCCATTAAACAAGTAGTCCTTCCTTGTCTCTATGTCACCCTCCAGCTGCTGCCTCCTTTCTCTGTCCCTTTCGTGGATTTTTTCGGAAGGGATTTCCTTTGTCACGGGCCCCACTTCCTCATCTCACCTTTTCCCTTGGACCCATTCCAGTCGGCCTTTGTTCTCACCTCCCCACTGAGAGGCTATGCCAAGATCAGTATTGCCCCTTACGTTGCTGATCCAGTGGTCGCTTGTCTGGTTATCACTGTGACTGTCACCCATTGATCCTTCTTGGGACACTTTCTTTATGCGACTTCAAGACACCAAACCCTACTTTTCTTCTACCTCCCTGGCTGCTCCAGACCATGGCTACTAATGAACCCCCCCCCCCCACCAGCCATGGCGCCAGGATTGTGTTAATTTAGTAAAATGAGCTTGGAAGACTTTCATTTGTTTCTATCCTACCAAACAGTTTAAATAGCAAAGACATTTTCCATTCCTTGAAAGTCGGAAAGAACTTGCCTCTGAAACCGTCTGGGTCAGCGTATTTCTTGGGGAGATGCTTCTCAGCAAACATACTCAGCTAATGCGATGGCTGTTGGCTTATCAACATTCTTCTCTTTTTCTTTTGGCTAATTCTTCCCTTCTTGTTGACTTAAAGCATGGACTACTAGATTAGAAGGTTTTGTGTATTTATTTATCTATTTTGCATTGAATGAGCCGCATCCTTTTAATTCGAATTTATTTTATTTCAGATAGGTCTAGGGGATCTTGTTCTATGAGGAGAACGTGGACATTTGCAAGATTAAGCTGCGAGTTTGTCCCACATAGATGGGAGGGTTAAGGGAAATAAAAGACAGTTGAAACACCTCCATGGGCTCCCACCCTCCTCTTCCACCTGGCACAAGTTGCAAGATTTGTTCAATGTGACCCTGGGACTCCCCTCTGCTTTGCCTGGACAATGAGGTCCCTGAGATCCCCCATCTCCTGGAAGGAAGTGCTGCATCTTCTCCCCCTCTCCTGATTGGAAGGGATACAACTTCCCGCAGTCCCTGGGGGTTGGCCAGTTGGCCTTCCCAGATAACTCTTTAGAACTGCTGGCACCCAGATCCAGACGGTGCCCAAGTGGTTTGCACATCCTTTCGTTGACCTGCTTCCTCTTGCATTGTACAGAGGGCAACAGAGCTTGGCCACCTTCCCATGGACTGCAGACCCGCACTAAGTCTCCAACAGGGAGCCCTGGTCCTGGAACCCACGTTGGGGGACTAATGCTGCTCTTTCCTGCTGGGTTGCCCCAGGGGTACGGGCTGAACTGCATCTCCCATGTTTCATATGCGGAAGTCTGAATCCATAGGAACTCAAAATGTGTCTGTCTTTCAAGAGGTGACCAAATTAAAATCAGGCCATTAGGGTAGGTCTTAATCCAATCTGCCTGCTGTCCTTATAAGAAGAGGAAATGTGGGCACACACAGACCCCAGCAGTGCCCACCAAGAGCGAAAGACCATACGAGGACACAGGGAGAAGGTGGACATCTTCGAGCCACAAGAGAAGCCTCAGGAGACAACCAACCTGCTGACACCTTGAACTTGGACTTCTAGGCTCCAGAAGTAGGAGGAACAAATTTCTGTTGTTTAGTTTAGTTATGGCAGCTGAATAGACTAAGACATCTGGTAAAGCCTGCTCCTTCGCCGGCGATGCAGGGCGTGTGGAATTTATTCCAGGCTTACTGCCTGGCAGGTAGGTGGTGTCTGGAATGGACCGGATTTGCATGACCTGAACCTAACCTAGTGCCTACTCCCACGTTAATGAAACAAAACCACTCACGCATATTAAGAGGTGTCAATAGGAGATGTCAACACGGTATACACAGCGTCAGCGCTATAGGGCAGCC
The DNA here is from genome assembly GCF_048564905.1 of Vicugna pacos. NCBI lineage: Eukaryota > Metazoa > Chordata > Mammalia > Artiodactyla > Camelidae > Vicugna > Vicugna pacos. Next base: position 3,920,180 of record NC_132990.1, read on the forward strand.
AGCCCCAAACATCTCATTATATTAAATCTGAGGTAAGAAAACTGAAGCACGGGTTTGTATGTCTAGCACACACCAGGCAGTGTGCAAGGCGCTGGAGATCCCGCGTAAGCTGTCCTGGAGCTGATGGTCCAGATAGGGAGACAGACCACCAGATCCTCACAGAAACGAAGGGGGACGCACAGCTAGACGAGCACCCCGGGGAGGCAAGCCCAGCGCTGTGAACTCTGCAGATTTTCGCTAATCAAGCAGGTTGAGAAGCAGGGCTGGGACGACAGCGAGGCAAATGAGGCACTTAGGAAAAGTAGTTCTAGATGAATCCGAATCTTTCATCCCGGGGGAGGACATACAAACTGCAGGGGACCGAGGGTTCAGGTCTGGTTCCAGGGTGGGGTGAGGGCGCGGCTGAGAAGCACGAATCTGTCCGTCCCCTCACCGCCCAGGCGGGTTTGAGGACGCCCGCCGCCCCGCTAGGGGGCGCCGGAGGGCAGGTCCGCTGCGCTCCCCGGGACGGTGTCTGGCTCCCAGGGGCTCCCAGAGCTTCCACGATGTGCAGCTGAGTCCGGTCTTCCCCAGCCATGGCTTTGCTCTCTGCTTCAGGGTGCCTTGCTAGCTTACAACGTTAGCATCTAAGAAAGGGGTGCAGCCTTCGCCCTCTCCGCCTTCCTGCCACCTGTGTCTTCGGCCCAAATCACCCCCCTGTTTGGCTCACAGCCCCGCCCAAAGGCACAGGCATATTTTGTGCAAAGTCACACTATTTCCTTGGTCCTAGATGTGGTCTATCTGTGGGCCGGTCAGTGAAGCCAGTGGCCTGGCTCTAGAAGACGAGTGAGGCTGAACACATTTCTCTTTCGGGAGTGAAGGGGTTGAAAACGGAGAGGGTGAGGTTAGCGGCAATGTTCTGTATGCGTGGAAGTGAAAGAACAGGATACTTTGGACCGGGGCACAGCTTCTCCGAGCCAGAAGCCACGACCACAGCAAAGCGGTGAGTCAGGTGGAAAAGACCGCTTGGCAGAGGCCGTGAGCGGCACAGGCCCCCAGCAGAGTGGACACCCCACAGAAGCTGGGCCTGATCCGCAGCCGAAGGACCGGCTCTGTCCTTCCCGGCCCCCACTGCGGCACGCACCCCACCCCGGCCTCGAGACTCATGGAGGTAGGTGGGGAGATCTCTGCTCCTGACAACGAGAAAGATCCCGGGTGAGCCTGAGAGCTGGACTGGGCTGTGCTGGACAATGTTCAAGGGACAGCGTTTTGTTGAAAATCCCTTTGAAACCGGACAGTTACTACCTTGCTCTGTGCGTGTTTGTGTGTGCGTGCGTGTGCGTGTAGTGGTAAAGCCTTTATCACACACATTACCTCATGCAATCTTTACAACAGCCGTGCGATGCAAACAACACAGCTTTAAATTTTTTTCCTCCCTTTGCAAAGGAGAACCGAGAATGCCAGCATCTTGCCTGGAGTTTCAGAGCCAAGCCTTAAAGGGCTACAACTCCCCATTTGGAACGTTCTTTCCAGCTTCCGGTTGACCAGTTGCCCATACACCAATCTTAGTTGTAATACAGGCAAGCTATGGTCGTTGTTTAAGTTCTACACCCTTGGGAGGCGGAGGCGAGAGTGAGGGGCCCGGGGGAGAAGGCCGGCCCCCGGGGTAGTGCCCAGAGCCGCCGCACGAGGGCACTGTGCCTCCGTGCTAGCGCCCAGCGGCGCCCCTCGCAAAGCCGGCCCACTGGCATTAAGGTTCATTCAGTTCTCTTTTCTCAGGATGATTGCAAGGTGTTGGAATGGGTTTGATTCATCGGTACATGTTCCAGAAGTCAAAAAGAAAAAAAAAAAAAAAGACCTGTGGGCTGGATAATGACGGCTCCCCACTTAAAGTGGGGGAGAGCTGTGTCTGGCGTCTGCTGTGATCATGGCCTCTGTTTGTTCTTATGGATCCAGCTGGGGTCCGTCTGTCCAGGGTCCCACGCAGACGCCCAGCTCCAGGCCCTGCTTAAAGGGGGAGCAGGCACAGACTTGACTAGACTGTGTTTCAGGGTAACACTTCCCTGGGACAATTACAACGTGGTCAGCCTGGCCTGGAAAAATTGATCGTGGTGGTTATGCAGAAATTGGTCCCCAGGCAATGGGTCCTTTGTCCCACAAGGAGCAGTGTCAGAGGTCAGCGGTCACTGAGTACCCACCCAGGCCTGGCAGGCATTGCCCAAAGGCTGGCAAAGGACACATTCTCCCTGGTCTACTCTGTACTGGGCTTGAAGAGAGAGACGCAGGTTTAGACCACGGGTTAACTTTTGCAGCTTATCTTTTTGCTAAGAGTTATGTGGAGATTTGTTGAGTTTCCTGAGCTGAACCAAACAGAAAGCTGTCCCTGTAAATCAGAAGGAGACTTCGGCTGTGACCTCCCAGCCTCTCTGGGAAGGGGCGCCAGCATCACCCCCACTCCGGCGGGCACCCCGCCGAGGGGCTGCTCATACAGGGGGGGAGCACCAGCTGCAGCTTTGGACTTGAAAGCCGCTGGCTGTGCTCTGGCTTATGTCGGAAGGAGCTCTGGAGGGGCTGGCCTCCGCTCAGCTAGCTGGGGGGCCGCGGCTGACAAAGATGACCTGCAGGCCTTATCAGCACTTATCTCTCAGTAAAGCCCCTCAGAGCCAGCTCTGTGTGTGTCTGGCCCTCTGACAGCTCGCGAGGGCAGGGCGGGGCGTTTGTTCCTTGTTCAGTCTCTGGCTGTTGGGAACTTTGCTGACAGCAAAAATCTATCCCAGGGATTCATAGCATGGGCTATGAACTTGGACACATTTCCTTTCCGAAAAGGTTGTTTTTTAAAAAAATGTTAGAGTTAACGCACATTTTATTTTTTAACTTCTTTTTTCTTTTTAATTGAAGCATGGTTGGCTTACAATATTTTGTCAATTTCTTATTTATTATTTTGAAATAAGTTTGGACTTATAGAAAAGTGGATAAATTACATAAGTTCCCATACATCTTTTACCCAGATCCTCTCAGTAACAGCATGTGAGAGTACACAACGTCCCTGTACCTCTCTGTGCTTCCATCTCTACTCCCTAGAGACATGACCGCAGTATCAAGATCATATCAAGACATTAACACTGACAGTACTATTACGTCATCTGTAGACCTTATTCGTAATTGCCCCATTGCCCCTCTCTGTTCCTCTTTGGATCACGCTGTGGATTAGCTGTTGGGTTTCTAGTCTCCTCTAAACTGGAGCAGTTCCTCATTCTGGCTGTGTCTTTTAGGACCTAGCCATTTGTGAAGGGGATAGGCCAATTATTTTGTAGGAAGTCCCTGCCTTGGGGCCTGCCTGACCTTCCCTCATGATTAGACTGGGTGGGACCCCACAGGGCTCTGCCCAGCGCATCCTGTCAGGAGGCAGATAACGTCTGTTTGTACCAATACTAGAGAAGTTGCCTTATCACTTGGTTAAGTGGTGTCTGCCAGGTTTCTCCATTGTAAACAGAGTTTTCCCCTTCATAATTAATAAGTATCTTGGGAATATCCTGTTTTTGATATACATTGTACATTTTATTTATTTATGTTTAAACTGTTATGTATTTATATTTCTCATTGAACTCAAGACCTTGTGCATACCACTTGAGCTATGCCCTCCTCCCTATGAGACAGGAGGGAAGGGGGCAGGACACAGCCATTCAAGGAATGACAGCAGTTAACACCAAAATGGCTGAAGATTCAACTCCCGCTTGGCCTTGAGGATTAAGATGATGGGAGATTTGACATCTAGTAGACCTTGAGCTTCATTATATGATCACTGTAACACATTAGCAAGGTGAATAATGTGCCCACAGGCGCCATGACCGTCCCAAGGCTAGCCATAGAAGGTCAAAGAGTGGGCGGTGGCCCAGTTCCGGGAACCCCAGCCCCTCCCCCAGGGTTGCTGGAATGGTCCTCCCACTTGTCAGCATGTGAAGCTACCGAGCCCATAAAAACTGGCAACACCACGCCTCGTGGCCACCTCTCTTGCTCCCTCCTCTTCGGAGACGGCGTGCACTCTATCTGTGGAGTGTGTACCCACTTTTACTCTAACCTGAGCCCCCAATCCCCACACCTCGTGGCCTCTCTCTCACCTTTTGAAACAGCCTACGCTCTATGCAGTATATATCTCTCTAAATAAATCTACCTTTACTCAACTGTGGCTCGCTCTTGAATTCGTTCCTGTGCGAAGCCAAGGACCCACACCTGGCGGGGCAGGTCCCGGGGGCTCCATCAAGACCTGGGACAGGGCCCTCCTCACGCCTCACATCCGTTTTTCCTGCATCACCTACATTGTACATTTTGGATCGTTTGAAAAGTTGAGTCGAGGAGAAGGGAAAAAACATCCCTTGGAGCTCCCCCACCACCCAGAGATCACCACTACGTTCACGCAGAGTATCTGCTCTCCTTGCCTTCACTGGCGTCTCTGTTCTCTCGCTGCCGGTCGTCTGCTCCAGCTGGGGATGGTGCATTCCTGCGGCTGATCCGCTGGCGTGCCCCGCTCTCCGCGCCCCATTCCCCTTTCCTCTGGGGGCACTGGACACAGAGGTGCCATTCTAATTGGAGTTTTCGGTCTGGCACTGGGAGGAGGGAGATGTTTAAAGTAGGTGAAATTTTTTTGTTCCTCCAGAACTCAGCACCCTGGGGCATCCCTCTGGCGGAGCAGACCAGAGGGAAGGTGAAATCTGACAGACAGACATGTTCAAAATGCTCAGACGGGCTGGGCCCTCATCACTGGAGGACTGCAGAAGGGCCTGGGGTCGGCCTCTGCCCGTGAACACTGGGGAACTCAGTACTTCCTGCCCATCCCCCTGGCGGGACCCGAGGAGGAAGAGGGGCGGACCTGAGAGCCGGCAACCGGTGAGCACTAAGCCAGCTAGCACGGTGGGAGGTTCGAGGGCACCGCCCCGGGGACACACGGGAAACTCACATCTCAGATCTAGCCAGCCCCAGGCGCAAGGTTGCTGGGGGACTGGCACAGCAAACTTAAAGAGGAACTGACTCAGGGTCACTAGTGGGGGCGGCAGGGGTGTGTTAAGTCCCCAGGCACATGGCAGAGTGACTTCCGAGGTTCTGGGGCGAAAGCTTCAGGCCAGAGATGCCGATACTGGCGGCGGATGCCAGAAGGTCTAGGGCTGCGGCTGGGACTCTGGGACCTACATCGTTCAGTGCGCCCTACGTCCACAGTGCCTCCCCGTCCATTCATTTTTCTCTAGTTCAGCTGCCACCAGGGCCGCTGCCTTAGCCTCAGCCTCTGTCCCTGCTCACCTTCCTGCTGCAGGAGCCTCTCAATGAGCCTTACTCCCACTGATTGTCCTCCACACAGCCGCCAAAATGATTAAAAAAAAATATTCAGACTGGCTGTTTCCTCGCTTGAAACCCTCCACCAGCTTTCCAGGGGATCGGGGTGAAGTCCAATGCTCTGAACTTGTCTTTTGTCCCTGCATGATCTGGCCACTTTGTTTTTTCTTTTTCAGTTTTATTAGGTAGAATTATTACAGTTCGACTGCACAGACACATTACATTGCATGTAAGTACATATATACAGGTTACTGCGCATTCTTTTTAGTTTACGTATATGTACTGATCATTGTTTCTAAGAGCAGGTTAGATTTTTAGCTTTTTAAACTTACATAGTTATCAAAGGAATAAAGCCAACTACAAAATAAGACTCAACAGAAGGCGGTAATCCAGTCATAAAGGACAGTCACATGTGCTTACACATATTCAAGAAATCACGATATTAGTTATAAATAGTAAGTAGTTCATTTGTGTCCTTATTATTTCATTTTTTATTTTTTAGATTCCACATGTAAGTGATACCATACGGCATTTTTCTTTCTGATCTGGCCACATTTGATCTTTCTTTCTTTCTATATATGTATATATACATATATATTATTGAAGTGTAGTCAGTTTAGAATGTGTGAATTTCTGGTGTACAACATAATAGTGCAGTCATGCATACACATACATATTCATTTTCATATGCTTTTTCATTATAGTTTACTGCAAGAGATTGAATATAGCTCCCTGTGCTATATTCCCAGTAGAAACTTGTTGTTTATCTATTTTATATATAGTAGTTAGTATCTGCAAATCTCAAATTCCCAATTATCCCTTCCCACCCTCTCCCCACCTGGTAACCGAAAGTTTGTTTTCTATGTCTGTGAGTCTGTTTCTGTTTTGTAAATATATTCATTTGTCTTTTTTTCTTTTTTAGATTTCACATATAAGTGATATCATATGGTATTTTTCTCTCTCTTTCTGGCTTAACTTCACTTAGAATGATGATCTCTAGGTCCATCCATGTTGCTGCAGATGGCATTATTTTATTCTTTTTTCTGGCTGAGTAGTATTTCATTGTATAAATATACCACAGTTTTTTAAATCCATTGACTGTATTTTCAATGCAAGAAGCTTGGGTGTGTTTGGATACCACTGAACAGAGAAGGAAAGGAAATCCAAGTTTACTGAGCAGATGTTAGTGCCAATCCCCAAGCTCTGTTTTCACACGTACACAACTATTTAACATTGCATCCTGTTCTCCTGCCACACCTCCCTTACTCACCCCCTAACCAGGGCCCTGGCCTTCCTTTATGTTTCTTGTACCCACTAAGCTTGTCCCTACCTCAGGGCCTTTGCACCTGCTTACCATTCTGCCTGGAGAGCTCCTGCCTTAGACTCTTGCATTCAGGTCTCAGCTGAGAGGTTAGCAAATTTAGCACTGACTCCCGCACTGGGGGCTCGGCAGTGATGAGGCAGGAACTCAGGCTGGGTGGAGAAATCAGTATAAAGAGAGGTGAATGGGGAGGGGCAGGAGGCTGAAGCCGGTGTGGGGGGGTGCACATTTCTTTAGCAAGGGGGTTGCTGAGCCCCAGGGGAATGGCTGGAGGAGACCAGAAGCCCCTGCTTGGGTCTGAGAGGCTGAGGGGTGGCTGTGCTGTGGGTGGTTGACCTGAGTGCTTGTGAAAGTTGAAAACACAGAGATACTAGGAGCCAGACCTCATGGGGTCAGGGACCCTGATCCTGAAGAGAAAATGGTTATTCAGAAAAGAGTGTCAAGATCTTGAGGTAGATAAGAATGGTTTTTGATCACCAGTTGCCAAACTGGTCAGAGTAGCAGAAAACGTCTGAATTTCCATGGAATGAACTTCGACTAGATTGATTTTGAGGGTATCCCGAATGAGGGGAGCCCTCCGGGTCTTGGGGCACTAAGAGCAGGCTCCAGCAGGTTCCTGAGAGAGAGGAGGGGGGTCGAGTCCTCAGGATGTGGCAGAGGACCCTGACAGTTGGAAATAGAAGGGAGGCGGCAGCTTCTCTCGTGATGCAGGTGGGAGTGAAAGCAGTCGGGGAACAAAGAAAGGGGCAGAAGAGCCACTCAAAGCACATCTTTAATTTTCCAGCCATTTTAAACTTCAGGGAGCCACGCTACCACTCAACCAGTGTGGTTCTGTGCCTTGGGGACAATTCCCTGTTCTAACGCTCTGTTCCTTTTTTTTTGGCTAAAATGTTCTCAGGTCTCGGTATGGTCAGATGGGGTCTGTGTGGCTCTTCTGTAATAAACTTTGTTGGCTCTAAATGAAAGCCGGGAACCTTGGCTTTGTCTCTGCTGGTTCCCGCTCACGATGCCTTTGTGCTGGTGCGCTTTGCTATTTTTCACTGTGTTACTTGTTGCCGTTAGAAAGTTATTTGTGAGAACCCCTTGAGGCTCGGGATGAGAGAGTGTCTTCAGAGAGCATCTGTCCTTTCCTCTGCCACCGGAGGCCACTGTCCATCTGGAGCAATTTTAACTCAATTCACAGCGTGAGGTTTTATGTGTTTGGCTGCAAACACCGCTGAGGGCAGGCTGGCTGGTGCAACTTCTCCGTGATGGTTTTCCCTCCCCCTGCTCTGCTCAGGGCAAGGATCCATCCGGGCAACTTTTCTTTGTGGTTCCCGGGGAGGGGCGGGGACGGCAGCCTCCTAGGTCACACTTTGGTACCAGACTTCCCACCCTGGGTGGTCCCTGGGTGTCATCTCCTTCCCCAGTGCTCCCCTAGGCTGTAAAAACTGCAGCTCAAATGTGCCAGGCTCAGCAAATACCCTTAAAGGCAAAGAGCTTCAAATCACAGCTAGCTCTTTGGTTTTCTGGCTTCGTTTAGATTTGGCCTGATAATGATCAACTCTTTGATGCTTCCAAAAGGTAAAGAAAAGAATTAAAAAATCACCAGCATTTTTGGTTGTTTTCAGTAGGGGGAGGCGGGGGTTGGTTTAAATAATAGCCAGCCATTGCACCAGAAGTCTTAGCAAATCCACCTTGAGACCTTCATAGTGTTCACTGTTTACCCCCAGGACTTGCACCCCAGCCATCACGTGGGCAGAGGCTCTGAAGCAAAATTACGTTGCCCCAAGTGGATTTTGCCTTCCACCCTCCATGTCTTGCTGCCTTTCATGGTGACCCAGGAGCTGAGCGTTTCCTAAGTGCTCAGCAGTTTGGGGCGAAGTGTTGTGGTTGGTAGTTGTGCGAAACGGCTTTCTTTTCCTTCCACTCTTGGCCCTGAGCTGTTATAAGTGGTTTGCTTGAGGGCCAAGGGGCTTCCACTCTGGGAATTTTAGACACAGCTCAAGAAAGACAATGTTCTTTTCCTGGGGCATGAGACAGACTCTAAACAAAGGACTTTATCCTCCAAGGTTTTAAACAAAGATTCCTTAAAGTATGTTTCCTTCGATCTAACTTTAAGCCAGATTTAAAGAACTTGCTCAGCTCATCCCCAGAAAGGAGGATTTCACTTTATTATTATTGTTTTGTGCCTGTCACAGTTATTCCCAGAGTCTTTGGGTGATGACGGGTCCTTTATGGTTTTTGTGTGTGTATGTGTGCAAATGAGTGTGTCTCTTACAGATAACAGAAGACAGAATTCCCCTGCTCCTCTCATTTCTCACCGTTGTCCCTGGTTAGACAAATTCTTTAGACTGTGATGGACGCTGGACAAAAGTTAGGACTCAGAAGTGCCCCACTGCTTCGTGAATTTTGAACAATTCAATTAATTTCTCTGTAAATTGAGAGGAGTAACATGCACCCTGGGTTACTGTAGGCATAATGAGAGAGCGAATGTGGAATGACTCTGACACCACCCACCCTACACTGTTGCCTTCTTTACTGACTGCATTTCTGCCTGTACCGAGCATCCTCTGTGTTAGATTCTCTGCTCTAGGCTCAGGGCATTCAGAGCTGAGGGGGAGATGGTTCTGTGTCTCAGGACACAAGTCAGCCCAGTGTGTTGTACGGCTTTGCAGTGTGTCATGGGTACGGCACCTCAAACCATGGGAGGCTGGACGGTGCAGCTTCTCACAGTGGTAATTAAGACTTCTGGAACAATTGTAGACAATGAAAAGATCTGATATATTGCATTTGTTTAATATTTTAACAACCTGGTAATAGTATTTGGATACTAACTCAGTTGATTCTCATATTAGTCCTGAGTAGTAGGCAGGGGCATGTATCTCCACTTTGCAAGGAAGGAAACTGAAATTCAGAGAAAGCCAGGAATTCATGTGAAGAGTGAGCAGCCAAACCCGTAACTCGAGTCTTAGGCGTTGCCCGAGGGAGACTGCTGGTGCTCCAGCAGACATGCTCTCCTGGGGGAGCCTGGTGGTCCTGTGTCTTGTTTCAAACAAGAGTATCAAATACTCTTTGATGCGACAGTTGTCTTCTGCCATGTTAGCTATGAAAGCTTACCGCATCTTTCACCATAGTCTCATGGAGTCTGTCTTTGCTCTTCTCAGATGGTATAGCCAAGGATGCTGTTCATTACAGAACCCAGGGTCTCCTTCATGAAAACTCAGGGCATGAGCAGTCAGTATTCTCCTGACAGCAGGCAGAGGCTAGAAAGTCTAACTTTCTCAAGGTGCATTCTGTCACGTTGGGCCCCCATATTTGACTCAGTGATCTAGTTTCCCTGCTTATAGTGACTGCTAGAAAACGCAAGCCTGTTTTAAGGTCCATCTGTCAAGAGTGTAGAACCCAGGACATAATAGTACGAGCTCTTGTACTGATTCTGTTTTATCTCTCTCCTCTGGCTTTTCCCTTTTCTTTCCTATAGTCTTGTAGTGTGTGTTAGCTATATTATTAGTTGTATTTCATTGTAGTTCATTGTATTTTATTCCCCCTAATAAACCATCTAAAAGACTTTTAGAAATAAGTTAAGGGATGAATGTCTGAATAAAGAAATAAATATGGTTCAAGCTGTAGATGTTAGAAGAATGTTAGATGTTAGAACAAATGTTATTATGGGCTGAACCAGTCATTGAAGGCTTCACAAGGACACTGATTTTTTTTTTGTTTGTTTGTTTTACTTTCAATCCTTCTTCTTTTTTTTTTTTTACATTTTTTATTGATTCATAATCATTTTACAGTGTTGTGTCAAATTCCAGTGACACTGATGTTTGAGGTCAAATTATTTCAATAAAGAGGGAAGTGATACCAATGAAAAGAACAATGTGGACAAAAGAATAAAGTTGGGAATGAGTGTGGCTTTTGCTTAGAGTTAAAAATTTGTATGAATAAATAGTGGGAAACAAGAGCGGGGCCAGTCGATGGATAAAAGCTGTGTAGAGAACTTGAATTTGATTAAAAAAACAAAGGTTTCTTATTAGACATGGTGGGTTTGGCCACAGGTGTTTATCTCCTATACCTCCAAAAAACTCACCAAGATGACAAAGAAAGAAATACAAGGTTATAACCTACAAGGGCCAACGTAACAGTAGAAGAGAGATTTGGGGACGTCTTTGAAAGACAGAGACTTGCTGGAGATGTGGTAATAGAGCAGAACCCAACCTGTCCATGCTAAGCGTTGGTGGAGGGGAGACACGTGCAAAGAGAGCTTACTTGTCACCCAGAAACTGTCACGTCTCAAAGGCACCAGGTGCCGTGGAAGATGAAGCCAAAAGCTGAGGGTTGATAAAGGGCTGGATGAAGTTGCCCATTCACCCAACAACTACCACCCCGTCCTCCCAGGAGACTGGAGGCTCATGTGTAGAGACGTTGGGCCAGATCGGCTCTCGGGTAGACAACACCAGGCAAAGAAGAGAAGAAGGGGCAGATAGGGGGTTGAAAATGGGATGATATGGCGAAAGTCTTCATACGGAGAGGTGGGAGCTGCCGCTTGCTTCATGTCCTTTGCTCTCAGAACATCAGAAGGCAGGCACACACCCCCTGGCCTGGCCCTGCCCGATCACAGGCGAGAGACTAAAGTCACCTTCTCTTAAGAAACCGAATGGCCCCAGAGAAAAGGGCTCCCAACACTGACACGAAGGACGGCCATCAAAAAGGCAGGCTTGTCCCCGGATGACCCAAAGCGAGCACCGCTTGTTGAGCTGCTCCAGCCCCACAAGAGGCTTTCAGTCAGGCTTTAACGCCAAGTTTTAAATATAAGCAAGTAGCCCTGGGTCATCGGACATCTAAGGAATATCGCCAACATAGCAGAGGCAGAATAAACAAACATGGAGGGGAGAGAGAGAATGCACACAACACTGGAAAACTAAAAACAAACAAACAAACAAACAAATCCAAAGCAAAACAAAACAAAAACAAAACAAACTAAAACAACAACAAAACCCCAAGAAACCAAAACACACACACACACACACACACAAAAACAAAACAAACCAAACAAAAATCAACAAAAAAAAAACCCCACAAAAAAAAAAATCTAAGAAAAAAGTAACATAACGTATCCATACTCAAGTATAGGACTCTTTAAAAAGAAACAATTAAAAAAAAAATCAGACAATAAGAAGAGCTTCCGAAATTTAACAACAAAGGCAAAAATATTAATAGATAAGTTAAAATTAAGAAAATGTCCCAAAAGGAAGGACAAAAAAAAAAAAGGAAAAATAAAGGAAAAAAAAAAAGGGAAAAAGAAAGAAAGAAAAAAAAAACCAGAGGTGGAGAAAAAGAACGTAAAATATAAGAAATGTAAGAGGATCCATCAAGTGTGTTAAAAAATGAAGAAGCCCAAAATGGAACCCAAAAAGGAAGAAATAAAAAATACGAAGACATTTCATCAGAATTTATGGATGAATCTCTGGAGCCATACTGTCTAATATGGTAGCCGTTAGCCACCAAGGCTAAGTAAATTAAAGTTAATTGGAATTGAATGAAATGAAGATTTCCGCTCCTCTGTCGCACCGGCAGCATTCCAAGGGCTCAGCGGCCACGCGTGGCTAGCGGCTGCCCCCCTGGCCAGCGCAGGTAGGGACAGTCCCGTCACTGCAGCGCATTCTGTCCGACCCTGCGGATCCGGACAGAAGCCCCACCAAGCCCCCAGCAGGAGGGGTGAGAAGATGCTCACTATGACAGTTCATTGTGAAATTTCCTCCGACTGCTGAAGACCATATAGGTGAGGTCTCCCCGGCTGCTGGTTGACCCAGCCTGGTCTGACCACACCAGCCACAGGAGAGGGAAGTGTGGTGGCTCCCTCTGTTGGCTTAAAGCTTCACATCTAAGGCTGATAGAGCTCACTCAGCCCTCTCTGGGGGCCACGCACTGCTGATGAGTGTGTGACACACCTTGTGTTGCTTCTCTGTCGTGCTAAACCCAAGAGGTGGGCTCTTCTCATTTTCTTCAAGATAGAAGGGAAGTTAGGTGACTTGCCCAGGGTCACACAGCTAAGCCTTCTGCTTCTAGGATGCTCTGCCCTGACCACTGGGCTCCACTGCTGCCCCGATGCTGTGTCCTGGGCTGGAGGTGGGGGGTGTCTTTGATTTGACCTTGGACTCGTAGTAAGTTTTCCTAGGGGGATAAGTGCATAATAAAAACCAGAAGCCCCCTAAGAATGACCCTTCCCCATGATAAAACCTCAGATTCACAGGTCTACATGATTCAAGGAACTCTCCCTAATATTGCCTCGAGACACAAATTACAAGTTGTACCCAATTCAAGTGACTCCCCAAACTAGGTCCCATCATAGGGGCGCCTTCTGCTGGCCCCCATTCCCGGTTCTGTCCCTCAGCAAAGCAACTGGAGGCCCCAATGAGGGGGGGACCCGAGGAGGGGGGACCCAAGTGAGGGATAGAAACAAATCTTTTCCTTGAAACTTGAGAACCTCACTGCCTTCTCTACCAAGGGCGCAGAGGGAAGAATTAAGCTCTCATCCCCCTTTCAATAAAACCTACAAAGGAGGTCCCACCTGTGACATCTTCGTGTGAGACACAGCAAGCCTGTGGGAGACTGACTTCTCAAAACCTGCCTGCACCTGTTCTGGCACTTGCCGTCAGTGTTTCCTCCCTTTATTTGTGCTTCAGTCTAGGGTGGTTCGAAGTGTGGTGAGCGTCCACACTTTCTCTTTACAATATTCTCTTTTCTATATGGTTATGAATCCATTTCGAAGACAGCATTAGATTTTGAGGTCAGTGCATTTTTTTTTTCTGCTGTGAAACTGAAGCTTATTCGTGGGCAAAGTAACAAGACGATGGGGCAGTTTCAGGCTGAGGAGGTGGGGAGGGGCGTTAGGGTCAGGGTTAGGGTTAGGGCTGAGGATGGGAATTGGAGGTACCCAGTGACCTTGGACGCTAACACTGGGAAGGAAGGAAAAGGAAAAAGAGGGGGGAGAAAAAGAAAGTAAAAAATAGAAAAGTTGCGCTGCCAGATGGTAGTTCTGCGGCAAGGCAATTATTATTCCAGAATGACTTGCCGCTCAAATGGACCATCCTCGCCTCTGGCACAGAACCCCGTCATCGGGGGCGGAGACATCCTAGGTGTCCTGGGCTGGCATCTGAAACACATAGGAAGAGCCGTGTCCTCGTGGCCAAGGGAGTGTTGCCGTTTGACACACGGAGCCATGTGTGTTCGTGTAAACAGCATGCGTGCCCTCCGTTCATGCAACTCCAACCTGTTGGAGCAGCAGAGTTTCAGCTGAACACTAAATCAGACACAGGGTTTGCAGAGCCTCTTTTCGATGGGGCTGAGGCCACCCTTTGGGTCACTGACAACACAATGGAAAACGTGGAGGTCAGTTCTGAGAGCCAACTCGGGCATCTCAGGGGAGCAGCTCACGAGAAAGATGCTGGGCTTTTTAGCAGCCGAGCTGGGAACGTAACCCAAGTAGCGGGAAGCATCCTGGCCTCGGGCTGGTCTCAGCCAGGGCTCTGAGGTGCAGGTAGCTCTCACACCCGAGAGACTCACTGATGAGCTTGGAACTGATGCCAAGGAGCAGGATTCTTTTTTCTTCGTTAACCAAAATAGGCACTACCATTAAAGTTTGATTTTTTTTTATCAAAAAATCACCAGAGAGCTTAGATCACGCACCAAGAGGAAAGTGTTAGTCTGAGGACAAAAAAGAGCCCACACGTGTGTAAAGCAGAGAGATGTCTCAATAACCCACACGCACATTCCGCCCAGCCCCTTCTCCTTGCCCTAAATCACCATCTCTTATGACCTCACACCACGGTAACATCGGTGGGGAGATCTGAGCCTTTTCAGTCTGCGTCTCCAGTTTTTATTTATTTCTATCAGGAACACAATGCCTCTTAAACAATCTTCTGGTGCTTCCAGGCCTGGTGCTGTTCTAAGTTGTCAAAACCTAAGATGCAATAGGCTTTTTTTTTTAAAAAAAAAACTGAAGTACAGTCAATTAATGAACTCTCCTCTTCCAGTTTCCCCTCTAAATTTGGTTGCTGCCAAAGAATTTTTCCTGCTGCCCATTGAAACTTCTGACCCCTCGCAGGTGTGCGAGGGGCACGTCGGCAGTGTGGGTTGGAGAGTGTCTCCGTCAGGATAACACCAAGGTTTGCTGCAAAAATGATCAAACCCCAAATCTCAGTCGTTTACGAAAAAGGGCTTATTTCTCACGCACATCCGAGCGTTATTACAGGTTGGCTGCCGCTCGACTGCCTGTGAGCTGTGCTCTGGGATTGAGGCTTAAGGAGCACCTCTGTCTGGAACTTGTTGGTGCGACAAAGGGAAAAGAGACACCGCCGACCACGTATGGCTTTGCATGCTTCTGCCTGGAACTGCATTTCATTGACCAAAGCTGGTCACTCGGCCAACCCCGCATTCTGTGGGGGAGGGAATAACTAACTGTTCCTGGAGGAGAGAAGGAAACCAGAATACTCCATGCAGCCAGCAGGGCCTGGCACTGAAAAGGGGTTTTCTGTCCCTTCTTGGTCTCAGGCCTGAAAAGATCAGATTAGACTTATCCATATACACAAGTTTTCTGGAAAAGCCTTAAGTTGACAACCCCATTGCAGGAGGCACCCTGCAAACCTGACATGACCGTTCCCCGAAGGGTCATGAGGAACAGGGGTAACGTGTGAAGAACAATTTCTTTCAGTTCCGCCCTTGTCTTTGAAACTGAGCCACACAGAAAAGTCCCACTCAAGCCCAGGCCTGCCCAGCCAGGGCCGAGCCATACCCTCCTCCCAGCCCCGGAGAGCCCGCCTGCAGACCCTGGGTGGCCCAGCCCTCCAGAGGCATCTCCCTCAGGAGAGCGGGGCCCCTCCATCCCATCTGGACCCCAGAGCCCAACCGTCTTGGCCGAGGCTGCCCAGGGTGTCAGTCAAGCTCAAGAATATTCTTTGAATCCTGAATTACCATGTAGGGCTGGCAGGACTCCCTCCGCCTGACAGATGGCGAACACATGCCTTGGGCAGCCCCTCTCTCGACATCAATCTCTCTCTGCTGGCTTTCAGCACATCCTTTCAGCCAAGGCCTCTTTCTAGCGAGCTGGCGATTGTAATGCAGCTTCTTTTGAGGCCTGGGGGGCTGTGGAGAGATTTTTTTCGGAGGAGGGGTAGGAAGTTTGGGGGCTGCTATCTGATGCGGTTAAATAGAGTCAGGTTTCCCCCTGGCCAGATCCGGTGGTCCTCGGCTCACTGGCCCCTGGAGCGGCTCCTGTGTGGGCAGCAGGGCCTGGAAATCATGCCAGCAACTGGGAACCATTCTCGGTTTGTAAGATCGGACCCTTCGCATTATCAACTAGGCTTTTCTTGTACTTTGGTTTTCAAAATCAATCTTTTTTCACATCCCCTTAAGAAGCTTAGAACATGTTGGACAAGACAGCCTGTAGAATTTCTCAGTGATTGGGTAAGAGAGGAGGGGATTTGTGCGAGCCTGTTGGGCAGGGCACCTGGGTAAGGCCCTAAGGTCCGAGCCCCCACGCCGCTCCCACTTGTCATGGCTGGAAAGACCATCTATGTGCTGACAACCCCTGGTCTCTGTCTCCACTCCAGACATTTCCACAGAAGTCCAGCTCCACTCTCGCCTGACCAGCTGCCATCTGGCTGTTTCCATGGGGGTGTCTCCCGAGCATCATCTCAAACTTCCCACTTGCAAAAAACCAAAGTCACAATTTTTATTCCGAAACTCATTTCTCCACCAGTTTTCACAAGCTCGGGGAAACTTGTCACCCTCTTCTCTTCCTCTGCTCAGAGCAGAAACCTGGGAGTCAGTCTTGGGTCCCTCCTTCTCGCTCCTCCACCTGCCTTACCCTTCACACATCTGTCCCACCAGCAGATCCTTTCCAGTCTGCCTCCTGCCTGTGTCCTGAGTCTGTTCACTCCTCTGCCTTCACAGTCGCCAGTCCTAGGCGAACCTCCATCCCTTCAGCCGGGACAGTTACAACAGCCCTCACTCCCGCTCTTGCCCTGTCCTGATCTGTTCTCCACACAGCAGCCCCTGGGGTCTCCCAGCATGAGCTAGGCCATTTCAGCATTGGGCCAGGAGCTCTTCAATAACTAAAGAGGCAACCCTTCTTTGTGGCAGCCATGGAATGGTGCCTGGCATTCACCTCCACCCCATGTTGAACTGCACCTCCCCCTTTTTTTAAAACTACCTTCCAACAATACTAGCTTGTAGTTCGTGGCTCTTGCCCCAACTCTGTCTAGCCCCCGGGACTTTGCACATGCTTTCTCGACTTCCTGGCATGCACTTTCTGTCTCTCCACTTGACCAACTCCTTTTGGTCATTTAGGTTTCAGCTCAAAATTTGCCACTTGAGGGGGATGTAGAGATGACTTTGGAAGGGCTGATGGGAGGCTAAGTGCCAGGTAAGGATTTATAGAAAGGCTGCATTTTGGGGTGGCCTGGCTAAAATAGCCTTATAAGGTATCAGTAGGGGATGTTAGTGTGCAGACATAGTCCAGGCTGGTAGACCAGTTAGAAAGGTAATGTAAAAAGCCAGGTGAGGGTTTAAAGAGGGCTTGACTGGGGAGGTGGGGCCTTATAGCAGGTAGGTAGTGGGTATTAGTCCGTCTGTGATTGTTTGCTAACACTGTTATCTGAGAACCTGTGTCTGAGGTGGAGGAAAACTCTTGTGCCAATTCCTTTTCCTTTTTGAATCTCTCACTGACCCCCCCCCACCGGGGCTGGCATTTCCAATTTAGATGATTCCAAGGGATCATCTGACATCCATGGTTCCCGTTGGCTGCCTAGCCTGCCTTGCCTGGGATTTGGGGTAAATGACTATTGCTTAGGTTAAGCAAATCTGGTGTCTTGCACACATGCTTGAAGAAAAGGAATCTTCAAGGGCGGACAGTGACCAGGTTCCTCCAGAGGAAGACCTGTAAGATTCCCACGCATCTTGCTTGGGGCACCGAGGAAGCACCGAGCATCTCAGGAGCCTATGCTCCCCGGCGCACCCTTGGCAGCAACATCCTGGGACCATCTGTCTGATACCGCAGCCAAGTAAAAACCTGCCAGAAACGGTGTGAGTCCCTGCTTACCAAAAATAGTAACGGCGAGGAGAAAACCTAAAGCAAGGACCAGCCCTCCACGTGCTTTTCACTCACCATGTATTTAAAGTCTGTTTTCTCGATGTTCATTGACACTGAATTCTGCGTTTAGTGATTTTCCTCACTGTGATGACTTGTCTTAACTCAGTGCATCACCTGCCTTTTGTGTCCTCTGTTTGTCTACTGTTTGGATGAGTGACAAGCTACCCCACATTAGTGCAGAATAAAGGTCTTTTTTATTTTCTCCCTCAGCGTGAATCAGTCTACCAGGGGAAACTTTCACCACTTGATTATTCTTCATTCACTCTTGAACATGCAAAGCCATGTTTCGTGGGGAATGGAAAAGAAAATGCAAATTTTGAGGAATAGACTCTAGGCCTTTAGCAAGAGAGAGAGATGCAGGGATAGAAAAGGAGTCCCTGGCTGCTGTCTGGATCATAATCCACTTAAGTGGTTATAGAAATGCAGGGTTTAGGGCATTTTAACTCTTAAAATGCTTGAGACATGAAAAAAACCACAATTAGATACTTCGAAAAAAAGTAGACACAGTGGTACTGTCTAGAGATACTCTTTGTAGACAGTGAATGATTTAATATTCCAGAGGACATGCCCAAACCCTGAGTAAATTCACATTTGAGCAGTTCATTTTATTTTACATAATATGTCTACAAGCCAAGATCTGCCCCCAAGAGGATCAAAGGAAAGAGGCTGGGGTTGCTCGCTTTGTGGTATCACGCTGTCTCATCTTGTGGCTCATTCTGTTGAGATTTGGAGGTAATGTGTGGGATGGAGGGTTTTGAATGAGATTTACCTTGTACATTTCACCCCCTCCCCACAGGTTTATCTTTAAATGAAACTCAGAAAATATCCATTTTTCAGGGGCTTAAAATATTTTAGCTATATCGTTCCTTGATCTCTATTTTTAATAGGTAATATGTATAATATCCAAAACACACACACACAGTTTAAAAGGACATACAATGGACAGTAAGTTACCCTCCTGACCCTGTCCGCTAACCTCTGTTATCAGTTGCTTTCCTCTCCTCCCAGGAATAACCCCACACAGAGACATATGTGCATGTGAAAATATGAGTGTCTATACATGTGCTAAAGCATGTAGCTAGTAGCATGCTATAGCCACGGTTCTGCACCTTTCATTGTTTGCCTAAACGTATTTCTTTGGGATTGAAATTGAACTATTCAATAGATTAGCTCGACGAGGAAGCTCTCTTTTGTGATTATTACTAGTAGCAGCTCGTAAGCGGCTGGTTTGCTCTGCGTGTTGCATATTTCCATTGCTGAATGGAATGAACTGTTATGAATGGATTTCCCAGCTTTCTTTTAGCTTTTTCCTCCAGCTTCCTTCTGTGACTACCTTCCCTTTCAATGTGTTTGTTGAAGGTCTCTCATCTTTCCTTCGTCTTGCTCCCATGACTGCTTTGCCTCTCCCTCTTTTTTTCTCTCTCACACACACGTTCTCTGTTTCAGCTTGGCTCCTTAAGAGCTGTTCTTGCTCCTCTGACACGTTCTCATTTCTTTCTGGTGATTTTCCTTCTCCCTAAAGATTTAGTCCAGCTTTGCATGAGGCCACCCACTCATGTCAGTGATTGACACAAGATGATCTTTTTGGCAACTGAAGGTCTTTCTTTTTGGTAAAATATATCAGTCCAAGAGGATTCTGCTTGGGACTGATGCTGTTCTGGGAAATGTTGCTCATCCTTTACACTTTCCAGCTGGGTGGGACAGAAGGAGGTTGAAATGACTTGTCCAGCATGTCAGAAGGGGGGCTAGCGATGAAGCAAAATCGGTATTTGTCATCATCCTGTCCCCATTAGGCCAACAGCGAGCAGTGGTCTATGAGAGAGAAACAGACAGAAGGGAAAAGCAAATAATCATAGGAACACAAAAGAAGGGAAGATAAAAGACACTGAAAAAACCTGAGGACATGGATGCTAGTAATAGAAGGAAGCTTCTGCAGGAAGGTCCAGCAGGCAGAAGGAGGTCTCTGCGGGTGGAGATGACTCAGGGCACCGTGCCTTTAAGCCTCTAGGAGGAAGGATTTCCTCTCTCTCTGTCCTTGCACAGACCCTGCTTTCGGTCATCAGCTGCAAGAGCTGTGTTGAGGGTCCAGGGGTCAAGAGTAATGTGGACAAGTGATGAGGGGCTGGCTGGTAGAAATGGGGGCAAGGAGAGAAGTCTGAAGCAGAGATTCCATAATATGGAAGAAAACCTTGCACTGCATTTGCTGCCCCACCCAGGATCTTCTGGAAGGCAAGAAGTGCTGGGTGGATGGGCCACTTCTGGACACTCCTTCCCCTCAGGCATAGCCGGGAAAGAAACTTAGGGGTTCCACTGAAGGGGTTTGGGCACATCCTTCAGGCTTGGCTCCAAGGTCTCCCCCTCACTAAAGCCTTCCCTGACCACCCCACTCCCCACACCAATATTCGTGACCCACTCGGCGTTGTTTTCTCCTTAGCACTTGCTGCCTGCTAACCTGCTATTTTCTTTGCTATTATCTTTTATTATTTTATTTTGTAGTATTATCTTTCTCTATTAGCGAATAAACTCCACTAAGACAAAGCTTTTAGTCTGTTTTTTTCCCCCTTCTTATTTTGTTCCCTGCAGTATCCCCAGTGCTCAGGATAGGGCCTGGCACATAGTAGGTGCTCATTAAGCATCTATTGAATGAATGAACAGACAGTTAACATGAGGACACTTTGTGATGTATCAGAGCAGGGAGGGAGTGGATGTGTCCTTAGGAAAATGATGCCAGGCTAATTATTCCATAAGAAATATGGCCCACATCACATCAACTGAAGGAGCATGAATCTCTGGTACAGATACTAAAGGAGCATCTTAGAAATGAAACCGATCCTCTGTGAAGCATGGCATGTTTGCTTTTGGGTTTTTTCAGAGCAAACCAGCCACAGCTAAATGGAAGCTGCTGGCCGTTCCCCTGGGCTTGCTCTCCTACCCAGAGCCGCCCCCAAGGAGCCTCAAAGCCTGGGACCTCCACATCTGGAGGAAGGGATGAGTCTTCTCAGGAAAGAAGAAAGAATGGGGCAGGGAGTGGGGAATAGCTCAGGAGTTCTGTCTTCCTCCCAGGATCGAGGCTTAAGTGGGTGGCCTCCACCCCACCACACCCACTGTGCCCACCTCCTGTGTGGCCTTGGGCAAAAACCTTCCCCAAAGCAGAATTCCTTAGAGGAAAGCATTCAGGGTCACAAGTCTGATTTTCTCATCTTCCTCCCAGACCCATGACTCATATTCTGTTTACCTTGGGTACCTCAGCCTCCCCAGTCATCCTCAGCCTCCATGGCTCCCAGCCTTCTCTCTGCCATGCTCTGGGGGCTCCTGGCCTGGGACGAGCTGATGCTCTTCCATCCCCAGTCCCCTCTGAATGTCGTCCTGGAGTCTGGTCTTGGGGGAGCCAGCTTGCCGCAGAGCGCAGGGCACCCCACTGGCTGTGCTGGAGGTGGCTTTTCTCCTACACTCTGGGCCCCCAGGGTGACAGGTGGAGCTCATGGCCTCCCTATTCCCTGTTTCTGTTTCTTGATGTCTGTCCCTCTGAGACAGGAGGGGAGAGGACAGGGCACAGCCATTGATGGAATGACACAGCAGTCAAGGACAGGACCAACTGGTTACAATCAAGGTGGCGGAAGATTCGACTTCCAGTTGACCTTGAGCCTCATGGTGCACCCGCAGGTGCCATGAGAGTTCCTAGGCTGACTGTAGAAGGCAGAGGTCTTAGGGGGTCTCAGTATTTTTTCTGTGGTACTGGCGGGAGGAAGCCATTGTTATCCAAAAGTTTTCTGTCTTGGTGGGCTGCCCCTTTCCTGGACCTTTGACTAAAGGCAGAAGGCATTTCTTGCAGATTGTTTTTGTCTGTGCCCATTGGTATTTCTGGATTGGAGAAAACTGCAGATGTCCACTACAGAACTAAAAACTCGCCGATGATGGAGGCAGACGAACATATTTTGAGGATACTCTCAAAATAGTTTTCATCTTTACCTAAAAGTATTGAAAAAGAAGCATATTTGAGGCCTCCAAATACATTTAAGTATAAGAATAGAAGACCGTCCTTATTATCCATGGATATTCAGAACATTTTGATGAATTTGATGTGCGGGGTGTCTACACAACAGGGGTCCAAGTTTGCGATCATGGCTCACACACTAGGATTCTGACCATGGATTTGTTTTGAGATAAGCAAGGCTGTCAAAGGAAATCTCCAAGGACCTTCCAGGGATGCGTTAGAATAAGCTGTTGTGCTGCTGGTCAAGTGATGCTCCAAGGAAGATGGTGCTGAGTTTAGCAGCAGTTCTAAAATTTAAAAAACATTTTCGGGAAAAAAAAAAGAAAACAACCCCAAACAAAACCAGTTACAGGCTAAGGCTCTGGTTCTACCAGCCACAATTTGCCTCAGAAGATTCCAACCACACTCCTGTTACCTATTAAGCCTCTTTGCTCCCAACAGAGCAGCCTCTCCGTCGCTGTGGTCCCCTAGTCCCTCCCCAAGTTGACGCTCCTTTTCTCAGTTGTCAGTGGCTGTCCAGCTGCCAACTCTCCCACTTGTGGATCACCTCTTCTTATAGACTCAGACTGCTGTGGTATGAACTTTCTGCTTCACCAAATCATATGAACCCTTCTAGCTTTGATTTTTAAAATCAGGTAACTGCAAGTCCTCGAGTCAAGAAATTGACTGTAAATATAATACGTTTTTTCCCCTCTTTCCTCTAAGGATGAATTCTGAAAGGCTGGCTACTTAAAGATACATGCTGCGGTCTTCGGAGTTGTCAACATGAAGCTGTTATTTAAAGCCAATCTCTTCTGATTGGACTTGGAAGTTTTAATGGACCTTTAATTGTACTAAGGCTGTTTGTCCTGGGCGAGTCCCAGGAAGCGATCGTGGCAATTCCAGGATGATGATTCACGTGCCCGCTCTGCAGAAGGCCCAGTTGCAATGTCCTCAAGAAGACTTAGTCTGGCCAAGGAGATAGGACCTCAACATACGAAGATCTGAATGAGAAAAGAGATTTAAATAATCTGAAACCAATGGCTGCCACTTGATTAACCTCTTCTTATAGACTCAGACTGCTGTGGTATGAACTTTCTGCTTCACCAAATCATATGAACCCTTCTAGCTTTGATTTTTAAAATCAGGTAACTGCAAGTCCTCGAGTCAAGAAATTCATCTTCTTGTGATTCATATAACTCCACGAATCAGGAAACGAAAACCCAGAGATGGGAAATTAATTTCCATAATGTTCTTCTCAGGGGATTTCATAGAAGGAGATAATGGATGTTTCCTCTTTCCTGTAAAAACCTAACCAAACAAAAATTTAAATTAAAATTTACCCGGTATTTGAAAATCAATTTACTTGGAACAGTTGTACAGTGAGTTAACACATACCCAAGCAACTTGCTTTCGTTTTCATATTTTGGTTCCCTGGGTCACGACTGTGAGCATCCATCCTTTTTTTCATTTGCCTTCCCGCTGCTGATGCTCCATCACAATGCAGCTACCTTGTGCACAGTCTCACCAGAAACCCAGGATCTGGTGTGCCTTTTTGTGATGTCACCTGGAATTGGCGTTTGAGGAAGCGCGGGCATGCCCTTCCCGGGACAGAGGGGGCGTCTGCCCAGAAAGGTTAAGCGCCTTGGGGGGACTCGGCCCGGCTGCCGTCTCCTGATCTCTGCATGTTGTTTCGTTTATCATTTCTCTTTATTGCCTCCGTGCTGGCAATAAAGTCGGGCTCATAAAATTAGAATGCGGTCGCCACGTCCTGTTTCTCAGATTTCCATGTCATGTCGGGGAGCCCGAATGTTCCTGATCGGTGCCACTGGGTATTTTCATGTCCTCGTTGAGGGCCGCGGAGATTGATGGAGCATAATTGGGACATCGTAGGGGCAGGGAAGCAAAGCCAAGGTTGACATTTTGGGACAAACTTGTGCCTTATATGAAAGAAAGGTTAGTTTAAAGCAAATTTGCCACCTTGAAGGCCCTTCCCTTGCATGAGGACCCCGCTGGCCGCAGGCAGCCCCAGGAACTCAGCAGGGACGCACGGGCAGAGCCCGCGGGACCCAGGGGAGCCCCAGCCCGCGGTGGCCGCCCCCCAGCGCGCGTGCGCGGGAGGCCCAGGCTCCGCTGCGCGGCCACCCGGCTCCCTCCGCGCTGTCGCCCTGTCGCCGCACAGTCTCCCCACGCCTTCAGCCAGCCTGCAGGGTGTTGGGCCTTTGTCTCCACTGGCCACTCCTGTTCAAAGCGACAGGCCCTGGCTCTCCTTGAAGAGGGAAAACTCAAGGAGGTCTAACCACAAAAATTATTTGCAGAGAGATTTTCTTTGTTGCTCTTTAAAGCAGAGCTCCAATTAAAAGCAAACACAAAAACAAAAAACACGTAAACACTCCTCTTGCCCCTGCAGATATTTCCTCGAGACACAATTCAAAAAATATGTTTTTATTGCAGTGCCAGGAAATGAGCTAATGATATCGATAACCACCTTTGGTTGAGGGCTCTGTATATCATGATCTCCTGTGATGTTTACAGCCACCCGGTGAGGCAGGTACTGCACTGTCCCCATGCTACAGATAAGATGAGGTGGACCTTCTCGCCGAAGGTCACACAGCTGCTAACTCCAGTGGGGTCTGGCTGACCCCGGAGTTCCCGCCCCTGACTGCCACGCACTATAATGTCCTTGCTCCTGGCAAGGTGGCAGTAGCTGTCTCCAGAGGAGGGCTCCAGCAGAGCCGTGTTCTCAATGGGAAGGGATTTTGCCCCCTGGGGACATTTAGCAACATCTGTGGAAATGTTTGATTGCCTCAACTGGCCAGTGGTGCTACTCAACATCCCACACTGCAAAGGATAACCTCCAGGACAAAGAATTCTCTGGCTGAAAATGTCAGTAGTGTCCAGGTGGAGAAACCCTGCCATAGAGGCTTCTATTTGTGTTTTTTATGTTTAGAGTGGTTTGCTATGTTGTGAACAATTGGAAAGAGAGGAAACGGTAAGGTGAAAATGAAACAGCTCTCATAAGTCATCACCCATGGCAATGTCAGCCGATGCCCTTATGTACAAAATGCTTCAGAAACCAAACCCAACCCACGATACTTTCTCCTTGCACCTCGGGCAAGACGCGCACACCTAAGGGACTCAGTGTCGTGGACAGCTGGCAGTTGTCTTCCTCTATTGTTGAATCCATTCTTTCCTCCCTCTTTGGGACAGCTGCATCTGGGTCTCCAGGGGATCTCCAGGGGATCTCCAAGAGCCAGTGTCACCCCAGATCCTGGGGTGGAGCTTGTCACTGAGATGTGGGCGTGTGACCAAAGCAAAGAGAATGTCTGGATGTTTTCTGGGAATACTGGAACAGAACTCTCCTCCTAAGGGTGGGTGTGAGTGAGGGTTGGAGGTCAGGAACAGCTCTGGCCGTTTTTCTGCTGTGTGTGGCATTTCCTAGCCCTGGTGACAGCCCGGCAGCTGGCTGGCACCCGTGGTACCCGGGGGCTCACCCTCTGTCAGTGGCAGCCTGTCCCCATCTCCACCTCCAGGCCTTCACTTAAGCAATTGTCTCTGCCTAGAACAGCCTCCCCGGGCTGTCTCCTGTCCTTCTTCAAGGCTCGGCTCCATACCCTCTCCTCCACGAAGCCTTCCCTGAATACTCTAAATTTTAGTCTGTTGATTGACTGTAAGAGCGGAGTTGTATTTCATTATCTACCCAACTGGATTATAAGCCCTGGAAGGCAGGCTTGTGTCCGATATTTCCCTGTATTCTGTGCTTGTAGTCTAAACAGGCCAGAGGGTTACGGGCAGAGCCGCACGGGCTGTGTGCCTCGGGGGGTCCCCCTTTGCGTGGTTTTGTTCGGGAAAAGAGAACAGACGAGTGGTTGTGGGAGACAGGCTTTGTGACACTGTACTTCCAAGTCCCTCTCTGCCAACCAGGGGACCCGCACGTTTGTGTGATGTTCACATCTTCCGACGGCTCTGGCAGCCCCAGCCTGTTGGCCTCTGTCCTCTCTTCTGCTCCTTCCTTTCTGATAATTTCTTAGTGCTTCATCCAGCTCCCCGACTTCTCAGCTAGGGAACTGCTGGCTACTTCATTTCCTGGGCTTCCTTCCCTCACCTGGACCTGGTTTTTTGGGCAGTGATGAGGCTTAAAGGAGCCATTCCATGTACTGTGGGTGCTCGCTGAACGGTAGCGTTATGAAGACCGACAGGGTGGGTGGGTGCAGAGGAAGACGGGAAACAAGCAATTTTATTTTATTTTTGCTTTTTTTTTTGTATATATAGCAAGCAGTTTTATTATGCAGTTTGTCATAGACTCTGCTGTCCAGTGCGGTGGCCACTGGCCTTGCGGCGGGGGGCAGGGGTGGGGGCTTACGGAGCAATTGAAACGTGGCGGGTCCACGTTGACAAGGGCTGCGAGTGTAGAACTCACACTGGATTTTGAAGATTTCGTATGAGAAAAAGCGTGCACAACAGTATTTCTATTTCTTTTTATATTGATTACATGTGGAAGTAATATTTTGGATATATTTGGTTTAATAAAATCTATCATTCAATTAATTTCAGCTGTTTCTTTTTTATTTTATGTGGCAACTAGAGGCAACTGGACAGCGCGGTCTTGGCAGAGCCGTCTGCAATGGGACTTCTGGGTGCTGGATAGAGCCTCCAGCCAACAAAGCAGCTCTTGTAGTGGGCCGTGATGGCTGAAATCCCACTTTGGCAGCCTTATTCCTTAAAAGCCTTGAGCCCTGGGACATTTTAAATCTCCCTGGGGGGTTTTAAGGTGCGATCAGTCATTTGCATCCTAATACAAAGGAATGAGCACCATGGTCTTTTTTTCTTTTTTCTTTTTTTTTGGTGGAAAGCAGTTTGGTTTGAGGAAGTGAGGCTGGAGGGAAGCAGGAGGGAGCATGGACCGATGAGTAGGTAAGAGCGAGGAAAGGGTTGCTGAATGGGGTGATGATGAATTTGACCCACAAACATTCCTTCATGGCTCTGCGTCTTTTTTTTTTTTTTTGTACTTCTCACAGTTCTGTCATGATGGTCTGCATGTGGCTGGTGAGCCCACAGGAACTGTACAGACTTGGTGACCAGAAGTCAGATCTGAACGAAGAATTCATCTACACGGACAATTTCTCACTTGGTGTGATTCTGTCGTGGGTTTGCAAACCATCACTGGGTGAATTGCTGTCATTTCTTTATTGGGTAAGGAGTTCAAGAGTTTTTTCTCCCTGTCTCTTCTCATGGCTTATTGAAATGGGCTCAGAAGCATGACTTTGTTGACAAAGGGGAACTTGAGGCTCAGAGAAAAGGCAGCGGTCTGCTTTTGATCACAGAGAAACCATAAATCGGAGACAAAACTGGCCGCTATCACTGGACCACCCAGCGGACAGGCTAAATTCTCAAGGGAGGTGAGTGTTAGGAGATTACCTCTGATTCAGAACTTCAAGGACGCACGAAGTCAAAGGGATGGTCATTTCCAAAATGGCCACCTCCTGAAATGGCAGTGCTTCACTGAGCCTGGCTTTCTGTTTGGTGCCACGAAAGTGACTTCAATTTCCTCATAAGAGGGGTTGGGTTCTTTTAATTCTGAGGATAACACTACTGGTTTCTCAAGTCATTTCCCAAAACGAACTTAAATGTGGAAAAAGAATAGTTAGTCCCCACAGCAAGGGATGTGGAGAGCCTACCAGCGCGTCACAGACTGTGGGGGGCTTAGAACTGGCAAGACTGACCTCAGAGAAGACTCTGGTCTGTAAACGCAATTTCTCTCTCTCTCCCCTCTCTCTTTATAATCATCTTCAAGTAAACTAATTCAACCTTTTCTTCTTTCTTTAAAGAATGTGAAGGATGACGAGAAAGCATCTTAGAGATTAATCTGAGGGAGGAATGGTGAAGTCAGCGTGCCCACTTCATAAAGGAAACTTGAAGGAGGCTCCCCTTGTTAAAATGCCTCTTGTTAAAAAGCTGTGAAGTCATAAAAGGTTATTGAACAATAGTTCCTCATACAAAAGGGAGCTTCTGTTCATAGTTATCCTCCGGGCTTCAGTGTTTCCTCAGGAGCAATCGGGGCCGAGTGAGGGCTCTGTTGAGGGTCCCCTCTGTCTCATGGCCTCCCCCGCTTTCCATTTGGTCTCAACACTATTCTCTTTCCATTTGTCCTTTCCTTTTTCCTGTTTGTTAGGAAGGCAACGGGAAAAGCGATTTTTATAACTACGAGTTAAGACACCTCTTTTGAGCCAAACATTTTCAGTGCTGTGATTGGAGTTTTGTCTAAAGTCCGACACTTTTCTTGAGAATATTGTTTGAGATCTATGTCGGAAATATATCTGTACAGGTGATTTGCAATCTAATCAAACAGTGTGGCCTTTATTCCATTTCATTTATTTATTTTCAGAACACTGACATGAATTGGCCTGAAATGAAATGAAAGGTTTTCAGTAATTAGGAGTTGAAAGGAATAGATCCCTGTTGGAAGGAAGTTTCTGGTGGCTTTAGTTCGTGTCATCCTTCTGTCCTTCCTTCCTCCAGAAAGGGTGAAAATAAGTCTGCCTGGCCCATGTGGCAACTCCAGGTATGGGGGTCCCACTAAGCTGGGAAGTCAAAGGTGAAAAAGATTCAGTCTCTGCCTTCAAGAAGTATTATTTTTGCAGGCTGGACACTGGTCATAAAGATTTGCTAGTATCCTGTAGGCTGAATGCACTCCCTGTCATGTCCATTTTTTGGGAAACATTTAGTGCCTTCTGGTCAACCTCCACCTACCTCCACCTGTGTCTAAGGGCTCATTTCCAGATATGTGCAACCCAATGTTCATAGCAGCATTTACAATAGCCAAGACATGGAAACAATCTAAATGTCCATCAATAGATGACTGGATGACTAGATAAAGACTGTGTACAATGGAATACTATTCAGCCATAAAAAAGAATAAAATAGTGCCATTTGCAGCAACATGGATGGACTTGGAGATTGTTATTCTAAGTGAAGTAAGCCAGAAAGAGAAAGAAAAATACCATATGATATCCCTCATATGTTGAATCTAAAAAAAAAAAAAAGAAGACACTAATGACCTTATCTACAAAACAGAAATAGACTCACAGACAGAGTAAACAAACATGATTACCAGGTGGAAAGAGGGTAAGAAAGGGCTAAATTGGGAGTTTGAGATTTGCAAATACTACCAACTATACAAAAATAGATTAAAAAGACCCAGATTTCTTCTGTGTAGCACCGGGAACTATATTCAATATCTTGGGGTAACCTATAATGAAAAAGAATAGGAAAACAAATATATGTACGTATATGTATGACTGAAACATTATGCTGTCCACCAGAAATTGACACATTGTAAACCGACTATACTTCAGTTAAAAAAAAAGAAAGTATAAAGGCTCATTTCCTACCAACCCTGTCCCTCAACTACAGAGAATCATGTAGCCTGTCTGTCCCCCACAAAAAATGCCAGAGAATGAGTACTCCCTGGGGGTGGCCCTCAGCCATGACTCTAGGTAGCAGTGTGCAAATTCCCTCGCGGGGATGATTCTGACATGTGGGGCGCACCGTTTCTTAGGGTCACCCATGGGCTTAAGCGTCAGTTGCCCTCTGTGGTAGCTGGCTTGGTGGAACACCCTTTATCTGCCTCCCTGTGTCTCTTCCGCCCTCCTGGGCCAGAGCTGTGATCCATGTGAGTCCTTGTCTCCGGGTCAGCTTCTGGGGGAAGCAAGAAGGCACCTGGATATAGCTGGTCCCAAAAGTGAATGATATTGGGCATCAAAGAAGGGAGATGGATAAGTATGTTTGATGCAAATCTTGTTGTTTATGTATTTTGACTTAATAAATAGTTTCCCTCAAATGCTCTTTATTCTGTGAGGATTTCCCACGTGTAGTCAGGAGATCTTGGACTCTCAGAATGCTTAAAAGCATGTGTTGGTGGACAGGAAATTTTCTGGATGGTGTCAGCCCTGGAAGGATGTGTAAGAAGACATAATTATCCGCAGATTGACATCTAAAATGAAAGTAACAGGGCGCACCTTGCCTTGTTTTAATGTCCTCCTTTCCTTCTTGCAACTTTCCCCGGCCTCCAGCAGGTCCTAAATTTTTATGCATGATCCCAATATCCTGTGTTTTATCCTCTTTCCCTTATAAACCATGAGATGCCCAGAAGTCTTGAGGTATTAGTGTTTTGAACATCTTCCACATCTCATTCCCATATTGCCTCTTGTACCCGGAAGTCACCCCATAGGTCCGTATGGAAGCATATGTCCCTATTAGGAATTTGAGAAGCATGGTTGTCCTATCCACTGGGGCCTGCGCTCGCTCCCAGTGACTCTGGGAAGCGGTGAGGGGAGAGGTGATGGGAGGAGGTGACGCCACCAACTGGTGCAAGGGGAGGCTGAGGCTGAATTGCCGTCAGTCCGTGAGCCTCTCCAAACCCAGTGTGGCAAACGGTGTGGCTTCTGTGTTCCTTTTCTACACACTCCTTGTGATCCTAAGTTATCTTTTCCCGGAAAGGATTTTTATAACCTTATTAACCTGACTGCATGCATGTAATTGTGTGAGTGTGTCTGTGTGTATCTATGTATGTCTCTGTGTCTGTGTGTGTATCTGTGTCTGTTCATCTCTGTGTGACTGTGTCTGTGTGTGTCTCACATGTAGGTGTGAGTAGGTGCGCGCACAGAATGGCCTCACCTATGGCTTTGGAAGAATGATGCCGCCGCTATGGAGTCCAAGGCTCATGGGTGGGCTGGAGACCTCTGGATGATCTACGTGGTTCTATGTGGTTCCACGTGGTTCCTGTATTGGAGATGCAGGACACCTGTGTTCTATGTGGTTCCACCTTTGGCTTCAACCTGCTTTATCCAAGTCACCGTGCTGGCTCCAGTTTCCTCTTCAATAAAGTTCAGAAGCTGGTCAAAATAATTTCTGTGGCTCTTTTCCACTTTAAAAGCGTAAAAGGAATGATTGACAAAGATGTGGGCACATTGTAGGGAAACAACAAGGCATGATGCAAAACCTGAGCCTGATGATGGAGATCTGAGTGCTTGAAGATGGGGACCCATTACCAGAAACTAGAGAACGCTAAAGAGGGCGTCTTCTTGACGGGAGGCTGCAGTTGTGGGGAACGGACAGCCTGAAGCAACCTCTGGGGGAAGGGGACAAGGCGTGAATAAATGCCAAGCCTTCTTTGCCTTCCTCCCTCCAGTCCCTCTGTGGCTCCCAATTACCCAAACCCAAGAGGAACTCTGAGGGTGAGGATATCTGGTGGTGTCACCACAGGTCAGCCTCCAGGGCATAGGACAGGTTGAGAGAGGTGGAGAATAGACCTAGAGAGGCAGATGGAAGGGCTCATGCCCAGCGGGTCTGCCGCTTACTGCCTTTGAGTCACTGGGAGCTCAGGGTGGCATTAGCTTCAGGGTGGCACCAGCCTCAGCTCCCCCCATTCCCCTTTTTTACCCAATCTGGAATAAAGAAGATCTGGCTTCAGCCAAAATATGATTAAATAATTCCTTAACATCCTCACTTTTGTATACTCCTACGTACATTTACTCCTGTTAATAATCCACAGCTAATCAGACTTCAGAATGTACTTCTTTTTTTAATTGAAGTATAGTCAGCTACAATGTGTCAATTTCCAGTGCACAGCATAATGTCCCAGCCGTACATATAAATACATATATTCATTTTCACATTCTTTTTCATTAAAGGTTATTACAAGATACAGAACATAGTTTCCTGCGCTATACAGAGGAAATTTGTTTTTCATCTATTTTTGTATATAGTAGTTAATATATTCAAATCTCAAACTCCCAAATTTATTCCTTCCCACCTCCTTTCTCCCTGGGAACCATAAGATCATTTACAATGTCTGTGAGTCTGTTTCTGTTTTGTAGTTGAGTTCATTTGTGTCTTTTTTCTTTTTTATAGATTCCACATATGAGTGATATCATATGGTATATTTCTTTCTTTTTCTGACTTACTTCACTTAGAATGATCATCTCCAGATCCATCCATGTTGCTGCAAATGGCATTATTTTATTCTTTTTTATGGCTGAGTAGTATTCCATTCTATAAATATACCAGAACTTCTTTATCCAGTCATCTGTCAATGGACATTTGCATTGCTTCTGTCTCTTGGCTATTGCAAATAGTGCTGCTATGAACACTGGGGAGCACATATCTTTTCAAATTAGAGTTTCCTCCAGATATATGCCCAGAAGTGGGATTGCTGGATCATATGGTAGGGCTATTTTTAGTTTTTTGATGAATCTCCATACTGTTTTCCATAATGGCTGCACCAAACCACATTCCCACCAACAGTGTAGGAGGGTTCCCTTTTCTCCACGCAGTCTCGCACGTTTGTGAACTTTTTAATGATGGCCATTCTGACTGGTGTGAGGTGATCTAATATTTGTATTTAAAAGAACTTTTAAATGCCTTTTAATTTTAAAGTATAATGTCCCGTAGAGCAAGATTTAAAGGAATATAAACATTCTGGTGCAAATCTGAAATTAAAATTTGACAGTTACTGCTTTTCCCCCTCACTTTCCTATGTTGTTTTAAATAGAGTTTTTAGGTCTTTCTCTCACTTTCAATGCTATAGATTGGTCAAGCCCGCAGCTCTTCATCTCTTAAAGTTCTCTCGGGATCTTTACATGTCCTTGGATAATCTTTCCCTGACTGCTTTCTGCCAATTTTAGAAAAGAACGGATTAGTTATCTCTGAACTCCAAGAATGACAATGGTTCCTTTTCTTTTGAGGATAGGGTTAGCTACATATACTCTGTTTCCTTCAAAAGTTCCTTTTTTCTAAGAAGAACAAATAAAGCTTTCTGCTCTCAGCTGGTTTTTGTTTTCTGTTAAAGAGCTTAGAATTAGAAAAATCCCCACCTTATCAGTACTCTACGTGAAAAATAGATTTAAACAAAATAGTAGAACAGTATTAAATACAGAGTTAAAGTTTTCATCTCACATTAATGATTAATGTGATGATTATGATTTGCATCCTTGGGGACAGAGTGGTTAAAAATGTAGTCAATTTGTGGTGAAAAAAGAAGTGTAGGCTGGTCATACTTTTCAAACCTATTTACAAGTGTATTTTAAATATAGGATCTGCTTTGAGCTGTTACACAATTTTTAAATTGTGAAATTTTAGCCTGACAATGGCATAGAAACAGTCTATAAGTGTTGTTTAAATATAAATTGAATTTTCTGCTCATAGTTCAGAAAGATTTCAACTCTGTTAGCCATTCAAGTTAACCTACTTCTAAAGCTTTGGAGAGTCATGTGCATTGCATGCAATCTTGTAAAATAGGTAATATGCATTCGTCAACAAATACATGTTGAGGGTCTGCTCTGTGCAGGTGTGTCCAGTAGATGTAGCCAATGTCCAGGCTCTTGTCCCGTCCTAGAAAGACACGGAGGTTAAGAAAGTAAAGTGAAGATTTATTAAGAGATGGATTGTACACTTTCAGGGGAGAGCAGGCAGGCTCAGGTGAGCGGCTGCCCTGAGTTTCTTTGGCAAGTTAGTTACACAGGGTGTGAAAATGAATGGGCGGAATATTCACTGGGGAGGGAAGGGCTTGGAATATTCATTGGGAAGGGAAGGGTTTGGGGTCGTAGTCCCTGATTATCATCCCAACTCCGCTCTTCCAAAGGGAGGAGAGATTTTTGTCCTTATTTAGTCTGGATCAGAAGCATCATGGCGTCGGGGCATGATGGGTACTTACAAGGCTAATTTTATTGTAATGAGGGCATACTGAGCAAAGGGTTACATTCGGACACTGGAGATTCCTGCCTTTTCCCACCTTTCTTTGTAGGTCTCCAGGCCTCTCATCACCCCAAAATGTGTGACCGCTTATTGGCCCACAGGTTCCTGCTTTTCTTTTTCTGCCCAGGGACCCCTGGTGCTTACATGATGTAGGGTTTCTTGTATTTGGCCCCTGCCCCTCCTTTTTGCTCAATTCCTGCCATTTGGCCTGTGCCCCCCTTCCCCTGCTCATACGTAGCTCTAACACAGGTGCCAGCAACACGGTGGGGAACAAGACAGATAGGCTGGTCCTACCCTGCGCAGGGACCGAGCCTACAGTGTGGCCACTGTCCCGATCACATTCTAACCTCAATTGTTAAACAACTTTGAGGTGTAATGCATTTGCTTTCACTTGCCAGTAAGGCCTTGTTATGGAACTAGCTCTTGGTTGTAGAAATAGAACAGTAGGAAGACAATTCTGGTTAAGTACTCAGGGTCAACTAGCATGGGGGAGGGAGAGGGGGAGGCAGGATGCATTGAAAAGTTTGGGGATGCCCTTGCTTTCCTTTTAGGCACTGAGTAGATTTGATGAATGGAAATCAAATCTTGGCTGTAGTTGGACAAATGACCTTTAAGATTCTTCCTAAGTTCCAAACACCCTGCAATACACCCTAAGCCCTCCGCCTTCTCCACCGTTCACTGGCAGAAACACAGTCCAAGACACTGCCTTTTCATGCAGCCAGCACAGATTTATTGAGGACCTGGTATGCATCAAGTCTTGTTTCACACCAGTGGATACCAAACGTGGTCTCCAGAGGAGCCAAATTAGCATCACCCAGAAGCTCGTGAGAAATGCAGATCCTCAGGCCTACCCAAGACCTGCTGGACCGGAAGCCCTGAGAGTTGGGACCAGGGTCCGGGTCCTAACAACCCCTCCAGGTGATGCTGGAGCAACGCTACAGATGAAGATTGACTGTCCCAGGCGTAGGACGTAGCCAAGGGCACAACACTGGTGGGCGTGGCTTGGGTGGCTTATTCCTGTGTGGTAAAGGTCCTAAAACTGTTGCTTAAAAAAAATTCTTTAAGGCTGCCAACCAACCCAGAGGAGGCCACACTGATGAAAGGAAGAACGTATGTTTTGGTGAAATGTCACCATGTCCTCTGAAAGCTAGGTCACATGTTAGGAAATCGTGGAATTGTTCAGCATTGATGTAATGTTATAGTTTTGCTGTAAACAAGTTTAAGAGCCTTGATGAAGACTTCTCCTTTTGCCCCTGGTTCTTAACTGCAGCCTGCAATGGAGTTTTGATACTAGAAACTAATGCCGCTTGGCATTGTCTCCACCTAAAAACAGAGGGTATAGCTGAAAAACTCTCCTGTCAGTGTTAATAAAAAGGCAGAACCAGTTTTGTTTTGTGTCTGTTTCCTCCCTTCCTTCTTTCTTTCCTTCCTTATTTTATATCAACAATTAAAAAAAATCAAAACAGTTTATTACACCAACAATCATGACATTGTAGGGCAGTATACACTTTCATATAATGCAAGTGAGGGTCCCCTTGGTACAGTAATTGAAAGGGAAATATAAAAATATGAATTAAATTCATAATGAGCATATTCTTGAAAACTAAAGTTAACTTTTGGTCACTGTAATACATACACAAACAAAAATCCCACAGGTTGAAGATGATCAAAGCCAAAACATAGATGTCGGGAAATCTGTAATGATAAGATGTTAGAAATAAAAAGATCTGAATCCAAAATAGAATATTTACACTTGACAAATACAATGGTATTATATAGACACACGATATGAAGTGGAAAGAGGCTTATTATGTCATGGTATGCATATCACAATTCCATTGCTGCTTTTCATTTCTATGTAACTAGAAAACGTACAGGTCCACGAAATCTTCTCAGAAATTATACCAGCTGGAATTCAGAGTGTTGTCAATGATGAAGTGATGAGTGCTTGCCCTGAAAGGGTTACAGACCTGTGGGGTCCAGGACATTATCCAGTAAGCACTTATGCTATTAATATTCATGCTAATTGGTATATCAATAATTTTAAATCTGATAAGATGTCTCTATCCTCAGGCACTCATCTAAATATTATCTCGCAAGCTTGGTTTCTTTTATAGAAAAGAAACAATAAAGGAATTAGGTTGCTATATAAACATTCATTAAGAGAAAACTCGGATCATGGTGAAGGAGCCTGTTAAGATACCATCTTTCTAAATCTCCCCAGCAAGCTCTGTCTTCTGATTCTTCCCCTTTGTAGGTAGGGACACCAAAGTTTGGGGAGGTAGAGTGAACTGCCCGGAATTCAGCTGATAAATGGCAGTGGAATTGCAACCAATATGTGGCCCAGAATTTCTGTCCCCTAACCTCACACCTGCCCACTAGATTAACACGTGGGATAGGCCGGACTCTCACCTTCTGTTGGCTTATTTTCATCTGTGCCCAAGGAGAACTGGGTCTGAAGACTACCTGCTCCAGGGGATGCCAGGTTTATCACTGACCTCCATCCTTTTACCCTCTTGGTATTGCCTCCTGTTGCATCTCTTCAGAGTCACCAAAGATGCTGCCAGAGGACGCTCTGAAGCTGCCCCTGATACCTTCCATGCCGTGGAAAGAAGCTCCAATGGTAGAATTTCAAGTATCAGTAGTCAGGTTGGGCACTGGGGGCTGCAAGCCATCCTCCTTAGAATTGCATGGACCTGGTAGACCAGCAGGACCTCAGTGCCCGACCTCCAGCCGATGACTGAGACCTGAGCTTCCATTCCAAGTGATGTGTTTCACACTTCCCGTTTGGGAAATTTCAGTAACACTTCTTCTAGCAATTGAGGTAGATATTGCCCTTTTTTGAACCTTTCAAAGTTAAAAGATTCAACAAAAATGAAATTTCTCTCCCGATGGATGAATGGCGTATAAATGTCACATAGGAGATACTTTATACACTGAACTTGATTCTCTTTGAAAAAGAGAATTTAGGTAGAGCACAGAGGGGGTTTTTAGGGCACTGAAACTACTTTGTCTGACACGACAAGGATGGATACATGTCATTACAGGTCCGTCAAAGCCCACAGGATGTAACAAGCTCTGAGTGAACACTAGTATAAGCTGTGGACTTGAGATGATAATCATGTGTCAATGTACGTTCATCACGGTGACAAATGGACCGCTCTGGTGTGAGATGTTGTCAGTGGGGGAGGCTATGCATGTGTGGGGGACAAGGGGTATATGGGAAATCTCTGTTCCTTTTGCTCAATTTGGCTGCAAACCTGACACTTCTCTAAAAATAGTCTAATTAAAAACTGAATTTATTCTTAGAGAATGGAAATATGATTGTTTTTCCTTTTTCAGTTTTATTAGGTAGAATTATTACAGTTTAACTGCACATACACATTATATTGGATGTAAATACATATATACAGTTTACTGCACATTTTTTAAGTTTACATATATGTACTAATTATTGTTTCTAAGAGTAGATTAGATCTTTAGCTTTTTAAACTTACATGGTTATCAAAGGAATAAGCCAATATGATTTTTTTTTAAAGACAAACGTTCCTCGCTTCAATCTGGGCAGCACACATCACCCCACAGCTGAGAAACTGTTAGAGAAATCTGGATATTAGTCAGATATCATTTTTAGAAACATACTTGATTTAGTGGCTAAAGGGTAGATTAAATGGATAGGAAAAAAGGCCAGTCAAACTGACCCATCTAACTATGCACATGTCCACTTAGGAAAGCTCTAGAAAAATGAAAAACAAAAACAAACATCCAACCCTCCCTCAACTTTGCAATAAGGAAAAAATCCGGTCAGCAATTTCTTATTCAAGACATTGGTGATCTGTCAGAAAGTAATGATAGAGAACACGCTGGAAAAAAAAAGGAAGATAATAAAGAGCTGGTTTTATTTTATGTCCTTTCAGTGAGGTCTGAGGTTTCCCAAGTCGCCCGCTTTGCCACAGGCTGACCTGCAGGGTGGAGAATCCTGATCTAAATCGCTGACAGTCAACCTGCCCACACAGCCCAGGCCCAGACGGCCCCTCTCCCTCCTGCGGCCCCAGCCGAAGGCTATTTCCAAGTCCATCTGGTTCTTTCAGAAACGGTCTCGTTTGTGGTCTTTTTCAGTGACGTTTTGTTTATTCAGTCCCCCTTTTCCCTTCCGAGGGAGGAAGCGGAACATCTTTCTCCCTTCTTCTTACAATGTTGGATCTGCTTTTCTCGATCACCCCCGAGAAGAGTGCAAACCCGGAGGGCGAAATGCAGGGAGCCCCAAAGCAGGGGCGAGGAAGGCGCGCGGCGGGGCGGGGAGCCGGCCCGGGCCCCCGCGGCGGGCGCGCGGCGTCACCCCCCCCCCCCGGGCCGCCCCCGCCCCCCCACCCCGGACGGGGGCCGGGCCGCTCGCCCCTCCCGGCGACGTGGGTGGGCGGCTGCGAAGCCGCGGCGTCTCGTCCCCATTCAGGAACTGCCCTGGGCCGGCCCGCGGAGGGCGGGATGTGTGCTGCTTAAGTAAATAAACCGCTCGGGGGCCGGGCCGGCCCGCGCCCCCACCCCCGCCCGCCCGCCCGGCGCAGCCCGGGCAGGGCCACCAGCGGGAGCCACCGCCGCCACCCACCGCGCCGGCCCCGGCCTTGCCAGTAAACACAGCAGCTCTATCTTTGTCCCGTGCCCCAGGGAGGCCCCGGGCCCGTTCATCCGGCTTTTTCAGATGCTCCCCTGGGCCCTCTTCCTGGCCCACCTCCGGCCCCCGGCCCTTCCCAGCGGCCGGTGAGCATCCTCCGCGCGGCGCGAAGGGTGGTCCCCGGCCGCCCGGCCGGCCGGCCGGCAGCGCGGCCTCAGCTGGAAACGTGTCAGGGAGGCAGTTCTCAGGCCCTCCGCCGGCCCTGCTGAATCAGAACGCTCTGGGAAGGGGGCCAGCCCACTTTTCTACGACTTCTCCAGGTGACTCCGTGAAGCCAGGAAGCCTGGCTGCCGGCTGCCCAACCCAGGGCTTTGTATCTGCTCCGCGCGCGGCGGGGTCCCCAGGCCGCCGAGGCCGCGCAGCCCCGAGCAGGCGAACCGGGGGGCTTGGGGGCGCGCCAGCGGACGGATTTGGATCGGCGTTTTGCCTCTTTGCCTTCCCACAGGTTCATCCCTGCTTCTGGCAGCGGGTCCCTCCCAGCCTGGGGCCCCGGGTGGGTCGCTGGGTTCTGCCATCCACTCGTCTTTCCCAGGGGATTAATGCCCGTAAGATCCGGCTGGACGGACGGGAGGGCTGTGGGACAGAGAAAACGCCGCCTCGGAAATCTTCCCTCCCCACAAATTTCCTTCACGTTACTGAGCTGACACACACAGTTCCACCCCACCCACCGTTCGCCGCCACCCCGCACTCACTCAGTCTGGAAGCCAGGAGTTTCTTGTTTTATTTGGTTTTGTTTGTTTTTTGTTTTAATGGGAAGTCATGCAAAAGTCCCTGACCACGTATGGTCAAGCATTCAGGTTGGCTCAGTTCATCTGGTTATCACGTACTGCCAAAGCCCCCTGGACAGGCTCCCCCTTCGGTGCCCTCCTTCCCCTGCCTGCCTGGGGGTCTGATCCCACGCAAGGCTGCCCTCGCAGCCGTAATGAGACAGGAGGGAAGGGGGCAGCGCACAGCCTGATCAAGGAATGACACAGCAACGAACACGAAGATGGCAGAGATTCAACCAACAACAGACCTTGAGGTCCAAGATGGCGGGAGATCTGACTTCCAGCCGACTTTGGGCCTCATTATACGCTCACTGTAATACTTCAGCATGGTCAGTGGCACTCCCACAGGCGCCATGACAGTTCTGAGGTTAACCATAAAAGGTCAAAAAGGGAGCGGTGACCCAGTTCCTGGGTATCCCAGCCCCTTCCCCAAAGTCATTGGAATAATCCTGCCACTTGTTAGCACATAAAGTTACTGAGCCCATAAAAACTGACAACTCCCACACCTTGTGGCCTTTTGCTTGCCTTCTGAAACAGCCTGCACTCTGTCTATGGAGTATGTATCTCTCTGAATCAATCTACCCTTACTCAACTGTGGCTTGTTCTTGAATTCTTGCCTGAGTGAAGCCAAGTACATACTTGGCGGGGCATGTCCCAGGGACTCAGCCGAGACCTGGGACACAGGCATCCTCTCACCCCACATCCTGCTTCCTGTATCGGTACTGTGTGCTGGACACTGGAGGAGGGTGGTCTGTGGTCAGGAAAAAGAGTGAGTCTCTGCTCATGGCATTTCCACTTCACATTAAGGAAGACAGATAATTAAATAATTTCAGTAAAATGCATTGTATCAAGTGTTAGGAAGGTATTAAAGATCTTTTTAATTGGGTACCATCTTGTGACGTCTCTTGTTATCTTGACTGGTTATTATTGAACTATTTCACTGTGTGATTTAGCAGGTTTACTTCTTGCCCTTCTAGCTGGATGCTGTTTCTGTAGGAGAACAGTGTCTTAACGTGCTTTTTCTCTTCTGTAGTTCTTAGCGCCATGGGTTTTGGATACGCCAGTGGTGCTAGCTGGGGCATTTTTGCTCCCAGGAGACATCTGGAGACATTTTTGGTAACGACTTGCACTGCTTGAGGGGAAGGTGCTAGTGACATCTAGTGGAGGGAGGCCGAGGACGCTGCTAACATCCTGCAGTGCACGGGATGGCCCTGCCCCCAACCCAGCAGGACCCAGCCCCAAACGTCAGGTCCAGCAAGAAGCCCTGACATAAGGAGACCCTTTGGGTTCCTTCCCGCAGCATCTTCCTCCTTACAAGCCAGCGTCTGGTAGACTGGAGGAGTGACAACGGTCCAGCAGGGCTGTGGGGCTCTCCTTGTGGCTCCCTCCTGCCTCCTCATCTACCCTCCAGCAGGGCTCCTCCTCTGCCTGCCAGACACATCATTCCCTTTCCTTGTTTGTGACAATAATGTTTCTGACTTATGCAGATGGGGGCGTGGCCTCACACCTCATTTTCTGTAGTCTCTGAGACCAGATTTCTGGATACCAAATTCCAAGGTTGTCCTTATTCTGATCAGACTTCAGGTCAAGAGTCAGGGAGGTGTGTCCCGGGGCGCCAGTCTCCATCAGCCAGCGTGGCTCCCCCTGAGGCCTCAGCCAGACTTGTGTGACAAAGGGGTCTTGACCATGAGAGAAGTTTGGAAACCACCCTGGCGAGTCTCTGGCTCTAATTTGGCTCTTTGAAAGTGGCAGAGCAGGGACGTTCCTGGAATGGTGATGAGTAACCACTCCTTCTCTGACTGGTGACCCCCAGTAGAACCGTTCTTTGGGACGAAGATGAGAATTGGACATTTCCTGGCATCTTAGCCCCACAGCACTGAAGTAATTGAGACCTGAAGTCATGTTGTAAGTCTGTGTCAACTTTGATTCTGGAAGCTGGTGTGATACTGAGAAGGAACAGAGTCCTGAGCGACTGAGCAGGGTGGGGTGGCTTTGTGACAATTGCTTCATGCTGCTCATGGGACTTGGCCTTTGCCCAGGAAGCCGCTCCCTCTCTTTGTGGCAGTTCTGCCCAAGGAGGTGTCCAAATGCAATTGATTCACACCTCAGGCTGGAACGTTCAGTATTCTGTTGAACAAAGGGCAAATGCTGGCAGAAATAACTCAGGAAAGGATATCCTCAAGAAGGGGACTCCAGTTACAGCAATTTGAACATTAACGGGGAAGGGCAGACTTGAATAGCTAGAAAGTTCAGGGACGTCTGCATTACAGGTGTTTTCAAACATGCAGGAGTTGTAGTATCTGAAGATTGTGTTGAGAGACGCTGGTGGGATGAGGGGTGCCTGTTGCCCTGGGGGAAAAGCAGCTTGAGGCCAGCAGATCTGGTCAGGCTTCAATTGGTTAGAACCAGTGGTTCTCAAATAGGGTGGCTTTGCTTCCCAGGGGACTTTGGTCCATGTCCGGAGACACAATTGGTTGTCCCAGCTGGAGAGGCAGGGCGCTACTGGTGTCTGGTGGGCTGCCAAGGGTGTTGCTGGATATCCTACAATACACGGGACAGCTGCACAAAAGAATTATGTCAATTGTGCTGTTGAGCAACCATGGAGCTAGAACAGAGAGAGGGAGAAGCTTCTTGAGAAGGACTTCAAGACAAGGTTGATGTGGGGGAGCGAGAATCGCGAAGGAGGTCTGTGCGAGATTCCATTCCTCTGAGGAAAGCATTGCAGACACAAGCCACTGGAGTCAGCTTAGGATGGGCTGGCCTGTGTCCTACTCTGCAAATTTAGCATCGGGGGAGAGCTAAATCCTAGCATATTTTCATGCATGTGTGATTCTGAGCCAGTCTCTCCCAGCCAGGTCTTTTGAAGGAGGATTGGATGATTTTCTGTAGTGAAGGGAAGTGAAAATCCCCACTACTTCCCTGAGGGACCTGGAAGAACATGTTAGCTGGAAGGCCGCCAGACGCCTGCTGCGTGGTGGCTGGGCCTCGTCTGAGGTAGCCAGGCCTGGAGGAGCAGTCCTTCCTTTGCCAGAAACGTCATCTTCAAAGCACAGAATAGCTCCGTCAATGCCCCTAGCGGTCAGTGTGTTGCGGTGACAGTCAGGGAGAAAGAGGATTGATCTTTCAGGCTGTGCCAGAGGCCCAGACTCTAACCATAGGCACTGAGGTCGAGGGAGAGTTCAGGAGAGCTCGGGGGGCAGGCAGATGGCTCACGGAGGGAGGGGCGGGCCAGCTGATGAAGGGGGGGCTCCTCTGAGGAGGGTGCCTCCTATACCTGATCTGGGTCAGCATCTCAAGACGGCCTTCCCACCCTGCTCCGTCCAGGGTCTTAAGAGAAGAGCAGGCACCCTCAGTAGGGCTCAGAATCTCCTGAGATTCCCAGACAACAGGGATTTTTTCTGTGTGAGCTTATCGGTGGAGCATCTGTGGACCTGCTGTCTGTAACCCCCGCCACGGGCCTGAGCACAAACACCAGCCCCTCAGGTTGGCATCTTCTGGTGAACAGTGGCATCGGACTCACACCCCGCAGACGTGGAGCAGAAGAGTGATCGCTATTAATCTGATTTATCCACATCTGAAAGAGCAAAGTTCTTTGGAAATAAATGTGCTTAATTTGAACTCGGTTCTGAAGGGTTTCTAATGGTCACGTCCCTTTCCGGGGCCTTGGTTTTCTTCTCTATAGAATTGTTAAAGGATGGAAAGAATCCACGTGGCGCGGTTAGGACGTTATCTGACCCGGAGGAGGTACAATAGGGAAGCTGCTTTTATTATTGCTGTTATTGTTTCCCGCGTGCCATTCAAGGCTGGGGAAGTCTGGACTGATGAAATATTTCTGTAAACTGGCCAATGGGGTCCATGAGGTTAGTTGGGGCTCCTTAACCATAGCTGCCTTTAAACGTTTGGTAGTACCTGTAATATCTATATGTGCGCAGATGAATTAACCAACACAGAAATCCAACTGTTGCCTACCAGAAAAGAATATAAGACAGTTTCTTTACTAAATACTTGAGAATAAAGTCTCTTTGAAAAAGGAGGTCCGCTAAAAGCCATACTCCTAAATGCAGTAAGATCACCTGGATTGAAACATTGCGAGTTTTCATCATTTGGTAAAGGGCTCAGTGTGTTATCTAAGATGTTATCACCATAGACTGGTACCTGGAAAGATAATTTATCATTATACATGAATGTTTTAAACTCTGGCTTTCCAAGCCTTACGTTAATTTTGTATTACTTATCTTAGGAAAGAAGTATGAGTATCAATGAAGCAGTTCCCCAGGTTCTGTAGTTGAATGAGTTGGAGATTGTGTGTGTGTGTGTTGGGGGGGGGCAGGAGGAATATAGCTTGGAAAAGTCTCACCCATCTAGATAATCTCTTATAGTAACTTTCCTAAAAGTAAGTAATGAAACCCTTTTAGATTTAGGACCCAGTAATTGGAAACTTTAAACCCAGCACTGATGTAATGAAACTCCACATTATCTTTGGTTTCCCAAAATGTCCACACATCTGTTTTCTTATTCATTAATACCTCGTTCATTCATTCATTAATACCTATATATATATCCATTCTTTAAAATTTAATTTTAATATTGAGTACATTTGAGGTGTGCGGGTTAGATGGGCATTGAGGGGGATACAATGTGTGGACAGGGTCCCTTTATTCCAGGAGTTTACAAGAGACGAGAGAAAGTGCCCCTCCCCCTTTCTCCTTGAAACAGTTCAATGTGGAAGAGATTGCTAGCTGTTCTCTAAATACCTGTTCTCATCTTGCCAGTGGGATATGCTCAAAGTAGAGGGCGAAGCCTTTGAAAGGGAAGGATGTGTCCTCCCCTCCCCCTTCCTCATCCTGGTGGGGATGCAGTGGTGGTGAGCCGTCAGAGTGCAGCAGAGCAACAACGTGGAAGGAGCCTGGGTCCCACGCTGTGGGTGATGTGTCAGCCCTGGGAGCATATGCTCAGACAGCTCTTGCAAGAAAGATAAACTTGTATCTTGTTTAAGTTATTGTTGTTTAAATCTCTGTTCTGGCAGTGGAACCTGTCTGCTGATTACTACGGGCGGTGGCAAGGCCTGAGTGAGCACTAAACTAAGTCTGAGGGGACTTAACGGAGAATCCACACTTGACTTGGATTCCGAGGTTAGAATTTGCAGAAGCAGAGGAGAAAGCAGAGGTCACCTCAAATGGTTCAAAGAATGATGCCTGTTTGAAGGTGGCAAGGGGTTCATGCCAGCTGCACGGAATGGGTGTACAGAAGGACGGCCTGGGCACAGGAGATATGGATTGGATTTGGGACACTGGTGCAGAACTTCAAAAGTTATCCAAGAAGCCACAAGAAACCCTAGAATGTTGGAAGCAAGTTAGAAAGAAACTCTAGAGCTGGCCATTTTACTGGTGGATCAACTAGAGACTGGTCCCAAGGTTTTCCAGCTGTGTTTCACAGAAGCCCCAAGGCTTTGCAGAACCTCTAAGGCACGAGGAGGGGCTGAGTTGG
The DNA here is from genome assembly GCF_048564905.1 of Vicugna pacos. Taxonomy (NCBI): domain Eukaryota; kingdom Metazoa; phylum Chordata; class Mammalia; order Artiodactyla; family Camelidae; genus Vicugna; species Vicugna pacos. The sequence continues at coordinate 3,964,589 of NC_132990.1, forward strand.
AGGTGGGATGGACAAGGATCTTTGCTCCTCCACCTCATTCAACCACAGAGCCTCCATTTTATCTGTTTCATGTAGATTTGGAGCTTCTGTGCAAAGTTTTACTTGAAGAAAGGAGCCCATGGGGTTAAATATCTGGGAAGCCGCAGGACTGTGGGTGGTCTGGGAGGGCAGCAAACCCAGCCTGAGGTCTGTATTTGACCGCCTAATGCTTAGTGTTTAGCTGTTCCGTGTTTACGAGGTTAGGCCCTCTGGAGTCCCTGTCTGCAAACACATCTGGCTCCCTGGCTAACTCGCTGAGCCATTCGCAGCCTCAGTTTCCTCCTTTGTAAAATAATAATAAGAGTTGTTCCTTCAAGGAGAGGTGGTGAGCCACGAGTTAATGTAGGTAGAGTGCGTGAAATAGTGCCTTGCACATATTAAGTGCTCAACAAACACTGGTTAATAGCATTGTCTTTGCTGTTATTATCATTATTTATGATCATGATTGTCTTCTAAGGTTGAAACTCACAGCAGAATATTAACCCAGCGTTGACAGGTGGAAAGCAGACGACAGACATCTGGTTGAGAGTGGCAGTTGGAAATTTGTAGCTTTCACTGAAAATTCTCGCCGGCAATGAATTCCGGTGGGGGTGAATTTGGGTTTGTTGATGTTAGTTCAGTGAATTGTTAGCTATCTGGGGAGCCTGAAATATGATGGGAAAACCACAGCTCTGCAGACTCCAATATCTGCTTAGCTCTCAACCAAATCTATCAGGAAGTTTCTATGACTCGATGTCAGGAGGAAAGTGACTTTCTCGGAGGTGAATTCCCTGGAGACAGTTCTTCCCAAGCGGAATTCACATTTCCTCTGTTTCCTTCTCTCCCAGGGGACTTAGGGAGTTGCCTTTCTTTCTGCACTGTTTTCATCTGCTTTTCTCCCAGGATCCTGATTGTACAGAAGAGCCACGAGATAAGTTCTGTCTCTCTTGCCCTCCAAAATCACTCCCATAAACCTTTGCCACTTCTGCTTTGTTTCAAGATTTGTTACTGCTTGTAACTATCGGAAGAAGACAGATATTAACAAAGGTAATAAACAATGAGAACATTACAAGTTCCTAAGAAATCTATAAAAATTCTGCACAGCCTTTCTGGCCTCCGTTTTTGTGCAATCAAGACTAATTTTGTTTTGTTTTTTTTCCCCAGTGTATCTTCTTTTCTGACTTCTTAGATGTGTCCTTGGATTTGTTCTCATCCTTATCTTGCAAATGGATTTGCTCAACTCCATGCAGGTGGAGCCTGAGACCAAACAATGTAGACTTTAGCTTGTGGACCACAAAAAGGGTGTACCCCAAATCTCCACTAGGGACAAGAAGATGGAAAAAGAGAAATCCCCTTGTGGGATGCGGATTGCGTGCGGAAGGATAACATGGCACAGAGAATGTGGGATCACTCATCTACTGCTTCCTGTGTCCTGTTTGCCTTCCTTCCTTCCCTCCTTTCTCACTGGTGATCAGAAGTTCTTGAGGGCAGATATCGCCACCTGAGAAGCTACCTGCTTTCATATTCTTCCTGCTTCATCCTGTTTTCCCTTCATCCTGGACATCTCAGCGAGTTCCTGTCTCTGCTTGGAAGCCTGCCTGAGCTCTGGGGATGTAAATCATTCGTGGCCCTCCCCCCATCTCCAGTGTCCCGTGATGAAGGTTCTCACATCCAGAAGCGTCTGCCCATCTCCTTGGTGGTGGTCTTTACAACAGAGTCACCAGCCTAATCGTGCTCCTCCGGGAGAGTTCTACACCAAAAGACACAGGAGAACCTTTTATTTGGAGCCCCGCAGGTGACTCACTGGGGAGAACTTCACCTGCCAGTGCTAACAACAGAGGGAAGGCAAGGTTAGGGAGGAGGTTAGATAATGTATCAGGAGAGGATTCTTGGAATAACCAGTTTTATCGAAAAAAGCAGATCAATCTATTTAGCCCTTACGGCCTTAAACATGCTGTGAAAATAAGGGCTAGTTCCCGAGGGAACAATAGAATTGTTGCTTCATAACGGTGTTCATAACCCCGGATAACTTTGAGGTGATGAGCTGGGTTTCAGTAGAGCTTGAACTTTAAAGCTAGAATGAGCAGTGGGCTCAGGGGTTAGTGTATAGCACGGTTACCAACATGAGCGCTTGGATTCCCAGAACTGATCTTGTCTTAAAAACTACAGCTATTAAAGTGATTTCTATCAACCCCTTCATAATTAGAGAAGTTGCTCTGAGCAGAAGAGGCGTGGGTTCACTGTAGCCAATAAATGTCTTTGCAGTTTAGTGCCTTAGTACTAAAGGCAGCTTAATTTCTTTTCTTTTCTTTTCTTTTTCCCAGAAGAAACCATAAAAAATACCTACAACAATTGTGTTGAAGGCCTTTGAGGGAGATGCTATGAGTGGTGGGGCAGGGTTCTCGTAGCGCTGGGGTTGAACCACCTCCAGGACCAGTGAGAGGTCACCAGGACTTCTTGCCTTAGGGACATTTATTTGTCTTCTAACTTGTTCTTAAGAAATCATGCCAGGGGGAAATGAACTCAAATTGCTCCTGGCCTGTTGTTTTAATTTAAATTTTCTCTACTCTTCTGGCATGTGGATGGTCTTAGTTGTGCTAATTATGTGGAGTGAAGACCTCATCTGTTGTTATTTGAGGATTTTTCAGGAAAACCACGATGCAGCTCAGAGAGCCGTCCCTGCGTGCAGTCCTCGGAAACGAAGGGGTCAATGAGTCCAGCAGCGGGAAAGCTTGCCAAAGAACTGCTCACATCCTTGGAGAGTGCTGGGTTAGCGAGGCCGTTCCGCCAACTGCAAACATTTACGGAGCATCTTTTGTACATACCCCAGAGCTCCGCTCGGTGTTAGACTGGTCACACGTAATGGGTAGAAGGTGCAGTGAAAGCCAGCGGACTCTGATGACTGAGCCAGGAAACTCTGAAGAAGCCCACAGTGGAGGTGGTAAATGAAGACCAGTTTTCCCAGTTCTGGAATCGTTGGAAAGGGGCCATCCCGGGTTAGCAGCACCCCAGGCTGCTGGGCGAGTGGTTGTCGTCCCCCTTTCTTAGCCTCAACTTCAAGTCCCTGAGTGCTGCTCTCCCCACACGTACCATTTCAGCAGGACATGAAGGTCCCCCCCGAAAGGGCAGGGGCTCGGCTTCGGCCAGATCTGTTGGCCAGGCCAGTGAGTTCCGATGAGGGGCTGTGCCTGCCTACAGGGGGCCCTTTTTTCTCATTCTCACGGAGGTAGCCTACAGGCTTGTGGCTTTGGATGTGATCCACTGAAGTTCCCTGCTAGACCAGCTACCTAGAGTAAAAGGATCTCCGTGTGTTCCCCGAGGCGGAACACTAAGTGGAGATCTGAAAACATTCCTGGGTTTTCTCAAAAGTTGTGTTGAGAACACACGCTGCCTGAAGGCACACACGCACATACACACACCCCACTCCCCTCTCTGATTTCTGGCTCTGTTTTTATTTGGAAAAGCATCGAGGGTTCTATTTTGGGGAGAATGATGCTAAAGACCAAGATGTATAATATCTTATGATAAAAAGCAGAGCTGTCAAACACTGCGTGCTGCTTCTTTGGGCCTGAGACGTGTTGCTAAATTCTCAACGTGGACCTTTCTCTCCAGTTCCTGCGGTTGGTGGTGCCTGGTACCACCTCCCCACACACAGCCTTACAAATCCTACCTGCCGGACAAGACATGCTTCTCCCTTCCAGAAGAGCTGCCTTTCTGAACAGATGGGGTTGCAGACGGAACCAGGGCTGAGCTCCCGTGAGAGAATTACTGACAGATGACACCTGGTCTCTCTGGGCTGGCACACCTGGACCCTGGCAGGGACGTCTTGGCTTTTAGAAATGTTAAAGGAAGTGGCTGTCCTGTTAGTGGAGCTGACGCGGCAGGCATCTGGGGGAAGAACAAGAAAACAGCGTTATTTAAACCTCCATCCATTTCTCGGGAGAAATAAAATCCTGCACTGAACACCGCCAACAAAGAGAGGAACTGGGCTTCCCTATGGGACGTGGTCCCCACACCCAGGACAAAAGTGAGACCTGAGTCCCTTTCGGCACAATTAACGGGTGTGCGAAGTTTTCAGGGCCAGAAATTTCATGAGACGCTGCCTAGCTGAGCTGTCCACAATGTCATGGTTTGGCCATTTTTGAGAAAGGAAATGGACCATTCTTGAGCATTGCTTTCAGTGATCGATAAACACACGCTGTAAATGGTTTGCACACACGTACGTGTGCGCACACCCGCACCTGGGCCCTCACGCCCACCCACTGCCGTCTGGGAACCCTTGTCAGTCGCACTTTCTCCAGTAACAGAAGTGATGACTCTGATGGGAAATGCAAAATTAAGCTCTAAAGTGATTTGCTTAGAAATCAGTAAGAAGGATTTACTGGAACTTTTTTTTTTCTTTTTAAGATGAAAAGTTTGTTTTCCCTTAAGGGTTTGTTCCAAAAACAGCAGCTCTCACCATATGTTTTCCTGGAGGGAAGGAGGAGGGGACAGAACGTACAAGCTGAATGCTGACTAAATATTGCAGCCCTGGATTCCACTGGCGACTAGTCACCAGGATCCTGGAAAGGCTTGGCCAGCCTGTCAAGCTGAAGGCGATTTAGGAAAGTCCTGGGCCGACCTGGTGCCTTGTGCCTTTTGGAGTGGCCAGTAGCTAAATGCATGATGAGTAAGTGTAGTTTTTTCCCCTAAGATAGGTGAGGAGGAGATCAGTCCCTGATAAGTTTTTAAGATTTTCTGAGCCAGAGTTTGACACATTTTAAAGGAAGCCCTGGAACCATGACCTGAACATGGTGAGGGCCCGGGGCCCAGGGGAATCCACGCTGGAGAAAGAACCAGAAAGACACAGACTTGGGACCCGAGGTAACTGTCAGAGTTCCTTGGTTCTAATCTTGTCTCCAAGTGCCAGTATTACTAGAGCCATTTGGTTAGGGCCCTGCCTGCCCTTCTCTTAAAGTTTTCCAGGGAATAAAATTTTATGAGCTATACTGATAATTCCTCAGGGGGATGATCGTAAGACCATTCATTCATTCGACAAATATTCATCAAGGGCTCACTCTGGGCCTGGACTTTTTCTGAGCTCTGGGGATCCCATCATTAATAAAGTGGCCAAATCTCAGCCTTCATGGGACTTGCGGAAATGTGAGGATAGAAAAGAAACAAAATAAGTCAAATCTAGAGCATGTCAGACAATGAAAAGCGCTATTCTGAGTAACAGTCATCTGCAACTTACCTTTGTGCGAGGCTTCATCCTGTCCAGGGGCCGGGACATGGGTATCCTATGTGACCATCACAAGAATAAATGACCGGGAATGTTAAGGAAATTCCCCAGGGTCACAGGTGTAAAAATCTGGCTCTTCTGGATTTAGAACATGTGTCATCCGGTGCTCAGTGTCCTTTCCTTCTATTTCTTTTTTTTTAAATTATGTTTTTATTTATTTTTTAACAGAGGTACTGGGGATTGAACCCAGGACCTCGTGCATACTAAGCACACACTTTACCGCTGAACTATACCCTCCCCAGTCCTTTCCTTCTATTGAACTTAAGACATGAGTACAGAAACTGTACATCTGCCTCTTTTTAGTACTCGGGGGAGACCGGACAAAAATTGCTCACTTTCCTGCCCCTGGAAGATGGGGAATTCTGGTGGAGACCTGGCGAGGTAGCCGTTTTTTCAGTTTGAATCCCAGGGCCACTCCATAGTAGTGACTTTAGTTGTAAGGGTCTGTGAGGGCTAGGCAGAAATAACCACAGAAGGACAGCATCGGAGTGACACCACCCAGAAGGCCAAGTCACCCCTCAGCCACCAAGTGTCCTGCTGGGGAGGAAACCAATACTTGCGCTCCTTCCAACGTCTTCACGTGGGGACGTGGAAACACAGCCTGGGCCAGGCTCTGTCCACATCACGTCGCCGAGACACAAAGCTAAAAATGAGAGGGCCTTTAGAGAAGCCTTTTAAAAAATTTTTTATTTTGCATGACAAGTTCATTTTTAAAAGGTACATAGACAATTAGCAAAGTAAACACTCCATCAGATCTTAACTTCTGCCAGTATTATCTACCCTGGAATTATTCCATTAAGTTCCCTAAACGCCATAAATTCAATGATCATCGTCTTCATCAGAGTCCATTACTTTTCTTCTGTTGAATTTAACTGTTGTTTTCTTTTCTGTTCATTGGCTTCCTTTTTCGAGGATTTCTAGTAAACCTTGTTCTGATACCTTCCCACTTAGAGAAGAATGAACGACCGAGTGTCTGCTGTCGTAACGTGCTATGATTCCTTGCACGAGGAGCTCTCACTCCCCTCCCATCCCCTTACCAGCCTGCCTGTTCTTCCCCACCATATAGAAGAGGGGTAAATAGAGAACCGGATGTTCTCCAATAGTCATCAAAGTAATTAAACAACTTCAGTAGTTTTCTTTGAACCATGGGAGGTTTCACTCTCAAGGGGAGGCGGGCTCAGGAGGAAGCGTGACTATTTGACAGATACTGGTACACCTTATAGGATGGGAAATAAAGGAGTAGGAGTTCTGGAATCAGGCAGAAGTGGCTGTGAATTCCAGCTCTGCCATTCAGTGACCTCAGACCTCAGGTCCAGTTTTGAAACCTCAAGCTCCTTATTCACAACACAGAGGTGTTGCCTACCTGGCAGGGTTGTTTCAAAGAATGAATGGGATAAATTGACATCCACGAGACATGGCAGTGACAATAAAATGTTACAGATCAGTCATATCACATGCGAGATAAACGCACATTCAACTACTCATACTTGGCAAGGAAAGGGAGGGGAAGACACAAAGTGAAATGTGTCCGTAGTTCCAGCTTGTTTAAATCTCTTGTTCAGACGAGGCAGCTTGAGAATCTCTTGAGTTTATTCACTCTTTCACTCAATGAGCTGTGTCTGGGGGCTAAGCAAATGCTGTTCCCTGAGAAACCTCGGTTCCCGCATCCATCTCGATGTGAGATCTCACCCTGCCAAGTGTGACTTTATAGAGTTAAAATCTGCCTACGTTTCACACCTCACACGCCCAGACTGCGATCCAACTACGTCATCAGGGGCTCAACTCACAGAAACAGCGCTCGATGATCGTTTGACACTATACAATTTTTGTTGTTTCTTTTTAAACCAAAGAACTGTGACATAATGAAATGAAGATACCATATCCCCCTATCATGTTAATAAAGGTGTTTGAGAAATAGTAATACTCAGGGTCCATCAAGACCCTCCTTGCCGATGGTGTAGATGGAGTTTTCTGGAGGACATAGGTATAAAAAAAAGCATAAAGCTGTTCAGGCCTTTTGATGCCATAATTCCACCTCTAGCAATGGTTTTGGAGGATAATTAAATAGGACCTCATTGCTTTCTAATTAAGAAAGTTCATCGCAAAGTAACGTATAAGACCAAAATATTGCAAACGCCTTCAGTGCTCACCCTTACAGGACTGGCCAGCTGTGTCGTCTGTTCAGCACCCCACCAGGGCACCCACTGTTGTTCTGGCCCTGGTCTTGCTTCAGGAAGCTTCTCCTCAGACATGTGCACTAAAGGTGAACTTTGATCCAATGTTGAAGGCACACATTCATTTATTTTGTGCCTCCGTTACCAAGATGTGTCTTAAGGTAATTTCTTCTTAGCTTCACACCATTTTGGCTTAGGAAAGGGTTCATGGGAACGCTCTGCTTTTGGATATCGGGGGGAACCTCTAATTGGCTTTTCAGATAACATCATCACCTGGAAATTTCCACCTGCCTCTCTGCTTCCCCTGCGTGCGTGCCAGGCTCAGCACCTTTTCAGCAGTGGGAATGGAGCAGGACCTGAAGGCAAGTTCAAAAACGAAGTCCTTGCCTCTTCAAAATCCACTGTGGTTCACTCCTTCAGCACGTTTCACAAGTAAACCAATTTCTCTGCAAGCGACATTTGGCTGCTAGTACGTGTGCTGAAATGGCGTTACGCTCTGCATGGTACAAATTTCAGGCTTTTTGTAGCTCAAGCAGCCTTTGAACACATAATAGCTGCTGTTCCAGTTCGTTGGAACATTTTGCAAAATTTCACGATAAGGCAGTTCCAAAAATCTCCTCTATGTCATGTAGTTTATCTTTGGACGAAAAAGAATGAGGAAAAGGGGGCCCATCCCTGGTGATTGCAGGCAGCAACTCCGGGCCATGATAGATTTCTCAACATGTAACTAAAGAGTGTGAACAACCATGGGATGCCTGTGGTCCCTAAACCTCTCGTGGCCTTTGCTGGGTTTGTTCCATTGTCAGAGACCATTGCCCAACCCTTTTCTTGATGGACTTTTCATTTCACAAATATTTCTTCCATCAGACTCACTCTTCTGGGAAGAACCAGAGCCTCTTGGCACCAAATTAAAGATGAAGTGCGCTTGACTTCATCATTAATCCACTGTGCTGTCAAACTGTTGTAAAAAAGCACCAAAGTAGCACATTTAATAACGCCCTTACACTTTGTGCACACTGCGGAATATAACTCAAGAAAAAGAGCTCTTTAATATTATGTTTTCTGGAAGGAACTTTGTACCTAATCACTTGAGTAAATCACAAAGTCCTTTGTCTTCACCTACGGAAAATGGTTTTCAGAAAAGTCTTCCTGGCCCCCTGGGCGCCTGTTACAGGTTCACTAAGCCGTGGCTTTGGAATGGCACTAAGGGTCTTCGGGAACAGGCAGTGGTCAGTGGGGAGGACCATCCTGGTGCCATCTGGGGCAGCAGCGCTTCCCCATGGTGAAGGAATGCTGTCGTTGGCAGCAGCGCCCTCTGCTGATGGTGCAGAGTAACAGCCGTGACCACCCTGCAGCCAAGACCATGCACCTGAGCCTTTCCCCCAGAAGCACGTTAGCCCTGAGTTCTTAATTGATCCAATATAAGGCATAGGAAGGAGCCCCAAAGGGACTGACACCTTCTCATCAGGCTCAGCCAAGATGAGATTTGGTTTAGAAAAAGAAACGTGATGTCTCTCGTACCCAAACGTCATGAAATTGTTAACACTTGACAAGTGATTATGGGCCCCGGCAAACAAAACCACACTGGATACATGTCCATGGAGTAAGACTAGTTCCTCTGGGCAAGGGCGTCAGGGAGATTTTAATTTAATCTCTAGAATGAATTTGCATTAATTTTACAATCAGGAAAAAGTAATTCTAATAAGCCAGCAGGTGACAAAAACAAAACAAAACAAATCTACAGGTAATCAGGAGATTCAGAATGGCAAGAATTAGGTCTTACTGTCTATTGCACTTCTTGTTTTGGCATAAAACAACTGCTGTGATTTTTTTCTGAGAGCTTTTTGTGAACCAGATACTACTGCCTTTTTTGTTCCTTAGCTTCATCTCCACAACAATAAGATGTAGCCCCCTTTTGTGGCTGGGCAATTATAAAGCATTATTAAGAGAAATAAAATAAAGTCTGAACATAGTAAACAATCTAATGGTTACTGGGGGAAAGGGGGTGGGAAGGGATACATTTGGGAGTATGAGATTTGCAAATGTTAACCACCGTATATAAAAATAGATAAAAAGCTAATTTCTTCTGTATATAGTACAGGGAACTATAGTCAATATCTTGTAATAACCTTTAATGAAAAAGAATATGAAAACGAATAAATGCATATACATGCATGACTGGGACACTGTGCTGTACACTAGAAATTGACACATTGTAACTGACTATAGTTCAATTGCAAAAAAAGCAAGCAAGAAAGAAAAGAAAGCTAAGGGGAGACTTGGAAAAAAATAGAATCTGAAGAAATGGAGAGACATTCAAAGATCCTACAATGCAAGGGTTGGCACACTTTTCTGTAAAGAACCAGATAATAAATATTTTACACTCTGCAGGCTCTGGGTCTCTGGTCAACCACAGAACTGTGCCACTGCAGTGCAGAAGCAGCTATAGACAACATGTAAATGAGCGAATGAATGGGGCTGGGTTCCAATAAAGTGCTATTTAGGAAAGTTGGCCGTGGGCTGGAGCCGACCCACAGGCCAAGGTTTGCTGACCCCTGCTATGCCCTCTTACGGAGGAAGACAGTATCGTAAACATGAAACTTCCTAAATTAATACCTCCCTTAATACAATTCTAATCAGGAATTTAGGATGTTTTTCAACCTTTAGGAGGAGAGGCCTTTTTAAGCAAGATGGAAAACCGGAAAGTCTTAAGGGAAAAATCGGAGAAATCTGACTCCATAAAAATTAAATATTTTTTGCCTGGTCAAAGACAATACAAAATTACTGACAGGGAGATGAGGGGACTAGAGAAACTATTTGGAACACACATGATGGAATATTCATCTGCCTAGTATTGAGAACCTCTCACAAATTATTAAGCAGAAAAAAAGTAGGAAAGTGAGCAATTCATTGAAGTTGAAAATGAGTATCAAATAATTGAAAATGTGCCCAACATTACTAGCAGAGTGCATAACAATAGTTATACATCGTTCCAGATACTTACTGCAACACTATTAGTAGTAATGTAACAATAAGGAGATGCAATGGTTTGCCAATCAGGTTGGCAAAAATTGATGATAATATGCAGTGTTGGTAAAGGTGTGGGAAGATTCTGTCTCACGTCTGAGGGTGCTGGTGGGGTCTGGGCTGGTACACACTTTGGGAAACTAATCTGGTGGTACCTATGAAAATGAAAAAGGGGCAAATTTAAAATGACAAATTAGCTAGAAACTAAGGAAAAGAATGATACTTCGTATCAAAACCTAGGAGTTATGATCAGGCCTGTCATATGCCGAGGGACACTTACAGTCTTCAAACGATGTTAGTATTTTTCAAAACAATGTGGCGCTCCACTTCTATTTTATACGGATCACAGTCAAGATTTTTAGTCTCTTTGTGACATCAGGAGAATGGCTACTTCTTAGCTTTGATCCAAATGGGGCTTTCTTCTCAGACCCAGGGACACTTTTTAAAAAAATTTAAGTACCATCAGTTACAACGTGTCAATTTCTTGTGTACAGCACCATGTCCCAGTGTATGCAATATACATACACTATTTGTTTTCCTGTTCTTTTTCATTATATGTGACTACAAGATATTGAATATAGTTCCTTGTGCTGTACAGAAGAAATGAGGGACACTTCTTTTGAGTTTTCCTTTTCTGGCTGCTCATGCCCACTCTGGGACTTCATTTTGTGCCGCGTTGTTCGGTTCTTATTTAGCTATGTTGGTGGTGTGGGCTCATGACGTCGCCTGTTAGAGTGTGTGCCTCTCTACCAGGTCGCGCCCAAGGGTTAGCGGGTTAATGTCCAATCACTTCTGGTCTCATGAACACCACTCATTGTGTGAACAACGCTGGTGCATCTAGTGACATGGTGGGGTATTTTATGAAGTCAGGAGTCCTACAGAAGTTCTACCTTGAAGTTAGTTCTCAAAGGATCAGAGGTGAGGGCAGACTTGGGTGGGCAAAATCACTTCTTAAGGTCCCTAAAGCCCTTTGCTCCAACATTTATGCAACTTCAAGGCATGATTTATGATAATAAAGACGTGCAGTTTGTATCTTCCAAATCGGGAAACTTCCAAATGAGGATAGTGACAGTCTGTCTGTGATCTCAGGCTAGAAGCTGCAAGAAATAAATGTGATGAGTTCGTATTGTCTTCCTCTTCAAAGATGAACACACATCTGTTGACCCCTTAGCCCACTCATACACCCACCCCCGAGAGTCGCTTATGAACCCTGCTAAATGACCTCCCACAACCAACTAAATGTGCTGCAGGGCCCGAATCAAACCGAATTCCAATGCGAGTTGGAAAGAGCCGGGTGAGAAAGAAGAATGGAATTTTCTCCACATGGCTTTGTCTCTAGAAATCTCGAGAGGCGAAAAATGAGGCATGGTGGAAAAAGGTTACGGGCACACGGCGTGGCAGTCTGATTCGGACATGCAAATCACATTCCAGCTGCTCATCTGAACTTCTCTGCTAGGAAAGGAGCTCCCTTACATCCGCCTGTCCTTCCTAGTCCTCATGTCGGTGCTGCACTCCCAGCCCCAGAATTGTAGGGGGGGGGGTCAGACTCTGCGCAGCACATGTTAATTTCATTTCTTATGGCACTTTATTACCGTACCCTCCACCTGAAGAGTTGGAGGTGAGAAACGGGCAAAAGGCTTTGCTCCAGCCGATCCCAGTGCACCCACCTTTCCCTCCAGTGCTGGCCAGTTCTCCACTCCACTCCTGGCTGGTTCGGCAGTATCACGGGAGGATGCCAAGAGGAGAATAACACATAGAATCATTCTTTATTTATTTACTTATTTTTTTGGCCTGAGTTTTGGGGGTAAGGATTCACCACTGATGCAGCTAAATGTGAGTTTTGTTTGGGTCACACATGTCACAGGGCTCTATGTGCAAAGGTCCACTGGAGCGCCCTGGGGCCGCCTCCCTTCCTCCCAGAGACAGTCCCCAGCAGGCTCTGGGTGGTGTGGTGTTTTAGATTCCATCAGAAATCTAAAACCCGTAAACACACTGACAGCAGTCAGCCGAGGGATGTGAGAAACTCGCAAATGAACAACAAATGCAGGGAGAGAAAGGCCAGACCAAATGGACTGATGTTCTTCACAACCGTGGAGGGTTTAATCCACTGGTCTCAAACCATATGGCACGCTGAACACGAGCCGGGAGAGGCTGGGAGGTACTTGGCGGCCGACCCTGGAAACATAAATGCGAGGCATTTTGTTTCCTTGTGTGCGCTTTTTTCCCTTTAAATATTTACTTTTTGTATTTTGCCAGGACACAGTTTCCAGCCCATATGCAGAACAGGCTGTTTTTGTGGATGGGGGTGGGGTGGGCCTGGGACCGCTTGGTTCAGGGGACCTGAAACAGGAGATGGATTCTGTCCTGTCCGGGTTGCTGGATTTCCTCCCCAGGGTGGTGGTGAGCAGGAACCTGTTACAGTCTCTGCGTCCGGGTCTGGTGGCTCCTGGAAAGAGGAGCCCGGGCTCACACCCACACGCTGCGCCGAGCCCCCAGGGGGAGAAGGCTGGCTGGCTTGTGGAGAATATGGGCTTTTGTGGGGCCATCAGTAGGTGGTCTCTGCCTGGCAGGTCTGAGGCTGTGGGTGGGCAGCGGAACGTGCGAGCGAACCACAGTGGCAGGGAACAGAGTCTCTGGCTTGGAGGCTGCTGATGGGGAATCTTTTTACAAACTTTCCACCCCCAGGAGAGGCTGGCTGGGGATAGAAGGGCGGGCAGGCGGGGGAGTGGGGAGAGCAGCTGGAGGAGAGAAGAGGGGTGGCAAATTCCCAAGTGAAATAGAAATGTACCATATAAAAATAAATAAACCCGTCCCGGGCCATGAGCCATGTTTGAACCAAAATAATGTAAGCAATCAAATGCTTACTGTCTCTGATTCACTCAAGCTTCCAAACGCATTACTTAACAGAAAGTGGAAGGCTTGGTCATAAAGGACTGGCAGTTGCACAATGCGGGCCACGTGGGGGGAAGGCGGGCTTGGAGCTAGCAAATGCAGATGTCCTGAACTAAAAATACACAGCCCCTGGCACTTTCTCATTGGTTGTGAGGGATGAGGGCTGGAAGGAGCATCCTGACGCTGTCAGGAGGTCTCTGAGGGGTTCCATTTGTTTCACACGTGACCAGAGGAGTCGATGTGAGAGGCGCTGTGCTCAGCCGCTCCTCCACCAGCGTGCAGAGCGAGCCCACGGAACCAGGAATCATGCTAGGAAGTCAGACCCCCGTTTACATCTGCAAAGTGCTTTCCAGTGTATAACATCTCCTCACGATCACCACGCAGAGACACTGATATGATTGTCCTTATTTCCTTGCGCTGTGCTTTGCAGGCTGGAATGCGCATGAGCGCTGGGACAGACCCTGGGTGCTCCCCTCCCTGAGATCCTGATCCAGCCAGTCCGGGTGGGACCCAAGAATTCACATCTCTACCAAGCTCCCAGGTGATGCTAGTGCTGCGGGTCCCTGAGTCGTACTGATCTTGATGAGCGTTAAGTGACGGGAGCCTCTGTTCAGCCTGGGTAGCTGGATTCCAAGTCCGGGTTTCCCACCAAGAAATACCACGGTGCTTCTTCCTCCTCGGCCGTCACGGTTGCCCACAGCAGCTGAGCCTGGACTTGTCCTCGGGCTTCTTCCTGACACAATCCTCTTGGCAGCCACCAGCAAGGACCAGAGCTGACAGACACGTGAAGCTGCTTGTCACCTCTGAGCTGGTGGAATGGGCACCGGTCCACAAGTCAGAGGACCTGGACTTGGCCATGACTGGGCCTTTAACTAGGTGCGGGGACACCAGATGAGGTTCTTAACTTCACTTCAGTTTTTTCACTTGTCAAATGAGAGGGCTGGATTGGATCAGTTGTGCTAAGAATCATATTGTGTTAGTCTGCTTGGGTTGCCATAAAAAAATACTGTAGATTGGGTGGCTTAAACCACAGAGAGTTATTTCTCACCCTTGTGGAGGCTGGAAGTCCAAGATCGAGGTGTTGGCTGATTCAGTTCCCGGTGAGGGCCCTCTTCCTGGCTTGCAGTCAGCCACCTTCTTGCTATGTCTGTTCTGGGGGCTAGAAGTCTAAGATCCAGCAGATTTGGTGTCTCCTGAGGCCTCTCTGCTTGGCTTGCCTTGGTCGCCTTCTCTCTGCATCCTCACCTGGTTGTTTATCTGCGTGTGCGCCTGTCTGATGTCTCTTTTTATAAGGATACTAATCGCATTATGAGAACTCCACCCTCAGGACCTCATCTAAACCTGATTACCTCCCCAAGGCCCCACCTGCAGACACTATCACTCTGGGGTTTAGGGCTTCGATGTCTGAATTTGGAGGGAACACAGTTCAGTCCATAGTACACAGGGGTAGTTTGTTTTAAAACACAGCTTCCTGGGTCTTTCCTCCAGAGGTTCTGATTCGGTCCATCTGGGGCAGGATCCATAAATCTATATTTTTAGCAGCCACCCCACATGGCTCTCAGGCTCACCCAGGCTTGAGAAGCTCGGGGTGAGCCGGTTCCCTTTGGGCCCTGACGACCCCAGAAGCTGCCTGCTCACCTCTCTGCAAAAGCATTTGGCCCAACTCCCTGACAACCGCTGACGCTGGACGAAGGGCCGGGCTCACTGGGATACGGAGCTCTCACCCAGCGCCTCTCCGAGAGCCAGGCACACAGTAGGTACACAATCAGCGTTTACTGAGGGCCTCACCCAGGGCCCCTTCTAACTGTAAAAAAAATCTTGGAAATGCACAGATCATCTTTGAAGAGCTCACAAAGAGGTTACGCGACATTATTTAGGGAAGTTTCAGGCAGTAGGGCTGTCTTTGTGTTGCTGTCCAGGAGGCTCAAACCGCAGTGAGTCCATTTCCATTTCCCCCTCTCCTTGAGCAGCGGAAAGTGAAACAGCTTGAGCTGTGACTAGAAACTGAATATACACGCGCACAAGGAACAGAGCCCCGCCTCCTCGCCCTCCGGCCAGCTGCCTCTTTCCTTTATTTCCCGCTGACTACAAGGCCAATGGTGAAAGGAAATGGGAGATGAGGACCGAGGTTTTGTTAGGACAATATAAGCCAAGAGAAAATGGGGACACTCTTCTACCTTCCTTTAGTTCCATGGGGAATAATGAAGTGAGGAAAGGGAAGGGAATGTGGAGTTTCCCCCGTTAAAAGTGAAATTAAGAGGCAGAAGACAGCAATGCAAAAGTAGTTGAACTGATGTATAGCGAATTACAGACCATTCCTGAAAAATTACCGTGAGGCACCACTACGCACCTGTTAGAACAGTGAAAATTAAAAACGGTGACAGTAACAAACACTGGTGATGATGCAGAGAAACTGGATCTCTCTCAGTCATCACTGGTGGGGATGTACAATGATAAAGCCATTCTAAAAATTAGGTTAACAGTGTTTTATAAAACTAAACATACCATATGGTCCAGCCATTGCCGTCCTAGGCATTCATCCCAGAGAAATTAAAATCTTCGTCCACCCAAAAGCATGCACGGGAATGTTCATATTGGCTTTATTTGTTGTAACCAAAAAATTGTAAACAACCCGAGTGTCCTTCAATGGACAGTGGATGAATGGTTAAACACACTGGAACGTTCATGCCACGGAATACAACTCAACAATGAAAAAAAACCACTACTGATACACGCAACCACTGGGATGGAGCTCACGGGAAAAATGCTGAGTGGAAAAAGACCATCTCAAAATGTTTCACACGGTATGATTCCATTTATATAATATTTTGGAACTGACAAAATCATAAAGGGGGGAAGAGGTCAGCTATTATGGTGGCGATTATACTTATTTACACGTGTGACAAAAATGCATAGAAGTACACGCACGCAGACGAGTGCATGTGAAACTGATGAAATCTGAATAAGATCGGAGATTGTACTAATGTCAGTTTCTTGGTTTTGATATTCCATTACAGATAGGTAAAAACGTACCATTGCGGGACATTGGGGAAAGGGTACACGGAACTTCTGTACTATTTTTGCAACCTTCTGTGAACCTATAATCAGTTAAAAATAAAAAATAAAGAAACATCCTAAAGAGAGAAATAAATATCTAAAGGAATGTATTTTCTCCCACTGGAAGTTCATTATCATTACTGAGAAAAGCAATTTAATTTCTTTCTCTTTCGGCATAGGGTGCACCATCTTTGTCTCTTCAATGCAAATGTTATTATTAGTCACCTTAAAAGGCAAACATTATATAGATTAGAGAGCCCAGAAATAATCCTACTCATACATAGTCAAATGATTTAAAAAAAAATGGTGCCAGGGCCATTCAATGGGGGAAGATAGTCTTTTTAACAAATGGTGTTGGGGAAATTGGAATATTCACATGCAAAAGGATGAATTTGAACCATTGCCTTTCACCATTTGCAAAAGTTAGATCAAAATGGATCAAAGATATAAGTGTAAAAGCTAAAACTATAAAACTCTTAGAAGAAAACATAGACGAACAGCTTCGTGACATTGAACTTGGCAATGGTTCCTTGCATATAACTCCAGAACACCAAAAAAAAGAAAAATAGATAAACTGGACTTCCTCAAATTAAAATTTTCGTGCATCAAAGGGTGCTGTCAACAGAGTGAAAAGGCAACCTATAGAAGGGGAGAAGGTGTTTGCAAATTGTATATATAAGAAGGGATTAATATCTACAGTCTATAAAGAACTCCTACAAGTCAACAATGAAACACATAACCAGTTTTAAAAAATGCCCAAAGGACTTGAATAGACATTCCTCCAAAGAAGATATGCAAATGATACATGAAAACATGCCCCCACATCACTAAACATTAGGAAAATTCAAATCAAAACCGCAACAACGCGAGGCCACTTCACACCCATTAAGATGGTTATTCAGAAAAATCCGGAAATAACAAGACTGGAACCCTTGTGCTTTGCTGGTGGAATATAAAACGGTGCAGGCACTGTGGAAAATGGTATGGTAGTTCAAAGAAACTCCAAAAATTAAATGTCGAATTACCACATGATCCAGCAAGTTCACTTCCAAGTGTGTACCCCAAAGAATGGAAAGCAAAGGCCTGAACAGGTATTTGAAATGTGCACATACACAGCGGCATTATTTACAATAGCCAGAAGATAAAAGCAGTTCAAACGTCCATTGATGGATAAATGGATAAACACAATGTGGTCTCTAACGTACAATGAAGGATCATTCAGCCTTAAAAAGAAATGAAATTCTAACATACACTACAATATGGGTGACACTTGAAGACACTATGCTTCAGAGCTGGACCCCAAGAACAAATACTGTATAAGTCCGCTTACATGAGGTACCTAGAGCAGTCAAACTCGTAAGATAGGACCGTGGTTACCAGAGGCTGGGGTGGGGGTACCAAGAGTTACTGTTTAATGAGCATCGAGTTTCAGGTTGGCCTGATGGAAAGTTCTGGAGACAGATGGTGGAGCTGGCTGCCTGACAACATGACTGTACTTAAAACCACTGAACTGTACACTTAAATCTGGTTAAAATGGTAAATTTGATGTAATGTATATTTAGCACTGTATTTTTGAAAAACACTACTAAAGAGAGCCACACACACGCACACACACACACGTCAAACTTTGTCAAATTCTTCCCCTCATTCTCTGTATTATTTCTTTCAATCCCTAAGAAGAGTCTGTTTTTACCACAAGTTCAAGCAAAACAGGAACGGGGTTTATGAAAATCTGAAATGGTGCCAAGCAGGGATCAGAAAGGTTAAAACTTTCAGCCTGGCATTTGCAGGCTTGTGTACTTCAACCACGAGTCACCATTCCTCTTGTATTTACCTCTGCCCCTCAAAGAACTCAGCTGAATGAGGCTACTTGCAGTGTTCTGAACACAACTTATTCTGTCCTGATCACACCATTTGTCCTTCCTAGAATGAACTCTATTCGCTTTTTCTTCTGCATCCGTCCAAATCCTACCCATCATCCGGATCCAGCTCACACGCCTCCTTCCCTGTGACAAGTTTATTCCATGACTTTTCTCTTCTATTCACCTGTTACACTTCTTGTCCAGACCCATTTTTCTGGCATCTGCATTTTTCAGTTAGATTTACAAGCACAAATTTCCAGTTTCTCCAATCAGTGTATAGGATCCTCAAGGCACAAACCGAATCATTAACATTTTTTCTTTTTTTTTGTCACCAAGTAATTCAGTGCTGTGATTTTCACAGAATGGGTACTTAGTTAGGACTAGAATCCATCTCTTCTAAGTTCCTACTTTTTCTTTTACTTTCCACAGCTGCCTGATGGAATTTTTTCACTTATGAGTGAGATACGTGGCATGTAGAAATTTTAAATGTCAATCATGGTATTCCACCTGTGGATGAAGCACGTTAAATTAACGGTAGAAATAATCTTGCTTGTTCAGATTGGCAGGTCTGTGGGTGTAAACAGCTTCATGCTGGATGAGCAGAGATACAGATGACTGTTTGTGGTGTAGAAATAAACAAAGACCACCTACAGAGGACAAACAAAGGCTGTTTATTCAGAACTGGCTTCCGCAAGGGGGTCAGCCACTATCACTTGCATTTGGTGGAGACTCACAGGCAGGCAGAGTTGCAAAGTTTTATAACAGTGGGAAAAGGGGGTGTTTTCAGGTGTGCCCTGTCTGGCGGCTGTGGACCTGAGGAACCCGGAAGAAAAATAACTAGAAGTGGGGTGTCCTGTGTGGTTGGTTAGGGGTGCCAATCGGGCTTTGCCTCTGGTTGATCTTAAGGTAGAAGCAGAGACAAAAATTAAGGACGCTAATATGTATGACTGAAACATTACGCTGTGCGTCAGAAATGGACACATGGTAAACTGACTATACTTCAATAACAAGAATCAGAGAAGCTGTCAGTTATTAACAAAGTCTTGATTCTTTTGAGCTGATTTTTACAGTTTATAGTGGTATGACTTCCTGCAAACATTATAGACGGCAGGCCAGCTGTGGGTCGGGTTCCTAGCTGGTTGATGCAGATTGTGGGTCAGAGTTCTATTTTTATATATGGTCTGGCCACCGCCTGCTTTTATTCCAGGCTCTCAGTGGTTATACTTAGAGCAATTGACCACGTCTCTGAGTAAACATCACCCTCCTTTCCCAGACTGAGATGAAAAGGCACGTTCAGGAACCATGCCTCCATCTTACCGAAAAGCAGCTCCTGTGCTGTATACTGTGCCCCCACAAGTCTTCTTTAAAACACTACTTTTCTTATGTTAATTCTCTGCTAAAAAAAAAAAAAGTGCACCAACTCTGGACTGAGTTCACCCTGCTGCGTCTGCCACGCTCACCCAATCTGTTCTTCCCTCTTCCTCACTGCTTCACTCAGATGGGAATCCTTGCCTCCCTCAGGCATTATTCTTACTTCCCTGCCCTTTCCTCTGTGTTTTCCTATTTCCTGGAATGCTTTCCGCTCCCTTCTCCAAATCCTGCCCGTAGTTCAAGTTTCAATCCCAAACCCGCCACCTGCCCGAACCATCTCCTCAGGACTCTGGTGACGTCTGCATATTTTCCGAATCCCGAGACGCAGGACTTAACAGTCCTTACTCAGAGGAGAGTGGGGTGGGGGTGGGGGGTTGCCAGTGGCTGTGCATCAGAGTCTCACCTGGGGAAGCTGGTTAAAATGCAGAGTTGAGTCCTCCCTCTGAGATTGTAATTTGTTAGGTCTAGGTAGGAGGGGCAAGCCATATTTCACCTGGCAAGGAATAAGGGGAAAGAACGCTTTGATTAAAAAGTAACATCAGCTTGTGTGTGTGCACGCGCGCGCGTGCGTACATAGTACATACTAGGAAAAAATAGTGAACGACTTAGAAATGGACCAAAAACACACCTGAGTATCTTCAAATGAGAAAATAGGCGTTGCCTGGCACACTCTTTCAGATGGTTGGATTCTGTGGGGGTCTCTTCTCCTTTCATTGTCTTTGAGCTTCTCCGAACTCTGTAAATTGGAGGTGACTGACAGCAATGCTAACGAATTTTGCACGTGGGTGGAGGTCCCAGTGACTTCCCTCCCAACTGTGGAAGGAGTCCCTTTTTCACCTTTTAAGCAAATTCATTTCCTTATTCTTTTTTAAAAAGTTTATTAAATATTTATTTATTACTTTTTTGAATTAATTTTTTGTGGGGGAGGGTAATTAGGTTTATTCATCTATTTATGTAGTGGAGGTCCTGGGGCTTGAACCCGGGACCTTGTCCATGCTAGGCATGCGCTCTGCCACTGAGCTACACCTTCCCCCTCAGTTCTGTATTCATGATGGTCTGTGTATATGTCTGTTCTTTGGGTTTGCCTTTAAATCAGTTCAACATCTCACTGGTTCTTTCATTCATTAATAAGCTGAATAAAATCCTTGGCACATGTTCATTTTATACAGGTTTCCCCCGTTCTCTGAAGTAGGGCGTTCCTTATGAAACCTTCCGTAAGCCGAAACGGGATATAGTGAAGAAGCAGTTACCTCAGGACACGCCCTGCCAACAGACGCAATGAAATAAATCCAGATAAAGCCCGGATGCTCACAGACACTGTCCGAAGCTATAACAGCCTGATGCTGAGCTGCTGAGGGCAGTTCCTGGGAGGGAGCTTGCGGGGGCCGCTCGCACGGCTGGGGGGTTCTCACTGTCTCTACAATGGTTTGCTGTGGAACAAATACTGAGCACTGTATTTGCTTGCTTGCTTGCTTGCTTTCTTTCTTTCTTTTTTTTTTTTGTCCTTAAAAACCAAAATCCTCTTTGGATTTCTTTCGGCTAGTGAAAACAGGTACTAACAGAGGTCTTTTTGTAAAAGCAAAGTGGCCTAAAGTGAACTTTCAAAAAATGGGGGGATACCTGAAGTTCTATGAGTCCTGGTTTTACTTCTTAAAATGTCCTCTCTCTCACGTACACATGCACATACACAGAGGCCCCACTTGGCCCGGCCATCTCACCCTGGCTAAATGGCTTAGTTTGGTGAGAAGGATAGATTGGAGGCTGCTGAAAGGCTAAACCGTGCAACTGGAACGTTATTAGGTAATTTGCCTTTAAAATGGTCATTCAAAATGTTACCCCAAAAGGGGAAGGGGAAAGACCCCAGTTTTTGTTATACCTGAAAGATAACTCAGGTGGGAGATGGAGCGTTGTGTAATGAGAGATTTTAGAGGATTTATTAGCAAAAGGAAAGAATGGGAGGCAGGCTGATCGAAGGGTAGATAGCAACGGTGTTTGTTCCTCCTTTCTCTCATATCCTCGCTTAGAGATGGTTCCTTGATCGGTTGACAGTTCTTGCCCTTGGAGCGCTTAGTCATGTTTGTCCCCTTTGCACGTGTCCTTACCCGTGATGCACACAAGAAAGTCCATTGGAGCGGGGACCTAAACCGCAGTGCTAATTATATTGCAATGAGCATTGGGTCATGTGCGGTTAGGTCCTTCTCGCTACCGCAGAGTTGCAGCCATTGGATTCTAAGAAGTTTCTTGCTGGTGTCATTTAGAGGAAGTAAAGCCCCTTTATGTTGGAGGCGAGCATATCGCCACCTTCCAGACAGTCCTTCCTCTCCTCCACCTTATCTGCCCGGTGCCCCACTTATCTAACTACCTAACACAAATGCTGGCATCACCATTTTGTAATTATTCACTCCTCCCAGACAACTCTGAGTAAGAATGAGTAGGTAACATCACTCTTAGCTTTTCCATACACTTCTGGAAATCTCAAGGTGCCACACAAGGTAGAGCTGGGTAAGCATTAGGTCTTCTGACTGCCCAGTTCAGCACCAAATGCTGCTGGTGGCTCCAGGCGCAGTCACACAATATCTTGACTCTTTCATCTGTAGGAAACCAGGGAGGCAGATTCTGCCTCCTGGAATGCTCTCCTCCTGGTTCTCGTGTGGCCAGGCAGCTGGCGCCCCGTGGCCCCTCAGAAGCCAGTGGCCCACCAGCTGAGTTACAGGCACACCAAAGAACACCCCCCTCTCCTGGTCCGGGACTGCTTCATTCCACTTCTGGTCCTAGTTTTAAAAGCATTAAGCAAAAAGTCCAGGTGCTTTCTGCATCTTTTGCCTGTCAGCCTTCACAGACAAAGACTCTACTTGACCACACTTTAGTTAGATTCCTCTGAACCTTCTTCTTTTTCTTCTTTTTTTTTTATTGAAGTACAGTCAGTTACAATGTGTCAATTTCTGATGTACAGCGTAATGTCCCAGTCATACGTATACATATATTTGTATTCATATTCTTTTCCATTAAAGGTTACTGTAAGATACTGAATATAGTTCCTTGTGCCAGAAAAAAGAAAAAATTTTAATCTAGTTTTATGTATAGTAGTTAATATTGGCAAATCTCGAACTCCTAATTTACTCCTTCCCACCTGCTTTCTCCCTGGTAACCATAAGATTGTTCACTATGTCTGTGAGTCTGTTTCTGTTTTGTAGATGAGTTCATTAGTGTCTTCTTTTTTCTTTTTTTAGATTCAACATATGAATGATATCATATGGTATTTTTCTTTCTCTTTCTGGCTTACTTCACTTAGAACGACAATCTCCAGGTCCATCCATGTTACTGCAAATGGCATTATTCCATTCTTTTTTATGGCTGAGTAGTATTCCATTGTATAAATATACCACAGCTTCTTTATCCAGTATCTGTTGATGAACATTTAGGTTGTTTCCATGTCTTGGCTATTGTATATAGTGCTACTAGGAACATTGGGGTGCATGTATCTTTTCAAATTAGATTTCCCTCTGGATATATGTACAGGAATGGGATTGCTGGATCATAGGGTAAGTCTATTTTTAGCTCTTTGAGGAATCTCCATACTGTTTTCCACAGTGGCAGCACCAAACTGCATTCCCACCAGCAGTGTAGGAGGGTTCCCCTTTCTCCACACCCTCTCTAGCATTTATCATTCGTGGACTTTTGAATGATAGCCATTCTGAGTGGTGTGATGAACCCTCTTCTTGACTAGGCCTCATCCTTGGGCCTGTCTTGCGCCTGCCTCGGCTGGTTGTAGCAAGAATCCTACTAAATCAGTTTAGAGAGAATTCCAACAACCTTGGTGTCTGATCACCTCCTATGTCTGATCACCCGGGCCTGCCTTCACCAAGAACTTAAGTTGGTTTAGCAAGAATCCCCGTCCCCTTGCAGTCTTCTCTTAGTACTTTTCTATCCACTGACCCTCTCACTCTGCTCCTGAGCTGTAAATCCCTACCTGTCTTCCCTGTATTCAGAGTTGAGCCCCATCGCTCTGCCTTACTGCCATAGTCATGACAGCATTTTGCCTCGGTCCTGAACAAAGTCTTCCTGACTATTTTAACAAATGTCAGAATAATTTTCTTCTTTAGCACCACTAGGGGCTGAGCTTTAAAGGGGTGACCCGTCCCTGCCATCTTGACCCTAAGCAAAGCCGACTCAGGCTGCCTTGGGCTGCCTTCTGCTTCCTGAGACCCTCCCGGACCACATCAGCATCTCTTTGTCTTTCAAGGCATCCTGTTGTGCTTGGCAAGGGGGCATCTCTGGTCTCCATGAAGAGAATCACCTGTTCTTTTTGCCCTCGAAATCCTCCCCGATGTGCGGACCCTTGTTTCAATTGCTGGGATGTCCTGGACTGAAAGGCCCAGTGAGAGCGTTTTGATGGCTACACGTGGCTGAGGGCGGGCCGCCGGAAGCACACACTCCATCTTTCCGCGTGCTTCTCCGTGTGTGCAAAGGGCACTGTGATTTTGTATCCTCCTTCACAGGGCTCCCTGGGGAGATGCGTCACTCCAGAAGGAGAGAATTCTACGTGCTTGGGACATTTAAAACATTTTCTCAGCCTCATAGAACCCAAACAGAAGTTAACCCCCAAAATGTAACAGGACAGAAAGGGGGTGGGAAAGGTGCCTCACCGGCTGAAACAACAAACCACTTTCCCAAACAGCCAAGAATGATTTCCTATGTGGGAAAGAATTTACAACCTTGGTTGCTTTCCTTTTTTCTCCCTCCCCCTTTTTTCCAGCTTCCACCTCTTCGTGCAATAAAGGAGATCAGTTTGTCCTGGCACCCTTTCTTTTTGATGAGAGTCCATCTCTGGGAAAGGGACTGGGCTTCAAGGAACACATAAAAGAAAGTAGTAAAAAAAAAAAAAAACAAAACAAACCCCAGCACAACCCAGCACAGTGCCACCCGGTCCCCTGTGACTGGCAGAACCCTAGCCCAGCAGTGGCCCTCGATGTCCAAGGCCGCCATGTGCCCGATGAGAGGGTTTGTGAGTGAGGTCAGCCTAATTAGCCAGGCTAATGTCTGGTTTCCTGGGGAGAGCTTTTGTGAAGTAATTGCCTGCCTTGGGGTCAAAATGCAGTAATTACAGGTCTTTTTTTTTTTTTTTTCCTGGACTAAATGAGATAAACAGCCTTTGAATTCTTCCAGCAAGTAAGCCAATCACACTGAGAGACTAGTCTTTGTGCCCCAGAACCACCGTGAATATTTTGACAGGTGATTTCAATACCATGTAGCTATTTATTTATTCTGGGTTTGGGACATAAACACAAACATCTTGGCCTGCAATTCTACACATTAAAAGACTATCAGACGCGGTCAGAACTGAAGGTGGGGATTTTTGCGGCCGAGGGTCCCCTTGAAATGCTGTCGCTGGAGAAGAAGGTCGGCGGATGTTTTGAGCAAAAGCAGAAATTCCGCCACAATTTGAAAGTGAACGGAACAGCAGAATTATCCACCTAAACGAGCTCCCTGTCCCCTGGCTGTTTGCTTATTTTCTCTGTTAGAATCAACAGCAGAGCAGTCTGGGAAGACCATGGAAAGCTAATAAAGCAGGAAACATCGTTTCCATCTCCGGAGGTAGACAGGCGAAGCAAACAGACCAGATTCATTCCGAGCCTGGCGTAAACATATTTTTACCAGCCCTGGTTGAGGTGAAGGTGACTTGACCCCACCGAGCGTGAATAAACTGGTGTAGACCTGGAGACAGGAAATGGGGATGTATTTCACAAATAAAATGAGCAGTATTTCAAGGATTCTGTTACCTCTCGGGGTGCCCCCACGCCCCTCATCCCCATGGGCAGCTAGCTGGCTGACCCTGGTCAACCAAAACTCGTGTTGCCCACAGACCTGCAGCGGGTAATCTCACTGGGACTTTGCTTGACTCAGATCCCACTGAGGACCTCCTGAGCCACAATCTGCATTTCGTTTATTGAACTACTGAATTTTAAAAAAATGGAAGTATAGTCAGTTACACTGGGTCAATTTCGGGTGTGCAGCACAACGTCCCAGTCATGCATATACATACATGTATTTTTGTTTTCATATTCTTTTTCATTATAGGTTATAAAAGATACTGAATATAGTTCCCTGTGCTACACAGGAGAAATTAGTTTTTTATGATTTTGTATATAGTCATTTAATATTTGGAAATCTCAAACTCCCAATTTATCCCTTCCTACCTGAACTACTGAATTTTTACTGAGCTGATTTACAATATTGTGTGAGTTTCAGGGGTACAGCAAAGTGCATAATCTGCATTTTAACCTGATCCCCAGGGGGGATCCTGTGTAGTCAAGATTGAGGAGCCCTAGTTTAAATTACCCTGGGATCTCCGGGATAGGGCTTTTTCCAGGTACAAGCGACTCATTTTGAGCAAAGACATTGGGAAGGACACAGTAGGGGAACAAATGGTGAGCAGGTAAGTACCAGGGTGGTGCCTTCCAACATTTTGGTCTCTTCAGCAGAAAGGAGATTTATAGATGATTATAACCCACTTTCCTAACGTTAAAACTCAGCTGCACATGGGAATTCCAGCCCACACCCCATCTCCCTCCCTGCTCTACCTTGGAAGCACCGGAGGTGAGGGATAGAGGCTCACTCCGTCTCTAGAACTATTGGTGATGCTGGACACTATGGGTCAACCACTTTTTGAGCATACAGCTGGGGCTTGTCTGTTATCGCTTCTCCCTGCGCGGTTTTAGGAAGAGCCATGCGTACAGGAAGCCGGGTCATTAACGATGTAATCTCTCAGCATCACCACAAACCGTGTGATTAGAAGGAACTGCCTGCTGGGGTGGGGTCCAGAAGGAGGTTTGGACAGACTATTTCCAAATCCCACATCAAATGCACCAAATGCTGGTTGGGAGCTCTGCAAATCCTGCCTACCAAGTACCCCTGATATTTTGCTAGCACACATGTGGGAGTTTAAAAGGCTTCGCCTTAAGACAGTGTCAGTGAAGACAGGCAACATCTCATAATATAGCGCATGGATGTTTTCAACCATTTACAGATGTGTATTGGACCCGAGTCACTACATTGAGTCGCTCACCTACATCTAGACATTAAAACCAAGACCTTAACCGGCAGTCAGCAATCTCTCAGGAAAAGGAAAAGAATTAGATTACACTACAATATTTCCATTATTTTAATTGCATTTGAGAAATTGAAAGCCTAAATGCTTCTAAAGCCTTCTGCAAATAAGTTACTCCAAAAAGAAAGAAAAATTCTAGCTGATGATACATAGTCCATTCCAGAAATCAGAGTCTCTTCTCCAAACCGTCCTCTCGGGGTTCTCTTCTTAATCCTGCACAAAATATATAAGCGTTATCTACCCAAGACTCTCTGCCTGGCTGTGGAAGGAAAGCACTGCTAAGTGCTACCTGTTGGGCATATGCAAGCCACAATACTAAGGAGAATAAAGAGTGTTCTCCAGTCAACAAATGTTCATTGAGCGCATAATGTCTAGATACTGGTCTGGAGCGAATACATACAATAGCAGATAAAATTTAGTAAATGTCTAGTGAATGTCTAGTAAATGTGTATCAGGCAATGTTCTATGCAGTTATCACTTATTACCTAATTTAATTGTAAAATAACCCCATGAAACAGATTTTGCAGATTTGGAGGCTGAGGCTCGGAAAGTCCAAATAGTTTGTCCGAGGTCACACATCAATTAAGTGGTGGAGCTGAGAGTCGAACCCAGCGAGTTGTCTCGTGAGCTGGTAGCCTGAATCATGACACAAGCCGCGTCTCCAGGAAGACAGACCCCACCCTTGTTCTCACCGCACTTACCGTCTCACAGGGAAGACAGATATTAAACTGCTCGTTGCAAGTCTGATGAGTTTTACAAAGGTTGCCATGGATGCATATCGGAGGCGCACTGAAGGCTTCCAGAATAAGTCATCAATTTAAGTTGCAACCACGGACTCTAGCGTTAGGGTCTCCATAGTGAAGCCAGAGCATGGAGCTGGAGCCAGACTAGGGGAAGCTTGGGTGAGCTAAGGTAATGATGTTGAATTTTATTTGAAGAGGGATGGGAAGCCGTTAAACTAAGCGAGAGAGTTACCCGATCCAACTAAAACAACAGCGAGGCTGGAGCTTAGAGGATGGGTGGTTTTGGCGGTGGTGAGGGGGGGATCCAGCGGGAAAGTGTTGTGGTAGGGGTGACGCTGGCTGGGCTGGAGTGCTGGCCGTAGGAATGCGACACGTGATTCTGAGATGGGTTCACTGGGACTTGATCAAACTTGAGGAACAAGGGAAAAGGAGTTTAGGTTCCAGATGTAAAAACATAAATGGAGCTGAATATAGACCCCTTGACTTGATGAAATGTAATCAAGTATTACAAGTCACACTGTAGAGAGCCCCCTCTCGGTGTTTGATCAGCCACACTTTGGGCCAGGCACCCTGCACAGTGCTTTATGTGCATTTTATCATTAATCTTCGTGACAACCCTGTGAGGCTACCATTGCTATGATTCCCATTTTACAGATGAAGAAAGGTGAGGCTTAGGAGGATTAACGCCCAAGATCATAAGAAAAGTGGTAGGAGCTGCCCTAAAGCTCCAGTCTGATTCCGCAAACCACCATCCTTACGTCTCTATTTCATGAAATTGTCTTGTAAGACTCACCTGGGATATGTGTTGAACAAACATGGTGCTGGGCTCCACCCCTGGACAGGTCGATTCAGTGAGTTTGGGCCCCAGGATCTGCACGTTCACAAGCCTTGTCACCAGGTCACTCTGAGAAGCACAGACCGATGCTGACCAGGAAGCAGAAGGCAGGAGCCCGGGTCAGCCGTTTCTCTCTGATCCAATCAGTTTTCCTCATTTGCCTTCTCCTTTGCCCACACTCTGCTTAGTGCTATTCACAGAACTTACCACAACTTAGAATTTTATTGTTTTCGGTATTGATGGATTGTCTAGCAGCCCTTCTGGAACATAAACCCCGGCCCCTGGGACATGCCAGACCCGACCCCACCCTCTTGTACACCGTTCTGCCTGCCAGAGAGCCCCTGGCTGGTACCTTGGCTTCCATCTTCCTCTGGCCAGCCTCCATCCTGAGCCCGAGTGCTCTTTGCAAGATCATTTTGTAAATCCAACCGCTTGCTCTTAGTTCTCAGAACAAGCCAGCTGTGACTTGGCTCCAGCCTCCCCTTCCTTCCTCCCTCGATCCCTCGGCTCCTGCCAGGCACACAGAACCCTAGTGACCCCCAGTGATGTTTTTCAGTCGTCCCAAGTCACATGTGAAGTGCCCAAGGACACCTTTCCTGGAGGTGCCAGTGCTGCCCGGTCTGTGCCCTGCGGAGGCAGTGAGGCTGGAGGCTGTGGCTCCGGGGAGGCCACTCCTCCACCCACTTCCCTTCCTGGGCTGTTGCTGGGCACTTCAAGAGAGGGCTGCTCGCTCACTGGCTCCCAGAAAGGCTACGTGGCTGACCGGGGTGGAAGGCACGAGAAGGTGTCCTGAGCGGGAGGTCAGGAGGGCTGCTCGGCCGCCCTGGTGGGGAGCCGCCGGAAGGGGGTCAGGGGAGAGTGGCGAAAGCAGGGCTCTGTGGTGGCTGCTCCCTGGGTGGCCAGGCCACCGGCCTGCTGTGCTCTGCGGAGTTAAAAGAAAGGGGTGGAGGGAGCCTGCTGCTCGGGGCCTCGACCACGGCTTACGCCACACATGGCTAAAGTACACAGACGATTAGCAATCAAGGGAGGGACCTCCCTGCGAGGGAAAATGACACAGGGGTTACTTCTCTGTAAACAGCTCCAGAAAAAGCCCGGGTTCACTTTACGGGCTCTTTGCTTCCTTTGAGAAGTTGCAAATGCACCCATTGAGTGCTTCACCTCTCAGCTCTCACACGGGGGGGGGGGGGGGAGGAGGGACACACATACGCACACGGACACACACTCACTCACACACCTACACAACCTCCCCAACAGATGACAGCCCCAAAGGCCATCAGGGCTTCTCAGCCCTGAGACTCAATCCACCGACTCACAGAATCAACGGGGCCTGAAAGAGAACACGGGTTTGCCTCTGGGTGACACTGCCCTCGTGGCTGGCGTGGTGGCACCCCGTTGAAGGTGTGTCATGCCGGTACCTCTGTGCCACAGGTTGCTTGGAAGCGAACAGAAGAGAGTATTTGCACGTTGCCTTTGTAGCTGATTCCAAATTTAAATCACCCTGGGTAATCTGTCAGGCCCTCCTGAGAAAAGGTGGGACAGAGGCTTACAGGATTTTAAGAAGCTCAAATCCTACTCACATCTGTGAAGCCGGAGCCCTTTGGGGGGGTCTTTGCAGTGGAGTGATTACAAGTTTCCCCTGCCCGGGAAGCCTGAAAACAGCAATCTTTGGGAATAAAGAGTTTCAGTTGTGGTAACGGCTACTAAACTTGTGAGTGACAGATGGCCCCGCACTGGCCTCCGCAGCAAAGGAAATTTCTGGGCTTCTGCAGCTGGGGAGTCTGATGGGCTCAGGCACTCTGGTGAGAGCAGGGGAAGTGGACGGATATTGAGCCCAGAACACGGAATGCACAAGCCCACGAGTCTGACCCTCAGTCCCGGCAATGACCCAGGCTCTCGCCTCCTCCCGTTTTGCAGAGGGCTGGGCTGAGGGGTAAGGCCCACAGCTGGAAAGCGGCTGCATCCCTAAGCTCTCCGCAGTCTTGCCTCCAGTGTCCCTCCGTTTCTTGGATCTGCCCCTCTGAATTCCTCCCTTTCTCCCCTACCGGGCACAGGCTTCCTGCCTGTGTTGAGAAGCCCTCCCTGGACAGCATCCTTGCCCAGGGCCTCCAGGCCAGGCCGTCCCTCGCGGCAGCGCTACCGAGCAGGAGCGGGCCAGGCAGGGTGGATGACCATGTGACAATGGCCATGTGTCGGGCACCGGGACAAACCGAGACTCCACAACTGGTCACAGCCACTTCAGGGACATAGCCCAGGGTCCCCAGATCCTCCAACTTTCAAGAAGAGCCTGAAGTTTGGATTTATTGTGTAAAATGTTCTGCGTTTGAAAATGCTATGTAGGCCGAACAAAATATACCTTAGAGTCACCAGTGTTTAAATCTCTGCTCTCGAGAAGAGGCCTGGAGAACCAGCCTCAGCTGCTCGCTCATTTTTTTTTTTTGGTGTATATATATATTTTTAATTGAAGTATAGTCAGTTTACAATGTTGTGTCAATTTCTGGTGCACAGCACAATGCTTCAGTCATACATGAACATACATATATTCATTTTCATATTCTTTTTCACCATAGGTTACTATGAGATATTGAATATAGTTCCCTGTGCTGTATAGCATGAACTTCTTGTTTATCTGTCTTAAATATAGTAATTAGTATCTGCAAGTCTCGAATTCCCAATTTATTCCTTCCCCTCCGCCGCTAACCATAGGTTTTGTTTTCTACGTCTGTGAGTCTGTTTCTGTTGTGTAAATAATGCCATTTGCAGCAACATGGGTGGACCTGCTCACTTGCTCTTGAAGCAGCTACTTCGGCCAGGCCAGTGCCTGGGATGCTGCGGCCGTCTGGGACCTGGTCCACCACCTGGCGGAGGAGGGATCATGATGAACAGCCCCACCGAGACCACCCTGTGTGTGTCTGGAGCCCCCAAAGGAGAAGTGATTGAATAAACTTTAAATCTTCCGTAGAGCTGCCTGTGTGAGTCTGTCATCCCGTAGAATAAACTGTAAAAGAAAAAACATATTCCATTCAAAAATTAAAGTTGGTTATTTTCTGGAATAGCCTCCAAGCCGAGGGATACATACCAGGCTAAGAGTAGGCTGATGTAAGCAGTAGTGACATTTCTTCAGCCTCTAATGATGTGCTCTGGTCAGAAATGAGGGGACCCTCTGAGGTTGAGTTGGAAACTTGGTTTCTATTTCCTATTCAAATTTTGGCCTGTCTGATGAGATAAATACAAAGGAACCAGATGTGGTTCCTTTTGCTGATTATACTGGAGACTTTGCCTGCAAGGCATTTCCACCTGGGGCAGGGTCTGGACTATGATTAGCAACTTCTAGGACCTTTCTAACTTGGGTTCTAACTGCAGAGGCCATCTAGAAGAAAACAGTGTGTGTACACACGCACTGGGGAACTTCAAATTCGTAACTGAATAATTCTGCAGCTGTGGATCTGAATATTCCTTGGTAGGATCCATCATTTCCCGAGAAAGTGCTCTCCTGCGTGATAAAATGAGCTGATCGCCAGCAGGGGTCCCTCTGCCCTTAATCCTCCTGTTCTGTCTCCTTGTCACAAAGCCTAAGATTATACTAGTACCATTTTTCCTGAGACTCAATGCACTGTGTGTCTTTGGTGAATTTACTTATTTATTTCTTATTTTAATTGAAGTACAGTCAATTACAATGTGTCAGTCTCTGGTGTACAGCACAATGTCCCAGTCATACAAATACATACATATATCCATGTTTATAATTTCTTCCATTAAAGGTTATTACAAGATATTGAACACAGTTCCCAGTGCTATACAAAAAAAATTTTTTAAAATATATTTTCATATATTGTAGCTAACATTTGTAAATCTCAAACTCCGAAATTTATCCCTTCCCATCCCTTACCCTGATTACAATACAATTGTTTACTAAGCCTGCGAGTCTGTTTCTGTTTTGTAGATAAGTTCATAGTGTCCTTTTTTTTTATTTAGATTCCACATATGAGTGATATCATATGGTATTTTTCTTTCTCTTTTTGGCTTACTTCACTTAGAATGACAATCTCTAGGTCCATCCATGTTGCTGCAAATGGCATTATTTTATTCTTTTTTATGGCAGAGTAGTATTCCACTGTATAAATACACCACAGCTTCTTTATCCAGTCATCTGTAGATGGACATTTGGGTTGCTTCGATGCCTTGGCTATTGTAAATAGTGCTGCTATGAACATTGGGGTGCAGGTATCTTTTTTGAATTTGACTTCCCTCTGGATATATGCTCAGCAGTGGGATTGCTGGATTATATGGTAAGTCTGTTTTTAACTTTTTGAGGAATCTCCATACTGTTTTCCATAATGGCTGCACCAAACTACATTCCCACCTGCAGTGTAGGAGGGTTCCCTTTTCTCCACAGCCTCTCCAGCATTTATTCTTTGTGGACTTTTGAATGATGGCCATTCTGACTGGTGTGAGGTAATACCTCATGTTGTTTTGATTTGCATTTCTCTGATAATTAGTGATATTGAGCATGTTTTCATGTGCCTATTGGCCATTTTTATATCTTCATTAGAGAATTACTTGTCTAGGTCTTCTGCCCATTTTTGGATTGGGTAGTTTGTCCAGCATAGTACTCAATGGTGAAAAACTGAAAACATTCCCACCAAAATCTGGGACAAGACAAAGTCGCCCACTCTCACTACTTCTATGCAATATAGTCTTGGAAGTCCTAGCCACAGACAATCAGGCAAGAAAAAGAAATAAAAGGGATCCAAACTGGTAAAGAAGAGGTAAAATTGTCACTATATGCAGATGATGTGATACTATATATAGAAAACCCTAAAAGCTCCACAAAATACTACTAGAGCTGATAAAAGAATTTGTCAAGGTAGCAGGATACAAGGTTAACGTACAAAAAATCAGTTGCCCGTTTTTACACTAATAATGAATCAACAGGGAAAGAAAGTAAAGAAACAATCTCTTTTAAAATTGCATCCAAAACAATAAAATACTTAGGAATAAATCTGATTAAGGATGTGAAAGACTTATACATAGAGAACTACGAAAAATTGATCAAGGAAATTAAAGATGACTTAAAGAAATGGAAATATATCCCATGCTCTTGGATGGGAAGAATCAATATCATTAAAATGGCCATACTGCCCAAGGCAATCGACATATTTTATTGGATCCCTATCAAATTGCCCAGGACATTTTTTACAGAACTGGAACAAATGATCCTAAGATTTATATAGAATCACAAAAGACCCAGAATTGCCAAAGCAATATTGAAGAAAAAGAACAAAGCTGGACGAATAACCCTCCCAGACTTCAGACAACATTACAAAGCTACAGTAATCAAAACAGCATGGTGTTGGACTGAAAACAGACATACGGATCAATGTAACAGAATAGAGAGCTCAGAAATAACTCCATGGACCTATGGTTAATTAATCTTCAACAAAGGAGGCAAGAATATACAATGGAGAAAAGACAGTCTCTTCAACAAGTGGTGTTGGGAAAACTGGACAGTTACATGTAAAAGAGTGAAATTAGAATATTCTCTAACAACACATCCAAAAATAAAATCCAAATGGATTAAAGACTTAAATACAAGACAAGACACAATAAACCTCCTAGAAGAAAACATAGGCTAAACATTCTCTGACATAAATCTTAGCAATGTTCTCAGGCAATGGAAATAAGAGCAAAAATAAATCAGTGGGGCCTAATTAAACTCATAAGCCTTTGCACAGCAAAGGAAACCATAAGCAAAACAAAACGACAACCTACGGAATGGGAGAGAATATTTGCAAATGATGTGACTGACAAAGGTTTAATTTCCACAATATATAAACAGCTCATACAACTTAACAACAACAACCACCACAACAAAGTCCGCTAAATTTAAATGGTCCTATGCTAATCTGGAAGGATGGGTATTAATACAGGAGCTGCTGTGTACTGACTGTCTGCCCTGTTTCAGGTGCTACACACACCCTTTCTCTTAGAAAGTAATAATTGTTAAAAGTTTTTAGCCCATTTTTCAGAGGAGGAAACTAACCCTCCAGGAGTTGGAGAGAAGCCACAGATACAAATTACGTTTACCAAATGGCTAATAATTGGCAGAGGCGAGATGCCAGGAGTATCACATAGGACACTTTTGGCTACAACTAGCAGAAAACTCCAACGCAAAATGACCTCATGAGGAAATTTATTATCGATCGTAACTGTAAGTCCAGAGGTCAGATGGCCCTGGGGCTGGTTAATTTCCCAGCTCAAATGACACCAGCAGGAACCCAGGATCTTTCTTGTTGTTTGCCATCCTTCACAGATCAGCCTTGATCCTCATCCTCATCGCCCCAAGCTGGCTGCATCCCTTGCAGACGGGGCCACACCTAGAGCAAGGGGGCAGTGAGAGGGCCTCACTGGTGCTCACTGGATTTTAGATGGTCTACACCTTAGGTGCTCCAAATTTTCCTGTAAAGTTACATTTGTCCTGTAGGTTAAGAGGAGTTCCCAGCTTATGTTGTAGACAGGATGATGTGCACGTATTGGGCAGGGCTTGTGAACCAGAGAGAATTATCTCCATTGCAAGTGGCCCAAGTCCCATCTCCCTACTTCGGGCTGCTGTTCTGTGTGTTGCTGGAGAGCTTGGATTTGGGAATCTGGTTGCAAAAATTACTTAATATAATTTAAGTAATGTAATTCGTACTTAATGTTTAAGTAAGCAAAACTAAATTTTACATAATGTCTTTGAGCCTCAGTTTCTGTATCTGTAAAATGGGGATCATAGTGGAACCTGCCTCAGAGGGTTGCTCTAAGGATTAAATAAGTTAGAACATGGGACGCCCTTAGAGCAGGATCTGGCCTATTGTAAGAGCTCAATAGGCCACAGTTATTATGTTATTCTCTAAGGTCTTCCTCCTTCCACTTAGGAGGGGATGTGTATGAGATAGCTCTGACGTGACATCTTTACAGCTCATGCTCCAAAGGAAGACAGGGTGATCCCACCGCCTCTGCTTCCAGGGAGGACACTGTGACTTGCTGTGGTCCCCTCCTAGCCCAGGTTGGACCAGGAGCCAATGCCCAGTGGCAGGCTGTGTCACCGAGGCTGCTGCCCCAGATCCTTACCCCTGCCCCTGGCTCCAGGGAAACTTGCAGAAAAATCACAACTCACCATGTCCTCTAGCTGTGTTCACAGCACAGCAACAAGTGTCTAACCACAAGAAAACTGGTGCAAACTGGTTCAGCTTCAAAGTGGGACAAAGGTCTCCCTGGAGCTCATTACCATCTCATTGTAACAGTAAGATCTCCGCCTGTCGGCACCATGATGGTTTGACCCGACTCCAACCCAGATGCCAAAGGACCATGAAAGTGCAGAAGAGAAGTGGCACCCCAGTTTCAGGACGCACCCCGCCTACTCCCAGAAGAACCAGTGCATGTGCCTCCCTCTCAGTAACTTTGCCCCTTGAAGGCAAGATTTAAGCTTTGAAAGATTTTAAGATTTAAGATTTTAAATCTTGCCTTAATCAATCCCTGGGCGAGAACTAAGTTCCTGCTTCTCCATTCTCTGTCCATCGACTAAAGCTCATGCTGCTTCAGTCGCAGCTTTGGCTTCATTTCTGACCACAGAAAACTGAACAGAAAAAGAACCTACCCTGCTGAGGCAGGGGGGCCTGGGCTGGGCGAGGGCCACGTTGGGAGTCCACCCAACTTAACTGGGTAACAGGTGCTGTGTCTGGTGTCTCCCCCAGACCGCCCAGGTTTTGAGAGGAAGGAGCAGTTTCCTGATGGAAATCAGGAGGAGCTGTGGCCAGAGGAAGAATGGGGGGTGTGCCGAGCAGACAGTACTTGTGAGGACTCACCACTGCTGTGCTCCCCTTGACTCCAGGAGGGCTGGGATTCAAATTGAGTAGGTTAAGTGCATTAGCCTGTGTTTGTAGCTGTGGTTGTAAGAAATCTTCAGGTCACAACATAATCCTTAATTCTGAGCTCCACATTGCAATCTCACGTCTAACAAGTCTCTCAGTGTTTGCTAGTATTTATACGACTGAACTCCTTATAATGAAAATTTGAAGGGACAAATGACACATGCTGAGGTTAACTCAGCTTTAAGAAACTTAAAAAAAGCTTTCTTGCCAGTACCTTCGGTAAAAATAAAAAGAATAAGAATTAAAGAAAAAGCAAATAAGACAAAAATAAAATAAAATTTAAAAAGCCATTCCTTAAAAAAAAAAAACTTCTTGTGCTTCTTTGATCATATAAGCATTATACGTGAAAATATGTGTGCAGATCAAACTAAAGCAGATGGCAAAATCTGGCTCATTAGACTGACGTTAGTAATGTGCGCTGGCCTCGGAAACACACGCAGGCTGAAGTCAAAGTGCCTGCCGCAGGGCTGGACCACCCCCGCCAGACTGTGGGCTCTCCCTCCAGGTATGAAGACAGGGCTTTGTCACCTTTGTACCCCCAGCCTCCACCGCAGTGACCAAGCACAGCAGATGCTCCCTTATGGTGTTTTGAGTGCAACTGAAAATGTACTTTCTAAGGAACAGTGCGGTATAAATCATTTTTCTGATGCCTAGAACCTGCTATGGATGAGCAAAAGCTTAAGTACTTTTTTATGCTAATAGAATTTTTGTTTCTAAATGTAAAAGCCACGGACCTCCAACAAACATCTTACATTTCATTTTCATTTTTGTCAGTACATGTCCATAGTTTAAAAAGTGAAACAGTTTTACAACAACAATCGAAGTAGTCTTTCCTCACCCCACCTCCCGTTCCCATCCCTGTGGCAAAACTTACATTGCTATTTTTAAAAATTAAAAAAAAATTTAATTAATTTGCTTTCTTAATATCTTTTTAAAAAATTTATTGGAGTATGGTCAATTACAATGTGTCTATTACAATGTGTCAGTTTCTGGTGTACAGCATAATGTTTCAGTCATACATATACATAAGTTTTCATGTTCTTTTTCATTATAGGTTACTACAAGATATTGAATAGAGTTCTCAATGCTATCCAGAAGAAATTTGGTTTTTTAAAAATCTATTTTATACATAGTAGTTAATATTAGCAATTCTCAAAATATTGCTAGTTTTTCATTTTACAATTTTAGATATTGCCTTAGCTCATGTAGGGTGCTATCACAAAGTATCATAGATTGGGTAGCTTATAAACAACAGAACTTTATGTCTCACAGTTTTGGAGGCTGGAGGTCTGAGGTCAGGGTGCCAGCGTGGGTGGGTTCTGGTGAGGACCCGTTGCTGGGCTGCAGACTGCCGACTTCCCACTGTGGCCTCACATCGTTCGGAGCAGAGAGAGGACACAAGCTCTCCCTTGACTCTTCTGAGGGCACTAACCCCATTTACAAGGGCTTCACTCTCGTGACGTCATCTAATCTTAATTACTTCCCAATGACCCCACTTCCTGATCACATCACAGTGTGAGGTAGGGTCTCAACATGTGAATTTTGGAGGGAAACAAACATTCAGTTCGTAACAGACATAATCTTCTCTTTTTTTAAAGAACTATACCATTTTCAGAATAGTTTTCTTTTTCTTTTCTTCTTTTTTATTCTTTTTGTTTGAGGGGGAAGGGATATAATTAGGTTTGTTTATTTATTGAGTTCAACCCCCAGCACCTCATGAATGCTAAGCATTCACTTTACCACTTGAGCTATACGCTCCCCATCTATTATCGTCTAACTACAAAATATAAAATTTGGCTCCTTTCATATACTTGTCCTCACATTCTCCCAACATAGTTATACCTGTAGGTTAATTTTTGGTTAAACCAAAATTCTGTTTTTGCAATATCATGGTTACAACTGAGTTGTGTAGTAAACTGTAATTATTTTTTTTTATTGCCACCGTTTGGTTTTCCCAGGAGTTAATAATTGCCTCAATTTTTCATGTCCTAATTTTGTAATGCACCTATCCTTTACTCATCCTCAAATTCTTTGCTAGAGTGTAAATCTCCTAAAACATGCTAACACATCAAGTAATCTATGTGATTCATATTTTTCTTGATGATTATTCTTCTGGAGATTTCTGATCCAGTTGATAAAGTATTTATTTGCTCAGTCCTTCTTTTCGCATACATTTCTTTTCCAGAGTTGTTCTCTTTCCTCTTCCAGTACTGGACTGGTGCTTTCTTAGGTCAGCTGTGGAACCGCTGTCATCAGCCTAGGGGTCCCACCCATCTCCCTAGGAGCTCTCATCTGTGTTGGATGTCTTGTTTTCCAGATAGCAGATCTTCCTCATTCTTGGTGTATTTCTTTGCTTTGGTGAATCACACTCTCTGGTAGTTTCCTGAATTTTTTTTTTTTTTTTGAGACTGGCTTGTCTGAAAATCAAAAAGCATTTATTATACTTTCACATTTTGATTGATGTGTTTTGGAGGTGGTGGCTACAGATTCTAGGTTGGAGATCATTTTGAAGGCAGTACACTTCTGACTTCCAGTCTTGCTCCTCAAAAGTCCAGTGCCGTTCTGATTCCTGGTGCATTCTGGGTGCCCTGCTTTCTTCTCTAGAACATACTAGAGTCTTCTCACTCTTCCCTATATTCTGAAATTTTAAGGTGGTCTCCTTTGTTGTGTTTTGCTTGCTGTTTGTTCCATTTATTGTGCCACTTGGTTGGTGGGACTTTTCAGTCAGGAGACGTAGGTCCTTCAGTTCTGGAAAATTCTCTTATTTTATTTCTCAGAAAAATTTCCTCGTTCATAGCGAAGAAAGTCTAGCTCTCAAATGTGGGGGACTAATCTAAATTTCTTTTATTTTCCCTCTTATTTTTCAATCCTTTGTTTATATGTTCTCCACTAAAAATATGTTTCTTGAGCTGTAGCTTCCAACTTTTATAATAGTTTCAAAATTTCATGTTATCGTTTTCATATGTTCCTCTTTACACGGCACCTTGATCTTGTTTTATGGCTGCAATATCTCCTTTTTTTCTCACTTAAAATATGAATTACAGACTTCCAAAAAAAAATCTTGATTTCTACATTCTCTCTGTCTCCTCTCATCTGTTGCTGTTGTTTTCTGTTTTTCTTCACAAAGACATTCCTCCAGCAACTGCTAGTCCTTGAGATCTTACATATTTAAGAATGAGCAACTATTAAAGGAAGATGTGCATGCAGGAGTTTTTCTTTTGGTGGGGTTTCCCAGAGTGAAACTGGCTATCTTGCTGAGAAATCCTCGAGGGGGAGGTACAGCTCAGTGGTAGAGCGCCTGCTTCGTGTACATGAGGTCCTGGGCTCAATCCCCAGTGCCTCCATTAAAAAATGAATAAACCTAAAATTAAATCTAATTGCCTCCCCCCTTAAAATGTTTTTTAAATAATAAAAAATGTTTTTTTAAAAAAGAAACCCTTGAATGTCATTATCTGCAGTCAAGACTTGGGACCAGTTCCTTCAGAGAGGATTTTTCTAATTTCCTACTGTGGGATGTGGTGGAGGGGAGGGTCTAAGCTCGACTTTCAGAGATGGGACACGAGTGAGGGAAAGGGCTTGACTTTGACCTCACCATCTGTTTGCACCTGGGCCTGCTTTGTTGTCTCTAAAGAGTGACTTTGCTTATGGATGAGGGAGGGGTGGTGCCATGCTGCGGGGGGCGTAGGCAAAGGGACTTGTGATTCTTTGATTGATTTTCATTCTCATCTCACCGGGACCTTCCCCGTGAGAAACACCTGATGTTTCTATTTCCTTAGACTTCCTGGCTTCTGGCCGGGCCTCTGCAGCCCTGGTTCTCTGCCTCGTCTGGTCTGCTCAGCTGATCACCGCTGGATCTGATCGCAGCTTTCAGGGGTTCAGCTGACTCTTCTGCTCTGAGCCCTTTCATATTGCCTTTGCCTTTTTGGGTTGATGTCTTTTCATCTCTTCTCCGTCACTTTAGAGGGGTATTGGGAGGGAGTGGAAGGAAATGTGTGTGTGTGTATGCAATTCATCATGTTTACATAAATTCCCATAAAGCCGTAACACCTGAGGTCATTCATCAACTCACCTGTGTGGCTCTCATCCACATTTGGGACAACTCCTTTGTCTCCCAGCTGCCCACCACATTTCTAATGAAATGGCCTCCCCCTCTCACTGGGAGTTGAGGGGGGCCAGGGAGGGGATGGGAGGCTCACTGGCAACACAGAATCTTAGAATTGGAGTGGGGAATGAAGCAGCCCCTGCTCGTTTCCAGTGTGTTAGACACTGCTCTCAGATCTTAGTAACTCTGAATACGCCAAACTTCTATCACGGAGTAAAACAGTAACTGAAGCCTTTGTTAAAGCTGCCAAATTTAAAATGATGCTGCGTGAGGAAAAAGTCCCACAACTAAACATTCTGGTGCCCATCTGAGAGAACAGCCAGTGCTCTTTTTCGTTCTTTGCCTCAAAAAAAAAAAAAAAAAAAAAAAAAAGAGAAAAGAAAAGAAAAAAAAAAGAAAAAGAAAAAGAAAAAAAAAGGGTTTCTGGCTATAATGGAGGAAAAGTAGGATTGGGGACATGGAGGCCCTTGAAAGTCCCACCTTTGGGTGTTTATATAAAAGGCAAGAACTGCCTGAAACGGTGGTGCCTGGGCCAA
This sequence comes from Vicugna pacos, assembly GCF_048564905.1. Lineage (NCBI taxonomy): Eukaryota > Metazoa > Chordata > Mammalia > Artiodactyla > Camelidae > Vicugna > Vicugna pacos. The sequence continues at coordinate 4,005,505 of NC_132990.1, forward strand.
GAGCAGCCATTCTATTCTGAGCCGAGTTCTCAGCTGGACAATTGGGATGAGCTGTGCCTGTGTCTTCCCCAGGTTCCCAGGCCATCTGCTGGGATTCCTCTGGTGATGGAGGACTCACTGACAATGTGCTACAAGAACAGCCAGCTCCCTCGTGACGGGGCAGAGTTAGAATCCTGGAGCTGGATCCTTGTGGACCCTGAGGATTCTGTGCCGAGAGGCTGCCAGGAGGCCTGCGGGGATGTTGGGAAAGGTACCAGCTGGAGACCGAGCTTGCTCTTGGGTACAGAACGTTTTTTATTCAGTGGGGAAAAGGAGTGCTGGGTCATGTGAATAAAGCCTTCAGATTCTGTGTGGGGGGCTATTTAACCCTCTCCCTCCCCCTTACTCTCTAAACACAGCCAAAGGCATTTGGAACTTGGCCCACCTTGGTCATATCATAGGTGACAATGAAATCTGGGCCACCCCAAATCAATGAATCCCTAACAAGTTACAACTGGCTGTTGAGACTTGCTGAAGAATTGTGACGTTGCCAGTTGGGGAAATATTCTTTGTATAAACACGCTCATATTAATAGGGAAATTATTTCCTCCCCAGTGAGGAGGCTCTTTATAAGCCTGCTCTCATCTTCCTACTTGGAGACTGAAAAAGTTATCCTCCCTAGGTACTGAGGGTCCTGATGTGGGGACAAGATGCAATGTCTGATCTAGTAACATTCAGCTTCAAACCAGCCCAGCATTCTGTGGTCAAGGGTTAGGAAGGGAAAGAGGACAGCGGGGATGTGAAGGTGGGAAGATGAGCTAAGTCTGGGAGGAGGCATGTGGGTACACCGAACAGAAAAGTGGTCCCCAAAAGGTATGTCCAAGTTCTAACCTACGGAACAGGTGGATATGACCTTATTTGTAAAATAGAGGCTTTGCAGGTGTAATTATGTTAAAGATCTCAAGATGAGATCGCCCTGGATATATGGGGGCCTAAGTCTTACAAAGACTGATAGGTACCAGAATAAGAGAAAGAGAAAGGGAGACTTGAGACCCAGAGACATATGTAGGGAATAAAGCCACGTGAAGACTGAGGCAGAGATTGGAGTGATGCAGCCACAGCCTGGAGCTACCAGAAGCTGGAAGAGTCAGGAAGGATTCTCTTGTAGAAACTTCAGAGAAGAGTGTAGTCCTGCCAATACCTTGATTTCGGACTTCTGGCCCCTGGAACTGTGAGAGAATACATTTCTGTTGTTTTACGTCACCAGGTTTACCGTCATTTGTTCCAGCAGCACTTGCCCCAGAAAACAAATCCAGCAGAGGAGATCTGGAAAGAAAGAGGCAGGAAGGTAGGAAGGGGTGGGGGTCGGGGCAAGGACAGCGTGGCAGCTGGGGCAGGGGGAGGCAGGGGGCCGGTATAACAACCTTCCTTCCCTGCCTTAGTTTGCTCTGGTAGCCACGTTACCTTCCTCGTGGCATTTCCCTGCCAGGAGGGACTCCCTGACTGCCACTCTTCTGTTATGTGTCCTCCCCAGAACTCATATGTTGAAGTCCTAAGACCTCAGAATGCGGCTGTATTTGGAGCCATCTTTAAAGGGGTGATTAAGTTAGAATGAGGTCATTAAAGTGGACCCTCATCCAAGCTGACTGCTGTCCTGATAATAAGAGGAGGTTAGGACACAGCCATGGACACAGAAAAGACCCCGGGAAGACACAGGGAGAAGATGACCATCTACTAGCCAAAGAGAGAGACCCCAGAAGAAACCAACCCTATTGACACCTTGATCTTGAACTTTCAGCTCCCAGAACTATGAGAAAATAACTGTCTGTTGTTGAAAACACCCAGTCTCTGGTGCTTTGTTATGGCAGCCTGAGCCAACGCATACACTTTCTCCAAGCCCAGCACTTCAGGGACAACATGCCCAGCCCTGTATACAGGCTCCTGATCCCAGACCACTCCCGCTTCACCGCTCCTCGCCCCCTTGGCCTGTTAAAGCCACCAGGGACACGGCAGAATCCCTGTTCATCCTCTCCTAATGGTGGGAACTTTGGCAAGTTACTCAATCTCTTGGAATCTTGGTTTCCTCATCCATAAAGCTGAAGATAAAGATGTCTCCTAGGGCATATAAATTAAATGAACTAACACATGGAAAAGGATTTAATACAGCTGAGGCCCAACCACCCTAGGGCCTTCTCGAATTTTTATCTACTGTAGAGGACATTCGCCATGTTTGGCGGCCCAGCCTTGGGTGGTCTGCCTTTTTGGAGGAAATGCTGTGATCTATGAGCGGTAAGGCCTTGTCTCCACTATGTGGAGATGAATCTTCTAGCCTTTTCTAGCTGCCTATCTTCTGGAAGTGGGGCATGCAGCGTAACTGGTTCAGCCAGACTCTCCCATTCAGGCCTTGAGCTCTTAAAGGAGTGACATGGAGAAGTCATGGAGGTGATAGCAGACATAAGAGACAGCCCAGTGACATGGTGGCGATGCCCACGGTACCACGCCATTGGTGGCACCCCAAGCAGCAGGTCCTGTTGGATGACTTTCCTGAGCTCTTGGCTGGTATCCCCTCTTTGTTTTTGCTCCTTCCCACAACCCTATCCTTCATGCTTCTTATTCATTTCATATATTGCCCTATAGCCATTTTTATCTTTAAATCCTTCCAATTCATAATTCATTTTCTGCAAGTTAGACTTGGTTTCTGGTTTTTGCAGCCAAGTGCTCTCACTAGGACATCACTATTTGTGCCCCTGCTTGTGGTGAATTTCTTTGTTCTCTGTTCCCTTGGGGTCTGTCTCAGCTGGGATCCAGATTGGAAAGTTATCTAACAAATTACTTCCCACTAAGGTGAGAAAGATTTCCATAAAGTAGAAATTTCCCCAAAGGCATTTGCATTTTGAAAAGGGCAAGGAAATAGGTGATGCTAAGAAATTGGAATTTTATTTTGCTGTCAGTGGAAGAGTTGATTTTTAAGGCTAAATCTATGTGTCTAGGAGGCCTGTCATGCCTCTGGAATCCTATTGTTCAAGGCATTGTCTCACCCACTGAGCCTCGTTCATCCGAGTGGGTACCTCCCATGCTGGCCCTTCTGCTGGCACAGGTATGATTGTTTTTTGGGTCTGTGATTTGTTTAGATTTACTGGTTTAACCAGAAAATCCTGAATTCCTTACTTGAAAGTTCACTCCAATGCTTAACTGATCAACATTGGACTCTGAAGGTGACATTTTGGCCAATTGAGAAGGGGACAGGGGAGAGAGGACAAAGGAGTATGTGTCCAAATGTCTTAACCCATTGTTCAATATTGATGACACATGGCATGACCGAGAAAATAACTTCCGAGCAAGTCCGTTGGATTTGGGTGGGGGTGGGGTGGGGAACCCAAGGGCGGCTTGAGTCAACATGCAAATTCCGGGTCAGTTCTTTTAGTAGCCTATGATTCCTGGTTCCCAAACACCATCAAACCACTGCTGGGACCTGAGTCAGTCCTTGATGGCTTTACATCTAGAGAAAGAAAAGGAATCAAGGGCACGAGGTGGGGGTTGGCGGGAAGGGCAGGAACAGGAAAGAGGTCAGGAAAGGGGCATTTCCCATTAATTTGTAGCTTCTAAGTAGGATCTAGGCTTGTTTAGCAAGAAGGACAAATTATGTGAAGCAAAAAAAACCCAAAAAACAAAAAAACCCAAAGGGGACAGCAGTCTTAATGGCTTAAATCTCATCATTGGGCTCTTTGTCTATGGAAATACTGTGATGACCCACTCTGGTTGTGAGATGTGGAGGCCCCACCTGCCTGCCCAGGTCATGGTCTGGAAGAAGAGATGGATGTCTTGCTCTGCACTGAAAAGTCAGGACATTGAGTTTCTGCTCCAAGGGCAAGAGCCCCATGTAGAGGGGGAGAGGTGGGACAAGGCTCCCAAACACAGTGATGAGCCAGGGTCTAGGGAGAGGTGGTCATCTTTCCACGTTCCTGAAGGACTAACTTCAAGGTCAACTCACTGTGCTTGGCGAATCTCACCAGCGCTTTGAAGTGGACTCTAGCTCTTGTGACAATGACTTGTATCAGAAAGTAATTCTGGCTTCTGAGGCCAGGCACCTTCCCAAGGTGCTTTTCCAGTGTCAACCCATGCTGCCTCCAGGGATGTTTTCAGACTCACTGTCCCATCAGCTGGATCACACCTCCAAGTCACTGCTTGCTCCTCCCTTTCTGTGACTCCCAAGTCCATCAGTCAACAGACCCAGTGGACATCTCTGCAGAATTTCCCCCAGTCTTCACTCCCACTGACCCTTCTTTGTTTGTACCCTTGCTGCTCCTGGTTCTGGGTCTGTCCATAGGCTTCTAGAAGTTTCTTCTCTTCAATTCAACCCATCCTGTCCACTATTGACAAATTGAAAAAGAAAATCCAAGCTTCCACATTATATATAAAATATTAACCTTGAGAGTCAAAGTCTTACTCAATCTGGGCCCTTCTTAGTGTTTCAGGAATGAGGGAAGAATTTTAATCAATTTTGTGCTTAGCCCTCCAAGATTCTAACAGATGTTGAGAAAGAGTGGTGGCCTGGAAGAACAATGAAATTGGAAAATTGTCACTGGCAGGGTGTCCTGCTTCTAGGCACATGTCCAATGAAACCACAATGATAATTTTTACAGTAAAAAACTACAAGTGCTATGAAGACACATTTTAACATGTTTTCCCTCTTAGATTTGTAAGCTGATCACAATTATGTGGTTGGATGGCATCTGAGGGACTAACTAAGAAATGGTAAGCTGCAGCTGAGGAGACAGAAAAGGAAGGGGTGGAGAAAGCCAGAGTGTAGACATCAAGAGGGAAGCCAGATGTGAAGAGTCTCTTCCTTTCAGCCCATGCTCAAAAGGTAGCATTAAACACACAGACAAGACACACTCACATATACCTGCACATGTGTGCACACACAGCCCCTTTATACGCCAACTAATCAATGCTCTTAATTTCCAGAGCACTTCTAGAGCAGTCTTCTCACTGTTAGGGTACTTTGTTCTTTGGATTTTAGTTTTCTTTGTTCAGATATGGCCCATTCCCCTACAAAGTATTAACAGACTCGGGGAGAAGTATTAATATTCCTCTAAATATTCACTCTTTAGGGGCATCCTCCCCTCTTTTCTTCTCCCTTTTTTCTTATACTTTTTTTTTAAAACAGTGCAACATTCTTAGCAGTGTGAGATGATCCAAGGTTCTCAAAACCTTGGAGGGTCCTTTGAGTATCACATGGTGACCACTTGCAAGTATGACCGGGGGGGTGTGTCTGTCCAGAGATGCAAAAATTACCATCAGTTATTTAAGATACTCCCTTACTTTCCTTCACTATTATGTGCATGGATGTAGGCACTCAAATTTCACTGTGTTTTGGGATTAACCACATTGTAGAGAGACACAAAGAGGTAAGAAATAAATTTTTTAAAAGGTCTGTAGAAACAGCTTTTCACTATAAAAGGATAAATTATTAGGTGTTAGAAAAATATAAATATTGCAAACAGTGTGGTTTAGATGCTACTTCGAAGAAAAGAAATATGTCAAATCTGGGAGAGTAAGGGGGTGGGTTAGTCAGATTTCTGGATGGCCCCTTCCTTTAGCTCTTAGCACTGCTGTAAGGTTTTATAGGCAAATAACTCAGTCACCAAAGAGCAGAAAGTCTGAACAGAGCCCTTGGAGTGTATGCCAACTTGAGGACTAATTATTGCCTTGTTAAACAGTGAAATGGGGTTATTGTAGATTTTGGGGGTATGGCAGTCAAAATGTACTATTAAAAACAAGTTTCTAGAAACCAAGAATTTCCCAAGTTTAAGAAGTAACTGAACAGTAGTTTACAGAAATGCAGTCTCTCCATGGAGCCAGGTCATGAAACGAAAAAGGAAAAAGAGTGATGTCAAATGGAAAACAAAATAGAAGTGACCCTTCCAGATGGTTTTTTAAAACTACTTTCAAGACAGCTGAACCACTGGACGATGCTGCCAAATGGACTAGGTGTCTGTTGTTTCACAGTTCTGGAGGTTGGAAGTCTGGAATCAAGAAGTCAGCAGGGTCATGTTCCCTCTGAAGGCACTGAGGGACGGTCTGTTCATGCCCTTCGGCTTCTTCTGGTTGCCAGCACTCCTTGGTGTTCCTTGGTTTGTAGTCCCATCATTCCAATCTCTGCCTCTGTGATCACACGGCGCCCTTACTGTGCCACATCATCTGTCTGTGTCCACACCTTCCTCTTGTAAGGACATTAGTCATTGGATTAGGCCCACCGCAATCCAGTATGCTCTCATCTTAACTTGGTTATATCTGCAAAGACCATATTTCCAAATGAGGTCCCATTCACAGCTATTGGAGCTTAGGACTTCAACACCTTGTTCTTAGTTCACGGTATCACCATGAAGAGAGTTATGCTAAAAGTTCTTTGCTATTTGTACAAAATGGTACTAATAATAGCTACGTATTCAAAATAAAACTACCCAGAGTAAGATCAAATGCTGGCATGACAGCCATAAGGAGCTCCATGGACCCAATACTCAGTGAAACTGACAAAAACTGTAAAAAACAAAAACAAAAACAAAAGCACTCCAACCTTTGAAAGCTGCTGGAAATGGTCCTAAGGTGGGGAGGGGGGAACAGCAAAGGAACAATCCTCTATTCAAGAAAATTTATGAAAATTTGGTAAGAAAGGTGAGAGTTTGCAGTGCTCAAACCAAGGTCGCTTCCTTCCTCCCCATTCCCAGGTTAGTAAGGGGGAGACTCCACCCCAAACTTCTGTAGCCAAGAACACAGAGCTTCCTTCCCTACACCTCCCAGCCACATGGAAGCCTTTCTTCCCCAGAGGAGCAGGATGGCAGTGTTTCTCATCCTGTTCACAGCTCCCCATTGCTGAGACTAAGTTCCAGATGAGTGTGATTGAGAGGTGGGCTCCCTTCTGGTGGATTGGAGGGTCTACCTTGGGAACAGAATGCTGAGAGGACTGTGGCACTGGACACTCTTGCCTTGGCTTGTGAGGTGGTGTTTCCAAGCCAGAAGATGCAAGCTAAGAGGACTCCTGGCTGTCCTACTTCTTCACCAAGTGCTCAGCTCCTAGAGTCGGGGTATCACTCAGTGAGGAGATTGCCATTGTCCCCAACCCCAGCTCCAGAATCCTGAATCAGATATTTTCCTGGAGGATGGGGTCGGAAAGGAAGGAAGAAAGAGGCCATAAAAAGGATAGTTCCTAAGACTTTCACAAAGGAATTGAATTTTTCTGCAATAGTCCTTGGAGGAAGTCAAACCTAAGGTTGCTATAAAAAACTGGGGAGTTTATGGTAAAGGGCAACTGGGAAGAGATTCAAAATGTAGGTTAAACTGTAAGCCTGGTAGAGTGTGGGAGAAAACTCAGAATAAGTCACTAGAGAGGAATCCTTTTGGGGTCAGAACAAATATCAAACACTGACCTCAGAAACTATTCCTTCAAAGGAGTCACAATTTGATTGGATTAGATTGTACAGCAATTTATGATTCAGGGCATTGTTGAAAACAATATAGCAATCAGCTGCCAAGTCGTGGAGTTTACCAGCTTGGTGTGATCAGAGAAAGAATGGCTGAGAACCCTAGCAAGATCATTGTCATCCAAATTGCCTGTGATTATATCCCAAACTGTTTCTCTTTGAAAATAAATATCAGAAGCTTAACACTGGGAGAAGAAATAGATTTCAAGAAAATAAACCAGCTAGTCACTAAACAAATAAACAGTTACATAACAATAAGAAGCCCTGGAGGATGGGAGGAAGACTAATTTCCAGAGTTGCTACAATACAATCTAAAACAACCAGTTTCCAACAAAAAATTGTAAGACATGCAAACAAACAAAAATGTGATCCACACAGCTGGAAAAAAGGAGGCAAAGAAATTGCCTCCGAGAGTGAACACTGTTGTGCTTATCAGAAAATGACTTCAAAAGATCCATTGTAAACACATTCACAAGACTAAAGGAAACCATGATTAAAGATGTAAAAGAAAATATAATGACCGTGTTGCATCAAATAGAGAATGTCAATAAAGAGATAGAAGTTATATATAAAAAAAGACTCAAATAGAAATTGAAAAGTACAATAACAGAAATAAGAAATTCACCAGAGAAGCTCAGCAGCAGATCTGAACTGGCAGAAGAAACAGTAAAGGAACTTGAAGATAGATCAATAGAGACTACACCAGCTGAAGAACAGAGAGGGGAAAAAGCACAACAGAAAACATTTTGTGGAATTGCCAGAGAGAAAGGAGAGAAAGGAGCAGAACAAAATATTTGAAGAAATAGTTGCCAAAAACTTCACAAATTTATTGAGAGAGATTGGTTTGTAGTCGTCTAAGTCTAGTTTTTGTACTAGGGTAATACTAGCCACATAAAATGGGTTAGGAAGAATTCCCTCTACTTTTATGTTCTGAAGGAGCTTATAAAGAATTGATATAATTTCTTCCTTGAATATTTGGGAGAACTCACCAGTGAACCCATCTGGGCCTGATGCTTTCTGTTTTAGAAGGATATTAATTATTGATTTAATTTCTTTAACAGATAGAGGTCCATTCAGATTGTGCGAGTTTTGGCAGACTGTGTCTTTCAAAAGTTTGGTTCATTTCACCTAGGTTATCAAATTTGTGGGCATGGAGTTGTTCATAGTACCCCCAATTTTATTGAAAAACAGCTTACACATCCAGGAAGCTCAATAAACTATAAGTAGGATACATACAAAGAAAATACAAACAGACACATTATAATAAAAACGTTGAAAGTTGCAGACAAAGAGAAAATCTTGAAAGCAGCAAGAGAAAATTGACTTATTACTTACAAGGAAGCCCCAACAAAATTAACAGCTGGCTTTTCAGCAGAAGCAACGGAGACCAGAAATTCAAAATGTTAAATGAAAAAAACTGTAAACTATGAATTCTATATCCAGCAAGGCTATCTTTTAAAAATGAAGGTGAAATAAAGCTTTCCTAGATAAACAAAATCTGGGAGAACTTGTTGCTAGCAGATTTGCCTTATAAGAAATACTAAAGGAACTTCTTCAGGCCGAAAGCAAATTTCCCCAAATGGTAACTAAATTCACATGAAAAAGAAAGAGATAAGGTAAAGGTAGTTATGTAATTTTAGAAGATAGTTTAGGTACACGTTTTCCTCCTTTTCTTTGAACTGATTTTAAAACACTGGCATAAAGCAATGTGTACATAACATATTTGGGGACCTATGACACATAAATATGTAGAATATGTGTAATGTATTGGCCAACAACAGCACAAAGGAGGTGGGTGGGAAGAAAGCTTTATTGGGCTGAAGAAATGACTACAGATTGTAACGTAATAATTTTGGTCATATATTGTTTTCTTTGTAACATTAATAGGCCTAATATGTACCCAAAAAATGACAAAAAGAAGGAATGAGGAATCTAACTATCTAGAAGTAATGTTTCTATATATCAATGAAATTAAACTAGTATAAAACAGAAGCCAGTTCTCCCATGATTAAGTGTATGTGGTAAGTCCTAGAGCAACCACTAAAAAAACCTTTTAAAACAGAGTGAAAAAAGCAATAAGGAAGTTAAAATACCACATTATCAAATATCACTTAATGTAAAAATAACAGTAAAGAAGGAATAGAGAAACAACCAAAGATACGAGACACATAAAAAACAAAAAGCAAAGCTGCAGACATAAATTGAATTGTATCACTAATAACAGTATATGTGACTGGATTAAACAATTCAATCAAAAGATAGATTACCAGACTAGATTTTAAAAGTGTTCCAATGATATACTGTCTATAAGAGATACACTTTAGATTCAAAAATACAAGCAGATTGAAAGTAAAAGGATCAAAAAAGATATGCAAAAAACAAACACACAAAAACTGGAGTGGCTATACTGACATATGTACTTATCAGCCACTCCAGTTGTGACAGACAAAATAAACTTCAAATAATGTTACTAAAGATAAAGAGGTCAATCCATCAGAAAGATATAACAATAATAAACATACACTCACTTAATAATAACATACCACCAAAATGTATGAAGCAAAACTGAACAGAAATAAAGGGAGGGCTATCATCAAAAAGTCTACAGTTATTAAATGCTGGAGAGGATGTGGAGAAAAGGGAACCCTCCTACACTGTTGGAGGGAATGTAAATTAGTGAAGCCTCTATGGAAAACAATATGGAAGTAACTTCAAAAACTAAAAATAGAGCTACCATTTAGATGGTCCAACAATCCCACTCCAGGTGTATATATCCAGAAATAATGAAAACTCCATCTGAAAGTACCTGAATATTTATAGCAACACAATTTACAATAGCCAAGACATGGAAACAACCCAAGAGCCCATCAGACACTTGGCTTAAGAAGATATGGTATATATATATACAATGGAATATTACTCAGCCATAAAAAAAGAATGAAATATTGCCATTTGTAGCAACATGGATGGACCTAGAGAATAGTAGACTTAGAAAACTAAGTCAGACAGAGAAAGACAAATACTATATGGTATCACTTACATGTGGAATCTAAAAAAAAATACAAATGAATCTATATACAAAACTGAAACAGACTTACAGACATAGAAAACAAACTTACGGTTACCAAGGGAGAGAGGGAGGGACAAAATAGGAGTATGGGATTAACAGATATAAACTATTATGCATAAAATGGATATGCAACAAAGATTTACTGTATAGCACAGGAAATTATATTTAATATCTTGTAATAACCTATAGTGGATATAATCAGAAAAAATACATACCTGAATCACTTTGCTGTATACCTGAAACTAACACAATACTGTAAATCAACTACACTTCAATTAAAAAAAAGAAATAAAGAGAGAAATAGTTCAACAATAATAGTTGGAAACTTCAGTACCTCACTTTTGATAATGTATAATAATATATTAATATTAATAATGTAGAATAACTAGACAGACCATTAACAAGGAAATAGAAGACTTCAACAACACTATAAACTATGTAGACCTAATAGACATTTATAGGACACTCCATCCAACAACAGTAGAATACACATCCTCAAGGGCGCATGAAACATCCTCCATGAAAGACCATGTACTAGGCTGTAAAACACACCTCAATAAATGTAAAAGACAGAAATAATACAAAGTATGTTCTTTGATCACAGTGGAATGAAAGTAGAAGTCAGGAAAGAACTTGGGAAACTCATAAATAAGCAGAAATTAAACCACACGCTCCTGAATGACCATTGGGTTAAAGGAGAAATAAAAAGAGAAATCATAAAATAGCTTGAGATGAATGAAAATGAAGACACAACAACCCATAACTTATGAGATGTAAGCAAAGCTGCTCTTAGAGGGAATTTTATAGCCATAAATGCTTGTATTAAGGAAGAAGAAAGACTTCAAATCAATAACTAACCTTCCACCTTAAGACACTGAGTGAACTAAATCTAAAAGCAAACAGAAGAAAGGACATAAAAAAGATTAGAATAGAAATGAATGAAATACAATAGAGAAAGCCTTTGAAACCGAAAGCTGGTTCTTTGACAAAAATCAACAAAATCGACGAACCTTTAGCTGGCTTGATCACAATAAAAAGAGAGAAATCTTGCCATTTGCAAAAATGTGGATGGATCTAGAAAGTATTACGCTCAGGGAAATAAGTCAGACAGAGAAAGAAAAATACTGTCTGATTTCACTTGTATGCGGAATCTAAAAAACAAAACCAACGAACAAACATAACAAAACAGAAATAGAGTTTTAGACACAGAGAACAAATAGGTGGTTGCCAGAGAGGAGGGAACTGGGTGGGGGTGAAAAGCAAGAAACGAAATAGGTAAGGGAGATTCAGAGGTACAAACTTCCGGTTGCAAAATACATGAGTCACGGGTATGAAATATACAGCTTGGGGCAGATAGTCAAATGATTATGCAATATCTATACTGTGACATATTATAACTAGACTTACGGTGATGATTTTGAAATATATAGAAATATCAAATCACTATGTTGTATAATAGGAACTAATATACTGTTGTATGTCATGTAAACGTCACAAACAAACAAACACATAGAAAAAGGGATCAGATTTGTGGTTACCAGAGGCAGGGAGAGGAGGGAGGGGGAACTGGATGCAGGCAGTCAAAAGGTACAAAAGATCAGTAAGTACTAGAGATGTTATGCGCAGCAGGATATAGTTAATGCTGCTGTACGTTACATATGAGAGTTAACAGACAGTTAACACTGTGGTGTGTTACAAGGAAACTCATTATGTGAGTACATCTTAGAGTTCCCATCACAAGGGAAAAATATATTTTTCCATTTCTTCAATTTTGTGTCTTTATGAGATGATGGATGCTCACTAAACGTACTGATAAAATCATTTTGGGACATGTGTGAGTCGAATAATTATGCTGTACATCTTAATGTATACAGCGCTGTATGTCAATTATATTTCAATAACAGTGGGAGAAGAAAGAGAGAAGATTAAAATTACCGAAATCAGAAATGAAAGGGGGTGTTACTACAGGTGATCTTACAGAAAGAAAAAGCACTATAAATGGGTTAGTATAAACGACTGTCCTCCAACAAACTAAATACCGTAGATGAAGTGGACAAATCCTAGAGAGATATAAACTAATACAAGTGACTCAAAAAAAGTGGACAGTCTGAATATACCCATGCCAAGTGAAAAAACTGAATTAATAACTTAAAAAAATAATAACAAAGAAAAACGTAAGCCTAGATGGCTTCATCAGTGAATTCTACCAAACATTTAAGGAAGAATTAATACCAATTATTCACAAACTCTTCCAAAAAGAAGAGAAGGAAATAGTTCTCAACTCATTTCATGAGGCCAGTGTTACCCTGATACCAAAACCAGACAAAGGCATCATCAGAAAATATAATTACATACCAATATCTCTTATGACTGTGGACCCCCAAATCCTCAGCAAAATATTAACAAACCGAATTCAGCAATATTTAAAAGAATTATATACATTTACCAAGTGGGATTCATCTTAGGGACACAAGGTTGGCGTCACATCCAGTGGTCAATTCATGTAAAACACCACATCCATAGAAAAAAATAAAACACAAGTATCATGATTATCTCATAGAAGCAGAAACAAGCATTTGACAAAATCCAATGCTTTTCACGATAAAAAGACCGAATGAACTAGGAATAGCAGGGAACTTCCTCAATCTGATAAAGGGTATCTACAGAAAACCCACAGCTCACCTCAGGAACGAGACAAGGATTTTTGCTCTTGTCACTTCTATTCAACATTATCCTTGAAGTTCTAGCCAGGGCAGTTAGGCAAGGGAAAGTAACAAAAGTTGTAGGGATTAGAAAGGAAGAAATAAAACTATCTCTATTTTCAGATAACATGACCCTGTATATAGAAAAACCTAAAAAATCCGCTAAAAAAAAAAAAACCCCGTTAGGACTAAGAAACAAGTTTAGCAGGGTTACAGGATACAAGAGCAAAACACAGCAATGAATTATATTGCTATACGCTTACAGTGAACAACCTGAAAATGAAATTAAGAGAACAATTCCATTTACAAAACCATCTGTTAAAAACAAAAGAAAAAAAGCTACCCAGGGTGAAAAAATAGCCCAGCATCAGAATTCCAGCCATTTAGCGCGCCCTCCTACAGCAAAGGCAGACCGAGGCAGGGTGGAATTCCTGTCAATTGGAGCATTGCTTGAGATCAAAGAGGGGGCTGTTTTAATGCCACTTCCTGTTACTGGGGATGCGCAAAATACTTTGGGAAGCTCTACTTCGCTTCTTCTCTGTGTTTTCCCCCCTGTCTTATTATTCCTCCTCTGCTTAGCTCCATAAAACCTGAAGCAGGCAATCCAATGGGATTACAACAGTCCTGGTTCTGAGGACTGGGGAAGGAAGACCCATTTCATTTCCCATTTGTCCGACTGAAGCGTGTTTTTAGCAAGAGCTGGTTGGAGTGATGGAGACTCCGGTCAGGCAGAGCACAGAAGAGCCATCTCAGAGCCTCCCCGTCACCCTCAACTCTCCCATAGTTTATAAGCTCTGTAGTTTATTTGTACTTTTAAAACCCTTTTTTTCCCTTTTATTTTGCTTTATATAATGCACATTTATGTTATAATAGGGCCTGATTTTCTACAATAGGCTTTATGTGTGCTTTTGATTCAAACACAAAAAACTCCACTTGGATGTAATAAATAAATCCCCAGCCATTATTGAACTACGTAGTTCACAAACCTCAGATGCACTTGGACTCAGACGCATTTCTTGTCCTCCCTGCTGAAGTCCACCAGCCCATCCCCTCCCCCAGCCTCCTTAAGATGCTGGAGGACAAACCACTCTGCTTTGTGGACAATGAGTCTGGATCTCACTATTTTGAGTAGAAATAAGTTTGCAGTTGGAGTATTAGCCTGTCTTGCTGCTATGTCCGCTGAAGGTCATGTGGACAAAACCTGGATTCTGAGTTTGGAGATGCCACTGATTTATTTGCGGGCTGATTCTGCTTGGAGCATTTTCTACACGCTAAGCAAGATTCCCCACTTACACGCACATGGGCTGTGGGAACCTTGGAGAGCAAAGTCTGGAGGGGGTTATCCTCCTCCAGACACACTGTGCATCTTTTTATCTCTGATACTGAACTCACTTCGGCTTCTGCTCTTTCGCATATACTGTGTTCTTCCCCTTGATGGATGGAGCCACCGTACCAGACCACATCACTAATTTTCCTCCTTTCTCCATGAGGGACATATAAACTTTAACTGGCCTAAGCTGCCATATTTTGAGGGCCTGTTTGTCACTTGGTCTATCCTGTCTCCTAACTGTCTCCTAACTGTGTATCTCCTAACTGAGTAATGCTCAGGCTCAAGCTGATGCCTCCCACCCAACTACATTTCAGGGGTTCACTCACTAAAGAAGGAAGGGGAGAATGGGTATTAGGAACCACAATACTTCATATGAAACAACTCCAAGGCCAGCTGATGGAATTAACCAGATGTCCAGAACCTCCCGGGACTGCTTTCTTGATTTGTCTGAGGTCCTGAAAGATGCTTCACTGTTGGGTCCTCATTGTTTCCAGAGGAGCAGGAACTTGGACGGATTCATGTGGAGGCTAGAGGGCTTCACTGATGCAGGTCTGTCTGAGTGCAGGTTCATTAGCCGCTGTGGCCTGGGCGGTCCCACCACTGCTGCTGCCAGTGGCCCCCAGAATACTGACCGCTGGGCATAGCTGTCCCCAGTGATGGCAAGGGGGTGGGGGGAAGTTGTTCTTTGTACCACTGACGCCTTAACTTTCCATGCATAGCAGAGACCAGACTGTACCTTTTTAATGAGAATTTACTGAAGTTTGAGAAAAGCGCGATGGAAATACATCAGGGAGGAATGAATGCACAGGCCTGGACCCTTCTAGGATTTTTTTTATAAGGCTACTTCCTCCTCCTGTCATTGAAAGTGCTCTGAGCATCTCCACCCTTCAAACTCTGGGCAAAATGACCCTAAGAACCTGGGGAAGAGGAGATAGATAATGTCATATAGAAGGTTCACGTCTGAAGCCCCTGTTCCTTGTACTAGAACATCCCAGGGGGATGACCACATCTGTTCCCTGCAGAGCCACCCTGGGTATCAACCCCTGGTCCCAGTAAGAACTCCATAACCATCAGACAGAGCAGTCCCCCAAGTCAGGTTCTGTAGGTGCTATCGCATGAAATACAGCTCAGCCCAGTCGGGCAAAAACAATTTCAGCCCGACTTCCGTTCAACCTCCCCAACGATTCAATCCAGTTATTGTCTCAAACGTGGTCATTAAAGAGTCTTTTCCTTTCTTTCCACAGGACTCAGATGTAGTCCACAGCTCTTAGATGGCAAACCAGACTCCACGTACTTCTCTGCACATCTCCATGCTCTAAATGCAGGGTCTTTATCAATTAGGATGTGCCGGTCAAGCCTCTCCCAGCCACGGATTCTAAGTCCGGCACTGTTTCTTGGGAGACAGGGAGGTTCGGGGGTAAGATGTAGCAGTAAGCCGTATACTGGCCCCGACTGAGAAATCTGCATTGTGGGGTTGGCTTTCTGGGACTTCTGTCTGCCTAATACCGTGGCGATAATTTCTCTAACGAGAGGACGAATGAGCAGATAAGATGGAATTTAGGGAAGTGGTACATGTCTTTCTGGACCCAGAAAATTGTCTAACTCAGTTCTTGAAAGTGTTTCCACCTTCTAAAGCAATAACTTGCCAACCTGACGCACTCAAACCTTGTGAGATTACCTCTGAGAATTCTAGAAATAGAAAAATAGGTTCTGGATGCACCAAGGCAGCCCGGGTTTGCACCTGATTTCACGTGGGTTTTTGTCTTTGTTTTTTATGACACCAGGGCAATGAAAGCGTTCGTCAATTAGAAATGCAAAGGTAAGTGATATGAATGTTCATAACGGGGTTTTCTGCTAATACCAGACTGTGATGAAATCCTCAGCATATCTAAAACTGCGCTTCCCTGGACTCCTTAATGTTTGTTTTATGTAAAGGGGGAAATGCACGTTGAACTTCATAAACACTCTACGTGTTTGAAGCTATGCTTTCTCTTCTGTTTGGCGGAGCACATTTGTATCACGTGCCCCCTGCTCCTATGCGGGAAAGGGTTGCCATGTTTAATACTCGTGGGAATTAACTTCCTATTTGAACTTAGAATGTTTTCAGCTGGAATCTCAACTGTAGGCAAGCAGCGGGAGAACGTTCTTATCTTTGGTGTTGATGATGCTTTCAGGCGAAGGAAATGGAAAAGGGAAAGGTGGAAGGGAAGAGGGTGTGGGCTTTTTTTTTTTTTTTTTATCTTCAGCAGAAAATGTTCCCATGTAATGGAAGAAGCAGCCTCTGAGCACCCAGCAGGGAACCGTAGTTCTTACTCTGAAGCGCTCTCTGCTTCCAGGTCCTGGAGAAACAGACGGCAGTTTTCTCTCCTTGGATACTTTCATTGTTGTTGAAAAGTCAGTAAGAAAAGCAGAAAACGTAGAAATGATAATAAACAGGCATCCAAGAATCAGCCATACTGAATGAACAAAAGTTAGCAGTCAGATACATTTACGTGTAATCTTTTTTTTTCCCAAACAAAGTATGATATATATTTTGAGATAAATAAAGTTCCTCTTCCTAGTTCTCCTCCACTCCCACTCCATCAGCCATCCCTGTGGTATATCCTTCCCACCCAGGTATCAAAACTTACATCTAGGTATTCTTTGAGTGTTGTATAGTATTCCTTCATGTGACTATGTCAAATTTATTTATCCATTTCTTGGCAAATGGACAACTGGGGTGCTATCTTTATTTTTCAATTAAAAATAGTGTACTTGTACTAGTATCCTTAGAACTGGAATTATTGGGGTACAGAGTATGGATCAGGGGAACAAGAGATGCTGTAACAATCCCAAATGGACAATGGCTCAGACAAGTTAGTTCGTTTCTCCTTTGTGTAAAATCTAATGTGGATGATCCTAGACATACAAATAGCCAATAAGCACATGAAAAAATGCTCAGTATCGCTAATGATCAGAGAAGTGCAAATCAAAACTATGATGAGGTATCACCTCACACCAGTCAGAATGGCCATCATTCAAAAGTCCACAACGACAAATGCTGGAGAGGGTGTGGAGAAAAGGGGACCCTCCTACACTGCTGGTGGGAATGTAGTTTGGTGCAGCCGTTGTGGAAAACAGTTTGGAGAGTCCCCAAAAAACTAAAAATAGACTTAACCCTATGATCCAGTAATTCCACATCTGGTCATATATTCAGAGGGAACTCTAATTTGAAAAGATACCTGCACCCCAATGTTCATAGCAGCACTATTTACAATAGCCAAGACATGGAAGCAACCTAAATGTCCATTAACAGAGTACTAACAAAAGAGTTGTGATATTTTTATACAATGGAATACTACTCAGCCATATAAAAGAATAAAATAATGCCATTTGCAGCAACGTGGATGATCCTGGAGAATGTCATTCTAAGTGAAGTAAGCCAAGAAAGAGAAAGTTAAATACCACATGATATCACTTATATGGGGAATCTAAAAAAAAAAAAAGACACAAATGAACTTACTTACAAAACAGAAACAGACTGACAGACATAGAAAACAGACTTATGGTTACCAGGGGGAAAGAGGGTGGGAAGGGCTAAATTGGGAGTTTGAGATTTGTAGATACTAACTACTATATATAAAACAGATAAAAAAATTTCTTCTCTATAGCACAGGAAACTATTCTCAATATTGTGTAGTAACCTCTAATGAAAAAGAATATGCAAAGGAATATATGTATGTATATGGATGACTGAGACATTATGCTGTGCACCAGAAATTGACACAACATTGTAAACTGATTATACTTCAATTTTTAAAAATGGGGAAAAAAAGAATGAATGAAAGTGGATGATCCTGACTGGTAAGTCACCATCCTCCAAGTGTGTTTTGGGAATCAGGCCCCTTCTTTCTTGAGGTTCCACCATATGAATTCCCAGGGGGCCGTGATCGCCCACATCCAGCTGCTAGAAGAGAAGAGGGGGAATATAAAGATACCCCCTTCTCAGCCACCTCGGCCTGGAACTGGCGCACATCATTTTGGTCGCATGGCCCCATCTAGATGCCAGGTAGGCTACTTCCCAACCAGTGGATAAATCGAACAATAACAAAGGTCAGGGAAAATGTACGAAAACAGAAAGTCTCATACACGATGTTGGGAACATAAATTAATGCAAAACTTTCAAAAGCAGAAATTCACTAAGGTTTGGGTTATGGAGGGAGATTACATTCCTGCCTAGGAGACAAAAGATTGGCTAATGGAGATTAGATGACACCCACTTCCACTTTTTTCTCATTCCTCCTGCCCTTCCTGCCTCCTTATTGCACTTCCTACAAGCCATTTCTTCTCCTCATCTTCCTGGGTTCGTTAGGATATTTTGGTTGTTGCAATAGAAATTGCTTCTGGCCAATTAAGCAAAAGGAAAAAAAAAGTAATTTCTAAGAAGGCTAGGGAATAATCCTTAATAAGGAAGGATTAGCTGGAGAACAGGACCTCAGAAAGGGATGGGAACCAGCTTTTGGGGGGATTCAAGTGGCAGGACCCACGGGATAGTGACTGGGATGGATCCACTCCCCCGATTCCCTGTTCTCTCATCATTCTACTCCAAGGAGAGGGCTGATTGGCTGAGGTTGGGTCATGCACCCTTCCCTTGACCAGAGGAGGCTGGTACACAATGGACTGACACTCTCACCAAGTCTAATTCTCTGGGGTGGGGTGAAAACCAGTGTCTTTACCAAAAGAGGGCTAGTGTCATGGGCAGGCACTAATATGGACCTCAGCAACTTGGTGATGAAGGTGGCTTCCTTGGTCCATGGCTGTGGGCAGAAGGGAACGAGTAGCCAGCCTCTCTTTCAGCACCACCTCACAGTCCTCTTGCAGAAGGAAGGCGTGAATACCCCCAAGCCGTGTCTGTGAGAGATTTTTCAATACAGGTAGACACTTTAACTAACCTTTTGTACCCAGCAAAATTCGTCAAATTCAGGATTGTGCTGTTGCTTGCTTTCTCTCTGGGGGCAATGCTGAGGTCTGGGAGTTCACAGACACACTGAAAGCATTGGTTTGAAGAGGTCTCTGTACATCCATGTTGGCCTGTCTTGGTCCCATACTGAGATAGAATTCAACCTGTCTGCTCTGGTCTGTGTGCTTCTGCAGATACATGAGGATGCCCCATCTGATCTTGCCTCTGACATTCCTTTGTCCTAGACACAGTGCAGACCTTCTGTCTGTCTGTGTGTCTCTGCTCCTCCCTCATCCATGGAGAAGGGAAGAGGTGAAGATGGAAAACTGAAGGCAATTTGTGTGCAAAGAGAGCTCATCTGTGCGATGGATGGGTCAGGAAGGCAGCGGTGTTCTGGGGAGGGGATAAATGTATCACTGGGAGGAACAATGTCAGGGTCTTGCTGATGGGCTGGCATGTGGAGCTTTGGCCATGAACACTTCTCTCGAGGAGCTGGATATAACCGCTACGAGGTTGGGCAGCTTCAGTATCCCAATCCCCAGAGACGCAACCTCTGCCTGGATTTACATGCTCACACTTTTCAGGCATCTCAGTGAAACCATCTCTACTGCCCACACTCCTCCTCTCTAAGAGGCTTAGCCAGGCTCTGCCAGAGTCGTGGGGAACACTCAGCGGTGGAGTCAGGATGGACAGCTGGGCGCGAGGACCAGCGAGCAGCCTTGCCCTCTTCCCGTTGGTGTTTGAGGGGATGCTTCTAGTTGCCACAATGGGGGCCCCACTTGAGAAATGCCAGCGTGACCAGGGCTGAGGGCAAAGGGGGGTGGTGTACACAAGCTTCTTCCCACGCAGGATACCAGCTGGAACCTGTGGATGGGAACAAATCATGACAGTGTAAAAGGGGGTGGGATAAACTGAGAGATTGAGATTTGCAAATATTAACTACCACATATAAAAA
The DNA here is from genome assembly GCF_048564905.1 of Vicugna pacos. Lineage (NCBI taxonomy): Eukaryota > Metazoa > Chordata > Mammalia > Artiodactyla > Camelidae > Vicugna > Vicugna pacos. Next base: position 4,025,964 of record NC_132990.1, read on the forward strand.
TAGACAAAATATTTCTTCAGTACAGCACAAGGAGCTATGCTCAATATCTTGTAGTAATCTTTAGTGAAAAAGAATCTGAAAACGAATACATGTATGACCGAAACATTATGCTGTTCACAAAAATGAGTGATGGAATCACCTATATAACCCAGGAGTCCTAATTCTCCAAACACATTGTGCAATGCAGGGGTAGTAAAAAGCCTCCAGAAAGGAAAGAATCAATCATTTCTTTGATGCGCTTTCGAATTCTGTACTTGGTACTGTTTCGTCTGTAAGATGCAAAGAGTAGCTTTCCTGCTCATCTTGGAAAGTTTCTGAAAGGCTCAAAAGAGGAAAAAGGGATGTATAAATATCTTCTGAACTCAATCGCAAGATACAAGGATGAGGTCTTAGTGCCAATTAAAGGATGTATTTTATGTTGTGGCCGTTCCTCTCACTCAAAACCCTTCCAGGCATAAGAATGTCACCTAATGGTTATTTACCAGACCTTTCATTACCTTATACAACTGCCATGAATCATTCTACTCGCCGGGTTCCCAAATACTAGCCTGAGAGCCCCTGCCCTTGAAGGCAAAGTTTTTGTGGTCCTTGGTAAAATGTTAAAAATAAAGGCCATAGAGTGGGCTTTTTTGTTTTTCTTTTTAACTACAAAGCTACATTTTGGAAATTCTATTGAAAAAAACTGTCCTTAATTCTGGGGACTGCCCCTCCACTCTGGGGTGCAAAAATGCCATTTTAACATCATTTGTTATTAAGGTGATTGTGCCAGAGAATGGTAGGGTTTTTTTTTTTTTCTTAATGTGTTTACCTGGGAAGTCTACAAGCTGGCTACCTGATATAGGTCCTGCAGGGGTTTTTTGTTTGTTTGTTTGTTTATTTTGTTTTTTGGAAATTTTGTTGGTCCATGAAATTCCAGTCTGGGAATCACTGCTAAATACCCTATCACCCTTCATGTGCCACTGATGAAGAGAGAAATTCAGGTCAGGCAGCCTCTGACTTAGGACACAGCCTTCTCAGACTTCAGGCAAGCAAATGGGTGTATTGGGGTTCTTGCCAACAACAGGCAACTGCCCAACCAGGATTAGATCTCCAAGGGTGGCCTCTCCTGGAAAGCTCAGGGAGGCCCAGAGTCTGTTCCCTACATTCAGAGTTAGAGCTAACAGAAAATATTTTGAATGATCGCTGGGCGGAATTCAAGCTACATTATACTCACCAGGTATATTGCTCATTAACTGGGGCTTTATGAGAGGGCCCACGGCTCTAATGGCCAATTATAGTGTTGTTTCTGAGGAAAGATGCATTCCGAGTTCCAAACTGACAAATTAAAATCAAACTCTTGAAATGGTTCATACACGGTAGGAGCTGGGGCCCATCCAAGAGACCGGAGAATAATTAGCGTTTCTATCTTGTGTTCTTGTGTGTTAGCCCCACGGGCCTCGTGAGCCCCTTTGAGGCAGAGAGAAAGATTCTGGATTCTAGAGCTGGAGGTCCTCTCTGTTGCCACCAGCCTCACGTGGTCCGAGCTGTGACGGGCTCAAAGGCTAAAATACACTGCAGATTTCAAAGATGTTAAAAAAAAAAAAAGACAAAATATTTTATAAATTATTTTACAAATTTAGATTACATATTGACATAATATTTTAGATATATTGTGTTTTAAAATATACAGGCCTGCCTTGGAGATATTGCAGGCTTGGTTCCAGACCATTGCAATGAAGCAAATATTGCAATAAAGTGAGTCGCATGAATTTTTTGATTTCCCAGTGCATATAAAAATGCGTATGTTTACACTCTACTAATAGTCTGTTAAGTGTGCAAAGGCATTACGTGTAAGAGAAAATGTTCATACCTTAATGAAAAAATACTGTATTGCTAAAACATGCCCAATGAATTACAATAGTAACATCAAAGATCATGGATCACCGATAACCAAAACAAATATAATAATAATGGAAAAGTTTGAAATAATGTGAGCAGTACCAAAATGTGACACAGAGACACAGGGTGAGCAATTGCCATTGGAAAAATGGCACCAACAGACTCGCTCGATGCAGGGTTGCCACGAAATTTCAATTTGTAAAAAATGCAATATCCATGAAGTGCAATGAAATCAGGTGTTCTTGTAGCATGAAAATTAATTTCACCTGTCTTCTGAACTTTTTAAAAGGTGGTGAGAAAATTTTGAAATACATAAGTGGCTCGCATTTGTGGCTTGCCTTTATGACTTGCGTTGTTTCTTTCGGGAAGCAGTGTCTAGCCGGAGGACAGCAAACTGCAGCTCACAGGTCAACTCCAGCTCGTCACCTGTTTTTGTAAATAAAGTTTTATTGGAACACAGCCACGGCCATTTGTTTACATGTTGTCCCTGGCTGCTTCGTGGGATACAACAGCAGAGCTGAGGGGACTGTTTGGCCCATAAAGTCTAAAATATTAACTATTTGGCCCTTTATTGAAAAAGTTGGCCAAGGCTTGGTCTAGACTACCAAAATTCAAATCCTGGTTTTCCTGGTTGACCAGCTGTGTGACTTGGGCAAGTTTCTCTGTGTGTTCTTCTGCATCTTCATGTGTAAGAACAGGGTGATGATAAAGCAGCCCTTCTTCCAAGATGTTGGAAGTGAAGATGAAATGAAAATATCAACCAGAGAGCCAGTGTTCAACACCTGCATCATCACTGCCATCATCATCATCCTCATCATCATCAGTTTTCAGATGACATAACTAGAGATCAGAGAAGTTACGTGAGGTCCAGAGTCATGGTCTCACAGCCCAAATCCACATCTTCTAACTCGTATTGTGTTATTTCATTGGAAAGCTCTTTTAAAACAAAACAAAAGCCCTTTAAAAAAAAGACTGTCAAATGCTGGGAGGGAAAAATTCAAGACTTGCACATACAACTCTCCCTTCCCAGTTGTGTCCTCAGAATCATTCTCAACACAGTTCTCCACGGAGTGGACACAACTGGACTTGGCATATGAGCTGAAACTTCTTTGCCATCCCTGGTCCAAAGACATGGACTTCAAGGTTAGATGGACAGAAAAACTCCAGTATAAATAACACTCAACATATCAAATAAAAACACATATTATACCTTTGAGGTCCTGAAGAATTCTAGAGATAAAAAAAAATTCTTGGGTATATAATGCAAATAATGATAGTTTGTATTTACATAGTCCTTTATGTAACATTTATAAAGCACCCACAAGGTAAGAGAGCAGATATTGTTATTCTGTTTTCATAGGTGAGAAAATTGAAGGTCAGATGGTTGATGGCTGCCCACCACTAGAAAGCTGGGGAACGGCAGAACCTGGGCCCTGGCTTGCAGGTCCAAGTTTCTTGCGTCTATGAACATGACTGCCCTTAGAACCAGAAGTTCTCAACCAAAGTGCTTTGGAGACTGGCCAGTGTGAATTTGCAAAGCAAGCTGGGTTCTTTGTGTACAAGGAAGAGTCTGTAGTTCCAAAAAGATTTACTTGCTTCCATTTTTCTTGAAACGCGTACATAGCCTTCTGACTTACCAGTTTGTCCTCCCAAACTTCGATGATGATATGGTGTTCTGGTTAACTATGGCTGCAGAATAAACACCCCGAAACCTAGAGGCAGACAACCACAACAGCCACGATTTTGTGAATGAACTGGGCTCTGCTGGGCACTTCTTTTGCTCCATGTGGTCCGCCAGGGCGGTGGTCACCTGGGGGCTTGAGCAGGCGGAAGCATCCAGGATTGCTCCCTTACATGGCTGACAGTTGGGCTGGCTGTTGGCTGGGAGCTCAACTGGGGTTGTGGAATGGAATGTTCCAGTCCTTTCCAGATGGTCTCTCTGAGTGGTGTGGGCTTCTCACAGCATGATGGCTGAGTTCCAAGAGGGAGTGTCCCCAGTATGTGAAAGCAGAGGCTGTGGGACCTTGAGGTCCAGCTTCAGAAGTTACCAGCATCACTCCCACCACACTCTGTTGGACGGAGCAAATCACAGGGCAGCCTGATTCAAGAGGACAGGAAGTTGACTTCACTCTTCCGTGGGAGGAATGATAATGAACTTGCCGTCATCTTCAATCTGTCTCTGTTATTGGAAAAACAATGGAGCAAACACAATGAGAAATGGCACCTGACATTCAGCCTTGGTCTGGGAGACAAAAAAGGAAGTGTGAGACAATGGCAGTGGCGAGCAGGCATAACCAGGCAGCGCCACCTCCTCCAGAGGCCCTCCCGGTTTCCAAGGGAAGGGCGCATATGACTTTTCCTGTAAAGTCCCTGCTTTTCCAGTGTGAGCTCAACATTTACAGCCACATTGCATGGGGCCAGTTGACCCTGGAGCTTCCAGTTTTCAACATCTGCCTTAACGTCTTCACGGGACAGCTTGTCTTTTATGCAAAACACCTGTCGGCAAGACAGTCGTGGGCCACTCGTTTATCAGAGAATGTCATGGCTTGGTGACATGCTTGGTAAGAGAGGGAGGAGAGAAGAACGAGTTAATTACCGTGAGCCTGGGTAGTTGCCAGGGGAGGGAGGCATTTCTGCCATGTGTGCTCTAGCGTTTACTCAGGACTATGCATCAAAGTCCCCAGGCGGCCAGGAGAAGCGGCAGTGGCAACGGTTGCGCCAGACGGTACGATCATTTTCACAGGATGAGCACCTGGGGAGGGTTGGTTTCCAATGATTTCAAGCGGCTTTTATCAGATTCCAGGCCGGAGAAGTTAAAGGAAGGGATGAGCAGGGACGACAAGTGGAAGGGAGGATGAGAGAAGCCTCAGTCCCCGGAGAGATGAACTGCTGTCTGGTACTGGGTGGAAGAAACAGGCGGATGAGCGAGTGAGGGCAGCCCCAGCTGGGCCCCAGGTGATCCCGCCACCCGGGCAGAAAACAATCCTGCCTGCAGCCCAGTGATGAGACTCCCCTGGGAAAGCTTCCCAAACAGATTTTGGCTGTGGTGGGTGGTGGAGAGAGGTTTTGAGTTTTTCTAAGGTTTTTATTTATTTATTTTTAATGGAGGGATTGGGGATTGAACCCAGGACCTCGTGCATGCTAAGCACGCACTCTACCACTGAGCTATCCCCTCCCCTCGAGAGTTTTTTGCAATCTGAATCCTGGCAGCACCGAGAACACCAAACAATTCCCAGTATTAAAGCCTTGGGAGCCCTGCTGCCTTCTGATGGGAACCTGGGGGAGGGGAGCCACCGCGGGGACAACGCACCCCTCCGAGGGCGTCTCTGAGAGGCCCCCAGGGAGGGGGAGGAGCCAGGGGTCTCGCCCCGCCCACCACCTTCCCTTCCACAGAGCGTCTACGTGTCCACCTGCCAGGGACAGTTCTGGGTTTGTTCATCCTGTCTTTCAGTTCGTTCAATGAATGGTCATCAAGTGCCTAAACGATCGGGCGCTTTTCCCGGCTCCGGGGCACACGCACACCCCTGAGATGCGCACAGGCCCCGCTTGCAGGACTTGGCCTCCCAGCCCAGGTGGATGGGGCTGTAGGCCAGGGGTCACCCGGGGCTGCCAGCCCCCTCCCCGTGACCTCAGGGAGCTGGAGGGTCGCAAGGGTACAGCGGTCCTATTTCCCAAGTGTCAAAAACAGTCTCAACTAAAAACACTTTTTTTTTTGGCTCCACTTCTGGGTGAAAGAGGCAGTCTGGGAGACGTAGTCTGGGTGATCAGAGTGCGCTGTTTCCTCAATATTTTGATGGTTTATGAGGACTGTTGATCAAGATGCTTGAAATTAGGACCCTGGAGCAAAGTCCTTACTATCTGGGGTAAAATCCATGTGAGATGAGCATTGGAAACATGGAAACATGAAGGAAAGAGAATTGTAATTCTGGGGACAGAGTCCTTATTTGTAAGATTCATGTAGCATATTCATTGCTGAATGGGGAAGCAGTTTATTTTGCGTACGAGCATTAGTAAATGTGATTAATAACTAGTAACATTCATTTAGCTAACATTTACTGAGCTCTTATCCTGTGCCAGGTAATATCTTAATAATTTTGCTGGTATTATGTCATTTAATTCTTGTGGCAACCACTTGGGACGGACACTCTTAATCACTCCCAGAGGTAAGACATCCCACAGGGTCCCTGTTCATAACTGGCAGAGCTTGAAGTCAGACTCAGGAAACCTGTCTCTTAGAGGAGCTCTTGCTCCAGACTCTACTCTAGTTCATGGGAACAGGCTGTCTCCTGGGGCTGGAGAAGGTAAACGACAGCCCATGCCAGGCTGGCTGGGCTTGGAGTCAGAAAAGCCGCTCTGAGCCCCCAGGTCCCTGCTTGTTAGCCGAGTGATGTGGGCCAAGTCACTTCCCTTCCTTGAGGCCCAGGTCCCTCTGCATTCATTCATTCAGTCTCTTTCTCCTACGCAGCAAGACGCCGTTCACGGCGTGCTAGTCAAGGAGGCCCACTGGCGGAGGCCGTGGTTTGGGGAACCAAAGATGAGAGTAGCCAGGTCATGCACTTCAGGTCAGGCACGAAGCTGTGAGCAAAGGATCGCCATCCCATGGGATAGCAGAGTCTGCCGGGGACCAGAGGGGTGAGCTGGCCACCGTGAGGCTGCACCTCCAGGTGGGAAGTCAAAGGGCCCGCAGGCAGCCTTCCCTGCATGGTTGGCAGGGAGGTGTGATAGGGCATGACCGGCCGCTGTGGTGTAGTGTGGCCACAGGGCAGTGAGAAGGTGGGCACTCCCAGCGGTGAGGTGAGACCACAGGAGTGGTAGGAAGAGCCTTGAATGCCATGTCCAGGACTGGGGCCTTGACCCAGCTGTCAGTGAGGAGCCCCCTGGCGGCGGGTCACAGTGGAGGGATGACACAATGGATCCAAATGTATGGTCAACTCTGGTGGCACTGTGAGTGAACTTCGGAGGGTCTGGAGAGATGGGGAGGATGTGGGGAGAAAGGGAAAGGTGGGACCGTGGCTAAGCCAGGTGCCTTCTGAGTTCTTTCCGACCTGTGCTCATACGAACCTGCATCTATTAAAGTTCTGATAAAATGTAACTAGTGACTAGATTTCAAACACCAGACTAGAGCTTCCTTTTTGTTATATTTCCTTAAAAAAAAAAGTGATTGCCTTTAAGCAAATGTACAAGGCGGCTTGAGAAGTGTTTCATCTGTTTAAAAGAGCAAACTAATTTTTGAATGCTTTACCAGTTTCTTGGGTGAAGGCAACACATGATGTCCAGAAGGGCTTTCCCTATTTATTAAAGCGGGGCTGGTCTGCAGTGTCTCCAGCAACATTGTTACCGTGAATATGGGCCGCTAAGTTTGGAAACTACTGGACCACATGGCTATACATTTTAATGTAGCTTGTAGAGCACCATCATTTTCCTAAATCTTTGTCCACATTCTCCTCACCCCGCCCGCATTAGCCCATATCAATGCAATTTAATCATAAGCTCCAGCCAATTCCATTTTAACACAATAAAAGCTAAAGGCACTTAACGGCCAGCAAGTGGGGTTCTGGTGAAATTTTCATCTGGGAAAAGACGAAGAGATAAAGCTTTTGATCCGCTGGCCTGCAGGCTGACGTGGTGGTCCAGACCTGCTCTGTGTTTATGGGAATGGCCCGGCCGTCCTGGCCTTCCAGTGCAAAGCCGCAGTCACAGCTGACAGCCTCTGGCTTTAGAGCCTACAACTGAGGCACTAAAAATGCTACATCTATTCCCCGTTGCCCACTCCTGATCTGAGGCTTTTTTCCTTCCTAATCCCACAGGGGAATCATCTCTTTCTGGTTAGATAAATGGTTCACCATCTATTGCACTTGATTTCCTTTTATGATCAATTCGTTTAAGGCTGTCAGCACTGCTTCAAAGCCACGATGTATCTTTCACACCCCTCTACCCTATAATTTATAAGCACTATGGGTTTCAAAAAAAATAAAAAAAGAAAGAAAGAAAGAAAGAAAGACAGAGAGAAAGAAAGCCTCTCCAGTACTTTTATTAGCTGCTGAAATGCATTAGGGTGCATACACTTTGAACTGCACAGAGGAAGATAACCATGCCTGTAATTGGAATAACTCACATCGGTCCCCTCTCGGCTCGCTTTTAATAACCTCTGCATTGTTTTATCCCCAGGATTTATTGATGACCTGCAATAGCCCTCTCCCAGGCCCCAGCCCACTGGGGTGTTTGTGGGGGAAAGGGCAATGCGTGTGGCCCACTCCCTGACCCGAGCCGCCCCATAAATCAGGGCCTGCATTCGTCTGTGATGGCGAGCCAGATGGCAGCTGTTGTTGCAGGAGCTCAACGGGAACCTAGGCCTGTGATCTTTCCTGTTGCTAACAGGCCCGATTTTTTATGGCTGTCAGCATCCTTGGAATGGCTGAGGGAGGCACGATGGGAGGCCGGGGGGCGGGGGGCCCGGTGGTTCTAGATGTCTGCTTTCTTCTCCCAAGGGGGCAATCCACAAAGGTCTTTCTCTCTTCCTCACCAGCCAGGGGGCTTGGCCTCATGCTCCGTTTCTGAAGAAGTCTCCTAGCGTGTACAAGTGACACCGTAAATGGGACCCATTACCTCCTAGAGAGGAAAATGATGGTCAGTTTCCTTTTGCTGTTGGTACCTAGCCCCGTGGCATCACCCTGCCTGAAAGACGACAGCTGGTCCTTGCTGTTGGGGCAACATCTAAAACTCAGCGGGTCCCTCAGGATACAGTCGTGTTTTCCCAGATGCCTTTGGAGCAGAAATAAAAGCAACTACTTAAAGCTACTGGGTGGGTCCAACATGTGAATTTGTTGCTTTTTCAGAGTGACTGGACAGAAAATTCAGGAAGGATGAGCAGGTAAGAGGTAAGAGTCAAGAATGAAAAGGAAGGCACTTGCCAGACAAAAGAAAGAAACTCCAGCCAGTTTGAGGTACCTGATTAGAGGGTATTAGCTGTAGAGATCCGGTCATTACGGTGGAGCTGGACCACAGTGGACGTCCCGGCCTGAATACCAGCGTGGAGTAAACAGTTTATTAACAGTCCTTGTGTGGTCCGGCAGTCTGCCTCCAACAGACACAACCTCCCAGCGAGAGCAGAGCCGCCACAGGGCAGGGCTGTGTGGCCAACACCAAACAGAGCCTACAGAAGCCCAGAGGAGAGATGGTAATAGAATCCCAGATGCAGCCAAGTGGTTTCCAGGGCAGGGGAGCGAATCTATTTATTTATTTACGTAGGTCTTGAAGCTAGTCTCAGACCAGAGGGACGCTAGGCTTACAGATAAAGCAGACATACCCAAGAAATCACATGCAGAAAGTTCCAGCGGATGGTCAAGTTTTTAGAAACATTTTGGGTCCACTGAGACTCACCACAGCTCTGTTTGTGGCCGGGGGATTCAGCCAGTAGCCAAACGTCCACTTCTCAAGCTCTGGGTCTGATGATACACATGTGAGTGGAAGACAGCCCCACTGCCAGCATTGTCTGTGGGCCAGTGATCTGACAGCCACAGCTCTCAGAACCTCCAGAGGTCTGGGCCATCCCAAAAAGAGAATGATCAATAAATATTCAGCCTCAAGGACAGCTCACGAATATGGGGCACGTACTCAATGGGAGGGCTGGAAAAAAGCCGTTCAGAGGTTTCCCAGAAAGGGCGGGTGCTCCGCCTTCCCCCAGACCAGTCACCAGGGAAGGTCACAGGCTAGACCTTCCTGACTGATACAGCCGGCAGGTAGGCAGGTGCACGGCTTGCTCAAGGTGTTCTTTCCTCAGAGTCAGGGCTTTTGACCCTAGACACCTGTGCGATTGGCCATTGACTCATCATGTAAAAATGATGGTGAGAACCCGCCTTCATCCCTCCCTTCTTCTGGGCCCACCTGACAGAGGCGGTAGAGGAGGCAAACGGAGGCAGAATGGCTTTTCTCCACCTCGCTCCAGCTGCTCTGACCAGGGCTCCGTCTGGTTCCTTCCCCCCCCCCCCCCCCCCGCCGCCCGGCTCTGAGGCATTCTGGAAGGCCTTTCAGGAAGGTCATAGACCCGCATGCTTATGGTGGTCTTTATGGGGTGTGGGGTGGGGAGAAAGCCACCAGCTCCTTCCCGGCATGAGGGAAGGTCCCACCCCACAGACTCCGACACAGCAATCATAGGGATCATAGAGAGAGTCCCCAGAACCTGAACAGATAAAATTTCCACTGTGGTGGGCGGAATGATGACCCCAGATAGGTCCATGCTCTTGTCCCCGGAACCTGTGAGTATGTTACCTTCCGTGACAAAAGGGGCTTTGCAGGTGTGATGAAGGACCCTGAGATGGGGAGATTATCCCGGTGGGCCCATCGTGATCACAAAGGTCCGTATGAGGGAAAGAGGGAGGCAAGGAAGTCGCAGAAGGAGATGTGACAACGGAAGCTGAGGTTGGAGTGATGCCGTTGCTGGCAGGATGTGGCCAGGAGCCAGAGAATGCGACAGCCTCTAGAAGACGGAAAAACAAGGAAACAGATTCTCCCCGAGGGACTCAAGCAGGAACACAGCCCCGCTGACACCTGATTTCACCCCAAGGAGACCCATTTTGGACTTTTTTTTTAACTGAAGTATAGTCAGTTACAATGTGTCCATTTCTGGTGTACAGTGTAATGTTTCAGTCATACACACGCATATGTGTGTTCATTTTCATCAGAAGTTACTATAAGACATTGAATGTAGTTTCCTGTGCTATACAGAAGAAACTTGCTTTTTATCTATTTTTATGTATAGTAGTTAGTATTTGCAAATCTCAAACTCCCAATTTATCCCTCACCACCCCCTTTCTCCCCGCCGGTGACCATAAGATTGTTTACTGTGTCTGTGAGTCTGTTTGTTTCATAGATGAGTTCATTAGTGTCCTCTTTTTTCTTTTTTTAGATTCCACATATGAGTGATATCATGTGGTATGAAAACTACTCAATACTGATGTCTGCTGGACCTTTCACACAGCACCCAGAACACGGACCCATGGCTGGTGCTTGGCAAATGTGAACTAGCTATTTGAATAATTGACATTTGGCAGAAATAAATGTGCAGTTTAATTAATTATTTATTAACTAAGCTCATAATCCGACCCAAAGCTGATGAAGGTGGCAGTGATTAAAAAAAAAAAACCAGCAAGCCTGTATTAATCACCTGCCCCGCACCAGACACTCTTTGAAGCATTTTACGTAATGGAAGCTCGGAGAGTTTGAGTAATTCGTCTGGGTCACCTTGAGAGTCAGCAGCAAAACTTGGATTGGAACCCAAGCAGTCTGAGCTCAGAGCCTGACTAACCACTTTACCACGTGGCCTGTCAAAGGAGACCCCCCTCAGTACTTACGTCCGGTCCTGCATAACCACAGGAAAGCGGGCAGATTCATTCTACTCCAGATTTCCTTATGTTCCACAAGGTCAGTCCGGTGCCCTGAGCATTTTCCTTAGGATTGAATGACCCTGACTAATACCTTGGAGATGCTGGCCAGTAAAAATCTTGGCCTCCCTAGGGGGTATGAGAAGAGATGTGCAGGAGGTGAATGATTGTTCAGCCAAGTGAGCTGGAGGGGTATCTTCCAGGCATCTCTCCAGCATCACGGTCGGGGAAAGCCCCACGACTGCTAATTATAGTTTAGGAATGATTCACCTTGGCATTGTCTTCTGGGCACAAGGTGAGAACCAGGGTGCTCACTTCTAGTGGGCAGTCATTCTCATGCTTACAAGCAAGGGTGACTAAGCTGCTTTCCAGGACTCTGGAAAATGTGAGTGGCTGGGCTTGGATCAAGCCACCTTAAGGAAGAGGGGGACAACTTTGAGAGGTGAGACGGTCATTGAAAAAATCCAGGAGAAGTAGGAATCGGGGAAAATAGGCAACACCTCAAATCCTAGAAATAGGAGAACAAAGTGCTCATAACACCAGGAAGGAATACATCCTGGAAGAGATTAAGAATCAGGTTCCAAAAACTGAGAAGTGAACAGAATGATTAAAATTCCAGCTCTTGATAAGAACTGAACGAACTGGGCCAGGTGGGTTGAAAGACCTTTACGGCCCTTCCTGCCTCAGACCCTGAGTCCATCAAGGCTTCGTGTCAAAGAAGCGACCAGGAGTTCCTTCGCTCAAAATAGCAGCTTGGGAGAAAGGGGGCGGGAAGGGATAAATTGGGGAGTTTGAGATTTGCAAATGTTAACCACTATATAGAAAAATAGATAAAAAACAAATTTCTTCTGTATAGCACAGGGAACTATATTCAATATCTTGTAATAACCTTAAAAGAAAAAGAATATGAAAACGAATATATGTATGTATATGCATGATGGGGACACTGTGCTGTACACCAGAAATTGACACATTGTAACTGACTGTACTTGAATTAAAAAAAAAAAATGGCAGCTGCTCCACCTGACCTGGAGTTAAAATATTTCTGCGTAATTTCCAAAGCGAGTGAATCCTACCTCCCCTTGCAGTCTTGATTGCTTAAGAAATTCCCTCCTGTCTCTGGACCTTTCTTTCTCCTCCCCTCGCCCCTCAATTCCTCTTCCTCTTTTTCTTCCCCCTCTTCCTCTGCATTCTGTGCTTAGATCTCTAGCTACTGGGATAATTTAATTCCAATAGGATACAAAGCAAATGGCCTGGCTTAGAAGCTATAAGTGGCAGACACCGGACAGTTAGCGGCTCATTGAGAATGACAGGAAAGACAAGGATCTTCCGTTGAAGGAGGTGAAATTGAAAAAATTTTTTTTTCTTTTTGCTATGAACTTTGAGTTTAAAGCCAACAGTTTTCTTGTCATAAAATAAGAAAAGAAAGGAGGAGAAAAGAAAAGGAAAAAGAAAGGAAAAGAGAGTTCTTATGTATTGCAGTGTCATTAGGCTGTCCTTGGGGGTTAAGAAAAACCGTGTGATTCAGTTTAAAGCTGCTTTGAATTCCTAGTGGAGAGGCTGCAAATTTTCATTGCGCAATCACAGCATTTCGGTCGTGGCTTGTGAAGCTGGTGGAGCTGTTGCTCGGCATATTATTTCCATTGGATTATTTTGTGTTGAGGCCTGGGTTTTATTAATATTTAAAAAATCTTATCTCGGCTCTCACATGTTTTAAATACTGGGAAGCGTTTGAGGGAGACGCCAAGGTTATGTCGACTACACGAACTGCATTAAAACGAGCTGCCTTTCCTCCCTGTCAGTCAGGTTGCAGAGTTGGAGTCAGCGAGGCTGGTCTCAGAAGCAACCAGACAGAGCAGCTCAGGGCAAGCGGGGGCCTGCGGGAAAGAGAGAGAGAAAAAAAACCTAATTAAAACAATTAAACAATGGAGACCTGGGAGGAGCCAAACTAATAGAAACCCAGGACAGAGGAAAATAAATGAAGGCTGGAACAAGTAGGGCAAAGTTGATTTCACACCCTTCTAATCCCTTCTTGCACACCCCAAATATCCTATTCAGTACATCATTCATTCATTCATTGATTCATGCTAACCCTTGTCTATTATCACTTTCAGGAGAGATTAAGAGAGAATGGAACATCAAAACTAAAAGCAGCAGCAGGAATTAAATGAATAAGGGGAAACACAGAGGAGGCAAACTAAGGCATGAAGCCGGCAGAGGAGTTAGACAAAGGAACACTGTTTTTTCCAGTTCAACAACAATCAAATCTCTATTTCATGCCTTTTGGATCTGGTTGTTGGCCTAAGTGTTTCTGATGCTTGCTTAAAAAGAAAGAAAGAAAGAAAGAAAGAAAGAAAGAAAGAAAGAAAGAAAGAAAGAAAGAAAGAAAGGGGATAAAAATCAGCTGCCTTGTTTATTTTCATATTCCTCACTTCACTGGAAAAAAATGGAAGGATTAGGGAGGGAGAAAAGCGGTGAAACTGGGAAAGGAAGAGCAGGAGCTAGGGGTGGGAATCACACGGGAAATGCAGCAGACGACAAACCAGGGAAAGGGAAGAGGAGGCGAGGAAGCCACTGAGAAAGGGCTGTGCCGAGCAGAGCATCGCGGGGAGGAAGGAGCCGTGTCTGCTGCTCCCAGCGTCCCGAGCAACTTCCATCAGAAGGTTCTAAAGTCGCCGAAATGTCCTTTTAGCTGCTGTCTCCCCCGTTAGTCTATCAATTTCTCCCTAGGGCAGTTTCTAACCCACAGTAGATGTTCCATCAATGCTTGTTGGCCTCAAGTCTAAGAGCTCTGAATGGAAGAACAAGAATAAGAAGAAGCATCCTTTGTGTGAAACAGAAGGGATGAAAAATAACCGTAAGAGACAAATAGCAAGGAACAAAAAGAAAGGCGTCTTTCAGGTGTTGGTTTGGATCTTTCCTTCCCTGGAAACCCCTTCCTGACCTTCTAGAGCAGAGTGACCTCCCTGTGGGCGTCCCCTGCCCATGCACGCCCATCACTGCCACCTACAGTGACCGAGACCTTGACGGCTCGGTTGTCTCTCTCCCCTGCTGGACGGTCAGCTTTGAGCACATGGCCAGTGCATCCGCCTGGCTCACTGTGGAGCCCGCAGAATCTAGCACAGCGGCTGGCTTATCACAGTTGCTCAATATATATTATTTTGTTTGTTTGATAAGAGGGAGGTAATTAGGTTTATTTATTTCTATTTGGAGGAGGTACTGGGGATTGAACCCAGGACCCTGTGTATGCTAAGCACGCGCTCTACCACTTGAGCTACACCCTCGCCCATGTATTATTTTGAATGAGACAAAAGTTGGAGCCTCATGAAGAAACTGGGGAAATTAACAAAGAAATGATGGAGGGCACGGGAAGGTGTTTAGGCACCTTTAAATGAAGGAATTTAATTTGAAAATTTAATAAAATAGAGGCTCTTTACTGAAAAGCAGGGAAACAACTATGATAGTAGACATATGAAGTGTAATCTGGAATTTTCATTTCTTCTTTTTTTTTTTAAGAATTCTTTTTTTAAAAAAAATCGCAGGATAGTCAGTTACAATGTGTCCATTTCTGGTGTGCAGCATAATGTCCCAGTCACGGAATTTTTGTTTCTTTATCTAGGAAATGGAGTGAATAATTGCTGCCTCTAAGGTATTTTGGTGAGGATTAAATGAGACTGTAAAGTTTCTTAATCTGTACAGTTATTTAAGACTGTTAGGTTGAAAGTGATAGAAGTCCAGTTTGAACTTCTTTATGAAAAAATAAGTTCATTTCATAACTCAGAGAGGTTGCATTACCGGTTTGTGTAACCAAGCCAGGAGGAGGAGGTGGGGTGTGAGTGCTGGAGGACCCCTGACTCCCTCCCTGTTGGATTCCTCCTCTTGGGCTCCAGCTGCCTCCGCAAACCTGCCACCGTGACCGCCCTCCGCTCCTGATACACGTGTTGACAGTTTCACAGGTAGAGAGGACAACGGGGCTGCTCTCTTCTGGCTTCGGTTCAGCAGATGCCCAGAAGGTCTTGAATGAGTTCCATTCAAACTGTGTCCTCACCGATGCTCCTCACCGTGCTCAGTGACCCGACGTCCCAGGAGTGCCCTCCTTGGGGCACATGCTCACCTTTCAAACAGAGGGCTCGAGGAAGTCATTGCGGACCAGGCAGTCATCCCACATTGTGTCTGTGGGATTCAAAAAAACGGAGGCTTTTACTGGTGGCAGCAGTAATAAACCCCGTGAGGGAAGTGCAGGAGAAGAAATGACCAGCTGGAGCTTAAATTTTTTCACTCTCTATTTAGATTCGTAACCGGGCACCGGCTTTGTGCCTTGATCCCGGCTCTGTATCTAACAGCTTAAAGAACCGGAAGCCACACGCGGCACGTGGTAACATTCAGTCTGCAAACTGGCTGATCTGCTGGCCAGGCACAAGGTGACCGGCACCTGGGAGCCGCCTCCCTTTTCCCTCCTCCTCTTGTTTGAATAAATAAACGTCAGACTCCACAGAAAGAGGCACCATGGCTTCTACATTTTATTAAGCACCTTGCCTTACCCACAGGGCGCCGTGTTGATGTTAACTGAGTGCTTTGTAATAATCGTAGAGCAAGCAAGTGGACGAGGGCCGTCCGTCATCTGGTGTCAGCTGTGTCACGAAATGAACTGCTTGTTGGATGTTTTCTGGGAAAGTCACCCATTCAAAAGAACTGTAAATTTTGCCTCGGAAACTTCTCTCCTAAGCCAGTGAAACATGTTTCTTGAAGGCCTAAGATGTACAGATTATGAGTTTGGCACATTTCCCGAAGAAATAGATTCAGCCTCTGAGAAGGTTCTGATGAAATGACTTCTTGATTGCTTCTAAAGTGAGCTATTTTAATATTTCTCAGGGAAAGATGAATTTATCCCCTAGTATTTCAACTCTGAGCTCCTTTTTGCTAATCCTACGTGTAAGGTCTAGTCTGAAAAGGCAGCATAGAAATCCAAAGAACACATTTACAAAGGAGTTTGTCAGCAAGGGGACATTAACACAGTCCCCTTGAATAGCTGAATTCCGGGGGGCCAGCCAGCAAAGGAATGAACCAATTCATGTGCAATCAGTCCTGACATGTTTCTTGAACAAGGTGAGCTTGGAGTCATATTTTAAAGGCAGTCAGAACCATGCACTGAAGTCAAGAGTGGAGACAGGAAACTGGAAAAAGGAATGATCTAGTCACAAATGTGAATTTTAAAGCAAGACAGATTGATCGCTTTCTCTGTCCTTAGGAAAATATACGACCGCTGGGATGAATGAGAGGAAGGGAGGTGGCGTGTGAGAGATCAGATGGGGGAAACTGATGAGAAGTCGCGCCAATGAGCCCCCTCCTCTCTCTGGGCTGTTTCCAGGAACAGGACTGCTGTGAAAGGTCGGCACCAAGAGGCGAGTGTGGGAAGCCAGAGCCAGCGTGTGAACACTTGGAGAATGCAGACACACTGCAGAAACTGGGGAGTTCTTAGAGCAGGAGAGATTGTCACTGGCGTGGTCGGGGAGAGAGATCAGGGTGAGTGTGCGAGGCAGCAAAATACAGGGAGGCACATCTAACGCCCAGTCCAAGCATCAGTCTGCATTCACAAAGGTGATTGGAATGACAAGGAAGCCCAAGGAAGAGGGCATGGACTGGTCAGGAGAGCCGAGTTATGCTGCAGTAACAAACAATCCCCATGTTCCTGTGGTTGAAACAACAAAGCTCTGCCTCCTGCTGAACGTTATGTCTATTGCATGTCAGCATCATAGTCATTTGGGGACCGAGGCTGATGGGAGCTCCATCTGGACACTTGCTATCACCAAGGGTCCTTGGAGAACCTCTTGCACTGTTTCTTCTGCCCAGCAATGACACATATCTCTTCCACTCACATTTCTTTGATCAGAACAAGTCACATGATCACACCTAATTTCAAAGTTTCAGACCATCTCCTTTTAGTTTAGTTTCCTAACAAAATGAACTTTAAATTCTCAAGCTTAACACTATGTATTTTCCATTTCAAGTTAATCTTCATCTGAGTTTATTCTAATATCTGTGAATAAAGAAGCCGTAATAAATGAAGAAGTTCTGGGTTGTGTTCTGGGGTGAATCGCCATTGATGCTGAATGAAGGGTCTTGTTATAACAGAATATTCTCGGTGGGGCAGAGGTGCTGGAGGGAGAGGCTGATGTGGTTAAGTAAAGACTTGCCAAGGGAAATTGCCTGAATAGAAGCACCTTTGCTTTGCATTATTCAAGAGCAGGTTCAAAGCCAATGGCACAGCAGAGCTCCAGGGAGAGCCTGCCTGCCCCGGGGGCTGCTTACAAGTGCACCTCCGGGCAAGTGGGGCCATGGAGTGTTTGATAGCATATGTGTCTCTGTTAGGCTCTCTGGTGTGGCAGGAAGGCACTTGGGACAGTGACGATCTGTCCTCTGTCTCCACCAACATCAGTGAAATAACATGTCTGTAGGGATTGAAATTTAATATTAAACATAGTGATTTGAAATAGTAATACGTAATGGTTACTCGAAGGAGGCAGGCTAAATCTGAAGCCACTCCGACCTGTATGAAAGACATTCCTCTATCTGTCAAAAATGTACGAAAATTTAAAAAAAGACACTAATGAACTCATCTACAAAACAGAAACAGATTCACATAGTATACAATCTTATGGTTACCATGGGGAAAGAGGGTGGAAAGGGATAAATTGAGAATTGGAAATTTGCAGATATTAGCTACTGTATAAAAAAATAGAGGACCTAAACAAGCAACTCTCCAGTGAAGACATACAAATGGCCAATAGGCTCATGAAAAAATGCTCAGTATCACTAATTATCAGAGAAATGCAAATCAGAACTACAGTGAGGTATCCCCTCACACCAGTCAGAATGGCCATCATTCAAAAGTCCACAAATGACAAATGCTGGAGAGGCTGTGGAGAAAGGGGAACCTTCCTACACTGCTGGTGGGAATGCAGGTTGGTGCAGACACTGTGGAAAACAGTAGGGAGATTCCTCAAAAGACTAAAAATACACTTACCATATGATCCAGCAATCCCACTCCTGTACATATATCCAGAAGGAACCTTAATTCAAAAAAGACACCTGCACCCCAATGTTCACAGCAGCACTATTTACAATAGCCAAGACATGGAAACAGCCTAAATGTCCATCAACAGGTGACTGGATAAAAAAGCTGTGGTATATTTATACAATGGAATACTATTCAGCCATAAAACTGACAGCATAATGCCATTTGCAGCAACATGGATGTACCTGGAGAATGTCATTCTAAGTGAAGTAAGCCAGAAAGAGAAAGAAAAATACCATATGAAACCACTTACAGGTAGAATCTAAAAAAAAAAAAAAAGAAGAAGAAGAAGACAAATGAACTTATATATAAAACAGAAACAGACTCACAGACATAGAATACAGACTTGTGGTTGCCAGGGCGGCGGGGGGTGGGAAGGGATAAACTGAGAGTTTGAGATTTACAGATACTGACAGATATATATAAAATAGATAAACAGGTTTATACTGCATAGCACAGGGAAATATGTTCAGTATCTTGTAGTAGCTCACAGTGAAAAAGAATATGAAAATGAATATATGTATGTGCATGTATGACTGAAGTATTGTGCTGTACACCAGAAATTGACACAGCATTGTAAACTGACTATACTTCAACAAAAGAAGAATAACAAAAACCCAAACAAACAAACAAACAAACAAAAACAATGTTCTGAGTACCTCCTAGGGACCACGTACGGTCAAAGGCACTCGAGATGTAGCGATGAACAAGACAGACGTGGTGGATGTTGTGGGGTGCCACCAGGTTCCCCTTCAGGAAGGAAGCTGCTGGAAGGGCTGCTGGCAGATGGCCCTTGGCTGTCGGGTCCTCTGGGGACTGCCCCTCACAGGCAGAGCACGGCTTCCCTCAAGAGCAGGTCCCCTTGAGAGACCAGCCCACAGCCAGTGACTCATCAGTGAGGGACGATATTCAGGCAGAGAGGGTGAGCACCAGGGTTCTGAGATGGACGCAGGCTTCTGGAAGGTGAGGGAGAGCAAGGAGCGTGCTATGGCTGGGGCGGCAAGAACAAGAGGAGAAAAGTGCAGTAAGTGACTAACACAGTGCACGGCGTGAACAACCGTTCACTGCACTCCTACTGGGGAGGGCAGGCTGCGGAACTCTGACTGTGGCAGCTGAGACTTGTAAGAGGGGGAGGAGAGGGGAATGAGGGGCTGGGAAGTGTATCAGCACTGGAGTTTAATCAGCAGCATCCCGCCCAGGTTTAAGTGTATCCAAACCACGATTCCATAATTCAAGCTGCATTTTTAAATCAGTGGCCAGACATACGCATCTTATTAAGAATTAGGTGAAGCTGCTGCTGAGAGGACGTACCCCTTGACTCGGCCTGGCTCTCCCCATGTGCTCACTCATCACCTCTCGACGTGGGGGTGCACAAGCAGTCGATGGTGGGCATATGCCTCCCACGCTGCTCCCCCCCACTCCCCCCCGAACATGTCCTAAGTTGTTTAGCCCAGCTGGAGAAGGCTGTGTTCCTTGGGATGGTTAATTCCCTATCTCTAAATAAAATGCTCTATTTTTCGTAGCACACAGGGATTGTGTTCAGCTGCCAGCATAGAGATCCAGCAAAATCTGTTTAAACAAGATAAAGATTTGTTTATCTCTCACATAAGAGAAACCAGACCCAGGGAGCAGAAAGAGAGCAGGAACTTGGATCCCAAATGATTACAGAGCCACCATGGAAACCCTGGGCTCTCAACATCTGGCTAGAAAGAAGACACGGGAGAGGAAGAGGGGAATGCCCCACGTGGTTTTTGACCTTTTAAGGAGGTTTTCCATAAGTCCTACCAACGACTTGGGCTCAGATTTCATTGGCCCTAACTTAGTTCCCTCTCATCTCCACCTCTGTCCTGGTACAGATATATCACTATTTGTAGTTAAACTAATAATCAAAATTTCTATTTTATGACTATGTGAATATTGTTTTTCCAGCTACAAGAAATGAATTATTTTTTTTCTTATAAAGAACATCTCTTACAAAGTTTTTGTTCTTTCCTAGAGTTTTAATTAGCCTTTTTTTTTTTAATAGCTTCAGCTTCTCCCCACCCCATCCTGCCCCAGAGTCTCCATCTTTTCAGTTATGTTCTCTTTTTCCTGCGTCACAAAGTCCTTTCTGTTCTTTGCTCTGTTCTTTGCTCTCAACCCCTGCTGGTGGATGTCAGAGGCTGCTGCTCAGCTGTCATCCTTGGACTTGCCAGGCCACTCTTGTGGGTTGGAGGCACTGCTTCCAGGGTTCTGTACCTTCTTCTTTTTTTGTTTATTCCACATCTTGCTAGAACTTTCCGGACGGCCGACTTCTAGATTAGGAACCAAAGAGGTACTGGATCAGGCACCAGACATACAGAGATGAATGATGTATAATTCCTGTCCTGAAGAATTTCACAGCCTAGTGATGGAGACAGACATGTAGAAAGGTGAGTAATAATACTTCAGTGCTGTTACACACACTCTGGGAGCTAAAGTGTGAGGCAGGGCTTGAGCAGGAGAGGTGACATCTATTACTGGTATCAAGGAAGTCTTCATAGTAAAGGTGACACCAGGGTTTGAAAGAAGGCTAAGTGTTTGCTTAGTGGAGAAGTGAAGGGAATTCCAGGCAGAGGAAACCTCACGGGCAAATGCATGGAGGCGTGACGGATAAGGTCAGTTAGAGGAACGGCAAATTCAACAACACTGGAGTATAAAACACAAAGGGGACAGTCAATTAGGCTAATGAAGGAGGCGATGACCAGAGGATACAGGGCGTGGCGTACTTTCCAAGTTCCAAACAAGCCAGTTATAAACGTCTTATTTGCAACTTGCGGGTGGCCTGAGCACATCTATAAATGAAGGCAGGGCATGAAAAGACCCAAACCTTTCTGTACAAGAAATAATGTCTTCAATTCATCTGTTGGCTTTTCAGTCCCAAGTCAGACACAGCAGGAGGATTCTGTGCATCCTTTTCTAACAGATGGCTTGAAGTTCCTCAAGAGATAAAGAGTTTTATTGGGAAATGTAAGAAAGAATAATTGGTTTGATTAATCTAGTATGCAAAATCTTTGGCATTCCTATGGCACGATGGAATGTTAGGATTCAAAACAATTGAAGATCTCCCTAGCACTTAAAATCTTCCCTGCCTCAAAATGCTGAAATGTTTCTTTCTTAGATGCATACTTCGCTTTCCCTTCGAGAGACAAAGCAACCCTAAGCCACAGTGGGTAAAGACCCTCCCCTTTGCCACCTTTCCAGATTATCGCGTTTATTCTGTATTTGCAACATTGCTAAGTGTTTCAGCGGGGACGAGGGCAGACATCACCTCACCTCATAGGCTCCTGCTGGCTCCACATCACAAGTCTCCTGGGTGCTTTCACAATGTTACTGGTCGAAAAACATTTAAAATATCTTTCCTCCATAAATGCATGTGTATACAGCTCCCCCATTTCCCTGCAATGCCTGCATTACAGGTAGGAAGGAGCCAATTGGACAACTGTTTTATGGAGACGGTCAGACCTTGAGAAAAATATACCTTCACACTCCTTAACAGGGGCACTATACGAGATTCCATAGTGACTCTATTTTTAAATTATGTTTTGCCTTCCTAGATCAAGGTATTTCAGTAGTTTTTGTCATAATAGCTCCTTAGGAAGTAAAAATCAGAAACAAGAATAGTTGAATTGGTTAGAGGAATTCTGAAAAACGGTGACGGGGCAGGTAACACTTCATATATTGAAATCGACTTTCTAAACCTTAAACCTAACTCATAAGTTTTGTTATGACATTTGAAAGTGACTCATTTGTTTAATTTTTCCAGCTAATATCGAGTGTGCATCTGGTTCAAAGCTGGACAAAGAGAAGAAGATGACGAAGGAGGCTGGACCCTCTAGGAACCTGGGGGTCAGTCCACTGGCCGGCAGAGGAGGACGCCTTCCGGCCACTGGGCTCAGCGCTGGGAGCGCAGAGAGCTTCCCACCCGGGCACCACGCCCCCGCGCTCGTGTCCTCAGATTTCATTTCCACCCTTAGCACGACACCCTCTGTCCGGTTCAACAAATTCCGCTATCATAAAACATCTTCTTGTTTTTAAAAGGCTTTTTCTTCCTCAACTGCAGATGAATTTCTTTGGGTTCATCCTACCGTGTTCTTGGCTTAAAAATTACCCAGCATTGCCACTGAGGATTTGCTCCTTGCTCCTGGAAGGGGGTGTCAACTGCCAGAGCCCCTGTCCCCAAATTCTAACCCAGTTCAGTGTCATTCTGGAATTATTTCTAGGCACGTGTGGGTACATATACATATATGTGTGCATAGTGTGTGTGTATATATACTCATATGTGTGTACAATATATGTTATATACACACATGCATATATATGTGTGTGCGTCTATATATTTATATATACATCCCTGTGTCTCTTTTTTTCTGCATCCTAGAAAGAAATGCAACATCAATAAAGAAACTGAAACACTGACTGGTTTCTGACCCTAGATCTCACAACTCAGCAACCGTATGGAACTGTGTCGGGAGGGAGTCACCCTTTGGAAGTGAGCAGCATTAAGCAGTTCTAGTGATAAGACCGCTTGGAGGTAACTTGACCTAAATCCCCAGGCTGCCGACAGAAAACATCTGTAAAGGGGAGAAGCCGACCCTGGCAGCCGAATCCCGACAGGGCTTCTCAGTTTTATGAACGCGGTTATTGGCAAACCCCCGTTCTACCCCACGCCTTAGTCTGATACCTGCATCCTGGGGGCGGGGTGCTGCGGGGTGTCCCCTGGGGCAGTGGTTCTGAACCCTTCCCGCATGTTTCTGTCGGGTTGCTGCCTGCAGAGAGTCTGCCCTACCTGGGATGGGTGAGGCTGGGCACTGGGCTCTTGAAAGGCTGTTCCAGTGCCCAGCCAGCGTGGGAAACCTCTGCAGTGGGGTCATTGCCCAGAGTGCTTGGTGTTTGAGGGCAGAAACTCCCATGGTGGCCTGTCCTCAATCTGTCTCTGTCCCCGGAGTGGAAGGTCAGGGAGAGAAGGAGCCGGCGGCCCTGTGCCTGTGGCTGCGTGGACAATGCCACACACCGGCCAGGAGCACCCCCGATGGCTGCCCTAAGCGGGTAAGATAAACCCCCGGGAATGAAAAGAGGGCAGCCTGCCTTCTTTGGGTTCTTGTGCCAAAGTAGGAGGTCTCAAAACCACATGGTAGCGGCAAGATTGTTTGTGGACAGAAAAAAAAAAAAAAAAAACCCCAAAGGACCAGAGGACTCTGTTTTCGCAGATTCACTTATAAGGAAAATACCAGAAGCAAAAGGCACACATGGGAATATTGTTATTGGAAAGAGCGTTTTGCTAAAGAATTTTGTAAATGGAAACTGCTTCAAGTTCAAGCCGTCTTTTAAAACACAGCCACATGGGTGGCAGGATGTGGGGGAACAGCTGTGTTCAAATATTTTGCTGAAGGGATGGACACCCGACTGCACTCAGCTGTCTCTCCCGAGGGCCGGGCTGGCTCCGGGTGGGTCCTGCCCGCGTTCGGACTGGCCCTCAGCCCCTTCTGAGGCCTCTCTGACCCGACGAGGATAAAACACGGTAGCTTGTAGAGCGCTATCGCTTTAGAGATACAGATATTTTTCTCCCTGGATAATTCAAGAGCAATTCATTTTGGTACTGGCGGGAGAGGTGGACACAAATGATGTATGAGTTAGTGAGAAAGTCAAGGGACCAAATTTCCTGGGAAACTACACCAGAGCGGCTGTGGTGTTTGCTTCAGGGATCACTCACCAATTTTTTTCCTCCCTTCCATTGACCCAGAATGGACTGGGTTAATTTGGGGTGTTTCTGGGTGTTTGTTTGGGGATGGAGGTTGAGGGGACTGGGGGAAACTGGGGACAGTGACTGTTTCTGAATAGCCTGGAGGTGAACTTTCGCTGTGATGTGCAGCCCCAGATCCAGCAGAGGCCAACCTCTGTGGCGTTTTGGGAAATCGCTCTGCTTTGCCACAGCTGTCTTTGGCCTGACGGAACTTCACTTTTCTAGAAAACCACACTTGTGTGGTCAGCGAGGTGTTTGGTCCACCTCCGTGAGGGCAGGCAGTCTGCCCTGCCTCCCCAGTGGGTCCGCTCTGTGCCCAGCCAGCGGGGAACACAGGGGACAGCAATACCAAGTGTGTTTGTTGGACAAATCAGAATCAACATCCCCACTATAAACTTCCAGGAAGCATTTCTGAGGCAGACAAAAGACCCTTACTACACATGTTTGCCCCAAATTAATCGTTTTAGTTCCCAGGCAACAAAAAACTTTTCCGACCTGCTATATATTCTGTACTGTCTCATCACACCAATGTAACAAAAATCCGTTCCTCCTGTTGATAATAACGAACACTGTGAGCACGTACTAGGGAATAAGCGTTGTTTAAAGAGGTTTGCATAGATCAAAGCATTTTTGCTGTCACAACTTTATAGGAACAGCTATGCCCATTTCACAGATGAGGAAACAGAGTCACAGAGAATTTAGTAACTTACTTGAAACACTCAGCTAATAAGGGGCGTGGCCTCGGGACCCCAGCCCAGGCAGGCTGCCTCTGTGTCTGTGGTTCCGCCTGCCTGGCATTCCACACCCTCCTTCTGATCCCACCACCTTGGTTTATGTGCTCACGTGAGCCTGCCCCCCAACCTTAGTTCACTGGTCTGTAAATGTGCCTCCCACTTTCTGATTGATGAGTTCCTTCCCCAGTGGTTTTGAACTTGAAATCAGTAAGGAGTTGGGGCCTATTTCTCTCCAATAATTGTCAAATCTGGGAGCTTTTGGCAGCCCCACCTGCCACCATGAGATAAAGCACTCGGTGACCAGACTGAGGAAGGAAGCCAGGTCCTCAGAGAAACGGGGAGGAGGGACCAGGAGTCCCGGAACATCGAGCCCCTGCTTCATAAGGTTCCAACACTTTCCTTCCTGGGACCCACGATCTCTCTGACATTTCCCCTTTTGGCCAAAGCTACTTCAAATGGGGTTTCTGTCACTCATGACTTAGGTAGCTCTAATGAATAGAGGCAGAAGCTCAACTCTGAGCCCTAAACCAAAGGTTTCCCAGGCCTTTTGCCTTTTTATCAACAGAGAAGGCCTTTGTCTAGAGAGGGGGCAAGCCCCTCCCGCACGGCCCTCCCCATTGGACAGGGATTGGTCAGGCGGACTTCACACCTGCGTTGTACTCCAGATGGTTTTGAGATGCTGTGGTCTCCTACAGTGGGGCTCTGCCACTCCTTCCATCGACAAGGGAAGTCTCTTTCTAGTTCTCTTAAATCTGGGCATGACACGTGACTTGCTTTGACCAAGAGACTACACCAGAGGTGGGTGGTTAGCCTCCAAGGCTCGTTGCAGCCTCGGCTCCTGCCGTTTTCGGAGCGTGGTCCTGAGGCCAGTGTGTAAGGAAGGGAGCCCAGCATCGTCCTGGAGGGTGAGAGGCAGGTGGCAGAGGACTGACGCGCCCCACCTAAGAGCCAGTGGCATCTGCCAAGCTGGCGAGCGAGTCCCTTTTCCAGCCCCTGTCCCAGCCGACCCTCCAGCCGAATGCAGCCCCTTGAGTGAGTCCAAGCGAGCCAGCAGAGACAGAAACAGCAACCTTCGGAATCCAGAGAAAGAAGAAATCATTGTTTTAAGCCACTATGTTTTGGGGGTGATTTCTTTCCCAGCCACGTTTCCATGTTTTCATTTTTCAAGCTTTGTAGTTGGTACTCCTCCGGAAAACAGACGAGGCTGGAGCCAGCAGGAAGGCTCTGAGTGGCGTCTCCCTGGGTGCCTGGGTCTTGTTGTTTGGTGGGGACAGAGGGGTGACAGGAAAGAAACCATACCGTATGAAGCAGAGGGGGGATAATTTCCCTGCATTTCCGGCCTGCAGTGTGCTCTGAGACATGGGAAGGGCAGAAAGGTGTCTTGCCATTTGGCAGGCTGCAGTGAGCCTGAGCATCTAAGTGAGAAACGGTGCGTGATTGCTCCTGCCTGGGGGCGCGGGCATTTCAGTCGTGCAACATCGCCCTAAGTGGATAAAGCCCTGGGGGGCATCCTAGCCCTGGTCCGGTGAAGCAGCAAAGCAAGGCTCTGGGTGGGCCCCGGATGTGCCTGTCCGTTAAGCCCCAGAATCCCGGGGCTCTGCATTCCCTTTTTCAGAACCTGCCATCCCCTCGCTTCGGGTGAAACTAGTCCTGGGTTAAATTTTGGGAGCCGCCAAAACTTCAGGTACGTTAAGCTGCAGACTCTGGAGTTGCTGACTCAGCCAGAATGCTTAGAAATGCAAAGCTTTATGTTTTTCTTCTGATTTCACCAGTTATTCAGCACAGAGCCTTTCCAAAGCTTTGCTGTTTCTCCTCTTAGCAATTGCTAGAAAACCACAAGTGTGTCGAGCTGCAGGACCTTGGGATACAATTGAGTAAGCTCCTCATTTCCCAGGAGGTCAGGGGGTCGTGGTGACCTGAGACAGAGCTGGTGGGATGTGGAGCTGGGTGCTGGCTCCCAGGGGTCCTCTGTGGGCTCAGGGCAGACAAAACCACTGAACCGTGACAAAGATCCTGGGATCATATAAACGCATGTCCAGCCAGCTCTCTGAGCTTTCCTGGGATCCCATGAAAGAGGACTTGGGTCTCAGGGAGAGTCAAGTGTCTGAAAGACTTGGGACCCTCTGGGGAACAGGACTGCAGAGAAATCCCGTCAGTGGAAAGCTTCCCAGTGGGAGGAAGGAACCAGGGTGAGGGTGGGACAGGGACCCAGGCAGGGAAACGCCCCTACAGTCTCTGTCTTGTCAACGAGAGAACACGGCAGAGCCCACAGACCGCGTCTGGCCCAGGCTCATTCTTGTGCATGAAGCTGCACTGGCACCCAGCCTCCCCCGGTTGTCGTCACAGCACTTACAGGAGGACCAGATGGCGCATCGTTCCATCGTGGACTTAGTTCTAGAGGTGGAGGCGTCCCCACTCTTTCCATCAGGAACGCAGAGTAAGGATAAAGGTGAAATCTCATCCATATTGAGTCTGAATAGATGTTACTGAAATGAGGAAGTCTTGGAGCAACAGATTTTAGTTCCATGCAGCTTGTGGCACGGAGGGCTGAGAACTTCCTGGAGCAGCCCTCGGCACCCACACTGCAGCAATGGCTCGGGATGGAGTCAGTCCACAAGGCAGGGGCACTGTGGGTGGCTTCCCCAAAGAAATATCCTTTAAATTAACTCATTCCCGCTGATAACCTGCAACAACTTGAACTTCAGTTGGTGCAAGCTTCTCATGCCGAGGGAGGGAGAGATGACATAAGAAACCTGAGAAGCTGGCAAGAAGTTACTAGCGAAGACATGACCCAATCTTTGGCAACAAGGTTGGATCCAGAGGTTTGTAAAACCGCAAGTGCCAGAAGTATCTTTACCTTTATGGCTTGCAAATATGCCAGAGAAGGGGGCAAGAACGATTTAGAGACAGGAGAGGAGAGGAGACTGGAAAAGGATGAAGGAAATCAGTGAACTTTATCATCTTCAAATGGCTGCTTCAGATCATCTGGCAGTTGACAAGCCCCAGGAACCCAGCAATCAATGCCCCGAGACGGGTCCTAGATCACAGGGTGGTCCAGGGGCAAACGGAGTGGGAAGTGTGGTGCAGGCTGTGCACCAGAAGAGGGTGAGAACTGCATGAGCGCCTGGGGGCTGGTGGCCCTGCTGCAGCCACGCGGAGCTCGGTCTGGTCCCCTGCGGAAGAACAGGGCTCCGCCCCCTCCTTGCCGGTTCTCAGAGCCAGTCCAGCCGTGGTCCTTCTTCCTTAGTAGCTGTAACGCAGGCTCACAGAGACTCAGGTCCAGCTGCTTTCCTTTTCTTCCCTCATTTTCTCTTTCAACTTCCAAGAAAGGACAACTCGAGTCCCGGGAAAGGGCTTTGCGATGGCAAAGCACTCATTTCTGCAGGCATCGGCATCCTCGTCTGTGAAATGGGAGAGGTGTGGATGAGACCAACGCATTTCCAAAGTTTGGTTTTACATCGGTAGATGTCATTTCTCAAACACAATGTTAATCAAAGCCAGGTGGAAACATGTCAGTTGAGGGCTGGGGATGGGGAGCTAGGGGCCTGCGAGGGTTGCCATGACAACGGACCACAAACAGAAAGGTATCATCTCACAGCTCTGGAGGCAGACATGCTGAATCAAGTCGTCCGAGAGCGTGAGCGTCAGGGACGATGTGTCCAGGCCCCTCTTTGGCTTGTAGGTGGCCATCTTCTCCCCTCACGCCGTCTTTCCTGTAAGCATGCCTCGTGTCCACATGTCCCCTTTCTGTAAGATTACCAGTTACAACGGATTAGGGCCTACCCTAAGATCTCACCTTAATTACCTCTGTAAAGAGCCTGTCTCCAAATGAGTTCTATCCTGAAGGCCCGGGGGCTGGGACTCCCATGAATTTGGCAGGGAGTCGGGGTGGTGGAGGGGACACACAATTCAACCCAGAAAAGAGCGTTTCCTGCTCGGACCCACCCCTCTCACAGAGACTCCTAGGACAACGCCATGGAAACGCAGAGCTCCGACACACCTGGCAGCTCTCACAGAGTGTCCAGCAGCAGAGGCCTGTGTTGCAGGACAAGTTTTGAGAGTATGTGTCTTCACCTGGTGCCCAGATCTTGGTTTCTAAATACCATCCCCCACCAAGTGGAGCCAGGCTGCCTTGAGGAAATAGCAGGTTCCAGGACGAGGGTAGGGAAAGGATGAGATGCATCCGAAAGAGATTTTTGTGTTACGATGTAATGATGGGGACACACTGAGGGAACACACGGAAGGGATGGGGAGCAGAGAGAGAGGCCAAAAAAGAGAAGCATAAAGGACACAGAAGCTCTGCTGGAAAGGGCCCCCCGTGGCCAAATCTAGGATAATATGAACATCAAAATAAACAGTGATTGTGATGAATTATAACCTTTTAAAAAAATTGAAGTATAGTCAGTTACAATGTGTCAATTTCTGGTGTACAGCATGTACATACATTTATTTATATATATTTTTCTTTTTTTTAATTGATGTATTGTCAGTTTACAATGTGTCAGTTTCTAGTGGACAGCATAATATTTCAGTCATACATATACATACATATGTTCATTTTCAGATTCTTTGTCATTATAGGTTACTACAAGATATTGAGTGTAGCTCCTGTTCAGTAGAAGGTTGTTTATCTATTTTAGGATTATAACCTTTGGAGTAAAAGAGGAATCTATGAGTCTATGTTGATAGAAATAAATGAATAAATAAACAAATGTGGAGGAGGGAACATGCTTTCTCATGGTCTCGTGCCAACTAATAAATTTATAATTACTTAGATTTAGAAAATCGCCATTCGCCACCATCACAGTAATAATTAATTCAGGCAAGAATCATCATGCTAAAGCCAGTGGGGGAAAATATGATGAAAACCTGGATCTTTATACAGAATCTCAAAGTATCTCCTCACAAGTTGTTTGTCAATTTCAAAGGGAAAAATAGTGACGTTAAGGTGAGGAAACTCGTAAGACATCACCTTCGCTAAGTGATCAGTGTTAACAAAATGAGCAAAAAGACAAAAACCTCCCGATATGATGCATTAAGAAGACAAAACAGCATTTCTGTGCTGTTCCCACTGTATTTGTTTCCTGGGGGTGCGGGAAAAAGTTAACCACAAATTCGGTGACTTAAAAGAACAGAAATTTAGTCTCTCTCAGTTCTGAGGCCCAGAGACCTGAAGTCAGTGTCAGTGGGCCAAAAGCAAAGTGTCATCAGGGCCCTGCTCCTCCCAGAGGCTCTAGAGGGAAAATCTGTCCCTGATCTCTTCCAGGGTCAGCAGGGCAGACATTCCGTGGCTTGAAGCCCATCCCTCCAGTCTCTGCTTCTGCGGTCACCTCACCTCCTCCTCTTCCGTGAGGGTGAAATCTCCCTCTGATTTCTTCTTCCAAGAATCCGCATGGTTGCACTTAGGGCCCATCTGATAATTCAGGATCACTTCCCCACCTCAAGGTCCTTGACTTCATCACATCTGCAAGGGCCCCCTTTCCCAATAAGGTACCATCTCCAGGGTCCAGGGATTAAGACCTGTTAGCTTTGGAGAGCCATTAGTCAACAGTGTTCAGCACCTTTTGAAAATGTAAAACCAAATCTCTTCATGAGGACACAGCAGACAGACCCAACCTGAGGGCACTCTATGGAAAAACTGGCCTGTGCTCTTCAAAAAAATGGACGTAATGAAAGACAAAAAAAGAGTGGGGATCAGTTTGAGACTAAAGAGACACGACAAAAAAAAAAAAATTACCGTGTGAGATCATGGTTGGGTGGATGTGGGGAATGCCACAAGAATGTTATCAGAACAGTTGGAAAAATTTAATGCTATAATAAACGATGGTAATGTACCAATGCTAAATCTGCCGAACTTTATGTGTAGGTAAGAGAATGTTCTTATTCTGAGGAAATGAATGCTATAGTATTTAAGCGCGCAGAGGTATCGTTTAAGTCTAAAAGGACATCTCAACTAGTTTTGAAAAAACAAAACTGCTGGAGAGAGATATAAATATAGTTAGAGTTATAGAGAGATAAAAAACAAATTCGGCCAAGTGAATCTCGTGAAGTTTATATGGGAGCTCTTCATATTATTCCTGCAAATGTTCTCTGCATTTTCTAAAAGTTTGAATTACAAAAGGATATGTGTGCTTTATCCTGACTTATCGATCTGGGTACAATGTCAAGTCCTTGGAAAGTTCAGCCCTGGTGACCCAGTTCTGCTGGGCAGCAGGAGTGCATATTCACCACCAGTGAGGTTGATGTCACCATTTCTGTGGTCATGGGTGGATGCGGAAGGGCCCGTCTGCTCACTTGATACTGGCACATCAGAGGAGGAGAGGGCAGCCTGCAGGTGGAGACTTTCTTAAAATAAAGTTTTAATTTTTTTTTTCTTTTTGGAACACTTTGTTGAGACACAATTCATGTACATACAGTTCATGCGTTTAAAGTGTACAATTCCATGGCTTTTAGTATATTTACACAGTTGTGCAACCATCACCACCCTCAACTTTGAAACTTTCTTACGCCCCAAAAGAAACCCCATACCTTTTATCTGTCATCGCCACGCCCTCATCCCTCACTCAGCTCGAGGCAACCGCTAATCGGCTTTGGTCTCTATTGATTTGCCTATTCTGTGCATTTCAGATGGAATTGTATTCTGTGTGGTCTTCTGTGCCTGGCTTCTTGCACCTAGCATGATGTGTTCAAGGGTCATCCACGTTACAGCATCATTCTTTTTATACAAATGAGCCCAGATGGCCCTAGCTTGTTTATTTCTTCACATCAGGCTGAGACAGACGCTTTACGTCAAAAGTCTGCCACTGCCATGCACAAAATTTTACACATGTAGCTATTTTAAGACTAGCCCAAATAAGCAGATTTTTAGCCCGAGAGGGTCTGCCTGTTTGGCATACCCTGGGAGACTACACCGAGCATCTGACGGCCATTGACAAGAAGGAGCCTTGTGGCTTTAGGGCCCCAAGAGCCCTAAAGAGCTCTCTGACTCAAAGACTGCCCCTCTGTGCTGTTAAGCGAGGCCATCTAGACACGTATGCCCTTGGTCTGGCCCCTCCGTCCCCGGGGTCTCCTCTGCCCTCCTCCCCTTTGAGGTTGTCATAAGCTTCTGCACAGTCTCGTGTTGTGAGGAACTTCCCCGAGCACGCAGTCCCATCCAAGTGCCCCCCAAGAAAGCTTGCCGTGTGTTAGTGCCTCTTATGGTCATCTCTTTTTCCTCAGTCCCTCCAAATCTCACGTGCCCCCTACGATTCCTTTTTCTAGTTGGATAGCGTCCCATTGTGTGAATAGACCACACTTTGTTTATCCATCCATCCTTCGGCGGACATTTGGGTTCTCTCCACATTTTGGCTATTCTTTTTGCTCCTGTGGACATTCATGCCCAGGTTTTGTTTGAACACTTATTTTCATTTCTCTTGGGTATAGACCTTCATGTAGAATCACTGGGTCACAAGGTGAATCTGTTTAATCCATTGAAAAGCTGCCAGACGTTTTCCAAAGTGGCTGTGACATTTTCTATTCCTGCCAGCAGTGTATGAGGGTCCCAAATATTCCACATCCTTGCCAACACTTGTTATTATCTGACTTTTTTATTGTAGCCATGCTAGTGGGTGTGAAGTGGCAACCCATTGGGGTTTTGATTTGTATTTTCCTGATGACTAATGATGTTGAAAATCTTTTCATGTGCTTTTGGTCATTTGTACATCTTCCTCTGAGAAGTATCTATGCAGATTCTTTGCTCATTTTTAAATTAGATTATTTGGTCTTTTATTAATGAGTTGTAAGAATTCTTTATATATTCTGGAAACAAGTTCCTTATCAGATAAATGATTTTGAAATATCTGCTTCTATTCTCTGTGTTGTCTTTTCACTTTTTTATGATGTCCTTTGAAGCACAAAAGTTTATTATTTTATTGATGTCCAATTTATGCATTTTTTTCTTTGGTTGCTTATGCTTTTGGTATTATATCTAAGAGTCCGTTGCCAAATCCAAGCTCAAGAAGATTTGGTCCTATGTTTTCTTCTAAGAGCTCTACAGTTTTAGCTCTTACATTTAGGTCTTTAATCCATTGTGAGTTGATTTTTGTCTGGAGTGTAGGTCATTTACCTGTGGTTCTCCACTTGTCTCAGCACCATTTGTTGAAAAGACAGTTCTTTCCCGATTGAATTGTCTTGGCATCCTTGTCCAACATCACTTGAACATAGACACATGGTTTTGTTTCTGGACTCTCAATTCTATTCCTTTGACTTGCAAATCTATCCTTAGGTCAGGACCCTAATGTCTTGATGCTTGAAGTGGAGCCTTTTATGTGACTCATTCTCCCAACTAATGAACTGCTCGGATCAAGCCCCGCCCCAGGTCCTGTCCCTTGCACCTCGGGGTGTGGTGCCTTTTAAAGATGTGGCGACCCTAGGTATTAGGACTTGGCTGTATCTCTGTGTCCTTTGTTTCTCCTTCTTGCCAACTTCTCCGTAGTCTTTGTTGGCAACACCATCACTCTCAGGCCAGGGGCAGTGGCTCACGATGACTTGGAGCAGTAGGAGAGCTGGTGGAGAGCAGTGATTAAACTTGCAGTCTACAGGAGATAGGGGGGAGGCTTCTCTGCGCTCCCTGCCTCCCAGGGATGCGGGTCCTTCAGGGTGACTTTACTTCGCTTTTTCAGTTCTGGTTTGAGAATACCAAATTAGAAGCCAAGGTGCGAAACAGCCTAATAAGACATGGAAAAGACATCCCAGAAGTACAGAAATGATCCTTGGAAAGAAGAATACATGGGCCCAGTTCCTCAATACTTGGGCCTCTAGCCATCAGATGTTCTCTAGCCTTCCATCCCCCTGGAAGGGAGGTGAAAAACAGATGCTGGGAAGCGAATCCATTCGTCATCAGAAGTACCATGGCTTTAAAATCCCCTCCACCTGAAACATTTCCAAAAAGGGAAATTTTACAGACTCACTAGGGGACGTAGTAGAATCTGGAACAGGAAAGGCAACTGGAAAGAGGCAAAGATCACCGCTCTCAGGAGGGAAATATGGGGAAAGGAGACCTCCCCAAAGAGAGCTTTTCATCTGGAAGAGGGACGTGTGGAGAGGTCAGGTCATACATTTCCAGAACGAGGTCACTTCAGGTGCCTTGCTGGGAACCGAGAAGACCGTCTATGATCTGGGAATATCTTTCACGAAAGCATCACTGGCGACGATTTTAGACAGAGGAAGTGTTGGTTAATATTTCTCATCTGGAGCCCAGCTGGAATGGGATGGGGGGCAGGAAGGCGTCCAAGGACACCTAGAAGGGCCTCTTTGTTTCCTGGATGAGAGAACGGCGTCACCATTTTGCACACTGAAAGTGAAACATAGAGAAGGCAGAGACCACACCAGATTTAATTCAGATCAGAATCCCAGAATCCGTATCAGAGCTATAACCACTAGCCCCTGACCCCAGAGGGCACGGGGACGAAAATGTAAAAGGCGTAGGGACAGGGGCCTCGCTTAGACTGTCCCATCATGTCTAGGGTGGCTCACCCTGGCCTTCTCCGCTGGGACACTGAGGCCAGTCTTCTTTTCCTCACCTATAACTATGCATGTTTCTGATTAACACCAGGGTGGCCAAGGGATGGAATCAGGGCTCTAAGGGGCCCTTTCTGCACGGGATGCAGAGGCCTCGGCTGACGAGAGCCCCCGGTGCAGTGCCTTGTGGGGCTCTGAGGCTTTGGTCTGTCTGCAAGGTGTTATAAGCAGGGATTTCTTTTAAAATATGTTAACAGTTTTTTTTACATATTAAGTACCTGTTGATTTAAACAGTGCAAGTCACCAAAAAAAAAAAAAAAAAGATCATTACCTGGGATTCCACCTGATAAATTATTGACAGTATTTTCACAACTACTCTCCATGACTTAAAAATACACACTCTCTCTCACACACATACACTGATTTCTTTCAAAACTGGAGACTCACTGTAGGGTTTTTGTTTTTTTTTTTTCACTCAATAGTCTATGACGAATATCTTCCCATGTCCGCTGACATCTTTCACAACGTTTTTAGTGCTGGCTTAGTATACCATCCGGTGGCTGCATCACAGCCTTCCAGGGAGTAGCACACTAGACTAGTGATTATAATCAGAGAGGTACACTTTTGACTCTCCTCAGCACAGCCAGAACAGGGCTCTCTGTTAGAGCATCCTCTTGCATCTCCTAAACTTCTCTCAAAGAAATAAGGGTCCAAGGAGGACCAGGGAAGATGGTGATCCCACACCAAACAAACACTGAATCCTATTTTAGAATTCCTTATTTCTGATGGTTCACTTAAGCGCCAATGAAACTGATGGCTTCCCTGAAATAGATAATACCTAACTGAGATAACACATGTAAAGTGATTTGTAAGATATAAAATCGCTATAAAATAATGATAACAAGAACAATAAGCATAGCATTTTCATTATAAATTAGGTTCTAGAATTTGGGTCTACAATGGGAACCTTTAGAATTATACAAAGCACATTCTCTGACATACATCTCAGCAATGTCCTCCTAAGGCAGTCTACCCAGGCAATAGAAAGAAAAGCAGAAATAAACAAATGGGACCTCATTAAACTTATAAGCTTCTGCACAACAAAGGGAACCATGAGCAAAACAAAATGGCAACCTATGAAATGGGAGAAGATATTTGCAAATGATGCAACTGACAAAGGCTTAATTTCAGGAATATATAAACAGCTCATACAACTTAAGAAGAAGAAAACAAACAACCCAATCCAAAAATGGACAGAAGACCTAAACAAGCAATTCTCCAATGAAGACATACAAATGGCCAATAGGCATGTGAAAAAATGCTCCATATCACTAATTATCAGAGAAATGCAAATCAAAACTATAATAAGGTATCACCTCACACAGTCAGAATGGCCATCATTCAAACATCCATGAACAATCAATGCTGGAGAGGGTGTGGAAAAAAGGAAACCCTCCATACTGCTGGTGGGAATGTAGTTTGGTGCAGCCATTATGGAAAACACTTTGGATATTCCTCAAAAAACTAAAAATAGGCTTACAATCCAGCTGTCTTACTTCTGGATATATTTTCGGAGGGAATTCTAATTTGAAAAGATATATGCACCCCAATGTTCATAGCAGCACTATTTACAATAGCCAAGACATGAAAACAACCTAAATGTTCATCAACAGATGACTAGATAAAGAAGTTATGGTATATTTATATAATGGAATACTACTCAGTCATAAAAAATGAAATAATGCCATTTGCAGCAACATAGATGGACCTAGAGATCATCATTCTAAGTGAAGTAAGCCAGAAAGAGAAGAGAAATACCATATGATGTCACTCATGTGTGGAATCTTAAAAAAAAAAAAAAGGAAAAACAAGGACACTATGAACTCATCTACAAAACAGAAAGAGACTCGCGGACATAGTAAACAATCTTATGGTTATGGGCAAAGAAGTGGGAAGGAATAAGTTTGGGAGTTTGAGATTTATAAATATTAGCCAGTATATATAAAAATAGATTTTTAAAAAGTTTCTACTGAATAGCATAGGGAACTATATTCAATATCTTGCAATAACCTTTAATGAAAAAAAAACATGAAAACGAATATATGTATGTACATGCATGACTCGGACATTGTGCTGTACACCAGAAATTGACACATTGTAACTGACCATACTTCAATAAAAAAAAAACGAGAAAAAATATTTAAAAGAAAATTTATAACACTTAAAAAAAAAAAGAATTACATAAAGCAAGAGCTTGTTACACATTAGCCGTATGTGTTCCTGAAAGAGTGCGACAAAGTAAATGTCTAATAGATCTCGAGGCTTCTATCTTTCTCGGGTTTGATAGACTTTAGACTTAGAGGCTCGTTCTCTGTCGGTCCTCTTTCCCCATAGCTCCTCCCCCATCACACCACACTTTCAGATCCATCTTTCTACAAGAGTGAGGCTTAGGTCTTTGACGCCCCTCCCTTCTCCTTGCACCAACCATGGTCCTTCTCTTCACAGCATCTTAGCTTTTTCCATCCAGCAAAGCCCTCTCTGGTCCAGATTCACTTTTACCTCTTGTTCTTACTTACCTTGATTTGGTGGACGTGCTTTTTCCCCATCATCCCCAAAGCCAACCCTCCAAAATAAACACACATGTACTTATGCATGTATGCCAGATTAGAGGTTTGATGGATGGCTCATTTACACGCACAATATTGTCTCCTGTGGGAGAGGAAACAGACCAACAGGAAAAATGGACTGGGACATTATGCTGTACACCAGAAATTGACACATTGTAACCGACTCTACCCAATCAAATAAAAAAGAGGAAAACTGACTCCCTAAATTAGCCTCCAGCTAGTCATCGTCACCCCGGGAGTACAATCCAGGTGTGCTAACCCAGAGTAGACACTGTCAGACTGCAGAGCTGGGCTGTCGGCTGGGTCCAGTCAGCTGTGTGACCCCATGAAGTCAGGGCTACCTCATATTTACATTCGCTACAAAGAGCTGGGCGTGGGAAACACTCGGGAAATAGGGGCTGACTTGATTCCGTCCTTTCTTTCAGAGCAGAGGGCCGTGGAACTAAGAGGCTGGATGGAGCGTGTTGGGAAGAACAGCCCACACTTCCGGACGGAGCCTTTCCAGGCGGTGCATTTCACACACTTCACAATAGCGGTTTACCTCTCAGCGCGCTGCCAGCTCCCGGGGGCTCCGCTGCATGCGTTCTGTTTGAGTGCCAGGCAAAAGGATTCTTTTCATTGCCAACCATGGGTTTGTTTTTTTTTTAATACGTGAGCAAGCGGCTCCCCTGCATCTTTTAAATCTCCCTCCGCTGAGCACCTACTTGACTGCAGCCCTGAGCAGAGAGAGGGGAGAAATGCAGAGTGGATTTGTCCACAGGAGGATGTTATTATCAGTAGCCACATGGCTTGCTTTCCTCCCCGACCCCTTTGCGGTGGGGCGGGTGGGGGGAAGTGGGGAGACACGCCAGTGCTGTGAGTGGGTGGGCAGATGCGTGAGTGGGTGGACAGACAGAAGAGGGAGTTCCCTTCTTGGGATTCTCATAACTGGTCTGTGGTTTGCATCCCATTCATCTGGAGGGCGCTGGTATTAATCAGAAGCAGCTAGCGCTGAAGCTGCCGCCACTGTCACAAATACGCTAAACTCCACTGGGGGTCTCTTGCCTCCTTCCCGCCAATCAGCTCCTGCTTTATTTTAAACCGAAGTCCCTCCAAGTGTCCTTAATCTCTTGGATTATGTACAGTTCTTATTATTTGAACTAAAGGCAGTAAGTACACAGAGTTAAAAAATAAAAACCAGCAACAGTACAGAGAAATGTACAATGAAATCCCAGGTGCCCCTCCCTTAAAGGAACTGCTAGAGATCAGACACTTACAGAAGAATGGCAGCTCCTAAATCAAGAATGATTATGTACTTTTGATTTATATAAAAGGAATTTCTCTATAGCCACAACTCTGGCCCTGGCTGGCTTGACTTACTACGCATTAGCGCTCACTCAGAATAGCATGCCATCACTCCAGTCCCCGCTTTATAATGGCTGTGCTGTGTTCTATCCTGTGGTTCTATCTAATGTATTCACTTAGTTTTCTGTTGATGGTTGTTTCAGTGGTTTGCAGTTTTTCACCCGGCAGTTTCACTGGCAGATGTCTCCTGACTGGGACATGGGTCCTGGCGGTCATCGCAGGTCAGTCCTGCTTTAGGAGTCCGCCAGCCAGTGGCCGAGCCCAGGGACTCTCAGAGATGCTCCAAGGCCCGGCACTAGGTGCTGGAGAGGTGCAGTTGGGCTCCTGGGCCCTAGACTGGGATGCGCACAACACCCTCCAGAGGGAGTGGGGCCAACATCCTCTGGGAGCCTGTGCCCGGGCCCTGGTCCTATTTCTACAGAAGAGTAAGACGCGCAGAGGGCATGGACCAGCCGTTCATCGTGCTCTGACTCTGAGCCTGGGCCCTCCTCCCCGGCACAGGGATAGGCATCGTCAGCCCCTCCCGAGCGCAGGGACTCAGGTACCAATGTTAAGTTGCCTGCCCAGGTCAACACTCTTCTTGCCTCGTGGCACCTGCCACGGGATCGCTTCTCTGACAATTCTGAGTTTAGAATTCCTTCCTTCCTTCCCACCCTTGCTTTGCCCTCCTTTTAGCCACTCTTTCCTCATTTTTTTATGCTGTCTCCTTTCAGGATTAACTAAATGAGATTAACAAGCTCTTACTGAGCACCTGCTTTTTGCAGAACACTCCTCCTTCTTACCCGGTAGTGTCCAAATGGGAGGCACGGTTGTCTAAGGGAGTCCATAGCCTCAATCATGCCCCTTAAGCCACAGACACAAGAAATCTCCCTTCCCAAGGCCTCCTTAGAAGGAAACCTCAGGATGCCCATAGGACAAGTGGTTTCAGGGGAAGTGGGTCCTCTCTGCCATCTTGGGTCTCCTGCCAATGCAGCGAGCACAGGGCTCCCCGAGGCTGCACTCTGAGCTCTGGGCCACAGGGGGCTTGGAGGGGAGGGGTCTTAGAGGTCCCTGGGGGTGAAGAAGACATGCTGGTGCCTCCAGGGCTGGATACTGAAGAAGGAGGTGTACGCGGTCAGAAGTCAGACACCTGCGCCTTGCCCCACCACCCACCCCACCTGTCCCCACGGGAAATGGGCTCTGAGAGGTGAATTGACTGCAGGTCGCACAGCCCCCCGGGCTCCTGCTGCCTTCGGGCCCCTGGGCTGTCAGCAAGGGTACAGGACCTCCCCAAACTGCTTCAGGGTTGGAATGAGGCAGCCATTCCCTGGGCAGCTCCCGAGACCGGGCACTATCTCAACCCCGCAACAGCCCTGTGAGCCAGCTAACCATATTCACATTTTATACGTGGGAAGACAGAAGCTAAGGCTAGGAAACTGTGTGTCCCAGAACACAGAGCATCTATAAGCCAGGCAGACAAACTGCGTGAGCCCGACGCAGGGAAGAAACCTGGGTGGCAGCCTGGGGCGGACGGGAGGTGGCTCTGGCTGGGGCGCTGGGAAGCAGTGGCGTTATAAGGGCCCTTTGGGCCTTGTCTTCCTTGAATGGGGCTATTTATCGGTGAATCCATAACACTGGGGAGGCAGATTGGACCCTTTGGCAAAGCTCTTGGCAGGCTTTCCCTAATGGAACATCCAGAGAGAAAAAGTCCCCTGTCCTCTGCCATGTCCCTCGTAACCTCCGGCCCCACCCACAGGGACCTTGTTTGGTCTGGCAGACAAGGGAGCCCATTCAGAGCCCTGGGGTGGCACAGGCAGGGTCTGGCCCAGGAGCCTGGACCCCACATCTGGTTGGCAGAGGCTTGGAGGGGCCTCTGGAAGACTCCTTTGGCCTGGGATGGGGAGGGCGCTGACTTTACTCTGGCCGGGGAGGACGGCTGACTTTACAGTTCCGTCCTGCTCCATAAACCAGAAAGCCACTTCCAGCTGGTGGAAGGAAGCCCAGTGGGTGGGTGTCTGGTGCCGCCCTGCTGTGGGAGGGGGCCGGTGGGGTGGGCCGCGGTCTCTGCTGGCCTCCGGGAAGGCGATCCTCTAGCCATCACAGCCATGTCCTGTGGTGGTGGTGAGGGGGGCAATATTTGCTGTACCCGCCCTCGGCTTGGACATCAGAGAGCTTTCTTTTTATACAAGGAGGGGATGCCCAGAGCTTTTTATTTTTCCAAGGATGGGAAACACTACCTTCTCTTAGGCTCAAACCGCATCTGATCAGGAAGGGGCCGTGAGCAAGTGAATGCCACAGAAAGTGCTCCAGGGCTCCCCCCACCTTGGAGGTGGGACAGGCCCTCATTTCCCACTTGGTCCCAGGGTGAGAAGTCCCACTGCCCAGAGCCGGCCCTGGCCACCGGACGTCAAGGTCACCGTGAGGAACGGTCGTTCTCAGCTTCTCTCCCCTCTGCCCTCTTGTCGGCCACGACTGCTCACGTCTCGCTGAAGGTCATGATGTTTAAATATTACAAGATGCTTCGCGAAATACGTCGTTGGCTGGTCTGCTTTTGCTGATAGTAACCGTCTACCCACAGAGCCCTTTCAAACCTCGGCAATGTTTTAGAAAGTGGACAAGGGACTCATTCAGGGACGCGTGAGTTTGACCCGAGCCAGGAATGAAGCCTGAGTTTCATGAAGTGAGGGGGAGCCTCAGACCACACACAGACACAGATCAGAACTGGGGCGGCTGCCCCCCCCCCCCACACCCTCACTCCTCCTTCCTCGCCCTGACAAACGGCAGTGACTCACAGCAGGAAGGCCCATGGCTTAGGTGGCCCTCTGTTAGCAACAAGTGGATGAAAAAAATGGGTGGCCACAGTGTGCACCCC
Organism: Vicugna pacos; assembly: GCF_048564905.1. Taxonomy (NCBI): domain Eukaryota; kingdom Metazoa; phylum Chordata; class Mammalia; order Artiodactyla; family Camelidae; genus Vicugna; species Vicugna pacos. Next base: position 4,067,112 of record NC_132990.1, read on the forward strand.
ATCCTGCAGACAGCTCACGCAAAAGCCAGCGCCCCCTAATCTCAGCTGTTAGAGAAGAAAACGGAGCCAGATGAATAGTTGAAACCACCTTTGTGCAGAGATGCAGGGAACACACACATTTCCCCCCAGGAGGAGGCCCTCAGCCCCCAGCCCTGATCAGGTGCCGCAGGACAGCTGCTTGCTCAAGGCATGTGTTTCCCGAAGCCTCTGCCCAGGCAGACATCCCTGTCCTCTCTAGCTTAGGAAAGACTGCAACGATTTTTCATGTTTTTCTTTTCTTTCTTTTTTTTTCTTTTTTCCTTTGCCATCCACTCCCGGCTGTGGAGTGACTGTCCCCCGGGGAGGTGGGGGAGGCGGGTTTGTGCCACCTTCTCAGGCTGTCCCCACTTGCCTCTCACAAGGGTGCTTTAAGGAGAGCGACCTAGAGAGAAGACTTGTGTGCCTTCTTTCTTCCTTTACTCACACTTTTTGGAATGAGAAGATGATTTTTTGCCAAGAATACGTACAAAGCTGGAGGCCCAGGAGTTCTGGTTTGGTTTGGAACAGGAACCCACACAGTTCCGGGATGTCTCAAAGGGGCACACAGCTCCGTAACCTCAAGCGGTGTGGACAGTTAGGAAAACGAGTTCTCTCTTCCAAGTCTTTTTTTGAAGTTTCCTCTTCATCTGTGGCCATGCTGGTGAGATTGTTGACCTCGGCCCCCCCAACCCAGAGCGTGAACCACAGAGATGAAATAAGGGCCAGAGATTCCCGGCCAAGTGGTCACTTCACATCCAGGAAGGTTTCCTCCCTCCGCTCGCTTCCTGGGTTGGTGGAGCCAGCTGCCACCTCAGATGATGGTGTCACCTCCCACAGTAAACTCACTCATATTCCAACTCGAGAGCTGCTCTTTGACCCTTTTGCCCTCTGCCCTTGGGAATTCATGTCCTTGTTCCCTCGCTAAACAGAAGCTCAACTGTCTGCCCCACCTGGCATCTCTGCTCCTGCCGCTCCCCTCCCCCGCCCCGGGTACCAGGTGAACAGAGGGCTGGGCCTGCAGCATCCACTTGTCCTCCTGAGACCCTGCCTTTTACTTGTGGCTCTGGGGACCACACCCAGGGCAACCTCATCCACAGACTTCCCACAAGGGGCAGAAAAACGCAGCTTCCTCAGGCAGTAAAACAGAGAGCACTATTTTGATCTTGCAGGACAATGTAAAGTTAAAGTGAGATTCCCCACCTTTTTAAAAAATTAATCCCTCCTTTTAAAAAAAATATTTATCAGTTATCTATTACATTCCATTCCCGAGACAGCAATATTGCCAGATCCCAGGTATTTGGTAAATATTCTGGAACACATGAGCAGAGCAAGGAGTGCCTTGTGTGTGTGGCAGAGAATGGAGTGCTTATTACTTGCCCTGCCTGGTACCTGTGTCCCTCTCTTCCTGCTGTGCACACCCCTGGAATGCATTCTCAGCCTCCCTTGCAGTCAGGTGGAGTCATGTGACTGCATCCTGGCCAATGAGACGTGAGTGGAAGTGATGTGGCCACGGCCAGGCTCAGCCCATGAGAACATCCACGCCTTACAAAAATGAACTCAAAATGGGTCATGGATTTGAACATAAAACTATAAAACTTTTAGAAAAAGAAACAGAAGAAAATCTCTGGAATCCAGGACTAGGCAAAGCATTTTTAGGCTTGACATAAAAATCACAATCCATAAAAGGAAAAAAATTTGATAAATTAAACTTCATCAAAACGAAAAGCCTTTGTTCTGAGAAAGACCCCTTTAAGAAGATGAGAAAACAAGATAGCAACTGGGAGAAAACATTTGTAAAACGTATATGCATATATCTAGAATACACACAAACCTCTCAAACTCCATAGTCAAAAAGCAAACAATCCAACTAGAAAATGGGCAAAACACATGAGGAGGTATTTCAGCAAAAAGGGATTTACAGAAGAAACAAGCCCATGAAAGGTGCTCAACACCATTAACCATTAGGGAAATGAACATTAAAATGACAATGGGATATCGCCACACACCTATCGGATTGGCTAACACAAAAACATAGTGGCAGCACTAAATGATGGTGCAAGTGTGGAGAAACTAGATCAATCGTACATTCCTGGTGGGAATATAAAATGGTGCAACCACACTGGAAAATAGTTGGGCAGTTTCTTTAAAAACAAACAAACAAATAAACAAACAAAACTCTGGGAACTAACTTAATATGCAAATATCTTCTACCTCAGCAATTACACTCCTGAACGTTTATCCCAGAGGAATGGACTTGTATACTTATGTTCATATATAAACCTCAATAAAAAATGCTTATTTTATTCATGGTAGCCCCAAACTGGCAACAACCCAGATCTCTCTCTTGTTTTTTTAAATTAGATTTTATTTACTTTTTTTTTTTTTAAGCAGAAGTACTGGGGATTGAACCCAGGACCTCGTGCATGCTAGGCATGGGCTGTACCACTGAGCTGTACCCACCCCAGCTCTCCTTCAACGGGTGAATGGTTAACAAATTGTGATACATCCATGCCGAGGCATACCATTCAATAAAAAAAAAAAAAACCAAACTATTGTTACATGTAACAACCTGGAAGAATCTCCAAGGAATTATACTGAGTAAAAAAATTCCAAACTCAAAATGTTACATACTATATGATTCCAAATATACATTATTGAAATGACCAAAGTACAGAACTGGAGGACAGATGAGGGGGTTAAGAAGGGATGGCGGTGGGAGGGAAGCTGGTGTGGTTGTAAAAGGGCAATGTGAGGAAACTTTGTGTGATGGAACTGTTCTTTGCCTTGACTTTCTACCAATGTTGGCATGGGCTGTGACATCGAATTAGAGTTTTGTAAGGTGTTACCGTTGGGGAAAACTAGGTGAAGGGGCCATGGGATCTTTCTACATAATTTCTTACAACTTCATGTAAATCTACAACTGTGGGTTGTAGATTTTATCTAAATAAAATTTTATTTTATTTTATCTAAATAAAATTTATCTAATTTGGTTGTATTAAAATAAAAAGTGTAATACTGTGCCCCTCAAACACCCCTCTGACACATGATCTTTGCCTTTTTCCCCATCCACTGGGGGATGGGTAGAGGAGGACAAGCCCCAGGAGGGAAGGAGCTGGGTCCCTGAATGGTCGTGTGTGGTAAGGTTACCCCCTCAACCTCCCACATGGGGCTGAGATGTAATCAAGAAAAAGGTCTTCTTATGTTAAACCACTGATGTCTGGGGATTGTTTGTTACTGCAGTCACTTCTACTGACCCTGACTAATGGCGTATTGAGAATCTAGGATTTTACCCCAAATTCGGGTTCTGTAGGGAACTGACAAGATGTGCTGACTTTCCCATGAAATTATTTTGGTGTCCAGTGCAAAGAAATTACCCATCTTCCTGTCTGTGTGCAAACCAAGGATCGATGCCTGCTTTGGCACTTACTGGCGTTTCTAGTTTGAGTAAGTCACTGGACTTCTCTCAGCCACATTCCTCTCGGAGTGAATCACAGAGAGGACTCAGTGCCTGCCAAGACAGGAGTGGGTTGTGTGCCCAGCAGCCTCCTCCTGGTTCTCTTTGTGATCTGATTCTTCTGGCCTCTGAGTAATTTTCTGTCTTAGCCCCAGAGTGGCCTTCCTCAAAAACAGACCTGATCAGTTGATTTGGTTAAAAAAAAATAGCACTAATGACCATGACAAAATGCAAGTGATGCTGGCATTAATAATGACGGCAGTCATTCATCAATCACCTATTACATTCTTAGCGACCTCAGTCTTCACCTGGGGACTTGTGCTGGCATTTCCAAGCCCAGCACCTTCTGAAGTGCTCTTCCCCTGATCCTCCCGGGATGGGTCCTACTCCACCAGGCTGTTCTTCATCGAGTCCCTCATTGAGGCTGTGACCTCAGAAACAAAGTGTAGGTGGAGCCTGGGCTTCACCCGCCGTTGAATGGCTTTGCCTGCCAGGCCCTGGGCGGAGTGTTTGCATACATCATTCCACCTGGTTACACAAGATGGACTTCTGGAGAATAGGGCATTCTGACAGGCTCTTTTTAGGATGGGGCCGCAGACTGCAGTCAGGCCACCGAGAAGTGTCACTGGTTGTACTGGTTTTCTATTGCTGCTGTAACAAATAACCACAACCTTAGTGGTTGACAACAGCGGAGTGTAGCATCTTGCCATTCTGTAGTTTCTGGGTCTCCCTGGGCCAAAACCCAGGTGTCAGCTGCACGGCGTTCTCTTCTGGAGTCTACAGGAGAATCCGTTCCCTTGTCTTTTCCAGCTTCAAGAAGCCATCCTCGTGCCTGGACTCGCGACCTCCTCCTCCGCCTTCCCAGCCATGACAGCGGGTGGGGTCCTCCTCACATGACGTCACCCCACTTCCCCTTCCGCCTCCTCTTCCATTTAAGGTTACACCGGACCCATTTCATTGAGCCCGTGTGGATAATCCGAGATGATCTGCCCATTTTAAGGTCTGCTCCTGAGCAAGCTTAAGTCTATTGGCTGCCTGAATTCCCTTCTGCCGAATAACAACACATTCCCAGTTCCCAGGGATTGGGAGGGGACCATCACACCTACCACACTGGTCCACGGCACGATGAGAAAAATGACAAAGTTGTGATTTTCCCATGAGGCTAATCTGTTTTTACAATTACAGTTCGGAATGTATGCCTTTGCAATTTGGGGGAGGGGATGTTAAGTAGTATGAAATGTGCTTTTGAGGGAAAAATGAAAAGTTGGCAAACTGACATTTTCCTGGTCCCTAAAGCTCCAACCTCTAGGAAACAACGCTTTGGGCCACAGAGTCCCCTGGGTGCTCTCACCGGGAGCATCTTCTGCATGGCAGCCGGAGGCTGGCAACCTCAGGGTGCTGCTGAGAGACTGGGGTCCTGAAGGACTGCAGCCCGACGGAGAACCAGGGAGATGTGAGGGATGTCAATGACAGACACTTGTCATCCCATTCAGATAGCTCCCTGATTAGTACCCCCGTGGAGCTGAGGAGTGGGGGTCCAGGCTGTGAGCAACCATGGGATGGTTATAGGAGGCAAGTTGATGTAACGTGTATCATGATCTTAGGTGACAGGTCGGGCGAGGAGGATGTGTAAATATACGTGTTTGTCTGAGGCTGATGTGGTTCTGTGGATGGAATCAGAGAGCTGTGTGGCCTTCAAGAAGTCACTCAACCTCTCTGAGCCTGTTTCTGCATCATCAATTAAATATACAGCACAATACTTTCCTTAAGGGCATTATGAGGCTAAATGAGATCTTCCATGTGAGGAACTTTGTGTAGTCTACACACTTATACTGCACAAACGAATAAACAAATACCAGCTTTTACCTTATCAAATGGAGAATAGTCTTGACATTTTTGGCTGTTAAAAATAACTGTAATCTTTAATACAATCTGTTTTTTGATTTTTTGCCATTGTCATTTATTTCCAGAGAAACAAGTTAAACCACAAACAACTTTAAAATAGCTTCGAAATCAGCATTTCAGTTTCAAGATGTTGATAGGCAAATTCACTCAAGATCTGGGATAAAATCCAGCCATTGCCAAGCAGATGACTTTAATTCAAAGGTTATGTGTTTATAATACTTTGAAAATGTTTAACGGTCTATTAGTTCCACAGGTAAAGATTTACCTGCTGGCCTTTTAAAATATCAGCAAGTGATTTAAAAGACTAAAAAGAAATGAAAGAAAAAAAGAGAGAGAGGGAGAGAAAGAGAAAAAGTTTAGTTTTGGTTAACTTAAAAATCACTTGAATGCTTTTTTATAAACAGTAAAATTATTATTAGATATTGATGGGTATGTAAAGAGATTATATAAAGGTGAAAACAACAGTCACTCTTATTCCCACGACCGAGAAATAAACACTGCTAGTATTTTGTTGAACTCCCTTCTGCTTCCTTTTTAACCAGCAAGAATAAAGTGATTTTCATACCGTACTGATAGCCCCCAGAATCCTACCAACATAGGCAACAGCAGACCTTGTGGGGTTTTTAATCATTAAAACAACCTCTATTTACCTTCCATTCTTTCTAGATTTCCAGCAATATCTGCTTTGATTCCACTCATATTTTCCATTTTTCCCCTCTCCTAGAAATTTCTGGAATCTTCTAGTACTCTCTACAGCACTGGTGTAGAAGAACATAGCTTTAGGCACCACATTGGGATTCATCCATGGTCACAGATGCTGAGGAACCCAAGGACAATGAAGGTAAGGAGAGAGGAGTCCTGTTCCCCTTCTCCCTGCTCCCAGGCATTTACCTCATGACCACCATGGTGGTCTTGGTGGTCTCGGTGGTGGTCTTGGTGGCTGGGGCTCAGCTCTTGTCCCACTTCCTTCTGCTCACATTCCTCATCTGCTGGGGCTGGAACACTAAACAACTTAACCAAACTCTCATGTCCCTGAGCATTTGCACGTGAGTTCGAATTAGCCACTCCGATACCTCTGTGACAGGCTTGGAAGGTGGCAGTGAGGGATCAGCATTCATGGTTTCTGAGCAGGCGTGTGGATATCAGCGAGGCACGGGGGCCTTGTGTTTAGATGGATGGCTGGTAGCAAGCAGGTGCGGCCTTTGGGGCCGGCAGCTGTAGCAGTTGTTTCTTGATGACAGAAGAGGCAGCAGCTCTTTGGTGGCTCAGTTCTGCAGGATCGCTTTGAGAATCATCTCTGAAAGCTCACCCTAGAGGTGGTTTTCAGCCCTCCCAGTGATTCTATAAGTCATTTTGCTTAATTATGCCCAACCCATGTCCACAAGCTAGAATGGATTCTGTCCTCTGCACCTGAGCTCCCCCTGATACTGGTACCCAGTTGACCCATCTGCTATGAGTCCACATCGTACTAGGCAAGGAGGAGGCATTAGAGAAGTTCTATAATGGCTCGTGTGTGCTGCACTAATTTTATGCTAACCCTCCCAATGACCATAAGAGCTAAGTACTATTTTCATTCCTCAGAAGGGGAAACTGAGCCACAGACAAATTAAGTAACATTCCTGAGGTCACTCAGACAGAAACAGAAGCCAAGATTTGTGCCTGTGCAGTCCGGCTCCAGGGCCCACAGTCTTCATTGCCACCCTCTGCTTCCTGCTTACAGTCGAGGCAAAGTCCAATTGTTGGTCTAGTTTCTCATTTCTTTTGTGTGGAATGAAGCCAAACACCTTAAAGCATGCAGTTATAAAGTGGGCTGTTTTGTTGGCTCTTTGATTCTGTTCATCTTAATTTGAGCCTTTCTGAATCATACCTGAGAGATTTTCAAGCCTGAGCTCCAACAAAGGACCATAAATACCTTGCTCCTATTATGTTTTTTGTCCAATTCAGCTTCTCTTTATCACCCCTCTCCCACACCACGCCTCAGCAGAATGCTATTCCACAAGAAGCTGGTTTAGCTCTTCGAAACTATTTATGTCCTGCATTTGAAGTCTGGAACAGTAACCGAATAGTGTTGCTGCGAAAGACATTTTCAATCTGTTCCTACAATCTCACCCAAACTGTGTAGTTCTTGCTTTCTTTGTTGTGACGATTAGCACGGAAAATGGCTTTTCTCTTCACTCCTGCACAGAGATAATTTGTCACTCTTTGAAGAGTTGTATGTTTCTGAGGTTGCTGGGTTTGCAGTTACAACAGACACTCAGACTTCTGCAAAATTCCATTTATTTTCTGCATGGAATGAAACCGAATGCACCGGTGTCTTCCATAGAGGTCATAGTCCTATTAGTAGCATAATCCCCAGAGTCCACTTCCACTCAAGGCTTGCCATTGACGGTTTCAGTAGCTTTGGTTCACAATTAATTTCACTTTACACATCGAAGTTCTTCTCCCCAACCCCTGTCCTGCTCCATCCAGCACAAAAGGAGGCAGTGTGAACTCGATCGAACTACAGATGCCAAAACCACACAGAAGAATGCAGGCCTGGGTACAGCACTCACCCGCTAAGTCTGAAATCCTTCCCCTGCACGTGTCCTCCATGGACAAGGTCAGTCCCGAAAGCTGACACCACCTTAGCCAGGGAGGGGCTGATGGCGCCATTAGAAACTCTTGCCCGTGGTTACCTCAGACAATATAAATCTGAAACTGGTGCTTGTGTTTATTTAAAGTTATTGGCATCTGGCTCATTCCTGGTAGACAAAGATTATCTTGTTTACGGCAGCCTCCAGATGATGGACAAGACCCTGGATAACGTAAATTAAACTATGCAGGGGGGGGCCCGTTAGCATAAACAACTTCCCTCAAGCAAAACAAATCCTGCCAAGACTCAAGCTGGAATTCATTTAGTATACAGCTTTGAGTTGACTTGTTTCAACATTGGACAACTGTAAAAGCCGAGGGGTAAGAACTGACACCCAAGGGCATCCTGAGCCTGTCCTCTCACTTCCAGGATTTTTTTTTTTTTTTTTTTTGCAAAAGGTGTTTCTGCCTTTGTCATGTTGCAATGCTCACTTCCCTGCAGATACCATCACGCCAGTCACTTCACAGGATGATGGTGTGGCTGTGGACCGTGTGCGCACACAGAAGGCGGGCAGGGACAAGGGGACAGTTTGAAGACTGGCCATTGTTCTTCCAAAAGCATTTGGCCTGGTGGACAAACCCAGACTTGAGACCCTTCGTGAGTTTAATGATACAGAGACAGATAGTAGGATTTCAGGGCACGTGCACAGAGCCCTAGTGGGGGGTCTGAACTTGGCAATGAGCTCTCGTCTCCTTCTGGGGTTTGGAGTTGCTGGAATTGAGATTTATTCACACGAGGAGTTGTGGGGCCTCCTGGAAAAGTCTCATCTCAGGGAAGAGAGACTCTAGCAGACAAGGCAGCCTCAGAGACAGGAGTGTCTCTCTGTCCTCCCTGGAGGCTCAGGAGAAGAGACTGTCCGCAGGAAGCCGTGCCTGGGGATCGCGGCAGCCCCCAGGGAAAAGGGGTGGGACAGGAGAAGGAGGATGGCAGTGGTGATGCACTCCCAGGGGGCCCCAAGGGAAAAAGAAACACTGTGAGTTGGGTGAGGAAGCAGGATGGGAGGAGGATCAGGATCCGGCCTCAGAAGATGGGAGCAATGAATGAATGAATGAATGAATGAATGAAGAGTCCCCACTCTCCAGCACAGTGCAAGAGACATGGGGTGGAAGGGAGACCAGGAGGGAGGGACCAGTGGGACTTTGTTTCTCTGAAGCCGGATTCCCTTTCTGGGCTTTTCTCCCTTTGCTGTTTCTCCTTTAGGTGCCTTCATCTCGGTGGCCCGGGTGTCCTGCAGACAGCGGGGTTCGGCCTTGGGAATGGCTACACAGCGCCTCTGCCATCTACTCGCCCGCCGGTGGTCTGCTCCCTCCCGGCCCGCAGCGTCTTCCTCGTGGCCCTCTTGGGGTGGGGGCATCCTGAGCGCTCTCTGTGGCTATTCACAGGCTGTTACATCTCCATTCTTTGGAAAAACCTCCAAGGAGCCTCCGGCTACCCAGAGATGCCACCTTTATCCCTAGCCACCCATCACTCCCCTGTACATGTTAAGACTTTGGCATCTGAAGGTCCGCCTCTGTCCCCAGCCTAAGCCCCACCTCTGTCCTGGCTGGTTGACTGTCCATGAGCCTCTCAACCTCCACTGACCCTCACCTTCCCTGAACCTTCACCTTTTTTCATGTTTCAGTCATACATATACATACATATATTCATTTTCATATTCTTTTTCATTGTAGGTTACTACAAGATATTGAATATAATTCTCTGTGCTATACAGAAGCTTGTTTATCTATTTTATATATATAGTAGTTAGTATCTGCAAATCTCGAACTCCCAATTTATCCCTTCCCACCCCCTTTCTGCCCTGGTAACCATAAGTTGGTTTTCTGTCTGTGATTCTGTTTCTGTTTTGTAAATAAGTTTGTTTTTGTCCTTTTTTTAAAAAATAGATTCCACATAGGAGTGATATCATTTGGTATTTTTATTTCTCTTTCTGGCTTACTTCACTTAGACTAACAATTTCCAGGTGCATCCATGTTGCTGCAAGTGGCATTATTTTATTCTTTTTAATGGCTGAGTAGTATTCCATTATAGCCCAGGTGACTCTCACTGCTGTTTCTTGGAGGCACATCCAGAGTCCTCCACCCTCCTCTGTGCACACACCCGCTGTCAGCAGGCAATTGCTTCTGACTTCATTGTTGACATCAGCTTCCTCCCCTCATCATACATGAATCTGTATCACAAACCACCTTCTCTCCCATCTTGGGGGAAAAGGGGCTTCTCTCCTTTACTTCAGAGTTGGTCCTCCTGGATCCAAGTCCCCATCCTTCCAGCAATCAACATAGATTCCTCTCTGTCTTTCGCCTTTCTATTTGGTACCCCACCCTCCCCACTAACTGTGAACAAACTCATGTTTGTTCCAGGCTTTTTTTTTTTTTAAAGACAAAACTAAATAACAGTCCATCCTTGGCCCAGCCTCTCCTCTACCACAACAAGACACCTGCAGCTAACCCTCAGGGATAGTCCTGTGTCTCTTTCATGTCACAGTTGAGCTAGGAAAGGTGGTCTGCATGCTTGCTCTCTTCTTCCGCCTTCCCACACCTGCCACCCCCACCCCTCAACCCTCAGCAACCTGGCTTCCAGGATGCTGTCAGGGCCACCACTCAGCCAGCTCCCCAGATGACCTTGTCATCTCTACGCAGCCTTGGACTCGCTGTGATACCTCCTTCCCTCCGACACTCTCTCCCCATCCCCAGTCCCCTGTCTCCTCTGCTTCTTCCTAGAATGCTCTTGATCTCTCCGAGAAATCCCGCCAAACTCCCATCATCTTCGCCGTGGCCTTCTGCAGCCACATTTTGTAGCCCAGTCCTGGTTAAGGAGCTCATGACCATGGCGCTGCTCCACCTGGATGTCACATGCAAACCTCAACCTTAATGCGTCCAAAACTGGGCTGATCACGTTTCCTTCCAAACTTGGCATCCTTATCCACCCGGTCACTCACGCCAGAACCTGGGAGCCTTCCACCTTCCCCCATGTGACCCAGTAATGAAGTCATCTTGGAAAACAAAACAACAATATCAAAAATGCCTGAGGCGACACAGCTGGGGTTCACAGCTGCCTCGGCCACCTTGTCACCTGCTGACACAGGGCCAGGCTCCGAACCTCTGTGTCTGTTTTCTCACCAGTGAACTGGGCATGAGAACAGAATCTACCACACTATTAGATATAAAACAGATAAACAACAAGGACCCACGGTATAGCGTAGGGGACCATATTCATGATCTTGCAATAACCTATAATGGAAAAGAATCTGAAAATGAGTATATAGACGTATGTATAGGACTGAATCACTTTGCTGTACACCTGAAACTAACACAACATTGTAAACCAACTGTACTTCAATTTAAAAAATTAAAAATAAAAAAGTTCTTTGATAGAGTTTAAAAAAAAAAAAAGAGTATCTACTCCACAGGGATGTTGTACTGGTGGCATGATGAATGCATGTAGAGCCAGAAAGTAAGAGCTCAGTACATGTCGGCCCTGACCATCACTGCCCTCGGCCCCAGGGACAGACGTGGTCCAGGCAGCGCTCCTCCAGGTCTGGTCCACACACTGCGGCCAGTTCGGGAAGTGCTCATCATTGGCCTGCAACGGGGTAAGTGGAGAAGTTGAGAGTAAGCGTTTTAAACTGTCTTAAACTGTTATAACCTTGAAATGTGAAATTATTATAGAGTCTGATGGATAATTTTACACATGTTGAATTTAATAGTAAAAAAACTGGGGCTTCACTTCACACCCACATTGATGGCTATTGTCAAAAGACTAGAAGGTAACAAGTGTTGGTGAAACATCGGAACACTGTGCACTGTTGGTGGGAAAGTAGATCGGTGCAGCCTCTGTGGAAAACAGTACTGCAATTCCTCCCAAAATGTTCAAAAATTACCATATGATGGGCAATTCTGCTTCTGTATGATATCCCCCGAAGAATTGAAGGCAGCGACTGGAACAGACATTTGTACACTCATTGCATCATTTTTCACAGTAGGCAAAAGATGGACGAAACCCAGGTGCCCAGCACAGGATGAAAGGAAAAACAAAATGCAGAGTATTTTTCGGCCTTAAAAAAGAGGGAAATTCTGACACATGCTGCAACATGGATGAAATTTGCGGGCATTATGCTGAGCGAAACAAGCCAAATACGAGAACAAGTGTCTCATCCTTCCACGTGTATGAGGTACTTAATAGTCAAAGGCACAGAGACAGAAAGTAGAATGGTGGTTGCCAGGGGCGGAGGGGGAAGGAAAAATACAAAGTCATCATTTCACGGGGAGTTTCAGTTTTGCAAGATGGAAAACTTCCGGAGGTTGGTGGCACAGCAATGTGACTGTACTGAACACTTCTGAACTGCCCACTTAGAAAAATGGTTAGGATGGTCAGTTTTATGTTATGTGTATTTGACCCCAATTAAAAAACTTTTTTGATGAAAAACATTGGGGCTTAGACATTTGTGTTTTCAAAATTGCGTATGTCTGGTAATTTGTTTTATAAAAGTATCTGTCCATGAAGGACTGGAAACAAAACGAAATGAGTCCTTCAGTGCACACTGCAGATGCTTCCAGAAGTTCTGCCGGGGGCCAGGTTCTCCTCCATTCCTTCCTGGCTTGCCGGTCTGCACTCTCACCCTCTCCAATCCACCTCCCACCCTGTGGCAACAGCCATCTTTCCAAAGGGCAAGTCTGACTTCCCAGCTGTCTTGGGCAAAGTCCTTCAGCCGTTTTGGTGCCTGCTTGGAGGAAAAGCTCCAGCTCCTCTGCAGGGCACACACGGCCCTCTGGGCTCCAGTCTGAGTCCCCTCCCAGCCTCCGGGCTCCTCACCCCGTGAGTGGACCTGCCAGTCCTCTGAGCATCCCAGAGCTCTGCGTCTCCTCTAGCAGGAGCACCGGCTGCCTTTTGCTTGTAATGCCTTTGCCCCCGTGTCCCACCCACCTACTTCTGGCTTGTCTGTCAAAGGCCGCCTTTTCCAGGAAGCCTCCTCTGAAGGTCTGGGAAGCCGCTACGAAGATGACTGACCACGGGAAAATGAGCTTCCTTGGCAGTGACACCAATTTAAGAAGCTGTCAAGGTCAGGCACGCTATGCCCCCTGGATGGGGAAGCTCGAGGCAAGTCGCAGCATGGCACTCCCCAGATGATGCTGGAAGGCCCGCCCGCTGTTGCCTCCTCCACATACTCTGGCAAACCAGGTCGCAAACCAGGGGCTCGTGAAAGCTGCCCTGCGCCAAGCAGCTGGATGGTGTCAGATAAGAGGACCCCGAGGGCGCGAGCCTCTGGGGACCCGCCCAGTCCCTGCTCTGCGAGGCGCGGGGCTCCCGGGGCCTCCCAGGGGCCCCCAAATTGCCGTCTCTCCTTTTCTTCCACCTGCGAGAAGAGAGCTTTCGCGCCAGACTTCTGATGTGTTCCCGGGAGAGTGGGGAGCAGCCCGGGGCGGAGCTGGCCGCCCCCAGCCAGCAGCTTGGCTGCGCAGGCGCAGACGGGGGCCCAGGCCGTCCCTCGGTGGCCTTGACCTCCCAGCCCCACCCTGCGGGGGGCGGGAGGCGGGGGCGGGGGTCAAACCACGTGCTCCAACCCCTGCAACCATTTTCGTGCTCTGCCCAAATGATACCTGCGGACAGAAAGGGGCACCGCGGGCCCCGGGCCAGCCTGCCTTCCTGGATCCGTCGTTCCCAGGCGCCTCCTGAGTGCAGGAATTCTTCAAATAGAAAAAAATAAAATAAAAATCATTATTATACGGAGACCCAACGTAGAAATTAGGAATTATTTATGGTTTCCTGCGGTCCTCCCAGGTATAGTATGTCAGATTCAAACTGGAAACTATTTCTGGGATGAAATCCTACTTGAAATTTTTTTTTTGTGGTTTATATTAATGACTGGTGACTGGCAGGTTTACACAAACAAAATGAATATTCTAATTTGGTGGGTAAGCAAATAAATTACTTTTATAGGATTTAGTCACTTTCCATGGAAGCTTTGATTTATCCAAAGAGGCACCTATGCTTACAGGTTTGCTAAATCGCGGACTTGTGATCCTGAAGGCCTGGTTTCTTAGATTAAACAGGAGTCCGGGGCCGTGCCTCTGCGGGCTTTCTGCTTAAATAGGGAAATATAAAATGCTCGATAAGTAGAAAGCTTCTTTGTTGATGTTTAAGCCCGCTGGGAGCCCTGAGTCTTTGAGATTTGACCTACATACAAGGGAATAGACCTTTTCACAGGCCGTCAAGTGCCTGGTGGAGTTTGTGGAGGACAATGACATTCTAGAGATGGCCAGCATTGTATCTTGGCCACACAGAAGCTTTCTCTGGCTCTGCCAGCCCCAGGCTTTCTGTGAGATCTCTGCTGGTTTTAAATTGCTACAAGGTCTGAGAGGGTCCTCTCGGGTTTTCATAACTCTGGAGATGACATTACTGACAGATAAAAAGGCTCTCACAGGACAATTATCAATGTTGAAGGGCTGTGTTTGTATAGATACCCAAACACACCCACCAGGGAGCTATATGGTGAGAGACAAACTCTGAGAATCTGAGGCAAAGATAAACAAACCAGTTTCAGCGACAGAGCCAGGTCATTGCCCGGGGTTCCTAGGAAATGTTCTCTGAAGGAGCTCTGACTGGCACAGGCCGTCTGAGAAGAGAGACGCTTGGACAAAGAAGCTAAGTGTAGCTTGCACTTTGCAAGCCTCGCTCGATCCAGTTGCCCCAAGTGAAATGGATCTGCTCTTTCCTGGAGGTTCCAGTGGGAGGCATGGGAGTGACTGCTCAGATCTGGGCTCCCTGGTCGTTCCTTGGTGAAGGGAGGTCTGTGGCGCACTGGCCTCGGGGTCCAGGACGTGTGTGAAAGGTTCCCAGGGCAGGATACCCCAGGCCCAGCCTGGGAGCTTAGAGGAAGAGGAAGCAGGAAGCTGCCCCCAGGCACACGCATCACTCAGCTGCGGGCCTCCAGACGGACCTGTGCCGTATCATGACCTGTACTGTGCCACTGGCGAGTTGAGGGCTGGGGATTTAATTTTTCTACCCTTATGTGATTCCAATGTTATCCAAAATAAGTTGGATCTTAAAAAAAAAAAAAAGGTAGGAATGTCTGTGTGCTGTTAATGTGGATGGAGGATGGCTGGTCTGCCTGACCTGGAGCGGGTCCAGACAGAGGGCTCCCAGACCAGGTCTGGGTTTGGGGGCAGGCGGGGAGGGCAGTCAGGTCTGCAGCCACCAGGGAAGGCTTATGTTACTTCTGAGCGGAGCTGAACTAGGCAGCGGGTCCCCAAGGATGCGGAGCAAAGAGGGCTCGGGGCTCTACACACTTACTTTTTATTTTCAAACTGTTATATAAACACATATGCAACCTGCCCTGGAGGTTCTGGCCTGGAGCCAACCCATCCCCTGGGTCCTGGTGCTTGGGCACCTCAGCTTTATAGCATTTGGAAGGCAACATGATTGGAGCAGGCTGTGGACTTTGCTGATGCCAGGAATTTATTTTCTCTTGGATTCAAGGCCTCCTTTGCTTTTGGAGAAAGAGAGAAAAGTTTGTTCTGGATGAGTATCGCCAGGAGATACGTCATTCTGGTTATTTTGGATGCCTCTGGGCACCCAGCACAGACCTCTGGGTGCTCTTGGGTCCTTAGGGAGAACTTCCTTGACCAGTCTTCCAAAAAAAGGGGGGAAAAAAACCCGACCCCAAACAGTCAAAATAAAACAACCCATCCTGGCCTATTTCATTCATACCACCTTAACTCCATCTGGAAATATTGATTTCTTTGTTTATTATCCCTGTCCTATTAGACATGAGCTGCATGAGAGCATGGACCTTGTTTGCACAGTCACTGCTCCCTCCCTGGCATCTAGAACAGTGCCGGAAATACAGTAGGTGCTTAAGAAAATTGTGGCATGAATGAACGTGCCTTCACATGTGCACAGGATTTGTTTTTGTCAGCTTGGTAAGACAGGCAGAAATGACTGTCATGAAGGAAGAAGATCGCTAGAAACCAGAGGCACTGCGTACCGTGCAGGGCTGCGTGGGGAGGCACCAGGGTCCGTTAGGAGGCAGACTGGGAGAGGATAAAGCATGGTCATGAGCCTTTATTGTGACTCTCATGGGAAGGGATGGGTGAGGCAGGGTACGCAGCTGTGCAGATTCAAGATTGACTAGTTTAATTGAATTGCTTTGACTCTGGGTGACAGAGGTGGCCCCTCCTTGTCTAGTATTCGGTGATTAGGGCGGAGGGACGTTGCCTCCAGGAGTGTAAAAGCCAGATTGAGGAGGCGGTTTGGAGTACGGGCTCTGGTTGGGTTAGTTTCCATATGGAAGACATGCAGGCAAATTGTGTGCTGTCTGGAGGAATTAGCTAACCCTGGGAGGGGCCGTCCCTCACTGGGTCCCCAAGGCCCCTAGATGTCAAAGTATCATAAAACACAGATGACAAAAAACATGATTAATACAGAATGGCTCTTTGACACGCACAGAAATGTAAAATTTGTGGGGGCACAAATGTGATGTCTACACAAATGCGAGAACCAAATATACTTAGGGTGAGCTAAGACCACCGGGGCTGTCAGTCCATTTCTATTGGCCCAGAAATTAACATGTTCCCTTTGGGTGGCTTTGCCAGCAGGATCCCCAGTGGGGAATGATCATTTCCGACAGCGCCCCTCCCAGACTTCTGACTGGGGTACATAACATACATACAGAGGATTGCATCAATCAGAAGGTGCAGCTCATGAATGTTCACAAGCAGAACACATCCAGGAAGCCAGCACCCAGAGTAAGAAACAGTTCTGCCTGTGTTTTACCTTCCCATCAATGGATTCATGTTATGCCTAGCTTTTCCCTCTGACTACATTTGTGAAATTCATGCATACGATGGCACACGTGGAAGACAGTCACTTCTCACTGCCGTACGGTATCCCATTGTGGGGACACACCACAATTTATTTATCCACTCAAATGTAAGGAGCATTTGGGGAACTTCCAGTCTGGGGCTTTGACACCTCCAATGACTTTTTGCCCAATGGTGTGTCAGGCAGTTTTGTCTTTTTTTTTTTTTTTTTAAATGGAGGCACTGGGGATTGCACCGAGGACCTCGTGCGTGCTCAGCACGCACTCTACCACTGAGCTACACCCTCCTCCCATCAGCCAGTCTTTTAGTTGTGAGCAACAGAACTTACCCCGGACAATTTGGCTCAGAAATATGGTTTTATTGGAACCATTCTAAGTGGTAGAAGGAAGAGAGGGAACAGCCAGATACTGAAAAGGACAGGAATCAGGGCTCGCCTACAAGGGGATCTCGGTGGCAGGAACTTGGGGAGGGGTGACTTCTTTAGATGGCAGAGTAAGCTGACCCACCTGCACAGAAGAGGGTTCCTCCCTGTTGTGCAGAACACTAGTGTCCCACGGGAATTTTATCATGGGCATGGGGGAAAAAAACCACCCTATGGCTAAGTCAATTGGAAAAACTGGTTTAAAAGGTTATATGGCTCAGGATCTTTCATATAAGAGAGTATATTTAGCCTTCAAGCCTTTTAATATTTCCCGAACTTGACTTTTTTCCTGGAGCATCGTCTTCCACCTCAAGGGGCACGAGTGTTCCCAGGAAGACAGCCTGGGGACATGCTGAGGCAGAGGAGAGTGTGAATAAAGGGGAGAGTGGAAAACACGCTTTGGGCTGAGTTTTTAAAGCAAAGACAGGGATTTGGGATGTCTTTTCTGGAAAAGAGGGAACTTTGAAAAATAGATGACCAGGGTCATCATCCTTCAGGAAAGACAATCTAGCACGTGTTACAAGGATAACATTATTTTGTGTGAGTTTGGCAGTTTACAGAGTCTCTTCGAGCATGTCACATCAGTCATCTCTGAGGGTGGGAGTTAATAGCCCAGGTTACAGAAGTGCTCACTGATGCAACGTGCTCTTGGAAAGCTGAGGGTCAGAGGGACAGAGGAGGACTTGGACTCATGGGCAAAATCCAATCGAGCTGTCCACGACTCTCTGATAACTGCCAATTTAAGGCTTAGTTCTGGATTGGGGTTGTAATTTAGTCATGCCTGTGAGTGCAGTCACTTGGGAGAGAATGGGGGGTAGAAGGTCTAGACGTAGGGCTTGGACAGTGTCAACATCAAAAGGCCACGTAGATGGAGATGAACCTGCAAAGAATTGTCAGAGAGAACACTGAGACATCGGAGGAAGTCCAGGCAAATACTGAGCTACAGAAGCCAAGGCAAGAGAGTGTCTCAGAACAAGGGACCAGCCAGCAGCCTCGATGTTCAGAGGAGCCAGGTGAGGTGAGGGCCGGAGGCGGGAGGACAACACTGGGTTGGTTGCCATGGGGACCGAGGTGATGTGGAGGCGCGTCACTAGGATCTCCCTCCCTTCAAGAGAGGCCCCGGCCGAGGAGTTCAGTTACTGGTGCCCTTGAGCTGTGGAGCCCTCAGGGGCTGCCTCAGTGTTTCCGCAAGGCCACGTTCCTCCAGGGCAGCCAGCAGCCAGTGCCTGAGCGGAGTGGTCGTGTTAGGACTCACATGTCTGGCCAATGTGGGTAAACTTTGCACTACGCTCTCTGGGGCGCCTCTATCTCTGTCGCAGAGTCTGCTTCTGGGAAGGACCTGAATCGACACCATGGCCGTTGGTGACATCAGTGAGAGATGTTCAGATGGAATTACGAGGCGGGAAGCCAAGCCAGGGTGAATTAAGAGTGAGTAGAAATTGATGAAATGGACAACCCGTTCATTGGAGGGGGCTTGGATGGGCCAAATGCTTTTGGCCACTTGAGAACAGAAACTTCTTGAAAGTATCCCGTAGTCCTCAGAAAGGGGTGAGAACCATCTAAAAGCAAATCAAAATAACAATGGTGAACCATTTTCTCTTTCGTGGGTACATCTTCCTCAAAGCCGAATTTTTTCGGATGCCAAAGAAAAGCTTGTCCATTAGCACTGCCTCCTCTTTTCCATTTATTGGAAAGTCTTCAACTTCTCACTTTCTTTGCCACCCTTAGCAGAATCCAAAAGCTGTTTAAAGCCCTTGAGGAGATGACAGAGCTAATAAAGCGCTGAAATCAGCACTTTCTGGAAAAAGATAAACTTCGAGTTTTTTCTCCAACCGGTGCTAACGAGAGGAAATTCTGGGATGCACTTCAGATAGAGCGAAAAGGTCCCCAGTGGATAGTCTGAAAAGCAACAAGGATTAATGAACAAAGAAAATGAAAATAGGTGCATAAATGGAAACAGAATTACCTGGATCAAACAGAAACAACAATAATGTTCTGCAGACTTTTTTGTTTTTTGTTTTTTTTTAAAGAGTCACACATAACAAAAAGAGCACATAAATTGGGAGGGGAAGCTCAGAGTTAAAAATGTTCTAAGGATGATGTAGGAGGTGAGGAGAGGGTACAAATATGGATTACCCACAGATTTGATCTAAACATGCTAACATGTTTAGGGAGGCAAGACAAGGGTAGTCAAGTGTTCAGCTTTTCCCCAAGGAGGGAGGAAAACAAATGATAAAAAAAAACTCTCCACTGTTTGCAAGGCGCAGGCAGGTCTCTTTCCTGGAGCGCGCACCTGACTGGGCCCGAGGGGTGGCCAAGGGGTAGGGGTTCAGTGGACCAGGAGTTACATGCACCGAGCTGGGCTGTCCACACCGTTGCATGCGAGGCCCCTCTCGGCGAGTGATGGAGCCGTGGGCCAGGAGAGAGGGAGGGTAGGCTGTAGGCTGGGGCCTCCATATGTAACCCCACCCAGCCCCCACAAATGTTAGGGAAGGAAGGAAAGATGGAAGGAAGGGAGGATGGAAGGAAGGTCATCTAAGGGTGGCACCTCTGAATGACCACTCATCCTGACCCGGAATGGAATTGCAGGGTCAGCCACAGGCTAAGAGTCCCCAGGGCGGGGGGAGGGGGGGTGCGGTAGGCAGGTGGGTATGTGCATCCTGGGAACTCCCGGGGGACACTTCTGATGCTGACTCCTAGGTGCAGGAGTGTGAAATCCAGGCTCCCTGGCCTCAGGTTAGGATAACTCTGGGTACAACTTACCCTCCAGAGTCCCCAGCAAATTCAGGTTGAACCTACAACCACAGGATCAGCCTGGAAGCTCACCCTTGCGTGGCTTCCTCCCCTTCCCTCCCTGCTTCCCTCCCTCCCTCACCATGTCCCCCGGTACCCCAGAAGAGGGGCCTGGGGAGAACTCTCCCACCCTCTCCTACTTGTCTGTCCCCTTCCTCTTGACTCCTGCTCCCAGTCTCCCTTCTCCCCTGTGCCAGTTATTACGCTCCCAGTCCACCCTACTCGGCTCTGCTCTGTCCCATGGAACCATCGTCACAGGACTCTGACCCTCCCCTGTCAGTGGTCCCTGTGGGGCTCTGCCAGTAGGGGGCACTAGAGGGGAGCCCAGGGCTGCAGCCAATAGCAGGCGGTGCTCCCTTCTGTCTGTGTCTGTTCCCATCAGCGTCAGCATCGCCCACACCCCCTGTAACCCCAACAGTGCAGTGGTTTCCAGCTTTCTGCCTCCCTCAGTCCTAGGACCAGCCTCCCCCTGACCTCCCTCTGACAGACCAGTACCCGCTGGTTGGTGAGTCCGTCTCAGAGATGTGAGTCCAAGTGTCCGCTAGAGGCTGAGGTCTGGGTCCAACTCCTCAGGGCCCCTTCTCTAAGTTTCTAGGACCTGGATTCTTAAAATCCTTCTTCCCTTTGTTCCTTGAGAATGCTAGCTGCTTCTTCCCATTACAATATCTGCACATTTTTTTGCCTTTAGGTTCTTCAACACCTGTTCAGCCAATTCACTATATGAAATTGTCTCGGTTGAAATAAGAGGTGAGGTTTGCCTTCCTGGCTGAACTCTATAAGAACTTTCTCTTCCTCTCTCTCCCCATTTCTTCCAGAGCCATGATCTCAATGCATCGCCTCCGGTTCCCTTTGCGAGGTAAGCGATAAACCCAAATGATCAATTTTAAAACTCAGCTTTTCTTCAAGATTCCCATGAATTCCCGTGAACCTATCAATGCAAACAAAAGGAAAAAACCTCCACCGTTATGAAAATTGCGTGTCGAGAGAAGTCAAATCATCCTGACAAAATTTTCATTGGCAAAATTTGACTTGAGGAATTGTCGAAGTCTTCTGTGCAGCGGAATTACAGGGTCAGATGTGTGTGGGGTTTTGATGTGTTTTGGCTGCTCAGTGTCCATTTGCAATTCTCCTAGTAATTGCCTCAGTCCCGCCCTCTACCGCTTTGCACTAGAAGGGTCAGAGGGGGCTACTCTCCCCAGCCGTGGTGGGGAGAGCTGACACGGGGCTCAGGCTTGGCTCTTTCCCGTGGGACTTGGGGTTGAAAGCCTGGCAGCTGGAGCTTCTCTTGCCATTTTGCCGCTGTAGGCAGACTGAGAATCAAGCCAGCTTTGGGAGGAGAGTGGAACTGAGTGGTGAGATGGAGACACTGAGCCTGGGTGATGTCCACTGAGCTTTTATACTGAGCCACTATGGAAACTAGCCTTACACGGGTAATTTTCTTTTTTGCTTAAGCCAGTTTGTGCCATTTGCATCAAAAGAGGTCTACCAATGTAACAGATTTCTCTAGAAGATTTGAGTGAAAAACTTGAAGCCACTGCAATGGTTCAGGCATTCGAACAGTGGTCGAGAACTGGAAAGTAACAGGGAGAGTCAAGAAATACTTAAGAGGTAGAATCTGGAAGACCTGGTTACTGAGTAAACATAGTGGATAAGAGAAATGGAAGCCTCCAATGAAAAAGATGGAGCTCAGATCTGGGTAATAAGATCAACGGCTGATGATAAAATCACTGCCTTGAGGAGAAGAATGAGTGTAGAGTTGAAGAATTCCATTTTGGACATGAGCATGAGGTGCCCATAGATCACCCGAGGCAGTGTGATCACACCAGAGCAACTGGGTGTGAGTCTGAGACTCAGAAGAGCGGTCACGTGGTGCTGAAGATCTACCATCACCTCCACACAGATTAGTCAGAAACATGAAGATAAATGGAGATGGTGTGGGGTGAGACCAACCCCAGCCTGAAGGCAGCATCCTGGGAAACATAAAGGACAAGCTGAGAAGTGGGAGCCCACCAAGGAGACCAAGGAGAGAGTAACAAAGACGCACGAGGACAGCCAGGAGCACAGCCGTGAAGTACGGGAGCTTCGCTGTGTGATGTCATGGGCCACCTTGTCCCATCTAGGAAAGCAAAATGAGTTCTTTCCTGAATACACTGGTGGATTTTAAATAATCTGTGTCCCTGACTTCCTTCTATCCACTCTGTTCATACCTTCTCCTCTTCCGGGTCACCAGGGCCTCCACCAAAGGATGGGAGGAAAAAATACGGAGACGGGGACTCTGAGCAGGGAAAGGAAAGCTTTGGGATGGCACGGTGTCTGCTGCCCTGTCTCTTTTTGAAGTCACTGCACTATGGCCAGGCACAGGGGCTGAATTTGGTTCCTGCAGCAATAATTGGTCGTAACTTTACAAGTGGTTGCTTCAGTTCACTCCTGGGATGCGATTAGTGTTCAGGATACCTGAGGTTTAGACAGTCCCTGGCAGATACATGCTGATGCTAAGCGGAAAATTTTTAAAATCCGTCTTGAGAAAGAGAAAGCCACTCTTGCTTGGTTATGCTCCCTGGTTGCTCCTTCATCCGACCACCAGCAGGGCTGTTAGAAGGTGCAGTTGCTGCCGCCACAGATTCCGTCACTCCTCCCATCCCGCGTGTCTCATCCAGTCTTGTGTATTTCACAGTCGCCTGTACTTCCTGTCCTGCGCCCAGAGGTTACTGGGAAAATCTTCCGGTGTCCTCATTCCTGCCCCAGCCCCATTCGATTGAGTAAAAGAGCGTGTGCCGTGGGCATGATGAGAATCTCAGCGCTTCATCCTGAAACTGGGCTGATTTTTTTTTTGGGGTGGTGATACAGAAAATGTTAAAAGCATAGTTAAAAGAAATGAGGCACGTTTATAAATGTGTGGACCATTTTCAAAAGAGACCCACCATAAGCAGGTAACAGTGCCCTGGGGTGAGGCGGGAAACGGCTCTTTTGTACCCTTTGAATTTCAAATTGTGAATCTATATAGAAAAATCAATTTAAAATTACGTAAAAAGGCAATAAAGCCACTAATAGAATACAAATTCCAGGAAGAAAAAAAAATCCTATTACATAAAAGGTAAATTCACAGAAACAAAAAGGAGGGATTCACTCGAGCAAAAGCTAATCAGATGGTCCCTGTTTACTGTCTCTGAGTCTCTGCCCATCTTATGTAGATCACAGAAGGGAGGGTGGAGAATCACCCTAATTCCTAGATGGGAAATGGGGGCTAGGGACCCTTGTGGTGCCACTGTGGGTCCAGGAAAGGGAACCACTGCTGACACTTGATTTCGCAGTCACTAATTAGTGACAGAATTCCTACCCCCTCCCAGGACAAAGGCAGCCCAGACTCCGCCTCATCTACATACGTGGAAGTGGCCAGAGGCCGCTGCTGCTGGGCAGGGCTGGATGGGAGGGCGTGGGGGTGGGGATGCGGTGTGAAGCAGGGGCGGTGAGGGTTTGTATGTAGCGGGTAGAGGGCTCTACAGAGCTTGTGTTTGTGGGAGAGAGAGGGGAATGTCACAAGGCTGCTTCGGGGTTAGGACACCTGTGGTGACTCCAGGATGCAGCCAGGCAACAGGAGCAGCAATGGGGACAGCAGAGGAGGCCGTCAGGTGAGTGCCAGGAAGAGGAGCCGAACGTGGAGACTGTTCTGACTGGTTCATGCCCGGAAACTCGGACCACTAAGCCACCCACTAACATCCGCCTGCCCTGACATCCACCTGCCCGGTCCACTTAGCACTACTGTTACTAACAGGTGGCTGCTGCCTCCTGGCCTCCAGGACACCGGTGGTGCTGTGGGTCGTTCCATCTCTGCTCCAAAGTCAAGGCTTTCTGAAGCGGTGGAGAAACGGGCTGGGCAGCGGGGGCCGGGGCACGGCGGAACTGCCTGGCTCCATAATGCCTCTGCCACTCCCGGACTGTGACTCTCTGGGCCTCAGTTTCATCCTCCGCAATAACAGACAATAATAATAATAGAGATAATAATAATGATAATGATATGATGATGATGATGATGATACCCCGAAGGGTTGTCAGACAGTCATATGAGAATATCCACTTGAAGTGTTTAACAAATGACATAGTAAGTGCTGAATAAACGTTGAGACGAAGCCCTCAGAACCTTTATTCCCCAGCCAAGTACCCTCAGCCTGCTTAGCAGAGGAAGTATGAGGTTTACAGCCGCCGGGCTCCGCGTGTGCTTTAGCACGCTCTCGGGGGAAGCGGTGTGGAAAATGGATTTGGGAGGGAGGAGGCTCAAGACTAAGAATCCAGGGAGAAGTCTGCAGGCAGCCAGATGGGAGGTGGAGGGGCGGGACCTCGGGCCCTTGGCAGTGTGATTCGTTATTTTGGAGAAATTCTCTCTAGGACCCGATAACAGGCTGGGAGCGGGCCCTTGGCCCAGGGCCGGGCTTTGATGGCGGGAGGAAGATGGAAGGTAGGGAGGGCAGCTGCAGGGAAGATCCTGAGGGGGGCGGGGTGGGGGTGACACGTGCGGCTTGGGACTTGAGGCAGAAGCAGCAGGCCCATGCGCGGCTGTGAGCGGCGGGGTGGGGTCCGAGCAGGAGGCAGAGTATTTATGCACGTGGGGGGTCCGCTTCCCGGCGCAGCTGGCCCGGTCTAGGTGCAGTGCAAGGAGGTGCTAAGCCCGATTTCCTCGGTGTGCCCGGCTAGGCCCCCCAGGGGCGCTCGCGGACACTGCGCCGGGGACCCACCAGGAGTGCCACCTCGCCGGCTTCCTTCCTCCCTCCCACGCACCCTCCCTGCGTACCTCACCGTCCTCAGTCCGAGCTCCCATTCTGCCAACCTCCCCGGCGCCTCCGCCCTCCTGCTTCCCATGACCTCAGTTAGACGCGCTGGGGAGCAAGCCGAGGCCGGTTTTCCAGCCGGCCGCCGGCCAGACCGCAGAAACCGCCGCCGCTCGCTCCCGGCGGCCGCGCGCCCTCCGCGGCCCGGGCGGGCCGGGCGCAGGCGGCGGGGAGGGGGCCCTCTCTGCGGGATCCCCCAGCCCGGGCTCGGCCCGCGGAGGGTCTCGGTTTGCACAACCGGCAGAGTTCTGACCCCGCCGGCCCGAGCGGCTTCTGCGTGCTGGGCGATCGCGGGCGGTGCGCCGCTCACCGCGGGGTTTGAGCGCGCGTCCCCCTCTTGACCCCCGCGGGTCAAGACCAGGGTTGGGGATTATCACGCGCTCCCTGCGCCCCGAAGCTCGAGGCGAAGCAGGACCCCCCAAAGGGCTGCCGCTCTGCCTTCCGTGCCTCACTTTTCGCGGTGGACGAGCACCCCGGGCCTGGTGGAGAGCGACCGACCACCCATCGCCTCCTGCGCACGGGGAGGGAGGGGACTTTGCCGAGATTTGCGGCTGATGGGAGATAACGCGCCCTTAAGGCGCAAGTCCCTGGAGTTTGCTGCGTTCATGTTTTCCATCAATACAGCCAGAGCGTAATGTAATTAACTTTCTTTTTCTTTTCCCCAAAGGGAGAAAATAAATCAGATTCGGAGGAACAGACTATCTCCCCAGCTTGGGGGCGGTGAATTCCCCGCAGCCGGGGTTTCCTGCGACGATCCTCAGCGGCGGAGGGTGGCCTTCTGGACACTCAGAAAGTTCAAATGAGCTGTACTTTATTTAAAGCGATGTCTACATACATACACTTTATAATTTTTGGCCGTCGGGCAGGAGGGGAAGGCGGAGCCTGGAGCGAGACGGATTCCCCGACGGCGCTCCTGGGAAAAGGCGTGCAGGGGCCGGGGATGAGGGTGAGGGGGGCCGGGAAACACACGCAGCTCCCGGTGCCCGACACCATCCCGAGGGAGGAGAGCCGAACAGCCTCCCGTTGCCCAGGCTGGGAAATCTCGGCGTGGCGCTGCCCGTCCCGACACTCAGAACTTCCAGTCACCTCCAGCGGGGTCTCAGCCTCTCCCTCCGCCCTGTTGTCCTCCACCCCTCTTGCGTATCTTGGAGGTTAGGTTAGTCGTCAGAAGCATGTTTTGTATTTGGCAATCCAAAGCCTCAACTTCTCTGCTAGGCCCAAATTTCTGCTCATCTGGAATTTTAAAGGCCAAGGGAGACGGAGGAGGCGGTGTTGTGGCCTTTCTATTCTTTCAGGCCTGGCGCGCGGGCAGGGGAGGGGTGGGGGAGGGCGGGAATTCCCAGCCACCGCCAGAATTCGGGGGTGGCTGCTCTGATCACTCGGAAGCCCACCTTGTTTCCACCACTCAGACAGCACCCATTATTTGAGCCTGGGTTCCTTGGTGGGTCTTGTCCCCTTACTCGCATGCCTACCTAGGGGTCACTTCAAGCTTCCTGAGACCTGCTTGTCCTCCCAAACGTTCCCCAGCACACTGCTGCGCCCTATTTAGCACTACGGGAGCTGTTAGGCCTTGCAGGGCAATGTGGCAGCGCTGGGCCATTTCAAGAGGTAAATGTCACCTCTGCAAGGGTCCCACAGACTGGTCAGTTTTGCCTTTTCCTGGCAGGTCAGTGACGTGCTGCCTCTGGGGGTGACTTGCCTGGTCATCTGGCTTCTGGAATGTCCCAAATAGGACAATCAGAGCTTCACTGTTGATGGCATTTTCCAACATGTGAAGCAGGAGGGTGAGGTATCTCCTAAAACAGGGGAATCAGGGAGTTAAGGGGTCTGAGATGCAGGTTTGATGTGGTGCTGGGGAGAGAGGGGAAAGTGGATTGAGGAAGGAAAGTTATTATTAGGTTGCTGGGCAAGGCATTAGGGGTTCCACTGATACTGGCGAGCAGGATGCTTACAGGGAGGGAGTAATGGGGAGGGAATGACCGACAAAAAACCCTAGGGCTTTGCCAGGCTGCACTGAAGGGAGGCCTCTTAGGGCACTGGCAGTGGTGCGGAGGGCGGTGAGTAAGGGGAGAAAGACAGAGTCAACTGATAGAAGAACAATGAGGGCGCTTGCTGGGGGATGGGCAGGGTGGGCGGACCCTGATCCTGTGAGATCAGAAGTTCTCAGGGACCACTTGTTGACACCTATGCTTTGAAAAATTAAGATTTTTTAAAAATCAATGCTTTTATAATGGTTTTAGGAAAGAAGAAAGTATACATGAATTAGCTATTATGAGCCTTCTTTTGAAGTCCATCTCTCAGTCCAGAAGCGTGCCTCACTTTACAAAAAATAAAGAAAAATCCAAAGTTAAAAGATATATTGGGAGAGGGGGACAAAAATTCATAATTGACAAGATGACTCACTAGAGTTTCCTCAGAGATGTCTAGGAAATTCCAAGAGGCACACATTGCCCCTTTGTTTAAATCTATAATAAACAACGTAAAGTGAGTTTCACTTATTTCTTTCAATGAGAGGAAGGGGCCCATTTAGCCAACCAAAAAATCATCTGTAGAGAGAGGCATTCTTGATTTTTAACTGAGAGACAGCAGCGCAAAACCAAGAATGTCAACTGGGCATTATCCATGTCAGTGACATATGGGTATCATACTCATATAATTAAGATTGGTCTTTAATGTGGGAATTTAGGGGATAAATATAACCTCCAAAATCGTTAACCTCCAGCAAAGACGATGAAGTACATATTAACAAAGTTTAACGAGAGAAACACTGCTGTGGGTGGATATTTTTATGGGAACATAACAGCTATTTTGGGGCCTAAAAAGGACAGAGGGGCTCCAGCGTGATTCACTTGCATGCCAACTGCTTTCACATGGCGGGGGAGTGGGGCTCGCTGGAGAGAAAGTCAGGCGAGCTCTGTCCAGTGATGACGTCTCAGACAAAACATTAACGTAGCAGAACTATTGTGAAACTTGAGAAACAAAAATGAGAGCCTGGGATGGACCCTAGACCTCTTGATCTGGAATCTCCTGGGGAGGGCCCAGGGCACCTGGTTGTGGAAAAGCCTCTACAGGTGGTTTGGATGTACCACTTCGGGGCTGGGAACCACACAGCCTTGGACTTCCGAAGGGGGGTCAGTCCGAGTCTTTCCCCCTAGGGGCAGAGAGTCAACCCCCAAAGGGCTGTTTTCATACCTAAAAGTCTGAAAGATCCTGTAAGGCCAGACAGCCCTCCTATGACTGACCTTTAACAGAGAAAAAGTGCAGTGTTCTCCTTCCCACAGACACCACGTGGAGCCAGCGTGGGGGCACAGTGCATGGGGCTGTCACCAGGGCAAATGCAATGCAGCCAGGGCCAAGATCTGTTCCTAAGTTTATGAGCCTTCGCTTTAAGGCCTCCCAGAAACACTGGATAGAGGATGCTTTGCAAAAGCAGGTGGGGACGGAACTGGGAAACAAGGTCACATCGGTGATGATTAAATGAGAATTAGGCGAGGAGTCTAAAAAGTGCTCTGCACTCTGGGCTCTTTGAAGATGGATGCGTCTTATAGGATCTTACAAGTTCACTGACACCCTTGCTGGGCCCCAGACCCACTGATAACTGGATGTATGACTCAGTGCCCGTGGAGCGCTATTCCCTCATATGTAAAAAATGACCTTAGACGCAGGCAGGGAACCCATTCTTTTGGATTTTTTATAGACTAGTTAAGTGTCAGAACTTTCGGAAACTGACACATGGTTATCAATATGTATATCAAGCAAGGACACTGAAATGGGTGAAAAGCTATGATCTACTGTCATTTCATAAAAGAGGGCTATTTTATATAAGAAAGGAAGGCTAACTTCAGAGTTTTAAAATTGCACATTCAACTTTAAAAACAACCCTATGCTGTGGACTGATGGGAAGTTCATCATCAAATCATCTCTGCAAACTAAGGCTCCTTCACCTTGAACATTTAGGGGCGGCCGCACTGCTTGGAGATGAAATTAATTTACTCAAAAAAGTGGTTTCAGGGCTCGAAGGGAACTCTGAGGAGTTCAAGTGCAAAGATCTCATGGTATTTTGCCTCAGTTTCCAATACTGAGAATTGTCTGTTGAGTGCTAGCAGCCAGAAACTGTATCAGTGCCTTGAAGAGAAGTAAAAAAATACAAATTGTGGCAAATAGAATCATGGAAACTTGGAAGTTGGAAGGTTTTTTAGCAATGATCTCACCCCTATGGTTTTCAAACTAGTGCTCCGCGGAGCCACAGTGGTGCTGCTGGAAGGAACGGATCTCCATTTTAATTCTTATAAATAATTGAGGTTCCAATTAAGATAGAGTTCAATTGCTTAAGAAAAAATGCTTGAACACCACCAATCCAGTGTATTTCAAATTTAAAGGGGAAACTGAGGCTGAAAGAGCCCTGGGATTTGCCCGTGGCCACCTATTTAGTTGGCAGAACTTGGGGGCAGGACAGCAGTGGACTGGGGAAGGAAGGATTCTTAATATAGTGTTTGCTCCCACATTCATCAGCGGCTGTACCAAATCATCCCACCGCTCCACTGCAAGGAGAGTCAACCCTTATCCTTCCCCTTCCAGAAGGTTCCGACTGGCTCCTTTCCATACTGAACTTTGCATTCTGCTTGGCACGCCGTTCCTACGTAATTATGACAAACATTTCATTGACAACTGTTGGAAACTAATTTTTAAACTCCAGGTCTGTATGCTTGCTCCCATTTTGACTACCAATGATAAAAATCTTTCAAAGCATTTCATTAATATTTGAAGATAAGGGCTAATATCTGTATAAACATCATATTAGGATTCCAAGGTCATGTCTATGTAAAAAAAAAGGTACTTTATGAAAGATACATTTTTATTAAAATGACTGAACTCTACTGTCTGATACATAAACTGAGATGAAGAGGTATCCACGTTCTTACCTGCGTTCCTTTTACAGCTGACCCGACAGCAGTCCAACAGCGCTAATGCCAAGTCTACCACAGACTGCCCATCACGTTCGTTTTGTAGCATCTGATAAGTCTGGACACATCTCAGCTGCAAGTAGCAAAAACAATGACTAACTCTATGTAACCTAAACCAGTGAATTTTCAAACTGTGGTTCCCAATCATTAGTGGGTCATGAAATCAACTTAGTGGGTTATGAGAACATTAAAACACACACACACACACACACACACACACACACACACACACACACACACACACGAGCCAAAAGTGCAATACAAGAGAAATTATCCAAGTATGTTGCATGCCTTAAGGGAAAAATTATTTCATAAACATTTTCTTTCATTCATATATATGTATTAACTGAAATAAAATATATTTCACAGCCCCCAACATTGCCCTAGAGAAAAACATTCTTGGCCATAAAATCCCTTGAGAAAAGATTTTCCTTTCTTTTTTTCCCGTTTCTGAGCAATGGTTGCACACCGCAATGGCTGGCTCCTCCAAAGGCCCCCCTCCCCTCAACACAGCAACAATTCGCTGTGATCTCTGGAGCACCACTGTTTCCTGGTTAACTGCTATTTTTCTGGGTACCTCCTCCCGTCATGGCCCTGTCAGTTCAAATGAGGGAGCTGCCACAGAGCATCTGCACGCGGGGCAGTAGCCACCTCAGGTCCCGCTTCCATGTGCTCGGCATGATGCCAGCGGCTTTACAGACATGAATCTACAGATTCAACCAGGAGCGGGGCCTCACCTCTCGAGCACATCTTGAGCTCCCAGCACAGAACACACAGGGCCTGAATGAATGCCTCCAGATAAATGAATTCAACAATGAGCACAGTGGAAACTGATGATAAACCATATAAATTAAATTCAACCAAACAGAGTTTTCAATAAAATCAAATGTTTACTCATTTCTTCACGCTAAATACATACAAAAGAGCTAAACAAAGCTTTAAACGGTTGTATAAAAAGGTGAGGCATGTGTCCTGTGGCTCATGATAATAATTCTATTACTTGAGCATCATATGTAGTAAGGTTATACCTTAACTCTTTGATTTTGAGCAGTTACAAACTTACTATTTTAATACACGTAATTTATTCAGTGCTAGTTATTACTTTGATACAAATAATTTAATAAAAGTAGTACCTGAGGGAAAAGGAAAACAGGTAGTTTTCCAAGTGTTAGTTAAGAAAGAAACACATCAGTCTACCCTTGGTTTGGGGGGGGGGTGGTGAGGACAGTTTGGCCTATGACTTGAGGGAATCTGGGAGAGTAAATCAAAGCTTTTAAAAACTGGAAAGAAATTCATGTCGATCAAGTTCAAACCCTTCATCTTTCTTAGCAGGAACTGGCTGCACACCAGGCAAAGTGACTCTTCTAAGGCCACATAATTACACAGTAAGAGAGGTGCCCCAGATCTCCTGATAACAAATCTAGAATCTTTTCCATTTCATAACAGTATTTGATACTATAACACAATCATATTTTTTAAAAAGATCAAATCAGATATTAAGGAAAACATACATGATAACATTTTAGACTTAAAAAACAAAACCCAACCCTGGAGCAAGAGTTTATTAAAAATAGATGTTGACAACTGTGTTCAAGGTAACATAATTCGTGGGGAATACAGTGCTGTAAACGCTGACGGCACAAGCTCGTTGGTTGTAGAGATTCATCTGTGTTTATGTATTATTCTTGTATATTAGTTGTGTTTTCATCCGTATCACTGCAGTTAAATTTTTTCCACAAAAACTTCTCGTTGGGTTTCCAAAGAGAAGCTTCTAGATCCTCCTTCCTCTTGGAGGATGCAGCGAAGGGCACTTTTTCGCACAGAGTCTCGATCACCGCCAAGTCCGTGAGTTTACTAAGACTGTCACCGTTCTGCTCATTTAAGATGTCCCAGAAATCTTTGGGTCTCTGTTTTGCTTTCTCCACGGGCCCTGGAAGGGCCTTCTTTGGCAGCTGTGTGGGACCGCTCCCGTGGCTTTTAAAGAGGTCGTCAAGAATAGAGGTGTCCCCAAGCAAGTCTACCACAGAAGTGTTTTCTGACACTGGGCGTTCTGTCTTTTTGTTTCCCACTTTGGAAAGGGGTCCATTTCTTGAAACATCCATTTTTGCCAGGCCCTGTTGGCCTTTCCTGGCGTTTTCTGTATTTGCTAACTCATATGCTCCAGACGTACTGTTCAGGGAACAGGATGCTTGGCTGTTTTTCCCACTTTTAGTCTCTTGGGTAGAACTTACACGTAATTTCTTAGTTTCCGCATCATTAGAAAGCACCTCTTCTCTATAGAAACTGTGATTCTGAAACTTAATTGACTTTTCTTTACATGTTTTAGGGCTGCAAGTTTGAGAAATTTTTTTGGCAGAGCTTTTAAATGATAAAGTGTCAGAATCTGACGGCCTTCCTTTTATAAGAGATTCTTTTTTTTCAGACTTATTCTTGACTCTCTCTCCCTCCTCATAGGCAGACTGAATGAATTCTGAAGGAGAATCTGCAAAAAATTCTTTTACCTCTGGATACTGAGAAGCGTAAAAGTCTCTTAGCATTTTCTGTCGCTCTTCTGATGTGGCATTAGTTATATGTTTAGCAAACTCCTTTACAGAAGACAATTTAAAATAAGAGGCCATCTCTTCAAATTGTTTTCTGAAGATTTAATGAACAAAACCAGTGGTTATTTTTTATTACATTTTAAACACTTTTAAAACAAGTTCTAAAAACCTTGCCATCAGTGTTATGCTATGCAGAGGCAAAGTATGTCATCTTATTCACTTAGCATATTTTAGCTTAATTCCATAATGAACATGCATTTTGCACTTAGCAGAATGTGACCTTTTTCCTTATCCTTCTGAAAAAATATGTTAGCTTATGAAATCACCAGCTTTTTAAGTTGTTCTGATTTATACTATCAGGTACTTCCTGGGAATTGTGTGACCCCAGCCTGCTACTCCTCCAAAGTCAGCCAATTTATGACTTGCATGAGAACCATAATTTATACAATCTGTATTTGAAAATCTATATTGCATTCAAGTCCCATGAAATGAAATTGTCAAAGAAGGGTCTTAGTGACTAGAAAAGAGAAAATGCTCAAAAAAATGAGGAATTTTTTTTTCCTTCTCTCTCCTTTTTTTCTCCTTCTTCCACAAATACAACATAGGAATTTCCCACAAGTTTTTGATGAGCCTAAAGGAAAGTTCTAGACTGAGAAACCTAGATTCTTTTCCAGTACTGATCTGACTGATCTGACTTCAGTATAGATGGCTAAACTTAAGTCAGACGCTATCTGAAAAAGTGAGTGTCAGTCTTAGTATATTAATAAAAGATGTTAATGCACGTGTGAGGAAATAGGCCATCTGGTGAGATGGAGGTAGAAAGGCTGTTTAGGAACCCTGGGCACTGACGGTTCCTTTTCCCAGGTGAGGGTGCTATGGACTGAGCTGTCCCCATCTGCCCCCAAAATTCCTATGTTGAAGCCCTAATCCCTGGTGTGACTGTATCTGGAGATGGGACCTTTATGAAGTAATTAAGGTTAAAACTGGTTATAAGAAATCACCAGAGAGCTCTCTCTCTGCCCTGAGAGGACACAGTGAGAAGGTGGCCATCTGCAAACCACAAGACAGCCCTCACACCAGGAGCCAAATCAGCCGGCACCTTGATCTTGGACTTCCCAGGCTCCAGAACTGTGAGAAACAGATTTCTGTCTCTTAAGGCCCAGTCTGTGATGTTTTGTTACAGCAGCCCATGCAGACTGAGACAGACGGTACTGCTTTGCTGATGCTGTGTGTGGGCCGTGAGCTGAGAGCCCAGTTTATAAACATTCTTTTAAACAAAAGATGCTGCTGCAGCCCATGATGAAAAGTCCCCAAATTTTAGAATTATATCCATTTTTAATATAATATTTCCTTAAAACATTCATTCATCCATTCAACAACTATTTATAGAGCCCTCTTATGTGCTTGGCACTGTAGAACAATACAACAGTGAACAGGGGGAGGGGAGAGCTCAGGGGTAGAATGTGTATTCAGCATGCACGAGGTCCTGGGTTCAATCCCCAGGACCTCCATTAAAAAAATTAAAAATAAATAAATTAATAGATAGACGACCACTCCCCCAACAAAAACAAAAACCAGTAAACAAACTCCCAGTTCCTTGACAGGAGTTTATAGTCCAGTTGGAGGAGACAGACATGTGAAAATCAAACCAGAAGGGACTGATAAATCCCACGACGGAGGTAAACATGGGCCCTGTTGGCGCCCACAGAAGGGGTACCTAAGCCAGTGACTGGTGGTGGGCAAGGTGGCAGGGAAGGCTTCTCCGCCGTCACCTCGAGCCAGCCAGGTAAAGATGAGTGAGGAAGCCGTCTGGGAAGGGAGGGAACGTGCACAGGCCCCATTCCTAGAAGACCTGGTGCGCGGAGGGCAGGAGTTCCTGCCAAACTTGAAGAGCCTGAAAATCATCAGGGGGCCTGCATGCCATCTCAGAAGTCTGAACTTTACCCTGCACACAACAGAGAACCCTGATGGTTTGTTTTGAAATGTATGTAAACAGGGGCTTTATGTAAAACCACCACTATTTTTGCCACCCAGACCAGGTTACGTAAAGTTTGTGCTTCCTCTGATTTCAGTGGCGATCCGCTCTGCACACCCGTGCCTTTCTTCTGTGGCTTCAGGTGCGCGCCCCGGCTTCCAGTCCTCGCCACGCTGGCCCAAATCCAGGTACTACCTACGCCTGATCGTCAGCCACACTCATTGCCAAGAGAGTACTTAATAACAAAAACAACTTTCCAAATTGCTGTCTTGGAAATCGCCAGTGTTCTTGTTGGAAAGCAGTAAGTATGTTCTTAAAGGGTTTCAGTTCTCAATTTACATGAAGTAATGAAGTATTATTATTTTGTTCGTTAATCATCTCCAAATCTGTGTTCACAGCCTTTCTAATAAATACCTGTGCCATGATGATTAAGCTGTTGGCCAGGCTGCAGGCTGATGTCTTTTATTCACCCCAGACTTGGTGATGTCTAGGCAGCTGCCGAAGTGCTTTCGCCTTTGCTGTGCTAACCTCACCCATGATCCTGCGATCCCGTCACCTCGGAGGGGAAAGGCGCTTCAGATCCTGTTCTAGCTGCGTGGGATGCAGGTAAGCTAGGCTGCGTGGCTGCCCTTTACAGGATGAGCTCTGATTACAGTTCATCTCATTTTTGCCTTCTGAACTTGCTTTTGTAATTCTTGGGCTTTAAAAGAATTTTCTCTAAATATTTAAGGAACTCTAAGGTACAACCAGAGCATATAAGCTGGCCACTTTGTGAGGGAAATTTTGTAGACACTCATATGCCACTTAGAGAAAGAGGGGGGAAAAAAAAGGAAACCAAAGAAAGGTATCTTTTGAAAACTGCACCTCTTGGGGAGTGATGGAAATGTTAGCTGTCTTGATTGTGGTGGTGGTTTCATGGGCGTAGACATCCATCAAAATCCATCAAATTGTATGTACTGAAATATGCGTAGTTTACTGTACAGGAACCATACCACAATAAAGGTGTTAAAAATTAAAAAGAAGAAGAAGAAGAAAAAGACGGGTATCTTTCAGCCTTTCAGTAAGTGTATTAAGAGTAGCTGTGTATTGTGGAGGGAGAAGCAGTGGAACATGGTTAAAATTATCTTCTTTCTGCCTAAGCTTTCTGAAGTGAAGGCAGGACTGGAAACCACATGCAGGTGCTCCACGGGGCTGCCACATGGGACGGGGTCCTGACTCACATAATAAAGCAGGATGCGTGGTGGGAAAGAGGCGCCAGCAGTCCGGACACTGTTCCCTAGCTCAGATGTTGGCATTCTAGTATTAGACACCATTCACTTTTTTATCTACCATGAGGCATTTATTC
Organism: Vicugna pacos; assembly: GCF_048564905.1. NCBI lineage: Eukaryota > Metazoa > Chordata > Mammalia > Artiodactyla > Camelidae > Vicugna > Vicugna pacos. The sequence continues at coordinate 4,102,798 of NC_132990.1, forward strand.
CCCAGGCTGGGTAGAGAAAAAAAAAAAAGGAAGCAAAACCTGATCATTGTTGATACTTCCATTTTTCTATACAGTGCTAAAGGGGGTACAGGTGCTTGTGCTCCTCAAAGACTGGTAAAATGTACGTGGTTGGGCTCCTAGCAAAGTAACTGCCCAAAGAAAATTGCCCCAAGTTTACTCAGTCATGGTGCTAAATCTATTAGTGGGGAGCTGCGCTGCGGTAGCAGTGTGGGATGTCCGCCTTTCTGGATAATGGTGGGCAGGTGAGAGCGAGCTCCAACCTGCTACACCAGCCCCCAGGAGCTGACGGACCAGTTGCCTGGGAGTTGCCAAAACCCTGAGGGAAGCAACTGGAACAGACAGAGCAACCCCCGTTTTCCCACTGTCCGCAGACACCATCGGGACCAGTCTGCCCACTCCTCCGCTGCCTGCTGACCTCAGACACTACTCCTCACTGGCTTCTCACCCCTTCCTCGTCTCTACATCCTTGATCTAATCTAAACCCCCATCCTTCCAGACCACTCCTCGGGGCCCCGGGACCAGGCTATGCCCTACCAGCTCTCCTGCGTCTTCTCCCCGAGTGGCCCCTCTGTCCCCTGATACTGCCTCCTCTCATGCAGCCCTCCCAAGTCAAGACTCCCACACCTCACATCCTTAAACCTCAGGGGTCATGCTTCACTCTGCTGCGTCTAGACCAGTCTTTTCTCCTTCCCCTCTTTAAGGTATCTGGCTTAACCATTCTCATCCCCCAACTTGTTAACAGACTTCCTAGTTGCCTCCTGCTGGTGAGTGAACAAGATCCTGGATACTGCTGCTTCCTTTCCCAGTTCCTGCCATCATTCTTGGTAACATCAGTATCCATGTGGATGTCCCACCCAACTCCTGGCCTACCAATATCTTTACCTCACCTCCTAAAGCTCAATTCATGTCAGGCCCCTATTCCCAAGGTCATACACCACCACTGTCATCACCGTGAACTCCACATTCTCCAAATCCCTGAATTCAGTCATACCATGCTGCCGTCCAGCGGCTCAGTGACCCCAGCGACAGCAGTGCTGGAATACACCTTTGACCTTGAGTCCTCCAATGTACTGACTTTTCTCTTTCTCGCTATCATCAGCCCCCCCTCGTCCAGCTTAGGTTCAATTTTATAATCATTCCTTTGCGAACATCCTTCGGTTTCCTTGCTTCTCTCTCCTTCCGTTCTAACCCCTGTTCCCTAAACCCAGCTGCTTCCCTATTCTGTGTCTGCAGCTGAGCAACTGAAGCTTGCTGAATGAGGTCTGCACGCTGCAGACGGTTTTACTGGAATTACTCTCAAACAGGGATTTAAATTTAACATCACCCACTAAGCTTGCTTTCCTACTTTATAAATGATTCATTTCATAATTTCTCTCTCCCCCCTGTACTGATGACTTTAACTCTCAATTAACTGAGGAAACATCGCCGTAGCTGTGCCTGTCTTCATCTGCTCTCTCTTAATGCTTCTCAAAGGCTAGACCGTGGCCAGCGGTCTGGATCTCACTGTCTCCTGCCTCCAGGACTGCACTCTTTCTGTTATCACCTCTCTGGCAAGGTCTCTTTTTTCCCTCTTAGCCTTTTCCCTCAACATAGAAACAACTTTTGCGATCTTCCCCACTTAAAACAAACAAACAAACAAAAAACTTACCCTTGATCCCACAGTGCCCTCCAGCTACTGCTGCAGCAGTCACAGGGGCTGCCCATGCTCTGCTCGCCCCGCTCGCCCTGGGACCTGCCTCCTTAGATGCTCCCGTAAAGGCAGCCACTGAGCTCCCCAGCTCGAGGGCCACGTCCCCACTTCCTCGGATTGATGCTGGGTGCATTCCACAAAGTGAACTGCTCCCTCTTTTTGGAAACTCTCACTTCTCATGGCTTCAGGACCATGCAGGGGGCCTCTTACCCAGTAGGCACCCATGGTCACCCTTCAAGCTCGGTCCTGGGGCTCCTCCTCTACTCTCTGTGTTCTGTTCCTAAGCCATTCACACACTCCACAGCTCTAAAGCCATTTATTCATAATCTTTATGCTGACAATTTCCAAATTTAGATCTCCAGTCCCCGAATCTCAGAGTTAGCATATCCACTGCCTATGTGGCATGTCCCTACAACCTCAAATTTAATAATATGAGCGAAAGAGAACTCGATTTTTTTTCTACTCCAAACGTGTGTCTCTCCTAGTTTCCCCCATTCAGTAAATCCAATCTGTTGCCTAAGGCGGAATGTTGGGAGTAACCCCGTCTTCTCTCTCTCCCAACAACCACAAAACTGAAGTCATCCATTTGGCTCTGTCTCCATGGCAACCACTCTATTGCAAACCACCATCACCTAGTTCCTATGGTTTCCCCTAGTCCTCTCTGCCCTCTTCCATGCAGCAGCTGGAACAATCTTTTAGAAACATACATCGGATCACGTCATGCTTCAATAGCTTTTTACTGCAGTTGCAACAAAATCTAAATTCTCTTCCACAATCTACAAGGCTCTGCGTGCTCCAGCCCCATCTGTGTCTCTCCCTTCACCTCACGCCACTCTCTGTTACGTTATTACGCACTAAGTACACCCGTCTTTGCTCTCAGTTCCTGAACGCACCAAACCTCTTCCCTCTTCAGAAAGTTCTTACTCTGGCTCTTTGCCTGCTTATTCTTCAGGTCCTAACCAAAACGTCCCTTGCATAGCGTTGTAACTCCCCCTCCCATTATTTTCCATCAAGGAGGCCTGTCCATTTCTTTCCTCTAAAACACCATTTTAAAATTATTTATTTATAAGTTTTTTTTTACTTTTGAGAAATTTACGGTCTGATGCCAGCCCCCATCCCACTGTCCTGTGGGCGCTATGCCCGCCTGTTTTACACAGTAAATTCAGCACCTAGCACGATGCCTGCGTGCATACTAGGTGCTCAATAAATATTCAACACATGAACGAATATAATGCACTTAAGTATTTCATTTATCTACACAAAATGATTTCATTTTTTAAATCAATTCAGGGATAAGCCTTCTTAAAACATCTAAAACATTTGGGATTTCTTTTAAGTGTACAAATTCAGATTTTTCTGAAATATTCAGATGCCAGGTGTAGTTAAAATTCAAACACTTTGTGTATTTTACTAGGAAGTTATACATTCTTTATTATTCATAAAGTCCAGTGTTGTCACAGATGACATACCTGCGGATTCCTTTTGGTGTTTCTCCAATTATGAAGGTGGTCTGCTCTGTACGGTAGACTTTCTTCTTCTTCTGGCTCACAGGGTGTGAAAGGTAAAGGGGATATGGCGTGCTTCCCTCGCCTGCTTGTTGGTGTTCCTTTGTATCTGTCGACATAGCTCCCTTCATTTTTCCCTTATGTGTCTGAAAAATGGGATGAAAGCAAAAACAGTCTGAACAAAATAGTCATTTTTGGTCAAATAGGGAGACTGTCTCACCTTTTCCCAATATTCTTTATAATCTAGTATATCATGTTCTCCAACTGATCTCATTGTCAGATCTTGTTAGATCTTTAAAGAAGACATTATTTTTAGCAGTAATATGATGTTTCTATTGTATCCATCCTTTAAAATATATGCTAAAGATACACCTTTCTTAAAAATATAATAAAAGTAGAGGCAATATGATGTTCTGTTGTCTAGACTGTGGCTAAACTGATAAACATGCTGACATCCACTCTCCTAAATAAGGATAAATTAATGATTATATTAATAATGACCTAAAAATGGGATATTAAAGGTTTTAATTCAGTGATTTCTCTCTATATTATTAAGCACTTTGTTATTCAATTTTACATAAGAAGTCAAACTTTTAAAAAATACCAGTCTTTACGTGACAATGAAATAAACCATTTTCATAGTCTTACTTCAATCTCTACTGGGTTGCAAGAATTTAGGGACTGTAAGATGCTAATTACAGTGGATTGAATCATACAGACATATGAATCATATAGATAGAGTCATATTTATTTTACAGACTAAGGGTTGCTTGCTTAACACAAATTGTTAAAAACAGTGGGCCAAGAAAAAGTAATTTTAAACTATATGGTTCTAATTTCTCTGACAAAATGGTATGGTGAATATGTGGAAAGTTCCCATCCCACTCCAAAAGGAGAAACACTGGATGCAATCTGATAACAGTAACAACAGAATTAAACTTGAGCTTGAAAGTAAGAAAGGAAAATCTCTAGATGCCAAAACCAAAGAAGTAACACAGCAGTAAGTGAGAGCTGAGGCTCACAGTTCCCAGGGGTAGGGTCTTAGCTTACAGTCTGCAGGACTCCGTGTGGAGAGGGAAGATGAAAATGATTTAACGGGGATTTACAGACGCACATTACTATAAATAAAACACATAAACAACAAGGACCTACTGTATAGCACAGGGAACTATATTCAGTTTCTTCTGATGAGCTGTAATGAAAAGAATCTGAAAAAAATCTATGTATGTATATGTACAACTGAATCACTTTGCTGTACACCTGAAACTAACATTGTAAACTGACTACACTGCAATAAAAAATAAGAACCAAAAAGACCAAAAGTCAACCAACCAACCAACCAAAACACAGTAGGAATTAAAAGGATATCCAATTTGCAAATTAAAGCTAGGAAAGCCCAAACTGGGGACACAGGACAGAAACAGGCTGCCTTCGTACTTCCACCTTAGAATCACTGGTGAAAACACGGAATGCACAACCTGTGCCATTTGTGGAATCTAATTTTGCAGCACATGCATGGTATGGAAAATGTAAGCCAGAAACCGACGTAAAAAACTGGCCCCAAACCAGTGAAAACCATAGATGTCAATGAGGGGTGAATAGAAAAACATAACATAGGAACATTTTCTTAATCCAGAGAATGCCTGCAATTCCAATGGGGAAAAAAGAGGAATTCCAATAAAAATGATAAAGAACATACAAAACCTACCACAATGAAAACGGGAAGGGACAACAAATGTGAGAATCCGTATCTGAGGAATTACAGACAATAAAGCAATCCGAAAGAGACTTCGAAGGCTTTAGCATGTCCAGAAAGACAAGAGAAGAACTGGGTATTGCAAAACACCAGATCTGAGAAAGAATCAAATACAAACTCTAAAAAGGAAACACAGTTTTGAAAAAAATATAGAAACAAACACAAAACATAGGGTTAAGCACCAGACTAAACAGCCCCACAATGATAGCTGATAAACTGGTAGAATAAAATTACTCAGCATTCTGAGTGCAGAGCTTAACAAAGAAAGGAAGAAAGAAAGGAAAACAAGAGAGAAAAATTAAGGGACAGAAGACATACCAAAATTTCTAAAATACTAGAAGGAGAGAAAACGAAAGAGAGAAAGCCGAAGAGATAATGGCAGAGAACTGAAGAAGGCATGAATCCTCAAACTAAAAAAGTTTTTTCTCTAATGGGAAAAATGAAAATAAATCTGTACCCTGTTATATCATAGATAAAGAGAATGTCTTAAAAACTACCAGAGAAAAAAGATATCCCATAGAGAAATAATGATCAACTAAAGGCAAACTTTTCATTACTACCACTACCACCACTACCACAAAATAACAGTATCTTCCACAAGCAGAGAGAAGAAAACTGCCAACCTAGAATTCTATATCCAGTTAAACTATCATTTAAGAAATTTCCAGGCATACAAATACTAGAAAAGTTTGCTAGACACAGACTCACATCAATAAGACAAGTATTTTTTCTTCTACAGGAGTTCCATGGGATTGAAGAGGCACATGTCATTGAATATGGGAAGGGAATGGCTTTCATTCCACAATTATTTACTAATAAGCACTTATTATGTTCTTGCCACCATGCTTATGTAGTTGAGAACAAAAATATTTACATACACAAAGAGGCCCCCACCCTTCAGGGGCTTAGAGAAATTAGAGAAATTCAGTAAAGTCACATGACACTGAGGCCACACTAGGAAGTGGCAATAGTAATGAAGGGTCAAGTGATGAAAAATTCAGTAAAATGACCTGGGCTAGGAATTTAAGAGATAATACTGTTGCTCCTTAACATTATGGTAGCAGATGAGACTGCTGGCTCAAGACAGCAAAATAAGTCCACTCCTCTTTTCCCCCAGACAAGAGAATGGCCAACAACTGGAAAACTATGTCTGTATTTGATAGGTAATTTTGAGATCATAACATGAAAAAAAGCAGAGATCCCAGTTTCTGCAAAAGCCCCTAATTGTTCCTAACATTTTCTTTAAAAATTTCTTCAAAATTATCCAAGATTTGCTTTGAGGTGATATCTGTACTATACTCTGTGATTTTTATGAAGGTTTCCTTCATCTTAAGGTTCATGGCTATCATAATAAGGAAGAAATTATGAAGATAAGAACTTTGTATAGTATTTGTATAGTATAAAATGTCTAATAAGTATTTTAGAAAGCTTGACCATGGTTAAGAATATAATATATAAGTAAGTAATTGCTATGTTCATGATTATTTCCATAAATTATTAGGTATTGTTAGGCATTTTAATGAAAAAAATCAAATTCAACTTATGGAATCTTCATTAGAAATAAAACTTAGTAGGCATAAAACATGCAGTAATCATTTCTAGATAATGTAAAAATACAGTTAAAAAGATCCATCTGATGATGAGATTAATTGAATGGAAATGTGGGGTTACTTAAGAAGCTGAATTTATCAAAGAACACTGAAATAACAATCCTGATTTATGAGTAGTACTGTGTCTTCCTCCTTTAGACATACATGTTCTACATGGAGCAGTCAGTTGAAAACTGGAAAAGGAGGGGAAAACCACTCTCCCTTCAGACCAGAGTTAAACAGCTCTAAAAAGGTAAAAGGTGGGCCACAGTTAATTATGTAAGTCCTCATCTAACATATAATTAAAAATTTAAAACATAATATCATATTGTTACAAAAGTATTTGTCATTAAAAATAAAATTCAGAATGCAAAGAATTGTTTAATTCAACAGAAACATTAAATATGTATTGGCGCTATAAATGGTAATTGTTTTAATATATTTTGGCCAAAATAAGTCTCCTCACTTATCCACAATTAAATGTTTAATGTGGAAATGGCTAACTTCAAAGACTTCATGAATATCTGCTTTTTAAAACTGAAGTTTATTTACAATATTATATTAGTTTTAGGTGTACAACATAGTGATTCAATATTTTTAAGACTATAATCCATTTAAAGTTATTACAAAACTAAGGCTGTATTTCCCTATGCTTCACAATATATCATGAATATCTGCTTCAACTGAATTTTGATAAAGTTATAAAATCACTATTCATTTTTCTAATGTCTTTGTAAAATATATTTGAAAGTACATCATAAAAATTACTATTTAGAATGTATAAAGTATACATTTTGTAAAATAAAAGATGTAATTTTAAGTTGTAAAAAATATACAGTAGGATTATATTAAATAAGAGGTCACTTTCATAGGGAAAAATTCCTTCTTTTAGAATAGTCACAACGAATTTACACTAGACCTAGTCAACTGTACGTAATTCTATACAACTTATTTCTTACTGTAAAGTTTTAGGTTTATATTGGTTCTAGAAGGAAAGTTTCTTATTTTTAGGCCAACAGTATGAGACATCAAATGGCCTTTGATAATAAATACTTTCTTCTTCCTTTAAACTCAAAGTGTACTGTCTGTATTTCAAGGCATTAGCCCTGAACCAAACTGCATTCTTTTTATTGAACCAATAGTTATTTTTTTTGAAAGGCATAACTGAAAAAGAAGATGAGGTATATATAGATTTTCAGTATGAAAGAATAAAAAAAAAAAACCTGACTCTTAAAGAAGTTTGCAGACAGTAATGTCAGTGTACTGAGAAATGGGAAAAGGGGGACTGTTACCCCTACCTCACAGCCATATGATTACATTAACATTTTTCTATTTACTCTGCTACATATGAAACTTATCTTTATATACTTGGAAACTTCACTGGAATAGTGCAGAGAATGTTTAAGAAAAAAAAAAACTGACCTCTTTCTATTAATAGTCTTTGAAGTAAAAGGTAATTTTGGAGGTAAATTACTAAACAACTCTAGGAATATCAAGGGGATGAGAAAACTTGCTAGGAATCAGTCCTTCCCAAACCCACGCACCTGTAACAAATGGGGCATGAAACACAATCCAGGGAAGTGAGTTTCAAAAGCAAACCACGAATAGCCTCTAGTTCCCACTTTGGCAGGAGAAACACTATGGTAATCTCTGCCATCTTTCTAAACCTCAGCAGGGCTAATTGCCAGAGACACAGCCATAGCCAGTGCACATAATGCTGATTCCTTCTCCCCTGCTCATCTGTACCTGCCACGGAGTAGAGGAAGTGTGGAGGGGGACAATGTAGAGTGAAGAACAGCCTGATAGGATGGGTAACCTGTCCCTGGGAGGCTACTGGCATTTAGTGAAACCTTTATTGAGCAATTTTCGAATGGATCTGTCTGCTTAGCTGGTTTCTCTAGAAACCAGAGCATACCTAGAACAAAGCGCAGTATATACTGAATAGCCACATTCACTGGTTTTTTCCATAACCAGGTGAGTAGGCTTGATTAGTCACTGAGAAAATTGGAAACAGGGAGATTTTCAGAGGTACTGTAAGGTTCCAATGGCTCTGACACGTGGAGAAGCCTGAATGGAAGGATTAATTAAGTCTGGAGTCTAAAATCACCAGAGGATCTGCCCATCACAAGAAAAGCTCTCCAGTTTACACCTTGTTACTGAGAATAGCACAGAGCTTCATAAGCTATGCTGTGGTCCCCGCCACACATGGGCACACTGTGTAGCCAAAGGCCCTCACATTGGCCTGATCATACCAACTCTGCCATAAAGACTAAAAAAAAAAAAAAAAAAAAAAAAAAAAAAAAGAAAAAACAAGAAAGAAAGAAAGAAAGAAAAACAAGTGCTCTTTTATTATTTTTTTCTTCACTAAACTTTAAACAGTGAAGTCTGAGAGGCAACAATGCTTTTGTTTACACATCTGTTCAAACAAAAGATTACAAAGAAATCTCTCTTTGGGTAAGGGCCAAACCCCGTAAACACATAAAAAGTCATAAACTTGCTTGTCTTTGCAAAACAAGGAATCAGGAGTATTATAAAAACATACAGCACATGTAAATAAATTCACTCAGATGGCATCTGAGAGTCTAAAAGGACAAAAACTTTTAAGGATCTTTCCACAAGTGTGAAAAATCCTCTGTCCTCGAAGTAATCATTCAAGATTTCTGCCTGGAGGCAGGAAAAATTACCGTAAATGCAGTTTTCCAATACTCAACAAAAACCTAAGGCAACTGCGAGCTACCCCTGAACTGCCTTCACTCAGCCTCTGGAGAAAAGCCAGCTGGTTAGAGGACCCACCACAAATATACACTGAAGTATAATTTTCTGCATATGTTTAAAAATGTCATTCAAATCTGAAAAAACAAACACTTAGATTCAAACCCAAAACTTTTTTTGGGGGGTGGTGGGGGGAGGTTAAAGTTTGTACGTTACTGTGGTTCTGTTTTCCTCCTAGAAGGAGTAATCGTTACAGTTCAGTTTTATACATACATGTCTTTTCTTTTTGAAAGTACTTTGCTTTCTGACTGAACCACAGGACAACTTTATATGGGCTGTTCCAAGCCTACCTTCCTTTTTTATGCACAACAGTCCATTTCCCATCGTCCAAGAAACCCATCTATCTAAAAGAACAAAGTGATAAGGTCTTGGAGTGCAGGTGAATACTGCGGGGCACATACTACAAACGGAAATATAAAAACCCCATCTCCTTGGGAATTGTGACCCTGAAGGCACTGCCACAGAGGTCAACCTGTGGGAAAGGGCCAGGTGAGACGGTGGCAATGACCTTTTAAAAAAAGCAACATGGAGTGTTTGCTGATAAATCCTCAGTCTTTCACGGGACGGTGGTCAGAGAGTAAGTTCCCTTTAATATTTCCTCCAGACAAAGGACAGAGCAGGATCTAGGGCCTTTGAGGGGCAGCTGTCTGAGTACTGGACTCAGCAAACCACAAGCCCTGGGGTCCAGGCCTTACTTGGTCACTTACTATATAAATTTGGGGAAGGTTTTTTTTTTTTTTTTAAATCTTTTTGAGCCTTATTGTCCTGAGAGATAATGAGGGATGTGGGGTTCAGGATCCAGGGGATAAAAATTTGGATCTGGGACTCCCATCAGTCTCTTCCATATTTAAAATCCACAATTCTTCCAGTCTTTTTAAGATCTCTAAGAAGTAGTAATGAGTAGGTCTTTAGCATCTTACAGCCCTGGCTCAATTGTAAACCTTTATATGTATTATTTATATTACTGTAAAAATGCCTCCAAAGACGACTTGAATGCCCTACACTAAATAGTACCTGTCAGTGAAAAGATCACGGAAGGGTGGTACCGATGGAAAAAAATGTAATGAAAGTCTCTCTTGGCAGGCGCCCGCCCCGGCCTGCCTTCCCAGCGGCTGGCACTTCCCACGGGAGGCCTAGGCCCTCGCTTCCTTCCACCAGGCCTCCAGCTGGAGTGCGCCCAGGCTTCTGTGCAGGCCGATTCAGTTCCAAGGCCGCTGATGACCCTCCAGTGTCTAGGGGAGGGACGTTTCGAGTACCCTGCCACAAATGACACCTGGTCACCGCACTAGTTGTAAAGTTTGATGCAGATTATTATTAATAATAAAGTGTGGAAATCTGCGAATGAGTCATCTTTTTAGTAAATTACAAGGGATTTCCTTTAACTGTATCATTTTCACTCTCTGCTATTCTGATGAGCTTTCTTGAATCATGAAAGAGGCAGAAAGCCTTCATTTGGGAAAGGCCAACTGAAAGTATGTTCCACTAGAACTGAATGTGATGATCGGGTGATCCTGTTCATAGGGTCTAAGATGGCAGTTCTGAAAATTTTCGGTCTTAGGACCCTCTACACTTTAAAAATTATTGAGGGTCCCTAAGAGATTTTTGTTTCATGTGGGATACATCTATTCAAAGTTAAAAAGATTCAACAATAAGCTATACATGTTAGCTTAAATAACTTTTTACCAACAACCAAAAAAAGTTTATATTCCCCAAGGCAGACAAATGAAAAATTAGCCAGAAGAGTGGCTATGTTTTATACTTTGGCAAATGTCTTTAATATGTGGCTTAATAAGAGACAGCTGGGTTCTCATATCTGCTTCTGCATTCAATCTGTTGCAACATTGCTATTTCATACAGATACGTAGCTGGGAAAGGGGACAGTATTTTCACAGGCTTTTCAGATAACTGTAAATATTCTTTTTTTAATTCTTTATCAGAATTCCATTAAGGTTAGTTTCACGTAATACCCGATACTATATAAATAAGATTTTTATATTGTTAAAATTAAAATGCATCAGTATATTTCATACTTTGGCTGAATTTTGTCCCCCTTGCATAATTTTGTAATATCATTCACTAGTCACTTGGAAAATGCTGATTAACTGAGTTATGTGGATCCTGAAAATGTTGACACATTCAATTATACAACACTGAAGGACTGTATTTGTTGTTATCACCACCTATTGCATCAGAAAAATTTTTAGATATCGGGAAGGGGTCATGGTCATGGTGGCAGATACAAATTTTTCAATATTTTAATTTTCACTTGAAAGCCTGAATTTTATGCCTGGCAACAAGTCTGTTGTTTCCCCTGAAGTGATAGAAAGTATCTACCAACTACATAAATCTTAATAACCATAGTTTGTCTGTCGGTCACTCTTCCAAGTACAAACTGCATTCCATAAAAAAAAAAATGGCTAGTTCAGTGTGCAGTTCAATTACACAAGTGCTGTGGACACTTCCTATTTCATTAAACAGAATATTAAAAAGAAGAGTTCTCAAGGATTGAGATTTAATAAAATTAGTAATTTTTACTGATGCATCAAGGATATTCTTAAGAGAAACTAAAATTAGTTTTCTTTTGCTGCAAGTATGTGGTGGGAAATACGAGTGGCCCGAATAATTTTTCTGAACAAAGTGAAAAGTTCTTTCTCTTAAGGGATCCATTCTTTCACCTGGCCACAGTAACAGGACAGCCTTAAATACAGAATAAAAGTAGGACGTGGCTTTCCAATTCCATTTTGAAGCAGCTAATGTGAAGCAGTCATGAAAACTGTTCATGGATTAATTAAAATTTGTGATGGTAACTTGGATACAGGATAACTGACACGTTTAATAAAAAACATCAACTTAACCAATAATTCTGCCATAAATGGGATGAGAGCTGACTTTGATTATATTAAAAGGGATTCTATCTTCATCAGCAAATTTGCAAAAATATCACAACTTCCATATTAGGTCAAGGGTCACAGTTCAGACGTGTTTATCCTGCCTAAAGCCAACACACCACACAAGAACTCATGTTTATACTAATAAGTTAGAGTAATTCTTCACATTTCTATTGATAGAGTCTTTTTAGTGTCTACTAGAAACTCAATTACAATCAGTAAGCTCTAATTGAATATCTAGGTAGCAGGGACTATTTTAGGTCCTGGGAATAAAAGATAGAGGAAGATTCAGTTTCAAATGCAAAAGAGCTCCAACAGTCTAACCAGGAATCCAGTGCCAGACACTGCTCATGGCCTACCAACAGCCCCTGCCTCCCTCTTTGTTGTCTGAACAAAGTGGAGGTTCTCTTCGAAATGTGTTCAGGGCAGGTGGCTTGCTCTCTCAGTCCTTAGGGGATAAACCAAGATGAGTCAAGCCACTTATGTTCTGCCAGAAAGACTTTCCTCCCTCAGCAGAAGGAGAATATATGAGAACCACACCTTCCTGTCTTTGGATACATTTGTATGAGGAAATAAGTTCTTGACATGCAGTAGTCATCCTGCAGCATGAGGCAAAAGGCTTCATGGGACTGAAAGTTAACTTACTAAGAAAAGTGGGACAGAAAATGGGAAAGCCTGAGTTCTTACGACGTCACTGAACTGGAACACCAAACCTGGAAATGCTTCCCTGCAGACTTGCCGTTATGTGAAATAGCTCAATGACCTATTAGACAGGCAATTTTTAGATGGTTACTCTATTGTTTGCAGCTGAAAGCATCCTGTTGACATATGTATAGTACACACAATGCAATGTGATGAGTGCTATAGCACACGTACACGTGTGCAGAAATAAGTAAAGATGAATTTGAGGAAGACATTTATACTGCTTTGGAGAAGACTTGGGAGAGCTGTCACTGATGATACAGGGGTAGGAGTTTGACAGGCAGACACAGGTAAGTGGAATTTGAAACAAAAGAACCACAGGAGCAAAGGCACGGAAGGGTAAAAGGCCATAGTGTGCTTGGAGACTAATTCATAAACTAAAGGCTGACTAGGAAGGGCCTGTCCATCTTTACATGCCCAGGGTCTGGCCCAGTGCCTGGCACAGAGCTGGTGTCGATAATCCTGAATGAGTGTCTCGGAATGCGACTGGAAAAGCAGGCTAGCACCAAACTGAGACAGGCCTTGTGTGCCACGGAAAAGAAACACAGTGAGATATTTCACAGAACTGGAAGACAGAGTGACTGTTAAGATTTGTTACTGCTAGATGAGGAAGCTCATCATTCTCCATGCTTTCCCTTCTTGTGTGGGTTTCCTGTACCAGCGTGATGGTCAACAGATGACAGATAATGAGTGAAGATGAAGGGTACCAGCATTGATGCTGCTCCAAAATGAGTAACATGTTTACATTACCTGCCATTACCTGCTATTACCTGAAGAGTATCCCCTTCACTGATCACTTGTGGAGCTAAGAGTCAAGACGCCTTTACTCATAGTGAAAATGGTTGGGGGGATCTGCCTTATGAAGTACTTTCTTGCAGGAATTACCAATAACAAATGTTCTCTGACCTTCCACTCTGTGCTGCCTGTTGCTAAGCGCTGGAGCTTATTATAAAAGTGTATCCACGGTCCTGATTCCTAAGCAACTTGTAACATATAGAAGAGGAGAGTAAACACTAACATGGGGTCCGCCATGTCTACAGTGATGACTGGCCCAGAGAATGGGCATGAATGGAGCTTGGAAGAGAGTGATCTCCAAAGACTCAGGCTTTAAGGAGGAAGCAGAACTCAAACTGGGTCCATCTGGAGTGGAGGATCGGACAGTAGATGACATGGTTGGAGGTGCAGACTGAGTAAATTTACTGAAGACCATGAATACCAGGCAAACCTGAGGATACTCTTAATTCAGATGAGGAGGGCCTGCTTTCCCAGGCAGAGTAAATATATTCAGAAGTAGCTCTGAACAACGTCAAGTCATCGCCAGAGAATTTTCAGGAAAACTGTGAAAGTTGTTCATGGAAAAGATACTTTAAACCACTTAAAATTTTTCAGAACATAAGTGATGAGGTTCATCGCACCCTGACAACAACTGAAAACCTAAATTCATTCAGAAGGCATCAATTATATGCAAGACAGTATTTTAGGTCTTCAGAATGATCAAATTGAATCAGAGATGCATCCTGCTGTTTTGAAGTCCAGAGTTTTATTAGAAAAAAGCTTACTTGTAGCTTAGGGAGGAACTGGGGCAGGCTTTGTGGAAAGAGGTGCCACATCCAAGGTACATGCCGAAAAGTCTGGAGATTGGGAGGTTAGAAAGTAAGGCTGAAGGTTATTTCTGGTAGAGAAAAAGCATAAATAAAGAGAAAAAGGGTTAAAAAAATCCTATCTTTGCCAAAATATCACTGGCAGAGTAGATAGTGGCAGCAGTCTTATTGTATTTCTTGAGTCCGGACAGTTTTAACCATCAAAAAAAAATTCTTTTAAGGGAAAGACTCATTCAGTCCACTTGAATTTTTTGTTTAACTGCTAAATTGAGCCTAATTCTTTACAGGCAAGTTATCTTGGAAAACTAGACTGATTTGTCATATTGGAAGAGTAAAATGTAATAAAAACAGTAAAATCTCCACAAAAAAAAAAAAAGAAAGAAAGAAACCAAAGGAACTGAGGGAAGAACTCAAGAGACGACAGAAGGATCAAAAATCCCAGGGATTTGCGCTGACTGCCACTGCTGAGCCCGAAAGAAGCCACTTACCCTCTCATTTAAAACAATCCGTAAAGTAGCATGTTTGCATTAAATAATCTCCAAGAATCCTTCAAATTCCAAAAACTGTGACTCCCTAACCTTATGACTTTGCTTTACTTGTCCTACAAAAGTCAAGAATCCATACGTGTGCCGAGGCAGGATTCTCGGATGGATGGCGATAGGTGTGCCATGAAGTGGCCATGTCCAATTGATAGCATGGTTTTCATAGAGGGATAAAATAAAATTTGAAAAGGGCTGTTAAGTGCTTAACATTCTTTAAGTCATTAGGTGGAGTCAGTCAGAGTTCAGTGGGGCCTTACAGCTCTAAGCTTTTATATTGCTACTTAGAAGACATTATTTGAAGAAATAGTGTTTTTCGACTAGTGAGAATCTTCCAAGTTTTCTAAATGGAGAAATTGTTCAGAAAAAGCCAGATCAATCTTCTGTGCACTTGGAACGATGACTAGTGGGAGAAGAGTTAGAATCAAGCTACTTCCTAATAGGCAAAGATTATTTTTGCCAGTTTAGTTCACTATCAAATTGGCTTATAATTCCTATCAGATACAGTGTTTTGTATGGTATTCTTGATGGTAAATCAGGCACAGTTCAAGAGGGGGGTCCATCTATAAAATGAGAGGACGGGACTAGGTATCTTTCTTGGTATTCTAGTATTATTCAATTATTGGTACCACTAACAACAAAAATAATAACAGGTCATTGCAGGGAGTAACAGGAAGAGCTTTACTCGTCACCCCTAAAATAAGCAACAATCTCAATTATAATAATGAAAATTTATGGCTTTCTTGCAAGGAGTTGAATGTGTTTTGCACACTTCAGCTCATTAAGCGACATTACTCCATTAATCCTGGCGACATCGCTGTGAGGAAGGGTGCCACAGCTCCTCGCGGCCACCAGCAAGGAGGGGGACAGGTCTCTGTGTTTACAGTTAACACCTGATTCTCCTTCTTCTGACCAGGTGACAGGTGTTCTTCACAAATGACACTCTGTCTTTCTGAGGCAATCCCAGTTCTAAAGGTAGAAACACAAAAGCCTTTTTCATGCCGACACTGGCCATGTCACTTCACACATATACACACGCAACATAAAAAAACTCGATCTCTACTAAAATCACTTGAAAGAATAACTTTCTGATACAGACATCATAAATTTAACATCTAGCTACAGAAAGAAAAACGGTAAGACCGTAAAAAAATCCCACCCAGTAAGAATTAATTCCGTTACATGCTGAAACCATAAACCTAACTTATTGGACTACTTCATAAACCAGTCATTTGTGAACAATTACTTTTACCCATCATGCCACTCACTATCCTGAAAAATAGGCTAATGAATGCTGTATCTCCCCAGAGTCTGCGCATTGTAAACAGTCCGTCCCTCCTTGCTGACTCCCAAAGCTGTATAAACACGCTACAATCAAGTCCACCACAGCTCGTGGAAATCCTTTCTTTAAGGAATCTACAAAATGCCAATCGAATACAAATACAAGAAAGAGAGTTCTTACTAAGATAACATTCTGTATTTACAGTATTCTGAACAGTGCTGAAACCTGCACTGGTCATAGAAAAGGCACTCTCCTCCCCGGGCACCCCCGCCCCGGGCTGACAGCATGCTTGGTTCTCTCATTTACACCACACTGCAATAACATAAAGAAGGGTTTACTATTAATCCAGGTTTTACTACAAAGCGACCCGTTATTTCTCTGTCAAACACTGGCAAGAGTGCCAAGTGTCTGTCATCCAATTCAGGGGATTAAGTCTTCTTTTATAGTCTGATACTTGTACCAGTTTATAAAAATACAGATATAGTTTCTTCGAGTTGGTCACAGTCTATATTTTGGCTTGGATTCAGGCAGCCAAGGTTGACTATGACAGCTGGCAGGAAACTGAGGGGAGAATATATCCTCCCCCTTTGAGTCGCCAGGACTCAGTTGCCATAGTGATTAATCCGTAATTGAATGATGTCTTTGTACAATTCTTTTCAGAAAACTTTAAGTAAACTTAAGTTGAAAACATGCAGTTGATTGAAAAACTGTGGCACCGTATCACACACAGGTATAGCTAAGTCCTGTGACATACTTTCATACATTCAAAGAACAAATTAACTCCAATAAAGGTATTATCTGTTCCTCCCAATATTTAAAACTTTTCTTTTTGGTCTAAGCTTAAATCTAAATTGCACGGGGTTTCCCTCTGGTTATCTTTTAAAATAAGCTGTCTTCAGAAATGGTCTGAAATATTCATGTAGAATTGAGGGCCAAACAAGTTCTTATTTTATATAGGTTATATTGCTAAAATTAAAAAAAATCTAATTAGAAATTTATTTTAGGAGAGAGAGGTTTTAATTCAAGACATCTAATTAAAATATGTCCAACAAATAGAAATTAATTGACAAAAGTATCAACTGAAACGAAAAAAAGAAACACGGAAAAGAAATTTTAATATATGGTTGAATTTGATTGGATTCATAGGTTTTGTCATTTTTGGTTACCAATAATTACATCAAAAGGCCTGAGAAACTTTGAAAGACTGTAGGATTTTTTTATCTCCGATTTGCAGTGTACATTCCTCCTCTTTTGTCAGTTTTCCATTTCGGATAATCCTTTGCAATTTAGTTAAAGGCTCTCACTTAGACGCAACTACCGTATTCCTTGAAAAGTGAAACGCTTGCATATTGTGGCCTCTGTTAACCTTGTGTTGCCTTCATACAAATAAATAGGATTTGTTTTCTTAGGAACTGAGGCTCCGTGTCTGCATCTGACTGCAGACGCACACACAGACCACACGCAGGCACACCCACACCCACATACAATCTCCAAACATGAAGGTCTCTAATAAAACTTTGGTGACAGATATGAAGTGCTCAGAAGAATTCTCAGTCATCAGAAAGATGCTGGATGTGAGCCCCAGATGAAAGATACTGGACTTCAGGTAGATGGTCCAGGGGTTTTTGGAGACCTCAAAGAAGAGGCTAACACAATGGCTCAGTCTTTTTGCCTTCATCTCGCTTCATTTCCCTTCAGCTTAGTTTATTCTCTGTTCTTCCCATAACCATTTAAGTTTTTTCAAAACTGCAAATTCACCCATGGCCACCCACCACGGCACTGAAGCTGTAAAACCTCTCAGTGAGAGACATATATATATCTCTAACCAAAGACGGGGGTGTGTTTCACTGATTTACTCATTAAAGGTGTTGAAGTATTATCGACCGGATATGATGAAATCAGTGACTGTGAGCATTTTTTCCCCCTTAGAAATTCAGTGAGATGGCTTTGAAATGTCATCAATATCTCATCTGTGTAAAATAACATTAGTTTAAAAGTCTCTTCAGAAATCCTTAATTTAACCACCTTTACAAATAGTTTTCAGAAAAGAGAAAAATGACCCCACCATCATTCCACTTTCCTGACATTACTGAAAGTAGTTTCTAGTTTCCAGAAGAATTAGGATGAGGAGAACTCAGAGTGCTATGTACAGAGATGCAGAAGGCTAGTTTGATGGCCCAGTGCTGTCCCACTCATTTGACTGCTTGTCAGCAGCTACGGAGAGATAATGAATTAGAAGTCACTTCAGCGGATCAATCTAAACAGAAAATAAATCTATCAGCTTTAAAGAGAAAAGTTAACCAATAACTTCCACTCTAATACAGAGTATCCTAAGATAAAACTGATACAAGTTATAAAGTACTGTTTTCATAAGCAAAAATTTAATAATCACGTATAGAAATTTGAAAAATAGTCTACCAAAAAAAACATTCTTTTTTTTTCTTTTGAAGGAAGTCCAAAGCCCCATATGGAGTAGTACCACCCAGTCTTTCATTTAGAGTTAAAAGATGGTTGCATGCAACTGTGTATAGATTATCTGTCCTTTTTGATCCCCACCCTCTGGGGGACTTAGAGACCTGACCTCAGTCTTATCCACTGGCTGTCGCAGCAATACTTAACATTCACCGGGTGCTTCCTTTGTGCCAGGTACTGTTCAGGGCATTTCACAGGCATCACCTCATTTGGTTATTACAACCACCTTTTGAGGTAAGAAGTATAATTACTTGTATTTTAAGCATAAGGAAATTGACGCATAGAGAAGGTAAGTAACTTTTTCATAGTCACACAGGAAGTACGAGGCAGAGCTACAATTCAAACTGAACATTCTGAAGACAGTCCATGCCACAGGCTGGTAATAACCATCGAAATTCCTTCTGCCTCTAGAAGATGACAGAGTGCAACAAACTGAAGGTGAGACTCATTCTGAGTTCTTTCATTTATTTATTTCTAATTAAAATAAAAGGAGGAAAACATGAGGTATGTGTCGGCGTTGTAGTTTTATGTCAAAAATATCGTAGGTTTAGTTTTTGATGTTGGTGAAACACTGAAGAACATCATAAATATGTATGATGACCATCTATTTTGAAAATTCTGGTTTTCATAGAGCAAGACCTTCTTTTGGATGGTAAGTTTATAATACCGCCCCTGAGTGAGTTCTGTATATAGGTGACACGTTACAGCTTTTAAGGTGCTAAAGCACAACTATACTATTAACCTGAGGTATTAAGTGATGCAGGTCCAGTCTGAGAGAAGGAATCTTAGCCTGTCAGAGTTTTACTGTGCCAAGTACTGCTTTAAAAGTCAGCCACTGAAGTGAGTATGTTGATACAGACTGTTCTTGGCCTGCTGGCATTGGTGGTATGGGATTGGACCTCCTGCTTAGTGGCTTTGAAACGTCCCTGAGTATTTTATATCCACCATGATTCAGTCATTAAGACACCAGATTTCTTCGTATTTCCTGATAAAGGTCTACTAAATCGGTCTCTGTGTGATGGGAGAGACACATGGCCTCAAAGGGCATATCAGAAACTCCAGGGCTGGGTATTCTCATTTGTTCCCTGGTAAGAAGTGCCCCTCACTCCGAAAGTCACTGTGAAGGGACAAGGTTTCTGATGAGACTGTGCTGTCCACCTCAAGAAAACCGGGGCTGAAAAATGCTGAAAACTACTGATACTGCTAACGGAAGGCTAAAAGAACTCCCTCCGTGCTCCCCCCACCCCTCTATTAAATAAGGCAAAGTGTATTTCCATCATTCTCATGTTTACAGCTTTCCTCGGGACGGTTCCAAAGGGGCTTTTCATTGCTTCTCTATCTAGTGGTTGCTTCTTTGGTCCATTTTGGGAGGTACCATATGGCTGTAAATTTCCTCTCTGAAAAATAGCTGGAGAAGCTAGTAACCACTAGCTAGTTAAATTATTTCATTAACATCTACTACATGGTTTGCCAAGTTTTCTGCCCTTTCACATTAAAATTTGCTTGGAAAAGAGCATGGTTAAGGAAAAAAGGCATGGTTTAATACAAAACCTAATTAAAAAGCAGCTGTGTGTTTAGAAGATTCTGATACTCTCTTCATTCTCATATAGCAGATTTCCGGCAAACTCAGCATGTTTCTGCCTATCTTTTTCAGGTGGGTCCTACGAGGTAGTCAAATTGTAGAGATGCCATCTACAGTTTTGGCTGAGATATGGTATATTCCTATAGCAAATGAAAATATAAAAAGTGGCATACTTGAGTCACGAGAGAATGCTTTCATGAGTTGTGTCTTGGTATTGTGTCTTTGGCTTACGTTGAAAAATGCTAAAAGCACAGCCTTTCAAAGTCCATTATTGCATTTACTCTAAAGATATTGTAAGACAACTGACTGTTGACTAGATCGTTCAATGGTCCCCATTTAAAACGTCAGGTGACAAATTTTCTTCAAATTAAGCACTAGGGAAAAAAAAGCCTTGCTCCTCCTTAGAAGAGCTGGTATTTTTGTTTTTTCTAAGGACAACCATTCAGCTCAGTGTTTCTCAGCAGGGTGTTATGGCATTTTGGGCAGAACAGTTCTTGGCATGTGGGGTCCTACCCTCCCCCAGTGGGGACAGCCATTTAGTATCCCTGGCTTCCAGACATTAATGCCAGTTGGGCCCTCAGTCACTGTGACCGCCCGAACTGCCCAACATTTTCAAATGCTCTAGTTGAAAAGACACTACATGTATTTTTACTTCCTTTGTTTGGTCTACCAGGAAACTCAATCAAATCTGTCAGTTAAAAAAACATATGTCTAGGTAGATACAATATATCCTATATAATTCCATTCTAACTTTTCCCCAGTCTTGAACTTCCAGTTTAACTCATATTCTCTTTGGTCATGAACTTCATTTTGTATTCTAATTTTATTAAGACAGCCCCAAATCTTTGTCAAACCAGATGAAGTACAACTAAATGAAGACAGTTTGACAGTTCAGAGGCCCTTCCCTCCCTTCATTTTTAAAAGTAGCACCAACTTGAAACAAAAACGTCATTGTTATACACAATACACATTTTTAATTTCTACACAAAAAGCGGAAGGAAAAAAATGAGTCCTCAGACACTTAGCTTTAAGGAATTAAAAAAAAAAATAAGCCAAAGAGAAGAAAATATTTTTTAAAACTTTTGATGAGAGGCATTATGTGTAAATAAAATACCTACTTTTATATAAAGCCTTATTTCTACGTAACAGCAATTTTAAATGAGAAGAGCCGAGAGAAGTTATTACTTTTAACATTATAAAACATATTTTGTTAAAAATATAAATTCTATATGGAGTTAGTTTTTGGGTGCATCTTCATTTTAGATGAAACATTTTGGAGGAAATCTAACGATACACTCTCCCTTCCCCATGTGAGAGAAGTAGTTTTGGTTGTGATTTAACTGATTCCTTCAGCTTCCTCATTTTTGGCAAACTTTCACTGAGGGAAACTATTAAGCAACTCAACATTATTAGGCATCTCGATATAGATTTGGCTCTTAATATAAAACATCTTGAATGACAACAGTGTCCCCAGTGGTACTGGTTTTTACACTTATTTACGTGTCACTTACAGGCCTGTTTGTACTTCCGAGGGAATACTTAGAGAAGACCCTACTGAGGAAAATGAGATTAAAATGAGAAGAGACATTACCTAAGCTCTTCCTACCTTAGAAGTGCAAACGGCTATGTTCGCGGGAAGCTGGGAAAACTGCTTCAGTTCAAACACATCACGCGCTGCCCATCGGCTCATGTGATTTTCCGCTTTGCTCGATCCGATCACATTCTGATTTGAGTGAACGTAAGCCACTTCCTGAACGCCACCTAGGAGGCAATTGACGTTGGTTAAGTGATGCCGCATGATGAAGCAATATGGTTCAAAGTACACTTTAAAAATGATCAGCAATACATTAAAACACGTTATGCTTATTTTATTTTTAAACCTTGAGGGAAACGTCCAGTTTCAATGTCAGGATCAGAATTCTTTAAATAAAGATATTGAATAGAAAAAGAGTTCAAATATACTGATCCAGGTTAACCTGGAGATGACGTTTCTCTCTTATCAATGTAAGGACTTTTGTGATGAGGTAGTAATTTTTAGATTTCAAGTTGAAATAAGGGTTTTGGCCAAGAGAAAAGCCATAGTGGAAGGCTGAACATGTTTTCTCTGTTGATTTAAAAAAATGTTTACTAATTTAAAGAGAAGCTCTAGTCTCATCTGTGCCTTTAAGCACGCACGCGATTACAGGGATGAAGCAGGAGCATGGGGTTTACGCCCACGGAGTTTCGGTGGGACGGCTTTGTTCAGCTTCACTGTTTCTATCGTGTCTTTTCTGTACATATGCCCGGAGAATGTCAAGATCTGGAGGCTCTGAGGAAATGAAAAAAATTAACTTACAGCTTTTATCTGGAAGAAGTTTAAAAAATGGCTACATTTTTTATTGTTTTGCTTCTAGGCACCTATAATTTACTTTTAAATTGTGGTCATAAAAGAGAAGGCTAGAACTGAGGTCTATAAAAGCTCCCTCAAACAGCTCTGGCAATGAAGCTCAATTATGACCTTCAACACTTGTGCTGTTTCAGTCCTGAACCTCTCTCAACCAGAACTGTCAATCATGAGAAAACAAGATGTCACATAAGATGACTAACAGAGCAACTAAGAGAATATTCTCCTTTAATTCCAAAATATCATGTAATGTATAGAGCGACAGTTTAAAATCTTCAAAAGGACTCTTCCGGTAGAAAATTTACTCAGATTTTTAAGATGTTGATGACACACTTGATGCATTATTCAAAATAGCAACTAGTTCCACACTAACTCTTGACACCTTTTACACAGCGAAAAAACCCAAAACCAAAACTTAGCTGCTCTTTTTAAAAAGTTTCTGCAATAATTCCTCAAACCTAAAATCTAATCACAGCACGCAAACCAAAGGATAGTCCGCCGCCTCTTTAAAGTTTGCTTTGTACCACTTAGCTTTTCTGAAAGACCTCCATTAGCACGTGTTTTCACAGAGGAAGAAATCCACAGAGGATTTTCACTTTTATGAAAAAGGGCAAAAAGTGACAACAGTGTCCAGTGTTTGTTTTGCAGCGAGCTGTTGCAGGGCCAGCGCGCTCCCCAGCCCCAAGAGGGGCATCGCCAAGCTCCCTCCCCAGGAATGACTCTCAGCATCTCCACATCGAGCTGTCACAGCTTTGGGCTGTGTCTGTGAGCATCTGGGCTTAAGCTGGATTTATTTTGTGCAATTGTGAACAAGATGTTTTCTAAGGTAATTGCTTCTTTGCTTTGTGCCATTTTGGCTTATGAAAAGCTACTCGGGAAGGCTCTATTTTCATATAACAGGGGAAACCTGCACTTAGTTACAAGGGTATCAAAATATGTATCATAATGAATTTTAAACGAGGCTGCTAATAACCGCAAAAGCAAGCTTGATTTGTAAATAAATCAAACACAATCATTAAGGTTTTTACATCAAAATATCCTTGCTTATATATCAGATTCTTTTATGTAATTTTGGGGAATGAGTCAGACACTTTTGAAAGCAATGCTGACTCTTAAAAGTCACTACGCAGCTTCTTGGCAGATTGTGGCAGGGAAAGATTTTCAATCTCTCTGAATCCTCACGTGAGAACATGAGAACAGTAACTAAGCCACAAAACCAAAAGCCGAGGACAACACTCCCAACAAAATAAAATTACAAGACACTCTCATGAGCCCTAAAATACAAGAAGGTGGGTATCAGCCACTAATAGCTACACACTCTGCATGGCATCAGGGTCTCTGTGGCGAAGGAAGAAGGAAACAGCAGGGTGGCATCTGATGGATCTGAGATGAGGACACCCTGGCACCATGGGCTACCTGAGATCAGCAGTTGGATCTGGGAAGGTCTTCTACTCTTTAAAGCTGAGTGCTGTGTATGGGGGGCTTGCGGAAAGAGGCCTGAGAGGCTGGGGCAGGCTGGCCCTAAGGAACTCCCCAAACTGACCCACAAGGGCTCCCAGGTCAGGACCATACAATGAGGAAAAGCTGCTGAGATGGAGTCAAAATGAGCAGGAGAGGAAGAACAGGGCTGGGGGAAAGGGGAGGTCTAGAGCAAAGCAGGGGAGAGGGGCAGGGACAGGAAACCCCACCACAGTCCTGAACACTGTACACAAATAGCAGATACGAATCTCTGTGAAGTTAGAAAAGGTTTCCTAAACTCTGTGTCATTAAAAAAAAATTCCAGGAAAAGAATTTCTATAAAAATGAGCAAGAGGGTCAAGTATCATAAAAATTGTAAGAGAAAAGAGAATAAGCAGCAAGTAATAATCCTACAATAAAAACATGCCAGAAAGATGTGCTTACAAAACAGAATAAAACCATAAATGATTTCGAAATTAGGTACAAGACTTTAAGAAAGTCATAAAATACAGGAACCAACAACATAAATCAGAATTAGAGTAACTCAGAAATGAGGGGCAGAACTCAGAAAAGATTTAGGAATTTAAAAAAAAATCAGAAATGAAGAATAAACTAGAAGGAACATTAAGAGAGGATAAACATAACAGATACTGATTTATGAGAAATAGAAGGAAATCTTTAAAAAGAAGAAATGAAAGGGAGATAAAGGATTTAAGAGAATGTGACAAACACTGAAGACAAAGAAGACTGAAGATCTGAATGACAGAAATTCCTGAAGACGAGAGCTAGAACAAGTAACCAAAAATACTAGTACAAATACACTTTCCTGAAATAAAAACTGAGTTGAGGCTACACTCTGAGAATACTGATCCAGACAGCTCTGGACTGAATATTTGCACCCCCACCAAAATTCACATGTTGAAGCCCCAGTCCCCAGTGTGATGGTATTTGGTGGCTAGGACTTCGGGAGATAATTAGATGATGAGGATGGGGCCCTAATGAATGGGATTAGTGCCCTTATAGTAAGAGACATGAGAGAGATGATTCCTCTCTCTGCCATGTAAGGACACAGCAAGAAGGCAGCCAGGTGTAAACCAGGAAGAGGGTCCTAACCAAGAACCTAACCAAACTGGCATCCAGATCCTGGACTTCCAGCCTCCAGAACTGTGAGAAATGAATGTTGTGTAAGCCACCCAGTCCATGGTAATTTGTTACAGCAGCCTGCGCTAAGACAAAAACCAAAATACAATCTAGTAAAATTACTGGAAAAAAGAAAAGGAAAAAAAAACCCTTTGGGCATCTAAGGGAAAAAAAAACCATGAAGTACTTCATCACATGCAAAAATACACATATGTTACATATATATTATATACACACATACATACATACACAAATAATTTATCCACTGAAAAGGCCCAGAAATAATAACCAAGCTAGTATAGTAGTACGGGTCATTCCTCACACCAGCCTGTGGTCTTCAAACACACTTTCTCTCTAAAAGAAACCAAGGCTTCTTGGAGAAATTAATGATTCTAGGTCTCAGGCAGGAAACGCATGAGACGATTCTGGAGCGTCCTGCAATTAAAGATGATCAGCATCATGTCAGAGATCTCATGAATCAAAATGCTCGTGTCCAAAGGCTCCCACTATCCAAAGATGGGCTAACTGAGCCTCAATATTAATATTAATTGAAATGGATTCGGGCCCATTAAGTATGTTTGAATCAATAATTCATAGCGATTTTAAGAGAAGAATGGGTCATCCTCTAAGCATATAGAAAGTCAACTTACTATGCAAAAAGCTGATAAGAAACTGTTTTTCCTGCCTTCTCCATATGAATTGCACCACTGGGTAAGTAATAGCAGATGAGGAGAAGCATCTCCTTACAGAAGCATCCTAACTAACAAATGAAAAAGAAATAAGAGAAGTAGAAACTGTCATTTTGCTGCTCTGAATGAATAGTTACAGGCATTAAGCATCAATGGCTGCCAAGACCATAAAGAGAGAAACTAGCAAACATTTGTCACACACTTTTGTCTTGTCAAAGGGACTGGATTTGATACAGTGTCAGAAGCCAACTGCTCATTTGCAGGAAATACAGAGGGCAGAGGAATATGTCCAACTGTACCAAGAGTACATAGTCAGCAAAATGCAAATTAAGTAGAAATCTATAGATGGCCTGGGTTCTTCAACAGATGAACCTCAAAGAAATGAAAGAGATAGAGGGGGAATCCTATATGTTAAAGTAAACCATCTAAAAATTTTTTTAATGAGTGAGACTAAACTATAATGTCTAGGGATACACATTTGTATCAAATGTATACACATTTGACAAAAACCATAAAAACGCAAAGATGTTAGAATAATTAGTATTTATGGAGGTGGGGGCTATGATTCAGATGGGCCACGTGGAAGGGGTCCTGGGGTAGATGAGAAACTTCTCTTCTTGACCTAGGTCTAGTCTTCCCTTTATCCTGCCATCAACCACTTCCTCACTGGTGTCTCAAGGTAGCATCTTGGTTGTAGAGCTAATTCAACCTAACTCAAGAATCTATTACAGAACTGTCTGATTGCACAAAACGAATATGTAAAGAAAATTTTTCAGAATGTATTTGCAGTTACCTAAAAATTTATCCATTGATTCACACATGGGCTCTTGATCGACAACGCTCTCGTTTGAAAATTTCATTGGTTTTCTTGGTATGGAAGTGCTGTTCTTCTTATGACCAGGCAATTTTGAAGAAAAACTGATTCTCTCTTTTATAGATTTTGGTCTATGATTCTGTTTAGAGAAACTGATGTGGCAAACAGATAAATCGTCATCTGAGGATGAAGAATCATCAATAGTCTGAGAGCTGCAGTCTTTAGCTGTTGCACACAGTTGGTCTGTTCTCTTCATTGTTTTTGGAAAAGTGCAAAATTCCCTTTTATTTTCCTTTCTTCTCTTCAACTTCAAAGAACTAGTAGCTCTTTGCTTTCTTATTCCTGACTTGGAAGGAATTTCAATGTCATCAGATTCATCACTAATATCGCTACTTCCTTTTCTTTTTGGAAAAGATTTCAGGGTCATGTTCTCAGGATTTAATTGTTTTGAAATTAGTCCATTTCCTTTGACATTGGTCTTTCTATCATCCCCATTATTTCTTCCTCTTACAGGGTTTTCTGTTTCAGAATCTTCAGATCCATCCATAGGTAGCTTAAATCTTACACTATTCTTAAGGACTCTCTGAGTTGCATACTGCGTGGGAAAGATGACATCACTGTCCTCTGAATCTGTGACATCCTCTAAGATGCAACGGTGGTCAGCTGTACTTTTAAAATTTTTCTCATCATCAGACTCAGAAGAAATATTCTGTTCTAAAATCTTCTCACTTTTATCAAGAATACATTTTTCATTTGGGTTTAGGATGTTAGCTAATTGCTGATGTTTCAAAGTACCAAGAGAGTCTCGACTTTTCTGACAACCAACATCTTCAGCTTGTGTTGAAAGGCATGAGGGCTGTTCATCAGAGCTCACATCATCAGAGGTACTGCTTCCATCACTGTCCTCAGCCGCTTCACATTTTGTCTCAAACAATTTAGAGAAACCACACTGGAGTAAGGTGAGCTGTCCAGGAGAACCTACAGTTTTACTTGAGTCAGATGCTTTGTTTTTAGCAGTCTTTATTATAGAGTTTCCCACTGATTCATCGTCACTAAAATCACTGCAGAGACCACGTGCTTCTTTTGCCAGTGGTTCTGCAGGTTGTTCTGGACCTCTGTGTTGACAGTCAGGCCCTCCAGGCTATATAAGAAGCAATGACAGAAATATTAGAAAACATCACGATAATAGTATTAAATCCATCACACTGGAAGGGGATTAAATTTGGGCATATAATTAATGTGTATCACTTGGTATTTTCTGTAACTACAACATTTAATAAACAAACGTTAACAGATTTAATATTACAGCCTGGTATACTCTTTTCTCTTTTCAAGTTGAATAACTTTCCAAAGAAATGAAAATTTAAACTAGAACACCAAGTGATCAGTTATTTCTAAGGAAAGCAGAGAGCAGAGCTGTCAGCTTGTAAGATGCAGAGACCAGCTCTGGCCTCCAAGTGAAAAGCACGGAACTTACTCTTTCAATCATGCTTTAAAAACAAAACAAATCTGTAGGAGTTAAAGTAAAGAGTTTGCAACTGGCAAATGGTTCTAACTGATTACAAATAAGATTTGATAGACTCTTGACCCCCTAGAAATAAAGAAAATATTGTTGTTATCAAATATGTTTCTTTCACATCAGTCAGAGCTAAATAGATTCTCCAGTTTCTGACAACTGAGGCTTTATTAGTAAAAGATTTGAGAAAAGTATTATCCAGTAATACTTCTGCCAACATTTGGTATTCATGTATTTCTATAAATTTGGATAAATATTTACTCCATATTGGGTGATATAAATTTACAGGGGTGGTATAAATTCATAGTTATCATTATATGTACTTATCATACAGTTATATGATATACTGTTATATCATGTATGTGATATACAACATAACAAAGAGTTATCCCACAGCCCATTATATTGTTGGGTTTGTATACATTTATAGTTAAATTCCTAAAAACAAACAAGAAAAAACAGCAACAATTTTTTTTAAAGTCTACATATATTCTTTACTTTTAAAAAGGCTTTATGACGACAATACAGATTTTGTAGTGTGTGCGATGACAAACTACTCAAAAGATCAAAAGACAAAGGACTCAAAATATCTGCTTGAGTCAGAGAATGAGTCTGATGTTTGGATTCAATAATCCTAAACACACATTGATTGCTATCTTTCTGTTTAGTTTGTTGTTTAGTGAAAAAATTATTTGTTTATGCTGGATTGGCCACCTATACAGTGCATTTAATTTTGGAGTTACATTTTGGCATATTAAAATTCCAGTCTGGAATGTAAACCCTGGATGATTGCGCCTGAATTTGTTTCTGTGATACGGAATGCTAGCCTACATTATTAATTTTTCTGACAGTTCTCTGACTCTCTGTCCTTGATTTTTTTTTAAAAAAAGACTTTTCTTTTTCTTTACACACTGAAAAATGAAGGAAAAAGACAAGAAACTTCAAATCATCACACACATGTTTCCTTGGAGTTCTGGTCTACAGAGTCAAAGATTGCTTACTGTTTCTAGTTTGTGTACTGGAGGTTCTTCCTTCAACCATGTTGTGGCTGTCATGATCCCTGCTTCCACTTGGCCTTCTCTCTACAAAGAACACAAGTAACTGTGTGAAACACGGGGCGAACAGAACCAGACAAACAACAGCAATGGCACATGCTAAAACTCAGAGTTAAGAAATCCGAGCACAGCTTGCTTTAGCTCTCTTCATGCTGCTTTGCAGTATGCTAATTAAGGAACTCATAGGCAATTTATGTACCATTTTTAAATGCTTGTAATTCTCAAGTAGTAGAGAGGCACAGTGGAAACCTGCTGCATCCATAAAATACTCTTCTTTCTTATCATAAGCTTATTTTTTTCAGATAGAAAATTAACACTTCTCAGCAAACTCCATTAAAAGCCCTCACAGGGAGAGTGAAAAAATGTTATATATTTACCTAGTAGTGATACATGTCTATATAATAATTATATAACTATTATATTCATGTAAATATTACATAACATTGCAATAACTGTAAGGACATACTATCAACGTTTCAAGCACCACAGATGACGCTGGGTATTGGGAACTGGTATTCTAGCTTACATTGCTAGTGTATTTGTAGCTCATAGTCATTGAAATGTGTATTGATTCTTTCAGTGTTAGCAGACATCAAAATGAAAACGTCCATCTAATGTAAAACTAAAAAAAAAGTTTAATTATCTAACAGGTTTGCTACCTCTTTTAGGAGTGTATGCTTTTAAAACTTTTGGTATTTCATGTAGCAGAAATATTTCATGGCCTGGATCCTAGGATATTAAATTCGTCTTCAAGTGAAAATAAATTGATTTCTCTTTCCAAGGCTTTATTTGTTGATAGAACAAGGGGAATTAGTACTACCATCACCAGAGTGACAAATATCCAGCTTACAAATACGCCAATATTCATAATACATCCATGGCATGGTTCCAGCTACCTGGTGTCCTGGGCAACAAGGGAGACTCTCCCGTACAGAAGTTGAGAAGATGATGAAGAGTTCTGAATTGCCATGGGACCTTTCCTCCCAATGCCTGGAGGCTATTACTGTAAGGGAGCAGGGAGCCTCCTTCCTCGTGCCCTTTCATCTTCTCAACAGAAGCTAAATGGCTACAACAGATGTAATTGGCAGCACCGGAAATCCTCAAGCTGCCAGAACCCCTCTCTGATAGGTAAGCGGCAGCTCCTCTGCTGCTGCCCAGGCCAGACCCGCAGGAGTCATCCTGAACTCCTCTCTTTCTCTCATACTCTCTGTCTGATCCAGCAGCAAGTCCTGTCACCTGTACAGAACCCAGCCATTTCTCAGGCCATCCACCACCACCCCTCCGGCCCAAACCACCATTATCTCCCGGCTGGACTGTGGCAGTGTCCTCCTACCTGGCTTCTTGCTTCTGCTCTTGAACCTCTACTGTCTGATTCGTAATATTTAGATAGACAGTATAGATCAGACTGTGCCATTCTGCTGTTCAGAACCCTCTGATTGTTTCTATTCTCCGTCAAAGCCAAAGCCACAGCTCCTGCCTGATCTGTTTCCCCTCATCTGAATGGCCCCATCTTTTGCTCTCTTGCCTGCTCCGCTCCAGCCACTTTGGCTTCCTCGCCATTCTGAAGTCACGCTGCACAGGCTTCTCCCTCAGGGCCCGTGCGTTTGCTCTCTCTAAACGCCTCTTCCTTCCTCATCTTTTCGAAGAATCAAATACAGTCTACAGTCGCACTGTGAGTGCTTCCTTGGCTACTCCATCAAAATTGATAAGGCTTTTTCCTATTTCCCTATTTTGCCCTATTTCCTTTCCCCATTCTGCTTTACATATAACATTGTGTACGCTTAAGGCGTGCAAGGTGTTAATTTGATACATTTATCTACTGCAACATGACTCCAATCCTAGCTTTAGCTAACAGCTCTAAGACGTCACATGGTTATCATTTCTTTTATGTGGTGAGAGCATTAAGATCTGTCCTTCAGCAATTTTGAGGCATATAACATAGTATTGTTGACAATAATCATTATGCTGTTAGATCTCTGGAATTTATCCATCTTCTATTTGCTCTATTTTTATCCTTAGAATCTATCACCATAATATACTATATGCTTTAGTTATTTTTGCTGCTTATCATCTGTTTCCCTCAAATAGAATGTACTTTTTTTGCAGGCAGGACTTTTTGCCTGTTTTCTATTTTCATTTCTATATGCCTAGCTCTATATACAGTACTGACTATTTAGCATATACTCAATAAATGTGAAATTAGCTCTCAATAGCTATCTCTAAAGGGAAACCATCAGAAAGTCAACGCAAAATAGAACTAAACTGCCCAGAAGCCGTCAGATTAACAGTGTTCTATAAACTCAAATTTCTGTATCTTAAAACATTTTAAAGGGGATTTTTCTACAACCTTTAAAAATTAAAAATGTGTCACAGGAAGGGGAAGACTTCTTTTACTGTATGATATACACTTCTATTATACAGGGCTTGGAATAATAATATTTTAAAGCATTGTTTGGCCAAAAGCACAGCAAGAATCTACTAAATTCTGGTTGATAACAAATGAGCAATTTTAATTCAACATTTAATTTAACAACTGAGTGCCAATGATGTGTCTAGGAAGAAGTTAAGCATACTTTACCACAGACAAAATACGAGATACGGAGGGTCCTGACATTAACAATCCTGGGGAAGAAGCAACATCTATTTAGGACGACCAGAGAATAAGGGAACTTTTCACTTTTTGAACTGTCATGTGGAATGCCTTACCTAACACTTGTTTAAAAAGGAGTGGGTGGCTATTCTGATAAAAGAGGAAACTAAACTACTTGATATACAACAGAAAACAGGATAATATGATACTAATATGTTTTACAGATAATGATGTCAAATTAGAAACATGAGTATAGTCTGGTATGTTGGGTAGTACTCTGAGATGGGGGTGGGATCTGAGGGGGGCCTGGAGGACAAACAATATTATTGATAAGAGAAGACAAATAGGAAAGAAAAAGTCTATGAAAGAAACGGCATGCCCAAAACAAGAAAAAGACAAGAGAAGAGGGGACTTCCAATGGGCCACTCAATTCAGAATCAGTTACAATACAATAAAAACTCAGCGATATGCATCAGATATTGTATAACAGTGGTAACAGTCACAACACACAAATACGTACCCCCCTCCTCCCCATCACTGGTGATCACGCTGGAACTGTTACGGAACTCGCCTGCCATATGCTCACTGATGTCCTGCGTTCATTGCATAACTGTTCTCTTCTGCCTCCCATCAGGTGGTCTACGTTCTTTAAGGACAGGGACCAATTGTTCCTCGAACTGTTTTTATGGTACTTATTAAATAAGTGAAGAACATTAAGGTTTCCCTACAAAGTCCTGGCAGTTAAGGGAAATATACCCTTAAGTTTTCCAAGACTTAGTGTCCTCAACTGTATGACGAAGGGGTTGAAAAAGAGGACAGTCCAGGATTTTATGATACTTATAAGAAAATTACGTAGAAAATAGGTTAATATTCTTAATACTCTGGCATATTAAAGACTTTAGAAGATTTTTTTTAAAAGGACATAAATATCCTGTTAAGAATAAGAAACATCTGCATGCTGAGGATGAACACAACTGGGAGAATCTGAAATATTGGTGTGGAATTTTTATTGGGAACAGAAAACAAAAATCTCCATGAGACATGAGAGTGCATCTCAGGGAGTATTCATTTGGTAACTTTTAATCGAAACACATTTTATATTTTTGTTTATTTAGGAAAGTCTTTTTTTTAAGTTCCTGACTTCAACAGCTGTTTTCAACATAATAAATTTCTCTTTCCCAGTCTGAAAATGGCCCTCAAGGTCACACTGTTTAGTATATGTAACTGTATTTGTATGCGTACATTATTTATAACTATGCATGGGAAAAATCTTAGTTTAGAGGTATAATAATTCATTTCCTATTTCTCTAAAAGTAGAAACTCTAAACGTAGGACAGCTTTTATGAAC
Source organism: Vicugna pacos (assembly GCF_048564905.1). Taxonomy (NCBI): domain Eukaryota; kingdom Metazoa; phylum Chordata; class Mammalia; order Artiodactyla; family Camelidae; genus Vicugna; species Vicugna pacos. Next base: position 4,136,190 of record NC_132990.1, read on the forward strand.
GAAACCAAAACTTCTCCGAAAAGGCACCAGCAATTATATTTCAAGTTTCCTGAGGGAGAGAATCATGTTTAAAATATTGAAAAGGTCAGAGAAAAATTTCACACCTCCAGGATGTCCCTTGTCAGGCAAGACCCTTCGGATCTTAGTTTGAAGAGATTGTAGACCCCAAAAAGCTCTCCTCGGTGCTCTTTCGATCCTTGAACTGCTTCAAAATATCGCTTGGCATTTTCACTTCCAATCACCACACAGTGAAGTTGCTGTAACAGAGAAAACACAAGGTATTTTTAAAGTGTTTGCTCCAACAATATGTCAGAATTTCCTGGCTTTCCCTGTATATACACAGCTTTAGCTGGGGCAGACAGAATCCCTGCAGGGAGGAAATTTTACTTTAATTTCCCTGGCAGATGTTGCCATTATGGTGAAATAATAATAATCTGGCCAGTCTTACTGAAGAAGAAATCTTACGTTTCCTATTTCATGTGTTTTCTAACAACTGGGTCAAGATCATATCTCTGCGGAATAGTCTCCTGACATAAAACGTAAAAGGCCCACATTTTAATACACTTACCTTCTTTCTAGACTTATTTCAACAGAAACTACTAAGACTGGCAGAAATAGTCCCTACATCTCCAAATTAAATTATAATCTAAAGTAATCACATAATAACCATGTTGGTATCAAACTATTTGTGGCCATGGTTATATTGTCAACTAACAGCTAAAACCTAATCACTGTTAAGAAACATTGCACCTCTGAAACAATTCTGAATACAGAAAGAACACTGACATGGAACCCTTAAGGACATCTGCTACTTCAAAATCAACATTAATGTGTCTCTTTATTTACTAGATACTTTACTAAATATAATATAAGTACAATATGATTAACCCCATGTACACTTTAAAATTTCTTGAAAGCAACAAAGAATGCACAGAATGAGAAATCAATCTATTGTTAATGGAAGGATTAGTAAGGAGTGATACTTTACTGTGACTATCATCTCAGTTGACTTGTACTATAATAAATTATTGTAGGCAAATAAGATTATTCTTATTAATAAGAGCTACTATTTATTGAACACATGTGTAGCATTTTCACATTTATTAATTCCTACAACCCTGTAAGATATTAGGGTTCCTTTGGGAAATAAAAGAACTTAAATTTAGATAAATTAAGTGCCTTGCTCACAGACTCTCCATGAGAAAGTAGCATTTCTAGAATTTATACCTGAGTTTGGCTGAAACCCAAATTTATACTTGTTACCAGTTTCTCATCTCCAGTTGTCCTTCTTACAACAAGACACTTAGGACCTAAGAAGTTATGGATCAACATACCAACTTGATCAGTTTTATATCAATGTCCCAGAAACACGGGTTATAGTCCTGGGACCACAGAATCACAACAGCAATGGATGTACTTGATGGTCCCGTTACCGAGGACTTTACCCTTGCTACTGACTCTTCCTTAAACACATGTATTCTCAAAAACAGTATATGAGCACCTCTTTAAAAACATCCTCACCAAACTGAACAATGCCAATCTCCCCACCTCTGTAAAACAAACAAGCAAACAAAAAACAAAAAAACTCACAAAACAAAACAAAAAAGTCTTTTGCAGAATGTGCAGAACACAATCGTATTTTATTTGGCATTTCTGGATTACAAGTGTAGTTAGGCTTCTTTTCATACACAGGTTAACCATTGCATTTTTTTTTTTCTTGAGTCAAATGCCTAATCATAGTCTTTTTATTGGTTTGTCGGAGTTCTTTATTTTAGATGCTAATTTCCTCCTGGTCTCTCCTTTAATTTGGTTTGTAATTCCTTTGTCATAGGGAAGTTTCATACAAAAATGTAGTCAAATTCATAATTTTGGCCTTGGGGGCTGTATCAATTTCCTAAGGCTGCCATAACAAAGTATCACCAACTGGGTGGTTTAAAACAACAAACTTACTCTCTTTCAGTTCTGGAGGCTAAAGATCTGAAGTCAAGATATTGGCAGGGCCACGTTCTCTCTGAAGCTTCTAAGAGAAGACCCTTCCTTTCCTCTTCCTAGCTTCTGGTGGTTGCTGGCAATCCTTGGCATTCTTTGGACTGCAGCTGTATCACTCTGATCTTTACCTCTGTCATTACATGTAATTCTCCCTCTGTGTCTGTCTGTATCCAAATTTCCCTCTTTCAAGATCAGTCATTGGATTAGGGGCCACCCTAATCCAGTATAACTTCATTTAACTTGATTACATCTGCAAAGACCTTACTTCCAAATAAGATCCCATTCACAGGTACCAGGGGTTAGGACTTCAACATATGTTCTTAATTTATTTTATTTTATTTTATCTTATTTTATTTTTATTTTTATTTTATTTTATTTTGCAGGGGGAGGTAACAAGTCAGCTTCTAACAGAGGCTTTGTTAAAAGAATTTTGCATTTATATTCATGAGACATATTGGTCTATAATTTTCTGTTCTTGTAATGTCTTTGACAATTTTGGTACCAGAATTCTTCTGTCTTTCTCAGGTAGGCTGGAAGTGTTCTTCTGTTTTCAAAAAGAACAAGAAACATTTGATAGAACTCACCACTGAAGTCATCTAGGTTAGGATCTTTCTTAGTGGGAAAGTTATGAGTTAAAAATTCACTTTCACTGACAATATAGTTATCATTTTCCCTCATTTGAAGTTATTTCTCTTAAATATCCAGTATCTCTAATAAGTAGTCAACTGTCTATCTAATTCTAGTAATTTTATAGACAATGCTTTTTTTTTTCCCTTCCCATATTATTTCTGGAAAGTTTACGGATTTCACTTTATCCTTGGTGTTTTACCAAAGATGATGTAAGTGTGCATCTATTTTTATTCATCCTATTTAGCACTCAGTGGGCCCATATAAATCCGTGGACTCTCATTTTCTATTGTTTAAATGTTTCTTCCCTTATTTTGGACTTCTTTCCTTCTCTTTCTTATGTTCCCTTCTTCAACTATAAGACTGATATTGCAGCTTCTAGATCTAGCCTTCATTTCTTCAAACTTTTCTTTTCTTTTTTTTTTTAAGGGGGGTGATAATTAGGTTTACTTATTTACTTTGAATTTTACTTATTTTTTTAAATGGAGGTACTGGGGATTGAACCCAGAACCTTGTACATGCTAAGCACACACTCTACCACTGAGCTATATCCACTCCCCTCTTGTAACCTTTATGTGTGTTCTATCTCTGAGTTTTTGCTCTGTAATCTAAATGAATTTCTAGCCTCTTTCATTTAGATAAAAACTTTGCTCTTTGCTATTCAGCCTTTTGGTGGAGTTTTTCATTATCTGTATTTCTAATGGGTTTTTTCCTCTGGTAATCTTTTCTAGTTTCCAGGATCTTACAACCTTACTTACGTTTTGAATGTTTTATTTTCTTTAAAAATCTCTTTTACTCTTTTCTATAAATTTTGTTTTTGCTTAGGGTAATTTTTTAAGCACCCACATTAGTTCCTATGACTCTTGTAACAAATTATTATAAACTTGGTGGCTTAAAACAACAGAAATATATCATCTTTTAGTTCTGGAGGTCAGAAGTCTGACATCACTATCACTGGGATGGAATCAAGTTTTGGCAGGGACATGCTCTCTCCCTAAGCTCTAGGGGAGAATCCATTCCTTGCCTCTTCCCACTTCCGGTGGCTGCCAGCATTCCTTAGCTTGTGACCACATCACTCCCATTTCTGCCTCTGTGGTTACACTGCCTTCTCTTCTGCCTGGGTCAGATTCCCCTCTGCTTCCTTTTCATAATGATACTTGTGATTTAGAGCCCTTCGGGACAACCCAGGCTAATCTCCCCATCTCAAAATCACATCTGCAAAGACCCTTTTTCTATATAAAGTAACATTTACATGTTCCAGGGATTAAGACCTGGTATCTCTGAGGGCCATTTTCATAGTGTTTATTTTCCTAAGCTGTTTAATACTAATTATTTTTTGTTGAATATTCATCTGTCTTCAAATGCCTTACAAACTTATCTCAGCCAAATGCAGTAATTATTCAAATCAGGGGTGGGTGGAATGTGCAAGTATTTAATATATTCTGGGCAACAGAAGGGACTTTCTTCTTGATTTCAGCAAAAATTTGGAGCTCTGTCTTGCTTCTTTCCTTCCAGTATTTCTACATATTGTTCCTACTTGAGAGGAGACATCTCCGTTGGCTGTAATTTGGTACAACAGGAGAAAGATCATAAGGGTTAAACCACCTTGTTAGATCATTAATAATACCCCTAAAAAGGCACCATGGTTAACCCAACGCTCCTTTTCTTTCTTTAGTATCTGTTGACTCTAAGCTTAAAATATCCACAAGTTGCACCTACCTTTTTCAGTAGTTTTTTCCTGACTTGAGTTTAGCTTGGTTTCTTCCTTCAACCTGATCTCAACCTTTTGTCTTTCAGGATTCCTTCTCATTTCTGATCCTCAGAGAGACCTCCTCTTGCTCTCCAACATTTTTAAAGGTTTTTTTTCCTTTAAGTATCATTTTGGATTTCTTCCTATCCAAGAGATCTGAGGAACACCTGTGAGGCTAGAGTGTGTTTGCCATTTGCACCCTTGGTTCAAACTCCAATCAATCTTTGAATCACACTTATGCCACCTCCTCACGTGACTGTCATCTTATCTTTATCTATGCCTACCAAGCTGTATGACTGAATGTTCCCTAAGTGGCTTATTTTAATAAGCTATTAGATCATACAAATTTCTGAAAACTTAAATTATCTTCATCTTCGGGAGCCTTCTTATTATATATTATTATACAATATATATTATGTAATGGGTCATTTTATTTCATTAAATGAGTCAGATAAGTAGACAAAAAGTAAATGTATATAGCAATAGGATTGAGAAAAATTACTGTGTGATTCAGGAACGACTTTTACTTATATTAAGGCAAGTATTCGAAGAGTGTTCTAAAGAGTTGCTCCTAAGATGAAAATAATAATATCATACTTTTCCCCCCAAGTTTAGTTAATCATGTCTGAAAAAAATAATTTTCAAGTAGTTGTGCTATAACTAAAGAACAAAAAGATGAAAGGTTTCTTACAGAGCTAAATGCTTTAAGAAAAATAAAAACTGCTGTGTACAATTCTATTTTTAGAATTAAGAAAATAGCATAAATTTAAGATTGGATCGTTCTTAGGTTAACTATCACCACATGTGGCAGCTGTTTGCTGCTGAATAGATTCCAACTGAATATACAGGGAGCAAGTCAAATTTAACACTTATAATAAACTTGAACCTCATTCCAGATCTTCTCAAGTGAGCAGTTATAAACTAAATAAACTTTATTTAGAGGCATAAATGGAGTAGTAATTGATACCCTAAGGATATTAAAGAGTTAATGCAATTTTGGCTGAATATTAAAAGAACCAGTGCAGTAGTTTGTGCACTTGTGTTCTATTCCTATAATTTCATTTACTGGGGTGTCCCCGGGTCCCAGTTTCATTATATACATCATGAAATGTTTGCAGTAGATACTTCTAAGGAATCCCCCTGAGTCCTCTTCATGTCATGGCACATATAGAAATGGTAATATATGAACATCTACCCAGAGAGGAGGTTACTTGAGGCTGGACGCTGGCTTAGGGAATCTTGCTGCCCAGAGAGCTGTGGGATGTCTCAGTGCACCTGTATCCCGTTCTTGGCATTCACTTATGTCTTGGCCCACAGTATGGGGCCAAGCTGTGACCTCGTGACTCAAATTGTGGTCTGCAGACTAGCAGTGTTGCCACTCTCAGGAGCTTGTTAAAAAAGCAGAATCTTGGGCTCCACCCAGACCTACTAAATCAGAATCTGTATTTTAAAGATCCCTAGGTAATTCATGAGCACCTTAAAGAAGTACTTCTCTAAGAAACTTTCAGCTCTAACATTCAATGAAACGAAGAATTAATCTGTTTTATGTAAGTGTATTCTAGAGTATATTTCATAATCTTATTAAACTCCATATGATAGCTAGAATAAAACAAAACACATATTTTTACACAAATTTGTTACCAATTTTTGAAACCTGACAAACGTTTACTTCTTAATTAGGAAAAGGGAAATGTACTTACCTGCTTGTATACCTGTCGTAAGTACATGATCTCCTCCACAGTTCCCAAGGATATCAGCCGAAGCACTTTGACATCTCTGCATTGCCCAATCCTGTATGCTCTGCAAAAGAGATTAAAAACAAAAGACAACCAAAATCAAGTGAAACAATGTTAGGTTCAGGAGGTAGCTTTTGGATATAAAAACAAAACACTACTAAAGTTTTCATTTAAAAAGAAATATTTTACGTTTAAATATACTATATATTTAATAACAATGTAAAAACAGAAAGTCATATAAAATTAATATAAAAAGGCCAGTCATTGAGGAGAAACATATTATAGAAAAAATATACACATCAACTTCATTTCTGTTGAAACGTCACCTTCCACTGTCCAAAAAAGTTTCCTAAATTCAAATTTTTCTTTTATGGTGGCCTTAAGCTTATGAATGATTCCATTTAAATTAAAACTCTCAGAAATGCAAGCTAATCCATAGCGACAGAAAGCAGACCAGTGGTTGCTTGGGAATAGGGGCCTCAGGAGGGGCAAGAGGGATGAATTACAAAGCAGCACAGGCAGATTTTACGGGTGATGGATATGTTCGCTACCTTCATCATGGTAATGGTTTCAGTGTATACCCATAACAAAACTTACCAACTGTACAATTTAAATATGTGTGGTTTTCTGTATGTTAACTATACCTCACTGAAACTGTTAAAAAAAAAAAAAACTGGGAGACAAACAGTTCTCCAGCAGGCGAGCCTATGCAACTGCAGATTTACAGCCCTCATCTACCAAGATTTCCAGCCAGTCTCTCTGAAAGGATCCCTCAGCTGACTAGTACCCCACGTGTTTTGATATGGACCACAGAGCTAATTAAAACTCTAATCTGACTCACCACACTGGCTACCTATAGGTCTAGCCCCTGCGGCTTCTCCCAGATGGAGGCTTTGTTGGATGCTCTGAATGAGGTCACCTGTTTCTAAATACTTGCACAGACATGGGGGGATCAGAGGCAAGGCCATACTGCTTCATGAGTGAAAATGTTACAATTTGGGGGAAATTTAATTTTAACCTTAGAAAGTCACATTGTGTCGTTATATCTGGTGGTCCCTCTGCCTCCTCCACCCATTCTGGCTCACAAAGAAGGGCCTTTACTAGAGGACATCTTGGGGTCCTGAAAATCTTGCACACCTGGAGAAGAATAGGGGATAACATGTTATACTGGACCTGTGCTTCATCAATTTCTAGGTCCATAAAGTATGGATGTGTTAAGTAATGGCTTTCATCACCCAGAGACAAGTGCTGAAGAACTGTTATACAGTGTGCAGGTCAGTATCTTCACTTCTCATCTTGGTTCCTCCCGTCAGAGTCAATGGAAGGAGAGGGAAGGGAATGGGGATGCTGTTCATTTGGTTTTATTGTCAGCTGATCCACTGAAAGCCAAAGCACGGTGAGTTGTGTTTTGAGGGAACACTGGGTTAAATAAGATAGGCCTTGATGGTCTAGATGAAAAAGAAAAAATTACAACAAATGTCATTAAGACAAAAAGAAATAGGGATTTTTTTTGTGGTTTTCATTTGACCATTTTCCAGGACAGCTGTCAGTGGCAAGAGGCTCATTAAAAGTGCAGGATCTGCAAATCGACTACGTGGACTCAAATTTATTCTATCTTATATTGATACCAAGTTAATTTCAACTGCATTTAAAAAAAAATCCTCCTTTACAGCTCTGCCATCACCTTTTAGCTTACTGATGTCACAAATTATATCTTTATACGTTACATATCCATTAATGCAGATTTAAAATTACTTTTATACATTTGTCTTTTAAATCCTGAAGAAAAAAAGTAGACTTATAAACCAGAATTATAACAATACTGGTTTTTATATTTGTTTATATGCTTATCTGTGCTGCAGAACTTTATATTTTCATATGGCTTTGCGTTATTGTTAAGAGTCCTTTCATTTGAAATTGAAACTCTCTCCTTATCATTTCTCCTTAGTATAGATCAACATAACAAAATAGAGAGCTCAGAAATAAAACCCATGCATCTACGGTCAACTAATCTATTTCAGAGGAGGCAAGAATATACAGTGGAGAAAAGATGGTCCTTTCAATAAGTGGTTCTGGAAAAACTGGAAAGCCTCGTGTAAAACAATGAGATAGAACAATTCCTCACCAAATACAAGAATAAACTCTAAATGGATTAAAGACCTAAATATGAGAACTGAAACCATAACATCCTAGAAAAGAACACAATCTGAGCAATCTTTGACATAAATCATAGCAACAGTTTTTGGATTAGTCTTCTTCAAAAGAAACAACAGCAAAAATAAACAAACGGGACCTAATTAAATTTAAAAGCTTTTGCATAGCAAAGGAAGTCACTGACAAAACAAAAAGACAACCTAAGGCATGAGCGAAATATTTACAAATGACATGACCAACAAGGGGTTAATATCCAAAACGTATAAACGGCTCATACAACGCAAAATCAAAAAAAAAAAAAAAAAGTAGTATCAAAACAAAACAACACAATCAAAATAACGGGCAGGAGACTTGAAAATACATTTTCCCTAAGACATATACACAGCTAACAGGCACACGAAAAGATCCTCAATATTGCTAATTATTAGAAAAATGGAAATCAAAACCACAATGAGGTATCACCTCACACCTCTCAGAATAGCTATCACCAAAAAGACCACAAATAATAAATGTTATTGGCAAAAGGATGTCGAGAAGAGGGAACCTTTGAACACGGTTGATGGGAATGTAAAATTGGTACAGCCGCTATGGAAAACAGTATGGAGGTTCATCAAAAAACTAAAGATAGAACTATGATACGATCCAGCAACTCTACTCCTGGGTATACATATCCAGAAGAAAAATGCAAATACTAATTCAAAAAGATACATGCACCCCAAATGTTCACAGCAGCATTAATTACAATAGCTAAGATACAGAAGCAACTCAGTGTCCATCAACACATACATGGATAAAGATGTGATATATACATACACAATGGATTATTACTCAGCCATAAAAATGAATGAAATTCTGTCAATTATAGCAACACAGATGGACCTAGAGAATATGCTCAGTGAAAGAACTCAGAGGAAGATAAGTACTATATGATACCACCTACATATGGAATCCAAAAAATAAAACAAAAGAATGTATACAGCAAAAGAGAAATAGAATCACAGATATAGAAAATAAACTAGTGCTTACCAGTGGGGAGAGGAAAGAGGGTAGGGACAAGATAGGGGTATGAGATTAGGAGATATAAACCACTTACTATGTATACAATAGATAAGCCACAAGGATATATTGTATAATACAGGGAATTACAGCTGCTATCTTATAATAAATTTTGACAGTGTATAATCTGTAAAAATACTGAATCTCTATGCTATACACACAGAACTAATATAATACTCTAAACCAACTGTATTTCATTAAAAAATATACTACAATGTTATAAGTCAATTACACCTTAATAATAAAAATATACAAATAAAACTTTAAAATACACAAAAAAGAATTAACAGATTATATGATATAGAGGAATGGAGCAGTGAGCTAGAAGACACAGCAGTAAAAATCACTGAAGCTGAGCAGAAAAAAAGAAAAAAAAAAGAAATTATGGAGCTCTGGGACAATATCAAGCATACTTTCACATTATATGGGTCCCAGAAGAAGAATGAGAAAGGAGTAGAAAACATATTTGAAGACGTAATAACTGAATACTTCCCTAACATGGGAAAGGAAACAGATATCTACGTCAGGAAGCAAAAAGAGTCCCAAACAGTATCAACCCAAACAGAAGCACACCAAAAAACATTGTAATTAAAATGGCAAAAATTAAAGATAAAGAGAGACTATTAAATAAGCAGCAAGGAAAAAGCAACAAGTTACATACAAAGGAACTTCCATAATGTCATCAGCTGACTTATCAAGAGAAACATCTATAGGCCAGAAGAAGTACACAATGTATTTAAAGTGATGAAAGGGAAAAACCTAAAATGAAAAATACTCAGCAAGGTTTTCATATAGATCTGATGAAGAGAGAAAAAGTGTTACAAACAAGCAAAAGCTAAAAGAGTTTAGCACCACCCAACCAACTTTCAATAAATATTTCAGGGCTTTTCTGTTTGAAAAAGAAAATGCCACAACTAGATGTATGAAAATTATGAAAGGAAAAATCTCACTGGTAAAGGCAAATGTACAGAAAATGTAGTAAATTAACAACATATAAAGCTAGTAGAAAACGAGAACAAAATGATCCAAAATACATGAGACAAAGCCAAAGAGCAGTCTTGAGGCTTATAATGATACCACCTACCTCAGAAATAAAGAAAAAATGCAAATAAACAACCTAACCTTATACCTAAAGGAATGAGAAAAAAAAACCAAACATAACCGAAAGTTGAAGGAAACAAATCATAAAGGTCAAAGCAGGAATAAATGAAACACAGACTAAAAAAGCAATGGAAAAGATCAATGAAACTAAGAGCTGGTTCTTTGAAATGATAATCAAAATCGATAAAGCTTTTGCCAGATTCATCAAGAAAAAAAGAGAGAGGACCCAAATCAATAACATCAGAAATGAAAAAGAAGTTACAACCAATACACCATGATCAAGTGAGATTTATGCCATGCATGCAAGAATGGTTCAATGTCTGCAAATCAACGTGATGATATACCAGATTAACAAACTGAAGAATAAAAATCATATGATCATCTCAAAAGATGTGGGAAAAGCTTCTGAAAAAATTCAACATCCATTTATGATAAAAACTCTCAACAAAGTGAGTATAGAGGGAACATACCTCAACATAATAAAGGCCATATATGACCAACCCATAGCTAACATCATACTCAATAGTGAAATGCTGAAAGCATTTCCTCTAAGATCAGATACAGGATAAGGATGCCCACTGTGGCACTTTTATTCAACATAGTATTGGAAGTCCTAGCCGTAGCAATCAGACAAGAAAAAGAAACAAAAGAAATTCAAATTGGAGAGGAAGCAGTAAAACTGTCACTGTATAGAGATGACATGATACTATACATAGAAAATCCTAAAGATGCCAATAAAAAACTACTTAGAGCTCATCAATGAATCTAGTGAAGATGCAGGATTCAAAAATTAACATATAGAAATCTGTTGCATTTCTATACACTAAAAATGAACTATCAGAAAGAAACATTAAAGAAACAATCCCATTGACCATAGCATCAAAAAGAATAAAATACCTAGGAATAAATTTAACTAAGGATGTGAAAGACCTGTACTCAGGAAACTGTAAAATAGTGATAAGATGAACTGTGTAGGAAACCTGGTCTGGGTTTCCATGCCTTTTGTTTTGGCCCTAACATCCATTGTAAGAACATTTTGTCAGTTTGAGTCCCTACTTATTTATAAAATTTATTAAATTATTCTTTTAGATTTCATCAAGGAGCACCTACTGCACGTCAGTCCCTCTTTATGTAAAGGATGTGAGAGGAATTTATTTTAGAGTCAGCATATTAACTTCCCAGAAGGATGCACTCTGTCTACCCCCACATCCTGAAGTTGCTGACCCCACACTTGAAATTTCTCTGTGCTCTCCTGCTGACCTTGGATTGTGGCTTTTCTCTGCAGGTTTTCTGATCACACAGATTCTTCCACAAGTTTCTCAAAACTTCAGATCTACCAGTAGTGACCTTTCCAATTTTCCTGCAGTGTTACTGATTCTTTCTTCCAAATCAATCTTGTCACAATAATGGGATTTTGAGATGAATGAAAAATAGATGGCTATTATCAGCTTGCCATTTGATTCAGAAGTTCAGGGTTATCTTACATAAAATTTTAAAAATGTTTTACAAGGTCTTCCTTATCTTCTAATCACAGCCACATTATAAACAAGTTGAAAAATTCAGGAGCATCTTTAAATTAAAATATTTGCAGGTTACTTTAAATTTTGTCACTATTATACCTGTCAACTGCTTGAAGATCATTGGCTGGATTCCAAGTAGGATCAAATAATACAACCACATTGGCACCAACAAAATTGAGGCCTAGTCCACCAGCCCTGGAATAAACACAAAAGAGTATATTAAAATAGCAAATCAACGTTTTTGCTCTATAACTCAATTATGCCAGGTTTCTACAAGCACAGCAATACAATGTTACATTAGCATTAGAAAAGTAAGATGATTAAAACACAAATATGCCATAAGTGAAATAGCTGTGGAACCTTTTTTCTACCATTCTAGAATATCCTTAAGAAATCTGAGCATAAGAGTCCATTAAGTAGGTTGTGCTGGTTTTTACCATTTTTTTGATACTCAAATACTATATTCTATAGGATTTTCCTAACATAATTTTTTTAAAAAACTGCTAGTATACTCCAGCTAAATAATATACACACTTAAAAAAATCAATATAAATGTAAATGTACTTTTCCTTATTCTTCCCATTAAGTGTAGCTAAAAACTCTGAACATTACATTTAAAATAAAACGTTTGAGTTTGAAAGGCAGAGAGAACATAGTCTGGCTGGAGACCACAACACCTAAGGATGACATGGCAGTGAGTTCCCTGGCTTTCTTTTTGCATAATACATCCCAGATTGAGTTCTAGAGAAGCCAGTGAATTGGAAATGCCAACAGCCAACAGTCACAGACAAAAAAGCCCAATAAAAGGCTTCTTCCTTCAGCCAAAGAACCAGGAAAGGTACAGAGTTTTAAGATATAAAAAATATTACATAATAACCAGCCTATTCTTGCAACCACCACTGGAAAAAATCTGTAGTCTGACCCCTAACCTGCTTAGCAAAGGCTGAGTGGGGAGACTAAATTTCCCCCTTTGCCTGACAGTAATGAGGCATCTCTCATCCCCACCCAGGTGGTGTCAGAGAAGACTGAAGAGCTTAAACATTCATTTCTGGCCAGCTATAACGAGGTCCCCTCTGGAGTGGAGGAGTGGGTGGAGCCCAAGCAGAAATAATAATGAAGCACCTCAATCTCAAGATGTCAACAAAGGCCAAGCAAGAGACATGCATTTGCACCCAATATGTCTGGCATGGTGTCTGGCTAACAGAAGATTTAAATAAGATACAGAGTTTTATAACATAATACTCAAAATGTCCAACATATCATAAAAAATTACAAGCCTTACTAAGATCCAGGAAAATCTCAACTTCAATGAGAAAAGACAGTTAACAGATGATAACACTATGAAGAATCAGATGCTGGAATTATCTGACAAGGATTTTAATGGAGCCACAATAAAAATGCTTCAAAAAGCAGTAACAAATATGCTTGAAACAAATTAAAAATAGAAAGTCCCAGCAAAGAAAGAGAGGATCCCAAAATTTTAGAGTTGAAAAATAACTGAATTATAAAATTTGCTGGATGGATTTGAATTTACAGTGGAGATGACAGAGGATAGAACCAAAAAAACATAAGAACAGATCAATATTATTTACCCAGTCTGAACAACAGGAAGAAAATATACTGGGAGGAAAAAAAAAAAAAAAGAGCAGTCTTAGAGACCTGAGGTATAGTAACAGAAGAGTTAACATTTGTATCATTTTAGTCCTAGGAAAAAATAGAGAGTGGGACTGAAAAAGTATTCAAGGAAATATAGCTGAAAACTTCCCATATTTGGGAAAAGACATAAACCTAAAGAATACAAAGAGTTGCATTAATGCCAAAAAGCATAAACCCAAAGAAATTCATGCTAAGATACATTATAATTAAACTTCTGAAAACAAAAGACAAACTCTTCGAAAACAGTCAGAGAGAAATGATACACTACTTTTAAGGGAATATCAATTCAAATGAAAGTGGATTTCTCATCTGAAACCATGGTGGCCAGGAGGAAGCAGTACAACTTTTTTCAAGTGCTGAAAGGACTATGAAGCCAGAATTCTGTATCTAGCAAAAATATCCTTCAGAAATGAAAGGGGAAATCATGACATTCTCAGTCTAAGACAAACTAAGAGAATTTGTCATCAATAGACTCATAGGACAAGTAAAATAAGACAACTGAAAAAACCAACCAATATCCAGTCCTGTCACATTTACTTCAAAAACATTTTTCTCATGAGTCCCTTCTCCATGCCTATTTCCACTACCCTGTTTCAAGTCCTTATTAAATCACACCTGTATGTCTTACCTCATTGGCCTCCTGTTTTCCCTTTCCTTAATTTCCTCTTTGAATTCTGCATTGACACATTGGTTGTTTAATAGCATTAAACAGTAACATTGGTTGTTTGGCCTCTATGTGTTTTTTTTTTCCCCTCCAGTTTGCTTCCCATAATTGACTTCTAGTTCCACATCATGTGGTCAGAAAAGATGCTTTATGATTTCAATCTTCTTAAATTTACTAAGATTCATTTTGTGGCCTAGCAAGGGATCTAACCTGAAGAATGTTCTAAGTACAGTTGAAAAGAATAAATATTCCAGAGTTTTGGGATAGAATGTTCTGTATGTATCTATAAAGTCCATCTGTTTTAATGGGTTATTTAAGGTCAATGCTTCCTTATTGATTTTGTCTGGATGACCTAATCACTGATAAATTGATTTTTGTTTTACTACTATTACTGTATTATAGTCAGTTTCTCCCTTTATGCCTGTTAATATCTGCTTCATATATTTAGGTGCTCCTGTGTTGGGTGCATAAATATTTATGGATGTTTTAGCCTCTTCATGGATTGGTCACTTTATCATTATGATTGCCCTTGTATGTCTTTTATATAGTCTGTGTTTTAAAGTTTATTTTGTCTGAAAGAGTATTGCTAACCCAACTTGCCTGCAGCTTCTATTTGCATGGATTATCTTTTTCTGTCCTTTCACTTTTAGTCTGGGTGTGTCATTAGATCTGAAGTGACTCTCATAGGCAGCATATAGATGGATTTCATTTTTGCATCCATTCATCCAGCCTCTTTTTATTAAAACATTTAGTCCATTTATATTTAAAGTAATTATTAATAGGTATATACTTATTGCCATTTTGTTAGTTGTTTTCTGATGTTTTTGTAGTTCTTCTCTGTTCCTGTCTTTTTCTTTTAGTCTCTTTATAAATATATTTATATTTATAAAAAATATATAAAAATATATGTTTTAAGCTGATAGTCACTTCAGTTTGAATGCATTCTAAAAGCACTACATTTTTACTCCCTCTACACCATATTTAATGTTTTTAACATTGTATTTTACACCATATTTAATGTTTTTAACATTGTATTTTACATCCTTCAACTTTTCATATCACCTAACTACTTAATATAATTGTAGTTGATTTTACAACTTTGGTCTTTTAACCTCCTTTCTGCCTTTTTAGGTGGTTGACCCACTGCCTTTACTATATATTTGCCTTAACTAGTGAAATATTTTTCTTTCCTTTATTTTCTTACTTCTAGTTATGGACTTTTCTTTTCCACTTCAACAAGGCCCTTTCACATTTCTTGTAAGATTGGTTTAGTGGTGATGAACTCTTAGTTTTTGCTTGTCTAGTAACCTCTTCTCTCCTTCAAGTTTGAATGACAGTCTTACTGGGTAAAGTATTCTTGGTCATAAGTTGTTTTTTTCCCCTTTCAGTACTTTCAATATGCCACATTCTTCTGTCCTGCAAAGATTTTGCTGAAAAAAATCAGCTGACAGCACTTCTAAACATAAAAAGCAGTCTTTAAAAATTAAAAATTCAATGAATGGGTTAAACAGCAATTTCTAACACAGTTGAAGAGATCACTAGGAGCTTTATAGCTGAGCTCATCAAATTAGACTGGAGGTGAGCAAAAGAGGAATGAAAGACAATTGGCTGTCCTAAGTTCTGAATTATTTGAACTGTTTTTGAAGGCATTTATTACTTTCAAAAACACTCTTTAAAAACTAAGAATGTTCATGTGTGTTTTATAAAATTTAACTGAGGACAGCATTCTATATCATTTAATGTTTTGTATTTAAGGACTTATATGAGAAATTACTTCTTGACTTCTTTTACCGGAAAGTGGAAATCCAGAACTCTCCTTGTGCTTTAGTTATAAGAATTCAAAAATAATTTCAGTGCTCAACAGTTACATAGCTCATTCATCATATGTATCATTTGATTCCTCATTTTAAGTCATTTTTATTTTGACTTAGTTTTTCCTTTTTTGCATTTTATATATTTTTATTTTAAATGTCTCTTGAAATTCTTTTTGAAAGATAGGGAGCATATCTACAAAATACTTATTACATTAGATATCAAAAGTTACATTATTTGTTAACCCCCAAAAGGGATTTATCTTCTTAGGTGTCTATATTGACTTAAATCTTTCTCTAAAGTGTGTATTTTTTAAAAAGGTTTACTGAAAGATTCATAAATAGGTGTTAGAACTGATTTAACTTTTATCAAACCTGTAAGTGTGGAGCTGTGCTGGTTGAGACCAGGTAGAGACAGAGGAGGGAAACTCCTGGTCCACTAAGCCCATTGGGTTCTCTAGGACCCCTTGATCCCAGTTCGAAAACCAGTGCTACAAATGATTCTCAGCTATTCGATTAATAACGTGATTACTCAATTAAGTCTGACAGTTCTAACCACAAGACATGAGTCAAAAACACTACCAAAGAAAATTTCTAGGAGGAAACATCCATTTTTTTTTGGATTGTTATTTTAATAAACTCAGGCATATAAAGAGAATTCAGTGATGAAAGGGAACTGAGAAAATGGTTTAGGTAAAACTCAAGATATTATTTCAGTCAAAATTAATAGCATCTTTGCTTCTTCTCTTTAAAGCCAAATGAAACAAGGCAATGTAAGCATAGCCACTAAAAATCCAGTAACAGCTTAAAAATTACCCTAAATCTTAAAAGCAATTAGATAAAAATCAAGTTATCAAATTTTATTTTCCTACATTGTGGAGACAAGGCAAATGTTAACATCTTGTGTACTGTTGAACTCTTTCACAATCTTGAGTCTTTCCTCTGATTTTGTACTTCCATCAAGTCGTCGGTAATCAAGCCCAGACGCCATACAGTATTGCTGCAGCACATCAAGCAACTAGAGGAAAGATACAGAGATGTGCAAAAAACAAATTCATAGCTTAATAAGTTTCACACCATTATAGAGGTGAGATTTACTAAGTGTTAATTACTGCTGCTCACAATTTCTTTCTTACAATTACAAGAGCAAAAAATATTTTTCTAATTCCTAACCCATGTATATCTTCCCATTATACTGAAACTGACTTTAATGTTCAGCAACCTTTAAAAAACAAAACAAAACAATCTTTCAGGGGAAAAAAAATCAATCTGCAATTTTTTAAACTAACACTGAATAAAAAGAAAAGTATTGGTTAACTCATCAAGGTAAATATATTTCATTACTTCTGCTATTTTCCACATTCTAAAATGTCTTAAATGTTTTAAAGAACACTAATTATTAACAAAAACGTCAACAGAGAATAAGAAATCTATCTTTGAGCTTGCTATTTGACAGTATGTAACTGTGATATAATTGAGATTTAAGCATCTGTTTTAAAAGTTGCTTACCACATTACCATTTCCTGAAGTAAGTATAAGACAGAAAATATGGCTGGATGCTGTTTAGGGCTAAGCCAATCAAGAATACACTTCAGACAAAACTCACCTTGGTGGAAAAGGAGAAAAGAAGAACTTTATCTTTGTTTTTCCTGCAATGATTTAAAAGCTGCTGAAGGACCTGGAAATAAACCACAGAACATCAGTGAACCAGTTTCAATCTAAAGTATACTTTACACACATAAACATCACTTGAGAATATCTTAAAAATAATCTTTATACAATATAACCTCAGTTTTCTTTCATAATTCCCTTCATTTTTTGCCAAGTAAGAGAAATAAAATATTAGATATTACATGAAATGTCATTCATCATCATATTATCAATAATGAGGTGAAGTTCTCAAAGACTTTTATTTCATCTCATCTGGTTTTAATAAAAAGGAAGCGTTTTAGATTATGGGATGCATTTAAATGGATTAATTTAATTTCCAAAATACACTTTCTTTATACCGACAATATGTTCAGAAACTAAACTACAGAGGAGCATTCCTTTCAGGAAGTATCTAAATTTTCTCTAGCTAGCTATAACAAAATATGTTTAATTACATATAGGTTCTAAAAGTCTTGATATTTATTTTCTTAAAATAGTCAGTCAGATATATACCTCTTCTCATTTTCTCCTCTGTTTCTCTATTTACAGTAAACCCTGAACTCCAGATTCGATTTTGACCTCAAAATGCCAATAATTTGCCCCA
Source organism: Vicugna pacos (assembly GCF_048564905.1). NCBI lineage: Eukaryota > Metazoa > Chordata > Mammalia > Artiodactyla > Camelidae > Vicugna > Vicugna pacos. Next base: position 4,154,508 of record NC_132990.1, read on the forward strand.
TACACAGTGCTTTTAGGGAGGAAGCAAAAAGAATCCAAAGCCTGTGTATGATAGTAATACTGTTATTTTTAAAACAGGCATTTCCACATCTGGCAATGACAGCTCCAGAACGCTGGGGAAAAGCAAACCACAAAGGAAAGAAAAGGAATTTTCTGTACTAAGTATAACATTTTTCTGAACTATACAATAAACACTTAACCAATTTCATTTATTAAATGACAAACACTTAAAACTTTTAAATGAAAAAACTTATACTCAATATAAAACCCTTTTAATAGTTGAGCAAGAGAAGACACTGTGCTAGCTCTGACCCCTAGCTACTTTAAATTACTTCCTTTCTTGTTTGTTTTTTTTTAACTTTTTGCCTAAAGAAATTATTTTTCCTTAATCAGAACATAAAAATTGGGAATTGTTCTGTAAAACTCTGAATCCATAAATAAAGATTCTTGATAGTTATTAAGGGGTTAAAGAAACAAATTCTGCTGCAAGGTGACTGGAAGCTGTCAGCATTCTATGCAGCTGTCACACGCAGTGCCCAAGGCCAGGGACGTGGCTGGAGAACCTAGCCTTCCTTCTCACAGCTGTCCCTCAGTTAATACATCACCAAGAGCAGCACCAACAGGTCAGTTTCCTGGTGTACACAAATGCTCCCTTGCCACAAATGAGACTTAGCAACCTTATAATCAAAATCAGTAAGTAAAAAAAAGAGGCCGAAAATTCACTATAGACATAGAGGCCTTGTCCACCTTGAGCTCTTCAAGAAGCTCCCTTCTCTAATTCAGAACTACTGCCTATCCTCATCCTCTTATTTGGCGCTGACATTTATATTCCTGGTAGAGCTTCTCCTTAAACATCTGAAGACAAGCTATTATATAGGTGGTGACAGCATACATTTTTTAAGAGGGCATGAATCCAATACACCAATAAGGCAAGTCTGAGGTGCACTTGGTGTAACTACGACTAACTGAGAACCTACCACACGCAGGGTTCGCAGTGAGCTAGTAAATGCTGGCAGAACCACATGCCTTGTCTTTGGTCACTCTCTCTTCTGAATGATCAGGCATCCATTCTGATTAATTGGTATCTCTGTCATGCCATTTGCTAAATATACTGTACATCATTCTTACGTACATGCAACCTGAGAAAAGAATACCTACCTTCATTTTTCCACTGTATTTTGGGTCAGAAAGCGTTTCAAAGGCTGCATCTTTGCTTTTCTGCACAAAATCTGGGAATCTGGAAAATACCTGATCACATATCCTTTTGATAAGTGCTTCCTTAAGGGAAAAAGGTACAAGAAATTTTAACAAAACATGTTTAAATCTGTGTAACTTGAAATTATTTATGAAAAAATCTGTTTAGAAGGACTATATTATTGTAGTCCTTCTAAATTATTATAGTCCTTATGTTGAAGATTTTACCTCCTCTAAGTCAGGCTTAGACTCAGAAAACGTTAAAGATATATGTTAATCATATACGGTTTTGATGAGTTTTGAGATAATGGCATGGTTATTAATTTTATTGTTACTTTCTTAAGATTTCCTACACAAGGAACCAAATACTTCCCAAAAAGCAAACAGTCTTTTCAAATTACATTTGAATAGCCTCAAGACCATAACACAAAAAGAAAATATAAAATCACCATATAAAATAGCCTTAAAAAAGATCTTTATTTATGTTGCGCTTTAGAATAAGACACAGTTGAAAAGACCAAAGTAAATGGCTCCATTTATGCCAAAACCTTGAAGTGACTGATTTTTGCCAGTTTGGGAAACACTCCATATATTTAACATACAGATTATTGTAAATCCTCATTTTAATCCATCAGATTTGATAAATGTAATTAGACACACTGTTAGTGGAATTAGGACTGACTCATCAAATACCTTTAATCAGTAATTATATCAAAAGATGTTAGGAAAACAAATAAATGAACATTTTCAGAGGCATAAACAAGTTATTTTAAGGTTAAATTTTCTCACTTTCATTAGAAACTTAAGTGCATATAGTTCTTGACACCTAAATTAAAAAACAAGAAGTCAGCTTCCTCTTAAATTTCATATAAAAATATCTTACGGATATCTGGCTAAGAAATTTTATACCAAATGTAAAATATTTATACCGAATAGCATTAAGAAGAAACTTTAAAAAGCCAACCCAAACCTGCTGTTTGGAGGTGCTAGCAGCCTGCAGTAGTGCGACATGGTTAGCGACCTTCTGAAGGACTGCAAGGTAACTGAAATACAAGGTTTTCACTGTTTCACCATGTGAATTGGTCTGTAACCAGAGAAGTACAGAAAATAAAAATAAGCAAGGGACTAACATGGCTATGTAACTACTTACATCACGAAATATATCACTTACAATATTTACTATCTGGTTACTATTGACATAATCAGTCTGAAAAAATAACAGTCAATGTCATTAAAATATGCATGAATCACTAACGTGGAATCATACTTTTGGTGAAACTATAATACAGTGATACTTTTAATAAAAGAAGGAAGAAAGTCCACATTCCAAGAAGTATTTATCCTCCCAATACACAGTGATAGAAATGCTGCCATAAGAGGTTCCTGGTCATAAAACTCTCAGTGTGACAGTGGTATTATACAGAAGCCTCTACTCTCTCCACTCATCTACATTCCAAAAAAAGTGAAGTGGTTAAAAACAGCAAAATAAATGAGATATGGAGTAAATATCAATCTAGATAAATATTTATTTAAGGTCTAAGTATGGGGATCTGTGACAAATAAATTAATAATAAAACAGAGTGGTGATAAAGGGCAGGAAATGTAGATGGGTTAAAAAAAAAGCATAAATGAGTATTTATTTCTAAATAGAAATAAAACACTTTAATGTACTGATACACAATTTCTATTAAATTAAGATTCTATCTCACATCAGAATAATATTTTAAGCCTCTTATCAAAGAAGTATTTTCCACTGATAACAAGAAATTTACGGAAAATGAAATGAAATTTCAAGATGAAAGTAGGATACTTCTGAATAAAAGCTAAAAGAGAGGATATAAAATTGAAGCTACTTTCCAAAACTAGTTTTTTGAAAATATATTTGAATATTGTATTTTTCTGTGATTACTGCTTGATATTGTAAATCTTCTTGAAAATTATTCCTTTTCATTAACTTTCAGCTTCTAAAGAACTGTCTGGTGAAAAGTTATTTTATCTGTTACTTTCTCTGACACTAGAATAGAGGATATGTAATCAAAAGCAAGATAGTAAAGATATCATACTGAAATGTTTACCTTATAACAACAATTTCTCCTTTTTCGGCCACTGCTGCAGGTACAAGGCTTAGAAGACTGAAGTATCAAAGACACATCTTCTGTTTCTAATACTGCTTGATAGACAGCTTTCTGAAAATCTGTCAGAGAACAATACACCATCTGCCAAGATAAAATACAAGGTAATTGTTAGTATCTTTTTTAATAGCAATAATAATCACAATGTACATTAGGTTTCATTGATTGTAATAGTGAAAATTGCTCATAAATTAATTGATTTTTCTTCTGGATACATCATTATAGACAGGAGAAGGTAGGAAAATTTCTCCCAATTCTATATTCCATGCTACCACTCTACCCTAAACTATATAAATTATGACTTAATTTCAAATAAATCTCATAGTTTGTTTTTTAATTTAAAAAATCAAAATATGAAGAAAAACCAAGTGTGTGATTTCCTTGTGTATTTCTCAATATTGTAGATCTTTTCGAGGTTTCATATTGCAAATAAGTGATTAAAGTTTAGGTCAAATAAAAAACTAGATAAGGAAAAACAGAAGATTTTAGAACAATGGTATGGATAATACTTACTGAATTACTCGAAAAATTAGAAAAAAATTTTAAAAATTCCTATTACTGAAAAGAGGATAAAGTATTTGTATTCAATATCTTGCTATAAATTCCTAAGATTAGTAAAAATAAGAATTAAGTAAATACACATGAAAAAGCAACTACAAGTTGCTACTTCGTGCCCAAATTCAAGAAGAGAAGAAAATGTAAGAAAATAATGCCACTAAGTTATGGGGGATAGAATTTGCCTTGCATTCTGGTAGCACTGGAAATTGGTAAAATTCTTCCAGGTATAGCTGTATGTAACTAAGGTCATAAAACAAAATATATCCATAATAGGAGTTTGAAGAACATGAATAAAGGGAAAAGGCATCTATTTAGAAATATTTATATGCATGTATCACAAAGAATATTATTGCAAAAAAAGGACAAATTGTGCATGTAAGGATAAAAAGAGAATACAGAAGATAGAGGTATGATAATAATTAAGGTATGAGTTCCTCCAGTATTTGTCTTTCTCTGCCTGAGTTATTTCACTTAGCATAATGCCCTCAAGATCCATCCATGTTATAACAAATGACAGATTTCCTTCTTTTATGGCTGAATAATATTCCACTCTATATATATGCACATCTATTTTATCCATTCGTCTGTTGACAGACACAGCTTATTTCCGTATCTTAGGAATTGTGAACAATGCTGCAATAAACATGGAAGTTCAGATATCTCTTCAAGAATGATTGCATTTCTTTCAGATACACGATTGTCCTTCAATATCTGTGCAGGATTAGTTCTAGGACTACCCTGACCCTGCATGTATACCAAAATCTGTGGATGCTCAAAACCTTTTAATAAAATGGTCCAGTACATTTGACCGTCTGCATTTACAAATGTGGAACCTGCAGATACAGAGGGCTGACCATATACCCAGATAAGGGACTGCTGATAATTCTATTTTTAACTTTTTAAGGAATCTCCATACTGTTTTCCATAGCGGCTTTACATTTTCACAAACAATGCACGGGGGTTCATTTTTCTCCACAAAATCATCAACACTTGTTACCTCTCTTTTTGATAAAAGCCATTGTGACAGGTGTGAGCTGATACCTAACCGTGGTTTTGATTTCCCTGATGATTTGTGATACTGAGCATCTTTTCATGTGTCTGTTGGCCATCTGTATGTCTTCTTTGAAAAAAAAAAAAAGTCTGTTTAGGTTCTCTGCCCATTTTTAAGTTGGATTATTTGGTTTTTTGCTATTGAGTTGTAAGAGATTTTGTATATTTTAGATACTAGGCCCTCATCAAATATATGGTTTACTAGTATTTTTAACCATTCAGGATGTTGCTTCTTCATTCTGTTGTTTCTTCTGCTGTACAGAAGATTTCTAGTTTGATGTAACCTCACTTGTCTATTTTTGGTTTTGTTTCTGTGCTATTGATGACCTATTTGAGAAATCATTGCCAAGACCAATGTCAAGGAGTTTTTTTCCCTTTTTTCTTCTAGGAGTTTTATAGTTTCAGGTCTTATATTTAAGTCTAATCCACTTTAAGTTAACTTTTGTGAGTGGTGTAAGACAGGAGTCTAATTTCATTCTTTTTCATGAGCCTATCGAATTTTTCCAGTACCATTTGTTGAAAGACTATCTTTTCCCCACTGAGTTCTTGCTCTCTTGTAAAATATTCAGACATCTCTTCAGATTGACTGCTTATGCATAGGTTTATTTCTGGTTGCTCTCTATTTTATTCCATTGGTCTATGTGTCTGTTTTTATGCCAGTACCATATTGTTTTGATTACTATAGCTTTGTAATACAGCTCAAAGTCAGGAAATGTGATGCCTCCAGCTTTGCTATTCTTTCTCAAGATTGTTTGGGCTATTTGGGGTCTTCTAGAAGAACCACAAATTAAAAACTATACAAGAGAGCCACTATATTAAAAAAATTCCTCTTAATGTCAATTCCTCAAATTTTCTTACACAATTAACAGAATTTAATTGTAATTTTCCTACAAATTCTTAAATTTAGGTTAGTCTTATGACTGTACATATAGCATTTTACAAAAAATGAATCTATTAAAAAAGCTTTTAACCACTTTGGTCCTGCAGCTATAATTAAGGCACCAAAGAATATACTGGGTTATAGATGGATCACAGTATAGGAAGGATAAAACATGAACAGAAAACATATTAGGGAGAGAAGCTCTTTCTTCTTCATTGAGGAAGAATTATATCAAAAGGCTTCTTGTTCTAAAATAAGAGAAATGAGTTTAATGTACACTAACAAGAAACCTGACGCCAAGCACATTAGTGAAGTTAGTAAGGAAAATGATTATTGAGCTCAATTAATTATTTTCTGAAATTCTGCATATAACAATGTTTTTCACACTAAGTAAAGGACAAAAAACTACATTCATAAAATACCACAGGAGATAAATTTCCTCTCCAAATGATGTATTTTTACAAAAAAAAGACAAAAAATTTATAATATACACAGATGCAGTTCTCACCCGGTCTTCCTTCTTAGGCAGCTGATCCTTGATTAGAGTCTTGGTACGCCTGAGAAACCATCCAGACATCTTTCTTGCAAGTCTCTGCATGGCCTTTCGGCCGGTGGCTAGTTCTCTTTTCGTTGCTGTGTGTCTCTGACCATGTTCTACTGGGTCAGAAAACTGCTTCTTGAAGTGGACCCTGCTACCTAAAAGTCCTGGCACGGCCCTTTGTAATGACAATAAGAAAAATGTTAGGGCTTTATGAAATTATCTAAAATAGAAAACACTGATTTCTTCTTGGTTTTAAGAAATATACTAAGTCACTTGTTTAATAATGATAATGTAAGACAAGAAAGCACAATGGTCTTCTTTATGGCAATCTCAGTGAACAACTGTAAGAAAATGATGGAACTGGTAGATCGGTCCAGATATTTACTTTAGGGACCAAGAGTAATGTATAAAGATAGGTTTTCATGAAACTCTCTACTCTATACTATGTTTGGGATCAAACACTTGTGTAAATGACAATTTTTTTTTTCAGAAACAAGGTAACATTAAGTTAAAGAAGTATTAAGTAATTTTCCAAAAAATAAAAAGTATTTTTACTCACCAGTCCATAACACACCACAATTCTTTCATGTTGTTCTGAAGAATGGTTCCAGTGAGGCCAATTCGGACATTACATTTTAAAGCTTTCATAACCTCTGTTACTCTAGCCTTTGGATTCTTGATTCTATGAGCTTCATCTACAATGACAGCTGACCATTCCAAACTTGATAAAGGGAGAAAAAAGGGAAAAAAGGTTGAGAAAACCTCCCTTTCTTAGTCTACATAATATTTAGAGGGCAGCTTTCTCCAACCAAAGTTTTGGAGTGTTTTCCCTCTTTACTTAACACATAATCCCCAAAAACCACTCCTAGGTATTTACTCAAGAGAAGTTAAAATATATGTCCAAACAAAAGGCTTATACATAAGTAGTCCTTAAAGTTTTACTTATAATAACCAAAAATTGGAAAACCCAAATATCTATCCTCAAATGAATGGGTAACAAAATGTGGTATACTCATAAAATGCAATACAATTCAGCACTGAAAAACAATGATCACTGATCACTGATACATGCAATAACATGGCCGTATCTCAAAAACATTATGATGAGCAAAAGATGACAGACATGACAGTTCTGGAGGCTAGAATTTCAAGATCAAGGTGTCGGGAGGTGTGCGTTCCTCTGAAGTCTCTCTCCTGGGTTAACAGATTGCTGCCTTCTTGCTGTGCCTTCATATGTTCTTTCTTCCATGTATCAGTTCCCAGAATCTCTTTCAGTCAGACTGGACTCAAGCCCCACCTTAATGTCTTCATTTTAACTTAATTACTTTAAGTTACATTCTGAGGTTCTTAGAGTTGGGACTTGAACACATGAATTTGGAGGGGACACAGTTTAGCTCATAACAAGCCTCCTAATTGGTCTTTCTCCATTCAGTTTGCCTCTCCTCTGTCTACACACACAGCAACTTGGTTACTTATAAAATGCAAATCCAATCATTTTTATCATAACAGTAACTCCTGAAAACACCTCAGGAACACAGTACCATTCCAAGGATAAAGAACAAAATCCTCCAAGCAGCTTTCAATACTCTTCATGATCTGTTCCTCACATAACCACACTAGAGTTGTCTCCTGGCCACTTCCCTCTTACACGCTAGGATGCAGCCATTAGATGCAAAAAGCATCGGAACTGCTTTCATTTATTCAAAAGTACCATGATCTTTGTTTTCTGAAGGCCTCTGTAAATGCTGTTTGTTCCCTCTTCCTAGATGACTTTCCTACTCTTTAGCTCTTACTCATCCTTCAGTCTGCACTCAGCTCATAGGTCATCTTCTCTGGGAAACTCCCTGACTGCTCTCCTCATCGGCAGCAGAGTTAGGCTCTGCATGTGCCCCCATGACATCCGTGTTCCCTCCTGTAGTGCTCATGTGACTTTATAATTGCCTGTCTCTAGATTTCTCATTAAAATCTGTAGGTGCAGATCATTTCTTTTGGGTACATATAGTCCTGGAATAGTGGTTCTCAATATCTACATGTATTTTTTGCCACCCTCCATTTACAACAGACTCCCATAATCTAAGTCATTCAGGAAAATCACTATTTTATTCTAGAGGCATCATACATATAAAAGGTTGTACATGAGATTCAGGACAAATCTTACTCATTAACAAGCCCTGTTTCGAGAGGTAACAGAGGAAATAAAGTAAGGATCTGTAGAAAAAGTCACTCAGGTTTTTCCTTCTTAGAAAATAATTATTATAAACCGTCTATTTCTGAACAATTCTGAAATCAAATTAAATCATGCTAGTTGAGAGCTTTAAAAAATCACAATATAAAATGATAAATACAACTGATGTAAGCAGAACATTAAAGCAATCATTCCCATTATCCCCATTACCTGTTAAGTTCATCCAGACATAAGCGCAGTGTTTCGTAAGTTGTTAGAGCAATTTCACATTTCCTCTGTTTCACACGAATCAGTTCACTGTCCTTTTTGTTCCCATGTAAAATAGTGACTCTGAAATATCCCCAGGTATCCAACTCATCCTTCCAGTTGTAGAGGACAGAAAGAGGAGCAACTATTAAGAACATCTATAAGGAAAAGAAAAAAGTCATACCTTTATTAAATAAAAAGAACCCCAAAGTTAAATCTAGAATATCAATAGTCCTATTCTTTAATTTTCGACACTACAGTTAATAAGCATAAATATAGCTGAGCAATTGAATATATCTGGACTTAGAAGACCATCAAAAACATAAATCTTAGCAATGTTCTCCTAGGGCAGTGTACCCAGGCAATAGAAATAAGAGCAAAAATAAACACATGGGACCTAGTTACATTTATAAGCTTTTTGCACAGCAAAAGAGACCATAAGCAAAACAAAACGACATCCTACAGAATGGGAGAAAATATTTGCAAATGATGTGACCGACAGAGGCTTAATTTCCAGAATATACAAACAGCTCACACAACTTAACAACAAAAAAACAAACAGCCTAGTCCAAAAATGGGCAGAGGACCTAAACAAGCAATTCTCCAATTAAAATATAAAAATGGCCAATAGGCACATGAAAAAATGCTCAATATCGCTAATTATCAGAGAAGTGCAAATCAAAACTACAATGAGGTATCACCTCACACAAGCCAGAATGGCCATCATTCAAAAGCCCATGCATGATAAACGCTGGAGAGGCTGTGGAGAAAAGGGAACCCTCTGACACTACTGGTGGTAATGTAGTTTGGTGCAGCCATTATAGAAAACAGTATGGAGATTCCTCAAAAAACTAAAAATAGACCTACCATATGACCCAGTAATCCCATTCCTGGGTATATACCCGGAGGGAACGCTAATTTGAAAAGATACATGCACCCCAATGTTCACAGCAACACTATATACAATAGCCAAGACACAGAAGCAACCCAAATGTCTATTCATTAAAATAAATAAAATGTATTATAAAGCTAAAATAATTAAAATGGTTTAATTTTTTTAAAGAAGAGAAATGAACAAATTAATCAATAGGGCAGAACAGTATGTCAATAAATAGACCCAAATACACAAATGAGTTTAATTTTTCCCAAAAGTGACCTGTCAAATCACTGTTAAAAAGGAGGACTTTTCAATAAAGACCATCAAGATAACCAGCTATATACATCTGGGGAAAAATTACAGCAGGATTACTAGATCATTCCTTTTAGCAAATTAATTCTAACTGAAATAAATATGTAAAGGTATGAAATAAAATCATATACATTACAAAACAATCATCATGGGAGACCTTACTTACAGTCTTAGAGTACCAAAGACTTCTGTAAGCAGACATAAAACCCAAAAGCTATAAAGATACACATATTTAACTACCTAAAAATTTCAACAATACAATAAACAAGTCAAAAATTGACTCTGAAAGGGTGGGAAAAAATACTTGCAAAATATATAATGGACAAAATATTAGTATCTAGAACATGTGGACTGTTAATCAAGGAATATAATTAAAAACTAGAACTTGATTTAAAAATGGGTAAAGCCATTAAAAACGTCTTTTAAGATTCTGAAAAGATACTCAATCTAACTCATAATTAAGGAAATGCAAATCAGAGCAAGATATAATTTTTTTAATCTCTCAGCCTGATACAAATTTATGTTTGTTAACACCTAGATGAGACGAAAAGATGGGAAAGACACTCTTAGAGACTACTGCTATGGATACAAATTGACAGAAGCTCCTGGAAGGGTACCTTGACTCCAGCAATCAAAATGTAATATGCACATACCCATAATTTCACTGCCACACGCTGTACAATTACAATACCAAGAATTTATCCCACAGTTATAATAGCAAGAGTTGCCAAGATATATGTATAAGAATGTTCACAGTAGCATCATTTGCAAGAATAATAAGCTAAAGAAATAGTGCAGAGTAAATAAAATACTGAAAAATTTTTTGTTTAACCACCAATTTAAATTGCATCGATGTTGGTATTGTGACTGCTAGAAAAATCCTTTTTCTACATTAATACCGATTATGAATTTTACATAGAATCTCTAAGTTTTATCATACAAGATAATATTTTTAAAAGACTGTATTTTGATTCATTTTCATAAAGACTGAACTCCAATCTTAACAGCCTAAATCTAAAGAATCATTGTAAGAATTAATATTTGAAATGCATAGTTTGTATCTTTTCCTTTAGGAATTTATTCCTGGCACAAAACATCTATTTCACGCATTCTTAGAAGATTTATTCACATTTGAAAAGTTTTAAAATGGATATAAGATGTATCATATATCACACACACATACCTCGAATCCACCACTCCTTAATTTGTAACATTCAAATTCATCAAAAGGATTTTTTCAAGAAGCTCTATCATTGATTTTTCAGGGTTCCACTGTGATCTTGGGATTAGCATAATAAATACAAAGGAATTTGCCTCTCCTCCAGCTATTTCATAGACCATCTTTTCAAAATGCACAAAATTTTAAATGGATCCAAAGAAATTTATCTTTTATAAATTTCATCACACAAAATTATGATTTTTGTTTAGATTTATTTCTGGGAAATACTGTAGGATTTTACTGGTAATCCCACTAAAAATTTCTTCATAGAATTTCAGTTCAAAGGATTAACTAAATACATGTATTTATTGATGCCAATAGAACAAAAGAACAATATAAAAATAAATCCATAATAGCAGTAAAATGCCTGGAAGGGGCAGTACCAGATGATCAGAACACTACAAGAGCAGATGAGAACTGACATAATTGAAGAAATGAGGAATCTATCCTCTACCTATATAAGAGAAAACTTCCATTAAAAACATAAAAATATAAAGTGAATTTTCTTGGAAGAAACCTGAAAATGACAACAACAAACAAAACAAACCACCAAAAAACTCAGTGAACAACAAGTAGTTGGAAGAACTGGGTCATGGAAAGGAATGGCATGCTAAATGTAAACAGACTAAATTCTCCAAATAAAAGACATACGGTGGTTGAATAGATTTTAAAAAAAAAAAGACCCAACTGTATGCTACTTACAAGAGACCTACTTCAGCTTTAAAGACACATGGATGGAAAATGATAGTCCTTGCAAATGGAAACCAAAAGAAAGCAGGGATAGTTATACTTCTATCAGACAAAATAGACTTTAAGTCAAGCACTGTAACAAGAGACAAAGAAGGTCAGCATATCATGATAAAGGGGTCAATTCATCAAGAGGATATAATAACTATAAATACTATGCACCAAATGTCAAAATACCTAAGTATACAAAGCAAATATTAACAGATCTGAAGGGGAAAAAATGACTGCAATAAAATAATAGGGGACTTTCATATTCCTCTTTCAACAATGGATCATTCAGACAGAAAAACAATAAGGAAACACAGGACTTCAACTACACATTGGACTACATGGACCTAATGACACATACAGAACATTCTACGCAGCAGAAACAGAATACATATTCTTCTCAAGCACATATAGAACATTCTCCAGGATAGATAAAATGTTAGGCCACAAAACAAGTCTTAATAAACTTAAGACTGAGATCATATCAAATATCTTTTCTGACCACAATGATATGAAATCAATCATGAGGAAACCAAAAAAAAAAAAAATCCACAAGTATGTGGTGATTAAATAATACTCTCCTTAATAACCAATGGGTCAAAGAAGAAATCAAAGAGGAAATCAAAAAATACCTTAAGACAAACAAAAATGGAAACACAACATACTGAAACTTGTGCTATTCAGCAAAAGGAGTTCTAAGAGGAAGTTTATAGTGATAAACGCCTACATTAAAAAAAAAAGTCATATAAACAACCTAACTTTATACCTCAAGAAACTAGAAAAAGAACAAATTAAGCCCAAAGTAAGTAGAAGGAAAGAAATAACAAAGTTCAGAGTGGAAATAAATGAAATAGAGAATACAGAAAATAGAAAAGATCAATAAAACTAAGGGTTGCTTTTTTTGAAAGATAAAATTTGACACCTTTAACCAGGCTAAGAAAAAAAGAGAGCAGAGACTTAAACAAATATAACTACAAATGAAATAGGAGACACTACAAATAATAACACAGAAATACAAAGGATCATAAGAAATTATTCTAAACAATCATACACCAACATATTAGATAACCTGCAAGCAATGGATAAATTCCTACAAACATAAAACTACAAAGATTGAATCAGGAAGAAATAGAAAACCTAAACAGAACAATTAGTAGCAAAGAGACTGAATCAGCAACAAAAAACCTACAAATAAACAAAAATCCAGGACCAGATGGCCTCAGTGGTAAACTGCAGCAACTGTACCAATCCTTCCCAAATTCTACCAAAACAATAGAAGAGGAGGGAATGCTTCCTAATCCACTTACAAGGCCAGCATTACCCTGATAACAAAACGATACAAGGACACCACAAGGAAGGAAAATTACAGCCCAGTATCCTGATGAACACGAATGAAAAAATCCTCAATGAAGCATTTGCAAATGGAATTCAACAATCCATTAAAAGGATCATACACCATGATCAAGTGAGATGTATTCCAGGAATGTAAGGATGGTTCAACATACACAAATCAGTCACATGATACAACACATAAACAGACTAAATACCAAATGATCACCTCAATGCAGCAGAAAAAGCATTTGAGAAAATTCAACATCGATTTATGATAAAAAAAAAACTCTCCAAAAATTGGGTATAGAGGGAACATATCTCAACATAATAAAGTCTATATATGACAAACCCACAGCTAACATTATACTCAAAGGTGAGAGCTGAGAATTCCTCTAAAATCAGGAACAAGACAAAGATGCTCATTTTCATGACTTCTATTACTCATAGTACTGGAAGTCCTAGCTAGAGCTATTAGGCAAGAAAAAACAATAAAAGGCATCCAAATTGGAAAGGAAGGATAAAATTGTTCTGTTCACAAATGACATGATATATGTAGAAACTCTAAAGATGCTACCAAAAACTGTCAGAATGTTAACAGTAGAGATGCAGGACAAAAAAATCAACATGCAAAAATTTCTGTATACTAGTAACAAAGTACTGAAAAAATAAATTAAGAACACAATGTAAAGGAAAGTCACAGTAATTAATCAAAGAGGGAAAAAGTATGCCAACCATTTGCTTCAGAGAAGCTGATTGTAATGTCAGCATTTAATTCCCCTACATAAATTACTATGTATATTTTTCTAAAGCAGGAAAATTTATTTAAAAGAATTCTACAGTGTATGTTAGGGCTAAGGAAACTTCTAAATTTCAAGGTTAAAAAAAAAGTCCCAAACACTTTAAAACAAAAAGATAATTTATTTTCCAAGGTATAAAAGTCAGTTCAGCATTGGACCCTCATCTGTAATGTGAAGTGACAAAAAACAATAAAATTATTTTGGTCAAGTTTCAAGAGAAAATTTTTAGCTTAGAATTCTCCACACAGATGAACTATCAATTCAATATGAGGGCAATATACAAGTATGCAAAATTCTTGAAACAATTAACTGAGGCTGTTAAATGAGCAAAAAACTGGTACAAACACAAGAAAAACTGAGAAAGCTGAAAGATACAGCAGGAAAATCAGGATCCAACTGCTCAAACAGACCCAACAAACAAACAAGTATTAAGGATTTTAACAAACTATTAATAAACTTGATTAAATAGAATTATGTGGCCATAACAGAAATCCACAATATAAGTGAATATTTAAAAATAAACAAGACTGCACAACATCAGAGTATTAAAAACATCTGACTATGGACTTAGCCACAAAGAAAATATCAAAGTAGCATTATCTGATGAAACAAAACCAGAAATCTACAGCAAACAGTAAGCCATCCCATCGCTCCTCCATCCCACAATAGTATTTACTCACTTGGAAAATTTAAAACTTCACTCTAAGTACTACTGGGGTAAAAGATAACAAAAACTGGAGTCACAGATAATTTAAAAAAGAAAAATGAAATGACTACATATCAAAAACTATGGAATGCAGCCAAAGTAGTGAGCAAAACAACAATCATAGCTCTAATGGAATTTATTAAATTACAAGAAAGATGAAAAAGGAATGAATTAAGAATTCAACCAAAGGAGGTAATAAAACAGTAATGTATATTACAGCAAAGAATTAATGTGTGTTTACGTGTGTGTGTGTGTGTGTGCGTGGAAAGAGCCAGAGCGTGGGAAAGGAAGGGAGGGAGGCAGCAAAGAAAGAAGAGAGGAAGAAAGAAAGAAAAAAGAAAAGAGAACAAGAGAGTCATTACTGTCAATAAAGGTAGCTATTAGCATATTTAATCACACCATCAAATAATATCTCTCTTCTCTCCTCTCCCATTCTTCTTTCTAAAATATTTTAATATCTTTAAATATTTATATTGAAATTATTACTTTTCCCTCTTTTTTCCTCTAATTATCACAAGCAACACAAGATATTTATAAGCTCTACACTGACTTCTAGAATGAAATACCAACCGAAAGCAAAGCTAAAACCAGGACTTAAATGCATGAAAACTTAAAACACATTAAAAATTATAATACTTTTTTAAGATCAAATTGAATTTGACACTCAGGATGCATTTATGCTATTAAAAAAATAAGAAATTTAAAGTAATTAATAATTATTAAAACTTTAAGCCAATGCTTCTCAAAATTTTACACTAAAGTGCCCCTAATGATAGACAAGAGTACACCTGGACTTCTCAGCAATTTTATATATAAGAAATATATAAGACACTGTCTTAAAACTTGTAGGAAGTGGTTCACTACCATAATATAATAAGGATTCCATAAAATCCCTTCTACTTTATTTCTATCCAATTTCCTGGATGCTGAATACAATAGAAAAGTCACACACATAACTACAGTGCAATTTTTTGCATTTCGTTGTTTTAATTGAAATCTTAGTTTTTATAAGAACTATAAGATATTTATAAACATACATTTACCAAGGAGAAAGCTGAAGAATGGACACAGATAGCATTGACAGTCACGTGGGCAGACAGAGACAAGCCTAGACCTTACCCTTCCTGATTCCAACTTCAATGTTCCTTGTATAGGAAGAATTTCTTTCATATTTTCAGGACATAATTATTCCACTAGCAAATGACGCATCTTTGTTACCAGTTATCTACAACTGTGTGCTTTTCATTCTCCCATAAATAAAAAGTAAAAGTAAAAAAGACTTCAATTAACTTTACATACACATGCATGGAAATTTAACAAATTAATCAACATAAGTCATATAAATCCAACCAAGCAAAAGACTGAAAGCCCCAAAAATTCAAACTGAAATTGTATTTTGTTATTTTGAGAGTCAATCATATTTACCTTGAGGATGAAACTGATAGTCCTTCAGAAATTAGGTCCATAAAACAAATATTTAAATGTCTTTAAGTTATGTTTTAAATTTATCCTATAACATGTATCATTTAAAAGTTTCCGTGTATTTTTGCAATACCAGCTTCATGAGTTGTATATTTCTAGATATCTCACCTTTTTTGCTGTAGAAGAAGGGGGTTCCTTTTTCATACTTCTTAGCAAAAACTCTGGCATGTTATTTTCAATATCTTCACGAGTTCCCTTTTTATGCAAAACTGCAGCCAAAAATGAGATTACCTAGGAAGAAAAAATTCAACTTTTTCAATCACTGTGTATCCTGATGGGCAAAACTGTACTGCTTACATGACTGACTACTCAATTAGTGACAGTTTGACTGTGTATGTAACATTTAATGGGAAGAAAAGCAACATGAACCACTAGTATTGGTTTTCTTTATTTGTATTAAGAAACAAATTCATAATATACAAGTTACCCTTAAATACAGCTAAAAACAAAACAAAACAACACGCACACTGACATCTCTTCCATAAGTTCTACCTATTCAATTCTTTCTTGATTTCATCAGTTGGGACATTACCTTTTTATGTGTTTCTATCGACAGAAACTATCTCCTCACATTCTCCACTAGAATAAACTGTGTACACTCCTTTTCTCCTTGTAGAAAATAAACTCGTTAAGGGGGTAATATTGGCTCGTAAATGTGTGTACTTTTCCTTATCCAATAAACATAGGTGGAATGATAAAATGCTATTTTAAGATAGACTAAGACAATTCATATACACACACCATTCCAAATAACAGCTACTCTCCACATATCAAGGGAGAAAGACAAAAACAAAAAAATGGAAATATAACTTCGTATAAGGAAGAGTAAGAAATATGTGAACCACTGGTTCAAATTTCAACCTTAGTTGCTTAGCAGATGTGTGAACTTGGGCAAGTAAGTTTTTTGAAT
Source organism: Vicugna pacos (assembly GCF_048564905.1). Lineage (NCBI taxonomy): Eukaryota > Metazoa > Chordata > Mammalia > Artiodactyla > Camelidae > Vicugna > Vicugna pacos. The sequence continues at coordinate 4,171,663 of NC_132990.1, forward strand.
AAAATTATGTGAAAATAGCAAAAATAATATTGGCAGGGTTGTTTCAAAGATTAGGGGGGAAAAATGAGGTACCCATATGGGGGTAAATGATCACTGCTTGAGAAAAATAAATTATATAAATATTAAAACCTTAAGAAAAAATTAGAAAAACTATCAACAAAATAGTATTTTCAACATGTGTGTGAATACCTTTAATCTGTATCCCAAATGATAGAAGAAAAAGAATGGTGCAGGAGTATTTGAAGAGATAAAGGTTGAAAACTTAAAACCTGTATTAAAAAAAATCAAGCCATATAGTCTATATCCACTACAAACATCAAGCCGAAAAAAGAAAAACAAATTTAGAAATCCACAAATAGTTGGGTCAGAAAAAAATGCTCTAAATTTGAGTCAGAGGAAAAAACAAATTAAATAGGCAACAATTAGACAAACAGGTGATCTTGCAGCAAAAACAATGGAAGACACGATACAATAGAGTATTTTCAAAGGGCTAAAAAAACCCCAAAAGCAATCTAGTTTTATATTCAGTGAAAATATCACTCAAGAATGAAGGTAAAGATATTTTTACATAAAAAGTGAGCAAATTCATTATCAAAAGAGCCACACTAAAGAAAATAATTAAAGTATGTTTTCAGGCACAAGGAAAATGATCCTATGAAGACACTCTGTGATGCAGGGGAAAACTAAAAGCAATATGGTAAATGTGTAGAAAATATAAATGTATATAGACATTATGAAATAAATTGTTTTGTTGGGAATAAATAATAACAATTAAAAGATAAAATAAAGGTATAAGAGTCAGAAAGGGCACAGTATTTTTACATAATCTGAGGTCTTCATGCTGATCAGGAGGACATAAAAGTATTATTACATTAAATTTTGCTAAGTCAAGGATGCCTATTATAATCTCTAAGGTAACTACTAGAAAAAAATAGAATAATATGTAACTACTAATCTATTATGAGAGGGATAACAATAATATGAAATAATCTATCCAAAAGGAGGTGGAAAATGAACATAGATGACATGCAACAAATAAAAAGCAAACAGTAAAAAAGGTTTAAATCTAAATATATTAGTAAACGGATTACATGGAAATGGACTAAATACTGTAAGTAAAAGAGAAAGACTTTCAGGCACATAAAATATATGTGCCATTTACACAAAAAACATCCAAAACAAGGGGAAGAGATATTTTTAAGTAAAAAATGAAAAAAGATAGACCATGCAAACAAAAACCAAAAGAAAGCTGATACAGCTACATTAATATCAGATAAGACAGAGGCAAAAAGCATTACTAAAGAGGCACACATGATATTGACCAAAAAAATTCACTTAGAAGTTATATGAAGTGCAAATTATTAAAGAAAGAAAATTTTACTGAAACAAAAGAAGTAGACAAATTTGTAAGCACAATGGTAGATTCTGAAATTAACTTGGTAAGAACAAACAGAATAACCAGTAAAGATATAGACTATATGAATTGAATAATAATGAGTAGTAATTACATATTAAACTTGTGGAATACACTTAAAGGCATGCCTTATGGACTTAAATGTATATACTAGGACAGAAGAGAGGCTGCCAGTGTGTTATGTAAGAATCTATGTGAAAAATTTATAAAAAAATAACAGAAAACTTAACACACAAAAAAGAATTACGAAACATGAGAAAGCATAAAATAAAAAGGATCAACAAAGACAAATGTTCATTCTATGAAAAGATTTTAAAAAGTGTCCAACTCTCTAGAAAACTGATAAAGGAAAGAAACTAAGAGAACAGTCAAACCACACAAGATTTATGTATAGGACATAATAACCAATGTTATACCACTAACTGAAATTTTAGGTGAAATGGAAAAACAACTTATCAACACTGACACAAGAAACAGAAATTTTACATATTCAAATAACTATTAAAAATCTGAATACATAATTGTAAACCTTCTACAAAGATAGCTAAGTGTCAAACAGCTTCACCAATAAAGTCTACTCAGTGCTTAAGAAAGATATAATGCCAGTCTTAAACTCTTCTAGACTTTAGGGAAAGGAGAAATGTTCTCAACTCATTTTATAAGTTCAACAAAACCTTGATAAGAAAATCTAACAAAAATATTACATACAGGAAATGTACAGGACAATTTCTCTTATACAGAAGCAAAACTCTTAAAATATTAGCAAATGGAATACAGAAATGTACACCAAAACCAAGTTGAGTTGACTCGTGACTATAAATTTGGTTTCAACTTGAAAATGTAGACATTAGATAGGTAGTAAGTAGTATCTTAGGCATTACACTTAACTTTCCTAACCCTTAGTGTCCTTAAAATAAGAACAGGACAACCTATTTCATTATAAGATACTTAACATTTTACAGGAAGTGATACGTTATTAACTTAAAGCATATTGTGAGAAGTTGGGAATGTATATTTTTATCACTAGAGCAAACATCAAAAAAATAATGCAAAGAAGTATAGTTTAAAAATCAGTAGAAGAATTAAAATGGAATTCTAAAAAAAATGAAGGCAGGAAAGCAGGAATAGTAAAATAGAAAGTGGTCTCTTCAAACAGAAAACAAACAATAAAATGATACATCCAAACATAAAAGGAATTATATTAAATGTAAATGGACTAAACACTCCAATTAAATATGAGACTGCCAGCATAGATAAGAGTTGTCTATAAGAGACACATGTTATATATAAAGATACAGATAGCTTGAAATAAAGGGTTGGAAAAAGATAAACCATTTAAACAGTAAGCATAAGAATACTGTAGTGGTTGTCTTAATATCAGATAAAATAGATTTCAAATAGTATTATCAGAAATACAGAGACATTTAATAATGGTAAAGGAGTCAATTCATCAGGAAGGCATACTTATCATAAAGGTTTCTGACCTAATAACAGAGCTTCAAACTATATGAAGACAAAACTGACAGAATTAAAGTGAGAAAGACAAATCCATAGTCATAGCAGGAGATTTTCAACTTCCTTCTTTCAGCTATTAATACTAAAAACATGGAAAATCTGAGTATTATTAATTACCTTGACCTTCTAATTGGTATTTATATAGAACACTATATCCAGGTGCAGAATATATATTCTTTTCTAATATACAAAGTATGTCCAATAAGATGGGCCATAAAAACATTGCAATAAACTTTTCAAAATACTGAAATCTTACAGAATATGTTCTCTAACCAATAAGGAATTAGAAATCATTAATTATGAAATGTCTAGAAAAATAGGTAAATATTGGCAAGTGAAATAGATACTTGCAAATCACCCAAGGATCAAAGAAAATAATCACAAAGAAAATTAGAAAAGATCTTGACTTACATATGAGAATGAAAATATAACACATTAAAATTTGTGAAATGCAGATAAAGAAATATTTGGACATAAATTCAGAGTATAAGAATCTCATAAATTTATAGTTATGAGATTAGTGACCTAAGGCTCTACCTTAAGAAGCTGAAAGATGAAGAGAAAAATACATACAATGTAAGCAGGAGTAAAATAATGGAGATAATTGCAGAAATCAATGAAGTACCAAAAAAAAAAAATACCCAGTGAAAATTAACAAAGTTAAAGTCGGTTCTTTGAAAAGATCAACAAAATCAATAAACCTCGTCAGACTAATAGAGAATAAAATAGAGAGAATGCAAAATAGTCACATTAAGAATGCAAAGAGGTATCATTCAAATCCCACAAACATTAATAGAATAAAAAGAATATAATGATACCAATTTAGCAGGAGAACTTTCAGCTTTTCACTGTTGACTATCATTTTGGCTGTGTTTGTTGTAAATGGCCTTCATTATGCTGAGATACGTTTCCTCTATACCCACTTTGGTGAGAATTTTTATGACGAATGGATACTGAATTTTGTCAGATGCTTTTTCTGCATCTATTGAGATGATCATGTGGTCTCTGTCTAGTAGAAACCTGTTTCAGAACTCTTTGAGGATTATAAACTTTTGTGGTACACAGCTTCTGGCAGGGATCCCAACAATTCCCACTTTTTGATGTCCACAACCTTATTGAATTTCCCTTCTTGAGTATGGACTGAACCTCACAACCTGCTTCTAATGAAGTGAATGCGGTAAAAGTGAAGGGCTCCCTCTTCTGCGATTAGGTTACAAAAGTCCATGACTTCTGTCTCAGTAGTGCTCTCTCTTGCCCTATCATTTGTTCTCCCTGAAGTACGCTTTCGAGTTGTGAGAAGAGAGCCATGCGGCAAGGAACCAAGGGAGGGCTTCACCAATAGCTCACGAGAAACTGAGGCCTCCGTCTAACAACTCACAGGGAACTGAACCCTGCAACAACCACGTGAGCTGGGAAGTGAATCCCCCCCTAGTCCGACCCTGAGATGACTGCCAAGTGAGAAGATGCAGCCAAATGGTACCTGGATTCCTGACCCACGGAAACCATAATATGATAAATGTGTCTTGTTTTCAGCTGCTACATTCTGGTACACAGCAACAGATAACTAACACAGAGCCTGTCTGCAGAAAAAGTATATACCTGTACAAATCCTGGCACACATTTTAGAGAAACAGAAGGGCTCTCTAAAGCCCACTGACAGAACTGTTAGTGGCCCAGAGATCCCAGATTAAGAAACTTCTGATACGATAAATTCCAAACAATATGCGCAAAAGGCCTGTAGGAGGTCAATTTAACCATGCCATTTATACAGCTTAACAAACCTCAGAATCCTTTCCTTCCATGAAGTCTTACAAAGAAAGCTAAACTAGCCTAAATATAATTGATATCTTAGCACCAGTATTATCAAAAGTAAATCAAGGCAAGTTATACTAAACCATTATTTTAAATAATGCATTTCTTAGGCAATAAATAAGTATTGAGAATAAAATAATGATTAAATATCATCCTTAACTTTGAGAACTTTACTGTCTAGTGGGTGAGACACACACACGAAATAGCTATAAAATCTGAGGTACAAACAGAAATTTGCATATGGTATCCATTCATGGATATAATATGTATGATACAATATGTATGACTTTGTTGAATTTTAGTTATAAAGTAATTAAAACAAATACCTGTACTGTTTTCCCGAGTCCCATGTCATCACCAAGAACACACCCTCTTCCTTGGATGAAGTGTCCATAGAGAAACTGGGCCCCTTCCCTTTGATAGTCTCTCAAATATCTATTAATAGTGTAAGGAATAGAGTCTCCATCTTTAGATAAATGAAAAGCAACCGCAGACGATGGAAATTTTCGGTCCGGGAAATAAGGTTTTTCCAAATCTTCATCATCAAAGATAAAATTCCTGGAGCAATCTTTAACAGATTTTATTTCTTGAATTCTTTTAAGAGGTACCTTCCTCTCTTGAAAATCTGAATACAAGATGACTGCAAATGACTTCCCATTTTCATCCACTGTGACAGATTTTATGCTTGCTTCACAAAGGTTTTCATTATCTGGAGAAGGGGCAAGACATCTTTCTCCTGGATGCCATATGTCTATAATAATACAGAAGAAAATAAAATTTCCAAACCTAACTTATAAAGTAACACTTCATTTATCCACAACTGTGAGAAAAAAAGATGTACCTCATATAAATACCCTTTCCAAAAGCTGAAACAAGGTAAATTGTACTTAAAACATGTATAGATATTTTCCTAAAATACATTATCAGATGTTCTCCTATAATAAAAGAGTGAAGAGTACATAATTTATCTCCAGTGGTTCTCACTCTGGCTGTGTGTCATCATCTCCCCACACATGCTTAGACACTACCTCTGTTGATTCTGATTCAGTGGATATGGGCCAGGGACATCTGGTTTTATTACTGGGTTTGGCTGTTATTGTTGAATTCAAAAGGTGACTCTGATGCACAGTCAGGGTTGAGAACCAGTTACTTAAATATTCGCAATGACTCATGAACATTATGTATACCATCCATGATACGGTAGAGTAATAATGAATAGGACTTGGTAATGAGTAAGCTAAAATCCTCTGAACAGCAATGCTTCTGGGATTCTCCTGTCTTTTTTTCGTTATTCCATCTCCTTTCTCTAAAGACAGCTGTTCTTCTTACTGTCAATATTGCTGTTTCTAAATCGCTGCTTTAATTTGTATGCAACTAACCAAGGGAGTCTCCAATTCAACTACAAAGTGACATGTACCAGCTTTGTCATGGCTTTTTCCCTTCTAAGTTCTCAAGAGTGGAGGTTCTTAAAAAAAGAGATGAACCCTAAGATTTCTTTCTGCTAAGATTCTACTATTCTTCAAAGAGTGTGACTTCTCTCTATATATGAATTTATTCTGTGCTTAACTGTATAGCTATTTTATTTCCTATTCAGAAAATACAGCACTATGAATGACGAGGGGAGTCTCCATAGAGTATACTATTGGTACAATTAAAGGTACCAAATAGAGAAAATTAAGTAAAAATAACTTCCCAAATGGAATTTCTTATAGCAAGCATCCCACAGGAACCGTTTGGCTACAATCGTAAGAATACTAGAAATTCTTTTTCTCACACATTTCTCACTAAGGTTAGATGATCTACTGGTAGTTTCCTAGGGTCTTCCTAGTAATTTTGAGTTAGGTTTTTATAACATTCAGAATTATAATATGACTAATATGTCCAGCAAGAATAGCTCATAATGTTACTTCTCATCAGTTGTTCCTCAAAATTAAAACCACTATTCTCACAAACTTCGGTAAAGTTGTTCTTACATAACGATCAGAAGTACAGAGGAAAAAAAATCTGTTCTCCACTTTAATCTTTGCATCCGAACTGTCTGAGAATTGTTACACTATTCTAAAAGACAGAGTTTTAATGTGAAAATAAAACCTTGACTCATTCTACCGGGGTAACAGACAGACCAATGGGCCCTATTTTCATAACAGTACTTTCTGAGCCTTAAAACCTGTGTAACCCTTATAGAAAATTCTTTAAAAAAAAAAATTGTTATGGGGGGGTGGTAATTAGGTTTACTTTATTTTTAGAGGAGGTACTGGGGATTGAACCCGGGACCTTGTGCTGAGCATGCGCTCTACCACTGAGCTCTACCCTCCCCCGACCTCTTATAGCAATTCTTAACATTATTTCTGTTTCACATGATTTGTCTGCCTATCCTGCAGCAAATGTCTTCTAATTTTTAGACTTAATTCATTAATTTGTTGATTACTCAACATATATGATTTAACATCAATTATTTACCACATACTGTAACCATAAAATGAGTATAAAATGAAGAAACCCAATGTCAAAATAGATAGTGATTAAATCTTGCTCAGAACGAATGTTTCCAAATTTCATTAAAAGGCATCATTTTCTAACCAACTTTTCAAGGTAGAAAATCTTTAATCAGCCCTTATTCCTCATTTAATATCAGTCCCTGTATCCAATCCATCAGAATGACCTACTGGTTCTAACTCAAAAACAAAAGGAAACAAAAAAGGCATCACTTCCCTCCAAATTGCTACCATCTCACTAAAACAACTGTTCGCAAATTTTTTCTGTAGAGTCAGATTTTAACTATGTGTTACTTTAGATTTCGCAGGCTATACTGTCTCTTGCCCTTGCAACACAGAAGGAGCCACAGACAACGCATAAACAAATGGGTATGGCTGCGTTCCAATAAAACTTTATCTACAAAAGACAAGTGTAAGGCCGGATTTCGTAAAGATGGTTGCCGAAGTTTTACTTTTCACATATGTTTCCAAAGGGACGATACCTTAGGAACCATGAAATAATGATAAAAGGGAATTCTATAGTCATCACAGGAGGTGTAGACTTGAACAGGGTTTTATTTTGAAAGCAAATATAATATTAGGCTTCCTTCATAAGAATCATTTTTATCACCTTGCTCTATATTAATCAGTATATTCTAATGAAATGGTCTGAGCTGGGAATAACTTGACGAACTAATTAAGACAGGGAAATACGAAAAGCACCATCTCATTTAGCAATGATCTCAATTTTACAGATGAGGAAACTACCCAAAGTTGCTCCGCAAATGACTGTCAGAGCCAGCACTAGATCCAAGGGCAGTCTGACTTCAGAGCGCAGGTTTGCAACATTGAATTGCAAAGAACTGGTCCCCGCCCTGGAGGCGGTTCAATCTCCAACTGTCACTCAGAGGAGCCCCAGGGTAAAACCCCAACCCCAGGGGAACTGGCAGGAGCAGGTCCCACCTGACGCAGTAAAGACAGGTGTCTGGGCAGAGAGGCGAGCTCGGAGCGTATACCTTTGCCGGCGTTTTCCGCGCGGGGCTTCGGGGCAGAGGGATCCATCTGGCCAGGGGGAGGGGCCTGGCAGCCTGGTTGCATTTAACACACGACAGGCCGCCGAGGACCCCGAGGAGGAGGCGGGCGGACGGACGGGGGCCAGCTCCACCTCCCGCCGTCCTCTGTACATCGCCACCCTGGAGACCGACGTCACCGGACGAAAGGGAGCAAAGGCGGAGCCTAAGGGGGTCCGGGGAGAAGGGATGGTGGCGTCCGCGCCGGCGGCACAGCCGGAGAGCGCTGTGGAAGCTGGCAAGGCGGCGCTCACCTAGCCGTTTCGGGCTCCGTCGCCGGGGCAGAACAACAGGCGGGCGAGCCAGCCCCTTCCCTCTCCCTGTCGGGCCTCCCTCGGCAGCCCACCGCAACTTCCAACCCTGACTCGGAAAATCCCGCGAGAACAGGCATCAGGATCTCACGAGAACAAAATCTTGGTTTTACGTGGGCGGAGCCATCTTCCGGCTGTCTTTCCTCTAGGAAGCCTGTAACACGAAGGTCCGCGATAGTTGCAAGTATCGCGAGGTTTAATATCGCTTCCCCGCCAGGTGCAGGACCCCTGGCCACCTAGAGAGGCGGGAAGTTATTCCTGGGCTTAGACCTGCCGTGGGTCTTTTAAGGACCGGTAGGAAGGATGACGGCTTAGCAAGAGGCCGTCGGCCTGGTGATCGCAGCCTTCCGGCTTGTACTTGGTGCTTGGTTCCCTTGTCGCTTTGCCAGCGCTCAGGAACTTTCGGAACTGAGCACTTCCCTCCTGGAGTGCCGCCTCAGCCGTGTGGGAGGGACGCCGTCGCCCCCGGATACCCAGAGGAGGATGAGTGAAGCAGCATGTCTTCTTAGGTACTACACTAAAATGTAGCAAGTCATAAATAACTTACGTGAGAACCGAACCTGCAACACATGCCATCAGTAGAAGGCAAAGTTGAAAATACTACGAAAGTTTAGTGGTTTTTTTGTTTGTAGTATCCAGAATCACCAGTGGTATGCGTAACATTGTAGAAATCGCCAAGCAAACCATCAGGCTGTTTCTGTAAGCATCTTTCAGGGCAGCATACCACTCAGTTTAATCGGAAACTGCTCAGCTAATGCTTTTCCAGATATAGTACACTGAGTAATCCAAAAATGGTTCTGCCACGGGTTAAAATGTTTTAATGTACTGTAGGATATTTAATTGGACTGTGTTAGCCTAAATGGGTCTGTGTTCGTTTACTGTGGCTGCTGTGACAAATTACTGTATACTTAGTGGCTTAAAACAGCACCAGAGCGTTAGCTTACAGTTCTGAGAGAGGAAAATGGGGCACAAGAGGATGTTTGTGGCAAGGTTTCAGGCGAGTCCCTGGTATGCACCCTGCCAAATGAGGGAAGAATTCAAGGAACCATAGTTAAGAAAAAGGTAGATTTATTCAGAGAGATGCACACTCCATAGATAAAATGTAGGCTGTCTCAGAAGACCAGAGAGGCCAACAGGTGTGTGCATTGGGGGGAGGGGGAGGGTGATCAGTTTAACATAAACATAGATACACACTCCATAGACAAGGTGCAGGCTGTCTCAGAAGGCAAGAGAGTGAAAAAGTGACCATGAGGTGCCGGATTGTCAGTTTGTATGAACTTGGTAACTTCATATGCTAACAAGTGGGAGGATTATTCCAACTACTTTGGAAAAGGGGCAGGGCCCCTTTTGGGCCACCACCCACTTTTTGGCCTTTTATGGCCAGCCTTGGGAACTGTCATAGTGCCTGTGGATGTGCCATTTACCATGCTGATGAATTACAATGAGCATATAATAAGCGCAAGTTCTACTGGAAGTCAATCTTCTGCCATCTTGGGTCTCAAAGTTAACTGGGAGTCAAATCTTCAGTTGCTGTGTCATTCTTTTAATGGTTGTGCCCTGCTCCCTTCCCTCCTGTCTCAGGTCTGTAAGTCACAAGCCCTACATGGGTCTCAGTCTCATTAGGCTAAAATCAAAATGTCTGCTGGGCTGCATTCTTTCCTGGAAGCTCTAAAGGAGAATCCATTTCCTTGCCTTTTCCAGCTTCTAGAGGCTATACGCATTCCTTGGCTCATGGCCACCTTCTTCCCATCTTCAAAGCCAGCAATGTTGCATCTCTCTGACATTTCCATTGTCACATCTTCCCCTAATTGGAGCTGGGAAAGTTAATTTGATTTTTAAGGGCTAATATAATGATGAGATTGGGTCCATAAGTAATCCAGGGTAATCTTCCTATATCAAGGTCTGTACCCTTAGTCACATCAACAAAGTCCGTTCGCCATATCAAGTTACATATTCATCCGAGGAGTAAGATGTGAACATCTTTGGGGGAATCATTATTCTGCCTACCGTGGGGTCTTAATGAGGAAAACTATATGGCTATTTGTTCTGCAAATAGACATCCGTTCTTTGACAGATACTAAAAACCAGCATGTTTTCATAAACGCTTCATCTAGAATAGCACTTGTTTCTGTTTACCAGTAGGTAAAAATTTCGTATCTAAGAGAAACATCTAATTCACCCATTAACTATGTGTTAGATGTTGGCCCTCACACACGGTAAAGGATTATCATTTAACCTCACTGCTTCAGTGTCCTCACCCAGGACAGCAAAGAGGCTAATTAACAGGAACCTGCCTAAAAGGGGTTATTGTAGTAATTAAACAAAAGAAGTAAAACATTTAAAATAATACTTGGTCATAGCAAGGAATTAGTATTGGTAAGGAATAATATTGCAGCGTGCTATTATCAATGGAATGCACCTGCTTGAAAATGGCCTTCAGCATAGCCATTGCTTCAGTTTAATATTTTGGCTAATAGCTGGTAGTGCATTACTACTTAGATTAGAATTTCAGACTAGATTCCAACTTAAAACACCAAGGATTGTGAGGCATATTTGTCAGATGCAGGTGAAAAGGAAGGAAAAACTCATTATAATTGTTAACTTGCTTTTAACATGCTTCTTGATATTGGAAATTTTAAATGCAGAAAAAAAATCTTGGAATTGATGGAATATTTCTGTTTTACTTAAACTCTGTTCACATTGTACTGAAATCAGTGGCAACTGGGAATTTCAGTCAAGCTTTTTTTCTTCTACAACTACCGAAAAAGTTTGATATTTTCCTTTTTTCCCCACTGAAATGACTAGTTGTATGATATTGTGTTATTTTTCCAGAGGTCCACTAATTTAAGATGTTCATCCCTTAAGAGCCGATCTTGAAATAGAAGTGATAAGAAAAATCATATAGAAGTAAATATTGATTTAAATACTAAATAGAATGACAGTTTAACTGATAACAACAGACTTCTCAATAGCAACAAGGAAGCCAAGAGACAATGGGATAGTAACTTCAAAGTACAAAGAGAAAATAACCATTAACCTGGAATTTTATAGTCTGCTACAGTATAGTGAAAGCAAAATAAGAATGTTTTCAGACAAAACCAAAAGCATAAAACCAGTGGACTCTTACTACAAGATCTTTTTAAGTATTTTAAACTCAGAAAACAGATCTGAAATGTAAAAAGAATGATTAACCTAACAAAATTAGCAAATAACCACCGACTGTAAAACTATAATAATGATGATGATAATGTAATTTGAATGCATAAAAAATAAAGGAAAATTAAAATACTACAAAAACCTTTAAAACGTGATAACAGTGAAAGAATCTAAAGTGTATGAGATGTTTCACTTGAAAAAGAGGAGAGTTAGAGATACTGACAACTTTTAGTAACTGAAATGTTCACACTAAATATCAGGCTATATGTAATGAAATATTAAAGGATTATATAAAGTATTAATAAAAAAGAGGATAATGAAATTCAATCAATACAATAAAAGGCAGGAAAGGAAAAAAAATAAAGGAAAAGCATGATTAATAAATCTAAATAGTAAAAACCCATGTATTTTTGTAAAAAGAATAAGTATATTTAGAAGATTAAATTTTCCTGGTAAAAGGTACTTGCAGATTGGATAAAAACTAAATCCAGCTGTATGTCACTTACAAAACATACACTTAAAAAAATCAAGACAAGGTTGAAAGTAAAGTAAAAAGATATAATAGAGAAATAGTTAAAGGGGAAAAACACCTAGAATAGCTTAGGATATTAATATCAGACAATAGATGCTTTAATGCAAAAAGTCTTAAGTATTTATACCATGATAAGTTGAATTTACTCCTGGAATGCAAAGATCAACATAGAAAATTTGATCAATGTACTATGCCACATGAATAAAATGAAGGAAAAAAACCATGATGATCTCAATTAATGCAGAAAAATTATTTGACAAAATTCAACACCCTTTCATGATTTAAAAAAACCAACAACACTCAATAAGCCAGGGATAGAAGGAAATTACTTCAACATAATAAAGCCCACTTATGGAAAGCCCACAGCTAACATACTCAATGGGGAAAGACTGAAGACTTTTATCTGAGATTTGAATCAAAGCAAGAATGCTCACTCTACCACATCTGTTCAACATGGTACTGGAAGTTCTAGCCAGAGCAATTATGCAAGAAAAAGAAATAAAAGGCATTCAAATTGGAAGGAGAGAATTGAAATTATCACTTTTTTGCAGATGATATGATCTCATATATAAAAAACCCTAAATACTACACACACACACAAGTGATTAGAATAAATGAATTCAACAAAGTAGCAGAATACAAAGTCAATATGCAAAAATCAGCTGCATTTCTCCATAAGGGACATACTAATCTGAAAGGGAAATTATAAAACAGTTCCATTTACAATTTACAATATTCGAAAACTTAATATTGTTAAGATGTTAATACTACCCCAAGTGATCTACAGATTCAGTGTGACTCTTATCAATGTCTCAATGACTTTTTTTTGCAGAAATAGAAAAATTCATCCTAAAATTCATAGAATCTCAAGGTACCCATACTATACAAAAACAATCTATCTGGAAAAGGGAGGACAAATCTGGAAGACTTACATTTTCTGATTTCAAAACTTACTACAAAGCTACAGTAAGCAAAACAGTGTGGTACTGGCACAAAGACAGACATACAGATCAATGGAATAGAATAGAGAGCCCAGAAATAAACCTTCACATATATGGTCAAATGATTTTCAACAAGGTGCCAAGACCATTCAATGGGGAAAGGACAGTATTTTCAATAAATGGTGCTGGGGAAACTGGACATTCATATGCAAAGAATGAAGTTCAACCCTTACTAAATATCATATACTAAATTCACTCAAAATCGATCAAGGACCTAAATGTAATACCTAATATAAAATTTTTAGAAGAAAACAGAACAAAATCTTCACTAACTTGGATTTGACAGTAATTTCTTGGATATGACACCAAAGTCACAAGTAACAAAAGAAAAAATGGGCAAATTAGACTTCATGGAAATTTAAAACTTTTATGCATCAAAAGACACTACTCCAGAGTAAAAATAAAAAGGCAACCCACAGAATGAGAAATAATATTTGCAAATTATATATCTGATAAGGGATTAATATCCAGAATATATAGAGAACTTGTAAATCTCAACAACATCAACAAAAATCTAGATTTAGAGATGGCCAGAGGGTTTGAATAGACATTTCTCCAAAGAAGACATATGAATGGCCAATAAGCACCCAAAAGAAAAATAACTAGAAATCAAAACTATAGTAGATACCACCTCACACCCATTTAGATCACTTGTTATCAAAAATATCAATGAGAGGATGTAGAGAAATGTCACCCTTGAGCACTGTTGGTGGGAATGTAAAATGGTACAGCCACTGTGGAAAAGAGTATGACAGTTCCTCAAAAAAATTAAAAATGGAATTACTTTACCATTTGACCCAGTAATCCCACTTCTGGGTATATTCCCAAAAGAACTGAGAGTAGGGTCTCAAAGAGATATTTGTACACCCAAGTTCATAGCAGCATAGTGTACAGTAGCTAAAATGTGGAAGCATCTCAGGTGTCCATTAATCAATGAATGGATAAGCAAAATGATGGGATATTACTCCATCTTAAAAAAGAAGGAAACTGCAATATGCCACAACATTGATGAACCTTGAGGACTTACACTAAATGAAATAAGGCAATTACCCAAAGACAAATATTGTATGATTCCACTTACATGAGGTACTTTGTGTAGTGAAAAATCATAAAGACAAAGTGTAATGGTGGTTTCCAGGGGCTGGGTGTGGGGGAGAATGGGGAGTTATTGTTTAATAGATACAGAGTTTCAGTCTTAGAAAATGAAAAGAGTTACGGGGATGGAGAGTGGTGATGCTGGCACAACACTGGGAATTATACTGTATGCTGAACTGTATACTTAAAAATGGTTAAGATGGTAAATTTTCTGTGTATTTTACCACACTAAGAAAATGAAAAAAAACCTGCTATTATTCACAAACAATATGAGCATTCACATAAAAAACAAGAGAATATGCAGGTAATTTTTTAGGATAAGAGAATTGAACAAGGTTTGTGGGTACAAGTACAGTTGATAAAAATCAGCTGTGCTCCTGTACACTAGCAACACAAATTAGAAAGTATAATTTTAAAATATACTACTTATAGCAGCAACCAAAAATATATAAGAACAGTTAGTAGTTTTATCTTTAAAAATATGTGCAAGATATTTATAGAAGGAATAAAACTTTATTGGAAACCTATATGAAAAAGATATATACTGTGTTCATGGTATGAAAATTTAATGTGATAAAGATGCCACCTTTCCCCACAATTAATCTGTGGATTCAGTGAACTTTCCTATCAAATTATTGGCAGGTTTTCTCCCCCATTGACCTTGACAAGGGGACTATAAAGATAAAGTATAAAATACCAAGAATAATCAAGACAATTTTGACAAGATACCAAAAGGAAAAGAGGAACAGTTCAATAAATAGTTGCTGAAAATTGGAACATTGGGCTTTCATAGGAGAGAGAAATGAAGTTGAATTTCTAACAATATACACAAAATTAAATTTCAGTTAAATGAAAAACCAAATATAAAATGAAAAACTTAAACATATTTAGAATGTTTTACATTCAGAAAGAAAGAAAAAAAGATCATCAACCCAACAGACTCTTTTCACATGTTTCAAAATTTCTGGTCATCCCAGTACAGCTATCAAATACCAAATGAGTGGTAAAGTAACAGAATGATAAAGGAAATGGTATAATTATATCATCTGTAGGACTGCTTACAAGGCAACTGCCTTCCTAGACATGCCTTTATTCTAATTCATTAAGTGACTAGGACTGTAGTTTTTTATGTCAAAGTTTGCATATTAATGATGCATATATGGTTATGTTTGAAGTATTTATTTTAGCATACTTTTATCTAATATAAGAGTTTAATTATATGATTAACTTATTCTGAAAACAATCTGCATAAAACACTAGTACTATCCATGTCAGAACATGCTGCTCAACTTTTAACATTATAGAAAAAAATAAGTTGTTTAAAACTTTAATGTAAATTGATAGGCTAATATTGCTTTAAATAAATACCTCAATTACATGCTTAATTGCAATGACGTTTTAAAATGGTAAAACTAATTTTTAAAAACTAAATTGAAAATTGAATACAATTCTAGCTAAAATATTGAAGAACGATACTTGGACTTAATACATATCTCCCTTCCCTCATATTTATTCGAAAGTGTGGTAGCATAGAAAATTAGCTGATATAAGTAACATAGAATGACTTTCTGATTAACTTTTTGCTGAAAAAATACTAATAAGTATGTATTTTTTCTAAGAAATTAAGTAAACTCTAAAAATCAGTTACATATTCATAATGGAATCTTTTCCCCTCAAAATGATTTACTTCTCTGTGAAAGTAATGGAAATTACATGTGAACAGCATTTTGATAATGTAAAAAAAAACCAAACCCTTTCACTTAGCAGGATAAAAAAATTAAATATCTGCATCACATTAAAAATTTTAGGGTGAAAAATGTTTTCAGTCCTTACCATGGGTTCCCCTAATGGTCTTCAGATTGCATGACCTATAGTGTCCATTTCAGGTTTAAAATTCCGTGTGATTTCTCTTAAAGATAACTTTTCCTTAAGTTATTTTAGGCCACATCACCTCATTGCTGGTGAAATTACCTGAATTTTCATTCCTTGAATTCTTCAAACAGGGCAACTATTTCAGAAGAGAAGCTATATACACATGGTTTAAAATGTTAAAGTTTGAATTTTAAAGTATGCCTATATATTTTGTAAAGATGGTTGCCAAAGTTTTATTTTTCACGTATATTCCCAAAGGGACCGATACCTTAGGAACCATGAAACAATGATAAAAGGGAATTCTATGGTCATTACAGGATGTGTAGACTTGAATAGGGGTTTATTTTAAAAGCAAATATAATATTATGCTTCCTTCATAAGAATCACTTTTATCACCTTGCTCTATATTCATCAGTATATTCTAATGAAATGGCATGAGCTGGGAATAACTTGAGGAACTAATTAAGACAGGGAAATATGAAAAGCATGTAAAAGTTAAATGAGCTTATTTCTAAACTGGATACTTTTTTTTTTAAATACAAAGCAACTCTTTCAGGGGAATTCCTCTCTCCAATTTATGCATAGATTATTTGACAGACTGGTTGAAATATCCCATGCCACTTTTGCACAGTGGAAAGGCAAATAATTAATATTTTCCAGTCTGTTAACACCTTCTCAAATTTCAATAATTCATTCAATTTCTGTAGTAAAAAACATGGGCTTTATTTTTCTTTATGTTAGTTATATAGCTCAGTGTTAAAAACAGATTCTAAATATGTAAAAGCCTATGAGAATTTCAACATCCGAAGCATTTTCTTAACGTCTTTTTGCATTTACCAATGTTGTCATGATAATGCCTCTTGTAGTATAGTCTGAAGTCAAGGAGTGTGATTCCTCCAGCTCCAGTTTTCTTTCTCAAGATTGTTTTGCCTATTCAGGACCTTTTGTGTTTCCCTACAAATTAAAAAAATTTTTGTTCTACTTCTGTGAAAAATTCCATTGATATTTTGGTAGGGATTGCATTGGATCTGTAGATTGCCTTGGGTAGCATGGTCATTTTAACAATATTGATTCTTCCAATCCAAGAACACAGTATATCTTTCCATCTGTTTGTGCTGTCTTCAGTTTCTTTCATCAGCATCTTAAAGTTTTCCGAGTACAGGTCTTTTGCCTCCTTAGATAGGTTTATTCCTAGGGTTTTTTTTTTTTTTTTTGATACGATGGTAAATGGGATTGTTTTCTTAATTTCTCTCTCTGATAATTTATTGTTAGTGTATGGAAATGCGACAGACTTCTGTGTATTAATTTTGTATTCTGCAGCTTTACCAAATTCATTGATAAGCGTTAGTAGTTTTCTGATAGTGTCTTTAGGATTTTCTACATATAGTATCATGTCCTCTGCAAACAATGACAGTTTTACTTCTTCTTTTCCAGTTTGGATTCCTTTTATTTCTTTTCCTTCTCTGATTACTGTGGCTAGGACTTTCAAAACTGTATTAAATAACAGGTGAAAGCGGACATCCTTGTCTTGTTCCTGGTCTTAGAGGAAATGCTTTCAGCTTTTCACCACTGAGTATGATGTTAGCTGTGGATTTGTCATATACGGCCTGTGTTGTGTTGAGGTATGTTCCCTGTCCCCACTTCCTGGAGAATTTTTATCATAAATGGATGTTGAGTTTTATCTACAGCTTTTGATAAGAGCTTTCAAGAACATTTGAGAGAACTCCCTTAGCAACTTCTAAACATACAAAATGGTACTATTAAGTAGAGCCACCATGTTGTACATTAAATCCTAAGTGGATATTCTTGAGGGGAAAAAAACGATCACTTCCCACTTTTAAATTCTTGAATTGTTATATAGTGGTACGTATCACTACTCTAAAGAAATACTGTACAAATTTTGTCATCTACATTATTCCTTCAAAAACAGATTGTTCCTTCAAGTTGGTCACAGTGTAGTAGGGGAGAAAGTGTTGTAACCGAGTACAGTATGATAAGTGACATGTACAAAAGGCTGCTGCATTTTTGACAGAAACTACTAGCTTTCAGGCTACAAATATGTGTAAAAGCCAATTTGCACAGTTCTTTTCCTATGTATTTTTTTTCAATATTTCACACAACCCCTAGATCGTTTAATGGCACTAACTCAGTTTAGTGTTAAATTCTATTAAATATCTATTTCTTACTTTTTGGCTATAAAAATTCCCTGGCTATTGAGACAAATTACAAAAGATACATTAGTAAATTTTATAAATATTTCTTTATAAAAAGAAAATAAAGAAAAGTTGGCAGTTCCCATAGCATCTATTCATTTAGTCATTCATTCATTCCACAAGTGTGTATTTAGCATACCTACAATTGGCCTGCTTGGCACTGAAGATACAGCCAGGAATGGGAAAGACCTGGCCCCTGCCCTCATAAAACTCAAAGTCAATAACATACCCAAAATTCTTAGCTTAAAACATGAAGGTTTCATAGACTCCTACACAGTTCAAGAAGACAGATTGCTATCATTTGGGTAATTTTCAAAATTTGACCTATTATAGTAAAATATAATAAAGTATATCAAAAATAAAAACTTTTTGAGCTAAACAGCCAATCACCCCCATATGAATTAAATAACATACACATTTTAGACACCTAAAAAATTTATTTAAGAAGACAACTGAGTATTTTTTTAGTACTGAAGGGGAGAAGAATTTTGAAGCTTGAATTTTGTATTCTCCCAGATTGTCATTTAAATATGAGTACAAAAAAAATAATTTCAGTCATTTTAAGCCTCAGAAACATCGCTACACAAAGACACTTTCTTAAAAAGCTCTTTGCTACAGTAATAGTAGGGGATTTTAATAGCCCACTTACAATAATGGATAAAACAACTAGACAGGTCCATAAGGAAAGAGTGGACTTGAATGACACTATAGACAAATTGAACCTAACAGACATATACAGAATTATCTTTTGAGCAACAGCATAATAAACATTTTTTTCAAATTCACAAAGAAAATTCTCCATGGATAGGTCATATGTTAATGCCACAAAACAGTCTTAATAAATTTTTAAAAATTTAAATCATACCAAATATCTTTTCCAATCACAATGGAATGAAACTAGAAATCAAGAGTACAAGGGAAACTAGGAAATTCATAGAGATATATATAGAGAGAGAGAGAGACATTAAACAACACATTCTTAAACCACCAATATAGCATAGCAAAGAAGAAATCACAAAGGAAATTTAAAATGTCTTGAGAAAAATAAAAATAAAAACACAACACAATTAAACTTATGTGATGCAGCAAAAGTAATGCCAAGTGAGAAATTTATAGCTGTAAAAACTTACATTAAAGAGTAAAGGTGGGAATTCATAGCACTTATCATTACCTGATATTACATTTTATGTTTTGTATTTTCATTGTCCATCTCCTTTAAGCACCATGAGGGCAGGGACTTTTTATTATTGATGCTCCCTGTTATGGGCACAACATATAAAATATCCCTGGACATAGTAAGCACTCAATAAAATATTTGTTAAATGAATTAATTGAATACAAAAATAATTTTTTTCTACTGGGCAAATATATTCAAGAAGACCATCAGCTAAAATTAAGTTGGAAAATTGGTAAATTAACTTTTAATAAACTGATTTTCAGAACACTGGCCTCCGCTGCCAGATTCTAAATGAAAATGAAAATTCTAGAATAAGAGGATTTACAAGAATGCAAAGAAATTGAACATGAATGACATGATTCAACTGGTGAATGTGTGGTGTATGTTTTGCTAGGAAAGCATAAAGCACAGGAGAGTGGTCTCACTAGTGGTACTTCTAGTTATATTTTATGAAATCAGAAAGCCTTAAGTTTATTGGATAAAGCCAAGTCTCACATACATGCAATGATTTAAAAAAATAAACATAAGTAACTCAGATCAAATATTTAAGATGGATTAAGGAACTCAAAGTTCACAAGAAATACACAGGAGAGATGAAGAAGTTAAATGACAATATGAAAAAAAGAATCAAACAGATTTGGAATGTAGAACATTGTATAAAACAACTGGCCTGAGCACTTTATAAGCTCAGTGCCAAAGAATTAGTTGCATTTACCTGAGTAAGTATAGATCTCACTGAAGTTGTGTCTTGGCATCTCCGTAATACTGTGTTAATTGCAGTGCTTCCCAGATACTACTTTTTTACAGCTCAGGCTAGAGGAACAAACGTAGTAGCAAACTGGTTTCCCTGTTAAACATAAAAGTGAAATATTGAACTGAAGAAATAACTGTTAGTGTTGTGCAGTGAATATAAAAATTACTCCCTTAATATCTGGCACTGACATTTATTTATATAACAATAAGCAACACAATCAGGGATATATTTCTTATTAATTCAGGAGTTTTTGAGAAAATGTATAGATAATTATATAAGGTTTTTACATCAAGTATGTCCTGAGCTGTGACCTAAATTAATCTGAAAAAGTTAAAATTAAATAACTGATGTAAAATAATTTAATCACCCTTGCTATTTTCCCTACATTTAATACTCAATTACTATTTTTTTTTACTTACCTTGCTTTTATTCTATCATCCATGATATCTTTCTCTCCCCTTTGCTTTTTCCATTCACTTTAATGTATGTGTTGAAAATCTGTCATGATATCCTGTCATTTCCAACAAGCCCTGGTAACTAAGTTAGACCTAATCATGGTCCCTCCATCATATTCTCAAACCCAGTCCATTACTGAAGCTTCATCTTATACTAGAGCTCCCATAACTGTCAACCCCTTCTCAGATGCCTTGATGGTCCAGGTCTGCTTTGTAATCCACCATGGATAATACACAAGATTCGTCAGGGTGGTTAGGAAGAGAGGACCTGGATCTTCTCTACCCTAATATTAAATATTAGCTTTCTTGTTACCTTCAGCTGAATGTGGATTTCCACCTTGCATGCAAAAGCCCTCCTTTTCAGTCAGCTGCATTCAGACGACAGGAGGAATGTTCTTATTTTTCTGAAAGGCTGAAACACAAGAAAAAAGTTGTATTCTTGGGTGCCAAGTAAAGAAGTCTTTAAGAAATCCCTACAGCAAGAGTGTGTCATTGTCTTCTATCATTTTGAGAAGAACTTCATGGCAGCAGGCACTTTCCATTAATGACATTCTGATCTCTTGAAAAGAAAGTTTCCCATTTTAGAACTGGCTAGTTGTTATTTGTTGAGGTAAAGGACACCTGAAAGGAAACCCCCACACAGCTACTCATTTCTTCTCCTGGAAGATGTCAAAATAGAAGCCAGTTAGTCATAGTGAGATTGCTTATGGCCAGTGAACATGTCAACTGAGTCATACAAGGAACATCTAAAGTGGACTTGAAGAAGTTAACAAGTTTCTTTCTCTTGATCAGTAGTGCAGGGAGGGGAGAAATGGGCACTCAAGGACTAATGGGTAAACACCCCTTCCCATAGACTCAGGACAGCTGAAGAAGCCCATGAGTGAATAAATCAGGGAGGAAAAAAGCAGTGCCAACATCAAAGAATCATTTATTTTCTTCCTGTTTCTATAAAGAATGTCTTTTTGTCTGCAGGTCCTTACCACTGCAACAATCCAGAGAAGAGAGAAAGTTACACCAAAGACTAAAGCAAAACTTTAAGAATTGCCTTAAGTATCTAAGGCTGGGCTTAGAAATTCTCCTCTCAGTTTACTAGAAGTTTAGACCCAAGTCCTTTGCCAAATTGTGAAATAAGAGTAATCTGTAAAAACCTTCCCTTCTTCCATGTGGACCCTGTCCCTACCTCACTGGTGTCCCTCCTGGTCATTTCCCTTCTGTGCACTTCCTCTGATTCTGATGGCCAGAACATTTGTGTTCTCTCAAGGATGCTCTAAGTGGCTTGATAATCTGCCCCACAGAGGCTTTGAAACCCTCCATTTGTATTTCATGGCATGGTTGCTTATGGGATCCTCTAATTTTTGTTAGAAAAAAACAAAGACATTAAAGCATATCTTTCAAGTGAATTCTGGTTGTGATGTGGTTGTTGACTTTCATTATAAAATTAGAGATATATTATCTTGGAAGTAATTTAATGTCTAGATAAAGCTCTTCATGCAGCAGCTGTTAAATCATACTTGCATAGACTGTAATAGGTAAAAACATGAATCGTTCTCAAAAATAATGTCTAAAACATGAAGAAAATACCATACAGTAATAACTGAAATCAGATATCTCAAGCACAATATTTGTAAAGTTTGTAAAGTTTGGTACTTTTCAGACATTGATCACGTGAGTGTGGCAGTTCTGTATCTTTACCTTTAAAACTTTATAGCAGTTTATTTCACTTTCTCTCAGCTTGAAATGGCCGTAAGCTTTTAAGCTTATTTCCTGTATAAAAGCATGCACCTTTTTGAGCACGCTGAGATCTTTCCCTGCTTTATAACTGGACGCTGACTCCACAGGATCTGTGCAGCATCCTGCTCCCATTTTAGATGAGAGAGAGGTTCGATTTGACCTCTTCATGGGGGATCTGGCTGTTCAGATGAAAGATCCCTAAACGGATGTCTCCTCCTCCTACACAGGCCTACCTCATAGGAAGAAGGAATACTCCTTTTACAGTCATCTTGGGGCAAGAGGCATCTGGAGTTTTGAAAATTACATTTTGATCCAGTTCTGAGGCTGCCTTTTTATTTTCTTCTCTTAAATAGACCCAAAGCATCATCCTTCTCCCATTGCCTCCTGATACCCTCTCAGGACCCTGACATAATATGATGACCACCATATGTTATCACAAAATATCCTACGTAATTCCAAAGCCATACGATCATTTGACTAACAACAGACCGCGATGATAAAGACGACTCCCTACCTGCTTCGTAGATACTCAGGATTCTCATAGTGCTGCCAGATATTTAGGGCAGTTATCAAAGGCACTCATTTCCCACTCCTAAGTTTCCAGGTACAGGACATCCATTTGTTCTTGTGGCGCAGTGCTGCCTCACTCTCTTCTCCTCTGAACTGTAGTGACTTACCTGAGTAGGGAGCTTCAGACAATGAACTGGGCACTTACAGCTTAATTCCTTCCTCTTTCTTTATTACTGGTATATGCTTGCTTGCAGAAGGCATGTATTTTAGGCTGCTCTTGATTGTAAGGTAAATGCTAAAGGCTTTGTCTCGCAGGGGCTGTGGTTCCCAACACTGTAATGAATGAATAAACCTCTTTCAGAGGTTGTGACTTCGGTGATGTATCTAAACACCAAAGTATTTGGTGTTGGGTCATCACTGTACCCAAAGGTCACCTAGATTTTCTCCTATGTTATCTTTTAGGGATTTTATAGTTTTGCCCCTTAAATTTAGCTCTAAAATGCATTTTAAGCTAATTTTTGTAAAAGGTGTAAATTCTGCGTCTAGATTCATTTATGAACATTGGGTGTTTAGTTGTTGTAGCACCATTTGTTAAAAAGACTATCTTTTCTTCACTGTATTGACTTCACTCCTTTGTCAAAGATCAGTTGACTATATTTGTGTTGGACCATCTCTGGGGTTTCTGTTCTGTTGATCTGTTTGTCTGTTCTATTTGTCTGTTCACCAAGAGCACACCTAATTACTGTGGCTTTTTAGTAATTCTTGAAGTCAGTTAGCATCAGTCTTGTAACTTTGTTCTTCACCTTCAATATTGTGTTGGCTACTCTTGATGTTTTGACTTTCATGAAAGCTTTAGAATCAGTTTGTAGATATCCACACAATAAGTTGCTAGAATTTTGATTGGGATTATGTTGAATCTATAGACTGAGTTGGAGAGAACTGATATCTTGATGATATTGAATCTTCCTATCCATGAATATGGAAATTCTCTTGATTTATTTAGTTCATCTTCAATTTCTTTCATCAGAGTTTCATAGTTCTCCTCATATAGATCTTAGACATATTTATTAGATTTATGCTTAAGTACTTCTTTTTAAGGGTGCTCATGTGAATGATACTGTGCTTTTTAATTTCAAATTCTATTTGGTTATTGCTGGTAAAGAGGAAAGTGATTGACTTTGTATATTAACCTCGTATCCTGCAATCTTTCTGTAATTACTTACTCATTTTGGGAGTATTTTTGTTAATTCTTTCAGATTTTCTACATAAATGATCATGTCATCTGTGAAGACAGTTTTATTTCTTCCCTCCCAATCAGTATAGTTTATATCTCCTTTGCTTTCTTATTGTATTCGCTGGTGTTTCCAGTACAATGTTGAAAAGGAGTGGTGAAGGAACCTCATCTTAGCCTTCACTTCTGAAGGACAATTTCACAGGACACAGAAGTCTGAATTGGTGAGTTTCTTCTCTCAACATAGCAAATGTATCAGTCCACTCCTTTTTTGTTCACATGCTTTCTCATAGGAATCTGATGTAATTCTTATATTTTTTTCCTTTGTAGGTAACATGTATTTTTGCTCTGGTTTCTTTCAGGATATTTTATTTATCTTTGATTTTTTGAAGTTTGAATATGATATACCAAGGATGAGTTTTTTGTCTGTTTGTTTGTGGGTGATTTTTTTTTTTTTTGCATTTATCGTGCTTGCTGTTCTCTGAGGTTCCTGTATCTGTGGTTTGGTGTCTAACATTGATTTTGGGAAATTCTCAGTCATCATTGCTTCCAATATTGCTTCTGTTTCTTTCTCTCTTTCTTCCTGTATTTCCCTTGTGCATATGTTATACCTTTTGTAATTGTCCCACAGATCTTGGATATTGTGGGCTTGTTTTTTTTTTTTTGTTTTTCAGTCTTTTTACTCTTTGCTTCTCAGTTTTGGAAGTTTTTATCAACATTTCCTCAAATTCAGAGATTCCTTCTTCAGTTATGTCCAGTCTACTAATGAGCTCATCAAAAGCCTTCTTCATTTCTGTTACAATGTTTTTTGATATTTAGCCTTGCTTTTTGCTTCTTAAAATTTTTATCTGTCTGCTGACATTACCCACCTGCTCTTCTACACTGTCTACTTTTTTCATTAGAGCCCTGTGATATTGTGATATAAGGAGAAATATATATTTCATCTTCCTGATACAGAGCTTCCAAAATTCTTATAAATTCTTGAGTCATATGATTGTCTTTTGTTACATATAATAAGCCTCTTTCAACCATACAGAAGTTTATGCTAATAAGGGAACTCTTGGAGGATGGGAAACAACCTGGTTGGCTGGTTACTATGGGAAACAACCATGTGATTAGAGGGTTGGAACTTTCAGCCCCATCCCCTGAAGTCCAGGGAGGGGAGAGGAGCTGAGGTTTGAGTTGATTACCAGTGGCCAATGATACGATCAATCATGTCTACTGAATGGAACCTCCCTAAAAACCTTAAGTCACTGGATTTACAGAACTTCCAAGTCACTGAAGACACCCACTTGCTGAGTGTGACATACCCCAAACTGTATGGGGACAGAAGCTCTTGTGCTTGGGACTCTTCTGGACCTCATTCTATGTACCTTTTCATCTGTTAATTTGCATCCTCTAAAATAAACCAGTAAATGTAAGCAAAATGGTTTCCCTGAGTTCTGAGAGCCATTATAGCAAATTATCGAGCTTGAGGAGAGGGTTGTGGGCGCTCCTGATTTATAACCAAGTTGGACCATCTAGGGACCCACTACTTGCAGTTGGCAAGTGAAGGACAGTCTTGTGTGACTGAGCCCTTAACCTATGAACCTGTTCTAACTCAAGGTAGTTAGTGTCAGAATTGAATTAAATTGTAAATCACCAAGTTAGTGTCCACAGAGAATTGGAAAATTGCCCAGTGTGGAAAATCCACACGTTTGGTGTCATGAGTATTGTGAATACAGAAACAACTTTCCTTTAAGCCCTTAGTATATTAATTACAGTTGTTTTAAATTCATGATTTGACAATTCTAGTATCCTTGCCATAGCTGAATCTGGTTCTAATGCTTGCTCTGGCTCTTCACATGGTCTTTTTACATTTTCATATGCCTTTTAATTTTTTCTTGATAGTTGGACATGATGTAGTGGGTAAAAGGAACTCAAATCAAAAGGCATTTAGTGGTGCGTTGTCAGAGGAGGGGAAGCATTCTATAGTCCTATGATTAGATCTCAGTCTTTCAGTGAGCCTGTGATCCTGGGCTACAAACTTCACAGGTGCCTCTCAGTTTTTACCCCCCACTTAGGTGGCACTGAATGGCTAGAATGAGCTGGAGTTGAATGTTTCCTGTCCCCCAAGTCAGTGAGGCTCTGATAAAAACCCAACAGACTAGGCTTTGGAAAATAGTTTCTCTTGAGAACAGGCCTTGCTGAGAACAGAATGCTCTTGCTTATTTCTAAATACTTTCTTTTCCCTTCTCCTTTACAGGAAGCAGGAGGGGATTTTTCCCTACTATTCACTGTCAGAACCTGTTAGAGCTCACGAAAGTGTATCCTCCCCCAAAAGTGGCCACCTCTCACCCCAGAGTTTTTAAGCCTCAGATTTGTCCACATTGAGCCTCTAGCAACTTGTTGGTTATTGTTCAGGTTGTTCTCCCTCGGTTCTGGTTCCCATGGAGGTTTCTGATCATGGGTTTCAGCTCCAGTAAAAGTTGATTCTCTCTATTTGCCTGTTTGTCTCTCCAATTTTGAGGGTCGCCCTTTACCCTGTGACTTGACTTCTCCGAGAGATTTAAGAAGAGTCATCATTTTTTGGGTTTGTTTAGTCTTGTACTTGTTAAGACGAAATGATGACTTCTAAGCGTCTTCCATTCCAGACTGGAAACTGGGATATGCGCTCATTTTTGTCACCTAGGAATGGTTCCTGGGTGGTGCAGTGTATATATGTTAATACTGCCAAAGAGTTTCCCAAAGTGGTGGTACCAATATACACCCCCTTCAGTAATGTGTAAAAGTTGTCCCACGTCCTCACTAGCTCTTGGAACTGCTAATTTTTTCATGTTAGCCATTCTGCTGTGTGTGTGGTGGTGTCTAATTTGGGGTGATGACTAATGATGTCGAGCACATTTTCATTCCATGCTGTGTTTAGCTTCTACTACTCTCTTTAGTTTGGATTTATTTATGTGAAACTCTTCTTGCTTTCTGAGGTCGGCTCTGAGGCATCTGGCTTAAGGTCCTCCCTTACCTTATTCCTGCTGCTGTTTGCCTGGTCTACCCAGTGAATCTTGCTCCAGTTTCCAAAGCACTCAAGCCTGCCTCCTTCTGCTCCAACGACCTGTGAGGATTGTTAAGAAAGCAAAAATTCCCTCTTCCCACCTCCCACCAAAGTTCCTTGGATTCCCATGGGAATAGACCCCTAGGAGCCCAGCAGGATCATCGTCTTCTACCATTTTGAGAAGAACTTCATGGCAGCAGGCACTTTCCATTAATGACATTCTGATCTCTTGAAAAGAAAGTTTCCTATTTTAGAACTGGCTAGTTGTTATTTGTTGAGGTAAAGGACACCTGAAAGGAAACCCCTACACAGCTACTCATTTCTTCTCCTGGAAGATGTCAAAATAGAAGCCAGTTAGTCATAGTGAGATTGCTTATGGCCAGTGAACATGTCAACTGAGTCATACAAGGAGCATCTAAAGTGGACTTGAAGAAGTTAACAAGTTTCTTTCTCTTGATCAGTAGTGCAGGGAGGGGAGAAATGGGCACTCAAGGACTAATGGGTAAACACCCCTTCCCATAGACTCAGGACAGCTGAAGAAGCCCATGAGTGAATAAATCAGGGAGGAAAAAAGCAGTGCCACCATCAAAGAATCATTCATTTTCTTCCTGTTTCTATAAAGAATGTCTTTTTGTCTGCAGGTCCTTACCACTGCAACAATACAGAGAAGAGAGAAAGTTACACCAAAGACTAAAGCAAAACTAAGAATTGCCTTAAGTATCTAAGGCTGGGCTTAGAAATTCTCCTCTCAGTTTACTAGAAGTTTAGACCC
The DNA here is from genome assembly GCF_048564905.1 of Vicugna pacos. NCBI lineage: Eukaryota > Metazoa > Chordata > Mammalia > Artiodactyla > Camelidae > Vicugna > Vicugna pacos. The sequence goes on from NC_132990.1 coordinate 4,199,789, forward strand.
AAGTCCTTTGCAAAATTGTGAAGTAAGAGTAATCTGTAAAAACCTTCCCTTCTTTCTTGTGAACCCTGTCCCTACCTCACTGGTGTCCCTCCTGGTCATTTCCCTTCTGTGCACTTCCTCTGATTCTGACGGCCAGAACATCTGTGTTCTCTCAAGGATGCTCTAAGTGGCTTTGATAAGCTGCCCCACAGAGGCTTTGAAATCCTCCATTTGTATTTCATGGCATGGTTGCTTATGGGCTCCTCTAATTTTTGTTAGAAAAAAACAAAGACATTAAAGCATATCTTTCAAGTGAATTCTGGTTGTGATGTGGTTGTTGACTTTAATTATAAAATTGGAGATATATTATTTTGGAAGTAATTTGATATCTAGATAAAGCTCTTCATGCAGCAGCTGTTAAATCATACTTACATAAACTGTAATAGGTAAAAACATGAATCATTTTCAAAAATACTGTAGAAATTCTCTCCATTATTTAGTTCATCTTCAATTTCTTTCATCAGAGTTTCGTAGTTCTCCTCATATAGATCTTAGACATATTTATTAGATTTATACTTAAGTACTTCTTTTTAAGGGTCTCATGTGAATGATACTGTGCTTTTTAATTTCAAATTCTATTTGGTTATTGCTGGTAAAGAGGAAAGTGATTGACTTTGTATATTAACCTCATATCCTGCAACCTTGCTGTAATTACTTACTCATTGCAGGAGTATTTTTTTTCATTCTTTCAGGTTTTCTACATAAATGATCATGTCATTTGTGAACAAAGACAGTCTTATTTCTTCCTTCCCAATCAGTATAGCTTATATCTCCTTTTCTTTCTTGTGTTCGCTAGTGCTTCCAGTATAATGTTGAAAAGGAGTGGTGAGGGAACCTCATCTTAGCCTTCACTTCTGAAGGACAATTTCACAGGACACAGAAGTCTGAATTGGTGAGTTTCTTCTCTCAACATAGCAAATGTATCAGTCCACTCCTTTTTTGTTCACATGCTTTCTCATAGGAATCTGATGTAATTCTTATATTTTTTTCCTTTGTAGGTAACGTGTATTTTTGCTCTGGTTTCTTTCAGGATGTTTTATTTATCTTTGATTTTTTGAAGTTTGAATACGATATACCAAGGATGAGTTTTTTGTCTGTTTGTTTGTTTGTTTGAGGGTGATTTTTTTTTTGGCATTTATCGTGCTTGCTGTTCTCTGAGGTTCCTGTATCTGTGGTTTGGTGTCTAACATTGACTTTGGGAAATTCTCAGTCATCATTGCTTCCAATATTGCTTCTGTTTCTTTCTCTCTTTCTTCCTGTATTTCCCTTGTGCATATGTTATACCTTTTGTAATTGTCCCACAGATCTTGGATATTCCGGGGTTTTTTTCCCCAGTCTTTTTTACTCTTTGTTTCTCAGTTTGGGAAGTTTTTATCAACAGTTTCTCAAATTCAGAGATTCTTTCTTCAGTTACGTCCAGTCTACTAATGAGCTCATCAAAAGCCTTCTTCATTTCTGTTACAATGTTTTTTGATATTTAGCCTTGCTTTTTGCTTCTTAAAATTTTTAATCTGTCTGCTGACATTACCCACCTGTTCTAAAATAGGTTCTCAAAGAATAATATGCACCTGGGGTTCTTGTTAAAAATGTGTATTCTGATTCGTTAGGTCTGGGGTGGGGCCTGAGCTTCTGCATTTTAACAAGTTTTGAAGACACGCCGATACTGCTGATCCACAGATCACACTTTGAGTAGCAAGAGGGGATGACCTCAGATGAGCCCTCATTATTTATGAAACACAGCTGGGAATGGCTAGGAAGGTACTGTGTTACAACAGGAGGAACAATGTGTCGGTATCAAATAACATTAGTTCAAGTTTAAGACCCGCCACTTGCTAGCTATCCATTCCCAAGGACATGCAATGATTCTGAGCTTCAATTTCCTTATCTATTACGTGTGTGTAATGCCTGTCTTACATAGCTCAGAATACAGTGGAGTTTCTTCTGATTTGAAGGCTAGAGTCTAAGCAAATGAGTAAGGTAGAAATGTATGAATGCACATATGTATGTATGGATATGTATATATGTACATATACATGTCCTTGGAAGTACCTTTAAATCTCCCGTTAAATACATCTTTTCATTAACTCTAATGCAGGTAGGTAGAGGCCTTGCATACTCATCTAGACAGTGATCTCTTCCTAGAAAGTTGGCATCATGGTTTGTCATAGCATCTTCAGTCTCATGAGGTTCAAATTCCCTTCTATCACAAGAAGGAGTGGAGGGTACAGTAACAGTACAAATTCCCTAAGGATTGTCCCCGATCCTTGAAGACACAAGAGTAATTTCAAATTAACTTTCAATATATTTGTGTAAACTGTTGTATCCTTTTTCAAAAAGAATAATCCACAATGTTCACTTATAAACAGAAACTTAAGTTGCAACAGATGTTTCTGTTTTTGAAAATGTTCTTGAATTCATTGGCAGACCTTTGCCCTAAACTGATGAATTAATTTGTTTGGGTCAGATTTCATAAATCCGCTAATAATTCTTCCCTTTACACACATTGACTTGATTTTTTATTTTTTAGATCTATAGCATGTGGTTTAAATGTTTTAACCTTTACTACTTTAATCAGCTAACATTTACTTCAGGGTTGGATGATGACCGCCCATTGAAAGACATAGCTAACTAAGATATAAAGTCCAATTTGTCAGTTAGGCAAAGCTGCATATCTAAATATTAAGTAGAAATCAGTCTGTGTCACTGAATTTGAAGTGTTTGATGTAGCTCTCTTTCAGGGATATGCTGAAGATAAACTTCTAGGTATTGCTACAAACCTTGGACATGCATATTGTTGCCACACTTAGATGCGGCTGGTTTAGCTTGGTGTATACAAGCAGGCTTTTAAGTCTGTAAGTAGGTTTATTTATGATGTGTTAGACTCTCTTTTTCATTAATACATGAAAGCTAAGTACCAATTTAGCATGGTTCAAATCAGGCTTTAATACAAAATTCAGCAGAGCTTTTAAAATTTTAGTCTTGTTAACTCATTACACTAAACTTGAGATGCACATTGCTTACCATAAACAAGTTTAAGATCAAGTTTGGTAAAAATCTTTCAGAGTGTATATAAGCCTTTTTTACGAGCGTCTGTTAGAAAACTTTATTTCTAGAGCCCAATTAACCAACTGTCATGGTTTTTTCCTTGTGGTTAATTGTAACAGGGCAATGAGAGAAATTCAGTGGATCACTTACTGGCCATAACAAGTATGGATTAAATTGATAACATTTTACTTTTTGATCTGAGCATGCTCGTTGTCTAGGATTCCCATTAGATTATAAGACTGATCATAATTTCCAGAATAAAATGCCTTCTATGCAATGGGAAGGCCATTTGGTTATGACAGTTCCAATCTTAGGTTGGTTAGGTGTAAGACAGAGGATAAAGCACAGTTAGAATAGTGGTTCTCAAACCTGAGTATGCATTAGAGTTACCTGAAGTACTAATTAAAACAAAGATTGCTACTGGAGTGCCAAGGTTATTCAATGGGGAAAGGACATCATTTTCAACAAATGATGCTGGGAAAACTATCTACATACAAAAGAATAAAGTTGGACATTTATCTTGTACCATAAATAAAAAATAACTCAAAATAGATCAGGGACCTAAACATAATATGAGCTAAAAACTATGAAACACTTAGAAGAAAACATAGGAGGAAATATACACGACATTAGATTTGGCAATGATTTCTTAGAAATAACACCAAAAGTACAAGAAACAAAAGAAAATAATGGGTAATTGAACATCGTGAAAATTTAAAGCATTTGTGCATCAAAAGACACTATCAAGAGAGTGAAAAGATAGCCCACGTAATGGGAGAAAATATTTGCAAATTATATATCTAATATCCAGAATATAAAGAGAACTCCTAAAACTCAACAACCAAAAATTAACAACCTAATTCAAAAAATGGACAAAGGACTTGAATAGATGGATATTTCTCCAAAGAAGATAGACAAATGACCAGGAAGCACATGAAAAGGTGCTTACCATCACTAGTCATTAGGAGAATGTTTTACCACAGTGAGATACTGATTCACACCTTTTAGGATTGCTATTATTTTAAAAAAAAAAAAAAGGTGGGAGGATATAGCTCAAGTGGTAGAGCACAAGCTTAGCATACAAAAGGTCCTGGGTTCAATCCCCAGTACCTCCTCTAAAAATAAATAAGTAAACCTACCTACCTCCCACCACCAATAAAAATAAATAAAAATATATATATATAAAAAGATTAAACAGCAAGTATTGGAAGGATGTGGAGAAATTAGAACCCATGTACATTGCTGGGGGGAATGTAAAATGGTGCAGTCGCTGTAGAAAACAGTTTGGTGGTACTTCAAAGAGTTAACATAGAATTACCATATGATCCAGCATATACTCATAAGAATTGAAGTTAGGGACCCATATACTGTATATTAATGTCACAACAGCATTATCCACAATAGCTAAAAGATGGAAACAACCCAAATATCTGTCAATAGATCAATGTCGAAACAAACTGTGTTCTATGCATACAATGGAATATTACTCAGCTGTTAAAAAGAATGAAATTCAGATAGATGTTACAACATAGATGATCCTTGAAAATACTATGCTAAGTAAAATAAGTCAGACATAGGAAGACAAATATTGAATGATTCCATTTATATGAGTTATCTAGAGTAGGCAAGTTCATGGAGATAGAAAATGAAGTAGAGGGACTGGGGAGTGAGGTGGAGGAAGTGGGGAATTGTTATTTACTAGGTAGAGAATTTCTGTTTGAAATGATGGAAACATTTCTGGAAATGGATAATGGTAGTGGGTACACAGCAGCGTCAGTGCACTTAACACTACTGAATTGTACACCATACAAATGGTTTAGAGGGCGTATTTATGTCATGTGTATTTTGTCACACACACAAACTCCACAGATTCCTAGGCCCTATCCACAGAGTTTTGGACTCTAAGGGTCTGTATTGGAGCCAGAGAATTTACATTTCCCTGGTGATGCTCATCCCGCTGACCTAGAAACCACACTTGAAGAAACCTCTCCTTTAAAGACTGGTTTTTCTCATCCAACAAGAGAAGAAATTCTAAAGATTAAAAAAAAAATCCAAATTGTAGTCCAACTCTGGTTGAAGATAGTAGGTACCAGAAACTCAGTGTTAAAAAAAATTCTTGAATCACGTCCAGGCTCCACAGAACAGAGCTCCAGGACAGAGTAGTGACACACACCCCAGGTGCAGGAGAAGCAGCCCACAGCACAGATGCCATGTCTTTATCACCCATGGGATTGATTGGTTTTCATCTTGCTCTTGATGTATCCATTTTACAGTACGATCTCCCTATTATAGTCGAGTTTAATTCATATCACAGAATTTTATTTCTTTCGTGCAAGGCTTCAGCAAAAGTTAAATCAACATGGTCCAGTCAGAGTGTTGGGATTGGGGGCAAGGGTGCGGTGGGGAAGGATGAGGTAGGGGCTTGGAGGAGGAGGGAGGAGAGGATGGGGATAAAGTAAAGAAGGCACTAGGGTAAAATCTGACAGATCAAGTTGGAGAACAGAGTGGCAAACAGAACTAATTATGTGCAAAGATTTCTTGTGGCAACGAGTTTTTCAGGGACCAGCCCCATCACTGGTTCAGAATCTCTTAAGCATGGCTTTTCTTAGGCACGTTGTACCAGAAGCCTGGGTTACATCTGGAATTCAAGAACTCTTCACGTTTTAAATATATGGCCTAGAGAACACATATGGTCCACAGGCTGCATTTTTGCCACCCACAATTTTGGGCCACATTTATAGGAGCCAGTGAAAGAATCAATCTGCTGTGGCAAAATAGAATCTAACACTTGAAAAAAATATTATCCAAATAGGCATTTATAAATGTTGCCATATTAAGCACTCAAGGGATCCCATTAATAATAAACTTTAGACACAAAAGGCATTTAGGTCACAAGTTATGTTACAAGTTATAAATAGAGGACGAAGCAGCTGAGAATGTGAAGTCTGGAGCCCTAAATTCTGTTGCTAGCTTAAGCACAGGCCTGAAAAAAGTGTTCACCTCTCAGTTTAACACTTTCTCGCGTATCTACAAGGCACTTAGACAAATGACATACAGATAAGACCAAGCGTCTGTCTTGAAAGTGTTTAAAATCTAATGAAGAGGGTAAGAAAAATACATGTCAATAAATGCAAGATATGCTAATAAAGATGTTATGAGAGAGAAACAAGCAAGACATTGACCAAGATTTAAAAAAAAGCAAACAGTAAATAAGGTGTTAACGTCTCCATATTCCACTAGGAAAGTCTTAGCATGTCCAGCTCCCAGTACAAAGTAGGCATTTGATAAGTGGCTTTTTGAGTGAACCATATCTCTCCCCAGGCCTAAACAGTCTGCTAATGGCCTAGTCTACAATTTATACACTCTTAATTTACATAATTAGACTCAGTACCTACTTCTGTGCCACAAAATCACACATTGATTAATGCATTAATAATCGCAAAATGCTTTATAGTCTTGGGCTGCTCAGGCAGAAGATGAGCAACTTTTGTACAATCTACCAAATAAAAAATAACTCAAAGAGGGATCTGAATAGGAGAGGATATTGATAGAACCACAAATACAAATATAGAAAAGGAGAGGTTAAAATCTGTATGTAGGGTCAGTAGAGTTGGAGGAGATGATTATATATTGTTTACCTCCGAAACTCACGTCACTTTCTACCAGAGGAACAGGAAATAATTCTTCAGAGAAGGCTGTTAGAAGTGCTAGGAACAGTTTATGAATCAGTCCAAGTTTCTCATAGCATCCAATTCATATCACACATCACGTTTGGCACACTGACCCACTTTTGCAGGAAGCTAAAATGGAATGTTTCTGAGCGTTGAAATCCTTTCGTTTTGTACACTGGAGGGTAATTCCTGCAGATTAGGCTAGATGTGCAAGTGGCAGTTTCTGTTGCAGAGAAAAAGCAAAAGGAGTTGAGCTTAAAATAGAAATCCCCTGGAGACTGTAAGCAACTGAGCCTTAACAGTAAGTTAACAGTTTGCTCTTGGGTGTGTGGGTGAGGAGAGAAGTGAGAAAAAGGAGATAGCGTGAGGACCAGGGAATCCTTGGAAGGGCTGTGAGGTTTTAAAAAGATACACAGGGAGAGGATAAAAGGAAAGGCACTAGAAAAAGAAGAAACAGACCATGAACCCGGTGTAGATGTGTTTTCCTAAGGACCTGAGCCAATTTGGCCATAAACTACTGTTAGCTTCCCTTTTGTCTCAGATAACAGCATCTGAGGAAGAAGTCTGATGTGGATAAGGGTTAGTGACTTAACCGCAACCTCCCCATCAGGTTAGAAAGAAAGCAAGTCTCACCAAATTCTGCTACCTTATAACCATATATCAAACACACATTCTCAAATCAGCAGGCCCCAAACATTTCTTACCACCTGTTCCATAGACTCTACGAAGTCCCAACTTCCTACCCTTTTAAGTGCTCCGACCACTACATTGCATGAAAAGCTCATTTGAGGAAATCGGGACCATGTTCTAGAAGCAGGATTTTTGTTAACCTTTTTGGTTGCTGATCAGGACCTTAACCAGTGACCAGACACAGGACTGTTTAGGGATCAAGCATGGGTGCTATGGCCCAGGGCACAGGATAAATAGGCCCTCTGGATTCTCACATCTCTTACATGCAAGGGGGGAAGTTTAAAAAAAAATAAAAATTTTTAGTTTATTCGTGCATCTTGAATACTTTTAAATTCAACAGTTAGAGCTCATATATAGTGTCTACCATGATGGTCCACAGGTCACTGTTGTCATCAATAAAAACTTGTTTTCAACATGCACTATGCTAATTAGAAAAGCCCCAGGAATTGGTCAAGGATGTCCCCTGAGTGTGGCCTTTGTGGTTGAATTCAAGCTCACCATCTCAGATTATGGATTCTCAGTTAGAGCAACTGATAGCGCCTGGCCTCTGCACAAGTATTTTGTGATCAGTTGTAGACATCGCGATCACCTGCATTTGGAGGGGTCAGGGGAGTAAGGGTGCATAAAAGACAAAATTCACACACTTTACAATTTTGAGTTAAAACTAACCTACCAACTAGAGTTTCTCAGCCAAGTATTTTTCTGTTATTTTATTAAACACATCCTATCAGTTGTGACTCCTCAGGCCTTGAATTTTCCAGGAAAATAAAGCTGTTGGCTCTTCTCCAGCAAAGAAAGATGTTTACTCTTTGCTTATCACCACTGGAGACGTGTACTTTTCTTACCTCACTCCCCCAGGAAGCCTAAAAGATAAAAATTTGAAATGATAACAGACTTCAAAGAATACATTTTAATCTTACCTCCTGCCTGGATAGCAATTGCAAGTCAACTAGCTGGTTTTTATAAAAATCATCTGTAAAATATCTTTCAGTAACAATTTGAAGTTAGTGACTATTTTTCATTGGCTGTAGCTTCTTGGAGTTAAGATGCTGAAACTGCAGAAATATCATGCTGAAACCTGCCAGGTTAGAGGCATTCTGGATAAATACTCTTCTAAACCTTACTAATTTGGGCAATAATTCTGCCAAAGTTCTACCAAGAAATAATCTAAATGGAAAAACTAGGTTAGGAATCAAAAGAGGAGGTGTCAGAGATAAAAACACATCCAAATTCATGTGTAATCACAAAATAATACTGTTCATTGGCTGAGAAACGCAAGGAGACTTTTATGTCATCTCTCATCAACAGATCAGATTTAGGGATTATTTATAATTAGCCAATAAACTGGGCTGCAAAATCATCAATTCGCTCTTAAAATAACCCCTGAGCATTCAGGCTCTTAAGTCTAACTAATCATATGTGTAGAGTAAGTACAAGGGTTAATGAAACTGACACAAAGGGAGGCTGTCATCAAATTTATAAGGCTTATTTTGTGGAGCAAAGAATTCATGAGCCTCGATTTGGCTGTTTTGTGGAAGCAGCCTCCTTGACAGCCATGTTAACGGACAGTTTAATAGACAGTTTAAAACAAACTGCAATTACCCCATGCCTGGCCGGCCCGTCCCCGTTTTAATAGACTCTGCTAGAACAAACAAGTCTGGCTAAGTAAGAAAGTCGGCATCTTAATTAAAACTCTCAAAAACAAACAAAAGTCCACTTAATTTCGAAAAGAAACTGGCCTTATGAAAAATGGAAGTAAATTCAATTTCAGCAGGAGACAGCCACATAAGCCACCAATGAATGAAGACATGGAGACCCAGTGGTGCATGACAGAAATCCAGTGTCAGATTCAGCGTTTCATAGTTAGAGCTGGGTAACTCTCTCCTCTTTCCAACCTCAGTGCAATCATTATTAGTAATAATTTGGAAACTGCTCTCAGTGAAGATCGTTATGCCTCTACAACTGTTTAAATCCGTCTCTGGACATTGATCTTTGATAACTAACTACTCATCATAATGAAAGAGCAGGTACCACTCCTTCAAGACAGACTCACAGGTACCCCTATTGTATTTTCAGAAGAGCTACTGTCCATCCTCCTTGATCGCACATGACTCAGCGTGTCCGCACCCAAAGCTGTAGGTGTCTCCATCCAATATTCTGAATGATGCTCGAGTGGACTAGTGGGCATCACTTGGTGACAATGAGTTTCCTACAGACCTTTTCCATACTCAGCTTTTTCTTACTGAGAAGGTGGTTGAAATGCTGCTCCGTATTTATTAATGTGATGCCATAGGCTAAGCCATATGATCCCAGAAGATTTCAGAGTACAAATATTCTGTCAAAGCGTGTGGTAAAACCACTAATAGAAGCATGCAGAACAGAATAATAAAAATCAGATTCCAGTTTTAAGTGGTATAAAATAGGACACTGTCCTAGCTCTCCTGTTAAGCTTGAATCTATGTAATGACACGATAGGTCAACATCATGGTTTTTAATAACTTAATCCAGTAGCTATGATAAGAACCAAGGAACCCGGTGGACAAGTGTTATTGGGGAAATGCTCAATATGGGAAGCAGAAATTACTGTTAGCGTAGAGCCTTCATCATTCAGATGGAAATGTCAATAATTCTAGTGAATAGCCCAGTTTTATTTGTTCGTTTCTGAGGGGGAAGAATTCAGTTCCAAGAGACTATCATTCTTCTTAAAAAGGTATCATATAATAAAAAATTTAGTTTTTTAAATGACCATGGTGAGTGCATTAGTTTGCTAGAGCCACTGTAACAAAGCACCCCAGGCTGAGTGGCTTAAGTGACGGAAATTAATATCCTCACAGTTCTGGGGCCATCAAGGTGTCAGCAGGACTGATTTTTTTCTGAGGCCTCTTTCATTGGCTTGTCGACGGCCGTCTTCTCCCGAGTCTTCGCATGCTCTTCCCTCTGTGCAAGTGTCTGTATCCTAATCTCCAACTCTTGTAAAAACATCGGTCGTGTTGGATTAGGGCCCTCCCTAATGACCTCATGTTACCGTGCTTCACCTCTTTAAAGACCCTGTCTCCAGATACGGTCTTATTCTGAAGCGCTGGGGGTTAGGGCTTCAGTATCTGAGTTTTGAGGAGGAGGCAGTTTAGCCCGTAACAGTGAGCAATTAAAAATACTCGTCCTGCAAATTTGAGGCGAAGTTCTCTCTTCTATACTCTATAGTGCTGAACTCCGAGGCACCGAAGGGAATGGAAATCTGCTCTTTGGGGAAACAGGATCTACTCCTTGCTGCCTAATTGAGACACCTAACTCCTGCGTTTAAAACAGAACCCTTTTCCTGCCACCCTGAGCCTATCCTTCCTCATCCGCCCCGTGCCCTCCCAGTCTTCCCATTCAGCATATGTCAGCACTGTCACCCAATAACTTTGCAAAAATCAAGGCATCCTTTTTGATTCTTGTCTCCCTCCCATACCCCATAGTCTATCCTACAGCAAATCCTGTCTATATCCTTTCACAGCATGGTCTAAATCCTTCCCTGCCTCACTGCCTCCACCATTTGAAGCCCTGCTGGGAGTCCTCAGTCCTCCTATTGGTCTCCGGCTTCTTCTTTTGGCCCTTTCCATCTATTGTCCCTGTGGTAGCCAAAGCAATCCTTTTAAAAAGTAAATCAGATCAAATCACATCACTCTTAGGAAATAAAATCTCAATTAAATTCTTGCCGTTGTCTACAGGGCTGAGCATCACGCGGCCCCTGGATAACCCTCTGACCTCCGTTTCTGCCAGTTTCCCTTTACCTGGTCTATCTGAGTTCACTATTTATTGTCTCAATGTCTGCCATAGAGGATTTGATCAATGATATCAATCGTCTGAATGAGTGAAGGAGTGAATTAATGGACCTTTGCAAGCCCATTTCCATGAGGACGCGGAATGGCCCTCCATCTAGGGGAGAAAAAAAAGTAAGTCAAGTTGTTTAAATTTTCTAAGAAATGTCTATCTGACAGTCCACACATACGATGTCTAAGGCATGGCAGTCTTTCCCCCCAGGCAGCGACACCAACTCCTCACTCTGGCAGCCTGGCATTGAGTGAGAACCAGAGCTGGCAGATCAGCAGGCCCTGCTGGAGACCATTTCTCTTTGCAGAAACATGTTCTGTGAGACACGCTCACTTCCCCCCTCTCTATACCTTCAAAGCCCTACCTGTATACCAAGTTAGACTTCTAAAAATTGCTATTTCAAGACCATATAATCTCATAGAAATGTTCTGTGCTGTCCCTGGGCCTCATTTGGTATTGCTCATGGCCGGGTGGCCGAGTACATGCTGTATAAGAATGACCCACATAAATATGTTTCTGATGTTTTAAATTCCTGTCTAAAGATATCGGTGATGTTGCTCAAATACCCTTTGTATCTGGAACTTTGTGACAGATCTGATTTTGAGATATAGTTCCAGGAAAGTGTTTCTCTCCCTTTATCAACGAAGACAACATAACACGTATTTTCTTTTTTATCTTGGCTCCAGGAAGCATTCCTCTGCTTTAGCCAAGGCATAACCACAGACCCATGTCTGTGTCTTAAGACACACGGTCTCTTGTGTCAATTTAGCACCGAGTTGATTGAATATTTAGCAGTTACCCAGTTATACTTATCCATTAAAAATCTACATAGGTCAATTAGAAATTGTAAGTCTTCCCTTGTAATTAATCAAAATATTCAAGGTGGTTGGGGTCTATACGTTTAAAAATCTACATAATTAGAAATCTCAAGTTTTCACTTGTAATTGACCAAAATATTCAAGGTGGTTGGGTGTGTAGAAACAATATAATGTTAGTTGGCACAGCAAACAGTTGATAATTTTATGTGAGAGTGTTATCTGGTCTTGAGTCAGAATTAAAGATGATCAAGCATTAGACTTGAGAAGTAAAATCTTAATTTGTGTCTGATTGAAAGTCAAGCTTATATTTGACTTTTTGTTTTACATTAATTCTTTTTACATGGATTAACCCTTATTATTATTATTATTATTATTATTATTATTATTATTATTATTATTACTAGTGCATTCTTTACATGGATTGGTCCCTTTTGATATTATTTTAATATTGATAAGTTAAATATTTAATCATAAATAAATGTAATTAACATCCATTTCTTCTTGGTCACAAAAATTTCTATTTGACATGGAAATAAAAAATTATTCTTTCAGTGTTTACATTCCCCCCAACGGTGCACAAGGGTTCCCTTTCCTTCACGTTTTCACCAACACTTGTTATTTCTTGTCTTTTTGATAATAGCCATTCTAACAGATGTGAGGTGACATTTCATTGTAGTTTTGATTTGCATTTGATTTGCATTATGATTAGTGATGTTGAGCACCTTTGCATGTACTTGTTGGCTATCAGTGTGTCTTCTTTGCAAAAATGTCTATTCAGATTCTCTGCCCATTTTTTAATTAGATTTTTTTTTTTTTGCTATGGCGTTCTTTATATATTTTGCATATTAAGTCCTTATCAGATATATGATCTGCATATATTTTCTCCTGTTTGGTAGGTTGCCTGTTTTACTTTGTTGATGGTTTCCTTTGCTGTGCAGAAACCTTTTAGTTCGATGTAGTCCTACTTGTTTGTTTTTGCTTTTGTTCCCATATCCAAAAAAATCACTGTTAAGATGTTACAGGAGCTTACCACCTATGTTTGCTTCTGGGGGTTTTATGGCTTCAGGTTTTACTTTCAAATCTTTAATCCATTTTGAGTTAATTTTTGTGTATGATATAAGATAGTGACCCAGTTTCATTCTTCTGCATGAGGCTGTCTAGTTTTCATAACACCATTTACTGAAAAGACAATCTTTCCCCATTGTATATTCTTGCTTCTTTTGACATAAATTAATTGACCATATATGCATGGGTTTATTTCTGGGCTCTCTATTCTGTTCCATTGATCTATGCCAATACTATACTGTTTTGATAACTACAGCTTTGTAATATAGTTTGAAATTAGGAGGCATGCTGCCTCTAGCTCTGTTGTTTTTTCTCAAGGTTTCTTTGGCTATTCAGGCTCTTTTGTGGTTCCATACAAATTTTAGGATTGTTGTATTTCTGTGAAAAATGCCTTCAGCATTTTGATAGGGATTGTATTGAATCTATAGATTGCTTTGGGTAGTATGGGCATTTTAACAATATTGGTTCTTTCAATCCATGAGCACAGAATATTTTCCCACTTATTTGTGTCTTCTTCAGTTTCTCCATCAGTGTCTTATACTTCTCAATGTACAAGTCTTTCACTTCCTCTATCCCTATGTATTCCATCTTTCTATCTCTTATCTCTCATTCAAAGTTTGCCATGCAGCTGAGTACTGGTGTTGGAGGTGAGGTCAGGATACTTGGGGCTCTCCATCCAGCAAGGAGATGAGACTAGATGAGACTAGATGAGATCCACCTGCAAGAAGCAGGTGGAGCTTAGTGAAGCTGGGGTTGATGACAACAAAAATCCCAAGTACACTTGTCTGTCTCATGGATTTTCCTCCAATCAGTTCCCATGGGATCAGGCTTGAGTTATAAAAACCAGATGCTACAATAAAATAAGATAAGAAAACAAAAAGCTGTTCCAAGAAAACACAATCAGTTCCATCAAAGCCTTCATGGGCATCAGCAGCTTTGGCCCCAGTGGCATGACAGCATCAAGAGATGGCACTGGTGGCATGGTGGGGATGCCTGGTTGCTGGCCTCTGCAGCCACTGAAGATAGTAGCATCAGATTTATGCCATAGCAGATGGGTCCCTGGGTATTGACAGGAGGTACAGATCAGCCACCCTAGTGCAGGTCTGTATGTCAGCAGTGGCTATGCCTGTGCCTGTGGTGGCTTCAGTGGCATAGCTGCTGCTCTGGGCACTGGCAGCAAGAAGAGACAGCCACAGTGAGTCTGAGTAAATGGGAAATGATGATGCCAGTGGCCCGTGTATGGAGCATTCTGTAAGGGTGACTGGTATAACTCTACCCTTAGGCAGGGTGGTTATACCTGGAATAAGAAGGATTTTGCTTCTTGCTACCAAGAAATAGATCTACTAGGGTGAATCAGAAAGAGATCTCTGCATCCCACCAAACCAGATAGATAACATTCTTCCTATCAGAAATTAATTTTTATTGATAAGTAAATTGTGTGAAAGCCACATCTCCAGCCTCAGCCAGAAGAAATATGGATGTAAATGTCAACATGTCAAATCCATGTTCTTCTTCTCCGATCCTCTTGTACTGCAGTTTCTGCAGGGTTTGACCTTATCTTCACGTGAACATTATTAGTCAAAGACGTTGAAAGAATAGTGCAGTTTCATTGATTTTTGAAAGGAGGTAGAGAAGACACATGAAGAAGAAAGTTTTTTAGGAATTTGCATAGTCAAGGAGGAGATGGGCACTTGGAGTAACTGATTATGTTTACTTAATCTAAATTCTTTTCTAATATTAGAAAAAAGAGTAACTTTATCTAAATTCTTTTCTAATATACAAATAGCTCATACTGCTTAATATTAAAAAACCAAGCAATCCCATCAAAAACTGAGCTGAAGATCTAAATAGACATTACTCCAAAGAAGACAGCCAGATGGCCAACAGGCACATGAAAAGATACTCAATATCACTAATTATTAGAGAAATGCAAATCAAAACTTCAGTGAGGTATCACCTCACACCAGGCAGAATGGCCATCATTAAAAAGTCTACAAATGATAAATGCTGGAGAGGGTGTGGAGGAAAAGGAACCCTCCAACACTGTTGGTAGAAATGTAAATTGGTTCTGCCAGTATGGAGAACAGTATGGAGTTTCCTTAAAAACCTAAAAATAGACTTACCATATGATCCAGTAATCCCACTTCTGGGCATATATCCAGAGAAAACTCTATTTCAAAAAGATACATGCACCCCAGTGTTCATAGCAGCACTATTTACAATAGCCAAGACATGGAAGCAATCTTAATGTCCATTAACAGATGACTGGATAAAGAATATGTGCTATTCATGCAATGGAATACTATTCAACCACAAAAATGAATGAAACAATGCCATTTGCAGCAACGCGGATGGATCTGGAGATCATCATATTAAGTGAAGTAAGTCAGACAGAGAACGACAAATATCATATGATATCACATATACATGGAATCTAAAAAAAAAATGATACAAATGAACTTACAAACCAGAAATAGACTCACAGACATAGAAGACAAAATTCCAGTTTTCAAAGGGGAAGGGGCAGAAGAGGGATAAATTAGGAGTTTGGGATTAGCATATATACACTACTGTATATAAACCAGATAAACAACAAGGACCTACTATATAGCACAGGGAACTATAGTCAATATCTTGTAATAATATATAATAGAAAAGAATCTGAAAAAGACTATATATACACTATATATATATATATAGTAATTGTTCAGTAGCGCCTGTGAGAGGCAGCATGGTGGGATCATTCAGAGCATGAGCTGGGAGACTGGCTGTCAGACTTTAATCCAGGCACCACTGTGTGACGGTGGACAAGTCACTTTACTCCTGTGCCTCAGTTTCCTCACCTGTAAAATGGGGACAGCGGCAGAAACTACTTCCAGGAGTCGCTGTTAGGATTCAAAGAGTTAGAACAATGCCAGGCTCGTAGCAAGTGCTCTATGTGTGTCTGACAAATAAGAAAAATGAAGGAAAGAAATCTGAGGTCCCCCAGACCTGACTCACAGGCACTCTTCTGAATGCAAAACTTCTTTTGAAGACTGTTTTCTAACTGCAAAACTCACACATGTTCACTGTTCCTTGGTGATATTTTGCCTTATTAAATATTCTTCTACATCATTCAATGACAGCATAGCATTCGATTAGAGGAAGATGTATATCCATTTAAAATAAAATCTGCCAGTTTTGACTTTTTACCTGCAATACCCTTTCTCTTCCACTTTTGCTAGTGGGGCAAGAGAAATCATTGCTGCCTTCCAGGATGGAAGGAAAGGAGAGCCAGGGCTCTCAGTCATCCACAAATTTAAGCCAAAAAGGATGGGGAGGTTATATATATATATATATATATATATATATATATATATATATATATAACTGAATCACTTTGCTGTACCCCTGAAACTAACACAACATTGTAAAACCAACTGTACTTTAAATAAATAAATAAAAATCCATAGACTTTTGTCACAGCTAAAACCTGGAAACAAATTAAAAGTCCTTCAAAAGCAGCTCATTGAATAAACGATAGCATATCTCTATTCTAACATCCTAATCAGCACCCACACCCTGGAAAATAATCAGATAACTCTATATTTTCTAATATGGAAATATCAAAATGTGTATTATTAAATGTAAAAAAAGTTACAGAGGACTATGCTTACGATGATGATCCCAACCGTGGAAAAGGAAAACAAAGAGTATTTACATGTAAACTTAACTCAAGTTTTAAATTGCTTCTGCAAAGATACATAAGAAACGTTCAACAATCCTTGCTTTTCTTTTGTTTGTTTTTGGGAGGGGTGGGTAATGAGGTTTATTCATTGATTTATTTAAACAGAGGTCCTGGGAACTGAACCCAGGACCCTATGCTTGCTAAGCATGCACTCTACCACTTGAGCTATATCCTCCCCAACAATCATTACTTTCAGGGAGAAGCACTTGGGGTAAAGAATCAAAGAGAAAGGAAACTTTTACTTTTAATTTGTATCTTTATGCATTGTTTGAATTCTAACCATGCATGCCTGTTACATTTACTTTATGTCATATATATTACTATATATGCCTGTTAATATCAATCAATAAATTGATTTTAGTGAATAGTTAATAAAATAGCTAGCAAAATGGTAAATTATTTTAAATTGTAATAATGATTAAAAAAAAAAAAAAGAATGCCCATGCCAGTAAGAAAAGCTTACATGTAATAACTGAAGTTAGCGAAGAGGTAAGATTCCTAAAATTCCGCTGATTTAAAAAAATACATGTTTGATGTAAAAGTCATGTGCCCTGAAGCTAAAATTCAAGAAAAGGCTGAGAAAAGATCTAAAAGAACACAATCACCAATACTCTGTAAAATCCATACCCTGGAGGGGTGGTTTATGTGGAAAGTTTGATTTGGACCTGGATGGCGAGGCATCTGAATAAGTTTGTATAGTGTGGTCTCTGATGCTCCCAGAATGGGGTGAAGGAAAAGTTGGGAAGCAGATAATGTTTTTAACAGCATTAGAGCCCTGGGGAATATGACCAATGAGAATCCGTTCTATTTCCCATAGTTTTCAGGAAGCTCCTCAATCTGGCTTCTGCTCACCTTTCCAAGTTTCACGTCTCCTTCCATCTTTCCCAGCCTTTGTCCCAAGGATGCTGACTCATTTACAGACTCTATTTTTTATTGCTTTGTATCCCCAAACCTTAGCATGATGCCTGGACCACAGAAGGTATCATAGCTATTTGTTGAATCAGGTAGCTGACCTAGTCATTCAGGAAAGATTGACTCTCTGATTTCCTGGAACCACAGATGGGAGGACTGTTGGGATGGAAAGCAACAGTAGTAACTGAAAATGTAGGAAGCATCATTTTGGGGGATCACTAGGATATGTCCAACCTTCTCAGGCCAGTCTTGTAGAGAGCTCCTTAACTTCCAGGTTGAAGAGAGAGGAGCAGCCTGGAAGACCTGGGGCATTTGGAGCCATTGACTCCCGATGGCAACTGAGCTCACTCACATTTTACCGTATTTGAACATCTGCGTGGCAGCTGGCAAAAATATGAGCTCACAGATCGTTTTCCAAATCTTTAGTCCCACCTAAATTATAGTCACACTTGGGAATTTTTATTGTTCTTACTTCCCAAGTAAGGCTCTGCCCTTAGACAGTTGGAAAGCTCAGCTCCTTTGCGGACAGATGGGACAAACTCTCTGCTGTGATATACACTCCAGACTCTGCTTGCAGGATGAGGCTGTCGCCACCACCCCAGGGCTTAGCCTGAGACAGCGTTCGTTCGTGTTTGGTCTCCTCCCCTTTTGTTACGCAAAAAACTAGGTTTGCCTCTTGGTGGGCGTCTAGCCAAAAGATGCAACAAAGACAAAAGGTAGGGAGAAGGAAGATTTATTCCTTGCAGCAAGTAAGGATCCTTCCCAAAGCAGTGTCTCCCCAGACAGCAAAACTGGGGAAGTTCTAAGCTAAGCGTACGTGCATATTCATAAAGGGGCTTGGGGGACAGAGTCCAAGCTTCAGGTGAGTGAAGTCACAAAAGTCAGAAGAGGCTGACATCATCCTCCCTTATGTCCCCGTTGACTGGTGGTTGAGCACTTCGGGCTAATCTTCACCCCTGAAACACAACGAAGAGTCTTTACAACGGATGTGTTATCTTTGCTATTGTCACTTCTCTTGTCTGATAGCAGTCTTTCGTTGCTGAATTCTTTTGTTCCCTTCCGGTCATTCATTACTGAGACCTGTTCAAGGACAAGCACTGTGGCCAGGCTTAGATCACACAATGGCTTAGGCCAAAAATGGCTTCTCCTGTGTCAAGAAAGCCGTGCCTGGTTCTCTTTCTCCGGGACCTCCTACCCTGTCTGCTTACACTTATGATTCTGCTTCCCTCCCTCCTGCCTGGTCTCCTTGTGAGCACTTCCTGAGCAAGTCCCTCACAGCTCACAGACACATCTCCCTCTCAGAGAGTAGTTTGTGCTAAACCTGACCTTACTAAGTGGGGGATATGAATGTGCATAAAACGCGGTAACAATTCTCAAGGCCTTTTCAAGCAAGTTGAACTTGATTTGAAGTTGTACGTGTATTCTTAGTGGAAGACCAACCTCCAATATGTTTAGAAACAGGATGATGACATAGACATTCTTGGAATCTTGAGGACAATCCTTCTGTTTTTATAAAAAGTTGCCTGCCTCATGCATGCCTGTAGGTTTGCCTGTTTGGCCTTGCTTCACTAAATTAAACAAAAACAAGCATTATCAAATGTTTAGAATTAATGGAGCCTTAGGCTTCAAGGAGCTTGAGGAGTCATTCCTGACCAGCCCACGAGCAGCACTCTCGCTGTAGTAAGGCCGTAACCTTTGTGGTGGGGAGGCGGGTTTCCCCAGTTTTATTTTTAAATCTAACAGCATAAGCAATGCTAGCCACACCAATTAAAACAAGTAAAGAGTTAACCTTCAAAGTGACCACAGTCCAGATGGCAGCGTGGAAGTCATCAGAGTCATTTCATCTTCCAGAAGATTTATCACTGCAGTAACCCAAGTCTTTCATGTGGGTTTCTGCCACAATCCTTACTGCGCACACACGAAAAGAATCTGGCGTTCATGGGTATGACATAGACCATGAACATGGATTTGTGCAATAAACAGGACCCTTGGGGCAGAAGGGTTGCCAGGAGAAACGTGCAGCCTTCGCCACCGGGTTTGCGAAGATGCTCACGTGGGTGCCAAGGATATTAGAGCTCGTGATCTTACTTCACAGTCACCCACTGTTCACTCCTCACCCTTTGCTTTCTCCTGTCCTAATTCCTAACTTCTGCCAAATGTACCCTGTCAGCTACTATATACTCTTTCTTCCAGTTCTGCCCCAGACTTTCCCATGCTCTGTTCAAAAAGCCCCAGTTTCCCCCTCAAAAGCTGTTCCTCAAGAATTATCCTCCACCCCTCACCCCCACCCAAGAAATCCCAAGTGGTGGTGTCTCACGTTGCACTGAAAGCCTCAAAGAAGGACCTGAAAGGGCCGCCTGGCTCCCGGGCACAAGGGCCATGCCTTCGGGCTTCCCCACTCACATCTTGTTTTAGACAGCCTGAAATCAAGTTTAAGAGCTCATTCTCTATGGTCATGAAATTTTACAAAATGCTGCAGAGTTGAACTGAGATGATACAACCACTTTATTTTCAATATAATGTATTTTTAGCTGAAGGGGGTTTTCAGAGGAAAGCCATATCTTTTATAGGGTATCATGCTTGTCAAAAGCAGTTACAGAGTACATAGAACCCTCAAAGTCATGTTCAAGTATAGTCTGGATATGGTTTGTGTATCTGAATAAATATAAATTTGACCAAGCCTTCTTGTGTATGAAATAGAGCCTAAACCATATTACTTTTGAAAAAAAAATTGAAGTTACTCAAATGCTTTGATTTAAAATTGCTTCCACCAGCCATTGATTTCGAAATGTCATTTGCCATGTAATTCCAATTGACTTTACAGACTACAGAGCATGGAATTATTGCATTGAAAGGAGACTTTAATGATCTTATGTAAGCCAGAAACACTTTATTTAAAATTTATATGAAAGATTTATCAATTGTTTGGCCCGGGAACCTCCTGTTTCAGACACCTGTCATTTAAATGACAGGATTTAAAAGAATACATGACATTTCTAGAAATCGGACCAAGGTTGTAGCAAATGAAGGATTAATTTGTAGTTTTTGTGGTCAAGATATTTCAAAGCCATGGCACAAACTGCTCATTCCTGTTAGACGTGATCTTAGATCCATTCAGACCATCAAGTCAGCCCAAGGCAAAATTATTAGTCTCATTGTCTGTTGCTGCGTAATCTATTATCCCAAACTTTGTGGCATAAACCAGCAACCATCAGACTATGTTAAAGGATTTGGTGGGTCGGGAATTTGGAAAGGGCCCAGTAGAGCTAGCTCGTCACCGCTCTGTGTCGTCTGCGGCCTCAACCGAAGAGGTTGGAACGGCTGGATCTGGAGGATTCACATCCAGGACGGCTTCTTCACTCAGGCATCTGGCTCCTGGGCTGGGCTGGGCTGCTCCAAGCTGGGCTCCCCAGCGCTGCTGCCCGGGGGACCTTTGCATGGCTTCTCCATGTGCCTTGGGCTTCTCACAGCACGGGTCCCAGAGCAAGCATTCCAAGAGCAAGGGTTCCAAGAGAACCAGATGGAAGCCGTCTGGCCTTTTCTGACCTGGTCTTGGAAGTTACACAGCGTCTCTTCTGCCATGCTCGTTGTGCAAAGTACTCGCAAGCCCACACAGAGGCAAGGGGAGGAGTCAGCGGGAGGAGGGTCCAAGGATGTGTGGCTGATTTTTAAAACTACAACTGTTAGGGTTTTGGCAAGATGGAAAAAATATGAACTTGGCTCTGAGTCCTGATTCCTCCATTTCTAAATGGGTAACCTTGGGCGAGTTCCTTGACCTCTTTCTTCACTGTTCGAACTCAGATTGCGATCAGTCACAAAGCTGTTATGAAAAGGCACAAATCCATGTCAGAGAGCACTGGCGTTCGTAAGCAGTTGGCTGACTCTAATCCTCCTTTTTCTTAACCAGTTACCTCCTTTCTCAGGCAGGAGCATTCTTAGTCTCCCTCCCATAATTCCATCCAAATTGGCTCTCAAAGCCATTGTTCAAAAGGTGGGATCTCCTGGCTGCCCCTCCGTAGCTGAGGAAGGACATGGTGGGATGCCCACAGAAGGGGCACATCTCAGAGGCCACCTGCTCTACGGCTCCACCAGGCCTAAAGCCTACCCCGTCCTCCGGTTTGGTTAGAGTTTCAAATCTCCCCTCGTATGACACCTGTAGGAGCCACTGAAAGACATTCTTTAACCCTCAGGAACTGCCTTTTCCTTTAAAGAAAGAAAATGAAATGGAATCCCAGATCACGGACCCACAGGATAGAATTTTTCTGAAGCCTACATTTCTGTTCTTTCTACTTCCTGCCCCTGTCTGGTGTCAGATCCACTGAGGTAAGGACACCCTGAGAAGGCAGAGGGTACTTTCAGCCTGGCTTCCTTCTCTGCCCAAGTTCTTTAAGCACATCACCCAAATCTGCTCCAGCCACCAGAGCAATTTCATTCATCTCCAGAATCAAAGACCACGTAGAATATTCCGAATGTGAGGGCAGGGAGGGCAATCCTGTATTCAGTTATGACCAAAGGCCATGCTGAGGGTTATTTCTTTATTTATTGTCATTGTTACAATTCTTTAGCCACCCCACTGGCCTCCCTGTTGTCATTCCCGGTCTCCCCCAGGCTCATCCCCACACAAGGGTCAGAGATCTTTCTAGAACCAGGTCAGGCCACACACTGACCTACTCAGAACCCATGATAGCTTCCTGTTGCCCTTGGAGTGAAGTCTGAGCTCCCTGCAGTGTCTTACAAGGCCACACACAATCAGCCGTCAATACTTCTTAGATCTCACTTCCCACAGAGCCAACCAGGCCCGCATTGCCCGGACCCCCTGAGCTTAGAAGGGCCCTACACTTGATTCCGTGCTCTGCTGCTGCTGTTTTGAATGTCTTCATGACTTTTGAACAAGGGGGCCCGCGTTTTCATTTTGCACTGGGCCCGGCAAACCATTCGGCAAGCCTCCTCCAGCCACCCAAGCCTTCTCAGCTCTTCCAAGGGACCAGGTTCACGGTCAGTCCTGCCTCGGGAACTGGCCAGCTGCTGCTCCTTCTTCTGTCTTCCGAGAATGCTCACGTGGTGAACTGTCTGCTCGGCTGTTTTCTCTCCATCACTGGGGTCTCCCCACCAGAGAAGCCTTCTCTGACCGTCAGGTCCACGGTGTCACCCCTCCCCATACGCTGAAGCATTCCTTCTTCAAGGCAGCCGTCACTGCCTGGTGTTACACATAACATATACATATATTTCCCTTTTTTTTTTTAAGAAAGAAAGCCAATTTTTTTTGAGGGGAGAGGTAATTAGGTTTATTCATTGATTTATTTATTTTTTAGAGGAAGTACTGGGGATTGAATCCAGAACCTCGTGCATGCTAAGCATGCGCTCTACCACTTGAGCTATAGGATAGCTCCCCGTTGTAGTATATTTTCTTAAGTGTGATTCTTTCTTGTTGCCCCTGTAGAGGTTCCTCCAGAGCAGGGACACTGTCTGACGTGGTCATTTCTTTGTCCCTGGGGCCTATGTTCCTGGCACAGAGTTTTTTCTCAGTACATGTTTGTTATATTAACTTTTTCCTCAGTCATCCCATGGAGTTGCCCATCTCACCAGGAGCCCATTTTAATTTTATAGACTTGGTTGTGAGCCGAGTTTAGAGGACACGTTTAGAGATAGGCTGCTTTACTTTCATTCTGGGTCACCTGGCTTTTCTGAACCAGCCACCCATCTCCACTCATCTTAATCTCTCTCCCTCTTTTCCCTCTTTCTCTTTCTCTGGTTTTAAGTGACTCTTCGAATATTCAAGGCCTGGAAACGTTGAGATTAATTTTCTAACTTTGAGGAGAGAAACAAGAGAAGTCTTAGGAAGTTATCAAGAGAATCACCCAGTTCACCCTGAACTGGACAATCCCTGGGTAGAAAGGATGTTTCAGGCTGGAACTGGGGAGAGGAGCACAGGGGAGGAGACCAGACAAGGAATACTTGAGTTTTTCCAGCTCTTGAGAAGGAAATTAACTTCCTGAGATTAGAAGACTGTGTAGTTGTAGGCCAGGAGCAAAAATACACATAGTCCGGCGTTCTCTTTGATATTAAATGTCCTTTAATTGAAGAAATGATCGCTGACATCTAAATTTCTAATGTGGGCGGCTATCTTTCTCCACATTCATGTTCAGGGTCGTTTTCGACCATTGTTCATTTCCCAGGTTTTCAGTCAAGGGCTGTGGTCTCTGCGTGAGTGTCCGTGGTGCTGCCTGCAGAGAAGGCAGCAGACGGCAGGTGCCGGCTTCCTGGGCTGCTTGCTGAGGCCTCCAGCAAGGTAAGAGGAGGGCCTCAGTGTCCCAGCATGAGGTCTCCTTGGCAGTCTTGCCAATACCCCATCTTTTGTTTTCTTGTTCTTTTTGCACTTCAGGTGGCCGGAAATGACTTAATTATAATCTTAGGTTCCTGACATACTCTCATTGTGGGTCCACGCACGCCTCTCTACGATTTATCTGTAGATTTTAAACAATGTTTTTTCTTTTATTTATTTACTTTTTTGAGAGGGGGAGGTAGTTAGGGTTATTTATTTCTTTTTAATGGAGGGACTGGGGATTGAACCCAGGACCTCATGCATGCCAAGCACATGCTCTACCACTAAGCTATATACCCTTCCCCATATGTAGATTTGTTTTAAATAATTTTATCAAATCCTATGAACTTACTAGGAGACTCAGAAACTGGGACACTGACAACACATCTAGGTGTGGCCCCCACCAGGCCCCTTGCCTCCCCAAACCCACGCTGCGGTAGCCACTACCTTAAGTCTTGTGTTGCTTATACCATTTGCTTTGAAGCTGATTTATTTTTAGAAATGTATGGCATTCCTGTATGTGCTCTCCAAAGCATATCTAGCTGGGGTTTTTCTTAGCTGTGGACGAAGGTATCCAATGGTAATTTTTCAGGACTTGCCCAGAAAGGGGAACTGACCTCGCGCCGGGACCGAATCCTTCTGCGCCAGGTGGGGTGGGGAGCGCTCTCGCCCATAGGTTCCGTCTGGCCCTGCAGCGCCCCACCCACGTGGCCGGCCCTGCCGGGCCCTCCTCCCTCTGCGGAGAGGAGCTGACAGCCCAGAACACAGGAGCCTGTTCCTGGGCTTGCTTTTCCTCCCATGGCCCACCTGCACTCCGGGCAGGGCTTCCAGCCACCCACTTTGCGAGGCTGCTCGATCCCCCACCTGTACAAACACGGGGCTTCCTGTCACCACGTGGCCGGAGCGGCGCAAGGCTGCGGATGCGGAGCTTCGAGTTTTTAATTTCCTAATGAGAACGATTGTAGACCTGGAAAACAGCTGTTATCCCAGGGGCCGCGGCACAACGTAATTCAATTGCGCCTTGATGATTTCTGTCTTGTCCTTTGCAATTTCCCACAAACCTGGAACACGTTTCGCTGCTCACTTTCCATCTCTCGGCGATCACAAGACTTGGCCCTCGGGGACACTCCGCAGCAGGGAACGGTTTTCACTCCACAAATCCCAAGTGAAAATAAGAGGATATTGAGTGACTCACGAAATTGTGGTACAATGTAGGGACACTGAGGTTGCAATGATAACCCAGTCCTCAGTAGGGGGTCCTTCCATGTCCTCTGTCACTGCTGTGATTGACCATTATTAAAAACAAGAGGCTGATGTGTCAGAGGAGAAAGAACATGAACTCTGACATCAGAAAAACAGTGAATTCAAATCCCACCTGTGTCATCTCGTTATGTGACCTTGATCCCCTGAGAGTTAGATGGAACCAAATCCCTGCTTCATGGGGCTTTATGAAGGTTACCTGAGATAAGGTGGAGCTCACACAGCCTGTAACACAGATTACAGCCTAGGTGCTTAATGACCAAGTAGCCTTGGGCCAGGCCCTCATTTCCTCACTCAGTCCCTAACTCCCAAGCCTCACTCCCTCTCCATTGTGATCCGTCACACATCATGGAGAGATGAATCACCCCAAGGAGCGCTTGTATATATCACATTTCCTTCCCTCCCTAATCAAACCCACATCCCTAAACAACAACAGAAACCTTCTGTGGCTTCCCAATGCCTTCAAGATGTTCACATGCCTTAAGCTGGCATTTCAGCTTGACCGCCGTTTAGAATAAATATACCCCATTCGCCGTGGTCTTGTGACCCCACACCTGAATTCTGTATTCTAGGCAAATGTGTTGCTCTCTGAACATGCCAGCTACATGTCAGGTCTCTCTCTAACTCTGCATGCCACACTCATACCCGCCCCCTTACAGACTGCTTGCCTCCTCCTTTTCACTGGTGTCCATTCTATCGTTTCTTGGAGGTGCAAATGAAGTCCCCACCTCTCTTCTTTGCCCACCTTCCCTTCCTGTTGGCTGCTGAATACATCTCACCCCGCTTTGTCATTAGTCATTTATATATGAGGCAGTCAGCTCCTGGCACAGGTGCTATAGAAGATGTTCAGAAATGCATAGTGATGATTGCCAATATAAAAGCACAAATTTCAAAGACATTTCCAATTAGAAATGCCTTCTTAAATTCACCTGTAATGCAACTCATGACAATTTCCTTCCATAAAATGTTTTTTAAAATGTTTATCTAGAGCCAGATTGAAAATATCAAATGTTGAGTTTGTGTATTGCTATTTTTAATTTTTTTTTTGCGTTTTTGTGTTTTTGCACTTTTTGCTGTTGGAGGGGTGTGTGTGTTTGGGTGTGAGTGTGTATGCATGTTAGGGAGCTGCATTGAGTGGTTTAGCCTCACTTCAGCCCCTAGTGAGAAATAGTTATTTCATTCCCTTCTCCATGGCTGCTCTCAGCTGATAAGCCTTCATCAGGCCACATTGGTTGTTCAAACATCCAAAATCATATTGGAATTTGGGGAAGATAACTGAAATAAGAATGAGCCTGACAATTGTTGCCCAGTGTCTGCCCTTTAAGTTTTCTCCCAGCCTCCCTGTGTGGTTTAATATCGTAATAAAAGATGCCAAGGTGATTGTCTTCCCAGAATTCCCTGGCAGTTGCAGGGATGGGGGGGTGGAAATGGAGGAGGGGCGTGTATCTGGCTCTGTTGGCAATGAAAGGACATTGAGGAAGGGGGTTCTGTTTAAGCTCTAAACTTGGCTGTTCAGATTCCAGGCATTCTCCAAGTTATACCTAAACCTTAACTTGGACAAAGACCAAAAGATTATGCATTAATACCATACCCCAAATATTTAGGGATTCTGTCAAATTGAAAGTTGGCCAGTATCCATGTGCAGTGGTGTAGCATGAACAATATTGGATTTGAAACGATTAAATGGTAATATCTTGAGTTCAAGTTTTTTTAGGAAGCTCTTAATTGGCGTCCATTTGTCTGCCTAATGCAGGAAGAGTTTTAAGTCTGATCTCCAAGAAGGAAGACATTGATCCAAGTTGGAGATTTCCAGTCTCTTCACTGTACAGAAAGTTGCAAATGTTCTCAGGAGAAAGTTTCCAACAAGGAGAACACTTACATATGGGGTTAGACTGCAGGAATCTTGCTAGGTCACAGAGCCAGCAATCCTCATAGTCCATTAAAGGGATTAAGACTTGTAGAGCAGTCCAAAGTTATAGAACCAGTACTGAAGTTCAGTTAAAGATGGCAGAACAAATACACTCATCAGGCTTAGTGAATGAGTCCAGATGGAGCCAGTCAGGAAGCTCTGGGAATATTTCTTCAAACCAATGAAACTGATTGTATCCCAAGTTCCGTTGAAGATATTGAGAGGAGATCATACAACAGTGTTTAGGTTTGGGAGGGAGGGTACAGCTCAGTGGTAGGGCGCATGCATAGCATGCACGGGGGCCTGGGTTCAATCCCCGGGACCTCCATTAAAATAAATAAGCAAATAAACCTAATTACCTCCCCCCAAAATAAAATAAAATGAAACAAAACAAAACAATGCTTAGGTCTGAATTACTGATAACTCAATGGGAAACTAAGAAAATGAAAAAAAAATAGTTCAATATCATCTCCAAGGAAATACAAAATATTATTCAAGAAAGGAAGAGC
The DNA here is from genome assembly GCF_048564905.1 of Vicugna pacos. NCBI lineage: Eukaryota > Metazoa > Chordata > Mammalia > Artiodactyla > Camelidae > Vicugna > Vicugna pacos. The sequence continues at coordinate 4,227,569 of NC_132990.1, forward strand.
ATTTGCAGGGCACTGTCAAGGTCAGTGTTATATACCATTTGCAATGTCATAATTACATAAGCAACTAAATATCTGTCTATGCAAAATGACCACATAACTATTTTTGGAAGATGGAGAGGTGGGTGGCAAGTGAGCATCAGGATGGTGAGGGTGGGAGAAAACGAGAGTGGAACATTCATTTCCAAACTGGAAACTCGATTGATAATGCCTAAATATGAAATAACAGATGAAAGTACGTCATTTAAGCACACTACAGCTGAGGATGGGGATAGCTCAGCGGTAGTGCACGTGCTTAGCATATGCCAGGTCCTGGGTTCCTTCCCCACTATCTCCTTTAAAAAAAAATTACAAATACTGTGGCTGCTTCTGGGAAAAAGAAAAGAGGATGGGGAAGACTCCTTTTTTTTTTTTTTTTTTTGAACAAGCTGTATGGATAAAAGTACAGGCTAAGTTGCTTTAACAAAAAGACCCCAAAACACAGAGGCTTAATTAAATGAGATCGATATCTGTGTCTCTTGTTTGATATGGTCCAGAAAGAAGCAACCTAGGTTGGAAGGTTGGCTTTATGACCCCCAAAATGTGGCTTCCATCTCTGGGGCCAAGGCAGCCAGCCGTTGGTTCTTGTCATCCCAGCCAGTGGGAAGGGGAAATGGGTCGGGGCAGCCCAGGTACAAACCTTGGCGGGAATATGCCCCAGGAGTGGCACACAGCCGTTGACCAGACTGTGGGCACATGGTCCTACCAAGCTGCAAGGGAGGCTGGGAGATGCAGGGACTAGCTGTGGGCCGCGTGCTCAGCCAAGAAGAGGAAGCCCTGTAATGAAAGAAGGTGAGAATTGATGTCAGTGCTCAACCAGCAACCTCTGTCAAATACCAAGCCTTGTAGAATTATTTGGATGCTTCCAACCAGGTGCATGCATGGCTTTAATACAAACGAAAACTCAGTTTAAGACAGTGCTTAAAGATCATCTTTTGAACAACAGAATGAGTGATTGAAAGCTAGAAACTGGGCTCCTGAAGCAGAATGCAGGCACCCCCAAAATAAACAGTGCAGATGGTGTGGTGCCCAGAGGCTCCGGGCCTGCCTGATACTACACTTTAGGTCCCTCCATTTCAGGATGCTCACAGCTCCTTTCTTGGTACCAATATGCTTCATATGCTGCAAGGGTGCATAGGCATACTTGCCAACCTATGATTTTAAAGCAAATTATTCCAAAAGAGCAAGACTCTGAGATGGAGATTAGTGTGTAGGAAGGAGGTTTATTGAGGGGATTTAACAAACCCAATATTATTTCTTTTTCTTTTTCTCTAATGGAGGAGGTTCCTCTTGGGGAGGAACCTTGGCTGAAGTAGCTGTCTTCAGGCTGAGTGATTCCCAGGGGGACTGGTCAGCGAGAACTGCTTCCAGCAGAAGCCACCACTGCTGGAATCCAAATTCTCTGAGCTCAGGGAACAAGTCCTTTATTCCTGAAGAGGGTTCTGTGCGATGCTTATCACCACCCCGGGATCCAAGCAGCTTGTCTCTGGGTCTCTGTGAAATCAGTCACTTGAATTTGGATCCCAGCAGGGGTGGCTTTTGAATTTCTCCATAGGAGAGGTTCAGGGGTGGCCATCTCATCGGGACGATAGAGGCATTGGGAGGTGCTAGAGGGTTTGTGTGGAGGCTGCATGGATACAGAGCAAGCATACTATTTGACTTTGGTTAGATTCTCACTGGAGGATGCCTTAAGACAGCTGTTGGGGATGAGAGGGAGGGGGACCTAAAATACAGGCAAACCAGATGATATCTGTGTTTATACTTTACTTTCATCTCTGCCTTAGGGTGATCAGTCAACAGTTGTTAACATGTAAAGAACTCTTAATGGGGATGTAGGCTCCAGACCAAGGGCAAGGGCTACAGATAATCCTACCTCCATCTGCCTCAGAGGGTTTATTGGTTATCACTGGAGTGTTAGAAGTTAGGAAAAATGAGTAGTGTTAAGGCAAGGGGTTGGCTAAGATTTCCACTGGCGCCTCCTCCCTTGATCCGGCCAACCCAGTAGCCCAGTGCCTTTGGAAGGATGCCCAAGGGATAGAATTCTGTCCTCTGGTCCCCACCTAATGGAGGTCAGCCTCCGTCACCTCTGTCACTTGATCCGGATGTCAACATTTTGTTGTGACTGCATCAAACTGAGAATTTCCTGCAGGGGCTGGTCAGAGTACCTAAGAAGACAAGAGAATGGAAGAAAGAGGTTGAATGACTATTTCTGTGCTTACCTGCTAATATGTGTTTTGGGGGTACGTGGCAGAATTTGGTCTGAGATGTGCTTTCATTTAATCATATGTCCTGGGGGTGAGCTGTATGAGGGAGAAGACAGAGTCCTCTAAGTGCTAGAGGCTGCCAGTATTTTTTGAAAGAGTCTCATAATTGTGAAGAGTCAAATTAGCCTAGAGGCTAAGAAAGTGAACCATGTCCCACTTTACTGCTGGTTAAACATTCCAGCAATTAACCTGTAAGATAAAGATACCTGAAATGTGACTATCAACACATTGGTTTAGTGCAATGATTGATCATAAAAATCAGCTATCCTGCTTCAGAAATTCTGTGCATGATTCGCGATAATGACAGCAAAGTCAACCTGACTTGACTATTCTAGGTGCTGGACACTTACGTGGTCTCCTCTATCGGACTTGGCCTTGAAAACAAGAATATTAAAAGCACACAGAGAACAAAAACCACTGTCAGTGTGATGGGAATCTGCAACGCCTGGAGTTAGACATGATTTCTCACTGCTCCTTTAACAAACCCCCTAGCTCAGACCAGGCTCTCCTCCTCCTAGCCCCAGGGACTCACCCACAGATTTACATCTGGGCTCATGAGTCTTTGATTGCCCTCCTCTGTTCACAAACCCTCCCTACCCTTCAGCAATCCCTTCCCCGTATAGGAGGATGCCTCCCCAGCTCTGTTGGCCAACAATGATCCCTCGGTCCTAACTCCTTTAACTTTGCCACTTACCTATTTCCTGCTTTTCTTCTTGAGATCTGAAGTCCCAGGAAAATTTGCGAGGGAGGAGCTTGTGGCTTTTGTCTCATCTGTTCAAGACATCTCTGTCGCACCGAGCACAGAGCTGAGAACTCAGGAGGTCCTCAATACATGCTAGTTAAGTCTAAGAGGGTGTAAACTCAGAACACGTGGCGTGTAAGCAGGGAGCAGCGAGGCTAGGGTGAACCGGAGGAGGCATTCAAATCAAATCATTTTTTTGATAAACTGTGCAAGAAAACAATACTATAGTTGGTCTGCAAGCATCTGATTTGCAATTCCTAGTCTCTGTGTGATCAGCAAGCAGCTTCTGGCTCCTTACATTGGGAAAATAAATTGGCACGTGGAATAGCAGAGAAGCATTATTTGCCCCATTCTGAACTTCTCTCCTTAATCCAGGTTTTCTTCTGGGCAAAGGGACCACCCCCAAAGTGTGCAAAGGCATCCCACTCTAAAGGGGCCATTATGCTCTGGGAAGTAGGGGCCTCAGGTCTCCCCCTGACCCTGAGCCTAGCTCTGTCTCCTCGGGAGTCTTTGCCAGGCTGTACCTGGACGTGGTCTGCCATGCAGCTGTGACGGTGCGTGTTGGAGAGCTAATGGGCGAGAGGGGTGGGAATCAGTGGACCTTTTCCCTCCATACTGTGTCGTTTAGAGGCAGAAACCCTCTTGTGCTCCTTGCCTAAGGATTCAGGATGGAGATGTTGGCGTTTGGGAAAGTAGAGGAATCTAGGTCAAAAGCCAGGTGAGCAAGAAGGTGGAAATATCCTTCTTCTCAAAGAAGGCTAAATATGGCGACAAGCCCCTACAGACACGAGGAAATGGGAGTCTTTATACTTGGTGAAAACAAAGAATGAAGATAATTGAAAAACGCATGCAAATAATCAACTTGCCTTTTTGGCTGTTCGTCTAAACACCAGATCATGTGGAGGAGAAATGACACGTCTGACTGCTTGCTAACAACAGCCCTTTGGGGGCCGGGGAACGTCGGGCAAAATGAATTCAGACAGAGGTTTCTCTCTGACAACCATTACTCACTGCCATGTTGCCAGGGTCACTGAGAGCTGGAGTTTTGCTGCTGCGACACTGTTTACATCCCAGGACACACAGGGACAGAAGGTCATGGGAGGTAAGCAAGCCTGGAGTCCTCAAAGTCAAAGGACAATAAATACACCAACTTACCAGGCTTTTAAAGAAACACAAGTGGGCCAGGCAAATTCCCACTTTGGATGTAGATTCACAAGATCTTGCAGCAGATGGAAGGAGGAGTGGGGCAGGGGGTGGCTCAGACTGACGTGATATCAAGTTGATCACAACCAAAACGGGCCACAGAGGGTCAAGGCGGAGAACAGCACTTCAAACGTGCCTGAACTGGAATTCAAACTGAACTGGCATTGAGGAGAGGGGTCAAAGTCAGGGGCAAGGCTCCGGGGAGACCACTGAGAACCAGAGAGAGAGAACAACCTTTTTCAGAAAGCTCAGGAAATGTGATGAGTTGCCACTCTGATGTAATGGAAGGAACATTCAGTGATGTGACTAGTCGTGGACTTGGGGTCCAGTGTGTAGACACCCAGCTATGACCTGAGTAGATATTTCATCAGCAAATAGTTTGGGGGTATTTAATTGACACGCATTTGTAGCAAGTCAGCTCCTGAAAAGCATCGTTAAAATATTCTCCTGCAAATAGCACAGCGCTTTGTCCTAAATTTGAATACTCGCGTTGAGCAGTCTGAATAAATATGGTGGGATTTGGCACCCTCCGAGGCATTGTTTGCTAAGAAGAGAATGCTTTTAAATCTCCTAGAACTCCAAGGAAAGGTCCAGAACCCTTGGCTTCCTGAGAAGCTCAGTGTCCCAGCCAAAGCACGTTCCACTTCCTCTCTTCTGTCACCATCACGCACTAAAGTTCTTCATAAGTCACAAAGGCCAGTCTGATTCATTTCTTCCTTGCTGAGCCATCACAGCAACTTGACTTTGAAATTCAACTTGAAGGGAAAAAAAAGTCTATTTTTAATCAGAGAAAAACCTGAAGTTGAATGAAAATCACTTCGCATGTCCTGTTGACTGTAGACTAAAACCACTTTTGAGATGATCATTAATTTTCTGGAGGTGATGCACACCAGAATCAGCTTCCATCCCACCACGTAATCAATCAGTTCATCAACAAGTCCGAAGGGACCACGCGAGTGTTGTGTTCTCTCTGGTGCTACGTGAGACTTCGGGAGAACAGAGTGTCAGGTGACGTTAAATGAACGCTCAGGGCTGGATTCAAGTAATTTTAACCACAGGATTGAAACGATCAGGGGAAAGCACGGAAATGCAGAGTGACTTCAACAACTACTCATGAAAGGAAAACACCCAGTCTGTGTTTCAGCGTTCTCATTTGGCGGTATTTCTTCGTAAGGATTGAGGTTAATTATGATATCTTTGAGAAAATCTTTACATTTAACAAATGTTTCTGAATAATATGTGTGCTGACTAGAACTAAATAAGAAAGAACTAAAGAAAGTAAAGAACTGAGGAAAAACACTAGGAAATGCATTTTGTCTATAGCTTATTCATTTTATGTATTTTTCCTGAAATCATTATGCATTCATGTCTTTCAAAAACTTCTCTCTAATGTATTTGTTTAAAAACCCTAATTCTAGGTGATCACACTTTGAAACAACTTTCTCTCCCAGGACCTGTTTCACAAATCAGATCAAAAGTTTTCTCGCACAAGCATCATTTCCGTTACTCTAGAAGAACTTGAATTTGTGAGTTGATTACAGAAACAACTAAACTGTGAAATTTAACCACTTTATTTGTTCTTGTTAAGACTATAATATGCCCATAATTGTGGCTTTTAAAAATGACATTTGCTGGTGTTTCTTTAATGCCTGGAACTATCAGGAAGATACGAATAATGTTTTACAACCCGACCTGTAGGTAACCTCTGATGACATGTTTTTAAAAATTAATTCATGTACATAATGAAAAATTCAAGCAGCAAGAAAGTTGTCAAGTGGAAAGTAACATTCTACTCCCTCATCTGGTCATTCTGACCCTGGTTATTAGCAGTTCCTCACAGTTCTTTCAGAAAACACTTTGCTCATATATAAAATATGCATTGCCCATTCACAAACATGCATACATTTAAATTTTTTTTCATAAAGAGGATCACACAGTACCCATAGTGCCTGCTCTGCTTTATTTTCACATAGTAAGTTGTCTCGAAGAGCTCCCCATGCTGGCACATGAAGATCAGTCTCATTCCTTTTAACAGCTGCAAAGCATCCAATTGTGTCAGATATAAGCATATATCCAATACATTCTACAGTGTTGCAGTAGCCCTTTATTAATCGGCATTTATGCAGTTTCAAGACTGATGCTTTTTATTTTAAATTCTTACGATCAAATTAAAATTTTAAACCTCGTGTAGATTACTTCGATAAAAAGAAAACGTCAATGCTTAAAAAATGAAATCGTACTGAACCTCTCTTGTAATTAAAAGAACTCAATCAAATTACTTTCAGTGTATCAGTTTTGCAAAAATATGGGGAAAAGGTGATGATTCCCAAGGGAGGGCAGGATGTAGGCAACAGGTAAGAGGCCTATTCAAAACATTTTAACAACCTGTATAACACAGACACCCATGACTCAGAGCTGATGCCAGCCGTAACATACCACGTGTTCATCCAGGGCCCGCCAGCTGGGTGGCAGTCTGGGGGGGCAGGAATTCTCACACATTGTTGTTGAGGATGTAAGTTGAATGCAGTCTTTCTGGAGGACACTAGCCATTGCCTTTTTTCCCCAAAGTCATTGAAAAATGTTTACTGAATTGAATACTCATCTAAGAAAACCATCAAAAGGATATATTTTTTTTGTAAAAGCTTTATTGAATTGTAACTCACATACCATACATTTCACTCATTTACACTGCACAAGTCAGTGGATTTTAGTGTGTGCCCAGAGTTGTGCACTCATCACCACAATTGATTTCAGAGCATTTTCATCATCTCGAGAAGAAACTCCCTACCTTCTAGCTGTTACCTGCCCATCTCCTCATTTCCCCCAGTCCTGGCTAACTACTAATCTACTTCCCATGTAGATTTTCCTGTTCTCGCCGTTTCATCTAAATAGAATTCATTTCCATCTGAATTTTAAGTTCTGCTTGTCAATTTCTACAAAGAAGCCAACTGGGATTTGAACAGGGATCGTGTTGAATCTGTGCATCAGTTTGGAGAGTTTATTGACATTAGGCTGATGCCTGCGTGTGGTATTGGGTCCAGCTGAATGTTCCAGACTCTGGGAAATGTACCTTTGTTGACTGTGACTGCCTGTCTGGGTCACAGACCAGCAAGAGCTTGGACGGAGAGGAGAAGACCCCTTTCTGGTCTCCAGGGCTGGGGACGTGGGGCTGGACCCTGGGTCGAGAGGAACCGGCCTTTGGATTGGAGGCAAGATGTCTTCTGCATCCACTTGTCTGATTTTAGGTTTAATGGTGTAGACTCTCAACTGCTTTTTTGAGTGTCTTTTTCTGCTTTCCCCACCATGAGGCTTCTTCATAATGGTGAAGCCAGAGAACTAATCTTGTAAAAAATAATTGCCCCCCTTTTCCTCACACCCTTTCGATCTCTACCCATTCTCTTGATGCTGAAGCACCCCAATCCGTCATCAGGACTGGCAAACAGAATCTCCCTTAAGTACTGGGGAGGGGGCAAAGCAAAGCAGTGATCCCCGGGCCTGGGGCAGAGGGGAGGCTGGGACTCTTGTCCCTGTGACGTTAGCGTAATGTTCGGGACTTTTCATGCCACAGCCCTTGAGAAACACAAGTGTTTTCTTGCTTCTTCTGCCTTCGGGATTGTAAATTCCTTGAGGCCTGGGACTTGTTCAGAGCTGTTTTTCCGGTACTTAGCAGGAGTTGTGACAGACAAACACGCACTCCAACATTTATTGCATAAATATTGTCATGTTTCAAATGACGGTACTTCATGCAGTTGTGATGACCATCACGCCAGATGAGACCCGGGGAAATGATCATTAGCAAGGCCCACAGATATAACACATTAGTGTTCAAAAAGAAATCTAAAAAAAGGGGTTGGGGGAAGAAAGCAAGATACAAACAGGATCTCACCTGAATTTTCTAGTGGTGTTAGAGACACTGGCTCGAACAAGAAATGAGAATATTGGTTCCAGCGAAATATGATTATAAACATACTGGATTCAAAATTGTAGTTGTTCCTATGATGCTTCGTGCAGATTCCCAATTTCAACATGTTGTTTAAATAAATGACATAAGATTGGATCTTTTATAATTAAACATCTGTAACAATGTATATCTGAATTCTTGCCTTCTCCTGCCTCTCTTTTCGGACAAGCTTGTTTTCGTTGGACCACCAGCAGCAAATTCCTGCAATTTCAGGGCCACGTGACATTGTTGTCATTGCTTTTAGCACAGGCATCTGTTAGTAAAGAGACCAAAAGTATTCTCTTATGAGTCACTAATATACTTGCCAAAACCAATTAAACTCATGCCAAATATGACAAGTCACCAGAAGACTTTTAACAATTTACAGTGTTTTTGCTGGGGAAGGGAAATAAAGAAGGGAGAGAGAGAAATTTGCATAGTACTTTTCTTTTTCTAGTGAGCTTCAAAAATTATAAGCACTGAAATTAAGTGATGCTAACTGCAGTGCTATTTTTTCTTTTTCTTTTTACACTCTAAGCTAGAGATATAGTTGATTTTTGTGTTTAGGGGAGGAGGTAATTATGTTATTTAATTTATTTATCTTTAACAGAAGTACTGGGGATTGAACCCAGGACCTTGTGCATGCTAGGCACACACTTTACCACTGAGATATCCCCTCCCCCCTGTAATTGATACTTTTGGTGGTTGCTCCTTTCCTTGTCTACTGTACAAAATATGCCTGGTTCTTTCTGGGCTGGAATTGCTAACCAAACGTGAATGAATAGAGCATGAAAGAAGCCATGGCTGGATTTTAAGTTTCTGAGTAATCAAGAGTTGTCCTTAACAGGCAAAAAGGCAAACCAGCAATGAAATTGTGCATCTGAAACAGTCTCCGGATAGGAAATTTAGCTCGGATAAAGGCTTGGGATAGAGTTCAGAGGACCAGCAGGGGAGGGATGTTGGTTCCCTCACCTCACCAAGTGCAAGAGCAGTTACAGGTTCCCAAGACCTTTGGGAAATGGTCTCATGTAACTAGAGGCCACCTCTTGGACAGTGTAGCTCTGGGTAATACCATCCATCCCAAATCTGTCCAGCCTGGGACCCCTCCCCTCTTCTAGACGTGTATAAACAATGCGCAGCTGATACGTCATTTGGGTGACCCATAGACTCCTGAAATTAACCATGTTCCAATGGACCAGGCCAGATTGGACACCAAAGTTTTCACCCTCTGCGCCTCCTCTTCCTGAATCGCCCCGTCTTGGGGAATGACTTCAAGCTGCCCGTTGACAAAGTCTCCTCCATCTCTCCAGCTTTAGATGCCAGCCGATCACCAGTTCTGTGGAACAGAGTTCTCAGTAGCCCTCAGACTAGCTCTCTTCCCTCCCTGCTCACTGCCCGGTCGCCACCATGATTCATCTTTAAGATATTTTACCTGGATTTTTCACCAAAGCCTTCTAAAGGGATTTCTTCCCTCCAATCTTATCTCCATGCAATTCATTCTTCACATATTGTCAGAGACTTTGCTTTCTTTTAACAGTTTTATTGAGATACGATTCACAGACCACAAAATTTTCCCATATAAAGTGTACCATTCAGGCTTTGAGTGTATTTACAGACTTACACAATTATAACCACAATCGATTTTAGAACATTTTCATTACACCAAAAGGGACCCTGTGCCCTTCAGTCAACAATCCCCTGCAGACACTCCCATCTCCCCCAGCCCTGAGCAACCACTAAGGTACTTTCTGTGTCTATAGATTTGCCTATTTTGAAAATGTAACATAAATGGAATCATGTGATATGCAGTCCTTTGTGACTAGCTTCTATCACTTAGCACGTTTTCAAGGTTCATCCACACTGTAGCATGCTCAGTATGCTGTCGCTTACATTTCTTTATTTTTATTGCTGAGTAATATTTCATCATGTATACATTTCGTCATGAACGTTCATCAGCTGATGGACACTAGGGTCACCTCCACCTTGTAGCTATTGTGAATAGCACCGCTAAGGACGTTAAGGCTGTTTTCAGTTCTTTTGGGTACGTACTTCGGAGTGGAATTGCGGGACCGCACGGTACTATGTTTACCCTTTTGAGGAACTTTTAGCCTGTTTTCTACAGCAGCTGCCCCATTTTATATTCCCCTAGTGGTGCCTGAGAATTCCAGTTTCTCTACATTCTTGTCAGCACTTGTTATTCTGTTTTTTTTTTTTTTTTTATTATGTCCCTTTATCCATAATGGGGTATCTCACTGTGGTGTTGATTTGCAAAGCTCTCTCTGAGATGCAATTGTTATTATATGTTTTAGCTACTTCAGAATCCTTGAATAATTTCTCCTAGTTTTCAGAAAACATTCAAACTTCTTTGCCTGATGAAATAGAGAAAATTGAATTTTCTACGATTCCTAGAGGCCGCTCATCAGACCAGCAGGTGGAGGAGGTTTACCTACAGGGCTAGCAACTCTCCCAGTTTACCTGGGATTGAGGATGTTCAGGATATGGGATTTGCGGTGCTAAATCCAGGAGAGATCCAGGCACACGGGGACAACTGGTTACCCCACTTACCTTGTAAGAAGCGAATAGAATGGAGTTAGTGACAGTAAAGTAGGGGAGACTAAACTCCCTTGTCAGACACTGTTGAGTAGTTGGTGGGGCCACATGTGGAAAACACAAGCTTTGGGGGCGGGGGTAGAGGGTATGAACAAAAGAACCAGCAGGAAGGGAACAAAATGTTGTGCAAAGGACATTAGCATTCCCTGCGTAGGATACCCTCATGCCTTTAGTAGTAAATCAACCACAGCATGTGTGGCTCCAGTGGACTTTTTCATACAAACTGACTCAAGGAAGAAACCAAGAACCCAAAAAACTTGGGAACTTTTTATTCTGTAGGCTTCTGTTACATGCCCTACAAAAATTAGGAGAATCATGAAATGTAATTCATATACATTCACTAATACATTATCATTTCAAAACGGGACAATTGGATTCCAACTTGGAAAATCACCTTCCTAAAAATTATTTCAGAATGGGAAAGTTTATTTTTGCCAAAGGAAAAATGAGCATTTCCTGTAAGAAATGGGGTGGGGGGAGCTAACATTCATTGAGCATTTCTATGTGCCAAGAGCAATACTAAGTAGCTTTACATGTATTATCTCATTTTATCATCCTAATGGTAGTTCTCATGTGTTAGGTACCATTTTATCCTCAGTTTACAGATGAGGAATGGTAAATCAGAGGAATAACAAGCCAGTGAAATTATCGCTTCAGCAGCAGGAGCCAAGACCAGTGGACTGAGAGCCTCCAGTGTCTTCCACAGTGCAGGGAAGACCACTCTTCATTGCCCTAGGGAAGTAAAGCACACGTGGAGAGCCCAGCAAAATGAATGGAACTCACCATCTTTGCTTGGAGAGAGGTTTAGGTTGTCTCTTGGCCATTAGCGAGAAAATAAGCCATATTGACTTCCGCTGACAGCCATGTGACAGGGTTTGAGTGTATGGAGCAGCTTCAAGATACGGAGTGGAGGAAAAGAAAGAAACTGTTACTTCGTGAGCGCAGTGTGCCTGGAGTCCAGCCTACTTTTGGACCTCTCAAGTCAGATGATGCATTTTCCTATTGCTTCAGGCAGTATGAGTTGAAGTCCTCTGCTGTTACTTGAAATCCTAGCTGGTGACACAGTGACTCTGCCTCAGAGACGGCCAGCCAGGCCTCCTAGGCAGGGGCCAGATGGAAGACAGGGCTGAAGCTCAGAAGAGTCTGAGACGCCAGTGAGAGTCAAGAAGAGGCCCAGGCAAGGAGGACCATGGGGTCTCACCTAAGGTGGGAGAACAGGCCACAGGGGACCCTCCAGGACCACAGCTCAAGGAGCTCGGAGGCCAGACGGCCCAGCCCAGTGCAGATGGCAGCAACCAGAACCCTAGGGCAGCTCCTAACCTGAGGCTCCTCCCCTTAGTCACAAGGTCACAACCACGCCTTTCCCCAATCCCACACACCTCCTATGGAAGAGCAAGGTGGGAGGAAGAAATATGAAAGACCAAATTACCTACTTACCTCCACAGAGACTTTAAATGAGAAGAAATTGAAATACGAAAAGATAGCAAATTAGTCTTTCCTACCACCTCCCTCCTCTCCCTGCAACCTATCCTTCCAGCTGCCCAGCTAGGTGAGGACTTGCAAGGAAAAATAGACCCCTTCAGAAAATAAAGAGGCAGTTCTTTTTTTTTTTGTTCATCTGAACTAGAGTGTGTAAATTCCAGCCCCACAAGGTCTACCTACAGAAGTCATAAGAGTGCCACAGGATTTGAAAATAAGGAGGGTCACCCTGAGCCCTTGCTGGTTACCTGGCTCTTTTGTGCAGAGGACGTGAATCTCTGGCCTACGTGATGCCTCTCTCCCCGCCATGGGGACCCAAGGCAGGGATCACTGACTGATCATCCCACGTTATCCTTCTGAGCCCAGACATAGCCTCGCAAGCCTTCTCAACAACGTGCTCCAGAAAACCACTACCAATTGATCAGGGGTGGAAAGTACGTGGAAAACTATTTATGAACAACAATTTGAGGAACTTCAGGAATCAAGACTCTTATTTTTTTTTCACATTTGCAAACTTTTTTTTTATTTGAAGTATAGTCAGTTTACAATGTTGTATCAATTTCTGGTGTACAGCATAACGTTTCAGTCACACATATACTTATATATATTTCTTTTCATATTCTGTTTCATTATAGGTTACTACAGGACATTGAATATAGTTCCCTGTGCTATATACAGTGGAAACTTGTTGTTTATCCATTTTATATATAGCAGTTAGTGTCTGCAAATCTCGAACTCCCCATTTATCCCTTCCCACTCCCTTTCCCCCGGTAACCATAAGTTTGTTTTCTATGTTTTCTATGTCTGTGAGTTTGTTTCTGTTTTGTAAATAAGTTCATATGTGTCTTTTTTTTTATATTCCACATATGAGTGATATCATATGGTATTTTTCTTTCTCTTTCTGGTTTACTTCACTTAGAATGACGACTTCCAGGTCCATCCATGTTGCTGCAAATGGCATTATTTTATTCTTTTTTATGGCTGAGTAGTATTCCATTGTATAAATGTACCACAGCTTCTTTATCCAGTCATCTGTTCATGGACATTTAGGTTGTTTCCATGTCTTGGCTATTATAAATAGTACTGCTATGAACATTGGGGTGCAGGTATCTCTTCAAATGAAAGTTCCTTCTGAATATATGCCCAGGAGTGGGATTGATGGATCAGATGGTAAGTCTATTTTTAGTTATTTGAGGAATCTTTATACTGTTTTCCATTATGGCTGCACCAAACTACATGCCCACCAACAGTGTAGGAGGGAGGAATCAAGATTCTTACTTCCATTTCTTACTAGAAAGTAGACCTTATGGAGGAGAGACTTCAAAACTCAGTCTGAAGGACACCAGAGCTTCTCCAATACAGGGAGAAAAGACCGTGTAACTCTGAGCTCCGCTTAAAGAACCTGGGTTTTCATACTGACTCTTTTCAACCCCGCAAAGAGCAGCTTTTCTTTCTCCTTCCTCCCACCTCGTCCCCAGGCATCACAAAGCACAGAGGGGAAGCTCTTCTTCCCAGCTTTTCAACTGGTTCCAGAACCAGACGTAACACTGCTGTTTTTAAAACACCTCGCTGCAGCCAAAAGTTTAGCCTTCTGGTGTGGGCTTTCGTTGCCTTTCAGTGTGGTTGAACATCTGACAACCATTTGGTGAAATAAGTGAAGGGATTAGAACAAGAAACACAACCTTTTGTTGACTTTTCTGCTGATCCATTGGAAATTCATTTAGGCCCACACAAGCTTGCCGATTCTTCCTTTAATATTAGAAGTACAATTTCTGCAAGAAGCCAGTTCCCATCTGGGATGTCGCAGATGGCTGTCAACACAGGATTCCTAAAGGGGAGTCCTCTCTCACCCTTGTCTCTGCCCTGCCACCTTTTAAAATGATCCCAGCATGCTTGAGACAGCGCCAGATGCGGGGCCTCAGCCAATGATGTCATTTGTTCACCGCCAGGCTGGAGGGCCTCGCCAGGAGCCGTGTCACCACACGGAAAGCCATCTCGTTCGGGGAAGTAGTTGCAGGACCGCCTCCAGGTAGGCCTAGGTCCCAGGGAGGCTGATTCCCCCAGGCCCCAGGCCTTGAACTGTCTTCCCTGGGGGCATTCTGCAACGACTGGTCTCTTCCACCCCGCACCCTGCCCTCCCCCTCTCTGATGAAATCTGCAGAACTCCTGCAGCCCAACGTCAAGCTGTTGAGCACATTAAATCTGAACATCTTTATAAATCTCCTGGCCCTTCCGTAGCTCTGAAAGCTGCACACGAACCCAGTGCAAGCCCTGGGGGATTTTTCCAACCAATGTGGGAAATGTGGGCCCCTCCTCGGGGAGGGGCGGGGCCCGAGAGAGTCAAGAACTCCCGCTTGAAATCGACAAGCTTGCGTTGGAATCTCAGCTCCGTCACTTTTCTCTGCTTGTGTCCCCGGACAGATTTCTTCATCTTTTGGAGCCTCGGTTTCCACATCTCTAAGAAGCAGGGCAGTAATACGTGCTCCTTGGGTTTTTAGGATAACCGAGAAAAATGAGGGAAACACATCTCTTTTCAGGGTGCCTGGCTTCCTCCCCTTTCCCACCCTCTGCACGTAAACACAGGGCAGAAAAGGCCGGATCATTTCACTGTCGTTACTTTCTGGATGGGAAGAAGGGGTTGCTGTGGGGTGAAGGGGATATGTTTGCAGGAAATCGGGGAGACAGAACCTCAACCTCGGGGGCCGGCTCAGGGCACAGCTGATCAACCGCCCGCAGCATCCTCTGCCGGGGGTGGCCGTGGCGCTTTCCCGGAGCCGCCCTGGCGGAGGGGCACCTGCCATCCCACCCGCCCCGTGAGCGCAGCCAGGGCAGCTGGGGAAACCTAAAACCGGGCGCGCTATGGAGTTCTGCTGTGGGATTTTCACCCAGGCCGGGTAACTACCGACCTGGGAGCGGGCTGAACCGGTGACCCCAGCAGCGCGAAAGGCTCGGGTCGCGTTACCGCCTCCCCGGCCCTCCCGCGCGCAGCTTCGACTTCCTCGCGTGCCCCAGGGCGGCAGGTCCAGCGCTGCTCAGGGGCCCTGGCTGAGCGCCGCTCCTTCCAAGGAAGGCCAGTGGGGAGAGCAAAGATTAAAGGAAAAGAATCAGTTGATCCCTGCGTGGATTTTCAGTGCCGCTGTCATCTTTGCTGAAGCAGCACAGATGGTTAAAACCTTGGTGATGCAGAGACTCCGTTGAGTGGCAGGCAAGGTGGGTGGTGCACGGGGCCTGGGCTCTCAGACGCTAAGTGTGCAGAGCTGGCGGCGAGCCGAGAGGTGATGGATCCCAGCTCCTCATCTTCCAGAGGGCCCAGCTGAGGCACAAAGGACTGAATTAGACAGTAGGTCCACTGTCCGCTTCTCTCTGCTGGTCCCTTTCCATCAGCATTTCCCAGAGTGTGCTCCATGGAATGCGTACTGCAAGTGAGGGATGGAGAGAGCTATTCTGAAAAAACAGACCCTGTGGTCAAATGGCTGCATATTAAAGCTGCCCTCTTGGGATGAACAGTGCACATTCACATAAAAAGAGGGACGGCTATCAGAAGCTACTAATGGGGTCTGCCACAGGCTGGGAAACCCTGGAGTAAACGGAAGGAACGGGTGGTTGCTGGAGGCTACATTCTGTTCCTAACCAGCAATGGTTCAAACCATCAGGACATTTGTTGACGTTAGCAAGATCATGGTGCCAGCAGATCCAGAGTAAGCCTAGCTGCTCCACCATATCAGGAGCGAGATTGGCATCTCCTGTCTCAGTTCTCAGGGCCCTCTCCTCATGGTCACAAGATGGCAGCCACAGCTCCAGCTATCACATTCGCTCACACAACCTCATGCAAAATCAGAAAGCGAGGAGTGTCAAAAAGGAAGCACACTGTCCCTATATTTCTTTTGCTATTCCCAGAGCCCCCAACCCACCCCATCCCCAAAGGAAGTCTCATTGCCCAGGAGAAGTGAGTCACATGCTCACCTATACTCATTCTTGGCAAAGGAGATTACAAGTCTTATTATTGCCATAGAAATATTGTGATTCATTCCCTGGGGCTTGGTGCGTTATCTCTTGGACAAGATCATAGTTCTGATGGCAAAATAAAGGATACATGGCTATTTGGAAGCTACTTTATAAGTAGCTTCTATCAGAAGAGTCTACCATGAGAGATTTCTCCAGGGCTTCTGAAAGCTTTTATTTGTGAATGTGCACTATTGCTCTCAAGAGTTAGAGTTAATGTACAGTTTCCCAAACTCATCTGACCACAGAACCCCTCTGTCACCAATCATCCCATGAGACTTGGGTTCTATGGAACACACTTTGGGAAACACTGCCCAATGTATCCCCTCAGCATTTCCCTTCTTAATTTGCATGACATCATTTTTAGACTAGACAGAAACCTTCTCTTCAGCCTTGAGTAAATACAATTCTCATAAATTTCTGTCTTCCTGATGTTTTGTTAAGTCACTCCCTGGCCAAGTCAAACCTGAGTTCAGAATGACAATTTTCCTGTCTCTGCCAAAAGCCTTGCATGGAGGCATTTATCCTGAAATGTTTTCAGTCCCCACAAAACTCTTCAAAGCTTAAAAAAAAAAAAGCAAGATGAAATCCTGAAACCTAAATTCCAGCAGCTGTTCTAAAATGTTCTAACAATTCCATCCACCCGTGAACACCATGGTCATGCTGGTGTATGTTCCATGTGTCTCTGTCTTTTCTCTCTAACTAGTTAGCTGTTTAAGTTTTCGATCCTCTGGGAGCCTGACCATGGTGTACACTCACAAATTGTTGTTCACCTGTGTCAGTACCAGCTCACGCACTCACGCACAGTCACATCTGCACACAGACCCACAAGTGAACACGGGTTCACGCCTGTGCACACACAGGTTCACGCATTTGCACACATACTTGCATGTACATGGGCTCGCACACCTCATGGTGAGGTATAACCTACTGACCCACAACACATGACCGGCAGTGTCATGGGCGTCCGGGGCAATGATCTGTCTCATTCAGGGATGCGGGACTCACTGAGACTCACAGGCCGTGTGTGATGTTAATGGAGCATCAGGGAGATGGGGGACAGAGCTCCTGACAACACAAGGTCATCACTTATTCATTCAACAAACACTTTTTGAGTAACTTAAAAAAACACGTTGCTTAAAGCTCTTAGGCTTAGAGGAAAACTTCGGCTTATATTGAATTTGCAAGATTTTCTCACCTTCCACACAATGATTGTGAACCATTGCAGTTACCACTTACCAAGAGTGCCCAGAAACAGTGCTGAACATTTCCTCAGGGTTGGCTCATTCCTACACTGAGCTATGAGCCAGGGAGTACTATCGCCCCCACTTTTACAGATGAAGACACTGAACTGGGGGTCCCACGCCCTACTCTGCCTGACTCCAGAGCCACACTCTTCGGAAAGCCTGCTGGCTCACGGGGAAGATGACCGTGGGAAGCTGTTGAGACTCCAGGTGAAATCTTCTCCATTTAGAAGTGGACCTGGACTCACCAGCTCCTTCACGAAGCTGTAACCACACAACTAGGAAAATTTTCTCATGGCTTTATAGAACATTTTTTTTTTTAAGGCTAGACTTAGTACAAATTGCAAATAGTGTAACCCAGCTCTCCTTGCGAGATTTGGTGTCTGTGTGTGCATATGTGTCAGGGTAAAATCAGCTTAAAACTTACATTAAAGGTAATCTTCAAAGAAGAAAGTATCTCTCAAAGGGGAGCTTGTCTGAGATTTGCAAAGCAGCAGGGCACTGATCCCACTTATTAATAAAATAAAAATATATAAAGCCAACATTTTCCATACATCTACATGGGAGACAGTGCTGTGTGCTTTACATAATATTTTTTTTTCCAAATTCTTACAACCATCTTGGGAAGTGTGTGTTATTGCTCCAGTTTATTAAATCAGGAAACCAGGGTTTCAAGAGGTGAAGTCACAAAGCTAGATTTGGTGGCCACTGTGGACTTGAGAAATAAGGAATGATTACAGGTGGGGGAGTCTGGGCCGAATAGCTAAGGTCGCCACCTTCTCCTCCCGGGCGTGGTGGCCTCCAGGAGGCACTGGCCAGCAGCTGAGGAGGCGCCAAGCCATGAAGTTTGGACAGCGATGCTGCGGCCCCTCAGCTTGGGTGAAGGCCCAGCTGGATCAGCCTGGCCTGGAACATTTCTGTACATTCAGGCCAAGGTGCCGGGGGCTCGAGGGCATCATTTGGGTCCTCAGTTCCCCATCTGCACTGAAGGACAGTCTTTGCTGTTTGCTCAGTCAGCTGACAAGGTGCTTGCCTGTGAATGAACAATGCTTATCAATCGCCATGAGCCCCCTGGAGAAAGGTGCCACTCCACCCAAAGCATTGTTTGCCTGTTACTCTTCTTGTTTTTATTGGTATTAAAATATAGTCTGCAGTGTCCATATGAATTGGGTTCTCCCTTTCAGTGGATCATTGGAAATGCCATTGTCTTGGTTTTGGAGGAGCTTGGTCTGTGCCACAAAATCTCTTAAAAAAAAAAAAAAAAAGCCTGAAAGTAAATTCAGCTCGACGTGGTGAAATAAACGAGAATGTCTCTTTCATATGATCGTGCTTAGGCTTGGCTGCTTTTAAGATGCTTCAGGGGATTTTCTTTCTTTCTTTCTTTTTTTTCCCTCCTCCCAAGCTGCCTTCTTTGTTCAGGGATCCCTATTCGTCCTCCTGCCTTTTCTACAGTGTCACTTACTGCTTTGCCAGAGACTGAATGTGAGGACACAAAGGGACAATGAGACCCGTTACCCGAGGCAAGAAGCCACCTGCACACATTTACGGAGGCTCCTTCTCATGTGTCCTGTTAGTCTGTACCAAAGGCATTAACAGCGGGGCCACCACCCAGCCCTCTTGCTCCTGGCAGATGAGGAAGGGTTTATCCCCTCAGAAACTGAAGAGTTCTCAGGAAGCCAGGGGAAAACTCACTGGAATTATTATTATTACTGTGGTTATTAATTCCATCCTTTTTTTTTTTTTTTGCTATAAAGAGCAGGGCAGTGGCTCCATCCTGATTCACATTTAATGTATCTGATTAGAGCCTACTTTTAGGCAGAAAGAGGCCAGTGCCACTTAGGCTAGACTGAAAGCGCAGAGCTGTAAAGCCACCTCCCCGACCATCACTCACCGCCTTTAGCCACTGGACCCTGGAAAGTCAAAACAACATGGACAGGTGAGGATGTTTTCTTCCCCAAAGGCCAAATGAGCTAAAGGAGATGGGAGACCCTTTTGTTTTTCAGCCGAACAATTGGCTTTGTTTTGCCCTTTCATTCTTTATTATCTCTCCTCTTCACTCCTTGCCAAATTCTGCAGGAATGAAGAAGTTGGCAGAAAACACTGCACAAAGGCCACCCACTAAATATATTCACAACTGCTGCTTCCAAAGGCCAAACGTAAAGCAGGCGTGAATTGGGGAAGGAAGTCTCAACATGACGACAGACCCATCTGGGCAGTGACACGTTACCGCATCATCTGACAGAGAGTAGGAACCAGCAAACAACGATTTTTTTTAAATTAAAATTTTTATTTAATTATTTTTTTAGGTGAGGAGGTAATTAGGTTTATCTATTTCTTTTTTAATGGAGGTGCCGGGGATTGAACCCAGGACGTCGTGCATGCTAAGCAGGCGCCCTACCACTGAACTATCCCCTCCCCCTGCCAATGACGCTTGTTGACATGGAATAAATACATGAATGATTTATGCATCCAGCTGAGAAGAAAGACACACAGAGAGAAAGTCTGTGCAGTCTGCCGGCTTCAGATTCTGCCAAGCGTGCAGCACACCTGCGAGGTCATGTCGCGAGGCGCTCGGCGGTGGGTAGGGGCAGGTGGTAACGGCAAGTCGCTCTCAGCACAGATCACTGCAGGGGAGAGAGTTCCCGGCACAGGCGCTCTGGCCCCCGTCCAAGGTGCCTGGTTACTGAGTTACCAAAAGGCTCTTCTAAAAGGTCGGCCGTGGTGTAACCCCAAGGATGGTGTGACAGCGAGGCCCCGATTACTGCTTTCGTTTGGGAACTCTTTCCCACATGACTGGTGTTAAGGATGAATCAATGACCACAGCCACACAGTGTCTGGCTCATAGTAAGCGTTTATATTTACTGAATGAATGAATGAGTGAGTGTGTAAGCACAGCCTAACTGTGCAGTGTGAGATTCAGTCTGATTGTTCTAGAAAGTATATGTCAAAAATTTCACTTTCCTTCATCCTTCCCTAAACTGTAATAGAGCTGCTATATGCTAAGTAGCCCAAAATGAAGAAGGAAGGAAGGAGGGGAGGGAGAAAAAAAATACTCTTTCAAGTTGTTGAGCGAAATATTGTGTTCAATTCCGCAGGCTAGGGAATGGGGAGGGGAGCCCGCCGGGCAGTCAGTCTGGTGAGCTGGTCCCTGAGGGCCAGGACCACCTCTTACTCCTAATCAGGTGGGGGCAGAGCCCCAAGCAGGCAATGTAAGCCTGAGACACCAGAAGCCAGGGATTAAGACCCAGGCCCAGACCCAGACAAGACCACGAAGTAAAGACACTGGGAAATGACAGGTAGGGGAGGAGGAGGGGTTGGCAGTAAAGGGAAGTAAGTTACAACATGAAGAATCAGAGGCGTTCCGGTAAAATCTGTGGCCTTGAGTGGAGGCACGGGAGAAACCAAGTTCTTAGGTCGGACATGCTGTGAATTTTAAAAATAGTTTTTAAAAAATAAATGATTTTTTTTGTATTGCCTAACCCTGTTTTCTCCCAATAGTTTATTAAAAATTTCAATATACAAGGAAGTTGAAAATTGTACAGTGAACACAACCACCACCTAGGTTTTACAGGGCTCACTCCACTACATTTGGTATTTATCTGTCCATCCCTCTCTCCTTTCATCAATCCGTTCTGTTTTTTTAAATATTTTTGTTCCCAGCATTTTCTGATGAAAACATAGCTCTTTTGTTAAATGCTCGTGAATTTTGTTGTTATTTACATGAAGGTAAATGTAGCTGTAACAGCTAATTGTCTCTTTTCCTGTAGTAATAGACATTGAAAATACATATATGGAAATTGAATGCAAAGATCCCATTTCCCAACCTCCTTTGCAGCTAGGGGCAGCCCTGTGGCTGAGTCCCGACCAATAAAATGCGATAGGAAGCGTCACGTGACAGTTTCTAGGACCTTTCCCTAGGCGGCAGTCCCTTCGCCCAGCTTGCCCTGTTTCATCCCTACCGCCATTCTGCTGCCTGGAACAGGATGTTGCCATCTTGGACCGTGAGGCTAAGGACCACAGCCTAGGGGTGGCATGATGGAGCCATCAGGTGGATGAAGTCCGTGGTCCTGAAGACTCCATGGAGCAGAGCTGCCCCGTCAAACTGCTTACCCCGGGACTAAACCTACGTGAGGGAAATAAACCTCTTCTTGTTTCTGCTACTGTCATTTTGAGTGTTCTGTCACTTGAAACCAACCCTACTTCTAACAAAGGCAACAAGACTTCACAGCCAGTGAGGAAGGGCTTACAATGAGAAGCAAGTGACACAGCCTAATGTAATGCCTCCCCAGCCGCAGCCCCAGTTGAAATCCCCAGAGGTACATTTTTAAGTGGTTACGTCTGCATCCCTAAATAACGTTTCCATTCTCCTTTCACCGTTCATCCGTTTTAGACACCATCTGCTGACAAGCAGCTCCCGTGAGCCCTTCTTCCTCTCCTCCTTCCTTCTTCCTGTCAGTAAAGGTGCAGTGCTATTTTGAGTTTCTCTATTATTTGTGTTTGTGAATGTAGCATTATTTATACAATTATTTCTTTTTACCATAACTAAAGATGACATCTCTTGCCTCCGTGCTGGGTAAGGGGAGGTCATTAGCCCACCTGCCGCCAAGTCTTTCCACTTCTCCCGGATCCCTCCTCGGTCCTTCTTCAGCTCAGTGTCTATTGGTTTTTTGTTTCTGTTGCCAACATTGGCACCATCTACATACTTTGACTGACTGCTTCACTTTTGAAGGCAGGGAGCCTGCCTTTGTTCTTTTGGATCCTGAAATGCCAGAATGTAGAGGGCTCTGCTCTTGGGCACCAGATCCCACCTTTGGTGCCCCAATTTGGCTATAGCCCTGTAGCTTCCAATCTACAACTCACACAGTTTATTGTTTGGTTTGGTTTTTTGTTTTGTTTTGTTTTGTTTTGTTTTTTTTGGTGGGAGAGGATTAGGTTTACTTATTTATTAATTTTAATTTTTTTTAATGAAGGTCCTGGGAAATGAACCCAAGACCTTGTGCATGCTAAGCATGCACTCTACCGCTGAGCTACACCCTCCCACCATACAGTATATTGTAATTATGTGTTTATAGGTCTGTCACATCCAGCCTTTTATCCTTAGCATCACACAAGTGTCTGGCATATGGAGCTATCATGAACTACCAAAGTTTTTTGAGCGACAAGGCTGAACCAGAACCCAGGTAACTTACGTCCTATGCATCTCCAAACTCCTGGAGATTTCTTGAAAATTCAATGCTTCAGGATCGATCGATATGGCAGTCCCACATTCTTCTATAGTTCAACCCGCTCTATTGCTTCTTGACAGAGACAAGTGAAGTTCGCACAGACACACTTAACGTGGCTCTCTTTCTCCAAGTCTTGGAGGCTCTAGCAACCCTGGTGGGTACCCTGGAAACACCACCTATGTCTGAGCAGAGGAACTGCATGTCTGTAAAATGAGATTCAAGCTCAGGATGCCCACCATGAATGCCTGTTTGGTGGCTCATAGGCTCCTGAAGTCATCAGGTACCACTCCCAAAAACATGCTGTTGGTTCAGTGCATGGTGTTTCCATAGAGAAACAGATGAGAATGCAGGAACACGTGTTCACATGCATTTAGTGGGGAAGAATGGTGGCCCTGTCATGAGTATTCTTGGCACAAACATCCAAACCATAATGAACACCAGAGGTACATGTTTATAAGGACCACCTTCAGTTTGGTGCTATCATGTTGTCGAAAGTGAGGCTGGAGATGAGAACTATAAAATTAAAATCATATACACCAATATGCCTTCCCTACAGTGTTTCATGCAAGTTCAAATCTGTCTGACTTCTTAGACTGAGTTTTCAACAGCTCAGTAGGAGATCTCAGGATTGTAAATTTGGAGAAGATGATGAAAGGAGATTACAATCTGCCCTTCTCATTGCAGGCAAGAGAGTGTCTGAATCACTTCAAGAAGTCCTTGGTCCAATCCTACCTCTTTCCTTGTCGATGTTAGTGTACCCAGAACATTACCACAGGCGGTCATGATTGGTGGCTAGAGCTCGCATAACAAAGGAACTTGAGAAAGTAGAAACTTGAGTAAAAATCAGGGAAGTGACTCCATGACGAATGAGCAAGTCACTCAAGTAGCAGAGAAAAATCCCAGACAGAACCAGACTGTCCCAGAAAAGGCATTTAAGTGATGATGGGCCCCAGTCCCCAAATCATACTTTCTTCTACAACCCCACGGGATCAGCATGCCCACTGTGCTGCAGCCACCTGCACAAACCACACCGCCCTCTTTACAACCACCTAGCCCACGGGATCCTCGGTGGTCAGTGGCTCAGTTCCCCACCAGCCATCTGCCATTGCTCCTGCCTTCTCATTTCCCCTCACTTATTTGGCAAAACTGTGTCCATCTGCTCTGTGGTCTACTGGATTGCTATCCTCTCCTTCTTTCTGTAGTAATAGAATCCCCACATTTCACCGGTCACATGGCAACCTAACCTTAGGACTACATTTCCCAGTCACCCTTGCTATGTGTGGTCACGTGACTAAGTGATGGGAGGAATATATGCAATTTCCAGGTCATGTCCTTAAAGGCAGTGGCTGTGCCTTCCCTGTTCTCCTTCCTACCGGCTGCAATGCAGCGTCATCAGAAGTATCAGGGAGCCAAATGGACCCGATGAACACCCTAGGAGAAGACAGAGTAACAAGGGAGAGAGAGCCTGGCTCCCCGACCATCTATTCTGTATCTAAATGCAGCACTGCTCCAAATCATTTTTATCATGTTTGCAGCCTACGCCCAATGCCAAAGCTCTGCTCCCACAGCGTTAGTGCCTCAGTGAGGCCGCCCTCCTGTACCCCCCACCAAGTCCTAACTTTCCCCATGTTCATGGTCATGTTGTACACTGCAGTTGGACTTCTCAGTGCCAGAGGAGTGGTGGTACTTGGTCCGTGTGGTTAGCTCTTCATTAAACTGAACCAGGAAGTATGCTTCAGCTTATAGAAGCTGTTCGGTAAATGCTTGTCAAATGAATGCACAACCGAGAGAAAGTCCTGCCACTCAGTGCAAAAGAATCAGTTCATGGAAATTTTCTCCTTCAGATTCTTTAAAAGGATGATCATCATCATCATCTTACATTCATTTACTCAATGTGTAGATACTGTACTAGTTAGCTGTCCGATGCACTGTCGTTTAATCTCACAAGGACTCGATAAATATATATTGTAGCTATGATTATGATTATTCCCATTTTACAGATGAGGAAACTGAGCTCAGAGAAGCTAAATAACTTGCCCTAGACAAGTTAAGTGGCACAGTCAGACTCACAGCTCTGTCATTCTTGCTCCAATACCACAAGCATCCTTAACCATCGTGTTAACAGTGACGGTCTAAGACAAAGAAACAGGTAAGTGAAGAATGAATTTCTTGAGCACTTACTGTTCTGATTTGCTGGGTGGGGAATTGCCCCCATCCCAACCTAGCCCTTGAGAAAGCTGGGGCGTGGAGCACAGATCATGCAGGGACCACCATTTGCCATCCAAGAATGCACAGCCCAGGGTTCTGGGTATCTAGATTTCCATAAGCTCTTAATGGTTCTTTGAAATTATTTTTTTGTATATATATTTTTTATTGAGTTATAGTCAGTTTACAATGTTGCGTCAATTTCTGCAATAATGCTGCAGTCATACATGAACATGCATATATTCGTTTTTTCATATTCTTTCTCACCATAGGTTACTACAAGATATTGAATATAGTTCCCTGTGTTATACTGTATGAACTTGTTGTTTATCTATTTTATATATATTAGTTAGTATCTGATTTTTTTTAAGCACAATAGCTCACCTTTGCATAGCGCTTTATGGTGAATAAACGCTCGTACAAACTCTAGCCCTGTAATACGACTATTCTCATTCTCCAGAGGAGGAAACTGAGACCCAGAAAGATATGACTCAGCTGGTAGGTGGTTAAATACACATCTAAACACAGGATTTCTGTTTCCTTCATGTCTCATGCTCTTCCTAGTTACCATGTTTCATCCCTTCTGCCCCTCACCCACTCCCTTCCCCGAAGCATGCTTCAGAAAAATGATGATAGACTTGCCTTTACAGAGGGCGAAACAAATAATGCTAAGTTTTAAAATACTTTTTTGAAGTGTTGTTTTTTTCGAGGCATCCATCCAGTCCCGTTAGCTAGGTAAGCTGTAGAAAACACAAGTGTTTAGTTTGCATTTTGAATTCAGCTAAGGCTGGGAACCGTGCCATTCATTGATGGCTTTCCCCTTAGGTGGCCAACCTGCTTACATTTTTCTAGTACCTTTGGGAGTTGGCCCAGGTCATCCGAAAAATCATCCTGAGCTTGGAGAAGTCTACTGTCCGCCCATCGCCTCCTCCCACAAGATAGGTGGTTGAGGTCAAGGTGAGGAACACCAGCAGAGCAGGCGGGCTGCTGCTATGACGCCAGTGGGGACCCACACTGGGCGCTCAAAGGATGCTGGTTTCCAAGGGAGCCAAACACGCATGAAGCGCCCTCTTTTATTGCTCAGTATTCAGACAGGTCGGATCCAGAGCCCACTCACCTACCTGGATGCTGAACTTTTTAGTGGAAAATTTACCAGATGCAAACAGGGGGTTTTTGTACGAGGTGTTTTCCCTGGACCACGCTTTTGTGGGAATCGGGTTGGGGGAGGAGTACAAGCTGCAGACAAAAGGCTTGGCGGCGGGGCCCTGCTGGAGAACTCCAGCGGGGCCGAGGCTCAGAATGACGGAGATGCTTGTGGTGACAACCAAGTCTGCCAGGAAGAATGTGCCCAACTGCTCCCGGCGGGGAGCCGGCCGCAGGGGAAGAGGAGGGAGGGCGCTCAGCTCAGAGGGGAGACCTTGTGGGAAGAGGTGTTGGGGTTGCTCTCGGGAGCAGCTGTCTGGCTTTGGCTGGCCTGCTTTCTGGGCCCACCGGGGGCCGTGGAAACACCACGAGGCTAGTCCGCCACCCAGCCCTGGTAAAACTGAGTCCTGCTAAAGAGACAGGAATGGGGTCAGGCCCAGAACAGCAGGCCAGGGCAGGGCCGGGGTGAAGATGCAGGAGGAGGGAGATCTGTGGGAGAAAGTGTGAAAGAGAAAGGGGCAGGGAGGGGGAAGAGGGAGAGAGGAGAGCGGGAAAGAGGAACTAGCTCAAGTGGTAGGGCACGTGCATGACATGCAGAAGGTCCAGGGTTCAATTCCCAGTACCTCCTCTAAAAATAATAGATAAACCTAACTCCTTCTCTCCCCTCTCCCCAAAAAAGAAGGAGACAGGGAAATCAAATTATTCTTGCAGGAGGGGTAATCAGGTGAAACCAGTTTAAAAGAGAGGCCTTTAAGAATGGGGGCTCCCTGGCTCTCCAAGAGACGGAGCTGAGCAGCTCACTGCTGTTTCTCTTCCGAGAGGTGTTTCCTGGCTGTCTGTCGGCAGGGAGGGAGGTTTGGAAAGCCTTCAGGATAAGCAACAGTGGGAACACCGTGCTTTCACCGGGGAGGCCACACACGGAGCCTGTGCACAGAGAAACACACACACACACACACACACACACACACAAATATGCGCAAACAAAATGAAATCTTCATTCAGTCCATCTTTCAACACGAAGCAAACACACGGCAAACATTGCAAAATCTGGGCTAGGCAGACGGTGGCCTCGGGGTCTCTAGGTGGGTCTGACAGCAACGGGGAGATGTTAACCCTTCGTGTGCCGCCTGTCATTTTGATCTTCACCTGAGAATGAAGGAAGTGGGTTTCCAGAAAGTCTCAAAAACAATGAAAAGTGGGGATGGATGAAGTGTGCAATTAAAGGAGAGAAACAAGACCCAAACTGAATCTCCGAGTGGCATTAAAATCAAGTTTAAATAACCTTTTGAAAGTCAGCGATTGCAATATTGATTATTTAATATTTATCCCAACTTTAGTAAATGCATAGGAGACTACAAGGAAAGGGTTATGGGATTAGCTAGCTCAGGGCTTCTTAAACTTGAATAAACACACAATCTACCGAGGAGCTGGTAGAAATGCAGACTCTGACAGTCATCTTCTTTGAGGGGGAGTAACTAGGTTTTATTTCTTTTTAATGGAGGTACTGGGGATTGAACCCAGAACCCCGTGCTTCCTGGGCAAGTGCTCTACCACTGAGCTAGCCCCTCTCCCCACCTGCAGCCTCCGATTAGGGAGGTCTGGAGTGGGGCGTTGCTGACAAGCGCCCCGGCAATGATCACTGTGGCTAGTGAGGGTATACGTGGACTTTTTTCTTCTTTCTACACTCTGGTATTTTTTAATCTTCTGTAATAAGCATGTGACTGACTTTGACAATCATGAAAATGTTTTCCTTTTGAAGATGAGGTGTTGGTAGATTAAGTCCAGTGCCTCATCTGACCAGATCCTGGAAGATGAGACTCCAACAGGGAAGGCAAATCAGAGCTTTGATGCCCAGCCCGGAGTGGGGGGTCGCAGGGATTCCCCGGGAAGCTTTACAGAGCATGTGCCCCCTGGGGACTTGTCGGAATGGGGGTGGGGCTGTGTAATCGGAGAGCTCCGGGACCACACACCGCGCGGTCGGTTCCCCAGGGCGGGGAGCCCCTGCGCAGCGGGTCTGCGCAGACGCAGACAGTGCGCGTAGCTGTCACCCCGACCCCAGCCTGCGAGTGGCGGCGATGGCAGAGTAGAAACATACTGTATTGTGTGTTCTCAGCCAGTAAAACCCAAGGTGTACACGCTCATCTAGAGTAGATCAAGCCATTCACTGCTCACACTTTGTGTTTGTGCTGAAGAAGCCACCCCAAGCTCGCTTTCATACATCTGATGGAGAGACATAAAAAATTGGTGGTGACCTTGTCGCTCTCCTAAGACACTGGGCAGCTGAGGCGGGTAACCAGACAGGACCCTCAGACTATGGGTAAAACCCGTAGGTTTACAAAGTGGGTCTGTGGCACCAAGAATCTGACAGTTGAAAATACCAGATAAATTGGCATCTTGGGAGTCCTTCTGTCCGTGGGAGAAGTCAGAAGCATCACTATCCAAAATGTTCCTCTTTTATGGAATCACAGAGAACTTGTGCCAATTCAAAATACGGTCACAGATACAGCAATATTAACTGAGTCATCAATAACATGAACATGAGCATCTTTTCGTTGTCTCGTTTCAAGGATAAGGAAAATGAGATGGACTGGTCTGTGGACTACATCTTCTATGTATTATTTGATTAGTCAGGACTCTTTCAATTCAAACTGGTAGAACCGAGAAAATGGGAATTTACTGAATCACGTAACTGAAAAGTCTATCTCCAGGCATAGCTGTATCCAGGCACTCCAATGATGTTAGCAAACCTTAGCCTCCTTCTTCCCCTCTCAGTTCAGCTCTCCTTCACGTTGGCTTCTCTATCAGGCAGGCTTGCAGTTGGGGGACAGATGCTAGGAGGTTCCGGCTTGCTCATCATCCTCGCTGAAACCCCAGAAAAAGAAGAGTCTCTGCCATGATAATTTAAACAAACATCCCCTATTAGAGTCTTTTTAGCTGGACTTGGATCACATCCAGGAATCTGGACCAATCCCTGGGACATGGGGGGGGGGTCCAGTCCTCCAGGCCTTGGGGCAAGTGACCAGCACTGGATCCACACATGAACGTAGTCAGAGATTTAAGAGCAGAGAACTGAGAGCTTTTCTAGAAGAATATGGACTATATAATTAAGAGAAGGGAGAATAAACCTTAAGCAAGAAAAAAAGTTGTGTCCAATTCATGGTCTGTTTTGAACTTCACATTCAGGCTGGTTTGCCTGATGTGCATCTCAACCTTTTGTGTGTCTTGGTTCACATATAAGAATTATAATGTGTGTAGGCAGCCTGGGGTAAGGGGAGGGGAGCGGAGTCAGGGGAAGGAATTTGGGATCCCTGCAGAGGCTGCGGTAGGATTAATTGGCCAAGGACTCCAGATGACCCAAGTTCTGCCAGGACCACTGCTACGCGAAGTGATGTGCAGGAACCAAGGAGAGCGCCCTCCGTCTGTTAATCAAATTCAGGGAAACGCTCTGAAATGAATCTTATTTTCATATTTGGGTCTGTACACCAAAACCATAGGGATTGTAGAGGAAATACAGCTTTGTCTAAATTCCCCTTTGTCTAAAATTATCCAGTTTATGCCTCAATTCTCCCCCTTGTCGTTGGCCATAAAGACCTAGTCATTCATTTTATGATCTTGACCCAGAGATGTCTCCATTTCTAAAAGGATGAATCAATGAGCTCCCATGTTAATACCAGGTGAACATAAAACATACCTTGCATTTCATCCCCCCCCCCACATCCCCATCCTTGGCAGAGACTAAAGAAAATTGCCCCTTAAGTGTTTCCTCCAACCAACAGGATTATTTCCTGTTGCTAATGATATGGCTTAGAATGATAAAACGGAAACTCAAAGGTCAGCTTTTGGACTGAGTTTAAATCTGTCTTTAAAGGAAGGAAAAAAAAACCACCCCAATTAAGCTTGATTATTGTTGTTTGTCTTTTGCTCAGCACGTATTAAGCTCATCACAAATATGCAGACACATCCTTTGGCTTACTGGCTTTTCCTTAAAGTAAGAGTGGCATTCTTGTCCTCTCTCTGACCCCGAAAATCTGGGCTAAAATCTACTCAGGGGTCTTGATCTGCTTGGCACTCTCTCTTGGGTCAACTAGTCTTCACAAATCTGATTCCCAAATAGCCCGGGGAAATGGGGGAGGTATGTGTCCCCCTCAATTCTGAATGTTACTGGGCTTGGTCCTTGCCTTGGACTGTTAGGGGACATTGGTGATATTTGAGACAATAAGAAACCTCAGAAGTTAATGAAGAACCACCCCTTTTAAGATTTCACGGAGTTTCAAAACAAATTTCTCTGCTCACCTAGCGATGCTGATGCAGGAGCGCCAACGTGGGTCCAGGCATCTTTGTTTTTAACAAGCCCCTCAGATGAGCCTGAGAGGCTCTGCAATCACACCAGAGGCGCTCTGCCTTAAGATGTCAATTCAGACCCATCTCACATGTGCTTCTGCA
Source organism: Vicugna pacos (assembly GCF_048564905.1). NCBI lineage: Eukaryota > Metazoa > Chordata > Mammalia > Artiodactyla > Camelidae > Vicugna > Vicugna pacos. The sequence goes on from NC_132990.1 coordinate 4,258,105, forward strand.
AAATTTCCTGTTTAAGAAAATATGGAAATCTAAAATGTAAATTGTTTGCCCTATTTTCTCATTGGTGTACACTTTAATTCCCCAGTCCTGGTTTTTGAGCAGGCATGTCATCCCTCCACACTTTCATTTGATTCTGTGCAGTACATTCATTTTCATTGCTGTATAGTATTCCAGAATATGACCACACTCCAGTGAACATCTGGTTGGTTCCAGCTTTGGGCAACTCTGAACAATGCTACTATGAACATTTTTCTAATGTGAGCTTTCTTTAAAAGGTCTACAGAGTAAAAGCCCATTCTTACAAAGGCCATCTCCAGAGAAGGTGAGTGTCAAGGATGGACTGGGTAGAGATTCTGGTGGGGACAAGGGACCAGCAGGGCAGAGCACAGAGACCATGCAGAGCATGTCTCTGCAAAGGAATGACCGTGTCTTGATGGTCACTTTTTCAAGTTTAATGAATTCAAATAAAATAAAAACAATTGATAAGAGACTAGGTTTAAGGTCAAGGAATGTCTGAGCTGGAAAGTTTTAGGTGATCAATGCTCTCATTTCAGATGAGGTCTTGGGAAGTGATTTGTCCTTGGGCAAGAAGAGCTTTGAAAGAAAGGAAAAAGAAAGGTTCATTATTTCATTAGGAAGTACTCTTTCTAAGAGGTAGCAGTGAACAGGCTGTGGAGGTCAAACAGTTGTTATCAGCTATGTCTTTTCCACATTTGCATATTAGTAACCCCTGCATTGGAAATAAGAAGAGAAAATTCATGTCCAAATGTTTTCCCAAATGCTGTGTCTCAGCTTTGTTGGCTCGATCTCTTCAACCGGATCAGTGATGGAGAGAGATGTCAGCTACACAGCCAGGCCAGCGTTTGGGGCTGAATCTACAGTGGGTCCCCACACACTAGCTCCCCACGATGCAGGTGCCCAAGCTCCAGGTCCTCAGGATTCAGGTGCCCTCCCTCTAGCTCAGGTGTATGGGCACATGGTAAAAGAAATCTCCTTATTTTACGGCAGGTGGGGACAAGGTCACTCAGCCACCCTCTAGTTTGATGAGGCGTCCCTTTCTTCACACAACTGACACACCTTCAGCAGGCACTGGGCTCTGAGAAGTGTGGGACCCGGGTGTACAAGATAAAGATGACAAGGTCCTGTCCCCTACCACCAGCAGGCCAGTGGGGAGGTGAACAGGAAGGAGATGAGTGAAAATCAGGTCGTGTGATAAAGGTGATGGACACACAGAGAGATAAAACTGTAAAATATTTGCAAAGACTTCCTTCCTCGAGGCAGTCCGACCTGAACTGCCCCCAACCCCTCCCAGCTGCCCGACCCCTAGTATCAGTGCAAAGATGCCAAGAGGTGGGCCACCACCAGAGGGCAGTGTGGGGATGTTGGCTTGCACATGCTCAGTTTTTTGGTTTCGCCATGGTTCCAGGATTGAGGATTGCAAAGTAGATCTCAGCATCAAAATCAATTATTTATTTTTCTTTATCTAACGAGCAGTGCACACTGCTTCTATCATGGGCTCCTGCAGCTGAACATATAAGCTGAGAGAAAAAAAAAAAGAATCCCAACTTTCTCACTGGATGGCAATATTTGTATTATCCAAGACAATATTTTTTATTGTTTTTCTTTTTTTTTTTTCCTTCCTGGACCTCGGAGGCATAAAGCCCTGCCTGTAACGGCCATATTAAAAAGATTTATTATTTTGATTTTAAAATAGAATAAAACAAAACGGAAAAAGTCATGTCTTTCCATTTCTCTCCAGTTTAACTTAATTTGCTTTAGATGGCTGTGGACATGTTGATTTTTATGATCAGACTTGTGGGTAAAAGGCCCATTAATACAGAAACAATGGTTCCGCCAAGCCACCAATGGGCCACGTTGCCTATTGGTGGGCAAAAACTCCTTGGGTGACAGAGCAATGCAACTGGACAGAAAATGCTAATTTTCAGGGAAATTAACGAAGATTGTCCTTCCCTGCCAGTTGCTTATGGAGGAAGCACCACCTAGTCAGTAGCAAAGGTGTATATATGTAACATACTCTTGTATACTGTTTCCTCTTTCAATACAAGACCGTTTTTCCATGATTTAAATTAAAGAGGGCAGGAAAGACTGAGGCTAACTGTACAGGACAGGATCCCAGCTAAGTACTCCAAAAAATGCAAGGTCCCTGCCAAAACACGCTGGAGAGAAATTCCTTTCAGAACCCAAATTTGGCAAAAAAAAAAAAAAAAAAAAAAAAAAAAACTTCAATGCAGTAAAAAATCGCCAGAGCTAGGTTTCTGATTTCATTTTCCCCTGGAACTATCTGGGAGGTAGTCTGGCTCTGGCATGACTTTGAGAGTAGAAGTGATAAATACTAATCTAAAATTCTAGCTTCTAGTTACTGTGAGACTTTACATAATCTGGGTGCTTTCCCGCCCCAAGTATATAAATGATATTTTAACATGTATATGGACGAATTTGGCCTGAGAGCTCCCTGAAAGAGATGCATGTAAGAAAGTTATTCTAGAAAATTATTAAAGTTTTTGCTAAAGAATTAAATTAACAAAAGCTTCTAGATAAATACTTTGTAGTAAAGACAAGGAATACATTTATATTGTCTCCTTTGCCTTTCAGAAATTCCCTTCACTCTGCAAAAAAGAGGGGTCTAATTTTTAACTCAACAAATAACAGACGAATTCGATGTCACTAACCTGTATGCTTTTAAGAGAAAGAGGCCGAGACCTTTCTTGTCCTTGTTTTTGTTTTATTTTTTTAAGTAGTGGACTAATAAAAGTTTGATGTTTGTCTGGAAGAAATTTGGTAGCAAAAAGATTAAAATTGAACAAATAGCAAAAAACGAACCACTGCGCCCAAGGCACTGTATTTGTTGTAGAGAAGCAGAAATTTCACGTGAAAGAATTCTTATGTTAAGAAGTCAAGGGAAGATATAAGGGAAAATGGGGAAAGCATGGCGTTTTCCATCAGCCAGACCTGAGTTTGAATCCCAGTTCAGCCACTTAGAAGCTATGTGACCGTGGATAAATTTCTCAACTTCTCTGAACCCTCGTTTCTCAATATCGGATATAACAATAATTATAATCTCATTTCTGTCAGGCTGTGGCCTGACAAGTGTTACGTCTTCAGAAGATGGCAGCTAATAATTCACCACACAGTTGTTGCTCAACACAATGTCCACTGTCCTGGAACGACGCGGCTGCCCCCGAAGTGCTAGCAACCTGATCAGGGATACAGAGAAGCAAATGCACCCTTTCCAACTCCAGTTCTGTACTTCCAATGACTTGCTGGGTATTTCTTCTTGGATGCTTTGCCCCCAAGTTCAAAGCGTAGGCAACAAGGCGCTCCTTGCTGTCTTCAGGACGTGCTAGTTAGTGTCGAAGGTATTTCACTTTCCCAGTGACTCAGGCTCACCTCCAGCAGGTCTGGCCTCTCCTCCCGAGTCCAGCCGGCTCTTTCTCCAGGTCTCTCGGTTCCGGCTGCCTCTGCTGGGCTGACGCTGTCTCTCCCGCCAGCGTCTTACCTTTTCAAGGCATCCTTTTCACCAGACCCATCTGCCTCAAGTCACTGCTTTCCAGCCTTTCCTGCTCAAGTGTTACCAGGAAAAGGCTGACCTCTGCACTGAGGACTCAGCCCTTCACAGTCTGGCCCTAACCCGCTTCCCTCATGTCACCTCGCAAGGCCTCTTTCCGCTCCTCTGGGACTAATAAGTTGTGCCTTTGAAAGACGTCCGCTGCGCCTCTGGCCACGGCATTCCATCCCTCCGTCCCCGCCTGAACCGGGCCACCCTTGGAGGCCCATGGAAGTCAGATCTCCTCCTAAAAGTCTCCCCGCTCTCCTTGTCCTCTGGGGCACCACTGATGAAAGGTTCCTCTCCAGCCCAGTTATGGATTCCCCGAGGACAGCTTCTAGTCAAACGTCTGCAGCTTCCAGCAGCGCCTCCAGCACCTTCAGCATCCCTTGTGGCAAATGAAGACACAAGGGCAGAGAAAGTAAGACACTTGCTGAAGATCGCACAGTCTGGTGAGAGCAGAGGGGTCTGGAACCCGGCTCGGCGGGTGCCTGCCAGGCACCCTTCCCACATCCTAAGACCTCATGAAATTAGCCATCCCCAAGCCCCGCACTGGTGGCTCAGAGCATCCAGAACCTCTGGTCATACCCGGTTCCCAACTCTGGCTTCCCTGGGAAGATAAAGGCAGAGACTGGGCTTGGCCACTGGGCTCTGCCCACTCCCTCCTCGTACCTCGGGGGAACAAACAGGTGCCACTTGTGCTATTTAACTGTCCGGGGCCCTTCTTACCTGTTCCTTACACCATTTTCATTTCCAAACCTCCCCCTTCAGCCTTTTAATCCAATAGCTACCAACCCACCCACCGAAGGCACAGCAGTGGCTCAGCCGTGAACACGCTCCGTTGCCGAAATACATCTTTTGTGCTGCGCCCGACAGGCGCAACGTGGGGTCTGTAATTGCCTCCGATGGTCAGACGTCCATTCATATGCAGCGAGCCCAACCTCACGTTCTTGTAGCAGGAACAAAACCAAACCAAACCCAACCCAAACTATTGGAGCATGTAAAAGCTCACTTTTTAAACAAATCTCCATACGCATTTGAACCCCAAAATGAGATTTTTGCGATTTCACAGTGCAGGAAACACTTTAGGGTGTCCTAGGTTTGGAACTGCGTTTTCAGCCCCCCAAACAGAGTTACGGGAAAAGATCTGATGCGCAGGAAGGCTGAAAATAGCCAGGGCTGCTGTCATGATCCGTGGCCTGGATCGAGACCACAGACATAGCACATCAATGAGCACCCTCCCTGCAAACAGCCGTTTGGACATCCTGTAACCTGAAACACATCCTTTCAAGCAGTTAAGAGGGGTGCCAATGACAGTCAGCTACACAAATAATTTGCCCCCCAAACGTTTATCAGCTCTCCGCCATGGCCACTTCCATTTATAGCTTGTAAACGGTTATTAGCCGGCTCCTTCGCATCTGATAATGCAGCCCCCCAAACAGGTGGCGAGAAGGGGAGAAGGGCGGGTGGTTAGAGGGCCTCCCTGGGAGGTGCTGTGTGCTTGCCTGTGGGTGGTCTTCCTGCCTGAGTCCAGTGCCCACATGCGAAGACATTGTAGAAAGCCTCCAATTTAGGAGATAACAGTCTGTGTTGTCTGTTTGTGTAAAGCACTGTCCAAATACAGCTGGCTTTGCTTTCTGGCCAGCAAACATTGCTAGGCAGGGTTGAAAGTTCAGTCTCGTAACCCCCCAGGCACAGTCCCTCCCCGCCCCCAGTCTTGGGCAGGCAGTCCTCTGTGCTCGTGTCGCACGGGTTCCCTCCGGGCTTCGGGGAGCGCGGAAAAAGATGCGCGCAGCCTGGCCAGGGCACGGGGGCCGGGGTGGGGGTACACCCAGCCGGCAGGAGGGCATGCTCCCAGTGCTTTGGCTGTTGGTGATTTTTACATTTTGCTGGAAAACAAACCAAAAAAAAGGCTTTGCAAGTCTGCCCCTTAACTTTTCTCAAAAGCAGTGCCCGGTGTAACAGACCAGAGAGTCATCAGACCCTGGTCCGCCTGGCATTTCTCCAGCAGGGGCAGCAGGAAGGATAGATGTGAGACCGGGGTTTCTCAACTTTGGCACGTTTGGCATTTGTGGCTGGATATGTCTTTGCGGTGGGGGGGCTATCCTGTGCATTTTAGGGTGTTTAGCTTCCCTGATTCGCACCCATGAGACTGCACCCATGGGGTTGCTACTGGCAACTTCAGTTATAACAAACAAAACTGCTTCTAGATGTGACTTGGGGGCAAAACCACCCCCACTGAAGACCCACTGTGTTGGAGTCTATGGTAAATATAAATTACCTGAAAAGTGTGCATAAACTGGCCTAATCAGACAGGAGAACTGTCACGATACTAGAGCAGCGTCCTAGAGCAATGGCAAATAGACCCTCAGAAATATTTATTGATTAACCAACAGAATTCTGATCAGATTGTCTCACGGGGAAAAATGGTCATCAGTGAGTGAACGAAAAACCAGGCAGCTCTTGACAATGACTTTGAAAACCAAACCGAAAAGAAACTAACTTCGTGTTCCAAAATTTAAAAAGAATCTGTGATGAGAAAAAAAGTGAAGATGACTGCTAACGTTTCTGAGGATTCTCCACGGGGCAGGCGCCGTGCTAAAGCGTGCGTAGGCCCAGTTTGCCCATTTTACAGACGGCGGGTCTCAGCCTGAAGGAGAAAGACTGTTTCCCAAGGGACTTTCCAGAATGTTCTCTGACTGCAAATCCTGCTCCATTCCCTGATCCAAAAGCTGAAGAGTTGGACCGTATTTGGATAATGGGCTTCATAGAAGAGGACTGTGAAGGAGGCAGGCCCCATGTTAAGCCCGTTGCAAACATTCTCTCTTGATTGTCCTGAAGGAGGCAGGAACCCTTCCACAGCTGAGGAAACTGAGAGGCTAAAGGCCTGGCTGGAGGTTTCACAGCAGAGCAGAATTTCAACCCAGCCCTCGTGACCGGGAAGCCCAAGACCTGGATGCTTCTGTTCCAGTAACGCCCGCCGCCACGTGGCAGGATGCTGCCCGAGCCTTCCTTAGGTGACGGGCTGGTGGGGCTGCCCATCTCAGCCCAAGATAACCCATGGTCTCTGTGACTCTTCCGTAGCCTAACTTGGGGCCCCCTAACCGTCCCCCCACTTTCCCATGGCTGTCTGCTTCCTCGCCCCCATTTGTCCTCCATTCTCCATCCCCTTTTCTATTTCAGGACCTGCCTCACCACGTAGGCAGTAAGGAGTCACCACCCTGGGCCTGTGTGCTTGGACCAAATATTGGTTGGGGCCCCATAGTCTTTGCCTGGAATTCTCTCGGGGCAGCTGAATGGGCTCACGTGGCCTGTGGCCTGACCAATCTCTGTGGGCCTGGCCCTTTGAGATCTTGACTCTCCATCTCAGACGCTGGCTGGCAGGCCCTGTGAACGCCCTCTCCCTGCCTCTGCTCCCATTCTCCCACTCTGAGGATGTCGCCCCCTTCGGTGGCCCATGCCACTCGTGCGCGGCTCTGTTTGTCAGCACATCTTTTCCCTCTTGCAGATCGGCCTCCGTGGAGCTCCACCATTGGTTCAAGCTTTGCCATCAAAACGCTACTGCTTTCCTCTTCTCAAGACAGCCTTTCACACGGGTGTGAGGAAACAGGCAAGGAGGGAAATACATGAGTTTTGGAAACTTACCAAAACTGAAGACAGGTCCCACCCACCCACACTGTGAGCTGGGGTGAGCTCTAGAAGTCCGTGAGAGCTCTGGTCTGTAAGGTGGGGACAAACTTACAGAATCACTGTGAGAATCACAAATTACGTGTGTGAAGTAGCCCACGTGGTCTTTCTCAACCCGTCTTGATTTGCAGCGCATCTGGGAAGACCATCATTTTTTGGGACACGTTCAACAGGATGAAGAGGTGGGCAGCATTTTAAAAAAGAACACAACTGGGAAAGTTGGAAAAATAACTTTTCATCATTTGTGGAGTCCTCCCTTATCTGTCCACCTGTCGTGTTGGCGCCAGAGTAGGGCTGCTCACTGCCCTGACAGCATCGTCTTATATACTCATCCTCTGGGTGGGTTCCAGTAAGCACAGCCCCTTCCCTTGGCACGGCTTCACCCTGCACTCCGTCCTGGAACTCCCATGGTAGCACCCTCTGCTCTCCCCTTCGTCGCCCAGCCTGGCTAGCCTGACATCCTCATGTCATCCTTCCAGTGCACAGACAGCCTCCGTTGTACACACTACATGAGTGTACACATCCATCAGAACTGGGCGGGGTTTTCCACCGTGTGATGGTGGACAGAGCACCTGTCTGGGGGAAGTACTCAAAAATGGCACTTTCTACTATTATTGACACCTTTAGAGACTGTTTTCAGGTTTTTCTTTTTTAAAAGCACACAGGTCTTTAAACTGCTCTATGTCGATATGCTCTTTGAGTCATCCCATGGTGACCCCCCAACCCCACTGGGATTCGGTGTGGACTGGCCAGCCCCGGACACTCAGGCTCGCCTAAGATTTCATTTCTCCATGAAACAAACACTTACCCGTGGCCCCGGAAACACAACGATGAATCAACCCTGCCCGCTTCTTGCAAAAACACTGCAGTTTCCTCAGCTACACTGTGGATTTTGAAATTGTATCTCCGAGTTCCCTAAGAGTAATGATTTCTAATCCTCGATGTGTAAACTGCCTTGAATTTGACATAATTACAAATGCAATACAGGTTTTACAGGCCCTTGAAGGCTGAAGACTAGACTTTGGGATTTATGAGGCGGTGTAACCTTGGCCTTGCCTTTTAGCTTCCCGGAATCGCAAATGTCCATCTTCCAAATAGGCAACAATGCTTATCCTGCCTCCTTGAAAGGCTTGGTTGAAAAGTAAAATAAGTGAAAGCATTTGCAGATTTTTTAAAAAATCATAAATAAAATTTTTCATTATGAAATGAAAGGTTTTCCATAGACTCGCTCTTAGGTCCCATGCAGCTCTAACTTACTAGACGGTTCGGCTCTGCAGTTTGGAGCTGGGGCGTGCGGGAACACGCCATGTGCGTTTGGCAGCTGTCTGCCGAGGATTAGAGATTTTTCCCAAATGGAAGAGAAATGATCAGTGGCAGCATATCAAGGGTGGGGCGATGGGAGTGGTCCAGCCCAGCACACAATGGGGTGGATTGTTTGGGATTGTTTGAAACGAGTTAAAAACAACCGTAAAAACCCAACAGAGGTCTGGTTGGCTTTTTACTTAATGTGCTAGCATTCTAAACAATGCCTGTGATAAAACACTCCTCGTGGGGTGGGGCAGGGGAAGGCGGGCAAGACCTTTTGTGGGTCTTTCTAAGCAATTGCTGTGATTACTTACCACTGAGCTTTATTTTAAAAAATTCTTCTTTTTTATTGAAGTGTAGTTAACTTACAATGTTAGTTTCAGGTATACAGCAAAGCGATTCAGCTTATACACACACACACACACACACACACACACACATATGTACTTTTTTTTTCAGTTTTTTTTCTATTACAGCTCATTGCAAGAAATTGGATATCATTCCCTGTGCTATACATTAGGTCCTTGTCATTTTATCTGTTTTATGTACAACAGTGTGTTTCTGTTAATCCCAAATTCCTAAATCTATCTCTCCCCTCCCTTCCCCCCAATAACCACAGTTTGTTTTCTATATCTGTGAGTCTATTTCTGGTTTGGAGGGAAGTTCATTTGCATCATTTTCTTTTAGATTCCACATACAAGTGATATTTGTCTTTATCTGTCTGACTTATTTCACTTAATATGATAATCTTTAGGTCCATCCATGTTGCTGCAAATGGCATTATTTCATTCTTTTTCGTGGCTGAGTAATATTCCATTGTGTGTGTGCATGTGTGTATGTGTATTATCACAAGTTCTTTATCCAGTCATCTGTTGATGGGCATATAGGTTGTTTCCATGTCTTGACTGTTGTAAATAGTACTGCTATGAACATTGGGCTGCATGTGTCTTTTTGAATTATAGTTTCCTCCACATATATGCCCAGGAATGAGATTGTTGGATCATATGTTAAGTCTACATTTTTTTTTTAAAGATTCCTCCATCCTGTTTTCCATAGTGGCTGCACAAATTTACATTCCCACCAACAGTGTAGTAGGGTTCCCTTTTCTCCACAGCCTCTCTAGCATTTACTGTTGTGGGCTTTCTAATGATGGCCATTCTGACTGGTATGAGGTGATACCTCATTGTAGCTTTGATTTGCACTTCTCTAATAATTAGCAAACTTGAGCACCTTTTCATGTGCCTGTTGGCCACCTGGATGGCATCTTTGGAGAAATGTCTATTTAAGTCTTCTGCCCATTTTTTGATTGGGTTGTTTGGTTTTTTGATATCAAGTTGTATGAGCTGTTTGTATATTTTGGAAATTAGTCCCTTCTCTGTCACATCATTTGCAAATATTTTCTCCCATTCTGTAAGTTGTCTCTTTGTTTTGTTGATGGTATCCTTAGCTGTGCAAAAGCTTTTAAGTTTAATTAGGTACCATTTGTTTATTTTTGCTTTTATTTCCATTACTCTAGAAGATGGATCTTAAAAAATACTGCAGTTTATGTCAAAGAGTGTTCTGACTATGTTTTCGTCTAGGAGTTATATAGTATCCAGTCTTACATTTAGCTCTTTACTCCATTTTGAGTTTATTCTTGTATATGGAGTTAGATAATGTTCTAACTTCGTTCTTTCACATGTAGCTGTCCAGTTTTCCCAGCACCATTTATTGAAGAGATTGTCTTTTCTCCATTGTATATTCTTGCCTCCTTTGTTGCAGATTAATTGGCCATAAGTGCATGGATTTATTTCTGGACTTTCTATCCTGTTCCATTGATCTATGTGTCTGTTTTGGTGCCAATACCATCCTGTATTTGATTCCTGTAGCTTTGTAGGCTAGTCTGAAATCAGGGAGTATGATTCCCTCAGCTCCATTCTTCTTTCTCAAGATTGTTTTGGCTATTTGGGGTCGTTGGTGTTTCCGTACAAATTTTAACATGTTTTTGTTCTGGTTCTGTGATAAACGTCATTGGTAATTTGATAGGGATTGCATTGAGTCTGTAGATTGCCTTGGGCAGTATGGTCATTTTAACAACATTGATCCTTCCAATCCAAGAATATGGTATATCTTTCCATGTGTTTGTGTCTTTAATTTCTTTCATCAATGTCTTATAGTGTTTGGAGTACAGGTCCTTTGCCTTCTTAGGTGGGTTTATTCCTAGGTATTTTATTCTGTTTGATGTGATGGTAAGTGGGATTGTTTCCTTGGTTTCTTTTTCTGATATTTTGTGGTTAGTATAGAAACGCAACTGATTTCTGTATATTAATTTTGTGTCCTGCAACTTTACTGAATTTACTGATGAGCTCTAGTAGTTTTCTGGTAGCTTCTTTAGGGTTTTCTATGTATAATATCACGTCATCTGCAACCAGTGACAGTTTTACCTGTTCTTTTCCAATTTGGATTCCTTTTACATTGAGCTTTATGAATAAATATGAAAGCTCTAATCAGGACGTTCTTTAGCACTCATTCTTTGATAACGTTATATTGTACATGAGGTCACTTCAGAGTACTCCCACCGACACAGCAGATCTCCAGCACACGCGGGCTCAGCCCTCAGGTCTCCTTCGCAATTATGTTCAGAAGGGTTTGCAATCCTTTGGGCAGGAGCCTGTCCAGAGCAGGTCACTCCATATTCCTGCATGTAAGTGGCAGACCTACGGCCAACAGTGGTAGCCCTGTGATTGCAAAGATGACAAGTTAGAATTTGCTACTTTAATTATGTTACTCCAGGTGATTACTTGGAGGGTTGTGTGTGTGTGTGTGTGTTTAAAATTTAAAACTCCTGGTGCAAATTGCAAGGAATAATGTCTTATCATTAAGTGTAGATTTTACTTTATACATAAAATATTTTATTGAACGTGAATCATACTTTTAAATTGAAATTTATTGTTCCTTTTAAATTATTATTTTAGAACTTAAAGAACCAATTAAGAAAACCGGGATTATGAATGATTGTTACTGAAAACGATATTAGTGTTCAGAGGAGGGTATTAAAGACTCGACCCCCGCTCCTGGAGGCAGACACACCACCGATGACAAGACGATGTTTATTTCTCTCGATCGCCATGACTAATATCACACCTTGGAAGAGGAGGTCAGAGGAAATGACCTGCGTGTTTCTTCGGGTCTCAAACGAGTCTGAACCCCAATGGAGAGTTCATTGGCTGAATCGAACATCTGTATGCTATTTCTCCTAAAACATACGTGAGTGCAGGGTCTCATTTCCCATCAAAGAGCAGCAGAGGAATGGGAACGACTCACTCACTCACTCACTCATCCACTCATTTATTCACCAGCAGATCTTCAGGGAGTACATACGTATCAGATTTTCTGGAAGCTGGGGACATAAAATCTCTAGTCTCATGGAATTTCATTCTGGGCTTTGGGGGGAACAGTGCAGGGGATCAGACAATATCAAGCAGGAAAAATATACAGTAGGTCAGGGGATGGTGAGTACCATGGGGACAAGCAAAACAAGGAAGGGGACAAGGATGGCACCTGGAGCAAAAGTTGGTGTGCTTGTTTGTTTGTTTGTTTATGACTTATTTTAAAATTTTTTTCTTTATTTTGTTAGAGGTAATTAGGTTTATTCATTTATTTTTAATGGACGTACTGGGGATTGAACCCAGGACCCCATGCATGCTAGCATGCTCTCTACCACTGAGCTACACCCTCCCCCTGAGGTGTGCTTGTTGAAATACAGCGGCTGGGGGAGGCTTCACCTTCAGAAGGTGATACCTGAGCAGAGGCTCAAAGGAGGGGAGGCAGGAGTGCATGTAGATATTTAAGGAAAGGAAATTCAGAGGCCAGCCTGAATGTGCACCAGCTCTGAGGTAGGAGCATTCTCAGGATGCCCGGGAACCAGGAGGAGGTGCTCGTGGGTGGAGAGAAGTGACAAGAGGGCAAGGGGTGGGGAAGGGGCGGGGAAGGGTGCTGGGGAAGGAGTCGGGTCAGATGGATGGTCTGTGCTGCTGCAGGGCTCCTCCTGTCGAGCTCAGGGAGGTGAGGGGCACAGGAAGGCTAGGCACCAAGGAAGGACCATCTGGCTGATTTTACAGTGATGAATCTCTTGTGATGTGATTAGCTCACAGGAGGTCCACAAACCTGTGGGCCAAACCCGGTCCCCCACCTGTTCTGGTACAGCCTGAGAGATAAGGATGGTTTTTACATTTTTTCAATGTTTGAAGAAAGTCAGAAAAGAGTAATATTTCATGCCATGTGAAAATTATGTGAAATTTGAATTTCATGTGTCCATATGCTTATTATTATCTGCAAAGTTGAGTAATTGTGACAGGAACTGTAAGACTGGCCAAGCCTCAAGTATCTACTATTTGGTCCTTTACAGAAAAAAATTTGCCAGTGCCTGGACTAGACCACAGAGGACTGAGGGCACAAGCAGGGAGGCCAGTAGGAGGCTCTTGCAATGATCCAGGTAGAGATGATGGTGGCTTGGACCAGAGTCCAGCAGAGGCAGTGATGAGAAGTGGGTGGACCACTGATATATTTTGATGGTGGAGGCAGAGGGACTCAGTGATAAATCCCACAGAGTGTGGGAAGGCAAGAAGGAGTCAAGGGTGATGCTCAGGGTGGAGCTTGTGCAATGAGCATTAAGTTGCTCTTCACTGAGATGAGGAAGCTCCAGGGTGAGCAGGGGTTTTGTGGGGGAGGAGACAAGACTTCAGTGGGGTCATGTCACAGTTCTGTCTTGATCATGTCTGGTGGGTATCCTTTTTCATATTCACCTAATTCAGCTCTGTTAGCTGCAGGGATCTAAAACAAAGGACTAGCTATAATGTTGAGGTCCTTCTACTCACTGAAATGGAAGTTACAGTCACTTGTTTGTTTGATAGACCAAGAAACTCAGGTTAACCTAAGGAAGATCACATGGGTTGCAATGCACAAAGATGTGTCAATAAAATCATTGCAGCATTGCATTAGGTCAGGTTCTCGCCGAAGCTGATTTTGAGGCACAGATGAATGCACATGAAGTTCATTTGGGAGATAATCTCAGGAATCATGGGTAGCAGAGAAAGAGTGAAGCAGAGAGGGGAGGGTCACCCAGAGTCAACAGGTCATAGTTCCTCACAACAGGGTCTAGGACCTCTACGGGGCTGTACCGAACATGCCTCTGAGTTGTCCTGATGGAGGGGTGAGGGAGCTGGGATATTTATCCTCCGACTCCTCTCTGTTGTGTGAGGATGACTCAGGGATGTTAATTCCCGGACACTTCCAACCGGTCCCACGTGTGGGCTGAGCACTTTGCTGCAGCTGAGAGAGCCCTCAGGTGGAGCTGCAGGCGCCATTGGTGCAGCGGAGAAAGCTGAGTGCAAAGGGGGTGCAAGGTACCCGTAAGACCCCCAAAGCATCAGGTCCAACATGACAGTCACAGTAAAGCAAAAGCCCAAAATGAGCGCCCCCTGGGACACCTAAAGGCTCCGGAAGGGTTTGGTTCAACCAGGGACCTGTTTAAACTGACAGGGGAGGCGCTTCCTCAAGACCAGAGGGAGTTTTCAAAGACCCAAGGAATTGTCGCCATTTTTTGGCCTTTACAGACTCAATTTAAGATCATTTTGTAACCAGAGCTAAAACGTTTTTACGTAACGTACTTCCTAAATTGCTACGAGCATTTTCAATGACACAGCTTCAACATCTATTTTACTAGAAGCAACATATATTTTCTTTTCGTGGCAAATGTAAGGAGAAAACCTCACTTCATTTGCTGGGGACAGTGGCAAAATCTTCTCGGATATTGACCAAAAGCTAGAGTGACTACCATTTGTGCTAATTAGCAATAGAAAGATTAAAATGCATCCCAGTGGACAGAGCTGAATTGTCATGAAATAAGAGGATTTAGCAGGCAAAAAATAAAAACCAAAAAACAAAAAACTAGTCATGTGGAAGGAGATCTCATGGGTAATAGAGCTGACTTTTGACTTTAATTTGTAGATATCCATGAATTCATACTTTCTTATCTTTCTAGAAATTGCCCAAATCTACCTACAGTTAGCTATAAGGGAAAAATGATCAAGCTGCCCATATAGAGGGGTGAACACAAAAAGTGAACCTCAGAATCATGTTAGTCACTAGGAAACGCACACATAACACACGCAACACGCACACGCAGGCTCGTTTGCAGAGCTGTGACATTGTGATTTGTAATAAGAAATATGTGTTTGGTCTTTGTCCCACTCCTGGCTCACTTGGAACTTCCTAAGAGAGAAAAGCAATTGGAGCATCTTTGGATATAATATTCGGGTTTTTGTCCTCAGTTCCTGAAATGGTTTCAGAACAGTAATGGTAAAAGGGGTGTCCAGGTATTCACAGACTCCCCCTTTCAACCACATCACCGTTTGTGTTAACGAGGTGGCGTTTGCAAAGCTCTGTATAACTTAAGGATGGGGGCTGGTTGCCAGGGGAAGCAGCAGTCCTCAGAGGACTGGAACTTTCCTCCAGGATAGGGAGAAGGGACCAGATACTGACTCCAACCACCAACAGCCGATGATTTGATCAGTCATGCCTATGTACCGAAGCTTCCATAAACACCCAAAAGTTCAGAGAGCTTCTGGGTTGGCGAGCACGTGGAGGTTCCGGGAGAGTGGTACGCCAGAGAGGGCAAGGAAGGTTTGTGCTCTTTTCCCAGATCTTGCCCTCTGCACCCCTCCCATCTGGCTGTTCCTGAGTTAGATCCTCTTCTAGTAAACCAGTGATCTAGTTAATAAATATTTTCCTGAGTTCTGTAAGCTGCTCTAGCAAATTAATCGAGCCCAAGGAGGGGGTCATGGGAACCTCTGATTAACAGCCAGTTGGCAGAAGCACAGATGACAAACCTGGACTTGGGATAAGCATCTGAAGTGGGGTGGGGGTAGTCTTGTGGGACGAGCCCTTCATCTGTGGGATCTGACGCTACCTCCAGATAGATTGTGTCAAAATTGAGTTAAACTGTAGAACACCCAGCTGGTGCTGCAGAATTTCTTGGTGTCGGGGAAAAAACCTATGTATTTGGAATACAGAAGTCTTCAGAGTACTGTGTGTAGTGTAAAGGAAAACGGTAGAGTACTTCCCTCGCAAGAACCAAATGACGCTGAATGCCAAGCAAATTGCCGGAAGTCAAGTAAGTTCCAGGACTTAGCGATCACTGTAAATTGCCTACACGTTCTCGGTTAAATCATCTTTGTCTTTTAAAGATTTCCATTTTTTAATGCCAGTAGGAGTGTCTAAAATATGCAGTGATTTGAAGAAAGTAAAACTCCCAGACTCACAAAATTATGATGGTTGGCATGAAAATAGTAAATGAGAAGGCAATGATTAGGGAACCCATAAGAGCAAATTTTAGTTTGCCCACTGTTAAATGCTTTCCTTGGTCATCACTGTGAAGTTAGCAGATCACTGGAGGGAGAGAAGGGTCCCCCAAACATGGTATTATTTGCAGTTTAGATCCGGGCCACCTTCCTCTGTTGGGGGGGACCAGCCAGGCCTTGCATTTCAAAGCTCTAAATAGATCATTGGTGTATACACACATACACACACAATTTTGATCAAAAAATGATTTCAGCTCAGAGAATGTGCAATGAATTCAGAAACATTTTTTCCTTTAAAAGATTACTTTTTTAGGGAGAGGGTAGAGCTCAGTGGTAGAGTGTGTGCTTAGTGGGCAAAAGTTCCTGGGTTCGGTCCCCAGGACCTCCATTAAAAGATAAACAAAAAACAAGCAAATAAATAAACAAACAAACAAACAAGAAAGAATTTTTAAAAAGAAGAAAATTTAAAAATTTTAAATTAAAAAAATTTTTTAAATAAAGTCTCATTTCGTAAAAGATTACTTTAAAAAAATTTTTTAGTCCAGTTGGCTCATATGGGAAACAATTTCAGTTGCTTATTAATTTAGATGACAAAAGACTATCTGTAGCGCGTTTGAGGTTCAACTTCCATCACCCACTCAGCCAGAGAGCTGGCGCATCCTGCCTGCTGGTAGTGGCTGGAGAGCCTCTCCCTCCCTCTCCAAGGGTCAGAGCTTGTGTCAGAAAAGGCGGGCAGGGCAGGGCAGGGCACTGGGTGGGCACAGCGGACTCAGGAGCCTGTCCAGAGAGCTAATGCAGGTCAGAGCCCTGAAGGACGTCCCGTTGCTTGGTTCCCATCAAGGGCGATTCTTCGGGGTGGACTGCCATTGCTCAGGCACAATGAAGGGGCTCCAGCGGGCCAGGGAGGCTGCAGAGGGGGGCAGGTGCCGGCCGTGGGGCAGATCGGGAACCCCGTGTGCCAGTGCTTCCCTGGGGACGACGAGAGGCAATGAGACATGAGGCCACAGTAGACTTTGTCCCACAGAAGCTGCGGGACGCAGGAGGGGAGGAGACACCTGGGCCGGTGAGATGACTCCGGGAAACCTTGGAGGGACTGCTCAGAATGCTGGAACAGAGGCATTTTGCATGGTCAAGGTGATCATTCTGCCACACACTCCGCTTCCAAAGCCTCACAAGAAAAAAAAAACCTGCAATGATACACATCTAGAAACCTGTTCTCACATCTTCTTGGGTCTAACTCAGCATCCCATGTCAGCAGGACAGATCTGGTTAACACCCAACTCCCTGGCCATAACCCACAGCTTCCCTAGCCTCCTTGGGCCTCACCTTCCACCAGAGCAAAACCCTCCCTTTAAAGTGATGTTACCTTCATGAAGGCTGGACATTTGTTTTCCAATGTTTATTGGTTTTCCAGACCTCTGTGAATTGTCTGTTTACAATTTTTGCCCATTTTCCTGGTGTAGTGTTTTTCTGTTCCTATTGACTTGCAAGATTTTTATAAGTTAGCATGAAGAAACCTTGATCTGCTGTAACTGTGGCAAATATTCTTTCAGCTTTTCATTTCTCAAAATTTTTGTGCCATTTTACGACATGCAGAATTTTGGATTTTTATGACATCATGGCCCAGATCTTTAGTTTTATGATTTTTATGTGACTAGACAAATATCCACCGGTATTCTTCTAGTTCACCCAGGTTTTTATTTTTCATTTTTAACCCTTCAAACCATCTGGAATGTATTTGGGTGTGAGGGAGGAAATTTAACCGTTTTTCACAAACAGTGAGCCAGTAGTATAAGCCATCAATTACTGAGTTGTCCTTCCTTAGTGATTTGCTAACAAGGTCGAGAATTTTACTTTCCTCAATGCCCGTAAGTTTTTCATTGATGTGAGAGAACAGCCCCATTTCCACACACACACACACACACACACACACACAAAATTGCCGTGTGCTTTTGCCCACAGGAAGACAAGGATGATAAGGAAGTGTAGACATTCTAGCTGCTGGGGCCATCCCAGAGAGGTCCAGGATGGGGGGTTGAAAACGGAAGTCCTAGTGGCCAATGATGTAGCGCATCATGGTACCAGGCAGAAGGGAATGGAGCTGCTGAGGAAGGGAGTGGGGAAGTGATGAGGAAGCTGCACGGATGAAAGCAAGGAGAGAGAGCTGGGAGCTACTGCGAGTACTGAACTTTGGGAAGAGGAAGTATTTCTAGAGAAGATCTTTGGGAAGTTTTCTAAAGATGAATTTCTGTAAGAAAATCTATAAAACTTCTATCATTCTGCAAAGCGTATTGAGTATTTTTTCTTTGAGTGTGACCATGCAGAAACTGTGCAGCAGGGGGTATAAATCTGCATTACCCTCAGAATGGTACTTCGTTTGTAATACACTATTTATACGTATTCCTTTTCCTAGGGTGTATTACTAAATTCTTAAATGTACTAGAATCCATTCTGAGGTTTATAGTCTGTTCTAGCCTTATACGAGTTCCTAGCCCCTTAACATAGTCCATGAATTCTCATCATTCTGAAGTTTCTCCAGTCCAATCAATTGTGGATGATGGATCTAGATTATAGTGAAATCTAACCCACAGCAAAATGCTTATGAGACTCACAGCTGGAAATGATACCTGGTTTGCCAGGTAAGAGCTGCGGCATTTTTTCTTCCTTTTACCATGTGCGTCTGAATAAAAACATAGATGCCCACACGGAAGCATATCTGATTGGGGTGGGAAGGAGATTTATGTGAACAGGGGGCAAAATACTGAACACTGAAGAGCAAAAGGCTGCGACAACAGGACAGCTATATAGATCAAAGTCTCAGGGAAATTATCTGGGACTGAAATTTGGGAAAAGAAAGGAAAAAAGGATATCTTTCTATTACCATCACTCCAAGGCTCAAAGAATGACCCTAAGTACGGACTTAGAAGACACTCTCTTATTCTGATCTGGAGTCATCTATTATTCCTTTTATTTTAAACTCTTCTTTGGCACGAGACTTTTATTAGACAATCTTTAAAAATCTTCAAAGTCAGAATTTAAAATCTGAGTTTAGTGGGGTGGGTATAGCTCAGTGGTAGACTGCATGCTTAGCATGCATGAGGTCCTGGGTTCAATCCCCACTACCTCCATCAAAATAAAGAAATAAATAAATAAACCTAATTATCTCCTCCACTCCCAATTTTTTTTTAAAAAAAAATCTGAGTTTAAGAGAAAGTATTACAGTAGTAAATGTAAAAAAAATTCAGTAATATTCCAACAAGCATTCTTTTTATGCTGATAATTGGCAAATGCCTCATCATCTTTTTTCATTGGAGGGGGACCATATATTATTTTACTGTATTCAATTGTATTCAATGATTTACTGAACATTTCCTTTAATTAGAAGCAGTTGATGTTTTTCCTAATGTTTTGCTGTTGCAAACAGAACTGGATCCAAACATTTTTGTTTCTAAGTCAAATCATATCAATCAAATGCTTTAAAACTGTTATTGGCTTCCTGTTGCCTTTGGGATAATCCATTCTCTTAAATCTGGCATGTGAAGCTCTTTATAATCTAACCCTGGTCTACTTTAGAGCCTCCTCTTAAGACAGCTCCATGTCCCTAGG
This sequence comes from Vicugna pacos, assembly GCF_048564905.1. Lineage (NCBI taxonomy): Eukaryota > Metazoa > Chordata > Mammalia > Artiodactyla > Camelidae > Vicugna > Vicugna pacos. The sequence continues at coordinate 4,277,608 of NC_132990.1, forward strand.
TCCTCAAGACTCAGCTCAAGCATCACCTCCTTTTTAAAATCTTTCCCATCTTTTCCCAGGTCTACTGACATGTCCTTGCTCTGAGAAGTGACAGCATTATTCTAATGGAAACAACCTAAATGTCCATCGACAGATGACTGGATAAAGAAGTTGTGGTATATTTATACAATGGAATACTACTCGGCCATAAACAAGAATAAAATAATGCCGTCTGCAGCAACATGGATGGACCTGAAAATCGTCACACTAAGTAAAGTAAGCCAGAAAGAGAAAGAAAAATACCATATGATACCACTCATATGTGGAATCTCAAAAAACAAATGACACAAATGAACTTATTTACAAAAAAGAAACAGACTCACAGACATAGAAAACAAACTTATGGTTACCAGAGGGGAGGAAAGGGGTGGGAAGGGATAAATAGGGAGTTCAAGATTTGCAGATACTAACTACTATGTATAAAATATATAAACAGCAAGTTTATACTGTGCAGCACAGGGAACTATATTCAATATCTTGTAGTAACCCATAATGAAAAAGAACATGAAAAGGAATATATGTATGTTCATGTATGACTGGAACATTATGCTGTGCACCAGAAATTGACACAACATTGTAAACTGACTATATTCTAATTAAAAAAACAAAAAACAAAAAACAAAAAAACCCAGCATTTTATTAAAAAAAAAAAAACTACAGCAATTTATTCCCACATCTATGAAAACAAGTCTCATAGTGTATTATTTTTCCAGATAAGCAGTCTCTTGCCTAGAGTCGGGGTCCTGAGGTTAGTAAGTGTTTCTTTTCCTGTTATTTATCCAGCCTACTGCCTGCCTCCTGGTCTCGTGCTGGACACAGTTACTCAATAAATGTTTGTGGAGAGAATGTGTGATTCTTTGGTGGCATTTTGTTGAATCACTGATCTTTTTAAGTTTAAATTCTTTCTTGGGCTTGAAGTGATTGGGATTTCATGAACTTTTTAAAAAGTCAGTGGACTATTGTCTAAGGACGTACAGAACAGACAAGATTATAACAAGCCACTGGAGAATCCTCTGGCCTAGGGCCCCAGGAATAATCCTCTCACACCTGCCGTTTCAAAGATTCCCTAGCCTAGCTTGGTGGGTCCGGGGCTGGAGGTACAGGGAGGTGGCACCAGAGGGAAAAGGAAAGGACAGAAGACTCCTATGCAATCAGTCCCAGGTCCACCTTTGCGACAGCTTCCTAGACAGCCAATTTCAAAGCCTATCCCAGGATGGACCACAGTGGCCGTACAGCTAATATCTTTCCTGAAGCCTGGAACCTTGTGGTCTGGTCGAGCGAGGGCGGCGCTCTGGGGCACCGAATTAGGAATGGAAATGTTTTTGAGACATTGGAAACATGGAGGTAGGCACGGACCCCGAAGTCCAGCAGAGCACCTGGACACCAGGCCATGAGGCCAAGCCTTCAAAAACTCAGCTGTGAATTAAAGACTTCGTCCTTCGCTAACCTGAGCTCAGGGACTTCAGCTCTCTGCCGGGACCCACAGCAAGAAACGTACACGAGCCCACAGAAGTGTCTACACGTGGGCAGAACTAAAACAGTGTTCTCATATCTGTTTGAATGTATGCACGATAGTCTGACACTCGCATTTCCAATCTGTTTCACTGGGTTTTTTTTTTAAATGCTGGTCATGAGCCATTGCGTTGGTTTCAGGGTCTGTGGTGTGAAAATCACTGCTCAAGGGTAACTGAAGGAAGAAGAGGATCTTAACTTCTTGAGATTAGAAGAAAAAGACTTAGCTGCACAAAGTGACGTTACAAGCCAGGAGGACTGCCTTGTGTCCCTATCACTGTTCATCTTAAGTAGGTGACGAAGGCTTGGAGCCCTCAGTTGTTAGGAAAACACCAGCCATAACCTGTTAAGTATTCATTGTGTGTCGGGGAGAGACAAAGAGATTGAGAGGGAGGGAGGGAGGAAGTGTGGGCTTGGGAAGTGGAAAGTCCATTTCAAAATGTGTCTCTGCTCTTGGGCTGTCACAGTGGCCTGACCGAAGAGGCAGGAGGAAGACAGAAAAGACACAGCCGAATGTTAAGAGAGCCTCTCTGAGCGAGAAACCACTCGTGCCCACCTTTTTGTGAATGACACCAGATTGGAACCTGCTGGAGAGCAAACCTCATTCTCCGTCTGGGGAAGGGAAAGGGTTATGGGTAAGAGCTAAGCGGGCAGCACGAACTTTTTCATAACACGAAGTTCACAAATATTTTTTCTCCCACTCTGGGGAAAGTTGAGGGAAATAAATTAGAGTCACATGCCAGGACCTTCAACCTCCCTGCCTCCCACCAACTTCTAGAACAACCAAACATCAGGCATCCCTTAGTGGTTTCCTCTTCGTGTGAACACGCATGAGTGATGGGAAAGAGATATACTTGAGGCCAGTGCATTTTTAAATCCCTGGGAGGTTTTTTTTTTTTTTTATCTAAACAGGCCTTCACTGGGCCTTCAAAGATGAAATAATGAAGCCACTTTCCCTGAGTGCCATATCTTATTCTATCACCAGCTTTTTATAGACTTGAACACTACATCAATTAACACCTTTTAACTCAGGACAGACTCCTCCTCTGGGAACAGTTCTATCCTAAAGGAAATGCGGATACAGGAAGGACCAAAGTCGGACTGTATTTCTGGACTTCAGCCCTGCCCTCTCCCCCCAAACGGCAGCAGAAGAGTTTGCTGTGGGTATGCAGGTGTGCAAAAAACAAAAAACAACAAAAAAAGTGTCTTTTGTTCGTTTTTCACATAGAGGTTTATTCCTGTTTGAAGCCCCCATTCTACTACATGGCAGCAGCTTAATAACTTTAATCAACTCGGAATGAATCCCTTTCTGCATTTTCCCCCTCTTCCCATTTCTCTCCTAGATCACACCTTATGTTCCAGGGGCCTTATGCTTGCTTCCCGGCTGTCAGCGATCACCCGCTGCCGCGCCCCGAGGTGTCCACGAGCCCACCTGCCTCTGGCTGGGCGCTGGGCGGGCCGCACCGCCGTCCCTGGTGCACGCCCTCAGCTGAGCGGGGAGTCCTCGGGTGTCCGTCGTGTCCCACCGTCCCCCACATCGGTTCCTATCTGATGCTGCGGGAATCCTCAACTACTCTCCTCTGAAGTGGAAATCCTCCTGAGAGCCAAGGAAAACGTACTCAAAACTCCAGGATGCGGTGCTCCAACAGTCTGATGTCCTTGCAAATACGTGAAACGTAATCAGCTGGGAAGATGCTACTTCAAGGGGCACCAAGTCAGCGCGGTTACCTCGGGACGACGAACGCCTTCGGCGCAGGAAGTAAGTGGCTCGGGTCGGCCGCTGCTCCGCCCGCGTCGGGGGTTATCCTTCCGCATCCTGCTCTGTGCCCCCGGGAGCCTCGCGGGAATCTCCGCTCGGCCCCTCTGCCCTCTGGCCCCAGAGCGAGCGGCCACAGAGGGAGGGGCACTGGCAGGGGATCAAAGCGCAGAAGGGGAGGGAGGCGGGTGCTGACCGTCCGGGCTCCTTTCCTTGCGAGTCACAGGTGGGCAGAGGCCGCCTTCCTTTGCCGAAAGCCGCAGGGCTGCGGGGTGGCCGCCTCGTGCAGACCCAGCCACAGGGACGGCGAGGCTCTCTCTGGGCCCCAGGCAATGGGCTCAGCCCTGCCCTGCGGGCCTGGACTCGGTCACAGCTCCCCGCCGTGCGTCACCAGCCCCGGCCGGCTTCCCGCTGTCCTGCCCACCCACAGCTTTGTAAATAGCTCCTTCACCCAACTCTCTCCGCTTGCCATCCGTTTGCTGCCGGGACCTGCCTGAATCAATTCGTTTTACAGATATAAACTTGTAGGAGGACCTGCCACCTCCCTCTGGTTATAAAGTTAGATTTCCTGGATCTGGAGTGGGTCGGTTATGATGTGGAACAGAGAGACCATTCCCACTCCATGGTGTCACACCCACCGCATCCATCGCGGTGGCTAGCATATTGTGGTTTCTTCAAAGGGGACCTCCTAGCCTTCAGCCCTTGGTGAAGAAACAGCCATTTCTTTCCCCATGTGTTTCTGCCCTGCTCCTACCCTCTTGTGCCCACCTGTCTCCCCAAAGCTGGCTCAAGTCTCCATACCTGGGCCCAGGACAATCAGTGCCCAGGCTGGCCAGCAACCTGCACCGTCCTAGCTTCAAAAGACGGTGTTTTCCTTCCAACAAGTGACTCAGAAAAACTGAAAAGAATAAAGTGATGAGCAACTGCGCTTGAAGTGGAGAGATGACCAGAGAGTCATCACACAGAATCAAGTCGACATGTGAAGGAGGCCACCAGGGCTCCTGCCAAGCCGAGGTTACCAGGAAAGTTGAATCTGACGCCAGGAGGCAGAGGGAAGCTACGTCCACGAGAGGAGAGACAGAGCGCGGGGGAGGCTGTAGGCAACAGAGAGGCTCCACTGAGCAGGGTCAAAACAGAACCCTTGAGAACAGAGCTTTCTGAGCATCTCAGAAAGTCCCTCCACAAGGAGCAGGGGTGGTCCTCTGGACTGCACGTCACAAGGCCTGTGTTTGCATGGTAAGAACATCGTTTTTACCTAGAGGTTATGTCTTTATAGAGCAGCTTGAGAGGAGCTAATGAGCCTCCTGGTGGGCCCGAGGGATGGGCCCTGAGAACCCCCAATTCCTCATGCTCCCACAGCTTTAGGTCCTGTCTGAACAGCCATCCTTGTCTCCGAGTTCCTGGAGATTGCCGACCTGGGTCATTAAGGACGTGGTGTCTGGAGCCAGCCTGTCTGGGTTTCTATCCCTGATTTGCCACTTATTAACTGCGTGGCCTCTGGGCAAACTGCTAACCTCTCTGCCTCTCTTTTCTCATCTGTAAATGAGGATCATAATTGTACCCCTCTCGCGGGGTCGTTGTCAGTGTTAAATGAGTTAATACGTAGAACAGTGGTTGACACACAGTGTTTGCTAAAATTATTCGTATTCCTTTCACAAGCCACCAGACTCCCCTTCTCATTAGATAGCAATCTGAGGGGAGGCAGTGGGCAGGGAGAGGCGTGGTCTGCAGTGGGTGATGGGGGCAGTGGGCGATGGGGGCAGTGGGCGGGGGAGGCGTGGTCTGCAGTGGGTGATGGGGGCAGTGGGCGGGGGAGGCGTGGTCTGCGGTGGGTGATTGGGGCAGTGGGTGGGGGAGGCGTGGTCTGCGGTGGGTGATGGGGGCAGTGGGCGGGGGAGGCGTGGTCTGCGGTGGGTGATGGGGGCAGTGGGCGGGGGAGGCGTGGTCTGCAGTGGGTGGCAGGGGCATTGGGCAGGTGGATTGGAAAGGCTTCAGCATCAGACTTCCAGGTCCACATCCCTTTTATCTGTTGCATGACTTTGCAGCTTACCTCATTTTCAGTTTCCCCACCTGCAACATTAAAATAATAATAATGAAGGGGGCCCAAGGGACATGCACAGGGAAGACTGAGTGGTGTCTGGTGCACAGGAAACACTGAGGAAAGCTGAAATGCTGTTACACCCTGGTTAGTGCATGTGAACCTCTCTCCCAACGCAGTCTATCTAAAACAGGACTTTTTCATTTACCTGGAGCTCTTCCCCCTAAGGCATCTTCATCTTTGCAGTAGTTCTAAAGGTGAGCATATATGAATACCTGTCTTCCCAAATTAAAAACCTTATCTAGTTTTGTTATTGGTGATTTCAACTTCTAGACGTCTTCAAAATCTAAAACAGCAAATGTATTTATCAGACCCTAGAGTTGACTAGATGTATTCCTGTCCTGTTTATTGGGCATCTGTTGGTCCTGACCTAGGAACCAGTATCATAAAGATGAATAAGATCTTACCCCTGATAATGAGAAGTGCACAATTGATGAGGAGAGATGGACATGTGAGCAGTGGTTTCCCTATAATGCGATACCTCCTCTGAAAGAGAAATTCTCAAAGGGGTGGTAATAGTTCAGGGGAGAGAGTGATTAGCTCTGCCTGCAGATGGAGGTAGCAGCAGCAGCAGACTTTAATATGTAACATTTGACTTGGGTCTTGAAGGATGCATAGGAGTTCATCAGAAAGAAGAGGAAAGGAACGTAACACACTGCAGGAGAAGGAACCGTGTGTTCATAGACCTGCAGCTGTTCAGGAAGATGTAGTGGGAGAAGATAAAGTTGGGTCAGAGCCAGGTCAAGAAGGGTAATGCAAAGAAATTTGGACCCCATTTGCCAGCAGTGAAAAGGCAGGTCAGATGTTTTAAAGAGAACATGGCCAATTTCTTTTTCACTCTGGCAGTGACTGGAGCAGAAGCAGGAGGTGCAAATCTGAAATAAAGTGGAAAAGCATAGAATGTTTTAAAGGGATGTTTGGAAGCCAGTCAAATGTGAGATCTCGGTGTCTCTCGTGAATGAGAATCTTCTTTGGACAGATGGAGGTAAGGGAAGTTTGAAGGAGGAGAAGAGAAAAGAATGGGCTGAGGCCTTCATTCCACAGCCCTGCTTTGGTCAGAAGCTCCATGGCCCTCGTGATTTGCAAGTACCCTGCCGTCAGGTGGTGATTAATCCAACCCAAGTTCAAAGACACCCACCACAATAGCAATAAGTAAGACAAACACTTGGACATCCTTTCTCGGCTTTAGGGCTACTGAATGCACGTCTTGTCCACTGTTCCCACAAGATCATTTCGTAAGAATTTCTGGGTCAGCTGAGGTCTGGGCAGCCGTGGAGAAGAGAGGGGAAAATCTTTCGGACAGCAGGGAAAGCCACGAGCAGGGCAGGTCTGCTGGGATCCCACGGAGTCAGCAGAAGCAAGGAGCTGCACGTGTGTTGACAGACGGTGGCCTCAGCTGGCTCTGTTGTCCCTGCTGAGCTCACGGGGAAACGCGCGAAGGGGAACTGCAGTCTGCATCAGGTGACTTTGGTGGGTGAACACGATCAGGTCCCAGAGGAAGGGGCAAAATCCTGGAGGCCCCCGTGCGGACGCAGAGTTTGAATCTCCGCCACAGCTGGGGCCACCAGATGCTGCCTGGTGGAACTTGGACGTGCTCACCCCTCTTCTTCTTTGTTCTTCAAATACACCACGGGAAACATTCCGGCTAATTTTTCAGAGGAAAATCGCGACCCATGCTTTCCTGATAAGAAATGCCCAACATGGCGATGAGCTCTGTAAAGTCAGGCGCTGGCAGCTATTGTTGCCATGGCAATCTTGTTCCAGAAGATCAGAGACCCCTGAGGCTCTTTACCCCCCGCCCCTCGCCCCACGCATCTATATACTGATTATTGATCTAAGACCTACCAGGTCCCTTTTCCAATTCCTTAGCTGCAGACAGCCACTTCAACTTGGAAAACAGCCTACAACCAGCAAAAAGGACCCCACATTTAGCTTTGGACCTGTCACCAAGGCCCCACGTCAGCACTGCACACACTCTTCTGTGTCCCCATCTTACAGCCGCATCAGCAGAGGCACAAGGTTAAGGGACAGTGAGCCCCTGTCTGAACCAAGAGTAAGCTCTGGGCCTCATGACTCTCGCTCTAGCCCCTTCATGCTCTCTGCCCTTATAAGGTGATTCAATGGTTCTTTTTCTCCTTAAAAAGGGTTGGGGGGAAGTGATGGGAAGTGGGGACGGGGTGGGGGGGGGGCGTAGTAGAAGAGGCAAAATTAATTTGAATGCCACTATTTTGCCCAAGTCTCAGAACACTGTAGTTCTTTTATTCATTTGGAAGGACTGGGTATACAGAACAGCTTTGTTTTTCAATTCATTAACTTCCACCAAAAAAAAAAAAAAAAAAAAGGCCGTCCTTTCTGTTTATACTAAAGGACTAATGTCGGAGCCATCGCCATGTGTGTGGTGTAAATAAGAAAGGCCACCAATGGAGATCCGTCCCTTTCATGATGAGAAAATAAAAGTTAGTCACTTGGCTTCCAGGGGAAGCTGCTTACTTACCAGATGTCCGCTTTTATTTTTTGTTTTCAAGAAGTAGGTGAGATAGCTGTGGTTTTCAGTTCATTCCCTTTAATTTTGAGAGCCCCGGTGACTTCTGAAGCACGTCTATGGACATAAATGCTTTAATGGAAAAGGAAGGCATCCAGAAAATGCGACGTAGATGAGAGACATCCAGAGAACAAAGTACTCCGGGTTATCATGGGATAATTACATCCCTGCAGCCTCGAGCACAGAGCTGGGTGTCAGTAATTCCTCTACCAAGATAACCAGGCCCCCAAGGAGCTCTGTTAATGCTGTTGCAACATTTGGATGGTAAAGGAATGTGACATTTGCTTATGTCTGTTGCAAGAAGATAAATCTAGCTGTGCACGTTGGCCAGAGGTGACAAGGGGATCTCGAGAACAGATCTGGCCTTTTCAAATGTTCCATCTGTACAGTTTGCTTCAATCTGTGTTCTTTAGGACTCTTGCCCCAAACAGCATTTCTTGACAAGGTCTGCGATGATTATGACACGCTTGCTCGTTTCAGCTGTCCAGAACTCCCTAAAAGCAAAACTCTTAACTACAGTGTGCCTATTATTCATCTCCAGTTAATACTTGCGTGATTAAAATATATAGCAAAGAAAACATTTTGATAATGTCAATGCTAACCTCTGAACTTGTGCTTTGCTCCGTCAGCGTTGTTTGATTTACAAGGAAGCGACAGTTTGTTTCTGTCTTAAGCTTGTAATTTTCACCCGAGTCCTGCAGTGACCTCGAAGACACAGGCCAACTTCTCGTGATCCGGGTGGGTCAGTGACTCAGAGAAACAGCTCCATTTCCAACTAGTAACATAGGAAGCTTGGATGGGCCGAAACTTCCAGTCTAGAAGTTCGGACGGAGGCTGAGGTTGTTAATATAAATTTTAATCGGAGTTTGGAATTGAGTCCGTCAGTCACCTGAGCCCCGAGATAGCACACCGCCAAAGACGGATGTGGATCTCAGGAATGAATGCCCTCCCTTCACCTTGACAACGCCACTCCCTTCACCTTGTTGTTTCCAGTCTTGCCCTGGTGGCTCTGAACCAACCAGAGGGTTGGTCAACCGGCTAGACCCTTGTTAGCTTGATGAAGGAGCAAATGCTAGAAAAACCTGGCTGGAGAAACCCATCTCATTGTTTTCTGACTCTTCACTTAGATCTCAAACAAGAAGAATGAAACCTGGATTAGCAGCGAGAGCCCATTATCCCCTAAAGGCTGAGGCTCCCACGGCTAATAACGTCCCTAAGAACAGGGTCTCTTGACCTTTGATGCTCAGTGTTACCCTTTTACCTAGAATGCACCCCGCTGCCCCATCCCCCACATCCAGTCCTTGCCAAGTTCCACCTCGTCTGGCTGTCCCACCATCTGCCTCCTGTGCTGGGACCCGCCTCTCTCTGCTTCCCTTCAGCCAGCTTTCCCCACGCCACAGGCCCCCAGGGTGACCTTTCTGAAACAGCAATCAGATGGAGCCAACCCTCCACTTAGAACCTTTGAGTGACTTTCTGTTGCACCTAAAACCAAACACGATTTTCAACAAGACTCCTAAAGCTCCTGGTACTCTGGGTCCTCCCACCATCCCAGCTCAACGGCGGGTCCCTCTCCCCTGCCCACACTCCAGGCCAACAATGCTGACCTGTACTCAGTTGCTGGACCATGGCAGAGCCAAGCTCTCCCGGACCGTGGGTTTGCAGACGCTGTGATCTCTGCAGGGAATGCTCTTCCTCCCGTTTCTATGCTTGGATGGCACCTACCCGTCAACCAAGTTCCCGCTGAACGTCACCTTTTAAGAGCAGTATTTTGTAGACACTTTCCACTCCCCCAAACACAGACTTCCATTCACTGCAACAGTTTATCTCTTTTTATAGCACTTCTCACAACTGGTTATTTATATTTTTGCATCATTATTAGATTAATACCTGTCTCCCCCTGTGGGTGGCTGCTTCTCCATATCCATTATTTTTCATCTGGGCACATTGTTATCCACCTAAAAAAGCCTACATTTCCCACTCTCCCCTGTGGCTAGATGTGGCCAGGTAACTAAGTTCTGGCCAGTGACACGTACCCTTTCCCTTCTGTCTTCCTTTTGGCTAACTGAAATAAAGATGTGATGGCTGACGCTTGGGTAGCCATCTTGCACCATGAGGTGAAAGCCACAGGCTTAGAAAGTTGCAACAGAAAGAAAGGAGCTGGGTCCTTGGTGATATCAAAATAGCTTCCAGACCAGCTTTGGATTGTCACATTTCAGTCTCCTCTTCACATGAGAGAAATAAACTTCCATTTTGTTTAAGCTATTTTGTTGTTGTTGTTGATGTATATTGAATGAAGAGTTACAGAAAAATGAAAATTCATCTTTATCTTAAAGAAGGGAATAATAATTGAGCCCAACATTGAGCTCCTGGGGGAGCACAGGCAAGGTTCCTTAGTTTTGGGTCTTGCATGTGGCACGGACTTTGGATCTGTTCATAGTCTTTCTACAGTCTCACACATCTTTGGCAGAAATGTCTGTCTTTGAAACACTGAGATTTTGCTTTGTTTCTTACCAATTTACAAGCAGTAAATTAGGTCACAAAACTTACTGAGCCATTTTTTCCAATTCGTGTGAGTTAAGATTCTCAGATCTCTTTGTGGTTCCCAGGGGTTTGAGGAGAGGGAGGGAGGGAGGAATGAATAGATGGAGCACAAGGGATGTTTAGGGCAATGAAGTTATTCTGTATGATACTATAGTGGTGGCTACATGTCATTATGCATTTGTCAAAACCCATAGAATGTACAACATCAAGAGTGAACTGCAATGCAAACTATGGACTTTGGTTGATAATAATGTGTCCATGTTGGTTCACCGATTGTACCAAATATGCCACACTGATGAGGGATGTTGAGGGTAGGGGAGTACATATGTGTGGGTGGGGAGGGCTATGTGCCAACTCTCTATTTTCTGCTCAATTCTGCTGTGAACCTGAAACTGCTGTAAAAAGTTGTCTATTAATTAATTTTTTTAAATTCTCAGATCTCTGTTATACAGGAGCATGCTTCAAATAGAGCTTCATTATATGAATAAGTGAATCTACAAAAAGAACACCCCATGGGATATGTGCACTGCAGGTCACACGTTTCTATAAGACCCTGACATTCCCAAAGAGGAAACTGGCGCCCAGAGGCAAACGTGAGCTCAGAAATGACCACTTAAAGTCTATCTAAGGTCAATATAGTATAGTGCCTATGGAGTTGTCACACAGGGGCTCCTTAAAGGAATTCCTGACACCAATAAAAGAAGGAACTGATGTTCTAGAAGGTTAGAAGGATACATCGAGCATCAGCGAACTATGAGCTGGGGACCACATCCAGGCAGCTCCCTATATTTGTAAATACAATTTCACAGGAACACACTCACACTAACTCACTTATCTGTGGCCCCTTTGGGACCAAACAAGCAGTTGACATGAAGACCACATAGTCCACAAAGCCAAAAATACTTACTACCTGGCCTTCACAGAAAACTTCTGCCGACCTCTGCTTGATGCCATAGTGACACATCTTTCTCAGCTAATTTTTTTTTCACTTGTTGTCTAGCTTTTCAATTTTTTGTCTGTTTTTAAATTTATTTTATTTTTTTATTGAAGTATAGTCAGTTACAATGTGTCTACTTCTGGTGTACAGCGCAATGTCCCAGTCATGCACATACATACATATATTCGTTTTCATATTCTTTTTCATGAAAGGTTATTACAAGGTATGGAACCTAGTTCCCTGTGCTACACAGAAGACATTTTTTTTTATTGCTCTAATCATGAAAAATGAGAATATTCTCTAAGACCTACACCTCATTTCCCCAAGTGAACTTCTGAGACCCTCCCATGCCTGCTGGGTTCCTTTTTAAGTGCACACTTTTGCCTGTTTGAACTCTCCTCTGGGGGATGGCCAGGGCGGGGTGGGGCGGGGGGCCCTACCTTTGCTGCATGTCACAGCTCCGGCCCCTCTGTGCAAACAGGTGGGAAAGCTGGCCTTAGCACTTCTCAGGCTGGGTCCTCACTGCCCACAGTCCACCATGAGTGGCTGCTGATGCCCAGGAGCAGGAGCGGCCCTCGCCTCTCCTGAAAACGGCCTCACCGCTTCCCACTGGGTCTTCATTGAGATGGACGTTCTTTGCCGTGTGGACCCCCTGAAAAGTGCCCTCAGGGACAGAGACCCTCTCCAGGCGTGAGGCTCCTCTCTTCCCCGCAGGGTGGGGTCTCTGCCGCATTCCCCCGGGGGACCCCAGGCTGTGGACCAGCTCTTCTTCCACAAGGTCTTCCGTCTCCTCACTCCCAACGTACTTTCCTGTGATCTCTCCTCCAGCTGGGGTCTTCCCGCCCTCTCCACCCTCAGAGATGGGGGATGCGAGTTCTGGCCCCAGTGTCTGAGAGCTGGGGCTGGGGAGCGCTCCGTGTTAGCCTGCAACCGGTCCTCTCCTCAAGCGTCTGAAACCAGACCCACCTCCTCACGGTGAAGTTTAATTTCCTTCTGATTGTGCCCACTCAACACGCAACACAATCTAGAAAGTGATTCGTATTTCTCCCTTTAGCTTATCTTTGAAGTAGAACTTTGTTATCCCAAGGAAATATGAGAGACACCCCAAAGCTCCCCCACCGTAACTGAAAACCAGAGGCATCTGCCCTTCTCCACCCAGGTTCCTCCCCTGGCCACGCGGACCTACCCTCCTCTTAAAGGTAGCTTGAGTTTGTTCCTCCTGCAGAAAGTACTGCCTTTGTCTTTTGGTCTGTTTCATCCTCAGAGGCTGCTGGCATGAAGGACAAGGTTCGCACTGGCATCCCTGAGCGTTTCCGTTTGGCCCAATTTCTTTTGAGCCTTCATTTCTGGGAAAGAAAGGGCCTTCCCAGGTTACAGGGGAAAACAGCCTTATTATACCCCCGTCTTCTGAAGTCCGTTCCTCACAAGTTTCCCCAGCCATCGCCAGTCTCCTTGACTTCAGTAGATGGTCCTGGCAGAAACGTAGAAGACGTGAATCATCTGGCATTTAAAGACTCTGGGATTACTGCTGAGGGTGAAGGAAAATAATAATAGTAATAATAACATAATAAAACAGCTGACATTTGTTAATTGCCTAGCATGTCGGTCGGGCTTTACGAACGTTCTGTCATTTGGCCTGCAAAACAACTCCATGGTGCAGCCACCACTATCATAACCATTTCACAGAGGCACTGAGTTTAAACAACCTTCCAAGACGGACTCCAGGGTGAGCAATCTGACTGCAGATCCCACGTGTAAGCCCCCGCACTGCTCCTGCCTTCACAGAGCCCTTACCTAACCAGCCGCCACTGCCGCCAGCAAAGAGCCATGCAGCTTCCCCAGATAATCCTTTATAGCATGTTGCAAAAGCCTCAAAGTTGGCGATTCTATATCTTCGAACTTTGCCAAACCAAATAATGAAAGGTATGGGCAAATACGTCTGTATAAGAATGTTTGCAAACCTTGTTCTTTAATTAATATGAAAAATTGGGAACAACCTGAATATCCAGCCATTGGGGATTAATTAAGTAAATAGTGAACTATTTATAATAGATTATCACAAAAGCATTAATAATTATGACGCAGAAAGATAGTTCTGGAAATGGGATACTGTTTATATTGTGGAGAGAAAGCTTCAGAGTGTAAAATAATATTCCATAATCACAGGAGAATGTGCATATAAACACAAAAAACCCTGGAAGAGTGCCAAAAATTGTTCCATTCACAAATTTCTCACACCAAAAGAGATTTGTTCCATCGCTCACTATTACTTCCTTTAAGTTATACACTGAATGGAAGATCAGACTCTCTGGATTCTATATACATGATTGTCTTTTTTTTTTTCTCAGTTCTGAAAAAAATCAAAATAGATTTCTTATTGGTTATTTTAACCAATGAGTTGGAGTTGAAGAATAAAATTAAATAGCCTCCAACAAAGACATACAGTGTACCCATCTATTCTGGCCTAGTTCAGCCAGAACCAGACTTACTTGACTAGCTTAATCCATTTACACAAAATGTAATATCTGCAAAAACAGAGAAAATTTTCAGAATACTCCTTCAGCTGTTTGTAATCCCTCTGGTCCTCCAATGTCTATTTCATAAATAAGTATTAATTCCATCAAGCTAGATTTCATGAGGAAAAGCTATAATGACAAATATTTGAGAACGTGTCCTTTAAGACGACTGAGCTCAAAATACAGCTGGCAGAAAAAAGGAGAGGGAAGAAAGGAAGAGAAGGAAGGGGGAGGGGCAAGCGGGAAAAGGGGGAGGGGGAAGGGGAAGAGGAGCAAGAAAAGGAGAAGGAGGAGGAGAGGATAAGAAGAAATATGGACCCAGCCTCGATGAGATGCAATCTCTATTTCTGCAAGGGAGCTGGACCGAGGCAACGCTCCATCTTGAGACCTTGAGCTGTTCCCAACAGCTGAACTCTAGCACCAACAGCATGGATGGAAATGCAGGCTCTCAGGCCCTACCCCTGACCTCCTGGATCAGAATCTGCACAAAAGCCCCAGGTTATTCACACGCAAATTAAAGCTAGAGCAGCACTAACCTGCCTGTTGTCCAAAGCCCATGGCTATTCCAGACTTACTTAGAAGGGATTGAGACTACCTCCCATCTCTCTTTAGTGACCCCTAGTGGTCAACCCGAAAAATCTATATAACAGGATGGCCGAATTTCTGATTTCCACTGAGAACTAACAGCTGTCCAACCCTCGGCCAGTTGGTCTAGCCAAGATCTCAGACACTTGGAAGATTAGAATCCTAGCTGGCCATCCTGATTTAGAAGATCCGATGTAGTCCAATGCAAGCTGGGAGGGTAATATTTTTCTGCACATGGCCATTGTTGGAACTCAAAAGCAACATTCCTGAATGGGATTATTCTCTGTGAAGATTTTAAAAATGCTGATGATTAACATTGAGTCTCTTGACTAGAGATACATCCAGATGATTCACTCTGCACTTTACCAATTGCACCTTAAATATTGCCCCTTGAACTAGCCCTTCGTGAAGTCTTGATTTGTTCTTCCAAGGAAGTTTGCCTACCATAAGTACTCCCCAAATTAATTCTTGTGGATTAAAAATATCATATTGTCTGGAATTTATGTCTTTTATTTGAATTAATTCCCACCAGATCATTTATGTTGGACTGTTCCATTGTCAACGGCATGTCCCTGAATCCCCCTTCCCTAGATGGTTCCAAGCTAGAGTTGATTGAAAAATGGCAACACACAAGACTTGGGAGATAGGAGCAAAAAGTCATGAAGGTCATTGTTGAGTGTGGGGCCAGAGGTGCCGGCGGGCTTCCCTTTGTCCTCACCCCTCCCCGCTACGTATCCATCTGTCCTTCTCAGATGCCAGCCCTGTGCTCAGTGGCAACGCCAGCCCACCACCAGCTGCATAGCTGTGGACTCACACCTGGTGGCCTCGAAGAACAAGCGACCCCTCTTCTCAGTCCCATTGCAGGAGCAGGTTGTGCTTCCCCTGCAAGATTTTCTGTGAACTCTGCCTCATTCAGCAGCATCAGGGCTTCTCACCAGATCTTCAACTCCCATTTTCCGATCCTTGCTTTCCCGATCTGTGCCCACCGTCATGTAAGGTACAATCTCTCTATTAAATTCTACAATTCTATATATTGCTTGTGGCTCAGCTTCTCTGAGCCCTGATGGATACACCCCTGAATACTGGTTCTTTTGTTTTCCTGATCAGATTTTGATGTTTCCTCTTGGGAATGCCCTAAAATCAGATTCAGGTTGCGCCTTACTCTGATTTTCTTTCATGGACCAGATGGTGTTTCTGCTCATCCTTCACTTTTGCTTTGAATTTTCCTCACCTGGAAATGGCATCTTTAGATTCTGCTTCCTGCCACAAGATTTACTCTATTCCTCACCTTCTCACTGGCGTTTGACAAAAGTCTCTAGCCAAAAAAAAAAAAAGCTGCTAACTGAATGCTGTAGCACTCATAGTACTAAGGAATTTAAAAGCAATCTGAAGTTTTACTTTCTGTGGCTGAAACCTTCAAGTCAGGCATCTGTAGTAGAAATAAAGATAATAAAATGTGGCTCAAAGAACAGTGATCTTTCTAGTGGGATCTATGAGAATAATTAATTACAGGTTTTGGTTTAGCTTGCTTCAGGTGCCAATTTCTAGCTCTTAATAACACGTGATATATTATGAACTCTTCTCTTCAATCTTGGTGGAAGCTAGTTTCTAAACATCACATTTGGGATGATAATGTGGTCGTAAAAGCCTTGGAAATAAATAAGTGCTCTGACTTCATCAGAGTTAATACCCTGTAATACAATGTTTTTAAAAGCAGACGGGATTACAGGATGTTCTGTTAGTGTAGCACTGCTGGGCATGTCCTGTTGGTTTCCTAGTCACTGAATTATTTTACAGCTCTGTCGGGACACGGTTAACTTGGAGAAAACTGATAGCGACGAGAAACGATTCTTGCTTAAGAGAAATGCAAACTATTCGTGCTCATTACAACACAAATTAATTTTGTCCAACAGAGATGCATTTGGTTTCCATCTGATGGAAAAGATAGCCTTAAACAGCGCCCCCCTCGCAAGACATTACACTTTATTACTTTGTAGGATCTTAAACAGTTTTGCATCTATTAGCAAGTTTGTTTCAGCGTTCCTTTGATTGTCTGACTATATGAATCTGTTCTACAAAACGTCCATTGAACCAGTCTTAACATTCTACTGGTTCCCTCATCTATTAATGAGTTTCAATTTTTGATACGTATATAATTTATATTTGGATGAGAGTCATGATTTAAACTTTTTTGAAGAGTATACTGATCAACAGCCAAAAAGATAGTGATTTTTTTCATTTATACTTTATCGTATTTATACCATGTTAATATAAACCAAGTTTGAGGTTCCAACTCATTTAGTTTCAAAGAGCAGCTCCTCAGTCTTAACTTCTCTTCCCATGCATTCTAAAACATTTGAATGTCTCACCACCTAGCCTGCCTCAGTATTCCAAGCACGATAACACATTCTTGGAGACGTTAGAGGCTGTACCATCTCTCTTGACTCAGGTCTCATCGCACTGTTGAGAACATGTTGAAACGCCTGCAGTTTGAAATATCTAACTCTCTTGGCTCTTCCTTTAGGATTAAACGGTAAGAAGAGGATAGCAGACAACCCCAACTGACAAAGTAGACTAAAGAGTTAAGGAGTATCACAGTGTTTATTTTATCAAAACCGAATAAACAAAAGAAACAAATCAAGCATGCAAGTTGCGCAATGGAATGAAAACCATGGGGATTCACTCATCAATTCCTCTTGTCCTTTAAATCTTTCCCTCCTTAATGGTCTGTGTTGCTCCGCCCTCTACTGAGCTCACTTGTGGTTGGGTGTTATTCACTCCTTTCTACAGCAAGTCCCTTGAGGTTGAGGACCTTGTCCCACCGTGCCTTCCAGCCCAACTTTCTCTCACTCTCTATCCGTGAGGGGGACATGCTTTTTCTCTACTATCTGGAAAGTTCTGTCTGCATACGTGCGCACAGCCCCCCTCCATGACTCCTGCTCATCCTTCAGCTCAGACAGCATTTCTCAGGGAAGCTTTTGTAGCCACTCCAGACCAGAATGGGCTGTCCTGTTTTGCACCCTCCCAGACTCTGCGCTTTTCCTTCTGAGCTCTTGTGAGTGATCATTTGTCTCTCTCTCTCTCTCATTGTCAATAAAATCCGGGATCATTGTATCACTGCTCTATCCCCAGGCCTGGCAGAGTGCCTGGTACATGGAAGGTGTTCCTGAATGGATTAATAAGAGCTCAATGCCTATTTGTTACATGGATGAATAGATGGTTGTTTGGTCTGTTATAGTCCCTAAAAGCAAAAGAAGCTGTTAAAATAGTGTGACTCTGACTTACTGTTAATGTCTGAATAAAGGAGACCATTCAGATTTTGGCCTGAGTTTGACAACATACTGTGTTGGTGAGTCGTGGGGAGTCGCTCCGCCACATTTCTAGAGGGAACTGGTAAACCTCTTTGGAGGACACTTTGGCAAAAGTTTTAAAGCTTGCAAAATTCACACACCTTTTGACCCCCATAATTCCCCACTCTCAGAAGTATAGTCTCTCTGTATGTTTGCACATTCATGAAATAATCTGTGTTCGCTGGTGATGACTGTAGCGTCTTCCACAATAATGAACTACTGAAACAAATTAAATGCCCTCTGACCGGAGGCTAATTAATAATGCAATAAAAATTCCAAGCAATGGAATACTCTGCAGCCATTAAAAAGAGTGAGGTGAGTTTGTATATATTGATAAGGGATGATCTCAAAAATTATCATCTCATTAAGTGAAAGAATTGTTTAAAACGTATGTGTGCATTTGCCTCTGTCTAGGGTATTTCTGAGAGTCTGTAATAGATGGGTCACAGTGATTGCTGTGGGGAGGGGGGGATGTGTGGCTCAAGGGCAGGAGCAGAAAGGAGATTTACTTTTCATTGAATATACTTTTTAACCTTAACTTTGTGCCATTGCTATGCCTTAGCTATTCCAAAAAGTAAGAAATGCAAGGCCAAAAAAAAGTTGGAAAAATTAAGTTACCCATGAAATAAATAAAAATAAGTATTAATGAGAGAGTTAGACCTGGGTTATATTTTATTGATGTCTCTTTGACTTTTCAAGCCCAAATTTTCACACATGTGCACTCGACATATCACTAACTTCAGTCATTATTTCTCTCCCAGTTGCCCCCAAACCTTTTAGTCTTTCCAACATCCTCAAAGCCTTATCTAATTTGGAAGCGAAGATCCCTTATTTGGGAGGCCCAGAAACAAGACTTCATCTGGATGAACACTGAGGCTCTTGACATGAAATCTCACCACCCTCGCGAAGCCCGCCCAGCACATCCTGGCCTACTGTATTGACTTTGGCAATACTTGCTGGCCTTGTCATGCCAATAACATTATTAAGACTAAATTGAACGAGCATGTGGCTATGTTCTCCGAATGTTTTCTGATACAGTTAAATGGAAAACTGTAGATTACATGTATTTATTTTGTGATAAACCCTTTGTTTATGTTGCTGTTGATCCAGAAAAAGCGGTCCCTTCCAACACGCCATGACCTAAACAACCACAAGCTGAATTACCACTTCATTTACTGTAGGAGACATTCCACCATGTGTTTCACAGAAATGATTTTTGACACAACTCAAGAAATGATAAATTACACCCAACCAAAACAAAAGAGAAACTTGGAGTTTTATAGCAGATGATTGTAAAGAAAACAGTTATTTGCATGTCTGTCGCCCACGTTTTTCAAAAAAACAATGTACTTGAAGCAAAAAAAAAAAAAAAAAAAGACCCAAGAATAGTAAAAACAATTTCATTTTCCTCTTCTAATTGGAAACATTTGGAGAAAGCACTTTGTCTCCATAAGCTGCATAATCATGGCTTAATTCTACATAGGGAATGTTACTACACCTTCTCCTCTCATTTCTTTGTTATTTCAGTTTTCACAAATGACCAATATCATGTTATAGAAATAAACGAAGCAAGCACAATTGCATTCCCACATACGCACACATCACTGCAGCTGTCCTCTGCGTTTCAAGGCATCCTATTGAAGTATTAACCTAGTCCGCAAGTTCATACAAAAGAAGGCAGGGCTGGAAATGCTTTCCACACCCCAGTCAGTAATCATAACCACTGTGTGGCCAAGTTGCATGAACTTCTGGCCATTGATGCTCACACCAAACCGTCATAAAACTCAAGATCATTATGAAAATACTCGCAGGACTTCAGTACATCAAAGAGTAGCTCTCTCTAATTGGTTTTAAACAGGCTTATGATGTTCTGCAGCCTCCCTTTCCTTTGAGTTATCTTTTAATTACTTAAAACTGCTTTGAAAGGAACTACATGCAGGTCACCTTGTCAAGGAGACAGAGACATTTATTGTTAAGAATCAGCACTGATGTCTATTTTTCAGAAATAATGACTTAAGAATTGTATTAACTTTTTGGAAGCTAAAAGCCTCTTTAACAGTTTCCAGAATTAAATCTATTTATATTGACCAACCTCAAGCTGCAGATGGATTAATCCAATAACCCAGGGACATACTCTCCAGCTCAATTATCCCAGTAGATTCACTGAGAAGCCATGTCCTTTTGCAAATTAGTTGATCCAAGATAGTTACCCTGAGGGTGTATATGGCTCTAATGGGTGACTAATTATTTTGTTTTAAAATTTTTAGTGATCAAAACCACCTTAGCCAGGCTTTAGGGCATCACACATTGAGGACTCGATTAAGCAATTATGCCCATGATGTACTTGGCCCAAGATTATTTCCGGAGCAAAATTCTGACTCTATGTGGGTCCCAGCTCTGTTCACATAAGAGTTGGTACCCTTGAGTGGGCTTATTTTCATATGGTATACTTATCTCATCAACTGCTTCTCTTTTTTTTTTTTTAATTTTTAAGTATACAGACTGTCTCTTCACAAAGGTAAAAGTTAGAACTACGACAGCAAGAGATAGAAAACCCTACCACCCATAGAAGAGACCATTTTATTATTTATTTTAAAATATTATTATTTTATTGTTTACTTAAGAATCTGTGGGTGGACTGTCTCAAGATTGGACTGACAGTTCAACGTCAGCTAAGATGCAGGCACTCTCTTTTCTTAAGACCACCCTCAACCAGTTGGCTTTTCAGTCTCACACTTTTGGCCTCAAGATAGCTGCCACTGCGCCAGGCATCACATCCATGTTCAAAACAGGAAGAAGGTAGAAGAGGCTTTTACAGAAAAAGACAGGCAAGAAAAACGAAGTTGGAAATAGATGTTGTGTTAACCAAGCAATGAATGACTGCCTCAACGAGCAAAGGGATTGCCAGTGCTCTCTGGCTTCATCAGAGTACTGTCTCGGGCTGTCTGTTACTCATCTCCCGTCTAGTTTATATGAAGGTCAGGAATTCTGTCCACTCCTCTAGAAACTCTGAGGTCTATCTTTCAAACCTGCTGCATCACTAGAGATTGTACATTTTTGCCCTTTGCAGAATCACTGTCGCTTAGCTGACTATCAGTGCTGCATCTTATACGTTCATGGAATCTCTCACACAGCAGGACCCAAGCTCACGAAGTCCATTATTGGGCTATGCTGTAAAAAGTTTCTTAAAAACAGTTTTCGTGAGTAGCTCCCTACTCCCAAAAGTCAGCCCCCCAAAAAGAGATTTTCTTTTTGTAGAATGCAGTGCTGAGAAGGATTCACTTGCTCTAGGGAAATTGGAATGCTGTCTTCTTCCTGATGACACAGATATTGTAAAGCATGGTCCCTTCTGCTTAGCTTTGGGTACCAAGGAGCACAGATCCAGCTTGGGACCACAGCTGGAATGGGGCGTGGCCCCAGGAGACGCCTCTTTGTCTTTTTATTCTCTCTGATCTGGTTTTCATTTTGTTATCGCTTTATTGACTGTGTTCTGTTGTATGCAACCCATCTCAAATTTTCTATGGAAAAGGGACGATCAATAGAGAGGTAAGAGAGAAATAACCTGTTGCTATTTCAACACCTTTTATCAAAGCCACGTCGAGGCTGACATCACCACAATGGTGACTCAGAAGGGCCACCGTGGAGAATGGCTTGACTGAAACCCAGCACATTTTTTCCTACTGCGTAAGACACTCCCAGCTTAAATGGATCCTCAGTGACCGAGGAGTTCCATTTTTATACTTTTTATATTGTTTCTATGTTTGTATTTTTATGTATTTCATTTCCCAGATTTTTATTTTCACTAATTTAATGCTCAAAAATCACTAAAAGATCAATATTAACGTATATTCACCTTTACTTTTGCAGATGTCTTTGTCTGTGGCAGGACTGGCTAGTTACTCATCGAATATGCATCCTCTTCTTCCATATGAATAGAAACTCAGCTTAGTTGGGGGGGCCAAAGTGCCCACCTAAAAAAATGTGTATTTCTCAGTTTCCCTTGCAGCTCAGAATGACCATGTGACCTAATTCTGACCAATGAGATTAGCTGGAGTTTGTTAAAAGGGGTTCCTAGAAAAGCCCCTTACCTGGGGAGACTCAGGTGGTAGCCAAAAGACCCTGAGACAAGGACGTGTGTGCAGGTGGTTTACTCTGAAGGTGATCATAGGAAACAGAAATGGAGGGGAGAGTGGAAGAGGCAGGGACAAAAGCTTATGGGGGCGGCAGTTTCAGTGGGGGCCTCAGTGCCACTCGGGACCCTCTGAGGCTGTGTAGAGTGTGCTTCGTGACTGTCTCCCTGGAGGACCACAGGTCGGACTCTCATTCCCCATTGGTTGGTATCATCCTGGGGCTGTCAACTCCCCTGCACCGACAGGTTGCTCCTGCTTGTGGTAGATGCTCTTCTGTGGCTCCAGCAAAGCGAAGAGATGCTGCAGTATGGCTGGTGTGCGATGCTCGGAATGTTCATGGAACTAGATACAAGGCTGGCCGAAGTGAAGAGGCCAGGGGATCGTGGCTGGAGCATCATGGCATCTACCAGAGCCAGCTCGTGTGCACATGCACTCCACTTTTCCTCCTTCCTTCTGCCCAGACTGTAACCATGACAGCTGGAACACTAGTAGCTGTAAGCATGAAAGTGCACTTTCAAGCCCCAAGAAAGGCTGATTGAAGAGCTTCTAGCTCCGTGTCACCATGGAGCTAATAAAGCCTTGGACCAAATAGCTTCTGAGCTTCCTACATGAGAGAAAGATGAACCTCACATTTGAGCATCAGTCATTAGGTTTCCTTTTTAATAGAGCCTAACTCAATCCTAACTAGTGATACATTTCCCTAGCACCAGGCACACGCATAAGAATCACCTACACGAGTACTGTTAATAAGTCATAGTTTTCATTGTGACCAACTCGCTCGGATTTAGTTCAACCGGGGTTCTTTCTCAATGAAAGTTACCCAGAGGAAATCTTTCCCACTTTGATTTTCACCAAGCTGCCTGGAAGTCCAGAAGCATTTTTTCTTCCTCAGGCGTGATATCAAAAACATCACTAAACATCTGAGTTCACTAATTTTTTTTCTTTTCAACAGATTATGTATTAGTCAGCACAGGATAACTGCTGTAACAAACACTCCCAAACTCTCAATGATATACTGTGATAAAGGTTTATTTGTTGGCCATGTCACAATCCAAAGCAGGCTGGAGGGAGCTCTGTTTCATGCAGAGACCATGGAACCAGCATCCTCATTGGAAAATACATGTACCACATTTGAAGACTGCTGCCCGCTGCACAAAATCCTACTACAATTTGTTCTTTCTTTATTTCTGTTCTAGACACATAGATCATATCAATCAATTTCCAACCAAGAGAAAACATCCCCTGCTGTGTGCCTCCCGAAATGGCATCCCCTGTGATGGTGTGGTCCGCTGCAGCCGATTGGACCAGGGGTGGCGTCTGATTTAACAACAGTCAATCTGTAGACAAGCCAGCAATCAATGGCCATACACAAAACGGTGAACTGAGCCCATCAGTGGCCCTCTTTTGGAGGGATTTGAAAGGGGCACATGGAGAAAGCCATGATGTTAGAAGAGAGAGTGAGAGGTGAGATAACCCAGAAAGAGGGAAGCCAAGGGGCAGAGTCCCATCCATAAGGGGCCAGGGCCAAGTAGGGACCACATGGGATGGGGCAGACAGCCCACAGAGAAGAAGCCTCTAGCTCGCAGGGCAGTGATTGCCTCAGTTCTCAGGGCACCTGAGTTCTCCACGGTCCACGGTCTTCATGACTACTCTGGCTGTGCAAACCACCCCAAAACTTGGTAGCTTAAAAAACAGCAAGTCATTTATTTTGCTTGTAAGTCTGCAATTTGAGCAGAGCGGTGGCAGGAGCTACTCATCTTTGCTCCGTGGTACCTGGGGCCTCATTGGGTTGGCTGGGGGCCCAGATCACAGAGCAAGGGGCCCAAATTCAGGTCATCAGTTCTGACTATGGTCCTCCTCCCATCCCCCCCGGGTCACTTACTGGGTGGAAGGTGGATGTCACCAGTCCGTACAGGTTGCTGGAGTCCCATCGCTCCTCGCTCTTCCTGGAGCCACTCTTACCTCGAATTTTACCTCCATGGCGGGCACAGAACTCTCCACGGTTTGAAGGATACAGAGTAACAGCTTCTGTGAAAGCACGGCTGTTCTGCAGTTTGACGTGACTTGTGCTGATTCGGGCACAGATGGGGATGGTGTCCTGTGATGGCCCGAGGCAAAACCCAGTTAAGAGAGCTCTTGCTTCATCTTGGAAAGATTATTAATAGAGAGGCTGGGGGCCCCCACGAAAGAATCCAGAAAGATCACAGTGTTCTCTGAAGATGTTTCAATCACCCTGTCATCCCGAAGCTTCAGACTAGTGGCCTACAGAGGAACATCCAGCCTGTAGAGATGTTATTTTTGTTGGTTCCATATAATTCTTTAAAAAAAAAAAAAGTAATTGGGCACTTTTAAAACTTGGGAGAAATTGCATCTAACCATGGCTTTCTAACTCCTCCTGAGGAGACGGACAGACATGGAACCACTGGACAGACTTGCCCACATGGCGTGATGGGCGGGTCACCCCTGAGTCCCGGGGTGACCAGCCCCTACCTGGCTCCCTCAGGCTTCTGAGTCTCAGATCCTCGTGGCTTTCAAAGGAAACATGAGTGGCGGTCATTGGCTGGAAAGCATGTGTGTGGTGGCATTTTCCTTTTGCATGTCACCAAACGGCTTCCCAGAACCCACCCAGCAATTTTGAATAGCTTTGTTCCAAGGACTTGAACTGACACAAGGGACACAGGGTCAGGGCTGATGCTTAAGGAGCCAGACGGGGGTTGGCCTGGGAGTCCGAAAGGGGCACTTACTTCTCAGTGCTGCCAAGGGCGAGGTCTCCCTTTGCAATGAGGCCTAATGAATTTGCAGACTGGCAGGCTAGTTATGACAAACAGGGCCACAAGGATCATAGTTTAGCCTAAAGATTGCTGTCCAAGGCTGGGTATGCAGATTCTGCAAGTCTGCCAGAGGCACATTTATCACGTGCTGTTGGTTTTTCCTGGCCACAGAGTTCTACTATTTCACTGCATTCCTCATGATCGCTTTATTACCTATTAAATGCAAATTCCCAGGTCCTAATCTTTCACCCTGTGATGGCATTGTTAACACAGCAGGCAGTTTAGATCAGACCTCCTGCCTGCTGGAGGGGAGTCCTTTGTCAAGGACCCCCGGGGGTTGCAAGTCTTAGCCACACTCCAATCCCCAGCCAAGCCATGTAGCCTCAGAACCGAAGCTTAAAGCTGATCATTCTCACTGGGTTTTATCTCCTGTTTTCTCAGGACGTGCCAGCCTGCGGTGGAAGAAACATCATCATATATCTTTGGCTCTCCCTCCACTGGGGGACCCTCAGGCCCCAGTCAGCCAGTGGTCCCTAGGAGGCATCCCCTACACCTTCAGCAATGGCCCTTTGGGGGGCCACCTGACATTCACCATCTTCCTCTTCTGACACCCTGTTTCTCCCTGGTGTCCCTGCAGCCCAGGCCACCCACGTTCCCAGAGGCTGTCCTGTCCCCACCATGACATCCCTGACATGCTGGCCACATGTGGTGCCAACAGGGACCCCTGGAGGAAGGCCTGTCATCACCCGGGCCCCACAGCCTCACCCCCTCCCATATGCAGTACTGTCCGGGCCTTGAGCTTAGGGGACTGTCACATCCTCTCCTCCCAGCACCCAGCAGTGGTCCCTGGGGCTGGGCTGAGGACAGCCGAGTGGTCCCCACTGTGATGCATGCTCAGAGCCACCCTCCTTTCCACTGGCCCACTGTTCTTGAGTCAAACTTGGGCCCTCAACTCTTTCTGCCATGAGACTTTCCTCAGGTCCCCCCACTCCACTGTCTCCCCAAATGACCTGGATCCTAGGCTTAACCAACTACATGAGCTGTTTCCTTGCCCCCTTCAAATAAAATAGTGTCCCCCGCAACTTACCCATGTGTTGGCAACCCAACTCAGTTTTCAGAAGATTGCTCTAATTTAGACGATGGAAGTAAGCACTTTAAATTGCATTTTAAAATATCTAAACCCAGCCTGGAGCCCCAAAGAGTTTGATCTAGAAGCCCCCACCAGACTTAAAAATTTGCTGAAAATTTACTGGCATGTGTATTTTCTTGATGAAGACGACCGATAGTCAAAGCTGGGTCCATGATTCTATGTCACTTGGCTTACTCATTGCTAATTTTTAAACAGGCTTCATTCTAAGAAGTATTTATTAAGGGTCCACCATGTGTCAGGTTTAGGAGCAAGGGATATAGGACGGGTCGTGACAAAAACGAGAGTCTTCATGGTGTAGGAGGCAAGCAGGGCCCTTGGAATCAAGCAGATCTGGGTCGAGATCCTGGACCCTCCTCTTCCTTTCTCAGTGCTAAGTTTTGTCTCCTTGAGTCATTTTTCTCTTGCATAAAATGACAATATCCAACCACAGAGTTGTTAGCGTATTCAAATGATGTGAAGGACCAACCCCCATGGTATCACATAGAGGATGATTCATCAAAGGAAGCTATTTCCTCCCTGAGACACTCTGGTTTCTCCAGGGAGCCTGGAGGGACTAAATGACAGATTCTCCTGAATGGGGGCCTCCCAGAAGATGGAGACTTCAAATGTCACCTGATGTCTCCCAAGTGGTGGGGCATAAGGAGTCATGGTGGTGACTGGTGGTGGCACGTTCTCTGTGCTTGGGACACAGACAGCCCAACTGGGGACAGTCAGCGTCTCTGGCGGCTGTGGCTCCCTTTGGGCACAATGATCATGCTTCATGACAATATGGAATATCTAATAATAGTGTTTTTCCTCCCAAGGAGCCGGGGGGTAGCTGCTTTCCATATTTTGCATCCTCTCTGGAGCCCTAAATCACTTTGTAATGGGAACCATGTCCATGGAGAGCCTTTGCGTCGTTCACTCTTATGGTTTCATGCAAAGACTGAGCAGGAAGAATTTGTTACAAACAGCTTGCAATTATTTAGCGAAAAAATCTGAAAATAAAGTTGGGTGGGCATCGCTCAGACTTCTGGGCAAATGCAAGCTCCCTCCAAGTGAATGATGAATACAATGCTACACACGGATTCTGGACACATGCACCCTAACGTAGAACTGAGGACTGTCTGCTTGTAGAGCCTGTGGTCGGTACACGAGTGGCTTGGAACCATGGGTGAGTTTCTGAAAACACCTCCCCAGAGCAAACCCTCCCACGCCACCGGGACCCACTTGCCCCCATGGAGGGTCAATTTCAGAAAGATTTGGGAGGATCGTTCTCAGCGTTAAGAGGCCAGAGGTGGGGAAACAAAGAAGTTCTGCAGAAGGAATAGTGTGAAACTTTTCATCTATCTTCTCCTCTGTAAATTTCTGGTTCAAATTTTCATGTTTATGAGTTGCAAGCTCCGTGTGGCTTACGGAAGGCCATCTGTTCTTTCTGTCAGTTACTTGATCATGAGGAATCTAATCTACTGGGGGAAAAAGACAAGCAGTCTGTGTGTCTGTGTCTGTGTGCGTGTATGTGATGGAGTCTCCGGTGACTCCACCACTGTGATATTCTTTGAGAGTAACTGTAGTAGCTGCAAAAGTCTTGATTTGCGTGTTCGGTAAGCCATTATGACAGGAGAGTCACCCAGGGAGTTGATCATCTGAGATGACGGCCAGCCCGCCAAACGCAAAGATACTTTGTTAATTGTGTCCATGCCATTTTTGATAAACAGACTCTAGTCTTTGCTCTACCCTTGTAGTTACTACAATCTGCATCCTAGTTACTTCAACTTGCAGGCCATTTCTATAGTTCTGCTGGATTCATTAATGCAATCTCTTTCTTTGTAAACGTTATAAACTTTATTTATAAATAACTGTATAAACTAACAGTGAGCTCTGTTTCCATTTTTGCTCTATCACTTCTTTGGTTTCTGCCAGGAATGTTTTATGGTACGTACTTAAGAAGAATAGCACATTCTGCTGTAGATGAAGGTTCACATTTTTCTTTCCATAAATGCAACCTGAGAGGAATTATTTCCCCTACATTCTTTCTCAAATGGAGCCACTGATGCAGATGATCTAAATGACATAATTGTATGTATGCTGTGTGCGTATGTATATTTTGACTAACCATGGGAATACTGTTCTGGTATTTTTTAGATTGATTACTTCTACCCCAAGATTTTGCCATCAGCTCCAGGCCTCTTGTCAGAGGCCTTTCTGGTTGAGTGAGAAAAGCAAGGCAGGGATGCACGGTGTGGGGAGAACATGTGCTTTGTGTTCCCTGATGGGGAAAGGGTTTGCCACCCCGAAATGACAACGTGAAGACAAAGCAAACACAGTCCTCGCTCTCCTGCCGGAGACGTTCGCTTTGGAAAATGTGTCTTCTGAAATTCCACCTCCCCCACCTCTGCCATCCAAACGAGGGCTCTTGCCAAGAAAAACATCAGGGGCCCCAGCTCTGCCTCCATCCTCTCGCACATGAAGTCTCTGTTTTAACAGAGGCGCTGCTGGGTGTGTTTCAATGTTTCCGAGCGTGGAATAAAACAGGGCGCTGGCTACCGGCCTTATTAGCAGTTGATGACAGGTATTTGCGATCCACAGAGAAACACGGAAAGATGGAGACCAGAGCAGGTTGGGGGGGGGGGTAGCCCCACCATCCAACACCAGACGCACACAGACTGAGTCGCCTCCTCCTCTGCTCCCGGAGTGCCCTCCGCACGCGGCCACTTTGTAATTCACACTCTGACACGTGGGCCTGTGCCACGCAGCCCTGCGCTCCGGAAGCTTAAAGATGCAACCCGCTTACTTTCGATCCTCAGCGCTTAGGGCAGTGTCCAGGACATAAAAAGATGCCTGCTGATGGAGTGGCTGAAGAGAATGTCAACCGTTCTGTCATTTACAAGGACTTCCACATTCCACATTTGTATACCCGAAGTTTCCAGAAGTTCTGCTCCTTCCAGCCTTCCTTTGGCTTTGGCTGCAACAGCCCTTCAGTTCAGCCACACGTTGACTGAAACCAGTTGTTCAGCCCAGTGGGCACTAAATTGGTTAACTGAATTTTCCACTGTTTAACCAGTTAACCTGAGACTATATCTAAATTTAAAAATCAATCATTTATAAGCATAAACAAGTCTAGAATTGCTTTGGCATCTTGGATTTTATCCTCTAAATTAATTAGAAAAATAGAATTATCTTTTAAGAAAATTCTCCTAACAGGGGAGAGACCATGATCACAAAGGTGGTTTTCCCAGGGCGAAGCTCACACGTTGCACTCCGGATGTGCTGACCCCCAAAATTTCCCCAAATGTGGGAAATTCGACTGTGTAATTTGGGTGGGGAGAAAAAGAAAAATTAAAGGAAAATATTTCTGGATGTTTTGTAACCACTGCATTTTTCTAGTAAGTGCCTTTTCAAAACTCATGTATTTTGACAGCAATAAAGAAATGATTAAAAGGAGAATGCGGGGTTAGTCTACATCAGAGGTTCACAACCTGTAGCAAACCTCAGAATCACCTGAAGGCCTTGTTAAAACACAGGTGGCTGGACAGGGTCTGAGAAGCCCCAGTTCTAGCAAATTCCCAGGTGACAATGATGTTGCTGGTGATGGTCCGGAGACCACACACTTTGGGAACCACTGACCTGGATAGTGAATTCACCCAGTCAGTGATCTTAATGATCCAGAATCGAGTTGATCAGTTGTTTGATTTCATGTAATCAGGTTGGTGTCATTGGATAGACAAAGCTTCCATGTCCATTTGCCTTATTCCTTTTCTTCGTCAACAGGAAAGCATGCCTTTACTTGATGGACACACCGAATTAGTAGGATGGCAGGAGAGTGTAGTGGTGAACAGTCAGCTCTCAACAAACAGACGCAGCCCTGAGTTGTGGCACTTGCCTCCCATGACGTAAATCCCCCGCTGTGGCCGATGTCATGCCACCAGCATGAACTCCAGGGCCAGGGGCCACTGGGAAGAGACACCCACCTTGGGAGCAGCAGGTGCTTTAAATCAGACGAGGCTCCACTCTGTTACCTACTAGCCACTTACCCTCTAGGCGGGTTGTCGCATTTCTTTAAGCCCAGTTTTCTTGTCTGTAAAACAG
The DNA here is from genome assembly GCF_048564905.1 of Vicugna pacos. Taxonomy (NCBI): domain Eukaryota; kingdom Metazoa; phylum Chordata; class Mammalia; order Artiodactyla; family Camelidae; genus Vicugna; species Vicugna pacos. The sequence continues at coordinate 4,307,603 of NC_132990.1, forward strand.
AGAAGGAACGCTCCTGGGGCTGCTGGGCGGACTGTGGAAGCCTGCTATGGGCCCCTGGCATGCTGGCACTCCTCGGGCGGCAGATGTGATGTTAAAGGCACGAGGGTCCTGACTGCTCTTAGGTAGCCGTCTTCTGTAAGAACGCTACTGAGAGCTGAAACCACCCCTCAGTCTCTCTTATATGAAACTTCCTGCGGATGTTCCTGTGGTCTGTGCTTATGACATGTGATTACTTAATTTGCTTTAAGAGTCTGTTCAACGACCAGTCTCAGCTCTGCTGGCACAGCGTTAATTGCTTTGAAAAGTTTGCACTGAATGTCCCATTTATGCTTCTCATTTCTATCTGCCTCACTGACTTGGCTTTTTGTTCTACCACCTAGAAGATTTCATCTTCTGGGTCAACCATCATAAGAATGGTTGGGGTCTTTTAAAGCCATTTATTTCCTGCCTTTTTTTGGGGGGGGGGTGGTAAATCCATAATCTAAACATTGCTCTGCTATTTGGATTATAAATTATCCTGCATTCCTTCCACACAACAGCATGCTAAGGGGTTGGCAACTTGCAAGCGGTTAAAAGTAGGCATGGGATTTATAATTGTAAAAAAAAAAAAAATCCTGGAAACAACTCAAAGGGCCAACAATAGGGGATTGGTTAAGTCAACTCTGTATAGCCACAGGATGCCAACTATGCAGCAATTAAAAATGACATTTGTGAAGTGTTTCTAAGAATATAAGAAAATGCTATGATTTGTTCTATGACGAAACAGTATACACACACAGACATAGTATAAAATAAATGTATATGCACCAAACAATAAAAATATAGTAGTGAACTCATTTTAAAGACTCCTTTACAGTGAAAGCATTTTGAGTAGTTAACAAAATATTTAATACTCTGTAATAGTTCTCAGTCCATGGTGTCGTGGTTTCTCTGTGATCATCTGCAGCTCTGCCAGGTTTCACAAGACCTTGTTGCTCAAAAGATGGCAGCTTCAGTCACTCATTTGACAACAGTATAATTTGTCCATCTTCTGGGCCAGGACTATGCTAAGTGTGAGGCAAAAAAGGTCCCTGCCCTCAGGGACTTTGCATCCTAATGGGAGTACAACTGTAAACAAGTATTGTAGACATTTTCTTAAGGAGAAAAATTTCAGAGAACCATGAACATTTCAAATGGGTAAACCTAGCGGCACATACAAGAGGGATCAATACCACAGAAGCAAACCCCAAGCCTGCCCGGGTCCAGATTACACACCTGTAGCCTGCCCTCTGTGGAATTAACTGAAGAAATCGCAGCTAAAACTGAACTGGCATGTAGGGAGAACGCTCCTGCCCTGCCGTGTATCATCAATTACTCCAAACAGGAAGAGACATACACCTGCATCTCTGACAGGAAGGAATCCAGCTGGAGGGAGAAAACCTGTCTGCCTCGGGGCAGCCCAGCCAATCAGAGACTGCGGCAGCCCAACCGATGGGAAGCCTCCATACGTGGATTCCCAGCTTCCTGCAGTGGACTCTTTGGTTCTTACAACCCCTCCCAACTCCCTCCTTTCCCTTTAAAAGCAAACTCTCCTTCCTTGTTCTTTGGATTTGCCTATGGCTCACCATAGCTCAAATGTCTCAAATTGCAATTCCTCTGACTATTCCGGAGCAAACTTGCATATGGGGATGAAGTAACTGGCTATTCTGTTATTAAGATGACATAGTCTCAGAGACAGGAAACCTCCAGGCACACACAGACCAAATAAAATAGCAATTGGAGGGGCTGGACGGGGATTTGTCCCTGTGGCTCCCTGTATCTCTCAGTTCCCCAAACTGCAGGTTAAACATAGATTGGGGAGTTTTCATCTACTTGCAACAAAAATGCCTTTAAGTGGTAGATGCGTTCAACTCACTGACATCCTGGAGGAGAAACAGAAGAAAGCTCTTCTCTCTTGGATTCAGGTGAGCAAGCTGTTTGTCCCCCCTTTGAACTCAAGATAAAAAAAAAAAAACCCATACAAATTATAAACAAACAAATAAGAACTGAATTGTCTAGAAGACCACTTAGGAAAATGTGGCCGACATGGAAGTTTGAGATGTTTTCACAAATACAGGCAGACCTCTTTTTATTGTACTTAGCTTTATTGTACCTCACAGATATTGTATTTTACAAATTGAGTGTTTTGTTGCCACCCTGCATCGAGAAGTCTAGGGACGCCATTTTTCCAACAGCATTTGCTCACTTTGTGTCTCTGTGTTGCATTTTAGTAATTCTCACAATATTTCACTTTTTCATTATTGTTACATTGTTATAGTGATCCGTGATCAGTGACCAATGTTACTAAGATGACTCACTGAGGGCTCAGATGATGGTTAGCATTTTTTTTAAAATGGACATGCTAAGCATGTGCTCTACCACTCAGCTATACTCACCCACCAATAGTTAGCATTTTTTAGCAATAAAGTATTTTTTTAGTTAAGGTATGTACATTACTTTTTTAGATGTAGTGCTGTTGCACACTTAATAAACTACAGCATAGTGCAAACATAATTTTAACATGCACTGGGAATCCAAAAATTTGTGTAATCACTTTATTACAATATTTACTTTATTGCAGTGGTCTGGGACTGAACCCACAATATCTCCAAGGTATGCCTATACAAGATTAAAAGCTTAAATAAAATAGGTACTTTTAAAGGAGTCTTAGATTCTAAAGAACAACTACATCAGTCAGGATAGGTCTAGGTTTTGCTGCAGTAACAATGACCCTGAAAATCCCAGTGGCTTAAACATCAATGGGTTTTTTTTTTCACTCATGTTACATGTGCATCCCTAGTTGGCAGGGGCCCTCAGGTACCCAGGCTGATGGAGGTTGCACACATTTCCACAGATAGGAAAAGGGGAAATGGTGAACCACTAAAGCTTCTGCCTGGAAAAGAAGCATGTCACTTTTGCTTTTTTTTTCGCCAATGTAAGTCATGTGGCTACACCTAACTTAAGTGGAACGAAAGAAAGCCTTACTAGCCCAAAGATGACTTCATAAAAAATGATAATCCTTCAGAATGATATTTTTAAGAACTGGAAATCTAGTTCAGCTACCTTTAATGGTCCATATGTTTTAATTTTTAGCAGATCTTTCCCAACGCTTTCATCGTCTTAACCAGGCACTTGATTACTGCACAGAGAAGTGGAGTCTAATTACCCTCCCCTTGAATCTGGGCTGGTTTTAGGAAACTGCTTGACCAACAGAACATGGCAGAAGTAATGTTCTGGGGCTTCTGAGGTTAAGGCTCAAGAAGTCTGCAGCTCACCCAGGTCCTGTGATGGGCAGTGCCCAGGCCAACTTGGGGTGCACATAAAGCAGGGGGATTTTGCCCTTGGAGCCCTGAGCAGCCGTGTAACCAGTCCAACTACCTTGAAGTCACCATGCTGGGCAGTCCACATGGGGGGACCACATGGAGAGGCCCAGAGACTGCCCAAGAAAGAAATGCTCCCAGCTGGTTACTCCTGAGGTTTGAATCTTTGGAGAAATGTATTTCTGCCTTCTAAATGTTGTGTGGAGTTGTAAGCATCCCTGAGAGGAATAATACATCTAACTGAATTCTTCAGGCTCTAATTCCTGAGTGTGAATGAGTGGATCAGAATATGTTTTTTCTTAGGAGTTCTGGGAGGAATAGAAGTCTTGGTTCTCCAAGGGCAGGGAGAAGTGAGAAATAGTTTTGAAGCCTGAGTTATTGCCTGGGGTGGGATGTTTTTGTGTGGTAGGAGCCAGTAATTGGCATAAGAATGAAGCCCGCCTCAGAGTAAGGTCCCCGGAGGACCTCCCACCTTCCCCCTACCCCCGTGTGTAGGACCACCCTGAGCTGGCAGCAGGGTGGGCTCTGCGCAGATTCAAGATGGATCATAGATTCAGCCTTGTCTTCTGGAAACCCCCAGTCACCCTGTGAAAGCTGTTTAGGTCTTTCAAGGAGAAATAGTACATAGCAACCTTCTTCCCAACCCAAGCTGTCAACAAATTGAGAAAAAAAAAAAATTTCCCCAAGTGTAGTGGAACTGGGGACTGGAACTTCACGTTTGTTCTGATAAAGCTGATGATGGAGGATGCAGCTTCACATTTTGTAGCCTTGCAGACTTACGCTATGGATCCCAGAATTAGGCAGAATTTATCACCTAGTGACAGAGAGTATTGGAAGCTGGTGGGACCCCAACTGTAGACAAAACCAAAATGTGGAGAAGCACAGGAAAACACATACTTCCTGGGGACATTTGAAAGAAAAGAGAGAGCGACTGAAATGAGTAGGCCCAATGTATTTCTCCCCAGTTTATCCAAAAGCTAAGTCCTCCCGTCACCCTAAAAGGGCAAGGGAAAAAGACCTCAGTCCTTGCCCTACCTGAAAGGGAAGAACGCAGAGGGGAGAGGAAATCGTTGTGCAGTGAAAGATTTTAAAGGTTTTACTAGCAAAGGAAAAAGTGCACCTTAAGGCACAGGAGGCAGGCTGATCCAAAGGATAGCAGTGGTCTTTGCCCCTTTGTCTTACACCCTCTATTCAAGGTGTTCTCTTGATTGATGGATGGCTCTTGCCCCTGGAAGACTTAGTCATGCGCGTCCCCTTTTGTGCATGTCCTTACCCACGATGCACACAGAGAGATCCACGGCGAGGCCTAAACCACAATGCTAATTATATTACAGTGAGCACCGGATCATGTCTGGTTAGGTCCTTGTCGCTACCGCGCAGGTGCAGCCATTGGGTCCTAACTGGTTTCTGGCGGACACTCGTTTAGAGGAGGTAAAGCCCCTTAACGCTGAAAGTGGGAATACTGCCATCTTCCAGACCGTCTTCCCTCTCCTCCACCTACCTGCCCAGTGCCCCCACTTATCCAACTACCTAACACTTCTACATCCCTGGATGGAGTAAACAAAAAGGCAGAGAGAGACCAGAAGAATTATACTAACTGAGCGCCCTCCATGAGGAAGAAAACAGTAAGAATGGGGAAGGAGAATCTCCCCCGGTTGGTGGAGTAGATGGTCGCCTTCACGGTCGGTACAGGCCTTTGCCCCTAGCAACACAGAGCTGAAGCCATCACGTTGGTCTTGAGACCTGAAATACGGGTCCACCAGATCTTGTGCTTGCATCTCATTTCATGCCAGCAAGCATTTATTAGACGCCTGCTATCAACATGACCCTCGGATGGTGATATTGACTTAACGGACCTGCAGTCATGGGGGTACAGGGTAAGCTGCTATAACCCAAAGCCCTCCATACACAAGCTCGAGACCAGACACCATAACCAGGTTCTGGAAAAAGGAGATGAGTAGGACCTACCTTTAAAGAGCTATGTACTGTCTGTGAGTGAGACAGACAAGCAGAGAGCCATAGTATATGCTGGAGGCATGACCACAGCGTCACAGAAGTAAAGAGGCAATCAGGGGTGAGAGAAAGGGCCCAGGGGCGGTGAGGGCTGAGTCATGCCTTGAAAGAAGAGTGTGCACTTCCCAAGTTGGGGAACAGCTGTAGGAAGGCACGGAAGTAGGAAAGAGCAAGTCACGTGCCCAGACTACAGCAGGCTCCCTCCTTCAACAGCTTCAGGCATTCCTGCCATCGGTTTCAGGGATTCGGTGTTGAAGTGGATAGGTGCAGTCCCTGCCCGAGGGAAATCTGTTGTCCCACTCTATAAAAATAGAGAGAGTAGGGGGGAGCAAGACTGGAAAGGTGGGCAGAGGCCAGATCATGGAAGGTCTTGTGCATCGTGCCATGGAGGTTGGACTTTCCCAAAGCCTGTTCCCAGTTCATTATTGCCCACTTGATGCCACAGAAACGGTCTTGTGCTGGGAATGACCACAATTCCCCTCAGGCTCCAGTGACCCTGCTCATGGTGATGGCAAACAGGGTGTGCAACAGAGCAACAGCCTGTCATGTGCCAGAAATACAAGGAGTGTTTTCATCTTTTTTCCCCCAAGTAAAGCCATAATGATGATTACTGAAAACACTAGTGAAAATTAAGCAAAATTAAAACAAGTATTTGTACCATTATTACACTTAACACTGAAATACAGTATGTGAATATTTTAGGAAATCTTTTGAAAGTACCATAAGAATTAAAATAAAGTCTCGGAGTGTCTTCCTGGCCAACAGAAAAAGAAAGAAACAAATAACGATGGAGTTTATAATTGATTCCCAAGATCTGAGCAAACTTCTAACTTCCAGGATTCTGCTATTTTTTCCCTTTTCTTAAGCTCCAGAAATGTTTCGATTGCTCTGGAAGAGAGTTTATTGGAGAAATTTAAAGAGGGAAACACTGATTTTATTGGACATCTGTATACTTTAGGCTTGGTGCTATAGCCTGTGAGAAAAGTAAATGGTCTCTTTAATTAATATTTAATTTTTTAAGTTTAATGGATAAAATTTTATTACACTCAGATTAAATATGTTCTTAAAAGTAAAGTTCCAGTCCGTTTAGCTTTTTGTAAGAGGAAAAGGGACGCTCTTCACTGAATAAGTTAATCTGAAACAATAGTGGGGGATGTATTGCATAAGCCTTTTATGAGTAAGTGTAAGCCTTTGTGTAAATTTCAAGTTTTTTCAAGGGGTAGAATCTTTCTTTAAAAAAGAGAAAACTTATTCCCCTCTGATTCAGGACACAAAGATAACAATGGGAATCCGTGTTGTTTGCCTGGAAATGTACTCTTTGGCATAAGAGCCCCTCTGTTGTGGCTTTTTTCAAGCTTTGGGGATGGGGAAAGAGTGGGACTTTGAGGTTCTCATCCCAGTTGTAAAGCCAAAGACACAGACATGACTGCATTGAGTCACAAAGACTTCCCGGATCCTGTGGTAGTCATTAGAATTCTTCACAAATCTTCCGCCTTTGTTTCTGAGCTCAGGGCAAGTTGGAAAGCCTCTGTGAAGTGAGGTGTGGCCAATGAAATGTGGAACTCCGAGAGCTAGTGTGTGACCCACCACGTTCGCATCCCCACGCAGCCACAACTGCCCCGTGGAGGCAGGCGGCAAGATGGCACCTCTGCAACCGAGCTCATTCCACGAGGAGATCCTTTCAGGAAGAGCTAAAGTTGTTGCGTTCGATCTGGGAGTTGTTTGTGATTCTAGTGTAAAGGGCCTCTGCCGACTGACAGCTGTCCACGATGTCACCAGCATGGAGCGAGGCAAGATGGTGGCTGGAAAGAATGCTCCCTCCCCAGAAACTCCTACCCCGGGGGAGAAAGAGAGATGGGAAAACAATTATGAGGTAGCAGATAGCCACAGCTGAACGGTAAAGCCAACCTCAGGGGAACTCCAGAGCAAAGAAGAAGTGGTGGGAAATGCTTCTTTCCTGTAACACATGAAGGGAAAAGACAGGAAAACCTCTCTTACATCATCAGTTACAATCTGACCTGTATTTAACTATGGTCTTCACCATTTACAGTGAATGGATGGAATTGATTACATGCTTGATATTCTACTGGATATATTTAAGCATTTCTGTGAAAATCCCAGTTTAAGGATGGCAAACAGGAGTCATGTTTTGAAATCAACTCCAATAGATAAGTCGTGGCTGCTTGGTATTTTATTTGAGAAAGATGCTGCATCCCAGCTTGGGAGCAGAGTGATGTGATCAGTTAGCAATGCCTGCCTTGTGTTTAGGAGAGGGGAGTTCATTAAAAAAAAAAAGAAAAGAAAAAAATCACCACTTCCCAACTTCCTTACCTAGCTGAAATGGAAGAATTATTGAACAGCTTATCATGACTTCCCATCCAAAAAAGAATGGAATGGCCTGGAAAACTGACATCTATAAACCATGCACCTGGGGAATAACAGAGCTATCCACCCCTCAAAGTGCAACATGATAGTAAATAAGGTAACATGTGTGAAGAAGAAAAACATACACCACCTTGGCTGTCCTGTCTTAATGCTAAGTACCTGTGGTTGAGAATAGGCTAAGCTGCTGTAACAAAAGACCCCAAATACAGTGGCATTATTTCTCTTTTACAAAACAGTCCCTGAGCCGCTGTGTCATCCTTGGTGGTGACTACATCAGGAACTAAGGTGGGTGATCCAGTTATCCTTGTCTGCATGGCTGAGGATGGCTCCTGGAAAACGTCTAGGAAAAGAGATGATCGCTAATGAGCAAAGATCATCTCCACTCATAGTCCATTGGCCCCAGCTTGGTCTATGATCGTAACTGGATTCAAGGGAATCTGGAAACTGTAATTTTTAGCTAGGCAGCCATGTGCTCAACTTCACCTCGGGGAGTTCAATTACTAAAAGGAAGAAAGGAGAATGTATACTGAGAGGAGTCAGCAGCCTCCATCACTTCTGTAGGAGAAGGGAGAGACCAATTTACACTGCAGAATTCAGGGAACCTCCTCCCAAAAGAAGGGATGGTAATAGCAATAAAGGACCTAAATTGGTAGAAAAGACAGGAGAGAGCCTAAAATATAACATTTCCTAGAATTCCCGCTTTGCTAACACCAGTAATAGGACATATCAACCACGTGCACCTCCTGATATGATGCCCCAAGAAGGCACACCATCACCTTGTATCCTTACCCAAAATGCATAACATCACTCTAGCCATGAGAAAATATTACATAAGCCCAGAGTGAGGACACTTTACACACTAGCTGGCCAAGACTCTTCAAAAGCACCAAGATCACGAAAGAGAAGGAAAGACTGAGGAACTGGCCCAGACTGGAGGAGATAAGGAGACAGGACAAATGTGGGGCTGAGGACCAGAAAAAGGAAATTAGTGGGAAAAGCTGAAATCAAATGAGGTGTGTAGATTAGTGACTGGTGTTTTATCAACATTCGTTTCCTGGTGTTGCTAGCTGGGCTGTGGATATGCAGATGTTTAAGGAGAACTGGGTGAATACTATGTGGGAACATGTCACTATTTGTGTAAATTTTCTATTAGTCTAAAATTATTTCAAAATGGAAAGTTTAAAAAAAAAGTCCCTGTCGTGTTACAGCAACACGTTTCACCTGCAAGGCTGATGAAGGGCATGGAGTGAGAAGACCAGCCATCTCTTCTCCTTTCTGGACTATCCTAAAGCCATTTCCCACATCTCCATGCCTTTATTTGCTCCTCAACTCCAGGTCTGATTATCCTGTTGCCCCACTTGGAACCCAGCATCAGTTTCCCATTGCCTGGTGGATTGAACCCACCCTCTTTACAGCAGTCTACAAGCCCTGAATCATCTAGCCCAAACCTGCTTCTCCATTCTTAACTCCTGCCACTTCCAAGCGTTCATTCTCCACTCACACCCCACAGCACTTCTCACATATTTTCAAATATTCCATTTCTAACCCCATCTCCTGGAATTCACACTTACTGTTCTGACTACCTGGAGTGCCTCCTTTGCTTTCTGATGAATTCCTGTTTCTTTAAAGACTCAGCCTAAACATGACCTCCCTTCCAACACCATCTATAATTGTAGCAGTTTTGCTTCCCAGCAACCCTGGTTTTTTCAACTCTAATAGCTCTCCTTATTGATACTGTGATTCATCTACCTTCATGGTCAGATATCGTGCTTGCTTCTTGGAGAGCAAGACAATGGACAGAACCTCTGCTTCTTAGAAGCTCCTTCTGGGGTGAGTGAGCCAACAGTGTGATCCACTTACGAGAGAAGTCAACACAGTAGTTTTTTTTAGTCAGAGGAAATCAGGGGAGATTATTCATGAGTTGGATCTTAAAGGATGAACAAGGACTCCCAACTTTCCATTGAAAGGGCAGTTCTTTCCACATCTTACTGCTCTGCTTCTCCATCTATTCAAGGTCTATCTGAGCCATCGAGTTCAATTACCAGTTCAACACAATTCAACGACTTCCCTATGCAGTCTTTTAGGAAAAGCATGAGCATTCATGATAAAAGTTGACCTATTCATGCTTAAATATGTGTGGTGTCCTCAAAAGTATAGGAGACAGATAACTACTTGTCTTGACTTTAGTTACCAATAGGTTGGAAATTCTTTTCAAAGCAAGTGTTACAGATGATCGAAACATTTAGACTTCAAAGAAAGTTGCAATGAAATAGACTTCACAGTTTTCAAAATAACTACCTAAGGATGATTTTTTAAAAACTTGTTAGTGTTAATGTAGAATCGAGAGTTTTTATTAACTGTGCTTATTCCCATGGTTCTCAAACTGTGTGTCAAAGCATCCAAGGGTGCTACAGTCAACACCAAGACCATAACAGAACACTGTAATTTTTGAGGGAAATGCAGAGCTACTTGACATCTGTCAGACATAGAACAAACTGCTAGCTTAAGGGAATTCACAGTTTCAACATCAAATTGTATTACATTCCTCTTGATGATTCCATATCTTTGCGAAACTGGGTTTTCAATGGTTTCTGTGACTTAAAAGAAAAAAAAAACAGTACTGCATGAAAACAAATGTGGATGAAGAGATGAGGGGGCGGTGGCCAATCTGATTCCAAGATCTGAGAAGTTACGCAGTGCCAACAGGCACACACATCCCGGTGGTAACTGTGGTTATTAAAGAATGAAATAAAATTATTTTCTTCTTTCCATGTATGTGTTTTATTTTTTTCAAATAGCTACTAAGTTGCTAGGGCATAAATATTGTCAAGGTGTTTGGACTCACTTCATAAAAGGAACTACTGGATATTTCTTTTGGTCTAGAGAGCAGTTAGAAAAATTACTGGGAAATTAAGGGAGTCAGGAACTGAGAAAGTCTGGGAACTTCTGGTCTACAATGTCACTGAGTTGAGAGTAATGTTGCTCTTTTTATAACTGCTTCATATGCAGGTCCCTGAATATTTTGGATTCTGAGGACTTTGTGGACCTTCAAATGTAAAGACAGAAACAAAAAGACCTAACAGAAGAAAGTCCTTGTGTTACTAAAGGCCATGGAGAGGACCTGTTTCAGGACTTTGGGCTTCACTGGTGGGTTCTTGCAACATAAAATGTGCCCATTCTACAGATTCAGATGCCACCTACGAGGCTTATCAGGAGGACGTGACAATGGATTGGACTACTTTGCTCTATTTATGGCAAAACAAATAGGCGGGCCAGTTGGGCAGGCGGGTTTGAGGTTGCTTTCTGTCGCTGATTATGATACAGTGGATTTTTTTTCTAATTTTTCTTGGCATGAAACGACTTGCCGCGTTCAGGTTCAAACTCACCACCTTGACCGCATTAGCACTGTGATCGCTGTGATTACTGCGATCTTAACCAGATAGAGCTGCCAGCTCTTCTTTAAAGCTACCTCTGCTGTGCAATTAAACCCGCCGATTAAGTCATGAGTGAGCCTCGTCAGCCCCAGGAAAGAATCCGGATTGGGGATGGAGGAGAAGGAGGAGATAGTGCTAAGAGCATTTATCTCAGCAACAGTGAGTTAAGAACACTACCTTTTTTTCCCTATAAAAGTCAAAATAAGCAAAATTGCAACTTCAACAAAATAGCTGACTCAAAAAAAGTTTCCTGACGCAGTCAAAAATCTTTTTTTACCAATACACAAATATAATTTGCAACTGAAGAAAGAATCTGTGCTCTGATAGCTTTTAAAACTGAAAGAAATATTCAGTAGTTTTTCAGAATGCACCTAAGTAGTCCGGTTAATATAAATATACCATTTTGCACCCTGGGGTGCCCCACTAAATGGAGCGATTTAGTCGTTCATTAGAATCATAGTCAGTCATCCATTCAACATATTTATTGCAAACCTACCATATTCCAGGCACTGCTCAAGGCCACACTGCATGCGGGCAAATCTGGGTTTGAGGGAAAAGCATGAATCCAAATGGATTAGCCTCATCTTTCTTGCCAATAACGAGAATGTAGGGAATTGCACTGTGGTAACTTACACAGTACCCCCTGCAGATCAGGGAAGGCCATTTTCCCCATGAGGCCGAATGACATGTGGATTGGGCAATGGCAGAAAGGCTGTGTTCCTCCTTGGCATAGAGGGATCTGTCCAAATATCGTGAGTGCTTGTCATGAGTGAGCACAACTGATGAATTGTAAGATTGTCCAAATGTTCTTTCTTTCTTGGAGCCACATCCTGTTTCTGAAGACTGAGGCAGCAAATTCAATGGAGAGCTCATAATTTAAGATGCTCCAGGCTTTTCTGCTTGTGTTCACATTAAAAGAAATAGGGATTTATGAATAAATGGTATCATCTAAGAATTACCTTTAACCCCTTGTAAAGTAAATGAAGTAGATCATGGGGACCTAGAATTGGTTTTCTTAAACTAGCAGCTGGGTTAATATAACACTCTTCACGGTATCAAGAGGAAAGTACTTGGATACTTTCCAGCTATACTAGCGAAGCTTGTTTGGATTGTAGTGATAGAAAACCCCAACCTGAATGACTCAAGTAAAAAGGTAATGTATTTGGCCACATAGCTGAAAAGCCAATGGAAAGAGCAGGCTTCAGGCAAGACACAGTGCCACCAGCATCCACCTGTCTTCCCCCATCCCTCGATTTCACTCCCTCGGGGCTGCTGTACCTCTCAACATCTATGCTCTGCAAGATGGCAGCAGCAACTCCAGTTAGCCTTCTGTGTAGTTCAATTCCAGCACACAAAAAAGCAGAAAGTCTCAGCAAAAGACTCTCATGCTCCATCAGTGCCAAATGGATCACATGCCCATACCCGAGCCAATTACGCTGGCCAGAGAAAAGCATTGCTCTGGTGGGCTTTGGCCTAAGTAACGTGCTCCAGCTCTGAGCCAGCACTGGCCCTCCGCAAAGTGCTGGGTTGATGGCGAACAGTAAATACTACACAGACAGGGGATGGAAGTTGACGTATGGTTATTCAAGGAAGGATAAATGGTAGCAGGAAGCCAAAGATCCACTTCAAAACAAAACTCATCTTTTCCAAGGAAGGGCATGTCGTGGAAGATACCATCATGGATCGGAGCATCTATGAAGTTTATGTTGTAAAACACCAGCCCTGCCTCAGATGATCAAGTGTTAAGAAAACAGTGACAGGACACAGAGCACCAGGAAGCGTCTGACAGCCAGGAATCTTGGTGGGAAAAATCTACTGATTTCTATGATTTCCAATACTCTCACCGTGGCCAATTTCAAGCTACCAGTATGGTGCCATTGACTGTGGATTTGGGAAAAGATGCACACAGTCAGTCCTCATGAGCTGGTATGAACAGGCACGAATATATTCAAGCTGACTCTAGCACACCACTGAGATGAAGGGATGTTCACAAGAGTTTCTGCAAACTTAGTATCTTACTTATGCCACCAAAGTGATGGGCAAAATCCCTCAAAACTTAGTAAATTAAGGCAGATATGAAAGTTTGGATGGGGAGAGGGGACGTTATAAGAGACAGCTTTGTCACTTGGTCAAAACTATATATATTTTTAGCTACTTTTGAAGGAAACCACGTGGATTCATCATTGGTTGGTCATATAGCCACATTAAAATAGCCTTCCTCACTCTAAATAAAATTTCGGAGAAAAACAGCAATTATGTAGCCACAATCCCTTCTGTCCCCATGAACTGCTGCTCAGTCGAGCATTTCTGCACACATGTCCCCCGAGATGTCACTTACTCCTCAGGGTGGTCTCCTAGGCTCAAAATTTTTTCTGGCCACAGAAGAAACGTCTGTTTGTTGATATTTTTCTAGACTGCTAATTACATGAACCCTATGATTTTCCACTCTGGTGAATGAACAAAAACAAGGTTCACAGTTGACGTTGCAACTCAGAACACTGGTGACTTGTGAACGAGGAAATAACCACAATGGCTGAGACTAAGGTAAAACTCTCACTAAGCAAAAACATCTCAAAGGTTTAGGTTTGCTCTTGGCAGTCAGCTGCTCCAATTGCACACCAAGTAGAAATGGTATGACAGGCCCTCAGGTTTATTTTGGGAATAAGCATAAATTCCCCTTTCAAATTTCTCTGGAAAACCAACTTGCTGTGGCACGATGTGTGTCCAGATCTCGCCCACTGGACTTAGGGGTAGGGCTGACCACTGGAAAAAACCAACTTCCCTCAGACTGCTTCTTCTTCTGTCCTGTCGGGACCTGCGTTGGGGACATCTGGGTCATAAATAAGAATCAGTCAAGACTGATTGACAGAAAGAATACATCGTTGGAAAAAAAAATTTTCATGACTTTACCCCTCTTCTTTCAACAAAGAAGCATACAATTTGGCATGTTGTCCAAACACACAGCCAAATGTATGCTTTTGCATTTCAAATCTCAGAGCTTCAAAATACTGAAAAATCACCCAGTTCTTCCTCAAATAGCTAAGGAGTCACACAACTTACAGTAGATAAGCTGCAGATTTACTAAAAAAAAAAAAAGAAAAGAAATATTTAGTTTATATCAAAATGCCATCTTGGGGAAGGACTTGAATTGAAATTCTTTTTACCTACTAAAGGCAGGATATCAATAAACTTATCAATAAGTCAAACTATCTAATACAACCATCTCAGCTCTCCCAAAGAATTCAATCTCCCAAAGTATTATTATTATTAATTGGAATAATAACTTTTATTTCAGGCTTCTTTCGTGCCAGGCACTAGGCTATACTTTTTACAAGTACTCTTTAAAGGGTGGTTAAAGTATCTTCACTCTCACAACTCCATGAGGTAAGTTCTATTGTGCCCATTTCACAGATAAAGAAACCAAGACTTATAATATTCAATGGTCATAAAGTTAGTACATGGTAGAGCCAAAGGCTAAAATGAGTTAATCATACTGAATCCTACTGAATCTCCAAGTCAATCAGACAAAACCTGCAAAGTACATAAAAGAGAGAAAATGAAGGAAAGATATTTGAAGGCAGCACAGCTACAAATATCCAAATTGAACTGCTGGATTTAGAATAGCAATAATTAACATTAGTATAGCATGTTAGAATCTGCAAAACACTTTCATATGCGTTTGATCTTCACGGCAGTTATGGAAAGCAGGAAAAAATAAATCCATGACTCTCACTTATAGAGGTGATTCTCAGTATATAGAGGCAAAGGCTCAGGAAATGGTGTGTAAAAACAGATCATCTCTCTGTTCCTCCAGACCAGCAGAAAACATAAAGAACTTCTCAGTTCATTTTCAAATCTAAGATAGCTACAAAATCCAATAAAGACAGACAGAGGAATATTATAGACTAATTGCACTGATAAATTCTAAATACAATATTTTTGAACTAGTATAAATGCAGCAATTCTAAAGAAAGTATTTGCAAGTAGAATCCAGCAGGATATGAAATTGTTACACGCCATGACTCCCTAGGGCATATTCGGAGAATTCAAGTATGGTTCAACAGAAGGAACTCTCTCAACATAATATATTATAGCAAAAAATTAGAGTAGAAAAAGCACATGATAATGTCAGCCTCCTAAACAGATGTTTTATAAAACTCAGTCGCCGTTTTTAATAAATTAAAGGGGGAAATGCATGACCCTGCTATTCAGTGCCTCGCACCACATCTTACCTTGCACAGCTCATCCTCAAGTATTTGTTAAGTTGAGTACACATGCTCTAAAACGAGACAATAAATAAGATGTCTTAGGTTTCACTTTTAACCAAATATAAAGGGGCAGATACTTTATATAACTGACATGTGTAGACATTTTGTCTGTATGGAAATAACAGGTAGCAACCATGCTCAGCCCTCCCCATCACAGCCACCTGTCTGTAGACACCCAGCTCTACCACTAAGCAACTTAATGGTCAACCACAGTTGGGTCAGGCCAGAGTCTAACAGCCATAACCAGAGGGCACTTCTTCCTGTTTCATGGGTTGATGAAGCCTTAATCAGCCCATAGTGGAGTGACTTGGGTCATTTCTTATTAGAGGGAGCACCAGCACCCTCCACAGTCATGGTCCCTGAAATCTAAAATCTTGGGTGGTAGTGAGAATGGCAGTGACAACCTTTCTTCTCTAACGGGGAGCGGCGACAGCCCCTACTATCCAGCTCCGCTCAGATCACGCTTCACCCAGCCATGAAACAAGGGCAAGTGCCCCATCATCACAATAGCAACCGTGCAGCAGAGCCACAAGCCAGTCCCCAGGGGTACGTGCACAGAGCCGGTTTTAAGGACACCGATGCCTGTCCACATGTGGACGTGGCTGCTGGGTTGGAAGAATTAAGAGAGCACGGTCTCATGCACAGACGCTTTACACTGAAGTTATAGACAGAACATATCCTTGTGCTGTCTTTCTGAGGGGTGCGGGAAATGGACAGGGTGGCCGCTCCTGGCAAGTCTTGAGGTGAAGCCCAAGCTGCCTTTGGGGATCTCCTTAGCTCATCAGGGTGCTGAATGACCGGGAAGAGCATTAAGAATCAAATAAGCAGTGTTTTTGCACCTCTCCTCCTCCTTCCTGAAGTCACAGAAGAAATACAGTCACCCAGAAAGGTCTACCTGATCTGTAATTTTTATTTCAAAATGCTGAACAAGAAAACTCTCCAGTTGTTTCTGAGACCCACAGAAAGGAAATTGATTATCAGTAGCTGCCTAATTGTTGTGCTAATGATCAACATTTTACAAAAATTAAATTCTTTATTTTCTAAATACAGTGGGATTTTCAAAACTTAAAACTAAGCAGGGAGGAGTCCCTCAGAGTGACCTGGAGGCTGCCTCCTAGGCTTAAGTCCTCAGAAAGTCTGCTGAATAAAACATAATAGAAAGAAAGAGAGAAAGAAAGAGAGAAAGAAAGAGAGAAAGAGAGAAGAAAGAGAGAAAGAAAGAAAGGAAGAAAGGAAGGAAGGAAGGAAGGAAGGAAGGAAGGAAGGAAGGAAGAAAGAAAGAAAGAAAGAAAGAAAGAAAGAGAGAAAGAAAAAGAGAGAAAGAAAAAGAAAGAAAGAAAGAAAGAAAGAAAGAAAGAAAGAAAGAAAGAAAGAAAGAAAGAAAGGAAGGAAGAAAGAAAGAAAGAAAGAAAGAAAGAAAGAAAGAAAGAAAGAAAGAAAGAAAGAAAGAAAGAAAGAAAAAGAAAAGAGAAAGAAAGAAAAACTAAACAAAGGAACTTCACTCTCGTAGTTCAAGACTATTACTTCTTTGGAGTCCAGCTGAAATACAAGATTTATTCACCTTGTGCTTTATTTTTTTACATATAATCTTTTTATATGTAAAAGTGAGGGTTCTTTAGTGAGTTTGGGCACTGTGTAGAATTTTGGACCAACCCACGTGGCAGCATGCCTGTACCAGCTGGTGCATTTCAGTCACTAACTCTTGTGTGTATCCTCAGATATTTGGTTAGTTGGGTCAAAATTGCAGACGCCATTTTAAACTGCATGACCCAAGTGTTTTCGCTTAGCAATATTACAGCTCTAAAAAGGCAATAGGACCCTGTCAATCAGACTAACATGGATTCATAAAAATGAATCCTTAAACTGCTATGTGCTTTTATTTAGCCAATTTAATTAAAATATACTTACATGTTTAAAATGTCCCCAGAAGCCATTTTTTTTTAATTTTGAGAACTGGATGTTGCAAAATAAAGTAAATACTTCAAGAACTCTCCATCAATTAATTATAGTCTAATACGGAGTGATATTATTTTTCCGTTAGAAAACCAATTAATTTACCTTAAATGTTTCCATGTGCTAAGTTCCTCCCCAGTAGATTTAATGCATCTGAAATATACACTTGTATTTATTTTTAAAAGTATCTCAAAGACACAAAGCTTCACTAAAATTCCATTCAGAAGAGGCCCTTTGTAGGGGAGCAGTATTTTCTGTGCTTAGAGAGGAAGCAGTATTTTTGTCCTGGACTTTGAAGTCCCAGCTAATGTAAAAGATTAATACTAATTATTGGAGTCTGTTCTTGGTTTGTCTTTTCCAAACCATGAGAGCCCTGCCTATATATATATTCTATCCACAAACACGTTTACACGATACTGTACATTTACGGAGTTTAAAAATCAAGGCGAGTGCAGAGAGAGAGTGGAAAGGCAATCAAGAGATGGCCAAATGGAATGAATCCAACTTTAAGTGTTCGCTTCAACTCTCATGAATTCGAACTCAGAATGGTCCAGTTTTGGGTGCATCCACGATGGAAAATAAGCCCAAGTTGCATGAGAAAAAAAGTCTTGCAAAAGTGCAACAGCCCATGTGTGAAAAGTTTAAAACAAGTGAGAGGAAGTTATAAGTTATCTGAGGGAAAAAAATATTATGATCACCATACACATAATAGTCTTTCATTCATATAATCTATTTCCCCTTCAATCATCCCACGAGTTATACACAAATGAGCGCTGAGTAGAGCTTAGCACTCATACTTTCAGCAAATATTTGGGCACCTCGTATTACGTACACTCTGATAAAGGGAATGCAGAAATAAATAGGGAGTTTCTTTTAAGGGATGCCCGGCAGATAAATTCATAATCATCACATGACGTGATAATTTACTGTGCCCTCAAGAAATGAGAGAGGAAAGAGAAGATAGCTCACTCTGGGATGAAGAGATGGCGTCAGAGGAGAAATGAACTGCGTTGGACAAGGATGAGGATGCATTAAAGAAGAAAATACAAAATTATCACCCTGGGGTCAGCCCTTGAGTGAAGAGCAGAGGGATCTTAATGGCCACAGGAAATGAGGAACTCTGTCTTTACGTTCTAGTCAAGAGCAAACGCAGTGCTGAGAAATGGTGGTGACAAATAGATTTATGGACGTGAGAGAAGAGCGATGGCTGGGGACTTGGATGACAGGGTTATGGACTGTGGAGTCGGGCGATATAAGTCCAGACAGAGTTGAGGATGACAGTCCTCTTTTCCCTTCAGTAAAGTGCATGACCACGGAGACACACTGACTGAGATTTTAGCTTGGCAGCCCTTAGATGTAGCCCTTAGATCTTTGGCATCAATAAAATATTCAGGATACATATTCCACATGTAGACCTTTGTAACAATTATCTTAGCTATTAAACAAGAAGAAATGAAAGAGACCTTTCACAGTGTCCAGAATGAGAATGACATCTCTTTTAAGGTTGTAAATTCTCCATAAATTTGGTTTTGAAATTTTGCCTTCATCTTGCAAGCTTCTGTCAAAATACAAAACACCTAATATGACTCAATAATTCCATTTCTACTAGGGTGTTCAGAGTTTATGGCAACCTTATTTATGATGCTAAAATAGTCAAAACAGTCAAGATACAGGACAAATGAGAAATGTTTAATTAAATTTTGGCTAGCCGTTTGATCAGATAGTATGTCACCATTTAAAAACTATCTTACATTTAAACATATGAGAAATTGTCCATAATGTGAAGGGAACAGAAGCTTACAGACTGTACACATCTTTTGGTCCCACTTTTGTAACATCAGAAACAACAGCCGCATGGCCAACAGCGATTCTCTCTAATCAGTGCAATTATGGGTGAATTTTATTTTCGTCCTTATATATATTCTCCTTTCATCATTTAATTTTTCTGTGATTAACACTTACTTCACAATCAGAGAAATGCTTTCCATTTGTAATTAACCAAAAAATAATTAACTGGATAATAATTAACGAAAATACGTATGTTCAAAGCCCTACTTGAAAAGAACCCTGGAACTCCAGGGACACACGTTCATTTTCGGGAGTTTTGCAGCCTCCATACTAGGTTTTGACAATAGCACTGGTTAGGGCATGGTACAAGCCATCAGGAGAAAGATCTTCCTCTTCCCACATGCTGAGGAAACAGCTTATTTGTGATGGACAATGAGGAGATGAAGATGAGATGGATGAGGGTCCACCAACCTGTTCCTCGAGTCACGGGAGGACTGTTACAATCAGACCAAGTGACATGAATTTCCCCGTACAAACTGATGAAAAACATTTCCATTTAATGGACTAAACAATCTTGCACAACTCAGGAGGTGGCCTCAGACCACCTGTAGCAATGGCAAAACTGCTTTGGTAATTTGGGGGAAGGCCACAAGTACCTTCTAAGACTAATTTGACGAAGAAAACCCTGACTTTGGAGCTAAAAACAAATGAAATGCCACAGAGGGAACCATCTCTAAGTTGGGAATTGTTCAGGAAAGGGAATTAGAAAAAGGAGGAAGAAGAGGGAGAGGTGAGAAGGAGAAAAGATTATTCATTACCCAAAATCGTGATTATTTTGCACAGTGAACAAAAATCAACAAAGGAGGACAAAAAATTTTTTAAGAGTTGGAGCCAGAAATGAAAATGACAGAAATAGTTACCTGTAACAGCCAGGGGACCAGGGAATCTAGATCATTAGACAGAAGTTGGACAGAGGCATGGAATTTTTTTCAGAAATCAACAACATCAACAACAACAAAAAACCAGAATCAAATTCTATGCATTCGGTTTCATCCCTGAGCCTTTAAAATGCTCTGTCCAAAATAAAATTTACTGCACTTGCCAACTTTTACTGGTGTTCCTGAAGCCAAGTGTGATCAAAGTTGGCTCTCTCCTGGTAGCTGGAAGCCAAAAGCAGGTTCTGAAAATGACACACAAAGCTGAAAGCCTCTGGGCAGAAGAGGTGGTCCCCAGCTCCCTCCCAGGGAGGAGCGCAGACATCTGGCAGCCACGCCGCCCCGGCCCCCGAGCGGGGCGGCTGGGAACGGGGGAGCCCCGCGCGGAGGGCTCCAGGCGAACCTCCCGAGGGGAGGGCAGTGGGCCGGGGCAGAGCTGCCTATCGGGACACACTGGTTTACGGCTCGCAGAGGGTCCCGAGGTAGCTTGCCGCTCCCCCAGAAAGCAAAGGGCCGCGGCCTCCGAATGGAAAAGAGCTGCTCTCCTCTGAGAAATCTCATTTAAGACCTAAAATCTGACTAAACTGGTGCCCTTGTTGTCAACAAAACCTGTATTCATCATCTTCCTCCAAAGAGTTTTTAAATCATCTTTTTTTTTTTTGCAAATACCAAGTAAGGAGCATAAAAAGCATTAGAATCATTTTTTTCAAGTATTTTAATAATTTTTTCAAATCATCATTTGGGGTGATTTTACTGTTATTGTAAATGATCCTCCCCACGCTCACATCTCCTGCAGGGCTGACGGCCCCTAGCAGCTTCCTCAGCCCCAGGCCCGGGGCACCCTCTGCTACCAGCCCCCAAACTCCCTCACAGTCTGCTCCTGGTGCCCCGCTTTCTGAAAAGCTCAGTGGTAGCTGCCATACGCCTATTTCTCCGGTCCTCCATGGAGGCCAGGAGCCTTTGATCAGCCTTCACCCTGTCCCGACTCACACCCCCGCTTCAGAGTGTAGAGTCTAGGATGTGTCGCTATGATGGTTCCCTTGGTTAGGTAGTTAGATAAGTGGAGACACCGGGCAGCTCCGTGGAGGAGAGGGAGGAGGGTCCAGAAGATGGCATGATGCCCGCCTCCAGCATAAAGGGGCTTTACTTCCTCTAAATGAGCGCCAGCGAGAACCCAACAGCCACAACTGGGCGGTAGCGACAAAGACCTAACCGAGCGTGACCCAGTGCTTATTGCAATATGATCAGCATTGAGGTTCAGGCCCCGCCATGGGCTTTTCTGTGTGCATCGTGGGTAAGGACATGTGCAAAGGAGACAAACATGATTAAGCACTCCAGGGGCAAGAGCCATAAATCAATCAAGAGACCACATGAAAGAGAGGGTACACGGGGGAACAAAGACTAGGCCTGCCATCCACCCTTAGATCAGTACTTTCCCTTTGCTAATGAATCCTTTCAAATCTTTTGCTACACAACGCTTCATCTCCCGCCTGAATTCGTATCTTTCAGGTATGACAAGAACTGGGGTCCTTCCCTTACCCTTTTGGGGTAACACCTTGAGTCCCTCCTCATCACTCTTGCCCCTCCTCCCCTGTACTCGCCTGGCGCCGGGGCGCTGTGCTGGGCCACCCTTCAGAGTGGAGATGCTCATTCTCCAGCCGCCAGAAACATCGGTGACTGAAGACTCACACTCAGTTACTCTTGGCTAAAAGGAGCTGCCCCATCCAAACTTAAGCCCGGGGGTGGGGGCGGGGGGGGTATAGCTCAGTGTTAGAGCTCTTGCTTAGCATGGATGAGGTCCAGAGTTCAATCTCCATCAAATAAGTAAACTCAATAAATAAATAAAAGTAATTACCTCCGCCATCAAAAATAATCAAAAAAAGAAAAGGAAAGGAAGTTATGCCCCATCTCTAAAGGCAGCCTGTATCTGTGATGGGGGTACAAAAGCCCAGCCCCCTCACCTTGATTCTAGGTAATTCTAAATGGCCCTCCCAGCTCCAGAGTCTGATCAGATCAGCCAAAGCCTTGGCTGTGGCTGCAGCACAGTGCAGCTTCCTCCTCTGCCCGCTTCTGCTTCCCTCACTGCCTTACAAGACGACTCCCCAGTAAGCCTCCTGCTTGCAAATCTTCCAGAAAAGCAACTTAACAAGCTGGAAAAACCCCAACTCTGCCTTATCAGCCAGGGTCGCAGAAACAGAAGGCACCGTCCAAGGGCTTACCCAAGACAGCTCACTGAAAGGACAGTATACAAAGTTGTGAGCAGACCGAATGGAACAGTGAGGGTTGGTGAAGTGAGCAGAGAATGAATAGTCATGTGGTTGGCATAGAAGAAAGAGTATTCTTTAGTTCTTTAGCTGTGAATTCTAAGATTAAGTCAATCCTATAAAAAATGAGCATTCGTGACAGCAATGTTTTACCTTGTACGTCCCAGCTGTACAAAAAAAAATGAAATCAATCCAAGACTTATTTACTGAGCATCTACTATGTAAAAGATGAGACGCTAGGAACAGCACAACACCCCGAAAACCAACAAATAACAGAACAACTCAAACCTCCAGCAAAGAATTTTGGCAACAAGAAGCTGATTGATTTGAAAATTAAATTTATTGAATCAACGCATTCTTCTGGAATCTGGTAAACAAAGCCATTAAAATGTAATTGGCACACCATTCTTCATACCAGATTAAATTTAATCACAAGGATAAAGCTGTCTTGCAGGCATTTCCTTTAATCCACCAACAAGTGTAAATATACCAGACATCCTGCATAAGAAAAAACTGCCTCTCTCCACTCCTTTCCACCTCCCATCAAATGTACCCGTTTTTATACATCACGCTGTTCAATGCTTTTCTTCTTAATTTATTAATAAAGCTTCTCACTGTGTTCATGTTAAAATTTGGGGACTTGATTTTAGAGTCAAATGATTGTATTTCTTAATGAGGACTATATCTTTTCACAGAAGCTGTGGAATTTATTGATGACCAGTTGAGTGACTTGGCAACATCCAATACATCCATTTCATTAAATGTATCAATGCTGTTAAGAATAGCAATGCTGTACCCGATGTGGGATGTTTGTTTTCATACATTTGTCTTCTCAATGCCACCATTTCTGATTTCACTGCTGGAGAATCCTCGTTCTCTGTTCATCATTCAGTTAAATAGAATTTCTGGAGTGTTTGCCATGTTCAAGGCTGTGGGACACTGTGGGACTGTCAAAGGACTGGAAACCATGATGCGAGAATGACAGAGGCATTTAATGATTGAGAGCGACAGATCCCGCATTTCAGACTCGGCTGAAAATCATCAGACGCCTCTTGCCTCTCAAACCACAGACAGAGACGAGGCGTGGTTTTCTTGTATCTGTCCTTTGATTTCAGGAAGAATATTTTAAATCTGTGTCTTGCAGTAAACATTTTAGAAGAGGCCTGTCAATTTCAGTAAATGCAGAATAAACAGATCTTTCCAATAGAGGAAGGGCCTTCATTGGCCTTTTTCGTTCGTATTCTGAGTTTGCACATTCACTCTAGTTTCCACGCTAAGTTTAAAGAGGAGAAAGAATCTTGAAGTTAAATTTGAAAACCACGTGATGAGACAATCCGTTAAAAATGCGTATATCATGCTAGATCAGAAAACAAGCCAATAAATTTCACCTGAGTGAAATCTAACCACAATGGAATTAAATTAGAAATCAATTATAAGATGCTTGTAGAGAAGATTTCTAGAAAATCTCCAACTATTTGGAGATTAATCACGTTTTTAATAACACATAGCTTTTAAAAAGGGAAGAACTCGTTAGAATTAGAAAATATTTCAAACTGAGTAAAAATAAAAACTCACCATGTTAAAGCAATCCTTAGAGAGAAATTTGTTCTTTTAAATGCCTGGATTAAAAAAGAAAAATGTTTAAAATCAGTGATCTAAGCTTTCACCATGAGAAGCTAGCACATGAAGAACAAATTAAACCCAAAATAAAAGAAAAAATAGAGATAGAAACAGAAATCAAAGAAATAGACAAACAGTTTAGGATCAACAAAGCCAGATGTTGGTTCTTTGAAAGGCTTATTTTAGAAAAAAAATACTGCAAAACACATATAGCACATGTCCACTCTGTGGTTTGTCTGGGGAAAAAAAATTGCTTCGGGAAGATTAAAAGCCATTAATACTTATTCCATTAGAAAGTCAGGAACGGTCATATTTATACGTGCAATAAACAGTTTGGCTTCATATGTCTAGTCAAATGGAAGTAGTCACAGAAAAAGACCTAAACCATATTTTAAATTGAAACACACGCATACACACAACATGTGGGAATTTGCCAAAAATATTGCTATTTTTATTAGAAAAAAAATAAGATCGTTGTTTCATTTCTGTGTTTCCTCATTGCATCTATGAAACAGAGTTGTCTGGAATAATTTATAACTAGTTAGTCACTTTTCTGTCCACTCTGTTTATAGTTCTCATGCTGCACAAGTTTTTGGTATAAAACTCTCTGCACAAGTAGAACAGCTCCCAAGTCTCCATTAATGGCGTGTTTGCCATAGTAGTGTATTCAGTATATACATAGTTTTGGAAATCTAGAATGTTTAAGCTCCTCAGAACTCAGCCCGCTAGGACACTGCCTGAACTCATTCCTGGGAACATGAGATCGTGGTACACGCGGGGGTTTTTGAAGAAATCCAGCCTCATCATAGCAGAGTGGCCGTTCCTCCACAACGTGATTGTCGTTGGTGACTGGAGGGTGCCCTAGGCGGGCAGAGCCTCCTGGAGCGTGGGCAGGAGCATGGAGAGGGGGCAGGCCAGGAGCGCCTGGATGGCCAGCCATGGCACTGATGAGCTGTGATGACCCGTGGGTGGGCTGGTCCCTCCAAAGCCCTGGGCCCCACCGCGCTCCTTCCTCTGGGCTCCAATAGCCGAGCAGGGAACACACACAGGGCCCATGCTAGAAGGCGGTGGAGAGAAAACACATCCAGGGGCTGCAGGAATTCCGGAACTAGTGTCAAGGCGAAGGGGGACTGGAGCTGGCCTTTAGATGGACTCATTAGGGGCCAGTCACTCCAAATAGGGGACCGAGAGGTGATAAGCCGGAAGGTTTTGTCACACTGCCAGTGTGCATGAGCTAGGAGAAACAGCAAGTTTATTTAAAGCTATGCACAATAAATTCCCTTTTACATTTATTTCTTCAATCAACAAATATTTATTGAAGGTCTACACATGCCAGCTCCCACGCTAGGCATGGAGATGATTAGGACAAGCTTTCTCAGAGTTTACATTCTTAAGGTAGAGGCAGGCAACAAAAAGAGAAAACAGATTAAAGGGATAATTTCAGAACATAATATTGCTCTAAGGGACATAAAACAGAGTGATGTGATGGGCTGTGACTCGCACAGTGCGTACAGGAGGGGCTGATTTTAGATACGGGATCCAAGCAGACCCCTGAAACGGTGTCTCAAAGGGGGCCCAAACTCGGACATCAGTATTCTGTATTGAAATTTTTAATGATTTCATCTGTGACTTTGTGTTTTGCAAGTGATGTCTGAAGGGCCAACGGAGCATGCGCCTAGGACCACAGGAAAGCTCGGAGGTGAGCGTGAGCCACAGGAGCCTGCGAGTTCATGCTACATGCCCAAGGGACATGAATAGAAGCTAAAAAATACCAAGACAGTGAAGTGAGAGACTGCAGAAGAAAGAAGCAAGCTTCTTCCCTGCTTTTAAAACCAGGAGACTCACAACTTATGCCCCAGTCCTGCCCTGAGAAGGGGCATTTGGAGCAGAGGTGGGAGCATTCCAGGCAGGGTGAACTGCAAGTGCAAAGGCCCTGAGGTCAACATAAGCTCAGCATGTTCACAGACCCAAAAGCCAACGGCAGCAGCAACATCCCAAACAGGGCGGAGACTGGAACGAGGTACAGGAAGGAGCAGCTGAGGGAGGCCCACTGGGAAACCCAGGACCAGTTTTCAGCACATTGTGATCTGAGTGATGGTGCCTGTGTGGAAAGCAGAGAACAAGCCCTGGAAAGAAGAGGAAATGGCAGCGGGAGTGGGGGAAACTCAGGTGCCAACGACTGCCATTTCACTTCCCAGCTTTGCCTGCAAAGGCCTGGAGGACCCAAACGTCCCAGATCCAACACCTTCCAGCCCAGCTCTGGCCCCTGGGGACTCTATATGCTACCCCGCAGCCCCCTTGAGCTGTGGGTTCCTCTGTCTTCCACATTGTCACTCCACTGTACACCCTAAAGAGTGTGCCAGGTCTGTGTCAGGGTCTGTTAGGTGTGTGGCTCACCCAGGATCTTCATTCCAGGCTCCTAGGTCCTTTTTCCCTTCTCAGATTGGCCATTCTCAGCCTCATCCTGGGCTTGCCTCTGCCTCACGTCACCCATCTGCCACACCCACCCAACCCGGCCCCCCACCCCCAAGATTCTACATAATGTCTCTTTGGAGCCTTGTGCAAACCCCAAACCAGTTTAGGTCTCTCCATTGTTGGCTCACTTCTTTTGTAGCAATTGTACATTTCTCTGTGTGGCCATCTGATTGGCACCTGTCTCTCCAAGGGGTCTAGGGAGTCCCTGAGCACGGGGGACAGGTCTTTACTGCCTACAGCAGCACCCTCAGCACCCTGCACAGGGAGGGTCAGTGCGGGCCCTCAGTCATAAAGGGCTAGGGCAGTGCCGAGGGGTGGAGGACGAGCTGGACCTTCTGAAATGCAAGGGATGGTGTGAGGAAAGAAGGAGACTGCTTAAGAGTGGACTTGACCCAAGTATAAAGGTAGACGGGGGTAGGAAATAAACAGGAGATCCTGCGTATTATATGCAAGGCCTGCAGTGAGGAGGTGCTGATGGAGTGACAGCCTGGGACCATCACTCACCCCTTCCCTCTTGCCTGCATCCCCTCTGCCCCAGCCCTTTCAGATCACCTCAGTGGGCGTTCTGGTATCATCCATTCACCCCTCCAAAAACTAGTTAACCAAGTCTCTACTCTGAACAATGCCCTGGGCTAGTCTGAAAGAGGTTCATAGGAAAATTGCCTGTAAGCATCATATCACTCTGATGAGAGCGTAAATGAAGAAAATACCATTGTGTGGTAGGTAGCCTCTAAGATGGACCTCAGAATCCCCCACCTCTGTGTATCACACCCTCGTGCAGTCCCCTCCCCTGAGTGTGGCCTGGACTTACTGACTTGCTTCCAAAAACGAGAATACAACAGAAGTGATCAGACGACCCAGTCAGGATTAGGTTATAAAAAGATTGTGGCTCTTGCCTTAGGCACCCTCTTTCTCATCCTCTCACGGATTGCTCACTCCAGGGGAAGCCAGCGACTGTGTCATGAGGCAGCAGTGCCACAGGGAGGGACTGAGGCCTGCCAGCAACCACAGGAGTGGGCCTAGAAGCAGATGGCCCCCACCCGTCGAGCCTTCAGGTGACACCTCAGCCCCGGCCAACAGCTTGTTCGCGACCTCACAAGAGATTTGAACAAGAGGTGCCCCGCTTAATCAAACCTGGATTCCTGACCCACAGAAACCACGAGACAAGAAATGTTGGTTGTGTTAAACCATTAAATGTGGGAGAAATTGGTTACACAACACTGGATAATATTCCCTGTTAATGCATCATTTCTCAGCTCTACACCTGTGGGGAGGTTTGATACTGCAGCGCCAGCAGTGTGCCGGACATTCCGGCACATGGCACACAGTGTTAGTTGGAATTCCTGCCCGGTGGGGCTTAATGAAAAACAAAAACAAAAAGAAATGTCTTGCTGGGACATTGTTATAGCACTGGTTATTTGAGCAACATTTAGAAATTCACAATTGTTACCAATATCCTTTCCTTAAAAAGAAACTCATGAAAGAAAGGAATTTAGGAGTTTTGATTCCTTTTTTAAGGATATATTGAAACATGTGTCCACAATATGTAATGGCAAGTCAGCTGGGCCCATTCTTTCTCATCTCATATTCACGAGTTGTCAATAATCCATCACATACATGGCCTTTGAAGAGCTTGCCTGCTTGCTCTCTCTCTCTCTCTCCCTCCCTTCTTCCTACTTTCCTTCCTTCATCCTTCCCACCTCCCTTCCTTCCCTTCCTTTTCCCATCTTCCTTTCTTAATATTAAAGGTGAAACATTATTAGCTCTTTGTCCATTGAATAAAGAAAACACCCTTAAATCATAGCAGACCACATCCTACATTTTTGACTTGGCCATCGCTCCTAACCTACACATATAAACACATAGAAAATGTTTAATACAAGCAAGGAAACTTATTCGAAAGCATACCCTTAACTTAATACTAACCCAGCTCTGCAAAAGGTCCTTAGAACAGTGCTTCTCAAGTTTTATGTATACAGATCATCTGGGATTCTTGTGAAAATGTAGGTTCTGACTCAGTAGGTCTGGGAGGGCCTGAGATTTTGCATTTCTAACAAGCTCCTAGTTGACAATGACACCGCTGGTCCCTGGACCAGACTTCAGGGAGCAAGGCCTCAGGTGGATTTACTCCCTATGTCTAGGCATGAGTGTCTGGAACTGTAAAGTCAAGGGTTGGGTTCAATGACCTCTTAAATTCTGTGACTTGTTATATGACTCATGCCTGTCTCCCTTCCTCCTCTTCTGGGTTCCCCAGTGCAGTATTTGGCACCACCACTCACCCCCATTTTCCTGTGAAAATTTGCCAGTGGTCCTCTCTCAGCCTCTCCCTCGCAGCACCCCCACCTCGGATCCATTTGCAAGGCCGGTCACTGTTACATCCCAGCCCCTCACACCTCCACCCACCTCTCTTCACCTCTACTTCTGGTGGCCTCCAATCCATCCAAACCCCTATGACCTATAAGTCCAACTGCATCATTTCTCTGCTTTAAGCCTTCAATGATTCCTTAAGGCAGCCTGCTTCCAGTTCTTAAAAAATTCCGGGCCTGAAAACACTGTACCCCAACTTTGTTACCGTGGCTGTGGCTTGCTTTGGGAAAGTCTTCCCTGACCCTCAGAGTGAGTTAAGTATCCTTATTATGCAGTTTTTCAGCAAGCAGTATTATTCCCCTCATAGAATTTTTGACAAATAATTATTTAAATCTCATGGGAGTACCTGCTTTATGACTAGGCTGGCATCCACGCTCACACTGAGTCATCAATCAATCCTCAGTGTCCAGCATAGAAATGGCATATTTGGGCACACAGTTAAGATTCTTTGAGTGAATAAATATTTCCCATCTACATGCAGAATTCCTAATAGATATCTCTATGTTGCATCTATTAGGTTCCAATGGGAAGTAAAGTCTTAGTTAAAGATGTGACACTGGCCTCTTGTAAGTGCCTAATAGCCTCATATTGTCTTATAACTATTGGCACAACTTCCTTGTGCCTGCCGTGTATAATAAGTATGATAACCGTTAATGGATGGATGCAGGAGGTGCATGGCTCGTATGCTGAAGTTCCAACTAACTGACGTTGGAATTCTAAATATTGACACAAACAACGCGTGGTTCCCAGGCCTCCTCCCTCAGAACTTTGGTTTGCTTCTGCCTTTTTTTTTTAAATGAAGTAAAGAATTAGATTCCTTGTCTATCAAAATCAGGACCCGTCCCAGACACAGACGAAATTCACGGCCAAGAGGTGTCTACCCAGGAGGTATGGGTGGTGGTCTGGGCAACCCCACATCCACGATGCGTTCCGGGTCACCTGAACGCCACCGGAAGAAGTGTAGTAGCTGGAAATGTGTTAGCTGAGCCATCCAAAACTAGAGAATTTATCCTCAAGTCAGAGCGAGGTGCAGGCACAGGCAAAACAGGTGCCTTTTCCAAGAGCATCTGTATTTTTTCCTACACTGACTTTAACACGATTCCTATTTTAACCCGAATATAAAAATATAGAATAATTTCAAAATTTGCATGAATCTTCAAGTGAAAAGAGAGACTGAAGGAAATGTTATGAGGGATGCTAACTCAGGTCTCGGTTATTAAGGATCCTCCTTTGGGATGCGTAAGAAGCAGGCAGGGCATTTCCTCTCAGCAAGCCAGTCAGCCCATGGGCCTGGCCGAGGGTGGCAAGCACTAGCAGGGAGAGTGTGGGGCAGGCACTGCTCGTCTCTACTGTCCTCCTTTCAGAGTAAAATCCTTCATGTTAACCTTGGTCCCTCACTAGCCATGACCAAGTCTGGATTTCCCAGCCTTCCTTGCAGCTTAGGGTGGCCCCATGACTAAATTCTGGCCAAGGTGATGTAAGCTGAAATGTGAGGAAGCAATTTCTGGAAACTGTCTTCAAAGACAGTTGGCACGTGTCCCTTAGTGCCCGTCCATCTTTCCCCCCTTCTTTCCTCCCAGCCGGACTGCAATTTCCTGAGAGGGCTGGGGCTGGAGCCACCACACATGGCCAGTGGGTACCGCATCCAAACACAGGATGGACAAGACAGAAGGGGGTGCCTTCTATGAATCTGAGCCAATAACGTCTCAGTAAGTGATTCGTGTTATAATGGCCATCACACCAAGAAAATAAATATGTTACAGACAACCCGTGTCCCCGAAGATAATAGGTACAAATCTAACTTAGAATCCACAATAAACTGGAAGGTGAGGTGCTTCCTGAAAATTCACCAGCAAATGTTGAGCAGGTGTAAGTTTTACTGATTGACACCGTAGAAAAGGGACAGTAACAGGCGGAGAGCGAGCGGAGTGACCCTCACTGTAGCACAAGGGAACGTAACAGAAACTTTTTTCTGGAACCACATCTCAATTTGTAATTCCTTCCTGGGAAGAATGGACCACTTAAGACTGTCAAATGGCTCTGACTGATGAGTTTTCAACAATGGGGCCAGGCTGTCCTTCCCGACTTCTGATTGTTGCATCATAATGGATTAGCTTTGTAATTTGAGATGAATAAGGCACATGCAGATAATTCTAAATTAAAAGTTGGTCCATATCATACCTGGCTTCAACGTTTTTAGGAGCTCTGCATTGCTTACAGGAAAAAAATATTAAGCCTCCGAAGTGGGGAGGGTATAGCTCAGTGGTAGGGTGCATGCTTAGCATGCATGAGGTCCTGGGTTCCGTCCTCAGGACATCATTAAAAAACAATAATAAATTGGGAGTTTGAGATTTGCAAATATTAACTACTGTATATAAAATAGGTTTTTAAAAAAAACAAATTTCCTTCTGTGCACAGGGGGCTGTATTCAATATTTTGTAGTAACCTATGAGGAAAAAAATACCGAAACAAATACATGTATGTGTGTGTATGACTGAAACATTATGCTGTACACCAGAAATGGACACATTGTACTGACTTTATTTCAATAAAAAAATAATTTAAAAATTTAAAAAACATTGATAAATAAAAAAAAACCTAATCCTTTATGCTCCCCAAAACAATACAGATTAAACCTCCTTAGGCTGGCTCTTCAAGAGGACGCCCCTAGCCTGCCAGCCTCTTCTCTCCTCAGCCCCACTGCTCCTCTCTCACATTTGAGTGCTTTATGCTCACTCTCCCTGCTCCCTTGACCATCCTTATCTGTGCCCAGAAGGCTAACTTTTCCTTGGCCTTCAAAATTCAGACAATGCCCTACCTCATCTTTAAAAAAAAAAAAAAATTTAATAGAGGTGCTGAGGATTGAACCCAGGACGTTGGACATGCTAAGCATGTGCTCTACCACCGAGCGCTACCCACACCTCTCATCTTGGAAACAGCTTTCACAGCCTCTTGTCTGTACCCTTCCTGGGGCATTTCTGCTCAAGACCCTCCACACACAGACATCTATTAGGTGCCTGCCCTGCCTGTCCCCCTGGGCTGGGAGCTTCTTGAGTGCTAGCCGCCAGGGCTGTGTCCCTGGAACCAAACACAGAGCCTGGCTCAAGGCAGAGACATGCAGGAAGTGTTTCATGGATGAAAGAATCTTAATCGTGGCTCTTAACTGGTTTTGATTGTATTAAAGCTCAAAGAACTGAATTTATTTGATTACAGGAATCACCTCTCATTTAACTGTCTGGGTCAGATTTCTTTCAAGGCATGAAGCTGTATCTGCGAGCATATTTCCCACCTTACACTATGGTTTTATACATCGTGTCCAGGGTTCTAATCAGTCAGTTAGTGTTGTCCAGCAACCAGGAGACCACACGTCCAGACACCTTCCACCTCTTGCCTTCGAATGTGTCTAAAACAGAGCGAGTCGGGGAACAGGGACGAGGGAAATTTTCTTCCCTTTTTAGCAGATCTTTCTGAGCTTCTGTGTATTATTGTAACAAGAGACTCTGGGAGATGAGACCACAAACCAAAAGTTACACCCTTTTGGTCTGAAAGGTTTGGACAGACACTAGTGTTTCTGGAAGACAAAGAGAATCCGCAAACATGAGAATGTGGGAAAGGATGTTTGCAGGCAAAGGAAGGCACGTTCTGAAAGCACCTTTGCAGACCGTGGTGCAAAATCGTTTCAGACTTACCACCAAAGATACAGGTCAGACACAGGGCTTTGACTATAGGAAAGGACTCAAAAAAAAAGGTTAGAAGATTCACAGTTCCATGCATAAGCAAAACAAAACGTAAAAACAAAACTCCAAGTGTCATTTTCCCTATACATCATATTCTGGTACCATTCCCATCTCTTAAGAGGAAACCTCTGTGACCACATAAGAAAAAAAAATAAGTTTTTAATTTCATTCCAGTTTTTAAACGAGTCTAAACTAAAACAAAGATTTTATGACTCTCTTAGTCTGCCATGCGGATTTCCGCCTCTGACAAATGCCAGGAATCCTTGTGGCTACTTTAGATGTTCAAACCATTTATTAAGAAGAATGAGAGAGTGCCTTGTCGGAAACCGGGCTCCAGAAAGGTAGCTGAGGCCACAACCCTGGACCCTGGCCAGAAGAAGACTTCTTGGCAATGAAGTGGGCAGTTTTAGGAATTTCACAATTGTTTAAACTCCCCTGTGCAGTTTAAGAAAAGTGTTTTCGATGGCAAGGAGGTGCCATAGAGCTGCAAATACAGATGGGAGTGTTTTCTCTAGATAGTGGCATTAGGCTGAAAATGAAAACTAAAACCCAATAAAATGCTGCCGTTGCCCGCCAGAGGCTTAGAGAGGAGCCAATCCTGCCCTAAGGTTTATTGGGCCGTTGGATAAAAGGAAGGGGAAGCACGAACTGAACAGAAATCTTGAACAACACAAACTTATTAATGTCTAATTGAATGATATCAGACTTCCAGTGGGAGGAAAAAGTGTTAACTCTGCCTTGGATGTGATTGTCTTTAAGCCAAGCAATGACTGGGTGCTGAGAAAATTATCTCCTCTGGATGTTTGTGAGTCAAGGATTGAATATGCTAGAATGCACCTGGGTGAAGATATAAAGAGGGAGGAATAGAAGTAAGATCATATGATTAGCTGCCAGCTGGCTGGGGCAAATACCTATCAGTTTTGGAGGCCACTCACTTAAGGATTATTTGTCACAGCAGCTAAGATTACTCTGACTGATACACTTTGCATTGACCATGAAATAAAGTCCAGAATCCTTACTGTGAACCACCACACTCTGGCACTAGCCTATGCTCCATTCTCTCTTCATGCCAACAATACTGGACAGTACTAGATAACTATATGTCAATCAATTGCTTCCAGGTCTTCAAACAGACCATTCTCTTCTCGTTGCCGAGAAACTTCCTCCCCTACTCTTTGCCTGGCTATTTACTGTTATCCCATTGGCATGTGGAACGTTACTTCCCTGTCTAGCCTACAGATAAAGCCTCCCTTAGATACACTCCTATATCTCTCTGTTCTCCCCCTATGGTATTACTCATTGCACTGTCTGCACAATATTTGCACTCCCTGTCAGACCGTAAGCTCCAGTACAACAGAAGCATTTCTATCTGGTTCATAGCTATGTACTTCCCTATTGACTACTACAGTGTTAAATAGGTAGTGGGCAATTGATGAATATCTGTGGAATGTGGAATGAATGAACTAATAGTGTTAGAACAGTTTTAGTGTCCCCGTTTGAGGACACTCATGGGAAACATCACTCACATTGAAGGAACTTCTGGCAATTTTTAAAAGTTCTTTCAACAATGTTATTCTTATATGATCATTTTTCTCTCTTTGTTTTTGCCACTAGGAAACTCACAGACAGAAATATGCCCACCTTTAAAATTGCATAAAGCCTAAGTGCACGCCTTTCTATAAATTCTCTTGTTCTAGCTCCATGTAGTGATTCAACCCTCCCTCTTTCATCATCCTGACTTTATTATTCCTCTCCTGTGAGTTCTGAAAGTACTTTTGTGGACTCTTCAAATGCTTTTCTGGATGGAATGGCATGTAAACTTTTTTTTTTAACATTTTTTATTGATTTATAATCATTTTACAATGTTGTGTCAAATTCCAGTGTTCAGCACAATTTTTCAGTCATTCATGGACATATACACACTCATTGTCACATTTTTTTCTCTGTGATTTATCATAACATTTTGTGTATATTTCCCCGTGCTATACAGTGTAATCTTGTTTATCTATTCTACAATTTTGAAATCCCAGTCTATCCCTTCCCACCCTCTACCCTCCTGGGCATGTAAACTTTTTAAAGCTACATTCTTCTTTTTTAAAAATGTTTATTTGGTTTTGGGGGGGAGAGGGGAAATAATTAGGTCTATTTATTTATTTATTTATTTATTTATTTAATGGAGGTACTGGGGATTGAACTCAGAACCTTGTGCATGCTAAGCACGTGCTCTACCCCTGAGCTCTACCTCCCCTGCCTTAAGTATCATTCTTAATGAGAGAACTGGTCTGTAATTCCTCCATGCTTATGCTAACTTAGGAATAGTTAAATTTTATCTCTTCCTTTATTTTGCTTATAATTATGGAATCTTCCCTGATACCACTTGGCACAAAGCTGCTTAGGATGGATTTACATTACTTACGATAAACGTCATTATGACAGAAGGCAGATGTTAAAAAAAAATACTCCTTATCAAAATCATAAAATCTAAAGATGACAGAGTTGAAAAGAGATTTAGGGATCATAAAGCCTAATTCCCTCACACCATAAACAAGAAAAGCTAAAAGCCAGAGAGGTAAAAATGAACCTCTAAAGGCCATCACATACAGTCAGTGCTGGAGCTGGGACCCCCAACCCAGAGGAGCTTGCTCCTAAGTTAATGTTACGGCAGCCCCAACCTTTTGTTACTTTAAGCCAAAGTGTGTGTGGTCACACGAATGATGGCCCCCCAAGATATTCACATTCTAGGCCCCCAAACCTGTAAATGCACCTTATAGGGCATTTTAAGGAACTCTGCAGGTGTTACTAAGTTAAGGACCTTGAGATGGGGAGATTAGCCCCAAGTATCAATTACCCAGGTGGGCACGGATGCCAGTCACAGTGTCCCTAAAAGAGAGAGGCCAAGGGAGAGTTGACTACAGAAGAGGAGAAGGCAACGTGATGACAGAAGCAGAGATGGAAGTGATGTGGCCACAAGCTCAGACTAGAACCTTACCATCCTGAAGTGACCGAGGAATGGATTCTTTCCTGGAGCTTCCACGGTGAGTGCAGCCACGCCAGAACCTGAATTTTGGCCCAATGATAGTGATTGCAGACTTCTGTCCTCCTACACTGTTAAAGAATAAATTTGTGTTGTTATAAGCCATGAATTTTTTCTCCTTTTTCAGCTTTACTAAGTGGGATTGTTATAGTTTGACTGCACATACACATTATATTGCATGTAAATACATATATACAGTATACTGCACTTTTTTTAGTTTACATATATGTACTGATCATTGTTTCTAAGAGCAGATTAGAGCTTTAGCTTTTTAAACTTACATAGTTATCAAAGGAATAAAGCCAACCACAAAATAAGAATCAACAGAATGTGGTAATCCAGTCATAAAGGACAGTCAGATGTGCTTACACGTATTCAAGGAATCAATCATCTTAGTTACAAATAATAATTAGTTCATTTGTGTCCTTATTATTATTGCTAATATTTTTTAGATTCCTCATATAAATGATGTCATATGGCATTTTTCTTTCTCTTTCTGGCCCACTTCACTTAGCATCCATATTGCAGCAAATGGCATTATTTCATTCTTTTTTATGGCTAAATAGTATTCCATTGTATAAATATACCACATCTTCTTTATCCAGTCATCTGTTGATGGATATTTGGGTTGTTTCCATGTCTTGGCTATTGTAAATAGTGCTGCTATGAACGCTGGGGTGCACGTGTCTTTCTGAATTTTATTTTTCCCCAGATATATGCCAGGAGTGGGATAGCTGGATCACATGGAAAGCCTATTTTCAGTATAAACTATGGATTTGTGTTAATTTGTTATAGTGTTGACAGGAGACTAATACGCAAGTATTGGCAAACTATGCCCTGTGGACCAAATCTGGCCCAGTGTCAGTTTTTGTAAATAAAGTTTTATTGGAACAGAGCCTGGCCGTTCCTCTATGTAACATCTATGTGGCTGTCTTGGTGTTGCCCTAGCAGAGCTGAGTAGCAGAATTTTGTGCTACACTAACAGAGGCCGCGTGTCCTGCAAAGCCAAAGCTATTTATAATCTGGCCCTTTACCAAGAGTGTTTGCTGACTCTGCTCTTAGCCATGAATTAATTCTACCTTTTCTCATGTCTTCATTGTCCTCTTGGAATAGCATTATATGTGTTCATTATACAAAGTTAAAACATTCCAAAACTACATTACCAAGCAAGTAAATGTCTGCTGGCAGCCATCATCAAGAGTCTGGGGACATGTTCCCTATTTGCCCTTTTTATCTACACATAAGATAATCTTTACTATTACAATGGCTATGATCAGAGTTTAAGTTGTTAGATATTCACAAATTACAAAGAACTAAATACTTCGTGAAGATGATGATACAATTGTGACACTTTTTAATACGGGAGCCAAGGGCAGAGAGGTCCTGAAGGTCCATATGGAGAATCCACGTGTCGAGTCTAATTGGGAGCAAGCAGGGTGAGTGGTTGTGGCTCGAGAGTCAGCATCTGCTGGGCCAGGTCCTGACTCTTCTCTTCTACTGTGTGGCTGCCCCTCAGCCTCTCTGTGCATCAACTTCCTCATCTGTACAAAGGAGACAATAAGACACCTGGAGCAGTCATTAGGTAACAACTACAGAGATAATCATGGGACACACTCCACGTGGTGCCTAGCACACAGTCAGACTACATAAAAATGGTTACTGTCATTTTTTAAAATATTTAGTATTTTTTTATTTTGGGGGAAGGTATAGGTTTTTATTTATTTACTTTTTTTTTTTTGATGACGGTACTGGGGATTGAACCCAGGACCTCATGCTTGCTAGGCATGCGCTCTACCACTGAGCCCTCCCGCTACCGTAATTTTTAATAGATATTGCAATGTCTTGGTTTAAAATGCCCAAGGAAAGTGATCTTTTAAAACATAACTGAACACAAATTTTAAAGTTTAGTTTTTTTCTAATTATAAAATAGTTATTGCAGATAATTTGAATATCACAGAAATCACAAAAAAATTAAAATTATCTCCTGATCTCACCACCTTCAAATTACTACATTTGCTCTTTTTTTTCAATTGAAGTAAGTCAGTTACAATGCATCAATTTCTGGTGTACAGCCCAATGTCCCTGTCATGCATATACACACATACATTTATTTTCATAGTCTTTTTCATTAAAGGTTATTACAAGATATTGAATATAGTTCCCCATGCTATACAGAAGAAATCTGTTCCATGTTTACTCTTTTGTCATATTTCCTTCTGTGTCCATTTATCTGTGCCCATTTATAACAAAAGTTGAATCCTATTATATGTAAAATTTGTGCCTTGCCTTTTTCATTAACACCATTCTTCTCATGCCTGCCATTAACATTTTTGGAAAAAAGTTTAGTGCCCACTCACGTGTTTTCCATGGATATATTTGAAGCACTTTAATTCAATAAATATGTCCCAGGCATCTCTTACATGTCAGAATATTCTGGCTGATGTTGAAAGAGGAATTAGACATTTTCCCTACCCTCGAGGAGCTTATAGTTTTGTACTCCCCCCCCCCACAAAAAAAAGGCAATCACATTTTGCAATTCATAATCCAAGGTAGACTCAGAGAAGCATCATTTTAAAAAACAATAATACAGTGAGCTCAGGGATGAGTGAAAATGGAGTTTTCTCTCTTTTTGAAATTTCTGTTACCTATTTTCTCAATCAGATTTGGGGGGAAAAAATTACCATCATTCGAGGGATAACAGAACTAACAAGAATATTTTTTGCCACATAAAGGAGACCTTTTCCCCCAGGGAGCACTCTCTGGGTGGTATTTTGGGAAGTGCAGCAAGTCCTTTAAAAGAGAAAGGAAATGAAGAGATTGTCATGTCTGTCTCACCTTAGATAATAAACGCTGGGTCGGCATCAGAAATTGGAAGCAAATTCTAGGAAACGTCTCTGAAGTTTCCACAAGGTGATCCAATTAAGATATGACTGGCAGCCATGAAAAGCTTCGGTACTGCCAAACCACAGAGAAATTTTAGATGTAGAAACACAAGAAATATCTTGCTGGATAACCAAATATTTTTTTAAAAGAGCCGTATAGTAGAGACTTCAACTTCCAAGACATCATTGACTATTTTCTTGCCCTCCAGCCAAAGATAACCTAAGACAAGGGAAACACTGGCTATCCCACGAAAGCCAGACAAGTAAACAGAAATTTGCCATGAATCTTTCTTAGCCTTAGCAAAGTCCAGGCCTAAAATCCATCTTCAGCACATTAGAATGGAATCTCTTAGGTCAACCAACAAGCCCCCCTTCGCCTTGCAGGGGTGCTGACATCGAACCACTCTGGAATCCCCTGCTCACTGTATTTCCCTCTGCTGTCGTAAAGCACTTTGTAAACTGGGCCCCGGGCATTCTGGGCATCCCCAAAAGCTGCCGCCTCCCCCTGCCTCCAGGGATGAACCAGCGTCCCCCTCAAGTAATGTCTGGTTCCACGGCGAAGCCATCACGGAGGAACCCCTGGAGTCTGCCCATCCTAGGTGACAGGCAATAGCACTAATGCAGGCCACTCCACAAGTCTCCTTTTAAGCAAGAACATTAACCATAAATGAAAGCCCTTAAAAAGTCAGACTTCCCCTGACTCCTTCCTATTTTTGATGGTCACCCTGAAGACCAAAATAAGCAAGATTACCTGGGAAACAAGGAAAATCCACAGCCTCCCCACCACTTCCACCAAAACATGCTACTCCATTTGACTGTAAAATAAAATCTACTCATTTTTTTTTTTGAGGGGTGTGGGTAATTAGGTTTATTTCCTTTTTTTTTTTAAATAGAAGTACTAGGGATTGAACCCAGGACCTCATGCATGCTAAGCACACACTCTACCACTGAGCTATACCCTCCCCCTCATTCTGCTTAAAATATATTATTTTATATATCACTCCAATTGTATTCTTCAACTTGTGCCATCAGTTAAAACATTTCGCGATCATGAAACATTTGTTGAGTGCCTTCTGAGCAGAATTAACTTTTTTCTGGAATGAGATTGGGCTATGAATAGGTCAAGCATCTTGTCTAGAAAGATATATCGTTGGAGAAATACATTCCAGAAAAAATAAACTGAAAAACATTTCAACTTACATCACTTATAAGAATGTGTAAATTAGGGAAGTAGGTGAAGTAAGATGTGTAACTTCTTAAGGTTCACCTGACAAAACGGATTCCAGTAAAATAAATTTTAAGAAGCATTTTGTTTTAATTATTTTCAAAGTATAATTTATATACAATGAATGCACAGATTTTAGAGGTTCAATTAGTTTTGAGAAACGTTTATCAGCACACAGAACATTTCCATCACCCCACAATGTTTCCTCATGCTTCTTCCCAGTCAATCTTCACAGCCCATGAAGTAACCAGTGATCTTATTTCTACTATCGATGGTTAAATTTGCCTACTCTAGATTTTCATATAAATCGTGCAGTACATTTGTTGTGTGTGTAGAAAACTTCTTCCCCTCAGTGTGCTAGTTTTGAGACTCATGTGTGCTGGTGCTTGCACCCATAGTTAGGTGCTTTGGGAGTG
Source organism: Vicugna pacos (assembly GCF_048564905.1). Classification (NCBI taxonomy): domain Eukaryota; kingdom Metazoa; phylum Chordata; class Mammalia; order Artiodactyla; family Camelidae; genus Vicugna; species Vicugna pacos. The sequence goes on from NC_132990.1 coordinate 4,347,737, forward strand.
TTCCATACGTAGCTACGTCACCCCTTGTTTGCCCATTCTTCTGACAGTGTCTACCTAGGCGACTTCTAGTTGGAGCTGTTATGAGTAAAACTGCTATGAACTTTCTTGTACAAGCCTTTTTTGTGTGAATGCATATTTTCATTTCTCTTGAACAAATACCTAAGAGTGGAGCTGCAGAGTCTTAGAGCAGATGTATGTTTAACTGCGTAAGAGATTGACAAATTCGTTGTAACACTGTACACTCCCCTCAGCGATGTGTGAGAGTTCCAGCCGCTCCATCTTCTCTCTAATATTTGGTGGGGTTGATCCTTTTCATTTCAGCCATTCTAGCGGGTGTGTAATAGTTTCTCATCATGGTTTTATTTTGCATTTCCTTATTCATTAATGACAGTATTGAACACATTGTTATGTGATTATTGGCCATTTGCATATGTTCTTTTGTTAAAATGCCTGTTTATGTACTTTGTCTACTTTTGAAACATTTGAGTTGTTTGTCTTTTTATTATTAAGTTGCAGTTCTTTATATATTCTTGTTACAAATCCTCTGTCTGATGTACATGTTGTGACTATTTATTCCCAGTCTGACTTGTCCATTTATTTTCCTTGATTTGATTTTCAACAGGCAGAAATTTTAAATTTTGATAAAATCTGACTTACCTTTTTTACAACTTGTCCCCTTTGATAAATTTTTGCCTATGCTGAGGTCTTGAAGATGTTCCTCTATGTTTTCTTCCGTATCTTTTAGATACTACATTTAAATATTGTGCCCATCTCAAATTTATTTTCCTATATAGTGTGAAATAGGGCTTGAGGCTTTTCATGTATATGTATATATGTATAAATACACATACATAATGGGATATGTGTATGTATATATATTATATGTATAATATATTCTTATTGTGTATTTGTGTGTGACACATATGTATATTCATGTACATATGAATATCTCATTGTTCCAGTACCATTTATGGAACAGACTTTCTTTTCTCTATTAAATTGCTTTAACACTCTTATCAAAAATGAGTCAGCGACCTATCTGTGCGTTTAGCTCTGGACGCTCTTATTCTGCCCCCTTGGTCTACCTAGCTAGCCTTTGACCAGCACTACACTAACCTGATGAATCACACTAACCTAGAAGTCAAGTAAGATTAGTCCACCAACTTTGTTCTTCTTTTTCAAGATTGTAAGGCTACTCTTGGTTCTTTGTTTTTCCAAGTAAAATTTTAAATGTCTTATCTTTTTCTGAATAAAATATATTGAAGGTGACAGACAAAGGCTGTACGATGAAAAAGATGAAAGAAACTTTGAGCTGAACGTCCCGATGGCAAGCATGTGGGGCAGAGGTGGGAGGAGCAAATGACACTGGTGTGAAAAGACTTGTATGCTGAAGCCCAGCCCCCAGTGTGATGGTGTCTGGAGATGGGGCCTTTGGGAGATGATTAGGTCCGCAGGAGGTCACGAGGGTAGGGGCCTCATGATGGGATTAGTATCCTTAAGAGAAGAGATGCCAGAGAGCTTGCGCCCTCTCTTTCTGTGCCATGTGAGGACGCAGTGAGAAGGCAGCTGTCTGCAAACCAGGAAGGGAGCCCTCAGCAGGGAAACGTATCCGCCAGCCCCTGATCTTGGATTTCCCAGCCTCCAGAACTGTGAGAAATGACTTCCTGTTGCTGAAGCCACTCAGTCTATGGGATTTTGTTCTGGCAGCCCCAGCTGACCAGCACAGAGATCTCAGGTATAAATGAGAAATTCCATGAGCCTTAAACCCAACAATTGATTTTGATTCAAGGGGCCGTTAGAATGTACAAATGACAGATTGTGCACATTTATCACCGTTCCCTTTCAAAACCCTACTAAAATGACAGTAAAGGAAAATATCAAGCCCATAAATTCCAAGAGGATGGAAGAGGAGAAATGTCAGCAAGCTTTCTGAGGCAGATGGGGGGTGGAGGTGATTACTGACCTAAACAGAGCAGAGGAAGTTGAAACCGAGAGCCTGCAGAGGACACCAGGGAAGAGCAAGCAGTTTGTCGTGCTGAGCCCAGAAAAGATTAGAAACCATAGAAACCAGAGGCAACAGCTCCCACTGACACGAGGGGCTGAAACAGAAGCAGAGCATCCATGGAACACCCCCTCCAACCTACAACCACAGAAAAGCAGCACTGTTAACAGGAATGTATCACAACCCGTGGGGGTGATTTCCAGTTTTCCCATAGCCACAATAAAGGAGGCAGAGTTAATTTTAACATTACATTTACTTACCCCAATATATCCAATATATTGTCATTTCAACATGGAATCATTTTTAATGGTAATGAGATACTTTACTTTTTCTTTTCATAATGTCTTCAAAATCTGGTATGTATTTTATACCCACAGCGCATCTCCAGTCTGACCAGCCACATCACAAGTTCTCGATGGCCACATGTGGCAAGGTGTTAATACTGGGCAGCGTGGGTCTAGAGTAACGAAACCAAAGAGGACCTGAACACAAAGACACAGGCACCGTGAAGGGTCGGGGTCCTGAGTGGAACTGAATGTAAGAGTTTTAACTAAAAGTCTGCATTCTGAACAGTGAAACCTTCAGCCTCCTCTCATTCAAAACTCAGAATACATGCAATTGATCTCAGGAGACTGGGCCTTTCTCAGGACCTTGGAAGAAAAAAAAGCAATTTAGAGGGCAAAATAAAAACTTCAGAAATCACAAACTTCAGGGAACCAATAGACTATGTTGCATTCATAAAGCAAATGACTTTGGTGTGGAAGAATTCATATGTTGGATACTCTACAAATGAAAAAAAAAGACATTTTGGAAATATGAAAGCTAGGTTGAAATGTCAATAGAGGGCTGGATAATGCAGACAAAATAACCCCTCTGACAGGGTAAAGATAAAGAATTGAACAATGGAAGAGAAAAGACAATCAGGGATCAATCAGGAGGTTCAATATGCGAAGGAGTTCAAGAACAAGAGAATAAAGAAGACATTGACAAGAAATCCACAAGGAAATGATATGAGAAAAATGTCCCAGGAAGAATTACTCTTTCTGTTATAAGCTTTCTTATACTATTTGACTTTCAAAAGTATGTGCGTATATTACCTTGATAAAAATGAAAAAAATAATAATAAATAGAAAGGAAAAAAGAAGTAATTTGATTTTTTTTTTTTTTAGGTGTCTGAGGATGGGGTTGATGGGGAGCGGGATTATGGGCCGTTCTTGACAACCACTTGTCAGTTGCTAGTACCTAGTAAACATGAAATGATCAGAGGCTACAAAGCCATCAGAGAGGTTGCCTCCCTCTGCCCCGTCCCCCACCTGGTCTTACAGTGCTGTTTTAATGCAATATAGCAACAGCAAAAATCTCTGGACTTCAAACCGCAGAAAATCTGTGTTTTAAGACACGTTTAAATTCAGAGTCTAGACATTTCTTTGGCACTTTTCATCATTGTCCCTGAGAAAAGAAATTCAAATGAAAGAAAGGGCAGGAAATGCTTTGGAAGAATCTCCTGGAGGACCCTTTACAGAGCATGTCCATACTTTGACAGGCAGGGCCTGTCCCCAGTGCTGACTGTATCAAGGCTGCCAAGAGTGGGAAGGGCAAAGTGTTGGCAAAGTTCCCAGGCATTCAGGTGACCTCATGATGGCAGGAGCCTAGGGAAGGTCCGCAAGTGTCCCCAGTGGGTTTCTATCTTCAAGAACCAGCTGCATCAGAATTTGGGGAGCAGGCTGCCACAGTACTGGCTTGGGCCCCACCCTGGATGTGTTGGATTGACACCTCTGGAGGTACGGTCCAGGGATCTACGTTTTCAAAGGAACCCTAATCGTCCAATGCACACCAACCAAAATTAAAGAAACACTGGGACCCACGTGACTGCATCTTAATTAGAATTACTGTGAAATTTTTCCAAATAAAAATGTGTGGGATCCACCCCAAATGTATTGAACCAGTATCGACAGAGCAGAGACCAGAGAATATTGTTTTGCCTCCACATTTATTTTTTAGAGTTTTGAATGTGATTCTGTTGTGTTTCTCTAGTCGTGAACCTTTGAATCGAAGGTTTTCAAACTTCCGTGTGGTGGAAAATCTCCTGGGAAGCCTTATAAGAATGAAAATGCCGAAGTTTCTCTGACTTCTGACTTGTGAGGTCTGGAGTGATTTGGATGAAGGCAGTCCCGAGATCTCAGCTGTGGAAAGACTAGCTTCAGGCTCTGAAGCTTGCATTAACCTCACGCCACATCTGCATGAGGTCCTTTTGACGCACAGCTATCTCACTTAGTGGTCAGGATGAACTTTACGTGGGGATCTGGGCCCGAATATTTAGACACTGCCCAAGCAAACCCTTGTCGATTGCATCTATAATCATAAGTAAACAACAACAAAAGATAAGGAATAGGGTTTGCCTTGGACTTAACTTTCAGCTCAAGAACTTGAATCCCGTTTCCTCCTTGTTGAGTGACCTTGAGCACCTACTGCTGGGAAAGGCAGTATTTATTTTATCTACTTATTTAAACCATCTCTGCTCTAACAATCAGCTCATCAGAAGCTCGGGGGGGCCTTGCTGTGGTGATGGTGGGTGGTATGACCAGATGTGAGTGTATGCGCGTGTTATGCAAATGCCTCTCACGGACAGCACTCAGGGGTTGGAGCTGGACCAGGGGCAGATATCAACAAGACATTTGATTAAGATCAAGCCCTGACTACTCATCTGAAGTGTGTGTGTTAACAAAGCATCAAGAAAGGGGGACTGAGTGCCAGTTCTCCAAGAACACGTGGGGGGCAGACCCCGTCTGTGTGTGTGTGTGTGTGTGTGTGTGCGTGCTGGCCAGAGGCAGACCTCCACGTTTCCAGCTGCTGGGAACCAGATGAGAGAGTGGCCTGTGTCACGCCGCTGCTGCTGCTGCTGCGGGTGATGGAATGGAATGGGCCCGCTGAAGGAAACATTTCAGATAAGATCTACAGGCCAGAGCCAGGCTCCAGGGAGGTTCAAAGGCCTGCGGAGGGAATGTGGTTCTCTCCAAAGGCAAGTGCCGGCCTTGGCCTCCCTGGGGCACTCTCAGTGAGGGAGGCCGACAGCTCTGCGTCCAGAACCAAGACTGAGAGGAATTATAAAAATGGCCAGAATGAGGCTGTCGCCTGGCCTCCAGACAAGACAAAGCTGCCTGTGTCCGGGAGCTCTGACTGCCCTCTTGCCTCCAAGAAGCAGGATGCAGCCCAAGCTGTCAAACTGGGGTCCTCAATGCATCCTCTTGTGTCTACACTCCTCTTGAGCGTGAACAGCAGGTAAGGGGGCACAGAGAAAAGCTTGGACCTAGAACACAGGTGGCCTCAAATCATATTCAGAAACATCTTCGGCTCTAAGTGTAATCTAAACCCATCTTTGGCACAGGTTGTTCACAAGCTTTCACTATCTGCTGGGAAAGGCCTCTCGGTGGAAAAAGTGGGCCAGACGATGAGAGAAAAATCTTTGAGGTTAATACCTGCCATTTGGAGGGAGGGGCAGGTAAAAATGTTTAAGGTAGAAGGAAAGGGCAACAATACCACCAACTCAGTCAGTCCAGGCAGAAACCTTCAGGATTTATACAATTGCAGTGTGGCTGCAATTAGAATTTTGTGCCAAGGGTATTACCAACGCATTGAGATGAGACTGATGGTCACGGTGACAGTGACACCACCGCCATTTTCAGAGCAATTCCTGTGGGCAACCGCTAAGAACTTCATATATATATTTACTTCATTTATCCTTACAACAATCCTGGTATCACCACCACTTTTCTGATAAGGAAACTGAGGCCCAGAGAGGTTGAGTTATTTGTCCAAGGCCACACAACTAAGAATTAGAACTCAAGTCAGCCTCATCCCTGCACCCATGATTCACCCCCATTCTATCCATGTGATAGACAGTCCCTTGCTTTTCAGTTTTGCTCTTTCCTAGAGAAAAAGGATAAAAATCAAACGTGTTGGGATGGTTTTCAGGGAAATCTGGGCGGAGTTTAAAGCCTAAAGAAAACACAGTGCAAGAACTCTTAGATAATTCTAAGGAGCAAGAACGCCGGAGAAATCTTACAGGTACCGTCTTCCTGGTAAAGGAAAATATTGAGTCAGATTGCTCCAGGCCTAAATCTCACTCTTAGAAATAACGCAAACCCTTTTGGGGCTACTCAGACTGGCCAGTGGAACATCTTTTCCCTGCGGGCCTACGTGTCTGAGACATCACAACAGACCTCCAGGAGAAGTTTTTCATGCAAAACCCTCACTCAGCAGGATGACCACAGTGGCCTGAACTTCCACCCAAATGTGACTGTGCACATTTCAGCCCAATTACACGTCATTGAAGAGGGTGCATGCTCCTTTGCCCAGTGTCATTCTGTGATGCTGAGCGACTGTCTTCCCCCTCTCTCTCTTTCTCTAAAAAATTTGCACATTTTTATTGTACAACTCTTCCATGGACCATACTAGAGGAAACCACACACTGGCTGTTGGTGATAACAAATATGAGACAGACTCTTCCTTTAGGAATCTCGCACCCCCATTTCTGAGACAAGAGTAACCCACATCAGACAACTAGAGAACAAAATAAGGTGCGAATTAAACACACGGACACACACACGCGCATACACACACACACACAAAGGATGCCTCTTACTGCAGGGAGATCTAGCCCCACGCCAGGGCACCCTGCTTGTGAGCAGACAGCCTAGGCTGGATTTCCAACCCATTCCATCCCCTTGGCTTGGTGCCTTTATGCAATGAACAACTCACACAACCTTAGGTGAAAATTAAGACCCAATAAATTAAATTTAATCAAATTGTAGTAAGCTCATTACCAACATCTGAAAAAAGAACAGCTAGGGTTAAAGAGCATCCCCCATGCTCACATCTAAATGTACAACCCTCACGGAATCTGTTCTTTATATTTTACCTTTTTCTTGTTTTAACGAATGGGTCACCTGCGCTTCCGTCTTCCCGCCCAATCCCACTCCCCATCACTGACTCCAAGACCTCACACTTGCAGCTGGCCCCCTCCTTACAGCAGCATCAGTCTCCTCTTTCTATTGAATCATCCCCAAACATGAACAAATGCTGGGCTGTCTCTCATCTTAAAATGCAAACTTTCCTCTCATCCTTTCCAACTCCTGTCCCAACTTGCTCTGCTCCCCTTCTCAGCAGAACTCCTCAAAAAAGTTATCTCGACTCACCAACTCCATTCCCCCTCCTGTCTTCTGATTGTCCGCCCCCTTTGCAAGACTGGCCCAGACCCGGCCCAGACCCTCACTCACATCGGGGATGGTACCTGGCACTTAATGTATCACCTACCCTTGGCCTTTGGCCTTCAGTCACAAAGGGGACAGAAAGAGTCCCATTTTGTCATTAGGATGCGTGACTATCTAGGAACACTAATTCTGAGGGGCAGCTGGACTCCCTGAGTTTTTTTCTCATTGCCTTCAAGGTCCTTATTCTCCTTTTCATTCTTTGTGTCCAAACGTCCATCACCACTTCATTGTCTGAAATGCCTTTCAACAACTTTGAAGGCACAGAGCTCCCTTAGGACTTGGCTTATGGACCAAAACACCTTCAGTGCCCAGGTGGCTGGCGTGAGCGAGTGAGCGCGTCTAGGAAGAAGTGGGTCACAGACAAGGGGGAGTAACGCTTGGGCTTAGAGTGAGGGCTGTAACGGGGAGTGGTGGCACCGCGCTCAACTGAAAGGACACAGCCACGGTCCTATCTGAAGGGGACAGCCTGGTTCAGGCCAACTGCTGCTCCGCTGGGATGTGGGCATAACGTTGCCCCCAATTCCAGTTTTTCAAGAGAAAGCATGAATCTGGATTTTTATGAGAACTTCCCAAGTGTTTAGATAATGGCCACTAATTTGGATTTTCTCCCCAGTGCTGTGTGGCCCAGTCAAGCAGAAGCCAATCAGAGGACACACGAGGACTGGAGCTGGGCCCTGGGCATTCTGTTTGTCACCTCGGCCTGATGTTGTCATCCTCAGTTCAACCTCCCTTTAGTTATGTCTCCCAAGTTCCCCATGATTTTATTATTTCCTCCTTAATTCTCTCAAGCTCTTTTCTTGGTTCTTGGAAATTAGAACCAGGAGATGGATGGACAGAGAGCAATGATTTTTTTTCCCACACACTGAACTTAGAGCTTCATAACTGAATCACATTATAACTGTGAGTCAAGAAGATTTTTTATTCCTTCTTCTTTCTTTAGCTTGTTTCTGTTCTAAATCAGAGCACAAAGAATAAAGTTCCAGGGTGACCCGCCCGATGACAGAGCCACCCAATGGAAATCACTCCTATTGTTTGTGAGCTGAAAGGCCCCAAGCATGAGTCTGACCAGAAAATTAAAAGGCAAATGAGACAAACACTGGGCCAAAAGGGAACGAAGGCCTAACAGTTCTTCCCTCATCTAACATGGGTATCGCCAGTGAAAATTCCTTCCATGTTTATTTCTCCTAAGAACAATGGCTGTTCAAGCAAGGGTTGAGCCTGGGGACTGTGTGCAGCGTTAAGCCATCAGCAAGACCATCCTCACACACTTTCACCCAAATTTCAGGGGCCTGGAAGTCAGGAAAACTCCAGTGTCACCCACATAAAGCTAGCAAAAGGTCTCACGCTTACACTCCTTTTGGTTAACAAGTCCAACCTGCTTAAATACCATATTCCGGAGGAAGAAGGCATTTCACCCATTTACCATACTGTCGAGGTTTCAACCATTCCTGAGACACTCCTTTGCAGGGGAGAGGTTTCACCGGGAGTTGGGACTTTAAGGCATCGCAGGGTGGGCTCCTGCTCCACATCCAGCTGTGCCTCCCTATTGCCCAGATCCCTCTGCAGGTAAGTCGAACACATGACTGGTTTTGGCCAATGGAGCAGCACTTCTGATTGAAGTGGTTAAGTACCTGGTGCTCATTTTACCATCTCTCTTCGGTCCACATGCCCAGAAGCATTTGGCTCAGGGGGTGAAGCCGCACACCATGACCCCAGAGCCCCTGCTGAGAGGAGCGCTGGCGGGGTAGCCAGCCAACTCTCAGTGCACTTGGCATAAGTGAGAAATAAACTTGAATGTTTCTCTTTTCCAGTTTTATTGTGAGATCACTGACACAGGAATAAAGTTGTGTTAAATCACTGGAATTTGGGGGCTACTTGTTACAGTAGCTAGCATTAACTACTGTGACTAATACAAAAAAAGAGAATTTGGAAAGACCAGTAAAAATGTACCCATAGATCTTTCAGTAGCCACCAGGCTGAGCTCCAGGAAGGAGAAACTATTACAATTCCACCCCCACAGGGGGAAGGTCAACTATAAATGTTATTCCCACATCCTGAGACAAGGTCCACCTTTTCTCTGGGATTGTGGGACCCAGATTTCTGAGTCTTTGAAACCCACCTGGAATGTGGCTTCTTCCACTGAAAAAACTCACATGATCCCCACAGTTCCTTTTCAATGTCGGCACTTTAACAGGTAAGCCCTGAGCAATTCTGCTGAGGAAAGTGCGACTCACCTCAGGTGGCCTGCGAGCTTCAGCAGTGAAAAATTCTCCTCACAGAACAAGTGTCTCTGTAAAGGCTACCGAGGAACCAAGGAAGAGTCATGCCTGACTGCAAGAAAACTGCACCATCTCTGCCACAGGTGACAGAGGAGAGGGAAAGGAGCAATGGCTGGTCCTTCGGCTTGCTTTGTTCAACTGGTTTCACGCAGTTTTAGCAATAGCTTCAGTTCCCAGAGGAGCTGCTCCAGAAGGACAGTTTTGATTTTCAGACTTCAGCTACAGAAACTGAACCCCACTGCTCATCCAGATATAAAAAGAGCCCCTCAACTCAGCTAGTGAGATACCGCAAAAGATAGAGATTGAACTGGGTTCAATCGAAAAAAGGTCCGTCTTTGCCCAGATACCAAAAAGAATCAGAAAAAGGAAGAGGAGCAGAAAGAAGAGATGTCCTTCTTTATTGGACGCGAATGCAGAAGGACAGGCATGTTTAGTGATGTTGGAACCGGAAAGCCTTCACACTCTCCATCAATCCATCACTCTTTGTGGAGCACCTTGCTATCCTCAGCATGTTGCTAGACACTCCATGGTTTGACCCCTCAGTTCACCATTTCACTAGGTAAGCAGAGCTCTACTTCCTGCTAATTTAGCCCCAGGCTGGTAGGAAACGTTAACTTCAGTCTTGCTTGGGCCACTACTGCTCCGGGCCAGAATGAACAGGAACCGGGGCCTCTCCTGGGGTCTTCAAGGTGAGAGCCACAGCTGCTGGGTTAAGGCGCATGCCACCAGACTCATGTCAACTCCAACACCTCTCCTCACTTGTGACTCTGCTCCGGATTCGATGCCTGAAAGCGAGAATCGGTCGGCCCTGCGTGGACAACAAGCCCACCGCCTGGCTGGGGAGAGTGGGGCGCCTTGACTGACAGCCTACCAACGCGGGTGAGCTAATTCCCTGGAATGCACAGAATGGGGATGAGGTCATTTCCTGGAAAGGAAACGGGGGGCTATTAGCATGAATGGGGAGCAGCAAAAACAACAAATGTCCACTTCACCTCCTCCCTAAGTTAATATACTTGAGTTTAACCCAAGGCTTCTGGAGACAGATTGACATCCACAGAAAGGCAGAAAGGGGTCCCTTGGCCGGATCATAAAGAAGAGAGCCCCGTCCCATAAAACATCCCGACACCAGAAACTTACAAGGTGCCTGTATGTACGTTTCCCCCTGGGAAATTATTAGCCTCCTATTTCACAAATGAGGAAAGGCAGGCAGGGAAGAGAGAAGCGCGGCCCAAGACCGTCAGCTAAGCAGAAAACCTGCCGTGGGCCAAGGAAATCCGTTTCAAGATTCCATCTCTTGACCCCAGGCATCTCTCTCAATGACCTTCCCCTGCTGACAGGAAATTTCATGGGGTCCTCTGGGGAGCTCCGTGCTACCACTGGAAAAATTTTCTCAAAGCACCCACTCCTGGGGCTGGGGTGTGTAGCTGAAGGACAGGCCCTTAGGTGGACTGTTGGGGGGATGGGTGGGGGAGGGGAAGGGACCGACAGTGAAAAGTTTCAGAGGTGAAACCATTTTCCTGAAAATACAGCGTCTGTGTGCAGGAGGTGTCGATATAACTGACCTTCTGTCTTGAGTTGGAGCTGGGGATGGATTTTTTACAGGAAAAAGGAAGTGCATGGGTGTGGAGCTGCCAGCAGCAAAGGAAGTTTCCAGGCGACTTGTCATGGCGCGATTTATAGACACAAGTCTCCGAAGGGCTGTAGCAGGGCTGTGGAGAGGGTGTGATTTGTTGGTTGTGGAGCCTGGCACCTGGCGGCGGTCCATGCTGACTTAACTCAGCGTGCACGTGTGTCGCCCCTGCACACAGCCCTACCTGGGCGGTGGAAATGAAAGAGCAGACAGAAAAGGCGCTCATCCAGAGGGGAAATAAAAAAACGGAACCCGGAAGGGAACAAAAGCAGTGATTGTGAGGAAAGGGAACTGGAGGAGATGTCTGGAGGGTAGGGGGCCTCCCATGGTCTGTCCAGGATCTGACTGAAAGCAGCCAATCAAATGTGCCCTTCCCTCCGGAAAGCAGGTTAAGACAGATGCTGTAAGGGCTTCTGAAGAGAAGGCACGTCCCTCTTAGGTGTTAGGTTAGATCCACTGAGAAATGAACAAATGAACATTGAGGGATGGAATCAAATGACTTGACACCCATCGCCATCCCCGAGGAAGGCTTCCCCAGGGGACAAGAGAGACCAGGAAGCAGCAGCCTGGTCTCTCCTCGGCGAGAGCCAATTAGGCAGTAAGGCATGACAGTCAACAGCATCCTGGGGGAGGCCAGGCAGTGTTTGCAGAGACTGGCGGCGGTGCCAGAGCCAACAACCGGCACGCACAGCCCATCTGGGCAAGCTTGGAAAAGCAAACTTGCTTCCTCTGGGTCTCAAAACATTCTGCACAGCCACATTTGCCTCCCAGCTCTCAGATCCCTCACAGAAAACCCACACATCTGTGTACACACTTTAAAATAAATATGCATGAAGGCAGACTCCAAGCTGAGGGTGGGAGGTGGGAAGGGCCTCTGAGGTTCCTCTCTGGGTGGACCCCGCCCCAGAGCTGCTCCCCTCCCCCAGGAGAGCCGCCCTGCACAGGCTCTAACTGTAGCATTTTCCAGAAGTGTGAGAAGGCGTTAGAATATCCTACCTGCTCTGTGGCTCCCCATTATTCAACACAAGCACAATTTTGAGGTCTGCAGCACAAATTTTCTTCCCCCAAAGACATCTACTAACTTCTGAACTCAGCACAGAGGGTGAAAATGCTTGAGTTTCTTTTCAAGTTCATTGGAAACCCTCCAACCCAAGACCCATCCCCACCCCCCAACTTTACTAAAGACTTTCCTTCCCGTGAAGACAGGAAAAGTCAAAGACTGTTTCTGCTCTTTGCAAGCTTATTCTTGTCCATTTTCCAAATCCGGTCTCACTGGACTGACCCCGTGGATTACGGGGATGGAAAATGCCAGGCTGAGTTCTGGAAGATGGAGGATGAGTAGGCTGTCCTCTTGGCACATTGTGGGCTCTGAGACTACACTTGAGGGCAAGGAAAGGAGCGGGGTTTGAAGCCAAGCTAATTTGGGGTGCGGCTGAACGATGACAAACCTACGACAACTTGGCCAATGGGAAGAGAAAGCAGAGGGTCCTACTCAGCACCTTTGCCAGGGAGCCAGCAAATGGCCAGGTCACCTAGAGGCTAAATTACTGAGCCATCACTTAGCTTCTCTCACTCAGGTCTCTATAAAATGGCCAAGGTTTTCGTTGCCACATTCATGAAGCTCAAGGTTATGGTAATGGGTATACTAGAGAGAATGCCAGGGGCTGGCGTCGTGCCCCTTAAACATCAGCCTCCCCAGGCTGGCAGCTGCCAAGGGTCCTCCTCCGCCTGGCAGACACCTTTCTCCATCTGTCAAGGTCCAGCTCACACATCACCTCCTCCATAAAACTCCACCCATCCGAGCAGATCCTGTTATCCCTTCTCTAGCCCCCAGCAGCAGTGGCCTCTTAAGTTTTGGGGATTTGCATGTTCCTTAAAAGCTGTTTGAAAATCCATATACCCTCTCATACTGTTTTAAGATGACATTAAAAAAAAAAAACCCTTTGACTGTAAGTTTAAATAGCTACAGGGGATGTCATTTCCTTAGTATTGTAAATATTTTAGCATTTTAAAATAAAACTATTACATCACTTTCTTGAACGTTGCCAATGGAATCTAAGCATTGGAGCAATTCTATACTCACCAGTATCAATTTTTAAAATAGATGACGCATCTTCTCTACCAGCTTACTGTTCCATTGAGAAAGTAGACTCCTATTTCCATTCATTTACTCTTTGTACTTTTTAGCAATTATCGGACACGTTCATGTTCAAAAGTTTTCCATACATGAGCATCGTAGTATTCCTTTTTGCAACAACAAGAAAGTGCAAAATCACTGAAATTTTAATTTTGTTATCACCGTAAGTCTGTGAGTTTTCAGCAGACCAAGTTTTTCTAGACCAAGTTATAATTTCAACAACCACCAGAATACAACTAATCAAGACCATATAACACATTACAGATCTTCATAAATAATCATTAAATATAAGGGTAAGTTTTATTAAAAAATCACCTCTTAAAGAATTGAAGTGACATTTTTTCCAATTAGCTGATATTTCCACAGATGAAAATTACATGTTGCTGGAATGATCTAGGGCTCAGAATAACTTCTCTTCCTACGTTACATTCTTAGAGCGAAAACTCTGAGAAACCTTGTTCTCCCTCAAACAAGATATGAATGAAAAGACTTTAATGATGCCAAGAATTACATAACAATCTCTTATCAGAAGCTCGGAGTGGTCTATCAGATGTCAAATCAGTTTGGTTCTCCTTCAAATTTGTTGAAAGAAAAGAATTTGGAACCATGAGACCTGAAAACCTATTTGCTACCCAGTCATTAGTCATTCACTTTCCTAATTCTGGGAAATATACCAAAAAGACTGCACCAGAACTTCTCAGATGACGGCTAAGTATACCTGCTACTCATTTACTTAGAGGTCCTTGTTTAAACTGCAAAGGTTGGGGAAATTAAAACATTCGTTATTTTTAATATGACTTTTCCAATATAATAGTTTTGTTTTAAAAATCGAAATATAATTCACATATCATCAAACTCACCCCTTTAAATCGTACCATTTAGTGAGTTTTAGCATCTTCACAAAATTATGCAAACATCACTGCTATCTAATTCCAGAACATCCAATTGAGAAATCCCACACCCATTAGCATCTACTTCTCATTCCCTGACCAACACCAGCCAATACAATTTTCAATAAAATTCTCTTATCTCATAGTATGATGTAAATATGTTTTCATCAAAAGCTTGGGTTTTCAGATTTAGCTCATTCAGCTCAGAAAAATGTCTGCCGTGCAACCTGTTTGGCAAAGCCGTTGAAATTGTCGAGCCAGGCAACCAGTATGGATTCAGCTTCAGTTAGGAAAAAATCGAGTTCAGTGTCAAACAAGTGTGTTAATATGCATCCTTGTCCAACCACCTTGCTTCTGGATTCTAGTTCTGAGCTGAGAGGTCAAGATATAGGCAAGTAGTTGGTAGACCAGCTGTCCATCTAAGAAATCAAGAGGGCACTGCATGATGCCATGAATTACTTGCCTCCTTGAAATAAGCCTTTGCCATTGCTTATCGGTGCCCTCTTTACCATATGTTTGGGAATCTTACTCTAGGAGGTGCATGTTCTTTGACATTATTTAGAGGATGGAAGAGGAGAAGTTGTGGAACAGAAGTCCTCATCACTCCTGCTGCCTCCCTCTGCAAAATATCTGAATTCAGACCACGCCAGCGTAGGCCAAATACTTCCCTTCTGAGCACTTCATTTAACCCTTAGCAGAACTGCACGCAGCCCAGGGAGAGTGTGTAGACGCAGAGATGTACCGTGAAGATCTCCTGCTGGGAACCTAGCCTCCCAGCTGTGGGTGAGAGGACAGCAGATGGCCTTCAACTGTCAGCTCCTTCAAGACCAGCCTCAGCTTCAGGGAGGCCAGCCTGGTCGGCCTTTCCTGCCCAGTGGGGGCCACCCTTGTGAGCAGCTCTCACCCCAGAGCTCTCCAAGGGTTGGCCAAGCCTCGGGTGGGCCTGCATCTCAGTTTGACTTCTTTTGCCCAATCCTCCTCCTTCTGCTTTCCCATGGCACTGCAAAGTCGGTCTCAGCTCCTGCTCCCGGAGAACTCAGCCTACGACAGAGAGACACTAGGTTCTCTGCAGGTCAGTGGTGTCCAGTTACAAAAAGTTTGCCAACACCAATATGTTGAATCATTTCTTTACTGCCCCCAAAGACTTTCACACTCTTGCACGAGACCCCATGCTGAGACGCAGAATGAGTGAGAGGTCCTCACCTTTCTTTGGAGAAGTGAATGGGGAGTTGGGGAACCTGTTGGACCAACCCCATCACACCCATTTTTCACCCAGTGTGGACTTTGAGCATCTGAAGTTGATTCCCTTAAAACCCACCCCAGGCTATGTACCTTGGGAAGCCTTCAAGGAACTTGTAGTTTTGTAAGAGAAGCAGGGAAAAGCGAATGGATTAAAAAGAAGCAGATAATCCCAGAGACAGTGAGAACCAAAACAGACCTATTCTCAGTCACACTGAAAAAGGAAAATATCTATTTTTATCATTTTAACTCTCTTGAAATTTCAATGTTGCTTTACTTGAAGTAACAGTTGTCAGCTGGCTATCAAATAAAATTTTATTTAACCGAAGTAAAAAATGGAGAAATATTGGCACACTTAAAATTTCTCCCAATGCATGCGGTCTTGGGTTCAATCCCCAGTACCTCCATTAAAAGAAAAAATAAAAAGTTAAAAATTAAAATTTTTAAAAGTAAAATTTCCCCCATTAATTTGGGTATTTTCGAGTGCAGATTTTAGTAAATAGGTTATTTACATGAATTTTCAGAAGCTTTGGTTTTTATTTTAAGAGTTAGTGAAAATATGGCCTAAATTAAAATTAACTTTCTCTCAAACTCCTGGTACTTAATGATTCTTTTTTGCTAGTTTTCACCCCAAATCTCAAAGTACTCTTAAATAAAGATAATATAAAATAACAACAGAAAAAAAAACTAACATTTATTGAGAACTTAAACTATGTTCAGACACTCAGCTGAGTGCTTCTAATTTTTATTATTATTGGCTCCATGAAATAATCCTATGACACAGATACTGCCATTATCTCGACTTCGCAGTTGAGGAACCCAAGCTTGGAGAGTTCCAGAAGCTGCCTGAAGGCACTCTGCCAGCAGGGAGGGACGAGAGGGAAGTCCAGCCCCACCCGGCCGTGTGTCTCACCAGATGGGGACCGCGAAGCTCCACGCAGGTCGCAGGTGCCCAGGGTCCCCCTTGGGCTCTGAAGCTCAACAGACTGAAAAGGCACAGGCCAGTGTCACCTGCCACGTCCCAGGCTGGAAAGTGACCTGATCCCCGGGCAAGTGATTAGAAGTGAAGTCTTCAGTGGCCAGTTAAGCATCAGCTGGGTTGCTCTAGACAAACTCATTTCCAGAACAGCAGAAAGTGCTCCCCAAGGGCCCCTCTTCTCTGTGACCTCTGAGCGCTAGCCGTGCACGTGACAGGGGCTCACACCGTTCCACCTCCAGCCTGGCTCTTGCTCCCGGACTCTGGTCGAGTGTATCCACTTAGCCACTTTCTACATCCCTTCTTGGGTGTTGAAAAGCCTTCTCACACTTAACATGTCCAAAAAGGGGGGTTCCAAGAGTCCCCTGAAAAGCCTCGCCCTCCCGCAGTCAGTTCATGGTAACTTCATCTTTATAATCTCTCGGAAGAAAAAAATTAGAGACCCCTTGGCTCGCTTTCTCTCCCAGCCTAAACCAAGGCCATCAAGTGTTCCAGGATCCAGTCACGGCCGCCGCCCCGGCCCAAGCCACCACCGTCTCTCCTTCCGTTATTGCCATGGCTCTCAAACTGTCGCCCTATTTCTGTCCTGGTCTCTCTTCTATTCCCCACACCAGCCAGTGGGCGCATTAAACCAGGAGTCAGAACGCGACTCCCCTGTTCAAACCCTTAATGGCTTCCCACTTCACTGAGAGGAAAAGCCAGGCTCCCCACAGCGGGTCACTGGGCCCTGGACCCTGAGCAGCCCCGCTGCCCGACTCTGCCCCCTCCGCCCTTCCCTCCCCTCCCCTCCCTGCCCTGTGTCCCAGCCTCTGCCTGGAAGCTTCTCCCCCAGGCACCTGCCTGGCTCACCACTCCTTGATGGTTTGCCTTTATTGCAGGCATCCCCTCGGCAACACCCTCTCTGGTCACTCCTGCTCTTTCCTGCCCCTCTCCCTTGCTCCATTTCCCTCCACATCACTTACCACTGTGTAACTGTCCACACTTTCGCTTAACGACCCCCTGGGTTCTCTGCCATTCTGATGTCAACTCTGAGGATGGAGAGTTTTTGTCTGCTCTGGGCACCACTCTCTTTCTGGTGCCTGGCACACAGCAGATCAGGCCCCATCGGGCCTGAGTGAGTACCTAGTCACGTTACAGGAGAGCTCAGAGGGGTTGCCTGACCCGGTGAGAAAGTCATTCCTTGCAGCCCAAGGTTTGTGGTTTGTTTCTTTAGAGTCAGCACACCTTAAGTCGAAGCTTTGTGTCTGTTGAGTTGGCCCTTCCCCAAGAGGTGGGCCAGTCAATTCCTTGCCTTCAGGACCGGCCCACTGGAATCACAACTGCTCCCCTAGAGGAGACACCACCTTTCAAGTAGCCCCAATTTCCTGGCAAAACCATTTTATGGGTTCATTTGTAAAGGAGATGAGAACAGGATTCTGCCAAAGGGCAGGCAGACCCTTAGCTTGAGACCCAAACTCTCCACCCCTCAGAATCCCCATCCACGGGGAGAAAACAGAAAATGGAAAAATGCCTGCTTTGTCCATTGCAGGAGGTTTTGTGGGATCAACTGGAATCAGGTCTGTGCAAACCTTGAACTTCCAATTTATCCCTTCCCACTGCCTTCCCACACTGTAATCATAAATTTGTTTTCTATGTCTGTGAGTCTATTTCTGTTTTGTAAATAAGTTTGTCTGGCCTTTTTTTTTTCAGATTCCACATATAAGTGAAATATATGATATTTTTCTTTCTCTTCCTTGCTTACTTCACTTAGAATGACATTATCCAGGTCCATCCATGTTGCTGCAAATGGCATTATTTTATTCTTGTTTATGGCTGAGTAATATTCCATTGTATAAATATACCACAACTTCTTTATCCAGTCATCTGTTAATGGATATTTATGTTGTTTCCATGTCTTGGCTACTTGCTATGAACATTGGGATCCATGTATCTTTTTGAATTTAAGTTCCCTCTGGATATAAGCCCAGGAGTGGGATTGCTGGCTCATATGGTAAGTCTATTTTTAGTCTTTTGAGGAATCTCCATACTGTTTTCCACAGTGGCTGCACCAAACTGCATTCCCACCAGCAGTGTAGGAGGGTTCCCCTTTCTCCACAGCCTCTCCAGCATTTGTCATTTGTGGATTTTTGAATGACGGCAATTCTGACTGGTGTGAGGTGATACCTCATTGTAGTTCTGATTTGCATTTCTCTGATAATTAGTGATATTGAGCATTTTTTCATGTGCCTATTGGCCATTTGTATGTCTTCATTGAAGAGTTGCTTGTTTAGGTCTTCTGCTCATTTTTAGATTGGGTTTGCATTTTTTTCATATTAAGTTGTATGAACTGTTTATGTATTCCAGAAATTATGCCCTTGTCTGTCTCATCTTTTGCAAATATTTTCTCCCATTCCATAGATTGTCTTTTTGTTTTGCTTATGGTTTCCTTTGCTGTGCAAAAGCTTATAAGTTTAATTAGGTCCCATTTGTTTATTTTTGCTTTTCTTTCTATTGCCTGGGTAGACTGCCCTAGGAGAACATTGCTGAGATGTATGTCGGATAATGTTTTGCCTATGTTTTCTTCTAAGAGGTTTATGACATCTTGCCTTATGTTTAAGTCTTTAAGCCATTTTGAGTTTATTTTTGTGTATGGTGTGAGGGAGTAGTCTAACTTCATTATTTACATTGCAGCTGTCCTCTTTTCCCAACACAATTGCTGAAGAGACTGTCTGTATTCTTGATTTCTCTCCCAATAGTCTATCCTTCTAACAACTCCTGCAGAAGTTTCCTCATGGATCAGAGGGAAGATCTCCCAGGGAAGCCCACCACCCGACTCTCCACTCATACAGGGCTGTTGGCACAGCAGCTAAGAGCCGGCCAGTCTGCAACGACATTGCTTCCTTGGAACCCCTGAACCCCCTTCCCCACACAACCCAGCCCGCTCACCCCACTCTCAAACTCTGCCAACAGAAGAAATACACAAGAGCCAAGCAGGGCTGTAGATTTCAGCTCCCACTTGGCTAGACCCCTCCAATTGCGAACCTCCTCTTCCCCTTCCACGGTCTTCCTGGCTGGGCTGTGGCTACAGATATTTCCCTCTTCCTGGCTGTAATCCTCTCACCCTGGCACCTTATTGTGGCTACAGCTTTTGGGGGGCCCACACCCACTGAGCACATAGCTTTCACTTTTCTCTCTTTTTAAACATATCCAAATATCAGGAAGTCTCTAATCCTTCTCATTTTGGCCGGTGGCTTTCATGGGTAGACTGTTTGGGGGTTTCTATAGGAAAGGTATTTAGGCTGGCACAGTCGCAAATGGCAGGCCAACAATTTCAACTCTAAAACCAGTTCTCCCCTTTCAGGTGGCAATGGGGTCCATGAATTCAGACCCTGCATGAGAGGCCAGAAGCCTCCATGGCTCCCTTCCCATTAATTCTAGATGGGAGGCAATAAACACCTCCCCCTTCACGTGGGTGTCTCCCCCTCAGTAAACACTAACAGGCTGAACAGAGAAGGAGGTGCCTCTCAGAGCCCAGGCCTGGCCAGAACGGAGGGAAGAGGGGAGACGCGTCAACCACCGATGTCAGGACCTGGTCCCAAGGAGAGACGCTGGCTGGGGCGCCTGGCTCACTCACTGCCCTGCTGGGGATTTCTTCTTGTCCGCTTCCGAAACTCATCCCTTGACAGCATCCAAGAGATGTTGATTCAAACTCAGTGCCCTTGAAAGATGAAGCTGAGAGCAAGAAAGTACCCCCGTTCTGAGAATGAGCTTGTTTCCAGATCAAGGTCTCTGTTCAGACATGGAGAGGTGGCCGCCAAGGCCGCGGTGGTAGCCATGCCCGACTTTCCCTGCATGATGATGGTAAGATCTATAAAGCATTTGCTAGGAGTCCATTCCAATTACTTTTAAAACCCCAGCATGATTACTCTCATGGAAATTCGGCACAGTGGCAATGTCAAGTGGTAGTTTTGTATTGGACGATATTAAAAAGTGCTTTCAACGAGTACTTAACAAGTACAAGTTCACTCACTCATTTGCATTCCTGATAAAATACAGAACCAGGAAACGTACAAACAGCAAAGGAAATTAACGGCAATCCGCCACTGAACAGTAATCTTCCAAGGCTGTCAGCCTCATAATTAGGAAATCCACTACCAACAGGCCCTGGTAGCGGGGGGCCTTTTGTTTGCGCCTGCCCAAGGTCTGTTATCCCTTCTTCAGATAATGGCACCCATCCCGGGTTTCCCTGGGGTTCTTTCCCCAGCACTCCCTCTGCTTCATGTGGGGTTTATCCCAGTCCCTGGCTGCAAGATCAGACACGTGATCATGGCATGACCAGCATATTCCAATCTTCTGGACTCAGTAATTGGCTTAGGGGCAGGAAGATGATCTACCTAAACCGTTAGAATAATGGTGGGAAATGGCTTAAACAATAGCAAAACACGTCTTTTTTCTCCAAGGGTTGCTCGACTGGTAGAATATAAATCTAGATCTACTGGTGTCCATCTTTGCCATCATCTGAATGAAGCCAGGTCACAAGGAAGTAGCCTAAGAGGTGGAGAAAGAGAAAGACTGATTTCTCGTGAATCAGTTTGAGCACCTAGAGTAAGTCACATCTGAAGTTCTATACTTCTCAGTTAGATAAACCAACACATTCCTTTTTTGCTTATGTCTTCTTGTGACTAGGCTGATGACACTGGCCACTGTGAGTCCTGAGTAATGCCCCATGGATGATACTATAGTAATAGTAGCCACCATTTATTGAGCACCTTGTGTGTACCAGGCAGATTAGATATAGATTGTCTCCAAGCTTTACAACCATGGACGATGGTCATTATGACTGATTTTCTTGGTGAGGAAACTGAGACTCAGAGAGTGGATTGTCCCAGGTCATACCATTAGTAAGTGGCAGAAGTGGGATTGGAATTCAGGTCTTCCTGCCTCCAGAGTCCGCATTCTTGTCCCTACTCCAGGCTGCCTCATGGAGGCAAGGCCGTCTACGACATACTGGCAGCAGGGAATGATGGTTCTTCTCAGGCATGACTGCTTCTCATCAGCTTTATCAAAACAAAATGTAACTATTTTATATTAAACTATCTTCTTGGTCTTCCAAACCCTCCTCAAACTCAACCAGGCAGGTCCTTTTATCACCAAATCCTTTGTTACATCGTGTGACTTCACTCCCCAACGCGGAAGTCTGACCACTCTGGCCCCTCCAGCAGGATGGAAGGAAGGAAAAGTGTAAGATATCCGGGCTCCAGCATCCTCTGTGAGGCTGTGTGGTTTGGAATCTTGGAAGATGAGGACTGGAGCTCTATTACAGGGTCAAAGGGGAGGTGGAAATTTTACTCTGACTCCAGCTCAACTCACCAACTCCCAGGTTCTGTCCAGACACAGGAGCTGGAATGGAGGGAGGCGGTTTGCACTGCAGGAGCCCCCTGGCTGCCCAAGCCTGAGGAACTCATGAGCCAACCCCACTGACTCTGTCATCTTCAGGGGGAAGATTATCTGGGATTATCAGAGATTAGGTGAAGGGGGAAAGCAGTATCTGTTTAATCCTGTGGCTAATGAGTTGAGCAGGAATTCCCTGTTAGAAAGAACCACACGCCTTTGCAGACCACACGTCTCCTGTTTCCCTGTGACCTGAGGCACAACCAGACTTCCAGGCGAGCCATGGGAGCACCTGCCTCAAACCTGGTGGCTGACACCCCAGACCTGGCCGGCCAATCCTCAGAAAGCCCTCTCTTGACCCCCTGGGGAAGTGCAGATGTGTCCAGGGGAAAAGACCCTTGAAGCCTTCACCGCTTGCCCTTCCTGTGGCAAAACTGATGGATCAAAGACACTTAAAAGGGAGGGAATGAAAGAAGTGAAAGGCCTGTGAGGAAAGAGGGGCTACCAGCCCTGGGGGAAGGATGCCCCACTTCACTTAGGCTGCTGCCTGACCCCAACCCAAAGGGCCCTGAGAACACCACAGACCCTCCACTTGTTTTGCTTCCAACTCAAAGCCTGAAGTGACTGCACTGCAGCAAGAAGGGACATCGGGGGACAGTCGATGCAGAGTTGTCCCAAAGGCATCTATCAGGTGGTGGGTGTAGCCATGGGCTGCTTTTTCTTTTCGTAACTATCATTTTTCTTTTAGGATCTAATTGCAAAAATAATACCCAATGGCATTCTGCATGAAAAATTAAAACATTTGGATGAGGCTGAAGGCAGCCAAAGTTAGGAGTAACTTAAGATGTGTGTGTGCATGCGTGTGAGTGCATATGTGTGAGTGCACGTGTGTGCGTGCACGTGTGTGCACACCAATGCCCCTGGAAACTGCATGTGGGCACACCTCGCTTTACTGAGCTTTGCTTCATGGTGTTTTTTACACACTGAAGGTTTGTGACAACCTTGCAACAAGGAAGTTTATCCATATCATTTTTCCAACAGCATTTGCTCACTTTGTGTCTTTGTGTCCCATTTTGGTACTTCTCCCAATATTTCAAACTTTTCATTAGTATCATCTTTGTCGTGGTGATCTGTGATCAGTGATCTTTGATGTTAGTTTTGCAACAAGATCACGACTCACTGAAGACTCAGGTGACGCTTAGCATTTTTTTAGCAGTAACATATTTTTAAATTAAGGTATGTACATTTTTTTTGACATAATGTTATTGCACACTTAATGGACTACAGTCTGTGCACTGAGAAACCAAATAAAAAAAGTGTGACTCGCTTTTTTGCAATATTGGCTTTATTGCAGTGGTCTGGAACTGACCCTACAACATCTCCAAGGTCTGCCTGTGGGGTTTCCGCATGAATATGTGCGTTTACATAAGTGGCATGCTATCTACCCATCTATGATTTGCCTTTTTCACTCAGAAAAGCGTCTTGGGGATGAATCCAGGTTGAGAACCTCTTATACCTTCCACCTGGACTTTTTGAGGCAGAGCCAAGTACCAGTGAAACTGAACTGCATTAGCTCATGCATTCGCTTAGTTTCTGCCCTTTCTTCTCTCTCAGGCTGGGTCAGCATCCCTACACCAGCGCTGCTTGAGCCTCAAGGAGGTGCCGCGTTGAGGGGGAGGTGAAGGGACACGACCGCTGGCCAGTGAGCATCCTCCCGCGCCCTCCCACATCCGCCGAGACCTGCCAGCCCCTCTGCCAGGTGGCCCGGGGTGCAGGTGAGCTTGGGGAGGACGCGGCCCCTCCGCAAGAGCCTTCGCACCCCCAGGGCCCGGTCCTAATAGAGAAGATTCACTGGGGCTGGGCCTTCCTGTGCCAGGCAGCACAGAAAGGGGTAAGGGACATGCATTTAGAGCTGGCGGACTTACGTTTGGGAAGCTTTCGCCTGGACCACTTACTTACCAGCTCTGTGTTGCTGGGCACCTCCCTGGGCCTCTTTAAGCTCCGGGTTCCATGTCTGGAAAGTAATTAATTCTGGCGAGCTTGCGGGGTGCCTCTTTATACCCAGTACTAAGATGAGTGGCTGCTCTTATGCTGATGTCAGCCCTGATGCATCGGCAGGAAGGCTCAAGTTACTCAGTTTAGGGGTCACTTCGGGGAGTTGTTAGACCCAGACAGAGGGAACTTTGCAAGCAGGGTCACAGACGCTCCGAGGTTACAGTAGGCTGGAGAGTTCACTGGGGCAGCCCAGTGAATCCCAGCTACCAGCAGGGCAGCCTAGGCCCGCTGGGTACACAGCACACAGCACCCAGCACCCCCACCCCCAGCCACAACCGGCTGACCACCAGGGCCACAGGCTTGACACCTCTTCTGAGCATCAGTTGCTCAGGCTTGATGCCTCCTTCTGCCTCCAGGGTACCCTCTCCTTCCTTAGTTTTAAATATGTCTTAACTACTGGGTGTTGGGAGCAGGAAACTTGAGAGGAGATGAAATGTGCACTGAGACTTGCCAGTTTAGAAAACAGCTCAAGCTTGGCTACGAGAGGATGGAGAAGTCTCTATTCCCAAATTTAGATTTTTTTTTTAACGAAGGTACCAGGAATTGAACCCAGGACCTCGTGCATGCTAAACTAAGCACGTGCTCTACCACTGAGCTATACCCACCCCCTAGG
The DNA here is from genome assembly GCF_048564905.1 of Vicugna pacos. Taxonomy (NCBI): domain Eukaryota; kingdom Metazoa; phylum Chordata; class Mammalia; order Artiodactyla; family Camelidae; genus Vicugna; species Vicugna pacos. The sequence continues at coordinate 4,372,198 of NC_132990.1, forward strand.
GTATTTTTAATTAGTGGTAGATTGGGGATTTTGATTGAGGGGCGTGGTGATACATCACAGTGGTTAAGAAGTTGGCTTTGGAAGTGGAGCTGAGTGAACCCGAAAGCAAGTTTGGGCAGGGGACCCCGGGCCCCCCACCACCCCAAGCCTCGGTTTCGTTATGTCTCACAGCCCCTCGTGCCATGGCTGTAACTGGCACAGAGTAAGTGCTTGAAAAATAGACGCTATTATGTTTCTCTAGCGATCCCTGAGTCTTCAGTAACATGCTTACCCAGGAGTTGGCAAATTGGTTGAACAACCAGTTTCTTAAACCCCTTTTCAAATGCTTTCATTTGAGTCAAAGGAAGAAAAGAAACAAAACGACCTACATCCCAGGGTTTCCATGTTCCAAAATGAGAAGGACCGCCTCGGAACTGAGACTGAATTCCATCAAAAAAGATGTTCTGCGGATTGTCTGAACATTTCAGACTGAAACAAAACCCCCGAGAATGTGCCTTTGCCTGTGAAACGTAGCATCACCATGAGCAGCAGCCTCGCTGTCCCAACACTTCTAGTCTTCTCTTCCCTGGGAATCCTAGTAAGAGTGAGATGGAAATTGGGTACCGTGAACATTCAAACGTTTACTGAATCCACGTAAAGTCTCGTGTCAGAGGCTGCCATGCTTACAGACTTCAAGGTAGGGGTCAGGCGAAAATCCCAAGTAAAGTGCTGCTCGCAGAGGGGGCCCAGGGGGGTCCGCAGGGTCCTCCGGGTGCTTGTTTGAAATGAAAATTCCTGAGCGTCACCCTAGACCTCCTGCATCACCGTCTCGGAGGGTGAGACTCAGGAATCTGGCCACTAACGGGACCTGCCAGAGATTCTCACACAACTTCCAAGTTTGAGAAGCACTGGTTCACGGTGTCACGGTCTTGCATTCTCTAAGTTAGTCACAATCAAAGAGGTTGTTCACAGGAGGGGAGGGCACAGCTCAGTGGTAGAGCGCATGCCTAGTACACATGAGGTCCTGGGTTCCATCCCTGGTACTTGCATTAAAATAAATAAATTAAAATAAACCTAATTGCCTCCCCCCTCAAAAAAAATTACATTCAAGTCAACTAAAAAATTAAAGTCAACTTTTTTTTTTAAAAAAAGCAGATTATTAGCACACTTAATATGGATGCAAAAGAGTCTTTAGGTTTAAACTTGGCTGCGGATGAGGATGCCCGGGAAGCTGAGCTCTGAGTTTAGCTTGAGAGAATTATAGTAAAGAGAAATCAGTCAAGGGTGGGGAACTTGAGCCAAACTGGGGGTATTGATTAATTAGTGGCAGGAGGTGGGGGTGGGGGAGGCTCCATCGCTAGGGCAGCTCTCACTGGCCCACCAGCTGGTTACATGCAGCCAAGTGTTGTTGCAAGAATCAAGGGAGACATTATATGTAAAGCACATGGCAAGTGTCTGGTGAGCCACTGTCGTCTTCGCCATGATCCTCACCGCAGCCTCGACACCTCCAGCCCGGGCTGAGTCCATGCAGATCTGTGTGAATCACCTTCTCCCCTTCACGTGTACCCACGTTGAGAAAGAGGTCAGGAAAGCACACTTGCGTGTTTCTAAACAAGCCCTATGATCATCCTTAGAAACGCCTAGAGTGAGTAAGAACCTCAGAGGAAAACTGGGGTCCTGTTTTGTGCCCTCCAGGTCTCTGCTAACAGTGACCCCATCATCAAAGTGATCGTGGTCAGCCCGACTGCAGACAAAACGAAACCGGTTTCTCAGATACAAAGTGATTCAGAGTGTATAGCAGCTCATTAAAAAAAAAAAAAAAGAAAAGACATTCGCTAATGAGAGCAGAAAATGCCAGTAAATGAGAGAGACCCACTCCATTATGATGGTCCCAGGGTTGCTCAAATGGAATTTTGCAACAGCAAGTAGAGAATAAAAAACCTCCAGAGGCGGTCGGCCTCCGCTCAGAGACAGGATAATCTTGGAGGAACATTTTACGGTGTATCACTTGAAGAAAAGTGCATTAGTCTTTCCTGGAAAAAAAAAAAAAAACCATTTGGTTGACCCCGAAAATAAAAGCATGCATGAGAAGTATGAGCAGAAGTTTTCATTATGCCTTAAGCCCTCGCTTCAGAGAGACAAAAATTCCCCTCCACTGCAGCGCCCAAAATGCCAAGTTGCCAAGCAACTGATCTGGGATGGTGGATCGCCACGGAGACTGATGTAAACAAAATCATAAATCCCATTACCCTGCTAAATACTGGGGCTGAGTTAGAAAAGGAGCGAAAGAGCTGCTTTTTAGGTTAAAAGGGATCAGACGAACGGTGAGTGGCAAGATTTTAGTCGGAGTAAATTGTCATGGTGAGACTGTAATTAAGGTAGCTCTTTTTTCCTTTCAATGGACAACAGCCCCTGAGTTTCCTGTATCCAGGAAAGCAGCCGTAGTTGGAAGAGTCATTTCCGACTGAAAAATGAACTTCCCCACCCCTGGGGCCCAGGTCCAGCCCCGGAAGAAACAGTTGTGGTTCAACCCAGGGGGACCCTCGTCTACACCCACTTGGACCAGTGATCAGTGGCCATTCATGAAACAGCTCCTCACAAGAGACTCTGCAACAACCCTGTGTATTTCGGGTCCCTTTCAGAGAAAGAAAAAGACAAGTGGCGTTTATGGAGGATGACCCTGTGGGTAAACATCTCATTTCATTCCCACGACTGTCCTGAGAGGTGAACAGCACTCTTCCTCTGGAACCGATGGGAAGCTGGAGGCCCAGAGGGTGAAGACACTTCATCCAAGGCCACACAATTAATGAGCAGAACAGAGATCCCAGGTCTGAAGTTGAAGTAAAGACTCAATGTGGCACCCACCAGCTCTCTCTGCAGGTAGAGACTTCTGTCCCCGAGGGGGCAACAGATCCGGCATCAGGGTTACTGATCCCAGCTAAAGACACAGCCCGGGTTGTGGTCCCCACTGGAATGACACGGAGCTCTTCCGTGGCGTGCTGGGGAAGGTCCAACAACAGGCTCTCCAGGAGGACAGCTGCACTCTGGTCACCATGGTGTGAGCACTCCAACCAGGGGCTCTCCTGAGCTCTACCAGCCTGCTCTGAGTCATGCTGGCACTCCCAAAAATATCAGGACTCCAGACCGACCCCACACCCGTCAAATCAGAATCCCTGAGGATGGGGCCCCAATCCTGGTATTTTTAACAAGACCAGGAGGTGAGGACCACTGGGCTAGAGGCTTCATATTCAGGGGCCACTTGGCCTTTTTGGCTTTGTCCTCCTAAGAAGGTACCGGGCTCCTGAAATAAGCATAGTCCATCAGTCACCTGACAGCAAACCCAGGGCTTGGCCCCAATTACCGTCGCCACCCCGCCAGCTAGCACAGCGCCATATGCCTTTGCCCCACTTCTAGAGTCCCTGCGATCCTAGCACGGGACCACAAGCCCAGCAGCCTACTGGATCCCAGCAAGCTGAGAAAACACATGAAGCCTGGTGGGTGGAGGCAGTGGACACCTGGAACACACGAGCCCTGTCTAAAGTAGTTAGGTTAACCAGATGCTGCTCAGTGAGGACCATCCTGGGCATGGGGAGGCGATGCTGGCCAGCTATATCAACTACATCTTCTAATTCATCCAGACACGTCTCAAATGTGGATTTTTATGTGAACTTTTCTGGTTTGGGCAGCTAATTCAAGTTTGAAAACGTGCAATTCAAACCAAATCATCTCATGGGCCAAATCCAATCCAAGAGTCCTCTTCTGCAACCCCCGCATGGGATTCCTTAGGCTGAGCCTCCTACCCCTTCGGCCTCTGAAGGACTGGGTTCGTCTTCACTGTTCTGACCTGCAGGGCGGCGCCAATGTCCTCACGTGTCTCCCAGCCCTGCCCTATGGGGTTCTCACCATCCAGAGATTTAACCCAGAGCAGCAGTGAGCAAGGGGAAATAGCTTGCTCTGGTGCCCAAAAACAGACCTCAAGATCAGGATTCCAGATTGGGAGTTTGAGATTTGCAAATATTTCAAATATTAACTACTATATGTAAAATTGACTAAAAAACAAATTTCTTCTGCATAGCACAGGGAACTATACTCAGTATCTTGTATTTATAATGAAAAAGAATATGAAAACGAATATATGTATGTAGATGTATGGCTGAAACATGCTGTACAGCAGAAATTGACATATTGTAACTGAGTATCCTTTAATCAATGAACCAATCGATCAAGATCAGGATTCCAAGCCTAGTGCTTTATTTGGGAGGTAATTCCAAGAAACACTGGTAGGGGAGTGGGAAGACAGAAAGGAAGATGATACAGGATGTGTTTCCAAGACAGTTACTCTGGATGGCAATCCTGGGGGGAACTCTGGCAGCATAGAGCACCCTCGGAGTTATCCCAACTGAGAAGCAAGAAGCTAGAGCTTTGATCCAATGCCTTATCCATCATTGGTCAGAGCTGCTTCCAGGACATGAACTTCACAGCACTCCTGGCTGGCCCTGAGCTCAAACCAAGCATCGCCCATGACCAGAACAGCTCTCACAGGTATCTGCAAGGAGCGGCCTTGGGTGCATGGAGGTAAACGTCACGAGGATGTGGGTGCCCCACCCACAGTGCATCTGCTCTAAGAGGAAACCAAAACATCAGTGCCAAAACCGGAAAGCTGGGTAAGGAGCTCACCATAGGGGACAAAGAAGAAGAAACTGGCCATGTTATCAAGTCTTAGCAGCACAAGGCGGAGAACAAGGAGTCGGGGCACAAAGAGCCCAGCAGAGGAGGCCTTTGTCATTGACCTGCCTGCCCCCTTTTCCACTCTGCGGAAGGCTTCCACTCTGGGGGCAATAGGTTCCCCACAACTGAGGGGGATGAGGGTCCAAGTTATTTTAATTCAGAGGTTAAAAGAAAAAGGAAAGAATAATTCAACGTACAAATAAGACCATTATGTTTTGTTTTGTTTTGTTTTGGGGGGGAGGAGATGTAATTAGTTTATTTATTTACTTGTTTATTTATTTATTTGTTTTTAACAGAGGTGCTGGGGGTCGAACCCAGGACTTTGTGCATGCTAGGCATGCGCTCTACCACGGAGCTGTCCCCTCCCCGCAAATACGAACCATCATTATCTCTAAGTTGTAGGATAAGTAATGAGATTCCCTGAACCTTTTCTGTATCTTTTAATTCTCTTATAGTAAGAACGCATTACAGGTTGTCCTCAGCCTGGCTGGGACCAGCGCTGTGGTACAGCTAAGGTCGGGCTGGGACCACATCCCCATCCCGGGGAGCCCCTTCCCTGCCTTTTCACGCTTCCCTGACTCCCCTTCTCCTGAGACCCCCAGCCCAGCAGTTCCCCTGCACAGGAATCTTTGGCTCGGGCTCTGCCTCTAGGAAACCCAGCCTGGGACAAGGAATTATTTGTTTTAATCCTTGCATGGACTCTACCGAGACATTACACTCAGGTTTACACTGTAAAGTCTTTGGTCTTCTATGCACTTTACTTGTGCTATGAAGCAACCGTTTTAATCTTCAAATTCCCAGGCTTCGTTCTTGAAATGAAAGATGAGTTCATTTCAGGAGCAGCAAATGCCCATTCTCCTGGGATCAGGCCACGAATGGCAATGTCTGAGGCCCGCCTGGTGCGTCTGAGGTCACCTGGGGGGCTGTGGACCCGGGAAGGGGGCGCGGCTGCCACACTGAGCGTGGGGTGCGGACTGGAGCTCCCGGGCCTTCCACACTGCAGAATTTCAGATATTTATGTGCGATCTCCTGATTTTTAACTGTTGGCTTTGAGTTTTCTAAAAACCCCGTATAGGCCAAGCAAAACACACTGCGACGAAATTTGGCTTGAGGGCTGTCATTTCAAGTCCTTTGTTTTCTTGAACAAGTTGGAAAAAGGAAAACAACTGCCTCCACCACTTACCTCCACAGGCATGCTGATAAAGGGGACATTTCTCTGTCATTGTCTCCTGTGCTTATCCCAACCTGGCTAGAATCCCCTGACAAGGAACTGCATGAGACCCGGAGCCACATAAGAGGAGTTCAAAACACAAGCTCCATCCGAGGTTGTGGGCTGACTCTGGGGGGCGGGTCTCCTGGCCTCCAGAAGGCCTGCTGTTTTTTAAGCCACAATGTGTCTCCTCACCTACACTGAGAGGTTTCTAGGTGGTTCTTAGGGAAGGGACACAGACATTCCTATTTCTTGATTATAAAGTCAAGGAACGTGAAGGAGTTCCCACACGATCGCCTTAAAATCCGTTTTCAGATCAAACTTCCCAACCCTGGTCTAAAATGAGGGTTCTTTCACGAAAAAGGCTCAGCGGCCTTCTAGGGACTCTGTGCAGAGGGAGGAAGCCCCTACGCTGCCCCCACTGTGTGCGTGATGAAAACGTGGCCCAAAGCAGTCCGCCATGACTTCAGGAGGGGCTTACCACTTCCTCAGGAGTCAGCAGCACCATGTAATCAGCTTTCCTGCGAGAGCATTTTCCTTTGCTCAATTTCATCCCATTACACATAGTTACATCGCTCAGGGTTCAGAGACCACCCACAACCCTCCAGTTATTTGTGCTAGCTTTATTCGGGCCCAGCTTTGACCAAACATTGTCACTGTAAAAGCGATCGGAACATATTTGTCTCCGAAACTCGTTTCATTTTCTGCTCTCACGTGCCAGGTGGCCTTGGGAAACACCAGCTGGAGGCCCTTCACTGATTCAGTCAGCAAACACGGAGCCAGGAGCTAACTAGGCTCGCAGGGCCTCTTGGTGTCCCCTTCCAGCCCTGGGCCCATCTTCCCCAAGCTGTCCTGGGACTTCAAATTGCCCAGGATCCTTGGAGGGTCAGATTAGGGGGACAACCCTCAGTTCCCCTAAGCTGGAGCCAGAGTGCAGAGGAAAAACTCTCCAAACCTAGACAAATCCAGCAGATGGCCTTAGAGGAGCCCAGGACTTAGCACAGGGGCACCCCCAACATTGGGGGGTAACAGCAGCTGGCTCCTGGTGTGGCTGGAGAAATAAATGAGATGGAGCAGAGGAAGCTCAGGGCGTGTGACCTAGCGCGTGGTCAGTGGAGCGCCATCCTCAGACTTGACCCTGACAGTGGTGGTGTGGGCAGGCTGGATTCATGCCCGGAGCAGAGCGCGACAAACAAGGGGGACGTCAACCAGAGTACCCTTTCCCTGAGCAAGCCAGCTCGTTCATTCATTTGAAAAGTGTTCATTGGATATCTTCCGCACTGAGAATACAATTCTTTTAAAAAATTTTTTATTAAGTTATAGTTGACTTATGATATTATGTAACTGTCTGGCGTACAACATAGAGATTCACCATTTTTAAAGGTTGCATTCCATTTATAGTTAATATAAAATAGTGGCAATATTCCCTGTATTGTACAATATATCCTTGTAGCTTATTCTCTACATAGTAGTTTGTACCTCTTAATCCACACCCCTATCTTGCCCCTCCCCGCTTCCCTCTCCCCTCTGGTAACCACTAGTTCGTTCTCTATATCTGTGAGTCTGTTTCTCTTTTGTCATATTCATTAGTTTGTTGTATTTTTTTAGTTTCCATGTGTAAGTGATATCATACAGTATTTGTCTTTCCCTGACATTTCACTAAGCATAATACCCTCCAAGTTCATCCATGTGTTATTGCAAACGACAAATTTTCATTCTTTTTTATGGCTGAGTAGTATTCCATTGTATATCTATTCTACATCATCTTTATCCAGTCATCTGTTGATGGACACTTTTAGGTTGCTTCCATATCTTAGCTATTGTAAATAATGCTGCTATGAACATTGGGGTGCAGGTATCTTTTCGAATCAGCATTTTCACTTTCTTTGGAAATTCCAGGAGTGGAATTGCTGGATCATACAGTAGTTTTGTTTTCAGGTATTTGAGGAAACTCCATGCTGTTTTCCATAGTGGCTGCACCAATTTACATTCCCACCAACAGCATACAAAGGTTCCCTTGTCTCCACATCCTTGCCAACACTATTGTGTAGACTTTTTGATGACAGCCATTTTGACAGGTGTGAGGTGATGATCTCTTGTTGTGCTTTTGATTCGCATTTTGCTTATGATTAACCACGTCGAGCATCTTTTTGTGTGCCTGTTGGCCATCAGTATATCTTCTTGGGAAAAATACCTGTTCAGGTAGGTCTTCAGCCAATTTTAAAATCGAGAATATGATTTTTGAGTAAAGACCTAAAAGAAGAAAGGGAGCCACGCTGAGTCTCGGGGAAGGAAGGGTGTTCCGGGCAGCAGGAACAGCAGATGTGAAGCCACTCAGGCGGGAGCAAGCTTGACATGCCTGAGGAAAATGAGGAGCTCAGCAGACCAAGGGACATGAACAAGGTGGGGAGATGAAGGAGCGGAAGGCAGAGGGGATGCGGGTGCCTTGTGCACTCAGAGCCAGCCCTCTGCCTTACATGGTGAGTGAGACGGGGAGCAGAGGCATAACGTATCTGACCTACATCCTAACAGAATCATTCTAGCCTCTATGTTGAGAGTAGACTAAAAAGGCCCAGGGTTTAAGCAGGAAGATCTGTTTGGAAGCTGCTGAAAATTCCAGGGGAGATGTGGTGGCCTGGGCCAGTGAAGTGGCCTCGGTGGCCAGAGAAGTGGCTGCTTTCTGGACACATACTGAACAGGGTCCGCACGATTTGCTAGAGGATTAAGCAGAGGGAATGAAAGAATGCAGACATCAAAATGACTCCTTGGTTTTGGCTTGATGAGTCAGAAGGATGGAATTTCTATTCACGAGGATGGAAAGAGGGGCGTGAATACTAGTTCAGTGTCGGATGTGTTTTGAGTGATATCTGTCGTCAGGGAAGCCCTCGAGGTGACAGTCGTAGATAAGAGCCTGGAGTTGAGGGGAGAGCCCCGATCTACAGCCACGGGACTGATGCGATCACCCAGAGAGTGAATCTGGAAAGAGAAAATAGAGACCCAGGCTCAGAGACCCACCGTATCGTCGCGGGGTGGCTTCAGGAGGTCAGTCAAACACCAGTTCACAAATCCTAACAAATCCGCAGCCAGAGAGGGAAAGCATCAGGAGAAACAGCCCCGCGTGGGCACACACTCAAACCCCTCACTCACCCCCCGATGAAGTTTAGTCCTGAAGACGGTACATACAATGTTCCTTTTTTTCCCTCCGCATTTATTCCATGATGTTGCCTCAGCCGTGAACTTCGCAGCACTGTTCGTGACCGCTATGTTTCAACCCCTCCCCTCCCTGCCAGGCGAACGTTCTCAGATGGCTGTTGTTCAGCCTTAGAAGTGATCCATCAAGTCCCCATTGTCAGATCTCAGCATCCGAGTTTCTGCAAGAAGAGGCCTATTGCAGGTCTACTGGGTCAGCTGGAGACTCCCCAAAGCCCCGCAGGGGTGCGGGCTTCCTTGCTTTCCTGAGTTGTGTTAACAGAATAAAGAATGGGAACTTAACTAGTCTCTAATGGCGTGGTGGTTAATTTTATGAGTCACCTTGCCTGGGTTAAGGAATTCCCAGATAGCTGGGAAAACATTTCTGGGTGTGTCTGGGAGGGTGTTTCCAGATGAGATTAGTATTTGAGTCCATAGGCTGAGTAAACAAGATTGCCCTCACCAATGCAGGTGGGCAGCATCCATTGTATTGGTCCAAAGAGAACAAAAAGGCTGAGGAAGGAGGAGTTTGCTCTCTGCCTGAGCTGGGACATCCATCTTCTGCCCTGGGCACTCCTGGTTCTCAGACCCTCGGGTTCAGGCTGGAGTCACATCCCCCAGCTTTCCTAGGTCTCCAGATTGCAGACAGCAGATCACAGTAGCCAGTCTCAGTGTCCATAATAACCTGAGCCAATAAATCTCCTATGTATGTCTCTCTCCCTACGTCCTATTGGTTCTGTTTCTCTTGAGTGAGATAGACTATGGCCTGGGAACTCTGTCCTTTGGAGGCAGAGCTTCTGCCTTGAACTTGTTAATGCACCAAGAGCATTTGTGGGACTGAATAAGGAATAATGTTTCCAGATGAGAAAGCTGGATCCTAGAGGTGGAAGACTTTCTTACAAGAGGGTTGGATTTCTGCAGCGTGCTGTCGAGTAGGCTGGGATACGTGAAACTGGAAAACCACCCCAGGTATTCTTTTCTGGTTATTAATGTAATTTTCCTCACCCCGATTTTTACAAATCGGGGCCAGAATGACATCGGCCCTGGACACTTCACACCCAAGTGTTTGCTGATTTGACCTCGCAACCACAGGATTAGCAAGACCCATTGACTCTGGCTTGGTTCTGCAAATTCTTCCGGTTTCATAATTCAATCAAAGATAATAGTAATGGAATGAGAGGTTGCTCATGGGAAAGCCAAATGCAGAGGGGAAACAAAAGTAAGGGGGATCAAAGACTTAAATTTTATGTATGTCTCGAATTGGTTTGGCAGGGAACCAAACAGAAAAAATTCCTTCCGCTCTTGAGCTGGCATAGTTCCACATCACAAAAGCATCGTGCGGTCTGGTTCAGCTTCTTGTCACGAAAGGCCCAGCCTCAGGGAAGGTCTGGATGCAAGTGTCAGACAGAGTAGGCAGGAGAACTAGCTGGTGGCTTGCTTCCTGAATCCAAGAATATCCTGTACCTAGATAAAGAGGCTCCCAGGAACCCACCAGTCCATAACTCCAAGGAAAACAACCATTGTTCATATCAAGGTCTCCGCAAGTGTCACAGTTAAGAGCATGTGCTTTGGAGTTAGAGAAACCTGAGTTCACATCCTGAAACTGTTACTCACTAGCTGTGTGACCTTGGGCATATTACTTAACCTCTCTGAGCCCCAGTTTTCTCATCTGCACAGTGCAGAAAATAATGGTACCTGCCTCTTAAGGTTGTGGTAAAGAGGAAGAGAAAAACCAGCCCATGTGACCCACTCAAACTACACTTTCAGTACCTGGGATCCAGGTTTCCCTGCCCAAAGGTCCCCAAAGCCTGCTGATGGAGCTTGGATGTGCTGAGTGGAGTATTTACACTCACGCAGTCGAAGCCCTTGCAGTGTGGAACAGAGCTGGGGGATGATGGGGGCAGACATGGGTTAAGGGCTGAAGACTGGCTCCCCCGACTTGGGAATTCCCAAGAGAGTCCAAGAAATCTCAACTCACATCTAACTTTCCACATTGTTATAGAAGGTATTTGCAAGATGGCAGGATAAGCTATTTATTTAACAATTAGTTTTTCACATTTCATGAAAACAACGTATATATTTGTAAACTGTAAATATTTAAGATATCTGGTAGGTAGATCTCCGTGTGTATACTCTGGTTTCCAGCCCTGCAAATGTTAGAGGCTGGCCTGTCACCTAGTAAACCCAAGAAATTCAGTGAATATTGACCGGAGTCTGACATTCCTCCCATCTAATTTACTTAAAAATCTCTGGGGACAGATCTCACACGCAGCTAGCTCACCCAAACGCCAGCACCGCCACACCGCGGCCCAGGAACACGGAGAGCAGCCACAAACAGTGGCCTCATTTCGGCTCACTAATTCCAGTGACACATGATGCCAAAAGGCCCACAAGAACCCGAGAGTTTCCAGACCCTCTAGGTTTGCATCCCACCCGCATAGACCAGGGTGGGGTTAGGAGACTGTGACAGCTCCCACTTTCCAAGGATCATTGCAACACTGTTTCCCCTCCCGGCATGCTCTTCCAGGACCTTGCCACTCCCCCATCAAGAGGTGGAGTCCGTGTCTTCTCCCCTTGAACCTGGCAGGCCCTGATGACTGGCAAGTGATGCCACGTGATCCCCCAGGCCAGATCGCAAACGGTGACAGAGCCCCTGCCAGGCTCTCTCCTTCTGGGGACACGCCGCTGTGTAAGGAGGCCCGTTACTCTGAAACTGACGTGCTAGAGAGACCGCGCGGAGAGACCAGGTAGAGACAGAGGTGCCCAAGAGAAAGACTCAGCCTGACCTAAGAGAGGGCCGCAGAGGTAAAGGCCCACAGTCACACTCTCTGTGTTTGCAGATCCTCAGGTAAAAGACTGGCTCTGAGACAATTTCTTGACACTCCTTCATGGCAGCCGGCTCCGCGTGCGGTGGGGGCAGGTAGTGTCCACAAAATCGATCGGTTCTCACTGCTTTCCATGGCAACCAGTTACTGTGCTGCGCAATTGGCTGCTAATAGGCACCGCTCTCCACGATTCTGGTACAAGGACCCCTGCTTGGCTCCCGCCCTGCACTGAGTGGGCCCCCAGGTCACGCAGCGTCAGCAGATTTCTCCAGCCAGCGAGCACCACCAAGCCTTGGCCCCAGGCCAGGCCCAGGCCAGAGGCAGTACACAAGGGCTGGCCTGTTGAGTCCTCCAGCGGCTCGGGCTTGGTCATGCGAGTCCGAGGGCCGGTCATGCGCGAAGGGGCCCCGCCCGAATCAAAGCCCTGACCCCTCCTAGATTGCGGGGTGGGGAGGGGGCGTAGTCGTGCATCAGGAGCTGCATATGTGAAACTACCGGCAAGAGCTTTCAGCGCTCTCACCACAAGCCAAGCGCGTGCAGCTCATAGCTCTTTGGGGGAAAGTGGCGGGGGGGGGGGGGGGGAATACCTATATCTTGTTTCTCTTTATGCCACTTTTCATAGGGCACATTAGCTCAGCCATCATCAGACGCACCTTGGGCCAGGAGTTATGTGGCCCTGGGCAAGAATTACAAATGCAAGCGCCCCGGGGGGCAGCATAGGAGATGTGAGCCAGTGCAGCAGTCTGGAAGACGGCACAGTGGATTGGAACACGGGCTCCTTCCAAAGCGGGCATGGCCGGCTGGGAGCTGCCAAGTGGGAATGTCAGTCCACTTTTGCCAGGTCTTCATGTTTTTTTCCTCAAGGGGCCAGCAAATCACATTTTTTTGTCAAAGCTCCTTGCTTTTAAAATGTTGGCCATCAAAAAGAAACAATGGGTACCATGCCCAGATCCTGGGCCCTCATCACTTCAGTGTGTGCAGGCTGATTTCCAGTGTCCGGTAATTGCATCTTTGGGCCTGGGGGCTTCTTGAAGCATCAGAAGGCTCCTCTGCCTAGGGCAGAGACTGGAATTGTCAGGGAATTAATGCCCCCAGGAGCAGCCCTCAGCACAGACAGGACATGGTATATAAAGGCCCTGCTCCCTCACCCCAGGCTGGGATAACTCTGAAGCCTGCATCCTGCAGTGCCTCCCAGACTTTCCACCAAGAGTAAGTGACAAGTTTGATCATTGGTCCTTAATTATCTTCCATCCTTACCATCTCTCATCCTACTCCTCCACTGGCATTTCCTGGGATCACCTCTCATAAAAGCTGAGAGCACTTGGATCTTGAAACCAATTCAAGATTTTTTTTTAATACACAGAACTCCTGTATAAGGTTGTACATCTTATCTGCTTTTCAAGGACAGCCAGGAGTGGGTACAAGGAGATGAAAATCCAGCCAAGTTTCTCCTACCACGTACCTTAGTACCAGGCTGAGTGAGAATGGTGTCGGCTGGAAGACAGGGCACCATTCTGGAATTCACACAGAGATGGCAAATGTACTGCCAGGAGCCTTGAAAACACATCTGAAGCCAGACTTGGCTCCTAGGTCACCAATTTGTATCTGCTGATTTAGAAGCTGGCAGACGCTGCCGTCCCCATAGAAACAGAACCAACCCTCACCGCCACCAGGCATCCTGCCTCCTGTTCCACTGAGGCCAGGCTTCTTCCAGAATTCTCTGATTTTCTTCACTGTCTCGGATCAAGATTCCAGCTAAGGAAGGGAGCAAGTTCATTCCTTCACCTGTAGGTTCGCTCATGGGCCATAGGTAAAAAGTATTGCCCAAAGCAGGGGTACTTTCAACAGACGAGGACCCCTGCCCCCGTCTCACTTCCACACTAGGTAGGGAAGGCAGTCATAACGCACATTGCACAGAAGCATAATGTATTTTAAACAGCTTTATTGAGATGTAACTCACAGACCACAAAACTCACCCATTTAAAGTGTACAATTCAATGGTTTTTCAACGTTGTGCAAACATAGTTTCATCACCCAAAAGAGGAAACCACATACTCACTAGCCGTCACCCCTCATTCCATTTTCCCCCACCCGTCAGCCTCTGGCAATCGCTAATCGGCTTTCTGTCTCTACAGATTTGCCTATTCTGAACATTTCATGCAAGTGACATCATACCATATGTGACTGGCCTCCTTCACTTAGCGTAATGTTTTCCGTGTCCATCTATACTGTAGTACATCTCATTAGTTCCTTTTATGGCAAAATAATATTCCGTTGTATGGATATACCACATTTTATTTATTCACTCATCAGTTGATGGACATTTTGATTGTCACAAGGAGTGCTGCTCTGAAAATTTGTGTACGAATATTTATTTGAGTATCAAATACCTAGGTGTAGAATTGGTAATCCTAGGTTCACCTTTGTGGGGCACCACCAAACTGTTCTCCAGTGATTGCACCATTTTGCATTCCCCCCAGCAATGTATAAAGGTTTCTATATTTCTCCACATGCTCACCAACATCTGTTATTTTCCTTTTTTTAAAAAAAAAATAGAGCTATTTATATCCAGGTGTGAGATGCAGAGGCTTCCAGCGTTGACAGGTTGGGAAGAAGAGAATGTACCAGGAGACAAGGCTGAGACAGAGCCACCAGAGAGGTAGGAGGCAAGCGGGGAGAATGCGAGGACCTGACGACATGTGAGGAAGGTGCGTGTGTCCAGGAGGAAGGATGATTGACTGCATCAACCGCTTCTGATGGTCCAGAAACATGCGGGCTGAGGGCTGACCACCGGCAAACTGGCCAAAGAGAGAGCATTTGTTTTCTACACTCCTTTTTGTCGGGGAGGGACGCAGGTGGACAGGGCTACACGGCAAGGTAAGGGCATACAGAGGACCAGAGATGCTCCCTGACTCTCTAGGCTCTAGTTGCTGCATAACAAATTACCCCAAACCGAGTGGCCTGGAACAACAACGTTTATCCTCCCACAGTTTCTAAGGGTCACAAATCTGGGCATGGCTCGGCTGCAGATCTCCCCAGGCTACAAGCAAGAGCTGCAGTCTTATCTCAAGGCTCGCCTGGCGAGGGGTCTGCTTCCACGCTCACTCGGATGGCTGTTGGCAGGACTCAGCTCCCCACTGGCTGTTGGCCGAGGGGACCCTCGGTCCCTCAGCACATAAGCCTCCCCATGAGGCGGCCCCTAATACGGAAGCTGGTTTCTTCAGGCTGAGCAAGGAAGAGGGCCAGAGATAACACCCGCAGGAGGCAGAGAGCCCGCAAGATGGAAGTCAAGATTTTGTTATTTAATCATGCAAGTGACATGCCAGCGCTACTGCCATAATCTGTTCAAAAGAAGCAAGTCGTGAGGTTCAGCCCACACTCGGGAGGGATCACACAGGGCCATGAGTACCAAGAGGCAGGTCTCAGTGGGGACCGTGACAGAAGCTGCCCACCGGGCAGGTCCAGGACTATAAAATGGGTGGGAAAAAAGCTAACACTCCATCGACTGGCATGTCACCAGTGCATATTCACAATGAAAAACCAGTAAAAGAATTCTGCTCAGGAAATAAACTTATCTGCGAGGCTCTCTGTCAATACTTGTTATGTAAAGCCAGGCTGGGTTCACCAAAAAAACACTTGGCAGAGGAGACCCTAACCTACTGATTGTTTTATTCACCTTCTGGAGCTTGTTTGGCTGTGAGCATCACAACTAAATTGAAAGTTCTGGGAGTCCAAGGACTTAATCTTCTTACACTCAGCACCAGCATACTGTCTAGCACACACTTGGCGTATGTGAATGACACATTTTGCAACGTGATAATTCTCCAAAAAAAATAAAATAGAGGGGCTGATTATAAGAGAAGAATTAGGTTTGCCATCTCTGTGGTTCAGTTCTATGATTCAACATTTGGGCTCTGCTGTGTGACCTGGGGCAAGTCACTCAACCTCTCTGTGCCTCAGGTGCTACATATTTAGAATGCAGATTTTAAAACCCACCCTCCCGGACTGCTGGGCTGGTGAAATGTAAAACTGTATGCAAAGATATTGACCACAGTATTTGGGTATTTGGCCCATTGTAAGTGCTCAATCAAAGGAGGTGATCGGTTGAAAAAGGAGGTCACCATTATTACTGCTCTCTTTGTGAACATAAATTATAATAACTGAAGGCGTCTGTGGAATGGGGATATTAAATGAACTAGTGCATGAAAGTTTCTATACATGTGTGCACTGTACGCTTGGCTTCTAGTACGTGTTCAATAAATGGATATTATCATGACTATTAATTTTATGGTGCAAGTCATAATTACTGAAGGAATTTGATTCTCACTTACTCTGTTAAATCATATCCATTCTTCAAAACAGTCCTCAGCACACCTCCTTCTGCTATCCTTCTGGAATGGCCATATCCAGTTTCAGTGTCTTAAATAAAGCTTTACCTGGGTTTATCTGGGTTAAAGCAGAATTTGTCATGCTACGTGCCTGTGTGTCCCAGATTGCTAAATTCTATTCTAGAGCTTTTCTGTGGTGTGTCCTGTTCCCCCCATTTGATCGTGGCACCTCAAGAGCCAGGCTGTGGGTTTTCCTCCTTCCACCCTCAGCGCCCCCCAGGGACCTGGCAGTGTGTCCTGTACCCTGTCCTGCTCCACCTGATCCACGGGCCATCCAACCCAGACACAACAGCTCGGGAGCACTGGCTGCTAATACAGCTGGGAAATCACTCTAGCTGGCTGGCGGGGGGCTGCGAGGGAGGGCAGAAAGAGGAGGAAGAAACAAAGCGTACCACCGGAAGGGCAAAGGCAAGCTGCAGAGTCTCATTCAATCTTGCAGAGAGTGGTGGGGGCAGTGGGTAACAGCTGCTCCCACTCCAAGGCCACCCACACAGCCACGCAGCTGAATGATGGAGATTTGAACGTGGCTCTGCCCCAGTCAGGCCACACCGTGAGTTGTGGCCATGCCATGATGAGGGCAGGATCCATGAATAAAGTTGGCCCAAAGGATAGAGAAAGGTGTTGAGTCAGTCAGCTGTGTGACCTCAGACAGATAACTTCTCTGAGCTTCTCAGTTGTCATAACAGCTAACATTTACTGAGCACCTCCTGTGTACTAAGAATTGTTCTTGTCATATATTATTTAATATCACAATAACCCATCTGGCAGGTGCTATTATTGTATCTATTTTACCAGTGAGGAAACTGAGGCACGAGGCATGGAGAAACTTACCCAAGTTCAAATAGCTCAAATGTGGTGTAGGCAGAATTTGAATCCATAACACGCTTGCACCCACCATGGTCCTAATCTCGTAAGTTAGTTAGGGTTCTCCAGAGAAGCAGAACCAGCAAGATATGTAATAAGGGGTTTATTATAAGAAATTGGCTCATGTAGTCAGAGAGGCTGGTAAGACCCACGACCTGCAGGGTTAATCAGCAGCTGGAGACCCGGGAGAGCTGATAGTGTGGTTTTGGTTTGAAGGAAGGAAAAAGCTGATATCCCAGTTTGGAGTCTATCCAGGAAAAAGAATCCTTCCTTACTTTGGGGACTGGCAGCCTTTTTTGTTCTAGTCATGCCTTCAACTGATTGGGTAAGGCCCACCCATATGAGGGAGGGTGATCTGCTTTACTCAGAACACCAATTTAAATGTTCATCTCACCCCAAAACACCCTCATAGGTGTGCCCAGAATAACCTTTGACCTTATATCTAAGCACCCATTATCCAGTCTAGCTGACATAAAATTAACCACTACCCTTCACAAGTGTTACTTGAGAATTAAACGAGCCACTCTATATAAAAGTTAAAAAAAAAAAAAGAAGAAGAAGATCTGACAAACAGTGATCAATAAATGGTAGCTCAAAAGGAAGTGAAGAAAATTAAAAAGCGATGACTCAGCTTCAGTTGCTAGTAAGTGGCTTTGGGGTTAAGGGTTTGGCATGGCTTTTGGTAGAAACTTTCACTCAATTCATTTGTTGCTAAACGTACAGTCTGGGGAGCCCTCCTGACCAGGGAAATCCAGGCAGGGGACACTGGACTGCCAGTATTAGTACTAGAAAGGGCATCCACTTATGCTAACCCAGTTCAACTGGCACTTGTTAAGCACTCGCTGCCTGCCAGGCAACCTGCTGGATGCTCGTCATCTGTGGTCCTCACAGGACCCTTTGCACAAGTTGGCACCATCCCCACGTGGCACATGCAAAAACTGGGGCACAGAAAGCTGGCTCTCAGCTGACAAGAGATAGAGTCAATGTCAGAATTCGGATCTGCTTGCCTCAAAACAGGTGCCCTCGCTTCTCTGCCTCAGACGCCCCCTGGTTTCCAAGGGTTTGGGGACTGCACCCCAATCAGGGATGTGTTGTCTTGTCCTAAGAGGCCATTCATATACTTACTTCAATCAAGACAAAAGAAGTATGCTTGGGCTCAAGTTTTGGAAATTGCCACTTTGGAACCTGCTTACTCAAGCAGAGGAAACATCAGTTATTTCAGGAAGAACCATTTCTCTGGTTCTAGTCCATCCGTGTATCCTCTGAAGTTATTGGGGGACGAAAGCTCTCGGAGCAGTTCCATTCCCTTCCTGTGCGCTTGCTCTACGCCGGGGTCAGATGGCTGTGTTGGAGAAGTTGATTGTCACAACAGCTGTTAGTAATGGTCACTGCCCTGCCTTGCTCCATGGAAGAGCTCTCTGGAAGAAAATCTGGGCTCAGAGAATCCCTGGGAGGCAGCCCTCAGCAGGAGGCAGGATGCCGCCTGGCAGAGACAGACCTCCAAGGACAGGGAGGTGGAAACGGCCTGTTCCCAGGCAGAACGGGGGCTCTTTTGGGGGGAGTCTTAAAATCACAAGGCCTTATAAAGAGATGGGCCTTTCAAGGGAAGGGAGTGCAGGATGGCTTGACCTATGAGAGAGGCAAGAGCTTCCTCCTGCTCATCCCTGCGGTGTGAAGTGGTCTCAGGGCGGGGTCTGTGTAGCCCTCAGGAGCGCATCCAAAGAGCCTGCAGGGGGGTCAAACATTTGGAAACTAAGATAAGAATTGGACGCCAACAGCCAAGGCTGTTCTCTTCCTCTGGGGTCAGTTCTATTTTCAGAGCCCTTCTGGGCCAAGTCAATGACCTCTGACTGCCTCCAGAGAAGCCAAGACCAGGAGGCAAGTGGTCCACCAAGGGCCACGAACCATCTCCAGGAGGCCCGGGCCGTCTCTTGTCACTTGCATGCAGCACGTGGGGTTAACGCTGCTCTTTGGTCGGGGGGAGTCTCTGAGGATGAAGCAGCTCCGTGTGAAGCAGCTCCCTCCAACTGCGCTCCGAGTGGGAGATGGCAAGCAGGATGCACGCAGCCCAGGCCTCTCTGAGGGGGGCAAGAGGCCCAGAAGCTCTATTTCTTGTGCTCAACTTGGAGACACTTTCCTCCAAATCATTCTGTTCAGCTCATCTTCAGCCACAAACTGGCAGAAGCTGCAACACTGGTTCTCATGAGCTTTGGGAATCCAGCTTCCTAATATTTTCCAATTCCAAATATAAAACAAACCCCAAAAAGCATTAAAATAATTTGAGCTTCAAAGACTCTTTTTAATTCCTAGTGGCCACAATGAAATTAAATAAGAATCAGTCTCTCTCTCTCTCTGAGCCCCTTTCTGTCTGTCTCTCTCTCTCTCTCCTCTCCCACCCCTCTCCCTCTCTTTCATTTTTCTCCCTTTTTAAGGAGAAGAAAATAAATGCAAAAAGGACGCGGGCCCAAGCAACTCCAGGAAATGCTTGCGCGAAGCTTCTTTAGCTTTTAACTAACATTTGTAACCCAGGATTAGCAGAGCAGCCTCTTGTAATTACTGTTGTTGCCCCATTTGCGGCTATCTCCGTGAGGCCAGTAAATCTTGAAATTACAGGCTGACCACCCGGGAGAACTGAGACAGTCAGCCACATCTCTCAAAGGCACTGCCCCGGGCCATGCCCGCCCCCTGAGAGGACCAGCT
The DNA here is from genome assembly GCF_048564905.1 of Vicugna pacos. Classification (NCBI taxonomy): domain Eukaryota; kingdom Metazoa; phylum Chordata; class Mammalia; order Artiodactyla; family Camelidae; genus Vicugna; species Vicugna pacos. Next base: position 4,392,081 of record NC_132990.1, read on the forward strand.
CACCAGGGAGAAGGGCCCCGCCTGGGAGTGACTCCCGGCCCTCACTGCGGCTGGGAAGTAAATAAAACCCCGGTGGGTGGCCCGGGACGCCTGCACCCCTGTGCAGCTGGTTCACAGTCCCTGTCACACCTTTGGTCACCCCAGCCCAGCTTGGGCTCCTGGTTCAGGCCCCGGAGATGGACGAGAAGAAGGCAGACTCAAGGAACTGAGAAGGGGAAGGTAGAAATGCCCTGACAAGGAGATAGGTATTTGCCTCTAAAAATACTGTTCGTCTCTATTTGAGGACCCCAAGCCCTGCAGAGGACGGCAAGGTTAGCACCACGTGTCATCTCACGTGAATGGAGCTCGGGATTTGACGTGAGACTGAACCATGATCTTGATCATGACTTTGAAATGAGCATTTATAACGGATCTTCAAAACACATGCATATTCTGAGCCTCTGAAAAATGTCAAACTATATAGTGTCAAAAAACAAAGACCTATTGAAATCTTACTCGGGACACCATCCCGGACTTTTTTTTAATTGAAGTATGATCAGTTACAGTGTGTCAATTCCTGGTGTACAGCATCATGTTTTTTGAAATGAGACTCTGGGCTCACCTCTCATGCACACCTTCACAAGGACCAAGACATCATGAGTGACATAGTCCATTTTTTCTCGGCAGGTCCCTTAAGCAGAGGCTTTTTCGTTATTTCCCTCTATGATTGGAAGCCTTCAACACCACATTTAGACACGACATGACCAGCATGAAGAGATGTTAAATGCTGAGAGCCTGGGATGATGCAGTGCAGTCTGTGTTCTGTACATCACATGTGGATTTCATGACTTTGTCCTTCCGTAATGTGTTTCCTTCAGCTTTTTAAATTTGGCTATCAGTAACCATAAAATCTGTTTTACCGCTGCCTTGATCAATTCTTCCATGTACAAAAGCTCAGCAGCATATGATTTTGTGGTTAATTAGTAGAAGTAGCACATGTGGGTCAAACATTAAAATAATATTCCCCAAACCGCAGAGCACCTATCCGTGGCAAGCTGTCCAGATGTTCTGTCTTATCTGCTCTGAGCTGGGGTCCGCCAGCCCCTCCACGGATCATCCTAACTCCCCACATGTGTCCCTTTCAGCATCTCCAGAAAAGGTGGCTCTGGGTGGCCGTGTGTGTGTGTGTGTGTGTGTGTGTGTGTGTGTGTCTTTCAGATCGGGCATGGGTCTCTGCTTCCTTGTGAAGAAAATGACCCAGAGCTTTAGGTTACTCGCTCAAAGCCATAGAACAAAGGATCAAACACACAAAATATCAAATGCTTTCTCCCTCCTGTTCTTTCTGCTGCCCCAGGATGCTGGAGGTCTGCGGAGCCCCGCTCACTTCTATCTCAGGGAAAGAGAGATTCATCGACCCAATTGGTTGCACTGGACATGCTCCTTATTCACAGACAAGAGGAAGTTCTGACTTCGATTCCTACACAATATAGGAAACCCAAAAAACAACCCATCAACCAGCAAGAGAGGATGACAGAAAAGAAAAAAGGGAAAGAGGGAAGGAAAGATAAAGTCTGTTTTGCCAGAGGTAGCCTTGTCGCTGCTCCAGGAGCTGTTGGGACGGAAAGGGTGGAAGGCGGAAAAGCATTCGCTCGCTGGCGGTCAGTTTGGAATTGTTTACAGCGAGAGTGCCCTGAGGGGCCTGTGCTTACAGAGCAGACTTCAAAGAGCTGGTCAGACCTTCACAGCCTGACCCTCCCTCCACCATTCCCACCCCCAACCTGGGGGAGCCTGGGGTTAGGGCAGCGGACAGCCGTCATCAACGGGGAAACTGAGGATGAAAAAAGGAGCCAGGGAAGAAAGTGGGAATGCCCCTCAAGACTCTGCCACCAAGACCCCCTGCTAACATGGCCATCAAGGGTATCGCCCTCCTCAGGAGACGGCTGGGCTGCACGCCTCAGTGTTTAAAGGATCCAGTTCTGTTGGAGCCAGAGATACAGGAAGTCCCAGGTGAATAATAAAAGCCGGCAGTTTCCAGGTCCCTTCCATTCAAGGCCAGCTGTCTCAGTGGCCCACGCTGATCCTGGTCCTTCCTAAATTCCCCAGGCCTGGCAGCATCCCCACAGGCCCTCCCCACAGCCCCCCCCAACCCCAACAGATATCTGCATCCTTTCCGTGCTTGGATTCCCTCTCTGGCTCCTTTGGAGAAAAGACTGCTGGAAACCCAGACACCCCGTGGAGGGGACTGGTGCCAAGTCGTCTGGGGCCCCCTCCCCCGGGAAGCAGGAAGCACAGCCAGCCTTGTCACCATGCCCTAAAGTAGGATGGATGGCCCCGGTAAACTGATCCCTGCTAATATAACCATAGGTGCTATTTCATATAAATACACGGACCCAGACATTTCCCATCAGTACCATGCCTTTCCCTGAGGCCACCTCTCCGCCCGCCTCTGCCCGCCCCCTCCACCGGCTCAAACCACCCGGGTTAATGACATGCTCGGGGTGGGGACCGGAGTGTGTTAAGTGTCTTTGCCATGGCGAATGAGGGCCCCCAAAGCCTTCCCTTTCTTCATTTATCATTTTCTATAATGTACCTATCACATCCCCTGCTCCTCTCGCCTTTGCCAAACTAAACAGCCTTAGTCCCGCTAATCTCTCCTCAGATGGAGACCGTGGCCATAAATCTAATCACCGTGGAAAGAAGGCCTTCCCTGACCATGCCTCGGGCGCTCTGCACAGCGCATATTATAAAACACACAGCAGATAATGGCAGAATGCTGTCACAAGGCGCGGTTATAAAATGCAGATGTTGTTAACAAGAATGCGCCCGTTGTGAAGTTTCAACTGTAAATTAGTCAGCTTGCTAAAGGGATAAAGGCCATTTAATATGCGCATCAACCATCCTCCCCCCCCACCCCCGATCCTTTGTCTCCATTGGCACATTAGGTTTGAATAAAATTTCGGGTGGAAATTGGAAAAAGAAGTCCCCAGCACTGGCTTTGCCAGGTAACATATGGGATTAAATCCTGTTAGCTTCTTGAATCAATTTTAAAAGGCAAAAGTTAAACATGTTGTCTATGTGCATTTTGTTAAGTAATAGGATGCATTCCCCGGCCCCTATCTGATTTAACCCCCACCCTCTGACTCCCCACCTTGGCATATTGAGGTGGGCTGCCCACTCACCTCTTCCTCCCAACCACCCCAGGCATTGACAAGGACGCCATGAACTTATTAATGTCTTTTTCAACAAATACTACATTTTTGTAGTGTTCTGTTTTCAGAAAGCCATAGAAAAAGCTTTTTTTCTTTTTTTCTTTTTAATACCTTTTAAGAAGAGCAGCAGCGGGCTAAATCTTGCACGGCGCATTCCGGGGATGTTAATAAGGGCTTTAAGGAAGGCAGGTGCACTGAGGCCATCCCTTGGGTCACCCAGGAAACCAGACTCTTCCTTTTGTCCCTCCCTTCTCCCAATTGCCTTCCAAAAAGGAGAGTGGTCCCGAGGGGCAGGAAATGCTGGAAAGAGGAAACACTAAGACATTTTGTTACTTCTCATGCTTTAAACGTCTGCCCTGGAGCAAAGAGCTGTTTGAGACTTGGGAACAGTTATGGCCCCACACCAGCGCCCAAGAAGCAAGTCACCTGGCTCAGCTCTCCCCAGATGGGACCAGGCTGAGAAACCCCACTGTTCCTCAGGTTGGATCCTCTCTGGCCTCCCTCATCTTGGGCAGTAAGTAGCCTAGGAAAGACCTAAGTCCCAAATTACCCTGTAATCCATGCTTTTCCAACAGGCCAAGGTAAGAAGCTGGAGAACTAACACAAAATCAATTCCAGGAATAAGCGTGGACCATCTTATTGAGCCATCAATTTTATCTGATGATAAGTAATTTAAAATATTAATGTGTATATTAAGGCACACATATTTTTTCAAATAGCACATTTATTTCTGTTAAATGCAAAACTCACATAAACAGGTAGGGAGAGAGGGAGCAATGCAATGAATTCTGAGCTTGTGACAAGCCCCTTCGGAGGTCCCATAACCCTCCGAGGTCTCTTCCCACTTCTGCAAGTCAAGTTTGAAAAGCACCTTAGTGGGCTAGAGCCCGTCTCCTAAGAACACAGAGCTGGAAGGGAGGAGCACCCAAAGAATGGAACTGATGGCAATATTGCAGAAGCCCGGGTAGGAAACAGAACGGGGCGCTGCTCAGAGGACCACGGGGTCTAGGACTGGAGCCCAGGTGTCCCAGGGACCACCCCTGTGAGGTTCAGGAACCAGGACAAGACAGATATTGGAAGTTGGGGCCCTCCTGTCATAGACCAGGGAAACTCCCTCTCTCTTTTAGTTTGAGTTCCCCTGGAAGCAGACCCTTAGATAAGAATTAGTTTATTTAGTATGGGATCCTAGAAAACCCCGGTGGCAGCGGGGAAGTGAGATGCAGTAGGGTAGACCTCCAGGGAGGGATGCATTATCAAGCAAGCTACCACTGTGGACGACTGGAGCCTGATCCCTGCGGGCAATTCTGGAAGACACCATCGAACATGTGCCTCAGAAGCATCCCACCCCATAGGCAAGGGTGCTCGGCTACTCATACGCCAACTCCCTCCAGCACTGGTTGGGTCCTCCTGGGGGAGGGGAGAGGTCATGAATTCCCCCACGCTTCTGCTTTGAGTAGAGCTCACCCCAGTAGACAAAGAAAGCCCTTGAGTAAAGAGATGCAGGGGCTAGCAGCTGGAATTCAGCATGCAGTCAAAGGGCCAGGGTGGGGGTGCTGACGAGGTGCACGTGGCAACTGCTGTAACTTCTGCACTGAATGCTCTGGTCCTCTTCATCAAGGGCTAAACATCAGACATGGTGGCTGATCTCAAGCTTTAGATAAAAATGATGTGCTACCCCATAGCAGCCCTATGTATAATATATGCCAAGAGAAGGAAATGACATAAATGTCCATAGACAGAGGACTGGATAAGGAAGCTGTGGTATATTTATACAATGGAATACTACTCAGCCCTTAAAAAGGATAAAATAATGCTATTTGCAGCAACATGGATGGACCTAGAGATCATCATTCTAAGTGAAGTAAGCCAGAAAGAGAAAGAAAAAAATCACATGATATCATATGTGAAATCTGAAAAAAAGAAAAAAGAAGATACTAATGAACTCATGAACTTATCTACAAAACAGAAGCAGACTCACAGACATAGTAAACAAAGTTATGGTTACCAGAGAGAAAGGGGGTAGGAAGGGACAAATTGGGATTTCAAGATTTGCAGATACTAACTAATATATATAAAACAGATAAACAAATTTCTTCTGTATAGCACAGGAAACTATACTCATATCATGTAGTAACCTCTAATGAAAAAGAATATGAAATGGAATATATGTATGTATATGGATGACTGAGATGTTATGCTGTAACCAGAAACTGACACAACATTGTAAACTGACCAGACTTCAATTTAAAAAAAATTTTTCAACTTAAAAAAACTGACGTGCTACCACCACTAAAAGCTTCTCTATCAGGCCGTGTGCTAGATGCTTCTTATTCGCTCCTCCCAACAAGCCTATGGGTGGATACTGTGATCTCAGAGAAGGTAATTGGCCGACAGAGGTTGAGTAGCTTCTGTAGAGTCTTACCAGGAGTAAGGCTGGGATTTCAACCTAGAGTCCATGGTCGTAACCTCTGCCTATGCGGTCAGGGCAGAATTCCTGTCCAGTCACACCCCCTTCTGCAGGCTGCTGTCCCCCCACCCCCATGCCTCTCCAGGAGGCATGGTGTGGTTTCTGAAGCACATGGTTGAACCCTCCCATCTTGCCACGGCTCTTTGGACCGACAGGTGGGAAGCTGCCCATTTGACAACCCAGGCCCCGGGATGGCCAGACCTGAAAAGATGAACTAAATAAGTCAGATTCTTTTTGGGATCTGGAATCGGTAACTGGAGACGGAGCAGTTGGCAAAGTGAACTTGGGGGTGAGTGCAGTGGAGTTACACACAGAGTGGACAGTCCTTGTTTTTGCCTTCCCAGGGGTCATTCCCCTTTATTCTGGTCTCCTCACTTCTTCACTTCCCTTTTCACTTTTTAAGAGCTGCCTTGTCTATCACGCAGTGATGGTATCAGGACACCCTGACATCTCTGGCCCAAGATGCCACTGACCTCTTCTAGAATAACGGGACTCCTTCCCTCCAGGGAACTTGACTCTTACGTCGAGTGACGCTAGGATAAAAAGCAGGTGAGCTCAGTGCTCTGAAGCGATTGCCGGCTCTTTCCTGCCACCTAGATCCACGGAGTGACCTGTGTGAGGCCTAGACATCAGCTTTTCCTTCCACTCCATGTACCTGCCTTTCAGCCATGCTGTCGGTGCTCTGCCTCCCCCACCCCAGGCACCCACTGCTCCCTTACTCACTGTCCCCGTTATCTGGTGTGGCCTAACAAAACTCAGCAGAGTAAGGCAACAACATATTACCACTGGTCACGGCTGTGGGGTTGATGGGATCATCTGGGCGGTTCTCTCGGATCGTTGCAGCCAGTCTGAGGCTGAGGCCAAGTTCCCCTGAAGGTTCTTCACTCATCTGTGTGGTGCCTGGCCCGAGATGCCTGGAACAGCCTGGGGCTGGCAGGGCATCTCTCGTCTTCCCCGCATGTGGAGTCTTCATGCGGCCAGCTTTGGCTTCCTCACAGCATGGTGGTCTTGGAGTTGCTGCACTTCTCCTATGGGCATTGGGTTCGCCCCGAGTGAGTACCCAAAGGGAATCTCATAAGCTGCAAGGCATTGCATTCATCGTATTTTCTCCACAGTCACCAGCCCACCTAGATTCAAGGGGGCAGAGGAATAGACTTCCTCAACAGGGGGGTAGCTTGTGCAAACATGGAAGGAAGGACTTGACGGATGGTAGGCATCTCGGGGCCAGAGCCAATAGCTGGTGACTCTTTACTTCAAGCACAGCAAGTCTGCCTGAGGACGTGCTCTGGCTGGACATGTACGGTGCCTGCCTGTGACAGACCGAATTCCAGCGAGTTAACACCCCCGGGAGCAGTTCTTAACTACAGATAAACAGGAGTATAAATGCCCCAGCTCCCTCGAATCTCGGGGGCTTAAATCACAGGTGAAATCTACATGGTTTCCCAGAGGTCCCCAAAGTGCTTGAGCCCTGGGGTTGCCCAGAGTGGAAACCTGCTTCTTGTTACACCTGCCGTGGCCGCCTTCCTTCCCCCGACCCTCCTCTGGAGACAACTCCCCTCAGCGGTCAGGGGTTCCCTCAGAAATCTCCCCCTGCCTCCCCTGCCTCTTCCCTCTCACCCCCACCTTCCCTGTGAGCGCTGGGATTCAAACAGAGCACCAGAGATGTCCTCTTGCCCCGAACATCTCCATTAACAAGGCTTAGGAGGATTAATGGAAATGAGGGCCTTCGGTTGCTTTCCTGAAAAGCATCTGAGGACAATAAAATTGAGAAAATTTGAACTTTGATGGGATGTAGTGAGAGATTTATTGAGGGCTGATGCCAGAGACCGGAGGAACCCAGAAGACAACCTGAGGGCATGGGACACGTGGGGACAAGTAGTGACAGTGCCTGAGGGAAGGAGGGGGCAGAGGGAGGGAAGTGTAAAGGTGCCAAAGACCAGCTTCCCTGCTCAGGGAGTTGGGGTCGAGCAGCACCCCCTACCCTTCCTTGAGAGGGCTGGGAAAACCGTCCTCAACTTGGGAGTAAGACGCAATTTGTAGGGTTTCTGGTCAGAACTAAACGATAAAGAATTGTCTGACTATCTAGCCAACGCTTTCATTCTACATTGGGTCTTTGTATCTGAGGACCTGAAAACTCTCTGCAAATGGGCGTTCCTCTCCCGTCCAGGAAAACCGTGATTCAGATAACACAGAAAACAGCCAGTATGAAAAGGTTCAGCGACTTAGGCAAACAAAACCAGCAAAATTTGACCCTTTTAGACTGGGTTCATAGTAGATGATCCAGATAATTTACCATCTAAACTTCTGGGTTCCTCCGGTCTCTGGCATCAGCCCTCAGTTTGAACCCTTGTGACAGTGATATGGAGCCCTGTTCGTAATGAAGCCAGGACCACAGGCACCAACCAGGAGGTCCCAGGCAAACCGCGATATGCGTTCAGGAGCCCCAGGGCACGTTCTGTCCTTCCCTATTGAGAAGCATCTCTGGCTAGTGAGTGAAAGCCAATGATACACACCTAAATAAAACTTTTATTTCCCATATTCCTCCTTGGTGGACATGGAGCAGTGGAGAATGCCCTAGGCTTAGAACTAAAAGACTTGGATTCCAATCCAGCTCGATCCCTTCCCTAAGAGAACTTGAGCAGACTTCTTACACTCAATCAGCCTAATTTCTTCTTCCGTAAAATGGGGAGGACTCCACCCCACTCACTGGTGGTTGTGAACATTGAAGACTAACACATGAAAAGCCACTTTGCAGGTTCTTTGTGCAACAAACGTGTGGAATCTTTTGTCCATTCAGCATAAATCTGAAAAATCTCAGTGCATAAAAAAAGCTTAGACCTGATGTACGATTTCTTGAAAAGCGACGAAAGGACTTGCCCCGTGTTTGCATCCTGGCCTCAATATGAATAAATTCTGTTTATTTCAGATCGAAGCATGTCCTATTTCAGCCCACCAGCCCTTCCTTTCCCTTCAACTTGAAGGCAGCTTTGGACCCCTGACCTTTCAGCACCTTTCTCATTGGAGAGAAAGAACAGTTCCACATTTAAGTAAAAACGCATGCGGGCTCCTTGACTCTCTGCCTGACGCCACCCAGTTGCCCCAAGGACAGGCAACAGGAGTAAATGGTGTTCAGCAATTGGACATCGTCATGGCCAGCTTGAGAGGTAACGTGGAAAATCTTATAGGGGCCTGAGAAGAAGAATATGGGGGTTTTTGACTATAAAATGAGACCACACACATGGCCCCAGGAGGATTGCACCCTGGACCATCTTCAAAAACATGGAAGTTGTATTCTCCGCAGCCATGCGTAGGCCTGGTTTAATTAAATGTAGGCCACAAATGGGCTGCCAAACACCATGCCGACACGCTGTCGATTTCTGGGGCAGAAGTTTCCCATGGCTCTGTGTTCCTGATAAGACAGTGCATGTGGAGAGGACAACCTGCACGCTTGGCAGATGGTCCCATCTGTTTTTCCATCATTTTGAATTTAGCAGGAAAACCTCAAGATGTGTTTTGACACAAGCATGCTTTTTTCCTTCCCTGCATTTTGAAATGGCTGTGTTCGGAGGCTAATTAAATCCATATGCTCCTGATTCATTTACACTTAACTCATCAAAATGTTGTTTTGTAATCGCCATTTGAAGTCCAAGGCGCCTCTCTTGAGCCTTTTGTTTTTTTTTTTTTTAATCTGAAAACCAGGAAGCTGTGGAGTGCCAGCCAATGAGCAGGGTTTTCCTACCAAAAGGTTCAAATATGGTTCAAGACAAGATCCCACTCCCCGGAGATTCTAGTGGTTAGGAATTGTCCTAAAGCATCACTGTCAAGTGTGAGGTGTGACTTTGAATCTTCAGTTACTATCCAAAGATACGCACCGTTCAGAAGAGTAGAAAACAACTTATTAGAGAAAAACATTTTATGCTAGAATCACCAGACCCAACAGGAAATTTTAGTTCAAATGGCAATTGGGTGCCTTTTGTCAAATTTTTTTTTTTGATTTTTTAAAAAAGAGTTTTCATTAGACATGACTAGGATTTACAACTGAAGGCTTCCTGCCAACCATCACCCAGAATAAGTAGCCTCCATTCCCTCTATTTTCATTATCAGATCCTACCTAGGCCTAAAAAAATTACCCATAACTTGGACTTAGAGCAAAACTCCTGTTCTTCCAATGTCATATAAGAGCTTTGTCTAAAAATCCCACCCAGGAGTCACCTGATTTCTAGAGTTTGTGACCTCTGTTTGACTCCCTATTTATTACTCTTTTGGGCCAAGACTTTAGAAAGTAAGATATTAAATTGTAAAATTAAAAATTATTTTTGTTCACTAGAAAAGCAAATTATTTCTATCCAGGAGAAAAGATAATTCTGAAGGTTACAGATTGTGTGTGTGTGTGTGCTGTAGGACATTAACCAGTTTTGTATCTAACCTAGCAATGTTACGTCAGCATTTTTTTTTTTTTTGATTGGCTGTATATACCAGTCTTCCCAGTCCTCACTCAAACCTACGTTATCATCCATTGGTTCTCTTATTAACACATTAAATAAGTCTTTGATACACAATCACTAAATATGTGTTTGAGAGTCATTTCGGTTTTTGAAAATTATGCTTTGAAATTCAACAAGTCCCAAGTCTTTCTTCCTACTGCTGTTGGTTTGAGTTTTTTTCTTTTCTTTTCTTTTCTTTTTTTTGGAGATGAGGGTGTAATTAGTTTTTTTTTTTAAAGAACCCAAGACCTTGCGCATGCTAAGCATGTGCTCTACCACTGAGCTATACCGTCCCCACCATTTGAGTTTTATAACTATGTAAAGCAAATTGGCATTCAAAGAATTGAAAATTGAGTCGATGCAACACTAGTAAAGGCCCCCAATCTCAGCCAAGCAGGGATAGAAGGGACGAGTTTTGAACACGGAATGAGTTTACGTGGGTCACCTTCTTTCATCCACATAACAGCACTGGGAGACAGGCATCACCCCATTTCCCAGGTGAGAAAAGTGAGGACGGGAAGGGTCAGGTAACTTGCCCAGAGTCACATGGCTTGGAAGTGGCTTGAAGCCAGACTTGAACAGGGAGCTGTCCATTCCAACCCCCTATGTTTTTCTCCCTACACCTCCCCATCTACTGTACAGTTAAAGGCTTCAAGGAGTGCAGCCACAGAAGAACCTAGAAGTGGAGAGAAAGAGCAGACCCAGCAGGGCCAGGACGGAGAGCAAGACAGGCAGGGCTTGTCCTGCAGAAACGTACCTCAGCTCAAGTTCACACAGCGTGAGATACGCCCAGACTTCCCGGTGACAGGTCAGTGGTTCCCAACAAATGCTCTAAAAAGGTCTTACAAACCCAAACGCTAACTTGAATTACTTTCATTGCATTACATATATAAGTACAAGCATAAAACCAGGGATTGAGGGGGGGGCATTTATTCCCCCCATGAGTCCACGTGGAGGACCAGTCCTCAGCCTAACACTCGCATCCCCTGGATGTCGGTCCTCCCTGAGGAGAAGCGCTCATCTGATTGGTGAGCCGGGAAAGAGCACCGGGCATGCCCAGTGGGACCCTCCCTCCCCCGCCCCTGCTGGGCGCCGCACTTCACAGGGGTCTGGATGCTGCCCAGTACTCTGTCCCGCAGCTGTGAAGCTGTCCAGCTCAGTCCAAGGCCAGGTGGCTAGGTTTCATTCTGGGGTGACACAGCGGACATCTAAGCCATGACCTCCAATCTACCTTTTATCAGTTACAGAGCTGACATTTTGATCATCTGTCTGATTCTTGCATCTCTGATTCCAAATTCAGTGGAGGAAAAGAAGTGTGATTAACACCACTGAAACTCAAGTATAAATTAACTTGATGCTACAGAAGCCCAAGTTAATAAATTATACATTTAAAAATCTGCAGAAATAATAGAATGCAAGGGAGTAACACTACGCAGTTGATGTGATGGACAGAGTCTGTTGTTTCCCAGATACTAAGCTGCTGGGGATCTCCTGAGTGTGGCCCCACCCCAGCCAGCCTTGCGACTGCTCGTTTCCACCCACCCCCTTTCTTCTCTTGCATACTGATTTGAAACTTTCCTTTAAAGGAGCAAGACTTTGATGTGGTTTTGTCTTCATTGACCAGAAATCCATTATTACATAAGAAGGGTGCCTTAATTCTTCCACCGTTGACTCAAGATAATTGAAATATTTCTAGTTGGTACTAATATGATCCTAAAAAGAAAGAAAGACATGGGCTAGCACATGGGTTCGTCTAGAACAGTGTTCCTCCATTGTTTTTGATTATTATCCACTTGAGGAGTTTTTTTAAATTTTTTTAACAAATCCCCCCACCATGAAATTTTAATACCATAGGCATACTGTGTATCTCTTTATATGCTATATGTATATCTGTAATTATTACTATATGTATATAGACACGTGTATATGTGATATACATTAAATACTATAATTTTTTTCACCACATTTCCCCCAATAATCAATTTTTGCCCCATAAGGACCAACTTCACCCCCTTTGAGAATGCATTCTTTAGATCAGCGCTGCCCAATAGAAATACAATGCAAGCCACATAAATAGTTTTGAATTTTCTAGTAGCCACATTAAAAAAGTAAAAAGAGATAAGAAAATTTTCAAAACATAGTTTATTTAACTCAGCAGACCCAAAATGATCCAGAATATGACTCTAGTAATCGTTTTAGCCTACCTAAAAGCTGGGCTCAGACGGCTCGCAAACAACAGAGATTATGTTTGTGGACCCACAGAGATCTGTAGATTGAAACTGGAGAAGCACCCAGTTAGGCATTTCCCATGTTATCAGATTGTGTGTCTGATGGGAGTTTGCTGTAAGGATAACCAGGGAAGGGAGGGAGGAGAACCTATCTCATCAAAGCTCATTGAGAAACAGAATGCTCTTCCTGGCCAGTCAGCAGTCACAGTAGCCCGAGCGGTCAAGGGGGCCTCTCAAGGCTCCTGGTCGCCTTACTCAGCTCCTGAGTCCCTGCTTCCTTCTACCCTCTTCTCCACCCCTGTACCTCATGGCTTCTGCTGCCACATGGCTTCTCCTTCTTGTCTTCTTTCCAGGTGTGTGTCTGCTTCTGCAACTCTCCACCAGCTGCTTTTTCCCACCCCAGGCCCCTGGTGATGGGATCAGACCAAGTGGCCCCAGTATATGGCACCTCTTTGAGGTGGAGCCTTCTCTCCAGCACCGTGGGGGGTGGGGGGTCCCCTTGTCAGAACCAGCGCCAGGCAGGAGAAAGAAGCGAGGGACCCTCCTCCGCAGAGCCCCACCCCAGCCCCTTCTGGCTTTTTAGGCTGAAGCTCTCTCCAGAGTCTTACCTCGCCAGCCACACTGAGAGGAGAGACAGAAGAGGGAAGTCAGAGAACAAAGAAACCACCATCTTAATCTTTCCAAAGTTGCAACTCAAAACTCCACTTCCGCTACCGCGGTCCCATTTTTCACAGACTCTACTTTGCCCTTGACCTGTGTTCAGAACGCCTCTTACCTGAACGTGGAGCTAGGTGGAAGGAGGGAAGAGAAGGGGGCCTTGGGCTAACCCTAGAAATCAGAGAACTTCTAACCGGCTGGCATTGGATAGCATCTTACATGGGTGTTTGTGTGGTACCCGTCCCTCTGCACGCGTACACACACACACACCACCAAAGCAGGTCGCGTTCTTTTAGGACAGTGGTTCTCAGCCAGGAATGATTTTGCTCCCTCCTCCCAAGAGGATATTTGCAACGACTGGGGGACATTTTCAGTTGTCACAGCAGGGCTAATCATGCCACTAGCACCTAGGGAGTAGACCGGGCACTCTGCTAACCATCCTGCAACGCACAGGTCAGCCCCCATAGCAAGGAGTTATCTCATGCAAAATGTCAACAGTGCCCAGGTTGAGACACTCTGAGCTTAGAGAATTTTTTTTTTTTCCACTGGTGCTGGGACAGAGGAGGCCTGAAGGCAGAAGAGATAGGAGTGAAAGATGAGGCAGTCTAGAAGCCTGTTAGACAACCAGGAGAAAGCAGTCTGTGACTGGACACATAATCCCCACTTGAATTTTTGGGAGGTCTTTTCATTATAGTATTGCAATAAGGTGAAGGGCTGGGTGGTCAGGACGACTTGGGAGAGGCAGCAAAATCCATGCCTCTGATTGTCTGGGTGCCAAGCCCCACCAGAATCCATGACTTGTTGAAAGATGAGAGCTTGTCTGCATCCCTGAAGTGCCACCTGAAGAAATGCAAAACTGGGGGGTGAAGGGGCGGCCAGCGCATAAGAGAAGACAGCTTTTCCTAAACCTCTGAACAAGTCCCAGTGAAAATAAGGGGTTTGACTTCTCCTCCAGGGGTGGATTTGCACAGAATGTGCACAACAGCCTTGTGGAGCCAAGAACTCACGGATTCCCTGATCATTTCCCCTTTACTCTTCTAGGAGCAGGACTTCTAAGATTTTTTCAGTACACAGCGGGGAAGGTTCTGCTGTCATCTTTGTTTTACCAGCGAGACGTGTAAAGCACCGAGAGGCTGAGTAAGTAGCCAGTGGCTTGACAGCTGGTGACGTGCAGAAGCAGGAGTCACACCAGGTCTGTCTGACTTGACCTGCCTTGACACTTGGCCACCAGGCCTTGAGCTGCTCAGCACGGGGACCTCGGTTCGCGGAGGCTGACACCTTTAGACGGTCAAGGGGGATTCGTGCAGGTGTTTGCGTCCGCTGAGCATCTCCCTTAAACCGCGGCACTGACCCTTCGCTTGGCTGCAGAGAGCGCAAAAAGGGACCAAGTTCTCACGGGCTGCAGCTCCTCCTTCCTTCCCTTTCCCTCTTTCCACCGCACCTCTGAACTGGAAAACCCAGGCACCGCACGGGAGGCAGCAGATGGAAAGGTACGAGAAGGCGAGCTTGTTTCCAAGGACTCTCCCAGTTGTTACGTGGAGTAATTGCAACTCGTTAGTTGACCCCAGCCCGGCAGAGTTGGCACCAGGAGGAACACAAGCATTTTATAAACCGTCTTCCAGGAGGGGAGGTGAGCTCACTTCCTGAAGGAATTACTGCAGGGGGTGTCTGCGGGGGCCGGCCAGGCCTGACTTTCAAACATCTGAAACGGCCCACGGGGTAATCAGGCATGAATATTGATTCAAATAAATTATGCATGTTTATACACTCGTTTATTATTTTATTCACACGCTCGCTCCATGAAGTTAGCCTGGGCAGCTGCCACGGGACTAGTCAGCTCTTGGATGCTGTAAAAAAACCAGTTGCTTTGAAACATTTGGTGGCCAAAGGGAAATCCAAGTCGTTAGTGAAAATTATAACCAAAATGACAGCAAATGTCTGTCATGTGGAAGGGCCCTGGTGAGTCCAAGTCGTCAGGGTCCGACGTTGCCCCGTTCCGCAGGCTTTCCTGAGAAGTAGAAAAGCAAATATGGATGGCTGCAGAGCCTTCTAGCAATTATCATTTTAACAAATAGGGCTCTTTTCTAATATTCACATTCCTTTCGCATGGCCTCATGAAAACACAAACATTCACTCCATCCTCAAAAAATGCAGGCGCTCTGGGAGGAGCGAGCTACCCTCTCAGCCCTGCAGCCAAGCTGGAGGAACCTGAGACTGGCATCAGATCCTGGGTTATAAAAGTTGATTGCTTCTGACTCAGCCGATAACCTAGACCATACCTCTGGGGGCTCGGGCGTGCCCGGCTCCTGGGGCCGTTGCAGGGAGGGCACGGCTCTCTGGAAAAGGCCGTTGGAAGCAACCATCCCGAAGACCTGGCTTGCATGGCTGGTGACAGCAGAGGAGTCAGTAGACCCGGCTGTGTGCTCCCAGGTGGGAAGGAAGCTGGGCAGAGCCGAGGCGCTGGCAGATCGCTGGGTCTTGATGGGACGGGCTGGACGCGGGCAGAGATCCTCCACTACGGAGGCAGGGTTACGTGGCCGGGGTCTGCCCTGCAGATGGAGATTCCCCACCAAGATCCACATTTTGGAGAAGGAAGAGAGGGATCTGGAAGTCCTGTGTTTTGAGGACTAAAGCTAACACTGTCCTTTCATCTTCAGCTGATTTCTGGTGTCTATTGTCACTCGATCACCACCCCCAAAGGGAAAACAGAATAAAAGATTTGAATTTCCTCAATACACGGTCAAGGGAATCTTACAGCCTTCTTTACTGAAAATTGAAATTAACCTCATTATGCAATTTGTTTCTCTCAGTAATTGCTTCACTTGCACTGAAGCTTGTGAATATTTTTATGGGTTATTTTCCGTACTTTTATGGGTAATTTTCAAACTTCATTTTCTGAGAGAAATTAAAGTAGAGAAGGACCCAGGAATGACAAACTTGTACCTGAAAGAGATACAGGCATTTTCACTTTCTCTAGTAGTGTGTCTACAATTTTTTTTAAAACAGTAAGTTGAATGTATGTAATATGAAAAAAATTGTTTTAAAGAAAGGAAAAAGACAATACACGAACTTTTAAAAACTTAAATTCTCGGGGAAAAGAAAGACTATTCCAAAGTTAGGGAGGAAGGAAGAACTGAAAGTTTAAAAATTGCATGACCATAATCCCAAAGTACAATTCTTAATAGTTTTTCACTGTAAAGATGGATCATTCTGGTATCATAGTGGACACGACCCCAGAGTCACAATCCTAAGAGCCCAAGATGGTAGTGTCTTTAAGTAACTGCTCTGCCGCAGCCGTGGACTCAGCCACAGCCTCACGCACTAAATGTTAGTGGAACGAGCATATGGACATCTCTGGACACCAGTGGAGAGAAAATTACCTAATAGAAAACTCAAGGTGCTAACAGAAGAGAAAATTGTAACTCTGAACCAAAGTGGAAAAAAAAAATCAACATTGGACTAGTTCCATCCATGGAATAGATCCCTTGGATCACAGAAAACAGTGCAGCCAGGAAGAGGGCATAGCTCAGCGGCAGAATGCATGCTTAGCACGCATGAGGTCCTGGGTTCAATCCCCAGTGTCTCCATTAAAAAAATAAGTAAAGAAAGAAAGAAACCTAATTACTTCCCCCCCTTCAAAAATAAATTAAATTAAAAAATAAAATAAATAATTCTGTTTAAAGATTGTTTAAAAAGTATGCAAACAAACAAAAAATAAAGTTTAAAAAAACTTTAAAGAAAACAGTGCAGCCAAGATGACTTTAGTTTTTAATTAAAGTCTAGTCAGTTTGCAATGCTGTGTCAATTTCTGGTGCACAGCACAATGCTTCAGTCTTACATGAACATACATATATTCGTTTTCATATTTTTTCATTATAGCTTACTACAAGATATTGACTATAATGCCCTGTGCTGTGCAGTAGACTTTGAAGACAAATGTCCGAGCAATAGGTTGGAGTAAAACCAATCACTAAGACTCATTCACAAACTACGTGTTAAGTAGCGTTTCCTCAAAGGATAACTCCTGGCAAGACGTTTCCCCCAAGCTTCCCCCGCGGGGAGAGTCTGTATTTGCAGATTTGCCAGGTGATACTCATTGTCCTTGCAGAACGCCCTGCCCTTGTTCATTAAGTTCTGTGTACATTCCAGACTTGGAAATATTTGGTACAAGAGCGATGAAATGGAGTGAGTCAAGGAGCAGAGTCACGCCTTGGCTAAACCTCCTTCTCCTGGAAATCCTACCATCGCATGAGCGGGCCAGCACACGGGAGCAGGCTGGTGTCTACACACAGGTCCACCGGCACACCCCGCACACACACACTCAACACACACATCACACACGCACAACACGCACACAATACACTCTCCACACACCCCCCACACATACACACGCAACACATACACGCACCATACACACACCATACACAACACACAACACACTCCACACACACCCCACACATACACACACACAACACATTCCACACACGCACCACACAACATACACACACCATACACAACACACAGCACACTCCACACACACCCCACACATACACAACACACCACACACAACACACTCCACACATACACACAACACACACAACACACCCCACACCCTACACATACACACACAACACACACATACACACATACACACACAACACACCACACACACTACACACACACCCTACACATATACACACACACACACATCACACATACAAAACACATCCCACACACTGCCAACACACACACAGACCATGCAACACATACACACCACCCACACAACAATACACACAGATCAATCACAGACACACACACACACACACACACACAACACTAAGCGTGGGCCGCGCAGGTAGCCATCCCACTGAGGCCATCCGCGGTCAGTGTCTGAAGGGCAAACAAGGGCTTAACCAGCGCCGGGCCTAATTTCCGAGGCCATTGTGTGAGTGGGTAGCCAAGTGTAACAGCGTCCTGTGCCCCTTCCAAATGCACAATAGGCCGGGCCTCTCTCAGCGTGGGGGGGGGGGGGTTGCAGGGAGGGGGACACTGTGAGTCACTGATTTTGCCAGAACAAAATGGACCACGTTCCACATTCTAGAAAGTGTGAGCGGCACTGATTGTATGAGTTTGTGAAGAGGAACGGTGAACCTCAGCGTGACCTAAGCACCCTTGGGCATTTTTTAAAGAAAATAAATAAACATTTTTTTAAAAGCAGAAGCCAGCTGTGACCTGGCATTTTTCTGGGTGCACCCCACAGCCCCATCAGTACCAGAAGGGTCACAGGATGGTAACGACTGGACAGCTCTTAAATGGAGCGAGGCTGGTCTCCGAGATGGAGTGTCCAGTAGGAAAAAAAAATCACGTGGAAGAACCAGAGGATGACGCCACTTAGGTGGAAAGAGAACTTTATTGCCTGGCCACATACCTGTGTGTGAATGCTTAGAAAAGGGATTTGAAGGGTCCACTCCAAACTGTTAACAATTGTCATCTCTGAGAAAGCAGACTTGCCCAGCGTGGAGACGCAGGCGGTGACGAGGCCGTCCACATTTCACTCTGTGTCCTCCTCGGGCATCTGAATCTCTGAGACACAAGCGCACACTTTGGTAGCCTCGCATAATGAAAAAAGCAACAGAAAATAACAGAAGAGGGGAAAAAAGAGATTGAATTTACACTCGTAAGTAAGAATTGCATTTTTTTTCAACGCCATGCCTCAGCTGGCCGGACACCTTGGTTTTGGGATTTGGTTTTTTTTTAAGCTGAAGACACTTTCAAGATTACTAGTAGAAAGCACTGTTGGAGACACTGAGAGCTGCATTTTAAGTCTCTTGCAGGCCCCTCATGAGCTCCTGTGTGGAGCAGGCAGAATGGATGGGACCAGACTGTCCACGTTCCAACTCCGCCCTGGCCACTTACCTGCCGGGGCTCTAGGCCATTCCCTTGGCCTCGCTAAGCCTCAGTTTCCTAGTCTGTAGAACAGAATTGAAAGTATTATCTACCTCACTGTTGGAAAAAAGTGACATACTTAAGCACTTAACGGGCACTGATAGACAATCATTGCTATAGAAATATTGGCTTTTGTTATTAATGAAACACCACTAGGAATTCTGAGCAGAATGCACAGCATCACCCTAAATCCACAGTGCGGGAGAAGATCCCACCTGCCGGCATCGAGTTTCAAGCTCACACATTCAACACTGGACAAGAAGTTACTGAGCAATTTCTATGCGCCAAACACGGAGGGCACTGCACTCCAGGAGTCTCCACTCAAACAAGTTCGCAGCAATTACAACAAAGAAGAAAAGAACTAGTTGCCCTGGAAGCACGTGGGTGTGGGTGTCAGAGTCCAGTCCCATCCTGAGGAGAGGGAATCCGGTCAGGCTTCTCGGAGGAAGCAGCATCTCAGACCGGAAAAGGCAAGAAGAATGAGGACATATCCCAGACAGAAGGCAGTGCCCAGCAGTGCCTAAAAATCGGCCTCCCCTGTCACGTCACACACCCCATACTAGCTTGCCCCAGCTGTGCTGAACACAGCAGCCTGGCTCATCACACCCTCAGGTTGAGGGGACTTTATGACACCCAAAGGGCAGGCCAGAGCTGGGGGGTAGTGGGGCAAAGTTAATGCCCACAGCTAAACACCAAGTGTTCATGAACCTCACTGCACAAGCCCCAGGCCGGGGAAGGTAACCACAGCTCCCATGATGCTCTCCCTTTATAGACACTTGCAAGTCAAGGGGTTTTCTGATGCAGTGTCCTCAGCTGGGCCGATGCAGTAGCCAAGCGCCAAGGTGACACCTTCACAAGGAAAGCTTCCAGCTCCTTTCCACAGTGGCTCTGCCGAGCTCCTCAATGGGGCAAAAAATAGATCTACGCTTTGAGCTTGGCCAGGTGGACAAGGAGGTGGGTGAATTCCTGGTACTAGAACAAAGCTGTTGCCAAAACTTTGCCCGCCTACCCCAGTTACCAAATTGAGACTAGGGCACAGCGTTTTAGATGAAGTAGAAAAGGCAGTGTCAGCAGTCCCTTTTCTTCTGCTGGGTCTGACGTTCACCTCCAGCCTTGGAAGTCTTCTAATATGCCTGTGCTCAGGAAAAGGGCCTGCAGAAAAGTGCTCCAGAGAAAAACTCATGCAATTTAAAGTCAGGCTGATAGATTCTTCTGGCATTTTAGGCAGACTGAGGCTGGAGACCTCTTGCTGCAGTGTCTGCTCAGGCGGGGACAACAGAACACAAAGAAACCATAAGGGGCTAAAAGTAACTGCAGACAGATGCATTTGGGGTGAGTTATGAACAAGACGCACAAAACACCCAACTGCTGTCTCTAAGGTGCTGGGAGCAAAACGAGAGAGACGGGCAGATCACCCAAGTTCCCTGCCTCCCCTCCAGCCCAATCCTGGTCCCCAAAAGCATGAGAAAACCCTCATTATATAGTTAAACAGTTACAAATACCCTATGGTCACTGATGACAATAGGGTCCTGCTCGATTACAAAGCCCAGTAAAGGGAAGAGGTAGATGTTATCTGAAACTCTCCAGGAATAGAGAACAAGGTAAGCAATGTTCATACTTACCACTTGTTTCCTTTTTGATTAGGTGGGAAAGTTATTGCTTGCCATCTAGTTTGCCTTTCTGTCGCAAAGAATGATCCATGGATTGTTAGAGATTCAGCTCGAAAGGGATAATAGATTAAGGTGTCCCAGAGACCAGCACTCCCTCGGGGCCCACTGTCTTTGCACACCTAGGCAGCTCTATGTTCTGTGACAGGACCTCATTCTGCCTAAATGATTAGGCCAGGTATAGCCACTCCGTGGACTAGCCAGACAGGGGATTCTCGCTCTCTGGAACTTGACTTGAGAAAGGACAGAATCAGGCTGTGGGAACCCAAGCTGGAGGGATGCAGAAAGAGGAGACATGTGAAGTACAGTAGAAGCTTCAGGAGGCTGTGAACAAGCTGAAGAGGTAAGGAAGCCACGTTATGAGGAAGAAGATGCTCTGAGTGGGATGGAGAGGAGCAGGTTAGTAAAAGCAAGGGAAGCAAGAGGACACAGACAAAAGAGGGTGAGGCTGGGAGAAAGGCAAAGCCACGGTGAGGGTGGGACATTGGAGAGAAGACGCCGGTGCTCTCGGGAGCTGTGTGGCATCAGGGAAGGGGCCCCAGGTATCCCAGCTCCTAATCTCTCACACCCAGAGGGGCTGGCTTCTGACCTGATGAGGTGGGCTCACTGCCTGTCACCTCCTGAGCCAGCCCGAGAGCGCCTCCATCCTTGGGATCCAAAAAGCCTGGGAAACACAAAGACTATGGGACCCTTGGAGGAAAACACACATCCAGGGGACTGGAAGAAAGTGGCTACTTTTCACCAAGTCTCTGCTACTGGTTTCTGAGGGACCGAGAATCACAGGCGTGGGACAAAAAAGACGGATGTGGGAGATTTTTGTCCGAGTTTTCCGAAAGTGGGCAGGCGGTGGGTTCCACCACATTGTGAACTTTAACTTGATGTTGTGCAGAATTCCAGGATAGAAAAATCAGACGAAAGGAGGTGGTCGTAAGAGCCAGGAAATGTCTTATGAAGAATCATTTGTGGCAGATTAAGCCCATTGGCTTCTCTAAAAATGGCATGGAGATTCAAAGAGCTCCTGGTAGAATATGTTTTTATAAGAGTTGACTTTTCTTCACCGTTGCCGCAATGTGAAAACCATTCTTTGAAAGACTTCAAAGTCAAACACATCAATCACGTTGGTGGATTAGGCACCTAGAAATAAACCTTCTCCTCGGTCCTTGAGCATCGTCCCCTTCAAATTTAACTTTCTCCAACAATAATATGTGATTTGTCTGCTTTCCTAAATTCTTCCTGCCCAATTACCACCACTTTTTGTTGGTAAAACCAGCCAAGTGTCTCTCCCAGGCAGCTGTAATTGTATTAACAGTTTGCTTAAGGACATCTTCTTCATTCTCTGTTTCCTCTTCCTCTTGTTGCCGAAAAATCAGCCTTTGCACCCCAAAAAGTGATTTCAAACTCGGAGGCAGAGTTTTGGGAGCAAAGAAGAGAGCTGATCTATTGCTTTGCCTGGCAAAGGAAGTCACAGCAGGCTAATGCCTTGGAAACTGTGCATCCATTTTGGGGTTGGAGCTTGGTGATTATATAGGCAAATGGGACGGAGCATACCAGTGATAATGAACAATAGAGTGTTCTACAAAAGTTTACTTTGTGTCGCGGGAACTTCTGGTGGTCTGTTAAGTAGGTGGTTGCCCACAGCCTTGGTGTTACCAGGTCTGATCCCTCCAGTGTCATGGGGGCTCTCAGAGGATCTGGCCGTTCCTTCAGTGTTACAGTTCTGTGACCTTCTTTCTGGAAAACAGCTTCTGGGTTTTGGATACAGGTTATTTCGGGTAAGGCTTAAATCACAGGGTTGGGGTGGCTGAGCACGTAATCATTCAGCCGTAGCAAGGAGTGAAACAGGTTAGTCAGAAAGAACTCCGAGAAAACAAGTTAATCCATCACAGCAAATGCTGTAAGCCGTCTTAGCATCAGGGAAGCCATCCTGTGACTGCCTCACTCTCCCTCTTTCTTCTTAATAGGAAGCAGCTTTCATCCACAGTCTATTTCTAGAAGCCGAAAGAGCTACACATAAACTTTTAACTATCCTGTATCCCCAGAATTCCCCATCCCCCAAGCAGAGAGAGGCTGCAAGTTGCCTTCCAACTTCCAGGAAGCCCCGTCGTGTCCCTCCATGTCCTCCATGCACATCCCACCAGCAGTTCTGTTTTTCCCATCGACACCTGCTGCAGCTCTTCAGTGAAACAGCTCTAGGGTGGGAGGGAGTGTGTCAGAGCCCAGGCTTTATTCGAAGCTGAATGATGAGGAAGACATAGAAAGACAGGGACCTGGACTTAGCAAAGCTCTCTGTTTTCTGTCTCAACAGCTTGGGTCATCACTGGTTTCTTTATTCTTTATGCTTCTAAATCAGATCCAGGATTTCCACTGCCAGCCCCCGAGCCTTGAGATGAGCCAGTGAACTTGAGCCAGTTCCTGGTTCAAAAGCTTGAAGTGGTCAGTTAGACATTTGCTGTCGTCCCATGAACCTCCGAGAATGCAGTGTCTGGTGCAGTGTGAGGATATATGGTGAGACTGTCCCCTTCAAATTTAACTTTCTCCAACAATAATATGTGATTTGTCTGCTTTCCTAATTCCTTCCTGCCCAATTACCACCCCTTTTTGTTGGTAGAACCAGCCAAGTATCTCTGCTGCTTCCCAGACGTTGGACTCATCCTTGAGGAAGTCATGGAAGTATTACGATTTTCAACCATCAAGTTTGCTCCCGGTTGGGCTCCAGTTAAAACCAATCATTATCCACATAATGTTGTTCTCTTCTTGTCAGATGAGGAAATACTAGCCCTTCTTAACCACTCTATCCACAGCTGCAGCCCCGGGGTCTCTGAAACAAAGAACTGTTCCCTCAGCCACCATCTTGGATCCAAGAACTATTTTTATTTCTGTTAACATTAAGAAATGCATCTGTTAAGCATTTCTTTTTGGTTCTTAGGGTTTCCATCTCTCTGCTTACATTGCCCATCTGTTTTTGCATGCTGTCTACTTTATCCATGGGAGACCTCAGTATATTAATCATAATTGTTTTAAACCCCAGGCTGCTAATTCCAACATCCCTGCCATGTCTGGCTCTGATGGTTGCTCTGTCTCTTCAAATTGTGGGATTTTTGCCCTTTGGTTTGCCTTGTAATTTTTTCTTCATAGCTCGACATAATGTACTGGGTAAAAGGAACCGCTGTAAATAGACCTTTTGTAAGGAGGTGGTGAGGAACAAAAGCCTTCTGCAGTCCTGTGATTAGGTCTCAGTATTTAAGGAGCCTCTGCCTATGAACTTTACAAGTGTTTCTCAGGTTTTTTTTCTCCCCCACCCACCATTAGGTGGGACAGGATGGCTAGAGCTGCTACGTGGGGGCATCCCTATGACTAGGTACCCCTGGAGTTTTTAACTCTCACACTCACCCACACTAAGCCCCCAGCAATTCCTCAGTTGCAGTTCATCAGTTACCCATCCCTGTTTTCCTGCCCTATTGTTTCCCACTGTGGTTGCCACCTGTGGATCTCCGCTCCTGTAAGCCACAGCTCCCTGCATCCATCTGTCTGTCTCCTCAGTATTAAGGGCAGCAGTTTCCCCTGTATCTTCACTTCTTTTACGGATCCTAGAAGAGCTGTTGATTTTTCGGTCTGTTCAGCTTTTTACCTGTTATCAGGACAAAGTGGCGACTTCCAAGCTCCTTCCATGTGGAACTGGAAGCAGAAAGTCCCAAGAATTTTTTTAAAGCCATCTTTGTGCCCACCATTATCCCATGAAACAAGGAAGTGAATAGTGTCACTGCTATTCACATTTTATGTTTCTTACAGTACACTCTAAAAATCAGAACAGCCCCTCTAATCCATGATTTGACCTAACTCAAAAAACCTAACAGAAATCAGGGCAAAGTAAGGCCACTGACCTGAAGCTGACTGCTTGACTGTTTGGCATCCAATGGCCTTCCATGGGAAAGAGGGTTCTCAAGTCTACTGGCTTTAGACAGATGCTCACTTAGAGCTGGGAAGAGGAGACCAGGGATTGGGGAAGTTCGTTTCTTTTGGTGATTTTGTTAATTATCTGGGGCAGATACTACAAAATATTTCAACATCATTGTCTAGAATGCACCCCTGCTCTGTAGAGTCTAAAACGAGAACCACCTCCCTTCCCAGGCTCTCTTAAGAAACACTTATTGGACTCAGTTGGAACCAAGGGAGTAGGCCAGTGCCCTAGATTGTACCAATGGATACATTCATGAGAGACTTGGGAGGCAGCAGTGAGCAACGGAAGGTGGAGGAGTGAGGGGAAATGGAATTTTCTGAAACCTGGAGATGGAAGCAGTTGTTCTGGGGCAGCCGCAGCCAAGTTTCTTTCTCTGGTCCCAGCAGCATACGATCTGCATACTTGGCAGTGGGGACAGTGAGGTTTCTCTGCTAAAAAACATTTCGTTGTGTGGTTGGTGTTTCTTCTGGTTGCTTATTCCTGACTAGTATCCAAGTTTAGTTCCCTGGTACTTGTGGAAGTTCTGTACTCACTGTGCTTAAACTAGCTGGATTCTGTGGTTTACAACTGAGAAATGCTGGCCCCTGCATGACTTCCAGAAGACAGAGTAGCAGGTGGATGGCCGCACAGCCAGTGCGCGCTCTTCTGTCTTCCCTAGTGCTCCCGGGCGATCAGACTCCAGGGCACAAAAGATGATTCTGACGGACCAGCTAAAGAGCTAATTTTTAAAACACACTAGATGAGCAAATCTAGTGAAAAGCAACTAGATGAAGAGTTAGGAATTTCCCCACAAACTCTGTACCAAAAGCACTTCTGCTATCTTTATGTTCAAAAGAATGGATCTCAAAGAAACTGATTGTATCTTGTATTTTATACAGGAAGCCCACTTCCAACGGCCTCAGTATAGTTAAAATTCTTTTAAGAAACAGAAACTGTTATTAGTCCAATTCATTAGTGAAAAGAGGAGTTTGAAGTTGTTTTTTTTTTTCTTGTCACTTCTTTTACATTCCTGAATTCAGACCTCTTTATTGGGTTTTTACATCACATTTCAATGTTTCATAATGGTAGTCCTCAAAAGATAATTTTTAAGTCATTCCACTTGTTCTGAGAACCATGTCTAGATCTGTTTTTTTCCCTATCAGAGCAGTGTGCCTGTATTTTAAATCTGGAGGTTGACCTGGGTCTATAGATTTATGTAATAAAAAAGAACTCATTTACAAATTCACAGATTAAAACTATGGCCCAGAAGCTTTAAGCAGAGAGCATACAAGTAAACACTCAGTAAATAAGTCATAATGGCAGAAGAGGGTAGAAGAAAGACTGTTAAGCTCTTCCCATAAGCAAAAATCTCTGAAAATGGTTTGCTATTCACTTGACTCAGAAAACCGCACCAAATCATGCAAATCAAGAGGTTCAAATATTTATGTTCACTTTAAGAACACTCAAGAAACTGCCCAAGCCAGCAAGGCTATGCATACCTGCAAAGTCACCAAGTATCTGAAAGATGTCGCTTTACAGAATCAGTGTGTGTCAGTCCTTCCTTACGATGGTGGAGTTGGTTGGTGTGCCAGGTCCAACACTGGGGACCAGTGGCCCAAAAAGGCTGTGGAATTTTTGCTGTGCATGCTTTAAAGTGCAGAGAGGGTTTAGGTGTAGATTCTCTGGTCATTGAGCACATCCAGGTGAACAAAGGCCCCAAGGTGCTCTGCTGAAATTACAGATCTCGTGGTCAGATTAACCCTGACATGAGCTCCTCCTGTCACGTTGAGATGCTCCTTGTTCCTAAACCAGTAGAGGAGTTTGCACGGATATCCCAGAAGAAACAAAAACTTACAGCCGGAATAAATTCAGCATAAAATAAAAGCAAATAAAAGGGTTTTTTTAAAGTTATATATAGAATCTTAAAGGAAAAAAAAATACACAAATGAACTTATTTACAAAACAGAAACAGACTCACAGACATAGAAAACAAACTTATGGTTACCCAGTGGGGAAAGGAGATGGGAAGGGATAAATCAGGAGTTCGAGATTTGCAGATACTAACTACTATATATAAAATAGATAAACAACAAGGTCCTACTGTATAGCCCAGGGAACTATATTCAATATCTTGTAGTAACCTATAATGGAAGAGAATATGAAAAGGAATACATGTATGTATCTGTGTGACTGAAGCATTAGGCTGTACATCAGAAATTGACACACTGTAAACTGACTATACTTCAATTTAGAAAACAAAACCTAGAAGAGTTCTTTCATTTTGACACTGAACATAGAAAGACGTTAGGACGACAAGAGGATGGGGGTAGGTTTTAAGAGCTGTAAAAGAAATTTGATGTCCATGGAAGAGATTTCCCCACCTTAGGAAACTGCTCTCATCCACTTCCACAGGGCAGACCTGGGAGTCATCCATCACCCTTGTCCCTCCCTCGGTCCTCAGAGCTGATCGCCAGACCTCTCAGTTCCAGCTCTAGCGTGTTCCTTGATTCCA
Organism: Vicugna pacos; assembly: GCF_048564905.1. Lineage (NCBI taxonomy): Eukaryota > Metazoa > Chordata > Mammalia > Artiodactyla > Camelidae > Vicugna > Vicugna pacos. Next base: position 4,419,167 of record NC_132990.1, read on the forward strand.
TCCTCATCTTCCAAGTTCTCCTGGCAGCGTCCTAGTCCAGCTAAACATCATCTCTGGCTTGGAGGACTGTGGTAGCCTCCTAACCAGCCTCCCTGCTCCCTCGCCTGGCCTCCTATAACCCGTTCTCCTCTCCGGAGCCGGAGCCAACCTTCCCCACCTCTCAGTAGACCACACCCTCGCCTCCCACACCCTCGCCTGGGTCCTGCCTGCCTCACTCGCCTCCTCTCAGCCGACCCTCCTCCACCGTAATCCATCATAATCCTTCCAGTCCTTCAATGCACCAAGCTCCTCTGTCCCTAAGAGCCCACACAAGAGAAGCGCTTATCTGCCTGGAACATCCTCCACTGACTCTTCTCAGATTCACTCATTCTGAGCTGTCACTTTTCAGGCCAGGGTCTCTCCCACTCCCTGCCTGCACCTTCGTATCTAGACGGTGCCATCCCCCCACCACGGTCCCTCCTGCTCACCCAGCACCCTACTCTTCATCTACAGAACATCTCACATATATTTATGTGTGTCTTTTCTTGTTCATGTCTCACACCCACTAGACTGTAAGCTTCTCAGAGGCCAAGCCCTTTCCTACTTTGTTTGCCATTGTGTTTCTAGGACTAACCCTATGCCTGGCACGCAGCAGGTTCTTCTGCATATCTGTTTTAATTTCTGGACAGATCCAGATCTCGCTGAGGATATAAGTTAATTCAGGAAGATTTAGCAGTAATCCGCAAAGGAGAAATTCAGTTCATCCACAGAACTCCAGCTGAAAACAAATCCGGGCAGTACGTCCAAAAATTGGGAAGGAGGAAAGGACAACTAATTACGTATAAAGCTCACTCTGCGGCTGTTTCCACCAACCAGTCTGCAAAAATGTAGATAAAGGTTCTTAAAATTGGACTTGCAGTAAGCAGTTTGTACAACAGCTTGCATTAGCTGCTCACTTTGGAGATAAGCATATCCAGCAATCCCACTCTTACTGTGTAAACAACAGAAGTGAGTGCAAGCAGCGTCATTCATAACAGCCCCAAACTGGCAACAACCCCGTGTCCACCAGCCAGTTGACAAGGTAAATAAATTGTGATTTAGACATACAATATAACATGACTACAACCACAGGCCATAACATGGATGAATTTCACAAACATACTGGGGAGAAGGCAAAAAAAAAAAAAAAAGTAGATGCCAAAGTGATACATTGTATGATTTCATTTATATAGAACTTGAAAAACCAATGTATTCTTCAGTGTAAATGCATCCGTCCTCAGGGACAGCAAGAATGTGATTGTCATAAAATCGGGCTAATAGGTACCTTTGGGGAAAGAAGGAAACATAAGGGGGTCTCTGCCGATAAAGTTCTATTTCTTGACCAGGGTGACAGCTACCTAAGTGTTCACTTTCAGGTAAATATAGAACTGTTTTTTAGAAAACTAAATATGCATAAGAATTATGTGTTGAAAGTACCAGTTCTTGGGCCCACATTCCAGACAATCTGATCCAGTGAGTATGACTCAGGCCCAGGAATCTATGCTTTTAATAAAGAATTTGAGAGATTCTAATGGTGGTCCTCAGGCCCAGCTGGGGGGAATTAAGATTGACAACCTCTTAGCTGGAAAGTTTCAAGGGACGGTGGGAAAGCTTACCCTGATTCCCCGTTGAGCGCGTTACAATGATCAGCTCAGGGTCCTGAGGTTCATTCGCCCTCTTTTGACCCAAACCTGGTGCCCATTGTAGGGAACAGAAATGCAAAGACAGCTCAAAAACCAGCAACAGTGTAGGGGGAAGCAAACTGAGGGGGAAGCTCAGAATTGCATTCCCGCGTCTCTGAGCTCACAGCTGTGTGTCTCTTGAAAAGACTGAACATTACAAAGTTTCTTAACTACCTTTGATCACTTTTCTTAGCTTTTTAAAGAGTAGCTCTCTGGTCATGGTTGGGAATCACTGTTGGTTATTTGCTATCCTAAAGGCATCATTCTGCAACGTGCAGTATAGAAAACTAGACCCCGTGCGGACTCGGGCATTAAATCTGCAAGCGCTGAAAAGGCTCTGGTTTTTTAGGGAGACACACCCACGTGATGCAAGAGAATGGAATGAGCAGACCCAATAGTTCCTTGCCTTTTCAAGGGTAAACTTTGCAGAGATTTCTCTCCCGGGCAGCAGCAAGTCCCTGGCCCCAAACTTCCCCCAGGTGCCCCCCGCACCTCCACCCACCTCCAGAGCTCTGTGCTTGGCTGACGGTAAAAACGCAGCTGTGACACCAGGAGGCTACCGCTCAGCTCTGCGGCGCTCTAGGCTGAAGTCACCATTGAAAACCACTTAGCCGGAACCAGCCAAATAGACCCATTCAGAACGATTTTCCTCTCCAAGTTAGGTCCCCATCCCTCACGCTGCTCGCCGGGGAAGGCTGTGTTGTGTTCTGTTGTTCAGGTTCTCCTGGAGACTTGGGATTCCGCAGGCAGCAGGGCCTTCTCTTTCTCTCATTTTTAACCTGCTCTCCCCAGTTTTTGAGACTGAGGATTCCTCCAATGTTGACCGAAACCAGACTGCTTAGGGCCACATCTGGAATTTCTATCTTTCTTTTCCTGGACCCAGCAGGCAGCTTTCCCTAACAACCCCTTACTCTGCTGATCCCACCTGCCCCCTGGAAGCGACCCACGGCCAACCCACAGCCCCGACCTGCCCAAGTCCTGTTGTTTCTGCTACTGTTTCCCACCAGCTTCTTCTGTGTTTTAACCTTCACCCTCCATCCACAGCCCCATAAGCAAAGGGAGGGAGACCACTGGACCGAGTGTGTTCCTGAGCCTGAGCATTAAAATCAGGGTGGGCTTTGAGGAAAACCATCAGGGGGCACTTCCCTTCCATTGCTTTATTGAATTTGGAAAGTCCGTGGAGGAAAAAGAATTACATGTATGCAGGCATCACCTCTTAACACATTTTCCAAGGATCTCAGATGAAAAATTCGTAATACACAAAATGGGAAGAACTGTAACTTTGTGGGTGGTATCGTGGAAAAAGCTCTGGGCCAGGAGGAGAGAGAAAAGGATTCTCATCTCGTCTCTGCCAATAAATAGTTTGGAGTTTTCAGCAAATTGTTTGGTCTTTGGTTTCCTCATTTCTACAAGAAAATATCTGAATTTACCAACAACTTCTCTCTGCTCAAAAATTCTATATACTTGTGGATGCATATTATTCACATTCTATTATACGTAACGATTATGTGAGCAAAAACTTGACCTCAGGACTTGACTGTGCTCTTGGTCTCCACCCATCTTTTTCCTTTCTGTCCAGGCAGTATTAAATTTCCAACAGTGCCTGCTGGGCCAGAGTCCCACTCGCTCATCCCAGTGGTGCAGTCAATCCAGGAGTCTCGCCTTCAACGCGCTTGTGTACTAGGGAAGAACACATCTGACTCCATGTGAGATCGGTTCCTTTGGCTCTAACCCTGGGCTCTGTTTCCAGTGCTCCGTCATGCCAGTTCTGCACCTTTTGTAAAAGAATGCTGCCTAGGGCCTGAAATAGACGGGAGAGCCCATTCTCAAAGCTCTGACCTTTAAGGGTGTAACTCTTTCCCATTCATACAGAGATAAAAAGTTGCAGAAGGGAGAATAACATTTGTCTTGTTGGAGGTTTACAGGGACACATGACCTGACCTATGTGGACAGTGGCAAGAACAAAGGATTTTGACACTAAGAAGTTTGCAACAACCAACCACGCCCCCTCCCCTTTTTAGTATAAAAGGAGCCTGAATTCTGACGTGGGGAAGACGGTTCTCCACGACATTAGTCTGCCATCTTCTCGGTCAGCCGGCTTTCTGAATAAAGTCATTATTCCTTGCCCCGGCACCTCATCTCCCGATTTATTGGCCTGTTGTGCGGCGAACAGAATGAGTTTGAACTCAGTAACACTGGTATAATCATTTGTGCCCTCAATAATTAGCTTATGTCTCTCCCACTCCATCCCTGAATTAGAAAAAGGCCCAAACTCTATCATATAACATAGCTTAACAGGAACAAGCAGTCAGTAGTGGGGAAATAATGTAAATAAGTCTGGAAAAATCCCAAAAGGAGAGAAAGACGTTCAAGTCTCACAGAGTTGTTAGAGTTCAGTCTCAAGTTTGGGCCCAAACTTCCTGGAAACCAAAGGGAAAAGGGGAGCCCTGCAGATACTCAATCAGCACCTTGGGATGGAAAGTTTGCAGAGACACAAGCCAGTGGTCTCAGGGACATGTGGTTGCCTGTGCCCGACTTCCCAAAGGCACCTCTGGGGACCTCGCCCTGTGGGAACAAAAACGACAGGGTGGATCCTGCACCCAGCAGGCGTCCTACGGTGAAGTCAGTGGGACAAAGCATCTGGCTTCCTTTGGTGCCATTTCTCAACCAGAGGGAAGGGAAGCGGCGCCAGGGGGAAGGCGAGTGGTAGGGTTGGTGGGGCGCTGTTACTGTGGAATGGTTGGGGGGGTCCTTTCTGATGCGCTGGCCTGGGGCGGAGATCTGGGGGAAGTGAGGGACTGTGTCTCCTGCATCCCGGAGGTAAGAGCCTTGCAGGCCGAGAGAACGGCAAGTTTGCAAAGGCCCTGATGTGGACCACGCTCCGTGTGTCTGAAGAAAAGGCAGGAGGCCCGTTGTGACTGGGGTAGGGTAAGTGCAGGGAATCCTGATGGGGAGATGTGAGCAGAGAGGACCCGCCTCTAGGGCAGGGTGGACGGCGGACTGCGTGTGGCCAGCAAGGACTTTGACTTTCCCGTAGGTGAGATGGGAAGACATGGGAGGGTTTCAAGCAGAGGGAGACCTGATCTAACTTACTGATGGATGTCGCCAGAAGTAAGTACTGCAGCTCCTTCCTCCTTCGGAAACACCCAGAAGCCACAAGGAGAGAGAGCCAGGACCCCTCGTCCACTGATGGGGTCTTCATCACCCAACCAGAAGCTTTCATGAGGTGCACATAGCCTGGAGAGTGAGTGTCTCCTTCAATTCTGCCACGCATGCCTCGCCCTGGTCCCCACCTTGGCCCTGAGGCCAGAACCCCAAGAGGGCTAAGATAGTTTCATTGTGTCTTTGTTCCTTGCAGTCTGTGGGTTCTTCAAAGAGATCCTAAGAGGAATAGTCGGTGGGCTTTAAACACCCCCATCCCTGCCTGATTCAACAAATGCAGTGCTGTTTGCAACTGTGTCATAGCTTGTATTTTCTGTCTGAGTCAGTCATCACTTGAAACAGATCTGCCTGGAAAAAAGGACTGGGGACATATTCAGCAGACCATTCCTGGTTATCAGCGGTTATCGTGGGTACATATGGAAGTTGGAAGGAGGAGAATAACCAGTGAAGGTAGAACTTAGTCTTCTAAATTGTTTCAATTGTGCACAATAACCAGGCATAAATTATGTTCATTTTAAAAGAAATATGATATGAAAAAATTAAAACCTGTAAAATTATTAGAAGATGCAGGGATGTAACCATTCTGAGATGGCTTTTGGTGGGTGCTGTTTAGTCTGCATAGAAAGGAGAAAGCTGGAAGGGAGAGGGGAAGAGGGGTGCTTTGCCCTAGTGGATACCCCAAAACTTTCTACGTGTAGTAATAAGGTAAATCTTGGTGAGTTTGTTAAGCAAGCCCAGAGGAATCACACTGAATTGGATGCTTGTCTCCTATAAATATAACCAAGCAAAAAGCCAAAACATGGAAACAACATAAGTGTCCATCAACAGATGACTGGATAAAGAAGTTGTGGTATATTTATACAGTGGAATACTACTCAGCCATAAAAAATATTAAAATAATGCCATTTGCAGCAATGTGGATGGACATGAAAATCATCATACTAGGTGAAGTAAACCAGAAAGAGAAAGAAAAATACCATATGATATTACTTATATGTGGAATTAAAAAAAAGACAAATTAACTTCTTTACAAAACAGAAACAGACTCACAGACATAGAGAACAAGCTCATGGTTACCAGGGGGAAGAGTGTGGGAAGGGATGAACTGGAAGTTCGAGATTTGCAGATACTAACTACTATATGTATAAAATGGATAAACAACAAGTTAATACTGTATAGCACAGGGAACTATATTCAATGTATTATAGTAACCTATAATGAAAAAGAATGTGAAAAGGAATCTATGTATGTATATGTATGACTGAAACATTATGTTGTACACCAGAAACTGATACAACATTGTAAGCTGACTATACTTCAATTTTTAAAAATTATAAGTAAATAAATAAATAAAAAGCAAGGTATTGAGATGGCATCTCTATTAGTCTTCTCGAGCTGCCGTGGCAAATTGCCACAAACTGGGTGGATGAAAACAAAAGAGATGTATTCTCTTACAGTTGTGGGGGCTAGAAGTCTGAAATCAACGTATCAGGAGGGCCATACTCCCTCTGGAGGATCATGGGGACCGCCTTCCTTGCCTTTTCCAGCTTCTGGTACTGGACATCCCCTGGCTAGTGGTTCTAGGCTCTCCCTCCATCCTCATGTGGCCTTCCCCTCCTTCTCCTTGTGTATCTCTTAGAAGGATCACTTGTGGATGGACCTAGGGCCCACCCTAAATCCAGGATGATCTCCTCTGGAGAACCTTCACTTCGTTACATCTGCAAAGACTCTGTTTACAAGTAAGGTCACCTTCCGGGACATGACATATTGGGTGAGAGGGTCGGGGGCCATTCAAACCACCCCAGGAGCACTTTTGGGGGCAGTAACAGCCCACAATGAATGGTGGGTGTTTGGCCTCCACCCCTGGGGAGAAGCAAGGGTGCAGTCATTCAGAAACAAGAAGGGGCACCAAGCCAGAAAGCAAGCAGCTAGATGGGGGCTCATGAAGCTGTGGGAGCAGGTGTGACATCACCAGCAGGTCAAGGACGTAGCTGGCAGAGGGGAGGCAATGGCTCCATATGGCACAGCAGTTTGGGACCTTGGCTACACATTAGAATCACCTGGGAACTTTAAAAAAAAATATTAACCCCCCAGCCACTCCCTCGGAGATTTTGATCTAATGGGTTTGGGTGAGTGCCAGGGCACTAGCATTGTTTTAAAGGTCCCCAGGGGATTGTAATGTGCAGCGAAGGTGGAGAAATACTGGTGGCTGCAAGAGCACTGAGCGAAGAAGTCAGAGACCTGGGTTCTCCTCCAGGCTCTGATGCTCACGTTGGACAAGTAAGTTCACATCTCCTGTGGGGATGTGGGCGTGGGCTCAGACATCATAGCCAAGGTTTCCTTTTACTGAGCCAGTTAAACACCTCTTTTGCACGATCATCTTAGCCTTACTACTCCTGCCAGGCCAGTTCTGAGACCTTCCGTGAATACACACTGCTCCGACTTGGCTTTCCATCTGCTTCTGCACAGCTAGAGTGACCCCGCTTATGCCTCAGGTCTTGGGCATGACCAGTTGTTCAAATTATTATGAGGTCTTAACAATTTAAGCAACTTGTGTTGGGTCTTCAGCAGAGCCCTGAACCCATTTGGTGTGCGTATCCAAGGAGACCTGTGTCCTCTCCAAGCACTCTCCAGATGCCTGCTAAAGGTATTTTTTTGTAAGGTATATTTTTATTGCTAAAAGTATATTTAAAACCACTACTCCATCCATGCCTGGGGACCATGGTCCTCTACTTTATCCTCTGCCGCCACCCTAAGCACTCGCTCCTCTAGGGCCTGAACACTGCTGCAATGAGAGAAACTCTTTCATCCTCTTCTCATTTTTGGAAAGGAAGAAGACACAAACTCAACACCGCTTTTTGTGTTACAATCGTTACTCATCCCTAGGCCTTAGAGCCTCTTTTTTTTAACCTACCTAAAATGTTATAGGTAGCTGTGTAATTTCCTGAGAGACTAAGTCAGTCCTCCCCACCTCTAGCAGGTAGCCAGTTCTGCGTTCATCGTCACAGATGTGTCCTGGCTCCTCCGAGGGCAATTTAAATGTGGCACAGTCTGGAGCATGCCCTCTGTCCCCCACAAGAAGCAAGCACCATGCACGACATCCAGCATCCTCTGCTCCAAAGTGACCTACTGAGTGCAGCCAAGGAAGTATTTTATTGGCAAGTGGCCCTGCCGTCTTGTTTAGACATTCTCAACACCAAACTTCAACTGAAAAATGAAGCTCTTTTGGAAATAGGATAATCTGTCAGGGATTGAGAATTGACTGCAGACTGAAAAGGAAGAATAAATGAACACTTCTTGGGACAGAGAAGTGGTAGAGTTAGGGGTTTCGTGGGATTGGTATTTCTGGGTAAGATTTGGCTGACATTTCTTAAAATGTTCGGAGACTTCACAGTGTAAGGTTTAAAGATCACGAAAGCCCTACTGAGAATGCAAATAAAAGAAACAGAAATCAAACAAATCTCTTAAGTTGCTGTGATGTGGTAGAAAAGCACTGAACGTGGAATTGAGATAGTTTGCTTTCAGTGCCGAGTTCACATCTAACTAGTTACACAAACCTGGTAAGATACGTAGCATCTCCAAGGCCCGGGTTTTTTCACCTATAGATGAGGAAGTTGAATTACAGGATTGTTAGCATGGCTTTCTACATAAATCATAATTCGAATCCAAGGAAGTGAGCTAAAGATTAGAAAGGAACTAATATTTTTTTATACTAAGATGGGCCAGACATTGAGCTGGGTTTTCAATGAGGTATGTTATCTCAATAAATTCTTATAAGCTATAATGTCTTGGATAGTTCCCCCACTCTCTCTACCCCTTCCATAGCTGAGAAAACTGAGGTTTCTTGGCTTAAATGTCTGTTTCCAAAGTCAAGCAACTAGTGACGGTGGGATTGCTCACCTGGGTTTCCTTAATTCCACAGTCCATTAAAACATGATTCCTCTATCCTTGCAATTTTATGTTTGCGTTTTCATCACTAGTTGGAACCTAACATAATCCATGAAAAACAGTGGGTGCTCAGAACATGGTTTTTGGATGAGTGAATGTTGAATCTAAAACGCATTATCAAGGGGGAGGGTGTAGCTCAAGTGGTAGAGCGCATGCTTAGCATACACGAGGTCCTCGGTTCCATCCCCAGTACCTCCTCTAAAAATAAATAAACAAGTAAATCTAGCTATCCCCCCATCACCACAAAAAATAAAATAAATTAAATAAATTTAAGTATAAAAAATAATAATAATACATTTTTTAAAAGATGTTAAAATGCATTATCAAACTGGTTCACCACCAATCCATAGTACCTGGAATAGGACCTGACACATAGTAGGTGCTCAGTAAATATTTGTTATAGCAGACTGCTCCCTGATCACGTTAAGTCCAACATGCTGACACAGCTAAGAGGACCAACCAGCTCAAGCGTTCGATCTAGAAGGATACTGGGAACCAGAGCAAAGGTAGCATATTCCTAGTAAACAGCAGGCTGGGTGCTGTTCACCGTGCTATGTGGCTGTCCCTGCAAGGCCTTGTCCACCTCTGATTCATGTGCCTATACAGAGAAGTGACGAAACTGGAGAAAATGCAGAGTTTAAGTTGCTTTTGTGAGGGAACAACCTGAAAACTGATTAACCCTCCCAACTCCACTGCTTCTCTCCTCCGTCCTCATCTTCTGAGCCAAGCAAAGGAGTTGCCAGTTCTCTCAGCCCATGGCCTCCCAGTCAGAAAGCTACCAGATGATCTCCAAGGCAATGTTCGTGGTCAGACATTCCAAAAATCCCAGCTGAAAAAGGCAATTGTACTTGACACGACACTTAAACTGATTCAGTTACACTCAATTAGATCACCACGATCTAATTTTAGAACATTTTCGATATCCCCAAAAGGAACCCAGTTCACATTAGCAGCCTTCCTGGTTCCTGCTTATCCACCCTCCATTCCAAGCATGGAGTATGTATAGATCGTAGATACACAGATACATAGATTTCTATTACATATATGTAACATGTTTGAGATATATAGCAATAGAGATACAGTTGACCCTTGAACAACACGTGTTTGAACTGTGAAAGCCCACTTACATGCAGATTTTTTAAAATAAAAATGTTGGAATTTTTCCTGGAGATTTACATCAATTTGAAAAAACTCATGATGAACAATGCAGCCTAGAAATATCAAGAAAGGAAAAAATTAGGTACATCATGAATGCATAATATATAGAGAGAATGCATAATAACATATAGAGAATACATAATATATAGAGGTACATTCATGAATGCATCATGAATGCATAATATATAAAAAATTAGGTACATCATGAATGCATGAATGCATAATATATGAATGCATAAAATTAGGTACTTCATGAATGCATAATATAATGCATAATATATACATACAACATACAGAATATGTATTAATTGACTGTTTATGCTACTGGTAGGGCTTCCGGTCCATGCAGGTTATTAGTAGTTAAGTTTTGGGGGAGTCAAAAATTATACATGGATTTTTGATCGCATAAGGGGTTGGCACCTCTGACTCCTATGTTGTTCAGGGGGCAACAGTATATATATATGGATATATATTATATGATATATATATTATATGATATATATTATGCTATATCTGTGTCCTATATATGTGTCACATATTGGTCGTTTCTCTAAAGAATTCTAATACGCCAGTCTTTTCCTTGAACGGATTCATTGTTGAGTGTCTTATGTCTTAGGTTGGATTTCCTGGGAAAGATTTCTAGGACTCTGAAATATGTGGGGAAGAGATTTATGCAGTAGTGCTCACAAGAGTAATACTCTGGTGAGGGTGGCAGAGCGAGGAGTTGGACTGGGGGGCGTCCTGGAGCTGACATGGCCCTTGAGAGTTGTCCCAAATTCAGGCTAGCAGGTCAGTTTTTTTGTAAACTGCCCCATCTTGCCATAGAGCAAGAAAGCAACATGCTTTGTGTTAGGCAGCGTTCTTGGTCTGAAGTCAGTACCCAAAGAGAGGCTTAGCTGTGACTTGTTGTCAGCTGACGCTCCCAGCAGCCTAGTGATGAGTGTCCCCATCTTGAAGAGGGAACCTGGGCAGCACACTCCAGCATCCACTACACCTGGCATGTTTCCATTTTCACCAAATCAATTTGTAATTTTTTCTTTTTTACAAAATCAATCAAGAGACAAAATCATCCTTTTGTTTTGTGGAGAGAACTTCTTTAGCTGTTTCAGAGCTTTGGCAAGCAAAGCTGAGTAAGAAACAAAAAAGAAAATTTGCCCTCGCTAGGTGATGAAAGAATTCTATAGCAACTGGCAAGAGCACTGAGGAGCTAGTGTTTAGATATTAAAACAAAACCTCTAAAGCACTTACACAAAACACTGGCATTCAAAATGAAGAGTCTCATACACGTAGACAGGCAGACTGACAGACTGACAGAAAAGCCAACAGTTCTCAAGGCAAACATCTTCAGTTACAGCAGCTCTTGGCATATTTATTTTCCCCATTAGGTACTGCATTCAAAGGGCCTGCATGTGGTACACTGAAGATCAAAGTACATTTTTTTCAATGAATCAAAAAAAAAAAAAGCAAAGAGAACTAACTATTCCAAATATACATATGTTCTGAGTTGTGAATATTTTCCATCCTTTGTTGCAGGAAAATCAGTTGAAGACAGGAAAGAACTTAGGTGATAGACTCAATTGTGTACATAGCATTGTCTAGGGAGGATGCCAAGTTCAATACCGTGCTAGCCTGTCTGTGAGCTGAAGCTCTTAGAATTTAAGAGTCAGTGACTCCCTTGCTTGGTATATCTTTCGCTATTATTACACTCGAGACATTTGTAAAAGACAATTTTCTTTTAAAGACAAACTACAGTATATTAAGACTTATAGACACCAATGCATTTCCATAGTGAGCCTCACTATTTCTTTTTTCTGCAGAAAAGAGCTTTTCTCTGCTGAAAGTCATACTTCCCTGCCATGTCAAGTATACTTTCTGCACCTCAAGAAGCACCAGGAACACACCATAAGTATCTGTTGGATGAAGAGCAGTTAAACTCATGGGAGTGGCGGAATGGTCCAGGTAAAAGTGTAGGATAAGAAGGACAAGTGGTCAGAGGACACGCGGTCACATAAAAGGAGGTAACTTGTTGGGCTTCGGCACTGCTCTGACTGCTGGTTCCAAACGCCAGCTCTCCAGAGTCCAAGTTTAATAGACATTACAGAAGAATTCTCAGTTAAGGTTACACATCAGAGTTTCAGTACTTAACTTCATGCAATTATCTCCAAAGTAACAGGAGATCAGAACATTTTCTTAACCTCCTGTGGTGGGGAGAAATGTTCATTTTATGTATTTTCAATGGATTTGTATAAGCTAAAGGGAATATTGTAAATGGATGAGAAACACACGTGCACTTGCAAACACAAACCCAGCATATATTGTGTAATTTTTTAAGTCTTGGAAAGAACAAATTATATAATAATAAAGAAAACAACGTGTCCCAATCGATATCCAATGCCAACTCAACATCTCCATTCGGAAGGCTCAAAGGCATTTCAAAATCTTTATGTTGAAGAGCAAACTTATTTTCTTCCCCCAGCTCTTGGTGAGCAGCGTGACTTTCCGTGCAGAGACACAAGTGAGAAAACTAGGAGTCGTTTCTGACACTTGCCTCTCTCTTGCTTTCCATAGCCACACCATCCCCAAGTCCTGTCAACTTTACATTCTGCATGCCTCTAGAATCTGGTCACTTTCTCTCCCCATCACCCCACTCTACTCCAAGGCACGGCCATCCCTCCCCTGGACTTCTGCTGTAGCCTACCAATTATCCATCCCTTTCCTTGTCCTCTCTGGCCCTACACTCAATGCATTTGATGCCAACCTGAGCATTTTTGTTCTTTCAAAACACAAGCCTGATCACATTTCCTTCCTACGTGAAGCCCTTCGTTGGCTTCCTGTGACTCACAAGGCAAAGACAGACCTCCTCAAATGACCTTGAAAGCCTTCACGACATGCCCCCAGCCTCTCTCTCCAGCCTTATCTGGCCCACCGTCCCCTGATCTCTCTGTGCTCAGATCTCCCTTTAGACCCTCACGTGGGCTCTTTCCCTCCCACCCCAGGGTCTTTGCACGTGCTGTCGCCTCCACCTGGAACATGCTGATCATCAGAGCTCCCCACTCTCCAATCCAACCCGTCTGGCCTAGGTAACCCCACTCACCCTTCATATCACAGCACAGACATTCCTTCCTCAGCTTAGGTCAGATTTCACTGTTAGATGATTTCATGGAACTCCACTGCTATCCCTCAGAGTACAATCTCACTTGGTAATTATACACATTCTTCACTGTATAATTATACGCTCATTTATGTAATTAAACAAATATCTGTTGGCTGAACTCTAAGTCCTATCTCTGCTTTTTGATCACTGTTATATCCGGGGTTACTAAATCTGTGCCTGGGCACACAGTAGGTAGTCAGTAAATATTTGCTGAAGTAATGAATGCATGAATTGTTTATGTGCACATTTTTCTCTAAAATATCTATTTTGGATGTTTGGAAGGCTTTAGAATTATTTACCAAAAAAATGTCTCCCAAAACATAAGTACTACATGTTTTTTCTCCCACCTCTTAGTTATATACACAAGATTAAACAACGTATGTGTATACATTCTCCTTGACAGAAATGTTTATTTGTTGCTGGTTCATATGATTTAACTATACAAGTTGAACTGGAAAATGAGAACAAAACTCATGCAAAAATTTCAACAACCCTTTTCTTAGACATACTTCCACTTTAAAAAAAAAGAAAGAAAGAAATAAAGAAGTCAACTAGAGATGGTAAATCAAAAGCTACTTCATGTTACCCTTTACCATAACACATAGCATGGACCCTTTCTGAAATTAAAATAAAACAAAAATATTTTTCAACTATTACTTTGAACACCCTGTGTAACTTCATGGAAATTTCATCAGGATACTGCTAGTGAAACAGTATAGAATTTCAAAAGTGTGGGACAAGCTTTGTAAATACATTTTAAATAACTCATACCTCTATTTCAGTTAGTGTTTCCCCTAGCAGGAGCAAGACTTAACTGATTTTTTATTGCTCACGCCCACACGCTTACCCTCCATTAGCAATCAGTACTCCCGGGATAAATAACTGCGAACTTCGAAGCTTTCATGAAATGTTTCCTCTTTTTTCAGAACTAACTGCAAGGCATCCAGTTCAAAACAATGCCCAGAGTTTGAATCTCCAATGTTTACAGGCATTATTGTTCTTTTTTGCCTCAAAAAGAGATACCATGTTTAGAAAAAGAGATACCACGTTTAGTCAAAGAGATGTTTTCGTGTTTTTGCACAATATTCTAAAACTGAATCTGCAAGACAACGGACACCTCTATTGAAAGGTAAAAAGAATGGCGAATGGAATATTAGAAATTACTGCTGCAAAAGAAACAAGTCTGTGTGAAAGATGGTTAGACTTTTTATTGCAGCAGCTCCTAGACAGTTGCCCTTTGGATCAATTTTGGTGATTAAGAAAAAAAAAATGATTCAGTTGGTTAAAAGACCTCAAATCTTACTCCCCATAGGAATTTTAAGACCTGGACCTGTACGAATAGGCATGACTGAGTCCAACGGAAAGTTCTTTCCTCTTGTTCAAGGTGATTACCTTGATGTATGCTTCCCCAAGAACGACTCTGAAGAAGAATTCAAGCACAAGTTGTTTATGTGGGAGTGGCAAGTAGGGAAAGGTAGCAGGGAGAAAGGGAAGGGAAGGCAGCCAATAAAAGATACATTCTTCTGAAAGCCATCCCTGTGGATAACTGGAACTTGATCCCATAGGGAATTCCAGAGCCAGGGTAACGGCAGGAGTCAGATTTATTCCAACCAAGAGGCAGGAGAGCTGGGGTATTTATACACCAGTCAATGCTTGCTTAAAGGCTATCTCTGGAGGTATTCATTCCTCAGCTCCTCCAGCCTGCTGTGTGAGGGCAGCAGGCAGGTTTGGTGGCCAGAGAAAGCCCTCTGGTAAAGGAATGCAGCTGTGACAGTTGGAAATTGGGCTGACGTGTGCTGTAGTGGTGGGGACAAGGGATGTAGTAGCGGCACCTATAGCATCGGTCACAGTGATAAACTGCAGAGAAATAATCCCCACTTATTGAATGCTTGCTCTGTACAGAGCCCTCTACATTTATGATTTCATTTTTCAACTCATAACAGCTCTGGGAGGTAGGCAACATCATTAAGATTTTACAGCTGAAGAGAGAGGGTAGTTAACTTCTCCAAGGCTGTGAACGCTGTATCCCTTCCAAAGTCTAAGTTCTGAACCACCACCCTATCCTTGGAAGGACTGTCCCTGCACCTCCATAAACACACACACACCACCAACTCCATACACAGTGGAATTCACGCAAGACCAGGGTATCCTTCCTAACTGTCGAGCATCGCACTCTTTGCCTGTACTGGCTCTTTCACGTTGGCATCGAGCGCTGTGCCAATTATTCAACAGTCAGTTGACCAAATACAGGACAACTTTGTGCAGGGTAGCGCAGCTCTATGGGCCTTTGACTGAAACTTCCAAATGAACATTCCGTGTGGCCAAGTGCTCAGTGAGAAAGAAGGTCTAATGAATCTCCATGGTGTAGGACTAAAAACAGAGCCTGAATCACCGGAGCTTGAGCACAATTATAAGGGGGTTGTCCCAGTGCTCAGGGGCACAAAGTAACTGTTATCTCAAGTTGGAAAGGAATTTCCTGAAATAGCTGGTAATTGTATAATGAAGCACACCATTAAAAGCTTGCTCTCCCCCAGTTCCTGATCAGGAGGACAAAACTGGACCAGTTAGAGCACTGATCTAGACCATGAAATTATTTTCAGAGAATTTCCCTCTGAGAAAAACCTACCTGCCTGAAATACCAGCACTTTAACTGACTGGTGCAGTAATGAAGGGGTTTATTTGATGGAACTTGCTATGTAAACTCAAAGTGAACCTGAACCAAATTCCCATCCTTCTGAGAAAGACTAGCAATGACCTCCTATGTATTCATTCATTCAAGTCACAGCACTTTCATTTTGTCTTGGAAAAAAAACCTGAATTCCTTAAAGGTTACAGGTCCAACTTCTCAGAGTCCTCATTTTTTCTTTTCTAATTGTTCAAAGAACCTGCCTAAGTTCTTTGATTCTATGGAAAGCCCACTGTTAAGGAAAAAAAAAGTCATTTGTCCTTAATCCATTTTAAAATTACAAAATTATTCAAAGATATTCAAGAGACAGTCATATCAAATACAAGATCAGATTCTCAGGAGGGGAAGCAGAAGCCAGGAGCTCAGCTGACACTAACCTTCCAGGGTTATGCCTGACATCTCCGGTGATCTCTGTCATGCAAAGTCATCTACCAGAGTTTGCATACTCTGAAGGTTAGAAAAAAAAGTGTGAGCAGACGCCAGTGTCTGCAATAATTAATTTAAAAGAGTGTTGATGCAGAAAAGCATCTGGAATAACTTGAAAATCAAATTAGAACTTGAAACATTAGCATCTTCTCTATTTCAGCTGATAAGGAGTCCCCTGATATCATCTCTTCTAGAGGTAATTTTGTTCCTTAAACATAGACATTGTTTAAAAAAAAAAAACAAAAAACCCAGTGTATAGTAGATGACAGAACATTGAAGGTACCCCTGACAGGAAACCACCAAAAAGCGGTCCTGGGAGTGCTGGTTTGGTTATCCCAGCAACGCGGACCACTGAGGGTTCTGCAATGCCCTGCCCCCACTTAAACGACCACCACCTCCTTTTCTCCAGGTCACAGTGGGCTTCCTTTAGAAACACGCTCTTCTGAAGTCTGCCAAAAGTGCACTGTGGTTCGTGCTCATTTTTATAGGATGTCCTTTCTCTACGAAAGCATTCTCATCCAGGAAGCAAGGGAGTACCTATAATTGTGAGATGAACTAGGTAGTTTGGTTAAACAGTAAGACTCGTGAAGACTCAATCAGACTAAATGAATGTGCGGGGAGGAAAAACTGACTGTACTGCCATCACCATCATCAGTGTTATCATTTGATTATGAATTGCGCCTACCGAATTGCACCACCTGCTCAGATCAGCACAGATTTGGTGAAAAAGCACTAGGCTGTGTCAAAAGGATGCTAAGAAATGAGACTCTGTGTTTAAATATAACGGGGTGAGGGTTCAGCTGCGGTTTTAAGTAGAACGTAGAGCAGCAGTTTGGTATGCTACCTTTTACATACCTTCTTCCTTCTATGCCCTTTGGCACTGTTTGGCTTCTTATTATGAACGTGTATTTCTTCTCGAGTACTGAATATCTGGAAATGTATGTCCTGCTTAGAAAGCAGAAGCAAAGAAACAGAAAATCCAAATGTGTAGTCACCAGCAGTGAGGGGTGACACTGATGAGAGTATGAAGCTTGATCCTGCAGGGAAACTCTGGGTACAACACAAGCTTCAGAAGCATCCAACCCAGGCCGAGGGAGCTGGGGTATTGATGCACCAGGCTCTTGACAGTCCACCGTCTGCAGCAGCTGGGCTCCACTGTGAGATGCCAGGGGCAGCGGCGGGGGTGGGAGAGGTTGTTGAATCCTGGGCACTGAAGAGCAGTGTGGATGTGGCTGCTGGGAGGGACAGGAGTCCGCAGGCACAGCACTGTGATCTGTTTCTGCTCACAGCACGTCTGACACTAAGTGTGTGGGTTTTCCACACCAGGCAGTTCTCCAATTCCCTGTGGACACCCACTGGGTGTCCTACAGTTTAATTCAGTTTTGCTACTAACCACCCAGAGTTAACACAGACGCCACAGGTTAAATGCTCAGACTGCCCCCTCCACCTCAGGAGCCAACCACAAGCAGTGGGTCCCCAGGCTACCCCACTTCTGTGTGAGTAATTACAAGCCGGATGTTCCCACAACCCCTTCCTCGCGTGTGATGCTTTGTTATAACGGCTCACAGAAACTGCTTCACCTACTATTTCCAGTTTATTGTAAAGGAATCAAATGAGAGGCCCAGAAGGGTCCCAAGGGCAGGAGCTTCTGCCCACATGGAGTTGGGGTACACCACTCTCCTAGCACACTGATGTGTTCACCAACCCAGAAGCTCCCAAACCCTGGCATTTAGGGATTTTGTGCAAATTCCGTCATGTAGCCAATGAGTGATTGAATCATTGACCATTGGTGATTGAACTCAGGGGAGAGATCAGGGCAGGGGCGGGTGGGGGTGGAGAGGAAGTGGGTCGGGAGGGAGGAGTTGGGTCTGGAAGTTCCAACCCTATAATCATACGGTTGGTTCCTCTGCCACCCAGCTCCCATCCTAAAGCTCTCTGGGGCTCACCAAGAGTCACCTCATTAGCACAAACTTAGGTATGAATGAAAGGGGCTTATTCTAAAACATTCCTCTCACCCCATCACTCAGGAAATTCCAAGGGTCTTAGAAGCTCGTGTGCAAGGAACCAGGGACAAAGACCAAATGTAGATTTCTTACTATATCATAACCCCACACACAGAGATGCAGATTTTAGGAGCTGGAAACCTGACAAGCACTCCCTGCCCTAGGTGGGCTCTGAGAGGTAAGGACGCCCTGACGACACCCACTGCAGATCTCGTCTTTTGAGGTCAAAGAAGTCACCCAGAGGAGGTGGCAGGGATATGTGCAGTTTTAGGCACCTATGAAGCATCTACGTCCAGGAGGCAGCTGCATGTAGAGCCTGAAACTCAGGGAAAAGATTTGGGTACCAAGGGACTCACTGTCCAACCTACAGGGGTCAAAGAGTAACCCAGCAAGAGGAACTGAGATCATCAAATTTTCAGGGGTAGATGGGAAAACAGGATCCAGCAAAGGAAGCTGGGGAGGAACAATCGGAGAAGTAGAAGCAGAACAGAGGCCAAGGCAGGAGAACAGAGCTTCACCACCACGTGCTGTGGTTCAGACATGAACACGCCGTCAGGAGTGCCTCAAGGCAAGAATCCATCCTTCTTCAGGGCAGCCCTTCTGGAGGCTGGAGCCCCGGGACAATCTCTCTAGCCACCAAGCAGCCTTAGTTGGGAGCGGGGAGGAATGGAATGGGGGCAGACCACTGAGGTCCCCATAGGCCTCCATCACTTGCTGCTCCGTGGTGACAATGCAGTGGAGACTCAGGATGCCCCACGTCGGTGGCCAGCTGCAGTGCACACCGTGAGCAAGGCTCCGTGAGTCGGAGGGGAGAGGTCATATTTCAGATGCTCAAAGTGGAGCTGGATGGTGTTGAGAATGGGAGGCAGAAAACGAACTTCAGGAATCCCAAATCTCGGTCCTCACGTACATTGAACGTCTCTCTCCTTTTTGCAGCCGGTGCACTATTTTAATGATGTCCAAGTTGGCTAGGGTGCCTGCTCTAACCATGCGTACATTCTCTGAAAATTAGAGCTTCTCTATTATTTGAGAACGCTGGCTTTGAAAAAGTTCCATGATGTTATAGGTTGAATTGCACCCTCCCCCAAAAAAGGTATGTTGAACTCCTAACCCCGCGTACCTCAGAATGTATCCTTATTTGGAAATAGAGTTGTTGCAGGTGTCATTAGTTGAGATGAGGTCGTACTGGAGTAGCGTGGGCCCTAATCCAGTAAGACTGGTGTCCTTATAAGAGGACAAGAGACCCAGAGGCAGACATGCCGGGAGAATGCCCCATGAGAATGGAGGCAGAGACGGGAGGGATGTGTCCACAAGCCGATGGATGCCAAGGTGGCCAGCCGTCACCAAAAGCCAGGAGACAGACTTGAATCAGATTCTCCCTAAGAGCTCTCCGAGGGAACCAACCCTGCCATCACCTTGACTTTGGATTTCTAGCCTCCAGAACTGGGAGAGAATACATTACTGTAATGTTAAGCCACCTCCTGTGTGATACTTTGCCCTAACAGCCCTGGGAAACAAACGCACAGAAAACAAGACACCCGTTTGTATTATCATAAGACATTTCAATAGGAAATTTGTTGAAGCGAGAAAATTCGTCTAACCAAGGATTTGTTAGCTTCTTTGAATATAATTTCAACAGGTGTAAATTTGGGGATTTTTTTTCAGCTTTATTAAGGTATAATTGATGAAGAAAATCATAAGATATTTAAAGTGTACAAATGATGTTTTGAAATACATACACATCGTGAAGACACTCCCCCACATATTTATTACCACATCCATCTGCTCATGTATTTCCCGTTTTTTGTTTTTTTTTTGTGAGACTAAGTTCTGCTCTCTTAACAAATGTCAATTATACAACACACTGTTATCAACCATGGTTATCATGCTATACATTAGAGTCTCCAGACCCTATTCATCTTATTATTGAAAATTTATACCCTCTTGCCAGCCTCTCCCTGTTTCCCCAACTCCAAACCTCTGGCAACCACTTTTTCAGTTTCTCAGTCTATGAGCTTGACTTTTTAAAAAAAATTCTTTACATAAGTGATACTATGCCGTATTTGTCTTTCTCTATCTGGCTTATCTCACTTAGCATAATACCATCCAGGTTCACCCTTTCCTTCTTTGTTTAAGGCTGAATAATATTCCATTGTAATATTCCATTTACTTATTCATCTCATAATTTTTATAATATAAAAAGATGTAACATTTCCATGAATTCCCTCCACAGATAGGTGCCTTCATATCTACTCCAGTTTATCCCATTGTGTTGCACCAACAGTATCTTTTCTCTGTGTACCATGACATAACAACTTGGAAAGCGCTAGAAGCACAAGAAGAGAGGGTTTGAAGAAGTGATTAGTGGAGTCAAATAGAAGTAATCGTATGTCTGCAGAAGTGGAGGCAAGACAATGAGTGGGCCACACAATGGAGAGTAGGCTGGTAGCCTGTTTCAAATCATGAGGGTCAAGCAGATGTGTTCATCTGTGTTAGTAAATAATGAGCTGCAGCTTGTAAACTGTCTTCTCCTTCCTCCAGTCCAGTGCTTGTTTGTCACGGAATATGCCTTAGGCAGTCAACCTGCCACTTTACCCAAAGCTAAGTGACTTCATGATAAAACATCCTATCAACATGCAAATTCACTACTTTGTGGATTTGTACTCTTACATTTATAACTCCTAATAGTATTTGTAGTAAATAAATATTATTGCCTCATACACAAAGAAATGTCATTATATGATGACCTCATGAGAGGGCTGACTCATATAATACAGATTTTTTTAAACCCAGGTTTGGGCCCAGTAAGTAGTAGTGCATTTTCTGACAACATTTTCTGACTTTAAGCTCATATGTCCCCTTTCCCCAGGAAAGGACTGCATGGGTTTCTAGCCTGTACGTAGGGTGTTGTGTTGGTACAGAGAAAGCAGAAAGGCAGTAGCTCAGAAGTTCGACCAGCTCAGGTCCAGAACTGGGGCTCAGGTTCCAAGGACAGCATCTGCTCTTGGGTGCCTCTGGCCCCCACCCCCTTCCCAAGGAGTGCCCGTTCTCTCTCCCTTTGTCCTGGTCCCCAGCCCCACTTCCTTTCTCAGCATCTCGCTCCCTCTCAGGAGACTGGGCTCAGGTGCCCGCTCCCGGTACTCCGTGGCTCCTGCACCTGCCACATTCTTCTACAACTATTTTCTCTTCTTCACACCCCACCAGGCCACAAGTTTGTCTAGGGCTAGGATGGCGCCTCCCAAAGAAATGTTTCTCCTATGAAATAGATCATATGCTCAAAAGTGTATTTATCACCTGTTCGTACATTTCAAAGAGCAATAATAAAATGGATTCTTCTGAAGTTCCCCAATCCCCTCACCTCCTGCACCCCTAGAGGTAACTGTGTCCCAGGATAATGTGTGTAAGATTTATCCATGTTGCTATAAGGTAGGCAGGGCTCGCTGACATTCACCTCTTGGTAGAATTCTGTTGTGTGAATTCTCCGCCGTTTATCTTTTCTACTTCGATTTCATGTTCAGTGTTATACCATCACAAAGCTGATGAGCACATTCTTGAGTGCACCTCCTGGGCCTCGTGTTTCTCTTCAACACGTGTTTAGAAATTGGATTCAACCCTTCCAGAAAATGCCAAATTACTTTCCGAAATCAATGAACCCAATCTACACTCCAACCAGCGGTGCCCCCAGAGTTCCCATTGTTTCATCGTCTTGTTCACACATGCTGTGGTCAGACTTTTAAACTTTGCCAATCTGATGGGTTCAAAATGGTATTTCATGGTGTTTTTGAGGAAGACCTTTTTCATTCCCCAGTTCCCAGCACCTAATGGAAGACTATGTTGTAGAAACTCATAAATCTTTTATTTGGTGAATGAATAGTAAATGTGTGGATGAATAGTAAATATGTGAATGAACAGTGCAGTATGTCAAGTACCAATTAGAGAGAAGAATACTAAGAACATATTTGTGAATTAACCACGTGTCCTTTAGGTCTTCAAATCTACCTGCACAACAAAATCACCCTGTATCCTTTAATTTTTATCACTGACAGTTTATTGTGAAAAATCTTTCAATAGACAGTAAAGTTGGGTGCATTTTACAGTGACTACCCCAGCCTACATCCTACCTATAGCATTTTATTATACTTGCTCTAGGGGGATTCTTTTGAAACATGTCATGGCCCAAAGTGGGGATGCTGATTTAGAATGGAAAGCAGAGAATTTATTTTTGTTTCTTTGTTTTTGTTTTTAAACTCCCCAGGTGATTTTGATGAGCTGCCAGCCCTGGAAACCACTGCCTGAAGGAACTCGCCGCAATAAATAAAAGAAGACATTTATAATTAGCCCAGCAGGGTTCATTCTTTGTGGGGGAGGGGGCCATTCTGCTGGGTGCTTAAAGCCATTTTCTCAGCCAACTGGCATTCCTAGGAAATGTGTCACCCAGCGTCAGTTTTGCAGAGCTGTGGACAGGTTCCTGGGAAGTGGCAGGCCAGGTCCCCTCAGTGCTAAAAACCAATAAGGACCCGGATCCAGTGATCTGGACTTCTCTCTCTGAATATCACAGGCAGAAAAAGGAACTCTCCCTGCGGACGCAAGCCCGTTCCTTTCAACATTTTGGTGTTGTTATGGGCTAAACTGTATTCCCCCCAAAATTCGTATGTTGAAGCCGCAGGATCTCAGAACATGACTGTGGTTGGAGATAAGGTCTTTAAAGGGGTAAGTAAGTTAAAATGAGGTCATATGATGGGCCTCCATCCAAGATGCCTGGGGTCCTTATAAGAACAGGAAATTTGGACACAGACACACATAGACGGAAGACCATGTGAAGACCAAGGAGAAGGTGGCCACCCCGAAGCCAAGGAGAAAGAGTCCAGAAGAAACCAACCCTGACAACACCTTGATCTTGGACTTCTAGCCTCCAGGGCTGTGAGAAAATTAATTCCTGCTGTTTAAGCCACCCTGTTGGTAAGAACTTTGTGATGGTTGCCCCGGCAAACTCACACGGGTGTGGGGTGGGACAACGGGGCAGGCGGACCCAGGTTCCCGATTCCCCACAAAATGGGCCTCCAGCCACAACTGGCTGGAGTTGCTGGAGAAGGTGCCACCACCTGGTGCCCTCCCCATGGGGCTGCCAGGAAGCAGAGGCACGCATCCTTTCCAGGCACTTGCTCATCAGAGGGTCCATTTCATAAGCACGAGGAGTGTGGCTGTCCGCGTATGCCTGGGGTCTTCGGAGCCCTCGGAGGGCCCCTTCTGCAGCCGAGCGGCCTCAGGAACGCAACATAATGATAGGACTGAAGGAGGCTTCAGCTTCCCCCTCACACCTCAGACTTTCCGCTCCAATCCCACCCGCCTTCGCTTCACAGGACCTGTTTCACTCACAGAGTGGAAACAAAATTTGGCTCCCTCCTCCTCCAAATTTTGAATCATGAAGCTCAAGTAAGTGAAGTTCAGTTCTGCTCCTTTTCCCACCAATCTTAAGACACCTGATGAATTCTGAGCAGTAACAATGTTAATAGTGTAAAAGAGCGCTTTTTGTCAGACAGAGGCCATCATTTTAAAAATGGCCAATTTTCATATCTTCATATTTAAATAAAAGCATGAATTATACAAATATAGATGAATAAATATATTTTCCCAGGACATAACTTTGCTTTGTATCCCTGTGGTGACAGTGCCATTATCGCCAGACACAAAATTGGAATTGTAAGCATTGCATTTTTTTAAATTGACATAGAATTGATATAATATTGTTAGTTTCAAGTTTACGGTGTAGTGATTCAGTTATTTTTTTGTTCAGATTACATTACATTATAGGTTATTGCAAGATGTTGAATATAATTCCCTGTGCTCTACAGTAAATTCTATTGCTTATCTATTTTATGTATAGTAGTTTGTATCTGTTAATCCCATACTCCTAATTTGCCCCTCCCTGTCTCTTTCTTCCCTTTGGCAACCACAATTTTGTTTTCTATGTCTATGAGTCTGTTTCTGTTTTTCATATAAATTCATTTTTTTATATTCTACATATAAATTATAGCATATAGCATTAGTCTTTCTCTGTCTGACTAACTCGACTAAGCATAATATTTTCTAGGTGCATCCATGTTGCTGCAAATGGCAATATTTCATTCATTTTTATAGTCCATTGTATATATGCCACATCTTCTTAAGCCAATTGTCTGTTGATGGGCACTTGAGTTGTTTCCATGTCTTGGCTATTGTAAATAGTGCTGCTAGAAGCACTGGGGTGCATGTATTTTTTTTTTTTTAATTAGAGTTTCCTTTTTTTTCCAGATATATGCCCAGGAATGGGAATGCTGCATCATATGGTAACCCTATATTTAGTTTTTGGGGGAGCCTCCATACTGTTTTCCATAGTGGCTGCACAATTTACATTCCTACCAACAGTGTAGGAGGGTTCCCTTTTCTCAACGTCCTCTCCGGCATTTATTATTTGTAGACTTTTTGATACTGGCCATTCTGACTGGTGTGAGGCAATACTTCATTGTGGTCTTGATTTGTATTTCTCTAATAATTAGTGAAAGATACTGAGCATCTTTTCATGTGCCTGTTGGCTATCTGTATGTCTTCTTTGGGAAAATGTCTGTTTAGATTTTCTGCCCAATTTTTGACTGGCCTGCTTGTTTTTTTTGATATTGAGTTGTATGAGCTGTTTGCATATTTTGGAAATTAAGCCCTTGTCAGTGGCATTGTTTGCAAATATTTTCTCCCATTCCATAGGTTGTCTTTTCATTTTGTTGATGGTTTCCTTTGCTGTGCAAATATTTTTAAATTAATTAGGTCCCTTTTGTTAATTTTTGCTTTTATTTATTTATTTATTTTTTGTCTTGGGAGACTGATCTAAGAGAATATTGCTACAATTTATGTCAGTGAATGTCTGCTTATGTTCTCCTCTAGGAGTTTTGTCATGTCTTATATTTAGGTCTTTAAACCATTTTGTGTTTATTTTTGTACATGATAAGAGGGAGCAATCAAATTTCATGGATTTACATATAGCTGTCCAGCTTTCCCAAAACCACTTGTTGAAGAGACTGTCTTTTCTCCACTGTATATTCTTGTCTCCTTTGTCATAGATTAATTGACTGTAGGTGTGTGGTTTATTTTAGGACTCTCTATTCTGTCCCATTGAGCTGTATGTCTGTTTTTGTGCCAATACCATGCCGTTTTGATTACTGTAGCTTTGTAGTATGGTCTGAATTCTGGAAGGGTTATGCTGCAGCTTTGTTCTTCTTCCAGACAGAAGCTATGTTTTATATTTACTACATTTAATATCTTTTCAGCCCGCTTAGAAATAATTAGAATCTTTTGATAATTTTTCTGACCTGCTTCATTACAATAAGCTGTCTCTCCTGGCCCTGACCTGTCACCATCACCATTCACCATCACCACCAGCCAGCCTGGGCACACCTGCCTCCCACAGTTTAAAAATCTCCTTTGGCATTTCATTTCTTACCACACTCTTCATTAGCAAGGCTGCTCCTGTAGGTCTCCATAGGGGAGTCTCATCAGAGAGGGGCCTACGTGGACATCAGTTGCAAGAGTAAGCAACTTGGGTCAGTTTCACTTTTTGAGGTATTTCTCTCCCTGCTTCTTCTTATCCTGAGAATATCGCCCTATCTTTGAATATTACACCTCTGTGTACCTCCCTACTCAGTAATGGGGTCCCTTGAAGCCTTTGGTTTACAATATTCCAGGTCTCACTCCACCCCTTTTGTTCATGCAGCTTTTTCTGCTCCTCAATCCTGTTTTATGTCTTATTGTTTAAACAATGTTCCTTTTATTGTTTTGGCAATAAACAATGGTAATTGCAATTACCATGGTAACTCCATTGTTCTTTCAGTCTCCTAGCTCTAGCTAACCACCTTTAAACACTTCTTACCCTCCAGTCCTCAAAGCCCCGATTCTACAAACTGGTTTGGCTTGGAGTATCTTCCTGACAGGAAGGGGTGGAGGGTAGTCATTTTTAAATGGGGAATCCTTACATTGAGCAAAATGGCTTCTCAAGAAAGCGTGGTCCATTGGATCCAGTATTTAAGGATGGCTGAAGCTAAGGTGACTGACTGTGAGGGGAGCATTCAACCTGAGATGACAAACAGAGCCAGGGACAGTCTTGCCCATCCTCCAGATCTGATCATCCCCATGTAGTCTGTTTTCAGACCTGTTTTAAAAGGTCCCTTCATCGTCCCCTCTTCTGATGCCCCATATGCCTCCATCTAGTCCTGCCTTAATGCCCTGGAATCTCCAACTTGGGAATTATTCCACTGGGTACGGCTCTAAAAGTCCAAGTTGACTTGCAAAAGTATTGTCTAGTAGCCTCTTCAGCCATTAACACCTGGATGCCAATTGGCTTATCAGAACTGAGCTCTGTTGCCTCCTGGAAACCTTGTCAGCCATTGACACCCCCAGGCCAAGTGGGTTATCAGACTGGACAGCACTGGAGCTGGTTTTGCAGGAAGGGATGAGGCACAAACACATTTAGAATAGTGGAGGCATCTGCTTGATGAGAAAGAGTCTGCCCACCCTGGCAGAGAGTCTCAGAGAAATGCCAGAAGGTAACAACATACAGGGCACGGAGCCCTGGAGAACGCATCTCTTGACACTGATGGTTTAACTTTTCTAAAATCTAGGAACAGAGGGAAGAGAGGCGCAGTACTGAGATAATTTTCAAAGCCTGATTTCAGAGGAAGGAAAAGAAAGACCGATACTATGGGGAGAGAGCATTTCCAGTGAGTTCCTCTCCTTCCTAATCTTTTAGATTCCAACACCAAAGGTTTTCTCTCCCTGGTTAGCTAACCCTCCACTGCCCAACTCCACAACTCACACTGAAACTCAACTCATCTTTGCACCCAATTGTAAAGCATTTGACTGAAATATGTAGTATGTAATAGTAACACATTCAGCCTGACCTAATGGAGACAAGACCACAAAATCTGGGCAGCTGTGAAAGTTCCCTGTTCTGTACTATAAACTGGGGCAATTTGACAGGAAGCTCATACAGCTTCGGGACGCCTCACCATGCAGACCCCCTTCCAAGGCCTTGTACTTGATGGGTTTTTTTGTTTTTGTTTTTGTTTTTTCTGTAATTTTGACTTCCCTAAAGACGCCCTCCTCCCCCAGACTGCATATGGCTCAGGCCCCACCAAACCTAGGTCCATCCTGCTTAGCAGCCCACAGTTAAAGAGCATGTCGCCAAGAGTGCTTGCATGAGGGTCTTCATTTGAAGTGGAAAAACCGAACTCCACAAGTTCTGCTGGAATTTCCCTGCAAAACTAGCTGACCTAGCAACTTTCTATTATGGGCCATTTTAAATGTCCTTTGCTAAGCTGTTTCCTCTTTTTTTTTTTTCTTATCCCCCTTTCTCTTTCATCTACTAGACCACTCTAGGTGTATTTATACCTTCCTCTTCCTCACCCCACCAGTTTATCACAGGGTATGAACAGAGTCCTTTGAAACGACACCAAAATGTAGTTTTTCGGTGGGAAATATTGGTGGGTTTGATTTTCCAGTTATGACTCTTAGGATCCACGCTCAGCTAATATCCGTCTGAGATCGTTTTATACGAAAATCAACTGGTGTGAAATGACTTTCTGGACCAGCCTAATACATAGGGCTGCCCAGCATTCCAATAATTACTTAATGTGTCTCAAACACAAACACTCTGTAAACTCAAATGACCTGACTAAAGAACAGAATATCATCTTTGGGACAGGAAGATGAATTGTAACTCCTAGGTTTTGTTTTACTAACCAAGTGTACAACACACCACACACACACACACACACACACACACTCTGAATCACAGGGTCAGCCCAGCCGAGAATGAGGTGGGAAATTGCTGGTTTTACTTGAGGACCAGCTAGTTAACTCTTGATAGTTTCAATAAATTATCTTCCTTCTTCCCCCTGCAGCTATAATTCATCTTTACTCAAAACGGGGTCCATGTGAAATAGCACCTTTCAGCAGCATGTAAAAGTCTACCCGGCAGGTTTGAACAGATAAAATGTTAAAACATTGCAGCAGGGTCTCTCCTGAACAGGACTTTCCATTTAGGGTAAGAGGCTGAGAGCCATTCTGCACGGACCCACAGCACTTCCGTCTAAGCCAATCACCCAGGCTGGCCTCGTTTGGGAAGGCAGCGTGGGTGGGAGCATTTGGGTGGCATACCCCAAAAACCACAGTAATTGGAAGGAAAAAAAGCAAATATCAATTAGTGATTCCTCAGCCAGCTACCAATCTTGGTTTCCAAGGGACTCCACCTTGGTCTCTTCAGAAGTGGCGGCTTCCCAGGGACCTCCGACAGAAGCTGCACGAATCCACATAAGTCTTAGTGCATTGAACGTTTCCCCGGGGAGGTTCTTGTTATCTGCCCGGCTTCCCTGGCTCTCTGCCTCCCTGTCAGCCTGGGGGCCTGTCAACCAGAATGCTCCCAGCTTCTCAGGGCTTCCGTGGGAATGCGAGCAGGAAAGGGCTTTGAGGACCGAGGGCAGGAAAGGTGGCGTTCTGCAGCGCCCTGGGCACCCGCGTTTCTCGGAGTGCTGGGGGCCCTGAAAATGAGCTTCCCTGCTCCCCCAGCACCACCCCCGCCCCCGGGCGGCTCGGGCAAGTGGCTGAAGGTCGGCAAATAACGTGTGCAGGGTGGGAGAAAGCTAGCTGGGGAAGGCGAGGTGGTGCGGGGAGCCCCCCCCCGCCCAGCGGCCCCCCGCAGACAGGGCCGCGGGGGGCGGGGAGGGGCGGCGGGGGCTCGCCGGAGCTCGCTCGGCGGGGCGCCTCCCAGGAAGGCGGGGAGGGGAGCGCCTGTTTACCCAGGAGGGCTGTGCTGATAGCACGTTCCTCGAGTTTACTTTGCTTTCCTTGAGTTTATTGTAAAGGGGTAAAGTTTTCGGATCTGTCACGTGACCCTGACAGGTCCTGCCTATGGCGCGGCAGACCACCCACGCCGAGGGCCATGGAACTGCTTAATAGAAACAGGCTTGTAATTGTGAGTCCGCGCTGCACTCCGCCGAAAGCCTCCGGCGGCCCAGCGCGCCGGGGTTTTTACACTTTCCGTTCCTTTTGTAAAGACGGAGGAGGAGGAGGAGAAGACGAAGACGAAGACGAAGAAAAAGACGACGACAGGGAAGACAAAGAGACCCGCGGCGACCAGGCTAGGGGGAGACGA
The DNA here is from genome assembly GCF_048564905.1 of Vicugna pacos. Lineage (NCBI taxonomy): Eukaryota > Metazoa > Chordata > Mammalia > Artiodactyla > Camelidae > Vicugna > Vicugna pacos. The sequence goes on from NC_132990.1 coordinate 4,448,580, forward strand.
GGGAAGACGGGGAGAAGACGGAGGAGCAGAGGACCAGGAAAGGGGGGCACGGGGGAAAAAGGAATTGATGTGAAACCCAAGCGCAGCGTCCGCGCCATCGGCACCCGCGCTCCGGGCAGGGCTTGACGGCCGGCTATGGTGAGTGCAGCCGGCGCGGCCGCCGCCGCCGCCACCTCGCCCTCGCGCGGCGTGCGCCCCGGGGACGCGGGGGTGCGGAGCCGCGGCGCCCCGCTCCGCGACCGCAGAGCCGGCCGGGCGGGCGGGGCCGGCGGCGCGCAGGGGGCCGCGGGGCTGGGTGGGCTGCGCCGGCGGCGCGCGGGGGGCGCCGGCCCGCGTCTCCAGACTCGCTCGCTCGCTCGCTCGCTCGCACGCTCGGCGCCCCCGCCCCTCGAGGCCGGCCCCGCGGGGTCGGGGAGGGGGCTGGCTGCGGCGGGCCCGGCCGGGGAACGGCTCCGAGGGGAATTCTCACGGAGGGGGTCGCCTGGGATCCCATTTTCACGCTTGAAAGGGTCGCCACCTTGGCTTCCGCTCATCAGCCTGGTGGTGGCTACTGACTGCCAGCGGAGGCAGGGCTGGGGCCCGAGGGCTGGTGCGGAGAGTGACAGCGCCGGGGGGAGGGCGCCGGCCGAGAGCGCGCGCGCACCGGGGCGAGCTCTCTCGTCTCCGGGGAGCTCGGGGAGGTCCGCCGGAGGGGCTGGGCGCACGCGCTTGAACCCACACCTGGTCGCCTGACTGAGTGGGACCCCCAGGGCCAGGAGAGAAGTACCTTACCCAAACCTGGAGCGCAAGCATCCGTCTCCCCGCCGCGGTTGGTGGGCAAAAGGGCCAGAGGGGCTTTTCTGAGTTCAGGAAGGGGCCACGGGTAGAAGGGAGGTATGTGTTGACTCTTGCACCCACGGCATTGGGCATCTTGGTGCCTGCTAACCATTAAAGAGGTGGGCGGCTAGCCCAGTGCTGAGAGGGCTGAGTGTGGCCTGAGGGGAGCCCTCAGGTGGGCCAGACGGATCCAAACCCCTTTAGACCCGGTGCCAACACTGGGGCCACAAGACCTCAGGACCTCAGGGGTGACATGTACTGTGTTTCCACGTTTTTAAGTTCATATTACAGATGACTCCGATTTTGTGGATGGGCCATAAGTCCAAAGTTTTCAGATCTCAGTTTCCATCATCTAAGAAGAACCATATGGATTGTGGTCTATGGAAGACACCCAGAGACCTCTATCTTTCTAGACCTGGGAGAGAAGACCATATTCTTCTCTTTTTATCCTTCCTTCCTCCCTAGGGAGAGAAAATAGAAAAAAGAACTAGATCTAAATAATAAAGACCCACTATGGGTGGCTATAAATATTTGATAATTAGATAACTGAGGTCTTGAACTTCTACAATAGTCCTTTTTCAGCATTGTGTGTGTGTGTGTGTGTGTGTGGCTCCAGTCGTTCAACATGCAATTAACTGCCTCCACAAAGAAAGACAATGCTTTTTGGTGTCATCTTTTGTTACTGTAACTTATTATTTCTGGGTGGTACCTCAGGATAAATTGTTGCCTCAGGTGCATTGTGTCCCCATGTTGTAAAACAAGGGCTTTCAATTGTGAGTTTGTGTGTGTTCCAGTTGTCATCCAGCTTCCTTCCACAAGGCTGTAAAATGCCTTTGAGTCCAAGATCTTTTTATATGAAAATGTTGATTCAAGGTGGACACCAATGGGCCCATTCTCAATTTGGGATATTAGCTTCATTTCAAACCCACTGCGAAGTGTATCTAATTTCTGGTTATAATTTAGTCATAAAGTAACAAACTATTTGAATAGAAGTTAGCACCATTTGGAATTATTTTGTGGGAAAAAAAGGCTTTTTCTTTCTTTTCTTTTTTTTTTTTTTTACAAATTATCTTCAACTTTCCACAGCTAGAAAAACTGATGAGGCAAATCAATATGGATTAAAATATCTGTCTTCCCTGTTTTATCCTCCTCCTCTCGTCCTCTCTCTCTCTCTCTCACACACACACACCTTTTATTTTCTCCCGCCTCTGCCACAGTGTATAAAGCCCTATTGAGACGTGTAGGCGTGATGTGTAAACCGGATTAGCAGTATGAAAGAAAGACACACAATAAGCTGGAATTGTTTTACTTCCCTTTCATTTCTCATGCCTATATCTCTAATAAATTTGTTGCTCCAGCAGTGGGTCAAAGGGATCATGTTGCTCAGCTTCTTTTTCATGCAAGACATGATGGCAGAGATCACTGAAATGAATGGTGTGCCTTCTGCCAAATGCAAAGCTTGATATGGATATATTAGATGGGGAGACAGACGACGAGAGAGATGGAGGAGAAAATGTTCAAAGGCTGGGTCTTTCCAGAAGACACCTCTATCAATTAGAGTAAAGTAATGTGGCTAAGAAGATATATAGACAAGGGCGGAAATCAAGATAAGGGTCAGTGTTGTTTTCTTTCAAGTTCATTGTAGACTCTGAACATTTTCTCTGCAGTTGGTGACATTCCCAGCAAGGGAATACCAATAGCTTTGGCACTGCCTAAAGTCTCATTCCCTTGTTCAAACTAGTATGTGAACCTGAAGTAATAAATGTGGCGATTTGGGGGGACCTTCTCAGGACATCTTTCCTCTGCCACCCTCACCCCCAGCAAGCTCACTATAAGCTCAGAAAATGCCAGTGCTCCGGGTTTGTGCTGTAGACCCCTCATTTACTCTTTTGTAGAATTGGGAGCAGCTTCCCATTAAAGGAGATCAGGGGTAATTAGCAGCATTATTTTGACAAGTTGGCTAGAGCTGTTCCCTTTCCTCCAGTCCTGGGGAGGGGGGATAGGGGAGGAAACAGAAGGTGGAAGGGAGAAGGGGAGGGGATTCATGCTTAAGGGGTTTACATTCTGTGGCTGCTGAATTTTTTTTTTCTCCCCCTTTTAGACTCATTTTTTTTTACCATCACCTTTAAGCAAATACAAAAGCTGCCAATGAGAAAATAATAAGGCATTCTTAGGGAGCCAAGAAATGGCTTGAATCAAGTCAAGTCAACTCTTATCCAAGGTACCTGCTTTCAACTACTCAGGCTCTGGCCCATCAGTCACATTCTGTACCCTGGGCTCTCCTTCCGGAAACAGAATATTACATCAAATCCCCAATTCCTCTCCCCATAGCATCCTCTCAACAGGAGTACCTATGGGACTTAATGTAATGTTTGCAAATCTCTGCATTTGTGAAGAAAAGTATTAAACTCAGTAAACAAAACGATGATATGGCCCAAGGGTCAGATTACTAGAATATGTTTACTCCTTCATTCATTTAAACTCTGCCAAAAATAGTTAAATTACATTAGGTTTTAAAGACCCATATAGTTGGATTTGAGAAACCAGTGAAAAGTCAAGTCTCATTGTGCTTTCTCATTATTCCACCAAGTGCAGCTCCCACAGTTGCTTATCACTGGAATGTCCAAACACAAAGGGCGGATGTTTTATTTCAGTGTCATCAGATGTCACTTTTGAGATGTGTGTGGCATGGCCATGGCTGTTTGAATATTGGAGCAGAGAAGAGAGAAGATATGAGGGGGTCATAGTTTAAGAGTTTAAGGAATCTGTTTTGAAAACTACAGACGACAACGAAGTCTTGGATCATGATGGGGAGACCCAAATGCCAACAACTGATGTGTTGAGATGGACTTCACTTGGAAAGGGGAAATGGGACACTCAACAAAGAGGGCCAGCAACTCCTGCTGGTTGGAAAGGCACCAAGCTCTCACTTGTCTGTAACTCTCACAAGGGGAGCCATGCTGCAGAAAGGCCACTCAAGGGAGTTTTCCCAGCAGACACCTTTGCAGGCCTGGCTCCTCCTGTCAGCCTCATCTCAGGTCTGGAGAATCCTTGTGATTAGCTGAAGTTAACACACCCGGTGTGGCGCAGCAGTCCCCTGCACAGGGCATGCATATTAAAGCCGACAATGCTTACAAATGTAAATAAGGGCAGATTGATTAGGAACAACGTTATCGCTGGGAATGTGGAACTCACATGCATCAGCAATGAGGCAAATTGGGGGCAGCCTCAGCCCTGACCACCCAAGTCGAGAAGGCTTTTACACTGGCTCCTCTTCCCTTTCTTAAAACGTTACAGAAACAAGGCCAATTAGATCCTCAAAGTAATTCATCTCTGTGTATGAAAAAAGCAGACCACAGGGGAAGCGGCGGGTGGGGGTGGGGGTGGGGAGATTAAGATAGCGCTTGTTAGAGCTCAGGCTGGGGACTGCGTCCTGGAACCGATGGGTAGAATTTACAGGCCGGGACCATTGTCTGAGATGCTGAAAAGTTAACCTATCAAACAGCGGGTGAGGGGGCTCAGGGAGCTGAAAACCCCAGAGATCAATGTTCAAAACGTTTAGGAATTAAGTCAAACCCAGGGAAATGAGCCCGAGTGGAAGAGGCTTTGCCATTGAAATGGTCCACATGTTAGCAGCAGCCAGAACGAGAGGATATGCAGCTGCATGTGGAGACTAATAGGGGACCATTATGTGTACATAGCCTATAATTTCATTTTAGAATTCCATAATCTAAGTAGCTGTACTGAAATTGCTATAAATAAAAGGTTGGGAGGAAAAACTAATATTTTGGTCTAAAACGTTGTAAAGAAATTGAAGAGACAAAACACAGCACCCTGTCTAGAGCTACTTGGTTGCCTTTGCCACACAGCACGCCTCAAATATAAAAAGACTGGCGTGTAAAACTAGGGGGTACCATCCCCAAGTCTTTAAAAAATAATTTCCGGCGGCAAGCACGAAATGATTAGACTTGAAAAGTCTGCAGAACCATTCAGTAAGAAAATCCAGAATAATGTATCACGTTTCCCTCTTTAAGCTATTTATCAGACAAAATAAAGATCAAGACATTGCTCAAAGATTAAGCTTGCTACATATCGAGCCCAATGGTCCTGAGACATTATTTATTAATGTATCATTTTAATTGTACGGTGCTTGTCTTGCCTTCTGGATTTTCGCAGCCCTTCCCAGAGCGGCTTACAAAATCACGTGCTCCTTTGGAGTCTGGAGTTTTGAATTTCCGCGCTGGCCGGGTACTCTGGTCCTCCTCCTGATCTCGTGGACACCCCCTGACAATTTTTACTCTTTTGTCTCTTTATTCTACAGGACACTCCACCCTACCCGGGGTACCGCACACGTTTTGCAGATTTGGGATTGAGGGGGCAGGGCCTCCCAAGTGAAACCAGGAAGGAGCAAAAGCTAGAGGGAAGGTGGTGAGGCTGGGTAGGGAGAAGAAAGGGATGAAAAAAGGGGAGAGAGAAAGGAGGGACGGGGAAACCGCCGAAGAGGAAGTAAGACGGCGGGGAGGGCTGGCGGACAGGCCCCCCGGGGGAGCCGCGTGGGCTGCCCGGGTGGCCGGCGCGCCCCGCCCGGGTGGCCGGCGCGCCCCGCTGCAGTCCCTTTCGGGCCGGGACCGCTGAATGGGAAGGGATCCGTGCGCTCTGCGATTGGCCGGCCGCGGGGAGGCCGCGCAGGCATTGGGCAACGTAAGGGGGCCGGACCGCCTTCAGGAATGTACTACGGCGCGTCCGGCACGTCCGTCCGCGCCGGCGGGGCGCGCGCCTCGCCTGGGCTCCCGGGACCCAGCGCTGGAGACGCGGAGCCCGCCTGGCGCGAGCCGAGCGCACCGACTTCCCTACCTGTTTGACCGGGGCTGCGCGGGCGTGGGGAGTCCCGGAGCCCGGGCGCGCGCGAGAGCGGGCGCACCCTCAGACGCGCGCGTAATAGGCGTCCCGGCCGCCGAGCGCGCGCCGGCCGGGCCCTGCGTCACGTGGTCGCGTGGGCTCCGCCTTCTCCCCGCTCCTCCCCCTTTCCCTCCATCTGGGTTTCTTTCTTTCCTTTCCTTTCCTTTCTTTCTTCTTTTTTTTTCAATGAACACACACCGTGTGCATCTTAAAGCCACACTGCCCCCATTTCACGGTTTCAGTCGGCTTCTTGCTGCCGTGAGTCTCGGCAGTTCAACTCCGTTTTTTAAAAAGAAAAAAAAAAACACAAATACCAAAATGAGACAGAATCAAGGGTTTCTGGGTCTGGTCCCTATCTCAGGGAGGAACTTGACCCGCAAAAGTAAGAAAAACAGTTACTCTCCAAAAATTATTTTTAAATAAAAATTGGATCTGTGTAGATAGTTCAATTTGTCTCTGACCCTAGGATCCACCTCAGAGTCGCGTGTTTTCTTCCCCAACGGGAAGAGAACCCCCGGGACGTCTCGGTGACACTGGCTGCAGTGTCCAGACGAGTCCTCGCAATCGCGCACAATTTGTTTCAAATGAGTCCAACATCAAAGCCTTTATTCTCCTTTATGTCACGCTATTATTAAATATAACAGGATGCGTACCATGGGGGGGCGTTTAAAACAGGTTTTAAATAAACAGGGGCTTTTGGTTACTTAAAAAGAGGGAAGTTCAAATGAACCCCAAATAGGAGAATCTTTCTTTTTAAAGAAAACAGTTCTTTTTCTTTGGGTTGCTAAAGACTCTGTTATTTATCCTTATGTCACATTAAAGATTCAAATAAAAACCCCTCTACATCCACGAGACTGCTTCGGTGTCTGGATTCCACGTTTATAAAACACCGACTTCTTCAAACCAGGACTGTGTTGCCCTGAGGTTTTGAGAGGGAGGGGGGCAGATTTTAAGAAAGGGTGGCTTTCCCCAACGTCCCTACTTTCCTCTTTAACTTTCCATTTTGTTTATCTTAATGCGAGGCGTTGTTCCCTGCGAGAGCCTAAGTCTTCTCTTTGGTTATAAAAGAAAAGAGAAGGGAAAAAAATCTGGCACACACTGGAGCACTATCCACCACCCTGTCATTATTGGTGCAGGCCTGGGAATTCAAGCCGGACCTCCCAGTATTTGCTGCAGCTTGAGGCCAAGGTGCCTCTGAAAGGGTTTTCTTTGAGGAATTTCAGAAATTGTTTAAGCGCTTAAAAAAATATTACATTTTCCCCCGTGTCTATCGCGAGGCAAATGCTCGTGGGTGTCGTGTGTGTAAGTGTGTGTGTATAATATGTGTGTGTGTGCGCGCGCGCAAAAGGCGTCTTACAAAAAGAAGACACTGTTGAAAAGAAAAGGAATAAGAAAGAAAGGGAGGGGGGGCATTCCTTAATGGAAGTATTGCATGCGAGAAGGTTGGCGCTCTCGGAGGCTCCCCCCGAAGCCTGGGATGCACACACTGGGGTTGCCTACCTGGGTGGTCTCTCTACTTTGGTGAGCTGTTGCTAAGCAGCTAATAATAGTCATGTTTGCTGAGTAATTTCTGCCCTCCGCGAGCCAATCGCGTTGCAGAAACCCAAGCCATCTGACAGCCCCGGGGGCGGGAGCTCCAGCCTTTTTCTCTTTCGCTCGCTCTTTCCCCCTCCACCCCCTCCCCTCCTCCTCCTCTTTCTCCAAATGGAGAGAGTTCTTTTTTTTCTTCTTCCATCTCATCTATTGAATCAAGGAGCTGCTGCGGCCGCTGCCCGCTGCACACACACACAGCGGAGTCCCCAGGTCCCGGGAGCGAGAGAGGCGCGCTGCACGGGGGCAGAATGGTCCAGCGGGTCGGCGAGGAGCACAAGAAAGCAGAGTCCGGGACCGAGCAGCCACCGCGAACCCAGCAGCCAGAGCCCGAGCAGCCCGAGCAGCAGCTTCAGGAGCCGCCACCGCCAGCAGCAGCCGCCGCGGGAGCAGCGGCGGCGGCTGCCCCGGCCCGGCAGCGCTGAGACCCACCGGGCGCCCACGGACCCCGCGGCGGCGGCTCTGCGCTTACCCTCCGCGGCCGCTCGGGCGACCCGGGAGGCGCCAAGGGAGCCAGCGAGGCCGGCAGGAGCGGCGAGGATTTGCTGGCGCATTCTGCAGTGAAGGGGTCGCGGCGCGGGGTGGGGGGCGGGTAGGGGGAGTTGAGGACAGCCAGGAGAGCCGCGCGAGCGCCCGAAGGACAGGCTGGCTCCGCGCGCCGGCTCTCGCCCTCCGGAGAACTGGATGTGGGCAGCGGCGGCCGCAGAGACCTCGGGACCCCCGCGCAATGTGGCAATGGAAGGCGCAGGGTCTGACTCCCCGGCAGCGGCCGCGGCCGCAGCGGCAGCAGCGCCCGCCGTGTGAGCAGCAGCGGCAGCAGCAGCAGCAGCAGCAGCAGCAGAATCAGCGGCAGCAGCAGCAGCAGCAGCAGCAGCAGCAGCAGCAGCAGCAGGTCTGTCAACCAGAGCCCCAGTCCGAACAGCCGGCGGCCAGCAGCGTCCTCGCGAGCCGAGCGCCCGGGAGCACCGGGAGCCCACAGCGGCGGCAGCAGCGCGCCGGGCCGCCCGGGAAGCCTCGGTTCCCGCGGCGGCGGCGGCAACATGGCCTCGGCTGGTAACGCCGCCGAGCTTCAGGACCGCGGTGGCGGCGGCAGCTGCAGCGGGGTCCGGGGCCGGCCGGCCGGCGGCGGGAGACGCAGACGGACCGGGGGGCTGCGCCGCACCGCCGCGCCGGACCGGGACTATCTGCACCGGCCCAGCTATTGCGACGCCGCCTTCGCTCTGGAGCAGATTTCCAAGGTGCATTTCAGACTCTTTCCTCTCCTCCCACTCTCTCTTCCCTCCTCTTCCTCTTTGGGATCGTCCCCGAGACACACACACACACACACACACACACACACACACACACACACACACCTCTTTGGGATCGTCCCCGAGACACACACACACACACACACACCTCTTTGGGATCGTCCCCGAGACACACACACACACACACACACACACACACACACACACACCTCTCCAGGAAAAGAAGCAGACAAGTGGGGATTGAAAAATTCAAACCCTCCCTCCGGTCCTGGGAGGAAAGGGCTGTCTGAGGTCCGCAGGGGGTGGAGGGTGTGTGTGTGTGTGTGTGTGTGTGTGTGTGTGTGTGTACACGCACCCTCCCCGGCGTGCCTTTTCCGGAGCACTGGAAAGCGGTCCACAGTGGACCACCTCGAGGGCCGCCACAGCGCGGCACTGCTCCGTGCTCCCTGCCCCAGAGTCCCCTCCTCCCGCGCCCCTATCCCTATTTGCAGCCTCTACCCCTGTAATACTGCCACATTTCTTAACATCTTGGAGGGGGAGGCGGAGTGGAGAGAGGCGGAGAGAGGAGGGGGGAGGGAGCCAAAATAAAGGTGGTTTCCTTTTTTGGCAGCCGGTTTTGCTTTTGTTAAGCCTGAAATCTCTGCTTTCTTAAAAATTATCCGCGGAAGAGGGCATCTTCCTTCTTATTTTCCAGTTTTTGAGCTCCTTCTTCTCGAGCCTGGGGGAAAGGGAAAGTAGTAAACAAATTGCCACCTTAAATCCGCGGTGCGGGTCGGCCGAGCGGCCGGGTTCATTGTGTTTACGAGGCTCACTGAAATGTGTGGAATCCGGGGAAGGCGAGCACCCAGACGGGGGCCCGCCGGGGCAGTGGCCAGCGCCGGGGAAACGCCGCCACCGGGAGCTGCCAGCGCCTAGCCAGGACCCCCGCCTGCGTCGGCCTGGGCCCTTCCCCTGTGCACTCGGCTGCTTTTTACGTTTAACCAGAAGGGAAGGGAAAGGAGGGAAAGATCCATGTGGCTGCCCTCTTCCGATCACAAATATTGTAAGTTGCAGATGGCTGCCCCACTTCCTAATTCAGCTCACACAGCGTCTCCCAACGCTATGGAAATGCATCGCGAGTGAGCCCCGTCCGGCGCCCGCGCTCACCACGTGGATCACCACTTACTACCACGCCGGGCAGGGGGTCAGGATGCGGGAGCCCGTCATACATTGTTTACAAAGCTCCCTCGTCCCCCAGTCTCCGTCCCCGCAGCAGCACCCCGAGAAGGGTGAAGGATGGGGTAGGACTTGCGGGGAAGGGAGCCGTGGCTTGCTGGTTCTTAAATGTTGGGCTCCATCGCAGGGATTACGAAGCCCCTCCTCTTCCCAGGTCCGCTGTGAATATTGCCTGTGATGAGTAATGTCTCTCCTCGTTCCCTCGGCTTCCCCTTGTTCTTGCAGCCCCTCCTCCCAACCCCCCAAGTCACACTTGGGGATGCTACGCAGGCGGCGCGTGGAAGCGCCCCTGATGTGGCCGAGGTGCAGCCCCACGCAACAGCCTGACTGTGATTTATGACCAACCTCCCCTCCACCCCACTCCGCTCGCGTTCCCTCGGGCCGGCCTGGGTTCCCGCCCGGAGGGCATCCCCCCACGGCTGTCGCGGGATTCGCGAGCGGGTGCGCGCAAGCGGGCGTGGGCGCGCGGGCCGCGACTCCCCGGCGCTCACTCCTCCCTTCTGCTTCATCCTCAGGGGAAAGCTACTGGCCGGAAAGCGCCGCTGTGGCTGAGAGCGAAGTTTCAGAGACTCTTATTTAAACTGGGTTGTTACATTCAAAAAAACTGCGGCAAGTTCTTGGTTGTGGGTCTCCTCATATTTGGGGCCTTCGCTGTGGGATTAAAGGCAGCTAATCTCGAGACCAACGTGGAGGAGCTGTGGGTGGAAGGTAAGAGACCCAGCGCCTGCCGTGGCGCCCTCTCGTCCCACACCCCAGGCCCCCTTCCCTTCCCTTCCTTCCAATTGATAAAGATATTTGCCGGCATACACCTAGAGCCTTTCTGTGGCGAGCGAAAACCCCCTGCCCGCACCAGGGGGAATTGTTTATTGTTTGGGCGCCTGGCCAGGAGCCAGGCCCTCCCGACAAAGGCCGCGCTGTAATCTACTCGGGGCGCTGCGCTTTGCGAGGTGTTGTGGGAGAGAGTGGCGAGGGCGGGCCGGCGGGGGCGCGGGGGCCCCTCCGCGGGACGGACCACTCGGCGCGGCCGGGGGCCCCGGGGCCTGCCGCCGCCGCCGCTCGCCGCCGCCGCGCCCCGAGACGCGGCCAGAGGAAGGCCTCTCCGCGGCTGGCTCTGGTCCTCGGCTTCCTTCCCTCCTCCACCCCCACCCACCGCGTCCAAAGAGAAAGGAGGGGGGAGATGCTGAGAGAGGCCACCCCTCCGGCTGGAGGGAGTGCGCGCGCCCCCGGCGGCCGCGGCCGCAGCGTGGAGGGCGGGGGGCGGGCGCTGCGCGGGCCTGCGGAGGCGGCAGCGTGTGTGGTCCTGTTTTTGGACAGCTTTCAACTCTGGGGGAAAAAAACATTTGTCTCAAGGTACAAAAAAGGGGGGCTGGGGGGAAGGAGTTGAAAAAAAAACAGTAAAGCACAGACTGGAACGCATGTTTGCAAAGTAGATTAATGTTTCCTCGCGGGTGGGGGCTTTTTAAATGGAATTATTCTGGGGGAAGGCTGCGTTTTGCAGGCTGAAAGAATAAATGTGTTTTAAGAACGCGGGTTTGGAGGGAGGGGCCGCAGGCGCTCTCCAAGGGGTTTTGCCGGTCTTTTAGCCACATTCCTCAATTTGGGGGGTTCTTGAAGCCTTTCTTTTTTAAAGCGGTTGTAAATTTAAAATAGATTACCCCCGCCACCCCAGACGGAAACATTTTACATTCTTTTGGTGATACAGGGTTTTTTTGGGGGGGGTTCTTTTTGGTTTTATATTTTCTGTTTTATTTATTTATTTATTTATTTTCTTTCTTTCTTTTTGTAAAGTATCAGTCTTGCTGTTTGAAAACATTTTAACCCCTAGATACTGCCTTGGGGATCTCTTACAATGAGATGGGAGGGAAGGATTGTGGTAATAACATAGATATTTCAAACCAGAATATCTGAAGCATTCCTAGTGAAGGGTACCAAAGACAAAATTTGGAAGCCTAAGAGTTACAGGCATAATTGCATAATTGATCCCTTTCAGAATGCTGTTGGAGAACTCTCCTTGGAGAATATTTTGTTAATCTTGCCTTGTTTGTGAAGATTCAGCTTTCAGTGTTTTGCAAGCATATGGTGGAGTCTTTAGTTGAGAAGTGACAATTAAAATAATAGTCCATATAATTAAGACCCCCAAAACATTCTTGCCTTAAGTAGCTTGGTAATTAATACAGAAGTGTTCTTTGGATTGAAGCCATGGGGCAATTTACCTCAACTCGGCGCTTCAGTGTCGTTGGTAGATAAAAGAAGAGTTTTATTAAGCACCTATGATGTCCTAGCAACTAGTTTACTGAGCATCTGTAAAGGCCTAGCACTGTGCTAGGGACTGTAAGGGACACTGAAGTATGTGAGACTCTCCCTGTGCACAAATTTATGCACTTAAAATTTCTAGGGTTGAATGGACGTGCACTGAATTTGAGCTCACAGTTGAAGTGGGCCGTGAAAGTTAAATGGAGGAAAAAAAAAAGAAAGAAAGAAAACTTCCATGGAGGTGGAGAGGCAAATTAGGGCAACCTAGAGAGAGCGGAGGAAGGAGGAAGTTCTAGACAGGAGCTGGGAAAGGGGGTCAAACAGAGGCCCAAGCTGAGTGGACAGCTGGCAGGGGGAGGCCCCTGGTGAGGCGGGAGTGGGGTACACTATCTCAGATGGGTCCTGGGCAGCAGGGCTGCAGTTTGGAAATGATGTGATTGGCTCGACTGTGGGGAGCTACCCAGGTTCTGGGACAGACCAAGGGGTGAGCATAGGGGGCTCCCAGCTCTGTCTGAATGTTCCCTTCCTACCACGTGGGCCAGCAAATTTGTTGGGTGTTGATAATGAAAGATAATTTTTTGTTGTTTTGAGCAAGACTTTCCAGTAAACCTTTAATGAGTTGAAAGAGGCGTAATGTGATTTATATTTCCAGAAGTAACTATGTTTCTGCATTACACAGCTCATTTCAAATCCTGGAAGGAGAAACATGCTTAGTAGCAGTGTCACTGGGTCTCCAGCTTGTGACAGGGTGTTAGGGAGGGACACACCTGAGATGAGACTCGTTTTGCTTACTTTGGGCCTCTGAACCATTTTCCTTCTCATTCAGTTTTAGCAGTTTCAGTGTGGCTCCCTGGTTGTTTGGCCAAATACCATCATTTGTTAAGCAACTACTGTTAACTTTAATTATATATTGTCATGTGCCTTACAACTCAATAAAGTAGCTATCTATTATTATCTTTATTTTTATAACCTCATAGCTTATGTAATGTTTTTCATATAGACTTGAATTTATCATCCCATTTTACAAATGAGAAACTACAGATGCTCTATGTCCCCATGTCCACTCTGCCTACTGATGACTTAAGTCAGCTTGGTCTCCTATAGCCTTGACCTTGATCGGTCATTCATTCATCCGTTGCATGCTAGATTCTTCCCTTGTAGAAGAAGCAGCAGTTTCATAAATGTAAGTAAGCCCATTACCATTTTGTAATTTTAATTTAAATTTGAAGTAGAGGTAACACTGAGGAGGTCTCATTCATGATATAGTGAGCTCGGTGTCCGTGTCAGCAGTAAACAATGTAAGCATTTGCTTTTAAGAGTAAGAATTTCCTGCTGTCCTAGACTGTAGAATGAGCAGCAGTTCGGAATTTAGGTTAATCTTGCACTTCAGTGTCTTAAATAAATTCCTCGTCACTATCAGCAAAGAAGTCTGTCACATGGTGTTTGCAGAGTAAAGATTGTGTGGACATAAACAAGGGTGCTTGCTGCACTAAGGAAGCCAAATGAACAGAGGTTACATGTTCCCCTAGTGAAGAAGCAATGTAAGACAGGAAAGTGTAAGAGATTTCAGGGGAAATGCTGAGGCACAGTTTGGAAAAATACTGTTTGTCCTGTGATTTTAAAAATGGCATACACAAACACAAAGGTAACTGGAGATACCTATACTTACCATGTAAACTCAAGTATCTAGATAGATAGATAGATAGATAGATAGATAGATAGATAGATAGATACATAATGTATTTCCACTTACCTTTGTTTTTATGTATGTACATAGACTTACCACAAGTATCCTTGTATCTGCCAAAATAATGTTACCTTTTTGGGGGGGGTGGGGATTCGGTTTATTTATTTATTTATTTTTAAATGGAGGTGCTGGGGATTGAACCCAGGACTTTGTGCATGCTAAGCATGCGCTCTACCACTGAGCTATACCCTCCTCCCACCATTTTTTAAATTAGCCTCAGATTAAAGGGATCCTCTTGATAAGCTGTATCTTTGATTTGACTTTCATACTTTGTTTAACATGCTGGGGAAATGTGGCTGTATAAAGACAGTTTGAATACATTGGCCACAAATATAAGCTAGAGAAGGAAGATTCTCTTATATGTTTTTTATGACATTGGTGATAAGAATTCTTTGATTCTGTGGTTACAGTGTTCGTACAATGATTGCCTTTTAAGAAACTGTCAGTATACATTAGGTGTAGCTTGGGTCTTAGGATTATATTTGCAAGTAAAAAGTGTCAAATCTAGCTCCCTTGTGAATGGAAGTCATGAGGTTTGGTGAAAGAATATGTGGAATGATATTGTGGCCATCTGCTGTTACTGAAACATATATCCATGGCAGCAAGGTCAGGGAGAGACTCATTGTTACTTAAAAATAAACATATTCATTCAGCACATGTTCTCAGTGCCTGCCCTGTGCCAGGCACCGTAGAAGCTCCAGAGAGATGTTGGTCAGAGGCCATAGTCCCTGCCCTCAGGGGGCTTATACCCAGCAAGCACACAGGCCAGTGGCAGGATGGCAGGGATGCCTTCCAGGAGAGCCCCGAGGGAGGGTGCCTGAGCCAGGACCAGGGGCTGGAGAGGTGGCCGTGATGGGGCATTCCAGGTCAAAGGAACAGCATGGGCAGAGGCTCAGAGGACAGGGGTGTGGCCTCGGAGAACTCCCAATGCTTGCTTTTGGTTGGGACGTCAGGTTTGAGGTGGAGAGTCATGAGACTTGGATGGTCCAGCCCCATATCAGGAAGATCTCCCAGTGTGTATGGTGTTTGGGTGGAGGGCTGTCAGCTCTTCCTTTTAGCTATTCTTTGCCTGTCTCATGATTTGCCCTAGGACATCCGGCCTTCAGTACCCTCCCTGGTACCAGGGTCTGGATCTTACCCTTCCCAGCGCAGAAGGAAAATACAGTCTTTTTAATCATGCCTATTTCTCTATTGGTTTTTCCTGTTTGCTTAGCATTTTTATCCTCCTGTCTCACTTAATATCCCCCCAACTCCAACCCTCTCTCAGACACGATTTTGTTGTCATGATTCTCCAGTAACAGAACGTTCACATCTCTTTAAGCTTTTCATTTTCTTCTCCAA
This sequence comes from Vicugna pacos, assembly GCF_048564905.1. Taxonomy (NCBI): domain Eukaryota; kingdom Metazoa; phylum Chordata; class Mammalia; order Artiodactyla; family Camelidae; genus Vicugna; species Vicugna pacos. The sequence goes on from NC_132990.1 coordinate 4,463,691, forward strand.
GCTTGCCCAGCCCCTGGCCTCCTTTGCTGCGAAGGGTAACAGCCTTGAAATGAGTCCACATTGTCTTATGTTTGCTTATTAACGTCTCTGGAGGCCAGCATCAAGGGAGGAGAACACAAGGTGTAACTGATTTTTTTTTTAAGGGAAATGAAAAATTTTTTAAAATGCCTGTTGGATGTTTCTAAGTGCCCTCAGGTTTATACCTTGCTAGCATTATGCCTTCAGGGTCCCTGGCTATCCTTGGCTCTAACTCAGGCAGTTAGAGGAGGTAATTGAGCTTCCCCACCCTTTTCAGGTTAGAGCAAGGTTTCTCACTGTTGACAGTTTGGCTGGATGATTGTCTATCGTGGGAGCTGTCCTGGGCACTGCGGGATGTTTCGCAGCATCCCTGGACTCTGCCTGTTAGATGCCAGTAGCGCTCTCCCAGTTGAGACAACCCTTTCTAGTCATTGTCAAATGTTTGTGTGTGTCTGGGGTGCAAAATCACCCCAATTGAGAACCACTGGGCTAGATAATGGATTCCGATTGGAAGACTCATGCTGTGCAGATGGAAGGCTTGTATTATGATGGAGTTGTGGCTGCAGAGGCACTGCTGTAAATGCAGAAGTTTTATTCTTTAAGATAATGCTCCCTCCCCATCCCCACATTTCCTGACCCAGGTAACTTCTTTTTTTTTTTTTCATGCTAGTGATTTAAATTTTGGATTTTTCTTAGAACTACATTAAATAGCAAACGAAAAACTAAATAACAAGCTAAGAGAGAGTGGGTGGAGGCAGGCCATAGGAAAAAGGAAAAGCTTTATATTTGAATACTTTGTTCCCCTTTTTCCCTTAATTTTGCAGGTAGATCTCATTGCATTTCAAGCACAGCGGGACAAAGATTTTTAGCATGAAGGTGGCTTTGTAATAAAAGACACCACCGGATTTTGTTCCTACTGCAGTAACAGCGCCTCTCAGAAGCCCACGGAGCACACTGGCTCCTTGGTGGTCTGGTTCTCCAGGTGTTCCCATCACAAACCGCTCCTCCCCAGGTGCTCTGACGCAGGGAGACAGTGAGGGGCTGAGGCATGCCGGCCAGAAGAGCCGCGTGGGCTCTGCTCTTTCTGCCCTTTCCAAGGTTATCGGCCAGTTTTGCTTTCTGGGGCTGTCATTTTGGGGTTTGGCCATTTCACAAGGGCCAGAAAGAACAAGACGCAGCAGTTCCTTTCTGCTGCTTGGTCCCCTGTGCACGTCTAAAAATGAAGAGTATGTTTCAGGTAGGTGTTGATTAGATTCTGACAGTGGACACGTACATACGGGTGGAAGCCATTGTGGCGTATCTTTCATGTCTGGAGAAAAACGATAGAAAAATTAATGCCCAGCAAACATTGCTTTAAAAATAACAAATAGCCTCAGGTGCCTTCTCCCCAGGGCAGCTGACCCTGTGAGTCCTTCATATCTGTCTGCTGTTTGCCGCTCTTGACCCTCTGACAAGTTTAGAGGCCAGGCTGGGTGATGGGGTGTTTCAGATACACGGAATGCCTCTTGGAGGCTCCAGGAGATGACAGCTTCCAGATGTATGAACCGCCGGATCGGTTTGTTTGGATTATGCGCCACAGCTGATGGCGAGATTAACGCTGGCTGGACAAGCTATGGGAGATTTGTCTGGTTTCCACAATGCCATGTTTATATTTCATTGGGATTTCTCCTTCAAAGCTGACCTCCCTGTGACCCCCAGCGCTCTGTCCACTCGGGCTGAGCTGTAACTTGCTTGCCCTCCTGCTCCTATTGGGGTCACAATTATGCAGTGGAAGGGGCTGCTTATATGGCTGCCCCCGACTTTGTCCCTGCCAGCCATCTGCACAGATTTAGCCCCTGAAGAGTGGTGTGTTCTACTGGTGTTTGGGGCATGGGATGGGGGCCAGGGGTGGATTTTAAAAGTTTTTTGGCTTTTAGAACAAATATGGAATGTTTACAATTATTTGAAAGGAGACTAGATTTAATAGAAGCCATTTTGCAGAAATACAGCATTTTAATTCATCATTATTTTGACACTATTTTGGGGGGAAAAAAGTAAGGGAATTCCAACCATGTGAGACATCCCTAAGTAATCACCATACCTGTGTGCTTCTAATTTAATACTGGCATCTCCTTTGCTCCTCATTGGCTCCCAGAACCTCTTCTTCCTCCCTCCTCCCTTACCTTTGCTCATGTCCCCTTCTTCCTCCGTTCCCTCCCTCTCCCCCCCACCCTTCTTCCTTCCCACCTATTTGTAAACTACCCAGATCATTTGCTCCCAGTGGATCTCTGCAGTTACTCGTGTGAAATCTAAAATGGTAGTAAATCTGGTCAGTCACAAAGTGGCAGGAGGGCATTAGAAAATGTGTTATTTCAAACCGGCTGTGGGAAGGTATTGGTGCCATTTGCCTCCTTGGGGTTCTCCGATTGGTACGGGCTGGTTCTTACCAGCAGAAGGTGTGCTGCCCCTGTTGAAGAAGCATGGCATTTTAATGAGCTTTTGAGGGAACTTTAGAATGCATTGACACATGGGCTGCGAAACCAGTCTCAGTCTCCTGTGCTTAATGTGCCATAAGAAATATGGGAGGGAATTGGCCCCATAGCATTTCTGAGATGGTCAGTGAATGTGCGCCATGACATTCCAGCCCAGGTGCTCTACCTCAGGCTCTCCCTGCGTGGGACGCCCACCAGAACCAAAGGGAACTTGGAGCTTGGATAAAGATGGAAGAGAACAGGTTTCCACATCCAGACTTTGGCCTTCTCCACAGCATTTAGACGGGCCATCCACATGAGAAATCTTGGTTGACATCCCAGAAAGCAGGCAGCTTTGCTGATTTTGCGGTAGTCTCGGAGCAGGAAGCTCCTTGGATCTCCTCAGGAGGAGCCTTCCTTGACTTCACAGGTGTCATCAGAGGCATCAAAACATGAACAGTTCTATTACTCATTCCTTTGTTCTAAATTCTGCATTTAGGTGCTTCATAGTCATACTTCTCAGGGTCTTTTTTTCTCTCTTCAATTGGATGTGGTGGTGTTCCTCCCAGTACACTGTAACGTCTCAGTTTTTCTACATATATCTTTGGGTTTGGCAGAAATCATTAGCCTTCTGAAGCAGCGGCCACTGAGAAACGACTTGCCCGTGGTGGAGATTTTTAGGAGTCGTGTGTACAGAGAGGCGCATCCTGTCCTCAGCCCCTTCAAGACCGAGACCATTCTGTGGCGTTGGGGGTTTAGAGCATGGCTGGAAAAACAGCTGTCATGTGTTAAGGGAACTATCGGTGGTGGGCAGTCAGGTACCTGCTAATGAGTGACAAGTTTGTTGTTGGAGAAATTTATAACGTGGAGGCTAATCCAGAAACCCAGGTGTGAGTTGGCCCAAACGGTCCACCCTGCCTGTGGGTCCCAACACGTTACCCCTGGCGTTGGAGGCAGGGCTGGTGAGAAGGAAGTCTCCACACTGCAGCACGACCTTTATTATTATTATTATTATTAGAGAAAATGAAAAACAATAGACTTCCCCAATTCATCATCCATGCTAGTCTTGAGCTGTTGATGAAACATGTGTGAAAGTAAGCAAAACGCTCTGGGAGTGGGCTTTGTTAAGTCGATACGCGTGATTTTTTTTTTCCCCTTAAATCATTGCTTAAGGGCTTCTGGCCCCTAGCTCAGGAATCCTGCCCAAAAATGCCAGATGTATTACACAGTCAAGTACTGCAATGTAAACACTGCTCTGTGCCATGAGGCAGGGTGGTCCATCTCCTATTTAAGAAGGGCGGGCGATTGAGAGGGAGTGAGGAGGGTAAGCCCTCTGCTCTGCAGCGAGCACAGTAGTGGTCCTGCCATTTGTGTTTTTGGCTGCATAGTCAAAATTTGGAACTACGCAAACCCGGATGAATTAATACTTTGGACTGGCAAAGAGCAGTAACTCGGATTGGCGTGCCAAAGAGAGCAAGATGTGGCTTGGATAATGTTGCTTCATTGGGTCAGATAAGTTTATAAAATGTTGAACAGAATGGTGGGGGGGGAGCGGCATCTTCAAGTTACTGTGAGCATCACCCTTTGCATCCGCTGTGAGTTAGATGAAAGGTGAGTGGAGCAAGGCCAGGAGAGGCCAGCATCTTTCATGGCCCCCTCGTGTGTCTGAGGAAGCCTGCTGGGTCAGTCAGCACACCTTCTGTGTGTAAACCTAAGATTTATCGCGAAGCTGCGCTGGTGTTCTGTAACACTGGAGGGGAGCCCAAATTTTGTTGCCAAATAAATGGCCTTCCAGTTTGCTCCTAGTTTCTCAGTTTAAATAAAGATTCCACTAATGATAGTCCTTTGGAGGTGAGACAGTAACTAAGCACTTTGGACTGCTCCTCCAGTAGGCTGTGTGTGACCCAGCTGGGGGCACTTCTAGGCAATTGGAATGCCTGGATGTTCACTGTACACCCAAATAATCGACTGCTAAGCAGTCCTTAGAATGACTAGCTTCAGGGGTTTTAAAAAATTAATATGAAGGTATCTTGTGGGTTAGGAAAGGGAGTTTCAGTTTGGATTTAGGGAATTGTTGGAACAACTTGGAATAATATTATCTTGATTTTGCAAATTCATTCTGTGCAGTGATCTGAGAAAATTACTTTAAGAAACAGTGATGATAGAAACAGGAGTTTTGAGATTAAGGAAAATGTAAGCTTTTTGACTCTCTCCCCCTCCCCCCCAACTTCTTCTTTTTTGAATTCTCCCATCTTCCCCACCCCCATCCCCTGATTTCCTTTGCTCCTTTATTGGGGAAACCAGAAAACTTCACAAATGAGACATAAATATCACAGTGTCTTTTTAAACAGGAGCTTTCTCAAAGGTGAAATAACCCAGAATTCTCCCTAGCTACCTAAGAAATCATGCTTTTTCCTCTTACCTGGTATTTTCCTCGTAAGGTTCATACAGCGTTGTAAGAAGTTAAAAAGTGACACCATCATTTCAGTCCACACATAATCCAGAAAAAAAATTGCACATGTTTAATACTTTACTTAATTGCAAACAAAGCTTGCAATTTGAGAGAATTGGGATTAGGGCTAAATATCTATTAACTGCTCTTTCTAGAGATTGGGGGAATAGGATGACCCTTCCCCCCCCCTTTTTTTTTTAAATAGGCTACAGTTTCACATGGCTCCCAAAAGAAATCTCTCTCCCTTTTTGTTTCCCACACCAATTGATTTATCATTTTGCTTGCAAGCAGATCCAGAATGTTAGGGCAAGAACACACTCACTTTTTTCTCGTAACTTTTTTGTTGCGGACCGAAACCAGTTGACTTGAATAAATTTTTCTGAGGCCTGAATGTAGCCAGCAACGTGGAAAAATCTTGCCATTCAGGGCCGCCTGAATGTACATTTCAGCCACACAGTAAGCTGCATTGGTAGGCACTGGACTGCTAAATACAACCATTTTTCGCAGCAGCGAGTTAGACAGGTGATTAGCATAATTAGCACCGAGCAGCTATACATATGGTAATGCTGAGTGTGTAAATGCCAGCTGCGGTGTAAAATTTATGTCAGGGGTCGGCAGGGCTGTGCGAAAGTATTGTGTTCCAGCTGCAGGTCAGGGCCGCCAAAGCTTACCTCCTTTTCTCTTGTTGGTGAATACGCCAAACAGAAGAGAAAGACAGAAATATAACAGATACGGCTTTGATGGAACAGCCCGGTTCTGTGCAAGAGGGACTGTTCTGTAAAACACACACACATTGCACACACTCACACACACTCGCAGAACTCCCATTACTTTCTCTACGGACTGTGTTTCCCCTTCATGCAGGGTCCACACGAGTGGCGGCCAGGATGGGAGGTGTGGGGAGGTGAATGGGCCAAAGGATTTCCTGGGAGGAAAACTTGCAGTCAGTGAATTTTTAAAAGGAGTTAGGAGTTTGTGCTTCTGGTTTTCGCCCCATCCTCTTGCCTGCCCCCTGCCTCCTCATTGCCTGCACGACTCCTGTCCACACTGCTTTCCTCCAGACTCACCAGGACAGTCTCCCCTGGGTGAGCCCCCGCTTGTCTGTCAGAAGAATGGGAATTGACCATCGTGGAGCTGTTAGCTTGCCTGGACCATAGTTGGATTCCGGCACTTGGACCCTCTTCCCAAACTGCTTGACTGGTTTTAGCAAAGGGCTAGAATAGAAGTTTCCTTGTGTTTGGTGACAGCTGTGCCTACCTCTCCATGGATGGCCACTATCAAACCCATGAAATTCTTTAGAGATAAGGAAAGAGTCGTGCCACATTCTTGTTTGGAAAGGGGACGGTCTTCAGTGGCTCACACCCTTCAAAATGCATAATGGGGGTGTGGTCATTGCTAGAAGGGATTCATGCACTTTTGCTGTGGAAGCATTTTTTTCTGCCACCTCCCACCCACCCCCACTTTTTCGATTGGTGGCTGTGAGGAGTGGTGATGGTGACAGAATATAGTTCACACCACGCTGACCTGGTGATGGAACTTCCTCACTGCAACAGGGGGTCCTTATGCGTCGGCCCCTAATCCAGCTAATCCTGGTGGCCACACAGTTGTGAAAGTGGCCCCCAGTGACGTGCGTCTCCCCGCGCAGAGGCAGAGGGAAGGGCCGGTGCGGGAGAGAAATCGGGCCAGCATGGAGTTCCGCAGGGGCAGGGGCCGGGGCCAGGGAGCCTGCGTGCGAAGGCGGGGACCACATTGTCTCCTTCCCTGGGCCGGCTCAAGTCGGAGGCCAGTGAGAGGAGGCCCAGGCCAGATAATGGCAAGAAGACTGTGCAGAGTGGAGGGGTGATGTCAGCCCCACGGAAGCTGGGAGAAGGGAACTAGGGTTAATGTTATGCAGCAGCCTGAATGCCTCGATGGAGAGCCCGCAGCCCGAGCCCGCAGCCTGTGCAGCCTTGCGGGCGTTTGATTTTGTTGCTGTTGGGTTGCTTTGTTTTTATTTTTTAAATGAAGACATGAGGAGGCCTTACCTGGGAGCTTAGATCCTGACGACAACATGCTGTCTCTGGTCCCTGGGTTCTGCTTCCTGGTCCGGTGTTGCCTCTGGAGGAGCAGGCTGCTCTGTGTCAGGCCCTCCTGGGCTCGCTCAGCCCCTACAGAAGGACAGAACTGGGGTTTGCATCTGCTTGCTGGTAGCACTCGAGCAATCAGGTGAAGTTATGGTAGGACCTAGGACAGTTCACAGTGGGCAAGCGTGCAGTTAGGGTTAAGGCCGAGCGCCACTCTGCCACGTCCTGCTGGAAGCCAGGAACATCCTGGGGTCTGCAGGCCTGACTTCACTCGTCAGCTTTGCGTAGGTGGGTCACAGGGCTTCCTGACAGATGCAGTGTCATCTTGGGAGCTGGTAGCCCTGTGAGAAACACCGGGGTGGGGGGAGCTGTGGCTGGCAGCAGGTCCAGTGTGGGCAGAACGCTGGGCTGACCTGATGGTGCCCGACAGGGCGAGCGGGCGGCTTCAGGGAAAGCCATTCAGGGGAAGCAGCCCGGGTGGGAACAGATGGCACCACAAACAGCTGGTGTGGGGGCCAGCAGGCGCATGCTCGGAGCCCCTGCTCCGCCGCCCTGGGCCCTCCTGGTCCCCTCCCCTCGCGGTCCCCGGGGAGGCGTCACGAGGTGTCTGTCCTGCTCTTCTCTTGTTTTTTGAGGTTTTCATCTCACTGGGTTCACTTCATGAAGACAAATTCTCCTTGGGCTGTCTCATTCTAGCATTTTCCCATGGCAACACCCAAGGGCACAATCCCACCAGGGGAAAAACAGCCCAGAAGCTTAGGCAGCAGTTGGCTAGTCATGAATAAAAGAGATGAGTGGAAGACTGACTAAAACTCACAGCCCAGGAGTTTTCAGCCAATTGCCCGAATTACTGAATCTTCCTTTTTTTTCAATTTAGAAAATGAGTTGGTGCTAATAATTTTGCAGTTACACCCTTTTAGAGACTTGTACTTTTTCACCCTCACAACTAATCACAAGATTGAAAGAAAGACCTGAAGCATCTAAGGGGGGAAAAGAAACCTCTCTAGAGGCTGTTAGATAATTCATGGCATTAATCAAATGCAAATGCTCCACTTGCATATACACAGACCCCGTTTTCCTAATTGGACTCTGAGTGGGTGCTTTTCAGGCTGAAAGGGTCATTTGTTTTGACTGATTGACTTTTTGAGGCTTTGAGGAGAATTAGTATCTTATACAGATGACTGCCTGTTCCCAAGGCTCTGTATTGAGGCTGTTCATTCATTTATTCATCCAACGCCCTGAGTGTGCGCCGAGGTGAGTGGGCAGCGGTAAGTGCCTCCCTGAAAGGACTGGGAATTTACTGGGAAAAACAGCTTTGGTTGGTCCCTCAGATCTTCTTGATGTGGACCACAATAAGCTTTTGCTGAAAGCCTTTTGCATGAATGCCACAGATGTTTATTCAGCTCTGTGCGAAAGGCCGTGCCGAGGGACTGTACAGCGGGAGAACACCACGAGGGGAATGTCTTGTGTCTGCTGTGGACGGAAGTAGCCTTGGCCCGGAGGTATGGACCCCTGAGTGGAATGGCTTCCCACCTCTGATGGCCCCTTTTCACCTTGGAAAACTATGCTCGGTTTGATTTGGGGAGGAAAGGATCTGCAGAACTTGATCAAGAACCTCTTTGCAGAAGTGATGCTTCATACGCCACCTCTTTCAGAGAATTGGTTTAAGCCTCAGATTTCTGGAGAGCAAGAAGGCAGGATTCGCAGGTAAAGAGGCTTAGGGCTGCTTGTTCTCTGTGTGCCCTCACCTCTCTGCCCCCTTCAAGACAGGTACCTCTGGGGACCAGAAGAAAATGGGGCCCATCCACTGCTGCCCGGGCGGGGGGTCCTATGAAAAAACCTGTCTCCTCAGTGGTGGTGAAACATCTGGGAGGCAAGGTGGTTGTCCTTTAAATAAAGCCATCAGTTATTTGTCCTGTGTAATACTTCAGCGCATTCTAAAAGCTCTGTCTGTGAGCTTACGCTAGTCTGGGATGTGGAATTTGGCTCTTCTGGACTCATTCTCAGCTGATGCTCAGAGTCCCCCGAGGCTCGCAAGGCAGTTGGACTCAGGGTTAAAGGCTGGTTCCGCCTCCATCAACTGGCAAGTCACCCAAATTCTGCAGCTGTGTTTCCTGCTCTGTAAAGGAAGAGTGATGATATATGCCCTGGAATAAACAAATAAATGAATGGACACCTGCCCAGCTCCTGGTTAAGGGCTTGGGAAATTTCACATAATTGTCAGTTCCCGCACCGTCCCATGAGGTTAGTAGTAGGATTTTTAATCCTCTTTACAGGGAAGGTTACTTGAGGCTCAGCTGTATCCCACATCTCAGTGCCTCGAGTGGCAAGGCTGGAACTCAGAAGCCAGGTCTTCGGACCTTCTTTCGCATTGCCTTCGGTCCAACTTGCCCCAGCTTAATCGGGAAGTAGCAAAACATTTATAAAAGGTGAATAATGAGTGTGACGGGCTTTGCAAATGGAAGGCACCACACAAATGTAAAAGGTGGTTTTGTGTCCCAGGATCCTAAGTAACAATTTTCCTGAGCCTTGTTCAGAAAGCTTAGTTGTTATTTTTTTGTTAAAGTTGTTGAGTTGGGAAGAAGGAAGAAAATAAGAGAGGACTTCAGGATATGATAGAGATGCATTGAATCTGCTTTCAGTTCAGATGCCTTGATTACCAAGTAGCTTACCTATTTTTCTTTTTGTCACATGGGAGTCTTTATACATGTTCATTGCAGAAAGATCAAGAAATGGAGATAAACCCCAAGAGAGGGAAGCAGGTCGTTCATAAACCCCCACCCAGCTTCACGACTGTTCACGTGGCTGTCAGTATACCTGCCTTTGTATCACAAATGCTGCATCATATGGGGCATTCTGCTCAGTAGCCAAAAATGACTGTGCAGCATTTCACGAATATGATTGTTCTTAAAATAATAAAGGACTTTGATCTTGAAAATGGTCAAGGGAAGGGAGCAAACCATTGTCGCAAACCACACCTGTAACTTCAGTCACTTGAAATGGGTTCCGTGGGGCTTCCTGAGAGCACCGTGTCCCCCTGGCGCGTAAGAAAGCCACCAAGATAAGGAACAGCTCAGGGCCATCACTGAGCTGTGGCTTAGGATAGGCCTTTGCTAGGGTAGCAGAAGTCGGGTGAGTCTATAAAATTGCTCTGTGTGTTTCTGGTAGCTCGTTCCTGTGTGCCTTGGGTGGATACTGAGGTAAGACCGTGCGAACACTGTGCAGTTTGTGGCCCAAGCGCACCTGAGAAGGAGCTGAGTCTACCAGAGCAGCCGAGGGAATGACATAATTATGGTCTCACCACGCTCCAGCCGAGCTTGCTTTCCTTCTCTCCCTGCAGCACGCCAAACCGAGGGCTCTGCATTGCTGGTTCCTCTGCTCAGAATGCTGTTCCCCCAGCTCTTCAAAGTTAGCATAAACATTTCTTCCTTTTACATCTCCCCGGGCAGCTTCATTTGAAGTGCCCCCCACCCCCCCACCCCCACCACCGGTAACTTCCATAACATCATCACCACCTTGATTTCCTCCGCGGCCCTTGGAGCCCCGGAGAGGTCTGGCCGGCGGGGCTGTGGGAGCTGTCTGGTCCACGGCGGGGCCCCATCGCGTGGCTCGTGGCACCTCCCCCCCCCCCACTGCCCCCGTGCTTGCTGGCCTAGTGAGCCCTGTCCCAACTATCGTCAAGGGAAGTGGATATCAACCAAACCTTTTTTAAGCTGCTGGATAGTTTTGCAAAAGCATTCATATTTGGTTATATAAAGGTGAAATGTTAAGTAAAATATGGCCACGTAATACGGAAAAGTAAGTCTAATATAACAGTACTCAAAAGTAGGCTACAGTAGAGCTGGTTGAGGAAACTGTAGAATTCAGCGTACTTCAAGTCTGGCTGTGAGATCTGCCTGCGGTGATAGTCGTCTTGGGCGAAATTGGTTGCCACATTAGCCGAACACGCATATTTATCACTAGAGCAAAGAGATGGGAGAGTGAAAAGGTTTTCAATTCCAGAGACATGACAAATACACCCCTTTACTAAGATATATGCATTTATTTAAATAGACATCTTGAAAATTCTAAAAAGGTGACGTGGAATCCCTGAGGTACATTGTATACCTGGTAGGAAAATGGTGTGCTTTCTGAAACCCGTGTGATAAATTACCCGACTCGTTCTGAGACTGGTCTAGAAGAGTGTAATTATAAGTTCTCGGGAGCACGAGCCTTGCATTTGATTTTTGGGTTTGCGTGGACTCTTGTCTCGGGTCATGACTTCAGCGGTTGCAGTTTCAGGCAGCTTCTGCAGGAGGGGTGGGGCCGGGTTGGGGCTGTGGTCCCGCTTTGGTGGCATTGGTTTTGACCTCACGGTTTTCATTCACCTGAAGTTTTCAGCTGCAGTGAAGGTAAAAGGAAGTACGCTTTTGTTGGAATGAGAAGTCACATGCCGTGCCAATGCTGCAGGAAGCAGGTGGAAATACAAAATGATTTATAGGTGTGGGCCACTGATGTCACATAGCCAGAGAAAAGCTCTTCAGAAGTGACCTGTGGCCTAATAATTGCCCCCCCCCTTTTTTTTTTTTTGCCTCTAACAGCTTTTCTATCTCTTGAGAATATGCATTGAGTATAGTTCAGTTCACTAGTTGATTGGTGGAAATAATGCAGTGATTCCTGCCAAAAGGAGCCAGACCCTGCCTGCAGGCAGCTTTGGTGGAGGGTCCTGAGCAGGCCTGTGCGTTATAATAATGTAAATTCATCCGCTGTTGCAAGTTGTGTCCTCTGTGTTCCTGTGGTCTTTCTTTAAATTGATTGCAAGTTCCTCAGCAATTCTCTGGGGCATTTGTCACCGTTTTCTGCAGCGTCTGAATACTTTTTATAGCCAACTGATCATTCCCCTCCCTCTTCCCTTCCCTCTCCCTCCTTCTCTCTCCCCCTCCCTTCCCCCTTCCTCTTCTCTCTTGGACACACACGTTCCACCTCAGCTCACAGAGTTCCACAGTGGCCTTGGCCATCTGCGTGAACTTGCACCCATGATCCTGCCAGTCTGTGATTCTGGGCTAGTTTTCCTAATGAGGGCATGATTTGCTTTTTAGCCTGCCCCCTTGTTTATAAAATATGCCAAGAGAACTAAACAACCCGCTGTTCCCAGTACTTATTTACTTGCTCAAACCAAATGTTTATGTCCTTGAATACTAAACTTGAAGAAAAAGGCTTTCTCCTCGTGGGAAAGCTAAGATGATCACTGAGGGTTCTTTCTGGAAGATAGCTGAAGGCCTGCTTTTCAGTAAACATTCAACTTACGGTGCCTTAGGAACTGGCGCGTGTGTGTGTGTGTGTAGAGGGGGGTGGTGAGGGGCGGTTGTGAGGGTGCTCGAGGAGCCTCTGTTTGCTGCCCCTCCAGACCTTCCCTCGAAGCCCTTCCCCTTCCCCGTGTTGGATCAGAGCCCCCTCTCCAGGGCCTCGTGCCACAGTCCGCATCCGCACACTGGCCCCCTGAGAAGTGAAGCTCATCCCGCCCTGCCTCCCAGCCAGGCGCAGCACCCTGTGCTTGGCGTGTTCTAAAACCCTCACTGAGATGCAACCGAGGAAGAAGACAGAAAGGCAGTGTTTACTAACTCCTTCTCTTGTGCCTCGCTGTGCTGGCTTCCAGCTCGCCTGCTGGAGCAGCTGGGGCGGGGGTTCACGGTCAACCCCGGGAGCTTCCAGGCAGCCGCCCCCAGGCGACTCAGAACCTGGCACCTGTGTTTCCTGGATGCTGCCCAGGTGAGCCTGAGAGAGCCGGGTCCCAGGGCCTGCCCAGGACGGCTCCGGCTGCTGAGTTCCTTCCTCTCAAGTGGGCTTTCCCGGTGCACATCTGACACGAATCACATTATCTGTCTTCTCCTGGCAGATTTTGTGCTAAATACACATTTGCCACCTTTCCTTGTTTCTTTTTCCAACAAGGAGAAACATTTCCTTGTTACCTTAGCCAGATTATTTAGGAGAGGAGTGTAAATTGAAGCCATTTATCTTGAAATGTGCTGCAGGGGCACATTGTTTATACAAGTGAAAGAAATTGTAGCAGCGCGGGGTATTTGGTCTGGTCTGCAAGGAAAAGGTGTCTCAAGTTTTCCTTCCCCCTCCCCCTTTGTACACATGGTGTGTTAGTTAGAAGGTGCACGAAGCACGTATGCATTAGGTTTGCGTGTGTGACAGGCAAGACCATTGTTAATGGGTTTAGTGAGTATTTTTTACATGTTTATTATTGGAAATGCCTGCATTGCCAATCATAATAAAGTGAACGTTACCCCTCAAACGTCAGCCATAACGTTTGCATGACCAGAGTTTATGTATAGAGTATCCTGCCCCTTTTAGCGAGATAACAGAACGTGAATTTGTGGGGATCTTGCTGTTCTAAATGAAATCTATACATGTTTGTCAGTTGGTGGACGAGTAAGTCGTGAATTAAATTATACCCGCCAGAAGATTGGAGAAGAGGCTATGTTTAATCCTCAGCTCATGATTCAGACTCCCAAGGAAGAAGGTGCCAACATCCTGACCACAGAAGCGCTCCGGCAGCACCTGGACTCGGCGCTCCAGGCCAGCCGGGTCCACGTGTACATGTACAACAGGTGAGTGGGGGGGAAGAGCCCGCTGGGTCAGGCCCTCTTGATTTAGTAAATAAGGTTGCCCTGGAAATACACCTGGCATGTTAGTTCAAAGCGTTTTCTAGTGAAGTGATTTTTTTTAACATTTTTTTATTGAGTTATAGTCATTTTACAATGTGTCAAATTCCAGTGTAGAGCACAATTTTTCAGTTATACATAAACATACATATAGTCATTGTCACATTTTTTTCACTGTGAGCTACCACAAGATCTTGTATATATTTCCCTGTGCTATACAGTGTGCTCTTGTTTATCTAGTCTACATTTTGAAATCCCAGTCTGTCCTTTCCCCCCCTGCCCCCTGAAATGACTTTTTTTAAAATGTTGATTTGTCCTCGAGTTTGATAACAAATGAATTACATTACTTTGTAATGTATTCTTGGTACTTATCTTGGCACTGTAGCCAAATGAGTATCAGCCTTCCAGCAGCCATTTGGGTGGCTGTCCACCCATTCTGAAGATGTTTTATTGCTTAAGAGACTTTTGGGACAGTTACATTTTAAATTGCCTTTAGTCAACTCACTCAAAATAAGGAAAACTTACTTCTTGTTACTTTGTATTCACTATAGGTGTTGACAGTTGGTTATGTGTCACAACAGAATAAGGGGCTAAGCAACAAAACATGGTGAATTCCTGGGGACAGATAGGCAGAGTAGGGTGGATTCACACACCTTGACAAAACATTACCCTTTGGCTTCGTAGCTAATTTAGCACTGCTGTGGGTATAGTAAAAGCGTAGGAGGAGGCCTGCAGTGAACCCATCAGCCCCTTTTCCCTAACTGTCCAAAACAGTTACTCAGGGCAGGGACCACATCTTGTCCATTCTTGAACCCCAGCACTTAGATCAAGCAGGTACTCAGAGAGTTTGCTGACTGACTGACTCTGGTTTGATGAGTTTAAACTGGGTCGTCTCCCTGAACTGTTGAGGTGACTATCACTAAACCCTATTTTCAGGGGACCATTGGGTTGGCGTTAACCTAGACTTTCAAACATGTCTTAACTGGGTGGTCGGTGAGTATTGTTTTTTCATAGAAGTGAGGAAGCGGCAGGGTAGACATATTCAGTGGTCAGGGAGAATGAGAGGAGGAGAATAAAACAAAAATCAGTGCTTGTTCCTGCAGATGTCACCTCCGCTCTCCATGGTCTTCACTGGATTGGCTCTAAGACCCATCCAGCTGGAGATGGAAGCCCTTGGGCCCCCGCATGACCTGAGACAAGTCACCTATCTTTGACATACTCTCGTTTCTTCATCAGTAAGCCAAGTTTCTGATCATGTGTGTGCTCTAATCCTCAGGAGGTGACCAGAGCAAGATCAGATATAAGATCGGATATAAGTATGTCTGAAAGGGCTTTGGAAAACATAAGGAGAGGTGATGTGCTTTGGTGAGGCACACATGGCAGGAGGGCCCAGCTCTGCGTTTCCCAGCACAGCGCTCCCCTCCCAGTCCGTAAAGAGCTCTGTATGGGGAGCAGCTACCCAGTGCAGTTGTGCAAAATTTGCAAGTGGAGGCCCGTACAGAACTTGGAAGTGGGTGTCCCTGGGCCACTGTACGCATGCCTGACACAGTCTTAACAGAATGGGACCCTCCCTTGAGGGGGTTGGCTGGTCATTGCACACTTACGGAGAAAATCTGTGCAGTGAAATCACACTCTTAACACTGCGATGGGACCAGAGAACTTTTATGCATTGGAGTGAACTTGAAAGAACACCTGAGTTCAACCCATCTCGTTTTTTTAGGTGAGAAAACTGAGAATTAGATTAATTAAGGCATTTGTCCAAGTTCATCCAGTTATTAAACAGTAGAGCCAGGTTTCAAACTCTCTTCTGGCTCCACGCCCGGTGGTTTCTCTGAAGCACAGCCCTGCTCTTCTCAAGCAAGTGTGAAGAAGAGTTAATTGATCAAGTCATACTGAGAACCTACCCTTGCTAGACAGTATGTGTTGTGCTGCAGGGAATTAAAAGGCTACGCGGATGGGTGGGTGGTAAGTGGGGCCTCCTCTCAGGAGCTGATGGGCTAGTTAGGGAGAGAAGGGACACCAATAGGAGAAGTGTGTATAAAACCAAACACAGGTGGTCCCTCCTGCAGGTGCTCCGGGGTCGGGAGGGAGAGCAGACCAGCAGTGCTCTAGAGGTCCGGAGAAAGGGGGCGTTTTCAATAGTGCTGATGGAAGCAGCTTAGCAGAAAGGGAGCATTTCAGCCGGGCGCCGAGGGATGGACGGAAGGTGCCACAGGGAAGCGGGCAAAGTCCAGGCCGTTCTTTTGGGTGACTAATAAAAGTGAGAAAGAGACTAATGAAATAGAGCAGTTTAGACATTTTTTAATTTTTAATTTTTGTTTTCTTGGGTTTCCCATCCCCACACTTTCCTAATGTCCTCTTTTTTCGAGTTAGACTTACCTCTAATGCATTCAGAGGCATGGGCTTCTGTGTAGCCCTCTTCTAGAGATAGCAGAACTTTGTAATAATAAATGATAGATAACAGGGTAATTGTTGATCAGTATATTTAATACAATTTCTCGAGGACAAGAAGAGAAGACTGTAGAGTGAGAAAGCAATCTACCTGGCAGTGTTGTTGGCAGCATTTGTGGTTAAGAGCGGGAAGGTTCATTTTGAACACTATCTGTTAAAAAGGACATTTTCTGCCAGTAAAAAAAAAAAAGTGATATTTTTCCCACCTGAATATATGTTACTACATTATAAACTTTACTGATTTAGCCCCCACCTATTCTGAATTTGTGACAATTCAGCTCTGAACGATCTGCCCTGAAGTTGTTTTAATGTATGTAGAAAAGCAGATTAATGGTGTAAACAAGATTATTGGGAGAACACTTAAGAAAACAAGACTTTTCAAGTACTTTGGTAGCATTCATTTACATAAACACCCCACATGTTAATTGCAGTTGAGTATTATCTATTCATTAAAGCAAGCTTGTTGAGGCTGTTTGGCAAAGCTGTGCGCGTTTTGACAGGTACTTAAAAGTGATAAAATTGCAGTTCTTTCTATATGTTCTGTAGTTCTGGTTTTGCACGGCTTTCCCAACTTTATTACAATAAGAAATGTTTGTCTCTGCTCTTTATTCTACAGGCAGTGGAAATTGGAACATTTGTGTTATAAATCTGGCGAACTTATCACAGAAACAGGTTACATGGATCAGGTATGGTTTCTTTCTGTTTGCAAAAAAGATTTCAGAAATGTTCAGACACCTCTGTGGTATACGTTAGCCTAATGCACAGCCTGTCCTTTTCAACTTTGACAGATAATAGAATATCTTTACCCTTGTTTAATTATTACACCTTTGGACTGCTTCTGGGAAGGGGCGAAGTTACAATCTGGGACAGCGTACCTACTGTAAGTGTGTGATCTTGTTTTCTGATGTCTGTGCTTTCTAAACTCTAGGATGGTTCTGATGTTACTTTATCATTGTTTATTCTGCTTTAGTTTTTGAACAAGAAATAAAAACATTGAAATTCCATGTGCATTTTTTGAGTGAATAGTTGGGGGAGAGGGCACTGCAGCAGGCTGTTTTTCCTCTTTTCAAAAAAAAGTTCTGTAGGCATCATTAGATTTCATTCACTTTTACCAGCCTATTTATATGCAAATAAAATGCAAATTATTTCAGAGTATGTGTGATTTTTAACTCTTTAAAACTGTTTGCAGTTTTGTAGACCAAGCACTTAGGTAGGCGTAGCTTTTTTTTTTTTTTTTTTTTTTGGAGAGAATTTATTAGTGGGTACATGTCAAAACTAAGATTTTGAGTTTAAGATCTTCCTGTTAAGTAAAATGCTAAACCTTTCTTTGGATCACATTAATGACATTTAAAGGGGAAATCCGCTCTCTTTGAAGGCCATGGTAGGGGATGCTTCACTGTTTAGCAGCTGAATATTATATACACCGCACCATTTAAGGAATAATTGTTAATCAGTGTAGACGTTTTCAGTTAATTATGCAAGAGTTAGTGCTTGGTTATTGTTTGTGTCCTAGCTTGCACATATCTGCAAAAGCAATTTGTGGTGGCCATACCCTGACCTTCAGTGTACAGTTTTAGATGGGAAATAAGGGGTTTTGTGTTTTCTGGTTGGGAGATTCTGAATAATGACTTCAGCCTGGTTAAGCAGCTACAGTGTGGTTTGAACCACATAACAGGCAGCCAAAAGCCTTTCTGGTCTGTCAACAGCACAAATTCAAAAGTGAGTGTGGGGGGAAGTGGCCTTGACGGCGGTGATGGCAGAGGCAGCAGGGGGCCTGCGGGGTTGACTGCCAGGCTGTCAGAGAGAGCTCATAAGTATGGGATTATTAAAGGTAATGGAGATCAAATATTTTGATTGATGACATTTACAAAACATTTATTAGGCTGGCAAGTGCTAATTTGACATTGTGATTTCCTCTCCCCCCCCAACTTAATTTGGGGTCTCAGTCTTCTGCTTGGAAGCACCCATTGGCTAATTTTGTTTTTAGCTATTGAACACATTCCATCAGCAAGTGAAGATTCTTCAGTGCCTTTGTTAATTTCTAAGTCATGGATTACTTTGCTGACTTAGGTTTGCATATAGGGACCCTGGGAAGGAGCACTTGTTGTTTTGTGCCAGGATCCCAGAATTAGAGCTATGACCAGAGAGCCTCACGCAATCCAGATGCAGGAGGTGCAGTCTTGTTATTAGACTGAGGGCTTGGGAGCCTCTTTTTTTCATTGTCTCGCCTCCTAATTCCTTTCACAGAGGTAAGCCTCCTTTGCAGTGGACAAACTTTGACCCTTTGGAATTCCTGGAAGAGTTAAAGAAAATAAACTATCAAGTGGACAGCTGGGAGGAAATGCTGAATAAGGCTGAAGTTGGTCATGGTTACATGGACCGGCCCTGCCTCAACCCGGCTGACCCAGACTGCCCTGCCACAGCCCCGAACAAAAACGCCACCAAAGTAAGCACGGCCCTTGGTTCCCCTCAGGAGGGGCAGCGGGAAGAACTGGATGTCTCCCCTCTCCCCCATTTGTAGCTCTGTTATTTTCATATTTAAGATTTCGTTCTCAATGACGCTTTTTATCTATGCAACCAAGTGCGTTCGTAGAGCGAAATTTTGCTGTAAGATTTGCCGCACGCCTCTCATTAGCCTTGTTATTAATGTTCTCCCTGAAACAAACAAGCCCTTAATGCACTGGATTTTAACAAGGCATGTGACCTGCCTACTAATTCCTGTAATTATGTGGCTGTCTTTTTATTTCAGCCTCTTGATATGGCCCTTGTTTTGAATGGTGGATGTCATGGCTTATCCAGAAAGTACATGCACTGGCAGGAGGAGCTGATTGTGGGTGGCACGGTGAAGAACAGCACGGGGAAGCTCGTCAGGTAATGCGGCGCGCGGGGGGAGAGGCGAGCCAGCTAGTTCCCGTGCTTTCCTCAGAATCCACCTGCAAGTGCGTTTGTGTCGATACTTTACTGTCCTCCTCGCTAGCTCTCTGGTGTCGCAGAATATTAGGAAATGTTAGTGGACCAGACCGGCCCCCAGAAAAGCACCTTGTGGGGAATTTTTCAAGAGCAGATGAGTCATTTTCATCAAGACTGTAGATAGGGACCCTGGGGTGTTAGAAGATCTGCCCACGGTGCAGAAAATCGGGGCAGGTATGAAGTAGGCAAGAGGCATTGGGCATACCCCGTGGAGTTAAATGATCATGAGCCGAACTCTGCCACAGCCTCTGAAAGGAAAAGGACCAATGACTGATGGCTAAACAAGGCTTCTCCTCTGTGCGCTTGCGGACTGCGCTCTCCGCTCTGTCAAGTGTCGGGCGCTCCGTCTGCGGTTGCTCCCTCGGGAGGGCCGTCGTCTGGGATTTCTGCACCAGCCGGCATGCGGTGCTGAGCCCGGCGTATCTGGTCAAGCTATCTACTTCTCTCCCCTTCCTGTTTTGTTGAATGGAAACTGAGAAAGGAAATTGCCTATTAATTTAATTTGGGGGTCTATCTGTAAAAGGTTTGTAAGGTTACACCTTTAATATGGTACATCAATCTATTAAATAAAATAGCCACCCAGGTCTCACTTTCATGGAAACCTGTGCGCGCAGAGGGCAGAATGGCTGCGGGTGAGCCGGGGCGCTCGGTGGGGGTGTCGCGCAGTGAGAGCTGCTTCCTGGGGATGCTGAATGGGGTGCCTTTTCCGCCCCATCACAGTGCCCACGCCTTGCAGACCATGTTTCAGTTAATGACTCCCAAGCAAATGTACGAACACTTCAAGGGGTATGAGTATGTCTCGCACATCACCTGGAACGAGGACAAGGCTGCAGCCATCCTGGAGGCCTGGCAGAGGACGTACGTGGAGGTAAATGGCCAGTGTCTTGATGCCCTCTGAATGTGGGTCCAAACCCCTTAGTCACTAAATGCGTCATTTTCACGTTTTAATTAAAACTTTTTCTTATCATTAGAACTTATTTTAGAATGGATCGTAATTCTGGGAACTTGGTGGCATGAAAACTTTCTCCTCTTCTTGATACTGAAAATCATAGTATCTGGGTGATGCTAATTCTAATCGGGATGGCCTAAAACGTTTTGAGTCACCAGTTGTGAACTCCAGCACTAAGGCAGAATAGTGTTTGGGGGAAAAAAAAACCCACTTGGTTAGCAAGAAAAGGTGTCTGGAAAACATTAGCAAGGCCTAGAGTCTGCTCACAGCTGCAGTCCCCTCGGTTAGGTCATGTGACAGAAGCTGGCCTTCGTTTCCCAAGCAGTGACCTCTGCTGAGCTGCCTGTGACCTTTTAAAAGTGGCCAGCAAATGAAGGGGGGAGGCGTGCCGTAAGCATGGGTTGTTTGGGACTGGGGGGGGAACTGATGGCCTGCAAACCAGTCGTGGAGTTTCGGAGACGGGACTAGCCGTCTTTGGAGCAAACTTCAGTTACCCCAGGCCAGCGCAGCACCGCAGTCTCGCTTGGTTAGCAGTAGACGTCATTGTCCCAGGCCCAGGATGGTTCAGTGTTGGTCCAAGTTCAGACCTGAGTCGTGTAGGCGAGAAAAGTGGGGGTGGGCGGAGGGGACACGTCACCCCGGGCTGGGATAGCGAAGCTCCTTGTAGCTTTAATCCCACCTGGGATCTGTCCGTGCGCTGTGACCGCAGGTGGTCCACCAGAGCGTCGCTCAGAACTCCACTCAGAAGGTGCTTTCCTTTACCACGACGACCCTGGACGACATCCTCAAGTCCTTCTCCGACGTCAGCGTCATCCGCGTGGCCAGCGGCTACTTGCTGATGGTAACAGTCCGTTCGGTTCTCCTCGGGGAGTTTCGTTCCGTTTTTTTTGGTTTTTGCCTTTCCGTGACCGCTCCTGCTTTTTAACTGCTCTTAACACACACGTGCATCCAAGACAGAGAGAGCTCGGCTTCATAACGGTTTAAAAAGTGGTCGTGTGGAAGCATTGATTCCCATATGCAGTTCGCCCACCTTTGACTCGCATCATCTCGTGTGGTGTCCTGTAGCGTAAATTTTTGTTGTTGTTGGATTTAATAAGTTCTACCCTTTGATCTGGGGTGGTGGGTGGGGGAAAACATTAGAATCCTTACACATTCTAATGTTTGGCTTTTGTTTTGTGTCTCCCTCCCCCTCCCCCCCCCAATTCCCCGTCACCCCCCGCCCCCCCCCCCCCCCACTGTTCTGCTTGCAGCTTGCCTATGCCTGTTTAACCATGCTGCGCTGGGACTGCTCCAGGTCCCAGGGCGCCGTGGGGCTGGCGGGCGTCCTGTTGGTTGCACTGTCAGTGGCTGCAGGATTGGGCCTGTGCTCGTTGATCGGGATTTCCTTTAACGCTGCAACAACTCAGGTACTAAAGGAGCCACCCGTCCCCTGTTCGTTGACAAACACCCCTCTCCGAGGCTCGGCCCAGCCAGCCTCCTGTGTGTCTCCCAAAGGGTCTTCTAGTCCTTTCCGCTAGGATGCCACATTCCTCAGGGGAGTGCTGTCTCTAAATGGACCGCTGGACGGTGGGCAGGTCTGAATGGGCCTGTTGACTAGGCAGAGATGCTCCATTTATCAGTGGCGTTTAGACGATTTAGGAGAGCGGTGGTTCTCAACCCTGAGCATCACTTGGAGGGCTTCTGCAAACTTTTTAATTGCTGGGCCCCACCCCCAGACCTTCTGCAGCAGTCCATCTGGGGTCGGGGTGGAGAATCTGCATTTCTAGCCAGCTCCCAGCAATGCTGCTCTAAGAATCACGCTGAGAACCACTGCTTGTAGATGAGTTAAGATTCCTTATATGTATTAACTTAAAAAAAATTATTGCGCATGGAGCTTAGAAATAGCAACGTACTAGATCTACTGTGAGCTAAAACTGCTAGGCTCTGGGGATTTAACTGTCAGATAAAACTAAGCTCTTCTCATGAGTTCATGTAAGCTGTCCTTCGGGTGGCTACCGGGGGTGCTGGCGGCAATGTTGTAAATAGCTTTAGAATTATCAGAGTTGGCCCTCGTGTGTCTAACGTCACCGCTCACTGTCCCCTGTTTTCACTGCAGGTTTTGCCATTTCTTGCTCTTGGCGTTGGTGTGGACGATGTTTTCCTTCTGGCACACGCATTCAGTGAAACAGGACAGAATAAAAGAATCCCTTTTGAGGTAATAGAAAGACAGAAGAGGGAAGCTTTGGGGACAGCAGAAGCCCCTTTTGCTCCTGAGTGTTTGGCCTTCCATTTTCCTCAGTCTGGCCCAAGTATATATTTCAGTCCCAAGTTAGATGACAGGTTACTAGCTCTGAACAAGTAAAGTAAGTTAGAAGCATCTCAGGACACTTTCTCCAAAGTTCATATTTGTTTCTTTGGGTTTTGTTTTTTTTTAAACACTTTGCCTTCATTTCCCATTGCCCCTTTTTAATCATATTAAACCTTTACTTATGGGCTGTGGGTAGAGCTCAGTGGTAGAGCACGTGCTTAGCATGCACGAGGTCCTAGGTTCAATCCCTAGTGCCTCCAATTAAAAGAAAATTAAAAAAATTTTTTTTACTTAAATCGTTACCTTGCAGCTTTGTGCTTTGGATACTAATAGCCGTGAACCACACGGGACTGTGTAGATAGCACTGAGAAAGTTTTCCACGTTGGTGCTGGTGGGAAAGCCAGAGGCAGTCCTTGCTTGTCCCCCGACGTCAGCACTGCGCACCGCCGTGTCTGTGAACTGTCCCCGCGCTCCGTGCTCTGTAGCTCTCAGCACTGTGGTTTCTCGTCCTCAGGACAGGACCGGAGAGTGTCTCAAGCGCACGGGGGCCAGCGTGGCGCTCACATCCATCAGCAACGTCACAGCCTTCTTTATGGCCGCGCTGATCCCGATCCCCGCCCTGCGGGCCTTCTCCCTCCAGGTGGGTGACTGAGTCGGAGGGGACCTGCGAGCCCTGCGCTGACAGCGGGCCCCCCGGGTCTGCTTCCCCCCCTCTGCTGTGCGTAGGGGCCCACCGCCCGCCCGCATCTGGGACTCTCTCTTCTGGATGGGGCTGCTTTAAGCAATAACCCTGATACTTCCTCTGAAAAATTTCTAGGGCTCTTTGTTTCCTTTCAAGCCCTCTGGCCCGGAAGCCTGTGGCCTGGGTGTCCTCATGGCCCCGTGCCTGTGGGCATGGCGCTCTCCTTTATAGTTAAACTGAGGTGGTACAAGGGCCATTCCATGTGGGATGCGAGTCAGCGCCGGCCCCGGGTAATCACGAGGCCTTTGGGTTGGTCCGTGGTGCGGCCAGCGCTTGGCCATCCTGCTTCCAAACCCCAGTCTGTTCCTGTGTCTCCTCCCCTCCCCTGCTGGCTGCCCTCTCTCGACTCCCCTAAAGCAGCCCCTGCACAAGGCCGTTGTGGAGAGAGAGCAGGCTTCTCTGACAGCAGGATGCAGTTGCAGTGTAGCCCCAGCTGGGTGATAACTTACACTGAGCGTTGGGTACCGCTGTGTGAGAAGCTGTTGGCCAGACTCTGCCCACAGTGGTCCCTTGGCCGCCCTGGCTTGTCACCTCTCCTTCCTTGGTTCGTCTCTCCTGTCGCCTCCTCTCTTCCTTTTGGTTCCCTACTCCACTCTGAAGCTGCCCAGGAAAACTCAAGAATTCCTCTCTGTTTCTTACGCAGAGCAATGTGGTTCCTCATTGCTCTGCTCTCTCCTTGCAACCCAGGCCCTTTCACACCTAGAGGCCGCGGAGACATTTTTCCAAACAAAGAGCCGGCTTATGTGAACATAGTCATGGCGAGCTCCCTAGACTAGGGATGCAGCTGGGGTCCGTTCTGCGCTTGGTGTGAAGTCCTGGCATTGCTGTCCCGATGCCTGAAACTCACAGGAATCCTGACATTGGTCGTCGCCGCAGATGGAGAAGGCTGCTTGGCCAGTTAAAGGCGTGGTCTTCCTGAGCCTGCAATGCTTTAGGGTTTTATATCTCAAGGATATTATTATTGAGGTTTTGTGAATTAATTCAAATTTTGAAGCTTCAGTTGTTTTCCAAGAAAGAGGAAGGCTTCCCCTTTTCTTCCTTCCCCTCTGACGGTGTCATGGTAATTCAGGAGATGGCCAATTCCTTTTTAAAGGAAACCATTTTTTAAACAGTTACTACCTTCAGCTTTTTCATATGCTTTACTCCCTTTGATCACCAAAACGTGCTAAGGATTGTGACCAGGAAGAGAAACTGACTAATCATAGATTAGGTTTCTATTTATATTTTTGTCAATATATGTTCAGCTCCTTTTCAGCCTTCATAGAGGAATCTCGTTTCACTAATTACCGATAAAACCCTGAGTAACTACTGATCCTGCTGTGTTTGGGACACCAGACTTGTTTGCTGTTTAGCTTTTGTACCCATCACTACTGCCACCAGTTCCCCCCTCCGAAAAGAAAAATACTAAGAGAAGGTTATTTCCATTTTATTGCAAATATGTATATAATAGAAATAGCGAGGGAATAAATAAATAATTTTAAATCTGAAAGTGGGGCCGAAGTTCAAAGAAAATGAAAATGTATCGTAACGGCTCAGTAATGTGGAAGATAAAGATGCTCACTAGTTTGTGGCCACAGCTACCGTCTTAACAGCGCCTTCTGCACAGGCTGGCGTGTGCGCGGCACCCTTGGGTACCCGCTCTTGCCTCACGCACGGCAGAGTCCGGTGTCGGGATGTTGCCTTTTAACAGCGGGACCCTCCCTCCCGCCTGTCTCCTTCTCTGCCTGCCTTTCCCCTCGCTGTTCTTTACCTGCTCTGCCTCATGCCCCTTCTTTTCTTCTTGCCCCCCTCTCTCATTTTCTCCCCTCCCCTCTCAGTACACTGGCGAGGCATCAGGCATACCCCCCTTTAATGATATCCCATGGTGTGGTGGTCTGAAAAGCTCCATGAGTTTTCCTTACACCTTTTAGAAAATCCAGGACGCTAAATTCCCCCAAGGTAAGCACCTGACTGAGATGAAATGAATATTACTGGTTTTGCAGTTCTATCCTAAAGCACTAGAGTTATCACTTTAGAACATTGCGTCAACAGCTTCTAGGAGTCCTCATTTATGAAAGAATGGCTTCCCATGACACTGGCTCAACTCAAATAAACAAAACCAAAAAATGAAAGGAAGTTGTTTTGTTTTTTTTTTTTGAAGGGCATGCCATGATTTTTGCAGCAGCCATCAGAACTTTGACACTTGGCTCCCTTTTAAATGTATTGACATTCAAAATTGACCGTTTCGTAGCTTCTCTTCCCTTTGGTGAGCTGTGTTAAGTGGTGCTTCAAGTAGTCATTTGTGTTTGCATTTTCCAGGATGTTACAGATTAAGCATAAAAATGGACATGTCCAGTGTGGTTCTGTCCAGTAATAAACCCACGTGACTTTACAATTTTCCCCTGGGGAGCTTTTCCAATTTTGTAACCGTACCAAAATAATTACAGATTTTTTTCCCCAAAGAAACTGTCTTAGACCTCCTTGTCGATCTTCATCCACCTGTCCAAATGACACTCTATACCAGAAAGCAGTGGCACTGTCTGTGATTCTCGGAGAACCAGTGCCCCACACTGAGGCTTTGCTGGTAACTGAATGGTACTTGTTCGTCAATGGAAACTCCCGAACAGAATGCTTTATTGTTCCAGATGGTGAGAGGGTTTAGATGAGGGCCCCTCTGGCCGGGGCCGGCTCCCCTCTGCCCTGCGGTGTCTCCATGGGGCCACCCATAGGTGCTTTGCTGGAGAATGGGGCATTCCTCTAAGCGCCGCATTTAGGGTTGATTGATGGTGCCAGATCATCCCCACCATCTTTTCAGATTTACTTACAATTTCTTAAACTCTTCTTTCCTCTAGCAGTGACATTTCTCCCTTACCGAGAAATCCTCAGTTTGTTCTTACCGTTTCGGTGCATTTTAGGGGAGGCTGAAGTTCCACTATGTCATCAGAAAATATTCTCCCTGTGTATCCAGTAAATCACTGGACAGTTTTGATGGGAAGCTTCTTTGGGTTTCTCCTTTCATTGCTCCGTTTCCATCGCAGAGAGACCGAGCAGGAGGCCCATCGCCCGTGTCTGATGGACGAGGCTGGTCTCAGATACCTTCAGCTGCCACTTCAGGGAGCGTCAGTGTTGCTCCGGCCAGAACACCTGGGCTGCCTGCACACACCTGCACGGCTTGTCTTTTCATAGTCTCTGCCCTCGCCCTCAGGAACTTCTGTTTAAAATGGGATACCTAGCGTTTCTTGTCTCCGTGGCATTCCTGAATTCCAAACATGAATGTTAATAAAAAGGAAAGACAAAAGGATTCTACCCCCAGGTTAATTTCCCTGGAAAAAATCCTCGAGGATCAGACCTGTTCTTCCCCGTGGTCTAGTTGGTCAGAAGTCCTAGCCCTGCCCCAGTGCCCCAGGTCTGTCCCCTCAGGAGGTGGCCAGATCTGACAGGAAGGCCCAAGTCCCTGTGGGGCTGGGGACTCGTTGGATCTGATTTACTGGGTGACCTTCCTCTGCACCGCGGGGTCTTTATTAGGTAACAGCCTCAGTAGCGCACTAGCGTCTGCCTCCCGGATGCTGTAGGACTCAAGTGAATCGTGTGTGATTTAACTGCCTGACTTCCTGTCACTCCGTCCCCTTTCTCATCCCCCAACAGAATTTTAAACCCAGCAGCGCTGCCTGGCCTGTGCTGGGTGCGTCCCTCTCAGAACCACCTATCAGATTCCCTCTGTGTTGCATCCTTCCTCCCCGTGCCCCCCAAAGTCCTTTTTTGTCTGCTCCATCCCCTGAGAAACCTTCCTCGACCACCCTCCCACCCCACATATCCCCCCCCCCCCACCACATGCTCACCCTCCTCTGAGCTGCTCTGCAACCCTGGCATGCTCTTAACGACTTTTTATTTATCACCACAAATTGTAATTTGTTCATGATTGTGCCTGTCTTGAGAGCAGGATTTTGTCTTAACCATCTCTGGGTCTTCCATGCCCAGGAGAGTGCCCTGACTTTTCAAAGTATTTGTCCCTTAGAAAAACCCTCTAGTCAAAGTAGTGATCTGTTTATAAGCCTGTATGGCAGGCCTCTGAAGTCCCTTACGTACGTTTGTGTGGTCATTAACATGTTTCATATATTTTGAATTGATGAGGTTTTCAAGGCAGACTAAGAAGAGAAGGGTGAGGTCATTTTTAGGAGACTCTTGGTTACTTTTTGCTTTTGTAGACTTGATAGGAAATTAGTTCCTGAAAAGCATCTTTCTAAAAGGGGGGCTTGGTAGTTCTGCTTGGGCATGAATTCACAATTACTATCAAAAGCCCCTGGCGAGGTTCTCCTCTGATAGGGTTAGGTACCAGCTGTCCTCAGGTTTCATTCCTCACCCTGAGACGTTTACCTATTTTGAGAAGGTTTTTTAAAACTAAGCAGTTTTTTTGAAAAACCTCCTAAAACCTTTTATTTTTCAAAAAAAAAAAAATTCCGGTGTTTTCTTAGTTCCTTAGCATCCAGTTGCACTGTTCCTCCTGCAGCTTCTTTCTGTGCCTTTCTGGAGGGGAGAGCCTTTTCAGCTGTCCTCTGTTGACTTTCCCCTGTTAACAGCCCAATTGTGTAATTTTTACTAGGTCAGCAGGAGATTTGCCAAAGCAACACAGAATCTAGGTCCGTGTTTATTCTAGGTTATGGAGTGACTTTTGAATCTGTACTTGCTTATTCTGCACACTGGAATCACACATCGGAATTGCTGCTTTAACTCTCCTTGACCTTTTACATCGCTCCGCTCACACCCCCGCCCCCCACCCAGGCGACTCCGGGGGCTATTTGGAATGTGCCTATTAAAAAGCTGGGGTGGGGACATGTTTGAAATTTTATTTCCTGTTTTCAAGGTGCCATTTTGATATACTCAATCCACTTTATACATAAATTTGCTAAGTGTAAGATCAGGACTGCGTAAACGCTTAGAAACATTGTAAGAAGGAAATTTTATTTCTTTTTGTTTTCGATGAAAACGTCTCAAGCATATTCCCTGCTCTGCCTTTGTAGACCTGGTTTGGTTGCGAGAAATGCTGATTTAGTTCCTCTGTTTGTACCCTGCGGGCTCATGGAGTGACGAGAGAGATGGAAAGGGTCAGACTGATGGGGGCCCTCCTGTCCCAGCCAGGTAGTCTCTTAAAGATGGAAGAGAAGCAATGGGGTGAGAAACTCCAGCATCTATTCCAGATGTAAGCATGGCAACAGGAGAGTGAATGGCAGATGTTGTGTAAAACCCCTTTATTTTCAAAGCAGTCCTCTGACCAGGAGGAGATGTATTGGTGACCTCTATGTTTTTTTTTCTGCTCTCAGGCGGCTGTAGTAGTGGTGTTCAATTTTGCTATGGTTCTGCTCATTTTTCCTGCAATTCTCAGCATGGATTTGTATCGACGTGAGGACAGGAGATTGGATATTTTCTGCTGCTTCACAAGGTACATTTTCTGTCTGCCGTGGCCTTTATTTGTGGGGGAGCAGAGTGGTAATGTTTCGAGAACCTTCTAGTCTGTGAACTTGGAAGGAAACGTAGTGAACAGTGTGATGGAGGCAGGGGACATGCTTCCTGGGAGGAACCCGGCCTTCTCTCCTCCGCTGGCTGGACGTTCTCACAGCCTTGAGTTTTTGATACACAAGATCAATGAGTTGCACATCAACATTGCTCATTGCTGGGAATGTGTCTTACCTCTATGGATTAGGGCGGAACAAAGATTGAAAACCACCATCTGGAAAGAATACAGCCCTGTGGGTGGTCTGGTTTTGGGTTTGTTTTTTTTTAAGGCATTATGCGTTAAAGAGGTTCGTCAGCAGGTAACTTGATTTTTGTCAGCCAAATCCAGGACCAGCCATCCATCTGGCCTCCTTTGGCTCACCTGTGTCTGTGTCCAGACAGACAGACCCGATGATGTTTGTGGAAGTCCATCCTATGCTTTGCTCCTACACCAGAGCGGTGTAAAACGGATACGATCAGTCATTGGCAAAAATGAAAGCACATTTTGCCCGTTTCGGGACAGCATCACAACCTGTCTCCCCCTCTTTTCAGCCCCTGTGTCAGCAGAGTGATTCAGGTTGAACCCCAGGCCTACACGGAGGCTCACGACAGCACCCGCTACAGCCCCCCGCCTCCCTACAGCAGCCACAGCTTCGCCCACGAGACGCAGATCACCATGCAGTCCACGGTGCAGCTCCGCACGGAGTACGACCCGCACACGCACGTGTACTACACCACCGCCGAGCCGCGCTCCGAGATCTCCGTGCAGCCCGTCGCCCTGGCCCAGGACGCCCTCAGCTGCCAGAGCCCCGAGAGCACCAGCTCCACCAGGGACCTGCTCTCCCAGTTCTCCGACTCCAGCCTCCACTGCCTCGAGCCCCCCTGCACCAAGTGGACACTCTCATCTTTTGCCGAGAAGCACTACGCTCCATTCCTCTTGAAACCAAAAGCCAAGGTAACTACCGACACAGAAGACGCCTCCTGGTCTTCAGAACATACCAGAGCAGGCTCCTTTGGGGTTCGTCCCATTGCTGCTTGGGGTGTGACAGATTTCAGGCCCCCCGCGGAGTCAGTCCAGGTAGAGTGGGGGACCTTTTCATGAGCCCGTCTTCTACAGGAGTGAGTCTCTCTGGGGCGAGTGTTTCTCTGAATTTAGATCAACCCCGTACATTCTAAACACTACTCTTCATGAGCGAGTGTAAGAGCGAAGTGTCTATGATTTTATGCTTTTCCTTCTGGGAGAACCGCCCGTACGTGCCCCTCCAGGGCCGTGTGATGGTAAAAGGCACAGACCACACAGCTCACCTTTGTCAAGGACGAGTCGGACCCGTTCCTTCAAGTCTGAGCTCCTGCCTCTTACTCTGTTGCAGGTCGTGGTGATCTTCCTTTTCCTGGGCCTGCTCGGGGTCAGCCTGTACGGGACCACCCGAGTGCGCGACGGGCTGGACCTCACGGACATTGTGCCTCGGGAAACCAGAGAGTACGACTTCATTGCTGCACAGTTCAAATACTTTTCTTTCTACAACATGTATATAGTCACTCAGAAAGCGGACTACCCAAACATCCAGCACTTACTTTACGACCTTCATAAGAGTTTCAGTGATGTGAAGTATGTCATGTTGGAAGAAAACAGACAGCTCCCCAAGATGTGGCTGCACTACTTCAGAGACTGGCTCCAAGGTAAGACGCTGCGGGAGGGCCCTCGCCCTTGGCACTCGCTCGCCGTTTATGTGGCCTTTGGTACCTTCAGTGTCCGCAGGGTCCCCTGGTCCACTCTGTTAAGGTGTCGGGTCACAGCGTGACACTGACACGTTTCATTGACTTCTAAGTCTCGCTTAAAATTCTTACATAGAATGTTTCTGGGGCAGCTCCCAAATCTGGCTTTTGCCTATCAAACGATACAGACAATTCAAATGGGCGATGTGGACACAGCCATGCTGGTTCATCCAGTGGATGAGGGATGCTGAGGGCAGGTAGGGGAGTGTGTGTGGGTGGGGTGTGGGTGGGGAGGGCTGTGTGCAGACTCTCTAGTTTCTGCTCAGTTCTGCTGTGAACCTGAAACTGCTGCAAAAAATAGTCTATTCAGAAAATTTTAAAAAAGAGTTCATGAGGACACAGTAGGAAATGGAAAAGTATGTTATAGAATAAGCAGTTGGCTGCTTCCTTTAGTCTTTTTGTTTTGGTTTTGGGTGGCTATTTGGTGACCAAGTGAAGTCCAAGCGTTGATGGGATTTCTGTGCTGATTCGCTGCCAAATGATAGCTTACTGCACCGTCAGACGTCGCATCATTGGTGAATGTAATTTAAAATCCCATATTTTGATCTTTTGATTTGGCCTATGAAGCGAACATAAATGCTTCACCACATCTCACAGTATTTCATAAATAATCCAGTCCTGCTGTGAAATGCCTGAGCTTCTTACCTCGTCTTCAGAGACACTTCTAGGAGGTGGAGTAAACTGAAGAGAAAACCGGCCTCAGTCTGCTTCTGACTGCTGACTGAGCGTGAATGTACGCGGGGATTCCAAGAACATCTGTTCATTCACTCTGTGTTGACACACGCAGAGTGAAGTGAGGACGCGGGATAATTACCCACACAACTCAAGCAAAAATACTCTTACTGAAATACCCAAATAATTATGGACACCCCCCCTCCGCCTCCCAGCAGTTTTTTTGGCTTCAGTTGTCCAAATGATTGTCTTAATTTCCCACTTAATTTGGCTTGTTTAAACACAGATTTAAGTGCCTTTTTTGGTCTTAAGTCAGTACACGTGTACACAGCCAGTTTCCCTGTGAGTGCATGAAATGGTAAGCAACTGGAGTTTGACTGAAAATTATTCAGTCCCATTTCTGGCCTTGACGCGTGTTCCTAGAATGTTGTTCATGCGTGTGTACCAGATTTCACCTCTTTTTTTTTTGGGTGGGGGCAGAGAGAGCTACATGATATTAACATCATTTTTTAACACGCTCATGACGTTAACTTGTTCCTAGTCTTATTTTTTACAGTACTTTGGGAAGCGCTGCTTTTCGGACAGTGAGTCAAAAGAGGACCAGACAGTTGGGAGATTCACTGTTGTTCATTTTTTCTCCATTGGCCAAAGACATGCAAATAACTTACCACAAGTGACAAAGGGAGCGGCAGTGCGCCGCCAGCCTCTGTGCAGAGGAGGGCCGCTGTGGAATTCGCTTCGGTGTCTTGGGCCATTCCTTTGGATGCTCAGTATGGCGTGTTAGGCAGAGCTTGGGAAGGGGGCAGAAGCGTGCTGTCTCCAGGCAGTGCAGAGGGGTAACCTTTGCAGCGTATTGTAAATTATCCCCACGATTTCATCCCTTTAAAGTCCTAAAGCAGTCGGACTTGAGAATCTCTTTAAAAGGTGCATCTGAATCGGGTTGTGATTGCTAAGTGGACAGCGCTCACCTAGACCAAGTGAGATCTACTCACGTCCCCAGGTCGGGATCCCAGCCAGCCCTAGACCTCTGCGTCTGACTGCCAGGTCCAGCAGAGCACTGCCCCCAGAGTGGCCAAGGAGTGGGACCGCTGGCCGCCCAGACGTTTTTCAGGCCTAACAGAGTGGCTGAGTTGGTGTTCGAACATTTCCTCCTGATCCTTGAAATCAGCTTTCCTTCAAAACATTTTGTTTGGTTGTTAAGTTGATGGTTAGTTTTTAAAACCTCATTGGTTTTTAATGGAATTACGATTACAAACCATGTCATCCCATTGGTCTTGAGCAACATTCCAGGAGTTTTTCTGGCTGGGGGAGAGGTTTACTTACAAAAATACATAGTGGTAATATGGAAATTATCTCATGTGTCACCTGTAAACATACATGCAACTAAGGTGAAGCTGGAGATACAAAGCCACACTGAATCATGTACAAATGGCGTTTGTTTAAATTTCACACTGAATTGTGCAAATAAAGTTTAGATTCACATTTTCCTTTGAGGGTCCCCTGTCAAAGA
Organism: Vicugna pacos; assembly: GCF_048564905.1. Taxonomy (NCBI): domain Eukaryota; kingdom Metazoa; phylum Chordata; class Mammalia; order Artiodactyla; family Camelidae; genus Vicugna; species Vicugna pacos. The sequence continues at coordinate 4,496,150 of NC_132990.1, forward strand.
AAAGTTGGCAGTTGGGATAATTAACTCAGAGCTTCACACTAGAAAATAATTTCTAGTATAAAATACTTTAAACGAAAAAGTTCTAGCTAAAACTTCCATGTTTTGCTGTAAAGTAACACGTCACAGTTGTCTCCTACAGTGTACGTGTGTCGGAATATAAGACGTGGGCCGAGGGGAGTGGGAGCCAATCCTTGTTCTGGTTTTGTGTCAAGATTGGCTGATGTGTGTGCAGTGAGGCCAAACCATTGTTGGTTGAGCTTCTTGATAATTAGAAAATGTTACACTAATTACGAAAGGACTTGACTTTTCCATGAAGTCGGCGATTGTTTCTCATCCATCTTTGAATCCCCAGCAGCGCGAATAGCGAGTCGGGGGGAGAGGGGGTCAGCAGCGTAGATGATGAGTTGAACTGAACTGCCAGCAGGGGTGACCTTCCCAAATCAGATCTTTCTTTCTTCGTTTCACTCCAGGGTGTCCCAAAAGTCTTCGAGTATAAATATCTTAAAACTGCACTCAGAGTTTTTACGACCTCCTGTTTGCCACCAGATGTCATTGGCACCCGAGTTAACGCTGCTCACCTTCCCCATGGTGCCTTCCGCGGATGCCTCCTGGGCACCAGAGCGCAGTCAGGGCAGTTTAGTGCAGCAGTGGTTCAGGCTGACTTTGGAAGAGCCTGCCTGGGTTCAAAGCCTGGCTCCGCCGCTTACCTGCTAGGTGACCTTCCTCAAGTTACTTCACCTTTCCAGGCCTCAGTTTCCTCATCTGTAAAGTGGGGACCATGATAAGAATAGGCTACCTCTGGAGGCTGTTTTAAAAATTAAATGAGGAGCCATCACTGTAAAATGCTGAGACAGCCCAGTGCTCCCTAGAAGCACGTGCTGCTCCTCAGAATTAACGGGTCAAGAGGAAGGGGTTAAAGTGTCGTGCAAGCCATGGAGTGATGAAAATTCTATTATGGCAGCACAGGCCTCTTTTGGTGGGGGGCTGGGGGCAGGGGCAAGGGTTGTTTTTTCTCTCCTGTTTATTTTTCTCAAAAACAGAGAAAAAAAAGGCTCTAGGTAATAAAAAAAACATCTGTTCAGTACGGCTTGTTGTGTGCAGGTCTCGCTCTGAAAACCAGGCTGTGTGAGTCGGGAGCGGGGCCCTCCCGGTGGTCTCCCCGCCCCTCCACGCTCACCCTCACAGGGCCTGCTTTCACCACCCAGTCCACCGGCCTCACCCCCAAATTGCTCCTCCAAACACAGTGCCCACAGCAAAGTCGAAGGAGGGTTTAGTTTAGAGAAGGAGGAGCAGAGAGTCCTGTGCTCCCCTGTCCCCCAACTTCACGGCCCAAGAGCTTAACCATCCTGAGCGCCGACGGAACCAGTCTTGGGTGTGCGTTTTTCAGGGAGTGGGGGGCGGAGGCGGAGGTGGGGGGGGGTCTTGGAAGTCCCTCGGGGCTGGTCGTGAAATGAAATCAAACCTCCCTTCTTGCTGGCCGTGTCTAACCCACGCATGTGCAGCTTGTTCAGAAATGTGGTTTCCTGCGCTGCTGGGGCACGGGAGTTCTACTTGGGAGGTGAACTGGGGGGAGCCGGGTGACGGAAGTGGGTGGGGGTGTCAGAGGAGAGCGTGCATGCCTGGATCGCTCAGACCCTAAGGCCGGGTCACCAGGGCCCTGTTTTCTCTTCCAACACGCTTATCTCTTTACAGCTGTAGCCAAACCGTCAGGTCTGTAATGATGGTTTTGATTACAGAGGCCGAGCGCAGCTGTGTGTGGTGGGCTGGTGGGCTCGCCCATCCCCCAAGCCCAGAGAGCTCTTTCTTCCCCTCCCCGGCCTTGCGGTTTGTCATCTGTTCTCACAGAGCCCCCTTGTATTGGCCTGTGGCTTCCTGTTCTCAATCTGATCCGCATTTACCCTGTGAGGTACTTCCCCGCACACACGCGCTCGGGGTCCCTCCCTTCCCTCCCCTTCTCCCCCGCGGCCGGCGCGCTCCCTCCGAGGAAGGGTGGCAGAGGGGAAGAGAGCCCTGAGAGTGAATAGGTGTTGGCTGTGATCTTTACACAACCTGACAGCCGATCCCAGAGCTTGTGTTAGCTCCACAAGTCGAACAGATGGAACAAATTGACAGAAGCCTGTTAGCTCACCCCAGGCTGGAGAAGCAGCTGAGTTGCTGTTGGAAGTTGGGCGCGCGAATGTGTTTTTCCTGCTCCGGGTGGAGTTTCTGGTTGTGTGGGAGAACCCGCGGCCTGGCACCTGACGGGGGCATGGAACAGCTCCCCAGCCTGCTGTGTCTGCCACACTCCGCCCGCCCTCCCGGGCTCGCTGGCTTCCTCTTGTCATGTGGGAGGAGAAGGGGAGTGTTGGGGACGCGGGGTTGCGGTGAAACTTGTATATTTGTTTCCTAGAAATGAATATTCCCCCCTTCTGCCTTGGAGCAGTCATTATTAGCAACCTGAAGTTCATTCACGAGAAATCTAACGATATGACGTGAGGTCAAGTGCACGTGGAATACAGGGTGTTAGGGGTGGATGGCAGACACTCCGCCGTCCTGCTCGCTGCCCTCCGCCCGCCCCCCGGGACCAGGGTCACTCTGGTGCGGAGTTATAATGTGTCACACACATTTGCCTTTTCTAGGACTTCAGGACGCATTTGACAGTGACTGGGAGACTGGGAAAATCATGCCAAACAATTACAAAAATGGATCAGACGATGGGGTCCTTGCCTACAAACTCCTCGTGCAAACCGGCAGCCGCGATAAACCCATCGACATCAGTCAGGTACTCTCACCGCCGCACACCGTGGGAGCGTCGGGGGGCGCTGTTGAGCAGAGCTTGGAGGCCGCTGCCACCCCGAATTGAAGCCTGGCTGACAGTCTGCGGTCCCAGCCTGTGCTCTTTGCAGACCTGAGGCTTCGGGGCTGGAAGAGAGTTTTGAGTTGGCTCTAATTCTCTTCATCCCAGCGGCTAATTGTGTGACCGCAGGCAAGCCAGGGAGCCTCACCCTGCTCATCTGTCAAGTGGGGACAAGGGCGTCACCTGCCTCCAGACCAGTTGTCAGAGCAAAGCATAGGCAGAGCAGGCTCTTCCAGGTGTTAGACACGCCGTGTTGTATTGTTCTCTTTCGAATTCCGGTCCTTGTCACCGTACTGGTTTTTGATTATATTCAAACTTGGAAAGATGGATCTGTTGGGTAGCAGAATTTGAATGAATAGGATTTGGGGTGAACAGGTGGGTGAGGAACGCCTACTGGAAGGAAGAGGAGATTGGTTACGTTTGACTCCTTTGGGCCGCTCTGGCCTGAGGGGTGGAAGAGGACAGACAGATTGCTCCCATGGGGCGCGGCGGTGGAAATGCAGGTCCTGGGACTCTGGACTCATGGTTCTCATTCCCTGAAGGAAGAAGAGCTGTTTCTGTTCGCTGATCACATTCTCCAACCGCATGTGCCTCTTTGCTGTGACATTTGGATTCCAGCGTATCCCTTTCAGTCCCCCAGGCACGCCGGGGAGGGTGTTTGGCCCCTTCAGATCTCAGATGAGTCCAGCCCCAGTGCTGGCTTCCCCGGATCCCGCTCTCTCTGCTCTTTGTAGCTTACTGGCCTCACCTTCAGGCAGAAAACCGTCATGCTAATGATCTTCCCAGCAGCTCTGTTTATTGTCTCCCCTTTTTTGCTGGCATTAAAGGTGACAGATTTACAAAGTACATTGTTCAGAGTTATTATGGAGTGTGAACTCAGTGCTTTATGGCCGCATGCAGCATGCTGTCAGGTTTGACAAGGATGTGGGCAGAGGGGCCTGTCTGAGAGATAGCAGGGGGATGCCCGGGGGCTGGGTAGGGCTTTGGGGACCAGGGACATCGTGGAACAAATGTGATTGGGCCGGGCCCCCGGACATCACTCCCTTTGCCTGGGAGGGAGAAAGCGTGCTGTGTGCACGGAGGCCATGAGCTGTACCATGTAATTCCAGAGACTGCTTGAAGACATACAGTTGTTCTATATCCTGTGCATTAATTGAATCCAGATCCCTGAAATTTAGTTCTTTCATTCTCTTCCACTTTCTTCCTTCCTTCACTCCTCCTCTATTAACTTCTGATGTTTTTCATTTTGTTTAAAAAAAAAAAAAACCAAAAGTACTGGAACCAGGCCTGAATCTAAAGGAAACGGGAAAAAACACACATGTATGTGTGTGCACGTGTCTGTGTGTCTGTCTCACGGCGTCTTCACCTAAGCAGAGCCCACAGGCCCACTTTACAGGGAGCGGAGCGCTCGGCTTCCTCACGGGATCTGGTGTGCTAAGTGTGCCCACCCCTCTCAGGATGGGAGTCCCAGAAAGACCGTGGTCGTGCACCGTCCCTTCCACTTTCTGGGGCGATGGGCATTCTTTGACTACACAGGTCATAGGAGGCTAGTGTTAGCAAAATTTATACAGATGTTGTTTTATTTTTATAGCTCTCCTCCATTTACTGGGTGGCATTTCCTTCAGTGTTAACAGCAGAGGTTAACTGCACACAGACGTGGATGGGGATTCTTGCCAGGTTTTTTTTCCCCCCTTCCCCTCCTATAAATATGTTTCTCCAGATTGTTCATTCTCCGCCTTGGCTGCAGACAGTCTTCTAGCGTTCAGATTTAATTGGTTCAGTCAATTCCTGGGCCATCTGCAGGACTCTGTGTGTGCGCGCGCGCGTGTGTGTGTGTTATAAACATGCTGATTGCTGCATCGTCTGATAAGCACGTTTTGAAAAACACCAAAGGTGTTCTGATGGATTTTCTACGTTTTCAAGCAGCAGGCATTCTCTTCTTTGTTGCAAATGCTGGTGCGGAGCTCTGCTTCTGCTCTCTCTAGGCGGGAGTGTGTTCACCCACCCCAAGCCCCATTCTCAAAGGCCTCTGCTCTCCCCACGTTGCAGCTGACCAAGCGGCGCCTGGTGGATGCAGACGGCATCATTAACCCCAGCGCTTTCTACATCTACCTGACCGCGTGGGTCAGCAACGACCCCGTGGCTTACGCCGCCTCACAAGCCAACCTCCGGCCTCACCGTCCTGAGTGGGTCCACGACAAAGCCGACTACATGCCAGAGACCAGGCTGAGAAGTAAGTAGCCCTCCGCTGGGCCCGGGACTCAATGGAGGCTCCCTCAACCCTGTCCGTCCGGCTCGGTCACAGCCCTGGTCCGTTGACACTCCCCGGGGTTCAAAAGTGTAAACAGAACAATATATTTCTTTTAGTTTAAAACTCTGGGAGACAGATGAGGATGTGAAATCGAATACAACTCCTACTCGATCACGTTGAGAAATAAGAGTCTCTAATCTCCCTCTGTGGCTTTAACTCTAAGACGTCCACCAGGCATCTCTCATGCCAGCTGTTCCATGTGAAAGCTGGGGACGCCTCCAGGTTGAGTGTTATTTTACTATTGCAAAGTTTTATCGCCGGGGATTATATGTTTATCTTAACTTTGTCAACTCTGGTGTTGAAGGGATTTTTGGCAAGTTGGGTCATTCCTATAAGCCACCAAGCACCTGTACTCTGTCAAGGCTGTTTAAACCAGAGCAGAAAAAGTCTGTATACAACAGCGTCCTCTTCCTTTTCACCTCTCAGCCCCGACTTTGAAAGGTGGTTCTGGATGGATTTAATTTGCATTTACGTTAGAGATATTAGTAGCTTATACCCTGGCCACGAGGCCGAGGGAGGACGTGAGAGAGAAGACAGGTCCCTTTGCGAACATGGCCGGAGAGCAGGCGGGTTGTGCTTCTCTGTACGTAAACCTCAGAGCCCTGTGGCAAGCAGCCAAGGCTTGTCTTAATGAAAATTTATAGTTGAGATTATAATAGGGCAAATCATGTTTAGCAAGTCAGCTGAATGACCCCAAAGGGTCTGGAACACACAACGGCAGTAACTAAATGCTTGTTGTGTAAGGATTTCTTCCCCTGCTGCTGAAGACTTAGCATTGCATTAAAAAAGAAGCATGGAAGGTTTAAGTGTGTTAGATCACTCAAAGGATAAGAAAGTTAAGCGTTTTTCTCAGGAAAGCATGACTTTCGAGTTACTCTGTCCTCATCAGTGACTGAGTAGAACAGTTTGAACGTAGTATGTTCACTTGTGTCGGCGGAACAAAACAAACGTTCCCACAGTTGAATCCCTAAGTTGTTTAGACCCGTGACAAAGAGCGACTGCTTTTAGAAGATTAAAATCTAAGGTTAAGTAAATACAAAGATCACAGGCTCCTCTTCCCCTAAAAAAAAAAAAAAGAAAAGAAAAGAAAAATCAAAGGTTGATTATTGTTTAAAATTTTCTAAACCGAAGATTGCAGTTGTGAAGCCCTGAAGGCTGTCCTTTACGGGGACAGCGGTGCCCTAAGCGGGCTTTCCGGCCGAGTTCTTTCTCCGCTCGTTGCCGTTACGGAGAACCCGGGGGCGCACGTCTGGTGTGGCCGGCGGTGGGCGGTGGGCGGTGGGCGCTGGCCGCATGGCCTCCGCGCCGGGCCGGCGCCCGTCTGCCTTTCTCGGAGCCGCAAGGGGCCGCTGACCCCCGCGCCCTCTCTCCCTCTGCCCTCTCCGTCCAGTCCCAGCAGCAGAGCCCATCGAATACGCTCAGTTCCCTTTCTACCTCAACGGCTTGCGGGACACCTCAGACTTCGTGGAAGCGATCGAAAAAGTCCGCACCATCTGCAACAACTACACGAGCCTGGGGCTCTCCAGCTACCCCAACGGCTACCCCTTCCTCTTCTGGGAGCAGTACATCGGCCTCCGCCACTGGCTCCTGCTGTCCATCAGCGTGGTGCTGGCCTGCACGTTCCTCGTGTGCGCCGTCTTCCTTCTGAACCCCTGGACGGCCGGGATCATTGTGAGTTTCTTCTGAGGGTCTTTGTGGAAGTCACATTCCTTTCAGCATAGCTCTTGCTGCAGCCGGGAAGTCTTGTTTGTGTCTGGGCCTCTGGAGGAGGGTCCAGATTGCATCATCCATACTGTATTTATTCTACTGGAGGTGGTGAGGTTCATGGCTAGGTGGCGCCTTTAATGGCCTTAATCTTGTGTCCCCTCTCCTACAGCTTTAAACTCTTTTTATGTAAAGATGCGTTTTTTAGTGCACTTTCCACAATAGCATTGAGCGTTTATTAAATATAGACACTCAAAAGCATAAATGGTTTTTGAATTCAGGTGTCATTTTGGGACTACAACCCAGACCCTAATACAGAGAAGGTTCTTCTAAATGGAGGGGTAATTAGAGAACTTAGGATGGTGGTACATGGATAAATGCTTTTAGAGACGGTTTTGTGTGGTATGTTTGTTTTAACTCTTGGGGAGAAGTGATAAATGAGTATTCCCAAACGATTTTTTGCATTTTTTTTTCCCTCCAAGTATAATACTCTCAGATTTGGAGTAAGTTTCATGCAGAGTCTAATAAAATCATGGCAGTGTTTAAATTCCATGAACTGTGGTATAGCCTTCAAAATGCCAAAATTATACAAACAGAGACCAGGTCTTATTTCTGCACCATAAGTCTGTACAGCAGGTATGTTTAAAGGTAAATGTTTAGTCTGCAGGAGTTTTCATGGTACTTAAGCAATTGATGTTATCCATCTTTCACTCGCTTATAAAAGAAAGCAAAGGGAACTTTTATTGTGCTTGATTCCCCCCCCCCACACACACAGCCTGTTCCCCCACCCCCGACAAGGAACCATTATTCTCTCCTCCTTCTTGCCCTCGTTTTATTTGCATTTTCTCCCCTCTGGCCCCCGGAACTCCAAAATCTATCTCACAGATTTTCTTCCCATCTCCCCACACATTTTCACAAGGCAGATGAAAGAAAGGCAAGTAAAAGCTTCTCCTTGGATTTAACCGTTTGCTTTGTCCACCCCTGCAACTCCACATTTCTTCCAAGTGAGAGGGCTGTAGCCTGACCCACATCAGCTGACCACACGTCCCCAGCCTGTGGGCTCTCCACACAAAAGCAAAGCTACTTTTACGCAAAAGGACTTTTGTTCACCCATCCTATCAGCTTCCTTTAGGCTGCAGGAGGAGCCAACCAAAAGCTCTAGTTTCAACTCAGTCCTAAGTTGAAGGATGGTCTCTGAGGTTCAAAATCAAAACAGGGAACACCTTGTTGTATATAAACTACAGTAAATGGGTGGCCAATAGTGGGTGCGTGTTTGTATAATTCTTTGTAGATTGCTCTGGTGGAATCGCTTTGAAAAATTTTTTCCGACACCTCACGTGTGTCTGTGCCCCGTCACCCACCCTGTGTGTCTTTTTAAAGGTGACAGTCTTGGCTTTGATGACAGTCGAGCTCTTTGGCATGATGGGCCTCATTGGGATCAAGCTGAGCGCCGTGCCTGTGGTCATCTTGATCGCTTCCGTCGGCATTGGAGTGGAATTCACCGTTCACGTCGCTCTGGTACGGGAGACGTTCTCAGCTAAAACCATGAGGAGGCAACGTAGCTCCTCTAGGTGTTTCAGTCTCCAAGTTGGGAACCTTTTCATGTTGTCCTGCAGCAAGGAACACCCCTGACACGCATCACAGTGACAAGGCTGAAGGTCGCAGGCACCCCCGGGAGTGGCTGCAGTCTGGCGCTCCTTTCCCTCCAGGGGGATCTAAGAAGAAGGGCCTCAAAGGCGAGGGAGAGCCGGGCTGTCCGCAGTGGGCAGTGTGGCCTGGGTGTGTTGGTGGCTTGGTGTATTGGCACCTGGGTGTGCTTACCTGGTGTTGGCAACTGTGTCACCCCAGGTCTTGAAGTGGCCAGCTGTTCCTCAGACAGATGGGGTGTGAATGTGTGCGTGTGCACGAACACACACAATCTCTAAGACCACAGGATTAAAGCGGGGATAAAATGAGACCACACTCACAGGCTTGGCGGGGATGGCGGCCTTGAGGTGAGGCGAGTTGGCAGCCGAGGAGACACCCTGGGGCTGGTGGGCAGAGGGGCCGGAGCTCAGCGCGGAGGACCTGGCGCTCCCACCTGAGCCCGGCCAGCTCCTTCCACCTCCCGGCCTCCAGACTCACGGCAGCAAGAGTGAGGTCACTAGCGTTGCTCTCAACAGGAATTGCCCCCCCCCCCAGCTCTTTCTGTGCCCGGTCCTGTCTTCAATCCCAGAGACGAGCCCATTGCGTACACTTACCAGAGAGTTATTCCGAAGCCTCAGAGCAGAGTGTAAATTCGGTTCCCTCCACACTTGTATTGTGGCCTGAGTCCTTGGGGTTATGCGGGCATTCAGTACATCCTGACTGACTGACTGAATACGGGTGTTCGGAATGCCCTAGCTGGGAAACCTAGCACTGGACTTGGGTCAGAGTTTTTCAGCCTGGCTTTTGCAGTCTCTAGCCTTGCCTGTACTGGGGCTCAACACCGGTAGACGTATGCATGTCTCCACATACGCTTCTGCCTTGTACCTTCAGTGTCCTTCCACCAGGGGTTTTCAGGGCCATGTTTATGCTCCATAGGTTGTCAACTTTTATATTTCAGAAGGAATGTTTTCTTACGGTTAACCTATTTCTCCACCCAGTGTATAATAAAAAGCTGATGTTACAGAAACAGTTCTCTAAATGTTGAGCCTGCCCAAGTTACTTTCCTACATTGAGCTGGGAAGAAGGTGGGAGGGTTTTTATGAAGAAGAACCCACCAGCCTACAGCTTAGAAAACACATAATTATAATATCATGTATTTTAAAAAGAAAAATTTGCATGTGAGTTAAAAAATCCACAGGTCACTTTACCCTGATGTGAGCGAAAACCATTCTTTTTGGTAGCCAGCATTACAAACCAGGGCAGTCCTAGAACAGGTTTTTGCAATGGGGCCGCTAATGACAGTCTTTAAACCGTAGTGGTACCCTGGGTCTCTGCGCTTGAGGTAGCATGAGCAACGTACCCATACTGCTATTGAATAAACAAGGGAGGAATGCCTCTACAACATGGTCGAGATTTAATTCTGAGAATTTAAGAAATCTCAAGAGCCAGCCTGGCTTTGTGCTCCTTGCCCAAGTCTCCATCAGGCCATCCACACGCAGGACACGGTGTTCTGACCCCACCCGGGACGTGAAGGTTGTCCAGGAATCGCTGGGTGCATGTTTGGGTGGCATAAGCTGGAACTAGAAGGTCGACCCAGCTTTGACCCTTATGGCCCCGTGGCCCAAATACAGCACAGAACGACATGGTTCCAGAACATCTTGGTGCATTCCTTTCAAGAGGAAAAGGCAGATATAATGACCCTAAAGTCTTCCAACTCTGACAGAGCATCGTGTACATAGACGCCACTTTAGAGAAAAATGTGAAAACTCACAGCGCACCTTCATATACTTCTGCATACTTTTATTTTGTTACCCGTTAATAACCTCCTGTCCTTCCCCAGGGCACATAACATCACCCACAAGGGCCCCGGGTCCTCTTCTCAGCTTATCCCATAGCAGCCTGAACTTTCAGGCAGAGCGAGCTTGTGCCGAGCTCAGCCCTCCCTGTTGGGTCCCACTGGGAGACCAGGCAGAGTGTAACTGTGACTGCCCCACATTCAGATGGTCCTGGGTCAGATGCTCAAGCCAATGGTCTAATATACTGAGACCTATTCCATAAAGTTCTCATTTGGTATCAGCAGTGTCCTTGACCTAGAAGAACTTTAGCGGATGCAGAAGAGGTGGGATGGGTCCACACACAGAACAGGTTGGATTGAATTTACAGTCCTGTATGTTTCTGGTGATGCTGTCACAGTGCTTAGATCTACTATAAACACGTTAGTTTAAACACAGAGACAGAAATTCTAACCTAAGCAGCATCACGAGGAAATAACGCATTTAGCACCCAGGTGTGTGTGGCACCAGCTAAGCTCATCTGGAAGAGAGATCTTGACCTTCCACAAAGTCAGGCAAAATGTTGTCGCTGTCACCACTGGAGGCCCCCCTGGTGAATGAGGTGAAATCATTAGCGTGAGGATGTAAACGCAAGGGTGAGTCACGGTGAAAAGAAGGGAGCGTTTTGCTCATTTCCATACAGTTTCGGCAGGGTTTTATAATTTAAGGTAAAGATGCCTACCTTCTTTATTTGTTGTGTGTTCAAGACTTACATCAGCCTCAAAATACCATTGTCCCGAACAGGTCAACTGAGCGTGAGCCTGGACTTGGCCGGCTGGACGGCCTCCATGAAACATCGCAGTAGCCAGACGGTCAGATCTGAGAGGTTCAGTGCAGGCAGGTGACAGCGGCTTACGGCGTTTAAGACGAAGCTGGCCGTTGACTGAGTCCAGGAATCTGACCCGTTCAAACTTTTCTCGCTGCACAGGCCTTCCTAACAGCCATTGGCGACAAGAACCACAGGGCGGTGCTGGCCCTCCAGCACATGTTTGCGCCCGTTCTGGACGGCGCCGTCTCCACGCTGCTGGGAGTGCTGATGCTCGCAGGGTCCGAGTTCGACTTCATTGTCAGGTAAGCAGGGGTGGGAGGGAAGACTTGTTCGCATTGATCACTATTATTTGCTAATTTGACCTCTGTTGCTTATTTCCTTCTGTCTCCGGGAGATTGTGGCACATCTTCATTGTGGTTCTACTTTATCTGCCTCCAGCTTTATCGAGGTGTAATCGACAAAGAAAAATTGTATACACGTAAGGGACGCAACATGATGTTTTGATACACGTATGCGTTGTGAAACCCTTGCTGCCGTCTGCGACTCTGCTTTCTTGTGAGTTTATTAACCCAGAGATAGGCTGAGAGGTGCGAAAACAAGCTCTCTTCTAGAGCTGTCTTGGTGAATATCTTTGGGAGAAAAGATGGAGTGTTTGGGGTCAGCAGCAAAGGCAACTCTACAGCTTGAACCTGAAGGACCACCTGACACCCCAGTTACTGGTGTCCCAGGTTAGAAATAGCAACAGGAGATGACCTGGTTCCCATTAATTGACTGAATCTGACCTTCACTTCTCCTTCCAAACTATAAAAAGGAACACTTACAGATACACTTACAGACATCTCAAATTGTCACCAAATTTTATTTCTTTTAAGAAGTGAACGTAATGTGCCCCGAATTCATATTCAAGTTCCCATTAAGATTTAAGAAGCATTTCATATAGGACTTCGGGGTGAAATCTTTCAAATCGAAGCCTAGTTTGGATACATCTTTTTCTGTTTGGATCTCATGGCAAGCAGCTTCTGGTTAAGGATCTAAATAAGGATGTGACTTTGTGAAGCATAAAAGGAGAGCATGTTTTCCTTCGGAGCAGAATTTGAGAACTGCAGGAGGGAGGACCATTTTCCTCTCTCATTCAGAAAGATGCTCCAGAGTGAGGACCCTGGTAAAGCAGAACCAAATGTGAGAAATGACTGGGTTGTTAGGGACACTTCGATAATCTGGAGACAAAATCCAAACAGGCGTTCCTGGTGGCGGGGGGTGGGGGGCTTGAAGAGGGCTGTAACTTGTAGGCAGAGTTTCTTCCTCACGAAGACAGACCAGCCTGTTGGTCGTGGTACACCCTCTGGGCGGGGCAGCGTCATGGAGGTTCAGCCTCCCTCGGGTGGGTGCCCAGCTTGGCTCACTGTCATTTGGGTGCAGAGTGAATGGAGAGGTGTAGACAGTGCCCCTCAGGTTCTGCTGTGCTCTCAGTAAATGCAGATCAGATGTCACTGGGGTGGGGAGCAGAGTGCATTTCTAGCCGGCTCCCTGGGGATGCCCAGGCTGCTGGACCTCTCAGCACAGACTGCTGATCGGCTAACAAGCCAGTTGGCACCCCTGTTTGCCAGTATCAGATGGACACATGCCCAGGCTAGATCACAGTTCTGGTCTGGGTCTGGTTTTTAGCTTTAATTTGACTTTGAGTTTCCCTTTATTTCCTTAGCCTACACGTTCTCAGGCATTAGCAGTTGTAACTTCTCTGTGGTGCAAAAGCCCAGTGTCAAACAGAGTTTCTTTTGTGTAATTTCTCATTCAACACACTATAACGAGCACCTCATAAGTGCCGTTTCACACAACAGCTAGTGACGTGGACCCCGTCCCCCTCCCAGAGCTTACGGTCTGTGGGGGGAAAGACAAGGTCACAGGCAATTCAAAACCATGGGAAACGCAGGGTGTGATGGGATCCCAGAGGATCTAACGCAGCCTCGTGGGGGACGCCAGGTGAGCCCCGGAGAGGAAACTAAGCCTGAATTAGAGCATCCAGCTGGGACCCGGCTGGAGGGCAGCTCTCATCTAACCCATGGCTCCTTGTTCTCCCCCAGAGATACCAGGGTTCTTGTTTCAAGCACTTAAAAGGGCTTCCCATTTTCTCGAACTGGATGGATTAACCTGATAAAGCCCTCACTGAGGTCGACTAAATGAGCAGACACTGTATACACTAAGCCGTCAGGAATCTAATTGGTCTGTTTATTCTACAGTTAGATGGATGGGATGCAAATGTCTTAATGCCTGCTGGTGATAAATGCCTCCGCCTGAAGTCCCGGCCGTTTACATTAGCGCAGGCCGTGGGCTGCTTGCTTCTCACTAATGCAGCTCCGGAGGTTCTGGTGTTTACAATAGCTGCGAGGTTTTTGTATTTTTATAGGGATTCTCTCTCCTTTCATCTAACGTCGAAACGTACATAGACATGGCAGGGTTGGGTGCCTGTTCCGTTTTATGATCAAGAGGACCATTAACAGAGAGAGATCTCGCCCTCCCTCTGCCCAGGACATCCCGAGCTCCCCGCGACCCCAGTCTCACTTCCAGCAAACTTGCCCTAGAAACCGTTAGTTACAGAAACGCACGCCTCTGCGCAGCCCGCTGCGTCCAGCTGCGTGGAGCTTCCGCCAGCGGCTCCCCCTGGCCGACAGGTTCACCTCGGTGTTCGTGAAGGATCCCAGACCTTAGCCCTGGACGGTGGGAAAGCAGGGCCGCTTGTGCGCTCTCCTCTCCTTCATGGTGCTGCGGCCTTTATGTTTGAATTGGCTGACGCAAAACAAGAGTATTCAGAGATGCTAAATTGTTCAACAAAAGATTGGCTGGCAGGGCAAACCGTCATGGTGGACCGCCCGCCCCCGAAAACGCCCCAGCAGCCGCAGAATGGGCAGTGTTTTCTTTTCGGAAAGCTGCTTCCAGTGTTCTAAAAAAGGTTGCAGTTGGAGCTATTTGGTTAAAAACTGGAACTCACAGAATTCCGGGCAGAAAGTTGTGGTTAATGAAAGCGCAGGGAAAGCCTTACCTGATACGCTGGAGAGTTAATTAGAGATTCTGCTCTGAGATGCAGAAGCATTTCACAGTGGATTAGCTGCCTGCAGAAGGGCTGCTTTTCCTCCTGGGCTAAATTGTTTAAATTCTACACCCTTCACTTCATTTGTTTGCTTCTGCTGGGTTTTCATGAACGGGGCCCCTCTGCATTGTATTTGTGCTTTCAGTCTGCTCAGCCATTCAATTGACATTCCATATTTTTGTGTTTGTGTAACACATTCATAAATAACATTACATGCCATGAGATTTCGGCAAATTAACAAACTAATTTTTTTTTTCTTCCCTTCATGAATGAACACTTTGGGTTGTGGAATGTAGTCCCTAAAGTCATGAGGGTACAAAAAAAAAAAGAAGAACCTACTAATCTTGTGCTGAATTTGGACTGCAGTTTCATAACAGCCTTTTCACCGGTGTGGGTTTCGTTAATTTCTGGCTCTGCCATTTGGGCGCGTGAAGGGTAGCTTGATTCACTTTGCCGTGGTAAACATTTCTGCTTCCCTTTTGTCTTCCAGGTATTTCTTTGCCGTCCTGGCAATCCTCACGGTCCTGGGTGTTCTCAACGGATTGGTTCTGCTGCCAGTCCTTTTGTCCTTCTTCGGACCCTATCCCGAGGTCAGTGACCGCGCCGGCGTGGTGTGCAGCCCACAGGCCGCCGGAGTGCCGACTTTCCTGGGGTCACTCTTAATCTGGCCGTTAGGTGTGCCCACATTTGCTGGTGGTGCACTTTTTCAGTAAACAGCTCAGTAACTATGGCTTTTTTCTCTTCAGTTTAATAGTTTGGGGGGTGCAGTGCTGGCTTGGTTTGGGGTTTTTTGTTTTTTTGAAACCTGGTGATTGGCAGCTGGAGTCTTTTAGGTCCTATCAATGAAGCATTTTCCACTCAAGATGAATTTCTGGGCTTGAACAAGAGGGGAAAGGGCACAGCCTGCCTTTCCAGTGTGCGAAAGCAGAGGGTAGTCCTTTTGCTCAGGCTGTCAGACTCGAGGGTCCTCAAAGAGGCAGGGATTGGGGGGGGCGGTGAATACAGGGTAGTGTGGATGGCCAGGGGTGCCAAGTGGGCACAGAGACCCCTGAGTAATATTGTGCTTTGAACTCGGAGTGTAGGCACCAGGTAGACCGACGATCACACTTGAATGTGGTGTCCCCTTGCATAGGTGTCTCCAGCCAACGGGCTGAACCGGCTGCCCACCCCTTCCCCTGAGCCGCCCCCCAGCGTGGTCCGGTTTGCTGTGCCCCCCAGTCACGCGAACAACGGGTCTGATTCCTCCGACTCGGAGTACAGTTCTCAGACGACAGTGTCGGGCATCAGCGAGGAGCTTCGGCACTACGAGAGCCAGCAGGGAGCCGGGGGCCCTGCCCACCAAGTGATCGTGGAAGCCACCGAAAACCCTGTCTTCGCCCGCTCCACCGTAAGTCACGTCACCCTAGGGGGCAGCCCCTGCCTGCTTTGAACAGCAAATCACAGGATGCAAAAAAAAAAAAAAAAAACCCACAGGTTAAGTGGAATGAAATTGCCCCTCTTGGACTCTTCTCAAGGTATAGAAATGTGAATTTCATCTGGTCGTATCTCATGGATGGAAATGGGCAGGGGCGGGTAGCAGTGTCTGCACAAAGCGCCAGCATGTAGCTTGTTCAAGCCAAGTAGCATCTGAGCTCAGGGCCAGAGATAAAGGTGCCTCCCCTCCCCTCCACCCCCCGCCAGCCTTTTTTTAAAGCTACACGTCGTTTGAGGATGATACTTATTTAAAAGGGCAGTGCTGTTGGTACTGCCAGCAGAAGTGATTTTCTTCCTCCCTCCCACTTCTGTTACCTTCAGTTGCCCTCGGTACAAAAGTATTTCCATTGTTACCGTCTAAAACTTCACCAGAAGCTTCTGTGGCTCCAGGCTCATGCTCTGGGTGGCCGGAAGGAGCAGAGAAGCTGAGAGCCAGCCTTTGGTAATTCAGGAAAATTCATGAGCGGCCTGGGAGCCTCTTCTCAGAGGCCATGAGAGCCCCAGCTGCGTCCCCCCCACCCGCCGCCACCATGCTCCCCAGGGTGGCCTCGGCCCCCCAGGCCTGGAGCACAGCACACAAAGCCCGAGGAAGGTTCTAAGCCCTGTGCTGCTCCGACGGAGGGCCTCCTGCTGTCCCTCCAGGAAATGGGTATTCCAGTCCCAGGCCAGAGCAGCCCTTCCGTGAATGGGAGGGAGGCCAACCAAATAACCCAAATTTTCCTCCTCTTACCCCCCGTGACGACGCCTGCTGAGCTGCAGTGTGAATCTGGTTTTGTTCAGCGGGAGCCTAAAAATAGGTACAAGCTGAACGACTTTGAAGTTGGTCACGGTCCTTTTGATTGATGTGGCCACTGTGTTGCTCCATGCTTTGTACAGAGACCCAGAAACCAGATTCCTAACAACGGGACGGAGCAGCGCTGCCCCGTGGAACTCTCTGGGACAATGCAGATGCTCTCTGCGCGCTCCAGCGCAGTAGCCGCTGCCCGCATGTGGCTGTTGGGCGCTTGGAACGTGGCTAGTGCGACTGAGGGGCTGAGTTTTAAATTTTAGTTAATTTAAATGTAAATGGCCACATGTCCCTAATGGCTGCCACATTCAGCGGTGTAGGTATAGACAGTCAGTCCTGGCAACGACCCGCATTTGGGTGAGCCAGGGCTGGACACTTAGCAATTTTAGAAGAGGAGCTTGGGATCTGACTCTGCTGAGCAGGGAGGGGTGGCGGACTCTGCGTGTGGAAACTTAGACCACAGCCCTGCATTTATGGGCAGCAGCCATTGCGTCCGGCCAGCTGTGTTGGGAGAAAACCTAGACACGGGGTCCAAATAGGGCGCTCGTCTGCCACGTCGTGGAGGTTCTAAGAGAACGGGTTTTTCTTTTGTGGGTGGAGGGCCCCCGCTGGCTCCCCAGGGCCACTCCCAGCCATTTGTGGGGTTGACTGAGCTCTTGGTTCAGAAGAGCTGCCTGTGGGTGGCCAGGCTGGAGCCGGAGCCAGGAAGGGAGGGCCGGAGCAGCAGGGGGTGATGCGGCGCCGGGGGCTGGCGCCTGGCCTGTGTTGACCCGCCCTTGCCCTCTGCAGGTGGTCCATCCTGAACCGAGACATCACCCACCCTCAAACCCTCGACAGCAGCCCCACCTGGACTCAGGGTCCCTGCCACCTGGACGGCCAGGCCAGCAGCCCCGAAGAGAACCCCCCAGAGAGGGCCTGAGGCCGCCCCCTTACAGACCGCGCAGAGACGCTTTTGAAATTTCTACTGAAGGGCATTCTGGCCCTAGCAATAGGGACCGCACGGGCCCCCGGGGAGCCCGCTCTCACAACCCTCGGCACCCAGCGTTCACTGCCACGGGCGGCTCCGTGCCCAGCTACTGCCAGCCCATCACCACCGTGACGGCCTCGGCCTCCGTGACTGTTGCTGTGCACCCCCCGCCCGCCCCCGGGCCCGGGCCCAGCCAGAACCCGCGAGGGGGGCCCTGCCCGGGCTACGAGGACTACCCCGAGACTGACCACGGGCTCTTTGAGGACCCCCATGTGCCTTTTAACGTACGGTGCGAGAGGAGGGATTCCAAGGTGGAGGTCATAGAGCTGCAGGACGTGGAATGTGAGGAGAGGCCCCGGGGCCACAGCTCCAACTGAGGTGTGTGCGGTGGGCGGGCAGCTGGGGGCCGCGTCCCCCTGGACCCCCTGGGCGTCGGTTGATGTGTCCCGAGCTAAACCCCTGTGACCTCTTCCCCAAAGGGCAGGGCCGCCTGTCTGAGCTCTGTCATCCCTGGAGAACCCGCTGAGTGCCCGTCTGGGTCCCACCCCTCGCTGTTAACCTGGTGGGGGTTAGTGCATCTTAAGAAAGACGCTGACAGCTGCTCCTTTCACCTATTTTTTGGTCCTTTAAAGCCATACGGTTGTGTGTGATGAACGCACAGTTCAGCAAATGGTCACAAGGTGAACACACCCGTCACCAGCCCCCAGATCAAGGGAGGGATCCTGAGCCCCCACCCAGAAGCCATCCTCATCCAGCCCCCACCCTCCTGGTTTCTGAACTTCATAAATATGGACTCATAGACCTGTTAACTCTGTTTGACTTCCTTTTTTTTCCCTTTTCTTTTTCTTTTAAAGGGTGAGTAAAATCTGAAGCAAAGAGGCCAAAGATTGGAAGCCCCTCCCTACCCCTACCCCGCCCCATCAGAACTGCTTGAAGAGAACTGCTTGGAGTTAGAAAGACGTTCTGTGCCAGGAGAGCAGTTCGGTGTTACTGTAACCGATTGTATTATTTTGTGAAGTATTTCTATAAATATTTAAGAGGTGTACACATACGTAATATACGAGAAGGAATGGATGTAAAGTAGTGTGATCTGGGGTCTCTCCACGCCTGCCCCCAGCGTGGGCAGTGGGGAGGCCACAGCGGGGCCCCTCCTTGTTTGTACATTGGCCTCTGTGCCACAACCAAGCTTAACTTAGTCTTAAATTTCAGCATATGTTGCTGCTGCTTAAGTATTGTATAATTTACCTGTATAATTCTATGCAAATATTGCTTATGTAATAGGATTATTTTGTAAAGGTTTCTGTGTAAAATATTTTAAATTTGCATATCACAACCCTGTGGTAGTATGAAATGTTACTGTTAACTTTCAAACACGCTATGCGTGATAATTTTGTTGTTGTTTAATGAGCAGATATGAAGAAAGCACGTTAACCCTGGTGGCTTCTCTAGGCGTAGTGGGGGCGATTCTCCTGTTGGGCTGTGTGTGTGAACACGTGTGTGAGTTTCCGGTGTACTGTACTGTGATTTTTTTTTTTCTTTGTTTCTTTTTACTGTCTGTAACCCCTCGCGGGCTCTGCCTGAGTCAGGCTGGAAGAGTCAAGGTATCTCGAGGGCTAGCAGTAAACGTTGCCTTGTCCTTTTGTCAGACTCGCTTCAAGTCCAGGGCATCTCTTAAGATCATTGGCTGCCATTCCAGACACCCCAGCTTGTGCCTCAGAGGAGATGCGTTCCCCCGCGTGGATCGTTGTGGTGGACGTTGGAACCTCAGGGTACAGAGCTCACATCTCTTCATCCTCGTTGGTATTAAAAATTAGCGTGCCCGGTGGGGAGCCTCAGCTGGGCCATGAGCACATTCTCTAGAGAACGCAGCCTTCCATACCTCTCTGGTAACCAGCACGCGCGCGCGCACGCACACACACACACACACACACATTTCAGAGTGGATTGGAAATCTTTTGGAGCCAGTGACCCTGCTACAGGTAGAAAAACCTCTTAATTCTGGGTCCACAATAAACCCAGAGGTGATATTTTGAGTCCCTAGAATTTAAACCCTCTCTTGCTAAATTGCACAGCTGGTTGGGGCTTTTGGATTTGTTTGCGTCTTTAAATAGTGAGCATCCCATACGGTGACAGAGATGGAGGTTCTATAGGATATGAGCTTCAGGAAGGCGGTTCTCAGTGTATTCACAGTGACATCATGGGTGCACACTTCCTAAGCAACCCATTGCCTCCTCTCACCAGTCTCAGTGTTCCTTCAGTGTGATGCTTTTTTGAAGAGGAAGAAGATGCTAATTGCCTACAGCCCACTGGAGAATGTATAAGCAGACAGACCTCCCAACCAGGGAGATCTTTTTAAGATTGGCTTCCATGCCAGTTCTGTTACCTGGCTCTGGGGCTTGGTCTTCCTAGGCTGTTAGCTGGAGACCAGCGGGTGTCAAGAAAGCCCTCGGTACCCAGACTAAGCTGCTGTCGGAGCACAAATGGCAGCTCCCGCTATGCCTCCTGTTTCACATGGAAAATCTTCATCGAAAGGCAACAGGCCCCCAGTAGTACCAGCAGGGTAGTGACCTCAGACCCTAGAACTCGCTGCGAGGCTGTCAGATGCTAACCGGAAGCTACCTGTGGCTGCTAGATGTGTGTGTTCCTCTGCCAGGGGCCCCGATGGCCCCACCTCTACTGTTTGGTGCCTCTGTCAGCCACACTGTCTACCTAACACTCAGCTCTGCTCAGAGAACTTATATCCTGCGTTCAGGAGAGAGACGATGCTAAACTCGGAGGTCTGCTTCCCTCTGGCTCAAGGTGTGCCCTCGCCCCTTTCCTGAGCCCAGCTTGCGTGGTGCGTGACCATTTGCCCGGCCCCTGCTTTCTGCACAGCATAGAACTTTCTCCGATAGTCACATTGGCAAAGGGAGAACTCGGGGGCTGGCAGGCAACCAGAATTTCTCTCTCTCTTTTAAAATCGTTTTATTTTGTCTGTCTTGTTTGTTCATTTGGATGTTTTAATTTTTTAAAAAAAAAATCTTTGCTGATATTTATAATTTTGTATCATAAGAATGTTTTCCTACAGTATTTGTCATGCCAGTTTATAACAGAAAAATGCAGGGATTTTATTTCTATTGGAAACACTATTACAGCTATGTTTTACTTTTGAACAGAATTTTTATTTGTATAGAGTGCTTACTAATGTTAAATAGTTCAGAGTATATAACATTTTCATTAAGGACTCATGGTAGGTTTTAGCGTAAGGAGTTTAAAGGAAATAAATATTCAAACTGGGTCTCATTGTCTGCCAGTTTTGGCAGAAATGGGTTTGTGTCATTTCAATTACAAAGATAAAAGTATGCCATATAATTTATTTATATGAAAATTTATTTTTGTAGTGTACATAGTAGTCCTCAAGTCTTTTGACAGAAGTATATTTTTAAAGAATTTATATGTGATGAATCCATAACGTCTGGAACTTTGCTGAGACACGAGTGGGACACACTTTTCATTGTAAAGGACAGCAAGGAAAAGCAAATGTTTAACAGTGTTAAGAGAGTGAGACTGAGTGAATATTCATGCAATTGTGGAATGTGTATTAGTTACCATTTGTGACCTAGTGTGGCTCTCATTTTAAACCTCGGAAGGCAAAAATGTACAAACTTTCTAAATATTAATGTTCAAACACTGATAGAAATTCTAACATGAATAAAAAATAATATAACTTGTTGGTTATGTCTTTGTTTATAGAATGTTTTTTAATTAAAATACTTCACGAAGGCAGTGAGCGTGTCAGGCCATCGTAAACTCGGTTGTTTTTTGTCTAACTGTGTTAAATACTCATTTTTTTGCTCTCCTCCATGGTGGCATTACTGATATTGGAAAGGTTCTGTTTATTTTCTGACACCAAGTTCCTTCATTACCCTTCGGAATGATCCCTCCTGTCATCTCTCAGCCTTGTTATTTTTTGTATGGGGCCTAATAATTAGAGGGGATATTTACAGAGCCAATCCAATGATTATTAAAATAAATGAAGGTGCCATACTGAAAAACAGTATAGCTGATAATATGGGACTGATGGAAACGGACAGAAAATGTTTTTTCTGAATTTGTACCATCTGGTTGTACCTTGTCTTCATCGTAGCTAAGGAGAGAAGTGAGACCAGGAATAGCTTTCCCCATTTCACAGCCGGCAGCGAGGCGTGGTGGGGAAGGACTCCAACTGCTGTAAGCCTGTGGTGAGGAGTCAGCGGACTGCAGCCCACTGGCCTCCTGTGTTTATAAAGGTTTATCAGAAGACAGACACGCTCATTCCTGTAGAGCCATTCCTACAGCTGCTGTCCAGCTCCACCGACAGAGCTGAGTCGTGCTGCAGAACCTAAAACGCTTACCAGCTGGCCGTTAACAAAAAGTTTGCTGGCCCACCTTAGGACAAGGTTATCGGAGGCCAGTGATACACAAGCGGGCTGCGTGGCTCGGTGGCGTTGGCACGCTTTGGAAATTTACTAGAAAAGCAGGCTCTTCAGTGCCACCCCAGACCCACTGAGTCAGAACCCTGGGCCTGAAGCCCAGGAGTCTGTCTTTAATGAGCTGTCCTGGTGGTTCTGATGCACCAGCAGAGGCAATCCCTAAATTCCTTCCAGCTGAATGTGGCCATGGTTCTATAATTTGACTCGGGCCACACGGCCAACGCGGGCCAGATCTGGAAACAACATAAGAGATCCCAACTCCTCTGTGTGGTCTTTCCACAAAAAACACATGTTCATCTGCGGGAGAGTGGAGATCTGTGAACTCTGTGCCTGGGATATGAGAGAGGAATTCCCTTTTTAGTGCTCTGCACCGCCCTGGGGCGGGCCTCCGTCGAGGGTGTGGGCCGATGACAGAACAGGCGGGCGGGGAGAGAGTTGAGGGGGCCGATCCAGACCCTCTTCCATCCCTCCCACCGAGGGGGCTCCAGCTGACCAACTCTGACCTGGGCAAGGCTCCTGATCTCTCAGGGCCCCTGTCCTCATCTGTATATATATCAGAGGTGGCGTGTGGCCCTCGCTGACTTCTGAGGGTTGAGAGTCGTGGTGGTGGCGAAGAGATCTGGACCAGAGGCGACAGAGTCCACCGAAAGAATCAGAACAAGCTCTGGACCCCACACTGAGTTCTGTTCAATCCCCCCCACCGCCCCCCGTCTCAGCCTCACCTCCCAGCCCCTCACCTGCACAGTGACACGGGCCCTCGCGCAGGAATGCGAGGGCTGCTGCGAGAAGGTGACGTCCTTGCTGAGCCCCTCCTGCGAGGCATCCGGGCGCAGCAAACAGACCAAGCAGTAAGCTGCTCGGGTCATGCAGTGGCCTCCTTCGTGGATACTTTACCTGGGAAAAACAATCATAAAGTGTCAGGCAGGGATTTCTCTCTTCTCTAACCTCATCTTCCTACCTCCTGGCATGATCAGCCACCCTTTCCTCAGCCCTTCAGTGGTGAATTTTATACATAACATTCACTTGGTTCATTCAGAAGTCATAAGGAATATGCACTCCCTGAAACTGTACATGTAAAGCATTAATTGCATTAATTGGAATTCAAATTGAGAGACACTTTCCTTTAAATGTGTTTCCCCAAATGACCATTCATTGCCATCCAATTTTATGTTCTTTATAAATTACATATACCTCTGTAAGCTAACTTCATTTTTTACACTGGCCTATGGAGAAGTTTTTCATCAGATTTGTGTCCCCAAATCCACCATATTTATTCAGGACTTAGGTAAACACAAGGCCCCATTTTTTTTGGCACGATGGACATATTTAACAGCTTCGGGAATGCTGCTAAATTTCGGGCAGCAGCCACGTTGATGTAAAGGCAGGTGTTTCATTTTTGGTAACTGGCAACTGACCTCCCAAAAGGAGAAGTGGAGATGGCCTATTAGCCGTCCAAAATAGACTATTTGCCAAGTTTTAATTGCTTTTAATGAAGGCTGCACCTAATGAGAACACAGCTCGAACACGAATCTGTTCAATTGTTCACATTGTCATGATGGAAGGCGTGCTGGACGCCATTTTCTGCGTAGGTTCCCTGCCAGGAAATCCCAACAACTGCCATCGGGAGGATCTTGAAAGGACATTGTGATCTGTTAGGAACATAGCGGACCTCGGGAAGACAGAGAGACCCGCGGCAGTGTTACAAAAAGAAATGAGCTATAGAGATAACCCAAATTCAGCTTGGCGTGGCCGAAGCAACACGACCGACATGGCAGGGCATATTTATTATCATTGGCTTGCCAGCACTCCTTAGGGATTTCCTTTCTTGGGACAAAGGGAACAAGCTCTTTCAGCTGAGATGCTGTGAAGGGAGCCAGCCTTGTAGAGGTAGCTCTTGCTCTGAGAATGAGACACACCCCGGTGAGCCGTGTCCATCAGAAGAGGCATCCGCAGCCATGTCTTTCTCAAAGTCAGTTAAACCCCTTTACATCCCTCTTTTTCCTGGAGAGTATTCTCCTCCTTCAGCTGCTTCCTACCTACAGGACTTGAGGGTACAGGAGTGTGATGTAAGCTCCCAACAAGGCAAAAAAGTCAAGTCAGGTAAGAGCTCACACTAAAGCAAGCCCAGGAAATGCCTCTGTCCCAAAGCACCATCTTTGTACACAATGGACACCAGCTTGTATTTCTGTGGAACAGGGGCTGGTGGATAAGAACCTGTTTTATTTTTATAAAGAAAAAAAAATCACGTAGATGGAGGACAAATTGATGAGCAAGTTCTGACTGGTGAGTTATTATATAATAATGAGGATTGCAGCATAAAGCCCAAGTCAAGATGCCAAAAGAATAATCTTCATAATTACGAAGTTCAATCAGCAGCAGCAGTAGGTGGATTCCTGTTGAGAGCCTCTTCTGAGCAAGAGAAGCAAGATGAGGCAGGAACAGAGAAGAGCAGGAGGCTCCCTGCTGCGGACTGAGGGGAACAGCAGCCCGCCAGAGGAGACATGGCCAGGGGTCCAGAAAGCGATGCTGATACCACAGAAAAGACTAAAATGAGGAAGAGGTCTGAAAAAGACAGCACGGAACAGATCGCCAAGAGCTGGTCAAAGACCTTCTCCTTCAGGACACCCATGGGCTGCAGAGCAGCTGCCAGCCCAGAACACTTGTATGTTGACAGCTGAAGTGTCAGTAAGCTCGCTTGGCCCCAATATCAATGGATGCTTTATCTTTGTGTCTACAGCTCCCACCTAGCGTGGAATTCATGGGTCACGGGAGCTGGTTATGAATCACGGGAGACTAGAGCTCCATGAGACTGCTGTCCTCTTATACCCAGGAAATCTGGAGAAGTCATGCCATGCCCAACACCAGCCAGCACCTCCAGCAGTCAAGTGAGATGCAGAACGGGGATCTGGTTCGGTCTGACGTTCTTACTCTCACTCACTGTCCTCATTTCCTCCCCAGTCGTTTTACCTGATAATTTCAAAAGAATGGGTGACTGCAGTCTACACAACTCCTGTAACAAAAGAGTCCTGGGCCTCTCGGCCACCGTAGGTGTATGCATAATTATGCACACAGAGTATATGTCTGCACCAACGGCAAACAGCTGCCGTGCGGGAAGCGATTAGCAAATCTCTGCATGAGCCTTCTGCTTACACTTAAATTCCAAAAGCTAATTGGCTAAAATGTTCCTCCTTAATTAGAAGCAATTAATATGTGAAACCACGTTTGCATTTCACAAGAGTTTGCACTGCACGATTGAAATCTCCTAGTTCGTTTACTAATGTAATGGTCTCTAATGGCCTGTAATCATAAGGTGCACACAATTAAGGTGGGATTTTCAAAGTGTAAGTAAGGGAGGATCCTCGTATTTATGAATTATTCTTCCACTGCTGAGGACGTAACCTGCATCCACCCTGGACTGGAAGACACCCATCATGCATGCGTGTGCTTGCCCTAACACACCCCCCTGCCTAGGAAGTCCTGGCCGGTCAACTTTGACCCCTTCCTGAGTTTCCTCCTCTTTGTTCTCATTCTCCCTCCCATCAGAAGGCTTGTCCTGTCTCATCCTCAGTGGAGTCAGACCCTCTCAGCATCAATGCCAATGGAAGTCCTTCCAAAAGACGTGTGCCAGTGGTGGAGCTCCACCCTGGGTAGCGGTAATACTAGCCGGAAAACCACGGTTTCTTTCTCAGTATCTGTCAAGCCCTAAGTTATCTCACCAAACAAACCCAACAAATATGACATTGATAGAGACTCAAAATGAGCAGGACAGAGCGCTAAAACGCAGCGCTAAAAAGGTCTTCTAACTGATTAAGCCAGGCCCACCCATGATAATCTTCTTTTTAATCAACTTAAAGGTGATTCAATAGGGATTTTAATCACATCTGCAATATTCCTTCACAGCAGCACCTATGCTAGTGTTTGGTTGAACACCTGGGAGAAGGTGTGTGCAGGTTACAAAATGGCCTGCTTCCCTTCCACCCCCCGAGCCTGGAGAGAAAATGACCCTAACCGGAAACACACTGGAAAGAGAACGCTGGGGACTGCAGCTGAGCCTAGATGAGGAGACACAGCAGAAGCCATCACAGAGAGGTTAAGCAGCTCTGTGGGCTCCATTACAAAGAACAGAATCCATTCTTGCTGATTTAGCAAAGAGAGATTCAAAGGCAATAAGTGAATGAGAGTAGTAACAGAATTTTTGAAAAGACTGGAGAAAAAAACTGGGCTGAGTTTTGAGGAGCAATGCCAATGCCATATAGGAATATTTTACCAAGAGAATTTCACCCCTTTTAAGATCAAGAAGCCACCAGTCAAGCTAGAAGCTTCTGGAAAACTTCTGAACCACACCACCACAACCACACTTCCCAGGAGAAACAGCAGAAACAACCCAAATATGGCCCCAAAACTCACGTCCATTTTCTACTTTCTCTGACGGCACTGAATGGGTGGGACCAAACCACATTCTAATCTCTAGCTGCAAGGGAGTCTGGACAGTTTTTATTTCTTCACCCCTGAAATATAAGATGGGTGGAATGGCTGTTGGGCACCAGTCCACCACAGTAATATACAGCTGTACCACAGCCTTCAGCCACTGGGGAGCAAAGCCAGGATTCAAAGTCAGTTCACACTTTTCACCCCCCAGCACACTTCCTCACATGATCCGCAATGGTCTTTCTTATCTTTTCAGATTGGGGGATCTTTTCTGTCTGGGACTTGTCTAGCAATATTTCTGGTCTCTAAATTTGCATTTACCTATTATATCCACAGTTTCCATTGTTGTCATCGGCTGCAGGATTTTCTGATACAGCCTATACAGGAGAAAATAAAGACAACCAGCTCTGTTTCTAGTCTGTCCACATCACTCTGGGCGTTGGGGAGGCTGTAGTATGGACAGCCCTCCTTTCTTCCTGAGCCAGTCACTTCAAAACGCTTCTGTCTATGGAAGCTAGCAAAGCAGTTACTGGACAATTAAACCCAGTGATCTTAGTGACGCTTGGAATTTAACAGAATGCAAAAAGATGCATTTGGAGAAAAAAAAACCCCAAACTTCTGGCAATGATAATTGGAAATATCTGCAATGACAATCAAGCCTTCCTCGGGTCTTTATGTCCTATTACATCAGCCCTAGATGTCAGAATTCCTACATAAATCTCAGTGAACACACGTGGGCCAACTTCTGGGGAGACACACCAATGCAGCAGCGCGAAGCTGTCAAAGGACCATGACCGTCCACTGTGGGTGATTCCTGAACAAAGGCAGATTTACACCTGTGCCAGTATGACTCCTTCATAACCATTAGGAACTTGGAAACAGACATTTTAGAGTCTCTAAGGGGAATCAAATCACCATTCCCAGCAAACAGTCCCAATATCAAAATTCCAAATAAATGAGGCAGAACTTCAAAATTGGTAAATCTAAACAAAAGGGTTTTCTGACACAACTGTATACTTCTTCCTAGGGGAGAACCCTCACGGTAAGCCTTTGTTGAAGAGAAACAACCTTTCTTAGGTGGTTTGCTCAACAAATACCACGCATACAGTATATTTGGCTGTATACCTATAAGAGGCCTGATAAATGACAGAGCAAAACCTATATACATATTTATTTCGGACAGTGTGATTATCTGGGTAATCAGAAAAACCCTTGTGAGTCTGCAGAGACCAATGTTTACTGACATTGGAAAAAGTCCCTGATCTACTGATTAATTAAAAAGCAGATTACAAAAAGGGGTATATTACATGTTTCTGAAAAAAAGTATCTTTATATAGTGCACAGGTCAAGTTAGAGAGAGTGAACCATTTTCATTATATTATTCATACAAATAGTATTCAATGTTATGTATTGATATTAATGTAATATTTGATAATTATTATATATTACAACTGAATATGTTGCATTATATTATTATTTTATTTTATTTTATTATTGTTTTGAGTAATTTATACTTTGTGCGTACCTGTATTTTTTAATTACTCTGCAAAAAACCATCTTTCTATCAGGAAGCACTTTTAAAAAAGAGATGTATTATCTTCCTTCCTCATTTGCTTTCTCTCCGCTTTCCCTCTCCCCTTCTTCCTTTTCAAACTAGCGTTTTAAAAACTAGTTTCTTCAGGGATTTCTTGCAAGCAGCCTTGATTCACCACGGAAGCAAGGAGCCTTCTGCAACGTCGTGTAACTTTGCAGAGGATGCAGACGTGCGCGCGCTGGGAGAAACGAAGGCAGCCCGGGCTCTGGGAGATGCTGCAAGGCAGGCAGGGCTGGGCTGGAGTCTGCCGTCAGACAAAGGCACCACTGCACATGGGAGGCGAGCAGATGCCAACAGACAGCTTTTGTGAGTCCCTTCATGTTAATTAACTTTTGTGAGAACCTTCATGTTAATTAACTTTGCTGGAGCTTTCCCTGGACTTGAAAGCTTTGGAGTGGTTTGTTTTTGTAAAATGCTTTGACTCCAGAGAGAGCCGCTTCAAGAGGGAAAAAAGGAGAAACAAAAAGAAAGAAAGGGAAAATTTTTAAGTGGGGCTTTGCTTACCAGGAAATTTCTTCCCTTGGCTCTGTCCCTCCCCTCCCCCCACAAGGACTGATTCAACCATCAGAGAGAATTTTAATGGCTTTTTTCTTACCCTAAAAAATAAACCAGAACCAGACTTTCATCGCAGTGGAAACTGGCTTTGCCTCACCCAGCAAAGACAGGTGTGTGTGTGTGTGTGTGTGTGTGTGTGTGTGTGTGTGTGTGTGATGCACTTGTGTCTGCAAAGGAAGCAAATTCAAGGTATGAGGAGCCTCTGCTTAGTTTATTACAAGTAGAGAAAAAGGAAATCGGAGTTAGATCTATGAGAGCTGGTCCGATTAGTAAACAAATTTGCTCATCCATAGAGCGTCAGGACTCAGGTGAAACACTGGTGGCGGTTCCTGGTGTTTCCAAGACTTTATGTGACTGGACCGGATGTTACAGTCTAACAGAGGCTAAGAAAGAAGAGAAAGTGCTGGGAAGTGGAAAATCTAATCAGCCCTCTAGCGATTTATAAAGTCTGCATGGCATAAAGTTACGCTCATATGCCCATCACCTACATTCTGTAACTAACATTTTGCTGTATTTGCTTTTTTCACATTGGTAACCATCTATCTGTTGCTCCTACATGTCCATCGAGTCATCGTATTCTTCAAGCGTTTTTAACTGGCTGACATCAGTATACCTCA
Source organism: Vicugna pacos (assembly GCF_048564905.1). Taxonomy (NCBI): domain Eukaryota; kingdom Metazoa; phylum Chordata; class Mammalia; order Artiodactyla; family Camelidae; genus Vicugna; species Vicugna pacos. Next base: position 4,525,185 of record NC_132990.1, read on the forward strand.
CCTTTAAACACTTCAGCATACATCTACTAATTAGAGTTCAACATTCATTTATGCTTTGTGGAATTTTTAAGGTAAAATTTACATACGGTAAAATGCACAAATATAAAGTTGACCCGTTTGATGAGTTTTAACGAATGCATACAATTTGCCTTCTTAGAAAAGTACTTTCAAATTTAACAAAAACTTGTAAAAGAATCATGTGAAGCTCTCCCTTTTGCTCTCTACCCAGATTCACTACTTATTTTTAGCTATTTGCAAGTAAGTTGCATACATCATGTACCTTTACATCTTAATAATTCTGTGTGTATTTCCTGAGAATAAGAGCATTCTGTTATTCAGGAAATATGTCTTTGATAGGATACTTTTATCTAAACTACAGTTGTCCATATTGCAATTTTTGACAATTATCCCAGTAATTTTCTTTATAACAGGTTCCAGTCCTTTGTGAATTGTGGTTTTAACTTTAATAAGCATCCTTCTTTCTCTGGTTTAATGATTTTTGGTTTAAATTCCATCATCTTAAGTCACAATAACAACCCTTGAATTCTTACTGTTTCCATTAGCCTGGTAAATCTTTGCCCATCTTTTTATTTTTACTCTTTGAATCACTGTGTTTTGATCAGGTGTGTCTTTTGATCACAGCAAAGAGTTGGTTGTGCTGCATAAGCCAATTTGAAGAACTTTTCAAATATAGGTGAGTTAGAGCTATTCACATCAACCATCTGACATATGTTAGGTCTCAATTTTATGTTATAATTACCATGTGTAATGTATCATATTTACTGTGCTGCTTTCCCTATTTAGAGTATCACCTATATTTATTATAAGTTTCTTTTGGTATTTAAGAATTTTTTTGTTCTAATTATTGCCTTTGTATTTATGTATTTTGTAGTTCCCCCTACTCCTTTTTCCTTACTTACCCTTTTATTATCTGAACCATCAGTGGTATCATCTGACTCCGACTTATACTACAACAGGCAACACAATCCTCTTCTGCTTTTCCCCTGTCTTTGTCCTGTGTCTTCCATTCTCTAGTTGTGTTTTTTTATCTTTGTCAGAAAATACAACTTTTGTATGCTCGTCACCTATCTTCCCTCCTTTTTTTGACTCCTAGCTCAACAATTAGCTACATTAAGTGGTCACCGTTGGTTATCTCGCTGAAGTTTCTCCTATTATCACTTAGCGGAATGAAGCTCATTCTCTCATATACTCTCCAGGAAGAGCCTCTGTCCAGTATACCACGGCTTGGATAGCTCAGATGGGTATAAAACTCTTGACTAGCACTTCCCTTGAGGATCATGAAAATGCTGCTTCACTGTTGCCCTACTTTGTGTAGGGCTCAGGAGAAGCTCATGCCATGCCTGACTTTTTTTCTTCCTACAAGTAACTGGATCTTTTTGCCTGGGGGCTCTAAGGATTTCTCTCCTTTGTCCTAAAGTCCGATAGTTTTACTAGGATATATCTTGGGAATCCCTGTCTCACGTCAATTTTCAGTTACACAGTAGGCCTATTCTATATATAGACTGAATTTTTCTTTTATTTCCAGAAAGTTGCCTTGGATTATAAATTTAAATACTAGTTCCATTCCAGGATTTTGTCTGCTTCTTGAGGGACTACAATTATTCATGTGTTGGACCTTCCATTTCAGCCACTTTCTCTTGGACCCTTTTAACTTCTTTATCTTATTTTGAGTCTCTTGGTTGTTTGCCTCCTTCTTCAATGTCTCTTGTTAAATTTATATTGAAATATATTCTCCATTGGGACTTGTAATTTATTCTTAATTTCTGAGATGTGTTATTTTTTCTTAACATCTTTCTTGAGTTCAGTCAGTTCATATTGCGTTTCTTCCTGTTTTGCGTCTACTTCTATCCTTAGGATTTTTTTCAATTTATGATTTCAAATATTTAAAAAAAATCTATCTTCATATATTTGCTTTTGGGTACTTAATTCAGTTTGGAGGGTTGTGTTAAGTTTTCTTCTGCTCTGTCAATAGTGTTTCTTGTGGGGAGGAGGGAATTTTCATCAGCTCAAATGTTATGATTAACATTTTCTGTTTTCTTCTTGTAATTGTTTTATAGGAAGTCAGCTTGATTTTTTTCAATTTCTAGGTATTTTGTAGGCAGTGTTCCTAGAGTGCCTTCTTATGCTAGATTACTGAAGTATAGTTTCTTAAACGTATGACATTGTTGGCAGTTGTGGTGGTGGTGGTGGGGGGGACTGATTGGTGCAACAGTGTGTGCTGATAAATGTTTAACAATCAGATCCCCAGGGGAAGAAACTATCCTGATCTGTAGCATTTGCGAGTTTCTGTGGCATATATACTCCCTCTGTGGTGGATTTCAGGCCACCAGTGGCATGTCACTGAACACAGGGTTAGGAAGAGATGCTGTCAGTCCTATGAGCCATTATGTCCCCTAAACATCATGTTTCTCTTTTGTTTTTGCATGATCTTTAATTCTCTCTCTTATTTTCTTCTTGTTCTTCATGGCAGCAACCTCAAGGCCACAACCACTTCTCTATCTGACTTTTCCACTGAAGCAGCAGTGTTTCTTCAAGTTTCCCACTTCCAGGGCTGTTTGTTTTAAGCCCCTCTGCTGTAGCTGGTGCTCTGAACGACTCAGTCCAGGTGTGTGTGTGTTCAGTATTTTGCCACTTACTGTTAGGCTTTTCTGGGGTGATTTTGCCTGTGCTTCGTCTATCTTTCATTTTCTTCTCTTATTTTTGTGGGTCACTTAAGTCTCCCTCTCTCAATGCTCAGCATCCACATGCTTACAGTGGTGGTGGGACTGTCCTGCAACTGGTGTTTATTTCTCTATGTACAGGTAATTTGAAGGTCATGGTATTCTCCGCATGCTAGTAATGCTGAAGGCATGGGCCATGTGTGGTTTTATTTGCACTATTTGGTGATTTTGTGTTTGGGAAGTAGATGTTTGAGGATACGTGGAGAGAGATTTGGATTCAGGCAGCCACCATCACCCCAGACATGAAGATGCTTCTGGCTTGACATTTTATTATCACAATTGTTGATTATTTCAGAGTCACACTGATGGACAATGTGAAACTTTTACTTTACCCCACTTTGGGTGAGACTTACCCCTTGGGGTAAACGTGTGTGCTCCAGTAAATAAAGCATGATTTTAATATCTAGCCAGAATGATTAATATGATGAATGGTAAATATCATCTCTACAATTTGGGGTCAGTAGAGCTGGTGGACTGATCCAACCAAAACTTTAGGTTAGGTCTCATCCAGCTGTTCATGTAAGCCTGACCTCAGTGTATAGCAATTAGGCAGAAATGCTTGGCGACGGTGGAGGGAAAGGGAGGGAAATGTGTCAAAATAATAGCAACTGGAAGCCGCTTTTATTTTGATATACAACAGTGTAGGGCAAGTTCTCAATTAAAAGCTGTTCAATGTTCCTATGGCTTTCAGTATTCACAAATGCATTTAATGTTTGCTTGTGACTTAATCTCATCCCAACATGTCCCCCATGTGAAGATTCATCATTTTTATGTTTGCCACAACACCTAGCACAGATTCCTGAGTAAAGCTGTTGATTTATTGATTTGATTGTAATTTTATATTTTAAAAGTTTTTTTTTTTTGTCAACACAGTCATAAAATCAGTGACTCAGCAAAGCACAGAGGCTACAACTTACAACCTACAGCACAGGCTACGGCTCCATATGCTCACACATACTCATTCATTCACTCATCATTCAGTCAAAAAACATTTTGAGCACGAGCTCGAGGGACGGTTTTGAGAATTATGGAAAGAAGAAATGAATCTGCCCTGAAGTAGCTGGACTCAGTTCCTTGCTGCATTCTGTCTCCAATTTCAATTCGGGGCATCTACTGGTCTATATAACAAACAATTTAATGAAAAGTTGAAAGTCAGTCCAGTGTACTGTCTGTATCTATATCTTTTGTCTATACCTTTGGATTTTTGATTCAGACATTGAAGCACCTAACTATTTTTATGTATTTGTCACTGGGATGGTAAATGCTCAATCTGAATTTATTTTCACTTTTCATTTCTCTGTTTTGATGCATCATAGGCACCAAATGCAGTTTAATGGACTGGGGAAAATATTCAGTTTTCTAACTAACTTAGAATGGAACATCTGCCACCTACTACATAAACACTCACGGAAGTTTGAATTTCATTTAAAGAGTCTGTCGTAAACTAGGTTGTTTTGTCGTAAAGTGTGTTGTTTTGATTGAAAAAGATACATATGCCTACAGAAAGATTATAATATTTTTAAAGATCTTAGTCCAAGATTGCCTTCTGGTAATGGGAAAAAAAATTAATTAGACTTCAAACTAACTGGACCTAGCACGGTTTGGTTTGGTTTGCTGAGGTAACATTCCAGATGGAAATTTTGAAACTGAAAGAGGGTAACACAAATCAGATGTCCATTCAAGGGATTTTAAATAAATGTATACATGTAAATACACCCTTTGGATACTCAACAATATGATTTTCTTTGCTAAGATTCTTTTGCACAACATGATATAGGCCCCACTTGGTAAGCAGTCTGCTTTGAAGCAATCCATCTTGCCTGGCTCCTTAGATCTTCTACTTTTTCTTTGCTCATGATACATTTACCAACATATCCCCTTAATTACACATGCCACTGCAGACCCTTATTATGCGGCTCCAGCTTCCTTCAGTGACTGAGTGAGGGAGACCCTGTCTGATTTCCCAGCTTCACTGAAGTGGAGAAATGCCTCAGTAACTCTCGTTTTAAATGTACAGCTACAAAGCTGCCTCACTTGGGGTGTATAAAGAAGTTTATAAAGAAGCAAGATGATTAAAGCAGGAAGGGTTCCACTAGCTACTGAGATTATGGATTTTTAAAAATTCTTCTCTAACTTTTCCAAATTTTTTCCAATGCATGTGTATTACTTTTCTCAAAACCACATGATCAAAATTTATTTGAAAACACACACACAGATACAAAACTGAAAGGAAATACACCAGAAGTGTAGTTATCGGAGTTAGAGTGATTTTTATATTCTTCATACTTGTAGTGTTTTCCAAATATTATTTTGGAAATAAGAACAATTTAGCACAAAAAATAGCCCATGAGCTACTAATAAAAAATTATTCCCTTTATGAAAGTCAATAAGCATTTTAAAGCAGTCCAATGTGTTGAAAGTACCGTAAAAAGTGGTAAGTACAGAAATAATTTCCACAATTTGGAAAAAGAATATTTGCATATACTGTTAAATGAAGGATTCTGAGGTGAGAGGATTATATAGGTGGGTGCTATATGCCACCACAGATTCCCTCATGAGAAGCAGGCAAAGAGAGATTTGACACACACACAGACGAGGAGGCAATGTGACTACAGAGGCAGAGACTGAAATGATGCATCCATAAGCCAAGGAATGTTGGCAACCATCAGAAGCTAGGCAAGGCAAGAAACAGATTCTTCCCCAGAGCTTCCAGAGGGGGTACAGCTGTGCCTCACCCTGATCTCAGACTTCTATTCTGCAGAAATGTGAAAGACTAAATTTCTGTTGCTGTTTTAAGCCTCACTGGCGGCTTGATATCCTGGCAGGGTTTCAGGAATGGCCACTGCTGCTGGCAGGTTAGGCACTCAGGAATCATGTGATCGGCCTTGGTGTGGAGAAGTGACATGGTTTAGTTCATTCTTCTTTCTTGCTACTGGGGCCAGTTCTTTAAAAAGCCTGTTGAGTAAGCAACTGAGAGGCTATGGAAAGAAGCTAATGTCCGCAGGGTGGGTCATCTGTCCACCTACATATCTGTAGCCACTTCTGTGATGGGGGTTTTGGGGTGGTCAGTCACATGGGATATAAATATTCTCACATGCTACTGCAAAGAAGTCCATTTCCAGTCTTCTTCCCCAAGCTTCCTTGTTACCAGGTCTCCAGTCTTGGTCCTTCCAAGTCTCTGACCATTTGTCCAAATGAACAGCCACTGCCTATGAAACAACAAAGATCCTTCCTCCAGGCAACGTCACCTTTCAGGGAAAGTCAATTAAAGTTCCGAAAACCAGGAGGATTTTCCTCACCTATTCCCTGCTGACCCACTGAGTACTCAGTTCAGGAAACCGCCCGAGAAGTCCATCAGGACCACTTCCAATTGAGCATGCCATTCTATTGAGTCTGGATTCTTTGGTAAAAGATCTTGAAAAGTTCAGGTTAACCAACATCCAAATAATTGCTGTTCCAGAGAATAAGAATAGAGAAAATAGAAGAGAGGGAATTAACAGTAAAAATAACATGACAAACATTCCCAGAACTGAAGGATACAAGTTTCTAGATGGAAAAGGCTTGGCCCCACAGATGAAAATTAACCCACACCAAATCCCAACGTTGTGAAATTCAGAACACAGCGAACCAAAAAGAACCTCCAATATTCCAGAGATTGGTTTTTAAGGTCACAATCTGATAGACGTGAAAATGCCTTTAGACTTCTCAAAAATAACGCTGGAAACTAAAAATAATGGAGCAATGCCTCAAGGAAAATCTAAAGGAAAATAATCTCCAATCTAGAGTTTATGTACAACAAACTATCAATTAAAAATGACAGTAAAAGACAAGGTCAGATGCTCCAGGTTTCAAAAAGTGTATTTCCTACACACAACACGTCTCAAGAAGCTTCACCAAAATGAGGAAGTAAACCAAGAAAGAGGAAGACGTGGGATACAGAAAACAGGAACTTCTGCATAGCATAGAGTTGAAGGGAGCTCGTGAAGAGCGAGCCCAGCCAAGCGCAGCCAATCCCGACAGAGACAGCAGGGCTCAAGGGACAGGCATGGGAAGCACGCTTGTCACCACACCCTCTGCCATTGTACCACCTGCTTATTGTCCTCAAACTAACACATGCACATCGCTTTAAAAGCCAAACAGTATTGGAAGGCATTAACAAAATATCTTGTAGTAACCTATAATGAAAAAGAATATGAAAAGGAATCTATATATGTCTATGTATGACTGAAACATTGTGCTGTACACCAGAAATTGACGCATTGTAACCGACTGTACTTCAATTAAAAAAATACAGTTCTAGCAATTAAAGGGAACAAACTACATGCAACATCAATAAATCTCAAAAACATTATGCTGAGTGAAAGAAGCCAGATCCTCAAAAATACTTTTTTATATAAAGTTCTAAAATTGGCAAAACAAATCTAATTTATTGTGATGGAAATCAGATCAATGATTGTTTGGGGCGTGTGGCGTGAGGAGTGGCACAAGGAAACTTTCTGGGGGATACAAACGTTCTGTATCTTACACAGGGATGTTCATTTGTCAAACCTCACTAAACTATACAATTCAGATCTGTGCATTTTACTGAGTGTAAATGATACTTTGATAAACAACATGTGATATGTGTGTGTATATAAATATGTGTGCGTATCTGTTCTTTGCCCCACCCCTTTCCTTTCCTCCCTTGAGAAGATGTAAGAACTAGGAACTAAGGAATACAATGTCAGGTAAAGGCAAAGCAATTACAAGGATGAGAGAAAAGAAGTCTCAGGATGACAGCTGTAACATAGGTCCAGATAAAGGGAGAATGGAGGTCTGTAGGACTGCCAAGAAAATTAACGGAATGGATAGATCCTTTCATGAGGAAGTCAGAAGACCAGGAGGTTATTAAAAGGTATAGGAGTGAATACCAAACAAAAGAGGCGGTTGGGGTATAGCTCAGTGGTAGAGTGCATGCTCATCATGCACAAGGTCCTGGGTTCAATCCCCAGTACCTCCGTTAAGAGGAGGGGAAGAAAAAGACTTGAAATATAATACAATGGAAAAAAAAGAAAGGCAATCATTAACTTCCAAGAGGGAAAATGTAAGGAAGGAAAAAGTCAGAATACTCTACAATGCTCAGCTGGGAATACTAGTATAGCAATATTATAATAATGTAATATTTATATATTACGTAATATTTATATATTATTATTAGTATTTATAACAATGTAAACACTAAATACTAACTAATTCTAAAATTTGTGACATCATTATATGGGGGGACACAGGAAGGAAGGCTGAGGGGATGGTTCCTCTACCGTAGTGTGAAATCAGTAGATGAACCAGAAGAATCAAAATAATTCATTTCATACACATATTAGTTAGAATCATAGACATGTAAATGTCAGAAAAAACAGTTTAAAAAAAAAGTTGCCCCTAGGAAAGGAATGGAGGATGAGGAGAGTAGAAACCACTGTGTTTTGGCACAAGCCGCTGAATACTATTTCACTCTTTATAAATATTATGTGTGTCCTGCATTGATAAAATAAAAATTACCTAAAAACTGTTGTGGATTTTAAATTCTATTTACAAGGCAACAATATTCTTTTCCAACAGCGGAGTTCAACTTTCTAGGGAGATTTCTGGAGCAATTTGGAAAAAATTCTGAAGAAATTCGGTAAGGTGGTTTATTAGTTCAAGAGGCCCTACAGAAACAGTGTGTCTTTATCTAATTGTTTCCTTATTTTCTGAGGTTCAGACTGAAAACAAATTTAAAAAATTGCACGTTGCTTAGCAGCAAAGAAGAGATAGGAGCATTTACCATCTGGCTATGAAAGGAGCCAGGGCCCTTAAGTAATTTGTAGAATGTGGTACCCTTTACCGTCAGAGTCCTAGCTATCAGCCAGTCAATTAATTACAGTATTTCCTAAGATCCTCTGTTCTAATATCCACCATCAACTGCATAACAGCTTTGAGGTAGGAGGGTGGGGAAGGATTGGCAAGCCTACTTTGACCCGAATTGCAAATAGCACCCCAATTACAGAAATATTAACATGGGAAGACCATGCATCGCTCAACTGAGGGATACTTTGAAATGCCCTGTTTTCTGGTCTTGTTCCACACGTCCCACCTTGGCCTGATGGTTTTGGTATTTATGTACGTCTGTACAGTGAATACACCACCCAGAGTCCCCTCCAGGACTGAGGCCCTGGTTCCCCTAGCTGTCCTGAGTGTTGGCTGCCAAGAGCTTTTAACTGAGTCCCTCCCTATGATTTGCCTTTGGTTCAGAAGAGCTACCTTTCCCGAGTTCACACCTCTTCTCCGAACAGCTCGCATCCAATGGGCGGTGGGGCCGGGGGAGGAACGCCAACCCTTTGAGGGCACTTCCAGCCCCAGAGCTGCGGTGAGGTTGGCTGAGGCCGTTTTTGAGACTGCTCGGCAGCTCAGCCTCTCCCCCTGCCCAGTCCTGCTTGCTTCCCTTCCCTCCAAGGATGCAGATCCTGAGAAAGCTCTCCAACAGAACCCCAGGATGCAAATCTCCCCAGAGCCAGCCTCCAGGGATCCCAACCTGGGACAATGTTTAATTTCAGACTTTGGCCTTTCCTTTCATGCTAAAGGTAAGAATTCTGGTATTTAAGTTTCTGTGTTTTTTGTTTGTTTGTTTTTTGTTTTGTTTTTGTTTTTTGTTTTTTTGATGGTTGGTTTGTTTCCAGGTGAGTGAAATAAAATAAAGGCCTCAGTTAGAAGTCAGCATTAATCCAAGTCCCGGGGATTATAATTCAGCTCCAACGTTGTCATGTAGGATTTATGCTCTTGCATTTCTTCTACTTAGATCACAAGTCCATTCTCTTGAATGTGAATCCATAAGAGAACCGTATCAGTCTTCTTAAGGTCTTCAGAATGGATGTTCTCGTATTTAAGGTTTTTAAGCCTGATAGGATCACCCCTGTGTGTGTGGAAATGACACCATCACACACGAAGTCTTGACTTACTTCCTAAGGCCAAGGACTGGTGCTTTTCCAGGTCAAAGCCCACAGCAAGGCTTTTTGACCACACGACTCAGACGCAGGCTGCAATCTTGCTTTCCTCCTGAGCAGACACCTCCCTTCCATGAATTGCTTACTGCCCCCCAGCCTCCTTGTCCTCCACGTCAAATGAGGATAAAGGAGAGAATGCTGGGAAGTATTTAGCCCGGGCCTGGCACACTGCAGGGGCTCGGGGATCTTCCCTTCCCGTTCCTGTCTCCTGTGCCCGACCCTGGGTTGCACCATGTCCCACTCACTCCTTCCCTCTGAACATCCTACACAAGACCAGGAAGATGGGCTCAGCGCAGGTGCTGTGCAGACTCCACCTGCGGCCTCAGGAAGGACGGGGCGAGACCAGCTTTTCCAGGTGCGCCAGGCCAGGCGGGGTGCAGCCTGGCTCTCACCCCAGCCCCGGGGAAGAGGCCACTGCATTCAGTGAACCCAGAGGCCCCGAGGGGGAGGGCTCAAGCTGCCTCCCGTTCCCTTGGGAACTGGAGGGGGGTGTCAGGATGCATCCCCTTTCTGCGCTCAGCTGGGAATGAGCTGGTGGAGAGTTTCCCCTCCAAGCAGAGAGAGACTGCGCTTCCCCTCCCCCGCCCCCACTCCCGCCCCAGCCCACCAGTTCTCTGGGCAACCCTGGTTTGCAGTTTGGGCCTTTCTTTCTGCACACAATTGACATGGAGAGCCCGGGTCTGGTCCATTCAAACACCACATGGAACACTGTTTTTGTCACTCAGCTTCTACAAACATGAGCTTATGCACCAGAGGCAAAATCGAACTGGCCAGTTCTCTCCCAGTGAGTGCTGGCGCTTCCTCCCGTGGTGCGGTGTTTTCTGCAACTTTAAGATTGAACCTTCTACATTATTGTTCGTGGGGGCTCCTGTAGACACCGAGTTCTGGTTCCTTTCTCCCCCTGATGCTGAAAGGTTCGATTCTTCCTTCTATCCATCAACAAATCGCATTGAATGCCGCTGCTCAGTGACCCAGGATGCCACTGGAGACAAAACACACCACACATATTTTCTGGTCTCCCTGGAAAATCAGTGCCAGCAGTTTCATCACTGCAGAGAGGGAAACACGCACAGAGAGGTGAAGATCTGCTTTGGGGTTTTTTGTTTGTTTGTTTTTCTAGTAAGAGATTTCTCCCTCCTCCAAGCAGTGAAATTCACATTGTCCCGATTTGTCTGCAAATTGACCAGTTAACTCGAATTCCTGCGTGTCTCACATCTCACGCCCTTTCTCCCAATCTCGTGCCACACGTATTCCAGGCTCTCTATGTGTCCTCCTCCAGTGCTGTTTGAAATTCGTCTCATTGTCATCCGGCCTCGTTAAGAGCAGCACTGAAAACATTTTAATTCGAAGTCTTATCCCCTGTGTCCCTCTTTTTAAAGTCCATTTTAAAGAATCCTCTTTTGTTAACGAATGGCCTGTTTTTAATTCGGTTGGAAAACTGGCTGGGTCGCTCAGCCCTTTTTCTCTCTTCTGCTCAATTTTCCCTTTTATGAAGAGATACAATCTTGCCCTCTGGAAATGAACCAGGAGGAGACCCAGGAGCCCTGGGCCTCGTGGAAGCCCTCACGTCGTGCTGGGTGTGACGCCGCCCGTCCGTGAGGTGGAGAAGACAATTAATCTCTTACTACACAGCAGTGGTGCCTGACTGCTTGAAGATGAAAATGTTTGTGTCCAGGGTGGTCTGCTTAAAACAGTTCCCACAGGATGCGATGCAACTTGAAAAGGAAACTCTTTCAGATGAGTCACTCATTTAACAATAATAATTAGCATTTGGGACTCTTGCTTGCAACACCCAGCAGAATATTTTATTGATTCCTTACGCGTTTCCACACTCTGGCTGGGATCTCAAACAAGGCAACGTATTAAAGACTAACATCCAGTCTCATTTGTAGGACTCTGGAATGGGGGAGGCCGAGTTTAACAACTGTTCAAGAGACAAGGACTTAGGGGATTTAGAAGACTTCAAACTCAGAATATCCATCAGGGGGACCAAGCTGTTCAAAACGCCAATAAAATGTTGGGATGCATTAATAAAAGTGTAATATCTCAAACAGAGAAAGTGATGGTCTCATTGTATTCTTTCACCATCAGGTCATATTTAGAATTCTTTTTCAGTTATAGGTGGTGAATTCTAAAATTTCTATTAGTAAATAAGAAAGCATCCAAAGAGGACAATCTGAATGATGAAAAGTCGGGAAACCATACAGATTATCATACCTAGAGCACCTAGGAGAACAGGGTTCTGGGTTAGACGGAATTGGGTTACAGTCCCCGCTCTGTAACCTACCAGCTGTGACCTTGGGAAAGCTCTACCTTCATCTTTAAACATGGAATAATAATAATAACAGAACCCATATCTCTAAGTGTTAACTAGATTACTATGTGTTGCTATGCTCATTTCTTGAAAAAGAAGAGCCCCTAGACTGGCCAGCAGGGGACCCTTGAGCAAGTGATTCAACTTCCATGCACATCAGTTTCCTTAGCAGAGAAAAAGACCCTTCCTGGATCAGGCAGTTCATGAATCAGGTGTGTAAGCACGTGAAAGTTCCGTGAAAACACTAGGAAGTGCCCATAACAGTACTGCTAAAGTAATTTCAAAGCAGATGACACTAGCGTTTTAACATCGAAAACACTCCAAGTTGGGGAGGTGCGGTGGTATAGCTCAGTGGTAGACCGCATGATTAACACGCATGAGGTCCTGGGTTCAATCCCCAGTACCTCCTCTATAAATGAATAGAGAAACCTAATTAACTCCCCTCCTCAAAAATAAAAAGAGCTTTACAACAGTCTAGGGCTGTCGTAACTGGTTCCGAGAAACTAACGTTAGAAATGCCCCAGTCTCCAAAAGATGGTGAGTTGGCAGAACCCGCCAGTGTCCATCCAATATCCATTCTCCCCTTGTTCCTTGCCACCAATCCATGACTTTGTCTAGGGTAGCACTGGGCCCAGAAATCACTCACTTTGTTTCGCAGCCAAGCGAGTTCATGCAACCCAGTTCTAATCGATAAGATGTGAGCAGAAGTCACTGAGCCAGGCTTTAACTTTATTCTTGCTATGGTTTTCTTCTATCATATGCCTGCAGCCATAGGAGAAGTCTGTGTGAAGTATGAATTCAAGCATTTTTTTCCAACCTCAGGAAACTTTAATACAGGATTGAAGATTGTGAAAGCCAGGTGGGCAAACACCTGGAAATAGCACAGGGGCAGAATACTTAATAGGGCACAACACCCATTTTCCCTTCTCACAAAAACGTAGGACTGTGGTTAGACTCCAAATCTGGGGGCCTTTTCAAACTGATCTAGACAAAGCAGTGGCAGTGGACCAAGGGAAGGGAGGCAGGTGAGGTGTGAGTCTTTTCCTCTTCTAAATTCGGTAATTCTGAATGTCACAAAGGTCCTTTGTTTAAGAATACTGCATGTTCCAAGCAATTCCCGGAATTTTTTAAATGGCTTCCATTTTCCTGGAGGAGAAGCTTGTAATGATCTGCTTGGCTCTCTGCCTTTACAGCCTCTACTGGAGTCACTTAACCCCCAATTTGTAGGTTCACCCCTGCTCCCAACCCTGTCCCCAGGCAGGGGGGAAGGCATGTCAGCCCAGTCTCTCCTGTCTGTCTTCCCCAGTCACCTGGCTCATCTATGAAAAGCAAAGGATCCCTGTTAGTCTCTGGTAGAGGTGGACATTTGCTCCTGGGTAGAAGTCAAAAATAAAGATGTACTTTTTTTTTTTAACGTCTGTTTGAAAATATAAAACAAAAGTGAAATCTTAAAAAAATATGCGTTCCAAAATACTTGCCAAGTATCAGCACTCTGAGGTGGTCAAGGCATTTAATGTGTGGGGACCTTCTGCTTCCAAGTGGTCACAGGAGGCTTAGGGGATCCTTTAGGATTTGTTCTAATTTTCTGGGAAACATCCCATTTAAAGGGAGGGAAAAAACACTTGAAACAAATTCCACGAAACCTCCACTATACAACCCTTAACATACAGCCTCTTCCTTTAAAAGCTTGCACAGTTCTACACTATTCCACTTTCATTCAGGCAGGTCAAAATTGTGCCTTTTTTTTTTTTAATTTGAGGAAAGTAATTTGATGAAATTTAACAGCCCTAATGAATGAAGCTGAGGAAAATGCAGAAGGCTTTAATAACAGCAAACCTATTGAAATGAGAGCGCCTATGCATTGTTCTACTGACAGACTTACTAGCAGAGTAAACCAGATGTAGGTTGCCAAGGGAAGTCCAGCTTGTAAATTGTAAGAAAAGAGCATACTGCCAGGCTCTGCTGGGCTCTGTTATTTCTTCATTAAAATGCACTGTCAATCAGGTTGAAAAGAAATGTCTAATTAACACCATAGGGCACCAAAAAATTTAGTGTCAGAAACTCAGCTGCTATCCCCCTTTACAACTGTATCTCTCTAAGCAACTCCATTCCTCTCTTTCAACCCTTGCCCCACACTGGAGCACCCCCCCCGCCAATATTCTACTAGCTTATGATCAAAAGCATCAGAGAAATTGCAAAATGCATCGCATGACAGAGTTTCCTCTTTATAGCTGTGAACTAGTTAGGACTGAAGTTTCCAGCAACTTCTCTTCTTTTTATGCCCTGCATCAATGCGAGGACCCAAACACAATGGGACATAACAAAGCCCAGTAGGTTCCATCTTGAGATCGCCCCATCCAAGATGTGGAAGAATTAAAAGAGTTCTAGCCTGGGAGAATCAAGTGCTGGCTTCACCACAAAACAACTTATGGGATTTTGGGGGAACGTTCCTTCCTACTGCTGAGCCTCAGCTCATAAACTTATAAAATAGTGGTAAGTAATAAGGTCTCATCAACCCACTTCAAGGATCGCTTCGAGGATCAAGTGAGTCAGGGTGTATAAAAGGGCTCTGTAATATCTGATGCACAATTATCATTACCCAGTGTCAGCAGAGTTGTGTCAGGTCCACGTAGGTTTGGTTAGCAGGAGGCTTACCGCGTCCTGACGCCTCCGGAAGGGTCACGTAGCTCCCCTCTGCTCACGCACTGCTCATGTCCAGGTTGTGAGGGCCAAGTGGAAGCTGAGGATGAACCCAGGGATGTGGACATGGGGGAAGTCTAGGAGGAGGGACTACAAGATGCCACTCAGAGGCTCTAAGGCTAAGGCTGGAATCCTCTCCAGTCTCTTGACAACCAGGCACCAAATACTGTCCGTTTCCCCATCGCCATGTCTTTCCCACTTCCACAGATTCTCTTCATTCTCATCTTTCTCAGGAGAACACGCTGGCTCTCCTGCTGTGGAATTCAACTGATCTTTATGGCACCTTCTCCCCTCTAATCCCTTCTGCAGGCAGCTACCAGATCAGCCCTAGCTAAACTCCATTTAACATACGTCCATCTCACTGTTTGAAGATTTCAGTGGTTCCCTTGTGTCTACACACGAAGTCCCACGTGAAGTCCCACGTGAAGTCCCACGTTCCTCAACCGGCATTCACAGCTCCCCACAGGGATGTCACTGTCTGCTTTGCAGGCTCATTTCTCATCATCAATTCCCTCTTTAAAGCTGCCTGGTCATTTTGAAGTCTCTTCTTCCTTACTTGTACTTTTAACAGCCTTTTTTATTTCTTTAAATATATTCAACATAATAATTTCACATTCTGTGTGCGATCACACTAATGTTTGGTGTCTTCGCTGGTCTTATGCTACCATTTGTTGTTTTGCTGATTCTTACTCACAGTACCTAGTTTTCTCACATCTTCTCTGATTTGAAAAAAAAAACTGACTCATGTTCTTTATAATTTTCTCTAAAGAAATTCTTTGAAGCCTGGTTAAAGGAACATTCCTCCAGACAGGATTTTAGTTTGCATCAGCCATGTATCTCAGGCCCTATCAACCCTGGTTCTCTTGAACTAAATTCTTGGTTCAAGGTTGATCGAAACATCCGGGCAGTGTGAACTCAGGTCACACGCCTCCTTCAGAACCACAGAGCTGTGGTTCTGGGTTCTTAGGGATGTTTTTACCCCTGAGCTAAAACCAAAAGAGGACACATTCTTTTCTCACGTCCCTTTAGGGGGTTAGGTATTTTTTGTACAGGTGACCCACTGAAGTAGTTTCAGGTTTACCTGGTCTCTGATCGGACCTCCCTTGTCCTCATCACCCTTGGGCAGCCCTTTAAAAGCAATGCTCCAGGCGGTCAGGGGCTGACACTGCTCACAGAGCAGCAGCTGGCTTCAGTGCTCATTACTTGCCTGCATCCATCTTTTGAGATGTTTTAGAATTTAAAGATTTCCCTTATTTTTTGAAAATTCAGCTATACATTTAAAAAGACTTAAAAAAATAATCTGGAATTTTTAGGGACTTCATAAGGGAGCGATTCTCAAGACATTGCTATGACCTCTATACAAGACCTCTTGGATCCTCCAGATAATCTTTTTGTTTTTCTAGCCTGCCGGGCACAGTAGCTCTTGTCTGTTTAGAACGCTGTAACCACCTCCACCCTGAGGCTTGCCTTGGCATTGCCAGAGGAGGCCCACTTCCCCCACGAAGCCTCTCCTCACTACTTCCCGCGACCCTCCCCGTTGTATTTTGCATTACCCAGCTGTCATGTACTTGTGCTGTCATCTGCCTTATCATGTTATTTATCTTTACTGGCTACCAGTTATTGAGGGTTTCTCATAGGCCAAGCGCAGAGCAAAGTACTTTTGCTATATTATATCATTTAACTTACAAAAATCTTGAAAGGTGACTCTAGCAACTATTTTTTGACTTTTTTCTTTTTAACAGCAGTTTTCGATTCCCAGCAAAACTGAGAGGAAGGTACTGGGAAAGCCCATATATCCTCTGCTCCCCACCACCCCACATGCATAGCCTCACCTGTGGTCAATATCCTTCACCAGAGTGGGGTGTTTGTTACAACTGCTGAACCTACACTGACACATCATAATCACCCAAAGGGCATAGCTTACATTACAGTTCACTCCTGGTGGTGTACACGCTATGGCTTTGGATAAACGTATAATGACATGTATCTGCCATTATAGTAGCATACCAAGTAATTTCACTGCCCTAAAATTCCTCTGTGCTCCATGCATTCACCCCTCCTTTCCCAGCAACCACGTATCTTTTTACTTTCTCCAATGTTTTCACTTTTCCAGAATGTCATACAGTGGGAATCATACGTTATGCCGCCTTTTCAGAGTGGCTTCTTTTCACTTAGTAATACGCACTAAAGGATTCTCTATGTGTTAATGATAAAGTGACAAAAGATCAAGCGAAAAAAAAAGGAATCTTTATGTCTTTTCATGTCTTGGTGGCTCATTTCTTTTTAATGATGTATTCATCCTGTCCTTTTGTCTGGATGTACCACAGTTATTTCTTCATTCATCCACTGAAGGGCATCTTAGTTGCTTCCAAGTTTTGGCAATTATGAATAAAGCTTCTATAAACATCGGTGTGCAGGTTTTTGCAGGGAGATAAGTTTTTCAACTCCTCTGAGTAAACACAATCGCTGGATTTTATGTAAAAGTATGTTTAGTTTTGTGAGAAGCTGATTTTATGTAGAAGTATGTTTAGTTTTGCAAGAAACCAAATTATTTTGTTGGTATCAACAAACTAATTCTAAAATTTATATAAAGAGGAAAAAGACCCAAAAGAACCAACATAATATTGAAGAACAAAGTTGGACGACTGACAATACTCAACTTTCAGGACTTACTATAAAGCTAAGTAGTCAAGACAGTGTGGTATTGGTGAAAGAAGATAAAT
This sequence comes from Vicugna pacos, assembly GCF_048564905.1. Lineage (NCBI taxonomy): Eukaryota > Metazoa > Chordata > Mammalia > Artiodactyla > Camelidae > Vicugna > Vicugna pacos. Next base: position 4,542,682 of record NC_132990.1, read on the forward strand.
ATACCAATGGAACAGAACAGAGAGCCCAGAAATAATCCCAAATAAATATAGTCAACTGGCCCTTGGCAAAGAAGCAAAGGTGTTATAACGGAAAAAAGATAATCTTCTCAACAAACAGTGTTGGAACAACTGGACGTCCACATGCAAAAAAAAAAAAAAAGAATCTAGACACAGGTCGTATGCCCTTGACAAAGATTAAATCAAAATGGATTGTAGACCTAAATTTAAAATACAAAACTATAAAACTCCTAGAGGTAACATAGGAGAAAACCTAGACGACCTTGAGTTTGGCAATGACCTTTTAGATAGAGCACCAAAAGCACAACCCGTGAAAGAATTGATGAGCTAGACTTCACTAAAATTAAATCTTCTGTTCTACGTAAGACACGATCAAGAGAATGAAAAGATAAACTACAGACTTGGAGAAAATATTTGCAAAAGACGTGTCTGATAAAGGACTGTTATCCAAAATATACAAAGAACTCTTAAAACTCAACAACAACAAAAATGAACAACCAAATTTTTTAAACGGGCCAACAACCTTAACAGACACCTCACTGAAGATAACAGATGACAAATTAGCATATGAAAAATGTTCCACATCATGTCTTAAGGGAAGTGCAAACTGAAGCAGTGAGGTACTACTATGGACCTATTGGAACAGCCAAAATGCAGAGAACACTGGCAATGCCAGATGCCGCTGGGGATGTGGAACAACAGGCGCTCGCCTTCACTGCTGGTGGGAATTCAATACGGCCACTTCGGAAGACAGTTTCTCACAAACTAAACAGAATCAGCAGAAGGAAGAAAGTAAAAAAGACAACAGCGGTAATCAATGAAATTGAAATCAGAAAAGCATTAGAGAAAACGAATGAAACAAAAGCTGGTTCCTCAAAAAGAAAAAAATCCATAAAATGTATGAGCTTTTGGTAAGACTGACATATTAGTTTTCTAGGGCTGCTGTAACCAATTACCACAAACTGTGTGGTTTGCAACAGAAACCGACTGTCTCAGAGTTCAGGAGGCTGGAAGCCCAAAGGTGTCAGGAGGGTTGGTTCCCTCTTGGGGCTTGGAGCGAGCGTCTGTCCCAGGCCTCTCCTAAACTCTGGCGCTTCTTAGCTTGTGGACACATCACTCCAATCTCTGCTTCCATATTCACATCATCTGCTTCTTTGAGTCGGTGTGTGTTTCAAGTCTTTTTTTTTTTTTTTATTCTAAGGACACAAGTCGTTGAATTTAGGGTCCAACCTAAATCTAGGATGATCTCACATCAAGATCTTTATCTTAATTACATCTGCAAAGATCCTCATTCCAAATAGGGTGACATTCTGAGGTTTCAGGTGGACATACCTTTGGGAGGCCACATTTCAACCCACTACAACTGACAAAGATTAAAAAAAGAAGGCATGAATCACCAGTATCAGGAACAAAACAAGCGATAACCTTGCAGATCTTGCAGCTAACTTTTGAACAGTATTCTTTCAGTATTTTTTAATGGCTTCAAGATCTGCAGGGATATCCCCTGGCCAGTCCTGGTTTCACAGGAGAATTCTACCACACATTTAAAGAAGAATTAATACCAATTTACACAAACGCTTTCAGAAAATAGAGGAGGAGAGAACACTCTTGAACTCATTTTGTGAGACTCGCTTAATACCAAACCAGACAAAGGCACACAAAAAACAAAGCTGCGTCCCTGCATCTCTCATGAACTTATATATGGAAGTCCTCAACAAGATACTTGCAAATCAAATCCAGTAATGAATAAAAAGAATTATACCATGACTAACTGGGATTTATTCTAGGTACACAAGGCTGATTCAACATGTTTAAGTGAATCAATGTAATCTATTAAACAACAGACTAAAGAAGAACTAATCAGGATTATATCAAGTGATGCAGAAAATGCATTTGAAAAAATCGAACAATATTATTCATGATAAAAACTCTCAGCAAGTTAAGAATAGAGGGAATTTCCATGACTCGGTAAAGAACATCTACCAAAAAGCTGCAGCTAACATATTCAGTAGTGAAGTAAAACCAGTCTCCGTCTAATATCAGGAACAGGGCAAAGACGTCAGTTCTCACTCCTCTTATTCAATGTGGTGCTGTAAGTTCCAGCCAAAGCTCTAAGACAAGGAAATGGAAAGGAAGGCACACAGATTGGAAAGGAAGAAATAAACTGTGCCTATGACGGCTGACATGATTACCTATGTAGAAAATTTTGAAAGAACAAAAGAACACTTAGAGCTGGTGAGTTTAGCAAAGCTGCAAGATGCAAGAGTCATATTAGTCATATTTCTATATTGCTAATAATTAACATATGGAAAATGATATTTAAAGTGCAGTATCATTTACAATTGCTCTCAATTAAATGAAATACTTAGATATATGCTTAATAAAACGTGTACAGGATCTGTATGCTGAAAATTACAAAATGCTGACGAAATAAATCAAAGAAGACCAAAATAAGAGGAGAAAGATAACGTCTTCATGAATTGGAAGGCTTTATATAGTAAAGATGTCATATCTCCCTGAATTGATCTATAGGATTAATGTAGTTTCTATCAAAATCTCTGCAAGGTTTTTTAAAGACATAGGCAAGTTTATTGTAAAAATTATAAGGAAAGACACAGACCCTAGAATAACTTAAATAATCTTGAGAACGAAGAATAAAATGGGTGGAGTCGCTCCGTCTGAGGTTAACTATCGCAGCTACAGTAACACCATGAGATACTGGCAGAGGTGTAAACACATAGATGTACGGAACAAAACAGAGAACCCAGAAATAGGCCCACACAAATATTCTGAGCTGATTTTTGACAAAGGTACGGAAGTAATTCAATGGAGGAAGGATAGTTTTTTTCAACAAACGGTGGTGAAGCAAGTGGACATCAACTTCAACCTCATAACTGACACAAAACTGAACCCAAAATGGATCAAGAAATTATAAAATGCAAAGCTATGAAACTTCTGGGGAGATGCAGAACATCTTTAGGACCTGGAGCTAGGTTAGAGTTCTTAGACTCGACATCAAATGCACAGTACATAAAAGAAAAAAATGGATTATTTGGACCTCATCAAAGTTTAAAAATTTTTTTCTGTGACAGCCCATGTGAAGAGATGAAAAGACTACAAGACTACAGACTTGGAGAGAATATTTTCAAACTACAAATCTGATGAAAAGACTAGTATCTAAACCATAGAAAGAAGTCTCAAAACTCAACAGTAAAAAGACAATCCAATAGAAAATGGGGAGGAGGGGGAGGGTGTAGCTCAGTGGTAGAGTGCACGTCTAGCATGCATGAGGTCATAGGTTCAATCCCTAGCACAAACAAAGAAAAAGGAAGAAGGAAAGGGACATATATTTTGCCAAAAAAGATGCACAGATGGCAATTATGCACATGAAAAGATGTTCAACATTATGAGCCATTGTGGAAAAACACAAATTAAAATCACAGTGAAATATCATTACACATTTATCAGCATGGCGAAAATAAAAAATAGAGAGAACAAAAAATGCCGGCAAGGGTGTGGAGAAACTGAATTACTCATACATTTCTGATAGGAATGCAAAATTGTACAGCCACTCCAGAAAACGGGTTGGTAGTTTCTTACGACACTGATCACGCCACTACCATATCACGTAGCAACTGTACTCTTAAATCTGAACATAAATGTTCATAGCAGCTTTATATGTAATATCCAATGTGTGAATGGTTACACAAACGTTGCTACATCCATGTCATAGAATACTACTCAGCAATAAAAAGGAAATAGTATTACATGCAACATGCAACAACTTGGATGAGTCTCCAGGGAATTATGCTGAGAGGAAAAAAAAAGCGAATCCCAAAAGGTGTTGTTCCATTTACATTCTTGAAATGACAAAATTACATAAATAAAAAACAGGTTAACAGTCACCCAGGGAGAAAGGGGTGTGGTTATTAAAGAGCAACAAGAGAGGCTTGTGGTGATGGAATTGTCTGTATCTTGACTGTATCAGTGTCCATATTCTGGTTGTGATATTGCACATAGTTTTGAAAGATGTTACCACAGGGTAGAGGGGACTGGGATAAATGGTATACAGAGCTCCCTTACAACTATATGTGAACTTACAGCTATCATGAAGTTAAAAGCTTAATTTAATTTAAAAAGATTTGTGCACATACACAGTAATGGGGGTCAGAAATGTTCACATAAGGAGGAATGCAGTTCTGCCAGAATTAAGGAGGAAGATAGGTTAAGTTTTCATGGATAATATGCCCATTGACCTGATTCCTGCACAGTTAAGTGTATTTCTCCAGATGGACAAAAAAAGAGAGAAAAGGCACTGAAATTAGAGAAAATATTCCTCCAAGATGGGTAGACAAATCTGTCCATAGAGGGGAAAAGAGGAGAAAAAAAGAAGTTCAGAATGTATCATCACTTTAAGGGGCATTCTCAGGGATGCCTAAATCTACTATCCCCAAAAAAGAATCATCCAAAATTAGGGGTAATCAGAAGGTCAATTTAGCTTAAATAAAATTTCTTCTGTTGCTATCCACTTTAGTAAAGTAAATTAACTTAGTGGTATAGAATTAAAAAATTCAGAGATAACTTCTGAATTATAATCAATGTAACTATTTTGTTGATAAAATTATTTTTTCTTAAATATAATTAGGTAAAATAAATGAGTCAATGCTTTCATCTGGGACTCTGTGAGAAAAGAAATTTCTATAATAGTGTATTTATTACAGGATGATTTTTTTTTTTTTTTTTTTTTTTTTTTAGCAAAGCAGCAGTGAATTTAAGAGAATCTAACTACTGTACTCTGCCTGTACCCTTCCATGGAGAGCTCTGAGATTCTAGAACGCGTCATTATTTTGAAATGCAGTTCAACACAAAGATAGGATTAAGATAAACAAATTAGCTTACTATCCACATTGGAATGCAAGTCTTCCAAACCCTGGAGTATTTCTATGCTTACTCTTATCTCATCAATTCATTTTCTAGAATGAATTAATCTGCCCAGAGAAGAACCCCACCAACTACCAGGCCACCTGGAAGTAGATTTCAAGCCACAAAACCTGGTGTCACTCCAAAACTAATTCATGAGACTTCCCTGAGTATGTCCTATTTTCTAGGAACAAAAGGCACATTTTCATTGTTAGGTATAAAATCTGCAAATTGTTTCATCAACTTTGACTGTATCTACCAGCCACAAAAATCTGAAGTTGGCAAGAATGCTGACATCAGTAGGTCAGCAACTGCGATACTTCACACAGCGCTTGGGGCATATTTTTAAATGCTATTCAATTGTTTTTTTGTTTTCAGTCTTTGGTTCATCTAGGATGCTTCATTTATTTTCAGACCCCAGGCTAAAGCTAACTTAAGAAGCTTTTATTAGGGCTGACCGGCCCTAGAAAAATGGAGATGGAGACCAAGCTTGTATCCGGCTTTCATCTCATCTTCCAACAGCTTATTCTCCTCCTTCACCTCTCTCTAAACACCCAATGTTCACGAGCCACCCCTCACAATCTACAAACCTTCTCCTAGAAATGTAAGCGGATTTGGCATGTTACCAGTATGAGCAAGGCAGCGTATCTGAAATGCAACAGAGTTACAGGTGAACTTTTATTTGAAATCAACTTTGAGAAAAGACGTAAGCCAAAATGTGTGGGCCTGGAGAGATCATTAATTGGATGACTGTATGATGATCCAATGCGAGTTGGTTCTCAATTGTCAAATAGCATAGTGGTGGGCTTCAAACACACAGCAGATCTTTAGGAAGTTTCTTCCATGTCCCAGAGGCTGTGTTAGTACTGGGGATAACAAGAAGATGCAACCTATGCCTTCAGGTAGCTCAAGATCTATGAAGAGCATGGGGACCAAGGGAAATAATTACAGTACACAATTAGCTGCTCCACCTGAGAATTTCCATTGCATTAGGCACAAATAACTGTTGGCACTTACCTCACACCTTGGTTTCCCCAGCTTCTAATACAGTGCCAGGTATATAGCAGATTCTCAAATACCTGATGAAAGATTGAGTGAATAAACAAATGAACGAGCAAAACATTACCGAATTTCCAATACAGAGTGTGGGCAGAAGCAATTAACTCTGGTGGAAAAAGGAAGTCTCATAAGAGATGGTAATTTGAGCTGAGGCTTAAGGCATGTCTACCACGGTGTCTGACCTTGAATGAGCACACAATAAAAGTTAGTTAATTCAATTAAGTGGAAGTTCAGGTGGAGCAGAGGGCCTCTGAAGGCAAGGATGTTCCAGGTAGAAGTATCAGCAGCAGTTGGCGTACATAATGCCCAGCACATGGTAGGAACACAAGATGTATTTATTGAAGGAATGAACAATGAGTGAATGAATGGATAGAGGACTGTAAGTCACAGCATATACAAAGCCGCCAGTATTATGAAAAAGGAGGCACATTTAGGGAATGATTATATTTGGAAAATCATATAATTATAAAAGAGAAAAGAGAGAGATGGTTAGAACAACAACAAAAAAAGGAGAATATAAGAAAAACATGATGCGAGGAAACAGAGGAACCAGACAAGGAGAAAAGAGGTTTTTTTAATGAGTTCATGGGAATATTCCAGAGACTACAGAGTTGGAGGTCTGGTGGTTGTGAGGAATGAAGTTAGGTTCATCACCAGGGTCAGTGCAGACTTTGGGCAACAGGAGTCTGACTGGGAAAGAAGCACAGTAAATTGTTAAGGAAAAATCACTCCAAGGACCACAGTCCAGAAGGAGTTGACCTATAAGGAAAATAAAAATGAGAAGAGTCAGGAAAGAAACAATTATCTCTAAGTTGGGGCAAACCTGACTGAGTTTCATTAGACTGTGTAGTAGTTACCTAATGCTGCATAACAAATCACCTCAAAAATCAGTGACTCTAAACAACAAGATACACTTATTACCTCACACAGTTACTGTGAGTCAGGAATTCAAGAACAATGTAGTTGGTGGTTCTGGCCCAGGGTCTGCCCTGAGGTTGCAGTGAAGATGTTGGCTGGAGCTTCAGTCATCTGGAGACAAGCTCTACCCACCAGTGGCTGGCACTAGCCCTGAGACTAGCCTTACCCATCAGCGGACAGACAGCAGCCTCTGGACCCCCTGGGCCACAGCCCCACCCACCAGTAGGCCAACACTAGCTCTGGTCAGCCACTCCTACCAGTGTGCCCACAGAAGTCAGCCCACCACAATAGAAGGAACCACTCAGCCCACATAGTTCAGGTAACAAGAGGGGAGGGCACTGCTGAGCCCCACAGGATGTTTCCTACATGGAGCTATTTCTCCAAGATCAAGAAACATAACCAACCTACCAAATATATAGAAATAAAAACAGCAATTAGGCAAAATGAGGTGACAGAGAAACATGTTCCAAATGAAGGAACAAGATAAAACCTCAGCAGAAGAAATTGCAGAGTTCTTCAAGACGTGACATGGAGACAAGCAATATATTCAATAAAGGGTTCAGGGCAATGATCATAAAGATGCTCAGTGAACTCGAGAGAAGAATCAATAAGCAAAGTGATACTACTCAGCCATAAAAAATAAAAGAATGCCAGTTGCAGCAACATTGATGGACCCGGAGATTATCATTCTAAGCGAAGGAAGCCAGAAAGAGAAAGAAAAATACCATATGCTATCACTCATATGTGAAATCTAAAAAAAAAAAAAGAAAGAAAGAAAGGAAAAAAAGGACTCTGAACTCATCTACAAAACAGAAACAGACTTGCAGACATAGTAAACAATCTTATGGTTACTGGGGAAAAGGCTGGGAAGGGATAAATTTGGGAGTTAAGAGATTTACAAATGTTAGCCACTATATATAAAAATAGATCTAAAAAAAAGTTTCTGCTATATAGCACAGGGAACTGTGTTCAATATCTTGTAATAACCTTTAATGAAAAAGAATATGAAAACAAATATATGTGTGTATATGCATGATGGGGACATTGTGCTGTACACCAGAAATTGACACATTGTAACCGACTGTACTGCAATTAAAAAAAAAAATCATACTGAGAGAAGGCAAAAAAAAAAAGTGAGAAGTTAGAATTTTTTAACAAAGAATTAGAAAATATAAAGAAGAAGCAAGCAGAGTTGAAGAATACAATCACTGAAATAAAAAATATAGAAGAAGGAATCAACAGCAGATTAAATGGTACAGAAGCATGGATCAGCAAACTGGAAGACAGAGTAGTGGAGATCACTCAGGCTGACCAGAAACAAGAAAAAAAAATTGTTTAAATGAGGACAGTTTAAGAAACTTCTGAGACAACATCAAGTGTACTAACATTCACATTACATGGGTTCCTGAAGGAGACGAGAGCAAGAAAGGGACAGAGAACATACACAGCTGCCCATCTGTTATGTAAAAGTGCTAATCTTGCGTCCTTTAAACATTTTCTATTTGGGAGCAGAAACATTTATTTTAATGTGGACGTGGTCACACGGCCCTAAGATGTGAAATACTCCAGGCTCACCTTTCAGAAAGAAAGTCCACAGTGACCTGTGGGGCAGATCATTGTTGCTAAAAATAACTTACAGGCGTCCATCTGCTGTATCCTCACACGCACTCCTCAACTGGGAACACCGTGAGTTTAATATTATGTGCTTGTGACAGCATCAAGATACTATGAAAGTCAATGAATGACAGCAGCGTGAGCAAATCTGTTAAATGTGCAAGGCACAGCTCATAAGTTCTGCTTCCTTGTGTGAGTGTCTGCCTCACACACCTACTTCTTGTTTTTAACTCTTGAGTGTTTCATGAGTCAAAAGAGAGAGAAAGAAATATAGGGATTGAGGGTGTTTCATGTTTAGACGGTAATACCACACTCCTAAGCGACCCGAGATGGTGAGAAGAAAAGAAATTTCTGGCCTGCCGTGTAAAAACCAGGTTGATACCGGTTATTTCACTCTATTTGAATATACAGAGGTGGTAAATCATATATAAATTATTAGCAACAGTTTGTCCCCGATGAAGTGGGTTCTAGGAAACTAACACAACAGTAAATAATATCTGAAATGTGGAACTGGCAGGGACCACTTTGAAGTCGATGTTTTTTAGCATCGATATCAACTTTACTTAGGAATTGAAGCAAATTTCCTCCCTTGGTGTTTGAATTTCAATTTTAAATCACCAAATCTATCTGGCTCCCATCTACTTGAACTAGTTCAGAGGAATGTTTTTCCCTTGCTACTTACTGTCAAGGTATGCAAATATATTAAGCACAAAATGGCTCTCTGGGCTTGTTCTTCCCATGGACAATTTTGAGTTTTCACTTTCCATACAAGAGAGAAACAAGAGGGCCAATAAACACAATTGGCATGATTGTCAACAGGTGCGTATTCAGCCAGGACACATGCACTCAGATGGAGATGTTGTGAGTGTCAGCTGAGAGAGGTGAGTCCAAAGTGCTTCCCAGAATCTGTGCCTGGTCATTAAGAAGAGATTCACCCAGGTCCTCTGAATCTGGCAGCAAAATCTCTTTCCCAGGTGATTTCTCAGCCTGGTCCTGAAGCGGGGCTGCTCAGAGGGCAGGGCCAATAACTTTCAGATCAGACCTCCACAGGGAACGCTGAGTTTCCACTATCACCTTCAAGATCTGAAGTAGCAGGTGACAAGTGCATCTTGTCGACATATGACACAGGCGTATTTACATAGGGCTCTGTGAGCCCCAGTCTGCCAGACCAGCTATCTGCCCAGGCACTCCCTCTCCGACAATTTCCAGAGGAAGTGGGCAGGGGTGGGCATAGGAGGGTATGAGCTTGGAGAGACTCCCGTGGCTCCAGATGTGATAAGAAGGATGCCAGAAAAAATGACCAAGACTCGGAATTTTGGAGACATTGGGGACTGCAGGAGGTAGGAAAAGTAGGTTTTTATTTCATTACTTATAGAAATATCAAGACTGTAGCCTCCTCATAAGGGTTTCCTTGTGTGTAATTCAGGCCACATTTATAAAGTCTGATTGAAAAACTGTGTAAGGTTCTGAGAACATAAAGATGTTTCTCTTTGGGCAGAAGTTAGGCAGATACAAAATTATTCAGGAAACACTGATGAACATACAAATGAGCGATACAGGTATATGTATCAGCTAGGATGTTTCTGGCTGGAAATAATCAAAAGCCTGATTCAAACAGGCTTAAATGATCAAAGAGATCTACTGGTTCATTGAACTAAAAAGTCTAGAAACAGGGCTATTTTAAGTCTTGATCTCAGTTTCTTCCCAGTTCTTAGAGCCGCGTTCTGCTTCTTCCTGAGGTTGGCTCCTCCCATGGTCCCAAGAGGGCTGCCACCAGATTCCAGGGCTGCAGGCTTTTGCCCACATCCAGCAGAGAAGAGTGACTTTGTCACACCATTCTCATAAATGTCCTGAGAACATGCTTATTGAACCAGTATGGGTCATATGACTCCACGTGGAGGGGTCACTGTGGCCGGGAGACGGAACACATCGTCTGAATTAACCTCTACGTTACACGTCAATCAAGAGGGTAGAAAAGAGTTCAGTTTATCAATAAACATGGCACAAAAGATGAGGGGACATCTGACTGCCAGAGGAAGGGATGGTGTGGGTGGGAAAGAAGAGGCTGAGGAATGCTCCCGCAGAAGAAGCGATGTCAGCTAGGACCAGAACAGAAAGCAGCCGCTTGAATGCTAATAAACTTGGACCTTCAAACTATGAAGATGTTAAGGCAAATCCATAGCATAAGCCAAGTGGACTTATTAGGGGCAGAGTATAATTTTCAAAAAGTTAAAATGTGACTCATGCAAAACTAGGATGATGCATGTCAAAGATTTTATTCAGCTCATTAATAAGGGATCTGATAAGATCCAAAAGCTGGTTTGAAGAGCATCTCAGGGACAAGGGTTTTTATCACTCATCAGGAAAGGCACTTTTTAGAAAAAAGGTTAGAATAACATTACTAAGTTACAGATAAAACTGGTTAATATGCTTCAGAGCAATGAAATCATAACATCTGGGGATATGTTTTCTACCTGAAAGAAATTACTTGCATTTCTGTTGGACAGGACACAAGCCTACAAGTTAATAATTAATTGCATAAAGTCTAGGCTTTTAGTAGTAATAAACAAAGTAAAATAGTAGTACAACTTCCTAGACGCAGAGAATGAAATAACCCTTAGATGGGCCTGTTAAACAATGCTCTAATATGACATTAAAAAGGCAGACATCTTCTTGACTTTATTTCTAGGTTCTGGGTAATTTTTGTTATTATACACCACCACCAGAGCAATCTATTTAAGGCAGTTTTTTTTTTAATGGACTTCAATCTTACAGCAGTTACATGTCAGTAAATACTGCTAATTGTAATCAGTTTTCATATGGTCATTAAAGGAAGCCTGAGGAGATCAGCTCAAAGAAAGAGACATTTTGGCTGATTCCTTGAGTGGGAAGTAGCTGGAGCCAGCCACCCTTCACTAGGAGGAGAGGTGTCCCGCTACCATCAGACCAGAAAAGAGTCAAGTAAGTGAAGCCGGTGGAAATGAGAGGGCCTGGGGCCGCCAGTGCCCATGGGATGACTGTTCCAGGGGCTGCTCAGAAAGCAGCAGGAGTGGAAATCACAGGTGTTTCAGGACGGCAGTCAGAGAGATGTCCATCTGAACCCATCCTAGACCGTCGTGTGACCGTCTGACTTCCTGGCCCCTCTCTTGCCCATGAAATGTTTTGGTTAAAAGGGAAAGATATTCTATACGCTCAATAGTTAAGTACAGCCAAGCTAAGCCATGCTTTAGGTTCACATTTTTGGATAACAGGTTTATTAATGGGCTGGTTGAGAGAATTGAACCATTTGGTGTTCAGGAAAATTGGAAACGTTTAAAATAAATACTTGACATCCCTTCTCTGTGACTGCTGTGATATGTTCATCTATTTTTAGGGGTAAAATGTCCACATTAAAAATTAATTTGATAGAAATTGCTTAGCAGCTTTTCACTAAGAATACAGTACAAAATAGTAAAAGGCTAACATCCATTTTCACAAAATGGAAAGCATTTATTTCAAAAGCAGCTCACCACTCCAAAGACAACTTTTTGTTCCTTGTTAGAGTCTTGGGTGTAACGGCTACCATGCTATAGAGAATATACCCCATCCACACCCCCTTGAACTAGGGTTACCGCACTTAGCAAATAAAAACACAAAACCCCCAGTTAAATCTGAATGTCAGAAAAACAATGAATTTTTTTTTTTAGAGTAAGTATGTCTCATGCAGTATCTGGGACATACTTGTGGAAGGAAGATGGTCCACCAAGATATCCACATTCTAATTTCTGAAGCTGTGTACCTTGCATGGCAAAAGGGACTTTGCACATGCAATTAGGTTAAGACTCTTCAGATGGAGAGTATCCTGGATTATCTGGAATCACAAGGGTCCTTATAAGAAAGGTGGATCAGAGACAGAGAGAGATTAGAAGATGCTACAATGCTGGCTTTGAAGATGCAAGAAGGGACCACGAGCCAAAGAATTGCAAGTGGCCTCTAGAAGCTGGAATAGGCAAGGAAACAGATTCTCTTTTAGAGCGTTCAGAAGGAATGCAGCCCTGCTGACACCTTGATTTTAGGCCAGTGAGACCCAGTGGGATTTCTGGCACACAGAACTGAAAAATAATAAATTTGTGTTGTCTTAAGCCACTAGGTTTGTGGTAGTTTGTTAGAGGAGCAACAGGAAACTCATACAGAACTTACACAAAAAACTATTTGTTGTTCATCTAACATTCACATTAAAAAGTATCCTATATTTTATCTGGCAACCCTACTTAAACTAAGCATGAAGCAGTGGGCTGTGGTAGAAAGCACCCTTACATGGGAGACAGGAGAGGACTATTTCTCCTTCAGGTCTGATTCCTCAGATGCAAAATGAGGGCCATGGCCTGGATGACCACCATGGGTCCCTTGGGGTCCATGACCCCATGAAAGAAACACTTCTTGCCAAAACAAAGTAAAACACACATATGAATTTTAAAACATTCGTAGTTCAGGACAGTTGCTTTCATCTGCCGAGTGGTTGTATGTTTGAGCTATCTTTTCGGTAGCTCTCCTTTAGCTCCTCACCCCAATCTGGATGACCCTTTGTTCTTTCATCTGTGTGTCTGTCAGATGACAAGGCATGGCCCTGCCACAGGACTGTGCTCTCATACTTCCCTCCCTCTCCTCACTGCAGGCCTCTTCACCCCTTCTCCTGGCTCAGGCTCCGGGACAGACAATGCTGGTTGGCCACTGTACGAGTATCCTACGGCTGCTGTAACAAATTACTCTAAACTTAGTGGCTTAAAACAACACAAATTTATCTTATGGTTCTGACGGTCAGGATTCCAAAGTAGGTTTCACTGGGTTAAAATCAAAGTCACGGTCACACAAAGTCACACAAAATGCAGTCACAGGGCTGCACTCTGGGACACCCTAGAGAATCCATTTCCTTGCCTTTTTCAACTTCAAGATGTTGCCCACTTTCCTTGGCTCATGGCCCCACAACACTTCAACTCCTACCTCCATCATCACATCTCCCTCTCTGACTCTGACCCTTCTGCCTCCCTCTTTGAAGGACCCTTATGGTTGCACTGGGTCACCCAAATAATCCACGATATTTGAAGAGCCTTAAGTTAACCACATAAGCAAAAAAGTACTGTTCTCCATGTAAGGTCACATAATCACGGGTTCAGTATTAGGACAGGGACATCTTTGGGGAGCCATTATTCTGTCTAGCACACCTACCCAGTATCCATTTGCCCCTTCCTGCTTTCTTAACATTTTGTTCAGGGTGACAATAAGATTGGCTGAAAAAATTTATTTACAGAGCTCCCTTGAAGCTACATGTAGTCATGTGACATGTCTGGCCAATGAGAAGTAGAATTTCAGCTTCCAAGAAAGCTGCTGTTTTCCTGATTGAAAGAGCCAGACTCAGCTGTCATATGCACTTTGTCCTCTTCCATTAACTCTACATCCTGCATAAAAAAGTGAATGTGATACCCAGAAGGGCAGCCACTCTATTGCGAGCATGAGAATGAAAATCACCCAGAAAGAGGGCAAGGCAGAAACAGTCAGAGGATCTGAGATCCCTGATGGCATTATGGAAATACCTGGTCAGCCCTCGTCTGCCAGTCCCCAGACTTGTCACCTAAGAAAAAGACATCCTTAGTTGTGGCTGCCAGGGTAATCAATTCATGCAACTGAATCCAGTTCTAGGAGACCCAGATTCTGTCTAAACTTTCACTACTCAGAGTGTGCGTCCTGGACCAGCAGCAAGGATATGTGTTAAAACGCAAAATCTACGGCCTTTCCCCAGACCAGCTGAACCAGAATCTGCATTTTAAGAAGAAAATTATTCACTTTCATTGGCTGGGGTTGATCTGTATGCATTTCGGAGTTGGAGAAGGACTGCTTTGGAGCTCACACAGGCCAGGAGGGACGCTGCCCTGGGTTCTTCTTTCCTAGGTTGAAAAATACGGTCTGTCTGGAAGCAACGCCACTCTTGGGATTTACTGGGATAAATTTCAAACATCGGGAAGTGGGTGCAAAATTGTATACGAACAATCATTAAGTATGTTTCTCGCTCCCTCTCCCCCATCGTTTACCCTGCCTTAGATCTTTTCTTGTTTCCGCTTAGAGCAAGTGTATTTCATTGCTAGTCAGCCTAAGACCTCATGCCTATTTTATTCAATTGAGACCAAATTGACAAGGAGTTGAAGTGAAATCAGGAAAAGGAGGAAGATTACTCCCTCTTTTAAAAACTCTTGGCGGTTTGTAAACAGACCTGAAATGTCTTTGGTGTGACCCACCAACCAGATGAAGAAAGTGCAGTAAATATATAAATCCACAGAGAAGGAGAGCCAGAGAATCTTTCAACACACTGCACTTCTCATTTCTATTAAAGCTCTGAATTTATACATTTAATATGTACTGTAAATTTCAGGCTAATTTCCTTGCAATCATTTCTATCAGAGTATTACAAAGAAACATGGATGACAAAGCACAGCCACCAAATTTCCTGGAGAACGGAGGGGAAACACTGAGGGAGCAGATCTTCAAACTGAATTTGCCCTCTTGAAAATGCTTTTAGGAGGTTTTGCAGGGTTTTTTAAATTTTAAATTAATTTTTGAATAGGTAAATCCAAAAGGTACAAAAGAGTATACGAAAAAATCTACCCCCTCCTTCAGCTGCCAGATTTCTCTCCCTTCAACGCAACCACAACAACCAGTTTCCTGGGAATCCTACCACATGGGACCCTTGCATGTCGGAAGATGCTAAAAAATGCATCTGAAAATCAAGAGTGGAGTGTAGATTGCTGTGAACTGCACTCGAGGGCATACATTACAATTAATCCTTCTCATCATCCAACTGCTTTCTGTGAAGATCTTATGCTGGCATTTAATTTTTTTATATCATAGGTAATTGTCAAGTAAAGATCAAGAGTCTTGCCACCTACTCATCTTAGAGGATTAAGCAGACCATGCTTACAAAACACTTTGAGGAAGGCTCACAATAAACATAAGTGGTTGTTACAGCTGCAGCCTTCTTCCATATAACTTGGGTTTTATAACTCTCTCCTTACCCCCAAGCCTACCACACACTTCCCCCCAACTGCAGCACCTTTTAAAGGTGAGAGGTTAATAAGAAAGGGTGACTGGTGGAAGGCAAGACTAGAATGCTTAGAGGGTATCTAATTTGTTTGCCTAAAGCTTCCCAACTCATCTGTGCTTCAAGGAACCTGGAAGTTTTTTCAAAAAGAGAGACACCTAACTGCGTAATTTCACAGCTGTATGACTGTTTAATAATACAAATAATTTGATAATATTTTCCTTTCTATTTTACATACTTCCTTCTTTCACTTAGTAATATGTTATAAGCATCACTGTTCTGAACATGTTTAACCATGAGTATTTGAAAGTAAGAATAGCTACTGTGTGTAAAGATATATCAATAAAGAGACGGTTCACATTTATACAGTCAAATCAATATATGTTTTCGAGAGACTTCCACATGCTAACAACAAAATAGACACTTCATAGACACCTGTCTTCCCTGCTCAATACAAAGCCTTCAATGATAAATGTGAAATTGAAAGATTCAGACAGAGTTCTCTGGGATCTAAAAAATACAGGTGGTTGCTCAGACCGCAGTGGTTTGAGAAGACTTCTTGACTTTGTCCTGGACCATTTTGAGTACTTCAGTGTACTTATTGACAAATGGGGAGACTTTTTAAAGAGATCAATAACCCCTATACAAAGATGCTAAGAGAAAATACAAGACCATCTCTGGCAAGGGATATAAAAATCATGAACAACAGAAGTAGATAGAAATTAATAGCCTTTACTTGCTTTTTAAATCCAAGGCCTTTCATTATGGCACTGTTGGGCAGAATACTGAATGGTAATTTAAATCATTTGATTGGCCAATGTACAAAACAATAATTGCCATGTACATTCCAAATTAAAGGGCGAAGCCCATAAAAACAGTAGTAAGAGTTTGTATTTCCTTACGCTTAATCTTGTACTACAGCTAGCCTCCCAGACCCAAGACATTTCTAGCAATTAATGATTGGTTCAGGTTAATAGTCCTGACAAAGCCTTGGTTCATTGATCTTCCTCAGATGGTCATTAACCTCTAGAATCTGGTCATTAACCCCCAGAAACCACTAAGTAGGATGCAAAAAAAGCATTTTTAGCAGCATCATCGAAAAGGTTGTATGACTGTTTCATATATATTTTTTAAATGTAAGAAAATACCTCTCTTATTGTATATGTATGTGCATAGTGCTTTAAAGTCTCTTTAGGTTTTTATTTCTAGCATTTTCTTCCAATACAAAAGAATAACTTGACATAATTATGCTATGTATGTAGGGAAAACTATTACTAAGATCTGGTACCTTAGAAATGTTTTTATTGGCCCAAAGAAAAGGGGGTGGAAAATTCACTTTAAAGAATGCGGAGTGTTTGTTTCTGTCCTTAACACTTTGGATGAATTTATTTAAAGTTATAAGGAGAGCGAAAATTGGATTGCAGGTGAACACTCCCTTGAAAATGGTGCCGTATGTTTCCCATATTCTTAAAAGAACCGAGCATAAAGTACACTGGAAACATCACAAACATAGGCCAGTTTATTATTATAACCTCAAATTGCAGTAATGTGTTCTGATTAAGGAAAGCTATGAAGTCTCGGTGGATTGCCATGTTGCATACTCTCTATTCAACATTCAATAGGCTTTCCTCTGATTTTTACGTCCTGAGTCCATAAAGCTTATTAAATGACACTTCAAAATTTCCTTAG
This sequence comes from Vicugna pacos, assembly GCF_048564905.1. Classification (NCBI taxonomy): domain Eukaryota; kingdom Metazoa; phylum Chordata; class Mammalia; order Artiodactyla; family Camelidae; genus Vicugna; species Vicugna pacos. Next base: position 4,559,969 of record NC_132990.1, read on the forward strand.
ATGCTGGAAGCTTTGGTTAAGTGAAAAAGCCTGTTGGGGTTTGTCCCCTGTAGTTTCCTAATTAGGGCTTCCTTATTATATCACAAACATTAATCATCACATTTATCCAGTAACAGATCAGACTTACCCTATCTTTCAGATCCTCATTAATCTACTGGTAAAGTTATGAGCTCCATTAATATGGTTACAGTTAGAATGTCTCCCCGAAGCACAAGATACCCATTACTGGGCGGAATAATGCAAAAGCTGTTAAGTTTCCCTCGGGCTGAAGATGTTTCTGAAATGTCAGCCGACAGAGCAGCCTTCCCCACACTCTCCACGTAGGAGTCCTACAGAATGTTTGCTTTATTTACTGCTTTGTTTACTATTTTAGCAGGAGAAAAATTCTCCAAGCAGGATCATGTTTGCGTCTAGCAGACACCGAACCACGTGCTGCTGTCCAGAGCTTGGCTGCTTTCCATTCGGAATGGCTGAAGGAGAATGTGAGGTCTTCCTACAGTGTGATCACCTCATCAAGCAGAGGCGGTGCTGCCGTCTCCTCGCATTACTAAACCGGCCGGTGTTTTCCTGAGCACAAATGTACCTTGGATGAGTGACAGTGAAAACGGCAGAGCATCAAGTTCACCTGTCCACATCCATATCACTGAATGTGGCCTGTTCAGATTCAGTGCCTAATGTGGTCCTGCAAGGGCACAGTCACGGAAAGGAATGACTCTCCCGCCATCCACACAGTCTGCGGATCTCCCAAAAATGCCTATCATTTTATAAGCTATGGGAGTGTGGGATTTTCTTCCAGAACCTGACAGAAAGAGATCTCTCGGTCTCTCAGCTTACCTTATTGAGTTCACTGCCTTCCTGGCTGTATTCAGCAGCTACTTTTTGCATTCTGATTTTCTGCAGAGTAGTGTACAGATTTAAGCATGCTGTTTCCTACAAAGAATGTACAAATGAATAAGCACTTAAGATCTATACTATATACATGATATTTATCATAAGGCACAGTTAGGAGAGCTTAACTAAATAGAGTCTCAACGAATTTTTAAAAATTAGAAGATATTTTTCTGAAAAGAAAATGTTGAAGCTGATGAATATTTTGTCCAAAATGTCACCTGGCTAAGACAAAATTCAGACAGACAAGGTAAAAGAGGGAAATATCAATAAAGGCACAGGTCTCTTAAAATAACTTAATGGTTGTTTTTTAAAAGACCATGTTTCAAACATTAGAAATTATGGATTTGTGAGCAGAGTAATGTAGATATCAAAATTTTCAGCAAGACAATCGAGTTTTGAAATCTGGGGACTCATCTCATTCTCGAGATCAAGGAACATTCTTTATTGTTTAGTGAGCTGCAATGAAAGGTGAGGAAAAATGAAATGGGTCTGGAAATTAATGAACAGTTTCTTGGTTTCAGATAGGCATTTCTCAAAGTCTTTCATGATTCTTTTGTAGAGCACGTGGAGAATGAAGCCTGGGTAACGGTACAGTTCAGTGGATTTATAGTTGATTAAACCAAAGAGGTCAAAGAGGCTATGTATCAATGTTACATGCGAAGGAAGGTCTTTAAAGGAGAGCTCTAGGGCTCTGTACCTGACCTTGCAACAGAGAAGTGTGCTTCTCAGATTTGTAAAGTGCGTAAAATTCACGATTCAAAAAGATCTCTAAAGACTGTACAGATGGACAAAAATCAACAAAACAAAATTTAATGCAAACAACTGAAAATAAAAACCTGCATTTAGGCTCAGATATCCCACTGCAAAGTACATAACCTGACATAAGAAATTAATATGACATAACAGACACACACATACAGACACACGTTAGGTGTCTTAGCTGAGTTCATGGGGAAAATGAGCCAAGAGTGGGAGCTGGTGATGAACCAACTAACAAGACCTTACTTTATATTAACCGAAGGATGGCGTCCAGATCAAGGGAAATAACCGTCCCAACAGGCGCGTCCCTGGTCTGTCCACATCTGGAGTTGCAATTCTGTGTGCCACCCTGGGGAGGCCAGGCTGGGCCGAAGGGTAATGGAGAACAGGCAGAGGTCAGCAACGAGGGAGGTCGAGGGGATGACTGGGGGGGATGCTGAGAGAAGCAGGCTAATGAGAATCTAAGTCTTTGAAATCTTGGGAGTTTTTTGTAACGGGGACCAGGCTTATTTCTTCCAGAATGAAAGTGGAACGTTAAAGGGGCTGAGAGAACATTTAAAATAAAAGAAATTCACTATTATGCAGTCCTACAACTCCAACCCAAGTGAAACAATAATCTGATGTAGTAATTAAAGAATTTCTTCAGCAAATCAGTGGCATGAAAAACAGAAGGCAGATAGATGGCTTTTAAAAGAGCTTTACTTAAGAGATTTATCAACCAAATGAATTGTTTGGATCTTGTATCTTGATTCCAACAACTGCCTGGTAAAGCAAAGCTTTTTTAGATAGTTGAGGATATTATTTTTAATAATAGCTTTATTGAACTATACAACTCCCATACCATAAAATTCACCCTTGCAAAGTGTATAACTCAGTGATTTTTAGTACAGTCACAATATTATACACCACTCACCACTATTTAATTTCAGAACATTTTTATCATCCCCAAAAGACACTCCATTGACATTGACTGTCACGCCCATTCCCCCTCACCCTAGCTCTTAGTAAGCGTTAATCTATTTTCTGTCTCTGTGGATTTGCCTTTTCTGGACATTTCATATGAAGGGAATCATACAATATGTGTTCTCCTGTGTCTGGTTTCTTTCATTCAGCATAACACCTCCAAGGTTAACTCACACTGTAGCATCGTATCAGTAGTTCATTCCTCTTTATGACTGAATAATATTCCTTTGTTGGGATGTGCCACATCTGTTTATCCATTCATCAGTTGATAGACATTTGAATTGTTTCTACTTTTTGATGATAATAATACTGTTATGAACGTCCACGTACAAGGTTTTGTGTGGACATATGTTTTCAGTCCTTTGGGATATATACCTAGAAGTGGAATTGCTGGGTCATCCAGTAACTCAATTTTAACTCTTTGAGGAACTACCAAAATCTCTTCCCAAAGTGGCTGTACATATTACATCCCCACCAGTGATGTGTGAGGGTTTAAATTTCTCCACATACTTGATATTATGCCTTTTTCATTACAGCATAAGTTGTAACTTATTGTTGTTTTGATTTGCATTTCCCTATTGATTGATGATGATAATCTCTTAATGTACTTATTGGACATCTGTATATCTTCTTTAGAGAAATGTCTATTAAAATAATTTATGATTTTATATTGGCTTATTTATCTTTTTAATTATTGAGTTGTAAGAATTCTTTATATGTTATAGATATAAGTTCCCTATCAGATACATGATTTGGAAATATTTTCCCCCATTCTGTGGGTTATTTTGCACTTTCTTGATGGTTATATTTGAAGCACAAAGTTTTAAATTGCTATAAAGTTGTATTTTATCTAATTTTTCTTTTTTCACTTGTGCTTTTCTGAATATTTCTTTAGTTGGATGTTAAAAATAACTTTTCCATCAACAATTTTAATGTGGTTAAATACACTATTTAAATGGTGAAATAACCACTGTGTCGTGGTTGTGGAGATGTTAAATACAGTACATTTAATTTTATTAAGGTGTCTGGGACTGCTTCCCATGATAAAGATGTAAACCAGCCAACCTCAGGTTTTAAATCCACATTATATCAGCAGTTTAATTATCACAATGATTTAGTCAAGTCTAGAAGAGAATAGATTCCTATGCAAATCATTATTTTAATACATACATCGTTTGAGGGTCAAAATGGTGAAGTGAGTAGGGCCATGAGCTCGCCTCTCCTCATGACTACAATAAAACCACCACTGACTGCTAGACAACCATCGGGGGAAAATAAAAGACTGGAACCCAGCAAAAAAGATCTTCTTCAACTGGAAACATAAAGAGGGAATCATAGCGGGAAGGTAGGAGGCAGGTGCCCCATTATCCACTGGGTGGGTGACCCACAAGCTAAAGAATAATTAAGTCGCAGAGGCCCTCCCACAGGAGTGAGAGTCCTGAGCCTCACATCAGGTTTCCCAGCCCGGGGTTCCGGCATTGGGAGGAGGAGACCCCTGGACAACTGGTTTTGAAGGCCAGCGGGGCTTAGCTCCAGGAGCCCCACAGGACTGGGGGAAACAGAGACGTCATTCTCTTGGGAAGCACACACAGAATCTTGCATGTGCCAGGTCCAAGGGCAGAGGCAGTGATTTCATAGGAACCTGGGCCAGACCTGACTGTTGGTTTTGGAAGGTTTCCTGGGGAGGTAGGGGACAGCTGCAGCTCAACCAGGGGACAAAAAAGCTGGTCACAGACATTTTGGGAATGTTCATCTACATGAGTTTTCCTGGAGGCTGACACCTTGATTGGATCATTGTCACCAAGACCTAGCCCCACCTAACGGCCTGTAGGCTTAAGGGCTGGGAAGCCGCAGGCCAAACAACATACTGGGTGGGAACACAGCCCCACCCATCAGCAGACCTCCTAAGCCACAAACGTCCTACCCACCAGAGGCCCAGGACCAAGCTTCACCCAGCAGTGGGCAGGCACTGACTCCTGCCTGGAAACCTGCACAAGCCTCTAGTCCAGCCTTATTCACCAGTGGGCAGATACCAGAAATAAGAAAACAATAATCCCAAAGCCTGTGGAAGGAGTCCACAAACACAGGCCAGACTCTATGCTGGGACCAGCTAGACCCTGGCCCTTGGGTGACAAGAGGGGAGTGTACTGCTGGGAAGCATAGGACATCTCCCACAGAGGGCCACTTCTGCAAGGTCGAGAAATGTAATTAACCTATATAAAGATACAGATAGAAAGATAGACAATATGAGGTGGCAGAGGAATATCTTCCAGGCCAAGGCCCAAGATAAAATCCCAGAAGAAATAAGTAATGAAGAGATAGGCAATTTATCCAAGAAAGAGTTTAGAGCAACGATGACAAAGATGTTCAGAGAACCCAAGAGGAGTACAGATGCAGACTGAAGTTTTTAGCAGAGTTGGAAAATATAAATACCCAGAGTTGAAGAATAAAATTACTGAAATGAATAACACACTAGAAAGAACCAAGAATAGACTAAATGAGGCAGAAGAATGGATCAGTGAGCTAGAAGACAAATTAGTGGAAATCACTGCAGAACAGACAAAAGAAAAAAGAATGAAAAGAAATGAGGATAGTTTAAGAGACCTCTGGGACAACATAAAGCACACTAATATTTGCATTATAGGGGTCCCAGAAAGAGAGGAGAGGGAGAAAAGACCTGAGAAAATTTTTGAAGAGATAACAACAGAAAACTTCTCTAACTTGAGAAAGGAAACAGTCAACCATGTCCGGGAAGTGCAAAGAGGTCCGCACAGGATCAACCCAAAGAGGAGAACACCAAAGCACATAGTCATCAAATTGACAACAATTAAGGATAAGGAGAAAATCAATGACTAACATACAAGGGAACTCCCATAAGGTTATCAGCTGATTTTTCAGCAGAAATTCTACAGGCCAGAAGGGAGTGGCACAATATATTTAAAGTGATGCAAGGGGGAAACTTACAACCAAGAATAATCTATTCAGCAAGGCTCTCGTTCAGACTTGGTGGAGAAATCAAAAGCTTCACAGATAAACAAAAGCTAAAAGATTTCAGCACCACCAAACCAGACTTACAACAAATGTGAAAGGAACTACTCTAGTCATCAAACCGTAAGAGAGAACAAAAAGAAAAAAGACAAAAAAAAAAAAAAAAGACCTACAAAAGATTCCTTTGGCAATTCAGGGCCTTTTATGGTTCCATATAAATTTTGGAATTGTTCATTCTAGTTCTGTGAAAAATGTCATGAATATTTTGACAGGGTTGTATTTCATCTGTAGGTTGCTTTGAGTAGTATGGCCATTTTGATAATGTTGATTCTTCCAATCCAAGAACATAAGATATCTTTCCATTTCTTTGTATCATCTTCAATTTTCTTCATCAATGTTTTACAGTTTTCAGAGTATTGTTAACCTCCTTGGTTAAGTTTATTTCTAGGTATTTTGTTGTTTTTGATGCAATGGAAATGTTTATAAAATTCTGGTTTTTGAGGTGCAAAAAAAAAAGTGAATGAAAGGCCACAAACAGGAAAATATCCTTTTTCATGGGTGAGTTGTATTCCACTGCATATACATGCTACATCTTTTTTATCCATTCATCTGTTGATGTGCACTTGGGATGCTTCCATGTCTTGTCAATTATAAATGAAGCTGCTGTCAATAGCAGGGTGTATGTATCTTTTTAAATTAATGCTTTTGTTTTTTTTTCAGGTATATGCCCAGGAGTGGAACTGCTCAGCCATATGGTAGTTCTGTTTTTGGGTTTTTGAGAAACCTCCATATTGTTTTCCATGGTGGCTGCAACAATTTGCATTCCCACCAACAGTGCACAAGGGTTCCCTTTTCTCCACATCCTTGCTAAAATTGTTAATTGTGTTCTTTCTGAGGATGGCCATGCTGACAGATGTGAGGTGGTGTCCATTGTGATTCTGATTTGCGTTTCCATGATACTAGTGATGCTGAACAACGTTCTATGTTCCTGTTGGCCACCTGTATTTCCTCTTTTGGAAAAATGTCTATTTAGTTCTTCTGCCTATATTTTAAATGGGTTGTTTGTTTGCTTTTTAATTGAAGTACAGTTGATTTAAAATGTGTTATTTTCTGGTGTACAGCATGGATAGACTTGGAGGGCATTACGCTAAGTGAAGTAATTCAGACAAAGAAAGACAGATACTGTAAGATAATCACTTACATGTGGAATCTAAAAAAATACAACAAACTAGTGAGTATAACAGAAAAGAATAGCATTGCAGAGGTACAGAAGGTAACTAGTGGTGACCAGTGGGGAGAGGCAAGGGGAAGGGACAAGATGGAGGTGGAGGATTAAGAGGTACAAGCTATCAGGTATAAAATAAGCTACAAGGATGTGCTGTACAACATGGGGAATATAACCAATATTTTATAATAACTATAAATGGAATATAACCTTTAAAAACTGTGAATCATTATATTGTATACCTGTAACATATAATATTGTACATCAACTATACTTCATAAATAAATAAATAAATAAAGTTATAAAAAAATACATCATTTGAAAATGTTCTCCCTTGTCCCAAAATTCACAGAACAGTCATGCTCATGAATAAGGGCGAAAAAACATTATTTCTTCTAAAATCATCCTCAACATAGTATTACCAACTTGGGAAGGTCACCTGTCCTCCCTCCTACACCTAAAGAGGAAACTAATCAGAATCTGGAGAAATGAGAAAATGTGATTTGAAAAAAATGTATATATTCAATACTTTATACTTGAAAATATAAATAAAACATTACTTTTCTATAGAATATAAAGCTTATTAAATGACTCCTAGGTCCTTAAGAGAAGTTTATCAGAAATGGCAAGGACTGGGGGAAATGATGAGTTTTGTATTTGTTTAAAAGTGACACGAGTTTAAAAAATGTTGGGAAACACTGTCTCAGTGGAATAAATGATTAATGTTATAGAGGATCAAATCACAATGCTTCTGCCCATCATTTTAAAATGTTTAATGTCTTTAAAGACTAGATACTTTTTAGACAGCATTGCACATATGCAAATAAGCATATATGGAGTAAAACTTCGTTTCATTTGATAATCACTGTCCTGATGTAAACTCAATTCCATAATCCTTGGGTCATTATATATACCTATGCACTAAAAATTACAAATACTTTAAACACATGCATTCATCTTAATTAAATCAGTGATTTATCTTCATATAACAAGTAGGGTTTTTACTATATATATATAATTACTGTTACTAACAGCTCTACTTTAACTTTGTTCTATGGCCAATTCTTACTTTCACCAAACTGAAATTCACATGGAAAGAAAGCTTACGATTATTTGTAATATCCAAAGCTATATCTAGTTTCTATAAGTAGCGTGAACTGTAAATTTTAATTCGTTTGAAAGAGTATGGGAAAATCCAAGAAATGATCCTCAAAAGAAAAATGGAAGTGTTTTCCTTTTCTTTTTACATAGATATTATGTATATTGGGCATAACACAAATCACTTCCAAAGAATTTAATTTTTGCTCCCTCCCAAAACACTAAAATAGGGCAAAATAAATTAAATAGGCATAAACTCCTAAGAATAAAGAAAGCAGAACAGACAACAGCAGAGGCCAGAGCGCAACAAAACTGGAAGTCGGCAAGCAAATCAATGGATGGCGTCTGTCTTGGCAGACTGGAAGCTAAAATCTCCAGCTGCCGGGAAGATCAGAAGTGAGCAGATTTGCACTAGTAAACCGTCGGATGGCTCAGGAATTGGAGGTGCTGGGTACTTCAGAAGCGTGGGTGCACAGCAGAGCTAACAGCAGGAGGCAAACTGGTAGTGTCTGTAAGAAACAGACCCCCAAGCTGCATTCTGCTCCTTCCTCACCACACAGCCAGAGAATTACCCCGCCCCTACACTAGCTGAAGACAGGAGGGATTGAACCATAGGACTCTGATCTTGTGGATACACGCCAACTTACGGCAGGGATAAAGTGCTGTACTGAAAAACTCAAGTGAAAATCTATACACTGAACTGGGAGAAATGCAGCCCCTGTATTCTGCCCAGGTCCCCTAACATGGACAGCCAGGAGTATGGTCCCAGGAAGGAGTTAAGAGGACTCTTCTCTGCTGGAAAACTAACCATCTCCTCCCTCAAAATTACTAGATACTGATATTTAGGGTTACCCTACAAAAAGGACAGGCTGACACCTTCAGCACTCAGTGAGGACCACCCACTGACAAGATCCAACCAGGTATGTGGAATTTCCAATGGGCCTTTAGTGCCTCAATCTTAAACATGAGTAGACCAAGTTCATCATAAATCTGAAGAAATCTTTCAGGATGAAAAACAAAAACAAAAACAGAAAAAGGAAACTCAGAGTCAACAGATCACTCAAGAAAACTTCAAAATTAGAGGACATGTTGTATCCATGAAACAAACAGGAGATTATAAATATGGAACATTTAGAAAACAAGACAGAGCCTTTGAAAGTAAAATATGATTGCAGAAGTGCAAAATTCAACACAAGATTCAGAAAATAAAGATGAAATACCCCAGTAATTAAGAGGAAAAAGGCAATTAGACAGAAAATTGCAAGATAAATTATAAGAAAAGTAGTCATTCAACTAATCTTCATTGAACGCCTGCTTTGTGTCAGACACTGGCCTGGGTATTCAGGGTACCCATGACTCAGTGAGCAAGCCAGCTGAATACCCCTGCCCACCAGGACTTCGTACGTTAGTTGAAGGAGGCTGAAAATAAACAATAAACATAATAACTCAGTCAATTACATAATATGTCAGGAGATGCTTTGGTCGAAAAGAATAAAAATTGAGCAGAATAAGGGGATTAGGAGGGTTAGGAGGGCTTTTTGTTTTGGTTTTTGTTTCCATTTTAAGTAGGATGATCAGGGTATACCTCATTAAGAAGGAATACTTGGGGAAACGACATGAAGGAGGTGAGAGAAACAAGAAGCAACAGCTAGTGCAAAGGCCCAGAGGCATGTTCGAGGCAGAGCAAAAGGGCCACTGTGCTGAAGCCAGGTGAGCTAAGGAGGATTAATAAGGGAATGATGCCAGAGCAATTGCAAGACTTCAAAGGCAGTGAGCCTTTGCAGGCTAAGCTATGGACTTTGACTTTTTTTTTGAGTCAAATATGGTGCCCCTGGAGGATGTTCTGTAAAGAAGTGCCAACTCTGGCTTTTAAAAGGAGTATATGGCTGCAAGGTGGAGGCAGAGAAATCTAAGAGCAACGCTGCGCAGTGATCCAGGTGAGAGATGGTGATACCTGGGACCAGAGTAGTAGCAGTTGAATAGTTCTTTTAAGGGAGGATGCAGATGTTGATAAATTAAAGAAATCAGCAGTGGTAAATAAACATGTGTACGGCCACTGCTGAACAAAAATATTGTATAAGTTCACACTACTATATATAAAATAGATCAACAAGGACTGATTTTACAGCACAGGGAACTATATGCAATTTCTTGTAATAAGCTATAATGGAAAAGAATCTGAAAATATATGTGTATATATATGTGTGTGTATACATATAACTGAATCACTTTGCTGTACACCTGAAACATTGAAAATTAATGACACGTCAATAAAAAATAAAATTAAAAAAAACTGTGTAACTTAAACTAGCAGAAGAAATCTCTAGTACCCAGTGAAAAAGAGGAAAAGAGAAAAAAATTAATGGATCCAGGGATATAAAACAGAAAATGAGGGAGAGGGGATAGCTCAGTGGTAGAGCACATGCTTAGCATGCATGAGGTCCTGGGTTCAATCCCCAGTACCTCCTCTAAAAATAAATAAGTGAATAAACCTAATTACCTTCCTCCCTCCAAAAAAATTAAATTAAATTAAAAAAATTTTTAAACCAGAAAATGAATTATTTGATTTCATTTTTATTTACTTGCTACTAGTTTCTATGTCTGAAATAAACCCATATTACTTTTTAAATTGTGAAGATTTAGCTTTTGTTCTAAGGGTCAGGCCCTCCTATGTCTCACTTCAGAAAATTCGACTTGGGCTCCTGGAGCCCCTTCATCAGCCTGGAGTCTAACATCTAGAAGCAGAATCGGGGTTAGGGGGAAGGGATGGCTAAAGTGAGGAGGAAGGAGGTAGGGGCCCATCTCTTTGATTTTGCTCCTTAACTGGTCCTCTGACTTTGCTCAAAATTTCTCTACGCAAGGTACTCCTGCCCTAGGACTGGCTCAGTGCTTCCTACAAACCAGGCAGCCTGCCTAGAACAGGGGCCACAAACTCAAGTACTTTTGGGGTCCATCAGGTAGGAGATGTGACAAGGTTGTAAATGTTTCATTATATTACAAATTGGGAGTGCAGAGAAAATGCGGGTCTTAGGTTTGTTCCCCAGGAGCAGGCCATGAGATGAGCTTTTGTGTACAAGTGATTTATTAAGGAGGGCCTCCTGAAGAAGCCAGGAAAAGGATGGAGAAGAAGGACAGGGAAGGGGAAGAAACCAAGCAAGCGTTCAATTTCTCCTGGAGCCCCAAGTCTAGTTTTTCAAAACGAGTCCCTGCAGGGCCTGGCCCTTAGCACAGAAGCACATACAAGCCAATACAGTGGCACCAGAATCAGTGTAAGAGGTTTAACAGGAGCTGGGGGATGTACTGCCATGCCTGCAAGATTTCTTTATGTTGATTCTACTCAATACGATCTACCTTATGATCCCTCTCCCTTTGGTTTATGGTGGGGGTGGGGAGCAGAGGCGGAGGTAAAAATTTAACTGTTAGTTCTGTCTGGCTTAAAAATTGTAGTCTGTTCACTTAATTTAACTGTGTCTTTAGTTGGTGCTCAGCTCTCTCAGATAGAAATGTTTCTCAGTTACTCCTTCCCTCCTTCCTTCTCTTAAGATTATATCTTGAGGTATGGGGGGGTAGAGTGTCTTATACACTCCTATGGTGACAGAGAAGGGCCAGTGTGTCCTGTTGAGGTGTCCTTTGACGTCTCTGGCCTCTGGGACCATGACCCTGGTCCTGTTAGCAGGTTGCCTGGATGTCATTCCCTTCTGATTTGTTCTCTTTGTCAGACTGGTCACAGTCTGGGGTGATCCCCTCCTGACTTGGCATCACATTGACCTTCATGAACTGTAGACTCCTGGGTCTGTGCCACATTTTTCCCTCCAGCCTTTGGGCTCAGCAGTCAGAGGTTCATTTCCTGTCTACTTATTCTGACCATCAACTTCCAACTCACCCACACTGGTATGGGGAGCCCCAGGAGCAAAAAATTTTTTATTGTGGCAAAGAATATATAACATAAAACTTGTCATTTTAACCATTTTAAGTGTATAATTCAGTAGCATTAATTTGATTCACAGTATTGTATAATCATCACCATGATTTCTAAAACTTTTTCAACATCTGAAACAAGTTCTCTTCACTACACCCTCTTCCCAGCCCTGGTCATCTCTAATCTACTATCTCTGTAAATCTGCCTATTCTAAACATTTCATATAAGTGTAATCATAGAATATTTGCCCTCCTGTGTGTCTGGCTTATTTCACTTATCAGAGTGCTTTCAAGATGTATCCACGTTACACCTCCTACACTGCTGATGGGAATGTAAACTGATGCAGCCACTATGGAGGACAGTATGGAGGTCCTTTAAAAAAACTAAAAATAGACTTACTATATGATCCAGCAATTCCACTCCTGGGCATGTATCTGGAGGAAACTATAATTCAAAAAGACACATGTACCCCAGTGTTCATAGCAGCACTATTTACAATAGCTAAGACATGGAAACAACCTAAATGTCCATTGACAGATGACTTGATAAAGAAGTTGTGGTATGTTTATACAATGGAATATTACTCAGCTATAAAGAATGAAACAGTGCCATTTGCAACAACATGGATGGACCTAGAGATTATCATACTGAGTGAAGTAAGTCAAAGGAAGACAAATATCATATGATATAACTTACATGTGGAATCTAAAAAAAATTATACAAATTCTATTTACAAACTAAACACAGATTCATGGACATAGAAAACTAAACTGGTTACAAAAGGGGAAAGGGTGGGGAGGGATAAATTAGGGGTTGAGACTAACAGATACACATTACTATATCTAAAATAGATACACAACAAGGACTTACTGTATATAGCACAGGGAATTACATTCAATTTCTTGTAATAACATATACCGGAAATGAATCTGAAAAGAAAAAAACATATATGTATGTAAATGTATAAATGGATCACCTTGCTATACACTTGAAACTAACATTGTAAATCAACTACATGTCAATAAAATTAAAAAAAAGTACCCATGTTATAGCACGTATCAGAACTTCATCCTTTTTTATGGCTGGATTATCTTCCACTGAAGGTATATACCTCATTTTGTTTAACCATTCATCTGCTGACAGACACTTGGGTTGTTCCCACCTTTTGGCAATTGAGATTAATGGTGCAGTGACCACTGGTGTACAAGTATCTACTTGAGTCCCTATTTTCAATTCTTTTGGGTCTATACCTAGTAGTGGAATTGCTGGGTCATGTAGTCATTCTATGTTTAGCTTTTTGAGGAACTGCCGAACTGTTTTTCATAGCAGATAAACATTTTATATTCTTACTAACAATGTATGAGAGTTCCAGTTTCTCTACATCCCTCACCAACACTTGCTATTTTCTGTTTTGTTTTATTTTGTTTTGTTTGATAACAGCCATTCTAGCAGGTGTGTGAAATGGTTTTGATTTGCATTTCTGCTGACTGATGACATTGAACATCTTTTCCTGTGCTTACTGGCCACTTGGAGACCTTTGAAGAAATGTCTACTCAAGTCCTTTGCCCATTTTTAAACTGTGCTGTCTGTTCTTTTGTCAGAGGTGGATTTTAAGAGAAGTACAAGGACAAAGGACCCTTGTACGTTCGTGTAGGCCTTAAAGAATCTACAGAATCTCTCTGAAGAAAGGAGGACCTGTAGGACATGCTCATATCCTGGACTGAAGGTCTCTTATGCCTCTATATTCTTCCTTGAATTCTCAGTGCTAAATAAAGTGGTGCTTTTTTTTTTTTTTACCTTTCCTACAATGTACCCTCCTTCTGTCATCAAGAATAATAGGTAAATTCTGAGCTGGGTTTTCCTGGCCTCAGCCTAGAGAATTTATTCATTTTTTTACATATCCAGATCACCTGAGTATGTTGCTAAACTGCAGATCCTGGTTCAGCTGAGCTTTAAACAAGCTCCCAGCTGATGCTAACGCTGTAGGTTCATGGGTTACACTTTGATTAGCTAGGTCTCAGAGGACAATTTACACATTAAAAACAGTTTGTGAAGATTCCCCCAAATGGTTCCTGGGCCCGATATCGGTTTAGCAAGCAGCTTCCACACTTGAAAAACAAAAGGATATTATTAGGACATCACTAAAGATTTCTACAGAGTGCCTTGCACAGGAGTCCCAAACTCAAGTGCTTACGGGGGTCAGTCTGGGGCTGGATGGAGACCACCCAGTTGGAGATCCTCTGCTTGTCTACAGGGAGCACTGCTCTTGACCTACAGCTGACAGTTCCCGGATAGAAATGCTGGCCCAGGGCACCCACATAGTCCATTTTTTAAAAAAAGGAAAGTGGGATGCAGAGAATTTTTGGTGAAATTCTCTGATTTCTAAATGTTTTCAATTAATTTTTTTCCTCAAACATCCTTCAAGCTAAACAAAACAAGCCTGTTGGGCAGATGCAAACAAAGTTCAGGGTGCTTGCTTATTCTTTCTGGCTCAGCGTTTTGCTAGATCCTCAAAAGATACAGAAGAAGACATAGTTTCAGCTCTTAAGGTGAGTATGGCCTTGTTGGGAGCAAAGATATATGCACATGAAATAGCCATGGAGCAATGCGAAGACGTGCCTGCAAGTGTGAGAAGAAAAGAGATCCAAGCCATTACAGGAAGCTGTGAAATCAGGCCCCTGTGAAAGTGGAGATGATGCTCTGTCACTTGCTGTCTCGAAATTTTTTACAGTTAAAATTACTCCTGATACATTCTCTATTGACTTACACGCAAAATGGGAGTGACATTTTTTATCACACTTCTATGTGATGAGATTACGCTGGAGAGACTAATTAAATGAGACAATAAATGTAACGTTCAGCAAAATGCTTGGCTTCATAGGTGCTCGTTAAATGTTAGTTTCTCCCACCTGCCCTTCTAGATCTTGGATCTCGAGGAATGGAAGTATAATCACTCTCTCTAACATACACACACACGTTGGTATCATGTTTGGAGTTTGTTCCTTTATCAAGCAGCCATTTTTTTTCTAGTTTCATTAAGTTATAACTGACATATAACATTGTGTAAGTTAAAGTGTACAATGTGATTTGATATACATACATATTGTGAAGTGATTACCGAAATAGAGTTAGTTAACATCTCCATTATCTTTTTTGGGGGATGAGAACATTTAAGATTTACTCTCTTAGCAACTTTTAAGTAGTTTACAGGATTGTTAACTACAGTCACTGTGCTGTACCTTAGATTCTCAGAATTTACTCGTCTTGTAACTGTAAGTTTGTACCCTTTGACCTACGTCTTCCCATTTCCTCCACCCCCCCAGCAGCTGCCTTATTGTATGACTTGAGTGTAATGAAACCTTTATGCAGCACACGAACAAATGCAGTTAATTAGTCTTACTAGAAAATGGTAGGCAATCTGAAACAGACACAAAAATGGGATAAAACTTACTTATTTTTGATTTAATAGTTGTCAGAATTAGTCAAGTCATAAATATGCATAATTTTTTTCATTTGCTATTTTAAAAGTACTTATTCTTAGCAGTTCTTTAATATTAATTTCATGCTAAATGAATCGTTATGAAATACTTACAAGGAAAATCATTTTTAAGCCATGTGCTCATTTTAAAATGTAATTCATTATTTTTTGCAGGCAATAAAAATGTGCCATGTTAGTTACAAGACAACATGATTGATGGGAATGCATGCTCTGAATAGGAAGGCATTTTTTTACTGAACTAAAGAAAATCTGACTAAAACCGCTTTTATATATATATATATATATTTTTTCCAAATAGAGTATATTATTGCTTAATGGAAAAAGGACAGATTTTTGTTTTCTGGGAATTCTATGTCAGAGTTTGCACAATGATAGAGTTGTTTATCCTTTCTACAATATTCACAGAATCTTAGTATGTGGATAAGAGCCTCCCACCTTCCTGTCTTTTGAGGTGATTAGACCCCTCCTCCCCCTCCCTTTTTTGAATGAAACTTGCCTGTCTTGAGTTGTCTCATTTTGACAACTGTGTATCTATTGAGCTATGCTGCTGGAAGAGACGATGATTAATTAAAGGAAGATTCCCTTCACTAGACTAAGCTTCACAAGAGCAGAGAATATGTATTTTTTTCCTTTCTTTTCTTTACTTTTCTCTATTCTAAAATAAGTCAGGGTTAGGCAAACCAGGTAATGCCCATGATTACTGGGGACCCAGGGTCCTTCTATTTCTTTTGTTCTGCATCCTTTTTCCAGGATCATTGTCTTTAAGGTAACTTATGGTCAGAGATGACTGGACCTCCAGTAGGAAGCAAGAAAAAGAGGAAAGGGCTAAAAAGGTTGTTGCCTATTGTCTTTGTACCTTTCAAGAAGTCTTTCTTAAGGTCCCACCTTCTCTTTAGCTTCCACTTCTCTCTTACTTAGTTACATGGACACCCCTAAAGCAAGGGAGTCTGGGAAATGTAGTCTTTTTTTAATTGGGCGCACTGCATGGTAAGTAAAAGCAGTGTTCTCTTACTAACAAGGGGAGAGGAAGTAGTAAAATGAGATTAATAAGGACAATCTAATGAGTTTTTTGTGAAGCAAAATTTATTCAATTTATACGACTTCTTTGAGACTCCCTCTCATAAGTTAAATTTTTTTTTTAAATTGAAATGATGGTAGATTCCCCAAAGTCTTTATTTGACCAAACATATGTTAACTCTATTAGCCCTCTAATATTAACGACATTTCACTGGCCCACATCTAGGGAACTCCTGGATGGGGGAGGGTATGGCTCAGTGGTTGAGCTCATGCTTAGCACGCACGAGGTCCTGGGTTCAATCCCCAGTGCCTCCTCTAAAATAAATAAACCTAGCTACCACCCCCCTAAAAAAACACACACACACAAAGAAACTTCTTTTATCTCTCATATACTGCTGATCGAAGTATAAATTGGTCCAACTGGGAACTCCAGGATTACATAGGTGAGCTGTGAGAGTTCTCCCAACTCCAGGTGTTTCGGTATCCGGAACACAGCCTATATATGCTTTATGCCTTCTGTTTGGGAAGTTCTCAGGAGGTGTCAATTGATCAATTTATCAAGCAAGTTCAGCCGAAGTGCTAATACTCAGTGACACAAAGAACTGCCATTTCGAGGTCCTTAGTCAGGGCTTGCTTTGCAATAGGGGAAACTCACCAAAGTCAGAATAAGTGAAGGGGTGATTATTGTGAGAATACAGGGGAATCTTATATAAAATTAAGAACAGAAAAATAGTCAGTTTGCCTTAAAATTGGGCTTAAAAATGGAAAGTTGGGAATGGCAACTATCCCCTATCTCTCATGGAATAACATGATCTTGCAACTTTTTTGCTTTTTTCAGACAATCAGCTTTCTTTGCTACATATGCATTTTTTCTTCTCCCAGTAACTTTGGTTGGCATGGGATTTGGCTTCTGTGATGTAGGAGTGGTACAATCAATCTTAGTGCTGAAGTTTCAAATTCCCCTGCAATAGCTTGATCGGCTCAGTGAGGGTCAGGTTAGCATTCCTAGTTCAAGTATCTGTGGCAGGGAGCTGGGCAATCAGTACAAACATGCCTTGCTAAGGTGCATTCTTTCAGCAGAGCCTAGGGAATGAGTGTGAGTGGGGAGGGTGGTGGTACCATGCAACAGTTATAATACATTTCCCTTTTCCATTACTTTCCACCTCTGTTTCCTGGCAGCCCTGTTTCCTCGGCTGCGTTTCCCCCATCAGGGTGGCAGATCTAAGATCTTCACTATTACCTGCACCATTTCTTGAAGGATTTATGCACAAACATTACTCTTACTGTTTTCATCTCCAATTCAACATTCATTTCCTCAGTCAGAATGTTTTCAGAGGAAAGCAGTGTGGTGACTAACATGCACAAGCCTCTGGGGTCACATCGCCCCTCCCTTACTTCTGCCCCACTAAAAACTTGGGAAGTGGTCTGGTACCTAGTCTGGGGCATGGGCAAGAGAACAGCAAGTGATAAGAAACACCAGCACCAGAGTCAATCTCTTTGTATCTGAAGGTGCAACAGAGATTGTGCATCAGTTTCTCTACTGTGAAATTGGAATGCCGCCTACCACATAAGATCACTGTGAGAATTAAAAAAAATAATCAGGCCAAGGAATCAGCCTAGTGCCTGGGATTTAATAAACACTCATTAAATATTCACCATTAAGGCACTAGAGGCAAATATCAGAGCCATGGCAAGATAATGTCACATGCTGAGGTGCCATATGGGAGATGGAAACTAGGTAGGTGTCTGGACTAATTCTGGAAACATGAGTCTTACTATAATGGCTATAATGCAAGACAGCTGACTCTATTTGTTGAATTTTGGAAGGAACATTTGATTTGACGAACTTTGCAGCACTCAGCTGTGCTGTTTTTCCCTCTAGAATGTAAAGATCCTAAAGGATGGGTTCCATTAGAATGGATTTAATTACGTCTAAGGATGAAAAAAATTTCACCTACACATGCCATTTTTCATTTTTGCCATATTATTTAAGTGTGATTTGACTCTATAGTATAACCAAAATTGTTTCTAGAAACACACATACTCAGTTTTATGAGGCAGTTAAAAATAGGATTCATATCTAAGTATTTGTCTCAGGAAACTTTTCAAACATTTTATAAAGTGATCGTCTCATTACTGCTTACATATTAGGTTAGCTCCATACATATGGATTCCAGATAAAATGAATGTCCTGTAAATATGTATTTGGAAATTTATACTATACATTTTCCCATTTAGGTCTAAATTAGGCTTAAATATGATGTCCTTTCACATATTGTAAAATTGAATGAGCCTAGCAACTCTTTATTAACTATTGAATTAAAAAGACATAAAACCACAATATGGCAAGACCCCAATTATTAACGCTACAAACACTAGAAATGATTTTTCAGCAAACATTTATAAAGACCTAAATACCAAAACAGATTATTTTCTCTAAAGAAATACATGGTTTAATTGTTTCCTTTGCTGATAAACACAAAATTTAAACTTGCTCATATTTTTTACCACAAACAAGACTTTCTTCTTACCACCAAGGTGCCATGATGTGTATCACTCAAGAATGTATCTCTGTACACAAAGTCTGCTTTGGATTTACCCACACTGAACCACACATACATCAAAAAAGCACAGACCTCTTCAGCTGGCAGGGAATATTTTCAAGAATGGATTTAACATCTCATTTTTTAATACAGTTGCAGATCCTGACAAATTTGTCTCAAATTCTGGATTGGGTTCCTTTTTATTTCCCTTTAATTAAAAAAAAAGTTATATACCAACGTTGTCACTTACAAGCTGCATAAACTTAGTAAGTTATCTAATCTCTGAATTCAACATTCATTGGTAAAAGGGGTCTTCCTTCATTATAGAAGGGTGGGTGTATTTAAATATTTTTATTACATGTGTACATTGCCTGGTAATAAGATTTTCTGAAAGCGCCTGTGAAGTTGCAGTTTTATAAGGTATTGATTTTTTTTTAAATTGAAGCTAAAGGTTAGTTTCCTCAGACTTTTCTTTTCCAATTTAAACATCTATGAAAAACCTTCATGCATTACTCAGTTCAAGAATAAAAAAAAAATCCACTAAGACACGCATGGAATTTTATAGAAAATGCTGCTTTCCATTTAAGAGATTTAAACTCAGCACTGAACTGATGTAAACCCCAACCAAACACTGTATGTGTTGGGCGGCACCCTGCAGGCCTCCAAGGCCTGTACTCACTCAGCTTCAAGACCAAAGAACCTGGAGTCAGCAACAGAGATATAAATGGTTTAACGGATGGAGAGATCATGCGTGTCTGATACCTGGTCCTCCAGCAACTCCCCACTGTGTGTGTAGCAGAGCCCACTACCAGCAGAGGGGCACGGCCCTTGCCGCCCCTTTGATAAGAATAACCACTAGCTGGAGCCTGGGACAAGCATGTAGGGTCTGTCCTCAGTAGGATGTGGGTGAAGGGGGCACGGGTCCAGTATGGATGCACAGATAGCAAGGGAACAGCCACCTTGAGTGGCCTGACTAGGCAGTACGGAACTGATTTTGGTGGTGGTGATGGTGAGGGATATTAACTCAAGAAAGATTCCTTTTTTGTGCGTGACCACACCGAGGAAAATCTATTCTAGGCCTTGTTTAGAGGTGTTCTTGACAAAGACTCAATTTTTCTTTCAAAAAAACTTTCATCTTACCTTCTCTGCATTGTGAGCAGAATCTTGAAATAACTGGGCCACAGCCCATTAAAAGCCCCGGATTTTTTCCTTCCGGGTCCTTCCTGGGGTGCAGCTGCGGCCCTGCGGACACTTTGGGCAGCCTCAGCGGCTCCACCTGCCCGGGGACCGCCTGGCCGGGCCGACTTCCGGCCCAGACCCGGCCCCGCCCCGCCCCGCCCCGCCCCCACGAGGACGAGATTCGTCCGAATTTCCCGCGATGCCGCGAGGACGCGGGGCGCTCGCCAGGCCCCAGAATGCACTGCGGATACGTGTGCGCCGCTCCACTGCCGAGCGACCGCGGGAAAATTCCAAAAAAGTCTAAACAAAACAAAAAGCCAGTACGAGGCAAAGCCACAGTTTCAAGCCGCAAAACCCGGGCGGTGGCAGCCTTTCCGCCAAGGCCTAAACTGCTGAAGCAGCTCTGGCGCGGACCACCCGGTAAGAGAGAGGCCGCAGAACGGGAGCGAAGGCAGCTGCCTCCCTCGGGGGTCTGGCCGACACGTCAGCTTTGAGGGGTGGGAGAGTAGGGAGGGAAGACTCGCGAGAACGTCCGCTGCGCTCCCCGCCTCTAGGTGGGCGAGCGGGGGGCTCCCGCCGCGTGCAGGGGCTGAGACGGGGAGGTGGGTAGGGACTTGAGGTGGCGCCAGCCCGAGGGGCGGGGCCGCAGGCGAGGGGCGTGGTCAGAGCGCGCGGCAGGCCCAGGGGATGGAGCCGTCAGAGGGTCACTTGGAAGGGAGCCCCCAGAGCGGTGGGAGCCGGGAGTTGGCGTTTTGGCTCGTTTTGTGCATTGAGCAGAGGCAGCTATGTCTTCTTAAAAGGGGAGGTGGAAAGGTGACTTTCTTCGCCCTGGATCTGTGGGAGCTGGAAAAGCTCGCGTCTTTTAATTCATCATTCTTTACAGCTGGCCGCCTGCTCGCGGCATGGTCCCCCGCCCCCTGGGCGCTGGGAGGGGGAGAGGTCCAATTAGAGGAGTCCCGGGCGCGGCTTTTACCCTTTCTGCTCTCCAGGCCTTTCGTCCTAGAAGGGCGGGCGGGTTCTGAGGGGCCATCATCTCCCCGTAGCTCTCTTTTTTTGAATGACAGGCCAAACGGAGAGGTGTTCCGGGGGGGTGGGGGGAGGAGAGTGTGTTGTTTGTTTAGCTTCCTTTTTTTCCTGTTTTTTACGTGGGCGTGTATACAAACCATGAACTCTCTATGGTCATGTTGTATGGGCTAGAGCGGTCTGGAGGGGGAAAATGGTTTCGAGTTTTTGAAACATGAGAAATTTGGGACCTGTCAAGGAAAGGCCAGGGAATTTTCCAGCAAAGACTTGTATGTGCTTCTAATTTTGTCCTACTCAGAAGCTTTTGAAAAGCTGGGCTCCTGGTTTCATTCTAACCTGTGTTCCATTTAATGCATCTGAACTGTGATGTGATTGACTGATTTATCGGATGAGCAGGGCACTTTTGGACCACCCAACTTTAGTTCTTTGTGGCTGTCACTCACCTTTAGTGCTGTGCAGCTCAGAACGTTTTCTCATTAATCCCCTTAAGATGGAGGAAAGATTGTTATAAATGATGAAATTCATACCATGTGTTGGGATCACTTATTACAGAAACTTAGAAAACATATTCATTGTGACTTTATCCGTTAAACTTAAATCAAATTGATGTTTTAATTTAATATATTGTGCCAGATTCACAAGGAAATAAACCGTCCTATACATTACATACATGTACAAGAAAGACTGCATCAAAAAAGAATTTGCTTTTCCTAGTTATATCCAAGGCCTCTTTCCTTCAGAGTCAAAGTTATACCCTGCTTCTTTAGAATTGGGCTAATTATACCTTGGTGTATTATATGTTTTAATTCACTTTTTTCATTATTCAGTCATATTCCTCTTGATTTATTGAAAAACATTAAGGCTCCAGAAAAAAGGCAAACTGTGTAGGTTGGAATGTCGTATTTTTTCTGTTCTGTAATAAAAAGCATTAACTTGATTGATTGACTGGATGTGGAAGATGTGTTGCTGTGTGTATGTGAAACTGTGCATGTACATTTTTAAATAAATGATATTTTTAACCAGTTCCATATTTCAGCAAGTAGTTCCAGCGACAATTATACAAATTTTGTATTTATGAAAGCCAGCTACAGGGAGGCCAGCCTGGCCAGTAGAAAGTTGGATTGATTATCCAGGCCACAGAGAGAGCCAGGGAATTTCACATGTGTGGCAGTTTCAGGTTGATAGTTGTGGAGCCTCAAGTCAGGCTGGAAATCAGCTCCAAATGAATCATTATTATTTTTTAATTGAAGTTTAGTTGATTTACAATATTGTGTTAGTCTCACGTTTACAGCATAGTGATTTAGTATTTTTGCAGGTTATACTCCATTTTAAGTTATTATAAGATAATGGGTATAATTCTCTGTGCTATACAGTATATCCTTGTTGCTTATCTATTTTATATGCAGTAGTTTGTATCTATTAATTCCATACCCCTACTTTGTCCCTTCCCACCCTTCCCTCTCCCCTGTGGTAACCACAAATTTGTTTTCCACATCTGTGAGTCTTTTTCTGTTTTACATATACGTTCATTTGTATTGTTTTTCAGATTCAACATGTAAGTGACATCATACAGTATTTGTCTTTCTCTCTCTAACCTAGTTCACTTAGTGTGATATCTCTAGGTCCATCCCTGTTGTCGCAAGTGGCATTATTTCATTTATTTTTATTGCTGAGTAATATTCCATTGTGTGTGTTTATTACATATATACATGTATATATCACATTTTCTTTATCCAGTCATCTGTCAATGGATGTGTAAGTTGCTTCCATGTCTTAGCTATTGTAAATAGTGCTGCTATGAACATTGGGGTGCATGTATTTTTTTCAAATTATAGTTTTCTCCAGATATATGCCCAGGAGTGGGATTGCTGGATCATATGGTAATGATTTTTAGTGTTTAAAGGCATCTCCATACTGTTTTCCATAGTGGCTGTACCAAATTACATCCCACCAACAGTGTAGGAGGGTTCCCTTTTTGCCACACCCTCTCCAGCATTTATTGTTAGTGGGCTTTTTAATGAAGGCCATTCTGATCATGTACCTCATCTTTTTAACCAATTGTTGGTTGATAGGCATTTGGGTTGCTTCCATGTCTTGTCTGTTATAAATAATGCTGCTATGAACATTGGGGTGCATATATCTCTTTGAATTAATGTTTTTGTCTTTTTTTTCCCCAAATATGTACCTAGGGGTGGAATTGCTGGATCATATGGTAGCTCTATTTTAATTTTTTGAGGAACCTCCATACTGTTTTCTGTATTGGTTGCACCAATTTACATTCCCACCAGCAGTGCATGAGGGTTCCCTTTTCTCCACATCCTTATCACCATTTATTATTTGTAGATTTTTTGATGCTAGCCATTCTGACAGGTGTGAAGTGATACCTCATTGTGGTTTTGATTTGAATTTCTCTAATGATTAGTGATACTGAGCATCTTTTCACGTGTCTGTTAGCCATCTGTATGTCTTCTTTGGAAAACGTCTGTTCAGGTCTTCTGGCCGTTTTTTGTTTGAGTTGTCTAGTTTTTGATGTTGAGTGGTATGAGCTCTTTGTATATTTTGGATATTAACCCATTGTGTCATTTGCAAGTATTTTTTTCCCATTACATAGGTTGTCTTTTTGTTTTGTTGATGGTTTTCTTTGCTGTGCAAAAGCTTTTAAATGTTATTAGGTCCCATTTGTTTATTTTTGCGTTTATTTCTTCTGCCTTAAGAGACTGATCCAAGAAGATACTGCTGTGATTTATGTCAAAGAGTGTTCTGCCTATGTTCTTTTCTAGGAGTTTTATGGTTTCACGTCTTAGATTTAGCTCTTTAAACAATTTTGAGTTTATTTTTGTATGTTGTCTGAAGGAGTGTTCTAATCTCATTGATTTACATGTGGTTCTCAAGTTTTCCCAGCACCACTGTTGAAGAGACTGTTTTCTCCGTTGTATAGTCTTGCCTCCTTTGCCATAGATTGATTCACCATTGGTGCATGGGTTTATTTCTGTGCTCTCTATTCTGTTCCATTGATCTGTGTGTCTGTTCTTTGTGACATTATCATGCTCTTTTGATTACTGTAGCTTTGTAATATAGTCTGAAATCTGGGAGGGTTATACCTCCAGTTCTGTTGTTTTTTCTCAGGATTGCTTTGGCAATTTTGGGTCTTTTGTAGTTCCATATAAATTTTAGGATTATTTATTCTAGTTTGGTGAAAAATGTCAAGGGTATTTTGATAGAGATTGCATTAAATCTGTTGCTTTGGATAGTATGCCCACTTTAATAATAATAATTCTTCCAATTCAAAAGCATGGAATATCTTTCCATTTTTTTGAATCTTCAGTTTCCTTCATCATTGTTTTATAGTTTTCAGAGTATAGGTCTTTCACCTTGGGTAAGTTTATTCCTAGATATTTCTTTGGATGCAATTTTAAATAGGATTATTATTATTATTATTTATTTTACTTTCTCTTTCTGGTATTTCAGTATTAGTATATAGAAATACAACATTTCTGCATATTAATCTTGCATTCTGAAACCCTGCTGAATTAATTTATTCTAACAGTTGTTGGGTGGAGACTTTAGAGTTCTCTTTATAAAGTATCATGTCACCTGCAAATAGTGACAGTTTTACCTCTTCCCTTACAATTTGCATACCTTTTTTTTTTCCTTTTTCTTTCCTGATTGCTGTGGCTAGAACATCTGATACCATCTGATACCATGTTAATAGAAGCATCAAGAGTGGACATCCTTGGCTTGTTTCTGAATTTAGCAGGAAAGCTTTCAGCTGTCACTGTTGAGTATTATGTTGGCTATGCATTTGTCATAAATGGCCTTTATTATGTTGAGATATGTTCCCTCCATACCTACTTTAATGAGAGTTTTATCATGAGTGGGTGGTAGATTTTGTCAAAGACTTTTTCTGTATTTATTGAGATGGTCATGTGATTTTTATCTTTCCTTTTGCTAATGTGGTGTATCAAATTGATTGATTTGTGTATGTTGAGCCATCCTTGTGACCCTGAAATAAATCCAGCTTGATCATGGTGTGTGATTCTTTTTATGTTTTGTTAGATTTGGTTTGAAAATATTTTGTTGAGGATTTTTGCATGTGTATTATCCAAAGATATTAGCCTGTAATTTTTTTTTTTTTGTAGTGTCTCTGTCTGGTTTTGGTATCAGGATACTGGGGGCCTCATAGAATGAATTTGGGATCGTCTCTTCAGTTTTTTGGAATAGTTTGAGAAGGATAGATATTAGTTCTTCTTTATATGTTTGGTAGAATTCCCTGTGAAGAAGTTCAGTCCTGGACTTTTGTTTGCTGGAAATTTTTTAAAATTACGGATTCAGTTTCACTTCTAGTGATCAGTCTATTTGAATTGTCTGTTTCTTCTTAACTCCATCTTGGCAGGCTGTATGTTTCTAAAAATTTGTGCATTTCTTCTAGGTTGCCCAATTTGTTGGCATATAACTGTTCATAGTATTCTCGTGTTTTATTTTTGTACCTCTGTGGTATTGGTTGTTATTTCTTCTCTTTTATTTCTTATCTTATTTGAATCCTCTCTTCTTGGTGAGTCTGGCTAATGGTTTATTAATTTTTTTTTAATATTTTCAAAAACCAGCTTTTGGTTTCATTGATCTTTTTAATTTTTTTAACCTCTGTTTTATTTATTTCCTCTGTGATCTTTATCATTTCCTTCTTTGTGCTTTTTCTTTTTCAAATTTTTTTGTGTGATAGATTTGGTTGTTTATTTGAGAATTTTTTTTTTTATGAGGAAAACCTGTGTTTCTATGAACTTCCCTCTTAGAACTTTTAATGCATTTCATAGATATTGGAAAGTTGTTTCTGATTTAATTTGTCTCAAGTATTTTCTGATTTCCTCTTTGATTTCATAATTGACCCATGACCCATTGGTTTTTTAGTAGCATGTTGTTTAGTCTCCCCATGTTTGTTCTTTTCCCGTCTTTCTGTAGTTGATTTCTAGTTTCATACCATTGTCAGAAAAAATACTTGATCTAATTTCTGTCCTCTTAAACTTGTTGAGGCTTGTTTTGTGACCTAGTATGTGTTCTACTGGAGAACTTTCAATGAGCATTTGAAAAGAATGTGTTTTGTGCTTTTTTGGGATGTAATTTCCTATAGATATTAATTAAATCCAACTGGTCTATTGTATTTTAAGACCACTGTTGTCTTACTGGTTTTTCTTCTTCCTGGATGATCTGTCCATTGATGTTAGTGGGGTGTTAAATTCTCCTACTATTACTGTCTTATTGCCAGTTTCTTCCTTGATGTTTGTTAGTATTTGCTTTATATATTTAGATGCTCCTTGTTGTGTGCATATGTTAATACGTGTAATATCCTCTTCTCATATTGATCCTTTTATCGTTATAGAATTCCCTTCTTTGTCTTTCACTATAACCTTTGTTTTAAAGTCTATTTTGCCTGATATGACTATTGCTACTTTATTGTTTCTGTTTGCTTTATTGTTTCTGTTTGCATGAAATAGCTTTTTCCATCCCCTCACTTTCAGTCTGTGTCTGACTCTGAAGTGAATCTCTTGTAAGTGGTACATACATTTTTTTTTTAAAAATCCAGTTAGTTATCATATGTCTTTAGATTGGAGCATTTAGTCCATTGACATTTAAAGTAATTATTGATAGGTATATACTTATTTCCATTTCATTTCTTGTTTGCTAGTTGTTTTTGTAGTTTTCTCTGTTCATTTCTTTTTCTCTGTTTCTTTTGTTGTGGTTTGATGATCTTCTTTTCTAGTATGGTTGCACTCTTTTCTTTTTGTTTTTTGTATATCTATCATAGTTTTTTGATTTGTTGTTACTATGGGGTACATATATGTTGACCCATAATTATATCTACTTGCTTTAAACTGTTAGTCATTTAAGTTCAAACATATTCTAAAAGGTCTACACTTTTTACTCCCTACTACTGTGAATAGAATTGTATTTCAGTTTTCAGTTTTGGATTGTTCATTGCCAGTATGTAAAAATTATAGTTGATTTTTGTATATTTATCTTGTGCAGCCTTGCTTGATTGTTACTTTAAGCAGGTGTGTGTGTGTGTGTGTGTGTGAGAATTAGAATTTTCTACATATAGTATCATGTCATCAGTAAATGAAAACAATTTTACTTCTCCCTTTTTATCCGGATGCCTTTAATTTTTTTCCTTTTTGGCCTCAAACCTCCAGTACATTGCTGAGTAGATGTGAGGAGAGTGGACATTCTTGGCTTGCCCCTGATCTTAGGGGGAGAGCATTTAATCTTTACCAGTAAGAGTGATTGTAGCTGTAACTTTTTCAGAAATGCTCTTTATCGGGTTGAGGAACTTTCCTTCATTCCTAGTTTGTTGTTATCATGAATAAATGGTGTATTTTTGTCAGATGCTCTTCTGCATCTATTGAGATAACCATGTGGTTTTGTGTCTTTATTCTATTAACATAACTTGTTATGTGTATTGATTTTTTTAATGATACACTAATCTTTCATTCCTAGGATAAGTCCCATTTGTTCAAGGTATATAATCCTTTTTTTATGTTACTGGATTTGGTTTAGTAATATTTTGTTTAGTATATTTGTGTCTATATTCTTGAGGTATGTTGGTGGATAATTTTCTTGTGCTGTCTTTGGTGTTGATTTTATGGTAATACTGGCATTTTAGAATGAGTTGAGAAGTGTTCCTTCCTCTTACATCTTCTGAAAGAGTTTGGGAAGGATTAGTAATTTTTCTTCTTTAAATATTTCATAAAATTCACCCATGAAGTTATCTGTTCCTGGATTTTTCTTTACGGGAAAATTTTAAATGACAAATTCAGTTTTTTTTACACTACATTTATAGATCCGTTATAAGTCAATTTTGATTTTTTCTTTCTTTTGGTAAATTATCTCTCTCTAAGATTTTTTTTTTCTTCACTAAGTTGTGCACTTGTTGATGTAAAAGTGGTTTGACTTTTTCTTAAAATCCTTATGTCTGTAGAGTTAGTAATGACAGCCCCTGTTTCATTTCTGATTTTGGTAATTTGTATTCTTTTTCTTTTTTTCTTGATCAGTATAGCTGAAAGTCTGTCAGTTTTGATCTTTTCAAAGAATCAGCTTTTCATTTCATTGATTATTATCTGTTGTTTTTCTGTGTTCTATTTCATTGATTTCTACTATATTTTTTATTACATTTTTCATTCTGCTTGCTTTGGGTTTAGTTTGCTGTTCTTTCTAGTTTCTTAAGGTAGAGGCTTAACTTACTGATTTGAGACCTTTATTCTTTTCTAATACAACCATTCAAAGTTAAAAATTTCTTTAAACATTGCTTAAGCTGCTTCTCCAAAATTTTGATATGTTATGTCTTTGTCTTCATTTAGTTCAGGATATTTTCTGATTTCCTTTGTGATTTCGTTTTTGACCCATTGGTTATTTAGAAGTGTGGTGCTTAGTTTCTGAATACTTTGGAATTTCATACATTTTTGTTGTTGATTTCTAAATTTAACTCCATTGTGGTCAGGATGTGAGTTTTTAAAATTTATTAAGGCCTATTTTGGCTGTTCAGCAACAAAACAAGATAAAGCTATGCTTTACAAGTGAACAAGTTTTACTGTTTCCTGGAATGAGCAAATGACCAATCCTAAAGTTCAGTGTATTAATTGCTGACTATATTACATTTCAAAATCAGCCGTAGACCAACTGAATGTTCTGTTTTCTAAAGCCAGAATTGTAAAGTTAATTTCTAACAACGTATACATAAAGTAAAAATGGGAAGGAAAGAGAAGAAAATTACATACATATATACATACATATAACACATATGTATATATGTAAGTATACATATGCACATACAATAAGCAAATAAATAATACACAAAACTGTTATAATCTTTGTTCCTGCAGTTGACCACAAGGTCATAATTGATATCTGTGTCTTGTTTCCATGACTTAATCCTTATTTCCTTTGCAGTCAGCTAGAACCTTAGATGGTTCGAGTTTTTTACCTAATAAATAAACAAACCTTGATTCCTGAAGGATCGTGAGCTGCAGATGCTTCTCTTGCTCTGATACCACTCAAAGCAGGCAGCCTTATGCATGACTCTACAGATGGGACAAAACAGTGCATGCAAATGTGATATATGTTGCCTCCAAAATTAAAAAAAATTACCCCACCATTGTTCCTCTTTTCATGGTAGGTGATGCAGAGCAGAGCAACTTATATCTCACTTTATAGGGGATGTCTCAGTGTGCTCCAGGTCAAGATTCAGCAAACTGTGGCCTGTGGATATGAATTGGCCTGCCACCTGTTCTTATATGACCTGTGACCTAAGAATGTTTTTTGTATTTTTAAGTGTTTGGAGAAAAGAAAAGAATATGTGACAATCCCCAAAGCCTGAAATATTTGCTATGTGGATCTTCACAGAAGAAATTGGCTAATTTTGTGGGGTTTATCTCTCACTCACTTGTTGACATATATATTAATAAGGCATCTAAAGTACTTATTAATTCCTGCTAATTAGATCAGTCAGTGTAGTGTTGTCCATGTAGGAGACCAGTGTAAAATATTTTATGTAACGTCAAGACAAGGACCTCTGGCTCCTGCAGCTGACACGGCTTCCCCAGTGCACAGCTCCTGTCGCTTGAGTGGTTCCTCCCGAGCTTGGCTCCCCCACTGCCCAGCTTCTGGGGCTTGCAGCTCCTCCAGCAACAGGCTCCTGCACTTGCGTGCTCCTCTAGGGTCCTGTGGTGCGCTGTGGCCAGCAGCACCCGACTGCCAGCAGCTTACCCCATCATTCCTCTCAGGTGATTTTGTCACGGAGTACCTCCAGTGAGACACCTCCGTGTGACCAGCTTTTCATGGCACTCTACAGGGCCTTCTGTCTGTCAAGTTACAAAAGGTGGATTTCTAGCAAGTTCTGATGGCACATCACCCACAGAGACTTCACTGCCATTCAGCAAGCCATGGTTATGCCCTCTCCAACAAGATCTACATCTCATTGGGTTCATGGTGGGTGGGGTCAAAGGGGGTGCTCTTCCTTGGGTGCTGTATCCCAGCACTAGAAGTAGTGGGTGCTCTTTATATCTGCTATTCCTATATTCTTTTTTCACTATTGACTAGCCAATCTCTGGTTACTCCAGTCTCCTGTTACAATAAGTAATTCTTTATATTTCATTTTCCTATTCAAATAGGAAAAAGTAGTTTTTCTCTCCTAATTGGACCCAGACTAATCTATCATCTTTGCTTCCAACTTCCTCAAGAAATAGTGAGTGGTGAGAGTACTTAGGCTATTTATTTTCTTGAATTGTGAAATAAAACCTAGGGTTACTAACACTTCCATGTCACAAAAGGTAGGTTTTGGTGAGAATGCGTTATAATATGTATAGTGATGAGTTGGGCTTTATATTTCCTTTGCTCCTTCCAGGTCTTTGAAAATTAGAAATAGTACATGTACCACAGGAAGTGGGGTTAGGGAAGAGGAGGGAAGAGGAAAGGAATTGGTACTGTGGTCAGTGTTATGGCATCCAGTGGATAGGACCCCCAGATGTCCTGGCTTTACATCTGTCTGATGGTACTACTTCTTATCTTTTATGTCATGGTTTTCATTTTTCAGATTTCTAGGACTGTTTTTTCACTTTCCTTTAGGGGCCCAGTGCTGATTTTGTAATACAGAATATATATGTTATATGAACATTTTATGTAAATTTAATCTACTTTAGCATAATCTGAGATCTGAGGTCTGGTACTCTGGTGATTACCCATAAGACAGTTTGAGACTGTGTCAAGTCAAGTTTTTCACACACACACACACACACACACACACACACACACAGTTATTCAGGGTAGGCCTTATTTAAGAGTTTTAGCTTGGCTTTGTGATCCTTTACCTGGTCAGGTTTGAAGGTGCAGACTTGCTAAACTGTTTTGCTTCTCTCATAGGAATTTAGAGTGCTATTACCTTAGTGACTTCCAACATTCTCCTGGGGCTGGCCCGTTTTTGTTGTTGTTACTTATTTATAGCAATCACATTGTAGGTTCTCCTTGTACTCAACCTATCTCTCTTACTCTGTTTGTGCATTGATGTGCCGTACTTACAGATTTCCTTGCCAAGCTCTGATTGATTGGTGATCGTTTCTGGTCCTTATGCTATTCATGCTGTTGTCTAATATGTGTATGCTTTATTTCCACAACTCTTGGCCAGCTTCTTCAGGATGGCAGACCTTTGTTGGGTACCTACCTAGCATACTTTCCTACTTTTTTCCTTCCTAATAGGGCCTGGATTTTCTTTCAGAAGTCACGATTATATACACTTCGGGGAACACTGATCTTACTTCTAGCTCCTGGGGTGGACTTAAGTCGGTTTAAAACAATCTGCCTTAAAATAAGCAGTAAAATTTGCATGATCACAGTCATTGGTTAGGGATGCGTGAAGCTTAAGCAAGTACAGGCTGAATACATTCGAGGTCTTTTACTTGGGACGCTGGGACAGAAGTGTATACTCTTTTCTGGATGGCATGGTGTGTAATGGGACTCCTGTAATGACTGAGCCATTCTGTTGTCATGAGGGGAATAGGATGGAGGTGGATCAGCCTTGAAGCCTGCCCTATCTCCAGACTGGCCAGTTTCCTTTTTTTTTTTCCTTTTATAAAATTATTTATCTTTTGATTTAGTAATACATGCAATTGATATAAAATTCCCAGAAGTACAAAAACCTCTTATCCAATCACCTAGTTTCCTTCCACAGAGCTTGCCACTGTAACCATAAAGCATGTATTTTCTCCATAAGGCATATCAAAGCCTTCTTGTGTTTAGTAATACTAGCTATCACTTGAGTGCTATGCTTGGGGGCCATTTTAAGTAGCAAAATAACCCACAGAAAGCACAAAAATGTGAAAAATGTGGCACTAAACAGACCCTAAAATAACACTTGTTTACAGTATGACCGATGTGACCAATGAGCTGGAAGGCAGAGGGTCACCTTGTTCGACCTCAGTCAACTAGGATTGTGTGTACTAGGTGACTCAAATTTTTTGCTACTGTGTGCATATCCACAGATGAACACAGAAGTTCTACAAATATTGATTTTGGGGTTACAAAAAATTTTTACTGAGAAGATGAATTTGCAAATGCAGAATCTGTGAATAATGAGGATTGATTTCCTTAACAATATACCATGGCAATCTCTCCTGATAGTACACAGAATGTTGCCTCATTCTTTTAAATAGCTATGTTTTATTCAATTTGTGAATGCAACACAATGGATTTAACCAATTTCTTGTTAATGGAGATTTAGATTAATTTTTTTCTTTGCAAATAATGCTACCAAAAGTATTACTGTATATATCATTTTGTGCATATGTATCTATAATCTATAATTGTACTATATATTTCCAGAAATAGGATTGCCAAATCAAAGTATATGTGAATTTTTTATTGCTTTTTATTGAGGTATAAATGACATGTAACATATTAGTTTCAGGTATACAACATAATGATTCAGTATTTGTATGTATTAGTGACTGATCATCATATCAAGTCTAGTTAACATTCATCACTATACATGGTTACAAAATTTTTTTTCTAGTGATAAGATCTTCAGATCTATTCTCTTAGGAACTTTCAAATGTTCAAAGCAGTGTTATTAACTATAGTTACCTTGCTGTACATTATACTCCCATGACTTATTTATTTTATAACTAGAAGCTTGTACCTTTTGACTTCATTCACCCATTTGGCCTATTGCAGTCCCCTTCTCTGGCCTTCCTCTGGCAACCACCAATCTTATCTCTGTAACAACAAGTTCAGTTTTTTGTTTTTAATTTTTTTTAAGATTTCACATATAAGTGAGACCAAATGGTATTTGTCTTTCCTTGTCTGACTTATTTCACTTAGCATAATGCCCTCAAGGTCCATCTATGTTGTCTCAAATGACGAGATTCCATACTTTCTTATGATTGAATAATATTCCATTGTGTATACATACCACGTGTTCTCTATCCATTCATCTATCAGTGGACCCTTAGGTTGTTTCCATATCTTGGCTACTGTAAATAATGCTGCAATAAACATAGGGGTGCATATATCTTTTCAAGTTAATGTTTTTAATTTCTTTGGATAAATACCCATCATATGATAGTTCTGTTTTTAATTTTTTGAGGAATCTCCATACTGCTTTCCAAGGTGGCTGTACCAATTTGCATTCCTACCAACAGTGCACAAGGGTACCTTTTTCTCCACATTCTCATCAACACTTGTTATTTCTTGTCTATTAATAATAGCCATTCTAACAGGTGTGAGATGATGTATCATGTGGTAGTGATTTCCCTGATGATTACTTATGTTGAGGACTTCATATGCCCTTGGCCATCTGTATGTTATCTTTGGAAATGTGTATTCAGGTCCTTTGCCCATTTTTTAGTTGGGTTGTTTGTTTTTTTGATGTTGAGTTACATGAGTTCTTTATGTATTTTAGTTATTAACTCCTTATCAGATACATGATTTGCATATATCTTCTCCCAATCAGTAGGTTGCCTTTTCATTGTGATGTTGGTTTCCTTTGCCATGGAAAAGCTTTAGTTTGATATCACCCCATTTGTTTATTTTTGCTTTTGTTTCCGTTGTCTTTGGAGTCCAATCCACAAAAAAAAAAAATCACTAAGAGTGTTGTAAATGGAGTTACTGCGTACGTTTTCTTCTAGGAGTTTTATGGTTTCAGGTCTTTTTTTCCACATTCAAGTCTTTCTTCTCCCTTTACAGTTTTATTGAGCTATAATTGATGTACAATGTTCTATAAGTTTAGAATGTACAGCATAATGATTTGACTTACATACATCATGAAATGGTTATCACAGTAAGTTTAGTGAACATCCAACTTCTAATTTGGATACAAAATTTTAAAAATAGAAAAAAAGTGTTTTTCTTGTGATGAGAATGCTTACAACTTACTCTCTTAATAGCTTTCATGTATAATATACAGCAGTGTTAATTATATTTATTATGTTGTACGTTACATTCCTAGTACTTATTTATCTATTTCATTTTTTTAACTTAAAAAATTGAGGTACAGTTGATGTACAATATTATGTAAGTTTCAGGTGTACAGCATAGTGATTTGCAATGTTTAAAAGTTATACTCCATTTATAGTTATATAAACTATTAGCTCTATTTCCTATGTTGTTCCTAGCACTTATTTATCCTATAACTGGTAGTTTGTACCTTTTGATTGCCTTCATCCAATTCCCCGTTCCCCTGTCCCCCACCTCTGGTAACCACAAACCTGACCTCTCTTTCTGTGTTTGTTTTTGAAGTTTAATTGACCTGCAGTACTATGTTAGTTCCTGTTACACAACTCAGTGATTTGGTATTTCTCTACATTTCAAATGATCACTACATTAAGTATAGTGACAAAATATCACCCTACAAAGATAGTACATAGTTATTGACTGTATTCCCCACACTGTACAAAGCAATATATATATATGATCATTTTAAGTTGCTAATCTCTTAAGTTCAAAAGCATTTTAGAAGCCTTGCATTTTTACTACACCCTGCCATGTTTACTATTTTTGAAATCGCATTTTACATCTTTTTGTTTTGTGTGTCCCTTAATTACTTGCCGTGGATACAGATCATTTTACTACTTTTGTCTTTTAACCTTCCTACTGTCTTTATACAGGGCTGATTTACTACTTCTACTAGGTATTTGCCTTTGCCAGTGAGATTTTTCCTTTTGTAATTTTCGTATTTCTAGTTGTGGCCTTTTCTTTTTTGCATGGAGAAGTCCCTTTAACATTTATTGTAAAGCTGGTGTGGTGGTGCTGAAATCTCTTGCTTTTGCTTGTCTGTAAAACTTTTGATCTCTCCTTTAAATCTGAATGAAAGCTTTGCCAGGTAGAGTGTTCTTGCTTGTAGATTTTTCCCTTTCATCACTTTAAATATACTGTGTCACTCCCTTCTGGCCTGCAAGAGTTTTTACTGAAAAGTTAACTGATAGCCTTGGGAGTTCCCTTCTACTTAATTAACTGCTTTTTTTCCCCTTGCTCTTTTTTTTTTAAAGAGCAGTTTCAGGTTCACAGCAGAATTGAGCAGAAGATACAGAGAGTTTGCACATAGCCCTCCCCACCCACACATATATACTCCTCTTCCCTCAACATCCCTCATCAGTGTGGCATATTTGGTACAATCAATGAACCAACATGGACACATTATTATTAACCAAAGTCCATAGTTAACATTAGGGTTCACTCTTGATGTACACTCTGTGGGTTTTGACAAATGCATAATGACATGTAGCCACTACTATAGTATCATGTAGAATAATTTCATTGCCCTAAAAATCCCTTGTGCTCCATCTATTCATTCCTCTCTCCTTCCCTCTCCCCAAACCCTTGGAAACCACAATCTTTTTATTGTTTCTGTAGCTGTGCCTTTTCCAGAATGTCATTTGGTTGGAATTGTACAGTTTGTAGCCTTTTCAGACTGGCTTCTTTCATTTAGTAATGTATCTTTTAAGTTTCTTCTATGTCTTTCATGGCTTGATAGATTTTTTTTTCTTTTTTTTTAACTGCACATATATTTTTTAATTTACATATATGTACTGTTCATTTTTTCTAAGAATGCTTAGAGCTTTAGCTTTTTAAACTTACATAATTACCAAAGGAATAAAGCCAACCATAAAATAAGAATTAATTCAAAAAGATACATACACCCTGCTATTAACAGCAATATTATTTATGATTGCCAAGATATGGAAGCATCCTAGGAACACATCAATAGTTGAATAAAGAATGAAGATGCAGCATATATATATGTAATGAAATACAACTCACCCATAAGAAAGAAGGCTAATTTGGTATTTGCGGCCCTTCATTCACTTTATTTTTCACTTCAAAACCCAGAATTTTATAACCATAAACATTTCCATTAGATCAAAAACATCAAAATACCTAGAAATAAACCTAACCAAGAAGGTTACCTATACTCTGAAAACCAAAATGATACAAAGAAATGGAAAAATTTCTTGTGCTCTTGGACTGGAAGAATCAACACTATCAAAACGGCCACAGTTCCAAAGCAATCCACAGATCCAACGCAACCCCTGTCAAAATACTCAAGACAATCTTCACAGAACTAGAACAAATTCCAAAATTTATAAGGAACCACAAAAGACCCAGAACAGCCAGAGCAATCTTTTATAGATCTTTTTTTTTTCCTCTTCTTTTTGTTCTCTTTTCTTATGGGTTGATGACTAGAGAAGGTCCTTTAACATTTTTTGTAATTAACTTGCTGCTTTTAATAGTCTGTCTTTAATTTTTGCCATTTTATTCCAAGTGTCATTGGGTTGATCCTGTTTGGGACTCTCTGTGCTTCCTGGACCTGAATGTCTGTTTTCTTTCCCAGGACAGAGAAGTTTTCAGCTATTATGTCTTCAAATATGTTCTCTGCCCTTTTCTCTCTTCTCCTTCTGGAACCCCTGTAATGCAACAGTTAGTGTGTTTGGTATTGTCCCAGAGGTCTCTTAAACTATCCTCATTTCTTTTTATTCTGTTTTTCTTTTTTCTGTTCAGCTTCAGTGATTTCCACTACTCTTTTAGCTCACTGATCCATTCCTGTGTATCATCTAATCTACTATTGATTCCTCCTAGTGTATTTTTCATTTCAGTTATTGTATTCTTCATTTATGCTTGGTTGTCTGTATTTCCCAACTCTGTTAAAAACATCTAACTTCTCAGTTTGTTCATCCAGTTTTCTCCTGGGTTGTTAACATCTTTACAGTCATTACCTTGAACTTTTAATTGGGTAGATTGTCTGTCTCCACTTCACTTAGTTCTTCTTGGGTTTTATCTTGTTCCTTCATTTTGAACATATTCCTCTGTTGCCCCATTTTGCCTAAATTGCTGCTTTTATTTGGTAGGTTGGTTACATTTTTTAACCTTGGAGAAGTGGCCCTTTGTTGGAGACGTCCTGTGCATCCCAGCAGTGCACTCCTCTCATGTCACCAGAACTGTATGCTCTAGGGATGCCCTCTGTGTGGGCCCTTCTGTTGTAGTGGGCTGACTTACGTGGGCATGCTGGTAGGAGTGGCTGGCCCCAGTCCAGTTGGTTGCCAGGCCTGGCTTTGTGTGGAGGCTGTCAGCCTCTGGAGAGTGAGACTGGGCCCTGGCATGGTTGGCTGCATGGCCAGAGGAGCCTCAGTCCTGGTGCCAGTCTGCCAAGTCATGAAGTGGCTGGCTACAGAGCCCTGGGGGGGTCCCAGAGCTAGTGTCAGCCTGCTAGCGGCTGGGGCAGTGGTCCAAGGGGTCCCAGGGTTGGTGTTATGAATATTTGTGTACAAGTCTTTCTATGGATGTAGCTTTTATTTTTCCTGGGTAAAAATCTAGGAGTGGAAGGGCTAGATTTCAGGGTAGGTGAAAGTTTAACTTTTTAAGAAATTGCTAAGTTATTTTTAAGGGTGATTATGGCATTTTATATTCCTACCTGCAATATATGAGAGTTTTCAGTTGCTCCACATCCTGATCAGTACTTGGTATGATCAGTCTTTTTAATTTTAGCCATTCTAGTGGGTATGTAGTGATATCCCACAGTCATTTTAAATTGCATTTCTATAATACAAGCCCTTTGTCAGATACATAATTTGCAAATTTTTCTTCCCAGTTTATGGCATTTCTTTTTATTTTTTGTAATGGTATCTTTTGAAGAGCAAGAAGTTTTAATTTTTGATGAAGTCCAGTTTATTGATTATTTTACTTTAAGTTTGTGTCTTTTGTGTCCTATTTAAGAAATCTTTGCCTAAGCCAAGGTTGCTAAGATGTTTTAAATAATTTTAGCTCTTATGTTTTAGGTATGTGATCCATTTTGCTTCGTTTTTATGTATTGTATAAGGAAAGGGTTCAGGTTCATACACCTTTCTGATTGTTCCAGCACTAGCAAAGATTATTCTTCCTCCATTGAATTGCCTTGGAGCTTGTGAAAAATCACACGATATATGTGTGGCTGTATTGACTATTTCTGAACTCTTTTTTTCTGTTCCATTTCTTTACGTACATGTCGATAATACCTTGATTGCTACAGCCATTTCATAAGTCTTGAAATCAAGTAGTATAAGTCCGCCAGCTTTGTTCTTTTCCAAGTTATTTGGCTAGTCCACGCTATTTACATATGTGTGTTAGAATTAGCTTGTCCATATCTCAAAAAAAAAAAAAAAGCAAACCCTCCTGAGATTTTGTTTGGAATTGCATTGAATCTGTGGATCACATTAGAATTGATGGCTTAATAATACTGAATTTTCCAAGTATTCTTTCTTTCATCATTAAGAATAATGTTAGCTGTAAGTTTTTTGTAGTTGCCCCTTCTCAGGCTGAGGAAGTTTCTATTCCTAGTTGGGTGAGTTGTTGTTTTTTTTAATTGCAAATGGATATTAATTTTTGTTACATGCTTTTTTTTTTGCCTCTCTTGAGGTTCACGTAAATTCTTGGAGATTCTATTCTCATTTAACTGTTCTGATTGCCTTTGTGGTAGTTTTGTGATTGTTTTCCACAATCTCATGTTTTGAAAGCCATAATGTCTTTAATAGGGTTGAAGATCATTACTTTAGCATTTGTCAACCAACTGTGAGGGACAGGCATCTTTGTACTTTTGCTGCCTAGGCTTTTCCTTGGCTGAGGCATTTATTTATTTACTTAGGCATTCATTTAACAAATACTGAACACAGTAGTAGTCAAAGTAAATGCTAGTTGTGGTAACAAATGTCTAAATCTCAGTGGCTTAACATAATACAAGTGCTAGTTTTTGCTGACGTCACAGGCCCTTGTTTGTCCCTTTTGTGCAGTTTTCTGTGGTACAGATTTTCTGTAGATTCGCTGATGTCTCTAGGCTCCTTCCATTTTCCAGTTGCACAGACTCAGTCCTTTGCTTCCAGCCCTGTGTATCGGGCGAGAAGGTGTAAGCCTGTGTGGGATATTTTAGAGGCCAGGCCTGGAAGTAGGGTATTTCATTTATGCCTTCATTCCTTTGGACATAACCTAGTCATATGGACTAATAAACAGCCTAGTCAAGGAGCTGAGAAGCATTCATCTGCCCCAGATGTGAGGAGTGCTGTTAAACTCTGTACACCCAGCTCTTATGAGTTAGGCACTGTGCTAGATACTGGGGATATAATAGTGAACAAAACAGACTTGATTCCTGTTCTAGCTGAGGCTGTCTTCCACAATGCACTGGGGGAAGGGGTTGTCATGGCATACTTGGGTATTTGGTAAAAGAAAAATTGTTTCCTGTCTCCCGTTTGCAGTTGGCCAGATGACTTCTCTTGCTTGATGAAATTAAGGTAATAATTTTTATAAGAAAAAACAAACTCCATTGAATATATTAACATGAATCATAGTATAATCTAAGCATTAAAAAAATCACCAAAGTTCTTTTTAACCTTGTAATGATATTTTAAATAGATCTGTATAGAACAAATATGATGGAGATGGTAAAGCTGAGACCAGATCTGCTTTGCAGATATGTTTTTGTGGCTTGCATGATGTTTAAAATATTTTGAGTCATTCACTAACATTTAAACACTAGATTATTTTACCTTTAAAAGTCCATATTTTCAGCTTTTCTTTTAGATGAAAAGCTGTTTGGCAACACTAAATCTGATGTCTTTTTTGGCAGCAGCTGACAGGAGCTAAGTGCTGGCTGTCTTCTTTGGATACTGCTTTGTCTTCCAGTTGCCTCAAGCTCATCTGATTGCTTCACTCATTTTACTTATCTGTTGTGGACATTTGAATTTATGAGCTTTGTCGAAAGTGATTTACTAACTTTTGAATCATTCTG
Source organism: Vicugna pacos (assembly GCF_048564905.1). Classification (NCBI taxonomy): domain Eukaryota; kingdom Metazoa; phylum Chordata; class Mammalia; order Artiodactyla; family Camelidae; genus Vicugna; species Vicugna pacos. The sequence continues at coordinate 4,599,860 of NC_132990.1, forward strand.
AAATGTCAAACTAACACTTAGAAAAAAATAGTTCAGTACAAATTTATCATAACTACTGTGGGGAAATTACTACAATAATCTGTTCTCTGTCAGAGTTCAAAGTTTCATATTTGTAGAAAAAAGCTTATTATTATTATCCTACACAATAATATATCATAAACAATTTAGAAATCAGACCTTCTGTTCTATTGATTTTTTTTAAAGTTCATTGATTTTATAAGCACTTTCCCTCCCACTTTTTTTGATTTCTTGGTTCATTTCTAACATTACTTGGTATAAGCCCTATGAAATGTTTTTCACTCTTTCCAGTTATTTTCATATAGATTGTGTGTGATTTTTACAGTAACCATACATGCCAAGGCAAGACAGACATTAAAACAAAAAGGAAACTAGAGTGGAGCCTTTTCAAAAAAGTTAATTTGGACCAGGATTAGGGATTCCCCAGAGATCGCCCAAAAGAGGATAGCTACTGAAGAATTGCTGGGGTTATTTCTATTGTGCAACTTTTACATGTGCCTAATTCTTATGGCGTGATAACCTTTTCAGTTACTAAAAGAGCCAAGCATTTCTGGTTATCCAGACTCAACTGATTTTAGCAGAAAACATTTACCTTCCATAATAACTTCTCTTTGAAATGTTTGCAGAGGAGGAAACTGAGGTAGTGGCGGAGCTGCTGACTGTAACCCCGGGAAACTAACCCTTTTCTGGTGCTCTTTTCATTGCACCAGCAGCCCCATGTCAGGAGTTGTTGATGCTTCCTATTGATGCACTCTTAAACAAGTCTTTGTCAGGTTTTTTTGTTGCATCTTTCTACTGTGTTAATAGTGGCATTAGAAGAAATGTAATTTTTGAATACTGCCTCACCAGTTTCTGCTTGGTAACATGCTCTGAGACCCTCAACAAATGCCAGCAAACAAATTAGACCCACAGTGTATTTGATATGCATATCTTTTCCCCAAACAAAATTTGAATTCCACAAACACAAATTGAGTCATTTTCCAAATGTTTGTATATGAATGGGAGTTTTTGTCCTATCCTTCTGTAACCAATATCATAAAACTTCTGAAGGTCCATGATGCATTTGTTGTACAATGTTAATCCAAAACAAAACTTTACTCTGCCTAAACTTACAGCTGTAGAGAGATACTAAACTCATTTCCATTGATCGGTACAACATGTTTGTACCAACCAGATCTAAAAAATGTGTAAAGGAGTGCCATGCTGTAAAGGCCTTATTATAGTTGTAAACACAAGTGCAGCTGTTACAAATCTAGCAAAACCTCAGATTAAACAATTTAAAATTTACTGAAGATGACATTCCAGACCCATTTTTCATAATATAAACACTCTGGGACATGCCTTTGAAATGAGTGGGTTTGTCATTAATATTAATGCCACTGAATTCAAGGCTGGGAAGTCATTTCTTTTGAGCTTCATTTTCACTCCTAATTTTGGAATAAAATATGCTTTTAGCCTGAAGTATGACGTGTTTATTCACAGCCTGAAAAAATTTGGTCCTGCTGCTTTTGAATAGTAGGAATGCAAAAATATGGTATAAGTATTTTGTTCTTTCTTTATGCTCTTTTAACTTAAATGAATTTGTTAGAGTTAAATTTGGCAAAAATTAGCTGTTAATGGAATCCAATTGCATTGGTCAATTAAAAAATTTAAAGAAACACTAAAAATAGTTGCTATTTTAGGATTGTATTAGTTTGACATTTTAAAATGCTGTATTTAAGGAAAGAATTTTATTTAAATGATTCTGAGCATGTTTCTTGTGGTTTTGTCTTTCAGCTAGACCAGGGTGGAACAAGCATTCAAAATGTGCACCACTCTAATTTGTTTTTCTCCTCATTTTCCACTCAGTGGTATGACTGGTGAAGTATCAATTCAGCAGTATAGTATTTTCTAGAGTTATGTTCCGTGCTTTGATTTCCTATGAAATCTTGTATGTTTTTTGGGTCAAATTAAAAAATATAATAGAATATAATTTAAGAGGGTCCACTGGCACCTCTTTGAATGAACTGGGCCAAATAGTTCTGGGCTGAGGAGGGAGGCAAGTGTTTGTTTTGGTTTGGTTTGCTAGTTTATTGTTGACCAAATTTTAAATTTTATTTGTCTTTACTGAATTTCTTTACTGGAGTTTTGAGGGAGCATTTCAGTTAGGTAGTAGAGCAGTTAAGTGACTGTTGATAAACAATCCTTAGTCCCTGATTAAAAAGAGGCAACATTTATCCGAAGAAGCCAGTGAAATCTCTCTCATTTACATTTGTTCTTTAATTTCTATTGAACATTTTTTTCTCATCAGGGGAATTGAAACCAATCATTGTCAAGCACCACGTTGTTACCTAAAGTTGGTAATTCTGAAAGCACATAGCTGATATGGTAATCCTTTGTTCAGAAGAACTTTGGATATTTCCATCCACATGAAAGATTAGTATACTGCAATGACTACTGCTGTTGGTTTTGCTTCCCTCTTTTTTCTTTTCTCTTTTTTAAATTTAAGAGTTTGTGGAGGTTTCCTCTAACTCTTTTAATATTTACATAAAATTCTCAATTTTGAGATGGAAATCTGGACAGATATAAATAACCCCTCCCTCTTTGTTTAAAAACTTCTTTGCGGCCATCCTAGGATTTTCTTTTATTATCATTCATTCTTCTATCCTTTCTCTGATATTGTATCTTCTTTTTATTATATCCTCTTTATTGGTTTACTCCTTGCTTTTGGTGGAGCACATCCTCTAGTATCTTCTTAAAATGATGTGTGGGAGGTAAGTTATTTCTGGTCACTGCCTGTTGAATGTGTCATTATAGCAGTCATATTTGATAGATAGTTTGGGTATAGAATTCCAGGTTGGAAATTATTTTTCTTCATAATTGTGAAGGCATTGTTCCATTTCCTGCTGACTTTCAGTGTTTTACAGTTTCATGATATACTCCATGTGGTCCTCTTTTCATCCGTTGTGTTGTGTACTTGGTCAGCCCTTCCAAGCTGGAAATGCTTGTCTTTTAGTTCTAAGAAAAGTCTGATTAATTATATCTTTATCTTCATTGTCTTTGGAGTTCCTTTAGTTGGAATTTGACCTTCAAAACTGATCTTCTGATTTTTCTTATGTTCTATTGTCCATCACATTGTCTTTTTTGCTTAACTTCTGAGATATTTTTTCAATTTTAAATTCTTTTTTATTGAGTTGTTATTATATTTTTAATTTTCAAGGCCATTCTCAAAATTTTTAAAATTAATATTCTCTCCTTGTTTCAATGGATATAGTATTTTTTCCAATCTGCTTTAAAGATATTAATATTAGGACTTTCAAGAAAATTTTTAAAGTTTTTTCCTCCACTATATGACTTCCATGTTGCTTTTTATGATATATTTTGGTTTTGATCTTTTATGTTACAGGTTTCTTCAGATGTCTAGTAATTAGTCCTTGGTTGTCTGCTTATATTTAGAACAGAGAACTGAAAAGGTGATTGGAAGCTCCAAGGGCATGGAGACACTTAACTGATTTTTAGATTGCTGTTAAGATGAACTGGTTGGGCCAAGTGCTGGGGGAACCTCTCATGTTAGTATCTTTATTTCTTTGTTCTTAGGCTTATAGAGTTGCTTGTCGTTTGTAACATTGTTCTAGGGCCTGAGTGGGATGGAAAACTCTGGGGATGGGATTGGGTTTCAGCATTCATGATTCCAGTCTACACGTTTTTATTTAACCCCTTAACCACTCCTCTAACTCTCCCTGCCCTCACCCCCAATTTGTGGAACTGAATACCTGCTCTTACCTGCATCTGTTGACTCCTGGTCCAGAGAGAGAGTTGATGGTCATCTTAGCCTGAGTACTTGTGATAATTATAGAAAATAGACTGGGTAAAGCCAGGGCTGGGAGAATTATGGGTTGGAGTGGAACCTGGGAAGATTAAAATGTAGTAATGTGGGGTTCTTTTTACTAGGAATAGATGTTTGGTGATGTGAATTAAGAAAGTGGGTTGATATGTTTGGGGTCGTCAGGACAACCCCAGGTTTGATGATTCACTAGGAAGACTCACAGAATTCAGCATACAGTTATCCTCGTGCTTATGATTTATTACAGGGAGAGAATACAAAGCATAATCAACCAAGGGAAAAGGTACATCAGATAAAGTCTGGGTGAAACCAGGCTTCTAAGAGTCTTTTCCTTATGGAGTCACACAGGACACGTGTAATTCCTCCAGCAGAACTGTGACAACACATGTGAAATGTTACCCATCAGGGAAGCTCATGAGAGATTCAATACCCAAAGTTTATTTTGGGGTCTGGTCACATAGTCATCCTTTGGCTAGCAGGTACCAGAGTTCCATACCCTCAGAAGGAAAGCAGATGTTCAGCATAAATCACATTGTTTGTACAAACAGTTTGGGCTGAGAAAGTCCCTCTTAGCAGTTAGGGAGGTGGGAACTCTTCCAGTATCCAAGTTCCCAGACCCTAGGCAAGGGCCAGCCTTATAAGCAGTTCTTTCTAAGGAGAGCAGTCTCAGGCCTGCTATGTTAACTCTTTTCTGCACAATCAGTTTAAGAGGTAAGAAGCCATTTTTGAGGGCCAAATCTAAGTTTTAATCTTGGTAAATTTCAAAGTTGTGTGATGACAGGGTTAAAATTTTACTCAAGTGTAAACTGGTGGAGTGGTAAGAAAAGGCAGAAAACTAAATCTCTTGAAGATTTTGAATAAAAGGGCAAGAAATATGGTTCATGGAATATTGGAACTCATGATAAAAAAGCTAGTTATGGGAGAATGAAAGGTTCTATAGACTGAATTTTGCCTCCGTCCAAATTCATATGTTGAAGCCCTAACCCCCAGTGTGACTGTGCTTGGAGATACGGCCTTTGGATCCGTAACTAAGGTTAAGTGAGGTAGGGGTAGAGTCCTAACCGGATAGATTTGGCAGCCTTATAAAAAGAGGAAAAGAGACCTCCTTCTCTTGGTGCACACACCAAAGAAGTCAGGTAGCACACACAGAGATGGCATCTATCTGCAAGCTAGAAAGAGGCTCTCTCCAGGAACCAGATTGTCCAGAGCCTTGATCTTTGGCTTTTTAGTTTCCAAAACAGCGAGGAAATAAATTTGTGTTGTTTAGGCCACGCAGTGTATGGTGTTTTAGTTAAGGCAGCCTGAGCTAAGACAAGTTGAGATCAGATCTCAACTCAGTTGAGATAGTACCTCAGCTTCATCGAGGTGAATTCTGTATGAAGCAACAAAATATTAACATGGTGCTGGCTTTTTGTTTCTTCGGGTTTTTTTTTTTTTTTGGTGTTTGTTTCTCTTCTTATCTGTTAGCTTTTATACTTAGCTAACTCATCCACATACTACTCTTTTTGAGCTATACAAGTCATTACACCAGTGTTCTAGATCTGTACCATCCAGTAACAGTAAGCAGCCACATTTGATGATGTAAATTAAAATTAAATAAAATTAAAAATTAAGTTCCTCAGTTGTATTAGCCACATTTCATGTGTTCAGTAGCCACCTGTGGGTAGTGGCCGTGGTATTGGATGGCATGATATAGAGAACGATTTTCCATCATTGCAAAAAGTCTTTCTGAGCATCACTTTCTAGATAGTTGCCTCAAACTTCTCGCTGTTTATTTTCTACCTGAGTGGTTCCAGACTTATCCAGGTTCAAGGCACACTTACGAATACTAAATTTTTTGGTGGGCATCCTTAAAGGTTTTAAAACAATAACACTGAAGAGTGAACACCACTTACACTGCAAACTCTGCTGAAGTTCAATATGTCAAGCTGAGTCTGTAACAGTATCTGGGATTTCAAGCTGTTCAGTTGGTCATGCTTCTGCAGTATGTGCCCCTAGAAGAGCTGTTTTCTCCTCCTCTTGGGCTTGCTTATATATTTGTAGGACAGAGAACTTGGATAAGCACATATTTGTTCCCTGATACCTGCTTGCCTGTTTCACTCTGCTGGATGTTTGCTCTGCTCTCTCCCGGAGGTAGTAGGGTCAGATGCTTCAGAAGGAAGCATCAGTAACCAGGCTGCTCTGCTGAGCGCTAATTAGTCTGAGGAATGATAGGCTGAGGGTTGGTCAGTAAAAGTGATAAACAGTCTGGCAGTATTCAGAACAGAATGTTTCATGAGATAATAAAAGGTGTAACATTGTTCAGAAGCCTCATAGTCTCCCTGATACCTACCCTACCAGTCTGTGTCATCGTGTGTGGGAGCTATTCTTGAGAATCCTCAAAACAACCCTGTGAGGTAAATATTATTCCACTCCTGAAGCCAAGTGAAGGGAACACTCAGAAATTTCATATAGTTTGCCCTGGGTCACTGAACTAGTGGCAAGAGATGCTGGATTCAGACCTTTCCATTGGTATCCACAGCTTGTGTTTTTTCCACTGTAATGCAACTGGGCTTGGCCTGTGGCCCCTCCTCTCCACGGGGTAGGAACAGCTCTCCCAAAGCTGTGTTCTGTGTGAAAGGGGTTCTTTGTAAATTGGATACACATTTAGTTCAAGGTAAAGACTGAATGACCTGGAAAGGGATATTTTTTCTTTTGTTTTAAGGGATTGTTGTTATTTTAATTACATTGAAAAACACAGGAAAAATTAAATAGAGGTAAAACTCACTCATAATACCATCACTTATTTTGGAACCATATAAAGACTTATCCTGTGCTTATACAGACATGTTTTTACAAAAATGTTATCATGCTCTGATACACATTTGTCTGCACCTTCCTCATTTGACTTCAGAATTTAGGATGAACATCTCCAAGTCAGTTGGGATTCTTCTTTGTGCAGTTAACTGCTCTGTTACTTTTAAAATGTGTGTATATGTGTTTTTAATGGTTATTGTTATACCCACTGTAACCACTCCCCTTCATTTTAGCCTTTAGGTCTATTTTTTCTTTGTATGGTGTTACTAAAGTAATTGCAAGAGAGGAACAAAGTCTTAAATTTGGTGGCACTCAGCACCAAATGATTCCAGATGTTTGCTTCCCCCTGCGTGTAGAAGGAGCCCACTCTGATGCTGTGTTTGTTCTTCTCATCCTCCCTTGTCTTTATTTCCCTTCCATTTCATTTAATTTTAACCTCAATACCAGACTTCTTTTGTGCAGTCCTTGGCCGGCTGCTGTGGTATATTTGCCACTGGCTTTCGCTCCAGCCCCCAGTCACTGATGTGTCTCTTGGCAGGGAATGGAAATGATGGTGGTCCTCTCAATTGACTCGGGAGCACCCCAAGTCAGCAGTAATATTTGGCCTAACAAGTACCAGGGTGGGATAACCACAGGTCTCTGGACTGGGATTTTAAAGTTGTTAGTTGTCCTGTGAGCTGTGGTTTAGTGATCAATTTAAGCAAGAGACTAAATTTATTTCCTACAGGCTTCTTTTTCGTGGTTTCTTGTCTGAAATTCTTGCCTTATTATTACCTATCTTATTACTTTTTATTTTTTGGCTTAAAATTTCCTCTTATTCATTTCACTTTGATCATTTTTTTTCTTATCTTCCTATTTCTGTTTCTTCAGACTATTTCCCTTTTCTTAATCGGCCTTATGATAATCAGTTTTCCTTCTGCATGAATCTAGTCATCTAGTTTTCAATGGATGGGGACAGGAGGGTGAGATAAGGAAGGTGGAGGTAATTATGTCACCTGCTAATTGTTTAATATAAAACCAGATATTAGGGAACCTAATTTCTTTTTGATTCCTTCTGTTTGGGAGACCATAGAATCAACTTGGCACTCATATCAAATGGCTTTTGTGTACAAAGCCTTACAGAGAGATGATGAGCCCCCATGAGTTCACGATGCATTCTGGGAAAAGGTACCTTCCTATGTTGAAGGTGCAAGAAAAATATGCCAGCAGAGGTAATCCAACACGATAGTGAGAAACTGTGGTATCAGTGACACAACATTGTAGTGGATGTAAATTGTAAATGGATGATGGATTAAAAATGGAGAGACTCTCAGAAAGAGCTGAGTTTTGAGTATACAGAGATCTTTTATGTTGGTGATGAACAAAGCTATATTGTTGGTAACCTTTATTTGAAGAAAGGTTAAGTAGGGACTGAGAGATAGAACCTATTCTGGGCCCAGAAAACAAAGTTTTGTTCCAAGAAGACAGTTAAATTTGAATAATAATTTCAGTACTGAATTAGACAGTTTTTTACTAAACTGTGGTCTGAATGTGGTTATTTATTACATCTAATCTTATATCTAGCAAGAAAGTCATTGTTAATGAAGCACTTAAAAGGATATACAGATGAATCAGAATTTCCTAAAATGCACTGTTTATGATCTTTGGGAAAATCCTAGTTGAAACTGGAAAAATTTTAATTTCATTATTGCTCATTGCAAATTATAGGGATTTGATATTGTCCAGTTAAAAATTCAGTAGATTTTAGAAACGAGTTATTAATTGACCTTAGTTATGCATACTTTTGTTGCTTTGCAAGAGGACCCTTAAGGTTCAAATCAAGTTAAAAGTTGGGTAAATGGTGTGTGCCTGTAAGATCAGACTAAATCTATATTTTTTCCTGTCAACACTTGAATAGAAAAAACTAGTCTAAGTACATGACTACAGTTTAGAATCTTATTCAAAACCACATATACTATATTATTTTTAAAGCCTGGAACTAAAATGTAGAATCACTGTGTTTTATAGCATTTGAAACTACATCTGATATTACTTGTATGTCTTTGCTGCCCTGATTTGGCTTTTGGATTGCCTCAGTGGTACAAAAATGATTCTTATATTTAAGGAACATACATTGCTTCACTGCACAGATGGTATTAGTTTTGAATCTACTAAGTAAAAGAGAACTAGAACAACAATGATTTTGCCAGTTTGTTTTTACTGATTATTTGTTTTGGATGACCACAGTTCTTGTGAAGGTGGCAGACTGAACCTAGAAACTAGAGCCAGGAACATAATGGGTGGGCAGTCCTCCTGTTTCCTGCTAAAGGTCTGCGAATTTTCCCCAGGAGAATCAGTGCAATTTCTCCCTGAATGCAAGACTCTGCTCGCTTAACATGAGTATTGTCATGATTAACTTCCCTCCCCTCCTCATTTTTTAAATTAAATATCCCCTCCTCATTTTTTAAATTAAATATCAGTTAAACCCTCCATGGCTCTCACATCCCTATGTCCTTGGCCCAGTCCTTCTTCTTCTTTCATTCTCCCTGGGTTATCTGCTCCATTTCCATGGCTTTAAATACTTTCTATGTGTTGATAGTTCCCACATCTGTATCTTTAGCTCACATCTGTCTCCTAGGCTACATTCTCATATGGCCCTTTGCTCATTGCACGTTTTCATGTGGATGCCTCAAGAATCTTGTGCTCAGCGTGCCCTACACTGAACTCATCTTTCTATCCAAGTATGTCCTGAATTTTCTGTTCCCTCTTTTAGTACATGGTGGTACCATGCATGTCGTTCCCTAATAATCCTTAATTCTTCTCTGTTCCTTTTTGCTATGTTCAGTCAGACACTAAATATCATATACTCTACCTCTTAAGTACCTCTCATATCTAGGCACCCTTCTCCATTCTTCCATGCATTTGGATTAGGCCTCGATTACTAAAAAGGTGGTCTTCTATCTTACAGTATAGTCTTCCTGTTTCTCTTCTAGCTGTTTTCTACACTGCTTCTGTGTGATCTTTGCAAAATTATATCACTTTTGTGCTAAAAATTCTTCAGTGGCTTCCCATTGCTCTTAGAATAAAGTCCAACTTCCTTACCAGTATTGTAAGCTTCTTCCAGATCCATCCACTGATTGCCTAAACAAGGTGACAACGTTGGTCAAATTTACTCTTTTAGCCTGAAGTCCCCCTATCACTTATCATTCACAATGCTTTCTTTTCTTATGAGAAGCCAGGAATTTTATTGTGGTCTGTTGTCCATTTATAAACCCCAGTCAGAGCTGTGCACCCTTCTTCCTAAAGATACATTTTACATATTACAGCAGACAGTTGTAATAGTTGGCAAATTCCTTTGAGAAATCTATCTAGAAGTTAATGCTTGATGTTATTTTAATGTTTCTATTACAAATTATAGAGAAGTTATCTACTCTATTGAGCCCAACTCAAATAAAGTAATGGAGGTGATTAGATATCACCACAGTCTGTCATTTTTCTCCAGACAAGGTAATAAAAGAGTTAACATCAGCTCCCTTTGAGGCAGTTCCCCAAACATGCCAACAGAGTTTGGCTGTAGGATGTGGACATTGTCTCTCTCTGAAAGTGGGATTCCTGAAAATCTTAGGAAGAAAGGAAGGAAGGAACAAAGAAAAGAATATCTCCATTGGAAGGATATAAATGGTGAGGTCAAACTACAAAAGCACCAGTAGTGTAGTCCTTTGGCTGGCCTCTCTCTCTAGATGCCCTAAAATGTTTGTTTTTATTGTTTAAAAAAGAACTCAATGTAAACTTTGCCCAGAAAAAGGAGTAATGCCTGATTTTGGCAAGATGCTAAAACAGTTTCCTTATGTCTTGTTAGTCTGTGCTTTGTCTACTGACAGGTCCTCTTGCCTCAGTCTTTTGCACATGCTGTTCCCTCTGCCTGTAACATTCTGCCTGTTGTTCACTTGATAAACTCCCACATAGTGTTCAGGCCCTTTCTCTGGAAACCTTCCTTGACACCCCAAGTCTGGGTTAAGTGCTCTGCTGAGTCTTCCATACCACACAATACTTCTCACACGTTAGCTTTAATTTAAGTTCAGTGACTGTGACTAATTTTACCATTTGAAATGAAAGGAATTTTAGGAGTTTTTTAAGAAGAGAATCAACTAGAGCCATGAAGCATTTCTCCACTCCTGAAACCAGTAAAGCCATAAGTTGCCTTTGAACCTAATTATAATTTTGAAGTATTTCAGATATAACATACCATAAGGTATTCTGTGGACGACAGCTAGCCTGCCCCCGTCCAGTTGTGAATGTCTTGAATGTGAATGCTGGTGTTCATGTTTGATGTTCTTTACTTTGGTGTATGCTCTGGCTATAAAACCAGCCCAGTCTTGTCCCAACACATGACCTGTGCTTGTTTGGCTAACTCAGTATCTACCTGTGTTTTCTCCACTTTCAGCCAAAAAGTTCTCTTTGCCCTCTTTAGCACTTAGCCTCTAAAGCCCCTCCTGTTAGAATGGATGTTTACGTTCATTAGCCATGTGTTTCTCCTGTTCCTAGAACTGTTGCTTCTGAGAGCACTTTGCTATGCTCAGAGGAGTTTAATATGCTTGACTTACTGTAATGCACTGAGGATATGTAGTTTCCTAATTTATACTTTACTGAAACTCTGTTGGAAAGTTTCAGTTTAACCTTTGGATAAGGAAAAAATATATTAACAAAGATATATAGATTTGATGTGAAATCAAAAGGAGCAATGAAAAAAGAGTGTATTTCTTTTCAAATATGTTGTGTTTTTCTTTGTCACATAGTCTTCTTTGACATCAGAAGACATGTCATTTGGGGCCTCTATCTCTTTCCTATTTTCTAGACAGTGAGGCCTATTACCTGTTCTGAGAACATGTAAAAGGAAATGTATGTAAAACACAAAGCCACAGACTCCTGCATGAGAGTGCAGCTTGCCAGTGGAGTTTGTATCAGGGCATGCTAAGATTGAGTGATGACCTTGAAATGGTCCAGTGGTTTTCAAGTACATGGAGAGAGAAATAAAACATATCAGTATGTTATGTATGACTATTAAGATCTGCTGGAGCAAATAGCAGGTTTAATTTTCTGCTATATATGATCATAGTAAAGACATCATCTTACATAAACAAAACATTATCACTTGGACAATGAAATTGTAAATAAAACGCTACTTTGAAAATTGTTCTTCCTTGCCCAAACATTAGACTTTGTTTTAGGGAAAGCAAGGATGTTTTTAGGTAAAAAAAAAATTAAGTAATTCTTTATCCCATTTGTTAATGTTAAATGACCAACATTTTACTTTTATGTCAGATACCCTGTTCTAATACTATCAGGATTATCAGATTATCAGGAACTGGGAACATGAATCTGTATAGCTGAGAAATTAAATTTCAGAGCTCCTGAAATTGTGAATTGAACTTGGGAAGATAGGGGAACCTTATCAACTGGAGAAACTGATTTTACTACTTTATAGCAATGGTAAAAAAAAAAAAAGAAAAAAAATATATATTATATCAAATCATTTATCTTGGATATCTATGTTGAATCTTTACATAAGAGAATATAAATATATCTTTATTCAGGGAAAAAGTATATTGCAGGTTTGCAGCTTCTGTCTACAACTGCCTGCCTTTCTGTTGTAGACAAAAAAGAAAAATTCCTAGTTTAACTCCTTGAGGGCAATTTGAATAGTTTCCATTTTGGAAATTATGCAATTTCATCTTAAACATTTGGTGGTGAGGTGGTCAGAGGGAAGTGTTCAGTTCATCCAGCATCATCACATTGATTTGACAAAAGGAATTCTTTTAACTGTACGGAAAACATTTTGCTCACATTATCCTTTGGCAGAGGCGGACATGGACTGCGGTTCCCCCACAAGTTTGGGTGGGTAGAGTTGGGATGCATAAATAGGAACAGCAGACAGAGTTGCCTCTGAAGCTGGAAGGACCCACTGAGAATGTTAGAAGGAGACTGTTGACTGATGATGTGGGATGAAGTGGGGTTATTAGAGATTTGAGAGAACAGTTAAGCAGTTTGAATGTAAGTGCGGAATGCAGATGCTCAGAATAAAATGATAATTCCCCCATAAGAAAATAAACCAGAAGTTTTAGGTTGAGGTCCCTGAAAAATTTTGCTTTTTTGTTACAGGTAAAAACAAACTAAAGTTACTTTTTTTATATTCAACCTTCGTTTCCTTTTGTGACGTGTTATCAATGATTTGTGATGTGTGTGAGTATGTGATGTGTGTCTCAGTGAATGGCTCTGTCTCACAAGATACATGACCTTAGGCAAGAAATTTAATCTCTCTGCTTCAGTTTCCTCAACTATAACATGGGATTGTGGAGATTGCCTGATTGATTAATTGCCTAATTAATTGGGATTGTGGAAATTAATATGTTTGAAGAGTTTATAGTTGTCCTTCGTGTAGAGTAAGCACTGTTTAAGTGTTAGCTACCATAATGATAATTATTATTGTTACTATTATCATCATCATTTTTATACTGGTAGATTGAGAAAGTCTCTTGAGAGGGAAGATATTTGCTTCCTCTAATAATCTCAGTATATTTGATGTATTTCTGTAGAAATGAACCACGAATAACTTGTTCAGTGTTTAAGTGGATTTATAATGATATGTCCATATTACCTTTGAAAAGTTAACTTTTGAAAAATATCATGAGTATTTTCTTAGCATTTTTCCTGGTTAAAACATGAGCCAGTAAATGTCACATTAAAAAAATATGGTCATGTGGGGCCATTTAGTGTAGGGGCAAAGAACTATACACACCCCAGTGGTCCGTAAGGATGTTATTATATATTACAAAGCTATACAACAGTTCTTAGTGGTAGCCAGCCCCCAAGTCATCTGGATTTTAGGAAGTGCTTTTAAAAAGACAGGGCACTGTGTATTTGCTTCTGTAAAAGATCTCCAGCATGAATACATATAGCAAGTTATGGCACTTAAAATTCCTCTGTGACTTTAATAACCTCTGTTAGATTTAGTATATTCTTAGGTGCATTGAAATGAAAGATTCATGTATTTTTTTCACAGCGTTAAAATTAGCAGGAGAGAAACGAAGCTCTTAATCTTTCTTCCAGACTTTCATACTCTTCTTGTCTTTTGTAATATTGTCCATAATGTGTCATAGGGTAATGATGGCTTGAAGCTGTCTTGTCTTTTTTTGTTTGTTTTGTTTAACCTGTGCAGTTGATCTGTTTTATTGTGGTGGTGGTAAATTTGTTTGGTTTTGTTTTCTTGGATAATACTGCCATTTAGCCAACAAATTCTCTTACCTGTGAAGAACGAAGTGGAAGATGGATGATAATTAAGATTTTTGTATTTAACTGGTAAAGTTATTAATTTAGGACTCCTAGAAATAATAGCAAAATAACCTCCCTATTTAGAGCTGGCTCAAGAACTGCACAGTAGGTGTTCAGATAAACATGTATTGAATGATAAATAAATGAATCACATTTGGATGTGACCATGATCAGAAGAAAGCAGTACCTCTTCCACTTTTCTTCTCAGGAGCAAGGAAACCTTGCCCTGGAAGCCTCATCCCCCAGATGTCTCCTTGTGCCTCCCTGGCCGGGACACAGTCACTGACAAGGGGAGAGGGATTACCCTGATAGACTTTGATGGAGTCGGTGTTTTGGGTAAACCACGAAGTTGACTGCACTGGTTCTAAAATACACGATTATCATAGGAAATTTGGAAAATAATGGAAAATATAAGAAAATTAAAAACAGTATCACGCAGAGATAACTATTGTTAACATTTCAGTGTTTAGCTTTCCAGTTTTTGGTTGTATATGGATATATTTGTGTGTATAACATAAAATTGTAAATCATATTCTTCTAAAATGGAACAGGAGTTCATTGATTCCTTCATATGGCTATATTACAAATTATTTAATTAATCTCCCGTTGGAAATTTAGATAGTTAGCAGTTTTTCACCAAGGTAAATACGCAGTGAACATCCTTTTGTATCAGCCAGTGTGTACATCTCTGGCTATTTCCTTAGGTGAAGTTTCTAGAAGCAGATTAATGGGTGAAAGGGCATAAACACTTCCAAAGCTTTTAACATACTTTCCCAGTTACCCTCAGAAAACTTTACCAGTTACACTCCCACAAACCTGTGTATGAGTGGCTGTTTAGTTGTGTTCTTGCTAGCACTAGGGATTATTTTTTAATTGCTAATTTTATAGGCAAAAGTGGTATTCTTTTGTTTTACTCTTTTTTTGGATTAGTAATGTATTGAATACTTTTTCACTTAGTCCGCAGTTAGATATCAGTTGAATGAAAGAATAAATGTGTGTAGATCTCACAATAAATACGTAAAGGTCTCAATGTGATCTCCTTTACATGGCATTATTTATTACATGGCATCATTATTTTTACTTTTTTATCATTATATAAAGAACATAGTGTTAATGGTAAGTGTAAAACTTCATAGAATTTATGATGTCTATTTTAAGTTTACTTAAAGTATTAGTTTAATTTATAATATTGTACTGATATTTTTTATTTTAAAAATATTTTACTTACTATATTATTTAATTATTTTATTTTGGTTATGGGTAGGCAATTAAGTTTATATATTTTTAGGGGAGGTACTGGAGATTGAACCCAGGACCTAATGCTAAGCATGCACTCTACCACTTGAGCTATACCTGCCCCCCCCCACATTGTACTAATTTTAAATTATAGTTTATCAGAGCCAATTCTGGGTTTGTGAGTTATTCCATCATAGATACATCCTTCTTGGAGCTCCTAATTACATATAAACTTCATCTTTAATACTGACTGAGAAGTAATTGGTTTCTTTTCAGATTCCTTTGTGTTATTTAATAAATATCTATGACTCTTACCCACTCTGCTTTGCTTTGGTAACATAGCATTTTATCTGCACTTTCTCCCAGGTATAAAAACCTTTTTTCTGTTATATAGGAGGAATTTTAAATTATGTTCTTCTTATGTTTTCCCTTTATTTCTTGGCTCAGATTCTTTCTTCTTTTCTTTTTTTATTGTATGAGTGTTATGTTTGTGGAGGAAGAATCTCAGAGCTCAAGTAAATGATATTTTCCTGTGTTACTTATTAACAGTTTATAGTTACTGCTTATTGTTAACATTTGTCTCATTTAATCTTCTTTTTGGTCCTAGGAGATTGGTATCATTGCCCTTTTCTTTTAGAGAGATGAAATATTTTGAGCAACACAGCTAATAGTGGTAGAGCTAGGATTGGAACCTAGTTTGCTAGCGATGTTAGGATTTTGAATTATAAACTGTACTGTGTTTGGTCTTGCACATAAAAAGAGACTGAACTGAAGTTTCCAAGTTATGTTGAGAAATTTACAGTTTATTTAAATTTGGTTCTTGCTCTCAAGTAGACTCTTCTCCCTATTATTTGCAGCTAGAAAAATAAAAGACCTCAAGTATAATTTAATATAGCCAATAAGAACCATACCACTTTTACAGTCATTTTTGTTGTAAACTGGTGTTTATACAACCCATGACTTGACAGCTGACCAAACCATCTTATATTACCACATTTTGAATGTAGCTGAACTGGCTTAGCAAAATCTTGAAACCTCTGACTCTAATATTTGTGGTATAGTAAAGTAAACAACTTCGTAGCTTTCAGGTTTGTGTGGTGCAGCCTGTCCAGGGCATTGATGCTTATTCTCACTGTTGACTCCCTTGCTTTCCTGTGCACTTTTGCTGACAGGCAATTTAGATTCCCCAAGAGAGATTATTTCTACCTAGCAGAAATCATCATCTTTTTTATTAGAAATGCAATAACTGATGATAATAGCTAACATTTTTTTGAGTGCTTACAGTGAACCAGGCACAGGTCTAGGTGCTTTCTATGTATTTTAATACATTTTATTACTCACAGTCACCTTCCTAAGTTTTTCCCATTTTACAGATGCAGATACTGAGGCATAGAGAAGTTAAATAATTTCCCAAGGTCACGGGGCATAGTGGGGATTCCAAACCTTGGCAGTCTACCTTCAGAGGCAGCCTTCATAATTACTCTGTTATTTTGATGTTTATTGGATGTAAAGAGAGAGGGATAGGTGACTGATAATTAGCTGTTCATGTTTTTGGAAAAGATTTAACTTTATGTCTAGTGGCAGCTGAAAATAGTTAAGCTATTGCCATTCATTAAATTCTTAGTTCATATAAAATAAGTTGTCTTGTGCTTAATATTATGGTGAACACACTGAGTAAAGCATATTCTTATGTGTTTATAAAAATTTAGGTAAGCTTTTTTTTTTTCTGTAAATAAAATGGTTTCCAAGAAAGATGGTGTTTTAAACAAGCATTTGAAGAATGGGTTTAGAATCAAAGTAACAGTCACAGAATGATCAAGTGATTTTGTTAATGCTCTATAGTAAATAGTATATAGATCATGCCTTATTGGTCCTGTACTCCATCCTTTATAACTGAATAGTCCAGAAATGGCAGGCTAAATATTTTAGAATTGCCTGGGCTGGCTGTGGGCAGAATTTGTCTTTGACATTTTCTCATTCACTCGTCATTGGCACCTCGGTCTCTTCTGCCTTTCCTTGTTACTAGGTTGGGTGTGGTACCTAATCACCTTCACTCACTGTCAGCAAGTCCCTTCTAAGATATTCATATTAATGTTTAAAAGTATGGTTTATCCTCTCAGGGTATTTGCATTTAATAAAAAATTAAAGACCAGGCTGCAGAATTACTTTTGAGATTTGCCTCACTCCTTCATGAGGCTCAGGGGATTTCTCCTTTTCATCCTCATCTCTCTTCCAGTCATTTGTCTGTTTTGCTGTCAGGTCTAGGCCTCAAGAGGGAGGTGGTAGACAGGGAGGACAATGGATGGAGAAAAGTCTTAAGTGATATGAGAAGGGATAGGAGTGGATCATGAATGGGAAAAGAGAGGGATCCCAGAGGCCTCAGGGAAGGATGAAGTTTCATTTGGAAAGGAGATGAGTCTGGGAAGTTGAGGACATTCAGGACAAATAGTTCAAAGATGAAGAAACTACTTCTGACTGAGTGGAATACAGTGAAACAAGAATATACGTATATAATAGAGCTTCAAAATATTCTTAATAAGAATACATATAATTTAAAGAGGGGAGGATGGCTAGTGGTAGAGTGCATGCTTAGCATGCACGAGGTCCTGGGTTCAAACCCCAGTACCTCCATTAAAATAAAACAAATTAAATAAATCTCATTACCTCCCCACCAAAAACAAAAAAACAAAGCCAAGAATACATATAAGATTATGCATTAAATTTTTTTCCTGAATCATCTTTTAAATTATTCCCAATGCACAATTTATTTAAATGATGGAAACATTTTATAAATTTTTGAAAATTATCTAGTAAAAATAAAAGTAAAATTTTATGTGTAGCACAGCTTCTAGGAGAGCATGGGGTGGTGGTGATATTGTTGGTGGCTGCCTTGAGAACTGTTATCAGTGCTCATCTTTTGAATGGTCTCTTTGTTTGGCTGTGCCAATTGTTTATTTTTGCCTTTGTTTGCCTTGTCTGAGGAGATGTATTTAAAAATATTCCTAAAAATCAATGTCAAAGAGCATACTGTATGTTTTCTTCTAGGAATTTTATGGTTTCAGATCTTATATTTAAATCTTGAGTCCATTTTGAGATGATTCTTGTATAATGTGTGAGAAAGTAGTCCAGTTTGACTCTTTTCTGTGTAGCTATCCAGGTTTTCCAACACTATTGAAGAGTCTGTCTTCTACCCATTGTATGTTTTTGCTTCCTTTGTCATAATGGACCATATAAATGTGGGTTTATTTCTGGGATCTCTATTCTGTTCCACTGAGCTATGTGTCTGTTTTTGTGCCAGTACCATACTGTTTTGATTATGGTAGCTTTGTAGTATAGTTTGAAGACAGAGAGTGTGATACCTCCAGCTTTATTCTTCTTTCTAAAGATTGTTTTGACTGTGTGAGTCTTCTGTGTTTCTATACAAATTTTGTAATTATTTGTTCCAGTTCTGTGAAAAAATGCCATTGGTGTTTTGACAGGGATTGCATTGAATCTGTATACTTTTGATGGTATGGTCGTTTCAACAATATTGATTCTCCCAACGCATGAGCATGGTATCTCTTTCCATTTCTTTGAATTATCTTCAACTTCTTTCAACAATGTCTGCAAACAGTGACTTCCTTTCCAATTTGGATAACTATTATCTATTTTTCTCGTCTAATTGCTGTAGCTAGGACTTCCAATACTATATTGAATAAAAGTGGCAAGAGTAGGCACCCTTGTTCCTGATCTTAGGGGAAATGCTTTCAGTTTTTCACTGATGCTGGCTGTAGGTTTGTCACATATGGCCTTTGTTATGTTAAGGTACATTCCCTCTATCTTTTGTTGAGAGTTTTATCATGAATGAATATTGAATTTTGTCAAAAGCTTTTTCTGCATCCATTGAGATGATTTTTTTTCTTTAGTTTTTTAATATGGTTTATCACATTGATTGATTTGCAAATATTGAACCAGCCTTTCATCCCTGGAACAAATCCTACAAATTGTTCTCTCCCTTGAAGGAATAGTTTATGAGGTCAGTGTTTGGTATTTGTTCCCAGCCCAGCAGGGCTTCTCCTGTGTTATTCACAGTTCTCTCCTGCAAACTCTAGTCTGTATCTCAGCTCTCCCCTCAGTTGCCTTTTCCTACATCATTTACTACTTTGAGAAGCACACTTAGGTTTGAACGTCTCCAAATTCTGTTGCAACTAAAGTCAGTTCCTTTGGGAAGAGATTAGAAGCTATCTGTTATGACCTGCTTTCCTCTTCAGGCAAAACCACTGAGTCAGGTCTCTGGAGCTGGGTTGGTGACAATGGCAAGCTTCCTTGAGTGACATTCTTGCTCCAGGACGTGAGCACTTGGTGGGAGAGCAGCAGCCTTAGGCCTTCTTAGCTTGCCACATCTGGGGTGGAACCACTAGGACAGGAGTGTTAAGGGCCCCATTATTCTCAATGTGCCGCACACAACGGAGAGCTGTCATTCTGCAAGTGGGGGTTGGGTGGAAGAAAGGAGCCCCACCTTTCAGTCTTACTCCTCCCAGATTTAGCTTTAGTAACAGGCAGCTGGAGGCAAGATGAGAAAAGCTAAAGTCCTGCTCCTTCTGGAAAGAAAGCCCTTTGGCTAGTGGCTGGAGGGAGCGTGAACTATTCTGGCTGAAGCAGTGTGGAGTGGGGTCTTGCTGAGTTGAGAGGAAGTGGGTACATAGTGGTCTGTTTAAATACCACAGACTCTCTTTTACCAGATTTTCATAGATTTTCTTGAAGTTTTTTCACTTGCTGTCTACCCTTGGGACGACTTCCAGAGGCTTTAAATGCTTGTTTTAATAATTTTCACCACTTTCACTGGAGAGCAGATCAGCAGAGCTCCTCACACTGTTTATGCTGGAATTCAATCCTTCCATGGGTTTTTAACAAGTGTTAAGTGATAACGGGTTTAGGCTCAAAAAAAGGTTTGAGAATGCTCTTTGATGTTCCCATAGGATCATCTACTTATTCTTTTTTTTAATCACCCATTATATTTTATTGTAATTTCTATTGTGATATATTTCTTCTGCTAGAGTAGGGTCTTCTAAAACCATTTCACTATATTCCACAAGAAGAAATACACTTTATATCCTATTTAGGACACACATACACACATATATATACATACACATATACACACACATTATATATATAACTTTTCAAATAGTTTCACCTAACAGCACCTACTGTTTCTATGTATGATGTATTATGATACTTTCTAGTCTATCTTACTTAAGCATTAAAAATGCTAAATTGCTATCTATTTAATTGATTTTACCGTGTGCAGTTTGAAAAACACTCTAGACTAACACTCCTTGAGACAAGGGCCTCTGCTTGGGATTGACATTTTATCACTAATTTCTGGCACAGTGCCCAGCACACAGTAGGCAGTTAATGAATGTTTATTGAATGATCATGTGAATGCTGTACTTCCCAGGGTCTTTAACAAGTCACTGTGCACTGACTTGCTGTTTGAGAGGTTATAGCATACAGTTAGAAACCTTACTTGATCCCTGAACCCTCTGATTGTAAAGTCCCTACAGATATCTCAGAACTATTGGGAGATGTTGTTTTAAATGGTTAAGTTTATGGCTTGTAAATTTCTTTTTCCATTGAAAATGATGGGTAAAACCCACGTAAACGTTTTATACTTTCGTAGGATCTTCCTCACCAAATGCTTAGAGGAGGAAATCTATACTATAAGGAAGGAGGCACAGAAGCAGAGGAAAATGTAGGCAAAAGTAATTATGTGGAACTATTTATTCTCAAGTCTTAACTTTAATTAGCCAAGGGTTACAATTATGCTTCTTAAACTAGTGGAAAATTTTCGAGGTCTTTACCCACAGTTAGTAAGCAAAGGGACTCATACTCTTTCTTTGATTTTTTTTTTTTTTGAGATCTTATCCAAAAAAATGTAATGAAACCTTCTGAGGATTGCCAGACCAAATACAGTTCTTGGGGTGTGACAAGGAATGATCAGTAGCACTTTATTAATATTTAGGCTGGGTACCTATATACATAATCAAGCTGTTACTTGAGATTACCTTGCCCCTAAAATGAGTGGTCTTGAAGATGAGGTAGGGGAGATTAAGAGAAAGACCAGGATCCCTGTGACAGGAAAAGGAACATCTGTTAAAGGAAGGGTTTAAAGAAAAATTGGCCCATGAAATTAATGCCAGAGGCTGTATGGTACTGTTAGAATATCCTGCAGTCTAAGTTGGGATGAAAACTCTTTAAGAACAAACAAACCCAGCAACCAAAAAACCTTCATATCTTACATGCGAGAGGAGATCTCCCCTATGAAATTTTTAGTTGACATTGGAAATGCATAATATCTTGAGGGTAGAGTTAGAGGGAGACTCAACAAAAACTTTCGTATTTAATTTCCTGGTGGTTGAGGAGTTCACATACTAGACTTTGAAGCAGATAATACCTCATAATACAACCAACAGGAATTATCCTCTGTGTCCAGAGGAAGCAAGCATCTGGCTGTCTGAATTTATGAAATTGTAGCTCAGGGAACTGATTAATTTTATTATACAGGGCGTGAGGACTGCAGCTGCTGCCAGATAATAGTTAAGATCCATTCCTGCCGTTTTCACTCTGCTCCTGCTGTTTCTGACCCTTGTGCTCAAGAGTGTCTAGAGTAGGTTCGAGTTTTGTTGAGCCAAAGTTGTTCTGTCACCATGGCCTTTTTGAATAGACTTTTTTTTTTTAAGAACAGTTTTAGGTTCACAGCAAAATTGAGTGGAAAGTACAGACTTCCCATGTGTTTCCTTCCCTTACATATACACAACCTCTCCCATTATCAACATCCCATACCACAGTAGTATATTTGTTAGAATTAGCAAACATTGGCACCTCATCATCATCCGAAGTCCATCATTTACTTTAGAGTACACTCCTGGTGTGGTACATTCTGTGGGTTTGGAAAAACGTATAATGACATATATCCACCATTAGAGTATCATACAGAGTGGTTTCACTGTACTAAAAATTTTCTCTGCCCTGCCTATTCATCCTCCCTCTCTTTAATCCCTGTGAGCCTTTTTTTTAACTACCCAAGGGGAACCAGTGCTGTTATAATTTCCACTGCTGTGTTGAACTGTTGCACTGTGCTTTGACCATAATTAGTTCATAGAATTTTTACTTACGTAAAGACTGCTAATATCTTCCCTTTACTCCTTTTCTCCCTTCCTTTCCCCAAATAATGACAAGTCAGTGACCATATTGTATAACAGAGATATTCTTTCATTTCCTGAGGCTTCCTTCATGGTCTGCTAATTGGAGATATTTCTGGACAAATGATAAAATCTGATAATACAGCCCTAAGTAGTAAGGTTTTGCTTTAGACTCATAGAGCTAAAGGAAATTTTTAAATGATGCCTGCTCTGTTTACAGTCTGTGGTGATCTCTTCCACAGATCTCAGATACAGAAATGACATAATCTTCCTGGGTAGCCTGAACTAAATAAAAGAGCTATATAATTCTTGAGTACCTTAATACATATGCTGATCATTTCCTCTTTGCTGCACCCCTCTTTGAAGAATCTGCAGACTTGAGTCCCTGTCAAACAGCAATTTTTGTGGGATGAGCAGCTGACCCAATAGAAAACAATGTAGAGACTCCATTGGCTAGATTGAGCCAATTAAATTCTCCTGAGAATGGGGACCTTGAGATTCTGAGGAAATTAGATGATGATGAATCCTTGGGCTGAAGGATCATATAGAGTTGATCCGAACTACACCATAAGAGTCACATGCAAGTCAGAGGGAACAAGAAAGCAGTGGAAGCTAGTCTACAGCAAGAAGCTGTAGGGTGGAGCAGGTTGTGGCGACCCATGAGAGATGGTGAGGGGAGCTTCTAGTTGTGGTTCTCATTTGGTGCACCTAAACTTTGTTTTCTTTCCTTGGGTATCCATGAGATCTTTTGTCTTGCAGCCTTTTCGCAACACCCCCACTGCTCCTCCATTTGACTTGAGCTAGTTGTAAGTTTCTGTTCTACAACTGAGATATAGTGCCAGTAATCTAGTATAAGAGAGTCTTGGGTAAAGTCTTGAAGACTCTTTGGGTTGTAAGACTTACAAAAAGATAATCAAGCTCTTGTTATCAGTGCCAAATAGGTGTAGGTAGCCCTTAGTTAGTCAATGTTTTCTTCGCCTGCAGGTATTTATTAATTAATTCACCACCCTTCCCTTTTCTCGGCTAAAGAGTGCCTATATTATATCTCAAAAAAGAAAAAAAAAGTTTTCATCCTTATTCATCACGTTCTTCTTCAATTCCTTCATATAACCTTAGGTAGAATACTGGACTGGGTGCCAGGAGACCTGGATTCTGCTCTAGCTGGGACTCCAAGCAGATGGATAATCTAAGGAAGGTACTTCGTCCCTCTTGCCCCTGTTACCTCTTCACTGAAGTGAAAGGGTTGGGCTGGATCACTGATTTCCGACTTAAAGCTCTTGCATTCCTTAAAGGTAACATCAACAGGTTCCGGGGATTAGGATGTGGGCATACATTTTGGGATGGCAGGGGGCACCATATACCTACTATAGATGAGATGACATATTTGAATCATTTTAAAAACTTTTTGTTCCATATGATATTCTTGATAAGGCATTAATGAAGAGGGTCAAGAGATCAAACTACTTACCAGGCATTGGCCATAGAGGAAATAAATAATACCTTTACCTAATTCATTTCTACAAACCCTGTCACTAAGTGAGAAGCTAGTGAAGAAAAAACATTTCTGTTAATTTTAATGGGAAGTTTTATGATGTGTTCCAGCCTAACCCAAGATACCCAGACATTTTCCACAAATAGAAAAGGGCATCATTGAGCAATGAAAACATTTCTTATGAGGTAACTAATAATCTGAAAATAAATAACTACAGTTT
This sequence comes from Vicugna pacos, assembly GCF_048564905.1. Classification (NCBI taxonomy): domain Eukaryota; kingdom Metazoa; phylum Chordata; class Mammalia; order Artiodactyla; family Camelidae; genus Vicugna; species Vicugna pacos. The sequence continues at coordinate 4,623,937 of NC_132990.1, forward strand.
GTACATAAAACATAAAAAAATGGTCTTTTGTTGCCTCGATAAAGAAGAAAGAGAAGGCTTGACAGGCCTTGGTGGAAGTCTGAAATATGGCAGGGCTGCTTTCCCTCTGGGGACACCAGGGGAGAGTCTGGTCCTGGCTTCTAGTGGCTGCGTCAGTCCACTCTCTGCCTGCCTTCACGTGGCCTCTGCTGTGCGCTTGCCTCAGACTCCCTTTCCCTGTCTCATGAGGGCCCATCTGATTACTTCTATGGCTTACTTTGATAATCCGTTATAAGTACTTTCCTTCATGATCCTTAATGTAATCACGTGTTTTGACATGGAAGATGAATATGAATTCATTCACTCAAGGTAATAATCACAGGTCCCAGGGATTGGGACGTGGACTTACATTTGAGGGGCTATCACTTAGCCTACTACAGATGAAGTGGCATGTCGGAACTACTTCTTAAATCTTCTTATTCTGTGATATTCTTGACAAGAGACTGCTATGTTGAGTAACTTAATGTTCTTCATCTGAAATCAGAATGTCAAAATACTATCTTACAGTGATTGACTTGTGTGCTGTGGGCTGAAAAGGCCATATGATGAGAGGGAGCAAAAGGGAGTCATTGTCCAAAAAGTCGTGTATCTTTTTAAGAGCCATCATGGCAAGAAGTCATCCCCTGAACTTCGTGTTTGCCTGCCCCACTTCATCCTAAGGCTGGCTTCTTTGTTGTGGGATGGCTTCCAGCAACAACTAGAGCTCCTGTGTTCTTCTTCACATCTGACAGGAGAATCTTTTTCTTGTAGCTCCTGGGTGAGAGAGAGTGTTCTAACATGGGTGAGGGAGTGACATTTGGGGGCAGATAGTCATTTGTCCTTGGGGACTACCCTGGGAATCATAGGATGTTTAGCAGCATCCCTGGCCTCTCCTGGATGTCCGTAGCATACTCCTGACAACCAAAAATGTTTTCAAACATTGCAGAGGTCCTGGTGGGTCAAGATTGTCCCTGATTGAGAAGCACCGCTTAACCCAGTGAGAGCTCATTCTTGTCTCACCAGAATCTACTGGCTAGGAAATTTCAGGTCTTGTTAGGATGGAGGGATGTAGGAAGTGAGTGCTGGGGAAGTCGCTGCAGCTGCTCACCCCGTCTGAAATTCTAATGAGGCTCAAAATTGGTCCGATGTAACAAGCAAATGAAATTGTTTCTAGACCCCTGTTGGTATATTTTAACATTATGGTCTTTTATACTCACAGCTTAAAACCCAGTTTTATGCTTTTGTTATTTTTAATTCTATGGGTCTGTGAATCACATGTTAATTTTTTTTTTCTGCTTCACTTATGTCAACTAGTCAGTTGCTCTTTATCTTAGAATTTGTCCCTGTATAACCTCATTCTTTTTCGACACAACTGTCCCCTGAGGTTTTCACATTCAGTTGGATTTACTTTCCTCTGACACTGCCCTGGGTGCCCCTTGCCATGGGGCATTAGCAAGGCCACCATGTAGTGCACACTGTGCACTTAGCATAGCCATGTGTACACTGGAGAACTAGAATTGGAGTTTCCCTAAAGCATCATTTTTTTTTCTATGAAGCAGTTGAAATAGAACACAGACACATTTGATATTTTATGATTTCCAAATTAAAGCTGCAATTTTATAGGCATCAGATGATTGATATTTGGGGGCTGTGTGTTATTTCGTCCTTGACTGTGCCATGTAGAGGATCTCTTCTCTGTTTTTGTGTGAGTGCTCTGGCTGTAACAGAAACTGGCTAGCACTGGGTGAGCACGTGCAGAGAGACTGGCAGTAAATACGAGCTGCTGCTTTTTCATCACAACTAAGGCGCAGTAGAGGTTACGCGTACAATGGCTCATAAGTAGAGGACCCCCATGAGACCAATAAAATATAACGAAACTAAATGATCTACAGACTAGAATTTCTGTGAATTGTCCAAGTGAGTCTGTGTCAGGGTTTTGGTAACTGGCATTACTAAGAGCTACATGAAAGCCTCGAAGGACTCCAGAAAGAACCCTATTTTTGCCATGGCTTTAGTTGTATTGTGTGTGCGTACATCGTAGCAGATGCAGTCAGTTCCACGTTGACATTGGTTATAATATCCTGCAAGTTGTCTTTCCCTGTGTATTTTCTTCTTTATTCTGTTTTACAGGTAGATCGTTTGGCCTCCAGCTTTGCTGGTCTAGAACGTCTATACTCATTTTAAGCTCCTTGAGGGGAGTGGGACTGCTGTCATCATCTTTAAATGAATTTGAAATAAACTCCCCAACCTTAGTATTGTGCCTTGTGTGCTTAAAAATTTGAGTGAATGACTTGACACTGCATATATCCTTTCCAGACCTCTTAGAACTACTGTAGGTTCTCCCCTCGAGTTTTTCTCTGCTTCGTGGAACACAGGTAGGGGAGATACCTAGAAATAGCAGTATTCACCGAGGTAACTGAAGCCGGATAGGCGGGTGAGACGATACTGACGGTACCAAGATTCATTTTACTGGTTATTAAAGCAAAAACGCGGGGAGCTGTTTCTTTTTCAGGAGGTCTTGGCACGGGCCTTAGTTTTAAACAAGAAAGAGACACAGCCCGTTAGACTGAAATGATTTGAAGTCCATCCCTCCGCAGTTACATTTTTCTGAAGCCAAAGTAAACGGCTGGAGGTGGGTATACAGCTAGCCTGTTTTCAGTAAACAGACCAAATTGTGCCTTGGAACTATTTCAGTAGGTGGTGCTCTTGTGCCATAATATGACAAAGGTTTTAGAAAGTTTCTAAGACCGTGGTGACTAGTTCTAGGGCCTGTGTCCCTGTTGACCCCCTTGAGGGACTGCCATCTGTACCACTTGGGTAGCATTGTGTGGGTGGTTTTGGTGAGTTTTTTTTTGTCTGGAAAGAAGGCAAATTCAGGTCTTTACCTTCTCTAGCTTACCTGAGCTCTGCTTTCCAGGGGAACCTAAATGAGAAGTTTGCTAACTTAAAAAAAAAAAAAAGTATGGCTGTAGTCTTTATCCAGACAATTACGACGTGTGTTGTATGTTATCAATTTTCTGAGGCCGTTTTTTTTTTCTATTGGAAATCATCTGTGATCCTCCAAAATGAAATTCCTTTGTAGATACTCGGGCTATCATTCTTATTTCTTTGTGTTTTCAGGCAGGATGCAATAGGATGAAATAATATGTGATAGAAAAATAAGTAAGTGATGAAGGAATATGGATGAAAAAAATTGAGTTCAAATAGCAGCTAATAATAACTGTAGCTGACAGTGAACCCTGTTGGCATCAGCTCCTCGCCTCACTTCTGCTGTATAATGAGTCCGTTGGTCCGAAGTTAGCTGTACCATGATGGTGAACACGGTGTCCTAGAAAGTCCACGTTTGGTGCTGCTGGCAGAAGTGTGGTGGGCACGGAAGAGAAATTTAAATCCAGACCAAGTATCATTCCAGGGAGGACAAATCTCTTGTTGCTTGAGGTTGCTGGGAACATTTGGGGTTCTGCTTTTTCAGGAAGTCTCTTGGGGTTGTGTCTAAAATGAAAAATACTTGCTTCCCCTTGTCTCCACCAACTGTTAAGGAAGCGGCGGCATGCCCGTGGACTTCTGCATCAGCCTGGTGTGCCGGTCTGAGCTGCTTCATTCCGTGCTGTCGCCACGGCCCATCAGGTCTCAGAGAGCTCGGCTGGGTCCCGCTGCAGGGCTGGTGGCTAGCCTCTTGAACCTGCGACCTGTCAGACCCAGTGACGTTCAGGGTGCTCCTTGTAGCTTTTGAGATTTTCTTTTTACAATTAATATTTCAGTCCATGTGGATTTAAAAATTGATTTTACTTATCTATTTATTTCAATTATCTTTTTCAGTATTTAGAATGTACTTTTAATATGAGAACTTACGTATTTCTTGAACATTCCTAGCTTTTATCATCTCTTTAAATACTGCTTCTCTTCCGTTCTCTTCACTTTCGTTTGCTGTGTCACCTCCTAGATGGTTTGGAACTGTCCTTCATGTTTCTTGACTGCTCTCTCGTAATCTTCTTTTTCTGGGCTGTATTCTGAGGGAATTCTTTGATATTATCTTCAAATTTAACAGTTCTTTCCTCGGTTCTGTCTAGTCTAAAGTGTCTTGTATACTGAGTTTTTCATTGTAATGACTATATTCATCACTTACATAATTTTCACTTGATTCTTTTTTTAACCGTCTATTGTTTTAGTTCTGCTTTTTGCTGTATAATTTCTTATTTTTTATTTGGCTTTGTTTCATCTTAAATATCTTTAAATATAATTTGATTTTTTAGCAGAAGTATAATTGACTTACAATGTTATATTAGTTTCAGGTGTACAACATAGTGAACATGTTATTTTTGTACATTACAAAATGATAACCACAGTAAGTCTAGTTACCACCCATCACCATCCAGAGTTACTACAGTATTTTTGACTATACTCGCTATGCTGTACATCACATTCCCATGACTTATTTATCTTATAAATGGAAGTTTGTAGTACTTCTTAATCCCCTTCCCAAACCACTTACCCTCCTCCCCTCTGATGACCACTGATTTGTTCTCTGAAACTGAGTCTATTTCTGTTTTGTTTGTTCATTTGTTTTGTTTTTAAAACAATTCCACATACAAGTGAAATCATATGGTATTTGTCTTTCTCTGCCTGACTTATTTCGTCTAGCCTAATACCCTTAATGGCCATGTACATTGTCGTAAATGGCAAGATTTCATTCTTTTTTATGGCCAAGTAATAGTCCATTGTATATATAGACCACATTTTTATCTGTTTATCTGTCAGTGGACTCTTGGATTGCCTCCATATGTTGGCTGTTGTAAATAATGCTGCAGTGAACATTAGTTTGCATATAACTTGTTGAGTTAGTGTTTTTCTTTTCTTTGGATAAATACCCAGAAGTGGAATTAAAGGATCATATGGTAGTTCTAGTTTTTATTTTCTAAGGAAGCTCCGTACTATTTTCCACAGTGGCTGTACCAGATTACATTCCCACAAACAGTGTATTAGGCTTCCTTTTTCCCTGCATCCTTGCCAACATTTATTATCTTTTTTATGATAGCCATCCTGAGAGATTTTTGACTTGCATTTCCCTGATTATTAGTGATATTGAGCATCTTTTCATGTGCCTGTTTACCATCAGTATGTGTTCTTTGGAAAAGTGTTCAGTTCCACTGTCCATTTTTAAAATTAGATTATTTTTTTTTATAAATAATGAGTTGTGTATATTCCTTATATGTTTTAGATATGAACCCCTTTTTGGATATATCATTTGCAAATGTCTTCTCTCATTCAGTAGGTTGCCTTTTCATTTCGTTGATAATTTCCTTTGCTGTGCAAAGGCTTTTTAGTTTGATGTGGTCTCATTTGGTTATTTTTGCTTTTGTTGAACTTGCCTGAGGAGATAGGAAAAAAAAAAAAAAACAAAAGCAAAAAAACAAGCAAAAACTCCCGAAAGACTAATGTCAAAGAACTTACTGCTTGTTTTCTTCTAGGAGTTTTATGTTTTCAGGCTTTAAATTTAAGTCTTTAATTCAGTTAAATATACTTATTTTGTTGGACTGTTTTATATATTAATTTCATTTGAAATGAAGTAGTGGTTTGATGGCTGATTTTGTTTGTTGCCTTTATTGGCATTAGATTTCTAAATGTACTTCAGAAGTTTGATTGAATGGCATGTTTTGAATGAGGTATATTTTTTAATTGTTTTCATTCACTTACTCTCCACCTCCCTTTCTCCCTTTCTGCTCAGGCTTCCTTGCTTTGTTGCTTAGTTAATTTATAGTTGTCTCTGTCTCGCTTCCATGGAGCCTCAGTCCAGAACTGCAGTGGTGTTTCAGTCCCGTGGGCAATCACAGCCTGCTTCATTGAGTTCCTGGTCACTGGCTGGTCTGAGTTCTCCCTCCTCCCTAGGCCACAACTGCATAGGAGATCAGGAGCTACCAGCCTTCCTTCAGGAGGGAGCCCTCCTCCATTTTCATCTTTGATCCTGCCTTCAAGTATGATCCTAGATCTGACTCTGTCTTTTATGGTTTATGTTTAGTCCCCAAATTTTGTAGGTCTCATACTTGCAGTTTCTGTGCCTATTTCTGGAGCCTGAGCTGAGGAGGCCAAAGGCTTTAACTTTGAGGATTCGCCTCAGTGTGTTCCTGCCCCGTATCTATCTCACAGAAATTTCTGTATTGTTTTTCAGCTTGACTGCATCCTTTTGGTTTTCCCTTCTTGTTTCCTCTCTCGTTGCATTGTGTTTGGAGTCGAGGAGATCCATCACAGAGTGAATTTACTTGCCATCTTAACTGGAGGTCACGTGGGTTGAGGGTTTAAAGGAAACAAAGTGAGATACTTGGTTTTACATAGTACTAGAAGCTAACCACAAATGCTTTTCTGTGTGAGTTTGGTGACCCATAGATATAGTTATTTGAGCTCTTCCTTCAGAGGCTTGCAGCCCCAAAAAGATGAGTGGGGTTAAGCAGGTGGGGTTTATGTGTATGGCTTGGTTCTCTATAAGGATTTCACCTTTTGTTTTTCATTTTGATGGTAATTTTAAAAATTCACTTGTTTCCAAATACCTAAATGCCCACAGTTCTAACTAGCGTCTTAATATGTCAGTGCCTGCAGTTGGATTTGTCTTGGCATCAAGTGGCACTGTTTTTAGTTGCTGAAAATCGAACACAGGTGAAAATGTAAATAATGGGTTTGAGTGAGTGAGAGGTTGCTATTTCGTACTGAATGAGGTACCCCTTCTTGATGCTTCCTGTAGCATCCGTGTTTCCTTCTCTCCCAGCTCTTCCCAGAAGGGATATTTTATCTGTTTACAGGCCCTGATTTCCCCTTTAGCCACAGTTTACTTAAGCTGTCTTCTTTTTTGCAGTTTTTGAGAGTTCCTGTCATATGGTAGGTTTTCAACAAATGCGTGAGATCTTTATTTGTTTTTGTTTATTTAATAATAAATTACAAGTAGAACCAAGGGTGGAAAGAGGCAGAAGTAACTTGAAGCCAAGTCATCAGTGACAAAGGCAAGATTTCTGATATTTGAACATATAATGTGCTCCTCAGGCTCATTATAGTCCCACCAAAACCTCACAGTCTTACTGTCAGATAAGTGCCTTGAGGACAAGAATGCAAGAAAAGTAACTACTATTTCTAACAGGATGTGTGCAGGAAGACTGTTGTCTTTCAAGTCCCAGTGATAGGTCTTTGGTGCTCTGGTGGAGACTAAGGTCAGGTGTGTATCTGAGCAGCTCCCAAAGGTAAGCACTCGAGAAGGGATACATCTACTTGGAAGCCAGATCCCGGGAGCAGCCTCTTCCCCACATGGCTAAGGACGTGGGTGGGAGAATGGAGGCCAGTAACTCCCCAGAGAGTTTGTCTGCTAGATTAAATTTCTTTAATTCTTTGCAAAGTTGAGTGAAGAATGTATACACTCTGCACCTGGATTACGGTTGCCTCCTCTAATTCCGTAGCCCTAGATTTTGTTTGTGATTGAGGTTTGTTTGAAATTATCTGCAAATTTCAGGTCTGTGTTTTTGATTAGAATATCTCAGAGGCAGAACGCTTTTGACTCAACAGAGAAAAAGCCAGCTCCTCCTAGTGGAACTTTTCTTAAAACCTCATTGTTTTTAAGGGGAAAAAAATACCATTTGTTTCTTTCATAAGCACTTTGTGGGAACAAGAATATTTTATTGTGACTTTCAAAACAAAAAGCTACAAATACAAGGACAAATTGGCCAATCTGACTTAAAATAATGAAGCAAAGAAACATTAAAGTGAATTGAAAATACTGCTATCAGGTTTCAATAAGGAAGAGGTGGAATATTGTCAAGCCTAAGCATAGTTCAACATAAATGTCTTAACTTTAATTGTATTTCTGGAGGTTTTAAGTATTTTCTGACAAGGCCCTTGTGTCCCTAGTCCATAACATTGATTGGAGACTAGGTCTCTTTTTCTTCTTCCATAAACAGTGTGTGTATTTTTGTTTGTTTTGTTTTGCTTGGTTTTTTTTTTTAGCTTTCTGTCCATAAATCTCTGCTTGGTGCTTATTTCATGGGAGAAGTGACTTCAGTTGACTCATTCTCAGGGGAAATGGAAAAAAAAACCCACAGTGCTCATTATTAGGTTGCCACTTTGAGTAGGTTAGGGTCTGTGTTTGTCTTGTGTAGACTTAACCTCCCATACCTCTGGCTGGAGATAGAAAAGACCAAAGGAAAACAATTTCAGATAAAATATGCGGCCATTTTTGATACTGTGATGTTTATAATGAGCTTTGTTTTAGATGTTGACATTCTGGGAGCTACACAGCATTCTGTCAACACAAAATCAGTCAGGATTTTATCTGTCTTATTAGATACTACACATTAGTGGATACTACAACAGCCTTCGTGGATTTGTTTGTTTGTTTGTTTGTTCACACATTTGTTCAACATATATTCATTGAGCTGCTTCTGTGTGCCAGCTGTTGCGCACAGCAGTGGTTTTCAGAACGTGTTCAGCCAATTAGGCTCTGAGGAGATGTTTGACTCTAAGAAAACCCAAGGAAAAGTGGCTTAAGCCAAAAGTAAAATTCCAAGATTAAGTACTTCGTCCCTCGATGATGCTAGTGAGAAGATCCAGGTCCATGTTTCTGCTTGGCTATTTGCAGCATGTTGGCCACTCCTCTCAGGCTTGCTTACTCCTGGGTCCCAAGGTAACTACTCCTGTTTAAGTGTCACATGAAGACTACAGTATCTAATATGGAAAAAAAAGTGAATTTATCTAAGATTGAGAAAGACTCTTCAAAATCCTCCAGCTGAAGCTCAGGTCTTACTGTGCAGAGTTCTGTAACACTGCCCATTCCTACAGTTAGTTGGAAGACAAGTGGAAATACCATGACTGGTGTTACACCAACCATTCTTAGAAAGTGGTTCAGGGATCATTGGGTATCTCCAAGATCCTTTTAGGAGATTCACAGGGCAAAGCTATTTTTTTAATAGTGCTAAAACATTGTGTTTTGTACTTTGATTTTCTCACAAGTCTCCAGTGGAGTTGTTTGGAGGTCACATGGTTTATGGTGATGTCATCGCTCTGGCAGCTCATGGGATATGTGCATTTATATCCTTGGGTTTGAAGTTTTTCTCAGTTTTAATTTCTAATGTGGTAAATACTGATAAATATAACCTGTATAAACAAAAGCTCTCACTAACATCCTCAATAATGTGTATGAGTGCAAAGGGGTCCTGGAAACAAATGTTTGAGATCTACTGGTCTTCAGTAATCAGGATCCACCCCTGGCCTTTGGGAAGATCGCAGCCTGCCCCTAAGACTTGTGGCTGTTAGATTCCTGGACAAAACTGGTTCTGTTAAGAAGAAGCAGTAGAGATATTAGGACTGTTGAGTGAACAACCAGCAGTGTGTAGCCCTATTCTGCAGAGGGGGGTGGGCAGGTGGGGGGCATGGTAGGAATGCAGGGTGTGCTCCAGCTACTGCCTCTGCTTCAACTGAAGTCACTCCGGGTCTGGGTTTTTTTTTTCTTTTTTGCATAATCATTAAAAATTTGTTTTTAAATTGAAGTATAGTTGGTTTACAATGTTGTGTTAATTTCTGGTGTCAGCATAGTGTTTCAGTTATACATATATGTGTATAATATATATATTCTTTTTCATATTATTTTTCATTATAGGTTGCTAGAAGATATTGAATATAGTTTCCTGTGCTATACAGTAGAACCTTGTTGTTTATCTCTTTTTTTATATGATAGTTAATATCTGAAAATCTTGAACTCCCAATTTATCCCTCCCCCTTTCCTGGTATCCATGTTTGTTTTCTAGTTTTCCATGTTTCTGTTTTGTAAATAAGTTTATTTGTGTCATTTTTTTAGATTCCACATATAATTGATATCTTAGGATATTTTTCTTTCTGGCTTCACCTAGTATAACAATTTCCAGGTCCATCCATCTTGCTGCATATGGCATTATTTTATTCTTTTTTATGGCTGCGTAGTATTCCATCCCCCCATATATATATGTATATATATATATATATATATACACACACCACATCTTCATCCAGTCATCTGTTGATGGACATTTAGGTTACTTTCATATCTTGGCTGTTGTAAATAGTGCTGCTGTGAACATTGGGGTGCATGTATCTTTTCGAATTAGAATTACCTCTGGATATATGTCCAAAAGTGGGATTATTGGATCAGAGGATAAGTCTAGTTTTTTAAGTAATCTCCATATTGTTTTCCATAATGGCTATAGATTACCTCCTATTTGCCATGAAAGAAAACAGTATTAAGAGTAAATGATTTTTAAAATATTTTTCCTTTATATCCATGGCAATTGTAGGCTTTGACAGAACTTTAAAAATCTAAAAGAGGTTCAGTTCTAAGGTGTCTTTAGGTGAGACCACCATCTGAGATGTGAAAATGTCTTTCACCAGCAGTTGACCAGAATGGAGGACCAGAAAATCACAGGTTAAATCACAGAATGCACTTTTCCATCCTGAAACTTAGTAAATTAGGAGAGGGAAATAAAATCACATAATGTTAAACAAGAGGCTGAAATTGCCCATGGCATTGCTGGTCAGTGATCCCAGCACTGGGAGACTGGACATCCTGCCCAGCCCGGTCCTGTGGCTCTTTGAAGTATGTTAAACAAGAGGCTGAAATTGCCCATGGCATTGCTGGTCAGTGATCCCAGCACTGGGAGACTGGACATCCTGCCCAGCCCGGTCCTGTGGCTCTTTGAAGTAAGGGCTGCTTAGATGCTCAGGTGTCACTTTTTGAACCCACTTTGCTTTCTGAAAGATAGTTTGGGAACCACTGGTCTAGGGCTGTCTCTTGCTAGGTTCTTACACGTCTTGATTTATAAATTCAGGGAAATGTTTTTGTCTGTTTTAACTGAATTAGGATACTCAGCCCATCACCCAGTTGTATCTTCTCTTTGTGTTACCTTCAGACAGTGCTCAAATGTTTCAGTGCTTTTATTTCCTTCTTCTATGCTAATGAATTGTTCTCAGTGAATTCCATGTTCCTTTTGATAAACATTTCCATGAAGATTTTGAATACATCCTTTTCCTGAAGAGGAGAACTCAACCAAAATGGAGGACCTTTTAGCCCTGAAGTATCTATCACCTCTTTCTCACCTGCTATACTTTGAATTTGAGCCAGGCCATTTTGGCAACTCAGACTATGAATGCTCATAGACAGTGGTTGACCACAGTGTATCTTTGTGGTGATTTTAGTTCATAAAATGATACTTAGCAAGCAACAAAATAATTTGACCAATTTATAAATGAGAGGGGAAAGGTAAATGCAGTGATCCCAATCTAACACCATTTTGAACCTGTCCCTTTTCAGTAGCTCAGATATTTGTTGGGCCCTGTGGCTGGTTTCCTTTGTCACTTTATTTCTCCCCCTCCCATCTGCTGCTTTCTTTTGATCAGGGACATGAACAAGCACATAGGAATCCTTCACAGGACAGTCATTTACATGCTGGTGTCTGGGTCTCTCTGCTCATAGGACTTCCCTTTTGTTCACTCCACATAAGAATTTCTGAAGGTCATTTTATTTTTTCCTGGAAATATTTACTGAGGGGACTAACAGTTTCTGTTATTTTTAGTCTCTGTGTGGAGAAGGTGAAATCATGGTTTGGTTCCTTAAGAACCTGGGTTAATGTGCTAAAAGAGAAATATTCAAGAAATGAAGAAAGTGATTTCCTTCTAACTTTGCAGCCCTATGCTTTTGCTACATGAGTATATAGTGTAGTATATATATATGTGTGTGTATGTAAAATAACTGTTAAAATCCTGAATTTTGAGGAAATATATCATTGGACATCCACCTTTCTTTTATACTCTTAAAAGATGCCGAACAGTATTTCTTTAGTTGTTTGTGTGAAGTGAATATAGGCGCAGACATCTGTGTGAGGGCAGACACCCTGAGTAGCATCATAAGAAAGCCAAGAATTTACATTTGGGGCAATATCAAGGATTTTGGTATCAATCAAAAGTATAGACAGTTCTCTGTTTTCTAATAAGTGTGCAGATTAACTGGGATAAAAACATCAGTGCATTTGTGAAAAAAGTTGAAATCACAGTGAGTCTGAAAAATCATCTTCATTTTGCAAGGCGTGCATTTTGTTGTTGCTGTTGAGAGATACATGGACACTGCCTCATACGTGAGCACAGACCACCTCGTGCTGTCACCACTCACCCTCCCTTGAGTGGTGGGTTGGACAGCTCTCCCTTTTTACATTATTTTGTTACCGGTTAAAGGAGAAATGTCAATATTGACTACATGCAATGTGTAGCTCTTTTTTGGTTCCTAATATAAACAACCCAAATATAAAAGGAAATTTTTAAGAAATTTGAACATAGATGGGGTATTGGGTGATGCTATTGTTAGCTTTATCTGCTATGAAAGAGATATTATAGTTAAGCTTTTTCTTTTTTTTAAGAATGAAAAAGAGATACAAATCAAAGTATTTGGGGTAAAGAGATATGATATCTGTGATTTGCTTTAAAAATGGAAAATCTTGATAATTGTTTGTACTGGTTAAAGGGTACATAAGAGTTCATTTGACTGTTTTCTCTACTTTTTTTGTATTTAAAAAAAAACCCATTCAGCAATCACTGCCAAAAAAGCAACATCATACACTGCATAGTTTGTGTTTTAAGTGAGGCCATCATAAAGTATTGTCCTTATTGGGTGAAAGTCTACGGTTCATAAGTGGTGTCAGATAAATGGCATAAACTTCATTTTATTTGCATAGTGTATTTCCTAGCAGTTAGTTTTATCTGTTAGACCTGTGTAACTCTCAAGGCAAACCTTGATCCACAGTCTCATTATGACTGTATGGAAAGGAAGAAGGACAAAAGTGGGGTGCATTTGCAGTCTTCCCTGACATCTGCAGGGAATTGGTTCCAGGACCCCCACAGGTACCAGAATCCACAGTGCTCAACTCCCTTATATAATGTGGCCTACTATTTTGCATATAACCTACACACATTCTTCCATATACTTTAAATCATTTCTAGAGTACTTATAATACCTAATGCAATGTAAATACTACGTAAATAGTTGTAAATATAGCATAAATGCTAGCAGGTACATGGCAAATTCAAGTTTTGTTTTTTGGAACTTTCTGAAAAAAAATTTTTTTTTTAATATTTTCCATCCACAGATGCAGAACCTGTGAATAGGGAGGGTTGACTGTGTATTAAAAGAACAGGAAGAGGGTGCTAGGTGGGCAAAAACAACAGATATATTCACTACCTTTTGCTTGTTGGTTACTCGGGACATTCAAAACTACTGCTTTCCACATACAGAACTTTTTAAACACTCTCAGGTAACATAATTTAGCTCTATCTTCTTTTCAAAAAAGGAGCTAATTCAAAGTAGTACTTGGTTAATGCATCTAACTTCAAGTCTAGGAGTTCTGGATAATGTCAGTTCCTCTTCCCATCTTTGTTATATTCTGTAATGTACAGATTTTAGAAAATTTATCTACTAGTAATATACTTTATACATGCAGTAGTAGGAATGGAAAAATGAAAGGGGATTTTTAAAAATTATATGACATAGCAAGCAAAACATATACAGATAGCATCCAGATAGCATCCAGAAACCTCACTCATACATTTTGACCAAGCAGGCATACTTCACACATGATGATAGAGAGTTGCTGGGTACACCCAGCTTTGTGGTTTGGACGATCAGTCCAGTTACTGAGGCCTGGCATTGACTTTTTCCAGAATCCAGATCTTCCACAGAAGCTTGGAAGAGTGTTGGATCTGCAGGGTCATATGAGCTGAGTGGCAGAGCACTTCAGCATGAGCAGACAGGCCTGTGCAGAGATTGTTGCTTTGGGTCCTTCCCATATTTTCTCATTGCCAGGCAGATGGGTAGAAGCAGATAAATGGCCTATAATCCACACTGTGTATGTTGTCTTCAGGATCCCAGAGGTCTCAGCCAAGCATTTTTTGCTTCTTAGTAGGTTTAAGGTACAGCAGTTATCATTCACTTTATTTTTTGTTCATTTATTATTAATAATTTTGAGTTAGTCCATTAGTACTCTTGGCATTAAATTGAAAAGGTGCAAAAAGGTATACAGTAAAAGGACAGAAAAGGACAGTTCCTTTCCTATACTTATCATCCATCATGGAAGCAACCGCCGGTACTAGATTCTTGTGTATCCTCATTTTAAAGGGCATATCCTGACTGAACAGAGACCACTGGATTATAAGAAACTTCCTAAAGTGGCAGGCCCTGTATGTTCACAGGGTTTATATCCCACCATCTGGAGTGCAAATAAGGCAGCTGTATCTTCCAGCTCTCCAGGTTCAGCCAGCCTGATACCTTCAATATGGTAGGCCAGTGTAATGTGCCGTGACCTGACTTGATGTCTCTGAGGCAGGTGAAAGTTTATCCCCATGGAGAAATGCATTTACCAGCTTCATAACTATATTCTAGGTGCCAGAGGTGGCAGTAATTTGCCCCGGTTAGGACCCATATCTGAAAGTGCAGCAGGCGCTGGAGTCACTATTTGATTATGTTTATGACAGCCTAATGTCACTGACGAAGACCCACTGGCCCCTCAGCTGGGGAAGTGGGGTTCTCTGCAGGTAGGTCACCAGATGTGTGACTGCTTTTTTGATAGTCCAGTGACTTTCCCTTGGCTGTGCCTGCTAGAGGAGTGTAGTGAGTTAGGGCCCTGTGTGAGGGCGGTTCCTCGCTGATCTGTAGTACCTTCTCCTTCCATGGACGTCTGGTTTCCAGTTCTCTGTATGAACAGAAGGTTCACTGCCATTTTCTCTGACTTGGCTTAGTAGCAGTTCTAAATTCCCCTGCTTTCTCCAAAGGTATCAGTTTGTATCAGATACTGTATAACATCAGACTACAGCAGTTTGTGTTCCTTTATTGAAGATCACAAAAACCAACAGTGGTTAATTTAAGAAAAAATTTAAAAAGTATTTATTGCAAGGCCCCTGGGTAGCTGACAAAATTAAAGAGAATGCTGAAAAACCATTCTTTGTTAAGGACAGGATTTAGGGTAGCTCCAGGGCCTTTGAATGACTTATTTCCACCTTTATGGCAATCTACTCAAGATTCAGATTCCCAGCAGAGAGTCTAGCTTGCCTAACTTGAATCATCATCCCACCCCTTGGCTGATGGCATAGGTACCTTATTAAATGGACCCACCAAAACTTGGGGAATGGAGGAGAGAGACTTTCCTAAAGCAAAAGTAGGGTGTTATAACCAGAAATGGAGGAGGAATGCTAAACAGGCAAAACCAGCAAATGCCCATTCTAGAGTGTTCAGATTAGATCAGCATTTCTCAGTAGGGGCATCACTGGCCTTTGGGAAGGACCATTTTCCTTTTTGAGCTGCTGTCCCAGTGCATTGCAGTGTGTTCGGCATCCCTGGCTTCTAGGCACCAAATGCAGGCAGCACCCCCAGTGCTATCATCACCACCAAGGCACCACTCATTTCATAACCACTACCTTCTTCCTGCTCCCACCTCCCCCTCCCCAGATAGGCTGTGAAATAGAGTATCCCCGATCACTGCATTGCATGATCCCTAAAGCTTTTTCCATTTAAAACAATTAGATACATTTCTGTTGCTAAAGTAAAAGTTGTTTGTAATTTTGTTGTAATAAAATGTTTGTTTCTTGTATCTTCTATGAAAAAGTTCTTCAATTAAGTGTTCCCAAGTATATAAACTGACTTGCATCTAGTACAATATGAAATATGTAAGAAATTCATTGATTTGTCTCTTTAATTCATTTCTTTGTTTAAGGGCACAGACCTTAGAACTAAACTTTTTGAATTCAAATCCCACAGTAATAGCTCTGCTATTTGCTAGTAGTTGCTTCCTTTGGCTTTTACATAATCTTTTTTGGGAGCAATTACATAATCTCTCCATGCCTCTGTCAAATGAGAACAGTAGTACCCATTTCATAGGATTGTTGTGAAGATTAAATTAGCTAGTATGCATAAAGTATTTAATATATTGCCAAGAGCACAGTTAAGAGTGTGTGTGTGTGTGTGTGTGTGTGTGTGTATGTATATATGCAAGCTATTATTATTGTATTTATAAAATGGGATAATAATTAAGTTTTACATAGATAACAAAAATACCTTCAAAATTTCTTTTTTGGGGGGGTTACCTTTTAAAATTTAAATTTCTTTATCTGATAAGGCATTTTTATAGCATTTAGCTTAGAACCATATTTTGAAAAATACCAGTGAATTATTTATTCCCTCATTCAATATTTACTGAGTATTTACCAGGCATGGGCTAAATTCAAGGAAGACAGAGAATGTACATACCAGTGAAGGCAGCAGTAACTGAATGAACAAATAAATGCCCAAGGTAATAACCAATGTGCTAAGAGTTGTGGAGGAATCAGCAGAAAGGCCTGGAAGTAGGGAAGGGGTTGGGGTGTTGGTAGAGCAGATGAGAGACCTGGACTGGACTGTGGTCAGCTGGGGAGAGGCAACACAGGAGGTGGGAGGATGTGTTGGAGCTACATTGTTCAGGGCCTTGGAGACGCTGGTAAGGAGCTAGGATCTTTTCTGCAGCGGGCTGGGATTTCTTTCCAAGGAAGGTATTGACACGGGGTTTTAAGCAGGAGTGTACTGGGTCTGATTCGCATTTGGGAAAGTTGTTTTTGTCAGCAGTACAGAGGATTAATTGGAGAGGAACAGGTGGGACCAGAGGGAAGACTCTAGGGAAGAAATGGACAGGAATGGGATGGGAGAGCAGCAGTGGAAATGGAAAGAAATGGGTGAAGTCAAATGAAATCACATATATTTATTTTAGAGGTAGAGTTGACACATGTTGGGGCTTGGATGAGAGACCGTGAGAGAAAGGGAGGAATCAGAGACAACCTCTGATTTGGGGCTGTTAGGTGCCATTTGACAGTTGCATATATACTCCCTTTATTATTAAACTTAAAAAATATATAGTACTTTTCAAGACTAAAATTTTAGTACCATTTAAAAACTTACATCTTCCTGGTCTAGAATTTTTTGTACAACGTTCCTAATTGTTTTTCTTATTTTCCTATTTAGTAATGAAAACCTCCTTTGTTGATGTTTTTGTCATTTAATTGGGAGCATTTTATCTGTCTCTTATTGCTTATTTACCACTTGCAGAGTAATCTTTTGAAATTAGATAGCTGAGTGTCATCCCTGCCCCAGGAAAGTCTGAGTCTGTAAAAGCCTGCGCCTGCTGAGAAGCAGCTTTCCTTCTCTGCCCAGGAGCGAGGATAGCGCTGAGGTGTATCTACCTAGCCCTGCCTGGGGCACACGCTGGCTGTCTGTAACCCCACTGTTCTTGTTAACGTGCACTTTAGATGTGGCAAGTCAAGTTCATGAGTTTTTATTTTCTGTCACTGAGGACTAGTTATACCTTCTCAATAATTGGAGTTTATCACATTTTTACTAAAATATGATTTCTTCTTGTGAATGGAGTTCAAGTGTATACACTAGTCTTAAATTAAGCAGATTGTTCAAATCAGTGCATATGGAATGGGTTATTTTATTTTTTTCTAAAAAGAGGAACTGGGAAGAAAATTCTTTAGACA
Organism: Vicugna pacos; assembly: GCF_048564905.1. Classification (NCBI taxonomy): domain Eukaryota; kingdom Metazoa; phylum Chordata; class Mammalia; order Artiodactyla; family Camelidae; genus Vicugna; species Vicugna pacos. The sequence continues at coordinate 4,641,499 of NC_132990.1, forward strand.
GTATTGCATAAAGTTTTTTTTTTTACACCTAAATGAGAAGCCAGAAATGCATATAAAACATAAGAACTTCAAAAACACTTCTTAGACGCAGACTGTTGTTAAATGCCCATGGATTTTTTGATTTCCCATTACATTAAAATACTCAAATGAACTTCATATTCAGAATATTTAAAAATAGCTCAGTCGTAAAAAGAAGGTGTAAAGTATTATCAGCTGTGCTTTTTGTACATAATTAGCATATGCCTGTAGAGGTATAATGACTTTTGGTGTAATATTACTCACGATAAAAAGTTCCAATGGTAAAAATCAGGGACACAGATGGGTGACACATTTTAAAAGATTTAAGAGATGACGTCACAGAAGGCATGCTGTTTTGGTCCCTTGTAATCTTCCTTTCATTCATCAGTGGTTGTAAAGGCACTGGTAAAGGATCCTTTTTTAAATGTTTCATTTTTCCTTCTTTCTTACAGATTTGATGTGTATTCACTGTTCCTGCAGTGCTTGGCAGATCACTGTGAAAGGTACATCACCTTTTCCTGTTTTCTGAGATGGCCCAAGATTCAATAGGCCTTTCTTCTGATTATCAGTTTTGGATGCAGAAGCTTTCTGTATGGAAACAGGCCTCCACTTTGGAAACCCAGCAAGACATCTGCCTTTACCTGCCTCAGTTCCAGGAGTTCCTGAGGCAGATGTATGAAGCCTTGAAAGAGATGGTATGTAGTGGACCAAAATAATGAGTTATTCTGTGACATCAGGAACTCTGCACCAGATTTTATCCAGTCTGAATGCAGTCAGAGACTTGTGGTATTGCCCTAACATACTGAAGGATTAGACAGAAAAATAACCTGTAAATAATGGAGAAAAGATGTGGTTTCCTACTTTCTGATTTACTATGACTTCAGTCTTTCCTTTCTTGACTAGTTATATTGTCACATGAGACTTCCTGACCAATGAGGTGGTTTTTAAATAAACAAGACTTTGACACTTGTCAGGTAATAATTGGGATTCTTTTAAAGGCCTTTGCATCTCTTAACTGTTGAAGAGTTTGCTGAAATGCTTACCTTTTTTTCAACCCTGTTCTAAAGTGAGCTCTACTAAGAGATGATAAATACTAAGATTCTTCTTACGTATATTTTAAGTGGACTTTTCTTGCGCATATTAAGATTTTGAGTGTCTTCACTATTGTTATATGTTATTGTGTTCAAAATTGGATATTGCGCATATTAAGATTTTGAGTGTCTTCACTATTGTTATATGTTATTGTGTTCAAAATTGGATATATTTTCATTTTGACGTAAGATTTCTTATTTTTACTGCAGCAGATATTTTTATGAAATAACACTGTTTCATATTATGAAAATATTATTTGTTTATGCTTATTTTCTAATTTCAAAATGAAAAGCAAAATTGTCACTTAGTGGAGGCATTCTTGTGTTATATTTTTCTTTCCTTAATCAAAGGAGCAGGTAGGAAATTTGAAGAATAATTCATGATGATGATAAGGAGTTCACTTGTCTTTAGAAACTAGAAAGAAAGATACAGTCTGAATGAACAACCAGCGCTAAGTTAAAATTCTTTTTTTGTAACTTAACCTTAAAGTGACTCCAGAGAGTCCGGGACTGGCCTTGATGTTGAAACAACTATGAGGAATTTATTGCTTGAGCGGTAGGAAGTGCTTATCATTTCAGTTTATATGCGCATTATCTCAGGTCTTACTTGCAACTTTCTTGAAAGGTTAAAGAAGTGGGGAAAGGGCCGGTCGTACAGCAGCACGTGCACTGTTAATTTTAAGCTGTTTTCTGTTTGGTTCATCTTTTTTTGGTCTTCGGTTTAGGTTATTACAGACTGAGTATGATGTCATTTAGCATATAGTAATCAGAATAGTAATAAACAGATTGCTATCTGTGAGCTTTGGCTGCTTTTATTTCTTTTTACAAGTTCCAGAGTTCTTGCCTTCTAAACCTACTTTGAGATAGCTGCACTGGAGCTGACCTAGGAACCTCTCTTATTATGTTAGATTAAAAAAACCAGGATGCAGATATGGAGTTATATAGATATTAATCACCCATAATGTTTTTTTCACTATTAGGCAGTCTTTGTTATTTTTAAATAAAGTGGCCTTTCTTGATTGTTAAGTATCAGTAAAATAAAATTAATTTTGCAGCAAAATTGATTTTACTGGAACTTGATGACCTGGTTTAAGGATGAAATAAGGTGATTGCTTATTCAACTTTATTAGAATTACTTACCTGAAGATCTTCTCTGATCTTTTTCTCCCCTACTTTTCTAAAATACATACTAAACAAGAAGCATTTGAGCACCCTCAGTCTGTAGTGTCAGTTCAGTCTTGCTGAGTTGCATAGTGTCCTTTTACTGACCGAAATGTAATTTTCTTTTACAGGATTCAAATACAGTCATTGAAAGATTCCCCACAATTGGGCAACTGTTGGCAAAAACTTGTCGGAATCCTTTTGTCTTGGCATATGGTAAGAATCCAAAGCACGGCCTCTTGGAACACAAATTTCTAATGATAATGTTCATCTTTGCATTGTTTAACAAAATACAGAGCTTTGGATTATAAACCTTTCTCTTATTTTTCATGAAACAAGTTATATCAAATGTATTCTCTGTTCCATTACAAAGATGACACCTTTTATTGTTGTCCATATGTTTGTGTATGTGTGTATAGATACACAAATATACACACACAAACACACACACACCCAGCTATATAGGAGAATAGAACTCCTTGAATTAGAGGGTAAAAATTCCCAGATGATGGTTGCAACCTTGTTTTTAATTCAGTGTAAAGTGGTTATAATAAGTAATTTCATTGTTTTATAATTTCATATTAACTCACATAGTATTTTTTGTGTGTAAAATTCTTCATTGTCTGAATCCTGCTATGGCTCTGTGAGTCTTTAGGGGTGACATTTTGGTTTTACCCAAGGTTAAGCAAAATCTGGGGACACTTTGAGGGAGGTGTCCCTTCGCTGACCTCCTGTTTACCTGTCTAGCCTCGTTTCCTGTTTAATCTTCCACAACTAACCCACGTGCATTATAGTCAGGTTAAATTACCAGCAGTGCCTAAGGGCACATGATGTCTGGGCCTGTGATGTGTGATTCCTTTTGCCTGGAACTGTGTTCCTGTCTCCTGTCCTCAAACCTTGCTAGGGCTAAGTTATGCCAGCATCTCTCTTGATTATAACCCTTACTACACTGGTTTGTAATTGTTAGTTTGCCTGTGTGGTGCCTTGGAAGGCTCAGTGTCTCTCAAGAGCAGTAATTGAGATTGTAGTTCTGTTTGTTGTCCTAGGATGGAGCAGGCATATCTGAAGGTGCATGGTCGAGTTTTATTGCCTTGATTTGACTATATTGTTAACTAATGAAATATTTACTTTTCATACTTTTTAAAGTCAAAGATTAATGATGGTAGAGTCAAAAATGAAATGAATATTCCTCTTTGATGTTTTAGAGAATTATACAATTTCTCTTTCCTAGCCTATTGTAAGTCCTTATAAGGAGCTTGGATTAGCGGGGGAAGGGACTACATCCACATTTGGTCCCATGAGCGTGCATGTGTGGGTGCGTTGCATGTGCTCAGACTCACTCACTCTGCCCCTGTCCTTATCTGTGCCTTTTCCTCTTCACTTATGCCTCATGCTTCGTTTCCCCCTTGAGTTGACCCTTCCTCCCCTACCAACTTAGCTTCTTCAAGTTCTTGATCTAAAATGGTAAAGCCATCACGGTGTTTGCCTACCAGGACCACACTTCCTGCTTTAAATTTATGTATTTCAGCTAGTCCAGTGGTTTTCAATACCCATTTGACCAGAAATACATTTTCTGTACATCTGTATATATGCATGCATACACATATGCACACACACAGTCCATGAAAAAATTATTCCTTTTGTTATGTGCATTTCATATCCACTCTGCCACTTTGTTAATGGTCTTTATGATCCCAAACTGACTTTACAGTCCACTGATGGGTCATGACCAAAAGTGTGAAAAACATTGACCTAGGCCAGTGATATTGATGGCAGGTGAAAAGAAAAGAAACTGTTGAATTCCCTCCATTTAAAGGCACTGCTCATTGTTAGATACTTCATGGGTTGAATAACCACTTTTTAGAAAAAAGAAATACAGTGCCCTTTAAGTGTACCTGGTGGATGTAAGACACATCCCTAATTTAGAAGTGTTAAGATGTGGGAAAGTTTGGGTGGTAGAACCGGAGAAGTGGAAGGAGAGGCTTTGCTTGCTTTGTGCTGGGCAGTGCTCCCTGTGGACTGCATGGTGCATCTGAGTTCCTGATAGTCTTGCAGGGTAATAATTATGGGTTAGAGTAAACATATCACTTTTTTCAGAATACAAAACTAGTAAAATCCAGGATCCTGTTCCTCTAAAGCCCACATTGTTGTAATGATCTGCCCCTGTGGATCACATCACTGTGGCTGAAGTGTTCCAGTCCCAGCTTTACCACCAGCCAGTTTCATGTGAATGTATATATTCACTGCACAGATATTCACTAATTTTTTTTTTGTAATATGCCAAGCCCTAGGAAAACATGAGTCACAATTTCTGCCCTCACAGAGCTTCTGTTCAGGGAGAAAAGAGACCCTAACAGATCAGCCATACTCAGGGTGATGGTTAGTGTCATGGAGCTTTGGACATGGAGCTGAGGGAAGGAGAGTTTCACAGGGAAGGTTTTTCTGGGGCTGACACTTGGAGGACAGTAGATGAGATGGGATTATCTTTCTTTTTTTATTGAAGTATAGCTGATTTACAGTGTTGTGTTGGTTTCTGGTATACAGCAAAGTGATTCAGATAGGTATATTCTTTTTCAGATTCTTTTCCATTATAGTTTATTACAGGATATTGAGTATAGTTCCCTGTGCGATAAAGTAGGACCTTACTGTTTATCTATTTTATGTATAGTAATTAGTATCTGCTAATCCCAAACTCCTAATTTATCCCTTTCCTTTCCCCTTTGGTAAGCATACGTTTGTTTTGTATGTCTATGAGTCTTTCCATTTTGTAAATAAGTTCATTTGTATCATTTTTTTTAGATTACACATATAAGTGATATATTTGTCTTCCTCTTTCTGACTTACTTCATTTAGTGTAATAATCTCTGGGTCCATCCACGTTGCTGCAAATGGCATTATTTTATTCTTTTTATGGCTGAGTAATATTCCATTATATATATATGTGTATATATATATCCATTATACACACACACCCACACACACACCCACACACACACCCACCACATTTTCTTTATTCATCTGTTGATGGGCATTGGGTTGTTTCCATGTCTTGGCTGTTATAAATAGTGCTGCTGTGAACATTGGGGTGCAGGTATCTTTCCGAATTAGAGTTTTCTCTGGGTCTATGCCCAGGAACGAGATTGCTGGGTCATATGGTAACTCTATTTTTAGTTTTTTAAGGAATCTCTACATTGTTTTCCATAGTGGCTGCACCAATTTACATTCGAGGTGGAATTTTCTAAGGCAAACCACCGAACTCACTGAGTCTGATTCTTTGTTAAAATGAGAGGCTGAACTGATTTATCCCTATAGCCTTAAACTTGTATCTGTCTGTGACCTTTCGTTAGCACCTAATCTCCATTACTTTGGCCCCTTCTGACAACCAGAAACAAATTGTCCTTCCCTTTCTGTTTAAATGCGTGTGTTACCTTTTGAACTGCCCATTAAATGGGTTTCCTGTTTGAGGTATTCCTTTGGTTTTGAGCTCGTAGAGAAGATTGACAGACACAGAACTCCATGAGTAATCAGATCTTGCCTGTGTTGCCACTGTAGTTTCACTAGTTGGGCACTTTTTTCCAGGAAAGGATCTTTTCTCAAGGTTTTATTATATCAAAATTACTTTTTAAATACAGTAAAAGTAGGCAATCTCCATCAAGGAAAGAAGTAAGTCTTCCTTAACATTAAGTGAGGATTGGGTCAGAAATCAGGATAAAAGGAAGAAGGAAGGATTTGGAAATTAAAAGACACTACAAAGAAAAGAGGAAAAACAGATAATAATAGAAAGGGAGAAAACACCTTTTATTCAGTAGTGTTCTCTGTGTAAAATTATTGCCTGCGTCTCCTTGGAATTCTCGCTGTTGGGTTCTTGCTCTGCCTTCATGATTAACATACTATAGCTATAACCTCTTCTCATGCTGTCCATTACTGTGTAACAATTTGCCCCAAACTTTGGCAGTTTAAAACAATAAATATTGTCTAAAAAAATGTTGCCTTCACACTTTTAAACTGTAGAATTAATATAGCTTTCATTTGGAATTCTAGTTCAAGATATCAAAAAAATACTAGGTGGCAAATGTATGTTGGTATATTCCTCCCCCACCCCCTTCCCTCCATTTTCAGGATCCCAGTTTGCACTAAGATCTGCTGTCAGTAACTGCCTCCATGATGAATCCCAGGCAGTTTTCTATCCCCCAGTGCTCCAGTCCTGATGTCTGGGCTTCCCGGGAGGACTCTGGCAGACGCTGTCCCCCGAAGACAGTGCTGGTGGCCCTCATGAGTAACAGGTGATGGCTTGCACCTTTAAATCCCTGAAGCAAAGTAAGCTCATTAGCAGCACATTTCAGTGCATTGACTCTGGGCAAAGAAAGCCACCTCCTAAAGGCTGGGCAGAAGTTTCTCTGGCTCTTCTTTTTCTTTTAGAGAGAAAAGTAAAAAATAATACACTTGTTGAACTACATGTGTATAATCACTCAACACCTGGAAAACTCCCATCTTTTGGATTCTTTTAGAGTTACACTCCATAAACTGACATTTTCTTTCTTCTCCTTCTTTTTTCTTTTTATTGGGGAGTGTCTGATTTTTGGAAATGCTCCTCATCAGGTTGTATTCTCTTTAACACGGGAAGCTGCTTGTGAAAGCATGTCATTGGATGTGTTTGTCACGCTTGTGACATGTAGGTAGCTATAATTTCTTCTGATATTTAAAACATAGGAAGTACAAGAGTCACATTTTTAATTGGTGTTATTGGTTCCACCTGAAGAACCCTAGGATCTTCAGAGATTAAGCTACGTGATTCTTGCAGTGAACTGATCTCAGGCAAGCCAGTGATGTTTTTGAGTTCATAAACCGCAGAATAACTCCTCATAAAGTTTGTTCAGAAATGTTAGCTATTAGGAGAGCATAAACTTATGGATGTTTGTGGCGGGGGGAATGGGCTTAAAATTACTGTCAGAGTCCTTTGGTCTGTGCTTGAAGATGCAGGGGTAGCTTATTGTAGTTTTTATTTTCCTGATTTCTTGTTAGTGAAGCCCTTAGAAATGCTGTGCTTATGAAATTGCAGAAGATAAAGTAAAAGAGATCATGTGGTTCTGCAGGGGAGGGACTGCAGGTGCTGCGTTTCCTCCGCCTCACCTCAGTGGCCTTGTGATAACGTCTGTGGGTGCTTGGCTCTGGCTCAGGTGTTGATATCTTCAGTTAGGCCTCAGTTTGGCTTCTCAGTTGTGTTATAAAGTCTCCATCTTGGATAGACTTAGTTACCAAAGGAGGAAAACGAAAATGGCTTTCCCAGGTGTTCTAGGCAAACAGAAGATTTCAAAGGCTATCATAACATCACATAACAATATCACGTATTTAGTAAAGTTTTACATTGTAAAGAATTAGGAGCATGTAAAAGGCTTCTGTTTTCTCCAAACCATTTGGTACTGAAAAGAATACGTTTTAAAATCCTTTTTGTTACATTTATTTGTAACAAGTTGAGGGTATCTTAGACAATCAGGTAATAAAAACATTAAATCAGAAATAATGACTACTGCCTATAGCAGTGATGTTGCCTTAAAAAGGTTGGAAGTACTGATGGTTTGAATATGAAAGAACTGATCTTGAGAAAAGCCAGTTTTAGTTTGTGCTTTTGTTTTGTTTTTTTAAAGTTCTTTCTGTAATTTTCTTTTGGCTTTAAAAATTGCTGCTGTGATAGAAAGAGCATTGATCACACAAAGGCTTAACGTAAATGATCCTGAACCCACAAGAAGGAAAAAACCCTACACAGTTAATTTTGCACGTGCTCCTGGATGCTTCTTCTGTGAACTTAGTAGTTTGTAATTTTTCTAAAATATCATAAGTATATTTCCTGTAAGTATAATGTTTACAGATTTTTATACTGATTATCCTTTCTACTGATAAAACCTACTGATTGTAGCTTTCATTTTTTCAGATGAAAGCCAAAAAATTCTGATATGGTGCTTGTGTTGTCTGATTAACAAAGATCCACAGAATTCTGGAGAATCACAACTTAACTCCTGGACACGGGTAAGAGTAAATCTTACTGCTTTGAGTTAAATTGGTTGTTTAAAGGTGCTGCTTTGACAGTCCAGAAACTTTTTCAAACACATCTTTTGCTGTTATATTACCTTGCTGGGTGTAAAGTTGTTCAAGAGATTTCATTTTTGTTCAGTTGTGAATTCCATAAGACATAGGTCCTTAGGGTGAGCTTTCCCCTGCCTACAAGAACTAATATTGAGTGGATTTAGAAAGTTACTTTCAGGTAATTAAACGAATGTACTCTCTTTCCTTCTAGCAATCGCTATCCTTTAAAAAATTATTTCTCCCTACCAATCTAGTTTAAATACTTATAATTCCTCTCCAAGTGCTTCTCTCCCTCTCTCAGAATCTGTGCTGAAAATTCAGAAGTGCCCTGGGAGCAGCAGTCTTTATTTTGTGTCCTAAAGTTTGTATCCTGGCCGGTGTGCTCAGACTAGCATCTGGTGCCCGTTGGCTCCTGTTGCAAACACCATCAGATCGGTTACCCCCCTGTGCTAGTCCAGATAGCTTTGGACTTCCTGAATTCTCCTGTCTGTGTCTGCTTCCTCTTGAAGGGCGGGCACACGTTGGAGACTGTTGTAGGGCTGGGTGGTGGCTGCCCTCACCACCAGCAAGTGGGCTCTTCTCCGACGCTCCATTGTCTTGCTGCAGTAACCCCAAGGACTCGCTGATGCTGGTCCAACTCCACTTAGTATGCACACAGTTCAGATCAGCTGCTTGGTGTTAGGAACTCACCCACCCAGATTCATGCGTGTGGTTTTTTCTATCACTCTGACTGGTGATATTCCATTCACTGCTTTTTACATTTCCTTTGTTTTATACAAAATTGCTGACGGAGATGACAAAGACAGTATTTGTATTTTTCTGTTTTAAAAGAAGAATTGAAGGGACCATAGAAGTGAAAAGGATTGAGGGAAGGAAAGAATGCAACATGTAATTGGAAGGACAGTTAATGTAAAGACTGGAGAAAGGAACTGATACATAGAATTAGGGAAGGAAAGGTATGAAAAACAAGGCTATAGAAATAGAATAACATATTTAGTTTTAAAGTTTTTAAATTGTTGCTTTTGTTGAGTTTTTGATATTTTAATGATTATTTAGGATTTTTTTTTTATTGGCTAGCTCATTAGATCCTGAAATAGGTCATCTAACAAAGTGTTTTTAGAGTAATTAGGTTAACTTTCTTCATTTAACTCATGACTATATTAGCGTAGTTTTCAGTTTCTAGCCTTGCAGTTTATATTGTGTGGATTTCTCTTTTTTTGATACATGTTCATATAATAGATAGGTACTGATTAAGTATAGCACAGAGAGGTAAAGCTAAACACTTAATTCCTACCTTCAGGGAATTTACAGACTGGTACCCAGGTCACTCTAGGGCAGTGTGATTGGGTTATTGGTTGAGCTGTGTACAGGGGTGATGGTGAACAGACAAGGGACACTTCTTCAGTCTTGGGGGTTTGGAGACATTTCCTAGGGGAGATGATATAGCACCTTTGAAGTTTTGAAGGATGACTAGGAGAGCAAGGATGGAGTTTTAGGAAGGATATTCCTGTCGGCAGAAAGCACGTGCAAAGAGTGGTGGTGAGGAAGCAAATGCTGTGTTCACGGAACTGCGGGTGCTTAGACCCGCTTGAGCTTGGGATGCTGTAGGACTGATGATGAAGTGTAAAGCCTTATGTATGATTATAAGAAGTTTTTATTTTATCTTGAAGGCTATGGAGAAACTACCGAAGTATTTTAATTAGAGAAGTCATATGGCCAGGTGTGAATTTTAGAAACTTAACAGCTAAAGGAAGTTGATCTAGAAGGGGGCAAGGGTAGCACTTTGGATACTGTTGTAGTGATAAAGGTGAGAAATCATGAAGGCCTGAATGAAGTGGAGAAGAGGGGTCAGATTTATGATATTAACATGGTAAATAGCCCAAAGATGTAACGACAGATTAAACACAGATGTAGTTAGGTGTAGGTGAATTTAAACATAGTGTTTTCAGGAAAGCGAGCTGGTTTGCACAGAAGGTTGGTAGTCTCAGGGTATGGGAACAGTGGAGGCTGTGGGTGAGGGTGGATCACCCAGGGAAAGTTCCTAGTGAGAGGAGGGGAAAGGGCCTGGGGACAACCTTGGAAGACACTGGCACTTAAGGAGTGAGCGGAAGAAAAGCTACAGTGTGGACTAAAATGGAAGAGTCAAAGAAGTAGAAGGAAAAAGGCAGCAGTGTTTCAAGAAGGAATGAGTGGTCATTCATATCTAATGCTGTAGTGCAGCACTGTCCAATAGTAACAAAATCCATTCTGCATAGATAATTTTCGATTTTCCAGTAGCTGCTTTAAGAAATGTAAAAAGAAATAGGTGAAACAACTATTAATAATTTATTTAACCCAGTATATCCAAAATACTATTATTTCAATGTATAACAATGTAAAAATTATTAATGAGATTACTTTATAATCTCTTTTTCATACTAAGTCATTGTGAACCTGTATATATGTTACGCTTAGTTCAGTTGCTAAATTGTCATCGGAACTGTTTGAGCTGTTTCATAAAATATACTGTTGAAAAGTAGGTTCACATACCCAAATTGTTTTAAAGAAACTTAAAACTGAATCAAATGTCTGTTTTCAAATTTAAATTTAATTAAAATTTTAAAAACTAAAAATTAATTTTTCTTCACTGTGCCTACTACATTCGAAAATTCTCAGTACCCAGATGTGGCTAGTGGTCACTGTATTGGACAGGAAATCTGTAGAACATAAAGCAAGATAAGGACTGAAAAATTCTAGTTGGGTTTAGCCACTACGGAGGAGTGACCTTGATGAGAACAGGTTTAGTGGGAGGTGGGGAGAAGTAGCCAGTTTGCTATAAGCTAAGGAATGGTGATGAGGAAGCAGAGATGATAGACTTTGGTTACTCTTTGAAGAAACTTGGCAGTGAAGAAAGGAGAGAAAGTTGATTGAAACTGAGGAAGTTCTGAATTTGCTTTACTGTGAGAAGACAGTGCTTACTAACAGAGAGGACTTGAGGACTTAAGAGACTGGGGAAAGTTTCCCTCGTTGTACTAGGCAAGCCTGTAATACTAAGTGATTAGAAAGGAGATGTATAGAAATAATATTAATTATTTAACTTTTGGCTGTCTAAAGCTAAGTACACATACCTATCACAAGTTGGTACCTTCATAATCGTATAATATTGGCCATAAATGCAAGACAGAAGAAGGGTGTTGATTTATGAATGAGTCGTATATGCCTTGGGTATACTTTCTTTTATCTTGGAAGTGAAGTTTTAGAGTGACTTATTACACTTTAAGGATGTATAACTTGTCATCTGGCATCCTTCTGAAAATTATATAATGAGCCATATTTTAATAATACTTGTTAGTTTCGTTCAGTGAGCATTTATTTGGTGCCTGATATGTGCTAGGCTGTTGTAATTGTGGTAATAAAGTCTTGGGTCATTCTGTGCTCCTGGAGCATCACAAATGTGATTCAAACAGACTGAGTCAAAAACCAAGAATTTCTTCTGTAAATTCTAGAATTCAGTAAAAATCCATGTTAATTATTAAATTTGAAAATGTTAGGCTGAGTCAGTGAGTTGTATTTTTAGAACAGAAATGAAATAGGAATTCTGTTTGATGTTTGCCATATGTTAGCCTTTGTTAATATATGTTGGAAATACATTAAGTTTTTTTGGAGTTTTAGTGGTAACCTCAAATATACCATCAAGTAACCTCAGTGGCTATTCTTACAGTTTAGAAACTGAAGTCACAGGACTCTTTCACATCTTTTTGGAATATTTGATTCTTGAAAAACTTAATTTTACCAGTGAATCCATGGAACAGATACTTTTTGAGCACCTGCCTATTGCCAGACACTATGAAAAGTGCCAAGGATCCACAGCAGTGGATCTGAAGACAGTGTGCTCTCAGAGTGTTTAATCCAAAGGGAAGGTCTTCGGGCCTGCCAAATTTAGGGGCTGTCTGTCTTCTTTGGGCAGGACCATACCACTATTATTTTTTATTCTGATGAGAATAAAATGGCAGAATGCCAAGAGTAGAGATCAGTCAAAGGGGTTTTACTCAAGTGAATAAATTTTAAAATGTAGTACTAAGCAATATCCAGTGTTCTCTGGATTGCCTCCAATTCATTCTTTAAAAAAAAAAAACAACTTTTAAATTAGAAAAATCTAACAAACATATTGAAAAGTACATGAAGCATAAATGGCAAGCTAAACAAGTTGCTGCAAATAAGTACCCTTGCGACTAGCACCGGGGTTCGGAAATAGAACAGAACAGAACATTGCCTGGCTCCTAGAAGCTCCCTGTCCCCCAGGTGACCCTTCCTGCTTATACGCCCTTTTGTCTCCCTCTAGCAGTAACTACTAGCCTGACTTTTATTTACATCGCTTTATGGTTTTACCACTTAATTATGCAGTTTGGCCTGTATTTTAACTTGGCATAAATGGAATAATGAAGAATGTATTTGTGATATTGTGATTTATAAGAAGTATATATTTGGTCAACACATATTTTTTATTTATATTCGTTCGGTCTTTGTCTGCAGCTCCTGGCTCAGAGCTCCCTAAGTGTTGAGAGTGATAAAAAGGTAGCTTTGTTATGTTAATGAGGTGGCTTTTGGAAAGCACCTAAGGATGGGGGCTGTTTGCCAGAAGAACCTTTGTAACTAGAGGGTTGGAACTTTCAGTCCTATATTCTGGGTTCCTGGGAAGCAAGACAAGGCTTGAGGTTGAATCAGTTGCGATCAGCCAGTGATTTAATCATTCAAAGCTATATAATGAAGCCTCCATTAAAAACCCAAAGGGTAGCCTTTTGACCCCTTTTTAGAGAGCGTCCACATGGGGGAACTGGAATGTTTCCACATGCCACCTTGTTGAGCCCCAAGCCCTACAAGGACAGAAGCTCCTTTGTTTGGGACCTCGCCCTATGCATCTCTTCATCTAACTGTTGATTTGTATCTTTTACTGTCCTGTTATAATACATTGGTAATCTGGTGTGTAAATGGGTACTTGAGTTCTGTGAGCCTACTCAAACAAATTAATCAAACCCATTGAGGGGTCGTGGGAAGCTGATTTATACCTCGCTGGTCGGACGTACAGGTGATAACCTGGACTTGGGATTGGCATCGTGAGTTGGAGGGGATCATTGGAACCTCCAGTTTGTAGCTGATCAGTTGAGGCACAGGTAACAACATGGACTGTCCTCTGCAGTACCAGTCTTAGCTTCTTTCAAGGAAGGCATTTCAAATTTTATTGTCAAATTTATTAGTCTTTTCCTTTGTGGTTAATAACTTTGTGTCTTATTTGAGAAAATTTACCCCACTTCGGGGGCATGAAGACCTTCCACATCATCTTCTAAAAGTATATTGGTTTGCCTTTCTTTCCCATTTAGGTCTGTGATCTATCTACCTGTAACTGTTTCATTGTGGTCTAAGGTAGAAGTCCATTTTCACTTTGCTTCCACGTGGATACCCCACTGTCGCAGTGCCATCATTGAAGTCTTTTCTTCGCTGCTCTACAGTGATACCTTTATCAAAAACCAAATGTCTTTTTATGTGCATGTAAGATCCTAAATCTGTCCATTGGTCTTATTGTCTATCTGTGATGCTTAATTTTATGTGTTAACATGAGTAGACCACAGGGTGCCCAGATATTTAGTCAAGTATTATTCTGGGTGTTTCTGTGAGGGTGTTTTTGATTGAGATTATTATATAAATTAGTAGGCTGAATAAAGCAGCTTAATGTGTATGGGCCTCATCTAAGCAGTTGAGGGGCTGAATAGAAGAAAAAGGCTGAACCATGAATGAGAGAATTCCTTCTGCTTGACAGCCTTTGTGCTGGGACATTAGTTTTTTCCCTGCCTTTAGTCTCAAACTGAAACATTGGATCTTTCTGCGTGTTGAGTCTGCCGGCCTTCAGACACCATTGGCTCTCCTTGTTTCAGGCCTTCAGAGTTGGACTAGTACTAAATCATCATCTCTCTTGGGTCTCCAGCTTGCTCTAGATCTTGGGATTTGTTGGCCTCTGTGATTATGCAAGCCAATTCCATATAATCTCTTTATATGTGTGTATACATAATCTATTCTTTTTCTCTGAAGATTTCCGACTAAACACTATCTTTAAGTCAGGGCCATACAGTCTTCATCAACGTGGCCTTAAACGTGTCTTACTCTCCGGGAGGCAGTCCTTCTATCTTGTTTGTGTTTTTGTTTTGTATCAGGACAGTCTTGGCTGATAATGGAACAGTACATTACCATTATATAAATTTTAGAATCTGTTTGTCAGGTTCACCCAAGAACAAATAACTTGTTGGGATTTTGCCTGGCCTTGATTACAAGCTGAGACTCTCAGTGGCCACTGTACCCTTAGGGCAGAATTGATTATTGTCAGTTTTGTTAACTGTCAGCAAATTGAACAGTGCCTGGCATAGTAAAATTTTGAATGGGTGAATGAATTATTGATAAGGTCTATAAATTCATTACTTCAAATGGTTTTCTTGATAATTTTGAAATTTTTTTGCTACATTCATTAGTTTAACCCATTGATTGATTGGAGGGGTAATTAGGTTTGTTTACTTATTTGTTTGTTCATATTTAATGGAGGTACTTGGGATTGGACCCAGGACCTTGTGCATGCTAGGGACACAGTCTGCCACTGAGCTGTAACCTCCCCCTAGCTTATCCTCTTAATGAGGCTGATGAGTAGCTCACAGTGGGAGTTAGTAGTGTCAGCTCTACCATTTCCTAGTTGCTCACTTATGTTGCCTTCATGGTAACATCTTTAATCTCTGATTTCTTTGCAAGGTTCGTTTTAAGCAATGTGTCCATTTGATGGTGACTTTAGTTAGACAGTATAATCAGTACGTCTTACTTGCTGGCCCCACAGGAACTGTAATGCACATCCTGAGAGTGAATCAAAGTCTGAGGGTTCCCTGCATGTGGTGGAGCCCCTGCTTTGTCCTCATGATGCCATGTGGACAGTGTGTGACACTTACTTGTAGACTGAATGAGGCTTCAGTGTTTATCTATTTACGAACTATTACTAAAAGTTAATTTCTTCTTATATACGAGTTCTAATATTTTTTCCACATCTCAGTGGATTGTCTTGTGTACAAGTTGGAATGCACATCCCCAACTTCAGTAACTACTAGTTTAATTGATAAAATTCACATGCTACCTTGGTACATGCACCTTCTCCAAGCCTTTTTCTCAGGCCTTACATCCTGCCGTTTCCCTTTCTCTGTACCCCACGCACCATGAAGGCCATCCCAGGCTCTTACTACATCCTAGAATCTACCACACTGGCTCCATTTGCAGCATTTTCAGGTTTGTACTTTGCACGTTCCTTTCCTCTGTTTGGGATGGATTTCTACCATTGTTTTTCTAAAAATCTGTTGTTTGAAAGATAATTTCAAAACCCAGCTCATTTGTCGCTTTCGTTTCTCTTGTTCTCCCTAAGTAGAGTTGCTCTGTTTGCACCTTAGCTGTATTTCTTAGTTTTCACGTTGAAAGTAATTGCATTACAGGTATCTTTTACCATGTTCAAGGGCAGGGGCTGTGTCATAGTAATCCTTGTAGCTGAAGCTTATCTGGTTTTGTGTTACCATATACTGTCAATGCTCAATAAATGTTTGTTGGATACATGATTGTTGTTGAATGACCAATGATATTTTGGTTTTTACCAGTCTTAATTTTCCCTAGTTTTTAAAATCAATATTCCTCATACCCTGAATGTAAACCATGAGTATTCTCTTCAGTGGAAAAAATGTATTTCTTGCTAATAATCAGTTAATTACTGGTCTGAACTATACATCGTTTCCTGACCCAGCTGGCATGGGTCAGTTGTGAGAAGCTGTTCTGTGTTGAATGTGCTGCCTCTCAGCTTCCTAGCCCTGCCAAGGAGTGCACTCAGGACTGCTGCACTGTAGGGTCCCTGGGGGAACTATTGGAAGGGCCTTCCTTTGCACTGGCTCTGTTTCACTCCTCTGAACAGTAGTAGAATTTATCATTTATATAGTTTTCGGGTTTTTTTTTTTCAATCTGTTTTGGAGTGTGGTACCTGGGACCTGAACATCTGTCCTTGAATTTGCTTCTCTTTCTTATTGTCATTTTGTAGACTTCCATCCACTGAAGACACTCTTTACCTTGTCACTTGATTTCTCCATCAGAACATTTTTCCTGCTTCTCTTTACCTGTGTTGTATACTGACCTGTTGATTTTTCTATGCCCTTTGTGCACTTTATTTAATATTAAATATTTTACTTCTATATTTACTTCACTAATTCTTTTTCAGTTTTTATGATACTTTTTTTTTTCATAAAGAGCCTTCCTGGGATTTTAGTGTTATCTTTTACGTGTCTGTCAATGCTGCATTTAAACAGAGGTGCAAGAGTGAGCATCTCTTGTAGGCAAGGCCTTGAACTAGGTGCTTCTCATAGATGATCTCATGTAAGCCTCACAGCAGCCCTGACAGGGAGGTATTATTGGCCCCATTTTAATGGATGAGAAAATGGAGACAGAGATTAAATAGCTTGTTCAAAATTACATAGCAAATAAATGGTGGGGCTGCAGTTCAAATCCAGATCTATGTGACTTTGAAGCTCAGGCCTCTTGGACCATATTATGTTGGTACAAAGGTATAGAATTGAATGGCTCAGGTTTTAGGGAAAAGTTATCACTTCAAACATTTTGTCTGGTAGATATATCAAATATTCTGAGTTTTGGTTATATTATATAACACTGTATGTTAAACTTTGCTGTCCCTCAGCTTTATAAAGGCTTTTTGCCTCTAAATGCATATAATAGTCTAATCCCAGTATTTAGGCAAAGAAAAATAAATTAAGAGGTACAATTTCCTTCTAATACTTTTCCCCTACTTTTCTCTCTGTTGGAATCTAATAAAGAGTAGTTTTGTAGTTTTGCTTTGTTTTTTCCTTTTTTCTTTTATCCTCAGTGGGGGCCGTCTTTGTGCTTTCCCCCTGCCATGCTTCACTGTGCTAGTATCTCCAGGAGAGGAGCTTTTATACTCGTCTGGTGTCCTGGATTATTTGCATCTAGTGCCCCAGGTTTTACAGCTGCAGCCCAGGGGACACCCCTGGAGTGCCTTACTCTAGAGGACCAGGGCAAGGGGCCTGCATTTCTACGTCCCATAGGAATATAACAATTGCAAAGACAGTTCTTGGCAGTCTTCCACCCCCAGGGCACTGCACAAATGGCAACGGAAACACACCTCCAGTCTTTCTGATAAAGAAGCCTATTTGCATGTCTGGGAGCTTTGGCTTGAGGCGCCGGCTTCTGGGCTGAAACACTCCTGGAGGCTTTTGGAAATACTTTCAGGAGACGGAGGCTGGTGAAGCAGTCACTATGTTCACCCTGTGCCTCACTACAGCTTGCCAGTATCTCCCAGAAAGGAGCCTATTTCTTGGTCTAGCACCCTTATTTTGGTAACTGCTGCCAGGGGACAGCTCTGTATCACCTGGCTCTGGAGGCCATCAGGATTTAGACTTACAGGTCCCACACGACTATAATCAACAGAGGAAGGGTTCTTAAACAACCACTGTCCTCCACTAGCAAGAGGCAACAGACCCAGGAGATCAGTCTTTCTGTGAACAAGTCCTATAACCTCATCGTTGTAGCTGCAGCCTGATGGGCAGGCTTCTAGTTAAACATGCATCTCAAGAATGACTGTTAACCTTTCCAGAGACCTCAGAAGGTGGGCACTACCTTCAAGCCAACTGATTCCCTGATTTTTACAGCTGCCACACAGGGGATCACCTGGCTGTGGTGGCCATGGGGGCTTGTATTCCTGGGTCTCACAGACTTTTACAGTTGGACATTTCTAGGTCGCCTTGTCTAGAGACCATCAGGGTTTCTGACCCACGGTCCCACATGACTGCATATATTTGCATACTTTAAAAGCTGCTGTTTGCAGGCCTTGCCTCCAGCCTTAAACTAGATGCTAACTGAGATCCCTCCCTTTGGGACACTGGCAGGTGTTGGCACATGCTCAAACCCTAGGAGCTATTAAAAATAAAATAGGCTGCTTGGGCAATCATAAAGGTACAAGAGACAACCAAGGGATAGGGCAAGGTTGAATAAAGGTGAACTTCCTACACAAGTTTACCCCTTCAATGAGAAGGTAGCTGTCTCATCTAATACACAGAAACAAACACAGAGTCGTGCAAAATGAGGAAGCAGAGGAATATGTTCTAAATGAAAGGGCCAAATAATGAAACATAGATAAGTAATTATCAGTAGCTCCTGATAAATAATAATTAAATAATAGCTGTATCAGTCAGACAAAATAGACTTTAAAATAAAGACTATAGTAAAAGGCAAGAGCATTACATAGTGACAAAGGGGTCAGTCCAACAAGAGGATATATCAGTTGTAAATATGTATTCACCCAACATAGGAACACCTAAATATGTAAAGCAAGTATTAACAGACCTAAAGGGAGAAATAGACAGCAAAGTAGGGAACTTTAATACCCTACTCATATCAATGGATAGATCATCTAGACAGAAAATCAATACGGAAGCCTCAGCCTTAAATGACACATTAGACCAGATGGACTCAATAGATGTGTACAGAACGTTCCATTCAAAAGCAGCGGATATTCTCAGGTACATCTGGAACTTTTTACAGGATAGATTATATGTCAGGCTAAAAACGAAGTCTTAAAAGATTTAGGAAAATGGAAATCATATCAAGGATTTTTTGGACCATTATAGTATTAAACTGGTAATCAGTTACAAACATAAAACTGGAAAAATTGACAACACACTGCTGAACAACCAAAGAAGTGACAAAGAAATAAAAAGCAAAATAAAAAAAATGCCTTGAGAAAAATGGAAATACCACATACCAAAACTTACGGGATATAGCAAAAGCAGCCCTAAGAGGAAAGTTCATAGTGATTCATGCCTATCTCAAGAATCAAGAAAAATCTCAAATAAACAATCTTATAACTTTTCACCTCAAATAACTAGGAAAAAGAAGAATAAACAAAGCTCAAAGTTAGTAGGAGGATGGAAATAACAAAGATCAAAGTGGGAATGAGTGAAATAGAAACTAAAAAGGCAATAGAAAAGATCAGTGAAACTAAGAGCTGCTTCTTTGAAAAGATAAGTACACCTTTAGCTAGACTCACCAAAGAGAGGGCTCAAATGAATCAAATCAGAAATGAAAGAGAAGATGTTACAATTGATATTACAAAAGTGCACAAAGGATCATAAGAGACCATGAACAATTATATGCCAATAAAATGGACAATCTTGAAGAAATGGATAAATTCCTAGGAACATACCACCTATCATGACTGAATCATGAAGAACTGGAAAATCTGAATAGATAGACTGATTACTAGGAAGAAGGTTGAATCAGTAATCAAAATCTTCCCAACAAACAAAATTCCAAAATTCTGGAGCTAGATGGCTTCACTGGTGAATTCTACCAAACATTCAAAGAAGAATTGATGCCAATCCTTCACAAACTCTTCTAAAAAAATTGAAGAGGAGGGAATGCTTCATAACTCATTTTATGAGACCAGCATTACCCTGATACCAAATCCAGACAAAAACAGCACAAGAAAAGAAAATTACAGGTCGATATCCCTAATGAAGATGAGATGTAAAAGCCCTCAAGAAAATATTAGCAAACCAAATTCAAGAATACATTAAAAGGATCATATACCATGATCAAGTGGTATTTATTCCAGAATGGTTCAACATCTGCAAATCAGTAAGTATGATACACCACATTAACAAAGTGAAGGATAAAAATCATATGATCCTTTCAATAGATGCAGGAAAAACATTTGTCAAGTTCAACATCCATTTGTAATAAAAACTCTCAACATGGTGGGTGTAGAGGGAATGTGTCTCAACATAATAAAGGCCATATGACAAGCTCCCATCAAACATCATACTCAGTGGTGAACAGCTGAAAGCTTTTTCTCTGAGATAAGGAACAGAGAAGGATGCCCATTCTTGTCACTTTTATTCAACATAGTGTTGGAAGTCCTAACAGAGGAATTAGGCAAGAAAAAGAAATAAATGGCATCCAAATTGGAAAGAAAGAAGTAAAACTATGACTGTTTGCAGATGACATGATACTGTATAGAGAAAACCCTGAAGACCCCCACCAAAAACTGTTAGAAATGAACAAATCCAGTAGCGTTGTAGAACACGAAATCAGCAAACAGAAATCTGTTGTGTCTCTGTACACTAATAATGAACTATCAGAAAGGCAGATTAGGAAAATAATCCCATTTATAATTGCATCAAAAATGATAAAAATACCTAGGAATAAATATAACCAAGTCAGTGAAAGACCTGTACTGAAAACGGTGAGACACTAATGAACGAAATTGAAGAAGGCAGAAATAAATGGAAAGATGTACTGTACTTATGGGTTGGAAGAATTCGTATTGTTAAAATGAACATAATACCCAAAGCAACCTACAGATTCAGTGTGATCCCTATCAAAATTCCAATGGCATTTTTCACAGAAATAGAACAAACAATCACAGAATGAATGTGGAATCACAGAAGACCCTGGATAGCCAGAGCACTCTGGAGAAAGAACAAAGCTGGAGGCATATACTCCTTGATTCAAACTATATTGCAAAGCTAATAGTAATTAAAATAGTGTGGGATTGCCATAAAAACAGATACATGGATCAGTGGAACCGAATAAGGAGCTCTGAAATAGACCCACACATATATGGTCAATTAACTTAGGCCAAAGAAGCCAAGAGTATGGAATGTTTCTTCAGTAAATGGTCTTGGGGAAACTGGACAGCCACATGTAAAAGAATAAAACTAGACTATTTCACAGCCTATAGAAAAAGTAACTCAAAATGGATTAAAGACTTTAGTATAAGACCTGAATCTATAAAACTCCTAGAAGAAATATAGGTAGTAAGCTCCTTGACATCAGTCTGAGCAGTGATTTTTTTTGGATCTGACCTTAAAAGCAAGGGGAAGAAAAGCAAAACTAAATGAGGACTACATCAAACTGAAAACTTCTGCACAGCAAAGGAGATCATCAACAAAATGGAAAGGGGCTGATATCTAAAATATATATTCATACAACTCAACAGCAAAAAAAAAAAAAAAAAGCAGAGGACTTGAATAGACGTTTTTCCAAAGAAGACATACAGATGGCTAACAGGCATGTGCAGGCTCAGTGTCACTAGTCATCAGATAAACTCAAATCAAAATCGCAATGAATATCACTTCACACCTGTCAGAATGGCTGATATCAGAAACACAAGAAATAACAAGTTTTAAAGAGGTTGTAGAGCGATGGGAACCCTCCTACACTGTTAGTGGGAATGTGAATTGGTGTAGCCACTGGGAAAACAGTATGGAGGGTCCTCAAAAAGTTAAGAATAGAGCTACTATATGACCCAACAATTCTACTTCTGGGTATTTGAGGAAAATAAAAACACTAACTTAAAAAGATAATTGCATCCTCATATTTATTGCAGCATTATTTATAGTAGCCCAGATGTGGAAACAACCTAAATGTCCATCAGTGGATGAAGGATGAAGAAAATGTGGTGAATATATACAATGGAATACTATTCAGCCATAAAAGAGTGGAATCTTGCCATTTGTGACAACATGGATGGACCTTGAGGGCATTATGCTAAGTGAAATATGTCAGAGAAAGACAAATACCATATGATCTCACTTATATGTGGAATTTAAAAAATAAAACAAACAAAAAAACCCAGGCTCATAGATACAGAGAACACTTATGCTTGCCAAAGGGGAGGGATTTTGAGGGGTGGGTAAATAGGTGAAGAGGTTAAAAGGGGCAAATCTCCAGTTATAAAATAAGCCATAGAGATGTAATGTATAGTATGGTAACTATATTGCATGTTTGAGAGTTGCTAAGAGAGTAAATCTTCAAAGTCCTTATCACAAGAAAAAAAATATAACTATGTATAGTGACATGGTAACTAGACTTATTGTGGTGATCATTTCCCAATATATAAAAATATGGAATCATTATGTTGTGCACTTAGACAAAAAATGTGGTTCTTGAGTGAACCCCCCAATTGTATGTTTTATCTTTAGTGTAACACATTGTCCGGGCATCCTACAGAGAGCATCTCACATGGTCAGAAAACCAATGTTCCCAGAGATGATGGTGTTGTGTAGACAAGAAGGGGACTCAGAAGAAACAGGCAGTAGGTTTGATGCAGCACAAGTGCATTAGGGATTGGTCAGCCAAGGGGCAGACACCAATACTTTGGAAACATGATTATGTCTAAGCTATTGGTAATTTGTTATTTGTTGTTGTGTTGGTTGGGATTTGAAAATGCTAGCCTAATGTGACTGAGATATAGAAACTTAGGGAAAGAATTATTGCCCAAGTTTGAATGGTACTTTAAAAGGCAAAATAGCATTTTCCTGGGAGTGATTAGTGAAACATAGCAGAGGCAAGATGAAATTCAGGGCCAAAGCTGGGATAAAGTTTTATTTGTCCAAAGGATGCTATGAATAAATAGCGAATTTAAGAAAATACTTAAAATTTCTTATAAGTTGCTTTAATTCATACTTGACTCATAGTTTTTTTTTTTTTTTGCCACCACTCATTACAGAAGACACATTTTGAAGATGATATCTTTAAAGAGGGATGGCAGCATCATGGTGACACAGGACTTCCCTCAGTTTAGTCTCCGTGTAATATCTGTAATTCGACAACTATCTATGAACAGAAGTGCCTCTGTGGGAGCTGTGGGATCTAGCACTATACATACACCAGGGGCCCCCAAGTCTCACTGTTGGAGAGCAGAGGGAATGAAAAGTGCCCACTGAACTGAGAAGGCACCTTGAGACCAAAAAATGAGGCAGGCAGCTCTCTGTTATCAATGGATCAGTTTATCACAGGGTAACTTTTACTCACACGGTGGGATCTAGATCAGGCAGACAGTGATCAGGGAGCATTCACAGCTGCACTCTGCACTGCTGAGGGGCCAGTGGGACAATTTTACTGTTAATCTAGGGTATGGGGGTAAGTGCTTGGAAACTGGACATGCAGTCCTAAGTTAAGATTTATGAGTAAGTAACTAGTCTCATGGGTCCCAGGAATACTTCAGAGAAGGTTTTCATCACTGAGGACTAACAGAGTGTTGAAGCTACCTGGTCTTAATGATTACTAAACATTGTCTATTAACTACAGAGCCTTGACCACAGAGAAGTGATTCACTGCTCAGCATAGTCCTGTGAAAGGACAGGAGAAACTGTAAGGCCCTAAGGTGTCATCAGTTATGCTGACAACCATATACTCACCTTCCTGTGCATTGGGTAAGAGGCAGAAAAACTTCCGGTTTGGGTGTGGAATTGGCAGGAGCTTGTGAACCTGCTACTTTGCTGGGGCACCTGGAAAACACTAATATGGGCAGATACCGATGGATTCAAGAGCCTTGTGGAAGTCTAGGTTTCTAGAGGAGAAATTGCAGTACTCCTTTAGAGCAAAAATTCAAGTTTGGAAGTTTGGGCACGGTGGAGTGGGGCTGTTCCCGTTTTTGGCTTCTGTGAGAAAGAACAAGGTGAGAATGGAGCTCTCTAAGGCAAATTAGTCGGCCCCAGCCACCACGATGAATTCTGATTTCATGTTGGTATGGACCATGATTTCAGGCATTTGAAGTTTGGAGTAACAGGAAACGACTGGATTTTCAATCAGTCAATAGGACCAAAGCCTGCAGATCTTACAGGAAGAGAATTAGACAAAAATGTTAAAACTTATAGGTTATGTAGTTCTCTTTAAATGTAAAGTATATTATTTTTGTTATAAAACTGGGAAACCTTGAGCATTCTTATTTATAGACAAGTTGAAATATTCTTGATATCATATATGTATAATGTATATGCATGCCACTAAACTTAATATATGAAGACTTGAGAGGGAAAGAGACTAAATTTGATCTGGTTTGAGTATTTCTTATTATCTTCTATTGTCTTTTTTTTTTTAATCTTCCATTGTCTTTTTCAACTTCTTATTTGAACCTTACTGACTTTTCCTGAAAATGGAGATTGTAACAGTTTCTACCTCATAAATTTTTTAAGATTAAATGAAATAATCTATGTAAAGCCCTTAAAAGATTGAGAAAGGAAGGAAGGAAGGAAAAAGGAAGAGGAGGGGGAAGGGAAGAAGGGAGGGAGGGAGGAAGGAAGGAAGGAAAAGAGAGAGAAAGAGAAAAGGAATGCTTCCCAGCCTCAGTTTATTTCACTTTTTCGCAGAACCCTGAAGTGAGATTGTAATATATTTGTCACCTCATACTCATTTCCATAGTAGCAGATTGAAATGGCATAAACTTAAAAAATGAGATTCATCACAGGATCTTGCCAAAAGAGAGACTGGCCTGCAAGTGACACTTGTATCCCATTTATAGCTTAGCATATAACAAAGGATTGGCCAATATAAGTTTCTTTTTAAAATATCCCTTCCTTTGATTTGCATCCCCATGAAAATTCCTCTTTAAGTCAATTATGAGCTGTATGCCTCTTTTTTCCTCCACGTTTGGAATTTTCAAATATAGTGTGACCTTGATGAAT
The DNA here is from genome assembly GCF_048564905.1 of Vicugna pacos. Taxonomy (NCBI): domain Eukaryota; kingdom Metazoa; phylum Chordata; class Mammalia; order Artiodactyla; family Camelidae; genus Vicugna; species Vicugna pacos. Next base: position 4,666,388 of record NC_132990.1, read on the forward strand.
CATTATTTTTAAAAAGCTTGTTTGCAGCCTCCTTTGGAAAACTGACATAACTTAGATACTTTATGGACTTGATTTTTACTTTCTGCAAATATTACATGTAGATCATCTCCGAAGAATAAAGCACAAGTATAAACTAATGTTCTAAAAATAGTGTTTGTTAAGACTTGCATGATTCAAAGGTACAGGCTTAAAATTGAATATAACAAAAAGTCAGATTATTAAAATGGAGTGAAGTTATGCACAGAAAAATTCTCCTACTAAGGTGAAACAGTCCTGCATTGGAGATGATGGTTCTTTTTTCATCCATGGGCCAGATACAATGTAGAAAGCAAGCTTTGTGCTTCTCTGGACTTCTTACACATGAAAGCAGTCTTGACTTGGTAAAACTGCTCACTTGCATGAAAAGCATTTAGACTCTGTTCTAGGTGACGTTGGCCTCCTCCGACCAGGGACTCAAAGCTCATGCAATATGTTTGCTTGCAGTGTCCACGCTATCTGGAATGGAACACTGGTTACTGGCCAGAGAGCTCCTTCGCTGTCCTTCACACTGCTGGGGACAGCAGAGGGCAGAATTTTCTTCATGTGGCCTTGAAAATATATCTCCATTTTTTCCCCTGAATTAAATACTTTAAAAAAATTTTTCTTTTACTAAAAAAGAAATTTAGAAATCAACTATTTAAGCAGTCAGCTTAACCAGATGTTAAATTCCACAGAATTGGATTGTGTCTGTTTTGTTTAGCTTTGTATTTCTAACTTATAGCAGGCACAAAATTTAAAACTGCTGAATGGATTAAAATTAAGTAAATTTTAATAATTCAGAATTTTGTTCATTCTCTTTTTCCCAAAGTATAGATTACCAGACTTTGATATTATATTTTGAGGTGAAGCTGTTACAAGATCAAATATAGAAAGAGCCATGGTAGAGGTATAAATTTTTGTGTCGTTGGGGGAAGGCAGAGAGATGTGTGTGTGCATATGCACTAAGTCCTAAGCTTACATCTTCAGGTCAGACCTCTCCCCTCAGCTCTAGACTCATAACTGCCTGTCTCATGTCTCCACTTGGATGTCCAAGAGTGTCTTAAACTAAATATGTCCAAAATGCTTTCCTGTCTTTTCTCCCAAATTTATTTCTCCTACAGGCTTCCTTAATGGAGGTAAAAGCAACTTTCATCCTTCCTGTTTCTCAGATCAAAAAGTCTGGAATCATCTGTAGCTACTCTTTCCACATCTAATCTATGAACAAATCTGTCGACTCTGTCTGTGAAATACGTCCAGGATCTTACTGCTTCTCACCAGCCTCACTGCTTCTGCCACCATCCAAGCCACCATACCTCTCGTCAGGACCACTGCCGTATACGTTCTCTGTCTTCCTGCTTGCCTCTTGCTCTCCTAGAGTCTCAGTCCAAATGATCTTATTAAAAGCACCTCTGCTCAAAACCTTTCAGTAGTTTCCTGTATTTAGAGTGAAATGCATTGTGTGTTTTGGCTTACGAGGCTGTCCATGATCTGGCCCTAATGACCTCACTGATCTTCTCTCCCTTTTTCTCACTTCACCCCGGCCATGCTGGCCTGGTTGTCCTTCACGTGTACCCAGCAACCTCCTTCCTGGGGTTGATGCAAGTGTTTGCAGAGCTCTTTGCCAGAGAGCCACATGGTTCTTCTGGCCACAGCTCCTGTGTCGCCTTATCTGGGAGGCCTTCCTCATCATCCTGTCTCAAGTCCTCTCTCTCCTTATTTTGAGTCGTTTTTCTTCTTAGTGCTGATCATCCCCTGGCATACTGATTTTTTTTTTTTTTACTCTTCCTATTACCTCCCAACTAGGTTACAAGTTGCATGAAAGCAGAGACTTTGTTCTAAAGCCTAGAACAGTGCCTGGTACATAGAAAGCATACAGTAATATTTGCTGAATGAATAAATTAATGAGTATGATTTTAAATCGTAAAATCTGGTGGTGGTGTTGGGTGGGGGGAGGGGGTTTCTACTTGGAAAGAAGAGAATGAATAGACAGAAGGTTGGACATGGCCAAGAAAAAAATGAAAACGCCTAAAAGTGAATTTTCCTAAATATGTATTTTTTCTAAGTAAGTCTATTTTTTTCCCTAAGTAAATATAAATAAGATAGTGGCTTTAGTATTGAAAATACATTTGAGAGTACGTTAGGGCAGGACTTAGTACTGATTAGTTGTTAGGAAAGGAGAGAGGAGTAGTTAAGAAAAATGGTGAGGTTTGGGGGAACTAGTAACACCTGTTAGAAACCACTTGAGATACAGGCTATGAGAGGTAGGCAGTTGGAAATCATGTTAGATTCTTAACTCTTAAAACAGGTTAAAAAATGTAGCTTATGGTTCAGTTGGGCTACTCTGGATTTGGTAGACAAATCAGCCAGTTGCAGCTGAGGTGAACCACCATAGGGAATAAGCCTTCCTGGCTAAGCACCGTGTAGCAGCAGATCAGAACACATCCTTTCTGCGGGCAAGGCAGGTCCGAAGGGTGCAGGGAGAGGAGCGTGTGGTGCTGGACATTTTTAGTTTCTTCTTCCAAATTGACCAACTAGGTCAGTTCTCCTGGAGAGGCCAGAGTGAGGGGATTGAGAGATGATGCTATAGGTTGGGCTGTTTGGAAATCTGACTTTGAGATGGAGATTGGTGTGCGGGGTGGGTGTGTTCTGAGGGAGTGACAGCTGTGGAAGGAAAAGGAAGGAGGCAGGATTGTGCAGAGGGAAAACTATCTGCATGTCATCTCCACAGAAAGCTCTGCTGTGCCTGCAGGGGTAGAGATGGGAGACCCTACAAAGCTCTCCTGCTTTGGGGAAGAGGACTGGGCCTTTATTCTGTGTCCATCAGTCAATGGGCTATGACTACCCTGGGAAGGGGGTGTGATTTTAGGCAAAGCAGAGATGCTGAGGATGGTATAGACATGACATCACAACATCCTTCCAGATACCAAAACTGTCCCTTCCCTGCTTTTCCCTCCTGGGGAGTGGGGGAACATTCTGTCTTCTCTGGAAACTTGAGGAGGGAGAATTTGTTTCCCTCTAAGAAAGACTCGTAGGTTTCGGACTTGGGTATCGTGGTGGTTGGTAGTACCATTCACTGAGAAATGTAAGGGGAGGAGATGGCAGGATCCCTGACATAAGCCAAGAAAGGAACGTACGAGAGGGAGGAGGAGATCAGATCATCCTGGCAGCTGCCCCGTGTTCCTCTTCTCTGCCTTGTCCCGGAACAGTGCCATGTAGAGACCTGTCTCTCTCCTGCCTTCCCCACTGCTTCTTGTTGGCCCTATACATACATCCTTGGGACCACAGTGTAGGGAGTATAATACTAGTTGAGTCTTCTTCCATTTCTCTTCCTATCTGTTATTGAGTAGAACTGGCTGGGAACAGGCCACTGAGAAAGGAAAAGTGTGGAAAACTTTTTTATAATTTTGCCAATGTATTTTCCTGGGGCTTTGGAAACTACCAAAGCTGTTTGCCATACTGTGTTAGGGTGGTGGAGTCTGGTAATAGGCTCAATTCAGCAAATACATAAGTAAGTCCACAAAATGACATTTGCCCTACTAAATATCATGTTTTTGTTTAGTCTGATAAAGTTTTCTCAACATTTCATAGTTTTGCAGTATAAGCATGATATTTAGCATTTTGCAGGGCTCTGGAAAATGTGAAAATCACTGTTATCCTCATTTGCAAGTATTGTAAGTCTATTTGATGTGATCAGCAGTTCATTGCATATATGAAGTCTAATTGTGAGTGTTTTTTATGTCTTTATATGTGCATGTTTTGAGGGGGTGGAAATACGCTGAACTTATTATTAAACTTCCTAGATTGAAAATCTGCTACCTCTGAAGGGGCAACATGAGATACCATTTGTATTCTTGGCTGGGTTTTTCTGTTTTTCATTTCATTTAGGTGGAGTTCTGCTTATTATAACTCTAAATCGTATCAGGTTGTTTTTTTAGTAAGTTGCCACCACTCAGATAAGCCAGATTAAGACATTTATTGCCAATTAGGAACAGGATGTTTGAGATGTTTAGTGATGTTCTCCGGATGACCTGTTTTATGTTTTCTGTTTGTTTTGTTTTATTTTTGTTTTATGATCATGTTGGCTTTTGCATTAAACTGTAGCTTTAATTGAGTTGGCTTGGTAAGGAGAATATTGACCAGATCCCTTCTCCAACGTGCAGCTCCTTTCTCATTCAACCACTCCCCCCCCCACTCACCCCAGTTCTCTTACTGTGCCCCAACCTGAGTCTGGAGTGAATGGAATTTTTAGATCTGTGTATTACAGATAAATACGTGTTTCTAAGACATAGGCTCACTGTGTTTCAATCTAAATTGCCTGGATAGTGCTCCTTGGGCTGTTTAGGGATAAATCCCCATGAAAAGCAAATTGAAACAGTAATATCTCTGGTGGGGGGCTTTTCTTAGTGAATAGCCTCTGAGGAAGGGCTGTGTGGATGTCTGCACTACATGTGGTGGCATGATCTCTACATCTGTTTTGAAGTTCAGTTGCTTCGCAGACCACATATGTGTTTCTTTAGGGGGCTGACATCCCTCCCAGGATCCAGGCACTGTAAGCTGATAACTATAACTGGCTCATTTTTGACCTAGAGATTGTATACTTTGTCTTAGTTTGACTATTGTTCCTATCAGATCTGGTTCTGGTTAGTATTGACAGCATTGGAGTTTCTGTAAATTAGCAGCGTAGCAGAAGAACCAGGCATATTTAAGCCCGTAAATCTTGATTCCCAGATCTTTTAAAAGCTTTGTGATCTGAATAGTTCTTTACTCTGTGGTAGATATAGCAGTGCTTATAAAAATCCTGGCTATAAGAAGGCTTTCATAGTTCAGCTGGAAATAAAAAATGACCTCAAGTGAGTCACTCTTTTAAGAATCAGAAGATCCGAATCTGCTCTGGCTCTGCCAGTGGGACCTTTTATGAACTACATACCCTTATTTCCATATCTTAAATGAAAGATAACAAATACTACATGATTCTACTCGCATGAGGAGTCTAGGAGTAGGCAGATTCAGATTCATAAAAAGAAGAAAAGTACAGAGGCTGGAGGAGAGAAAGGGAATTTGTTTTAAAGGGCATAGTTACAATTTTGTAAGAAGAAAAGGTCTGGAGATCTGTTATTCAGCAATGTGAATATGCTTAACACTACTGTTCACTTAAAAATGATTAAGGTGGTAAATTTTATGTTATGTGTTTTAATCACATTTGAAAGAAATTTTATATTTAGAATGACTGGTGTTACTGTTACTGTTAATTGAGTGCTTAGCGTGTGCCTTAGATATATTATCTCGATAAACATTCACAACTCCATGAAGGTAGGTATTGTTACCCTGTTTTATAGATGAGAAAATTTAGATTTAGAGAAGTAATTTACTGGCTAGTAAGCGGCAGACCGTTTTGGACCTAGATGTGACTGTAAAGCCATTAAAAAAATAGAGTGCCAAACCTAAGCCAGATGATCCCTATCTTTTTAGCTCAGGAATCTGTGATTCTAGGATTCTGAGATGTCCCCAGAGATTTTGGACTGAATTGTGTTCCCCCCAAATTCATGTGTTGAAAGTCCAAAATCCTGGGAGGGTGTGTGTATACATATATATATATATGTGTGTGTGTATGTATATATATACACACACACGTATATATATATCAGTGGTAGAGTGTGTGCTTAGCATGCACGCGGTCTCGGGTTCAATCCCCAGTACCTCGATTAGAAAACAAATAACTAAATAAACCTTATTGTCCCAACAAAAAAATAAATAAAAAACACAGAAACAATAAAAAACAAAATCAAACAAGTTAAAAAAAAAATAAAGCCCTAAATCCTAGTACCCTACAATGTGACCTTATGTGTAAATAGGATCATTGCAGATGTAATTAGTTAAGATGAGGTCAGCCGAATAGGGTAGGCCCCTTACCCAAAATGAGTGATGTCCTTATGAAAAGGGAAAATGTGAACACAGAGACAGGCACACAGGGAGGATGACATGTGAAGATAAAAGTAGAGTTTGGGTGATACCTCTGTGTGCCAAGGAATGCTGAAGATTGCCAAGAAACCACCAGAAGCCATGGGAGAGGCAAGAAACAGATTCCTCCTCATGGTCTCAGAAGGAACAAACCCTGATGATACCTTGCTTTCATCTCTAGCATCTAGAACTGTGAGACGGTAAATTTTTGTGATGTGAGTTTAAGTCACTCAGTTTGTGGTACTTTTTTATAGCAGCCCTAGCACTCTTCTAAAATTAAAAAAAAAAAAACAAGCAAAAGGAAAAAAAGTTAGCTATATAATTCCTGAGAGTTTATCCCAAGCAATATTCAAATTAAGAAAGGCTCTTAATACATGATGTTTATTATAATAATTTTTTGTGATTAGAAAGAATGGGAAGCAACCCAAATGTCTAAGCATTAGTGAATAACCAAATTCATCTACTTGATGAAATATTGTGTTGTCATTTTGTATAGCCTATGAAATAATGTGAAAATGTGTATAATGTAAATATATTAAAAAGTTGAATGCAGAATGGTTTATACAAAATGATAACAGCTGTGCAAAGTATATATGCATTCACTAAGGTCAGAAGGGAATACAGAAATGAAAAAGCTTTCTGAGGATAGTGGAATCTGGGTGGATTTTTCCTTTTAATGTTTCTTTTAATTTGTTACTTTATTTCATATAATTATGATAATGTATTATTGTGGTTATAATATTATCTTATAAAAATCAACTTTATTGAAGCAAATGTTACATAGAATAAAATTTACCCTTTTAAAGCATACAGTTGGATACTTTTAATATATACATCCTTATAACTACCATTACAGTCAAGAAATAAAACATTTCTAGTGTCACAATGTTCTCTATTGCCCTTTTACAGTCCGTCACTCTCTCAGCCCTGGTCTTGGTCAACTGCTGATCTGTTTTCTCTCACCAGAGCTTGGCTTTTTCTTTTCTATGATTCCATGTAAACAGAGTAATATAGTATATGCTCTTTTGTCTAGCATCTTTCATTCAGCATAATGTTTTTTAGATTTATCCATGTTGTGGTTTATCTGAGTAATTGATTCCTTTTTATTATTGAGGTATATATTCCCTTGTATTGATGGACCAATTTGTTTATCCATTTATCTGTTGATATTGGTTTAGATTGTTTCCAGTTTTTGGCTATTATGAATAAGTTGCTGTGAACATACTTGTACACGTTTTGTGTAGGCATATGTTTTTATTTCTCTTGGATAACTGCTTAATATTGAAATTGCTGGGTTGTGTAATAAGTATACGCTTAATGTTAAGAAACTGTCAAATGGTTTACATTCACACCAGCAGTGTGTGAGAGTTCCAGTACCTCCACATATTCATCTGTTGTTGTTTTAGTCATTCTCATGGCTGTATAGAGGTCTCCTTTTTGTGATTTTAATGAGAATTTAGGTGTAGAAATGCCTGTGTGAATCTCTGCTTTCAGGTGTTCTGGGCGTATACCCAAAAGTGGAATTGCTGGATCATGTGATAATAGTCTGTTTAATTTTTTTTGAGGTACCACCAGACTGTTTCCATAGTGACTGGGGCATTTTATTTTCCTACTAGCGGTGCGTGAGGTTTCCACTTTCTCCAAAATCCTCCCAACACGTATTATCTTTTGTTTGCTTGTCTATTTGTTTGTTTATTAATATTAGCCATCCTAATGGGAATAAAGTGATTTCTCATTGTGGTTTTAATTTCCATTTTACATATTGATTTGATTTTTTTATGTATTAGCACATATGTTAACATACTAGTTGCCCTCTCTATAATTAACATTTTTAGACTACAAAGCTTTATTATAACCTGTCCTATAAGCATATAAATAAGAGTTTACAGAATGTGCTTGAAATGTTTTAAGAGTCTTTGTTCTCTAATAATTATTATTAAGATTTTTAATTTTTAAGAAATGGTTGTACATCTATGTCAGATCTAGTAGGAAATATTCCAATTTAAGACTGAATGTTTTGGAATGGTTATGCGCAGGCACTCTGCAGCATAACTGCCTGGGTTCCAATGCTAGGTCTGCCACTTATTAGCTTGGTATTGTTACCAAGTCCAAGCTCATACTACTCGAGTATTTATTTTATTTTTCATTTCATATAGGCATATTCCTTTATTTTTAAGTTTTAATGTCTCATTAGCTACTATTTCTGATGTCAGTGTGTTTGCCTATAGAATGTACTATTTTGTTCCCAGTATGCTACTCTAAGATCTGCTCTAAACATAAATAAGAACTAAATTGTTTGGGATTATGTGTAATGACATTGAATAAGGGCACAAGAGGCTCCCTTAGGAATATTCTAAGATTTGGACTTCCTGTCTCTTGATTAAGCATAGTTCTGAGCTGTTAGCTAACTTTCCCATAGGTAAGGTATGATCCTATTAAAGCCTTTTGTTCATGTTTAAGTAATTCTAATGCAGTGACATTTGGAGGTAAAAGATTATGACTTACATGTTAAAGGACAGTGGAAAGTAAGGGACCTGGCAAATGAGATGAAGTCTGAAGCTCTGGGTTTGAGCCTTGGCCCTGTTACTGGTAAGCTGTGTTATTCGTTAACTATTGCTTCTTTAACAAATTACCGCAGATTTAGTAGCTTAAGCAATACATTTTTGTCTTGCCATTCTGGAAGTCAGAAGTCCAGACGGGTCTCACTGGGCTAAATGGATTTTGACAGAGCTGCATTCCTTTTGGAGACTCTAGGGGAGGATACATTTCCTTGCCTTCTCCAGCTTCTAGAGGCCTCTCCACATTCCTTGGCTTGTGGCCCCTTCCTCCACCCTCAGAGCCAACACATCCTTCTCAGACTGCCATCTCTCTGGTTCTTCCTCTCCTGCCTGTTTCTACGTTTAAGGCCCCTTAAGATTGAACTGAGCCTAGGATAATATCCCCTTTTTAAAGTCAGCTGATTAGCAACTTAAATACCATCTGCAACTGTAATTCTCTTTTGTCATGTAAAGCAACATATTTACAATTTACAGAGAATAGGACGTTTGTGTGTGCATGTGCACACCTACCCATAAACTTGGTGTTCACAGACCGGTCACATGGGCAGCTTAGCGGCTTTCTTATCAGTGGAACTAATATCAATGCCATCACCCACCTCCAAATTTGGACAGGGTTTTTTGGAAGGACTTTAAAAAATGAACAATTTGCAAATTTTTGTTGCAGGTGTTACTTTTGTTACAATTTATACTGAAGCCAATATGTAATACAAGAGGGCACCTAAAAACTCATAATCCACTTTAATCCTTTTACCTGTGTGTCCATATATCAGGCACTTTAAAATTCAGAAGATTTGTATGAATTTTAGTGTATTCTGTATAATGTATATAAATTAGATATTGCAAATACGCATTACACAGGCTGTAATCCCCATTTCCTGTTTAAGCTAACTAGGTCAGGCACTGTACCTTTATGGGCCCAAGACTCCTGGCTCTATTGAAAACTCCTTAACTTCAAATGTATCCGATTTATAAAAAGAAAAGGAAACAGCCTCCATGTAAGATGGCAGTGAGCTAGTAAAGGATAGACGTGGGTGACCTTTCTCTTAGAAGTCTTGTGGATCAGCAGAAGTCATTTAAAGAGTTTTCACTTTCCTGTCTTTTGCCTCCTCCCTAAATCCCTTGCCTCCTCCCTAAAAAGTTTGTTAGAAGATGGAGATTAAGAGGCAGACCAAAATACTGCAGTCAGAGCCATTTGTGTCATAATCATAAACATGGTCTAATCTGTATTAGTAAAATTTTTAAATAAACATCAAAAAGAAGCTCTCAAACAATCTGAGGCCTTTAATTTAAATACAGAACTTTTTTTTTTTTTTGGTAGGGGGAGGTAATTAGGTTTATTTATTTATTTATTTTTAGAGGAAGTACTGGGGATTGAACCCAGGACCTTGTGCATGCTAAGCATGCAGTCTACTGCTTGAGCTATACCCCGCCCCCGCCCAATAAATAACTTTAAAAACTTAAATATATATATTTATCTTTTGTTTTCCCCTATCTTGGAACAGTACATTTTAAGTTAAATTAAGCCTCTAAACAAACTGCTTTATGTTTGTAAGTTCAGTTCATGCTCACACAGCTTTGTATCATTTTTAATCTTTGGTAGCATTTTGCCACAGGTAGAGTATATACAGAATGAGACAGGTTGGAGTGGGTCTGGGAAGACGGTGTGAGAGAAGAGATTTGGGGTTGTCCTTCCCTCTGCCCTGTACTGCGTAGTGGCACCATCCGCCGTTCACGGGAGCATGCATCCAGGGGAGGGATGGGAGACGTTGTCTCCTGGGGGCTAGCACAGTTCAGAATTGGTTTTCTCAGTCTTGGTCTTGTGGTTTGGGGGACTTTGTGGCTTTGTGAGGTACGTTTGGGGAAGAAGGGGCCTCATTCCTTGCTTCACCTATGCAAATAATCTTCAAGGACTTTGATCGTTGGGAAGAGGAAAACGAGTCTGTCATCTGTCCTCCAGATGAAAGGTTCATCTCGGCAGGAGCGTTACAGAGATGGGTCACAATTTTTTTGGTTGTTTTGATTTTATGCTTATATAAAGGATCTTTTTAAGAATTCTTATTTTGTTTCCTTTTATTCTTTTGGTTTCTTTCCTATTTAGTGATAAAAGCCATGGCCAACTGTCTGTGTGAGCTCGCTCATGCACCTCTCCCAAGGCAGGGTCTCTGAAGTGATGGGTGTAGGTGGAAGTTTGGAGGTCTTCCTCACCTGCCTTTGGGCTGGGCCTGCCAGCAACTTCTGGTTGAGCTGCCATGTTCTTTTTAAAAAAGACTTAAAAAAAACTCCAGACCCCCAAACGTTATATTATCCTGGCTCTTACAGGGAAAGCCTGCGATGTCGGGTGACAGTTTCTGCAGTGAGGTGGGAGGGTAGGGTTGGGGGAAGTTGTCGAGCCAGGATTTGGTAGCACTCCCACCCATTTAGTTCACATCCTTTTTTGAATGCCTGCTGTGGGAGTTCTGACTGACATTTTTGTACTACCTGGGATGATGCTCCTTGAAAAGTATGTCTTTAATGTTATGGTACTGTGAGGGGAAAAATTAGAATGGAAGCAAATTTTTTTATAGAAAACAGAAGTTTGGGAGTAAATAGACCTGCAGGATTTTACAACTGCTGTATTCCTTAGTATTCTCCTGTGTATTTAATCCCTGGACAGACGCAAGGATGAATTGTTCCTTGGTATATGTTTAACCTACACCCTAGCTACTTATTAAACGGTTTAACTTGGGCCATACATCTTCCTTAAGAAGATTGAAGGGAATTTGGAGTGGCATATCTGTTTTCATTGTAGCGTTAGATGCATGGTAAGTTAAGCCATTTTGTGGAAGTTGAAAGTGTAATATTAAAAGTATCCAGTTTTCTAGCCATTTGTGCACATTAAAAATAACTTACTATGCATGTTCCGTGGTTTTCTTGTTAGACAATGTAGGGGACTTGCCACAACACATGCAACAGATTACAGAAGGACTGCAAATTTAATAATTACAACATGGCCCAGTCTGCTCTGGCAGATACTGGAGTACAGTCTCTTTAATCACGGGGCTTCCCATCGTGTGGGTGGTCACGGTCCTCGGACGTTTCAGGCACAGTCCAATCCCCTTGCGAGAGGGGTTGCGAAGCAGAGCACAAGTAAATAGCATTCCACATGCTTTTCAGGATTTCCATTTCTTTTAGGTTGCTTTTCCACTTTCTCTCCTCCAGCCTCCTCCTCTAAATTTTGTTGCTTTGATTGTTTGCTTTTATCAGATGAAGCCTTATTGCGTATGCTTTTGCTTTCTTTGTCCAGCCTTTTTTTTTTTCCACAACAAAACATGTCTAACACTTCAAAGTTCTATTTCAGCACACAAGTTGAAACTGATCACTATGATGTTGTAATCACAAGTTAGCAACTTCTTGTCGTAAGCCCTGGAAAGCTGAATTTAATCAGTTTATTTTCTTATTTCATTTTTCCGAACATCCAACTTTTGTCCTTTGTTTCCATTGGTGTTGTTTGACTGAAAGAAAATTTGAATCATTTGCAAAGAGTTTTCTTCCTCATTCAAAAATACTGTCCTTGCTAGCCTATTTTGTTCCTTGGTAATCTATTTTAAACCCTTTCTATAAGTTTTTGTTGTCCTAGTCCTTAACGTTTATGAATATTGATGAAAGGAGCAAGTGATGGAAATGCACAGTCGCTACTCTTTGTCCATTCATGAAAATTATGGAGTTTATGAAATCTCTTGGACAGTTTCTCTAGGGAGGAGTTATTTTATATTTATATTTATTTTATATGATAAATGTGTATAAATGGTAATGTATTATCTGAAGCTTTAGCATTTTCTCTCTGAAAGAATGATTTTTAAAAGACTTGGAAAATATGGATATGTTGATAACAGAGCAGTCAGTGTTATAAATATGTGCCCTGACCTCCTCTCAACCCTGTCGATTTCCTGAGAGGTATACTGACTTATTGCTTAAAATTATAATCAGATTGTTTCTAGTCATCAACTTTTTAAAATAAGACATGACATTTTAGTTGATATTTTATATTAGCACACATAATATAAAGAAGGTGTGTAAAAGGAAGAAAATAATTTGCAGGCTTGTGTATCATCAAATATAATCACTAATAAAGTCACATTAAACTGTAGTTTTTTCCCATAAACTGATTATTAATGAATTGCCTACAATTATAATTTATAATGACATTGTCAAAACCAGCTTAAAGAGGAAGTAGGATGATTATATGTTTTAGAAGAAATAAGGTCTTTTTAAAGTCATACCTATAAAAAAAAATCCAGTGCTCTACATAGATTTTTAGAGAATTTTATTATTCTTCATGAAAGCATTTAAAGAATACTTTAGTCATTTTCATTTATGATAAAGCTAATCTAATTCTCTGTTCTAATGCTACTTGCCAAGCTTTAGATCACAACAGCTTAATTTAAGAGAAAAAAAAAATTGCTGGCTAATCCCCTTTGGTATTTTGAAGCTATTTTGGGCACACTTTGTTCTATGGTACATTACAGTCTGTTTATGGGGAGCCATCGTGTGTTTGATGTGGGACCCTCTGGCAGAGGGGGTTGGAACTTAAGAGTCTGGGTGCAACTGGGACAAGTTAAGGATGCTGAATTTAACTTTCTTTCGGAATTGTCTTTCATCTATAAATTGAAGGATTACATTTAAGTTTAAATGGAGTAGGGGTGAGGCAGGTTGGTTTTGGTTTTAGAAATTACCACTTGGAGGTTGGTAACAATATCAAAAGCAAGGATGCTGACATTATTTAATTTAATAATACTGGTTAATACAGACTTATGGCTGAGTGTTCCATCCCCCTTTCCTGAAGCTTCCTGACAGGGCCCAGAATGTGCTTAGAGTCTTTAATGCCTCTTTTCAGGCTCCTTTTGTGGTTCCTGCAGAGAGGGCTGCCTGAGACCCAGTGGAGGCTCAGCAGGCTTCTAGTCACAGTCCTGCTTTCAGAACATTTCCCTACCAATCCATAATTATGCTTTTGCCCTGATAATGGAGATATATGGGTTTATTTAGATGTAGCCCCTTGAACTTCTTCATAAAAAATTATCTAGCAATACAAGAGATAAGTAATGGGAAGACTGGAAGACTGAATATTCTGTATATTATTTTTTTGTGGTTTCTTGAATGAAATGAAAGCACAAGTATGTTACATGAATTTAGATTACTATTCTTAAAATTAATTTCCTTTCCTGGCCTTTGGTTTTTAAAGAGCACATTAGCATATGCCAATGTGGTATTTATGTGCTTCTAGTAGTAGTAACAGTCCTGTATTCCCCTCACTCCAGCCTAAGTGTAAATATTCATCCTTATGTTTTGTGTTATTAATTACCAGCTCTCACGTGTGGTTCAAGGACACTGGGGTCTCTAAGACCCTTTCAAGAGGCCTGCCAGGTCCTTCATTTCCCAACTGTGTATCTTTGTGATGCTGGATTTTTTTCATAAATTGAACCAAAGCAACATTATCACAGCAAATTGAGTACAGCAACAGTTATGAGAACACAGTTGCCTTCTATTAAGCAAAGCATTAAAAAGATTTGCAAAAAAAAAAAAAGTAAAAACCATGCCACTCTAACTCAAAATTTTTTTATTTTGGAAAATACAGTTTTTTTCATAAATGATTTCTGTTAACACACAAAGGGTTTATTATTATCTCTAACAAGTTAATAGATAATATTGTAAATTTTATGAGACTTATTAGTATAGTAAATATTGATATATAAGACATATATAAACAAAATCTCTTTGGGGCCCTAAAACCAGAAAACTTAAGAACTACTGTAGATACTGGGACTGTCTCAGTGGTTCTCAAATCAGTCTTCCACCGGCTTCTCTGATAGTGTGATCCAAGTGAGCCTACAACATGTATGAAATTAGCCCACAGGCCTGAGGTTTTGACTGTCTCCTTTACATTTTCAGTATGTTTTCATGATGTTTCATTTTTATAAATGAAGTAGCTGTAAAGCAAAGCTACCAGTGTCCTCTTGTAAATTTAAGAAGAAGCCATAGTTTATGTAGTTATGATCCCTTTTACTTATTTAACTGATACTCTTTGTACTTTGACATAATCTGCACCAATCTGCATTTTATTACTTGACTTTTAACAAACATTGTAGATTGCTATCTTTCACGTATGACTTCTTGGCAATCAGAATCCACAGCAATTTTATTACACATAGGACACCTTGTTCTTATGTGTACTTGGGATGTTTCTAACCACATTTGTGTCAGTTACTAATATTTTTTATTTTTCAATTGATTTCTAATTTGGGGATGATGAAGAAGAAACTGGCAAAAAAAAAAAACCATGCCTTTGCCTTTATTCTTACCTTAAATCTTCTATTTTTAGTTTATCTTGCTTTGTAACTAACCTTTTAGAATATGGTTACCTCTGACTTGAAAGGGGCAAACTCCTGTGCTGGAAATGGAGTCATGTAAGATCTGATCCAGTTCCTTTGCCTCTATTTGGAATTATCTTAAATCTTCAGAACAAGTGATTGCGTATATTCTAAGTATCTCCAGAAAAAAGAGTATTCCTTGGCATCTTATGGCTGGATTGATTCACTGATCTATGTAGGAAGTTGTCTACCTTCTGACTCGTGCTGGGAGAGCTGGCTCTTTCTCTTCTTTCACACCCGGTCCTCTGACCTCCGCTGGGAGTTTCCCCAGTCCTCCTCATGTCCAGCAGCACCTCCGAAGTCTTCCCTACAGTTTCCAGTCACATGGAGGGGAGGTAGTTTTCCTCTTCTGAGCTTAACACAGCAGTGTTGTATATTTGGCATTGTAGGTGATTTGCATGATAATGAGCTTATTATGCTGTTTGTTTAGTTTTACCAAGTACATACTTAATTGATTTTTTCAGTTTTCTTCTAAGATTATAGTAGTTGAGAACCATCTGCCTTCTGTATTACGTGGGTACAGCTGCAAATGCTTTCTTTAAGTAAGCAAAATGTAGGTGTATATCTTATTATAGAAAGTAATGCAATATCCTAATATGAGGTTTGGAGTATATTAAAGGACTTGGGTTCTGGAAGTCTTTTTTAAACTTGGAAACCTTTTGAATCTGCTATTACCTATCATTTAAAAATGAATCTCTCCTACTGTCTAAGTAGGTGGCCTTCTGTGTCTTGGCTAGTACGAGAGTGTGGTGTTTCTTACGCACAAAGGAACAAATTTAAATCACTAGGTGCTAAACCAACAGATTTCATTGTGGATTAGTTAAGAACTATTGTAGTTCTTGTTATGTGGTGGCATAAATGGTTTTTTTCCACATATCATTTATGTAGAATCTGTCTGCATTTTTTCATCCTTTTATTTTTTCACTGAAAAAAAAAACAGCAGCAATTTTGTTTGTGGATTTCTTTGAAGAAAACGCAGAGGGAATGAGAGAACTGGACTGGGCCTGTGATTATTTTCATGAGTGTGGATAAGCAGAGGCGTCAGGCCTTGCCAGGGCTTCAGTTCTTTGGCTTTTTTTTTTTTTTTTCTCTTAACATTTCCAAAGGTTTTGTTAGTGACTTCCAAATGGAACTTTAAATCTTGGATCAGGCCCATTAAAAAGTTGTGTGGCCTTAGCCACAGCAGCAGCACAGTTTATTTTTCCTGTGCTAGATTCACAGAGGTTAACTCAGCTGGAATTGATGAGAGACTAGCAGTGCGAGGGGGTATGTGTGTGTGTTGTGTGTAGCCTTTTTCTTTTTGTATTTGTGTTAAAAAAAAAAAAAGCTTTAGCAGAATTAACATCTGCCAATTGCTTAATAAGAAAGCAAATCAAATTATTCTAAACTGTTTAATACTACATTGTTGAAAGCTTTCAAAAATGATCTCTCTTTTGTTAACTGTATTTTTATTTTATATTGCTTAGTGCCAGATTGTATTGTGTGGGTTTGCTTTCTTGTTGGGAGATGTGTTTCAGTTTACCGTCCAGCATAATCTTAGTTGACTTGTTCTAGAGACTATGTTTTATTGTCTGAATCTAAAAGAACACTTGACTATGTTCATGTTTGAAAAAGGCTTATTCCTAGTTCAAACAAATATCTTGAAGTTAAAATAGGTGCCTTTTATTCCATAGGTGGTTATATTTTTCAAGAAAAAAAATGATGTGCCATTTATATGTGATCTGCTTATGTACGTGTCAGTTATTCAAGGAATAATGAATTTCTAAGGAAAATAAAAACTGCATTAATACTTCAGACTTGATTCTGTTTTGTAGGTTTCAAGGCAAATCCGTATGTTACCTCACTTAATTCTCACAACCACCTCATGATATCACAGGGCAGGTATCACTATTGTAGATGAGATGAGATCTGAAAGGAATTTGCCTGGAACCAACCCATTTGTCAGATGAAGGTGCTTCATTGAACTTGCTGCTCTTCTATGAAAGTGAAACAGCCACCCTGACCCAGGCCCTGCCCTGTGGTGCACAGGCCCTAGAAGAGTTGTAATGATCTTACCAAAAAAGAATAAAATGGGAGGAATTCATTCTATTCAATATTAAGGCTTACCGTGAGATTAGATGGGGTGACTTTGGCAGAGGCATGGACACACAGATGAATGGAACAGAGTAGAGACCCTAGAAGGAGACCCAGATAAGTATGCTCAACTGATTTTGACAAAAGTACAGAAGTAATTCAGTGGAGGAATTTCAGTAAATGGTGCAATTGGACATCTATCTAAACCTCATAACTGATACAGAATATAACTGAAATGGATCAGGGAATTAAATATAAAATGTAAAGCTATAAACTGGGGGAAAATATAGGAAATCTTTAGAACCTAAAGCTAGGCAAAGAATTTTTAGGCTTGATACCAAAAGCATAGTACATAAAGAAAAAAGAAGGTCATGTGGACCTCATCAAAATTATAAGCTTTTGTTTTGTTAAGGCCCACATGAAAATGAAAAGACTTGCTACAGACTGGAGGAAAATATTTACAAACCACTTATCTGACAAAGGACTAGCATCAGGACTGTATAAAATCTCAGAACTCAACAGTAAAAACACGAACAGTCCAGTTGGAAAGTGGGCAAAAGACACGAGCAAACATTTCACCAAAAATACGTACAGACGGCAAATAAGCACAAGAAAAGATGTTCAATCTCATTAGCCATCAGGGAGTACAAAAGATAAAATGACAATGAGATATCACTACATACCCATCCTTGGCCCAAATAAAAAATGTAGCTCCAAATGCTGGTGAGGACATGGAGGAGCTGGATCACTCTCATTTCTGGTAGGGATGTGACCGTGAATACAGTTTTGCATCCAAGGCAAGTACCTTACTTGAGTCATTCTCGTACCAGCATTGACAATTAGACGGCAGTTGACTTCTCATAGGAATGATGAAAATCAGAAGACAGTGTAATGGTATCTTCAAACACTAGGAGGAAAAAAAGACTCATTCTTTCAAGAATGAGACATTTTAAGATAGATTAAAAGTGAGAGAGTTTATCAGCAGGAAACCACACTAGAGGAAATTCTAAAAGCTTTCTTCAAGCAGAAAGAAAATGACCAAAATAATCCTACACTGAAGAATGCGAGAAATCAATCCTCCTCAGCACGTTTGAGGACTCACTGGGCCCAACCTGAGCCCACAGGCCCAGGCTCGGCACTTTTAACCCTTTAGCCTCTCCCCTTCATCCTACTGGAGGCCGGGGTCCCTCTGGGAACTCCAGTGGTCCCTTCTGCCTGGCCATGTCTAATAAAAGATTTTTTTTTTTTGAACTCCACCTGAGCTGTAAGTTTCAGCCCTGGCCGCACATCAGAATCACCAGTGGAATTAAAAAGAAAATTACCTCCGTGTTCTTCTGTAGGGTTAGCGTGTGGCTTGGGATCCCTAATGACACTGGTGCCCAGCATTGGATGAAAAATACTGGAATGCTGGACCAGAATAACACAGTAAGGTAGCAAAGTGGTAACTGCAGAATGAGAAGAAGGTGATGTCTTGGCCAAAACTGAACACGTTGTCTTCACTTTGCCACACTGTGCCTTTATACTTGGTGTGTCTTCCTTATGGCAGCACTATTGGGTTGAAAACTCCCTCCACAATCCTGACTCCTCTTTTGCCCCAGTTGAACCAAATCCCATCCATTCCACCTGGGTAGTGTATCTCCCTTTCATCCTTCCCTTTCATTTCTTTGCTCTCGCTGCAATTCAGGCACTTATTACATTATGACTTTACATAATAGTGGGCTTTTAGTCTGTCAGCCTCCAGTATCTTCCTCTTCTTCCAGTCTATCTTGTACAGTGTTGCCAACCCAGTCTTTGTAAAGCACAGCTCATGCCCTGCCCTCCTCATTTTCGTTATTCCTCACTATCTACAAGGTAAAGTTCAAACTTAGCACCTTTAAAAATATCAAAACAAGTTACATTTCTACTGAGTACCCTCTAGTGTCATTCTGTTGCTCTGGAAATACCATCCGTTGTCCCTGTTACCACAGCCTAGAAGACGCTGCACGTTTGGAACCCTGTTTCATCTCCATCCTCATCTGACGCCATTCCCCCTTTCGCTCGGCAGCCACACTGGGGTTTTGGAGTTCCAGCAGCAGCACTTCTTTGTTGCATTTGATCTGAGCTTGCTGATTACTTGGCCTGGGATGCTGCTCCTTCCACAAGCTCTTGGTCCCATGCTCAGTCTTCAGAGTTGCCGTCCCTTACTTATCTAAAGGAAATCCATGCTTTGTTCTTCCTTTTTCTTTCTAGTCAGAGCATCCTGATTATTTCCTCTACAGCACTTCTCACTGTCATTATGTTGTTTACTTCTTTATTCGTTCATTCCCTTCCCTGCCTGGAGCATAAACTCCATGAGTGCAGCAACCTAAACTGTCTTATTTTCTACTGAGTCTCCCAAGTGAGGTACAAAGTAGGTGCTCAGTAAACATCCCCTGATTTATTTTGAATATAGATACATTATGGTAAAGTTTTTATAGTAAAGCAACTGTTTGACAAGAAGATCTTGGTCTTCCATTGATTTTAAGCAATATATTAATTTATGGTTGTTTAATGGAATTCTGCCTACTCCCATACTCACAGGTAACCTTTGGGTACACAGAGGCCAGGAGTGTGGTGAGAAATGAAACTATAGAAAAGGACTGATATCTGGGGAGAAAATAAGCTAGAAACAGAATTCTGTAATTACTGCAAGATCCAAGAATCTTTACCTTATGAGTATAGCTTTATTTCTCTTAAACTTACGTAATAATCTTTATCTGTTGCTTCTATAATTTTTAGTAATTAAAAAAACAGATAAAAAGTGCTTTTTGTTCAAAGGGCATGTCAAAGGGGATAATATTCACAATTCATATTTGGATGTTGTTTTGTAGTTTGTTCATACGTAATCGCATTTAACAACCCCTTGTGAAAAATATCATATCTTTACTTTGTAAATGAAAAAGGTGAGGCTCTGAAAGTCAAGGAACATTTAGAAAGCCAAGTTGGAAAACCAGGACATATGTCTTTGAATTTCCAGTCTCGTTTCTGTTTCACTACTGGATTTCCCATTACTGGGGTGTCAAGTTTCAAAAAAAAAATATCTACGGCAGGAACCGGGGAGTGAAGAGACTTGCTTGTTCTCAAGTCTGGGTGATAGCTGCCAGGTCGGTAGCCTGTATTATGCGCTGTCTACCTAGCGATTTCCTTGGTCTTCTCTGCCCCTCCTGATATTAGCTCCAGGAAATGCACTCGTCCTGCATGTTCAGCTGAACCACCAGTGGTAACTGAGCTTCACATTTTCATGTCGTGTTCCCTGGCTCTCCATTCTTGGATAGGAAACCAGTCTCATCGAAGTATTATTGTATTCTGAACTCACAGAATTCCTCACCATACAGATTTTTTTTTTTGCCCGTGAGACATCTACATTCTGATATTCCTTCTTGCTGCCATATGAAAAGTGGACCTGCGGAGAGGAGGCAAGAATAAAAAGAGGACAGGCAGGTAGGAACCTGTGGCAGCATCTAGGTGAGAGGGAACAGTGGCTGGGATCAGAGTGGAAGTGATGGCAGGGGAGAGAAGTACACTGGGGCAGAGTGCATCTGAGGTGTAATCAACAGGCTTTGCTGGTGGGCTGAATATGGACTCTGAGGGAAAGAGAATGAAGGGTGCCTCAAAGGTAATATCTAAAATGTTGACTTTAGAACCCTGTGGATGATGGCATTTACTCAGGTGACAAAGATGAAAAAGTGGTTTGAGGGGGTTGAAATTAGAATCTTAGATTGTAAGATTTGAGATCTCCATTACGCATCCAAAGATACCAAGTAAGCCAATTACAAATATGAATTTGGAGCATAGGAGGGGAGCAGGGCTGGAGCTAGAATTTTGGAATGTGTTGCAGTCACCCTACAGGAGAGGATGGACCTCCTACCACCCACCCCCCAATTTGGATCTGATACAGAGACTGATGGTCTTACACTCAAATCAAGAGGGTATGAAAAGGTTTATTACTCACATAATGGGGCTTCTGGGGAGAGCAGGGCTGGTTTCCCTGCTGTTCTAGTGATGGCTTGAGAGAGCAGGGAAGGAGACTGGTTTAGGTTTTATGGGGCTTAGGGCAAGAGTTGCCCTGTGTGAGCTGGGCCTTATAAGGTTTGAGCTTCCTCCGGATGCCACAGGAGGGAGCACCCAGACCTTATCAGCTTCTTTATCAGCTTACCCAGGTGTGGGACAGAAGGGGAAAGGGGGCCAGTAGAACTTGAAAGTTGTCAGCAGTCAGACATCCAAAATGGATCTGAACTATTTATGAGAGAAGATATCAGTAATAGATGGTATCTAAAATCATGGAGCTAGGTAAGATTTCCTGGGGGACCACTGAGCTCTGAGTACTCCAATGTTTAACAGTCAGGTTGAGGAGAAAGTACCAGCTAATTAGACAAGATGAGGAGAGAAACGTGAATGGTGGAGTATGCCACCAGCTAAGACGCTAGGGAAGCCGCATGTATCCACCCTGGTTGTGTGCCACGCAGCACCATGACGTGCAGTCTGTGTGGGAGCTGGAGGTGTGCAGGGCATCGGCCTTGGGAGAAGAGTCTACACTGGGAAACTGCAGAGCATGTGAGCAAGGATGGGGAAGAGGTGGATCAATTGGTTTGCATCATGGAGTTCTGAAGAGTGAATTGGTAGGAGAGACGCTAGATTAGAGAAGACTGAAGCATGAATGCCAGGTGGCAAGTAGAGATGGCGAGTTTAGACATCTTTCTCAGGAAACTTTGTTAAATGAAGAGCAAAAAACTGGGCAGCCGTGAGGAGGAGGGAGATGTAGTAGCAAGGAGAGCTATTTTTATTTTTTAAGTTAGGGAGATCTCAGAACATGTTTGTAAAACTAACATGAGCGATCCACTGATGATGCCAGAGAGAGCAGGCATCCCTGCTGTGGAGTCCTGGCCACGACAGGAGTCAGGGGCGTCGGAGACCAGGTGGCCAACTCCACTTTGCAGGAATGCAGACCATTCTTCCTTCAGAATAGGAGGGGAGACAGAAAACAGGGGTATGTGTGTAGGTGAGAGGGTAAACTGGTTGGTGACGAGATGAGAGGTTCTTGCTAGTTGCTGTTTTTTCAACTGCATATGGGCAAGGTCCTCAGTGGGGAAGGGGCAGTGGTGTGGTGAGAGAGAGGGCGTGAAATAATTACTCAGGAAGTTGTCAGGCAGATTGACTCAGGAAGCATAGGAGGGTTGGGAGGCAGCGCCGAGCCCATCAAGGATTGTGGTCGTGAAGTCAGAGCCAAAGCCGTTGGCTCAGGTGTCTGATGTTAGCAGTTCAGCTGTGAGCGCACCGGTGAAGAGAAAGTACAGAGTTGGATCCCCAGGGTCAGGGTGTTACAGGCAAGTGCCTCGGTACTGTGGGAAAGTTGGGGTGGGGCAGACGGGCAAGCAGGAGGTCGAGGGTGTGACATTTAAGCTTGACAGAGTGTCTATCAAACACGTGACCTGCTTATAGTAAGTGTATGTAGTGTGCGTTTCAGTTATACTTACAGTCTTTCTCTATTACCCGATTATAGTTACGTTTCCATGCCATTGTTTGAATGATTCATGCTGCTACTTAGTTCAAGCTTATTTTCTAAAGCCTTTTGATTTTGGTTTTTAGAAAACCAACCCCCACCCCGGAACTAATGTGTGAGCAAGCAAGGGGTTCTGTAAGCAAAAGTAAAAATTGCAGACTTTGTTATGATTGGAGCTGTATTTGGAAATTCTGTGAATTGTGTCATGTCAGCATCCTGCTCCTGGCATAGGCTATGTAAACAATGGGTGTTGGGTGGTTCTATGAATGAGCAGCCTTCCTTCTCGCTTACAGACTTAACCACTGCATTTCTCCAGACTTCTGAGTGTTTATTTCATAGTTAAAAAAAAAAAAAGGCTCTAAAAATACCAGGCCAGTTAAGTTTTTATTGTAGACCATTTCATTTAAACTGCAATGGGACATACAAAATTTAAAAAGAAAAAAAAACATTGAAAGCAGGATTTTGAAGGAAAAGGTACAGAAATCTGTCTACAGTAATTTGTTTTGGCTATGGATGTAAAAGTGCAAAAGGAGTAAGAATACCTTTTACTGTATTTTAAGTGAGAGCAATTGGTACGTTTAATTGATGTTCAAAGGATTTAAAATAATAGCCTACCAGAATGCACAATATACCTTCATGAAAATATTACATACACTGAGTTTTAAATTAAAAGAAATTCTCTTTTTGAATCTGATTTTAAACATTCATAACCTTTTTATTTGTCATATTATTTTTAAAAATTATAACATGATTTTGAGTATCCAGAGTGAAATGAGAAAGGAATTAAGGTAGATTAGGCTTTAAAACAAAAGTCAAGATCATGCCCACAGGTCATGCAGGGAAGGAGTATTAGTTGGGGAATGTGAGGTGGACTTTAAAAAAAAAAATGAGAGCATGGGCAACTGCAGGGAGTAGAAATTGGTAGGAAACAAAAAAGACCGTCTATAGAGAAAGCAGACCCAAATACTTAATTGTTTCAACTGCCAGGTAACAATAATTTTAGGGATATAAGGTTTATTGACAACGAAGATTCAAAAATATGGACAGGAATAGTAAGTACAAAGAAAAATCATGTTTTGCTTTTCACTGGGTAGGAATTTCTGCCTTCGCAGGAACCCCTGACCCACATGGTACTGAGCTGTGAGAGTCTGGGACCTGGGGTTCCTCCTGATGATGTCCTTTGCCCAGAAGCAAAGACAGCATGAGGAAGGGGTGGGTAGGCTTGAGTATGATCTCATGGTAAGGGGCAGGGGCAAGAGCCAAGGGGAGTTTTTTATGGAGAGGACAGCATGAAAAATAGCACCTTGCATGCATCCGGAAGCTGTGACCACAATGACGCAACACCTGCCTTCCTAGGAGCCCTGGAAGAGGGACCTTAGGAAGAGAAGGTGGAGACCATGTCTCTAATTTGGGGAAACTGAAAATGTTTAAGTTTGGTACAAACACTTGTTAGTGGGTGATTTGTAGGCAAACAGAATGTATCAAAGACCGCTCCCTCTCTTAACAAGAGTAACTTCTAGACAATTGGCCTATCTCAGAGGAACTGGGTCAGACTGGCACTGAACCATGAGAATTAACATTTGTTTACTATGAACCAGATCTCTAGCCAGGTAATTTACATACATGGTTTCTTTCAGTCCTCCTAACTTTGAGTGGTATTATTTTCTCCATTTCAAAGATCATTTGGAAACTGAAGCTTTGTGACAATAAGTGATGTCTTCTACTGAGCAGCAGAACTGCTGGTTGAACCTAAGTGTGTCTGACTCCCAGTCCCGGGCTGTTTCCACACTGAAAGTATTCTAATTCAGCTTCTCAAGTGATCTTGTTACACAGGACGGTCTAAGGCTTGTCTGGACTACTGCTATCGTAGATTTTGAAACAATAGCTCCAGGAAAGGTAGGGAGGTGGTAGGGTGACCTGGGATTCTCTCTGTTCTCTAGATTTTCTCCCCAGTGCGTAGGAGATAAATATTTGGAGTGTTTAGGGACATAGTGTTCAGGCTGTGGTTAGGGGTCAGGGTCACAGTGCAGTGAGGAGGGTAGTGGTCCTGCTGGAAAAGCAGATTCTAGGCCCGCCGCCTGAGGTTTTGATTCAGTGGACTGTCTGCATGGTAGTAAGAACCAAGATGATTCAGATTGAGGTATCTGTACATGTCATCAAGAGAGACGCTGAGGTGGGCAGCCCAGTGTTCACGTATAGCTCGCCCTGGGTCTCTGTTCATACATTTCTGACTTGGGTGTGGCACACCTGGAGATGATGCCCACACTGCTAGGTAAATATGTGTGAGACCATGCATGTATGATGAGCCAGAGGGGAGGCAGACCTTGACCATGAAAACGAAGAGAGAAGATTAAAGGTACTTGGAACCCAGGAACAGGGCTTGTTTGGCTGTCAGATTATGTTCCATTCTCACCCAGACGGAGACTTAAAATAGAGCAGCTACTGATGATCAAGGATGCACTGCCAGCTGACACACCACACTAGCTACTGCTCAAGAAGTTACCTCACTTAATTTTATAACGAATCTATGAAGTCAGTTTATAACCTACAGTTTATAGCCTACATTTTATAGAAGAAGGAACCGAGGAGACCTAACCTAATTACCCCAAGGTCATGTAGCTGGGACTCAAATAAATCACCATCTGTTTCACTTTACCGTCCCATGGCCTTTTTTTTTTCTTTCCCTTATTTCTTGAATTACACAAATAATTCGTTAATATAGTCTCATAAGAAAACCAAATAATCCAAACATAGTAGCCTTCCCCAACCTTATATCCCTCCACAGAAGTAATCTCTCATGTCAATTGACTGTAGATCATTCTAGTCATCTTTACATTTATAGATGAAAATGCATTAATTTGTTTTCTGTTTCTTTTCACATAAATGGAATATACTGAATGTATTTTTCTGCAGCTTACTTTCTTCACACAATACTAACTCCTGGAGTTATTTCCGAATCAGTCACAAAGTCTCCTTTATATTGCCAGTATTCATCTTTATACCAGAGACAAAGGAATATTCAAAAACTATAATTCAAACTGATTTTAAAAAGCAGACAGTCATCCCTCACTATCCTGGGGGAATTGCTTCCAGGACCCCCAACACCACACACCCCACCCCCACCCTCTCAGTCCCAGGATACCCAAAACCCTCAAATGTGCAAGTTCTTTATATGAAAAGGGTGTAGTATTTGCATATAATATACACATATCCTCCTGTATGTTTTAAATCACCTCTAGATTGCTTATAATACCTAATACAATGTAAATGCTATGTAATTAGCTGCCTGTACACCACAGATTCAACTTCTGCTTTTTGAAACTTTCTGGAATTTTTTTTCGTGACTGTTTTTGGTCCACACTTGGTTGAATCTGCAGACGCAGCGCCCATGGATATGGAGGGCCAGCTGTTTGTGTGTAACCAGAGTTTCTTAGCCAGGACTGTTTTGCCCTTGAGGGGATTTGGCAAAGTCTGGAGACAGTTTTGGTTATCACAGCTGGAAAGGAAGTTGCTCTTGGTATCTATTAGATAGAGGCCAGAAATGCCCAGGACAGAACCACCCCCCACCCCACGCTCTCCTACCCCCCCCCATAGCAAAGATTATCAGGCCTAAAAATGTCAATAATGCCAAAATTGAGAAAACCTACTCGTCTTAAGGGTCTTTCAGCAGCCCCATGAAGGATATTGATCAACACATAGTTTTTCAGGATTAACCTTTACTTAAAAGAGTGCGGAGTAGTAAATCCATTTGTTTTAAATGGTGGGCTTTCAGGTTTTCTGAGAGGGGAGAAAACCTTTTATATACTCTACCCTTGTCCCTGATTTGCAATCATATTTGAAATTTATCCATCTCAGAATGCGGTTTATGAAAGAGGCAGAATAATCAATGACTACTTACTGAATTTTGCTTCCCAACTGTGTAATGGGGAAAAGTGTTTCTCAACGCATATTTTATATGGTTAGTTTTCCTTTGGTAGTAAATTTTCGCTGAATTAAACCTTGTCCACTATGGTTAAGAAGATATATATATATAGACTCTGTAAAATTGGAAGTCGTTTAACAGTGTAAATATTGGATCGAAATAAAAGGAACTCTTGTAATTGCAGATTTATTAGTTTGAACCTATGATGCCCTAATGCGACTAATAAGCAAGACCGTTAACTGTTGGAAACAGGTCGTTGGATTCCAGGTTAGGAACTGGGTGCTGTTTGTTTTCTGTGGCATTGTTTACCTTAATTTATTAGAGTGCCATTTTGTGTTTGAAGGAAATAATGTACAAATCCTAAGCTTAGCCTGTTTTTATTCCTTAAAAATTCTAACCATTCATTATTACTTTGTTAAAAGACACATTATCACAAATGTTTGTAATGAAAATAATGAGGGTTTTTTTAACTCAAAATGATTTTAAACTACTTTAGACATGTCTGATTTTTAGAAAAAGTGCATTAGAAATAAAGCCATACCTTTAATTTAGGACTCATTTGTTCTCGATTTGAATCGTAGATTATTCTAGTATCAGTTGTGTCAGTTACAGGTTGAACTATCTTTTAATTCTTAATTTATAGAAATAACAAGTATATGGAAGCTTAAAAAAATTTTAACTCACAGAGTTCGAAATAACTTTTCAAGCAATTTTTGTCTTGTTTCTTTTACAGGTTTGTCACCAGCAATGGGTATGCATTCTGTTTCATAATATGAAAGCAGTCTTCCTTATAATTTCAGGTATTAAAGATTTCATGTTTTAGAAGAATTAGAAGTAAAACTACATCACAGTAATGATATTTCCTTCCTGAGAAGTCTCAGAATTATGAGTGCTTCAGACTGACAGGAACAGAGTAACTACTGTGATGGCATGAAATCTTTAATTTGATTTATTCCACTTTGTCTCCTAGAACTTTATCCAGAAGGCATTTGAGGACTATGTAATTCTGCCCCTTGTGCATGTATCCCTGATCAACGTCTCGTTTGGTGTGACTGGTTTTGAGCTTCACAGACAGGGATTCACGCTGTATGTTTACTCCCGTAATTTCCTTCTTTCTCTTAGCGTGTGTTGTGCTCGGCCCCTTGCTTTCCTATGTTAGTTTTAGAAAAGCTTCTGAGGTTCCACCAAAAAAACATATTTAGTGTTGGTGGTGGTACTGCCTTGAGTCTGTGACAGAAAATTGACATCTTTATGACATTGAATTTTTGTTGCTACGTCCATAGTGTATTTTTCCATTTATGCAGGTCTTTAATATGTGGGTTTTTTTAAGTTTTGTAACGCTTATCTTCTTTGTCACTTTGTCGTATAGTGCTATGCACAGAGCATTTCTGGTCCAATCCTAGCACTCTGTAGAGGGCAACTTCTCGTTTTTTTCAGTGAAGTAATGTATTTAGTTGATGCTTATACGTGGTCTGGTTTCTAGATTGTCTTTGTTGCCAGTGGGAAATCATAATTTAAAGTTGTGTTATTAAGAAAGTTAGACAGTTTTCACTATGGTATCTAATTTAGGAAAATACGAATCGCTTGCCAGTGATTTAATTAATTTGGGAATTTTAATATTGCTCAAGTAAACAAACAATTCAGGGTAATAATATAAATGTTTTACTAGATGTTTACATAAAATATCATGGGAACATAAAAAAGGAAGTGACTAATGCAGTGTTTGCGTGCAGATATTTTATATAGTAAGAGAGCCTGCCAGGCCTTCAGAATGGCAGCACTTCTGCTGGCCGAGGGCTGAATACACCAGGTGCTTCTGTGCGGGCTTGAGAAAAGGGAAGAACAACCGTGTTGTGCTGTACCTCGGGGATCAAATTTTGGGGCCAAAAATAATTGAATAAATTCGATTGAACTAGCAAAAGCTTTGTTTTCTTACTTAGGTTTGCAGGAAAAAATGTTTTTCAATGTGTAAATATGCGTTATAATTTTTGTTTAAGAATAGCGGAGACTATTTTGTCATTTTCCAGGGCCCCTTTCAGCAAAGATGGTCCTTGCCACTGCTTCCCTCGTCCCTCTGGGTGCTCTCATGCTCTGACGTGCTCATAGTTTGCCACAGGCTGAGGAGCACCAAAGCAGAGTATTATTCGAAGAAATTACATCCACACCAGTGTGCCGGATTCCAGTCAGTGTCACCAAATTAAGTAAACCTTTTTGAAGTAGAAGTACTTAGCAATGTCATGTTTTGTCTAGTATTCTGTGGATTGAAACTCAGGAAAGTAAATTGTGAAAAGGAAACTGTCATTTTCTGCTGTAATGAGGCCACAAAGGAAGCCTGCAGTAATTTTACTGTTCAGTGACTATAAATGAGCAGTCCATTCTACTGAGTTTGATTCAGCTAGTGTTTATCGAACACCTAGTATGTGAAATGCAGAGGGCTAGTTAACAGTTGCTGTAAGGAACATAAGGACCAGTAAGACAGTCCCTTCCTTAGAGAGCCTGTGCGCTACTGAGTAGGCTGAGGAAATTCATAACTACAGTGCAAGGGAGAACTTGGGAGGCATTGTGAGAGAAATACAAACAGGACACCATGGAGATTTCAGAAGAATATGATCTAGTCTATTCCTGGAGCAGGAATCTTGGAGAAAGGTGGATTTTCAAAGATAGGTGTAACTTTGGCAGCTAGCAATGGGTGAGGATTGTTAGGTTTCTCAGGAGAAAGAAATGGTATGGCGATGGGAAAGGCCTGGGTGGATTTGGTGACCAGCAGAGAGTCTGATGTTACCAAATCATAGGGATCAAAGAGAAAGGTTGGGAAAAGTAAGTTTGAGCAGGTGGGCTGAGGCCCTGTGGAGGAAGGCTGCACTTAGGAGTCCAGGAAAGGCTTGGAGCAGTAGGGGTGACAGGAGCATTTCCCATGTCTTTGCCCAACCACTGTGGCCCCCTTTCCACTGCCCTTCTCTCATCCCTCTAGTCATTTTTCTCTGTCCATCCCAGCCAACATTACACACCTTCTCTTCTCTCTCCTTCCTATGCCTCCTTCCCCTCCCTCTTCCTCTCCTTCCTCGGCTGTCAGAATCCTCTCAGAAGGCATCATCTCTAACATGAAGATAACTAATATCTGTTGAGAACTGTCTGCTTCCTGAAGTCTATTTCAAATGTATTTGCTTAATCTGTCCACAGTTTTATATAGTAGTAGTAGTATTTTCATTTTCCAAGGGAAAAAAAAGAAGTCATCATCTTTGGGAGCCCTGCAGTTGGAATTAATCATTACCTCCTCCGTCCCCACAGTGATGGTCTAACCACCCCCCACTATAGCACTTACAGTCTAGCATTCTGTCTTATATTATGGATGTTTCTTTCCATCCCTATCTCCCTTCGTCAGACTGTAGGGGGCTCCTCATCCCCATAAGCCCAGTAGAGTGGCTTGAATATGGATCACACTCAATATATGTTTGTCTGAATAAGGGGTCCTTAAACGAAAGCTTTTATTTATATAATGTAGAAGGAGATAGAGACCAAGGTGGTGGAAATTCTAAAAGACTTTAATGATCGGATGAAGAAATTGTTTGGAGAGGTATAAAATATGTACTCTGTCTCAGTTCAAGAATATTGACCACAATTTGGCTCTCCTAACCCTTTGCCTGAGCAAAAACCACAGCCCTTCTTTCATACCCACACCGTGCGCCAAACCACAGCCTCACTGCTCCAACTTTCCTAACCCGCCTGTGAATGTGCTGCCTGTTACAAGACGGAGCAGATACAGTGAAGCTAGGATGAAAAAGAACACCTGAAAACAAGGGAAATGGATTTTCCCCTGATTTATTTAAAACTTTTCTCCTTGAAAGTTCACTTTCATGGTATAAGCATTTTTAAATGGCTTTTCAAACATTAGCAGAGTTCTTCAAACTTCTACGTGAATCAACATTGGGCTTAAAATGTTCTATGCACAGCTGTGTTGGTTCCTGCACTTTCTACCCTGGAAGGATTTTAGATCACAAGTCAGGGTGATGCATTTGCACATTTTCTTCATCCCCTTCAAATCAGTCTGTTCATTTTCATCCACATCTTTTTGTAGATAATGATTTGTATTGAGAAGTCAAGTTCCCCATCAGTAAAATGATGAGGTTGGAGTAGATCTCTAAGACTGCTTTGTCAGCATTTTGAAACAATCAATTATTCTATTTTATTAATAGGAATTAATTTTTGTCCAAGGGCCAGTGCCTGTAAAATCTTTTAACAGTTTTGTCTTTAGACTGTTTGCCACTAGGTGGCAGTAAGAAAAATTGTCCTTAGCAATGAGAAATGCTTATCAATTTTTAGGTTTACTTTATGAGAGACTTGAAGGTCTAAAGTTTGAGGTGTCTGTTTCGAGGTTATACAACCAAAGCCAGGCCTTAGTATGTTGTTTCTAGAACTTAACGCTTATTTTTATCTAGGGATGGAACTCTTGCGGCCCTCCATAGCAACTTGTATTAGGGAACTATGGGAAAAAAAACAGACATAAGTTAAAGCATGTAATTTCATTTTACAAAATATTTTTTATGATTAAAAAGTAAGATGTGGTAATGTGGTAATTGTGGAAACTTTGGAAATGCAGGTAATATAAAGAAGAAATTTTCCTAGAAATAATATATGTTAACTGTTTGTCATGTTTCTTCCCAGTATCTTTTTGCATATAAAGTTAATATTGCATTGAACATTCAATTTTTACACATGAATCTTCAAGTTAATGTTACATTGTCTTTTCCTATGTCATTAAGTATCTTTTTAAATATGATTCATGCTGTTGGATAAGCCATGATGAGTTCAGCCAGTTCAGTGCTGTTGGGTACTCTGGTTGCTTCTAGTTTTTCACTGTTATAAGAAATGCTGCTGTGAACCTAAATCTTTCCTTAAGATATATTCTTGGAAATTAAATTACTGGGTTAAAGGATATGAACTTTAATGCTTTGGTTATATATCATCAAGTGACTTCCCAGAAAGGCTTTACAAATCTGTGCTCCCAGCAGCAATGGGCGCCCCTCCGACCACATCCTTGCCAGTGCTGAGTATTAAGGTATAGGGTGGTTTTTCTTTTTCCTTTCTTTAAACAGAGCGGGAGGTGGGGTGGTGAACTAATCTTTATAGCATCTAATTTTTAAAAAACCAGTTTCTAACCATATCATACAGAAATCTAGGCCAGGACAGGTCTGCCGGTTAAGTTATTTTCATGTTTTCAAGACCTTAAGTGTTAGAGTCAGCTTGTGTAAGACAGGCGTTATAAATACTCTCTAGGGACCTGTTTATGGTTATTTTAACCATTACTCAGGAGTATTTTTTACAGTCTTCGATCACACACTCTGAATCTATTGAATATCCTAGTTTTTTTTTTTTTTTTACACTTTCATTGACTCAAACTACCAGGGTGACTCATGCAGTTTTGGGAAGCTAGCCTCCATGCACTGGTCCAACACCCAGGACATGAGTGCTTCTGGGCGGCACTGGATTGCAGGGGAAAGCCTTTACATGGTTTTTCTTAAGACCTGCAGTTTTAACTGACCGTTAACTGACTGCCTTAAAGCGGATTCTCTTCTATCGTCCATACACTGCGATATTTTCCATCCCAACTGGGTCTGCAGTACTTCAGGCTGTAATTTTTGAAGAGTCAATTATGTGAATTATGATAGCAGTTTTATAGGTGGCTTCATTGAAACTTTGCTTAATTGAATTTTATCAGTAACTGAATTTGTGGGATTTTAAGTCAGATACCATGCTTACAGAACTTAGCCCAGTGCTTCACACATGCTAAGCACTCAGAAAACTCTAGCTGTCATGCTTGTTAGAATTCCCTCAGGAAGTGAACACTTAACCAGGTAAATGAGCTAGAAGAGCCTTCTTGGCAGAGGGGCTAGAACACACTAAAGGGGTCAGAGAGCCTTGGGAGCCCCAGACAGGCTAGTGAGAGAAGGTCAGCCCTAGGCACGGCTGCAAAGCCGGTGGGGCCAAGCTTCATTGCTTTGGGGGAAGTTTGGGCTTCACCATGTAAGAGTTACTGGGAGCCATAGAGGGTCTTAAGCTGAATACCAGTCAGATTTGCATTGTTAAACTATTCCAGCTGCTTCCTTGGCGAGTGCATACAGGGAGATTCCTTAGAAGGGCTGGCCACAGAGCAGGTAACCAGCCTTCGGCACGTTACTTACTTGGTTGCATCTCAGTTTCCTGACCTATGACACAGATTCAGTAATAAAACTTACCCCATAGGCCGTGGGGATTAAATGAGTTGCTACTTGTAAATCGTTAGAACAGCTCCCAGCGTGTGCATGTACGAGCTCTAAGTGTTTGTCAGGTGGAATGCCGAAGTCTGGTGACAAAGTCAAGCACTTGCAGTGCTACCCTCCCTCTATCTAGCATCAGACTGACCTCTGTGAAAAACCCAGACTGCTTCTGGCTGAGCCGTTGGTCGCTTAGTTTCCAAATAAGGAACCTGGGCCTCTTCCCTCCCCCGCCTGGTCTGGCATGGATGTGGCCGGGCCTTCCTTCACCAGATCACCTACATTGCACCTACACAGGCAGTCGGGTCCCACTCTCCACTTGCTGAGGGCGCCGCGTGTGCTGCTTGCTGTGGTGAACTAAGCAGAATCCACCAGTAAACCCCACCCCTCAAAGGACGCACACTGGCTGTTACTTACCTCCCCTGGCTCTGCCGCAACTGCTTGATCCCCCAGATTGCACTTGGTGTTTGAAAATAACTGGGACATGAACTCTCCAGGGGCTCTTGTTAGCTCCAGTTTGCTTTCTGCATTTATAAAGGACGGCTTTGACCTGAAAGGGAAAAAGGGCAAATATATGCAGGTGGCTTCCACCCAGACTTTTCTTCACTCTACAAGGAGCCTTTTCATTATCTTGTACCTTATTTTAAAAAAGTTCTCTTTAACTCTGTAAACTTCCTGTTTTTCTCCCTCTCTGGTGGTTTCAATTTTGTAAATCATATGCATGTTGCTGAATTTTTTTTTTTAAATCATGAATATCTTCTACTGAGTAGTAGTGTTTCCATGTTACTTTGTTAACTTACTGTGAATTCTACTTTGAGAACAATAGATAGAATCTCAGGTAGGGACAGATGGTTTCAACCTATATTGCTTAGTATTGTTGCCTGGAGTTCTGTTTTGAGGGTGTGAGGCAAGTCTGAGCTCACAGGGAGAAGGCAGCGTGATCTACACGGAGGGGTGCAGACCAGGCAAGGGTAGAGTTTACCTCCGAAGACGGACCGCTGTGAACTGTAGCGAGGAAGAGGAGGGACGGCGCGGAAGTCTTCCTCTGTGTTTCTAATGCTTCATTAAATTCCATGGTGGGCAAAATTTGTCATATTATTTTATATCTTTTGAATATGTGAAATAGTTTATGATAAAATGTAAATGAATGCCACGAAGCCATGATGGATTAGTGCTGTGCACCCTTGTTATTCCTGGTGTGTTTGTTGTCCCAGTCTAGTGGGGCCAACCCTTGACCGAGGTGATGTGGTCTCCTCCCTAGATCTGACTGCCCTAGGTATTTGTATACGAACTCACACACATTTATACAAATTCATTTTATCTTGTAGTGTGTACTCACAAAATACAGTGCAAGACTTTAAAAAAGAAAAAGGTAAAATGACTCTCGCCTTTAGTATACTAAAAACCAATGGGTTTTACACTTTAGAAGGATCAATTTTGTGGTATATGATTATATCTCAATAAAGCTGTTATTAAAATGTAAAGTATTTCCAAATAACACTTTCAAAAAGTAAAGATTTTTTTCCTGATTGAAAAGTAGTGCATACACATATAGAAAATTGGAAAATGTACTGAAGTAGAAAGAAACAAAAGTATATGTACCAATAATAGCAGCATCCCAGAGACTGTTAACATTTGGTGATATTTTCTTTTAATTATTTTTTCATTCCTGTGTTTGAATTACTTTTATATTGATGAGATCATTTCTTTGTATACAATTTTGCATCTTCATTTAATGTTACAATATAACCATTTAAAATGCCATCAAATTCTTCACAAGCATTTTAATAGCTTATAATGAACCACTGTTCAGAGGGTATTATAAATTAATCATCCCCTGCTGTTACACATTTTTCACTATGAGAAATAATAACACTGTAGTGAACATCTTCATATTTGATTTATTTCCTTCAGTGTATGCCAGATCTGTTCAAAGTTCTGAATGCTTTTTAAAACCTTTACTATACATTCTCAAGTTTTCTGTATGGTGTCTTCAGGTTACAAACCTCCAGACAGACATGGTGCTGGCAGTCAACCTTAGTAGGGGTGGGTTATGGGCTGTGTTTCACACACTCACTCTCTGTGGGGGCCTTAGTGCAGTTCACAGCAGCACCAATGTATGGACACCCATTTGTATTTTTCCAGTAGCTCACACAGAGTACCTGTTTCAGAGAACCCAGATTACCATTAAGTAATCATGTCCGTAAAAATCTTTAATTCATTGAGTGAAAAATGATATGTTGATGTTTAAATTTACCCTTTTTGATTATGAGGATGAGCATCTATCCATGTGTTTCTTGGGCATTTGTATTTGGTTTTATGAATTATCTGTTCATACCCCTTTTTATTCTCTTAGTATTTGTCATGTGATATTTTGCACACTAATTTGTTTCCAGGTGTCCATATTATCTGTTGTAAATATTCTCCCTATTTTTGCTTATATTATTTTCTGAATAACACAAGGGTTTTTTTTTATTGTTTTTTTGTTTTTGAACAAATGATGATTTGCTTCCTTGATTTTTAGTTTATAAAGTTCTTCCCCATCCAGACATGTGAAAAGTATTTGTATTTTCTTCTTTCTTATTATTTTATTTTTACAATGATCTCTTCAATTTACAGTAAATTCAAGTACATTTTGGTAAGTAACATAAGATAAGAATCTATTTTTTAAACTAATTTTCCTAACACCATTTATTGCATAAGCTTTCCTTTCCTTAGTGATTTGTGGTGTATTCCTTATTATGTATTAAATTATCATTTCTACTCTGATAAAAATATTTTACTGAGTTTAGAAACAGTAAAGATCACATTCTTAATGTGGTTAATCATTTGTTATATATCTTTTACCTTTAATGTTTGTTTAAATTTACTTATTTTTAATAAGTTTATCACTGACATTTCTTCTATGTAACTGAATCAAAGTGAACTGGGTATTTGGACAAGTTAAGATTATTCGTTTCATAGAGACTACCCCATTTACATATTACTCAGATTCTAGGCATTGTACATAATGGGCACTAACGTTCATTCTTGAGACCTTTTTCTCTGTTTATGTTTTTTAGGGGCTGTTATCTCGTATACTTGCGGCATTCAGATCTGATATAAAAGAAGTTGATCTTTTTACTCAAGGTCTTGGGTATGCACCCGCAGATTACTATCCTGGTTTACTTAAAAATGTGAGTATTTTAAATTTATTAGTATTGAAATTTTCATTGCTTAATGTACCATCAGCCAAAAAGGTAAATGGAAATATTTCACTCCTCCAGGAGAGATGTTTAACTTTTCTGTGTTTATCTCTTCTTACCTTGGACGGACTTATGGCCATGTAAGGAAAAAATGTGAGATGGGAGATTATGAGAAAGAAGAAGGAAACCAGGGGATGTTATTCTAAATCAACCAACTTCTGCCTCCTAACATATCTCATTTATTCTCTTAGAGATTTTGGGGAGGAGAGATTTCCTTAACCAATATAAACACAGCCTTTTACTGTTGGACAAATTTTGTATTTAAAAATAACCTGAAAGGAATTTTATGTTAAAGCAAAATATTCAATAAGTAACAACCTTGTAAATAGTATTTATATTTACGTCCTAGTGTTAAAGCTGTGTTTTCTTTTGCCTTAAATTTAGCCAAATTCAAGAAATTTTAATTTATGATCTTAACGTAGCTATTCTAGAAATGTCATGAGATTTTTAATATTTGGTAACTATTGTCTTTTGGAAGCTTTATACATAAATAGCGTTTTTAAAATAAGGAACTAAGTTAAGAAAGAAAAAAGTAAACCAACTTTAATGTGGTTTTATTTTGAACAGATTTGGTTTTAATTTGGGGGAAATTAATGACTTGTCTATTACTTATTTGCTTAGATAGAAATAGAGAGTAACAGACATTAAACATAAAATCCAGATTATTAGTAAATGTGACTTGGCACTGCTCTCTTTTTACTTTGACAAAGTAAAACAAGGAGACGGTTGGTGGGGGAGGAGAGTGGGGAATCTCAGCGGAAATATCACTCACACCAACAAAAACAGAACTGATGTAATCCTGTTTGCAGTGTGAGCTAACCTGCAACTGATTTTGTTTTACAGATGGTTTTATCGTTAGTGTCTGAACTCAGAGAGAATCATCTTAATGGATTTAACACTCAAAGTCGGTAGGTGTTAAACTAAACATCCCCCTTCTCAGGTTTCACAATGTATCGGTTTGGTTATGAGAGAAAAATTTTATAATTCTTAGGAAATGCATGTTCATAGTTATGGTTACATTCTGTGTGGAGGGATTGTTTTCATGGGATACATGGCAAGTTGGTGAGTTTTATCAAACTTTAAAAAATTACTCTTGTCTGAACTCCGATAGGTCAGTAGCTCATGCAGTGTCTCTTGTGCACCCATTGAGTAAAAAGCCCCACATATTCAGTATGGAACACAAAAGAAAGAGGTGCACAGCTCATGTGAGGGTATATCACACAATATCAAAGTATTTAGAAGGCAACAGATATTTGATGTGCACAAATGACCTGTTCTAAGAACCATAATATTCCAAAATCTAGACTAAACAAATCAAATAGATTCTGACTAATTAAAAGGCAGTTAATCACATTACAGAATGTTTCTTCACTGCGTGAAGGAATTCAAACTTGTTTCTGTTGGTGAGCATTTCATTTTTAACAAATCGTTAAGAGAAGCTGGAGACTGAGGGAATTTGTGATTTTTTTTTTTCTGATAAGCGATTGCCAGTAAAAGCTCTGTCAGAAATGGTCTTTGCCCTCAGCCTTTAGGCGTACTTTGCATTTCATTCCTTAAAGTAAACTATAAAACTCTTAGATGACAACACTGGAGAGAATCTTCATGACATTCGATTTGGCAGGGATATTCTGAATGTGACACCAAGAGCACAAGCAGCATAGAAAAAGTAGATAAACTGGATTTCATTAAAATTAAGAACTTTATGAATCATTGACTATTATCAAGAAAGCAAAATACAGTGCCTGCTATTTGAGTGGACACATTTGGAAATGATATATCTGATAAGGGATTAACATCCAGAATATATGAAGAACTCCTAAAACTCAACAACAACAAAAAACTCAGTTCAAAAATGAGCAAGAGACTTGATTAGACATTACTCCAAAAGATATACAACTGGTGAGTAAGCACATAAAACGATGCTTACAATTACTAATTATTATGGGAATGCAAATTAAAATCACAGTGAGATGCTGCATCACCCCTAGCAGGATGGCTATCATTTTAAAAATGAACACGCAAAAGTGGAAAGTGAACCATTTTACATTGCTAATGAGAATGTAAAATGGTGCAGCCCCTTGGAAAACAGTTTGGCAGTTCCTCAGAAAGTTAAACATAGAATTACCGTAAGGCCTAGCAATTCCACTCCTTGGTATATATTTAAAAAAACAAACAAGCAAACAAAAAAACTGAAAGCAAGGATTAGAAAAGGTGTCTGTAAACCAATGTTCATAGCAATATTATTCACAATAGCTAAAAGGTGGAAAGAACCCAGTGTCCATCAGCAGAATTGGATAAACAAAATGTGGTTTATAAAGATAAAAGAATACAATTTAGCCATAAAAAGGAATAAAATTTTTGTATATGCAAGAACATGGATGAACCTTGAAAACATGTTTGGTGAAATAGACCAGACAGAGAAGGACAAATACTGTATGATTTCACTTATATGAGGTACCTAGAATAGGCAAATTCATAGAGACAGAAAACAGAATAGAGGTTATTGGGGGCCTGAGGGAATGGAGTTATTATTTAATGGGTACATAGTTTATGTTGGGAGTAATTAAAAAAAGCTTTGGGTATAGACTATGGTGATGGTTACACAGCGGGTGAATGGATAGCCATGGAGTGGTTACCACTTATAAATGGTTTAAATGATAACTATTATGTATGTTTTACCACAGTGAAAAAAAAAAGAAGAAAAAAAAAATGTGATACCGCTGTACACCCCCTTCAAATGACTAAAATTGAAAACACTCACATTAGCATGTGTTGGAGAGGATATGGAACTACCGGATTTTTCAGACACTGTTTTTAAAAGTGTCAGTGGTATGACCACTCTGGTAAACAGTGTGGTTTAGTATAAAGTTAAACATACACTTACCATTCAACCCACCAGTTCCACTGTTGAATATTAACTCATGACAAATGAAAAAATAGATATTCACAATTATTTCTATATAAATATTCATAGCTGCTTGAGTGTTCAAAACCAGAAACAATCCAAAGAACCATCTACAAGTGAATGCATAAACAAATAAAAATTCATCTTTTATCACTATTAAAAAAAATGAAAAGACAGGTCATAGACTGTGAGAAAATATTTTCAAATCATATATCTGATAAGGGGCTTATATCTAGAATATACACAAGACCCAGTAATAAGAAGACAAATAAAATAACCTGGTTAAAAAATAGGCAAAAGATTGGAATACAGGTCATCAAAAAATATATATATACAATGGCTAAGAAGCACATAAATACTTGTATAGGAATGTTCATACTGGCATTATTCATAATGGACAAAAAATGGAAGCAACCCAGATATCCATCAGCTCATGAAAGGAAGAACAAAATATGGTATGCTCATACAATAGAATACTGTTCCTCAGTAAAAAAGGAACAACTGATTTATGCTATAACATGTGTGAACCTCAAAAGCATTATGCTTAATGAAAAAAGCCAGTCATGAAAGACTACATATTGTATGATTCCATTTTTATCGAATGTTCAGAGTAGACACATTATACTATGAAGACAGAAAGTAGATTAGTTGTTTCCTGAAGCTAGAGGTAGGAACAGTTAATTTTGTGTCCAAATTAGCACAAAAGATCTTGAGGTGATGGAAATGTCCTGAAAGTGGATAATAATGGTAGTTGTCCAACTCAGCAATTTGTTCAAAATCTTTGAATAGTACATTTCAAATAGGTGCATTTTGTGGCGTATAAAGTATACCTTAAAAAGTAATAAGAACCCCTAGAGTGCATGGAAAGCATTTACAATCATTTACACATCAGGGAAAGACTTTGATTTAGCCTTAAGGTGAATGTTGAATAATGGATATTTTAAATAATAGAATTAAAAATTATTGAAAGGGACTTAAAAAATCAATAGGATGCAATCTGTATGCCCTACACCAATAGGATGCCATAGGATGCCCTACACCAAACTCCCAACATTTGTGAAGTTGATAATTTTTTTAAAACGCAGCGAAGAATGAACAAAAATAAACAAAAAGGCTATTAACAAATGGAAAAGACCAGCCAGACTTAGAAGATATTTGCAACTTATAAAACAGCAAATGATTTGCATGTAAACTATACAGACACCTCCTACAAATCAATCATAATAAATAATAAACATTAAAAAAAAATTCTTCAGGAGGGATGTCAGCAAAATGGCAGAGTAGGAAATTCCCAGTCAAGGAACAAGTATTCCCTCACAGAGATGGTGACTTAACAGTAGTATATGACCCAAAGAGCCCTTATGAGAATTTCAGAAACCAATTACAGAGTCACAATACCCCTGGCAATTTCAAAGTCAAGCAGAGAGTGGAATGTGTCCAGTGTTCTGGCTTTTGGAGGGTTACCTGAGAGATTGCCGTCTGTCTTGCTTGACTCTGACCGCTGACAGGGAGTCTGCACATTTTCAATGACTGGGACCTGTGGAGTGTTGAAGAGAGCTCAGCTGCTTTTTACAGCACCAGAGAACTGTCAGTGCCACAGACAGGTTGACTCAGGTCAATGTGATTATTATACAGTACCCAACTCACAACTTCTCTTTTAGGGTGGGAGGGTGGGAAGAGAAGAGTGGAATGTGCTTGCAATGTTCTAACTTTTGAATGGGCTACCCTAGAGATTGGTTTCAGTCTTCCCAGACTTGAAAACAATAACAGAACCAGCATACTTTGGATGTGTGGGAGGCTACACAGAACAAGAGAGCTTAGTGGCTTGTTGCAGCATCAGAGAACCTGCAGTACCACAGTTAAACACTAGAGGGATGAGATCATATGCTCCTGAAAAAGAAACTGGCAAAGTTGTCTAATTGGGAAATTTTGTGCACAAGCCCAGAGAAGAGGCATCCCCAGAAAATGTTTGAAGGATCCCCAGGCTCCCTAGCCAGGTTGATTAGTGGAAGTCTTCCTCTGTACAGAGCCAGTCCATGAAGACTGGGAGAGGTGACTTTCTTCAAATCCACAAAACACAACAAAAAATAAGGCGGCACACAAGGAAACAGAAAAACATGGCCCAATCAAAGGAACAAAAATAATCTCCATAAACCCACCCTAGAGAAACGGAGGTCTATGAATTCCTTGGCAAAGAATTCAGAATAATCTTTCTAAAGGGGCTCAGTGCATCACAATAGAATACCGATAAACAACTAAACAAAATCAGAAAAATGATGCAAGAACAAAATGGGAATATCAACAAAGAGAAATCATTGAAATACAACCAAACATATTCTGGAGCTGAAGAATACAATAGTTGACTTGAAAAAAACAAAGGAAGGGTTCGGCAGTAGATTTTATCAAGCACTTAACTTGAAGATGTGTTCTTTGAAATTACTAAATTAGGGGAATAAAAAAAATGAATAAAGAAAAGAAAATTAAGCCTAAGAACTTATGGTGCATCGTCAAGTAGAACAATTTTATGCATTGTGGGAGTCCCAGAAGTAGAAGAGAGAAAGAAAAGCGCAGCTTACTCAGTCTGAGGAAGGAATTGGGCATCCAAATTCAAGAAGCTTAAATAACTTTAAGATGAACCAAAAAGGCCCACACCAAATCTTCTTGTAATCAAACTGTCAAAAGTCAAAGACAGGGAGTTGCTGGCAAAGAAGTGAAAGACAGAGAATGTTGACAGCAGCAAGGAAAAAACAACTCATCACAAGGAAGCTCCCAAAAGATCATCAGCGGATTACTCAGCAGACACATTAAGGCCAGAAGGGAGTGGGATGACATATTCAAAGTGCTAAACGTAAAAACCTGCCAAACAATATGATTATGTTCTGCCAGATATCCTCCAAAAATGAATGAGAAATTAAGACCTTCCTGGATAAACAAAAGCTGAGGGAGTTCATCACCACTAGACTTGTCTTAGGAATTGTTAAAGGGAATTTTTCAAGTTGAAACAGAAGGACTGTAGGCAGCAACACAAGAGCATACAAAACTCTCTTTAACCAGCCTTAATGTGTTCCTCTCTGCAGTATTTTTTCCCTTTATTTACGTCTTTTTGAAGTCTACTTATTATTAATTATACTGATCTCTTTAGACTTTTTTCTCAGAATTATTTGTGCTTTTTATTTTCTCACCCTTGGACAGGAGAAGACAGTAGTTCAGAAAAGTATCTAAACTCTGTTGACCACAGTCAGGAGGTCCTGCTGGAAGATGTTAGCAGATCTTCTCTTTATAGCTCAGAAACTTCCATTTGTGTCAGACTGAGCCATTTTGTGGGCAGGTTCATTTCTAAATTCGTGACTATTTCTTCATTAAGGATTTTTTTTTAATAATGTGGACAAATTGCCTGTGCAAAGCAAAGTCCACTGAAGGATGTCATGCTGGTACCCCAGCTGGCAGTAGCAGCAAGGATAAATGGTGGTTAATTTGGTTAGTAGTTTAGGGCATTCTTAGTCAAGGCAAACCTATGATTTAAATAGTAAAATCCTTAACTGAATTTACTGAGAATATGAGATGCCTGTGCTTAATAGAATGTCCAGTGGACACTGACACGTCTGATACATTCCTAATTTGCTCTGCTGAATGATATTTTCTATGGAGTTTTGTTTTTTGTTTTTTGTTTTTTCCTTTTCAGAAAGTTGGAATTCAACAAGAGAAATTTCTTGTGGATATTTTTCTGAATGTGTTGAGTTTTTAGGGAAATTCAATCTGTTGGATTAGGTTCATTTATACTTACCAGAAGATTGAATTTAAAAAGGAATTTGATACCAGCATACTTTTTGAGTCTCTTTATGAGCTTTGAAAATTCTGCTTTTAAGACCTAAAACCAGGAAGTTCTGTTCTTCATCCATTAGAGAACCTGGGTCCCTAAAACCTTGTGTGAGACTCAGAACTCTTAAGTCCACAATTTTCTAGTGAATTATGAATTCAAACAAGTGTGTTCTCTTAAGTAGAAACTGATTTCACAGAATCAGTTTAGTGGAATGGCATTATGATAACATTTGAAAGAGCTGCCAAACATGCTGGAGCCATTATAGATGTTGCTGTCACAAGTTATTTTAATACTCAAAATGTGTATCATAGTAATATGCAAGTTTTTCCTACAGTATATCTGAAGTTATCTATCCATTTTTAAGATTTAACAGTAAAAAGAAGTTGAATACAGCATAATAGGCGAGATACTTTCAGGTACTTGAATCCAGATATTCCTATTATTTATGAAATTTGGATTTTATCATTATTTTCCTTCTACTAGTATGACTTAAAATGTTCAGACAACCCAAAGCCTCTCAAACTTGCTCTACTGCTTTTCTCTGTGGTTTGTTTTTTTTTATAGAGGTTTCTACATTTTTCTTCCTTTTTGCCACTTGAATGTTTAAAGTTCATTTCAAAAGGTTCAAAAGCCTCATAGAAGATATAGAAATTAATCTAATAACCTCAATGTATAAATTGTCAGAGGAACAAAAGGAAATAAAATAGGAAAATCTGTTTGGTTCCCTTTTGCATTATTTTTAGAGGCCTGATAAATGGTCTTGTCACAGTACTTTAAATAGAGTTTCACTTGCCACCAAGTAAAATCAACAGTTTAGTGACAGAATGTTTAAAATCTCTTGCTCTTTGCTACAAACTGTCTAGAAGGAGCCACATTCTGGACTTTGTGAGCATCATCAGTTTATCTTGTAGTTCCATGGATTGCTGCAGATGGTTTGGAAACTACAGTACAACCACATGGAAGGATGTCTCCAGCAGTACGTGGTTACCATTGAGCCTCCTGCAGCTGAGTTCTTGTGCAAAAATCATTTGGAAGGGCTGCCCTGGCAATCAGTCAAGACCTAATGCTTAGTGTAATGCAGTCTGGAAAGTATTGCGTAACTCCGACCGAAGTTGGATTTTCATGCTCTGGCAATCTTCCGCCAAAAGAGGGAGCCTTGAAGGCTGCGAGCACTTTGAAGCTTTTCAGCAGACTCACTTGGCCTGCTTGCATTTTGGTAGAACCAAGAGCTACCTGTTTAAATGAAACTTTAGAATTTTTCAGGAAAGTAATCTTGGACTTTTTTCAGCCTGGTTGAGATACAGTCTGCAGCCCATAAGCGCCAGTACTTGATAAATGCCCTGCATGCTGAGGTCATCTCTTTCACCCACCCAGTCACCAGTGATAGTCTCTGACCCATCAGCCTTTCTCTTAAGATAATGAGAGGAAAGTTGTACTTACAGGTCTTTTACAGAGGAGGACTGATGAGTCTAGGCTGTAAGAGGGCAAGATCACCGTTTCCCTCCTCCTGTATTTCAGAGTTCTGGATTTATTATGAATGCATGTAACTCCCAGGTGTACTTTTTAACTTCTCAAACATTCATAGAGTCCTTACTCTTTGCAAAATATATAAACAAGCTCCTTTTTTCTTTTTTTAACAGACGTATTTGGGGATTGAATACAGGACCTCATGCTTGCTAAGCATG
This sequence comes from Vicugna pacos, assembly GCF_048564905.1. Lineage (NCBI taxonomy): Eukaryota > Metazoa > Chordata > Mammalia > Artiodactyla > Camelidae > Vicugna > Vicugna pacos. The sequence continues at coordinate 4,710,745 of NC_132990.1, forward strand.
TGCTCTACCACTGAGCTATACCAGCCCCCAAAGTATACAAACAGAAAAGCACACACAAACACAACAACTTTCTCCTCCCTTATCCTACCCACTGAGCTTGTATATCCCCAAAATGTAAGGTTTTGTGTGTGTGTGTGTGTGTGTTTTTTACAACTCAGGCTAAATATATCTTTTTGTTAACTTAGAAGATGCACTCAAAAACACATGAATTAATTTTAGGTCTAAAACCACCTAGATGGTGAGTTAGAGAAAGATGTTAGAGGACTGTGGAAGATAAAATGCTATGGAAGAGACCTCAATCATTTCAGAAAGTGGTAAAGAATAAGTTAGTTTTAGAAAGGGTGAATATTTGAGGAGAAAAGACAGTGTTCACACATAAGAAATCGTTGTGTAGTTCAACAAAAAAATTATCTTTTTGAAAACTTTACTGTTGATTATCAAGAAAATAATACAGCTCAACTAATAATTCATAGGAATTAATAAAAATGTAAACCTTAAATGCAGTTCTATCATGCTTCCATAAACTATTCAGATTATTATTAGAGATTGATACCTAGTTGCGGGGACTGCTATTAAAGGGTAGAGCAGTGTTTCTCAGACTTCAATGTGCATAAGAATCCCCTGGAAAAATGTAAACACATTCCTTGGCCTCACTCCCAGGGATGCTGATGCTGCTGATTCCAAGCACCACACGTTTAGTAGCTCCGACGTGGAGAACATGAACAGATCCTGAAGACTAAAGTATAAGACCTATGAGGCATAGCAGCTCCCATAGTTAGTTAGGAGATTAAAATGAAAATGTGATGTAAAAAACTAAATCAGATGATGAACTGAGCACCTGAATGTCCTAGCATTCACTAAGCTCCTAACTTCTAGAAATGACAGGGGAATTTTAGCAATTAAATATTATAATACTGTAAAGCAAATGAGGCTTTTGATGACCCACAAATTATGAGAAAGGCTTAAAATAATAGGTAGTGGGATATTTTTTTAAGGCAAATATCATAGCCCAAAAAAGGCTAGCAAGAGAGACTACTTCAAACAGTAAGGGTTACTTTGCAAGTGGATTAAAGGAATAGGGGGGTACCTGGAAGCCAGCAAGATGCTTGTCGGACTACTGCAGTAATAGCAGCCAACTAGCTAGTCCCTCATACACTCCTCCTCTTTATCCACTGTCCCCAAACGAGAGACAGCAGAGGTGTCCTGTTTCCAACAAGAAGGAGGAAGAAACCTTTGGAGGATAACAAGCACCAAGTGGCTGTCACCTGCCAGCAGTTCGGGGTGCTCTAATGCCCCGAGTTTATTGGCAGCGCCAACCAGCACTACATCCTGACCCGCCCAACAAGTGCTGGAGGGGGCTGCACGGAACAGAGCTTCCTTGGAGAGGCTAATGTGGAACCCCAGATTCCAGAAAGAGCAAATAAAAGTCACCAGATAGTCGCAGAAAGTTGACACCGTAAGAAAAAATGAACCAAATGTAACAAATAGGAAATGCAAATTTACCAACTATATGCCTTCCCTAGGATGAGTAAATGGATTTAAAAAAAAAAAGGAATAATGAATTGTCTTAAGAATAGTAAGAGAAACGGTCAAATCCTTGAAATACAAATAAGCTGTTTTTCCCTAAAGAGGGGACTTGTGGAGGAGGGGGAGAAAATTCAGTAAACAGGCTGAATAGGAGATACAGCTGAGTAATGGACACTGACTTCAAAGATTGAGCTGAGTAGTTCTCCTAGCATACAGTACAGAAGGACAAAGAAAAGGAAAGTAAGAAAAGTTTTAACTTTTTTATATAGTGATCAAAGCGGGATGTCAGGGAAGATAGTGGATTAGGAAGTACAGGAATCCATTGCTTCACCTAGACAAAAATTTTAGGGACAGAATCTGTCTGATGTAACTATGTTAAGACTCTGTAGTCTATTTGAAGATTTGCAGCTTTCAGGGTAATGCTTGGCCAGTATATCATGGCTAATTTCAGCCATTATCATGGTGGAGGTTACCCATCACCAACCCGCTAGACCTGTGGCAGGCAGCTCTACCAGCATTCCTAGATAGGCTTGCCAGGAGCAGGGTGAGTAGTGCTTGATGAATTTTGGTGTGTAGTATCGAAGGGGAATATGTGCAAATATGTGAAGAGGCTATTAAAATACTCCTGCCATTTTAAACTACATATCTACGTGGGGCTAGACTCTCCATATAGTTCAGTCAAAATAATGTATTGCAACAAGTTGAATGCAGAAGTAACTACAAGAGTCCAACTGTCTTCTTTCAGGCCACATAGGAAAGAGATTTGCAAACATGTAAAAGAGTGCCACTCTTTTCATTAAATATTTATTTGTTTTTAAAAATGTATTATTTAACAAAAAAGGTTATTCATGTTAACATCAAATGGATTTATTATTATTACTTCTAGTGAGTTAATAAATATTTTAGATACCTGTTTTCATTTCAAGCTTGATAAATACCGATATTGATTAACCTCAGAAACAAAAGCTATTTGGTGTTCCCAGTAATTTTTAAGAGTTTAATGCTGTTTGAAACTCAAAAAGTCTAAAAACTACTGTACTATATAGTGAAGATCACAGTAAGCATTCCCCACTTATGTACACGTTACTACTAGCTTTTTAGTGCCTGACTCTGAAGTATATGCTGACAGGCAGTGCTCACTAGATATTGAAGGAAATCAGACTAAGCATATAGTATGAAAAGTAAAAACCAATAATAATAGAGAAAAAGATTATTTATAGAAAGGAACATCTAAAATAAATTAGTATCAGCATCCCTATTAAAATAAAGGGTAATATTATATCCATTAAGCAAGAACAGGATGCTATTTTTTTTAAAAAAGAATATCCAGAGAGTGAAAAGAACAGTTTTTGGAAATTAATAATGAGAGAGTGATAATGGAAAACATAATAAAAGATTGGAAGATAAAATTGGACAATTCTTTCACAATCTAGAGCAAAAAGACCAAGAGATGAAAAAAAGAAAAGAGAAGAGAGAACTGTAGTTCAGTATCCAAAAATCAGAGTTCCCAGAAAAGGAACAGAGAAAAGAATGGTAGAAAATCATCAAAGAAATAATTTAAAAGATCTTTCCTGATTTAAGGTCCACTGAGCGTCCATCACGATGCATAGCAATGAATGCATACCAGCACACATCAATGTGAAATTTCAGAAGGAATATCCAAAAGCTTCCAGGAAGTAGAAAAAAAAAAAAGAAAAAAAGACTTCTATAAAGAATCAGGATTCATAATAGCATGGGATTTTTCAAGAAGGTAAAAGACAGTAGACCCACACTGTCACAATTCACTAGGAAAATTACCAGAATTCCGTACTCGGCCAAAGCATCAATCAAGTGTGAAAATAAAATAAAGGCATTTCCAGACATGCAAAGGTGTCAGGTACTTTACCCATCATGTACCTTTTCTCACATAAGAAGAATAAACCAAGGAAAAAGAAGATGTGAGATCCAGGAGAGTAGGGAAGGAAATCCCCAGGGTGGAGCTCCCAAGATTACTGAACAGAGGAAGTGAAAAACAACCTGTCTAGGTTGGAACAGGTCAGAAGGTTCTAGGAGAAATTCCCTTAAGAAGATGAAATGGTAGAATATCAGATATGTTTGAATGTATTATAAGGAGATTACATACGTGGATAAGAGTTTGGGGTTAAAATAATAAGCAGTGCAAAAAACCAAAAAACAAAAAAGAAGCAAACAAGCCAAATAATAGTCATTGAACCCAGGAAAAACAACGTACTGAGTATCTAAAGAATGAGTTAGGCTTCAAAGTGGTTGCCTCTGAAATCAGAAAATGGGAGTGGGAGTGCTTTTTCAAAAGCTACTGTTTTTCATAAACTTGGAAGAGTTATTTGACTCTTCAAAGATATGTAAGATAGGTGTATCTGTAAGTCTGATAAAAGTAAGGAAAGTTAAACAACAAAAAAAACGCCCGACTTCCTCCTCCCCTCCAACATTGCCTCTGGTCTTGCTGCCTTGGCCTCTGGGTTGTACTCAGCTACTCCAGGCCTCTGTGTTTGCTTTACGCCTGTCTACAACATTTTTCTCCAGGATACAAACATGGTTTGTTTATACTCCTCCTTTAGATCTCTGCCTTCACACTCCCCTCAGTAAATTCCTGCCCTCCTGAACCCCTTGATGCACTGAACTTTCAGCATCGCACTTGGTGTCATCTGGCGTTTCATTCTTTCCATTACTACGCTTTGTCTTTGCTTTTGTATCATGACCATCGCAAACAGCCTCGAATATAGGAAGGGTTTCAAAAAATATTTATTTAAATGAATGAATAGGACAATGTGCACTATTTTAAAATAAATTCACTGAAAAGGAAATACAAGTGGGTAACAAACATAAGTCATCAGTCTCAAAAGTTATCAGAAAAATGCAAATGAGAGGAATGGGATACTTTTTGTCTAGATTAATAAGAAATGAAAATATCCAGAATAATATCAGTGGCAAGAGTAGAAAAGTAAACTGGTAGTCTTTTGGAAAGCAACTCAATATGCAGATACTCACGTGGGGGCTTGAGAGGCAGGTGCAGGGACACTGCTGCAGCAGTACTGATGATAGCGAAAAATAAGAAACAGCCTACGTGCCTCTAAACGGAGGCAATGTTAAATTACAGAAGACATGTGTTTTTTAATAATAGACGGCAAGTATTAAAAAAAAAAAGAGGAACGGCTATATGTTCTTTATCATGGTTTCATTTGTGTTTCACCAAAAAAAGCAAAGGCTAAATTTCTAGACTTACGATTATATATGAGATTTAAAGAGAAAATGCTAGAGAAAGAGCTAATAGCATACATCCTAGACGTCCATTTCCTTGATTTCTAGTTATTAATTTATTCATTTAATATCTGTTCCTTGAACTATAAGTAAGGAGTTGTGCCTACGTGCCACGAACAGAGGAGTGAGGGAAAAGCGCCTGCCCCTCCAGAGCTGGTATCCTGGCAGGAAGAAACAGACCATGAATAATAAACAAGCAGATGCATCATAGGTCAGGTGATGAAAAATTCTCTGAAGGAACGTGAAACGGGAAGAGAGATAGGAAGTACACAGCAAGATGAGAGGATTTATGCTATGTTAAGCTCTGCTGGAGCTTTCCGCAGTAATGGACAAATCCTGTGAATTTGCATTGTTCAGTACAGTAAACCACTAGTCTCATGCAGCTGTTGGAACTCTTGATATGTAGCTAGTGCAATTGAGGAATGGACTTTAAAATTCATTTCATTCAAATTAATTTAAATTTAAGTTGCTACGTGTAGTTGATTGCTACTGGATTGCTCAGCACATTTATATGGAGTGGTCAGGGAACCTCCCCTCTCCCCTTTATGTAAAGCAACATTTGAGCTGGGACTTTTATGAAATGAGGGCACTAGCCGGGTGTTCCAGGCAGAGTGAACAATAGGACCTTTTCTGGAGTAGTCGGAGGCCGGTAAGGCCAGAGCAGAACGGGCAAGGGTAAGAGTTGAAGGAGATGAAGCCAGAGAAACAGGAGGGGCCCTACTGTGGATGGAGTGCCTTGGCAGCTAATACAAGGCTTTGCTTGTTTTCCGTGTGAGATGGGAAGCCATTTCAAAGCTTTGAGCCGACGAGTGTAGTGATTTGGATTTTTAAAGAGTTGCTGGAACTGTTCTGTTGATAAACAGTGGGGGTGAGGGCAAAAGCAGGGACAAAGTTAGGAGGTTCCTAACTACCCCGGGCTGGAGGTGATGGTGAATAAGTGGGCAGTGTTGGAGTGTAGAGTAGTAGTCTGATGAATTGATGATATTAACTGCTGGATAAGACAGGGACATGAGAGAAAAGGAGGAATCTAGGATGGACCTCAAGGTTTGGGAGCACAGAAGGAAGAGAACATTTGGGGAAGGAATTCAAGAGTTCTGTTGGGCATGGTGAGCTGGAGGTACCTGTAAATGGTTAAGCCAGTCCTGTCAGTGAGTGATGTTAAAATGAGAACCGCCGCCAGAGGCTTTCTTCCTAGAGAGCTGTGTAAGAATTCATAGATGGTGTTAGGGTAGCCCTCTTTATGTGAGGGGCAAAGCAAGTGACCTGTCATGAACCTTTTCAGCATAAAGATTTTACAAGCGTTTAAGTACATGTGGTTCTAAGATTTGGGTAATTATTTCTCATTTTATTTATTCCACAGAATGGCTCCTGAACGAGTAAGGTCCCTGTCACGAGTTTGTGTCCCACTTGTTACTCTGCCAGATTTTGAACCACTGGTGGAGGCTCTGCTCACCTACCATGGACAGGAACCTCAGGAAATGCTCTGGCCTGAGTTCTTTGATGCTGTGAATGAGGCCTTTTTGCTGTAAGTCATGACCATTTACTTAATCATCCAACTTTGCTTTTCCTTTTCTTAGACTATGTCACTGTGTTGGAGACACAGTTTTCAAACATTTTGGTCTCGGTACCACTTTGCACTCCTAAATATTGAGGATCCCAATGAGCTTTTTTAAAAATATGGGTTCTATCTATCAATATTTACCATATTTGAAATGAAAACAAAAGTTTTAAAAATATTACTTCATTTTAAAGTAATAATAAATTGATTACATGTTAATATAAATAGCATTTTTTAATGAAAAAAATAATGACCTTTTCCAAGAAAAAACTGTCTAACAAGAGTGGCATTGTTTTCACATTTTTGCAAATCTCTGTATTATCTGACTTAATACAGCTGGGTTCTCATATATGTTTCTGCATTCAGTCTGGTACAATATGTTGTTTAGGTTGAGGTATATGAAGAAAATCTTTTGTTTGGTAAAACTGTAAGTAGAAGTTTGTACTTTCTGGTCAACAGCTTACCATTTTCTGCATCCCCCAGTCCCTGGGAACCATCAGTCTAGTCTCTTTCTATGAGTTCAACTTTTTTAGATTCCACATAAAGTAATACCGTATCTGTGCTCCTCTGTCTGACTGACTTCATTTAACGTAATGCCCTCAAGATCCATCCATGTTGTCACAACCTGTCACAGCAAGGGTTTCCTTCATTCTCATGGCTGAATAGTAGCCCATTGTGTGCATGTTACACACACAGACACACACACACACACACACACACAGTTATTGAACAAAAGTTCATGTGCCTAGTGAGGCCAAACAAACTGAAACTTCGGAATTTGGAGCAGAGAGAGATTTATTGCTGGACCGAGCAAGAACAGGTGGCTCGGGCTTGAAAAACCCAAACTCTCCAATGGTTTTCAGGGGAGAGTTTTTATAGGCAAATTTGGAGTGAGGGCTGCAGGGTGTGGCTTCCTTCTGACTGGTTGGTGGTGAGGTAACAGGGCGGTGCTCCAGGGTTCTTGGACTCGTCCTGAAGCTACCGTCCTTCTGGGTGGGAGCCTTAGTTCCTGCAGCAGAACTCAAGGGTATTGTTATGTGTATTTCTTTTCTGTTCTTACTGCATTAGGTGAACTTTCTAGTATGAAATTCAAAAAGCATGGAGCAAGGGGACATCTTTGCCTTAGTGGGCAAAGTTTTGAGTTTCTTACTATTAAGTAAGAAATTAGTTATAAAGATTCTGTAGATATTCTGTCAATTTGAGGAAGTGCCTCTCCATTCCTAGTTTACTGAGAATTTTTGTATTGAATGGGTTTGGATTTTATCAAGTGCTTTTTCTGCATCTATTGATGTGATCATGTGAGTTTTCCTTTTTAGGCTGTTGATGTGATAAATTACATTGATTGCTTTTCAAAAGTTGGACCAGCCATGCATACCTGGGACAAATTCTACTTGATTGTGATGTTTAATTCTTTTTGTAGGTTGTTGGATTGTTTGCTAGTATTTTATTGAGATTTTTTGATCTGTGTTCGCCAGATACTGGTCTTTGTGTTTTCTTTTCTTGTAATGTCTTTGCTTTTGGTATTAGTGTAATTCTGGCCTCATGGAATGAGTTAGGAAGTATTCTCTCAGCTTCTATTCTCCACAAAAGATTGTAGAGAATTGATACAATTTCTTCCTTAAATGTTTAGTAGAATTCATCAGTGAATTCATCTAAGTTTGGTGCTGTCTGTTTCAAAGGATTATTAATTGTTTATTTAATTTCTTTTAAGAGATATAGGACTACTTATTTAGTCTATTTCTTCTTGTGTGAGTTTTGGCAGGTTGTGTCTTTCAAGAAATTGGTCCATTTTGTTTAGGTTATCAAATTTGTTGGCATAGAGTTGTTAGAGTACTCCTTTATTATTCTTTTGATACCTATAAGATCTGTAGTGATGTCTCCTTTTTCATTTCTAACATTAATAATCTGTGCCTCTGTCTTTTTTTTTTTTTTCCTACTTTCCAGTTAGCCTGGCTAGTCGCTTATTTATTTTATTGGTCTTTTTGGCAACCAGCTTTTGGTTTCACTGATTTTCTGTATTGAATTCCTGTTTGTGGTTTTATTTCAGCTCTGATTCCTGTTTTTTCTTTACTGTGTATTGAATTTCTCCTTTTTCTAGTTACCTGAATTAGAAACTTAGATTATTCATTTTAGGTATTTCTTATTTTCTCAATATGTATTCAGTGCTATAAATTTTCCTCTAAGCAGTGCTTTCACTGCATTCCACAAATTTTGGTAAGTTATGTTTTCATTTTCATTTAGCTCAAAATAATTTTAAATTTCTCTGAAGGTTTCTTCTTTGATTCATATGTTACTTGGAAGTGTGTTGTTAAATCTCCACATAATTTGGGATTTTCAAGTTATCCATTTGTTATTGATTTCTAATTTAATTCCACAGTGTCTGATGACAGACATTGTATGATTTCTATTCTTTTAAATTTGTTAAGGTATGTTTTATAGCCCAGAATATGGTCTATTTTGATGAATGTTCCATGTGAACTTAAAAAGAATATATATTCTGCTGGGATTGGATGAAGTAGTCTATAGATGGCAGTTATATCCAGCTGATTAACAGTTTGTTGCATTCAACTGTGTCCTTATGGATTTTCTGCCTGATGGATCCGTCCATTTCTGATAGATGGATGTTGAAGTCTCCAACTATGGTAATGAATTAATCTGTTTCTCTTCGCAGTTCTATTAATTTTACATTTTTGACGTAATTTGACATTCTGTTGTTAGGCACATACAAGTTAAGGATTGTTGTATCTTCTTGGAGAATTGACCCCTTTATCATTTTGTAATGAGCTTCTTTATTTCTGATAAGCTTCCTTGCTTTGAAGTCTGCTCTGTTTGAAATTAATACAGCTATTCCTGCTTCCTTTTGATTAGTGTTAGTATGGTATATTTTTCTCCATCCATTTAGTTTTAATCCACATGTGTCTTTATATTTAACATTGGTTTCTTGTAGACAGGGTATATTTGGGTCTTTTGTTTTGATCCACTCTGTCAATCTCACTCTTTTAATTGTGCATTTAGACCATTGAGGTTCAAAGTAATTATTGTTATTGTTGGACTAATATCTATTATATGTATTACTGCTTTATATTTGTTATCCTTGTTATTTGTTCCTCTTTTTGTCTTCCACTCTTTTTCTGCCCTTCTTGGTTCTAATTGAGCATTTTATATGATCTCATTTTATCTCCTTTCTTAGTGTATTTGTTACCTGTTTAAAAAATCTTTTTGATTGCTGTAGAGTTTGCAGTATGCATCTACAGCTAATCCAAATTCACTTTCAGTTAAAACTATACCACTTCACAGGTAGTTGAATACCTCATAATAATAAAATAATCCTGATTCCTCCCTCTTGTCCCTTATGTCTTTGCTGCCATTGATTTCACATGTATGTGAGCATGCTTAAGCATATATATATATACATAAATATTCATAATTGCATATGTTTTTCCTATCATTATTTTGAGCAAACTGTTATCTGTTACATCCACTAAGAATAGTAAAAATTAAGGTTTTAATTTTGTCTTCAGTTATTCCTTCCTCACAGCTCTTCGTGTAGTCCTGAGTTTCTGACCTATATTATTTTCCTTCTCTCTTAAGAACTTCTCTCAACATTCCTTCAAAGCATGTCTACTGGCAACAAATCTCAATTTTCATTTGTCTGAGAAAGCCTTTTTTCTTCTCCACTTTTGAAGGATAATTTCATAGGTACAGAATTTTAGATGGTGAGTCTTTTTCTCTCGGTACTTTAATATGTTTCATTTTACTCTCTTCTTGCATGCATGGTTCCTGAGAAGTTGGAAATAATCTTATTTTTGTTCCTCTGTTAAGATGTTTTCCCCTCTCTGACTTCTTTCAGGATTTTTCTTTACCTTTGTTTTTTTTTTTCTTTTTTTGGTAGTTTCAAAATGATATGCCTAGGCATAGGGTTTGGCATTTATCCTCTGTGTGTTCTCTGAGCTTCCTGGAATTGTAATTTGGTGTCTGACATTAATTTGGGAAAATTCTCAGTCATTATTGTTTCATGTATTTCTTCTGTTCCTTTCTCTCGTTCTTCTTCTGTTACACTCATTACACATACGTTACAGCTTTTGTAGCTGTCCCACATCCCTTAGAAACTCTGTTCTGTTCTTTTCAGACTTCGTTATCTCTGCTTTCAGTTTTCAAGGTTTCCATTGACATGTCCTCTAGATCAGAGGTTCTCTCCTTACCGAGTCTACTAATAAGCCCATCAAAAGCATCCTTCCTTTCTGCTGCAGTGTTTTTTATCTGGCATTTATTTTAGGTTCTTCCTTAGTATTTCCATCTCTCTGCTTACACTGCTCATCTGTCCTTGCACGTTGTCCTCTTTATCCATTAGAGGCCTTAGTATATTCATCATAATTGTTTTTAATTTCTGTCCTGATAATTCCAACATCTCTGCCATGCCTGGTTCTGATTCTTGCTCTGTCTCTTCAAATTGTGGTTTTTTCCCTTTTGTTATAACTAGTCATTATTTTCTTAATAGCCCGACAAGATGTATTAAGTAAAAACAACTGCTGTAAATAGGCTTTTGGTAATGTGTCGAGGTGTGAGGGGAGGGAAAGTGTTCTGTAGTCTTACCATTAGGTCTCAGTCTTTTGGTGAGCTTGTGCCTCTGGGCTATGAACTTCCCAAGTGTTTCTCAGTTTTTTCTTCCTTTTACATTCTTTTAGGATGCCTAGAGCTGGCTGGAAGTGGTTATTTGCCTTCCTGCAGGTCAGACTCTGATCATATCCCAGCAAGTTAGGCTGTGGCTAACTAGCTTCCCCCAAGGGCAGGCCTTACTAAGAACAGAGTGCTTTGCTGTATTTTTAAATGATTCCTTTCCCCCTCTTCCAGCCTAAAGCAGGAGTGGCTTTTTCTCCAATATTTACTGTGAGAACCTGGTTGGGGCTCCTGGAGGTCAATCTCACAGTCCTGAGGGGGCCTTCTCTCTGACAGAGTCCACCTGGAGGTTTTAACTCTCTGAGTCGTTCGCACTGAGCCTCTAGCCATTCGCTAAGTGGTTTCTACTTGTGGGTCCCTGCTCCAGTAAGCCATGATTCCCTGTATTCACTTACCTGTTATCTCCAGTCTTGGGGCCAGGGTTTGCCCTGTGTCTTCCCCCTCTTAAGAATGCGAGAAGAGTTGTTGATTTTTCAGTCTTTTTTATGTTTTTTGTTTTTTCTTACTTTTGTTAGTACAAAGTGGTGACTGGCAAGCTCCTTACATACAGAACAGGAAATACGAAGTCTCTATATGGTGCATTTTTTAATACATAACTACATTACTGTTATTATATCTAAAAATTGACACTGATTCCTTAGCAACACCACAAATTTAGGCCGAGAGCAGAGTAAATTCTCCTGGTGGTTTTTCTGGAATTTTGAGTACAAAGTCTACACATTGCATTTGGTTGGAAGGTTTAGAAGTCTCTTTCAATCTGTAGGTTCCCAATCCCTTCTTGGTTTTGTTTTGCAGATTATTTGTTGAAGTAGTTTTGTTGCTTTTCCTCCTTCTCAAGTTATAGAGCATTCTACCATCTTGAGTGTGATAAAGGGTGCAGTCACCTCCTCAACCCTCCATTGACTTAAGATGCTCCCTTAATCATATACCGTCATCCCTCAGTATCCACAGGGGATTGGCTCCAGGACTCCCGTGGATACCAAAATCTACAGATGCCCAAGTCTCTCATATAAAATGGCAGAGTATAGTTGGTGGTACAGTCCGCCCTACTCCTCCACGGGTGCAGAGCCCATGGGTACAGAGAGCCGACTGCACTCACCTTCTGTGTGCGTTTCTGCCTGTCTTCTTATTTCCTGTTGCTTCTTTGGCCTATTGTATATTCATGCACGAGTGCCACTTTGTTTGAATGACAGCATCTTTCTAATATGCTTAGTATACAATAAGATTATTCCCCCTTATTTCTCTTCTTTTTCAGGGTTTGCCTGGCAATTCTTGATTATTTTATCTTTCAAGAAACTTTGAAACCAATTTGTCAATTTCTAGGAAAGTTAGGCCATGTTATTTGCAGGGAGGCTCGTGTTAGATATATGGATTGACTGAGGGAAACAGGCAGCTTGATGATGTTAAGGGTTTCTGTCCACCTACCCAAGAGCACTTACATCTTTCCATTTTGTTCAGGTTTACTTTTATGATCTTAAGGAATCTGACATATTTTCCACATAAAGATTTTAGATATTTCTTATTCCTATGGGCTTATTTATTTATTCATTCATTCCATAATAAGTGGAACTTCTTCCCATCTTCAGATTGTCTTTTATTATATCATTACATTTGGAAAATGAATAACCTCAAAACTGCCATCATTCTTTCAGAGGAAGTAGTTACTGGTAGAGTATTTGTCATTTTCCATACGTAACTCGTAAAAACTAGAATGTATATTTTAATTTCACTTTTTATAAAATGTTATCTAGGAATTTGTTAAGGTAAGATTTAGAAAGAAAGGTTAGATTCTTAGATTTTTTTTTAAAAAGATGAGGACATAATTTTCATGGTTAAAAATACAAAGTCTTTTCTTCTGTCTGCTCCAAACTTACGTCAAAATTTATCCAAGAGTCTGAATTTCCTAAGAAGTCTGATCAGTTATTATTGTTACTTATGGAAGATACTGAGTAATAATCAGTCTGAAAGTCTGTAGAATTTGGCAAGTGTGCCCCACACGCGTGTGCCCTTCACATCATTTACAGGCTGCAGGTGTTTCACACTCCAAAGCAATTTTTCGGAGTATTTATTTTTAAGTAAAACTGCTCTTTGGCGTTCACCTTGGTAGCTCTGTTCTGGTTTATTTAGCAATACATTGTTATCAAAGAATATGGTCTTAGCAACCTGTATTTCCAGTCTTGCTTTCTCAACACGAGTTGAATTAAAGGGAAAGAGAAGGGGAATGCCCCTTTGCATCCTCTGTGAAACCCCACAAAGCTGTTGCAGAAATTACTGGCGAGAAGGAGATGCACTTAGAGAATAGCCACCCTTATTCCACCCGCAGTGCTCAGACGGAAAGCCGAGGGCTGCAGCTCCATGAGTAGGCCTGACGTCCTTTGCTATTTATTTTGCTTGTGATAGCATGTTCTCCCTCAGCAACTAATAAAATTTATTTGGTTTGGAAAATTATGTCTGCTAATCCGTAGGGAACAGACTGTCCAGAAACGCTGGGTGGTCTTCAGCTTGTCCAATTCCTATGGCTTCAGCTCAGCAAGTTCCCCAAACAGTGGCGTAAGGGCTGGAGGCTTTCCATGGACACTTTCCCATGGACAGAGCATCCCAGCCACATGTTGACACGGGGAGGTTGATTCGATCAATCAGTGCAAATTACCACCCCGACACCAGCACCCCCTTACCCCCGGCCCCTTGAACAGTTCCCCAGATGTGCTGCGTGGTCATTTAGAAACCACATACTTTCTGTGACCGATGTGCCCTGCCCTGTGTTTAGCCTTCCAACTATTTGCTTACCACAGTTACCAGTGGGATTTCATCTGGTTTACGATTGGCTGGGTGTCTTTGGCTTTAGCTTCCAAATACAGTCATGTATTTTCAGAAATGGGCAGCTTGTCTTCTTTTAAACAGCATATGCTTACCCATCTCTGCAGTTTAGTTAACCCAGAGGAACCTTATAATTTCTTGGCCTAAAAGTCAAGCCTAACTTCTCAAGTCTATCCCTGGTGTTGCCACCTGCAGGCTCCAGATTGCGTAACACCTTTCTGGGAGGGCTCCTGCAATTCCTTCATAAGTATATGGAGTACAAGTACTTCTGCTTGACGTGTCCTCTAAGGTAAATCTAAATCCATTGCTTCAAAAATATTGGGAAGTTTGACGACTGGATGGAGAATTTTTTCTGCACGCCGGAATGAATGAGCTAATGAACAAATGAAAGAAGGAATGGGTGCGTGACTGACTGACCAACTGACCTCACAGGCTGGCTGGGAGTGTTAAAACACGCTGACCATACAGTTATAAATTGCAGACCATAACACTTTTCAGAGTTAAAAGAGGTGCCTGTTATCATTATGGTGGGAAGCAGACACAGACTTGTCCTCGGCACACCAACATATTTAAATGGGTGCAGTGCCCACGGTATGTTTGGCGCGGTGCCTGGCACCAGGATAAACAGTCACTGTAAGCACAACGCTGCTGTTATCATTGTTGTTGGCTTTAATAATTATTATATTATTTTTGATAATGTTTTATTAGGTTTTCTCAGGCTTGTCTCTTCTCCTCCTAATGAAATTACGACTGAACTAAGGCCAGCTATAAGCAAAATTCCCATTGCTGAAAGAACTAATACAGCCTTCAACGATGCTTAATAAGAAAAAAAAATTACAAGAAAAAGCTGACCTTCAACCAAGCTTCACATTTTGTGTTTTTTTCAGCTCAGATAAGAAAAATCAGGCTTTCAGTGTTGTCAGGATAGGTGAACATCTAAACGAGGAAAGGCTAGTGTAACACCAAGGACAGAAAACCAGCAAAGCACTAGGAGCAACCACAACTCCCATCTTTAGCTGTTTATTGAGACTTCCTAACGTCACCCTTTTTTTCTTTCTTTTTTTTTTTTTTAATAAGATATGGTCACAAAATTAGTCACTAAAAAAATTACTTTTCAAGTAAAAACCCTGCTGGTGTTGATTTGAAATAGACATTCCAGTATGTTTGGGTTTGGACATTTCCTTGCTTGGTGTTGCTGCTCTTTGCTTTGAGAAGTGACTTCTCTGCACTTAGACATGATAACGATGGCACAGTTTCCTCGAGTTTGATGTACTTCTTAGATCGAGTTTTCATGGGAATACTGGGAATACAACCTTTGAGATGTAGTAGAGACTATTCTTTCCAGCTCCTTGGAATTAAATAGTTCTCCAGAAAAGTTGGTCCTGATTTTGGGGGGCTTCTCCGGCAGCCCAAGCAGCCTTGATCTCTTTCTGGTTGGAACACTGCCTGCATTTGTCTCAAGTGAGGAAGCTCTTTCCTCTCTCCTCTGCATCTCAGACAGCGTGAGAACACATTCCTTGCTGATGGGCACCACCCTCATCAGGAACTTTATTGCAAAGAATTGAATTCCACATTCTGGTTTTGTATTACAGCTATAAAAAAAATGGAGCCAAAATTATTAATAAGCAGCTGGACCAGTTTCTTTACATCCTTCCTCTTTTTGTAGACGATGGAGCACACGACTAACTCACGACATTGAGTGGTTGGGGAAACAAAGTATGTTTTTTTTAAATGTCAAGGAGACATCCGTCTAAAAGAACCTAAGAGTGGGAGATGTTGGACAAAGCAGTGTCCTGTCCAGGCTTCTCCTGCTTTGGGTCAGAAATTGTTACTGAGACTCTTAGTGTACCGGGTGTACCGGGAGCCTAGTCCTCAGTACATTAAAGGAGAAAGTTATAATGTGTTACTCGTAAGTCCCAAACACCCTGTCATTTTCCTAAAACAGCCGTAATGCGGAAAATGTCCCGTGATTATTAGGTAGCAGTTTTCGAGTGCCAGGTTTTTATCTCAACCTGTTTTTCTTGAATTCATCATTTTGATCAGTGTCCAGGCTGGGTGGATGGAAGAAGTAAGGAAAGGCCAGCCTTAGAGCGTCTGTGACTAAGACATGTTGAATAGAATGAAACTTTTTGCTGTTCCTAAAGACATTTTTTTCTTTTTTTTGCTTTATTGGCTCTTTAAAATCCCCATAGAAATATACATATTCATTTTATCAGGTCACACAATACAGTACAGAAGTACATACAGAAAATGTCAATTATCCCCTCCTTATCACCCTCCAGTACTTCTGGTAACCATGCCTTATGCTCTTGCAAACATATAGAAATCTATATAAAACAATTTTCTCTTTTTTTTTTTGATTGTTTTATTTTGTGCTATTCTTTTATTCTTTATTGTGAACTGAGCAAAACACAGAAAAAGTATTTCAGAATTACCTAGACTTAATTTTTCTACTTTTCCAAAATCAACTAGTTACATTTATAGTGGAGAAACCATTTTAAGTGTATGTTTTTTTTTAACATTTTTTATTGATTTATAATCATTTTACAATGTTGTGTCAAATTCCAGTGTTCAGCACAATTTTTCAGTCATTCATGGACATATACACACTCATTGTCACATTTTTTTCTCTGTGATTTATCATAACATTTTGTGTATATTTCCCTGTGCTATACAGTGTAATCTTGTTTATCTGTTCTACAATTTTGAAATCCCAGTCTATCCCTTCCCACCCTCTCCCCCCCTGGTAACCACAAGTCTGTATTCTCTGTCCATGAGTCTATTTCTGTCCTGTATTTATGCTTTGTTTTTGTTTGTTTGTTTGTTTTTGTTTTTGTTTTTTAGATTCCACATATGAGCGATCTCATATGGTATTTTTCTTTCTCTTTCTGGCTTACTTCACTTAGAATGACATTCTCTAGGAGCATCCATGTTGCTGCAAATGGCATTATGTTGTCGGTTTTTATGGCTGAGTAGTATTCCACTGTATAAATATACCACCTCTTTTTTATCCAGTCATCTGCTGATGGACATTTAGGCTGTTTCCATGTCTTGGCTATTGTAAATAGTGCTGCTATAACCATTGGGGTGCAGGTGTCATCCTGAATTAGGGTTCCTTCTGGACACTCACTCCAGGAGTGAGATTCCTGGGTCATATGGTAAGTCTATTCCTAGTCTTTTGAGGAATCTCCACACTGTTTTCCACAGTGGCTGCACCAAACTGCATTCCCACCAGCAGTGTAGGAGGGTTCCCCTTTCTCCACAGCCTCTCCAGCATTTGTCATTTGTGGATTTTTGAATGACGGCCATTCTGACTGGTGTGAGGTGATACCTCATTGTAGTTTTGATTTGCATTTCTCTGATAAATAGTGATATTGAGCATTTTTTCATGTGCTTTTTGATCATTTGTATGTCTTCCTTGGAGAATTGCTTGTTTAGGTCTTCTGCCCATTTTTGGATTGGGTTGTTTATTTTTTTCTTATTGAGTCGTATGAGCTGCTTATATATTCTGGAGATCAAGCCTTTGTCGGTTTCACTTGCAAAAATTTTCTCCCATTCCGTAGGTTTTCTTCTTGTTTTATTTCTGGTTTCCTTTGCTCTGCAGAAGCTTGTAAGTTTCATTAGGTCCCATTTGTTTATTCTTGCTTTTATTTCTTCTAGGAGAAAATTTTTGAAATGTATGTCAGATAATGTTTTGCCTATGTTTTCCTCTAGGAGGTTTATTGTATCTTGTCTTATGTTTAAGTCTTTAATCCATTTTGAGTTGATTTTTGTATATGGTGTAAGGGAGTGTTCTAGCTTCATTGTTTTACAGGCTGCTGTCCAGTTTTCCCAACACCATTTGCCGAAGAGACTGTCTTTATTCCATTGTATATTCTTGCCTCCTTTGTCGAAGATGAGTTGATTCTCTCTTTTTTAAGTAGCTTTTTTATAAAAAAAAAAAAACAAAAACAAAAACAGCATCACACCATACACATGACCCTGGAACCTATTTTTTAACTAGCATGTCTTGGGTGTTCCTCAAGAGATATAGATCCAGCTCATTCTTATAAAATAGGAACATATTCCCTGATATGAATGGACCGTAATTTATTTAGCTATTTTGCATTCAAGTTGTTTCTAATTTTGTCTTTAAAACATCGCTGCAGTCAATATCCTGCAACTAATGCCTTTATTTCTGCCATTCAGATTCACAAAAGCATAGTTCTGATGGCCAGGGATATGAATTTTACAGTTTACTAGGTGGTGTCACGTGACCTAACCAGAAGGGCAGAGCCACTCCCTGCCCCCCTCTGAGGACAGCCGTCCTCTGTGCCTGCTTCAGTGCTGGGTGCTGTCACTCACCTGAACATTTGCTGATGTGAGCGTGAAAAATGATACCTCCTTGGAGTGTTAGTTTACCTGTCTTTACTATTAATAAGGTTGAAAGTCTGCATATTTTTATTGGTCATTTATATTTCTGCTTTTATTATTTGCCTCCTTTTTTCCTGGTTTTATTGAGATATAATTTACATTCACTGTAATGTAATTTTTTATTTCAAAACCAAACTGGTGCAAATTTAGAATATTGTGTAGAATACCAATGTGTTGGTCCAACCAAATTTTGTTATGTAAGTATATTAAGATCATATTGCTTTGGTGATTTCTTCATCCAAGATTAACTATTAAGAGTTAAGTCTTTGATGTTTTAGAGCAAAATAGGTTTTTTGTTAATAGATGATTCAAATACTAAACATGGGTCTATAGATTTAATCATTCACAATAATTAGTAGAGTGTGCTCTGAATCAAGGGAAATG
The DNA here is from genome assembly GCF_048564905.1 of Vicugna pacos. Taxonomy (NCBI): domain Eukaryota; kingdom Metazoa; phylum Chordata; class Mammalia; order Artiodactyla; family Camelidae; genus Vicugna; species Vicugna pacos. The sequence continues at coordinate 4,729,397 of NC_132990.1, forward strand.
AAAAGACAATTGTTAACACACTCAGTTTTTTAAACTCTGAGACTAGAACAAAAATATAATGTACTTCCTGACTTTAGTATAGAACTTACGTAACTCTTATGTAAATATGTAACTAAACAGTATCTTTTAACTCAGATATTCGATGGAACTACCTTTTTACACCAGCTTCCTTTTACTTACACTTATTCATACTCACCTGCTGTCCATTCTCAACAGCTAGTACCTCTGTGCTGCTGGGCATCGCTCAGCCGCTGTGGCCTGATGGGAGACATCACACTTCATGCACACTGCTGCTCAGAGGGCGCGGGAAGGGGGCCGCCTCTGAACTCTCACTGAAGTGAGAAACTTTTCTAATGATGTACGTCTTTATGTCGTATGGATCCTGAAAAAAGATCAGGTGTGATGAGAGCAGGTCAGAAGACATCCCTGTTGTTTGGGAAGGGAGGAGCCTCTGCGGTCTGGTTCTTCCCTCTGCACCTCAGAGCTTTCCTGCCTCGGGGGCTTTCTGGCTCTGAGACAGAGGCTACAGACACCCTCCCTCACTCCCAAAGGATGTTCTTCCTCAAGAAAGCTGGACGGAAATCCTTCCCCAGGGGTCTGTTAATGTGCCTAAGATCAGCTGCAGCCTGGACTTTGAAAAGTCTTCCCTAGGCACTGAAGAGAGCAAACACAGAGTCCAGGCATCTGGCTCACCCAAGAAAACTGTCTGCTCTCACCCCAGGCCAGGCCCCCAACTTCTGAGCAGCACCCCCCACTCTCCTGCCTACAGAGTGGAGAGGCTTCTCTGTGACCTGGGGCTGAGGACCAGCTCCGGCATCGGACCTCCTGGGTTCCAGTCATAGCTGCGAGCCCTTGGTCCCTCTCTGACCTCAATTGCCTTGTCTGTAAAATAAGGGTCATACTGGTACCTGCTTTGTAGGGTTGTTGTGAGGATGAAAATACAAGTGAAGTGCTTAGCGCTGTTGGTCAGCCCTTAACAAATGGCCGCTGCTGGTCCTTCAGCCTCTCCCAGTCCTCTGCGTCTGGCCCATCAGCAGCCAGCCTTGAGGAGCACACAGGCCACCACCCCTGTGTGGTGGCTTCTTGGTGTCACTCCCAGCGCAGCCATCCCCCTGAAAGCCTGCCTGCAGTGCTGGTTGCACTTCCGCCTTAAGTGTCCATCACCCTACCTACCCTCTGTTCTTGGGGAGGTCACAAAGGGCTCCCGATGCCCTCCCCGTGTCCTCAGCCTCTCAGCAGAGTTGGTCAAGCCAGGCCTGCCGCCTCCTCCTTGGTGACACTGTTCTCTGCTTCTGTGTCTCCTGCGTGTCCAGCACTCCTTCTGTCTGCAACTCCTCGGCCTCCTCCTCTACCTGTGGAAACTCCTCAGGGTACAGACCTGAGCCCTCTTCTCTCCCTGTCCAGACCTCTCTCCCTCGGAATTCTCCATTCCCCTGCCCCTCCATGCCAGCTGACAGCTCCCTAATTTCCAACTGGGATACAAGGACCTATTTTGTATCACTGTTGGATTGTGCCTTAGACATTCTAAATTCACATACCTCAAACTGAGCTCTTAGTAAGTCCTTCACAAGTCTTTTCTCCCCTTCTTCCTAGCACAGAAAACGCTCAGTCCATCCATCCTGGAGCTCAGGAAACGTGGAACAGCCTCGATTCCTACTTCCACTTCACCACCTCTCATCAAACTCATTGCCAGTGTCTTGATATTACTGCTGAAATACATTCTGTCTCTCTCCTCCAAGGCCGCCCAGGTCCAAGCTAGCACCCGCTCCCCCGGGATCCTGTACCCGCTCTAGCCTCTGCCCTCAGCTCTCCATGCAGCAGTCAGGGTGATCTTTGAAATGTAAATCAGATCCTGGCAGTCTGCCGTTTAAAACCTCTGGGCCAAAAGATTCCCAGAATAAAATTCCAAAGCTGTACTTCGCCTGTGGTACTGCACAGCCTCATCCCAAGCACCTCTCCTTTGCTGTCCAGGGCTTCTCTCCCTCTGATCTTGCTCTTCCCATCACGGCTACCTCCCCTCTGCTAGAGGGCCCTTCCTGCCACCTAGCTAATCTCTAGCTAAACTCAGCTGGAGAGACGGTCCCTGGCCACCCGATCTAAACTGACTTCCCTGTTACTCGCTTTTACCTCAGCCTGTCCTTTTCCTTCATTGCCTTTATCATAATTTGGTATATGTCTGTGTGCACACCTACCACTGGGCCCTGAACTGCCAGGGGCACGGATTAGGTCTGCTTTGTTCCCAGTTGTTCGGCCTGCACACTGAGTGCCACATGGGAAGTGCTCGGTCATCTTCCTTGAATGCGTGACTGCAGCTCCTAGCTATTGAGTATGACCGGGGAGGTGGCATGGGAGTGGCAGCCCAAAGCACTCATGCCACAATAGAGGGCATCCATAGTGTGGCCCCAGGACGTGCCAGGTGACAAGAGGTTGAGGCACCATAGCAGTTCTTCCCTGCCGGGTGTGGGGAAGGGAGGGAAGAGGGTCCAGCACGACTTCTCAGAAGAGGTGACGCTCGGGGTGAGAATGGGAGAGCAGACAGAGGGTCAGATGCAAGCCATCCCTTCCTCCCTTTCTCCTGCCCTTCTGCCTGCTCCTGTGACAGACCCCACAACGCTTCAGCTTCTTCTAGTCTTGTCCCAGAGTTAATCCAGGACAAAGTCTACAGGAGTTATGCTGAGGGAGAAGAAACAGAGAAACCACTAGAAATTGCTACCCTGGGTCTCGCCTGTTCATTTCCTGCCCCTGTACCCATTCCCTGGGCTCTGTGCCAGCTCCTGCAGAGAAATGGCCCAGAAGTGACGGTGCAGGGAAAGACATTGAAGGGGTTATGGGGTAATGGGGAACCTTTGTGCCTCCAGCTTTTGTTTTTCTTATTAAAAGCAGTAAACGTCTTTGGCAGAACCCGGAAAGCACTCTGCTGCCTGTGATGCTATGGGTGAAAGGGCATGAGGCCTTGGAAAAGCAGGGCCAAGAGCAGAAAGGCAAGTGTCGCCAGGCCAGACTAGGCCCAGTGCTCGCAGGGCGGGCTCCGTGGGGGCAGCCCCGCTGCCCTCCCACTGGTGGCTCAGAGTTCGACAGACGTCCGCCTCATGCTCCCTCCCAGGAGAAGCAGAACCCCTGGTTGACTGACCTGGCACAGGAGGAACCTCCAAATACATTTTCCTATAGAAATGTAGCTGCACAAAATTAGGGTTATAGAGTATCACGCTGTGGATCAGCTATGAATCAACCAGGCTGTAACCACCTTTTATGAAATTGATACTGGAGAAAATTTGCAGCAGACTTAACGAGTACAGCTATTAAATATTTACCGTGTGTCATGAACTGTGCTAATCACTGTACACGTGTTGTTATTGCATTTGATCCTTCTGGCAACACTGTGAGGGAGAGATTCTCATTTTACAGATGAGTAAACTGAGGTTTAGAGGTTAAGTAACTTTCCCAAGGTCATATAGTTAGTAAGTGGGGGCCCTGGGACTCAAACCCCGGTCTGATTCCATGTTTTAAACCATCATGATATACTTTCAAACATAATTATTTCTTAAATTAGGGACTGCATATACCTGGCTATCTCAATATCATTACTGTTTTTAATCACTCTCTTTCTTCCATCACTGTATGTTTGTTTGTCCTTTATGAAAGCATTTTTTTTTCTAGAGTTGAAGTACAAGCATATTCACATTTTGCAAAAGGGTACTTGGTAAAATATTCATTGATACTATAAATATTAACCGCTTATGACCATATGGAAAAAAAAGGTCACAGATTGGATTTGTTATTGCATTCTGAACTTTCCTAATCTTTTTTCAGTAACTCATTTCTATTTAAATTTGTGTTCATTTCTTACTGAAAGGAGGAAGATTTGTCTCCCCGTGTCAGCTGTACTCTGCCTCTGGCTTCGGCACCTTCCCAGCCTTGAAAAAGCAGTGCTGCATCTTTTTGAAAAGCTGGTCTCCAGTGAGAGAAACTGTCTGAGAAGGATCGAATGCTTTATGAAAGATTCATTGCTGGTACGTGCTGGGCTTTGATGAGGAGAAAAATCCTTTAAAAAATTGCTAGGTATCATTTCTTTTACTCAGCTCAAGGGGGAAAAATTTAAACCAAAGAGCAATTGGTACCTTTTAGAATAGTCTTCTATCTACATTTTATTTTTCAAATACCTAACGTAGGGGCTTTTCTGCATCCTTGGAAATGTGCTGGACATAGGGAGAGATTAAGATATACTGTATTCACAAGAGTTGACATTTGGACAACAAACCTTCTAAAACAGTATTTTGCCTTCCACATGAAAAGTAAGTTTTAAAAAACGAAGATCTTATTAATAGGAGGACCCTGTTAACAAAGAAGAGCATTAAAAAATAAGCCCTTCACTAGAGGAAAAATAAAATACTTAAAGGAAACAAAATACCTGAAAAATGGTTAAAACAACAAAAACAGCTAAGAATTCCATCGGCCTTGAAGCCCCCTGCACGCGGTGGCTGCCCGCCCCCTCTCCTCAGGACCTCTCAGGCCTGGGGGCTGGCCGGGCAAACCCACTGGCTGCCTGATCCAGTGTCTGGGGGCCAACCTCAGAATCGGAGCATTTGGGGTGGTTTCCCTCTGTGGGAGGCAGCTCTGGAATTTATGTGCATTTTTGTAAGACCGGGAATAAAGACCAGTGCACTCTGAACAAATAGTTTAAAAGCTACCAGAGGTGTCCTGCGCCTGGCGCGACTGTCGGGACCACGGGAACCTCGGTGGGCTCTAACAAGTTCCCTCACTGGCTTTCCTAACCTAGGGGAGGCGTGGCAGGGATTTTCCTCCCGTTGCACCGGTGGAGAAAGTTAGTTCACGGAGAGATGGGGGAGAGCCCGATCCGACGCTGGTGGCCGGGATGCCGGGCAGGGGAGGGTGCCGGCCCTCCCCGCCGAGCTGAGCCCCGGGTCGGGGCGGGCTGAGTCTGCGCTTTGAGTATACACAGCCCCCACCTCCCCGAAGCCTGTTTGTTTAATTCAGTTAGAACTTCCTGTTTTCTTGCTTTCTTTCTCTTTCACATTGGAGGCTGTGTAAGGGAATCCTGGATGAGTCCGTCGCCTTCTTCCTGCATCCCGGTTCTCTTTCGGGGTCCTGATCATTCCCCGGAGGCTCACGCGTGTGACTGTCCACGCCCCTGGTTGCCGTCTCCCTTTTCTTCGGCTCCTCTTCCCTTCCCATCCTGGGGCCTCGCGGGTGCCTACCGACGGTGCTGCAGCAGCCAGCAGCCGTGCTGCTTTCATCTGCACATGAGCTGGCACAAGCCGGACCCGACTGATTGAGAAGTTGACCGTGTTTGATAGAGAAAATAGGAAAGAAAATAACTAGAAAGCCAGGGAGAGCCCAAAGAGAGATATTTACAGGAAAATTAGTACTTCACTATTTAAAAGAGTTGCATAGTAAGGTGAGAAATAAGAATGTCCCTTATGTAAAAATAATTATAATAAAATTCAAAATAAACAAAGATCTTTTAGAAGCCCCTGCCAGCCCATTCAAAACATTACCTTTAACGGGTAATAAATGCAATAAATTTATCAGGTAAATTTATTAAATCTTTTTTTCTGACTGATAACTAAATTATGCTGTAATTTAATTTTCTCTGGTCCTCTTTCAATGGCAAAATATAGTAACTGAGCTATTTCCTTGCTTTCAGGGTTCTTATTAAATTTTCCTTAAATCTCCAGCCTATAGAAAAGTTCCAGTTTCACTGACTTCTCTCAGTTGGTGTGATTCTTCTCTGAACCTCCTTTGCGTCCTTTGTACCTATGGCCCTCGGGCTTGCGCGGCACATCAGTAAACACAGAATGTTGTTGGCTAGGAGAGAGAGAGAGAGAAGGCATTCCCATTAAACATCACACTGTGTAACCTTCAGTCTCCAGTTTATGGTTTAAAATGATCTCCCCCAAATAGTTTTGAAGTCTGTTGATTTACAAAAAGCGTTTGTCAAGATCTTGTGTGTAGAGATTCAGAGCTTCCATTATGGTTAAAAGGGGATTCTTGAGGGTGTTATTTGGCTTAATTTATTGTGGCACTGGCAGGATGTGACCTCTCTGCGCCTTGCAGTTCAGGGAGGTTAATTATAATACAGGGCTGCAAGTCCTTGATTGGCGTGGGCCTGCGGTGCCAGAAAACTAGGCGGGCTGGAATAAGCTTGTGACGTGGCTGAGTGATTAGAAGGGTAGCCTGGAGAGCCTGCTTCCTAATTGCATCATCTGACTCACTTATCACAGCACAGCATCTTGTGCAGGGACAGGGCCACGCAGGGCTGTCAGAGAGATCTTGAAGACTCAGATAGCACAGGGCTGCTGTGTTTTCCTCCAGAAGAAACTTGATGCCTATTACATTAGAGCTGGATTCTGAGAGAAGTTAAAATGCGATGGTCTACGTAACTTGTGTTTTATATGGAGCACTGTTAATTATGTTCCCATCTCTTGGGACTACCCAGAAGTAGCCCTGGAAATTCTGTAGTTACCAGGATGTTGCAAAAAACAAAAGATAAAAGTGTGGCGCAGGTTGAGCAGAGTGAAATGATCTCCCCAAATGTTCTTTGGTCTCTGAGGGACGCAAGGCCTGGTATTTTCCATTAAGACTATGTATGAATTCTAAGGCACTAATCTAATAATCACCTGAATTCTAAATGCGTTTTGAGTTCTAAAATAAAAGTAAGTTTACTTTAGGGATTCGCCCTTTGGCTTCTGTGGACTGCACCTCCCCTCAAGTACATGGCTACCTGCCATATTTGGTGGCTCCTAAATAAATCAAGGCGTTAACCTCAGTTTGTCATCTACCGAACAGACTGACACTTTTCAAAAGCAGGCAGTCTCGGCTTTCCCTCGACAGAGCAGGCAATGGAAGACCATAATCCGTAGCTTCAGGCCTGACCTTAAAAGCTGATGTCACCAAAAAGCAGTGAAAGCCACTTGTTAATTATGCAGCTTTCTTTGCACTGTTTGGTTTCCCAAGGCTGGCCCCTCCTCGGAAGGGTGTTATGTTTTCCAGTTACAATTGTGTTTGTGGAGCCCCAAAAGCTATTGTTTATATTCCACGTTTGAATGAGAAGTACTGGCTGGGTGGCACTGTGCTCAGCTGCCCTGTTGCATGCCAGGGCTGGGATAGGCCCTGGTTCCCATGCCCTCCCCGGCGCTCCTTCGCTGGCCGGCCCCACATGCCGCCTGGCCCTCCAGCCGGGTCCAGGGGAGTGGCTCCCTTGCCTTCACAGACTTGCCCATGAAAGAGTGGGGGAGCGGGGCAAGAATTGGGTTGTGGTTTTGTTTATTCAGATTTTAACTCAGAAAACACTCCTGGTATTCTCTTTATAGCTCCGTTAAAATTAGTTCTTTCTCTTGTCAGGTATACCTCAGTAAAGATAGGGGGAAAATTAGTTCTTGATCTAATAAAAGCTTAAAAATAACAAACATGCAGATACCGCAGCATCCTCCTTGACCTCCCTGGTATGAGATAAGATGCATTCTTGTTTTCATTCTCCACATGGCAGTCACAGCCACTTCCAAAAGAAAAAGAAACTTCTTTTACACAAAATTCCAAACACAATTCCCCTTTAATAGAAGATTATACCAAAGAATTAACTACACATCCTGGATGATGTCAGTTTTCTCTGCTTGAATAACTTCTTACTCATGTACTAGGGTTTTCTTTTCCTGCTATCTCGTTAGCAGTCCTTTAAGCATTCCTTTCTTTCTTTTTGAGCTCTTTAATGTGATGCATGTGATTTAACAAAAGCTGAAGTAGACAGTTTCGCAGTGGTCGAACAGAAACGTGTGGAGATGGTTTAGGCTTGTGGCTAAAGGTAAAATAAATCTCGGACAGTAATTGCACTTTCCAGCGTTGACCTCAGGGGGGCACCAGATCCCCCAGCGTTGTCTCTCTAAAGGAAGAGGCCCAGATTGCAAGTTCTGTGTTCACTGTTGAGGATGCAGGACAACCAGTCGGAGATGAAGGGAGAGAAACAAAAAAACAAAAACCAAAAACAAAACAGGGCAGTAATTGACCTCGGGGGGTCACTGCCACTCAGAGGCTGAGCCAAGAAGCAGCAGGGGGCTGAGGAGCTATCTTCCTGCTCAGGCTGCACAAACCAGCAGGGTAGAGGCCACTGAGCAAGGCTAAAAAAGAAGAACTTCAGATTTGGGGAGATTTTGCTCAGCATCCTGAACTGACATCCCAGTGTCTAACGTTCTCAGAGCGCGCAGGTAAATTTAAAACAAAAGTACATTTGGTACTTGTTAAGTTTTTCTTTTTAAGTCCAGAAATGACAGATTTATCACTAATTAAACAATAATTGCATTATGGAGTACTGAAGAAAACCCTGCTTGTAGTATAAACAACATCTGGTAAAGATTGAAAAGAAAGAATAATTTTTCCAAGCTCAAATTTGTTGAAAGAAACCTGAATGTTTTGAAACAAAATAGATCCTAAAATGTAAAAGGGATATTTAAAGTCTTAAGCTTAGTATTTTGAAAACAGAAAAGAAAATGATATAATAAAAAAGTACGTATTTATAAAGGTACCTTATTTTACATGACAGATGTGAAGATTTTTTATGTAAGTAGATTTTTTTAAACCGAATTGTTTTTTAACTCAATAAAGGAGTTTATTGAAATGAAACTTAACGAAGAATCTTTTTTAAGAAGAAATTTATTTTTGATGAATACAGTCACCTTTTAATTTATATACATATATTAACACAAGGGCTCCTGCTTGTCAAGAGTTTGGAAGAGTTGGCTATGCAGTGGGATGGGGTTGCCGGCTATTGGGTAAACTTCTCGTCAGCCATTTATTTATTCTTTTTTAATGACCATTCCTGAATAAACTACATAAACGTGCATAAAAGTAGATTATGAAAGAGAATCTGTCTAAGGCTTCCTGAACTTCAGTTTGTCTCTCACCTAAAGCTTCCTTCTCCATTTTTAGGAAAAATACCTATAAAGGGTGATAAATGAAGAAGGCTTGAATTTTTTGTGTCTTCACTGCCTTTTTGTTTTCTGTAAGAGACATTCACATTTGTCTGTAAACTACTTCATATTATAGTATAATTTCCCTTTTTGGTTTGTACTCTCTCTTCTTCCCCTCTCCCCATTCTCTGTCCCACATACATAACAGAGAATTAGAAAATGACACAAAAAAGGAAAGATTTCTTCCTGCGAATTCTGTTCTCTGTGCTCTCAGGCCTCTTTCAAGTGGCAGGTGGCCTTGTAATGATTGTTGATGAATTAGGAGGAAAATCACAGGCTAGACACCAAGGACAGAGAGCGAGCGTCGATGTCACATGTACAGTTCATGGAACAGTGTGACAAGCCGGCCTCTCCCTCACCTCCCGCACGACGCAGGCCTAGAGAACCCAGCCGCTGCGTACTTCTTGGTGCTGACGTAGTCCTCCTTTGTGTTTTTGAGGGATGGGAAGGGGCTGTCCTAGGCAGAGAGGAGGTAAAGCAGTGCAGTTCTGGGTAGCTGTGAGAGATGGGAAGGGATGCACACCCCAGAACAGTCTGGCCCATAAGGAAAGGAAGCCGGGGTCCACAGCGCGCCATCATCTTCTGTTCATCCTCTGACATTTAGTGAAGGCACTGGGGGCAGCGGGAGGGGAGGGAAGAAAGGCAGACTCCTGTTACCGATGGGCTCCTGGTGACATAGTTTCCCTCGACTTGAAGTACTCTGTAGTTGGAAGTCGTTAGGCTGGACGGAGGGGAGCAGAACTTGAGAAGGAACAGCTTTTAGTAGGATGGAGAAAAACAGACAAACAGATGGAACGCAAGAAAGGTTTTCCTTTCTGTCCTCGTTTTAATAGAAAAGATAACTGCCTGGATTGTGGGGCTTCTCCAGAGTTCTGGGTTGCAGAGTGGCCTGTTGCGTTCCTGTAGGGTACCGTTTTACAAATAAAACGGGACACAGAGGGGTTAAATGTTTGCCTCTTCCCTCACGTGGATGCTGTAAAGATTTAGGGGAGGAATTTATGGCTTCCAAAGAAGCATAAATTAAGACTTTAATTCTATTTGGAGGATTCCCTTGATAAGAAAAGCAGCTTAAGTTTGCTTTTGTGATTTGCTGTCAGTGGGACACATGCCTGGCCTGTGAGCACTCCGGGCTTCATGAGGGGACTCACTGACCCTGATATTATGTGCTCGGGAAGTGTAAAGAGTCTCAGTTTTAAAACCATCAGTGAAGGCTGCAGATGAGAAAGAGCTGTTCACAGCTAGGGAGTGGCAGGGGAGACTGGTTTTAAATCAAAATCTCCACCGTTGCTGTTTCAGTGGGGTTCCCCTTCCTCCCGGCATCTTATCTGTTTTAAAAGTGAAAACAGGATGTGGAAACAGGTTGAGAACAACCAAAGGTCTGAAATATTTGGACAGAATAAGAGGAGAGGCCATCAGCATGTAGGGAACAGGCAGATTCCACACAGTCTGGAGACATTTACGACATCTGATTGCGCTGTTCTGCTGGAAAACACTGTGTCAAAGAAAAGATGTCCAGGCTCCAGTCCTCTTTCAACAGACTGAGTTACAATTCCGTTGCTTTCCCCTTGCTTTCCACGGTAGCCCTGTTCTACACGTTGGATCAGACTTCTTTTTTGCCATTTGGAAATCCCTGTAATCAGTACTGAATGATTTTCTACTAGCATCAAATTCATAGAGTGGCTCTGGAGTAGTTAGACTTTAGAACAAAAGGAATTGTTCTGTTGTACCGTTTTCAATATTAGTCTTATTTTCTGCCTGCATTTTCAGGCTCTGGGTATCTGTCTGTGGGCACATGACAGTGTTCTTTGGTCTTAAACACTCTCATACCAGAGCCGTATTGTCTGTATATGAAACTGAAAAATTGGTCTGGCAAATTCGATGAATCACATTTCTTCAAGGTGTACAGTTTGCTTTTCCCTTCTGGTTTGATTTTTTCCATTATGAATACATACAAACTTTGATGATGTTTTCTGGGCATATATCCAGTGATATATTAATAATCGTTATTATTTACAGTGAGGCTGAGAAGCAGGGAAATTAAAGCCAAGAAATATTCTGTCCCTCTTCTGTTGAACCATGGCTCTGCCGAATTACTTTCTCGAGTACATAATTTATAAGAATTTTTAGTTGTTGTTGGGGTTTTTTAAGACAAAAATGGCCATCAGTGAAGGATTAGGGAGTGTGGATTACTCTACTTAAAGAGTAGAGATTTGTGACTTACAAATCACGAATCTGTCTCTTCAGTTTAACAAGTGGCAGTGCCCTTGCCTGGAGCCTTCTGTGACAGCCTGCAGTGGCGGCGCGTGAGCACTAGATGGCACACGTTCAGTGTTACAACTCGAGCCGCCAGCGCCGAAGGGTGTGGATAAGAAAGTCTGGGCAGACAGGCACCATTCTTTCTTCGGCTTGGTCTAGAAAACTTGAGAGGCAAAGCGTATTCTCTTTTCTCTCTTCCTTGATGAGGTGGTATGACAAAATGTTTCCCAAAGCTAGTTATATCAAGCTCAGTATGACTTGAAGAAATTCCCTTTAGAGCCTAATTCGCTAACATTTGGATGCAACCGTAAAATGTCTGTTTTAGACCACAGCGGCATTTTCCTCTGGCTTAGTCCCCGTGCTCTGAGCTTTAAGCTATGGGCCGAAAGGATATGGAACCTGGGTCAGGCCCACTGCCGCCCCACCCAGGCCACAGTAAGTCAGCTGCTGCAAATTTAAACCACCAAAACCTGTCACAGAAGTATCCATGGGTTAAATCAGATTGCTGTCATTGTGCAAGATGATAGTATCTTTATTTTCATTAACTCTCTTTTTACCCTAAATAATTTAAGCTGCCAAATTCATAATGCACTATGTTATGGCATTATTTAGTCCGGCACGATGGTGGTCACTGCCTCCCTCAATGATAATTCTAAATAATTGTATACTCATTTCCTAACAAGCAGGAATGAACAGATACCAGGCCCACATCTGATTCTGAGGCACTTGTAAGTCATGTAAGGTGGTCAGACCCAAGAAGAGTATTACGTAAAAGTAGCAACACAGGCAGGCTCTATGTCTGCGTTCCAGCACGCCGGTAGAAGGCATTTTTAATTTTCCATGATACTTATTGACTCTTTTTTCTCAATTATATGGGCTTATTATAGAAACTGTGGAACATACAGGAGGGCAAAGAAGAAATTAAAGTTGCCTATAATCCCCTTGCCCCAAGAAAACTACATGCAGGGCGTTTGCCATGAGCTGGTGGTTCCTTTTTCTAACCCAAAGGAATCTATACCCATTTTCTAGACACCAGCTGTTCTGGACAGCTCATTTCCCTGACGGAAGCAAGTCATTATTAATGAAATGCTTCTGATATTTTACTTTCTCACAGTCTTTTCCTTTACAGCCTGAAGCAGCCTGCCACCCTGCCATATTCAGAGTCGTAGATGAAATGTTCAGGTAAATATTGTGCTGTTTCTGTTCGTAGTTGGTCTAAATATGTTCAGTTTCCAAATATGAATATAAAATTCTGTGCTAGTCTCTGGGTGTACATGGGGAGATTCCATCTAACCCCTCTGAGCTTTTTGGTAAAACTAAATGTCAGTGTATATTTAAAAGCCAATGCCTAAGAATTAAGATGACTGTCTTTTTTTTAATCTTTTAAAGTTCTAATAATAATGGTGGAAAAGAAGAATTTAATTCGATTTTAAATTATTGAATAGTCACGTAGGATTTTTCTCAACTCAGAATAAAGGGTAGCAATGTACTCCCTTCACCACAGGAGGGCTGACCAATCTTTTTAAAGGATTTTCAAGCTAAGGAAAACCAAGAATAAAAGTAAATAATGCCATTCTTAACAGAGCTCTTCTGAAAGGCAAAATCAGCTATGCATGTTACAACACACTCATTTCTATTCTGCAAATACCAGTACTTCTTGGTAAGTGCACTGGATTTACAAGGGTGAGAGATGAGGAGACCCCTGGACACCAGGTCGGGTTATGGCTGACAGTCAGTGGGGAGCCGGACCCCTCCCAGGGAACTGGCCGTGGGGCGGGGTTTTCAGCCTCTTTCTTGGGTGCTGGTGCAGCCATGATATCTGCCCTCTGTCCCATCCCCCTTGTACTCAGGAAGCAGAGGCCCCAGGGCAGACAGCAGACACTGGGGAAAGGAATTTTTACAATAGCAAATAACCCAGCCCTTGGGTTGATCTTGAAACATACTAACTTTAAGCCAAATGAACATAGAAGTAAGTCAAAATGCTGTTTTTAGTTTAAAGCTAGCAAAGTTTGAATTTCTGTTTGTTTGTTTGTTTAACACACATAAAGAGAAGTTAATATGAAAGTGCGTGGAAATCAAACCAGAAACACACAGATTTCTTCCACCACTTTGCTGGGTGGATATGACTGAGCCGTTTTAACCCTTTGGGCACCTGTTTCTCCATTTGCAAGAGCAAAAGTTCTGTGGGTGTTGCATTTCCATGCATACGGTGCACAAATGTTTGTAAAGAGCATTCCAGGCCCGCACGGAAGGGGTACCAAGTGCTTAATAATTTAAAGACCAAGAAAGAGAGCTCTGCACGTTACAATTTTAAACAGAGTCTTCAGAAAAAGGAATGACAGTTTTCTCTTGCTCTCATGCAAGGACTGAAATCTGACGACTTGAGATACCGCTGAAGCTTCTGGCACAGAAAGAATGTTACCATTTTTCCCTTATATGTGTTCAGGTTCACATGGCTGCCAGATTAATCACTAAATGTGTTGTGATCTGGCTTTGCATTGCTCAGGTACGCACTCCTGGAAACCGAGGGAGCCCCAGAAGTACTGGCCGCGATGCAGGTGTTCACACGATGCTTTGTAGAAGCTCTGGAAAAAGAAAACCAGCAGGTTTGTTATGCTGCAGATAATATTCATTCCCCCAAAGAAAAAGAGCCTGTTAAGAGCATTTGACTCATCACCAGAAAGGGACACTTTATTTCCAGTGATTTTGATAGACTGCTTTGTTCATGAAGAAAGCTTCCAAATGAATGCCCCACCAAAGGTAAAATCATTTTAATTGAAAAAAATCAAGATGGTCCCCATCCGTCCCATGTCCTGGTACCCAGAAGCATTTGTCTGCTGTTGTGCAGGGACCTCTGTCAGGGCAGCGGGCCCCGCCCCAGGGGATGCGTCTCCTGGGCCCTGTGTTGTACGCCGTGTGTCTGTACGCCGTGTGCTAGGAAGGAAATCTCACGTATTACCGAGCAGTACTGGGCATTCTTAACCATCAGTTTCTATTCATATCAGAGACCTAAACGTCATTCGGATTCCAGAAGAGAAGGAGGCAGTGAGAGTGACAAGGAAGGATTTGAGTCATTGTAGAGGAGGAGCTGGGAATAGGCGTGAGTGGGCCCAGTCAGTAAGCGAGACGCCGGCCTGGGGACCTGCGGGAAGACTTGCACCCTGGGGCCCGTCTGCAGAGGCGGCTGACCAGTTAGCGTGACTGTGTGCGCAACGGGAGCCTTTCCTGCCAGAGAGCTTTCACCTTTGGGCATTTTAACTGGCCTGTGCTTCTGATGGCCACAGACCTACCTAATGGCTCTGTGGTGCCTTGCCTGTTCAAGTGCTCGGGTCCTCTGCAGCTGCCTGTGCGGTCTGTCATGGCCCTTTGTGATGCTTCCTGCGGTTTGACTTAGGAGAGCAGTGCTCTGGTGCTTGGCTCTACTAAAATCCCACATACCTCTACGCCGAGAAACCTCCCAGGTTTTAGCAGCTTTTTCTGTTTTTTAAGGCAACGATAAATATTTATGGTGTAGTTTTTCCATCCTCTCTCTCCCTAGGGAAGTTCGCTAGACTGTAGCAAACAACATTATCAATGGAACCAGCCTGGAATTCGGGAGGAGAGCTCTGCTGAAAGGCACTGGCTGGCCCCCCCACCTATTTTGAGGCATAACTATAAATATCTTTTATCCTCCCTGAACATTCCTGTATTCCCAATTAGGAACTGACCTCTAGAAAACCTGTCTCTAGCTCCTGGAACACACCTGGGCTGGGTGGCGGACGCGGGTGAGAGAAGAGCTGCTCTGTACCCCTCGCCTGAGGCTGTTTCCCTGTCAGCTTGCTCCGAGCCGCGTTGTTGGGTTTGGCATTTGAGACTTGGACTGGCTGTACTGGAGTTACAGTCACTTTCCATTTAGAATGGTGCCCTCCCCGGGCTACTTGTGTCTGGGGGGCACAGACTGGGTCGCGGTGGAGGCAGGGCAAGGGTCCAGAGAGAAGCAGGAATTCATCACTCCCAGCTTGCGCTCAGGGTGCGAGAGCGGCAGCCTCTCACCTTTGCAGGCGCCTTCGTGCACGTGTATTATGTCACTTCCCGGGGCTGTTCCTGGTTGCCTGACTTCCTAATCGACAGCCTTTCTCATCATCAGCCCCCTGCCTTCTTGAGTGCGCCTTTTTAGGTTAATCATAATCCCTGATGCATGGCCCCCTCTGTCCTGTTTGGTCCACGCCTGACTCTCTTTTCTTTTTGGGTCCATGCGTGTCTTTTCTTTCTTTGTTTTATTTGTTTATCCGTGGATTCATCGTTAATCAGATGAACATCTGCTAAGCCGACATCCAAGCAAAAGCTGGCCTACTTCCACGTATGCAGGGTACATGGAGAACTCTCCTGGTAACTGTCCTGCACCCATTCGCCCTGACTTTCTCCCCCCAGGTAACCTCTGTCTTAATCCTATGTTTATCATCCCTTTGCTTTCTCTGAAAGTAGTTTGATCACATACATATGATTTGTTAAGCCAGGTTTTCCAGTGCTTGTCGTTGCGCTCGGTAAAACACAGCAACCCAGAGTCGCACGCTGTGCAGCCTTTCCAGCAGCACGTGCCCAGGGTGGCTCTGTGCTGTGTGGCTGAGGTGCCACTCTGTTCTCTGTTCGCAGAGTGCACCGCCATGTAGCCATCTTCCTGGGGGTGGGCACTTGGGCTACTTCCAGACTGTTTCCTTCTGTAAACAGCGTTGCTCTGAACATCCTGGGACATATACTTGGGCGTGGACGTGCTGGTTATTAGGCACGCAGAGGTTCAGCTTCAGCAGATAACTGCCAACTTGTTTTCATACGTGGTTGTGCCCAGCTACGTTCCCCCCAGCACTTTATGAGGAATCCCATTAATCCACATTCTTTCCCATTGTCAAAAATGTTTATCTTCAGTGCTTTTCATTCTCCTTTTATCCTTTCCCTCACCCTTGTTTTATTTGGAAAGCACAGTGCGGCCCCATCAATGTGCCCAACTGGACTAGGAGGCAAAGACTTGAGGTTGTCATGACAAGCCGCTTTCCCTGAGCTCACACAGTGGTCAGTGCAAACAGCAAATCAGTGCATGTTCTGGTTCCGGTAGTGGAATGTACCAGCCTGAATCTCCCACGGATAAAAATTATAAACTCTGGGGAAAATGTTTTTAGAACCTATTTGAAGTTATTGGAGAGCAACCCAAAAAGCAGATAAAAACTGGAGGGGATTCAGCCCTTGAAAAAGGAAACCATGTTGGGTATTCTGACTTTTCCCTGAGGGCCCTCACGTGAGGGGTAGGAGGGGGTCTGAGTGGGGTCAAGGGGCCAGAACTCAAGGCACAATCTTGATTGACTTGAAATGTCAAAAGACAGAGCTGTGGGCTGCCAGAGGAACAAAAGAAACTGATACCAAAAGATGAACTTAAATATGCCTACAAGTACGTTAATTACAAAAACTAAGTGGAAATTAACTGAATATAGTAGTAAAAAGCAAATACATCACACTGGATGAAAACCCAATTATGTGTTGTTTTCAAGAGACACATTCTAATAGTAAAGACCCAGGTAGATTAAAGCAAGAAGAAGGGAAGAGCTGTGCTGCGTAAATGAGCACAAGAAAGCTGGTGTGGCTCTGCCGGCAGCTCCTGGATTAGGTTTCAAGATCAGGAGTGTGACCGGAGAAGAAGAGGGACGTTTTGTAATGGTGAAATAGTCGGTTCATCCGGAGAAATAGCAACTACAAGTGGGTTTGTGCCCAACGACAGGGTTCTGAAACACACAAAGCGAGAACTGACAGAAGTGAAAAGAGAAGTAGACAGGTGCAAAACAGGAATCGACAAGCTGATTATAAAACTTACCTGGAAAGGCAAAGGACCTACAGCAGCCAATTTTGAAAAACAAAGCAAAAAAACAAACAAGCAAGCAAAAATCCCCACAGGATTCACACTACCTGATTTCAAGACTTTAAACTGCAGTAATCAAGACCAAGACAGTGAGGTATTGGCAAAAGGACAGACATATATTGGTGGGACAGATTAGTGTCCAGAAGTAGACCCCATACGTATGTGGTCAACTGATTTTTGACAGAGATGCCAACGCAATTCAGTGGGGAAAGGAAAATTTTTATCAAATGGTACTGGAACAACTGGTTATCCAGGTGGTAAAAAAATGATCCTCTACCTCACAATACACAAAAATTGGTTAGAGATGGATCACAGACTTCAAAATAAATGTTCAAACTATAAAGCCCGTAAAAGTAAACAAGGAGAATCTCTTTTTTGATGTTGGGATAATCTAAGATTTCTTAGAAGGAATGCAGAAAAGCACTAACAATATGAGAAAAATGGGTAAATTAGACTTCATCAGAACTTTAAACTTCTGTTCTTTGATAGATGTCCTTAAGAAAATGCAAAAACAATCCAACAGCAGGTGGAAATTATTTTCAATATGTATCTAACTGGGGACTGGTCCAGAATATATAAAGATCTCTTAAAACTCAAGAACACAAGAAACAACTCAGTTTTTAAAAATGGGCCAAAGACTTGAATACACACATCAAAAAATATGTGTAAGTTGGCAGTTAACACATGAAATTTTTCAACATCACTTGTGTCAGGAAAATGAACAGGAAAGCCGTAAGGTAACATTTCACACCCATGAGTATGGCTAAAATTAGTAAGATTGACAATATCAAATGTTGGCAAGTATGTGAAGCAACTGGAATTCTCATAGATTGCTGATGGGAGCAGTTTTTTATAAAGTTAAACAAGCATTTACTCTACAACCTAGTGATTCCATTCCTATAGTATTTACTCAAGAAAAATGAAAGCACATGTCCACAGAAAGACATAAATATGAATGTTAATTGCAGCTTTATTCATAGTTTTCCCCAAACTGGAAACAACCCAAACGCCCATCAATGGGAGAATGAATAGGTTATGGTGTATTCATACAATGACTACTTCTAAGCAATAAAAAAGAAAATAACTGCTTATACACAGTAACATGGATAAATCTCAAAAGAACATGTGGAGCCAAAGAAGCAAGAAGTACATACTCTTATGATTCTATTTCTGTGAAATTCAAGAATATGCAAAACTAATCTCTCTCGGCAAAATAAAAATATTGGTTGCAAGGTCGAGGTGGAGGGGTTGACTAACACCCACCAGGGACCCTTGTGGGGTGACCAAAAGGCTCTGGGTCTTGACTGAACCGCTGGTCACGTGGGATTTACACATTTACCAGAACTCATCAGATTGGACGCTCAAAGCCCTAGCACTCCACTGCTTATCAGTTTTACCTCAACTTTTTACAAAAGTACTTCAAAGCTTCTGCGCCTTCTGAGGGCATGGATGGCGAAAGCACCTTGGCTGTCAGAGTACTGTGGGCACCATTGTTGTTTTGTGCTTTTTTTTGGTTGTCAAAAAACCATCTCACAACTGCCTTGGAAACGCTGACTTAAATAGGGGATTTATGTGTATAACTGGGTTCATGTGAGGTTAAGAGCTGATATAAAGACATTGGGAGCATAACTTTGTTTTCCTTAAGTCCCAGAAGGTGACTTTAAAAGCCTTATTTTTCTGTCACATGTTTACAGGATTATTAGAAGCATCTTTTTTCTTTAACGTTTAAGAAAACATTCTGATCACATAAGTACCAGTCGGTCGTTTGGGGGCAGAGGATGCAAGGTTTTGTATTTTCTTAACACCTCTTCCAATCCTGATGTTCATGCAGTTTTGAATTTTTGATTCTCTCGTAGCCGAAGTTTGCACTCAAGACCTACTTTCCTTATGCTTCTCCATCTCTTGTCATGGTGTTACTCCAACGCCCGAAAGGTACGTGAAGGTTGATTCTGCCCATATTAAAGTAACTTCTGGGAAAATACACTGATAAACCACAACCCTTCCCCCCCCAGCTCCTTACCTCCAGAGCAAGGGAGATGAAATCGGTCATCTCCAACATCCCTTTGAGCTCTCAGGGTCTCACATTCTGTGGATTTTGATGAGAATTTGCTTGACTCTTCCCAGTTATGCTCATTTATGGAAAGAAAGAAAAAAGGAAAAAACACAGCCCCTTGCTGGGTTGTGATAGGCTTGTGTTCCGGAAAACACAGGCCTCTGCTGGTGCCAGCCAGATCCACCGGGACACCGGGGGCAGGCTGAGACTTGGCTGACTTGGAATTACACAGTACATCTATTTGTATTTCATTCTTTCTACTCCATGTCCCTTGTTGCAAAAGAAAAGATAAAATGATGAGTGAATGGGAAATTTCTCCCAGCCAAGCCAAGGGAAGGCCTTTGAAAGAATTCAGTAAGTGTACTGGACCAAAGCCTCTCTGACTGCACTCGCCAGCTTTCCAGAGGCCATCTCTAGACGTGGGTGTGGGGACGCTGGGGCAGTGGTGCTTCTGCCCTAATTCAGCAGGTGTTGATTTGTTAACATGCCTGTGAGCTCGTGTTCAGGAAATATTTGAGAAACAGAGACTGCAGACATCCTTCCCCTCTAAAACCTGAAATCGGAAGGAAAGGCAACACTAACACAAGCCCAGACTCTGCCGTGGAAGGAGGCGTTTTATCTGACCATGGAAGGAAAGAGAAGAGGAAAGGGTAGAAGAACCCATAGTATTTCCTTTTTATGCCATTCTTTGCCTGCCTTTTTCCTAAGGCTTGTGTAAGTAGATTCTTTTGATGAAAGTAAATGATTCAGAAAGTTTCAGGGCATTTTACAAAACCTAAATTCCTCTTCCTTTTTCTAAAAGATGCAGCTTCTCTCCCAGAGTGACCCACTTGACCCTGTCCTCTCAGGCGCTGGAGCTGGGGGTGGTGACAGGCCTGCTGGGGTCTCTGGTCAGCAGTTTCGTGAAAATTAACCTGTGGGAATCCGGTGGAAAGACTTTAATAACAAGATGGGAAGGTCAGTCATTCACCTTCCAGGAGCACGCCTCACAGCCTAAGTCGGGTCAGCAAAGCCTGCGGTCAGCCTTTGTGAGCGGCTGCACGAGCTCCAGAGAAAGTACTGGAGTTGTTATTTTTTAAGTTTGGGAATCTGAACAAAAGGCTAAGGTGGCGTGTGGGCATGAACTCAGCCTAGGTACCTTTCCCTCGTGTGACTCTCTCTGAGACTTACGTCCACAAATAAATCAGTAAGTTAAATTCAAGCACAAGTACAGGACCCTCCTGTGCGGGTTCCCAGAAGAGTTTTCTGCATGTTACTTTTGCAAAGAATAGCATTACACTCACAGAGTTGAAGTGTGTTTAACAGTGGAATATTCTATTCAGAAATTGATTTTGTGCCTACTGTGAAGTCAGTGGCATAAAAGATGAATCACTTACGAGCCCTGGCTATCCAGGAGCTACAGTGAAGGAGACATCAAATAAGTATGTGAACTAATGAAAAGAAGAAAACGAAAATGCCTTCAAAGGCTGCAGATCAGGAGTTACAGGAATTCAGAAGAGGGAGAGCGAGAATTCATGATTCTTTAATCTGTACCAGTTGTGGGGTGGTAGTGGTTACTCCATTACTTATGTTATCTTTCTTGTGTGTTTAATTAAGACTATCACTGCATGAAATGTGATAACCTTTGTCAGATGTTGTTTAGAACTACAGATACATACATGCTCAGAAGTGTTTAAAACCATGGGATAATTGTGAAACCAGAAAAACTTAGGAAAAGACATTTGTCTTATGGTACCCGTGTTTTTTTATTTTCTGGCCTTCTTTTTTTAACTGTAAACCTGAAATTATGTTCTAAATTCATCACAATCAGAAAAACAGTTGGTCAGCTCATTTCTAATTCCTTGTTGACTATTTAATTATAGTCTCCCATGTATTTTGAAATCGCAGATTATCAGTAACAGAAGCGAGGGTGGGTGAGTAGAAAAGAAAAAACCTCGGGCATCCGCAGCATAGCAGCTCTGAGTCCTCGGGCGGGCCGCCTGTGCGCAGTGTTCGTCTACTCCCGTGTGCCTGAGTTAGAGAGCCTTTGAAGTTTAGCTCTGTGTATCGCTGGAAGGTCTTTCTTTCCAGGCCTGGGAGTGGTGGAGTGGGTTCCACGGACCAGGAAAATTAAGTGCTTTCCCCTGAAAAGAGCTCTTCTGATCTCAGCTGCAGATAATTTCTAATAGGTTTGAGTTTTCTTCAGCTCCTCTCTGATCGCTCTCTCCACCCACAGATATCCCACAGGGACTGTGGCATCGGCCACTGAAACGTATTTCCGAAATGCTCAAAGAAATAGTTGAAGACGAAACTCAAGGGTAAGCAAACACTGACGCCCCCCAGGTCTGTTTCACACATGCTTTCTCTGGATCCTTATCTTCCCTTTGAAGGCATTACAGGCACACCTCCCAGATCGCTCAGGTTTGGTTCCAGACCACAGCAGTGAAGCGAGTCACATGACTGTTTGGCTTTCCCAGTGCATGTGAAAGTTATGTTTACACTACCCTGTAGTCTGTTTAGTGTGCAATAGCGTTATGTCTGAAAAAACAAAAACAATATACTTAATTTAAGAATGCTTTACTGATAAAAAAATGCTACCCATCCTCTGAGCCTTCAGTGAGTCATAATCTTTTTGCTGTGGAGGGTCTTTCCTGGACATTGATGACCGCTGACTGACAGGGTGGTGGTGGCTGAAGGTCGGAGTAGCTGCAGCAATTCTTAAAATAAGACAGCATGAACGTGCACGTACCCTTAGCTTAAACGCTGCCCGGCTTTGCTGTTTGGGGAGACAGTGCTTTGGGAAGGATCCCAGCTGTTCTCCTTACCTGCTGCAAGTAACAAATCCTTACCTCTACCAAAAGACAAAGGCAGCATGAAGTCAGCCACATCAGTCAACTCTTCCTATCACAAATGCTGCAGTTTCTCTGTAGCTTGCAGTGCAGTTTGGTAGCATTTTACCCACAGCAGAACTACTTCCAGGATTGGAGTCAGTCCTTACAAACCCTGCCACTGCTTTCTCAGCTAAGTCTGTGTCATATTCTAAATCCTGTGTTGTCATTTCAACAATCAACATAGCACCTTCACCAGGAGTAGAGTCCATCTCAGGCAACCACTTTCTTCGCCTCATCCATGAAAGCTTTGTCCTGAGGCTGCAGCAACTCGGTCCCGTCTTCAGGCTCCACGTCTAGTTCTCCTGCCGTTTCCACCACATCTGCAGTTACTTCCACTGAAGTCTTTGAATCCTTCTAGGTCATCTAGAAGGCCTGGAATCTCCTTCTTCCAAACGCTTGTTAATGTTACTGTTTTGACCTCTTCTCATGAATCACAAATGTTCTTAAGGGCATCTAGAATGGTGAATCTTTTCCAGAAGGTTTTAATTGACTTTGCCGAGATCCATCAGAGCAGCCACGTCTGAGGCAGCTCTAGCCCTGTGAGATGTATTTCTTACATAATCAGACTCGAAAATCACAGTAACTCCTTGATCCAGGGGCTGCAGGCTGGACGTCGCGTCGGCGGGCAGGAGAACATTAGCGTCGTTGCATCTCTCCATCAGAGCTCTGGGGTGACCACGCACGTTGTCAATAAGCAGTAATATTTTGAAAAGAATCTTTTTTTTCTGAGCAGTAGGTCTCAATATGGGCTTGAAATATTCAGTAAAACATGTTGTAAACAGATGTGCTGTCATCCAGGCTCTGTTGGCGTATACAGAGCACAGGCAGAGCGGATTGAGCATAACTCTTAAGCGCCCTGGGGTTTTAGGATGACAGATGAGCACTGACTTCAGCTTAAAGTTACCAGCTGCATTAGTCCCTAACAAGAGAGCTGGTCTGTCCCTGGAAGGCGGGCGTTGATTTCTCCTCTCTAGCTATGGAAGTCCTAGGTGGCATCTTCTTACAGTATATTGTCTGCATGGAAGACCTGTTTCGTGTGGCCGTCTTCAGTAGTGTCTGAGCCGAGGGCTTCCGGCTGACTGGCTGCAGCCTCTCCACCAGCACCTGCTGCCTCCCCTTCATACGTTTATGTTATGGAGATGGCTTCTTTCCTTAAACCTCATGGACCAACCTCTGCTAGCTTCAGACTTTTCTTCTGCAGCCTCCTCACCTCTCCCAGCCCTCGTAGAATCGAAGAGAGTCAGGGCCTTGCCCTGGAGTAGGCTTTGGTTCAAGGGAATGTTGTGGCTGGTTTGATCTTCCATTCAAACTGATAAAACTTTCTCATCAGCAATAAGGCTGTTTGGCTTTCTTATCATTTGTGTGTTCACTGGAGCAGTGCTTTTCATTTCCTTCAGGAACTTCTCCTTTGCATTCACAGCTTGGCTGACTGCTTAGCACAAGAGGCCTGGCTTTCGGCCTGTCTCAGCTTTAGACACGCCTTTCTCACTAGGCTTAATTGCTTCAAGCTTTTGATTTAAAGTGAGAGACGTGTGACTCCTCCTTTCACTTGAACATGTAGAGGCTATTGGGGGTTATTAATTGGCCCGATTTCGGTGTTGCTGTGTCTTAGGGAATAGGGAGACCCGAGGAGAGTGGGGGAGACGGGGGAAGGGCCGGCTGGCGCAGCAGTCAGGACACACACAGTCTGTCTTAGATGGGCACGGCTCGTGGTGCCCCAAAACAATTACAATAGTGACATCTAAGATCACTGACCACAGATCACCTTGTAAGAACTATGATAATAATGGAAAAGTTTGAAATACTGTGAGAATTACCAAAATGTGACACAGAGACAGGAAGCGAACAAATGCTATTGGAAAAATGAAGCCCGTAGACTTGCTCAACACAGGGTTGCCACAAACTTTCAGTTTAAAAAAAACAACACACAGTTATCTGTGAAGTGCAGTGAAAGGAGGTCTGCCCGTCCTGGTCTGTGGCTGTCCCCACACAGGTGAGCACACTGCTGAGTAAGAAGCAGGGGGCCCAGAGCTGCACAGACCGCTCCTGGCAGCTCAGGATCGATGGTCTGCTCATGTAAACACTCACGTAGAAGCTGTTCCGTGTGAGGGCTGGTGTTAGCCTTTGCCATATGCAACCGTAACAATAAAGGAACAGACACTAAGGAAGAGCGGCGCCCCCCGGCACAGTGAGAAGGGCCCCCCTCTGGGTCCTGCGGGCTTCTCTGCCTTTCTGGGGAAGGACATTCCAAGCTCCCCTGCACAACAGGATGAGATGCTTCTTTTCCTTCTTTTAGCAATAAGAATTTGTCTAAAATTAGAAAATCCATTCTGACATAAATTAGCTTCTAACATGATAGCAGGTACCCTGTTATATGCATTATTTCTCTAGAAGCTTCCACATTTAGGCTTTGCGAAGTTCTCTGGAACATAATGCCCTTTGCATTCCTTCTTAATTTCCTTGCTTTTAGAGTACAAGTCTTTTACTCATTGTCTGTCTAGCCTACTAGGATGTCTACTCCTTTGGCCGCTTTTCCTTCTTGAAATTCTCTGTAATCTCCTTGCTGAGCCACCGACTGTGGCCAGTGTCATCGCTGATGCAGGTTTGAGTGTCAGTTACTCACTCCTCCCCTATCAAGACTCTCACCAGTAGGAGAGACAGAAAGAACTGGCAGCTAAGTGGGGATGAGAGCACCAACCCTGTGAATGATCTGCCACGCCCTGGCCGCCCCATGCACGCTCTCTGCCTGTCTCTGGAGAAGAACAGGACCTAGACCCAAAACCTCATGGGTTACCGCCTAACCCCAGCTCCGCCCTAACTAGACTTCAAGGGCCACCTGCAGGGAAGGGTCTGTGAGCAGCTTTAGGCCGCTTTGTCACCAGCCACATGGGACTGCCTTGCACACTTAGCTTCTAAGAAGAACGAGAGTGACTGGGGCCCATCTCTGCAAGGCAAGCTTTGAGCCCTGCCTGATCCAGGTGTGATGCCCACCTGGGAGCAGGGAGCATGAGTGAGCCCCGCTGCTCAGCTTACTCGTCTGTGGGGTCTACAGGAAAGAGGCCCCATGGACCCCAATCCTTGCTTTTGAGACATAACCCAGCCCACAGCTCACGTGGCCGGTGGGGCATCAGCCCCCCTTGTGGGGACAAGTGAGGAGGACTGACACTCCCCTTCCTTTCTCTCTATTGTTCTGCAGTGCAGATTTCAGAACGTTTCATCACTTGTTCTCAGGGAGGACTCCGACAGGAGGAACGCAGTGACGAGGGGAGATGGGCCAGTGCTTAGAGCTTGGGGATTCCACAGGCCAAGCAGAGGAATACACGCCCACATTCAGCAAAGACTGAGCACTGCACAGGAGCCCAGAGCTCTCCTTGTTTTGGGAGCTTTCTCGGTTCAGAAGGAAAAGTCTGCTCTAACTTAATCTCAGGCCGCTCCTGCTCTGTTTTCCCAGGGGAGATGTCAAACTGCCAGGCCTGTCACAGTGCAGATTAATGGGTCCTCGCCTTAAGCAGATTCTACTCTTTCTTGCACCTCCCGGTTCCCAGAGTGACAGGATAGCTTCACGAAAGCTTTAACTTTTCAGCATTGATGTATTAGTGATGACAGGAAAGAATACAATATACAGCTCATTAAAAATTCATGATCGCCAAAATACAGAGCAGAACCTTGTGTTCGAGAGAAGAAACAGAGCGTGTTTCTGCCTGCATCCCTTCTCTGGTCTCCAGCTGGACCCCAGGGAGCCCCTCCTTTCTTGCTCTGGGCTGCCTGGGTGGCTGCCCTGCGGCTGGGTGGCCCTACTCTGCACAGCAGCCCAGCTGTGCCCGCCACGCAGAAGGCAGAGCTGCGAGCCTGCAGGTTCTCATCTTGCATCGTTCTTGCTGGTCGTGGGCCAGAAGCTTCCTTTCTCAGAGGCTTGCACTCACTCATGGTCCCTGGAGGTAAAGATTTAAATATCTGAGGTCCTCAGGGAACATAGGGTTCTGAGAGGCAGGCCTTTGAAAGCCCTCTGATGAGTTCAGGGTGGCACTGTGAGCTTTCTCTGAATCTAACTTTTATTCCTTTGCAAGTTGTACTTCAGCAGATAAGAACAATTGAAGCCAACCATTTGCAAACGTTAGAGTTGCTTTAAGAACCTAAAAAAAAAAAAAAGGAAGCCACCCAGCCGCCATGTGTCTTGGTTCCGCTCCAGGTCCTCCGGAGGCCCCTTTGAGAGTTGGTTTCTGTTGGCTCACTTTGGAGGATGGGCTGACATCGCGGCTGAGCAGTTACTGACATCGGTGGGCGACGCCGAACCCCCGGAGGCCCTGCTGTGGCTCCTGGCTTTCAGCTCCAGCCCAGGCGACGGGCCTCAGCAGAGAGCACAGACCATGGTGAGTGGCAGGGCCCACAACGTGTGCCCTTCGGCGTGGGTCTCTCGGGGCAGAAAGGCCCCTGCAGGAAGGGGCCCTGCAGAGGGTTTGGCTTCACTGACCCGCAGGCCCCGTGGCGTGCACGTGTGGACGCCCGCCTGGACGAGCGCGTGCGTGCTGGGCCCCTGGTCGCGGGGTGCTCCCGCGCTTATGGGTGGGCTGGGGGTGGGTGCTACCACTCCGCTCTCCCGGGAGGCACGGAGGAGATCGGGGTCAGCCCTTCTGTCCCCTGCGTCATTTTCTCTCTCCGTCCGCTGCCGTCTGTGCCCATTTTCAGGCACACCTGTCCCGGGGCCGCGCCCTGCAGGGGGCGCTGTGCGGGGGTCTGCGCACCGTCCTCTTTCCGATCAGCCGCCGGGCTGTGTCTGCCTCTGTCTTAACTTAATCCTTTCTTGGATGGGTCAGTAGATCCTCACATTACCGGCTTTGTGTAGAACTCTTACCAAAGTAACCACATGACATTAACCACTTAGCTTCTGAAAAAGGACTTGGCCATTTCCTAAATAACAGAGCAGCAAAGCACAGGAGCGGCTAACGGTCTGCGGCAAAGACCGCTGTTCCTTTGTGTGGCATACAGTCATTACAGCAGCAGGGCTTTGATTAAAGGCATTGGCGCCTTCCTTGCAAACATTTATCTGCTGGTTTTTAGAAGTTCAACTACCGGCGCTGTGTGCCGATTTTAATAATTAAAGGGAGCAGGTTTCTTTATGTGGAGGGCAGTTCTATTTGCTTGATGTTTTCTGTTGGTAGAAAAAGGCAGACCAAATCAGATACATCTGTATAGTTTACTTGTTTAAAGGCATGTTACATAGTAGGAAAGAAAAGAATTTGGGACTTTAAGAATTTAAATTTAGTGATTATTCTGGATCAAAAATAACATTTTTTTTTAGAAATTAACATGTATTTAAGGACTGCTAGCTGATTAAAAAGAAAGCCTGCTATAACTTCCCTCTTAAAATATCACATTAAACTAAGGAAAATCCTAATTTTTCGTCTTACATTTAATAATATTTAAAATAGGTGAAGCACTGATGATTTCTAGAGCCTTTTGATATACATTCTATATTTAATTCTGTATAAGCTAAATTGCTAGGTTGTATATTAAATTCTATATCCATCATAGAAGATGACAGAGGGTTACTTTTGAAGTACAGGGAAGTGAAGTGTCCAACAAGAGTGACTTTCTAGATGGTTCTGCATTGGCACATCTTTCTGCTAGTGAAGCTGGTCTTTTTGTTGTTGTTTTGGTAAAACATACGCATCATTCTTACTCAGGGTAGCTTAGTGCCAGCACGCCTGCCTCCTTCCTGGCCATTCACCCGAGGTAGCCATCTGCCTGTGACTGCTGCTGTGCATCCGTTTATGACCCCAGAGCCTCTATCTTCTCGGTGCTCAACCTGAGGCACCGGTTTGTGTGGCATCCTGGGGAGCAAGGGGGCTCCCCTAGTTTAACTGGTCACTCCCCTGGGTTTTGTGAGCTTGAATGCCTTTGATGGTCTGTTGAGTGACTTGACAAACTGAACTGCCTTTGAAAGCATGATTATTGGAAGATCTGATTGAGTTTGACAGTATCTGTGCCTTTGCCTTAAAAGGCATAATTAAATCGCGGCGCTGGACAGCACACATAGTATACTTTGGCTGGAACCGTCACCTCCGTTTGGCCAGGATCAGGGGGTGGGGGCAAGGAGCAGCTGTCCCTGCCTGGGATGTGCACAGCCTGCAGACGCCCCTTCTCCCTCTGCAAACCACCTTCTCTGCCACCCGGTGTTCATCTTCTTTTGCTAACTTTGAATTGAGCCATGATAAAAAAAAAATATGTTTGTATACCCTTAAGAATTAGGTGAGGGTTCATGCTGTTTAACGCTCTCATTCTACTTCTAGGAATTATCCTAAGGAAGTAATTAGAGCCAGAAAAGGACTTATGTACTAGAAGGTCGTTACAGCATTTTTGTAATGGCAGTAATTGGAAATGGCCTGCATTTTCGATAGTACGGATATTGGCTAAATGGATTGTGGTGCGTTATAACCAGAGAATAGCATTCTGTTATCACAGAACACGTACTACAGGTAATGGTGAACTGCTTCCAGGGCGCTGTGAAAACTCTGAAACACAGTACCTTGTGGACAGGGATGATGTGTTCACAGTGCACAGAAAGCAGAGGACAGGGACTAAGCCTCACTTTTAACAAGTCTCTTTGAATCATGGAGTTACAGTCATTTTATTTCCTTTTTATTTGTGTGTATGAAGTTTCATAATGCAGGATAGAAAGTAATACTTAGAACAGAAAGCTTACATTTTTCTTCTGAAAAAATGAGGAAGCACTCAAGTGACTCGCATGTGAGGAAGGCATTCGAAGGGGGAGACGGTCTGGAATGAGAGAGGGGGGAGGAAGGCGGAGTCAAACGCCAGTCAGGAAGATGCATATGGAGGCGACGCCCTGACATTGCTGTAGACCCGGGTCCCTGGCAGGGCGGCCTTGGGCCCCCATAGACGCCGTCAGGGGAGGGAGGCGGAGGGGATGCTGCCGTCCTCCATGGAAGAGCCCTGCGGTGCAGTTTCTCACGATCTCGTATTGTGGTCAGAATAGCTCACACAGCACTCCTAGTGTCCTGGAGTTTATGACAGACTTCATTGAATGAGGCCTTAACTTCCAGGAAAAAAACGACTCACACAAAATCCATAAAATTGGTCATGGGAATTTTCTGAGTGGGCCCAAGTATTCTTTCGAAAAGGACAGAACACAGCTATTCATGAGTTCCATGTGGCATTTGGGATCTACGGCTTTCAGGTTTTGTTTTGTTTTCCAAGTCACCACTCAGTGTACATTCTTAAAGCAGACAGAGGTCTCGGCACAAAATAAATGTTTTATGCAAAAAAAAAAAATCCACACACCTGTAATAATCACCATTAATATGTGACTTGTGCCCTCTGCTTGAGCTTTGACTATGTATAAACAGACTGGCCCAGTGTCTAAAACAAAACAGGTGCACGCGCGAGCCCGTTCTTACCGGAACACCGGCCGGGGAAGGTCCGCGCGCCCCGGGCTGTCGCTGATTTGGGCCGTGATAGTGAGCGAGCCTCCAAGCAGTCTTTTGTTCTTTTTCCCACAATGTAAAAATCTGACTACTTTTATCCATTTCCGTTCGTACAAAAAAAAGTCAATTCCTGGCATGGTGCCCTGGCTGCTTAGTGAGCAAGACGAAAGTCAGTCAAGAAATTTCCATTACGCCCATTTGGGTTTGTGGGGAGCCGTGTGTAAGCTCAGGCCTGGTCGGCCTCCGCCCGCCCTCCCCGGGCGCCGGTCCTCTCCCGGGGCTTGCTTCACAGCACTAAGTCATCCCAGAGCCCTGCCTGCCCGACTCCTCCCACACCTCTTCCCTCTGAATTACACTTCCCAGGTGGAGGTGAAGGCGGTGCTCAGCCACCTCGGGAGGCTGCTCGGAAGTCCGACCCCCTCGGCCAGGGATTTGCTGGCGGCAGCTGGAGAGAGCGGAGAGGGAGACCCCAGGCCGCCTGCCTGTCAACAGCTGACCAGGCGCCTCCTGCTCAACTTCCTGCTCTGGGCTCCGGGGGGCCGCGCGATGGCCCGGGACGTCATCACCCTCGTGAGTCTCTCCTTTCCGGCACCCTGCCTCTCTCTCACAGCCCAGGTGGAAGGTGGGCTCTCCACCCAAAGGCCAGGCCTTTGAAGAGTTTGTGTACCAGGATGCTGCCCGCTTGGGTGGAGAGGCAGGGAGGAGACAGCGGGGACAGACCCCGGAGTGCAGAAGGGGAAAGGGAGGCTCAGGAAAAGGAAGGGACGTCCCCTAGGTCGCAGGGTGTGCTGCAGGGCCCCCAGGTGAGGCTTGGCCTCCTGTGTCCCGGGCTCTCCTCTTCCAGGTACAGTGCACAGCTCTTCCTCCTCATGGAGAAACAAGACTCACGTGAGACTGTGCCCACTGCGGCGGCTCACAGAATTTTCCTTGTTAATTTTTTAAAAGTTTGCTAATTACAGAGAAATCCTTCCTGAAGCCCAACTGATGTGAGGGGTAAAGAACCGTCCAAGTCAAACATGAGCGCCATTCATGGCACTGGGCGTGGTGAGGATTTCTTGAATAATGACACTAAAAGCACAGGGAACAAAAGAAAAAAACAGATAAACTGGACTTCAAGATCAAAACCTTTGTGTATCAAAGGTTACTATCAAGAGATAGAGAACGCAGAGAAAGCCCCCCGGAGACACCCAGGTCTCTGCTCCCGTCATTCCAGCCACATTGCGCCCCATTCCAGGAAACAGGTGGCATTCGCAGCACACCACCCTCACGTCCCACCCCGAGAGTGGCTGCTGGGCAGAAGGACCTGGATCGCGCCCCCAAGTCAGGCTTGCTGCTGAGGCCGGGCGACCGGTCCCCACAGAACAGCTCAGCCCCAGCTGTCTGTCAGCGCTGCGGAGCTCCACCTGAGCTGGCCCGGCCTCGGAGAACCCCACGCGGCTTCGTTCAAGTTCACGAGTCAGCTCAGCTGCAAAAAATTCATTCCAGGATGAGAGGCCAGTGCTCCTCTCTATGCGCTGCTCCCCTCACCCCGCAGCTGAGCGCGCCTCCCGGGCACTGTCCCGGCTGACGCTCCAGGACCGTTTTGCCCTCAGACACCCTCGAAGGCCTCCTGCCGCGGCCGCGTGATAGGTCGCAGGCCTTCCAGCTGGTGCAGCTGCGCGCAGGGCAGACGGAGGGAGTCCGCCCAGGCCCCGGGGCTGCGGTGCCTCCCCCGGGAGCCCCGGGGGGAACCTGGGCCGGGTCTGCTCAGCGGGGCGCGGGTGGGGGACCAGAGGGGGAGGAGGGAGCGGGGTGACAGCCTTTCTCTTACAGCGGCTTTGGTGTCACCACCCTGAGTCCTGAGCAGAGCCAGGGCCTGGCCTCAGTCCTCTTGTTGGGCCTCTGCTCTGGAGAGCCGAGCTCGCTCTAGGCCGGGGGCATCGGGGGCAGGGCGGGGCGTCTGAGCCCTGTCACTTGGTGGTCATCTGCGCCATCCCGCCATCCTGGAGCTGACCCCTGCGGCCTAGGCTCTGCCTTCACCTTAAAGGGGCCCTGTCTCCTGGCCTCATCACGTGGTGCCGCATCCCAACCCCTGCTGCAGGACGCTCCCAGCCAACTGCCTGCACGACTCCCGCTCAGCTTTTCAGGTGCCACTTAATTCTTTCCTGAGAACCCTTGCCCTTGTTCTCCCGCTTCTCTGGCTGCGACGCCTCTTGGCCCCCTCCCTCTCCTCTCCTGCAAGCCTGTCTGACGGGGGGCACACGCAGCCCAGTGGTGTCTGGATCCCTCCCCACCCCACCGAGGCCCGTCCTCTCCTGCCTCCCATCCTGCCCTGACTTCACATTTCTCTCCCTCTCCTGTCTTATCGCTGGACCACAGAAATAGCAGCCAAAAGTGAGCCAGAATCTGAAACAAAGTTCAGATCTACAGCTGTTGAGCTCAAAATCAGTCTAGTCCCCACCCAGACGTGCTTCGGCTGAGCTCTGTGGGGGTGCAGCTCCCTTCCCTCAGCGGCAGTGAGGTGGGTTTTGTGTTTGACTGGAGACCAGGATGGAACGTGGGGGTTGAGCTACTCACGAAGATGATGGGAGGGTCCACCGGGCCACCTCCACAGTCGTCCGTGATGGCGCGCCACCCTGCTTCCGGCTCTGGGGAGCCCCTGTGATCGCTGGGCCCTGCAGCTGGAAGCCACCTTCCCTCACCTGGGTTCAAGGTAGTAAATTAACTCTGTTAAGGCATCCCAGGGACACTCACGTTGTTTCATTCACGAAGAGCGTCTATAGCATCTGTGATTTCTGAGTAAAAACCAAGAGATGGTGACACAGACACCAGGAGCTTCAGTGAGCCCCGCCCAGTCTGGCAGCCTGCCTCCCACTCAGCCTCTCGTCCTGCACGGCCGCCAGGAGCCCGATGCTGTCCAGGGCGCCCGGGGCTGCCACTCACTCGGTACGTGCAGCGGAGACAGGGTGCCTTGACTCACGGCCTGGGCTTTGGGACAGTCCTGGATGAACAGGGCGGCTGGATCACGTGCGGACGTGGAGAGGGAGCTGACCTTGGGCTGCGCAGGCTACTTTAAACATTTGACTCACCCACAAAAACGCGTATGTGGTGCTCGTCACTTCAGCAGCATGCGGGCTACAGCTGGAACAACACAGAGGAACCAGCACGGCCCCTGCGCGAGGATGACGTGCAAATTCATGGTGTGCTCCCTGTTTAAAGGAAAAAAAATGAACGTGGATCACTCTCAAAAACAGCTTCTTAATGCCCTTGTGTCTAAAAATCACAGTAAATTCTTCACGAGATAAACTGAGATTCTCACCCTTCCCTTTTTGCAGAACTGAAATTCTTAGGAAAATGGCACTTTCGGGCACCAACAGCCAAGGCTGTATTTTGCAGAACTGACAATTCCTGTGTTTCCTGCTTCCCTTAAGAATCAAGTGTAAAAACCTCAGGTGCCTATTAAAAAACCAGTGTGCCCAGGTCACCAGCCCAGGAATGCAGTTTATAAAAACTGTGTGAAAATAGGTGGCATTTTCCTTCCAGCATTTTCCAGTTCTCATGTGAGGGTGATCTTTTGCAGAAAGTCAAGCCACAGCACGTTCACGTGCCTCTGCTCCCCACAGCGAATAATCCCAAAGCTCATGCTGGGCGTTCCAGGAAACGCAGCATTTGTCTGTAGCCCTTGTGAGTCAAAGGTCAGTCAGTCAGGAGAGGGCGAACGTGGGGAGGTGACTGCTCACTCGGTGGCTAACCTCTGAACAGATTTCTTTGCTCATCACCTTGAGAACAAAGCAAGAGCCCTTTGGAGCTGATAGGATTGTGGCTGCATTTCAGGGGCAGGATGGTTACGGTTGGTCCAGTGGACGGAGAGACGAAATCTGTCTGGAAAGGGGTTTAATTTGCCTTCTCTTCTGTCCACATTGCAGATGGCGCGGACTGATGAGATAATGCACGAGATTGTTGGTTTTCTGGATCAGACCTTGTACAGATGGGATCATCTTGGCGTGGATGCCCCGGGGTCGAGAAAACTGGCCAGAGAGCTCCTCGCAGAGCTGCGGGGGCAAGCCTAGCGCAGGCTGGTTAGCCAGTGAGCTGCCACGCCACGGGCTGGTGTGGCCGCTTCTTGGCCCCAAGTTTACAGACTGGGTACTTCTTGTGAGTTGTGAGGGTGCGCCATAAACATCTGGCCAGCTCTGGTGGCGCGTATTTTACAAGATGAGAAGACAGGTGCTGCAGCCCGAATTCAGTCAGATTTACTGACTCATGGCTGGATTATGGTTTCAAAGCTCCCTGTGCCTGGTCAGCCTGGATGTCAATCACTAAAGAAAAGGCTTAGATGGGAGAACAGATTTTTCTTTCCTCTTTTTTTTTTTCTCCACAGCAAACCAAGATGCACAACTATATTATTTGGATGTTTCAAAGTCTTCAGACCAAGAAATTGGTCATGAATCACTGATCAATTTAGAAAGTAACTTAGCCCTTTTCTACAGATCTTTTTTTTTTAAGTCAGATAATTGTTACAGGTGCTTCTTTCGGTCCACAGGGATTTGAGATAAAGCCACTCTCTCTTGCTCCCCTAAGACATTCTTCATCCAGGAGAGTCAGGAGCCCCCAGGTTTCCTTTGGGCGCCCTCTGAGCAGGCCCAGGGGAAGCAAGGCCCTCCCAAGCCCAGTGGCCGGGGCGGCGACGGGCGGGCACAGGCGCGGGCCCTGCTGCGGAGAGCCGCGCGGCTCGGCGGCGTAGCACAGCCGGTCCTGGGGCTCTTTGTGCTTTATCTGCCTGAGCGCCGCTGTTACCAGAAGAGCTCGTATCTGAGGTATAGGGTATGTTCTAGAAACGGAGATGATGTATCGGCTGTCTTGGTAACTCAAGGGGCACTGGAGATTTCTAATGAAGAATTAATTGGTGACCCCAAAGGTAATATTTGTTTCGTATCAGTTGAAGATACTTTTTTCCTTTCAGGTTTATTCTTGTGCTCTTTTGTCTATTCCCTGTGTGTTGAGTGAGTCAAGACTTTCTTTTATGTCCACTGGATTTATGTGTTAATAATGTTCGAATCTCCCTCATTCCTGCCTCCCGTTTGTGATATGAATAAAGTTTTGTTGTATCGGAGGTTGTGCTTTTAGGGGAATTACTTGCTTTGGTATATGGATCCACCTAAAGATCTGGAAAATTCCAAAACCTGTTGACCTGAGCCTTCCTTTTGAGAGATGTTACACTACAAAAGCTGTACTGGTAAAATACTTTGATCACAACTGCCATCATCATTACTTTCATTTGCTTCCCTTGGAGTAGAGAAAGCGTCCCCTGTGTTGACTTTTGTCATGGAAGCTGTCACCAACTTCTGTGGACATGAAGAAAGGGGCTGAGTTTGTCCTGACTCACCTCAGCCTGTTTGTAGTATTTCCCAATTCCTTCACAAAGCCTCTGCGTTCTCCAAAGCCTTGTACTTGGATCAAAGAGAACAGAGCCCAAAACTGTAGGGACAAAACGCATTAATGGCCCCGTTCATACACAGGTTGTTATTCATCAGGACTTCATAACATTTGTAGGGTTAGTTTGCTTTTTAAAATTTATGATTTATGAATCAAGTTGGATTCATCCCAGGGACACAAGGATGGTTCAACATACGCAAATCAGTCAACATGATACACCATATCAACAAAAGAAAAGAAAGGAAAAAAAAAATCACACGATCATCTCAGTAGATGTAGAAAAAGAATCTGACAAAATTCAACAACCATTCATGATAAAAACTCTTACCAAAATGGGTACAGAGGGAACATACCTCAACATACTAAAAGCTATTTATGACAAGCCCAAACCCAGCATAATACTCAATGGTGAAAAGTTAAAAGCCTTCTCACTAAAATCTGGAACAAGACAAGGATGCCCACTCTCACCGCTTCTAGTAAACACAGTATTGGAGTCCTAGCCACAGCACTCAGACAAGAAAAAGCAATAAAAGGGATCCAAATGGGAAGAGACGACGTACAGTTGTCCCTGTGTGCATGTGACACTACATATAGAAAACCCTAGAGCCTCCACACAAAAACTGCTAGAGCTGAGAAACGAATTTGGCAAGGCAGCAGGATACAAAATTAAAATACAGAAGTCTCGCATTTCTTACACTAACGATGAAATAAGAGAAAAGGAAAAATTTTTTTAATTCCTTTTAAAATTGAATAAAAAAAAAAAACTTAGGAATAAACCTGACCAAGGAAGGAAAGACTCATAGTTCTTTGTGTATAAAAGGAAATTGATTTGATTAAGGAGTTTAAAATGATTTAAACAAATGGGAAGATAACCCATGCTTTTGGATTGGAAGAATTAATACTGTTAAAATGGCCGCACTACCCAAAGCAATCTACAGATTTAAAGAGTTCCCTATCAGATTACCGTGACGTTTTTCACAGAACTAGTACAAATAATCCTAAAATTTATACAGAATCACAGAAGACCCAGAATCGCCAGAGCAGCACTGAGGAAAAAGAACGCAGCTGAAGGAATAGCCCTCCCAGACGTCAGACAGCCCCGTCAGAGCAACAGCCATCACAACAGCACGGCGCTCGCACAGAGACAGACGCGTGGGTCCAGGAGCAGAAGAGGGCCCAGAAACAACCCACACCCCTGCAGGCAATTAATCTTTCACAAAGGAGGCAAGAATACACAATGGAGAAGGCAAGCCTCTTCAGCGAGTGGTGCTGGGAAGGTTGGGCAGCAGCATGTAAGTCAATGAAGTTAGAGCACTCCCTCCCTCACGCCACACACAAAAATAAACTCAAAATGGCTTCTTAAAGACTTAAACGTAAGGCAAGACACTGTAAATCTCCTGGAAGAAAACATATGCAAAACATTCTCTGACGTGAATCTTAGCAGTGTTCTTCTAGGGCAGTCTACTGAGGCAGTAGAAATAAAAGCAAAAACAAGTAAGACTGAATGAAACTTACAAGCTTTTGCACAACAAAGAAAACCATAAACAAAACAAAAAGACAACTTACGGAATGGGTGAAAATATTTGCAAAAGATGCGACTGACAAGGGCTTAATTTCCAGAATATATAAACAGCTCATATAACTTAATTACAAAAAAAACAAACAACCCAATCCAGAAATGGGTAGAAGACCTAAAAAAAGCAATTCTCCAGTGAAGACATAAATAGCCAATAGGCACCTGAAAAAATGCTCCATTTATCACTAATTATCAGAGAAATGCAAATCAAGTGAGGTATCACCTCACACCAGTCACAATGACCATCATTAAAAAGTCCACAAACAATGCTGGAGGGGGTATGGAGAAAAGGGAACCCTCCTACACTGCTGGTGGGAATGCAATTTGGTGCAGCCATTAACAGAAACAGTACGGAGGTTCCTTAAAAAACTAAAAACAGACTTACCCTATGATCCAGCACTCCCACTCCTGGGCATGTATCTGGAGGAAACTGATTTGAAGAGAGAACTTGCACCCTCATGTTCATAGCAGCACTGGATACAACAGCCAAGACGTGGAAGCAACCTAAATGTCCACTGACAGGTGACTAGATAAAAAAGTTGTGGTATATTTATATAATAGAATACTACTCAGCCACAAGAAGAATAAAATAACGCCATCTGCAGCAACATGGATGGGCCTGGAGACTCGTTCTAAGTGAAGCCAGCCAGAGAGAGAAACAAAAAGACCACATGATATCCCTTCTATGTGGAATCTTCTAAAATGACACAAATGAACTTATTCACAAAGCAGAAAATGGACTCACACAGAAAACAAACCCCTAGAGCATTTCAGACAGTTGAGTGCCACGTAACAGCCCAACACTCAGCAAGAAAAGGCAGGAGAGGGGTTTCTCCAGTGCGAGTGCGGTGCTGCTAACCCTGGGGACCAGGCACGTCTCTGCAGCGGGGGCTTCCTCCCGGCCTCTCCCCGCTAGGTGCCAGCCCAGCGACAACAAAGGGGACTTTCTCCAGACGTTTAATTTCAGAGCCACTACTCTAACTGGTGGTTCTTTCCTTCTGAAAGGCATCCTGGATATGGGCAATAAGTGTCTTAGATAAATTAGACTTAATAGGATCCTAAAAGGAGAACTAGATAACCTGACTCCAAAATTCATACGGAAAAGCAAACATTCAAGGAGAGCCAGGAAGTTCTGAAAGTGGCGCGTACGGACACGTGTTCAAAGCTCGAGTCACTGCAGCACCTCGGTGGCACCAGGAGAGGCTGCCCACGGAGGCGTCCCCGTCAGGGCCGTGCGTGCCCTCCTCGGCACCCCAGCCCCCAGTTCAGGCCCCCTCGCCCCGCTCTGCGCAGCGCCCGACCCCTGACAGTGGCCCTTGGCTGGTGGAACGTTCCAGGGCCTCTCCGCAGTCCCAGAGGGCTGGGCCGTGCTCAGCCCCTCCATCCTTGGGCCCCTCCTCCCACGCGCCCTGTGTGCAGAGGGGCCCACCCCTCCCCGGAACACAGACCTGAAAGCCCGGGGTGTTTCAACTTGGAGGTCAGGCGACCGTGCCAAACTGAACTAGCAGCCAAAGCTGATTCCACCGGCTCCCCCAGACCCCACAGTCCCCGCGTCGGTCACTGGTAACTCCAGCATCCCAGTGGCTCAGGCCCAGCTCTGCAGGTGCTCTTGAGTCCCACCACCCCCACTCCACGTCCGATCGTCTCTCGCCCCCCACTCTCAGACAGACGCCGTCACCAGCCTGGCCGCGAGCCTAGGCCATCCCTTTCCGGTGCCGTGATGTCGCACCACTGTCACTGCAGAAGCACCCTCTTCACTCCGTAAAACCCAACATTCGTAAAATGGTTTTCAAGGCCCTACACAGTACGGACCCCTTGGTACTCTCTGACCTCATCTCCTGAGACCCCCCGACCCCTCCACGCACCCACCTGCTCCAGCCACGCGGGCCCCTGGCAGTTACTCAGACGCTCCAACCCAGGGCCTTTGTGTGAGCTGTCCTGCACACACTGTCCCCAGACGTGCACAGCCGGTTCCCTCACTGCTCCCGTGTCCTCACCTCCTCCACGAAGCCTCCCCCATCACCCTGGCGACAGCGGCACCCCACTCTCCACCCCTCATCCTGCAACACCTCGGCTCCTGCCCCTAATACGTAACAGTTCTAGACCCCAGGTAATCTATTCATGTATTATGTTTCCTCTTTCTTTCTTCCAGGTTTTATATTTTTTTGACCATCTCCACTACGAGCGCCCGGAATAGTTCCAGGCGTAAAATAGGTGCCAGAGAAATATTTGTTGAATTAATCTGCACAGGGATTTAGTACACGATAAAGACATTTCCGTCGACAGGGAGAGGTGGTGCTGAGAAAGCAAGTACATCCACTGGAAGTCCTCGTCCCTTCGTCAGCACCCAGAGGGCTGAGGGTTTTCTCCAGAGGCCGCCCCTGCAGCTCTGCGTGGACAGACAGGAGTGACGGAGCTGGCTGGGGAGGCTGCTGCCGCCCTGGGGAGACAGTCTGCCACTCGGGTCAGTACAAATCAGTTTATAAAATCAGGACTCCCACTCCCAAAATGTAGAGAGAATGTCCTTATATTTCGTTTAGAATTTCTTGCCCACCTGTGGTTTGCAGACTTTCACATAAACTCTGTTTTCAGCCCCCACACCCAAGTCCTTGCCCGGGTCCGCAGGTTCGAAGCCTCTGGGTCACTGCTCCGGGAGGATTCTTAGCCCTTTACAGGAAGGTGAGAATGTTTCTCAGGAAGGGGCCTGAGGCAGGGTCCAGGAATCCTGTTTGCAGCCCTCAGGCCAGGAAGGGAGCCCTTTCTATGCAAATGTAAACTCAGACCCCACAGACTGACCAGCCGGGAATAAGAACCAAATAAGCAAAGTCTAAATACAAATAACACACTGGGGAAAAGTCTCTGCAACACCTGACAAAGAGCTACTTTCCTAACTTCTGTGGCTCTTCTGAAAATCAGTAAGAAAAAGACCATCAATCCAGAGACTTACGTGCCAGGGATGCAGACACCATGCACGATGAACAGAAGGAGAAACGCAAATGTCTTTGAAAATCTTAAAAAAAAAAAAAAAAAGAAAAAGAAAACACTTTACAGCTTAAGAGGAGTGCAATCAATTATTATTCCATACCGCATTGGAAAAGACAAAAATAGTAACATTTAAAATGTATACATCCTGGGAGCAACATGGTAACGGAATCACCATATGCTCCAGCAATTCCATTTCTAGACATATCATCCCCGAAACGACGGAAAGCAGAGACTCGAAGGGATAATTGGTCCAACAACGTCCACATCATTCAGGATTGTTCATGGCAGCCAAAAGGTAGAAACAACCCAAACGCCCATCAGCAGGGGAACAGGTAAACAAAACGTGGCCTATCCACAGCCTTGAAAAGGGATGACGTGACGTCCTCACATACGCTGCAGCAGGGATGAGCCCTGGGGATATTCTGCCAAGTGAAACAAGCCAGTCACAAAAAGACACTGTTGTACGACTCCGCTCACATGAGGCACCTAGAGTTGTCAAATTCGTAGAGACAAGAAGTAGAATGGCAGGTGCCGTGGGCTGGGGAGGCGGGGTGGAAGGTTCACTTTGGGGTGAAAAAGTTCTGGAGATGGTTGGAGGGTGGTGCTGGCTGCCCTACAACATACCTAATGCCACTGAGCTGTACACTGAAAAACAGTGAAAAGGGTAACTTTTATGTCTGTGTTACTACAATAAAATTAAACACGGAGGGGGGTATAACTCAGTGGGAGAGCAGCTGCTCAGCATGCACGAGGTCCTGAGTTCAATCCCCAGGACTTCCATTAAAATAAGTAATAACAGTAATTAAATAAACCTGATTACCTCCCCTCCCCCCCCCAAAATAGAGCAGGGTTCAGCAAATACTAAAAATACATACATACATACTAGTTTTTAAACTATATATCCTTTTCTTCAGCAACAAAAAGCCAGTTCTTCAGAGATGCTCCCCCCTTCCGCCCACTGAAGGCTGCGTGGATCCCACCGTGAACAAATCTAGACACAACCCCACAGATACGCCGGTACCTGCGCAGGCGCACAACGCCCAGGGCGTTCTACTGCAGGGCAGCCTCAAACAGCTGCCCCCCAGAAGCGACTCAGGCTCACCGGCAGAGGCTGCTTAAGTACATCAAACCGGCAATCAGAGGGTAGCACGTACCTTGAGAGTGGACGCCAGGGCCCGTTACCAGGGTTTTACATAAATTCATTCATTTAATTCTCACAACCACCTCACCAAGTTGCCGATGGTTTACAGATGAGGAAACAGAAGCCCGGAAAGGTTACCCAGATGACATCTCCAGGGCTGGGATCTGAATGAAGGAGCCTGAGGAGACAGTGACCACTGCCACTCAAGCTGTGTGACATTCAGACCACGGAGCCACCAAAATGGAGGTCAGGCTCCATGCATACGCCAAGCCTGACACAGCCCGTTACGTGGGAAGGTCAGTGTGCGCCCTGCTCCCATCTGCGCAC
The DNA here is from genome assembly GCF_048564905.1 of Vicugna pacos. Classification (NCBI taxonomy): domain Eukaryota; kingdom Metazoa; phylum Chordata; class Mammalia; order Artiodactyla; family Camelidae; genus Vicugna; species Vicugna pacos. The sequence goes on from NC_132990.1 coordinate 4,770,330, forward strand.
AAGCCAGGCCGCAGACAGGAGCTGGCTGGGGCACATCCTCAGAGTCCCTGCTGCCAGTCTCCTCCCAGTGATGGCTTCAGAGAAGGGACCTGGAAGAACGGCTTTCTGTTCACATACTGTTTCTGTTTGTTTGCATGTTGGACGAATGCAGAAAGAAGCTGTGAAGAAGATGCGTGTTTGCTCCGAAAGGCTCACTGTTAAAATGATGCTGCGAGGGCAAGGGGGCCCCCAGCGCACCTGAAACTTGAGAAGGCCCTGATCCTCCACCAGCACGGTGGCATTTTATTCACAGGACTTACGTTCTAGTATTGGACACAGAGTTTCCTAGAAAAAGAGGTTCCCCAACATAGACAATGGCCTGAGGACTGTGGCTTCGAGCCCCGCTCCCCCAGGTGGAGCAGCCTGTGTGGGGCCGTGACCCAACCAACCTTCCTGATGTCAGTCTGTCCGTCTGTCCAGCCTTTTCTTTACCACCCATCATGAACACACCCTTATAGCTGTACCACCGCAACGACGAACACTAAAAATGGTTCCTATCCAGTTGCTTATTTATCTCCATAACTGGCATTTTCTCGAGCCTCCCTCCTTAGACGTAACTGACGTCAGTCTTGGGAGACGTAAATCACGCAGTTGGATCGTGAAAACCCAAGGCATCAGAGGGCTTCACCCGGGAGACTTCCTTCACTCCTGCCTTTCAAATCTTCACAAGTGTCCTCATCAGTCTTAGGACACATACTTCTGCTTCCAAGGCCTGTTCTGCCAGACCTCACAGAGTGGAGAAGAACTTTCTGGAACTTGGGACCCTAGGCAGGGCAGTGAGGGCCCCGCTGCGGGCCCGCTCCACTGCACTTGCAACACCTCCTGGGCTGGGCTCTCAGTGGTGGGGCGACCCCCAAGGGCCTGAGCTGGAGGAAATTGCAAGGAGGAACACAAATAAGGTTTAAGAAACAGAAATCACACTGTGCCCCCCAGGAGGAGCTGTCTGGGCATCGGCCGCCAGGCTCCGCCTCGGGGCCCGAGCTCTGTCCCCCACAGGCAGGCACCCAGCTGAGGGAGCCCCAGCCTGTCCCCCTCAGCCAAGCAGAAGCTGCTGAGCCCCTAGAAAAGGCTGAGGGCCCAGGCAGGTGACGGAGGGGCCTCGGACAGGTCTTTGGAGCAGTCTGTCCCATCTCAGTCCTTGGGGCTGAGAAGACAAACCCCTGAGCTTGTTTTTTTCTCAAATGGCACTTGCCCAGATTAGCTTTATGGGAGTTGCCTAGAGTAGCTGAAAATGTGTGGTCAGAGGCCTTCATCTGCATTTCTGCATTCTGACTCGCATTCCCGGATGGACAGACAGGCAGACAGACACACACACACACGTTTCTGGTACCATCACCAGCCCCCTTTCTCAGGCCCAGCCCTCAAGAGTGGGCTCCTGTGGCTGGTCCTCCCACCAGGGCCAGGTTTGCCAGGTTTGCCTCTGCTCGAATGCCAGGGAGCCCGGCTGCCACCCACTGTTCAGGAGAGATGCTCAGCCGCTGGCGCTGGGCCTGGGAATGTCTGTAGTTTTATGGTGGCTTCTCCGCCCCCAGGCTTGGCTGATGGCTTCCTCCCTCTTTTTTCACACCCTCTAGTCATCTGGAACAGAAATACCTTATTAGCCAATCAATCTCCCAGACAGCACCAAAGGGTGGGAAAAGATCTATAAAACCTCACCCTTGAATAGCTCGGCCAGCTTCTCCTCCCTTCCACCTTGTAAACCCTCAGGGCCCAGCCAGGGAGGGCGAGGTCATTGTCCTCAAGACAGCAGCCTGGGGGGCTGAGAGCCCTCCTCACTGAGTCTGGCCGCTGGGCACTGCCCTGGGAGGTCCAGGCAGCCCTTTAAACCCCTGGGCCCTTCTGCTTTAGACCCCCTAGCTCCCCAGCCCCCACCCGGGGCTGAGTCTACACCTGGGTTCACCCCAATCTGGGCACCTTGTATGGAGTCTTTGCCACGACTGGGCCCTACACAGAGGGCCCCCCCACCCCTGTACCCTGAGATGGTGCAGTCAAAGGTGCCCTGGGGAGGGAGGGGATGCCCCTAAGCCACCACACTTGTCACCTGCTGGCAAAGTGCCAGGGGGAGCATCTCCCTCCCTGACTTCTTGGGAAGGCGTGTGAGGCCCCAGGCCTGGGACACCCAGAGTTCTGTTTGGCAGAAGACGCTGGAACAGACGGTACTCACTTGCAGGGCGGGTCTGCTGAGCATAAGTCCTGGGCGGATTCCCTCCCACGCGCCTCGTCCTCCCACGCGGCCGGCTCCATCCATACGATGAGGTGGTTGGCCTAGAACGTAAAGCTCTGAAAACACTGGCCCTTGATGAGTCACCCAGCTTCTGCTTTTCAGCTGCCCAGTGGGTTACAGTTGCCTTTGGTGAGGCCAGCCGTGGCCCAGGGGACCCTGTGCGAGCAGACTGCCCCGCACCGGGCTTTGCCGCGTGTCGGCGCAGGTCCCTACCGCACAGGCCGAGTGCTGGTTCCACCCTCTGCCTCCTGGTTGGCTGGTGGTCAGCCTGGAATCCTGCAGCGCCCGCCAGGCCCTGGCCTCGGCTCCTCCGCAGCGCGCTCTCCTCCTGGAGGGACAAGCTGGGGGGGCCGGTCCAGGGGTCACAGGACTGGGGAGGAAGTGGGTCTCCGTGCGGCTGGAGGGAGGCAGGAAGGCTGGGTGGAGCCGTCTGTCCCTCCCTCACCACAGGCACAAGCCGGGGCACAAGGACCCGCCCACGGCTACCACCACCTGCGGGTCACCCCGAGTTCGAGTTCCAGCGCGGACCGGCGGGCCCGGGGACACGGGGAGCAGCTGTCCTTGTGCGACACGGCTCCTGCGGCAGCGTGGCTCTGCCTCAGCGGTTTTAACTTGCGGAACAACGGCACGGAGCCAAACCACCGCCGGCCCGCAGCCCCAGGACGTGCCGGGCCGACCGCGCGCAGGGGAGGCCGCGTCGCGCATCCCTGGCCTCCGCAGAAGGCGGCGCGCTCACACTTACAAATCACTTATTCTGTCCATACGGTACACAAAGCACATGCCATCACACGCAGAGCACACGAACAGCCAAGACCAAACCCCTACAGGACCTTCTAGAATGAGTCACTTAGCTACTTTCGGAAATCAAGAGCTCCCGAAGGGCAGACCGGGGCCGCGCTCCCCCCAGGGGCGGGGCCGGGCGGGACCGCGTGGCCGCGACCACGCCCGGCGCTGTGGCTTGTGGGGCCTTTTAAAGTCACCTTTGCCTTCAGACAGTGCTGGAAGCTCAGTTTGTCTTTTAAACGTCAAACATTCGTCGGAGAGGAAGGTGACACCACCACAGACTGACAGTGCTGGGCCCGCCTCAGTCGGGAGCAGGCGCCCGCGGCCTCCGGGGAGCACCACCGCCACCCTGAGAACTACACAGAAACTGGTGTGAGGAAGGACGCAGAGTGCAGTGTGACCTTTCCTTACACACTTGCCCCCCTTTTTTAAAACAGTATTAAATTCAGAAGCAAACACGAATACAAAAAGACTAATCCTTTACATTTTATTATTAATACATCTGCACTTTGAACAAAAGGTACAAAAAATTTTGGAAAAAATCTAAATGGACACATCAGTCAAAATAATTGTACAAAATGTTTCTGAAATGACCCAGAGGAGGATGGCATATGGTGCTCACTGGTCCCCGTATACAGATGCTCTTCTGGAATTGCACGAATGTCCATATGCTGAGGGGATGGAAGGAAAAGGCTCAGCAGGTTTTCTGACAGGTCTCAGGTGTATCCGCCATCATCTGTGTGTAAGAATTGCCTTAACTCATAGAGGAGATTCCACTGAGACTCAGGATCTTGAGGTGGCATCTCCAGGGTGGGGACACAGGTGTCACACAGCCCTGAGGAGACCGTTTACCAGGACGTGCCTTTTACACGAGCTCCACTGTGAGAGCCTCTGGGGAAGTCACTCCAGGCATGCACATGGCTGTCGGCTGATGGCTTTAGCAGCCCCATAATCCTTCCTTTGATGTCCAGGGTCAATGCGATCCTGGTCCCACTAGGGCGAGGAGGAGATGTATGAAAAAGAATCTCTCTGTGATCTTTCCTGCAAAGGAAACAGCAATAAAATTTACTGCCCGGTCACAACAGAGGAATTCTTGTAAACAAGTACCTCTGCGTGCCTGGTGCTCTCGGCTCTGGAGAGAGGGCTGCGAGCGGAGGACAGGAGGGGACCGGCCACATCTCACAGCCCCGAGAACGGGCTTTACAGCTGGACCATGTGCCACCGGCTTCGCTCGCACACGGCTGTGAAAGCCGGCGGCCGTAACGTGGTCTTCGTTGACAGGACAGACAGGCGCTAGGAAGGCAGCCCGTTTCACGTCCACGTTCACTTGGACTGCTTTCGGGCCACACTGCACCGTGACAGGGGCGTGCACTGCCCGCGCCACACACGCACTCCGCCTTGGCGGGCGGAAGCTCCCTCCTCTCGTGTCAGAACAGCTCTGTGACTCCACGTTCCCCGCACACAGGACACACATGGAGGGGCACCCCCGCCGCGCACTCTCGGCCCGTCCTCGCGTGGCTGTAGTCCCGGCTCCCGAGCCTCTGGGCACTTACAGACAGGAAGGCTTTTGCTCTAGGGCTCGACTCCTGTTCCTGCTGAACTGAGCCAGTGTGTAAAATGAGAACTGATATCAGCTCAGTAGGCACCGGAGGGCGGGTCCAATCGACAGCCGGAGAAGCAGTGCCTCAGCTGGGGGCTGGCTCGGCCTCGTCCCGGGGGCGGCTGCAGGAAACAGAGCCTGGACTGCAAATACAAGAGACAGTTCACCGCGCTCGCAAATCACAGCAAGGAGCCTCCTCCAAAAGCCCCGGACCTGCTCACAGGCCACCGACCGCTGACATAGTTTGACTCAACTTTTGTGATTCGCATGGTTTTAGATTTTTAAAAGAATATTTCTTGAAGCTTTCAATACATTTGAGCTTTCAGACAGATGTCTAATTAGTGGACTTATACTTCCGTGGACTTTTATAGTACGTTCTTTGCATTTGTAACAGGACAAAGTGCATCCTTGGGGCCAGGCGGGCTCTCGTCCTCCAGAATCGTGCTCGGTCGGCCCCAAGCTGACCGCTCAGCAGCGGCCTCTGCCCCAGCGGCTCCAACTTAACTGTCCCCATCTCACCTTCTCTTCAGGTGCAGAACTTAGCCACTGTGAACAAAGCGGAAACCAGTCACTGTTCACCAATCAGCTAAGCTCTGCACCTCGTCAGAGAGGTCGTCGGCTGGGCATAATGAAAGGGCCGGCGAGCATCTTCCAGGGCCGTCGGCTTCTTCTGTTTCCAGAGAGGAGCTACGAGATGCATCTGTTTCCCGAACTGCAGAGAGAGGGTAACTATGGCTTCTGGAGGAGCAGCCAGGGTCATGGTTGCGTGGTAATCCCTGGCAATGTGATTTTAATCTTAAGTCACAAATCAGCATGCCAGGAACCCAAGCAGCCAGAGCACTCGGGGCGGCGCCGAGCCGCACCCACATCGCACGCACTGGGTTTCTCGGACACGAGGCGACGACACCACCTCCAGGCCTGCTACACTATCAAATGGGTTTTATTTCTGTTTGTTCACTTACTTGCCATCCTAGGGGTGTAATTTTTTTAAATCAAAGGACTCATCACACAAATGCCATTGCGGCTTTGGAAGATGAAATGAAAAACACCCCAGTCAGCCGTTCTGGGTCTGCTCCGTTTCCCGCCTTTACTTGGAGCACAGGCTCTAAATGGGCTGGGACGTCTGTGGGGGCCCCTCTCAGGGTGGGAAGGATTCCTGGCTGCTGGAAGGTGCAACTCAGGGAGCCCCCGTTACTGTCCCTCACTGAGAAAGCTGGGGTGGGGGGCAGAGGGCACGCACTGACCCTGCGCTCATCCCAGAAGGGCAGGGACGGGGTGATGGGAAAACAGCAGGCTCGGGGCCCAGGCTGGGCCTCCGTCTGCTTGGGGCAGAAGTCACAATGACGAATGCCAGAGCTGTGTAGCCCGCAGTGGCTTCTCCACAGCTTGGAATCCAGGAACATCAAAGGCGGTCTGCCCCACTGAAGTTTCACACACTTCAAGAGACACAAGCTCTCCGTGAAATTAAAAAAATCTAAAGAGAAGTATGACTTATACTGATTCCTGTATGAGGCTGGCAACAGGGTAACTGTGCAACTGTTCTGTTTTTCAAACTGGCCCGTCTCTGAATAGGGTCTGAAGCTGCCCGGGGGAGTTCTGGGGAGCGCCTGTACACAGCTGTTTCACTGCAAGACGCACAGTCGTGGCACTTCTACTATTTCCAAGCCAACACAGCTCCCTGGCTCTTCTGGAAGAATGGAATCATACTTTAGAAAACCGCTCCCTTCGGTATCAGAGTTCTTTCAGATAAATAAGATAGTTAAACATATAAGACAAAAATGGTCTTTATAAGAGGAAAACATCAGAAACTAAATACCCAACAATAGGTTAAAAATATCAAGTTAACATATTAAATATTCATTAAAATTGTTCATAGAGAAGCTATATAACATGAAAAATGCTTGAGGTTTGATGCTACATTAAAAAAGACACAAAATCAGACATCCCCTATCATGTAACCCTTAAAGAGAAACACGCACAGAAATGATAAAGAATGTTAGAGAGAAAAAAATCACACTTATAATCTCACAGTTCTACTTACAAAACTTTATGTACCATTGCTAAATTACTTTTAAAATGCAGAAATCCACAGTTAAAAATTGCTAGGATATATAAATCTAACAGGTCAATTCCAAGCACAATGAACAGAGGAAGCAATCTGGGTAATTCAGGACTCCCACTTACTCCCAACGTAAGCCAGGGAGAAATTCTGCCCCAAGACCAGGTAACCGCTGGCCTGGAGAAACGCAGGACCTCCTGCCTCCTCGCCAGCCAGACAGGGACAACCCGCGGAACCTCGAGTTCTCGTGTGCCGTGGGCAGCTCGGGGGGGACAACCCAGCAGCACCCCCACCCCCATCTGCCTTCGCCTTGAAGACAGGGCCCGCACGTCCACTGGCCTCTCCAGCTCACCTCCGAAACCGACCCAAGATGCTCTCCCACGAACTGTTCCCACAAATAACAAAACCAAGGCGGACGAGACAGTGCCAAGGGAGCTGCCGTGTGGGCGTGGACGGCTTAGAGACGAGGCGCCACCTGCCCCCCCGGGAGAGCACAGCCCTGATGCTGCTGGGGCTCCTGGCTCACCACTGTGGCTCACTGACTTCTTTGGCTCCTAAGAAGAATCTCGGTTAAGGCCAAACAATGGGGAAAGGAAAGCAAGAGAATCACCTCTTTAAAATAACATCTCGGCCACCACCTGCGCGGAGGACCTGTCCATGTGCTCCCTGCTCAGCTCGAAGCACCTGCGGGCGAGGCACTGCTGCCGGGCGTCCTCACTCACCATCAGCTCCCCGTAGAGGTAGATGCCCATGGCCTGTGGGGGCACAGAGGCCAGAGTTTAAGAAAAGGAAACCCCGCGTCCCCCACGTGTCCCCACGCGCTCAGGCGCAGGCTGGGCTGGCTCCGCGCAGGCGCCCTGGTCTGGAGGTTACCGAGACCCTGGAAGGACAGGCAGCTGCGCGGCTGTTCTTTGGGGACCTGCAGTTTTCAGTCCCTTCTCTTTCTCACTGAAGCCCCAAGGAATTCTTGCCCATCAGTTCCGTCTACAGACTCTGGTGTTTGAACTGACCGCAGAGTGCTGAGTAAGCCTTTCTCTAGTGATGACTGTCGGAGACACGGGGACACAGGGACCGGGAGGTACCCACGGAGAGCCCTGCAGCTGAAAGGTGCACCCCAGGTGCCATGTCACATAGGCACAAGCCTTCTTCCCAGGAAAGTGTGTCCCTGGCACGACACACGGCGGCCAGGGGTGGGAGACCGTCGGGCCGCCCTGGGAAAGGCGCCCGCTTGCTCAGCCCTGCCCGCCCGCCGCTTTCCTCCAACTTCCCCACCACAGCCGCCAACACTGGCCCTTCTGTTTCCAAAACAGTGCTGCAGAGACTCACATGTGCATTACCCTGGAGGGCTGCAAGCAGCCAGCTGTGCTCTGCAAGACCAAAAGACCCCTCTGGTTCTGCCTCCCCTCTTGTTCTAAGCTTAGTTATGCTATGGATTTCATTCTGCTGGAGCAAATTAAAAGGAGGACCTCAAAGATAGAGCAAAATAAAACGTGGTGGTTAGGGGTTCAAAAATTCTTGCTTGAATAAACTGATGGTAATCCTTACTTGGCAAAGATTGTGGTTCCAAACATACTGCAGTTAATTCTGGTTTTCAGAACAGACCTGAAGTTGCGCCTCCATTTTGTCCTGATTCCACCCCCCGACCGTGTTTCCAAACACCTCTTGCTTCACTGTGCAAATGTGACATTTCTTCTGGAACAAAGTCATGTATTTTTCTTTGTGGGAATAGCGAGCCCTTACTTGCTGGCTGCCCCCCGTACTCAGGCGCTCTCAAAAGCCCCTTTGTTTGCCCCGCCCCCACTCGCCACCCCGACTCAGACGTGGCTCCATTCCGTCAGCCCACGGTGCTGGGCAGAGCGCTCACTGAGAGGCACACACTGGCCACGCCAGCAGGAGCAGGCTGCAGCCGACTTCCCGCAGCCGACAGAAGCCATGGCACACGCACCGCCATGGACAGCCAGGCCGGCGCCACGGCGGGTGGGTGGTGACCCAGCAGAGGGGGCGAGGACCACACCTTCAACAGGTTTCTGCACACTCCTAGCGAGGGGTCCCTTTCACTGGTGAGCAGTGAGGAAGGTTCTCACAGGAAGGAGACTCAGCACAGGGGTCCGCCTGCCATGTAGGTGCAGAGACAGGCCAGGCTCCTCCCGCCAGTGGCGGCTCTCCCCGTCTCATCTCGCACACACTTTAAGTCAGGGCCACTGAAGTCACAGACACTCGCCATGGCGTCACTAGGCCAGAACCGTGACCTGACGAACTTGAGGTCTGGGACGCAGCGAGGTCTGTGCGTGCCTCACTTGGTGGTGGCAGTGGGCTGCAGCGAGGTAGCTTTTACAAGGGGAGATGATTCAAAGGGACACCAAGGGAGAAGGAAAAAAATCAGCTCAAAAGCGTGACAGATAAGCTCCTACCAACTCTTTAAAATCCCTGGGAAATGTTTAAATATTTGTTATGAGAGAGGCGTCTCCCTGAGTCCCTGTGTTAAGTGCCCCGCAGAGTCAGAGGACAGCGCTGAGGGAGTCTGCACCTGCTCAAGACGAAGCTCACCTGGTCCTCCTGGAGGAATCGCTCCACGTCTCTGTACGCTCCTGTGTGTCTGTGCTTCACAACCAGTTCACACCATCGATGGCGAACCTGAAGAAACCAGAGAAAATCCAGTAAGCAACAAGATGGCAGGTTTCCCTGGCCTAACAAGTTTAATGTTAGAAAAAGTGACTCTCTGAAGTGCATTAATATTGTTGACACTTTTAAATTAAATTTCTTTTACAAAGAAAGGAACCACGTTATTCTTCACTAAGAGGGGTGTCAGTCAACTTTAGGGGAAGAAAATGCATGTTTCAGTTAGGTGTTTTTATGTTTTTAAGCACAATTTTGCAAGATAACAGATAAATGCAAAATGTAACCGGGAAGCTGAACGCACATCCTCGGCCAGGCAGGCTGGTGCGCTGCCCTGCGGTGCGCCGTCAGCGAAGGCTTCCTTCATAAACCACAACTACTTAGCTTCCCGCAATAACCGATTTGGTTCAGTGCTGCTAACTGTAACAATAAACACAGTAGAAGGAGGAAGACACGGCTCTCCGCATTCCTGGAGGGTGCCTGCCGGAGGGGAAGGGAGGCGAGCAGACCAGACCGCCTGACGCAGCCGCCCCTGCACCATGCCCCTCCTCCCCGCAGGTGCTGCAGGTGTGCACAGCCTACAGAGAGCAGACCCGCTCAATGTGGGTGCCCTGCAGTAAAGGTCCTTTACTAACGGTTTACCAGCAGAGACCTGCCAGGAAACCCCTCCTCCTCCAAACCCTGCAGACAGGATGCAAGTCTGATCCCAGCACTGGCTGTCTCTGCTGGTAAGAGGCAGCCACGCAAACACACACACACACACCCCGCCATCTCTCTGGGCCCTTCAGGCACACTCTTTTATGTGGAGATTCTACCTAAATGTGGCCTTGGCATCCAGTCCAGGCCATTTTCTGCTGCATCGAAGCCCTCTCAGTTACACCCAGTGAGCGGTCCACCGTTTTCTGTCCCGATCTTGGTTCAGCATTAGCTATACATGGAAGTGATTACATGCTTTTAAAAAGGCCTCCTCCCATCACTCTCATCTGTACTTCCTTTGAAAGAGGGAGGCCCTTTACAGTAATCCATCTGTGGCAACAGTAAAGTGCAAGCAATTTTGACTGGGGTCCCTGTGAATTAAACCATTACCCACTGCTGGCCAGATCTCTCCTTTAATCGGCTATAAACAGATCTACACACAAACAATTAGGAACGAAGTAAAGAAACATCTTTTGGAAAGAGCCCTTCCTCTCGGCTACACTGCACTCAGACGTGCGGGGACGCTGGGGGTGCTGCCCTCTGCTTACAGGCAGCCGGGCCCTTTGAACTTCTTAGAACAGGATGCCAGCGAACTTCACATCCACGAAGGAGTTTCAGAGGCGCATGGAAATGAGCTAACAGCCTCGGAGCATCACAACAAAAGGGAAGCAGGTCAGACTGGATGGGTCTTGGAAATCTTTGTCTTCAACAAAATGTGCCTTCCTATACTGCCAACAGAAACTCACACCATAAAAGGGAAAGGGTGGCCCCCGAAATATTCTGAGCAGAACAAGTGAACAGAGCTCAGATACTGCGCCCATCAGAGGAGGCCACCGTGACAACCAGGCCCCCGTTCTTGCGCTCTGCCTTGAGTACCGAAGGCCGAGCACCGGACAGAACCCAAACAGCCCCCCAGGCGCCTCCACCTCTCGTTTCTCTCCCGCCTCATGCAAACCCAGATGCCTCGGACACCACCAGCCCCTCCCACGCCCCAGTGGTTGAGGGTCGCGGGACTGGGGCTGCCTGCCCTGGGACCTGGGGAAGGAGCCTCACTTCTCACAACTGCACACGGGGACAGCTGTACCAGCAGAGGAGAACCCTGCCAGCTTCACAGTGTCCTAGTGACAGATTCGTGTGACCTGTTCCCACCAGGCCTTTGACAGTGACATTCTGTCTTTGCACAACTTGCGGACACACTATTTTTTAGATGTGACCTTGAGGATGGGGGTATACTAGCCTTCCACCTTTCTCCCTGTGCTCTCCTTAGTTGCACACACAGAAACAAAGCCTGAATTCCAGTCTCTTTTCTAACAGGATAAAGTCCCTGCGGGCAGCGGGGTGGGGGTGGGGGGCGAAAGGCAGGGGCAGCGGTCCCACCACCACTGGAAGAAGATCCAGGAGCGGGGCTGAGTGAAAGAGGCTCTTTCACAACCAATATGAAGTCAGCATTTCCACTGCTCTTACTGGTAAAGATACTTTATTGTCACGATTAATAAGAGATCTAGTCTTCCGACCCCCGAAGGCTAACATGGCATCCAGGAAGTACAGACCAACCCCTCTCCCCACCCCACGAGGAACCGAAAAAACAACAAGTCTTTTCATGACAAAACAATTAAACGTATTTCAAAATTCCAATGACAGGATGTTTAAAAGACATCACAGAGATGCTGTGTGAGGCTGAGGGCCCAACAGATATTTCTTTGCTTGTGCACAGGGTTTTATTTCTTTGTACTTCGTTGAGAAACAAAGAAAATCCTTATCTTTTATCCCCTAAACTCTCTAGGACCCCCAGTTTGCAGGGCCACTTGTCACACATGGAATGGGGTCTTCCTGAAAAGCTGGCAGCAAAGCAGCATTTGACTCAAGTTCTCCCAGCAATATTTCCACAGTGGGCACTGATGGAATTGACTCCTTCCTCCAGATCACTGAAACTTAAAAACGAACCCTTGGCACAGCTCATACTTCCCTGCACCCACCTCCTTCCTCTGCTGCTAAAGGAGGGAAGCACAGTTCTCAGCGCTGGGCAGCCCGAACCAGGGAATTCAGAAGCAGGTCTTAAGAAGAAAGCTGTCCCTTCTGTAGGTTCGCGATTCTTCGTTTTCTAATTAATTAATGGGGGTAGCAGTCACCTGTCTTTTAACTTCCTCGGTGATGTGAAAAATAAACAGGGACACAACCTGCATCTCTGAGAGCACCCGGCGCCTAGCGGGGCTTCCACAGCGCCTGTGGCTCCCTGGTTCTGTTCATGCAGTGACGCCCATTCACAGGTGTACACTGCGCCCAAACCGATCGGTATCGACACTTTAAATCTTCACATTTTATTATACCGCAAGTATGTCTCAACAGAGATTAAAGAATTTAACGACTTTTTCAGCTGTGACTCAGACTCATACAGTCGCTCCAAACTCAGGCCAGGAATCACCTGAAAGCCTCGAGCCAGCAGACACCTTAGCCCTGAATTCCAGCAACAGGTCAGGCTGCAGATGGGGGGGGGGGCGGTGCAGGAAGAGAGTAAGAAACCTCAAGAAAATCAGACAAGGGCCGTTTTGGGAGTGGGAGGAGACAGCCCTGCCCGTGGCAGTGAAGGGCCCTGGGGACCAGCACCCTTGTTCTGGCCACTCCAGAGGAAGCCCTGCTGCCCCGGGACGTGCCCGTCCCTTCCTCACCAAGTCTCGGTGCAACAGTGGCTGGTGGGCCCGCCTCCTGCCAGCCAGTGCCAGGACAACAGCGCACACCCCGCTGGTGGCCACACCGAACGTCCCACAACACACGCAAGGAGTTCAGCGCAGCCCCTGGCACACCGACTGTGGGGGCGGGGGGTGAGGAAGAAAGCAAATGTAGGTCCCTGATTCTTGCCACAAAAACGCTGTGATACACAGATGTGCAGACACAGGTGTGCAACCAGAATACTTTGGTCCAACAAAAATCAGTTTTGTAAACCCACTTTTCAAAGTGCTCTGCTCAGAGGACACTCTGAACAGAGAAATGATGCGGGTTCTGCCCTCAGTGTACAGGTGGGTTTTAACAGAGAAGTGCTAATTTACACCACTGGAAATGAATTCCAGAAGTTTCCAGGTTCCCAAAGCTTCCATGAACAAAGGGTGAGGAAAGCTCAGATATCAGTGCTCTCCCAGAATGCCCAATAATGCGATGGTTCCTTGGGCTGCGTGCAGATGAGAGGGTCTTAGATTGTGGGGTGGGAAGGAGGAAGGGGGAGCCTGCAGAAGCCCAGGTGTATCAGACCCACGTTTGGTGGCAGGGCATTAAAACCCTCCAGCAGTCCACGCAGCGGCTCCAGGAGACTGGACCCCCGACCCACAGCAGGGGCTCCACCAGGACGACGGGGAATGTCCGCGGTAACAGGCCAGAGCCACCTGGGAGACCTGAGCAGGCGCGTGGCCGGGGTATCCAAAACCCATTCTGCACGTGGTATGTACGCATGTGTATTACACACACACAGAGAAACAAGTTTCTTTTTTCTAACACTTTCCCTCACTGTATGCAACCACTCTTGAGAACTTCTCTTCTCTTAATGCTGGCTGGTGATCTACTGAACGGAACCCACAGGGTCCTGATCCAGAGCTCGATGCCCTGGTTTGTCAGCTGGCTGTCCCCCCAGGGTGGGGGTGGCATGAGTCCCCTGGATCGCCCGTGGCAAATGTCAGGATAGCGACTCCCAGTCACTGGCTGTCCTCTTAGCAGGAGCAGCATGCTTCTGCCTTTCGTTTTGACTTCAAAAGTTCTACTTATTCAATGTGTGTGAACTTGGGAGTATTAACGCCACGAAAATGTCTGTTAACTGGTAAAAACCAGCGGAGCAAGGTGCCTGGAGGTGGCTGCTGCGCCCATTCCCGAGGCTGCAACACAGCACAGCCGGGGACGCAGAGCCGGGCCTGCCCCAGGACGGGCTCAGGAGGGCCGAGACCGCCAGGGGGAGAAGGCGGAGGAAGCAGCGGCGTCACGGGGAGGGGCTGAGGGGCTGGGGGAGCTGGTACTTCTCACGCCACCCCAGGGCCAGGCACCTGGTAGTTTTCCAAACTGCCTGAAAGTCAGCCTCGCCTCACATCAGCCCGTCACACACATGGCCTGTCCCTCGTCTCAAGGACATTATGGCCACCCAGGAGGCCCTGCCAGGCTGAGGCCCCAGGGCCAGGCCCTCTGGTCTCCAGCAGCGCTGCCTTGGAGGGTCAGCTGTATTCCCAAACCATGTCTTGGATCAGCGGACAAGTCACTGACCCAAAGGGCACCTCTGTGATGTGACCACAACCTTAATTAACGCTGGGGCTCCCTCTTCTTTAATTGTTCCCTCCTGAGACAGGAAAGAAACTGCTGAAGGACAAGCCCACCCCCTCCTCTCAGCCCCAAAACCTCTTTTCAGCCTGAGAATTTAAATGTATCCAGAACCAGCTCCTGTTAAACTCCAGAACAGGGGCTGGCAGATTTTTTTCCAGCAAGGGCCAGACAATAAGCATTTCTGGCTTCTCAGCCCATCTGCCCCCGTGTGGCGAGATGCAGGTGGGGTTGGAGGGACGAGGGGCAGGGGAAACCGCCTTCAGATAAAACTTTATTTACAAAAGCTGGCAGTGTGCTGGACTGGGCCTCCCAGTTTGCTGTCCCCTGCTCTGCAACCCAAGCCTGTGCCTCAGGCAGCCAGAGTGATGTGCCGGGAAATGTGCAACCCCCCACATCCAACAGCAGGAAGCCCCAGAACACAGAGCTGGCTCAGGCCGGCCTCCACTCGTCCTGCCAGGAAACGAGGGTGCTCCTGAACGCGGGGCCTGAACTCCTTCTGCACAAGGAAGCCTGCTCTGGCATCCCTTCAAAAACAGAGCCCCTCTGGGGCCCGGGGCCCAGCGTGAGCGCGAGGTGCCACGCGTGGTGGGGGCCCAGCACCGAGGAGGTGCAGCGTTAGGGAGAGGAACCCCCCGCCCAGCTCCTCCCCGTCCCCCTCGCTGAGCCCGTGTTCCTTAACATTTCACAGTTCCCAATGCTCTCTTACACCTTCTATCTCAAGGTTTTTTTTTTAAACTTCAATTTTAGTGGGTTTTCCATGACGCTACTTCAAAGAAATAAAAATTCTTACAGTACATAAAAATGCTCCCCCCAGTTTACTTCTGTAATAGACAAATTTTCCAAAGGTTTTCAAACTTTCCTTGAACATTATTCTTCAAACTTTTAATTAAAAAGTAATCTGGGGGGGGGAGGGTATAGCTCAACTGGTAGAGCGCATGCTTAGCACACAATCCCTGGTTCCTCCCCTAAAAATAAATACGCAAACCTAATTACCCCCCCCAAAATTAAAAAATGTTATCTGGAACCCTGGCATATATATAGACAGATTAGGGAGAAAAATATAAGTGGGTTCCAAAATTACTTTAATTCAGTCAAGTACAAAGCATCCTAAAACTCCTGGGTAAACTCCTGGGTAAACTCCTGGGGAGGGAGGGGTGGCTGGGTTCCTTAGAGGCGGAGTTTGAAAACCAGTGTCTTACAGAAGAGTCCCCGTGTCTGGAGAGGGAAGGAGTCACGGAGACGGCGCAAACACTGCCGCAGGGTAAGACACAACAGCTCAGGCCCAACAACTTGGCCAAGACCCCTACACGTGGGTCTGGCAGCCAGTGTGCCATCAACAAAGCGCATCAGACAGTCCAGGCCAGAGTCAGAACACCAGCTGTGCCGCTGCCGCAAGCCCGCAGGGGTCTGTCCCGCGCTCGCCGCCACACTCAAAACAGCGCCGTGGCCCCCGTGCAGAGCTGCCACCCTCGCTTCATTTCTGAACGTTTAAAAATTATAAACAGGTAACTTCACACATATAAACAACCAGTGGACGTGACATTCCAGCCACCTGGCCAAACTCACTTCCGCTCTTTACACCAGCAGCAGACGACACGGATGTTATTCTGTGTTTTCCCTGACTCCATCTGCCACTGCTGGGCTGACCAGCGTCGTGTGACCCACGACGACCGCGGGGTTTCCCTTCTGTCAACACACAACAGCTCCACTGGCCTTTCGATCCTCTGATGATGCCAGAAAGTTTCATCTCAGGTGTGTTCCAGAAAGGCTCAAAGTGTGTTGACAGCCTTTAGCTTTTCAAAGGCAGGCAGCGAGGCGCCAGGTTGACAGAGGGGATAAGGACACCAGATGGCACCGCGGGGCCCTCCCGCACCCAGCACACCCTAGTCTAGTCGAATGACCTCCTACTGGTATGTCCACGTCCCTTAACTCACCTCTTGGGCCCAGAATTCATCAGCCCCACGTGCTCCCCCATCGGTCGATCGGTCGTGCTCCCAGGGCCGTGTCTCACGCCGCCTCCAGCCCAGCACTGTCTCAAACTCCTGCTTCCTTGTCCGCCTGTTTGTCTTTACTCGCACCAAAATGCAAGCTCGGTGAGGCAGGGCCCTGGGCACCTCTCTCTACACTATCTCCAGGCCCCGTACCAATGGCTGGCACATAAGTACGTGCTTGATAAATGTTTCTGAATGAACATACCACTTTTAAAAACTCAGAATCCTTTTCAGCTGCTTTGAAATTATAATGCACAGTTGGAAGCTGTAAAATGCTTTGAAGAATGCCACCCATCCTATTTATGACAGGAAGCACTCCGCTCCTTCAGGCCTTTTGATTTCAAAATTTACTGCCCAAGAGAAGAAAAAAATCCGTCCAGGGAATATGATCGGGGGAAGCCCATTAAACCTCATTCTGAGTTCCATTTTGTATCTGTAAACAGAAAGACCAAGGCTCATGGCTTTTGTGAGTTAATAAGTCTAACACTGCAATAAACAAACCTGCTTTTTCAATTTGTGACCTTAAATTAGATTCAATTTTGCTTTAAAGTGGGTTTACTGCTGGGGAGGGAAGCCTGTCCAGCAGCCCAGGCGTGGTGGAAAGGCCTCCCCAGAGTAGCTCCAGGACAGACCGTCTTTCCACAAGTTTTGTGTTTGTTTTCTTAGGTCCAGGGCATCTCATCTGTTCATTCTCCTGAGAAGAGGCAAGGGCACAGTTGGGTGTGTGGCTGTCGCAAAACTTCCAACACCTGCACTTTGATTCAAACACTTCTTTTCCCTCACCGCATAGCTCCTCACCCTCCAAGACTACGATCTTCACATGCATTTTTTTTTTTAAAAACTAAAGAGAATTAAAAGTTACTCGATTTGCTGTCACAAAGCCAGGTTACTAAATCCCTGTGCCCTGAGTTAAAACAACAGAAGAGGCACGGAGGCTCTCAGCTCTTTTCAAGGGCTCTCACTAACCCTGCCTGAGTCGGTCCCTGCAGCTCTCAGCTCCAAGTTAACTGGTTATAGCCGGTTATAATGGGTTTCAACCGGCTACAACTAGAGCTGCAGCAACGTGCAGAACAGGGACCGTCCAAAACTGCTATCGGGATCATCACACTTGACACGCACGTGGAGTGATGGTGAGGGTCAAAGGTGACGACCAGCCTCACGTATTTTATGCTCCCTCAGGCAAACCCCAACCCTCTCCTCCTCCTATGTCTATGCTAGCCCACTTAACACGTGGATGCTATTAAAGGCAGCTGACTCCAAAGCGCAGAACTCAGGGGAGCCCACGTTGAGTCCACCCTGAAATCTGGCACAGTGAGGCCTCCTTTCCTATCAACGCAGCACTCGGAATGGCAAAGCATTCCAGGATGGAGTTTAGTTAGGAAATAACACATGCCACCTCCTCTCTTCATCTCATTAACACACGACACATGACCTTTGCTGATAAAAGGACTTTTACTCTTGGCATAAAAGTGACCACAGGTCACCTCCTCGGAGAAGCTCTGAAGCATCACCGCTGCCCCCTCCCCACTTCCCCGGGCAGACCACACCGCCTCCGGAGGGCCAGCCGGGTCGGCCAGCAAGGTTCGCTCTCTCCAGAGGGGTCTCCCTGGGGCCCTAACCATCCAGTCACCTTCCCCTGTCGGTGCCGGTCACTGCTCGCCCAGGACACCTGGAGATCCCAGGAACGCCATGCTCCAGAAAGTAAGTATTGGGTGTTACGGATAAAGTGGTGAATAAAACAGACAAGACCCTGTCCTCTTTGAGCTTACAGTTCAGGAGAAAGTCTAAGGAAGGTCCAGGAAAACGGCGAGAACAGACTCCGGTCAGTGATACATGCACGGAAGGCCAACAGGGTGCACAGAGGGCGGGAGAGCGGCCCAGGGGTGTGGTCAGGGGACTCCCTGAGAAGGGGCCACTCCAAGCCCGAGTCCACGGAGGGAAAGACACCAGTCGTTGAACAGGGCATCCTACGCTCGATTTCCAGCCATACCACGTGTTCCATGAAAAAAAATCAAACGCTTCCTTCCCTGTTTCCTCTTAGTGGCTATTTCTTCCAATACCTTCCCTACTTGAGCTAAATGGACTTTAAAAAATAAGCCCCAAGACTTAAATGTAAGAACTAAAACAATAAAACTGTTAGAAGACAACATATGCATAAATCTTCCAGACCTTGGATTAAAGACTGGTTTCCTAGATTTGATACCAAAAGCACAAGCGAAAAAAAAAAATAGATGACTTAGATGTCTTCAAAATTAAAACTTCTGTGCTTCAAAGGACACTATCAAGAACGTGAGAAGACAACCCAAGAGATAAGAGAGTATTTTTGCAAATCATATTCTTGGTAACAAGCTTGTATCTAAAATGTACAAAGAACTAGAGTGTGTGTTTCGCATGCAATCCCCAGTACTGCCACTAAGATAAATAGATAAACCTAATTACCTCCCCTGCCAAAGAACTGTCATAACTTAATAATTAAAAGACAAACCAGTTTAAAAATGAGCAAAAGAGCTGACATTTTCCCAAAGATGTACAAATGGCCAATAAGCACATGAAAAGATGCTCAACATAATGAGTTATGAGGGAAATGAGACCAATCAAAACCACAATGAGATACCTCTTCACACTCAGCAGGATGGCTAAAATAAAAGGAAAAAACCCAAGAATTGGCAAGGATGAATAAACACTTGAACCCACGTATATGGCTGGTGAGGACGTAAAAATGGTGCTCTGGAAAAGTTTGGCAATGCCTCAAAAGGTTAATAAACAAACGTACCACACGAACCGGCAATTCCACTCCTTCGGGACAGACCCAACAGACAACGAAAACTTGAGTCCACACAAAACCTAGTTCCCAAATGTTCACAGCAGCATTACCTGGAAGAGCCAAAACACTCAACGTCTGTCAACTAATGGTTAAACAAATGTGGTTAATCCATACAATCAAAAATGTTTGGCGATACAAAGGAATGAAGTACTGATACGTGCCGAAACGGGGGTGACTCCTAAATGCAGCATGCTGAGTGAAAAGCATTTACATGGAAGCCCAGAGCAGTACATCTACAGACAGAGATCAGTCTGGCCGCCCAGGTCTGGGGGTGGGGGGGGGAGAGGCCGGGGAGGAGAAGTGGCAGCTGAAGGGCACGGGGCTTCTCTGGGGGGTGCTGAGTGTGCTCCACACCTGGCCGCGGTGATGCACAGCTCTGTGGACACACTGAAAACCAGTGCACTGCACACTTTAAAAACGGGTCACCTGTATGGTGTACGAATTATTTCTCCAAAAAAGTTGTCACTGAGAACAACCCGAGTCAAGCTGGGGAAGGCTGTTTCCGTGAAGGGTAC
This sequence comes from Vicugna pacos, assembly GCF_048564905.1. Classification (NCBI taxonomy): domain Eukaryota; kingdom Metazoa; phylum Chordata; class Mammalia; order Artiodactyla; family Camelidae; genus Vicugna; species Vicugna pacos. The sequence continues at coordinate 4,789,970 of NC_132990.1, forward strand.
GACTGGACGCAGTGGGTTCCTGAGGAAGCCACCTGGTGTCCCGCCTGCGGAGCCAGGGGGCAGGTCTGGCTCTGGGCAGCTGGCTGGCTGCTCTCCCACGCTCAGCCTGGGCACCTGCTTCTCCCCACAGGTGGGCATGATCGGTTGCCCCATGGAACACAACCCCTGTGGTTCAAGGCTGCAGCAAAGCAACACGCAGACCAAGCAGCTGTAAACCCTTTTTTTAGTGCCACCTCAAAGTTTGGTTCATCTTTAAATCTCATGCCCTGACAAGCACACAAAATACCGTTATTTGCAGTAAATGGAGGTCCTTTCATTTTTTTTTTTTAAACAATTTGAATTCAACGTAACTGTTTCCTCTTTGCCGTCAGGTACACAAGCGTTCACTCTAGGATGTGCGAGCTGCCGGGGAACCTAGGGAGCGCGGCCCTCCCTGCGGGGCGGGCGTGGGGCCGGGCAGGCGGGGCCCACGCCGTCTGCAGCCTGCAGGGCTCACGGCGGGGAAGGCCAGAGACCCAGCTCCCACGCCCCGGGGACCGCGGAACTGGAGGGCTAAGGAGGGTGCAGGAACGGCGCCGGAGGGAAAAAAAGCGAGCCCTCTGTCTTAGGGCCCGTAAGGCACACTGTACACGGGAGTACAGCTCGGTTTACAACTGGTGAGAGAAAACTGGAGGGCAGCCGGGGGCTTTTTTGGGTGTGGACTTCAGTACAGAAACCCAATACAAAAACGTATACCTAACACGAAGACATGTGAACTTCTGATGAAGGTACAGAGAACCCAGAAGCACCAGTAAAACCCCACACGTGGATTTCACTCGTGAGACCATTAACGGCAGAAGGAACATGAATGAGATGTGACTGGATCTGAGGCTCTATTAAAAGAGCATCAGGGCAGTGTTATCTATGACCCAGAAAATGTGTGCATGTCCGCATCTTTCTGAGAAACCCCGTACAGCCTGGGGGACGGCAAGAGTAGGTAACGCCCCTCAAACCTTCAGACACCTTTACGACAGGACCTGCTGCCAAGCACCGCGGAAGCAGCGCTGGCCAAGGATGACTTTCCCAATAGTCTCGCTGAACCTGGACCTAAAAGTTCGCCTGTTTTAAATGCTCTTTCCCATTCTTTTATTTACAGATATAAATTCTAAATATGACTGATGATTATTTATTTAAAAGTTCTTTTTAAAAAAAGTAAAAAAAAAGGTCTTAAGAAAAATTAGATTATGCCACTAGTGGCTCATTTTTTTCTTTAAATGATCATCTGACCGGCCACAATGTACTGTTCGTTAACAGTTCAGGGTAAATAAAACACAGGCCCTGGCCTCGGGAACAAGAGAGGAACACTAATCTGAAAAATCAAAGTTCTGTGTTATTTTAGATCAATTTTTAAAAATTCTTTTATCACAGTACAGCAATGGAGACTATTTGAGACAAGGTTTCCACAGAAACATTCTAGGATTCAACACTGAACTGAATGATAAAGAAAGAAAACTCCAAAAAAGAAATACCTCGAGGTATTTTCCTGATCTTGAAGGAATGTTCTGAAATATTAAATGTCCATAAACCAAATACAACCAAAAACATACACAAATTAACTGAAGAATTATATAAGAGCTCTGTGTTTTCCCACATCATAAAAGGCATGTGGTTTAAAAAGGCAGATTATGCCCAAAGCAACTGAAGAAAATCACCCCAACCCTTTCATCAATCCGTATGCCGCCCCGCTTTCCAGACTCAGCAAATTGCTATGCTGTGTCAAAAGGACAGCTGTGCCCGGCACCAGCACGGTCTTAGCTTTTTTCCAAATGGATATGAAGTCACACTACTTGCAGGTCAGATCCATCAACATTTGACCTCTTGATCTGCAACGTGAGCTTGACCCTGTCAAGGGGCCAATGAGCCAGACCTCTCGTCCCTGGGAAGAAGCAAGCGGCTCAGCGCTGGAGACGGCAGGTGTCCACCTGCTTCCGGAAGCTCCCGGTCCATCTGGCCCCTTGTATCCTACCCTGGAAAACCGCTGTGCCACACACCACTCTGACCCTCCACAGCCAGTCTCTTTCTTACGTTCAATCTGAAAACCTGCCTCCTGGGGCTCTGCCTCCTGACATGGCCGGGCAGCGAGGAGGTGGCCTGGGGGCACGTGGGCCCCCACCCAGCCTCCCAGAGGGAAGGGGGAGGAGGAGGCACCACGGGGCGGGGCCCCAGTGCCCTTGCACAGCCCTGAGGGGGTGCGGGGCCCTGACGACAGGCCCTGACGTCAGCAGGCCGGCTCTTGCCTTTGTGCTTCTTAGATTCTGCATGGAGGTGGACCAGAGGGGAATGAGGCACCAAGTTCAGCGCACTGCATTTTACTAAACGTAAACTGTTGAGACCCCGAAGTGGAAATGGAGCCCAAAGAGATTACATCTAACCTCTCTAAACTCTTCTGTGAGGAGAACAAAAGAGAAATGTCTTATTTTGTAGCCAGACTACTACGGAGAAGCGACCGGGGGGAAGGGGGAGTGCTGGGCCCGTGTAGCAAGGAACGGACCCAGAACGCTGCACAGAGGACGACGGTCACCGTGACCAGAGGAGTTCCAGCACTGAGGATGGGCAGACCCACAGCTACGGATCAATTTTAGATTTGGAACACATGCTGCCTGACTAAACCTTCATTCTCTGCCCTTGTAATGCGTCTCTCCAGAGGTCTGTTAATCATGAGATGTTCCTGATTCACGGAAACTATGTTTTCAGCCCAAATGAGATTCAGAGGTGAGCATCAGAGCTGTGCTCCGAGAATCACGCCTTCCACCTGTGGACTTCAAATATGAGTGGTATTTTCTTTTCAAACAAACACTGAGTTCTCCTACTAACAGTGTATTAAAATCCACGCCCTCCCTGCGTATGTAAAACCCACCAAGGGAGGTGGCCAGTTTACACTGTTTTCAAGGGCTCTCCGGCCTGGGCCAGAGGAAAGGCAGTGACGAGGGGGAAGGCCTGCAAGGCTGGACGTTTTTCCATTTGCAATCAACCTTGAGAGTGTCCTTTTCAGAGAAGAGTGCAGACAGATGCTGGCGTGGCTTCCTAGTGTACTAGTGGTAAAACAGGTTTGTCCTTCCTTAACTAACCTATTTCCTCACGTCTGCTTGCTACTATTACTTTACTTGGCAATTCCTTCTTTTTCTTCCATGTGAAACATTCTGTTTTCACCTCCCCCATGGCTACATTCTTTGGAGCCTTGAGGGAGTGCAGCTGGCTCAGGGTGGCCCCGAAATGTAGTTAACCGTGCTCTAGATACCCCGCTCTGTGTTGTAACCGTCGGGCATGTCGTTAATGATGAAAAAATTGCTTTTTGTGGTCAGCTGCTGCTTTAGAGCAGTGGTTCTTACCCGGGATGACTCTGCCCCCAGGAGACACTGGGCAGTGTCTGCAGACGTTTCGGATCGCCAAAACCGGGGTGGTGGGGGAAGGGAGAAGACTGGCGTCCACAGATAAGGCTGGGGATGCCACACACCCTACAAAGCACAGGACACCCCCACCACAGAGCACCGTCCAGTCCAAAACATGTGTTGCTAAGGCTGAGAAACCTGGATTTAGAGCAAACCCCCACCCAAAGAAAAAACCACCAAGCCCCCAGATCAAGAGCCCCGTGACCCCATTGATGCTCGGGGTGCCTAAGCTGGGCAGCTTGTCCCTTCTTTACTCTGTCCCTGCCCGTCCTGACAGATTCAAGGAAAGAGAGAATACAAAGGCTGTTGAGCTAAGTAACAAAACTTGCCCATTTCATACCAAAAGGGAGAATGTGAATCGTACATGACCAGAAATTACACTAAAACCCTGGACGCTCAGACATTTTCTCATCACGCTGCTAACAATCCCATAAAGAGGGGGCTTATGGCTCCGTTTTAAACCTAGGGAGACGGAGACTCAAGGAGCCTCGGCCTCAGTCCAGGGGGAGGAAGCAGGAACACTGGTGAGGACTGTGAGCTCGTCCTGTCCTGCATTTTCCAAACTGTGCGCTGCGACTCTTTGGTGGGTCAGAAAATCAAATTTACTGCATCACAACGCACACTTTTAAAGAAACAGAAAATAATAGCAAGTATAAGAGTAAAGATGGTTTTGTGGAGCTCCTTCTGCCAGTTGGCTGTGGTCAAAAAAGCCGAGAGCGAGCAGCGTAGCCCAGGCACAGCCGCGCAGACGAGGAAAGCGGGGCCGGGGAGGGTGGGCGGCTTGCCTGTGGTCACCCACCATTTGGAAACCTGGGACCAAGCCCGGCTTGCTGCTGAGCCGATGCCTCGGCCAGGACCAGGTGCACGGCCGCGGGGGTTAGACGAGGTGGGCACAGGGAAGGGCGGTTCCCCTGAACAAGGACCGGAGCGTGGCACTGAGGGGAAGACCGAGACATGGCCCCCGCACTTCCCCACCCCCACCTAAGCCGGGAGGCCCCTCGCTTTCAACCAGCAGTATTCCTGCAAGTACAGTGAGGGGAGGACCTGATGCTGGTAACGACCTCCCCCACAAAATTAAACTTCTGGCTCAACCTACCAACAGAAACATCAGAGCAGGGTGTGGTGCTGCGGGGACCTCCCCAGCCCCTGCCACTCCCATCTGAGCCAGATGGGACAGTGAGCTGCTGTTTCTGCTGTTTTGGCGCCACATGTCCCCGGTTTTGAAGCGCTCAACTGTGATCTGTAGAAATAAGGCTGCTCCGAGGTCAGCAGGGGGCTCTTGGGGAAAAAGGTCTCAGAGCCAGACTGCATGGAGCCTTGCCTCACTGCTAGGGGATGGCTATTCTCACAGCTTAAGAGGGCAGGAAATTCAGTATTTTTAAAAGGGATCTCAGAAAACACCTTGTTTCAAGAATCAGGCATCCAATATGTTTTAAAAACCTTCATGGCTCTTTTTGAGCCAACACGCTCAGAAACTGCAGACAACACATTTCTACAAACTAGGTTTCCTTCAGTTCATCTTCTGACCTGGGTGAAGCAGCCCAGCACATGGCTAGAGGACTGTTTGATTCAGGAGGTAAAAGGTGACCGACTCCTGTAAGTGTTACTTCCCAGGCTGAGGAACACGAAGTCCCCCTCCAGCGCCTCACTTTTCAGATGGTGGCCGTGAGACTGGGCAGGCAAGGCACCAAGTGGCCCAGGGTGACACGTGTTACTGGACCCAGCTTACTCCGTTCGTCCTTGTGCACAGTTCCCTTAAGACTTGAGCACGTGGTATCCACCCCCCAGGGCAGACCAGTGTATTCGCACCACACGTGATGGAGAACACGCAGGACAAGGGAGGCCGAACGGGGGCCAGTGTCCCCCTGAAATGTGAACAGCTGGCAAACACCACCATCACCCTGAGCGCCACGCTCGGAAATCCTGACCCACAGACCAAACATCCCGTGGGCGCAACCGAAACGCAGAGGCAACACGACTGATACAGAAGTTGAGCTACACAAAGAGGACCATTAAAATCAATTTCCCAGGGGGACCGCACCAGCCCACCCACTCATCTAGCAGGAAGGTGGGCAGGGACAAGGGGACGTGACGGCAAAGACGCTCGAGGGACTACAGAACAGAGGGCCCTGCCCCGTGGCAGCGCAGGCCTCTTGCCCAGGTGCGGCTCTCAGAGCATCGGAACATACAGCTCTGCCAGGAGGCCCCAGCACACTGGGCAACAAGGGGGCCAAGCGAGCCACGGAAATAGCAGGCTCGCCTCTCACGAAGTGACCTCCACCCATGCTTCCAGGAAAAACACAGTCTGAGGAGGACTGTGGGGGCGCTTCCTGTACCTCCCAGACAGGAGGAATAAACCCCACTGTCGCAAGCACTCCCAACTCTGTACTGAAGACCACCCTCCACCCTCATCTGGGGCTGAAGTCTTTCCACACAGACACCTAATGTGACACCAGTCCCAGCGCCTTGGCGGCATCCTGATCATCCTGATCAAAGCGCAGAGGGGCCACCACCCCACTGCTCCTTGCTGGGAAGACACCTCTGGAGCCGTGTCCCACGGGGATGCTCCATTCACACCCGGCCACACTCCAGTATCTTCGGCCGGTTTCCGAATGCCTGCTACTTACTACATATTTAAACGCCCTGAGAACAAGTAAATGGGACAGTGCTTATTTGTTTGGTCAAGATGAAGCACCAAGAATGAAGTCAGAAGCCTCAAGACTTTTCCCATCAAATAATAATTCTTTCTCCCATGAAATGTTGTCACTGAAAAGCAGGTGGTTAAGTCAACTAAATTCCTGCTAATCAGTGTCACAATAAATCACTTAACCAATGAAGTTTCTAGAAAACACCCTGGTTGGCCAAAATCCTGTTGTTTTTCTGGTGCTGAGTGGCATGTCAAGGGAACCACACTGTAAGCTAAGCTGCCAGTGTGGCGGATGACAGACGGGGCCGCAGAAGCCCGGGAAGGGGGGAAGGGGTGGCACACAGCGAGGCCCAGGCCCTTCCTGGTCTGGGCCCTGTCCACCCCTGCAGGCCCCAGAGCAGGGGTCAGCAGACTGGGGACGGGGCAGGCCAAACCAGCCCATAGCTAGGAGTCATGTGGACATTTTAGAAGAGTTTTAAAAACAAACAACAGAAGAATTATCCTGAGACGCGATAACTGCATGAAGTTCAAGTTTCAGGGTCCATCAGCAGCTCCACCGGAACACGGGCACGCCTGCTCGTTTCCACATCGTCTACAGCAGCTTCTGAGCTACGGCAGCAAAGCTGAATGGGTAGCTGTGACAGAAACCGCGGGGCCTGAAACATTAAAATCTGCTCATTTACAGAAAATGTATGCTGACTTCCACCCCAGCACGTGCCAAGCTCACCCCTGTGCACCTGCTGTCACCTCCACATGGAAATACCCACTGGCCCTTGGCTTTGCACGGCCAACTCCTTCTGACCCTTAGGTCCTGGCTCGAATGTCACTTTCTCTGCATGGCCCTTCCTGAACTCTATCTAGAAACACTTATCCTTTGTAGCTCTTATCTGCAACTGTCCTGTTCACTTGCTTAGGAGCTGTCCTTCCAGAAGAACACAGACCTCCTCAGGGTGAGCCTGGCCACCGCTGAATCCCCGTGCCCGGCACTGGTGCCGCTGCATGATGCTGACCATGCCAGTCACAGGAAGCGAGCCGAGCCCTCCCCGGGCCCCAGTCTCTCACCACCGAGGAGCCAAGCCTGAAGAGACCACTCCGGCCTTAGGCATCGACGGTGAAGCTTGTGAGGCGTGAAACAAGCAACCAGATAAAACCTGTTATATTCCCCAAAGATTCAAGAAGTTATATTTAACAGCTAGGCCGAGCCGTGGGCTGAGAACACGGTGTGCTTTATGTTCATGCCAACAGGAAAGGCGAGGAAGCAGGGCCCACCACCTCCCAGCCTTCTGGGGAGGAGCGACAGGTGCCCGGCACCTGCTCCCATCCCCCTGCCTTCATCAGTCACAGGGGCCCGGCACTTCGGTGGTATTCGGCTCCGATTAAAGCATAACCTCATGCCTATAAATAGAAACCTCTTCTAAAGACTAATTAAAAATAGCAGGCTGGCATTTGGGAAGGCCTATAAACAAAAATCTAAGGGCTGAAATGCAGCAACAGTTGCATGTCTGATCTCCTCTGAGCTCCGCTGAGATGGGTAAAAAGCTCCATGTGTCCTCTCTGGAGTTTTTCAATTAACTCCTGAATTGATGGAAGGGCTTGAACATCTATGATGATGTCCGTTTTACCTTTTCATCTAATAATGAGCTGGTTTTTATCAATTTACTCCATTTTAACAATTGTGAAATTAATTTTAATAATATTTTATTTAACCCGACGTATCCTAAATACCACTGTGACATTGTAATCAGTAAGAAGAAATTATTAACGAGATATTTTGCTTTTTCTTTTGATACTACATCTTCGATATCCACTCTGCATCTCACACTCGCAGCGCATCTCGATTCAGAACGGCCACGTACCACGTGCTCAACGGCCACACGTGCCTGGTGGCTGCCATGCTGGACGGCTCCGTTTTAAATGTTCATTTATTCTCAGACACAAATCAAACTTACCTGCATTTCAGGAGTTTTGCATAAAAGAGCTTTTCTCTTTTTGACCGTGTGCTTATTTCTTACTTAGGACGACAAAATACATTACACAGTCATTATTTTATGTATTAAAAAGAAAAACCCTAGCACCTCATCTCAGGATTCAAGCTGCATTCTTCACAATAAGCTGAAAGACACTAAGGACTGTATCGTACTGTTTCCACAAGCATCCAATTCTGCTTTTCAGACCACGGCTGTGAGATTTAGTTTTCATTTCCTTTACACATGGCTGCTTTCCGGTCCTAACTGAACGCAACCAAGCAGCTCTGGCACATCTCAGCCAAGTTTCCTTAATGCACAACAGGACGGCGCCACCGTCGTGCACAAGATGACTCACCCGAGTTCACAATTCAGAAACACTCCACCCGCCTGCTCATTCCTTCTGGAGACTTACGATTTAAGAAGGGGGGGAAACTTGGGACCTCAAAATACCCCGGTAATGACCAGGATCAAAAGCCCCCTGCTGGAGCAAGCACAGCCAGGGAAGTGGTTTACCCTTTGCCTGAAGTCCTGCTCCACACTCACAAGCACACAGCACAGGATGCTGCTACTGGAAACAGCACTTCCAACAGTCTGGGACGCGGTGGGACAGTCATTCCTCGCCAACAGGGAGGGCCCGCCACATCACTCCGCGGACGTCCCCCATTACCTCCGCATCCTGCTCCGGGAGGCGGTACGTTCTCTCCAGGCTTTGCAGGGTTCGGGGGCTCAGGGTCTTCTGCTCTAAGAGATGCTCCAGAAGCAAGACCAGCTGGTCTGGAAGAAGCTGAGGACAAAGCCAAACAGCCCGTGAAAATGCCACTCAGCATATGAGAAACAAATCCAAACAGTTAAACCCAGGACAGCAAAGCCAGGGCACCCCGGGCACTTCCAGCAGCTGTCCGAAACACCGGAAGACTGTAGACTTTATTTTGGTAAAACCTCAAGGTTTACACTGTATCCCTAAAGACACTGCATTCTGGGGCCTGATTAAGCTCCGTTTTTCACGACTGTTGATGCCAGTTCTATACTTAAGAGCAGATAAAACTTCACTTTGTTTTAGGTTGTACAGTGTGAATTTTTTTTAAGGTGTACAACGTGATGATTTAATGTATATATACATTGTGAATGATAAAATCCATGTCTACCTTAATAAAACATTATCATGGTTTTATTAGATCTTTTTCTTTATGGCATGCATATGCCAAAAAACGTCATTTAGCCTTGACAAATACTCAAGAAGCTAGCTGGTCTTAGGTAAACAGGTAGAAGTTTAACAGGAATAAGCAACTTTCAGATTTCCTTCTTTAGGATGTAAATCTTGCAGAGGTACATCAAGAAATAAAGTGTGTGAAATGAAACCAGAACCGTATCTCACAATCCCTCCATTGTAAAAACTGAAAGTTTAAAAACAGTTATTTTATGATCATACATGGGTACGATCACACACACACACACACACACACACACACACACACACACGGTGACTCATATTCCTGAGTTTTCATACAGGGTAAATAAAAGTGGTGTTACCAGCTAAGAGCAAAGAGAGGAAGGTGTTTTTATTTGGTTCAGAAATAACACACACTAATACGTGAGCAAGGAATACTTGTGAAATCCAAGAACTTAAAATACATCTTATTCTCTATTGTACTGCACCTCCAGCACAGGGCAGCGCTCAAATAAACTGCTGATAGAAGGGGAAAAAAATCAATCAAAGACACATCTTACAGGAACCAAGAAATACTTACTCTGAAATGAAAGTTTTAAAATTAAATTAAAAAGTTACTATGAATTTCACTCTTGTCTACACTTACTTTTCTCCATCCCTGCTTAAGCCCAGATAATCCTTGTCAACTAACCCAAATTTACAGCTCTGGAAGCTAACACCAGAGCAACAGAATGTTCATGAGAACACCTGGATTTTAATCCCCACTTTGTTGCTCTGAAAGAAATTTTTAAATGATTGACTTCTCCCCCTACCTCTCTGCCTTTCAGCCCCAAGTGTGCACTCTGCCTCCGCCTCCGCCCTCCATTCAGACACACACACACACACCTGTAGGAAAACCCAGTAGAGACCGCGTGCATGACATTTACCACGCTAATTCCACAAAGAAAGTGTTTCTTCTATTTTCTCATCTCATCTTTCTAAGTTCTAATAAAACCTCACTTCCCTGTAGACAGACAGACAGACACAAACGCACCACACTTGATTCCTGGGTACTTTCGTCTCACAGCACCAGCCCACCCGCTTGAGAGTCATGCTGTGGGTCCTTTCAGGCTGAAGGCAGAAACGAGGCACTTCAGCAAAAACAGAGGGTTAGGCTTCTCCACAACACAAGTTCCTCCCATGAGAACCCTCGTGCCTGTTAAGATGCTTCAGCGATATCAAATGATTACTTATTGCCTATTACAAAAATGCCATTTTCTATTTTCTACAGTTTCGCACATGTGAGGCTACTTTTACATTAAAAGAAATCAGCTATGTTATAAAACAGGCCAAATCCAGGACCACCAGCTTCTGGGTGAGTCCACGCCCACCACCCACACCGACAGCACTCGGCAGGCAGGCAGGCCGGCCACGGACAGAGGGGGAGTCTCGCCCCGCCTTGGGCGCTCCTGAGCGGGCAGCAGAGCTGACTTTGCTCTCGGCCTTTCCCGCAGCCCCTCCTATTGCAGCTCCATCTCCTCGGCTCGGCCCAGCGCCTGGGGCTTCCTCGGCCCTCCTTCCCATCCACTCGCCCTGCGGCCTCCCACTCTGGATCCTCCTCCCTACGTTTCAAGAGGGGCCCTGCCCTGGTGGAGGCTAAGCCTTCAGCCTCAGCCCTGAGTGCAGCCCTCATTCCCCTGCTAAGGATACCCCTGATTGCGCTCCGCTTCCTGAACCCTCCCCATGGAGCCTGCGCTTTCTCCCAGCACGGCCTCTCCGCACCCACCCACCCCGCTGCACCCCCTTCCAGAGTGTGCTCCAGGTGGCTCCCACACGCAGCGGCCTGGCCTGGGTGCCTACACAAGGGCTGGGGAGCGGAGGGCCCCAGGCTGGGCTGCAGGGCCAGGCAGTCCTGCACCCCTGGGGGCAGTCTCAAAACCGGTCAGCAGCACTTATATCCTCAGCCCATCCAGGGCGGCAGCAGCCACACAGGAAGCCGGCTTCTGGGGAAGGCTCAGCCTGACACAGCACAGAACACCCATCCACCGAGGGAGGGGGCCTCACACACTAACTAAATACAGCAGGAACAAGCCCAGCCAACTTGAAGAATTACAGGGGAGGAAAGAGCAGAGAGAAAAGCATCTCCCTATGATGTGCCCGCACTCAGAAAAAAAGCCTATTGTTAGAACTTGAGTTTGGGATTTGGTTTAATCTAGTGAGACCCACGGAGGAAAGAAACAGACGAGCAAGATGACCAGCTTGGTCCTCCAACTCACCCAGCTGGGCTTAACCAATAAACAAGTCCTGTTTAAAGCCAGATAATTACTAATAAGCGAATCTATCAAAAAGTCTGGATTCACACTTCTACATCTTCCTAACAGAAAGCTCATATAGTCACGTAGAGAAACAGAACCAAAGGATCATTGAACGTTTTGTCCTCTTCTAGTTTCACACAATGGGAAAATACCTAAAGCCAAGCCCCGTGACAGGAGGGACGGCCACGATGGAAGGGAGAGTCAAACCTTTGCGGTTCTTTATTAAGTTTCATTTACTTTAATTGGAGGGAGGTAAGGAGCAAGCTCCCACACTCCCCACCAGCGCTCCCTCCCCCTTCACTAAAGGAGCAAGAGCTGGCTTGTAGCAGAGGCACCCAGACCAGCACAGACATGAGAACATTCTTCCACAACCGAGCTGAGAGTTCTTGAGAATGGACTTGTGTAAATGACTCTTAGTAAACAACCTGTAGCCATCTGGCTTTCAACTGTAACCCTCCCAAGTCATGGTGGAAAATGCAGTTTCTAAACAATGAAAAAACTGGAGAAAAACCAGCGATCAAATGCTATTTCAGTACGCAGATAATAAAACTAATTCAGTATCTTTTCACTCACGAAGGAGTAAGTAAACATTACATAATTTTTACATGAGATTACAGACCCTGAAAAAGGGATATTGAAGCAAAACCATGGTTAAGTAGCTCGCTTTAATACTGTACATTTTTCTTTGTAAAATAAACATTTACTCCCTATAAAGCTGCCCAATGATGAAAAAGAAGCACTAAGCAATAAACCAAAATGTTTGCAAAGCCACGGAGAGCTATCATACACTGGCAAACGTGCTGTGATGCGGTGCCCTGGCAGCTGGCACGGCGGCGATGGGAAATGCTGTGTGGGTCACTCGAGTCCCACCCACGTAGAAATCAAATTAAATTTCACATGACTTCTACGCCAACTGTGTTTTAATACAGCAGTACTGTGGGTGACAGACATGGCTTAGCCACACTATGGCCTGATTTAAGAAAATTAAAGCCCGTGCTTCAGAGCATTATCTCCTGAGAAACAGCTCCTTTAAACAGTATCAGAAAGAACCTGCCTTTACTTCTGAGGGTCTAGTAGCGCTCACACCCACAGCTCAACAGTGACAGGAATAGAAAGTTCTTTCCCTTTGCACAAACAAGGAATTCATGACGGGGTTATTATTTTTTCCATATGGAAACCAGATCGGTATTTTTAAAATGCATCTGCCTCAGAAACTTAGACAAAATAAGAATGGGGTGCCAAAGTCATGTGGGTACTTGAAATAGAGAACTTCACAATGCTGGAAGACTTACTCAAACGCAAAAAACAGAATACCAAAGGAGGCCAAGTCAATACAATCAGATCTGCTAAGAATTTGGAAGTCTGTGTTCTTGCTCTAAACATGGAGGAGTCCACGGCTGCTCACTACCCAGAAATGCACAAAGAGAAAAACAGCCTGCCTCGTAATTTCTCCCGGTCAACCTAAGAGTTGAGGCAAGCCGCACAAGTTTCAACAGCTCTGAAGAGTTTCTACACAGGCTCTTGGAAAGAAAATAGGAATTTTCCAAACCTACCCTCCCGGTCTACAAGCAGCACAAAGAAAACAAACCCTGACTCTTCCAGAAGCCTCTGACTGCTGTCACGGGGGCATCGCTCACTCCTGGCTCCCTGAGGACCACCCACGCCCCGGAGGCCCTGCACCACGCCTTCCCCCGGCAGGCCTCCTACAGCAGCAAAGGTCCCCAACACGTCTCACCACTGACCTTCCACCGGCAGGAGCAGCGCAAGGGACGGGGCCCGCCAACCCCCGCGTCCTCCGCGCCCCTCCAACAGCCACGGAGGGCGCCTCCCCTCGCAGCCCGGCTGCCGGCCGCACAGGAGGACGTCTGAGAGGCTCCCGGACAGAACGAGCCTGGGACCCACTGGCAGTGGCGTGAGTTCTATTATTACCCCATTATCACTCTGGGATCTGGGCCTAAATGGAGCGTGCTTCCTCCCTGGTGCCATTTCCTTTCATCCTGGCTGGAGACTAAAAGCAGATCAATGGGGGCAATGCATATGATGTCACTTCAATTTACAGCGGCGGCCTCCCTCTCTTTCAGTCTGTCTGAAACACACAGAAAGATCAATTCTTCCCAAAAATGGTTAAAAAATGCTTAGGGAGCATTCTTCTTCCAGAAAAGCATTCTCTGCTATATTTGTCTATGTTACTACGGCAGGAACTGTTTACACTGAACAAAAACAGAAGAAATGGGGGAGGGAGGAAAATCTCAAATTCTCCCATTTGCTGGCTAAAATTCAACACAAGCAGAGTCCAAACCAGAACTAGGGCGGCCGACCTTTGAAAGTCACACATTTCCTGGCACAGAGGCACAAGACACAGCAGTCCTCCTTTGCCCCTTGGATTAGAAAGGTAATCCCAGAGATTTAATGTCTTTTTACTAGGACACACCCCCCACCCCCACAAAGCCTAACAAGTTCCTTTCTACTCTTCCCAGACAACACACCCACTGCACCACACACCCTAATGTGCCCCCCTAGTCCGCAGGGGTGAATGTAAACTGTCCGTGTTCACACAGCTTCTTCCTTACAGGCAACAAGGAATTCTGACCACAGGACACAAGACAGAACTTTAAACCAAGTTACCTTTCAGATGCTGCTCTGAATCAAAATAAAGTAAGTAAAAATCTCTAAGTTGTATAAATTTTCATACAGTGATTTTTGAAAGTGGGGTAAAATTAAGATATAATCCACAAAGTTCATCATCAAAACAAATGTGTTCTCCTTCCTCACAATCCAAAAAGAAACACAAAATCTTAAAGAGTATCAGAACTCTGGCACAGCTGACTCTGCCCACCCCAAATACTGGCCAGGAGGGTGGTCTTCACATCACTGTCACTACATGACCTTTCATCTGCCACATAATGATAAACATTTTTAAGTGACAAAAATGCATAGGCATGTGTCTGCCCAAGAGCAGTAGTCAACTAGGATATTGTGACATAATTAAAATATTTTTAGACTAAAACTGTAACTTGTATAGGGGAAAAACATAATCGATTTGAACTGCTACTGAAAACAAACCGAAAACAAAACTTACAAAAGAAAAACTATCCTTCATATGTTGAAGAGAAACAATGCATTTTTTTAAATGGCCAAATTTAGAATAGAAGTCTGGTTCATATTATTTTGGGGACACAAATTTGATCTGTCAACCAATGAAAAGCCACCATAATGAAATTAATTTTCTTCAGAATAAAGAATTCAATCATTAGATACATTCATCCAGTATAACCAGTTATTTCTGATTATCAAACATCTTTAGGAAGTATGTCTGCAGTCAAGTTGTAGAAAAATTCAAGCAGAAGCAAATACTCATATAATTCATTTCACATAGGAAAAAAAGCGTATTTACTACATTTTGGGGAAAACAACTTTAACAGCTACAGCTGAAAAAGACTACCACACTTTTCGTTTTCAGCCATGGTCTGGTAGTGGTGCTTCCAAAAGTGACACCACAGTGACTGCAACAGACACCAACATTAGCAAACAGTACCTGAAATAATTCACTGACATGATCATTCTCATGTCTCACTCGTGTCAGATTATAAGGGTCAAATCTTCATGTGCTCACACTTCCCCTGACTTCCATATAAGTATTACCGAAACTATACGCAATCTGATACAAAGCGTATTATTTAAACTACATAAAATGCAATCCTCCTGTCAACTCTTCTAATCACGTGTACACTAATGGTTTAGGTTATAGCACAGTCTGGAAAATAAACCTTTGTAAACACTCAAATTGAAAATTCCCAAGTATTTTACAAGAGACGCTTGGAATCTTTGTGTCTGCCTTCCCAACGCAGGAACCTGCCAGACCAATAACCAAAGGGGCCACAGGGAGACCATTCCTGATCTGAATTTTATGCTTCTCAAGAAAACAACCGCTCATGAAGAAGAAACTATAAATTCCTAAGTGAGTCAGTCCATTCACCCTGCTATGATGACACTGGTGTGCTCAATGTAGGACTTGTTTAAGGCTTTCTAAAGAATCTGGAATGAAAACAATTATATGTATGCATATGTATGACTGAAGCATTGTGCTGTACACCAGAAATTGACACATCATTGTAAACTGACCATACTTCAACTGAAAAAAATAAAAAAGAATTTGGAACACCTTAAAATAGCAGAGAATACTTCTAACCTTTCTTGTATTCACGTTTTGGTTTTTCAGGTTTTTTTTTTTAATAGAAATCTGCTTTTCCTTTCCTTAGAATTAATGCTCTTAATAATTCTGTATTTAATAGTTGATATATTTATCTTGAATAGGAGTGTATATATTTTATGGATCTGAGTTATAAGTTATAAACAATAGTATTTTCTAATTCAAAATTCTGGTTGCATACTAACTTATGATCCCCCCTCAAATCCAGCAGATGAATATGTCTTTATTATGGAAACTGCCAGTCAAAAATCTGTGTGTCAACATCTTGGCTATGGCGTATAACCATCACACAGCGGAATATGATGCAGCTAGTAAAAGGAATGAGATATAAGTTTCTGTAATATGCCAAGACAGAAATGTTATTAAGTCGGGGGGTTGAGAATAGAATGCAGGCTATGGTTAAATTTGTGTGAATAACTTTCTAAAGATACATAAAAAGAAATTAAGTAACTCTTCACATCAACTCTTTCTCTGAGTAACCTACGTGAGCTGCCTGGTCTTTTTTCCTGCCTCCAGATCAAGCTGAACTATTCTTCCTAAATCACATTAAAATTTTTCCCAATAATTCACTTAAAGGAGAGAAGATCCACTTTATGAAGTAATTCAATATTGCAATCTAAGTACTGAAATGCATGAATGATTAAAGCCAATGCTCTAATGAAGTACTGAGCTGGCAACCTGGAAACCAGGGGCTTCTGTAAAGCAGTTAGTGACAGACAGATCCCCTAACAGGAGTGTGCACCA
The DNA here is from genome assembly GCF_048564905.1 of Vicugna pacos. NCBI lineage: Eukaryota > Metazoa > Chordata > Mammalia > Artiodactyla > Camelidae > Vicugna > Vicugna pacos. Next base: position 4,806,428 of record NC_132990.1, read on the forward strand.
AGAAACCTACTAGCCTCTCTATTCTTAGTCAAAATAATATTTGAAAGTAATGTAGATCTCAAAAGTTCTGATGTCAATACTTCTACACAGAGATGAATGCTAATACCACTAAACGTAAAACAAAAGTTTTAGGCGAGCAATGCCCAAACACTGAAAGACTTTAAAATTTTTTCCAAGTGCTTTGCAAATCATACACGAAGCACTCAGTCACATGCTCAGATTTTTATGTCGTCATTTACAATATAAATGAACTATGAAATATTCTCAGGTTTTTCCAAGGGAAAAGTCAGTAGCTATAATTTCATTCAAGTCCAGAATTTCTTCCTATCTTTCTCTAATTTCCTGTATTACCCCCAATATGTCAAAATCAGATAGTCTGTGTGGGATTATTTATTACAAATTTATTAACTTCTACAAAACAACTACATCAACGTTAGATTCCTCTGTGTAACTTCTGGTTGAATTTACTTTCCAAAGTCCTATGTTCCTGGTAAAACGTGATCTATGATACGCACAAAATTAAGGTGTTCAAAGGCACAAATATGCAACCCTTAGGAATATTCTGTCTGAAAACAGGTTTCCTCTAAATTGCAGGTGACTGGCAAATAGGAAAAAGAGCTAAGCACTTACTGAAATTACGCTCTTTTAAAACTTTATGGACAAAACCAGGACCCTCCTCTTTTAAGTTTAAATGAGGAATAACTGACTGCAAACAAAACCATATTTTAACTGCTATAAAAAGACTGTACATGTTTAAGGCAACTCCGTAAGGAATGGAACTCAATCTTGCTCATTTCATGTGCCACCTACCCCATGCCAGATACTCCAATGTTGATCAAATCTAAATTAAGAACTTAATGTCCCACAGAGTATGATACAGTAAGAAACAGAAAACTGACTGCAAGAACGAATGTCAATCAAAAATTCAGTGATTTAAGTAAAACTATTCAAAGAAAACGTGTATGACTATACCTGAAAATTCAAGGCAGAAGTGATTCTCACTTCTAAACGAAAACAAAATTTAAAAATAGACTTAAAATATCAATTTTGAAAGTTTGATAAACTTGTATAGTAACGGATGTGGTGAATGATTCTTACTTTAAAAGCTAATGGTAAAATAACTGAAATCTCTCATCAGTTGTAATCAATGAAATGATGGCTCTGCAATGTCTTTAAAGAACTAACGACTAAGACTGCGTGTGGAACAACCCCGTTCCCTCTAAGTGCAAACTCAAAAGTTCTCTATTACAGAGACACGTCCCTTTGCTCTCCACAGTCTCCTTGTTCAAACTTGCCATTACACATTACATTTTTTAAAATTTTCAAAATTAACATTTAAAAAAATGCAAGCCACAAAAGCATTTTACAGATAATGATACTAACAAGAGTTGCAAGGTGAGAAAAAAACAAAAAACAGAAGGGAGAAACCAAGCCATACTCTGGTGCTCGGCTTATGGGAACAGCTCGGGAACAGACAAGTGTACACTCAACATATTTTTAAGCCAAGAACCTAGTTTATAAGCAAATTTCACTCTTCGGTATTCATTCTGGTGTAAAATACTAACATTCCATTCCTCCTAGTGCCTGTCCTTTCTCCTTCACAGTCAAAACAACATAGATAACTTTTTGGTTAGACTTTAATTTCTAATATTCTTCTTACATTTTCTACCAAATCCAAACTAGGCATAAATTTTGGCCATCTGTCTACAATTTGTTGTGGTTTCTATCATAAAGTTGACAAAGCAAAGTATCCTGAAAGGCATGCACCAACCACAACTAAAGAGGAATCGGGGGTGAGGTGAAGGAGGGTGAGGAGTCCAAACACAAGAATTACTGCTGGAAAAATACAGGAATAAAGTTGTTTTTACTCAATAAAAATGTGTTGAGAGTACTGTACAATTTACTATCCAATGTCTCAGTTTTCTTTCACAGAATGATTTCAGGCACATGAAGCCCAGGAGTCAGATTTCACTCAATTTCTGTACACTTTTGGATTCTAGTCCAGACGTTTTATATCCTGGATTAACTCTGAAAAGTTTTATGAGGAATAGATCTAGCAAAGAATTATCTTCTCAAGGGTCACTTAAATACTTACAGAAATTTGTAGTGAAAAAAACTGACTTAAGAATTTCAGGAAAAAGAAAGGCAGAGAACAAGTTTCACATACTTTCAAGAAATGTTTACTTCATTTTAACTCTTCCTTTTCTCTCTTCCATCTCAATATCAGCGCATCTGAAGGGAATAAAAGCTCTTAATGGGCCAGCATTTTGTATGAAAGAGAAACAGCTGTCTTGTGGAAGCCTGCCAGGTGAGAAGGTGAAATAAACAGGTGAATGGGAAACAGAACACTAAACCACATGGACTCGGACAATGCCAGGTTTGTTTACCCCCAAATTGCAGTCTATGTACAAATGGCTGAATAACTCAAAAATTTATGTACTTCCCATTATGATAGAACTATTTCCAACTTAACATGCCGACTGAGACTGTTATAAAAATGTTCTTCCAGTTCCAGACATGCTCTTTACCGCTATGAGAAGGCAGACATTATAATCTTAAGCCTGCCTTCAGCTCCAACTTGGGACTCACGGGCCCCAAGCAGCCTGCAGTGGACGCAAGAGAGCAGGAAATCTGAGGCTGGGCCTTGTTTGCTGCCGTGGAAAGTTTCTCACGTGAGTTCAAATACTTGAAAGTTAATCAAGAGAAATAGGTCTTCGAAGATGCAAAACAGATACATATTAACCATGAACAGACCTGAAATTGATAGCGTTAAAATCCTAGCAGGTCTAAGACCTACCAAAACCTTTCATAGGTGGTTGGCATGAACATGATTAAACCTAAGACATGTTTTCTAGCAGAATCTAAAATATCAAGTATTCCAAGTTACTCCTAACAGACTTCTAAGAAATCTCAAACAATAGGAAGTTTTAGTATTTCTGTTTTTGTATCTGCCTTTATGTATGTATAACCTATTCATAATAAAAATTCAGTTTTATAAGCATAATACATTTTAATAGCACAGAAATTTTGGAAATTACAGGAAACGTTAAGACATTTCTAAGTTCAGATTGTTTATTCAATTTTCATGGAAAATAATCTATGGAAAATCAAACTTTTCCTCCCCTCAGTAAGTATCCTAGCTTATGTTTTATAAATTAACTTGGAATTTATGTTTAAAAAAAAAGTTACAATGAAATGTAGTTTTCTTTATGTAGGTTTTTAGAAACTTTTCTTATATAATTAAAACTAAAAAGAGAGACTTTAAAAACGTTTAGTCTTCACATTTTAACAGAATTTCTGCCACTTTGCTTTTACCAGTTACAACGTATCAACTATAATCTACAAATTCTATTTCGAAGTGAAGCCTGACTTCTTTACAAGTTAACTTGAAAAACCAGTGATCACAGATCTCCCCCCAAATAAAAAGTGGACACAGATTTCTAAATCACTAAATACAATTTCACAGGTTGAGAAGCACTTTTCTGATTTCACAACGCAGGGTCTCATCTCAAAACTTTACAAGTAATAGTTACCTTTGACGCAGAAATAAAACATGAACAGGTCTGCTCCCTCCAGGGAAATCCAAACAAACTTCTCTTTAGAGTCAAAGTATAAAACGCGGCTCTTTTATTGTCTCTGGTTAGCTCTCCAGCACTTGGTCTACGGTTCGACCTAAGAACGCTTGCTAGGAATTGAGACCAAAGACCAGAACCCCTCTAGATCAATCAGCACACACCCCTTGACAAAAAGGAAAGAGGACACTTCTCCAGAGAATAAAGTTAACCTGAAGAACATTTCTAAAGAAGGCTCCAGTCTGAAGCAGTAATTTGTTACTCTTTTCCTGCTCGATCTGCCCTCTGTATAACTTTCTTGAGCACATCAATTTGTTTACCCGCTCCCTCTTCCTTGAAGGCTTGGTAAACAGAGTACACAAAAAACTACAATACAGATGCCCATGCCCTTGAATGCACTCAAAGTTTAAAATGTTTACAACAAGTACAAAGGCGTGAAAACAAAGGCAACAGCCCGTCAGAAGCACCCTACAGCATTTTTGAAGGCAACCAGAACTCCCATTCACATCAAAAGATACCACCATGGTAGTGGGAATGCAAACTCCACAGACCGGGCTGTCAGCTGTGAGCAGATAAGAACAGGACTAGGAAGCAGAACGAGTAAGAGGGAACCAAACCTGGCTTTCCTTCCCGCTACAGCTCCTTCGGTGGAGAGGCTAGAAGGAGGAGGTTAGAAGGACGGGAACGAGAAGGGATTTTGTAGACGGAGAAGAAACCACCTGAGGTCTCCTAACCAGCAACAGCTGACGGCCGCAGGCCCGCGCAGCCGTCAGACCCGCCGGGCTGCCGCGGGCGCGCCCGGCCCGGAGGGCGGGAAACGCCTTACTTACTGGGGATCCCGCTGGGGCGCGGGCCGGAGCCTGGACTCCTCTGGGCTCCGTCCCGGGCGCCGGCTCATATCCGCAGCGGCCGCCGCGCGCGCCGCCTCCTGCTCCCGGGCCAATCCCCGCAGAGGCCGCCGCCGCCGCGCCCCGCCCCGCCCCGCGCGCCCGGCCCGGCCCGGTTCCCACCGCGCGGCGCCCCTTCGCGGCCACACCCCGGCCCCCGCCCCGCCCCTCCCCGCCAGGCAGCTCCCACCCAGTAATTACTCTAATTAGAAGTTTTAGTCTCAGCAGTTAAACAATGTACGAACCAGTCCCAACACAGCCTGCAATTCAAATGGCTTTGAGAACAAAGACAATCATAGCTGTAGCAATTTTTCCTCTAATTTATAGAATGTGGAGACTTTCTCTCGTTGTACACTATACTTAAAAAAAAAAGTTTAACCTCTAGTCTACATGCCTTTCACAAGGATATTAGCATTTCTATGGAAAAACACCAGACTATAACCGCTACAAAAGAAAAAAAGTTTCCAAAAAATGAGTGTTAAACGTCTAAGTTTAGTCCCACCTGAGGAAGATTTACAAATGTTCCTGGATCACCTGGTTCTGAATATTAATGTCTTCATTCTAGTTTTAAATGTACAGGAGCTATTTCAGGATGAGTAATATTACAACCATAAAACATGTCCCTAGAAAAATAGAGCACCAAAAACAAAAAGCCTTTTTATATACTTTATTTTCCAGTACTGGTTTGATCTTTAAAGCAATCTGCATCCGTTTTAGAAGAATTACTCTGAACAACTCAGAAATTAAGTTTATGTGAAAGATAAAAAAACATAGGCAATGAACTACTGGAGTAGAAAAATAAAACCCACTACAGAAATGTTACACTAAAAAGGTGATATGACTTATATGTCTTCCCCTTTCAACATATATTTTTCAAAATTAGATTTTAATTTTTTCAAAATTTCAGATAATTGTGTTTTCAGTCCCACTCCATACATGCAGTTACTAGAATTATGATCTAAAATTTTACCATTTTTAAATGAAGGTAATCCTAACTGCTCACATTATGGAAAACTAACTTTGTACTTTATTTTCCTACAAAATGCTATTTTTGTTTAGCAGCTAAATTTGCCTCTCTAAATATTGAGAGATATCTGAACACAATGTAGTTTCATTGCAGTAAGCACTTTAAAAGTTAATCTTTTAACAAAAAACCAACTAATTTCAAGTTAGAAAAGTAGAAAATAAAGAAAAACAAATGCAAACATTTTAAAATGCTAATGAGTCTACCTTGCTTAAAACTTTCATGCCCTGAAAGTAAGATGACATTCTTAAATGTTTAAACTAAGAAAATCAGGTGCCTGTGAAATTAAAACTTATGACTCCCAAGCACTTGGTTATAAACATGATGAGCAACTGAGGACACAGTGAGAAAAGTTTCTTCAGAGAAAATATATTCCCCCTCAAACTTATTTTTCCAAAATTCCCGCTGAGTCAAGATCTAAATCTTTAAATGGCTTTAAAGTTTTTACTTAGCTAGCTCAATCTCTAACAAGAGATTACGCAAGACAGGACACCACCCTCTAAAGTACTAAGAACATTACTTTCAAATGTATCAGAACATTAAAATTAGTCAAACTTTTTAAAACACATTTTTTCAGTTTGAAAAATGCATATCTACCGTCAATCAATATAAATATTCTGTAAAGAGACAGACAAGAATACAGAAATCTTTCAACAAAATATACCAAAATGTTCTTGTAAAAGTGAACATCTAACAGTCAAGCACCCAAGCCTGATGCTTATTTTACTTATTTTTGCATTTACTTTTAAAAGCAAAAAGCTGTTGCTGATTAAGCTGCTGGTCAAGTCTGCAATTCTGCTTTAAATTGAAAGGCAGAGAGCAGACTTAAAAACCACATAGCACACACTGTCCTGAGAGTATCTCCACTTAAGAGAGAGTTCTCACCATCATCACAGATTCCAGTTTTCACTGGTTCCAGATCTTTTTATAATTTACCATTTCCCCCTCAGGAAGTCTAATCAGTAGCCCACCCCGTGAAATTATTAGTTTTTTAAAGAAAACATACCTGGGAAACGTATGCCCCTCTTTTTTTTTTTTTTTAAGCAGAGCGCCGTTCTCGGCTGGCCAGCAGTGCTGGAGCCACCTGCGCATCGCCCTGCTCCCATCTCTCTTCCAAGCAGGGAGGGTGGCATCTTTCCAAAGCAGGTCCCCAAAAGCCACTACCAACTCCGCAGGGCCCACTTGGCGATGCCACCCCTAAATCCTTGCATGTCTTGCTCCTCGCTCTCAGCTAACTTCAGCTAAGTTTAATGACGGGGCGAACTACACTGACATCTGCCTGCTCCTCCCTGAAAGCAAATAATGACCCAAATTAGAAGCACGAGGACAATGGACTATGAAAGGGAGAAACCAAAATTAAAGTACTCAGCTCTTAGGGCAGCTGCGGCTGTGGTGCAGCGATCCCTGACCCGAGCAACTCTCTCGGTTCCAAAGCCGAGGCCCTGGTGAGTGCGCAGGATCCCTCACTACGGACAGAAGCCTTTCGCTAAAGGACCGAGCCACCAGCGTCCACCAGGAAGACGCAGCCGGTCCCTGCAGGGAAGATGGGGGGGGGGGGGCTTGGGAAATCTCATGTGTGCCCAGCCCAAAAGCCCGACTCCAAAGCCGGGAGCACACCTAAACAAGAAGATCTGAATCAAGCAATAGGTTCTTCCTCCACGCTCTGGACTCTCACCCGACACCAGCCCTGAAGCCTCTGCTAAAGTCCGCCGCCCGCACCAGTGTGCAGGGCGGCCTCGTGGTCCCAGCGTCAGCTCGCACTGCCCGCGGGAGAAAGCTAGGCGGAGGGCGGGGACGCAGGGGCACCCACGGAGAGGGGCGTCCCGGCCCCGGGCCCCGCCCCCGTCATCCAAGAGCTGGGGCCCCTCGCCCCGCACAACGCGCTGCATCGCTTGGATGCGGGTCCTTCCCGGTGCAGGCGATGAAACTACCCCTAATTAAGCACTAGCTTCCTTTCCTCTGAACACATAAAGAGCAGGCGCTACGGGAACTTGCGGCTGGCGAGCCACCTACAATCCCGGTCTAAGCCCGCTCGCTACTCATTTGGCGACCATGCGCACAAACTCTGCGACGTTCTTTCTCTGACCAGTTAAAAACTCGACCCAACTGTAAAGGGTGTCAGGAAACGCCGTTGCGCCCTTTCTGTCTTTATAAAGACCCACTTTGCTCCTGGGGGCGAATTTACAATAGTCCACCCTTCTCCCCAAAGCTCATTAAAAGACAACCGTGCGGATAGTGTAGGGTGAGAAAATGCAACCGGTGACCCTACCAAAATGACCACCAAATGTTAACCAGCTGCCCAAGAAGCTCTCCATTCTCCTCTCCCCCAGATTCCCAGAGCCCCCTTCAGTGCTGCCCTAGGGCCTCGTCAGGCCTGCGTTGCTGCAGGGCCTGGACTACAAACCCACTCGGCCTACCACCGCCAGGCCAGGCAAGTTTCCCTAATGCACAACTCTGACGCCAGCCTTCCCTCTGTCCTCTGACTGAAACAGTGACACGTGTGCCCCAACGTGTGTCGTTCAGTATGCTCATTTCCAGCTCCAATCTCGATACGCACTGACAGTCTAGCCCCGCCTGGAGTTCTCTCTCTCCCTCTCTCTCTGAATCACGTTTCAAGGGCTACCTTTTTCACGAATGCTTCAAGTAACAATTTTTGCTTTCTGGGTTTCGTCCTCTCATTCACTCCCATGTAGACTGCTCTATTCTGCCATGTAACAATGATTACAGTGCTCCCGTGTATATGCTCAAATTTCTGAGCTCCCTGCAGGCCTGCGGTGTCTTCTTTGTACATCCCCCCACCTCTGCCCACCAGGACCCAGCAAAGTCAATTTTGGATCAATGTAACCTGTCTTATAGCAAGATCAAAGTTTTTTTAGCAACTAAATGATGAAAATTTGTTAAAATAGGATCAACCTTAGAAGTCAATTTTAAAGATAGTAACTTTTTTTTAAGCCTTATGCCATTAATTTCACAGGCAAAGCCATTACAGGTAAATGTCATCTCTATTTCAGGGACATTTTCTACTAGGAAGCTGTTGACAGCTTAACCAGGGCAGCTCTGCTTTATGCAAATGCAGGTGGTGCTCTTCTTCCACAGAACTTCACAACATCTATTAACTCAGTTGACTTCGCCATGGCCTGGGGCGGGAGATGGGGGGACACCACGTTACCCACAATCTTCAAAGCGATGACTGTGGAAAAGGGCCACAGAAAAGCCACTGAACACACAAGAACACGTACAGAGCACTTAAAACTAAAAATTTTACAGATGTGCACACCAAAAAGGACGTTTATAGTGCTAGACAAAACATGATTAATTCAATTCTTGTCAATAAAACTAGTAATTGGATCCTCTTTTTGAATAAAGAAATGCCAATGTCCCCCAAACTAAAATTATAAATTATTTGAATGTCACACTTGAATTTTCTCTTTATATTCATCAGTTGACATTAGATATTAAGGTAAAATAAAAACTCCTTTTAAGCTAAAAATATGAATTTCCCCACCATGTTACAGCGTATCTGTGTGTCTGCACATGTACCTGTATGTGTTTCTCCTGGTGGCAGTTATAAGAAACTGTAAAAAGCTATGAGGACCCACTTCTAATACCACACCCTGTATCTGCCTGCTATCCAATCCTCTGAACTCCCCAATTCACTTACCCTTTACGTTATCAACATTCTCTCGTGGGATAAGCAGGATAATGGCCACATCCTAATCTCTGGAACCTGTGAATATGTTAGGTTACATGGCAAAGGGGAATTAAGGTTTTTAATGAACTGAGCTAAATATGGGGAGACAGATGATCCTGGATCATCCAGGAGGGGCCAATACAATCACAAGGTCCTTGTAAGTGAGGAAGGTGGGCAGGAAAGAGAGAATCAGAGACACAGCAATGTGAGACGGACTCTGCCTAACCTTGCTGGCTTTGAAGATGGAGGAAGGGGTCTTGAGCCAAGGAAGGCAGGGGCCTCTGAAAGCTGGCATAGGCAAGTAAATGGATTTTCTTCTAGTGTCTCCAGAAAGGAACAAAGGCTTGCTGACATCTTGACATTAGCCCAGTGAGACTGATTTTGGATATCTGACCTCCAGATACTATAAGATATAAAATCTGTGTTGTTTTAAGTCACTGGATTTGTGGTGATTTGTTATAGCAGCAGTAGGAAACGAATACATCTGGGTTCCAAGTTCCTCTTAGAATCAGCCTCACTGCTTCTTAATGTTTGGCTCAACAAGTGAGCAAAATAAAAAGCACTCTTTAAAAGCTCTCAGCTACACCTGAACTCTGATCATTTCCTTATAAGAGGGGAAGATTTCTCTCAGGTCCCTCCTCTCACCTCCTCCCAAGTTCACAGCTTTATAGGGGGATTTCAGGCTCATTTCTAGTGGCTGAAAAGTTCACTGGGGTCGGTGCGGTGGGATGAGCAGAAAGCTGGATAGGAGGTCTAAAAGCCCTTCTGGGTCAGGTTCCTAGCTGCCTGGCTGCTTTTACAGTGCCACAGAGGCCAGGGCAGAGCATGTCAATGAAACAAAGGACAAACATGAAACAAAACGCCATGAGCAACCACGTCTTGATCAAATCTAAGAGCGATTCAAGTTAATAAGTAACATAACCCCACCACCTTTTTCATGGCTTTAATTATTACAGCCAATAAAAAATATTCAGGCCATCCCCGTTTAAGGACGTTTTATTTACCCCTAAAGGCTAAAGTCTTCATTAAATGCAGAAGAGTTGTGTTCAATTCAACGCATATGGTGAGACTGCAGCCCAGTTTACTGTAATTTTTAAAGTATCTCTCTCCCTTCCCCCAAACACGCACACACACACCACAGACATACACACTCCCTGAATACACAGCACTGCAATTACAATCCGGCTGTATCAGATTTTACATCATTACATAACTGGTTTAAAAGACAATCTTATTTCTGAAGTTTCCCTTATTTTCTTTTTTTCTGGCACGAATCAATCTTTTCATGAGGCCATTTCCTACACTGTTCAAAGAGCATGTTACTGCTGCTAATGGGGTCTTCCTCTGCCCCTCAAATGTTTCACTCACATATGTCAAACCTGGCTAAGGTCCTGAACGTCACAGGGCCTCAGTTTTGAGAAGCCTGACAAAATGTCTAAGTAGTAAAAGGAATGGAAGAGGCTGGAACAACCCACATGTCCACAGGATCAGCAATATTACTTTCCTCCTTCCTTGTGTGAAGACTGTCAGGGAACTGCCTGATTAGGATGTTTTCCAAAGTTCACGCTGGTATCTTCCGGGAGAAACGATTAAAGCAGCCATCTCTCTCCCAGTCAATTCTTCCTTGAGGAATGAAGTACAATTCTTTACCATGTCTTTCATTAGAAAAGTGGTTTTTCCCAATCATCCCTCACGCAGCCATGATTTTATACCTTTGGCTCTCATTTGGCATTACTGTCCGTGGAGCTGAAGTGGCAGGCGAGGAGGCGGGACCACTCAAAATTAAGACACGGCACCCCCGCAAGAGACAGAGGCTGAGCTGGGGGAGGCTGTGTTGTGCAGGGGCCGCACCTCCATGAGTGTGCAACAGGGGGGGTGGGGACAGGAAAGCCTGCGGCACCAGCAGGCGTCTCTGGGAGCACACGGTCAGAAGTAAGTGAGGGAGAGGAGAGGGAAGACGACCAGTCTCCCTGCTCTCTCCTTTAATCTCAGGGATGGAGACAGGATCTGGGGAAGAACTGGGAAACATGGAGCTTCAGGCTATGGGAAGCAGCTCAAGATGAAACACCCCTGGTCCTAGGTCTCTGACCTTTTTCCTTTAACAAAAGGTGCTTATCATGTGGCTATACAATGGTCTAAGGCTAGACACTAAACTCAGCTTTGATCGCACATTGTATTAGCAGAATTGCACATAATGATTACAGCCCTCCTTAGTCTCTATTTCTTGGAAAAACCACTTCTGGTAGCAATACAATTCTAAAGGGGGAAAATAAAATGCAGAAGAGGCTGGGCATTAAATTTTACAAAGGACAGGAAAGTCATGGCTGTTTGATTGTGTATGTTCCTATCAATGTAGCTGCAAGCCTGTGGGAAGGGGCTTGGGGAAGCAGAGCCCTCTGGGGAAGCGGTGGCCTCAGAGTCACCTGACCCCATGCTCCTCTCCCCGCTACTGAGGTCTGGGACTGAGGAGAAATGACCCAGCGACTTCTTGCTGTTCTGTATGAGGCAGGGCTAACAAGCCTATGCTCTCCCCTCTTCTAGTCCCTCCTACACGCCCCTAATGCTATTCTTATTATATTCCCAGAATTAATTTAAATTAAAATAGCATCTTTAATATGCTTCAGTTCTGTGGGAAAAGGAAATATATCATTCATGCAATAACATAAAAAAATTAACATCCTGAAACGTGTTTTTATAAATTCTGAATAAAAAAGTGTCAAGCAATCTTATTTAGTCTGCCATCACAAATCATTGTCCTTAACAGTGAATGCCAGTGGCTATTTTAAAAATTTCTTAAAATTAATAACATAAGAAACGAATGAATATATAAATAGATGAGCATAATGCCCACAGCAGGGATAAACAAGTTAGCAAACTCATAAGTTGTCTGTTTGTATAGCTTGCCCTAAAGCTTTTGAAATATTACTCAAGTAAAATGTCTTGCTGGTCGGATAGACAGGACTTGTTTTAAACCGTGATCCAGTTTTTAGCGAAGCCATGAAAAACTAGAATTGAAGATAACCACATAAAAATACATGAATTTGTTAACTGTTTGTTAGTAGTAGAATATATTTACTATTGAGTTATTATTCACAAAAATATTCTTAACCTTGCCAATGTAATTTAAGTCACTTAACTTTTGTGCTATGAAAATAAAGAGTAACTTGTGATAGCCTCCTCTGAAAACAGGAATAAAGGGAAAGATGGCAAGACGTCTGGCTTCCGAATTACAGGAGAGTTTTAAGGCAAGAGTCACTCAATGACCGGTCTGGAGGCACAATGGCTAGAACCCTGGTGCCAGCTCATCCCCAGAGCACTGAACACTGCTGTCACTAGATGGAACAAATCCAATTTTTAAAACCTTTTCTCGCAAGTCTTACTTTTTTTTATCTCCATAGTATGACTTCTATTTCAACTGATCCACACTGCTCAAGATGTAGACTCCAAATGCATATGAAGTGGCCTGGCTGACCCCTCCTAGCCCTGCCTGCCATCACACTATTAAATACTTAAAGGCATTGAACACATACCCACAGGCCTCCATCTGACTTCTGTCCATCCAGTAGGACCACAATCACCTTGCTTTCAAACCTAGAGCTGGTCAGCCAACCACATTAAACCTGTCTTGTCTATAAACTCACTAAGGTCTCTTCAAGTCCAAACCTCTCACAGCAATATTAAGCCACCCTGACTGTGGGACCGATCATGTCACCTTCCTTCTGGTGGTGGTGGGCACGGATGAGTACCTGCCCGCCAGGAAGGAACCTGGGCACTTACTGGAGTCCAAAGAGCTTCCACAGGATAAAATGACTGGGGGAGACCAAAAAAGCTGGTGTTCAGGAAACGTGCAGCACCCCTTCGTGGACTGAGCTCGCTGCTGGCAGTAACAAGATCTGCAAATTCTAAGAATTTTAATGCAGGACTAATAAGAAGTACAGGAGAAGAAATCTCTCCAACAATAGAACTTAGCCTCATGGGGTGAGCCTTTCTCTTGCAGGGGCCCTCGGAGGTCAAGCACCCATGATTTGCTTGCATTGTAAAAATGGCGTTTGGCAACAAACTGAGTTATTTACAGCTGCTTTGTCTTCGTTTCCTCGGTTTAACTACCAGAATCTCTAAACAGACAGCGGCCCGGGTTTGTCTGCTGAGGGTTGTGGCAGAAGAGATTATGTCATTAAGCTTTTTATAACTTTATTCAGTTTTGTTTGGGGGGGGTGTATATGTCTTTACATTCAGATTTAAAATTTGTACAAGCTGCCTAGAAACCAAAAGCGCAGAAGAATCCACAGCCTGACGTGTGCCAAACTGAAACTGCTGGAAACAACACGCCTCCCCAGCTACACTCAGGGCGGAGCTCATCCCCGTCGGGCCTGTCATTCAGAGAGGATGGTACCTAGTTTGCCAGGGAGTTTGGTTTAGTTATACCTTGGGTATAACCGGAGAGCAATCAGTGGGGTTTTGCCCCTCCTCCTGTATCAGGACAGTACGTAGGGCTTTAGATTTGGGAGATACAGGCCTAAATGGCAGAGAACTTGCTTTGCATGGAGCATGGATGGACAGATGGATGGAAGCCTTCTCACACCGAAAAGCATCTCCCACACGGAGCAACTTTCATGCAAAGAGCTCCATGCGTCTCGTACACGTCTGAGGTGCTGACACTCCCCACACTGTCGTCACACTCAGGGTCACGTTCTGTAAACGCGGGCTCAGTCAGAAAGCTGGTCAAGATCACTGTACATGAGAAAGTGAAGCCAGATACACCCACAGGAATTTCTTAGCTTGCCCTGCTAGGTAACAGGCCGCACTATTTAGATAAATCCCTTATGACGTAGCCATTGTCTCAGGACTAAGCGCTTCCCTTCTCCCAGGCTGCCGAGGGCCCACACAGCAGCTAGGAGGGAGGAACAGCGCTCGCGGGCTTCCCTTCTCAGCTCAGCAAACTGGACAGTTAAATCCTCCTACAGCATCCTCCCCTCGTCCTCCGGCCATCTCCCAGAAGAAACTGTACCCAGAACAAGGATTATGCTTTATTTACTCCACAAAATCACGGGTGGAGGGGCAATGTGACTATCCCGGGGGGAAAATGCAAATTAAAAATTAAACTTCTTGGAAAGCACCTGAATTTATCAAGCTCTGGTGCCCGAGACACTGTGCTTTCTGTATCATTGTCTCAAACAATAAAAACCCTGCACGCCCTTTATAACGAAATGAGGCAATACTTTGACAATGACTTTAGGTGCCAAGGACAAAAACATTTTTCGTGGTTATTTGTACAGCCTATCATTTTCTATCCGTGAACTCTAATCAGCTTTCTGGTTAAAATAAACCAAAGATGATTCCCGGAAGAATTCTTAAGATAAAATGGTTAGAGGTTTTTAAAATCCTTCATTTTTAAAAAAAAGTCACAATAAGGCTAAAAGGTGAACCCAAAAAATGTCACTCCTGAAACTTCAGAAAACAGTTACTTCTAACCAAATACCAACTATGTTCTGAGGTCTTTTAGGTAAAAAACTCCAGAAGCCTCTCTGGGCTCTCTACAGTTTTCATGCCCACTCTTAGGCAGAAGACACACATCTGTGATGTTCAAACTGAACAGACACGTATCTGCTTTGAATGAAAATAGGTGTTAACCACTTTCTGCAAGTGACACATTCAGAATGTGTCTCCTGTCAAGTCGCAGTGAGCATCTGATCCTCTAGGAGCTGAACAGGCAAGAGATGACACTCAGGGCACCGCGCGCTCGGGCAAGCGTGTGGCCTGGCTGGGAGAGCGGGACCACAGGGCTCGGCCGCCCACAGCCCCCGGGCCGACTCAGCCCGGCACCTCCAGGGCAGACGGGGAGCTCAGGGCGACAGCTCCCCTCCTCCTCTCAGTTACACCACACCCGGTGATGCTCGGAACTACAGTGTTCTCCCCATGTTAAAAAAGAAAAACAAAACTCCCCACCATTCTGACATCTGCTGAAAGGAATACATGCTACACTTTTGTTTTTTAAGAGCAAGTAAATACATATTTTACGGCCAATGTTTATTTAAGATAATTAGGAAATAAGGAAAGCTTTTTTTTTTAAATGGAGGTA
Source organism: Vicugna pacos (assembly GCF_048564905.1). Lineage (NCBI taxonomy): Eukaryota > Metazoa > Chordata > Mammalia > Artiodactyla > Camelidae > Vicugna > Vicugna pacos. The sequence continues at coordinate 4,821,681 of NC_132990.1, forward strand.
CTGGGATTGAGCCCAGGACCTCGTGCGTGCTAAGCAGGAGCTCGACCCTCCCCCCAGGAAAGCTTTTTTAAACAGTATCAAACATTTCTAAGGAATGAAAGAAAGACCTTCCCTCACCCGCCACTATGATCCTTGTCATTTTAAGGGTTGCTACTCTTCAGAATTTATTTAAAATTTAGGATTTTCTTCCATAGGCAAAGATTAAAAGCAAGTTGGACCTACCAGATAATTTATACCAGATAAATTCCATCTTTATGAATTAAGGCAACAGGGAGAATGAACGAAGGGTGGATGGATGCCTGCTTCTACTGACAAACTATGCAACAAGCAACTTCTTTTAAAAATATTATCTGAATCTGGTGTCGAAGGGATTTGTTAAAAAAAAAAAAAAAGCCAGCAGATCACCAGTACAAAGGAAATTCCTGAGACTTACTACTGCTCAGGTATTCGAGGCATTTCACCTGTCTCCTCAACGTGAGGAGGACTGTTAGCTCTGGGAACTGACTGCTCCCATGGGACACATGACAGGGACAGATTTTTCAACTATGCCAACAATCAATGTCCAGTTTCAGGAGAAAATTGGTGTGTGATTATCGTTAAAAATGTTTTCCTTCCAAATTATTCAACGAAATGCTGTGTGTATGGCATGTCTTCCCACTTGAATCTCCGGTTTGTCACAAAGGCAGGAATTGTATCAATCAACCCAACCCAGCCCGTAGAGAGAGTCACAGAGCAAGGCCTGCCTGTCAAGCTTCTCTTTTCAGAGGCCCACCTTACGTCACTGAAACAGGATCTGCTTTATCTCCGTGTGGCTCATGCCTAATCAAAGACTGTCAGCTGATCAGAACTGAAAGCATGACTATTCCAACCCTTCCCCGTTAAGAACATGAGGATTTTTACATCTCCATATAAGCGCCGTTAGCCCACATGAACACTGATGAGCCAAGGGGGCCTCACAGGCCACAGTGTGTGGCTCTGGGGAAAATTAATACCCAAGGAGACTGTGAAGACTGGCTCGTTTTAACCTTCAAACTGTTTCAGCCTCGCCCCTTATGTCATTTCTGCCCCATTTATGATCCCCAAACTACAAGGAACATGGTCTCAGAGCCTCTCGTCTCCATGATCTGTGTCAGAGAACACAACGTGCATGTAGCACTTTTGTCCTTCGGTACCTGATGCTCTTCTAACAAACAGACCCCCGTGGCAAGGAAGGAGAAAATGGGGGGGAAGTATTTTAGTGGGTATCTGGGTCTACTTTTTCTCATCACGGATCCCCTTTATGAAGACACCTAAACTATTATCCAAAAGTACAGGGAGAATAAAGTTAAAATAATTGCCACTTACACCTTGGCTCTGAGCATGGAATAAGAATACTGATTATGTTTCAAATAAAACTGAAAATATAGCTTTCAAATCTGTACCCCAATAACAAAGTACCACGAATGTCAAGACTCTAAACCAAACAGAGGACAAAGTGGGGACGTGTCCTCAACGTGCCACTGAGAAAGTAATTCTCTCAGTTTTGATGGCTTCACTGCACTAACACAGCTGACACAACCTTCAAGTCCCTATTTGGTTGGGCACATAATGCACTCTGATATTACAAACTCTTATTTACAGTATACCAAATTTAACTGCTCACACATGGGATTTGGGGCATTTAACTTCTGGCTATACGATCTTCCCATTTCTGAAATGTCACTAAATAAATACCAAAAAACCGTACTGTGACTTGCTGAATCTTGCCAAAGACTCAATGTAAAGCTTCTATCTCTAAATGTCAAAAATTTCCCATGTGATCTTTTTGGTGAAAGGCATATTAAGTAGGTTCAATTTATTATTATAGTGTCATATTATTAATTTAATACTTCATTTTCAAGAAAGGGGACACTCTTTTGAGTTACGCAACTGTACCTTCAGTAAATCTCTTAACATGAAGAATCGCTGACGGGCAGAGGACCACACAGATGTAAGCCCAGCGGTTCTCCTGGTTTATCAGGGCACCTACGGAAGAAAGGAGGTGGGATGGGGTGGGAGGAGAGCAAGACTGATGAGGGGGCTCTGCAGGGGGAAGGAGCCAGCGCGCAGGGTGCTGTGAGAGCTGAGATGGAGACACGGGCTGGGCACCCGGAGGGACTGGGGCACCTGAACTGACAGGGGAGGAGAGACGAGCCCCAGAGGGAAGAACAAAGGGCTCAGAAAGAGAGGTGAAAGGAGGCCACACTAGGCTGGCACGTCGGCTGTGCCAACCTCTGGCCTCCAGGACCCAGGAGTAAAGAGCTGCCTCAGAGATTAACCGCACCGGGCATGGGGCTATTCTTAGCTGCCTGTGTTGGCTCAAGTCAACCATGTCAGGTGTGCCTCCAGCTACACTGTTTCCAATTGAAATCTCCTTGGAAGTTACATGGGTGTCCTAAAAATAGCCATTTAAAATGAACTCCAGTGTTCCAGCACTTGGCCCAGGATTAGAAAACCCTTTCCCCCCGTCACACACAGGAGCACACGCATACCCCTACTCGGTCAAGGCCGCTGGGAATCTTACAGCACAGAACATCCTATTACATCAGCAATAAGGCTATTTTACCATAGAATAAAGGCACAGAAGTGGTCACAGCTACAAATCACCCTGCCCTGACTTTATTCAGCTGTGCGTTCACTGATCTGCTTCAGGGAAGAGGCAGTTATTCCTACCTAACGCCTGTCATTTACTCACTATAAATAACGACCTCTGGTACTACCGACTTGTGCCAAAATGAAGCCTTGGGCCTCAGGGTGCCCTACAGAGAAGAGAAACGCTGAGAGGTCAGTTCTGACTGGTCCCACTGCACACGCAAGGTGAAGGTCACCATCTCCCCCAGCCCGACCCCCACAAGACAGAGGAAAACATCTCCTGATTGGACCCTGTGGCTTCCGTGTCAATAGAAACACCTTTGAACAACAGAACTTACTTAAGTGAGAATATCTTAGAGGCCCATTTCAAAAACACTGCTGCAGGGCCCGCCCTGTTTCCCTAGAGGCGAAGCCTGCTCTGGTCCTGAAGGGACTGGCCCTCTGATGGGCCGCGCTGGACCCAGAATGGCTCCCCTGCACCTGCAGAACACCTGCCCGGCCCCAGCACCCCAAGAGGGCCAGGAGGGGTACCTACAGCTCCAGGAGGGGTGAACCGAAAAGGAAAGCACACCGCCAGCACTTGGCCCCGGCTAGTCAGGGCCAGTGGGACTTCTCGCCTGTCTCTGGGCCTGCCCCAAGTCATACCGGAGGGTTTCCGGGCCACCACGCGTGAGCTGGATATCCTGGGACATGTGCCTTCTGATCAGGCACCTCTCTGTGTTGTGGTTAATACAACAGGATGAGAGAAACCACAAAGTACAAAAAGCCACAGAGGACTGAGCAACTTACTTATGCCCTCTGAAGCACTGCAAAAACACGTCTTTAGCAGAAATACATGTAATCAAAAGAAGGGGTGGGGTCTGTGGAACTCAAAAGCCCCTGAGCTGTGGTGCACAGTCCACAAATGGGAGAATTCTCCAGATACCTGGGGCAAGCTGAGAGACGGGGGAGCAGACAGCATTCACTTGTCTCAGCTGAGATACATTTCGAAGAGTGAACCCAAAATGACACGATCCAGCAAGCGCTGAGGAAATTCATGTTTTCATTCTCCAGCCCTCGGGATGTGGGCTGGAAGAGGACGCACAGGTGAGCTTTAGCAACAACTGGTTCGCCGTGGGAGTGAAACCCACCAGCCCCCCTTCACCTTCAGGAGCGTGTGGTTCTGACCTCACGCTCCACCTGCTGGCCACTATCAGGGCATCGGCACAGGACCGTGCCCCCCGGCCTCTGATGGATGGCCAGGCTTCAATCAGGTATCAGTTTCTATAGAAGTTGCTCTGAGGGACTGAAAATGACAGCCTACATGACATTGACATTCTGGTGCTCTGAGAACAAACACGCGGCGCAGGCCCAATGTGTTCTGCTACTGGCTGTTGTGAGAGAAGGCAGCCCACGTAAGTTTCATGACATTCCTTTTAAACTAAAAAGAGCAGATGCATGAAGAACAAATGCAGAGAGATGCAATGCCTCCATTTCAGTTAAATGAATTCAGGTGAATGCACAGAATCTATTAATCACCAAAATAATTAATGCTCTTCACCCACACAAATTTGCATTTGACACGCACTTCCGTGCAGTAATGCTACCGGCCGGGGACGGGGTGCCTGCACACCCCAGAGATGAGCTGGACGCTGCAAACGCCAGACCTTCCACTAGCCTGGGATCCATCCTCGCCAGGAGGGCTTTTCGCTGATGTAGAGAGCAAGACGGTCGGAAAAGTCAGCCAGGTCGGACGATAAAACAAAAATACCAAAGCATCAGAGCAACAACCCCTTTCAGGATTCGATTATGCTACTTTGAAGTTAAAACTATTTGCATTTTCATAAAATCCAGAAAGCCAGAGATGGTTGTATAACTGCATAGTTTTTAGAAATAAGTTAAGTATCAGGTTCAGCAAAACTCTTAAAAAGAACAGAAACAGCCCCACAGTCAACTGCTCATCAGAGGCTCATCGTCCGCAATTTCCATCTTGTGACTACACGCAAGCGCCGAGGTGAGCTGGTAGCACGCCCTCAGACCTGGAGACGGATGTCAGCTTGATTCATACTGCGAGAGGAGGAGCAAACACAGCTCGGCTGCTGCCGCGTTTACCTCAACTGTCTCACACACGGAGAGTCAAGGGAAAAGGCGTGTCAGCCATGAGCCCCCGTGGCCCAATCCAACCATCCACTCACGAGACAGAGACGCAGGCACAGTCTGTATTTACAGACGTGAACGCCAGGACACAGGGGATTGTTTCCAAATGGATTTAGCCAAGGTGTGCAAGTCTCAGGGAAAGTCAGGACTGCAGCTACAGTTAAAAGCTGAATTCCAGCACTCACTGTCAATCAAGGTACTTTCCTTATGAAAGTATAGATCTGTCCAAAAAAGGCAGAATTTCAAGATCACTGAATTCATCTTTTTAAGCAATCTGAATGAACCACCTTTGAAGTTACAAAGTAGAACTGACAAAAAAACACGCTCTCATTCTTTATCAGTAATTATTTTCACCGAAAGACTTAAAGGACAAAAAACATTAAAAGTACCTCTCTGAGGGGGAGGGTATAGCTCAGTGGTAGAGTGCGTGCTTAGCTCGTGCGAGGTCCAGCACCTCCGTTAAAATAAAAATAAATAAATCAACCTAATTACCTTCCTTCCCTCCCAAAAAAGAGTCAGTAGCTCTCTGGATGACTGGATTACTGGTAATTTTCACCTTTTTTCTTTATACCTTCTTATATTTTCTAAATCTTCTTTAATAGACAGTAGTACATTTATAATGAGAAGAAAATGTTAATTTTCTTGGCTCAAGGTTTGTTTGAAACTAGAAGGCAGGGCCTAACTATGCTGAATTAAAATAAAAATACAAGAAAGGTGCCACATCAGAAAACAAAACTTAGTTACTCTGTGCAGAAACTGGGAGAACATACCATGGCTGCGACAGTCAGCCTGGCATTCAATCCAGATATCAACACTTGGAGCACTGTGACCTGGAGCGCCCAGGGAGCCTGCCCAGCCAGCCCTGCTGGGCGTCCTGCAGCCCGGGCCGCCCTGTGCTGCCACTCAGATTTCACCAAGGGACTCTCAAAGGCATGTGCTAAGGCTTGGTGGAAAGTCAAGTTTTTATATTAACAGTGGCCTGGTTATTACAAATGAAACCAAATTAAAACTAATCCCAACCTCCTGCCCTTGAGTAAAGTTTTCTCAGGAGCTTCCATGACATGGCTGAACTAACTTTCTTCCTCATCACTGGTGTCCCGGCTAACCTGCTGGCCGCTCAAGCCCTGGGGTGAAGGCGGGACCAGCATCTGGGCAGGCAGAAGGCAGGAGGGCGCTGGGAGCCCAGAAGGAACACAGCACACGGGGAGAAGGGCACTCACGCCGACCGGCTCCCAGGAACCCTGCCCTGCTGAGAAGACACGGGCTTGGGGAGCGCCGGCTCTGGTGCATAACGGGGGCACGGCTCCTTGTCAGGAACACACACCGACAGAAGGACAAAGGCCAGGAAAACGGAGACTGGCGAGATGATTAAACGTCTGTGAACGTGCAACACCCCTACGGAAGTCAGTAATGTCCTCAGGAGGCCCAAAAGCTGCATCCTTCACCCTCATCTCTGCTCTACGCCTCTCAACCACACCTCTTCTCAGAAGTACGTGGCTGGCCTCGTAGCGCCACCGCTTCCCGGCTGCGAGGGTGCCTGCTGACCGGGAGGATTCCGCGTGGGCGAAGGCAGAGGGCAGAGGCTGAGACCTGGGGAAGCTGCACAGCCCACGAGAGAGTCACTTTACAGGAAACAACGCGGCTCCATGACATGCAGCACAAGCTCCCACAGTTACCTGGATGCTTGGCTCCACCTGCATCCTCTGAGGGCGGCTAGTGCCTCCTGTCACCTCTGCCACTTCCCTCCACACACACACAAATTCAGGATGTCAGTAACACGGCCAAAAGCCTGTCGTAACTTGAACCGATGGCTCTCGTGACATCAGCAGCAAGGCCTCTCTTTTAAAACTACCTTGAAATGAAACTCTTAGATACCCTAACACACGTAGTACATATAACGGGGGGACCTTAATACAATGCCTCATCTTGAACATAAAGGAGAATTGGAAGGAAAGCGGGTGAGAATGCATTACTACAGATTTCAGTACTTCCAAGCCTCAGTACCCTGTAACACATAACGAAGCAATGAGAGGCCTGGGGACTCCCCATAAGCACACAGCTATTAACACAAAGCGAAGCAGGCGTGAGGTATAGCTAGACACAAAAGCATTCCCTCTGATGATGAGATTTTCCAAGATGGCAAACAGCCCTTAGGAAAACTCAACAAAATACAATCTTCCTAGATTCACCTGGCACTTGCATTTCTAGAAAATTCGGTAAATATTAAAACCATGCATATGAAAGAGGTTTCCAGCTGAAATACTAGAACAGGTTTTTCACGCGTGTAACTCGCTAGCAGGCACTGAAGGTTGTGCAGGGGCTGACATAATCCCCCACCATGCTGGAGAGCGCTGTGCACTGCAGGCACAATGCTCCTGGACTGAGCCCACTGCAGGCCAGGAGCACCCCAGCCACCGTGACACCCGCATCACCGCCATGAGAACCACTCCTTTACACCAAACTGCCCCCACAGAGCTTACGGAGGCCAGGCTGATTCAGCAAACTGTATTCAGCTGAGGCTGCTCCCTCAGCTGTCACACCAGGAGGAAATCAGCTCTGCCACTACCTCCCTCCCACAGACTCTTTCACTTGGCACCTGGGTGCCCCTCATCCTGTCCCCTTGTTAGGTCACGTGCCCCCCTCCCTGAAGACTATAATCCTTACCTGGCCACTGCTAAAACCTGCCTTGAACAAGCACAGATTCAAAAGATACACGGGCCTGCAAAGCATGTTGTGGGGCTCACGCTTCTGCTCATATCCAAGGAGTGGTCGTGAACCTCACCCAGGATGACCGGGCTATTTTAGCAGAATGCTTTATCAGAATGACATATTTAGAAAAACAAGTTTATTTGATAAGTTCACTGCCAAAATAAAACATACCTGCAAACCCTAGCATAAACAAAATAATGAGCAAAACTTTCACCACTTGGTCTTGAGAGTGCACAGTAATCCCTGCCATGTCAAGTGATATAAAAATTCTTCCTGTATAACTTTTACGAGGCCTTTGGAAATAGCCCAGATTCATACAGACGTCCCTAGTTGCATTTTTAATAAAGAATTCCTCAAAGCTACCTAATTCTGTAAGCTAGAAACTTCACCATCTAATTATTTAAAGCACCATAAAACATGGTTTATAGATACACATGTCCAGTCTATATTAAAACAATGTATGTGATCAGAAATATAAACTTACAACCTTTGGTTTCAACAAGAGAAACTAAAAAAAGAAAAGCCAAAAAAAATAAAATCCCTTCTCAAAGTAAACTAATGTTTAAACAATTAACGTCATATATACACACACACACTTGTACACAAAGCTACCTACCTACACACACACACACACCCTCCATACTTTATATCAAGTCTACAAGGGGAAAAAAATGTAATTAAATGGAAAGTTGTCAAACTACTGCAAGCATGCCTGGTGGCAGAATCCAGAGATCGGAGAAAACAGAGTACCAAGGACTATAATTTTATTTAACTAACATGTGTTAAAAATTTTTGTTCCTAGCTTTCTTCTGCGCATAAGAATATTAAAAAAAAAAAACAAGTCAAAGGTTAAGGTTATTCCTTAAATATGGCCTGCAGTAAAGATGTGGAGAAACTGGAAGCCTCAAACATCAGTGATAGGAATGTAGTACGGTGTAGCCATTCTGGAAGATAATCTGGCAGGTTCTAAAAAAGCTAAACATAAATTTACTATATGACTTCTAGGTATCTACCCAAGAGAACCAAAAGCATATGTCCACCAAATAAAAAAACAAAAAAAACTCCAAAAAGCCCCCCAAACAACAAAACAAACAAGAAAGCCCCACACACGTCCACACCAAATCTTGTGTGCGTGTCTACAGCAGCGTCATTCAAGACAGCTCCAAGCTGGAGACAGCCCAAACGTCCGGCAGCTGGTGAACAAACAGACAAAATGTGGTACATCAAGCAACGGAATATTATTCAGGAATAAAAAGGAACAAGCTACTAATACCGGCTGCAAAGTGGATAAATCTCAGAAACATAAAGCTAAGTGAAAGAAGGCAAATTCATAGAACCACATACTGTTATGAAATTCAGAGAAAGCAAATCTACACAACAGAAACAGAAAGTAGCCCACTGGCTACCGAGGGCTGGGGAGAGGGCGGAAACGCAGTGACTGCTAAATGCCACAGGGGTCGTTCTGGGACGATGGAAATGTTCTAAAACTGGATTTTGGTGATGACTGCACAACTTGGAAAACAAACAAACAAACAAAAGACTATAACATGATTCACATGTAATTCACAAAAACTAGTGAATTACACACTGAATTTTATGGTACGTACATTACACCTCACTCAAGCACACACAGAGAGCCTACAGCTGAAGCCTTGGGCAGATCCAAACTGTAAAACGTTTTTCGTTGTCTCTCTTACTTTCTTAACTCCAGAGTGGAAAAGATGACATCAGGCTATTAACATTATGAGAACGCAGAATTTTGCTATTCAATTTCCTCTTAAAGATAATAAAGGAGCATAAGAGGAGGAAAGTGTGCAGGAGGAGCAAATAAATCTGCTCTTTCCTCATTACGGAGTTCAAATCAGGTCATGGCCCTATTAGCCGGTAACCACGAGTGGCTTACTTATTACTGCGCGCTGCCGGCGGGGGCAGTGCTGGGGCCTGGGAACAGAGGCCACCCTGGGAACGTAAGACCTTCACAGTGGGCAAACCCAGACCAGGCACTAGGCTACGCACGGTAATGGACACTCTAAACGATTAGGAAAGGATGGACTACGGGAATTCTTATGTTTGATTCATGTACTAAAATTTAATACAAGCCACTCATTTCCCAAACCTCAAAGTTAGGTTTTATCAGTTAAAATCAGTTATCAACCTAATAATTTTATATAATCAAAAACCTTAATCTGGTTAAACGGGCACACTGTGCATGATACCCTAAGACAACGACAATGTCCCATCTCCCAACTTCGGCCAAGCACCTACTAGAGAGACTCACTGCTCGACTCGGCCTTACAGCCAAAGCGCTGGCTCGGCTCTGCAGACTCATCACGGGCCTCCTCGCAGCAGGACAGGGGCTGACGGCATCTGGCACCACTGCTGTGGACAATGACTGGGCTCTGGGGCCACGTCTGAGCGCTGTGCACGGACCGCACTCATTGACGGGAGGCGAGGAGGGGCAGGGGGACAAGCATACGGGATGGCCCTGCTGGAAGAAGGGTCCTGGAAGAAGGAAGTGCAGGGATAAGCTCGTCTGAGTCTCGGGAGGTTCCTAACCACCCTCAGCCAGGACACCAAGACTGCCTCCGCCACCTACTCACAGGGGGTCCCAGCCGGAAGCTGTGGCGCATGTGCCGTGTCCAAAAGACAAGCATCTTAGGACCACCTCCTATGCCCTTGCACAAAAGTTTCTGAACAGAAAAAAAAAAACAGTACGTAAATGATAAGAGGACCAATCTGATAGAAATGGCATGGAGTTATTTTTAGTTGAAGTTGATAGGATCTTATGAAAATGAAACCCAGTGGGAAAAGGGTATTCAGGCAGGAAAAGGGAAATACTATATTTATCCCCGTCTCTCCCACCACCCTGGGGCATTTCCTCTATTTTGAGAAGAAAGCAATAAAACGGTTCTCCCTCCAACATTCTCTGTCCGCTCAGAGACACACTGGAGGACAAACTGGCCCACAAACTGGCCCACACGCGTAGCTGGTGTGGGGGCCCCAGCCTTGGGCCTGGAGTACAGAAACACACCATCTCGCAGGTCACACACACACACAGCCACACACCACCATGGCTCTCTGCTGAGTGCGCCCCCTTGGCCTAAGAAATCCTTCCAGGGAGTCCCACTGCTCAGGGAAAGGTAGAGCCCTGCCAGGGAGGAAATGGGGAGACTGCTCCAGCGGGCTCCTGGGACCCACAGCGCCCGACCCCGACTCCCCGACTCCCAAGAGCCTGTGGCTGAACCACCGCTCTCCGTTAACAGAGGTGAGAATATGCTAAGAATGCCAAGGACTGATGAAAATGACCAGCAGTGTTTTCTCACCACCCATTCCCCTCGTCCCCACCCCGTCTCTCTCATTCCTAAATCTCTATTTAAAATAAACTTCGCAGGGGAGAAGTAGGGATCAGGTGAGTAAAAGTGCCAACCTGCATAATCTGATAGAGCTGGCTGGCTAATGTAACATCAGACACGAAAATTATCCTACATAAAAAAATATCTTTCCCATAAAAAATTCAAGCACGCTCGTAATTTAGAGGGCATGTGGCGTTTCAATGCTTAGCAATTAGGAAGCCAGAGTCAGTCCACAGGGTTCTGTCCAATGACCCTTTTAACTACTTGAAAATGATGTCTCATTATCAAATGTTATGGCTCACCTATAAAAACTTCTTTCTAAAAAGTATTGATCCTTGATTTACGTAAGAACATTCTGAGAAGCCCTTTTAAAATCACTCATAGCATGTGTAACATTATTCATAGCTGAGATAAACGCCAGGACCATTTCTTCGTGTCTAGGTGGGTTTCTATTAGTCAGCAACTACGGAAACTTACTGACTATTCTCAGCCAGTTCTACACATGAATCACAGTTGTTGTCAACTCAGACCTCTATAGTGACGAGAGGGGTGTGTGTGGATATCTCAATGCTTGTTTTCAAAAGCTTCCTGGAATTGCACAGCACTCGGAGGACACCAGCAAGCACTCTATTTCTGGATGACCAGACCTTTTGCAAGTTGAGATCACTTTAATTAAGACCTGAACCCCAAATCAATAAAACAGCTCTAATGATCACAACTAAACTTCTCTTTGGAGGATCCTAGTGGAAACTTCCAACAGATAAGAGGCAGCTCTTCCCTGAGGCAAAGCGGCCCCACACAGCCCACTCCCGGGTGGGCCTGGGAGACAGGTGTACCTCGAGGCATGGCTGGGACCCGACAGAGAAGTGATGGGGCTGCCTCCCTGGTCTTAACTCTGGGGACATTCAGCTGGCCCACAGATGCCAGCTGCTGTTCCAAACTCTACTGGCCCTAAGGCCGTTCTTTCTGCGGCTACATTTCTTGGCTATCCTGCTGGTTCTAAGGGCTCCTTCTGTTCTCATAATACACTGCAGATGACAGATGACTTTAAACCCTGATAACCGTACTGATCACCGGTAACATTAATAACTACTGTCAATGAGCAATGATGAAGTGGCAGCTCTTGGCTAAATGCTTTACAGTAACTATTTTACAGATGAGGAAACTGAGGCTTACACAGGCTAGTTTATTTCAGATAAAAAAGCTAAGGAGTGAAGATGGGATTTCAACCCCGTGTCTGACCATGAATTCCGTATCATGAAAGACTACAGGGGGGAGAAAATGCACTTCACGATTTCAATTTCATTCTAACAGCACAGATGACCCACAAGGCATTAGCCGCAGCCATGTCCAAAGTTCTGTGGAAAGAGAAGTTAATGGAAACCACACAGGTTCTGGGAAATGGAGAATAAAAAAAAAAAAAAAAAAGAAGTGTCGCACCCACAACAGATTAACATTTCTCTTGCTAAGAAAACTAGAGTTGGGAAACTGTCTGGGAAGTAAATGATCTTGACAAATGAACTCTTTCTACCGGATTACTGTTAAAACTGAGCTATTGTTAAAACCATATTCAATTGTTTATTTTAATTTGAATTACTTCTGATATTTAGATTTACTATAATAAACTGTCTTTAAAAAAGGAAGTATTTTCAAATATGCTGCTAACAGTTTTTCACAGAAAAAAGTCCCACCAAACTACAGAAATATATTTTTTTAATTTTTAACCCTCATTTAAATGATGTTTCACCCTCCAAGATTATTGGAAGATCATTTTGAAGACGAGTGATAAAAACACTGAAGGTCACATTTATTTACAATACATCCCCCTTTCTTCTTTGTAACAGTGCATGATTGCAAAAGAGGTCTGCTACAAAAAAATTTAAAAACCAAAAAATGACGAATACATGTTCGAAATCTACTGCCATCACTTCTGGCTTCTTCACTTTCTTCTCTTACTCCTGTTTAAGAATTTGAACACCAAAAAAGACTATATACATCATGACCAAGTGGGGTTCATCCCAGGGACACAAGGCTGGTTCAACATACGCAAATCAATCAATGTAATACATCACATCAACAAGAGAAAGGACAAAAACCACATGATCATCTCAATCGATGCAGAAAAAGCATTTGATAAAATTCAACACCCATTTATGATAAAAACTCTTGCCAAAGTGGGTATAGAGGGAACATATCTCAACATAATAAAAGCTATATATGACAAACCTATAGCCAGCATAGTTCTCAACGGTGAAAAACTCAAAAGCTACCCACTAAAATCTGGGACAAGACAAGGATGCCCACTATCACCACTCCTATTCAATATAGTCCTGGAAGTCCTAGCCACAGCACTCAGGCAAGAGAAAGAAATAAAAGGGATCCAAATTGGAAAAGAAGAGGTAAAAGTGTCATTATATGCTGACGACATGTTACTATATATAGAAAACCCTAAAAGGTCCACAAAAAAGCTACTAGAGCTGATCGAAGAATTCAGCAAGGTAGCAGGTTACAAAATTAATGTTCAAAAATCAGTTGCCTTTCTTTACACTAACGATAAATCAACAGAAAAAGAAAGTAAAGAAACAATCCCCTTTAAAATAGCACCCAAAGTAATAAAATATCTGGGAATAAATCTAACCAAGGAGGCGAAAGAATTATACACAGAAAACTATAAACCATTGATGAAGGAAACTAAAGAAGACTTTAAAAAATGGAAAGATATTCCATGCTCTTGGATTGGAAGAATCAATATTGTTAAAATGGTCACACTGCCCAAGGCAATCTACAGATTTAATGCAATCCCTATCCAATTACCCAGGACATATTTCTCAGAACTAGAACAAATCATAATAAAATTTATATGGAACCATCAAAGACCTAGAATTGCTAAAGCATTACTGAAGAGAAAGAAAGAGGCTGGAGGAATAACTCTCCCAGACTTCAGACAATACTATAGAGCTACAGTCATCAAGACAGCATGGTATTGGTACCAAAACAGACATATAGACCAATGGAACAGAATAGAGAGCCCAGAAATGAACCCACAAACTTTTGGTCAACTCATCTTCAACAAAGGAGGCAAGAATATACAATTGAATAAAGACAGTCTCTTCAGCAAATGGTGTTGGGAAAACTGGACAGCAGCCTGTAAAACAATGAAGCTAGAACACACCCTTACACCATATACAAAAATCAACTCAAAATGGATTAAAGACTTAAACATAAGACAAGATACAATAAACCTCCTAGAGGAAAACATAGGCAAAACATTATCTGACATACATTTCAAAAATTTTCTCCTAGAAGAAATAAAAGCAAGAATAAACAAATGGGACCTAATGAAACTTACAAGCTTCTGCAGAGCAAAGGAAACCAGAAATAAAACAAGAAGAAAACCTACGGAATGGGAGAAAATTTTTGCAAGTGAAACCGACAAAGGCTTGATCTCCAAAATATATAAGCAGCTCATACGACTCAATAAGAAAAAAATAAACCACCCAATCCAAAAATGGGCAGAAGACCTAAACAAGCAATTCTCCAAGGAAGACATACAAATGATCAAAAAACACATGAAAAAATGTTCAATATCACTAATTATCAGAGAAATGCAAATCAAAACTACAATGAGGTATCACCTCACACCAGTCAGAATGGCCGTCATTCAAAAATCCACAAATGACAAACGCTGGAGAGGCTGTGGAGAAAGGGGAACCCTCCTACACTGCTGGTGGGAATGCAGTTTGGTGCAGCCACTATGGAAAACAGTGTGGCGATTCCTCAAAAGACTAGGAATAGACTTACCATATGACCCAGGAATCCCACTCCTGGGCTTGTACCCAGAAGGAAATCTACTTCAGGACGACACCTGCACCCCAATGTTCATAGCAGCACTATTTACAATAGCCAAAACATGGAAACAACCTAAATGTCCATCAACAGGTGACTGGATAAAGAAGATGTGGTATATTTATACAATGGAATACTACTCAGCCATAAAAACCGACAACATAATGCCATTTGCAGCAACATGGATGCTCCTGGAGAATGTCATTCTAAGTGAAGTAAGCCAGAAAGAGAAAGAAAAATACCATATGAGATCGCTCATATGTGGAATCTAAAAAACAAAAACAAACAAACAAACAAAAACAAAGCATAAATACAGGACAGAAATAGACTCATGGACAGAGAATACAGACTTGTGGTTACCGGGGTGGGGGGCGGGGTAGAGGGTGGGAAGGGATAGACTGGGGTTTCAAAATTGTAGAATAGATAAACAAGATTACACTGTATAGCACAGGGAAATATACACAAAATGTTATGATAAATCACAGAGAAAAAAATGTGACAATGAGTGTGTATATGTCCATGAATGACTGAAAAATTGTGCTGAACACTGGAATTTGACACAACACTGTAAAATGATTATGAATCAATAAAAAAAAAAAAAAGAATTTGAACACCAGAGCAAGGAGTCCTGTAACAACAAGTCGTATTTCCCTCTCTTCTTTTACTTTGAACCCCATCGGCATTAGAGCAGTTTCCAAAAAGAGCCAATGTGAAGTTAAGCAAAACTAAACAACAAAAAATGTACCTTTCACCTTCCGTTCTGGAGCCAGGTTCGCTCTACCTTCACTTTTTCCACTGAGCCTCTCCCTGGGATGGCTCATGATGACAATGACTTTGCATTATGCACAGGGCAGTTCCCGGGGAGCATGAGTCAGAGTCAGACGCAAACAGCGCCAGCTCCGGAAATAGCGGCCGGCGGCTGCTTTCCTCCAAGATGGGAGGCCATGGTCCCACGGCGGGCCCCAGCCCAAACCTCCCCCGCGGAGAGGTCAAAGACCAATGAGACAGTGAAGTGTGTGCGCGTGCATGCGCACCCAAGCTGTACACCCACGCTGAGCATCAGTAATCCTTTGCTGGGAGATAGTTCATCATCAGGTAGATTTGTCTTATGATAATCCGGTGCTCTGTGATTAGGTAATGCTGTTGTAGACCAAGCCAGCCTAACACAGCCTCAAGGTTTGCCAGGATTAGCAACGCAGGAGCAGCACCCAGTGCCTGCTCTCCAGCACCTTTCATTCTGCTGAGAAGGGAGGGGGCGGCGCCTTCACCAAGTCTGAAGCAGCTCAGGACCTGCCTTTCTTTCCACCTGTCCATCTGGAGCACTGTCTGACAGCTGTGTTGCCAAAAAAACAAACAAACAAACAAATACAAGCAGCTTCTTTCCTAAACCACAACACTCCTACTCACTTTGCCCTCCCAACCACACAGGGTTCCGGGGAGCTCAACCTTTCATAATCCAAGTCCAGCGTTAGTTTCATGAGGACTGTTTTGGGGGTGGAGGTGGTTTGATTTGGCCTGTAAGGAAACAACCAAGTCAGAAAGACTGTAGAAAAACTTCACTTAACTGTAAATTTGAAATAGATCAAGGTTTGAACATGTTTGAACAAGGAAAGGAGCCCTGTATTTTAGGGGAAAAAAATCGCAACATATATTAAAACATGTGTACAGACTGAAGAAAAGGCATTTATGAGAGTATCTTTATTCCAAAAATAAAATCTGGTTACACTATTGTCTGATTAAAAACAGCAACAACATTTTCACGTTCGACATCGCAGTTGCTTGGTCCGTGACAAACATCACAGACACTTCAAATAATCTGTGCCTTGTAAAGGTCACTAATTTAATATGGAAAGTAAAAATCCACACCAACCCTTGCAGACACCCCATTGTCTCACTACAGAGTCTTGCCCGCTCGCTGGAAGGATGGAGTTCTCAGAATCTGATCCAGTCCACGCCTGACCAAGCCAGGGCGGGAGGGTCCCCTGTAACCCGTGCAAAGACCCTCACCCTGGACGTGTTTCTAGGCCACAAGGGACAGCCTCGGCGGGGCTCGAGTCTCCCAGAGCTTCCTTCCTGCCACCCTCAGGTGTCCGTGCCCCCACAACACGACAAGGACCCGCGTGCACGGTTCTCCTCACCCGGACCCCAAGGCTGCTCGGCCTCCACGCCCCACTTGGAGGGGCTGCCCAGGCAGACGTCTGGAAAGAGCACCAAGGGGGCAGGCCCGGGCCTGGTCCCCAGGACCTCCATGTTCTCACAGGTAAAACAAGGGCTGGAGACAGAGAGGCCGAAGGTCCCTCCCCACCGGACAACTCCAGCCCTGTTCAGCGTCCCAAACAAAGTGCTCACGTGGAGCCCGAGTTGCCAAGCTTTCCACACATCGGCCTCCCCGTCCGTGTCCACGTCCTCTCCTGCGCCCGGCACACGCGACGGGCTAACGTTATGTCCGTAACACTGTATTCACTGGCACACTCCTCCAGTGGCTTGAGCTCTAATTTTTCCAGTTACTGCAGACAGCTCCTTGCTGGTGATGATTTTCTCTTCTGAAGTTACCTCAGCTTTTCAGCTCTTCCTGATGCCCCACGTGGCAGCGCGGCACAAAGATGAGCTTCCCACGGATCCGAGGCCTACGTTCTCCTTAACATTTACAAACTTAACCAAGAGTCATTTCAGAGAACACGATCATCTCAAGACAACCACCTGTACTAGAATTCGCTTTCCCTGCCTCACGGAAGGTGGCAGAGGCGCTGCTCCCCTGGACCAGACCCATCCTGTAACAGGACAGCAGAGAAGGAAACGTGCCCCCTCTGAAGTGCCTTTCGCTGGCTACTATTTGTATAAGCCCCGCCAGCCTTCAAGTGAACTTCGAATCAAAGTAGTTTGGGCAAAAGAAACAAAAGCAATGACGTGAGTATAAAAACTGATGAGACTGATCTAAAATGGAGCTTTGCTGGAACAGAAATCTTATGGGAAGCCTGAGGAGTGCTCTGAGAGCTGCCAGGCCGGAGCAGGAACAGGGCCAGTGGCGTCCGGTGTGGGGGGCACACTGCAGACGGGTGCAGATGCACCAAGAGCCCGGCTGGGAAGCCGGGCTGGCCTTCTTGAGTCGAGTCAGAAGACAAAGACAGACGCACACACTCGTGCGAGTGCCACTGCTTGCTGTGTTTGCTGCAGACAGAGAACAATTACAGGAAGAAACCAAGGCTGGGGTTTGGTTTTTTGTTTTGTTTTTCAGCCTGTAAATAAATTCAAGAATGTTTTCCTGTCTCACAACCGTGGAGGAGAAAAAAACCAAATGAATGGTGTCTCTCCACATGCCATCAGGTAATCAGCCTCTGCCCATCTTATGGGAAGAGGCGCTCAGTAAGTGCCAGCTGTTTCAGACAAGACACCTGAACCCCCACATGGCTCTGCGAAGAAGAGTGTCCACCCCCTTTGACAGGAGGGCACATGGCGTCAGGCCCGAGTCACCCAAGGCCTGCTCACTGCAACTACGGAGCAGAGAGGGCCGCCTCTCCAAGACACCAGCACCCCTCTGCAGAAAACAGCTGGGCCTCATCAGACTGAACTCCAGAGATGGACGGTAAGAATGGATCCAGATCATTCTACAAAGATCAGAAGAAAGCCACACCTAACAAGGCTACAGGACAAAGAGGGCCCCGAGTCACAGGGAGCAGAGAGGCTGGACAAAAGTAGGTCACTACGACGCCAACTGACACGTGAGGACTCCAGACTCAGTGACTCACTCGGGGACCCTGGGTGAGACATTCAGATTTTCCTGTTACCACATTACTGCCTAATGGTCGGTGACATGGAGGACAGAAGCATCCCAGGGTCACCCAGTCACGGACAGACCCTCATGAGAAATAAAAGCCCTACACGGAAACAGCAGGGTTCAACGACCACGAGAGGGGCTGAAACACAGCAGTCTGACCACACTAAGGGCAGATGAGGAGGCAGAGAGACTGGGAAACTAACACTGCGCGTGGGAATTTTAAGTAGTTTATTAAAAAATTAAACAAACACCTACCATATGGCCACCCACGCCAGTCCTAGGTATCTACCCGAGACATATGTCGACACAAAGATAAACCACTATTCTAACAGCCAAAAACTGCAAAAAAATCCAAACGTCTCTCAATCCAAAATAAATAGGTAAACAAAACGCAGCACATCCACACAACGGAACACTGTATAATAAAAAGGAACAACCTAATGACACATGGAACATTGCTGGTCCTCAAAATGCTATGATAAATGAAAAAAGCCAGATCCAAAAGACTCCAGTGTGTATGATTCCATTTACATGAAATTTCTAGAAAAGGCAAAAGTGTAAAGACAGAAAGCAGATTAGTAGCTGCCTGGACCTAGGAGTGGGGATGGGGATGGACCACAAATGGACACAAGGGAACTCCTGGGGGATGGGAATGTTCTAAAACTGGGTTGTGGCGGTGGCTGCACAACAGTGTAAGTTTCTTAAACAACAACAAACTGTATATGGGTGAGTTTTATGACATATAAAATATATGACATATAACTCAATAAAGTTGTTAAGTTGTTAAGGGAGAATCAGAATTACTACCTTCTGCTGTCTACAGGGGCACTCAGCACCCTTTACCTTTACTGTCAGGAATGAACCTAAAAGTGTACCTTCAACACTGAAAACTAAAGCTTGTGTGTGTGACGGTTAAGGGGGAAAGATCAGAACCAAACTGCACGTGAACATGGCCCAGAGGTACGGCCTGTTTCACTCCTAGATTCTTTCCACTATTCCTCTTCAACCTCACGCCCTTCGTGAATATTATGAATTTTTCTTCAACACCAACTGTCACAGAAAACGAACAGCATGAGCACTATTACTTTCTGCTACAAATGAGGCCACATAAAATGACTACGGGTACCTTTTCTATGAAAATACCGCAGAAGTGAAAACATAGATCGTGAGACCATTTGCCCCATTTTACATGGTTTCCTTGGTATTAATTATTGCAACTCAGTTTTGTTTTCCTGCTTTCATATATGTAAGATCTGAATCTCCACAGATGGACGATTTGGAATTTAACACTCTGAAAAACCAGTGTTTGTTGGATTTGTAGAAAGATATATAAAATGGTAAATGATTTGGATATACACTCAATGGCATTTTTGTGGCCCACTTGACAAGTCCATTTGTTCTCATCATCAAAAAAACAAAAGGCGTATATAATTATCTTTAAAAATACCTTTAAAAATAAAAAGGTCACCTGTGGTGCTGAAAATACGCAGGATACTTTTTGAACAACAGAACACAACATCCAAAAAATCACAAGAGGGGGAAAGGCTGAAGAGCTCTGGAACTTGGAAGTCACCATTCCTCATTCTGAAACAGTTTCATTTCTCATTTTGCCTTGAAACCAAACATTTAGAGGGAAGGGGGTAAAACACAAAACTGAAAGATGCAAATAAAAGGGGAAAAAAAATAGAGAAACAGATTGAGAAATTTACATCCTCAAGTTCGCAGGCAGCCTAAACTCGCTGTAGCACTTTGATTTCCCACCAGTGAGCCAAAGAGAAATACAGCTGGCCCTCGAACAATGTTGAGTTTCAACTGTGCAGGTCCACTTACATATGGATATTTTTCATTAGGAAATACTAAGTACGCCATGGTCCACAGTTGGCTGAATCCAAGGATGGGGAGGAACCTCAGACATGGAGGGCTGACGATAAGTTATACGTGGATTCACCTCCAAGTTGTTCAAGGGTCAACTATACTGATTTCAGTTTCAGTATGTTCTCATGAAGAGAATCTTAACTTTGAGAACAGAAATTATGGCATCCTCAGTTTCACAAAACAACAGAAGTTGAATGAACTGCAACAAGTTATCTGCATCCTACTTGTAGCCGGGACAAGGCTAGTGGATAATGCAAATAGCCAGAGTGATATGACTTCCTTTCCTCATGAGATCCAAACTGCTCTGTATACATAACTCACGTACCTCCGAAATAGGTCTGATTCAACTCTGTTTTCCTCTCTTTTTAGTTTTTTCCATTTCAGCTGTAAACTCTCTGAGGACTGTTTTCCATTCGTCTCTGTATTCTCTACCCTTTCCTCTGGGTTTCGTATGTTGTGGATTGCAATGAAGTTAGTAAATAAGTTGGTTAAATAAACACAGGATTTAATAAGGAATGCATTACCACAGAATCATAGACAGTATTATATTTCTAGCCTTGAGTTTCCAAATCATCCTGGTTCCTAAGTGTCAACAGAATTTCTATGATGGGTTCCAGCCTTACTTACAAAACATGAATGAATTCATTTTTAAAAATCACATATTCAAATAAAGACACTAACACTATTTATATGAATGTCAATCAAACCCCTATCTGTGCTTACAAATCAGGTAAAAGCATTAAAATGGATTCAGTTAATTCAATTACCCAATTTCCCACCATAACTTCCAGCCTGCATGTGTAAAGGGCTGCTTTATCAAAACAAGGCCCCAGCATGGAAACCCTAGTCCAGGGTAGCCTCCGGTAAAATGCATCATATACTCACGTCCTTAGCTTGTGCTACACTGGTTTGGATTTATTTATCACGTGCCGTTTTGTAAATGACCTTTGATATGTTGTGTTTTATCTCCCATGGCCAGAAATGACATCTCCTGTTTCTCTGGTATTTTCCAGCCGCCTCTTACCCAGGGCCGCGTGTACAACAGACGCAAGAAAACATGTTGGCTGATTAGGCTGACTTGGCGCTCCTCATTATCTGAAAAAGAGTCCTTTAATTTTTTTTTTTCCGTGTTGTTTTCATGCACGTATAAGCTAAAATCACGTAAACCCAGAGCTTTGCGTGGAAAACTAACGTAAGGCAGGTAAGAGAGTGAGGATACAATGGAGAGAGCGCTTTCTCAGTGAGATACTTTCCAAAAGCGCCAGTGCTTTCAGGCCAGGAGCTCTCCCCGAGGGGGTCGGGGGAGCCTCGTCACTGACAGAGCGTGGACACAAGCCTGCAGAGCACCCACTTGACGTTTCTCGCAAACATAAAGCCAGCTCAAGGCCCACTGCCTACACTATGAAGTACTCTGAAGTTCAAAGTCCCCAGCTACTTTCAAAAGGCAACAAGACAGGAAAACAAACTGAAAGCTCTTTACATACAGTACCTCATTTGGTCTTCAAATCCACTGTGCACAGGCAAAAAAAAGGTATCATTATTCTCCTTTTACGAATGAAGAAAATAAAGCTCAAAAGCAAGTGACAACTGGTAAAACGGAACCACAATGCGATACGTCAAAGAAAAATCTGTGGAATTAAAAAAAAAACACAAAAAAACTAGGCATCCAGAGGAAAAACACAGGGCACTCGGAGGGAAAGAAACAAGACCAGCATCAGACTGAAAGCAAGACAACGGAGCAACATAATTAAGATACTTAAAGATCTGAGCCAAGGATTTTATGTCTTGTTGAATTGACCTTCGTGTGTAAAGAGCAAACTTACAAACATACAAGAACTCAGGAAATATTGTTGCCCCGAGCTCTTCCTGAGAAATCCACTACAGAACAACTAGCTTCAAAAAACCAAAATGACCAACGATCAATATAAGGGTGAGTGATGAGCATCAAAGACAAGCTTACTTGCAGAACTAAAACTAAGTGATTTTATAAAGAGTACAGTGTAACATGTAACAGCTACACACTCTGGACACTGCAGACATGGTACAACTACCAAAAAGGGGAGGAGGGATGGGAAAAATACATGAAAAACACACAGCATAATGATTTTGTTGTAGGTGCTTACCTATAAGTTAAAAGATAACAAACAGTTCAAGTCACGGGATGGAAGATAAAGAGGGGAGGGGCAAGAAAAGGTTAATATCTCACTTTACTATTGCTCACAGCACAAAATCAGTAAGCAAGAGCCAAAAAAAGTGGGCAGAGGCAAGAATGTGTTACTACGTCAAAGTAACCATCAGACGAAAACACAAGCCTTCCTAAATACCAAAAAGTGGAAGGAAGGAAAAGTATACCCTAAAACTATGTAAATATTAATTTTATAATTAATGTACGTTGGTTTAACTGGCCTATTAAGTAAAAGGATTTTCAGATGAAAGCAAAAGTTAAGCGACAAACTCAAGGAGCATAAATACATCCAAATAATTAGGTGACAGAGCTGGAACCGATGTCGGTCTTCCCAGCTCTGAGCTCTTTTGGTGAAAGAGATGAAAAAGATGACCCACGACAAAGCCAGGGAAGCTCCACCAGATGTGCTTTAATGAAAATTTGTCATTACGAAACAAAATAAACAAAAACCTGGACATTAAAATTTTTTAAAAATGCAACAGCCAGGTATGACTTTGTAAGACAGGTGCCGTCTGTGGGATTCATTTATCTAACTCATTCAACAAATATTTATCGAGGTTGCAAGTAATCAGATCGTTTTGCGACTGCTGGAGATACGAGGCTTGAGTGTCATTTTTGCTTTGTGTAGAGATCCAGAAAGACTTATGAATTACATGTTGGCCAGACTTAAAGATACATGCTAGTGCTGGCCTCCTGAAATAGAAGAGTATGAAATAATGACAAACCCTAAACTATACTGACACCAGTAGGTGCTACTAAAATAATGCATCTTATTAGTGCCACATGATACCAGGCACAAAACAACAGCTCATTAAAATGCCTAAGATGAGAATGATCGCCAAGTAAAGCATTCTGTCACAGGAATGTAACTAATGCTTCCCATAAAACTAACTAAAAGTCACGAAATTTCTCTGCCCGCCTCCCTTTCCCAGCCAAACTCTTATGTTTTATATTAAAATGGCTTTCATCTTTCACGGCACATAAGAGTTGATGGCTGCTGGCATCAAATCTGCTAAAATCAACAATAGTGTAATTATCTGCACACTTTCAAGTGTTTTCAAAATACATGCTGGTTGGGATTTTCCTAATTTAGAAACGTATGCTTTATGCTGGTGGTCTAGGACTGGGTTAAAAACAATTTTTAATTCTTGCCCAGAGCATTCTTTTCTACGGCAATTATTCGAATTGTTTGTAACTCACCTACCTTCCCAAAGCGTCTGACGCAGTCTGCAGCACCCTCCTATCACACTGCTGCTTTAATGGCGCACAGACATGAGCTGACACAGGCGATGCACTTAGAACAGCGCGTGACACATGATGAGTGTCAGCTATTATTATATTAATAGTTCCATTCAAAGATTCTTTTTAAAATATGTGAATAAGTACGTGAGGGTGAGTGGATGACTATACTTTAAATTTTCCCCATTATGCCAGTTGAAAGTGGGAAGGAATTTTAGTACACTCAGAATTCAGACATTATTTTTTAAACGGCAGACTCTTAAAAAAAAATAAATCTACAAAACAGATGAAAATTTAATGGCATAAAATTAGAGAGATCAGACTTCCTTCCTGAGGCTACCAAAAATACACTTTATCAGCAACTCTTCCTTGGTTCAGCTTTCTATAAAAAAGGCAAAAGAAAGAAAAAATAGCCAAGATCTTATGACACCAGATCTAACCTGAGACCTGGGTACAGAAAAGTTAATAAATTATGTATCTGTTTAGGGATGTACAAGGAAAAAAAGGTAGACCCACAGAAAAGGCTTATTAGTTCCAAATACTTCAGCAATAAAATAACAAATTGCATATTAACAGTGCTGTAATTACTCCTTTTGTTTGGTTTCTTTGTAATTATTTTTAATAAATTACTCCGTCTCCCCCACCATCACTCAAGTAAGCTGTCATCCAAAGGCACAGTCAGTACAACACAGGACTTGAGCACAACACGGGACACAAAGCCACTCACAGACAGGGAGGAGGGAGGCTGGGGCCTCAAGAGCTGTGACTCATTAGAATCCATAAAGCTTTTCTATGGAGATCAAGTATCAATGAAACTATTGTAAGAGATTACAGCTATATAAATGCAGGCTAGTAATGAATTCTCACAGGGCAAGAGCACTTTCAAGACAGCAAAGGACACCAATGCCTGGGAAAGCACTCAACACGAACGCTACCTCAGTTGCCTCAGAGTGGCTGCCCACACCTACCATTTTGCTAAACGCGGGTAGTTCCTACAAAGGGGAGGAGAAGGGACCCCTGGGTTCGGCACTCCCTAAATCTATCTTGTGCCACTTTGCCAAGCTTTCTATCGTGACGGCTCCAGACTCAAGCCTAACATAGTTGCCGTCTGCGGTTACAGGTCCAAGAGCAAGCCAGATCATTTTTATTAGTCTTAAACGTTGTTTTCCAGAAATCATAAACCAAATAGAAAACAGACCTCTGTCACAAAAGACAAACAGCAGTAGAGCGTTTTGTTAAACAGATTAAAATTTGTACCTACCTTTACCACGTTCAATATTTCAGTATTAGAACTGTAATAAAAATATTCTCCTAGAATGTGTGAAATTTTAAAAAGAGCAATAAATGTGGCAAAATGCATAACCAAGTTGGGTTTTACATACAATTTTTTTAAATTTCCTGTGAATTATTATTCATACCAAGGTTACCACTGATTTCAGGTCAGAATCAAGTGTGTGGAAAGAACAAATGAAATAAAAGCAGAGTGAAAACGCTTCAGAATTTAGGAAGGATATTATTGCAAAGAAAATCATTCCAGCATTTCCCTCTCAAAGATTAGAAAACAGAATTCATTATTTGGCTCCCACTAAAATGGCCACTAAATACGAAGTCCACATTTTCACAAACATCTTTCTAGATTTTTACATTTTATTTGACATTGCAAAGGAAAATTTCACCAAATTTTAAACAATTTTATTCTCAAGGGTATTGTTTATCAAGTTCTGGCAGAAAAGAATAATTAAGTCAACCTTAAAGGGTGCTTTTGTTGGAAACCATTTGCACCTAGTGTTCCTCATGACTAACCGTAACAGAGGCCAACCTCAGCCTCGCCGGGACCACTTGCTTAGAAACAAACTATTGCACGTGAGAGATTGCCTGTTGATAATAAGAGCAAACCTGAGTTTTGTTGAATTTTCAGTGTTTTGAAAGCATGCCAGTGAATCCTTCTGACATCATCATGTACTTACTGACGACCAGAAATGAGCACTTTAAAATTTGTTCTCTGTATATTATCAGATATGTATAAAGTAGAAAGGGTGCTTCTCTAGAATATGAAAATTGGAATTTTCTTCTTCTAAAGAAACCATAATGCCATTCAGATATTCTCTTCATATATACAGTTCATAAATTATTATTCTCCCATTGGTCCTAATCCTTACAACACTGATAAAATTATCAAAGACATATTATTTTACATGTATTATATTTAAAAGAAGTTATATTAATCTTTGAATATAGTGGATAATTTGTATTTATCTTTGAATCAGTTAGATAAAAGCAGGAAAAAAAGTGTGTTCTTCCAAACCAATAGCCATTTAGTAAACTCTATGAACGTTTTCTTAAACGCACATTCTACAATTCAGTGTCACAATCACCATTGTTAACCCACCCCTTGCAGAGCAGCCTGATCGATTCATCCCAATCGTCCTTTGCCTAATTGTTTGTGTTCCCCTTGCCGTTCTGTTGCACAAATTACTCGAATTAAAAAAACAAAACAAAACTCAAAATAGTGAAAAGGGGAGACTATCAGAAAACAGGGAAAAAAATACCTGAGGACCAGAAGCAAAAGAGAGGTGAGCCTTGTAATTTAAAATGAAGAAAACAAAAAAAAATAGTATAAAGGAATTCCGTTGTGCCAGTGGAGAAGGGGCTAAAACATAAAGATAAGATAAAATGGAAATAAATGTCAAGAGAGGATAGGAGAAGCCGCATCCAAGAGAATGATGCATCTTCAGAGAGTTGAGAAAGGAAAGCCTGCAAGACAGCAGGGAGACAGCTGAGCTATCTGGTGGGTGGGTGGGAATGACAGGACACAGGCCAGGAGAGCCAGGAGAGCACCCTCAATCACCTTCCTGGGTGGTACCTCTCACTCCTCCAGTTTACTTTATTTCATTATTCGTTATTTTAACCCACAGCTAAGCACAGGATAAGTTTGTTTTGCTTCTGAGTTCACTGAAAAACCCAACTAGTGTTTTAAGTTACACCAGGCTATGCCTTCCACTTAGCACTTGCGAGGTTTTAAGGGAGAGGAAATAATTATTCCTGTAAGATTACATTCTTTAATGTAAAACTCCTCGCCCAAGGACCATTTCCAGACCCTGGCCTTACACCACTCCTGTTTTCCTTCCTCAGGCGGGTCAGAAGACTGCTTTCCACGAGTCAGTAAAAATCAGAGGGAAAACGTTACGGCCTTAGGGTACTTAAATACAGACTAGTTATCCCCTAAATTCACTCCTCTGGGCTGAACCCTGCCTGAGGCCTGAAAAGAGACTTGGGGGGTGGAAGAAAGGGCAGCATGAAGGTGAGAGAAGGGCAAAGACAGCTAAGCAGGCAAATGGAAACAATGCCTAGATTTAAAAGGTACAACCTACTAGAAACGTCTAGAACTCATTTTCTTATTTCAGTTACAGAAAATGAATAGGAGCAGAAAACACCACATTTTTATTTTAATGTTGTAGAAAAACAGTGGATGCATGAAAAAGGAGAAACTTAATTTGCTCCTACTTGTGGCATGACAGACGTTTTTAAAAACTTACTAAGCTCAGCAGTAAGCTAACTACCTGGATTCCGAGGAATAACATGTTCAAGTCTCAGCAGAAGGTTAACCAATGACCTGGGTCTGAAGACTAGTTATCACAGGACTGGATCTGTGTTTTGGAATAGACACTCAGGCAATCAGGGGACACACTCGGCTACCAGCTGCAGGACGGCTTCGGTGCCTTTCAGAACTTGTTCCAATGCCCTTGGCCGCTGATTACACATTCCTTCTCCTTGCCCTTGAAAATATCGCCTGCTTTGCCTCAGAGAGCTCCAAACCCTCTCCCAGTAATGGCAGAGGCCAAACAGCGGGCCATGTGCAGAACCAGAAGGAAAGACTGGAGACATTGATCATTAATACTCTCTGACACAATTCTGAAATTTCCCATCTTCCCGCTCTCTGCACCTCCACCCTCAAAGCTAGTCAGCTTTAAGCTTCATTCCTTGAAAGGAAGTTCGGCACGTTGGTCTCAACCCATTTCATTTTCATGTCCTCTTTAAAAAACTGCTGCCCACAATTTCTAAGAAAAGTCAAGGCCCTAACACAATAGCCTCTCTCAAGGAGAAATAGCACAGCCAGCAACTCCAGTTTTCTTGGAAGGCAAAATCCTCAGTCCCGACCCTTCTCATTCACAGAAGGCAGTGGTCAGGTCATGGGTGTCACAGATATGGTCACTTTCAATCCAGATTCTGGTAGTGATGGAACCTGGTAACCCACAAAGATAACGCCTTCCCCTTCTTTTATGCATGATACACTGTGCACTTGGGCAATCTTATTTTTGGTTTAAAAAATAATCCCTAGGAAATATTTTTTTTCTTAAATACTAAGCAAGCCATAATTCTTTTCCCTTCTTTGGACATTCTGTGATCTCATCCATCACCTCACCAACGTTTTTAAAAACATCTAGACCTTGAAAGTTAAACAAACACAACCTACCACAGCATGCCGAGGTCTGGTCAGAAAACTCAAGCCGGTTCAAAATGATAACTTTTTCTATTACTATTTAACTGAAGTGACGTATATGACTCCTTGTTTAAAAAGGGAAGGGCTTTTCACACACTGACTGTCGCCCTACAGATGACTGTACTCCCAGGTCAGTTCTTTTTCCAATTCTCTTAGAAGCTGCCCTTGGTATCCTTAAATGCACTCTGAAACTTTGGTATCACCTTCATTATGATGTGCTTTGTGCACATTCTCCGACGCTGCAATGCCCATACTCAGGCAACACATCACAGAAGTTGGCAGCAATGCTATCAGTAAGAATTTGGCTTCAGAATCAGAAGTGATTCATCATACATTCTCGAAGCAGAAAAACAACACACGGCTATTTTAATCCCTTGGTGCTTTCAAGAATCGAAAAACAGTAAAATAATTAAGCAAAAGCAACAAAAATCTTCTCTGCTGTAACCCTTGTGGAAATATTATTCACTTTTGAGAGTTTTCAACGAAATCACTTAGAAAACAACAGACTACTTACCTTGTTTCATAATATTCATTACAATGACAAATCAAAATTTAACTTAACACAATTTCAGGAGAAAACAGGTAGTCCAAACTTCTGCAAAGTAGCATATGGAAATTCTAAATTTAGAAGAACACATTTCTCATTTGCTTTGGTAAATAAAATCCCTCCTACGGTTTCAAAAGTAATACACTTCTTTCACCTCCTCTCTCCATTTTTGAGATTGCTCTAATTTAAGGTCTAAATGAATGAGTGTGTTGTCTCTGTCACAACCAGAGAAACCTGATATTGTGGGTGACTGATTCAGAACACCCCCCCGCCTTTAGAGGTACCTATAATAATAATAATAATATAATGTAACGTCCTAATAAATAGTACAGGTCTAATGCAATAATGGAACTCACTTAACGTCTTAATGCTCTATTTAATGAGCATGAAAGAAATTTCCATCCTGGTCATTCTTACTTCATGAGAACACAATACGTTGATAATCAGGAGTACTAACGAGTATTTTCTATATAACTATCCACGCACACCTACGGTTTCCTGTAAATTTAATTAAAACTTTTTTTTTTAAATGCTACTCTATTGTGTGACCAAGTACTCAGGGGCAGACGGGGAGATTGATCAAGAGCTCCACACAGTGCTCTCTTTCGGGGACCCCTACCTCTTCAAACACTTCTTCGGTCTCCCTTCGTTTCCGCTTTCGGGGTCTCCGGTTCACTCGAACCCATTTCGCGACCTGAAGTTCAAAAACCACAGGGCATTTCAAACAGGACGACGGGTCCTGAGGGCCAACCCCCCGCGTGAGAAAGACACGACGGACGGCCTCGCGACGCAGCCCTCCTCGGCTTCACCTGGGGAAGCCTCGGGCCCCTTTCGCGGCGCGGGGGCCGCACGGGCAGCGGGGGGCCCTCGGCTCTGCGGCGAGCCCAGGCCGTGACCTTCGCCCCGGCCGTTCCCTCCGCCACGGGCCTGCTCTGCCGCCCCCGCGCCGGAGCCCCCGAACCAGGGCCATCTTACCCGCCGCCGTCGCGCCGACCGGACGCCCGGGGCTCCGCGGCGGGGATGCGCCGCGGGACCCACCGCCCCGGGAGGGAGAGGAACGCAGGGACCGCGCCGCCCGCACTCACCTCCGCGCTCACTTGCCGCGCGAGCCCGCACTCCGCCCCGGCCTGGCGCTCCCTCTGCAGCGGCTGCGGGGGAAGGGGACAGAGTCAAGTTTATCCCGGGAGCCGCCCCAGCCTCCCGCCCCTGCACTCCACCAACTCGGCGCGCTGACCCCGTACCTCGCCCGCGGAAGGTGAGGGTGGGAGCGGGGCGCCGGAGCCCGCGCCCAGGGCCGTCCGCCCCGCCGGCCCGGCGGAGAGCAGCGGGCGCTCGG
Source organism: Vicugna pacos (assembly GCF_048564905.1). NCBI lineage: Eukaryota > Metazoa > Chordata > Mammalia > Artiodactyla > Camelidae > Vicugna > Vicugna pacos. Next base: position 4,851,793 of record NC_132990.1, read on the forward strand.
GCCCGCAACACCTAAGGCGCACCGCGGGCGGCGGGCGGCGCGGGGCCGGGGCGGCGGCGCGGGCGGCGGGCGGGGGCGGGGGCGGGGCCTGCCTTAAAGGTATAGGCGGCCGCGCCGCCCTCCCCGCAGGTCGCCTCCGCCCCCGCCCCCGCCCCCGCCGGCGCGCCGGCTATCTTATTGTTCTCTTCGCAAACATCTTTCTTCCTCTCTCCGCGTCCGGCCCGCGCCCGCGCTCCCGCGCCCTCCCACGCGCGGCCCGACCCCGGGCGCGCACGCTCACCTTGCCAGCCCCCACCCCTGGGTATCCGCGGAAGGGTTTCTCGGCCGCGGTGGGAGAAGTGATGCCCGCCGGCGAGCGAAAAGGCTTAGCGGGAGAAGCGCCCTCACCCCCGCGGCCAGCCTGAACTCGCTCCTCGGGTCAGGAACCTGAGCGTCCCGATGGCCTTCGCAGAGGCAAAGGAACTTTCCTAATGGAGTTTTCCCCGGGAATGGATTAGACGCCATTAAGTAGACGTTTTTAAGTGGCCCCTCCGGACTCTGGGGCGGTGGCAGGTGACCTGCCGGAGGAGAAGCTGGGAGCGCGTTAAAGGCGAACCCCGAGCTCCGGCCGCGCGTCGCGGGGCTAAGGCGCTCGGGCTAAGCGTGGCCGGCGCCGCGCTCGCCCGGCCCGAGGACACCCGCCCCCCGCCAAAGCGACTGGTAGAATTTGCAAAGGGGACAGTCTGTCTTCATAAATAGGAGAAAGTTTCCACTTAGTTTATAAAAGTGTGCGATACCCCCCAGGTTTTTCCGCCAGCCCCCAAAAGGCTTTCTTTCCATCCTCATCAGAAGTTGGCTGAATCAGCCTGGGGGGTGAGCGCTTGGGGAGAAGAGTCGGGTCGCACTCGCGTTTGCTGATCTTGACCATTCCTTTAATTTTATCGCATTTCTTTAAAGAAAATCTGTCTTGCCCTCTCTTTATTGCTACTCCATCCTTCTTTCAAGATCAAAAGCTTTAGATCAAAGCCAAGATCAAACTCACTACTTTAAATAGAAGCAACTTTGCCATGGAGTATTTTACACAAAGGGGAGCTTCTCAATGGAGACATCAGGCTGGAAAACTTCATTTTATCCCTCCATCCCATATTCATAACAGGACTACTTAAAATTACATCGATGATGCACTTCTGCTTCCTAAAACAAGCCAGGTCTGCTGAAATGGGAGACTCTTGACTTAGAGTTTGTGTTTCCAGGAATACAAAAAAATCAAAAAACCTTTAGAGAGTCAGATCGACATATTAACCATTATTAGCTAAGAGCTATGAAGTTCATGCTCATTTGCTAAAGATTTTTTCAAAGTGTTATCGAATCTTTTTATATATAATGTACAACTATCACATACAATTTTTCTACTGTAAAAGAAATGCATAGCAATAGATAATGGTTGCAAATCTCAAAATAAACGTACACACAGGCAGGTAAAAATTACAAAAGATGAAGTGAATTGTGTAATAGCAGAGCTGCTTAATTTTAAATGGAAAACTATTTAAGCTTCCATGCTACTATTAACATTTCCAGAATCAATAGAAATCCATCACTCACTGACATTTCCCTTTACTCACCAGAAGTTTTTTCCTTGGGAATTCAACATCCCTCAGAACCCTGATAGATGCAGTTCAATACAGAGGTACTGAAACAGTGCCTGCCTAAATGGACCTTTCTTAAGTGTCCTCTTTGTTGATTTAGCAACAATTTAAAAACATGCAGTCTTAATGTGACAATAAATATATGTATGTTCATGTATAACTGAAAAATTATGCTCTACACTGGAGTTTGACACAACATTGTAAAATGACTTTAACTCAATTAAAAATGTTTAATAAAATAAAAAATAAATTAAAAAATAAAAACATGCAGTCTTAGAAGAAACAAAAGCCAAAATAAATTCTAACAATCCAGCAGCAGGAAGAAAGATAACTATTGCAAATTAAACCTTACACAGACTTCTATGAAAATCTGCAGCTATGGCTGAGTAGATAGTACTTAAAGGCTATTTTCCCTTTATAATTTTCATTGGGTTGTAGTCTCAAATACACACACGCACGCGCACGCACACTCACTCCCACGCAATCGCTCCTCATTCTATAAATCCCGTTGAGCCACTAGAAAGATCTTAGGAATTGAGTCCCAGGAACACCACCTTGCTGCCATTGACAGTCTCCTTTCTTCCCAGTGCCCGGTTCACAGAGACACTAATGGTTTCTGGCACAAGCTGAGCAAAGAAAACATCCTTACTGTCACTCTGCTCTTCTAGGATTTTTGAGTGGGTAGCAAGAGCTGTGGTTTATTCTAGTGCCTACTAACTTGTCTTCTTCTTTGTCCTCTTGCCCCCCAACCCCCACCCCAGCCAGTCCATCCTCCACGGAGAAACCAGAATGGCATTTACAAAGGTAGTTCAAATGATATCACTTTGCTTTTCTGAGAATGCATTTCCTTCTCTTCCTTGCCTGCCTGGCTCCTACTTACTCTCTAGTTCTGGGCTCAAACAGCACTTCTCTAGAAAAGCCCTTCCTCAGTCCCCAATCCAAATTCTGTCACCCCATTATTATTCTTTCTAACAGCATCTTGTTTATTTCCTTTAAAGTAATTACCTTTTATAGATATTTCAATGTTTAATTTTTCATTGAGACTTTATTTTTCAGAAAAATTTGTGCATGTAGCAGGAGTTCCCTGTACCCCAACACAACCCACAGTTTCCTTTATTATCAAAATCTTGCACTGGTGTGGGGCATTTGTTATAATTAATGAACCAATATTCAGTACATTTTGGTTCAGTCACTGAAAACACTGCCTGGCACATAGTAGATGCTCAGTAAATGTGTTAAGCAAGTGAATGGGTGGATAAAGGAACAAACACTGAATGAATGGCATATGAAATTTGACGGGGGGAATCTTAAGGTGAAGATTCTTCTAATTACCTCCTGTTTGTTTATCGACTAAAATACCTTCATTTATAAAGAGCATAAAATTGTGCATTTTTTAAAGAGAGACCATGGGACATTAGTTACATTACCAGGGAACTTCCAAAATGATCTTTTCTAGAAAATAAAAATAGAAATGGGAAATAAAGTTTCCTGATTTCCTCATATATTAGTCACAAAAATTGTATTCCAAAATGGTGGCAGGAGCTGAATTTAATCTAGAATGAAATATTAACATATTTCATGACACTGGAAAAGTATTCTTTTCGATCATGTTCAATGTAACTTCACCACATTTCCCCTTTTGTCTACCTAAACCTACCTTTCTTCATCAGGAGACCCCAGGGAAGGTAGGGTGTGGAGAAACCTGAGGAAGACTACTTTTTTTAAATTAGGATTCTACACTTGGGGATGAACGCTTTAATAACTATCTTTGAGAATGCGGTGAAAGCACTTTAAAGCTATCTTTTAAAAACAGATGTTTTCTATTTGAAGTTTATCTTTAGAAATGCCTCGTCTGGTAGAGATGCAAGTTTTGAAAGGAAATTGTGTTAAGAAACTTTCTTGTCAAAGCAGTTTATAATAACTGAAGACAATTTCAGAAGCAGAGGGAAATGCCATTGCTTTAAAATAAAAGCATTACTTAACCTAGTGGCTGGAGATTACTTTTGGAGGGAAAACCTTTTTCTGTTTTCTCCTTTTTTTTAGGCGAGAGGAAATGACTCCTTTCACTGGAAAATGACAGTGATGCCAATTTTGTATCGTTGCTATGGATGTGTGCTTCTGCTTTGTGATGAGGTGCAGTCCAGAGGAACGAGAACCAGCAGGACACCCCTCCCCCAGGCCACCAGAAGGCCGAAAGGGCCAACGAGGGGAGCCCTTTAATTAGCCCAAAACAGCTCAGACAGCAAATTGCACTCCCTCAGGCACAGCAACACGAAGACTATCCACTATAAGAAGTCAAAAGACCTCTTAATACCAAACAAGGTAGGGGGGTCCAGAAACATTCATTGGCTTCAGAAGTGCTCTACAGCCAACATATATTCAGGGTAAATTAAAAGTTAAGAGTCCACACATGTCTGGAAATAAAATCAAGGTGATTTTAAGTTGCAAATAATAACCAGCAAGGATTAGGGGCAAAGTTATCAAACATTTGTATCTTTAAATTTTGCTCTATCACTTAAGAATGTAACATTCTTTTATGACTGCTTTTCTTTTGACTTTTTTACTTTAGAAAAATTATCATTTGTATTATTGCCCATTTTGTCTCTGTGTTAGAATGAATGCCTGACTTCTTTCTGAAGAGGATTTGGGCCCTGCCAAATGGACCTCTCAGTGGAATACCTTATAAAGCATAGTTTTCAGAAAAGGAAATCCATCTCACGTTTGCTTTGCAGTGAGTGATCTGGCTAACAGGATCTCTTCCTCTTAGTAACCATAACCCTGCACTCACCGTCGCTCAAAAACTTTCACAGAGCTTGCCTGAGGGAGCATGCTCAGTTCTTCCATTTCCTGACCCTCTCTGAAAATCTGATGAAGCATTAAGCTCTCAGCTATTGGCTCCCTAAAGAAAAATACACCAAAGTGCACAGCCCCGTCCCCCCTCACCTCCCCCACACCAACTGTCAGAAGGTTCACAGGGTTTGCTGATACCCAGACTTCTGCCCTGGACGGTCCCTGACCACCACACAGCTGGTGCGGGACTGCATCTTTCTGGTGCTCTGTGAAATTCCTTTTATCGCATTATGTTCTGGGAAGAAGCCATCAACCTTTATTGAGGTGCATTGTGGAAAAAAAAAAAAACAGCCCATAAAATCCATCACAATGTTTACCGTAAGGATGGTTTTAGAGGGTTGTTTATTACATTAAATAGTAATTTTCTGAGAGGACCCACAGGGAAAACTCCCTAATATCAACACCAGGAACAGTTGGACTTAGGCAACTGGTTTGTTTTACCTCATCAACACGGCAAATTGACTCCTTCCCCTCTTCTAGAAAGCCCTACGACCCACTGTAAGTCAGGCATAGGAGCTTCAGGGGTGTGTACTGATGCAAACTAAATTCCTGGCCGCATCTTATTTCCCTGTGATTATTTTCACCTTGCTTCAGTTTTCTTATTTTAGTTTACTTTTATCATGCCACATTTTGCTTTGGAAGAGTTTGCTTAACTCTGTTTTGGACAGGGGGAGTATAAATAAATACAATATTCTGGGTTCATTTTTCCTTTCTTTAATTTTCCTTTTCTTTTTTGGAAGAGAGGGAGGGGGGTCTGAGAAAATTGTGTGGTTCTAATATTTCTCGCCATTAACAACACTCAGAAGTGAAGTATAGAAGGTAAGGACATGATTATACCCTACTTATAAAATTCAAGGAAAAGAACTATTAAAAAAATTAACCCCCAAATAAATATAATACTATATAAACACCACACAGGACTAATATAAAAACGTCAACCAAGCCAGTGTTTTATCACTTTTGATATCAAAAGCAGAGGAAATGGCCTTCAGTTGCAGGAAGAAGAATGTAAATTGGGCATATGGATGAGTTATTCACTTAACAAACATATTGAGTTCGCCTCCTGCAAAACAGAGCACTAGACTTTGTGAACACAAAGATGCATAAGACACCATCCCTGCCATCGGGAGACCAGTGTGACCGGTCGGTAAGGCGGCTCGGTACAAGGAGCGTGTAGACGGCCTGCCTGGGTTTGAATCCAGGCTCCGTCACATATGAGCTGTGTGACCTCTCTGGGCCTCTTTCTCATAGAGTTGTGAAGATCAGATGAGATATGTGATGTGCTTACGAGAGGAGAAAGTTGTTATTTATCAAAGTCTAGACTGTTGGAACTAAGAAGCGACATCACATCGCTAAAAGCTGGAGGGAAGTGACCTGAAGACAAAAAACGTGCTGGAGGACTACACGTATCAGAGACCATGGAACTGGCAGAAAGAACCAGAGTGGCCAGTTTTGTACAGGACTGAACAGTTTACAAAGGGCTTCCACACACAGACTGTTCTGTTTGTTTCTCCCACAGGCCCATCTTCAGGATGAAGAAACTGAGTCTCAGGAAAGTTTAGTACCTTCAGTATTTCACACTGCGTGGCCTCCAGCATGAGAGCTTAAGGGACATCTAGCCCGCCTGTCTCACTTTAGAATATTTGCTTATTATGAGGATCAGATCAACCTTGGATTAAGACAAAGCCTGTAACATATAATCCCATACCATAAAAGTCCATTAAAACAGATACTTTAGAAAAAAAGTTACCAGTATATCCCCTTCAACACCTGTGTGACTGCAGTCCCTTACAGGTGCTTAACCTTCTTGGACACTGTAACCTTAAAGAGTTTCACAGGTGGAATATAAAATTATGTAGGGGTGGCTTTGGGTCAGCGGTTGCCAACCCCTGACTGCTTATGGGAATCAACAGGGGGCTTTACACATCCTAATGCCCAGGAGGGGCTCCAGACCACTCAGATTCACATGTCTGAGAGGGGGCCCCAGGCATCAGTCCTTTTCAGAGTCTACCACCAGGGATTCCAATGTGCAGCCAGGGTTGAGAACCACTGGTTTGGATCATTTTAATGATGACCCATCTCTCATAGGTTACTCTGAAGGAAGTCCAGGTGTTTAGGAGATATCTGAATTTCAAGGTCAGTGCCACAGAGGACAGCCACCTATTGTGTTCTTTTACAATAAGTCCCTTTGGGCAGACAGCAGACACAAAGCTGGACAGGATGGGCTGTCGGGCTGACCCTGGGTAGCATTTCCTGGAGCTTACTCTTAGGAATAAACTTCTGAGCAAGGTTAGTTCAGCACACACACACAGAAAAGACTGATAAAGGGAAGTGGAAATGGAAGACACCAACACCACCCAGAAGGGAGGTAAGAATGGGTGGGTATTTGACTTTTTAGAGTTTCTCCCAGGTTCCTGGTTACTACAATTCTAGATCCTGAGTAAAAAGAGCATAGATCCTTGTCTTCAGGGAACCTGATTTTAGCGCTGATCTGGAATTCTGTACACATGAGGGGGTATCTCCCACTCATGCCCTGTGAACAATGTTCTAATTATGTTGATGGCTGCCGCCCATTCCCTGGGGAAAAGCATTTTGTATTTGGAAGATTGCTAGCTAGGATTAGGGGACAGTGGGGATCCATGCAAAAGCCCCTTAGCTGTGTGCAGAGGCTCCAGCTGCACGTAGGAAGCCACCCAGAGAGACTTCCTTAAGTCTTAGGCGCGTGTTCTAACCACATGGGCTTCCTTGTTTAGAAAAGACACACTACACTGACGCTATAGGAAAACTACTCTGGCAAAATGCCTTACAAGATATGAGTTACTAATTTAAACCACAGATGTACACGTTAACATTTCACTAGCTTGAAGAGCAAACACGTCTAGGTCCCTACGTTTGTTCTCCAAAACGGAGTGGGCGTGGCGTCTGTAACCGTGTGCACAAGGAGCGCCCATGCTCCCCAGAGTTGGTGGCCCTGGGCTGGTCCATTCTTCTTTTCCCAGCATGTCTATTTTTAAAAACCTTGGCACTCAGACTGTCTTGTCTATCATCTGGCCCCCAAAGGAACCCGGTGAAGTCACAATTTGCAAACAAGAGGAATGGGCCTAAATCATCCCACCGCCACACACACACACACACACACACACACACACACACACACACACACACAGAGTAAGGAAAGTATAATCCATTATAATTTGGGGGATGGGTGGCTGTCCCAAACATAAATAATATATGAGAAAAAGCTATTTTCCAGAATGTTAGTTCATCAAACATTTAGATCCACGTAAGAGATGTTCCAGAAAAGCAGTGGGAAGGGCCAGAATTAATTGGCTGCTAATCTCTGTACTTTTCGTAGGATGTTTCCTCCAGCGGTGGATTAAATCAATGTTTAATGCGACACAGGCCCAGCTGTGTCCATATTAGGAAAGCCCGAGCTCACATCTCTCTCTCTCTCTCTCTCTCTCTGTGAAAAAGGGATCTGTCCTCCCTCCCTTTGCTCTGCTTCCACGCCCTGCATGTGTAGGTGGGAGAGTAGGAGCCGGGGAATGTGAACTTGACCCAGCATTGATCAGCCAAGCAGCAAACTCCCATTGTCCTTCAGACACCAAACATAACTCCTTTCTGGTAGGGATAAGCCCAGCCATTCTGCACACAACACAGCTTTTGTGCTCGACCGTATGAGATGGAAAAGAACCACAAAGAACACTGAAGCTCTATTAGGCTCATCAGAAACATCTCCTAATGGGCAGAATTCAAGAATCCACCCAGCCAATTTATACTCATATCAGTATGAGGTATGTTAGACTCGCTTCCACCTAACAGTCTTCTGGTCATTTGATTGTTTTTATAATTATGAGCTTCAATCTACAGTTTAAATAACGGTCTGTTTTAGCTTGGCCTTCAATCTGAGCACTTCTGATTTCACTGCCCTGCTCTCAGGTTCAAGGGCACTGGAAATCATGCTAACATGCAAACCAAACACGCGCTCGCTGTTTTTCGGCGCTGGCCTGTGAATGTGGTTTAAGTCTCTGTACAAAGAGCCGTGTGTAATGGGAAGCACACAGTTAAGAATGCAGACCTAGGCACCCTCCATCCTTGCCACCTAGAAGCTCTGTGACCTTGGGTATGGCACACGGCCCCTGGAACCTATGAGCCTATGAAATGGAGATGATGGAGAGCTGTGGTGAGGACCAGAGGGCACGGCACATAAAGTGAGAGGCACCAAGTAGACCAGTAAATGCTAATTCCCTTCCTCGTGCCCTTCAGAAACAAAAGCTGCTCTGGTATTTTGAACCTAAGTAAACTTTCAAAGCTCTCAAGATAACTGAGTTGTGACATCCTAATAAAAAGTCTCACCTGACCACCACACAGACGTGATGCCACTGGAAGGAGCCTGCAGAGAAGTGACAGATCCGAGCCACCACAACCATAACTGCCCCCTCCCAAAGGACTGGTGGACACAATAGTGCACGATCTCTCTCGTACGCCTCACCAGCACGGAGACCATTCTGTTTCTGGTCCCATCCCACTCAAAACAGTAAGCCCACCGTTGCTTCAAGAAGATCATAAAATGAAATCTGGTATTTCTACATTCTCCTCTGAAGGTACGAGCACGGCCAGGTGCTAGAAGCAAAAACATCTAAAATCCTAAAAGTAGCTACGTTCATTTAAAACCAATGTAATCATTAAGAACTTGGGCCTTTCAGTTAGACAGATTTTCTTTTCAGTTTCTTCATCTATAAAATGGGTATAAGACTGTGAATCTTAGCTGTGACTATAAGAAGTACAGTGCTATTACATATAATGCACTCCCATCGTACTCAATAAAACGCACCTACTCAATCACTTACAGCCCTTTTCCCATTCTGGACAGTCTAATATGTAAAATAGTGTATCCTAGTATACTGGGGAGGAAGGGAGGAAAGGGTTAAATAAAAAATACAATTCTGTAGGGAGTCACACAGCCTATATATTCTTGGATTTACCCATCTGCAGCTTAATTCACTGGAAGTGTTTATGCCAAACCCAGGTAGACATCCCTCAGTTACAAAATCAATTACAGGGACGAAGAAAGACAATCTGAGGAAGAAAGAACCAGTGAGAACTCGGGAGAAGCCAAACTTTGTAATAAGTAAGAACCAAGAAGAGTCTTAAAGAGAACGTGTCCTTGGTTGGCCGCATGGAATGTGACGTCCCATGGCTGAGGGAAGAGGAAGAGGGCACAGAGAGAAAAGGAGATGGGGTACTGGGAGGAAGGGGCGGACGTGGGGGACGACCTCTCCCCAGGGACACAGGCGGCAGGGGTGAAGGGCTCTCCGCAGTCCAGTCCCACTGTCACTTGTTGCCCTGGAGTCTCAGTCCCCCATTCCGACGTGTTGACTCTGGCCTCCCTCCCATGCGTTTTCATGCCAGTAAAGTTGCTGAAATTAAGAGCTGAATTGTGAAGCTTTGGGGCATAAATAATGTCATACTGTAAAGTCAGGGCTAATAGCAACCAGGATGCCCTTAACGCTCTTAAGAAAAACCATCTGATCTCTGCAGCTCACGATGTGGTTTGAAATTTCCCTTGGCCTACAAAGGAAAATATTTTTAGCATGTAGCACAGTTTGTAACAGACATATAAACGCACTGAAAATATAATTTTCAGAAAGCATCTGGGTTTGATCATTTCTTGTTATACCTCAACGCCAAATAGGTTCTACTTTCCCAATATAAGGAACCCTGCAACATTCTGCTACAAACTATGCAGCAATCACTGTAGCAATTTCTCATAAACATCTCATTACTGGCTCTGTTTTCATTTTTTTAAGTGGCAAATACTCTAATGATTTAAATATCAAAGCTGCATTAAAAAATGGGGCGGTCCTTCTGGAACATTTGGCCCCAATGTTTTCCCCTCCTTCAAAAAGCAACCTAGAACTGACTGGACCATTTTCCCCAAGGTCATTAGGGCAACAGACATATACCAGTATTTACTTTTATGTCTCATTCAAAATATAGACTAGAAAGAGTTGCCACTGTCCAAGGTAAAACTCACCTGCAGGTTTTACTGATCTGCAGGAATTTCAAGACATTAACAACCTCAGCAAAATTTTTTTCATCTCTTGCAGGTCTAACAGGTTATTATCTGTGAATAATTGATTTAATTAGAAGCGAGTGCCTAACCTTCAATGATCGAGTGGCATAAATGCTCTGGCAGATTGATTATTACTTAAGATTTCTCCTAATAATCTTTCAAACAGCAATTTTCCAGTGGAAGGAAAAAGAAATGCACAAACAGCGTTACTTGGTAGCGAATGTTTGTAAAACACCGCTCGGGACAAAACACATGAAAACTGTCCCAACACCACGCCAAACTAAGGGCAAGTTTTCAGTCGGAGGGCAATTCAGCAGATTCCCAGGGACAAAAGGAAGACACTGAGAGGAGAGTAAATTCCAACTTCCTTCTTTCAGAAGTGACAGGTACATCCGGTGCTCAGGCCTCAGCGAGGCACTGGGCACAACATGTGGTGACATGAGGCGCAAAGCGACTCTGGCCTTCACCCAGGCCAGTGCTCTCACTCCCCAAAGAAGCAGTGAGGGCTCAGAGAAGGTGAGTGCTTCACCCACAGCCACACAGCCTGGTGGTGGACGGCTGTCTCCAAAGCTGCGTCTAAGCTATCAGTTGTCCCATTCATCCACCAGCACAGGATGGAGCAGAACAAAACTTCACCACAGCACGCTCCGTGAAAACAGCAAATCGCATACAACACGACTGACTCGCCTCCACTCTTGTTCACTAACCTAAAGATAACGCAGCCTTGCATTCTATGCATCAGACTGTCCGAATCCCACTCAGAGTGTGATGGTGGCAGTTATAACTCGACAGGATCAGGAGCAGAAAACACGGAACCTGTGAAGGCCCCACGAGGAGGACTGGCCTGGAAGGACGGGGCTTTCTGCTGAAGGAGCTGAACATGCTCATCATTTTCGGGCACCAATGAATCACGGACGTCACCCGGACAGAGCTGTGTGTGTGACATGAACGCCGCCCTTTTTTAAATACACGCTTGGACCTGGACAGTTTGACAATCACTGACTGTCACCCTGACCTGTGATACACTTGCTGGCTGCCACCGGGCTGTGCTCCTGACACTCTCCTGCTCTGGGTCAGCAGAGGGGACAAATGGGGGCAAAAGCCAGGGACTCTAGTTGGAGTTTGCTTTTGAAAGAGAAGAAGCAGATACGGAATCATCCCTTAAAAGCTTTAGAAGGTGCATCAAGACACTTTTTCGTTCAACCAATTGCTTTTCCTCATTTGTTGTTTTGATGACCTGGTATTTATAATCTAATTTAGTTTCCATCTCAAGAGAGGAATAGCTGTATCTTTTCAAAAGCAAAGACCTAAACTAATCTTTACACACACTCACATTCATTTACACCAAAAAAGATACCAGCTCTTTGATGCCGCAAAGCCCATATTTCCTATGCAAAACATTCAGTCAGACACACAGGGCTACTGTTTAGAAGAGTCTAAATGCTTGGAAGAGGGTCACGTATACCTATGACACATACTTATGAAAACCCCTGGAAAGTGAGTTAACATTACTGCACACACAAAGTACACATTTTTGGCCCACTCAAGAACAGAAAACATATTCAGGAAAAAGAGCAGTCATTAATTAAATTAAAAATCACTCCTGCTCAGGTTCTCTGCTATATTCACGTATTATCTTTTCATAGGTCTTACAAAAACTAAGGCAAGGATAAGACCAAGCTAATTTGGATTAAAACCAGCTGCTAAAAATATAAAATGCTTTAGTCGAGTAGACTGAGAACCGAGGGTCCTAGATCCTGGCTCTGACATTGATGAGGGCCACGAACTTGGGAGCATGGATGTACTCCCCAACGGTTTCCCCATGGGCGAAAAGACGAGCTCTCCTCCAAGACCTGTTCCTCGCTAGGGTTCTAAAGCAGACCAAAAGTCATGCAACACCAGAAAAGACTAAAATTTAACCACAAAGCAATAGAAGCCGCACCTAAGAGATATGCCATGCAGATGCTAAGGGTACACCTATTTATATGACATAATGGCTCTCCACAAAAGAGAAGAAAAGAAGCCCTCTGTTCCAGAAGCAGCCAAATGTTCCTAATAGAGTTCCTTGTCAGCAGGTGTCCCAGTGGCAGAAGCGGGCAGAGGTCCCTGTGAGCACTGTGGCCGGCCACCGCGAGAGCCCAGAGACCTGGGATGCAGACCTGAACAGCAGTGCGTGTGGCGAAGCTGTGCGACATCAGCGTGAAGCGGGCGTGCGCATGTGTGCACCCGTGTTCATGACTCACTGCACTGCCTGTCTCAGGGCTTGCCCCCGGGCATGGGAGCTGCACGATGAAAACACATAAAATGTGCCTTCGATGAAGAGTCTACCACAGTATGTCTCTTGCCTGCTAGAGAGAATGGGGGCAGTTCCTCTTAAAAAGTGGAATCAGGTGTTTTTCTGTTGACAAAAGGTTTACAATCCGAAGCTGATAACTTTGTCATAATTCTTTGAGTTTACCTTGTTCCTTCTTTCTAAAGATCTCTCTGTATGAAGTAGACAAAGCACCACTACCAGGAAATCCAATTAAATGGAACCACTTTACAAGAGCTACAGTGCCCTTAAGAGGGTTTCTCTGTGGGCACACAATGTGTACAAACCGGAGGAACAGGTAATGCCTGTGCATCCGAACGTGGCCGCCAGACCCTGCCCCTTGAGGACGACCACACAGACTGCATGATGAGCTGGTCGACTTGTGATCGAGGTTGGGGAGGGTGGGGACAGCCGAGTCTCCAGTCTCCAAGCACGCTGTCTTCTCATGGACTTAGCCTTCTGACTGGATTTGGCAAATACTGAAGTCAGCCTCTGCGGTTCCCCCTAGATCTCAAACTCAGAGCAGAGGCCCCTTGTGCAGGTCTTGAATGCTGGTTGGTTTGCAGATGCCCGCACAGACTGTGGGCACGTGGGACGGGGCTGTCCCCTTTCAGCGTCGTATGCCCGCTGCTCAGCACAAGGCTGGGCTGGGCGTATGCAATGATTGAATAAATTAGACCACAAAGCCAAATACTTGGATTGCTCAGGAAGACTGTAAAACTGAAGGACTCTAGGAGTTTAGATCACACTCAGCAAAGAAGGAAAATTCTCTTGAGAGAATATATTCCAGAATATGACATAATTATGGACTGTACCAGTTGGTCCAAGCCCTGTTTATGGAGGTCCTCATTTAGTGGGTGTGGCCGGAGTCTGCGATCTGTAGTTTTAAACAGCTTCCTGGATTATTCTAGACCGCGGTCTCAATATAACTAGGCTAGGAGAGGCCCTCCAACCCAAGCCTGCATGATCTCTTTATTAAAACCCATGTGCACAGGCCACTACAGACTGACTCCACCAGCTGACCTGAGCCAGATAGGTTTTCCAAAGCTAGTGGCTCCTGCTTCCTTTTCCTTCTGGTTCAAAAGGCAGAACAGCAGGTTTATCCTCAGCCTGCCAAGCAAGCCCTGGATTTCTCTCCAGAGTTAGGGAGACGCTGCTGGTCATGCAGATATTTAACGATGCTTTAAAAAGGTGTCCATGAATACCTTCTGGACATGAAAGTTCAAGAGTCGAAAACCAAGGAGCAAAAGTCTCTCTAACTGTTCCCCTCACTCCAGGAGATGCCCTAGTCCCTGCGCAGAGGAGAAAGGCTTGGCGTTTCATCCAGGGAGGCTGCATTCTAGCGAGGCTGCTGGCCTGTGTGCCCAGGTGCCTGATGGCCACTCAAGTACCAGCACTCTTTCAACAGCCTTCAGGGGCTCCCTGTGCCTCCTGCATTTTGTGCAAACTTCATCATCACATTCAAGCCCCTGTGCAGGCTGGCTGTGTCCTGCTTCACTACCAATCCCCTTTGCAGATCCTGCTCTCGATGCAAAAGGTAACGGTAAACTTGTTCGTAACGAGGAAAATGGAAGGGGGGAGATCACTGCTCCAAATCGTGGTCAAAACGCATTCACCAGATGCATTTTATCACTATAAAAACGCACTCACCTGTCTATTTTGGGGGGGCCAAATGGCCTTGGTCAGAGTGTGGTAGGGGCCAGGGGGAGGGGGCTGAGAGTGAGGGTGAGGCTGACTTGGGGGGGGGTTCATTTCCTCCACCGCTCACACTGAGGAAGTTGCCTCCATTTCCCTGGTCCTGGGGCATGACCCACTGAGCCTTAATCATGCTGTGACAAACCAGTCAGTCAACACCTCTCCCCAGTCCCCATCACTGAGATCTGACATTACCCCATGCTTCTCAAACACACGAACTAAGTTTTCCACCATTAGACGCTGAATATGTCACTCTCCTTCCCTAGGATGGCCTTCTCCCTATCTGTCTGTCCTTCAAGACTGGCTTCAAATGGTACCTCAACCTTTTCTGCTTCCACAAATGGGAAATGATCTCTTTCTTCCGAACTTGGAAAGTGAGTTCATTTTACACCGCTCATTGCCTTGTGCCTTAGGTCAGTTGTTTGTGCATTTTTTTCCTACTGAGTTATTAAGCGTCTTGAGGGTAAAGCCTGTGTTTCTCTCACCTTTGAGTCATCCACAGTCCCTCTCAGAGGACAGATGTACGGGCTGTATTCATGGAGAGAAGAGAAGGGCAGGGAAGGAAGGCACCTGACTAAGAGGTATGATTTCACATCCTGGAAGAAGCTTCCTCTTGCAAATCTCACCCACCTGGTCTGGGATGCTTGGCAGTCCTGTCGAAGCCTAAGATCTGACATAGTCACAAAGGAAATCTTCAAGGGAGAGGAAACAGTTTTAATCCTTAATCATTCACTTGGTGTCTAGTCTTAGATTACCGTGAATGAGATTCAAATTCTTTCTGGAAATCAGGTTTTGAAAGGGAGAGAAAAGGAGGAAGGATACAGAGCTTTCATTTGGGGCATCAAAGGAAAACATCTCCTGTTTCATTGTAGTGTCTTATGCTGTGAAGAGGTTAATACATTTGAACAGTATCAAATCACATGCCCCAGTAATATACAACGCCTGGCACAGACCTTCAATTACCTACTTCTCTCTCGGAGGATGGATCCTTCCTTCCCACATTTCTTTCCCCCTCATTCCATCAGAGACTTTAAAATTTTTAGGACTGGATATACAGCATCATTTGGAACCAAAAAATTATACCCAAAACATATTCATATTCATATTCATTCAATAAAATATAGTATGACCAACTTGAGTGATTTTTATTGGCCATTTTGAAGAGATTCACAAGAAAAGTGGAACTAATCAGATAAATATTGGGAATAAGCATTCTTATGGGCTGAATTTGTTCCCCCCAAATTCACATGTTGAAATCCTACCCCCCAGCACCACAGAATGTGACTGTGTTAGAGATGGGGCCTTTAAAGAGGTGATTAAGGTAAGACGAGGTCACACAGCGGGATATCATCCAGCATGACCCGTGTCTGTATAAGAAAAGGAGATGACAGAGATCTCTACACACACCGAAGAAAGACCATGTGAGGCCACAGCAAGAAGGTGACCATCGGCCAGCCAAGAAGAGAGGCCTCAGGAGAAACCACACCTGCCCACGCCTTGATCTTGGACTTCCTCCCTCCACACCTGTCAGACAATAAAAGCCTCCTGTTTAAGTCACCTAGTCTAGTATTTTGTTATGGGAGCCTGAGCTAACTGATATGAGCATGAGGCCACAGGTGCAAAAAATAAGGAAAATTAGGCTAAAAATGAAAGTATTTTAATAAAATGTCGCTCCATCTCTTGTGACTGCCAAGCAGTGTATCACTGAGGTCTGTGAGAAGAAGGGCCACCACTGCGATGAGCAGTAAGTGACAGTGGTGACTCAGTGACAAGGCAGGCCCTGCCCCAAGCAGGGCCAGAGAACACGGCTCTGAGGATCCCTGACAAGAGGTTTAGTCACTGAGGAAGTGTGAGTCTAACCACTAGGCAAGAATGACAGCAAAATTATTAGGGGCCCAAACCACACCACATTATGGCAACTGCTATGATTGATATAAAAAAAACCCAAGGATCTCACAGCACATATAATTTGAAAAATATCACTTCTCTGGAATTTGCAAAACAACCAGTCTCAGCTGTCTTGAATGACCATTAAATGTAGAATTCTTCTAGACCCCACTGAGATGAAGCATCCTAACGGGCCTTTAGATTATGTTGGTAACATTACACAACCGGCGCTAAAAAAAGCCTACGCGTTAGCCCCCTAATAAACCACCCGGCTTTCTCCGTGCTAAAAGCATGTCACGGCGCCAGCGACAGAGTGCCTTGCATCATATCTTATCAAGTTTCCTCAGTTTTGTGACCGCAGCACTTTTCCCTACAAGACTTAAGTTTGCCGTCATTTGCTTGTGTGGCCTTTGGCGACGTTCAGGTGTTCGTTTGGAAAGGAGTGGCATTTTCCAAGATGACACGATAACCTGATGTTCTTAATTCTGGGCGCTTGATTCCCGCCTATGTAGGTGACGGGCCATTAGCCATCTTCTCCATCCTCACCGCTGCCACTGCTGCCCGTGATCCTGCCACGGAGGGCTGCCGAGCCGGAGAAGGGCTGTGCGGCTCACCGGTGTCACTAGGACCTTGGGAAACGGCGCGCCGCCGGGGAGCTGGCATTAAGAGCTGAAGACAGGCTGGTACTTAGCTCACACCCCTGTGAACGCCTCCTGTGAGGGGCGCTCCGGCCCCTCGCCCTGATCACTGGGGCCAGCACCACAGACTGGAGGGCGTCTGTGGACCGGCCACCTCTATCTTCATAATTACGTTTAACAAAAATCCGGATGATTTCAATAACGTCTCTTCAGTGGGGGATTTTAAGGCATTATGCACTAAGATTTTAATTTGCTTTAAAGCAGCACTATTCAATATGAAGACCTGCAAGCCACATTTGTCATTTAAAATGTTCTAGTTGCCATGTATAAAAAGGAAGCCGTAACAGCATTTTAGCTGTTATAGTTTATAATTTTAATAATACATTTTATTGGGTATATATATTTATATATGTAGGATTACCATGTATCCAAAATGTAACCGTTTCAACACGAAACCAGTATTTTTTAAAACCTTTCATGAGATCTTTTACCTTCACTTTTTTGTACTAAGCCTTCTAAATCTGCTGTGTTTTCACCATTCATCTTAACTGGATGCTCAGTTTTAATCAGTAATGCTTGGTCTGAATTTAGAGTTCGTGGAATGTACAGATGAAAAAGTAGATCGATTCACATACTCAAGTTGTTCCAAACCATGACTGTATTATTAGAATTTAAATTTAAATTGAGATTATGTTAAAATAAATATTCAGTGCTTCAGGTACATAGATATTTTTCAAGTGCTTAATAACCACCTGTGCCCAGTGACTCCTGTATTGGACAGGGAGCCCCTGAGCGTCTAGTGTGTGCATCCCCATAGGTGAGGCAAGGGTGAGTCAGACACGACCCCTGTTCCTGTGGAGAGTGGGGGTGGATGTATGAGACTCATGCACAAACAGCAACAATATAAGACAGGTGATGATACTTGCTAACTAAAGAGACAGGAAAGCATTCCAAGGAGAGAAAAGGCCATGCCTAAAGGAACGCTAGTGGTAAAGTACATAAATATTGGAGACTGGTAATTATGTTTGGGTATATGCCTAAGAGTGGTGAAAAATAACGTTTAAGAAGACAGCTGGGGGGCAGTTCTGCTGACAGCCTCAAGTAGCAGGCCAAAGAATTTGTTCTAAATGGGGGAAAAGTTTCCAGTGAGGACGGATGTGAGCTGTGTTTTGGGAAGGAGTCACTTAGCCTTGATGTGGATGGTGGATGGAAAGGGGGGCAGCTTGGTGGCTAAAAGAGCAATTAGCTGCTGCACTAGTCCAAGCAAAAGATAATGAAATAATGGAGGAGGTGCTAGGAAAGGAAAGAAAATTATGAATGTAATAAATATGTACCTCATAATATCAGGACTTGGTAACGTGGGCAGGAAATCAAGGAAAGGGAAGGGTCAAAGTTCTGTAACAACTGAAATAAGGAAGTACAGGAGAAAGGCTGGAGGGGGAAAAGTTATTTCTAATGTATTTGCATATTAATGTTTTTCTAAAAAGATTGGAGTATATGAACACATGGGCTGGTGAGTAGGAGGTGATCTTTGGGCCAGCATGAAAGGAAATCAAAATCTATTAATAGAATTGCCAAATTAGCAGAATGGGCAACTTTCTTAGAAATAATGTATGCTATTCTAACAGTTGGGAGGGTCAGAGTAAATTAAATTATGACTATTCATTAGAAAGCTATGTGGCTGTTAAAAATGATTGCTCTTGAATTATATCAAGGGATATGGGAAACTGCTTAAGATATATTTTAAATGAAAATGTTAAGTTTGGATAGTAAGATTCCAATTTTGTTTTAAAAGGATATGCACTATATAGCGGATAGCAAAGAAAATGTGTGGAAAGACACATGCCAGGCATAGATTATCTCTGCAGGGTAAAATTAAAAGGGGCATGGGTTCTTCTATTTTGTTATTTCTTGAGTTTGCTAGGGAGAACATATTATTTTTATTTTTAAAAAAGGAGTAAACTATGTATTCACATGTCCAGGAAAATGACTGAAAGGATTTCTATCAAAAAATTATCTCTGGGCCACTTCAATTTTCTTATTACAAAATTTGTCTATTTCAATATGTAACATTTCTATAATCAAAAAAGCCAAAGAAGGAAATAGTCTATAATATCAATGGCACAATCAATTTTTAAGTCTGTCTGCAAAGCCAAAGGTTATAGGGTTGGGTGTTCCTTACAGAGATTTGGATCCAGTTTCTTTTACTTCTTTGGGGCTCATGCTTAAACGTTGATTGCTCCTGAAGCTATTTCCACATTAAAAAAAAAAACAAACTGATTTCCATTCAACGTGGCCAAAAAGGAAAATGGAGGCCAACCCCAAGGCAAGCCTTCGTGAGAAAAGACAAAAAGGCCTCTGTAACCTGTGGAATGAAAACTTCGCCAGTAGAACGTGACTCTTTCGTCGTGAAAGACTTCAATCGCCGGTGGACAGAAATTTTTAAGGAGAACAAAGAGCATCGGAGCGATTTCAGAGCTCTGCTTGTCATTCCAGGCCAAACACACCAGTAACTTTATATTATAATGATGGGGACCAAGAACAAGGTGTCCCATTCACTGTGAGGCTCCTGCGACCAGAGGGTGCGGAGTCTCTCACTGAAGTGGAAACGAGCAGGAACTCTCCAGGAGCGCGGAAAGGGCCGCGAGCAGGTAAACCAGCATCGCCCACATAAATAAGGGCAGAAAACGGGTGAAGAGATGAAAAGACGCCGTCCAATCATTCACCGATGGAAAGATGTGCACTAAATCAGGGTCTTTTCTGTCTTCCACTGTTGTTTTTACCCGAACGGTTAAGCACCCAAGGAAATACCAGTTGGGTCTTAAAGACAATTTATGGCCGGGCTGGCCTCCGTGCACCTGGCTGTGTTTTGACAGCAGGTTTCGCCAGTTTATAGCGGAGATTCTTGTCTACGCTATAAGCTGTCACGAATGCAACTGGACCTTTGGAAAAAATGCACTGCTCAGGGGCAGACCTCTCCCTGCCATGCACCCCTCCCCCTTTTAATGAAAAGCAAAAGCCTCCTGCTGGTGGCAAAGCCTCCTCTTCTTCAGGGGAAATGACAGAGGCTCCTGGGAGCGAGGGGGTCAGCCCCAGGGCTACAACCCCAGCGAGCGGGGCGCGCCTGCTTCTGGGCACTGGATTAAGGAACGCTTTCTTTTCTCTTCCCTCGGGGCGGACTGCTGAACACAGCGGCCTTGTTGTTCGGGGCCAGGACATTCGGGATTGTGCTCTTTGAGCTCCCGACGCTTCCCGGCTTCCAGGCCACGCTCAGAACGTCTGGGAGCCTGGCAGCCTGGCAGCCGCCAGGCCTAGGAACTCAAGGCAGATGGCTTTGGGGGATCCCCGCTCCCCAACCCCATCTGAAACATGAGCAAGCTCGGGCTATTTCAGATCAGACAAATCTTAACTTTGTTTCCTCGGACTTCTGTACTCAGTGAGTGGCCTGCTTTGGAAGCCACTGTCTTAGAAATCACAGGAGCTCGTGATCATATACACAAGTTGAAAGCGCTGCCTCCCAGGACCGGCGCTGCCTCACTCCACCCAGTTCTGTTTCGCGTTTTTAGGACGCAGGATTTTACTCTTTTTTGCTCCCAGAAGGATTGAGCCAAACAACTAACTTTTGCCAGGTGACACGCATTCCTGAACCAAAGGCAATGTGTCCTTTTTAGGAAAGAGCCCCTGGTGGCCGGCATTTCCCCTTGTGTGGCTGAACAGGACAAAGATGTAGGTAGAAGAATGAAAAGGTAATGGAGAACAGCCCCTCCTGTTCCTTAATTTCATGGTTCACAGACATTCATTGACATTCAGACACTCCCAAGGGGAAGCTCATATAACCAGCCGTGAAACCAGAAACGGGCAGGCTAACAGGGCTGCTTGCCTGGGCCCAGGGCAGGGTTTCTCACCACCGTGGGTGTCTAGTCCCAAACATGAGGGCCCACTGTGATGGGTCCGCAGCTGCTCCGGGGGCCAGCCCAGGCTGGGAAAGCTCCAGGCCTACAGGGTCCTTTGACCAACCGCATCCAGGATGCCACCCTCGGACCCCCAGGGCCTAGCCTCTAGCTAGGGTCAGCACGTGGGGCCGCCCTTCAGGCTCTAGGAAGACCAGCCCCGGGGAAGGTGGCAGGGCGAGGAGGCTCCAGGTCAGGTGATTCCCACGGAGCTCGGGCTGACTGGGAACCACCTCTCCCCCAGAGCTGCCCATGGGCTGAGAGGGAGGGAGAGAAAAAACCCTGCAGTCGGGTGGGTCCCCGTCTGCAGGACAGAGAAATAAATCTAAACTGCTCATTCGGGTGGGAAGAGCAGCCTGAGGCAGGGATGCAGAACTGGAGGAGGAAGTCGAGGGGCCGCCACACAGGGGAAATGATGGAGAAACTCTAGGTATGAACTGCTACCTGGTGACACCACCCAAAATATACACCCTGCTTTGCAAGACCTCACTTAAAGGGTCGACCAGCACGTCCACCTCCAGCACCAGGGTCACGTGAGGCAGAGGCCTGGGGCACACATCACCATCAGGGACGAAAAGAGGGGAAGCCCATCGTTTTCCTGACTTCCGGGCCCTCCACTTGTATCAGTATATATAAATACATCCCTGTCCCGGCTGACACGCTAAGGGACAAGCTTCCCAGAGGCAGTTATCTTAAGCGCACCTGTGGTATTCCGGAACTCTCAAGCCAGTCTCGGAAGATGTTTTCAACAGACAACTCAAGCCTTTAAAAATAAAACAACAACAAAAAGGAAAGGGTTAAAAAATCACCGAGCACTTACTGCAGGGAACAGTTCTAACTATCCGGGCACATCACAGCATCGATTTTCCAGAGAAATCTGGAGAAAGCGCAAAATTCCAGGTCCAAGGGAGGAGGGGGACCCGGCCGCATTCAGTACAGCTTCTCTTCAGTCAATGAGAGAGCACGTGATGAAATCTAAAGACCAAAGGCCAGGCACAATACATGCTTTTCATGTCCTGAGAGGAACTTTTTGGTTGGGAGTGCCAGTCAGGGAGGACGGGGCATGTGCACGGGACACGTCAGGCTTGCCTGCTTTCTGAAGGCAGGTGGAGTGAAGAGAAGTCTCAACATTACGGCACCCGGTGCATCAAAATGAAATTCGAACTTCATAGCGGAGATGGGTTACAACAAGCAAAAATGATACAAGTCATACTGGGGCCCTGAGAGGCTCGGACACACGGAGCACGTGTGGCTGGCTGCTGCCTGTTTTCAAGCAGGCCCTCATTCTGCTTTATTTGAAATATTGTGATAGCTTGTTGTGTCTGATCCAAAGCCAGCTGAAATCCTTTCGGTTTCATGCCCTGCTGATTTAAGTGCTCCTGAAATTTACAAAGAATCCAATATATTGAGGGTCAGTAGACTTCGGGTTATATCCTCCTGTTTCCTGGAGTTTAAGGAATCCCTCCCTGGCTTCTGGATGACTCCTGCTCACGCCTGGTATCTCTGGCCACAGAGGCCTTCCTTGAGCCCTCTCCCAGGCTGTGTGTGTCACACCCAGCACGCTGCCCGTCCCCTGTGCCGCGGCATCCATCACAGTTTGTGAGTGCGACTTATTTGA
This sequence comes from Vicugna pacos, assembly GCF_048564905.1. NCBI lineage: Eukaryota > Metazoa > Chordata > Mammalia > Artiodactyla > Camelidae > Vicugna > Vicugna pacos. The sequence goes on from NC_132990.1 coordinate 4,874,443, forward strand.
TTACTTGACTTTTCACTGTCTCCTCGCTGGATCGAAGCGCCCTGAGATCACAGTCCACGTCTGCTTTCCTCACTTCCCTAAACCCAGCACTTAGGACGATTCTCGGTATAAAAGGGGATCCCCATCGATATTTCCCATTTGAAAGAATGAAAATACATTTCATTGTAGACTCAGTAAAAATTATTCTCTTTTAACTCAATACTCACCCTTCTTAGGAAGACATATCCAAGTTGTTACACTCTGTATCTTTTTTTACTTTATGTATTACATACTACATGATACACACGCATTGTTCCCTCCTCCCTCCCTTCGGAATTGTAAAGACGTTGCGGAAGGCTACGGTGCTGTCTGAGGGCCGAGTGCTCCCCACACAGCTTGAGGGCTGGGCTGCAGTGAGAAAGGGCCTGGGTGGGTGTGGGGAAGACGGCGCCGACTGATTTGTCCCTTCTTTGTCTTCTCCAGTGAGAAGCAAGTCACCCGTGTGCCTTGGTCTTCCCTGGTGCCAGGGCAAAACCAAAGGATGCGGAAGGAGGCAACTATTGCTATTTTCAAAGAGAAAAGACACAGAGGGAAAGCGGGACCACACAGAGAAAGTGGTTTGGACATTTTCAAGATGGTGCCCACCTGTGGGATGACCAGGCAGGGAAGAGGCCAGAAGTGAGCATGGGGAGGGTGACTACCTCCCTAGGCTGCCTGTCCAGTGGAATTACTGGCTGTGCCTCGGATGGAAGACCAGATGCCACCATCCCTGGGCTCGTCCCCACTATTTCTTTGTTGTCCTCTAACATCACCAATGTCAGTGCCAATGGCCAAGTCCCCTGTGTAGACTGTGAGAGTGTGGGAGTGTGTGTGTATGCTCATGGGCATGCACGCAAGTGTGCACTCAGACACCCGTGTGGAGTGTGTGTGCAGGCACGTAGGGTGGGGCCACCAGAAGAGAGAAGTATCTCCCAGAGCACCACCTCAAATCAAGCTCATTGTCCTTTCTTGGATGTGATTTATTGTCTAGACCACAGAAAGGGGAGCAGGAAAGGCCCTTAAGTGGCATAGCTGATCTTCCAGGAGGAGGAACGTGGGGCTGAAGACACTTAGAGTAAGTGTCCAAGGAGACTTGACGTTGTTTTATTTTCTAGTGAGATGTCTGAGGCTGGAAGTTAAGATAGATTTTTGTCTTTCCATTGAAGACGATGCTCAGTGGAAGGGCTGGCCTTGTTTGGAGTGAATGCAAAACATCCCCACCTTGCCCGGCTCCTGGGTGGGCAGTGCATGTGGTGGGGTCGAGCTCCTGCCCCAGGACCTGAGTGGGGCTGCAGAAGCCCTGCTGGTGCCCTGAAGTTGTTTGCCCTGATTTAGAAGCAAAGGTCCATTTTCCTCCCTGTCCTTCCTTCAATAGTAGGAAGCAGCCCATTCATTTGCTTCCTTTCCAGCCAAAGAGGGACACTCCTGTGTCCAGAGCCCAAACTTCAAGCGACACCCAGGAAAGCAGCAGCAAGAGCCTGACTTGGAACTGAGCTTCCCTGCGCTGGGGCATCTAGGAAAACGGGCATCCTTACACCGTCCACAACTTAAGAGGAGGATGGAGAATTTAGAACGGATTTAGGAAAGAGCAGTAGTGATGATCAAAGGAGTGAGCACATTGGATCCACAAGGGAGGTCAAGGGAACTGGGATTAAATATCCTGAAGAAGAGAAGTCTGGGGAGTGACTTCAGAGCCATTTTCAAGTGATTTTACAAAAGATGGTGAACAGCTGTTGTGCATCCCTGTGGAGGAGTAATAGAACATGGACATAAATTTCCTTCGGGGAATTTTAGCTTAAAGACACTTCTTTAGGGGTGGCATGGCGGGGGGTGCTGGGGAGTTGAGTCCTGGAATGTCACAGGGTGAGGCCCAAGTCTTCACCAGAGAGGACTGAGAACAGGAAAAAGCTTCTCTGAGACCATCCGATGGCCTGCGGAAGGCTGAGGCGGGAAAGCCGAGGGCGCGCGTATCTGATAGGGGCATGTGACGGACACGAGTCAGTATGCTGCTGTGCTTGTGGACAGACGTGGGACCCCAGGCGTGGGGAAGAGGCACTGACTGCTTCAGGTGGGACAGCTGGAAGGGGCACAATGGGAGGTGCATTGGGGGGTCTTCTTAAAGGAGGCAAGGCTTGAACTATGGCCTGGGCGAAGGCTGTGCTGTCCCGAATGATGCGGCAGAACCAATAAAAATGAAGAAAGTGCATGCAGGGCACAGAGAGCAGAGGCAGGAAAGCCCAGAGCCGCGGTCAGCTTGGCCGGCACACAGAATGAGGTGAGAAAGGAAATGGGGTGTCCTGTGAGAACCCTCACGTCCTGCCATTGAGCCCTGGCTTCATCAAGGAGGCTCTGACTCAGGGCCGTAGAATGGTACAGAGTAAAACCGAGGAAGAGTCACCACGGGAGAAGAGGCTGGAGGCAGGGAAACCAGAGAGGAGGCTGAGAGTGTGTTCCGATGAGAGGCAATGCGAGGAGGCCTAAACAGATGTGGGATGCTCGGCAGGGATGTGGAGAGTGGTGCTGGACGAGTCCCGCTGGGGAGGTGAGGGGTGGTGTGTGGACAACGTGCCCCCTTTTCCTCTGTGGGATGACTTTCCATATAAGGTGTAAGCCCGTGTACAATCTGTGCTACAGTCTACGACCCGGACAACTGGCCAGGCCAACTGGGAGGGTGAGTTCACCAGAAAGTACTCACACAAATATCGCTTGGCCTTTAGTATAGGCACACACATATTATACAGTGGCACTAAAAAAAAAAACCAAACCAAAACTCCTCTATCCACTGACAAGCAAATGGATAAAAGCAATAAAGTGGTAGCTTTGCTTATTAAACATCTGCAATGTACCAGACACCACAGACAAAATCTCATTTAAACTTTACAGTGTCAGTGTGAAGCCAGTATTATTCTCCCCATTTTAGAGATGAGCAAATAAAGGCCCAAGAGGTGAAGGGACTTATCCACTGCCTCACAGTTGGTGCTTGAAGAGCTGGAATGCAAACCTATGTTGCCTGGCTACAAAGCCCCCGCTTTGCTTTCTGTGCTGAATTCTGGCTTCACAATACATTGGTGGATGATTTCTGGTGCAGACCAGCCTGCAGAAGGGCTCCGAGACTGCGCTGGCTCTGAACAGCACTGACCTCTCCTTCTTGCTCACATCTGCTCTGCTGCGGTTGCCCTGATTGTCTGCCCTTCGATTACAGGTCTGAAGAGATGGGGACAGCCTTGGGAGGGGCAGAGGTGTGAGGGCAGGAGAGTTCATTGTTCAGCTGCATCCAGGAGCAAAAGACACTCTCCCCTCAATGAAGAGGACCTGTGTTTTCAGATCACTGTCCTCTGGAAAGGTTCAGAGCATCTTATATCCATTACCACTTCACTTCTCAAAATATCCTCGTGAAGTGGGCGTCAATGGTCGTGCGCCTTTTTAGCAGATGGGGAAACTGCAGCCTAAGAAGACTGGTCACAGTCAGTCCAGGCTGTAGAAAAGGGTTAAAGAAAAGACACAGGTTTCAAGACTCCCAGGATCAGGGCAGGCATCAAATTACACCGATGGATGCCTGTTTGCAGATTCCTAACGTGGAATCAGATGTTCAACCAGGAGAGGAAGATAAAAGCATTGACTAAAGAGAATTTTGAAGGTAGTATAAGTGGTCTTACCTCCCAAGAAAATTATGACGCCATGTGAAAAAGCTTAATTTTCAGAGAAGAAATGGGCTGTATGTTTCAGGAAAAACAAACAAATATGTACATAATTTTTGCTGTTTTGATCATAATTACTGAGATGACCATACAGGTGAATTCTGAGTTCCGGACTTGGATCTACAGCAGTGGTAAAGCGGAGAGCTGACTTTTTCAAACCAAGACACTAAGAGTCAAAGCCAATGCTGAATGTTTCCCCTCTGAGATCATGTGGCTTAAATAATCACAACAGACAGGCAGAAGCATTTCCACTTCGCTGGGACCCAGGACTCACAGGAAATTACTCTTCTGCATGTCTGATCACTATGGAAATTGATTTTCTACAGATAGCTCAGGGTACACAGCCCCACCACCGCATGCTCTCCGTATCTGTACTAGTGCGTCATTACTGAAGCCCCTTGGGTGTCCGAGACAGCGGGCTGTTTCACCCTCTGGCTGGAGAGTTCCCTCTGCTGACCTCCCACATCCTGTACGAGGCAGCTCGAAGTTTAGGAGTGGGTCTCCAGACGCTGTGTGCTACAGCCGTGGTCACGTGTGGTTAATGCTGCAAGGCAGAGAAGATGCTGGACACCCTGCATGATGCAAAGTGACCAGTGGTCCTCTCTGTGATGTTACAGTGCATAGAAACAGACCCAGGCCTGCATGGAAACGGTGCTGCGTGCGCTGTGTGGCTTGTTTGGTGGGTTTCTGAGGGCGGAGTGCCGGACGGGGAGCTGACCATTATCCACCGCCTGTGCCTGTCAACTTGCTGCTGGTCAGGAGAGATGCCCTTATCACTCTTGGCTCTGTCTTTGGCCTCTCGAGATTCTAAAGATCACATTCTATCTGCGCCTCTAAAGGAAAGCGCAAGGCCCCAGTAACATCCACAGGAAGTAAGTGAAGACGGGCAGAATTTGGGAAATGTGGTTCCAGACGGGTGCAAGCTTTGGGAGCGCCAGTGCTCAGGGTCTGAAACGGAAAATGCTCCTATTCTGAACTGCAACTTACATTCTGTATGGATTTTTAAATTTTACTAATTGACTCTTTTAAGTTCCCTCTCTATATGTGGATACAAACAGTGTACACCTCATGGCTTTGCGCACAGTTACCTCTTTTCTTGGGCAAAACCAAGTCACTGTGCTTGGGTCAGGAATGATGGCTGCTGAGGTAGTAACACCGACAGAGCGCTCCCGAGCCCCGTGGGGGAGGAAGAATCTTGAATTAAAACAAACACAAGAATGTGCACACACAGACGTCATGACCGATGAGCAATGACAGAACCAGCAGCTGTTCATACCTGCTGATAGCAGGATATCGGGTGGGAAGAAAGGCACATGGGATAAGGCACTCCCTGGGGTGCTTTTCTGCCAGGGCAGGCTGGCATCCAGGATCTGTCTGGATCTCCTTCTAAGTAAGCACTTTTAGCTTTTTCTTCCCTTGGTCTCATAAAACAGCATTTGACAGAAACCTCACTGGAGGTGTCTAAAACATCACTCCCTGTCTTCCCTCTTCTACCTTCAAATATTCTCCTTTTTACTCCCTCTGCCTTGTACAAATTCCCGAGACAGAATACCCGCCGCCCGGACTTCCAGAGCCAAGAAAGAAAGGTCAGGTCGTGCTGGACTCTGTTCAGCTTACATAACCAATCAACCAAGTCTTAACTCTGGAATATTCCTCAGATCTGTTCATTGCTCTCAAAGCCCACTGCCACCGCCCCACCCACGGTTCCAGCTCTACGTGTCTTGAGTGAACTGCTGTATCAGCTTCTAACCGGTCTCCTAAACTGTAGTTCTCCTCACCCCCATCCATCTTCCACGCCGACTCCTATTCTGCTGATAGCACTCCTCTACTTAAAACCTTCAGTGGTACCTCTCTGCCTGATCTCCGTGCACCCAGGACTCTGACGCTCCCCAGAGCACTTCCTACCCCGAGTCACTTCCTACCCCGAGTCACGACCTGTTTCATGTATGTCTTCAGCAGTCAACCAGGGGCTCTCTGAGAGCGAGGCATAGAATTGATACCTTTCTGTTACCTAGTGTCCAGCCTAAAGCCTGGGAAGGGAGGTGCTCAACAGAGAGCGCTAAATTAATCAAGCAAAAGAACCATGGAGAGGCAGTGTGACGCCAGTGTGCTGGCTCCAGGATGCTAACTGGCTGGTCCAGTCTGAAAATCTTGGCCCTGTTCAGAACAGCTCACGTGTCTAACAGACGTGTCTGAGGATCAGTTCGCAATGGGGCCAAAGATTAGCAGCCCTGGGGGTAGGTGAGGGGCCTTTGGAAACCTGCGTAAAATTGGTGCAGCATGCTGCGCAGGTGAAAGGGTTCTCAGTCTGGCTTAATAGCTAGCTTAGATTCTGAGATTAGTTAGCAGGAAAGAAGATGTTTCAGTTCCGGAGTATATTCTAGTCTGCTTGCTAAAATACATTGATTGTTGGAATAAAATCGCCTTAACTTTTAAGGAGATCTTTAAAAAGAAGTTTAAGCCTGCTAGCCAAATCATGATCCTAACTGGGAAAGGCAAACTTCGAAGGGCGAAGGTTGGTGGCCGGTGGCCACCATTTAGTGGAGACACTGCTTTAACTCCCACAGTCACAACAAAAGTCTCTTTATGGACCCACAGTGTGTCCCTCAAAAAACATCTGCAATGATAAAATCCAGGTCCCCCAAAGCCAGAGGGCTTGGGGCCATCCAAATGAACTCCATAACCTTATTAGGAAGAGGATGAAAAGAAAGATGACCTCCAAAACTAAAAATGCACTTTGTTGCTCCCATGAAAATTGCTGTATTTGTGCCCTAAAAAGTACTTCTGAAAGAATGCTTAGTCATCACTCAGAAACAGACTTTGGCAACAGCCTAAAGAGGTAATACACCATTTCTATTAATTTTCTTTTCCCTTTTTCTGCACTAGTTCCTAAGGAAACTGCTCCATTCTGTTGAAGGACCTAAAAAGTTAGTCCAAGGCAGGGATGAAAGAAAAGAAAAATTCTCACAGGGAAACGGTTGTTCTTGACTTTAGGAAATGGCCACATCCAATGTGATTTTTACATGAAGAAAACCCATACATCTACTTACAAAAAAAAAAAAAAAAAAAAAGATGGTACATCTGAAACATTTCAGACCTTCCAAAACAAGACACTGTAACTTTTAGAACTTTTCTCTCCTCCATTATTTTCCACAGCAGCTGAGGCCACAGAGTGCCCTTGTCTTGTGTCCTGTATGACTTTCCGAGCCCCTGACTCTGGGGCTCCCCCGTGTGTGTGCCAGCTCCCACTACCCACCTGGGCCCACCCCTGGGTCTGGTGGATCATCCCATGACTCCTGTTGGCTGTGCTCAGAGAGGAAGGTGAAACTTTCTAGGCTGTAACAAGCCGAACAATGGCAGAGTCATTTTTAACATTACAAGTAAAACTGGGCCCTTAATTCCTAAATTGGTCCTCACCTTTTTTCTTCTGGGATGTTCTCCAACAGCATTTGAAGGAAATCCTGGAATAAGAAAAAAGCAAATCATTAAAGATGTCCATCAATAAATAACCCTGCCCGGAGTCGTGCCAGAGACTGAGTGTTCCCAGCTGCTGACAGATCACCTGCTAGGGAAGATAGGCCGACACTGAATTATTAGGCTATATACTCAGTTTATTAATTTACCAGGGCTTCAGTCCAATCAGTTAAAGAGATTTATTTTTGTGAAAACCACAAACAAATTGAAAAAAGAGTAATGTTTGTTATTTTGACCTAACCCAACAGTTTATTTCATTTCATGTTTGACTATTTTCAAAACGCTGGCCATAGCATTAAAGCACCATCCGTCTCTACGTAACCATGTTCTCCCCTACATGAGCTTTCCCTAGAGATCCTATAACACACAGAATAATCTCAACTCTGAGAGGCTAACATAACTAGTGGCTTTTTTTGCATTGCTCTACGAAAAGATAAAGACAAAAATCAAGACAATTAATATCCCGATGGAGGAACAAAGATGTCACAATTCCAAAAATAGTTCACAGGCCCCTGCCTCTATCTGCAGACTCCGCCAGAGTCACTGCGCAAGTCCTCAATTGTTTGACGTTTATGATGTTTCAAAAATAGATTTTGTTTCTAATCTAAAGGCATGACTTGCATACATACCCACTTTATCTTTTACTATGGAAAATGGAAAATTTCAAACACATTTAAAAGTAGCAAAAAAATATAATTAACCTTCATGTAACCATTAACTCACAGCCACTCTACTCTATCCACTTACCTGCCGCCTGTATTAATTAGAATTATATAATTTCATCAGTCAATGTTTCAGTGAACGTCACTAAAAGATAAGGACTCTTAAAACATAACCACAATTCCATAAGACCTAAAAAATATTCACACTTGAATGTTCAAAAATCACATTTATATTTAATTTGCACCTTGAATATTGTGACCAATCTTTTCACCCCATATAATTCTGGAATCTTGATTTGGTCTCAACTAGGTTTGTCAGATAAAATATAGGATTTTTATAGTGTAAGTATGCTCTCAATGTAACTGGGGGCATACCTACACTAAAAAATTATTTGCTGTTTATCTGAAATTCTAAGTTAAATGGGGCTGTGCATTTTTATTTGCCAAATGAGTAAACAAGCCTAGTGTCAACTCTCCCTCATCTGAAGGTTGGATAAGATACATTTTGGATAAATACAGAACATGAAACAAACAAGAACAATATTTAACTTTCTAGGGCCTTGATATTGAACAATAAAAAAGATCTACATTTGAAGGTTTTCTTTTAATAAATGGAAAATAACCTTTTTTATTGTTATTGTTTTTTAACTTTTTAATTGAAGTATAGTCAGTTACAATGTGTCAATTTCTAGCGTTCAGCATAATGCTTCAGTCTTACATATACATACGTATGTTCATTTTCATATTTGTTTTCATTATAGGTCACTACAAGACACTGAAATATAGTTCCCTGTGCTATACAGAAGAAACTTGTTTACCTATTTTATATATAGTAGTTAGTATCTACAAATCTCGAACTCCCAATAAAATAAACTTTTAAATTGGTCCTTGTAAGAGGGCACACGTATAAGCACAGATGATCCAATAGGACACTGCCAAATGAGTGTCCCTCCAGACTGAAGCCCCCAGCACACCAAGTCTGCAGGCCAGACCAGAGCTCTGATGAGATCCATTTAACTCAGAGTGTGAGGTGGAAGCAGCAGTGCAGATCCCCGTATTACAAACAGAGAAATCTGCAAACAATTTGTATGACAAGGTGTTCTTTCTCTATCCTGGCACTAAGTGTAGCCGTTCCTACAGCCGTCCCTTTCTGTGTGTTTCTGGGTGGTTAGGTCCACTTCTTCCAGAGGCAAAGTCTCCCTATTAAGAGTGCGAATGAAAGATTTATTTCTTGCAACCTCTCTTCTCCTTCTAAGACCTTACTTGCCTATTGCTGCTTCACCCAAAATGAATGATTGAAATGTAACAAAATTAATATTAAAAAGATATATCAGTCAAAATGCAAGGGGGCAAATCCAAATAGAATAATGCCTCCCATCTGAAGTCCTTCCTTGCACCTGTAGTGGCTATATGGAGGGAAAATACCAAAGGAAACAGAGTAATATTTAGACTCCAAAGAATTATTTTTTGATTGAGGTTCTTAGAGTCATTATTTTTTATTAATTTAATAGTTATTTTGTAAAAAAGAAAGTTGAATTAGAAATTAACTTTGCACAATCTGATATATTATTAGATTACTGTGCAGATATTTCATTGGCATAATGACAGAATTCCTGCTTTTTAAAAATCCACGTACTGTAATTGTAATTTCTTACTAATTTTACTTCATTATCTCCTTATAGTCCATATCAACTTACCCCATATTTGTCCAGTAATTTATGTTCAATTATGTGGGGGGGAAATTACATTAACTCAGTGGCAAGGGGGAGAATTTAATTGCATGAGAAGCAGGAAATCCAGCGTTAACCTTAATTCTGCCCTTTTGCATTTTCCAATTACAATTGGATCTTTCTTTACAGAAATGCAGAGCACAAATGTTTCAGAATTTTGTGTGAATACAAGTGCAGGAGGTCCCCAAGAAACCCTGCTTCATTTTTTAAGAAAGATAACTGTTCCATTTCTTAGCAGGGGGCATCTGCCTCTTCTTGCCCGGAGCTGAGAACTGGAGGCACACAGCAGCCAGCTGGAGGCTCCCAACCAGTGCTGGGGATGGTGGGGCTAGGGGAGCAAATTGATCACAAAAACTCAGTGCTTCAAGCATCTCTAAGACATGATGCCTTAGAGGCTATGGGAATCCTTGTCTACAGGGCTAGATATTCTTCTGCCCTGGGCTCCATTCAATCACAAAGACACTTGGTCTCATCCAGGCAGTCTTTGTCCCATCAGCGGAATCAATCAACTGGCCCTTCTTATTCCTTTCATAGATATAATCTTAACCACAAAATGCTAGTTTTCCTAGTTCTACTCATAAATTGGCATATGTCCCTTGAATGGACTCATCATAGAAGCTTTTCCTCATTCTCCACAACAGAGTGACATAAAGAGAAAGACGTGTCTTAAGACTATTCCTTTCCTTGCTGCCCGTTTTGAGTTCTTTCCTCTGTCTTCACTCTTCCCTTCAGTGTGCTGGCACTTTTATAAAAGCAACTTACAAATCTCAATTGGACAAGGAGGGCTTTCCTTCAAGGATGATGCTAGCATCAATGGCAGGACTTAGGACATTGATGTTGATCTAGGATCACAACGTCATTTAGCAACAAATACTAGGGTTCCCAGTTTGTCACCACTAGAGCCTGAAAAAACAAAGTTAACCAAAAGCAGAAACAATAATCCTGCCATTTCGACGTGGGGGTGGGGTGAAAATTTATCTGGATCCTTGACAGTTGTTACAAGCTCATGCCTAGTTAAAAAAATACATTCCTTGGGAATTTTTTTTTCATTTTCTATTCTCCTAATAATCTATATGCTAATTAATTAGGTCAGTCCCAGACAGCTTATTTTGATCATCACCTAACAACACTAAATTAAGGATTAAGATTAAAAAAAAAAACTACACTGATTTTGGCACATGGCTAATTTCGTAATTATTTTGTAGTACTGGTAATTATTTTGTAGTATTCAGTAAAAAGCAGGTGCATATTGATTCTACTGGATAACCTGACTGTGACTCTGGCTTGATAATTACATGGATTAGGAATTTTTGTCAGATGTTTTATGAACAATCACCATGGTCATGGGGAAGAGGAAGTAGGTGAGGCAAAACAAAAATCAAAATGTTGAAATAAGGACAATGTTGGCAGGATAAGAACTGAGAAGAAATGAAATGGTCAGGAGCAAGTCATTGTTAAGCTCAAGAAAGAAGTTTTAGTTGGGAAGTAGAAAGATGATAACTTCTGAAATGCTGGGCAGATGGGATGTTCAGAAAGGAAAGAATTCAAAAGTCGGTTGAAAGAAGAAGAAATTGAAGAACTTCTTAATAAAGAAACTGAATCATGGACTTCCTCATCAATAACTAACTAGCAACATAAACAAAAACACAATCCATTAAAAAAAAAAGTCAGCCAAAACTCCACTAACAGCATCCAAACAAGAAAAGAAGCAAAGCCTGTGGCATAAACTTAAAAGACACAACTAAAGAAAGAAACGTAAGATTCCAACACAGCCTCCAACCCTCCCTCTGTGTCGCCCCCTCCCTCACGCTTAGCGGTAGTGGGACTGGTGAGTTGCCCAAACCCCACAAATTCTCCCAAATACCCACACTATTGGAAAGAAACCGGAATATCTTAATTTTTCCTCTTTTTTTTTTTTTGACTGTGAAAATGTTTGCTCAAGTGAGATGAATAAAACTGAAGAAATAAACAACCAAGGATGACACGCTCATGAACTATTTAGGTTCTAGGGCTTCAAGATGAATTGGAGGAACAATATTAATTGAGAGAGTACTTGCAGTGGAAAAAAACTGCACCTGAATTAGATGAAGAGAATCTTGGCTGGGGACATTTAACAAAATTTCAAGAGTTGGTGGAGCTAAATTCTTGCAACAAAGGCTGTACACAGATCCACTGGAGCTCCTCCCCTCCACTCCTTCCATGCATAATATCCAAGTTTCAAACCATAGCTCAGAGAGGAAGAAAAACATGTCTGAGACAAGTAGGGAAAGAAATCAAGGATAATGTTCCAATACAATGAGAATAAATATACAGTCAGGACAGTTCATCTCATGCTGAGAAGGAGCAAGAAAAGAAGTATGGTAACTATGCAAACGAACACAACAAAAACCCACAGAGAGAGACAGAAATAAGAAGCATAACATAAAAGACAAAGAATCCAGTCTTGAAGAAAACATAATCTAAGGAACAGAAGAAAATTCTCCACAAATGTTTTACACTAAAATATAAATTAAAAGAAAATAATGGGAACATAAATTCAGTAAAATGAAAGCTCAAAGACAAGATGACAAAACAATAAAATGAGATGAAAAGAGATATTTCAAAGCAAAGCATTATTTGGGTCCTTAAAAAAGGACTACCACTATTGGAGTATTAATTAAATAGAAACATCAAGGAAAAGAACAGACATTAGAGAAAAAAAATCGTCAATAATGTTATAATCATAACATTAATAATAATAAAGATAATAATATTGCTTGAGATAAACATATGTCATGAAGAACAAAATGACAAAAGCAACTAGAAAATAACAGGTATGGAGGACAAACAGGACATAACATAAGGATAACTGGTAACCTTGAAATTCAGAACCCTGCAAGGGAAAAAAAGGAATGTGTTCAAAGATACAATTAAGACAATTTTATGGAAAGAAAAAAGAATAGACACTAAGACTGAAAATGCACACTGTTTTCCAGGAAAAAAAAATTTGCAGACTCACGGACAACAAGCCATTTTTTGATTAAATTTCTAAACATCAAAGGTAAAGAAAGAATTCTTCTGTTACCTGAGTGGTAGAAAGAGGGAAAAACTGGCTGACTTCAAAAGTTTCAACAGCAGTATTTAATGCCAGAAGGCAGTTGAGCCATAGCCACAAAGTTCTGGGGCAATGAAAATATGGCCCAAGAATATTATATCCAGTCAGTTTGTAATTCAAATATAAAGGTAACAGACAAACATTTTCAAGCACCCTGAACATCAACTTCATAATTAAATTTAACCAACAAAGAACTGAATCAAAATAAAGCACTCATGAATATGGAAGCATGGTGACATGACTGGAGGTGAATATCAATATCCTTTAAATACAGAGCGAGGACTTTACAACTGTGAAAATTATAGCTACAACACACATTTTAATGATATAAACCTTAACTGGGTAAAAATATTAATTAAGAAAAATCTAGAATTGGGTGAAAAGTAGGAGAAATACATAACTACTGATTTCCTGATCTTTTACATCAGTGAATAAACTGAAGCTTTCTAAAAATGAAATATATACCTAAAGAGAAAAAGGTAACAATTTGAACCTCCTCTGAAAGAGTTTTTATACAAACAAGGACCTACTGTATAGCACAGGGGATTATACTCAATATCTTATAATAACCTATAGCAGAAAAGAATCTGAAAAAAGAGTATATATATGAATAACTGAATCACTATGCTGTACACCTGAAATTAACACATGGTAAATCAACTATATTTCAATTAAAAAAACAAGGTAAAAAGAGTTTTTTTTGGTTTTTTTTGTTTTTTTTTTTTTTTGGTAATTGTGATTCTTAACCAGAGAAGAGTCTTTTAGGAAATGATCTTTCTTACATTTACTTGAAGTTCAAGAAAGTCTTTCATATTCACTTTAGTTTCTCTTTCACTTGCTAAAATCAAGTAAAATAAAATTTAAAACATTTCGTTAAAAAGCACATATAATTCTATTTTTATAGAATTATTTCTAAATACATCCCTGTATCTATACATGTTTATAAACATACACAGACATCTATATGTACTATAACCTATATACACACAGGTATGTGTATCATATATAATATATAGAAAGAAAGAAACAGTGCAGTTTCTCAAATGACATTCACCTAATTTTAATGGTAGATATTCATGGATTGTGAGATTTAGAATGATATTTTACATTCTCTTTGTACCCTTTGATATTGCTTAAATTTTTTTATGAGTGTCAGGTGAAAAAGCAACAATTTTGAAACTAACTATGAGACTGGCAAAAGGACAAAACTAGAGATCAATAGAATAGAATTGAAAGTCCACAAAAAACTCTTATATTTATGGTCAACTGATTTCCAACAAGGGTGCCAAGACACTATAATGGAGGGAGAGAATATAGTCTTTTTGACAGATGGTCATGAGACAACTGGATATCCACATGCAAAAGAAGGAAGCGGGACCATCTACCTCACACCCTACACAAAAATTAATTCGAAATGGATGAGGTCTAAATATAAGAGCTAACACTACAAAGCTCTTAGAACAAAACATAGGAGTAATTTTAATCAGGCAAAAAAAATTTACAAATCATAAATCTGATAAAGGACTTGAATCTAGAATATGTAAAGTACCCTTACAACTCAATAATAAAAGACAACCCAAATAAAAAAATCAGCAAGGGGCCTAAATAGACATTTCCCCCCAAAAGATACACAAATAGCCAGTAAGTCCATGAAAAAATGCTCAATATGATTAGCTACCAGAAAAACGCAATTAAAACCACAAAGAGATACCACTTCACATCCATCACACCCACCATAATGGCTATTATAAAAAAAAAAAAGCAGAACAATAAATGGTGGTGAGGATGTGGAGAAAATGGAACCCTTGTGAATTGCTGGTGAGAATGTAAAATGGTGCAACCCTTGTGGAAAACAGTACGGCAGTTGCTCAAAAAACTGAATTATCATATAACCTAGCAATTCCACTTTGACGTATATACACAAAAGAATTGAAAGTAGTGATTCAAACAGATATTTGTACACTAACATTCACTGCAACACTTCTCACAAGAGCCAAGAGGTGTAGACAACCCAAGTGTCCATTAACAGATGACCAGATAAACCAAGTGTGGTATATACACAGACAATGTCTGAGTCTTAAAAAGGAAGGAAACTGACTCATGCTATAACATGGATGGACCTTGAAGACATTTTGCTAAGTGAAAGAAGCCAATACAAAAGGGCAAACACTGTATTATTCCATTTGCATTAAGGTACCCATGTCGAAGTCAGAGACAGAAAATAGAATGGTGGTTGCCAGGGGCTTGGGGGAGGGAAGAATGTGGAGTTATTGTTTAATGGATACAAGTTTCACTTGGGGAAGATGAAAATGTTCTGGGGATGCGTGGTGGTGAGAATTGCACAACAATGTGAGTGTACTTAATGCACTAACTGTACACTTAAAAATGGTGAAAATGGTGTATTTTCTTATGTGTACTTTACCACAATTTAACAGGTAAAAAGTGAAATAAAAACAGAGGAATGAAGTACTGATGCACACTACAACATGAACGTTGAAAACATTATGCTCAGTGAAACAAGCCAGTCACAAAAGGCCACATCTTACTGGCCTCCATTTGTATAAATGTCTCCATTTATACGGAATGTCCAGAATAGGCAAATGCGTAGAGACAGAAAGTGGGTTAGTGGTTGCCTACGACTGAGGGGAGGTGGATATGAGGCAGTGACTGCTAATGGATTTGGGGTTTCTTCTGGGGGTGATGAAAATGTTCTGGAATTAGAGTGGTGATGGTTGCCCAACTTCGGGAATACACCCAAAACCACTGACTTGTACACTTGAAAAGGGCGAATTTCATGGTATGTGAGTTATACCTCAATAAAGCTGTTTTTTCGAAAAACAACAAAACTGTAATTCAAAAGAAGTAAACAGAAGGAAAATGGAATGATCTGGAGGAGGGAGCACGGAGTGTTCCATGGGAAGTTGACAGCAGAACCTCAGAACTCACGGGAAACGCAACGAGCTCCTTTAACGCTACAGTATATTGGTGAGAAGTGGTTTTTAGCCATAGGCATTTGGGCTGTTCAGCCAGCCAGTCCTAGAAGACTCCTGAGCCAGCTTTCAAGCTGCCCTTCCAAACACTGTTTAGGAAGACCTCCTCTCCCCTCAAGTGAAAGAATAAAAAGAACGTGGAGATGAGGAATAATGGCCATCCAGTCTTGTTACACGCACGCTATTCCCTGCATACGTGCTCAGATCATACACGCACATCCTGTACGCTGAACGTCGTGGACAATGCGACTTTAAAACTGCGTATGAGCACAAGAGTCTAATATCAAAAACACACATCCGTCCATTCTGTGCTGAGACAGCACATCCTTTATTCTCCATCAGCTACGAGCACTGTTTTCAGAGCCTCCACCTCTCTGTTAACTTTCTCACTGAGTGCAGCTCGGCCCCACACCCGTGTAAACAGAGTCTTCCTCCGGCACTTCTGTGGCCAGGCTGTCTGACTACTTCAGTGTATCTTGTCTTTAATCTATTTGTTTATCAAATACATACGGTGGGTGCACGGCGTGTGAATCATTACTAAATACTGGTGAAACAGAGAGCGTGGTCTAGCCCTGCTGAGCGTATCCACAAAATGGAAGAGACAGAAAAGAAACAAATGGACCCATAAAGGAAAACGTAATTAAAACGGTGGTGACAGCAATGAAGGTAACTAAAAGCGCAAAGGACGGAGGAGAAGAGGGTGGATGCACATCTCTTTAGCTGGAGTGTCTCCGAGATGGAAGCACTGAAGCTGAGACCAAGGATGAGGAGGAGCCAGCCTTGCAAAGCTCATTCCAGGCAGAGGGGACAGCACGACTGTTTTGTTTTTGTTTTCAAGGCCCCTTAAGGCGCAACTCCCCACATCACTGCGCACAGGACAGCTCTGGGTTACAGTCTGTCCTAAACCACAGGGAGATTGCCCTCCCAAAAACAACACTGCCTTGTGTCCACTCCATTAACTTCCTATTTTTCCTATCGTATTAAACCGTAAATCTTTCCCCTCCTCTTTCACACTCACATAATCTAGCCGCCACATGCCACACCCCCTCCAGGTGTATATCATGGACTCGTGAGGACTCATAAATTACCTGGGAAAGAATCAGCTGCCCGTGATATGTGTGCACAAACTTTCTTAAAAATGAAAAATAGGTGTCATCTCCAAGTCTCTGGGCGAGGAACCGGAGAAGGAAGTAGCCCTGAAGAAAGGAAGAAGAATTTAAAGAGATGCCTATTGTGGGTTCATCAGAAAAATGCTCACAAAGCCAACACTAACTTACCCACCAGAGCTTTATGCACATCTAGGATGCTCTACCTGACTCGTCCCAGGCAGCCCTTTACATTCTTGGTAGTAAGGCTGGGTCTGGAACTTCAGGATCAGCTGCTTTGCTTTCAACCCACCTGTCAATGGTCTCACCAGCTTGTCGTTCCCTGGTTTACGTGAAGCCCGATGTCCATCTCGGACCACAAGGGAAGAGGGGTCCAGCTCCTCTCCCCCTCAGCTGTCAGGAAAGGCCTTTACAGCCTAAAATACTTCCTTATTACTCCCGTCTTCCCGTTGGAACCTGACAGCAGTTTTAAGATTCTGCCCTTCAAAGCTGACGTGAAGCAGGGAGACGGGAGGTACCGAGGGGAATCGTTCAGCTTCCTTTGACTCATGCCTCATTTTTTGGGTACGAAATGCTTTAATGATTGGACAGTCAGGTATCTAAGTCAAATGTCACTACAATGTTGACGGGTTTTTCGTTTGGCCCCAACCTTGTTACTCACCTTCACTATTTTTACACGTAAAAGCTAAAAAGTGCTGCATCGTGGTAACTGCCTTCTGCCACTCAGGTGTGCTTACCTTCAGGTAATGAACCTGCATGAAGACCTTCTCCGGATTGAGCCCATGTTTGATGACAGATGATCCTGAGTCACTCACGTGGCCCGTTTTCTCTTTATTAGGTCTAAAAGGATGCAATAAAATTTTCTTTCAGCATCTTCTTAACTAATTGGACCATAATATCGTCTTATTTCTTACTTTCAGAGTTGCTCAACAGCATTTTAATTCTATTTAGTAGTACCAGGTATAATTTAATAAAACAGTTTACATTATACATTCATACACTGAACAAGGAGAGATTTATATTTAGGTTGGCAACCTGAGGTTGGCCGTTGGCAATATTTTACATCCAGGATTAAAGCTTGCCAGACCCGCAAGGAATCTAAGCTCCAATGTGAAATTATTAAAGAAACTATACACTTTTCTTTTGGTGAGAATGATGGATTGGGAAGTGCAATGGAAAATGCAGCTTTACTTGGAAGAGTAAAGAACTTACATCTTTTCCAAAAATTCTGAAAGCCCCAATGTTATCCATTTCTCTTGATTTGCATTTAGTAATTAAGGCTCCTTTAAGAAATATTTGTACTCTGAAGCCATTTCAGAATCACAAAAACAAAACCGAAAAAGTCACAGAGGCCCATGTTTTTGCAACAGGTAGAGACATCAGTAATCACATACTTCAACGTCCTCGTTTCACAAATGAGGGCAACAGGCACACAGAAATTAAGTCTGTATTCAAGGTCTCACAGCTTGTTTTGATTCATGGGGACATTAAAGTTGAAACCAACGCCTCCTTATTGTCTATCAGAATGTTCTCCATTATGCTCTATGGTTATAAATGTTTTTAAAAATTCCTTTAATAAAATATAATCATGTTACAGTGACACTTCAACGACTAGCTAAGATCAAAATAAGTGACAAGCTATTTGCAGATTTCAGCTGTTCAAAACCCAGTCACTGATTGGACAAACACTGAAGAGCATGTGCTGGGGTGAGGGGAAGGCAAGGGCTGACAAGAGGGCTGACATGGACAGGCGACAGGTTATCTTTAAAAGGTAGCTGGTGTTACACAGCCTTTGGAATCTGGGAGACCTAGTGTTCAATCTCAGCCCTACTACTTACTACCTGTTACTTACTAGCAGGTTATTAAAATTCTCTAATCCTCAATTTACTCACCTGCAAAATGGGCATAACCTTACCTATCTCCCCAGGTCCTGTGGGGAATAATTGAAATTATACCCTCAAAGCCTCCCGTGAAGGCTGGGGATGTAGAAATTCCTCAATAAACTTAGTAACATTTTCTAAAGTTGTTAGCAATAAATATTGCAAAATTCAAGGTTGTTCATCTGATGTTAGAGGCAATGGATTTCAGGGGTTCATCCACTTAGTCCTAAATGCCCACAGACAAAACATGTAAGGGTGCTGGACTGAACAGAAGCTCCTGAGGAGGACCAAATCAGCCCCCTTGCAATCTGCTCTAGCTGCCAAGCAAAGAGCTCCTGATTAAGTCTCTGCTGACTCTTCCAGCACACTGTCCCAGCAGACACAAGGCACAGAACCAGCAGACCCCCAAAGGAGGGACAACGGCAGCCAACCATTAGAACCAACTGCATAGTCTGAATTTTTCTAGTTGATCCCTGACTTACCTACGTGACCATACTTGCAGGAATAACTAGTCCCTTTCATCTTCATTTAAGACTCCATTGAAAAGCATGAGCTTTATTCCTGCTCTCAAGTTGTCCTGGAGTTGAGTGTTTTTATAAAGAAAGCCATGCTGGCTTTGATAGCACAGTCCACCACCCACAGCCTTGGGGGTAGGAAGACTTCCCAGTGTCAGACTAAATTCAAACCAGGTTCCCCAGCCCCAAGAGGGACAGAGTTGCTGTGAGTTTCTTGTGCCCTTGAGCTCTGAATGGAGACTGTTAGCAGGAGAGGAACACAGGAAAGCAACCTAAAATCTCTGCTCCAAAAGCTGGCTTCCAGACTCAAGTTCCTAATGATGACTTTGGTCAGTGCTTTTCTCCTTTGACTAAAAATATCCTTCCAGAAAGCATCCCTCTTTCACTCTCCTCTTCCCCTATCTCCAAAAGAAGAGGCATTCAGGAAAATTCTTTCATGCTGACAGCATCCAAGGCAAACGTACAAGTCCCCAAGAGACTCCTTTTAAAGGAGACGTGGTGCTGGAGAGAGCAGTGCCCAGGCAAGCTTTGCGAGAAATCAGAGGGGATGGGTTTTACGAGGAAAAGATACTCCACAAGTGGAAAAGGGGTGGCTTCCATTTCTGGTGCTCATAATACCCTTTCTCCATGTCTGCTTGGGGAGACAATGCACCGAGAAAAAAAGCAGGAGACAGAGGAACTACCACTACACGCAACAGCAGAGGACTCTCACAGGTGAGTGAAAGAAGTCGCACCCCAAAGACTACATACAAATGTACGATTGCGTTTAAATGAATCAAAGAACAGGCAAAACAGACCTATGGGGATACAGAATGGAGTAACGGTTACCTTTGGGAGGGAGTACTGATGGAGTGGAGGAGAAGGAAGGAAGGTTTCTGGGATGGTGGGAATGTTCTGTATATTAAGCTGAGTGGTGCTTTCATGAGGACAAATAGTGCATTACATCGGATGTATATTTCATTACCGTGGATGTATATTTCAATTAGAAAGTGAAGAAAAAATAGATGCACATGAAACAGTACATTTTGTGAGAATAAAATGGAATCAGCCGAGAAAGGGGACTTTGCTGATCGTGGGCCATGAGCACCTGACTAGGGTTAACCACGCCCTCTACACCTAGGGACCAATTAAATAAAAAAAAATTTAATGACATTGTGAAAGGCAGGAAGAACTGTAGAAAATACAGTTGGCTCAGTCTATTCCCATTCTCACCCACCTTCTTCCCTGACACTTGAATAATTAAGTCTGAAAAGTTAAATGCTTACTTTCCAAGGGTCCTTGCAGCTACAGTCAATCCAAAGCCATAGTCCAGGCTACGGAGACAAAAGCAGTGTCTGCTGTGGTTGGGAGTGGGGTTCTGGGACAGTTTTTGCTTTCCTTACAAAAGGGGAAATATGACTGGAGTATTCCTGTTGTCCCCAAACATGGTGGATGGAGCTGCAGCAGCCACCTTGCAACCACGAGGCAGCAAATCAATATGCTGTGGAGACCAGGATGGTATGAAAGAAGGTAAACAGTTTTTGACAGTACCATTCAGCTGCTGGCCAGCCCAAGACTTCCTGCCTTCACACTTCTTATAGGATGAGAAAAATAACCCTCGTTTGTATAAGTCAACATTGCTTTACTGTTCTATTAATTGAAGCTAGATTCCTATCTAATGGATGGAGAATTGAACTAATACTAATAGTTACCACCCGTTACCTCCCCGTGCTAGGTACTCTGCCAAGCTCTATCCTCACAAGAACCTGATGGAGCAGGTACTGTGATTAGGCCCATTTAAAAGTGGAGGAAAGTGAGGCCTGGTGATGACCAAAAAGCTACTTAGTGGCAGAGCTGAGGCTGGAACCCGGGTCCATGAAACATCGAAGTCCTTGCTGCATTCTGGAGCCTCCCCAAGATCCAAGCCCCTGTCTTGGTTGTGCCAAATACGATGGGGAGAACCTGAGACAACTTGTTTACTCTCCCTGCAGCTCAATTTCCTCACTGTAAAGAGTGTGATGAGGCCAAGATAATATGAAAGCACTTCGTAAACATAAAAGTGTTAAGCATCTCTTCCACACTATACGCCAGTGTTTATTTCCTTGGCTGGAATACATGGAATGCGAGAGATCAAGTTACCAAGGTCGTTTGGGCTTAACTGCCCTTGGTTTCTGTTGTACCTGGCACCAAATGTAACAACCGAGATTAGCATGACCTTTCCCTGCCCACCTCCTTCCTTTCCCGCTGCATTCACAGCAGCAGTACGGACATTTAAAAAGCTGTCTGATGGCAGTGAGATTTGATACACAGCGATGTGATTTGGAATCAAACCTCCTGAAGAAAGAACTGATTCTGCAGGACTACCGCCAAGGGTGGGATTTGCGAAAATGCCACTGAAAGGTGCTCAGGCGTGTCAGCCTGGGTCTGAACACCTCCTGCCCTGCCACAGCTCAGACGGGCCGTCTGCCAGCATTCTCTGTCTTGTACTCCTTGGCAGTAAAAGTGAGAGCCACGAGATATCTTCATCTACAAACTCGCTACTGAGCTTGGGATAAGCAGCCCAGAAACGAGACAGAAAGGGATTAATCAGCATTCCAGTATCCTTGTCTATCAGCTGCAGCTGCCCCACAGGGTCTGACGGGCCGGGAGCAGGGCCTCACTCACCCCGCAGTGACAGAGGAAGTTAAATACTACCTTTGTGGAGGCTCTGGCCTCACGGTACCAATTGGAGCCCCGAACACACAAGCAAGATCTCCTGGGGAAGCAGCGTAACAGACTGGTTGACAGTTTGGGTGTAAATCTTGACCTTGCCGCCCAAGTGCCACATAATCTTGAGTGAGTCTCACAGTCTCACGGAGCCCAGTTCTTTCATATCTAAGAAGCAGACGAGAGTGACCGTGGCACCGCATTAGACTGTGGCAGGGTCTGAAAGCGCTTAGCCAGAGTGCCTGTTGGCATTTTGTAAGCACAATAAAAGTGATGGTATTCTCATGGTGATGAATACTGGTTGGGGTCAGGGAGTGCCAGCTAAACCTTCCTCTGACAGGCAAAGACATTAGAAAGATGTCACCCTAGCGGAGAGGATATATAGCTCAGTGGTAGAATGTCTGCTTAGCATGCACAAGGTCCTGGGTTCAATCCCCAGTACCTCCACTAAAAAATAAAAATAAATAAATAAACCTAATTACTTCTTTCCACAAAATAAATAAATAATTTAAGAAAGAAAGAAAGATCACCCCATAGTTACAATATGCACAAAGCAGGGAAAATGGTACACAGGAATTCTTTACTTTGGTGACTGCTTGCGAGTCTAAAATTATTCCAAAATAAAAGAATTAAAAAAAAAAAAAAGACCAGGCACATAAATGTAGCCTTATATCTTCCCTCTGCGGGAGCCCTGATTTTGAGAGTAAACCCTTCAGGGGCTGGTCTGTAAGCCTGTTCCTGGCTGCACTGTCATTAGAAAACAAATAAAAAGAAATAACAAATTTCAGGTGTTGCTGAAATTCTGGTAAGCTAGTTCTGGGCATACTCCTGACACATATTTCCCCCCTTCTCCTCCTGCCCAGTTTACACCACTCTGTGAAAAGATTACTAAAATTCTGGGTGAAAAAATGGAGGCAGAATGATGGAAAGTACAGGAATTTTATATCCTCCATTTGTTTCTGCAACAATTTTTCCATCTACAAAATGTGCATAATGAACCCTTGCCACCGCCTTGCCTTTGGATGGCGCTTCCAAAGAGAACTAGACCAAAAGCTGCGCACACCTTTAACTAATGAAATTGTATTGTGTCAAGGCTACTGCTCGTCTGTGTGCTTTTCACAATGGATTTAACAGCTGCCCAGAATGAAGGTTTTTTTTCCCATCAGGGACCATTATCCTATAGCAGACACAGCAGGATATCACTCTGGTGTTGAAAAAGGCAATTGCTAAAATGATTTAAGACAGAAAGAGGCATTTCTCCAAGGAGCCAGAGGAAAGTGAAGAAGGAATATCTGTCCCCTAATGGTGAAAGGAGCCAGTGGTCGGTACCAACAGGAGGAGAGGTCAGCTGCTGAAGATGACAGGACCCTGTAGTTAGTAGAACTGTGGAAAAACAAAAAAACCTCACAAATTTTAATAAGCAGGGTAGGAAGATGAAAGATGAAACTTAGGGCTGTCCCCAAGGAATGATGACTTATCTGGCTTAACAAATTTGCAAATGAGTGGAGTCTGGAAGTCTAACTGGTTGACTGACAGCATCCACAGTCAAGAACAGCAACCATAGATGGAATGAGGATCCAGAATTAATAACACAATTGTTAATAAGGACAAAAAGGTTTTCAAAAGGAAGCATTCACCTCTGAAAAAAATTTAGTGTATTAAATTGTCTGTAAATTCAACAGGCAGCAATGGGTGACTGCTGTGGAGAGCTGGGCTCCAGAGCCAGATTTACCTCTGCTTTCATCCTGGCTCTTGTCACTTACTAGCAGGAGAAAGGTGGTCAACTGCTATATGCCTGTTTCCTCTTCTATCAAATGGGGAGGAAGATGATACTAGTACATATCCCACAGAGCCATTTTGAGGATTAAAAGAGGTAATGTATGCAGAGTGCTTAGAATAGTGCTTGGCATATCGGAAACACTCAGTGAATGGTATGTTACTAAGGAGAAAAAAATACACAGGAGTTAGAACAGGAGTTAAGGAAGACTGCCATGAGAAGACGTATGACACTGAATTTAAAAATGAAGTATGGTATGTAGTTGAGTGCATTCAACTAACTCTGTTAATGCTTGTCTTTTCTTTTCTAGACTATCCAGTTCAAGGGAAGAAATTATATTGTTCCAGTGCATTCTTTATGGGTATAACCTCAAACAAAGTGCTGCATTTGGGTGACACACCTGGAGAACGCAGCCCTTGTCAACGGAGAGCATCACAAAGACCCAAGCCCAAGAAGGGAACTGTTCTCCCAGCCCTGTAGTATATGGAACAAATTTACCAAAGCCTGCAACCTAGCGACTAGAAAACGGAAGACAATGGTCTTCAGAGATGTGGACTGTTCGGATGAGAAGGTGAGTCCTGTGCAACCCTGGAGGTAAGGGCTAAGAGGACAGGACACACTTCCCAGGGAGACAGGTTCCAGTCCAATCTAAGGAAGTCCATTCTAAGACAAGCTGCTCCCACAGGGAAGCTGTTGCTTGCTGGAGCGGTGAGATCTGGATCCTGGGAATACTCAGTTAGAAGCTGGGTGGCTGTCACGGATATGCAAGGTTAGGCAAAATCACTTTTAAGGTCCTTTCTGACCCTAATATTCTATGACTTTATGAGCTAAAATAGCCCAGAATATATTTAAGCTGCAGCACTTAGAAGTAAAACTTTATTCATCCACTGCAGTGGAGGCAGTAGGTTTGCTATGCAGTCTTGGCCTCGCTAAATCCACCAAAGGTGACTTTGATTTAAAAAAAACCTAAATGAATTAGAGGCACCATAACTGAATTTTATTCAACCACATATATTCGGGGATAGACTTAGCTAACGAGTATAGGATTCATGCACTACAAGGCTCTCATTATGTTTTTTGCAGTGTTGTGTTCCAGGGTGCATGTGCACCACATCTGAACGCCTGTCCTCATGAGCCAGGGTAAAAGGGACCGCCTGCTATTCAGGGCTGAAGTGATCATAATGAAACACAGGCTGTCAGTCCGCTCTACACATTCAGCACACAGGAATACAGAGAACCTGAAAAATCACAGGAAGCCAAAGTAGAAAGGGTAAAAATGGAAAACTTTTTCTGTAATGTGTCAGAAAAACCCCAAAAAACCCCATGACTCTATCTCGGAAAGAGGCAAATGAGACAAACACTGACTTCATTTTACAAGGGGAGGCTGGAAGCACGTTTTGAACACCAACAGCATGTGTGCCGAGATAATGGGAAGGATCGGCTCGTCTTATGACTCAAAGAAGAGCAGATGGTCTGTGGGAGCCGGAGAAGGACTTTTCCCTCCTCGGTGGAGGCTGCACGGTGCTGGGGACGAGAGGCAGCGGCGACGGAGGGCTCGCCTGAGTCTGAAGCCCAACCAGGATGTAAAACAGGACGACTAGTTGGGAGACCAGCTCTCTCCTCAGTCTTGCGGGCAACTGCGTACTCTCTGGGTCTTACATGTAACATGCGGTGCATTAATAGTAAGTGTAAGACTGTTTACCACGGTATCGTTTGTGAAATCAAAAATACTGGAAATTACCAAAGCTTCCAATGGTTAACCAATGGTTAGTTAGTCATGGAATGTTCATATCCTGGAATATTCTGTAGCAGTTTAAAAAAACCCCAAAAGACCCACATGTGTCGATAACAGAACAATGGTAAGGATCATAGAGGGTGGAAAAAATTCACACACACACACTTGTACTTGAGGGATGCTTTCCTGCAAGTGAATCATCTCTGTGTGGGGCTTGTTGCACCACAGACACTAAGGAGATGTCTTCCTGGCATCCAGCACTAGAAATGGCTCCTCAGTTCTCATCCAATGCCCTGAGGACACCGGCTGCCTCCTGCCATAATTTCTTCTTTCATCTCTCCTCCAAACACTTGCTGGTCAACCCTGCTGAAGCTACAATGATCTTATGTTATAGAACATCCAGTGATTTCTATCAATTCCTCTCTTTTAAAAATCGAGATTATAATTCACATATCATAAAATTCACCATTTAAAAAATGTACAGTTCAGTGGTTTTTAGTACATTCAGAAGGTTGTGCAACCATCACGTACTGGTTCTACTAATTCCAGAACATTTTCATCACCCCCAAAAGAAACCCCATAACCACTGGCAGTCACATTCCATCTTTTCCCCTGCAGCCCCAGACAACAACCACTCATCTACTTCTTGTCTCCAAAGATTTGCCTATTCTGGATATTTCAGATAAATGGGATCATACAATATGTGGCCTTTTGTGTACAGCTTCTTTCAGTTAACATAGTGTTTTCAAGATTTGTCCACTTTCGTACACATTATCAGCCCTTCATTGCTTTTAATGGCTAATATCCCATTGCATGGATATACGTTTTATTTATCCATTCATCTGTTGACAGACATTACGGTTGTTTCCACTTTTTGGCTGTTAAGAATAATGCTTCTATGAGCATTCATGTTCACGTTTCTGTGTGGACTTGTGTTTCCACTTCTTGTATATACTTTGGAGTGAAATTGCTGATTTATATGGTAACCCTATGTTTAACCTTCTGAGGATCTGCTGGCCTGCTTTCCAGGGGAGCTGCGCCATCTTACATTCCCACCAACAGTGTACAAGGGTTCTAATTATCCAAATCCTCACTGACACTTGTTCTTGTGGTTTCCATTACAGCTGTCCTAGCAGGTATGAAGTGGTATTTCATTGAGGGTTTGACGCACTCCCCTCGATGGCTAATCACGTCAAGCATTTTATGTGCTTATTGGCTATTTGTATTTCTTCTTTGGAGAAATGTCTATTCAGATCCTTTAACCATTTTTAATTGGGTTGTTTGTCTTTTGATTGTTGAGCTGTAAAAGTTCTTTATATATTCTGGATACAAGTCCCTCAGATATACGATTTGCAAATATTTTCTCCCATTCTGAGGGGTGTCTTTTCACTTTTTAGATAGAGTCCTTTGAAACACAAAAGTTTGAAGATTTGATAAAGTCCAATTTATTGATTTTTCCCCCTCTTTGATTTTGGACCCTCTTTAGCTGAGGTAACTAAGAAGCTTTTACTTATTCAAAGATCATACTGACTTATATCTTTGGCTTTTTGTCTAATAGTTCTACATTTTTAGCTCTTAAACTTAGGCCTTTGAGTCAGTTTTTGTATGTGGTATGAAGCAGATGGTCTAATTTCATTCTTCTGCATGTGGATAACCAACTGTCCTGTGACCATTTGTTGAAAAGAATATTCTTTCCCTCATTGAATAGTAGTAGCACCCTTGTCAAAACCCAACTGACCATAAATGAAATGGTCTTTGTCTAGACTGTCAATTTTATTCCATTGATCTATAAGTCTGTCCATATGCCAGTACCACACTGTCTGATTACTGTTGCTTTGTAGTAAGTATCGAAATTCAGAAGTGTGAGTACTCTACCTTTGGTCTTCTTCTTCAGTTTTGTTTTGGCTATTCTGGGCCCCTTAAATTTCCATATGAATTTTAGGATCAGTTTGTCCATTTTTGCAAAAAAAAAAAAAAGGCAGCTGAAGTTTTGACAAGGATTACACTGAATTCGTGAATTGGTGTAGAGACCATTGCATCTTAACAACCTTAAGTCTTCCAATTCATGAATACAAGATGTTTTTCCATTTATTTAGCTCTTCTTTAATTTCCTTTAATAGTATTTTCTAGTTTCCAGTATATGTTTCATACTTCTTTTGTTAAATTTATTCCTAAATATTTAATCATTTTTGATGCCATTATAAATGAATTTGTTTTTTAAATTTCCTTTTCAGATTATATACAGATAGTGTATAGAAATACAATTGACTTTTGTATATTGCTCTTGTGTCCTGCAACCTTGCTGAACTTGTTTATTAGTTTTCACAGTGTTTGAGGGGGGATTCCTTTGGATTTTCTGTCTATAAGATTAGGTCATCTGCAAAAAGATAGTTTTACTTCTTCCTTTCATTCCTGGATGTCTTTTATTTCACTTTCTTGCCTAATTACCTTCTCTAGAACTTCCAGTACAATGTTGAGCAGAAGTACAACCCCCCTTTTTTAATCCTTTCTCTCCTCAACCATTGACTTGAATCGGGGAGAAGCCCCTGTGAAACTGGATTTTAATAAGTACTATGTTCAGGATACACTTCTTTTGTGTATTTGCAGCAAGTTCAGTCAAATACTTGTTCAGTTTTTGTCAGCCGTTCTTGGTCAAAACTATTGGCCAAAACACAAACTAAATGGGGGGGGGGGGCATACCTATAGGGAGTAAGCCAATAATTGGTTGAACGGAGTGAATTTTGGATTACATGAGAAAGGACTCACTAGTTGAGAGTTTTTCTGAACAGGAGACTAACGCTCATTAGCCAAGAATGTAATACAACAAGTGCTAGGATTGGCTGAGTACATGAGACAGCCTCAGAGGATGAGCAAAGTATCACAGTTCACTAGTTTATGTATATGAGTTATTTCTTAGGAAAATACTTCATGGGCAAATCGTGTTATAATGAATCAGTGCCACACAGGGCAGCAATACAGAAAAAGCATGCATATATAATTATAAGACTTATTTTCTGCAGGAGTCATGAGCAAATGCTAGCAGTGATTAGCTTACGGCGAGGAGTATAGTGGGGGGGTGGAATTTAAACTTTTCTAAACTGAATTTTCCTGGTACGTGGTTTTATTAAAAAAAACATGGTTAACTAAGCTGTGATTATCAACTGCTTTACTTCTTCTTTATGTTTTTCTATATTAAAAAAAAAAACTCTACCAAATGTTATTGCAAAAATGAAACACCATGTACAGTAAGTGTGTAATTAGGGGCCTATCAAAGAGAATTCCGTCCCTCCCTTAGAAATACCTGAGTGATGAGTAACCAGGGAATGGTCTAGAAAAATGAAGGAGGGGTTATTTGAGTTCAGCTATTCAGGACACATCTGTCATCTTTGCTGGGTGAAAAAAGTGAGAGTCGAGGGTGTGCCTTCAACAGGAAACAGGAAGTGAGTGGGCACGCAAGTGGGTGGAGCTGGCCTTTGAAACAGGAAAGGGCAGAGTCTGCTTCTGGCTGGCTGAGAGCCCTAGAATTTTTCAGAAGATTATGGCACAGGTAGAGCAGCCTTCTGTCGTGAAAGGGGAGAAATGGTCTACATAGCTGCTGCCTAGTGTGTTCGGTTCAAATTAAAACAAAACAAAACAAAACAAAAAAATGGACAGGGAGAGTGGGGTGGCAGGGACCCCAAGCCTGAGTGATGGAGGGTGGAGGGCAGGAGATACAAGACACAGATACAGAGAGGCTTTGAGAACCTCACAGGCCAGTGCCAGTGGTCAGAGCTCAGGTCAGAATTCCTGAAGGCCGTGGAGGGAAGAAGTTTTTCCTTCTCAGGGCCGTAGTCAGACTCTGCACAGAGGCCAGGGGAGCTGTACAGAGCAGAGGCCAGAGGGGACACCAGAGTGGCCCCTACATAGAGATTAGACCAGAAGTAGTTTGGGCAGGGTATGAGGATCCCATTAGTCTTAGAAACATTGCCAAGTTAATTCTTTCCTCAAGCTGTTTGTTTGAGCTTCTTTGTTTAAAGTTCAGATTTTTATTTTTTTTGTTTGTTTTTGCTTTTAATCCTATCCTATTCATTTGTAACCAGGCATTCTTGCACTCTTTTTTTTCTTTTTTAATGTTGTCTTAACTTCTCAGCAAAATTAACTTTTTGAACATTCTAGCCAACTGTAAGTTGGTAAGGAGGACAGGTCAGGGTTTCCAGGCTCCGGCTGGTAGAGACAGGAGCAGGGTGCCTCTGTGGTCGGCCACCTGACACTGGCAGCAGCGAAAGAAGAGGAGGGAGAACAAACCAGGAGGGAGAGCGAGGCTGGCTGTGGGGGACCCGGCCTTGCACCCTCTGTCACTTGCTGGGCAAACGCTGACCGGGTGCCAGAATGTCTAGATGACAATGCGTGTTGAGTTTTTAGTATAGGTTAAACCACAGGAAATCAACAATAGTCATTTTAGATGCATCAAAATGGCAATTTCCTGTGATTCAGCCTAACGCGTGTGTTCTAAAGATCTGCACGTACTCACCGCATTTATTCCTCACAATCACCTATAAAGTAGAAACTACGCTGTTATTATTCCCATTCTGCGGTGAGGAGACTAGAGCTCAGCCTGGTCGTGTGGCTCTCTCAGTGGACTCAGCACTGGACCCAGATCCGGGCAGCCTGGCTTCCAGGTTTATTCTTATAAACCCTATGCTGCTTTCCTGGACCGCGACCTGAACACTGACAGGCTTTGGACGGAGTTCAGGTCTGCATCCTCAGGTGACGTTTCTCTGAGATAAGGCAGGACAGACTACGTCCTAGCCAAGAAGGGACTGGGACTGTTGCCTTTCATGCTGTTCAAAGTTGAAACAAACTTCACAAAGCTCACATAGCCAACCAGTCCCTTCAGGGGGTCCATCCTTATCTGCAGTCAGGGAGAGAGTTACATTAGAAGCCTTCTTTGAAGCTGCACTGACATTTCAATCCGTTTTGAAAACCCCCAAGTGAGGACTCATTCAGAGCCTTAGGCAGCCGAGAAGGGGATCCCAAGCTGTCAGCTCAGGCCTGGGGTCCTGACACAGCCATCTCGTTCTACCTGGCCTCTAGACTCCGGCTCTCTGATCATGTGTTATCCCAAAGGCTGGGTAACTTTCCCAGAGCTCCACTGTCATTATGTCATTCTTGGAACTGAAAATAGCTCCCGACTGCCTGGATGGTCACATGCAAACTCTTGACTTTGGCATCTCAGGAACTCCATCCCTTAGCCTGACCTTCCCTGGCCTACCTTCAGCCTCACAGATAAACCCATTTTCACCTAAGGGCCATTTCCACAGTCAGTTCACTGTTCATGCCTGCCAGGCTTCCCTCACTGAGTTCCCCTCCCATCACCTCTTTACCAGCCTCAATACCATCCTTTCTATCTTTCCCCCTAGCCTCACATCTTCCCAGCGGCCCTTTCTAACTAAGCTTACCAACATGAAACTCTTCGAATTCTGTGGATTTGTCTATTGGTCTTGTGACAAGTATTTCAACTCTCCAAACACTACATAAGGAAATTCCAGGACAGAGATCATGTTGTCTGTGGCATTCATTTCTTCGGTATTTATTCAGTAGCCACTCAGTGCCAAGCACTGTGGTGTATACAGGTAGAGAAGACAGAGTCCCTAGGTTCAAAAGGTTGATGGGTCAGAAGAGAGATGTTTCAGGTTGGACCATATGAAATTGCTGGTTTTGAGGTAAAAATGGTCAAATATTGGCAATTTAATATAGCTCATTCTAAATATAATTATCAAATAATGTAGTAAGACCAGGGAAGGTGATACAATCAGAGCCTTTAGTGGGTAGAGAGGAGGGAGCTTACATTGTCAGGGCAGGGCCTGAGACCTCCGGAATACCTGTGGGCCACGATACCTGTGCTGAGTCAGAATGATCTGGAGTCATGCAACAAGGGAAAGATATTCTAAATAAAGACAACACGAAAAACAGGCAAGGAGGTAAGAAAGAACAGGCAGACGTTAGGTGTTATGGGTTGAATTATATCTCTCCAAAATTTTTATGTTGGAGTTCTAACCCCCAGTATCTCAAAGTGTGACTGCATTCAGAGATAAGGCCTTCTTTAAGAAGTAGTTAAGCTAAAATGAGGCCATCAGGTTGGACCTTAATCCAATCTGGCTGGTACCCTAAGAAGAGATTAGGACCTACAAAGAGACAATAGCAGTGTAGGCACACAGAGAAAAGACCGGGTGAGGACCCAGTGAGAAGGTGACCGTCTGCCAGCCGAGGGGAATGGCCTCAGAAGAAACCAAACCTGCTGACACCTCGATCTTGGACTTCTGGCCTCTACAACTGTGTGAAAATAAACTTCTGTTGTTTAAGTCACATACCAGTCCGTGGTATTTTGTTACAGCAGCTGGGGCAAACTAACACAGAAGGGTTCTATGAACTATTTGGGGTGGGTAGAGGGTGAAGCAAAGAATGGTAAGAGAAGAGACCGGAAAAACAGGAGCGACGGTGTGCAGGACCTTGCCTACCGTATTAAGGAGCTTGAAGTTTTTCCTGGAGGTGAAGGGAAGCTTTTGGAGAGTTTTAAGCAAGGAGGGGAGGAGAATCGCAAGGTAATTTAAGTACAGCTCCTCAGCGGCAGTGAGGAAGGATGGATTTGACAGGGTAAGATTAGAGGCAGAAAAAACAATTCGGAGGCCATTGGATTGATGCGCAAGCCATTAAGTTCTAAACAGAGAGACAGTGGTATTAGGGGTGGAGAAGGGCCAGACTGAGAAAGACTTACGAGGTAAGTTCCTGGTGAAGGCTTGACCCCCCCTGGGGGTGGGGGGAGTGAGGAAGGGGAGGAGCTGGACGACTCCTAGGTGTCCACCTCGGATGAGCGTGTGAACCTGGGCTCTGGGGGGTGAGTTCAGCGCTTCAGGAGGAGAGCAGTGGGAGTGGGGGAGGGATCATCAGGGTGAGACAGGGGGCAACCAGGACGTAAAATGGACAGTTACGCATTCACATCTGATCTTTAAGAGAGAGCTGGAAGCCTCCGGCACATATGGGAGGTGTGGCCAGCAGTGCGCACGCCCCCTTCACATCCCATGGGGCCCTTTTATCGTTTGTGTGCGCATCAGCTCTTGGTATCTTCTCTGTGACTCTTGGTCAGATGTGACCCTCAGGTTGCCTGAGCCTGTTTTGCCTGTGAACGCAAGAACCAGAGGAACCTAGAATGTACGTCTCTCCAAGCAATGAAGCCAGCGCAGGGATACACACACTCTGGGCCCCTTGCCCCTGAGGAGGACAACTCCGAGGCTGACCCACCCCACCTCCAGAACGATCCTGTGTCACTCAACTTGGTATCACGGCTTGGCCGTCCACTCTCTCCTCCTGGGAGCTCCTCCCAACAGATCTCTTTCACATGAATTTTGTCTGCCTCTGGGGAACCCCACCTAAGACAGGGTGCTGAGATGAGACCACCCCAGGAGGATGTGCAGCTGAGAGGGAGCCCCCAGGGGAACACCAACTCTGAGAGCAGGAAGATGAAGAGGAAACTGTGAAGGAGCTGGAGGAGGGACTGCAGAAGGGGACAAGAAGAACCAGAAGAGGGGTTGCCATGAAAGTTAGGTGATGGAAATTTACAGAAGGGAAGTTATCAACAGTACTAAACAAAGCAGAGGAGCCCAATAAACGTGAGACTTGAAACATGTTAACAAAATCTGGAGATCAAAAGAGCACAATGACCTTAGCAAAGAGTTTCCCTAGACTGGTGGCCCCAGTTTATGTCCAAAGTCATGAGCGCATCATCCTCCCTGGGCGTACAGACACTCCGCCTTCCCTTCCTCCTGGACGGCAGAGGGTTTTAAAGCTCACTCGTATATATAGCTCTACGATCTGCATCAAGACACACTTATTCCTAGTTCTGTTCCTGGAACCAGAAATTTGTCTGGAGCTGTGTTAAGACTGACAGGTTGGCACTCAGGCATCTGAGAGGCCAGGGGAGACGTGGACGTGGATGTGCTTCTAGAAGCAAAGGGAGAACAGGCTGATGGCCTCAGTTTTCCCTGTGGGGCAGGAGGCGAGGGAAGGCAGCGGAAAAGGGAGCCGCCCAAGGAGGAGTGGAAGGATTTCTTCATGGCCTGCGGGGCCAGCAGAGATTGAAGAAGAATTCTGGGCAGAGTTCAGGCCCAGGACGAAGGAGCAGCGGAGAGGACTGAACTCCGGGGCTGGAGCTTTACCATGAGGCAGGCTTGTGTGGCTGCGAATAGCAACGTTCCTACATGTGGGCGGGAAAAGACTGCTATGTTCTTCAAGGATCAGAAATACAAATTTTGAGAAAGACTTTAAAGGTGAAAACTTCGTGCATACTAGAGAAGGTTTACACACAGACTTTCAATGGAAAGAAGTCTCAGTGCTTACGTGGAACACGCAGAGCGCGGGCATCCCGCAAGCCCACAGGACTCACGGCATGCATGTTCATTCTGGGTACAGACAGAGGCGCTTACATACGTGGGTGTCTTCCCCTATCGCTGTGGGATGTCTTTGTGGGCGGGGGTGAGGTAGATAGGAAGACAGTCTGCGTTTCTCTAGAACCGTATCAACTGTGGAGGCAGCGGCTAGAAAGAGCCGCATCAGAATCCGGGCTTGTCAGCGCCTCCTCAACATGATATATTTTAACGTTTTTCTCAGCACGAGCTTGACTTTAACAGTGAAGCCAGAAAAAGGGGGAAGTGATAATAAATCACAAACAATAAAATCCAACAGAGATTTCTTCTGACCCCGCCACCATAGCTCTTCCATCCCCGGGCCTGTCAGGATCTGCTAACTAGAAGCACTTAGAGAGAAGATGCCGGATCCAGCTACACCCGAGAGACCAAAGGCATGGGAGCCGCTCAAAGGCCCCTTGCATCTTCCTTGTCAGGAGTCATGACTGCTGCACCCGACGAGGGGGCAGTGTTTAGGCGGGCAGTCGTGGGGATGGATAGGAGACAGCGAAGTGGTGGCGGCCAGGCAGGGCTGAGTGGAGCAGCAGTGAGATCAGGCTCTGCCCGGCAAACAGCTCTGCCCAGGGCTGGTGCAGAGGTGAGGGAGAGTCTGGAGAGAGCCACTGGGGTCTCATCTGCAGGAAAGGCATTTTAATCATTAACAAGTGAGAACAGGCATGGAGGCATTAATGTGACCCTAGGATCTTGAAACCATGCCTCGTGACAGGCTTCGCAGCCAGTGAAGGCTGAGAAGGCTAGGAAAACACAAGGAACTGTTGTCACCAAAGGAAACTGACAACCAGGTCAATTTAAGGCACGTTTGACAAGAGCCAAGACTCAACACTGGATATCAGGAAGGCGGAAGGCACAAGGCACAGATGGAGAATAACTCTTAAAAATTACTGAAATTAGCAAGTCAGAGACAAATGTAAGTCTAGTTTTTCTCTTTTCACTTGGTTAATATTCATCCAGTATCTATAATCAACACAATACTGAATTCTCCTTTTCCCAATATTGACTGAAATAATCAGACACACACTCTCATGTGTAAAAAGACAGAGAAGCTTGGTCCAAGGGTACTTTTTTCACTGTGACCTTCCTGTCCTGAAGAAACCTGGAGTTGTTTTGTTTTGTTTTGTTTTAACGCAACTAAACTCTGTACCAAGTTCTTTGGAGGCAGGGAGATGGCATAGGGAAAAGAGGATTGTTTCAACCACGACTCTGCTCTTTATTGGCTGTATGACATTGGACACCTTAACCAGTCTTTCAGAGCCGTGAGTCATAAGCGAAGACGTTAAATAGCCAGCAGGAGAGGTGGGGAAGGACTGGCAGTAAGGCAGAAGGACGTCAAGGGGAGTGTGACACACAGAAGCCAAGGGAAGAAGGTGTTTCTAGAAAGAGGAGTGGTCAACCATATTGAAAGTTGCTGCAGAGATGGGTAGGAGAAGTTTCCACTGCATCTGGCAACGTGAAACCAAGACTTCTATATTGTTCTTGGCCCATCATTTCAAGACCATGGGGTATCTTAAAAGAAAGAAGAGGGGGAGGGTATAACTCAGTGATAGAGTGTGCATGCCTCGCATACACGAGGTCCTGGGTTCAATCCTCAGCACCTCCAGTAAAAAAAAAAAGCAAAAAAAAAAAAAAAAAAGACAGCATCTTTGATTACTGTATTGTTTTAAAAGACTTCTTGCCCAAGGTCTTACTTGTATATTAAAACAAAAACCTGAGGACAAATTTTGACAACTCTGGTTCTTCCTTCCACTCTCGGTAATTTCTAGGTTCTCTGTGCCCATTTAAGGGAGAATTCTAAGGGATGGGAGTAAACTAAATGTAGCCTCTGTAATTTGGGGCAGGTTCAGAAACATTTCCTCTTCACTGTAAGTGCATCTGATAACAATATTTTCCATACTGATGTACAACAAATCTTTCAAATGCAGTCATTTCATGGTTAGCCTAAATTTAGGCAAACACAATTTCTGAATACTAAGAAAAAGAAAAACAAATGCCATAATAAGCCTTCTTGCACAAAGATCTAAAAATAGTGTATTCCTTCTCCCAGCTCCACACACAAAGGAAATGCTCTTGGACATCAGAAGCTGGGTTGATCGCAGCACCACCAAGTGCAGAGGTAAGGCTCTCCTCACATGTGTACTGACTTCCCAGTGTCCATCTGACTGCTCACACACTAATGTTAATTATAATGCCCTTACCCTCAATCAAGGGCTGTGGTCACACAGAACGGGAGGCATCAGAGGGACCTGGAGACTTGGAGAATGGAAAAACTGAGTCTTGAGAACTGACAGGATGGGCTTACTTACATAGCTCACACGTGAGCTGGCTCCCGCAGCAGCCGCCCTAAAACAAGCCTCTCTGACCCTCGTCTACCTCCCCTTCCCGCACAACTTCTCTCACAAAGTCCACCACACTCAGTGTCTCTGCTCCATCTTGCACATGGTCCAACCCCAAGGTCATTTCTCTCCCTCCCTTTGACACACCCCCTCAGCAGCATCCAACACCCCACTTCCACCTTCTTGATTTACTTTTTTCCTGACTCCGATGACTCCTGACGTCTGGGTTTTCTCTACACTGATTCCCCTAGATCCTCTGCTGGCTCCTCATCTTCCTCCCAACCTCTTCTCTCACTTTCTCTCTGCCTGGCCATCTCAAGGTGCTCAGAATTTCAAGTTTTCATAGGCTGAATGTTCCAGTCTCTCCAATGGGCTCCTGACTTGTAAACCCCACTGAGTTCTCAATAGCCAATATCTATTTGGCACATAGAGATTAACCCATGCAAAACTGGAATCTTTCTTCTTTCCTCCAAGGCCAGCTTCCTCCCAACGTCTTCACCATGTCACCAAATGGCATCACCATCTGCCTACCCAGCTGCTCAAGTCAAAAGCCTAGAAGTTGTTCTGGACACTTTCATTCTCCTCTTCTTCACAGTCAGCAGACCAAAGCCCTGCCAGTTCCACTACCCAAACATGTCTTAACCAGGTCTGCGTCTTGTGCCTGCCCTGCCGCCAGCAGGACCTCTACAGCTGGACGACTGCAATGTTCTAACCCTTCTCCTTGCTTTTTGGTCTGTTGCCTGCAGTCCATCCCACACAGCAGCCAGGGCAGCGCAGTAAAACCACATGACAGATCATGATCCTGCCCGACTGAAGGCTCTGCGGCAGCTTCCATCACACTTGGGCTAAGGCTGGGGGACCTGGCTCCTGCCTGCCTCTCCTCGCCCTTCCAACCACCTGCCCTCCTTTCTGTCCCTCAAGCACCAGCATGCCAAGCCCCTTCCTGCCTCAAGGCCTTCGTGCTCCTTAGAGAGGCATTCCCCAACCTCCTTACTATAAATCTCTGCGTTCCCTTCAGCCACTGCTCACCACCTGTAACTAGGTAGGCACACAAGAGGGTCCTCGCTAAGTGGAAATTCCGTGAAAGCAAGGACCCTGCCCGCGTCGGCCGGGGGTGTAGCCGTCCCACTGACTGAGTGAGGGGATGCAGGGTTGGGGTTCTGGCTCTCCCAGACAATGGATGAGTCAGCAGGCGGATGGCAGCGGTTAGCCTGCAAGGAGGGACTTCTCCGTGGGAAGAGGGGCCACACCCCAGGCTCCCAGGCTGCCTCCCAGGGGTCAGGGTGGGCTTGGCATTTCCCTCAGTGGGCAGTCCCTGCCGAGCAGAGTGCTCATTTGAAAACAAACAGCAACAACAGAACCGGTCCAGGCAGGCTTCTGCCCAGGAGGTAGACTGGCCTTCAGGGCTGCCATCTAAAATGAGGGGTGTTTCCTGGATGGCCGCCTTCCCACCTGTCTGACTGCGGATTCCAAAGGCTTGGCTCTAAGCAAGAGGGGGCAGGGTGAAAGCTTCTGTTGCCATAGCAACCACAGGGCTCCTGGGGCCGAGGTTCCAGGTTTCTGATAAACAACTATTTAGAGAAGTGAAGAAAACGAGCAAACAGAGAGGGACCCAAAAAATGGGAAAATGGCCAGAAGTTATTCTACAAGAGCTGCAAGACACACTCTGAAAATAAAACACAGGAGCTGAGGGTAGAGTCCTCCCCCGGCACAGGCGTGGCCTCCTGCGGGGACGTATCCGGAACAAAAGGCCCCACTGACACAAACATCTGTTACTACTAAACACTTAGAAATCAATATTTTCCTTAAGGTTTTTTTTTTTCCTTTTGGTTGTAAAGGGTTACTGTCTGCCAGGCTACCAGGCCCCAACCTTCTCCAAGTTTGTGTCCACCACATAAAATGACTATTAGAACTTCAGATGAAGAATTTGGTCCCCAAAATGGCCTTGTGCTAGTTTTTTTTTCCCTGCACAGAAACACCAGGAAAATGTCAGAAGGCAAATCCAAACCCACACCCTGGAAGACTTAAAACCTAACAATCACATCCTTGGGAGGATGAGTAATCCAGCCCAGTTTAATTTAAAAAGGAAACACGGCAGATGCCAGAGGAGGCCTGGATGCGCCTTGAAGGAAAGGAGGAGCGTGAGAGGGAGGACGGAAGGTAACGGATCACGCGGCGCTTTACCTCAACACCTGCATCTCCTGCGGGGAGTTCTGCACCTCGTCCTGCAGGCGACGCCAGCGCAGGCCGGCCCTCAGCTCCTGCTGCTCCTGGGCCTCGTGGGGGGCCAGCTGCTCGGACCACAGACACACAAACACATATACACAAAACACAGTCACCGTTGTCCTCGTGCAGAGTAGGAGCCGCCCACGGGCTGGCTGTGTGCCAGGGGTGGGCACAGATGGTCCCCTGCTGTGCTCGTGCCCCATCAGAAAAGTCGAAGGCCAAAAGGGCTTCTAAGGTCCTCAGGCCAAGGACCAGTGCTCACTCCCGCGCTGCCTGTTTGGGAGGTGCTCCTTGGCCCCGGAGCCTCCCCCACCCTCACCCCCACCCCTGGCCTGGAGAGAGCAGGCTTCCCCTAGGGGCTGTTTCTACTCCGATTCCATCCAGCCCTTTCCTGCTTTGTCTTTCTGCACAGGGTGGGAAAGGTCCCCTCCATTCACCTCCTATTTTTCCCAGCCCCAGTTTTGTTAAGGGCTGTTTACAGTAGAGCCTGCTAATGTAACCCAGATGACTTTGTTTGCATACAAGCAGAAAGAGCCCCTGGCTGGACTCACTCTCGGGGAGGGGGAAGGCCATCACACCCTGCCCTGCTGCTCAGAACAGGCTGCTGTCACTCGGTGTGCTCACGAGGCCCCAGGGCTAGAATCTCTGTGAGGGAAAAGTCAATGTCTGCACTGACTTCTGTTTCTGGAAATTAAAGATCCCTAATAGTTCACTCAACAGATATTTACTGATTCTGCTAGGCGCTGGGGACAGGATGGACACAGCTCCTAGCCTAAGGAGTCCGGGGAGACAGGTAAGAACACTGATCACCAGAAGGCGGTGATGGTAGGGGTTGAGGAAGAATCCAGATGCCTCCTGGCCAATCAGGGTGGTCAGAAGGCTTTCCTAGGAGGTAATGGGGTCCGAACTGGTCCCCAGGGAAAGCAGGAGTCGGCCAGGGGAGGAGAAATTTCGGAAAGAGGGAAAGGCATGTACAAGGCTCATGGGGCCTGGAAAGATAGTGAAATGTGCAGAGAACGGTGAGGGACATGTCAGGCGAGGAGCAGGCTGCCATCCAGGGAGGGCCAGGGGTGCCATGTAGCCAGTAGGGGCCAGGTCAACAAACTCTGAGGGCCCTGTTACAGTCTGAAGCATGTCCCCCAACAGAAATCCCATGGGGAAGCCCTAAACCCCAATGTGACTACATTTGGCGACAGGGCCTTTAAGGAGGTAATGAAGGTTAAATGAGGTCAAAAGGGTGGGGCCTTAATCCGGTAAGGCTGGTGTCTTTATCAGAAGAGGAGGAGACACTCAGAGTCCCTCCCCTCGTGCACTGAGGAAAGGCCACGTGAGGACACACTGAGGAGACGGCCCTCACCACGCCAGGGGAGAGCGGCCTCGCCAGAAACCCGGCCTGTCAGCACCTTGATCTTGGACTTCCAGACTCCCAAACTGTAAGGAAAACAAGTTTCTGTTGTTTAAGTCTCCCAGTCGGTGGTATTTTGTTATGGCAGCCCAAGCTGACTAAGACACCGGCGAAGGGGTTGACTTTATCCAAGTCGATGACAAGTTATACAATTCAATCTTGCAGCTAAATCATTCACTTCTCCCTGCGGAATGTCACTCTGAGAGGAATTCGGGTTTCTAGCTCCTTGTTCAAAGACTCCCCACTCCCCTTTGCTGTACTTGCTAATGTCAGTGCTGCAGGGTGCAGTCTCCAGGCAGCAAAGCGACACATGTGGCCTCACACCCTGTTCAGTGATGGATGTTCAGGGATGGAGTGAGCTGTTGCCTGGGAGTCCTCTGAGACAGCCCACCCTTTCGTGCCCCAAGAAGCACCCCACTCCTACTTGGAAGGTCTGCTCTGGACACCTGTCAGGGACCACCAGCAGCTCAGTCTCACTCAACCTTCAAGGAAGGGGCCAGAGCAATGGATGTATGCTGGAAATGTTTCCAAACTTTGCACTGCTTCTAGAATGGCCACTTAGTTTCAGGGGTGTCCATGTGTTCACATATTGAAGACTTATTGCACGTACCTTAAAGGAGGATGACATGAGTTGCTCCCTATGCCAGGTTAAGGGAAAAGGAGGGATAGAGAAACTTCAACTCCTACCTTCCCTTTGAGGCCCACAGGAAGTCACCTCCTTCAAGAAGGCTTTCTGGATTTTCCCAGACCCAGCCTCCTCCACTTTTGAACTCCCAAAATATTTGGTGTTTACCTCTCTTTTCTAATTTATTTTCTTCTTCCTTCCCCTGTGTGCTTTCCTAGGCTTCAAATTAGACTCTGACCTCTTTCAGAGCAGGGCTGTGGTCTTATCCTTTTATCCTTACAGATTTAGTGCAGAATGGACACATGGAAAGTGTGCAGCTATGAGATGCAGCCAGGCCAGCTTCTTGCCTCTGTCGGTGGAGATGGATGTATTCAGGGCAGCTAGAGGCAGGACCCGAGCAAAAAGACTCCAGGAGGTACAGGCAGGGGGAAGGGTAAAGGAGGAGTACTTTGCGGATGCAGGAGATAAAGGGCAGAGATGGTCATCAGATGCCTGACATACACTCGAGATTACAAAGAATAACACAAATCTTATTGTCTCAGGATGGAAGCACCTCAGGGAAGGGATGGTGAGAGAGGCACATTTATATTAAACCTAATTAATCCTGGATGAATGCACACCTACTATGTGCAAGGTGATGGCAAATACAAAGAGGAAGAGAACAGGAAAGGGGAACTGGTATTCCCTGTACTCCATGTGTCAGGCACTGATTATCCTGTTCACCCCACAAGGCTATGCATTCCTATGCCCATTTAATAAATGAGGAAACTGAGGCTCAGGGAGGCTACATAACCTACTGACATGACACTCAGAAAGCTGGTAAACAGCAAAGTTGGGATTCCGAGCCTGGTCCGACTCCAAACCAAGCCCCCTCTTCCAAATCTGCCACGTGGTCTCTCTTCACAGAACTCTGTGTGGAGGGGAACACAGATAAACATGCTGTAAAGTCTGCAGCCAAGATGCAGAGTGGGCGGGAGGATGAGTAAGACACAGCTCCACTTTGAAAGAGGTTACAGCCCAGTCGTGAGGATAGAAAGAAGAAGAAAAATGTGAGAAAAAAAAAAAAAGGTGAGGAAGTACCAATTACTGTGGGAGTTCAACGTTTCTAGCAGAGTAGCATTGAATTGTGAGTGAGGTGATCTGAGCTGGTGAGTGAAAAATAAACAGGATTTCAACAGGCAGAAGGAACTTGAACAAAATCATGCAAATATGCACAAACTTAGGAATTTCACAAAATGGGAAACAGTCCCGTGTGTAAGGGGTGGGAATGCAGGGAAAAGAGGTGATCAAATGTTAGACCCTGGAAAATCAGCAGGAAGCAGGTTAGCGGCCACATCTTCATTAGGACTGGTGACCAGTTCTTTCAAGTACAGGTTGTAAACTGGGGGGAGTGTTGACCAGGTCTGGCCTCTACATATGTCTGGTTGGCATGTTTTTGAAATTAGTAAATTTCCCATAAAAGCCCAGATTTTAACTTCCTTTAAAAAACTAGAAGTCTCAGGTGTATTGAGCCCTCGTTTCA
Organism: Vicugna pacos; assembly: GCF_048564905.1. Lineage (NCBI taxonomy): Eukaryota > Metazoa > Chordata > Mammalia > Artiodactyla > Camelidae > Vicugna > Vicugna pacos. Next base: position 4,916,374 of record NC_132990.1, read on the forward strand.
ACATGACAGCAATTGGTTAGAGCTGCTGGTTGGCCACAGTCCTCACCATTCCCTAGTCTATACCACCAACTGCTTCCCTCTTCATTTTTGGCCAGCAGACATCTGAAATCATGAGTCTTGATTTAAAATTTAATCTCATGATTTAACAAAACAAAAGAGAGTCCACATCACCACTACCATAACCACAAAGGAGTGCCCGAGTATGTCACAGTGAGACCTTTTCTTCAAGTCTCTGCTCAAATGTCCCCCTACCAGAGAGGCCTTCCCCTAGCACCTAAAACAGCACTTCCCCCACCTCTCTCTGTCTGGCTTCATTTTCTTGATGGCACTCATCCCCACCTGCCATGTTACAGATGCACTTGTTTGTCTGTGCTCTCTCTCATCCCTCGATCCTGAACCACACGGGGAGGTCAGACTTCCCTCTCATTTATACAGCTCTCTCCCCAGCAAACAGAATGGTGCCTGGTGCACAATGAACACTCTCAAAACATAACTGTTGAATGAACAAAGGACTTTGAGCAGAACTTGGCTCTGGGTAGGGAAATGCTTAGAGCACTTTGAACCTACCTGCTGTGCTCTGGCCCAGAACACATCTTCCAAGTGAGTGGCGAACCCTTCACTCAGCCACTCCTCCGTCCAGTCACGGGCCCCGAGAGCCAGGCCAAACCAGGCGTGAGCAATCTCATGGCAGAGACGCGTCCCACAGAGATGGCTCCTTCCAGGCAAGGTGCTCTGAGAGAGGAAGATGATGTGTGGGCTGTGGATAATGGGGGAGAAAACACACGGAGTCTTGTTAGGACCCATCCTCGTGGCTGCCCCCTGGGGCGGCTTTCTCAGCCCGGGGAGCCTGTTATTACTGCGTGCATGCTAGATCATGACCGGCAGGCTTGCAGCTTAGACGCTTCTAGAAATAAAGTGGCAGTTTACGTTTCTGGCAGTGGTTCAAGCTGCCGTTTCTGCCAAGCAGTTGTCCCCGTCATCAAACAGCTATTACCTGTAATAAGTAACCTGCACCAAGGTTTTACGCTGGAGAAATTACAAGGCAATGGAAGCATTTACTCGGCAATCTGGGCTGTAAAAGAAGAGCAGGTGTGAGAATGTGAAGCCCATGCTGTCAGGACAGTGATCAAAGAAGACCCTTCAGCCAAAAATCCGAGCAGCTGACAAACAAAGTGAGAAGTCACGCAGAAGGACCGGAGAAGCCGAGAAGAATGGAGCCCAACACGTTCTATTTCAGACTGGGGCTGGCTACAGAGGGGACAGACTCACAGGGGAAGTGGATGGGTGAGGTATCCAAGAGACTCTGATGAAGGCTGAGCCCCTGAAGGCACAGATTTCCAAAGGCATCCTCTGCTATCTGTGGATGCTTACACGTTCACATGACACAAAATTAGCAGAGAGAGAGAGAAGAGAGTTAACCCTCCCAGGTGTGCACATGGTCTCAGGGCTGGCACCAGCCAGGGAGATTTAGCTAATCTCATTTTCCATACCCTGTTTTAAAACCCCAAATACCATGATTAGAATTGCATTTATGAAATGGGAGGAAGGGAGGTTGATGAGCGAAGAGGCAAATGGAACATCTCCTGTGCTTCCACCTTCGGTATTTCTCATTTATCCAGGACGTGTTTACAGTCTTATGAATGAGAATTTGCTCTTAAAAAAAAAAAAATCTCTCCTCCATCAGTTGAACAAAGGCAGTGTGAAAGCTTCCAAATTAAGAAACTGTATACACTGGTTCCTTCCTTCAAAAGCCCTTCGTTTCCCACCGTGTGGGCTCTGTACAAGTCAGGACTGCTTGCAGCCTTGTCCGCCACCACAGCCACCAGTAGAGAAAACCCCACCTGTATTTCCTTTGCACAACAAGGCCCATTCAGCTCCGAGAGCTCAAGTGAAATCACGGGAGCCGTGCGTGCCAAAGCAGACAGCTTTCATGTGAAATAAGAACAGGGCAGGCACGCAAATGAGACAGTGTCTGCTAGGCTCTCGGCGGAGCTTACCAGAAAACCCAGGAATTAAAAGTGTCGCTGGGGCATTTAGGACACAGGGGTGCAACACAGCTGGCACCAACCGTAGTTCAGACACTAACTTAAAAAAAAAAAAAGGAAGGAAGGAAGGCAGGAAGGGAGGGAAGGAGGGAGGAAGGGAGGGACCCGAGAGGCACAGGAGCTAAATGTCCTCTTACTGAGAGAGTCACCCCATGGAGAAGACAAACTGCGAAACCTGGCATTTTCAAGTAAATGACCCTTTGCTCTGGCATGTGCAGCGCTACAAAGAAAAGCCACAGAAATGTACCAAGTAAATAACATTCCAGACATTCTGCTGGCAGCACTTCACCCTTTTGGCTAAAACAAAACAGAAGTAACTTCAGGCTTTGTAAACAGGCTCAAAGACAAGCCTGCATTGGAAAGGTCTGCCGTCCAGAGACCCAGACAGTGCATGCGTGGTTACAGAGACAGCGGGGCTGTTCCCTCGGCCCAGGAAGGGGACACAAGCTGACAACTGCGAAATGAAATCGCAGCAACCCATGAAGAAAACGCCTGCCCTGTCCACCGCGCCGCTTGCTGCTTTGTCCCAGTGTGGAATCTGGCCCGGCCCCGTTTATGCAAATATCAAAGGCTGTCTGCGAGGGCCTGATGGAATGCACAAAAGCAGCCGTGTGGGGGTGGCACTTCGTTCTCCTGCCCTGTAATTTTTTCCCCTTCAACAGCCTTTGTTGTCTCAGCAGAACTCCTTCTCCACCTGCCAGTACTTTGGAGACACCAGCCTGGCCTTGGATGGGCTCAGGACAGACCCTGGCATTGCTGGAATTGTGCCTAAATTCCCACTGTCCATCCTCAATCCTTTCCTCCTAACCACGGAGAAGTGTATTTCCTACTGTCCTCTGAGAAAGGCTGCAAAGCTTAAACTTCCTCTGGAATCGGAAGGATGGGCGTTTTACTTGATATAAATGACCCTGTTATCAGTGGAAAACATGACCTTCTCCCTGAAAAGCAATTTTCCAGTCGAGAACCAGACCCCATACCCTCCTGCAGCAGAGGTTGCCATCTAAAGCTGGCTTTTACCTGTGGGCTACCCTGGGATCATATCTCCCTATGAAGGAAATAGCTTCTTTCTTAAACCAAATTAAAAACATAGAGTGAGATTTTGATAACCTTTCTCAAGGGTTGCAAACAAAATTCTGACATAAAACAACCAATAGAATTTTCTTTCAAGGAGAATTTCCTCCTCTCCTTTTGAACCTAAATGTCAGGATTTCTCATGCCAAGTAGAATTTTTCAACTGCTTTTTTCCAACAGCGAATGAGGAAGGGTATCCTGCTCTTAAACTCACTTCAAGGAGGAATATTAAATATTCCTCTACCAACAGATCATCATGCTTCATGCCCGCCTTCCAAACAGAATGGCTGTTCAGAATTTCCGTCTACCTTAACCTTGCCTGACAGGTTTCACCCCTGGGCTCCTCACATATTCTGACTTCTCAGAATCTTATTCATGGTCCCAATCAGCCAGCAGGTCATCAGTCTTCACTCTGACAAGACCCATTTGAAAACGGGGTTTCTTTTTTCTTCCCCCCGCCCCTGAAAGGGCCTGGGACAACTGCCTCTACAAACGCCAAATTGTCTACTCATCATCATTACAGAGGACAGAGGATAATCACCTCAATGACATCTTCATCCTAAAGCAAAAAAAAATTTTTTTAAATCACAGAATTGATCATTTTTCTCAGAGAAGAGATGGGCAGGAAAGTAGTATTTTCAGCTCTCAAAAAACTTCAATTCTCTTTTGCTACAAGGGGTCTAGGAGGCCAGCAGGGCAGCGCAGGGGGGCGGGCAGAGGGACAGCAGGACACGTGTTCTCATTGTTTCCCAGGAGACCACCAGCAGGGCTGCCTCCCGACAAAGGCCACGTGGTATCATATGTCTGCCACCCTGCCCCTCAAGATTAAAAATATCATTTCTGGTCTGAAAACAGTTTCTCAAGACTGTTCCTAAAAGCTACCTCCCCATCCAGATTAGAAGGCTGTGTCCGTTAATTTAAAACATGCTTCCAGCAGAGGAGGAAGGAGTGCCTTCATTACTCTCAGGAGCCGCTCCAATCCTCTGGGAGGAATTCAATTTGGAGCGGAAATGGAGAATTTCATCAGATCTTAAGCAGAGGCTGGTGTGTGATTTATTTCTGCTTTGTCCAAGGAGACGTGGCCAGCGCGGCCCATCTTGCTGCGCAGCAGGGAGGGCTGCATCCTCAGCGGCTCCAGCCCTGAGCTACTGCCCCAGCGGGTCAGAGCCAGCTGCGGGCGGGCAAGACCAAGAGGACAGGAAACTGCTTTTGGTGAAGGACAAGAAGAGCCCCCGGCCACCCCTCCATTATCCTGGAGCAGATCCCAACTCCCCTCAGGGGGAGGGAGCAGATTCACTTTTTACGCAGATCCTTGGGACGCGTGTCCAGGAAATAGGCTTATATTCATCAAGCTTGAACGTCTTTTGGGTGCTAAGTTTTTCAAAATCTCAACGTGTGGAGCCCAATATCCCATTAGAGGGAGGAAAGAAGAGCCGAGAAAGAGGGACACTCTGGCTCCTCTCCTCCCAAAGGCAACCTGGGTAGTTTCGAGGGTCTCATAATCACCTGAGAGCAACATGTGCTGGCGTGACTTAATTACTTGCACACTTAATTTGGATAGCTGAAAGGGAGGACAAATCCTAGTTAGCCATCTTGAGGCTCAGAACATGCTTTCTCTCCCTCTGTAAGGTGCCAGTACCTCACTTTACCAATCAAATGCTCAGCCCCAGCACCTTCGTCTCTCCCATGAAATCCCTTAGTCCCACTCCGGGATGCAATCTAACGTAGGGGATGTGACTTTTGTCCCAAAGGCAAAGGGACCCCAGATGACCTGGAGGGCCCCTGCTCTTCTCTGGCTCTGAGACCACTCAGTGGGGACTAGTAATTCTCTCTGCTCCATTGGGCATCCTGCTGTGGCCACACAGTACAGTCTTAAACTGGAGCCTTAGGAGATATGGGCATATGGGAATTTCAGTAGCCTGTGGTGGAAACCAGGTCTAAAAACTTGAAGAAAACCTACAGCATCTGATCAGCATAGGGATTTAGGTTTGAGAGAAGAGGCAAATACTAGTTATTATATGTTTTCTTTTAAAAATTCCAAATGGCAAATTGGCAATAAAATATCTACTCACTTAGTCTGAAGGAACACTGCCAACAGGACTAAAGCAGCCAGTGACTGAGGGGAAGCCCCAGGGTGACATTCCAGAGGCTTCCACCAGAAACAGATCCTTCTAAAGACTCACGTTGCCTGAGTGTTTGCTACGTGCTAGGTGTTGTATTTTATCTACATCATCTCATTTAATCTACACTATGACCTCAGGAGATAGATTTTATAATCATCCCCATTTTACAGATGATAAAAGTGAGGCACAGAGAGGTAAATGATTAGATCAAGGGGACACAGCTGGTAAGTCATGGAGCTGGTATGTCTACTCAGAGTCTTGACCCTGAAGCCTTATCCAGTCTGCCCAGGGTCACTGGGTTTAGACCTGTGACTTCAGGGCCCCCATCCCTCTGTGCCAGCTCAAGCCCAGTGGTACAATGCACACTGCTCTCCCTGGAGCTCCTGTGTCAGAGTCCACCCAAGGGGAGCCACCAGCCATGCCCTGAGACCTCTGTTCCATAAATCTATATCACAGCTAGAACTGGCCAGAGGTTACCAGACCTTTGTGATCAGCAATCTGATGAAAGCTTCAGCCTCTTCCTGGTGAGCAGGAGGGTACGGAAGGAAGCACGGGCAGTGGTGATGGGGGGGAGCGGAAGCAAGTGGAGCATCACTACTCCATGGCTGGTGCCCACGAAGAGGCTAAATTCCTGAATGCAACACCCGGATCTTCCTGATCCCATCCTTTACCAGGTCCCTCATGGGCAACTGCAAGGGGACAATTAGACAAGCAGATGCCAGGGTGCTGAGGGCAGTCCCTAGTGTACGATTCCAGGAACCTGGGAAGGGCAACACGCCAGACTGCCTGCTGCCCCTCCCCACCCTCTACCTCCCACTCCCTTTCACTAAAGCCTGACTTTTCTTTTTCCTAAATAGACATTATATTTTAGAGCAGTTTTAGGTTCACAGTAAAATTGAGCAGAAAGTACAGAGCTTTCCCACACGCCCCTGCCTCCACACACGCACAGCTTTCCCACTATCAACATCCCCCGTCAGAACCATGCATTCGGCACCACAAAGGATGGAGCCGTGCTGATCATCCAGGGTCCGTGGTTACATCAGGGCTCACTCCTGGTGTGTTCCACTCTGTGGGTTTGGACACATGTATAATGACATGTATTCACCATGACGGTATCATACAGAGTAGCGTCACTGCCTTAAAAATCCTCCAAAATTTTTTTTTTTCAGGAAGAGATGGTTTAAAGCAGATAACAAAGTCAAAGGGCTATAGGAGCCAAGAAGATAACACAATGAGGGAAGTGGATAAGTGATGAAAGAAGCAGATAAAAAGATGAGGGAGGTAGATAACGAGATGAAGGAAGTAGACAAGGAGATGGGGAAGCAGAGAATGGGAGGTGGGAAACAGATAAAAGGAGGAAAGCAGATAATAAAGGCAGGCAGTAGACAGGAGGTGGAGTGGATCACAAGATGAAGGAAGTAAATAACGAGATGAGGAGAGTGGTAACAATATAGGGAAACAGGTAACCACAGGAAGAAAGCAGAAAATAATAGGGGGAAGTTGCAGGGAGGGAAATAGCTCAGTGGTAGAGCACATGCTTAGCATGCACGAGGTCCTGGGTTCAATTCCCAGCACATCCATTTAAAAAAAAAAAAACCCTTTAAAAAGCACTATGCCAAAGCAAACATGCTTCCAGACAGCTTACAGGCAGGGGCTACAAGTTTCTCATCTCTGGTTGAAGGCAGTTCTCTTAGAAGAAGCAGCACATGGCTTCACTGCACATTGAGGTGTCATGCTCAGATCCCACCAGGGCTCCGTGTGGGTGCTCATGAAAGACAGGGAAAGGCTGACAGCTGGGAGGAGGGGGAGCTCCTAGAGGCACGAGGAGGGAAAAGGGGTGGCACTGGGGACACCAAAACATTATTGCCAGCTTCATTATCTTGTTTAGTGTTGGCCCTGGCCCACTGCTAACAGGAAAAATAATAGCATGGCTGTGACAAAACACGGAGATCACTCTGACTCTTGAAAACACAGAGACCACCTTTGACTCTAGAGAGCAGAGAGCGCCTCTGGTGGATTGCTCAGCTGAGTCATGGGCAGAGCAGCAGACACTTGACTTCTGCGTGCGGGCATCATCCCCAGAGCTGCTTTCCGAGACCTCGACCTCGAGCCGAGAGGAGGCAGCACTAGCACTCAGTCATTAGGAGCTGCTGCACCTAACTCGGGCCACCTGCCTGAGGAAGGTGGCGGGGGCTGGCATCTCGCCGTGATGCTCGGCTAAAAGAAAGCTGCAAGTATAAAGTTAAAATACATGTGCAAGCTATGTGCGTATCATTTACATCATACATAACTTTTCTACACTAATAAAACATTTCTGATGAAAAAAATAATGCTGCAAGTGGATGCCTCCGGTTTTCAAGCTGAAGAATCAAAGACAAAAACCAGTATTTGACTGAATTTTCTAAAGAGATTTGGACTCCTTTCTTTCTGAATCTTAAGGTACATTTTCAACCTAAGGGGTCTCTAGATTGTCATAATGAGAACAAAGAATTAACTTTCTGTTGTTGGAGTTACTGAACACATGGGTGTTTTGGACACCAGGCACACAACCATACCCAAACTATATGAAGAGTATTTGTTGTAGCTGAAGATGTCCTTTGAATCATCGCTAAATTAGTTATGAACCGAGAGCTGTGCATTTTCTGCAGGATCTGGAGCACTCTTCTGGTAAGTAATTACCAATTAAAACATGTTGGCAGCCTCCACTGGCGCACATGGATGACAAAATGCGATTCTCTCCACTCTCTCACCCCTACTCCTATCCTCCCCAACCGGGGTGCTGATGTTTGTTCCCATAAAGGGAGCTAATAAAATTAACCTCTACTGTGATACAGGGGAAATCTTTATTTAATAAAATGATGTATTTTGTTTCATTCCCAGAACAGCAACAAAATGGCGCAACTGAGAACCATAGTAGCTCATCCAGTTGGTTTTCGCTGTGTGCACAAGTCAGTCATTTGTGGCCCGGGAGCTTGGAAAGCTGCTTCGTGAAGGGACACGTTCGGGCAGCTCGTACCACGCTCAGTAAGGGCGGAGTGGTTATGAGTTTCCTTTGAAATATAGTGCAGGCACTCTCGGGACCCACAAATCAAGTCTCCCCTTGTTCCTCGTCTATAGAAAGAAACTGTGGGGATTTCCCAAATTGTACTCAGAAATTTAATTGCTGAGGGGGCCATCAGTAACTTCCACAACTCAGAGCAAGTACCCACATCTCCATCAGGCAATCTGGGAATCTGAAACCTCAAGGTGGAGTCAGAATATGTTCAAGTGCTGGGCTGGGGGCTGGGGGCTGGGGAAGGCACACACGAAGCACAAAGGCTGGTCCCAGCGGGGCCCTGCACACTGACAGGATGAGAGTAGGAAGCAGTTTCCCCAGCCAGATGGCCACGCTGTCAACTCGCTTTCAAAGCAGGAGATACTCTGGGCAGAACAAGCACCAGAGTTACCATAGGACGTAAAGTGCCAGAATCAGTTCTAGATCGAAATCAAAGTTAGATCTAGGATAAGAGATTGAAGGAAGCGGAGTTCAAGTATTCCCTGACAGTTGGGATGATGGTAGTGGAGAAAAAAGAAGGGAAAAATAAAATACGGATGATGGTGAACCCGCAGACGTGGCTTTCTCGCTCCCAGACACAGTTCTAACTCACTCAGTTCTAACAACAGCTCTGGCAGGGGGATATTTTATCCCCATTCAAGTAAACTAAGGCACAGAGCAGTTACACCGCCTGTCCGAGACCCCATGGTTAGTACGTGTTAAAGCTGATTCAAATACAGGCAGCCCGGCTCGTTTGCGTGTTTTGCTTGATCGACATCTGCGTGTTTCAGAATCACCCAGGGATAGGGTTGCTAGATAAATACAAGATACTCAGTTAAGTCGGGATTCCAGATAAACAACGAACAATTTTTTCAGCCTATGTCCCATACAATATGGCTAAACATGGCAGCCCTACCTGGGGGCTTGTTAAAACAGAACGATGAACCCACACCTCCAAAGAGTCTGATTCACAGGTCTGGGCAGGGCGTCAGAATCTGCATTTGCTATGATGTTTCCAGGTGACACTGATGTTGTTGATCCAGGGACCACACTCGAGAGCCACTGATCAACACTGCAGAAGCTGCACAGCATTAACTCAAAAAAAAAAAAAATCAACTGCCAAAATTTATAAATGGGAAGATTTCACCTAGAAATCCAGCTTTTCTCATTTTATTTAAAATTTGAAAGATCCAATCACACGAGGCCCACATTCCTATGTAGTGACTGCAGCTGAAAAGCAACTGAATCTTTCAGAGGGGGTTCTGGCACCCCAGCTCCCCATCATTCCTCTCAGCCTCCCCGCCACTGGCCGACTCCACTGTCATTTATAACCACATATGTGCTTCACTCCACTCCTTTCTTACAGCAGGATTTAGAGAAAAATGAAATATCCCTTCTATCCACGTCTCCATCAAAAGTAAGCAGAGGAAGGTGGGTGGGACAGCTCATTGGTATAGCTGGTACTTAGCATGCACGAAGTCCTGGTACTCCCATTAAACCCCCCAGTACTCCCATTAAAAAAAAAAGTAGGCAGAGAGGACCAAGTATTTCTTACAGGATGCTCTGCCCAGACATTTATATTTGCTGCCTGACTTCTTACAAGCATGTGGATTTCACCTCTTGTTTAGCTTTTCCTATGAAAAATTTTACTATCAATCTACGGCCATAAAACGGTTCAGTGAACTCTTGCCTGGCCGAGAGGGCAAAGACACAAACTTCAGCCCAGTTCAAGTCAGTCACTAGAAATTCCATATTACTAAGAGTGGAATTAATTAGGTTGATTGTATTTTTTAAATCCAAACACAGTTTCAATTATGACTAGCCACTAATGGCTCATAATGAAGGCAGAGCTTGTCAGCTAAGCAAACAACTGGCATGTTTGTTTAAAGTGTAAATAGAAGGAAAATTCATGAATTAAATGAATGAATTCCCTGATTGTTCTCCCCGGGCTGTAAAGGAGCATTCAGCTGCCACAATATATATCACCACCTTTGTTAAAAGGACTAGCCTGCTGGAGTTATCTTTATCCAGTCAGAGATCTTCTTAGCGGTTGCTTATAAAGTAAATGTCTCTCTGAATTTTTGAAAGTACCCATTCGCATCAGCAAGTGCCATTAAGGATAAGGGATCACCTGGCTCTGGGGTCTTCATAAATAACTGAGCTTTTAAGAACAATAGCCAATTTCCAAATCTCAGTTTGTGACTCTACAAATAGACCCACACGGCCTGCTTGAGGAGATAAAGGGACAGCATGCCTCATATTTTCCAGGGTGGTCCTAGAAGGTCTGGGACAGATGGTCATTCTCAGAGGTACTGAACTTAACAGCATTTCCCTTTAAAAGGTAATAAACCTCACCAGCAACAAAAATAAACAAAATAAAAGGGTTTGCTCTCCAAAGTCTCCAGGCTTTAACTAACCTTTGCATTTAAAATTACAAGCTCTGCATTTCTTCCCTCCAAATGGAATGCATCAGGTTTACTGGAGATCTACAGTTAAATCCATTTTTCTGGAATGGTTCCCTTGGAGGTGCTCACCATGGGGAAAGTGGGGGTGGGGGGGGAATCACAGGAATTCCTCTCCTTCTAAATATTAAATAATTCTTAGTGCCCATGACCCCATTCCTGGGTAGTTGCCCACTTGTGATCTGAAAGGCATCTCAGCCCATTTGGAATGTACTCAGCTGCAAGTACCAGAAAAGAGAGCTAACACCAGCAGACACAGGAGGTGTTTTCTTTCCTGCAACAAGGCCCCTGGAGGAGGATGGCTGCTGGGGTTGGCTCAGTGACCCAGCAATGCGGTCAGAGCTCTAGGTCTACCTGCCCCCTCTGCCACCCTCACCATGTTCGCTTTCCTCTTCATGCTTATTACCTCCTGGCCACAACTGACCCCCACAGCTCCAGGCATCACTTTCATATTCAACAAAGGGGAAAAGGAGCAGGGGCAGCAGAGGGGAGCTGTGCCAGCAACGGCTGTCCCTTTCACCAGGAAAGCAAAACTTTTCCTGGAAAGCCTGTAACAGATATATTTCCACTCGTTAGTTATCCAGCCTATAAGGCTGCATGGGAACAAGGGTCTTCGGCTTCTTCTGACTCCATGATAGAGGCAGGCAGGAAGAAGGGGGGGTGCTTACGGGGTGCTGGGTTCATCAACCAACAAGGTCGGCGGCAGTACCCTAGGGTAGCCCTCTTTTTCGTAAATATTAGAGAGCCATTTCTTGAGTCTTTTAGAATGCAAATACTTTAGTAAGGGCTAATACAGTAAAATAATTCACACTGAAGTGTCAGTAACATACCATATTACAATTTTCTAGACAGGAGGCATTCTGAACATGGGGACTGTGGGATGGGCAGGTCAGCATACTTCAAAGACACATCCTGCTTTTCCTGATGCTGGCTGACACTGGACTTTTATTTTACCTTCTTATCCTCCACAGAAGACCAAAAACGTACTAAAAAGCTAAAGGCAGTCCTATATGTTATGGTGGTTTCTCAGAACTCGGGCTATGGGGACAAAGCTCTGGCTTTGACTTGCGGTTCTCCCATCTGCTAGCTGCATCACTGTATCAGTTTACTGCTGCTGCTGTAACAAATAACCACAAATTTAGTGGCTTAATAGAACACAGATTTATCATTTTACAGGTCTGCAGGTCAGAAGTCTGATATGGGTGGCACTGGGCGAAAATCTATGCTATTAGAAGTCAGGACACTGATCCTTGTGTGTGTCAGGCAGGAGGTGACTGGAAGAGGCCACCAGGGTCTTCTGGGGCATTGCTCACATTTGGTTTCTTGATCAGGGTGCTAGTTATAGAGGTGTGTTCAGTTTGTGAGCATTTGATAAGCTGTACACTTATGAGGTTCACTTCTCTGCAAGTATCGTACTTCAGTGAAAAGCTAAAACCAAACACACAGACATAGATACAAATATCTTGGGAGGTCTCCATTTTCTCCTTGGAAAAATCTAGGCAAAGATTAACCCATAGTCTTGTCAATAGGGGCAGAAATGAGGCCAGAGACTGGGCAGTCTGCCCCTCGTCCTTCTAGGTAAATGTACTCCAGGCCAGCTCCCAACACTAATTACACATATATTTTAAAACTCTTGAGGAAAAGTTTTTTCTTAATGTGCTTTTGCCATAGAGTCACATTTCTACTGCAAGTGAAAGGCACCTTGTATACTCGAGACCCACCTGTAAAAACAGAACTGATGCTGTCATATATCCGTGTCTGCTTCATTTTCTTTCAGACACAGTGGAAAACATGCCACAATAATAAACCCCTTTTCCATCCTGGCCAGCTGGAAAATTACGTTACAACTGAGATGACATCATGCGGCTACGACACGGAGCCCGCGCCTGCTCTGAGAAATCTGGGTGAGGCAGTGACAGCATGGATGGGAACGCACTCGGCAATGAATCCCACCCGTTTTATTAGCAAATGGCTTTCTGATTGCCGTGACATTTTGAAAATGAGAAATGAAGCCGCGGCAGCTACCTCGTCTGAGGCCACTGATCACCCAAGATCCCTTATCTCTGAAACTAACCATGCTGGCCCAAACAAGACAACCATGGGGGTAACAGGAGAGCAATTCTGAACAAGTAGACGCAGAGGTGGGAGACCAGGGGCCGGGGCCAAGGCTCTCGGCTCTCAGGGGTGGTTTAGTGGTCCCTCTCTCTCTGTCAATTGTTTCTAAGGTGACGAGTAGTAGTGGTAATGACAGTGCCTACAATTATATTCTTTGAAATCGAATACTGATGTTCTTCTGTAACATAATATTCTAGGCAAATGACACATCAGGACAAGGCCTTGACCCACCATCTTTTCAACTTTCAGGATGAACCATGTGAAATTGCTGGTATCTGACAGCTTTCAAGCTTCTGAAATCAGCAGCTTCACGTGGCTTATTTTACGGACTCTCCCTCCCCCACCCAAGACCCTTCTCGGCAGAAAAGTCAAGCGTTGCCACACGGTTGAAGGAAGTTCTCATACTTTTCAAGCAACAAAGTTAGAAAAGCCACTGCATATCCCATTGTGGAAAAGCACAGATGATGGGTCCCTGGCAAAAGACACTGTGCTGTCCTCAGAGAGAGCTGGACCCTGTCAGCGCCCAAGATCAGTGCCACCTCTGTCCTTCGCTGGCTCAGCGGGAAGCCGGGTGCCTAAGGGCTTATATATGAGAAACCTCAAGTCAACAGCAGAAGCAGGAGTGGTCGGAGCGGGGAGACGGGACCAGCAGTGACCCCCGAGCCCTGAGGGAGGCTGAGGGGATCTGCCGCTGGTGTGCTACACGCAAGCCCCACGTCCACACCTGCGAGCCAGGGGGAGCGAGGCTGGGGCATCACTGTAGCAGAGCTGGTGTCCCAGCTGGACGATGTGATCTCAGCCGACCAGCCTGCCGCAGATGCCTGAACCTTCCCTAACGGAGTCACGCCCGGTGGATGAAGGCATCACGTGGCCCCAGGGAGAAAGCACAGCTTCACAGCCACTACCCCCAAGGTGAGCGCGCAGGCCATATTCGGTTCCAGCCACCAGGAAGGGCTCTGGGAAAGAGCACACGCTCATTTTGATGGAGGACTAAGGTTGAGGAGGAAGGGTGAGAGTACAAGGAGCACCAGCGGGGGAAGAAATCGGTCCGTAAGGGGCTGGGGTTGGGCGGGGCTGGAGCAGAGAGACGAGCCAATCTGGGGCAGGGGCACGCAGATCCAAAGGCCGGCGCAGAGTCTGGCTCACGGGCGGGATGTGGTCTGGGGTGGAGAGATGAGCTGACAGTACAGTTGGGGAAGGGGGGAGACTGCTTCAGGAATCCCTGGGCACTCAATCCAAAAGGGATCATAGAGGCCTGCCCCGCCCCATCTGACGTACAAGAAGACAAAGGTGCAGAGAAGCAGCACGCTCAAGCCACACGGTGAGAGCGGCCCGTGCGCCACAGCTGAGTCATGCCAGCCCGAAGTCTGCAAGACGGCAAGCTGTCTTACAAGATCCTCGTCTCTGCAGAACCAAAGGAGGCCCCTGGCCTGAAACTGGTGACTCATTCAGAGCTAGAAGCTCACGGCAACTGAGGGCAGACACCTGTGTACACCACCCTCTGTGGCCGCTTTCATAAAACACATCTGAGATGGCCCTGGTGCCACGGACTAGCAGCTGCTAAGATGCTTCCTTGGGGAAGACTTGGCCTTTCTTCTGCTGACAAAGGGCTACCTTTCAGGAAAGTTTCAACCTCGGTCGGTTGTTCACCAGTTTCACTTGGGAGGAAAATAACCACAAACAAGAGAAGGGAAACATGTCTGACTCTTTTCCAAGGATAACAAGCACCATAATTTTCTAGTCGTGTAACTATTATGATTTATCGAATGGTTTTCAGATTTTCTTTCATCTGCTTTTTTAAGGCTCTGAAAATACACCTTTGGGTTGAACACATCTGTGGAAAGAAAGTCTGGCCTAAAGGAAAACTGGGCTAGGCTGGAGGGTCAGTGCATGTAACCTTAACTACAGTGTTTGCCTCTGCAAACACTATAATGTATGAAATAAAATATTAATAGCCATTACCTCAGTTCTTCTGAGAACAGACCTGAGTCACAGTTTTTGTGTGGCGTGATTTCCACACATGCGCCTCACCGTGAGCACGGCTCACGTTACCAGGCGATGGAGGCCTCAAAGCGGCCGAGACCAAGACGAGTGTGTGTTTTTATTCCATAATGTCATGGGCAATGTTGCTTATTTTGGCGACCAAGTTCGGTTCTCCTGAATTTACCACCTATTACACATAATGAGACCAATCACCTAAACACGTACCAGGAGGGTTGGCACAATTATTTTTAACTTAGGAAGGAAAATACTGGAATAAGATTAACATCTCTTGTTATTTATCAGCAGTTAGATTTGCAATCACTCAGCTGAATTCTTTGACATGCGAAAGCAACCAGAGGGCAAAACACTTGTGTTAATGGATGTATTTCCAATGCCTCGTATTTGTGCATTGCAAATGGATACAATCAGGGTTTTAAACTTTGCGCGGATGGTGTTAAGAATGCTAAAGACATTCAGCTCTCCGGGGGTTTAGGGTAGGTCTACTTTCCCCTTCTCTCTCTCTCTCTCTCTGCTCGTCCATTGTCTTCTCGATAAGCTGCGGGGTCTTAGTGGCCTGAAAAACCTACTGTTTGACAATTTGTGTCCGATGATTATACAGCTGAGTTAAATAAAGAATGAAAGTCAAGTGCCCACCCCCGGACCCAGCGCACAGTAAACACGCCACCAATGTCCGTCCCTCCCTCTTACGTTCTCTCTTAGACTGCTAAGTGCTTTCAAGTCTGTGTTTAGAATTGATTCTTCAAATCCCTCATGAGATAGTGTAAAGTGAACATTCCGCTTTTATTGGCGGGAGGCCTGGAGGGGGAGGGTGGCTAATTTACTCCTGGAGATGGGATCCTGGCACCGTCCGAGGCTGGACCGAAACCGGCTCTCCTGGCCACAGCTTAGCGGCAGGGCTCCTGGGCTCAGCTGCTTCTTTAGGTGGCCAGCCACACCGACGTGTGTTTTTCAGATCCATGCAATAAAATCTAGTGTGGTTGGAGAGGCGGCCGATGGGAACCCACCCACAGGCAAATGACGTCAAAAAGCTAAAGGGAAACATTGGGCTTCTCTGTTCTGGAGAAGCTTCTGCTATGTTAAGCAACCTCAGAAGGAAGCTGACTTTCCATTAAGAGACAGCCGCCTTGGCAGCTGTCACAGACGGCCCGGGGTCTTCTACTTCCCCTCTCAGGAAAAGTGGGGAAAATAATTTCCCTAAGCTGGAAAGGAGGAAACCTGAAGTGCAAAGTATCTTAGAGCTGGAAAGGCACTTGATGGTCATTTGATGTCACCTTCACTTCCAGAGAGCCAATAAGGAAACTGAGGCTCAGAGCAGGCTGGAGACTGAGCCGCGGCCCCTGAATTTCCAGGGCAACTCACTCTCTACACCTCACTGCCATCACAAAGCCCAGAGTCTGCACCTTTGTCAGCTGCTCAGAGGAGGTACCTTGCATTCAGTTTACAGAGAGGTTGCTTTGGCAGAAGTTCAGGGTGGCTGCAGGGAGAATTGCCCTGTCCCACTGACTCATTGAGGCCAGAGATCTTGCCTGAGAAACAGCTCAGGAGAGGATGTGTAGGGTTGAGCACACCGTGCAGGGGACCCTGCACCCTGGCACTCTGGGGAGCCCCACTGCCCAGGCCGGGGTCAACCACTGGATCTCTCACTTCTTCAGTCCTTTCCTCTACAGAAAGGACTACGCAGTGACAGCCAAGGGACAACTGAGAAGCCGTACGCAGATGTCACAAAGCAGGGCTGCCCACACCTCCACACATGGCTGCAGGCTCAGCTCTTCCCTGTGTCTTTGGGAAATCAATTAAGCCTGGTATTAAAATACCACTGTCACTCATTATTTATTATATTATTATTATGCATTTATTATTTATTCTTTTCCATAGTAAATTAACTCTTCCATCAGTGACGTCCCAGAAGAAAAAACCCCTTAATCAATAGAAGAGTAACAGCCTTATAATTTTTGAAGGCCCTTCGCATCCATCTTTTCTTTCTCTTTGTTACTGCACGTCGACAGCTTTGTGAGGGTTGTGGATTCTTTCCCCTTCAGGTGAGGAAACGCAGGCTCACAATGTGGAAAAGACTGAGCTGGAGCAGCAGGCCTACGTGGCTCTTCTTTCTAATACCACTCTGAACGCACGCACAGTGGGACCAGCTCTGGCTCCCGGTTCACAAAGTGATTTCATTCAGGGAATAGAAACTCTTGGTCCAAGACCGGGTTGGATGAACAGGACACAGAAAGGCAGACGCTGATGCTGACCCAACTATCCATTCATTCGGCAAATATTTACTGAGCGTCTACTAACTGCCAGGCCCTGTGCTTGGTGCATGGGATACATTAAAAAACAAAAGGGACAGGGACTGGGGTCTCATGGAGATCACAGTCTATGGTGGGGGGGGCGTTCTATAAATGAAATTCTTTACTTTGTCGAGTCATTCGCTTCTCTTCTTCTCTTAGTACCTGTGTTGTCACGTAGAAACTTCGGGTTGGGTCTGGATGGCACCCTCCTGGTTTATGTTCTGCTCACCCCTGGCCTCTGCAGCCCCTCCCCCTCCAGGCCCTGCTCTGCATTCGCCGCTGCCAAAATGACAGGGGTGATGGATGGCTCCACACACTGACTGCTTTAGTCTGAGTGTTGGCAGTTGTTAGTGATGGGTGTTATTATCTGATCATTGATAGATTTCATTGTTTGCAGCTTTCTATCATGGCTTTTACAGAAAGAGAGTGTGTGTGTGAATGTGTATGTGTGTGTTTTATGATGGGTTTTAAAAGTCTTGGGGCAAAAGTGTGAGGTGAGCCGCTTCCCAATAAGGCTCAATGATATGCCCAGGGAAGGTATATTTGAGTGACAAGGCTGCTCCCCTAAATATAACTACAGAAAAGCAATGACAGAAGAACATGCATTTTTACTCTTTTGATTAAGCTAGCATTTTAAATCAAATTTTTATCTTCGTTTCTTGTCTATATGCAACTCTTCATTTCTTGATCCACAGGCTGACTCGCCCGTCTTCCGGCTCTGTTATCTGGGGATTCAGGACAGTTATTCAGTGCAATCCCTACACAATAACTGCTTTTATAATGTTTTAAAACCACTTTTCTTAAATATGTAAATGGAGTATAAAGGAACCAATATTTTAAGTTTACTAAAAGATCATTGATTGCTCTTGAGCATGTTACTGAGATGAATGAAACACACTCTTTAATCAGGGAAAAAAAGGAAGAGAGGAAGAAATCACATAAAAGCAGAAGTAGCAACTCAAAAATTATTTTCTTGGTTTATTTTATGTAGCAGCTACACAAGCCATCCCTTTTTGTGTGTCCGTCAATAAGATATCTGTGGTGCTTTTGTATAAAGAACAAAGATGCTTTTATCAATTCTCAAAAGTCTGTAGGACAAACCATTCATGCTGTCAAACCCCTTAAAACCCTTTCAGCAAATAACGAAATCCATCAGTGACAAATGTCAACATACTAATTTGTTAAATGCAAAACAAAAGCAACATTCAGACAAGACGCTTCATTTCACGTTATATCAGCACTCCAATTTGTACCAAGTTTATGGCAACCCACGGATCATGCAGTATTAAACGGGACTGTGTAACAATGACTAAAACTGTAACAATAAACTCCCCTTAGCTAGAATGCTAATAGTGCAGCTGACACACATGCTGTGATTCTAGCACATTCACCTTCTTCCAAACTACTAGGAATTCTATGAAGACACCTATTTCTAATAAAGAGAAATACAAATATATTTGGTATAACCCAAATAGATGGGTTTCAGGTAGATGAGAAAAGAAACTTGAGAAATAAAATTGAAGTCCTAGAGAAGACCTTAAAACTCAGTCCAACAAGACTAAATTAGAGGAAAATGAAATTCTTTTTTTTAAATTTATCAAATTTATGTTTTTATTATGGATATTGTTATAGCAGAACATAAAAATTAAATGATAAAACTTTCTTCTAACAGTACAATTTAACTTCTACTTTAAAAAGTTCATCTATTTTTTTTAAAACTATACATACTCAGGTTAAAAAAGGCTCTTTGACTTAAACTTATGACTTCAGAATTAAACTCTAGAAATAAATGCTATGGCCATCTAAAAGTTTATATTGATAAACTGCATACATTTTCAAATTATAATGCAATACTTGTACACAGAATAACCATATGTACATTTCACTTACATTGCTGTTACATGAAAGTTACCCAAACTTGAGAAATGAGGTTTAATACACGTACAAACTAAGTAGATCAGTCTCAATTACAACATTTCTTTCACAACTAATAAGAGATAGTCCAAACATTTGCTGAATGTTAAAAAAGCCCCATGCTTCGTGGTGTGTTCTGGGAATTCCGAGATGTTTTAGATGAGAGATGTTGACCATGAAGGAGTTCACTGCTGTGCTCACTGGTAAGGCTGGAGGAACTCTGGTCCAAAGGAGGGGACTGCCCTCCACCCACTGGCCTCAGTGCAGCTCAGGTGGAGATCTGACTGAGTGAGTGAATGCAGCCTGGCTGCTTGGGAGGCCTGAGTGGGGGGGAGGGAGCAGCACAGCTTTAAGACGAGCTCCCACTCCTGGGAAAGGGACCATCAGGACTTGGTGCTCGGTCCCCTGGCTGGTTGGTAAAAGCCCCTTGTGATGTGCTGATTCTCGTGACCTCCTCCAGGGACTTGAGCACCTTTAGCATCTCCACCATCTCTTCTCGTATGGACTGCAGGGATCTCTCTTGCTTCAGTTCTTGGATGAGAAAATCGATTTCCTTCCTCGAATTCAGGTTGACCGTCATCAACTTCGTGTAAGCGTTGGCGAGGCTGGGTATATTCACTGGCTCCTTCTCTGGCAGCCTGGCCTTCTTTACAGTTGTCTCCATCTTGGCACACTCCTTTTTAGCCATATAAATCTTGTCGATGAGGTGGCACTTCTGTTCGATCTTTGCAGCCAATGTTTTTGCCAGTTGCTTTTCATGTCTTCCAGTAAGTTGACTTTCAACAGACTGAATAAGTCTGAAAATAAATAACACGCCCACCAACAAGGTGAGGACAGGCAGACTCAACACTGTATCCCCGTGGAGGCTCTGGAACATGAACTGACACAGGCCATCGGGCAGGAGAAGAATCAGGACAGCACCCAGCTTCCTAAGGATCAGCCCAAAGCCAAGCTCCATGGAGGACAGCAGCCCCTCCATGGCATTGACCGATGTAGGGCTCTGCCCAGTTACCGTGGAGCCACCAGCCACAACAAGCCCCAGGGGACACCCCAACATTCCACCTGGAACCCAGCCAGCAACTGACATCCCGGATTGGTCAGTTATCCGGTCAGTGTCGGCGGGGAGGAGGAGGGGTTGTCAGAGGAGAGGGTTGTAACCGAAATGTCATTTTCTCCTTTCTTGCCTAATGGTAATTTTTTCTGACCTCTTTCTTTTTGTGTTTATATCTGTATACAATAAAAATATAGTGAAATGTGTCAATGTAAAGTTTATGATTTCACAAATCTTTCAAATTCCTAACCCTCAACAGTATCGGAAAAGTCAGTGCATGAACCATATGCCTGAATCACATCCATTAACACAGAATATATACCCTCTGTCACATTTCAGTTGAAATACACACACTCTCTCAACATATATCTATCAGTTCGATGGTAGTTGAACTTGATAAAAATGAAAAAAATCACAATGTATACTTTGATGTCTGTCTCTTGCTTCTAAGTAATGTTTTTAGAGCTACATGTTTTCATTTGAATATGCCATTCTTTCTGTTTGTAGGGCTGAATAATCTGACCTTGTAAGATCATATCACAAAATATTAATCCATTCTCTTAATAATGGACATTTGGGTTAGTTCAAGTGTGGATTATTATGAATAAATATCTTTGTATATATACGCATGCATCTCATTTGTAAATATCTGTTCTCATTTACCCTGTGAGATGAATACCTGGGAGCAGCTCTGCTGAGTAGATATGTGCTAAATACGCCTTCATTTTGAAAAAGATTTCTTGAGGTATAATTTACATGCCATAAATTCACCCATTTAAATACAGAATTCTTTGGTTTGTGTGTGTGTAAATGTGCAGAGTTGTGTCTCCCTCACAATCCCATTTTAGAACAATTCTATCACAGGAAAAAAAGATTTCTCAATCCACACTTTTCTTTATCGGCTTCATTCGACACAGCCTCTTTCTCTTTGAAATGCTTCCATGATATAGATTGCAGTTCAATACATTCTACCATTTTTATAATTGTTTTTGCTGTTGGTTTCTGGTTTTTTATGAACTCACTGGCCTTTTCCTTCTGTGACTTCACTGATGGTTTCTACTTTTCTTCCAAACCCTGTAGCACTAGTTTGACTCAGGAATTAGTTCTTTTCTTTTTTTCTTTCATAGTTTACATTAGGGTTCACTCTTGATGTTGTACATCCTATGGGTTTTGACAAATGCATAATGACATGTAGCCACCACTATAGTATCATACAGAATAATTTCATTGCCCTAAAAATCCCTTGTGCTCCATCTCTTCATTCCTCCCTCCCTCCCTCCCTCTCCCCAACCCCTTGGAAACCACAATCTTTTTATTGTTTCTGTAGCTATGCCTTTTCCAGAATGTCATTTGGTTGGAATCGTACAGTTTGAAGCCTTTTCAGACTGGCTTCTTTCATTTAGTAATATGTCTTTTCAAGTTTCTTCTGTGTCTTTCATGGCTTGATAGATCTTTTTTCTTTTTTTACTGCACATATATCTTTTAATTTACATATATGTACTGTTCATTGTTTCAAAAAACGTTTAGAGATTTAGCTTTTTAAATTTACATAGTTATCAAAGGAATAAAGCCAACCACAAAATAAGAATTAACTCAAAAAGATACATACACCCTGCTATTAACAACATTATTTATAATTGCCAAGATATGGAAGCATCCTGAGTGCACATCAATAGTTGAATAGATCATGGAGATGCAGCATATATATATGTAATATAATACAACTCACCCATAAGAAAGGATATTTTGCCATTTGTGGCCCTTCATTCACTTTTTTAATTTCAAAAACCAGAATTTTATAACTGGCAGAAACATTTCCATTACCTCAAAAACAACAAAATACCTAGAAATAAACTTAACCAAGAAGGTTACCTATACTCTGAAAACCGAAATGACACAAAGAAATGGAAAGATTCCTTATGCTTTTGGATTGGAAGAATCAACACTGTCATAATGGCCACACTACCCAAAGCAGCCCACAGATCCAACGCAACCCTCATCAAAATACTAGCGACATTCCTCACAGAACTAGAACAAACAATTCCACAATATATAAGGAACCACAAAAGACCCCAAACAGCCAAAGCAATCTTTTGTACATCTCTCTTTTTTTTTCTTTTTGTTCTCTTATGGTTTGATGACTAGAGAAGGTCATTTAACATTTGTTGTAAAGCTGGTTTGGTGGTGCTGAAATCTTTTAGCTTTTGTTTATCTGTGAAACTTTTGATTTCTCCACCAAGTCTGAACGAGAGCCCTGTTGGATAGAGTATTCTCGGTTGTAAGTTTCCCCCTTGCATCACTTTAAATATATCGTGCCACTCCCTTCTGGCCTGTAGAGTTTCTGCTGAAAAATCAGCCAATAACCTTATGGAAGTTCTCTTGTATGTTATTCGTTGATTTTCTCCTGCTAATTTTAATATTTTCTCCTTATCTTTAATTGTTGTCAATTTGATGACTATGTGCCTTGGTGTGCTCCTCTTTGGGTTGATTCTGTGTGGTACTCTCTGTGCTTCTGGGACTCGGGTGACTGTTTCCTTTCCCAAGTTGGAGAATTTTTTGGTTATTATCTCTCCAAAAATTTTCTCAAGTCCTTTCTCTCTCCATTCTCTTTCTGGGACCCCTATAAGGCGAATATTAGAGCTCTTCATGTTGTCCCAGAGTTCTCTTAAACTATCCTTATTTCTTTTTATTCTTTTTTTCTTTTTTCTGTTCTGAAGTAGTGATTTCCACTAATCTGTCTTGTAGCTCACTGATCTGTTCTTCTGCCTCATTTAGTCTACTCTTGGTTCCTTCTAGTGTGTTATTCATCTCAGTGATTTTATTCTTTAACTCCTTTTGGGTATTCTTTAGATTTTCCAACTCTTTGCTAAAAACTTCACTCTGTGCATCTATACTCCTCTTGAGTTCTCTGAACATCTTGGCCATCATTACTTTAAACTCCTTCTCAGATAAATTACCTATCTCCTCATCACTTATTTCTTCTCCTGGGTTTTATCTTGTGCCTTGGCCTGGGAGATACTCCTTTGCCGCTTCATATGGTCTATCTTTCTGTGTGTTTGTGGATTCCTTCCACAGGCTTTGGGATTATTGTTTTCTTATTTCTAGTACCTGCCCCTGGTGGATGAGGCTGGACTAGAGGCTTATGCAGGTTTCCAGGCAGGAGGGGCCAGTGCCTGCCCACTGCTGGGTGAAGCTTGGTCCTGGACCTCTGGTGGGTGGGTAGGGCTGTGCCTAGAGGCCTCTGTGGCTCAGGAAGTCTGCTGATGGGTGCGGCTGTGTTCCCACCTGTATGCTGTTTGGCCTGAGGCTTCCCTATAGGCTGTTGGGTGGGGCGAGGTCTTGGTGTTAATGATCCAATCCGGAAGTCAGCCTCCAGGAAAGCTCATGTAGATTAACACTCCTGGAATGTCTGCCACCAGCTTTTATGTCCCCTGAGTGAGCTGCAGGTGTCCCCCACATCCCCAGGAGACCCTCCAAATCCAGCAGGCAGGTCTGGCCCAAGTTCCTATGAAATCACTGCCTCTGCCCTTGGACCTGGTGCACGTGAGTTTCCGTGTGCCACGACTGGAGTCTGCGTTTCCCTCAGTCCCATGAGGCTTCCAGAGTCCAGCCCCCCCGGCCTTCAAAACCAGATGTTCTGGGGTCTCTTTCTCTTCCCAATGCCAGGACCCGAGCTGGGGAGCCTGACGTGGGGCTTAGAGCTCTCACTCCTGTGGGAGGGCCTCTGCGACTTAACTAATCTTCAGCTTGTGGGTCACCATCCCGAGGGGTATGGGGCCCAATTATATCGTGAGCCTGTCCCTCCTACTGTCCTGCTGTGGTTCCCTCTTTATGTTTCCAGTTGCAGAAGATCTTACTTGCTAGATTCCAGTCTTTTTTCGATGGTTGTTTAGCATTCAGTTGTGGTTTCGTTGTAGTCACAAGAAGAGGCAAGCTCGCGGTCCTACCACTCTGCTATCTTGACCAGAAATAGGAAAATAAAATTCTTAATGGTATGAAAGAAATACAAAACGAGAGGGTCTTCCTGATTTTTATGGTTGATCATGATAAAAAGGCTGTTTTTACTGGGACGGTCACATTCTACATGATAGCAGACATTTAAAAAAAAAAGCCTGCAGGAAACAAGAGGGTGGGGGATGTTGAGGCACAGGGCTCCACCTGCAGTGTGAGAGGAGAGTCTCTGAATAATGCTTCACTGTGATTAAAAAAAACACACACACACACAACAGTTTCAAATGGCACCCAGTGCCCTAGAGAACTCAAAGCACATTGTCAGAGACCTAGTAGGTCTGGCATAGGCTTTGAGGCCAGACAAACTTGAGTTCAAATCCTGGCTCCAGTGCATGACTCAAGGGTGACTTTGAGCCAAGCTCTCTACCCCTCTGGGTCTCAGTTTCCCATAGCTAAAATGAGCATCGCAACGGCTTTGCAGGAAAGACAGAAGGACTTCCAGTGCCAGGGACATTTTCGATACGTAATGTCTTGGCCACACTTCTCTCAGATCATTTCATTTCACCTCCTTCACTTTTGGAGAGACTAATTTAGTTGGGCTTATCAACAGCTCAACTGAAGATTCAACATTTCAGACAAAAAAAAAAAAGATTAAATTGAGCAGTTACGGTGTGCAGTCAGAGGGCATCAAATAGCAATCAAAAGTTTTTAGTGATATTTTTAAAAGTGTAACTAGTTTGGATTTCCGTGTATCTTCAATCAATTCAATTACTATAAACAGAAGGTGAGGCTGGTATGTGCTGTGTACACCACAGACCCATTTGCTACTGTTTCCCCGGTGCTGAGGGAAGAAGGTGGGGGCTGCACCTTCTTACAACCTTTAAAACAGAAACAAGAAGCAGAGCTGCTGCAAGGAAATTGAAACTCAAAAAAAAAAATCATCACAGGAAGATAAAGATGAGCTTCCAATTTTCCTCTTTAAATGACATACATGCAAAATATATTTCTAAGAAAATAATGGAAAACTGAGGGCCAGAAAACGTACCTAAATTGTGGTAAAAGAGGTAAAAGACATCTTTGTAGAAGATAAGGCACATAAATTACATGGCTGATAAGCTGGTAAATTCCCAGTTGGGCAGTTGCCACTTGCCTGTCTAAAATGCTGTCCTTGTAATTTCTATTGGATACAATATGTTCCTACGATTCCTACGCTTCCGGTCGTAAATGGGGATGTGCTGTTGGGGGGAGACATTAAACAGAAGATGTGTTTCACCCCCACAGTAATCTACGTTTTAGCAGCTGCCCCTACCCCAACTCTGGATCTGTTTGCTGAGCTGAAGCACAGCACACAAGGTAAGGTCCAGCCACCTTCATCATGTTCTTTCTCATCAGTGAGCATCATTCACACTGAACCCTATTAACCCTTCTTCACCCCTTTCCATATATATGGTGCAAGAAATACTAAATGACAGATCACTGGGAAGCTAGAACGTGTCTTTTCTACGTAAACACTCTGTCAATAGCACGCATAAGTCAGCTCTAAGTTCTCAGTACTCAAAGTGTGGTCTGGGACCAAGACCATAAGCATCTCGTGGGAGCTTATTTATTAGAAATGAAGACTCTTGGCCCCATCTCAGAATTGCCAATCAGAATCTGCATTTTAACAAGCTTCTCAGTTGATTCAAATGTACATTAAAGTTTTAGAAGCATATGCATTGTAAGTGAAAGTGTTTGAAGAAAGTAATTTTTCTTTAGTTTTCCTTTTCCCTCATGGGCAGCAAAAGGAGTGTAGGACACTGAGAAGCAGGGGGTAATCCTAAGAACTCAAAGTTAATCCCACATTCAGGAGATAAACCCCACATTTAACAACTATCAGATGAACAGTGTGGGACATTGGGCCAAGTGGAGGGGGTTTAAGGATGAATAAGTAAGGGGCCTGTCCTGCCATTTAAAAGCTCACTATTCCCTCAACATAATAAAGTTCATATACAAAGAGCTAACCTCATACTCTATAGTGAGAAGCTGAAAACCTCCTCTAAGATCAGGAAAAAGACGAGGATGTCCATTATCACCACTTTTATTCAACATAGAATTGGAACTCCTAGCCTCAGCAATTAGGCAAGAAAAAGTAAAAAAGTGACCCAAATTAGAAAGGAAGAAGTAAAACTGTCATTATTTGCAGACAACATGATATTATATATAAAAAACCCTAAGGACTCTACCAAAAAAATCTATTAGAACTAATAAATGAATTCAGTAAAGTTGCAAGACACAAAAATCAATATTCAAAAATCAGCTGCATTTCTATATATTAATAATGAACTATCAGTAAGAGAAATTAAGAAAGCAATTCCATTTACAACTGAATAAAAAAAGTCTATGAATAAATTTAGGAGATGAAAGATCTCTACACTTAAAACTGTAAGACACTGATGAAAGAAATTGAAGAAGACAAATAAACAGAAACACACACTCATGGACTGGAAGAATTAATATTGTTAAAATATTCATACTGCCCAAAGTGACCCACAGAAACAATGTAATCCCTATCAAAGTTCCAATAGCATTTTTCACAGAAATAAAAACAAACAATCCCAAAATTTGCATGAAAACACAAAAGACCCCGAATAGTCGCAGCAATCTTGAAAAGGAAAAACAAAGCTGGAGACATCATGCTTCCTGATTTCAAACTATGTTCCTAAGCTATAGTAATCAAAACAGCATGGTACTGGCATCAAAACAAACACATAGATGAATGGAATAGAATACAGAGCCTGGTACCGACAGCCAATTAACTTACAATAAAGGAGCCAAGAATATACAATAGGGAAAGGACAGTCTGTTCAATAAATGTTGTTGAGGAAACTGGGTCACTGTCTTACACCATACAAAACATTAACTCAAAATGGATTAAAGACTCCAGTGTAAGATCTAAAACCATAAAACTCCTAGAAGAAAACATAGGCAGTAAGCTCCTTGACATCAGTCTTGGTGATGATTTTCTCGGTTTGACACCGAGAGCAAAGACAATGAAAGCAAAAATAAACAAGTGGAACTACATCAAACTAAAAAGCTTCTGCAAAGTAAAGGAATCATCCACAAAACAAAAAAGGCAGCCTACTGAATGAGAGAAAATATTTGCAAATCATATAATTGATAAGGAGTTAGTGTCTAAAATATAAAATGTGCTCATACAATCCAACAGCAAAAAAAAAAGATTAAAAAAACAAATCTGATTAGAAAAACAATCTGATTGGAAAATGGGCAAAGGATCTGAATAAACATTTTTCCAAAGAAGACATACAGACAGTCAATAGAGAGATGAAAAGGTGCGCAAACATCACTAATCATCAGGGAAATGCAAACCAAAACCACAGGGTATCACCTCACACCCATCAGTGTGGCTGTTATTAAAAAAACAAGAGATAACAAGTATTGGTGAGAATGTAGAGAAAAGGGAACCCTTTTGCATGGTTGGTGGCAATGTAAATTTGTGCAGCCACTACAGAAAACAGCATGGAGGTTCCCCCCAAAATTAAAAATAGAACTACATATGATCCAGCAATTCCACTTTGGGTATTTATCCAGAGGAAATAAAAACACTAACTCAAAAAGATATCTGCACTCCCATGTTCACTACAGCATTATCTATATTAGCCAAGACACAGAAACAACCTCACTGACCACTGATGGATGGATGGATAAAGAACATGTGGTATGTATACTCAATGGAATATTATTCAGCCATAAAAAGACAGAATCTGCCATTTGCAACAACATGAATGGATCATGAGGACATCGTGCTAAGTGAAATAAGCCAGACAGAGAAAGACAAATATTGTATGATCGCACTTATATGTGCACTCTAAAAAAACCTGAACTCATACATACAGAGAACAGATTGGTGGCTGTCAGAGGCAGAGGGTGGTGGGTGGACAAAAATGGGTGAAGCGGATAGAAAGGTACAAGCTGCCAGTAATAAAAGAAGTCCTAGGGATGAAATGTACAGCATGGTGACTACAGTTAATAACACTGTATTGTGTATTTCAGAGCTGTGGTGAGAGTAAATCTTAAAGGTTCTCACCACAAGAAAAAAATATAACTGTGTGTGGTGATAGATGTTAACTAAACTTACTGCAGTGATCATTCCACAAATACTGTATACACATATAATCATTCACTATGCTGTACACCTGAAATTAATATAATGTTACATGTCAATTATATCTCATTTTTTAAAATAAAAAATAAAACATTGACTATTGTATAGTATACTGCTTAATATTAGGTTAGGTTATTAAACTTGCTACAGTGAAAGAATGTATTGAGGGGTATGGGGCACAGAGAAGGAAGCAATCAACTGTTCTGTAATCTGAGCAAATCTGAATTCTCTCTCCTTTGTCATTACTCATTAAAAGGTGGAAGGTGCCACAAATATGCCAACTCTACACAAGTCAGGGAAGATTATGAAATTTTGATTTCCTGTTTATTGACAGGAGTACCACATTCCACTTGATTGTTTTGATAATGTCTCCCACGTAACCACTTACTGAAGTGATGTTTCATACTATTTGTTCAACTTTGTATGAATTAGCAATAGAAACCCAAATGGTAACTATCTCCTGAACGAGAGAACACTGCAAAGGTCAGTTTTGCCAAAATCTGAGAGAAAGTGGGCTAATCCAAGCATGGTCATTGTACGAAAGATTTGGGCAAGGTCCAAAATATGGGAAAGTGTCCCACTCTACTCGTGAGTCAGATGTATCCTCACTGCAAACTTCGTGACTTTGTCTAAACTCAGTTCCCAGAATCTCAGATATAGCTAGAATTTAAAGCTAAGAAGGAAATACACTCCAAAGACAAATATAGATGACATTTGGATTATCTACACTCTCCACTCTCCTCGTTAGGGGGAAACCTGAAAGTTTACTAAGATACAGATATGCAGAGAAAAATGGTTCACAGAGTTATTCGTATTGACTACTATTCTGGAGATGATTGTTTTCTGTGATCTCTTCCACCCTACGACCATAAAACACCTTCCTAATGCAATGTGGGCAAGAGCCTTGAGAAATGGGGAGGAAGATAATAATGTAAGAGATTCTCCTGAGAGAGAGGGCAGCACAGAGAAGACCTGAAAGGCTTAGAAGTGGTGACAAACAGCAGCTCTGAGCTCACCCTATGGTGGGTGAAGAACCGTCTCATTAGGACCTGGCGATAATACTGTTTCGGACCCTGAAAGTGCAATTTGAAGGAAAATGTTTACATTAGCTGGCTACGATGGTCCTCACAATCGCTTTGGTGGCATTAAAAGTTTACAGAGTAGAATGTTCATAAATCACAGAATCTGACAGCTAGAAGGGTCTTTGCCACCAGTTTTGACCCAGTTGTTTCATTTCATAGAGAAGAAAACTCAGGCTCAGAAGAGGTGAGGGACTTGCTCAAGTCCCACAGCAAGCAAGTTGTTAGCAGTGGCTTTCAAGCCCTAACTCCCCATCCAGTGGCTCTTCCTATTATGACAGGTTCCTGACCCGCGTTCCCCTGGTCCCTTCAAGTCCTCTAAATCCATGGGAATCCATGAACTATGTTCAGTATTTCCAAAAGTTCAATGGAATCTATATATTTGCTGAGGAAAAAAGGCAACACAGATGAAAGCGCCAAGTCTCTGCTTTTGGTTAAATTCACTTTAACTCAGTATGTTAATTCTAGTTAGAGAGCCAGTAATTTGGGATTGAAGCAATGAAAAGTCTTCAAATTTTGTAATGTTTGTTGCAAAGGTTGTCTGTCCTTTGTTCCGATCTTCTGCTGTTACAATCGTAATGATTAATAAAGTAACATGTACACAGTAAAAGAGTCTTCATGAAAAAATTAGCACATGAAGATGAAAACTCTCTTCTCATCAGTCCTCCATTTCAAGTCTTTCTTCTCCAAGATTAATATTGTTAAAAGTTTATTATGAATCTTTCTAGAAAGTAACTTCAGGTCTATAGGACAAATGCATGATGGACACTGCATCTTTCTTCTTAAGTTGATAACTGTATCTTAGAGCTTCTCCCCCACGTTGCTCATTCCTTTGAAAGAAATCACTGAAAGGTGCATTGCAGCAGAATGAATTTCTACTGGCCCCTGGTAACAGACACAGGAGGTTTCCAGAGCTTTCCTTTTACCAACAATGCTGAAGTGAACATCCTTGCCCAGTTACCCACCTCTACTTTGGTGAAATTCCTCATAGTGGGAAGTGCTGAGTCAAAGAGACTGTGCTCTGCTTTTGAAACTTTGGTGAATATTGCCAAATTGCCCTCAAAAAAGTTCTCCCACACATGCACCAAAAATGTGAGAACGCCCACTTTTCTTTTGGGTTATATTAAATTTTCATTTTGAGGAGAGATTTTTAAAAAATTTGTTAGAACACTTTATAAAATAATTAATTTAGCTCCATATTTGTCATGTGTTGTAAATATTCCCTCTCTTCCATTTGTCTTATTTCTTTTCATCTTGTTTGTGGTATTTCTTTAATAGAGACGTTTAAAATTTTGATGTGAACATGTTTATTACCATTTCTTTTTATGGCTTTGGGTTTTATTATCTGACTATAAAAGGTATCTTACATTTTAAGAATATAAATGAATTTATTCATGTTTGTTTAATACTATGGTTTGATTTTTTTAACATTTAATGTTTGATCTGAATTTTTGTGGGAAAAAATTGGCATGCAGCTAAATTTCCAAACTGCATATCAATTGCTTCAATAATACTTATTGATTAAGCCATTTCCTCACTGATGTGAAGTGCCACCTTTATCATGCAAAAAATCCTAAAAGCATCTGAATCCATTTCTGAATTCTATTCTGTCACTTTTCAAGTGCTTAGTTTCTTTCTAATAAAAAATTATTCTAATATATCTTTGTAACATTTATAATGTTCAATAGAACTAGAACCCTTTAGTAATCTTTGGATTTTTTTTTCCATTTGTTCTCACATTTATTTTTTTCAGATGACCTTTAATAACTTTTTTCTTTCTTTTTTAAAAATTTAACTAAAATATGTATTTAAAAGTTTATGATCTGGGAAATACATTGAGGCCAGTCTATATAACTTATATTTTACATTCAAATTTTGATTCTTTTCAATTTAAATAAACCTTTTACTTTAGAATAGTTTTAGATTTATGAAAAAGTTGTGAAGGTAGTGTATCCCACATCCAGTCTCCCCTATTGTTAACATCTTCCATTAGTTATGACACTTTGTCAAAAGTTACCATACTAGTAACACAATGAACCAATATTAAGACATTGTTAAAGTCCATAGTGTATTCAGATTTCCTTAGTTTTGACCAACTGTCCCTTTTCTGTCCCAGAATCCTATCCAGAACCATATTATATTTAGTCTCATGTCTCAGCCTCCTCTTTGTTGTGACAGTTTCTCAGATATTCCTTGTTTTTGATGAACTTGAAAGATTTGCCAACAACTGGCCAGGTATTTTACAGAATGGCTTTCCATTTGGGTTTGTGTGGTGTTTTCCTCATAGTTAGACAGGGGCTACAGGTTTTGGGGAGGAAGACCACAGACATAAAGGGCCATTCTCATCACATCACATCAAAGGACATGCTACCCACATGGCTTATTACTGTTGATGTCAACCTTGACCATGGGGCTGAGGTGGCAGTAGTGTTTGTCAGGTTCTTTGCTGTAAAGTTACTCTTTTTCTCCCTTTCCCTTTAGAAGGAAGTCACTCTGCACACCCCACACTTAAAGTGTGTGCCGTTACGATCCATCTCAAGCAGAAGAGTCTCTACATTGGAGTACTTGGAATTCAGCATATTTCTTTATTTATTCAATCATTTATTTATAACAGTATAAATTCCTAGGTATTTGTTTTATACTTTGGGTTATAACCTAATACTGCATTAGCTGTTTATTGCTCAAACTGTTCCAGGTTTGGCCATTGGGAACTCTTCTAGTTGGCTCCCCCATCCCTTTGACATGTCAACGTCATTGTCAGGGGTTTTGTTGCTTTTAGGACTTAACTTTCTAGCATTACAGGAGTCTACAAGCTTATCTTGTAAAATACATACATACATACATACATACATACATCTAATTACCTCCCTTCTCCCTCCAAAAAAAATTATTTGCTGAAAAGTTCACAAAGTACTATTTATGATTCTTTTAATTTCCTCCACATCTGTAGTTGTTTGCCATTTTTCATTTCTAATCTTCTATATTAGTGAGTTCTTCCCTTCCCTCTTTTAATTAAGCTAGCCAGTGCCATCTCTGTTTAATTGGTTTTGGCAAAGAGTCAACTTTTGGATTTATCAATTCCAGCTTTCTTTTTCACGTTTTCTAACTATGTCACGTTTGCTTTGATTTCTACCTCTTCTATGTTCTTTAGGTTAATTTCCTTGCTGTTTTCTAACCTCTTGAGAAGTGATGTTGGGCTATGAGCTTTTCATAAAGAACAATTTTAGTGTCACCCATGGGCTGAGCTGCACGGGGTTCTCATTTATGTTTTTTTCTAGCTATGCTGCAATTTAGGTTCAATTTCTCCTTTAACACAAAGGTTAAGAGAGAAGAGATTTGGGGCGAGGAGGGTGGGTTATTGTTTCCCTTTTATTATTTCTTAACTTTATTATTTTACTGCACTAGGATCACGGATAGTCTTATTTCTACTTTCGAGGAACTGAGTGACATTTTTAGTAGATCCTCAGATATGATTAATTTCTATAAATGTTCCATGAGGTGTATTTTTGAAAGCAATTAAACAACTTGTATTTTCCTTTCTAAGAAACCTGTGAAGTTGTTTCTGCATTCCTGCTTTCTTAAGAGCAGGAGGCCTGTGTTATTCATGGTTGTGTCTCTCATACCTGGTACTGTGCTTGGCGCACAACTGCTGTTCACTAACGTGGCCGATGAACAAATGAATGAGCAAATGCTGCCTCTGTTCAAGGCTCAGCTGGCTCTATACAGCCTCTCCTCACATCAGCACAAGACTGATAGACTCTTCAGCCATTCACTTCATAGTCTATAGTAAAATGGGTCAATGAAAAAGTTAAAAGAGGACTTTGTATGTAGGTTCTTAAAATCCAGGTTTACACTCTTCTTTTTTCTTAAATGTCTCCTCATGTGCTCATTTTATACTCACTTTTTTAAGGCTGAAGTCCTGACTCATCCCTGAAATCAGACTGAGTTCACTGACTTTCTCCCTCGTCTACTCTTGTGACTTTCATTGACTAGACCCATCTAGGCATGTGGTCTAAGGGCCTTGCACTGTTATCTTGCTGTTTTATGGGTCTCTTGTCTTTCTAGTAAAACTGTAAGCTCCTTGAGACTATCATATGTTCTTCCTTACAATGTACTCAGAAGAGTGTCTAATAACGCCACTGTATCCACAAGAAAAAAGTTAAGAGAAACTAATGCCTTGGTTGACATTCTACCACATCACGGTCTTGTGACTTGAGCTATGTAATTGCACATCTCTGGGCCTCAGTTTTCTAAAAGGCCACACTAAGCCCCTTCAGAGCTTAAGAAGTGCAATGGGTTTTGTCATACATCTGATTCTACAGTGGAAAGAGAGAGGCAATCATATTAAGAAAGTAGCGTACAGCCTACATCGAGCTGGCCAAGTGACAACTGCACTGTCGCTCTACACAGAAGTAGGCAGCTGCCCTGCTCCATGGCTCCTTTTACCTCCACCCTTCAGTGTGGCCATCATCAGCTCTCACTTCTCTTTCTTGCTCTTCTCACTCAAAGAATGTCAACATTCACTAACATGTGTCTGAGATCTGTCCCTCCAGGCCCACGTCTCCCGCGGAGCTAGATACAACCATCTGTCAGAACTGCACTTCTGGGTGTTGTGCTGGTTGTTAACATTCAATCTACTTAAATGCATATCTTGACTCCGCTCCCGGCTGACCCCACAACCAACTCCTTTCCCTGACATTCCTACTTGTATTAACGGTCCTGCCATTCTCCTCAGAATCGTCTTTGGGCCCACCCTCTCCTGAAATCTCACATTCAATCAGCTGTCAAGGCATCAAGGATCTACCTATCCAGCATCTGAAACCCATTCTTTCCTTTCTTTTCCCATTGTTACCACCCTACGGAGGCTTGTAGCATCCCCTTAGGACCATGCATTCTAGTTGCCTCATAACTAAACATTTTCTTTATGATACAATTTATCCTATACAACACTGCCAGATTACTCTTCCTCCTATACAGTTTGATATTACAAGATTGATTAACTATCTACCATATCTTTGTATTGGCTTAATTAACCAACCAACCAGCCAGCCAACCAATCAATCACAAGTAATTCTCCATGTGCTTACCAAAAACAATTTAATATAGGACTTAGATTCATTAGAAACAGCAGCCTTCAGAACTGCTCTGGAGTGAAACCAGATTCATTTTCTACCTCTGCAATATACTACCAGTGTCCTTGGGCGAATTACTTAACCATTCTCAGTTTCTTCAACTGAAGGGGAAAAAAGGGACAATGATAATAATGGTTAACACTTAATGAATGCTTATTACATGCCAGATACAATACTCAGTGATTTATATGCATTAAACCACTTTAATCCTCAACCATCCCTATGGGGTAGCTATTACCCTGATCCTCATTTTTGAGATGAGTAAACCAAGACTCAGAGAAGTTAAATACCTTGCCCACGGTAGCGCTGCTAGTAAATAGTAAAGTTGAGATCCAGAACTCAGGTCTCTCTGACACCAGAAGTACCTGGCGAAGTTTTTTTTTTTAATTGAATTAAATTTTTCCTACGATAGAATGAACAGATCTTAAGGCGTTTTGACACTTGAATGCACACAAGTAACCAGCACTGAAATCAAGATATAGAATATTTCCATTAACCAGAAAGTTTCTTCATGCCTTATTCCAGTCAATCCCTATCTCCACTGCAAAGACAACTACTTTTCTGACTTCTAGTACATAGATGAATTTTGCCTATTCCTGAATATCATACAAATTAATCATAGAGTATGTATTCTTTTGTACTTGGTTTCTTTCACTTAACACAATGTTTTTGACATCTATGTTCCTGTATCATTAAGTAGTTTATTCCTTTTTATTGTTGGGTAGAATTTCATTACACAAATACACCACAATTGCTTTATTCTCCTGTTAGTAGGCATTTGGGTTTGCTTCCAGTTCTGGGATATTAAGAATTAGCCTGCCACACGTATTTTTGTACAGGTCTTTTTGTGGATAATTTCTTTTGGATAAATTCTTCAAAGTGAGATTGCTAGGTCATATGGTAAGTGTATTTTTAACTTTATAAGAAACTACAAGAAGTTTTTCAAAGTGCCTGTACCACTTCACACTTCCACCAGCAACAGATGAGAGCTCCAGATGTTCCAAATACTTGTTAACATTTGGTAAAATAAAATATTTTATTTTAGCTCATTTATCCACCCATTAGCCATTCCTGCAGGTATAGATGGTATCTCAAGGCGGTTTGAATATCTGCATTTTCCTAATGACTGACGATTTTGTATACCTTTTCAAGTACTCATTGACCATTTGTAAATCTTTTTTCACATGTGTGTGAGGTGATTAGTCAAGCCTTTTACCATATTTTAGATTGGGTAGTCTCTTTCATATATTCTAAATATAAGCCCTTGATAATGTGAATGTTTTGTCCCAGTCGATGGTTAACCTATTCATTTGTCAAAATTTACAATCAGAACTTTTAAATTTATTAATCTTATCATTTATGGTTAGTGCTTTTTATGTCCTAAGAAATCTACGTGTACTCCAAAGTACACATGAAAACATTTTGTATTTTCTCCTAGAAGAGTTAACAGCTCTAGTTTTCATGTCTCGATCTACAATTCATCTCAAATTATTATGACGTAAGGTACGGATTAAGGTTCACTTGCTTTCATAGTTTTTTTCATAGTTTCTCAGTTTTTTCATAGTTTTTTCAGTCCCATTTCCCCCACTGATTTCCCTTGAAATCTTTGTGAAAAACCAATTGACCATGTGTGTGTGGGTCAATTTCTAGATACCATACTCTGCTGCAGTGATCTATTTGTCATCCTTATGGCAACAGCAACCGGTGTTCAGGTTCCACTGTTTCTGAGGAGATGTCTGCCATCATTTCTAATGTTGTTCTCCTGAATGTGATATGTCTTTAACTTGGCTGCCTTTTAGATTTTTTAATTTATCTTTGATATTTAGCATCTGATATGACATACTTGGGTTTCGTTTATTTTTGTTACCCTGCTTGGGGTTTGCTGAGTATCTTAGATTTGTGGGGTCAATTTCTTTGACAAATTTTGCAAAATTCTTGGCCATTATCTTTTCAAATATTTTGTTTCTGCATTCTCTCTCTTCTCCTTCTGGGACCACAACTACTTATATGTCAGACCACTTGATAACATCCCATAGTTCTAAGGTGCTCTGTTCAGTATTTTCGTCCCTTTTTTCTGTTCATATTTATTTTATTTCAGATAGATATGCTTCATTTTAGTTCAGATAAATTCTATTAACTTGTCTTCAAGTTCACTGATCCTTTCTTCTCTGTGTCTAGTCTGTTCTTCATCCCATTATATAAATGTGTCATTTAATTATTTTTTGGACTTTCCATTTAGTTCTTTCTTAAAGTTTCCCTTTCCCCCCTGATAACCTCCACCTATTGTCTACTTTTTATATTAGATCTTTAATAAATTTATCATAGTTATTTTAAAGTCCTTGTCTGCTAATTTCAACATCTCGGTTTTCTGTGGTCTGCTTCTAGTGACTGATTTTTTTCTTGATTTCAGTTCACTGCTCCTATTTCTTCACTTTTCTTTCTTCCTTTCATTTTTATTTTTCTGTGTTCTCAGCTGAGGGTAAAAGGAAAGACTAAAGCAGATAATATTTACCCCAGGAAAAGGCATGCACCTCCCTTTGTCAGACCAAGCCAAAATAATCTGTAATCAAACTGTGGCTTGGTTTTGTCACAGTTTTAGTTCCATCAGTTCACCACTGGCTTCAAGAATTTTAAGGTTGAATCATTAATTATCCTTCAGAAGAGCCAATTCCAAGAAGAATCAGATACTGGAATTATTTCACAAATACTTTAAAGCAGCTGTCATCAAAAAAAATGCTTAAACAATCAATTAAAATTATCTTTAAACAAATAAAAAATAGAAAATTGGGGCAAAGAAAAAGAAGTTATACAAGAGACCCAAATGGAAATTATAGAGCTGAAAAATACAATAATTAAAATAAAAACTCAGAGGATGGATTTGATAAGTAGAGTACAGATATTGGAGAACAGAATCAGTAAACCTGAAGGCAGATCAATAAACTTAACTCAATTTAAACAACATAAGAAAATACATTGGTGTACTGAACACTGGAATTTGACACAACACTGTAAAATGATTATGAATCAATAAAAATGTAAAAAAAAAAAAAAGAAAATACAGTGGAAAAAATAAACAGAGTATCAGAGCTCTGTGGCAAAATAACAAAAGATCTAGCATTTATATAATCAAAATCTCAGAAGGAAAGGAGGAAGAGTGTAGACTGAAAAAATATTCAAAGAAATCATTACTGAACACTCCCCAAATTTGGAAAAAGATATAAACCTACAGTTTCAAGTTGAGCAAGTTGAGCAAATCTCAAATAGGAAATATCCAAAGAAATCCACACTAAGACCCATCATAATTAAACTTCTAAAAATCAAGGAGAAAAAAGTCTTGAAAACAGTCAGAAAGAAATGTTACATTATCTATAATGGGACCAATTCAAACGACAGTGGTTTTTTTCATCTGGAAACATGGAGACCAAAAGGAAGAGGCACAATATTTTTCAAGTGTTGAAAGAGATGTCAACTCTGAATCCTGTTCACTATTAACAGTGAAACTCTCTTTCAGGAGAGTAAAGAGAATACAAAGACAGTCTCAGGTGAAGAAAAATTAAGAGAATTTGTTGCTAGCAGATCTACTCTTAAAGGATGGCTAAAGGAAACTCTTGTAACAAAAAGAAAATTGTAACAGAAGAAGGTTGGGACACTTTTAAAGGAAAGAAGCACAGAAAAAAGATATACTCAAAAACATTATAAATAATCAAAATGGAAAGAAAAATACAGAAGAATGACAAAGAGGGATAAACAAAACAAATAAAATTTCAGATTTAAGTTCTGACTTGTCAACAATTATATTAGCTGTAAATGGTCTAAACACACCAAT
Source organism: Vicugna pacos (assembly GCF_048564905.1). Classification (NCBI taxonomy): domain Eukaryota; kingdom Metazoa; phylum Chordata; class Mammalia; order Artiodactyla; family Camelidae; genus Vicugna; species Vicugna pacos. The sequence continues at coordinate 4,954,631 of NC_132990.1, forward strand.
TAAAAGACAAAAACACAACTCAATTACAAAAGCAGCTGTTTACAAAAACTCACTTTAAATATAACATTGGTAAGTTGAAAGTAAGAGTACAAAAAAGATACATCATGCAAACATGAATTTAAAAAGCAGGGGTGACTATATTAATATCAAATAAAGTAGACTTCAGAGCAAAGAAAAATTCAAGGGACAAAGAGTTTTACTTTACCAAGAAGATACAGCCATCTTAAATGTGTATGCTCCAAACAACAGAGCTTAAACTTAAAAGCGCATGAAGCAAAATCTGATAAAGGATAAATAGGCAAATCCACAATTGTAGTTGGTTACTTGAACATCCCACTGTCAGTAATTGATAGAACTACCAGTTAGAAAGTCAGCAAGGATCTAGAAGAATTGAACAGTACCATCAACATGATCTAATCTGACATTTATAGAACATTTCACCTAATAAAAGCAGAATACATATTCTTTTCAAGCACCCATGGAACATTTACCACAATGGATCCTGGGTCACAAAACAAATATTAACACATTTAGAAGAACTGAAATCATACAGAGTATATCCTCTGACCATAATGCAATAAAACTAGAAATTTATAAGAGAAAAATCTCCAGACACTTAGAAATTATACAACATCCTTCTAAATAATCCACAGTAAAAAAGTAAGTCTCAAAGGAAATTTTAAAAAATAAGAAGAACTGAGTGAAAATTACTATATCAAAGTTTGTGGGATGCAGCTGAAGTAAATTTATAACACTGTTTGCATTAGAAAAGAGGAAAGATCTCAAATCAATGATCTAAACTCCTACCTCAAGAAACTAGAAAAAGAAGAGCAAAGTAAACTCATTACAAGCAGAAAGAAAAAAAAAATCAAAGATAAGATCATAAATCAATGAAACAAAGTGGTCAAAACACAACATAAAAATCAAATAATCCAACTAGAAAATGGGCAAAAGACATGCACAGACATCTCACTGAAGAGGATATACAGATGGCAAATAAGCATATGAAAAAAAATCCTTAAGCATCAGAGAAATGCAAATTAAAACCACAATGCAATATAACTACATATCTATCTGATGGGCTAAAATAGAAAAACACTGATAATTCTCAATGTTGAAGACAATGTGGAAAAATCTGATCACTTACACATTGCTGGCAGGAATGTAAAATGGTACAGCCTCTCTGGGAAATAGTTTGGCAGTTCCTTTTAAAACTAAAAATGGACTTATCATATAATCTAGCAATTGCACGTCCTTGTACATTTATCCAGAGAAATGAAAACTTATTTTCATACAGAAACTTGACATGAATGTTCACCTCAGTTTTATTTGTAATAGCCAAATAGTGGAAACTATCCAAATGTCCTTCAGTGGTGAATGGTTAAACAAACTGCAGTACATCCATACCATGGAATTCTACTCAGCCATAAAAAGGAACAAACTACCGATACACACAACAACTTGGATGAACCTCAAGGAAATGACACTGAGTGTAAAAAACTAATTTCAAAAGGATACATGTTGTATAATACAATTTCTAAAACATTTGTGAAATAACATAATTATAGGAAAAGAGAACAGATTAGTAAGTTGCCAGAGGTTAAGGATGCAGGCAGGGGTGGGTGTAACTGTAAAGGGGTAGTGTGAGAGAACCCTGTAGTGACGGTATACTTAAGTATCTTGATCGTGGTGCTGGTTACATGTAGTGTACCATGATACACACGTGATAAAATTGCATAGAGCTACACACACATACACACACACAGAGAAATGAATGCATGTATAACTGGTGAAAACTGAAAAAACTGTCAATGGTACCAATGTCAATTTCCTGGTTTTGACATCATATTATAGTTATGCAAGATGTTAACATTAGGGGAGTCTGGATGATGGGCACATGGGACCTCTCTGTACATTTCTTTGCAACCTCCTGGGACTCTAATTATTTTGAAATAAAAAGTGAACACACACATACACACACATGCATGGTCTCAATTTTTTCTATGATGGATTCACATCATATGAGCACTACAGACAAAAATGTTTAAAGTCTCATTTTATGGAGAAGGGAATAAAATTCTAACTGAATGGCATGTCACTTCAGATGTTACGGACAGATTTTCTTGTTCATTTTCATTTTCACTCCTTTCTTTGTCATTAAGTTAGTTATGTGCTACTGTAATTAAAATAATGCTCTTTCTAAGATACAATATTAGAAAGAAGGTGAAAGTTGGGTAAACAGAGATATTTTCAATAGTCAGTTAAAGCAAGCAATGGTCTTATAATTAGAAAATTTACAGCATGACAAATCCGTTCCCAATAAAACCCACTGCTCATTGCCTAATGAGGGAAATTTCCAGTGTTTACACTGGATTTCTCCATCGGCTTATTTCCCTTAAACATGCACAGCCTAGCTTCAGTCAGTACAGGCTGAAGTTCAAGAAAAGAGCAAACTTTGCCTTCATTACTTCGGATACATTAACAGTGCCCTGTGCATAGGTCCACATGAGAGTGTTTGCCCCTAGGGTAGGAAACTGAGGACTGAGCTACCTCACTGCTTTGGTAATCCAATGTAACTTCCGGCAGACACTCATGAAAATTCAAAAGCAGTAAGACTGACATGGTGCCTGCCCTCCTGACCCTCTCAATCTAGTGGGGAATTCTTGGTATGTCTAGCACATTCGAGGTTACATCATTTCATTTGATCTTCCATACAACTTATGAAGCAAGTAGTAATAAGCCTCATCTTAGAGGCAACAGAGGAAAGGCCTGGAAAGATCAAATGACTTGCCCAAGATCATAAATGCCAAGACTTCCAACTCAATCAGGTCCAGTGCTTGATCTTCCATACCATGGAATTTCATCTTGTGTGGATTTAACTTACATGAATTAAACCATACCCACTCGTGATAAAAAAAAAAGAGACTGATAATTTAAGTAGTACCATGAGACATTTGCATGTATATTTCACCAATGACTATACATTAATCTGTTACATTTGCATATTACACAATAGACTTATATAAATAAATCCACATACAGTACATTTTGTGAGTGCTTTAAGGGATTTTAAAGATAATTGCAACTATTGGAATTTTAGACTTAGGAACTCAGTTTAAAATGTTGTATAAACCCTGTGTAAAACTGTCTCCACTGTCCCACAACCAAGCACAATTCAACTATGGGAAATCAGCCTAAATCCATTTCCTGAGAAAAATTTTACATGATATCATCTTCTTTTTATTTTTCTTAATTCTAAAAGTAGTACATTTATTATAGAACATTTGAAAAGGAAAAAATGTCTACTCTGGATTTTTTTAAATTATCACAAGTTTGCTTTCTTAAATTAGTAACATGAACTGGTAGGCTAATTTACATCAAGAAAATTCGTAAATCCTTACAGACCACACAAATATAATGGAATTTTAGTCTTTTCTGTAGGGCTCAGTTACATAGGTTTCTCCTCTACAGCATTAAAATTGGATTTTTACAAACTCAGTTTGTAGACATCTTCTCAGAAGTGTTTACACACCCAGCAAAGCACATCTGGCTCTTGGCTGTATTTTATTTGTGTACTTTAAAAAGTGCCAAGGAAATTCCATTGCCCACCACCTGTCAAATGCACATTACTTCTACCTCTCCTTTGGGGTGGCTTTTTCATCAGACAATCTTCTATTGCTCTGACCCTTGCATTCCATCCAGACCTCTCAATTCCCCCAGTGCTTTGTGGTTTTAATTTTCAGCAACACTTCTGAGTTTCAACTGTACTAACCTCAGGTTGTACTGACACTGACCCTGGCTGCCCAGCCAATGGAGTAAATGTGGATTTCATAATGATGGGTCAGTTGTTTGTTGCTGAACAGAGAATGTGTTTCAGATCTTCTGGCTGTCCTGATTTCACACAATGATATCCTTTTAAATAAAAGTAACTCGATAAATACACAACCAAATTAATTTAATGTTTATGATTTTGTGAGACTTTTCATGTAGGAAGCTTTCACGTATCAGAAAAAAAATTTTTCAGGCCACAAAGTAAATGTTCAGTTAGTAAAAACAGGATCACTCACATGTATTTTACCCCCCTGATCTCTTGAAAGAAACAGCTAGGAGATTACTGATGGGTTTTAGGGTTGTAATGGAGAGTTTTGCTCAACAAAATCTGTTGCCGGACTCCTTGCGTTAGGCTGTATTTTCCAGCTGCCTTTGCAGTTAGGTGTGGCCATGTGACTGAGTTACATAGCCAATGGAATGTGAGTAGGAGTGATGTTAGCCACAACCAGGCCCCTCTCATGAAAACTTCCTATGTGTACCCCTCCGTGCTTTTCCCCTTTAATCATCTTAATGTCAGTAGATAACTAATCCAAAATACTTTCATTTTTCAGTACAACATCATCGTCATCATCATCACCATTACAGCAAATATTAATACAACATCCACTCTGTGCCAGCCTCTGACTTCAGAGCTATCCATGCATTAACTCATTTCATCGTAACAACCCTGTGAGATGCGTACCACAGCAATCTTGCTCCCACTTTTCAGGTGAGGAAACTGCAGTGCATGGATGTTAAGTAACTTTCCCAGGATCACACAGCTAGCAAGTGGCAGGGCTGGGTCTGGCTCCCTGCAGTCCCAACTCCAGCATCTGTGCTCTGTGCTAGACTGCCTCCATGACTCTCATTCACTGAGGATTGGTAACACGTGTTTCATATTTTGTGATAACCCTAAGTTAGCCTAAATATGTGTTCAGTCAGAAAGTCCTCACTGGCTAACAGAATCTCATCTTTGGCTTTCCTCGCAGTTGAGCTGAGGTACCACACCGATTCCTTATACATTCATTCTATAGCTGGTGGAACAGGTATCTTGGGTTTGGATTTCAAAGCCTCACTTAAGCATGCTTAATTGTTTTTCATTAACAATTTTACCTGCTAATATTTGGGGCAATTTGAGCCAAAGGAGGAAGTAAACAGTTATTAAAAGATATTTCATGGTTGCTTCCTCTCCCCATCTCCCTCTGGACCAAGAGGAGAAAGACTCTTCCCTGGACTTGTGGTCTGCGTGGTGCTTGATAAAGACAGAGACCCATAGGGAAGATCCAGGCAACTCTTCGCATTCTGAAGCAGGTGAGCAAGAGCCAGGGATCCCCCTCATGAAATTCCAAAGTGGAGGCACTCCATGAAGTGACTCCATCTTGGAGGGCAGTCCTGAGGAATGAAGTGACCGGAAGTCTGCCCGAGGTCCCAGCTTTCAGAACCTCCATCTGGGATGGGGCCCCACAATGCCATCATTCTGTGGGGTCTCCTCTCTCACTGCCTCCACATGGTCTTTAGTATGTCTCTGATCTCTGCCTCAACCCTTAACTCATGTTTAACATTTTAAACGGTCTTCTGCTATCATCTCAAACTGTTTCAGACAGATAGATGAAAGAAACCTCTTTCTGATACTTTGAAGTATCTTACTCCTCTAACTTTATTATTCTCATACTCATTAACAGGGTTTTCACACCGTTCTTGAACTGGAAATAGAGTAATTAAAAAGTATGTGGGTGAGAAAAGATGGCTCTTGAGTTGAAAAATATCCTCCAACATAGCTCTTCACTTTAACAACTTGAAGGGTGGCAAGAAAGGCCATTGAACTGTACCTACCAAAGGAGATCAGTGAGACAATAAAGGCTAAATCTTGAGACTATTAATTAACAAAATCTTAATGGATACTTCATAGAACTTCTAATTACTGGCAGACTATTTTCCAGTCCTTGGCTTGGGAAATATTTATAGATTAATTCTTCAGCCAAGATTCCATCTTTGAGCCTCTTTCTCTACACAGGTGAAAGGCATAAATTCACCTTCGGCAGAAATATTATAAATAACATAGTTACTCTGTTAAAAATCAAGAAAAATACTGATTAAAATGTCAGTTCAGCAAAGCAAGTCTGCCTTCTGTATCTTGGAACAATTTAGGGCTCAAGAGTCTTCTGGATGCCTTTCTGGACCCTTCAAAATATGTAGAGATTTCTGCCTCTGGTTTTTAAGTTGTAGCATGTGTCCTTGGGAATTTGAAGAGCTTTTCCATGGCTTCTTCCCTCATCACACTGAGTTCCTAGTGGGTTGGGACCACGCCATATTTCTTCCGGCCTTTAACAAAGAAAAAAGAAAAGAAAGAAAGAAAGAAAAATAGAAAAAGAAGAAAGATGCAGAAAAAAAGAAAGGAAGAAAAAAAAGCGAGTCCACATATCTTTGGATCTTAGGACACAGGGAGCTCTTTGAAATGAAACAGAAGCAGAATTCCTGCCCCATCTTCAAAGTGCGCCATGGATTGATGAGTCAACATTGAAAAGTGCTTGAAAGTTCTTAGATGAATGACCACAGATCTGTATAAAATATTATCATTATAAAAATAACTCAATTTTCCTCTGGTTATTTTTTTTTTAAAAGGAATGTTCTTTTGGTTGCTGTTTGTAACCAATTTTTTAAAAAATAAAAACCACCAGAAGTTAGGATATTCTCGTAGAAGAACAGTAAATCACCAGTACTTTTCTGGGATTGAAAAAGGGAGGAGGTAGCTGAGCAATGCCTTTCAGAATGCACAAGGTAGTGCTGGATATTGGAGAACTGTATTTAAACACAGTAAAAAAAAATTTTACAGTCATATTTAATGAACTATAACAAGAAAATTTCTAGTCACCATTTTCACTGTTTTCTACCTGGTTTCCCATGGTCACAAAACAAAATATAATTCTTTCATATTCTTTACATGCCCAGTCCTTCTTTTTTGAAGAGAAGCTGGATTCCACACAAGAAGGAAGGTAGTCAGTCAACTCACAGTTTACTCATCCTCCACTGAGAGCAGGACACAGAATCTTCTCACTTCACTGAGCACTGTGGCTGCGACCAGACTGAGTTATGTGGGGAATATGTCATATACTACCTAAAGCTTTTTCTAGCATGCTGATGAAACAGAGAGTAAGATATTACTGTTTCAAAGAAGTTGTTTGGAAACAATGACACTAAACATTTTCTCACTATTTATTAAGTCAATAAATATGTATTAAATATGTGAGTAGAATAAATAGAAAAGAAAATGAATTTTTTTCCCTCATGGTCCACAGATGACTGCTCAGATTCTCCAGGTGGCTGAGTTCTTGTGAACAAACCAGACACAGAGAGAGCGCAAAGTGAAATGCAGAGCAGTGATTTCCCCTCTTGGTTCCTTCTTCTAACTTGACCCAAGTCTGAGCTCCTTTTCAGCGTTATCTCCTAACCACCCAGGCAACTGTCATTTATTAAGTTTGACCCCAAAGATGTCAGGTGCTTCCCAAAGTGATGTGATAAAGACCACACCTCACATATGTGAATTCCAAAAAATCCTAGAATCAGAGCTTTAAAATTATGTTCTTGGTCAAAAGGTATAACGCTTTCTTTCATATTCTTTCAAATAAGAGAAATCAAAGTAGAGGCTTGGGGAAAGCATTCAAGAATTTTAGCAGGGAGTTTTCCCGTAAGTTTCCTTTGGCCGCCAAGCCAAAGCGACTTTGACAGATAATTGGACTAGAAGTACTGCTCTTGGAAACCATCAGCCAGCATTCCCACCCATTAATTAGGTGATTCATTTTCATCTCTTTTCCCTCCTCATTTCCCCCGCCCCCCGTTTCCTTTTCCCACCCTTTCCTTGTTGGTTTTTCTTCGGATTATCTGTACCTCTGCTATTCTCCTTTATTTATTTCTGTTATAACTCACTGCCCCTGGATGTATTTCCTGTTCTTATTGCCTGTCCTGGCCTCTGGGTACCTCTTTGACAAATCCTCCCGTCTTGCTACTCAACCTCCCTGTGAAAAACCAGAACCATGTTGCAAGAGAGAAGCCCCTCTGGAAGGCTCCCTGGGTTGCTTCAGCTTCTAGTGATTTTTATTTCCCTTAAAGTTCTGTGACACCGATAGTTGGTACCACACAATTAGCGCTTTACTGCTGTTTGCTAATCTTTCATGTCTTTTCTTTCCAATTGAGTGGGCAGTTATTCAAGGACATGGAACATTATATCCAAGTCTTGAAAAACATACCTATAAACTTAATATATAGTTACTGTTTGAGCAGGATGGTGGACATATCTCATGGAAATAAGGTAAAGTCTCACTTGGGGATAATAGGATCTGAGGTTAAATGAGTTTTAGATATTTCAGCTCTAGCACTCAAAGATATAGGAGACACACAGGTGTAAGAAGCAAAAACTAATGGAATATGGAACTTTTGCCTCAAAGAGGCATTTCTGTTGCTCTATCAGTTAGTGGCCCAATATTATGCGGAAGATTTCAAAATTCTTCCTAGAGGTTCTAAGTATATGAGCTGTGGGTTTGAGACCATTTCTGCCATAAATTATCTGAGTAACCATGAGTAGGTCAATCTTTCTTGGCTTCAGTTTCCTTCTCTGTTAAATAAGAGAGTTGGAGGAATGACCTTTAAAAACCAAATAAGCAAAACAAAAACAAGACTAGAGAATGATTAGTATCGTCATTTAGATCTTTACCAGGAGCTGTGATTTTCACCCTGCCGTAAATCTATTTTAAACACATGGCCCACTTGGTGGATCACTCATTCAAATATCCAGAGAAATGTCATCCAAATGAGACCCAGAGAAGAGAAGAAGAATGAAATGGAAATTCTAGGTACTACTTTTATTGTCTCCAGAACCATTTACTTCCTATAGATATCTGACTGACCAATGAAAAACTGGTAGGAAAAGTCTTCTACCTGTCATATTTCTTATGACTCTATGAGATACAAGACCAGGAAAAAAACCTAACTGATCTTCAGCACCAGCAAATATCAGATAGGTAAAAAGCTTTTAAATCTGGAGTTTAAATCTGGGTTAATAAAAGGTTGCAGAAATTCAAGTGTGCTGGAATGCCAACCTGACACTCTAATGTTAGTAAAAACAGTAGACGGCCAGAGCTATTTTCTGAAATCAAGCAATCTCTGTGGTAAAGGAAAACGGATCAAAATATCAAGGCAAGCATGCCATTGGCTTGAGGTATGTGTCAGATTTATTGTGGCTGAGAAGATTAAAATCAGCCAGCATTAAGGAGGGTGTGTATGTGCTGCATTCAGATGTCAGGAAGTCTAAAAATTATGCCATCAACCCAAAGAGGTTCCTGGGTTGATGATAAATAAAGGACACATTTAAAATAGAAAGACGGAAGAGCAGCCAAGGCCGGACGATTAAGTGATCACTTGAGTCGAGGCATCACCTGTGCCTATGGTTAAGAGAGCAGCGCTAGAGAGCAAGATGGATCAAGGTCATAGGAAAGGACTATAATGAGAGTGAGCAGAAAGGCTGCTGACACAGGCTCAAAAATATGGTGTCAGGGCGCGGCATCAGAATGCACTCCAGGGCACAGACCTTTTTCGAGAATGGAATTGGGAGTTACGCCCATGTTTCAGAAGACGAGGTGGGGAAGGTTAAGGGAGGGATGGAGAGAAAGCGGAATGACTGACCACGTGCACTGAGAAAGGACACTACTTAGCGCCTGGAGGAGTGGACTCTGGCCTAGCCCAGTGGGTCAGGTGATGACCCGACCACCCTTCAGAAGGCCAGCCAGCCACAGACAGACCTCAAGGAGGGCAGTGATCCTTTGAGGCCAAAGGCAATTCTGTAAAAACCCAAATCATGGTGACTTTTTAGTTTTTTTGGCTCTTCCTTAGAAACCACATAACCACTAACATTCTACTTCTTTTCCCACTGAGCTGACCCACATCCAATTTATAGATTCCCTAGTCACAGAAGTCACAGCATACATCCAGTCATCACCCTGCGCCAGGATCAGTGATGGTTCCTGCCTAAAGCAAGGTGGGGCTGCTGTTAACTGTGCCATCAGCCAGCCTGGGTTACTGGAGTGTGTAAGGAGCCCTGTCTCTGTGGCCACATCGGGGTCCAGTCTCAGCCCTCCCACTACCAATTCTGAGACCTTGAGAGAACTGTCTTAATGTCTTTGAACTTTTCTCATCTACAAAATGATAAAACAAACATCTATTTTGCAGGGTTGTTGTGAGGACTGACTGGGATTTGAATGTACATAAAGCACTTGGCATGGGCTGAGCATGGATTGGTATTCTAGAAAAGGAAGGGATTATTATCAATTCTCTGTACTCTCCTCCTTTAAAAAAAAAAATCATGTTTTGATCATTCCTTCTCCCTTAAAAAAAAAAAAAATTCATGGCCTTAATCCCTTCTCCTGCCCAAGTGCCAAGTGCCCTTATCTTGCCTCATCTTTCCTATTAGAGGAATCAATTTGATCATGTCACTCATATCAAAGGGTGACTCTAAAAAGCAATACATATAACGGGATTGGGCAATCATTATATAAAAAGTAATCTGTGGAGAGATATTCACAGCAGATAGGCTGTCCCCAGATGACATTTCTACAGCTGAATAATCATGCATTCTGCTCTGGGTAAAATAAGCCGTATCTGGCTTGGATTCTATGTCTCTACATGCAGCATTTTATATGGATTCAATCTAATTTGAAGGTAAATGGTGTAACCAGAAAAGAAAAAACAAAACCAGCATTACCCATTTCATTCTACGTGGCTGTGCCATCCCACAGCAAACGACTGCCAAGAGACACTAGTAAGCTTTTCCAACACATATTTTGCCCAGACAATGGCTGAATGGAAACCCAATGAAACAGATAAGGGTTGATGACTCAAGTCTCCAAACAAATTTTCAGTTAAATAAAGCCTCAGAGGCTAATCACCCCACCCAAGCTAGAAAGAGGACATTCATTAACAATCAACAATGCTCTACAATAAACAAACTTACGGTTACCAGGGGGGAAAGGGGTGGGAAGGGATAAATTGGGAATTTGAGATTTGCAAATATTAACCGCTATATGTAAAGCAGATAAAAACCCAGATTTCTTCTGTATAGCACAGGAAACTATATTTAATATCTTGTAGTAACCCATACAGGAAAAGAATATGAAAAGGAATATACGTTTGTATATGCATGACAAACATGCTGAACACTAGAAACTGACACATTGTAACTGACTATACTTCAATAAAAAATTAAAGCAAAAACCAAAACCAAAAAATAATGCTCTACAAGATCAAAAACTTGGAGCTTTGAAAACATAAAATTAAGCTGGACACAAAGGCTACTGCCACGACAACACAGACAAATTTCAAAAACATATAGTTGAGAGTTAAAAACAAGCTGCTGGATATGTGCTGAATGTTACCGTTCAAATTCAGTTTTAAAAAATGACAAGCTATACAAATACATGTTTTAAGAGTACATACATACAAAGTAAAATAATAAAGATATGCAAGAGAATAAAAGATAATACTAGTCACTGGAGGGAGGGGCAGGAAGACGAATGAAATTGGGGCCGGTGACAGAGGAAACTTCCATTGTATTCATAACGCTTTAGGTCTTAATTGGATGACAGGTACCCAGATAACATGTAATTCTCTAAATCCTTCCATTTTTCTGTGACATTTCATACTAAAAATATAAACAATAAAGAAAAACAGTTCTATGGCTGAAAATTGTTGACAGATGAGAAAGAAGTCAAGTCTGTTTGTGCTGTTAGTAATAATAAAATGGCTCCCAGCAACCCTTATTTTCATCTCACTGGGCTGAGTGGGGAGAGCTTAGGAGAGGGTTAGGTAAGAGGGAGCTGAGCTAAAGGGGAGAAAGGCCCACTTGAGACCACTCTTTGATAGGGGCTGGGGGATCTAGCAAAGGCAACCTGGGTCAGGGTGGACGCCTCTGGCTCATTCCTGCTCTCAAGACCTTCCCAGCAGGTAAAACTGGATGAGGAAGGTGAAGCATGAAGCCCTACAGCTCGAGGTACAGCAGTGCTCACAAGCATGTGACCCATGTAGTCACATAAGTGTTCGCCGTGCTTGGTTTCATGTTGCTGTCTTGAAATTCTTAATAGTGTTGTCTTTGAACTTATGTGAGGACTGATGGAACAGTGGAGTATGCGCATGAGCAGAGGAGCTACGTGCATGACGTGTGTCTGCCCCTGTTTCTTGCCACTCCGCCCACATAAAGCAGTTGCAACACCTGTGAACAAAGAACTCTGGTGGACCCACAATGGGTGGGACGTTCAGGGAGACTCAAATAGAGTACAAGGTAGCTGTGTTATGTCTAAGACTGAGTAAGTGGGATGGCTGAGCAGCCGAGGGGCTCTGCTTTCCATTTGAACCAGAATTTTCTTTGAATGCAGAAAGAAGGCAAAAGTGTTCTAAGAAACACTAACAACTAAGGAAATCTATTTTTTTTATTTTAACTTTAATTTTTTTTTTATTTTAAAGGGACTGAGACAATCCCTTTATTTTATTTTACTTTTTGGGGGGAGGTAATTAGGTTTATTTATTTATTTTTAGTGGAGGCACTGGGAATTGAACCCAGTACCTTGTGCATGCTAAGCATGCGCTCTACCACTGAACTATACCCTCCCTACTCACATCATTTCTTATTCCTGTTACTTCTCTGTAGTAGCCAACCACTCATGCTGAAAATGATGGCATGAAGGAAAAGGAAAGATAGGGCAGCCTATAGTTCATTTCCTTTTGGTTTTTCGTTACTCATCAGTAAGACAAAAGTCAAAAGTGCTGGCAGAATGGGCACGTATCAAGAAGTGAGGGAAAAACAGTGAGTTACTTTTGTGTAGCCTTTCTACTGTACAGATCAGAAAAAAAGGGTACATCTACGTACAAGCTATGAAGAACTGTCTCATTTCAATGACTCTGCAGACAAGTTAAATGTTTTTATATTTGCACTTAAGATTGGCTTTCACAATATACAGCTAGCTGAGTTGTAAACTTCATGCTAATAATTTAATTTTAAAATTTTTTCTTCACTTAAAAATGACAAATGGTAAATAAGACACACCAAAACAAGTGGAGAGAGAGACTGAGGAAGAAAGAAAAAAATTCTCTCTGTATCTTTTCATCTGCCTTTGAACTGGGGGTCCCACATTCCCATTTTGCACTGAGCCCCACCAATTATGCAGCCAGTCCAGAGAATATTTAACTACCAAGTTCTCTCCCAAAGGAAGCATGGCTTCTAACAGTATGAAATGAGTGTTCAATTAATTGACAGTATTTGTATTTAGATGCATCTCCTGAACAGTGTAAGTTTCGAATACACGCTTTGAGAGAAAGAAAAATGGCTGAATCTGTGCCATTTTGAAGAGAAGAAAGAACTCCAATTGGGATATATACTTCCTACTGTTATTTGGCGATGTTAATTACATTCTCTCCTGGAACCACCTTTTCCCCAAATATGAATAGGTAGATATGGTTACACTTCTTGGTGAAGGTACCCTGAACACCTTTGTGAGAAAGAGCACAAGTGTGTGTGTGTGCGTGTGTGTGCGTGTGTGCTGAGCAGTGCACACTCAACACAGGGGAGCATAGAAGCCTCGTTCTGGGATATGGGTAACCCCCTAGGGCGCCTTCTCAAATTCCCAGTTAGGAACTGGTTTTACCCTTTATTTATCATACTTAAAGCACTTCACAAACATTCCTCAAATGGCTCAAAAGCTTAAGAGACATGTGATGTGTAACTATAACAAATGAAAAAAAAAAAATCAACGTTTTCAAACAGATTTTCTCCAAGGTCAGAAAGCCATTCCTCAAGATCAAGGGACTCACAGGTACTCTTGGTCCCGGCTAATTGTCCTCCCCACACTGGTGAATTGGGGCACATCTGGGCTATCTGGACCTGGAAAGAAGTCACCTGCAGCCTCTAAACTGCTTTCCTGGGAAATGAGTGACCCAAGGCCTGCCTTTCCTGGTTGTTATATAATAATTAAGGCTAATGGATCTTGGGAAGTACTAATTGTGGTCCACTGTTTTACCAGCAGTGGGCTCATTTACTTGAGCTTTGCAATCTTCCTTAATAAATAACCAACAAATCCTTAAATTAGTGGCCACTGTCTGTAGGCAAATCTCCAGTCTTCTGACTGTCAGAATGTAAAACAGCCATGGGGCAAGGGTTGAGAAAACAGGAAGGATTTATATTATAAACATGTTACTGTCCAGCCTCTCATTTTCCTGGCTGGTCTGATGTTATAGCTTTATTTGATACTTTGACATGGTTGAAATGAAAGGCAACTGGCTTAAATTACCCAGCTCCAGGGAAGCCAACGCACGAGCACGTAAGGAGCAAGGTTCATTCATCGAGAGAATGTTCCTTGATGTTTTGAGGCAGAACAGACCCCCTCAGAGCTGGGAAGACTCTGGTGAGGATGGTAAGGGGTGCCGACTTGGTGTCATTCCTTACTTCGGGCCGAGGTGGCGGGGAGGGGAACATTCAGCCGTTCTGCTTGAAAGGCCAGGTGCCTCCCACGGCAAGAAAAGAGTCAAACAGAATAGGAAACTAGATAGAAAAATAAACCCATTCTTTAGAATCAGAGGTGAATTTTATCACTCTTTTAATGTATATTCAAAGAATTGGGGCTAAGAAAAGAAAGCAGGGAGGATGCCCTGGATAAAATATTTTCTTTTCCTTCGCCAGCCCCATGGCAGACTTATGTGTGGACTGCTGAGGTTGACACTGAAGTGACCTCTGAAAGCAAACACCCCAGTGAAACTGTTATGTAAACTGAAGGGACTAGACATTCCAGGCCACCGCAGCATAGGGCAGGCTGTGCTAATGACAGCTTGCCACCTGTAAATAGCAAGTATTTCTGAACAGAAATGGGTGGGTGCAAATATCCTCTCTGATTTTACACTAGAGGTAAAATTTTACATTGGATACAGTTTTGTACGTAATGGAGATCTTAAATAATTCAAAATTTTAGAGAAAGGCTTTATCGACTTGATAGGTCGGAATAGGAAGACTTTGCTGTTTCAAATTTGAATGGTAGGAACTAAATTTAATCAAAACAGCAGGCTGCAGACTGAAAAGTAGATAATATAATATGGACTAATGTGTTATTAGCTCATGCTCACTACAATGAGATTAACTCTCAATAGCATCATAATCAGATCTTGGTACTTTGCTGGGCTAGATCCAAGTTCAGAGGACATATGGCCAGAAATGAGTTCGATGCATTTCACATTAAAATTCTGACTTATTTAAGTAAAGTTGCTTTAAAAAAATCTTCACATTTCATAAACTGATTGTGACTCATTAGGCCGTTCAAAACCCCTTACCTAAGCAGTCCAAAAAGTCCTTTTGAACATGGTTAACATGAATGCTGCTTCTATTTTTAATCAACCAATGAATTTTATTTGTAAAACCAAAGATTTGGTTTTCAAAAGCCATATATTTGATGTGCTTCACACCAAAAATCTGCATATTCAAGTGAGTTGCTTTAAAAAAAAACCTTAAATTCTAAAAACTGATTGAAGTCATTAATCCCTTCTAAAGGCTTTTCTTAAAGTAAGCAATTTGAAATATTCTTTTTGAAAAGTGGCTTCGCTGATGCTTGTTATATTTTTAATCAACCAATAAGCTTCATTTGTAAAATTCAAGACTTGGTTTACAAATGCCATGAGGCCTGGGCAGAATCATCAGAGAGGAGCCCTGCATTTCCTTTGTGCACCAGAGTTAATAGGATTAAAGCTTGAAGAATTGAATAAAACCCTCAGCTGGTTAAGATGGATGTATCACATTTCAAGGTTCCCATTTCATAACCGGCATGCCCCACATTTCATAAAATGAAACATGCTGGTGAGCTTGTTTAAATGGTTCTTGAGGAATATGTTGATTTCAGAAACTTTAAAAGGAAGCGTGTGTCCATTTCCTTCAGCCATATGGCTTTTTGTGTACTCAGCCTGCCCGGTTTTTGGCTTCTTCCTGCCTCACAGTTAGCAATTCTTTTGCTATGGTCCGGGCACATGGAGAAGAAAACAAATTTGTGTGCTCAGAGAATTTCTGTATATGACTTAATATTTTCTAATTTCCACAATGGTGCAATTTGCACGGGCCTTAATCATCTGCATACATAGCAAATCTATGCTAAAATGCCAAAGACCTGCTATCTTCCTCCAGATCATGTAATGGAACTGGGGATCTGCTGCTTTCTGCTATCAAGGTGGTTATTATCAAGTATAATTTGTGGCTGGAAATGTTTGGCATTCCTGTCTAGCAGTAGCCCAGAATGTTTAGAATAGATTTTTACATAGGAGTTCAAACATCTGTCTGTTTTAGGTCAGATTTCTGTGAGAACGTATGCATAGAGTATCTAAACATATGCAGCTGTCCCAGATTAAATGGGAACGGTTTCTTGCACGATGATGACAACAAAGGGTCAAGTTTAAAATTAAGAACGTAAGAATAAGCCTAAAAACGGTAAGCAAAATGTATTCTCATTCCACAAAATGCCAGATAACGTTACCAATTAAGAGTTGGGCTGGAAGGCTGTTTAAGCACTATCCTAGCGAGACTCAGTAATTAGCAGCTTAGAACACCAATCTGCCTATGGACCAATTTGCAGCATTACAGTGTCTTTATAGATTCCTTTCATTTGCGATTCCTCTATTACGAGAATCCAGTCTGAGTGGAAAGTGCTTATCAAATGAAAGCTGTATATCAAACTGCAAAGAAATACAACGTCAAATTTTGGAAAGGAAGCTGAAAAAGAATTAAAACAAGCTGTGATGATCTTAACAAAGACACAGAAAACCTGTTACTAGGAAGAGTTGTTTGGTCAAATCTCCTGTTTTTCCCTAAGTTCTGATTTGTTTTAAACATGTCGTCAGCGCTCAGTTTATGGCTGTAGGTTAATGTTTCTACATGTAAAATCAAGAACTGTTCTCCAGGACTTCTTATTTAAAGATACTCTAAACAATATGGATTTTCTCTTTCTTCTTCAGATTGTGGTCTTCACCATAATTAAGAGATAATAAGCCATGGATCAAAATAGCTGAAAATTAATATCAGAAACTAGAAAGTTACTCAAAGCATGGGTTAATGAAAGAGTCATAAGATGAAAGTTTCATAATATATCTTTCTCTCAAAGCAATTTTGCTACAAGATTCCAGAATCATCTTGGATTGCTACAAAGCACATCAAATCAAAGCCACACAAGTGTCACTGATGGCTCTTTGATTTGTTTTTTTTTTTTTTACTTAAAAAAAAAAAACTCCTTGGCAAAGACATATCTGACTCTAATGGCAATCTGTTATAAAATTTTAAAACCTGAATCATACCATTGTGTGCGAGATGTAGAGAAATAAAAATTCCTCCCTTGGGAAAAGTGTATAAAACATTAACATTTTTCAGAGTATTTTATAAATTATGCAGCTTTATTAAACACATACCATTAGAAGTCTCTTCTACTACTGACAACACTTTTCTTAATGGTCTTTACATGTTTTGATAAATGGCTCCTGAAAATGTGCATTTATACTATATAAATAAAACCTTAATTAATATAAACATACCCCAGATATAAACTTTTTAGAAATGTCAGCTTAAAACTTTCCAGTCTAAATAAATCCTCTTATAAATGGTCCAGCAAAGCAATTTTTAACACAGTTTGCCCCCTAAAAAGCTCATAGAGATTTACAGGCACAATTCAAAAGAGAAACCAAAATAGCTTTGAAGAAGACTGAATGTTTCACTCATGTAATAAACAACTCTAAGTATATCCAATAGATGGATAGCTCTTGAAACCAACTGAGGCCCTGTGATGGTATTTTCCTTTTAGTACTCAATATTAGCCCACATTATCTTACTCACTTATTTGTTCTGCTGTTTATTGTTGTCTCCCTCACTTGAATTGTAAGCTTTCTGAGAGTAAAGATCACATCTGTCCTGTTCTCTGCTTTAACATTTAGCATAGTATCAGGCACATAATAGGTGCAAAGAGTGACTCATTGAAAAATTCATGAATGGTTTGATGAGGGAAACCCCAAAAAACTCAGTTATTTCAATTTACCTCATTTTATCCAACTGATCCTCTGTGTTGGAGTCTCTGGCTGCTTTCCCTTTTTCCTTAGTATCCCTAAGTTTCCACTAAACAAAGATCACCTGGAATAAAGACTACATTTTCCAGCTTCCCTTGCAGCTACGTGTACTAGGTATGAACTAACAAGAGACATAAACAAAAGCATTCCACAGCAGCTTCTGGGAAAGCTCCTTGAAAGGCAGCTGGTGTGAGGTGCTCCTTTGCCCCGTTTTCCTCCTTCCTCTATCCTCCCTGCTGCCTAGAATGTGTGTGTAATGGCTGGAGCTCAAACAGTCATTGTGGACAATGAGTTGACCTTGAGAATTTAGGATGAACTTGAGAATGAAAATCATATGTTAGGATGGCAGGGCAGCAAGAGAGAAGGCTGGGTTCCTGCCCTGTGGAGTCCGACTTCACCCTGGACTCTATTTCTGCCTTCTTTTTACATGGAGAAAGAAATAAACTTCTATCATAATCAAGTCATTATTATTTTGAGTTTCCTGTCACATGTAGCCAAATCAAACAGTGATATGATTTTGAAAATAATCTAAAAAACAGGTACAGATAGACTTTATGTATGCCCTTTTAAAATCTATTATTTGATAAACATACTGAGAACTCCTCCCAGTGAGTAGGCAAGTACAGTCATCCCTCAGTATCTGGGGGCAACTGGTTCTACGATGCTCATGGATACCAAAATCCAGGGATGCTCAAGTCCCCTATATAAACTGGTGTAGTATGGTCGGCCCTCCAAATCCAGAGATACGGATGGCCAGCTGTATTTGTGAGACATATTTTGTCCTCAGAATTAAGCCTGATACTATAAGAGAATATAGAGATTCAAGGCTGGGTTTTTATCCTTAAGAAGTTAGTGACCTAGCCAGTGAAAAAGAACATGAATGAACTGCCACCGCCCTCCTCCCTAACACACCCACCCAGAGGAAACAACAAGGAAACAGCACACGGCAGCAGGGAACAAAGAACGAAGCTGTGCCGTGAGATGGCAGTGATGGAAGGAAGTCAGAAACCAAAGGGCCAGTGAGGACTGGGGTTCTCAGGGAAGGTTCCTGTGAGGTGCTGGCCCTTGAGGTGAGCCTTGCAGGAGGGGCGGAACCTGGAGAGCCCTCGGAAACTGGCTGGGTGTCCCCAGGGTGGGGCTCAACAGCAGGGAAACCACGGCTTCAGTAATGAGCACAGCATGTTCGAGGAGACTGGAAGGAGGTCGACCAGATGTGTGGCCTTCCCTTTTTCTCAGAATGTGGTCTCTCGGCCTTGAGGAGGGTCCTTGTAAAGGATGGCTTACCTCATCGATCACCCCACGTTTAGGAGATGAATCTCTGCTCCAGATTCTCCCTGACCTGCACGTAATACACACCCAATGTTGCGTATGACTCCCCCGGGGCCTACGTACTCGGCCTTGGGCTCAAGACCCTGGCTTTTCTTTAGAGACCCTGCTCAGACCTCAGCCCAGTCGTGAGACTAGAGAAATGTGCTCCCTACCAAGCAGGTCTTGCTGACATCCTCCGATGAGGTGTTTTAAATCAAACTGTCAGGGAGAGGTAGCGCGCTCTGCCCCCAATGTTGCTGAAATAACAGTAAAGCCACAGACTGACCAGTCATCGCTTCCAAAGCAGCAGCCAGGGAATTCGATTACTCACAAGCTAACCACAATCACAGGATGAAGCAGCAACTTTCCTAATAAGTTCCCTTTCAGCTACTTCTCATAAACAAAGCCATTGTTCAGTTTTGGTTTGTTTTTTTGGTTTGTTTTTTTTTAAATCAATCAGCACCTTTGAGGAAAAGAAGGGCACTGTCTAATCTAATGGAAGTCTCCAGCCCAGCCTTCAATCGCAGAACCTGTTTTGGAAGAGCAAGCCCTGCTCTGGCCACTGAGGAGCCCGGGGGAGGTCAGTAAAGTCCCTACAGGATCAAGGCCCTGCCAGGTCTACTGGTGACTACAGACGGGCTGAATGAGGAGGGGGCCCAAAGTGTAACACATTACATGAAGTGTTTTTCTATCTGGGGGCTAGGAGGTGTGAATAATCTCTCTGGGGTCTGCTCGAAGGCTAATGAGACCAAACTTGACCCCTTTTCCAAAACTGGGCCTAGAATGGCCCCCAGGAATCATCCCAGGCAGCCTGGTGGCGCAGGGAAGCACGGACCAGGTGGGAGGAGACTTGAGGTGACTTGGTTCGGCTCCACCACCGTGGAAGCTGTGGTTGACCTTGGTTTCTTTGTAAATGAAGGCAGTGGGACTCAAGATGCTCTGCCCATGATGCCCACTCTGGCTCCCACAATGACTCTATGCTAACAGCAAAGGACAGCACACAAAAGAAGGAAATATGACTTTCTCTCCTCCTCCTTTTCTCGGCCCATCACCACCTCTCCAAATCACACTAATTTGCCAATTAATAGACAGCCGCCCTGGGTTGCAATCTCCACTGAAGTCTGGCGAATCTCATGCTTAATCAGTGACAGCAGCAGCTGCTGCTCTGCTCAAACCACATCCTTCCCCTTCGTCATGAGGCCTTCTCGCGAGCCACAGTTTGCCTTGGCCAGAGCTCCCTCTGCGTCAGCCTCCACCAGAAACTGCCACCCATATGCAGAGTTCTAGTTCATCAGCCTCTCTGAAGCGGATCCAGCTGGCTGGAGTGGCATTCCAGGTGGTCAAGACCAAAGAATTTCATAGCATTGCAGGCATGTTAAAGCTGAAAGGAAGCACAAAATGCATCCAGTTCAACTGCCTCCTATTTATATATAGATGAGGACACCAATGCCCAGAGAGGTTTAGTTATCTGAAGTGGCCTAGTCAGAGCTAGAACTTAAGTGTACTGACTCAGAGGCCAGTTATGATTTCGAAATGACTGAAACAGAAGCTACTATTTATGGTGTGCTCCGTGCCAGGCACTGGGCCAAGTGACATCTTAAAGGTTAACATATACAAACTAGAACTCAGGATCTTTTCTCCAAATTTGTTCCTCCCGTCCTCCCACGTTCATCAGTGGCACCCCCATCCACCTAGCCACTGATGCCAGGAACTTGGGAGTCATCCTTGACACCTCCTTCTTCCTTACAACTCCCCCACATAAAACTTTCAAGTTCTGTCATTTCTCTAGAGCAGATCTTGAATTTCCAATTTTCTCCACCATCATTATTTCCACTGTGTACCAAGCCACCTTCGCCTCTTGCCTGGACTATGGCCAAACCTCTGATCTCACCATCCCACTGCCACCACTCCTGTCCCTGTCGATCCATTCTCCAACCAGAAGCCACAGAAATTCTGTAAAAACACAAACCAGACTGTGCCACGCTCACCCCTATTCCCACCAGGCCACTGCCTTAACCCCATGCTCTTCCCAGTACACCTAGGTTGAAGCTCAGATTTCTCTAAGGCCCTGCCCAGTCTGACCCCTGATGGCATCTCCAGTCTCGCCTCACCCTACTCTTCCCACAGCTCCCTAAGTCCTACCAACCCTTCCTTTAGTTCCTCCAAAATTCCAATTTCTTGGCAACCACAGGCTGTCCCTCTGCATGAAATACCCTTCTTTCTACTCCCAGCCTGGCTCACTTCTCATCGCCCTTCAGATCTCAGCTTGAACGTTCCTTCCTCACAGGGGCTGTCCCTAGGTCCTTATCAGGAGCCATTTGTTCTGCATAACATTTAACAGTTTGTGGTATTATATTTTTAAGAATATGTTTTAAACATCTACTTCTCCAACAAGACTAAAAACCCTGTGAGGACAGAGACCATATCTATTCATTGATCACTGCAGCTACAGAATTTAGTGGTAGGCACATAGCAGGTCCTAAATAAATATATGTTGAATTAATATATTTATACTCTTATCAGAATACATCAGGAGAGAAAGAAGATATAGGAGATATGGAAGATACAGGAGCCATGAAGTTTAGTTGATTTCATTTGAAACAGATGGAGTCTGTGATAGGCTGAAAAATGCTCCCCCCAAAAGACAGCTGCATCCTAATTCCTGAAACCTGAGAATGTTACCTTAAATGGCAATAAATAAATAAATAAGGAAGAAAGGAAGACCTTATAGAGGTGATTAAGTTAAGGATCCTGAGATGAGGAGATAAGCCTGGATTATCCACTCAGGCCCTAAATGCAATCACAAATGTCTTTAGAAGAGAGAGGCAGAGGGAGATTTGACACACGGAAGAAATGGGAATATGGGAACAGAGCAGAGAGGGGATGAAGATGCTACCCTTGAAGGCTGGAGTGATGCAGCCACAAGTCAAGGAATGTCAGCCACCAACACAAGCTGGAAGAGGCAAGGAACAGGCTGTCTCCTATAGCCTCAGGAGAGCCCTGCCAACACCTTGATTACAGCCCACTCTCTCTGATTTCAGACTTCCGGCATCCAGAACAGTGAAAGAATCAATTTCCACTGTTTTAAGCCAACAAGTTTGTGGTAATTTGTCACAGCAGATGTAGGAAACTAGTACAGAGCTCAACACATTATTCTGCTACCACACAGTGGTTATATCTGGAAGAGTTTTACTCCCTCCCCAAGTCCCCCACCCGCTCTGTGCCATGCACTGTTCACCACGATAACACGGTGCCTCCATTCTCTGCACCATCTACTATACCTTCCCCCAGTCAAGAATTAACAATGTGGAAGGAGACAACAAAAGAAAAAACTAACCCCCAAGGGTAAAAATGCTTCAAAGCTGAGGACTTATGTCCAAACCCAAGTAAACAATGCCTTAATATTGCCTCCTAAATGTTTTTTGGATCAACAGGGATCTTCTGTTTTCACTTATACAATACAATAAATAATTTATAATAGATAAACAACTGCTTTCAAATAGCTAAAGAATCATATTCCATGAAATTAAAGGCCTTGGACTTTCAAGTTCATCTTTCAGCCTACCTTTGGGTCATAGTTTTGCCCCATGTATTAAGAATCTGGATTTGGCAGAGTGATGACATACTCTGCTTGAAGACAATCTATAATTTTGTACGACAAAATCCTAAGAAATGTAAGTTTTCAATGACTTCTTTTAACATCATAAGAAGCCAAATAATATTTATGAGGTGAGACATACCGTGAAGAAATGCATTTTAACATACTCTCAATATTCCCACCCAGAGGACCAGGGTACTGGCCCTCTTGCCAGAGCAGCCATCTTGCTATTATTCTTTTCAGAGCTTCCAGATGGGAAAACGAAATTAAGTTGCTGGAAATTAATCTTGCCAGAGGAAATCGGAAATTTCCAAAGCTGTTGTCAATATGGCTCTGCACTTGGAGATGAACATCCATGAGATGAATTCACAGCAGTTAAAATCTGATTGAAGAAATGGCTATCATAAGAGCTGCCATAGGAGCACATAAGGAGAACTCTAGACGATAGGAAGGAGAGAGAAAATACGGTTGAGGGAATTCGGTGAGGTAACTCAGGGCCGCTAAGCCTTGACAGAGGCCAGGCAGCAAGGAGAGGATATTTCAATGTAAGAAAATCTTCTGAGCAAAGATGCTTCTCAGACAGTCTAGGATATAATCGGGAAGCAGTTAAAAATATTTAAAAGCACTTCACTTGTCATAATATTTAGGGAGTAGGAAAGATCTTTGGAGAATTTAGCTCAACTGCCTCATTTTATAGATGAGAAACCGAGGCCAACACGGATTAGGTCCCTTTCCCAAGGAAAAGCAGCTGTCAACTGGCCAGGCTGGGACGCATCCTCTGGTCAGCAGGACCCTCCTCTAGCACTCTGGGTGCTCTGCCTCTCCACGTTTATTTCAGAATTTAGAGATGTGTCTACCAGCTTAAATCATGACAGATGACCTTTTATTTCTTAGAGGCAAATCAGTTTTAAGACTGTTAATTTATTCTTTAATGAGGTATTTCAATCTGATTGCTTTTTACCAATTGTTTTCGATAGGACACTCAAAGAGATGTAGCACCCCTGCTTTGCCCTTTGCCTCCCCTTAACCTCCTTGGTGGTGGACAGCTACTTGGTCAAATAACTTGTTTTCATTCAGACTACTCCACTTTTACAGCTGAGTCATTACCAGTCACCCTGAAGACTGCAGATTGTGTTGACATTGCACCTTTGCTGAGTGCAGGTGTTGGGTGAGTGTGTGCGTGCACGCTGGTCCGTGGGTAGGGGGCCTACGCCACATGCACCCAGTGTGGCACATGCCCAGCCACCATACTCAGGGGCTTTAACCTCTCTGATGCTGTGCCTCCAGCCCCCAGCTGGTGCCCAGGGGTGTTGGTCCCCCAGCGAGAGCTTGCTTCCTGGCCTTTGATAGACACAGCTCAGGATGTGAGTAACCCTAAGGCATGAACCCCATGTATATATCCCTTTGCCAGCTTCTTCTTCTAATGCTTCTTCAGTGGCGACTCATGCACGTCTGACAGCAGAAGTACACCTCTTTTCGTCATGTATTCTTTGAGTCTCAATTCAGAATCCAAGAAGAGGACACCTGTGGCTTTGTATAATGTAGTTTTTATAAGAATAATTTGCAAATATATTTTGTCTACCTCTATGATATTATTTATCAAACCTAGTGGGCATTTGACCCACGTGCCAACCACGAGTTCTCGGCAAATTAAAAATAAGGTTCCTCATAATTTTTAAATGACACATTAAAATATGATACTACAAAATTACTATTTTAAATGAGTTTGTATCAGCGAAAGGGATGATATGGTTTATAGTATTTAGCTAATGTATATCTGATATCATATCTATAATGACACTATACTAAACATATAGTGACAAACAGTTTGAGCTGTCTTCTAGGTAGCTTCTTTTCTTACTTTTTATTTCTACTAAACTAAACTCCTTACATGTAGAGATTGTTAGGGCTACAAGCGTTTAGCGGGTCTGTCAGTATCTGGATGTTCACATTCAACATAATCCTAGAAACTATGGGATGCTTTCTCACCAAGGCCCTCTTTCAGTGCTGGCAAACAAAAACTGACGAGTACATTAGATTCAAGAGCTGGAAGACGGGGCTGAATGTTCCATTAGGGTTAAAGCAACAAACAGATGTCTAACTACTTTTTGGTTGCATTTGGCAAGCATGTTGCAGCATTTGGATGTGGTTTAAAAACATAACCTATATTACCACCAGTTCTTTCTCTGACTAATAACTGAAGATCCATTCATTCCGTAAAGATCTACTAACCTCCCGTAGACACCACTTGGCACAAGGCATGCAGTAAGAAACAAGACAGGGTCTCTGTCCTCACAGACCCACAAGATAACAGAATTTCTTGTACGTAAGCATTAAATATCTTTGATAAATAGCACATCACTTGAAAAAGTCACCTTAATAATAGAAAAGGCCCTTAGAGACACTAATCAGAGTCACAAAGACATATTTTTAACTCATAGCATGTTCCAAAATCTCCTGTGAGGCACCTTCGCCTCCACTATGCTACTTGCTGCTCATTTTTTTCATTTCAGTGAGAAACTGATATACTTTTCACTATTTCTTTCAACCACAATAAAGATTAAGAGGCCGATCACCAACTGTTCTCTGAGAATAAAATAATGTTGTCATTCACATTCTAGTGCAAGTTATTTTATTCATGTTCTGTCTCCTTCCTGACCTGTCACTACTGATTGCAACTTACCTTTTTCACTCTCTTTCATGGCTCACAAAATAATCATTAACCAAACCAAAACAAAACATGCTTCTCTATGACAAGGGTTTTCACTCAACAAAAACTCATCAAGTAATTCTTTCACGTTAAGTACTGCACAAAGGCCAAGATTAGAGTCATAATCTCACATCAATGGTTTTGCCCAAATGTGAAGTATGAGATCCGTTAGCATGTACACACGATAGTAACTGCTTTCCCATACTTGAAAAATCCATACTGCAATATCCATTTGATAAAAAGAATTTTGCCAAATGCCCTATTCAGCTTTCTCTGAGAATTACACTAGTCATTTACTTTGGAGACAATCTGAATGAGCTTTTCAACATAGTGTGACCCGTGCCTGGTTTTCTCTATGTGGCGTATAGCACTCCAAGTTGTCTCAGTCATTTTAACTTCCTGGATTTCATTACAGAATTCATCAATCTTATTTATTTATTTGTTTGTTTCTTTGTTTTGGTTTGGTTTGGGGGGGTGGTTGTGGGTTTTTTTAGTTTTTTTTTAATGGAGGTACTGGGGATTGAACCTAGGACCCCATGCATGCTAAGCATGGACTCTACCTCTGAGCTATACCCACCCCAATCTCATTTTGAAAAGCACCATTTTGGATATGTTCTGGAAAAACTTAATAGATTTACCGCTATTGTGTTTAAAAGTAACAGAAAAGCTTCAATGACTTCATGCCACTTATTTGAAAAAAAGACACAGTGAAATGGGGTTGAATGGACTACCGGTTCAATAAAATCTAATTTCAGATATCTGCCATTATTCTTTCTTCCTTTTCGGGCTGCTTATTTTAAATCATCCTACTCAAGTAGTTATTTGTCCCATCAGCTTACAAATACATATCCTATCTTTGTGCTGGTATCCTGTTCACTGTTTACAGTTCTAAGATTACTACAAGTGCTAGTATTTACCTGACTCATTCATTCTACTTTTGCCCTTCAGCATTGAGCCATTTTTTAAATTGTCATCTAATAACAATAAAAAAAATAAAAATGTATGGGAACAACAATAGCAGATAATGTAAAAATATGTCAGCTGAGATGAATTTCACTGAGCTGACCAAACAGTAGGCAAGACAAAGTGATTGATGGTCTTTCTAGCACAAACACAATCTTTCAGAGTATAAAGATTATTAAGAACAGGATTACTGTGAGAATAATAATTAATATTAATGTTATTTCTAATTAGTAAAATGTATGTGAGTGAAATTAGTTCATTGACCTATTCTCCGAAGCTGCCACACGACCTGACAGCAGGGGGCGAGGTAAGAAGAAATCCATTGGGGCCACACTGAGAAGTTGCTCTTAGCTCTCCAGATTCACTTGGGTTTGTGTGGCACTCGGTCAAATAACTGTCATGAATTTCAGACTCCACTGTCAACACAAACTGAGCCTCGTTTTCACTCATTCCTTACTCTATGCCCAACTTCCAGCAGCCCTCTCACCACCCCTGGTCTATGCAAACTTCTCAACATCTCAAGTTAGAAAGCTTGGGATAATCTCTGTTTGATTTCTAATATTAAAGTAGGGTCAAATTTTACTGCTATTCTTATAAGGCAGTAGTTCTCAACCCTGGCAATTCATTAGGATTACCTGGAGAGCTTTTAAAAACTTAAAAATTACCAATTTAATCAGAATCTCTGGGATGGTTTTTTTTTTTTTTAAAGCTTCCCCAGTGGTTCTAACGTTTAAGCAGTATGAGAATCCCTGCCATAAGGTACCTGCCATAGAAGCCCCTCAATTATTATGCCTGCTGACCTCACCCACCTGCTGAGATCATTCTCTCTCATCAGGGCTACTGTGACAAGCTCCCTGGTGGATCCTCTGGATCTAGAGGATCTACTGATGCCGGTGCCTTTTACATCTACTGTCATCACAGTTCTCAAAACAGTCTTCATCACCTTGCCCTTGAGCTGTCTTACTCTCTCCCTCCAGGGCTTTGGTTTTCAACTTCACTGCACTCTGGAATCCACTGGGGCCTTCAAAATACCAACATCCAGGCTGCACCCCACACTAAATAAATCATTACCTCTCAGGATGGTATGAGTGTTGCTAAAAATCAGCCAAGATTGAAAATCAATACTCTTAAGACTGCAGTATCGTTCTACGACCACCACATCTAGGTTAATGTAGGTACCGCTACCGAGCTTGGTTCTGAGCTTCCTGACAAGCTTCTCAACGAGGAACTTTTTTCACTCAACAGTCACTTACAGTCCACTAGCAGAGATAAACCTGAAAAGCCAATCTTTAAATCACAGTGATGTAGGTGCTATAATAGAAATATTAAAAATCTTCTATAGGACACAGAGGAGGGAGCAATTAATGACCTATGAAGCTGGGAAAGTCTTCTCTGAGGAAATTATACTTGAACAGAGTCTTGAGGGTCACCTGGCCCAAAGAGAATGGGGCAACAGACGTTTTCTTAGAAACATACATTCACCCTTTTGAATATTTTTATTAAATATTTTTATTATTGACACACATTGACATTGAACTTTTCTATTACGTGTTTTTGATCAGTTAGAACAGTGTTTGCCAATCTTTTCTTTTAATCAATATATTTAGTTGTCACAGCCATAGGTATATTTTCATCTTACTTGTATTTTTTTATGAGCTTACTTTGTTTTTTTAATAGACTTTATTTTTAAGAGAAGTTTTAGGTCCAGAGCAAGACTGAGCAGAAGGTACAGAGATTCTCCATATACCTCCTGCCCCTACATGTGCACAGCCTCCCCCACAATCAACCTCCCCCACACCGCAGAGGTACATTTGTTACAACTGATGAGTCTACGTAAATACATCATTATCTCCCGAAGTCCATAGTTCACATCAAAATTCACTCTTGGTGCTGTACCTCCTATGAACTTGGACAAAGAATAATGACACGTATCCACCTTGATAGCATCACACACAGTACCTTCACTGCCCTAAAAATCCTCTGTGCTCAGCCTATGTATATTTCCTCACCCTCTTGACCCCTGGCAACCACTGATCTTTTCACTGTCTTCAGAATTCTGCTTTTTCCAGAATGTCATATACAGGCATACCTCATTTTATTGAGCTATATTTTATTGCACATGCCAGATAAATTTTTTTTTAATAAACTAAAGGTTTGTGCATTGTCAGATGATGGTTAGCATTTTTCAGCAATAAAGTATTTTTTTTATTAAAGTAGGTACCTTTTTTTAGGCAGAATGCCATTGCACACTTACCAGACTCCATTTTAGTATAAACATAATTTTCATATGGGAAATCAAAATATTCGTGTGACTCATTTTATTGTGATATTCACTTTATTGCAGTGCTCTGGAACTAAATCTGCAATATCTCCAAGGTATGCCAGGTAGTTGAAGTCATACAGTATGTAGCTTTTTCCGATTCTTTTACTCAGTAACATGCATTTAAAGTTCCTCCCTGTCTTTTCATGGCTTGATAGTTCATTTCTTTTTAATGCTGAATAACATTTTATTGTCTGGATGTACCACAACTTATTTATCCACTCACCTACTGAAGGACATTTTGGTTGCTTCCAAGTTTCGGCAGTTCTGAATAAAGCTGCTATAAATACCCAAAGCAGGTTTTTGTGTGGATGTAAGCTGTCAATTTCTTTGGGTAAATATCACAGAGAGTGATTGCTGGGTCATATGGTAAGAGTATGTTTAATTCTATTTAAAAAAACCACCAAACTGTCTTGCAGAGTGGTTGTATCATTCTGCATTCCCACCAGCAATGAGTGAGCGTTCCTGTTTCTCCACATCCGCACCAGCACTTAGCATTGTGAATGTTCTGGATTTTGGCCAATCTAATAGGTGTATAGTGGTACCTCATTGTTGTTTTAATTTGCACGCATTTCCCTGATGGCATATGATGTGGAGCATCTTTTCATCCTCCCAACCTTTTTAATGTCATGATATGCATAGAAAATATCTAAACTCTCTGGAATAAACAGCAAAGCTACTTGTGGCTAGAGATAGCAGGCCTGGGACTCTGGTTACCCCTGGTCCCCCCTGGCTACTTGAGAGCTGAGGGCATCTATATCTGAGATATGTATCTGGAACACATCTGCAAAACACCAGCATGCCAAAGTACAACTGTAAGGATGCTCCAAATTAGAATATTTTTAACTACCAGTAACAGAAAGCCCAATTCAAACTGGCCTACACAACGATGGGTCCTACTCTCTCATGTAACAAGAAGTGGAGGGGCTGACCACCCCCGACACAGAACGTCAGGTCCTGCTCTGCTGCTCTGCCATTTTCCTTGCTGTGCCTCATTCTGGGTGTCGCCTTCCTCTTTAGGCCGCATGGTGCCAGACGGTGGCCACATTGTAGGCATCACATCCAGATGCGGTAAGATCAGGGAAAGAAGAGAGGGGTCCTTCCTTATGTGTCTGTTTCTCTCAGTGAAGGAAACTTTCTCAGAAGCCCTTGGAAAGTTACCCCGCATATTCCCTCAGCCAGAAACTTATCAAATACCCTTGCTTAACCAGGTTCTTGGCAAGGGGAAATGGGACACCATGATGGACTTAGATGAGCCAAGATTAACTAATGGAAACGTGGACAGGATTCCTCTTCTCTGAGACATATAGGGAGGAGTAAGCCATCAAACAAAATCAAGGCTCTTCCAACAAGGTAGAAAGTGGCACTAGGCTGTGAGCAGGCAACAAATAGGATCAGCTTCAGTTTATATCATATTAGAAACAGGCTGTAGAACACAGTGGTTAAGAGCATGCACTCTGGACCCAGGCAGTGGGTTCAAATCCCACTGCACCAATTACTAATTGGTTCTATGAGCTTCAGCTTTCTTCTTTCTGAAAAAAAGGAATCATAAGAGTTTCTAACTCTGAGGGTTGCTGAGATTAAATCTACAGTGCTTACAACAGACTCTGGCACATATTAGGGCTTAGTGGTCATCTCCACAGAGTCTGTCACAGGTTATAACAGCTAAGAAGCAGGGACCAGACTGGTAGGGGAGAAGGGTTCTCTCTGATTAGCACTGAGCAGTGTCATGCTCCATGAGGCACTCAAGAAGTTCATTGGTTTTTCTGCATATTAATAACTGAATTTAAAAGACCATTTCTTCTTATTGCTAGCAAAAAGATGTTACAGACTAAAAGCAATCACAATTGCAAATACTTCAAAAAACCTACTGCTCCCTGGAAAATATATTAAGAGAAATATAATAATAATTATTGTCATTTACAATGAATATTTATTGAGCGTTTACTATGTGCTGGAGACTGCTATAAATGCCATGCATGCCTTATCTCATTTAATCTGAAAACCAGTCTATGGAGTCAGGTTTATCAGTAAAATATTCTTAAAAATTAACCTCAAACAAAGTATAGGTTTGTCTTTAAGTATAAACTTTCCCGCAGTGTAATGTCAAATGAATTTGAGCAGCCTAATTTCTAGTTCTCAGCTATGTCTTCTCCCCTTCCTATCACTCCTATCACTATTTTAACATTGCTGAATTCAAGTTGCATCTTACATTCAGTGTTCACTTTCTGTAATCGTGTGTGTGTGTGTGTGTGTGTGTGTGTGTGTGTGTGTGTGTGTGTCCCACTGTTATTTACTTGGTGACGCAGTCACAAAGGGAGGAAGCTCAGCAGTTCCAGCCATCGGGGAGTCAGGCTCCATGTTTTACTCATTAACCGTCATTAACCAAATACATGCTGCTTAGACGCCCTCCCCCACAAATGGCCTTAAAGTGGGAATTCAATGACTAATTGCAGTATTACATTTCCCCTGGAGCTGGGAGCCAAGAAATCCCCACTTTTAAATTGTAGAAATTACGTGAAGTGGTTGAAGCCTGGACGTTAAAGACTAAGCCATATGTCCCCAATCCCACAGGTGGTTCAGAGTCAAGATTTACCACTTTGCATCAGTCCAGGCACCTAGCAAAGAACTGGAAGTTCAAGGACACCATTTGAACTCTGGATCTCTCGTTAATTTGCTGGGTGCTGTGGGCAGTTGCTGAAACGCCCTGGGCTCTCGTTCCTCATCTGTTAAAGGATATCAACTGCCCCTACAGAATGTCTAAGGATATTAAGAGTAACTAATGAGATTGTTCTGGTTCCAACATAACTCAAATTTTCTCCCACTCATATCTGTTTCCTCTGTTACCGCACACGAAGGCCCCAATCTCCCACCCCATGAATGATTCAACCTATTAAGGAAATCAGCTACTCGCCTGCAGCTAATAACATAGTTCTGCTTCATTACTTCTTGAATGAATTTCATTTTCTTCAATCTTCTATAATCTGTTCAATTTCAAAAAGGTAGGTGTTAATAAGAAATCGACAGTATAAAGAACCAAAGAGAGCTGTCACCTGGTCCATGGCAACAGCCTCTGACCATGGTGTCTGCAGGAAACGGAAGCAATCAACACGGAATTCCCTAACTCTTCCACTCCCAAATCTACCACCCCACCTGCACCCATCCCCACATGTGGCCCCCTTCTCTGATGGTGGGGGAACCACCTGTGTGCCCATCGAAGACCCACTCTGCTCTTCTTCTAGAACCCCTTCCTCTCGCCACAGCGATGCATATGGCTGTACCATCACCACTGGTCCTCTTAGTCCCTCCCTTCTCATCACTTTCCTCCTCTTCCCTCAGATCATTCTCAGCAGCATACACATGTGCTCTGATGTAGTCTGTCCTTAAGACTTCCTCACTTAACCTCACATCCTCACGCAGCAACTTCTCTATTTCTCTGCTCTCCTTCACAGTAGGACTCCTTCGAAGAGCTTCCTGTACCAGATATATCCCAACTTTCTTGCCCTGCTAACATTCTCTCCTTAATTCACTCCACTTAAGCTTTCTTTCCCACTATTCTATCACTGTTGCTCTTTTTAAGGTCATCAGTGACCTCCACTGGACCAAATCCCATACTCCAAACTCAGGTCAGATATAGTTCACTTCCAGGCGCCAACACACTTGGCCACCACACCTCAGTCCTCACACCTCTTCTCTTTCTGCCTCCTTCCATGATGTGCTCCTCGGCCCTATGACTTTAAGTACCATGTGTATCCTAAAGACCCCCTCCAAATTTACATCTCCAGGGGTGAACTTCCTGTTGAATCCCAGCTTCATTTCCACTTAGGCATTTCAAGCTCAGCAAATTTAAAGCCAATCTTGGTTTCCCTCCACAATCTTACTCTCTCCCTGCTGTTTCTATCTCAATAAAATAGCACTACCATTTTGTTCAGATCCTAAATCTTGAAGTGGTCCCTGATACCTTTTTCTCTCACATCTTATGTACAATCCACTCCAAAATCTCATCAACTCTATCTTCAAAATATCCCAAATTCAAACATGTCTTACTTCAGTACCATCCTAGACCAAGGTACCACTATCTCTCACATAGATTTCTCTATCAGCTTTCTAATTTGTATTCTTGCTTCTGCTCTCACCTGTCCCCATCTCTAACCCCAAATATCAGGCATCCATCCAGAGTCACATTTTCAAGGCATAAGTCAAGTTATGTTACTCACTACACAAAACCTTCAGGTGGTTCCCGCATATGACTCAGAATAAAAGACCGAGAAGGCCTTACAAAACTGGGTCCTCAGCAACTTCTCGAGCAGCAAGCACTTCCTGTCACTTTCCGTTGTTCATTCAACACCACAGCCTGGCCTTCTTTCAACTTGTTAAGTATATTTCAACCTAAGTGGCTCTGCCTCGCCTGGTCTTCTCCCTTGCTTCATCCAGGTCTGTGTTCAGATATCACATGATCAGAAAGCCCCACCTGAACTCACCACAAAAAATTGCAAATTTTCTTACTCTCAGCACTTTCATTACCAGACTACACATTACATATTCACTTGTTTGTTTATTACACCCCCCCCAGAACATAAGCTCCACGATGGAATGGACTTCGTTTTGAGCACCTGGAATAGTATTTGGCACACAGCGAGTGCTCAGTAAATATTTGTTCACTGGCACTGAGTGAATGGTTAAATTCTTAGGTTTTTCACTTTTTCCTGAAGTGGACACTTTTTTTTTTTTTTTAATTTCCACATGGACTGGTTTGGGTAACTTATGCCCTGGCCTAATAGGCTTCACACTGTCTCACCTGAACTCCACTCCCATAGGCAGCCCCAGCCTGGCCTGCTCTGGCCTCACAGGTAGCCCTCAGAGCAGGCTCATGTGTCTCCTGAGATGAGAAGCTTTTCCAGGGCAGAGATTTTGGATTTATCTTCTATCCCTAGTGCTAAGGGTTTCTGGCACAAAGCGGCTGTTGACCATGTGTTTCTGGATTTAAATAATACGCTAGGTAAGACTGAGCAATGCCATGGAGAAAAATAAACAGCCCAGACACAGTCAGATGAAGCAATCACTGCACCTAGGTTTATCCAAGCATTATTTTCATAGCATAGATGTTTCCCATAGCATAGATCCCAACAGTGAGATAACAGTAACTGAAAAAAAATAACACTGAGACATATCTAAAAAGACAGGAAGCTACACTGGAGGGAAATAAAAAGCCAAGTGCAAATAGTATAGTTCAGGTTATAAGAGAAAAAAACTAAGAGATGATATAATCTTTTCCTTTCTGAAGAGTGTTGAAGAGCCATAATCATTACAGTAATACAGGACAAAAAGAGAGTCCTGGTCAAAATGAATGAGTTTTGTCTGTAATTTCCATTAAAAAAATGTGATTTCACAGGCTCATGGGCATTCTATGCCTGGTACCCAACCTACCCAGTAGGCTGAAGGAGTCAGAATGATGATAACAAACTAACCATCCATTCCTACTTGTTGAGCCTCTTCTAGATGCCAGACACTGTGCCAGGCACCGGAGACATAAGCATGAATAAGACACAGTAGACCGTGAGCTCCGTAAGAACTGAGAGATGGACAGAGATCATCATGAGAGGCAGGAAGAGAGTAATAACAAAAGCACATGGAACGTACAGTGGGAAAGAGGAAAGCTGAAATGAACCCACGCTGGGGGATCAAAGATGGATCACTGAGGATGAAAAGTCCTGAAATGGGTTTTCAAGGATGAGTAGAAGCTTGCCAGGCAGGAAGGGAGTGGAGTGGGGAAACAGGGAGGGCAAGTTAGGCAAAGGAACAAGAGGTGCAAAGGTGCAGAGGCACAAGAACCTCGGACTGTGAAGGACTCTGGACAGCAGAGCTCCAGGGTTCTGCTGAGTGCTGTGCTGCTCCCCGGGCAGAGGCAGGCAGCGAAGGGCTCTGGGTGATAGGCTAAGGGCATAAGCAGTCAATCCCAGCTGCTCTTCAGGCAGGCTGAATAACCAGGTTTGCACTTTATTTATTTATTTATTTATTTATTTATTTATTTATTTTTATTTTTTTAAATGGAGACACTGGGGATTGAACCCAGGACCTTGTGCATGCTAAGCACGCGCTCTACCACTGAGCTGTACCTTCTTCGCCTCAGGTTTGCATTTTAGAAGGCTGATTCTAACAGCAGTGCGGAGAATGAACCTGAGGGGCGCAGCGTCAGAGGCACAAGCCCAGGCAGAGGCTTCCTCAAAAGCCCAACTGAGATGGCAGGGGCTCTAGTCAGGAAGCACCTGCAGAAGGGAGAGGAGAGGGCCGATTTCAAAGATGCTTCGGAGGAAAAACAGGCAGTGCTTGTTTTTAGATGTTTAGGTGTAGCAAATGTGAGGTCAGCAAGAGTTCAGGCTGACTTGGAGGTTAGTGTCTGAAGTTGCTGCACGGATGGTAGAAGAAGATGGAAGGGGGCGGGGGAAGGAAGGTGACAGCTGTTAAAGAGATGGCCGAGTCTGTGCCTGCTCACCTCGGCCCCGGTGTGGCAGGGGGGCCTCCACTATTTTCAGGCTGCACTCTGGAGCTTCTTGAGAAGCTGGCCTGAGAAGAAAACTGGTGCGAGCACCCTGGCCTCTGGCCTCTCTGAAGAGACGTGGTGTCACAGGGTCGGGGATGTGGCTTCCCAGGCACTGTGCCCCCACACTTGTCGCACCCCACAGAGGCCACATTAAATAAAGCAGCGGTGACACAGTCAACCCCATCTGCCGACAGAGACTGAAAAACCATAGGACTTGGCACCCCACAGCCTTCAAACAATACAATAAGTTTCCTGACATGTGAATAACGTTTTAGAGGGTAAGCATGGAATTTCTGAAGAATTCAACATTTTCTTATATGTTGGTTTCTTCTCAGCTATTATTACTTCCATGTAAGATAAACATTCCAGTTATAGTATGAAAATATTTTTGAATTTTATTCAGTTTTGGTAAATAAAAATGGATTAATAAGTTTTTATTTTCTAAACTACTACTACCACAATCAATTTCAATAGCTCTTATTAGTTTGAATATAATGCAGACTACAAAAAAAAAATCATACCACAAAATCCTATGAGGAAAACTCTTGGTTCATGCAGGGTTCCCAAATGTTAATTAAAAGAATGTAGGTCCAAGGGAGTTCCAGTTTCAAGTAAAATATTATGAATAAGCTCACTTCACCCTCTCTCTCCCAATGAATGCAAATCCGAAACACTGACAGAACGCATGGAACAACTACCGGAAGACTCTGAAAAATACATTGTAGCTGGAGATTTGTGCATGAAAACCAGAATTCAAAACACTATTGAACCAGTGGGGAAATACTTGTTTTTTTGTTTTTTGTTTTTTACCCTGCAGCATTCCCCCGACTAAACTCAATGCAATCTGAAAACCAATGATACACACCAAGGCAAGGACAGAGAGAGCTTCAGGAGAAACCCTCTAATTCGAAGGGGGAACAGGATGGAAAGAAAGATCACCTGAAGCTCAGAGTAGAGGGTGGAGAGACAGGGAAAGAAATCCCCTCTTCCTCTTCTTTTCTTTCCTCTGTTTGCTCACACCATAGCCCCAGGCAATCCAAAATTCCAAAGTGGCTGTGGTGACAGGCAGTCGAGACTTTGGGATGGAAAGCACCTAAAATGGACGGTGGGAACTTTACTTTTGGAGAAGCTGTGATCCCAAGAGACTGGGGAAAATACCCATTGCTTTTTTTTTTTTAATGTCACTACACTTGCTACTTGGCCCTGGAACAAGGGCAGAGTCATGGGCAGTTTGTGATGGAGAGGGTAACTAAAGGCCCAGCTTTCTGGCCAGAAGACCAAAAAAAGGAGGCCCAGGGAACCAGAAAGTACCAGGGAGAATGCAGAGAGGAAGGGGCTCAGGACCCCAAAATACTGTTTATGAACTCCTAAGCTTACTCCCAAGCTGTGCACGTGGGGATCTGATCATAAACAGCATACCAAAGACTTTGAGAACTGCTCTAAAGGAAAGACCATCTCCTACTTCCCACCGGGTGGTATGCATGAGGGGCAGATCCACAGAGAACTGCAAAGACTTTTACAACAGAGCAGATATTGAGACCATAACCTATACAAGGCTGGTCAGAACTTCTAGCTAAACACAACTGCATCAATTATCTGCTCTAAAAAAAGAAATCAACATTATCCATAGATTTAAACAAGACTCCAAATCTCATAATATTCAAAATGTCCAAGATACAATCCAAAATTACTTTGCATATGAAGAATCAAGAAAATCCCATTCACCTGGGAAAAGACAGTTAACAGATAACAATGTGGAGATGACAGAAATGTTGAAATTACCCAATAAAAACTTTCAAATAGTTATTATAAAAATGCTCAAAGAAGTATGAGTGAATGCTCTTTAAATGAATAAAACAAGTAGAAATTCTCAGCAAAAAAAGAAGTCATGTGTAGCATTATTTACAATAGGCAAATTATGGAAACAACATAAGTGTCCATCGATGGATGAATAAATAGAGAAAATGTGACACAGTCACACACATCACAATGAAATATTATTCAGCTATGAAAAAGGGAAATCCTGCCATTTGCAACGATATGGATGGAACTTGAGGCCATTATGCTAAGTCAGACAAAGACAAAAAGACAAACTTAAAATCTCACTTATATATGGAATCTTGGGGGAAAAAAAAACTCATAGACACAGAGAATAAGCTGACAGTTCCCAGAGGTGGGAAGTGAAGAAAGTCAAAAAGTACAAACTTCCAGTTATAAAATAAGTAAATCCTAGGATGTAATGTTCAGCATAGCAACTATAGTTAATAATACTGTGTTGTACATTTGAAAGTTGCTAAGAGAGATCTCAGAAGTTCTCATCACAAAAAAATAGTAACTGTGTAATCAGGGATGTTCACTAGACTCATCATGGTGATCATTTCAGAGATATCTAATCATTATGTCATATGTCTGAAATTACTACAATGTTACATGTCAATTATATCCCACTTTAAAAGAGAAAGAAATAGAAGATATTAAAGAGAACCAAATGAAAATTTTAAAACTGAAAAGCATAATAACAAATATTTAAAAAAAACAGTTCATAAACAAGTTCCTACTGTATAGCACAGGAAACTATATTCAATATCTTGTAGTACCCTATAATGAAAAAAAATTGGAAAAGGAATATATGTATGTATATATATATATATACAAATAAAACATTATGCTGTACACCACAAATTGACACAACACTGTAAACTGACTACACTTCAATAAAAAGTAAATAAATAAATAAACAAAAAAAAAAAACCCAAACCCTAGTTCATCAGATAGCTTTAATAGTGGATTAGAAGTAAACTTGAAGATACAGTGATAGAATGCAAGCTGAATAACAGAGAAAAAAAATTATTTTAACGTTCAAAGCCTAAGGTACCTGTAGCCACTAAAAGGGTTAATATTTGTTTCATTTAAGTCTCAGAGAGGATTACTACTCAGCCATAAAAAGAATGAAATATTGCCATTAGTAGCAACATGAATGGACCTAGAGAATACTACACTTAGTGAAACAAGTCAGACATCGAAAGACAAACACTATATCACTTATATGTGGCAACTAAAAAAAACTAATACAAATGAATCTATATACAAAATAGAAACAGAATTAGAGACATAGAAAACAAAATTATGATTATCAAAGGAGGGGGGGCAAATTAGGAGTATGGAATTAACAGAAACAAACTACTACACATAAAATAGATAAATAACAAAGATTTACCATATAGTACAAGGAATTACATTCAATATCTTGTAATAACCTATAATGGAATATAATCTGTAAAAAAAAAAAACCCACTGTTTCTGAAACTAACATAATACTGTAAATCAACTATACTTCAATTTTAAAAAAAGTTCCAGAGAGAAGAGGAAAACCACAGTGTAGAAATAATATTTGAAGATATAATGTCTGACAACTCTACAAATTTGCCAAAAGACATAAACCTACAGATTCAAAAAGATGAGCAAAGCTTAAACAAAATAGAAATCAATTCTAAGACAAATCAAAAGAAAATAAAAACTAAAGACAAAAAACTGAAAGTAGCCAGAGAAATCACTTATAAAGGAAACAATGATTTGAATGACTGTGTAATTCTCATCAGAAACTATGGAAGACAGAAGAAAGTAATAACATTTTTAGTGTTAAAAGAAAAGAACCATCTACCCAGAATTCTATATCAAAATATCCTTCAAGAGTGAAGGTAAAATGACATTCTCAAATGAAAGTAAATTAAGATAATTTCTTGTCAGTAGATCTGCTCTAAAACAATTGCTAAAGGAAATTCTTCAAACACAGGGAAAATAAAACCAGAAGGAAACCTGGAATATCATGAATGAAGGAAGAGCAAGAGAAAGGTTATATATCTGTGTAAATATAGTAGTTTGACCTTCTATCATTGAATTCTTAAAAATATGTTTAATAATTGAAAGTAAATAAAACATTGTCTGATGAGATTAAAAACCTTAAAAAAAGAATTGATATGACAAAAGATGTGATCTCTGACAATAGCAGAATTAACTGGAAGTCAACAATAGAAAGATAATAGGAGAATCTCAAAACAATTGGACATCAAATAGCATACTTCTAAACAATTCCTTGGTCAAAGAGGAAGTCATTAGAAAATACTGAAGTGAACAAAAATGAAAAAATATATAGATAGCAAGATGTATGGAATACAGCTAAAATACTGCTAAAGGGAAATTTATGCTATTAAATGCTTATATAAGAAAGGTCTCAAATCAATAAGCTAAGCTTCTGCCTTAAGAAACTAGGGGAAAAAAAAAAAAGAAGAGCAAAATAAATCCAAAGTAAGCAGAGGAAGTAAATAATAAAAATAAGAGCAGAAATCTATTAAATTCTCAACAGAAACAACAGACAACAGAGAAAAATCAAAGAAACCAAAAGTTGGTTCTTGGAAACCTGTAGCCATATAACAAACAAAGAAAAGAAGCAAATTACCAATATCTGGAATGAAATCATCTCTTCAGACTCCAAAGACAATTACAAGGATAATAAGGTAATACGATAAAAAAAAAACTCTGTGCATGTAAATCCAACAACTTAGGTAAAAGAAAACAATTGCATGAAAACTACACACTACCAAAACTCAGCCAAGATGAAACAGATAACCTTAAAAGTACTACAACTTTAATGAAATTGAATTTGTAGTTAGAAACCTTCTGATAAGGAAATTCTCCAGGCCCAGATGGTTTCACTGGTGATTTCTACCACACATTTAAACAATACACAACACCAATTCTATACAATCTCTTCCAGAAAACAGAAGAGGATGTAATACTTGC
This sequence comes from Vicugna pacos, assembly GCF_048564905.1. NCBI lineage: Eukaryota > Metazoa > Chordata > Mammalia > Artiodactyla > Camelidae > Vicugna > Vicugna pacos. Next base: position 4,994,796 of record NC_132990.1, read on the forward strand.
CAACTCAGTTTATGAAGCCAGAATTACCCTGATATCAAAGCCAGAGACAGTACAAAAAAAGAAAACTGTAGGCCAATATCCATCATAAACATAGACACAAAAATTCTGAAAAAATATTAGCAAATTGAATCCAGCAATATATAAAAAGAATAATACACCAAAACCAAACATGGTTGATCCTGGAAATGCAAATTTGAGTCAGTGTTTGAAAATGAATCAATGTAATTCATCACACTGACAATCTAAAAAAGAAAACCCACATAATCATACCAATTTATACAGAAAAAGCATCTGACAAAGTCTAACATCCATTGATATTAAAACTTCTCAGTAAACTAGGAATAGAAGAGAGTGTACTCATCCTGGAAGTGACACAGAAAGATACATCTAACATCATCCCTAATGGTGAAAGATTGAATGCTTTTTCCTTAAGATCAAGAACAAGGCAAGGATGTCTACTTTTACCACTCCTATTCAATATCATTCTGGAAGTCCTAAGAGTGCAATAAGGCAACAAAAAGAAAGAAAAGCCATACAAATTAGAAAAAAGGAAATAAAACTGTCCCATTTGTTGACTCCTAGAAGTAAGAAATGAAAAATAAGATCACAACATAGAAGGTCAACCCACAAAAATGAATCATATGTCTATATACTAGCTATGAAAAGCAGAAACCAAAATTTAAACAGAATACCAGTTATAATAACTCCAAAAAAGTGAAACAATTATGTCCTTATCTAATAAGACATGTATAGGGTCTTTATACTGCAAATTACAAAACACTGATGAAAGAAATCAAAGACATAAAAAAATGGAGAGATGTACCATGTTCATGGATTGGAAAACTCAAAGTAAGGACTCACAGTAAAGATCAACTCTTTCCAAATTTATCTCTAGATTTAATGAAAATATGATCCAATTCCCAGCATTTTTTTTGTAGATATAGATAAGTTAATTCTAAAATTTATACAGAAAGGCAAAAGAACTAGACTAGTCAAAACAATTTTTTACAAAAGAAAGCTGAAGGAATCATACCACCTACTTTTTAAAATTGAAGTACAGTCAATTACAATGTGTCAATTTCTGGTATACAGCACAATGTCCCGGTCATGCATATAAATACATATATTTTCATATTCTTTTTCATTAAAGCATACCATCTAATTTTAAGAATTATTATAAATTTTCAGTAATCAAGACAGGAGAGACTATTGGAGAAGAGAGACACACATAGATCAATGGAAAATATTAGAAAGTCCACAAATAAACCCACACTAATTTTTGGCAAAGGTGCAAAGGCAATTCAATGAAAAAACAGTAGTATTTCAACAAATAATGTTAAAACATCATTGGACATACAAAGATAAAAAACTGAACCTTGATCTAAACCTCACATTTAATCAAAAACTTTCTCAAATTAATCTTAGATCAAAATATAAAGCATAAAATTATAACTTAAAAAAAAACACCATAAATAATCTTCATGACCTGGAACTCAGCAAAGGAGTCCTAGACATGACATCAAAAACAAAATCTATAAAAGAAAACAATTGATAAATTGTACACCATCAAAATTAAAATCATTTGTTCTGTGAAAGATACTGTTGAATGAAAAGATAAGCTACAGAGAAAATATTTGCAAATCACGTATCTGATAAATAACTATCCAAACTAAATAACAAACGTTCAAAACTCAACAGTAAGAAAACAAACAACCCAATTAATAATAGGCAAAATATCTAAATAGATGCTACACCAAAGAAAATAGGCATATGAAAAAAGATTTAACATCATGAACTTTAGAGAAATGAAATGAGGTTAAACCACTACATGCTAATAGAACTAAAATTTTAAAAACTGACAGTATCACATGTTTCCCAGGATGCAGAGCAAGAGCTGTCTTGTTTATCATTTATCACAATGTAATATTAGAAAAAAGCCACTTTGCAAAATAATCAAGAAGATTTTTTTTAAATAAAATTAAACATATACTTAACACATGACCCAGCAATCCTCTTAGATAATCAGCACAGAGAAATGAAAACCAGTGTTCACACAAAAACCTGTATATGAATTTCTGTGCTTGTCTTAAGTTATGTGACAATTACATTTTCCTTGAAAAAGGTCTGTGTGCCTATGTGCATTTGTGCAAGTATATACACACACGCACACACAAGCTAGCGGGAAGAAAAGTTAACCAAACGCACACAATCTCATCAAGGCTCTTTCTCCTGTAAACACACCCAGTTCTACACCCTGGTCCTGCACTACTACATCTCTGACCTCAAGATCCCTGTTCTGGGACTGACTGATTTTCTGAGGGAAAAGAGATAGACAAAGAATGGTAGAAGAATTGAGGGAAAAAACCCCACCGAAACATCAATCAATTGATCAAAGGGGCCTTTGAACTCCCTGCCTGAAAGAGACACTGGGAGTAGCCATAAATAAAGAATTGCCTTGGCCTGCTACTCTGTTCACTCACCTACTCCTTGGAATTTTACATAGATACTATTTCAACTGAAGCCAAAAGGAAAATAACTTCAAGCACTCCCCTGTAAACTTTGTGTTACAGTCTTTGCTCTTGTCTAGTTTAAAGAGAAATAGAGCAAACTTACAATGTAAACAAGAGTCTCAATGCATTTCCCAGAGAAGTCTTGAACCTCTAACTTAAGTCACTGGGAAATGTAGGAAACCAAGTTAGAGACCGTGACAGCAAGGGAGACTTACTTTAAAGGAGGAAAAAAGGCTTAGTTGATGATAGGAAGTTTTTCATACCTTCTTCCATCAATCACCAAAATCTCCCTAGTGCCTTGGTTGTTTCTAGTGATATACAGACTGAAGGAAAACAGTGATCAGGGTTAGAAAGGAACAGACCAAGGGTGATCACAGAGCAGGAAACAGTGGAGCCAAAGCAAAACCCTGACTACAGCAACTCTTAGTAAAGAGTTAAAGTCTATATCGTTGGGAGGAGAAATCACTCCTGTATGTCCTATGGTGGCATTCCCCTAGCTGGGACTCTTGTCCATCTAATGTATTCTGCTCCCTCATTTATGTACCGTAACATTCACTAGTTTAAAGAATATATTTTGGTGAGTTTTAACAAATACGTACACCCAAGTAACCACCACAATAGTCAAAATGTAGAAAATTTTCCATCTTGCCCCTTGTGCCCCATCCCGGCTGATCTGATCGGCAGTCTGTCACTGAAGATTGATCTTTTCTAGGGTTTCATACGAATGGAATTATATCACGTGTACTCTTTCATATCTGGCTTCTTGTAGCATAATGCTTTTGAAATTCAACTGTGATGCTAGGTGTACCACTTCTTTTTACAGGCAGATCTCATTTTATTGCTCTTGACTTTATTGTGCTTTGTAGGTATTGGGGGGTTTTTGTTTGTTTTTTGGTTTTTGTTTGTTTTTTAACAAATTGAAGGTTTGTGGCAACCCTGCATTGTCAGATAATGGTTAGCATTTTTTAGCAATAAAGCATTTTTAAATTAAGGTATGTACTTTTTTTAAAAGATATAATGCTATTATACACTGAATAGAGTACAATATAGTGTAAACCTAATTTTTATATGTACTGGGAAACCAAAAAATTCGTGTGACTTGCTTTATTGTGATATTTGCTTTTATTGCAGTGGTCTGGAACCACACCCACAATATCTCCAGGGTCTCCTGTTATGGTGAGCAGGATTCTACTAGATGGAGGGTACGAATAGACCACAGTTCATTTATCCATTCACCTAATGGTGGACATTTGGTTGTTTCCAGTTTAAGCGGCAATGAACATTGGTGTGTAAGTCTTCGAGCGGACACACACACAGCTTTAATTTAGCTTTAATTTCCCTTGGGGAATGACTTAGAATTGAAATTGTTAAGTCATTTGGTAAGTGTATGCTTAACTTATAAACTGCAGAACTGTTTTCCACAGCATTTGTACCATTTTGCATTCCCACCAGAAGTGTGTAAGTGATTCAGTTGCTCCACATCCTTGTTAACACTGGATCCTGTCAGCCAGTCTTTTAAATTTTATCCATTCTAGTGCGCAGAGATCAACTGAGGTGTTGCTGAGGCTCAATTTGCATTTCTCTGATCACCAATAATATTGGACACCTTTTCAAGTGTTTGTTAACAATCTCTATTTCTACTTTTCTAAAGTATCTGTTAAAAAAGCTTTCTTTAAAATTAAACTACAGTTGATTTATAATACTCTGTTAGTCTCAGATATACAACATAGTGAATCTAAAATATCTTTCATCAGTTGTTTACTGGTTGTCTGCTTATTATTGGCTTGTAAGAGTTATTTGTTTATTACAGATGAAAGTCTTTTGTCAGATACATATATTGTGAATATTTTCTCCCAATCTGTTGGCTTGCCTTTTCAATTTCTTAACTATGTCTTCCAAATAGCAGAAGTTTAAAATATTGATGAAGTCCAATTTGCCAGTGTTTTTCTTCTATGATTTATGCATTTTGCATCGTAAGAAATCTTTTCTCATCCTAAGGTTCTGAAGATTTTTCTGTTATGGTTTCTTACAGTTTTATGTTACCTTTTACTTTCAGCTTACAATCAATTTTCAGTAAACTTTTGTGTATTACATAAGGTGAGAGTCAATATTCACTTGTAATATGGCTATCTAGTTGTTCCAGAACTATTTGTTGAAAAGACTGTTCTTGTCCCACCATGAACTAACTCGGCAACTCTGCTGAAAATGAATTGACCATATATGTATGAGTCTACTTCTAGACTCCCTATCCTGTATTATACCTCTTTCTTTCTCCAGAATTTATAATGATTCCTCACTGTCCATCATATCAAGTATAAATTTCTCAATCTGACATCAAACTGTTTAAATCCAACCGCTTTTTGGTTCAGCTAGATCGACCTCAACCTCTGCCCCCATTTCCTGAGGACATCACTAATCACCGCTGTCCTGTCACCCCACTCATGCCATTTTCCTTATCTTGAGATGCTCTTCCTACCATTCTTAAAACGTTTCGTATCCTTCTGCATTCCTTGATAATTGTATGTGACCAAGATCTCCTCTCTCACTGCCTATAGATCTACGATATTTGCCATATATGCCAATATCATACACTTTCATCCTAAATGTGACTCAATATTCATTCTACAAAGAGTTACTGGTAGGCACTGGGGATATAGAAATGAAAATAAAGGGTCATTGCACAGAGATTTCCGGACTAGTGAGGAAAGAATCAAGTAAACAGACAAGAATAATTCAATATATTCTCTTACGCTGTTCAGAATATCATATTTTAACTGTTTCATGACGTACATCTTATATCCGTCACATAAGTATTTCACTATGTAGCTCTAAAAGGACTCTTTTTAAAACAAAAACAGCAATACCATTGTTAAACCTTAAATATTGTAACAATTCCTTAATATCAATTATCCAGTCAGTTTTCAAATCTCCTTGATTGTCTGATGTTTGTTTACAGCAGGTTTGCCCAAACTGGAATCCAAATAAGGTCCATATGTTGGAATTCGTTGGTATTTCTCTAAGTTTCTTTCAGCTCCTCTTCTCTCTCTCTCCTTGCAATTTATTTACTGAATAAACCAGGTTGCTTGTCTTATAAGAGTTTAAGATGCCTAAACTTTGCTTACTGTATTCCTCTGGTGTCATTTAAATTGTGACGCTGTCATCTGCATTTCCTGTAAGTTGGTGATCAGATCTACAGGCTTGATCAAATTCAGGCTGGTTTCAGCTGGCAGGAATATTTCACTGGAGGTGTGTTGTATACCCCCATGAGAAGGCACAAATGATCATCGTCCAGATTCATTAATTTACTAGGGGTTGTAAACAGTAGTACTATCTACTTGGAGTTTTTATTTTTGACTAAAATATTGAATAGTTTATTTTCTGCTTTTGCATAAGTCAGGTGACTTTTTCACTTTAAAAAAAGTATAGTTGATCTACAATGTTGTGTTACTGTCAGGTGAACAGCAAAGTGATTCAGTTATACATATATAAATCTATCTTCTTCAGATTCTTTTTCTATTATAGGATATTACAAGATATTGAGTAAAGTTCCCTATGCTATACAGTAGGTCCTTGTTCCAACAAGGTTGTCTTCTTTATATATAGTAGCTTGTATCGGCTAATCCCAAACTCCTAATTTATCCCTCCCTGCTCCTTCCCCTTTGGTAACTGTAAGTTTGTTCTCTATGTCTCTGAGTCTACTTCTGTTTTGTAAACAAGTTCATTTGTATCATTTTTTTAGATTCCACATACATGCAGTATCATATGATATTTGTCTTTCTCTGTCTGACTTCCTTCACTTAATATGATAATCTCTGGTTCCATCCAGGTTGCTGCAAATGGCCTTATTTCATTCTTTTCAATAGCTGAGTAGTAGTCCACATCTTCTTTATCCAGTCATCTGTCGATAGACATTTAGGTTGCTTCCATGTCCTGGCTACTGTAAATAGTGCTGCTATGAACATGGGGGTGCATGTATCTTTTCGAGTTAGAGTTTTCTCCAGATATATGACCAGGAGTGGGATTGCTGGATTATATGGTAAGTCTATGTTTAGTTTTTTAAGGAACCTCCATACTGGCTGCACCAATTTACATTCCCACCAGCAGTGCAGGAGGGCTCCTTTTCTTCCACACCCTCTCTAGCATTTATTATTTGTAGATTTTTTCATGTTGGCCATTCTGACTGGTGTCAGGTGATACCTCATTGTAGTTTTGACTTGTATTTCTCTAATAATTAGTGATGTTGAGCATGTTTTCATGTGCCTGTTATTCATCTGTATATATTCTTTGGAAAATGTCTATTCAGGTCTTCTGCTCATTTTTTGATAAGTTTGTTTTTTTAATATTGAGTTATATGAGCTGTTTGTATATTTTGGACATTAACCCATTTTAGTCATATCATTTGCAAATATTTTCTCCCATTCTGTCACTTGTCTTTTCATTTTGTTGATTTAAACAATGAGATTAGAATATTTCCTCACATCATATACAAAAATAAACTCAAAATAGATGAAAGAGCTAAATGTAAGGCCCAAAACCATAAAACTCTTAGAAGAGAACATAGGTAGAACACTCTTTGACATAAATTATAGCAGTATTTTTTGGATCTGTCTCCTACAGCAAAAGAAATTAAAGTAGAAATAAACAAATGGGACCTAATTAAACTTACAAGCTTTTGCACAGCAAAGGAAACCATTACTCCTTAATTTAATAGCTGAAATTCTTCTATAGAGAAAAACTCACTTTCTCAACAATTTGATTATGCTCAGAAGCAGTGTATGCAATAAAGACAGGATAAATGCTCAATTCTTTTTCTTTATCTATGTTCAAAATGAGTTAATTCTCTGGCATCCTTAAAAGGCAATCAGTAGTGTGAGTTTATTTTTATTATTATGAACTTGGGTGTTTAAATATGTTTGCTATGTTTTAAATGATTGCAGTTATTACCCTGTTGATGTTCCCACTGGGACAGGTGGGAACCTCTTCAGTTTGGTTCCTGAATCTCGCGGTGATATCTCTAGTAGTCTTTGATAGTTTCTTTGCTTTGTGACATGACAAGAAGCCCCAGGCACATGTTATACATGTCCTGCCCCCAATTAGGAAACAATCATTTCTATAAAGAATTCCAGCTCTTGTAAACAAGAAAAGGTACTTAGAATCCATAAACTGTATACTAGAGATGCTCACTGCTACGGGGTTGGTCTCTATTCCTCAGCCTTTTAATTGACAGAGCTAAGAAATTTCTTTTTTCTCATGATGAGTTCATACAAACACTTCCAATTCAAATTGATGACATAAAGTTTTTACTTAACCTGATCAATTTTACATCTGAATCTTCTTTCTCCCATGCCTTAAATCTAAGTTATCAAAGACACCAACATTACTCATATCCTTTACTCTACAACAGACAACAGTTTCAGGAAACAACACCATCCACCACAAATCAAGTTACATAGACCAGAAGAGGACACAATTAAATTACTATACTTTAAAGTCACTTGGAATAATTATTGTGTGTAGTTACACTACCAATCCAAAAACATAGATAATTTCACTTGTTTTGTTTTGCTTTTAAAGTTTTAGAGATTGCTTAAAAATAACTAGTTTTATAATTAGACACAGTATTTACTTGGTTCCAAAGTCAAATCTACAAAGCAAGTAGAAGTCTAGCTCCTGTCCTTGTCCCTGCCACCCTGTACCCTTCCTTCTACTGTCAATAACCACTTTTTTAAAAGTATCATTTATATTTCCATTACTGTTGTTAAAAGTCAATAGAATTGATATTTATCATACCATACACACATTCTCCACCTTGCTCTTTCCACTTAACAATATACCAAAAGATTACCATATGGCTTTAGAGACAGTCCTCATTCCTTTTTATAGCCATATGGTGCTCCATTGTGTGGACTGTACCACAGTTTCTTTAAACAGGTCCGAACTGATGGGCATTTGGGTTGTTTTCAGTCTTCTGCTGTGCCAATAAATAACCATATGCACAAACATTTTCATATTTTTGCCAGTGCATCTTTTGTATAATTTCTTAAAAGCTGGACTGTTGAATCACAGATATATCTAATTTTGCTACACATTGTCAGTTCCCCTCTATGGAGGTTAAACTATTTTGCATTTCTGTCAGAAAAGTAAACTGCCTGTTTCCCTGAGCTCCCCCAACAAAGTATGTTGTCAAATTCTTAGCTCTTTGCCAATCTAATAGGTAAGAAATGACATCTCCGTGCAGTTTTAATTTGCATTTCTCCTACGATGAGCAAAGTTAAGCATCTTCTTACAGGTTTCAGAGATATTTGCATTTCTTTTCTGTGAGCTGTTTGTTTATATCTCTAGCTCATTTTGTATCGTTGTGGGTTTTTTTCTATTCTGTTTTTAGAAGTTCATTATTTATTTGTCTGTGGCATAGCTGCAGATATTTTTTCCCAATGAGTCATTTGCTTTGCTTTTTTTTTAAAACATGCAAATGTATTTTGTTTTCATGTAGTTTAATTTCTCAGTCTTTTGTTTTATTGATTCTGGATTTTGGAACCAGGATATTTTTTTCCACTTTCAGGTTAAAAAGAAATTCATTCATGTTTTCCTCTAGGACTCAACATAACACTTTTAATGATCATCATCTTTCCTCCTTCTGTTCCTAAGGAAATGTACAAAAGCAGTCTTATATCCAGTCAATGCACATGTTTGAAGTCATTCATTTCCCATTTTAAAAGTCAAACACTTGATGTGGTTCATGCAGTCACATTCCTAACACTGTTGTCACACGCACACGTTAACCTTTAAGATTGTGCAGAATGAAGAGACGTGTGTGAATGTGTCATTGTGTTTCCCCTTTACTGAACTCCCCTGTGCCACCTGCAGTCAGGTGGTATCCAAACCACCAAATGCCCCAGATGCCAAGGGAGAGCTAGCGTCAAGGCATTTTGTTCCCTCTCCCCTGAGGGAATGAACAGCAAAGGAAATCTGGGTGTCAGGGGAAGACCGAGTCTCCCTCGGGCCAGTCAGCATCTGCCAAATGGCCAGGGTGAGTAGCGGGTATTCACACAGATGTTTTGTAGGGGTTTTTATGGAAGAGAGAAGAGTTTTGGTAGAAAGAGCAGCTGCAGCCGGCTGCTCAGGGAAACTCTGCCCAGTGCCCTGGCATCATGGGTACAGCCTGTTTTGTGAAGTGCATCCAATTTCGGATTGGGGAGTAGTTTCTTACTTCTCTTTCCAGAGATATATCATGTTTCCCATCTAAAACATTTCTTCATCAATAGGCTTTTGGAAGAATGACTTCCACAACTGCAGTCTGGTATGTGGTCAGACAATGGCCTCACTTCTTTGCATCTCAAAATAAGGCCACAGAAAAGTCTGCCTTTTTTCATGTCAAAAACTGTAAATCCATGATATTCAGATATTTGGTAACAACCTAAGAGGAAATTATAACTGGGCCTAGTTAGCTTTCAATAAATAAAGCAGTGATTCTTCCACTTGAGTTACAGAAGAATTTTTATATTTACATATATATTTAGTCTGTTTGTTTTCTTAACAATCCAAGTAATTCTAATGCAGGTTTTCTTGTATTACACTTTAAAAAAAAAAACTCTGTTCAAAAATCTAACTTCTCTAAAAGTCTACCTTATCTCCCAAATTTCTTTTTTTCTTTTAATTGAACTATAGTCAGCTACAGTGTGTCAATTTCTGGTGTACAGCATAATGTCCTTGTCATGCATATATACCACATTTCTTGAATTGCTTTTTTTGTCCCCAGATACTGAAAAACTCTGATACCACTCCTTTGTTGACAGTTTTATCCCTGAACTCCAACACAGGGCCTGGCACACAAGGTATACATCATACATATTTGTTGAATTAACAAATAAAAATCTGAGGCAACTAGATATCTACATGCAAAAGGATAAAGTTCTCATACTGTAAACAAAAATCAACTGAAAATGGATTAAAAACTAAATACAAGAGCTAACACTATAAAACTCTCAGAAGAAAACATAGGTCTACGCCTTCATGACCTTGGATCAGGCAATGTATTCTTAGATATGACACCAAAAGCACAAGCAATCAAATAAAAAACAGATAAATTAGACCTCATCAAAAATAACTTTTGTACTTCAAAGGACACTACCAAGAAAGTAAGGCGACAATGCGCAGCACAGAAGAATAAATGTCTATCACAGCGTCCGCCTCCATGCTTCCTATAGAACTGTTTCCCTGCACCAAATCTAGAACCATTGCTCCCCATCCCTCTTTTTCTTGCTATCTGTCTCTGGTCCTTTCTTTTTCACTTCTCATCTTCTTCCATTTTTTCTTGCTCCCACTCTGTTTCTCCTTCTTTTTCTTATTCTGTGCTTAGGGAATGCCATTTAAATTTTTATTTTATTAAATGGGATTCTGGTTTTTTGTTTTGCTCTTTCTTTTCTTCCTTCCTTCCTTCCTTTCTTTCTTTCTCCCTTTCTTTCTTTCTTTCTCTCTTTCTCTCTTTCTTTCTTTCTCTCTTTCTCTCTTTCTTTCTTTTTTTCCAACATCACCAGGGAATCTGTTTGAGAGTTAAAGAACCTGGGTACCACGTTGTCTCTACTACATTGCCAGTTGCCTGCTTCCGTACACTTATGCAAGGCTCACGAACAGACACACACACAAAGTAGGCTTTTGATCCTGAAAACCTAGGGATCCCACTGGGATGAAGATAAATATTTATCTCTATTTGCTTTTTTCTGTTGGGGCCTGGGTTCTGGCTTGCTCAATGTCCTATTTGGCCAAAGACCAGCCAGGTCAGGAAAAGATCACTCCACAGTTCCAGCCTTGAAAACATACAGGAAGAGCCTCCAAACAGTTCCCATATGAATTTTAAAAGGGTCATCTGAGTACACTGTGAGTGTAAGGAAATACGTAGGGAGAAAAGACATTCTCTGCCCTCATGCTAAGTTAGAGAAGAGAACCAAATATAGAATATTCTCTTATGAATTTCTTCTCATACCCTTACCTAAGCAAAGACGAGAAACATTCTAGAATGTTCTAAGAGGGCTGAACTAGCTCTCTGGTGGCTGCAATGGAGGAAGAAGTAGAGGGCTTGGGGGGGGTCACACAGACCATGGTTTTGAAATCCTAGTTTTGCTACCTATGAGGCAAACCTCACTTTCTTAAATCTGTAAAACCAAAATACTAAAAACCTACTTTACAGAGCTGTTGAAAGGATTTATAGATAATCGTGTTTGTAAAACACAGGGCATGGTTCCTAGGACACAGAAGCCGTTCAGTTTTGGCAGAAATACTGGCTATGTCCCACTCTCCACTAATGGCTCTGGTTCCAGACCTTCAGGTCACCATTTTCCTTGATCCTAAACTGGAAGCCATAGAAAAGCAGATGGGCTGTTCTCTGGCTCTAAAATGGAGACCTGCCTCTGAAAAATGTCTCCCACACACCAATCTCACTGTTCAACGGAAGGCAAGATCTACCAAAAGCCCGTTGTTAGGTCCACTGGGCATACGGTCTAGTAGGTAAAGGCACCAAGCAGATTCCCAAGATGAAGAATGGCTTCTGCAGGCAGAGTCTATAGACCCAGTGCTGCCAGCACCACCATCTCTACCCATCACCACTGCTACTTCCCCCATTTCCACTGTGGCTATTGCCACTGACAACCACCGTGGCCTTCGCCACCTCCACTCGTAACGTTAGCAGCACCATCACCATGATCAATGATACCTTTGCTCCTCCCCACATCACAGCCAGCACTACCATCATCACCATCACACGGCATCAATCAAGACCCTCGCTGCTAGAAAAGGAACGGCCAGCATGAAGCATTAATGGTGGTTCTGTTGGGAGAACTTTTGAATCACCTGGGCAAACTGTGCCACAGCCATCACTCAGCATGTACAAAAATGGCCCCCTAACGCCACTTGCTACAACAAATGCCACTAAGTTGAAGAGAGACTCCTGGAGAGGAAAATTCCGTCTTTCCTTTCCCTACCCTTCTGGAACATGTGAGGCCGACTGGCATCCTTCCAAGTCCAACGACCCTCATTCCTGGGCCCTCAGATGTCTGCCTGCATCCCTCAACACATAAAGTACACTCTTCACTGGGCATGTTTGCCCTAACAAACTAGCAGCCCTTAGGTAATACCTCATCCCGCAAGAGCTCAGGCTGGCTGATCAGTCATAAACCCCACCGCCCCTTCACGGACCCTAAACGTCTTACCTCCCCTACAACCATTCAAAAACGTGTGCAGTACCGGATGTTACCCTCCCTAACAAAAGACCTCAGTAACCTCCCACAGGCGCCTCTCATCTGTCGTACACACAGTGTAACCTAATAAACTCCTTTTCTATTCTCATCCCTTGCCTTTGGTAAATTCTTTTACCACCCGCGACACGGGCCCCCCTTGTCCCCCAACAGGACGCAAAGCAAGGGCTGGGAGAAGGCTCGCCAGCCCCCGAGTGGGTTTCTAACACGGCTTTGCACCTGTGTCCCACTCACTGTGTCCCAACATGCAGAGCCCAGAGTTAGGGCCGAGTGGAGTAAGTGAGCAGCCACGGCCGCATAACCGGAAGGGCTGGCCGTATTTCCATCTGCCAGGAAGAGGCTGAGGTGCTCCCCTTTGTCAGGAGTTTTGTTACAATGAACTTGAAGCCCACTGACAAAACAGCTTTGCCAGGATTCCTATGGGAGGCTCATTTCTTGGGAGAACAAGGGGGCATTTACTAACGCCCTGCCTGTCACCACAAGGAAAACTGAAACAATATCCTTTTAAAATATCTTTCACAGAGATTTGGCTGTATTTTCCTTTGAAGACATAAAAAATACATAGCAACCCTATCCACATTAAAAAAAAAATAGGTCACAACTTTTTGCTAAAAAAAAAAGCTATTTTTATTTCCTTGCATCCTTGTAACTTAATTAACAGCTAAACTGAATTTTTAATTATCCTTTTAAAGACTTTTTTCTTAAAGTAGAGGTTATTCCTAGGCTGACACTGAATATGCCAGATCTGTAGCTACAAGCAAATTTTTATAGCTGGTTATAAACCCCTGAATATGAGTTTATATTGGAAAAGCTAAAGCAATCTTAACTCTAACCACGCCGATGGGCGCCGCTTTAATTACAGTCCCGGAATCGAATAAAACCCAGTCTCTCTTCTACAGTAGCATCACAAAGAACCCCATTAACTCTCCAATTACTAAATGAGGAAACAACATTTTCTAGAACCCAAGCCAGGGGTGGGGGGGGGCGGGGAAGTGCGGCATGTTCCAACTTAGAACCTTAAAACTGGGCTTCAAAGTTACAGTCTGCATAAGAAGGCACTCCCCTGCACGTTAATGTTTACTTCATTTATTTAAAATAAGTGTGTGTCCTTGCCAAGGCTCACATAAGACTATTTGTTTAACAAATAAAGATGTCTGTTTCCTGGAGTGTTTCTAATTGGGAACTGAGATCCCACCTCCTAAGAAATCTGGGCTTGGAGACCTCCCCCGGGATGCCTTTGATAATGTGGGTATCCCATACTGAGGGGAGTGGAGGGTCTGCTGCTCATAAGGGAGCGTGCACGTGGCTAAAACTACAGAACAAATGGTGTGTCTCCCACCAACGCATCCATCACGCTTTCAACAGGAAAGAAAAGTGGGGAAGGTCAAAACCATATCCAGTAGGATTCGTAAATTGAGCTATTCAGTAGGCAAGCAAACTTTAAAAATAGTAACTCGGGGGAGGCCAGTTTCCCTCATCTCCTCCATTCTCTCACTCTGCCCCCCCCCCCCCCCCGCCAATCTGCCATGCTCCCCCTGCTGTCTTTGCAACAGCAGTCAAACAGCTCTGTTTTCAAAGCTAGGCTAACATCTTGGGAAACACCAGGGCAAAAATCAAAGATTCTTTGGCTGGGTGTGTAATATAAAACTTGAAGTTGTTCCTGTTAAATAAAAACAGCCATGTTAATTTTGGTGCCATTGAAAACACAGGAAAATGCTGTTGCCAAATGGAAAAGGGGAAAAAAATAGCTTACCAAATGGGAAGCACTTGTATTTTCAAGACCTGAGAAGGGTATTACAAAAACTAGAGAGCAAAAATGAAATGTAAAAGAATGGTGATTTTCTCTACTTAATTCTTTCCACCATCAAGACCAGGGAATGCGTCCATAATTCCCTCGAGGAGACAGGGAATTCAAGCCTCAAGGGTCTCAATCCCTTGTGCTGTAAATAAGGAACCATTTTCTCGCTCAGCCTTGAGCTCTGGTTCCACCCTTCTGTGAAGGCGCTCAGTAACACACTCCTGCGGTTTACAGATTAACTGAGCTACGCAGCAACCAGAAAAAAATATTCTGGACTCAAGATCCTGTTTTGAGCTGAAATTGACAAGTGGTTAGGAGAGCATCACTGTAGAGGTAGAAGATGTTTCTTTCCTGGTTCTGCCTGAAAGTTAGGAACTATTCCCCGCAGTGTTTCCAAATACCTCTGAGTTCTTAAATACAGCAGACAGCAAGCTACACTTGTAATGATGGGTATAATCACAAAGGATTTGCAGGAGACCATCCTTGGCTGATTTAAACAGCTCTGGGCAAGAAACCAGAAAAGGGGTGAAACGAAGAAATGCTAAAGACCAAAGGCTCTTGAAATCCCCTTTTTAGGGGTTTGAAGACATTCTGGAACATTGATTTTGTCGTTGTTGTAATTCCTAAAAACTAGGTCATGAGAGCATATTTTTTACTTTAATTTCAGGGATGACTGTAATGGTAATTCCGGTCTTACCCTCCCCTGTATAAACTGGGGAAGTCACAACCAGACATCCTTGACAAAAAGTAAAATTACTTTCATCACCACTGCGACTCCTACGTGAGTTCTTTCCTTCACTTTATAAACAGTAACCGAGTGTCATCTGCATGCGTGGTATTGTGTAGTATGCTGGCTGCAATACCATTCCACGTCAGGTGAATCTTTTTCACAGATAGTGTTTTTTCATTTCAAAGGCATGGCTTCCACAAACGGGCATCTTGGCAGTGCCCCAGATTCTCAGTAAGAGAAATGAGTACACAGTAACCCTGGCCTTGAAGCAAAATCCAAGTTCGATTTCCCTCCTTTCTGAAGTTGTGACATTCTGGTGAACGCTCCAGATTTGAATAGGTAGTACTTAAAAATTCACTGCCACTGTTCGGCCAACACTGTTGCTCACTCTGCACCCACTTCTGTTCAGTCTGCCATGGAAGCCCGGGGAGGGCCAGGGTAAGTGCGGGGAACAACACAGGAGAGGACACTGGATACCCAAGACTCCCTAGGGGGCTCACCAGTTAAGAACCCTCATTAGATCCTCCAGGGGATCAAGCTTAGAGGGGTTAACAGCCTCCTGAAGGGAAAGGCTGAATTAGAATCCAGTGGGAATCAAGGAACTTGGAAGAGTGTTTAAATAAAATGAATTTCCAGGAATACATGCAGACCAGTCTGAAGTAAGGGATGACTAACCAGGTGTTAATAAAGTAGTAAAAGGGAGGTATAATGATATAAGTGGAAAGCGAGCCAGCTGCCCAGCACAGTTATTAGAGTTAAATATAAGATGCCTGGATTGGTGAATGAAATCATGGCACCTGGGAGAAAAGGTTCAGATTGCCGGCTCCACGGTCAGAGACACGGGTTGAGTTTCAGCTGTCACTTGAGTGATGGGAAAGACAGAGAACGACTTTTTCTCAGTTTCCTCATCCACAAAACACCAGTAATAATCGCCTCGACCCCGTGGAGGCTGTAAGGCTTAAAGTGAGTGGTCCTCAGCACGATGCTGGGCCTGGAGTTAAGAGCTCCGTCACTGGGCCCTATGTTCACCATGGAGACACCTTGGCAGCTTCCTGTGCCTGCTTTTGGACTTTTCAACTTCTGAGTAATGAAGAGAACTAGAAGGTGATCCAGAAGAAAGCAAATGAGACGGTTAAAGAAAAGGAAAATAGAAACTATGGAAAGGAACTCAAAATTGTTGGGATTATCTAGTTTAGAAAAGCAAAAGCTGGAAGGTTTAGTAACAAAGCGAATAAGCCATAAAGCGGCTCCTTATTCAGGATGGGGTGACCAGCTCTTCTGCTGCTGGAATCAGGTAGGCTGTAAGGGAACGTGTGTGGTTGCAGCAAGCGGAGCGAGGGTTAGCTATAAAAAAGGACTTCCTCAGGATTTTCTTAAGAAGAGTTGTTTCCCATGGCCTTAGAGACCAGACAAGCACAAGTCTTTATCCCATCAGATCAGGCATCCATTTGAAAGTACAAGAAAAATGACCCTCCAGCTGCTGCTTCAGCGTCTAACAAGATCATCACATCCCTAAAGGGGTCCAGGGTCCTGCCGGGGTGGGTGGGGGTGGTGACACAAATGACCAGCAGCTCCAATCACTGCACTGAGGCTCGCAGCCCTTCCGTGATGGCTCTCTTTGTCTGTCCCTGCTCGGTGAGGACTGTCCTGCCAAACCAGTGTGGCGACCACTGTATTCTGTGTGTGTGTCTACAGGAAATAACTGCCAGGGAGGTCAACAGGCTGAATGTTTGTGGTGTGTGTTTGCACACACATAGGCAGAGGTCTATGGTTTATACTAATTTTATATCCACTAAAGTGGTTGCCCTTTAGAGATTTAAAAAAATAATTTGCCATGCTGGTAAAACATCTTCCGAATTTGTTCCTTAGTGTCATGCCTTATTAGGGTTGAGATAAATCATGTCCCTTGCTTGCCTCCCACTGATGTTCCTGAAAAAAAATTAGATTATTCTGGCCAACGTGAAACCATAATGGAGTAGCAGGCTAGGCCCTGCCTACTCTTGAAAAATTGAGTTTTGGGTGACATGCTCTAGAATTATGTGGGGGGTGGCATATGGATATTCAGCTGAGCCTTAAAAGATATTCCAGCAGTTCTGCCACAATTCAGCCAGTTCCTTGAAGAGCCTGGAAACCGGAACAAGTCTGGTTGTTTCCATAACCCACTACTTTCCATCTCCCCTTCTGACATGTTATCCTGCTTTCTGTATTCAGGTCATGCTTGGCCTTCTGCCTAAGTCTGAAGGTTAAAACCATTGCAAATTTCTGTCTTCTCAACATGGTCCTATTTAAAAAAGAGATAGCGTTGGCCTGCCCCTTCATTTGTCTCTCAGTGTGGTTAAAGAATATTTTCCCTTTTCCTCCTTCAAATCTTCTGATTTAAAACCTACACAGAGGCATTATTTTATAAGACCGGTGGCTGGCCTTTTGGTCTGAGCTCAGCACAGCCTCTTGCCTGCCCACCTCTGCAGTAAACGCTCTGTTCCTAGAAGCCCAGCTGCAGGTCCCCGGACCAGCTAGTACCACTCACTCAACACCAGGGCGCAACCCAAATAAATAAAACCAACAGCTCAAATTGTGTAAATAATATCCAGTTCCCTTAACCAGAAAGATAAATGGCACTTCTTAATGCTCTTTAGAAAGTTCAACTATACGGGTTCATTTCTTAAAAAGAAGCTCTCTTTAAACTTTCAAGATTGCAGAGACTAGGATGCACACACTTTTACAGTTGCTAAAATTAATGAAATCTGAAGAATAAGATCATTACAAAACTACGGAAAAGGGGATCATCGTGGCTTCTACCTGGTTTATTAGATGAGGACTTGGGCCTAAATAAGCAAGAGCTTCACAATGATACGTTAGGTTTATTCATCTTATTTCCATCCTTGCTTTACTGGTTCCTTTAAGTCTTAGTGAGCCACAAAGATTGCTTGGGAAATTTCCCCAAACAGAAATTTCACGTGGTTCCATCTGTAGTCATAGTACTAGTTGGGGATAAATAAGATGCAGGCACATCCTTACTGCCCACAAGATGGCAGGTATATTAACAGAGTAACAGAGTCTTTGTGCAATTTACTGACTCTTTAAAATGCACCAAATCCTCAGTGTAGCATGTTTACAACAGTGAAACACTGAGAAAAACTCAAAGATCCCTAACCTGAAAAAAGAATCTGAGAAAATCCATAGAATAGAATACCATGCAGCTAAATTTAAAAAAATGAGAAAACTCTCTAAGGGCTAATAATAGAAAGAAATCCAGGATACAATGTGAAGTAATAAAAGCAGAGCAGAAGCAGAATGTGTGCTCTGCCTCCTTTTGCGTAAGATAAAGGAGGAGGGGTAATAATCTATATAGTTTTATTGGCCATTCATTAATGTATCTGCATGAAGAGACTGCTGAAAGAAAGAAAGAAAGAAAGAAAGAAAGAAAGAAAGAAAGAAAGAAAGAAAGAAAGAAAGAAAGAAAGAAAGAGAAAGAAAGAGAGAAAGAAAGAAAGAAAGAAAGAAAGAAAGAAAGAAAGAAAGAGAGAAAGAAAGAAAGAAAGAAAGAAAGAAAGAAAGAAAGAAAGAAAGAAAGAAAGAAAGAAAGAAAGAAAAGAAACAACAGGCCCAAAATGGAGTCACTTGTGCTAAGTCCCTCATTAGCAAACCAAAACTTAATATCAAACCTCACTGCAGTTTCAGCCTCTCCCAGGAGTGGAATTCTCAACCAATCTGGAATTTCCTGATCAACATTAGTGAGGTAATCTGCATGACAGAGGCCCCATTTCCTCCAAAGGAAAGTGACTTTGCCTGAAACAACCCTTTCTTTATTTTCCTTTAAAAATTTTTTTTTAATTGTTTAAATTTTAAAAATTGAAATCAGTTACGATGTGCCAATTTCTGGTGTAGAGCACAATGTCCCAGCCATGCATATACATACATCTATTTGTTGTTTTTGACTTACTAGTCCCACCCACTTTCTGCCTTTAAAAGTCTCCCATTTTGTACAGCTCCCCAGAGCACCTTTCTGCTTGCTAGGTAGGATGCTGCCTGATTCATGAATCACTGAATAAAGCCAATTAGATCTTCAAATGTACTCAGTTGAATTTTTTTTTTTAAACAAGACACAGAAGGTTATACAAAAAGCTGATAAAAAGAATGAGAGGAAAGGGGTAGATGGGAACAGAGGTGGGGAACGAAAATAGAAAACAATTTAACTGAAGAAACTTCCTATTCAAAGGCCTTTTCAGGTTGACTCCTTTGGAAAAGTGTCTTCAGCCATTCCCAATCTGGTTGACAGGATTATCTCCACCAACAGAGGCAGCGCTATTTACAAAATGCTGTGTGTGCTTCTGGGAGAGGGACCTTGGAAAGGCAATAGAGCAGGGCTGGTATTCAAAGGGGAGCGTCACAGGTCACCCCGCCCTGCTGCTGTTCACCCACTCCGCTCTGGCCTTATTTCTGACTCTAAGCTTCTCTGGCTCCATTTGGAAGCAGCAGATGTGGCAACAGAGAGTTCTTTTGGAAGTTTCCATCATGTGGTCCTTTGAAGCACAGGTCAGATAATGCCTCTGATACCAAGAACAGACCAGAGACAGATCAGAGGCAGCTGCTTCAGGAATGGATAGGGCTTGATCTCTGGTCCAAAAGTGATGGGAAAAGAGGTCAGGGACGCAGAGCTTTGTCCAACTGGTGGATGCAAAGCACCAGCGGAGCTTAGTTCAGTTGAATTCAGGTGGGATCCCAAATCCCCAGAAGAGCAGAATTTCTTTTAATTCGTTATTAGATATGGAAAGTGAACTAAGAAACGCATTTGACCTAAACCAAAAATGTCCAGTGGTTTTACTCTGCTGCTTTCTTCAACTTTCTTTGGGTGGGGGGAGAAAAGTTAGTATGTATATTTAAACTACTAAAATTCAAGCTACATCCTTGAAGGAGACCTAACAAGAAGGTAGGTGAATGTAGGTACTAGTCTAAAATGCTCCTTCAGTGAACTGAGAAATCCCGTTTGTACTATTTGAGTAATCTGGACTCAGTAACTCTTTGAAGAAAACCTTTCATGTTTCCATACGACTATGATAACTTATCATACCTACTTTTATCTTCTTCCTGCAGCTATGATTTCAGAGAGTCTCGGACATCCTGGGTTGGTAGGGACCTTAAAGTCTGCGAGGTACACTAATAAGCAACAAATCTTAACTTTTTTTTTTTTTGATCCAGAAAACTACCAAGGTTTTCCAAGCCTGCTGAAACAAGGGTCCAATATTTGCCAAGAGCCTACGATGTAACAGGCATTTTACCCATGATCTTATCTAATGTGCACAAGAGTCCTGGAGGTGAGCAGGAATTTCACAAACGAGTAAGTGGGCTAGGTTTCGTGGCAGTCAGTGGCACAGTCACACTGGCACCTCGTCTTTCTGACTCAAAGTCAGGGCTCTCCTTCCACCATCTCACATGGCGTCCTGAGGGTCGGAAGAAGCAAGCAGTAACAGAACACGGCAGTTCAAAAGGCTAACCAAGGAGAAATAAATGCATTGAGAAGGTATTAAGTGTACTTGGTTGCCTGGGGCTTGCCCTTGCTTAGCTCACAACCCATGCGTGGGTCTATAGGTTTGCACCACTCAGCTCAAGCAAACAACCCATCATTAGGAGCCACTTGCCCTGAGCCTCGGAGGCCAAGAGTCACAGAAGCCTAGGCCCTAATCCCTGCTGTCAGCACCTGCTGGGACTCATCACCTCACAAGATAAACTGCTGGGCTGAGCAGAAAGTAGGCAAATCATGGGAGGGGCTGGGCAGAGAGGCCTCGCTCAGTAACAGGGATTCCAGGTCTCAGACAGGCTGGGGAGAGCCGCCCCAGCAGGGCTGGTCTTGAGGGAAGCTGTGGGGAATCTGTGACAGCTGGGCCATGGAAGGGGACTGAGAGCTTTTTTGTGAGGATCAAATGAGAAAAAATATATATAGAGAGGGAGAGAGAGAGAGAGAACTCCACACTCTTTCTCTATATATATTCTCTCATTTGATCTTCACAAACATATATACATGGAGACACACTACCAGCAACAAAGAGTTACGTGGTATCATCATTAAAGAATCTGAAGGCTGGAAGGGAAAGGATCCAGAGTTGCTCAAGCTTTGACTCCTTTTTTCAATCCTAAGGTCTAAAGATGCTTTTGTTTGTAGCAGCACAGAAGTAGCCCTTATAAATTAGTCAGGGCCCTGGGTTGTAAATGACAGAAACCCAGCTCAGCTAGCTTGGGCCAAATAAAAGGACCACAGACCCATGGTAAGGGCAGGGACACACGAATAACTGCCACTTCTCACTCATATTTCTGCTTCTCTTACATTCTCTGAGACCAGGGTCCCTGGTCATGGGAAACAGTCCAGTCACTCTCATGCACATATGTCTCAGCCTCCTCTAATCTTCATGCTGAGGTGGGAAGCCCTATGAAAAAGATGGCAGGACCTGCAGGCAGGGCCACTACTCTCCTGCCAGCACCAGTCAGTTCCCTGGCCCAGTGGCACTGTCTCGCTTTTTAACTCTGAAACAGCTTACTTCTAGGAAAGCGAAACTTACACCTAAGATTCTGTTGGTTCCCTGAGCTAACTCTTGATTGGTCCATTTGTAGTGCCTCATTTGCATGGAGCTCGCTCCTGATTGGTCCATTTCTATCACTTCTGATTAGTCCACTTCTACAAAGCTCATTCCTAATTAGTCACCTTTGTTACACCTTATTTGCATCTGATGCTGCAAAGTATAGGCTGGAAGCCTATAAAAGCCTGTGTAAACCTACAGACGGGGTCCAGAGTTTGGAGTGTTAACTCCCTTGGGGCTGCCGGCGTAATAAACCTGAGTTCTCCAACTCTCCGAGTGCTGCTTGGTCTCTTGCCCAGATCCAGGTTGCTGTCACAACTGAGCTGTAACACCGAGCTGTAACACACTTTGCTGCAACAATGTCAACCGGGAAATCCCAGGGCAGGACTTGTGCCCAAAGTTAAGCAGTAAGATTTAGATACAGAGGTGCCCCTGAGGCAGAGGGTATGAAACGTTAAGTGGTCTGCAGCCCGTAAGGAGACAGTATGATGCATCGCCATGGCTTGGGAGGCTCCTGGGGTCTGAGGACGGGTTGACTAGCACTGATCCTCCGCCCAGATCCCGAGTCCGATCTCACAGATCTCAAGGAGGAATCTAGGGGAACAGCAGAGACTATCTCCTCCAGGTACCTCTGTAAATGACTGAACGGTGGGACATGCTCCTGGTGGTGGCAGCATCAGAAAGGTAAGTTTCTGGATCCGGGCCTATTTCCTTTCATACGCTGGAGGAAGTATTACAGAATGAGAAGATGAGCATTTATTTGGTCTTGAGAACAAGCACCCTCTCTCTCACTCATCCCTGCCTTTAGAAATACAGAGTAGATTGCCTTCAACAGCTTGGGGCCTTAGCCACAGAAGCTAAGGAAGAGGGGTTCCCTGAATAAGGAGCCATCATCTGTAGCCTCAAATAACTTGAAACTAGCCAAGCATGGAGGCTGAATCCAATGGGCTTCTCTTATCTGTCCTTTCAGTCTCCTCACCCCAGCTTCCGGACACCAGTTTGTATGGCCTCAGAAGGCAGGGGAGAGACTCAAAGTTTAAAAAGACAAAATTCAAACAGATTCAACAGAGGTGACCCTGAACCCCACGGGGAAGGTCAGAATCATTTCTGAAGAAGTCTGTCTCCCCAGACAGCACTTAAGTTGAGGAAGTAACCCCTCCCCTCACCCAGGGGATCTGGTTACCAAAACAGCAAAGCGGCCAGGGTGGCGAAGGCTGGCAGGCTTTCTGGGTCCCATTTCCTGCAGTGGCCTGGGGACTAGGGCCTGAGCCCCTACCAGGCAGTGTGCCCTGCTGTGTTCTCGGGTCCATAATCTCCTGATTGCTTGCAGCTCTGCAAGGAGATATCAAAGCCAGGAAGAAATGGTTTGAAGCCAAGCAGAGGGGGTGAAAGAGCAGAGAAGGCTGATTAGGGGTGGAGGGAGTCTGGAGGGGGTGGGGGGGGAAGCCTAGGGGCGAGGAGGGTTAGGCTAAGGGAGAAGAGAAATCAGAATTAAGTGAAAACAGCATTTGTAGCTGGGCCCCTCTCAGTAAAGTCCTGCCCTGCATGTATTAACCTTCCATGGATGAAAACAAAATCCAGGGACCTGGTGCCTGCCTGCTGGGGCACATAAAGCTGAGGGGATATAATATCTTCCAGGTGGGTGTGCCCAGAAGCACACAAAGGTGCTTGACAGGTCGTTTAAAGCCGACTGTCAAGGTCAAAACAACACCACCTGCAGGTACAACTGAAATGTCTTCATCCATCCCCCCACCCACCCCCGGGTTCTCTGTTGTTGTTTGTTTTAAACCAAAGCACAGTTTGAGCAGCAGACAAGCCTGACAACTGTTCAAACATATGTACGTGCAACTTATTAGCTTGCAAATGGAGATATCTGGAGGCTAAAAACAAGGGGTGGGGGGAACAAGTTAGCTGCTAACTCTGAGGGGACGAGGGGAGGGGGTCTGAGCGGTAAATTGCCGGGCTGAAGGCAAAAAGCCTTGTTCGATGATGGAGCACGCTCCTCATGCAGTATTTGGAAATGCTGTTTTGCATTGATGGTGCACAGAGCAGAGGCGGCGATTATGAAACGAAGAGGCCCCTGCCCTTGAGATCTGTTTATTTTGCAATTAACTAGGAGTAAGAGAGGTCCCTTCTGAGCCTTCTGCTTGCGGGCTTAAAATTTAAACGCCTACTGCTGCCCAGGTGCCTGAGTACAAGAAAATCACAGGCTTATGATCTAACTAGTTCTTAGATCAAAAAGAAAATATACGTGGATGTAAATTACTGAATGAAATGGGATCACCCCCACTCCTGTTCAAAATAAAACTCAGACCTAATCAAATCAAAGAATGTTCGGGCTCTAAGACACTCTGCAGGCAATTCAAAATCAGCCCCTTACATTTCCAGAGAAGAAAAGTAGGCCAGGGAGTAAAGTCCTGCCCTGCATGCATCAACCTTCCACGGGGACACATCATCCTTACAAGTAACAGAGAAGCAGCGAGCATCACCGAGGATGCTTCCCTACCTTCCTCCTCCCTCAGCCTGACATTCCCACCCGAGAGAAGATGGCAGGGTGCAGAGTCTGTGAAAGCTTCCTGCTCACCTGTCCAGAGACACCTGCCCACATGATCCCCACAAAATAACACCTGCAGCAGAATCGCCCGGGCGGACGTGTTCACATTCCAGGTGCCAAGACAGCACCTCAAACTCACTGAATCAGTCTCTGTGGTGGGGCCCAGACTGAAAAAACTATCTTTTTTCCCATTCTTTTTAATTTCTATTTTTGCATGTACTTTATAGCATACCTAATATATTAACACTCTACTAAATGAATACAACTTATAACTAAATATAAATATATGGAAGGGGTGACTGTTCAAAACTCGATGTATAGGGAGGGGATAGCTCAGTGGTGAGCGTGTGCTTAGCATGCACAAGGTGCTGGGTTCAATCCCCAGGACCTCCATTAAAATAAATACGTAAATAAATAAACCTAATTACCTCCCTCAAAACAAAAAAGCAAACAATAAAATTTTTTTTAAATCAATGGATGATAATCGGAAATGTGTCAGGCCTCCTGCACTACATGGTGAGCCCATCTTCCTCACTGACGTTCAGCAAGGCCCTTGCCTGCTGCCTGACACGTGGAGAGTCCTCCACCACCACTGACAGAATCAAAGTCGGATTCCGCAGCCAGCTGTGCAAGGGACTGAAGATATTTCTTCTCCAAGAATCATTTCCCAACGTGTATTTTGAGGAGGTGGTTTTCCTGAGACCACAAGGACCACATGAAATGCACACTGTGAAGGGGGACCCCTGGGCACAACATTTAGGGGAATACTGTATACCCTGGCCCTGTGTTCAAGAGGCACGGGGTATTAAATCAGGATAATAAGGATATTCAAGGCTTTCTTAAAAGCCCTCCAGTAAAGACTCCCTTTTAACTTTGTGTAATCTGTTCATTTCCTAAACTAATTAACCCACAGTTCCTTTTCCCACATCATTCACATTCCACAAAACTAGTCTTCCTTGGAACCTATGTAGAAAATCCTGATTTCAGCTAAAGGTCTCACATTTCCTTGTAGCCAGAGAACCATCAGTATTTATCACACCTGTCCATTGATACGTGTCTGCTGAATGAATTCTTGGCTTTGCCTTTCCATCACTTTCCAACTACCAGCTTTCAATAGGATGTTCAAAAATTGCACACGTAGGATAAGAACCAGAAAGTGCAGCTGACTTATTCTCCAAGAAGGTTCTCAGGCTCTCCTTAGAGGAGATCAACTCAAAAACTAGGATCCGCCAGCCACAGTCCCCATATCTCAGCAAGCTGGCCTCTAAGGACCAAAAAGGTGGGCGGTGGTCTCCAGGCTCACAAGAGCACCCCCTGCCTCCTTGTCCATCCTAAGTTTTGGCCAGGGAGCCCAAGTATCATCCACACTCTCCTGAAATGGGATTCCAAGATTGCCATTTCATAGTGAAAGGGGAGGTGGTTATTTTCAGCAAGCTCACTGGGACTGTGAAGGGCAGATTTGGCGTTCTGTCTTCCCAGAACAATGTCTAGACTTTCTGAGGAGTTACTTCTATAAAGAGCAGGGTTAGTTAACTAAGAAACACAACATATTCTACTTCAAACTCCACTCCTGGGGTTAAATCAGGGTGGACATTTGCAATGTACCACTCATCGCACAAAGTAATCAATTTTTAAAGAAGTGATCCACTTTTAAAGGAGCATTTCCTCACATCTTTGGCCTTTTAAAATTAAGGCTTCTTTATAAGAACAGGTAGCCGGGATACTCTTCCAATTACAAGTTAGGGGTCGGGTAAAGCGGCAAGGCTTCTTACCTACTTTATACAAACAGGTCTCGGTAGCTCAGATGTCGGTGGTTCCAGCTGCTTATTGGCTGTAATACAACAGGGGCATGTTCCTTCTGAGCAGACCTAGTCATACATCATGCCTTGCTTGAGAACTACTTCTGGAGTTGGTGTTTTACCCAAAAGGGGCCTAGTCTTAAAAGAAATACACACACAGGTCCGTGCCCGCATACAGACATAACACGGCCTAGAAGCCAGCAGCATTTGCTCACTCTGTATAGCGGTCCTAGCAGAGAGAACCCACAAGACTGGGGATATTCCAACTCAGACAACTTTGTGCATTCAATTCCATTGTTCTTTTTCACCCCAGGTCCTATGCTCTATTCAGGAATGATATCTCTATAGAGAAATAAATGAGAGAAGGAAAAGACACAAGCCTTTTCTTGCAATGGAAGAATGGAAGGTTGTGCCGACTGGCCAGCCGAAGCGCAAGGGCTGGAAGAGATTAGGGGCCTCTGATGACATCAATAGAGAGAGAAGATTACCAGTGTCGGTGGAGGGATGATTGCTTCAGGAAGGCCTTTCAAAGGCCTGACAACTTCTCTTGAAGGATGGCCCTAGCAGTGCTCTCTAAAGGTAGGACTGTCAGTCTGTGCGTGTGGAGAACAGTTCAAAGAAAACAAAACACTTAAGCGTAATCTTTCAGAGGGTGAGGAATCGTGGCATAATGATGATAAAACGCTACTTCTGGATCTGACATGCAGCACAGCTGTGTGACGGCAAGAAGATTCTGGCTAAGCCAAAATCTGTGCATTCACTCTGCCTGCCTTTCTTCCAGAGAGAGAGGGGATCTGGGCCCAACATACACAGGTGATCCAGGAACTGGCCTGGTACCCAGATCCTACGGCTGCTTCACAACCAGCCCAGAGTGAACGCTGATCTTCCAGGAGACCCCTGCCACCACGGCTTCCACAGGGAGATCTTGAAGCAAATATATACACCTTGGAGAGGGTTACAGTAAGCCTTTCCTAAGTCTGAACCCCAGGCTCTGAGAGCCATCCCAGGATGAGGCCCTTTACTTCTGTCTCTGACCTCCCAGCTCTAAGTGGCTTGGGGACATCAGTGACTCTCCTGCATCTGCCCTGTAAAGAGTCCACAGAGCGTTCGCACACCTCTCTCTACCACCTTGCTCAGTACAAACGGGGGTCACCAAAGCTGATCAAATCACCACCGCCCAGGGCTTCCGGAGTCCCAGAAGAGCATCCCCTAACGAATACTAGTTTCTATTTCGAGAAGGAAAGGTGAAAGAACCAGAAGACATTGGAAGGGGAAAGCCCCTCTCTATAAGAGAGGAGGAAAATCAAGTCAAGTCAATTTCTCAGGAAGAAGAAGAGAAATAGAAAACAGTGGAGAAATGAGTACAAGGAAGGCAGCAAAGGGGATGCACCTGAGGGGGCGTAAGCCTCGTGTGGACCTGGGAACTGCTACTCACCACACATTCTACTTCCTCAGCACTACAGCAACGGCAGGGACGCCAGTAAACAAAGGATTAACATTTTACAGGAAGAAAACAAGGTATGAGCTCCTTTCTATCATTCACACCCACGTGTTCATAAAAGCAAGAAAGAGTTATACTGGGAAATGGGGGAATGAAATGCTCCTTCAAAATATTTCTTAAAACAGCCCATGCCAAAGGAAATTTGTGAATTTATTTAAGTCTGGAAAACAAACAACAACACAGAAATAAAACTCTCACGCAGACCCTCAACATCCACAGCACATCAAGAAGAGCAGAGGAGCTGACAGCCTTGGCGAATCGAAAGGTGCACTGATTCCCGGCTCAAAATCAGTTTCCTCAAGGAAAGAATCACTACGGTTGCATCCTGCCTTGAAATCCAGGGGTCACAGCCCCTGAAATTTGAAGGAGGGCTGCTTAAAAGTCTGGCAGTTTGGGGTTTAGGGGATCTAGAAATTCAAGCGGAAGCTCACAAAGAACGAGTAACACAGAATTCCCAAAGCCGTGAAACCTTGCTACTTAAGATAATGACAGAAATTTATGACTGCTTCCTTCCCCGGCAGAAAGGAGCACAATTAGAAGGCTGAAAACAACAGGCCCTTTGTGCAAGCACGTTACGTTTTGCTGATCCTATTGCACGTTGGCTGGGAGGTAGGAATAAACAGGACAACACCCTGTCTAACCCCAGGAGGAGGGGGCGGAGAGGGAGCCAGTGACGCTCATTCTTGGGCATGTATGTGCACACCATTTATTCGCAAATTGAGGTACTTAAGAAAATTGGGCATGCAACAGTCAGGGATAGTATGAGCATTCAGAGAGCCTTTTATTGCACAATCAAACCTTTTAAGAACGAGCCATGTGTAATAGGGAGTTTCACAGTTTTTCTCTGCTATAAATTACGTTGAAGGTATTTCAGTAATTGATCATTATTTCTCTGTACGCTTTACTTATCAGTCCTATTTTTGTTCAATATTTGAAAAACTTAAAAATTAGGATGAGCAAACGTACAAGCAATGCCTCCCTCCCTGTGACCTGTTGTGTCAAAAAAGCTTGCAAGGACTCAATCAGCAGCTACGGGGGAAGAATTCGTGGTAATCTGACCCATCTCCCTTCTCCACACAGGGAGTTGCCAGTCTGGGCGCCCAGTGCTCTGATGCCCCCTCAATGGAGAATTCTCCTCCAGGACAGCAGATGCTAAGCCAAGTCAGGTTCCCATCAGCCGGTCACGAGATGGATATGTACCGCTGGTCCCCAGAAAACTAAGAAAAGATCTGACCTCTCTTGCAACTCTCATTGCATACACCAGACTGCGTGGACCATCAGTCATTTCCTGGTGTCCAAAATCAGTTAAGGAAAACCATTCTCAAAGCTCACTGCCCTCCAGCCACACTGGCCTTCTTTCTGCTCCTCTAGTCCACTGCAGTGGTTCCCGCCTTAGGGCCTCTGGACTTGAACTTCCCTCAGCCTGAGATGCTTTTCCACCAGATTATCACCAGGCTGGCTCCCTTGCCGCTTCAGCCTTTCTGCAAATGTCACTTTTTAAAGAAGCCTTTCCCTCCTCACCCTAACGATGCTACTGGTCCCCAGTCACTCTGCCACCACCTTCACTCTGTTTTCCTCATAGTTAACATCTTAGTCATCTGTTTTTATGTATTTGTTTTACGTCTGTTCTCCCTGGCTAGAATGTAAGTTCCACGAGGACAGAGGTCTCAGCAGTCTTGTTCACCCCTGTGATCTTGGCATCTTAAATCCTACCTGGCACACAGTACGTGCTTAATAGAGATTTATTTTTAAGAATGAATAAGTGAATAAATAAACAGACAATGAACAGATGAACAAGACAATACAATCTGGTAAAGAACCACTGGGGAAAAGGTCAAAGCAGAATTCGTCACCTATTATCAACCACACTGCTGCCTTTTTTTTTTTTCATTTTCCCAAGAGGGACAGGGGGTGAGGCTATATGTGAATGGTAGAGTTTCGGGAAGCACAACTACAGAAGACACAGCAATTTTATGGTGCTTTAAACTTAAAGCCCTTCTGAAATGATCTGCAGGAGGTTCTTCAAATTTAAATAGAAGAGGAAAAAAAAAAAAGAAAGTATTTGGCTGTCAGCAAGGTAGTTCTGCCAAGCTAATTATGCCCCGTGACATGTAATTGTGAACTGCTGAAAGACAAATGGTGACGCAAAGCATTTACTGTAAACATACAGAGGTAGGACTGAGGTGTTAATTTTGAGGCAACTGTCGTTAATCTGGTTCCAGGATATTATTCCATTAACATTATTATTATTAGAACAAAGAGTAGTAAACATGATGGTGAACTCCTTTCATGTATTTCTTAACACCTAGGAAATCAGACTCACTAGTCAATCGCTGGCTGGGACGTCTGAGAAAACAGGAGGACACGATGAAAATGGTGGAATGTTAATTACACCAACACGAAGGAAGAGAGCCGTTCTATACGTTGGAGAGTCATTTAAAATGCATTCTTATCTTCGTGTAGACACCAGAGAGCTCAGTCCCAGAAAGGTACACTCTGTGGCTCCTCAGATGGAAGATTCATGGAAGGCAAAAGCAAAGTGAAACAAAAACAGAAAGCCCATACTTACTGAATGAGAGAAGGATGGGGATGGAACTGTCAATAGTGTCTTAGAGGCAAACTAGTCATTTTGCTCAAAATCAGCTTGGAATGAAAGTATCTCCCCCCTGGAATGGTGATTCAGAAAAGGGGGCAGGGGGTGGTAAGCAGTAACTCCTATTATATTAAAGGTGACAAAAATCATGGAGTGCAGTATTGATAAATGTTCTAGTTACTGCTATGTTTGAAAAGCACCCCAAATTCTAAAATGTTGTGTATTTACAGCCTCATAAATTGATTTGTCACCATTATACATTCAAATTGTACAAATGTGTTTTTTTCTCACTTTACTGAAATATCAGAATCAGGCTCAAAAACTGACTCAGAGGAGAGTTTTAAGATTATTCATATGAACTATGATATGTAATATTTAAAATACAGTGAAATCATTATGAATATCATCCCAGAATATTTTAAACTCCTTAAAATGGTTAATAATAATCTACCCATTTGAGTTCATGTGGGAATGTTTAATGTCATCTACCAAAAAGGAACACTAAATTGGTATAAAATGTTATTCATTATGATTAAGACCTAGTCACAAAAGAAGTCCAGAGGTATGGAATTTATGATCTTGCATACATGTTTATAAAATATGGACTCAGGAAAAAAACATTTAATTCACCAAGAAATCCTTTGATCTCTAGTGCATTACAACAACAAATAGGCAATGGATAGTTTCAGTGCGGAGGGCTTTTTGAACAGCTCCTACTAGACTTCGGATTTTTCTTTTCCTGTTTAGGGTAAAGAATTGACCTACAAGACTGCCATTTTTGCCCTCATTTGCTTTATAGAGCCCCAAGCAAAGCCTTGACCATAAATAAGGCAACAGGGCCCCAGGAGCCAGCTGAGTCATAAACCCTGTTCAGTCACATGTGGCTCAAGGTGTTGGGATCCCGAGAGAGTCAAGCCAAGCAAGTGGAATCAATTTAGGTCGGAGTTAGGAAAAACAGAGTGTCTCCCCGCCCCCAGCTGGCAGTGGAAGACGCCACAATCCCTGCTCCACTGTTCAAATACAGGGAACAGTAACTCAGCCCAGGAAAACAACTAGACCAGGACAGACTATTTCCACTGTCTAAAAAGAAGGGGGGAAAAATGACATTTGACAACCAGCCACGAATTTTTAAATGTACAGTTCTCCTGTTTTTAAGCATAAAAGCAGTCTTGTTGTTGCTAAGTTATTATCACCATCACATTTTTTGACATTTGTGCCCAGTACTATTTGGCTATAGGGTATTTAGGCTTATTACTTTAAAAAAAAAAACAGAGTTAAGCATGTTTAAATCAATTTAAATATCTCAAAAAGCAGCAAACACACGGCCTACCTGCTCAGGCATGCAAACCTAAAAAGGACGCTTTATAGACCAGCCTTCAGGGCAACAAATTCTGATTTTGGCAGACTGGTGTCAGGAAGGAGCTATAGAAAAGAAGTAAGTTTCTCTGCATGAAAGATGCTCTGCTTCTGGTTCCCTCAGGTCAGAACTTGGAACTGTGAGCAGACATGCCCCGAAAAACTGCAACTCTCATAAAGTGCTAAAAACTCCCAAATAAACACAGCC
The DNA here is from genome assembly GCF_048564905.1 of Vicugna pacos. NCBI lineage: Eukaryota > Metazoa > Chordata > Mammalia > Artiodactyla > Camelidae > Vicugna > Vicugna pacos. The sequence goes on from NC_132990.1 coordinate 5,026,667, forward strand.
CCTCAAAACGGTATACAAATGAGAAACATTTAACGAACAGCCCTTCCTTCGCCAATAATTCTGCTCAAATTAAGTCCAGCAGACTCTTCAAAGGGACCAAAGAAGCCTCCTTGTTAAGACAAATTCTATATATAGACAGTCAAGACAATTACATGATGCAATCACCAAATACATATAATTATCCGAGTTTTTACATTCCCATTGTCTTTACGACCATAGGATAAAAATCGGTCTAAATGACCTTCTCAGACCTCCTCAAGGATTAAGACCAGCCAGCCAGCTTTTAAAAAGTATGCGTATGTAGTAAAGATCAAAAGCAAATGTTCTGGTCAGTTCTTTTCTACTCATGGGCTTTACTAAGAATGTGTGCAGCTTTCCGGGAAAACACCACAAATGACAGCTGCTCAAAAGCATGGAAATTAACTGGCAGCAGGAATTTCCTTGACTAACAGGGAAAAACTTAAAGTCACATGTTTTGATGAGCTTATTTTTCCCATCCTTAGTCAAGCACATTCACTGTTAATGATTAAGGTTTTCAAACAGAAATAGAACCAAGTAAAATCCTGAGTGCATAACCAAGTAAAACGCCGAGCGGAACGCAGCTACCTCTTACTGAATGAACAATGGCGTTAATGAATGAATTTTAGGCATAAATAACATACACGGAAAAGGCCAACTTGCAGGACCTGAGCTTCTATAGGAGCTGAATGGAGACAACAATAAGAATAATACATTTATTATATTAAAAATAGTAACCAGACAAGTGACCCCCGCCCCTGACTCCCCCTAGCGAGCCATCTGCTTTGAGCTGTTTTTCCAGCAGTGGTGATAGATTTACGCTGATCCATCCCTAGTCTCTCTGACACAGGCGCTCTCGAGTTGTTGCCCTGTGACCAGTGGGGAGAATGGATGAGACAGCTGGTCAGGATTATGCGAGCAGCCTGTGCCTTAGGACCACGTTGTGTTACCCTGCCCAGCACTCTGACCTTGGGCCCATAAGCATCACGCTCTTACCACCTAAGCTAACCAGCCGCTGATCAGCCACCATCCAACATACATCACTCTAGGGGCACAGTGCGTTCTCAATCCCAGCAATGATGGGCGCTTTCTATTTTCAGGGCAACTGAATTGAGCCTATGACAGCCAAAGGCTCACGCGTAGTAGAGTGCACACACGCTGTCCCTCAGGGCGGCAATGAGACATGAGCAATCCTGGCCCTTCCCACCTAATCAAGTGACGGCGCTGACAGAGCTTTGGGAAAGCAAGAAATTGGCAAAGAATTTCCAAAGCATGCCCTCCAGGTGCCACAACGGAACAACGTACCTGGCCATCCCCAGGCTTGGAAAGTTGGCAGGGACGATGAGTACATCCAGCCTGGAGAATGGGTGTGTTCCCAGGATGGAGTGCGCCGCCGCGAGGCAAGCAGGGACCAGCGGCAGGAGGGTCTCCTGGCAGGCACCCTGGAGGCACAGCGGGGCAAAGACCCGATGAGGGATGATCTCCTGGGTGGTGGCAGAAGCATTCTGGAAGCGGCACGGGTATTCCATGTGACCACAAATGCCAGCGTACCTGGGAACAACGCAAAATAAACAGATGTGCTTTATGGTAAATCAGTTTTATTCTTCTCACCACGGAGATGAGGAACTCTGACGGATAGAGACAACTTCTAAGACGCAGTGGGTCTGATGGACTTAAAAGCAAAGGAGTCCATTTGAGACCTAGGCTTGTCTGCTTCTGTACGGTAGTAAAAACTTACCTTTCAAAATACTTACCAATTCTGAATTGACTATCTTCTAACCTAAGTGAAAGTGGTAATATCTTGTTTTAGAATAAACAGGGGGAAAACATCCAAGACCCAAAACAACAAAACAACCCCCTACCACAATAAAAAGCAATTCCTGCCCTCAGAGATGTGCATTTCCAATGCTCCAAGGAAAAAAAAAATCTCCAATTCAGGGACAGTTTGTAACTCGGAAAGGAAGGGACAGTGCAACCAAATTAAAGAATTCCATTCTGAAATGTCCTAGAATAAAAGATGTGGACTCAGTGATGAGTCATGTGAACCAAATGACAATACAGGTTCCAACTTTTCAAAAGAACTCAATCTGTTTTACTGAAAAGTAACCTCGGTGTTCTTTACAAAGGCCGTTCAGAGTTGTGCTGTTAAGGAATACAGAAGCACTTGGATACAATATTTTCCCCCATCTACTTTCAATACAAATTTAACTGAATTAACCTTTTAAGGAAACAGATCAGAGCCCAGCCCACACCATTTGACTACTGCCAGTTACTCTGTCAAAGGTGGAGCTGAAAAAATTCCTAGAACCTGACTCAGAGGCCTCAAGAGAACTGAGCTACCCAAAGAAACCAACATCAAAGAAAACTCTATTTTTTTCACCTGTTAACACATCCTTTATTCAAACAGAATGGAAAATCCCCCTAATTTTAATTTACAAATTGTAATTCTAACTACAGGCACTTACTAGATTCATAACGAACACTGAAAAACCTTAAAAGGCCAGCCTGCCCCAGTATGGGCAGACTGCAACAATAATTCCTCTCCAGATTTTTGACGTGTCTTTCACCCACCCAAGGCCAGCACTGCCCAAGGAGATCCACGCAGCTGTGGAGATAAGCCTCACCCTCCACCAGCCTGGTACACAGAACACAGCTTCCAGCCCCACTGGCATTTCACCACAGTTTAGGGGAAGAAAAGTGGGTGGAGACCCATAAACACTTCTGCCAGGATAAAGTGACAGGAGGAATATCATTGCTGACGTTAGATGCTAGCCGAAGTGCCTGGATTGATAACCATGTTTTATGGAGAAGGAGAGTTAAGGAGCCTGTTGGTAAACATTTAACTGAAAAGGCCGCAATCGTCCCAGTACTGTGCTGGTGCATCAATCCAATCAAAGATTTTGTGAAGTGAAAAAAGTCATTTATTGGACTAACCACCACAATCCCTTTCCCTAATGTATTTACGTAGGTATACAATGTGCTATTGTAATTTAAGCTTGCACTCTCTGTTGAAAAGCTATCGGAGCACATTAAATGACAGAGAGATCGCCGGGCAGAGCATCTTCAGGACGAAGTTGGGATGTAAGAGTAAATGCTACCTATCGAAGCACAATTTTGCAAAGAGGCATTCCACTGGCCTGCGTGGAAATATACCATGGGGCAAGACTATTTCTTGCAGCCAAGAACCCAAAAGGTTTGAGAACAGCTTGGGGTAGCCAAAGATACACCCCCAAAAGCCACTTTGTTCAAAAGAGAAGGTGAGTTAAATTCTCTCTGGAGGCGAATGGCACTAGCCAGGGAGGCGAAGGCTGTTCCAGTTGTGGGAATTAGCACTGCTGGTCACAACTGAAGGCTGGGAGAAAATGCAGCACTTCAAGGCAACGCAGCTATAAGCAGGCTAAGTGTGACCACTAAGGCTCTCAATTAAAATGGAAATGGCACCAGGGAAGCCACACGTAGGTTCCTACGGGGAGATCAGGGAACCTAGGATTCACAGGCTGCTCAGATGGCCTAACTGTGACCTGCGACAAGCAACTCAGTGTCTGGGGCCTCCTTTTCCTCATCTGTAACGTGGTCTCACAGCAGTGCCTGCTGGGGGAGGGGAGGAGCTGGGTGGGAAGGGGTTTGAGGGAATGTGTTGGGGTGACAGGAGGCTCTCTTACCTGGTGTAGGGTGTATACAACCATCAAAAACTCATCAAGCCAAACGCTTAAGATCTGGTCGTTTTGCTGTATGTTACTTATACTTTAATTAAAAACAAACAAACAAAAACCCTAAAATGGTTTCTAAGGTTCCTTCTGGCACTATGATTCTATGATGACCCACCTCATGAGTCCCTCTTCACGCAACAGCCATGGTCCTGAAGTGGTGAGGCAGTATCATACTTTCCTAAAGTCATGAACAGTCTTTCACGGCGCTAGTATTAACTCAAAGGTGCTATATCTTCCTTCCACACTAACCTCCAGTTACTCCTCTTTCTACATGTGCCTGCTCCAATAACCTCACAACATCATCAGCAAATCAAGAATTTGTAAATACCTATTCCTTCTGCCCAGACTCATAATCCAATTAAATATTTGAATAGGAAATAGTGTCAATAGTATGTGATTTTTTTAAATTAATAGACTTTATTCTTTTAGAGCAGTTTCAGGTTCACAGCAGAATTGAGCAGCAAATACAGAGAGTTGGCACATAGCCCTCCCCTCCCACACACATATACTCCCCTGCCCTCAACATCCCTCATCAGTGTGGCTTATTTGGTACAATCGGTCAACCAACCTGGACACATTATTATCAGCCGAAGTCCACAGTTAATTAATAAATAATCTGTAATACTAATGATAAGAATAATAAACAATAATAACCCAACACAACTGCTACTGAACTTTTACTGTGTGCCGAGCACCATTCTGAACACTTCATACGCATTATCTCAGTGAGTCCACAGGACATTCCTAAGGAGTAAGAACTGGTCTTTTCACCACATCGTGAGTCATCACAGGCTCCCCCCTGCCGCCCCTCCTTCTGCACAGACTTCATTAAGCTTCCTGAGCAACTTGGGATGCTGGATTCTTCTCGAAGCTGAGGTCTGCTGCTCTGTGGTTCTCTGGCTTCCTGCTCTTCCTCGGAGTTGTTGTCCATCGATATTGTCAAGAGTGGGAAAAACTGGTGACGTATCTGTTAGGCTGGTAAAGGACGGGAACCAGATCATTCGTTCCCTCTTACACAATTGCTGGGCTGAAATTATTGAGCAGGAGTTCTTTCTAAGGAGTAAGAGTGACCGTGTTTCACTCGGAATCAGAAGATTGAAAATTGTCAAGGGGTTCCCCTTCAGCCATCCTCTTGTTTCAAGAAGGGGCTGTCCTGGAACCGTCTGCCATAAATGTTTCCCTGTCACAGGTTCCAAAGGAGTCACTAGAGAAGTCTCCGTTGGGAATGCGAAGCCTTTGCTCACAGCCCCTCCCTCAGTTCAACCTGACAACTTAGTGTAACTATTTCTGGCATTACAGGCACCTCACAGGATGCTGCAGTGTACACACATATGAATGAATCTCCAACCCTACCTTTGAGGAGCTTACAGTTTCCTTGGGAGAAAAAAATTTTAAATTCTGAAAAGGACAGTGACACAGTTTCCACAATTTATTAACAAAGTTTAGCAAGCAGAGTAAGACGCCGGCTTACTGTAAAAATCACAAGTGTTCAAAATGCTACCACCAGCCTCCAATGAGTTGTTGACAATGATGTCGAGAAACACAAGGATGTGGTAGTGTCTGGAAGCTGGATGTGTTTTCTTGGGGGCACTCAGTATAAACTGCCAAGCAAAATCAGATACGTGCAATCAGAGACAGAAAGCCGAAACCCCCTGGGGGAGCAAGGGCTGGAGAAATTAAACCAGGCCAGGAAGGTGAGGAAAGGCTTCCCTCACACTGACAGGTGTGCTGGAAATTGGCATTTTCCCCATGATTTATATGTATCATTCCTTCTTTTCTAGAGTCTCGAAGAGCTAGAGACAGGGCTCATCCTCCAAGGTCCACAAGGGAAATTTTCATCCACTTCACAGCTCTAAAGAAGACCTCTTCCCCCACCAGGCCTCCCCTTCTTTAGGATGAGCAGCCTCAATGCCTTTTCTTCTTCCGGGTGCCTGCTTTCCATGCTTTTCATCATTTTTTGCTGAGTCCTCTGGCCTTTTCCAAGTTTCTGTAAACTGGACGGCCCCCGAATGAAGACAACACTTTTACAAAGGCCTTGAGAGGTTAAACATAATACAAAGATTCCCCTGTGGCTGGAGAAGGTCATACTGCAGACAAATAAAAGTGATAAACTTTCAGAAGTTTACCTAAGTGCCTTTTTGCTGACATATTTACTAGCACCCTCACCAGGAATGGGCTAGAGAGTGTGTGGAACTGGCGCGGGAAGAGGGACTGCTCTGCCCATAATTTAACTCATGTGGACACTGATCAAAAGTTTAGTGACCAATACTCTGGCCAAATTTCTGGGACCCAGATGAACACTTCAGGTAAATGCAAGCCTGTGGTATTACAAGGCCCCTGTAAAAGCTACATTTACATGAATTGAACTGGTGGTCTCAGGAAGGTTTGAAGTAGAAAAGGGTTGGTATTGGGGTGGGGTGGGGGTTGGGAGAGGCAAGGGGACCAGATGTGAACATAACCAAAAACACCACTGCAGTTGGCACTTCAGAGCACCTTTGTTGGCAACCTTAGCATGGAGCCAAAGATTTAATGGCTAAAAGCACAAAGCCACCCTCTGATGACTAAAGACAGCACACATGAAGCACGCAGCCAGGAAGGAATAAGCAAATGTAAGCTATTATTTTATCAGCAGTACATTTCTGATGGACAAGCACAGTGATAAATGAAGGGAAAACTTAGTCATAGCATGTCAGACATGGAAAGGAGTGTGGGAAGGACCCCATCCCCCAGGCCCTGCCTCACGTGGCCATTCAAGGACGTGCTTCCCTGGAGTGGCACCTTGACCTCTCTCCACCACCGAGCAGATTGGCTTGCTACTCTGGGCTTTCTCTTTCTTAACTAGCTTGCCCACAGAGGGCTTACTTTTTGGCTGATAGGCAGTCTGTGTGCATCTGTGTTGTGGAGGCTGGCGGAGGTCCAGCTTGGTCGGTAACTGGGTGGGTAAGTCTGTTCAATTTGGAAATAAGATATTAGAAAGCCCGTTGCAACTGTGCACCTGAGCATTCCCTCAGTCCGGCTTCTGTCAATAATAAAACTTTTGTTTTGCTCTCCTGTCAGTTTCTCAACTGGTTTCTCAAATTGAACTCAGAAGGCCAAAAGAGGAGCCAGATTTACCCCTTCCCCTAAACCTCAACAGGAATTTCAGACAACTTCTCTGCCCAGAATCCCCACTTGATCTGGCCAGATCCTGCTCCCTTCACAATCATGGATACGGGAAAAGGGAAAAGCCAATGCAGTGATTCCTGGGCAGCACACAGAGCACACGAGGAATGGCCCCTGCCCCCTCCCCTCCTCGTAGCTCCGGGAATATGGCGAGAAGGACAAAATAACTGATTTCTGCCTTTGCCTTCTCCTAGCCTTCCTAAGGCACACATTTTTCCACGCACACCTCCCCTAACGCTCCATCAGCCCTGAGGGTGCCAAAGAAGAGCTCGGCGCCCCTTCACCACAAAGAACCTGAGGACCCCAAACAGAGCCTTTATCCTACAGAGCAGGGGGTACGGCTTGCCCAGACGCACATACCCAGTCGGCAGGAATGGCACCTTCAGCCTTAAAGGCCGAGCTCACAACTTCCGTTTCCTGTGCCCACGTGAGACACACTCCAGTCGATACCGGCCGCTCAATCACGGTGCTGACTCTCAGGTGAGAAGGTACATCAGACTCCAGGTGAGGCGTGGATACTACATATAGTTTTGAAAAGTCCCCAGGCAAGATTCTAAACCACGTCTCTAGAAGGTCAAACCCAGGTGTGAATCCAGGTATCTGAGCTCAGTAGGGGTAGGAAAAGGACTGAGAGGCTGCCTGAAGTGTCAGTACCTTTACCTGAAAAACGGAGATAATAAAACCTGTCTATCTTAGAAGCTTATCACTCAGGACTAAGATCACATTTAGATCAAGACTTGCCCTGACGGCAGACATCCGATGGCTTCTGTATCAATTCAGCGTAGGCTAGGATATGCTGCAGTAACAAATAACCCGGGTCTCAGGGGCTTAACACAAAAAGGTGTATTTCTCACACATATCCAGTCCACAGTGGATCCAAGTGACTCTCCAGGGCACCTGCCCTCCCCCCCTCAGAAATCTGGGCTGCCTGCAACTGTAAAACGAGGCCTACTCTGTGATCTCGGTGCCAGGGAAGAGAGGGCCAGAGCATCTCACAAGCAATTAAATGTTCTCCCATGAAAGTAACATATGCCACTTATGTCCACAATCCTCTTCTTCCCTCAAGAGTGCGTAAATAAAATCCAATAAGCAACCTAGGATCCTCTGTATAGCTCAGGGCAGACAGTCCAAAATAGGGCAAGTTACTGAGCAGAAAGTAGAAATTACCTCCCTGCTTGTGAAAAGCAAACGCGGGCAGTGAGACGTGCTATGTTACAAGAGGCCTCAATGGCTCCATCTCCTAAGGATACCAACCACTGTTGTCACTGTGGTCAGAGTAACAGCACATAGCAAAATAAAGCCAACACAAAAGGAGTCTGCACTAAGAGCGTACCTTAGTTGGTTTTCAAGGATGAACTAGGCATCTGTACCATTACTCTGGGCATTCCCCACCACAAGGTACTGACTCAGTGACTTTCTGTAAACTGAGGTGGGTGTCAAAGTCATAGAGTCAAGTATGAAGCAGCAATGCACAGTTAGCACACTTCTGTGCCTCTTACATGCACTCTCCTCCCTTATGGCTCTGAAAACTAGAAACAGTTGAACGTCCGGGGAGGCTGTAAGTGAACATTCAGAAGCCAATACTAATTTTTAAAAACCTTAAACTGATTTTCTCTGATCTACCCTGAGAAAGAAGAAATTGCTACTGAAGTTGACAGAGCCCTGACCCAGCAAGATTCTCAGAACCCAGTGGCCTCCTGACAGCTCCCCTGTGTCGTGTGCTCCTAAGGAGGCTGACTCCCCCCACTGAGGGAGGGCTGCCCCTCCAAAGGCACTGCCAATAGCAGTCACTGGAGCCAAAACAGCAGAGTGGCCACAGAGTAACTCACCAGACAAGCAACTTCTTTTTATTAAGTTGTATTTTTGAACAAATAAGCACTGAAAGCCAAAGTCAAAAGGCGTAGGAGTAGAGAAAGTATTGAATCTGAAGATTCTGTTGACTTAAATGCATAAAAATATTTCACCTGTCTTCACGGAGGATGTCATGTATATTTCTTTTCTTTTCTCTTTCTATCTGCATAAACAACATGCCCACATTTCTGCCTCTTGACTCTCCTCTTCCCCTCCCAGGAGGGCTTTTCCTGCTTTGATTAATCATATTTTGGTTTAGTTTCTCAGCAGGGATGACTCACATTCCCAGTGCTTGGAATAAATGCATCATACTGCTCCCTCAAGTGTTTGTTTTTCAGCAAGTTCCCAAATACAGACCTGAAATCAGCCTCGGAAGGTGAGAAGGATCTCTCTGTTGCCAGATCATCTGATGAGGAGGTCTCTGGCTTCATTTCTGTCCAGGACCCCACTGCAATTGTGAAGGTGGAGGCTGGCATCGGCATGGTTACATAGTAATGCCAGCTTGAGCACCCTGGAAACAGGAAGAGAAAAATCTAATGAGGCCAATGTATGGTTTCGGACCTTACTCTCTCATTTCTCTTCAGGCGCTTGAAGGGCTTGTGTGCTGAGTTGGTATGAGCGAATTCTTGGAGGTGGGTCGTGTCAACTGAAGGGGCACTGCTCGAGGTCTCAGGGAAAGCAGAAGAGAGGTGATGAATTCAGAGCAGATCCAAGAGGTCTGGACCTCTTCCAGGGATCAGTTTGAAGCCCTTCAAGTGAGGCTATAAATAAAGGGTGGTGGTTGAAGTGGTCACTAATAGCCACAAACACATAAGGGCATAGACTGCCGGCTGCTATGGAGTCAAGAACATGTCTTATCCTATTTCCTAGCACAGTACTTGGCATTTAAAAAAAAAAAAAGAAAAAAAAGATGCTCTGTTAAATGAATGAATGAATGAGTGAATGAACAAATGAATGATTACTTCTGTGCTGCTAAACTACTTTCTCTAAATTCAATTCAAGTCAATCCAAAATGGATATAGTTAAAAAAATAAAATAAAAACAGTGAGACTAAGGAAAGAAAGTAGCTGGCTTTCAGTCCCAACCCTGAAACGACTTATCTGTGGAAGTTCAGGTCTTATCCTTCATCCTTTTTATCTGTAAATGTACCAGGGGTGGTCCCCATTCCTCATTAAGCAGATGAAAAACAGGCCTAGAGAGGTTCAGTGGAGCCAAGCACTCCCAGCTGGTTTGTAACAGGACTGGAATTTGTAGCTGGGGCTCCCTACCACAGTCAAAGGTGTGTCTCCATTTAGTCCAAACTGTGAAGAAGAGTTTTCCCAAAGGAACAAATAACTGATAACTCATGACACCATGCTTCCTTTCTTCTAAGCTGGGAAAATGATTTTAATGTTACTGAAATCTGAATGTGTCATTCAACATGATTTAACAAAGTATTTTTTCTGAGCATCTGCTATAAATTGATTTTGCATCTTCAGGGCAGCCGGCATCACCTCACATTATGAACATAGTCCTCCACTCCTCATGTTCCCATGGGGAGGAATTCCGCTAGGGTACCACGCCAGCCTCTCCCTCAGCCCCTTCTGACTCCTCTGGAGGAGCTACTTACAGGGTAGCCTGTGTTTGTCCAATTCGATCAGTGAGTGAAGAAGAAGTCAAGTTCAGGGTCGAAATATCAACATGCCTATATTGGCCAGCAGAACAAAGAGCTTTACCCATAAAAATCAGTAATAGATTAGATTTTGACCCCCGCCCCCCTTATGCTTGGCTTTTTATCTCTCAACTAATTCTGAACTAGGAAGGTTAGAAGGGGTCATTATTCATTAACCTCTGAAATTCTACCAACTTAGATCCGAAATGTATTATAGAACTCCTCTAATGAAAAACAAAATTTTCAATAGGAAACAAAGACTTAAACTTAAGCCAAGAATAAATATGATGTCAGGTTTGAATAAATATGCTATGATCTTAAGTTTGGAAGTCATTAGAGGAGACACTTGAAGAAGAGCATGCTGCTGGAAACCCATCACAGAGGCACCATTCTCTCCAAGTGGCTGGTAAGTTTGCTGCTGCTTCTGGAATCAGAATGGACACTCCTGAAGTCACTTTCTCCATAGCTGACTAAGAAGCTGAAGGCATGCTCCTCTTTAAAGAGACAATCAAATCCAGTGATGCTGGAGACAGTCTGGTGATGTGCTTGGCTTCCTTCTACTGGGCTTGAAGGAAAACCAGAGCTTTAGAGAGAATCGCTGCTGTGATCCCAAGACAGGAAGAAGGTAGAGCCAGTCCTAGCAGCCTTGATTAAAGCCTGGCATGGATCTGACATGACATGCTGCCTCACTGGCCCACCTCCCTCATTCTTCTGTCTTCCCCAAACTGCCTCATTCTCTGCAACCTCATGCCTCCCCATGGTTGCCCCATGAAGAACTTCAGTTTGGACTGGACAACACAGTGAGAGCTGGCACTAGCCGGGGGGAGATGGAGATGGAAGAAGAGGACGGAAACTGTGGGTAAGTAACTAAATCCTCTGAATTGCCTTGGCTTAAAAGAGAAATCTCTAATAACGAGACTCTGTTCGTCAAAGGGCTGTGGTCTGGTCATTCTTTCTCTATAACATGTCTTGGAGTGTTTACCATTGGTCATTGAACTTTCCTTTTAAAAACTTCAGGGGGGAGGATACAGCTCAGTGGGATGGTGCGTGAGGTCCTGGGTTCAATCCCCAGTACCTCCATTAAAATAAATGTAAATAAACAAATACATAAACCAATAAAAACTTTAGACCCTTGGGAGTTCAGTAAATAGACAGCAACAGTGAGGCTTCAGGTAAAAATGGAAGATTGAACACATCTCTAATAAGGAGTTTAGATCCAAAATATATAAGAAACTCACACGACTCAATAAGCAAGAAAACATAATCCTATTTAAAGAATGGGTAAAGACCTAAATTGCTTTCTCCCAAAACCCAATTAAAGGACAGTAAAAGGAATTTTTTAAAGGCATAAACCAAAAAGAACAGAGAGAATAAAATAGGAGCTAATAACTGTGAAATACTGGAAGCTAGAACAGAGATGGAAGAGCAGCGACGGACACAGCAGAGCAGAACCCTAAGTGAGCAGTGAGAAGGAGAAGACCTCATTGTACCCCTAAGAAGCCCCAAAAAGGCTGGAGGTAGAAGGGTACCAAACTAAGCAGGACTGGCTGAATGACCAAGAAGGGCTTAGATCCCCAGAGGGCCACCCCTACTCCCCACACCGGGGCTCTCCAACCACTGCCCACAGAGACCAGCAAATAACTGGAGGCTTATTTTCTAGAGAATAAAAGAGAGGACCTCTAGGGGAGAATAGCACAGTTGAAGGCAAATAAATCGGATTAAATGAACATATGCATATCAGATGCTAAGACCGCCAGCCATCCTCCCTTATTGGGCTCCCAGAACACTGACAACCAGGCTTTTACCCTCCGGACAGAAGAATGAAAAAAAGCTGACCACCCCAGGAGAAGACAGCTAAGGATACTGACACTGGAAGTACACTACGATCAGCCTGTGACGAAACTTAACAGTTGGCAAGCCCTATGCATTCACTCAGAGCTCCAACTGCCACTTTAGTCCCTTACTCCTAAATGCCTACAGACAATTAAGGACCTCCAGGCATCTTTAGAAAGCCCCTAATGCAAAACTCAAAAGAGACCAAAACAAACAGAACAAGCAACTTGGAGGACAGTGACCATACAAGGAGAAGAAAACTTCAGAAAACACCAAACAGATACACACCAAGAGATCAGAGAATTTACTGCAGTGTTGAAACAAGAACAGTGTAAGATTTAAAAGGAGCGTTCCAAAGTAAAGCGACTTAAAAACATGACAGAAGAAAAGAAAAACTCACTAACAGGAGTAAGATGGAATATAAGGCTGAGGAAATCTCCCAAGAAAGAAAGAAAGAAAAGAAAAAAAGCCAAAACGATGAAGGAAAAATAGAAGACCAGTTCACGAGGCTCAATATCCAAGCAACAGAAGCCCCAGGAAAAGACAACAGAGAAAAGAGAAGGGCGAAAACTGTTGGTTAAACAATTCAAGAAAATTTCCCCAAATTTAAGGGGCCATGAGTTTCCAGACTAAAAGGGCACACAATACCCAGGACACTGGGTATAAATCACCCAAATCATGACACATCATTGTGAGATTTAGAACCCTGGGAATAAAGACAAGCTCCTACAAGCTTCCAAAAAGAGAGAGAAGACAAAAATTATACACAATAGGGACACTTTCAGACATGCAAAGTTTCAAAAATGGATTCACCTCCCACACATCCTATTCTCTGGAAGCTACTAGAATGTATAAGATATGCTTCAAAAGGAGGCAGTAAACCAAGTAAGAGGAAGACAGACAGTCCAATGCAAGAGAGACACAAAGGGCACCCGAAGAATGACGGGGAAGGGCCGTCCCAGGAGCCAGCTGTGCGCCCACCAGAGAGGGTGACCCACGTCCTGTAGGGCAGGCTACAGGGCCCCAGACAGACTGCCTCAGGGAGATGAAATTGAGGGAAAGCTTGATGGACCTGAGCATCTTCAAAGATTTAAGCAACTTTCAAAAAGTCTGGGGCTGGTAAATAACATGCAAAACCAGGCAAACGAGAAGAGCAAACAATAGGACAATTATTAACTCCATGAAAAACTCACATGGTGTACAGAAATAATAATGTAATCAAACTTTCACTACAAGACTCAGTTCTTAATAACAAACAGACAATAATATAAATGGAAGCCATTGATCTAATCAAAGTTATGATATTAATTACATTGGGAAGATGAGGTTTTGGGGTGGGAGGGGAAGAGAGCTAAATCCTTATCTGTCATAGTGGGAAGACTGACCCTGAACAATCAAGCATCTTATTGAATGACATGTAGGTATTTCTCCAAAGAAGATACTCAAATGGCCAACAGGCACATGAAAAGGTGTTCAACATCTCTAATTATCAGGAAAATGCAGATCAAAACCACAATGAGGTATCACCTCACCTATTAGAATGACTATTATCAAAAAGCCAAGAGATAAGTGCTGGTGAGGATGTGGAGAAAAAGGGAACCCCTGTGTACTGTTGATGGGAAGGTAAATTTGTGCAGCCACTATGGAAAACATTATGGAGATTCCTAAAATATTTTTTTTTAAATAGAACTACATATGATCAAGCAATTCCACCTCTGGATATATACCTGAAGGAAATGAAATCACTACTTCAAAGATATCTTCACCCCATGTTCACTGCAGAATTATTCATAATAGCCAAAACATGGAAACAGCCTAAGCCCCCGACGACAGATGAACAGACAGAGAAAATGTGATACACACACACATATGGACAGATGGACACAGAGGAATATTATTCGGCCATTAAAAAGAAGGAAATCCTGCCATTTGCAACAACATGGATGTAACTTGAGGGCATTATACCAAGTAAAATAAGTCAGACAGAGAAAAACAAATACAGCATGATCTCACTTATATGTGGAATCTTAAAAAAAATACATAGAAATAGAAAGTAGATTGGCAGCTGACAGGGGTGCTGGGTAGAGGGCAGTTGGGGGGAAATGAGTGAAGGTTTCAAAGGGTACAAGCCTCCAGTTATAAGACAAGTTCTGAGGATGTAATGTACGGCATGGTGACTACAGTCAACAATACCGTCTATTTGAAAGTTGCTAAGAGAGTAGACCGTAAAAGCCCTCCCCACCACACAACAAAATTAAGTAACTATATGAGGTGATGCATGTGTTAACTAGCCTTAGGAGGTACTCATTTCACAATATATACACATATCAAATTATCACAGTGAACACCTTGAACTTACATAATGTTACATGTTAATCATAAAGCTTGGGGGACAAAAGAACGAAACATGCACAATAGGCTTTCTCCTCGTGTTCTGCATTAAACTTTTCAACTGATTTTTTGCTGCCCCTCTGCGTCTTGTACCATCCATCTAGCACATGGGCAAGATGAGACTTGTGGAAACAGCAGGGACTGAAACTGCTTTCAAGAGAGAACACTGCTGATGTACTCAGAGGTGTCTGTTAAGACTCCTGCTCCAGATCGTGGAGAATCCGCACGGAGAGCCCCCTCAGCGCCTTTATCAGAACGTCTGTACCCTCAAGGTGATGTGGGGTGGGCACCGGGAGCCACAAAGCGACAAAGCAACGTGGCAGGGGACTGGAATGAGATTAGCAATGAATAAAAAAAAAGTCAGAATGCTTAAAATGACCTAGAGTTTGGGAATGAGATAGCAAAGGTGAAAATGGAAGCCGAGTCAAGTCCAACAACCATATTTTACAATTGCCATGCTCCCTGCACAGTCTTCCCAGGAAGTTAAACAATAGAAAAGGATTTGGGGGGAAATGCATTGAAAACATCCCCTAACCCATATTTTAAATGTTCCAGATGATTTTCTCCTCTACAGCTTCTAGGCTTTTTTTTTTTTTTTTTAAGATGCTTCTACTTCTTGGAGCTCATTTGGAAGGCACTGTTTAATATTTCAAGCTTTTAAAGCAAAACAAGTTTTCTAGACTGCCAAGTGACAGTCAAACAGGGGCAGATCACTAGGCTTGGCCACATTAAGAACTGGCCAGGAGCCCCCTTCCCAAAGATCCCAGTTGCACTCTTCTCAGAAGCTTCTCAAAGGTCCAGTCATGGCCTTCCTGCCCGACCCTGGGTAAATCTGGAGCCCGTGCTGAGACAACTGAATGTTTCCAGGGCTCTGGGGGGCCCCCTCACTACCTCATTACTACGAGGCCGTGTCTAGTCTCCTCATTTGGTAGGGAATTCTCTTGTGGGTGGTCTGTTCATGGATTATTCCACTCAGCCCAGGCTTGCCTGAAGACTGCCCACTGCCATAGGGAGGTAGCTGCTCAGGGAATACCTGACCTCGTCTTCAAACCAGACTGCCAAAAAAAGTGCAAAGAACGAGGTGGGAACACTGCCCCAGAAAGCAGAGCACAATTCCAGAGACAAAGAGAAACTGACTTCTGGATTATCTATGGTTTGGGATAAGCCTACCTTGCAAGGAGAACTGAGGAGAGTTTGTTCCTTTTGAATATGCCCATTGATTGAGTTCCAGCTCTGGAATCTGACTGCTAGGGTTCAATTCCCTGATTCGCATTTACCAGTTTGAGCACATCGCTTAATCTCTCCATGCATCAGTTTCCTCATCTATAACACGGGCATAATCATAGTCTCTACCTCATAGGATTATGTGAGGATTAAGACAGATAATACATAGAGAAATCACCAGGCATAGCGAAACTGGCACATAGTAAGTGCTGAAGAAATGTTAACTGCTGTCATCTTTACGGCTGCCTCCCCCTATTGCTTGGGCTGACTTTCTGGAGGCAGAGACAAAGAATGCCGAAGGTATGGCCGCCACATGTGCACTGAAGCCTGTGGCCTGATGAGGCCCACATATGGCGTTTCAGGTTGAATGGCATTAAAACACTGTGCACACAAAGCAATCCATTTAAAGGAGAATGACAGCCCAAAGGGGGCATCCTGTATGACTTCATATAGAATGGGCCATTTGGAGACTATTTAAATAGTGTTTACTTTAAATGAGCCATCCTCAGTGAAATAGACAGTGAATGCCTTCATTTTGCTTTTTGATTCAATCCACTTGCCCTAGACTCCCTCGCTACACCAGCTGCAAAACAAAGAGAACACGCTGTACTTGAATTAACCCAGAGTTTTTCCTCTGCAGGGGCCAGGAGCCCATCGCAGCACTGGCTGATTTCACGGCCAGGCCGGGATTCATTAGCAAGGCGCACGGGGAGGGGGGCGGTAGGAAGGGGCCCCAGGAAGGGGCGCTCCCTAAGTGTGCGGCTTGAGCAGCCAGCCGGCTCGCCTCCCTCCTGGGCCTCCTCGAAAACGTCCCGAAAGCCTCCGCGCCACCTTCTCAAACTGGAACTTACTTGGGGGAGAAAATTCTCACCTTTTAATTGTCTCACTAGTAAGACAGCTATATCAGAGATTGTTCTCACAAATATGCGAGCAGCTGCTGTAAGATCCAAATAGACACTTTCATCTCCGAAACAGGGCTGAAGTTTTCCTTAAAGGTGACTGCCTGGGTTTTTTGTAGGTATGATAAGGATTTGAAATGGGTAATTTTTTAGATTGCAAATGTTGGAAATACTTATAACTAGAGAGTGTTAAAACAATTACTTTAATTATTTTCTTCATATACTATTTTAAAAAACTGTCCTATGAGTTGTTTTGAAGATTCTATCTTTAAAGGGACGAAAAGTGGAGAGAAAAAAAGGAAGAATGTGAGAGTAGCCCATTTATGGGAGGAAAGAGAACCTTTTATGCTAAACCTATGGAAAAACCTTGCTAATTATTTGAGAAAATCATTTTTACAAAAAGAAAAAATTTTAAGAGAAAAATATCAAGATACTGCAGCTATTTTTACACATCAATCATGCCTACTAATAGTAAATTAAATGCAAAATTAATGGAATATCATTGTCCTATTCTTAGGGGAGTCTTGGATAAACTCACTCAAGACACACCAGAGGCACAGCCACACCAGGCAAGCACTCTGTTTCCACAAAGGCAAAAGCAGATGATTTATCTCTGCAAAGTTAAGCATCTTATACAATTTCTTGCTTTTAAAGAGTTATTGTTTCAATGAAAATTAAAACAGGTGCTTAAATCCTTCCTATTAAAAGCATCTGTTTTATCTTTTAAACTTCTCCACTGTAGTTTAGGCAAATACCATGAAGCATTTGGAAACATCAAATTGATACATGCTTTTATTTACATATCATATTTCTTTACTCAATTCTTCTGTAGCACCTGATTCTTTCCTACCACAAGCTTGTTTCTTTCTCTAGCCACTACTCTTAATTTCAAAAATTCCTGCCCAAACTAGTCCATATGTTAAGCTATTCCATTATTTTGGAACACCTTTGTATGACAAATTTAAAAGGCTTAACAGTATGTATAGGAATATGAATTTATAGGTGTATATAGACACACTATATATAATATATATATTATATTTTTTAACATATTTCTTATAATAAATGTAACAGATACATAAAAAGGTAGGAATAGCTCCCAGTTTGGGTTGCTCTTCCCCTCTTGGCTTCTTTCTCGGGTGTTTGGGTCTTTCAGCAAACCCCAGCTTTTTTTCTTTCACGACTTTCTGGATGCTGAGTCTACACGTTCTGGTTTTATGAGCTAGTGCCACCCTCCTGAATACCCATGGCGTGACTGTCTTTCATTAGTTCTTTTCCGCTGTTGCTCAAGGGCGGGACTGGCACCGGAACAAAGGAGACAGTAAGACGCCCCGGGCTGGTATGCGCCAGCACTGCCTGACGGGGGCCAGGTGCCAGATCGTGCCACCGCTCCTCAAGCACTGATGCCACCCGGCAAGGCTTTGGGTTCCCTTCCCAGCAACATGGTACCGCCTACAGCATAGGAGACCCATGAGAGAATGACCTTCAAGATCACGCTTGTGAACCAGGTAGAAGAGCGCCACCTGCTGAACCCGGAACACAAGCACCTCCTTGTGGCTAATGGAATAGCGAAAGGAACACGTCTCAGGCTTGTGAGACCAAGCCTCATCCGCATTCTGACCTATGCTGTGGAAAACCTAGTTCCCCGAAAACTTAAATACCAAATGGATCAGCAAACTGGACACTAGATCATTCCGTGCCAGATGGTCACAAGTATGCTTCAGCACTGTACTCACGTGAGAAAATTCATGAATATCAAGCCTAAGACAAAAATCTATAGCAACAAGAACTGGTATGCACGTGCCTGCCAGAATCATCATTATCCAAGAGGAATTGTGATGGCTTCCCTGTATGTCAAACGTGGTAAGAGCAACGCTGGGAGGGCAAGCAAGGACTAGTCAAAAGTAAATCGCAAACAAAAGAATGAACTGACAAAGATTTAGAAAGTCAAGGCAGTATGTGAAACCCTACGAGGGATGTAACAGAGCGGGACAGTCTTCGGTCACCAGCAGCTTTCTAAAGAGAAAAGATGAATGCATTCACTCTGGACTCCTGCTCCTTGAAACACACGTGTGTGTACCAGCCCAGAATAAAGTTCCTCAGTTCGAGAAACAAGGACCTTTCTCTACGTTGCCTTCTTTCTTTGTGAAAACACTTAATCATAACCATTCCTAAATGTCTTTTAATTTACCATTTCCTTATACGCGATTCCTGGTTGCATACTGTGGGAGCGGTCTGAATAGTATTGCTCATTTTGAGTCATCAAGAGGGAAGAAAAGCTGGCTTTCAATTGCACGCAGGAGGGTCTGGACCCTGAAATCTTGGCTTTTCCCTGGAATTTCCCACACAAAATCAGGAGAGTGTCAGAGAGCTGGTCTACTGGGCAGGCCAGAGAGTAGCATTCTGCCCAGGATGAAGTAATGTCTACAGTCTCTTGCACAGAAAAATGAAATCAGATCCTTTTCATGGGCATATATAGTTCAACACCTTTCACTTGTCCATGTGCTTTTTCTCCTACATTTGGAAGGAGCTTAAATTAGTCAATCTTGTTCATTTACTTGAGGCTTCCCAGGAAAAATATAAGCGGAACGTTTTAGTTTTCTAGGAAGTAGATACTAAATTAGACTCTACAAAAACAAACAAAAAGTTACCAAACGGAGGAAATAAGAATGTACTACGCCATTTTTTTTTCCTTTTAAAATCAGTTGAGCCCGAAGAAAAGGCATAAACTCCAATCAGAAGCAAAACTAAAGGAATGACCCTAAAATCACTTTTGTCACTATCAGTAGTGATTTCACGTGCTTCTTCCATGAGCATGTTACTTCTGTCTGATTGCACAGAACACATTTATTCAACAAATAGATATTATGTACCTATTATATACTAAACACTGGACACTGGGTCTCTGTGTCTAATAGTTTAGCTACATCCTGTCAGGGAATACAGGCTGACAACGACACACAGGCTAACATTTCTGTCTGCCCAAAGGACATTATGCCGAGGAAGTTAAATAATAAAGGAGCCAAATATGTCAGTCTAAATCTATGGCCTTGACTTAGCATTGTTGAAAAAAAGGACGGTGATGTCTCAGCTACTAAAATTCTTACGATGGTCATCACACTACAGTCTAAACCATTAGCCTTCTTTTAAAACATAGCCGGGAGGAATGATTTCCCTCACGCGGCAAGAGCTGGGAGGTCCGTCTGCTGATTTCCGTCCCCTGCCCAAAGGCTCCTGTCATTCCTGTCACTGTTATCTGCCTCATGACATTACGCTGCTCCCAGGTGCTTTGCTTCTTTCGGGAAGTCAGCGGGTGCCTGGCAAATGCACTAATCAGGCTGACGTGTCGCTCCGATGGAAACTTTGACTTTGCGGGTTGGGTTTTGCGGCTCTCGTGCTTTCGAGGCTAGCTCATCGTGTTAAAGGCCTTGTGCACGGCAGGGTGGAGGTCCTAGGAGACCGCCGATCTACCAATCCAGGAAACATGACTTGGAAAGGAAGTGGCAGCATCTTGCATCCACATACCCTTTTCCTCTAAGGAGTGCAGACACATTTGGAGGCATTATTCCACCCGCAGAACAGCCATTTTGGGTCTGGCAAAGAGCACCGTTAGTACTCTCGCCTGGTTGTCCTCGATGAACCCCAGCTGTGGGCTGCCGCAGGGATGCTGCGTTTGGCCCGAAGTCCTCTCTGCTTGCCTAGCTTGGGCCTCTCTCTGTCTGAACTGGTGAAGGCTGCTCTGTGATATCATATAAGGCGTAAGTTGCATATAAGCAAATCCCAATTAGCATCTACTTTTTTATAATTATGCCCTGAATTGGTAATTCTGGGGGGAAAAATCTACAGATATATTCTCAGAGGTATGAACATTTTCCATGAAAATTTCAAAGTCAATTCTTGTTCTAATTTTTGATGACAGTTTTCAAATAGATAGATAGCGACAGACAGACAGATACTGAAGGGATCGGAAGACGTTTTTCCTGTAAAGGGCCACTTAGTAATTATTTTAGATTTGCAGGCCATACAGTCTGTTGCAAATGTTCAACTCTGCCATTGCCGCAGCAAAGCAGCCACAGACAACGGCCATATTCCAATAAAACTTTATTTACAAACACAGGCTGTGGGCTGGATTTGGCCAGCAGGCTAGATTATCCATATACATAAATGAGGACTGCCAAACAATTTCAGAGTTCACATCTGCAGGAGTGTATATGATTGCACAGGGATACATAGCCCTGCTTTAATCATTGAGAGATAATGAGAAAAGAACAAAAAAAGGATGCTTTTGGTGAGTCAAAGCTAAATGATATCACAGCATGCTGTGTAAGCAAAAACTTTACAGCATATGGAAGAAAAGTGGTGGAGATTAAGATCATCGCGTGGCTCACACGGAAAACAGGCACAACAATCTCAAAAGAACATTCATGGAGAAAATATAGGCAAAACATTATCTGACATACATCTCAAAAATGTACGTACATTTTTGTACATTTTCTCCTAGGGCAGTGTACCCAAGCAATATAAATAAAAGCAAGAATAAACAAATGGGACCTAATGAAACTTACAAGCTTCTGCACAACAAAGGAAACCGTAAGTAAAACAAAACGACAACCTACGGAATGGGAGAACATTTTTGCAAATGAAACTGACAAAGGCTTGATCTGCAGAATATATAAGCAGCTCACACTACTTAGTAAGAAAAAAACATGCAACCGAATCCAAAAATGGGCAGAAGACCTAAACAAGCAATTCTCCAAGGAAGACATACAAATGATCAATAGGTACATGAAAAAATGCTCAATATCACTAATTATCAGAGAAATGCAAATCAAAACTACAATGAGGTATCACCTCACACCAGTCAGAATGGCCATCATTCAAAAGTCCACAAATGACAAATGATGGAGAGGCTGTGGAGAAAAGGGAACCCTCCTACACTGCTGGTGGGAATGCAGTTTGGTGCAGCCACTGTGGAAAATAGTATGGAGATTCCTCAAAAGACTAGGAATAGACTTACCATATGACCCAGGAATCCCGCTCCTGGACACATATCCAGAAGGAACCCTACTTCAAAATGACACCTGCACCCCAATGTTCATAGCAGCACTATTTACAATAGCCAAGACATGGAAACAGCTTAAATGTCCATCAACAGATGACTGGATAAAGAAGATGTGGTATATTTATACAATGGAATACTACTCAGCCGTAAAAACCGACAACATAACGCCATTTGCAGCAACATGGATGTTCCTGGAGAATGTCATGCTAAGTGAAGAAAGAGAAAGAAAAATAACATATGAGATCGCTCATATGTGGAATCTAAAAAACAAAAAACAAAACATAAATACAAAACAGAAGCAGCTCACAGACACAGAATACAAACTTGTGGTTGCCAAGGGGGCGGGGGGTGGAAAGGGACAGACTGGGATTTCAAAATGTAGACTAGATAAACAAGATTATACTGTATAGCACAGGGAAATATATACACGATCTTGTGGTAGATTACAGTGAAAAAAATGTGACGAATATATGTATGTTCATGTATAACTGAAAAATTGTGCTCTACACTGGAATTTGACACAACATTGTAAAATGACTATAACTCAATAAAAAAAATGTTAAAAAAAAAAAGAAACTTCACGGAGCTGTCAGCACCACATTCATGCTGGAAGGGGCAGTTTCATTTCAGCAAAATAATCATCTTTACATTGGGTTGAAGTTGCTCATTTGAGTTTTATTGATTTAATCATTTGGTTTGTGTTAAATTTACACTTTTATATTGGCGTTATAGATGTGTAAGAGTTATAAGCATACATTTATAGTTTTTAAACTATCATTCTAATACAGATAACTTAAGTCAACCCTGGTGAATCATGAGATTTTTTTCCCACACCACATCTTGCGAGGTGTAGTTATCATTACAAGTAAACCAGAAATGAAGGCTGGAGGAGTCCAGTATCAGTGCCTGCTCAAGATCGCAGCATTTCATGTACTCAGTCAATTCAGCATGTTGGGGAAACAAGCGGGGGGGGGGGAGAAAAAGACCCTGTATGAGTTCCAAAGAACTTCACTAGAAAATTCAGAAGACACTAGAACCTGGGTAAAGAAGCCGAGTGCATCAGTAACCTCTCATGTGTTGAACAGAGAGGGGATTCCAGGCAGCACACAAGGGGACAGTGAATGGAGCAAAGGGAAATGGAGAGACATCATCCTGTCTGTTGAAACACACCAGAGAGGAAAGTCATGAGCACAATGAGTCATGAGAATAAAGATAAAAGAAAATATTGCTCTGAGGACTCAGAGGAAGAACAAGCCTTGGAAATGAATTTACTACAAAAACCAAAACCAGTTTAGAGAACTGGCATTCCCATTATGAAATGAGAAGATATAACTTCTATGAAAAAATGGTAAAAAGCCATGAGAAGACACCTGGCTGAAATAGTGCAACAGACTGAGATCAAAAGACAACAAAGTAACAAATTAATAAAGATAAGGAAGGACTGCAAGGATTGTTACAATAACAGTTTAAATCTGTAATGGAATTACTTAAGAACAAAATGTCTCTATGGAAAATCAGTGGTATGAGTGTAAATAAAAAATGAAAAGGCAAGCCATGCAGTCTGGGAGAATATACCTGAGATACATGTATCAGACAAAAGGCTAGAATCTAGAGTATATAAAGTATTCTTACAATCTAATAATAAAACAACCCCAAAAAACCCATATTAAATAGATGGGCAAATGAAGAGATGCTTTTCAAAGCAGATATAAGAATGTACAGTAAGTGCATGAAAAGTTGCTCACCATCGTTAGTCATCAGAAAATTGAAAATTAAAACCACAACAAGACACTATTTCACTCCACTTGGAGGGCTAAAATTAAAAGGACTGATAGCATCAAGTGTTTGCAGGGATGCACAGCTACTGGACTCTCACACACTGCTGCTGGAACACAAAATGATTGAATCACTTTGGAACCAGTTTCGCAGATACAAAGTTAAAATACACTTATATGATCCAACAATTCCACTCTTGGGTATTTACCCAAGAGAAATCAAAACCTTTGTCCACAAAAAGGCTTACGTTCACAGCATATGTTTCATAATGCTCCCTCAAAAATTCAAGTATCCATCAATAAGTGAGTTGGTAAATAAACTATAGTTTAGTTATATAATGGACTGCTATTTGTTAACTTTTAAAAAAAGAATAAATTATTGACATCCACAACAGTATGGATGCATCTCACAGACATGCTGAGCAAGGAAGCCAGACACAAAGAGTACACATGAATGACTTCATTTATATGAATTTTTAGGAGCAATAAAACCAATTTATAGATATGGAACTCAGATTAGTGGTTGACCAGAGTAGGGTTAGGGAGAATCACTTAAGGAAGATGGCAAAGGCACAAGAGAATTTCCAGAGTAATGGAAATGTTCTACATCTTCATAGGGTGCTGATTAATTACATAAGTGTATGTATTTGTCAAATGGCATTGACTTAAACTGGGTGCATTTTATTATACGTAAATTATACTGTTATTAACTTGATTAAAAACAAAGGTACCCAAAACTAGCTTTATTCTAGAAAGTTTTGAATCACATAAATCAATTTTAAAAATTCTGTGAGCCTGTAGACAAGAAAATCAGATTACTTTCAAAGAATTTTTTAAAATGGTATCAGATTTCTCCTCAGAAATATGAAGTAAGATATGATAATGAAAACATTTACAGGCATTTAAGAGGGAAAAGAGCTCCTAAGAATTTTATACCTAGTCAAGGATTGTTCATAAGTGAACACAACAGAAAGCCCACCTACATGTGGGAGGGCTCAGAAAATATACCACATGTCTACCCTTCTAGAAAAAAAAATACTGAAGCCATTTCCCAGCTGACTAAGAGATGATTCTAACTTAAGAGTTCAAGAGTAAAGAAAGTCTAAATACTTATTGCAAATATAATTTGGAGCTGGATGAAAATGTAAAACAATAATTGTAATTCCTAGAAGAGAAGATAGAATACAAAAATAAAATACAGCGATAATATGAGTCTCAAACCCCAAATTGCACTAATTAAAACTGGAGAACGTGGGTGAGGGTAGAACATGGAAGTCAATGCCCATTAAATTCTTTATTTGATACACAGTGAATCAAGAGCTATTGGTTAACTAAATTGTGAAACATCTATTTCTGGAATACTCTGTAGTCATAAGGATAATGAAGAAGCTCTTTATGGTTAGATATGAGCTTATAAGATAAATTTATGCTAAAGGGGGAAGCACAGTACAAAAATGTGTATAGCATGCTATGATTTGTGCAATAAAAGAGGGGCAAATATACTATACAATGAAAACCAGTGACCTGGTTGCACTGGGGAAGTGTTATTGGGTAGCTGGGAATTAGGAGTAAAAAGGAGACATTATAAATGGTTTCGTCCCTTGCTGATTTGTAAATGAACCAGGTAAATGTGATTTATTTTTAAAAACGAAATTTTAAAGTGTATTATTTATTTTGTTTCGACTTTGAAAATCAAGTGAACACTCACTGAAGACTTTAGTACATGCACATCTAGTTTAGGATGAAGGAGACATCACAAATCAGAAAAAATACCAGAAACGATCTTGGATAATTGGTTTCCTATTTGAAAACAAAAATGTTTAGTCCTCATTTCATAACCCTGACCAGAATAAACTACAAACAGATTGAGTTAAATTACAAAAAAAAAAATTTTAATTAAATAAAAATATTAGAACAAAACAGGTGAATCTTAGAGCAAAGAAAGACTTTCCAGGAGAAATCTAACAGAATTGAATACATAAAAATTAAAATCTCCTATAGATCAGAAATGTTCCATCAAATTAAAAGGTATACTAAAAACTGAGAAAAATACTTTTCATAAATAGGAGTTTAAACTCTTTATTTCATTTAAACAGGAGAATAGCTCACAGAGTTATTTAATGTAAGTCTTATGTGACACGAAGGCCTCCATAAGGAAGTGAAGACCCAGAAGAACAGACCTGCATACTTTTCTACTGGGTTTGATGAAAAGTGCACAGTATCTCAGAAACAGCCAGATGAAAGAAACACACAGGGCAAGGTGAGTGGGGAGGGGCACCAAGCTTCCATGCCCTCACCAGGTACACATCTCCCCGTGTCCACCAATCTGGAAGCTCCAATATCTTTCTTTTTTACAGAGCCAATCAAATTAGAAGACAAAACAAACTTTTGGAAACCTCCCTAAGGCTTCAATATAAAAATGGTCAAAGGAAATGAACAGATAGGAAATGAAAACAGTTAAGAAACATATAAGGACACATGAAACCTCATGAATAATCAAAGTAATCCAAATTAAAGAGAGGCCTTCTCTTGCCTATCAGATGGATGAAACTTCAGGGAAAAGGGGATCTCATCACCACTAATGGCTGTGTAAACTGGTACAGCTTTTCTGGAAAACAACCTGAGATGTGTACCAACAGCCTTCAACACATTCAAAACTTTTGACTCAATAATTCTAATTTTATACAAACCAGCTCCTCAGGAATTTAGTGCAGCTTTATTTATAATAAGAAAAAAAAAACACTGGAAACAATAAAAATGTCTAATAATCTGAAAATTATAAATAAAATCTGATATGTTCATACAGTAAAAATTATGGAGACATTAAAGTCATATTTTCGAAAAATACTTAATGACCTGAAAAACATGCAAGATATATACTATTAGTGAAAAAAAGCAGAGTACAAAACTATTACATGCTATGATGACAACTTGGAAATGATAATCAGTACTATGTAGAGAGATTTTAAATACTGGAGGGAAATGCAACAAGATGTTAGCAACCATTTTCTTGACAATTATTTAATTGTATTACTTTTACTTTTCTGCAATGTTTCTACAATAAGTAGTGGAAGGAAACACCAAATTTTAAATTAGGAAATACTACAATTATAAAAATTTTACCTGGCATCAACATGCTCAGGATCTTGACTGTAAGAGTTAATTACTGCAATAAGCAAGAAATTGGCAGACAAAACTTTGATGATGCGTTAGCGTTCGCCCTCCATGTTCTCACACACCGCTGGTTCAGAACTTCATGACCAAATAGTGTACAGAGCAGATGCAACACCAGGGCAACTCCAGTGGGCCCACCACAGGGGCACTGTCGCTCAGCATAATGACTAGCCCTGTACAGGCTTCATGACCAAACCACAAACAACTCAGCTGTAATGGTGTTTCCATGACACACCTGCCTGCCTAGAAAGTCTTCAACCAAGACCACCCACTTGGAGCCCACAAACCATCAGGTGAAAGCAACTGCCAAAATAATCCAGCAATTGATAACTGGCATGAAGAGCCCCACACGCCATGCCTTGGCTCCCAAGTGCCCCTCCCCACCCCCTGCTGTTTTCTCTGGCAGGATGTTTTTATAGTATGTTCAGTCCAACCCAACTAATAAAGGAGCTCTTTTAAAGTTGAGAAAAACACTGGGTATTGGGTTCCTGGGTCCAGCATGTGTGCAATACATAAAGAAGCACAGAACACATGGACAGTACCTTCCCGAAGCTGTGTCGGCTTGGCAGAATTTTCTCCACTCATTAAAACAACAAAAGATGCAGCTGCTCGAACTGTAGCCTGCCATGTTGACATGGCAACGGGTGGCTCCTGGCATGGAAAAAGGGCCCTGTTGTTTATGGGAGATCCCATAGTATAAACACATGGCCTGCAGAAGGAAGACAAAGAAAACAAAGGACAAGAATCTTAAAATGAGTTGTCACTTTTCTCACCACCATGGTAGTGAAGGTTAAGTTGAACTTTTAAAGAGCAAACATCTGAGGCTTTGTAGTTGACTGGTTTCAAAGCATCTTGAACTGAAACTGCCAAGGGCTGGCTATGTGAATGGTCAAGTGGTAATTTCTCCCAAATAAATTAATCTAATATGTAAAGAGAGTTGCTTTTTTTTAAAAAGGGGGAAAATATTTTTTGAATAAAGTTTTAAATACTAGTCTGCCAAGTTAACATTTATATTACCCTTGCCCCTCCCCTTAGGCCCTTAGGACTTCAGAAGAAAAAAAGTCTTAGAGACACTCTCACAAACCTTTTGGAAAATATTCTGAAAAAGGAAACAGGTTTAGAGATCGCTGAGACATTAATGCTTGGAAAAACAAGCTGGTGGTCTCAGACCCAGTGCTGGCAGGCAGATACCCTTGATCTTGGAAACCACCACCTCAAATGGAACCCTTGTGGGGATCCTTGTGTGAAGGCCAAGAACAGGGGTTGGCGTATATACAGGACCGCAGGTCACAACAACTAGGCTTGACGGGAGGCCAAGTGTACAGTTGTTACCAAAGCAAGTGTGGGAAGCCAATGGCATGACGTTAGGGCTCATTCTGCTATAGTTAAAAAAAAATACAAACCCACCCATACCAAGAACAATCCCTTCCAGGATTAAGTCACCAACAGAGATGGAAAAAAAAATCTATGAGATCAAAGAAAGCTATTCTTTTGACACCACAGAGTAGAAGGCACAGATTGATGCTCAGGAAGATGTCTTAGGAAAATGTCTCCACTTTCTGCTTTTCAAGAGTTATGACAAATATGATATAGTTTTAATCAGCTTGATTTACAGCGTAAATAATACAGCAGAGCACAACCTCTCTTGCATAAACTGGTTTTCCTTTTTAGTTAACATTGTTATGACTGAGCATTTATTGTGTTCTTGCAATGTGCAGTGATACAGAATGATGGCCCTTACTCCATCAGCAGGGTCTAGGAAGGAAAAGAGAAACCAGTCTAGGTCTTAATAAACATGGTAATTTAATACAGGGAATTGGTTACATAAGTAATTGAAGAGCTGAGGAACCAGACGGGACAGTGAGGCAGGCAGAGATCAGCTGCAGTGGGAAGTAGCTGTGACTTGGTTTGGAGGAGCTGGCGTCACTGGGTGTTACAGGGTTACAGCAGCAGAGGTTATTTGGCAGAAGCCAGAGTCACGATGGGTGCTGGGACTGGAGGAGACTCAGTCATTGCTGGAAATGCCAAAAGAAGCAGAGAGAGGAGAGGAAACATCTGGTTCTCACCAACTCCTGCTCTCAAATGTTCTACCAGTGCCTCGCACTGGCCAAACCTGGCAAGAGGCCGGAAGACAAGGGAGCCCGGGAGATGAGTTTTCCTTGTTATTCAGAGATGATCACAATCAGAGCAGAAAATGGACCTTAGAGCAAACAGGCAGCTGCAGTCTGTATATCCTAGAAGTGTTTAGGTTATGATACCACAGAGGTTTGACATGGGGCAGGGTAAAATAGGTTAGAAATTCAAGATTAGTCTGGCTGGGTTACCAACTTATTAAATGGCTTTGGAAAAGTCCTTTGACCTTTCTGAGTCCCATGCAAAATGAGGATAGGTGACTTCTATTGCTTGTTCTAGTCCATAAACATATAATTCTGTGTTCCAGAATCATAGATCCAAGAATAAAGATAAATTTTCGATAGACAGCCCAGAATCTCTCATCAATTTCAATGAGAGTTGTGCTCCCACCCTGGTCCCCTCGGATCATTGGTTAACCGACTTAACCTTAGTCAACTGTCCAGCCTCAGGTTTGAGAACCTAAAGAGGAGGTCTCCTCAAGCCACCTTCTCCCAGGGGGCTGCTGGTGGTGGGTGTCTGGTGGGAGTGACGCTTTAGCAGCTCAGGTAGGTGAGGTCAAGGCAGGCTAGTTCTCAAAATCCCACCTGCTTTTTTTTTCCCCCCCAAAAGGCCCATCTCAGGGAAGGGTTCACAGAAGAAAAGTATCGTCAGTGTAGACAGAGTTTTTTGCCGCTGGCCAAATGACAGGTGTAACTCCTCTTCCTCTGACAATGGCAGGCGTGGAGAACCAAGGCTTTCTTTCTCACTGGAGCCGGATGAACTCATAATTTTTCTCAGTTCATCAGCTCTAGGAATCTACTTCAAACCTAAGGAGATTTATGGAGTTAAATCTATTTGTGATGCTTAAAGGAAAGTGGGAGGCCCTTGCCTAGAGATCTCCTAAGACTTTCTTTGCCTCTTGCAAAGGGGAGCTGACCCACATTATGGTCTTAATTCTTAGGGTGCTTAGGCCATGTCTGAACGTATCTGTGCTCCCTTGCCTTTGCATGCAGCACCTCATTTCCCTAGGACGACGCTGGTGTTACAGGGCATCCTTCCCTGCAAAAGGAACAAATCCTCCCCAAAAGACTGGCTTGCCAAGACGTTTGCTCTCCTTCTCCCTGTAAAGTTGGGTTTGAGGCCACGTGGGCATATTATTATCCATTCCACCTGTGCCCTTAGGTACGTGGTCCCCAAGGCTTCCTCCATCAGCCTCCACACCTTTTTCCAAGAGAAACAGTCAGATTTGAGGTGAGGTCATATGTGAGAAACACTGCAGAGGAAGGATCAGAAGGATGTAGTGATCTGCTGAAGGAGAGGGAAAAGGAAAAGAAGACCTCACTGGGTCAGCCAGCTTGCAAGATGGACCCCAACGACCCCCGACCCTGGTATTGACACCCCGGTGTAGTCCCCTCCCACACTGCATCATGGTTGGTCTGTGTGACCAATAGGATAAGTCACTTCTGAGATGAGATTATTGAAAAATCTGTGGCTTTCATTTTAGGGGTTCTCCTCTCTCTCTCTGCCTTGTCAGTTGCTCTGGGGGGGGGTCCAGCTGCCCTGTCATGAGGACACTCAGGCAGCCTATGGAGGAGCCCACGTGGTAGGAATGGAGGCCTCTGGTTAGTGAGGACTTGTGGCCTGTCAACAGCCTTGCATGTGACTTTGAAAGAAGATCTTCTGGCTCCAGCCAAGCCTTGAGATGCCTGTGGCCCCGGCAGACAGTTGCCTGCAAGGCTGTAAGAGATCCCGAGCAAGAACAACCCAGTTAAGCTGCTCCCGGATTCCTGACCCTCAGGAACTGTGTGAGATAATAAGTTTTGTTTTTTCAAGCTGTTAAGTTTGGGGGTAATTTGTTATGAAGCAATAGATAAATAACAGAATTTTCTCAGGTTTTTGGCTCAAGTGATAAGACGGATCATGAAGCTATTAACTACGAGAAGAAATTTGGGATGGCTAGCAAGGTCACAGTGAGGGACCTTGAAGAGAAGGAGAGTTGCTACCTGTTTGATTTGCATATAAAGGGCTTTACTTACCATATGGCCGAGGACACTTGTATGGACACAGAGACCTCGACTTCCTACCCACAGACAGTATGGTGTCCAACAATGGGACTGAGTGTCTGAAATCAGACCTAGCCTTGAAAATTTTAAAATGATGATTTTATGTAGTAAGTATTGATGCTGTAAGCTGATCTGAGTCTGAGTACCACACACAAATAGGGAGGTGAGGAGGGAAACCTTCCACTAAGGAAAAAGCATGTTGTCACCATCATTTCCTCCCCAATTCTCTATTATTTCCCACTCTAAATAGTCTAGTTCTAGGTATTTTGTTCTAGAGTTTGGTCATGATCCCCCATCATCCTCTCAAAGGTTCTTTCTGCCTCGACACCTGAAGTCTCTCACCAAGGGGATCAGTTACCTGGTCAGGCCCCTAGAAAGCTCTCACCTCCACCCTCCCCACTGTCCCCACGAGTCTCTTTTTCTCCCCTTCTCTTTACCCGGCTGGGGCCTCCTTTCTGCTAAAGTCTATGTATTTTCTTTCTAGCTTTCCGCTTGGTCTCCAGCTGTAACTCTGAAAGTAGAGATAAGCCATCTGCCTAAAAAGGGTGTGGGAAGAGGTAAGTCGGGAATTTGAAATTCGCACCTCTTGGGGAGTGTTGGAAATGCTAGCTGTCTTGACTGTGGTGGTGGTTTCATGGGTGTATATATCAATCGGAATTCATCAAATTGTACATCTGAAATATGTGTAGTTTACTGTACAGGAATCAAACCACAATACAGGTGTTAAAAAAAAAAAAGAATGTCTAATAGAGCCAAGTCAACTGGAATTCTATGCAAATAAAATATTCCAAGGAGGTTAAGCTTTGAATCTAGCACCAGAGAGACGATCAAGTGAAAAACGCATCAACAAGAGTTGCCAAAAGACACACACGTGGTTTGCCTCTGTATCTTTCTTCCTGCTTAAGTGGAATTACGCGGAGATGTAACGCATTTCTCTTCATCTTAGTTGATGCTGTGCACGTAACAGAGACTCAGTAAATGCTGGCAAAATGAGCAGTATGATTACCAAGTGAAACCTGATTATTACCATTAAAATCACACTTCACAAAATACTTGCCTATGGACAAGGACTCCAAGGAAATGTCCAAAAATAAAAATTTTATTTTATTCAAACATAAAAAATTAAATAAATAAATAATAAGAGGCACACCCAGAAATACACCCATGTCTGCTATGAGACACAATCACTTTCTTACTGGAATGTTTTCATAAATAGGAAAACAATCCCAGGCAAATTTTCTTGAAAATGCAGATTCTCTTTTTGCTCCGAGCCTACTCCTTTCTTGGCCTTTTCTTCTTTCTCAGCAGCAGCTTCATTCCACCCTCCCCACCACACCCAAACCAAGTGCCAGGGACTTTATGGCCAATGGCCTTTTGAGCTTTTACAATCCGAGATCCTTATGTGTGTAACATGTCACGGTGCAAGTGTCTAACACGATTTAAAGTTAAGTAACTACCTTTTAACAGGGATGAAAGCTTTAACACCTGGATAAAGGTCTGGCGGTGGAATCTGGGGCAGCTGACAGAAAGCGGAGAATGGGTGAACAGGAGGTGCTCATGGAGTCTTGAAAATCATACTCTCTAAGTGGTGACTCCTAACATGCACACATTCCCCCTGGTCCCAAGATGGGGAGGGAAATCTGTGTGCATTTATAAACACGCTCTGCAGTTATCTGGATGTGTAATCACTGAAACAAATGCAGCTGTGTTTATTCAACACGCACAGCCTTGCACCTCAGCCATGTTGCTCAGATGCTGATGGGATAGATGCTTAGGCGCCAGCCTGCAATTCTCTGATGTTTATAACTTATTTCCAGACTGAATAATTCCTTCCAACACACAAAGGAAAACGCTCTCACACCAGGGCTTGCCCCACACGCCCTGGGACACCCACCCACATGGGAGACTCATTGGTGAGCCCAGATTAACTGCGCAGGAATGGGAATGGGAGGAGGCCACTGAAAACCAGAAAGGAAACAGGGTAAGACAGCAAGGGAGAGGCAGGCCCATGGCTTGCTGCCATTAAAGAACTTCTAAATTGAGGAAGAACCTGTCAGAACGACAGTTACGTTAGCTTCTTGTTCCATGTTTGTGTGTTCATGGAGTAGTCAGCCAAGGATGAGATACACTATGCTGCTAGGGTCTGAATGTGTCCCTCCAAATTCATACGTTGAAATCCTAATGCCTGTGTGATGGTATTGTAACAGAAAAGAACAAATGTGACTCCGTATTAGATCTGTTTCTTTGGCTTTAACCCTGTGCCCTGTATTCTAGGCTTAGTCTTGGTGGCTCTGTGCCTTTTGTAAAAGAGTTTTGCCTTTAGCCTGAGATATACAGGAGAGCCTGTTCTCGGGGCTCTGAACTTCAGGGATCTTGGCACTTTTGCACTGGTATGGAGATGACAAGTTGCAGAATGGAGGGTGACATTTGTTTTGTTGGAGGTTTTACGGGGGCACTATGACCTGACAGCTACAAGAACAAAGAATTCCTACACCAAGAAGTTGGCAACAACCAACCACACCCCCTCCCCCTTTTAATATAAAAGGAGCCTGAATTCTAACTTGAGGAGGATGGTTCTCCAAGACATTTAGTCTGCCATCCTCTCGGTCTGCCAGCTTTCCGAATAAAGTTGCTATTCCTTGCTCAACACCTCGTCTCCCGATTTATTGGCCTGTCGTGCGGCGAGCAGAACGAGTTTGGACTCGGTAACAGTATTAAGAGGTGGAGTCTTTGGGAGGTACTTAGGTCATGAGGGCAGAGCCTTCACGAATAAGATTAATGCCCTTGTAAACGAGGCCGACAGCTTCCGAGCCCTTCCACCATGTGTGAACACAGCCAGAAGCCGGCAGTCTGCAACACAGGAGGGCCTCTGCCAGAACCTGACCATGCTGGCACCGCGACCTCAGACTTCTAGCCTCCGGAACTGTGAGAAATAAATTTCTGTTGTTTATAAGCCATTCAGTCTGTGGTATTTTCGTATAGCGGCCTGAACAGACCAAGACGTCAGCTGAGCCACCGTGCTCACTCGGCTTCTTAAGCAGGAGCCAACTATAAAGGAAAATTTGTAGGGAGCTGATTCAAACCATGTATTTTTCTTTCTTTTCAGCTGACTACTATATGCCTTTGTCTTTTTGCAGTCGGAGTGAAAGGGGCTTATTTTTAGTTTAAAAAAAGGTTTCAAGTTTTACTACTTTTCATAAAAATCACCCATTCTCAGAGACATGCTTATCACAGTCCAACGACCGGAGAGAGGGCTGCTTCAACAGAGGCAGGTAAGAGGGGGCGGGCCCGCAGCTGCTGTGAATGTGGCCTGGCGGGGTGTTCGCCACATCGAGGCACTGATCTGGTCACTGGAGGCCAAGCGGCCACAGATGTCACAGTTCCGTAGGTCAGTCAGCTTATTTTATAAGCTTCCCAGAGTTCCAAAGTCTTCAGACCTCCTCTAATTCCTTCCCATCTCTCCTCCTTCCTGCACCCAGGTTTTTTTATGACTCCATGTTCTCATTAAACCTAAGTTACGGTCTCCATTGTAGGTAAGCAACCCTCTCGCTAACTTATGCCACAAGCACCAAGGGCCAGACTACTGAAGCAGGAAGTGTCAACCACGACTCTTTCCCCCTACACATACCCACACACACACACACACCCCTTTATTATCATCCTTCTTCATGGCACAATTACCAAAACCAGGACTCCTCAATCATAATGAACACGTATGGCACGTCTAAGGAGAATGATGCTCTGACTTGGATAGACTTTGTGTACAATCAAAACGGACTGGACTGAAAGTGGCTTTGAGCCAGAAATTCACCTCTTCTTCAACAGAGGTGCTTTGGGTACAAAACGAGTAAGCTCTTTGTAAAGGCAAAAACAGTATTTCTAACCTGGAAGTCTCCTGTGAGTATAGGATTTTATGTGTGGAAAACATTTGGAGAGCCTCTCATGGAACATTTTCATTTCACACATGAGGAAATTAAGCTCTGGAGATGTAAAATGACTTATTTGAAGTCACACAGCTCGTTGGCAGCACAGCTCTGATGAGGACCCTAGTCTCTTGGCTCAACCTCCTAGGTTCTTTTCAACACATCATGCTGGTTATAGGTCATTTTGATTTGTTATTTTCTATTGATGTCTGGTTATTCATGGGCTTTTGCTGTTGTCTGATTGGTCATTTTGGCCACTTGTTTAAATTACGACAGTCCATCATTGTCTTTTCTCCTATGACTCAACGGGGATTCTGAGAGATTGAGACAATCTAGTATGTGCAGCAAGGGGAGAAAGAAGCGAAAAAAGAACACACATGTTCAAGTTCGGGATTATGAAATCCTCCTTCGCAGCTCCAAAACGATATTATAGAATTAACGTGTATTTCTTTTTCAGTTGTCATGAATATTATATTGGTTTTTGAAAGCAAGTAGGGTGGGGGAGGGGGAGACGGAATTTATTATAGAAATGTTCCTTTTAGACCTGAAATCTCTTCTGAAAGCTCTTCTGTCCATTCTCTTAATTTTAAAACTTTATAGTAAGATATAAAACAATGACACTATTTTACTGGCAGGGGTGGGCGAAGAGAACATGTTTTAACATCTGGTTTTGATGTCAAACTGAAAATACTCCGAAAGTCTACCTTCCTTGGTCCAACAGCTGAACAATAAATATAATTTAAAAAAATCATTCCTTTAGTATTTTGCCAACTTCATTCTGGCTTTGTCTAAAACAAAGAAACATCAGAGTGACTTAAGAAATTTTAAATTTTAAAATTACCTTAAATTATAATGTATTTTCCTAGTCAGTTTCCTTATCTTTAACAACGATCCAAATAATTGTAGTTTTTAAAATAAATTTCCTATATTTAACTGAATTTCCCCTCCATTCAACTCATGTTCAGTGATGTCACCAGCTTAAGCAAGATCTCCTAGTCCACTTGATTGGTTCTAAAACTATTACAAAGATCCAGGACTGGGGAGGGTATAGCTCAGTGGTAGAGTAAATGCCTAGCATGCACGAGGTCCTGGGTTCAATCCCCAGTACCTCCATTAAACAAACAAACAAACCTAATTACCACCCTCTTCCAAAAAAAAGTAAAGAAAAAAAAAAAAAGATCCAAATGGCAATGGGAATGGGTTACCAGAGAGAATGCTTTGGTTTTAAATAACATTTTATTCAGTGGAATGTAAAAATGCAGGAAAATGCAGAAAGTATATAAACTTTGAATAAGGATTTCCATCTTTTTTTTCCTTAAAGTATGTTAAGCTCTAGAATCAAAAAGACATTAAGTCCCCTTTCTGTCTAGGTTAGCAAGAAAACTGTTACACATTCTCGACTGTCCCAGTTCTCATCAAAATATTTTTAAAGGTCACACACACTCACACACCACCCAAAAGTAAACAGCTTTTCCCAAGAAGTATGTATCATATTGTTACCCATGTGTTTGTGTCATCATTTTAAAATGTCACCTGAAATCCAGTATCTGAATGATGGAGGCAAGAAAGAGCATTTAGTTTCAAGAGTTGCCACAGCCCCACGATGGCTAAACCAAAGTAGAAAAATGTAGTTTTTGTATTTCCAGATATTTCATTTTAGAACTGGAATAATAATGAGGAAGGAGAAACTACTGACAATGATTGAAAGAAATATTCTTTTATAGCTGCAAATATATCTTCAGTTCTTGTCCAGAGAATACTGCTACTTGGTAACAGTGGGATGACAGCCCTTACGAAAGGGGAATTTCAGAATGGAAAGATGATTTCTGTTCAAATCTGATGTTTACTTTTTTAATGAATTTTTTTATCAGTCTTAGATTCATTTTTAAACGTACAAAGATTATACACAGAGAGTTACCATATATCCCATACCCAGTTTTCCCTATTAACAACTTACATTAGTAAGTCATATTTGTCACAGATGATACATTATTATTAACTAACGTCCAGATTTTACTCAGATTTCCTTGGTTTTCCTCTAATGTTCCTTTTCTATCCCAGGATACTACTTCAATTTTAATCATCATGTCTCCTTAGGCTTCTCTTGACTGTAAGTTTCTTAAGACATTATTTATGTTGACCTTGAGAGATACTTTGTTGAAAGTCTGATTTATCTGATGTTTTTTCTCTTGGCTAGATTGGGGTTATGGGTTTTGGGGAGGAAGATCTCAAAGATCCCATTTTCATCACATATTACCAAGGCTACATACAACCATGTGACTCATCCGCTGTTAATGTTAACTTTGATCTCCTTGCTGTGGTCATGTTTGTCAGGTTACTCCAATGAAAATTTACTCTTTTTCCCCTTTTCCATTCTGTCCTCTTTGGGGAAGGAAGTCATGTGTGTAGTCCACACTTAAGGAGCAAGGAGTTTTGCTCTACCTCCTTGAGGGTGGAGTATCTATATTAAACTTGGACAACTTCTGCACCATGGCTTTGGCCATTCTCCCCCATTTGTTTATTTAAGTCAATTTTTCTTGCATTAGTATGGACTCATGGATATTTATTTTATACTTGGGTTATCATCCAAACCTGTTTTCTTTATTTTGTTGCTCAGCCTTGGCCACTAGGTGTTCTTTCAGACAGCTCCTTGACCTTTGACACACACCGGCAACTGCCGGTTCTTGTTGCTGTTGTTTGAGCATTTCCTTATATTCTGGCACTAGAGATGCTCCAGGCTCATCTTGCGCACTAGGGTGTACTCACTGCTTCCAAACTCACCCAGCTGACAAACAAGGAAACATACATATATGTATGCTAACCTTGCAAGCACCCAGATTTATAATTCTTTCTATATGCAACCATCTGTATCCATATTATGCTAAACATGAATTCACAGTGATGTCTCCAGTCCTAATCCATTTCCACATGGATCATTCTAGGCTCTTCCCCTTGCTTATCTGTAATCTACCACTTCAACAGTGAGAAAGCTGGCTCCCATCACCTGCCGTCCATGTACTAAATTGCTTCATTCCAGTATACATGTATAGTGGTACCAGAATTGTCAACCCACACCCCTATGGGAAACAACTTTATCAACTACAGTACAGTACTCATGTACAGTTTCTTTCGCCTCTAGTCCTACAGATTTAACTCATTTCCAAAGTTACTTAGTTAGCACCTTTCCACCCCTACTCCCCTTCTATGAGGTTTTCATACATTTTTAATATAGTTGGATTGTTTTGTCACATTTTGTATTCCATTCTGGGATCCTCTGACCTCTTAAGTGGTTATTTCTCTATTGTCAAACAAAATAACATAAGTTTTACTCTTAATAAGGGGCAGGTTGAAAGTGGGAAGGGGGGAAGCCACTGACTGAACTTGAAAAGAAAGGTACCAGTTTAGAGCTTTTCTTCAATTTGTCTAGGATCTGCTTAAAAATAGAAATGTATTGAAAGCTAATATAATTCATTTTCTTTTAAAATATATTAAAATCTTTGCATACAGTAAGGGACATGGTAAAAATCAAAAGTAAGAAACATAGCTCCCTTTCACAATTAAGACATGGATTTTTCTAGGCGCTTTCAGTAACTTTATTCAATTTTCCTACTTGTAAAATGAGAATAAAAGTTTCTCATCCAGACCAAGAATTTATAGTAGGTATTCTGCCATTCAAGGGTAAAAATGTAACAACTATTTCAGTTTTAATAAATGTAGACTCTATGCGTTAGAAGAAATAAGCTCTACCCCATTACATTTTTTCACACAATTGTGAAATTTTATATTTTCACACAATTATATTCATAAAGTATTATAACCCTGATGATTACTATTTATTCATATCACTAAGGAATTATCTATGTCTAGCAATCAGGGACCCTTGGGCATTTTAAAGTCCTTACAGTTACCAGTATACACCTAGAGTTATTCTTAAGCATGTGGAAGAATTTACAGAGATCTGGTAGCCATTCATGGAAGATTATCTTGACTATAATAAAGTTCCCCCGAAAAAAGAAAAAAAGGGAGAAAAAACATCTTTCGAGGATTTTTAAAAAACATTTTTTATCCTTGTAAGACTGCAGCAGTGCCGTGGATTTACTAACACACAGTCACAAACTTCCGAGGATACAGTTTAAGCTCCTGCTGTGATCATGCGCTTCACTGAATTATCAGAAAAGAAGATATCAAAGGCAAATTCAAGTCAACCTTTGCAGGAGTAAAATGTGCCCAAAGGCCTTTTGAGTTTAAGGAAACCAGCATTCATTCATAACTCATTTCTACTCGATACTTTCCATGTAATGTAATTCACAAGTCCAGTCTTTCTCTGCAGTGAGCACTTAGCAGAAAGCCATGTTTGAGGCCATTAATGAGTATTTCTTCTAAATACTGTCAATAGTTTCTTCTTCCCCATTATTCTAATTCAAAAATGAAATATCTGGGAGTATAAAAACTACAATTTCCTAGTTAAGTTCTCAGAGACAGTATATGGTTAAATCTTATTGAAAAGCCCATCTTTAATAATTTCCACAGAAAAAAAATCTCAAAATACAATAAGAACACCTGTTTCCTTCCCTCGCAGTCTCCCAAGAATATCCAATAAGTCATTCTATAAATAAATCACTATGCTTTTGTACTGATGTAAATTTGCACCAACCCTCCAA
This sequence comes from Vicugna pacos, assembly GCF_048564905.1. NCBI lineage: Eukaryota > Metazoa > Chordata > Mammalia > Artiodactyla > Camelidae > Vicugna > Vicugna pacos. The sequence continues at coordinate 5,066,176 of NC_132990.1, forward strand.
TTTCTCAAAGGCTGCCTCAGACTAGCAGAAATAAGACAGGAAGTGAACTCATTCCAAACGGGGAGGGAGACCAGAGCAGGAGGTAAGATGAGAGGCAAGGAACAGGATAATGAGGACTCAAAGTTGAAGTGATGTTAAAAAAAAAAATCTAAAAGGTTTTTTGGAAAGTAGGTTGGAGGAGAGATGTAAGTAATTTACTGAGACCACCGCCTCCATTAAGGGAATCCAATGCTATAAAAGAAAGTGCTCAAAACAAGCTCACAGAGATGAACGTTCCTTCAGCCAAGCTCTGCAGTAATTATCATATTGATTTGCAGTACATTAGCACAAAGAAATAGTAAAATAATGAGGAATCAATAAAGTTTGTATGTGAAAATTCTCAAATCCTAAAAACCCTGAACTGCTGGGGTAAGGGCAAAAGGAAAGATCAAATGGCTGCCTAAACACAGCCCCTGAAATCAATGCCTCATCCATTCCTCCCCCCACACAAAAAACCAGGAGTCTCCCTGGTGTCAAATATCCAGAATCACAGCCAAAGAAGAAAGTGTGGACTCAGCAGGACTGACTGCTGCACTCCTCAGAAACAGATCTTTCCCTTGCTTTGGGGGTTCACATTATATGACATCTGACAAAGAGTCCAGGGAGGCATGGCTGCCAAGAGACAGGGACAGGAAGAGTCACAAAGCAGAGCTGGCTTTATTTGGAAGCACTTTGCCAGGCTGCAGACCAGCCCAACTTGGCGGCTATCTACTCCCTCTGGGGATATGAAGGAACCTGGAGAAAGTATTTGCTCAAAGACACATATCACTTGCATCTACAGCACTGGAAGTCGCCAGCAGAGACTGCAATGGAGAGCTACGCTCAGGACTTAATCATTAAGCCTGACTTTCAGTCTCCTAACTCAGAAATTCAGGGACTTAATAAAGTAATCTTTTCATCCTGACTTAAGGGAAGTAATCCTATTAACAGAGTTCAGCATGCCTGGGAATTTACCTGCTTCACTGTGGGTCAAAGGATTTAAGGCCAGATGGATAATGCCACAGAGTAAAGAGGCGCATCCTTGCAGAGGTTCACCTCCCCGTGTGTAAGGTGAACGGGCAGGGGGCTGCGGAGTGCCCAGATAACCTACCTGCCACTCTGGTCTGAGGTCCACGTAACTGATCGCCCCTGGGGTTTGGTCCTGTACCGTATCCTTATGGCATGAGGAAAGTCAGTAGCTGTCTGAGCCCCTGTCTTCCTGATCTGTAAGCTCCAAGTGTCAGTGTCAAATAGGAGCTCCCCACAGCCAGGAGCCTGGCTGCAGCGAGCGTAGCAGTCTAACTGCTCCCTCCAACGATCTGCAGGCAGAGCCACAAGTTCACGTACAATCTGATTCCTGAGCTTGGGAGACCTTGTAAATTTTTCAATACCTGGCACAGCAGCAACATCCACCTCCTCAACCTTTACCACAGATAAATCACAGCAGTCCAACACTAGCAAAAAATCCTCACTCCCAGGATTCCCCGTGTCACAGCAGTACTTTGAGCTAGAAATCCCAGAAGCCTGTTCCCGGTTGTCATGGTTACCATCTTTACCAGAAGTATCTTTTTCACCTTTACCACAGATTACAAAATCATGACATCCCACTTTAGATGAGAAGGTCCTTGTATCTGTCACAGGAATATGGCAGGGTTCAGGCGTCCTAAATTTGCAGGCTTCGTTAGCCTCTGATGGGCACGTTTCCTCGGTGGGACTACCTTCTTTCTCGAATCTGTTTCCAGGCTCAAAGAAAAGCACAATGGTGCCCTCAATGACCTGACTTTCAAAATCCACATCCAAATCCAGTACATAGTGCTTCACAAGTATGTGGCTGGTGTTGGCCAGGAGAGGCAGGTCATCTCGGGAAGGGTCCAGCTTCATGTCCATGGTGTAGGTTGCTGTTTGAGAACTTTGTTAAAAATCTCAGAAGGGGCTTCCTCCTGTTAGTCCCAATCTTCTGGAATCATAAGTGTCTGCTTACCAAAAAACAAGTCATGTCACAAATTATGGTTCCACAACTTTCAGTGCCCTGGTAAAGAAGAAAAACACAATTAGACAGAATTCCAAATAAGACCCATGCTCCTGTAACCACTGCGCCTGCGAGTTGCCTACCTCCTTCAGTTATCTCCCAACGTAGCAGAAGCTCATGGCTAGAAGGCCGACTAAGCTTTTTGACTGACATCAAAGAAAGCTGCATTATGGGTTTCTAAAAATATTTCAATTATCAATGGCATGAAAGGGACCCCCACAAAACCAGAAGAATCACGCTCCTAACTAGAACAGTCTTTGTTTTGGAAAAAAGCAATTGTTAGTCAAAAGTGTAACTGAGCATCACTATGCCTCTTGTTTTAAAAGATATTAAATGTATCGTTTCTAATTTTGTGCATCAAAAGATAAGTGATTGCTTCTCTACTGTGATTCTAAGTAACAAATGTGAATGAAGGCTAAATGGCCTCATACGTTTTATTCTTTGAGAGTAATAATTTAATACATACAATGTAACTCCAGGGATTAATGTACTTTTCACATTAGGACTGCTCTCATATCAGCACTTCCAGTAAATTACAGGAAAATGAGCCAATTTACCAGGAGTGCATTCTAAGTATTCCTTTGAGATTGTTCATGGAGATTTTTCAAATTTATAGTTAAATACTCAAGGTATATCATTACATCTTAATAGCTGAAAACCCATTAACATTCTGGATAATAGCCTTCTTGTGGCAAACAAAAAGGTCTTCTCATTTGAAAAAAAAAGAAGTATGCAAATACCTATAAAAGGAAGTAGAGAAATTAAAACGTAGAAACAGATGTTGTAATAAAATGCCCAAGTACTTCATAAAAGTTCTGAATCAAAATGTAGTCTTATTTTATAACAGCAATCTAGCTAGAAGAAAAATTACTTGAAATTTTCTCAGTCCCTGTCGTGTACCTAATTTCTTCCAGCATATGCTGTTTGGTTTTTTTTTTAACCAAAAATGAAAACAAAAATGGCAGGGGAAAAGAAATAAACACTCTGACTAAGCAGATATATTTTAAATCATTTTTGTATTTCTAAATATCAAGAGGTATTTTTATCAAGTACAACATTACTTAATTTCAAGTAAAATGGAGCCCTCTCTTTATTCTGTTTAACTCCTCCTCATTTTTCTTCTGACTTTATCTGCCAATCCACTAGACTCTTATTTCCTTTCCTTCTAGGTTCTCATTCTAGCAACCAAATCTATTGAGTTTTCATTTCCTATACCTCCACAGGCTACTTCCCCATAAAAATCTAACCTAACCTTGGGAAAAAAAAAATGCTGGCTTCCCTGCGGCACTGTATAATTTGGTTCCATGCTATTTTCCCAGTCATGGAGGCCACACGCCCTTTGAATGAATCCTTGTCCCCTAGACAAAGGGCTTGCTGAACACACTGCTCCCTAAAGATGACCTGACTCCGCACCTCCAGGCTTTTTGGACTAAACGGTGTTCCAAATGTGGACTGCTCCTGGCTCGCACCTTCCCCATCCACCTGCCAAATTCTGTTCTTCCACACTCAGTTCAAGTGCAACTGCTTCCCAAAATCCTTCTCTGCCCTCTGCTCTCCCTCCCCTAGCCCCACCAAACTGTATGTCTTTAAGAATAATAGGAATTGAGAGGTAGTGGGGATGCAAAGAAGAGTCTGAGATGACTTTACAGAGAAGCTGGCACTCCCTTCGGTCTTATAAAAGTTAATAGGAAAAAAACCCCCACAATATTTGTATTTTGACAATAAAATGTAGATCAACTTCTCTAGTAGAAGACTGGAATGTAGGTCTTGGGTAAATAATTAGCTAAAAAAAGATTCTTACAAGCATCTTTCAGGCAGAATTTTTAAGGTTGATTAAGACCTCCAGAGCTATTAATAAAAAGAAACAAGAAAAATACTCAGCCTACTTATTAAGAAAAAAAAGAAGAAGAAGTCAATGGACAAGGGGAATAAGCCAGAGTATTTTCTTTTTCTGTATGAGAGCAGTTGAACTTGTCATGTAATGAATAATAACCTTCAATAAAGCTATTGGCTATATGTAAGGAGAAACAATGAATGCTAAAACTTCACCCTGCTGGTGTTTGGGAAAGTTATCATGCAGTACTGTGTTGACTGGGCACTTAAAAAAAAAAAAAACTTGTGTAATTTACAAAAATTGGATATACACACGGAGTCAAGAGAAGAATCAGAATCAACTGGAACAAGGGTAAACTTTGTGGCTGTCTCAACTATTACATTTGAAAAAGAATAGTTTACATTTGTAACAATATAGATATAACTAATTATTGTCTAATCCTAATAGATGCCTTTATCTACTCGTGAAAGGTAATATAAGGACGAAATATATTCCATAAACCAGTTTTCACCATTTTTGTTCCTGGTGGCAGGCAATGAAGCTGCCTTAGAGCCCTGGCCATCCAAGCCAGTTAATGAGACTTTATTTGTAAACCTAAATGAAAATTCTTTGGCCCCCTTCAGTAGGTTCTCTTTTTTAAAATTGAAGTATAACTGGTACACAATATTATTTAAGTAAGAGGTGTACAATATAGTGATTAACAATTTTTAAAGGTTATACTCCATTTAGAGTTATTATATAATAATGGCAATATTCCCTGTATTGTAAAACGTATCATTGCAGCTTATTTTATACAGAATAGTTTGTACCTCTTAATCACCTACCCCTACATTGCCCCTCCCCACTGGTAACCACTAGTTTGTTCTCTATATCCGAGTCTGCTTCTTTCTTCTTATATTCACTCAATATTTTTTTATATTCCATATATATGGTATCATTCAGTATTTGTCTTTCTTTGACTTATTTCACTTAATACCCTCCAAGTCCATCCATATTGCTGCAAATGGCAAATTTTCACCCTTTTTTATGGCTGAGTAGTATTGCATTGTATGTATGTATACCACATCTTCTTTATCCACTCATCTATTGATGGACACAGGTTACTTCAGTATTTTAGCAACTGTTAAGTAATGCTGCTATGAATACTGGGGTTCATGTATCTTTTCAAATTAGTGTTTTCATTTTTTTGTAGATATAGATATAGATATAGATATAGATATAGATATAGATCCAAGTGGAATTGCTGGGTTATATGGTAATTCTATTTTTAATTGTTTAAGAAATTTCCATACTGTTTTCCACATTCCCACCAACAGTGTACAAAGGTTCTCTTTTCTTCTCATAGTCACTAATATTTTTTATTTGTGTTCTTTTTGGTGATAGCCATTCTGATAGGTGTGAGATGGTATTTCATTGTGGCTTTGATTTGCATTTCCCTAATGATTAGTTATGTTGAACATCTTTTTATGTGCCTTTAAATGTCTATTAAGGTCTTCTGCTCTTTTATTAAGATCAGGTTTTTTTTTATGTTGAGTTGTATGAGCTATTTATATATGTTGAATATTAACCCCTTATCAGTCATATCACTTGCAAAAATGTTCTTCCATTGTAGGCTGTCTTTTCACTTTGTCAATGATTTTCTTTGCTGTGCAAAATCTTTTTAAGGTCCCATTTGTTTATTTTCGCTTTTATGTCCTCTATGTTAGAGACAGATCCAAAAAAAATATTGCTACAATTTATGTCAAAGAGTGTTCTGCCTGTGTTTTACTCTAGGAGCTTTATGGTTTCCAGTCTTGCATTTAGGTCTTTAATCCATTTTGAGCTTATTTTTCTGTATGGTGTTACAGAATGTCCTAATTTCCTTCCTTTACATGTAGCTGTCCAGTTTTCCCAGCACCACTTGTTTCCCCATTGTATATTTTTGCCTTCTTTGTCATAGATTAATTGACCATAGATGTGTGGGTTTACTTCTGAGCCTTCTATTCTCCACTGATCTGTGTCTATTTTTGTGTTAGTACCACACTGTTTTGATTACTGTAGCTTTGTAGTATAGTCTGAAGTTAAGGAGCATGATCCTCCAGCTGTGTTCTTCTTTCTCAAGATTGTTTTGGCTCTTCAGGGTCTTTTGTGTTTCCATACAAACATTAACATTTTTTGTTCCAGTTCTGTGAAAAATTTATTGGTGTCTTGATAGGGATTGCACTGAACCTGTAGATTGCCTTGGGTAGTACGGTCATTTTAACAATATTATTTCTTCCAATCCAAGAACAGAGTATATCTTTCCATCTGTTTGTGCCATCTTTAATTTCCTTCATCAACATCTTACAGTTTTTCAAATACAGGTCATTTACATCTTTAGGCAGGTTTACTCCTATGTATTTTACTCTCTTTAACGAGATGATAAATGGGATTGTTTCCTTAGTTTCTCTTCCTGATACTTCATTCTCAATGCATAGACATGCGTGTGTTCTTACTGCCATGTCGTTAACTGTTGGGGGTTGTTTTTGTGTGTCTTTCCCCCACCTCCCTTTCTTCTTCTTTTGCTCTCATCTCTTGTGATTTAATGACTATCTTTTGTCTTATGTTTGGATTCCTTTTTCCTTTTTGTGTGTATATCTATTATAGACTTCTGGTTTGTGGTTTCCATGAGGCTTTTATATAGCAATCTATCTTTCTATCTATGACTGTTTTCAGTTGCTGATTTCTTAATTTTAAATGCGTTTTAACAAACCTTGCATTTGTACTCTGTTCCCCTCACAATTACTGTTTTTGATTTCATATTCTATATCTAATTGTTTTGTGTATCTCTTAAAAGCTTATGGTGGATACAGATGATTTTACTACTTTTCTTTTAACTGCCCTACTAGCTCTGCATGGATGATTTCCTACCTTTACCATATGTTTGCCTGTACTGATGAGCTTTTCCATTTTGTAATTTTACTTGTTTCTGTATTTCTTGCCTTTTCGTTTTCATCTAGAGAAGTTCCTTTAACATTTGTTGTAAAGCTGTTTTGGTGATGCTGAACTCTTTTAGCTTTTGCTTGTCCGTAAAGCTTTTAATCTCTCCACCAAACCCGAACAAGAGCTTTGCTGCATAGAGTATTCTTGGTTGTAGGTTCTGCCCTTTTACCACTTTAGATACATCATGCCACTCCCTTTTGGCCTGCAGTCTCCACTGAAAAATCAGCTGACAGCCTTATGGGAGTTCCCATGTGTGTTATTTGTTGTTTTCCCTTGCTGCTTTTTAGTAGTCTCTAATTTTTGTCATTTTAATTACAATGTGTCTTGGGTGTGTTCCTCTTTGGGTCAATCTTATACAGGATTTTCTGCACTTCCTGGACCTGGTGACTGCTTCCTTTCTCAGGTTAGGAAAATTCTCAGCTATTATATCTTCAGATATATTCTCAGCCCCTTTCTCTCTCTTCTCCCTCTGGGACACCATATGTTAATATTAGCACACTTGATGCTGTCCCACAGGTCTCTTAAACTGTCCTCATTTCTCTTCATTCTTTTTCCTTTTTTTCTGTTCAGCATCACTACTCTGTCTTGCAGCTTGTTGGTCCATTCCCCTGTATCATTTAGTCTACTGTTGATTCCTTCTAGGGTATTTTTTCATTTCTGTTATTGTATTCTTCATCTCTGTTCTTTGTATTTCCTAACCCTTTGTTAAAAATTTCTAACTTCTCACTCTGTGCATTCATTTTTCTCTGAAGTTCTTTGATCATTTTTACTATCATTACCCCGCACTCTTTCTCAGGTAGATTGTCTATCTCCACTTCACTTAGTTCTTTGGGATTTTATCTTATTCCTTCACCTGGAACATGTTCCTCTGCTGTCTTCTTTTGCCTAAGTTGCTGTTTGTTGTATTTTATGTATCCAGTAGGTTAGTTACATTTCTCAACCCTGGAGAAGTGGCCTTCTGTAGGGGATGTGCCCTATGCATCCCAGCAGCACATTCCCTTCTAGTCACCCAAGCTATATGCTCTAGATGTTCCCCTATGAGGGCTACAGAGGTCCTTCTGTTGTGGCATGCCATGTGGGAGGTCTGGTAGGCTTGGGTGGCCCCTAGTTCAGTTGGTTGCCAGGCCATGCCTTGTGCAGAGGCTGCTGGCTGCTGGTTGGCAGGGACTAGTCACGAGCCAGCTGACTGCTTCTGGTTCCCCAGAGTACCCCAGGGCTAGTGCTGGCTCACTGGTGGGTAAAGTCATGGTTCATAAGACTCCAGGGCTGTTGCCTGCCCAATGGAGAGTGAAGCCAGGTCCTGGGGTTAGTGCCAGACTACTGGCTGACAGAGCCAGGTCCCAGACTCGGGCTGCAGGGCCCAGGAATCCCAGAGATGGTGGGTAGAGGGGTTAGTTGCTGACACAGCTGGGTACAGTGTCTGGGGTATTCCAAAACTGTGTTCACCTGCTAGTGTGCAGAGCTGAGCCCCTGCTGGTCTCAGAGTAGGGTCTGGCCTACTGTGGGCAGACTGGCAGGCTGCAGAACTGTGGTTTACATGCATCTGGTGTCTGCTCCCTGGTGGATGAGGCTGGCCCAGTTAGGGCAGAGCAGGCTTCCGGAAGGGTAGGGCTGATGCCCACTGGTGGGTGGAGCTGGGTCTTGACCCTCTATTGGGTGAGGCCGTGTCTAGAGCCATGTTGAGAGGCAGCTGTGGGCACAGGAAGTCTTTAGGCAGCCTGTCTGCTGAGGGTTGGGGCTGTGTCCCTGCCTAGTTAGTTGCATGGCCTGAGGCATCCTGGCACTAGCCTAACTGGAGCTAATGAGGTAGCGGGAGTGTTCCACGATGGCACTGCCAGCACCCGTGTAGAAGGAGCTTCCCCAGAATGGCTGCCGCCAGTGTCTTTGCCCCCAGGGTGAGCTGCAGCCACCCCCTACCTGTCACCTCTCTGGCAGACTCTCCAAGACCAGCAGATAGATCTGCCCCGAGCTCCTATCAAATTACTGCTTTTGCTCTGGGTCCTGGAGCATGTGAGATTTTGAGGGCACTCTTTAAGAGTGATCTCTATTTCCCCCAGTCCTTTGGGGCTCCTGAAATTAAGCCCTACTAGTGTTCAAAGCCAAATGCTCTGGGGGCTCATCTTCCCAGTACAGGACCCCCAGGCTGGGGACCCCAACACAGCGCTTAGAATTCTTACTCCTGTGGGAGAACTTCTGCAATAACTTATTCTCCATTTCATGGGTTGCTCACACAGGGGTGCTGGATGTGATTATACAGTGAGTCCTCCCCGCTTGCCAGTCTCCTTGTTCCTTCTTTATGTCTTTAGTCATAGAGAATCTTTTCTGGTAGGTTCCAGTCTTTTTCATCCATCACTGTTCTGCAGACAGTTGTAATTTTGGTGTGATCATGAGTGGAGGTGAGCTCAGGGTCTTTCTACTCCCCCAACTTGGCCCCCCCCAAACATCCTTCAGTAGATTCTTGAGGAAACTCCACATAGAAGCAATTCTAAATCTTTTCCTCTTTTAACTTTCCAATTCCATGCCTGATGACTCATTTCAGCTGATGATTTGGCCTCCTACTTGACTGAGATGACTTTGAATCTCTGAACCTCCATCATACCTCAAGGATCTCTAGTTCTTCACAACTAGTACCTTCTCCTCATTCAGAGGAAACAAGAATTCCTTCTTGTCGAAGCCAATTCCTTCTCCCTGCACCCCTTTTGGGGTCTGGAAGAGCCAAATAAACAGCACTCTTCTTGCCCATCAAAATTCTGAAGATACTGAGAAATAAGATGAAGATAGGGCAGAGGGAGACCAAAATATCACGATTATTATTGATGAAGGCTAAATTGGAGAACATGGCTTAGTATGACAGCCAAAGGTACCTGAAAACAAAATCCCCATATTAGACAGATTTACCCACAGGGTCACAGGCAATACTGGATCAAGTCAGAGCTCCAGAAGAGGAGGTCCCCTCCACAGGTAAGACCTAGTGCCTGGAGAAGTAAGGAGAACAGCCCTCTGTGGTCAGGGCTGCTGCCCAAAAGCAAAAGGGAGGACCTGAGCAAGCAGAGCACACCCCGTTTCTTCTTTCCAAATTTACAAGAATAAATCACTCCACCTCCCTTATGTGAGAAGAAGTAAAATGATCAGGAGTTTTACGGTGATTAAGCTCCTCCACAAGAAAGGAAACATCAGAAATGGGAAGGACGCATTCCCCCCAACACCATCCGCTCACACTAATTTGGAATCTTGTTCCATTTGACATTTTTTTTCTTGCCAACAATTTGTCCTTCTCCAAGTCTCCATCCGATTCCCAATGTTTGAAACACCCCTAAGGCTGCTACCTTTAAAAACAAACACTGCAATTGATATGTATAAATCAATTATATATATTAAATATATATTAATGTTAAATGTATATTAAATATATATACTATATATTAAAGCATTACGTTGTGTGTGTGTATGTATATATGTGTGTGTGTGTGTATATAAGCATTATGTTGTACACCTTAAACTATCAGAACACTGTATTTCAGTTTTATCTCAATGAAACTGCAAAGAAAATAAAAACAAGTAAAAACTACATTTGGCCCCACTGCACTTTCTAACTAGTCTACCTCACCAAATTCTGGAGCTGAAAACTTCCTCAGGACTCACTCAGTCCCGTGCTCTAGTTTTATAAGTGAGGACAATGAGGCCCAGAGAGGTAAAGCAATTTGCTCAAGGTCAACTTCTGGCGCTTTTCCACTCGCCGGTACTTTCCCTTGGCATTCGCATCCTCCAGCTCTCAAGACCATTTCCCTCATATTGTCCAAGTTATACATCAAATGTTTCCTCCTAAGACTCTCTTCCATATCCTCACTCTACCTTTTTGTATCTTCTTTTTAGTTGTGTGGACTAGAATCAATTCATAGCATAACAGCTTTGGGGAGAAAAGGAGAATTTTTAAGCCAGCCCAGAAGATTCAGAAGATCACTGTCACCTTTGCACAGTTTCTAACCCAAGTTAGGTATAAACTGTAAGTCTGTTATAACTTGTTGCTTATTATAGCTGTTTCCTACTTGCCTTGAATTCATGGATGATCTGACTCCCCTTTCTCTGTAAGTACATAACTCTCACTGACATCAATCAGGGTCACAGTCCCTCGTTGAGGGAAGAACTGAACTGGCTGTGGTTGCAAACGCCTCCTTGAAAGGCCTCTCTCAGCAAATAGTAACCACATTTCTACTGTGTTCCAATTTAAAATGCCAGCCCATCTCACTAAAGCATTTTTCCATTCTCTGTCATAAGCCATAACATATAAAACTCCCCTCCTTTATCAAACCCAATGGTTAGTTTCCAGTGGCTAACCACTGCTGTCTCTAAAATAAGTGTACTGTGTGGTGTGCATTTTAAATGCTTAAGTGATTGTCTCAGAAACACCATTACAGGCTTCAAAAGATTTAATGTACAGCAATATTTTTCTTAAGAAAGGTGGTGGGCGGAGTAAGTGGGAGAGGATCACACACTAAACAGCTATGGCACAGCAAAGAAACTGCCCTGCCACTTTTAATCACCCAAACAGAAATCAGCACACTTGCAAGTGTGCTCAACCACCTCTGTAGAGCCATTCTGCAACCCTCCAAAGATAATAATTATATTCTCCTTTCAAGCTCTTTGTATCATCTCATGGCCCTTAACTTATCCTGTTTCATTTTATACTTACTTCCATCTTCCAGAAGTCTATAAAGAACTTGGGACTCTTGACTGATCTCTGTGTTCATGACCATGTTAAGTAGAGTGCCCTGTACACAGTAGGTTCTCAATAAATATCTGTGGAATTTGACATCTGAGGGCATTGGTGATTTCAACATCTAGTTATTTACAGAACACGGATTCTGGCTTACACAGGTTCTACAAGAAAGTTATTGCTTAAACATCTTCCTCAAGACAGCTCTCACTGCTGCTTCTCAGAATACAACTGTGCCTCTTTCCGCAACATTTCTTTTCTTATAAGCAACTCAGGGGGAAAGGAGAGATTTTTGCATAAATGCTTATTACATAATATCGAGCATACTGGGAATAGTTACAAATACTTAATCCCACAGATTACTTGTTCAGAGGAAGACTGAACAAGTCTTTCTGCTATTCCAAGTGTGTTCATTCTTTAGGATACAGTGACTGTTCTTGACGAAAGCCAGTCATTAAGTTACTGAAGTATATACTGTTTCCGGGCACAGCTCCTCTGACACTCAAATGCATTGAGTCATAGGAACACAGCTTACTGATGTGAAATTCGATAATTTCAGAATTAGAAGGAATCTTAGAAGTGTAAATGTATTATGTTTAGAAATGTCACACTAACATATTATTCTGTAACTTATTTCTTTCACTCAGTGGTTTTGAAATATAGCCATGTAGATGCAAACAGATCTAGCTTGTTTCTTCTAACTGCTGTTTAGTGTCCCTATATGAATATTCCACAATTTAGCCATACACTTCCCTACTGAAAGATATTTACATTCTTTGAAAATTTTCATTATTACAATGTTGCAGTGAACATCTTTGTACATGTCTCCTGGTACTCATCTGCAAGTGTTTCCTGGATAAAATACATAGAATTCCATTTTGTCAGACATTAATATTGTCACACTTGCTTTCTTTTGGTTAGTTTTTTCTTGATGTAATGATGTATCTTCTCTATCCTTTATTTTTATTTTTGACTGCTCTGGGTTATTCTGCCTTGGGTATCATTTTAAAGCAACATTTGACTGCACTTAAAAAATATATAATCATTTTAAATAACTGAAGTTAATTTATTTACATTTATTATGATTATAACAGCACTGATCTCAGTCAATTCACTTTGTGTTTTCTATTTACCATGATTTTCTTTGCTTCTTAGCTTTTACTTTTCTGCTTGTTGTTGAATTTCTCTGAATTCTTTTCCCCCTCTACTGTTTCATAGGTTATACAATCTATTTCTTTTCTTGAACACACCTAAAGTCAATCTCTGAAAAACACAAAGATCCTAGAAAATTTTATCATCAGTCTTTCATCTTCTCCGCTCTATACCAGCTTCCATATTATTGTCGCTACTATCTTAGTACCATATTGTTTTAACAATTCTCGTCCAACTTAGGAAAAAAAAGTCAAAATTTACTTATTCACAAGTGTCCTTACTCATGATGGATTCATATACTCCACTCTTTCTTTCAGGATTCAATTTTATTCCAGTTACTACTGCTATATGACAAATTAACCCAAAATTCTGTGGCTTCAAACAGCAATCATTTTATTATATTCTTTATGAATATAAAATATATGTATTACATATTATATGTAATATAGATACACCTTACATATATTAGATTGGGAACTTGGGTAACACTGAGATGGGCCATTATTCTGAATCTTCTGAATTTGACTATGACACTCCATGGTACTTAGCTGGAGAATGGGCTTGTCGGTGGGTCTGGTGATCGGAGTGGCTACACAAAGCCTCTCTAACATGGAGATCTCAGAGTAGTCAGACAACTTATACGGCAGCGGGCGGCCTCCAGAGCAAGTGTCCAAAGAAAGAGTTGAAAACTGAATGACCTTTTCTGATCTAGCTTGGTAAGTCAGAGTGGTATCACTTCCACCACATGCTACTGGTTTCAGAAAAGAGTCATATGCCCAGTCCAGATTCAAGAGGGAATTCAACTTCATCTCTTGATGGGGGAGAGATTAGGTCACACAGGAGAAAAGCATATGAGATGGTAAATACTGTTACAGTCATTTTTGGAAAGTAAAATCTGCTGAAATTTCCTTTTTACTTAAGTATACCTTTAGTCATTCTTTCAGGAGTCTAGGAGTAGTAACTTCTTTCAATACTTGTATGTCTGAAGATATCTTTTATATACCTTCACTATTAAATGATCACCGAAGTGTAGATTTTTAGGCTGGCAGCTACTTTCACTTAGCACTTTGAATGTATTACTCTGCTGTATTCTGACATCTCTTTTTGTTGACAAGAAGTTTGTAATTAATCTGCATTTCTTGAAAAGTATCTGTTTTTTCTCCCTGGTAGCTTTCATATTCTTTCATTATCTTTGAGCTTCTACTGTGTCACTCAATGTGCCTAAATGTGGATTTATCTTCATTTGGCTTGCTCAAGATTCAGTGTGCTCCTTCAGTCTGACGGCTCAGGAATTCTTTCCCTGTATAGCCCTGAACAGACAACAGATTTCTTTGCCTCTCTATTGGATAATGTAATGGGATTTTCTTTCTCCATTGAACATAGGGATCACTCCCTCATGGCTTCTGGCTTTATGCAGATAACTCAGTTTTTAGTTCCCCCTATGTACTAGGTCCATGGTTGGGTATCCCTTTCTTGGTAGAGATCTGGTCTCCCCTTACCCCTACCCCTACGCCCAGCTATTAAGGCCTATATTTATATATAAGGCCTATATATTCCTTTGTGAGAGACTCTCAGGTTAAGCTATTTATATACTGACTTTACATTCCCTCTACATTTTGCTCAACTAGGATAACTCTTTTTTGGTTTTGAATTTGTATATATATATACAAATTCAATATATATGGCTATATTTTACCCAGCATTTCTAAATGCTTGAATTTGGAAAGGGATTTCCTTTTAACTCAGTCAGTCATACGGAACAGAAGACCATGGACTCTGCTATGCCACTTAAACAGTCCATACCCATAAGTGCCTTGGCTCAAGAAGTTCTCATGAAGGACATGCTTCACTGAATGACATTATAGGCACCACAGCTATGGAGACTGTCCATCATCACAGAAGCCTGGAGAGATGATTGAAGATTGAGAGGATAAGAATATGTGCAAAGAAAGAAGCCAAGATGCAGAGAAAGCTGGATTATATTATTCATTCACTCATTCAACAAATATGTGCAATCATCTTCAATTTTTTTTGTCTAGTAACTCTTTACTCTCCCCACTGTGTCCTCAAGGAAAACTTTCCTGACCTCACTGATTAAGTCAAAATTCCCTACTATTAGGTTTTATGCCACTGTGCACTTCTTCACAGCACAATACAGTTTTAGCTTTACATTTGTTTGTTTGATTATTTAACTAATATTATTCTTCCTCTTACGTGAAGGGGAGTGTCACTTCTGGTAATAGCGGAGTAGCTTACATCAGACCAATCCTCCCAGAGGACAGCAATTATAAACTCTAGACAACGACAAAAAAAATCCAAAGGCACATGAGAATGAGCAAAAAGCTGACAGAAACTGTAGGAAGCTGACACCTAGGAGAAGAGAATGGCACTGAGTTTTCTGTTTTGTTGTTTTTCATCTGAGGGTAGGCCCTGGTAGGTGCTCTGCAGAAGAGCTATAAAATTCAGACTGAAATCTGCAGTCTTACTGGTAAGGAATCAGACAGCAGAGTTCAGAACAGACTCAACAGCTGTAAACTAAAGAAGGAAAACTTCAGAAAGGGTGAGAGCCCAATATTCTACATAAAAACTGCCCAATTTTCTAATTAACCCTTGAACCCCTGCATGATAGGGGCAAACCAAACAGTTCACTATGGCTAAATGAACTGAATTGAGATTTCTGCTGCTGTCCATTGCAGGGAAGGTAAAATTGGAAGTCTGAGTTCAATCAAGTTAATTGCCTGCTGAAACAAAACATTAATCTGCTCAGAGGACCATAAGGAATCCAGAGTTTCTATAAAATATCAACACAATGTCCAAAATAAAATCCTAAATCATTAGACATGAAAAGAAACAAGAAAACATGATCCATATTCAAAGAAAAAGCAATGAAGGGAAACCGACTTAGGTGGACCCAAATATTAGTATTATCAGACAAGAATCTGAAAGCAGCTATTAGTATTAAAATTCAGGACATAAATGCTGTAATAAATGAACTACAAGGAAAACTCATCAGAGAAATATAAATTACTAAAAAAAATACAAAAATTCACTGGAGTTTAATAGCAGATTCAGAGTAAATGAACTTGAAAATATTCATATAGAGAGAAGTTATAACTGATAACAAAGAAATAAAAAGGATCATAAGAGACTACTGTGAACAATTATATGCCAACAAACTGGACACTTTAGAAAAAAATAGATAAATTCCTAGAAACAAACAATCTTCCAACACTAACTCATGAAGAAATACGAAATGTGAGTAGACTAATTTAATATAGGTAAGGCGATTGAATCAGTAATCAAAAACCTCCCAACAAATGAAAGTCCAGGACCAGATGGCTTCAATGGTGAATTCTACCAAACATTCAAAGAAGATTTAATCATATCCTTCTCAAACTGTTCCAAAAAACTGAAGAGGAGGGAACACTTCCAAGTTCATTTTATGATGCCAGCATCACCCTAATACCAAAACCAGACAAGGACACCACAGAAAAAGAAAAGTTACAAGCCAATATCCCTGATGAACATAGAAGCAAAACCCCCAACAAAATAGTAGCAACCGAAATCCAACAATACATTAAAAGGATCATACACCATGGTCAAATGGGATTTATTCCAGAGATCCAAGGATGGTTCAACATCCACAAATCAAAGTGATACACCACATTAACAAAATGAAATATAAAAATTCGACATTCACCTAAAAAAATACAGAAAAAGCATCTGACAAAATTTAACATCCATTTACGATAACAACACTCTCAACAAAATAGGGATAGAGAGAACATACTTCAATATGATAAAGGCCATATATGACAAAATCACAGTTAACATCATACTTAACAATGAAAAGCTAAAAGCTTTTCCTCAAAGATCAGGAACAATACAATACAAGGATGTCTACTCTTGCTACTTTAGTTCAACCTAGTATTGGAAGTTCTAGCCATAGTATTTGGGTAAGAAAAAGCAATAAAATGTATCCAAATAAGAAAGGAAGAAGGAAAACTGTTATATTTCCAGATGACATACTTAATATAGAAAAAACCCAAAAGACTCCACCAAAAACTCTTCGAACTAATAAATGAATTCAATAAAGCTGCAGGATACAAAGTCAATACACAGAAATCTGTTGCATTTCTATATAGTAACAACAAACTATCAGAAAGAGAAGTTAAGAAAACAATCCCATTACAACTGCATCAAAAAGAAAAAAAAACAACTCAAAATAAATTTTAACCAAGGAGGTAAAAAACCTATACAATGAAAACTATGCCACACTGATGAAAGAAATTGAAGACAACACAAACAAATGGAAAGATATTCCAAGCTCATTTAATTATTAAAATGTGCATACTACCCAAAGCAAGCTACAAATTCACTGCAATCTCTATCAAAATTACATTTTTCACAAAACTAGAGTAAATAATTCTAAACTTTGTATGAAACCACAAAATGCCCTGAATAGCTAAAGCAATCTTGAGAAAAAAGAAAAAGGCTGGAGGTAGCACACTCCCTGATTTCAAACTACACTACAAAGCTACAGTAATCAAAATAGTATGACACTGGCATAAAAACAGACACATAGACCAAAGGAACAGGATAGAGAGCCCAGAAATAAATCCACACATATATGGCCAATTAACTTTTGACAAAGAAGAATATACAACATACATACAATATAAAAGTACTGAAAACATTTTTCAATAACTGGTGTTAGGAAAACTGGACAGCCACATGCAAAAGAATGAAACTGGACCACTAACTTACATCATACACAAAAACTAACTCAAAACAGATTAAAGACTTGAATGTAAAGTGAGAAATGATAAAACTCCTAAAAGAAAACATAGGTGGTATGATCTTTAACATCACTTTAAGTAATATTTTTTTGAATCTTACTCCAAAGATACTGGTGACAAAAGCAAAAATAAACAAATAGGACTATACCAAACTAAAAAGCTCCACACAGAGAAGGAAACCATCAGCAAAACAAAACAGCAACCTACGGAGTGGGAGAAATTATTTGCTAATCATACATCCAATAAAGGGCTAGTATTCAAAATATATAAAGAACTCATCCAACTCAGAAGCAACCAAAAAATTTTGACTAAAAATTGGCTAGAGCATCTGAATAGACATTTTTCCAAAGTAGACATACAGATAGCCAACAGGCACATGAAAAGATGCTCAACATCACTAATCATCAGGGAAATTCATATCAAAACCACAATGAGCTGGTCTACACCTGTCAGAATGGCTATTATCAAAAAAGAAAAGAAATAACAAATGTTGAAGAGGCTGTAGAGAGGTGGGAATGTAAATTAGCACAACCACTATGGAAAACAGTATGGAGGTTCCTGAAAACATTAAAAATAGAACTGCCATATGATCCAGCAATTCCACTTCTGTGTGCTTATCCAAAGGAAATGAAAACACTAATTTGAAAAGATATATTCACCCACTATGTTCCTTGCAGCATTATATACATTAGCCAAGATATGGAAACAATCTTAAGTATCCACTGATGGATAAATGTATAAAGAGGATATATATATATACACATATACAAACACAATGTAATGCTACTCAGCCATAAACAAAGAAGGAAATCTTGTCATTTTTGACAACATGGATGGACCCTGAAGGTATTATGCTAAGTAATGAAAGTCAGTCATTGAAAGACCAATACTGTATGATTTCACTTATTTGTGGAATCTTAAAAACAAAACAAATATAAACTAAACTAAAAGATACAGAAAACAGACTGGCAGGTTATCAGTGAGGTAGTGTGTTGGGGTGGACAAAAAGGGTGAAGGGGGCCAACTGTATAGTGACAGATGGTAACTAGACTTATTGCGATGATCACTTTGTAATGTATACAAATATCAAATTATTATATTGTACACCTGAAATCAAGAAACAGTTGATCCTTGAACAAAGCAGGGTTAGGGGCGCCAACCCCCTGTGCAGTTGAAAATCCATGAAAATACAGCACTCTGTATCCACGGTTCCGCATCAGCAGATCCAACCAACTGCAGATCATGTAGCACTGTGGTACATATTTATTGAAAAACATCTGCATGTTCAATCTGCACAGTTCAAATTCATGTTCTTTAAGGAGCAACTGTAATGTTATATATTAATTTTATTTCAGTAAAAAATAGTGTAAGGTGAGAACAACCAACACCCAGATCATGGTTTCTAAATACTTTTTCCAATAATAGAAACCAGGCCTCCTCGGAGAAAGGGCTAATTCTAGCACTGGGACAGGGAAAATCCAAGATGAGCCTGGAGCATCATACAGGCCCAGAAAGTAAGGATGTTTAAAAAAAAGAAGGAGGAGGAGGAGGAGGGGCATCTCAAAAGGACACAGGAACCAACTGAGTTTCCAAGGGCCAAAGCTGGAACAACCTGAGCAAGAAAATAAGTAATGATAGTATTGGATTAGAACCCAAAGAATAAAATAAGTACCTATGACTCTATTCTAATATAAACAAAAGATTAATACATAGGCAGGGGGGCAGTGGGATAGATACAACTTCCTTACAAAAGAATTTCAAATATTAGATGTAGGAATTATCTCTCCCAAGAGGCAGAACTTAATTTCCCTCCCCTTGAGTATAAACTGTATTTACTGACTTGCTTCCAAAGAATAGAGAATGGAAAAGGAAAAATACTAAGTTTACAGCAGAGAAACCTGCAGACATAAACTTAACCACATTATCAAGTTTAATATCACCAGTCCTAAGTCATATCAATATCATTATTGCCTGATTTGATTTGATAAGAAGGGTGATTTACCTCTGCAGAATTCTCCCCCAAATCCATAATCTCAGTCTAATCATAAGAAACCCCAGACAAACTCCACATTGAAGGACATTCTAAAAAATACTTGATTAGTACTTTTCAAAAATATCAAGGCATGGAAAGGAAAGCAGGGAAAATCTTTAAAACTGTGACAGATTGGAGGAGGCTTGGGATATGAAAATAGAATGTAATGTGGTATCCTAGACTGGATCCTGAAACAGGGGAGGGGGGGAGAACATTAATAGAAAAACTGTAAAATTACTTGTGAGTAATAGCATTGTACCAATGTTACTTCTATAGTTTAACAAATATACCATGATTATTATGTATATATTATGTATACCATTAGGGGAAGCTGGGTGATATGCATATTCTCATTTTATACTATCTTTGCAACTTTTTTAGTAAATCTAAAAGTGTTCTAAAAGAAACCATTTATATTTAGAATAGTTAAAATTTTCCAAATTTGCTGAGTGATATAAATCTAAAGATTCAAGAATCTGAAAAAGCCCAAATAGGATAAATGCAAAGGAAACCACATCTAGGCACATCATAATCAAATTGCTGAAAACAAACAAAAAAGTTGAAAGTATCCAGAACAAAATGACATTACATGCAGGATGATAATAACACAAATGATGGCTGACGTCTCATCAGAATGTCACTTGACTTCTCATCAGAAACAATGGAGGCCCAGAAAACAATGGAGTGATACCTTTTAAATGCTCAGTGAATTGGTGGGGGGTAGGGGGAAGCCCCAAATATATTAGTCCTAAATATTATCTTATTTTATAATTTTTGGGGAGGGATTAGGTTTATTTATTTTATCTATTTATTTACTTATTTATTTAAATAGAGGTACTGGGGATTGAACCTAGAACCTCATGCATGCTAAGCATGCACTCTACCACTGAGCTATATCCTCCCCTTTTTATTTTACAATTTTTCAGGAAATCTTTCTTTCATACTTAGCAAAATCGCAGATTTTTTCTGGTTAAATTACTCAAAATTCTGAATGAGTGAAGCTTGAACTAATTTCTATTTTATTTTAAATCGGTATTTCCTCTCATTTGTCTTAAAAAATTCTATTTCAAAACAAATACATTCTAAAAGACTAACTCTCCCTCCAAAATATCTAGCTCTATCCTTCTTCAGTATAAATTCTTATGAATATTAGACAAACTTAAACAGGATGGAACAGGTTTTCTACTCAAAGGTTTGAGCAGCTATTAAACTCTCTGGTCCCTCAGAACTTTTCTTTCAGCTCCTCACTTTTCTGTCTCCCCACTTTAATAGAAATCATTTGCCCTTAAACAGTTAATAAACTTTAAAGTTGAAGTAATTTTTAAATAGCAGAAGCAAGCCAGTCAAAGGATCACCATTATTTCTGGTACGGGTTTCATCTTTGAGTTCGGGATATGCTGGTATGCCTTCAGTCACTTTATTTAGTTTCAAGCATTTCAAATTTAAGCTTTCTCCCTTTGTTCACTCCTTTTTATTTTTTTTTTACTTCAACTAAAAATACAGTGTTAAAACAACATTAAGCTATATGTTTTAACTGAACAAGTACCAGGATATTCAGAGTTTAAATTCCCTCCGGAACCATAACTCTAACAACCTACCCCTTCCCCCGTATAAATATATGCTACAATAGGGTCTTTCATTGCAAAACTCATACCCGTGAGGCAACCTCGTTTATCACTGAGTAAATAATGCAAGATAACATAATGAAAAGGGGATTTTGCTTTATTCCCTTAACTATAAATAAAAATATGTAGCACTTTGCAGGATTACCACATGTGGTATGATATTAACTTAAATACCAATCTTTAAGCCAAACTGTAAATAAGATAAACTGTGCTCTCTGGTCTCAAGTTTCAAATAGTCTCTCTTTTCTTTAAATTTACTGCTTTCATGAAGCATATCAGAGTGACTGCATATAATTTGTGATCATGTAATGAAAGACCCTATTGTGATATGTATATCCAAAAAAAAAAAAAAACCCCACACAACAACAACTGGAGTTAATGTTGTTGTGGGAATTACAAAAAGTGCTTGTGATGAAGATCAATGCAGTGAAGCCAAGTCAGAATCAGAGTCAAAGACCTTTCCCCGGATAAAGAGAGTAAATCACTGTCAGCTGTGGCTTGATGTATATATTATAACCAACCAGTCAAGGGGGGTGGGGGGGAGAGGTCTACAATGTGAACACTAAAAACAAAAACTGATTTTACTCACATCAGTCTATGACTACACTGAATTATGCTTCAGCATGATGTGGTATGATGGAATTCAGCTTCCCTGACGGCAGCCTGTGTTTACTCTGGCTATTCTGATCACATCTCAGCATCCAGATGCCATTCCTCTTTGGTGCCTAATGTGTTTATGCTCACATTACCAGCAGGCATTGGGTTGCAAAGATCATATTGGAAGTGATTTCACTCCATTTTCAAAGAGGAAAGAATTTATCCCTTTGATTGCTGCTTGCCTGCAAAGTAGAGCTTGTTTCAGTTTTCTTAAAAGTGCCACTTAAGCTAAATTATAGTGGAATGATCGGAAAAGGATTCCTGGGAGAATTCATTACAGTTACAAAGAAAAGGAGAGTTCACTCCTCGACTCCTCCCTCAAGAAGTCCACTTGTCCAGGGAGGCTGGCCAGGGAAGGCACGGGAAGCTGCTTCACCTCCCGAACTTCAACATCTGATTCCTCCTCAGGAGATGTGTCTTAATCTACACTGACTTGTTTGACCAAATGCCTACATTTTAAAATTAGAAAATAGCCTTTCTGTGTCAAAACTGGTAAAAACATAGAAGACAATGAAGAATGAAAGGGTTAGAGCATGGCCCGTGGCAGAGACACCTCTGCTATCAAGTTGGACTGTGTCCTCCTATAATCCTTTACCCTTCCCTCCTCCCTTGGCCTTTGTCATCTTGCTTAGGGAACAAGATTTTTGCATATCCAGACAATTTTCCATTATACAGGCACAAATAAGTTTACTTGTCAGTTTGTTTTTTAAAGTGCATTTGTGAAAACTTGAAACTAGCAAAAAGCACTGAAAACATCTATTCGAGAGGATCTACTTAGAAGAAGAAATTATTGGTATTTATTGAGTGCTTTCTAGGTATCTGCCACTCTCCTACTCTCTTGTAATCTTTTTCATTCTTATTATTCCCTTTGAGGGAAATTATGCTCAGAAAGGCTAAGTGGCCAAGATTACCAAGCAGAACTCAAGCAGTCGGACCAGACTGTTTTTAATCACCATGTAACCATGGCCTCTGCTGTAGGGCAATCCTACAAAGAAACCGAGACATGCCACCTTGTATCAATGTCATTAGGAAAACAAAACAGAGGTCCATCACAGATAACAGCTAGGGTGAGGGGACTCCTGAAGGCTGGGTTCAGAAACCTGAAGGCAGAATAATTCAGGGAAGGGAGGAGTAGGCGCAAACAATAGACAGTACATCTCTGCCCAGCTCTTGCCCCATTCGAATATTTAAAAGAGAGAGTTCAATGAAGATGAGAGAGAAGTAAGAGATGACTTTGACAGGTAGGAGTTTTGTGGCATTTTTCAAATTTTACAATGTTTAATGCACCTAAAACTTCACACTTTAATTATTTTCATACTTTTGATGAATAATGATTGTGTTTCCAAATATTAGATATGTTGAATTAAATAATTTTATCCTAAGTCCATCTTGCACTATATTTTTATTCTTCTTTTAATCATGACTGGGGATTAAGCAACCCCCCCACTCCATTCATCCCCACATTACTTAATTACTCAATACTCATATTTACTGAGCATTGACCAGAGTAAGGGGCTGAATTTCCAAGGCTGAATCCATAGTCACAATCCCAAGCCATTTCATTGATACTGTCACTAGGGTTCTGAGTCCCTGCTTATTTAACTCTGACCACACCTACCTCATCAATGCTTGACCCCAGTAACGCCCCACCTTAGATCTTCCCATTTGAGTCTGCTGAGATATGCAGTTTCCCATGTTTCCACTTTAACCACCCTCAGTTTGCCACCCACCAGTGGTTATCTGGGTTCTGCACCATTGCTCTTCAATACATCTTGCATGGCTCGTCACTGTTTCACATGTACAGGCTTTATCTACTGAGCCAGACTGTAAACTCTTGGGTTACAGGGAGCTACTTTACCATTCTTTGTATCATTCAATAAGAAAATGCCCCCAAAAGAACCACTCCGTGATAAGCACGGTTCTACTGCAAAGGGTATGTATTAGTCATGTTTTTGATTTTCTGTACTTTATACACTTTGAGACCTCGGGGCCCTGCTGATCCTGGAGAGACAATCCCTTCTGGGGCTAGCTAATAAGCAAACCAACCAATCCAGAGTCCACACCCCCAGCCACCTCCTTTACCTAACTCTCCCACACCAAGTCAATATTCCCTCTACTCTAAATCACCCAAGGCGAGATACCAGACAACCAGGGACCACCCTTATTGCCCAGAGCCCTCTAAAATGATCCAAACTAGCCAACCCTGTCTGCTGGCCCTGCCCTGCCCTGCCCTGCCTTTCCCCAGGTGCCACAATGAAGGCTCATGCCCGTGGTTTCCCCTCACTCTTTCTGCCTCCTGACCAACCCTGGTGCCTCCATGTGTGGCCCTGCATGGCAGGCCCCCTCTTCTTGGGAACTGTAAATACACTTTTCTTTTAAAGGCAGTTTCTCTCTATGTCTGTCATCTTATACATGATTAAAATAAAATTCTGGGTATACTTTAAAACAGAGTAAAAAGGAGGGATTTGCATGGTAAGATAGGGATGGATCTCAGAGAAATAACCATGAGGGGTTGGGGATGAAGGGGGGAGGGAAATGCAATAAACAGAGGAATGACAACTATTAAAAAAAAAAGAGTATCATCATATCTGGAGGTCCTTGGGAATGTGAACTGAACACTTGAGACCAGGGAGGATTCGATCTCCATCAGTGCTAGGAAGAAAGATTTTCAGTGGGCACAGAGGAGAGAGAGAAGCAGTACATAGGACAGAATAGGTTTACTGAGTGCCCTGCTTAGCATCAAGAACACAGAAGCTCACCTTGTCTTCCAGTTCCACTTTTGGTTTACGATTGTAGCACTGAATTGGTCATTGTAATTGTTAAAACGTCAAATCTTTAAATAACCCTCAGTTTGTTTCTCTTTTTCTATTTTTTTCCATAAGGATTAGCACGAAAATCCCTAATCTCAGAAGCAACAAGGAAAAGGTAAAAGCTAAGGAAAGTGTGGCCAATCTGCAGACAGTCTCAGGAAAACCAAAATCCCAGGAGAGGGGTAGGTGGAGGCAGTTCTGAGAAGAGAGAAAACCAGGATGAGCCCCTGTAGCCTGCCACCAGGAAAAGAGCAGTCTAGATTTAAGAAGCAGCCTTGGTAATGAAACCCAAGGGCTTCCTAACATTCTCTCTCCTAGATAAGGCTAACCAGTGTGAATGAATGCTTAATAGACACTTGCTGAATGGATACATCAACCATGTAAAATTGAGTAATTTTATGATACTCATGGATATTTAGATATAGCCCATTTTGTCTCCCCATCAATTTAAAATCTTTCTTGTCCTTTTCTATACCTCCCTTGAGACAAAGGTTCTCTTTTCTCCTACAGCATAAGGTGGTGCAATTTTCCACGGTGCTCTGATGTTCCATGTTCCTATGGGACATCTGCACATTCAGCCATGCTCCTCTGAGAAAATAGCAGAGAACTCCCACCCCACAAATGCTCCACGTTTCAGAGGTTCAGGAAACCAGGTGGGGAACAGATCCAAACTACGGCAGTCCAGGAGAACCCCATTCACCAAAACGTCCCTAGAGCATGTTGATCGCAAGTGAGCAACATGACTCTAGACTGCCTTAGAGAAACCAGGTAGACCAGAGTCTTTCCCTTTGGGGATTCAGTCAATTTAGAACTCTCCCAGACTACTCAGAAATCTTTGAGATGGGATTTGATCTTTGTACCGTAGCTTTAACAACAATTAGCAACTGCGTCCCACAACTCCTTGCTATGAGATTGCTAGGCACCGTGAGCACATCAGTGCATTTACTCCTCACTACCTGAAGAGGCAGGTCTTTCATCTCCACTCTACAGATGAGCAAATTCAGGCCCAGAGAGGTTAAGACACTTCCCTAAGTTCACAGTTATTAGATGGCAGAGTTGGAATTTGGATTCACACAGTCTAACTTCAGATCCCAGACTCTTAAAACTATACTTTATTGCCTGAAGCACAGTCCAAGCCTAGATCAAAAATGCCCATTTAAAACACAGAAAGTGCATTACAACAAGTTTATACTCTACAGCACAGGGAACTATATTCAATATATTGTAGTAACTTTTGGTTAAAAAGAATATGAAAACGAATATTTGTATGATCCTATATAACCGAAGTATTGGGCTATACACCAGAAATTGACACAACATTGTAAACTGACTATACTTCAATAAAAGTATATTAAAAAAAAGTGCATTAGATCCTAAACCTATAAGTTGAAAGAGACAGGCAACACTGAAACACATCAAAAACTACCTTTGTATTCCCAAACACTGATATCCATCACCAGACTTTCCACCACTCAGAAACACCATATTCTGCTGCTTATTGGCAAGGCAATTTATACTGTCATAGGTCCTGTGATTTATACAATATTACAGGTCCTGCATTTTAAGGAGTGACAAAATCTTACACATACACACCAAATGAAAGGTGTATTTTAATTCTGATGTAATAAAACTTAAGTACCTAAAACTGCAAAATATCATTTTACATGTTTACATTCTATTTGATAAAGCTAAAATCATGTATTAATGCTGATGCAATTATGTAACATTCTATATGTCCCTGAACAGGCAACATGCTATCCAGAAACCATTCTTACCATGAGACACTGACCTAGATATTCTAAGAATTGGAAGGTGGTGGAAATGTATACAAGGATGGAAAATTAGAACACAAACTCATGTTTTAGGTCTACTTCTAAGCTGGCAGGAGTACCAGCCTTGTTGAAATATACTTCTTTCACTCAAATTTCTCCCCATCACTTCCAAGAAGAACAAGATTTCTATAGATGAGCTCTGAATGGCTGGGAGGGCTGCCATGACACTGCCTAAATCTTCTCTTCAAAAACCAAACATCAGTTTTTTCACCTGATTCTCACACGACAGTTTCTAAAATCCTCATAAACCCATGTCACACTCCAGTTTACTCACGGTCCTCAAAGCAGAATTTGAGTACAACTCTTGAAATAAGGTATGACTATAGCAGATGCAAAAGGAAAGGCTATTACTCCATGAAGTGCTTTGCATGCCACAGACCCAAGATAAATAACTATTGAACACTCTTGTGGATATAATTCAACTAATACAACCTTTAAAAATAAAAAGAACTGGCTTAATATTTAACATTTAAAGATGAAAGCATTATCAGACCACACAGGAACTTCTGTTATGCTACGATAAAAAGTAACAAAACTTTTAAAACTCTATTAGGAGAAGGAATAGAATTTATTATGTCTATAAATATTCACATACTAGAAATAGGATCTAGATTAATAGAGTTGGGTTACAGAGTTCAGCAGAATAAAAATAAAGAAATTGGAAAAGAAAATATAGAGAAAAACATCAGCTTTCTCAGTAAGATCTCCTCTTCTAGAAATGTTGAAAAACATTGTTTTTAATAGAAGCTATTTTTGAAATTTCATCCTTAAAGAAATGACATTAAAGTAGTTTAGTAACAATCACTGTTCTGCTGTGGAGAAAAAGTCACTGCTCCAGCTCCTGGGAGAATATATTTTACTAGGATAAAGAGATGACAGACACAGACTCCTTGAATCCATGATCATAAGGGACTAGAAATCCAGTTTCCCTCACTGCATGAATCCCCTCTAGAACACACATGCAGTCATCCAGCAACACTTTCAAAAGCCCCAGGTATTTTTAATATTGTTTAAAAATAAAACAGCAAAACAATCCAAATGTGCATCAAGTGATGAATGGAAAAACAAAATACAGTATATCCAGACAAAGGAATATTACTCAGCCATAAAAAGGAATATTACTCAGCCATAAAAAGGAATGACATACTGATACATACCAAATATGGATGAAGCTTGAAAAAATTATGCTAAGTGAAGGAAGACACAAAAGGCCATACATCATATAATTCTATTTATATGAAATGTACAAATAGGTAAATCCACAGGGACAGAAGGTAGATTAGTGGCTGCCAGGGCCAGGGAAAGGTGGAAATGGGGAGTGACTACTAACAGATAAAGGGATTCTCCTGGAGTAATGACAATATTCTAAAATGAAACTGTGGTAATGGCCACACAACTCTGGGAATATGCTAAAAACCACTGAACTATATCCTTTTTAAGACTGAATTTTATGACATGTGAATTACATCTCAACAAAGCTATTATTTTTAAAAGTGGGGGGAAGAGAAAAGAAAACCATTTAAACAAGGTTTTTCAGTGGTTTTCTCATAAGTGTCCTACAAAAGATAGAAAATCCTATATAATTTGGAACAAAAGACTCAATAAAAACATGTAATTATATTAGCAATAATTATTATAAGTTTAGTGTTTTGAAGGAACTATTTTAAAAAGATACATATTAATTTCAAGAGGAACTTGCAGTTGGAGAACTATGTTATGCTAAGTACTCATCTCCTTCCCACACGGCATAGCATTTCAATCTTAGAATTTACTTTATATATTACTTGAAAGACTGTTTCAAAAAGCGTTAGCGTTGAGTATTTGTTTAACACAGTACTTCCCAAGCTTCAGTCATGTATGTACCATCTCAGTATTTTTACCATCCTCACACCATGCTATTATTTATTAAATATTTTTCTTCAATCCACTTCACCACTGACTCACCTTTCATAATATCCGTGAAATCGTGGGTTTGAAGTGCTAATTCACATTTTTCCACTATATATTAACATTCAAAATATGCTTATACATGTACCACTTTAAATGATCTTGTATACAACTCAAGAAAACACTGGTTTTAAAAAGTCAGTTTAGCCTGGTGACATAGCTACACTTTAAAAAGTGATAGGGAAATTAGAATGTCCAGAAAATGACTTTTCAGCAAAATTTAGGACTGCTCTTTTCTATAAAGCAAGGCACATGTTCAGTGGGAGAAACAGGGCTGGCACTTAGCCAAGAGAAAGTATTTGAAAACAGTATTAGAGTGAATGGCAGGGGAAAGTGGCAGGTAGGAGGCCTCCACGGAGGAAGCAGCTGGAAGAAGAGGGATGTTAGGTCTTCCCTACAAGTTCTTCAATAGAGTGTGACACAGTCCAGGTGCCACTGCCAGTTCGGCTTGTCAGACAGAGCTGAGCTTGGCAGAGAGGCAACTGTCTGATGATCAGCTGGAGCAGGGCTTTTTACTGATGCTGCCTGCTTCCTGTCGACACCAGTCCTAAAAGCCTGCAGAGGGGCCCACTATTAACGCAGTGACTTCAGGGTGGTGGTGGGGAGGGGAGTCTGGGCTCTACTGCACCTTTTCCTCTTATCTAAAGGAAACATGGGTTAGATTCCATTCTGAAATATTAGGGCCATGGGTGGTTTGAAACAGCTTCCTAAGGGGAGCTTATCCCCATTCCTGATGGGGCATGTCTTCATACAACCCCTCCTCAAAAAAACTCACATTGAATACACTGGAATATTTAATCATCCTCATCACTCCCTTTTCCCACTGCAAAGGGAACAACCACCTCGTTGGAAGTTATCCATCCTAAGTAGGTAAAACAAGAAGATGCCATTATGTTCTTACCAATTTAAGAAGACCTGACTGAATCTGGGAATAATGAGGTTTACAGAAAGATATAACTGAAGGCTCTCTTCAAAGAGAATAGAAAAAAAAAAAACTTCCTGTCCCATTCTTTTTCATTAATCATTTTTTCTTGAAAGCTAGATATAACAACTTTTTAAAATAATTCTGTGGAGGAAAAAAATCATAAATCATTTTAGATAAATCTACTGCCACTGACCACTGCCTACAGGATCACTGACATATTATTTTCTTAACACTCCTGATGCCTTTAAGACTTCTAGCACGTGGTGTGGAGACGATGAAAAGATATACTTTCACAGTATTTTCTCAAGTTAATTTATTCTTTGACTGTGTGAAGCTTTAATATGTAGCCCCATAACTGTAAAGGTAGGTTTCCTAAAGATTATTCAGAAAATATTAATTATAGAACTATAAAGTCTCTAAGTCTGATTGGTTTTGTGTTATAATATTACACTGTCAAAGTGATCTTCAGGGGCATTTTTAACCCAAGAAGAGTACTTATGATTTCTCAAAGAATTTTATCCCATGAATCAATTTCCAGTGAACATTAAACATTCAAGTAGCTTCAGCTACCAATTCGGATTCATATCTGTAAATATCCTCAGAAACTCATGAAAACATTTGTTTTCTAGCCAGATAAATCACATCTCTTGTCAAAGATCTACCACAGTGTTTCTCAAAATGTGGACTGAGAATCACACGCACTAGAATCCAATGAGGAGGGGCAGACTGGTGGGAGTGGTGCGTGTTAAAAATACACATTCTTAGGCACTATCTCAGATCAATTAAATCTAAATCGCCAGGGATGGGGGACAATATTCCACATTTGAAGTAAGATATCTAGGTAATTCTTATGTACCCTAACACTTCCGAACCACTTAGCTATTTGAAACAACTCTTGCTCTCACAAAGCCATGAAAACAGGATTCTCACAAGTCATTGCATAAAATATTAATTAATTAATTAATTAATTAATAATATATAGGAACCAAGGAATAAATATGTTAAATGGAAAAGGAGGCAAGGTGAAAAGCTCATCTACTACAGTCTGGCAGAATTGAGATTGCAGTACAAGCTGTAGCCATGAGCACAGACAGTATTCTCTACCTATAAGACAAGTGTTATTTGTTACTTGGATCTATAGTGAAGACACTAATATCTTTTCTGTCATTCAACTTGAAACACAGCTTACTCTGTAAGAGGAATGCCATCCTTACATAACGATCACAGGATGTTCCAGCATGCAATGAAGTTTTCATTCATTCTTTCTCAACCCTGTGACTTTGCCACCACAATTAGGCAAAGTGGTTCTTAACCTCTGTGAATTTCCTGGGCCAGTGGTTTTCAAACTCGACATGCATGAAGATCCTGTTAAACCACCGACTACTACTTGCATTTACAAGTTCCCAGTGATACTGATGCTGCTGGTCCTGAGACCAGACTTGAGAACCACTGGCTTAATCTAATTCTGGTCTCCTCCCCTAGGTTCAACGATGGTTAAAAAAAAAAAAAAAACAGTCTATCTGGCAAGTGCTCTAACCACTTGTTGCAGGGCTTATTGGGTAGGTACCCTTGCTGCTCAGTATCCTGAGAAAGTTCCCATCACTCAAAACTTGTAGTTGAGTGATAAGCTTGTCCTTTCTTGGCAGCTCGAGCGATAAAAACCCTTCCTATCCATCCCCCAATTCCTGGCCTCTTTCTGACCCTACAGCTCCCACTTCCTACTCTGAAAGTATACTTCCTACAGCAGGAAAGCTGTAGGAAGGATAAGAGGTTCGTCTGTTCCTGTCTAAGGGAACTACACTTCCTTTAGCTGGAAATCAAGATAGGCTTCCTCCATTTAGTGATTTATTTGATGATTATCACAGGGCTACATCTGTACAGATGAAACCAGCAAGGACTACAGCATCTGGAGGCACAATTAGGTCAGGTATAAACTCAAAGATTGCCTAGAAATATGAGAAACATATATAGATCTCAATATTTACATTCTGGTCCTTCATGGGCATAAATACATAACACAGACTTCTCCAGTAAGATGTAGGTCTAGAATTTACATACTACAAATGGGTGCCCCATTCTCTCTAAATGGCTTTCAAACCCATCTTAAGAAGGTTTAAAATATATTCCCAGCATCAGGCTCTAAGTGGTGAATTGAGTATGTATTCAGTTCACCCTTCCCAAGAAAAAATACTTCAACAGGTTCCTAGAAATTAAAAAGCATTTGGGAGCAAAGTAAGAAAATGCATCTGGTATAGCCTAAAGATCTTTAGAAGAACTTCAGGAGCTCAATTATCTTGTCAATTTCAACATACACCTGACAATTTGGGGACTATGTTAAAATTAATTAGGAAGTTTTAAAGGTAAGGCTAAACAGTTTATGTTTCTTTGAGACTTTGATATATGCTTGAGAAAAAAGTAAACCTGGAGAACACGTACAGAACTACATCAACAGGGAAGGATATTTTTTAAGTGTTGGCCATAAGCTAGTTAAACATTGCAAACAAAAAAAAGCATAGGTTTCAATTCATACATAGACCTGAACTTCAAGCTTGTCTCCACCATTTAGTTACTAAGAATTTTTGGCAAGTTAATTTTTACATAACTGAGCCAAAGTTTCCTTTTCTGTAAACCGAGGGTTCTAATTCCTAACTCACAAGGTCCTTGTGTGAGGTAAGGAGAAAACATGCAAAATGTTGAACACAGTCCTTGGGATATAGCAAATGGTCAATAGTGAGTGACTACTATTATTCCCTAACCTTTTTCTACTTTGTCCCCCAAATATAACAACCTAATCTTAACAATTACCAAGTCATTCACACAGGCTTCTCAGAATTATATTAAGCACCACAAGCCCTATTCAAAAATAAAACG
Organism: Vicugna pacos; assembly: GCF_048564905.1. Classification (NCBI taxonomy): domain Eukaryota; kingdom Metazoa; phylum Chordata; class Mammalia; order Artiodactyla; family Camelidae; genus Vicugna; species Vicugna pacos. The sequence goes on from NC_132990.1 coordinate 5,098,382, forward strand.
TACTAAAAGTACAAGAAAATACAAAACCAAACCATCAATGAGATCAAAAATTTCAGAATCCTGCTTCTTCTCCCAGATCTTTTTTGGTTGGTTTTGTAATTCCTTTATCAAGAATATGAATCCAATTATTTTTTGGCAGGCTAGACATTCCTAGTGGAGTTCTGCTGCTTATTTATTTCAATGGCTACCTTCTTTTTTTAAATTGTAGTCAGTTTACAATGTTGCATCAATTTCTGGTGTACAGCATAATGTTTTAGTCATACATATGCATACATATATATATATATATATATATATTCCTTTTCATATTCTTTTTCATTATGGCTGCCTTTGATGGATAACTATCATCATTACTTGAAAAAGAAATACAGGAACAGGAGTATTTTAATGAAATGCTATAACTGTTTCATCAACCTCAACAGCTGATTGGATGCCATGTGGGTCATTATTATCACAACAGATTTTCACATTACTGCACCATCCCCTTACCCAACAAATACATGCTTTAATGAACAAAACTCCAGACTGACAGAGAACAAATGCTCTTCAGGGACACAAAAACTCAAAACTTGGTGTTCTCAGTAAGGGTCGTCGCGGGGTGGGGGGGTTAGGGACAGGAGGTGGCTGGATGTCACTGCAAGTAGAAATGAAGAGTCGGAAACCGTTCTGTCTCCTTAAACATGACTGGAGATGAGCCCTACGGAGCTCGGAGTGGAGAGAAGAGAAGCGGGTGAAGTGGGCCTGGAGGCAAGAGAGCAAGGAGGCGGCAACCGCAGTCTGAGGAAAGGTCTGTACCACGGGGCAGAGGAGCTTCAGAGCCCATCACCACCCCGAAAGCGGAGGCCGAGAAAGTGGCCGCTCAGCCCAGTCCCCAGAACGGGTTCAGCCTCAGGAGTTTGGAAGGACTGAGAAGGAACGGGGACCCCGATGACCAAGACAGATGAGGGCAGCGGCGGGCTCCCGGTCGCCTTCAAAACGGGACGCTGCTGAGCCCACCGCCATCCCAGTGCTGTTGGAGAGGAAGACAGGGACACAACAGGGAGCGCGTGGGTTACCTGTCTCAGCCGCCTGCCCACAGGTCTCCACTTCCTCAGAATAGGTGTTCCCACGGGCTACCCGGCACGCGCCTAGTGACGTCATCCTTGCGCGCCTGGGCCGCAGTCCGCCTGGCCCCGCCCCCTTAGAAAAAGCGGGGGCGGGGCGGTGAATGGAGGTCTGCGCAGCCGCGCAGCTGCCAAGGGTTTGGGAAGGCGCGAAAGGCTTGGTTTAGATTTTGTGGAGTTGCCCCCTTACCCACCTGCTCCTAATTGCAAAACGTTACAGACACTTAAGGAAAAAGATGTTATTGTAATACAGACATGCACTTTTTATTCCTTATTTTTCTCTGCCTCTACTGTATAGGAGTGTTACATATTCATTCCACCACACTTGATTAAAAGTCCTACTATATCCCAGGCAAGCACTTGTTACAAAATCTGGGATACATCCATGAGGAAACATGCTACCTACCTTCATGGAGGTTACTTCCATGAAGAAAGCAAACTTTGAGTAACTCAACAAACATTTCAGGCATACGTCGTTTTATTGCCCATCACAGATACGGAGATGTTTACAAATTGAAAGTTTGTGACAACCCTGCCATTGTCAGATAATGGTTAGCATTTTCTTTTAGCAATAAAGTATTTTTAATTAAGGTATGTATGTTTTTTAGACATGATACTATTGCACACTTAATAGACTACAATATAGTGTAAACATAACTTTTATATGCACTGAAAAGACAAAAAAAAGTGTGAATTACTTTATTACAATATTTGCTTTATTGCCATGGGGAACCCTACCCCAATATCTAAGGTACACCCATTTGCATTGGTAGAGATCTTCAATGCGTGGAAGGAAAAGAACATATTGCTCAGAAACTGAAGGAAGGAGGATGCCCCTTTAATGTGAGATGTCAAGGAAGTGCCCTATGAAGAGGCTTATTAAATTGAGAAAGGAAGAAGCCAGCTCTGTGAAGATCTGGAGGAAGAGCAGGTAAGAGAAGGACCAATGTGTTTGAAAACTATGGGGAGGGAACAACCTGGTGGTGCCCTTGAGAAAGTAAGCTAGAGGAAGCGTAGAAGATGAGATCAACAAGGCAAGGAGAATCCTGATCTTGCAGAGCCTTTCTGGGTCATGGCAAGGGGAATCGATTTTATTTTAAGTGTAATGGGCAGCCGGTGAAGAGTTTTAAGTGTAAGAGTAACAGGATCTGTTTTTATAAGATGTGTATAACAATAAACAATTTAGAGGCAAGAAAGGATGCAGAGAGAACAATTGCCTTTGCAACAGTCAAGTAAGAAATAATGAAGAGAAATGAACAAACTTGAGAAATAATTTGGACATAGATATGACAGACTTGGAGATAGATTAGATAAGGCCATAAGGAAAAGAAAGGTGTCAATAATGACTCCGAAACTTCGGGCTTAAGCCAATAGCTGGATAATAAAGCTAAGACAATTTCTAATTCTTCACAAGATTTGCTTGCTCCTCCTCCTTTGAACCCTGATCCCTTTGCTTCTTTGTTACCAAGCCCTCTTCGTTCTCCTCTTACTTTTCGACCATCTCCCCTCAGAGGATCCCAGTCAAGGGGATCCTCTTTCTTTTCCTTTTCCTGAACTCTTTACCCCTTGATCTTGTTATGCTCTATCAGAATCTGCAAACCCAGAAAGCTACAGTGCCAAGGCAGTGAACACAAAGGAGAACTGGAACTCATGGTCCCTACTCAGCATTGGTACCTGAGTTTTTTGCCAACCTGGAATTTTCTCTAGTGATGTCAGATCCCCCCATTTTAAAAGAGAAATCAATACATAGATACATGAAATCACTGAAATTTCAAATGTTGGTCACTAAGTTGAATTTTGTTTGAACTTTTATTTTGGACCAAACAAAATGCATCTATAGGCCAGATGAGGCCCACAAGCTACAGCTTTGCTCCCTTGATGAATGTTTTCCCAGGATGGTGATTTTTGTCAACTCACATGTGTCTGTCATCTGTAAGCTGATAATTCCCAAGTCTATCTCACCACCCAGACCTTTCGAAAATTTGTTGCTGAAGTACTCAGGTTCCACTGAGATGTCCAGTCGGCATCCCAAACTTGACATTTAAAACTGAACTCATTATCTACCCCCATCCCCAAACCTAACCTACTCAACTATTCTTTGTCTCAGTCAACACCAATATGCACCCAGTCACCCAAGCCTGAAATCCAGGGTCATCCTAGACTTCTCTCTTCCACCCCACTGTCCAATCAAACATGTCCTCATCTTGATCTCCTCGATATTTATCACATCTGCCCATCACCTCCATCCTAACTCATCTCTACTTTTCCTCAAGCCTTCCTTATTTGTCTCTGGGCAAGTCACTTGATCTCTCTACCCCTCAGTTTTTTCATTTGTTAAATGAAAGGACTGAACTATGTGAAGATTCCTAGGATCTGTTCCATTGTAAAATTCCGTTTCAGAAAACCACCAAACCTGTCAGAGCAGTAGCCTATAATTTTGTGTGTGTGTGTGTGTTTTTTTTAGCCTGGCTATTTTAATAGCAAGGATATTGTGATCAGGTTGACAGGGAAAACTGGAATTGATTAACGTCAATTAAATAAAATCAATACAAAATGAAATTAACATGGACTAAAGCTGGACACAGATTGATTATAAACACTGACTGAAAAAGAACTACTGATTGTTAACTGGAGAAAACATATATGGTAAAATTTGTCATTTATTATAAGTTGATGTAAAAATCAAATATTCTTGTCAAAATTTAGATCTACAAATTTTTTGCAGAAAAATTAAATTGGCCTTGGTTAATTAGCCACTAAAGAAAGTTCATGATGTCAGAAGATCTAATGGCTATTATTTTTCATGAAGAGAAAAAATAATATTGAATTATAACTTCAGAGTAAAGTTTACATGTGAAAGAACTGGAACTGAGTCCAGTGAAAATGATTTCAGTAGAAATGGAAAAACAAGACAGTTTCCCTATAAAATAAAATTGATCATGGCATTAAATTGGCATAATTTTGCTCCAGAAAAGACTCTGTTTTATGTTAAAGATTTCAAATAGAATTTTAAAAGTTGGATTGGAGTCAAGAGTATGGTCATTTCTAATATTAACAAGTTATAAAAAGTTGGTTTAGATGCAGGGGTTTTTCTCATTTTGATGAGTCAGGGTAAGAAGAACTCAGAAAACTAGAGAAGTGTGCACTTAAAACGCGGTATATGGCAGTTAAAACAAGTAACTAGAGCCACGACAACAAACCACTTGGTATGAGCTCTCTTGCTTTTCTGAGTCGTTCATACAGTACCAATCATCACCATGCTTCTGCTGACACTTCATATTGTTATGTTTGTACTCTTAAGAATAAAGAAGATCCTCTTCCATCGCCTTTCCTTCTTCCTACCTATTTCTCATGGTTATGTGGGAGAAGTTAGATTTTACAAAGTAAATTATTATGAAAAAATGTAATTTTTTAAAACCTCAGTTTCTAAGACTTGACTCTGGTTTATGTTAAATACAGTGTGTGTTCTGTGAAGGTACTTTGCATAATTATAATTATATAAGTGCCATCTTTCCTAAGAGGAAAAGCTTTGGTTTTAATTTGAAAGATTTTTTAAAATCCTGATATTTTAATGTCAGTTTCTTACATCTCAAAATACATAGAAAAAGGTAAACTTTAAGTCATTTTATTCTCCTGATACATAAACACGGCCATGTCATAAATGTTTCATTTTCAAACAAGAGTTGGTTAATGTCAGCAAACTTTCACTCTTCATAGAAAAATAGGTTAAAATGAAAATTTAAAGAATCAAAACTCACTGCCTGTTTTTACTCTCTGTCTCTAGCTCTGCTTTTGTAGCTTCAGTCTTCAGATATTTTTAAATACAGCTTTTATCTTTAGATGAAAAAGAATCCATCAACTTGTAAATGTGAAATACCCAGGCCAGCAAACTAAAGGGAAAGTCTACCCCTAGCCCTGCTTTGGCTCACTTTACTTTGCGTATTACTTCTTAAAGCTAAATCTCAAAAGTCTCTCAAGAAATTTCTCATAAACGTCTCACAAAAGAAAAGTGTTTTGATTGAGTCTAAGAGTGTTCAGGAACTTTTATTTGTAATGTTGCCATGATCCATTTAAAAAATGGTTTTGTAGTAGTTACTTTTTTGATGAAAATTATTGATGTAAGTATAATTTTGATTTAAATGTTCATGTTAATATACACAAAATCAATGATTCACAGAATCAAAGTGACAGAGTTAGCATCTTGTATTCATCCAATAGCTCCTGAAAATCTTTATAGTCTCTCAGTTCTAAATCTCATATTTATGAGTCTTTATTCATGCCACAAGCACCTGTATTTCCCTGAGGTCTGCATAATTGGAGTACATACAGCTTGGTTTCAGGTATGCTTTTTATTAATGACCATTTTCCCCTCTGATGCTATCATCTCCATGAAATCTGTTCATATCCCCACTGAGATTTTGTGCATTGGATTTAGTTTCAAAAGGATTTCTGACTTAGCTCAGGTGGACAAAGTACAGTAGCAGAGGAAAGACAGAGACAGCTAACTGTCCCTCAGTATCCAGTCTCTTGTTTCTTCACAGAAATAGAATCCCTCACATTTTACATAACAGAATATCGTCTCTTAGCTGGACGAATGGCCACTCACAATAAAGACAATATTTTTCAGGATCCCTTGCAGCTAGATATGGCCCTGTGACTAAGTGCTGGTTAATTGGCAGTAAGAGTAAGTATAATGCAGGATTTGAGTTGTTTCTTCTTCCCGGCCTCCTTCCTGTTGACTGGAACGCAGATGTGTTGGCTATTCTGAGTGTAGCCACCTTGGGTTATAATTCAACCTTCAGAGACTTGTGGGAAAGCAACAAGATAGAAGGAATCTGTATCCCTGAGGATTTTTTAGGCAGAGCCACTATCCCACCTCTGAACTATCTACCTCTGCACTTATACCAAGAGAAATAAGCCACTTTCTTTATTAAGTCACTTTCTTTGGGGTCTGTTTTTCTTCCACCATACCTAACTAGGAGATAAGGACTAGGATTCAAAAGAAAAATACACAGATAAGGCATTTTCAGATCTCATGCAGATCTGAACAGCAACAAGAAAAAGCCTCTTGGAGGAAATGCAAGCTCATTTCATTAACCCCAAACCATGAAGACCAGGAAACAGAGACCTGTAAGAGATATGATCTAAAGGCAGTAACACCTAAATTCAGTTTCTTTATAAAGCAAGTACTTCATGTTTATGGGCTTGCTTGTTTTAGCCTACCTAATACCCCACCTTTCCCCTACTGACAGAACCCTGATTTTGTGGAAGGAAATCCATTAACCTCAGAGAAGGTAGGTCCCTCCACCACCCCAATGGATGAAAGATTAGAAATCTAAGCCAGCTACGGAACCCCATTCCTTTCTGCCCCTTATTCATGGTCCCAGCTTTCCTTACAGCTAAGAGTGGCCTTGTTGCCCAGTCTGGCCAATCAGATGGCCGGGTAGGCTGCTAAGAGCACCTGGGACAGAGTTTACCTCCTTATAAAAAGACAGTCATAAAAGGAGAGCTAGCTGCATTGTACCATTTCTTTCTTTATTACTTGTGATGCCTACATAAAGGGAAAGGATGCTTGGCACTCCCAGCAGCCATCTTGATCATAGGTGGTAAGTATCACGATGAAAAGTCAACCTGCTGAGGAAGGAGGGGGAGACAGAGGGTAGGAGCCTGAGTCACTCCTGATGCTGTTGACATGCTGATCAGCCCTGACATCTTCTCCGGTCTCTTAGTAAACAATCCTGCATCTGGTTTTAGCCTTTAGTACGGGTTGTGCTGTTGTTGCTGCTTGCTATTAATTTTTGTTGTTTGTAACTTAAAAAGAAAAAGGAAGAAATCGTGCATTTTCTGTGTTGCAGAGCTCCCTCTTCACTCTCTTCCATAAAGCCTCGTTTTCCATGCTTAAGCTGAATTCACGGCTGATGCTTCTGCTGTTACTCCTGTTTTTCTTGCTTCCGTTGCTGCTCCCATCTTTCTCTTTGGAATGTGCTAAAGAAACCCTTCTACGCGATTTCCTCGCCTGTCCACTGGATTTCAACTATCTTTTCAACAGCCTTTTTGCATAGCTCTAATACCAGTCCAGTTTTTGGTATGCCATTCCTGCTGTTCTAGGCTGAACTGTAAAGAGTTCACAGAAAGGAAATGAGCCTTTGTGTTCAGCAGAAGATATAGCGGTGCTTTGCCTTGTTAAAAGAAGCCCCAGGATTTCTGGGTATTAGTAGTCCACTAAATCCCCATTCACTAAAGGAAAATCCGTAATTATTCCTGATTCTGGCACTATCTACCTGACCCCAGCAACTCACTCAACTTCACTGAGCTTGCATTGTTCTCATCTGCATATTGAGAGAGCATCACTAAATGATTTTATGGATTTTCTTCTTATTTAGAATTTCTTCTTTTCTAACTTCACTTAAATACCAAATATAGTTATATGAGCCTGTAAGCTCTTAATAGAATTCCCGTAAGAATAAGGAAATTAGCCTAAAGCCTGCCTGCCATGTCTCTGGCCCATTTAATGTCACCATCGTCCACCCACATGTCACACCAAGGGGAGCGTGCATGATAAACCCAGCTCCAATTAGTATGTCCTCATCTCCTAAGGCAGAAACTGGAGCAAAAAAAAAAAAAAAAAAGCTCTCTAAAACTCATTGTGGGTTGATGAGAGACAGGTGGGATGAATGTGTCAAAATATAAATGCAGGATTTGAAATATTTTCAGGTTTCCAGGAGAAAAATCGTATTAGAGTAGGATGGTTGGGAAATGAAAGTGGCATAAAATGATTGGCCTGACAGCCAGGAGCTGCAAGTCATTTCAATGACTTGGTCAATGTGAGTTGGAGCAATTACTGTAGATTTAATATATAGCCATAGAACAGGCTGGGCCCCACGTCCTACCACTGCAGAGAGCACTGGTGGCTGATGCCAGAAGTAAACAGAGAGGAGGGTCTGTGGCTTGAAGGGACCGGATTGTTTCCAAGGTCACGAATTGGGAAATGATGCTCTTTGTACTAAAAATGAAAAATAAGAGGCACAGGGAGGAATCAAGGTATAGTTCCCAAAGAGGGTGAGATATGGTGATTCCTAGAAAGAGTGGCATTCACGATGTAATACTCATTTTTACTGGAGAAGGAGACAACGGTTTACAAAGGATTCCAATGAAAGTAAACACTAAAGTGGCTCAGCCGTGGATGGCACAGAGCGCCTGACTTCTAGAAAAGAGACTCCTGCTGCATCATCTCTGGTCTCCCTTCCCTTCTCTAATGCTGGAGCACATTCAGTGGCAGAGGGAGCATGTGAGACTTAACCACTGATATACATTCCTGCTAACTGAATGTGTCATGTAGCTGCATTCATTTGTTTCCTTTCAGCAACGTTTCCTGAGCGCTGCCACGTATTAGATATATTCTGGGGCTCTGAGGATCCAAAAAAGAAAAATATGTATCTCTGACATCAAAGAACTCCCAGGCTACTCCGGAGAAAAAATCGGTTTATTACATTAGACGCCAGAGCCCTGGACTTGTGTCCTGGCTGGGTTCCAAACAGCAAAGCCACTATGGCAAGAAAAGACAGACCAAGAAATAGGGATAAAATTGGGTAGGGGAGTGGAATATTGAGAAACCAAGAAAGCTGAAGACAAGATACAAAACAAGAGGCCAAAGGGAGATGGCCTGGGACAGCCCTAGGATGCTCACTCTGGCTGGCAGAACGGGAGAGGCCAAGCGGATTTCCAGCCTCAGGCTAACGTGGGCCTCTGGTCTCAACACTCAGTGATACTGGCCTCAAGAAGGTGCCCAGAGCATATTTATTTATTTATTGACAGAACAGGTGAATGAAAGATAAGACTCTTCGATGACTTGTGTGCCCATATTTCTGGGAAGCAGGAAGGCAGACCCAGGAAAAGATAAACATTCTCTGTGAGTGGGGCTGAGAGGAAGCATAGTCTGTCTGCAGCCAGACACTGACCCAACACAGTACAAGCAATACTTCACCCAAGCACAAAGCCAACGGCGTAACTTTGGAAAGACGCTAGGAAATCTGTCTGGTGGGCCCCCTCGCGAGGCCCCCTCGCAAGGGACTGGGTCCTGACAACCCAACCAGTCATCTCATAGGAGAACCCCTTCTGCCAGTCATGTTAATGTGGATGGAAGCAAGTTGCACTGATCACCAGTGACAGTGTTGGAATCAGCCAGAATTGGAGTCCATTTGCCTGCTATTTCATTTTTTTTTAATTAAAGTATAGTCAATTTACAATGTGGTGTTAGTTTCTGGTGTACAGCATAGTGATTCAGTATATATATATATATATATATATATATATATATATATACACACACACTCACACATATATAGATCCCTTTTCATATTCTTTTTCATTATAGGTTATTATAAGATATTAAATATAGATAGTTCCCTGTGCTGTAACAGTAGGTCCTTGTTGTTTATCAATTTTATGTATAGTAATTAGTATCTGCAAATCCCCAACTCCCAATTTATCCCTCCACCAGCCCATTGCCAGGTGCATCCATGTTAAATAATGCAAATGGCATTATTTTAGTCTTTTTATGGCTGAGTAGTATTCCTGTGTGTGTGTGTGTGTGTACCACATCTTTATCTAATCATCTGTCGGCGGACATTTAGGTTGTTCTCATGTATTGGCTATTGTAAATAGTGTTGCTATGAACATTGGGGTGCAGGTGTCTTTTCAAATTAGAGTTCCCTCCAGATATATGGCCAGGAGCAGGATTGCTGGGTCATAGGCTAAGTCTATTTTTAGTTTTTTGAGGAATCTCCATACTGTTTTCCATCATGGCTACAACAAGCTGCATTTCCCACCAGCAGTGTAGGAGTGTTCCCTTTTCTCCACAGCCCCTCCAGCAGTTATCATTTGTAGACTTTTTAATAATGGCCATTCTGACCAGTGTGAGATGATACCTCATTGTAGATTTGATATTCATTTCTCTGATAATTAGCAATATTGAGCATTTTTTCATGTGTCTATTGGCCATCCATATGTCTTCATTGAAGAAATGTCTGTTTAGGGCTTCTGCCTGTTTTGATTGGGTTACAAAAACAATGATTTTTAAAGCAATAGCAAAAACTTGTAATTTATTCCAACCTAGAGAGAGATATTCCTAAGAATCCGTGGGATTCAGCTTGATTGAAGGGCTTTCAAATCACTGAATTTTTCTAACTCCATCACTGCCAGTTATAACAATGTTTTAAAGATTCTGATTTTAAAACCCACTTAAAACACAAACACTTCTGAAAAAGGGTTGATAAACACTAATCTCTTATCTCCCGACAGACGGTTACCACTGGCTGAATGCTTGTATTAGCTGGGACTCTGGTTTCAAGTATCAGTAAGGGAATTTATTATAAAAATACAGTAGTGACTCACAGAACCCAAGGGCAGGAATGCAGCTGGGTCAGAGGACGCATGAGAAGCCTGGAGAACTCTCTGTTCTTCTCCTCCCTTCTCTCTTTTGTTTTCAAGCATTTCTTTTTCACTCTCTTCTCTCTTTCTAGATCCACTTTCCAGGCAGGCAATGGACAGAGATGGTCATCCCACAACACCAAAGTTTATATTTCTTCATTCTAAGAGATACCTAATCTGTTAATTCCAATTTCAAATTACTAAGAGAAGGAATATGATTAAGACAATTTTAGGACAATTGTCCACCCCTAATCCAGTCAGCTCCTACCAGTAGGCAAGTTACATAATACAAACAAGGCTGATCATTAAAAAGTTCACAAATGATAACTGTTGGAGAGGGTGTGGAGGAAAGGGAGCCCTCCTACACTGCTGATGGGAATGCAGCTTGGTGCAGCCATTATGAAAAACAGTATGAAGATTCCTCTAAACACTAAAAATAGATTTAGCCTATGATCCAGCAATCCCTGTATTCCCGGTCACGTATCTGGAGGGAACTCTAATTCAAAGTTCCCTCAAGTATATAAAAAGATACATACCCCTCAATGTTCATAGCAGCACTATTTACAATAGCCAAGACATGGAAGCAACCTAAATGTCCATCAACAGATGACTGGATAAAGAAACTGTGGTATGTTTATACAGTGGAATACTACTCAGCCATAAAAAAGAATAAAATAATGCCATTTGCAGCAACATGGGTGGACCTGGAGAATGTCATTCTAAGTGAAGTAAGCCAGAAAGAGAAAGAAAAATACCACATGATATCACTCATATGTGTAATCTTAAAAAAAGGAAAAGAAAAAAGAAGATGCTAATGAACTCACCTACAAAACAGAAATAACTCACAGACACAGTAAACAAACTTATGGTTACTAAGGGGAAAGGGGGTGGGAAGGGATAAACTGGAAGTTCGAGATTTGCAGATACTAACTACTACATACAAAACAGATAAACAACAAGGTCCTACTGTATAGCACAGGGAACTATATTCAATATCTTGCAGTGACCTGTAGTGAAAAAGAATATGAAAATGAATATATGTATGAATATGTATGACTGAAACATTATACTATATACTAGAAATTGACACATTGTAACTGACTATACGTCAATAAACAAACAAACAAGGCTGCTGAGTAAACTTCTGTGGAAGTGGGTGGGAGAGGGTGAGTCCCAAATCTAATATTTTATTGCCGGGAGTGTGAAAATACTTCACCCAGCAGATGAAGCAAATTCCTATGCTAATCATGAGAAATTTCTAGACATCTGGCTCTGGGTACGTGTTGTCCTATCATATGGCAACATGAGGATGTTGGCTTACACAGAGGACAAAGATAAATCTTGGCAGCTTGACAGTATTGCTACCTCCTACCTACTTAGGCATCCCTGGAAAGCTTAATTAAAATCTGCAGAGTACCGGATGAGATCCCAAGTTAAATGCCTGCATACCCCTTGGGTGTGAATAGCTGTGACGTTTGGTGTAAGAATGACTACAGCAAAATTGTTTCAGTAAAGTTTCTTGCTCTGAGCACTATTTTACTACTGTTGCCAGAAAACTAATGTGATTAATTCCATCACTGAGATCCATCAAGATTGTTATACAGTCTGGGCGATTTTGATGTTCTTTCTCATGAACTCCAATCTCCTTTAAGCTAATAAAACACAATTTGAGGGAAAGCTTTTTTTTTTTATTCCCAAGGACTGAAAAGATAGAGTCAGTTGAGGAAAATTGTAACCATTCTCTTTCTATATCTACCTTTAGCCTTTTCCAATGAAGGAGCCCTGTGATAAAGTTGCATGTGGAACACCATGGACATTCCTCAACTTTTTGATCACCAGTGTTTATGTATTTTTTAGAAAATCATGTGGCTCCTTATTGCCAACTGAGTTTTAGCAGGAAGCAAGAAGGTCTTGGACAAGTTACTTAATCTCTCACTGCAGAGGCTCTAGGGAGATTCTTTTGAACACAGATAAAAAACATTGTATCAGCCATGTCTCCTGTTTTCCATCAGTATTTATTTCCATCATTCAGGGAGACTAATGTTCAACATTTTTTTTCTGGATGAATTGAAAGGAGAATAGACATTAGCAAATAGTTTCATTAATTGAAATTACTCAGAAAAGCCCCATGTTCAAAGAACTGTAAAGGTTTTCACTGAGGGGAAGTATTGTAATATTTTGCAAAGATAAAACATATATAGGAGGAATTTTAAGCATTATACAACTTTTCCTACATTAGTAATGAATGCACATGGATATGAAATGAAATGGCTTTTGATGAGATAATTATGGCAGGGACTGAATTTATGATTTGTTCTTAGGACCATAGGAGTGAATGAGGAGGAGTTGTATTTCCCATCTCCAGAAGTCTCTGTGTTCTGTGTTTTCCCTCCCTAGCCTAGGGATGGCTTTTGTGTTGGAATGCTGATGCTTAAGGCACCTGGGAATTAACTCCCTGCCATATCGGGAGGATAGTGGGTGATGGGAGAGTGGGGGTAGTAGTGGAGTGCAGGCAGAGCTGGCCCAAGCAGGCAGAAGAATGGGAGCCTTACCGTAAAGGCGGGAGATTCCAGTGGTGGTAGGTCAGGTTAGCCTATGGACATGAGGGCCAAGGAAAATTCCAGAAGGAACAGTGTATGCAAAGATCCTGTGGCAGAAGGATGCATAGTACATCCAAGGAACTTACAGAAGAGAGGAAGAGCAAAGTAGGAGTGAAGGTTGGAGTGATGGTGGGGGGCAGGTTCACAGGGTCTTGTACCTTGTGTTAAAAAATTGTGGTCTTTTTCCTGAGAGCAATGGAAAACCACTGAATAATTTTAAGGCAGGGGAGTGATACAATCACATTTGCCTTACATTTTACCTTCATAGCAGTTCTGTAAGGTATGTACAAAGGCAGCCGCATGGAGCTAGCTTAGAGGAAATTTAGCAACCCTGTACGCTCCATCAGCCACCCCAAATAAATATGCACTCTTAGCAGACAAAAAGAACAGGGTGCTAACTATGGAAATGCAACTTCTAGATAAGTCTTAAGCACTCCTTCCCAGCACCCCTGGATCTGGAACCAACACTACGTGTGTGCTGTTATTATCATCCTCCCACAGGAAGAAATCGAAGCACAGAGAAATTAACTAACTTGTCCAAGACCCAGCAGCTAGCAAGTTTCAGAGTGAGGATTTGAACAAATGTGACCAAAGTTCTTGTAGCAGGTGTGGTTAGCACCCCACCCATATCCCCTCAGCCCACCTAGGGGGCCACCTGCAGATAATCCCCCTCCATGTCCACTTGAAGGTCACCTACAGCTAGTTTCCCAACATGCCCGTGGGCTTCTCCATATGTCTGCATGAGGGCCTTCTCTGGCCCCTGTGTACAGGACCTGTGTATAGGAATTTAACCTCACAGAAGGGACAGTCAATGAAGACAGGAGTTGGGGAAAAAAAAGAACCCAGGCTCTTTGCCCCTCACTCAAATGATTCTGAAGTATGCTCCGCAAAATCTCTCAGAGAAATGTGTCTCAGCTGCGCACAGAGGTCACTTGATTATTAATTTACTTACTGGCTCCCTTCCTTCCCTAAATCCCTTCCCTAACTCTCCCTCGGTGCTTCCTGGGATCAAATTCTATATAAATCACTTACAGCTAAATCCTTGTCTCAGGGTCTGCTTTGGGGGTAAACCAAACGAAGACAGCTCTTAACCAACATAGTCTACTGCATCTCTCAATAGTGGTTGGAGAATTTCCCAAAAATTCCTTTGTGATTAGATCAATCTGATGAGCATTTAATGGGTACCTGGCCCTGGACCAGTGGGTACAAAGGAGCCACTTATGACACCTATTTTGTCCATTACTTTAGGCTGAATGTAACAACTGCAAAGAGGGAAATGAGTAAGTGATGGAAAGAGAAAGATGACAATTGTGTATGTAGGTGGCCCTGTACGGGGTATGATAGAGCAATGGCACTTACTTTCTAATATATTACTCTACACACTGATTCCAGGATATTAAATGTCTCCATCAGGAAAAGTAATGTCATGCTATTAAGAATTAATAATATACACTCTTGGATGACATTACCCTATTAATTCTAGTTCTATCTCAGTTGAACACAAATGCTGTGCAGTGTTTGGATGATTTATCAAGATACGAAGTAAAGCTTGCCAAATCTCTAGCTACAGTCATAAATAATTTCACCATCTTTTATTTCACATTTTCTGTTTAAAAGGCCATATATTGGCAAACTTGTCATGAATGGACTTTATGCCTCAAATTATATTTTGAGCATGAACTCTAATCTTTAAAAATAGCCTACATTTTGTGGCTTTTCTACAAGTGTAAGTCCAATGACATGATAGAGAATCCTACATGAATCTTTCATAAGATTTGCAAATCAACTTTACTTTTCTAGCTGTCCTAAGAGGAAACACCAGATGGCTTGGCATTAGCCATGCCAGCTTCTAGAAAGCAGTAGAATTGACTTCACAGTTGATTGAAGACATTTTGACTATTCCAGTCCTGGATTTCCCCTGATTTCAGAGCTTTGTTAAAATAAGCCCTATGGCTTTAATTAGAAGAGTATTTGTGTAATTCTGTGTACAAACACATGGCACTCTAGAACGTCCCAGCATATTGTCACCATTCCCAGTGTGCTGAGGTCCTGGGGTTCCGAGGAGTTAACATGCAAGCCAAGGAGTTCAACTCTTTGGAATTCTCTGGACGTAAGGCAGGTTTTTTGAGGCACCCAGAAGTGGAGGAAAACCTGTCACCTCAAACTGCCCCAAAATAGCAATGGTAAGAGTGTCTTTGGAATGTTTAGTGTCCCGTGATACCTGGATTACTTGTAATCATGCTAAGGAGATTTTTTTTTCTGCAATCATTTTATACTGCAACAGACTTAGGGTTAAACCAGATATTCCGGAGTCATGACCAAAGCATAGCATGAAAGGTGGGGTGAGACAAAGGCCCAAAGTCACAGGTTCAGTGGTTTGGAACCAATCTACCTAACCTCTCCTAGATAGGTCAAAACATTTGAGGCAAGAGGTAATGATAGGAAAGAAGACAGACAGTGATAATTCATGCAGACGCTTGGAAGGTAGAAGCATTGAGAGACTGTGAAGGGTTCTCTGTTGACATTACAATCACTGATGAATGTTTCCAAGAAAGAAAATATATCTGATCATGGTTTGAATTTCAAAACAACTGAAGAAGAATGAAAAACTACTGGGCAATGAAAAACTATGTAGGTGACAACATACACCAACAAATTAATATGAAAGGAGGAGTGGAGCAGGACCTAGACAGGCAGCAAGACTGTCACCTCCAACCAAACACATCAATAGCTGGCAGCATTATTTTTCTATCTTGTTGAAACGTTTGCAATTTTTACATTGGTTGTTTTTTTTTTATTGAGTTATAGTCAGTTTACAATTGCAATTTTCACATTGTTGCAGACCAAAGAAATCAGCAACTAACATTTCTCAGCTTACGTTGTCCTTTGCATATACTTGTTTTGGTATTTTGTTTTATTTTTTGACAATATCATCATGCTTCAAATAGTCACAGAAAAATCGCCTCTCCCTTGTGAAGATGCGCAGAAGAAGAGCCCCCCACCTTTCCCCTCAACTCTTATGACATCATGATTGTCAATCACTATTTTTTAACAGGTTTATCAAGGGATAATTGACATACAATAGGCTGCACCTATTTAAAGTACAATACTGGACATTTTTTGACTTTATGTACACCTGTGACATCCTAACGTCACCTCAGAAACTTTTTTCTTATCCTTTGTAATCCTTCTCTGACACTCCTCCCCTTCCATAGGCAATCACTGATCTTTTTTCTGTCGCTATAGATTAGTGTGCATTTTTCAGAATTTCACTGAAGTGGAATCCTACAATATGTACTCTTTCTTGACCTGGCTTCTTTGATCACATAATTATTTTGTGATTCACCTATGTTGTGGTGTGTATCAGTAGTTCATTCCTTTTCACTGCTCAGGAGAATTCCACTGTATGGATATACCACCATCTGTTTATCCATTCACCTGTTGATAAACATTTGAATTGTTTCCAGTCTGGGCTACTACAAATGAGGTTGTTACAAAAATTCATGTGCAAGTCTTCGTGCAGACATACGCTTTCTTTTCTCTTGGGTAAATATCTAGGAATGGAATGCCAGGATCATATGTTTAATTTTTTAAGAAATCACCAAACTGTTGTCCAAAGTAGTTATATCATTTTAAACACCACCAACATGCATAAGAGTTCCAGTTCCTCCACATCTTTGCCAACATTTGGTATGGTTAGTCCTTCTAATTTTAGCCATTTTAGTATATTAGTAGTAGCATCATGTTGTGATTTAAATTTGCATGTCCTTAATGACTAATGACATTGAATATCTTTTCATATGCTTATTTGCTATCCATATATCTTCACTGGTGAAGTGTCTGTTGCAGTCTTTTGCCCATTTTCTATTTGGTTGTTTTCTTATTACTGTTTTGATAAATTTTTATATATTCTGTACATAAGTCTTTATCACATGTATGCTTTGAAAACATTTCTCAAATATGTGACTTGCATTCCATTATTTTAAAATATTTTTCAAATGGCATAAGTTCTTAATTTTGGTAAAGTCCAATTGGTCAATTTTTTTCTTTTATGGCTCATTTTTTTGAGGTTGTATCTAAGAAATCTTTGTTTAATCCATGGTCACAAAGATTTTCTCCAAAGACTTCTTCTGGAAGCTTTATAGTTTTAGGGTTTACATTTGGGTCTATGATATACTTGAAGTTAATTTTTGTGAAGGGTATGAGCTGTGAATTGAAATTTGAATTTTTTTGCATGTAGATATCCAATTGTTCCAGCATTTTAACTAAGTTCCTAGGTAATGTTGATATGGTTGGTCTTTGGAGACATACTTTGAATTGCACCGTAATCATTTTTTTCAAATAATTAATGATATGCAAGTGAAAAACAAGGAAATTCTTAACTCTAAAGAAAATAATAAAAAGTTACTGCAATCATAGTATACTACTTGGCTCTGCAGTGATGATATGTACAGTTGTATTAGTCTGCTCGGATGGTACTGGGTGGTTTAAGCAACAGTTCTGTAGGCTGGTGCATCTAAGATCAAAGTGCCAACAGGTTGTTCCTGATGAGGACTCTCTTCCTGGCTTGTAGACAGCTCTTTTCTCACTGTGTCCTCACATAGAGAAATGCAAGGAAGAGAACTCTGGCCTCTCCCTTTTCTTATAAGAGCACTAATCCCATCATGGGGGCCCCAGCCTCATGACTTCAGGCAAACCTAGTTACTTCCCAAAGGTCCCATTTCAAATACTATCAAATTGAGAGTTAGCATTTTAACATATGATTTTGGGAGGATGCAATTCAGTCCATAGCAATGGTCATGATGATGCAAGCACTTGAGTATTGATTCCATTAAAAGTAATAATAAAACTAGAGAGAGCATGAGAATAGTGGGAAAAACCTAAATTTCCATCTATCAAAAGAAATGTTATGTATCAAAAACTGATAACTCAAGAAATAACAGTATAAGACTACATTTTAGTGATACAAAAGTAGCTACAGTGTTGGTGGCCTTTACTTAGTTATTGGCTCTAACAAGTGAATAGATCTAGGATTTGCGAGAGGCTGTGGCAGAAGCCAGCTCTTTTTCATTATCAGCCTTTTAGTATTATTTGATGTTTTTTAGCAACGAGTATGTTAATTTTGCGTAAAATAAAAATCAATTAAATTCGAAAATACAGGTATTCTATACCGAGTTTGGTGTTTCGAATAAAGCTAGGTCATTTTTAGTTCCACGTTCTAGTGAAGGACAGAGCTGAAAAAGGCTTTTCAGGATAACTAAACCAACTCAATATATGGAAAACAGTCTTTAATTAATTAATCAACTAATCTAACTGTTGGAATTATAAGCACCACATAGTCCCAAAAACAAGGGTGCCAGATTTAGCAAATAAAAATAAATATGCCCCATGAAGTATTTGAGACATACTTATCTAAAGCATTTTTTGTCATTTATCTGAAATTCAAATTTAACTTGGCTTCTTGCATTTTATCTGACAACTCCAAGAGACCCATGATTCATGGAACTTGCTAGAATGGAACACAGTAGGGGTGGGAGATGGGAGATTTTTTCATTTATTCAGCCTGGGTTGAGGTGGCCCAGGGTTGATCTTAAGGTATTTCTGAGGTGAGATCTGGTGTCACAGTATTTTTCCCCCTTTGTCTGCTCTAGTCCTCTGAGTTTGCCATAAACAGTTACAGCACATGCACTTATAATAGGAAATGGTCAAGTTGCAACCCTTGAAAATGAATCTTGGCCCCCAGAAGGATAACAATTTCTGAGAGCTAAGAAAGAGAGTGTTCAGAAATGAAGCAAGTGTACATTTCTGTCACTATTTACTTCATCCAAAATGTGCAGGGTTGTGGGCATTTGCAGCAAGGAAACGTAGGTGTATGATTTCACATTTATTGTCCAGTTGTGATGCTATGCCAGATTTTCCTCTCTTGTAAATGTAAAAAAATTTAAAGTATTATGGAAAATTTTAAACGTTGCCAAACTAAAGGGAATAGTTTAATGAACCTCCATGTAGCCATCACCCTAACAACAATCAACTCAAGGCTGGTCTTTCTTTGTCTCAATTCCTGTTCTTTATCCCTCCCCAGTTATTGTGGAGCAAATTCCAGACATCATCTAATTTCATCTCTAAATATTTCAGTATGTATTTCTGACATACAAGGACTCTTCCTTTTAAACATAACCACAATACCCTCATCACACACTCCAAAATCAACGATAATTCCCAAAAAAGGCATTTTAAATAAAATTTGCTAGATGAAACAGAAATGCTCTCCCAGGAACTTAGCCAACACAAACCTTTCTGGCATTAATTAAACAACGTGGACAAGTTTAAATACCCTTCTGGTACCACTTCAGAGGAGGTAAATTGAAACACCCCAATCGGGTATTAAAATAGCTTGCCATTGTTTCAAAGTAATATTACTATTGTTCATTCAGTCATTGATCCAATAGATATTTATTGAATACCTATCTTGCTAAGCCCAGGATGCAAAGATCAACACCTTTGCCTTCGAGGCGCTGTGGAATGTGCAGGTTTATATCCAAGTACATGTGATACAAAGCCGAAGGAATTAGCCACAAATAAGGACACAAAGCAAAACTAGCAGCTGGAGAGGGTGCTAAAGGATGTGTGCCTATCCCGAAGTAGCAGAGGAGGGCTTTCCACTGGAGAAAGCAGCATGGACAAAGGCACAAAGATGACAATATCTCTTAAATTATTCATTCTTCAAGAGCAAAGACGAGGCCTTCCGTATCTGCAAATCTCCTGCCCTGGCCTGTGACACCTAGCACAGTGCCTGACATGCATGAACAGTTATTGAAGAAATGAATGTAAAATTCACTGTTTTGCGGTTGGGTTGGTTGGTTTATTTTGGGAGGGGTACTTAGGTTTATTTATTTTTTAACAGAGGTGCTGGGGATTGAACCTAGAACCTCGTGCATGCTAAGCATGCGCTCTGCCACTGAGCTGTATATACCCTCTCCCCCAGATTCACTTTTTACCCTAGGGATTATTAATAATCTCAGTCAGTCCTAAAACTGCTGTGTTAGACTATATTGTTTTCATACACGAAGATTATGCCGCAGAACCCCTGCAACCCCCACAAAGAAGAGTTAAGAGTTAAGTTATTTTAAAATGAGGGACTGATTGGACTGAAAATTTTAGAAAGATGCTGCTTCCCTCATGCTCCAGTTTCTTTCATACGCCCACGCATTTAGTTGGTGAATTTTTGCTGATCTCCTTTATTAGTTTAAAAGATGGTCGATCCATTTGTGGTTCCCTCTGTTATCATGACCTGCCCATTAGCCTTCTAATGAGCAGATATGAAATTTGCTTTACTGACCAATTTTCTCTGAAAATAAAAGCCAGAGTGAAGCTTTACTAACCACATGATTGAAATTTATTGCCACTGAAAGGATTGCGTGTGTGTGTGTGTGTGTGTGTGTGTGTGTGTGTGTGTGTGTGTGTAGGGTTCGGATGGGGCTCTAAATTAAAACTTAAATAGCTCTCCATAATCATTATATGGACTACCCTGTCCTGAGTAAGATTTAATCCTATTCTCTTCCACAGGAGAAGGTCTGCATATTTACCAGCTGGCCAGCAGTGCAGTCTACTTACATGGAGTTATTTTCCATATCATTTTGTTTATTTACATAGGCCCGATTAGACCCTTTCAAAGGCTTAGTGTGGCTGCTGCAGACAGCTAGTTTACACCAAGTCCTTCTTGGCGAGACTTGAAAGCAAACGGTAAATGGTATAAACAATTGTATGTGATTATACACTGCCAAATAATGTGCATCTGGGAAGACAAACAAAACGTATTAAACAGACAACAAATAGCCGAGGTAAATATCAAATATGTTAACTCTGCAGAACACAGGGCTGGATCTTGTCAAAGTCTTATTAACTCAGCACAGCTGGATTAGAATAAAAAGCACCATTTAGACTTAAAAGCAGGGGATCCCCAAGTTAGAAAGTCTGGATTCTGTTCCTGTCTCCATCACTAATTCACTAAGTGACACTGAGTATTACTTTGATTTTTGTTTGAGTTTTCCCATCAATGGCAAGGGAATTTCAGGGCTGCTCCTGAGAGCGTAGGAGAATGGTCACCATATGTTTTCCCTGGAAGGGTGCACAAGACAATCACTGTCTGGTCGCCTCCCGATTTATCCTGCACTCTCCAAGCGTTTCATGTCCCCTGGAAATTGAATTGGTCTAAGTGAAAATTGGTGAAGGAGGCCACACTCTCAAGTTCACCACCATGGCCATGCAGGCTTTGGGGGTAGGCAGCAATACGGCGACATAATTACTCATGACCAGTTCTTCTGAGCGCATATGGGAGAGGGAAGCATGACCAAGGGCAGACCATGACAGCCCCAAAGTAGGTAGTCATGCAGGACACTTGACTACTCTAGAACCAGACGCATTCAGACATGTCTATGGCCATCTTTGAGTGTTTGTAAGAGAATTTATTTTCAAAGCAAAGCATTGTCAATGAATTCTTGGATCCCGTTTTATCTGCTCTTGTTCCTTTCCTACCTCATGCCCTGAAACGTCATCTATCTCATAGCCCAGGGTTCCCACTGTTCTCTAGATCAGAAATGTTTAACTCAGCTATGCATAAGAATCATCCAAAGAGATTTTTAAAATCCCAGTGTCCAGGCTTGCACTCCTGGAATCTCTGAGGGCAGGACGGAAGTGTCAGTGTTTTTTAAGTCCCCTGGGTGATTACAAAGTGCACCCACTTGGAGAGGCACCTAACTAAGGGTCCAAATGGCTGATCATAATTTAAACGGTGCTCCTTAACCTTGAAGATTCACTTGAGTCACCTGTGATGACTGTAAATGTCCCATTTGCCTGGGCCACACAATCTGAATATATCCCAAATATAACTCCCCTTCTCTACTGCTTCCGTCTACGACCCCTAGCATCTCAGTCCTTCACTTCCGCAACATTATCTGTTTCCATGGCACCTAGGGTGAGCCTTTGAAGCATAAATCTGATCATGTACTATCCTGCTCGAAATCCTTCACACTTAGAATAAAATCTAAGGTTCTGACGAGGGCCAGCTGGCCCTAAGTGACTAACCACTGCCTCTTTCTCTCTAGACTCACTGCCTCCCACTGTACCATTTACTCAGTAGCCTCCAGCCTCTGTGCTGTGCCCCTGACATGCCCTGCTGACTCTCACCTCTGGGCCTGTGCACCTGCTGTTCCCTCTGCCTACCATCTTTCCTCCCAGATACACATACGGCTTTGCTCCCTTCACTCGGGATTTTATTCTTCACCGAATACCTTCCCTTAACCATATCTATCTCAAGTACACCTCCCATCATTTTGTCCCCTTACCTTGCTATATTTTCTTGCATAGCTTTGGCCGCTGCCAGAAACCATATTACTTGTTAGTTTATCTATTTAGCGCCCATTTCCCCCCAGAGAATAAAAGCTCTATGAGGGCTAGGACTTTGCTTTGTTTGGCTGCCACCCAATATCTGGAGTAGTGCCTGGAACATACAGTAGGGCCTCAATACACAGGGAATAAATGAATGAATGAGTAGACGTCCCCATACTTTCCTTTGACTCTCATAGTCAAACATGTCATAATTATGAGGCTATTGCAAAGGGAGGCTATTTCGATCAATCAGGTTTCTCAAATAAAGCAACACATGGGTGCATTTTTGCTCTAATTTATTCAACTTTCTTTCATTTGAAACCTGAGTTTCCCTAGATTTCACCAGTCCATAAATATACTAGGTCACATAAAACATCAATAAAGTTTTGTTTTTACTGGAAAAGGTGATTGCTCCAAATTAGGGCTGTCAGATTTAGCAAACAAAAATACAAGCTGTCAAGTTAAATTTGAATGTCAGATAAACAGCAAATGATTTTTTAGTATCAGATGTCCCATGCAATTAAGACATACACTGAAAAATGATCAGTTGCTTACCCGAAATTTAAATTTGACTGGGTGCCCTGTATTTTATCTGACAACCTTAATCTAAAATGCAGTGGAATTTGTTTTAATATAGGAGCAAGTATGGAGTCGGATGACCTGAGTTTGAATCTTAGCTCAGCCGCCTATTGGGTATGTAAACTTGGGGAAGTCATTTAAATTTGTAAGCTTTAGTTTTCCCATCTCTAAGATGAGGATAGTAATATCTTTCTGTGGCTATTATGAAGATTAGCTTTTAAAACTATATCATTCAGTATTGCACCTGGCCCATGATGATCGCAAACAATGTGACTGTCATCACTGTGACCAGACATACCATGATCAACCATCTGAGATCTGTCCAGGATTGAGGGGTTTCTTCGGATGTGAGACTTTCAGTGCGAAAACTGGGGAGGTTCCAGGCAAACTGGGACAGCGGCTGTCTTAGTAGCTACTGAGAAAAATTTCAGTCCTGCTACATTGCTGTACCTACTTTAAGCTTAAGTAATAACTGAGAATTGTTTTCTATCCATTATCAAGAAATATCTGGTTACAATGGAAATTTTCCCAACTTCTATTTCAAAAAGCAAATCTATTCCTTTAACCCTAGTCACATTCCGATCTCCGTGACCGGAAAGAGGTGTGTTTGAGTTGTACATATATTTAGAAAACCATTTGAGTGGCACCGTTAAAGGTTGATTAATACACTTTTAAACCATTAACAATCAAAATGGGGCATTTGACTGCCACACAGTTCTGTGCATTTATAGTTCAGCCCTTTGTTCCCTGCATCAAAAGAGGCTGTGAAGAAACAACTTGTTTCACAGAAGAAAAGACGCTAATTTATGCAAATATGATGATTAAAGCAGCAAGGTTGAAAGAGGTTATATCTTAAACCTCTTAGGCAGAGGAAATGACTAGGATGTTATCTAAAACCCTGTGTTTTGATTAAGTCTCTCAGATAGGTGCTTCTGTAGGCTGGTATTTGATAATGTAGTTGAATTTGGAGAGGAACACCTCCCTTTGGCAGTGACCAAGAATAGCAGTGTGGTTACATAGCCTCTGTGTATTGGATTTCTACTTTTACAGTTAGTTTCAGCAGACAAAGCACAGAAGACTTGGTTGAGGTTTAGGCAGCATATTAATGATATAGTGGTAAGGGCTTTACCCACAGAAAGTAAGGAGTAGGGAGTGAGGAAGGAAGGAGGAGACAAGCCCCAGTCAGGTGACATCTTCATCTTATAATGAGGAGAGTTGCTGGAAGAGAAACGAGAGACCCAAGTATATTATTTATTATGTTATAATAATATTTGTGTATAGGATATTGCTTATAGTTACAAATATCACTCATAGAAGAGCTAAGAAATAGCATCTAACTCTTGAGCATTAGAAGAAGTGGGAGGAAGCAGTGGGATAGACAAAAGTAAACTGAAACATTTTTCTTACCAGAGTTAGTAAATAGTCCAGAGGTAAGTCAAGAAATTGAGAAACAAGCGTAAAATATAGAGAAGAGCTGGGAACCACCGGGAGAACTAAACACAGAAATCTTATTTTATTTTTTTGTAATGATAGAACGGAGTAGGGAGAGCAGAGGTGAATGTAACTGATTTCATCAGGAGCTTCTCTGCTTGACTTAACATTATGTGCACAGATTACTTTGATTAAAAAAACATCAATAAAGGGATGGTACTATTGTGGTACAAAGATGTGGTCCTACTGCTGTCTTTAGGCAAAAGTGAGCAAAATTCTCAGTATTATTTGGTGAGCTTTCAGAAAATCGAATTAGACTTGTTTACACTAATTTTGTGAGACGAGGGCCTTAGAAACGACTCGGCAAAGAGCTATTTTAGAAGCAGGAATTGCGGGAAGAGAGGGAAGAAAGGAAAAGACGTCCAAGATCACTTCCTTCACAGCATCGGCAGTGGAAACAGCATTAACCAGCTTCAAGTGCCAGGACCCTTAGTACAGTTGACTCTTCCACAGCACAGGTTTGAACTGCCTGGTTCCACTTATGTGTGGATTTTTTTTCAATAGTAAGTACTACAGTACTATGCAGCTCGAGGTTGGATGAACCCAGACACCGAGGATCTGTGTGCACTACATATAGCGGGCTGACTATAAATTATATGCCAATTTTCAACTGCGCAGAGGGTGGGCGCACTGCACTGCCCTAAGTACCAGTTACATATGGAGAAAACATGCCATCACCTCTCTCCCCCATCCCAGTCCTCCTGGCACATCCCCTCGCTCCGGTTCCCCTCCTCTCTCTCCCTTTGGCAAGAAACAATTTATCATTTTTCACTTCTCTTCACTTTCCATCTGAATTAGATTTTTTTCAGACATGCGATATTATCTTCATTTATCAGCGGCTGCATTTGAGAAGGGTGTGCCATCTGCGCGGGGCAGATGATTTTTTTTTTTAAACCTGGAGCCTTCAGTTTTAGCAGCAAATCAACATTCCTCATTTTGAGCAAGTTCACTGCCAGAGAGGATAAGAGTAAATCCCTGTCAGTCCAGCTGTTCGTGGAGTACAAATAAACACAGGCTTGGAGTGGAAGACTTCTGCTTGGCTCTATTTTTCTTTCTGACTTGAACTTGCATTTTCCTTCCCAATCAAGCGCTGTTATGTCCCAACTGGCTCATGTGAATGAAAAGCTTTCCAAACATAAAGGAGTCCTTCTTAGGGTTAGAGCATCATGCCAAGCTCAGGTGCACTTTATAAGGGTCACGTCTCTAGTCACTGTCAAATCGTCTCCTTTTGAGTTCACTGTCTTTCTTCCAGCCAAGCCTTCTCATTCAAGGGTTTCCTTCCATCTTCGCTTGGTTTTACTCCATCCCTGGCCGTATTCATTTACAAAGGCGACAGAGAATTAAGGGTAGGGGAGACTGTGAACCTCCTGATGTAGGAAGCCAGGTTGGGGACACCTGTCTCCCTCTTCCCAAGCCTTAGGAACTTTAAGCAATTCAGACACTAAGCCCTCACGATTGTTGCCGTGGCATTGAACTGTGGTGGCCACGACAGTTGTGACTTCATTGAAGAAAGCAAAACAGCTGGGGAGGCCTGGCTAGCGAGGCCTGGTGGGTGTGCTCCCAATTTGTGCAAAGACAGCTTTGTAGTTCACAATGGGTTCCGGCCCTCAGTGACTGGAGCCAGACAAAAAAAAAAAAAAAAAAAAAAAAGCCTTTCTATTGAAAATGTGTGGCTTCCTTCTTCCCATTGAAGTCAGTGTCAAAATTTGCTTTTGTGAGGGCCAAAGGGTAGAGCCTAAGTTTTTAAGAAAAAAGGAACACTCATACAAAAAAAAAAAAAAAAAAAGGCAGTTTTCAAGGCTGACCACACTTTTTTCATGAATTCTGAATGCCCACTGCCTCCTCTTGGCTGGTCATTGTGCAGAATAAACCTATGGATGTGATTTCTTAAAAATGCTGGCATCTCTAAAAACATAACCCCTTTATTTCCACATATAAATTTAAGTATTCGTTCCATTTGAGAAATCACCCTTGGGTCTACATGGAGCAAGACGGCATCTTTCTAAGACCTGCTGAAGTAAGAGGGGCAAGGCATGTGCACCCAGGGCCAGGTGGAGGTGGCTGACAGCTAGGCAGTTAGCTCACATCTCTTCAATTTCAGAGCTTGATAAACTGGTTTTTACTATCACGTAACCCTTCTTTTGTCATGTTTTTCCTTCTAGTGGACATTTGTCACTTTTTGGCCACTCAATGGCCAGTCTCCCTTCTTAACAGTATTTGGAGATCCGTTCGGGGAACCTCTCCTCATTCTCAGCCCTGAGGCTTGGAAGGGGTTGACTGCATCTCCCACTCTAGGCATGAATGCTGGTTGGCTTAATGCAATCAATTTTCCCATTTACCTGCTCAGTTCCTCCACGGGTTCCCAGACAAGTCGGTAACCAGATCAGATCTATCCAGACACAAGGAGACACTTGAGATCTCTAAGAAAGACAAGCTTCCTCTTTCTTCCACAGGTGCTACCAGAGAAGATGCTCATTCTTTCTCTGGAAGGAAGGGGAGGAGATCTGAGGTATGGAGCTGCTGCAGGCAATTTTGCTGTCACAAAGGGAGAGCCTGGAGCTACTACCTATGAGGAGGAGGGGATGGATAGGAGGGACAATATGGTATCTGAGAATGAAGCAGAGACAGAGAAGAACCAGCCCCTGGTGTCCTTGTTGGGACTGCTAGATCAAGCCTTACCTGAGGCCAGTGTTTCCTGTGGACATTTCCATTTAAACCAGGTCTAGTTGGCTTCTCCGTTGCTCATGATAAAATACTTCCAAATGATATGTCCTCTGTTAAGAACCCTCTATATCTTCCCATTGTCTATAAAAACAAACTTAAATTTCTTAGCTCAGCATTTGAGACAGTCCACAAGTGGAACACAGCCAACCATTTTGTTCTGGTCAAACCAGTCTTGTAACAGTTCCCACCTGTCGTGTTCCTTCTCACGGCTTCTCCCTCTTTAAAGGTCACTGCCCTTACGTTTAACATCGCCCTTGAGCTTCCCAGGCTACACTTACCTTGCTTGACCTTGTTACTTAAACTGCTGTATTTTCTTTGCCCTTTTCAGAGGCCGTATTATGTTGTTAGTCATTTTAACATGTGTTTAGCTTATCTTTTTGAGAGCAGATATTACAGCTGCCCGAACAAGGTCTATCTCCTCGCAGCTAGAACCATGCCCTTCACACAGTAGGTATTACTAACACATGCTGGATAGTTAGTTACAGTCATATTTTTCGATCAACACCAACACAAATTGCTATGTCTGGTTAAGGTTAAGGACCCCAATGCTACGCAGACACATGACAACAGTAAAACCAGAGGAGTCTGGCTAAACAATTTGCACTCAATAATAAAACGGGGCTACTCTATTTTAAGAACACCATCTATATGAAGCAAACTTGGTTAGTGGAGGGTGGCCTAAGTCTTAACTCTTTAAATCACAGTGCTCATGGAAACAAATGAAGTAAACCGATTTGACTAATACATCCCTGTTATGAAAATCCACTGGAGTTCATTCAATTATAAGCAGGTATCCAGGGGCCATATAATACAACCCTCTAACTCAAGAGCTGCCTGGGGTCAAATCTATCTGCCGAGGTGTGTGATTTGGTGGTCCCAGTTCCCAGTTCTACGTAAAGCCTCTGTGTGAGGACCAGCCACTCAGGAGGCCCCAGACCCCAAAACCTGCGGACTGGCCCTGTGATGCTGTCTACTACATAATTTCCTGGACCACTTCCCCACCTACGTTCCCTCTGGCTTCATGGAGTCTGTTTACAAAGCGAGGTAAAGGCCCATATTCTGCTTGGCCTCCACGTAGGGTTTATTGGAACTCTTTAAAGCTTTATGACATTCTGGGGTATGTTTCCCTGGCATGCCAGCATGACCCACAGTGCAGTGGAAACAGGCTGTCTTTAGCATTTCATAGCCTGAACATTTAATGACATCACTCTGTGAGATGAAGGGAAAACTACAAGAAAAATCCAAGTTGGCTTGCTCTAGCCAGTTGCCTTAATTAGCCTCCTTTTTTTTTTTTTAATGCAATGAGAAGACTAAACCTAAAGATGGCTGGCTAGGAAAATTATGAGCTTCCAGGTGCGGTTGGTTACTATAATTTTTCTGCTGGTGGAAAACGTTGTGAAGCCAGGCGTTTGCGCTCTCTCTTGAGAACACAGGCTGGAGGGAGAAAGAAAGCTACACACATACATTTTTTAAAAGGCATTAAGGTATGCTTTCTGGTGCCGTCACCATCTTGGCATCTCAGTCTTTCCAGAAAGCATAAGCACTTTCTCTCTGTATTGGTTCCTTCCTCTTGCTGTGAGCCTTATAATTTTGTGAAACAAATACGTAGTTTTGAGTTGGATCGGCTCCACCCTTCACTATAAAGCTGCATTGTCTCTGTTGGCATCCCTCTGGAGTAATCTTTAAGCAAAGAAGCATTTGGAACATCAGACAGAATAAGGCACATTTTCCCCTAAGTGGGGGCTTTATTCTTCTGAGTAAATAGATGCTTCAAAAGCAGCCAAGTCTCTGTTTGGTGTATCTGAGTAGGCGTTTGATTTTTGCACTGAGAAATATTGAATTCCTAGAACACCAAGATGTGACTCAAGAATTTTCTTACAAGTCAGCTAGGCTTTAAATCAATTATTTGCATATGCATGAGCAGATATATTTCTTTAGTACACGCTAAGTCTGAAGAAAAAGAGCATCGACCATCAACTCTAACTTTTCGATGGGCGGGTCTCATGAGACATAAGAATATGAGGTGATACGGTTTTAAAAAAAAAAAAAAAGAAGATTGGACCGAAGGCCCTCAGAGTGACTAACTGCTCAAACCTGTGATATCTGTGGAGTTAGAACAGTCACAGCCTGGCCAAGGCCTCTGCTGTGTTGTGGTCTGTGGGTTTGCATCATACGCGGTAAGTCAGCAAGTTACTTGCTGGTTGGTGGGCCGAGCTAGTCACCAGCATCCACCCCCGAAGCGACTTTACTGCCTGCTTCCTCAGGCAGGATATGCGGTAACTCTGATGACTTGTTACAAGTGTTTGTCTAGCAAGGAGGGTAGAGCTCAGGGGTAGAGCACATGCTTAGCATGCACGAGGTCCTGGGTCCAATCCCTAGTCCCTCCTTTAAAAAAAATAAATAAACCTAATTACCTCCCCTCATAAAAACAAACAAAAATAAAAGTTTTTTTTCTTTTAAGTGTTTGTCTAGAAAAATGGCAGCTTCTGTCCTCTCTCACTCCCCGGCCCCCATCAAGACAGTGAATGCTGCCAATGGAAATGCAGAGAAAGCGAAAAGGGTGGACAAAGCGGTGGGGTTTATGATCACCCCTCTTGAATATCAAGGTCACTGTGGTTATGTGGCCTTGGGCAAGGCACTTTCACCTCTCTGAGCCTTATCCTCTCCTTCCACCCCTCGTTCCTTCATCCCCTCACCCGTCCAACAGGTATTGATAGACTACTTGCTGCATGTCAGGCCCTGGCTGGGCACCAGCGATACAGTGGTGAACTGAGCAGAGTCACTGCCCTCACCGAGCTTTTACCCTGATGGGGAGAGGGCAGAGGGCAGACAGACAATAAGCCCTAGTACCTGATTGTTTTCAGTCAGTTCGCTGGGACAAATGAAGCAACTTTATTCCTATTCTATGGACAAGACTTAATTTTAAAATGGGGCCTCTGCCTTTCAACTAACTTTTTTTTTTAATTGAAGTATAGTCAGTTTGCAATGTTGTGTCAACTTCTGGTGTACAGCATAATGTTTCAGTCATATGTATACATACATGTATTTGCTTTCATATTCTTTTTCTTTATAGGTTACTACAAGAATTGAATATAGTTCCCTGTGCTATACAAAAGAAACCTGTTGTTTATCTATTTTACATATAGTAGTTAATATTTGCAAATTTTAAACTCCCAATTTATCCTTCCCTACCCTCTTTCTCCCTGGTAACCACACGTTTGTTTACTATGTCTGTGAGTCCATTTCTGTTTTATAGATAAGTTCATTAGTGTCTTTTTTCTTTTTTTCTTTTTTCAGATTCCACATATGTCATACCATGTGGTATTTTTCTTTCTCTTTCTGGCTTACTTCTCTTAGAATGACAATCTCCAGGTCCATCCATGTTGCTGCAAATGGCATTATTTTATTCTTTTTTATGGCTGAGTAGTATTCCATTGTATAAGTATACCAGTTTCTTTATCCAGTCATCTGTCGATGGACATTTAGGCTGTTTCCATGTCTTGGCTATTGTATATAGTGCGCTGTGAACATTGGGGTGCATTATTAACCCTGATAACATCTTCTGAAGGGCTTGTTCTGCAGCTTTTCTTGGGACAGCATCCTGTGTGAACTGAGGGAGAAGAGGACGAGAGGCAGGGCCCCCTGCGCTTACTAACTGCATCACTTGAAGGATTCATTTAACCTCTTAAGCCCCTCAGGGTGGCAATAATGCCCTCCCTAATCATCTCCTGAGATGATTAATCTAAGAGCCATACTGGGGCGAGCTCTGGGACAGAGCGCTAGGAAATCCAAAGGCTAACACTGGGGATGCTGATTAAGGTTCCGTGATGTCAGTGACAAGAAGAGGAGAGATATATGGTCATGTCTTGCTGAGAATCTTTTCGGCGTCTAAGGGGGTCTGGGTTTAATCTAACGTGGCATCACTGACAGCTACAGAAACATGTCAGACGCTCGCCTAACCACATACCTAGACCCACAGATTGGTGACAGACCCTGTTCCCTGTGAGTTCACTGAGCTCGTTCATTTCCTTGTGGGCACATCCCCTCCAACAACGGGCATCACCAGACCAAAACGACCAGTCTGAAGAAACCCCACCCCGCCCGCCCCTCCACAGGAATTCTTCCTCCATGGGGGCTCTGAATGTTGCATTTGTCTTGTGTTCTTTAGCTTCAACATTAATATTTAAAGATCAATAAATGATTGCTGTTAGTGGAAATTGAACAGACTATTGGTGAAATAAAGCTGCAGATAGAATATATCTTTCTCGATTCTCAATCTGTTTTGGACTGGAGTCAAGAAAAGACTATTAGCAAAAGAAAAACTGGCCTAAATGTGAGAAAAGTTGGCTTTAAAAAATATATATCGTTAAGTATTTACGGAATGGCAAGGAGCCAGGAAAGCACTCAGTGGAGTTTTCCACTCCGTTCCTCACGTCTTGTTTGCAGAGTGTGTACTTTTCTGTCTTAAAGCGCCACGCTCACAAGTTGAGAGTGGTCGTCTGTCTTGCCTACATCTGTGTAAATAAAACAGTTAAATATGAATCAAGCAGAATCTTGATTTGAAGAGCAGATAAGCCGATTAGTCAGTGTTAAGCTAACAGAACCCTTTCCCATCGAAGACCTTGTCCTTGTTAGGGATGGCAGTCCAGTCCTAACTGAATGCCACTGAAGGCTGCTTGACTTTATAATTCCCCAAGCATGGGAGTGAGGCTGGGAAAGCACAGGATCTGAACTCAGGCTAGGGATGGAGTGATTCTATGTTACTTCTGCTAGAAGTGTGAGAGGAACTTCTGAAACAGGCTAACAAATGGCTGAATCTCAAAAGAAGAGACAAAAGAGCACATAACCCCCTGATTCCATTTATGTGCAGTTAAGGAATAGGTAAAAGGAATCCATGGAGAGCTCAGAACAGTGGCTCCCTCTAGGGAGCGGTTATTGACTAGAAAGGGGCATGAGGGAATTTTCTGAGCTGATGGGAACATCTTATATCTCGAGCTGGGTGGTAGTTAGGTGTGTGCACATATGGAAAAGTCACTGAGCTGCACCTTAAGATTTGTGCACTTCACTGCAGGTAAGTTATATCTCATTTATTTTTTTAAAAGGGTGTCACACTGAGGTCCCCTGAGGACAATGATGTATTTATAAAATGTGCTGGTCTACACAAGACTTTCGTATGCATAGCTCTTGATTCTTGCAAGCACTTTAGAGATTAGACGAGGAGGATGAGGTGCATCAGAGTTAAAGGTAATGAGGATGTCCCAGGGACACCAGTCACAGGGTTTCTCAATGGGACACTGATGGCATTTGGTCAGGACACATCTTCATTGTACGTGTCTGTTCCATGAATTGCAGAACGTGTACCATCCAACAAATGCCCTTCCCTAAAAGTGACCGGGCTGACCAGAGACACCTTTGTGCATTTTCCAGTGCCCTCAGGAGCACACTACAGACCCTGGCTGAGAACCCTTGTGTTTACTGTATCCCTGG
Source organism: Vicugna pacos (assembly GCF_048564905.1). NCBI lineage: Eukaryota > Metazoa > Chordata > Mammalia > Artiodactyla > Camelidae > Vicugna > Vicugna pacos. Next base: position 5,131,182 of record NC_132990.1, read on the forward strand.
ACAATGGGGCTTGGGCACTGGTTAATTACCAAGTCAGAGGAGCCAGGGCGGACGATGGGCACTGATGTGGAATGGGATGCTGGGTCCTCTGGTTGAGCCGCTGTTTCTACATCGGCTTGGGGCCCATCACTTTATCATGCGCCCAGCATCGCACATCCGTAAATGTGCAGGTGGGGAGGGGCTTGAGCTCACAGTCTGTTCCCTAGAGGTCTCGTCCTCTAAGCATGTTCCTTTCCTCTGCTGCTCCCCTCTTTGGCCCTGGAACATAGGAGGTTAGCCAGAATCCCCAGCCCTGCCGCTTCCCTTCAGAAGTGAAGCCTCCACTATTGGTAGACTCTCCTGCAGGGCCTTCTGCAATAGATGAGATCGTTCAAGGTCACATGATAGTAAGTGCCCGACTGAGGGCTTGAGCCCAGAGATAAACTGGGAGTTCGAGGTTTGCAGATACTAATATATATAAAATAGATAAACAACAAGTTTACACTGTACAGCACAGGAAATTATATTCAATATCTTGTAGTAACTTATGATGCAAAAGAATATAAAAATGAATACATGTATGTTCATGTATGAATGAAGCATTATGCTGTACACCAGAATGTGACACAACATTGTAAACTGACTATACGTCAATAAAAATATATATATATACACACACAGACACACACAAGAAGAAGCAGCCTTGCGGCTTCTGCCTGGGTCTCTTGAAACACCCTCTCTCAGGGAGCCCTGACCTGCCACGTGAGAATGCCGATGACCCGGACACTGCCACATTAGAGAGACCACGTGGAGGCCCTGGACAACAGCCCCGGCTGAGCCCAGCCTCTTAGCCATCCCTGAAATCCCTGCCGGAGCACCAGGCATGTGAACAAAGCTGTCTTGGATAGTCTGGACTTTCCCGGGCGTCAGCTGCATACCCTTGAGTAACCTCAGTTGACACCACGTGGGACAGAAGATGTGCCCCGCGGAGCCCTGCCGAATTGCTGACCCCGAAAGTTGTGAGATCAGAGAATGGTTGTTGTTCAGGTCACTAAGTTTTGAGGCAGCTGGTATTCATAGCGACAGCTAACTGGTTAGTTTCCTAGAGCCGCCGTCACGAAGTACCACAAACTGGGTGGCTTGAAACTACAGAAAATTGATTGTTGTGCAATTCTGGAGGCCGGAAGTCCAAAACCCAGGTGTTGGCAGGGTCATGCTCTCTTTGAAGGCTCTAGGGGATAATCTGTTCCATGCTTTTCTCTTGGCTTTTGGTGTTGCTGGCAATCCTTGGAATCCTTGGCTTATAGACACATCACTCCAGCCTCTGCTTCTGTCGTCACCTGACGCTCCCCTGTGTGTCTCTGTCTTCACGTGGCATTCTCCCCCCTGTGTCTCTCCTCTTCTTATAAGAACACAAGTCATGTTGAATTAGGGCCCACCCCAACAGAGTGTGACCTCATCTTAACTTAATTACTTCTGTAAAGTTCTTCCTATTCTTCTGTGTAGTACAAGGAACTCTATTCAATCTCTTGTAGTAACCTTTTTTGAAAAAGAATATGTGTATGTATGTGTATGGCTGAAACATTATGCTGCGCACCAGAAATTGGCACATTGTAACTGACTATACTCAATATAATGATTTTTAAAAAAGACCTTTCCAGGTAAGGTCACCTGCACAGGTACCCGGGGATTAGGAATTCAGTATAGCTTTGTGGGTGTGTTGGGGCGGGGGAATCACAATTCAACCTACAACAATAACCAAAACACAAAGATTTACGTACAAGTAGCTTATCTCGGGAATGATTCTAGGAAGCATTGGTGGAGGCTGGGGAAGTAAGACAGAGAAGGAAAGGAAGCCAAAATAATGTGCGTTATGGAGTGATTGCTACTGTGGGCAATTGGAGTCAGTCCCATGAGAACATTTGGGAGATCGTATGGAAAATACTTCAAAGTTATTCTCTCTCTTTCTCCCCACCCCACTGCCCCAGGGGCCAGGAGGATGGAGAATTTATCCTTCAATTCCCATCCATCGCTGGCTGAGGGCCACTCCCTGGGAGTATTAAATTCCTGGCACTCATGGCCCATTGCTCACAACTAAGAGAAATCCGTCAAATGAAGAGTAGTGGTGGGCATAGCCTGGAGCAGCCAGGGCTGTGGGATGTGAGTGGGGCACTGACAGCCTTTGCTACAGCCATGCTGAGGAGGTTGAACTATTTAACACAATAGAGCGATGTGTTTGGATTTGAATCATAAATTAAAGCTGAAGGGGGCTGGAGTCTCCAGTTAAGAAGCTGTATCTGTAATCCAGGGGAAAAAAATCATGAATGCACAATTGAGTGCAATGATGGATAAGATGGAGGGGAAGGGAGAGATTCAACATTTATTAAGGAGGTAGAATCAACAGGAAATACAAAAGTAAGATAAGGATAAATGTAAGGAACTTCTGGGACCTTAAAGGAACTCTTAACATTGAGCTAAGCTAAGGGTGAAATCTGATCTTTCCTACAGATAGAATACAGGTGTGCGAGCACCCAGCCTCAGGGCCCTTGCACAGGCTGTTTCCTCTGCCCGCAACATCTCCCCCCACAGTCACAGGATCCACTCCCAGGCATGTTGCAAGTCTTTGTTCACTTGGCCCCTTTTCAAAGACGCCTTCCCTGACAATTTAAAATTGCAAGCTACCTCCCTGCTACCATTTCCCTCTACTGCCCTAACCTGCTTTCTCTCTCTCTATTTATCCCTCTCTGACATACATTCATTTTAATCATGCATCTGTTTATGGTCTGTTTCCTCCTACTAGAATGTGAGCACCACAACAGTAGGATTTTTGTCTCAGCATCCAGAATAGGACCTGGCACACTGAAGGATGTTGATACTTGGATGAATGAATTGTTCCAAAAATTGTTATTAAACACAAATGGTCTATAGTTGCTTCTGTCTTCTAGGATAGGGGGGTAATGGTGACACAATTAGTAGTCCAAGAGAAGTAAAATTTCTATATCACTCCTTTCCCCTGCAAAGATGAGGGGATGAAGATGGGAGACGCCTGGAGGTTAACACCTTGCTTGGACAGAGTGCGGGGACAGCTTTTAAATACGCAAGGTGAGACCTGCTGTTAGACCGGGGTGTAGCAAGGGTGAAGGGAGAGGGTAGGCATTGTTGGTTCTGGGAAGGAAATAGTTCAAAGAGAGCGACGGGGGGGCCTTTGCTCAGGGCAGTGAGTGCTTAGAGCGGCCAAAGGCTTTTCAGAGCAGGTGAGTCTCAGACCCAGTTTTATGGTATTTGGAGTTTGTGCCATGTAAACCCACTCTGTCTTCTAAAAACATTAGTTAAGTCTGCTACCAGCACAGGCCTTGTGTGAAGTTTTGGGGGGAAATGAGGAAAGGGCCCGAATTCCACATCTGGGTTGACATATGATGGAGAAAGGACCCCAAGCAGAGAACCTGAGATGATATAGAAATGGGATTCAGAGGAGGCAGTAGGATGGAGCCAGGTATGACGTCGGGAGGAAGGGGCCCCGAGAATTTGTGGAAATTTTGGGAGATGCTTTGGAGTGAAGACAGCCACTTATCAGAGCAGTCACTCAGTTTGCCATGGTACAGTACATTCATAGGGTACTGTATAATTCACAAAACGTTTTCGCAGACATTATGTCCTTTTCATTGCCAGCCTACATAACAGAGAGTCTGGGTAATTTGCCCACGACCACCTGAGTGTCAGAGCTAGAGATGAACTTCAGATCTTCGGACCGGAAGTCAAATGCATTTCTGCATCACTGCATCACTCCTGGCTTTTGCAGATCCAATATTTGAGCTTTCAGCTATTTGAGTAATTCAAGTGCTACAGCGACTTGACACTTTTTGCTGTGGCACAGCCTCGAATCCTTTGTTTCAGGAGGCTGGTGTGCAGGAGGGAGGCCTGAGCTAGTGAGTGAACCTGGCCACTTATCCAGCAACCACGGCTCACTGCAGCTCTGTTGATCCAGCCCATGGTGCACGGTGGAGGGTCCGTAGGGTTGGAAAGTCTGGGGAAGCTATCTCTGGCAAAGGACACAGGGTAAAAAATCTGCTCTTCCAATATGTTTTCAGGAGGGGAATCTTGAAACGTGCTTTTGAAGAGAAAAAAAATGATGTCAATTTCTTATGCAGTGTTTGGGTCTTCCATGGTTAAAAGCATGAATGGAGCATAAGTCTGGGTTTGGAAAATTTAGGAAGATGTATTTCCACAATCCTTTCTCAGTTTAAGCTGTTGCTATGATATCTTACCCGAAGTAGCTGACTCTTCTCCCAGGAGATTGCTCTTCTGGGAAAAAATGCAATGATACTCAAGTTAAAAATGGAGCAGGCCACAAATTACTCTTCATTGGGCTTCTTTTGGTGGAGGAAGGGAGATATTTGTATTTCTGATTAAAACTGGAGCAAAAATATTTTACATGGACCCTAACTAAAACGAGAAAGAAAAGCCACTTAAAGTTTTCTTTAATATATATGCTTATGAATCAAGTTTGCGGATGGGAATGAAACATACACATTTTTGAATCAAAATTAATCCACAAATAGAACCCTGGGTGGCACTGGTATAAAATTTAATTATTTACTCAGCTCCATTACAACCGTTTTCTCCTCCTTTCTGTGAATGGCTTTAATGTGCCCTGAACCCCAAAGATAAATTTGTAGAAAATTAGTAATAAATCTATTTCTGGTTAGTGAGGCTGAGTAAGTGATTTTTTTTTCCGCTTTCTTCCTTGCACTTTATTGCTCGACTTTTAAAATCATAAGTATGTAGTATTAAATTTCAGGACAACAAAGCTATTACAAATTAAATTGTTACCACTTTGTCAGGGTGCAACCGGGAAGGCGGAATCACTATGAGTTATGGAAGGTGGGATCGATTACAAAAAGTAGACCTTACACCATGGCGGGAGGTGCTGGGGGAAAAGACTTCAGAGGAGGACGGGAGATCAGAGGACTCAGATTCCAGACAATCCTGGAAGCCGAGCACATCCAGTGCCTGAGGTGGGATCACCAAGAAGCACTTAAAAGTGAAACACTGTTGCCTTTGGGGATCCACGGTCCGGCATCTGGTGATGGACCAGAAGTCAAGAAGATCAAGATACGGATCACAGGAGTCAGAGCAAGCTGGAAGCCTCCAGCACCTCTGGGAACGTCTGCCACTGAGTCTTACTGCGATGGCCATTCAAGCCATGGCTGTTGCTTCACTTCCTCACACAAATTCCTCTAACCTGGAACCACACAGGGAGGTGATTCTGGGAAACAAGTTTCCATCTCAAGTTCCTCATCTGAGCATCACAGATATCGTGAAGCATCATGTGCATTTGATGCTAATCAAGGTCCTTTGTGAAATGAAGTTGGACATGAGAAATCCCATTTATAATCAGTTTACCCCATTCTTTATCAGTTTAAACCTCTGGCACAGCCTCTTGTGCACCTACACCTTGTCACAATTGGAAGAAGTGAATTATCGGAGAGTGGCTGTTTGTACTGTGGAAATAGCAGTATTTTCCATCCACTGTGTGTAGATGAGAAAGATCTAAACTGACATACTCATGTTTTCACCCCTCTTAATGCTGTAGAGTCAAAATCTCATGAACTACAAAGCTGTTTCTGTTCTGTTCATACATCATCTACCAATCAGTGTCAGATCACAGAAATTTCATGGTAAGATGTCCAGTGTGAGCAGCCAGGAAAATGTCTAAATACTGCTTTATTTTCAGCTCCGCACAGCGGTTGCCCAACTGTCCCATAAAATGATACAAAGAATTTGGTCTTTTGATATCACTTACTTTTTCCATATTTATTAAGCGTTGACTAGGTGCCATGGAAGTGGGCGCACTTAAGATTAAATAACTCATGATAAAGGAAAACTTTCAACAACAATATCAGAATACAAAAGAAGTGGAAACCCCAAATATTCAGCTTGGTTGTGTGTGGAAGCCCTTCAGATCACTATCACTTGAGAATCACCAAACATTAAGACTCATATTGTTCTGTGATATTATTGGGGGTGTCATGAATATGTACCAGATTAATTCTGATCATGTTTTGTTGGGTTCCCCACTTATAATTATTTTGTGCTTTATCTCCTTTCTCTTGAGGAAGCATTGCTGCCTGCTTTTTTGAAAATTTAGGGGATCCTGTGTGTTTCCACAAGGAGAGACTGCCTTTTGTTCATCACTATAAAGAATCTTATTTTATAATCACATAATGAGTTCTTGGAACATTCTCTTCAAAAGGTCAGAGGCAAGATTGCAACAAAATTATGTTATTAAAATTTGATAACCTGAAAACAGCCATTTGTGGTTGTTTCAGTACTTAGCGCTCCTTCAAGATAGTACTTGCAGCTCTCTCAAAATGCATTATTTATGACCAGAGAGGAAGAGTAAAGAATTAGAAGTTTTTAAAAGGAATGTTGACCAGGACAATACAAACAGTGTGATTGCTTATGGCTTTTCCTAAGCTTAACCTTCTTTCTAGCCCCGTAGTATAATGGGAAGAGAATGAGCTTTGGCATTGGCCAGATTTGGGTTCAAAATAATCTGCTCCATGATTTTTTTTTAGCCAGATGACTGATGGCAGGTTATTTATCCACCCTGACACTCAAATTCTTTATCTATAAAATGGGAATCATAATTTTTAGTTTGAGCCAAATGATACTGCTGCTAGTCAACCATTCTGACTTATAAAAATGATAATTGCATGTGGTTCAGCCTAGCATATACATTGCAGGCTGGTGGGGAATTAAATAGTCCTGAAGATGAAGCGCTTGGCTCCCACCTGCAACGCTGTCAGCATCCAGTGCATGCTAATTCTGTTCATCCTGCTTTTTTCACCGGATGGACTTTGGGAGCATTTATTTCAGTGTCCATTTCGGTTTTCTTCAATATACCTTCTCTGAGCTTCTGGTTTCCCTGAGCCTGACTTTGCCATCTTCCCAGCCTATTAACTCTCTCAATGCAGACCCTGAATCATTATCTTGAGTCAACTTTTCTAACCTTATGAATGCTTTCATTCCAAACCCCCCAAGTCCCAAGTTCTAGCATCAGTGAGAGTAGTACACAGTCTTGACCTCTGGACGTGTCAAGCATAGAAGTTGTAGGAGCATGGGTGAAATCTAAATACGGTCAACCCCTCCACGAGCTCCACGTGGGAACCAAAACATCTAATTGTGCAGAATGCAGGCTGTGTTATTCGGTGGTCAGCAAAGTGAAAGGCTTCTGAGCAAGATGGGAGCCCCTCAGCAGGCCTCACCCATGCCTGCTTGCATTTTGTCCACATGCAGTCACTCAGAGGGTGTCATCACGGGGGTCACTCCCCAGGGTGTCGGAGAGAAACCCTAGGCAGGAACTCTGGCCTAGGAGGGGAGACCCCAGCCCTCACTGGTCACCTGCGCCTCAGCCAACTCTGGGAGGGGGCCTTCTAATTCCTCATCTGTAAAGGGAGTTAGAGACTCTCTTAGCCCTTCTCAGCGCTAACTTTTTTGGTTCTGTAATTCCATGTTCATTGACATTGGTCAACTTCTGATTGAATTATGTGCATTTGGATTGGTTTAAGACATGAGCAAGTATTGGGGGGGACTCTCCTCAAATACCTGAGTTTTGTAGTTCATTGTGGTTAGTATGTGTTTTGCTTAAACAATGCAACAGTCCTCATAGTCATGGTGGAAGGTGCCAAGTAGGCTCAAAAGAGCTTTGTGGAATCATAAGTGGTTGGGAAAGGCAGGATGCTATTGGCATTTATCCATTCACTCAATGAAATGTTTGTCTGCCTCTTATTTGCCAGCCACCGTTCTTGGGATATAGGAAAGTGAACAAGACTCCCTGATCATTATATTTGGGGTGGTAGAGAGAAAGATATATGGTAAGAGAGAAATAAACCCAATAAATAGGGGGAAATATATTCACAAGGCAGAAAACACTCACTCCTGCAAACTACACACTCACTGGAAATGACATGATCCATAATTTAGCTACGTATTTGGCTACATCTAGGCATTGAGTACACACATACACAGGATAAAGACTAGGACAGCATTTCCTAATTTTTTGAAAAAAAATCCTTAATTTTACTTTAAAATTAAAAAAAAAAATTCTTGGAAGTTCCAAGGAATGTAGGAGGTCTCAGAAGGACCAGATTCCCCGACCCTGCTCTAGCCATTGGCTCTCCGAGTGTCCTCCTTGGAAGTTGCACCAGCATCTCCTGGGAATTTATTTGGGCTGCAAATTCTCTGGCCTACTCCAGACTTACTGAACCAGAAACTCTGGAGTGAGGCCCAGCAAACCATGATTTAATAAGCCCTCCAGGCAATTCTGATCCAAGATAATGTTTGAGAATCACTGCTAGACCAGACTTAGGAAAATAATTGATAGTAAAATAATGTTTTATAGTTTTAATTATCATTTTCTCATTTGAGCTATGCTATGACAGTGAAGAATCAGTATTGCAGACATTATGCACATAAAAAAAAGAAAAACAAAAGAAATGAGGATCCCTAGGCTCAGAGAGGTTAAGTGAGTACCCCAGGATCACACAGCTAGTAAGCACTGAAGAAGTAGTGTTCTGGTGTTGTGTTTCCTTGCTCTTTCTGAGTTCCCTCCATTTCATTCTTTCCATTCTATAGATTATCCACAATCTGTATCTCCTGGAACTGAGAGGCCTGCCTTATACCCTCAGATCGGTAGGGGACAGAATATACAGATGAGAGTTGATATGGCGAAATGCCAGGGACAAAAATCTCCAGTGTCTGAACTGTAAGTATTTTCAAGTGAAGGGCTTAGAGTTGCACTTCAAATGTTTCTCTCTTTAACAAAAAGAAAAAACCTTGCAAAGTTGGAAAATATTCGCTCCAAGTCAGCCTCTCAGGCTAGTTAGTGGTCTGACTGCTGTTTCCAGGATCCTTCACAAAGGTCCCTGAGCCCAGCACAAGCCACTGTACCAGAAGGATTCCCAGGAGGTGTCCATGTGGATGGCGAGGTTTCATGAGCCACACTGCCATCTTCTGGGGATCTCCCCCATAGCCCATCTTTGATGTGGAACATTTTAAGTACCAATGTTCCAAATCAGAGATGGGCCCACTTACCATCTCAACTGGAATTATTCCAAAGAGTTGAAATGACAGTGATGTTAATGATGATAAAATATAGAGGGTGCTGTGGTTTACAGCTGTTCTTGCTGTTTCCATAGCTCATCCCATAGAGCACAGCTGATCAAACAACAAAAGAGAAGAAAAACACAAGAGAGTTACTACTATTTTTAAAGGGGGGGAAATGGATGGAACGGCCATGGGGAGGAAGTGAAGAAAACTTGAAAATATCTGATCCACAGCGACCAGCTCTGGAATATGGGATCATGGGCACTTTGTAGATTCTCTCCTTTGTTTTCCCACATTTCTACAGCAAATAATTTATAGGATATATCATGGGCCGTGTTAGTTTGCGAGGGTTGCGGTAACCAAGTGCCCCACGGTGGGTGACTTATAACAACGGAAATCTTCTGTCTCACAGCTCTGGAGGCCAGAAGTCTGGAAGTGAGGTGTCAGCAGGGCCATGCTCTCTCTGCAGGCTCTAGGGGAGAACCTGTTCCAGGACTTTCTCTCAGCTTCTGGTGTCACGGGCAACCGTCATCATCCCAGCCTCTGCCCCTTCACGTGGCATTTCCTCCGTGCTTCCAAGTCTCTTCTCTTCTAAGGACACCAATCATATTGGATTAGGTGTCCACCCTGATATGACCTCATTTTAATAAATTAAATTTGTGGTGATCCTATTTCCAAATAAAGTCACATCCTGAGGTTCTGAGAAGTACAGGAATGTGGGGGGACCCTATTCCAACCCAGCACCTGGGCGTTGGGTTCAGATGTTGATTCAGACACTAATGAGCTGTTTAACCTTGAACGAGCTACCGACTCTCTGAGCATCCATTTTCTCATCTGTAAAGACAAGAATACTGACTCCACAGGCCTTTTGAAAGGATCAACATAAGGAGTTTATTTAGCATATGCCTGGAGCAAGGTAAGTCCTCACAGCAGACAGCTATTTCACCATCAGAAGAAAAAATAGTAATAATAATGCTGAACAAATTTAAAGAGAGGGGAGAAAAGGGACACGATCTCTGGACCAAAACACACCGCTTAAATCAAGAGAACTTTGGGGATGATAATTTCTATCTAACATTCTTTTCTCTCTCACGTTATAATTTAGTACTCAGTTTAAAAAAAAATTGAATTTAGCTCAGAAGATATTGGGTTGTAGTTAACTTGCTGTTTTTCATGCAATGGATAATATTTGGGTCTATCTTGGTGTCACGGGAGAGGCTCAGAAGAGAGAGATTATTTTAAAATCTAAGAGAACCTGTCGCTCCCTTTGCGGTTCCCACCCCCTCCCAGCTCTGTGCAAGCCTGATTCTACAGGACTAGGTTTATCCCAGCTTAACTTCAAGTATGTCCAAGACCTTTGGTGTTAATAGAAGGGACCTGTAAGTTCTACTTGCAGAAAGGAGCCCCTCGTCAACCTGATTAAATGTCTCTTCATGAAGATTGGGTATTGGGGATTTAGAGATGTGTTATTAGAAATCATCACCACTTTAGGATGCATTCGTTTTCCAATAAAGCTCAAGCGGCCAGGACATTAGGAGGGAAGGGAGAATGTTGAGAAAATTCCAGAGGCTGACTTGCTGCAGGGTACCTGTGTACCTGAGGAAAGGTGGTAACTGAGAACAAAGACCCTGAGGCATCAGCGGCTGTATTTACATGTACAGAATGGTCCATGCGCTCCTCTAAAAACGTCCATGTGGCTCTGTGTATACATGTGTTTACAGAATGTGTAAATAAATATGAGTAGAATATGAAACACATGCGCCCGTGTTTATAAAATATGCATCCACTTATGCTAATGAAATTACTTCCATCTGAGCACAAATGGCCATTGTCTGCGGAAGCACTCTGAATTCAGGAGATGACTGGAATTTTTATCCCCACACTTGGAGAAACTGAGTCCCTACAGGAATGTTTTCGTTCCAAAAGGCAGGAAATGTGGCTTGTGTCAACACTGGAAACTTTATTGCTTACGGAACATACATGTTGGAAAGCAAACTAGTCTCAGACATCCTCTTTCCACAGCAGAGGAACTTTTAAACTCAAATTCACTTCCAGTGTTCATAGCAGTATTCACATATTCAGTTTTAGCCGATTTCTCCAAGCCTGCCAATAATTTGGTGTGCATAAAAATCTCTGGGGAGCTTGTTTAAAATGCATATTTTTGTTAATTATATTAGTCATGTTGCACATAACATCTCCTATTACTTATTTATCTTGTAACTGGAAGCGTGGCCCTTTTGACCACCCTCATGCAATATACATACTAATTAACACTGTTGTGTGTTGCGTGTGAAAGCTGTTAAGAGAGCGAACCCTGAGAGTTCTCATCACAAGGGAAAAAAACTTTTTCTTTTTCTTTTGTAGCTACATGAGACAATGGATGTTCACTGAAATAACTGTGGTAATCATTCCATGATGTAAGTCAAACAATTACGTCTATACCTTACACTGTGCTGTATGTCAATTATATCTCAATTAAAATTGGGAGGAAAAAATTAAATAAGTTAATTTTAAAAAATGCATGTTTCTGAACCTTACTTCGGAAAAAGTCTAATTAATTAATCCCCAGTGTGTGCCGGGAATTTGCATTCTCAGCAAGTGCTGCAAGTGAGGCAGGGGCTTTGAGATACAAGGCTCTAATATCTCAGTGATAGAACGAGGAGCAATTATCTTTTTTTTTTTTAATGGGATGTGGGATAGGGAGGGGCATTTAGAGGATGACTTGCAAACAAAACGAAACAAGTCTGTCTACTCAATGTAGTCCCTGGCGTTGGGTGGCTAGTGGGAGTTCAAGTTGCAGATTTCCAGGCTGATGGTCCTACCTCTTCGGAGAAATCAGTGCATGTAGCCACAACTGCCTGTTAATCCAATGTCCACCCTTGGAGAAATAGGGCTTAGTTTTTCAATTATTGGTTGCGACCTTATGATATCAACTTGATGGGTCTTGAGCAACATTTTTTAAACCTTTGGTTTTGGAATAACTGGAGATGCACAAGAAGTTACAAAAGTAGTTCAGAGAGGCCCTATGCACCCAGCACTTTACATAACTAGAACTTTATCCAAAGCAGGAAATGAACCACTTAATAATACATTCGCATAATGCATTGACTGCTACGGATTGCTAACCTCACTCAGACTTCACGAACGTGTGTGTGTACCCCATTGTGGCTGCACAGTTCTGTCGCACGTATACATTTGTATAACCACCACCACTGCAGTCAAGATAGGGAACTCTGCCTCACCACGAACACTCATGCCACTCCTTTGCAGTCATCCTCTCCCCTGTTCATAATCCCTGGAAATCTTTGATCTGTTCTCCATCTGAGCAATATTTTAAACAATGAAATAGAATAGGACAAGTGGGAAATAAGAGGAAAGAAAGGAAATAAGAATGGAAAGTAAGAGAAGAGGAATTCTCTGAGTGTGTTTCAAAGTGGGGGGTTGTAATGATTTGGGAAACTCTTGCTTCTGTTACATGTGTGTATGTACGTATTGGGCTGTATTAGAAAATCGATTTCTTATGGACAGTTACAGACAGAGAGCAGAGAGAGAGAAACGCCAGGATGTTAGACAGCCTGCATCCCAGCAAGTCCTTCCTGCCTCCCCTGTTTCCGGGCTCAGTCATTGAGTAGAGACCTTTTCTGCTGGCTGATAGCCGCCAGGCGTTTAATTAATGACTCTCTGCTTCACATTTGGATGGAAATTCAGCTTCTGGACCCTAAGTGTTTGGATATTTCTGCTCTGACCTGCAGACCAGGAGACAAAGTGAACCCAAAGCAGGTAAAGGGACCACAAGGGGCTGCAAGACCATCTAAGTTCCAGGACCCCCCCACCCCTGGCCCAGCCTCCCCAGGGCCTGGAAACTAGCCGAAGCCAAAAGACAAGCTCCTCAATGCAACTGACTCTCCAAGGACTGTTCAAAAGAGCCGCGAAGGATGTTCTAGGACATTTTTTTCACTTACGAGCCAATTTGTGGTGCGTGGTTCACACTCAGGCAATGTCAGGAAAACTTAAAAGGTTCCTCACAATTTCAAATGAAAATATTTGTTAGCCTTTTAAATAATACATTTCACATTATTAACAGGGATAATAGTTTTGTAATATTTCACCAAATACATATATATATATCTGGCTAGAAAGTAAATGGATTGATGCATAGGTGAGGTTCCCCATTTGTTTTGTTTTGTTTTGGTTTTTTTCCTTATTCCTTATTCCTAGTGAATTAGAACTTCCTACCTCAAAGGCATGGGTCATTGCGAATGGCAAGTATTTGGTGACTTTGTCAAACCCGTTCAGAGACTACAGGGCAGTTTCTCTGTAAGATGCTCCCAGCTTTCGGCAATTGTGATGTGGATGAGCTTGTCCCGCCCAAAAGCTGAGAGAGGGAGTGTTCCAGTCCAGGACATAGTGATGAATGAATGGGTGCCTAATCCATCCTTTGGGGTGCACTTATCCCTGGAAATAATTCCTTCATGTTCTGTTGCAACATTTGGACTGGAGTTTTCATGTACACCCAACAGTATGCCATCAGTCTTTTTCACCAACGAGCGAAGGAAATAACTGAGAGTTGGGAAGAGTCCAGCTCTCAGGGACTGAGACACTTGCAACACAGCTTTATCATCTTACGAAGTCCAGATAGCCTCTTCTCAATGCTAAGAATTGTTGCCGTTTGGGTCTGAAGTGATTGATTCGGGTATTTCAAGATACTGAAAATAGCACTGCCAGATGTCACTTGAACAAGCTTTCTGAAATCACAGAAATAATCTTTACTAAAATTATCCTTCTTCTCTTCAAAACCTCATGTGAACATTCTTTACCTCGACAGCTGTTACAATTCAATCTGGAGAAGCAGTGTCTTCATGTTTACTGTCGTTTCTTGCCACAACTTTTTTTTTTTTCCCCAGTACGTGCGTTTGGATTAAGGTGCTTTTCTTAAATACTGACTCAGGATCAGAAGCCTGCCATTGACCACGGGCTGTTCTCTAGGGATAACCCTGAGAGGAAGTCAACATTTACATGCAGCCTCTTTGCTTCCCCTGGCAACGCCCCACCTCATCAGCAACGACCCCATGACAGCTCTTTCAGTTCATGTCGCAGCTCCCAGATTCTTTAACCAAACACCCACACACATGATTTTCCCACAGCATGGGTTCTCACTGGTAACCAACAACGACAAAGTCATTCATTCTTCTCCCTCATAGACATACTATGGCAGAGATCATGGTGTGTTGTCCCCACACCGTTTCCTCCCGATGTTTCCAGTGTGTCATTTCCAGCCCAAGGTATTTCGGAGCTCCCCCATCTCTTCCCATGCCGCAGTGATCCTGGAAGACCCTCGTTCCTCATGGCACAGCGACAATACAGAAGGGGGTTGCCCAGATGCATCAGAATTTATAAAGGCACAGTTTCAGGGTTGGTTTGCTTTTCTGTGTAGTCCCGCCTGACTTGACTTTACACAGACCGAAAGGTGATTCATACTTTGCACGTGGACATTTTCATCCAGCTACAAAGTAAACTGTCTTCTCAAACACATGTGATAACAATGGCTTTTCCACATCTTATGCCATTGACTTCTCATATGTGATGTTCAAAGATGCTTCATACAGGAATTTTGTAAATAAATTACTCTGCTTGTTCTCCTGGCATGATATTTATAAATTTCGGACTGATTTCATGAGATTCCTGGCAGCAAGGTAAACTACTCGTTTTTACTGAAAGGAGTAGGAGTTTGAATAATAACTCTATGGTTTAGTTCTCTTCTTTGGCCTTAGCGACACAACTGAATATTGCAAAACATTATCTTGTACTTGTCTTAGAAAAGCTTAGTCGTTCGACTAAAGAGCTCAGTTTGTTTTGTGTGAAAATAAAGCAAGAGTTTGATGAAGCTTCATAGAAGACAGTATAGGTTCAATTTGACTTTTCTTTTTCTGTTTCTTGGGTGAAATGATCACTTGTGTGATCCACATGGACTCATATTCCACACAGATAGGCAATTCCCACCCAGTGCTTACATGTGGAATGCTTTTCTGAGTTGTGACTTCTGTTACCAAGCTCATGATTCTTTTCATGCCTCAGTGAGCCATTTTAAAACCAGTAACCCAATTTCACTAACTGGGAATATAAAATAATTGTCTTAACCCAGGTCCTCAAGAGAGCGGAGCCTGGCAGATCCAAACTACTACGTACAGAACAGATAAACAACAAGGTCCTACTGTATAGCACAGGGAAATATACTCAATGGCTTGTAGTAACCTGTAATGAAAAAGAATATGAAAAACAATATATATATATACAAAAATAACTGAATCACTATGCTGTGCACCAGAAACTAACACAACATTGTAAATCAGCTGTACTTCAATTTATAAACATGTTAAAGAAAGAAAGAAAGGAAAAGGAAGAAAGAAAGAAAAGAAAAAGAGAGAAAGCAGAGTCTGAGACGAGAAATAATGTGCTGATAATTTAGTTGGGAGATGCAAACCGAGGGCCGTGAGGGTGAGGGCAAAGGGGCCTGTGAAGCAAGAACACATGCAAATCAACGTGATGTGGCACTGTGCTGGCCGCGGCATCACTATGAGCCACAAAGAGAAAGAGCCGACTGTGCAGCAGGCTGGACCACTGCAGCACGGGAAGAGATGGAGGAGGCACACCAGCTCTTAAGTACCCTGGCCTGGAAATGACACACTGTCCACTTCCCAGGGGAGACTATTTCAGAAGGGTTACAATTCCATGAGAGAGGGGGAAATCCATCCATCCAACTCCTTCCCGAATCCTGTATCCCGGTGGTCAACGTGCACCCGCAGGTGGCCAAATGCCTGTCACTCTGGGTTTGCCATCTAGCCCCTTGGCACCTTCTAAGTCTCATTTTTGTCCTTGGTCAAATGAAGACAATTATACGACCTCCTTATGAGGTGTTCTGAGGATTAAACAGGCTAATGAATTTAGAACTTTAGCAACTGCCAGTATTCAGATAAATGATTGCTAAAATAAATGACAGCACTCCTAGGTGCTCAGCCATTGACCAGAGTTCCTATTCATCTATGAAATGACAAGGAACTTGCAATCGGCCAGCCGCAAAGGAGCAGTGGAGACGGCTGGGTGTGGCGACAGACTTGGCACCCGGTCCAACGCTGATGTGCAGCTTTTTGACTGTATTCATGAAAGCAGAGGGAAAGGATAGGGCCCAAAAATGTTTCAGCAGGAATAATAAAAAGCAAAAATCAAATAACTTTGGATGGAAAAGTCCTGCTGTGCCATCGCCAAACACAATAGCTTATAATGGCTTCCTCGGGAAAATGTCTATTTCAACATTGTTCCAGGAATCCAGAGAATGCTGTAAATCATTTATTTTACCCTGTTTCTGCCTCTTTTTTTTCATTTTTATTTTTGGTAAGTAGATATCATGTAGCCCAAGAGCAAAAGTTTACCTCCATCTGTTGTCTCACTGGGGCAAGAGTTGCTCCTTTAAATCTGGGAGGTAAGAAAATCAAAATTCTCAGAGCTGGCTCGATTCCCCCACCCAGAATTCACCTATTTTGAATGGCACAGTTACAGGTTTCACTACAGAGTGGCAACCTCACCGCATTTTAGCCAAGAAACTCACGCTTAGAAAAAATATTCCAAGCTCCGTTGAAAACAGATCCTGTGCTAACACAGCCAAAGTGAACACTGAAGTCAAGACATTTAAAGATCGATATTCTCATGTTGCTTGTTAACTTCTTTACGTAGCATACAACTGAATACCTTAACTCTCTGCTGAGTTCATTAAGGACATGCTTTTTCATTCAGCAAATACACCTTAAGATTTGGGGCAGGACTATGGATAGTAATAGGCAAGCATTGCCTATTACTTGAGCTTTCTACAATTCAGTTGAAATTTTGTGACAATTAACTAATACCGTAGTGAGAAGGATGTTATAAGGCAGTATGAGATTCTGGACCACTGAGTGATAAAGGCAGCTAACTCCAAATTTAAGAGAGAGAGAGAAGACCCCACAGATTGGACAAATCAATGGAGATGTGGACTCGAGGCAAATTTTAAAGGATGGAAAGGGCTTGGCTGGAGAGAAGGAGCTGAAGGGAGCTGATATTCTGGGCTGGGGGAAGTTATAAATAAAGGTATAGAGGGAAATGTGCACACCATCTTCAGGGGGCAGAGTGGGAAATAAAAATAGCAACTATTTATCGAGCAGCTACAGTCCATTTGGTTGTGCTAAGCCCTTCAAAATTATTCTCATTTAATTCTCCCAATAGCCCCGCAAAATAGGCCTTCTTATCATCTCATTTTTCAGAGGTAGAAACAGAATTTGGCGAGGCCGAGTGGCTGACCCAAGGTCAAAGTGTTAGTTACTAGATGGCATGGATTTGAACCCAGGACAAGAGTTCAGGTCAGACTATGAGGAGTCTTACATGCATTGCCTTATGGGGTAATGTGTGAGGCAGAAAGGATAAAAGGACGGATGAGTTCCAGTCCTCTGACTTATAGTCTAGTTGTTACCCAACTCAGGTTTGGCTGCTCACTGCTTGAAAGCCAATACTCAAGAGATGAGTGTTGGTTGGAAAGAAAAGTTTGCTTTATTCAGGAAGCCAGCAACCTAGGGAGAAGGTGGACTCATGTCCCAAAACCAGCTCCAAAGATTTTACTTGACCATGAAAGTTTTTAAAGGGAGAAAGGGATGTTAATTATTTGGGAAGGGATCAGAGTCTTTATTAACTTCCCTTGGGTGAGGACTTTCTTCTGACTGGTTGGTGGTGAGGTAACAGGGTGGTGTCCCAGAAATCTTGTGCTCAGCCTGAAGTTACCATTCTCCACCTGGGTAGGAGCCTTAGTTCCTGCAGAAGAACTTGAAGATATTCTTATGTATATTCCTTGAGGAGGAACCAGGACCCTGCCCCAGGCACTATTTTTTCTTGACTATTCCTCCCTTATTTCTGCCTTCCTTCCCTTCCCTGATTAGCAACTGTTTGAATCTGCCCTTTGGGACTCAGGGAAGGTCAAGGAGGCTGAATGAAGCCTATTTCCTACAAACAAGAAGTGGGGGACACGGAAAGGATTTGTACCAGAGAGGACCCCACAGGGTCCTGCTTGGTTTCAGTAGAATAACTGTGAATGCTCCTGAGGTCAGTTAAAGACCTCAAGGCCAAGAATGGAAATATAGATGTAGGAATCAGCAGCAGAGAGATGAGCAAGTGCAAGGCTGTTCTTTGTCAGAAAGAGGGTTAAAACTAGAAAGTCTACATTTGTATAAAATACCACAATTCACAGAGTTCAGAATGGTGGGAAGACAAAGGCATATGGCACCCCCAAAAGTGCTTTTGGCACAGTCTTGGGAACCCCAGGGATGGAGGTGGGTGATGAGAGAGTGGTCAATGCCCAGCCCAAACCTGAGGAGGCACAGGGCTGCTAATACCATTGAGAGAGCAAGTTTAAAAGTGAGAGGATGCACCAGAGAAGACAGATATGGAATAGAGTTGTAGTCAGCATAGTATTCAGGCTACAAACTCAGGTCTGCAAGAAATACAACATGATGAATTTTTTGGCTTTTGTGATTTATTTGCTCTCAGTGGTTAATTTGAGAACTGTTTTTGGAAGAATAATTGAAATATGATTCACGTACAATAAAATTCACCCTTTAAAGTGTACAATTCATGGGTTTTTTTTAGTATATTCACAAAGTTGGCTGCTATTACCAATATGTAATTCCTGAACATTTCCTCACCCCAAAGAGAAATCCCATACCATTAGCAGTCACTCCATTTCTTCTACCCTTGGTACCTGGCAACTCTTAATCTACTTTCTGTCTCTATGGATTTGCCTATTCAGGACACTTTTTTTAAAAAAATATATTTTTATTGAAGTATAGTCAGTTTACAATGTTGTGTCAGTTTCTGGCGTACAGCATAATAGTTCAGTCACATAGGAACATACATACATTCATTCTCATATTCTTCACCATAGGTTACTACAAGATATTGAATATGGCTCCCTATGCTGTACAGTATAAACTTGTTGTTTATCTATTTTGTATATATTAGTATCTGCAAATTTCAAACTCCCAATTTATCCCTTGCCACCCCCTCCCCTCCTGCTAACCATAAGTTTGTTTTCTATGTCTGTGAGTCTCTTATTCTTTTGTAAATACGTTCGTTTTTCTTTTTCTTTTTCTTTTTCTTTTTTTTTTTTTTTAGATTCTACATAAAAGTGACATCATGTGGTATTTTTCTTTCTCTTTCTGGATTATTTTACTTAGAATGACATTTTCCAGTTTCATCCATGTTGCTGCAAATGGCATTATTTTATTCTTTTTATGGCTGAGTAGTATTCCATTGTATAAATACACCACAACTTCTTTATCCAGAGGAAACTTCACTTAAATGGAATCATACAATACGTGCCCTTCTATGACTGGCTTCTTCCACTTAACACAGTGTTTTCAAGCTTTCCTCATATGGTTGCATGAATCAGTACTTCATATCTTTTTATTGCTGAATAATACTTGATTGTGTAAATGTATCACATTTGTTTAACCATGTTTTAGCTCATGGGCATTTGGATTGTTTGCACTGGAGGGGAACAAAATATACCACCCCAAATGTCTCTGGCATGTGAATTATTTCTAGCTGAAAACAATCAAGGCTCAAAAGATTCAGAAAGAATCTTTGACCTTCCCCCAACTGCCAGAAGATGATAGATAAAGGGACTGTTACAGTTGTCACCAGAGAGATCTGCAATGACTGTGAACGGGGTGTGGTAGGGGAAACAGAGATCAGAGTCCCCTCGGTGTCACATTGTCTCCACATGGCCCTGCCAACATCTGTTTACCAAACATTTGCTTTTCCAACTCCACGTGCATTGCCTTCCTCCCCTTTGAAGTCCCAAACCCTTACCCTCAACATCTTCTGTCTCTAGTTAAAGATGGTATGTAAGGTGAGAGTTTCAGCCACCTGGGGGAGCTACTCCAGTTTTCCTGGGTCTCTCTCGTGTATACATGCCATTAAACTTTTGATTTTTCTCCCATTAACCTGTGTTGTGTTCTCAACCTGGAAGCGCAGAGGAAAATTTCTTCCTCCTCTCCAGCACTCTTTGGCTCTTTAGAATAATGCTACAGTGAGTATTTGTGAACCAGTTTTTCAGTAGACATATGTTCTCAGTTCTCTTGGCTATCTACCTGGGGGTGGAATTACTGGATCATGTGGTAACTCTGTTTAACTTTTTGAATAACTGCCATACTGTTTTCAAAGGTAGCTGCACCACTTTACATACCCACCAGTAGTGCATGAGGGTTCCAATTTCTCCACATCCTTGTCAACATTTATTATTGTCAGTCTTTTTTTTTTTTTTAAGCTATCATTATCCTAACATGTGTGAAGTGCTATTTCGTTGTGGCTTGATTTGCCATTTCTCTACCGAGTAATGATGTTGAGCATCTTTTCTTGTGCTCATTGGCCATTTGTATATCTTCTTTGGTGAAATGTCTTTCAACTCTTTTGCCTATTTTTTTAAATTGGGGTTATTTCCCTTTTTACTGCTGTGTTGTAAGAGTTCTTAAAAATTCTTGATACAAGTCCTTTATCAGATACATAACTTGCAAATATTTCCTCCCATTCTGTGCCATTGTCTTTTCACTTTTTAAATAGTGTCCTTTACAGCAAAAAAAGTTTTAAAATTTTGATGCGGTCTAATTTATCTTTTCTTAAAAAAATTGTATTTTGGTGTATTTTTGGCCTAATTTAAAATCATGATGATTTACAGCTATATTTTCTGAAAATCTTATAGTTTTTAAGCTCTTCTATTTAGGTGTTTGATCCATTTTGAATGTTTTTGTATGTGCTGTGGCGTAAGGGTCCAGCTTCATCTGTTTACGAGCAGATATCTGGTTGCCTGAGCATCATTTGTTGAAAAGACTGCTCTTTCCTATTTGAATTGAACTGTCACTAGTTGAAAATCAATTGGCCATAAATGTAATGGTTCAATCCCCAGTACCTCCTCTAAAAATAAATACGTAAGTAAAACCTAATTACCTCCCCCCCCAAAAAAAAGAGCTTGCAAAGTACAGAAAGTATGAAGAAACAGAAAACAAAGTCAGATGCAACCACTGTTCTTTACTGTAACATGTTTCCTTCCTGCTTTTTTCTTCCCTGTGTGTTTTAATTTGATACACATCAGTTTGTAACCAGATTTCCTTTTACTTTAAACATCATGTCATAAGCATTTTTTATGCCACTAAAAATCTTAACAAAGCATTAAAAGCTACACGATATTCTGTGTATAGACATGCTGCGCTTCACATACTTGTATCTACAATGCTGGGCATTTAGGTTGTTTCCAATTTCTTCGACACTATATACAAAGCTGCCACTAACATCATCATTCTTAACTTATGTCTACTTTTTTGAGCATTTGCTCAATTTTTTCCTCTTACTTTTTTCTGCTTTTCTTACCATGACTTACTACCCCAAGCAGTTCTAAAAATTCACGGGTATCCCTTTACTCTAAATATTTGCAAACTTTTAAAATTATCTATCTTATACCATTCAACATGCCCCTTTATCACTCAAGAGTGAATGGCAGATTTTCCATGCCATGGAAATGGGAAGCGATCTGAGTGATCTCTTTATACCTGACAGAAGGGAGGTTCCAAGGTGAAATGGGACTGAGGCAATGACAACAATAACCAAGGATGAGGAGACAAGTAACATCTCAGAGCTTCCAGTGATACAGCAAGGGCTCTTGGCATGCTGTTTCTCACTTATGTTTTAGCCAGTACCATCGGTATATATCTAGCCCCACTTTACAGATGGGGAAACTGAGGCCCAAACCCAGACAGCTAGCTTCAGAAGGAGTGGGCAAGGAAATAGGGGTGATACAGGAAGGAGGGAAACAGTGCAGACGAGGCCCCCTTGGGGTATGTGCCTCTGAGCATTTATGCCAGATCTGTACTGAATATTCACTGGAAAACCACACGCAGACACACACAAATCCCCTTCAGGACTGGAATCCTCAATTTATGACATTCTAACACAGATAATCTGCATTAATTCAATTCACTTGGGGGTGAGGCTGGGGTGGGAGTGGTGAATGCAAATCCAGCACCTGAGTTTGTCAGACACACGGAATTTCAGATCCCAGCTCAGATCCACTGACTCAGGATCGGCATTTGAAACAAGATCCCAGGGGATCAGCGTGCACATCAAACTGGGAAGCACTGCTCTAAGAGGCCCTTAAGGATTTCCTTAGGGTGTGTGTTTGAGTCCAATGCAGCACCTATAAGCCATGAAACACGTTTTCCAGCTCAGTATGCCCACAGAGTGGCTCACGGAAGACTGCATGACAGCAGAGCCTGTCCAGGGACTCTTGGAAACACAGATGTGGGTTCAGAGACTTCAGATCTGCCAACTTTTTCCCTGCCCTATTCCTACATCTAACTGCAGCTACTTCCAATGTATCTTAAAGTTCCAAGGTGGGAGGGATGGGAGGGCACCTAGGGGAGTCCTGTTGATACCAAGTTCATGTACCCACTGAACCCTGAGGCCAAACAAACTGAAACGTCAGAGTTTGGACCAGAGAAAGATTTATTGCAGGGCTGAGCAAGGAGGGCAGGTGGCTCACGCCCTAGAAAACCACGAACTTTCTGAAGAGTTTCAGCAAAGCATATTTAAAGGCCAGGGGTGGGGCAGGGGGTGGGTCGCAGGGTTACATGATCCACTGTGCACAACTCTCTGATTGGTTGATGTTGAGGTAACAGGGCGGTCAACACTGTCAACCCCGAGGCACCTGAAGGTCTGGGGGCCATGCTACACTAGGGAGGTGAGGGGAAGGAGGCTGCTCTCTCCTCACGCTTTGTGCAGAAGTGAATCTTCGTTTCAGGACTGACAAGCGCCCTAGAAAGGGTGCAGTCCAACCTCCTTGTTTCACATGTGAAGGAACCAAGAGCTTTTACTGGGATCAGGCAGCTACTAGCAAGGGGCTAAATTCATATTCTGTTCCTTAGTTTCCGGAGCCCAGCCCTGCTCCCTACCGCACGTGATGCTAGAATGATCTGGTACTCAACATCCGTTTCCAGCTCCTTCTAGCATGCCTTCCTGCTCCTGCTCCATACGTGAGAAACCTCCTTCCCAGACCGCCCTACCGTTGGGTTCTGGCTGAGATTTGGGTTACTTGGATTAGGCTCACTCCTGAGATGTCTGAAGGTGGATTAGCACACAGCATCTTTCTGTTCTTTCTGCTGGCAAACTCTGCAACGGAGGTGCCGTGTCCGCAGCACAGCTGCCCGGGGGGGGGTCAAGAGGCAGGGAGGATACTTGTTCTTGCCAGCAAAGATCTAGGACAAGAGACGTGGCTCGGAGGGAACAGCTGAGATCACGAGGCTTTCTGATCCCCCACTTACATCAAAGGCGCTCCCCCGGGGCAATAGTTCCTGAGCAATTTCTTGTTTCTCCACCTTTCTGAAGCTGCGGCTCCTGGCGGGCTGTTCCTCCAACCCTTCTGATGATTTTGTAAGCATATAACTCACAGTATTAAATCCCTTTTTGCTTAAAGTGCCTGGAGGCATTTCTACTTTCTGCCACTGAACTCTGACGAATACATTCACTCTCTTAAGTGTGAGGCATAAATTTACAATAAATTACATTAGGAAGGAGAGCTCTGTGAAGAGCCATTTTTTCCCTCTCTCTGAATACTAATGCACAGTGTTTGAAACACAAACGTTTTTCACAACATACTCTTATTTGGGAATTCATATTATGTCATCACTCAAACTTCCTGGAACTGTGGGGCTATTGGAATATAAAGATTGTCATACCTCAGAACTCTAGGTATCAGAGAAAACGTCAGAGACTTCATTCAATTTGAGATAGGAGTGTTTGCTGAAATAACAAACACATCTGACTCAGCAAGAATTACTGGGGCATAGGAAATTTTTAATTTTTTTCTGAACATTTGCACGCAACATTTCTAATGTTGAGTACTTTCTTATTTTGCCACAGGACAGCTTACATATTGCACATTTGGCCCAGAAGGCGGTTCATATTAAAGCCCATACAAAGATTTGAAATGAATCATTTGGAGAAAAAAAAATATTTCAAAATTCTAGCTTATTTTAAGAGTAGTAATAGCTGCTATTTGCTGAGATCCTTCTACACTCCAACCACCGTGCTCAATACATTCTCTCTCATATGCATTAATGGGTTGAATGTTCTCATGAGGTAGAGACCGTTTCCAGTTTACAGATGATGAAACTGAGATTTAGTGAGATTAAGCGTCTTGCACAATGGTACACAACTAGTAATTGTCAAAGCTGGTATTTCAACCTAGACTTTTTGATTCAAGAGCTCATAATCTTCATCTCTCAAAATAGCACCCACATGAGAGATTGGGACATAGAGGCTGTAAATTCTAATGTAACTAAAGAATGCTAAGGGCATGGTTTGCTTTCTTCTTTAAAATTGCATTTCCTTTCCTGGTGAAAATTTGGTCATGTAAAATTTTTATATATGTCTTAGTTCATAGAGTTCTAGGGAAAGGAATAGGTAATAGGTACTCATGAAAAGTAAGCCAGACCAAGGTCGGAGGACAGGAAGTTTATTTTTTTTTCCCTCCCCCTTGCCTACATAAGAATTCTGTGCCATCCATGTTTTGGCGAAGATTCATCAGGCTTTGACATTTACTGGATGTCACTCCTGGTGTGAAAAGGACTCACACACAGAGAGGTGTGTGGTGCAAACTCATGAGTCATCAGGACAAACCCTCTTCCTCACCTTCCCCCTCAAAGTGTCCCTGTGCACATCCCTGCAGCATCCCTTGTTTCTGGTGCTGTGCTAGGAAGCCGGTCAGAGATGTCCTTGTCTGTTAAAAAAGAAAAAAATCTTTCCTGTTTACTGGACATTTATGACAAAAGGAGTGAGGGGAGGCAAGACTGCCATCCATAGCCGAGGCTCTATTCACCTGGTTGCTGAAAGACTTGGGCTGGGTTTAATTTTAAATGTTGCCTAATACCCCAACCCAGCAGTTACATGGCTGCAAACAATTGCTGGCTTCCCTTCCCCGAGTCCCAGCGTCACAAAGGGGTCGGGGTCCCAGGCTGTTCGATGGTTGTTGCATCATCAGCTTTTCGCAAGAATAGCTGACATCAACAGCTATTTCCCCGTGTGCAGACCCAAGGTCCCCGGGACCCACAGGGCCTCCAGGAGCAACCCTGACATCTGGACCTTGTGCTCGCGATCAAGCACCGCCCACGCCGCAGTGCAGAAATACGCAGCTTCAGCTTTCGGTGACTTCAGGCTCGACCTTTCTCCTATAATCTCTAAGCTTGTTTTTAATAAATATTTAACTTCTTGATTAATTTCCTTGATTTCCGAGGGTAATTTTTCACAGCTGAGATAATGCGTTCTAAATGCTTGCTGAGCTGTTGGCACGCTGGAAACTGTAAACACTTCAGACCGCTTTTTGTCTCCCTAATACTCTCCCTTATTATGTGGGCTTGCATCGCCAGTGAAATTTAGTCTTTATTCTCTCTGCCATCTGCGTAATTGCCAGTGTTTGAAGATGCTGGCTTCTCCCCCTCTTTGCCACTGGGAAAAGAATTGTTTGTTCAGCCTTCACTAAATTAGTATTTTTCTGGCTTCTTATCTCTCATTTCTCCAAGAGTGGTGTGTAATTAACGCTGAAATGTTGATGGTTTTCACGTGACTGCCTTTGCTTGGGCCATTCACCTGCTTTCTACTTTCTTTCTCCCTGATCTGTGTATGTCAGGGAGGGGGAATGTCTCACTCACGTCTTTATTCCATTTGCTTTTTAAAAGGCTCTGTGGTTCTTTGGAAGAAGAGAATGGTATCTGCTGCCCAGAGCCTGAACCACCCGGCTCCTTGGTCCTCCTGCCGGTGCTCCCTGGGCCACGACCCCGTCCTCCAGATGCGGGTATTGGACCTGGAGGCGCCCTGTAATCCCGTAATGGAACCGCATTTGAAAGCCGGGTGGATTCCTCAGAATGCGGTTGCCCTAATCCTTTCCCATTACCGGCCGCTGTCGATGTGGGACTGAGGCAGCAGAGCTACTGGGAGGCTATTTGAAAACGGGAGAGACCAGGATGATGTGCTCTTGGCAGATTTTTTTCCCAGTGTTTCTTTCCCCTCCTGCCATGCCCCAGACAGGCTTCCTTATTTCATTTTATTTTTCGCTTTCTCCTTATTATTTTGCCTTTTCTTATAATAGCAAGTGATTAAACTAGAAGCTCTGTGATAGGATTTTCCGATCACTCATCCAATCTGGTTTCTGAACACAAACGGAAGAATGCTGTACGTATTCTTGTTCAGCTTTTTTCATTTAAACCTGTAACCTGAAGGTGATTCCAATCCCCTCTCTATTCTTTTGTTTTACACAAAGTAGTATCAGATAGGGCACCACTGTTTCCACTCAGCAATCTACAGCCATCACTTTTCCACGCTGAAAAGTATCTCCTGATTGTTAAGAGGCCGAATTTTCCATCTTAGGACCCTGTCTTAGGTCTCAGTAACTCCCCTCATGCAGTTACTAGGAGCTCCATAAACATTTGTGGACTGGACTTGATGCATTTTATGGGGAAGAAAAATAACAGATTTGAGTAGCCAGAGGGGAAGGTTTAGGGAGACTAGATTCTGAGCAGCCAAAGGCACCTACGGTTTTTCTTGGTTTCTTGTTTTTCATGGCAGTTTTTTATTTCTTTGGACCCCCAGAATTATTTCAGACCTATCACCAGAGTGGTGGCGAATGTTTTCATCACACCGGGGAAGACGGGAAACCGGGCCTCCGGGTCAGCATTGACATGTGGTTCAGATTTTCTCTCTCTCAGATGACTTAGGTATGGACCTGCCTGGAAGCCTGCAGGAGGGACTGGATGCTCTCTTGAGGCCTTTGCCAACCCTATGGTTTTATAATTCCATGGTGCAGGGGAGTAAGAGCTCAGTGGTAGAGTGCGTGCTTAACATGCATGAAGTCTGAGGTTCAATCCCCAGTACCTCCACTAAAACAAATAAATACATAAATAAATAATTCCATGGTAAAATGATACAATAAGTAACTCACACTTCCTTTAAGATAAAGCTCAGGTGGTGGAGACATGAAGGGAAGTTACCCTGGGTGACCCTACAATCTTACAATTTGACTTCCTCTCACAAGTGGATAAGAATACCCCTTGAGACACAAATGAACTTATCGATAAAGCAGAAACAGACTTACAGACATAGAGAATAAACTTATGGTTACCAGGGGTTAAAGGGGGTGGGAAGGGATAAACTGGGAATTGGAAAATTGCACCTCTTGGGGAGGGATGGAAATGTTAGCTATCTTGACTGTGGTAGTGGTTTCATGGGTGTGTACATCTATCAAAATTCATCAAATTGTACATCTGAAATATGTGTAGTTTACTATATAGGAACCATACCACATATCCAGAGGACAGAATAAAGAAGTTGTGTGTGTGTGTGTGTGTGTGTGTGTGTATAATGGCTAAGTTATATATAACTTAGCCATAAAAAAGAATAAAATAATGCCATTTACAACAGCATACATGGACCTAGAGATGATCATATTGAGTAAAGTAAGTCAGACAGAGAAAGCCAAATATCACATGATATCACTTATATGTGGAATCTTAAAAAAAAAAAAAAGGTACAAATTGTATTTACAAGCCAAAAACAGACTCATGGACATAGAAAACAAATTATGGTTACCAAAGGGGGAAATGGTGGGGAGGGATAAATTAGGGATGGGGGATTAGCAGACACATATTACTATATATAAAATAGATAAAAAACAAGGACCTACTGTACAGCACAGAGAATTACATTCAATTTCTTGCAATAACATATAATGGAAAAGAATCTGAAAAGAAAAAATACATATGTATGTATATGTAGAACTGAATCACTTTGCTGTACACCCAAAACTAACATTGTTAATCAACTATACTTCAATTTTAAAAATTTTAAGCTACAAATATCAAAATATATGGTATTGATATAAGATAAACAAATCCATCAATGGAACAGAATGAGTCCAGAAATTAAGTGCACACACACATGGGAAACTGATTTTTGACAAAGCTGCAAAGGCAGTTCAGTGGAGACAGAATGGTGCTGGACAACTGGGTGTCTGTAGGTAAAAAAACTGACCTTGGATCCATGTCTTGTAAAAATTAATCCAAAATGTATCATAGACCTAAAGGCAAACTGTTGAACTTCTAGAAGAAAACACCGAAGAAAATTTTGTGAGCTTGAGCTAGTTAAAGATTTTTTAGCTATGACACCAAAATACAATCCATAAAACATAAAATTGATAATAGGACTTCATCAAAATCAAAAACTTCACCTCTTCAAAAGACACCATTAAGAGAAGGAAAAGACAAACCACAATTTGGGAAAAAATATTTGCAAATTATACATTGGATAAAAGATTTGTATGTGAAATGTGTAAAAAACTTTCAAAATTCAGTGAGAAAACAACCAACCCAATTTTAAAAATTGGCAAAAGATTTGAAGAGATACTTTACTGAGAAAGACATTCAGTTGGCAAAGAAGCGTGTGAAGATGCTTAACATCACTTGTCATTACAGACATGCAAGTTAAAATTACAAGATACCAATACACACATATTAGAATGGCTAAAATTAAAATGACTAACCAACCATTCCAAAGGCCGGTGAGGATGAGATCAACAACTGTGACTGTCATACATTTCTGATGGGGACATAAAATGGTACAATGGCTTTGAAAAACAGTTCAGGGATTTCTGAAAAATTAACCATGCATCTACCATATGATCCTGCCATTCCACCCCTAGGTATTTTCCCAAGAGGAATGAAAACACACATGCACACAAATGTTTGTAGCACCTTTATTGGTAACAACCCCAAACTGGGAACAGCCCACATTGCTCAACAGCTTAATAGTTTGCAGTATATCCGTACAATGGAGTGCTACTTAGCAATAAAAAGAGGTTATTGATACCAACAACAATGTAGACAAATCTCAAAATAATTATGTTGTGTGAAAGAACAAAACAAGAAGGCATGTTGTATGATTCCATTTACGTGAAATACTAGACAATAAAAATTAATTAGTCTATAAAGACGAAAAGCAGACCAGAGACTTCCTGAATGCATGTGAGTGCTCCCCAGTGTGCGGGCAGGAGGTGGGGTGCAGGGAGGAGGTTGGGAGGAGAGCTTGTAAATGGCATGAGGAAATCGAGGGGGGGGCAATGATATGTTTGTTGTTTTGACTGTGAACTTACTTCCCTAGGTATATCACATGTCAAAGCTTACCAAACAGCATATTTTAAATATATGCAATGTATCATCTGTTAATTATACCTCAACAAAGCTGTTTTTACAAAACAAAGGTCTTATTAGGAGTCCTCGCTTCCTGTGACTCTCCACAGCATCTAAGGAGAATGGGTCTAAGGCAGAATCTGGTGGCGAAGCAGCCTTGGGTCACTTGGCTGGCTGTGCACACCAGCGGGAGCATCTTCCAGGGACCCAACCACCTCCAATGTGCACTGAGGCAAGAAACTGTTCCAAATGATGGCTCTGGCTGGATCTGAGTTATAATTAAAGCTGCAAATAACTCAAAATGAATTAAGTCTCCCCAGCTAATGTGTCACTCCTAATTTAATCTAATTGGCCTCTGAGAGAGAAAATCGGCCCTTCTCAAAGGCAAAATTTTCCAAATGAAGTGACTTGAAGTGCTAAGTAATTGCTAACTGGGGGGCTTTATCACCAGAACAATTGTTATTGTTCTTTGATTACTTGCTCAACTAGATTGTTTGTTCATTTCCATTAGAACCATTGGGACATTGATGTAGTGTCCCTTGCAGCACGTAAATAAAGTATTTTACAAGACAAACTGGAGTGGAAGATCTCCCAAACCAGCTTGGCCTGGGAGAGCTGTTGATTACCTTGACTTTCTGAGTGTTTGGAGAATCTTAAAGCCCATTTCATTAGGAAATGAACAGCCGGCGCCGCTCATTCAAATAACCTGCTGCCGTTTACTACCACTGTGTTTGGAGACATCAATATTTATTTTTATTATTTAGCCCCAGGATCTAGGACTTGCTGTATAGCACAGGCAACTATACTTAATATCTTGCAATAACCTATAATGGAAAAGAATCTGAAAAGGAATGTATATATAATCACTTTCCTGTACACCTGAAACCAACACAACATTGTAAATCAACTATACTTAATTAAATAAAAAACTTTTTATCTATAAAAAAAAAAAAAGCCTGGGCTAATGTCAGGGAATGCTTTGCTGATGACATGATATAGTGATGTAGGCTGAGATAAAAAGATGAGTAGGACTGGGTCAGGCCAAAAGCAGGTGGAGAAGAGGGTCCCACTCGGAAGCAATCCCACATAAAAAGGCCCTGTGGAGGGAGGTATACCATTTGTCTGGACTAGATAGAGGGCAGGAGGGGCTAGTGTTGGAATATGGGAGATGACAGAGGAAAGGTGGGTGGGGACTAGATGACCTAGGTTCTGTAAGCCAGGGTTAACCTTTTGGTCTTTATTTAAAACAAACAAACAAAGCCATTGGCATATTTTAAAAGTGGGGGTTTCATGGTAACTTCAAGGTATTGAAAACATCATTCTGGCTGCAACAAAGAGGATACGGTAGATATGAGAAGACCAGTTAGGGGACTTCTGCCATAGTCTGAATGAAAGATGATAGCCTGGGCTGAAGTGGTATCAGCAGAGCTGAAGAGGACTGGCCCAATCCAGAAGACATTAAGAAGACAAAATGAACAGGAAAGTTTGGAATGGGTTGAATATAGAGGACAAGGGAGGAGGGTATCAAAGAAGAATTCTAGGTTTCTGTCTGGTTGGTCACGTCATCACTTAAAAGATGAAATATTGGATGAAGATTTGATTTGGTGTGGAGGGTGTAGGAAGACCCCCACAAGCACAGTCTTGAGTTTGACGTGCTATTTTGGGCATCTAGATGGAGAAGTCAAGAACCAAATACTGATGAGGATGTGAAGCAACAGAAACTCTCATACATTGCTGGTGGGAATGCAAGATGGTACAGCCTCTCTGGGAAGGCAGTTTGGTGGTTTCATACAAAACTAAACATACCCTTACCATATAATCCAGCAATCACAATCCTTCGTATTTACTTAAAGGAGTTGAAAAATTATGTCCTTACAAAAACCTGCAGAAGGATGTTTATAGCAGCTTTATTGATAATTGTCAAAACTTGGAAGCCACCAAGATGTCCTTCAGCAGGTGAATGGTTAAATATACTGTGGTGCTTCCAGACAATAGGCTATTATTCAGCACTAAAAAGAAAAGAGCTGTCAAGCCATGAAAAGACATGGAGGAAACTTGAATGCATATTAGTAAGTGAAAGAAACAAATCTGAAAAAGCCACATAGTGTAAGATTCCAACTATAAGACATTTGGGAAAAGGCAAAACTATGAAGACAGTAAAAAGATCAGCGGTGGCCCATGGTGAGGTGGTGGGAGGGATACATAGGCAGAATACAGAGGATTTTTAGGGTAGTGAGAATATTCTGTATAATATTATAATGATGAATTTACATCATTATACATTTGTCCAAACCCATAGAATGTACAACACCAAGAGTGAATCCTAATGTGAACTATGGACTTTGAGTGGTGATGTATTAAGGTAGGTTCATCCTCAATATCAAATGTACCCCTCTAAAACAAATAAGAAAAAAAATTAAATGAAAGAAAACAAAGGTAGCACTCTAATGAGTGATGTTGATAACGGAGGAGGCTATGCGTGTGTGGGGCAGGGGACGTATAGAAAATCTCTACACCTTCCTCTCAATTTTGTTGTGAAGCTTAAACTACTCTAAAAAAAATAGTCTTTTTGAAAATATGGAACAATTGGATATAGGAATCTGGATTCCAAGAGGCAATCTGGGATGGAGATTGGAGTTCAGCAGCCATTAGAAAACAGATGGTGATTAAAACAGATGGGAAAACAGGTGGGCGACTCCTACTGAGAGGGTCCATGAAGACCTCCAGAGGAGTGAAAGACAAAGCAGGAGGAAGTGTGACAAAGGAAACAAGGGGGTGTTGCAAGTAAAAGGGAGCAGTCGACAATGTTTGATGTTCCTGAGAAGTCAAGAGGAGAACCAAGAACTATCTGTGGGTTTAGCAACACAGAAGTCATCAGTGACCCTGGCAAGAGGTCTAGCAAAGGGCAAATGAGGTCAAAGCCAATCCACAACAGGGCATGGAAATGGAAGAAGTTTTTATCCTCATTGACCCTTTTTCATTTTTCTCAAGCTATTTGACTGTGAAATGTAGCTGGAGAGGAGTAAGAGGGTCAAAGGAAAGATTTGTTTTTCTTTAAAGATGTGAGGGATTTAAACATCTTTCACTAAAAAAGAGACAGATCCATTTGAGAGGAGGTAGTTGAATATGGAAGAAGGAGACAGGTAAACAGCGGGACGTGGTTTGCTGGGAAGGCAAGTGGATGGGCTCCAAGGCTCAGATGCAGGATTGGTTTTAGGAGAGGGGAGGGGAGATCAGACTGGAAGCAGATGGCATTAGATTTCTCACTTAGGAGGAAGTTGAAGAGCTCCTACCTGAAGCTTTTATTTAATCAGTGAAGTTGGAGTTGAGGGGCTGGAGGTTTCAGAATAGGTGGGCGAACTGATTGGAGAAACAGTGTGGAGGGCAAAGTATGGCTTTCTGAATCTCTGGTGAGCCAGTGGGTAAGACTTTCTCCAGCAGAGTGCCGAGTGGAGAGAGCGAACGTCTGAGTTTATCCTACTGGAGGTGATGGTAAGACACGAGGGCAAGGAGTTGAGAATATTGCCAAGGATGTCACTGAAATGATGCCTCATGAGATCTATGCTGTAAAAGGAAGGCTGGAACAAAGAGGTGGGTGGATTCGGAAAAAGCAGAGGATGACACCCTAACCCGAGTTCACCCCTCCCTTCCTCTGTGACCACTTCCCCAGTTACCTCCTGGAGAGGTGATTCATCCTTTCTGGTTCCTGAGGCATCCATGTCCATATCATCCCTCACCTGGCACCACAGTTATTGCATTTATGACACTCAACCAATATTTGTACCTACTATGTGCTGTCAAAGAATAATACAAAGACCATCAGATGCAGAGCCATACATAAATATACTGTTGCTACTACTAATAATAATAATAATTCTGAGTTTATTCACATGCCATCCTCGTGAAGAAATTCAGACACATTTTCTGGAAGGAGAAAACTCAGAGTTTCTGTTTAAGGAATTAAGAAAAATAGGTTTTCTGGTGACTATGCTAACTAAGGATTGACAGCATGCACTCTGGAGAGGATGGCTTAGAAAAAGTCCCTTGTTGATCGGTCACAAAAGAGTCTGCAGTGACTTCTGCAGTGGGTCTAGCTTCCTGGGTCACTTCCACCAGTTAGAACCAGCGGAGGTGAAGCAGCATTCTGCTTTGACACCTCAGCAAGTGCCTCTCTAAGCGAAAGCATCGTCCTTTCACAGCGCAGCGCGTTGTTCTACATCCTGGGGAAGCGAGGGCAAATCCTGCCCTGCTTGGAGCATAGAGCCCAGGGCGGAGGGTGGAAAAGCACCCAGGAAGGTACAGAGCACTGGAAGAAGCAGATGATGGAGGAGGTCCAAAGGGCGGTGAGGGCTCACAGGAAGGTAGCTGACCCAGCCCCAAGGACCTCAGAGACCTGCCTGGTGGCCAAGAATTACCAGGGACAAGTGAGCTGAGGGAGAGGGTGGACTGTCTGAGGCAAGGAAACAGCACGTGACCCAGACTTGAGGCAGGAGAGAGCTTGGGCTCACACAAGACCTGGACCCGGAGATCCAGGCAGGCTGAAAGCATGGACTCCCGAGTCTGCTTCTCTGCATTAGAACCTTGTTTCCCTGCTTCTTAGCTGTGTGACCTTAGGAGAGCTACTTAATGTCTCCAAACCGCAGTTTCCTCATGTGTCAAAGGGGAATCATAGCTGCATTTATTCCTAAAGGTGTGTAGGATTAAACGAGATAATTCATTTAAAACCACGCTGAGCACAATGCTAGGTGTATCATAAGCACTCAACAAACATTAGCTACTATTATTACTCAAAGAATGTAAGAGAAGGAAGGAATTTTGCAAAAACATTTAGTTTCACCTCCTTATTTTACAAATGAGGAAGCTCAGCCCAAAGAGATTAAGTGACAGTCCTAAAATGAGCTGGTTTCCAGCAGAGCAGGGCCTGGAATCTGAGTGGTCTCTTTCTAGATCTCATCCTATGATGAAGAAGCAGTATGTTTAGTGCTTGGGTTCAAATCCCCACTTGGCTACTTACGACTGTGTGGCATTAGGCACCGGCGTAAACCTGTATGTAAATGGAGCTAAAAACCTCAGGAGACTGTCATAGGGATTGAGTTAGATGACAGGCAGCGAGGACACATGCAGGAAACCCAGCCTACAGATGCTTCATTACGCCTGTTTTCTGCTCAAATGATGAAGGCATCACAAGCTGAGTCACAGGCGAGTGCCCAGCCCAAGAGTGAAACCCTTAGGACTTCCCTACGCAGCCTTTGGCTCAGGCAGTGTTCTTGGAGAGTTTGCCAACTTCAGTAGGTACAAATTCATGGTCACAGAGTGAGCTGCGGGAAGAAAGGCAGACAGAAGTGCAAGGGGCTGTTTTGGAACAGCAAGCGGGGCAGCTGGAGCACAGGAGAGGGAGAAGGGGGAGTTCAGGAGTGGGGTTGGTGATGTGCAGTGATGGTCTTAAATGTCCTGCTCAGGAGTTGGTTTTTCCCCCCAAGATCATGGGGAGCCCTGAGAGGTTTTAGAGTGAGGGAGTGACAAGATCTGAGTGACTTTAAGACCAATAGAGCATTAAGGGCAGAGACGGAAGACAAGAGGATGAGGGGACGGGGACTGGAAAGAAGGGAGGAGATGGAAGGGTTGTTTCAGAAGGAGAAAGAACATGTCCTGATCGGATGCGGGGGGCCCAGCAGTGCCATGATTAGCAGCAGGAATGCAGCAGGGCCAAGGTTACCCCGAGATTACGGGTCTGCGTGATCAGACAGGTGGCAGTGTCATCTTGCCCAAATATGGTGCTCAGAGTCCCAGATTTATTCCATATGGTGTCTGAAGTATGGGGGGCTCTGAGTAGCTCCGTGCCTATGTACTTAATCCCTTACAAGTCCCCTCACACGTGGAAGCCCTGATGTGGTCAGGACTCTGGTAGTGAAAGGAGACCTGGGTTCCTTCCTTCTCAAGATTGCTTCTCTCAGTGACCTATGCTGGTTCCCACCTAGACGGGCCTGGGAGCCTCCCATGTGGCGTCTCTTCGTCCATTTTCTCTCTCCTTCAATCTACCCCAAGTGTTTAATCTACCTCTAGGAGAAGCAGAATCCTGTAACATGTCATTTATCACAAAACTTTGATGGCCTTCCGCCGTCCTCCATGGTGCTTCTCAAACTAGCAGGGGTGAAAGACTTAATCTAAAAAGTTTTTTCAATCCATCACGGGTCATTGCTTTTGTAGGGTACAATAAAAAGGAATTTCAAGAAAAATGAGATTAAAAAGACAGAAAATACAGGTCCCAATTTTTTATGATTCGATTCAACAGACACACATTTCTTCTGTCAAATTGCTATAACTTTTTACCCTCGATCTCTATACTTCTCACGTACAGGTGTCAAACCCTGCAGACCAGACCCCACCTGGACCGGCAATGGCCTTCATAACTAGGTTCACACTCCTACTCTCACGTTCAAACCCTCTATAGTCTTAGCCAACCTACTCTCCACGCTTGCTGACTATTCTTCTGCCATCAAAACCCTCCACATCGTCAACCTGGTTGACTCCCTGTCCCTCAGATGCAACTTCAGCTTACTCGTTCAAGCTATTTCATGTTCCTTTTGGCTCCAGAATGTTCCATCCTGGATACCAACCCTCGATACCATTTAAATCCTAGCAATAGCAGTAAACGGAGCATCCCATTAATTTCCAGGTGCTGTGCTTTTATTCCTGATTTCACTGAGCCTGTGTAACAATGTGCCAATGTTTATAATTACTTACATTTTTTTGGTAAGTTAAAGCAGATCCAGTGTTATTCCTATGATGACAATCACTGGCCGAGGAATGGGCACTTATCTGGGCCAGTAAGAGTTCAACATTGGGTTTTTGGTGGAACTAGGGGGAAAATTTGGGCTGGTAGGACATAGGTCTGGAAATGCCTGTGGCCATACATGCTATTTCAAGGGGAGAGAGTGTCTGAGTGATGACACCCAGAGGAGAGGAAAGCTTAGAGATGCAGAGAGAGACCCTGGCCTCGCCCCAGTTCCTGGTCTGCTTTGGTCATTACAGTGGATGCTGTGATGTGCCACCCAGGTCCTCACTGAGGACAAAGAACTTGCTCTCCAGCCCCGGGGACTATTGCCTGGATAGAAAAGAGCCACATCAGGCCCCTTCCCAGCATCCTCTAGCCAATGACAGGTTGACATGGGGACAGAAGTTTGGCCCCGTTGCCCCAGCTCAGGACAACTCTGAAGAGTCATCCCAGCCTCAGAGGTCCCCCCAGGGCTGTCTGAGCCCTTTCTTGCAACTGCACTGTGACTCAGCTTCTTCCTCCACCCAAGTCTGCTGCTGCAATAATCAGCCAGTTTATCATCAGCAGGGGTAAGAAAAGAAAGCCAGATTTTAGGTAGGAGAATGGGCCAGTGGGTGGAGCAGATGGAGAAGAGGAATCACAGAAATAGATGTGGGACGGAGCTTCAAGAAGTCAATGGTTCCAAGGCAAGACTGGAAGATTGTCAGAACCTTGCTGTAGAAGGAACAGCTGAAGAAACTGAAAATATGAGGAACAGTTGAAGGAACTGAAAATATTTAGTGGAGAAGTAAAGATTTATGAGGAATATGACAGCAGTCTTCATTCATTTGACAGGCAATTAAGTAGAGGCTGGTTCAAACTCACTCTGCTGGTCTCCTCACTTCCGCCTTGACCCCTAGAGTTCATTCTCGGGTCTTTCATCATCCACCCATTGCTTTCCTTTGCAACCTTATCTCCTGTGGCTCTTCCTCACTCCCACCCCCACCCCTTCTAGCTGCATCAGCCTTCTTCTTGCTGTTCCTTGAATACACCAGCCCATTTCTACCTCAGGACCTTTACACCTGCTGCCCTCTTTCCTTGTTCTTCTATGTGTTTTCCCATAAGCTCTTCATTTACCCCATTCCTTTTGTTCAGTCTTGAATCGAAGGTAATTTCCTTAAAAAAGTCTCCCTGTGATTAGTCTCTACGCCCATTGCCCTGCTTCATAGCACTCTCTGCTCCCTGAAATGGCTTTATATCACTGTTTCTTCTGTGATCCAGTTTTCTGACTGCCTCTCCCACAAAGAATGTAAGCATCATATGGGCAGAGATGGGTCTGTCTGGCTCACCACTGTGACCCCAGACTGTGGTACAGTTTTAGCACGCAGCAGGTGCACAAGAACTTATCTGCTGAATGAACAAATGAATAAGCATAGGCCTAAGAAATAGGTCTAGAGCTAATGGGTGGGCAGTTCGTAGAGGAGATTTTTGAAGCTGTAGTTGGCCGGCTTAGAGTCTCACCACTGAGGCAACTGTCACTTAGCAGGGAACCAGCAGGCCAGTGGGAAGGTGGGGTTTGGAATCAGTTAGACCAGGGTTTGGGTCTTGCTCTGCTTCTTTCTGCATGGCCACAGGCCTTGGACAAGTTCTTTGAACTTGAGAAGCCTCAGTTCCCTTATCTGGGAAGATAGGAGGGTTAGGTATTTAGATAAGTGCGAGCACTGGGCAGATAAGGTGGAGGAGAGGGAAGATGGTCTAGAAGATGGTGGGGTATGCCTGCCTTCAGCATAAAGGGGCTTTACTTCCTCTAAATGAGTGCCCGCAAGAAACCAGTTAGAACCCAACGGCGGCAGCTTGTGAGGTAGTGACAAAGACCTAACCGGACATGATCCACAATGCTCATTGTAATATAATTAATATTGTGTTTTAGGCAACCCCACTAATGGGTTTTCTGTGTGCATCCTGGATAAGGACATATGCAAAGGGGCTGAGCATGACTAAGCACTCCAGGGGCAAGAGCGGTCCATCAATCAAGAGATCACCTCCAAGCGAGGGTATAAGACAGGGGACCAAACAAAGACCACCGCTGTCTGCCCCTGGCTCAGCCTGCCTCCCGTTCTTTGCTAATAAAACCTTTAAAACCTTTGCACTACACAATGCTTTCGTCTCCTGTCTGAATTCTTCTCTTTCAGGTGAGACAAGAACTGGGGTCTTTTTCCCTTTCCCTTTGAGGGTAACAGGAGTCTGAGGAGAAGCCACCTCACAGGGGAGCCAGATTGATGAGAGGTTGCGTCTGCAAGTGCTGGGCATTTAGCAAGTGCTCCATAGTCTGGCTCTTTAGTTTCTGTTGCTCTGGAGGTTACAGGTCCTGTCTCCGTTACCTGCGTGAGGCCACGGAGGTCACAGGAGTCAGGAGGACTCACCTAAGGAGGGGTCACGCTGCTGCAATCCCGCTCTCATCAGCACCACTTGGTATTTTTTTCCCTGTTGCGCTGGCCGCCCTGGGGTGTGGGGGAAGCCAGCAGAAGCGCACTGGGTTCAGGGGGTGGGTGGTTGCAGAGGTGAGTGATCATCCAGGCTGTTCTTCTCAACTTCCTGCCTCTGACACAAAGCCGAGCTGACCTCCTTGGGCTGGAGGCGGGTGAGGAAATGGGTGATCGCTCTTTCTTCACAGGACTTAGAGCTGTAACTAAGTTGGTAATGTCACACGCACTGCTCAAATCTGCAAGTGTGTTTGTGGTGGGAGAGGAGGAGAAACCATTGCAGCCAGTAAGGAGCAGCTCTGCGAGGGGGTTAGGTGGAGGCACGAGGGAGAAATCCCACGTTGGGGGGTGCCCACCATCCTCTGAACGTGCACCTTTCTCAGACTCTGGTTAACCCAGGTGATGGGTTTATGCATCTTGACCCAGAAAAGAGCTAGTCACAGTCAACAACATGGGAGAGGGGACATAAATGCACAACAGGCAAGGACAGTCTATAGACTTTGGCGGGGGGAGGTAATTAGGTTTATTTATTTATGCATTTATTTTAATGGAGGTACTGGGGATTGAACCCAGGACCCATGCATGCTAAGCATGCACTCTACCACTGAGCTACACCCTCCCCCCAGGCAAGAATAGTCTGAAGTCTCCATTCCCATGTCCTTTCGGCTCCCTTTTGATGACAAGGGAACTTTCTACTGATCAGATGAAAACAACAGTTGTTCACAGTAGAACCCTGAGGGGCCCTCCCAGGTACAAATCCTTTCCGTGTCCCCTTGTTTGTAGGAAAATTTCTTGTTTGTAGGAAATAGGCTTCATTCAGCCTCCTTGACCTTCCCTGAGTTCCAAAGGACAGATTCAACCAGTTGCTAATCAGGGAAGAGAGGGAAGGCAGAGACGAGGGAGGAACATCAGGAAGCAATTGTGCAGCAATAAAGCAGAGCCCTGGTTCCTCCTCAAGGAGTGTACATAACAATATCTCTGAGTTCTTCTGCAGGAACTGAGGCCCCCACCCAGGTGGAGGACGGCAGCTTCAGGCTGAGCACAGGATTCCCGAAACACCGCCGTTACCTCCCCACCAACCAATCAGAAGAAAGTCTGCACACAGTGGGAGATGACAAAGAGTCTGACCTCCCCCGTCCCCCACAAATGATTCTCCCTTTAAAAACTTTCATTGTCAAGCAGAATCTTCAGAGTTGGTTTATGGACATGAGCCCTCCTTCTCCCCAGGTTACTGGCCTCCTGAATAAAGCAAACTTTATTCCTTTCCAACCAACACTTGTCTCTCAATTATTGGCTTGCTGAGTTCTGTAACATTATGTCACTATCTGTATAACGAAGGAAACACTTACATAGCAGGTACTGACTACAGGCTGAGCACGGTTCTTAAACACTATACCTGCGTCACTGCATAATCTTATAAAGTGGCCACAATCATTACTCCCAATTTATAGATGAACAAAATGTTGCTCAGTGAGGTCAGTAACTTGCACAGGCCTATACCACCAGTAAGGGGTAAGACTGGGGCTCAGACCTCGGCCATCTAGCTCCAAAGTCTGTGCACTTGACCGTCATGCAAAGTGGCCCGTTCTTAAGGGGGATGGTTTGCCTTGCAGGTGGTGGGCTTCCCATCATTGTGGGTGACAGGCATCAGTAGCTGAGCTAGACA
The DNA here is from genome assembly GCF_048564905.1 of Vicugna pacos. Classification (NCBI taxonomy): domain Eukaryota; kingdom Metazoa; phylum Chordata; class Mammalia; order Artiodactyla; family Camelidae; genus Vicugna; species Vicugna pacos. Next base: position 5,171,472 of record NC_132990.1, read on the forward strand.
GGTCTCTGCAGTGTACTGAGTGTGTCCTCTGTGTCTGGCTGGGAGCTGAGCACTCTACCAACATGTCGTGCTCATGCCAGCTAGAACAACCATCCCACTTTACAGATAAATAAACTGAGATAAACTGGGTAACTGGCCAAGGTCTCCAGGCTGAGGAGAGCTGGAACTGGGAATGCAGCAGGCCTGCCCAACCCCAATCCTGAGCTCTTTACCTGTTACCAGGGATTAAACTTCAGGACGACTGGGCTGGATTAGCTGGCTTTCCAGTCCTAGCAAATCTGAGATCCCGCAGGACTGAACATCTACGTGTAAAGGGGCAAACTCTTGAACAGAGCTGCTATAACTGGTTGCCAGGTCAGAAATACCAGTCATTACACTTCAAACTTTATATTTAAGGAAATATTTCTCTTCCAAGGCCTTCTCCACTTTCACCCCACTTTTAACACTCTGCAGTGTTTCTCCTGCAAAGTTGCCCAAGGAGCAAAGAGTTAAGTGGGCCCTCAAAGGGTCTGCTCTCCCTGCAGTCTGCAGGGGTATCAGTGCCCCCTCAGGCTACACAGGGAGACAGTAACCATCTTTCCTGGTGGGACCACCACCATGCCTCGTGCAGCCCACCCCCATCTGATGGCCTGGGCACAGGCATCGGCACCCAGGTCCCCACGATTGAATCCAGCAGTGTTCAGCTCTTGTCTTGCTGGGCTCACCTGCAGCATTTGACACACGGGTCAGCCCTGAATCAGGTACAACAGTCTAAAACCATCAGCCACAAAAGAGGTTGGATTCAAACTAGGTTTCTGGCAGATGGAACAAATCAAGGTCATCGGTTTAGAATGTCAACTTTTTACTAATATTTACAGAGGAGATACTTAAGGATTGTATTTGTCCTAGACAAGTCCAGTTCCAAATTACCTACCCCGCCTCTTCTTTTTTCTTTTGATAAGGGTTACCTTCCTGAAATTTGCAGTTTTACAAAGATGGCTTAGACAAGAGTACCTGGAGAAGGCCTAGGAGAAGCAATGCAGGTGAGAAACTTCTGTCACCTTAAGACCAGAAAAAAATTTTTCTCAATACTTACAAGCTTCTAGAGATAAACAGGGGAGATTTGGGGAATAGTGAAAAAGATTGGCAGGCTTTGGATTGCTTCCGGAGCCACACTTGTGGTCCTGTAAAGACTAGATTTATAAAACACAGGCAGCTATTTTTAACCCCTCAAAGAGTCGGGAAGCCACCTCAATGATATTAAAGGACTGACATACCCATCCACCCGTGTTGCAATGTTTTTCTTTCCCTCATTTAGCTTAGGAGAGAAGGCCAAAAAAAAAAAAATCCAATGAGGTTCTGAATATCTGTTTATCTTGATAAGCCATTTAAAAAAGTTTCGAGGAAACTCCCTAGGTTTAAGAAATTACTTAACTAGGCCCTAAGGCCTGGAGGCCATCTGTTTGCAACAGAGTCCAATTGCTTGGAAATAGGCAACTGGTCTCCGAAGGGACCCTAAGTTCTGAATTGGGACCATTTTTAGCTCCTCCTACCAGAACTTGAGCCCATAAGTTTTCGGGTTCTCCTTTGTCCTCTCCCAGGGCTAGTAAAAGCCATGTTTCCCCCTCCTGAGAGATATGCCCATCCATCAGTTCACCACTTACACAGACTTTAAATTTTGAGAGCAGGTCCCATCCTAACAGACGATGGACACTCAGGACATACAGGAAGGAGCACGGCAGCGTGGAGGGTCCTGGTTTCCATGCCGATGGTTCTAAAAAGAGCCTCCTATTAGATCTGCCTGGTGCCCCTTTCTTAGCACACTCCCATTTGGACAGTGGTCCTTTCGGAGTGGTCAAGACTGAGCAAGTGACTCCAGTATCTATTAAAGATTCTCCTTTCTCCTCTTCCACTTCTAAGGCAACCCGGGGCTCCTCTGGGCAGCTTGGATTTATATCCCGACTGGGGGGCCCCTAGGCCTAGTGAGGCCTCTTCTGCATGTGGCATCGTGGGCATCATGGGAGTTCTGTAGCCCTCCTTCTCTGAGGACTGTCAAGACAATCCCACGTCTAATGTCCTCCCTCCTTGCAGAAAGCACACCGATTGGGCCCCAGCTTCACCGAGGGCTGCACCTTGGTCCTTGGTGGAGGGTTGGGGTTACTCACCCCTGTTGGTCCACCAGGGGCCCATGGGTTCCCTGACATGCACTGGAGGCCAACAGACAGGAAGGAGCAGCCCATCTCTTTGTTTCTTGTCCTCCTTTACTTCCTCAGCCATATCTCAGTTACTGAACATCCCCAAAGCAATATCCACCAACTGAGAAGTTGGGGTATTTGGACCCACTGCTACTTTCTGCAGCTTCTTTCAAATGTCGGGGGCCCTCTGAGGTACAGAGCGCAACCACTGAGCGGCTCTCAGGAGCATCTGAATTAAGAGTTGTGTACTCTCAGAGGCATTCTCTAATCCTTTCTGAGATGCTGATGGTTTTTCATTTGCCTCCTGTTTAATGTTTCTGACTTTTCCCCTGTTTCCTGGCCTCTGACCAGCAGCCTTCATCTCCTTAAGGAGGAGACTTCCATGATGCTCAAGCCAGCCCTGTCTTGTCTGTTGCGGTGGGCACCACTTCCGCAGCTGGTCTCCAGATCTGGTGACTGGGCTGAGTTTGGTGTTGCTGCAACCCCTTATTTTGGTAAAGCACCAAAGGCACGGTACATATGTGATCTCATCCCATTTTTCTAAGCTTTTGCAGTAAAGATCCAATTGCAGGATGGTGTTACAACTTAGGGACCCATTTTCTGGCCACTTGCCTTGATCTTCTAATGAATATTTGGGGCCAGGCAACATTACCAAGACAAATCATCTGTCTTTTGTCAAGGGTTGATACCCAAAGGATTTCCAGTTTTAAAAACATCCCAGTGGACTACAGCTGGGGAAAGAAATGGCGTTTCTCATCCTGATATACCACAAGGAGACAGCCATTCTCAAGGGCCAACTAATGTAAGTTATAGGTACCAGAGTTTGCTTCTCCTGAGCCTGAACGTAGTTTTTCTACAGTTGCCAAGGAACTCAGTTTCAACAGCTAACTTTGTTTTTCAAACAGATAAGACAATCATACATAGACAGACCAGACAAATAAGGCCCAAACATAAACCAGAACCCTGGGACTTGAATCCAGGGTGAAACCAGACCAGAGACCAAAGCCTCGGGATGCCAACCCACATCTGACAGTCAGTTTCTGCCACTCGGAAAAGTGATTTCAGGGACCCTTTCCAGACCTCTGTTCCTTGCACCCAGGGATCTCGTTTCTTATTAAAAAGGAACTCAACCTCCCCCAGTCACAGAAAACATAGCTTCTAAACCCAGAGGCCTCTAGTTTTCCACCAGAAGGGACACACTCCCCAGAATGGTAGGAACGAAGTTCATGCCCACAGAGGTCTCTGGCTCCTTACCAGGAGGAACACAGCCTTCCAGAGTTACAGAAACCAGAACTTGCAGACTCAAATCTAGAATGAAACCGGGGACCCAAGGCCAGTTGAGTGCTTCTCAGATTCTACTTTAGTCAAAGGTGAGACTGATATTTGCATTTATTATCAGTTCTGAATTTTTCTAACCCTCTTAAGTCCAGTGGCCACTTTGTCCACCTTTGGGTGGTAGACACCATGCAGAACAGCATGTGACCAAGAAAACCAGGACAACCTGACCAACACCAGAAGGAAATAAGCCCTCTTCACTCCAGTGTGGCCCACTCCCCTTGCCCCTGGTCAGGGCACATGTCCCACCAGAGCCGCCAGAAATTGCTACTGGACTCAGTGAGTCCTTCACTAGGGGTGTTTCGCCAGCGAACACACCAAGTACTTTTGATTAAAGCAGAAGCATTTGTTACTTGTGACAAGTAAGGAGACAGGAAGATAGCTCTCAAAGCCCTGTCTCGCTAACAGAAGGTGGTCAATAAATGTTCCATGTTCAGTAGGTGCTCAATAAATGTTCCGTGAATCTGAGTACGAATTGCCTTAGGACAGCAGCCAGGTGCCCATAAAGCAATCAGGAGTGGGCTGCCGAGCCTCTGCCCTCAAGTGGGGCACCCAGGACACACTTCCCTGTGTCTGGGACTATTTCCTCTGCAAAAGGCAGGTATTGGAAACAAAGGTCCCCAGTAACTCAATTTATAGGAATCTTGAGAAGACGCCAAGTTAAGGATCTCAAAAATGGGCCCTCAGGTGAGGAACGGGGAAATCCGAGTCTCCTGAGGTTGGTCAGAAGAGGCAGGTGGCAGGCCAAGCAGGCACGGACAGAGGGCAGGGAGCCGATGGCAGGGAGCCGATGGCAGGCGGCCACAGTGCGGGAGGGAACCGCAGCGGCTGGAGCCGCGAGCCCGAACCCGGGCGGAGCGGGGCTGGGGCGCCCGTCCGCTCACTGGCTGCGCTGCGCTTTGCTTAACCTTCCGAACTTCCGTTTTCAATCTTGGGAGGGGAAATCGTGACTGCACCTTGGTGGCAGGGCCGTTGTGGGGGCCGAGCGAGACCACGCTGGCGGCCCAGAGCAGCGCACCGCAATGCCCGTGGCCGTGCTCGGCCGGGCGGAGGCGCGGCGCGGCCGCGGGGGTGGGGCGGCCCGGAGGCCGGAGGAGGATCCCGCACGTCGGCGGGGGGATGGCCGGGGGGGGGGAGCGGGCGGGGCGGCGGCCGGAGGGGCGGGGGTGTCCCCGGGGGCGGGAGGCGGTGACCTGCGCCTATAGGCTATAGGCGTCCCCGGACACCCGGGCTGGGACCGGGCCCACCCCGAGCGGTGCTGGCACTCGGCGGCCGGCCGTCCGTCCGTCCGTCCGTCCTCCAGCCGCGTTCTGCCGCGTCCCGCCGCCCGCACCTGCCGCCCAGCGCGCCCCGGCCCGGCCGCAGCATGACGGACCAGGCGGCCTTCGACACGAATATCGTCACCCTGACCCGCTTCGTCATGGAGGAGGGCAGGAAGGCCCGTGGCACGGGCGAGATGACCCAGCTGCTCAACTCGCTCTGCACCGCGGTCAAAGCCATCTCCACGGCCGTGCGCAAGGCGGGCATCGCACACCTGTGAGTCAGGCCTCCGGCCCCTGCCGCATCCTCTCTCTCTGGCTGGGGATCTGCCGGGCAGTCGGATGTCTGGTCCTCTAGCCCTCCTGCTGTCAGCCTGTCTGTCTGACAGCTGGGACCCTCCCTCTCTGGCAGCCCCTCTGCAGACGCTCGCAGCCACATTTAAGCCCTAGTTCCCTCTCCCTTAAGCTTGCGGGTGCCCCTCTGGGGGCCTGGCTCACAGTCCACACCTGCCGTCCGGCAGCCTTGGCACTCCTCTCCGCCTCCTCCCGGTGAAACAGGCTGGCGGGGTGCGCACCTGGCCTGCCACCGCAGCCATCCTGGCCTCGTGCAGAAAAGTGCTTTCCTTTCACTTTTACTTCTTTGACTTCCTTCACTCCCTTTGGAACTGGGATCCCAAGTCAGATTTCTAATTTAGTATCTCCTTGACCCTGAACAAATCCTGATAGGAGTGTGCGAACCCCGGGGGCAGGCTGGGAGGAACCCACAGCTCTCAGGGGCAGTAATGCTCCTGCCAGAGGGCTGCAGTAGGTCTGGGGCGGGGCCTGAGAGTCTGCATTTCTAAGAAGCTCTTCTGTGGTAGGTGGCGCTGAGGCTTCCGGTCCACAGATCCCATTCTCTGTAGCACAGGAATCCCGGGACATGGGGATTCAAAAGGCACCTTCCTGTGAGGATTTTTGCAAGTAGCACAAACACCCTTTGGTTTATTCTGGGTGCACAAGTATCTTGTGTTTAGACTGACCCTCACTGGGTTTTCAAATTGCCCACACTCCTTCCTAACATTTCCCACACTTAGCAACACTATGAAAATTATGCATGTTCTGATCATAGTTGATCTGAAAAAATATAACCCCTGCAACCTGGATTCCTTTTCTGCTAAACTCTTTGCGTTTGGTCCCACAGTATGACTCGGTAGCACTAACTCTTAAGGAAGGAATGTGTGATCACATTTATTTTCTGGAAGAGGGATCAGGACAGGTATGTTAGAAAGGGGGTGACTCCATTACTATTTCACCTACAGCCCCCCTTAATACATTTCTCAGGAGCCTTTGCTTTAGGAAACATGCACAATTAAACCTTATTTCAAATTTAATTTACAGTAAGTATCCTCACAGCTTCACCTGCCTTCAAGACCAGGGGGCTTAAAAAAAAAAAAAAAGAGTGCTAGTCATTTCTTATGCTATTTTAAACATATGTCAGCATCTTTTACAACCCCAAAGAGACTTGGAAACACAAGATCTACTTTGCAGTGTATCGTTCCTATCTTTTAATTACTTCAGAGAGTGGGATTTTAGGTAGTGGGATTTTAGTAGTGGGATCTGGACAAAGGGTACTCATTTTGGCTATTATAAATTATGTATATTTTTACATTAGGTACCTGTAAATACCAGGCTAAAAAATATTGTTGTTGCTATAACTGTAAATTCCTTAATAAGTTGCGCTTGACAAAAATTCAAACCACTCAGAAGAACAAAGGGAAAAGTGAAACCCACCTCTATCCATTCCCTGGGGTATCCACTACTCATACTCTACTGGTTATTTTACTGGATATTTCTTTATAGTCATATAAATGTATACATGGATACATACTTGCATATGACTGTTTGTAAATAGCAAACAAAATGGAATCACACTTAACATATTCTGCAGTTTGCTTCCATTATTCAACAGCACATAATGAACATCCTTCAGTGTCGGGGTGTGTAAATCCACCTCCTCCTTTTTAACTGCTGTGGAGTGTTCCCCTGCATGGACGTATCAGGAGCTGTTTGACATTTCCTGTATGTTTGGGCAAGTCACTGGCCTTTGACTGTTTCAAACAAGCATTGTGCCTGTGAAGAGGGTGTGGATATGTTGTCATGGGGGTGGTGACAGAGGAGGACTAGACCCTGGACCCTTACGTACTGTGGGAAAGTAAGCATTTGAGAGTCTCAGAATCATATGTATTTGGGCAGTAAGACAAGATCTCAGCTTAGGCCTCCAAATTATACTCATCATCATCGGCTTTGATATCCTGGATGAAAAGGCCAGCATGCCTGCAAATAACTTGTTAGCGCTGAAGTCTTGCCCTAAGAAGGACATCTAGCTGGAGGGACGAGATGCCTGCAGATTCGCCGGAATCTCACAGAACCAGTTTATGGAGCTCAGCCATGAGTCCTCAGCAGGGACGCATCCGATCAGGAGTTTAAGCGTAGAGCCTGGAAAGTTCTTTCTCTCCCCCTCTTTCTCTCTCTGTAGTTCTAGAAGAGAATGTGAGATGAGAACGACAGAGCTGATGCTGTAGGAAAAATATTACAAGTGTAGAATCATAAAGTAATAGAGATTCTGAAAGATGCTTTCCTCGAGGTGCCAAAAATGCCACGTGGAAGCAAAGGACTGTGGAGCATCAAGACGGGCATTTGCAAAGGGCGGGAAAGGATGGTCATAAGGCCTGATGGCTGGAGAGCATTTTAGGCTGGACTGTCTTGTGAGGAAGGGTACGAGGCAGGAAGATGTTTCTGGAAAAGTTGCTCATTCTATTTGACTGAAGCCTGGAGTACTTCATGTAACGTAATGGGGTGGGAGGCATTTGCGAATGTTAATCTATGCTTGCATTGAGGGAACATCAAATGGCAAGAGTGAATACCTTATATTTTAGGTGGTAAGCAAAGGGCAGAGGTACAGGCTTTTGAGTGGGGCAGTGGCATGGCTGGGATTAATCTGGGGCAGGTATGGCTGGGAGCATAGAGTTAAAAGAGGGAAAGCTAAGACAACGTGGAGAACCAATGGAGAAGGGAAGAGGTGAATCAAGCAGCATCCAGGGCTAGAGGACTAGAGGGGAGGAGGGAGGGGACCTGGGAGAAATCTGAGTCGGGATTGGATGAGAAGGACAGGGAGGGAGGTTCTCAAAGTGGGGTCCCAGCTACTGAGAGCAAGGCTGCATCGTTACAAAACAAAACAACAAAACCAGAATTCCAAAGGAGGAGCTGGGTTTTAGAGGCGGGGAAGAGTAGGAAGATGATTCTGACATTCTGGAGATGTTGAACCTGAGATGTGAGAGGACCATGCAGTCGGAGATGTCCAGCCTGCAGTCGGACACGACAGTCTGGAATTTGGGCGTGAATTGCTGACTAAAGCATAGGCCACTGGATTCTGGGACATTTACTCTGAGGCAGAGAGGAAGAGAAGAAGAAAATCAGGGCCCGGTTTAGCAGAACAGGAACGTGCAAGGCTTTGAGAGCACATTTTGGAGAGAAATGGATCTGGGCTCAAATTTCTGTCTCTGCCATTTAACTTCTGTGACGATTTGGGAAATTGTCATAACATCTCTGAGCCTCAGTTTCCCTACTTATAAGATTCTTTTTCTTATTTTTTTCATAATTTTTTGTCTTTAAAATGTTTTATTTTTTCTTTCCAGAGACAACTAATTTTTTAAACCTCAAAGAGTTGTTTGAGGATGAACTGAGTTCATAAAACTAGTTCCATCGCCATTGTTTTTCTAGGCTGAAGGGGTTTTTTGTTTTGTTTTGTTTTGTTTTTGTTTTGTTTTGTTTTTTATAAACTGATCTTTCTACATTCTGCTTTTCATTCCTTAGTAGTTGCTCACATGTGTATCAGCAGCGATATATTCCAGGCTAGAACGTTATCTATTAAGAGGACTCTGCACCCTCATATTGGTTAGGGGAAACTTTTCCCCAACATGCTCAGATGGTGTGCAGAAAAGTTGCGCTTAAATATGGAGTTGTCTCTGTTGCTCGATGGAAAAAAAAATAATAACTTAAATTTTAATTTTGGAATTACAAGTCAGTGAATACATGCTCAAGTTTATCTTCAAATTGGCAGAGTTTATGACATTGAACTTTGGGAAACCATCAGATGTATGTTGTATTTCTTGAATTATCCTCTCCATATTACCAAAAACCTCCTTTCCACACCAGAAGCACAGCCAGCCACACGCCATCCTATCTGCACATTTCTGGCTGGCATGAGCTCAAGCCAAGTTTGGGGTTTGCGGCGTTTGAAAGCTGCTCTGGTTGGCCCTTTTCAGCATGCGGTCGTCCCTCTGTTTAAACCAAGGATTGGTTCCAGGACCCCTGCAGATACCAAAATCCATGGATGCTCAAGTCTGTCATATAAAATGGTGGAGTACATCCACAGATTCAACTAACAGCAGGTCAAAATTTGCAGATGCAAAACCCCAGGATATGGAGGGCAGACTATTTCTGATCTGACCTTTGGACGTTCTGGACTTGGTAAATGGTTGGTCATTTACCTCAGAATCAATGAATAACAAGTCTGTGTTACCTTCGACTTGAGTAATGAGGATTAAATAACAATCTTATCTGCCTCCCTTTCTCTTCTGAAAACGAACTCTCCCCCTTGGTCCGTGTGCATGCTGGCTGAGGTGCCGCCCGCTTCACGCTGTCCTGCTGAGGTCAGGAGGAAAAGATCTGAAGTTAGTTAGCAAGTAGAGGAAGTCATGGAAAGTTCTTCCCAAAATGGGGCCCTGGCTCCAGGCCTTGTGTGTAGGTCTGTGCTTCAGAAATACAGCTGAAGGAGGCTTTCCCTTGATAGTCATAAATCACAGACTGGATGCTGTGAAATGGCTCCAGAAACCTTATGAAGATTTGAAAGACCACATTAATTTTTAATCCAAATTTCTAAGGATTATAAGATACTGGCCAGATTAACTATCCTTCTGAGGAGTTTCCTGTCATTTGAATTAAAATAACATAGCTTTTTCAAATTTTCAGTGAGGCTTACGGTAAAAGCAAAAGAAGAGATATTACAGACAGCAGCCTCTCAAATCGACTTTTCTCTCCAAACTCCAGAAAGAGAATTTTTGTGTCTCTGGGGGTTTAAGAAGGAACAGTCACAGGGGCTTAAACCCTAACAGGCTGTTGTCCCCTCACCCCCAGTTTCTTGGGTGGCAGAGCCAACTTATTTGAATAAAACTGAAGAGACATTTCACAAGCGTCTCATATAAAGTCATTTTCCCAGTGGAACTTTAGTCTAGTGCAAACTTTGAGTGCTTGCTTTTGTTGTCAGTTACCTGTGACATGGTTCTGCACTGGCTGTCTTCCCAGAAGCTGCCTGCGAAACTGGTTTAGAGGTTGTTCCTGGCTCCTGCCACCCAGCCCCAAACCTGCTCACCAGCCAGCCCGCACTTAGTGGTTGCCTGTGGGGCTCCATTAAGAACAACGGTGGCCACCAGTGGCTGCTGGGAACCGGGTGCAGCACGTGGGTTAGCCCTCATCCCTGCAAAGCCTGGAAGCCAACAATCAAAAGAGTTGGAGACAACTTGATGGAAGCCATAGAATCACTAAGAGAGAAAGGCAGAAGCTGAACCCAGCTCTCTCCGGTGCTGTGTTCTGTCGGGACCCACTTTGCTTCTCAGCTTGGTTGTATCGGTGCTGAGGGGAGTTAGGGATGGGAACAGAATGACATTCTTTCTTGCTCTCTTCCTTCGTGCCAGTGTCTGTTCTAAGCCCTTTACCTCCGTCTGCTCCTTTACTCCCTGTCTCTACATACTATGACATAAATATACTAAATTCCCATTTTACCAAAGATCGGAGATGCTAAGTGACTTGCTCAGGCATGCTTAGCTGGTGGCGGAGCTGGGATTTGAATCCCCGTGGTCTAGATCCCAGCCCAAGGAGCAAAGCCCATGATGTTGCCTCTCCCCTGTGTGGTAACTTCCATTTAGGAAAAGCTTCTGCCGCATAACAAGCGATGGGCTCAGTCGAAACTGACGTCCCTGCCACTGAATGACGGGTGTCCAAATGCTCCTGAGTCCTTTCCTGGGTGCGGGAGGGGAGGGGCTCAGATCAACCCATTTCTTCACCCGTTCAGCTTGCTTCTCTCTCTCCACTGACCGTAAGGCACAGTTGGCCCTGCAGGGCTCTTCTGAACAGGGTTATATTAAGATTTCCCCATATCCCTGCAGCCTCATTTGCCACCTGATTCTGACCCCAGGGAGCGGCAAATTGGAAAGTAATCTAAGAAAAGAGTCAGACGTGGTGGGATAAAGGTTGCTCAAGTCCCACTGAGGGTGGGTGATGCCATCCCGTCCTGTTCACAAGGGCCGGCACAGGAGCTCCTTCCAAACCAGGCTGGGCTCTCCTAGAGTCTGCCCAGAGCTGTGGTGGGGGGAACACCGCTGATTCATTTTCCCAGACCCAGTTCAGCCTGCCGAGCAAAGGTGCGGGCCAGCCTGGGAGCCAGGCCCCGCCCCTCCGCGTGGACATCCGCCCGCCTAGTGAAAACACTTGTTCCCCAAACCTTTGGGGACTTTCAGGAACAATGACTGGTCAGAATGCAGAAATGTATTGTTTCCAGGGGGGTTTCTGAAAACTTACGAAAGAAAATAAACGCTCTGTGTTCTTCATCTAATCAGTTCCTCCCAGATATTTCTTAAGGCTTTTTCCCTCTGTCAAGAATGCAAGCCTTGCCTGCTTCTGGCTTCTTTTTTTTATTATTATTGAAGTCTAGTCAGTTTACAATGTTGTATCAATTTCTGGTGCACAGTATAATGTTTCAGTCGTACATATACACACATGTATTCATTTTCATATCCTTTTTCATTATAGGTTACTATAGGATATTGAATATAGGTCTCTATGAAAATCATTTTCCCTCCTTTTTTGGGGGGAGTGGAGAGGGGTTGATTAGGCTTATCTATTATTTGTTTGTTTGTTTGTTTGTTTATTTTAGTGGAGGTCCTGGGAATCGAACCTGGGAAGTGAATGCTAAGCATTCACTCTACCACTGAGCTTCCCGGCCCCCTTCTGTGGCTGGGTTCCCTTGGGTGTGCCTTGCTGCCCTTGTTGCCCTCCTGAGGGCCCCTCGCCTTGAGGCGTCTTAAGAGAAACCTGATTGCCTCGTCCTGCCTCGTCTTCCCTGAGCAGGATAACTCAGGGCCGTGTGAGGAACCCTCCCAGTCCCAGCAAGCTTCATGAGCTAAGATGCAATGTGCAGAATCCGCGGTGACGTGGGATAAACTCAGATAACCCCACTGTCGACCTGGCAGGCTGGGAATTCATTCTCCTGAATGCTGCTTCTACCTTCGAATCACTTTCCTGGGCTTTCAAAGGCTTTCCCAACATCAGATCTCACCAAAGGAAGCCCGCCCACAAGGTGTCCTAGGAAAGTTTACCAAGCGCCTTAATTTTGATTTCAAGGGGACCAGAATAATCTAACTCCATTTTTTATGCTTCACAAGCAACTGGAGGGTAGTTGGGGAAGGGTCCTTCTGGTTAGAACAGAGAAGGGACCTTCAATGGAGTTAAAGAGAAGGAAGGTGGGGTGACCACCCAACCCTGCAGGGCAGTGGAGAGGTGGAAGTCCCAGTGGTCTGCGATGGTCTGGCCGTGAAGATGGCCATTCTCTGTTCTGATGTGGCGAGTGTCCCCTACAGTGTTTGTCCTGCGGCTGTTATGTGGCCCCACCTGACTCCCATCGCAGACAGGTCTGCGCTCTCTGTGGCCTAAGGGCAGGAAGCACCTTAGAACCCTGGAACAGCAGTGAGGGACTGGCTGGTGATCCTGGCTGAACAAGCCAGCTGCCCTGACTCTGGTTGTATCCTGTGGTGGCCCACGGCGTGATCTGGGGCTACAGGAGTTGTTTCTCGGTTCTATTTGGCCAGTTGCTGAGTCTGCAAGCTCAGAAAAATGCAGTCTTTGAGTTCCGTCAAATTCATAGAAACAGAGTAGGATGATGGTTGCCAGAGGAAGAAATGGAGGGTTGGTATTTAACGGGTATAGAGTTTTAGTTTTGGAGACTGGTTGCCCAACAATGTAAATACTTGACGCTACTGAGCTGTACAATTAAAATGGTAAATTTTATGTTGTATATTTTACCACAATTAATTTTTTTTAATTTAATATTATGAAGGAACTTAAAATTAAAAATTGCAATTATTAGCATTAAAAAAAAAAAGAAAATGCAGTCCAGTACATCAGGAACTCTTCCATTCAGTCTCACTAAACAAAGTCGGGGGAGGGGCACTGTGACTGGGACACAGTCACCAGGGGTCCTGTCTGTCCTTGGTCGATGGGGATGGCCCAGGAGCACCGCAAACCAGGGCCAGCCTTTCCTCTGGGTCTCCTCTTTCCGCATTTCAGAGCTCCCTGGATCCAGGCATCATGTAAAAAAAAGGCTTTGAGGTTTAAAAAGTTATCTATATGAATGTGCACAGAGTACCCCTTCCCATGTGGAAATACATGAAAAATAGGCTCCTTGTTTCTTTGAATAAGTTACTGACCCAGAGCTGTTCTTTATGATTATTACTGGCTGGCTTTTTTGGGCTCTTTTGAGCGCTTTTTCATACCTTCCCTTTCTTACTAAAAACATTCAAATTATCCTTCAGCTGGAACAGCTCTTTTGCAGTGAGACCTTCCTTGACCTGACGGTCTAAACCCTTGCCCTGCCGTCCACCCTGCATCTTGTGTCTTGTATTAAAGCACCTGTCAGTGTCGGATATTATCTTATTCATTCAAAAGCATGTATTTTTCTTGTTTGCCTCACTCACTAGAATGGAAACTCCATGAGGGCTGGGGTCTCATCTGTCTTGCTTGGCACTGTGATCTCAGTTCTCCAGACAGTCCAGTAGGCACAGTAGATATTTGTGGAACAAATGAACACTCACACAGGCTTCTAGGAAGCTTCTGAGCAAGAGAGATTGTGGCCTAACTGCTCCTCAGCCATCTTACTGAGCGAGATACTTAAACAGGTGGAAAATGGAACCAAGTGCAAAGTAAGCCTTTCCCCTGCCTGCCCCAGGTGCCCTGCCCACCTGCCCCAGCCTCCCAGGCCTCCCTGGAGCTGTCCCCGTAGGCCAGCCCCTCTGGGGACCGTGCCAGTGGCCTTCTCTGCACTCCAACGTGTGGAACGACCTTAGAACTGATCGCTAAAGCCTGAACAGCCGTGCCAACATGATGGTGGGTGAAGCCTCGGGGAGCTTGAGAGCCCCTCCCCTGTCACGCTGTGTGCAGCCCCCTAACGAGAGCTCCCCTCAGGGAGCAAATGAGGGAGTTAACACTCAGCACCAAGGGCTGTGCCAAACCCTTTGCGGAAGCGGGATAAGCATGTCGTCCTCCAGCAGCCCCGGAGGCATCGTTGCCCTCCACGGGCACAGGCAGAGGGGAGGGCTGGGGGAGAGCAGGGGCTTGCAGGGCTGAGGGGCGAGCCCGGGTTTCTTCTCCAACCACACTGCCACCCCTCCTGAGTTAGTAGTGACGAGCGGTGGAAATCTCAGGTTAGCATCACTATCTGGAACGTGGCAGTAGCTTTTTTATTTTTAACCCTCTTACTCCTTTTTCAATTGAGTGACTTTTAGGTTTGAGAGCTAAACACTGAGATTTTAGGATAACAGACCGACAGTTTGTTGTTTTCATCATTATAATCGGCATTGTATATAGAAAGGCCACCTTTTGTTAAATCTACACTTTCTAAATATCAAAGAAAAGGGAAATGGAATATAAATCAATTTTTGTATAACCTGTTTCAAACATGAGTTTTATCTGCTTAATATTAGGGCTTTGCCCCTTTTTCTGTAAATCTCTGGGGATCCCCTGTAGAAGCTGTTCTCATTAAACACCAAACAGGTCCATTCTTTAGGTACTAGTTACACATTCGGTTTCATATTCTACTTAACAATTTAAATAAACTGAAATATTTCTAGATGGTCTATTTCTGGTCATATAAAATTGATTTCCAAAAAAGGGGGGGGGGCCTGGGGGGAAAAAAAGTTGGGAAAATGGGCTTGATGAGATAACGGGAATTACCTCCTAGAGAGTCAGGCCAGGTGAGCCACTTGGGTTTGGACAGTTTCTGGCGTTGGCTCAGTTTTGTCCAGCCAGAGACGCGCAAGTTATGTTTAGAGAAAATGCATTTTCAAGAGCTGAAGCCACGGGTCCATCCCCAGGCAGGTGCTCCTAGCAATCTCAGCCGAGCGGGCAATGGCGCCCCCTTATCACCCACTCGCAGCTGTTGGGCGCTGTCTTCAAGGCCCCCACTCCTTCCCCTCCCACATCCAGTCTCTTATCTTGTTCTGTGCATCCTTCCTCCAGAATATTTCTGCTCAATCCCAGGCTATGACAACCCTCCTCTTTCCTCATTCTAACAAACTAAGCCCCCTTTTGGACAAGCCACTTGGATTCTGGGCATTCCACAGTTACCAACTTGCAGGTCCCTTGAAAATAAAGTGCAGATTGCAGACTTCCCACTCCCTCCCGCCTCTAGGACTCCTGCCAGTGCAGTGAGGGGCCCCCAGGAGAGGCCTGGCCCGGAGTCAGAGTGGGTTTCTGGCCTCTGCTCTGCCCTCCAGTTTAGAGAAGCCCGGTGGTGTCTCGGAGTGAGCTTCCTTCCCTATAAAATGAAGTGCTGGGATCTGTCATTACTTCTTGTCTTTTAGGTTCTTTTCAGCAATAAAACCATAGATTCCTCTGACTTGGTCCCCATCCTAGGCTCCCTCCCACCCAGGTGTCCTTGCTTGCTGTGCCTCCAAACTGACTCATTATGCCTTAGGCGTTCGGGGGTAAAAATTAGTTCTTGGGGGAGGTGAAAAAAATCAATCTTTTCTATATAAAACATATGTACATATAGTGCATTAACAGCTATACACTCTACCTGTAATATTAAAATTTCATAGGGGAGTGTGTTAGGAGGGAAAAAATCCTTCTTAGGGGCAATAATGAAAAAAACAAAAAAAGGCTAAGATACATGGATTTAACCACAGAGGTGTGCTGGGTACCGTGACAGATATGGGACAGGTGAATGACAATATTTCCAATCAGAGGGATAACCATTCTTGTTTTGTTTCTCCAAACTATGTGTCTACTTTCGTTTCTTCTAAATTCTACCCAGCGCTCTCTTTCAGTGGGTTTGCAGGTACATCGATACATCCCAGTGATCACAGCTTATATTTTTATGGCTTTTCTTCCCTCCAGCTATGGCATTGCTGGCTCTACCAATGTGACGGGTGACCAAGTGAAGAAGCTGGATGTCCTCTCCAACGACCTGGTTATCAACATGCTAAAGTCCTCTTTTGCCACCTGTGTTCTTGTGACAGAAGAAGATAAAAATGCCATAATAGTAGAACCTGAGAAAAGGGTGGGTCTGCTCCCCCACTGTTGAGGGTTTTAATGTCACCATTCCCCGCCCCACCCGAGCTTCGTAAATGATGCCACCTGTGCAGCCAAGCAAGCTGCCTAGGACTCTCCCTAGGTCCCTCCTGAACCATCAGTCATCATTTCACAGATTCCAACACACTGCTGTACCTCAGACTGTTCTCCCCTGTTCACGCAACCAGCACAGTGTCCTCATATGTGGGGGAGACTCAGATACACTCATCTCCACGTGTAACTTTCCACTGTCATGTTCAAGGCTTCAAAGTCTGACTTCTGTTAACTACTCCACTTGTTTCATCTCTATCCACCCTATTCCCCACCTCCACAACCAACTCTCCTGCCAATCTCACCTGCTCCCAATTCCTAGCGTCGTTTCACGCATTGGAATCCCATCAATCTGATTGCTCTTGAGGGCAGAGAAAGAATTGCAGTCTTCTCTGTATCCCAGCTTCTGGCACAATACCTGCATGGCTGGAGCTCAGCGAAAAATTACGGCTGAAAAAGTGAATGAAAGAGTATATCCAGCTTTTATAGAACAACAATCATAATAATAATAAACAAACCCTCTTGAGATGAGAAGTGCAGTTATATGGGCTTCTGTCTTTTCCTGTTTGAGATGAATTGGGAACATGAAGGAGTAGAATGGGAAAAAAGCAGTCGGACGATGAATTTAAAGAGGCTGCCCGATACCCTCTGATCTTTATAAGCGAGATGGGGAGCCACGTCCGATTAACTTGTTTTACGTCATTCCCGAAATACTACTACACGTCAGATTCGAAGTCCATGTTCCCTGCGGGGCTTCTGAAGGTACTTGGCGGTCGTAGGCATGTGGATTGAATTTGCTGTTTAATATTCTCTGTCAGTCAGCCCAACTCCTCTGCGTACAATGTGCCTTCGCTGATAAGCATGTTCCCGTTTCCCAGGCGACAGTTTCTCCTGCATCAGCCAGGGTGATTCGTGAAGAGTAAGAGGTCAGGGAATCAGAGAATTGCCTTAATTTGATGGAGAAATTTACAACCCACATCTTAAAGTGGCTAATTTGCAGGTGGGAAATCCCCAGTGATGTGCTGGTGAACTGGCTCTCTATTAGCAAAAAAAAAAAAAAAAAAAAAAAAAAAAAAAATCTCTGATTTGTAGCACTTGTCACTTTGAACTGTGCAAATAGTTCCCCATAGTGGATTTTGAACTACCAACATGACATCACTGAAGGCAGAGGTGGGAAGAAATGTGCACAGTTGTCTCTTGAGAGCCGATGCCAGCCAGCTCCAGCACACTACTGAAAATACGGTCCAAAGAATGAGTCTCTGGTTGTCCCACTACAGCTGAGGGTTGTTTCCTTTGGGAATTACAGTAGGGACATGGCTGAGAACTCTGCACTGCAACCCTGAGTGTCATCTATAAGACTTCATGAGGGGGAGGGGATAGCTCAGTGGTAGAGCGCGTCCTTACCACGCATGAGGTCCTGGGTTCAATCCCCAGTACCTCTGTTTAAAAACATACAAATAAAATTTTATTTTAATTAGAAAAAAATCTGCATGAGAATTTTCTTATAGATCTCAATGTTGCCTTTGCCTCACCAAAATATTATGTTTTTCCCTTATGAATAAAGAGAATTAAGTGACTAATGGTGTTCTCTTCTTCCTTTAGCTGCCAGGAAACTGATGCCAAAATTACAATTCATCCAAATCAATGATGTAACTTAATTATCTGTATTCCTCACATTCATCTATACCCTCTCGTCTAAGCTGTGTTTTCTCTGCCTAATGATCTTTTGATGTATGTATATCAAATGTATGTGTTGTTTTTATTCTATAGCCCACCTCATATCTTTCCTGACAGTATATAAATGAGACTCACATTTCTTTTTTTTAATTTAATTTAATTTTTTTTAAGAGACGCACATTTCTTGAACTTTCCCCTAGATTCCCTTTTTTGACTTCTTAGTGTATATGCTCTTTTTTTCTTATTATACTGCATTCATTTCTAATGTAGAGTTGTATGTCCTTTTTTTCTGCTCAGGGTAAATATGTGGTCTGTTTCGATCCCCTTGACGGCTCTTCCAACATCGACTGCCTTGTGTCCATTGGAACCATTTTTGGCATCTACAGAAAGGTAAAATGTAATGTAGCAAGCTCCTGGTTTGGGATCAAAAGGAGAGTTAAGGTTGAACAGTCAGCCCTGTTTTGCTATTGGCGGCACAGCCAGAAGGCACATCATGGAACTCTGTGAAGCTTGAAACAGGCTCATATTTCAAGTTCTGACTTTTCTAACACTAACTGCATAGTGAAAATCCACTAAGGTGTTAGAAGAAAATGCAGTAAAAGGTGAGTGGGAAGACAAAGGATATTTCACTCTTATAACTGTATCTTTCTTTCACGATAGAAAATGAAATTAAAAAATAAAAGAGACAGCGTAGGGTACCTACAGCGATGATAACTATGTGAACTGAGAATTGTGAGTGTGACACTGATAGAGATCATTTATATCAAAACTGTCCTTTAAATCCTCTAAATCAGGGGTCTGTAAACTATGATTTCCCTGAGCCAAATCCAGCCCATTGCCTGATTTTTCTATGGCCTGCGGGCCAAAAAGAAAACTCTTTTGCATTTTTGAATGGCTTAAAAAGAAAATCTGAAGAGTATGGTTCATGATCCATGCCATTTATGTGAGATTTCATTTTCACTGTCCATAAATGAAGTTTTAATGGCCTATAGTCAACTCACTTGTTTACTTGTTGCCTTTGGCTGATTTCCCCCTGCCCAGGCAGGGTTAAGTGGCTGTGATAGAAACTGCATGACGGCAAAGCCTAGAATATTTACTATCTGATGGTTTCTGGAAAGAGTTTGCCATTAAAATTTATGGAAAGCACACTGGTGCAGCTTGGGAATCCAGACTCTTGCCCTGAGTCTCTTCCACCTGTGTGACCTGGGCAGGTAACTCTACCTCCAAAGTCTCTCTTTCCTTCTTTTACTTTAAGTGTGTGGGGGGCGGCGGGGGGCGTGGGGGGATGGGGTGGGTGTGATGGAAGAGCATTCAAATATACAGACAAGTTAAAAACAGAGTGCATCCCCCTGGGCGCATCATAAAACATGATGAAATCTAAAATATGTCGTCTTGGCCTCAGCCTTCTTATTTATTTTTTAAAAGAAACGTCACAGACGCCTTTGAGGCTGAGCCCTTTCCTTCATCATAATGGACGAGGCGGCTGGTTCAGCTGACCTCCGAGGTTCCTCCAACGCTCCTGTTCCGGGATATAGAGACCATGACTTAAGAAGCGAGACCTCAATTTGTGTTTAATTTTTCTAAGTGACTTGTTGTCTAGCATTGCATTGCATAATCTCCTTTCAAACGTGGAAAGCAGGACCACCACGGGACCGTTCTCTTTCATCACTGGAATGTATTTTGCTTTTGTCTTGGCTGAGAGGCAGATCAATTTGAGTAACAGAAGGTTCGAATACTCCTATCAGAAAGGCAGAGGCAGCAATGAATCCATTTTCCAAGTCATACCGGGAAACATCCATCCCCTTCCTGTTACAGACACAGAGGCTGTCATTTTACCTGCAGAAGTCAGGTCTATGTAGCACAGCAAGAGAGGCTTGTAGCACAATTCTTCATGCAGAAGAAGACCTTTGGTTAATGATTCAACCAAAGCTGAAGCAGCACTAATGTTTGCCAGCCCCAGTTTCCACATCAACACCCCCTCAAATATTTTTAAGGTGAATTAAAAAAAAAAAAAAACCTAGAAAACTGAGAGACACTGGCTATCAACTAAAAAAGCCAAACCAGCTTGCAACAGCAGCTTGAATTACGAATGCTACAAAGATTCAATAATGAACCCACTCTCTTATTAATAAACCTGAAGTGACTCTTAAAAGACTTAAAGAGATGATGAGTGTGACACTGCCTTTAAGTCATTTCAGTCTTTGAAAGCCTTATTGATTGTTTGAAACCATTTGAGTGCTTAAGGGGCATAAATATTGAAATGGCTGATGCTTTAAAGGAGACCTTTCCTGCATCCTGCGGCGATGCTTCTGGGCTGGAATTCAGCTCCCTGGCGCACCTACTCAGTGGCACAGCATCAGTCAGTAACGGGAAACCGCCAGCAGTGCTCTGGGCTTGCCCCCGTGATGCCTGGAAATAGGTTCCAACAAGATCCCTTAGGGCATGTGGTCCTGTGTTCCACGAAGTTCCTGCCACAGCACCTCTGAAAGGGTCACCCAGCCTCTGGGGCTGGAGACATCCAGAAACGTAGAATTCTCCCGATATGTTGATTGATCATCATGGTTAAAGTGTTCCAAATGTTGAGTCAAAATCTGTCTCCTTATTGCTCATTTGGCCTTTTAGAGCATCAGAAAATAAGATTCTTTTTAAGTTAAACATCTTTCATGTGAGATGATTTTTAGTCCTCTCTCCAGTGTGATCACCCTCTACTGGATACATTCTAATTTGCAACGTCCTTTAAAAATATCCAGTCCCCACAACTAAAAGCAGGGCTTCAAAAGTGCTCCAGCAGCTTCAGAATCCAATCCACTTCCCCTAACTGGGCAGAGGGAGCCGTGATAATAGCCAGATGGATTGTAGCTTCTCTGCGTTGACACTTACCAGCTCTGTGGGACCTTGGGCAAGGTGTCCTCTCTGTCTCTCGCTTTCTTATCCACAAAGGGGAGATACTGAAAATTCAGCATAACACATTGAAAATAGTGCCTGGCATATAAAAAATGCTCAATAAATGGTAGCTACTAACATTGATTGCCTTGTTTTGTGTATTAAGATTCAACAGACAGTATCATAACTCACACTACCTTGGAAGGATGGAAGGAAGGAAGGAAGGAAAAGGAAAATGATTGGCTCACATAACTAGAAAGCCCAGTGGGTAGGTCTGCTTCAGATACAGCTGCATTTAAAGACTCAGACCACATAAACAAGACACACTTCCTCTCCCTCTCTATTGCTCCCTCTTCTCTGGTGGCAAAGTGGCCCTGGGTAGGTCTGGGATTGCATCCATTTCTTTCAGCAACTCAAGTAGAAGATGCAAGCCTTTTTTCTAAGAATTCCAACAGGAATATCATCTCACTGGCTCTGACTGGCTTGGCTTAGGTCATGCACCCATCTCTCAACTGTGGCTTGAGGCATGCAGTGATCTGATTGGCCAGGCCAGGGTCATGTGCCCACCCCTGGAGCTGAGGGCAAGGGAGGCAGTCTCTTAAGGAAGATTATGGTGCAATTACCAGCAGAAGGGTAACGGGTGCTGGCCAGCAAAATCAAACCCTGTTCACTGCAGTTTATAAATTCCTTAAGAGCAGGGGCCTCCTCTGATATGTAATTCTTGCCCACTGTTGCCTGGTGCAACAGTAAGTGGATAATAGTGGCTGAGTTACTGGAGATGCTGACAGATGCCCTGTGAGGCCTTCTAAGGAGGGTCAGCTGCCCCTCTGAGGGAAGACCTCAGATCTGATGACATGACAGCACCCCCTACTTCTGCCCGACGTTGTCCTTCACCACCTCCAGTCTCCAGAATCCATGGCGTCTTCCCTACTTCTTATGGAATGACATGGATTGAAAAAGCACTACCTACAGCAGGTGGTGGCCTGGGGTAGGCAGAGCAAGGTAGGGTCCAAAGGCTTTCTAATTTTGCCAAACACTTATGTGCGTTGGTCTGTGAGTGTCCATTTGAGAATGTAATGGATTCCCTTGGAGCGAAGGCATTATTGCTGGGAGTTTGGAGAAGGGAATTCATGCATTAGGAAGGGGATCGGGCTAGAAAAGAACTCTTCCAAATCCCAGACTAGATGGAATTGTTCTGTCTGTCTATGGGGATCACAGATAGTGTCACCATTTCTTATTCCATGGGAGAATGCTAGAGGCTGAGACTACTTGGTGACAGTATTTCACTCTTGTGAAGACTGTTCACTCTTGTGCCACAGGCAGACGTGGATGGTTCTAGGCAAGGTGAATCTCTGGGAGACTTTTCTTGGTGGAGAACTGACTGCCCTAAGCCTCTGGTGGCTTCCAGTCAATTTATTTGTCTTATTACCTATTACCTTTGTCTTACTTTGTGCTGCACTTGCAGTGCTAAGTGGTTATGAAGTCAGAGGCCTGACTTTGAAGGAAGCTGGTTCCTTTTTCAAGGTTGAGCACTGGCAAAACTTGGAGTCTGAGATAGCAACTCACATTTTCACTAGTGTATTTGGTCTGTGTTTAGCTGTAACGCACGACCCTGTGAATTCAAACCAAACTAAATCAAATAATTTGACCCAACCCAATCAACCAACCACCTAGATGAAAACTATTAAACACAGGGATTGGAGATAAAGAGAAAAAAAAAGGAGAGAAAAAAATTTTTTATATGACATTTCCTTTTTACGTAAGTAGCTCTTAAACGTCAGTACAAGAGTCACCTATGGTGCATGGTAAAATACAGGTTCCCAGGGCCGTCTTAGAAAGTCTGAATCAGTAAGTCGAGGCTGCAGCCCCAGAATTGCACTTTAAATAGACATCTCAAGTGACTCCAATGTGCACGGTCTCTGGACCACACTTTCAAAAGTTATAGCAAGAAATTACCAGGAATGTTTTTGCTGAGATGACCAGTGTCCAGCATGATGATACAGATGCCTTCACTTGCTCTCAGCCCCAGAATCTCTGGTGGGGGAAGGAACGTATGACATCGGCAGAAATTGCCCATTTTCAATTCTATGTAAATTCAAATAGAGGGGCTTCAACTTGAAAGATTTGTTTGGAGCTGTTTTGAGGACCACAGACTTGTCAAGTGTTAATAAAGAAGGTAATTGACAGTTAGTGATCATTGATTAGAGCTATGCCCTTGTGTTGTTCCCTTCCTTAGTATGAGGGAACACACTGTGTGTCACATGATCCAATAGGCTGGGTTTTAAGTGAAAAACATAGAAAAGATTGGAGTACATGTCATGTTCTAAGTGTAAATATTACTTTGTTAAATTCTTGTAGTTGTGTGTGCACGTGTGTATGTGTTGGTACCGGTTTGTGACGTAAAGTGTATTTTTTTACTGTGGGTCACGGTCAAAAAAATGGAAAGCGTTTGCCCTATACTATAAGGACGCTGGGGAGATATTCTCAGCTCCCGTATTTCTGTGACTCCCTTTGATGTGTGAGCATGGACCACGCTGCTCACAGGACTGTGTGCGGCAACCGGCAAGAGCTCGTGAAATTGATTTCCTCAGCAGACTCATAGCCCTGCAGCCCAGTTTTAATTTGTTTAAATAAAGATGGAGTAGGCAGGGGAAAGACACTGATGCCTGTAATGAGATCAAATTAGTGCGAGCTGACAAGGCGGCATGCTCTTGTTGGAAAGTGATAATGGAGAAATGAGGGGATATCGAATTAGTAAAATGGGGGGAGAGCCCTGATTGGAAAGAAGGGTCCAGACGCAGGAAATTTGGGGTTTGGTGGGAAGGCCGCTGTGCTAGTATAATCGGGGTGTCACTGATGTGTGGAGGACGGCCCTCCGGGAAAATGCCCTATTTCATTAAGGGAACCCCTTGATAATGCATCTGGCTAATGGATGAACTGGAAAAAAGAACCACAGAACAAAGCAAAACAAAAACATCTTTTGTTGTCTTCCTTGTCCCTAGAATTCGACTGATGAGCCATCTGAGAAGGACGCCCTGCAGCCAGGCCGGAACCTGGTGGCCGCTGGCTACGCGCTCTACGGCAGTGCCACCATGCTGGTCCTGGCCATGGTGAACGGAGTCAACTGCTTCATGCTGGACCCGGTGAGAGGCCCCGTGGGAGGTTAGGTGCTCGGCTGGTGGCTGTGAGTGAGTGCCCGTTGTGTGTGTGAGTGGGGTGTGGGGGGGGCACCTAGAGGTGGCAGATGAGGCCCACGGAGGGACAGAGATGACAGGGTGGGGAAGGGGGAAAGGGAGATGCAGGGACAATGTGTATATTATGAGAAGATCATCAAGGTGAGAAATGATGTCTGTCCAGAGCATAAAGAGGGAGTCTTTGTTCCAAGATGAATTCTTCAGAAAGGACATTACTCCTGACTGAAATGCTCCCTGGGCCGGGCCAACAGGCCACACAACTGAGTGACGTGTGCTGGGGAGGGACGTCTGGGGCAATGGCGGGGCTGGGGGGCCAGGAGCGGTCCATTAGTTGTTACTCCTCAGAAGAGTGGCTCAGTCTCGCCAAGGCTGCCAGTGTTTTAAGAACTGGATTTGCAGAAAATGTAATGTTTCTGAATTTGTAAAACACTGTGCTAGCCAACCAAAACACGTTTATGGGCCAGAGCGGGCCTGGAGATGGTCTGTTTGCCACCCACTGTATCCATGACTCTCCAGAGGTGAACGGGGGTCCCAGCTGAAGCAGCGGACAGCATCGTTGCTCCACAATTAGCTCCCCAGTTTCTTTGATGTTATGCACATACACTCAAACCTGCAGTGAACCCTTGCGGTTTTGATAAAGCTCTGATAAACTCAAGGAAGTGAAAATAAAGAAGGAAGTGAAGATAATTCCTGACTCTGCCTTGCAGAGGAAAGCTCCCTTATGGAGAGGAGCCCAAGGTACCATGAAAAAAATCCTCATTAACAGTTCTAATTTGTGGGTCATTTCTTCTACACGTCTATTGACTGGAGTTACTTATTTATTTTGTTAGAGAACAGTTTCAACAGAGCACATAAAATGAGCAAAGAAATTTCATTAAATATTTAGCCCAACGAAACCCAGCACTGAATGTGGACGCCATGGAACCGTCTTCACTAGGTCAGCACGTACCTCATGCCTTTGATCCAGTGTCCCAAGGGAAAAAGAATTGCGTTTGTAAATACCTTTCAGGTTTAGAAATGGCCTCAGATGACATTAATAAAACACTTTGTTTATTCGGTGCTTTTTGCTGACAAACTGAACGCCAAGGACCAGCAGCCGCTGGAATCCTATGAGAGGCAGGTTGCTGGCGGTGAGACCTCGGGGTTTGTAGGCGGCAGGTTGTATAAATCAGGTCGTAGGCTGCCTTGGTCCCCTGCACTCTTACACAACTGGACTTTGCCTCCTTGGAAGTACCAGTGCTCAGTAAATAAACAAGGGCAGGGAAGCAGCACTAGTTTAAGCCTCTGAAGGAGGTGATTTCAGGGGAAAATCGTGGCAGAACCAGAGCGAAGTTCATGCTGAGCCCAGGGTACAGTTTCTGGAATCACTGACGTTTGCAGATCTATCCTCTGGCCAGGCATTGACCGCTTCCCCAGACATTATTCTGGTGGCTTCTCTGTTAGCTTTGGGTTGATAGCCATGTAGGAAACATTAAATCTCTTCTTCTGTTTCTGGATTGCAGACCGTGTCTCCGGGAGTAAGTTTCTGTGTTTGATAGCCTTTTGCCCTCCTCACAGAATAGCCACTCAGTGTTTGGAAGGACCGTGCAGGCCGTTGGCAATCCTCCCCTGCTGGCCACCGCCCTCCCCAGATCTCATGAGCCCTCTGCTCCCCATGCCTGCAGGGGCGGGGGCTGGGGGGACGAACCTTGGACCAGCTTAGCGCTTTCTTTTCATTTTGCTTCGCTGGGAGGACAGGCTGACAGTTTCTGCTAAAAAGAGCACAACAGCTTTATGTGCTACTTTCAAAAAGCTTTTCAGTCTCTTGTCTCTACATAAGGAGACTTCCTCCTTCACCGCTGCGATGCTCTGGCCAAGTAGGAGGGTGGAGCATCTGCAAAGCATGGCTTCATGAGCACCTGTTGTGTGATGCCTTCATTTTCCAGACTTCTACCAAAAAAATAAGAAAAAAAAAAAGAATCACTCATAATGATGCCTTTCAGTGACCACTGTTAATTCTAGTCTCTTTCCCCTCCCTATCCTGCTCTCTCTCTCCCTCCCTTCCTTTCTAGTTCCGACAGGCTCCATATTGGCAGGAACCAATCTTTGCACTGGGAGTAAATGGCTGGGGAGATGTTCCCTTCCTCTTCACTCTCGCCTCTTGGAGCAGCCTCCCTCCCCAGATGGGCAGAGCCTCAATCACTCTCTTATCAGCAATGCAGAGGAGCACAAAACAATCCTCAGTCCAGAGCTGGAGGAGTTCTGTGACACCATCCTCCCAGATTCGAGTCTCCTTTGAAGGACCTACGCCCTAAAGGCCTCAGTTTAGCCCTGAGAATTTGTAAGAGGTTGGGTTCTGAGAAACTCTCTGCAGATCAGTGGGCAAAGGCACCAGAAGTTACACAGGCTGTGACTCGAAACTCAGGGTTCTGCTCTTTTCTATGGCAACACACAAAAGGGAAAATGACATCAAGACAGAGACGGAAAATGAAAAGCTGAGAGCAGCCGTGAACACTTGGGTGTAACCCAGCTGATATCCTAGCTCCTGTCTGCACCAAAAAACATTTTTTTCCCGAGGCACGGGTGTCCCAGCCAAGGAGATGCTCCCTTGCGGGTAATCATTTCACAACATACACAAATATTGAATCACTATGTTGTACACCTGAGATGAACAAAATGTTTCGTGTCAATTACACCTCGGTTGAAAAAATGCAAAACGAAAAGCAAGCTCTTTGTGCTGAAGCACAGGCGTGACCTCAGGCTCTGTGCCTCACCCCCGACCTCGACCCAGCCCGTCACCCCCCCACCCCCACCCCAGGCCTGGAGGAGGCATCTCATCGCCTCTGCACCTTTCCTTCCTGTCTCACAGGCCATCGGAGAGTTCATCTTGGTGGACAGGGATGTGAAGATCAAGAAGAAAGGGAGCATCTACAGCCTGAATGAGGGCTACGCCAAGGACTTCGAGCCTGCCGTCACCGAGTACGTCCAGAGGAAGAAGTTCCCCCCAGTAAGTGCGGGCTCCCAGGGGCCCCTGAGATACACAGAAACGTGTGATTCGTGATTCGTGACTTACCCTGGAGCCCAAAGGTGGGAGTGGGAAGTGGCTTGGAGTCCACTGTGCACTGACCCCATGGTTAAGTTCCCACCCAGGTGCTGGGGACTGGAACCCCTGCCCTGAGACATCAACCCCTTTGCCACTTTCCTTTGGCAAAAGTCAGGGCAGTAAAGTCAGCCAGGTGAATGAGTTCATGGCAACAGGACATGTTTCACTCCTGGGGTCCCTGATCCCAGTTGGTACAAAACTTAGTTCTTGCACCCCCAGACCCTGCCTCGTGGCACCTGACGGATTCCTATCAGTCATCTCAAGATTGAGAGTGTCCATCGTGCTCTCTCTCTAAAGAGGTTACAAATCACTGAACAAGAGAAGCAATGGCTGTTTGTAGTGCTGGCTAAAAAATGCACAACCTATAAATTGAGAATTATGTTTTATTCGGTGGACTTTCTGAGGACTCCAGCCCGGGAAGTGGCCTCTCAAATTGCTCTAAGAGACTGTTCCAAAGAGGAATGGGAGGGGCTAGGATATATAGGAGTTTTGCCACAAATACCAGGTAGTCAGAACATCAAAAGATTACTGTTAATTAAAGAAAACCAGATATTTGAATTTAAGGAATTTAGCGCTTTTCTATGTATGGGAAGGTACAAAGGTCTGGGCTCATTGAAATCATTCCTTTGATATGCACCTGGCTATCTAGGGCCAGTACCCTGCTCTTTCCCATCCTGTGTTCCCTCAGGGGACACCGCTGGGGGTGGCTGCAGAGGCGGGGCTGCCTGCTTGTCTGCATCCTGAGTTCCCTCCGTTCACTGTCCGGGGTGGCGGTAGCAGCTGATGACTTGATGGCCACAGCATCCTTTGTTTATTGACTGGCAATATTTTTCATTCACAATAGAGCTGGTTCTATGTGGGAATATCCAACTTTTTCCTACCCTTGCTTAAACACCTTTGAAAGCTGCTGGATTCTGAGGAGGAAGCACAAATGTTGTTAGTGTGACATCCAGGATCCTCCAAACTGGCCCCAGTCCCTTTCTCCAGCTTTACGATCTGCCCTGCAGCTTTATCCAGGATCCCCTCCCGCCCCAGCCCTGTGCTTAGCCTAGGGCACCAGGCCCAAGGCAGACGGCAGTACTTCTCTCTGCTGCCCAACCTTGACAGGGCGGGGGGTGGGGGGTAGATCCTGCTCCTGCGAGATGAGAACTCCACCCTTGCCCAGCTGCTTAGCTCAGCAAAGACCTTCTCATCCTGCGAGGTCCTGCTGAATGCCTGCCCCAACCCCGCAGACAGAATCCACCACACCTTCCCTGGGGCCTCCTCGGGTGATCTGAGCTTCTGTAAGACGTCTAAGAGGCTGCCTCCGTTCCATTTTCTGCTTCT
The DNA here is from genome assembly GCF_048564905.1 of Vicugna pacos. Lineage (NCBI taxonomy): Eukaryota > Metazoa > Chordata > Mammalia > Artiodactyla > Camelidae > Vicugna > Vicugna pacos. Next base: position 5,199,832 of record NC_132990.1, read on the forward strand.
TGGGAACAGGATTTTCATCACATTGCCTAGCACAGCCCCAAAGACAAGCCTCGTAGGTGCTCTGTTTGATTGTTGACTCAAATACGCGTAGAGGACACAAAGAAGATGCCCTTTCTTTTCTGCAACCCTAACTGTTGCTGCTCTTCGCCATGCAGGACAACTCAGCCCCCTATGGGGCCAGGTACGTGGGCTCCATGGTGGCCGATGTGCACCGCACCCTGGTCTACGGAGGGATCTTCCTGTACCCCGCCAACAAGAAGAGCCCCAATGGGAAGGTAAGTAAATACCCCAAAGAGTGGTTGAGAAGCAGTGGATTTCATTTGCAGCCTAGGGGATCTGACTCAGGAAGAAAGGAAGGTCATGATAGCGGTTGCTCTCCGCAGGAGGGTGCCAAGGATGTCTGGGGCACAGTCTTATCTAGATTAAAGGCTGTCCTGGTTACAAAGCCAGGTGAAATCAGCTTAAAAAATGGTCTCTTGGGTCTCACTGCTCCAGATAAGTCATGGTGTTACGATCAGAGGGGACTGAAAGTACTTGGTGCTTCCAGTGAATACATGGTTCGGCTTGGGCAAAATGAACTCCATTCATAAAGTGAAATGAAATCGTCCAGCCTCATTACTAAGGCAGCAAATCACAGATGTACTCCAAACAGAGGTTTTCTTTGATTGCTTTCAAAAGGCATAAAATTGAAACAACTAGTGAGCTGACATTTGCTGCTTGGAAAATGATACCTTTCTAGGGAAGGAAGGAACCTCTGGGGGAAACCTAGAGCTTTCAGGTAAACCATCAGTGATGCCCTGGTCTCATGCCCGCCGCGCTCCCGTGAATCATGGAGTGGGCTGCACTTGCTTATGCCGGCTAAGGGACACCCCACTTTTTTCTACACTACTCCTTCATTTTCCCCAATGAGTAGATTGTCTTATTTTTTTTAATCTGAGAGAAGGACTAGGAACAATAATCCCCTTAAAACAGTTTGAAATCGATTTATTTCGGAATGGTCAGATCTCTGTTCATGGCACGTGGCGTCCAGGGCACTGAAGACATTCTTATTTACTTAAAAAGCCACTCCTACCATTGCAACTTGAGGCATCCCAACTTATGTGATTAGCTTGCTTGATAGCACTTCTCTCTAGCACCTCAAAAAAATTGTTCCTTAACACAAATATTGAGGTTCCTCCCAATCCCCCCCCCTTTTTTTTCAGTTTTGTAAATCTTGCCATGACAGCTGTATGGAAATAGAGTCAGGAAACACCTGCAAAAAGTTGTCTACTCAGTAGGCAGACTGTATGAAAATGCATACAGTCAAAAAAAGTTAATATTTAAAAGTAAACGCCAAGACGTATAACATGCTAAATCCCAACCCTCAAGCCTTGGGAGGATTGTAAAAGGAATGTGTACGGAGTTACAAACAATATTGTACTGTTTGGAGGAGCCAGTCTGCTTTCCAGATGTCTGCAGCCAGACACTACCATGGACTCTGAAAGGCTTTCCGAATAGGCAAAGCTCCATCCAAAACACACAGAGAGTCACTCATGAGGTCCAGTGTCTGTGCCCTAAAGAGAAGGGAACCATCGGTTCTGCCAAAACGTCATTCGGTCCGGAGTCCAGGTGGTCTGCCTCACATTCGCATCAGGCAATCTGTGGCTGGCTCCAGCTGGATGAATGGCTTCATTTACCCAAATGGTTAAATTAATCTTTTGGTGTTTGATGCAGCCTTGTGGCGGAGCTTTTACAGCCTCATGGAAGGAAAGGGAAATTGTTACCTTGGATCAGCTCTGCGCTCTTTGCTATGGAACAGCTCTCTTTTCTATGTCATATGTGCTGGTGTGAGGATGCTGCTCTTGTCTTCCAGCTGAGGCTACTGTATGAGTGCAACCCAATGGCCTACGTCATGGAGAAGGCCGGAGGGCTGGCCACAACGGGGAAGGAAGCCGTGTTGGACATTGTTCCCACTGACATCCACCAGAGGGCGCCAATCATCCTGGGGTCTCCGGAAGACGTGGCGGAGTTCCTGGAGATATACAAGAAGCACGCTACCCAGTGAAGGGGCTGGCCTTGCTCACACCAAACAGAATTGCTTTTTATCTGGAACTTTTAGCTCACACAGTGTTACTCTGTTCTGACTGTGCATCAAACATTCCTAGAGATAGAAATAAAAAGGGTGGATATTTTCACGGTCAAATGCTGGCTGTGTAATGCCTTGTGCTGCTTACCCAGAATGCTGTCTCAACAATGCCACTGATGGTCAAGATATATTTTGAGTGGATAGAGGAGAAATAAATACACTCTTTCTTTTTCTAAAAAAAAGTCTTCATTGCTTTGTATCAAGTAATATTAATAGTAACAATCACAGCTAATGCATGTAACATTAGATCACTCATTTAATCTTCACAATGACCTTATGAGTTAGGTACTATCAATAACCCATTACTCAGATGACGAAATGGAGGACAGATAGGTGAGGTAATCTGTCCAAGGTCTCCAGCCAATGAGCAACAGGGCTGGAATACAAACCCAGGCAGTATGGCCTCTAAACTCGGAGTTAACATATCGCTTCTTCTTTGTGTTGTCCGTTCGGGTCTGGGTGTGCTGAGTCATCGTGAGCAAGACTGTTTATGCCCCCCTGGGGAATGGAGGAGTGGTCAGTTAGTGGTGGTGGTACCCAATTATGACCTCTTGACTTCTTTCTCTGAGAAAGTGATTCTCCTCTGATGATCCTTGGAGACCCTTGGATGCCCTTCCCTTGGGTCCAGGATGGGGATTTTGAGAACCAGTCTTGCTCACCTGGAGCTTCTACCCCCATCAAAGCCATCTCCTTCTTAATTCCAGCTTCATCATCCAACTCACTGGTGTCTCTGTGTCTCAAGATAAGTTCCTAGAATAGGAAATCTGATTGGCTCACGTTATGTCAAATGTCTGCCTCTAATCCAATCAACTGCAGCCAGAGACAGGGTCACACAAGCAAACATGCCTTGAGTCTTCCCCTTATGGGCAGGGTGCACTTTTCTCCAAGATGGGATCATGGACTGAGCAGACACCTTAAAGATGTCTGCCATGCTACGCACAGGGATGTTGAGGTTACATGAAAAAGCTTATTATGTTGGGCTGGTTCTGCATGTAAGGAGCTTGGAAGTCACCACTCCATCCTAACTACAAATAAAAAGCTATAAATACTGAAAAGTCAAAGACTCTTCTTGGATCCATAAGAGAAGGGAGGACACAGGGTAAACCACTGCCCCCAAGATTGGAGAGACAGACAAGCAACACAGGCAGTTACATCTCACCAGAGCAGAGACTTATGAAAGGAAGCTGCCTCAGGAACTGGTGCTGGATGGTAAAACCTGAACTGTAACTGACAATTTGCTGGAAGCTCAATGTGGACAATTTTGAGAGTTAAAAACTCCAGGGTGACCTAGCCATAGGGGGTCCCCCACAATATTGTGAGTTTTACCTCTAGGAGCTTGACCAGGATCCCACAATGGATATCAGAGAAAATACTGGACTTCCTGGGGCGGGGGGGAGGAGGGCTGGGGGCAGGGAAGGAAGCATTTTGAAATACACCAGAGCACTCTGTTCTTCTTAACAAGTCTTGCAGGCAGAGGAAACTAACCAGAGCCAACCCAATAAGGGATTATCAGTCCCACTGACCTGGGGAAGGGAAACACCCAACTCCAGCCAACTTTAGCCATCCTGTCCCATCTAAGAGGGGAGAAAAGAACTGAGAAACACTTGTGAAGTTCACAGTCCAGAAGCACAGGCTCACTAAGTACTGAGACCTGACCGTAGAGCTGCAGAACACTTCCCCTGCCCTCATGCCACACCTCCACATTACTAAAAGCCCATTTAGAGCAGTTCCTTTTGCCCAGTATATCACGCTCAGTCGTCAGGAAAAAAATCGTGAGGCATACAAAAAGGCAAAAAAGTCCCCCACGATTTGAAGAGAAAAAGCAAGCATCAGAATCAGACATGGCAGGGATGTTAAAATTACCAGCCTAGGAATTTAAAGCAATTATGATTAATATGCTGAAGGCTCTAACTGATAGATGGGCAGTGCAAAAAGAGACTATGGAAATCCTAAGAACCAGAAGGAAATACTAGAGATTAAAAAAACCCAACACACTGTAACAGAAATGAAGAATGCTTTTGATGGGCATTGATGGACATGGCCGAGCAAAGAGTCTCTGAGCTCTAGAATATATCAATAGAATTCTTGAAAAGCAGAGAGAACAAAGCCTGGGATAAAAAAGAATAGAGTTTCCAAGGACGGTGGTCCAAAAGGTATGACATGCATAACGGGGACACCGAGGGAGGAAGAAAGAGGAAGAAACAGAAGAAATATTTGAAATATTTCTAGTGACCGAGAATTTCCTCGAAATTAATGTCAGACATCAATCCACAGACCCGGAAGTTCAGAGAATACCCAGCAGGATAAATGCCAAACAACAATGACAACAACAAAAAAAACCAAAACCAAAACAAAAACAAAAAAACCCCAAACCACCACACCTAACCATAACATCAGCAAACTACAGAAAATCAAACATAAAATAAAAACCTTGAAAGAAGCCAGAAGAGGAAATAAGCCATAAAAAAGGTTAAAAAAAAAAAAGAGATACCATAAGAGATCACTCATATGAGGAATCTAAAAAAAAACCAAAAACATAAATACAAAACAGAAACAGACTCATAGACAGAGGGTACAAACTTGTGGTTGCCAGGGGGGCGGGGGGTGGGAAGGGCCAGACTGGGATTTCAAGATGTAGAACAGATCAACAAGACTGTACTGTGTAGCACAGGGAAATATATACAGGATTTTGTGGTGGCTCACAGCGAAAGAGAATGTGACAATGTATGTATGTTCATGTATAACTGAAAAATTGTGCTCTACACTGGAATTTGACACAACATTGTGGAATGACTATAACTTGATAAAAAAATGTTAAAAAAAAAGTATAACTGATATGTTAAGAAAGGAGAGAAAGGGGAGGGTACAGCTCAGCGGTAGAGCACGTGCTTAGCACGCATGAGGTCTTGGGTTCAATCCCCAGTACCTCCTCTAAGCGTGAATAAATACATAAACCTAATTACCTCCCTCCTCCCCCCAGGGGGGAAAAAACTAAAAAAAAAAAAAAGAAAGAAAAATTAGAGAATAAAAAAGAAAGAAGAGAAAATGATTATATAAAATGATCAATTAAATCACAAAAGGCAGGAAAAGAGTGGAAATCAACAGTGGGAACATAGAACAAGGACAACGAATAGACAAGAATAACAAGTGTGTTACTATTTGCTATTAATCCAACTAGATCAATAATCACTTTGAAAGCTTGAACCCACCAGTTAAAAGAGTGGATGAAAGCAGGACTCAACTCTGTGCTGTCCATTAGAAACCCACTTTAAATGGAAAGACACATACAGGGTAAAAGTAAATGGAGGGAGAAAAATACACTAACACTAATGAAAAGAAAACAGGAGTAGCTATTATTAATTTCAGAGCAGACTTCATAGCAGGGAAAGTTATTAGGGATAAAGAAACTCAGTATATAGTAATAAAGGAGTCAATTCTCCAAGAAGACATTATAGTGAACACGCTTAACAACAGAGCATCAAACTGCACGTGGCGAAACGGTAAGGAGATGAATTCACTATCGTGGTTGGAGATTTCCACTCTCCTCTCTCAGAAAAGGACAGATCCAACAGATGGAAACCAGTAAGCACACAGTTGAATTTAACACCACCACTCATCAGCAAGGTACAATTGGCATCTAGAGACTAATTCACGCAATAAATAGCAGAATACACATTTTTCTCAAGTTTACATGGAACATTCACCAATACAGACCACGTTCTGAGCCATAAAACATACCTTAACAAATTTTTTTTAATGAGGGTATTGAGGATTGAGCCCAGGACCTCATGCATGCTAAGCACAGAAATTAAATCAGAGCTAACAAAATGCCCAAACCCACAGGATGTACAGCACCGAGAGGGAGCCTTAAGGTAAACTACGGACTTAGGGTGATGATGATGTGTTAATGTAAGTGCATTCTTTGTTTAAAACGTACCATCCCAGTGAGTGATGTTGATAACAGAGAGGCTGTGCACGTGTGGGTACCGGAGGAATCTCTGCATCTCCTCTCAATTTTGTTGTCAACCTAAATTACTCTAAAAAATAAAGGCTTAAAAACTCTTTTTAAAAGAGCATAGGATGATGAGACTAACAGTAAAAGGTGCAATGGGTCCCAAAGAATTAAAAATATAAGTCCAACACATGTCAGTCCCACTTTAACTTGGTTTTTGCATTTGAAGACTGCATACAGCACTCTCCTATGTATTTTTATACACTGAACACTAGACTTGGCGTAACCATGTTACAGGAAAGTAGAAATTGTGCTCTTTATTTTCCATTTTTGTCTGGTGTTACCCTGCAAAGCTGGTGCTTAAGGATCAAGCTGATTTCATTGGCGCATGAGAAAAGGAAGCTGTGATCTGCATGGGGCCAGAGTCCCCGGGCAGAGACGTTTAGAATGGCATTCAGTGTCCAGTGCTCGGGTATGCGGTTCAGTCCTGCAGTCCTGTGGGGGCAAATGTGTAGATATTTTAAAACATTTTACCATGATTGTGTAACTTTTTGCATTTTTACCTGATGGCATTGTTTCTTATAATAAAACCTTTTTCGATTGAAAACTTCAAACCAAACCAAACCATATGTTGCGTCTTAGCAGAGTTTTGCTAACAACAATGGTCCTCTGGAGTCATATTCCAGACCCCTGTCTCTGGGCAGAGGGCCCTGAGGCATGAGCAACATGGCCTCGGCCACTAGGAGGGTCTCCTTGTCCTTATTTATGTAGTCTCAGGTCTGTGAGCATCTTTTGCCAAGCAGCAGAGCAAGGCCAGAGACGGCTTCGCGGTCACCAGTGTATCCTCGGCACTGAAATAAACACGAGCTGGATGCTCGTCTGCCTTTCTCTGGTTTTTCACCACAGCTGCTCTATAAGTTTCCACCCTGTTTTGTGCCCTGAAAGAACTTTGGCATTTGCCGAAAGGTCATCAGCTGCAATTTTAGACCATTGGGTAACTCGAACTTCTGACATTTAAATGCAGCTGCCAAGGGGTGGGGATGCTGCGCCCGCTGTCAGCCTGGGCTGGACGGTGGCAGAAACAGGAGCCCCTCCGTCGGACCCTGTTATGGAGGGACTGGTGGACTGTTTAAAAACAACACCAGCCAGTACCTCCTCCTGACCCCCAGATTACCAAGTCGTGCTCATTCTTAACATCCACAGCGCTCTGGGTACCAGGGCTTCCCCGGGCAGTTGTGCTGAGGCACTACTCTGTTTGTTTGTTTGTTTCTCTTCCAATCTCTTATGAACTGTTACTTGTAGAAAACATAACAAAAAGGAACTAAAAAGGCCAATAAACTCATGAAAAATGCTCAACATCACCGATCGTTAGGGAAAAGCTAATCAAAGCCACACTGAGATACCATTTCATACCCATTAGGATGGCTGTTATCAAAAAAAAAAAAACCAGAAAATAACAGCTGTTGGCAAGGATGTGGAGACACTGGGACCGCTGTGCACTGCTAGTGGGAACAGAAAACCGTGCAGCCACTGTGGAAAATGGCACAGTGATTCCTCAGGAAGTTAAACACAGAATTACTGTATGATCCAGGCATTCTACTTCTGGGTATGTCCCCCCAAAGAACTGAGAGTAGGGACTTGAACATACATCTGGCCTACTATGCACATGGTAGCATTATTCGCAATAACCAATCAGGATACAGAACAGCAGAATCTGGCAAAAAATTCCTTTGTCCTGTTCTCTTCCCACAGCCCTACGCCCAGGCAACCATGGAGTTGTTCTCTAGGTCTATAATTCTGTCTTTTTGAGAATATCATATAAATGGAACCATACAGCAGACAGTCTTTTATTTTTTTTTTTAATTAATAGAGGTGCTGGGGATTGAACCCAGGACCTTGTGCATGCTAAGCACACGCTCTACCACTGAGCTGTAACACCCCACCCTACCCCTCTGGCATATAATCTTTTAAGACTGGCTGCTTTCACCCAGTATAATGCCTTTGAGATTTGTCCCAGTGCCACATGTAACAACAGTTCGCTCCTTTTTGTTGTCAAATAGTGTTCTGTTTTCTGGATCTACCACAGTTTGTTTCCCCATTCACCGCTGAGGATTATCTGGGGGTTTGCAGGTTCTGACGATCATAAATGGAGCTGCTGTAAATATTCGTGAATGGGTCTTTGTGTGAATATACACACATTCATTCCTCTAGGGAGGATGTGACAGCTGACCTTGAGTAGCCTTATTTTGTACCATCACAGGGGAAACCCTCTTAATCAGATGACAACATTTGACTTCAAAGGAAACTTGGGAACCAACCAACCAAGCCACCCTCACCATCTTGCAGCCATTTACTGGCCCAGGACACCTAATATCCGGCCGCTGCTCTTTCTACAATTACATCTGAAGAATCTTGGTTGATCTCCCATGTGAGAGACAAGACTTAGTTCCTTGTTGATGGCACCATGACACATCAAGAACAAAGAAAGCTCCATTCTGCAGTCCTCACAATTCCCAGAAGCTCTTAGGGAAGAAAAGGGGAGGTTTTGGGGGGGGGGGTTGTTTGTTTTCTGGTTTAGATCCTGGTCATGTCAGAATTAAAATGCTCATAGCAATTCCTCTCCTAGAGCTGGATCTTACTGAAGCCCTCACGTAAGCACACGCACAAAGACAAGGGAGCTTGGTGCAGCATTGTTTGAAGCCTGGCAAAATCTAACTGGCCACACATTGGAACGCAGTATGTTTCTATGTATCGACATGAATGTATCTCCAAGGTGTTTTGCTGTGGCAGATGCTTTAGACTGGTTGATTCAATACTAGTGCCCAACTCCTGTAGCAAAGAATCACCGTATGATATGAACCATGCCAGTGCTCCAAAGGTGGAAGTCTTCTTGGGAGTCTAGGTAATGTTTCTGGGGAATTATTTCTTTCCTAATAAAAGGGAACTGATGTGGTTGGAGCTGCCCTTCTTCCCTCTTTGGATCTTCAGTGTGATGTTTAGAGCTGTGGCAGCCACTTTGTGCCCACGAGATGATAATCTTGGAGGCAAAAGCGAGGTGACCAAGGATTAAGAAGAAGAGACAGAGAGAGGGTCCTGATGGAACCTTTGAACGGCTAAATGAATGTCAGCAGCTGCCTTGGAGAAAATATGAGAAAAATAAACCCTCGCATAATTCAATCACTCTAAGTTTTCTATTACTTGCAGCTAAACACATTCTGATTGAAATAATTGTCAAAGGAAAAGATTAAACTGCAGAGCAATGTGCATATTGTCCTCCTTTGTAAAACAGAATTATGTATGTATACATAATAGTTACAGATACATCAAAAAATTAGGAGAGTAATAATGACTAACAAGTATTGAGCACCGACTGTGTGACAGGCACGTCTTACCACTTTGATCCTCTGACTACTCTATAAGGTAAATGTTTTGCTGTTACTGCCATTTGCAAGTAGGGAAACAAAGCCTTCGGGAACTTTTCCAAATCGTACAACTGGCAGTGGATTTTTGGGACTCAGAGCCAGGTCTGTCTGCCCCTAGAGAAGGTGCCTAGACCACCCTACACAGACCCCCACCCCCGGAGGTGCCCATTACCAATGACCCCCCTCCAGCTCTGATGCAGTCATTTCTAGGGAGTGGGTTGGGGACTGGGCTGGTGCTGAGAATTTTCACTTTTTCTTTACATACTTTGTAGTGTCCCCTTTTCAATTGGCAAGTATTATTTTTGTTATAAAATGCAAAACTAGAGAAATTTTAAAAATAACCCCAGTGCCTAGCTAGGCACTGTGCTAGAAATATAATTTTTTTCTTCCAGATTTGAATATCTATTATGGCTATCCATCCAGTAATATATACTTTTTAGAAATAAAAAGCATCCTTTCAAACATATGAAAGACCCTGGCCAAGAGGTCCCAGGATTGCATGTGACCTTTTCCCCAGATAAGGTATCTGCCAATCCACCTCCTACAAGGCAAGGGGCAGGTCCTCCGCAGTAGATATATGTGAAGAATCCTTTTGAGTCCTTGAATAAGAGGGTCTTAACGGATCATTTTTTCACTGGCTGAACTTCTCATCTACCTGTTACTAAATTGTTGCTTCACAGGCTCTTTAAAGAAAAAGGTTCATCAAGAAAAAGTAGGTCTGTGTTTCTGGGCAGCCCGGTTCTATTTAGAGCTTGCTTATAGCGCCTTGGAAGCCTTCAGATGAGCCGAGCCAGAGAGATTTCCTTGAGGGCTCGCCGAGTTATCTCAGCCACGTGGGCTGGGCTCTTTCCCTTAAAGGTCCTGGCACGGCCAGGGCAGATCTAATCAGCTCTGACACCGCGGAGCCACTGACCAGCCCTTAGAGATAAGGCTTTCTTCTGCGGGGAGACAAAGATTTGAAAAAGTACCTGCCGCCATGGGGGACAGAAGCCCCTTCGAAACGGACATGCTCACCCTGACCCGCTACGTGATGGAAAAGGGTCGTCAGGCCAAAGGCACCGGGGAGCTCACGCAGCTGCTCAACTCCATGCTGACGGCCATCAAAGCCATCTCCTCGGCGGTGCGCAAGGCCGGCCTGGCCCACCTGTGAGTCCCGCCCCACGACGCAGGGACCCGGGGCCAGGTGGGGGTGGGCAGGGGGGCCTGGGCCCCAAACCCGGTCAGAGGCTACTAGCCTGTGTGCCCTGGAGGGGAGTTGCGTTTAAAGTGTCTGCCGCCTGTGCTTTGATAAAGGGGCCTTGGACTTCTTTCAAGAAAGGAAACGCTATGGAGACAAAAACACATAATTTTCCAGTTGCCATGTATGGTATTGACAAGCTGGGGGCTTGTTCCTTTAGAACCCAGCCCGAGTTCTCCTGACTTGTGTTTGCAGTCTCACTGGCACAAAGACACCGCCAGGGGACTTGAGACGATTCTTTCTGCCCTTCGCGATACGAGCATTTTATTGTCATGACCTTTGCCAGTAGCCTTTAGGAGCTAGAAATCACTCACCAAGTAACTTCCCAGGGCCCGTCCTCCATCTCCTTTCTCACCATCAAAAGGAGTCTTTTGCTTTGAAAACAAATTTTCATTTCTTCTCTGTCCCTTAACTTTCTCTCCATGTGGTGTGCAGAAAGCTGGGAGCAGGGACTGCAGAGAGTCCTTCTGCTTTGTTTTTCACTGTGCTTTATCTAAGCACAGAAGGAGGCCAAGTTCATGCTACAGCTGTTGATCCTCACAGCCAAGGGTCCAGTTTAAGCCTGGTGGAAAAAAACAGTCTTTCTTTGGGCTTCCATTGTCCTGGGAGCAATTGCAGTGGAGGTCCTCTCAGAAGTTGAAGAGACCCATTATTATTATTATTATTATTATTATTATTATTATTATTATTATTATTATTATTATTATTACTCCAAAAATAAAGAAGTGACAAAGTCTAATAATTTAAAATATTTATTCTTAACAACTTAGTACTTTGAACACACCAAAAAAGTGATAATTACAGAATTCATTTATACACAGTTTTGTGACCCAGGAATGGACCCCAAGTGACAGGTGCCTCGTGATGGGTTTTTCCCCTCCGCGTATTGCTGTAACTGTGTGAGCCCCTCATTTGGCAATCACGGCCAGCTCTGCCTTTAAGAACCTGCATGAACATGAGGCACAGCCGTTTGCCTCTGTTCCACTCCTGCCAGGCGGTGAGCGCTGCTGCGCGGACAGCAGTTTCCTGGACCGCGTGCTGACCTCTCCGTGCTGCTCACCCACCTTCACGGGCTCCCCGGGGCAGGAGGCTCGTCTAGGCAGAGGCTGCTGTGGTGGCGCTGTGCTGCTTGCTGCAGAACTCTGACTTTGCGGCCACGGAGAGTCCAGAGGAAGTGGACTCAGGGACTGGATAATTAAAGTGCTCCTCTGACTATTTTGTGCCTTGTGATCACGGGCAATGATCTACTCTCGCTAGGACCTGTTTCCCCATTTGCAAAACGGATTGGATACTAACAGCTCCTAACTCGTAGGGTTGTTGTAAGGCTTAGTCCATGGGATGATGATTTAGACAGTGCCAGCCCCACAATAAATGCTCAGTAAATGCTTCTTATGACCATGGTTCCAAGCCTGGACCTGGGGAAATTTGCCGGCTAACTGGTCGATGCCACGGACTGACCACGAGGTGGCAGGCACAACCCGTGGAAATAAGACGTCAGGATTCCTCGTTTTCTCGGAGGCTGAAGCAAGGGGTCCTCGGTCTACGCGTATTGTGCCAATTCAGGCGGCATCTTTCTCTTGGTGCCTCCGTAACAGGTACCCAAAGTGTCAGCGGGAGAAGCCCTTGGCTGCAAATCCCTTCTTTCTGATAAGATGCTGAGGTTATTTTAAGAGGACCCTGGAATTGCATCCCAGAGAGCTAAAAGTTTACACTCTGTCCCACCCAGTGCAGTTCTGTTCATGACTTTCACATATTCCTGCCACTTTGCCGTTTAGGGGACCTCAAGCCCTTCATTCCTTTGCTTCCTCTTTTTGGGAAGACATTTTTAGGCACATGCTCAATAAATGCAAAACTGATCAGAAAGTCTCATATTTTTCTTCTTTTTTCCTCTGCCCCTCGCTGTAGGAAGAAGGGAATGCTAGAATGCTGCGCCTACAGTCCTCTCTGTGGCTTTCTAATGCCAAAATGGCAGAATATCCCATTTAAAAATTGTCAGGAAGGCTTTAATACTAGTTAAAATAGAAAAAGATACTGTCTTACGAGTTCTAAAGCACTTTTCCGCCCCTATCTAACTTGGAGCAATTGTCAGGCAGTTTGATCTCATTGTGAATGAAATCGCATTCTTTCTGGAAGGAGGGATGTTGATGGTGGGAGGGGAGAGACACAGCAGGATGCCCAGCTCCTGGAGGGAGGATGCAGAGGGTGGGTTGAAGGGTGGGGTAAGAGTGGGATTGGGGTGGTGTTGGGGGGAGGAGTTTGCAAAGCACAGGACGGAGCCTAGCTCTCAGCTCTGCCACCCACAGGCCTTGGGGACCCCAGCTCTTCATTCTCCAGTAGCAGCTGCATCAAGATTCCACATTAAACATGAGGATTGCGTTAGTGGACCCTTTAAATTCAGGTGCAGAATAACCCAGTTTTGTTGTTGCTGTTGTGTTTGTTTGCTTTTATTCTGAACCAAAAGGTACAATCTATTTTTTGTTTAATGGAGGGACTGGGGATTGAACCCAGGACCTTGTGCATGCTAAGCATGCATGCATTGTACCACTGAGCTATTCCCACCCCCCACCCCAGCCAGAAGGTCCAATCTTTGAGGCCAGGCTACCAACTATTGTTTTCCAAGGTAGATCTCAACACATCAGACATCAAGTGATGCAGGAGGCCTGTGGGGGGTGGGGGAGAGGCTGGCAGTCAGGGAAAAGGGTGGGAAATGAGTTGTCTCCCAGCTTAGGGTCAGTCAGGGGATCTCAACCCAGGCTACCTGTTTAGAACCACCTGAAGAGTCCTTTGGCAAATAAATGGCATTAACAAAAAGGAGAGGAAGGGAATTATATTCAGTGAACATCCATTGAGCATCTGAGCACTGTGGGAACAAACACAGTGAGCCAGAGTTCTCGCCTTTGGTGAGCGGATAATCCAGGAGGAGAGACGTTCGCATGAACAGACTGTGAGCCACTGTGGAAAGGATGAGAGGGGTGTCCCTGGTGTGTGGTGGGACCTGGGAAGCTTCTCGAAGAAAAGCTAGGAGGAGAAAGCTATCATGGGTAGAAAGCACTCCCGCAGGGGGGATGCCATGAGTGAAGGGGGGAAGGAGAGAAGCAGCTTGCTGGGGGCCAGTGGCCACAGGACCTTTGCAGCTGTTGGAATGCAAAAAAGGCTTGAGGAGGGTGAGAGCCACGTGGCTCTGGAGAGAAGAGCATGGGGGTTGGGGAACAGCCAACCCTGGGGTCTGTGTAAGGCTGGTGTGTGCCTGCTGGGTTCCAGAGGATGTCTTGGTTAAGCCTGTCACCCAGTTTTCTTCTTATTCAAGTAACGTCAAGCTACAGCGGGGCAATTTTTAGTTCAGCCCAGCAGGCTAGTATTTGAAGATAATCAACAAATACTAAGATTTCTGAGGCCGGAAAGCCATGAAATTTACTTTCTGGAGTTACTCATTATGGCGATGTGTCCGACTTAATGAACTTTCTCAGTCTCCGTCTCCCAGTGGCAGGAGGCAGGGCTGTAGGTTGGCAAGACCGAATTCTGGTTAGTGTTACTGGGATGATGAGGACCATGACAATATCCCCGAGGTGTAAAGGAAGCAAGGGTGAGACAGGACGTACCTGGTCGTATTGATACTTGGAGCCTCCGGAGCCACGAAGGGAAAGAGGGACCCACAGGCGAGGTCTTGGCCACCGGGCTTCTTCGCTGGGGTCGGGGCTCCCTTGGTGATTTCCTCCAGCCTTTTGTCTTCTTAGGTACGGAATCGCGGGAAGCGTGAACGTGACGGGGGATGAGGTGAAGAAGCTGGACGTGTTATCCAATTCCCTGGTGATCAACATGCTCCAGTCCTCCTACGGCACCTGCGTCCTGGTCTCCGAAGAGAATAAAGACGCGATTATCACCTCCAAGGAGAAGAGGGTGCGTGCGGGAGCCGGGCTGAAGTTCCTCTATTCACCAGTAGAGGGCGCTACTGGGTGGGACCTTTTCGTGTTTTTTTTTTTTCCTTCTTTGGTTTTTGTTTTTGTTTTTGTTTTTGTTTTCGTTTTTTTGTTTTAACGGCGGTACTGGGATTGAACCCAGGACCTCGTGCATGCTCTCGACCACTGGGCTATATACCCCACCCCCTGGATTGGGGAGGTGGTCTTTAGTTGCCTTCCTTTCTTTCTTTTAGTTTCTGGGATTTTCCTCCATTGCTTCATTTTTATTTCCCGGAAACCATGGATTACAGACTTCTTTCGCTATAAGTCTCATGCTATCTATTCAAAAAGACTCCGTAACAGGGCAGTGACTCATTCAGGAAATAAATCACAGTGATCTACCGAATCTCCTCAGCAGATGGGGTTCATCATGGATTTTCGCTGACTGTGCTGGTAGCATGTCCTGGCATTTTAGAGGGCTTGAAAATCAAGTCCAGCAAAAAGCAGGGCTCCTGGGAAGAGCAGCACTCCACAGCCTCCTCCCGTCCGCATTCGCATTCCCAGCCCCTTCCCCAAGGGGCTGTGGGTTCAGCGGAGACTTCCTTCTTCATGCCTGACAAACTGTTACACTAAAAGAGAAAAGAAATCATTGAGATCCTTGCTCTTCCCTTAATACAGTGGTAAACTTGGTCAGTGCGGGCGTGACTGGGGAGGGTCTATGTTCGCTGCGTTTCACAGTTTATTAGAAAAAAAGCAGGTGACCAAAAACATTCAGCCCATGTTCAGCTGTGATACAGCAATACCAAATCAATGCCAGGGCTGTTTGCCCTTGTTTTGTACAGTGAGTTCAGGGACGAGGTGCCATTTCTTGACAATTAGCTGAAAGAACGGAAGAAGTAAAGTTGAATTTATTAAGCACTTACTGTATGCCAGGGACTGTGCATACTTGTTGTCTCACATAATGGAAGCTAAGTCCTACCTATTATTTTCAATGTTCCGTTTCCACTCATAGGACCCTTGATTCTCTCTCCAATCTAATGTCACATTTTCTTTCCCAGTTGGCCTGACGCCACAGGTCTTGGTGCTAGTTCTCGAATACTCCACGCTTGCTCCCACACCAGCCCCTGAACGTTTTCCAGCGTATGCTTGGTGGTCAGCAAATATCTGTTAAATGAATGCGTGCATGAAGGAAGGGGCTAGACTGGATTATCCACAGGGAGAATCAGGAATCTCCAAATTTATGGATTATTCTACAACCCCCATCCCACCTCCTGTTGAGTAAGGGGGGGGAAAAAAAGAAAAAGAAAACTCAAGCTTTCTTTTAAGCCCTAGCATTACTCAGTGGAAAGTCAGGGGAAAGTAGTTTCCATGGTGGAAGAAATGACTTGCATTTTACTTGATGTTTTATTACCAGGATTTAATTAGCCAGGAGACCCCAGTCTCCCATCACTAAGGCTCTCACAGAACCTTGGACATAGGACGCCTGTAAAAATGCCTGGTGATTTCTTTCCACTGAGCATTGGCCTGTGACAGCACCATGGGTGGGCCCAAGGGACATGGTAACTCAAGACCCCGCCTGCTCGGTCTTCTGGTCTTCGGGTAGGAAAGGTAGGATGGATGCACTCCAGAGGAGTATTTCTATTCTCCTGAGGTGTTTTTACAGACCAGCTATCCTAGTAAGACAGACCCAGAGACCCTGGGACATTGTTCTGAGATTTTCTTTTGGTAAAAATGTGCCAAAATGAAAAAAAAGCCTTCTGAGGAGAGGCTGAGAAAGAATGGTCACTAAGTCAATAGCCCACCTCCCTGTGGACATGGGTAGACTCGTCCAAGTTCATTTTCAGCTTCTGCAAGGTGTTAATTTCACATCTGCTTCCTGTCACACCCTCAGCAGCTCTGAGTCAGGTCCCCACTGGTGCCTAGGTAGGAGGGGAGGACGGGGCCAGAGCAGGTGGGAGGAGAGCCACCTGGAGGTGGGGGGGACCTCTATCGCTGCATGGAGGTGTCAGCTCATCTGTTTATGGGCAGGTAGGCTCTAGGCTGCACAATTCACGTATGCTGATACACTGCCCTCCTTAAGTAACTGTGCTTTTTAGTAAGGATATCCCTTGGCTCTAAATGGCTTTTGATGTGCTGTCATCTGCCACACACGGCCGCTTCCCTAAAGGGTGTTGATGGGAAGGTGACCTGATCAGGTGGTTCTGCCTCTGTGCACACAGGGTAAATACGTGGTCTGCTTTGACCCGCTGGATGGATCCTCCAACATCGACTGCCTGGCTTCCATCGGAACCATATTTGCCATCTACAGGAAGGTGAGTAGACAGCCTGCTCTTTGACACCTCCTTCCTCTGGTGGTTTCTGGAAGGCTCCTGAGTTGGGAGCCATGAGTCTGGAGGTCTCACCTTTGTCCTTCCACTAACCAGACATGCCTCAGCAGGTAAGTCATGAACCTCGCTCTGCTTCGGGCTCCTCACCGGAGATCCAAACCGGTCATTCTCCCCGCACCTTCTTTACGGCTGTTGGTGGGAGGGTAAGTGAGAGGATGGATGGGGGCTTTGTTTTGAAAGTCTGGATGAAACACGAATGCCAGACCTGGTGTTCAGTTCCAGGCGACATCTCAAGGCACCTCTGTTCCTTCTTTATGCATCTCAAATCTTACTGAATCAAATTAAAAGGCAGATAATAATTGAGGAAAATATTTGTAACACATGTAAGGCATTTATAGCTTTCATATGTAAAAAGCTATTATAATCAACAATGAGAAGATGAATACCCTGATAGGAAAATAAACAATGACATGAAACAGGCTACTTACAAAATAAGAACTAACAATAATCAAGAAAGATTAAAAAAATTTATTTTGTGAATTACACAAAATGGAAATTGGGGGGGTATAGCTCAGTGGTAGGGTGCATGCTTAGCATGCATGAGGTCCTGGGTTCAATCCCCAGTACCTCCATTAAATAAATTAATAGATTAATTAATTAATTTTAAAATTTAGGGAAAAACCTAAACTTTAAGTGACAGAGATTGATTAAATTTGGGATGCCCACGCATTAGACTCTCCTAACATGTGGTAAAAATAGATATGCTTCAAGGCCAGTGAGGTCTATGTGTAACTCAAAGCCAGAGGCACCAAGGTGGGAGAAGGGGTTCTCTTCAAGCCCCAGCACAGGGTTCAGAAGACCAAGGAGAGGGTGTGATGCCCAGTGGAGGCTGCAGGATCTCAGCTCAGAGAAAGGAGAGGCTCCAGTCTGGGAGAACTCAGAGAACAGAACTCTGGTGACACACACAGAAAATGTGATCGTTTTGATGTGTAAACGGAGGTGTGTCAGAAGCTCCAATGCAGGAGACTTAAGATTTTAATCAAAATCCTCAAATTGCCCTTGAAGTCCACTTTTCTAAAGATTCTTAACAGATCATGCTGTGGCGCAGTGGCTCCCAGACTGTAGTGTGGAAGGCTGATTCTGGAAGCCCCGGAGCTCCAGATTCTGTAGGCCTGGGGCGGGGCCCAGGAATTTGTATTTCCAACAAGATCCCAGGTGAAGCTGCCGCCGCTGGTCCGCCTTGAGAATCACTGCTCTAGACCTGCATCCCTGCTCTAGACCTGCTTCTCAGAATCCGTATGTGACCTGGGAA
Source organism: Vicugna pacos (assembly GCF_048564905.1). Taxonomy (NCBI): domain Eukaryota; kingdom Metazoa; phylum Chordata; class Mammalia; order Artiodactyla; family Camelidae; genus Vicugna; species Vicugna pacos. Next base: position 5,218,103 of record NC_132990.1, read on the forward strand.
TCTGGAAATAAAGCCAATTTATTGAACACATGTGCAGGTTGGATGAAAATGTAATTCGTTGTAAAAGAGAAAAAAAAAGTATTGATGTGGGCCACACTGGGGCAGCCAGTTGATGACATAGTGATGCTCGAGTTGTAAAAGGATTTACCAGATATAAGTATGAGAATAGAAAAGGAGTTTATTAGGGGTACGTTGCCATAGACAACAGCCACACAGACAAGAGGTGTCTTCATGAGCCCCGAGGACCAGTTGTTGGGGTCTTTTATAAGGTCGGGTCACAGGCTGCCTGATCGGCTTGTGCACACGTCTCTGGTTGTAGGTGAGTGAGAAGTTTAGGGTCCGCGAAGGGGCGATGGGGTTTATGACTGATCAGGTGGAACAAGCCAGCCTGAGCTATTATGAGATGAGGCGTTACCTGGGGCCATTAGTTTGTCAGGGCAAACACGCCCAGTGGAGAATGTACTTTATCTGCTGAGGGATCGCAGGCAGACATCTGAGAGCCCAGGAATGGGGGTCGTTGGACTTTGAAGTACCACCAGTTGGCCCGACAAGTATTACAAAGAATGCAAGATTGTAGAAATAAGGAAAATATTAAAGGAAGCATGACATTTTTATATTTATTTATTTATTTGATTTTCATAGCCCTGGGGAAACATGAAAATGATGAAAACATTAAAGGGAATGTGCCATTTTTAAAGAAGAGTTAAGATTTGGTTTAAAAATAAAGTCGTTACTAGCAGAGAGCAAACTTGGCCCCGTATTCCGTGTGGTGTGGAGAAGGATGCTGGCTTCGCATCGAAAGAGGCTTGGGTCCAGCATCAGCTTTATCACTCGCTGGTTTCAAGATGCCGCATACCTTTCTGAGACCTCCATCCCTTCTCTTTCAAACGAGGGTTAGAGAGCCTCTCCACTGTTTCACAAAAACATAACGTGAAAGTACCACAGGGGAGCAAAATTTGCCACCCCAAAAAGTGTCTCTTTGGCATGAGGATTAATTTAGGGTGATTATTTTTAAGCCCCAAAAGACTCACAAAGAATCTTTGACCTTCCCCATAATTGCCTAAAAGAATGTAGGTAGAGGACCTGTTCCAGGAAGGGAGAGGTCACCATACTTAAGCGCAAAGTCTGTTTGTTAAAATTCCTCTCTATGTCCCACCTTCCCTGCAAGGTCTCGAAAACCTTTGTTTATCAAACATTTTCTTTTCCATCTCCATGTGAATTGCTTTCCTCCCCTTTGAAATCCCAAGCCCCTACCCCAAGCATTTTGCGTGTGTGTCTTAAGCTGACTATGGTATTTAAGATAAGAGCCTCAGTCATTTTTTTCTCCTGATAATCTGTGTCATGTCAATCTAATTCTTAGAGGAGCCGGAAGAGCCTAGAAGGGTAGAGGAAAGGTTCTTCTTCCCTGACAGTACTTTGAAAGATATAAAGTCCCGTGTAAATACAAATTATTGTTTTACCCTTAAAAGTAACTCTTCAGGAAAGTAAATTAGCAGGGTGGACATATTTCCAACGGGTGTGTAATATTGCTCAATATTGTTGTTCTGTTTCCTATGAACATGATCACCAAGTGGGTCCTCCTCATTTTAAAGGTATAATTTTCACCTCCTTCACGTTCCAATCCTCTGGAATTTTCTGCTCATCAGGAAATCTCTATGTAGTACTTCCAGACTTGTCTTTTAGCCAAAAACTGGTTGGTGTCTAGAGAGACTAAAGCATCTAACTGAATATCTGAGCTGGCTGAATGACTCAGAAGCAGCAAGGCCAATCATTTTTAATTTATCCCGTGCTCAGTGAGCACCACAAGCTTTGGGTGTGGTGGGCTTTGGGAAGTGACTTTGGAGTCTCACCTGGACACCTGTGTCATACTCCTTTGCCCTAGTCTGTGAAGTTAAAGCTCTCTGGGTCTTTTGATTTGAAAATAGTCGATTGAAGTCTGCCCATTCACTTTTCCTTCAAAGCTCCTCTCATGTCTGCCATCCATAAGGATGTTAAAGGTACAGAACCAGAGCCCGAGTGTGTGTGCAAGAGTCGCCCCCGACCCACCCCGCAAGGGTTTGCTGTGTGGTCAGAATCCCAGATGCAGGTGGAGAAAGAACTGAGCATGCCCAGTGACGGTGCCCCTGCCTCCCCTTGCCCCACCCACACGGCTCCTTCCAGTAGAGGCGGGAAGTTTGCTCTCCAGTTTTCCAAATTCATAAGATTTGATTCTTTGCCTTTTAGAGCACAAGGAGGTGCGGAGGGAGGAGACCTTCAAGAGATACCAGGAAAAGTAGGCTATAAAATCGAATCTTGGGGTTGGGGGAAGAGTATAGCTCAGTGGTAGAGTGTGTGCCTCATATGCATAAGGTTCTGGGTTCGATCCCCAGTACCTCCATTAAAAGATAAATAAAAACCTAATTACCTCCCTCCTTAAAAAAAATAAAATAAAATAAATGAATAAAGCAAAAAGCATTAAAAAAAGAAAATTTTTTTAAATCTAAAAAAAAAAAAAAAGAAATTGAACCTCAGCTGCAGCTCTGCCCCTCCATCGGGAACATTTGCTGTCCCTTCCTCAGGGTGCCTGCCTTGTCCTGTCTCTCTGGATCCCCACTGTCAGTGTTGCTAGCCAAAGAGAGAGGCTTCCTCAAGAAAATGTCCCAAACGCTGACTTGGGCCCTGGGGGTGACGACAGGCAGGTATTGCCGCGAGGCCTTCAAGAGGCAGGCATGGTGACAAGCTCTGGGCCTGGCTGGCTGGGTTGACTCCAGGTCCCCTTGATGTTGGGTGAGTTATATAATCGCTCAGTCTCTGAATTCTTCATCTGATCTGTGGAGATCAAAACCTCTACCCCAGAGGACTGCTGAGCACACAGAATGAGATACAGCACGGAATTGGAGCTCACTGATCTTGGCTGTTATGATGGTTAAGGAGTGTGGCTTATGATTTCTAAGAAGGGCTGTGATTTTCATACCTTGAGGTGCTGTTCTTGGCACGATGGAGACAAATATGCTCAGAAAACAGGGAGGTCCAAGAATGGCCTTTGCAATGGCTCAGTTAGAACCGTTTATTAAGATGGCAACTTGTGTCCTCCGGAGGCATTTGCTGCAGCTTGACATTCTGAGAACTGCACATCTTTTGTTGGCTCAGGAAGATCTGAAGCTCAGGCCTCTGGCAAAGGGTTCTCTCCAGAGCAGTAACGTTTCCCTTTTTTCTTCTGCAGACCTCGGAGGACGAGCCTTCTGAGAAGGATGCCCTGCAGCCGGGTCGAAACATCGTGGCCGCGGGCTACGCGCTGTACGGAAGTGCCACCCTGGTGGCCCTTTCCACGGGGCAAGGAGTGGACCTCTTCATGCTCGACCCAGTAGGTGCCCAGTCTAGCAGCATCAGCACTGGGGACTCCGCCTGCCTCTGTGCCTTAATTCCTGTCCCCTGGGGTAATTTCTTGGTCATTCCTAATACTTGCTTTGGGGGCCAGAGAGTCTAGTTTGGGGGTCCAACAGCATCATCTAAAAACATTTAAGGACCTCTGTCCAAGTGAGGGCACTTGAGGGGTCCTGCAGGATCAGCCATATCAACTTAGGCAATCCAGGGTGGATAAACAAGTGCATGACATTATTTAGACAACAGTTGTATGTCTCTCTGGATCTTTGCTGATAAGCAGAAGAGAAAAGGATCCTGGTTGAATTAAGTGAAGGATGTTACAGCGTTAATGGGAAAGACCCAGGCCCGGGGGCAGGGCCAGGCTGGTCTGGACACCGTCTGTGATGCGGTGTCTCTCGCTCAAGTTTCAAACGCCAGGGAGGAGCATTTAATTTGCCAAGCTGACTCAAGTGCCTGACCTTGGGCTAGAGGACACCCAGCTCAGAGCCATTCTAGACTGGCATCCAATGAGAAGATTTAATTATTCAAAGGAAGTGAGGGTGCTCTTAGGAAGTGGAACTCCATGCCGGGCTGCTCTGAAGCAACAAACGTGCAGAGCAGGTTTTAAAGCTCATGATCCTGAGACCATCAAGAACTTGCCCGTAACAAAAAGAAGTCGGGTTTACTCAGCGAGGGAGAGCGCCCTCTGGAGGAAGCGTGAGGCTTCGTGCTGAGTGGGAGCTGGCCTGGGCTTGTGTGTATAGCACGTGGGCTGGATGATTAAGGATTTGAGAAACAGAGGGTCAGTTCTAGACTGAGTGTTGTCCAGAAGTGGGTACAATTAACTATTGTGTATCTCAGTTTTATCTAGGAGGTGGGAAGATTAAAGTTGAGGGTAGAGATTCATTGGTAAGAGGCAGTCGTCACTCATGGGCAACAGAAGAAAGGAATGCTTGGTTTTTTGTTTTGTTTTGTTTTTGTTTTTGTTTTGGGGGGTTTGCTTTGTTGTTTTTACAGCTGAGTATCCTTGTTACTGTCATTTCAGACACAATCAGCGAGGCCTTGTCTCTTTATGGGAGTGTTGTCAACATTTGTTAAGAACCTTCTAGTTGTGAGCTGTCACCTTGGGGGATTTTTACTTTCTCAGTCTTCAAAGTTTAACGAAACCTGATTTGACTCCCAGGCCCTGATTTCCTTCCTGGTGACGTAGAGAGGCACCCAGGCTTTCAACATGAACCTGCAGCCTGCCGATGGCATCCGCAGGGAAGGTGCCACCGACACTCAGATGAGGTGGTGCCTGAGGGCTGTCCTGCACAGAGTGGCCACGGTGGCTGCAGGGGGACTGGGCACACTTTTATGAATAATTCTGAGGATTTAAAAGAAAACTTTATCAACTATACAGTTTCTGAACGAAGGGCTTTCCTCTTTGCCCCACGTAGGAGCAGCTGGGATACAAGGAACTCTGAATGGTTTTCATGATTGAGTCACTAAGATAAACACAATGACTGGACCACAGATCAGTGGTCGAACTGCATCCCCACTTATGGCAAATCCCATCTGTGTAACTTCCTCTCGCTGATGGCCCAAATCTTCCCGGAAACACTAGGAATTAACCCGGGATGAGAACTTGGGGGAGAAATACAGCCAGGTTCCTTATAAATGAGTAGCCATACTCAGTGCAAGTGACAAAGGAAACTTCTGCTGTTTTTCCTTTGAATTATTTTATCTCTTGTTGTATTACTGCTTGAGCTGCCTGTGCAGGCTCCATGTTGTCCCTGCCCTTTCTTTGTCTTTCTTTTTTTTTTTTTTAATTGATAACAAACTTTATTTTTGGAGCAGTTTTAGGTTTACAGAAAAATTGCAAAGATACTGTAGCATCTCCATAAACCTTAGTGTCCTATTATTAACGTCTTGCATTACTGTGGTACATGTATTACAGCTAATGAGCCAATATTCAGACGTTATTATTAACTGAAGTTCATACGTTATTCAATTACCTTCATTTTGTGTGTGTGTGTGTTTACTAGTAGAACATTTAAAATCAACTGTACTTCAATTAAAAAGCAACCAACCAAACAACGCATTTAAAATATGGGCAGAAGAACTAAACAGACATTTTTCCAAAAGAGGAAATGCAGGTGGCCAACAGGAACATGGAACGTTGCTCATTGTTACTAATATCAGGGAAATGCAAATCAGAATCACAATGAGCTATCATCTCACACCTGTCAGCATGGCCATCCTCAAAAAGAACACAAATAACGAATGTTGGCAGAGACGTGGAGAAAAGGGAACCCTTGTGCACTGTTGGTGGGAATGCAGATAGGTGCAGCCACCATGGAAAACAATATGGAGGTTTCTCAAAAACCCCCAAACGCAACCACCACATGGCCCAGCAGATCCGTTCCTGGGCACATATCCGAGAAAAACAAAACATCCATTCAAAAAGATACATACAATCCGCTATTAAACGTTGTCCCTGTCCTTCCTATAACTCCTAAAAACATCCCAGGCCGGGCTGCAGGAGGACCTGGCCAACCCCTGGGGGCTCCTCCAGCATCTTCTATGGTTCTCCGATGGTCGGGGGTGTGTGCTGTTGGCTCGTTTCCAGGGGTCTCTCTTCCTCCCGGTGTTTCTTTTCACCTTTCTAGGCTCTTGGTGAATTTATCCTGGTGGAAAAAGATGTCAAGATTAAAAAGAAAGGAAAGATTTACAGCCTCAATGAGGGCTACGCCAAGTATTTTGACGCCGCCACCACAGAATATGTGCAGAAAAAGAAGTTTCCCGAGGTGAGTGGCGGAAGCCGAAGGCAGGAGCAGGGGGAATGCTGTCCCAGTGGGCTCCTGCTGCAGGGACGGCTGTGGGGGCCTGGCTGAAAGGGGTGGGTGACCCTGTCTATGGCTTTGCCCCGTATGACAATGGCAGACCCTTTCACTAGCAATTGGTATCTTTCATACTTGAAATTTATCTCCTAAGGACCGTACTCCCCAGTTGAGTTTTTCCGGGAGAAATTGTTAATGAAGAAGGCAGGGACCCATTTTTCAAAATCCAGAGTTTCAGGCCAGAGCCTCTGTGCTGTCACTTTTTTTGCTGAGTGACCACCTGTGTAGATTCTGGTCACTCAGTCGTGTTTAGGTGGAAAGTCTCGTTCATATGCTCTGATATCGGGGCCTGGTGTTCACTCCAAGTTTTAGGGAAGTCTTTAGCTCTCAATGTGATCACCGAGTCCTGGACTTCATGTGGCTGTTAATACAGACCGAACAATCCAGTCGGTATGTCTGCCAAACAAAGAGCGCTTTTAAGACAAGTGTGGGAACGGAGTCAAAGCATTTCCGGATCAGGAGTGTGAAGTCCGACCTGCAGTGGACGTGGGTGGAAGGGCAGTGGTGGGATGAGCCAGCCTGGCTGTCCCTGGATGCTCATCATGAGCTCTTGAGGGAAAGCGGCCAGGAGTCCATGGGACCAGAGCGCTCAGTCAGCAGGATGCTGGGACCCACCTCTGCTGCTGCGAACGGAAGCTTTGGGGAGTTTTCTTCTGTCTTTCTTCTGTTTGTTTTTTAAGCAAAATTCTTAGAAGTGCAGTTTCCTGCCTCTCTCCTTTGCCGTCAGACACAAACCCGTTAAATGTTAATAACAGGATATGAATTGTGAGGTTGACAAAGTCAAAATTATTTGCAAGTTCCCAGTCTTGGAGCTCATTTCACAGCAGTTCCCATTCGAAGCTAAAAAGCGCCTCCTCCAGAACCCAGAAAGGAAGATATTTATTTTACCACTGAAAAACCAAACTCCTGTGCCAAACACATGACGGATGTTTTTAAGGGAGAAGTTGCAAACCGAGAGAAAAGTAATCACTACCCGAGGACATATACACAAGCATGAGCCCCCACAGAGAAAACCAGGCCAGGAACGGATCTTAAGGAACTGATAGGTCAAATTAAAAAAAAAAAGAGAGAAATGAACAAGGATATGTGGCTGCAGCACTGTTTATAACAACAAGGGAACAAGTGATGGATTCGTCAGGAAGGGTTGGTTAATATACTGTGAGGCAACTACAATATTCGAGTGAAATCTTGTTCCATCCATTAGAAAGGTAAGTCCTTCTTTATATATTGGTGGGGAAGCATCCACAAAATATACAGTGAAAGAGAGAGACTGCAAAACGAAACATAGTCTCATACATAAAAAAATTTCTATGTGAACGTATATTTTGCACACAGGTGTATATATATAGTATGTATATATCCGTAAAGCGTCTTTAAAGATATGGCATCTTGTTAATAGTGGTTTCTGGAAGTTGAGGTCAGAGGGCTCTCCACTTTCTCGTCTCGTGGGAATGTGTGCAATGATCATGTGTTACTGAAGCCAGGGCTTCCCAATTCTCCTCATAGAGATTCTTACAAAACCCTCGTCGTTTGAAGAGGCAGTGGAAGAGCATGCAATCAAGAAGCTGTAGAGGGAAAAAAAATACAGCAGGTAGTTCATTAGTAAAAATCGTGTATTCTTGGTCTGGATTTTACGGTGTTTAGTATACGTTAATCAGCTTTTAGAAATTTGTAGTATGTGGTGATTTCTTCTTCCATTTAAAAGAAATATTTACTTTTGCACCTAAAAAAAAGGAAAGGAGATAGATCATTCTGTTTTGAAAAAGAAGTCTCCTTGCTCTCCTGTAGTTTTGCCCTCAGAAGCTCTCCAGGGTGAGCAGGACCTGCTGCTCCCACTTCTGAGCCTCCTGGAGGCCCTCTGCTTCCCTGAAGGACCTCCGTGTTCCGGTGGCCACTCTCCCACCCGCCACAACCCTCGGGAGATGGGAGGTGATGCGGGCACTTTTCTTTCCCCACTGCCACTGTGGGACAGAGCCATCTCTGTCCCCTGACAGCAGCAGCCGCCCCTCCCCCTGCCGGCACCCTTCTACTGGGCCAGGATGAGAGCAGCTAGTGTTCAATGTGTCAGGCACTGTTCTAGGTTCCTTCCATGTACCAGCTCATTCAGTTCTCCAATAGACCTACAAGACAAGTGTTAATGCCATAATCCCCATCTTACAGATGAGGAAACTGAGGCCCAGAACGATCAAGTTAACTTATCTAAGGCAACCCTATTAATAACTGATGGAGGCAGGATTAAAATCTAGGCCATCTGGATCCAGAGCCCAGAGCTGCTGTGCGACCTGTTCATGGGTGATGCCATCAGTGCAAGGAGTTGTGACCAGCGTTTATTTTTTAGATGAACTAGAACAGAACAATGTGCAGTTTTCTGTACAGCAACCATCCCACGATAAAGGTGTTTAAAAAAAATGAAAAAGAGCAGAACAGAATGGAACGAATAGAGTAAAATAGAAATTAGTAAATGAAAGAATCATTTTCGCAAAATTCTTGTTTTATTTCAGTCATGTATGTGGGTTTTGAGGGCACAAATGTATTTCTTTTTTTATTTTAAAGTTGGCAATTATGTTTTATTCGAGGACATTCCTGAGAGCTATAGCCCAGGAAGGCAGCCTCCCAGAGAGCCCTGAGGAACTGTTCCAAAGAAGTAAGAGGCAAGCTAGGATTTTTTGCCGGGGGGGAAGAAAACACCTAACCTTGTAGTCAATATCAGAAGATAACAGTTAATCACACACAGAAAAACGGACATCTCAAGTTAACAATTTTAGGGACTTTTTTTTTTTTTTTACATTTTTTTTAGTCTGGGTTCATTCAAAGCATTCCTTGGATACGCATCTTACCTCTGGAGGGCCGGGACTCTGTTTCACTCCATCCTGAATTTCCCTGAGGGCCCCGCATGTTACAGGGAAGCTGCGGTGGCTGATGGCTTGATAGCAGGCAGCACTCTTCTTTTAGTGAAATGGCAGGTGACACTTTTTTCTGTCTACACATGCGTGGAATCAGATGTTACCGGACAGCCTTAAGGAACTAAGGTTGACTTATGGAGCCCTAAAGCCCGTTGGAAAAAACAACCTGGTACCTTACTTACAGGGTTGCCAGCAGCCTTACCGGGTGAGGAAGGGAGGTCACCGCCTGGCAGGCGCAAGAACCTTGGGATACTCTGGGGACCTCAAAAAGAGAGGAATTCACCCCACTCTATAGGTACTGGAAGCGAATCAGACGGCAAGTCTTTGGCGTGGGTTTGTGGTCTTGAGAGGCATTTAAAAGTTCAGTGTGGAGATTTTTTATGAAAGTTCCTGCGAAGCAGATTTAAAAGGACCTGTGTGGTCAATTGCTACTCTTGCCGGACTTACGTAAACAATCAGGCCAACTTTAATAAAACTAAGCTTATTTCACAATCGAATTAGTCTTCATTTGGCTACCTTTAGTTGAAATGAGGGTGATTTTAGAGGAAAAAGTTGTTTCAGTATAAACTGTAATTGCGTTTCCATGTTTAAGAAGTTGGAAAAACACTGCTATGTTATGTGGCTCCTTCCTGACCTCATCAAAGCTACGAAATGTGACTCTCAGATCTTTCTCTTCTCTGACTTCTGCCAACATCTGGATGATTTCAAGGAGCATGAGTCCATTCAATAGCTTAACCCTAGATGTAGTCACCTCCATTTCAACCCATCTAGCTGGTCCCATAGCTAAATCCTAGGTTGTGAGTCTTAGGAATTGCTGTACTCCTGAAACTGTAAATGCTCGTATTTATTCCTCAGACAGCCCCCCATTCTTCCATATTTCTTATGCCGTATCTACGTCCATTTAGGCTGCGATAATGGACTCGCATAGACCGGCAGCTTTTAAACAACAGAAGCTTGTTTCTCATGGTCTGGAGGCTGGAAGTCCAAGTTGAGGGTGCCAGCAGATTTGGTGTCTAGTGAGGGCCCACCTCCTGGGATATCTTTACACTGAAACCTCACAAGGTAGAAGGCGTAAGGGAACTGTCTGAGGCTTCTTTTTTTAATAAGAGCAGTGATCCCATTCATGAGGACACCACCCTCATGACCTAACCCTGCCCAGAGGTCCTACCTTCTAATGCCATCACATTAAAGTTAGGCTATTTCAGTGTATGAATTCGGGGGGAGGGGGCACAAACACTCAATCTGTGACACACTGCCATGTCCCCAGCTTTGATTTGGAGCTCACAGTTCCCTTGACTCTTCCTCTTGGTCCCTGCGTGTTGTCTGTGTCCTCTTGTCCCTGTCCTTTGTTCCTCTCCTGACCTCACTGACCACCCCAACAGCCTACATCTGATGGTTGATGGCACCAGCTTCTCCTCCGCCTGCATCCTCTGCTCCCTCGCCTCCTGATCCTTCTACATTCTCCTCACCTGAGTCACTCTCCAGTTGACCCTCTACTCTGATACACACGTGGAGGAGTCTAACCAAGCAAATGGTGGCACTGCAAATGCGGTCACTATTTTTACTGGCCTGTTAGTGCCCCTCGGCATCTGGCATTTGACCTTGGTCCTACCTAATGGGAAAACAGACTCCCCCAGCTCTCCCTCCCACATCTCCAAACACACGACATCTTTCTTTTTAAAAACGACCTCCGATTCAAGGTTCATCCTCTTACCTGTGCTCTTAGCCCCATTTCTTCATCCTTGCTCCATCTTCCTTCTCCTGTGTCTTCATTCTTGCTCTCTATTGGTTATTTTCCTTTCAGCCTATGAACATACTTTTTTTCATCTTGAAACTCGCCCTCCCACCTAATCTTAAAGCCGCCATCCAGTGCCCGTTCCCTGTCCATCACACTGCACTGAACACACACACACACAGACACAGGGTTCATTGTGTCTCCATTTCCTCTTTTCCCAGTCCTTCCTTTGCCCCTATGATACCATGGGAACGGTTCTTGTCAAGTCCGCTGAAACTTTTCTGTCTGTTACCGAGTCCAGACTCGCTCTGCTTGCCGCACGACAGGCCAATAAATCGGGAGGTGAGGTGTTGGGCAAGGAGTAATGACGTTATTTGGAGAGCCGGCAGACCAAGAAGATGGCAGATTAATAATGTCCTGGAGGACCATCTTCCCCAAGTCAAAATTCAGGCTCAATTTCTACTAAAAAGGGGGAAGGGACATGGCTGGGTGTTGTGAGCTGCTTGGTGTTGAAATCCTTTGTTCTTGCAGCTGTCCATGTAGGTCTGGTCACAATGCTCCTGTAAACCTCCAACAAGACAAATGTTATTCTCTGTTCTGCAACATTTTATCTCTATATGAATGGAAAGAATTATACCCTTAATGGTCAGAGCCTTGAGAATGGGCTGTCCTGTCTATTTCAGGATCTAGGCAACATTCTTTTATAAAAGTTGCAGAACCGGCATGACTAAGCACAGGAAACAGAGCCAGGGTCAGAGCTACAGGAACAGATCTCATATGAAGTTCTTCCCTAGTCCGTGTCTATGTAGCATTCATTCAGTCTGAGCGTTCGAAATTACTGACCCCCATCACTGCCACTGTCTTGAATCTTTCTTCTTCTCTGACATCTGTGACTCTTTCTCTGTTTTTATACCTCCAATCTCAGCCACCTTTCTTCATTGTTAGTTGCCTGCTATTAAGATTCCTTTAAAAGTAAAAGTTTGAAATGTAGTTTAGTTTTGGAAAGAAAGGGAAGAACCTGTGTGAATCGAATTGACCAATTAAAAGTTAATTCTTCTCAATAAAAAATACCGTGAAAAAAAATTTTTTGGACTAGATAAACTGATTCTAAAGTTTATATGAAAAAAATGAACAAACAAGAGTAGTCAGTGGAAGAAAATCTTAAAAAGGCGAACGTAGTGTTGCTACCAGATATGAAAACATATTATAAAGCCTCAATAATTAACAACATCACAGTCTTGGTACACAAATAGTGCAGTGGGTCAGAATAGAAGTCGGAAACCAAATACATATATGAGAATTTTCTTGATGATCAGGAGAGAGCCAAACCAATGGGATAAGGATGGACTCCTCTCAAATTTTTAACATTCCTTCCCTGTATTTTCTATCTTATTCTGCCCTTCTGTCTCCTTTCCTTGGCTTATAAGTACACTTACGTGTCTTTCACGAACAGTCAGGATACAAGCAACCCTCCCTTCTCCCGTGTATCGCCGTAGTTAACCGCTTTCTCCTACACTCAGCCACGTTCTCTTGAATGAATTGTTTTTACACACTATCTCTACTTCTTCCTCTTGAAAAAGTATTTTTAAAAACCTCTGGGTAGAGGGAGGGTATAGCTCAGTGGTAGATTGTATGTTTAGCATGCATGAGGTCCTGGATTCAGTACCTCTGGTAATAAATAAAGAAACCTAATTACCCACCCCCCTCAAAAAAAAAAGGTTAATGATTTTTTTTTAAAAAACGCCCCGATTTCCCTTCCCCCCAGTAACCACATTCTGCTTTGTGTATGTCTGTGTTTGACTTCTTAGATACTCTGTATGAGTGGGCTCATGTAGTATTTGTCTTTTTTGTGATCGGCTTGTTTCACTTAGCACCCTGTCCTCAAAGTTCATCCATGTTGTAGCAAGTAACAGAATTTCCTTCTTTCTAAAGTCTGAATAATATTCCACTGTGTGTATATACCATCTGACAGTGGACACTTAAGTTGCTTCCACTTGTTGGCTATGGCGAATTATGCTGCAATGAACATGGGTGTGCAGGTCTCTCTTTGAGATTCTGTTTCCAGTTCTTTTGGATGAATACCCAGAAGTGAGAAGGATGTTTCCATTTTTCAAAAGTTTTTCTTTCCCTTCGTTTCCTCTTTAACCCTCTTTGCTCCACCGTCTGCCCTTTATAATAATCGACTTTGGAAGTGTGGCCAAATCCAGCGGTCATGTTTCCACCTTATCTTTCCTGACCTCTCCGTGGCATTTCAAGCTGTTTTACTGCTTCCTTCCTTAAAGGAAACTTTGTCTTCCTTGGCCTTGTGTGCTGTTTTTCATCCACCTACCTAACCATCTTCTTGGCCTCTTTTTCTGGTTCCCACACCGCTGCCTGCCTTTCAGTCTTGTACAGGATTCTAGTCCAAATTAGCCTTTTGGCTCACACTTGGTGTCCCCCCCGCCCCCAAGGGACCTCATCCCGTCTCAGGATGGGATTCAGATCTGTTTGCAACTCTAGACACCTAGAACTCCACCTGTCCAGGTCTGCTCCTCCTATCACCCACACCCCTGGCCTGCTGTTTTTTGTTTTTTGTTTTTCTCTTGACCCATGTTGCCTCTACCCTCATACTCATCCTCAACAAGGTTCAGGGGGTGAGCTGAGAGGGTTACTTCTTTCTTACGCCCATGTCTAATCGTTCACTGGGTGTTATCAACTCTATTTCCTAAATATCTCTTGAGTAAATCCTTTTCCCTCATCCCTGTGGCCATTGGTCTCATTCAGATCTCCATTCTCTTATCTACTGAGGAATCTCTTAACTGCATCTGAAGGTGTTTTTATACACTTAACATCATTGTGGTAATAAAATATGGGAGACATGCAAAATCTCCCATGGAATTTTTAAGGTAACAACCTGAGTAATGCTTGTGAAAAATCTCATGTAAATCCAATTCAGTGAGTATTTTTCCAGGACCTGTTTTATGTCTCCCACCAGGCTGGGCCCAAGGAATGCCAACATCAATCAGATAATCTTTCCCCCAAGGACATCACAAACTGATGGAGGGGCCTGGCACATAAATGCTTGTAAAAATCAATGCACTTTATTGCAGCTAATGCCACACAAAACATTGGAGAGCTGCCCTGAGAAGTGTCTGTGTTTCCTTGCCGTGTCAGAGAATTACTCAATTAGACAAAGAAATCTCAGATGGGTCACTGAATGGGCAAAAAGCAGACCTGCCCGAAGGAGCGCTTTAATCAGATCATTGTGCCTCACCTGACATGCCCTGCTTTGTGGAAAATCATGAGTTGCGACTTATTTCTCTCTGGACAAATATCCTTTTCATCACATGACTAATGAAAGTGAGGTTAAACGCGTCGGTGGTTATATTTCTTCGAATGATTTCTAAAGCTGTCCGGAAGAATTTGGCCGGTGGATAAACACTGCTTACACTGGGGGCAAACGTCATTATTCAAGGAGGTCTGGTGTTCAGAAAGCTGAAAAGTGCTCTGAGCCGTGGGAGCCATGGAGGAGCTCTGAGCAGGTGCCAATCAGCTGTCGTCTGTCTTTATTTCCTTTTTTCCTCTTTGGTAGCTGCTCAATACTGTCTCTCCCTCGAAGTGGTCCTGCGTTTAATGAGGCCAGTCGCTGGTTGAGGTCCAGAGGCTCCTAATGAGTGCAACGCCCAGTTATGTAATGTTTTCAGTTCTAAGCTAGTGGGGGGAGGAAAGAAGCCGTGGAATGCAGCGGCCCTGCACGCGGGACCTGGAGCCGGTGCCCGCCAATTGCTGACCTCACTGCATCTTGTCTCTCCCCTCTCTGCCTCCTAGGACGGCAGCGCTCCCTACGCGGCCAGGTACGTGGGCTCCATGGTGGCCGATGTGCACCGCACCCTGGTCTACGGTGGGATCTTCCTGTACCCCGCCAACCAGAAGAGTCCGAAGGGCAAGGTAATACTCCTCCTCGATCTGCTGGCTGAGTCCACTCAGAGAGCCAGTCAGAGCGCCTCTTCTCTTCACAGCTCATTTTTTGGGCTACTGCCCTGACCTTGGCATGTCTGAGTGGGCACGTGGAAGAGAAACGAGGTTGCTGTCCTCTGAGTGAATTCTGAGGCTGTGATGAAGGCCTGGAGAAGCAGGCTGGCGCTGTTGTTATTGGTGACTGTCACCGGCCTTCACTTCCGCGGGCCTCATGCCTGTCACTCATTCCAAGTCAGCCGTGTTCATCTCCCCCTCTCCACCTGCTGGGTCTGTCTTTTAGCTTCGGCACCAACTCTGATTTTGGATCAGAGACGCTTCTGAGAATCTAACGAAACTTACGGACACACTTCCCAGAGGAAAATGACACGTAAACATACACATTACACATGTTTTCAGGGGTTGATGATGACCTGAGGTCTCCCCGAGAATTCCCTAGAGCGTTCCCGGAGTCCAGACTAAGAATTTCTGCTCAGATCTCATTCAGTATTTCTGGAAAGGTAGCTCTTGGAAGATCTCTCTGCAACTGTAGGACACAAACCCAAAAATTCTTGCATTATCAGCTGGGGATGCTATGATCCTAATGCATCTAACTTGAGCAGACGCTGCCACCGAAGCCTGTCTGATTTTCAGGCAGTCACAGAAATCTAGGTGAGAAGACAAATCAGAACAAAGATCTGTATTCTTTGACGCAACAGCAACTAGCCACACGCATATATGTCTCTCAGCCTGTGGGTTTTGAATTACTGGAATGCCAGATTCAAAGCCACAATAGGGAATCGGACATCGCACAGGAGACCGGAGAGCAGATTTTTAACATGTGGATTGGGGTATCAGGCAGTTCTCTTCCTGTGAGTGTTTGGTGCATGTATATTAGTCTGTTGAACTAAGAATCACAGAAGAGTCTGCACGGGAGGTGCTGGAGGGAAGAAAAGTGTTACGAAGTATTAAGTGAGATCAAACAGAAGATGTAGAGATTCTTAAATAGACCCACTCTTGCCACCTACTCAGTTCCAACAGGCAGAACATTAAGACTAATTATTACTAATTGTTAAAATTGTTTAAGATGAGTCAGAAAGTATCCACATATAGTTACAGAAACATTTCCATAAGCATGTGTAATTGCATACACAGATCTATTTATATTCATAGCACCATAACCACCATCCATATTGAAAGCACTGGTTTCTTCTTCCTTTTTAAAGTATTTTTAATTAAGGTGTATACTTTTTTTTTTAAGATATAATGCTCCACTTTTTTTTTTAATGGAGATACTGGGGATTGAACCAAGGACCTTGTGTGTGCTAAGCACGCACTCTACCACTGAGCTGTTCCCTCCCCCCACAATGGTTTCTGATCTGCATGTTTTAGCTCTCATGAGCTCTGTGACCATATTTGTGTGTGTGTGTGTGTGTGTGTGTGTGTTGGGGGTGGGGTGTGTATCTGCTTCTCCTTCTATGTGTAGAGTGGTATAGATTTTAATTTCAGGGGCGGGGTTGAGGGAGCGGAGAGATCGCATGGCCTGCAGGCCAAGGCACCATGAAGGTCTGGGCATTGTGTTTTAAGATGAGTCGACTACAATGATGGCATCTTAAGGTCAGAGCAAACCTTGGCTCCAAGACAAGCTTTATGCAAGAAAGCTGTGTGTGTGTGTGTATGTATGTATGTATTTAATTTATTTGAACTATCAGAATCAGTCCACCTCATTGCTGAACCAACAAGAAATGAGTACCTAAGGGGGTAGGGTATAGATCAAGTGGCGGAGCACATGCTTAGCATGCATGAAATCCTGGGTTCAATCCCCAGTACCTCCATTAAAATAAATAAAATAAATAAACCTAATTACCTCCCCCCCGATGACAACAACAGCAAAAAAGACTGAACAGATGAAATGAGTACCTAGGCTTCATACTCCTAAGTGAAGAGGCACGTCTCTCATAAGCACAAAGGTCACGAGACAGGTAGACACTGATCGGAGGTGCTCCCGAAGGCATATGTGATGAGCAATCAGCTGATGCACCCAGCCTCCTGGAGGGTCCAGGTCTCAGGAAACTGCCGGAGGGTCCAGGTCTCAGGTAGCCACCTCTGCTGAGATGCACAAATGTTCTCAGGCCAGCAAGACAGAAGTTCAACAGTTGGAATTACTCGTAGAACTTTAGGGGCATGGCTCGGGATTTTTGGCCCCTTGCAACCCTTGTCCCCTGACTCTGTTTCCCCGCAGCTGCGGCTCCTGTACGAGTGCAATCCCGTGGCCTACATCATCGAGCAGGCAGGAGGCTTGGCCACCACCGGCACCCAGCCCGTGCTCGACGTGAAGCCGGAGGCTATTCACCAGCGAGTCCCCCTCATCCTGGGGTCCCCGGATGACGTGCAGGAATATCTCACCTGTGTCCAGAAGAACCAGGCAGGCAGGTAGTGAGTCTGAGCCCGCCAGCCCTCTTCTCTTTGTCCTGTACCTTGTTAAGGACCCCAAGTGAATGATAAGTGGAAACTGTTGGTGAGAAACAGAAGGAAAATTCACCAAATCATGGCCAGAAGAGCAGCAGCAAACTGCTCTCCGGGGGCGAGGAAGCCAGAGGGGAGCCTGTGGTCAGTGTAAAGGGCTAAAAATAAAACCCGCATGTGAAAAGAACAACTTTGATTTGTCTTCTGTCATGAATAGGGGCGAGGAGTGTTGTAATTCTAAGTCTATCTGCCCAAGTGATCAGCAGCTATCCGGTTGTGGGCCAAAAGTACAGAGAGCACTTAAGAATTTGTCTTGGTTGGCTTAAAATTTGAACCTAGTGTCTCAATCCTATAGTGGTTAATTTCCTAACTTACAAAATAGATACACGTATTTAATACACATTTTTATATACATGTATATTTTACATATTTAAATGGCAGGCTTAATTTCATAGACGTTTTGGTCTTATTGTCAACAGGTATTGAATTAGAAATCTTATGGCCATTAAATTCTTTACTCTCTGGCTTCACTTTCATGGAATGAAATCTAATCACCTACTTTTTTTTTGGTGAGGAAGAGATTAAAAATGAGAATGCTATGGAGGGAAAGTGGGAGAAACAGACCCACGAAGGGCTTTCTGATCTGCGCCTTTTACCTAAAAGCAGGTCATTAAATTTCCCATGGGAGATGTGCACTCTCTGTACCAGAAGAGAACTTGCTTGTCACCAGAGAATGGGAGTCAACACTGAGATGGATCTGTTCAAACATACTAACTAAAATAATCCTGATCTTCCACTAAGTTTGCACCCCTGCCCCTTCATCCAGCCCCTAGTCCCTTCCCCACAATGACTGCCCTTAGGCCAAATCCCTTTGTCTTGCTATTTCATCACATATTTATCATTTTTTTGCTTAAAAGGGATACAAGACTGCAGCTCCGGTCACTTCCTTGGAGCTTCATTCTCTTGGGAAGGCCCCCACGCACATGTAAAATTTAGTAAGGCCTGTCTGCTTTCTACCTGTTAAATCTGTCTTACGGCAGTTTCATTCTGAGGCCAGGCTAGAGACCTAAGGGGGCTAGAGGAGATGTTTACCTCCCCCTCAGGCCCACTCACATTATCAAGGGAAGTCGTCTTAAAGTTAACTGGTTGTAAATGTTAATCCCGTCTACACTGTAACTTCACAGCAAACCTCCAGACTAGCGTTTGACCAAAGAACTGGGCACCATAGCCTCGCCAAGTTGATACATAAAAGTAACCATCACAATCTGAAGTACAAATGAGGAAAGATGACCTAGCTATAATGGTAGATGAAAAAGGCATTTTGCAAATCGGTATAACGTGGTCCCATTTTCATAAAATTTAAAAAAAAAAAAGCTCAAAAAACTACACGATCCTGTCCTCCGTCTTTCACTAGTGGCTACTTCCTCTGTGCAGTCTGCCAAGACCTACTTCTGTCATCATCCGTCCCTCCTTCCCCAGGGTCCTCATTGCATCCATCTCTTCACTGGCTTCCCTTCACCTCTCTCTCTCTGTCTCACACACACACACGCGCGCGCAAACCAGGTACCATGCCTGGTGCTAGGAATTCAGCCATGAAGTAGACAGATAGGCTCCTGCCCCCTCCGCTCCTCCCAGAGCTCAGGCCGGGTGGGTGGGACCCAAATGTAACTGCCAATTACTAGGGTAAGTGCTCTGGGGATAAGTTCCAGTGTTTGCTTTGGAGCCCTCTGGAGGAGCTGCCCTTCTGGCATTGAGGGGGTCAGGCAAGGCCTCCCAGTGGAAATGACATTTGAACTGAGGCCTGAAGGTGGGACTAGAAGCTAGTTAGGAGAAGGCTAGGGGCAGAGAAGGCAACTGAGGGGGATGTGCACTAGAGGCTGAGGGAACAGATGGGCACAGATTTGAAAATTGGGTAGAATTTGGTTTGTTGGAGGCACAAGTGGTAATTCGGTGTGGCTGAGGGGCAGAGTGTGAGGAGGGGCAGTGGGAGATGAGGCTGGAGGGGCAAGTAAGGCCCAGCTCGGGCCGAGGGTATGGAGCTGGTTAAGGAGTTAGGAATTTATCCTGAGGGCAATGGGAGCCACTGGTGAGTTGTACGCAATGGAAGAACATAACCAAAATGCCTTTTAGTAAGTGTTACCTGCAACATGGAAAATGGATTTGAAGTAGTCAGATTAGAGGCTTCTTAGGTCACAGTTAAGAAGGTTGATGCCATCATCTTGGTAAAAAATTGATGGTGGTGATGGTGATCAGCATGGAGGATAGAACTGCAGGCGTCTGACGGATGTTCACGATGTATCAGTGACTGTGACAGATGTCAGAGAAAGCGAGAGGAGAGGGATGGAGGACGTGGATGGACGTGCCTCCCAAAGCCAGGAACACTTGGAGATGGCCTGGTTCTGGGGAAACAGGACGAGTTCAGCTCTGTATGTTCAGATGTGCAGTGTCTGTGGGTTAGCTGGGTTGGGTTACTGAGTGGACCGTCGCATCCATGGGTTGGGAATTTAGGAGAAGGGCTAGAAATTGTCAGCACGGGGGTGGTACCTGAAGTAATTAGACTAGATGAGATCATTTGGGAGAGCCTGGAAGGAAAGCCTTGTTTTAAGGATGGAGCCTGAGTTTGGATGTGAATAGAGGCGAGGACGTGGAGGCTAGCAAATATAGGCAAGCTATTCAAGAGGGTTAGCTGTAACCAGGAGGAGGAACGTGATGCAGTAACCAGAATAACTTGGGGTGAAGAAGGTTTTTGTTTGTTTGTTTGTTTGCTGATGGACAAGACACACTTGGATCTTTAGAGTCTTGGGCTGTACTTCCAGGGTTGCATGGACAGCAGTGTGAGCTAGCCTGTCATGGTGACGCCAGGTGACAGTCACTAAGGAGTCTTTTCTAATGGACCTTCAGGGACCGAATGTGGCAGATTGCTCTCCAAAGATGGCCACCACCATATCTTCCACCCCACATGCCCTTCTGCTAAGTGACCTTGCCTTTCCCCATCAGGAGGCGGACTGTCAGCCCCTCCGCTGGAACCTGAGCATCCCTGCTGACATGCTCCAGCCACAAGGCAGCAGCAAGAACTTTCACTGGGGACTATGACCGGGCCCTTAGATGTTCTGCAGTTCCTCGTTGGACATTCAGGCAGGTTCTCTTGGGACATCCCCAGCAGAGCCAGCCTTCATGCTATGGGAGCCCAGGCCATGGAGGGCCCATGTAGGTACTGTGGTCAGCAGTCAGGGCTGAAGGCCCAGCCCATACCAGCACCGAACACAACCATGTGAGTGACCCTGCCTGGACGTCAGCCCTGTCAGAACCGCAGATGACTCCAGCACACGTGGAAGACTTCCAAAGGAGCACAATGCAGTGCAGCTCAGTCAGGAAGCAGGAAAGATGGTTTTTTTCAAACTGGTAGTTTGTTTTGCAGTAATAGAGAACCAGGACAGTCTTTTCACTGCATCCCTTGATGGTTCCCCTGAGTCCTAAAACCCCACGTGTGGACCCAGCCTCATCTCCCACACCCCAGCTCAGTCACTTCCCACTTTCTCTAAATGCAGCCTTTAACGGGTTCCGGTCCGGGAAGTCTCTGCTCAGACCCCAGCCTTTTATCTTGTGTTATTGACTGTCTCCTCTGGGTCCATGTCAGATTTCTCTTCCTTCTAGTGTTCTCAACCACCTCCCTGTTCCTTCTCAGGGTTGGGAATGTCTCATCCCCAAGGCGATGATGGGGACACAGAGGGTATTACATCAATTTGGGTTGTTTCAACATTGGTCCCAGCCAGCAGAAGGGATTCAGACTGGGAGCCTCCCAAATCTTCCTGTGGCTACACGTGACAGTACTATCACAAAACCCATAGTATTTTACTCCAAACACATTTGTCACTTTAGGTCAAAAAGTTGGAAATGGAAGCACTTATGAGGGAAGGTGACATTGAGGGTCCAGCGTGGCACGTGGTCCAGTACAGATGGACTTGACCAGAGGCTGCTGGAGGTCTTGTGGGCTGAGACCCGAGTTGTCCTCCACTTCATTTCCTCGTGAGGAGTTACAGGGTCTATTAACTAAGTACTTCCACTTACTCTTTATTTCCTTGAGTAGGAAAATGAGAATTTTAAACCCAAAGAGAGCGAATGCACTTCCTTAGCCTACAGAATGCTGGGAGGGTTGTTTTTTTTTTTTTAATAAATTCAGGAATTCTGTAGCTAGGTATACATTAGGCGTCAGACTCTCACTTTTGATGCTTTCCCCTATTGTCCACCTGTGAGACCACAAGACTATTTTTGAAGCCCAGCCTGAAATCTAGGAGCTGATCCTTCATCCCTTATGGACAGAAAGACAAACATTCTTGCCTTTCCTCGACTGCAAAGTGGCCCAGGGTCTTCCCTAACAGATGCTAGAAACTGGCTCTGTGACGTTCATCCTGAAACTCCGCTGGGCTATAACCACTGTGGGTCAAATGAGCATGATCTTGAACACCCTTTTCTCATTTGGAAGTCATATGTATGTATGTTCACTTTTCTGAAATGTGAATCTTTTTTCTTTATTAAAATAATTTAGCCCTGTCCTTTGTTTGTCAAATTTTGCTCCATTCAAGGGTTGGGTCAGACATAGCCCAAAGGGCAGCTGACATGAGATGTGCATCTTTATAGCTAGAAGAACCAGAAGGCCACCCAGGCATTCTCCTATTGGACCACTGGCCTGTCAGTCATGTCTTCAGAGCCCAATTATACTTTTTACTCTATTTAACTTACGGTGTTAAATACAGAAAGAAGCCCCACCTCTACTCTGAAATTAAGTTTTATTTTAAAAAGTAAAACTTCATACATCCTTTTAAAACATGAACATTAAAAATTTATTAGGGAAGTCAATCATACAAACCTATTTACAGCAGTAATTAAAGTGGTCACAGTTCATCATTGGAAAATATCACAGGATTCAAGTCACAGCTTGGATCTTCAATAATTCAAGTGTTTCATCCCACACAATAAGGTCTGGTCAGTTTTAAGGTAACGTCCTTTCTCTGCGTACTCTGTTCTCATCCAGTCCTTGAGGGTCAGACTGTAGGAAAACTGGCCGCGGAGGCAATGCCACAGTGGTTGTTTCGGTCTTTGGCCATCTTTATGTAGCCCTTCATGCCCCAGCCTTCACCCCAGCTGAAAGAAGAGAGGGTTTTCCATTTTATACAAAGAATCAAACACGTTTATCTTTACCAATCACAGCACCGGAGACTTAAACAGCGCACCAGAGGCCAGGACAGATTCAGGAAGAAGCAAGAAAGACAGCTGTTCTTGCTCATGGTTGAGTTCTGAACGTGCAAATAACGTCTATCCCCAAACCTTTCACAGAACTGTAAAATTAGACACAGAAAACGGAAACTCTTGGGGCCAGATGTGGCTCAGAATTAAGAACGTTTTCAAATTTAGAAATGCAATGGTATCAAAACTACCTCGATACCCGAGACAAGCTTCAGACAGCATCTCAGTGTCACAGCCAAACATGAACACGTCTGTGTTCACCCTAAGTCAGGCAGAGACTTCAGAAGTGTGCTTAAGGGTTAGAAGACCTGTATCCAAACACTGATGTCCTTTTCAATCTCAAATATAGGTATTTTGGGCATTTCATACCTGTTCTTGACGAGCCAATATTTATCATTATTTGTGCCTAGTCCTTCGAAGCCGTAGCCAACCAGCAGGACGCCATGATCTAGGTTTTCAGTGCTGCAGTCTGGATCGTAATAAATACCTAGGAATGTAATTCAATGTTGGGGTGAGGACCTCCAAGAGACACGTGACAGTAACCCAGCCTATCAAACCAGGATAAGGGAGGCACCCCCAAATTCAGCTAAATGACATAAATCCAGATAAGATTTAAAAACAAGATCTTTTTTATCTAGGCCAGGGATTTAGGCCTTCACCTAATACTAGCAGAAATACAATGTGGCACAATCTCTTTTGTCATCAGCTTGTTAAGAGGCATAAAAAACTGCTCCTTAAAGCCTTGTCATTTTACTTTTAGGATGTCGTCTAAGGTAACAGCACAGAACGCAAAATGACTTGAGCCAAGAAGTTCTTCCCAGTTTTAACTACAGTTATAAAATTCTTCAGTAGGGGACGGCATAGCTCATTGGCAGAGTATGTGTTTTGCATGCACAAGGTCCTGGGTTCAATCTCTGGTACCTTCATTAAAAAAATAAATGAACCTAATTACCACTGCCCTCCAAAAAAAAAAGAAAAAAAAACCAAACACAAAAACAAAACCAAAATTCTTTGGAAAATTTTAAAGGTCTAACAACTGGAAAAAAGTATATTAAGTTATATGAATCAAATTAAGTAGCTATTTAGGTATATTTACAAAGTGCCTAAAATCATGGGGATGTGGTTTAAGGAATGTCAAATGGACACACCAGGCACAAATACCACAAATACCACATACACAGAATGAACAACTATGTTACATCTACACACCCCAAGACTGTACACTGAATTCGACACAGCAAAGAGTCAGTCTTTGCTGTATGTCATGGTGGTTCTCCAATCTTCCTGCCTAAATTTCCACATGAACAAATGTTTACCTTTTTTATAGAACTGGAAAGAGGTAAGGCTTGCATCTATACCAACAGAGATGGGTCCCACACTCGCTACTGCCTTCAGTAGGGCCTTCTCCTCCTTAGGGATGTCCATGAACCCAGTGTCATTGGCCGCAGAATCCTGGGGTCTGTAATGGCAGGTTTCATCCTTTCAAAGGTAAAGGGGAAGAGCCTTGATTAATACCATCCCCCTCCCGGGGTACATAAGTTCCAGACCGTTTTGCAGCTTAATGATTTCCAAGTCAAGTTCATTATAAAGCATCCCAGGAGATGAAATGCTATCGGTTGTTTCGAAATGGGAAAAGTTAGCTGGTGTCTTGTCAAGGAGTCTACCTGTCTGTAAGAAACTTGCCTCTGGAGAAATTTGTACTTATACAGAATGTATGTATATTTCTACATATATAGAAATATTAAGAGCTTTATGGTAACTACCTAAACAGACAACTGTATGCTGCTAATATATTTTAACAACAGTTCTGACAGTGTGCAGGTACAGATTCTACGATCTAAAATGTGAATTCTAAACATGGAATCTGTTTTCCCCCAAAGCATTCAGCTTTGATAACAAGATAAGGAGCTCCATTTACCTTTCCAGAATATGGATAGGATTTCTCTGAGTCCAGGCCTCCGTTGTCTTTAACATACTGGAAGGCATAATCCATTAGGCCACCGTTGCAGCCCTCATTGCCTTGAGGCCAAGAGCAGTCCACCAGATTCTGCTCACTCAGTGAGACAAGTTTGCCAGTTTTCCGGAACATCTGGCCTTCAAGGGCGCCAGTGGCACTAAAGGCCCAACAAGAACCACACGAACCCTGAAAACAAAATTTTAAAGCTTTTAGTCTACAAAACAAATAGCAAGACTTTGACAATAGCCCGTATTTCTGAAAATGCTTAAAAACTAGCAAACTGCACATAAACAAGTTTCTGCTGTATGGCACAGGGAACTATATTCAATATCTTGTAGTAGCTATAATGAAAAAGAATACGAAAAGGAATCTATGTATGTATATGTATGACTGAAGCATTATGCTGTACACCAGAAATTGACACACTGTAACTGACTATACTACCATAAAAGGAGAAAAAGTAAAACAAGCAAACAGCTAGTGACCTGCATTCGGTTCCACAGTCTGCCAGAGCAAGGATGACAATTCCTATGTGGCTTTACTCTTGGTGAGAGATCTGCTGAATACTATCATACCTGGTTCTTCACAGGAGTTACATAGCCCTTCTCTCTCCAATCCAAAGAAGCAGGGATGGAAATATTGACAGCTACTGGGAACATTTTCCCCATCTTGCTCTTCTTGTTTTGAAAGCTATTCATCACCTGTCTGAATTCTCTCCTGGTCTTCAAGAAAAAGGAAACAGAATGTTGAAAAGTGAGAGATTTGAAGTACTGAGGAGAGGAGACACAAAATTTAAGCAACTCATGCCACACTCACCATGTCACCAAAGGCATTCATTGCCATGGTGAAGCTATGTTTCCTTTGTCTGTATTCTCGATTGTGCAGTTCAATGATTTTCATATTCTTCTCCCACACTGCTCTCCTCCATTGTTCTTCATTCTAAAGGCAAACATGTAACCTAGCCTCTTTATTTCTACTTAAAACCAACTCACCTTCACCAAGTGAATTTACAAACAGAAAGGAGGAGAAAGCATGGTCAGATCAACTTTCTACTCCCGGGAGCTGTTCTCCAGAGCTCACACAACAGGGACGCACGCCCATACTGTACTTAGGAACGGGTACAACGAAGTTATTGCCTTGGTAAGAGCCAGCCTCAAGAAACTGCTCTATAAACTCCCAAGAGCATGGATCATTCTTTGCAGGGGTTTCAGATGGAGAGTTTCAGATGTTACCAACCGGGTCATATAGTTTCCTGTGCGTTGCCTTCCACTGTTGCCACTGTGCATTTAAGCGGTCATCATGTTTTGGAATAGCTGAGGCTATTCCCAAGCAAAGGGCAATCAGGAACACTGAAGGATTCATGTTTCAAAAACCTAGGTAGGAAAAACAAATGAGTATCTAATTAGATCGACCTTTCTTAAAATCCATCTTACTTTTTAATGGGATGTTATACACTGTGGTGGAGTAAAAACATTGAATGTATACTCCTAAGTATTTATGATAAGGGTTGTAGAAGGCTAAGGATGTGGGTGGAGAAAAACTGCCCAGAGCACCGCCTTTTCCGCGCGGGGCCAAGGGGGCGTGCCGCCCCGCTTCCCGCCCCCGGCGCACGCCGGCTGCTCCCGGAGGATGTTGACGCGGCACTGGGAGTCGCGGGTCCTGCTGCGTCTGGTCCGCGCCTTCCAGGAACGCCTCTTTCCCAAGCCCCCCAGGCCCTCGACCCCCAAGGCTAGCGCTCGGGCTGGTTCCCAGATGGCCCCGCCGCGCCAGGGCCCGGCCCGGGGCGCTTACCTGTAGCGGGCGAGCGGTGCAGGCACCGCTGACAGCCGCGGATCCCGGGACGTCCGAGACAGCGCCGTGGGCGCAAGGCCTCCCCACTTAAGGCTCTGGGAGTCCGCTCGGCCGGCCCCGCCCCCCGGCCAGCCAGCGCCCCGATTGGCTGAGATGCCTGTGGGCGGGGCCCTGAGTGTCGGGACTCCCGGCGCGTGACAAGTCTGGTCCCAACTTGCCCCGGTGCCAGCCTCAGGGGGCCGGAGGGCTGCGAGCTGGGGCCCCCGTCAGCGCTGGGGTGGGGGGGAGTCCGACGACTCCCCCGAGTCAACTAATTCACGCACTCGGGTGGTTCGCGGAAAGCTCACTGGGAGGCCCAAGT
This sequence comes from Vicugna pacos, assembly GCF_048564905.1. Taxonomy (NCBI): domain Eukaryota; kingdom Metazoa; phylum Chordata; class Mammalia; order Artiodactyla; family Camelidae; genus Vicugna; species Vicugna pacos. Next base: position 5,244,717 of record NC_132990.1, read on the forward strand.
GGAGTTTCACCGTAACCCCGCGCATCCTCTAGTCCTCGCGTTTTTGGCGAACATCTCCGGGAGGGCTGAGCACTGTCTAATCCTGTCTAGTGGTGCCCGTGGCTCCCGCAGCGGAGGTGGGGCGGGTGGAGGAACGCGGGGCCCGCGGGCAGACGCGCTGGCTCCCGGGCGGGGGGTGATGCCCGCGGGGTTTGCGGAGAAGCCGAGCGGAAGGGCGATTCCTCGATCCCGTGACGCGCTGGTCCCGGCCCGGGTGCCCGGAGGGAAAGGGGACCGATTGGACCGGTCTCCGGAGAAGGCGTGGCGTTCTCCAAGGCATCTGCTGCCTTCCCCAGTCGGGGGGCCTTCGCGCCTCGCCCGCTTTTCTCAAAAACAACCCAAACGCGTTGTTTACAGAAACACTTGGTAAAAAAAAAAAAAAAGAAAAGAAAGAAAGAAAAAGGAAAGGTGGAAGGTAGAAGCTGCTTTCACTTCCCCACTTGCTGCATTGTAGGTTATTGCGTGCTTTTCTTGAGATTTAAGACATTGGCTTCCATGACTATTAATTGAAAGGTTTCTACTTTAATTTACAGGAAGACGGCATGCCTAACCATTTTGTTCTTCTGCCTACTCTTCCTTCTCCACTTCTTTGCCAGATAACTTAGATGAGTGCTCGTTATTAAAATGGTCCCATTTTAATCAAGCAACCAATCCTTAGCTCTGCCTTTGGTAAAATGCAGTTGGCAGAACTTCCTGATTCCTATTTAAAAGGCTGCGTCTGTGAAAGTATATTCTTGTGTGCACCTGTCTTTCTTTTTCACTCACTAGTGAAACAGGATGCAATTCTTTGCCCTATCTCTGGGAGTTTTAAACTGTAGGAGAATGAACAGATCTCGTATGGTGGTATTCAAGACCCCGAGACCACTTAACACCTCTCCCCAATGTAACAGCCCCCTCCGATTTGTTTAAATTCAATGAGCCTAGGATTACTCTTAGGAAACATTATCCAGACATTTGTAACATTATCTGTCCATTTGTAAAGTGGTTTATTATCACTTAAACAATTTTATGGAAAAGAACCTGTTTATGACGATGGGCTGTTGATGTTCATATGAAGTCAGTTATGAAACCACGTACTTTTCTGAGCTGCTGCAACTTTGCTTTCCCTGTAGGGTTAAACAGCCATCTCATTAAGTACATCAATCAACAGGAATTAGTTAAGCTCTGACCTTGTGCTCATTGTCCTTTGCTTGGCATACTTTGAGCATTTCTGCAGAAGCAATCTAATGTCCCTTTCCCAACAGTTTTCTGAGTCTCAGATTTTGCATTTGCAAATCCGAGATTCCCATGATCATCTTGATTCTACAGCAAATGGGCACAGAGTATGATAGGGATATGTCAATGAAATGCTGGCAAGGATCTTGGAGCACTAGGTGACAAGGGAACTGACCTCGTGGCACTTCTGCCCACGTTCCTCATCCCTACCCTCAAGTCTGTAACCCATAAACTCTCCTTTGGATGCCAGAGGGTCGCTTCTGCAAATCTGACCTGCGCAGTCTACCATTGCTTGACTTCTAGAGTTCAAGAACACCACCGGGGCACAGGGTGTTGTTAACAACAAAGTGCATTTAAAAGAAGCGGTAGTTGCTTCCTCCAGCCAGAACTGTGTGTTCTGTACTGAACTCTTCCGTGCTACTTCATCTGGCCGTCTTAGCAGTGATCCCCAAGAAAGATCAGATTCTCTATTCAGAGCGCAAGTTAGTTCTCAAAACTAGAAGCTGTGTTCCTCATGGATTGTGAGGATTTGAGGATAAAGTTTAGATGTGCTTGAGACCATAGCTACAGGTCTGCTTGGAGGATGATGAAACCAAAAGAAGGAGGCAACAACCACCAGGGTTTGAGGGGGACACACAGGACACAAGAAAATACATAGACCCACAGAATAGAGTCAATAACTCAGTAAAATGTCCAAAGTTTCTATTGAGAAGATATCCTTGGTTTTGGTTTTTGAGGTGATCATTAGGGAATCGGGGATGCTTGATTATATTCTTCTATTTCCTTTATGTGGCCTCGAATTTTTTTAAAGGAATGTTTTATGTGTGTCTTTAGAATTGAATGAATGAACCTCCCTTTTTTAAAACCTGAGCTTCTCAAAATCATGAGTCATTGAAGCATTGTCATCAGAGGCAGGCTTAAAAATCTGACAATGAATTGATCTTAGGTAAGATGTAGACCTTTTGTTTCTGACAAATGATCAAGGAAGAAAACAAAGCACCCAGGAGGCACCAGGCAAAACACCCTAGGGGAAGCCACTGGGGTGGGAAGCGGCCCAGCCCAGTGCAGGCAGCATGTCTTCTGTGTGGCTCACCTGTCCTTTCCTTCTTTCAGGGTGACACCAGGTAAGCCGGCATCCGCATCGAAGTCCAGAGCCTGGCCCAGGGGAGCTTTGGTTCCTTATCTCTGATGTCCTCAGTGCTCATGCTCCATTCTCCTGGTGCCCTCTGGCACCCAGAATCCAGTTTGCCAGGGAGTGATGGGGGCTGGGAGTGAGGGACGAGGGCAAAGTTTCCAGCGCTCAGCTTCCCTTTCTAAGCTCTGCCGGTCTGAAGCAGATTTATTTCTTCACTTTTGACAGGAATCTAGCACCATCCTTGACTTTGTGTACCCCACTGCCATGACCATCTTCATTTGTAAAATGGGGCATAAAGTAGCACCCATCTCCTGGGGCTCCAAGTGGGTTCCCTGACCGGTTGCATCTGCACCACCGAGGAACTTGTTAGGAAAGCAAATGCTAGAACCCTATCGCAGACCCGCTGAATCAGACACTCGGGGAATGGAGATCAGCAATCTGAGTTGTCATAAGCCCTCTCACCCCCCCCCCCCCGTCACCCCGCCCCGGGTGATTCGGATGCACCTTCAAGTTTGTTGTGAAGAGTCAATGATGAGCGTGTATAAAAAAGCTCAGAGCATTGCCCAGCATCTGTGTTATTTAGCGATTAGACTCTTTCTTCATCATCATCATTGCAGGAATCTTTCCTAATCGTGCTGTAATTCCCAGAAGCACCGGCTACTCACAGGTGGAGATGCCTTTCCTGTGGGACAGCCCCCCCGGCAGGTACCTGTACAGCTGACGCTCTTAACCACAAAGAGATCTTTGTCTTGAATACCTGTCATAACGATACAGGAATTGATTTTTACTTATTTCCCATTTCTTTTTTAGAGAGAGAGAGACTTATTTTAACATAAAATCCATTTAAAAGTGAATATTTTAGTGGTTTTTATTATATTCACTCTATAGGCAACCATGACTACCATCTAATTCCAGAATATTCCCATCACTCTGAAAAGAAACCTCATTCTCATTAGCCTCAGTTAGTCCCGATTGCCTCCGGCTCCAGCTCCCACGGTCTGCATTGTGGCTCTGTGGATTGGTCTGTTCTGGACGTTTCCTAGAAATGGAATCATGAAATATGTGACCTCTTGTGCCTGGCTTCTTTCACTTAGCAGAAGGTGCTCGAGGTTTATTTATATTATAGGATGGATCAGTACTTCATTCCTCTTTATGGCCGAGTAATATTTCAGTGTACGAACACACCGTATTTTTCTAATTCATTCATCAATTGATGGACGTTTGTAGTTTTTTTTCACTTTTTTGAATAACGCTGCTATGAACATTTGTGTACAAGTTTTCACATGAAGGTATGTTTTTTATTTCTCCTGGGTACGTACATGGGAATTAGTATGTATAATTTTCTGAGGGAATATCAGACTATTTTCCATGGTGGCTACATCATTTTGTTTCCCCACCAGCAACATATGAGAATTCTAATTTCTCCACATCCTCTCTAAGACATCTTGTCCATTTTGAAATGGTATCCATGCAAATAGGTAGAAGTGATGTCTTGTGGCTTTGGTTTGCATTTCCCTAATGAATGATGAAGTTGGATATCTTTTCATGTGCTTACTGGCCATGTGTATACATTCTTTGGAGCAATGTCTATCCAAATCATTTGCTCATTTTTAACTTGGGTTACTTATCCATTTATTGTTGTGTTGTAAGAGTTCTTTATATATTCTGGATACTATACACTTATGAGCTATGACTTGCAAATATTTTTTCCTACTCTGTCGGTTGACTTTTCACTCTCTTTTTAAAAATTGTGGTAAACTACACATAACATAAAATTTATCCTTTTCCCATTCGGTCTATTTAAATGTCTGGTGAAATTCTGCTCTTCCCTCAAGCCCCGTATCAAATGCCAGTAAATGGATTTCCATTCTGCACTCACAGCCCGTGGAACTCAAAGCTCTCAGAGTGCCTGCTACAGTGTTTTAGAATTTTGGGGCAGTCTTTGTTAGGCTAAACTCCTCAAAGTCATGTTTATGTCTAATGCACCATCGAACCCACTATCCCAATGACTGGGTCGGTGGGTGCTTGATTAACAGGTAAGATTGCATGCTGCATGGAAAATGTGGGCAGCAGACTAAATGATGACTTCCAATTGCCTTAGATTTTAACATTTTTCTGATCTGCAAAGTCCATCCGTTCATAAAATTGCTCTTATTCTGATCATTTTAAAAACGAGGAAATTAAGCTGAAATAGTCACATTTATGTCTACATTTTTTCTATTTTTTCCCCCCAAACTAGTAATCTGTGATAATTCAACCAGGGCAGGTGAAATTTTCTCCTGTACTATATGTGAAGAAAGCACTTCAGAAATGAATTAAGTCAAACAAGTTTGGGAAATGTCTTTAAATTATTGAGAAGAAAAAAACACTTCTAACATGTTATCACTATTATTATCTGCATTCAAATGACCTGAACATTACACGTATATCATCTACTAATTAAAGTAATCCCTTTTCTTAGCTTCACTTTATCAGCAACAAGAGCAATTACCTGAAACTATCAACTGAAACACACACACACACACACACACACACACACACACACACACACACACACGCAATGTAAGAGTTTCAGTTGCGTAGGAAGACCTTGCTGACAACCATAGCCTAGGAGACAGCCTCTCAGGTATAGCTTTTTTGGTTGGGAAATACAGGTAGTCAAGCATCACTTTTGGTAAAAGGTTACTGCTAATCTTAAAAAACAGATACTTCAAGTTAATGATTTTAGTGCTTCTGAAATGTATGGAAAGAATCTAGGATTATTGAAATTCTTCCTTAGATACGCATCTTGACGATTTAGGAGCCACATTTCCAAAATGCAAACTACTTCATTTGGTATTTTTCCTTCTGGAATTCCCCTCAGGGTGCACTGTCGGTAGGTGACTGATTTAACCCTTTGTATAACTGGATGAGCAAGATTCTTTCTTCTTTCTGTTTACGAGACTTTCAATTCAGATAATTTACAATTCAGGAAATCATCATTTTCATTATCATCTTCATCTTGGTAGCATTTGTCAACAGCTTATGGTTTGTTAAGTATTGTTAGTCATTTAAATATATCGCTGCATTTACTTTTCGGAGTGACTACTATTTGAGAGAGCCTCTGAACACTTGCTGCCCTTCCCAATGGTCTAGTATTGGAGTTGAAGCATTCTGATTTAATCTATGTACAGAATTAGAAACAGACTAGAAATCTCAGTAATTAATAGCTCCAGTGGCTGTAAGATCTCTTTGAACAGCAAATGACAGATAACCCAAATCCACTGAATTCGTTTTTCAGAAGTGAAGTTTGGGGAAGAAATTAGGATGTTCACAGAGTTGATGGCAAGGCTGGAGAAACAATGATCAGGACTGAAACAACCAGAATCCAGGGCAACACTGACATCTAAGCAGCAGAAACTATTCAGCAGTGTTGTCAGGGCTCAGCTGCTGGGATGAATATGTTCAACTGCTTCTTGCATCCCTTGCAATCCTCTGCTCAAGATTCAAAACCTGGAAGGCAATATCTCATCCCTCGTCTAGAGGAGGGTGTTGGACCTTGGGCACAGCCCCACTAAGACTGCACACAATGGGGAAGGGGACATCAGATTGCTCCTACCAAGATAGGAGAAAATGGATCCTGGTGGGTAAGAAACAGCCATTGTTCATCAGAGAAGTCTTCTTTAGCTTTCCAACATACAGATGAGTTTTTTTGGTTTTGTTTTATTTTGCTTTTTTAGGGAGGAGAGAGGGGGTTCTTTCTTTCTTTCTTTCTTCCTTCCTTCCTTCCTTCCTTCCTTCCTTCCTTCCTTCCTTCCTTCCTTCCTTCCTTCCTTCCATTTCTTTATTTCTCTCTTTCTTTCAATAGAGGTACTGGGGATTGAACCCAGGACCTCATTCATGCTAAGTGCACTCTCTACCACTGAGCTATCGCCTCCCACCCAGATGAGCTTTTTTCAAATTGAACTTTTGCTTTGCGATAACTATAGATTTACATGCCTTCAAAAGAAACAACACAGAGAACTTCCATGTACCTTCTACACAGTTTCCCCCAATGGTGACATCTGGTATAACTGTAGTACAATTTTGCTACCAGGAAATTGACAAACCATTGATCTTATTCAGATTTCACCATTTCTACATGCACTCATTTTTCTGTATGTGTGTGTTTAGTTCTACACAATTTTATCACACGTGTAAGTTCATCTAATCATGCACAGCTAAGATATAGAACAATTTCATCACTGCAAAGAGCCCTCCCACTTCCTTTTTATAACCACACCGCCTCCCTCCCACATCTCTTCCTGTCCTCCATTGCCCCTTGTAACCTCTGGACACCACTAATTTTATTCTGCATTTCTATAGTTTTGTCATTTTAAGAATTTTCTAGAAATAAAATCATACAGTATGTATCCTCTTGGAATTTGCATTTTTTTCACTCATCAAAATTCCCTTGCAATCCACCTAAATTGTTATGTATATTAATAACTTGTTCCTTTTTATTGCTAAGTAGTATTCCTTAGTATGGATATACCATAGTTTGTTTAACCATTCACCTGTTAAAAAACACTTAGATCGTTTCCAGTTTTTGGCTATTTGTAAAGCTGCTGTGAACATCTGTACACAAGATGACATGTGAATATAAGTTTTTATACTGTACTGTATATTTGAAAGTTGCTAAGGGAATAAATCTTACATGCCCAACATAAGAAAAAAGTTACAACTATATGAGGTGATACATGCTAACTAAACTTATTGTGGTAATCATTTTGCAATATACATATTTATCAAATCAATATGCTGTATACCTTAAACTAATACAATGTTATATGTCAATTATATCTCAGTAAAATTGGGAAGAAAAGAAATTGCTGAACTGTATTCCAAAGCTGCACCATTTTACATTGTCACCAGCCTCTCCATGTCCCTCCCAGCATTTGGTGCTGCTACTACTTTTCATTTTAGCCAGTCAAATAGTGCGTAGTGATGTATCATCATGGCTTTAATTTGCATTTCCCTAATGGCTAATGGTGTGGAACGTCCCTTCATGTGCTTATTTGCCATCTGCATATCCTCCTTGGTGAAGATAAGTGTGCAAGCACTCCTCCGGGAGCTAATTCAGTGTCACACAAAAATGACCACTATTATTGAAAGTGTTCCATGGAGGGCTTATCCATAGGCCCCCCCCCCTGCTGAAATTGGCTCATTATACTATGTGCCAAGGATATTTAATGTTCAGCAGTGCCACCTGATAGAGAAAAGCAGCAGAGCATCTTCTTCTTTCTCTCTTAACATCATAGTTGTGGCTACTTTGAAGAGCTTCTCAGAATGAGTGTCCACTGTGATGATGGTTTCTGCTGTAAAGAGGCTGTATCTGTCCCTCTGCTGTTCTATGCTCTTTGCATTTAGTCACAGCATGCGGGTTGCATGGAAATGCATTAGCAGTTATTTTTAAAATGTACACCCAGCTGCTTTACTAGTGTGAACAGAAAAAAAAAAAAAAGAACAAAGAATGTCATCATTCATCACTGCAGTCGCCCAACCACAATGTATCCTGAGGGCAACGCTGGAGGGAAAATACAGGATGAGGAGGTCTGCGCTGTGCTTTGGATAAATGGGCCCCTAGATTGTTAAGATGCATGTCTCAGAAAAAAATGTCAATGATCCCGGATTCTTTTGTTTGTTTGTTTGTTTGTTTGTTTGTTTGTTTTGGTGGAGAGGTAATTGGGTTTATTTATTTATTTAATGGAGGCACTGGGGATTGAACCCAGGACCTCATGCATGCTAAGCATGCGCTCTACCACTGAGCTATACCCACCCCCACTTCAATGACCCCATATACTTTCATCTTCCCATATATAGAAAAGCACTAAAATCATTAACTTGGGATATCTGTTCTTTGTGATTGATTAGCAGTGGTTTTTCACCAAGATGTGTGCTGTGTGTTTGGCCATATGCATTTCCTAGCTGAAATATTCATAGCATGGCCCTTCCCTTACCTCCTCAGAGCAGCCCCCTTAGAGCTACTGAGAGGCTATTTCTCAGTCTCTATTCCTTAGTCAGATCCCCGAACAAGACTTAACTCACAACGCTCACGTTGTGCATTTTTTTTCAGGCGACACTAACAAGTCACTTCGCCTTATTGGAAGCAATGCAAAAACATTCGGGGCTTCGTGCCAACATTTAACAAAGTTTTCTAACAGAAAATGCACTGAGGTCATGGAGCCAGTGGACTACTGTTCCAACAAAATCCAATTTTCAGGCTTCATTGTCATGTGTTTCATTCACGCTTTATGTATTTGTTTTTGGCTGCTCATACAAAGTCATCAACCTCACAGACTCACTAGGTTATCTCTGCACATGTAAGTTCACATTCTATAAGAATGTTTGAGCCTTTTTTCACTATTTAGATATACAATTATAACTTGATGTGGTAAGATGCTAAGTGAGATCTTCATTGTTTCCCCTTTATTCTAAATAAAGCCAGAGTTCAGGTAACTTTCAGCTATGAGACCAGTGCCTTTTTGCTGGGCTTGTCATGTCAGCAGGGCTACAACATCCCAAATCCCTGTGTTAGTTAATGATGTCTGTGTAACCCAGCGCAACAAAGTCTGCCTGAAAAGGGCAATCATTCACTATTTCTCACGGGTCCTTGGTGCAGTCGGAGGTTTTCTGATCTAGGAAGGGTTCAGCTGGCTCTGCTGCAGGCATCTCTCATCCTTCTTCAGCTAGCCGAGTCGTGTTCCTCTTGTGGCAAGAGGGTGAGCAAAAACGCAGACGGCTTCCTGAGGTCTGGAGTCAGAACTGACACACTGTCCCATTCACATTGGTCAAAGCAAATCACACAGCCAAACTCAGTGCCAACTAAGCAGGGAACAAGCTCACGCAAGGGAAGGAGGGAATGAATGAATATTTCTGAGTAAGAATCCATCTAGCAGGTGAGTTCCAAGAACACAGGTCCCCACACAGCAAGGGGGAAGCATGTGGCATTTTTATGCTCCAGCTTCACAAGTCACATCACAGGATATCCCCCATACTGGCTGGGGCCATCACCAGAGTCCACCAGGTTCAAGACGAGGGGCTATAGACCCCATCATTCAATGGACGGAATGCCAAGGTCATTTGGTGAAAAGAGCACATAGAATTGGAAACATTGATATGGATCTCTGGAAAGTGCGATCTGCTACGGGAATAGTAAAATATTTCCAGGAGCAAGCTTCCCTTGGTAGGGATGTAAAGCCCCGCCTGTATTTAGTCAGAGCTTTGGGAGCTGCAGTGCACTGTCAGGATCCTGGGTGGCGGTGGGTATCATTTCATATCCTGAAGAAATTATTTCCTTAAAAAAAAAAATGAGCTCCAGTTTTCCAGAGTGTAAGTTTCTCCCTGGACACCGGGATCGGTACTGGCTTTAAGTTGCTAAATCTCTTTCTGAGAGCTTTTGACCAGCTGGGTGACACAAACAGTGACAGGATCATCACAAACTCAAACCTAGGTCCACGGGTGTTTTCCCAGGTAGGTCAGGGAAGCCGAGTGGAGGTGAGTGTGCAGATTCTGGGAGCAGAATGCCTCCTTTCCAGTGTAGGAACTTCGAACATGGTACTTAGCCTCTCTGAGCTCCAGTTTTCTTATTCTGTAAAACAGAAATGAGAAGAAACTTGTTTCTGAGAGGTAAGATGTGCTAATCCGTAGGAAGCATTGGCACTGGCACTCGGTGAGTTCACAGAAAATACATAAAGAGGTTGGTGACTGATGCTACACTGGGGTGGATGAAGAGCAGAGGAGCACTGCTTGTTTGCTGTAGACTGAATGTTTATGTCCACACTCCCCCCCCAATCAGGTACTGAAATCCTGATCCCCAAGGTGATGATATTAGGAGGTGGGTCTTTGGGAGGTGATTAGGTCATGAGGGTGGACCCCGAATGTATGGGATTAGTGCCCTTGTAAAAGAGATGCCCGGCAGCTCCCTTGCCTCCTCTGCCACGTGAAGACAGCGAGAAAAGATGGCCATCTGTGAACCAGGAAATGGGCCCTCATCAGACTCTGAATTTGCTGGCGTCCTGATCTTGGACTTGCAGCCTCCAGAACAGTGAGAAATAGATTCCTGCTGTTTACAAGTCACCCAGTCTGTGGTTCTCTGCATCAGAGCAGCCAGAACAGACCAAGACAGTGCTCATGGGTGCCTAACAGCTGACTCCCGATTTCTGCACATGAATGCGAGAGTCTGCAGGGCTTGGGTGGACAAACCACACTTCTCTTCTGGGTTTATTTTTAGAGAGAGGAATTGCTTTGCTTGAGGAGTGAGGATGGCTGCTCTCTTCTACCTAACAGGACAGAAGTTGAAGTGATTTTAGACACCAAACCTTTATTTGAAGTAGCAGAGGAATTATTGGAAATCATAAGTAAGTACTCTGTACAGTGCTTCTCAATCTTCTTTCTATGTAATTTATCTGCCTAAGGAAAGAATACATTAAACTGTGTGATTTTCTTCTTTAATGTCTGTCAGATAAAAATTTATGTCACTTTTTTTCACTCAGTAGTATTCCATGTCCATCCTTTTATGTCACTATATATTCATCTCTGTCATTCTTTTTAATGGTTACATAGAATCCTACATGAGACATATCTCTTGGTGGACATTTGGCCTGTCTTTGGATTAATTTTTTTTCCTATGATAAATTTGGACAATGTTGTACAAATATTCTTGTACATCTGTGTGGTTATTCCTTGAGCTTCTTGGGAAACTTACTACCTCAATGAATATGCCCCCAAAATTTTACAGATATTTACAAATTGCCCTCTGAAAACGCTAAGCCAGCTCAGACTCTCCCAGACAGTGTGAATCTTCCCCTCCTTACCAATCTTAGCCAACACTGCATGTATTAGTTGAGAATTCACAGATACACATAAATGGGGCATTCTCTATGGTAGAAAGTCAATTCATTATAAGAGTTGTTGCTTTTGTCTTTAATGTTATAAAACAGTTTCATACCCTCTGTAATGATCCATAGTGGGTACTCAGTTCATACGAAGAGGATCCATGGATGGTCATGTACAAATCAGGATAAGGAAATAGAAAGCAAATTTTCTTCCCCTTCTGTTTTATCTCTATTTTACTGTTTACAGGTTCAATGAAGAAAAATTCTGTAACAGTCTCAAGAAAATTTTAACCAGTGTCATTTCTCCCTCATGTCCCAGTCACATGATTCAAAAAAAAAAAATCAAGAAGCACCTCAGTCCAGAAATCAGATTATCGAGCAAAAACTCCACAATTCCAGGCAGCAATTAGAGTCATGGCAATGTTGCATCATTGCCATTTGCACAAGACTCTGTCCTCTTTCCCAATACTTGAGATGACGACTGGTGAACTGAGGGAGGCTGGAGGCATTCAGCTGGGTCAAGGAGAAGGGCTGCAAAAGCAGCAGCCCAGGGAATTATGGTCCCTAAAGCCAGTCTCTCTTGCAGGTTTGTAGCATCACAAACATCTATCTAGCAGAGCCGAGCCTCGGGGACATGGGGTCATGCAGCCTTGACCCGGAATGTGTGCAACGGGCCAGGATTGCTTCTTGGAATATGAGGCAAGAGTGTAAGACTGCAAAGTTTGTGATGGCTTTGTAGCTAAATAAGATGACAGTCAGATAGTATTGGTCTTTGAAGATTTGCAACCAGATTTGTCTATATATTCCATGCCTTGTGGGTGAATCCTGAGCATGAAAAGTGCAGGTCTTCTTAATCTGAATTCCACAGACCTCTTGGGCTTGTGGACAGACTTTGGGAATCTTTTATTAGTCAATGTTCTCCAGAAAAACAGAACCAACAGGATGTATATACACAGAAAGAGATTTATTATAAGGAATTGGCTTATGGAGTGGAGGTGATTATGGAGGTAGAGAGTTCAGTACAACTCGGAAGACCTGAAAAACAGGGCTGGGAACCAGAGAGCTGATGACGTAAGGTCCGGTGCAAAAGCTGACAGGCCTTAGGCCCAAGGGAGCCAGTGTTTCAGTTGGAGTCCAAAGGCAGGGAAAGACCAGTTAGAAGGTACTCAGGCAGGAAGAGCTCCCCCATACTCCTGGGACGATCAGCCTTTATGTTCTTTTCAGGCCTTCAGCTGCTGGGATGAAGGCCGCCCACGTTAGGGAGGCTAATGTGCGTTAATTCACCTGTTAATATCATCCCAAAGCACCCTTGCCACAGGCATGCTCAGAGCGTTTGACCAAATGTCCAGGTACTCCGTGGTCCAGTCATGTTGACACCAAAAATTAACCTTCACAAGCCCACTCCTTGTTAACTTGGCACGCCTACACATCTCCTCAAACCGTACTTAATCTCCGAAAAAAAAGAGAATAACGTAGTCATAATTCTGCCTAACATGACACCCCTATCCTGATACATCCAAAAATGCACTAAATCCCTTCCCCCAAAGAGGAGATGAGATTCCTGGGTGATATTCTCCTGGATATCCTGTATCTTAAATACTGTGATGTAAAATCAACAGTCCTTAAGTGCTATGATACAAAGTCAATACATCTTGTGTTACATAAGGGAGTAAGCGAGGGGGAAAAAACCAAAGATATTTTATGTGCACCACACACACACACACACTCAAGTATTCATAAACAAATAGGGACAGAGTGCTCATGATAATTACAATCCTCATTTCTGTAACTGGCCACGTGGTCATACACAGCCAGCATTTGTAACTCCTTTCTTCCACTATCCGTTCATAACCCCTCTGCCTTCAGCAAGACCTCAACTGGTCACGGTTCTTCACCCGGTGGGGTGACCCAAGCCTTCATTCCTGAAATGTCTAAGCCGTTACTAGTCTTTCCTTGATTGGGTTGTTGTAATTTCCTATTGACCTGAATCACGGGACACCCTAAGTTACCCTTGTCCTCATGCTCTTCCTTACCTCCATTGCAGAGTCACAGTCCAGTTTCTTTCTGGTGTTGAGGATCAATCACCCCAACCAGCACCATAATTCCTCTCTTTGTTGACTCAGGCGTGAGGAATCCGAAGTGGCGAGTGGCAGTCTTAGCTTCCAGCTCACTGGGATCATTGTTGTATTTCCTGGTGGAAACATTGCCCCTTCTGGAATTAAGACCACTAAGCCAGTAGAGCATAAGTTTGTGAGAACAAGAAGAAAAAGTTTTACTGGGTGGTCACAAGGATACAGTGAGTTGTTCTGCTCCCATTTCCACCCCCTGATTCCTGGACGCTTGAATCCTGGGTATTGGGGGAACAGCATCGTATACTGGACCTTGATTCAGATCATATATAGCTTCCTGGAGGACGTTGTCTCAGCCCTGCAAAGTACCGTCACCTAGATGGAGCTGTAACTGAGTCTTCAAAAGGCCCTCCACCATCCTATCAAGCCAGCTACTCTGGATGGTAGGGAACACGGTAATATCAGTGAATTCCATGAGGACGGGCCCACAGCTGTACTTCACTGGCTGTGAAGTGAGGTCCTTGAACGGAAGCAGCGCTGTGTGGAATCCCATGATGGTGGGTAAGGCGTTCTGCACCTCCATGGACGCCAGCTTTAGTAAAAGCATTGCATGCAGGGATGGTAAATCTGTATCCACAGTAGGTGTCCATTCCAGGAAGACCAAAATGCTGCCCCTTCTGTGATGGAAGCAGTCCAATGTAATCAACCTGCCACCGGATAGCTGGCTGCCCACCCCAGAGGATGACGTCACATCAGGAACCCAGTGCTGGGACTGGCTGCTGGCCAGTTGGGCACTCGGCCAGGTTGGCCTTGCTGAATAGAAGTCCATGTTCCTGAGCCCAGGAATAGCCTCCATCCCTGCCACCATGGCCACTTTGTTCAAGAGCTCACTGGCTAGGGAAAGAGGTTGACTGGTCATATTATCCACTTGATTATTAAAATCCTCCTCTGCCGAAATCACCTTTTGCTGAGCATTCACATGGGACACAAAGATCTTCACGATTTCTGCCCATTAGGAGAGATGCATCCACATACTTTTCTCCATATTCCCTTGTCACCAGTTTCTCAATCATGGTTCTTCCAAGTTCTGATCACCCTGCCAAACCATAGGCCACAGCTCACGAATCAGAATATCATCACACACCGAGCCATTTCTCCTTTCAAGCAAAGAGAACAACCTGTTAAGGTCTGACTACTGGAGGACTCCCCTTCACCCCTCTCCTTCAGAGATGGCCTGGAAAGGAGATGTAGTGATGTAGCTGGCCTCTTTTCAGTGGTGCCTTGCCTGCATACTGTACAGAGTCATCTATAGACCAGGCCTGAGTCTTCTCTTTCTCTGTCAGTTGATTTAGGGAACTCCCCATGAGGCCCTAGGTGCGGGCTGGGAGAGAGAAGGCAGGAGTGGGGGCCACAGGCATTTGGGCCACTTCCCGATGTAACTTACTTCTGCCTTCAGGGTCTGCTTGGACCCGGTCATGCACATACTACTTCCACTTGATGATGGAGTATTGCTGTGCATGTCCAAATGTACGGCTTAGTGGGTCAGATGACACCCGTACATGAGACACAGCCCAGGTCCAGTTGGTGACCCATGGTTAAACCTTCAGTCTCTACTAAGGCCCAGTAGAGGCTCAGCACCCATTTCACAAAAAGAGAGTAGGGCTTTGCTCCCAAATCCTAAGGGCCTGTGCTGTGATTCACCCGTAGGAGCCAGCCAGAGGCTTCAGGCAGCATCCTTATCTGCCACTGCCAGCTCAGGCGCCATTGGATATGGCCCCGATGCGAGAGTAGCTCTGGGCTTTGCTCAAAACTAGAAGTGTTTTGGGTCCCTCAGTAAACAGGCTGGAGTAACACATCCAGATGAGGAATATGTTGCCTCCAAAATCCAAAGATACTCAGGAAGCACTGTACCTCTTTTTTGGATATATGCAACCACTTCTCCTATACCTTAGAAGGGATATCTCAACATGCTCCATGTTGATCCCCTAGAAATTCCACTGAGGTAGAAGTCCTCGGTGAATTTCTGTCTGATTTATTTCCCACCCTCTAATATATAAATATCTTACCAATAAGTCTAGAGTGGCTGCTACTTCTTGCTCACTTGGTCCAATCAGCATAAGATCATCCATGTAATGGACCACCGTACTGTGGAGGAGAAGGCAGTAAGGATCCAGGCAGACTACATTATGACAAAGGGCTTAAGAGCTGACCTACCCCTGAGCTAGGACAGTGACAGAAGATTTCTGGCCTTGCCAGCTGAAAACAAACTGCTTCTGGTTAGTCTTATTGACAGAGATGGAGCAAAAGGTATTTGGCCAGTGCTATACCAGTAGCAGGGGATGTGTTAATTTGCTCAAGCAATAATACCACATCTGGTCCAGCACTGCAGTGGAAGTCCCCAGCTGGTTAAGTATGATAATCCACCGTCATTCTCTGGGATCCATCCATCTTCATCCGGATAGGAGAGCTGAATGGGGATGCGGTAGGAGTCATCACCCTTGCGTCTTTCAAGTCCTGGATGACGGCACCACTCCTTACAGTCTCCCCACGGATGCAGCAATGTGTTTGGTTTACTGTTTTCCTAGAGGAAGGCAGTTCAAGCGGCTTCCCCTTGGCTTTCCCACCATAATGGTCCAGGTTCAGAGAACCAACGGGAAGATTCTGCCAGAGATGCAGCTAAGCATTTCTGTTCCAATTACGCATTCCAGAACCAGGGGAATAACCACAGAATGAGTTTAGAGAACCACCAGGCCCACTATGCGATGAACCTGAGATAAATCTCCACTGATCACCTGACTTCTGTAAGCCCATACTCTGACTGGGGGACCACAGTGACATTTTGGGTCTCCTGGAATTAGTGTCAGTTCAGAGCCAGTGTCCAGTATATCCTGAGACATCTAATTATTTCCAATGTATAGTTACGCTGGTAAAAGGCCATTCATGAGTCCCCTTGGGGACAGCTGGGAGAAAGAGTAACAGTGTAAATTTCTGGTAATATACTAGGATCCTTCTTCAAAGGAATCTGGCCTCCCCTTCATTCGAGGAATTCTGGGTCTATAAACTGGCTCAAGTCTGGGAATTGATTGAAGGGTACAGTTTTCTGTTTTATGATTCAGGATAGACTTCAGTTCACTTGAACTGAAACTCTTCTGCTCAGTAAGAACTCAGTAGGCTTCCCATTTATTTCACTTCTAGGAACAGTCATGATCAATCAGCTGACACCATAGGTCTGCATGAGTCAGGCTATTTTGACTACTGCTTTGACTTTGCTGTCCCTTATGGTAACCATGCCCACATTGCCTTTGGTGGTTGGGTGCTGCTACTTGGCTCCTCACAAATTAATTCCTCAGAGTTGAGGTAAAGATGTGTCTTCCGGACCCTCCCCAGTGTGGGTAAGCAGATCTCATATGACATATCCACTCTAACCTTCCAACCTCCCAAGGCCTCTGAATCCCTCCGTCTCCCTGAAACCAAGGCAGGCCCTGCATCCCCAATTCACTCCCAGTAGGCCACCTTTTGCTGGATGATTCAGCGAACAACCGACCAGTCAGAGCCCTTGCTGTCTCTGTGAGCTGCAGTACCAACGCGGGACCTTTGCTTAGTGAGCCCGTGTCAGCAAATTCATCCTGACCTAACTTTATGTTCCCTCCGCCATTACCCGTCACGTTTAGTCTCCATTTTCACACGTGTTCCCCAGGCTTCTGCGTGCATCAGAAAGCTCAGGTAGTTCTTCTGGAATGTGGTTCCCTTTCTCATGGGTCACACCTTGTACCTCACGATTAGAAGCTTGCTGGGACTTGAGTCTAGTTTTAGATCTGGTGGTGGAGGTAAGGCCTATCTTAGACCATCTTAGTCCACTTTACCTGTCCTAGTCTGCTCAGGACACAGGACAAAATTCCACAGATGAGGGGCTTAAACAACAGAAATTTATTTCTCACAGGTTTGGAGGCTGAGAAGTCTAAGATGAGGTGCTGGTTGAATAGGGTTTTGATGAGAGCTCTCTCCCTGGTCTGCTGATGGCTGCCTTCTGTGTCCTCACATGGCCTTCCCTTGATTTGTTTTCATAAGGAGAGATGGGAAAAGCACACACAATCGAGAGAGAGAGAAAGAGAGAGAGAAAGAGAGAGAAAGGATAGAGAGAAATATCTATTTCTCCTCCTCTTGTTACAAGGCCACTAATCCTATTGGATTAGGATTTAGAAACTCATTTAACATTAATCACGTCTTAAAAGCTCTATATCCAAATACAGTCATACTGGGGGTTAGGCTTTAATCTTATGAACTTTGTGTGAGACACAATTCACAGCAGAAGCCATGAATTTATAGGGGTTGGGGGAAGGCTCTATTTTCACTAATCTTGACCCAGAATTAGCATTCCTTTCAACTGTGCATGCCGCCATACCCATGACTGTGCCATCATGACAAATCAGTGATTTCATATCACAGTACAATCGGTCCAGTTTATAAAATTATTTATGCTTGTCACTGTTTCAAAATTACAGCATTAAGGAGACTCCCCCACCGGAGACATGTATATGATCTTATTACCGCTTTGATTTTTATATTTTGATAAAGCTATTTGAATATCCAATTACCTTGTAATTCTATGTATTTGATTGCAGACATGTAAAAACACTCTCCTGAGACAGGACCCACAGGCATCATCTGATTGCTAGATGCCAGGCTGAAATCTCCTGCTGTGCAGAAGCCTGTGTTGCAGGTTGTTGGACCCCAGGTGTGCGCCACTGGGTAAAAACTGTCAGGGTCACCAAGGATGTCTTAGAGGCGAGGTGTGGAAAGTCCCATGGACAAGAAAGGAGTTATGGGACCAAGGCCTCTAAATGCAACCTGCAGGGCATTGTGTTTGCATTGCCAGTACGGCACAGTCAAGAATTCTGGAACTTTATTAGGGAATATTGAAGCTTTGACTATAAGGGTAAAAATGACCAGCCTA
Organism: Vicugna pacos; assembly: GCF_048564905.1. NCBI lineage: Eukaryota > Metazoa > Chordata > Mammalia > Artiodactyla > Camelidae > Vicugna > Vicugna pacos. Next base: position 5,262,984 of record NC_132990.1, read on the forward strand.
CCTGCAGAAAGAATGATTAGAACTTACCTTTCCTTATAGAATTACTCACTCTGAAGTCTTTTGTACTTACCTGACATTAACAGAAACTTGTTCTAAAATAGACAAGTGATAATTCTCTGGATTGTGTATTAAAGGTTAACCATTTCACCCTTTTGAACAAATACTTTTCAAAAGAAGATTAAAAAGTGACTAATAAGCACATGCAAAGTTATCCAACATCATTAGCCATTAGAGAAGCAAACATTAAAACCACATTGAGATACCAGTTTAAAGTATCACTCACCACTAAGACAGCTAAAATTAACACCACTGACAATATCAAATGTTGGTGAGAATACAGAGAAATGGGAACAATTTTACATCTCTAGTGGGATAAAAATGGTACAACCACTTTGGAAAACTAGCATTTTTTAATAAAATTAATTTATACACTTCCCCCATGACCCAGCAATTTTTTCCTATGTATTTATCTAAGAGAAATGAAAGCATATGGCACAGAACAACTTGTACCAGGATGTTAATAGCAGCTGTATTTATAATGGCTAAAAGGTAAAACAATCCAAGTGGCCATCAACAGGAGAATGGAGAAATGATTGTGGTAGATCCACCCAATGGAATAGTATTCAGCAGTGAAAAGGGATGGACTACTAATACAGGCAAAGACATGGATGAATCTCACAGACATTATGTTGAGGGAAAGAAGCAAGACACACAAAAAAGTGTATTGTATGTGATTCCATTTAATTCAAAAACACACAAAACTAATCTGGTGAAAGAAATCAGAACAGAAGTTGCCTTAGACGGTATGGGGGGGGCCGTTGGGCATGGGACATTGACTGGAACAGGAGCACAATATATCTTGTTGGTTGGATCGAAATGTTTTACATCTTGAGTTTGGTGGTTTTCATACAAGTGAATACATTTATCAAAACTCAACTATCTGTGAGATAAAAGCATTTTTACCTCAATTAAAACAAAATGAAAACATAATTCTCCCATATGGAAAATATATGAGAACTGTTCTCACGTCTCAAGTTTTTGCTCTGTGAAATGGAATTAATAAACCCCCACCTTCTTTCATACACATTTGGGAAAAATGGATTGGATAACGTATAAGTACATCCCTTTGAGATATGAGCAACGAATATAAAGTCAGTGGCTTATCAGAGAGTAGCTTTTGAAATCTAAAATAGCTGTGGCAACATATTCTGGTGATTCTTCCACTTTTTGATGCATTCCTGTCCTGGAGAACCATTTAGAACACAGAATACTACTTAACTGTGATAATTTGTGCTCTTATGAAATAAAAGTGGCGTTCTTCATTTCTTATAACCTTGGTTTTTGCCCATTGGATGAGATCTCCCGCATGTCGGGGAGTTGCTGTAACAAAAATGACAGCCAGCTCCCGTTAACTGTGACGCGGCGATGACCTCACCTTCACTGCGGACCATTCCGGGGACTGGACAGCCTGGGCAGGAGGGGAGGATTAGCACCCGTACCCGCTTTTGTCAGGGCTTTCTTTGTTTAGATAGAGGAACTGAAACCCAAACAGTCAGCTCCAATTTGCCTAAAACAGTCCCTGGGACACTCACCATGCCACCACGTCCCATACCATCCCTTTAGTTATTTTGAGATATGGTCCCATTTACACGAGGCTCGCACTGCCTTCTGCACGAAGCCACACTTGTGACCTCAAGTGAATTATAACTCATTAGTTGGGGAATGTGCTAGCATTTTCAGCAAACGTTGGTTGAATCAGAGAAACATTTGACACATTTCAGGACAAGCTAACAGCACGCCGGGTTTCTGTCTGTGGGCGACTGGGCGGAGTAAGTGGCTGGAACTCAGCGTAACTGGTAACGCCTCTGACCTGTGCAAGGACAACCCTCGCTTCCATCACAGGGGGTCTGGCGGGCCAGGCCCAGCTGCTCGCCGCTGCCTCGTGCATTAGGCTGAGGCATCCTCGGGGCAGGGCCGCTGCAGGGCCGCCCACCCCATCAGCATCCTCTGTCTGCTCTCCTGTGTGCCCTCTGAGGCTTCAGCAATTGCATCCTGAGTGCCTAAAAGAAACTTGGAGAAACTTTTCTAGAATCTCATCAATAATCCATGGATGACATTGAGTTCTTCCCTAGTAAAAACACCTTCAGAAAATCAAACTTCCTAGCCCCTCTTCCTGAATGTCTTTAAATGACCCCAGGTGGCCCCAATGCTCCACAGAAAATGTCCTCCAGAGCAAAGGCTTCTGGGAGAAGGGAAGGAGTTTGCCTTCCCTGGAAACCCAGCTGCAGGTGTTACCTAGAAGCCTGGGTCTCCTTTTCAGAAGCAGCTAGGTATTTAGCATTCAAAAGAAGTCCATAATTCCAAGGAACACCAGGATGGCATTCAGGAGAAGAGATGGGCAGAGGTGGAGAGAGCTGCTCAATGTGGCCAGAATGTCCCCAGGATGACAAAGGGGCAAAGGTGAGTGGACGGGCAGAAGAAGGGAGGAATGCAAGTGGAAAGGGCTATGTTCAGATCACTTTTCTAGACTTAAGGGAAAAGACCCAAATCAAAGAGAAGAAGAGGTGAGGTGAGATTGGCTACTGAGGCGTGTCAGAAAGAAGTCATCTTATGTCACGGAAAATGAGGAGGCTGCAGAAGTGAATTTAGTTTTCTGTTGGAGAAACAATGCTAGCCATATTTTTTTTAAGAGACTTTGATATTTAGGACAAGGAATTTCTCATTTGAGGCAAGATTTAGTTTTCCCTTCCCAAAAAATGTTTTGCTCATGTGTGCTACTTAATTCAGATTTTCCAGCTTTTATAACAACTTAAGCTGATGGACCTGGTATGTAGGATATTAAAAAAAAAAAAAAAGAAACAAAGAAATCCTACAAAAGTCTGGACATAAAATGTTTCTGCTGCAGGGAGGGTAGAGCTCAGTGGTAGAGTTTGTGCTTAGCACGCATGAGGTCCTGGGTTCAATCCCCAGTACCTCCATTAAATAAATAAATACGTGCATACATACATACATAAACCTAATTACCTCCCCCCCAACACACAAAAAAAACCCAAATTAAAAAAACAATGTTTCTGCAGTGCAACAAGGAATACCTGCATCTGTGTCAGGGAGCCCCAGAGTTGGCCAGACTCCTTAGGGGCCACAGCAAATGGCCCTGATATTTCAACGAGTTAGGAAGCAAACAATGACCTGCCTCTGTTCCTGAGGTTTTTGAGGGGAGGCAGCATTCACTCATTCAACAGATATTTATTTTAGACCTGCCATATGTCAGGTGAGCATTGAACACGATGGTTGGCAGGCAAGGAGAGACAGTAATCAAATAAGCAAATATGTAGTAATTAAGGCCACTGATTTTGGGATTAGATAGTTCTGAGTTCAAATCTTGGTTCTGTCTCTTAACAGCTATGTAACCTTGGGCAAGACACCACTTTCTAGGGCCTCCATTTTCTCATCTGTCAAAGGTCGGGGGTAAACTTGCCCAGCTCTGAGGCAGATTGTAAAGATTATAGAAGATAAATTACACAGTGCTTAGCATATAGCTACTATTATTATTTTTAATGATGTTCTGGAATTTAAGAGTGCCCTGATAGCATCAAAACACCCTGGTTGGAGTCAGACTTTGAAATATATCCCTGAAGATTTAAGAATTGTCAGACAATGCAGAAAAAGAATAGAGAATATGAAAACAAGTGTATGTATGTATATGCATGTCTGGGACATTATGCCGTACACCAGAAATTGACACATTATAACTGACTATACTTCAATTAAAAAAAAAAAGAAAGAAAAAGAATAGGACATGTGACAAGCCCCTGAGGTCTGGGGATGGCCAGGTACCTGAGGTCCTAGGTCTCAGCAGAGATGAACAGAAGATTAGAAACATGAGACCACAAATGCTCACCTGGAGCCGCTCCGACATGTTGCCTCAGGTGTGCTCGGTTCTAGTGGTTTGATACAGAGTGAAAGAACAATTGTGCCCTCAGAGTTTCTCAGCCAAAGCAGCTACCATCATCACTGCTTCCTCCCCTGCTTTCCCTTGATTGTCGAGCCCCCAAATATGCAGGATGCATTGAAATATGTCAACTGTGGGCAGAATCTCTGGCAAGATGCAGTGCTGAGTCCAGACCTTGCCATGGTGGACCTGTTGACCAGTGAGCCTTCCGGGAAGCTGGGGTCCTTCCCCTGCATCTCTGACATATTCTTAGGAAAAGAATAAACACATCAGAAATGACTTTCTTGACTTCTAGTGGGTGGATCCAGTTTATCCCGGCAAACTGGACCTGCCAGCTGACATGAGTGATCCACTGCCTTAACATTTCAGTCTCTAGGTCCTGACCTATTCATTATAGAAGGAATGGTTTCCTTCGTTCCTTGGTTTGTTGTAAAAACAGAAAGTATGTGAATGTTTCATCACCAAGTGGAAAAATTAACTAAGCCAGTTACCTGGCTTATGAGCAATAATGTCACAGTTTCCTTATGTCGTGTTCCGGGGGATGGGGCCGTAAGCCTGTCGCCTGCCTGGCCTGTTTTCCTCCTATCAGCACTTTCAGTGAATGACTTGGTAGGAACTGTTTTCATGGATTCTCAGAGGGACCTTGGCCAATGTCCTTACAGCAGTTTCTTCTGTTCCTTCTCATTACTTTTTTAATTAAAAAATAAATAGGACAAGTAATCATTATGAGAAACTTAGAAAGTACAGATTAAAAAAATGGGGAAAAAAGTGCATCCAACCCCTACCCCTGGCCTCTTGAAGCCAGTTGACAACTAGAAATGTATCGTTCACTTTCAAACATTCTGTGTCGGGTTATGGCATTTGCTCACCGTAGTAACCCTTATCCCCATTTTACAGAAGAATAAACTGAGGTTTGGGCACTTTCTCTGCTGGCAGGCGGTGTAACTCCAGACAAGCCACAGCACGCACCACGGGGCTGTATCAGACCTGGACGGAAGGTCACTGGTCATTAAAGATCATTCAAGAGAATTGCAAGAGGACAACAGTTAATGCTTTATTCGTATATGACCGTTCTCACAGTCCAGGGGAACAGCAACCAAGAGACCACATCCTTCCCAGTGCCCTACGTACAGTCATTACCCTAGGCACAGCCCCTAACCCGCTGCCACTGTCTCCATGGAAACATTTCTTGAAAGGGCTTCCTGTTCTCTGTGACTCTCCTCTGACCTAAGCGGAAATTATCTAGGCTGAGCCTAGAGAGGGTGGGCTCTAAAAAGTTTCCCATCCACTGGCTTGGCACTGAGACGGGGCAGGTCACACATCTCGGGATGACCAAGGGTGGTAAAACAAACTGCCCATGCGACCACAGGCCCTTTGCACAAACTTGGGGAGGAGGAGTAGCTCTGTGAAGAATGAAGGAGACAAGATTTTGCATGAGTAAGGTCCAAGCCAGATTTATTTTAAGAATAAAGGAATGTAGAGGGAGGGTATAGCTCAAGTGGTAGAGCACATGCTTAACATACACAAGGTCCTGGGTTCAATCTCCAGTACCTCCTCTAAAACTAAATAAACCTAATTACCTTCTCCCCACCAAAAAAGATAATTAACACAATTATAAATAAATAGGATTTTCTTAGAATAAAAAGGAATGTGATAGTTCTTAACAGTGTGAGAGAGTCACTAGGGCCAAGGGCAGGGTTACTGTCCTGGATGAATCTGAAAGGGGCTAATTAGTCCCCAGGAAATGGAAGGAAGTGCAGAAGGTTGATGAAATCTGGAGAATTCAAGTTTACCGTTTTTCCTTAGGCCAGTCCTGTGATTCCAGTGGGCACAACTTCACTTCCTATCCTACTCAGACACTAACGAGGACGAAGGTTGACAAACATGACAGAAAATGCCAGTCTCCCTAATGGGCTGGGACACTTGCCGCTTTGGCCCCTTGCCCTCCGTTTTCGGGCCGGCGCTTCCCAGCTGGTGAACTCCTTTCCCACACCCCGCCCTCCTCCAGCCTGAGTTCTGGCCATTCCTGTTGGAAAGGGGACCTGTTCCTGGTTGATGCTCCACGATTTGCATAGTGGAGTGAACTCAGAGGGATCTAAACAGTCTGGGCACAAATCCAGCCCAGCCTGCGCCAAACAGTAATTTCAGAATGACTGGGGCTTAGTGCCAACGATCACCTATGCATGTGGAGAGCCAGGGCCCCGTGAGCACACGGAGTGAGTTGAATGCAGCTGAACTGTGGCCCCTGCCGCCCCCTCCTCCAGGCACCTTTGAACAGTCTTCAAATCACACTCCTGTCTGCACAGGCCAGGCAGGTAGCAGGCCGTTGCACGTAAGATACTCAGAATTCTCTCTCTCTGCTTGATCAGAGTTCACAGTTGAGGACGGTCTAAGCAGGCAGAAAGTCAAGGCTGGGCTGTCAAACCGAAGCTATAGTCCCAGGGGCCGGACGTGTCTGGCTACGCGCCCGCACCCCCGACTCCCAGGTGGTCACCACTGCCCTCCTAGGAGCACCCACCACCGTCATTCCCAGCTTCTTTCTTTTTCTCTTGCCAAGATGGGACGAGAGAGCTGCCTTTACTCACCTGCTCACTGGGAAGCAAGCTTCATTTTTCTTTTTTATTGTGATACAGTATCCGTAACAAAATTGACCACTTTAACCGGCTTCGGTTTAGTACAGTCACATTGTTGTGTAACCAGCACCACCATCCATTACCAGGGTTTTTTCATCATCTCAGACTGAAACCCTGTCCTCATTAAACACTAATTCTTCCTTCCTCTTTCCTCTCAGTCCCTTAATTTCAGATGTGATGAGAATATTTTGAAATGATAATGTTCATTTCTTGCTGACTTTTTCATCTTTTTAAAAAATTTTTATCTTATTACTTTTTTTTTTTTTGCAGTTTGGGCTTTTGGCAGAGGAGGGGAGTAATTAGGTTTATTTAATATTATAATTTTTTAATTTACTAGAGGTACTGGGGATTGAACCCAGGACCTCATGAATGTTAAGCACGGGCTCTACCACTGAGCGATACCCTCCTCTTCTTGCTGACTTTCTTATGTGCAACTCTCCCTTGATTCACCCAGAGGTTTCCATTCCTTGAGAAGTGTTAGGATTATTAAAGGAGAAGTGAAAAGAAAAAGAGTTCAATATTCAGGCTTTAACTTCCAAAATAAAAGTTTTGAGCTCCTGACATTCAGTAAAAATCCAGAGATTTTTATTATAGAGAGAGATAAAATGCCTTTCCAAATTCCAAAAGCTCCTGAGAAGCTGGGGTAGGCACCAAATCTTGTCTATGATACATAGAAAAATCAGCAAGCAACATAACAACTTTAAAAAAAGTTTAAGTGGCTGTTTCGGGTGATGAGTCAAGATTTCTATGCAACCTGGAGGATAGAATAAGGATGGTGAATTAAAACCCGCTTTTGCAATTTGCCTGGGGCAGCTGGAGCAGATGACTGACCCTTGCCTTTCCTGGCAGGTCGTGCCAGGGTAGATGTGCACGACTTGCAGGTTTTCCCTGACGCTGAGCTTCTGCGTCCTTGTGTCCAGAGCAGCCGTGCTTCCGGAGCCTCGCCCCGCCTGGGAACAGGGGGTGAGTTTTATGGTTTTCAGAGGATAGACTCAACATCATGGAATACTTCATGGGAAGAGGCCTGTGGGGCTGTCCCCACACTTCTAGACGTGGCAAAGAGTATAGGCTTCTGAACAAACCAAATGGTCAACTTTAAAGACACGTGACCCATGACCTGTCTGTCTAGGGACATGCAGAAAATAAGGACCCCGGATGACTTTTCCTCCTAAGATTAAATTATTCAATGAAAAGAAATGCCCATTATTCTGACTCTAACTTACCTAGTTTTCCGTTTTTTTTTTTTTTTTGCATCACAATGTGTTTTTTTGTTTTTGTTTTTGTTTTTGTGATGACTGGTGGCAGCATTTGGTAGATGTTGCTGTTTCTAAGTGCTCTTAACTTTGTAAAACAAAGTGTCACGCTCCCATGTCCTTTATGGCATTCCCAAAGAGTGGGACCCCCACCCCCACCCCCACCCCCAGTAGTGCTTCTCAGGGTTCCAGGGGCCGTAAAATTGTACTTTTTATTGGCAGTTTCAGGCTACAGCTTCTGGGAACGGAGAGAAGTAAAATTCATTTTATTTCTCATTTTCAGGACGGCATCCTTCCAAAAATGATGAAGGAAAATCAAATCAAGGCTTTAGTCAAAACAAGCTGTTGCCCAGTTTATGGCGAGATACGTGAAATGTCACCAATGTCACCAGAAGAAAGCAGTCAGCTAAATCCACAAATTAGAACAGGATAACCAAGTTTGCATTTTTGCCCTGAGGCTGGTTGTTTTCTGCACGAAAGGACCTTTAGTGGGATCTTCACAACGGATGGCTAGTTTAGACTGGTAAATTCCTCCTTTGTTTCCCCATTGTAAATAAGCTGGAATAAACATCAAAATAACACACTGGCCCCGACCTAGCTAGACAGCTGGATCCCAGGAGATGCGACGTTTGTCAGCCGGAGAACTGGGACCCCTGAGCGGAATGGCAGGGAAGCTACGCAAATAGAAGAGACCAGAGCACCCAGATGCAATGAGAGTGTTTTGAAATGATAATGTTCATTTCTTGCTGACTTTTTTTTTCTTTTTTTAAAACTTTATTTTATTACTTTTTTTTTTTGCATTTTGGGGTTTTTTTTTTGAGAGGGGGTAATTAGGTTTATTTAATATTACAATTTTCTTACTTATCAGAGGACCAGGACCTCATGAATGCTAAGCACAAGTACAACAGAAACTAATAGGATATTGTATGTTGACTATACTTCAATTAAAAAAAAAGGCACATAAAATTGTACTTTTTTGTATGATTTCAATTACATTAAACTAAGTCTGGAGGGGGAGGGTGTATGTAATTCAAGTGATAGAGCACATGCTTCGTCTAGGTCCTGGGTTCCATCCCCAGTACCTCCTCTAAAAATAAACAAACAAGTAAACCTAAATATCACCATCCCCCCCAAAAAAGGTCTAGAAAAAAAGCTAAAGGGAAAATAAAACTTCCATTGCATCAAATTGCCTGGAAAGCCAGGTGCTCCGCTGAGCCCAGGGAGGGCAGGCCCTGAAGGACTTTGATTAGCTGCTCTCCATTAATTTTTTTTAAGTTATTTTTATTGAAGTATTCTTTTTCTTTACATTTTCTAGGTAATTTTATTTATTTATTTTAGGGTTTTTTGGGGGGGGGAGTAGGTAATTAGGTTTATTTATTTATTTATTTATTTTCGGAGGCGGTACTGGGGCTTGAACCCAGGAACTCGTGCATGTTAAGCATGTGGTTAGCTGCTTCCCAGCGCAGAGGTGGGAGCACAGACTGTCAGCAATAAATGCCTGGCTTCTCCTTCCCATGTGAGTACTGGTCACAGAATCACGTGACTTAGAGGAACCAGCCCTGGCCTCCGTCTAGGGTGACTGGTCTCCCCTTCTTCCTTCCTTTCTTGGAAGACAGAAAGACCATCATCACTGCTGCTGTGACGGACAGAACCTGAGGGCCTTGCAGCATCCCACTGGGCTCACACTGGGGCCGGAGGACCGCATGGAGGGGCGGGATAAGACAGTTCTCGTGATGCTCTGTTAGTCACCTCCGTCGTGGGAAACGGGCACTCACGGCTGAATCAGCGGGAATCAAGGCTCTTGGCCAGAAGAACAAGTCTTTTTGGCGAGAGAATCCCTCACCTCATGAAACACAGACATACGGATACACACGTTTATATACACAAGACACACAGGACAAACACACACTTATACATTCATATGCACAAGCTTATATGCGTACATACACACATGCATGTACCCACAGCTACATGTATACACAAGCACATGCACGTGCCACACACACAGACGTACACTTACGCACATACAGTTATGCACACTTACGCATAAACAAACAGTATACACACATACACATACACTCTGGACGCACACACTAAAATATAAATGCTTAGCAGAGGAGTATAAAGCATTTTAGGTGTGGTCAGAGGGCCTGACACTTAGTCTGAACTGTTAATAATTGAACTATGCTGTTTTGTTTAAATCTCTTTTTTTTAACCTTTTTTTTTCTTTTGGTGGGGAGGTAATTAAGTTTACTTATTTATTTAAATGGAGGTACTGGGGATTGAACCTAGGGCCACATGTATGCATGCTAAACATGTGCTCTTCCACTGAGCTATACCCTCCCCACCGTCCCCCACCCCCATCTAAATCTCTTAAATGCTTTATTTCCAGCCTCCCAAGAGCGTGGTTGAGTCACACCATCCGTAAGATCTCTTTCATTGTAAAATTCTGTGATTTTGGTGGGACAGGACACATCAGCCAGAAACTTGTCTCGGTTCCTTCGCTGTATCACCAATAGGAACCCCTCAGGCTGGAGTCACAGCCTTTGGGCCCCTGGCCAGGCCACCCTCACCACTCCTCAGCTCCTAGCGATGGGCATCGCAGCCCGATCCCAGGGAAGCGTCTGTGATGTCTGTGAAGCTTCCTTCCTGCCCCTCTTCCCCACCCGACACACTTCTTTCGATCAAAGAATTGCCTTGTGCACACAAGTCCCAGGCCACCACCTGAGGCTCGGTGTTCTGCGAGGATTAGCAGCTGCTTTCTGGAGTTATTTCCAGCTCTGCCATGTGCATTTCCAGGGCTGCAGATGGAAGCGGGTGCGGACAACTCCTTAAAATCTCCTCTCAGGGGCACCTCCCTGGCCAGGTGCTCAGCAGGGACAGACGCTCCCGTCCCCGACCTGGCCTCTGCCTGGCAGCTGGCTGAGTCCTTTCATCCGCACGTGACCTTTGGTTGCAAGGATGAATTTGACCTCCCCCTCAGGTGGCCACCCGAAGCACAGCTACCATCCCTGAAGATTGCCCCTGAGATCAGATTCCTGAGAGCCGAGCTGAGCCCTGAGGCCAAGGCCCGTGTGAGGAGTGGGGCCCAGGCACTAGCCCACCAGACTGCATCCCTGCTGTGAGCCCCGCGGTGCCCTCCACAGGCGCTCAGCAGACGCCAGGGGAGTGCTGACTCAGAGCACGTCATCCTCTTCAACGGTGTGGCCTGATTAAGTCCTCAAGAATCCAAAGTCCTGAAAAGACTGTTGGCGCCATCCCAGGTATGAATTCAAACTGGAAACAAAACAAAACACTCCAACCGAATAGTAAACAAGAAAGAAAAGGAGCCAAACAAAATTCTTACTTCTTCTTCCCATGATAACCACTTCACAGTTTTTTTAAAATAACAAATACCAAATCTTCCAAAAAGCAATCTTTTATTTTTCTATTCCTCATTTTTCTATTTTTGGGTTGGGGAGGTGCAGGCTTTTCTGGGCTGCTCTAAATACTCGGGTCGTCTTGTGTATTACTCACCAAGCGTCACCGTTACCTGGATGTCTTTAGGTTCCACCTTTATCCTCTGTCCTCATGTTTAAAAAATTGTGGTAAAATAAATATAACATAAATTTTAAATTTTAACCTCTTGTGACTGCACAGTGCAGTGGCAACAAGTACCCAGAGGTGGTTGTGCAAACATCACCACTGTCCACCTCCAGAATTTTTTCAGCTTGCAAAACTCTTAATGAAGGCCTTCCACTTTTAACTCAGATCTCCCCTGGGTTTTACAGCCTGGCTGGCTTGGAGCTGCTGTTTCTGCCAGCAGGCCCAGCCCTTCACTTAGGAGTGGCTTTTCTGGGGTCACACCATCAGGATTCATAGTAAGACTGGTGTAGATTCTGGACACTGAGAGGGTCAAATGTAGTTTTATGGTTTCAAGGAATCCTGTAGTAATTGTAAACCCCTTTCTGCAAAAAATTCCCATCCAGAGTTCTGATTCCTTGTCCCAGGTGTGGGATCCAGATTTCGGAACCAATCAGAACTCCCAGAGGTGCCCGCCAGTCCTCTCCACAGAGACTTTGGGTCCCTGGGATGCTCTTGTGCATACAGAGACCTCTGTCACCCCAGGGCAGTGGCAGCTCCCAGGGGATGCGGAACATATTGCTAGAGTGCATTTCATAGCAACTCTAAGGAAAAGGCCACGAAAGGCTTCCTTCTGGCTCCTTCTGTATCTTTTGATACGCTCTGAGGCCCCAGGAGGTGAGCTATGGATGGCCTGTTTCTTCCCTCCTGCAGGAGGCAGAGCTGGCAACCCACGCTGGGACCTTGCCAGGCAGTTCCAGCCTACCCAGAGTTCAAGGCACTGAAGGCCCCCACAGCATCTCTCGGGGCAGGGCAACGAGCTCAGCGGTCCTTAAACTCTTCAAATTTGGGTCGTAATGATCCCTCAGTATGGCTTCAGCATGTTAGGAGCTTAGGTGGCCCCATACTCTTATGAACAGGCACCTGCACAAAGCAAGTATCAAGACCCTTCCAGTACCCTGCTTTATTCGCTCAGCATCCTCGCCCTGTCCCTTTCTCCTGTTAACAGAACTCCCTCTTCGAAGAGAACAGCTCCTTCCCCAACCCTGTCCCCGGATCCCTGGGCCCAGCCCAGTCATGTAACGTTTCTCTCTCCCAAGCAGCGGGATGGCTCCGTGCCCTGGGCTGGAGCAACCAAAATCCTTCTCTGGGATTTTATTTACTGATGCTGCCAGAGGCAACCCTTGCCTCCTAGGTCCTAGCTGCCTGGTGCTAAGCCTGAAGCTGTCTTTTGAAGCAGGAGAAATGAAGTCGACATTCAGGAGAGTTGATACGAGAAAACGAGGTTCTACTCCTCTCAGGCAACCGCAATTTCAATTTCAGTGCCATCCTCTCAACGCATGCCCATGTTCTAGTTTTATTCCATCACTATTTCTTTTCTCCTTAGAAAAGCAGATCTTATTTATTGTGGACAATTTAGGCGAAACAAATGGACCCTACTCCGACCACCATAGAGAAAATCACCGATACCATTCTAGTCTTTATCCGTTCAATCTTTTTCCTTTGCTTATTTTTTTTTTCCTTAAAGCAGCCTTAAGATTTTACTAGAAATGGGTTTTGTCACTTACAGCTACCATGCAGATTAAACTAGAGTTTCTAGTTGATGACCTTGGGGCAGTGTGGTCTCTAAGTAGAGAAGAGCAGGAAGGTAAGAACCTAATAATTTGGGTTGATTTCCATCCATGAAATCACTTTCTGGACTGGTTTGTCCCATGAGGTGGGGTACTGGCAAGGGAAAGCAAAACAGAGAAAAAGAATCCCTTTTGAATTAAACACCCACAAACGAATGCGACAAGCAACTGTTTATTTATATAAAAAAAAAAAAGAGGAAAAGAAAAAGAACAAAAAAGAAAAGAAAAACAAGTTTTTCACTACATCTTATAGATTAAGTAAAAATACCTGTATTAATATATATGTATATACATACTGCATATATATATATATATATATACATATGATATAACATTAAAATTACATGCTTCTCAGGACAGAAGAATTAGGACATGTTCCCTTATTTCAATTTAAAACTCTATCACAATTTAAAATCACTGCAAGAAAATTTGCTTCCTTTATTTTCTTTTTCAGACTTCAAGTACAGGAAGTTATCAAATCAGGATATAAACGTGGAGGACCATCTGCTATGCACAAATGACAACAAACTGCCACAAATCAGGAGTCAGGGTCTTCTGAATTCTCACACAGGTCTTCGCTCCCTACAACCGGGTCAACCTTCTACCTGAGATGACGGGGAATGAGGACACGTGACAGCCTGTAGGTTCCGGGAGGGTGTTCACGCTGAGTTGAAACAAAAGCGAACACAAACATGTCTTATCGGAGCAATAGCACTGGCCATGAAATCGCTCTAGAGGAGGTTTCTTTCTCCCCTTTCCTTGCCAAAGGAAACACAAAACTTGCCAAAAGAAGAAGAAGAAGAAAAGGAAACAAAAACAAAAACAAAAAAACTCGGGTGAAGCACCTCTGGCGATGATCAGCATTACAGCATGAGACAGAGAGGGAGCGTTTCTTTCACGACAGCTCCTGGCTGACTTGGATGATTTCAAACACACCCTCTTCTGCAAAAGGCACTCACATATTGTCTGTTTATAAATCATACAGTGGGATTCCTTACGTGGGAGTTTTCCTACAAATATAAAAGAGATAAGCTGAGGACATGGTATAACAAAGAAAACAGTATAAGAAATACACATTTTGGATAAATGTGCGCTTTTTTTTTTAAAGGACAATCAATATAACAGTTTAAAAAAATTTCATTGAAAAGTTAGGAATTCCAGTAAAATTATCAGTAAGCAGCAAGGTACTAAAGGGTGAGAGACGGAGGGAGGCTAGCTTCTCAAATGGCCAAAGGAAAGGATATGGTCTGCTCTTCAACTAGAAAGACCATTCACCCACAACAGAATGTGTGAGAGGAGGGAGGTAGTGGCAGAGAAACAGGTGAAGCGGGAGGGAGGGCGGTGTCCTTCGGGATGTGGGCACAGGAAGGGATGCTCCGGAATCTCCCCCCGTGGTGAAGATGGGCTGTGTCCCCCTTGCCTCTGCAGACCCTGCCCAAGCCAAAGGTTGCCCTCACCGGGACACGACCGAGCTAATGGAATTGTAAGACGTGCCACTGTTGCAGCTTGAGGCGTAGGCCTCCTGGCCACTGCCGTCGAGGTTGATTTTGAACACTGAGGACGCCTTCAGGAGAAAGTCGGCCGCGTCCCGGCGCCCCAGCTCCCGCAGTTTGGACATGAGGATGCCGACCGTGCTCTCGGGGTAGGAGGTCCACTCTCGGAGCAGGGCGTGGACCGGGCTCGGGAGGAACTCCTTGGGAGCCCCATTATTGGTGTTGTACTTTGCCACAAGGTCAGGGAGGCCCAAGTTCATGGCGAGAAGGCACCAGTCCTTCCCCATGGGATCGGGTGGGTCCAGCAGGCGACTGAGTTTCCTCCGGGTCAGGAGGTTGAGATCTGACGCGTGGATGTCCATGCCCAGGCTGGCCTGCGAGTAGATGTCGTGACAGCCGAAGCACATAATGCTGCTGAAGCTCTCCTTGTAGCCGCCCATGGTGTTGGTCAGCGACGTCTCCTTGAGGGTCTGCGCCCGGAAGAAGTCCCGCGGCTGGTAGACCATGACGGGCTCGTGGTGCTCCCTCAGCTGCTGGGGGCTCAGGTAATGCTTCACCGTCAGCAGCCCCGGCAGCGTGGTGGCCATGACGTTCTCGATGGTGCTGCACACCGAGTCCAGCAGGAGGCAGCACTTGATCTTCTCCGTCTCCAGCCCGCGCACCTGGACCTCGATGCCCTGGCCGTGGTTGACCAGGAGCACCAGCAGCTCGGCCCCGCGGTTGGCGATCTTGCAGCCGTTCACCCACAGGCGGATGTCCGCGTCTCCCTCCGCGCTCTGCTGGTGGATCCACCGGCACAGGTTCACCTGGACCTTGTGAAAGATGCCGCAGGGGAAGGGGGTGAGGTGCTCCACGGGGACGATGCGCACCCCGCCGTAGACCCGCACCTCGTCCTCTTCGTCCGTCCAGTAGCGGTGCAGGTTGTCGGTCTTGATCAGGGCGGGGATGTCCACCATAGTCCCGCTGCTCAGGTCCCGGGCGCAGATGTCCATGGCATCCAGGATCTGCAGCAGCTCCTCCACGTCGCTGTCGGGCACCAGGCGCTGGACGTCCTCCACGGTGTAGCGGCCCCGGTAATGGTGCAGGGCCCGCGGGGTCTCCACGGAGAGCAGCTTCCCCAGAACGTTGGTGCAGAGCCAGCGGGGGTCCAGGAGCAGCACGTCTTGGACCGTTTCACTTTGCATGATGTTGATCTGCCAGAGGGGACAACATAAGTCATGCATAGGAACATACATAGCCAAATGCACTGCTGCTCAGAGCCCAAAAGGGCCTGAACAGTAATGAAATCTCTGCAGACGTCGTAAGGAATGACCCAGGACGTTCATGTGGACGGATCTCCCAAATCAATACTGACACCAGAAACTAACTCAACACTGTAAATCAACTATACTTCAATTAAATTTTTTTTCTTGCAGTGCAGGTGGCTGAAGTTAAAGTAGACAGTGGCGAGCTGAAACTGAGCAAAAATGAGCTAAAGAGACGCCTGAAAGCTGAGAAGAAAATAGCAGAGAAGGAGGCCAAGCAGAAGGAGCTCAGTGAGAAAAGACTATGCCAGGGCACTGCTGCTGCCACCAGCCACACTGCTGACGATGGTGTGGGTACAGAGGAGGAGAGCCTGGACCCAAATCAATACTACAAGATCCGCAGCCCAGCAGTCCAAAAAATGAAGGTTAATGGGGAAGACCCATACCCACACAAATTCCACAAAGACATCTCGCTCACTCACTTTATTCAAGAATATATTCACCTGCAGCCTGGGGACCACCTGACTGACAGCACCTTAAAGGTGGCAGGTAGGATCCATGCCAAAAGAGCTTCTGTAGGAAAGCTCATTTTCTATGACCTTCGAGAAGAGGGGGTCAAGTTGCAAGTCATGGCCAATTCCAGGAATTATAAGTCAGAAGAAGAATTTATCTGTATAAATAACAAACTGTGCCGGGGAGACATAATTGGCATTCAGGGCAATCGTGGGAAAACCAAGAAGGGTGAACTGAGCATCATTCCCTACGGGAGCACACTGCTGTCTCTGTGCTTGCACATGTTACCTCATCTTCACTTTGGCCTCAAAGACAAGGAAACACGATACCGTCAGAGATACTTGGACTTGATCCTGAATGACTCTGTGAGGCAGAAATTTATCATCCGCTCTTGATCCTGAATGACTTTGTGAGGCAGAAATTTATCATCCGCTCTAAGATCATCACATATATAAGAAGTTTCTTGGACGAGCTGGGATTTCTGGAGATTGAAACTCCCATGATGAACATTATCCCTGTGGGAGCTGTGGCCAATCCTTTTATCACCTCTCACAATGAGCTGGATGCAAACTGCCCCAGAACTCTGCCATAAAATGCTGGTGGTTGGTGGCGTTGACTGGGTTTATGAAGTTGGATGCCAGTTCCGTAATGAAGGAATTGATCTGACCCACAATGTGAATTCTACATGGCCTATGCAGACTCATGATCTCATGGAAATCACGGAGATGATTTCAAGGACGGTGAAGCACATTACAGGCAATTACAAGGTCACCTACCATCCAGATGGCCCAGAGGGCCAAGCAGATGAAACTGACTTCACCCCATCCTTCCAGAAAATCAGCGTGGTAGAAGAGCTTGAGAAAGCCCTGGGGATGGAGCTGCCAGAAACTAACCTCTTTGAAACTGAAGAAACTCACAAAATTCTTGATGATATCTGTGCAACAAAAGCTGGTGAATGCCCTCCGCCTTATTCCACAGCCCGGCTCCTTGATAAGCTTGTCGGGGAGTTCTTGGAAATGACATGAGTCAATCCTACATTCATCTGTGATCACCCACAGATAATGAACCCTCTTCAAATGGCACGCTCTAAAGAGGTCCGACTGAATGCTTTTGAGACAGGAGGGAAGGGGGCAGGGCACAGCCACTGAAGGAATGGCAGCAATTTAACACCAAAATGGTGGAAGATTCACTTCCTAGTGGGTCTTAAGGATTAAGAGGTTTAACTTCTAGTAGACCTTGAGCTTCATTATACGCTCATTGTAACAGTGTGATCAAATAACATGCCCGTGGGCACCGTGACAGCCCCAAGGCTGACCACAAAAGGCCAAAGGACGGGTGGTGGCCCAGTCCCTGGGAATCCCAGCTCCTTCCCCAGGGCAGTTGGATTGATCCCACCTGTGGGGCTTGTTAAGCTACTGAGACCATAATAAGTGACAACACCACGCCTAGTGGCCCTTGGCACGCTCTCTCCCCTTTGGAGACAGCCCGCACTGTCTATGGAGTGTGTACCTACTTTTACTTTAATCCGAGCACCCAATTCCCACACCTTTTTCCTTGCCTTTCTCTTGTCTTACACTCTATGCAGTGTGTGTCTCTCTAAATAAATCTACCTTTACTCAACGGTGGCTCACACTTGAATTTTTTCCTGCACGAAGCCAAGGACCCACACTTGGCAGGGCACAACCGAGACCTGGGACTCGGCCCCCCTCATGCCCCACATCCGTTTTCCTGCATCACTTTGAGCTATTTGTCATGAAAAAGGAGATATGCAATGCCTACACCGAACTGCATGACCTCATGCAACAGCGACAGCTTTTTGATGAACAGCCCAAGGCCAAAGCTGTCGGGGCTGATGAGGCCATGTTCACAGATGAAACCTCCTGCACCACCCTGGAGTACAGGTTACCCCCCACAGGTGGCTGGGGCACGGGCATCGACTGCATCGCCATGTTTCTCACAGACTCCAATAACATCAAGGAGGCGCTTCTGTTTCCTGCCATGAAACCCGAAGACAAAGAGAATGTCCCGACCACTGCCACATCCGAAAGCACAGCACCCAGCACTTCTGTCTAGAAAACAACAGTCACCAAGTCCTGTGACTCTGGCATCTTTGCTTTTCTGCAAAAGATCAAGGACCGTGAGAGGATTCCTGTGTGTACTGCAATTTGATCACCACAGTTCAGTTTAGCCATCAGAAGAGGGAAGAGGAACTAAGAATTCCTTTCTACTCCTTGTTACTAAATGAATCATTTGTCTCTAAAAAAAAATAAAGCCAAAAATACCAGCTTGGCAATGTCAAAAGGGAGACTCTCAAAAAGACGACCTTTGACTCTTTTTCTTATAAAAGGTCAGTGTAATTAAAGACCGAGAGAGGGATGGCAGCCAAACGCAATGGGTTATTTTTGGCTGGATTCTGAATCCCCAGACACATAAAGGAATAAAAATAGCTGTGAAAGAAATTGGGACAAGTGGCCAACACCTGAATGAGGACTATACATTCAATGATAATACTATATCAATGTTGTATTTCCAGGAGGTGCTAATTAATTACATTGTGGTTATGTGGGAGAACGTCCTTCTCCTTAGGAGACATAAGCTAAATTATAAAGTCATGATGTTTTCAAAGCAAATAGATAAACAGGAAAGAGAGAGAGAAGCAAATGTAGCAAAACTTAAACAGTTGGTGAAATGAGACGAAGAGGGTGTGAGAATTCATTGAACCACTCCTGCAACTTCTCTGAAGGCTTGACATTTTGCAAAAGACTCAGAATGTTATGATATTAGACTGCGAGGTCAACTTTTGACACACGTACATATAAAAAAGGTCTGGAAAGATCCAGACAGGGACGCAGAACCATGACAGAGGTCGGCCCTGGACAGAAGAGAGAGGAAGGAGGCAAGAAGTGATGGCCAGAGGGCACTTGAGCTTTTCCTGGCACATTCACTCCTTTAAAAAGCAGAAGTCGAGGAGCGGAAAAAAGTGTGACCTCCCAAAAATGGAAGCAACTTTCCCCTTTATGGAACACTTGCCCTTCCTTCCTTCCCTCCCGGTTCTGGGATAGTTCTGAAACGGGGCAGGACATCGTGGTACCTCCCGGGTACAAGTCCTTCCCATGTCTCCCATTTCGTATGTAAGAAATAGGCTTCATTTAGCTTCCTTGACCTTCCCTGAGTTCCAAAGGGCAGATTCAAACAGTTGTTAATCAGGGAAGGGAGGGAAGGCAGAGAGAAGTGAGGAACAGCTAACAGCAACTTTGGCACATCATTGTAAACTGACTATACTGCAATAAAAATATTTAAAAAAAAAAAAGGCTAAGAACAATAGCACAGCCTGGGGCAGGGTCCTGGTTCCTCCTCAAGGAGTGTACATAACAATATCTCTGAGTTCTTCTGCAGGAACTGAGGCCCCCATCCAGGTGGAGGACAGCAACTTCAGGCCGAGCACAGGACTCCTGGGACACGCCCTGTTACCTGCCCACCAACCAATCAGAAGAAAGTCACACGCTGCAGCCCCAGCCCAGACTTGTCTGTAACACCTTTTTCCTGGACATCATGGGAAGTTTGGGTTTTTTGAGCATGAGCCGCCTGTCCTCCTTGCTCGGCCCTGCAATAAACCTCTCTCTGCTCTAAACTCTGATGTTTCAGTTTGGCCTCACTGTGCGTAGGGCACACAAACTTCTGTTTAGTAACAGTTCTGCAAAAACATGGTGATTTAAAGGTGGACTCCACTCTCATGTGGAGGCTGAGGCTCTGGACCTGCTTGCACCAGAAGGACTTTTCCTCCCCATCGTCTGGTTTAAATCTTGGAGATGCCCTCTGTATCCAATTCTGTTCCAAACTGAGCCTTAGACTGAAAATGTCTGTAAGGTAGAGCAGTATCTACTTAGGTTTTCATCAGGCGTTTGGGGGACTACTGTTCAGTCCTAGACACAACTACCTCCTCAGGATCACGGAAGACAGACTGATAAACTGTCTGGTATTGGAGGAGATCAAGGAGACGGCTGGTGGGTGCGATGTGGGATCCTGAGCCCAGAAAAGGCACGAGAAGGACAACTGAGGGAATGTGAGTAAGGCCCTTGGATCGGATACTAAGGAATCAGGACTGGAGGAGGGGCTGGCAGCTGATCAGAGTGGGGGCCACCTGATTTAGATACCCCTTCTTTTTTTTTCTGCCTTCATTTAAGCCTTCATCTACTTACTGAAGTGTCAAGAACAGGGAGGGATGTGATGCCAACAATGTGGGTTAATGGCTATGATCTAGAAAGTTGCTGTTCAAATGCCAGAAGGCAAGAGAATACTGTATTAAAAAGAGCGACTTTATTACTATGGCTATTTTTTAAAAAATATCCAGCACTATGTTACGATGCAAGCTTCAGTCCTTCCCTTGTCCCCATCCTTGGATTCAATCATTTAAAGGACTGCTGAAGGCGCCAGTAGATTAGCTTTAGTTTCACTGGAATTCAAAGCTGACACAATCACTCCTTGAGGCCCTACTCACTGGCTTCTGGATTCAGTGATAATTTCAAGATTATATGATCCACATAAACTGACCACAGGGTCCGACGTGGCACCTGAGACTGGGAAGGTAAGCTTCTGGTTTTCAAAATCTTCAGAACTGCTTCTGGTTTTTAAATTTCAGAACTGTTCTTCTTGGCCCAGACTAGTTTACACTGTCTCCTGATTTCACGTGATGGAGGAAGGTGAAGGCTACGCCCCTTCTAGAAGGATGGGCCCTGCGTGATGCAATTAGAACAGGCTTCCTAACCTGCACCCCAGTGCTGACCGTAACACCACTAGGAACAAAGATTCCTATTTCTTGGCCATTTCTGGGGCACACTGTTTGCTGTCTTTGTGTCTCTAGCTGTCATCTCCCTGAGGACGTGTCACTGTGATTTCTCGATCGTCCATGAACCCGAGAGGTCTGTATGGAGCTGATAACACCCCCTGGAGAGCAGACATCCTGAAGCCACAGGAATGACAGCTAAGCACCAAGTGCCCCAGGGAGACAGAGGAGCGGCCCAGCCACCCAGAGTAGCAAGAACGTGCTCCAGAACTAAGAGAAGCCGGAAAACAAACAAACAAACAAAAACCAAAGCAAAACAAAACCACAGCTCTTAAGGTGAACAGGAGGGCAAAGAACTGCAGTTCAGAAAATCACCCGAGGCTCCGTGTGACAGTCACATGTCTGGAGACATCATGGGCAGTGGGCAGTTCCCACTCTGCCTCCCAGCTCAGCCCAGCTGCAGACACTGGGACTGGGAGCAGAAGTGCATCCCGGGGGGGGCCCCTCCCAGACCCCCGCCAGGGCTCGAGCCCTCACCTCGCCCACGCTGTGGAGCTGCTGCGCGATGTGCCGGAGGTCCGCCTCGCTGGCCAGGGGGTTCAGTTGGTCCTGCACATCGTACACAAACTGCTGCAATGACATCAGCTGGTTGGGCCCGTTGAGCTTCCTCCAGGAAGGCAGCGTGGAGATGATTTTCTCACACAGGTGAGTCATGGGAGGGCAGACCTAGAACATGCAGGAAGGGACAGGTCAACGGACAGTTGCAGGGACTCAGGAGGAGCTGGGATAAAAACGATGTCGCCCATATCCGCAGTGTTGTGGGAAGTCCTCTGGATGAGCTAGTGGTTTTTTTGGTTGAGTACTGGGGCAGTTCTTTTTTCAGTGCTGCCTCTAAGCAGGATGTATTTATCAAATATGAAAGTGTAGAGGCTTTCACTTCTATTGCTCATGTTAAACAGATGACGTGGCGTCACAGTAACGGTTTTGGAATTGTGGATCCAATCAACTGATGTCCACCGACTCCTAACGTTTTTTCTCCCACTCTTGAAGTGAGTGTTTCAGCCAGGTGATGGCCACTTTATGAACAGAGAGACAGGAAAAGTGAGTATCATTATCAATATTAGATGGGTTTTTTTTAACCAGTAAATTAGGTATTCATGGGGGTCATTGTTGAAATATTTCAAATTTGACTAATTCTTGGTAATTGGGTTTTTAATCTCTGAACTTGGTTAAATAAATCGGTCTATGTTGCAGACTCATATTATCAACACACTTTGCCAATTAAAAACTCCACCAGCCACACATTGCACTGCATCACTAATCAGGCAGTCCCTTCTCGAATATCTTTTATGCCCCCTAAATTCCACTTCCAGTTCAGGGGATAAAGGCTATTTGGTGATTCCACTTGCCTGATCTCAGAAGTTCGAGGGGTCGGGGTGGGGGGGGGGCGAGTGAAGCAGACATCATGCCACGCCCCGGTTCAACACTTCAAGGATTCAGGGACTCCCTACAGCCCAGGACGGGGTGGGGCTGCGGGATCCCCCTACCGGCCCTCATCCCGCCTGGTGCGCAGGCGCGGAGTCCTTCGCAAACCACAGCTCGTGATCGCCACCCACTGGTTTCTGTGAGCAGGTTCTCCGAGGCCGAGCAGGCTTAGTCCCTGCCCACTGACTGTGCCACGGCGCCGCCCCCTTCAGAAAAAGACGAGGACCAGGCTTCATGAGAGAGGAGAGTGGTCCTAGAAACTCCCAAAGCCCACCTGGAGCTGGAGCCTGGGGTTGTGCGCATGGCATTTCCATCAGGCAAACAGCCAAGTATCACTAACGTCGGCATCCGCCAGGGGAGGCAGGGCGAGACCCTACGCTCGGGTCTGGGAGCAGGTACAGTCCCCGGAACATTTTATTTTAGCATTTTTTCATTGGGACGTTTGCCCTTTTCGTACCAATTTCAGAGAGTTTTAAAATATTATGGAGAGTAACCTTTTATATGTCAGAGACATTGGAAGCATTTTTTCCTGGTCTATCCCACCTTTTAACTTTGTTCATGGAATTTATTTTCCAGAAAAACCTTTAACTTTTATGTAGTCAAATAGGTGCATTTCTTTGAAAACTCCTGGGTTTTCTATCTTGGTTTAAAAGGTTTCCTGAAGCACTCTAAAGTTATTTTAAAAATAAATTCTCTTCCATTTCCATTCCAGACTTTGTGGGGTGTTTGTTTGTTTGTTTGTTTTTAATATTTAAAAGCTTTAATCTGCCGACAGTTTATTTTTGGGCTTCGCAGTGGGTAGGATTTAACCTTATTTCCTTCTAGGCAAAGAGCCAGTTGTACCAGGTCATTTGTCAAATAAACACTTTTCCCATTAAATTTAAATAACATCTGTTTTCCATTAAATTTCTGTAGATGTTCTGATTCACTTCTACACTCACTAATCTATTCCACTTACTTATTGATTACAGAGCTTTTATAATGTCTCATTTACTCTTCTATTGAACTTTTCAGACAAAACCCCAGTTTTCTCAATCCCATTTAGACGCTGGAACTGTATTAAATTTATATAACTTGGGAAAGTGAACCACTTAGTAAGATCTGGCTATCCAAGAACACCGCCTCACCCCATTTGGTCATCTACAATTTCACACTCATGAAGGAATTTTGTTGGTGACTGTTTTTCCACTTTTCTGCATTTCCCAAATATTTCACAATAACTCACTTTTGAATTGGCTTTTGTAATTTCTAAGAAGCAATTTGTTTAAGACACAAACCACCAGGGGGAGGGTAGAGCTCAGTGGTAGGGCACGTGCTTAGCATGCACACGTCCTGGACTCAATCCCCAGTACCTGCACTAAAAAATTATAATAAATTTAAAAACCCACCCAAACTGTCATTACTTCATACACTCACTCTAAGGCGGCCCACCTTGCCCAAAACAACCCTTCGTCTTGAGGTCCCTTCTTTGTTTCTCTACCCTTCCTTCCTCATCCCAGAGCAACAGGATAAAAAATGGCCATGCAGACATCTCATACTAGGTCCCATGAAATCCAAACCAAACCAAAAGGATCACACAAAGAAGCCACTCCCGGGTCCCTGGAGGGTCCAGGCAGAGGTCGGGTCCAGCCCTGTCCAGGTGTACTCACCGAGACAATCTGACTCCGTATTTCCTGCAGGTGATTTCGAAGCACCTTCATGTCCTTCGACCCAGAAGCCCCAGCATCCAGAACAAACAGCTTGTTTGAAATGTGAAGATCGTTCCCAAACCTAAGGGAAGATCAGTACCCTCATCAGAGTAACGCAGTCTTACCAGGTGTTCTCACAGGAGCCAGGCTCCTGCTGGGCCAAAAGTCTGGTCCCGCGTGGCAAGGAAGCTCTGATGCCCCACCTCCCACCTGCTGTTTGTTGGACTCTATAATGTCGCCCAGGTGTGGAGGCCTGGGGCCCCTGCCTGCTTTAGTTGTGCAGACAGACGCCCTGGACTCCACAAAAAGCTGAGAACCCAGCGAGGACAGGCTTCAGGTCCCCCGACGATGCAGGAAAGGTGAGGCCTCATGCACTCACTTTACATGTCAGGAGAAGAGACGTTCATTCAAGTTGATGGAGTAACAACACAGGGATGGGTATGAAAGTAACATCTTAGATGTAAAGCATTGGCAGAAGCTTTGCTTTTCCTACCAGGAAGATAACAGATGAGTGTCTTCAGCTGACAAACCAAGAATTCAAATTACTAGCATATTAAACGGAGCTGCGAATTCAAACTTCCACTAAGTAAAAATATGTACTTTTTACATTGTGATTCTGTGCACATTCATATTTATAAGCGATCAAAAGTTTTCCAAAAAATACTTGATAAACAACAAGCTCATACTGTACAGCACAGGGAACTGTATTCAATATCTTGTAGTAACTTATGGTTAAAAAGAACATGAAAATGAATATATGTATATTCATGTATGACTGAAGTATTGTGCTGTACGCCAGAAATTGACACAACATTGTAAACTGACTACACTTCAATAAAATATATTAAAACGTCCTTCCTCTGGGTCACGTGACTTGCTGTGTTATCCCGGAAGGCGCAGCGGCCGGCTTACCTGTTCCTGATCTCTTTTAGCAACGAGGTGTCTTTGTCGTATCCGAACTCGCCTCCAGCTGGACGGGGGACGTTCATGATGTCGGCGTGGGTGGCCACCAGGACAACTCGCAGCGGGTTCTTTAGCTTGCCGCCAAAGGCTGAGGGCAGAGAGCCAACCGTTTCAGAGGCGGGTCCTCCCTCCTGGCTGCCTCTCCTCCCCCGGCGAGGTGGGATGCTCTGCCTCAGGCCCCTGCCTGGCGCTGGGAGTGACCTCTGGAAGGCCTAAGAGTGGCCAAACCCGGAACCAGCCTATTTCCTGAGTCAGCAGGAAGGTTGCTCAGAAGTGGACCAGACGCCACCACAGGGCACGAGGCAGCTTCTCAGATCTTCCTCCAAATAGGCCTTGTTTGCTCAGTGAAAGGAGATCTAATCTCTGACTCGGGGCAGGGGACGGGGACGTCCTTTACAAGACCAGAGCAGGCCCACTGAATGCAGCACAGCACAGAGATGGCTCGGAAGGGGAACTCCTACAGTTCTCACAGGCAGACGGCCTCTCAGTAATGGCAGTGTTTAAAATGAAAACATGAAAAAGAACAAGAAAGAAGAGGCAAAGTGGAGGTAACCTGAGGGGAATTAGCCCAATTTGTTTTATGATTACATGCTTTTCAAAAAAAAAAAATTGAACTGCTGAGTTTCGTATTTCACCAGGGAAGGCTGCTTCTTTTTTTGTGTGTGAAAAGAACAAAATCAGTTTGTCCACGCTGTGTTTTCCTCTAGGAATAAAGCGAAGGTAATGCGTTCATTCCGTCAATATGGTTCCTTTTCTCTGATTTTGGATGGAACTACAGAAAGAAGGCCCATTCTGTTTATTAATTGTGCACCATTTGGTGAAGGCACAGTAGCTGTCAGAGGAGGCACGCCGCTGTGCACTGAACAAAAATGACCACAGCTCTAAAATGTAAAAATAAAGTGAGAAATGGCTCTCAAGGAAGTACTCAGAATTGAGTCTCTGTGGCAGAAATCGTGAAGCAACTCCCTGCAGAACAAAACAAACAGCTGAGCCTTAGGAAATTCCAGAGTGGAGATCTTCCGGTTGGAAGGAGGAATCAGGGTGGCCTCAGCCGTCAGCCAGAAGCTGCAGGACCCTGGCACGACCTGGGGCACCAGCCGGCAGGAAGGACACCCCCTCCCGCAGGGGCATCTCGGGTGAGTGAATGCATCTTACCTATGGGTTCCTCAACCGGGACAAGAGACTTCAGGAAACTGAGCCAGAAAATCACTTGATTCAGCTGGATCTCGTAGGGCTCTTCTAGACTGAAAACAATGACATGGATGGACGTGGGATCATTGGCGGCAAAATAGTCGTAACAGCAGAAATACACAGGATTTCCAGAGAACTCCCACACGCTGAAGTCGCCAACTCCTGCAGAGAAAAAGAAAGACGGCTGTCGTGCAGCACCACCACCAAATTTCTATCACAACGCCTCTCAGCCCTTTCGGGATTACCAGTGGGGCCAGTGACACCCACAGCATTCGTCTGCTTGCTCAGGCATCTTCTTAAGTACAGACCTCCATATGGGATACTCCATATTTCTGTTTATGTCTGTGCTTCTGTATATCTTTATCTTCTATATACCTTTTATATCTGCATCTGCTTATCCATTTTCCTTAACACCTTCATTATTTCTTTGTTTTGTTGTTTGAGGGGGTGGGAGGTAATTAGGTATATTTATTATTGTAATTTTTTTTATTTAACAGAGGTACTGGGGACTGAACCCAGGACCTCGTGCATGCTAAGCACGCACTCTACCACTGAGCTATCCCCTCCCCCCTTTAACACTTTTATTATTGTATCTCTATCACATCTACCCTGGGGTGGTACACACACACACACACACACCCCCAACCCACACATGCATGTGTATGCCTATAAGCATACGTGGGAAGGTGTATGTGTCTACATACACTGTTTTTCACCCCCCCAAACAGTGGTATATGAACTCTGAAATGTAACCTGAATTTTGGTTAAACAGTGACTAAATTCACCTTCTACAGGTGAGGGAGCAACTTGTTCAGGTTGGTCAGACGGGAGCTGGCTGTGTGCACAGGTGTGAGATGCAGTAGTTGATGGGCAGTTCTGCACACGAGGATGTGAGCAAAACTGTGAGGAAGCTGGGCCCAAGGGGCCACTCAGGCTGGGGGAGGCGGCGGAAGGGTCAGGCCGGGGAGGAAGTGTGTGTGTGTGTGTGTGTGTGTTTGTGAGCTGTGGGTGTGGCTGGTTTTCCCAGAATTGTCCCTGGGTGAGGTTCTTAGGCACCCAGAACCTCCTAGTGACCGTCCAGACACATGGACACCTCTACTGTGCCACATCCCACCAGGTCGGTGACCACCCCCCCGTACCGGCCTCTGGGGAGATGCGCAGGACCACTTCTGCTACAGGGTTCCAGGCTCCCTTTCCCTAATTTTCCCCCTTGGTGCTTATTCTGTGCCAGAAATTCTGCAGTCAGGAGTCATACTGGAAGAGCCACAGGGCTTTCCTAGAGCTTCCTCTTAGAGCTCAGACACTTCTGGGGAGCATGCGCCTCTGAGTCTGGCCGCTAAAACCTTAGTGTGAATAGTTCTGGAGCATGGAAATAGGCCTTCTGAGCCTGGGGAGCACTGGGGAGCACTGACAGGTAGACGTGGGACGGGATGAGGCCGGGGAGGAGGCGGGGTGAGGGCAGGGATGCTGAGGACTCACTTCTCCTCTCCCTGTGCTGCAGGGCCAGCTTTGCTCCCCGGGAGCTGGGAGAACACTCCGCTTTGAAGAGAGCAAAATGCACTTGGACTTTAATTCTGTTTCACTGGGGCCAGTGGCTCTCAAAGTGTGGTCCCTGGCTGGGCGGTAGCAGCATCACCAGGAAACTCCCCAGACAGGTTGAATCAAGGCTTGAGGGCCGCCCGGCCGTCTGTGTTTTCACCTGCCCTCCAAGGGATCTGGGTGTACGCTGGAGTTTAAGAACCACTCTTTTAGGTAAAACACCGTGAGTATTCTGTGTTTCACTGGGTTGAGTATAAAAGGGCCATGAAGATGCTCCCCATTTCCCCTTTCTGGTTCCAGCGTCTTGGGCTCAGCTGGGGGCCCGGGAGCTCCGGGGGTGTGGCAGTTGGGTTTCATACTTGGGTGTATCAAACTGCTAGTGGGACTGTATTTTATGAGACTTCCTATCCAAGTAGAAGTTTTGCACCACTTTATAAGATGTATTAATTTACTTAATAGTTGATTATTAAGCATCTACTGTATGCCTGGTGTTTTGCCAGGTGCTGGGGGCACCAAGGTGTTTAGTGTTACTTTTTGGGGGTATTAACCAGCCACGCTTCAGTCCAGGGTCACTCCCAATATCACCCTGCGCTGGCCCCTCTTCTGTGCGGCTATGACGGATGCCTGCTGGCAAAGGCTCCCTCGGGGGAAACCGAGGCAAAAGGAAACTCGAAGTCCTTCCCGTGTGGGGTGGGCCGTACCGTTCAGATAGGCGTTCTGGATGTCAATGGCCTTGGTGGACTGGTCATCGGCGGAGCAGTGCGGGTGGTGGGCGGGGGCCCCGAACACCTCCAGCATCCCCTTGGTGAGGCCGGGCTCGAACATCATGCTGCGGCTCCTGACGCTCACGTTCTCGCAGCCCGGGTACAGGTTGTTGATGCTCACGGAGACTGCAGGCCAGAGAGCAAGCCGGTCAGACCCTGCCCGCGCGGCGCGCCGCTGCCCTCCCTCCCAGCCCTGTCCTTTCCGGCGCCCGCTCCGTCCCCGCCCCACCCGCTTCAGGCCGGGCTGTGCGTGGGCCCCTCGCGCGTGCAGGGCAGCACTGCTTCCCAGCGACGCTGCGTAACTCCTTCTGTTCGCTCCATCTCCCGTATCCTTTCCCGCGCTGCTGTGCCCTGAGAGGCTGACCCCACGGACTCATCTCCCAGCCTTACTTGCCATTTGCCTCTGGTTAGGGTCCACCAAAGGGAGGCACTGGAGAGGCTGGGAGAAGAGGAAGGCCGAGATGTTTTTTCCCTCCTCGCTTCCTGCTGCTTTTCTGATACCAGCTGTGTCTCTTGACTCTGGACTCGCCTGAGCTGCTTCCCCCCTGGAGCTCCAGCTTTCTCAGGATCAAGATTTCTTCCCCCTGTCTTTTCAGCCCCCAGGGAGGTAACGGCTCCCCTCTATTTCTAGCCTCTGGATGCTTCACTGTCTCTTGTATGTTCCTTTGACTTTTTTCTTTTTAATTGAAGTATAGTCAGTTTACAATGTGTCAATTTCTGGTGCACAGCATAATGTTTCAGTCATATGTATGCATACATATATTCGTTTTCATATTCCTTTTCAGTATAGGTTACTACGAGATATTGAATATAGTTCCCTGTGCTATACAGGAAAAATCTGTTTTTTTAATCTATTTTTATATATGGTGGTTAACATTTGCAAATCTCAAACTCCCAATTTATCCCCCGACCCCCTTTCCCCCCAATCCCTGGTAACCATGAGTTTATTTTCTATGTTTGTGAGTCTGTTTCTGTTTTGTAAATAAGTTCATTTGTATCTTTTTCTTTTTTAACAAGTCTCAATTTGTGGCATCAAGTCTTTAGCATCTCTTCAATCGTTGCTAATCTTCCCTTTTAATAAAAAGGGGTAGGTAACTGTATAGAGCTAGACTTTGATCACATTATTTGATGTTCATTGTATTCATTGTTATTTACAGCACCAGTATTGGTTTTCCACTTATTATAAGGATAGTAACGATTTCATTTTCAAACCTATGTATTTTAGTAAATATAAAGAACCAGCTTTTAAAGTATTACATAAATAATAATGGTAGAACTTTGAGGGAGGGAGGGTCAGTTGAATAATGCGGTTTGGGTTCCCTGGGCCAGGAGCAGCCCTGTGCATCCTGGGTCCGGACTGCTCGTTAGCTTGCCTGGCTCTCCCAAAAGACCCCCAACAGCATTGTGAAGGCAGAGCTGGCCTCTTTGCTCCAGGGCTAGGACTCAGGGTGGACGGGGGCGGGGCCTCTGTTAAGTGCTTCTGGGGAGGGGCTTGGTACGCTGAATCACACTACACAGTTAAAACCTTTGGTTCACATTTAATAGCTACAGACACTGCCAGGTACTAAAGAAATGATCATTTTACATGGGCCACCTAACTTTTAAAATTGGTGATCCAAACACAAAGGTCACTATTGTTTAAAGAGCAAAGATTTCAGACAAAGGGAATCTCCAAGGGGCAGTGGAGGCAGGGTGCAGGGCAGGAGGAGAAACGCGGAGCTCAAGGGTAGGGTCAGGTACCAGGGAAGGAGGAAGGGCATGAAGATGGGAAGACCTATTTATACATACATTCCCTGGTTATAAAAGTAGACCACTTGGCAAACAGATATGTAACGAAGAAAACAAAATGGCTCAATTTTCAACGCCAACACGATCGAACTTTCAGTGTATTTCTTTGCAGATTGTTCATCCAAGTCTGACAAAAGCCATGGGACTTCGTCAGACTGGGTTTGTCTATTTCCCCGTGCCCCGAAACCTGTGTCTGGGACGACCACAGTTGGGAATAAGCTTTGTCTCAGCGGCACTGTGGGCTGGTGCTTGCCGAGGGAGAGCAGACCAGATTCGGTAAATGACAGGCATTCCTGCACCTCGCTGACAGTTTTTGTTGGGAGAATGAAAGGTAAGGGAAGAGTTCGTATACGATATTATTAAAATAACAATTTCACAGGGAACTGACATCACAGAAGGAAACCAATTTTGCTAACTACTGACCCCTAGTGGTAAAAAGTGGCAAGTCCTGATGGAGGAGCCACTTTTGCACCCTGGTCAGAAGAGACTTCCTGCAAAGGCGCCTCTCTGCTGAGGGCAGGGAACAGCCTCCTGCAGGGCTCTTCCTGGGCACCGGCCCCTCCGATGGCACTGGGGGTTTCCCTTCTACTGCAATTCAACAGCTGTGGCACTCAGCCGGCCACAAAGTGGGTGTGTGCACGGCAGCCACGTGCCATGAGCAGCTGCACCCAGGTCACCCACCCCTCCCTGTCCCGTCTCCTGGCTGGTGGCCTTTAGCCTCCAGTGTTTTCAGGAGGGGAAAATGCAAAAGGGGCAGGTTTCTAAAGGCACAAACAACCTTTCTGTTGCCTGAGTGGTGTAAATGTGCCCATGTGGGCATCCCCCATGGGGAAAGGATTGGTCTAACTGTTCTAGCAGAGGTCATGGGGGTCCGGAGCTCTGGCCTGGACCAGGCCACTCGGCATGCTACTGTGAAGTGACAATGCTGCTGTTTCCAGATCAGACCTCCTTCTCTGGAGGCCACACCCCAGAGCTGCCTTTCTCGGATGTCTACCTCTCCGTCGATTCCCCTCCAGCACATGAGGCCCCCTAGAGCCTGCCGCCCTCCCCCAGCTGGCTGTCCCCCAGGTGGCCCTCCTGGCACCCCAGATCTGTGCCACACTCTGCTTTCCCGAGGACCCCCTTATGCTGTTTTGTGAGGGCTGGGAAGTGACAGGTGCACTGCATGGTCTAGGATGGCGGGGTCCAAGCCCCGCTTGCTGCCGCCTCTGCCAGCACTCCCTCTGCCCAGGGTGAGCCTGCCCCGCACCGGGCAGGGCAGGAGGGCCTGCTACAGAGCCTGCAGACACAGCGTCCCGGCTCTTCCTGGCCTCAGGCAGGCCTAGAATTAACTGTGGATGAATCTTGTCACTTCAGGGACTGCCTGGCTAGAAACTTTACCCACCCCTCGAAGCACACTGGCCACCTGGACATTAAGCAGCATGGGCCTCTACGAGGCCACATGGCTTGTCCATCCTTGCCCAGGCCCTCTGGGAGGCCACTGGCTTCGGCCAGCCAGGCCTGGGGTGAACTAGGGGTTACCGTAGTTACACACTCCAGCGCACACTTGAAATGTCTTTTCTGTCACAGGGCAAAACTGCAGACACGAGTGTGGGAGATTCTGCCTCTGAGCTCTCTCTCCTGGCCTATGGGATCCTGGAGTTAGGGGGCCGGGTGGTGATGAGGTGAAGTGCAGAGCATGTGCCCCTCTTGATGGGGCAGCCCCCCCTTCCCCCTCCACGAACACGCTCCAGGCAGGAATGTGAGTCCAGTGTGGCCAGTGCTTCCAATTTTTCACAAGAAGCCCAATATCTAACTTTTAAGGTGAGATTTCTTGATTTTCAGACACTGGGCGCTAATTCAATTTTTCTCCTTGCCCCCCCTCGTGTTACACAGAACGCTGCAGCTTACCAGGCTGCCGACCTCTGCTTAGGCAGAAACGCCATGCGTCCCTGAGCCTCGAGGTACTTTCCTCCGAAATGGCGTTATGACCCAGCTGCACAGAGCTGTGAGAATCCGGTGAGACCACGTGTGTGCAGCACCTGGAACCCAGGTCGGCACAAACTCTGTGACTCACACGCGTGGCTTCCCACACTTCCCTGCTTCTCCGTAGGTTTTATTTTTGCCTCCCCGAGGAGCAGCGACTTTTCCAGATGGACAACTTTTTGGTGTCCCCTTCACCTTCTCGCGCGCCTTTTCGGCATTTGTTACCATCTGCAGTGGACTTTCTTCTAGGAACGTGACCACAGAGAGCAGAACTGTGCTCCTGAGAGAAGGGTGAGTTCCCAGAGAAGGTTCTGCCGGGGGCACAGCCAGCATCAAGAGATGACAGGTCACCAGGAAGGGTCTAAAGAACTAAGCTGCACGACATATAAGGAAGAGCTGTGTTCATCTCCTAACAGTCCTTTTGGAGAAGCCCAGCTCCACTAATGAGTTACCTGGACACAGAGCTCGGAGGGTTCAGCCGGGGAAGGCAGCTCTGAACAAAGGGGGCCGAGAACACACGAGTAACAGCCTCCCCAGGAGACCCACCGCATCTCTGCGCTGACTGCAGCCGGGCTGGCTTATTTGGGCCAGAGCCCAGATCGTCCTCGAGAGAATCTGGTGTCACTGAGCCCCATGACCCAAGTCTCACTGAGCCCTGGTTCAGGGACGCTCTTACACACAGTGAGATCTGCTGACAATCCGGCCATCCTGAGCTGCATTTTATCAAGGATCTATTTCCGGCTTCTTCCAGGTATGGGAAATTGACCAGAAGGAAGATGAATGGAGATATTGCTTCAGAGGGGTGAGGCTGAGCAGCAGATAAGATTTCGCCCTCTTGGGGAACCCGTATGTCACTTGATGGGTGGCTGGTTCAGTTTAGCCCATAGGCTCCTAGGGTATAAATTTATAGCCAAGAGGACTAAAAATTCCAGGTCACAGATCAGGATAGATCTCGGTCTCTGTTACCACACACACACACAGTGTCATTCCACCTGTTTCCACCCCCCCCCACCCCACCATACACAGCCATTCAGATCAGAGTGACCTGAATCCACAACAGGAGAGTTCGCTCCCTCTAGGGGCGACACCAGGAACTGCTGGAGAAGCGGACTTTGAACCTTGAACACTGGCCTGGTCCACGTGGACACAGAAGTTGAACTTAATCAGTGAATCTGAAAAACTATTGGCTTCTGAGAAGGTGTGAACCTATCTTACTTCCTGAAACTGAGGAAAATTACAGTGGAGAATGGAAAACATGAGCATGGATACACCCCAAATCAGACGCAGTTTTAAGTGTCATTAATGAGCCCTAGCTCAGGAGCCAGACACTTTGTGAACTGGCAGCTGTGTGACTCCGGGGTGGTCTACTGGGCCCCTCAAGGCTCAGTAAACGGTGGCAAAAATGCCAATAAGCTGTCATGTGGATTAAATGAGGTGTCACACACACTACATTTCGACACGTTTTTGGCACACAGGTAGTGCTCAGTACGTATTAGCAATATGTGTTAACAATATTGCAATCATTCGAATTAGCTATCCATTTTGGTTATTATTTCTTACCCAAGTTTCAATTCTGTTGCTGTGTTCAGACGAATGAAGTTGAAAGGGGGCACGTAGCTCTCAGCCCACTGTCCCTCACCCCCTGACTCATGCTGCCCAGACCACCTTCCTCATGCAGAGAGAAGCTACACGGAACCACGAACTTTAAAGCTTTTGTTTTCATCCTAGGGAACAGATGTGACAGCTCTGTAGTATGTATGGAAAGCGAGTCTGAGGCCCAAAGCTTCAGCGTTGACGTTGTTTAGCAAATTCTCTGAAGGTCTCTATTCTTATCTTTGAAAAACCTAATTCCTTCACTCTGAAGGGGGGTTTCAGGAAGAAAGACACCCCAGATGGCACAACTGACGTCTGTTCACTGCAGGGGCTTCTCCCTGGGGGGGGGACAGGCAACCCTGCGGGTCTGGGTGGGAACCCACTGATGATCGCGTCTGCGGGTCAGGGAAGACAGCAAAGTCCCCTTCCCAACAGGGTGGGTGGATGGACCAACTGGAAAACCACTAAGGAGCCTTTCAAAACCATCAACCAACTTTGAGAGGTGCAGGAATGGGCTGCCATGTGAATTCAGCTTCATGGTTCCAGATTCTCGCATTCCTGGATGTGCCTGCGGCATTCCAAGGGTGGAGGACCATCCTGGGGCCTGAGATTCAGTCTGTGCAGCCTTGAACCTGTGTCAGCCCAAGCTCTTCGTGTTTTCAAGGGCAGAGCCCCTGTCCCCGAGCAGAACACGACACGATTGTGCTATCCTGCATGTTTGTGATTGGGGATCGTGATGTTGGTGACGCCCTTTCCTCATTATCCGCGGGGCAGGGTGCACTTACCAGCCAAGGGGAGTGGACACAAGGCCAAGAGCTGAGACGGGTCATGCTCAGAAGCCACCAAGGCGGTGGGAACCGATCAGCCTCGGGCCAAGTGCCCCAAACAAAGCCACCAGCCCTCCCAGAACTTGATACGAGAGAAGCACCTGGTGGAGAGACAGGGACGAGGGCGGGGGGCTGTGGGGGACCCCTACCTGTGGGCTTGGAGGCCAGGGGCGAGGGCGGGAACCGGGTGGAGCTGGCGGAGGAGAGCCGGGGCCTGCGTCTTCGGAAGAAGCTTCTCAGCAGCCCGCACTTGAGAGACTCCACCAGCGTGGTCTTCCCAGACGCCGAGTGGCCGAACAGCTTCAGTTTGATTCTCGGCTGGAGGTTCTGCGTGGGTCGCAGCTGCTGGATGAAGAGTCCTCGGTGTGTGTCCTGAACACAAATGAAGAGGGCCTGTCAGTCATCACGGAGGTGAGGGGGGGCAGGCCCTGGGCAAAACGCACCCCCGATCCCCGGGGGCCAGGACCCCGCCTTCCAGTCTGCGAGTTTTCTTCCTTTTAAAAGATTGAGGTAGGGCGGAGTGGGTGGGGGCGGGTACAGCTCAGTGTAGAGCGCATGCTTAGGGTGCACGAGGTCCTGGGTTCAATCCCCAGTACCTCTGTTAAAAAAAACTGAGGTGTAAGAGAGCTGTAACATTTTATTAGTTTCAGGTGTACAGTGTAATGATTCTCTATTTGTATATGTTGTGAAGCGATCACCACAGGAAGTCTAGTTCACATCCATCACCACACACAGTGACAAGGTTTTTTTCCTTGTGATGAGAACTTTTTCGATTTACTCTTATCAACCATCAAATGTACCCAGTATCATTAACTCTGGTCGCCATGCTGTACATCACATCCCCAGGACTTCATTTATAACTTGAAGTCCGCGATCTTTACCCATGTGGCAGATACATTTTGTTCTGATCCCACTGCATTTTAAAACGTTTCATGTGCAGTACACACACAGTGGGGAGGGTATGGCTCAGTTGGTAGAGTGTGTGCGTAGTGGGTTTAACCCCCAGTACCTCCATTAAAAAAAATACACATAATATACAAGTCACCACTTTAACCATTTTTAAGTGTCCCCCTGGGAGGCTTTTAGCACACTTACACTGCTGTACAACCACCACCGCCATCTAGCCCCAGGGCAT
Source organism: Vicugna pacos (assembly GCF_048564905.1). Classification (NCBI taxonomy): domain Eukaryota; kingdom Metazoa; phylum Chordata; class Mammalia; order Artiodactyla; family Camelidae; genus Vicugna; species Vicugna pacos. The sequence goes on from NC_132990.1 coordinate 5,298,985, forward strand.
TTCCATCACCCCACAAGGGAACTTGGTACCCATTAGCAGGCACTTCCTGCTCCCCTCTCTGCCTGACCACTGGCCATCACCAATGTGCTCTGTCTCTATGGATTTGCCGATTTCCGTTGCATTTTGATGATAATGAATTGGAGGGGGGAAGCAATTCCTGTAAAGTGATCAATTTAACAGTGAAACAGGGGTCAGCCTGTTAGATTGGCCAGGGGCACCTGCTCCTTCTGGGGGCGGTGGGATCTTGTTCCTTTATGACCCTGTGAGGTACAAGATGATGAGAAGGAGGGAGTCACAAGGTACAGAGCTAAATACCGGAGAGGGGCCTGGGGAACGTGACAACCTTTCCATTTGCTTCTTTCTCAGCCCCCCAGGGAGAAGCAGCCGTCTCCCCAGCACTGGATAATTCACAGATTCGCTCATTCACTCGGCCACAGACATTTATGGAGGACCTCCCAGGAGCTGGAACAGGAAGGTCTACACCTGCTTCAGATCCACAGTCTTGGGGAGACACAGACATGTGAACACTCTGACATCAAATATAACATGAATGCTTCCAAAGGGATGGTGTTGGCAAAGTGCCCTGTGCACCCAGAGACCTACCTCAAGGTCTACACGTCGATCATCCACCCCGGCTCCATCCCAGCCTCACATGTCCCACCAGACTCCCAGCGGCTCTGTGGTAGCAGCCTGCTGGAGCTGTGGCATGCAGCCCGAGGCCGGCTCCTCCTCCCCTCCCCAGGACGACGCCCTCCACTCTAGCCCGGTAACTGTCCGCGCTGCAGTCGCTCTCCAACAAGGAGCCCATCTCTCTCCTCTGCTACCAGGCCCACGGCAGTACCTCCTGGATAGAGTCAACCTGACCGTCCTTAACAAGGGTCATGAATTCTTTTTCATTACACCCAGAGGAGCTGAGACAGACGCACTTCCCGTGTCTGCAGCAGGAGCTCCCCGTGTCTATCCTCCAGCTTACACTGTGCTCTCTTATGTTCCTTATTAAACCTGAAAGAAGCCTCTGTGCTCAGGGCGGCGGTTCTCCCTTTCAGATGCAGAAACCAAGGCTCAAAGAGGCCAAGGCACTCGCCCAGGGCAGAGGCAGAACTCACCCCGGGTCTCCCCGCGAGGAAAGGGGGTGGGGCCGGGGATAAACGGGGAGCTGCACAGGGAGAGCAGAATCTCACCTCAAAGCGGGGACGTGCCTGAGTTACAAGCAGGGGACTGTGCAAGGAGGGCCCCTTCCAGTTCATCCCACTTGGAAGACACTTCCCAGTTAGTGCAGGGTCCTGATTTAAAGTACGACTTAGAAGTCATTGCTACGAACAAGGCAAGCAGGATGGCAAGGGGTCCCCTTGCTCTGGATTTGCATAGACAAAGGGTGCACCTCATTTTGGCACCTTGTTTCTCCTGAGCAAATGACTTGGATTGCTGGCCCGTGTTAACGGGCTCCACGTCATTGGGGGGCTGCAGAGGGCTTCAATTCTTTATCAGAAATGCGGGTTGAGGCTGCATCGTTCCTTCATCGGAATCTGTTACCTGCTCACAGGCTGTTTCTCAAATAATAACCACCTTCAAGAAGTCTTTGTCCATGAAAATACTGCTTCATCGGACTTAGAGCTTGACTTTTAGAACGTCCTGGATTCTGGATGGTCACAGCAACACACATACACACACATTCTCACCTTCCAAGCGGAGATGAATGGTGGGCAGGTGAGAAATTGATTCAAAGGCCAAAGAATGGGGTATAGGGTTGTAAGCCATCCCACGGTCCCGCTCTGCGTGGGGCCTTCACACATGTCCCTGACACCCCCTCTCCCTCCCCCCGGGAGCTGCTGGCCTGGGCTGGGACCGCCTCATTCTCCCTTCACCCTGCCTTTGGGAAGATGCGCCAGGAAACTGCTCTCTCCATCAAGACTGACAGCATCCACCATGATCTTGAAAGGCAAGGCAGGGAAAAGCAAAATATACTCGAGTCTTCTCCTAAGGAAACCTAACCTCGCCCTTGAGGATGACCCCTCCTCATGCTCCCTGAGAACCTAGGAGAATCTGGACACTACTGAATTTGATACAGACGTCTGTGACAAGGGTCTGAAATCTCTTTTCCTGGTGGGTGGCGCATTTTCACTTTTCACCACTAGATGTCGCAGCAGGGGCGGGCGGCGGGCCCAGACCAGTGTCCCCACGAAGGCAGCTTCCAGCAGCCTAAGCAGCGTGTGCTCCCCAATGCAGACTATGGTTCTGAGGCGGAGAGGGGCAGAGGAAGGCACTGGGTGTGCTCCCGGCGGGCTCCAGAAGGTGGCAGAACACTGATTTCTTTGGAGTCGGGGAGCCCAGAAGTCCATTGTGGTCTATATTTAACAGAAGCTCCAGGAACCCCCTGTGCCCAGGCTGGTCAGGCCCTCACGGGCTGGGCCAGCGGAGCAGGTGCAGTGACACTGCCCGGGGAGTGGAAAGCTGGGACTAGGGTGTTACCTAGGTCTTGGCTCATGCCTTGAAATGTTCTCTTGTGTCCCCCCCTTCATCACCCCCCACCAAGGCTGGCGGATGTGGCTGCACAGCAGTGAGGCCTGGGGTGAGTGGGTGTGGGCCTCTTGTGTGCCCACAGCCAGAGCTGGGACGAGGAGGGGGAGCAGCAGTGAACCTCAAGGAGTTAGAATCCTAAACCTGAGCCTGGTGGTGATGAAGCCGCGTTTGTGACAGTGGGAGCCTAGAACACATGCTATTCCCTGTTAGCTTTAAGCGTATACTTTAAATCCGTGTATCTTTAAATCCTGTGTAAGACAGGAAAGTCAGCTTCTATTTCTATTCTTGCCCAAAACTCACAAAGTAACTGAGCCTGGTCCAAGCTGCTGACCGACCTCGCCTGGCCACCAAGACCACCTTCCATCCAGTCTCTTGGTCTGAGCAGTCAGAGGGTAAGTCCTCAAACCTAACCCACTCACTGAACACACGTGGCCCAAAACCCAAGCGCCTTCCCAAGGTCTCTTTCTCATCAGATCTCCCTGGGCGTCATTCTCTGCCCAGACATCCACGCCCAAACTCTGCAGCTGACCCCATCTCCTTCCTCCTTTCCCATCTATTTCCTAGAACACAACCAACTCTTTACTGCCTCCGGCCCTTTTCACTCACTCCTCCCTCCACCAACCTTTCCTCCAGCTGGCTTCTCTTTCTCGGCCTTTGGGTGTTGGTTTAAATGTCACCATCAGGGAGGCATCCCCCAACCACTCAGTGGACAGCAGCTGCCACCTCCACCCTCTACCCCTACCGTCTGTCATTTCAGCCTATTTGAATCCCCTGCACTTACACCAGGGGGCGGCACACCTTTCTGTAAAGGGCCAGGTGTTCTCTGCTGTGACTGCCACCTGTGTATCTAGAAACCAGCCACAGACAGGAGTGGAGGGGTGCAGCTGTGTGCCAATAAAACTTTATTTACAAAAACAGGTGACGGGCCGGCTTTGGCTCTACAGCCATGGTTTGCCGCCTCCGACTTACCTCTTCTCGCATTTTCTTATTAGTTTATTGGCTGGGTCTTGCCTCTTTGGTTCACTGTGGTCTCTCTGGCGCCTAGAACTGTTCTTGGCAGAGACACTGTGACTATCTTTTAAATGAATATTATTTGGTAACTGCATTACCTTTTGGTGGGGGGTGATTAGGTCGTATTTGTTTATTTTTATTTATTTTAACGTTGGTACTGGGGATTGAATCCGGAACCTCATGCTCTCTACGCAAGCACTCTATCACTGAGTTATACCCTCCCCTGGCATTGCCTTTTGAAGTCCTGGTGAATCTCGGTTTCTAGTTTCCTTTCTTCCAGCACCTTGTGCCCCCTGGCAATTTAGCTGTCACTTTCTCATCTGCCAAGGTGACTAAACGTCAACAGATTGACGGGGAGGACCATCTCCAATCTGGGAAAGCCAGATAAGCGAGGTGACGTGGCTTTCCACACGTGGCAGGATGCAATTAGACCCAGCAGGATGGGAGCAGCAACTCTTAATTATGCAAATGCAGTTGACTGGTGGTGAATTTTAAATTCTGGGCAAACTCCCAACTCTGTCCTATTTTCCAAAATATTCCTAGCCATCTTTCTTCACTGTCTAGTCTTAGGCTTAGGAAAAGATACTACTCTTAATAACAAATTTATGGAAAAGCTGATTAGAAGGACAATCAAACGAAATAAAAATAAGCCAACGCCCCAAACCGTCTGAAACTAATATTTTAAAATCAGGAAAGAATGGGCTTGCGGTGATAGTAAAAATGGATGACGGTGCAAAATCTAAGTGCAAGCTCCTTCCCCGCCTGTCATAACAAGCCCCCTCCTTCTTTTCTAGGAGGCGAACTGGTTTGGCTAAATAGCAATACAGTTTGGCGGCAGGTTTGGAGGGCTGGACCAGGCTTTGTTTAGCAGTGGGGCGAGCACAGGGGTCAGCAGACGGTGCACTTCCTCCTCATAGGAAGGTGGTATCTACCATGCAAGGAAGCTGTGGGCGCCTCCACAGACAAATCAGGGCAAGTCCTGATTTGCAGTGTTTGCTGATTCCCGTGGTGTAAATACTGCCCCTACGCCTGATTTCAAGCCCAGAATGTGATGGTACTGAACATGCAGCTGGCAAGAGACATGTATGGTGGGGTCTCCCAGACAGTACCCGGGGCTCTGGCACGCCACTACCCCCAAAGCACTTCGTGTTGAACTGGGTCAGGGTGGACCCGACCCAGTTCAAGCCTGCACCGTGTTCTTCCTTCCCTCACTGTCCCCCAGCTCAGTCGCCCTCACTCTACCTGCCCAGATGCCCTGGCTGTAAGGTCTCACCTCCCCGAGGTCAGTCCCCTGAACTAAGGATCAAAATATTTCACTCTCCTCTGGCCGGGCCTCCGCTGCCCCATGCTGGTCAACAAAATGATTCTGGTCAACAAAATGGTTCTATGTCTGGGAGAGAAAGCTCTGTGGCTTCCCTAACGAATGTTTAAAAATACATTCCCAATCTTGTCAACTGATTAGAGGTGAAAACACAGGGAGAACTTCTGTTGCTAATTTGGCCCACATAGAAACCAAATGGACTCGCAAGGCAATTTAAGGTCAACCTCGCCCTGCTGTCCCAGATACAGACGTCTCCCCAGGACTCTGTTTAGGATTCATATGAGGTGGGTAGGACCTGAGGGTGGCACCGCCCCAGCTGGTGTCAGGAAAGGTGCAGAGGTGGTGTTTTGGTTTCCATAATAAATGCTGGAGGGAATACCAAGATGTTAGATGCTTGGGGGGGGTCTTCATATCCTGCAGCGACAGAAACTTCCCCCGCCTTTCCCCTCCTTCCTCAAGATAACGCTGAGAGCATCCTAGTGAGAAACACTGGCAAATACGGAGGAGAAAAAGCTATTGAAAAGAATTGGTGGTAAGATGCTCCTAGATGTAACTTATCCTCTTCCTGTTCCCCGTACTCATTGTACAGGGCTGTGAACAGCCTCTTCCTGCCAATGATCCAGGTTCTAATTGCAAGTAAATCTATTTTCTTGGCTTTCTCTGCAGGTAGAGGCTGTTCCTTGAGGCAACCGCCCACGAGTTCTCTGGGAGGCATTCTCCGGGGATGCACTGGAACATAGCAATCATTTCCAAGAAACAGATTCCAGTACTGGGTGTCCTCAAATCCCAAGCAGTTATTTATTTTGGGATTTATTTAAAAAAACAAAAACAAACAAAAAAACAAAAAAACCCAGTGTGGTTATAAATGCTTGGCAGCCAACTCCTCCCTTTCTGGCTAATCAGGAAACTGAGGTCTGGAGTCGTGGGAGGGAAGGACTAAGGCAGACAAATGTGCAGGTGCCCTCGAATACGGACTTGGGAAGACTGCTGAAGGGAAGTGGCCCGGGGTTGCCTTGCGGAAGGCGATCAGATCTGTGCTGGGACAAAGCGGGTGGGCCCGCGGGGGTGTGGGAGTGGGGGGAAAGGACCGCCCCCACCTGGCAAGGAATCTGCACCCAAGAAGCCCTGAGCCACTGAGTGAGCCCTGGAAGCGGACATTTTTTTTCGCTCCGATCTCCGGGCTGCACTAATTAGCAGGTTGCTTAACCTCCTGGAGCCCAGGTTTCCCCGTGGAACATCCCCATCTCGGGAGGTAACACATACCGAGGATTAAACGGTGGCTGTTACTAAAAATGACTCTCAAGGGTACCCTGCCACGGTTGCCATTGTTGACACCGCAGCATCTGCTCCTGGGGGCGGGGTCACAAGAGGAGCCACCACCGGAAACCGCCCAGTCTCCCCAGGACTGGGAGAGCGGTCTGCGGGTGTGGACGAGGGCGCTGACTGCGCAGGCGCAGCTCTGAGGCCATTATTTAGACCACCCATCCGACCCTCATGGCCTTCCTGAGGGCGGCACTAGACTCGCTCCTCTAACAAACAGGGGAACAAAGCTGGTCCACTCAGCTGGAAAGGGGCAGGGCTGGGACTCCGGGGTCTGTGCTCTCAGCCTTTACCCCGTGTTTTGCCTCTCAAAGCAAAGATGAGAGGGGAGGCTTTCGGTAGATTCTGGGCTCTATGAGGGACAATGTCCCTTAATCACGGGGACTGACATGACTTTTCTCTGCCTTGATCTCTCCTTAGAAAAATCACAGGATCATGGTAAAATACAAAATGTTGTAATATTCCCTCTCCCACCCCTCTTAAAAAAAATTGAGAGACCAAAAACCAAAGGTGCAAATTAATGGAAGACAAATAAAAAAGAAAAGAAAATCCAGAACTGGGACCATGCAGGAAGCCACGCCACACCAAATTGTAAATTCTGGTCTGGAAATAGCCACCCTCTGGGGTGCCTGGAGCTGTGCTTCATACTTATATTCCTAATTATAAATGTGGTTGAAACATTGCAGCAAATAAGAGGATCAAAAAATATTGTTTTCATTTTATTATTTATTATTATTATTATTATTTTTTTTTTTTTTTTTAAATGGAGGCACTGGGGATTGAGCCCAGGACCTTGTGCATGCTAAGCATGTGCTCTACCACTGAGCTATACCCAACGGCCTCAGAAAAAGTGTTTTTAACTCCATTAATCCAATCCAATCCATCCAACCTTGGCCATGGTGTCAGGCACTCTCCTTCCCGTCTTTTTCCTGGGCACTTATTCATTCTTTCTGTCCTGTCATAATGGACATCTGAGTTTGCACCCAGTGAAGCAATGCATTTTTAAACAAAAGAAATTATCTTCCTAAAAGGTAGGTGGGCAATAAAACACAGCAGAGTCCAAAAAAAAGCCTTGTCAGTAGGCCGGAGGATGGCGTTTCCGGGGTGACCATCCAACCACCGGAGATCATGGGTTTGCAGCTGATTTTTGCTTAAGTGACCCAGCACCTTCCCCTGGGTCACTGCTGTGTATCAAAGGTCTCTGAGGCGGTGAACAGCACTCCATCCAAGAAAGTGTGTGGCAGCCGGACTGCCCTGAGTGCTGTGCTTGTGAGGGGTGCTGCTGGTGTATCAGCTGGGACCACAAAGCACCGGCAAGGATGATGCTGGGACTCAGGACAGGATGGCGGCGCCGGGGGTGGCAGGTGGGCTAAAACCCTTCTCTGTGGAATTTGGAAAACCTGAGAATACCTGCCCCAGCATGTTTATACACCTGCTAAGGTGTTAAGCCTAATAAAGTGTTTCTTTCTACCAGCGGACCATACTAGAGACTAAATAATTAACTGTAAAAAAATGTGTGCATGATCATCCAGCCTGTGGAAAGGCCAGATTTCATTTCAGTTTCCTTCCACTCTGGGTGGATACTCTAATGAGGACTCGATTTAAAACAGCCCTTACATTGAGACATTTTTGTCTATAAACATAAGACTCGACACTCAAATGCAGGGCTCCCTACTGTAAAATCCAGCAAAAGTCCAAGGTTGCAAACTGCTGGCCTCGGAGCCAATCTGGATGAACTCGACTGACATGTCGCTTCAAATAAAGTGAATTTTCAGAATAAGAGACTTGATGTGAAAGTTCATGGCTGATTTGCTGACAGACTCTTAACCCCCCACCCCCAACTCCTGTTTTCCTGTTTCTCTAGTCCAAATTCTTCTCACAATGAGACAGTTGGTGGCAGTACAAAGTGGGAGAACATGAAGCCCAGAAATTTAAGTATCTCCTGTAAGAAAGTATAAGGAGGGATCTCTTTCTGGAACTTCTAGATCACAGGGCACACGATCCTGCTGTGGCCTGGGAAATCTCAGCGTTCATCGGCTGTCTGCCCAGCGCCTCTGTTTACAGACTCCAAAACACGAAGGTGTGAAAATGAATTAGCCTCCCCAGGTCAACGCCAAGCACCAGGGAAGAGATCACTCCAACCTAGGTGTCACCTCACCCTAAAAATTCAAATTTTCCCTAGCTGTGAAACTAACACATTATCATTCCTCCCCCAGGCGCTTTTTCATTTATACGGCAGGAACTTTGTGGGATACTCTAAAGCTTATTTTGGACAATACCTTTTCAACGAGCACTTAAATCAACTGAGTTTTTTTTATTTATTTCTATACAGTTTGTTTTTTGAAACATTATTACATGATTGGTATAGGAAATTTGGATAATTTATAGATAAATCTGGATAAAATATAGTAATGTTTCAAGAAAGTGTTAATTATAATAGCAAAATCCAGAGACACCGCTGTTAACATTTTCTTTCCATGCATTTTCTTTTTCAAAAATATTTTATTTTGTATGTGTTTTTTAGGGGGCGGGGTAATTAGGTCTATTTATTTATTTTTAGAGGACGTACTGGGGATTGAACCCAGGACTCGTGCATGCTAAGCATGCGCTCTACCACTTGAGCTCTACCCTTCCTCTTCTATGCATTTTCAAAAACACAGCCTGGATTATAATGTGCACATGATTCATCTTCTACTTTGAAGCCCAGGAACATCTTAGGTATTAAACTCTTGTTACTAAAACCGCTTCAAAAACATGGCCCCAAACCATTCCATTTCATAGCTGTATGAAAATTTACTGGACATTATTGTTGGTCATCTGATGTTTGTGATTTTTACTACTGTATTATAAATAACACTGCAATGGACATCTTTGTGTGTAAAACTTTTCCCCCTGCATTTCTTTCATTTCTTTAGGATGAAGGCACAGACATAGAATCCCTGACTTAAAGGGTGTGACAATTTCAAAATCTCTCAGTATACGTTGTTATGATGGCGGCCAGAACGGCACACCTGCATTTACTTATTTTCGTCACGCTTCCTAAAACCTCAGAGCAATGATGTTTGAAGAACTAGAGCTCACGTGGTATCTTAGAGCTCAGAACATTAAGAAAGGAGCAGAGTCAGCTTTCTCATTTCCCCTCTCCTTGGTGGGGGGCAGGTATTAGAGAGAAGGTGGGAGGACAGAAGCCCCGCACAGCAACTGCCAAGGGGCCAAGGCTTTCCAGGTCCTGATAGAGAAGAACCCGGAGAGGTAGCCAATGCGCTGGTACAGACTGATATGCAAACCACAGCACTGGACAGATGTCTTTTGGTCCACTCATGTGTCCAAAGCCTCTTTCGTTCATTCTCAGGGATTACCAGGTAAAAGACATAATTTTCCACATAAAAGCAGCAGATTTCAGACTGGCAAACAGAACCTCTCACCTTTCGGAGTCTTGTGAGAAGACCTGCTACATGTTCGTGCTGTTCCGATTTAGCAAGATCTTCCGCTGTCTTTCCATCCTGTTGGAGAAAATGATTAGTTTATTTCTTCACAACAGAGAGCTGTGCGTTCCATACACTAATTCCACCATCTGGGGAAGAAACAGCATAACAGGCACCAGAAGCAAATACGGTGGTGGACAAAAAACCCATATCCTGGGTTATTTCCCTTTCTGTGGTATCCTTATTTCACTCGATTGTCCAGGAAAGGAAGCTAAGAAGTAGGGAAAAAATTGTGCATTGGTGCCGTGAGGTCCAATGGCGAGATGTCTCGGACCCACAGGCTTTAATCAGACCCGGCACCTCGTTAGTGGGCAGACTAAACCTCCCTCCAATTAGGCAGACAAGAAAGACTGCCGTTAGCTGCCAAGTTCTAGTTAGTGGAAGCTAACATCTTAAAAATCCTTCCGTGGACAAACCTCAGCACTCATATCAAGCCAGTGACTGCTAATTGCTGTGCATTTCAAAGAAAAGGCTGAATTTTACAGACAATTTTGATCTAAAGGTTTTCCGAGAACATAAAAGGAGGAAATAAGGGTCCACAGCACTTTGGTGTTTGCTTTTCAATTAAGAGAATTTTCACAGGGCTGCAGTTTCATATTGAACGAACTGGCTTCTGTTTCTAGGCGGTGGACGTGCACGGTGAGGGCTCGCGTCTATCCAGCGCCTCCTAATAATCCGTGCTGATCCAGCTCGCGGTGCGCGGTGTGCGGTAACCTGAGAGCCGCTCCTGGCGGCGGGGGAGGAACGGAGGAGGGACTGCAGGCTGAGGGACCGTTCTGCCGCAGTTTTAGAAATCATTACCAATTCAAAAGTAGAAAAGATGAGAAGCAGTTTCAAAAGAAATAAAAGCAATCCTTTTCTTAAACAAGAAGACTTATCTCTCAATGTTCGCCCATGACAGCTGGAAGTTCTATTCCAGGGGATTAAAGCTCAGGGATGCCCGGGTCTGACTGACAGCAGGTCACAATCCCAGCCATGAGTGGGGTCCCATCACATCAGCTTTTCTCAACCTGGGCACCACTGACATTTCAGACAGGGCGGTTCTCTGCTGTGGGAGACTGTCCTGTGTGCTACTGGACGCTTAGCAGCACCCCTGGCTTCTGCCATTAGACACCAGTAGCAGTCCACTTCCACCAGTTGTAAAAACCCAGTTTCTCTGGACTTTGCCAAATGTTCCCTGGCAGGTGCAACACCCAGCTGAGAATCAGAGCTTCAGGCTGTGGTCCAAGCTCAGATGGGCACTCTGGAGGAGGCAGGCCTTACACTCCAGCTGCCCATCTCTCTCTGCCCTCTTCAACTCCCACAGTAGCTCCAACAGGCAGGTAAAAGCTTCTAGTTTGCTTTGGGATGAATTAGGTAACTTGTCAGACATCACATCTAAACCGGGGATTCATGCCACATGCTCTAGATCCTTACTGACATGATGAGAAAAGGATTTACTTTGGTGGCCCCGAAACCTCATCACATATCAGAATCGCCGGGGTCTTTAAGAACTCTTGCTGCCTGGCTCCCACATGGATACTCAGCGTCTACCTTGCTGGGGTGTGACCTGGACATCGAGCTTCTAAGCCCTCACAGGTGATCCTATTGGACAGCTCAATTTTGGAAACATTGCCTGAGCTGGAAGAAGTCTGGGTCTCAACTTAAACTTTTGTCTTCTGATGTGACTGGCCCTAAGGCTTCTCTTGAAGACCTCAGATCTGCATATTACACAGGCAGAGGACCTTCACTGGCAGAAGCTACCCTCCATGGTTAAGCCTCTCAAATGACAAGAAAACTGTCATCAACAAAAGTCCTTACATTTGTGCAGCACTTTACAGTTTGCAAAACGTGTTGCTCTAAAGGACTCATTTCAGGCTTGCATAAGAAATGTTTGCCAGTGTAGTGGGAAGAGGTTTAAACACTGGAGTGAGAAGGGCCTGGGTTTAGGTCCGGATTCTGCCCCCTACTGGCTGTGTGGTCAGTCCCTCAGCCTCCCGGACCTGGGTCTCTTCCGCCACCCTCACAGCACAGGTTCTTGAGTAGATTAGAGAAAACCAAATGGAAAGAACCAACAATGTACCAGGCACAGAAACAGCAAGCAGCAGTAACCATTACGAAAGAGGTGCGAGTCCTCCAACTCCCTGGCTTTCTGTCCCAGAGGGAAAGGGGTGGGAGCTGGATGTCTGCATTCTGGCCTTGTTTCACCAGGCACCCCGGAGCAAGATACCAGCTCCGCAGCTGGTTCATGAGCGATCCTAGCACTCACTGCTCTTTTTGTTACAAACAGTGGTCTGAGAGGCTTCACTGAGAAGGTGATATTTGAGTCAAAACTTGAAAACAGTGAGAGAGTAAGCCATTTATATACCCGAGGAAGTCTTGCCAAGAACAGCAAGTGCAAAGGCCCTGAGGCAGCAGGATGATTATCATGTTTGAAGAATACCAGGACGCTCATGTAACTGGTACAGGTGGAGCCAAGAGGAGGAGGAAGAGCAAGAGATGGGGTCAGGGAGGCAATGTGGATCTTTAAGGGCATCCCCATCATAAGGACTTTTACCCTAAAGGAAGGTTCGAGCAGATGTGGGACACAATCTGACTCATGTCTGAACAGGGTCAGGCAGGCTGCTGCATGAGGAACAGACTGTGGACAGGGGAAGGTGGAAGCAGGGAGACCAGTTTCCAGGCCACGACAGATCACATGTGATCATGGTCAAGGGCTCACAGCCTTATGGGAGAATCAGCAGTCAATTCCAACAGACCAAGAAAGGGGGCAAATCATACCTGCTGAGGGAGGTGGGAAAGAGGAGGTGTCCTGGGCCTCCAGCTGAATACTGGGAGGTGAGAAGGAGTTAGTGTCCTAGAATTTTCCTGACACTAACAGCATGTGCTATTATGTGCCTGGGTGTTAGGCACTGAAAGTCTTGCACTGTGAAGGCAGAAAAAGGCTTTATTGCCTCATGGCAGGGGTGTGTGTGTGTGTGTGTGTGTGTGTACGTGGGGGCACTATGTGCAGGGGGTGACGGGTGGGAACAGGAGCTTCTGAGGGAGGGAACAGCATGTGCCAACTGGATGAGGTGCGAGTAAGCGAGGGGCAAATAGCTCTGTTCAGTTCAGTATAGCTGAGAGGGTGCAGGGTGAAGAATGAGGTGGGCAGGGGGAGGCGGCCAGGCTATGGAGGGCACATCCTGGAGGCAATGGAGCCCCAGCATGACTTGAAATGGGAGCGATTTTCCAGAATGATAAATGTGGTGGTGGGAAGGCCCTGAGGCCATGGGCGAGGGACCAGTTCCGAAGCTGAGCTGGTCCTGGGGGATGTCCACAGTGAAGTTTTTAACTAAGTGGAGGCAGGGGACGAAGTGCTGGAATTTCAAGAAGAAGCCAGGATGTGGCCACCAGTACGATGCTGGGGAACAGTGTCCACGCTTCCTGGCCCAGACGACCGGATGCACGTGGAAGCCCTGTGCGAAGGTCAGACACTGAGGGCGAAGAGCAGCCCCGGAGGGAGAGGACGCAGCGCATGGAGGTGGGGGAGAGGGGTGGGCTTCGGAGGTGGCATCCACCAGGCTGGGTCTGAGTGTGGCGCTCCAGGGACAAGTGGGGCTGGAGACCTGGACGCAGCCCTGAGCCTCCAGGGCAGCTGCAGCCCTGGGGCTGGTGAGAGGAGCAGGGGGCGGAGGGAGGAGGGTTGCAGCCAGGACAGGCCACTGAGGGCTTCTGGGGTGGCCTCGAAGATTCTGTTTCTTTACCTTCGTGGGGTTACAAAAGTGTTCGTCAAATTCATCAAGTCTTACTTTTGCTCTTGTCCTTTTAAAAAAAAATTTTTTTTAAACAATAAAAAGGTTTTGAAGGAAAGCGCGCCCAGGAGGGGACTGGGGACTCTGCTGAGAGTCACGGGGAGTTGAGGACAGACTGTGGCCGGCGGAGGAGGGGCGGGAAGCAAGGAAAAAGATGAGCAGAGGGCCAGGAGACTTTTTCCAGTTACCCTGGCTGAGGACAGAAGCGGAGGGAAGGTTACGGCTAGAGGGCGCTAGAGAGTGGAGGGCTGTGGGGTGGGATGGGAGAAAGGATGCGTGTCAGGCAGAGAGAGACGAAGGGGCAGAGAAAAGTGGCTGGCCGGTGCCGTCCAATCAGGCGGCCGCCCACCCGACACACGGCTGCTCGGTGCCGAAAACGTGGCCGAGCTAAGAGGTGCTGTGGGTGAAGAACGCACACGGATCTCCAAGACTTAAATCAAGAGAATGTGAAATAGCTCAATGATTTAAAAACGCTGGTTACAAGTCAAAATGATAATCGTTTGCACCTTACGTGCAAAGACCATAATTCCCGAACTCAATTTCCCCTATTTCTTTTTCCTCTGCAGACGTGGCTAGTAGAAAGGTTAGGAGGACACGGGCGGCACACTGTCCTTCTACTGGAGACTGGCCGCCGGCGTGGAGCTCGCCCGGCTCCCTGGCTCCCCGCTCGGGGCGAGCGCCCCCTGCTGGGCGGCCGTGCACCCCCGCCGCGGCCGGGCCTCTCCGGGCAGCCTCCAGCCCTCTGTCCTTCCGCTCCTCCAAGCTCCGACCTTCCTCCACTCTCCACTCTCCCAGGAGGGCTCCCCAGCCCCCTGAAACCTCCCAGGGGACCCGGGTTCTTCACTGCCACTGGTACCCTCCAGCAGCTGTCCATTTACTGCTGTGACCCCTGGGTCCGACTCTCTCCCATGAGACTGTAAGTTTCCTGAGGGAGGGGCAGCTCGCCTGTCGTGGTCCCACCGTGTCCCCGGTTCTGTACGCGGTGCTCGGCATTTGCCGAATGAATAAAGCCCTGGGGCGGACGCGTGGGGACCAGGGAGGAGTGTCTGCGGTGAGCTGGGAAGGGTGGGGAGCAAGAGCTACCCCAGAGGCCCTCTTGAGGAGGAAGCCCAGGCTGGGGGCAAGGAAACAGCTGCCGTGGGGAGGGCAAAGGGAGATGGCCGTGGGCTCACAGAGGTCAGGGGGCAGCCCGAGGACCCGGCAAAGGCCAAAGGCCAGACATTTTAGAGGCCCGACCCACACTGCCGGGGTTGGCGGGGCAGCTGCTGGCACCTTCCCAGCTGTCCTCGACAGTTCACTTTTTATGAGGCAACATCTGTAACAGACAAAATACTTTTCCTCATAAAAATGCCACTACACGCTCTATTGTGGAGTAACTGAACTGCATGCCAAGATGTGGATGGGCTGGGTTTGGGAACGGCACATCAGGCGTGGAAGTCCATGCGTGGCCGAGGGTGGGTCTGTGATGGACGAGGAGGTGCCCTCAGAAGGGGACAATCCCGTGTAGAGCACTGGACCTCACTGGGCCTGCAGAAGGGCCCAGCTCGGGGCTTAACACTGCAGAGAACGGACCCACTGCCCGTGGGAGGGGGTGATGTCCACTTCACATCAGCACCACCAGGGATGCACCGTCCTAGGCCAGGGGTCAGCAAACATTCTCTGTAAAGGGCCAGAGAGTAGATATTTGGGGTTCTGAGGGCCACAGGGTCCCTGGTGCAACTATTCAACTCTGCCCTTGTAGAGTGAAGATGGCCACAGACGACATATAAACAGTGAGCTTGGCTGTTGTCCCAATAAAACCTTATTAACAGAAGCAGGCAGCAGGTTGGATATGGCCTGTGGTCCACAGTTTGCCAACCCCTCTATGACGCTCCAGCCTCAGAGACCTGATTTTCCCAAGGTTGGCCGCCGTATTTCAGAACTCCAATGGATCTCCTTGGAGGAAGCACTAAACTCTAGTGAGTGTCAGGAATCTTCCACACGAGAGAATGGAGACGCAACCCCCTATTGGGCCAGAAACAACTCATGATAATATTTCACTGCATCAGTAAAATGTGAATCAAAGGGCGTCTTCTGCAGGGAGGTACCAGGTCTGGAGAGGGGAGTGTCGGGAGCGAGGGAAATGAAAGAAATCTCATTTTAAAATATGTTGTGGGCTGAAGAGCAAAGCCAGACTTTACTTTAAAGAAGACAACATCTCTTGTCACCTGTTCCCCCGACACCGAGCGGCCTTCCTCCTCCCTCCCCGAGAGCCCGCAGCACCTCCAGTGGCCTGCGGTGGAGGGGGGCACGGTCAGGACAGATAAACACACACATCTAATGAAACCCACCAAGGCCTGTTGTGTAACACGGGAAGCGCAGAGGCCAGTGGGAAACAGCAGGTGTTCCTGGCAGCGCGCGGGCCTGGGGAGGAGAGGAGGAAGCATTAACGAGCTCTTACCCTGGGTCTGTGTGGGCAAATGTTTATGTAACTGCACTGAAGGAGCTGAAGCTTCGCAGCTGCCTGTCTGCTTTGGAGTGCAGCTGCCAAGCAGTACCTTCTCCCCTGTGCCCTCGAGGCCTAAGACATTTGCAATCGCCTTCTCCTGCCAGAAGGCTACTCACCGAGGTCAGCGCCTCCACGTTGGCGCCTGTCAGACAGAGGTAGCGGACCACGTCCAGAATCCCGTTGTTGGCTGCAAGGTGCAGAGGTGTCCGTCCATACTGGAAGAGACAAAGAAGACCCAGGACTGTTGCTGAGGATGGCAGTTATGGAGGGATCCCGCAGGGTCAGCGCTGTGTGAGGATCTGGGAGCCACTGGGAAGAAACAGGAGGCGAGGTCTCCCTTCTCCAGAAACTTTGCCATCCCCTGGGGGCGGCGAGGGACGCAAAATGTTTTCAAGTGTTTTTCCGTTGAAAGCGTCACTTAAAAAAAAAAATTTCAAAGGATGAAAGAGTGGGAGGCTTATCATCAGATAACTAAATTAGGTCTCCTGCTGCGCTGGCAGAAAGGAGGCATGAGTCAGGGCTGGAGGGCCCCAAAGTTCCGGCAAGATCTGCAGCACAGCTCAAATTTAGATGCAGCAAGGGAAGAAGCCATGGCAGGACAGCCACTGAGGACGTGCTAGTGAGGTGACATTCCAAGGCCGTACCCAACCACTTTCTATGCCTATGATTTCCAAACTGGGTGCCAAGGCA
Organism: Vicugna pacos; assembly: GCF_048564905.1. NCBI lineage: Eukaryota > Metazoa > Chordata > Mammalia > Artiodactyla > Camelidae > Vicugna > Vicugna pacos. The sequence continues at coordinate 5,315,593 of NC_132990.1, forward strand.
TCTCGCGGCCCTGCAGTGAATTCCCAGGGTGCTGAGGAATATTTTAAATTTTTGATGGAACCAGCAGGTTCAGACACCAGGGGAACGACCAGCTCCAGGTAGGTCAGTGTCTCAAATGAGCTCGCACTGCCTTCCTCTCAATGTCACGTGTGCAGAGCAAGGGTTTGGCGGCTGCTGTGACAGGAAGCAAACAGCTTGAGAAAAATCCATGTAGAACAGGAAACAAGGCTGGAGGTGTCCACTCTTGAGTCCAAGGTTTGCGGGGTTGTGAGTCCCATTAGGACCCAAGCATGGTTATATAAGAGTGAAATAAAAATACTAATTTTCTTTCAGCTGGATTGAAACTACCTAATAAACAGAACCTGGGGTATTTCTTTTGCGCTGGGGGAACCATGAAAAAAATTACTGAGACACTCTGGATGCTATGAACTGAGAAACTTTGGGTGTCTCTGTTTCATGCTGTTGATGTGCAAATATAGGGTTTTTTTTTTTGTTCTGAAGGTAACTCTTGCTCATTTAGAATATCCAAACAACATAGGATATGTGCTGGGTCAATATGGTAGAAAAATGAAGTCCTCCCTTTCCCGCCCCTTCCCCCAAGTTCCACTACTCAGTGTTGGCCCTACTCGAAACTGGTGGATTTCCTTCTAAGCTTCTCTCTATGAATCCATAAATGGAGATAAGCAATTTGGAAAGCCAAAACATGACCACGATCTTCTATCCTGTCACTTGCTCTATTCACCTAATAATAGATTGTGAACAGTTGCCCTGTCTGTAAGTGAAACCTTTGGGATACCTGAATAATACTGATTAGTTAGATATGTCGTAATTCATTTAGCCAGCCCGCTGAGGATGGACACTTAAGGTGGCTCCATTTCTTGCTGTCACAAATAATGCTGCGATGTGTGTACATATTTATGTTCTGTCTGTTAACTTCTAGAGTGATTTTGAAAGCAGCTATTAAGCTTTTGCATACCTAGAGTTAAAGTGGGAAGGAAAGGAGGAGGTTGGGAAGACCTGGACACAGTGTCTGGATTTCTGCGTAAGGAAGACAGTCTTGGTTGCAGGAGGCACAGTTTTACAGAAGGGAAGATGGTCAGTGAAGAGACATGGGATAAAGGAAAGCTGACACTTTTGATGGTCCCCAGTGTTTGCTAGAACAAAACCTAAGACATTCGAGGTTTTTCACCATCTGGATCCTTTCCAGCTGCATGTTCTCTTTCCCCTGAGAAACACCTACGCCACAGGTCAGCTACAGGGGCGTCCAGAACGTCCCCCAACACACACACACACACGCCTTCTCCTCTTCTTGAAATGTGCCTTCCCTCCTTCATCTGTCAAAGTACAATCGTTTAAAATGATCACCTCTGAAAAGCTTTCCTTGGTTTCTTTAATCCCTAGACGTCCGTGTTTCCGGAGCACTGGAGCATCCATCACAGCAGTGGTTGCAGCACGAGAGGCTGTTATACTGAAATGTCTGTGTGTCTGTCCAAAAGCAGTCCGAGGGCAAGGACCATCCCGCCGTCCACAGGCTCCCCCACACGGTGCCCGGCACAGCGCCATCGGAGAAGGGCGTCCACCAGCGCCTGACAGGCGCGGGCCCCTCGCACGCGCTCCCCGATGTGCGCGCGCACCGGCCTGTGTGTGCGGGAGCGCGGGTCCGCGCGTGCGTGTGTCAATGTGCTTTTTCTAGCTTCGCTGGTAGGAAGAGCCAACCCAGAAAGGCACACAGGGTTGTGCCCTCTGCACCGTCCAGTTCCTCTCCTCTCCTGCATTCCCTGACTCGGCAGAGTGCAACAGCCACTCTCCTGATTTTCATATGAGAAGAATGCAGACTAGAAATGTCTGCTTCACTGCAGTGAGAGTCAAAAATAGTGACAAGTTCCTGTCACATCCTGGTGACAGACGCAGGATCTGAATGGCCATTTTTCTCTCTGGGGGAGCTGAATCCAGGTAAAGACAAGGCAGGGCACAGCACGGAAAGGAGTGACAGTCTGCCTGTGGGACGCGTGCTGTGACTGTGCCACGGCCGCGCTGACAGCCGGTTACCAGGGTGAGTCCATGTAAAGCCAGATGCACTTTCTGGGGGAAATAATGCCTTCCTCTTACTTTTCTGCACATGCTTGAAGCTCCTCTATCGCCCCCATCATCTTTCCCAAAATAAACAATGAAAAAAGGAACAGAGAAGCAAGCTGACACCAGCCCTTCTGAGGAGGGTGCGAGATGCTGAGCACACACTGAAGGCAGCCAGGGGCCTGTGCGCAGGTACGGAGCGCAGTTACCATCACCAGCATGCCGCTGCTCCAGGCCCATTCCGAACAGCAGTCTGAACTCAGCTGCCGGTTCCAAGAGGTTGGGGTTGCGGAACAAAGGAGCTTCGCCTCACCTGAGCTCAATTCAATGACACACGCCTCTACTGAGTGCCCTCTGAGTGCCGCTGCTGTGATGTATGGAGTGGAAACACAAGTGTAGACCACACGTACGAACTACCACCACGGCCATCGGGGGTACCAAAACGCAGAGGTTTTCTCATTAAATAAGCCAGCTGTTTCGAAACATGAACGTCTAAGATTATCTTGCTGCGTGTTTTATAAAGCATATTTAACAAGTGCACTTTCTGCAGGTAGGTATGGGGTGAACAGGCCTTCCCTTCTTCAGAGCAGCACGAAACACTCTGCTCCCTCACCATCACAGGAGAAGCTAATCCCAGGTTCTGTGCACACAGTAGGCCAGCCGTGCATACAATGGCCGAGTCAGTGGTATTCCAATGAGCGCCACGATGTTCCTAATGCTGCTTTTTATTCACTTAAAGACTTCCTGGAAGGAAAGCCAACGTCTCAATGCTGCTTAATATTACATTTAGCTTCCCCTTTAAGCCACTTACATCACTGGCTTGGCAAGATTAGAAAAGGATAAACTAAGAAAGCAACCAGCAGCCAATGGCTAAGACCTAGGAAATTGCCTTTTCATATTTCCAGAATATGAAGATTACCGACTTCAATTTCTATGAGAATTAATCACATAATATGCAAGAGGAATACTTTTTTTGGGTAGAAGCAGTTTTCCAGCTGTTTCAGATATTAATTCTTTTACCGCAAACAAATCATAATAAAATTCTGCTGGTAGTAATCATGCTGGCCATTTATAAACAAACATTTTCTGCAATTAAAAAACTAATTCCACTGGTCTTTGTTTTTAACACAATTGTTAACAGAAGAGTGCCTTTCATACAGGGCTGAAACTACAAATGTTCTATCATATTCAGTGATGAAAATCTAGACAGTATTCAGGGGAAGAGCGAAGGTGTTAGCTAATTTCTAGAAGTCAACATATGGAGATTTTTATTTGTCAATCGAGGAGCATGTAAATTACTTACTTTTCATTTATCATTCACCAAATGCTAGCATCCCATTGGTCTTACTAAATTTATCTGGCACAAAAAAGATGTTATCAACTTTTGACCATAAAACTCTCAATGGGGGAAACCTGAGGAATCTGGTCCTGGGACCCTCAATCACATCAGAACTCATTAGGTAATTTTCCTGAAGATTTAGGGGAACAGAAAGATGGCCCAAGGTGTACCACGTTCTCTGACTCCTCTACAGGATGGACACACACACACACACACACACACACACACACACACACACTTTCTCTCTCTCCTCCTCTCTCTCTCGATGCCCATAAATGGTAAGCCAGGCTCAGCAGGAAGTACTTATTAACATAATAATTTTCTGTCACTCTAGGAAATTATTCAAAAGGCAAAGAGAAAATACACTTAGAGTGCACAGGCCTGTGAAAAAGAACAGGCCCATACAGGCAGTACTAACAGTGAAGAGAGGCAGAGAGAAAGTTGCCCAAACCCCCAAGCAGGTGGATGGACAGACAGGCTGGACTCTGCCGGGACTGTCCCCCCGAGCTTTACCTTGTTGGAGAGATCCAAATTGCAGCCGGCTTCACAGAGGGCCACCACAATCGGCACATTGCCATCTTTGCAGGCCACGTGGAGGGGCGTGTTGCCGTGCCGGTCTTGGAAATCGACGGAACAGCCCTGGCTGATGAGCGTGTGGATGACCTCCATCTGGCATCGTCTTACAGCAAGATGCAGAGCGATGTGTCCATCCTGCAACAAACACCGGGGCCGTGAGCGCTTTCGCACGGGCACATGGGCCTGGCCGCCCGCCTTTCCAGCAGCACAGGGCTAGGTTTAACCGGCAACAGGATCATTACTGCAAAGCCCGAAGGAGGATTAGAAACCATAAACCTTCCTCCTGGAGGGGCTGGGGCAGAGGCCGCATACACCCGACTCTGATTCATCACAGACCAAGCTGACCATCGGCTTAATCAGCCTAGGCTCGCCAGTACGTTCAGGCAGGAAGACTCCACATTCGTTTTTGTCTCTGAATTTACAGGACTTAAGTCATGATTGGCACTCCAAAGGCCGGTTCTATCAAGTATTTGAAAAATACTTCTAAAAAACATTTGCCCAGCAATCTTCACTAACTTGCTAAGTTCATTATTTTATTTCACACCAGGAGAAACTGAGAGAGGTGTGATTTGCTCAAGGGCTGTCATATATATGAGAAGCAAACAGAACACGCTTAACCTCTGCATCCCACAGAGCACCGGCCTGGGAATTCACTCCACCTGCTACAGAATCCCTGGCGAACAGACGTGTTGCGCCTCAGGAGCTGGGCAGGGGGAGTTTGGAAACACTTCTGTAACTTGTCTGTCCTAGGGTTGCTCAGCCTCAGGACGATGGACATTTTGGGGTCTGTCCCAGGACGATCAGCAGTGCCACTGGTCTTTATCTACCAGATCCCCCACGCCGGCTGTGACGACCAAAACATGTCTCCAAGCCATTACCAAATGTTCCTGCGGGCAAGGTCCCTACCCACTTGAGAACCACTTCTCTGCACCCAGAAAATACTCCACCCGTGGCAGTTACAAGATTAACTACAGCGTCCTAAATCTCACTGTTTACGGCCACATCACAGACTCGTTGTAAGTACAAGTTCACAGTAAGAACAGATTATACTGAATTTGCTTAATCAAAAAAGAAAACCTGGTCTAGAATTGAGATTGCCAAACAAGTAAGAGTGGCTTATTGTCCTTCCACAAAGCAGCGGAAACGGAAGTAAATAAACCTCCTATTTCTTTGTCCATCTACAAGTCTATGGTGTGTTGCCAATTTTAGTCCTAAATGAGGGTCTGTCTTGGGTTCCGTGATCATCCCTGAACCTGCCCAAAAGGTAAAAAAGCTAAAAATAAAAGACTTGACTCATCCGAGCAATTCACAAGTTTTGTTACATCCCACAAATGAGTATTAATTATGACACAGAATCTAGAATCACAGACTCTTCGGAACGGAGAAGAGGAAGGATAATTATAATTTGCTGCTTTCAAGTTTGTTATTTTAGGTACACTAATTGAGAAGTCTTGTGGTCCCTCCAGCCCCCCAGATCACTCCCCAGCGAGTGGGATGCAGTCACCCACAAGGCACCTTGTCGCACGCGTTCAGGTCGGCTCCGTGTTCGGCGAGACACTCCACGATGTCGTGGTAGCCCCTGGCCGAGGCTGTCAGGAGGGGCGTCTCCCCTTCTCGGTTCTTAATGTTCACGTTGCAGCCGGTTTCACAAAGGGCTTTGGCCACAGAGTAATAGCCGTGCCAGGCGGCACAGTGCAGGGGGGTTTCTTCTTCCTGGCCGAGGGGACAAGCACAGGGAGGAGGAGAATGCGATAATCTGTGCAAGGAAGCGCAGGCACAGTGGGAGTCCTGGCTAAATTCAACAGCAGAGTCAAGGCAGTGGAGAGAAAGAGTTTGTAGCCACTGGGGCAAAACTTTAATGTGAAATAATGGGTGTGGGTCTGGCATCTTTCCTTCATTAGCTTTTCTTTCCTCAATACGTGTGTTGGACAAATTCAGCTTTCTCAGCACTTGACTGACAGCTGACTTTCCGGGGCCCACTGGAACCATCAGCTCAGCGCTTCTGAACCACAGCGCCCCCGCGTGGGCGGACTGATAGCCTTTTCTTGTAAAAGTGCCTTCGTTGACTTCATCCGAGACTTACTAAATAGTAGGAGTGCACTCCTCTGAGCGAGGATTCTTCTAACGATCTTGATGCCTCAAGATTCCTGTCATGTATTTAACATAAAGATGAGTCACATAAATGGATTACTGCTCTGGCAAAGAAGTGACCGAGATAATCATGCTCTGACAAGTCAAAGAAACGGCTGGCCATGAGTTCTCTATGTTCATGATCAACATCATTAGACGTATATATCTGTCTCCGAGAGGCTGTTTCACTGTAGTGGTTATGAACACTGACTCTGGAACCAGACTGTGTGGGTTTGAGCACTGCCTCCACCAGTAGTGAGCTGTGTTACCCTGGGCAAGTTTCTGAACCTCTCTCTGCCTGTTTCCTCGTCTGTAAAAATGAGAATTACAGGGTTGTCTGGAGGATGGATGGATGAATGAATTAATGTCAGTGCTTCTGTTTGAGTCCCTGCCCTCTGTAATCAAAGCAGCAAACCTAACTTGGATAAATTCCAAAAGTTCCCAACGTATCATTCGGTTGCCTGGACCTCCGTGCAGAGAGTGGGAGGAAGAGAACACACCAGCGACCGTGACCCACCTTGTCCTGGAAGTTAGGGTTCGAGCCGAAGCTGCACAGTAACTGAACCACATCGGCATGGCCGTAGCGAGCTGCCACATGAAGGGCTGTCTCTCCAGACTGCAAAAGACACAGCCAAAGATTCAGAGCCCCTGGGGAGCCATCTCCCACACAAGCCTGGTTCTGCATCCTCCCCTGAGCTGGTGCCCACCCCCCTTAGGCCGGGTGTCCCTTTGGTGACTGTGCAGGGACCTTGGAGTAGAGTGTCCGCCACCAGCTAGTGTTAAGCCCACACACCTAGCTCATCCTGCGTGTAATAACTCCCTGCCCTGCCCAAGTGAGAGTGTGTTCCCTTTTCGATGAAGGCTGTTCTCAATCTTCTTTATATACTGATGCTTCCAGCTATGTGATTTTTTTTCAACACACAACATTCCTTTTTTAATACTATGTTATTTAAACACAGGGTTTTATTTAGGAGCAATTTTCTGATTTCACTCTCTATGTTCAGAATGTTATTTCTTACCATTCTCAGAGACTTTAAAAAACATCACCATGAGCCCACATAATAACATTCTGTGAACTAGTAATAGATGCAACTTCCTTAGGAGAGTTTACTTATATCTGCCATAAAAGTGTCAGAATAAACTAATCTCAAACAAAACAAAACAGGATAACTTGTTGCTGCCTGAGAGAAAACTATCATAATAAATACACGTGTCTTGGATATGAACGTCATCCCTCAGATATGGTGCAGTGCACAATTCGCGCAACTGTGCGTGGCAGCCCTGATTGAACATGACAAATCAGGATTTGAAACAGAGTCTACCAGGATTAGAAACAGAGAAGAGTTGCACAGGGGACATAACGGATGAGAAGGTAGGAATCCTAGGTGCAGGTCCCAGCCCTGCAATTCATCCACAGGATTGTTGTGTGGACTGAATGAAACACGGATACGTGAAAGTAAGGTATCCTCGTAAATCAATACTTTTTATAACATCTTTACCCCAACAGCCTTACTTTATGTGCACTGTCTCATTAATCCTTCTAGCACCAGTGACGGTAAGGTCAGCGTTGTCAGCCACTTCAAAGAGGAAGAGGCTAGTAAAAGGACCAGGACTCAGATCTCTTTCTGGCTGTGTCTCTAGCAGATCTTTTGAGTTTTCATGTTGTGGGCAAGAGTCCACTGCTTACATAATAAGCAACTACTTGGCATATTTCAGCTAAAGTCAGATTTTCATATGAGACCAAGCCACCAGGAAAAAGGAACTTCTAAGTTAAATCTCTGCAGGAAGACTTGGGCCCTGAATCCCTGCTCTCTGGGCCATGCTGCCCACGGCCCGCCAACACTCAAGGCAACCTTTTGTTACTTTCCCCATCCTAAAGAAGAGAAATGGCCTTACCTTGTCTTTCACATCCAAAGGACATTTGTTCTCATGGAGAAATTTCAGGGTATCTACGTGGCCATGCCGAGAAGCCCAGTAGATGGCATTGGATCCACCCTGTGCAAAAACCAAGGCAGAGTCACCTTCCCAGAGAGCTGTTGGATCTGAACGCACGCATCACTCAGTCACTACACACCCCTTCCCATGTGATGGCAGCTCCAAAGGAGCAACTCTCAAGACGAATAAAACCCCATTTCCTTTTTCAATACGACAAAAGGACCAAGGTTATGTAGGACATTAACATTCCAGGAAGCTGCGTGAAAGGAGTAAGGCAGCTCTCTGTACTATCTTAATAGATTTTTTTTTCTTTTGTAAATCTAGAATTATTTCAAAATAACAAGTTATTTTTCTTTCCTTAAAATCATTTCAACTCCTGGTGAGAAGTCCCTATGTTGTCAAGGGCCAGATCTAGTCCGTTTACGGCTCTGTGGAAAGTCTGTGGATGCAGGCGACAGGTCCACTATAATGACAACTAGCAGATCATCTCTCATGTCTGCACCTCAGAGCGTATCCTCCTTACTCTGATGCCCTCATAAACGTGCAGGCAAATACATTTCTGATGCAATTAATTAGATAATGAAGTCTTCTCCAAACGTAACATCAAATAACACTGCTGAAGAAATGATCAGTAAAGAGGAAAATCTGGGGTTTGGCGACAGAGCCCCGAGGGGGATGAATGTCTGCCCTTTCCTGTATAACGTGCTAGACAGGACCAGGCTGTTTAAGCAGTTCACCTTCCTTTAAGGGAAACTGAGAAATGAAGTAGCGCATCCGTGTTATTCTCTGTTACCTCTATGATTAGAGACATTTGGAACTCCTTAAAAAATTAATCCCTTTGCAGTAAGATAGAATTATGACCTTATCCTGGACATCGATTCTTGAGCCTCTTTTAATGAGCAACTGTAGTATCTGAATATTCCCACAGCCAGCAGCAATAAGTAATGGAGGTGTCCCATGCTGGAAAAGGCGAGAAAAGAAATTACTATTTTTCAGGTTTGGTAGGAAAGGAACAGCCCAGACGATCACTGCTGCCCCACACACCTTCCCGTGTCTCAACCGACACGTACCCTGCGGGACAGGGATGGAAGACAGTCAGAGGAACACGGTAGCCCATCCTCGTTTGAATTCACAATCAAAAGTGACATTTCCATTTACAGGATGAGTGCATTTAAAATTTCATGGTTAGAGATGCTCAAGGTGCACGTCCAAAGGCCTTGCATGAAGGCCCTCGATGCAACAAGATCTTATTTCTAACTCAAGCCACTCTCTAAACAGAAGTGATTTTTTCCCACAGTACGGAGTTTGTAACAGGAAGGGAGAATGAAGGAGCAGACGGGGGTCTTCCCACCTTGGACTTGGAGGTGCACAGTCGCCGTGACCCACCCCCCGACCCGCACCACCCTTGGCAGGACGGCGTCGGACCTTGTTGGGCTGGTTGACATCATAGCTGGACAAGGAGCCCAGGAGGTGCTGCAGGCCTGGGACGTTGTCATCGTTGATGGCGTGGACGATAGCCTTCATCACAAAGGAGTCTTCCTCGTCCTCGAGAGAGACAGCGCAGAGAGAGCAAGGGTTAGGGTGCTGGCCGCGACCCTCCTGTCAACATCCCAGAAACCAAGGCTCATTTGTCAAAAGGAGCATCCAGAGAGAAGTGAGCCATTTAATCCCCAAATCCACACGGTCGTGAAGGGAAGTACGAGGTTACTTTTGGCCCTTCCGTGTTGGAAACTAACACCACCTGCTGCTTACCTGTGTCTTAACATCACCGGCACTGCAACCCAGAGAGCAAACAGCTTTTAAGATTCAGCTTTAGAACAAGGATGGATGACAAACTACCTTTATTTGTGTTTATTTTAGGAATCTTTCAACACATATGGTCCCAGAAACCACTCCAGGAAATTTCAGGTGTAACTCAGATTCTAAAAACCTGAATAAGAAAGTCTTACTCAGTAATTGTTCCAATTACAGGTTGTCATTTTAGAAATTCTTCATTCTCTAGGTATTCTGTAACAGCAAAATTCTCTGAAAGCTGATCACAATTATTTTTTTTAAAGGGGGGGAGCCTAAAGGGGGAGAAATATAAAAATAAAGGCCAGAAAAAGGAAAATGGGTGCAATTCGAATTATAAAGAGGAAATAGCTAGACAATGTTGCACAACGAGTTTGTTAAATTCTTGCTACTTTATCAAAGTTTTCTTATAAGATATTTGCAACATACGGTAAATGCAAACCAAAAAATCAGCGAGAAAAATCCCAAACAAAAGTTTTAAACTTATGTGCATTCAGAGTTAGTCTCCCTTGATGTAGCTGTCAAGTGATCAGGTGAGAAGTGCTTTTTTCACACAGCAAATACCACAAAATCCAACAAAATGTGGAACGTTGTCTTCTCCTCCCCAGGACACCTTATGCCAAAACAGATTTTAGGTAATCACAGATTCACATATCACTATTAATTAAAGGTGCAAGTGTAACCATTCTTAAGACATGGCCAAAAACAGAACCACTAACAAAAAGGACTGAGACATTTGAGTCAATTGCAGTTTTGTAAGGCGGAGGGAGTGGTGAATAAGGGGGAACACAGAGGATTTCTTAGGGCAGTGGGAAAAAAAAATTTGGACTTACAGAATATGTAGAGCTACTAACATGTCAAATCTACACAGCAGTGGGTACCAGGATGGTGAAACAGTCAACTCCCAACAGGCTTGCAGGCCTGAGATGGCGGGAGGTGGCCTCCAGCGGACCCTGAGCTTCATTACTCACTGTATGGTACCAGCATGGCGAATGACACTGCCACAGGCACCATGACAGTTCCGAGGCTGACCACGGAAGGTCAAAGGGAGGGCGGTGGCCCGATTCTGGGAACCCCTGCCCGTTCCCTGAAGTAGATGGAATAATCCTCTCACTTATTAGCATTATAAAAACTGGCAACGCCATGCCTCGCGGCCTCTCTCTCTTTCCCTCTGAGACAGCTTGCGCCGTCTATGGAGTGTGTTATCTGCCTTTACTTTAACCACCCCACCGCACCCCGCCATGTACAGCTCTCTAAATAAATCAACTTTTATTAAAAAAAAATTTAAATCTGGACAATCGTAGCTACAGAGGCTGAACCTCCGCTGTGGGGGTGGAAGGATGGAGAAATCACTTCTCTCAACTGTGCTTCCTCTTCTCTATAAATCTGAATCCAAACGAGCTTCATGGGGGCCTTAGTAATATCTGCACAGAGCACACGTTAAAGAATGTCATGGGTTTTGCTTTTCTATCGCAATCCAAGTTGGAGATGAAGAGACACTGGCCTGAAAGCAGCAAGAAAAGGGAGGAATAAGCAGGATGCTGTAACACGTTCTCACAGTCAGCAGGATGCTGAGATGATGCGAGAGTGAACCTGATGTCCAGCTTCCCACCTGGAGCTCCTACACACACAGCCCCGAGTCCCTCTCCTACCCTACACCTCTCATTGCGACACAATTTCTCCCGGCTGATTATTCAGGGTGACTTTAATTTATGAGACTGAATCATTCTCATCACCTTATTTAAATGAACAGTTTGTATCCAGTCCCTGGTTCCACTACCACTTTCAAACAGCTCCCCAATCCAGCCTTCCCCCCTTCCTCCTAACTTGCTCCTCTCCCACTTCTTTTTTCCTTTTTACCATTTCCTCCCTCTTTTTCACTCTATTAGCCTAGACCGAGAGCCTCAGTAAAACTATTTAGCTTCAGGGAGGAAAAAAAGAGCCAGTGTCTGCTAATGTGTGATCCTGCCCTTGGAGTCCCCAGACCCGACTCAGGAAACACTGACTGTTCAGTTACAGGAGCAGGTTGGTTCCCACAGAACCACCCTTTCTGCCTTTACTGGAGTCCCCTTTACCATCATGATTCACAAAGCCCCTTTGTCTGACTGTCGGGGAAAGTCTTGTTGAATTCAGATGTGTCCAATCATATCTGAAGAGTTAATCTGTGATTAGGTTTCAGTTTGGATTAAGAGCAAAAAAACTGGGGACTTGTTCTCAAGGGCCTTCAGAAGTCAATACAACATTGGCAAAGCCAGCGGGTTTAGCCTTCTGGTCTACCATGAACTATCCCGGCAAACCCCACTGCGCTTCCCCTGATGTTTTGGTGTGTGTGTTCAAAAGCACAGTTGTCTGCCCCTTTTGTACTATTACAATCCAAGACTCTCCAGGGTCAGTGGCAAGAGAGGGCTCTCATTTTAGTTCATGAAAATTAGAATATGCTCTTTCCTCTTCAACTGGCTAGCCTCTCTTCTATCAAACTGCATGGGGGGAGAGGGGGTGGGAGGGTGGCAGTGTTAGAGACAGTGGCATAGCCAATCAAAAAAAGAGGAAAAGGGACAAAAAAAAAAAAAAAGCAATAAAGTAGATCAAATCAGCCACCCCGACTCCCCGCCTCAAGGGGAGGAGGAACTGGCCTGACACCCCCACGACTTCGGGTTTTCTGGGTTGCTGAACAAAGCAAACAACTTTGCTACACAGTGGTAAGAAAGAACCTGTCCGGGGAAAAGGTTTGCTTACCAGAGTATCATCGCTTCTGGCAACACTCATGTTACTTCTGGACAAGAATGACCTGGATAATCTTTGGCACAGTGATATCAAGCGAACGGATTGCTTTAAAAAGAGAGAGAGAAAGAGAAAGAGAGCGTGAGTAGGAAAAAAAGGCAGGGGGAGAGGAGAGAGGGAGCTTATGTAACAGTACTCAAATTAGTGCAAACGGCAAGCCTCTGAGGTAGCACGCACGTGGACAGCACGTATCCTCCGGGTGGGCCACCCCACAGGCAGGCTGGATCACATTTGCTTCAGGAAGTGTCTACAGGTCTTATAAATCAAACAACAAGGTGGAGATTCTCCTTCTGCACTTCGTAATTCAACTACAGAACCGGATGCCCTGCATCCTTTCTCTCTCCATATTTCGCTCTCTACTCTTTGAGGAGTGGGGCCTTACCATAACAAAGCCCTTGTACGTGCCCCCTCAGAGAAGCATGGCAGGCAAGAGCCTTGCCTCGGGTCCTTGGTGCCCAGGCAAGCTGGTAACGCTAGATAGTGTGACTATCAAAACTCATACCGTTGTTGGAAACGAGCAGGTGGCAGACTCCATAGGCCACTCCAAGGGCTTCTTTAAGACTCAGAGTCAAGTCTTGAGTAACCTATTGCTCTGGTCCTCCTCATCTCTATCGAGGCATCCCCAGCCTGATGGGTATGCAAATGATGGACACTTCCGACCCGGTGATGAGGGGACACAGCAAGTACCTGCTCCCTCTGGGCCTGACATGACCCTGTGCACAGGAAGCCAAACTGTCACCTTCACCCTGAATTTTTATTTGCTCCAGGTTGGCTGGAATGCCCTTTAGAACCATGTCTGACACAGCCCTGGCAGAGACCATCCGCACTGAAAAGGTACAAGGGACCACACTGCACACACTCATGGCTCCACTCACCCTCGTCCCAACCACTCACAGACCAAGGCTGGATTTACAGAGCCATTTGCACACGTTCTGGTATAATCATAATGCCATGCTGCTTACCACAAAAAACAAATCTATTTAAAATGCGGCTTGTTGCATTTAGAAAAAGACTGCACTGTAATTTTATGTACTGATTTAAACATTTGCCTTGGGAATGGTTTTGATTAAAAAAAATGCAAAATTACATGTGCAAAGATGAGTTAAATAGGACTGAAATATTATTTCTGCCTAGCTTAGGAAATAGAGTAATGCTGCAGAAGACTACAGAATGAACTTAAAAACAAAAAAGAAGAAGAAAGATGCACTTTTGCATTGTCAGTATCAGGAGAGGTGAGCCCTGAGCAGCGGGAGAGCCACAGAGGAAAGAGAATTAATCCCTTCAAATCCAAACAATCTTACTTTCCATTTTTTCCGGGCCGCGAACTTCTTGAATTTCTCCATGTTTACTGCCGATGCTTTTCTACTAAGGGCTTGTTGAGTGTCTTTAGGCTAAAATGAAGGTCCAAGAAAAACAATTTAGAGCTCTCCAATGACAGAAGTGTGTTACATGTCGCAGCTTTTTGAAACCTCTCATTATCTGGGATGCTAACACGTTCACCTTGCTAAAGTAACAGAACATGTCGGGATTACACACCAGGTCCAGGAACCCAGTCTCCAGAGGCTGACTCTTGTGGCTAAGGACTTGATAAAGTCACAAAAAGACTGGATCTTCGGGGACAGCTGACAAGTTGGGTGTGGGCCCTCTGTGAATTACAACTTTCCGTAAGACAGTTTGGGAACGGGGAGACTCACGGTCAGGTCACGTTTGAGGCATGTGAACGCAATATCATCAAGCACTTTAGAGCTGGTTGGGACCTAGAGGTGAGCAAACTCGGCCTATCCTATGGCATTAAAATCCCTCTTACTGCAACTTTTTCAGGAGGCCACGTAGCTGTACCATCCAGAGGAGACACCGTTGCCTTTCAGGGGATCCCAGGCAACTGCTGGGAGCTGGCCCAGGCGGAGTCCTCCAGCTGCCCCAAGCCCACTTCTGTGATGCAAGTTACTGTCACCTGCTTATCGGTTCCATGATTTTATTCTGTAGCTGCCATGCCCCCCGCCCTTAGTCCTCTCTGCTCTAGGTGAAGCAACTTCAGTTCTTTAGCCCAAATGCTAAAGGAGGCAGGCAGGTGATGTAAAGGTGTGATGTACGGGGTGGCCGCAGGCGGGTGGACACACAGGCAGCTATGCCCAGTGTCTGGTGACTTTGTGGAATGAGGCCTCAGTGTGGGTAGATCTTCAGATTTTTCTGGAGAAGCTGGAAATCCAGCTTTGATCTGATATTTAACTGACATATATTAATTCAAAAATTACAAAAAATATTGTTTGGGCCAATATCCCACAATCAAATCAGAAATGGTTGTCGAGTGGCCTGGCCCTTCGGGTCCTCATCACAATCCCGCACCGTGGAAGCCCTCGCCTCTCTACCTCTGTTACTAATAGGATTCTCTCAGCTGGCAGCTGTCTTAAAACACGGCACCAAGAGCACCTGCAACACTCCAGACAGGACCATGGTTAGAACCCACACGCCTAGTGATACCCTGGAGCAAACGGGCCCCAGGATGCCCTGTAATCCCCAGACCAACCGCATCATGCAACTTACCTTGATCCAAGGATGCTGCAAACTATCTTGAATTGTCATTCTCTTCCTTTGTGGGGGAAGGAGAAAGAAAAAAAACTGTGATGATCAGAGAAGCAAACGCTAAGGTTGTTTCTATGCCGGCCGGGCCTACCAAGCAGAGGCTCTACAAAATGCAGTTCGGGGGTCTCCTTCATGGAAGAAAGCCAAAAACAGCATCCGTGGTGGTGCGATTATCCCACAGTGCCCACAGGGACCGACTGAGCAGGTACAAATGGCCCTGCCTGAGTTTTCTGAAGCGCTGCACATGGCAGGCTTCGCTTGGCCAGGCAGAAACGACCAGGGTGGCATAAACATGGCCATGCGCACAGGACAGGTGCTAACCCTCATCTGGCTGAGGCCACGGATGGGCGCCCGGTAGGAATAATGGGCACTCACTTTGGATCCTTGACGAGGAGTCTTCTTATAAAATCTTTGGCCAGGGCGCTGGTGTTACTAAAGTATTCTTCCTCAAATTCGTAGTTGACGGCAGACACATTTGCTAACGTTTCTTGCTTAGTGTCTCCAAGAAATGGGGAAGCCCCACTTAGGCTGTTAATAAAGTGGGGCAGAGAAAATGCGTTAAGTCCATCTTGCGTTGTCATTCTTCTCCGATAATATCTGATCGGGGGAGTGAGGAATGGCATTATCATTTGGTGCCGTAGCAGTCACTTTAGAATTCAATTACACTCCATAAGGCATTAAATTGTCATGCACAAAAGCTTCAGCTTAATGCAAAGGATGCATTTCAAAAGTTAATTTAAAACAGCGTTTAGTAGTTAAAAAAAACAAAAACCCTTTCCTATTTTCTCGGCAGTGATGGACAGCCAGGCTTTCTTTCAGTGACTATGTGGCAGTTTTCTGATGACTCATTTCACATTAGGAGAAGATGTTTAATTAGTATAAACTAAATGTGTTCTGGGGGTGTAAAGTGAATATGTTTACATAAAAAGCGTGCAGAAGCCAAAGTGATCAACATGACACACAGAATGGTCAATAAAACAGATGGTCTCAAAGAAAGAGGGAAAAAGAACACGAGTTGTGGATTTGGGTACTTACAGAATATAGGTTATTACCCCAATACTCCTGGACACAAAACAAAAAGAAAAGCAATGTCAGAACAACAGTAAAATAAATCAGAAAGATGACAACACCAAGGGCACGCTCCTTACCACATGTCTGCCTCAAGACCCAAAGGTTCATAGTTGACTATCTCGGGAGCTAAGAGGAAACAGACACACATTTAGTCTTGGAAGGAAGTGAACCAACCGATTCTAATCTCCACGTATAAACTAGAAACATGTACCAGGGAAATGATGCCACGGCAGGGAAGACTTTGCCAGCATAATGGTTATGAGAAATGAATGACCACCAGGAGAAAAGAAACTTACCGACAAACTCTGGTGTCCCAAATATGTTTTTGAATTCATTGCCAAAGTCAATTTTATGGGCCAACCCAAAGTCGATGATCTTGATCCGAGGTTTGGGAACATTTCTATCCAGAAGCATTATGTTTTCGGGCTTTAAAAAAAAGAAAAATAGTAGAGCAATGTTCACAGCAGTGTTACTCACAATAACCAAAAAGTAGAAATAACACCTTCATCTCCTTCAGATGAATGGATGAACAAAACATGGTCTGGAATGGAATATTACATGGATGAACCCTGAAGACATGCTAATTGAATTAAGCTGGTCACAAAAGGAGAATTACTGTATGATTCCACTTACATGAAGTACCTAGAATAGGCAAAATCAGAGTGATGGATGCCTTCAGCTGGGGGTAGGAGCACTGGGGAGTAAGTGTTTAATCGATACATCATTTCAGTTTGGGAGGATCAGTAAGTTTCAGAAATAGATGGTGGTGATGGTTGCACAACAATGTGAATATACTTAATGCCACTGAACTGCATACTTAAAAATAGTTACGATGGTAAAATTTATGTCATGTTCATTTTGCCATAGATTAAAAAAATATATGATATGTTATGCTGACGACAAGATGGCAGAATGGTCTTCCTCTCCTCTGGAAAGACAACCAAACAAATAGGGATAAAAGGGTAGTTGGAAGAGAACATCGGGAAAAATAAATGTCTTGGTTTAGGTTCTCCTAGGAGCAAACCTTGACAGGGAATCGGGTGCAAGTGACTTACGTGGGAGGGGGCTCCAGGGAATACTTGTTAGAGGAATGGGGAGACAAGAAACAAGGAAGGAAGCTGATACAAAGTATCTTATCAAGGTGGGGGTGACTGGAGCGCAGTCCCTTTGGAGGACTTGGGGAGAAAGAGTAGCACTCAGAATTTTCCACCTGAAGCACGAGGGAGTTGGGGTATTTATCCACCATCTCCCCAGTCTCCGCTGCTAAGAGCTGCTTCAGTGAGTATTTATCCTTTGGCACTTCCAGCTCCCAGCAGCCGTCTTTGGGATGTGTCAGTGAGTGCAGGGGGGGGATCCGGAGGGGGTCTTGGCAGCTCTGCTACAGTAAGATGGAGAAAATCTTCCTTTCTCTTAAGTCTTATCCTAGCTCCAGGGATCTGAATCATTCACTTGGCAATCAGTCATGGTGTTCTGTGATAATTGTCTCACTGCCTTGGACTGTACCCTGAATGTCACCTCTGTTGCCCGTATGTATGCTTTCCCCTCCCAAAGAGACCATAACCTCTGTGATGGATGGGAGTATGCCGTGCCTTTTTCTATCTCCGATAATGCCTCGCCTCCAGCCAGGCAAAGACCCCAATTAGCCAGTCTCAGAGTTTGGCTTGACTGATTGCCGAAGACTGACTGAGAGGGACAGTGGCTATCAAGACACCTTCCATCTTGTATGCCCTGCAGCCACATGAGGAAGGAAACCGGGCAGCCAGTGGCTACTCCTGGCTGAAAATACCCCATAACCAACAGAAGCCCCCTTGCTTAAAGACCTGGCTGGTAAGACCCCTCAATTCTTCCCCAAGGATTCTCAAATGCAATCATTTATCTTAATTCTCAATCCCAAAAAATGGCTAGGCATTTCTGTAGTAAGCATGCATTACATATTTGCTGGTTTATATTGATAATTTCATTTGTTAAGCCCATCTAGGAAAAAAGCACGTATCTCTATCAGATGCCTCAATTTTTCTTAGCAAGCCAACAACCAAGGCCTTGTATGTGTAAGCTGCTATCTGGTTTACATCGAGCAACAACGTACCTTAAGATCAAAGTGGGCAATCTGAAGGGAGTGCAGGTAGTAAACACCATTGAGGATTTGTTTGAGAAATTCAGTTGCTTCCTCTTCAGTCAAAGATTCCTTTTCAGCTAAGAAGTCAAACAGCTCGCCACCTGCAACGCTGAAAACCGGGAAGCAGAGGTTACTGGTGACAGCCCTGTCCCATATTGATTTGTTCTCTCGTAAGACGATTCGCTGGCTCAAATTTCTGGCAAGAAAACAGCCTGAGGACATGTTAAAACTGCTAAGCGAGCAATCAGAACTCTCTATGCTTCTCACCATTGGGTGAGAATTCTGCATTCAGGTGCATTTATGCTTGAAAGCACTTAGGTACCACTTTTCTAATGTGCTAGGTTCACAAATAGGGAAGGAAGCAGAAATGCGATGGGGGAAGAAATGCATCTTTCAGACATCTTAATTAAACTTATTTAGAGGAGAAGTCTTTTTTTTTTTTTAAGTAGATTTTTTCTGGGAGATACTCACAGACAGAGTGCAGTCCGTCTCCTCAGAAGGGAGAAGGGCTTAGGAGATACACATTCCATAGGCAGGATGCGGCCATCTCAAACGGCAAGAGGGAGAGAGGCCATGAGGTTAGCTGTTACGGGTCAGGTAATTTCATATGCTAAAGAGTAGGAGGATTATCCCAACTATGTTGGGGAAGAGCCGAGGATTTCCAGGAATTGGGCCCCCTGCCCACTTTCTGGCCTTTTATGGTCCCCTTGGGAACTGTCATGGCACCTGCGGGTGTGCCTTGAGGCTCAAGGTCAACTGGAAGTTGAATCTTCTGCCATCTTGGTTCTCACCAGTTTGTCCTGCCCTCAACTGCTGTGTCTAGAGGTGAAGTCTTAACTCATTGATTTAAAAAACAACAAAAAACTACAAGCCAACTTTGTACAGAATGTATAGAATATATCTTCTTAGCCCAATCAGAGACCACTTGGGAAGTTCAGAATCTGTATGTTAGTCAATTAAAAACATTTTTTTGTTTGTATGTTTTGTATTTGTAGATATGTAAATACACCTGTATTTATAAACATCACATTTAATAATTAATTTAACAAATACCTTAACTAATAAGAATAAACATACACCAAATCGAGGTGCCCGTGGCTGTCTGAGGATTTACTGAATCTGTGTCCCTGGCCAGGCTGTAAATCCCAGGAGGGCAGCGGTCAGCACCCCCACTGCTGGCCCGCTGTGCGGTGTCCCCACTTCCTGCACAGGGCCAGGCACACAGCAAGAATGCGAAACTTTTTAATTAAGTGGATGAATGCACAAACTCCCCTAAAGAATCCATGGTAGTGATTAATGGCAAATAACAGGGAACTTTTAATAAGAGTTTTTATAAGTTAATCTTTATCGAGTTTAACCATACATTCACAACATAATAATTAACTGCAATTATGCGCATAAGCGCTGTGTGCAGTATCTTTCTTTCAGCAAGACAGCTCCATAAACACACCTACCACATCTACACGCAGAATAAGAAAACTGGGGCTCACGAGATTAACGACAGAAAAGCCGTTGTCTTAAAGATATCTTTCAGATCCCGCCTCTTTGCCCTCTAAGTCGGTGTTTTTCTGAGCCTGGCCCAGGGTCCACTGGCATCAGAATTGCTCACGGTGATTTAAATATGCAGATCTGGGGCCTCATTTCCAACCTGCGGCATGCTTTTCCAAGATCGGGGACCAGGAAACACAGCATGTTCAAACAGCACCCCAGGTGATTCTTAGCACACTCAAAATTGAAGATCATTTTTCAAAGTCTTAATTACATCCTCCTGCTGCAAGGCCTCCCTCTGATATTTAACGTCAGGATGTTTATCTGGAGGGGAGGGGCGAAGTGACTCCTCCACCCCTGGGACCATCTGCCACGTGTCGTGTGGCAGAGCCTAAGGCAGTCAGGAAGGCCGGAGCCCCACCCAGGGTTGGGGAGGCCCGTAGCTGGTGCAGCAGCTTTCCCCAGGAAGCGGTCTCCCCCCTGCACCCTCCCTGCACTGGCTCCCCCTTAACTCCGTGGAGCCTGCTGCTTCTCACTTTTTTGTCTTCTTTATTCTCCTTAAAACCAACAAAACAGGGAGACGGAATCCCCAACTACAGGATACAAAAGGAGGAAACAAATGGTAAACTGTGAACTAATGTGGAGAAAGATGCTCTATCATCTCTTTGCTCCGTTGCTCTCTGACCCTCACGGCTATCACTCAGTTGCCTGCAGCATCGTGGGCCGCACGGTAGGGGGGTGGTCCAGCGTTGACGCATCCAACTGAAACCTTAATTCTGTACCCAAAAGGTTATTCCTTCTTGCTGGGCCTCATTTTCTCATCAAACAGGAATGCTAGGGACTACTCCTTTGAGGCTTTGGGGGATTCATGATAATAAACACACGTGAAGCGCGTGGCGGGCAGGTCAGGCACGAAGCTGAGGCCCAATAGGGGAACCAGTACCACAGTAAAGGAAGACTGCCAGGCTCCCTCCCTCAGGTCAGGCATCGGCTGGAAGCCCCCCTCCTGCCCTGCTTCTCCCCCTCCCCCTCTCGCATCCTCTGGTCCGGCTTAACCACTGTACTCCCAGGAGGCAGCGGTGGGGGCGGGGTGGGGCGGTGCTCCTGTAAATACGGTGCCCGCCTGTCCTCTCCGCCTCCCTTCACAGGCTTCTCTGCTCCCCCTCGATCACATGGACTGCTTCTGCTTTTAAGATGTTCTAAGGTTCCTGGGGTTCGGCTGCTAGGTGTTGGGGTGCATCTTCCAGTGCCCTTACAGCTAGGGGCGGTATGGGGGCCTGAGTCCTTGCTAAGACCCCCACGGCTGCCCAGGCCGGGCCTGCGCTCTTCTCCTCTGGCTGCTTTTCCTCCCTCAAGTCTAACCCAAGCTTCCCTCAGGTCAATGAAGAATGGCCTGTTTCATTCTCCTGAGGGCTCCAGGCTCTGGGCGGATGGCAGAGGGTGCGGAGATCCCGGTTCAGTTACCCCAACCTTGCTGTACCTGGGACTCCTCTTCTGTAAAATGAGGGATGCCCCATAGAGTTGTTCTGAGGTGCCAGGACATGGAGAGCCTCTCAGGGGTCAGCAAATGCTGCTCTCTTTCTCCTTGTCTGGCTCCAAACCTCAGGTCCTCCCGCAGCAGCAGTGGTGTGCTTGGTCCATGCTTAACAATGGGCTCTCTGGGGTTGGGGTATGGCAAAGTCCATTCTCGAGGTGTCATAGTCCCACCAGGGTCATTTCAAGCTACCCACGTGATGGCGGGGACCGTGGAGTTGGGAAGGGACGTGCACAAAGGCATCCCGGATTTTCCAAAGATGGTGTAACAGCATCTCACGCCACCTGCTCTGGGCTGTCATCTCGCATCTGTGGCTCCACCCCCTGGAATGTGGGCAGGCCCTGTGATGGCTCTGACCAGTAAGACACAGCTGAGACGCTGTGACACTCCGCTGTGGTTCTTCACGGGCCCGGGGCTTCCACATCCTGCCTCTTAAAGTCGTCATGTAAGATGTGTGATGATCCCGAAACCACCCCGCGGTGTGGAGAAAGCCTAGAGGATGAAACAGCCCATAAAGAGAGAAAGAGGCCAAGGAGCACTGAGCAAGGAAGGAATCTTGGAAGTGGACCCTCCGGTCCAGATGAGGCCACGGAGGTCAGACGGTCCATCTGGTCCTTCCCCAGTTCCTGACCCACAAAATATGAGTCATTTTAATCCGCTGGGGTGGGCACCATGAGCACCGCCCACGATCCCCTTGGAGGAAGGGCCTGTGGTCCCCATTGCGGGGTGGGATCAGCACAGGCCCTGGCCCCAGCCCCGCAGGCTTGCCTCTGGTGCCATCCTGTCCTTTCCCTGGAGGCCACAGCCAATGGCTACTGTGGGACCAGAGCTGGGGTCGACTCGCTTCTAGAAATGGATGGATACGAAATGTCGTAGGCTTCATGGGCCATAAAGCTTCTGTCACAACTGCTCAGCTCTATCCACGCGGTGTGAAAGCAGCCTTAGATAATATGTTGCTGAAGAGGTAGAACCATGCGTGTTTCAATAAAACTTTATTTACAAAAACAGGTGGCCACCTGGATTTGGAAGACATGTGAGTTTGCCCACTCTGATGCAAAAGCCAGGTCATCTCAGGCCAATCTGGGGCAGCTCTCAAGGGTCGTTCTGGCTCCAGAACCCTGTAGGGCCGGCTGAGCTGCAAGGCAGTATGACTTTCTCTGCCCACTCCTGCTCCTCCCCCTCCCTTGGAAGACCTGGTTCTAAGGGCAGCTCTTAGGCAACATCTTGCATACCTTCCCCATCTCTGAGTCTGCCTCCCAGGGAACCCACCCTGCACCCCACTGAATGTGGACTAGTTTGTTACGCAGCGATAGATGACCAGAACACTCAGCAGCTTGACTGGGTCTGTTTACTTGGTTCAGCCGACGGAAATCAGGTATGCCTTTCTCCCCGCCTGGCCACCTCGTGCCCTATTCAGTCTTCCTGTCCTGAGTAACTCAACTCCAATCGTGCTTCCTGACCACAGAAGTGAGAACGGGGAACAACCCTGGAGCCTGCAGAGTGAAGGACCAGACTGCAAAGTGGCAGTGCCCTAATCAAGACCAAAAAAAAAATGAGGCAGGCATTGTCTCTGATTTTCTCCATCTACCCTCCTCGCAGGTCCCTTCAAATCCCATGCTGTTCACGATGAGGTCCACACCATCACTTGTGCTGGGAGCCAAATTCCAACTAGACATCAGGAGGGTCAGGACAGCCCCCATCTCAATGTGCCTGGACCCATCACTGGTTTCCTGATGCCCTAGAGACTCTACTTATATTCTCATGGTCCTTCAAGCCAAGATGGGAAGGCAGATGTTTTAGCCATGAGTCTCCACTTGCAAAAATCTTTAGTCATCAATCAAAGCAATTGAAGCAAAGGCTGGGGATAGCGATAAGCATCATTTGTTAATTTACCTCCTGTTTGCCAACCACCCCACGCAAAATCTCAGAAGGCAGAAAGTGACTTGAAGATTTTTTTTCACATAGGAGCTTCCTCATACATGCTCAGAACCAGAACTCAAATGCTCACAATGCTGAGGTCATAGAGCAGAATAATGTTAACAAGGATATCAGTCAAAACCTCAAACTTCCACTCTTTGCTCCAAATTTTACATTTTGCTTAAGAGAAGAAGATTGATGGAGGGAAAGATGAACAATCTGTGAAGCAAATTTAGAAAGCAAGATTCACCTCTTCTATTAGGTCTTTGAATCAGAGTGTTTTAAATTATAGCATTAGCAGGGAAAGTGTGTGGCAGGCATACTAATAGGCATCGGCTGTTTTCATCAAGAGCTCTGGAAAACGTGAGGGTTCCCTCTCCTCCCCATGCCTTTTGCTACCACCAAAGCCTCCCTTAAAAGCTAGCCACATCAGACTGTCATTAGGACACACTCCAGCTTTAAAGACGGCGGACCTTCAGAGTCACATAAGAGAGCCTGGACCTCGGCACCCAGGCCCCCCACTCCACTCTGGCCTCAGGTTGTGGGAGGCTGGAAGGAAAGTATAGAGGTCACATCACTTCTCTGGACCTCCACATTGCTATCTAAAATGAGAGGGTTGAACAGCTAGGTCAAGTGATTCTATAACCTTAGTGTACATGAGGTGGGAAGCCCCATGAAAAAGACCAGCAGGACCCCCAGGCAGGGCCACTACTTTCCTGCCAGCGCCATCTGGTTCCTTGGCCCGGTGGCATTATCTGGCTTTTTGCCTCTATAAAATGGCTTGCTTCTAAGCAAGTGGAACTTACCCCTAAGATTCTATTGGTTCCCTGAGCTCACCCCTGTTTGGTCCATTTGTAACACCTCATTTGCATAAAGCTCACTCCTGATTGGTCCACTTCTAAAAAGCTCCTTCCTGACTAGTCAACTCTGTTACACCTTATTTGCATATAATGTTGCAAAGCCTGGACTAGCAGCCTATAAAAGGCTGTGTAAACCTACAGACAGGGTCCAGAGCTTGGAGTGTTAACTCCTCTGGGCCCACCAGTGTAATAAACCTGAGTTCTCCAACCCTCTGAGTGTTGATTGGTCTCTCGTCAGAATTCAGGTTGCTGTCACAACTGAGCTGCAACATTGAGCTGTAACACACTTTGCTGCAACATACATAACACAAATCAGAGGAATCTGGCACAAATGCAATTCCCTGGAACCCACTTCCTGAGGTTCTGACTCAGCAGGTGGGGGAGCCCCAGAATTTGCATTTTAACAAGTCCCTCAGATGATCCTGATGCTCGTGGACCACACTTGGAGAAGCCCATCTCTTGGGTTCCTTCCAGCTCTTATGCTTTGAGGTTCTATGAGTCTGTGTGTGAAGGCAGCAGAGCTATGCTCCCAGCCACTTACCTTTCCTCCTGGGTGCACAGCTAACCTGCGCTTCCCAGCTCCTTTGTGTCCAGGAACAGTTCCAGCCAGTGCAGCATCCCACTTTCAGGCCTGGCCCCAGAAATACCTCACACGATCCTCCACTCTCCCTCTTCCCTCTCTCTTTGCCCACCTGAACACAGATGACCCAGCAGAGGACCCCATGGAGGACTGGGGACAGTAGAGACATCAGGTAGAAGGAATATGGATCCCTGAGTCAATGCTTGGAGGAGAGCCACCCAACCTGTTACCAACACATTGGATTTTGAGCAAGTGAGAAATACTATATTAAGCCACTGAGATTTTGTGGTTGTAATCTGCTCTAAATATAAATCTACTTAGTCAGAAGTAAAAATGCAAACCATTTTTTTAAAATTAAAATGAACAGAAAGCAACCAATGCAAAGCCCAGAGTACACTACCTGCCCAGTTATCAACTGCTGTGTAACAAATCTCCCCAGAACTTAGCGACTTAAGACACTGCAGTCATTTTATTATCTCTTAAGGTTTCTATGGATCACGAATCCAGGAAGAGTTGGGATGGGCAGCTCTGGCTCAGAGTCTGTCATGGGGGCGCAACCAAACAGTGCCTGAAGCTGAAATTCCAGGTGTGCCGGAGCATCTGGGACTGTCTGAGCCTCTCTCCATGTGGCCTCTTGTCTGCATGTGGTCTCTCCATTTGGGGTAGTATGGGCTTGGCGGACTCAAGACAAGTGGACCATTTACATGGCAGTTCAGGGCACCAGAGCAAGTGTTCCAGCAAACTGGGTGGAAGCTACCTAAGAAGTTGCAGAGCATCAAAAGGGAGTCACAGCCCATCCAGATTCCAAGGGAGGGGACTTAGAACTCATCTTGAAGGGGAAATTTCAAGGGTCCAGGCAGACACAGAGGACAGCAGATGATGCTGCAGCCGTCTTTGGAAACTGTCATGTCACGCTAACTCTGACAGATGAACAGCAATTCTCAATCTTACTTCTCCTACGTGCGTGTTTTATAAGGGCTGGGTGCAGGCAGCTGTATCAGTGCACTAGGGCTGCACTAACGGGGTGGCTTCAAAAAACAGAAATTGATTGTCTCACAGATCTGGAAGCTAGAAGTTCGAAATCAAGGCATCAGCAGGGCCTCACTCCCTCTGAAACCTACCGGGGAATCTTCCTTGCTGCTTCCTAGCTTTTACTAATCTGCCAGCAACCTCGGGCGTTCCTTGGTCGTCCATGCATCACTCAAATCCTCTGTCTTCACGTAGCCTTTCTCTCTGTGTCTCTCCAAACCACCTTCCCTCTGTGCATATCTGTGTCTATGCCCAAGTTTCCCCCTTTAGGTAAGGACACCAGTCGCACTACATTAGGGCCTCATTTTAGCCTGATTCCATCTGCTAAGGCTTTGCTTTTGAACAAGGGCACATTGTGAGGTACTGGAGGGTAGAGCTTCACTGTATGCTTTTCGGGAGGGTGGGGTGGGGCACAATTTAACCCACTACAAGTAGTAACTGCTCACAGGCTACAAACAAAATTTTACAAGATGGATAAAGCAACTCAAGAAAAGGAGAGGAAGCAACAAAGAGGGAAGACTATTAGACACCACTGATGTTTTGTTAGTCTTGCTGTCAGATTCTCCTATGAATGAGGGGTTCATTCTTGCACTATTATAAAGACTTTTAATCTCAGGTCAGAAAAATGTGGAGAGAAATGCAGATCTGCTCCCATTCTGAAGTAGTTGCCCCAACACCTGGAGATGATTCTTCTTCGAAATCTAACCCTCCTGGTGGACCGTGCTGTGAAGCTATGAGGGGAAGTGCCCAACCACTTCTTGGCTCTGCCTCCAAATAATTCAGAAATTAAAACTCAGTGCTCCACTGTCATCACGGAGGGCTGAATGCTGTTTCTTGTTCATCTAGGGGAAGTCCTGAAGGGTTTTCACATTCTCACCTCTCACACTCTAATTCAAACTCCCCAGGTAACTGAGGACTTCGCGGAACGCAAAACAAAGGAAAGAAACAGTACAATACCCTCCTTTTTGCATCTGTGAAATAGGTGTGAATTGAATTTTACTAAGTAGATCAGGGGTTTTTGAGAACACCATTCTTTGGTTACATACGGTTGCCTCAAGTCACATAAATAATATAGGAGTTTCTGAACGCTTCCTCTAGAATTAGCCCTGCCTCCTTTGCATCCAAAATGCCAACTCTATCTGCAAAACATCTGCTGTCTGTTTTCACCTCAAATTCAAGTAACAACTTAAAAGGAGCTCTGGGGATTCTCATGGAAAAGAATGCCTGGCACTCAAAATTCATGGGGGAGATGATCTTTCATTTCATTTCACCCAGGGAAGTGGTGTAAAAAGCCAGCTGGAGACTTCTGAAGGTTTCTGGAATGAAATCCCTAAAGGAAGCAAAGGGCTCAAGTTAAAAAGCATTGGAGGCAGGCATTCTGGGTTTCAACCTGGACTCTGACCTCAGAATATAGGCTGAGTTACTTTCTGAGGCTCAGTTTCTTTGTTTATAGAGTAGGAATATTAATACCTCCTGTTTCTTATTACTGGGGATGACGGAGATAATGGGCTGTAGGATACGCGTGTCTGGCATGCAGTTAGGTGTGTCAGTGTTCCATGCATCCATCCTTGGTCTTACTCCTCTTAGCCACAGGTGTCTGGGTGAGGAAAACCCTCAAAGCCACTCTGGGTATCTCTTGTCCAGATGCCATCACATGGCATGGGATTCTGAGGCGGCTCTCAGGCTAACAGTAGAAAAATGCGGCAGTCTCGCTCACGGTTACACGTAAGAGTTTTCCTGAAATGGGAAGACATTCCTGGGGCCAAAAATCTGGGGAAGAGGTGGGTTCTTAGAGATGAAATGGGTAAATTGGAAGGGTGCCTTGGCTCCATTTCCTTGGGTCTGGATGTAGCGGAATCCAGACACACTTGAGAGCAGCTGGGGGTGGGGGGTAAGCAGGGCGGGCAGTGCTGGCAACCCCAACCCAACCCCATCTAGTGTGACCCTAGTTCCCTCGTCCCTGTCCAGCCTCGATTGTGCAACAGGAAATTAAAGCCCCAAGCCTTTTCTTGCTTAGGCAAAAGTGTTAAGGGAACGCTGAGGCTTGTATGGAAGTGAGAGTTCAAGGGAAGTTCAAGCTCATGGGCCAAAGTGACCACCACTCTCAGACCCCGCCTCCCTCTGGCCCCTGCATGGCCCACCTGGTAGATGTGGGCTTAGCCAGAGGGATGGCATGTCCCTTACAGAAGCTGTTCCACGTGGGAAGAACTGCACTTTAACTTGGTCTCTTAAAAATATTATACCAGAAATACATACATACATTCTCCTTAAGAAAAATTAACATCGGTGGAGGGAATTAGCTCAGTGGTAGAATGTTTGCTTAGCATGCACAAGGTCCTGGGTTCGAGTCCCAGCACCTCCATTAAGAAAAATAATAATAATAAAGACTGAAGAAAAATTAGCATCCATATATAAAACTAAAGTTCCTTTAATCCACCCTCCTCTTCAATCCTAGCCCTTTCCCTCCCTTCCTTTTCCCATCTCCAAAGTATAGATGGTTCCAATTCAACTTAAGGATTTTTCAACTTTATGACGGTGCAAAAGCAATAAGCATTCAGTAGAAACCGTACTTCGAGGTTTGAATGTTGACCTTTTCTGGGGCTAGCGGTACCTGGTGTGACCCTCTCCCCTGAGGCTGGGCAGCCCCAGCTCCCAATCCGCCACGCGATCACCCGGGAAACCGACCGATGCTCACAGGGTACCGTGTTGCCAGCATTTATTGCATATTGTGTTTTATGTTTCAAATCCCATCCCGTCTACAAAATGCCCATCTGTGTCTCCTGCTTCTGGTGAGAAGAGGAAGGTAATTATTCTTGAGCTGAAACTCAAGACAATGCCCAACTGTGCGTGTTCTGAGCACGTGTACGGGCGGCCAGGCTAAGCTGTGGTGCTCGGGAGGTTGGGTGTATTCAATGCGTTTTCAACTCACAGTGGGTTTATCGGGACATAACCCCATCATCCGTCAAGGAGCATAGCTACACACTGTAAGGCATACGGTGTACAGCCCTCCAGAACTTTCCACATACGTTCCGTTTCATCTACACTTTAAGAACATAAATGGTACCAGACCGTATGCCCTGTTCTGCAGCTTGCTAGCTCATGTCAGCCGTGCCTGTTGGTACAGAGCTCCTGTGTCCTCCTTTCTAGCTCAGAGTTCACTTAGCCATTCCCCGACTGAGGCCTTTCTGTTGTTTCCAGTTTTTCACTGTCACAAACTACAAGGTGATGATTTTTTGTGTGCCTGCTTCCTCTGAAACTGTGAGGGTTTTTCTAGGCCCCAGGACATACAGCCCAGTTTGGAATTTCTGCGTCATGGTCACGTCTGGTTTTTAGAATCAGCTCTGCTCTTCCAGCTGCAGTGGATGAACGTGCCGGGGAACCACGGCAATCACTTGCTCGGTTACTATCACTTTGGGCCAATTTGATGGATGAAATAAAGGAATCACTGTTTTATCCCACATTTTCCTGCTTAGTAGAGAGATGGACTCTTTTGTATTAAAAGACTAATCATATTTTATATGTTTGTCAGCCTTTTGTACTTGAGTGGGTGTAAACCATCCACATCCTTTGCTCATTTTCCTATTGGACTGTCTTTGTTTTTGATTTTAATGGATTGATAGGTGTTCCTTACATCCCCCTCATACTAGACCTGGCTCTTTTAAGATTCCAAATGTTTTCTTCCACTCTGCCATTTCCTCTTTTGCTTGGCTTAAAGTGTTGTTTTCTTAAACAGAAGTTCTAAATTTGGATGCAGTCCAATGTATCACTTTTGTAGAAATCAAGATTTTCTAAACCAAATGTGAGGACAGTGAAACAGCAGGTGGAGTTCAGGAGCAGTGTGATCCAGGGCACAGTACTTAACCTTTCTGCACTTGCAGATACTAACAATGGCTGCTTGTGAGCCCAGAGAGGTAGACGGACTGTCAAAGCTTTTTCCAGGACTACTGTTCCCTGCATGTCTCCACACTGGGTGCTACCTGAGGGCAGCATGACTTCCCATTGAGTCCCTGAACCCATCACAGTGGTTAAGTGGCACTCCGGGAACCGATTATGTGCACCACTTCCCAACTCTACTTTGAGTGACATCATGTCAGAACTGGAGATTGGCCACGGAGGGATCTGTACCAAAGGAGTAGACAAACATTAGCAATCAGGGTTTTTCTTGCCTGGAAAGCCGGTTGTTACACATTTACCAGCACAGCACTGACAGCAATGCCCTGGGCACAACCCTTTCCCTGCACACAGCCTTCAGCTGAGAGCTCCTGATCCGACGCATGGACCACTCTAGACAGAAAATTCTTCTCCGGTACACCTAGTAACACAGGTCCAGACTCTCCCTTCCAGAACAGAGGTCAACAAACTTTTTTCTGTAAACTCAGGACACAGAATATAAGTCACGCTGTGACCTACACAACCATCCTTCCCCCAACTAAAAATGGTTCTCACACAACCCTGGGTCTTTTCTTCTCAACCCTAGGATTCTTCCAAGGTTGTTCTTAAAAGTCAATTCCAAATACAGGTGAAGTGATTTAGGAATGTTTCTAGAATCTGCGTCACTGGGCCTCTGTAGCTGGGATGGGCAAGGACACAACAGCCCAGTTAATGGCAGGAAAAGGTACAGACATCTGGACTGATCCAGATGCTGTGTGATCCAGGGCAGGACACTTAACCTCTCTGGGCCTCTGGCAGAATAAAGATGGCTGCCAGTTCTTTGACCCAACCCACTGGGAGCTGTGGTCTCTGTCTCCTCGCCTCGCACCTGAGGAGGCTCTGCGTCTGCTTGACCAACAGAAGATGCCACAAGTGATGCTGTGTCAGTCTTCAGACAGTGGCAGCTTCTACACCTGTTTGGAATCCTTGCCCTAGGAGCCCCGTTGCTGTCCTGCGGGAGAGCCCAGGCAGCTCCATGTGCACGCAGGCCCAGCGGAGCGGACTGAACTCCTGGCCGACAGTCCGCACCCCCTTGCCCGTCAAGGGAGAGAGTGGTCTCAGAAGGGGTCTTCCAGCCCAGGCAATCGCCCAGCTGATGCCACAGGGAGCAGGGAGGAGCTGGCACAGCTGA
Organism: Vicugna pacos; assembly: GCF_048564905.1. Taxonomy (NCBI): domain Eukaryota; kingdom Metazoa; phylum Chordata; class Mammalia; order Artiodactyla; family Camelidae; genus Vicugna; species Vicugna pacos. The sequence goes on from NC_132990.1 coordinate 5,346,458, forward strand.
GCCCACCTCGTAGATTCATGGTCAAAGCGAAAGACTGCTGCCATCTGAAGTCATTTTAAGGGTTGGGGAGTTTTGCTATGCAGCAAAAGCCATACAGAATGGGGCCTCAGAACCCCACCTCCTTGGGCTTTTGGGAGGATTCAGTGACATGACGTATATCATGTGCTTAGCTCAGTGCCTGGCACATAAAAGGTCCTCAATAATGAGGATGACTATTTAGGAAAAAACACAGCTGCTTGCATTCCCCTCCAGGGACAGGGGACATGTTTAACTTCGTTATCTTAGAGGGTCTGCGCCTCGGGCTGAGCTTCCTAAAGGGGCTGATGTATTTCATGGCTTTCATTTCGTTAAATGAAAAGCACTTAGCACGGAGTATAACATAAAGCGGTTGCTCTGGAAACGTCAAAAATCTTTCAGCTGTGATGCTCAGAAACTTTCACAAAAGCTCTAACTCATTTCACACCTCCACTCCCCGCCCAGCCTGCAGCCCACCAGGTAACCCCTGCACCCAGGTGGCTCCCCCTCCTGGGCACACTCTTCCAGAATTAACCATTTCACGTCAGTTCTTTTGCCTCCAGGCGCCTCCAAGATTCAAGAACGCCTGACTTATAACTGACAAGAAAACCTGAAATGGTATTGGGTAAATGGCGAGCTGGTCTAGGTGCTTTCAGAGACGTATGCTTCACGCACCAGGGAACAAACTTGTTAGCTTTGCTGGCTGTGGCAAGAAAAGGAAGATTCCAGCCTTGCATAAAGCCATGCATTTGGAAACAAGATAGGATCCCCAAATGCTCCCTTGCCTCAAAGATCCGGTCTTCTATTGTCATGAAGGACTAATCTGTGAAGCTGGGTTAAAATATGGCCTCTGTGGAAAAAAAAATGAAGTCTTTAAAGCAATCACTTTCATTCATGAATGAAAGCGCAGAATCAGGACTTTCTTTCAGTAACCACAATGGAGACAGGATGCTGGACTGGTAAACAGAAAATGCTTCGCGGTTTATCAGTACAGCAGGCACGACACAGGGGACCAGACCACATCACTCAGCCGCTAAGGAGGTGGCCGTCGTTGCGGACACAGCGTAATGAGCGACTGTGCTCCAGCCCGAGTGGTCCTCTGACTCACCACCCCACCCCCTCACGCTGAAATGACCACACGTTCAAGTTCAAGGCCAAAGGAGAGACCTGCAGTTTGCTGAGCAGACTGTCAAACAGGAGGCTGCAGTTCTCAGCTAGACACAGTGCTAAAAAAAAAATCCCTATTACTTTTTAATTGAAGAAGCTCTATGTGGAATATAATGAGGCATTTATAAAACAAGCCAACAAACCAAAACCATTTTGGTTTCTCTCTTCCTCTCTCAGGAATCAGAATCTATTTGCCCTCCACCATTGACAAGATCAAAATTATTACGACTCTTGAAAATACGCTACCGGTGGTGAGCAAACTTATGGGTACCAGGTACTGCAGGACGTCTTAACGTAGGTGGTCATCACACCTACCGTGGATTAACATAAGCCACAGCCCTCCCACCCCCAACTCCAAGCACCCACTCATTTTCTGATTGCCTGCTTGCATTTTCTCCCATATTGGATAGAGAGCAAAGGGACGTGGGAAAGAGGAATGGATGGGGGAGGAAACGGAGAAATATGCCAAGTAGATAAAATCAGCTTAAAGCTTCCAGAAACCTCCTAGAAACAAAAATGATGGAGTACAGCCGTCCAGGAAGGAAGACAGGAAAAAAGTGTAAAACAGCAAGAATGAAAACCGCTGCAGAACAACGGCTCGATGTGTTTCCTAAATAATTCCACGAGACCGAAGGATGCTCTCGGAGAGAGGAAAGGGTGTGCGTGCTGCGAGCCCAGCATGACGTCTGGAGGACGTCGGGATTCTGAGTTAGAGGTGAGGAGCCCCAGATCTGGAGGCATCAGGCCTCCGTTCTGATGGGGGGGGGGAAGGGAGGGGAGAACAGGAGAGTCAAAGTGTCCGCTCCAAGTGAAATTATAAACAAATTCAGATGAGAAAAGAAAAAAAAATGTGACAATATACACATGTTCATGTGTAACTGAAAAATTGTGCTCTACACTGGAATTTGACACAACATTGTAAAATGATTATAAATCAATAAAAAATGTTAAAAAAAATCATTCCAGAGAATTTCACCAAAAAAGAAAAACTCAAGATACTCTTTCTTACTAGGATTTATCTCTTTTATTCCAGAATTTCTTCTTGGATTTTACGAAAGACTTCTTTCTGTAAAATCAAAATGCTGAGTTGTCGTATCTTCCCGGACAATAAATTTCACAAAGCTTGTGTTGGGGAAAAAAAAAATTCAGATGAGAAAAAGCAGACAGTAGCACGTGAGAAAGGGGAGCCAAGGTCAGAGGAGAGCCTCAGCCATTGTGCTGGGGATGCAGGGTGGATTTGAAACCTGAAGCACAAGTGGTCCCCATCCGTCCCCATCCTAAAGATGGCATGTAGTCCTGGCCCCCCACTTCAGGAGAGAGGCGGAATCTGGAGAATATTTAGGAAACACGACGCCAACAATGAGGGTGATACACGTGAGGTGGATGGTAAAGACTGCCCATCCCTGAGGAGCTTAGTGAGGCCAGGAGATGCAGGGAGGCTGAGCACCGGTGGCCCCAGGGATGCAGGAATCCTGGCTGAGGTGGTTGAGGCAAGAAGCCCACTAGAAAGGCCACATGTGGCCTCCTGGGCACTGTGTCCCCGAGTTCACTGGGTTATCACAGATGGGGCACAGGTGTGCACAGGTACAAGGGCCCCAGCCCTCAGGTGTCTGGAGTCCAGAGGTGTCTGGAGTCCAGAGATGCCTGGCTAGACCCTAAGGATGGTTATCCTCAGCCACGAAGAGCCTCATCTGTTTACCCCAGGGCTTCCCGAACAGGCACCTGTGATGTGCACTGGGTCACGTGACAAACGGGATGCAGGCACCCTGTAAGTTGAGGGGGTGGCGGTGGGTAGAGAAAGTGCTGAGAGACAAGCTAGCCCCTCCTCCTGACATGTCCACACAGACTTCTTGAACTAGAGCACGTACTCATGTAAAAGGAAACAAGAAACTCAACAGCAAGACTGCCCACAGCCTACGACAAGCCTCTTTCTTCTTTAATGGCTCCAGGCCAAGCTTCGGAGACCCACAGAAATAATTAGGCCGGTCAAAAGTGGGGCAAACGGAAGAGCCGGGCAGCCGGACCCCTCTTCAGCCTGGGTCATTATAAGCGGTGTGAGAACAAAAGGCCAGTGGGAAGGAAACCACGCTGGGACAGCCAGAGATGGAGGTTATTCCAAAATCGAGGGCTCGTCCCGTTGCAAAGAAGGCAAGGCTATTATCTGCGGAAGTACAGGGATCCAGCCCCTCCCAGTCCTCGCCTGGCTCTGACAGCGCAGCCCACGGGGCTCAGGTGAAAGCTGCTGATGGCTGTTGACCGCCTGGAAGTCCCGGGCTGGAAGACCCCTGGCCCATCAGATCGGGGTACCGGCTGATCTGAAGGACAGCGTGGGCCAGGCTACCCCCAGGCGTGGAAAGCTGTGATTTTAAATGGGCATAACTGCAGGGAGGGTATGGCTCAAGGGACAGAGCACATGCTTAGCATGCGCAAGGTCCTGGGTTCAATCCTCAGCACCTCCTCTAAAAAGAAAGAAAGAAATAAACGTAATTACCTCCCCACCCTCAATTAAAAAAATAATAAAATTTAATGGGCGATGCACAATGGTCCTCCCATTGAGTTGGAGGATGGATGTGAGGAGGAAGAGGCAGAAAAGGTGAGAGGTGACCTCTGGGCCCAGCCGGTGGGGATGCTCTCAGATCACGTGCTACCTCAGCCTCAGCTTCCCTACTCCAAGCTCCAAAGAACCTGGCCACGGGCACAAGACAGAAGGGGAGTCAGGGGCAGAGGAGGGGCATGAGTTGAGTGCCTCCTACTGGCCACCTCGGCTTGTAAAGGGAGGAAAAGGAGCAAAGGCCTGAAACCAAGAGCAGAGAGCCAGCCCCGACCAGAGGCCTGGAAGAAAGACGGAGATGGAATCTGGATCTTCCAACAGCGTGGTCAGCCGGGGGCCACGCCAGGCTCTGAGCAGGGCCAGCTCTCTGCAGAATGCTAAATGCTATACAGGGCAAAGGTGACCTGTGATCGTAGGAAAAGCTTTCTTTCTTCATTTGCATAAATGTTTACTGAGTACCTGCCACGTGATGGGTTTTATTATACCAGATGCCAATGACAATCAGCAGCTTTAATTTTAGCCACGTACATCTGATCATCATTGGCGTCTAGCGTCACAACATCAGGCATGTTGTAGGTTCTCCACTCTGTCCCTCGGAATCCCATCAACTACCCTTCCATCCTCCTCTTTCCTCACCCCGTGCACCCAGCTTAAACACATGGTCCTATTAAGGCACGAGGTAGAAATGAGCTAAGGTGACAAGCCGCTCTGTTCTCAGGAGTGAAGGCAACTTTCACAGGTCACAAATGATACAGTTTTCGTTTTCTTATCCGCATCACCACTGTCGTAACTCTAGAAAAGCCCCTTACTGCTGCCCATCAGGACCTCCCCGCTGGTCCCCTTGACTGAATTCGACTTCAGCTGCTTTTATCAGGCACTGACTGTGCGCTACTATTCTCACCCCCTTCTGGATGCTTGAGACAGAAAGACAAGTAAGTGAAATACTGGCACATCTCCGGAAAAGCTCACAGTCCATTATGGGGAACGACACATAAACATCTCAAATATAAGACAAGTGCTATCATCAACACACTTCTCAAAGGCGATGAAAACACACATAAGAAAGCAATTAAACCTAACTGGGGCGGGTAGGAAAGCCAAAGAGTGTGATATGCGGGCTGGGCTTTGACAGATGAGTAGGAGTTCTCCGGGTGGACAAGCTACAGTGTGAGAGGCAGAGGGTGCAGCACAAACAATGGGTTTGGGGTGCCTAGGAACCTGGCAAAATCTGCTAAAGGCAAGAGATTCTCTGTGAACCATGCATCAGGCACAGAGGCAAAAGGGGTGCAGGGGAAGTGGCTAGATGTAAAAAGGGAGCTGGACATGGGTTCAAAGATCCTACACCGCTCTCTGGATCGTGGGCTTCATTCTGTGGGCAGGAGGCAGCCATTAGAGATGTTTCTAAGGCTTTACTGAGACATGAGAGACAAGACACACACCATACCACTGACCTTTTTTAAAGTTTATAATTCAGTGTTTTTTTTTGTATATTCACAGAGCTGTGAAACTATCACCACCGTCTCATATTAGAACATTTTCATGGCCCCAAAAGACTCCTCGTTCTCTGCCACCAATACCCCACCTGCCCTAGGCAACCACTAATCTACTTTCTGTCTCTGCAGATTTGCCTGTTTTGGACATTTCACATTCATCACATCATACGATATGTCATCTTTTGAGACTGGCTTCTGTCACTCAGCATAATGCTTTAAAGCTTCATCCATGTTGTAGCGTGTCCTACTACCTCAGTCTTTTCTCGTTGCCAAGTAACAGTCCCTTGTATGGATGTAACACACTTTGTTTATCCATTCATCAACTAATGGGATTTTATTTGTTGTTTGGGGCTTTGGGGGGGGATTTGGTTTGTTTGTTCGTTTATTTAGTGGAGGGACTGGGGATTGAACCCAGGACCTCTTGCATGCTGGCACACACTCTACCACCGAGCTATACCCTCCCCCATGCTGGGACATTTGGATTGCTTCAACTTTTTTGGCTATTGTGAATAACACTGCTGTGTACTTCGTGAATAAGTGTTTGTGTAGACATGTATCTCCATTTTTCTTGGATACAATCTGAGGGGGGGGGAATGCTGAGTTATATGGTAGCTCTATGTTGGAACATTTTGAGGAATGGCTAAACTGTTTTCCAAAGCAGCAGAACCATTTTATACTCTCATTAGCAATGGAATTATGTTACATTACATTGCAATCGCATTGCAGTGTGATATTCTGCAAAATGTTCCAATTTCTCCAGAATCCCCACCAACATGTGCTATTGTCTGTCTTTTTTATCATGGCCACCCTACCGGGTATGAAGTGGTCTCATGATGGTTTTGATTTGTAGGGATATCTCAGGATGAATGACCTTGAACATCTTTTCACACGCTTATTCATCAAAGAGTTTTCAGCAAGAGAAGTAGCTGTTTTATAATAAACCTGAGGGTGAGTTGGACGGGAGAAACACTATAGAGGATGTTGTCATAACTCAGGGAAGGGTTAACGAGATGCTGGACCAGAAGAAAGTATGAGAACAGTAATAAAGAGAGGATTCAGGAGCTCCTTCAGAAGCAGAACCCACAGCACTTGATGGAAGACTGGCTGTGGGGCACAGTGCGGAGTGAGGGGAGAAGGGAGTGGCAAGGTGGTGCCAGGGCATCCAGTCTGGGCAACCAGCAAGACGGTGGTGCCGTGACGCCACCGTCTGCTCTAGCGCGGAGAGGGGAGAAGCAGACTGGGGAGGAGATTATGAGTTCAGTTTAGGACACGCTAAGTTTGAGGTACCAGGGGGAGATCCGTTTGGGTGGAGACGCACAACAGGCAACTCGAGAAGCTATTGTGGGGCTGCAGAGAGACCCAGAGACACAGTTGTTGGGAAATCAACACATTGAGCATGATGGCTGAGTGTCACAGGTTGCATATAGATTAAAGAAATTTGCAAGTTAGGAAGCTTTGGTAGGAGTTCTTTCAGCAGCAAGGAGAGAAATCGAAGGCAGATTAAAGTGATCTGAAGAGGGAATGAGAGTCCAAGGAGAGAAGGGGACAGGTACAGCGGGCTTCCCATCTCCATGGAAATCCTTCCCTCCGCATCCATCAGACGCATGGATGCCAAGGAGCATCAAGACAACGCCGGTGCCTTCAGAGAGGGGCCCAGCACTCTAAGGGTAACAGAGGCGGGATGTACACAACTCCCCTGCTGAGCGAGTTGCCCTGGCAACGGAGAACCACTGCCTGTCAAAGAGCCAGGACTTGGAGACTTGCCCTCCGTGTCTCACTCTCTTCATTCCAATGGAGTTTTTAATAAAGTAAAAAAAAAAAAAAAAAAAAGAGGAAGACAAAGGGAGTAATGCTTCAAAAAAAGTACTTCCTTTTTATGAATTTGTGATGGGCACACAGCCTTTGAGATCAAATAGATTCTAACGGCCCAGTGACTTATTGGTATTTTTCAGGCCTGGAAAGATTTCTTAAGAGGGTGCCGGGCAATTTGGACGGTAACTACTCAGTGTCAAAAGGACCAGAGGATCAAGAAAAATCCCTCTAAACCCAGAGCAAGATTCTTTTCTATTTACCTCTCCAGATCCACGTGCTACGCTTCTCCCTCCAGTGCTGGCGCAGGAAGGCTGCTCATCGAGAATGAATGAAAGGGGTCCCTTGTCACTTGACTGCTCGTTTGGTTTGGCCAACAGGCGGCACCAACAGGGAAGGAGAGGTCAACCCCACTCCCCCTGCCAGCTTGCCACAGGTGGGCCGAGTGCCCCTACGAGGGCTCAGCGCAGGTCAGGTGTCCTTCCCTCTAGCAAGTTATCCCTTCCAGGTTCCTCAGGCCACCCCTCCCCTCCCCTTCAGATCTGAGGGTGATGGGGGCACTGTGCTGTCACTGCTAGTCCCAGGGTGCGTGCTCGTCACTTGCTTCCTTTAACCCTGGGACACACATTTCCTAATCGTCTCTTCATAAAATGTTCTTCAAATTTCACCACTTGTGTGTGCCATCTGCTTCCTGCTAGAACCAGACTGACTCAAACCCTGATGTTGAAAGTTGTATACCTTACCCTCTAAGAGACTTAGTCAAGAGTATGCTTCCTGAAGCCCAAGCAAGTAGTTCAGCATCTCACCAGGAAAAGTGGCTCCGTCAGGGGTCACCCGCCGCTTCAGATGCACATGACCCTTCCAACCCATCGTGATGTTCTTCTGGCTCCACGTGGACTTCGCACATTTTATTTTTTAAATGGAGGTACTGGGGATTGAACCCAGGAGCTCGCATATGCTAGGCATGCGCTCTACCAGTGAGCTATACCCTCTCCCAACCCCTGCACACATTTATTGGACCTGAAACAGTCTGACTTGCTGTGGGAGCCAAAGCAGGACACAGCCTTGCCCTCAGAGAAACACAATGACGGGGGCAAATACGCACGTGCTGCTGTAACGTCGGAGCCCTCACCAAGCCATCCTGGACGCCATCGTTCCCGTGGGAACCTGTTTTCTGCTCTCTCCCAGCATCATGGGAATGCTAAGAAATGAGGGGCAAGAACCACATGGCTGCCAGAGGAGCAGCACTGAACAGAGAAACGGAAAGGTCCTCAAAGTCCAGGGTAGATTTCAAAAGCTGCTGCGTCACTGTTTTCAAATTGAGGAGGAGCCAATGTGGCTCTCGAGTCACTGGGATTTAAATTTGCTGCCCCAGGAGGTGATGGTCCAAGGTGACTGCAGCCCGCGGTGGGGAAGAGGGTGAGGGGAGCTTGGAATGCCCTCCCAGCTCCAAGGTGGTCTTTTTGATTCATCCCCCTTCCCCTCAACCCCCAAAGATGACGGCTTAGGAAGGACGGGCAGTAGACCTTGGAGGCTAAGTCCTTCCGGGCTCAGCAGAACTTCAGGGCTCAAAGGAGAAAACTCCTTCCCCGAGAAGCTACCGTCTGAGATTTAACACCCAAGGACTCGAGGCAGGGGCTGACTGATGCCCAAGAGTCCAAGTGCAGCTTCCCTCTCTTCTCCAAGGAAAGCCTCTCTCATCCTTTATCCTCTCTCATTTTGCAAAGATCCACACCAAACTGGACGTGCCTCAGAAGGAGAGAACATTCTACCCTCTGTTTCTGAAATGATCAATTTTACTTGAGTTTTCCCATCAAAATATTGCGTGGGGGGGGGGATATTCTGCCATTGAGGGAGGACCAGGGCCGTTAGCCCACATCTCACATACACCTAATTTCATCAAGACATCAGCGTTTGCGCCTCCCTGTAGCCACGCCTGGCATCTGCATCAGTTTAGAGACTGGAAAGGAAACTGGCATTTCAGGATGGAACAAGCCAACACCGACTGCTGCCCTGCGAGAGCCCTGAGGTTCTGCATCTGCATTAGAGCGGTTTTGACCACGGTGATAAAAGGTTACACACATGAAAAAAAAAGTGGCTAAATGTAAGGAAGTGAGGTAAGTGGGGAGGGTGTAGCTCAAAGTGGTAGAGCACATGCTTCGCATGCATGAGGTCCTGGGTTCAATTCCCAGGACCTCCTCTAAAAAGAAAATAAATAAACCTAAATACCTCCCTCCCTCACAAAACAAAATAAATAAATAAACCCAACTTTTAAAAAAAAAAAGTAAGGTAATATTCAGTTATTTGGAAATACAAATTGAGAGAAAAAAAGCAGTATCAGGTTGTTTCTAGAAGTATTTGTATGTGGTTTTTAACAGCATTTTGCAATGAGGCAGCGGGGAGGCTCCGAGGGGCTCATGGATGGTCTGGCGAGATTGTTACTGATCTGCCCTAAACACTAGCCTGGTAAGGGGATCCCACCCATGGCCTGTGACCTGGGTGCTCTTTCTTCTGGAGCACCAGCTGGGGGCGAGTCTCCCCAGCTTCCTGTCTCCAAAGCTGACCCCAACCACCACCCTAGAATTCTGGGCGCACCGTGCCTAGACGTGGGTGCCGTATGACCAGCGTGGAGAAAAGCCGGGCAGAAGGTTTGGGCTGAGCCTGGACCACCAAAATGCCAGCCCTAGGCCTGGGAGGGGCCTGGGCTCTGCGGGTACAGAAGCTGAGAAGTGCAGGGAGGCTGTGATTGTGACTGAGGTGGCCTCCATCACGGACAGAAGAAACCAGAGCAGCAAGGAGAGGAAACAGAGCAAGAGGAGAAACCAGAATGTCTGAAGGGTCAGCTGAAGCTGCAGTTCCACAGAGCTCCCTTCCGTTAGGTCCTCTTGAAGCGCTGGTTAGGACAGTGGTTGACCAAGACAGGAAGAATAATGTCTGTGAAGCGGTTGCGAGTTTCCAAGAGGAAGCGTGACCAGTTCCCAGGGATCTGCAGTACCCCAGAGCATCACAAAGCAGAATCTGTGGTCCCCGGGGAAGGGTTAAGACTAGCGCATCACTGAGCTACGGAAGTCTCGGAGGCTGGCTGGCAGGCCAGTTCACCCCAGTTTACCAAGCTCAACAATCACACGTCTTTCCTGGAGACAAAGATTTCAAACACTCACTGTCTGCCATTCACATGTACAGCACAGAGAACATCGAGCCGGATATTTAAAGTTACGACCATATAATAAGAACACATCTATGAGCTCACAGATACTACATGGTTTATTTTTATGATTTTCATTGTCTCAATTTTTCTAACACCGTCTGGAAATCAAATAATCCACTTAAGTGAGTAAAAATGCCCATTTAATAAACACTAAGGAAACACTTTCAACCAATCTGGCAAGAAAGAGCGTGGGGGAAGACATACAGACAGGTTTTATTTCTCAAGAGAATGTCTGAGTGGAAAATAACCTATTCTACACGATTTAATTCTGTTGCGAAAGGTTGAGACTGTTGCCAAATGCATTTCAGATCTCTGTTCTTGCCTAATAGTAGGTATCTGAGCAGCCAGATGCCAAAAGTGTAACCCAGAACAGTTCTTGAAATTACCTTTGTGAATAAAAACAAAAGTTCAAAAAGTCAAAAGAGCTGGCTCGAGCTCAGAGAAGACAGAATAAATGTTAACAGGGAAAAAAAAAAAAAGGTATTTAAGAAATCTGAGTGTGCTTGGGGGTGGGAGACTGAAAGGCTTCCCGCATCAGACACACCTCATTTACCAGCATCATTTATGTTCCTACAACTGCATTCAGCTTAGCAAGACTTCTCCACTTTGAAGGTAGCTTGAAACCATCACTTTAATCACTGCATTTGCTTCTTGAAAGGCTCTTGCAATTCTGGATTTGCTGACAGTGCAGCATGAATTCATCCACATACACCCACTGTGCTGATATACGATGAAAAAAATCATATTTATATTCTTATTAGTTTGCATCCTGGTTTAGCTACGAGAGAGTGAGCCAACTTCACAATGATCCCGCAGAAAGTGATCTAACATTACACAAGTGCTTGAACATAACTTGGCAGTTGTTTGCAATGAACAAACTGAATTTCAGAAATTATTAACTTAGACAAAGTCAAAAAACAGTGCTAAGAAAGGAGGGTTGTTGTTGCATAGGTGTAGAGTTTCCACTTTGCAAGATGACGGAGCTCTGGAGATCTGCTGCACAAGGCGAATATACCTAACACTGCTGAACGGTGTACTTAAAAATGGTTAAAATGGTCCATTTTATGTTAGGTGTTTTCCACCGCAATAGAAAAGTTAATAAAATTTACCTTTTTAAATTAAAAAAAAATAGAATGCATTATTCCTTCCATGCCCTGTGCTGGGCTACAACCACAGTATATTGCACTAATTAAACTGAATTTCCTGTGACAAGAGAGAGGGAGAGAAGGAAGAAAAGGGGAGGGAGTGGTTACTCTGATTTAAAGACCTGCCTTAAATTCCAAGCAATGTAATAGAAAAAAGCAAATTTGACTCCATATTAGATCTGTTCTTTTGGCTTTAACCCTGTGCCCTGTTTTCTAGGCTTCAGTCTTGCTGGTTCTGCACTTTTTTATAAAAGAATATTGACTATAGCCTGAAATATACAGGATATTCTATTCTCCAGACTTCGACCTTTAAGAATATTAACACTTTTGCACTCGTAAAGATACGCTGCAGAATGAAAAATAACATTTGTTTTGTTGGAGGTTTTACAGGGGCAACATGACCTGACCCACGTGGACAGCTGCAAGAACAAAGGGTGCCAAGAACAAAGAATTCCTACACCCAGAAGTCTGCAACAACCAACCACATCCCCTCCCCTTTTTAGTATAACAGGAGCCTGAACTCTGACTTGAGTAAGATGGTTCTCCAGGACATTAGTCTGCCATCTTCTCAGTCTGCCAGCTTTCCAACACTTGCTTGCCTCAACACCTTGTTTCCCAATTTATTGGCCTTTTGTGCAGTAAGCAGAGCAAGTTTGGACTCAGTAACAGCAGAACAAACAAAGGAAAATTTAGGGCCGGAGAACCCCAACTGGCTTGATTTCTTTGGAACAATGCACTAAGCCACAAATTACGTGGCAATTCCAGGATTTTCCCTTTGTAAAGATTAATAAGGTAACCTTTCAGACAGATAATCCAAAACTTAGGTGACCCTCCCGAAGCAGAGGTGATGAGGTGATGGCCACTCCAGCCTTAAGGTAGAATCACCCACCCCTTCCAGCCCTCTTCTGCCCAAGCCTCCTGCAAGGAGTAAGATTCCTGCATCCCAGGCTACCATTTCTTTTCAGCTAGCTTACAGAATTTTACATGTCAGTGGTTTCCAGTTCTAGCAATGATAGTTTTCTTTTCTTTTGTTTAATTGAAGTACAGTCAGTTACGATGTGTCAATTTCTGGTGTACAGCCCAGTGTCCCAGTCATGCATATGCATACATATATTAGTTTTCCTATGCTTTTTCATTAAAAGTTACTACAAGATATTGAATGTAGTTCCCTGTGCTATACAGAAGAAACTTGTTTTTATTTAAATCTATTTTTATATACAGTAGCTAACATTTGCAAATCTCAAACTCCCAAATTTATCCTTTCTCATCCCCTTTCCTTGGTAACCACAGGATTGTTTACTATATCTGCAAGTCTGTTTCTGTTATGCAGGTGAGTTCATAGTGTCCTTTTCCCCCCTTTTTTTTAGATTCCACATATGAGTGGTATTATATGGCATTTTTCTTCTTCTTTCTGGCTTATTACTTCACTTAGAATGATGATTTCTAGGCCCATCCATGTTGCTGCATGGCATTATTTCATTCTTTTTTATGGCTGAGTAGTATTCCATTGTATAAATATACCACAATCTATTCAACTAGTGCTTTGACATTAGTTTGCTCTGGCTGTTATAACAAAGTACCATATAATGGGTGGCTTAAAATAACAAATATTTATTGTCTCACAGTTCTGGAGGCCAGAAGTCTGAAAACAAGGTGTGGGCTTATGGTCTTAGTTTCTTCTGAGGGCTTGGAGGGGAATCTGTTCCAGGTCTATCTCCTAGTAGCTTGTAGGTTTTGTTTGTTTATTTGTTTAGTTTTTATGGAGATACTAGGGATTGAACCCAGGACCTCATGCATGCTAAGCACATGCTCTACCACTGAGCTAGACCCCCATCCACTTCTAGTAGCTCGTGGGTGCATTGCTCCAATCCTCTTATCTCCACATGGCCTTCTCCTTATGAGGACACCAGTCACATGGGACAAGGAGCCCACACTATTCCCCCTCCATGACTCATTTTAACCAATGACACCTGCATCCACCCTAATCCTAAATAAGGTGACATTCTGAGGTAGAGAGGCTCAGGATATCAATATATTTTGGGGGTTACACAACAGCATATTTTGGGGGGACACAATTCAACTTGTAACAGCTTCTCAAAAGGGGAACCCCATACTAGCAACAGCATCACCTGGGAGCTTGTTTAAACCATAAATTCTTGGGCCCCACCCTCGACACACTGACTTAGAAACTCTGGAACAACAGCAAGATAATGTATATTTTAACAAGCCTTCAGGAGATTCAGGTGCACACTAAAGTTTGAGAACCATTTTTAAACTCTACATTAACCGTACATTAAAAAATCATTTTGTAATGCTACGTGTGTATCTTGCCTTTTCAACAGAACTGCTAGCCTTGGGGGCTGTCTCTGACTATACTGATCCCATGTTGCTTCTCCCACATTAGTAATCAACTAATGCTTACTGCTTACATAAAACAGGCTAGAATCTAGAGTTCTGTGACCTTCAGGTTGGTTTTATATTGTCTGATCATGAAAGCTATGAATTAACTGCCAAAATTAAAAACCTAAATACCAGACTGTTCTTGAAAAAACTGCAAGATCTACCAGCACTGGATCCCTAATCCCACATGGCAACAATCAACTGATGAGTGGCTGCCCCCCAAGAGGTGGGGCACAGAGTTTCAGTTAGCCACAGTCCCCACCATTCCCTGATGCCTACCCAACACTGAGGCTTTATGTAGACCCACCTCGCTCATTTACATCACCTGTCTGGCCCCTAAAGGCTTTTGGATTTGACCCATGTCTGATCAGAGGAAACCTGAACTATCCACAGCCTGAAATATTTCGCTGTTTCCGAGCAGCAAGTTGAGGAAGAAAGCTGTAACAGATCAGCTGTGGGAAGGTCGTTTTCCAGTAGAGTGTGTTGGGGGAAAAGTCATTCTTCAAAACTACTTTTAGAGCTTACAGAAATTTTAAAGGGTAGACTATGGACTAGGATTTGACAACTGTGCCTTTAATGCAGATACCAAGTAGCTTCTGTACAAAGGACAGAAAAGATACCACGTCTGTTTCTCACCCAGATCACTGGAGGTGGCTCATGAAATACTGAGTAGGGAAGCGGTTTGGGGGTCTCTGTCTCAGTGGTAAGGACAGGCCTGGAGTTCAGGGGTGGAAATTCATCCAACCACATGGAGACAGGCTTCAACAGGGAAACAAGCTTCATCAGGAAGCCTGCAGGAAGCTATACTTGCCATGGAGTTCATCCCAAAGCAGTAAATGAAAAAATATATCCACTCAAAGATGATCATTACTGAACCAGAGGATACAGACAAGGGGCCACTGTTACACTGCAGGGCTGTTTTCTGACAAATTCTTACATTTTATTCTCTCTTTAACAAACACTGTATCTCAGCAGTACTGAGAAAGGAAAGAGGAGATGGGATAAGTCACTGGTGACTCAATCTTCCTTTAAAGCTGTTAGAACGACAATAATTTTCTCAAAGGCAAAGATGACTCTTTCTCTGGGGCAGATCTAATATTTTGAATAGTCTATTAAAAATTACAGCACCTCTTCATGGCAAAGTACCTGTGGATACAAAACGGGGCAGACTTGTGACATGAAAACAAGGGTGAACGTTCCCTCCTCAGGCCTTAGTCCCCCTGTACTAGTCAGGGTTCTCCAGAGAACCAGAACCAACAGGATGTACATATACAAAGAGAGAAAGATTTATTTTTAAGGAGCTGACTCACACAATCATGGAGGCTGACAAGGTGAGTCGACAGGACCCAGCTGGTGACGCAGGAGATCCAATGTTTCACCTCCAGTCTGAAGGCAGGAAAAAGCCAATGTCCCTGCTTGAAGGCCATCAGGTAGAAGGAATTCCCTTTTATTCAGGGTAAAGTCAGCTTTTTTGTTCTATTCAGGCCTTCAACTGATTAGACGAGGCCCACCTACCACTGGCAAGGGCAATCCGCTTTACTCAGTCTACTGATTCAAATGTTAATCTTACCCAGAAACACCCTCAAGACACAATCCAGAATAATGCTTAACCAAATGTCAGGATACCCTGTGGCCCAGTCAACTGACACATAAAAGTAACCACCACCACCCTTCACATGCCTGGTGGGTGAAAAGGCAGAGACAATCAGCTCACAGGGGATGCTGGAATCTGAGGAACAAATACCCAGGGGAGACAAACATGCATCTGACCCTGTGGGGAAGGGGCCGTCTCCTAAGGCCCCTCCTGCCCCTTCCACCTAACAGCCACTCTTCATAAGCTTGCTCAGTTCTTTTTCAAGGTTGCCAAGCAATGAACCACGTAAAGCACCTAATAGAATGGTTACAATTAAACATAAATACTGGACGGGGGAGTGCCAAGATGGTGGAGTAGAAGGACTGACTATACTTCAACCAAAAAACCCAAAAAACAAATATTGACGATAACAAGTGCTGATGGAGCCACTGGACGGGTTGTAAAATGGTGCAGCTACTTCAGAAAACAGTTTGGCAGTTTCTTCTAAAATTAAACGTGCAGTTACCGCATGACTCAGCAATCCCACTCCATGGTATTTACCCCACAGAAATGAAAACTTATGTTTACACACAAGCCTGCATGTTTATAGTAGTTTTCCTCATGATCACCAAATACTACAAGCAATTCAAATGTCCTTCAGTGGGTGAAGAGATAAACACCACACAGTGGAATACGACTCAGCAGTAAAAAAGAGCAAGGGACTCTCATGCACAAATCTTCAACGCATTACGCTGAATGAACGAAGCCAGTCTCAAAAGATTGAATACTGTATAATCCTATTTATATGATTTATGAAGAGACAAAACTACAGTGATGGAGCCAATGACTGCCAGAGGGCACGGGGTGGAAGGTAGGTGTGACCATAAGGGGCTAGTACCAGGGAGTTTTGGGGGTGATGCGACTATTCTGCATCCTGATTTGGGTGGCAGTTACACAAATCTACACGTGTTAACTTTCATAGAATTATACAACCCTCCTCCAACATCAAATTCACTGTATAATTAAAAAAAATTTTTTTAATCAAGTGGTAAAAAAGTAACTGTATGACACCCATCTTATACATAGGATAAATGCACCTAAGGGAACATATCTATGGACTAGGGGTCAGTCCACAGAAGCTGAACCCAGAATTTACATGAGCAGGTTGCAATAACTTACAGGCATCATTTGTCTATTTTGGTATATAAAGGGGATTAATGACATTCTTGGGCTATTCTCTGAAAAGTCAAAACAGTTGTGATCTGTATAATTTCTTTCTCAGGAACTTTGCATTCATCATCTCTTATAACAGCCTTAAGGGAGGAAATTTAGTCTCAGAGATGATAAAGGATTTGCCCTCGATTTTGATCGCAGTTCTGTCTGGTTTCCAATAAAGCCACAGCAAGGATTATAATGTGATTCCGCTCCTTTCTCTGCTGAAGCCTGAGCAGGCGCCTTAATCCTCTGTGGTCTTAAAGTCCTGCTCTTCCCATACAGCAGTGGTTCTCAGTGAGGGGAGGGGGGAAGGGAGATAAAAGATTCTGCCCTCAAGGGACATGGGGCAATGTCTGGAGGCATTTTTGGTGTCACAGCTGGGGAATTTGGTGGGTAGAAGCCAGAGATACTGCTCAACATCCTACAATGCCCCCTGAACGAGGATTTATGCAGCCCAAAACGTCACCAGTGCAGAGGCTGCGAACTTCCTAGAAACATGTATTAAACACATCCATGAGCCAGACACTGCGTACGCCTAAATTCTCGTATCATTTATCTCCTCAAAGCAAAAAGGTAGGTAGATGAGGTAGGTATTACTGACCCAAATTTATAGTTAAGAAGGTTGTTGCTCGGATGCAGAAAGGAGTGTACCCAGGTTCCCGTGACAAGACAAGGATCTGTGAGCACCCCAGGCCCTATGACTGCAAAGCCAGGTCCCCACAGTGCGGTGGCCCGGGGTTGGGCTGCGTCCTCCATAAACCTCCCTTCACTTCCATCTCCTCTAGTCTCAAAAATCACCTCTTGGCCCTAAGAGATCTGCAAATAAGGGGGAGCTTCTGGGCTGGTGGAAGGGCACATCCGAATCTAGGGCTCCAGGAAACGGGTGGGGTCTGTCGTCACTAAGAACCACCCGATCTTGCTCCATCCATCCCTCCCTCTGCCCTCAGAGTACTAATGTCTCCTCCATCCAAACAGCCCAGAGACGCTCCCTGCTGCGCGTTCCTGGAGGACTTCCTCTCCTCTCCCGCCAGCCAGCCCACAGCCCACGCTGCTGGACTCATCACAAGAAGCGGGGCCGCCAGGCAGAGCGCCAGGGACAGAGGGATGCGTCCCAGCACAACGTGCTCCAATCAATTTCCCACAGTAACATCCCCGATGGGCAGGGTGTGCCCGAGAACATAAGCTAAACGCTTCAAAAACAAGTCCTATAATCGCCCCTGAGTGATTCCGGTTCAATTTTACCCTTTCATGTAATGAGTGCTGACAGCAATGGTGAAAAATCCTGCGTGTGTGTGTGTGTGTGTGGCCCCGCCACTGCACTCACAGTTCCAGGATCAGGATGACATCCGTCTTGTTCTCGTAAACCTCGTGCAGGGTGATGACGTTGGGGTGCTGGATCTCCTTCAGGATGCTGACCTCCCGCTCGATGTCCTCCCGGCTCACACCCCGCCGGCTGGATTTGGTCCTCCTTTTCTTGATGAATTTGGCCGCATACTGTAGACCGGTGCTTTTCTCACGGCATTTCTTCACGACTGCAAACTGCCCACTGAAGAGGGAAGGCGGAAGAGAGCCCGGGTCATTTACATGCATTCACACGTTCTTTATTGTTCACTGAAAAGCCAGGTGTGGACAAGGACGTGGCACAGGGCAGGGCAGGGGGAGGGGGGACAACAACAGAATTGTAAACGGGAACGTCTAAATTGTGGGAAATGGACAAATTCAAAAGATGTTTCTTACTATATTTCAGTTGCATTAAGCTTGTTCCTCTACGAACAGTGTTGCAAAGAATAAAAATTCTTTTCATGAATTACATTTTATCCAACAGACAATAATGCCTCCATTTCTCTGCTCTCATCCTTCTCCCCATTTCAGATTCAGGGCCCAAGGAAGGAGCTCCCTTCTTGACCTCTCTTCCAACAAGCTCTAGGAAAAGCAGGGATGAGGACCAGGGAACCGGCAGAAAAATATACAGGGCCCTGCCTTCAGTGACGTATTTCTGGCACAGTATTTATCAGTTGAAACGCTCACAACAAGAACAACAAAATACAGGCATACCTCACTTTACTGTGCTTTGCTTTACGGCACTTCACAGATACCACAGTTTTTACAAATTGAAGCTTTGTGGCCACCCTGTGTTGAGCAAGTCTGTTGTCTCCATTTTTGCAACAGCATTTGCTCACTTTGTGTCTCGGTGCCACATTTTGGTAATTCTTGTAATACTTCAAACGTTATTATTATTATATTTGTTATGGTGATCTGTGACCAGAGATCCTGGATGTTACTATTGCAAAAACATTATAACTCACTGAAGGTTCAGATGATGGTTAGCATTTTTTAGCAATAAGTTTTTTAAAATTAAGGTATGTGCATTATTTTTAAAGACATAATGCTATTATTGTACAGCAAATAGATGACACTATGGTGTAAACATTAACTTTTATATGCACTGGGAAACAAAAGAATTCGTGTGACTCAGTTTCCTGCCGTGGTCTGGAACCGACCTGCAGTATCTCTGAGGTCTGCTTGTGTATACTTTGTTCATGCTATAGGGACTGATAAGCCATATGCACTAGACATGTGTTGGTTCCTTCTCCAGCATCACCTCTCTCCTCTTCCCTTCGCAACAACATCTATCTCTAGGGATCTTTGGTTCTGGGAAGCAGACTCCACCCCCAATTACAGACACAGATCCTGTGACCTAGGCTAAGCCAATCAGTGCACTGTATTCTCCCAGCTCCAGTGACAGGCATATGACCTAAGTTAGACCTAAGTAAGAATATGGAGACAAAGTTTTTTCTGAGACACTTTGATACCCCTCCCCCCCACCAAAGCTGCTGCCGGTCATCTTGGGACCACTCTTGATCTAAAGCAGAGGTACAGCTGGCAAAAGGAAAGAAACCAAGTCTGCGGCAACACTATGGAGGGGCTGGATCAACCCTAACCTGAAGTCATCTACTTTCAGATTTTTCAGCAAGATAAGCCAATAAAACTCCCTTTACCGCTAAAACCAGTTTGATATGGGCTTTTTATTTCTTGCAGAGGGAAGTATTCTAAATTCAAGAGCATGCAACCAGAGCCTCCTACCCATGTGTAAAAGAATACAATAACCGAGCTTAACGCAAAATAGTAAGGTGACTATATAAGCAGGTGAGACCTTGAGAAGGAAGTAGGCTACCCTGAAAGCAAGTGCAATACAATGCAAAGCGTTTCCTGTATCAATGCTGGCACCTCGCTTCCTCCCTCAAGTCCACATTTTGGTAATTCTTGTAATATTTCAGGGCTGATCCACCCATCACAAGATCTGTACGTTTCTTGGCACCTGCTGGGGAACTGCTACGTGGAGAATTATCACAGTTATTTTTAGCTAGCTTTATTCCCCTCACATGAAGACAAAAGCGAAAGAGAAAAATCAAATTAAGGCTAATATTTTGATGGTAAAGAATGGATACTTTCACAACGTTACTCATTTAGTTTAGCAGTGGGAGGCCAGTGAAGAAAAAACAGATAGTGAAGGATTATTTTTATAGTAGTGTCAATTTTTTTCTTGCATGACGGGTTATTAATACCTTCTTTCCCCCTGCAGCAGGATAGTGGAGAAACTGAAGGATAAATCACATCGCCACGCTAGCACCTTTGCCTGTAAACTCACAACCTTAACATGTCATGCGATCCGTTATGACTTTATTACAACCATTTTCTGATTTCTCTGGGGAGTAAAGAATTGGGCTTTCTCTCTGGTGGGGGGCGGGGGTGAGCAGCAGAGAAGATGGGGCTTACAGAGAAAAGAGGAAAAACAGTGTGACTACAAAACGAAGTTAGCTACTGCTTTACAGAGTTCAGTGACGCAGTGCTTGTAACCCCCCTCCTCTCAAAGGCAGTCTCATGTCCCCACTAAGTGCTCTTGAGGGACCCAGCCTAGGACCTCCATCCCAAGGCAGCCTAAGCTGCCAGGAGCTGGGCCCGTGCACCCATCTTGCAGTCACAGCTCCTTGTCTCGGGGGCTGGAATGGCAGACACCGGACAAACCCAGAGGTTTGAATCATGTTTCTTTAAAAGACAAGACCAGGAGGGGTGTGTCACCCAGCTGTAGAGTGTGTGCTTAGCATGCATGAGGTCTTGGGTTCAATCGCCAGTATCTCTATTTAAAAAAAAAAAAACCAGTTGGACAGCTGCAAATATTTAAATGTAAGCCTGAATTCAAAGACTATCCCGAATGTGTTTTCACATTCCATGCTCACCTACCCTAAGGGCTGGGTCAAGGTGCAGTTATAAACATCCTATGTGCCAAGGCCAGGAGTGTGTGCACAGATCTAAGCTGACCGCGATGCTCAGGTTTGCAGCGAAACATCTGGAACCCAGTCCCTCACCAGACCATTGATCCCACACTCACACTTCAGGGTCCTCTCCAGGGGGGAGCCGGCGGGAGAGGAGGGGATAAGAGGTCGGCAGGTGGAAAGACCCCCACAGCCCTGTTCAGAAGACATGATTCTGGTGCCCTAGGGCAGCAGGCTAGTGGCCTGGATAACTCTGGCTGCAGAGGGTCAGACGAGGGTGTAGAACGATTCTGGGAAACACGTTCTCGACCTATCTCAATGCCACCTCTTTAAAGACACCTTTCCTTATTTATCGCCAACTCCTCAACAATCAGCCTCCCTGCCTCCTGGTGCAACCAGCGCCCTCTCCCGCACCCGAGTCCACGGGGCATCTCATACCCCTCTGGGGCACTTGCTGTTTTCTGCTGTTTCCCGTTTCTTGCCCATTTCCACCCCTCCGAAGCCCGTAATTCCTTCAGGACAGCAGGCTGTCAGGTGCATCTTCCGCCCCCCGAGGCACTGGGTGCAGAGTCCCTCCAGGAGCCCACTCACAATGCTGATGTTGTGCTCTTGAGCTCTGGATCTATCCCCCAAAACACCAGAGGTGCTATCCTGAACCTGCCTCCCTGTAACTCCACAGAGCCGTGGGGCGTCTAGGGGCACAAACGACCCGTGTTTGAGTCTGGGCTTCAGTGCTTAGTAGCTGTGTAACTGTGGGCTTACTCACTACTTAACCACTCGGCCTCAGTTTCCTTATCTATAAAGTGGGTATAATATAGTGCTTGCCTGGGAGGGCTGTTGGGACGGAGGGGTAAGGATTAAATGAGCTAAGACAGATGCATCAAGGGGTTAGAACAGTACCCAGCGAGAGTAAATCTTCAATAACTGTGAGCCAGTGTCTTCCACAACTGGAGCTCCTGTCGTTCACTCATGGTTGCTAAAATCTCAGAGCACTGCAGTATTACCACCCAAATGTCACCTCTCACGACTGCCTGGGGGAAAAGAGCCCTAAAAGGAAAACCAAACCGAAACACACACACGACAGGGCTGCACTCTGTTAAAATGTGTAAAACTGGTGGGGAGGGTAGAACTCAGTGGCAGAGACATGCTTAGCGTGCACGGGGTCCTGGGTTCAATCCCCAGTGTCTCCATTAAATAAATAAGGAAACCTAATTACCTCCCCTCAACAACAACAAAAATTAAAGAAATAAATAAACCTAATTATTTCCCCCCCAAAAAAAGAACAAAAAATAAATAACATATTTTTTAAAAATAAATAAAATGTGTAAAACTACTGCCACATCTGGCAGCTGGCACCCGCCTCCCAGCACATCATCCTGTCCTCCCTCCTCTCACCGCCCCACCCCGGAGGGAGAGCAGGTGCTCAGGACGCCTGCTCCCTGCAGCTGGCTCTCCCCTAGCGCCGGGGACCGGGTCCCAGCTGAGCAGGGGCGGGCGGGAGACGTCGGGTGGGCGCTGGGTGCCGTGCCCTTGCCGGTTCCACAGTGTCACCCCCTCAGGTGGCCAGTGGGCTGAGGACAGACTTCTTGGAGAAGAGACCCATCTCTAAGCACTGGGATTTGCTGTGGGAGGCCGAACTGATGTTGGACTGTTGGTTAACTGCATCCTTCCCGTCCGGGGCCGCTGGTCCTCGGGCCCCAGCTCCCTCATGCTCACTTTCCACCCTGGAATCAGCCACTCTGTAGGAGAGCCATCTTCTCACCCTTCTGCCCTCTCCCCACAACTGAAAAAAACAATTTGCTTGGAACTGTTTTTGGCAAAGGCTTTTGAATCGCGGGCTCCCGGAGTCCCACCCTGAGCCAGCTTCCAGGGTGAGCTCTGAGTAGGAGAGTAAATGCAGACAGAGAAGCAAAGCCACCACCGCTGCCCACGTGGGGGGCCGCCTGACACTCCAGCCCCTACTGTGACAAACACAGGAGGCTCCTCCAGGAAGGACACCCACACAGGCTGCAGCGGCAGTTCAACGATGGGCAATGTAGCTTCCTTACAGGAAACCAGAAACTCACTGTAGACTAACATTTAAACTCGAAGAAACACAGGGCAGGGGGGGCCTCAGTTTTTGCAGGATCCATATTCGCGAATGCACCTACTCGCTAAGATTTATCTGTAACCTACAAATCAACACTCATGGTGCTTTTTGCAGTCATTCCCGGGTTTGAGTAGCTGGTTGTGGATGCGCACGTCCCCAGCTGAGGTCAGTCAGCTCTCATACTGCAAACAGCATCCCTCTCGTGATCTGTTCAGTATCACCTTTTAAATTTTTTTGCATTTTGTCTTTTTTGGTAATTTGGCCATTTACAATGGCCCCCAAGAATGGTGCTGAAATCCTGGCCAGTGTTCGTTCAGCACAGAGGCTATGACACGCCTTACAGAGAAAATGTGCATTAGATGAGCCACATTAGGCGTGAGTGACAGTGATGACGGCCGCTGAGTTCAACATGAATGAATCAACAATATATATAAATAAGGTGCCTTTGAACAGAAACACACATCAAACCAGGTTATGCATTGATCTGCTGGTGAAAATGTTGACACCAGAGGCTAACAGGAACCTAATCTTGTGTTTCCTGCAGGACCAAGGGTTCAGTGTCTGCTAATTCAGTGTTAGTGGTACTGTGAATAATTGACTGCGTGTCATTTTAAAAATTCCACTAACAATCTCTGTCATCTAATAACTGACAGTTCGCTGCACTAGGTACAGACAGCCACACTCATTCTGAGATGCAAACTTTCAATTCAGTGTAATAAACATTTATTAATCACTAGTGGTCAGACATGTACACAGATAATGGGGCCCATCCCTGCTATAAAGGGTTATCTACTAAAAAGAAGATTTCTTTTAGGAGGGAGGTTATAGCTCAGTAGTGCAGCGCCTGCTTAGCTCGCACAAGGTCCTGGTAGTGCAGCGCCTGCTTAGCTTGCACAAGGTCCTGGGTTCAATACCCAGTACCTCCATTCATTAAATAAGTAAATAAATAAATCTAATTGCCTCCTCCCAAAAAAGAAAATTTAAAAAGTAAAAAAAAAAAAAAAAAGCCGTGTTTCAAACATAATCACAAATTTTATTAAAAAGAGAAAACCTTTAGCTAGAAGGAGCAAAGCTTCATATAGAACAACCTATTTAATTTCTTTTTCTGATTTACTAATGTATCTAATTAAACACCACCCTTGCAGTCCCTCACTGAATGGTGTCCAGGATGTTATGCAAGGCGCTTCACACATAACCTTATTAATAATCACAACTATGAGATTCATGTTATCATCAGCTCTTCTATCGATGGGAAAAACCAAGCCTCAGAGAGATTTTTAAACACTGCTCCAAGTCATTCAACAAGTAAGGTGCATAACTGAGAAACGAATCTCAACTCCAGTGTATTTGCCTCCAAAGCTCTATTCACTGTTATCCTGGGCTTGGGTCCATTTCGTCTGGGAGATACAAGCCACCCCCTGTGAAGTCCCAGACAGGACCGGTGCATCATTCAGGAAGGAGTGTGATGAGGGGAAGGCCAAGGGAGGGGGCTTGAGGTTAAATACGCTGGGGCAATGCAGCCTCCTCCTCCCCACTGAAAACCCAGACAGTGTTTTAATTCACCAAAACCATCTTTAACATGCTCAGAGGAGCTCGGCAATAAAAAGAAAACCTTGTTTGCGTGTGCGCTTAGGATGTGCGAGACTGACAATGAGAAAACAGCACAGGAGGTTCCTTCTTGAGGTCAGCGCACAAGGATCACAGGCAATTTGTGAAACGTTCGTGGTTCAGCAGGTCCTATATATTTCGTAGTGCACTAACAATAAACGTGTTGAACTTTGTTTAATCCAGTGGGGCTTTATTTTCAAATTCATTTCCCTGTGGGAGACTTGCTCTCACT
Source organism: Vicugna pacos (assembly GCF_048564905.1). NCBI lineage: Eukaryota > Metazoa > Chordata > Mammalia > Artiodactyla > Camelidae > Vicugna > Vicugna pacos. Next base: position 5,371,237 of record NC_132990.1, read on the forward strand.
CGGGGGAAGACTAGATGAGAAAGTGTTGCATTCAGAACGGAGGAACAGCAAGCCAGCTTGATGTGAATACTTTTTTCTGCTTTATGGGTTGGTACCTAACCTAGGGTCTCACATTTTCATCACTGACTTTAATCCAGACACCACATTAGAACAGCTCCCACCAAGGAAGAGGGGTACAGACTCAAAACAAGTGGCCAAGGCTGGGGAGGGTGTAGCTCAGGGGTAGAGCACACGCTTAGCATGCACGAGGTCCTGGGTTCAATCCCCAGTACCTCCATTAAAAAAATAAATGAATAAACCTAATTACCTCCCCTCCCCTCAAAAATAAAACCTAGCCAAAAAAGTGACTAAAACTATGTATAACTTTTCTTTGATTTTAAATATGTATCTACCCAGTGCATATGACAGTTAAAAATTATTTACGGTAACTATTTATTATTGTGACCTCCTTACATTAATGCTGGAAACAGCTCTGGCTTAAATCAAACAAGTGGATCAGTCCCATCTCTCCCCTCCTCCCAAAAGATCTGCAAAAAGGTTTTTTAATTAACACAAAATGATTTTTTACTTTTGAATTCATGTATCGACCCCCTGGCAAACTTTCAGGGCTGGTTTCACAGGTCATCTATTTTTCTTGCAGAGCTGTGTTGAAAGAGTGGCACTGACTTGAATCTTGCTAGAATACTGGAATTACAGGTCTTAAATAAGAGGTGAGGTGACAGAAAAGATTTTTCAAGGATGAGTTAACGTCTGATAATGATTCGCAATTATGACAAGGGAAAAAAAAAACTCTGAAGGGTTTATAGACTAAGGGAGAGAGAAGCATAGAACACTATAATGTGGGAAGGGCCATCTGGGGCCACTCCAGGGGACAGGGCAGGGTCAGGAGACCCAGGCTGTGTCCTGAAGGCTGGAATCCAACCGGGAGATGCGAGCATGTGTTAAAGCGATGGTTTCCAAGAGGAGAAACAGCATGACCCGAGGCAGGGAAGGAGGAAGGAGTCTGTCCAGTATTTTTGAGAGAAGAGGAAGTGGTGGGGAGGTCTGAAGGAACCCCACAAACAGAGCCCTGCCCAGGATGGAGCAACACCAGCCCCGACTCGGCCAGCAACGTGGGAAAGCAGGGACCTCGCTGAGCCTCGGCCACGCGTGACACTCAGCACAGTACATGTAAAGCAGGAAGACCCGCAAGCTGCCTCAGCTTCGTGCTTCTCAGAGAAGCCAAGGGGGCCCTTGAAAAGCAGCACCTAATTTCTTCCTGGCACGTTTCTACCCAGCATCCTTGAAATCGAAGTGTTAAGTCTCTGTATTTTTTTTTCCCATTAGGACTCAGCAAAGCTATTTTCATTTTGGATGGGACCTATTTGATTTGTCCCCTTTGGTCCCCAGATGACTTTGTGGCTTTGCCTGGATGCTGAAGTTTGAGCCTGGGGGTAAGCGATGGGAAGCAGACTGCATTTTGCAAAGGTGGCCTTGGCCGTATCTTCCATCTCCCACACTCTTCCGCAGGGTGACCTGGCCTCTCCCGTCATGAGGTGGACCCTCATCCTGGTGCCCTGGAATCTAAGCCTTACGTGACCAGCAGAACGTGGCAGAAGAGATTCCAGGGCTGCTGCCTGGGTTCCTCCGCCTGCACGTTCTCGGGAGCTCCCTCCTGGAACCTAGCCACCACGCTGGGAGAAGCCCGAGCTGTTTGGAGTGGCCGTGTGGAGGTGCTCCCGTAACCAGCTCCTGCTGAGCTGGCAGCAGCTTTCAAAGGCCAGCGGGGCGAGTCTTCAGGTGGCTCCAGCCCCGGCCAACATCTTCGTGCCACCACCTGAGAGACCCCAAGCGAGACAGAAGCGTGAGCTCACAGTAAGTTGCTATTTTAAGGCACCAAGTTTTGGGGTGGTTGGTTGCACAGCAATGGATAGGTGAACAGCCACTAAAAATTTGTGGATGATGAGTTTAAAAGATGACCCCAGAAGCTGTGTGGAGGAAGAATTCACTACCGAAGGCAAGGGGCCAGAAGGTGACCAGTGTCCCAGAGAGCCTGGGAAAGGAGCAAGAAAGTCCAGACCACCGTAAACCCAGGTCCAGGGCAGGGGGGTGGGTGGTCACACAAACGCCCTCCTCGTTACGCCAGCACAGGGGGACTCACTTTTCAGGTCCTTCATTTGTCATCTTGGCAGCAACTCCTCATCTTTCAGGGGAAGTGCTGCATGCGTCATTGACAGGGGACCTCTGCACCGGAACCCCAAACCGACAACAGCAAAACCCAAAGACCTCACTGAAACACCTGCACAGATTTCCGGCTGAGCGGTGCTCATCTCCCGGGTATCCCTCCCAGTGCCTCCGGTGAAGCAGGTCCCCACCTGGGAAAACACAAAAACCAAACCCCCCGACAGGACCCAGGACACACACGGCCACTTAGTCTCCATCACAACGCCCAGCACCCAGGGTCTACCGACAGTGACATCACCTGTCCGGGTCTCAGGCGAAGAGGAAGCACTTTGGCCTCATTCAGTGGAAACCTCCCCTTCCGTCCTAACCACCGGCTGCGCAGACTGCAGAAGACGATGATGGTTAACCCAGCACAAGAAGCCGGCCCTCCAGCACCAGGTTTAACTCCCTTGGAATGTTCCCGTGGGGCAGCCCGCACCTGGACTGCTCTCTTGCTGCCTTTTGAGAAGCTTCGTGTGACGGGCAGGGAAACCACTTTTTACAAACAAGCAAAGTTGGTGATTTATTACTCTTAGTAGTAGCAGTAAAACACAAGCAACCCTCCAAAAACTACTTTAAACGGCTACTGCGGGTCCGTGAAGCCGGCACATCATCTGGGGAACAAGCTCCCCCAACGGTGAGAAGACAGCACAGGTTGCCAGGGTACCAACAGGGAGAAGCAGAGTTTATTTACCAAGGGGATAAACAGCAGCCCATCACCCCGGGAACCGGGACAGCGCACGCCGTCAGGAGCGAGATGCAGAGTGGAGCGCTGCCTGAGGGTGGCGGCGAGGCTCAGAGCAGGGCGGAGCACCTGGGGACAGCATCCCCCCGGAAGGCAGGGCCCACAGAGAAGCCCGCCCAGGGGAACAGGGCCAAGCCCAGGGCAGGCAAGGGTCTGGCTTCCCACACAAGTGCGGTGCTGCCAGTGGGTCAAAGAAACCAGACACACAGAGTATCGAGTGGCTCGAAGCAGCCTTGTGATAATGAAGGAATCAGCAAATGTGCTGATTCAAATCAGCAGGTGAGGACGCAGACATAAGGGGAGATCAGAGAGAGAGAGAGCCCGGCAGGTGTCCTTGTTCACTCCACTTGTCCCCGGGACGCCCCTTTGGAGGGGGAAGGTCTGCAATCTGCCTGGAAAAGCACTTCCCCAAGTGGGTTCTCCGGGGCTCGTATAAAGACAGGCTACTTGGACAAAGAGCTTCACAGCCAAGCATTTAGGGAAGACTGGGTAAACAGAGTCACAACAGGCCTGTGTGTGCAGGACCTAGCAGACCTGGCCCTCTCCAAGACAGGGCACAGCAGCCAGCATTTCCGCAGGTTGGAGGGTGTTATTAACCACAATTTTTGTTTTTTTTAATATTGTGAAGTCCAGTTTTCTTAGCAGAGTTTGCTTTGGTCCTCTCTCCCAGTTAATGGTCAGCTTCCAAGAGCTGGAACTGACGCTGTACACACTGTTTCCTTTTCCTTTTCAACACAGAGCTGCAGTTTGAGGTGTTTCCTAAGGCACGAGGCCCCTCCTTCAGGTCTGGGTGGGGCTGAGCACAGAGCTGGGGCCAGGTGCCCACAGGGTTCAGACCTTTTGGGGCTCTGGCCCACCAGAAGGGTGGGGACCAGCTGACTCAGGCCTGGGTCTCTCCTGCCTCCTCCTGGAAGTGGTCCGGGCTGCTCACAGGAGACAGGCAAAGCCAGTCCTGAAATCTCAGTCCTGATGGGAGCCTAGTACTATCGGAGACCAGCAGGGAATTCGGAGTTTTCCTTTCCTTTCAGCCGCGTTGGGTATTTTCCAAGGCAACTGAGAGCAGGCTGGGAAGGTGTGGAGAGCGGGAGCTCCGAAGCAGAGGGCAGCGACACTTGCTGGTTGATTCACAGGTGAACTCGAGCCCTCGCTCGAGTTCCTCCACCTCGGACCACGAGCATTCTCCCCGGGGGGAAGGAGCCCGAATCCGTGGGACCCTTAAAGCCTCCCTCGCACCTGGTTTGCAGGAGCCTAAAGAAAACGCCTTGCTGGGGTGCCTTGCACTCCCTTTGGTTTCTATTACTTGTTTCCACGCCTCATACTGCCTGATTCAGATCTGTCGGCGACTTAAGAGACTTAAAAACCACAGGGGCGAACAAGACTATGTATTTCTTGCGATTGGGCAGAGGGCTGGGGGGACCTTCACCACTCCGCTCAGCACCACCCGGGACCTAACCCAGGATCAGGCACAGAGCACGGGCTCGGTGCTTGATAGCTGTTTGTTTTTCTTTTTAAAGCCAAAAGGGAAGGGAAAGAAGAAAACAAGCATTGGAAGAGTGTCATTTAATACCATCTAAACAATGCGCCAAGGGACCAGACAAATAAATCAAACAGCAATCCTACAAATATTTCCTCCAACTAGAGTAAGTCCCATATCGGAGCCTGTGAGCCCAGTTTCGTGGAGAGGCAAATGCTCTTATAAAAAAAAAGGTGTCCTGCCGGGACGGGCTCTCCCATTTAATGAACGGTGACCATGTCAGGTGATAGGAGACTGGGGCTTCCGACCCTAGACAGCTGGAGCTGCAGGGGGCCTCAGGATGCTGCAGACGAGAGTCAGAGGGGTGGGTCCGTCCCTTTTTGATCACTCCGATCTCGGCAAGCTACCCTTCGGGCCCATCTCACTATTTGATCCTTCTGACTCTGTCACGTAATCCCATTCCAGCTATTAGGCTAAAGGAAACTGGGCCATAAGGTACGATCTGTTCTCAACTCAGCAAGCTCTCAGGGGAAAACGGCTGAAAAAGGAAGCAGAAGGTTCATATAACTTCATGGCGAGAGAGGAACAGGGAGCTGACCTGACGTTCTTTATGCCGCGGCCAGAGAGAAAGCGAATATTCCGTTCAGGGTGGGGGAATGAGCTCAAGGTACCGAGAAAGGTCCAGCTGGGAAGACTGATGGGTATAACTGTGCAAACACTACATTGAGCTGCACAGGTTACATGTAGCTTACAGGGACTGTGGGACGACTGCCAAAGCCCCTGAAATACATCCTCTCCCCAGTTCTGGAGCAGAAAGACTATTTGCCTGTGAGCTCGTTCTCATGAGCAGGTTTGGGGCCCTCTGTCACGCTTTGTCCGGGGAGGAATTGGCTCCGTCTCATCCCAGGAAGTTAGGTTCTGTATTGGTGAAGAGTTGGGACTTGAGTGACTCGGGAGAAATTCAAACATGCTTGGTGTCGTATGGCTTTTAGTGCTGCCACGAACCGATGGGTTTCGGGGACCGCTGCTCATCGGCCTGTGTGACTCTGGAGACCAAATACTACTGAGGGCAGTGGCTTCCTGAGGGTTTGCCTTCTCTGGGGTGGCAGGAGTCACAGCGAGGCAGCGAGTGGCGGTCTGGCCGCCAGCCTAGCCGGGAGGAGTCCTTTTCACGGTGCTCTTGACCGAGCCCGTTCCCATGATGTCTACAGAGCTGTCACCTTGGCTCTGAATCAGGAGGGGACTCACCTCCCAGAGGAAGTCTGGGGAGAGGAGAAGACAGGCAGAGGACCGAGGGGGGTCACTTCAGGCCAGGCAAGGAGAGGCTGGCAGGGAAATGCACTGCTGGAGTTACCCGAAGAGAGAGCCACGCAGATAAAACTGAAAGATGATAAGTTAAAGAGAAACCAGAGCTCCCGGGAAGTCTGAGCATTCCCTCAATGGAAGCAGAAGTCCCTGCAAGCCTGCCCCGTGGGCTGACCTCACCCCTGCACCTGAGCAAACATGAAGCTTATCGCTGGAGGCAGGGAGGCTGTACATACCCGTGCCGGGCGCCCCGATGCACAAGCACGTTACTTCTCCCCGGAGAGCGAGACTTCTGAGCAGCAAGTGTCACTAATCAGGTCTTAGATCCCATGAAAGGAGAAGAAAAATAATTCACGCATATGAGATACAAAAGCGAGTCTTCCTGAAGCAGAAACTGCAATCCCCCTCAGCCTCCTCGTGGAGGGTCACTTCCTAAGAAAATGTGGAAGCTGCATTCAGGGAGACTCAGGGTGATCAATCATCTGCACGGAGCTTCTGTCTGATGGAAACAAAACTCACCGGCAGGCAAGGGAGGGAAGTATTGAGGGCTGACCTCTGGAACGACGCCGGGAGAGGAGCAGGTGGGAAACCCTTCTCCACTTCCTTACCTGCAGTGTGGGGCACTGAGGACCTCTGCAACATCCCCCCCGCCACACACACTGACGGCCTTGGGCTCTGCAGCGCTGAGTGACACCTGGGCCAGGCTGGCAGACGACTTGCTTTAAAGATCCACCATGACTTCCGGGCAGGAAATGAGGCCCAAAGGAAGCACAGCTACAGGGCTGGCTCAGCGGACAAAATAAAGGGAATAAACACACACGTGGCGCCCGAGGCAGGCACGCCAGAGGTCACGGGACACCTGTTCAGGCCTCCCAGTCTACGAGCTGACTTCTGGGGGTTCTAGATCGACTGCAGAAGGGAAGGCAGCTGGGCTCAGGTGTGGCTAGGTGGCTTCACGGCGACAGTGAACAACTCTAAAAAGCTGCAGAAGCCCCGCGTACACTAGATGGGGAACTGACTTTCCACGTACCAGGCAAGGGAATGGCACAAAAGTAGAGCCCATTTTTCCAGCTACCGTGTGATTTGCTAGGCAGCTACGAGATGCGCCACTAGATACAAACTAGTTACTAAGTTCAGAACCACAATGGAGTAACACTGGAAGAATCGGTTTATAGAATCTGAATTTTAACCCCCTTCCTAGTGATCTACCAATGTATTACATTTAAAAAAATCATTTATATCATACTTGTATATAGGATTCTTCCTGAAAATTGACACCACCATTGAGTCCCAAGAGGCCAACATGGTGCATTCAATAAAATTTTGGAATTGAAATACACATTGACTCAGCCACCTTCTGGGTCACCCTACATTTATATGCTGACTACCTAACTGTCAGGCTGACTGTTTAAATTGTTCCCTCTGACTTGCTGGACATGGGAACACAGTTTAAAATATCACTCAAGATGGCTAGTCATCTGTTTTAAGAACTTCCTGGCCCCGGGCAGTCTAGGTGCATTTACTTTTCTCCAGCATTTCCTGGGCTCCAGCTTTGGGCTAGGCCCCGGCTGGTCCCTCTGGGAGCTGCCCACCTGTCTTACAAGCTGTCAAAGGGATAATCAGTGTATTTGATCTTGTACATTCATTTGAAAAGCAAAGGCATATTACAGTTCTCATATGGCTGCAGATTCCCTCAGGGAATTTGGGGCTACGGTCTCCTTTTCCCAAGCCGTTGCCTTGGGCTATACCCTTAGGTAACTGGGCAACTTTCCTAATTGAAGTACAAACGAAATTTTTTAAAGTAAAAATTGTTCATAGTCATTAAGCAGTTAGTAATTGGCCCTTGAAAGGCCCATGTAATTTGCAAACTCCATGGGATCAGACTTCTAAAGAAGGGAAAATGAATCTTGTAATAACCTGTATTGGAAAAGAATATGAAAAGGAATACATATGCGTATAACTGAATCACTATGTTGTACACCAGAAACTAACAGAACATTGTAAATCAACTGTACTTCAGTAAACAAATAAATACATAAAAAGATAAAGAAGGGAAAATGAGAAGGCAAGACTCATGATCTCCTATGAATACATCAGAAAGCCTTAATGAACTCAGATTTGAGGGAGAAAAAAAAAAACCTCCCAAACTTAACAGGGCTGCTCAGAGTCAATGGTGTAACAGACCTGTAGGAAACGAAATTAATTCTCTTAAGCTTTCATTTTTTCATGTATGAGGTCAATGGTCTTCACTTAAGGAAGACTGGAAAAACACCCCTAAAGTGGAAATGACGCTTGAGTTTAGAAAACACGATGAAAGATTGCCTGACTAGATATTTGAAAGAAATTCAAATCTCCAGGTCCGGCAAAGTTAAATCTCAGTGTGGCAGAAGCAATCTTAAATCGTTCCTGGTAATCTTGGACAAATGATGCTGAACTGATGATCAAATGAGGACCAAACTGGATCCCTCCCTAAGATCAATCAGCTTGTCATTCGTACCCAGCAAAAACTGAGACTCGATTATTGATCAGATGAACTAAAAACAGCGAGCGATCAGCAGGACAGTCAGCGAGAACTTTTCCACCGCCCTGACTGGGTTCTAAGACAAGCAGAAATGGAAAATGCTATAGACAAGAAAGAAAATGTTTTGATTTCAGTAGCGCCTGTGACATAATTTTTCATGATATTTTTGTAGATGAAATGGTGAATCACCATGTTGCGGATTTTGGCAGGCCATAAGGCTCTCGAGTTTAGCACTCTCCGAGACAAGACACTTGTCAGTGTATCAGATAAAGCACACTTACCACATTTTAAAATAACCGGTCTAAAAGCAACGGCTGTATTTACTGAAAGAACCTAGAACCGAAATGATCTCAGTAGGCTGAATAATGGAATTCATTAGAGAATAAACAGAAATAAATAGAAACCCCTATAGTTAGGTTCCAAAGAAATTAGGACAGCAGATCATATAGAACACAGGTGACAGTTCCAGGGGACCACAAATGACACAAGCATGGGGTAACCTCGCTGTTGCCCTGTGCACGTGGTCCCAGCGTGCTGAAGGGGGGCAGTGTTCCTGCTCTCAGCACAAGCCTGAGCCCCATACTGGGCATTGTACTTGGTGCTTGGAAAGATGCTCGCAATGTAGGTGGCAGTCAGGCGAGGACGAGGACAATAAGGAAGTTTTGCTTCTGGGCATGAGAACTGTTGCCGTCTGAAAGGCTGTCAAGAGGAATCAGGCCATCAGCCAGGAATGAGTGGGAGGCTGGACAATGGTCTCTTAAATATCTTCCAACCTTAAGATGCTCTGCTTCTAGGGGTTGCAAAAATCAAGGCTCACTTAACTAGAAGAAAACATAAGGTTGAGTACAGTAGAAATCCTATGACACTATTTCTTCTTTATGCATTTTATGAATTTGTCATCCTAATGATCGTCCCAAATTCAAATGCAAAATAAAATCCATATTGCCATCAACTTCTCTAGACTCTATTTGAAAACATATTTTATGCATCTGTGCCTTAAGATTAACTCTTCAAAAATGACAGAGAGTACTAACAACCTGAGAGGAAATACATCGTGGGGAGGGAGGCACGCTGGGCCAGGAGGCAGCTGACCCGACGCTCCCGTTTAGCAACAGTGGGAACGCCGGTGCTTAAGTTCCTTTTCTGAGCCTCAGCCTGCTCGCGTGGGAAATAAAAAAGACACAACTGAAACTAACAATGCTCAGCTTACAGGACTGCTGTAAGACTCAAAAGATGGAAAAAGATGCACACTCCATACTGTCACATAAATACAATGTCAATAATGGGGAAGACTTAAGTGATATCACAGCTGGGAATAGAACCCCTGCATCTATGTCCAAAGAGCTCGAAAAGTTCAGGTCAGTCTCTAATAAGGGATGACAAAGGAAAGCAAAGAATTCTTTTGAGCAGGAGTTAGAAACAGCCAATTCAAGTCTTTCAGAATGAAAACTTAAATATCTAGACAGATGAGGTTAACCTTCTGCATGACAGCATGACTCTTAACTTTGGAAACAGAGGGCCTGGTTTCAAATGCCAGCTTTCCCATTTACTAGCTGTGAGACCTTGGGCAAATTACTCAACCTCTCTGTGGCTCAGGTTTCTCACCAGCAACTTGAGCATAATAACGCTATCTACATTAAAGGGTTATTGTAAGGACTAAATGAGTAACATAAAGCTCTTTCAATAGTGCCTGACGCGTAACATGGGCCATATGCCTGCTATTGTAATGAGAACTGCAGGTACCCCTCGCTTTCCAAAAGCTCGCTTTACCCTACTTCCCTTTTACGGAAGACCCGCATTAGTATCTGTTTTTGCTACAAAATAAATAAATAAATAAAATAATCCCATTTCACATAAAAGTGAAGAGAGGATTCTTTTACTTTTATGAAAAAAATTATTACTGTTACTCTTTGGATTTCTTTCAGGGAGTAAAAACAGGTACTAATGTGGGTCTTTTGTAAAAGTGAAGTGGGGTAAAAGCAAACTTTTGGAAAGCGTGCTTTCGCCTTATGGCCATTTCAGCTTAGGAGAGGTTTCACAGGAAGCTTTACTCTCAAATAGTGGAGAAAACCTGTATTACTACTGTATATAGTTGCTTAAAAGCATCCTCATCTCTTGACACATGTAAAGACTCATGTGCTGTCTTATAAGAGAAAATAAGAAAAGGAAAAAATCATGCAAGTTTTTCCCATCCTGTTCTGGAGAAGCTGTCTTGAGTGTGGGCTGCTGAGTGGATCTCCCATGAAGGCTCCTGACATCAGAACAACTTGGCTTGTGGAGACGGTGCTAAGCGCCTGGACTTGGGAAATACTGAAATATTCACAGTAAAGAGAAGGAAAGCATGAGAACAAAAATGGCCGATCTTGGCTCCCTGATTAATATTATTCTGACATCGTTCTGGCCTCATGGGCCCAGGAGTGAATAGATGGATCAAATTCTGTGGGGTAACTGCACCCTGGGACAATTAAAAGTTGTCAGTCGGTCTCTTGGATAACCATGGAGGACAAAGACTCTAACTGAGGCTGTTTGAGGCTGTTTCTAACTCGAGTTTGTATGTGTTCATAGAAGCCCCAAATCTCTCAAGCAAGCGTTGAAACTCTGATCATTCAAGTCCGACATTTATCATTCATGAGCAAAGTAAGATTAATGTTCTCCTGAAGCACAGACATGCTCTGTGTAGGTAAACAAAGCATTTAGAAAAAAAATTAAATATAGGAAGGGGGTGGAGAAAGATCTGGTCTTGCTTTTTCTTCTATTATTATTAACAAAAATATGAAATATTATCATCTACCTGCCATGAAGGCAGGGAACACGAAGGAGAGCTTCATGCCTGGGATCCAGCTGTAACACTGTCCCCATCCATCTGACAGCGATGAACTCGACAACCTAAAGTTACCAGAACATATCACGTGCTTCTGCCTACAAGTCCACGGAAACTAGACGGTGAGGGAGAAGAGGCAGCTTCAACCCTGCTCCGAGACCTCCCCTCCTCCTTCCTCTCAGCAAACGTTTGCTGAATGGGTGGATGAATTAATTCGTCCAGCCTCGGGCTTTGGAATTCCAAGCTTTTCTTGTTAATTTTTGATTCACTGACACAATCATTAAAGACACTGTTAATCGGATGTTTTTCTTTGCTAGGTCCATGGAATATGATAAAGACACGTGACCACATTGAAGAAGATGACTTTTAGGATGCTGTGCTACTTTTAAAATGCTGGATGTCGTATCACTATATAACTGGTTCAGAAGAATTAATATTAGTGGTTCAGGGCAAAGCAAACAGAAATGAACTTTGCACTGGTTCCCAAATTCAAAGCTCTCAAACATACGTACTGGAATACGTACTTAGAACTTACAGCGGACTATATTAAGGTGGAGTCAGTTCACATTAGTCTCTTTAAGTACTAATCTCAACTATTTGTTCAGAAGATGTATCCAATAGTTTTTTCATAGAGCAAGTGAATTACAAACATGTAATCTTATATATTTGTATGATTTACATATTTATATAAGACAAGTATATATAAATATGTAATCTTCCTTACTAGGACGTAAATATAGAATGTAAGTTTTAAGCAATAAACATGTGTAAACTAAAACCATGACTTATTTAAGACAGAGCTGTCCAACAGAAATATCACAAGGCACAAATGCAAACCCGTGTGCAATTTTAAATGTTTGAGTAGCCTCATTAAGGAAAGCAAAAAGAAACAGGTAAAATTAACTTTAGTAAATATCTTATTTGTCCCAATATATCAAAGTCTGATTCCCCTCTTTTGGTGCTTAAACCCCAGTGTGTGCTTGACACCCACAGCATACCTCAGTTGGGACTAGCCACAGTCAAGTGTCTTGAGTTATAAGTGGCTGGTGGCTCTCGGGTCAAACAGCACAGCTTGGGCTAATTTTATAGCCATAATGTAAAAGGGGGACATAGCTCGATTATCTTATTTGTAGAAGGGAAGTGGAAAAGACACTTGCGAAGTCACTGCGAGGTGAACCATTGTGAGTTTAGTACATTAATCACTGGAAGATAAAAGATACTACCGCTGACCTTATTAGAAGAATAACTGAGACCACAATTCTCTTGGAAACCCAGGTTATGTGTTCTGGGAATTCTTCTTAAAAAATAGGTGAATACATTTTCAACTTTTCATTGATGTGCCGATGTGCCCTAAGATAGCTTTCTTTTTAAGCATTCTCTGCTGTCCAGAATATGGAAGCCAACTGGACAACCTCCACGCTGTCACCAGCTTGTAAGCATTTGCAGGCATTGACTAAGCCTCCGCGCAGCTTTCTCTGGCAAATTCCTGCACGAACCAGTGGTTCGTGGTAGATGATCTTATGGCTTCAAAGAGGCAATCATCGAGGTTTCTTTGCAGCGCACTCCCTGAGGCTACAAAAATGTACCCAGCCTCAGTAAGAAACACAGAGACTAGGCTTCAGCTAACTTTAAAAGTTTGACCCTATTTGGTACATTGATTTTCTAGATAATCTTATCTTCCTCCCACCCAAGGACTAAAGCAGAGAAAGGAGAGCGGTGATGGGTAAGGCTGGGCTGCGAGCTTCCAGTGAGGCCACAAAGCCTTACGGTCTACGGGCGGGGGCGCAGTCAGTGCGGGAGGTGCTGGGAAATGGAGATGCTGGTAGAGCCTCTGGTGATGCGGTGCAGCAGAGGAAAAGGCCACCGGAAATGAGGAGGGCAACGCAGTGGGAGGCAGGGTAATGGTTACATCACCCACAGGGAGGTTAAAGCTGCTGACAGGACGGCCGGGGAGGGGAGAACGGGAAGTCTGCAAGCCCGGATTTTCACTGCTCACAGACATCTGCACTCTCTAGGCACCACATTTCTTAAACACAGGGCTGATTAATTTCTTCTTCACTTGGGAGAGATCCCAGTTCTGACATCCATTCTTCCCCCTGGCTCGTGAGAGTCATAAGAATCAACAAGTCTATCACGCGGGACCCACTCAGCCTGCCGTGGGCATTTACGTGCAGTGTGCTCAGCGTTCAAGACGCTGAGAACACCACGGGTTTCTGCCTGAATTCCAGGTGATCGCTAGCCGCATTCATTTCATTCATTCACTCAGTGAACATCTCTTAAGTATGTTCCTGTGTCAGGCACAGTATGGGAGTTTCTTCCTAAAATGTCATGGAAGGGGGGAATCTGGAGCAATGAAATGTTACTCTCCCCTTGCCTGGCTGAGAATTACAATCTGTAGGAGTCTTTCTCCCTACTTACAGTTATTCCTTTGCTTCCTTTCTTCCCCCGGTTAAATAAGAGAAAGACAAATGCCATGTCATTTTAATAAATGGTCAACTCTATCCACTGCTGGCCTAGAGAAGACGGGTCCCAGGATCCAGGGATCAGCTGCTTCTTGACAGACACGAACAGACCATGCTGCTCCTGCTGTGGTTCTGATGGTCGATATCTCAGGGTCCCTTATGGCACAGGGACCCCCTTAGGAGTGGGGGCAGCTGGCAAACGATGACCGTGGTAGGAAGAAGAGCTTCCTGGTCGTGGAGACACATGGCAGGAGCCACTGAAGTCATGGGTCAGTCTCAACACACTTGCCAGTCACGCTTGACCACAATTTTAAGGATTTGTCCGTTATACTGAAAAGCAGTGAGACCTGTTACTGGGCCCCAGAGGCTACAAAGTCAAGATGCTAATGCCTGCTGTTTCTCTACTGGCTTCTTCGTGACACACCAACCTTTTAACTCATCTCACCTTGTCATGGGCTGAATGTCTGTGTCCCTCCCAAATTCAGATGCTGAAGCCCTAACTCCCAGCGCGGTGGCGTTTGGAGGTGGTATTTGGGGCCTTCGGGAGATCATCAGGTTGAGATGAGGTCATGAGGGTGGGGCTCTCAGGACGGGGTTAGTGCCCTTGTAAGAAGAGACACAGAGAGCAGACAGACATCTGCAAGCCAGGAAGAGCGTTCACACTGGAACTCAACCAGGCTGGGCCCTGATCTTGAGTGTCCAGCCTCCAGAACTGTGGTGTCTAAGCCACCCTGTCTCTGGAATTTTGTTACGGCAGCCGAGCTGATGAACAGACGCCTCCAACTTCACTTTGCCTTAAATCGTTTGGTACAATCAGAAAAGCTGCTAGGATTGTAGCAATTCTTTCAGTGTCACTCTATGCACACTTCATTCCAGCTCACCAGATCCTCCAGCTCATTAAGAAAGGAACTGGAGAAGGACATACCTGACATGGGGTCACAGTCCAGCAGAGGACAAAATCCATCTTTGTTGAAAACATAACGTTGATTGCGTTAAGTAGTATAGCTTTGAAGACCTTCTCAATTTGTTTGGTCTTAAAAAGTTTAGCAGGGAGGGTATAGCTCAGTGATAGAATGTGTGCTTAGCACACACAAGATCCTGGGTTCAATCCTCAGTACCCTTGTTAAAAAATAAATAAAAATAAACTTAACTGCCTACCTCCTCTCAGGAAGTATTTATATATATAAAGTTTAGTTACTTTTTTTTTGAGTACTGAACTCTTTTATGTGAGTCTCTGTTCAAACTAAATTTCAGTTAAAATTTCTTATTACATTAAGCCCACAGGTTTCAAATGAAAGAAAATGAGAAGGAATAAATGTTTAAAAACACATATGACCTCTGAGCACATGATCCGCTCCGGGCGAAGGGCATACGATGAATTGCTGGTTTGTTCCCGGGCCACGACCATCTCCCCACTAGGGGAAGTTTCTCCCAAGTTTCCAAACTGGTTCAGTCAGGCAGGCTTTAAGGCTGGCTCTGTTTTGTAGGCTGGTCATGTGACCACATTGGTTTCGACCCACTAGAGCCTAGCTTCCACGTGGCCACAAAGTGGGTAGTAAGGGGAAAGAACCAAATTCGAATTGACATCCCAACCCAGCCACAAATACACACAGAAGATGTGGACCTCAAACCTGAAATGGGCTTAAACACCTCCGAAAACACAGGCTCTGGGGTCAGCTTTCTCTATTACTGATCATGAAAACAACGCAATTTAAAATCCACGTTGACTGCAGAGTACTGCTGTAAGTAAAATGAACTAAATTTTTTTTTTTTTAAGAAAATCACAGTTTGGTCCCATCATTATGGTTTGTGCTCAGGCAAACCTGAGACTCTGTAGTTTGGGGGAGCGGGGACAGTGTCCCACAGAGGTTTGTGTCACCTCCATTTTACAGGAGATTCAACACCAAGCTGTATAAAGGTCTCACACTGAAATAATGCTGAAGCGTCATATTAAACGTCTACCTGCCGACAGACCAAAAAGCTTTAAGGATGCTAATCAGGACACGTGGCGCTAACACCCAGCCAGACCACCACTTGCTGCTCTTCCCCGCTCCTCCCCTCGGAAGGGAGAAATGAAAACAAAGGCACAAAAACTACGCAACTTAAGGATTACAGTTTGTGTCCAAGAAAGCTGCGTGTTTGGAGGCTGGTCCGAACAGCTGAGAGAAACAGGCTGCACTGCAGTATGAGGCGATGAGTCTGAAAGAGGTCAAGGAGACTGGAAGCGGGTGGGGGCGTCACCCGGTTTGTTCTGACTGGAGCACACGGTCCCTCTCCGCTGACTCTGTAGTTCGGGCGAGCGGGGACAGTGTCCCACAGAGGTCCGTGTCATCTCCACTTTACAGGAGATTCAGCATCAAGTTGCATAAAGGCCACACGCCAAAATAATGATGATGGGTTCATATTAAACGTCCTCACGCGCCGTCAGAACCCTACCTGGGCACTGCTTCTCCTTCAGACTTCCAGAAACCTCCTTAGAAGTTTAACCTCGCAGTCCTACCTGGGGGATCCACAGGTGTGACACCTCTGCGGGGGCAATCCAGTCACTGTGGGGACACCACAGAGGGCTGAGACGGAGCAAGTCTCAGAGCAGATGGCGAAGTCACACAAAGCAGGGGCAGGCACCAACCCGTGTAGTCACTCATATGCTGGCCTTGCATACAGTAAGTGCTAATATTACCCAATAAACTAAATCTGAGAGCTAGAAATCCCTCCAAAGACAAAGGAGTGAAGGATAGTCTCCGTCCGTGTGTAATCTGAAGTGCAGATTGTATTTTCTAAACCCAAAACTAGGACATGGAGGATAAAAGGGTAAAATGATACTTACGAGGGCAAAATACCTGAGATTGTGTCTGCACTGGGCACCTCACCCCCCTTGTCCGTTTCCTACTGCCGTCCCTGCAAAGCCCCTTTACCGTATATTCAGCGTATACTCACAGGTTCCAGGGATTCAGAGGAGGACATAGGTGGGGGCCATTATCCAAGCCTCCCACACCCTCAAAATGAGCTAACCTCAACCACAGACCTTTTTATTTATTTATTTTTTAAATTAGGAACTAAAAGGAACCGTCTGGAAGAAGGAGCTGACCGGGCAGTTCTATCCAAACCTTGGGGTTGTCTCACCCACAGCTGAAGCCGTTTCCCGCCTGCCTCCCCAACCACTATTTACACGCCTGTAACCATTGTCTTTGAATAGATTAGGCGTTATTATTGGCTAATTTTCTATCTGTCATAACCTCCAGTTTAAGTGAAAAAAGATCTGCATATATCAGTGAGTCCACATCAGACCAACCCTGGGCCTCCAGATACGTAGCACACACTCATGTATTGAACAGTGCTGCTGTGTTTCAGAAAAACATGAACCACAAGTGGCTGCTTTCTGGTAACAGATATTCAATAAATTTGTATTGGGAAGATAGATGGGTGAATGGATGAGTGGATGGGTGGGTGGATGGATGGATGGATGGATGAGTGGATGGGTGGATGGATGGATGGATGGATAAGTGGATGGGTGGATGGATGGATGGATGGATGAGTGGATGGGTGGATGGGTGGATGGATGGATGGATGAGTGGATGGGTGGATGGATGGATGGGTGGATGAGTGGATGGGTGGATGGATGGATGGGTGGATGGATGAATGGATGAATGAATGGGTGGATGGATGGATGGATGGGTGGGTGGATGGATGGATGGGTGGATGAATGGGTGGATGGATGGATGGGTGGATGAGTAGGTGAATGAATGGAACAGAACTCATCCAGGAGCCTTTGGAATAAAAGACCATCAGTTTGTTCCTATAGCATCGGTTACCTGATTTCTCTAAACTGAAAAAGAGGAATCACTTTAAGAACAAATAGAAGAGAATGTGTAACTCTCTGGCCTTGACCCTGGAGTAGAAGTTCACTCCTTCCTGCCCTTGTCCCTTTTGAACTTCCCCATCTCCCAAGTAAGTTCTTGAAATTCACCAACAGCTAGACCTCGAACTGTTATCCTCCCCAGACCACAGATGCTCTAAGCTTGAATTCGAGCTGGCAGGTAGCTGTCTACATTTCCAAAAGTAGAGCACCTAGGATGTGAAGGTGCCAGGAGAAGTCTCATGAATTAGAACAGTGATGATTTACGACTTCACTACCACCCTTCCAGCAGAGACCTCCCTAGGAGGCTCCAAACCGAAAGGCAAATTATCGTGGCTTGATGTACAGAGCCTCAGTCATTGTGACAAGCTAGGACGGCTGCACAATGTCAAACGTGCACAGTGGAAATGTTCTTGAGCTCTTCCTCCACCTAAGTAAGCACATTCAGTCTGAAAGGAAATTCTACCATTTTAAGTCTTTCGGTTCTTCAAGCAAATATCAGCTGTTAAGGACGGTTAAGAAAATGGATTCTCTGATGCAGCTGAGGGTCCTTAAAAGACTCTCCTGCATGATGCCCTGAAGAAGTGCACTTGAGGGTGCGTGTGTGCACACGTGTTGGTGCGGGTGTGGTGTCACTTCTGCAATAGATGACTTACATCCTGGGGACCTAGAATAATTTAACTTTGACTGCAACGTATGCCCTTTGCTGCCATATCCCAGAGCATTTACTAAAGGTTTCTTGAGGGTGTCTTCCAGGTAAGCTGGTGTGCATGGGATTAAAAGGTACAAAGGCAGTGACGATGATGCCGAGATACAGTGAAGATAGAGCTACAGGAGCTGGGGATTCCAGAGGGTCTCAGATCCCAGGCTGAAGCTGTCAGACATTAAAAGATAAACATGAATCCAAAAGATGAATGAAAGGAAGGGAAGACACATGGGTTTAGAAATCTGTGACCACACCCACAGAGAGCTGCCGGAGAGCAGGGACGCGACCACTGGGCTCAGCAAGATGATACATTTTGTTGGTTTGTTAAGATAATAACTCATGTTAGCAAAAACACCAGTAAACAAGTACACTTTCAGAGTTGGGGAGTGGAAACGGCACAGCCCTCTGGGAAACCAATTTAGCACGGTGGAACAACCACCTTTAGAAGTGTTAAAAATTCTTGGCTCAGTGATTCTACTTCTAGGAATCTATCCTAAGGAAATAATACAAAAAACCCCAAAAAACCTAGGATTTATTTACAAGGATATCTGAACTCATCCTGGAAAAAAAAAAAAAAGAATGGAATTAACAGAGAGAAATGGGTGAGCAAAGTATGTCAAATCCACGTGGTCAATATGATGCTGGCTTTTGAAACGGAATTCAAAGACTATCATGCAAAATTCTTATAATACAATGTTTGGTAAAAAAAGAAAGCAAGATATGCAACTATAGCTATGATCCTAATTTCATTAAAAATGACATGGAAGTGCAAGACTGGAGGCTAAAACAGCGAAATGTTAACATTTAATGGGATCTTTGGAAGAACAGGATTATGGGATATTCTTATATTCTCCTTCAAAGTTTCCCAGGTTTTTTAAAACTTCCTACACGAGCATGTGGTATATTTAAAATCAGAAGGCTGCCACCCAAAGATGTCAGAGCGCCGTAGGAATGAGGCAAAGGCATTGGAAATGTTCTATGGTCTGTGGGAAATATATGCATATGCATATGCATCCACTCCCCATGAGCCCCGCTGAGCTCGTGTTATAAGAGAATTCTTTCCCTAATTCCAACATCCCAATCCAAAGAGTGAAGGAGAAGAAGGAAGAAGAAAGAAAGAGGACGAGATGGAAACTCTTTTGAGCAAAAAATTTTAATCACCAAGGGAGCCTTAAAAAAAAAAATTCCCGTATCTGGGCTCTACCTAGATTCGCAGCATCAGAATCTCTGGGAGCAGGGTGCTGGTGCAGGTTCTAAAGGATGCTCCCAGGAATTCTCAGGATCAGCAAGGTCTGAGAACCCAATGTAGAGAAAAGTGGTTCTCAAATGTTAGTGTGCGTTCAAATCACTCAGAAGTCTGGTTGAAACAAAGACTGCTAAGCTCCACCCCCAGAATTTCCAACTGATAAAAAGCCTGGGAATCTGCATTTCTGACAAGTTCCCAGGCCATGGTGCTGCGGGGCTGAGGACCACACTTGGAGGACCACTGAGGTAGGGCAACCGCTTCTTGGATTTGCCCTGGTAACCCTGAGTCCCACAGCAGATTCTCGGATAAATTTTAGTGACAAATTAATTATTTCTTCCTCTCAACACTGACGACTGACAGGTCTTTTTTCCCAAAGAAGGCAAAGTTCTGGAAAATGAGGACAAAGAAAGGAAACGTGTGTTCACTGAGCAGCTGCAGGGAACCAGGCGCTGGGCTGGGCCCTTCACATCCTCTAGAGCTCGTCCCATCCTCCTGTGGGGAGGCACGGTCATCTCTATCACAGAAGAAGGCAAAGTGAGATCCACGGGTCGGGGTGATTGGCCAGGGACAGGCAGCTGGTGAGGGATGGGGCCGAGACGCAACCGCAGCCTGTCAGGTGCCCAAGTCCTTCCTGGCTTCTCTCCCTCCGAGAACAGACACACATTTAACTAAGATAAAACCTTTCCTCTAAGCAAACATCGCGCTGCCTGAAATATCAGGACCTAACTAATAGGAAGAAAATGTAGGAGCAAATATGAGTTCATTACGCTTTTTAAAAAAATGCTGTACAGCACAGGGAACTATATTCAATATCCTGTAGCAACCTATAATGAAAAAGAATATGAAAACGAATATATGTACACGTATATGTATGAGTAACTATTATGCTATACACCAGAAATTGACAACATTGTAAACTGACTATACTTAAATAAAAAAAATTTTAAGAAATAAGCAAAAAATAAAATACAATAATAAATTCTTACAGTTGTTAGTAAAGAAGCAACACATTCAGCAGAGGAAAACATTTGCTGAGCCCGCCTTTGGCACAAATTCAAACATTTTCATCAACTCTGTGTGTGGGAAGAATGAACCCATCAAAATCCACTGAGGTATGGAATACGCTGGGCGCTAACGTTAAAGAGGTTTATGCTAAAGCAGGCATCCTGGGTAGTTAGTAAAAGCAGAACATGGAGCCGTGGAAAGCATCTAGAAAAGATGCCTGGTTTGTCTCCTTCGGTTTCAGGGCTTAACTGGATTCCCGGCTTCCCCGCTGCAAGGCGGGCGGTGCAGGTCCACGCAGTACACAGCCCACCCACACCTTCTGCTCTGCCCTGCAACCCACTTGTCAGGGGCGCTCCTGAGTGCCTGCGAGTGTCAGGGTTGCTTGGTTCAAGTTTGGGATCATTTGGTTAAAGCAAATTATTCTTATCTTCCCACCTGTCTTGGCACATTCTCTTCTAAAGAGAAAACGCTGGGTTTGCTGTTAGGCAAATGACAAAGGGGGCAATGAGGGGATACAACC
Source organism: Vicugna pacos (assembly GCF_048564905.1). Classification (NCBI taxonomy): domain Eukaryota; kingdom Metazoa; phylum Chordata; class Mammalia; order Artiodactyla; family Camelidae; genus Vicugna; species Vicugna pacos. Next base: position 5,392,100 of record NC_132990.1, read on the forward strand.
TTCAGCCTACTTAAGGGCACTACAGACTGATCCTACTTATCTTCTAGCAACAAGGCAGAACATTCTAGAAAGAACACAGAATGGCCCGCTCAGCCCTAAACTACCTCTAGAAATCTATTAATTATTGATGTTCAAATAATATGAATGCCACTTCTCCAACCGCTTCTTTGGAGCCCCCGTGAAGACTGACACGCCAGGTACCTACAGAGCTAGGCTTTCTTTGTACAAAATAAGGATCTCAGGGCCCAACACTCCTTAAGATTCACAGGCTGTATCCTGCTCCAGAGAGCACTCAACACAGACTCAGGCTCAAACCATCCCTTCTAGTGCGGAGACCTGGTCCATTTCTCCATTCTTGCTGTGGTTACAGTTAATCTCTTTGCCAGGCTCCAATCACATGTACAAACATCTCCAGCAAGCTGGATGGCACCGGGGGAAATGCTACATCCATGAATCCTGCCTTCTGCCTTTAAGCTTTGATTACTGCCAGCAACTTTCTCCTTAAATCTGCATTCCACTCCAGCCCTAATTGATTAAATTACTAAATCATAATTAATTGGATAAAATCTGTCATGGCCAGCTCTGGTTCCTCTTGGAGGAATGCCTAAGAGATCCAGCATAACATCAAACTTCCTGTGGCACATAAAGTGGCTGCAAAGCATCAGGCTGAAACATTTGAATCTAATTCAAACACTATTTAGGGTTGGAAAGGACCTTAAGACCTTGGTGAGGCAGGTGTCTACCCCAATGTTTGATCTTTTCTTTGTCTTGAGTCCTAGAATTACCCATTTTTCGCTGAGAATCAGGCCACTTGATACAAAGACTACATTTCCTAGCCTTTCTTGTGGCCATGTAACTATGTTCTGGCCAACAGCATGTGAGCAAAAGTATTGGGTGCAACATCCAAGGAATGCCCTTCACGAGAAAGGGCATGCCTTTCTTTTTCTCTTCTTTCTTATTGCTGGGTGGAATGTAGATGTGATGGTTGGAGCATGAGCAGCAATACTGGACCACAAAGTAAAGTCACCTGTTTAGGAAGGCAGAGTGACATCATAAAAGAAGGCAAAGTCCTTGAAACCATAGAGCTCCCGCAGCAGCTCGAGCAGCTCTGGATTCCTATGTGAGATAGAAATAGAGTCCTATTGTCTTTAAGCCACTATTATTTTGAGTTTTTGTACTAAGCAGCCAAAACCAATCCTAATAAGTGTTCAGTAATGAAAATATCTTCAAAACTCCAAATGATCTAGGGTCAGCTATGGTTAGAATCATAGAGACAGAAGCATGAAGTGAATCTTGTAGGACCGTTTCCGGCAGCTTGTGGAGTTCCTGGACACTTAGGGAGACTGGAGCTGCGTAGAAGTGACTTGAGAAGGTCTGGAGGACACAGGACACTGACATAGGTGCTGGCTAGAGTTGGGAGCATTTGCAGAAGTCTGAGCCCTCTGAGCAACAACACGGCCGTGCTGGGGGACGCCTCCAACTGTGCCACCCACCTCTGCAAACACGCCAAGCCTCCTTCAGAAGAACATACCCCACCACCCAGCGCCACCTCTCCTCCCCCCGCACCCCGCCTTCCTCACCGCACCTCTAGGTGTTGTATGAGTAAACGGCTGTGTGCAAGGACAGAACCCGAGTGTCACCGGCTCTTCAGGGAGCAGCGTTCTCATCCTGGAGAGACAAGAGACCGAGCTGTGGTGCCACCTGGGAGGAATGTGCAGGACACACTGAGCCTGCCAGGGAGGAAGGCCGGCTCAGATTACGTGGCAGGAAGTGAGGCCCACTCTTCCCAGTAGCCAGTGGTTTGTCGGCTGTGCCGATTTGCCAAGAAGGAAAAACGCGACCCTGGGGGCACCTTTCAGCCTATGACAGCAGTCAACGTCAAGTCGCAGGGAGTGTGAGGAAGGAGTGTGCATCGGGCCCTCGGAGGCTGGGTTCTTGTGTGTGATCTTGTGCAGATCACAGGCGCTTTCAGGGCCCGAGTTTGCGCACTGTTTTGTCAAAGCAAGGCTGGTGTCCTGAGAATCAGAATCTCAAAGGTGGGAGGGAAGCCGTGTGTTTCAGACTCTCTCCGGGCGATTCCAGCGATCAGCCAGGGGCGGCCACCTGACTTAGAAACTTGCCACCTAGTGTGTTCTGTGGGCCTGCGCATCACACTCATCAGAAATGCAAGCTCTCGGTCCCCCGTGCCCCCTCGACCTACCCAATCAGAATCTGCATTTTAACAAGATCCCAGGTGAGTCGGGTGCACACTCACGTTTGGAAAATGCTGGCTTAGATCCATGATGTCATGACTTCGAGGAGAACATACTATATTTAGCCACTGTCCTGGGATCCTATCTAAACACCCGCTTTCATTTTCATTTTTAAAATAATAAGCACGTACTGTGAGGATTGTAAGTGATAACGCTTGTAAAGGGTATGGCACAGGGTGAAAGGTCGAAACATTCCAGCTTTGTTTCTGCTACTACTATTATTCTTAGCTGCAGTATTCACTGGTCTTGATCTACCAGAGCTCCAGAGAACCACTGGGGGAAGAGGACTTTCAAATTCTGAAGCAACTCTTTTTACCTGAGACAGTTTATTCCCAACCCCTGGCAAGTCCACCTTCTCCCTGATGAACAACAAAACCCACTCAGAACTGTGGTCTTGACCGACAACCCCAAAGGCAAAAGGAAGCAAAAAGTTCTGGGATTCGGGATCATCAACTAAAGCCCTGGCTTCAAACAACAGCAAAGCCAACTCCTTAGCCACGCCCCCGACATCACCGTTCAAGGAGATACAGTTTCATCACATTCGCGAAACAACAGAATCAAGGGACAGCCGTTGCTATCCAACCGGAAAGCTGAATGCCCCCCAGTTCTCACACTGGCACACACTTGGTGCCTGCAGATAACTGAACAGTGGGTAAGTGCTTTTCAAATGAATTGAACCAGAGCTAAACTGCTGGCAAGCAGATGGCAGCCATGTGATGCAACCATCAATTTGTGTCACTGGGGCTTTTGCGAGGAAGAGGCGGACTGAGCGGGGGAACCAAACACTCTGATCCCTTTTCAGTCTCCTCCTTCTGCTTGACGTCTGGTCTTTGTTGGGGAATTCGGAGCTTGGATGCTTGATTTCCACCCTGCCACATTCCTCTCATTTGTAAGCGCCAAGAGAAGCCACTCTATGGGTTGCAATTTCAAATGCAAACACCGGCCACAATGCAAACATTTGCTCTGGGGTTCCCAGCAACCCTGGCTTTGTAAAGACTGAAGCAGGCTGAGCAGAAGCCTGGGGGCTCCCATCTTGTCCCCAGGTAATAGCTTTTGTTCCCGGGGCACAATTAAGTCTCTGTTGGCTTTTTGCTGTGTGTACCGAACACACAATGCCTTCCATTCTCAGGCACTAAGGAAAACAGGCGTTGGCATGAGGTGTCCACATTTTCCTTAATGAAACCAACAGTCCAACCCGAAATTCAAGTGCTAAACTTTCAACGGCAAACAAAAGGCTCGTGTTCCAGTCCGGTTCACTGAAACCAAGTGACTGATATCCGCCTCGAACTTTACTAAGTTTACTTACTTAGTCTCCTCTTATCAGCACGTTTAGGGGGCAGTTCCCCATGGAAGCAAGGAAAACAAATTGAGCAAATGACACCTGGGATGGGGGGAAAAAAATCACTGAGAATCATGCCCAGCACGCTGTGTGTTCCCGAATGGTTTCTCTCCCTGTCCTGTCCCCCACACCGGGGGAATCAAGCATTTCAGACATCTGATCAGAAAATTCAGTCTTTGGAATAAAATCTCCTAAGTGGCTGCCATGATAATATTAGAGCAGGCAGGTAGCTAGATGTAAGCAGAGAAAGGGGGGCATGGGCCCAACGGCAGAAAACCATACATCTTGTGAACAACAGGGGTCCTTGGACAGACCAAGCAAAACAGGACCTTCGAGACTGAGAAAAAACCATACTTTCTGGGTTGATAAGTGTCCTGGAGGCAGAAGGGTGGGACAAGACAGGAATCTCCACCATCTGAATATAACCTTTCAATCTCATCCAACTTCCCGATCGAGAGTAAATAAGGACAAAAAAACCCCTCCTCCCCACCTGGGAAGGTGGAGCTGGGATGAAGATCAGCAAAGACTACCTCAGACCCCTCCCCGCCAAGGAATATTCTGCCCATTCATTTTTACACCCATGCAACGAGCTTGCCAAGGAAACTTGGAGCAGCTACGCACCTGGGTCGGCCCGCTCTTTCCTTGGGAGCGTACTACCTACCCCTTAATAAATCCTTGCTTTGCTTTCTTGACCTCCGTGTCTGGTTTCTGAGTTCTTTCTGTGACAAGACAAGAACCTCTCGCCCACAACAACTCCCTTCCTTCAAGAAATTCATGAGAAGTGGACGTGCTAATAAGCAGGCTTTTCACTCCCCGCACAGAAGTTCTCTGCTGGTAGCGGTGGCGTGAGCTCCAGCTCTGCGATGTAGAAGCTGTATTGTTCATGCTGTGTGCAACTGGCTACTTATTTGCATAACAGAAGAATAAGAACAATGTGGGGCCAACGGATGTCTTTAAGGTCCAACGACCCCCCATTCGTGGGCTCTCAGATGTCTGACAGTCTTTACTGGGTGTGTTTGCCCTAACAAATAGCTCTAGATAACGCCTAATCTCACAATAGCTCAGGCTGGCTAGTTCCAGCCCACCTGATCAGTCATAAACCCCACCAACCCTTCGCGGACCCTGAACTTCTCACTCACCTACAACCAGAGACGTGTGCACAAGCCGATCAGGCAGCTTGTGACCCAACCTTATAAAAGACCCCAACAACTGCCCCTGGGGGCTCATGAAGACACCACTCGTCTGTGTGGCTGTTGTCTGTGGCAGTGTATCCCCAATAAACTCCTTTTCTGCTCTCATACTTTGGTAAATGCTTTCACCAATCTTCGTCACTGTGTCACTGACCGGACGCCGTTGTGTTCCACAACAAAGAATGGAAAAGCACCTGGTCCAACTGGAGGGTAATATTCTTGGAGTTAAGGCAAAGTGTTTGATTTAGTGATTGAGACAGGACGGAAGGGGGCAGGGCACAGCCATTCAAGGAATGACAGCAATTAACACCAGGGTGGCGGAATTTCAACCCCCAGTTGGCCTTAAGGCTCAAGATGGCAGTAGATTTGACTTCTAGTAGAACTTCAGCTTCATTATACACTCACTGTAATCTATTAGCATGATAAATAGCATGCCCACAGGTGCCATGTGACAGCTCCAAGGCTACTCATAGAAGGTGACAGAGTGGCCAATGGCCACATTCTTGGGAACCCCAGCCCCTCTCCCAGGGTAGTTAGAACAGCCCTCCGACTTGTCAGCATGTGAAGCTACCCAGCCCATAGACTGGCAACACCACGCCTCGCGGCCTCCTCACTCGCTCCCTCATCTTCAAAGACGGCCCTCACTCTGTCTGTGGAGTGTGTACCCACTTTTACTCTAACCTGAGCACCCACTCCCCACACCTCGTGGCCTCTCTCTTGCTTTCTGAAACAGCCTACGCTCTATGCAGTACGTAGCTCTCTGAATAAATCTACCTTTACTCAACTGTGGCTCCTCTTGTATTCTCTCCTGCGTGAAGCCCAGGACCCACACCTGACAGGGCACGTCCCAGGGACTCAGCCGAGATCTGAGACTCGGCCCTCCTCACACCCCACATCTGTTTTTCCTGCATCATGATTATAGGAAAAGATGCATATGGTAGATTTTCATCAAAGCCATTTTGAGAGGTAATAAAATTAGTTCCAAACATAAGCTTTCTCCCCCTTTCTGACCAACGTGTAGTATGTCTCTGTGTTAATAATTAGACAAGGCTGGACTCAGAAGGGAACTTTCTAGTAGACAGAGGGGCCTAACCAGTCAGAATGAAGTGTGTCTCCTGGAGAGACTGGAGGCGAAAGGGGTCAAGAGTCCACACAGGCTTAGGCGAGAGTCATTGGCTGTGTTTGTACTTTCTCTTTCCCCCCGACTGCAACTCACAGAAATTCTTCTCTTATCCCAAAGGAACAACAAAAACAGTATTAGCAAGTGACCCAGTTATGCAAAGAGCAACGCTAAATGCGCCAGGCAAACTTGGAAGATAAGGGCCGTAAGAATCAGGTGCCACTTTCATGTTGTAAGCTTTCCTAACATATTAAGACCCAGGAACACAAATATTCTACTGCCAGAAATAAAACCATGACATTCAGAGTTCTCGACGTTGTGTTTTATATGGTGGTTTCTTTAATCCAAAGAGAAGAAGTAGAATGTAGTTTACTTTATTGTCCAAAAGTGGTTTCTGGAGTCGGAAAAGGAACAAAGCAAGGGGACAGACAGCTCGCAGTCCTGCATTCTCAGCAGTTTGGCACCATTTCTACCAACAACAAAGATCAGTGGGCTGGAAGACATCTCTCTCAGGGAAAGCCGGCGTTTAACCGGAAGCCAGGCTGATCTGGTCCTCACCGCCTACTCCAACCCACTCCCCAGCGGTGAAGAGTCAGGCACTTATTAAAAAGCAGGACCATGTGGGGTCCTCCCTGGTACAAATCCTTTCCATGTCACCCGTTTCTTGTCTGTAGAAATAGGCTTCATTCAGCCTCCTTGACCTTCCCTGAGTTCCAAAGGGCAGATTCAAACAACTGCTAATCAGGGAAGAGAGGGAGGCAGAGGCAAGGGAGGAACAGTCAGGAAACAACGGCACATTAGTTATAAAGAAGAGGCAACATGTGATAAAGTAACTGGTCTGCTTTCTCTTTCATTGTACATTGCTTCTGAACATCTAATTGTTTTTAGCTGTCTAAATAAAACGCCTCTAGAACAAAACACACACAAAAAAGAAACAATAGCACAGCCTCGGGGCAGAGTCCTGTTCCTCCTCAAAGAAAATATATAACAATATCTTTGAGTTCTTCTGCAGGAACTAAGGCCCCCTCACCCCAGATGGAGGATGGCGACTTCAGGCCGAGCACAGGACTCCTGGGACACGCCCTGTTACCTCCCCACCAACCAATCAGAAGAAAGTCACACAGGCTGCAGCCCCACCCCAAATGTGTCTGTAAAATCTTTTCCCCAGAAACCACTGAGGAGTTTGGGTTTTCCGAGTGTGAGCTGCCTGTCCTTGCTCGGCCCTGTGATAAACCTTTCTCTGCTCCAAATTCCTAAGTTTCTGTTTGTTTGGCTTCACTGATCATCAGGCATATGAACTTGTGTTCTGTAGCATTCACAGCCTTTGTGCCTTAACTGATATCTATTTTTAAGAACCTCAAGGGGTAGCCTGAAGTGCTTGCCAAAGGTGGAACATTAAAGTGTTTCTATTTATTTGTTGCAAATGGCGTGTTTATGTGTGTACTTGTATGTGGGCGCCCACATGGTGGGGGTACAAAGAACTACTTAAAACCTAAGCCACAGATTATCTGGAGTCTTTAAAAATAGAGTCCAGGGCCTCCCGGTGGTTCTCATTGGATGGGGCGAGGCGCAGCAATGACTAGTTTAACAAGTTCCCTGGGCGCTGTGATGCAGTGAAGTCTGACACTCCTCCACCAGGAGTGAGTGGTCATTCTCAGCCAGAGCTCCAGGGAGCTGTTGACAATACAGGTGCCCCCACCAGGCTTGGACCAATTAAATCCCAACCTCTGAGGCTGGGCCCGGGCAGCAATGTTTTCTAAAGCTCCCAGGAGATTCCCCAGAACCATTGAGGCTAATGCAGTCTGGTGTTGCTTACACAAAACAAGGATGTGGTGTAACTTGTTTCCCTTATCTAGAGAACCCCACCCCACCCCACCCCACCCCACCCCCACCCCAAGTATTTTTAAAATCACCCCTGCTAGGTTGACACTTCCTTTCAGGAGCCAATTCTATGTTCCTCTCAACTCCTTTATGACCTCAGCCCACCATTCAGCCTAGGATTACAAAAACCAAGTCCTTTCCTGTGGCCAGAGCCTTCTTCAAACACCGTGCATAGATGATTGACAGCTGCAATTTAAAAGTGGATCTGTTCTGCAACAACCCCAAACGATAAACTACAGCTCAGACAGTCTTTTCCCCTCTTTCCAAGGATTTTTAGGAAATGGTATTTTAATGACTTCCGTGCATCCCCAAGGCATGTTTAGAGAGCCTCCAGTCCTGCAGCCTGGTGGGCAGCCACCGTGCAGGGTTCAGACCCCCGTGCAGACAGAACGGGGCAAACACGGCCACGCTGCGAGGCGAGGCCCCGCACCCTGCATCTCATTTCCCCACTCTCTTTAGCCAAGATTTGTTGAGGCTGGGAGACTCAGAGCAGGCACGCCACCGTGGTGCCACAGATGAAAAACACATCTCCCCAACTGACTGCATTAATTAGATACGAAATTGCTTCAACAAACTCTTTTAAAAGTGCAAGTAGCCTCCACAGAAGCTAAGCCTCATTCACCAAAGAGTGTTACTTTAATCCACCGATCCAGCTGGAGGGTCGTTGTGGGAATGATTTTTGTTTGAGCTGCAGAGTGTTTTGAAAAGAAATGGATCCACTGTCAATATTTTTTAAACATTTATTTAGTGTTGTATTATTCAGTTATTTTATCTTGACGGGGAGGGTAATTAGGTTTATTTACTTTTAGAGGAGGTACTGGGGATTGAACCCAGGACCTCGTGCATACTGAGCATGCGCTCTACCACTAAGCTATACCCTCTCCTCCTTTTTAAAGTTCTGATTCTCGGCATTGCCTAGACTTGGAGGAGCTGGCCATGCTGGCCCACAGCCCCACCCAGAATAACCACACAGTCAGTAAGGGCTGCCCCTCTAGATAGCCCTGTGCTCTCCAGCTGGACACAGGCCTCCGGGCTCCCTGCTGCCCGGGGCCAGGTCAGCTACACTCACCGCTTCTACCTGCAGATCCCCTGCTGACATCTGAGTTTCCAAATTCTTCCTTAATCGATGACTCACCCTAAAAAGGACAGCACTGGTGATAGGATTCGCCTTCACGCTTTTGGTCTTCTGCACCTTAGCCAGGCGATCTTGGATGGTCACAACCTCCTCCTTGGATGGAGCCTGAGTTTCTTTAACATTACTACTGCGAGTGAATAGTGACAGTTTCTTGGGGTGTCTAAAAGTATGAAAGGGTGCTGAATGAGAACAGGAAAAGTGTTTGGAAACTAAAGCAGTGGGCAGCCGTAAGTAACAGTTGTCTGATCTGTTCACGACCGCCACTTGGAACCCTTGAGTCACGCCTGGGTGGGACCACCATGGAGGGCAGTCTCGGGGGGGGGGGGGGGGCGGGCTCCTGGACTCACGTGAAGGAAACCTGGGGAATCCTGGGATAGCCCCCTGAGGGCAGGGACTGCAACCCTAGCACCTGGAAGAGCGCAAATCTGACAAGGTCTCCCACCCCAGCACGTCCAGCAGAGGACACCACGCCCGTTCCTGAGTTCAAACAAAGAGACGAGTTTGGGAGGCTGCAGAACGCATTGTGACAAAGGAGCCTTCTAACTCCTCCATGACTTCGGGTCTGACTCAGCATCTCCTATGGAGACCGGGGTCTCCTGACCCATACCTGGTCTTTCTCCAACAGAAGAAAGGCGGGAAGAAGAAAGACAAAGGGGAGCTGAGAAGACAGGCACTTACTCCTACCCGATCCCCGCCTCCACAGCTTGTCTTTTCCTATATTATCAGTTTAGTAGGTTATTTGCATTCTGGCAGGGCTTCCCTTTCCCAGGGCCTATCAACTGAGTCTGGAGGAGACGGCAGATGGCCTGCTACACAGCTAATTTGAGTACATATTCAAGACAATAAACAGCTACAGATTGACTTGGCACCAGCCACCACGGGAGGGGACGCCCAGCATTTCTAAAGTCCGCCACGTCCCCTCAACTTTGCCTTCATTGGCTTTGCCAATAGAGTGAGTCTATTTCAACCTCCTAATAATTTGTCTTGGAAGGAATTTTATATTTCATAAGTGGTCCATGTATATCTTCAGACAAACTACCAGCATAATTCTAGGGCATTTCGCTGTGCACTGGTAAACCAACAATCAGCATTCTTGCTGTTCTGCTTTCCAAGCAGCCACTGAAATGTACAAATATCTTTGTAAACATACATATTGTACATCCCTGAATGTACACGCTCTTTTTGACCACAGGATCTGTCCCAGGAAGGACACCGTCAAACACCCGACTGAAACCCTCCAAGTGCCATGACCACACTTCTCCATTCCAGCAATCCAGACATCTTTCCGAATACAAAAATAAAGTTAGCCTGACAGGACAGGCTCCCTAGAGTTCACTGCTTTCCTCTCATCCTTCTAAGAAGCCGATTAATGTGTCTATCCGATCATCATCATTCTTGTCCAGAACATAGGTCTACAAAATGTTTTTGTTTTGTTTCTGTACTCAGCACTTGTCACAATCAATCAACGATGCTCTAGGCTGGTTCTGTAGTCAACAGCACTGATATAATTGCTTCTCCCCACCTTATTTTTGGTAGATCCTTTATTTAGAGCACTCCTTTCCTAATAAACATTTATGTCCTTCTACAATTTCTCTTCAGCTGGAGCACCTTAAAATACCAGGCTCACTTTACTAGTCATATGCTGTACTCCACAGCCATCAGCACTACTATCAAGACTCATCCCAACTGAATGGGCAAAGGTGTGGTGTGTGGGGACACACACACACACACACACATATACATGATGGAGTACTACTCGGCCATAAAAAAGATGGAAATGTTACCATTTGCAACAACATGGATGGACTTGGAGGGTATTATGCTAAGTGACATAAGTCAGACAGAGAAAGACAAATACTGAATAATATCACTTATATGTGAAATCTAAAAAATGTAACAAACTAGTGGGAAAAAGCAGACTCGCAGATATAGAGAACTAGTGGTCACCAGTGGGGAGAGGAAGGGAGGGAGGGGCAATATACGGGTAAGAGATTAAGACGTCCTAACTATTATGTATAAAATAAGCTACAAGGATATATTATATGGCATGGGGAATATAGCCAACAGTAACTACACATGGAGTATAACCGTTAAAAGTTGCAAATCACTATATTGTATGCTGGTAACTTACTAATATTGTACTAATATTGTACACCAACTATACTCAAAAAAAAAGAAAAGTGGTTCTCAACCCTATGAACCACTGAGGGCCTATGGTACCACCAATTTTCATTCTTGGGCTCCTGGGTGATCTGTGGCGTTGCCATTCAGTGTGGACCCGGGGAGCCGGTTAGAAAAGTTGACTCTCGGGCCCCTCTCCAGACCTACTGAATCAGAACCTGCACTTTAACAAGATCCCAGGTGGCTCCCGTGCCCCTTGTTAAAGTCTGAGAGGCCGTGCTGTGCGATAACCAGTTACATCCAGGACCCGGCAGCCGGGGCAGTGCCCACCCTCACGCTTTGTCCACTGTGTGCCAGCGTCTGAGAAGAGGCTGGAGAGCCAGTGAAGGAGAGGAAACAGCCTCCCCCCTAGGAGGTCAGCATCCAGTGGGAGACAATAACCTGCAAACAACGGCAAAAAGGCCAGTAACAGTGATGTGCATCGGGGGCTCCAGGGGAGCTCAGAGGGGCACCTGGGACAGGAAGTTCCAAGAAGGAAAGGGGGGCCAGCACTCTAGACTGAAGGGACAGTGTGTCCAAGAGGGAACCAAAAATGACGTCACACTGGGGAACGGCAAGGAGGCCAGTTTGGCTGCCCAGAGGGTAAGCGCAGGGAGCAGGCAACAGGCAACCACTGGGCACAACCCCCCCCTGAACCTAACAGTTCAAGTGACAGTTCTAGGGGTCGCAGCGTGGGCTGGGCTCAACCGGACGGGTCGTCCACCCTTCACGGTATTATCTGGTCTCATTCACAGGTTTGCAGTCCAGCGGGGCTGGCGGGGGCTGATGGCCTCGCTGGTGTGTCTGATGGCGTGTGCTGGCCATCAGCTGGGCCTCTCGCTCCACGTGCCTCTCACCCTGCAGCGCGTCGTTACATGAGGGTGAAGTGTACCAAGAGAGCAAAGCCTAGCCTTGAAGTCATGACATCCCTTCTTCAGGGCTCTGCTGGCCAGGAAAGTCCCAAGGCCAGCTCTGATGCAAGGGGAGCGCCAGAACAGCAACGCCAAACTGCCAAGCGGTGTGGCACCGCGAGGTTCTCAGGGACCGTGACTGTTACAATCCATCCCAGAGTGCAGTCAACGAGCTTAAAATCCTATTTATCTTTGCGCCCCCAACTGCATCTCCCATAGCTCTTTCCGTACACTGGCTGTTTAATACATTCAGGTGGATTAATTAGATCCTCCCAAAAGCACATACTTATAAACTTAGCAACTGGAGCATACCAGCACAGAATGCCCAGAGGTACAGTTAATAAAGAATAAAAAAAAATCTCTTTCGCTTACCAAAAGACATCAGGACGACAGAGAAAGAACATGATCATTTCACAAAGAGCACCTGCCCTGAAATTTACCAGGGACAATCTCCAGGCGGACTGCTGCTCTCCTTCCACTCTCCAGCCTTCACTCCAGATCCCATCATTTGTCATGACGGAAGGAACAGAATCTAAGAGGTCAGCATTTGCTTTAGGTTCCATAAAAAAGCAGAGCAAGTCATCATGTCCCGGCAGAATCCTCTTTAACTCACTCTTCAGGCTTAATATCAGCAAATCGTCTCTGCTTGGCCATCGCAGCAGACTGCTGTTTCAATCTGTCTTCCTAATTTGGGCAGCTGACAAGCCATCATTTTATAAGTTAGACTTGGCAATATTTATTTCCTTCTGGACATGGTGCTTGAGATCAAGGGACATGGTATGGTAAGAGGTTATACGGGCAATCACAAGATTCTACAGGTGTAAATAAAGTAGGGACTCGGGTTAGAAATGACTTAGTTCCTGACCCCTTTTCTGTAAAAATATTAACTCTAGATTAAAATAACTAGAGTGGCCGTGCTATCCATCGCATATTGCAGGGACCCTTCCTTCTGGTCAGCATCTGGTAGGAGGGCACCCCCAACGCTCTTCAAATGAGGCGTGGCCACGTGACTGCCTTTGGCCAGTGAAACGTGAGCCAAAGCACTTGTGCTGGATGAAAGCTTCAAGAGCCAGTCCTCAACTTGCCGAGTCCTCTTCCCTCACCAATGCAACTGCCATTTGCCAGATGGTAGAGCCTTGGTCCAGGGGTCACGACGTGTGAGAAGAGCCTCCGGCTCACTCACACTGGCCATTGGCATTCTCTGTTACAGTGGCCCATCCTGACTTATCTGTGATACGTACTATGAACATATAAGTATCTTTAATTGCTGTGCTGAAGAAAGTGGTAGCCCATTTCAACAAGATGGCGCCTGGTTTCAGAGCAGTTTAAACGCAATTAACTCCTCCGCTCCTCGCTTCCCGCTGGCTAATTGCTCCGACTTCTCTCTTCTTGCTTGCCTTGAATTTAGGAAACTCCTTAATTTCCTTTCTTTGCAGGAAACCCACAGAAGTTGCTGGGTTAACGGAGAGAGCTTGGGGCATATCAAGTTCCTCCCTGGCGTGGGGTCTTGGCCTTGACCCCTTTGCCAGCCATCCCCACGTCTGGACCATGGGGTCAGAGGGTGTTTGTGTTGCCCATCTGGGCCATTGTGTTCACAATCCTGACCCTGAGGGGCCAAAGAGGGAGCCACTCGCCTAGAATAAGTAGCAAACCCAGGTCTAAAACCCAGCTGTTTCCCTGGGCTTCCTGCTGGCCCAAGCTCTAGTCTAGACTGTCCCGTAACACTAGTGCACACACCTTACAGAACCCAGTTCCTGCCTGCCTTCTGTCCCCTTGGAATCTGACTTGCCTTTCCTACCTTTTGTCCAGCTGGTCTGAGGGCTCCTAGGCCTGAGATTCCTCTGCTTCCTGATGAAGTTTCTTCTCTGGTCTGACATCTTCCCAGAGGCCAACACCTGGATGCCCCAAGCCCATCACTTCTGCTTACAGTTGACACAGAAAGGAAACCCTGCCTGGACTCTCCACACTCCCGTGGAGCCCTCAGAGATGCTCAGCTCCCTGGCCGCCCCGTTCCTACTTCACTATTTTGAGAGCCAGGACTCCCTGCAGTCCCCAAATTCCCTGTGTCCCCTTCCTTCACAGACCCGCCGTGAAGCGCAGAAGATTAAATTACACATCTGCTCAAACCACCAGGGTACCTGGGCAATCGCTCTCTGCAAACAAGCTTCAGTAACTCTCCCCTATCCTTAACCTTTCTAAGGAAGGCCTAATCACTGCGAACGAATGTCTTTATTAACCTGTGGTTGGACGAACCATCACCTGAGACTTTTTTAAGGGGACAACCCTTTTTCCCTTTCACACTGCAAAACCCATTTAGATAGAAGAATTTTAAAATAGACCCAAGCAGAGGAGCTCTCACAGGCAGCTCCTCCATCCCACACTTCTCCATGACCAGACTCACAAAGAAACAGAGACCAGAGAGGCAACACAGCCTTCTCCTCAATTTTTAGGAGAATGTAGAGCCTCTACCCACAAAGGGAAGCTGGCATGCTCTAGCAGCAAAAAAAAAAAAAAAAAAAAGCAGTCTAATGCCTCTGGTCTCAAGCGCAGGCCATTTGAAGGGGTCTGGGCCCCCAATTCTTGGAACATCGCCTGAATCCCAAGAAGGTGGATGCTGAAGACCACCAGGTGAATGTGGAGCTACTGGCCGCCTGCCCTACGTCCACCCCCTTCGGTTCACCCCCCAGAATCAAATTTTATTCGAGGCAGCAACGTGCCTTGTCTCCCATGCTCCCGGGGTGGGGCCGGGGTGCCTTGTGACAGAGTCTGGCTGATAAGCAGCCAGGGGTCCGGGACCCTTGCTGCTTCCCTTCCTTTTGAACCACCAGCAAGGTAGGTGGAGCTTTGGTGAACATCGCAGAACCTAGATGACAGTGGCCCCTAAGAATGACAAGGGAGGAACCCAGGAGGAGTCTGTGTCTCCAGTGACACCGAGGGGGCACCACGTCACTCATGGCCACCTATCGCCCCGCTTTCCAGGGAGAGAAAAATCAACCCTCTAATGTATCAAAACTACCGTTGCCCAACGTAAGCAAACGTCACCCAAATGCAATGCCCGTCCCACCCACCATCCGAACGGGGTCAGCCCCTAGGCAGGCCTGCGGAATTTCTTTTTTCTATGGAAAGTCAATGACTCAGAGAAATGAAAAGTCAGCGAGTGGCTTCATTAGACTGAAGAAAAAAAAAATCACCCTGGGGAGACACGTTGGGTACATTTTAGGGTGATGACGGGGAGATAAAGGCTCAACACTTGTTCTTAAAATATGAAATAAGCACAGACTGCTCCTCATCTAATGCAATAGGGTCTAGATTTAAAACTTTTTTTGTTTATTTTTGAAGGGGAGGGGAGGTAATTAGGTTGGTTGGTTTATTTATTTATTTATTTTTAAGGAGGGACTGGGGATTGAACCCAGGACCTCATGCATGCTAAGCACTCACTCTACCACTGAGCTATATGCTCCTCACCCTGTCTTAATTACATATTATGCTTGGGGGGAAATGAGAAGGAAAAGAAGAAAAGATAGAAGGGCACCCAAATGTCCATCAGTGGATAAATGGATCAAGAAAATGTAGTACATACATACAACAGCATACTATTACATAATACTAATACATACTATTCAGTCTGAAAAAAGAACCTCACGGCCACCACAATGGAAGGCATAGAACACTTCCCTAACTGCAGAAAGGTCTACGGCACAGCGCTGGTACGGACGCTACACTGTGTACCACACCACACTCTACAGTGATGGGAAAGCCTTCCCGCGCCACTGGGAGCATAGGGAGGACGGGTGGTGACACACAACCTCCTTGCCTCAGTTCCCTCATTGTAAAAAGAGGCATCATTAGCACCTAACTTACAGGGCTGTTAAGTGGAGTACAATGAGACAACACGTGTAAGGCACACAGTAAGGGCTCAAAGGATGCTAGCTATGATTGGGGGGAAGGATGGGGGTGGGTGTGTAAGTGGAACACGAATGCACACAAACACACATCCATTTGGGACTCCTTGTGGAAAGAGAGCATGGATCAGTCACCTGCACCACCCTCCCCGCCCTGAAAAAGTGTGTAAGAGTCTGATGAAACAACTGAAATGGACAGCACCTCCCAGATGGCCCACCAGGTGCCAGGCACTGTGACCAGACTCCTTCTCCCACCTGCCTATCAGGAGTCCGCCCACGGGGAGTGTGGGGATGGGGACCGCGTGCGGGAGCCCGCATGGGTGGGTGCAGCCCAGAGCAGGCTCTGACTGAGCCCCACGGCGACAGGCAGTTCAATGAGGCAAAGCCCAGAGGGGAACTGCTGCCCATACAAACAGGACCCCCTTCAGTCACAGCCCTTCCCTTCAACGACTCTGCAGGGACGGACAGCAGAAACCCAGGGACCAGCTGGCACCAGGAATTGTTCATGTCCCTCAAAAGGGGCGTTGACATGCAGTGACTGTCACGTACCTCACGCTATCTAACACACTGCTACACGTGTGCATATGTATGTGTGTGGAGATACAATCGAGTGATTCCAAGATCCTTTACTCATTTAAGATTTTCATGATTAAATTATCTCTCTTAATTCTTTAGGTTTGCTTTATTTTACTTGGGGGGAGGTAATTAGACTTACTTTTTTTTTTAATGGAGGCACTGGGGATTGAACCCAGGACCTCATGCATGCTAGGCACGCGCTCTACCCTCCCCTCCATTAGGCTTGCTTTATTTATTTCCTCCCATTGGTCTGTGGGTTTATCCTCAGGTTCTGTAACGCTGCCCAGTGGGCTGCTCATGACAAAAAACTATGGCTCATTTTGTTGAGTATCTTCCTGGGATGCTTCAAGGAAGGTGTGGACAGGCCAAGACATCCAGCATGCAAGTAACACATCAACCACTGGGACATTCTGCGACCATGACACCAGACAGAAACCAGACAGATCGCCTGCCTCCTGCGCTTGGTTTCCAAGGCGCTGACCAGTTGCTGGACATGTGAGGAGCGAACTACCAATTACCATGCTGGGCTCTCCCTCACCATCCTGATCCCAAAATTAAAAGTAAAGACTGATTATAGGCAGTGAAAGGAGGAAAACACTCAAAGGATCGATAACTGACTTTTCCAAGAGACACACCTGGCTGAAGGATTAGGCTTTTAAAAAAATCCAATACACTTGGAGGGCCATGTGGGAACTCTGTATTTTCTGCTCATTTCTGCTGGAAACCTGAAACTGCTCTAAAAAAAATAGCCTATCAAAAAAATTAAATAAATAAAATAAAATAAATCCAATATACTCTTCTTTTAATAGATAATTTCTCAATGAGTTAACAGTTTAAGTCATAAGAGGAGGATTCTGTAGGAGACAGAAAAAAAAAATCTAATGACTTTGTCCCTAAAATCACTAAGAGCAGTAGACATTCAATGTTATCTTAAATTTATAATCTCTTAATCTGCATGTCTGCAGAGCTCACCAAAGAGGATTCTTTGAGTTGCAGAAAGAAAAGCTGTAATTTTCTTCTTGAGATGAAGACTGTGCATGAGAAGCACGAGGAAGGCGGCCGGATGTAGCAAACAGAGGGCAGAAGGCAAGAGGGGATTCTCCGGTGGCTCAGCCATGGGGGAAAGGACAGATCCCAGACTTCCAGCCTCTTCTCAGAGGAGGCCTATGCACACCTCAGACGGCTGCCTGGAGGAGGTGGGCGCCCAGGTACCATGCTTTGAACAAGGACTCTGGGACCAAAGAGGATTTGAAAACCACTGGCCTCACAAAGCCAGACATGGAGCTCGGAGAAGCCACACTGCCGAGGGGGTGCGGGCCCTCCCTTCCTGCAAAACAGCCAAGGCGGAGGATGAGGGAAGAGGCCAGGCCCTTGCCTTCCTCTTTCCCGGTCCCTTAAAGGATATGAGCAGTTGCAGGCCAGAGGGGGAAAGCTGTGCAGGTCCTCCACCCAACTCCACCACCGGGTCCGAGGAGTCAGCTCACCCTGCCTCCAGCTCCAGGGCTGGGCCTGCCCTGAACAGCAGGCTAGAAGGCCCAGACCAAGCCTGCAGCCACCTCTGTGGCTGTAACCCGTTTCAGCCCGGCAGGGGCGAGTCATTTCTGATCTCAGGCCCTCCTTGAGAGCAAGGACAAGAAAAAACAATTCTGTCACCTCTTTACAGAAAATTTGATGAGGAAGTCCTCCTCCCGAGGGGCTGGGCTGAGGCACCACACAGGCCTGGGCTGGAACCCTCCCACCATATTCTAAATACCCTGGTCCTGAGCAAACGGCTTCACCCCTCAGAGACCGAGCTCCCCTCTGTGGAAGGGCGCTGGAGGATACTTCACTGGGCCCCAACAGGGCAACACCAGCACCCTATCTGCCCCATCCCCAGCCAACCACTTCCGCCCCACCAGACACGAGCACCATGAGTCAGACTGTCTTGTCCCCCGCGGTACCCCAGGGGCCAGAGCGCGGCCCGGCACGTGGCAGATCCCCATCGATACACGGCAGACAAATCAGTGAGCCAAAGAGCTAGCTGAAATGCCCCGTGAGGAGCAGGAGAGGCTGCGTGCGTGGCGGGGATGGGCGCACCCTTAACCCAGCCAGGGCAGCTGGGGAAGGCACTTCACCTCTGTGCCTCAGTCTCTCACTTGCAAAATGAACAAAACACTTGGATTCACCTCAAGGACTGCTGTAAGGGAGGGTTAAAGGAAATAACACGTAGAAAAGCACTCAGCGCAGTGCGCGACCCACACAACTGTCCGGCCACACGAGTTACTGTTAATGAAACGTCTATCCCAAATCAGCTTCGCCTGTTTTCGTGAGTCCCAGTGACTCAGATTTGAACACAAACGAATGGTTCCCCCTCTGCTCCTCGACAGTAATTATGATGGTCACATTCGCACTTGCTTCTTCATTCATAATACCTAATTTTCTCCATTGTCTTTTTAAGAACAAGACCGCCTCTCCTGCAGCACGTGACCACCTCCAGTCCTTCAAATACTGATTTTTCCTGCACACTGTTTAATCACATGGCTGTGGAACGCCCCTACGTTTGAGTTAGCCGGTAATAGCATGCTCTTGCATGACTGCATATTTGTGCTTTACAGTCAGTTTTAAGGTGCTTCTAGTGCTTAATTTTTTCGAATTTGGGGTTTAAATTTCTGTTTTTGTTGCTTGTTTACTAATATTTCCCGAGGAAGAGTTCCAGATGACCCCAGGGCGTCACTCTCAGCTTCTCCCTGTGTCCGTGAGACAGGAGACAGAGGACAGGAGGAAGGAAAGATACATTGCTTTAGAAGGTTAAGACCAGGCTGAGCTCAGATCTAATTGCTTCCTGATTTAACGTCGGCTTAAGAACACACTATATTAAGGAAATGCCCTAACCGGACAGCTAGAGCAGGAACTGGGTCTTCTTGGAGCAGTGAGATTCAGGAATAAGGAACTTACTTTGCTGAGAAAAGGGATGTTATGTAAATCCCCAAATCCTTAAAGGTCATAGTGGTGAGGCTGCCCTGATCACACAGCACTCCTCCATCTGCTTTGCTGCGGGCTCTGAGAGGCCGGTTCCTCCTCTGTTCCAGGAAGTCACTTGGCTCCCTGAATCGTCTCAAAAGCCACCGTTACAAACTTGTCATCAGCTGGGCTCCTCTTTAAAGACCTCCTGGAGAACCAGCTGAAGCCGAAAGCAGAAGTCCCCTGCTCCAGGTGTCCAGGGGAGGTGGCGCAGGAAGCCAGGACAGGACAGCTACCTCTGTCCCTCCCAGAGTAGATGGCGGGCCCAGATGGTTGATGGGTTTTGCTCCCTTGGGTCCAGGTTGCCATGGAGATCAGCAGTCTCCCTGGATGCCTCCATTACAGGACCAATGGAAACTTCCCTGACCAGGGAGCTAAGTGAGCTCCCCTAAGTCAAGACAGGGGTGGCACTTTGTGTGCAAAGTTGGTAGATTGGGTCCGCATCATCCCGATGAGTCAGAGGGAGTATTCCGGCTAAGTCCCTGTTATGTTTGGCGTGAAAGGGTTTTTTCCTTTAAACTGAATTTTCTAGATGAAGTGAAGATGACTTTTTTTCTTGGTATTACATTTTACTTTTATTGCTTCCAGTATTTTACAATTATTTAATCATTAATTAAATTAATGAGTTAAAAAAATTTCCTTAAGCGCATTGCACAAGATGTTAATAATAATTTAAAAAATGACAGTCAGCAACAAGGATCGGTGTGACCTCACTTAAAGGTAACCTCCTTTGACTTCCTTGTGCTTGTTGAAGCCATTCCTGATGGCAAAACCAAGTATAAAAGTTTAATGAATCAACAGCTCCTTATGAACTAGACCACTTAGATGAAAATAAAAGTTCTATCTTTTATTCTCTAGGACAGGGTTTTCTGATTTGTGGGTCTGTGAATGGGCTATGTGTTTGAGTATCTGAGGGCACCTTTCTGAGAAAGGGGTATATATAGCTCTCAACTATTCTCAAAAGAGGTCCCCAAAATGTTAAGTTTAGAGTCTACTTAATTTACAGCAAAGTTACCCAATCCAGTTCCTTTCATTCCCTTGAACAAGTCAAAACTCAGCGGAAGGTATATATGGGGGGTTGCGGGGGCCCTCCCCGTTAGTACTTGTTGTGCATCTGTGTGAACCAGACCTCCTTAGAGATAACATTCCTTCTCAATCTCACCAAGGTCACAACTCCTTAAGAGATAACTTTCCTTCTTAATCTTGCAAGGGGCCAAGATGACCCGACCCAGGACTCGCTTTGTACATGTAGATCTAGATTGTGTAAACCATCCACAATATGTCATTTGACGAATAATCCTTTATCTCAAATACTCACATAGCCATGCTTTGACCTCTACTGGGCGGGAACTCCTCAGAGCCTTCTGAAAGACTGTCTCCCGGGTTATAATCCTCAGGTTGGCTCAAATAAAAATTTCCATTTTTCCTTAGATCAACAATTATATATATTTATTACTTTTTTGTTGACAGTATAGGGAGGTTGGGAATTGGGAGCTGGGTGTTTCACAGGCACTGGGTTTTAGCCGGGAAGATGAAAAGGTTCTAGAAACGAATGGTGGTGGTGGTTGCACAACAATGTGAATGCAGTTCATAGCAATGAACCGTAACTTAAAAATGGTCAAAATAGTAAATTTTATGGAAAGCACATTTTACCACAATTTAAAACCAAAAAGTCATCTTGATTTTTCTGTATGTATTTGGCAAAAAAAGAGGTGAGCCCATTTCTGCTGGGGTGCTAAAGAAAATGAGTGTGCGGAGCCCAGAGTCTCACCCACCCTGATCTATGCCAGGTTCTTCCCACTTTTCACACGGTGGGGTCCCCAAGCCTGCTCAGGCTGACGTCCCTCCTTTCTCTTCTCTGGGACGTTCACCGGGCTGGAAAGGAGGCTCTGAGCATCCCTGACTGGAGCTGTGGTAGCCTCATCTGACCAAATGCCCACTTTGGAGCAGCCACCAACCACAGCCTCCCCCGCCCGCTCGCTGGGCTCCGGGCCCCAGACAGCATCACGTTTCCGTCACTAGTAGCCTGAAAAGTGAGCCGCCCGTGGGGAGAGTTACATGGGCCTCCCGGTCATCTCAGAACCTGATCTTGGTTATCACGAAGCCCCCGGGCTTACTGGCAGCTGAGATTATCTGGAGTGCAGTTCATCTAGATTTGCCTGCAGATTGCTGTCGCAGAAGGATCTGAAACTCAGCTTCAGGCTCGCGTGTCTGTCGCTGCAGGGAGATGGCTGCACACGGGGTGATGCTTATCTTTAAGACCCGCCGTCAGGGTTCTGGAAGGCTCTGGTTTTGTTACGGCTTCTCCGTGCTGATGTTTCAGGACCTGAGCTGCCTTGGAAGCGTTCTTGGTGCTGATGGCTTCCCCACGGCAGGATGCAGCGAGCGTCCGGCTGGGTTGGCCCCCGAGGTTGCCCGGGGACCCCTGTCCCCCTCTTCCCTGCAGCTCTGGAGGACTTTACCTGCTTCCCTGTCCTTCATCAGCTGCCCGCACAGGCCTGGGGACCAGGACAATCTCCCCAGCTCCCTTTACTTTGCTGTCCCTGTAAAGCTTTGGGTCTTTTGAGATTTCATCACTAACCTTAGAGGGAGACCAACAGATCCCGGCTTAGGATCTAAATGAAGGGACATGAAGAGGTCGCCCACTTTTAAGAAGAAGAGTCTGTGGTGTGTAATTGCTGCCTCCTGACTAGACTCTATCCCAGAAACACTTCCAGGCTGCTGCTCACAGGATATGGGGGGAAGTACTGGCTGGGGTCCTCTGGCCTGGAGAGGAACACCCTTCGCAACATCCACCCTAAGAGAAACCCCCGTCCCTGAGGCCAGTCCCTCTGGCTTCCACGTGGGTGGAGGAACTTCTCCTTCCCAGGCTCCCCAAGAGCTCTACCTCGGGCTCGGGCCCCAGGCTTTTCTGCACACCCTGAAAAGGATTTCATTTATTTTCATTTTATTATAGATACAAATGTATAACACACACACATTGTTTTGTCTTTGCCTTCCTGTGTATTGCTGCTTCTGGGTGCTGGCGCATCTCATCCTTGCTCCTGGTCCCAAGTCTCTGAGATGACACAGGGTTTCAGAGCATCCTCTGCTTGTCTGGAAGCCTGGACCCCTGGCGGGCCAACCTTCTCATCTGGCCCCTCTTCTCATCCTGTGTGGGCGGTGGGAGCCCTCTGCTCTCTGCTCACCGCTACACTCTGCTGGACACCTTCACCTCTCTTTAGGTTCCGTGCTGACTTCACATCCTGGCTAAGGCGTCCCCGGCCACCGCCACACAGAGCCCCGTTTTGCTCTTTATTCCTTCTTTGGTCCAAAGAGGCCTCCCTCCCTTGAATTGTGCTTCAGATGCAGAGAAAACTTCCATTCACAGCTCAGTGCCCACACCATGTCGTCTCTCACTCCAGCCCCTCCTCGGGGTCTCGGGCATCTAACGCAGTGCCATCCCTCACCCACCCCTCACCCCTTGGAAAGTAATCATTGCTGAATCTAAAAGAAACTTGAATGCATTTAAGTTCTTTTCTGGAAGGGACAAAGGGGGTCATTTTGGCATATCTGCCTGACCCTTCTTGGTGCTTCATCTGCCCGGCAAAATTAACCCCTCACTGAATACTACATATCACACATAGCTCTGCCATTTGTTGAACATCTCTCTCTCACTATGAGTCAAGCAGAAACTGACTTTCTTATTATTTCACTGAACACTGTCTATGTTGTAAAGGAACGCTTATGGCCAAACGTCAATCACTGCAGGAGCCATTCATTTTATGGCAAGAATGAAATTCACTTGTTCTTCCATTGCCCTGAGTCTGCACAGCAAATATTCAAGGGTTACTGTGGTTACTGTCCTACAGATGACAGTCCTGACGTGCTGGGGAATTCCCCATCTCTTCGTTATGATGATGATGATGATGATGATGATGATGATGATGAAATGTAGAAGGAAGCTATTTTCTTCAATACTGTTTATTTAGCCTAATAATCTTCATTCCATAGATGCAGAAACAGAAGCCCAGAGGTTTCCCCCTGAATTTCAGTAAGTGTGTATCCAAGAGAAACAAGCGTGCATGTCCACAGAAAGGCTTGTTCAAGAAGGTTCCCAGCAGCTTTCACAACAGCCAAAATGCGGGCCAACCAGCAGGATAATGACTAAACAAACTGTAGTTTACTTATATGTCGGAAAACGACCCAGCAACGAAGAACACAGAACAGACACACCCAACAACCTAGAAGTATCTTAAAGTCATTTGTTGGTGTTCGGGGTTGAATTTTGTCTCCCACAAATTCCTGTCAAAGTTCTAACCCCCAGCACCTCAAGATGTGGTTTCATTTGGAAATAGGGTCGTTGCAGTTATAACTGGGTAAGACGGGGATATACAGGAGTAGGGGGGCTGCTCGTACAATGTGACTGGTGTCCTTATGGAAAAAGAGAAATTCAGACACAGAGGCACATGCACAGGAAAACGCCATGCAAAGACTGGAGTTCTGCTGTCACAAACCAAGGAACCACCAGACGGTACCAGAGAGGTCTGGATTACTTCCTCCTCCAGTGCCTTCCGGGGGAGCACGGCCCCGCCTATACCTTGATCTTGGACTTCCAGCCTTTAGAGCTGTGAGACAACAGTTTCTGTTGTTTGAGTCTCTGGGTCTGTGGGACTTGGTCACAGCAGCCCCAGCACACTAATACAGGTGACAACAGAGGTTTTGCACAAGAGTGCATCATGCGTGATTTCATCTACCTTGAGTCCTAGAACAGTTTAAACAAAACTACAGTGCAAAGTGGAAATGAGGGGAGGGAATAGCTCAGTGGTAAGTGCGTGCCTAGCACGCACGAGGTCCCAGGTACCTCTGTTTAAAAAAAAAAGTGAAAATGACTAAGAGGGAGCAGGCGGTAAGTTTCTGGCGTAACGTTAATGTTTTATAATCATCTTGACAGGGTTACAGGATATGCGTATGTCAAAGCTCACCGACAGGTGCACTTAGGCTGGGTGTGTTTCTCTGTAAAATTTACTGCACATAAAAAGAACCATGAACGAATACTGAACCCTAAGGGGTGACGTGTTTAAGGGGTGAGAGGTACTGGTATCCACAGTTTACTCTGAAATGCATAAAAAAAAAAAAAAAAGATGGTTTGATAGACAGCTAGGTGCATGAATAGATATGAACAGAGATGTGATAAAGAAAACATACCAAAAAGTTCCCTGCTGAATCGAGGTAATGCATATGGTACTCACAGGAATTTTTTTTCAACTTTATTGTTTAGTTGCAAGTTTTCAAAATAAAATGTGGAAAACTGTTACCAGGCCCACCGTGTGATGTCTTTCAAGGCGCCACTGCCGGGCCGTCTAATCTAAAAGCCAAGTCAATGAAAGATGTTCTAAAAGAAAATTTAACTCTAGGAGAAGGGAAACATTACTTTATGCTGAAATATGTACCATTTATGAGGGTGCATGTTTTCCTATTCTCATCTGTTTGTAAAACTAAGTTGTCTGAAATGCCGATTTAAAAAACAGAATAGAGTGTGGGCAGTATCAAGAAATCTTTCTTGACTTCAAGGATGTCTTCTTTTTTTTAAATTGAAGTACAGTTGATGTACAACACCATATAAGTTACAGCACAACATGAAGTATAGTTAAGGTACAATATAGTGAGTCACAATTTTTAAAGGTTACATTCCATTTACAGTTGTTATAAAAGATGGGTTATATTTCCTGTCTTGTACAATATACCCTTGCAGCTTATTTTTTTGTTTGTTTGTTTTACATTCAGTGTTTTTTTTTGAGGGGGAGGGGAGGTCATTAGGTCTATTTATTTATTTATTATTAGTCTTTTGGGGTTTTTTTCTGGGGGGGGAGGGAGAGGTACTGGGGATTGAACCCAGGACCTCATGCATGCTAAGCATGGGCTCTGCATTTGAGCTACACCCTCCCCCACCTTGCAGCTTATTTTACACGTAATAGTTTGTACCTCTTAATCTCCCATCCCTGTCTTGCCCCTCCCACCTTTCCTCTCCCCACTGGTAACCGCTGGCTTATTCTCTGTATCTGTGAATCTGCTGCTTTTTTGCTATCTTCACTAGTCTGCTGTACTTTTTGGATTCCACACATAACTGGTATCATACAAGACTATTTATCTTTCTTTATCTGACGTATTTCACTTAGCAAAATGCCCTCCAAGTCCACCCATGTTGTTGCAAACGGCAAAATTTTCCCTCTCTTCTTTTATGACGGATGTCTATTCTCAATAACCCTGAGGATAACCCAAAGCGAGCAACCACATGAAACTTAAATCCTCACTCAGTGGTGAGTTCCCAAAAGGTGTGTTCTCAACAGACTTGTGTGGAGACTCTGCACCGACAGCAGCTCCCCAAAGCAGATGCAGGTACTGAAACACCATGGGGAGACTCCAGCCGAGAACCTCAGAGCGTGCACACCAGGAGGAAAAGCTGTGCCCCTCAAGATGGCAGCCAGATGTGGGGACCGCTGGCTCAGAAGGGTTACCCGAAAGAGAAAACTTGCACAAATGAGAACAAGCCATGCTTTCCTCTCTGAGTAAGTAAGGTAACTCTGAATACGTAAGTTTAGTTGTTCTTGTAGAATCAAAGAAGCAACTCCAGCATTTCAGTCTTAAAGGAAAAAGAATGTAAATCCACCTGATTCTGCAATAACCGAGTGCCTTTTACTGATAATCTTATCCAGCTTATATTTTGTAGCACAGACACCGGAACAGGAAAAATGCAGTCCACAGAATGCTGGGAGGGAGAAACGAAAACAAAAGGTCAGGACCCCTGCCACTCCTGTCCCCTCCAAAAAAAAAAAAAAAAATCCCAGGGGACAGAATTCTCTCTCCCGTATCACGGATTCGGATACTGAGATTCACAGATATTTAGTGACAAACACATTACACAGCTATTTTAAGGACAGAACTAGGGCTCTAACCTAAGCCTTCTGACTTCAGCCCATGAGAAGAAAACAGACCAGTGTTTAGAAAACCCTGCCCATCAAAGCCCAGGGAGGCTCAGTAAAGGGGACGTAAAGGACGACCCTGTAGCCAAGCTGCCTGCACGTGAATCCTGATTTCCCAGCTGTGCGATGTTGGACAGGTGACTTCCTCAACGGCTTCCCAACTGTTATCTGCAGAATGTATATTGACACATAGATGATGGAGCCCCGAGGAAAGCGCTCAGAATAACGCCCGGCACTCTCCGGGCCAACTGTCTTTGCACCTGTGTGTCCAGCACGGTGGCCACTGGCCAGGGTGTCTATTTAAGTTTAGCTTTAGATGAGCTGAAATAAAAAACTCGGTTCCTCGGGCTCACTAGCTACATTTCACAGGCTCAACAGCCACACGTGGCTAGCGGCTACCGCACCTGCACGGCGCAGAAACAGACGCTCTATCAGCACAGAAAGCTCTTCTGGACAGTGCTCCTCTAGAGAAGGAGATGAGCCTTTTCCCGAGGAAGCCAGTGGCTCAGAAGGAGAAGATTTGCGAAGATGGCAGGGAGGGTCTTGGTTTTATTGTGACTGCTTTTATCATACACTGGGTATTTAAATACCTTCTGTGAATCTTTTACTTATTATTTGGGTAAAAGAGAATACAGGTTGCTCCGGTCAGTGCAGCCTTTTCCAGGCTTGATCTGGTTTTTTTTTTTTTTTTTTTTGGTGGGGGTGGTAAATTAGGTTTATTTATCTTTGAGGGAGGTACTGAGGATTGAACCCAGGACCTTGTGCGTGCTAAGGTCCTGGGTTCATGGACTCTACCACTGAGCTCTACCCTCCCCACTCCAGGCTTGATCTGAATCCTCTGCCAAAAGGAAGGGCGAGGAAAACAAAAAGAGATGAGGTGGAAGGGAGACAGGATGGGACAAGAGAACGGAAGGGAGGTGCAGAGAGAGGGGTGTGGGCAGCGAGAGAAAAAGGAAATGCATCTTGTCACTCAAAGCCAACACACTGTGGGTATTCATCATGCCTTTTTACTTTCTATATTCTGATGCTTTGCTCTGTTGCGGGATCCTCCCAACCCAGGAAGGACTGTTCTCCCAGGGCCAGCCAGTTCCTAGGTGGTAAACAACTCACCCACAGGTGCACCTTTCATATGCAAACCACCGATCCAGAGCCCAGACAGACCCCCCCACCTCCTCTATTCCTCAGTCTTAACCACCCCAGAGCCAGGCACCACACCACCACTCTACCCAGAGCCCTTGGAAACAATTCCAGCTAACCAGCCTGAAACCTGCTTACGCCATCTCGCCCGTTCCTTTCTGAAGAAACTACAGTAAAGGCTCTTGGCCACGTTCTCTCCCTCAGTCCTTCTGCCTCCTGACCGACCTGGTGCTTCCCTGTGTCCTCCCATCATGTACCTCATCTGCCCCGTAACACAGTGCGCCCCCGCGCCATGGGAACTGTGAGTAATAAACTACCTTTTCAACGGCAGTTGTCTCTCGTGACCTGTTAACCTCACCACATCCGAATAATAACAAAATCTGTACTTTAAAACAGTCGCATTCCACCACACCCAGGCTCGCCGCTGGAAAACTCAGGTTTGTTTAACTGAAAATCAACTTCCTAGGCAAAGAGCTGGAGTGTATTATTCAACTGCGCTATGGGAAATACTGAGGATGTGTTAAGCACTGCGAAAACCAAACCAAAAAAAAAAAAAAAAAACTCCTCAAAAGCCAAAATACCAAACCAAAAAAAAGCTAAACCCCCTCCCCCCTCAAAACCCAAAAAAAGCCCTCTTCCTTCATACTTTACTGGGAATGCAGCAAAATGATCTGTCTTACAGGACCAGGTAGAATTGCTCAAACTTAACTCCCAGATGATCAGATAAAACCCCTTATTTTACAGCTGAAAAGATCACCTGCAGGGACAAAACTGGGATATAAACCTAAACACTGTGACTGATGTCTGCCTAGCATGTTTTTCCCAGCCTGGGCCACGTTCACCTAAAATTGAAAGAAACTAGTAAGTGAGGGAGGTAGACTCTTGCACGTGGTCTGCTCATCTTCCATAACGTGTGGATTTTAATTAAAGCATCCATTAAGATCTGTTCATCCCAAGTAACAGCCGGAGTTGCGATTATGAATAACAGTTTAGCTGTCGGGGCAGGAAGCACTGGAAAGCTAAGCACTTCCTAACACCTCACCAGGGAGCCTGCTCTGGGAGAAGCAGGGGCCCAGGCGACAGGGGGCCTCTGATTTTCTGAATAAAAGCTGTTAAGCAACTGGTGTGACAACCTCCGCTCTTCAGGAGTTCTGTCCTCGCCTGCAAAGTACAAAGGTAGCTGACAATACCTTCCAGATGGGAAGCAGATTTGAAAAGCAAGCAATGAGAAGCTGACAGTAACCTAGACAGTGTGGGGAGCTTAAGAGTGGGTGGTGAACGTGCAGAAAATGGTTTACCTGCGGGAGAGCAGAGCTGTTTTGCCAGTTCCACCTGGAGGGGTAGGGAGACCAGGGGTGGGGGGACCAAATTAAAATCTTCACATTTCAATTTCATCCTATAGAAAAATGCCTTTCTTCCTGCATTTCGGATACTGGTGGAGAGGTTAACGTTAAGCCACTCTTAAACTCTCGTTTAAAAGGTACCATCATCCAGTCTTCCTGCCTTCCCTGTTTGAAGTGGTCCATACAGAACCCATCTTGCCAGTAGGAGCCCGGAGGAGAGGATTGTCTGTAAGGACTACCCACACCTCGCTATTAAAAAGTAGATACTTTGCAAAAATACTTTCAGAAAAGCGTGAATTGTGTTTTGGAAGAATGGTTACACACTTTTCTGAAATGTATGTATGTGTATATATCATGTATACACACACATCTGTACACACTCGTGGATTCTCAAGTACCATACAGTCTTGAATGTGGCATTTATGAAATTTTTCCCTGCTGATGCATGCCGTATTTAAAAATGAAAATCTGGGGAGCTCACCAGCTTCTCTTCATTGTCAACAAGTATTTATGACCTCAAAATCATGACGGAAGTTTTTCTGAAATAGTGGAGCTATGGTCAAGTGTTTTTTTTCATTATCCTGTTTTTCTAAAACTTGGATAATGGATTTTGTTCCCTGTATAATTTTTTAAGTTAAGGTAATAGATTTATATACTTAATCATATTTACTCCTCTTCTGAAACTCCAACTGAAATAATTTGGATAGAATCCTTGCCTTATGGGGGATTATAAATTTACAATGTCTCTATCTCAATACAAGTTTGTTTAAAATATGACCAATCACGAATTAAGATCACACGAAATCTTCTAAGTCCTCAATCCTTAAACCCGCAGCACAGTGTGATAATAAAGAAAATCCAAACACACTAGACTGGATACTTAAGAAGTGAGGTTTACACATTTTCCCCAAGTTTGTATCATTCCATTTGATTCATTATCTGTACTACTAAATAAGGCAATGCTTAATAAAACTGCAGAAAAACCCCAGATAAGGACAAATGATGAATTTGCAGAAAGCTCCATGAAATGAAAAGATAATCCTTCGAATCATTCAGGCTGAGTGTTTTGTCTTTATTAACTATGTTAGAATCCACTTATCTACCTCTGGGAAACATTTATTAATGACAGTGTATTTTAAAGAAATTAACATGCATAGGAAAACGTGGTTGGAACCCCTACAGCACAGGGTAGGTTTGGTGAGGCAATTCCGTGCATACAGCTTGCAGTATGATACTGGAATATTGACAAAGTTAGCAATGGTGGGTAGATCACAAAGTCAGGGACCAGGTGTCAGACACACTTGGGCTCAGAATCTGGCTTTATCCCTTACTCTCTGTGTGACATAGACCAACCCCTTTACCTTATCAAGCTTCAGTTTTCTCACCTGTAAAACAGGCCTAACAGCATCACCCTATTAGGATTGTTGGGATGACTGACGGGGAAACCCACAGAAAGCGCAGCTAAACACTAACACTGACATGTCGCAAATTTTCAGGAAACGTTGCCCATCATTAATGAGCAACTTTTGCACTTTATTATAATTTTTCATTGTCAGTCTTGAATTAAAGTGAGCTAAAATCATTATGAAGGGATAGAGTAATACAAAATTTTGCCGACAAACCCTGTAAGTTATTTGTCTTAGTTTCAGTAAGTCCTTGACTCTTGTCTTATCAGAGCAGAGGACTTACACACACTGCTGCCATCCTTAAGTTCAGGGTCTAAAAGAACCTGCTGATTTCTATGTCTTCAAAGATTCATTTAATTCTGTGTCGCTATCAAGACTATTTTTTAAAATTTTTATTTAATTTTTACTTATTTTTAAACAGAAAGGCTGGGGATTGAACCCGGGACCGTGCGTGCTTATATGCTCTCTACCCCTGAGCTATATATAACCTGCCCATCAAGACCATTTTAATGATGGGCAGAAACATTCACTGACCTCAGACACAAGAAACCACCAAAAACAATCAAATCTAATGGCAATAGGAAATACTTGAATATATACGCGCTACACAGATTTGTGACAGATCTGTAACAGAAGACCGAGGCAGCCATGTTAGTAACAGTAATGGCCCTACATGATCACGACAGGACCTGTTGGAATGTGATATGTAAATAGTAGTTAGTGAAAATATATCCTTGAGAGGTTCTTAACTTGTCTTACTGCTGTTTTCAGTTTGAAAATAAATCTCACATCTCCCCGTCGGCATTTCTTCGTTGGTTAACCACACTGTTTTGAGGAACTTTTCAGAAAGTCACAGGTTTCCTCTAGTGGGATGCAGTACACAGCCTCTCACTGTCATCCTTTAAGTGTTGGAGGAACCACTTATACTTGCGTTGGTCATAAACTGCACCGGAATATATAAGCATTTGCCAGAAATGGCTGATGGAGGAATAAAAGCCATAACCAGTATTCAATGTTTAGTAAAAGGACGTTCTATCTGAATGCCCTGATTTTGTCTTTTCTTAAATGCTTCTGATATTTTATACATAGTAAATATGACCGCTTTTTGAAAATCTGGAGTATTTTAATTGAAACGTGGTACAGTATGAGAATGCTCCCGGAAAGTCTTTCAGACTACTTTCATTTCTGTGTGAGGCTAAGATGTGGATGGAGAACTGAAATAGATTCTTGCGGTATGTATGTCACAGTCCAGACGAACTTGTGTAAAGGGAAAACAGTTCAGCGAGAGGATCTTTCATTAATTCAACAATTATTATATCTCAAGTGCATGTCAGCCCTGGGGATTACAAAACGATTAAGACACCAGTTCCACTACAAAGGCTCATGGTTTAGGAAAGACACGGATAAGTGAGTGACTACATTGTCCTACAATGGGTAAAATCATAGAATTAGTTTCTGTGGTCACCCTGATACCTCCTATTATCAGCTACAATTATTTGTCTTATTAGACTGACTTAACAGCAACCAGGAAAAGCTTTCACCAGCATTATATAACCTACACATCTTAAACCACACATCTATCCATCCTAAATCTATACAAAATCTACACACCTTAGACTGCAGTAACTGACTTAATATATTCATTGTCTCATCTCTTTTAGGAGACTTAATTTAAGCTAACACCCAGAGTTCTCATAAAAGGCTTCCAAACATATATATAATCCAGTTGGGATGTTTAGCCCACTTTTTAGAGTCCAAAGGCTTTTACTAGATTATGTAACAAGTACAAAGACATCACAGCGAAAGACCCCAAAACACCTCATTTTAAAAATTGTTGACATTAATTTAAAAAAAAAAACAAAATCAACAGTTTCTAAAGCTATGCTAATTCATTGTCGTTTTGTAATTTAGTTTTTTAAACATAGGTAAATTTGATATTTTCAATTAACCAGAAGGAGGGTTGGTTTTACGGTTTCTTGTTTTTTTGGGAGGGGGTAATTAGGTTTATTTACTTATTTATTTTAATGAAGGTACTGGGGACTGAACCCAGGACCTCGTGCAGCACGCTAAGCATGCACTCTACCACTTAGCTATACCCTCCCCCAGTTTTTTGCTTTTGTTTTTAAATCTTTCACAATGTCTTTTTAGTCTTGTTGTTCTTTAGCGACAAAACGGCTGGGCAGAAAGTCACTCCTGCTGAAACAGTGGGTCTCACATATTTCAGGATTTGAAAAGAATTCTGTTCAAATTTCTGTTCTAACAGCAGGTCTCCAAGACAAGCGAACTGTGACATACTGAGGATTTCAGATAAGGGCCCTTTAAAGGAAGAAACATGATAAAAATCTTAAGTTGAATGGAAATGTATTGGCCTTTATACACACAACACGAACCAGAGATCTGAGAAATATACCAACACACGTACCCTACACAGCTCAGACATCAGTCACTTATTGGGGAATGGGTGAATGTTTAGAATGATTCTCTTGGATGGTGGCATTATTGTGACTTTTCTCTTCTTTCAGGTTTTTTTTTTTTAAATGACCATTCATTACTTCTATAATTAGGAAAGAAAAATCTTTCTTTAAAAACAAAATGTACTATATTCAATTTCTTGTAATAACATATACAAAAGAATCTGAAAAATATATATATACATGTGTATGTATAACTGAATCACATTGCTGTACACCTGAAAATAACATTGTAAATCAACTACACTTCAATTCTTTTAAAAATTAGGAAAAAAAAAGAAAGAAATGTACTCCATAAGGGCAGACCCCCTACATCATCCTTTTGAGTAATTATCTAGCTCAACTGATAATATACTACACTTCTATAGGAAATTAAAATCTTGAAATGCCTCTACAAAGATTCCACATCTATGGTCTTGGTGAATTCATTTAAACAGCGTCACTGAGATTGCAGCTTTAGCTTTAATTAGAATCCCTCTGACCTTAAAGTAAAAAGGGGAAGATACTGAATTCTTCCAGCCATCTGTGGAACTACAAAGTGCTTCGGACCAGTAAAACAACCATAATTCCTGCGGGATTGTGGATCAAAGCAGGCAGCCACCACGTTTGTGAACACGAGCTCATTTCAGCTCCTCTCAACCTCCTGGGTGGCTTCGGGCTCTGCTATCTGATGTTTATAGTTTTCAGGGGTTGATTTTATGAGGATGCTCCTTCTTGGATCTGAGAACCAATCTGGTCCTCAACAACATTTTCTTCTAACTTTACAGCTGCACATTTCATACCATCTGCTGCTTCCAGAAACCCTTCTCCCTCCACTTAGAGCAGAGATTGAGAATGCATCTTTTAGAGAGCCCACTGCCCCTGCTGAGAACATGCAAACAGACGCACACCTTATACATCACGTACTACATACACACACACTCACCACACACAAATACAGATATCTCATACACCACACACAAACACATCCATGCCACACCCGGAAACCTCTCCCGGGACACCCAGCCCGTCCAGCCGAGGGAGTGAAGACAGAGCTGTACCACAGCAGGTGCTGATGCCCTCAACAGGACTTCCAAACACATCAAAACCTCATCTCTCTCCAGTATCAGTTTTTTCTAAGTACAATTTAATTTAAAACGCCTATTATTGACCAGGTGATAAAACCTGCTACTCCACTATAAAAAAAAATATATAAAACGATCAGGTTGATTAAAATTCTTTCCCATCCTTGAATTCTGAATAAAATTTATGGGTTCTGTGCCTATTCAATACAGTACAGAATTTAAATAAGGATAAAATAGTCTCAAAGATGATATTACTTGCCCTAAAACCAAATGGCATGGAAAGTGTAGCTGTAAATGTAGTAATTTGTGAAACGAACTAAATACAGCATAATACTAGTTTCATTTAAAGCTGACATGGGTAGGGGGTGACAGAAAGGAAAAGGGACTGGGAAAATCAAGTATTGATTATTTTTTTATAACTCCCACATGACCTGCAGATTTTTTAAAATGAATTCAGCTGTCAGTTTCTTAGGCTGTTGGTTTTAAAAATCAGTATACTATCACTCATATGTGGAGTCTAAAAAAGGAAGAAAGAAAAAGGAGGACACTAATGGACTCATCTATAAAACAGAAACAGACTTGCAGACATAGTAAACAATTTTATGGTTACTGGGGGAAAGAGGGGGGGAAGGGATAAATTTGGGAGTTTGAGATTTACATATGTTAACCACTATATATAAAAATAGATAAAAAACAATTATCTTCTGTATAATACAGGGAACTATATTCCATATCGTGTAATAACATGTAATGAAAACAAATATATGTATATATATGCATGACTGTGACATTATGCTGTACACCAGAAAGTGACACATTGTAACTGACTATACTTCGATTAAAAAAAGATTTTTTTAATCAGTGTAGACAGACAAAAACTTTAATCATTTAGCATTTCCCTGGAGAAAAGTGTCATTAAACAGCCCTTGGGTCACATTCTCATTCACCCGGTGTCTTCAAAACATCTCTGTGTGCAGACATGCACTGTGAGTTGTCTTCTCAGGACTGGTCAGCCTCACTCATCCTGATGTCAAGTTTACCCAGGAATCCAAAGCCCACGCTCCCTGCACTGCGTGTGGTTCCCCGCACACACCAAAAAGGGCTTGTCGATTTAAAATCCACAGAGACTTGAACCTCCCAAGCCTCAGCCAGTGAAGCCACTTTGGTGACAGCACACTACGCTTCCTCCTGACCTCACAGAGCACCTGGGGACAGATCTGAGCAGTAACCTAACCTAGAGGGCAATGAAGTATGAAAGGTAAAAACCAGGCGGTGACTGTGCTGTAAAATGGACATTTCCTAAGAGAGTAGAATTTAAGTGTTCTTACCCTCCAAAAAAAGAAAACAAACGAAAAAACCACATCCACACACATAAACGAGGTGATGGACGGACGGAATTAACTAGAGGACAGGAATCCTTCCATAATGTGTATCAAATCACAATGACGTCGGCTTTAAGTATCTTAACATTTTGTCAGTTATACTGCAATAAAGCTTTAAAAAAAGAAAAAGAAAAAACCATTCGTGTGAGTCCTGTCTCACTTGGGAGAGCAGAAGAGCTGAGGAGCAGGTATAAATGACTTTACTAAAAAAAACAAACTTGTATCATTTTGTTTCTTTTTACTAAGGTTAAAAAAAAAATCTACTGTAGAAATTGTAGAAAACTGATGAGCAAATGGGAGACAAAAACCACCAAGGTGCAATTTTCTACCAAAAGATAATCACCACTGGCCTTCGGTTTCTGTCTAAGCCTTTTCCCCCATATATACAAACATATTAAGTTGCCTTAACTGTTTCAGACAAAGGACATTTACTATACCATAATCTGTCTTATTAAAAATGATACACATTTTATCTCATAGTTTTACAAAGAATTGGTTAAGAGTTTATGGATCTGGAAAACTCTAAGATAGCCTGAATTATGTGAATTATGTTCCTATGATATCAAGGGAACTAAAATTCTGAAGGACTATATATTTAAATCAACTATAACTTTTCTTAGAGAAAAGGAATTATATTTATAGATAGAATTACACTTAGAAAAGATTATATATTTGACATCAAAGGAGGGCACGTTCACACATGAGGACACGTTAGGATCAACTGAACCCTGTAAGTTATTCTGATTGTCTATAATTTATAACATAAAATGCCGATCCCATGTAAGAACCAATTTCAGGTTTGCAGGGTTTTTTTTAACCACACTCAAAAGTTAGTAGGACTTAACAATTTCTATGTAACTCAATATAAAAAATAGTTTTGTGTCAATACCTGAATTAAACACTGAAAAAAATCTAAGAACACTGGTGATACAGAAGTTCACAAGCATCTCTGTGCTGATTTCTGCTTGATGCTGCAGAGGGAACAATAATCCAGGGTCAGGTAAACCCAGAAAAGGGGGGCTAATGGAAATGCCGTTCATAAGCCGCGGTGACAGCCTTAACAGGGGCCAGTACAATAGGATTAGCCGGGGGCCAGAAACACACAGAGAACACGAAAAAAAGACGTGGTCTGTGTGTCACCCATGCATTTACATCATGTCATTTCTAGAAGCTAAGAACCGATGAAGAGTTTTTATTCATCCTTTGTGCGTGTGTGTGAACATTTAAGTTCAACTTTCTTAACAAATTTCGATCATACAGAACAGCGTTTTCAAACATTGTCACCACGTTATACATTAGCCTCTCAGACCTTATTCATCTTACTGCTGCAAGTCTGGACCCTTTTAACAACCTCTTCCTATTTCCCCCTTGCCCAGCCCCTGGCAACACCACTTTTCTATCTCTGTTTCTATGAGCGTGACATTTTTTTTTTAATTTTGTTTCTACATAAGTGACACCATGCAGTGTTTTTGTCTTTCTGTGTCTACTTTATTTCATTTAGCATACTGACATCAAGGTTCACTTATGCTGTCACAAATGGCAAGATGTCCTTCTTTTTCATGGCTGAATAATATTCTAAGCTTCTTCTTTATCCCTTAGTCCATTGAGACATTTAGGTTGTTTCCATATTTTGATTATGAATAATACTGCAGTGAATACATTTATCTCTTTGATATCCTGTTTTCATCTGCTCTGGATATATACCCAGGAGTGGGACTGCTGGATCATATGGTGGTCCTATTTTTCAATTCTTGAGGAATCTCCATACCATTTTCCATAGTGGCTGCACCAATTTACATTCCCAACAGTGCACAATGGTTCCCTTTTCCCTACACCCTTGCCAACATTTATCTTTTTGATGACAGCCATTCTAACAGGTGTGAGGTGCTATCTCGTTGTGGTTTTGATTTGCATTTCCCTGATGATTAGTGATGTCAAGCACCTTTTTGTGCACCTGTTGGCCACTGTATGTCTTCTCTGGAAAAATGTCTATTCAGTTCCTCTGCCCATTTTCTAATCAGATTGTGTGGGGTTTTGGCTGTTGAGCTGTATGAATTCTTTATATATTTTGCGTTTTAACTTCTTATCAGATATATGATTTGCAAATACATTTTCCCATCCCATAGGTTGCCTTTTCATTTTATTGATGATTTCCTTTGTTGTACTGAAGCTTGTTAGTTTGATGTAGTTCCACTTGCTTATTTTTGCTTTTGGTGTCAAATCTAAAAAATTCATTGTCAACATCGATGTCATAGAGCTTACCTCCATGTGATCTTCTAGGAGTTGCATGGTTTTACATCTTACATTCAAATCTTTAATCCCTGTCACTAACTCCAAGTCAGTTTAAAGTGAACATCACAGACTATCTCCATGAGGATCATTGTGTTAAGCACCTTTGAAGATTCGACAAAACGCCCAACATAGTGCCTCAGCTCTCAGCAAAGAATGGGAGGGGCAAAAAAGGTCAATTAAAAAACTTCGACACCAAACCAGTTGGAACAGCACTGTAGCATTAAAACAAAAAACAAAAACAATTGCCAAAATAAGCCATTCGATTTCTTCTAATAAGCTGTAATAGTTAAGAATCTGAAAAGAAAAAAAAGTATGTATATGTGTAACTGAATCACTTTGCTGCACACCTGAAACTAACAATGTAAATCAACTACACTTTAATAAAAGAACATTTTTTTAGAAAGCCAGCTGTATTCTGGCCACATGTGACTTACAGCTCTATGTACACTTACTGGTAAATTGGCTCTAGTGTTGATTACACAATTTCCTGCAAGAATTCAAAGCAGTTTTCAAAAAAAACCCCAAAATTCTCCTAAGAAATTGAGATTAATAACCCCACATAATCACAGTGGGGCCAACTCCACCCGTGAAAAGTGCTTTAAACACTGTAAAGCATTATGCAAACGTGCATTTAAACAGACCTTAAAAACAGGGAGCTGAGGAGGCTGTAAGAAAATGAACAGACACGACGGGTTAAAGATTAATCACCCCTGTCATAAAGTCGTAAAAAGATATTCTCTGATCATGGTGTCCTCACTGGGCCTTCAGGTCGCAGCCTGCCTAGCACATTTCACTTTCCCTGGGAACCGGGCTCCCCAGACAGCTGCTTGCCTACCTGGGAACCAGCCCATGCGGGGCTGGCCGGCCCCTGGCCTTGAGGGCACCTCTCCATCTGTCTGAAGCCACCCGATCACACAGACGCCACCTTGCCTGCCTCTTCCCACTCCTCGGATGCTGTCCTGGAGCCGAGCCAGACAGGTTCAGGCAGAGCTGCAGCACTCAGGCTCCTGGAGGATCCGCCTGCGACGGGCAGGGAAGTCCAGGCAGCCCTGGCGATGCCACACCGCCTGGCTAGAAACGGGGCTGGTGCTTCCTTGGTTTTTAAAAACTCATCTGCTTATCATCGAGATACTTGACAGAGCCTGGCCTCCGGCATCTTCAATCTCACAACACTGTCCTGGTGTCCGGGCGCTGCAGGGAGGAGTTCCCTCCCGACAGCTGCCTCTGAATCGGCTTCTCTAAAACCCCACTACTTTTTGGACAATTTTCTTCCATTATTTTATGTGTAGACATACATACATACATACGTATACACACATATGCATAGGCACGCACAATTTTACAATGTGTGTGTACACACACGCACACAAACGTATGTATTTTTTTTAAACCCAGGCTATAATTACCTTAAAGCTTCCTGTTTGCTCCCATCTGCTTTCAGCACCTTCCTTTTACTCCATCCAGAGAACAAAAATATCCCACACTCTTCTGGCTATGCCCCATCAACAGTGCAAATTCAAGTAACCCATAGTTGAAGTGTAGTAACATAAACATATGCAACTTATTTTAAAATGCATCCAAAATGAGGTGGACTGACGGACAGGTGTAGGAAGGAGGAAATAAAGCAGAATGTTAGCAAATGCAGAATCTCAGGGGTGGGCATACTGGGGGCTCACCGTATTGTGAATGTCTCTGCACGTTCCATCAACTTCTCTGCATACTTGAAATTTTTCGTAACAACAGGTTGGAAGAAACGGGGGCCGGGTAAAAGATGAGGGGTCAAGTTTTTCTTCTCTTAGAGCATCAGAGGGTTCTATTACGGACACCTGGCTCTGTGTATGCGACAGTTTCAACATTTATTCATTGGCATGAAAATTTTTTACGGGGGACATGAAAAGTGCTGTCAAAACAGAAATTGTTACATTACAATAAAAATGAGATTAATTTAATCCATTTCAGATCTCAAACTTTGAACAACTTCGGATAACAGTACAACACACCTAGCCCAAAGAGGTAAACCAGGGACTGGCAAACCGTTTTCTGTAAAGGGCTAGACAGGAAGTATTTTAAGCTTCGAGGGCTCCAGGTCTCTGTCACAAGCGCTCAACTCTGCCATTGCTGCTACGGCTCTGAGCGCAGCCAGAGACCAAATGAAAAAGAACAGGCAAGGCTGTGTCCCAATAAAACTTTATTTGTGGATACTGAAGTCTGCATCTCATACAATTCTTATGTGTCACAAAACAGTGTCTTCTTTTGATGTTTTTCTTTCCCCGATCATTTAAAAATGTGAAAACCATTCTTAGCCTTCACGCGGTACAAAAAGACATTGGGCCAGACTTGGCCTTGGAGTCGTATTTTGTGACCCTGGATGTAAACCACAGGAACGCTTGGCCATGTCAGGCAGGTGGTTAGTAAGGGCACCTAAGCTTAGCAACGGGAGGAGATCTGGGTGTCATTAACCCCCGCGTGGCCAGAAAGGGAGCAGGTCCAGTGCAGCACTAACGCCTGTTAGGAATATGTTGTTAATGAGACAGTGCCTCGAAGAAGGAAAATCAAGAGCCAGGAACACCCTGGGCATCACCTGTAATAGATCATTGGGAAGATGCCCAGGAGGGAACTGCAGAAATAAGAAGGTCTGGGGGTTTCTCTGAAGTGATCTGCATCTCTCAGACACCCCGCTATTCCTCCAATATTCTGTGAACACCCCTGCAAGCCATAGCAAGTTTAACTTTCAGGCAACTCGTTTTTGAAACTATATACAATGCAGAGTCCCTGCATGAAATCCTGAGGGGTTCCATGCCCACTGCTGGGGAGCGGAGTTCTTTTTCTTAGCTTAAACGAGAGTGATGACTTTTGTCTATCTCTGACTCCTCGTCCTGGGTCACTACTCTATCTGCACTGGCCTGAAACAGGCCAGCCTCTGCCGCCCAGCGAGTGAGCCCTCGCCCCCTGCCTTTCCCGCTCAACCACTTACAAAGCCTTCAGGCAGTCTCACCTCATGATCCTTCTTTTCGCTCTTTCTTCTGTTTTTCCCAATTCCACAGTAATACATGCTCAGTAAAGAAAAGGCAAGAAAGCCCAAAGGAAAAAAATCAGGCCAGCTTTCAAAGATTGTTTCTTCCTTCAATAACCAGGCCCAGTAATGCACTCGAGCTAGCTGCTGGCCACGGGCACAGTCCTCCACTCGGAGGGGACGGAGCACAGGAGGACACGGGGACAATGACCCAAGATCCACGGGGACGTGGAAATGAAAAGCACAGGGAACCAAACCCACTGTGTGCAACACGGAAAGATCAGACCAGTTTTCCCGGAAAGAATGTTTTGGACCAAGGTCTTTCTGACTCTTCCCTCCTCTCCCGCGCCTCCCCCTCTCCATCTTTTCTGTAAATGCACCTCTCTCTAGCTTTCACTCTAACTCTCTCTGGCTCTCATCTCGTCCTTCTCCATCTCCTTTGAGAGAGAGGGTTAGACAGAGAGACACTTTAAAACATATCCATGTCTCTACTTGACTTTCCAAAGGGTAAGCGTTTCTTAAATTCATCAGCCTCTATTTTTAAAAGGTCTGATGCTAATCTTTGGCTCCTGCTCCGCCCCCCTGGGGAAGGAAATTACTTAAAAACCTCCTCTGAAGGGGAGACCTGCATGAATACGGGGAGGTCATGGGTCTGGCCCCAAAGACTAGCTTTGTTCCAGGGAGGCTGACCTTCAAAAGGGCCCCTGAGGGATCTCCCTGGATGTCCTTTCCCACCCACCCCAAGAAGGCCCCCCTCTGAGCATCCTTTTCATTTCATGTGGCAACCCCCAGCCCAGTTCATTCGGGCTGTCCCCAGATGTCAGCATGCCACAGGAAAGTGGAGTTTAAAAACTAAATAACATGTTTATCTTTTAAAAGAGCCAAAGTAATATTCCTCAAACAGCGGAAATACTGTTCTGGAATATCTGAAGAAGCACAGCGGATGAAAGAACTTTTATTCATTATGGAAACGAAAAGGAAGCGTGTGAAGCTGTCTACGGTCTCTTCCAACTTCAAAATGGGTCCAGAAATGCAGGCCTATTATCTGACCCTCTGAGAGACTGAGGTTGCTAATGTGCTGAATATAAACTCTGCACACAAAACAAACTTGAAATCAACCTGCAAATTTAAAAGCAAGCTGCCTTACACAGGACTAAACACGCTGTAATACACCCTGTGTTGGTAACACAGAGGTTGATATTGTAAGTGTAACAGAAAAGAACAAATCTGACTCCATATTAGACCAGTTTCTTTGGCTTTAACCCTGTGCCCTGTTTCCCAGGCTTAGTCTTGCTGGCTCTGCACTTTCTGTAAAAGAATGTTGCCTTTAGCCTGAGATATACAAGTGAGCGGTATTCTCAAGGCACTGACCTTTAAGGATATTAAAACCTTTGCACTTCTATAAAGATAACAAGTTATAGAATAGAAAATAACATTTGTTTTGTTAAAGGTTTTACAGGGGCACCATGACCTGGCCCACGTGGACAGCTGCAAGAACAAAGAATTCCTACATCAAGAAGTTGGCAACAACCAACCACACCCCCTCCCATTTTTAGTATAAAAGGAGCCTGAATTCTAACTTGAGGATGGCTCTCCAAGACATTAGTCTGCCATCTTCTCGGTCTGCTGGCTTTCCGAATAAAGTCGCCATTCCTTGCCCCAACACTTCGTCTCCCGATTTACTGGCCTGTCGTGTGGCGAGCAGAACGAGTGTGGACTCGGTAACATAAGTTACAAGGGCTCTCAACTGCTTCTCCCAGACCTCTGACAACTGCATGAAGGTGACAGTCTCAATGTTCAGCGTATTTCTCACATTCTGGAAAATGCTATGTTGCCCTGGTGTAAGTTAGGGTGACTGGAAGAATAATAACACAAGAGAAACCACATAGGTTCTTGTCAGGGAGAAGAGGAAGGCAAGATGAGGCTGAGCTTTTTCATCCTAAATGTGATCGGTAGCAGGAAGGAGGGGGGAAGCTTAAATATTACAGATAGCACTGCAATAAGGGGTTAAGTACATTCTCTCATTTAATGCGCACAGACCTCTAAGGCGGTTCTGAGGACCCTATTTTGCAGATGAGGAAGAAGCGTTCTGAGAAGTTAAGGAGGCATCAGATAATTCCACCTCCCCCACAGGTATTCTCATGAAACCCTACATTTAAAGGGTCAGTGGCATCAAGGAAGAAATTTACAGCAGGAGATCGGATCCCAGGCAACAGAGGGGATGTGCTCTACACTAAGGGCAGGGGACCAGGACCCCTCCTCCTGGGCTCCCCCAGGCCAGCCTGAGCCTCCTGGGGCAGGTGGCTTCCTTGCTCCAGGGAGCCTCAATGCAGTCCGTTGTCCCGGCAGGAAAAGGGATGTGGGCTGCAGTCCACGTGGTGCTAAAGCTCCGTCTCCTCCAGTGCAACCTGGGCCTTTCCCCCAGCTTTGCAGTCCAGAGATGAAAACAAACAAGTAACCAATCAGCGATGCCATTCATGCATGCATTCACTCCATCACTTTTTCCTGAGGACCTACTATGTGTCGGGCAGGCACTGTTTTAGATGCCTGGGTTAAGAGAGACAGAGATCTCCGTCCAAAGAGTCAGAGAATAAATAATATCCTTCACTTTAAAAAGGTAAGGTTATGTTAGGAGTATGTTAGAAAGTGCTAGGTGCTGGGGGAGACGTAGGGCAGAAACAGGGTACAGTGATCTTAATAGGGTGGTAAAGTTCGGCTTCCGTGAGAAAGTGACATGAGCAAACGCTGAAGGACGTGAGGGTTAACATGTGGTTCTCTGGGGGAAGAGCATCGCAGAAAGAGGGAACAGACAACGCATTCCAACAATAAGCTTAGATGGACAAAGTGTCCACAAACAGGCTTGCTGAAGTTCTCACGAGACCACTAGTGTAAGAGAGGGTTCACCGTGTGGATAGCAGCCACACACAGCACATCTGTGTTAGTATCATCAGCATTCTCTGTACCAATGTAGCTTGATATATTGACTTTGGAATTCAAACTACTTACCGGGGCAGGAGGAGGTATAGCTCAGTGGTAGAGTGCCTGCTTAGCATGCTTAAGGTCCTGGGCTCAATCCTCAGTATCTCCATTAAAATATATACATATATATAAATAAATAAACCTAATTACCTTCCCCTCCAAGAAACCCAAAATATTTATGCACACAGGTGGATGAAATAATGTGGGGGTGCACAGTGCACAGGGAATGCTTCTGAAATTAACTTTCCACCAGAATGTCACTAGAACGCAGCAGCAAAGGAGGACTCGTACCTTCTGCCTTCTGGTCAGCAAGCAATCACTTGCAGATAAGACATCACTTGCAGATAAGATGTTAGCCCAAGGAACCCTTCCCGACCGAGGATTTTCTCCTGGCTTAATATAGCGTGCTATCAAAGGAGAAGTATTTTAAATGTCACTCGCGAAACAATGAGGATGTGAAATGACCACATGAGGTAAGCCCCAGCAAAGCAGCCAGTGACAGTTCAAAAAGCAGCTCAGTGCTTGGAAACGGTCCAGAGAAAACATGAGGCTGGTGCTCTGGAGGACAGTATTGCGTGCACGTCTATATAAGGGATTTTCAAAGGCTCAGGGGATCTTTTGCCAGATCACCTTCCTTATAGGCCTGGATTCAGACAGCATCAGAGAAGCTTCCAGGGAGGCTTGCCCCAGGGGGAGCAAGCTCCATCTGCACTCTGCTAGGGTCAGCTCGGCCAGCCCAGGCTTCTCCCACACCAGAGCTGGTCACCCCCGATGCCTGCTGAGCAGTGACGGCAGCCGGGGCTTCCTCGCAGTACCGAGCTGTCGCTTCCGGACGTGCAGATGCCACCAGATGCCACAAGGAAATAGAGGCTGGGCTCTGAGAGGGTGAGATCAGCGTCAGAGCCCAGGAGGCCCAGCCTTCCAAGCCCCCCATCCTAGCAAAGAGGA
Organism: Vicugna pacos; assembly: GCF_048564905.1. Lineage (NCBI taxonomy): Eukaryota > Metazoa > Chordata > Mammalia > Artiodactyla > Camelidae > Vicugna > Vicugna pacos. The sequence continues at coordinate 5,436,563 of NC_132990.1, forward strand.
CCTGGAGGGGAGGTGATCTACCCAAGGACACACAATAGTCAAGATCAAAAAATGAGTTTCCTCAATTCCTCTCTTGGATTTTTTTCAGTCACTGGGAGACTGAAAAAAAAATCCTAGGAGAAAAAAATCCTGCCTAGAGAGGCACAGGGTCATCCCAAATGAGACAACCAGTCAATGAGGTGCACAGACCCCAGTTCTCCTCGGTGGAGCCGTCTACCAGGCTTTGCTCTTGTGAAATGTTTATAGACTCCTGTTTCCTTCAGCTAAATCCGTCCAGACAACTAATGATGCCTTTGGCCCGCCACCATCCAGGCATCTACTTTCACAGCCTGCCTGAGACCGATGTGTTCCGTTCAAGCGGCTCCTTCCCTTTCCTCCTCCCAGGCCCCCGACGGCCAAGAGTCTTCCCCTGTTCTAATGGGAAGAGATTGTGTCCAACGATCCTCCAAATGTCTTTGAAGTAGAAAAACAGCATATGGAGATAGTTTAGTATGGGTTCTGAGTTTTCAGAGAAGTGCTTTTAGAACATTTCTAATTGGCCTCAACATCAAAGAAAACATGTCACGCCTGAGACAGAACAGCAGAGAATAAGGATGGCTGAGTGGTGAGATGTCAACCAGACTTGGGCACAGCGACACCACCACTACCATTATCACCTAAAAGGACAATTTCGTGCACAATTACACACGGTGTCTTGAAGGATGCTGTTCTAAACGCTTTGCCCTCAAAAACGATACCACGTATACTTGGTTAGTCCCATAATGATTCCACCCATTGGTAAATTGAGTCAAAATATGGATACTAGAATACCCTGGATGTCCTTCAGTTGGTGAATGGATACACGGCAGTGTGTTCATGTAACAGAATCCTACTCGGCAATAAAAAGGGATGAGCTCTTAGAGCAACAACACAGATCAATGTCAAATGCGTCCTGCCAGCCAGACTTAAAAGGTACACCTGCTGTGGCTGTATTTCCATACCATTTGCGAAAAGGAGAGACTAGAGGTACAGAAGACTGGTCAGTAGTGGCCAAATGGTGGGGTGTCTCTTTTTGTGCAGTAACGGAGCAATGTTCAAAATATGTTGTGAGGTGAAAAAAACAGTGTAGAACAATGTGTATGATACGATGGCATCTCAGTAAAAACATGAAAATACATATAAGCTTATTGACTTAAATACACACGGCCTATACCTGGAGGGCTCTCCAAGAAGCAGAGGAGCTGGTGACTGGAGGATGGAAGGAGGGGCACCTTCCCTGAATATTCTCTCCGACTTCCGTGCTGTGTGGCTATGACCTGTTTCATATTAGAAGACGTAAAGGGATATATATATATATATATATCTTGTTCCCCATAACTGGTTACCCACATTAGGCACTGATGATGACAGGAAGTCACCACCACACAAGAAGATCTTGCCTTTCCTAGAAGATGGGGAAGAAAAATGCTAGACTCAACAGAGCTGGAAGAAAGGGACACAGAAGGAGATGCTGTCCTCACTCTTCTCTGTGTCCCTGCCCGAGCGCTAACATCCCCCCAGAAGGCAGGGCTCTCTCCGCCGGTTCTGATGGCAGTGACGGTCTCTGGTGCCCCGTCTTCCCTGAGCTTCCTCGTTGCCCACCAAAGACGCTGTCCTCATAGGGTACAAACTCGAGTCCCGTGAGCCGGCTCCTGGTACTAGCTTTGAAATCTCACTCATCCATGTGACCAATACTTACTGAGCCTCCAGCCACACATTTGGTACCATTCTTGGGACTGGGCTCAATAGTAAGACAGGCCAGCACTTGCCTTTTCAGACCTTAACAGCGGAGCCGGGGAAGCTCCAGCCTGCCCGAGCTGCTCACCGGAGCCCACTGCTCATCTTGCAGGAATTTTGTGCGCCGCCCGTTAAACACAGCCACTGCTACATAACACAGAATCAAACAGTGTCCCAATCCCCGTAATGACACCACAAGCTAACAAGACAGCACTACTGCAATCAGTAGTGCTGAAGCTGAAAGAGGGGTCGATTTAAGGTGATCACGTGTCAGATTTTAACGGCAATACACTTATTGGAAAAACAATAAACAGACTGGGACGCCTCTCCCTTTGTCAAAACATCATCAACCATAGGTCGCCAGAGCAAAAATCAACGAACACACCTGGCTATATATTGGCTGTAAGGACTTTGTAATAACGAATATGCATATTTTGTTATTATCTGTAAACTCTTTGTATCAATCAGTTAAACTTACAGTAAATGCATGTATGATATACATATACGTGTGTCTATACACACTCATACACGTATTTCTAGCCACAATGAACTGAACTGACCTCTGCTACCTTGAGCCTAACTTCTCTAAACTCTGGTTTCCCAGTCTGCAAAAGCAGCAGAAAAAACCCACTTCTCACCTGCCTTCAAGGGTCAAAAAAACAAGCTCTCAGCTACAAAGTTGAACAGTTGAACCCCAGCTGTTCTCGGTCTCCTGATTCTTCCCACCCGACGGTGGCTGATTTTTAAATACCTGCTTCCAACAATATTCCGCTTGTCTTTGGCTTTCGGGCCGCTGTCCTCTGGCCTGTGACCTCTCTGCTGTCACAAGTGCCATCCGAGGAACAGGAGCTCCAACACAATGAAAACTGCTCTGGTCCCAGCTTCCCGTGCCCCTCAGAGCAGGGCTCCCGAGGCTGGCAGGTCCTCCACCTGCTCCCCGAGTAGGGAGGCTGACTGACACCCTGTTGGAAGGCTGGCAGCACTCCCAAACCCTCATCGGCAGAAGCCCGTTTTCGCATCAGTCCATTTACACACTTCTACCTGGAGTCCTCTGTCTCTTCTCCCTGGGTGCAACTCCAACCGCTTCCTATAGAACTAATTTTAAACCATAATTAAATCCCATCCTTTCAGAACACACGATAGACCTTTCTACTTGCCCTAGAATCAATTAAAATTTACTGGGGAAGAAGTCAATTCTATCTGAAGACTTCCTTTTTTGCTTTGGGAAGCCCCAGTTTTCCAGCATCGTTAAAAAGGGAGCAAAGTTGACAGGACTGACTGACAGCAGGGAGACTGCCGATGGCAAAAAAGGTTTAACCTCAATCAAGTCCCGTACGTCGTCACTTTTAAATTGCAGATATTCCAGGGCAAACAGTTGTGCTGAAGAGAGCCTCTGCTCGCAGGCTCGACACACACACACGTGCTGCTTTCTCGAAGGAGCCCACTCGTTGTCATGCCAGCAAATCAGTACCTGGTGCCTACTGCCTCTGGTAACCTCCTTCCCCTTCAGTAACTGAAATGGGGTCAACCACTAAAGTAGTGCACTTTCAAATTTAAAAATATACATGACAATGAGAACAGGTAACAAACTAAAAAGTACCAACAGATTTGGTGGACATCATCAGTACACAACAATGGAAGGACATGGCCGTGTTGCCCACATCCTACCCTCCAGTGAGCAGTTGCAACTGGGAGCTACTTTGTACCTCTATGTGGCTGTCCCCTCTCAGGGCTATTCTGAGGATGAAAAGATACGATGTATCTTAAGGAACTTCTTAGTGATTACCTGTCCACCTTTAAAACTCAGGGGGACTACGATACAGTCCTTCATTTCAGAATTTTGTGATTATGGTCAGTTAAAAGAATTGATTACCAAACAATATGTATTTCTGGGGTACTTGCATTAGGGCAGGCAGACAGCTAGATACGAGCAGAGAAAGGGGGACACGGACCAAATGGCAGGAATTGGGCAGAAAGGAGGGGCACGGGCCAAATGCAGGACACCACACATCATGTAAGCACCGGGGGTCCCTGGGCAGAGAAAGAAAAGCAGGAACCTTGGGGCTGATAAGGGATCATGCCTTTTGGGGATGACAAGTGGCCTGGAGGAGAACAAAGAAAGGTGAGAAAAGGCAGGAATTTCCAGTGTCCGAATGTAACCTTTTGCTCATTATGCCTTCATTTCAATAAAATTAGCCTTGCAGATTAGAAGTACCCATCATGAAAACGACGCCATGACACTTCCAATCCAGACTAAATAAGGACAAAAATCCCTCCTCCCTTTGGGAAGGTGGAGTTGGGATGATAATCAGGGACTACGACCCCAAACCCTTCCCTTCCCAGTGAATATTCCGCCCTTTCATTTTCACACCCTGTGTAACTAACTTGCCAAAGAAACTCAGGGCAGCCGCTCACCTGAGCCTGCCCTCTCTCCCCTGAGAGTGTACTATCCACTCCTTAATAAATCCTCACTTTACTTTTTTAATCACTACGTCTTATCTCTGAATTCTTTCTGGGACGGGACAAGAACCTAGAACACCTGTTGCATCTATCGGCAACACTTTCTTTGCAGGATGCTGGAAAGCAAAGAACTATGACACCTTAAGAGGCTTACAATCTAGCAGAGATACACACAGACACACACACATACAGACATACACAGACACAGACACAGAGCCAGCAGTGCGATGTGGAGAGTCTAACTGCCAGATGACTGTGCCAATGAGGAAATGCCCTGGAGTCTGCAAGAGGAGGGCATCCCTTTGAAAGGGGATGGTCAGGAGTGACTTCCTGGGGAAAATGGAATATAAACTCGGTATTCAGAGTAGAGAGGAGGGTCCCACATACTGATAGTGCAGATTCTGATCACCGGCACCAACAGAGGGGACCAACTCCATAGAAACCCTGGTATCCTTTCCCCACTGCCCCTCATGGACACCTCTCTCCTGGTTATTCTCCGTCTCCTCCCTCTGTCCACACACCCCTTCCCTCCAATCTGTTCACTCTTCTCTGGCCAGACGGAGGTTGCCCCCCATCCTGCACCACCCCAGCATCCTGCAGGTGGTTAACAGGGGGCACTGGCAGGGAGGAGGAGAGAGAGGTCAGGGTGTTTCCTCTCTGAAGCGGCAGGTGCTGGCGGCCCTCCTCGGTGGTTCTAGCTCAGCCCAAGGCATGGTATCTGCTTCCCAGGAAGTGTGAACTTGGCCGTCTTCACCTTGACCATCAGCAGTGGACTCATTTCTTGCCAGCACCTTGGCTGACACATTTCCCTCTTCCACAGTGCCCTCCAATCAGCCCTGGTCCCTTCGCACCCTCTGCCAAGTGACAAGCTTCCCCACCAAGTGACTTCCATACAAGTGCTCCTCCCCCAGGGAGCTGGGACACGGCAGAGAGCATCCTTCACACCTCCTGCCACGTCCTGAGACCTGACCTATCATCTTTAAAAGCACCCCCACTAGGAGGAGGGGCTATCTGAGGCAGTAACTAAGCTATGTGGGTTCCCCACAGCCACACAGTCTGCTATGCCATCCAGCCTGCAGGAGAGGCAGGAACCGGGGGCCTTGGAGAACAAAAAGCAAATAAAAAGCAAGGAGTTATCCAGCTTTGACTAAAAATTAGAAATCCACACACACACAAAAAAAAAAACCACACACACAGCCACACAAAAACCCCTACAGCTATTAAGCAGATTAAAAACAGTCATGGAAATGACAGCAGAATGCCACCCTTGGGAGAGAGCAGGGTGGACCGAGGTCAGGCAGGGATGGGAACTCTGTCGGAGCCATGACTCAGAGCAGCTGCTCAGCAGGGAGAGGCAGGGCAAAAGCTTCCATGTTGGCCGTGGGTGGCAACCACACCCAGCGAGTGACATCCGGAAGTCTCTCCAGGTCTTACTCATCGTCCACCCCCCACCTCCCCACCCCCACCCCCACCCCTGGGACACAGCAGACCCGCCCACTCTAGGGCCAGCACCTAAAAGCCAGAGGAAAACAACAACTGCCCAGACCTCTTGCTCACACCATCTGCAGCCTGCTCTCTTCCTTCCCCAGCTCTGGACACCCAAGGTCAATACCTTCTTTCAGGAGCACTTTCTCTGCTCACTGGGTGCAGGAGCCTCCTTGCATATTACCTGCTCCAACCTCTAGTCCATTTGTTAACACTTCCCTGTTTGGTCCTGGAGCCCCGTGGTTCTCAATGGGTCGGGGTGGGGGGAGATGTTCCTGGCATCCAGAGGGGCAGAAGCCAGGGATGCTGTTAAACATTCCACAAGGCACAGCACAGCCCCCACCACGAAGAGTCACCCCGACCAAACTGTCACTAGAGCCCAGGTTGAGAACCAGTTTAAAGGAAGGAAACGTGCACTGGACGCATCACGTGAGCCAGGTGCTGTGCTGGACGTTCTCAAGTTCTTGAAGCTTCCCTCTCACGACAGTGGCAGAGGAACAGGCCACAAAGCGAGCCGCACCACCCGTCACCCAATCTCCGGTCATGGCTTAGCAATTTGGGGTGTCCACTGGTTGCCACCATCATTTTAAACACGTTGTCTGAGGCCAATGTCTTTCTGAAGCCTGGTTTTCTCATCTGTAAAATTTGGATTACAGTACCTATTTCCAGGCCCTGGTCTAGAATGGGTTCACAGTAAATCTCAGCTTCCTTGTCTCCTTCTTCATGTCTGATTTCCAGTTTCTTCCAGGGAATACATGGGTAGACACACACACACACACACACACACACACACACACACACCCCGCTCAGGTACCCACCTACTTACATTTTTATGTCCCCGCCAAGAATCTGAATGAATGAGTGAATAAATGAATGAACCCTCCAAAGGTCAGAATGACCTCTCCTTGCCTGAACTCCAAAAACAGCTTTTCGTACTTATTTCCTTCTCACTCAGGCTTTCAACTACCATGGTTGTGTAAAGTCTGCCTGCCTTGCTTGGTTAGGAACTTGTTGAGATAAAGGGTCCTGCGCAACACCCCAGCCAGTGCCCTATCATTCAGATGTCCAGTCAACCCGGACGAACGAACATGTCCGACAGGTGGATATTACAGTTCACATGATACTTCTGTGTAACAGTCTATTTTTCATTTAGAAAGCAGCTAGCGAAACGAAATCGACTTTCCAGAAGCTCAAGGCTCCCATGTCAAAACATGAATTTGCGTCCTGACACACCTCGGGTTCTTAATAACGCCAGGATGACTGTCCCTCTGAGCACTTCCGAGTCTGTTTATAGTTAGGATTGTCACTCCCTGATATGTCACCCGAACTCACCTTATAAACCCAATTTCCAGGCATTTTCCTCTTCAAATCTGTGAGCGTCTAATGTTACTGTTTATAAACTACAGATACCTTCTACCTAATGGCCCCAAAGAACAAGGAAGGAAGCATCCTTTTACATATATTTTCTTTGCGGGGGAGGGGTAATTAGGTTTATTCATTTATTTTTATTTTTAGAGGAGGCACTGGGGATTGAACTCAGGAGCCTATGCATGTGAAGCGTGTGCTCTACCACTTGAGCTAGACCCTCCCAAGCATCCTTTTAAAGTGGCCTCTCCTGCAGCGCCATGTTCCCTGAACAAATGGGGCCCCCCATCCGGGGAACAAGGATGCACTCAATCGCGTAAGTGGGCATTCACTCCCAGCAGCTGGCAGAGCCTTGCCATTAAGTAAATCCGAACAATTCAGCCTTTCAGCCACCAATCTAATAGGCTTCTCTTGGCACGGGCAACTTTGGCTTAGCCAAACACTCATTTTCACATCTCAGATCAATGCGTGTCAGAAACGAACAGAGGCTCAGACCTGCCGCACGTCTCGCCTTCTGCAGCAAACTCATGTCGGTCAGGAACTCAGGGCCCACACACTCATCCACACTCCTTTCTCCATAAAGATCCAGAACAAAAAAACCCAATGATTTGTTCCTCTGACGCAATTCCTAGCATCTTATTCAGCTGTTTAAGATGGTTTCTCATTTAAAAAGCAGCTGGCAAAACAAAATCGACTTTCCAGGAAGTTAAAAGTCTACCACGTTTAAACACGAATTTGCGTGTCGACATACTTCGGGTTCTTAATCACGCCAGGAGGACCATCCTTCTGAGCATTTCCGAGCAGCTCTCTCCCGGAGCAGCTAACTCCCAGCTGTCATGCAGCTCTTAGCTGCCCTGGCTTCCCCAGAACACACATCTTCCCATCTTAATATCCCCTCCTTGACATGAGCTCCTCCCTCCCTTTTCCTGGGGCGTCTGGGGTGCACTTTGGCAATGGCATCCCTGTACACCGTCTCCAGCAGCCCACATTCAAATGCACGGCACAATTCCTGGCTAATTTATTTCTGAGGAACTCTGAGTCATTGACCACCACACTATGGGGCGGACCAGCGGGGGGAGCCCGGCACATAAACCAAGTCCTGGGTCCAAGCCAGCTAGAATGGGCAGCTGTGGGACAGATCAGATCAGTGATGTCAAACCTGATAGAATGAGCCCACTTGGTGGGCTGAGCTAGAGACGGGGTAGGGAGACAGAGGAGGGAAAAAGAGAAGGAGGAAGGATGGAATTGAGGAGAGTGGGCCATCACCCCCAGCCTGCCCCTGAGCAGCCCGGCCAGAATCTGGGTAGGGAAATGAAGACCAAACAGAGAAAGCAGGACCCTGGTCACACGGATCTAGAAGCATCTTCAGTCTCTCTTGCTCTGTCTTAGTAAACAGCCACCTCTTCTCCAACACTTACTGATGTGCCTGTTACTGGACCAAGCACTTTACACATATTACGCCCATCGTCACAACAACCTCATGGTAGGTATGATTATTGGCCCCATTTTCCAGATGAGGAAACTGAATCGCACAGAAGTCCAGTGACTTTCTCAGGGCAACAGGGATTTAGATGGAAAGTGTCGAACCATATTCTAATTTCTGGATATATATCTTCATAAGGCCAATAAACAAGGCCTCCTGTGGGCTTAGCTGAGCCCCACCTAACGTAAGAAACACAAAAAGCCATGTTCTCTACTCCCAGAAAACTCACCATCCATAGGGAGGGCCAAGAATCACCCACCTGGATAAGTCAAGTGTAAAAAAAAAAAACACAAATAGGCCAGTTACTTACCGGAAATTGTTCAGGGATGTAGGAAATGAGAGGGAGGACCTGCACGAGGGACCAGCCCTAGATGTGCACCACAGATGGCTACAGGCTGAAACTGGCCAGGTCACTTTTTATTCACTTTTTAAATTGAAGTATAGTCAGTTTACAATGTTGCGTCAATTTCTGGTGTACAGCACAGCGCTTCAGTCATACATGCACACACATATACTCGTTTTCATATTCTTTTTCACCATAAGTTGCTACAAGACATTGGATATAGTTCCCTGTGCTGTACAATACGAACTTGCTTTTATCAGATTTTGTGAGAACCCTCCTGTATTTCAAAGCGAGAGACACTTTGCCAGAGTTCAGCAGGTGTTCTGTGCGATTCAGTGGGTTTGGAGATGTAATTCTTGGTGTGTCTGTGGGAGAGGGTGAGCTGTGAGTCTCTACTCCGCTATCCTGGCACCTCCCTTGGCCAGGTCACTCTGCTTTTCTCCAGGATAAAACCTCTCTAATGCAGATAATTTTTAAAGAATTTTTTAAAAGATTTAAATAATCTGCAGCAAAGAGAATACTGCTTCCAAAGACGAGGCCTACAAAAGATGGTCCAGATTAATTGGTACTATTCATAAACACGATATACTCATTCAATGCCAGAATCAAGTTTAGCAAAACCGAGGGACTTCACTCATGCCTCTTCCCTCGCCTGTCCGCTGCTGAGTTGGCTAAACTCTCCTGTCTGTCTGTGCCAAAGGAGGGGTGGGGAGGAAAGCAGAGCTGATAAAACTTCATCCTGGAAAATATTCCTCTTGTTCTAATTCACTTCCTCTCCCAAACAATTGAACCAGCTGCCTGACGCTCAGGAGAGGATATGTGACCAAGCTCAGAACAAACCCTTATCGATTCTAAATGGGGAACTGTAAACACCTTCCCTCTATTCCAAAGCACGTTTGAATGACCTGGCAGAGAAATGCCTAGAGCAGGGTCTCAGCGGTCGTATTACAGGTTCTCCCTCAAAGGGGACGACAGGTGTGGATTCCACCTCATTTTGATTGTACAATGTGGAAAAAGACATTAGGGAGAAAAACAGAGCAGAGGTGCCTTGTCCTGAGCACACTGGGGCCTCTGCACTCCTGGTCTGCAAAGAAGTGCAAGCCAGCCAGGAAAAGGAGAAGGAAACAAACTCGTGATCATCCCGAGGCCAGAGGAGTTCCTGAGGATGAATTTGGTGGAAGTTTCTGGCATTACTAAGTCTAGACACCCTGAGTGGCAAAGACATTTAGAAAGACAGCTTTCTATATTCACATCCCAGGTCTACAGAAGCAGCCCCTGGCAGGCTCTGTTTTCAATTAGACTGATTTATATACCAGGAAAAGAGTACTTTTAAGATAACAACCGCTTAGTGTTTTCTTTTGTTTTTGGCTTACCACATTTCTAAGGACAGCTCCTCTGGGCATGATGTGCTATTTAGCATTTCAAACCACAGCAGTTAGCGGTGAAAAGTCTCTTCTCTGCAGTATTCATATACCTAGGCGGCCCATAGCTCTGTTTTTTGGAAAGGGAGGCAGCTTGCAACTCTCAGTCTATTAAATGTTACACTCAAAAGGTTGCAGCCTTTCATCACTCTCCCAGAGACACATATTTCTGCTGCTTACCCATAAACCACAGATGGCCAAAAAAAAAAAAAAAAAAATCAAGCTCTACCCAGAGGAGGCAAACTGATTTAGAAGATCTTCTCAAAGGAAGGTGGGAACATTAGAACTGAATCAGCCCTAACTACTGACATCATCCAAGGAATCCTTCTGTCACTATGTTGTCCCATCGCCTGAATGTATCTACCCTCCTGGTCGTAGATAAGGTATGTGTTGCTGGGCAGACACACAGACAGGCAGTTCAGAGGAAATCTGACCCTCTTCATGATAGAACCAAAAAAGGTACTGATTATTTCTCCTACATTTCTTTTCTTTTTTTATTTTTAAAATTTTTTGTTGTTGTCGGGGAGGAGGTAATTAGTTTTACCTATTTATTTATTTCTGGAGGCAGTACTAGGGATTGAACCCAGGACCTTGTGTATGCCAAGCATGCGCTCTATCACCTGAGCTATACCCTCACCCTTGACATTTCTTATTCAACTGGAAAATTCTAAACTGGGGCACCAGGAACAGGAACATGCAGGACGGAAGTAAGGTCTCAAAACTCCTGACAATCTTTATACGTTAAAAAGGAAAAGGTTACATGGTTGTAAAGGTAGAAAACAATAAACTATAGGAAAAAACTGTTCAACAATGGGAAGACAAAATGGAAATTCGCTCATTCCTTATAGGTGAAAATTCACACTAACAACTGTACTTGAGTTACTTAAAAACCAGCCCCATTCACCGCACTACATCTAAGTAAGAAAAATCAGTCTTGCCAGAAAATAAAATGTCCCACAAGAGTCCACACAGAGTCAAATTTCCCAGCTGCAAACCATTGGGCTTATGAGTATAAACTTTTCGAACACCAGAGATCGGCAGCTCACAGCATTCATCTGTTCAAACTGTACATTCCTCATCCAAAGCTGAAGGTGTTTATAAAGGGAAAAAGTGAACAATTTCTCCCTGCCTCCTTCTCCTGACGTCTCTGAATATACGTTACTGAATGAAATTTCTCAAGCTCACCATTGAAATGTCCACAGCTAGGACATAGGGGAAAGCCCCGTGGTCATTTCTCAGAGGTCAGCAACGTACTTAAGTGACAGCAGTGTGGTCTATAAGCCACACAAGCTCCCAACGTCACCTCAAAAAGACGGAAGTGATAAACAACAGTCACCGAGAATCACACGTGTCAGTTATCACCAGAGATTAGTTATAAGCACATATCTGGTTTGTTGAGGTTTTTTTCTTTTTTTGTTTTTATTTTCTTAATTTTGGGGGTTTTTTTTTTGTTTGTTTGTTTGCTTGTTTTTTGGCTGCTGTTTTGGTTTGGTTTGGTTTTTGGAGGAAAGTCATTAGGTTTATTGATTCATTTTTAATAGAAGTACTGGGGATGGAACTCAGGACCTCTTGCATGCTAAGCACACATTCTGCCACTGAGCTATTCCCTCCCCTCTAGTTTGGTTTTGTTTTGGACTGGGATTGAAAATTAGACAAACTATTTTAGGTTTTAGACTTTTATCTTGTAAAAATCCTTTTAGTACGTTAAACCTGGAACGGGGATTGGACACTTTCTGTTTTAGCTACGAAAGACTGACTCGTGAGACAAAGTTATTTTAAACCCATTTGAGTTAGATGAAGGTAGAAAAATTGTCAATCTTTTCTTTCCTCCACTCTAACTGCACATTTAAAGGAATTCATTCAGAATGGTAACAAAGTGATAAATTGGATTTATTATGAACCATTATACTGCCATATAATCTCCTTCAAAGCCAAGGGAGGATGCATTGTTTTGATAACTCAGCACAACAAACCGAAGCAAAACAATGAAGTATCACCTTCTGAACAAAGCCTCAATCACCCCCTGCACAAAGCCTCAATCACCCCCAGCCCTAAACCAGACAGACGCGCCACTTAATGGAAAAGGAAGCTGTCGTCTAGCGTGTGGCTTACTGGGCAGAGGCAAGGCTCTTACGCCGACCATGACTCCAAGGTTAAACAATAATGAAAATGTTCTGTGAACGTTCTAAAAAGCTAACTTATTAACTCTGGGGCTTGGATAACGCTGCGGCAGATAGTAGCCCCATTCATCACTGCGGAGCGCGCGAGCTGTTCAGAAGAGAAGAGGCAAGGAGATCGTGTACGTCGTCAAGCGCCCGAGGGAGCTCTGAGCTCCAAGGGTCACCCTTGGGCCGGAGTGAAGATGAAAAGCTGCCATGAAATGGGTCCTAGCGACTCCTGACCATCTTCTTCAAAGCAGGTATGGAAGCAGACCGGCATTGGGCGGCTGCCCAGATCGCTTCTCTTAAATAGCAACGTTATTTCACCTCCCAAGAATGATAATTGCCGAATCCTACGTGTGTGAGGAACATAATGAAAACAGACCTGCTCGGGGGTCTGGTCCATCTCTGGCGACCTACTGACCGGCTACCTTGAAAAAAGCCACATGACCTGTCTAAGGGCCAATGGGATGAAATGAGAAGGAAGGACTCGCTGACCACTCAGCTGCTTCTAGATCTAAGTGCCCAAGGGTGCTGGGCTGCCCTCCACCAAAGAAAGCCCCTCCCCTCCACCAGCAGGTGCGTTTCTTTGTCTCCTGATCAGAAATACGTTTCCACTAAAGTCATGCTTTATTTCATACAAAATGCTTGGTTAGGTTAGATACATGTAGCAGTTGGCTAGAATTAAGGGTGAAGGTTCACACTGCCTTCCCCTGCAGGGCGTCCCAGAGGTCAGGCGACGTAATCTTGACCCTGTCGCTCACCTCTTGCCACCTCCCCCCACCCCTGCCATGCCATATACGAAGGTACCCACACACCACCCCTGCAACAGCCCCCATGCCAGAAGGAAATGGTCTCTGCCTTCCAGGGGTTATAGTTTTGCTGGGAAACAAGAGGCTGTGTCTGACAATGTCACCTCTTCTGATGTAACCCTGTACTGCAATTATTGAAATTAATCTGAGCAGACAACTCTGTAAGCTATTGTGTTTTTTAAGGCTTTGTCACGATGCACCAATGCTGTGGGGCCTTTAGGTTCCGAAGTAGCTGGGTGAGACACAAGCCTAGGGGAAAAGGGCATTGGGGGACCAAGAAATCCGCTTCAGGGTGCCTCAGCTTCCCCGTCATTCAGCACCTCCACGTGCTACGTTCCTGGCCCCAGTAAACTTACTTTCTACATCCCCAGGTGGTCCAGATGTGAGCAAGCAAGCATTCAACCCAACTGCCACTCACCACTGTCACCTCCTTTCACATTCTAGAAGACCCTCTTTAGACCTCCCTAAAATGCAGTTAATTTTAAAATCCCTGATCGCTACCTTTAAAACATACATTTGAACCTTTTCTCTCTTAAACCTTTGCAGCCTTTCCTATTAGAGGAATCATCTGAGGGCAAGCGGAAGCAAAAATGCAAAGAAAAAACTCACATTCAACTCTCAGTCTTACAGGACGCTCTCACTAGTCAACTGCGTGAACCTGCAATTCCCACTTCCAAGGAGAAAGCACGCTGGAAGCCTCTCTTCTCCCGGTCCCCACAGGACTGCTGGTAAGACTAGCACTGAGTCCTGTAAGTTCACAGTAAACCAACTAAAAGAGGTACCCGGACTGTTAGGGGTTTATTACCATTTCTGACGTCAATTAAAATGCCTACGGATTTTATGCCAAAATGAGAATGTTTTAACTTTGAATTATTAGCTTCCAGCGACCATCCAAACAAATGTAAAATACTTTGTTTTCCTTAAAACTGATTCTGTGCGGTGCATGTTACTGTTCAGCCACAGAGAACGGCAAAAACAGCTTTTATTTTGATGAGCTGCAGACTTTAATCCAAAGAACATCCCCACTAGACATCACTTACTTGGTGCCACATATGTAAATTTATACATAGGTGCGTGCGTGTGTGTGTGTGTGTGTGTGTGTGTGTATTCACTACGCTTTACAAATATGAATCCATTCATTCCATCAGTAAGCATTTATTGAGCACCTAGTGTCACACACTTAATTAGGCAGAAGAGATAAAAAAGGATGAGCAAGTCCAAGGTCGCAACCCTGTGAAAGGCTGAGAGGAAAAGCAGATAATCAAGTAAGTAATGAGTATGCATTGTTGCAAATGCTGTCATGGGGAACAGAGGTTATTAAAAATAATATCTGAGGCAGCCACTGCCTCTCATTCTCACAACACCCCACAAAGGTAGGTGTCTCCCCACTTCCCAAATGAGGGTGCCTGGCTGTCCCACACCACACACTACCTCGCCACGGGCGTCACCATCTGCATCACCATTTGTGTGTCTCCCATCCACATTCTGGTCTCAATATTATACCTGCCGGCCTGCGTTAGCTTATTCAGACATCTACCAAACTTCTGCCTAGAATTATACAGCACACTGCACACCCCTCGGAGAAAAGAACGCAGAGAGAACCCTGACGGCACTTTCAAACTGGCTACACGGAGCAATACAAGAATATTAGTAACACAAAGCAAGGATGGAGCATGGACGGGTTGTCTGTGGTCATGACCAATGGAGTGCTTCAGACAGCAAGCCATTTGGTTTCTGAAAGGGAGAGACCACTGTAGAGATTTATTCAGGAGGGAGGACCCAGGTCTTAAGATCACGTCAGGTCAGTGGAAGAGGAAAGGAGGCCAGTGTTCAGAGAGGTGCCCAGAAGGCTCACAGGTTAGGCTGAACCACAGCCAAGGGTGTAACTGGAGCCCAACGGTGGGACAAGCCAGCCTGCATCTGCCCCAACTGCCAACTGATAAGAGACGCTAAGGCACCTGGGGCATTAGAATGACCCAGTGTCACAGCACACGGAGAAATCTGCCTTTATAAGAACTCCTCCAAGAAACCACTACATGTGATGGAAGCAGTTTTTCGTCCCACCTTCTGGAATAGAGGGTGAGACCCAACGGGCCTCCTGGAGTCAACACAAGTCACCAAACAACATTCTAAAGACAACAGTCCCATTCACTGCAGGGACTGGTTTCCACTTGGAGGATGTACAAGTTCAAGGCCAGAGCTTCATTATTCAGAATCAGAGTGGAGAGGCCCAGGGCTGTCAGCAATGTGTCTCCCCCATGACTCTTTTTCCCAAAATGGTAAACAGACACTTAACAGAACATTGAGTTGCAAACCAAGTTATTAGCATGCCTGGAATACTCACGTGTCTCCTCCAGTCCTACAGATGATATCTGTCTTTGTTTGACTCTTTACTGCTGAGAAAATACTTTTACATGTCTTAGATTACTTGATATTCAACAACAGTCATGAAATAAGCCTCTCATTTTCTAGATGAAGATACTGACGGTCAGAGAGGATAAGTGACCTGTTCCAGGTTATAAAGCTGGCAAGTTGTGGAGCCAACTCTGGACCCGAATATCTGTCCAGTGGTCTGTCTGCTCTATCAATCATCGTAATACCTTATAAAGTTCTTTAGAGTTGACAGCTTTTATAGTAGTCTTGGGCAGTACCCACACTAACGTACACAGACAGACACACACACACACTCTCAACCCTGTACATACACACACTCTGTTCTCTGAAAAGTAAAGTAACAAGAGTAATAATCTAATACTATATTCTACTTATTTAAATACCCATCTTCCCTCCTCTAGCTACGGACTTTGTCTCAGCGCATTTACAAGGTAAGTGAATAGCTATTTTTTACTATCGCTAAAGATATGTAAGTGAAGTCTTAAATCCTAGCCGATGCTGTTTATAACTCACTGCTTAGACCAACCTTGCTTTGATGTTAAACACCTGCCCATTTCCATTTTCTGCCACCACACTCTTGCCTCCACTCCCAATCTCTCAGCGACACACAGAACAATATCTTTCCTATGGGTCTACCTAATGTCCATCCAATGTCAGCATTTGTTTTCAAGAAGTGCCTATTTCCTGGCAGACATAAAAGTCACTGGACTTGAAAAAAACTTCAAAAAAAAAATCAACCATTTACCACATTTTTAGACAAAAATAAAAGATACATCAGTCAGATGGGCATGTATACTGTATTTTTAAAAATCCCCAACTCTAGGTTTTCCAGAGCACTTCTTTCATATTCACAGGTCACATACATTAAATTACTCAATAAACAATTTGTCAATTAGACTTGCACAGTGGAGAGAAAATTATACACAGAAATGTAGACAGAGCCAAAAATCAAAGCAAAATGCTAGTGACAAATGGGCAAACCACCTTCCATCACAGAGGCAGAGGGCCTGTCATCACACCCACGAAATAAAGATTCACACCCACGAAATAAAGATCACAAACTCCCCTGCCAGCCACAGGGCAGCCTCATTCTTTTTTTTCCCCTTCTCATAACACATAATTTTATCAAAAGATCTTAATGCAAATAAGGTCAACATACTTAATCTATAAAGCAATCATCTCACCTACTTTGAATCATCCATTTTTATGAAAGAATTTATAGAATCAGGCCACATTACACAAACAGAATTAAAATATGTTTCTTCACCTGCTCCCAGAGAAAAGCTCTATGTACCACCCATCTCGCTAAAAACCACAGGAATAAAGTGACTTAATTTTAGTTAAACCAAGTATTTCAACCACATACTCTTAAACACGAACCTTAAACATATCTGTGAAATATGCTTTTGGAGAGCTTCCCTTCTTACTCACTCACTCAGTCAGTAAATCTCCAATATACAGGAAGCTCGTCCTAACCACAAGCTCCCAGTGATGCTCTGAGTCCACACTAAACGTTCACAGAAATATTCTGATACAGTAATTTTTAAAAGATTGCTTTCCTTCTGAGCTATTACTTGAACCTGAAAAAAATTTTACTTAAACTCAACTTTCACAATTCTCATTAGGTAATCTAGGGTGTGGGTGTTTTTGAGTTTCCTTTTCGTGGGGAAAAAGGAAGCACTGAGCCAGGACATCAGATGTGTATGGAAAAATACATATTTTGATACACATGTAAATAAATACCTACTTTTGGGGGTTATTTAAAGATCCGTCTGTCTACTCACAATACAAATACACAGCGGTCTAACTCCTTACGTTGAATTTAAATTTAGGTGTGAAAACTGGGTTTTCGGCTAAAAGTAGACCAAAGCACAACCCACCCTGTCAAATACTGAGTCAAGGAGAAACCCATCCAGCCCTTGGATGCTCCCAAGAAATCACTCTTTGTTCGCCTAGCACGGAAAGGCTTCACATTCAGAATCCCAGCTCCCGCAGCAATGGAAGTATGCTCTGAATCCAGATAGCCAAATTAGGCTCTCCACCAGGGATTTGTCAAAAATTGAACATTGTGAATGAAACCAAAGCAACCACTGACACCAACTAGGTAATTAAATCCCAGGTTTAAGAAGTTTCAAAATCAAACTCAACATCAAAATCTGGCAAGTCCCCATGTGTGATCTACCGATATTTGTGGCATGTTACTCTGAAAATTCAGTAAGAGGGAGTGTTAAGCTTTTTAAAGCCTATCCATTAATTTGTACTCTCTGTCTAAATCACACTTAAGAACTAACTCGAGTTGCAATTATAGCTTAGCTTTTGCCTCATTGTCTCAGAAGGGCAAAAGCTGACGAATTACTGCAATTAAATCTGTTCTTGTACAGGGGTCTTGATCAATACACTTTGCATCACAATCTAACACTGAAATTGCCTCTCCACTCCTCGGCCCCTTGGATTAGGTGGTTTATTTCTGGTCCCTAGTCCTAGCTGAGTTAAAAACTCTTTTCTCTGTAATTTGCACATCTCCTGGAAGGGCGAGGGAGACGCCTGAATTCAAACTGCATTTGTTTACCGCCCACTGCCCGCGATATTATGCATTCCCACAGCCCAGAAGCGTGCGCTTCCGGCACCCTCTGTACCTGCCAAGTTCCTCGCCGGTGTCATAGTAGTCATCCACGTTTTCCTGCCTGAACACGGTCATGATAAACTGTCACGCCTCACCAAAGCCCAGCGTACTTCAGCTCCGCTTCCCAAACCATCACCACCGCTCCTGCGCCTCCGTGGGCCCCTCATGCATCAGTCTCCAGTCCTTAAAAAAACAAAACAAAACAAAACAAAACAGCAATAATAATAGTGAAATAACAACCCAAAATGGAAGTACCCTTCCACAGTTCTAAAACACGCTCGCCTAAGACCACCTCTCCGGAGCAGCTCCTCCCAGCCGGGTGGAGAGGAGCACTCTTTGTTAAACCCGGACCAGAGACGCCCCCAGCCCCGCATCGTTGGCGCACGCGTGGGGCCGGGCACAACCGCACCCCAAGGTTGGCGTCCCCGAAAGCAGGGCGCTCAGCACGGATCAGAACCCGCTCCGGAAGTGGCTGGCCTCCCCTCCTCCCCTTTCTCTGCACACACACCCACCCAGCTCCCCACCTCCAGGGGCGCCGCGGAAGAATGAAGCCCTCGCCCGGGTGGAACGCGCCTCGCTCGAAGCATCCCTCTCCTGCCTGCAGCGGCGGCGCAGCCCCCGCGCTACCTCTCGGCTTCCGCACGTCTCCGGCCGCCGCGGCCACCTTCTCTCCTCCCTCGAGCCAAGCAGTCCCCAGAGGCACATTCCTGGCGACTCCCGCTCCGTTACCCGGCCGACCCGGCGTGCGGCCGCCCGGGGGAGCAGGGGAGGGAAGGGAGCGGCCGAGGGAGGCGCGGCCGCCCGCCCCGAGTCTCCGCGCCCCGACACAAAGCGCCCGGCCCGCGCCACCTGTTCCCACCCGGCCCGCGGGGCTGGGGCCGCCTCCGGGCTGCTATCCCACTTCTCCCCGCCGTCAAGTTTCCCCCCGCCTCGGCCTTCCCGGTTGCTCGGGGCACTGCCCGGACAAATCCCGCCGCGCCGCGGCCACGAAAGCAAAAGCAGGCGGCGGGGCCCGGGAGGAGCCGGGGAGCCGCGCGCGGCCACTCACCCGGGCGCCCGGGAGCTGCCCGGGTCCCTCCGGAGCGCTGTCGGAGGCCGACGGCAGGCGCCAGCGCCGGGGACGAGCCGGGTGGTGGCGGGAGCGCAGGGAGGCAGCGAGTGGGGGCGCGGACCCCGCGCGCCCGCCCCTGCGTCGGCTCGGCCGGGCTCTCCCGCTCCGGCTCTGGAGCAGCCCCTCGGCTCCTCGCCGTCTTCCGGGCGGAGGGCGGCCGGCGGGCGGCCAATGGGGACCCCGCGGGCGGGCTGGCGACACGGCCCACCCACCTCCGAGCTGCCCAGCCCGGCCGGCGCTGCGGGTGCTGCGCCGCGCTCGCTGCTCCTCCCCGCTCGGCGCTCCGGGCTCGCTGGCGCGCTCTACCGCGCACACCCCCGCGCACACCCACTCACCCCACACCCGCGCGGGGAGCGCCGCCGGCGCGGCCGCGCGCGACGTGGGCGCCCCACCTGTGACACGCTGCCCCCTCCGGCGGGGTTCCGGAGAAAAGCGTCCCGCGAATGTGTACACAGGCCAGGCACGGTGCTCGGCACCGGGAAATCAGAGACTGTAATAGGTTTTAAAAAGCCCCTGCCCTCGGGAGACTTGCGTTCTGGTGGAGAAGCCACACAATAGATATGGAAGCAGATAAATGAGCATTTTAGAAAAGACCAGTTCTATGGAGACAATACTGCGGGATGACGGGGCGCAGTGGCCCGCATTAGATGGATTTCTAACACATCTCCAGGATAGGTATTTGGAGCTGAGATCTGAACTATGAAAATATGAAACCAGAGAAGAAAGGTTTGAGGTCTCAGAGGCCCAATGAAGCAACAGGAACGAAGGGTTTACGTATGCTGTCCCATACGGTTGGCTGCTGATGAGTTGCAATGTGGTAAGTCCCGAATAAGGCATGCAAGAAATGTGGAATACACCTGGATTCCAAGGCTTGGTAGGGAAATAAGGATGAAAAATCTCTCGACTTTTTTTCTATTAAACGCAGGTTGAAATGATAGTATTTTGGATATATTGGGATAAATAAAATATATTATTTAAAAATTAATCTCACCTTTTAGTTTTAAAATGAAGGTAGTAGAAAACATAAGGGTACAAATGTGGCTTGCAGTTATATTTCTGTGGGCTGTACTGGTCTACACAGAGACCACATATCTACTGGCCACCTTTATCTTTTCTCTCTACTTCTTACCCCATGCCCCCATCAAGCCCTGGGTGGGGGGAACAGAAAGGATGATTTCCCTTAGGGGAAAAACTCCTACGGGGAAATCTACCGTACTGACGGGAGTTACTAAAACTGATATGTGAACTCTCTGAGATTCCAGATCCATATCATTGTTCAAATTCCCAGATTTTCTAAAACAAGATGGTTTAAACTCTCTTTAGTTTAACAGAAATTTTAGACTGCAGAGATTTTGGCCTCTAGAAAAAAAAAGAAAAAAGCCCCTCAGATCTTATGTCAGACGCTCCTCTTAAAGACCATTTCATTCAATGGACCACAGGGAAGCCACGGATTCCTGATGATAGAATCAAGGGAAGACTCCACATGGGGAGGCAGTATTCACCTGAGAGGCAGGGTTGAGCATTAACACAAAAGGATCTTGAGAAGCGAGAAATATAGTCAAAAATAACAACAAAAATTGTGATTCATCTGGGGGAAATGAAAATGAAAACATCTGTTGGTGGGGGAATTATAAACACAGATACTTGGAAACTTGGAAGGTGCTTATGGATGACTGCTTGAAGACTAATATGTACAAAGCTAATACGGTTCTTGCAAAATAAACGTGTGTTTTCCAAGGCCACGGGAGGGCTCCATCTGGGGACTAACACGTCTTACCTACCCTATTCGACATGCTGATCACAGGAGATTTTCTGAAATAACGAAAAAGAGAACGAGCTTGGGAGTCACAAAATTGGATCTAATCTTGGTTGAACCATGCAACCGTAGCTGTGAATGACGCTGGCTGTGTCCCTTACCCCTAAATTTCACATCTGCACTAAGTTAGGCAAACATTTTATCTTGAGGGGAAGGCGGTGAGGTAGGTTGGCTTATTTATTTATTTTTATTGGAGGTACAGGGGACTGAACTCATAACCTTGTGCATGCTAAGCATGCACTCTACCACTGAGCTATACCGTTCCCCACCCAGGCAAGCATTTTAGAAAGGGAAATGGGCTCCAAAATTTAATAAAGAACCAGAGTCTAATTCTCCTCCCCATGAATGTAAGTTGGCCCTAGTGGCTTGATTCTAAGAAAATGTGGTAGAAGGGACATGGTGTGATGTCCTTCTAAAGCTACGTCATAAGGTGTTAGACCTTCTGCCTGACACTCTCTCTCGCTCTCTCTTGCTCTCTCTTGCTCTCTTGTTCCTGCTCTCTCCACTCACTCTGGAAGCCTTCAGCTGCCATGGTTACCCTGGGGCTGCCATGTGGAGAGACCATGTGGAGAGACCACAGAAAGAGAGAAACCGGAGGAAGCCAGCTGTTCCCGCCCCATCCCCAACCCCCATCTATTTGTGTCTTCACAGCCCAAGTTCTGCGAGCGAATAAATGATTGTTACTGTTCTAAGTCATTATTTGGGGGTGGTTTATTACGAGGCAATAGATAACTTATAAGAAAACTGAACTCTTAACATGTACCAGATGCCAGGCAGACTAAACCATTCTCTTGCTTAATCTTCATACAACACTGTAAATTAATTGGGGTTTTTTTTCCACTTTATTCTTGCTTAACCTTCTTAGTCTCAGTTTTATCACCTACAAAAGGGAGACACTAACTGATCCTTACATAGTCCTTAGAGTTGCTAGGAGAGTCTAAAGA
Source organism: Vicugna pacos (assembly GCF_048564905.1). Classification (NCBI taxonomy): domain Eukaryota; kingdom Metazoa; phylum Chordata; class Mammalia; order Artiodactyla; family Camelidae; genus Vicugna; species Vicugna pacos. The sequence goes on from NC_132990.1 coordinate 5,458,734, forward strand.
GATAACGCATCACATCAGAATGTTGGGGTCATATTTTCTATAATGTTCCGAGCAAGGAGAGCTCTGAGGGATATCTCTTAAATGGAAGACAACAATACTATAGTCCTGAAATTAGGAGACTCAAGCTGGAAAGGACTTCCGTGAAAATAACCTGATTATGACATGGACTGTGGACTATGATAATCACGGTGATAACAATTAAGACAGACTCAGGTGGAGAATTGAGGACATTATTTTATATCTGCGTTAGTCAGAGTTAAATAACTGCTGCTATGAAACTCAGTAGATCTCCAAGGTTTATCTCATTAAAGCTTTAGTTCTTGCTCTCAGCACAGATGTTTGCAGGGACTAGAGAAACAGCTCCACTCCACGTAGTCATTTATGGACCTGGGCTTCTGCCCTCTCTAATGGATCCATGGTTCCTCCATGCATTTGAATTTTTCAGTTCATCCTCCTCATCTATTGGCTGATGAGAAAAGAGAGAATCCAGAAAAGACTGCACTGGAGATATTTTTAGAGGGTCAGGTTTGAAGTCTGAGGCTTAACCATTTCTTGCGCAAGATGTTCTAAGAGCAACCAAAGTGGGACACACTCGCTCAGTTCACCTTTGGATTCCTTTTTAACAACATGCCTTTGGCTTTTATCAATGGCTCATATTTTTAAATGGCCCCATGAAGAACGTTTCTGCACCTGTGGTTTCTCTGTTGACGATACGGACCATTACGCAGCTGAGTGCCTCATATACAGGCAGGCACGTGATGGATTCCAGTTCCTCTCAGCATTGAGCACTAAGAGAACTCATCTCTCCCGACCAAATGATGTTTCTCTTTTTGTCAGACAATGAAAATTATAGAGCTCACTCTATGCTCCATTTTCCCCTGGATTCCAGAAAGCACGTGGCAAGATCAGAAAGATAATCCTCCAAGTGATGTCCAATTTGCCATATTCTCTGAATCAATCAATAAGCATTTATTGTCTAATCTATATTAGGATGTTTATTGTCTAGTCTATACTAAGGATGCAAAGATAAATAAAACATCCTCTGTCCTCAAGTAACTCAGTCCAATGGGGGAGACCAAAGACTAAGTTCCATTCAAGTGTGATTATGCTAGACAGAATCCGTGTATTTCTCTAGATGTACGTGCTACCTCTCTCCACCCTTACAGGTCGGCAGGCTCAGCTGTAAGATTATTTTAACGTGCTTCCCTGTCCTCTGGCTGCAGCTTGATTTGGCCAACAGGGAACCTGGCATGAGGTCGAGGAGAAGGATGAGAATGAGCTCAGGGTTAGTTACTGTCTTGCTTTTCTCACTGCAAGTTTGCCTCAGTCTCTAGCAAACAAAGGTCACTGCTCCTCACCAGGTAAACTCTTCTCTGTGACTTTCTCTGTCCAGGTGTTGGTAACCACTCTCTCTCTTAGCCTCTCTGGTTCTAGAGTTGGTGGCAGCTCCGTGTTACTAACCTGGGGTTCCTGCCCCATCCTTGTGATTCCTTTGCACTTCTCCCACACCTCCATGACTCACCCTCATTTGACTGTGCTATCATCTTCCCTCTGCAACCCTGACAGCCTGCTGTGGGAACGCGAAAGGAGGGCGCTTAATTCAGATAAAGGCCAGGGATGGAGGGTGATGACAGGGGTGAGGCTGGGGTTTCAGGGAAGTTTCCTAGGGGAGTTGACATCCTACTAAAACATATGAAAGAAGATTAAGAGTTAGCAAAATAAAATAGTGTGCAATGGGCTGGTGGACTGTGGGGTGGTTGGGGTGGAAAAGGAGGACGTCTAGAGAGAAGAAAACAGTGAGGATGTGAGAAAGATAATGGCTCATTCAGGAACCTAAGTCATCAGAGCTCAGGCAGTGACATGTCAAGAGATAAGAGTAGAAAGGGGAAGGATCTTTGCACGGAGTTCAAAACTTGTGTTGACTGAAATAAATGCACAGCCTCAAAGTTGAAAGTTATGTTTTATTCAGCGGACATTTCTGAGGACTTGAGCCTCTCAGATCACTCTGAGGGACTGCTCCAAAGTGGCAAGGTAGAAGCGAGGTTATGTGAGTTTTTGCAACAAAGACCATGTAGTGGGAACATCGAAAAGATTACTGTTAATTAAAGAAAATCAGATGTCTCAAGAAATTTAGCACTTTTCTATGTATGGGAAGGTGCAAAGATTCAGGCTCATTGAAATCATCCCTTTGATGTGCACCTAGCTATCTAGGGCCAGTGTCCTGTTCTTTCCCATCCCAAGTCCCCTCAGGGGGTACTGTTGGGGGTGGCTGCAGAGGCGGGGCTGCCTGTTTGTCTGCATCCTGAGTTCCCTCCACTCACTGTCAGGGGTGGTGGTAGCAGCTGATGGCTTGATGGCCACAGCATCCTTTGTTTACTGATACGGCTGGCAATAGTTTTCCAGAGTGGAGAGGTAAACCAAGGCAGATCTTGACAACCTTGTCCATTATGCTCAGCACTTGGGTCTTCACTCTGAAGACTCTTTGATACACAAGGTGATTAGTGCTAATCTGGCACATCCTTGGAGATGGTGGGTAGAGAAAAACAATGAGAAACTTTAAGGAGATAGAAATCAGAAGACCTGGTACTAGGGGAAAAGGACAGAGTCAAGGCGGTAATCCAATTCTTTGGTTGAGTGGCTAGGTGAATATTGCTGCCATGTAGGCTGAAATACAGATGCCTAAGCTGTTCAGGGGAAGACAAGATGAGGTCAGTCATGGAGATATGAAGTGTGCGGTGCCCATGGGCATCTAGATGATGACCAGGTGGAGCTGGGTACCTATAGGATAGCCGAGTGTAATTCTGGTGTACACCAGAGGAGCTTCAAGCATGAAAGTAGATGGAGTCACACAGGAATAGGATGCAGGACTGAAAAGAAAAGAGCTAACGGCAGAATGTTAGGGAACAGAAGCATATTAACCTGAGCAAATGCAGAGGGGCAAGTATGCCTGGCCAGTGCTTACAGATTGCCCGTTAGTCTGATGAGCTGCTATGGGTTTTCCTTGTGTTTCTCGGGGCCAGAATGGGCACCACCAACGAGTGAACTAGATCTCATGAATACTGAGTGCCTCAAGAGCCTCCTGTATGTAAAGTGCGTCATGAATATTTGCTGTCTTGGTCTAATGGGTTACTAACTTCCTTATCTACGCTTAACACATCTTGTGAGTTTCATCCATCCCATTTATTTTCTTGTTTTCCATTACGGAATAGAATATTCACAAACATAATAGCAAAGGCACACTGCGCATGTCCTCCTGAGCTGTGAGCTATTTAAAGAACCTCTCCGACCCCTTCTCACACCATTGCTCCAGACTCACAGCCTTTGTGTCTCACGTAGGCTTAAAGATTAGGGCTTGACATCACTTGCCTGGCCCCCTGAAGTTTGGGACCCCAGGTTTAAGACCCCATGGCATGGATTTTGCCTACTTGCCTACCCTTACTTTCCTGACTCAGTTTCCTTCCAATTTTTATTTATCGTATCCTGTGATATTGAATGCATCTCTAACCCTTATTAAATCCTTTGTGAAAACAAGCTGGATGCAAATAAACACGTACAAATCTCTGACTAGTGTCTGAAAAGATACAGGGGATTATAAACATATGGGGATGCAGGTGTACGTTGGTTCCTAGCCTGGTTTGTTTTATGCCTGGCCCAATGTCTTTTAGGTTCTGACACTACCTGAAACAAAAGATTGGCAAAACTAAACAGCACTTACAAAACTCATCCCCTAGAACAACAGCCAGGTTCCTAACTGCAGGTAAATAGCGCTGTCTCTAAGCAGTGTGCACACACCACTCATTTTACCATTAAGTGCAAAAGTAGATTTCATATAACATGCCCTTCTCCCTCCAGAGTTCCCGCTATTGGGTTTTTAGTGCAGTTAGCTACTAGATTCTACGTTTCCCTATGACAATATTTGGATATAATTGGGAAGGAGAATGGAACATTCAAAAGAGTTTCTGTCTTGTTGAAGCAAGACTGCAAGAAAAGTCATCCAGAAGGAAGCAGTCAACATCATTCATTCATTAGAACTGGATGTACAAATCATAATTATTGATAAAACCTGAACTCATAGCCACACTGATGTAGCAAAAAAAAGTTATATTTATTTTTACTGCTTCTAACTTTTTCTCTGTTGCTAACTAATGAACCTTTTAAAAATCATCAGATTTAATATCCTTGATTTCTATTTATTTTCCTTTCAGAAAAAATTGTGGTAAAATATTTCGAGTCAGTATCAAAAGTTGTCTTTTGAGGGGTACAGGGCACACGGGGTATTAAATATTACAGAAGATTCAATTTCAATAAAAGCCTCCAGGTTTCTTGGCATGGTTTCATGAAATATAAGTCCCATTACTCAAGCCAGTGAAGTGATTTCCAGTCTCACTCATCACAGTTTGGTAAGATTTATAGAAACATTGCTTTTTAAGAAAGACAAACTTGTCATGAATTTTTCCAGAGGGTTTTGTCAGTTTGAAGATTTGCAAATAAAGCAATAATCGTTCACCCTTTTCAATGCTGTAGTCTCGTAAATTCGCACACCTGTAAAATTGATGTTTTTTGCTTATATACACTCAGTAAGTCCAAGTATACGCTTTAAAAATGTGTAAGAATAACAGGCATAATTTAATTTGTTGCTCAAGTATTTCTGCCATTTTCTCTGAATTTTAAGAAATTTTGAGATGATGAAAATTTCGGAGGAGCTACCACTCAAGAACAGTATACTGGGTTTACAACATCTTAGGAATCCAGAATTACTTCCAATAGTTTAATGCTCATTTCTTTAATTATTTATTGAGTGATAAGGATAATGGTTAATAAGACAGATCCAGGGAGTCATGGTTTAGAAGTAGCCACATTTTGTATTTCTATAGAATCCTCTTAAAGAAAGGATCTACTTGGTTTTTCTGAAATTTCCTGCTGAAGTTTCCTAGAAGAAATCCCCCAAGTGGAGCTCTCCAGACACAATCAATAAAAGGAGTCCTTAACCAAGATCACACACACAAAAAAGGCACAGTAGTTAAAAATGCATTTCAGAGTCCTTCTGCACACCTCCAAACCACTCCCCTCTCTCTGGTCTACCTCACTCTCTTAACATGTGAAAAACATAGGTTCCCACCTCCCCCATCCTATCCTAACTTTAAGCAAAAGGGATTAATTTTTCAAATATTAACTAAATAGATTCTTTTATATGTGTATTTTAATTGACTTAAATGTCTTGAACGACTTAAATATGTCTTTTAAGAAAAAGTTTTGTCTTTGGAGTAATTTGATTAGATATTTGATTTATATAAGGTTTTAAAATACTGTAGGGTCTTTGAGTGTTAGAAGTCTACATTTTATATCTTTAAATAGGTCAAAAAGCTAGTACTCAGAAAGCTTGGTGCTAGGCACATGATGGTACACCGTGAATATTGTTTCCTGGATGAATCACCTTTCAGTGTAATTAATTAGCTGCAATAATGTTCTGATATACAGACGGTCTTTGCTTTTAACCAAAATACATTCCAGGAAACTAAAGCATTGTGCAGCCCGTCGTAAAAACATATAACACTTTTCCATGGGAAAAAATGCAGTAATTGGAGGTTTTGTACCACTGACCAAGGGTTTGGCATGAAATAAACATGACAGTAAACAGAAATGTCATAAAAGCCAAGGCTCAGCAACAATAAATCTATGAACATATAAAATGGTTAAAATATGCTCCAAGCCTAATAAAATGGGCATAAATGCACCATAGACATCACCACAACACTCTACTCTAATAGATACCTGTACGTATACATATGCAGAGCACACAAAACGCAACTTTGTAGTATTAGAAACTCTAGTTAAAATAGTATGCGGAATAAAATCAGCATTAATTAACAGCATTAACAATTAAACATTAATTAATTAATAATGGTGGCTACCTTCTAGAGTTTGAGTTTGGAAGGACTTTTGCTGGATAATGCGCATGGGTCAGGTTTCTAATATCTGTCCAAGAAGGTTCAAGCTGATTCCCATTTCTCTCTTAAGAAAGTTCCTTAGAGCAACAGGAGGCTTTGAAATTCATCAGTGATGCTTCAGAGCGCTATGAAGTTATCAACATGTGTTATTTGTTGACAACATGTGTTACTGGTTGCTTCTCAGAGAAAAGATCTCAAATCTGACCAAAAATTGCTCCCATTCACTGTCTGCTGCCTCCTCGATTTATTTACAAATTCCACTTACCATGAAATACAAGAAAAGTTCCCAGAAAAGAATATACAATGGCCTTTTCCAGTTTATTGGAGAATCTTGAACTTAATAGTTTTACGTATTCTAATAGCATTGCCAAGCAAGGCATATCACAAAATCTGACCGACCAGAGCTGTTCTCTCCCTCTCTAACAGAAGCCGCACAGCGAAAGCTAAAGGGCATTTTGAACTTGGCTGTATGGTGAGTAAAAAACCCTAAAACCTTCTAGCTGTAAGGTATTAGAAACACTAACAACATACAGAAAGCATCACTTAAATGCACACCTGCACCCGAAAGAAGGTAAGGAAGATACAACCAAACGTAAAAAATAAGGACATAAGTGAATCCTGATGCACTGGGATGGGCTTCAGCTCAGGAGTATAAGGGGTTGGGTTTTTAATACGCAGGTGGGACAAGAGATGAGACTTCGGGCAGTTTTAGACATACCACTCCCCGGAGATCAAACCTTCCGTAAGAGGTGGACTGGCTCTAAATCTGCCCACTTAACACAGGCCTGTGACAAAAAGCTGATCTGATCTGCCACAAGGTGTGTGAGAATTTGTAACCTCAGGCTTCCTCCTCATGTGAATTGAATTTCAAATTGATACTTCATGTTTGTCCAGAGTCACTTATGTCAGGAAAATAGTCCTGAACTGGTAAACTCCTCTGGAGAGACCTGCCCTCATCCCACCCCAGGGAAGAGTCCCAAATCCCACTGAAGATGAGCTTGCAACCCAAAACCAGAAAACCCTCGGGGAACCAGTGCAGCGTAATTAGGGATCACCAGGTTTGATAAATAACAGGAATAACTTCTCTCTCAAGAACTTTAGCTAACAAGGCAATTGGACAGAGGTTGTGAAATAAGAATGTTTAAAAAGATTTAAGACATTGAAGAAAGAATCAAACTTAAAAGTGATGAAAGGACACAAATGGAGAAGGGTTGTTTTGTGATTGTCACACAGTATGAAATGCAAGAACTTCCATCCAAAAAGAGATGAAAAGTGGGACTTGTGTGTCTTATACATGTTTGACTAAACCAAATTTTTCTCCAAATAGTGCATTCAGCCATGATTTTTTAATGTCTGTCTGTTTGGTTTTTTTCAAGGTAAGGATGGAGTAGAAGGATACCAGCCCTTAAAGAGAAATAACAGATTTGTGTGGCTAAAAAGTAGACCAGAAATCCTTATGGAACTGGGTAGTGGTTGCAAATTCTTATTGGGACCATCTCTATGCATCTGTACAAGTTTGACATTTTTAAAACCGTAAGACATTTTTCTTTCATCACTGAAAACAATGATTTCTATTTGGCCACATTTGAGTAGGTTACTCTTTAGGCTCCTACTTTTTCCTCTCCACATCAGTTGTGATGTTACTGTAACTTGTTCACCTGTGTTTCTGAGGGTTTTAGTGTGTAGATAAGGAAGCTTCCATAAGGTAGAACTTTGTAAAAGCCTGGAGTTGGGGAGAACTGGGTTCCACCACCCACTGTGCCATCAAAATGGCCATGGGGTCTTGTGCAAGTCACATGATAGCTCTGAACATCAATCTCTCTCCCTCCTTGTAATGAAACTTTGTACAAGACACAAAATATAAGCAGGAAAAGTAGCAAATGAAATCTGTGTGTGGACCAGATTCCACCGATGTGTAATTCACGCCTGACTGAATTACTTTCTTTTTTTTTTTTTTAATAGACTGTATTATTTTTTACAGCAGTTCAATTGAGGGGAACTTTTAGGAGTAGGTACCGAGATATCCCATATAGCGCCTGCCCCCACACACGTACAGCTTCCCCTGTTATCAGCATCATCAACCTCCTGCAGGATGCAGAGTGCAGGATGTCACATTTGTCACATTGATGGTCCTACATTGGCACATCATCATCACCCAAAGTCCGTAGCTTACATTAGCGTTCACTCTGGGTGTGGTCCATCCTACGGATTTGGACAAATTGATAATGACACGTATCTACCATCCTAGTATCACACAGACTAAGACTGTGCCCTAAGACTCCTCTGCTTTGAGTGTTCATTCTTTCTCTCCCCTACCTTAACCCCTGGCAACCACTTAATCATTGTTTTGTCTTCATAGTTTTGCCTTTTCCAGAATATCATGTGTTTGGAATCATGTCGTATGTAGCCTTTTCTGATTGGCTTTTTTCGCTTGAGACTATGCTTCTAACTTTCCTCCATGTCTCCTCATGGCTGGATAGCTCACTTCTCTTTAGCACTGAATACTATTCCACTGTCTGCCTGTACCAGTTTACTCATTCATCACCTACTGAGGACATCTTGGTTGCTTCCAAGTTTTGGCAATTATAAATAAAGTTGCTATAAATATCTCTGGGCAGGTGTTTGTGTGGACATAAGTTTTTGACTTTTTTTTGGTTAACTAGTGAGGAGCACGGTTGCTGGATCCTGTTTAGTTTTGTAAGAAACTGCCAAACTATCTTCCAAAGTGGCTAGGACCACTTTGCATTTGAAGCAGCGATGAATGAGAGTTTCTGATGCTCCACAGCCTCACCAGCATCTAGTGTTGCTAGTACTGTGTGTGGATCTTGGCCACTCCCATAGTGTGTACTCATACCTCATGTTGTTTGAATTTGCATTTCCCTGATGACGTACGATATGGACGTCTTTTCATATGCTTATTTGCCACCTGCAAATGGTGGCAAATTAATGAGGTGTCTTTAAGGTCTCTGACTCATTTTTTAGATCAGGTGGCTTATTTTTTTTTTTTTTATTGTTGTGGATTGCTATTTCTGATCTGTATTCCATGGAGTTCCTTGACACTTGCAGTATGTGTAACGTCTATTCCGTGAGAAAGAGTGTTCCATGGTCAGATAAACTTGGGGAATTCTAAAGTAAACAGGGTTAAACAGTTTCTCTTCAGCACAACTTCTGAGACCTTTCATATCCTAATGTGTAGGGCTCCAAGTCAGGAATTTGGTGAAGCAGGTCTCCCTAAATTATTGGACCTCCTCTTTCGCCCGGGAACTTGGCAGCATGTAAGATCACTAAATGTTCGCAAAGTACGTTTTGTATCTTTCAGTTCTACCGTTCTGCATATCGTGATATGGATAAATTTTTATTTATGTGCTATTTCTAAGTCCATTTTGGTGGGTATAGACATAGGTTATGGCACTCTGTGTATGTACCAAAGTAGTCCCAAATTTGGAAACTTTCTGTTAAGAATATTAACCATCCTTTAGGTCCAACCCATGTCCGGTTTTTTTCCAGGAAAATTTTCCTAAAATTTACGGTCTGCCTTGATCTCTCTTCTCTAAACTGCTTTGGCCCTTCAGCTCTGTCTATGCAGTTTACCTCCAGACATGTATTCCCTTACATAGCCTTCATTATCCAGTGTTTGATGATCTCAACTCTCAATACAGAGTTTGCTTCTTCAGAAACGTGCCTTGTATTGCTGCTGAGTGTCTTACACCTGGTAAACACGTGGCTTTGAATGCAAGCTGTCAAAAAATTTTTTCTTTCCTAGGCCTTCCTTCCTTCCTTCCTTCACCTTTTGATTAAATATATGTTAATTGAAAGTGTAACAGTTCTATCTGTTTTCAAAGTGGATCACAGTAGCGCTAAATTAGATCAGCTGGATTTTGGTATATGCTGCAAGCTGTTTAAGCACACCCAGGCAAAGGTGTTCAGAAGGTGCAAACTTTTCAGCACCTTTAAATTCTGCACTGTGACCATCTTTCCCAATGACTGATGGGTTGTACAACTGCCAAAAAGTGGAGAAAAATTTATTTAATGATGACTTAAATGTATTGTATTTTGACAATGGAGTAAACCATTTAAAAATATGATTGCAAAAGACAGGCTTAATATGCAGCATCGTAAATGGTTAACATATCCTGGCCTGCCCTAGGAGTGCTTTGTGATGTTAAATAGGATTAGCCAGGCGATTTCTCAGCATTCTGATTATGATGCAGAGGCAACCAAATATTTGTTAAAAGCTGTCATCAGGGAAACCCAGGCCTTTCAATCTTCTAGTTAGCAAGAATTGGGAGTTCTCTATAAATGAGTAATCCAGATACGGGAGCAACCAGAATACCTGAATTGGAAATGCTTCACATGATTGAGGAAAACTCAATGCATGCTTTCACCAGGGATAGTTACTTTTAAAAGGAATAGAAAAATGTGCAAAGCATCATTGAACCAAACGCTTAAAACAAGTGAATTTCAATAAAACTGTTTAAAAAAAAAAGAATTGCAGAATTTTATCCACAGTGGCATTGAGAATGCTCTTGAAATTCTTGAAGGAGAATACTGCTCTGATGTGATAGAACAAACCATCTGACGTTTAATTTACAATAGAAACATCTTAAAATCTCTGAGGTATGGCTGAATTAGTTATCCAAGAACCTGCAGAATTAACGTGCTCATCAATTGTTACTGCAACAGATTTGTTAAAAATAATTGTTCATGATTTTGTGTTGAAGGGCAATTTTGAGTGTAGTGACACGCAAGATACTAAAAAAAAAAAAAAAAAGCTTTTCATCATCTTACTGAAAATACAATGTGTTTATCCTGGAGCAAGGCTGTTAATTAAGTACTTGAAAATAGACAGGAAGATGCTGCCTTGCAAGGACGTTCCTCAATAGCTCTAAGCATGTAAATACCTGAATTAAGCATTTGTTAACTGGCATTGGAGGAGTAGGTCATCTATTAAGATAATAAAGATGTGACATCAAAGAATCACTTGTGAGCAGCTGGCACTGGCACTCATGGGGCCCCCGTGTATGCGTCCTCCTGTCTAGGTTGGCCTCATCATGGCCTTGGTCTTGAAGCTAATTTGTGATCTGTCGTGAAGTGCGGATTCGTCCTCCAGGCCCCATGCCCTGACCTTGCTCTTGGGATGAGAGTCGTGCCCTGACCCCTGTCAATACTCTTGCCTGATCTTACAAGGTCCTACTCCCAAGACAGGAGCACGTTCATGATGGTGCTGGGATGTGCCCCCCAGGATGCGCCCCCCCAGGTCTCCCTTCTGGAATGAAAGACTGGCCTTCCCAGCTGCTGGGAGTGCCCCTGGCAGAAAACCCTTAGCTGTCAGCCCACTGGAAGACTTTCCTCAGTTGACAAGAGCCTCCTGGCCCTACCCAGGGTGGACTGTATCCAGTGACTGCTAGAGGTGGGGTCCAAAGGCTCATTCTTTTCTCAGGAACTTGGGACAACTCTGAACAGGTTATCTCAGCTTCAGACCTCCTGGAGGGGTTGTCTAAGGTCTTCGACTGCTCAGCCTCCTTCTCCTCCCAGTCCTCTCTCGTGCGCTTCCCTTCCCCAGGCATCAATCTCAGGAGTACTCACTAACTGACCTCCTGCAGGCCAGTCTCCTGGGCTCAGAGTCCCAGGGAATCCCGCCTGCTTCACCTGGATCCCCGGGCCTCCAGGGCTTCAGCGAGGACCCCCCCCCCCGGCTTATCTGGTGTCTTGTATTCAGAGCCACCTGGATTCTCTTGCTGGGCTCTGCCCACCTGGCTAGTCACCCTCTTTCCAAGTATTTGCCGAAGTAAGACTGAGTTCTGCTGCTTTAAATATTTGCAAGAAGGTAAGTGTGCTGAGGTTTCATGTATAAGCTTAAGGAAGATTTCTCCCTGCACAAAAGCAGAAATTGTGTTTTCTATGCCTGAGAGACCTTGATGCTGTATTACAGCTATTTTCTATCTGTTGTTATTTTGCCCTGGTTTTCCTCCAGTTATACTTAAAACCTACTGACTTTTCTGGAGAGAAATAAGACCCACCTCCACCGACTTGTAACTGTTCCTGCTCAGCTTGGCTGCTCTGGTTAATAAGTATACTCTGAGTTTAGAAGATACAAGATAAAATGCCATATGGAGAGGCAGAATAAAGTAGATTGCATAACAGTGGAACTGCACAGACCAAAATTTTTTCCCTTAATGATCCAGAAGGCACAGTGAAACCTAGAAGAATTATAAGCAACTTTCAGGGAGATTCCAGTTAACAGAGACTTTGAGGCACTGAGATATTGTTGAAACCTGCTATAATGTCATATAGAAAGTGAACATCTAGACCCCAAATAGACAAAGCAATCTTGAGAAAAAAGAACTAAGCTAGAGACAGCATGCTCCCTGATTTCAAACTATATTACAAAGCTGTAGTAATCAAAATAGTATGGTATTAGCATAAAAATAAACACATAGAGCAATGGAACAGAATAGAGAGCCCAGAAATAAACCCATGCCAATATGATCAATTAATTTATGACCAAGGAGGCAAGAATATACAATGGAGGGAGGACAGGCTTTTCAATAAATGGTGCTGGAAAAGCAACATGCAAAAGAGTGAAACTGGACCCCTATCTTATACCATACACAAAAAATAACTCAAAATGGATTAAAGACTTGAATGTAAGACCTGAAACCATAAAAATCCTAGAAGAAAACAGGCAGTAATTTCCTTTACATCAGTCTTGGTGATTTTTTTTTTTTTATTTTACATCAGAAGCAAAGGCTTCTGGGATGGGATGGCATCAAACTAAAAAAAAATCTGTACCACAAAGGAAACTATCAATGAGATGAAAAGGCAATCTATGGAATGGGAGGATATATTTGCAAATCATATATCTGGTAAGAAGTTAATGTCAAAAATGTGTAAAGAACTCATACAACTCAACAGCAAAAAATCAAACAATTCAACTAAAAAATGAGCAGAGGATTAAAACAGACATTTTCCCCAAAAAAGTCATACAGATGGCAAACAGGCACATGAAAAGATGCTCAACATCACTAATCATCAGGGAACCGCAAATCACAATGAGACATCACCTCACACGTTCGGAAAGTTGTTATCAAAAGGATAAGACATAACAAGTGTTGTCAAGGACGTAGAGAAAAGGGAACCCTCGTGCACTGTTGGAAGGAATGTAAACTGGTGCAGCCACTATAGAAAACAGTATGGAGGTTCCTCAAAAAATTAAAAATAGGTCTATCATATGATCCAGCAGTTATACTTTCAGATACTTGCCCACAGAGAATGAAAACACTACCTTGAAAAAACATATGCACCCCAATGTTCACAGCAGCATTATTCACAACAGCCAAGATATGGAAACAACCTAAATGTCCATTGATGGATGAATGGATAAAAAAACTGCAGTATATAATGGAATATATATAGATAGATAGATAGATACACACACATACACACACATATAAATATATTCAGCTATGGAAGAGAATTAAATCTTCCCATTGGTCATACCATGGATGGACCTTGAGGGCATTATGCTAAATGAAGTAAGTCAGACAGGAACACATGAGTACCGTGTAATCTCACTTAAATGTGGAATCTAAAACAAAAACAAAAACAGGCTCATAGATACAGAGAACAGGTTGGTGGTTGCTAGAGGTGAGGGTTGGGGGTGGGCAAATGCCTGAAGGTGGTCAAAAGGTACAATCTCCAGTTATAAAATAAGATGTGGAGATGGACTGTATAGCATGGTGATTATAGTTAATAAGACTGTATTGCGTATTTGGAAGTTGCTAAGAGAACAGATCTTAAAAGTTAAAAAGTCTTCACAAGAAAAACAAATTTTGTAACTATGGTGACTGATGTCAACTACACTTATTGCAGTGGTCATTTCACTATGTCTACAAATGTTGAATCATTATTTGTACACCTGAAACTAATATGATGTTATATGACGATTACAGCTCAATTTAAAAAAAAAAAAAGGGAAGCAAGCAAACATCTGGTACCTTGATATTTTTGTCTCTGTGTTTGACTGGAGCATTGATTTGATTTTTAAAGCCATGCATTTTGGCCAAAACTCACTTATTTGAGAGGCCATGAGGTGCAGAGAAATTGGTTAACTGTTAACTGGATAAACTGTTCTAGTTTTACCAAAAACTTTGTGAATCTGGGTAAGCCACTTTCCCACTTTAGATCTCTGTTGTCACTTCGGTAAAAAGAGGGAGATGGGGTGGGTGTTGCCTTGGACTGAATATTCCTGTCCCCCTCCACCAAATTCATATCTTGATCGCTAGTGCCCAGTGTGATGGTATTAGGAGGGGGGCCTTCAGGAGGTGATTAGGTTATGAATGGGATTAGTGTCCTTATAAGAGAGATCTGAGGGTGCTGGCTTCTCCTGCCCTGTGAGGACACAGCAAGAAGTTGGCAGTCTGCAATCCAGAAGAGGACCCTCACCAGAACCCAGCCACGCTACACTCTGATCTTGGATTTCCAGCCTCCAGAACTGTGCGAAATAAATTTGTGTTGTTTATAAGCCACCCAGTCCACAGTATTTAGTTATAGAAGCCTGCAGAGACTAAGACAGGTGTCAAGCTCTGTGTCTATAACTCCTCATAAAGTTTGCTGCATCATAGAAATTCTATTGTGGTCCTTAGGTCAGGTGGTTTGTGTAAAGGGCTTCCCAACTTATAGATTATTGTCTAGTGTAGATTCACAGCTCACCTTTTGGCTGGTATCTCCCCTGAATGGGGATAAAGCCACCTATTTATTTGCAGAGTTTCCCTTTGGAGTATTTGCGTGTATTTGTTCTGCTCTCATTGAATGTTGTTTCAACTCCCAAGAAGGAAGAACAAAACAACAAAAAAAAACCTCCCCATTTTTTAGCGGGAGTTGTTTGCATTGCTATGACCACAGATGGTCTCTGCAGTTAGGTGATTCGTTTTAAATCTCAGTTCCATCCTGTGTAAACATGGGCAAGTGACTAAAGTCCCCTAGACCTCAGTTTTTGCCTTAGAAAAATGGGGGCAACAATTAGTATTTACTTCATAAGGTCGATGTGAGTTTTAAACGTGTACCGCCCAGTGCCTGCCACATAGTAGGGCTCAATGAATATAGATTTTATTTTTATTACTTGATCTGCAACATCATGACCATCACACAAAATTATGAAAGGTTGGAGGATTACTCTTCCAGAGTTATAATTAAAATATAAACTAATACTTACAGTTAAAGAGCATCATTTAGTCTTAGACAATAGCTAAATTATTACCCTGTATCTCACGTGGTCTTTATGGTCACAGGAGGAAGACTTGGCATTGACTCTAACAGAAGGGTCTAGAGAAGGGATAACAATCGAATAGATAACAATTTACGAGCTTAAAATTCATTCCTCAGCAGAAATAGAACAGTACAGATTTCTCACATACTCTAGGTTCTGAGGAGGGGAAAAAATAACTCACAGAGGGAAAAAGGATAAAAAAGTGTGGGAAGATTTCAAATTGGGCTAAGAAAGAAGAGTCTCTTGGTTGCTCCTTTGAAGTTAGATTGAAATCAGTCTATTCCCTACCCAAGAAACGAAGGCATGATTTGCAGTTTTAATTTTTGCTAAAAATATGTAGCTAAGAGAAAGCCAAAGAAGTATTTTCATTTAAAAGATGCCAGCTTTGCTGTTGTTTTCTGTGTGGGTAGCTGTGTTTTTATCCTCGCCAATAGATAACCAAAATTCAGAGTCTCAATACACATTCTGATTACATGACTATAACCTTGTCTGGTCTTTTGGGAGGTTACTGCTGAAAGCAGCAGGCTCTCCAAGGACAAATGTTTCTCTCTCCAGCTGGGGTGTGTATTTCCCTGATGGACAACCAAGCAGTTGCTTTCAATGTTCTGTCGACATTTTGTGCTACTTGCATTTAAGCCCCATCCCTCTGCAGGTCACACTGAACAAAAACGAGAACACTTGACGCATTCTTCTTTGTATACCTGGGGCTAAGCTGGGAGGTGTGCAGTATGCTGGGGGGTCAGAGTACAAGTTCAGAATCAGACCAGGATCCAAATGTGCTGCCACCTTGCACTCCAAGCCTCAGTTTCCTCATCCGTTGAGTGGGAACATAATACTACTTGTCTCATGGGGCTTTTGTGAGAATTAGTGGGGTCATTCATTGAGAGGTGGTATAGGTAGTTGGTAAAGCTCTGGAGATTTCAAACTGCCTGAATCTTA
This sequence comes from Vicugna pacos, assembly GCF_048564905.1. Taxonomy (NCBI): domain Eukaryota; kingdom Metazoa; phylum Chordata; class Mammalia; order Artiodactyla; family Camelidae; genus Vicugna; species Vicugna pacos. The sequence continues at coordinate 5,474,889 of NC_132990.1, forward strand.
GTCTCATCTCCGTCACTTAATAGCTGTACAATATTGAAAACACTGGGGTTGGGGGTCTTCATTTATAAACTGGGGCTAGTGACAGTTGCTACTGCATTAGGGTGAGTTGAGATGATTAAATGAAATAATACATCATAACCACTGACGTGTTCCTATTGATCAGTAGTTTTTCTTCTTGGTCTTTTCTGTTGAGAAGCCAATATTTCTAACGAAAAAAGGCTAATGTCTTTTATCTTGGGGATTATTTCTCAACCCTTAAACCTTCTTTAATTTCTCATTTTTCTGTCTTCCTGTAGTAATTTTTGTAACTCTTCTAACACTTACCCATGGGATAATTAGTTTTATGTGTCGGCTTGGCTGGGCTGCAGTACCCAGTTATTCAGCCAAACACTGAACTAAATGTCGCTGTGAAGATACTGTGTAGATGTGGGTAATTACATTAGCTGACACTATACATTGGTCTGTACGTATATAGGAGGAGAGCCTTTTAGTTCTGTTTCTCTGGGGAACCTTAACTAATATGTGCTGTCCCCCACTTTTTTTTCCCCTCTTAGACTGTCAGTTGTATGCGTCATCTGTCCTCCCAGGTAGGAAGCTGCTGGATGGCAGGACACCCGGTGTAGATCTTTGTATCTGACCCAGTTAGCGCCTATGAGTGTATCTGCTCTATAGTAGATTTGACGTCTTAACTGTGCCTGCTCCCTGCTTGGCTTTTTTCATTTGGATCTGCACGGTATTTTAAAAATTTTAAAAATCAGTTGCCAATGTTTTAAAAAAAGATATTTCTAAAAATCTGTGGATTCAGCTTTTCTTTGAAAATCAGTAGGCTAGGAAAGATGGGGCCCCTGTTCCTTCATGGCAACAGTTGGGTGGGTCTTCCTGGGGGCTCGTTGCCCACACAGAGTTGTTATCTAACTTACCATGGACATCTGTGTTTGCCAACTCTTTTCTTTCCTTTTATATTTTCAAGTATAGTTGATTTACAATGTTGTGTGTGTTTGGCCACACTTGATGCTTCCTATGTGTTCGTTAAGTACAGAAGGATGAGTGATTGAAGGATTAATTTAAATTTGTATTATTTTTATTGGCATATCCAGTTTATTTTTAAAGTTATGGTGGCCCAACTATTTGCAGGACCTTTAAAACCTATCTATCTATCTATCTACCCACCTATCTATCATCCTCTATCTACCTAAATTAAATAACCTAATTATTTATAACCTAATGTTTAATTAAATAATCTAAATATTTATACCACCTAAATTCCAGAGAGGGAAAATAAATGCTAGAATGTTAGATTAGGGAAAGGGACTTGAAGGCAAAGCTCCAACAAGGACAGGTTGTGACAGCGGTTTGGCTGAAGTTCTCTGAAGGAAACCAAGGCCTTGACTGAAATGAGCTGTTCATGGAAGACACAGATATATTTTTATGATATCAAGTAGATTTAAAAATACTATAAAAACTCCAAATTCCTTTGAGTTCAATCCCTCCCACCCCAGATCAGCCATTTCTCATTTTCAATTTGTTTACCACTTCTATCTTATTTGCCTTGCTTCACTGGGCTTAACGAAATTATTCTGGAGCCTCTCCTGATTCATTTCAAATTAGAACCAGATTGAATTAACCTCCCCAAAGAGAAATGCGGTGGTCTGGTTTCTGTGCAATGATTTAGTACTGAGTGAATTTATATTTTCTGAACTAGAAATTTGAGACTGTTTAGAACATTGAGCTGTTGCCATTTCACGAATTGCACACGTGTACCATTTCCTGTGTGTATGTGTTGAAGGCAATTCAAAGACAAGTGCCAGCCACATCTCTGGGTGAGTCTGCATCCTAGTGGAGAAACCAGAAGAAAGAAGACTGGCTACCAACACCTGCATAGGGTGAACACAGGAGATGAAGGGCAATTCTATGAGCTCAGTGGCCACAGGGCTGGGGCCATCTTTAATTAATTTGCGCAACTCATAAGTAAGCCACACTGGGCTCATTACTGGTAACCTCTTCCCCAAATCTATTTGGCGCCTCTAGGTTGGAATGGGAGAACAGGAAGTGAGCATGACAAGGAAAGGGATGGCAAGGATCCCAAAGAGGCTTTACTGACCATCCTGTGGGATGTGGAAAGCTCTATGATGGTGGTACTGATTTTAATTATTAGATGATGGAATTAATAAGCTTGCTTTGAAAGCAATTATAGTTAGCTGTCACTGGCTATGTCCCCTCAGCCATACCACTTTAGCATATGCCACCTGCTAGCACTGACATCTCTGCCTATAGGCTTTCTCTGCCTGTGCCACACAGTTGGACAGAGTGCCTAGGATTAACCCATGCAGTCCTCTCACCAGCCTTTAACTAAAGATGGATGAGGATGGTGTATAAAGACCCTGGTGGAAGGAGAGAACTCCAACGGTTTCCCCAGCAGGATCAAGCTCCAGTTGCCTACAGTGGTAACTGGCTTGAGAATACACCCTTTATTAAAGCCTCCTTCCCTTCCCGGTTTCCACTACTCCACTGCCTGGCTGTTGTTTTCGGGGATCCCTTTCCAAGTAGATCACTCGCACTTGAATCCTTCTCTCAAGGACTGCTTCTGGGGGAATCCAAGCCAACATAGCATCTATTTTTTGAAAGTTTCTCCTTTGTCTGTGGACTAATACTGTCAATGCCTGGGATTTTTTTTTTTTTAATCTAAAAGTTATTTCTGGGCTCACATAGGCACCTATCCTCTGTGTGGCCCAGTGTTGTCTATGGCAGCCTAACCTAATAAACTCCTTTCCTATTCTCAAAAAAAAAAAAAAGTTATTTCTGTTATTTAAAATTTAATTCATTTTAGTAGTCAGTTAATTCATTTTCAGTGGACGTCAACGGATGACTAAATCACACGTAGAGTCTTTGGCATCATTACATTTTTAAAACGGTAAGGATACATACAGTTTTTTCTCAGAGAAAACCAAGTTAAACCATGTTATGTACAAGACGGTATCTTTTCGAAATTATTTCACTGTTATTTGATTCCAGGAAAATGGTGCAGTTGGAGACGGTAAGAAAGATTTAGGCGTTTTCCTAGATGAGGATGGAGGAGGCGACAGCAGTTTCCTCCTATTTCCCCCAAGCATGGCCAGCGCTTCAGGGCTCTAGGGCGGGACTCCGGCCTATGAAGTGGGCGGGGCCTGGGAAAGGGGCGGGACTGGGATAGCCCCCCCACGTCTACTTCACAAACTTCGGCTTCCGGGAATTTTGGGGGCTTCTGGGGCCTCCTTCTGCGGCTGGTGCGCATGCGCAGGCGTGCGCCTCGCACTGGGGAGACAGACAACCTGCCCTGGCGGGTGAGGGCCCACGGTGGCCCCGGCTTTTAATTCTGGCGTGATTACCAGGGCAAGCTCCCTTCCTCCACTGGGAGGCGACTTCCACGGCTCCTCTGAACCGGCTCCCGGGCGTGAGTGAACCCCGCCCTGGCTGGGAGCCGTGATGGTGGGTTATCGCGCGGGCCCGCCGGCGGTGAGGGCGCGGGTGAGTGGAACTGGGACTCCCGCTCGCGGGCATCGGCCCCGAACGCGCCGCTCTCCTCCGCCTGGTGGCGGTGCCCTGGGTTCCCGCGCTGCGCTCCGAGGTCTCTGGAGGAGGGCGTGAGCTGACAGAAAGGTGGAGGCGTGGGCTGCGGAAGGAAGTGAGGGTGTGAGAGGGGAGACAGAAGGTGGGGCGTGAGAAGATGGACCGCTGGGTTCTAGATCCGGCTCTGCCGTTCCCGCTTCCATTCTGTAACGGGGGCCGTCCTCAGGTGCTTAACCTGGGACGTGTTTCCTGCTCAGGTGGTTTCAGAATGTCTAGTATGGATTCCATGCAAGTGTCACTGGATCCACCAACCAGAGAAGTTCCTTTGACGTTTGTTGTAAAGCTGGTTTGGAGGTGCTGAATTCTTTTAGCTTTTGTTTATCTGTGAAGCTTCTGATTTCTCCATCAAATCTGAGTAAGAGCCTTGCTGGATAGAGTATTCTTGGTTTTAGGTTTTTCCCTTTCTTCACTTTAAATCTATCATGCCACTCCCTTCTGGCCTGTAGAGTTTCTGCTGAAAAATCAGCTGATAACCTTATGGGAGTTCCCTTGTATGTTATTTGTTGCTTTTCTCTTGGTGATTTTAATATTTTCCCCTTATCTTTAATTTTTGTCAGTTTAATTACTGTGTGCCTTGGTGTGCTCTTCGGGTTAATCCTGTGTCAGACTCTGCACTTCCTGGACTTGGGTGGCTGTCTCATTTCCCAAGTTAGGGAGGTTTTCAGCTATTAGCGCTTCAGATATTTTCTCAGGTCTTTTCTCTGTCTCCTCTCTTTCTGTGACCTCTATAAAGCAAATATTAGTGTGCTTCATGTTGTCCTAGAGTTCTCTGAAACTGTCCTCATCTCTTTTCATTCTTTTTTTCTGTTCTGCAGTAGTGATTTCCACTACTCTGTCTTGCAGTCACTGATCCGTTCTTCTGCCTCATTTAGTCTATTACTTTAAGAATTGTATTCTTCTACCCTGTTTGGGTATTCTTTGTATTATCTAACTCTTCACTAAAAACTTCGCTCTCTATTCTCCTCCCAAGTTCTCTGAACAGCATCACAATCATAACTCTAAACTCTCTCTCAGATAGATTGCCTGGCTCCTCATCACTTATTTCTTCTTCTGGGATTTTATCTTGTGCCTGGGGTATATTTCTCGGCCACCTTATACTGTCTAAATTCCTATTTGTGTTTTTGTGTAGGTTAGTTATGTTTTTTGACCTTGGAGCAGTAGCCCTTTCTCTGAGACATCCTTTGCGTCCCAGCAATGCACTCATCTCTCGTTACCCAAGGACCAGGGTCCAGCTGGTTCCAGGGTAGAGTCTGGCCTGTGTTTGTGGACTCCATCCACAGGCTTTGGAATTGTTTTCTTACTTCTGGTATCTGCCCCCTGGTGGGTGAGGCTGAACTAAAGGCAGGTTCCCTAGCAGGAGGAGTTGGTGCCTGTCCACTGCTGGGTGGAGTTTGGTCCCGGCCCTCCGGTGGGTCCGGGCTATGCCTTGGCAAGGGGGTAAGAGGCAGGCAGAGAAAGCAGTTAGGAAGCTGGCTTTTCAGGATGGATAGGATATGCGGACATACTTTCCTACTGTATTCCTGGACTCCAGTCATGTGGGCCTTGTGGTTGTGGCCCCGAAGCCTCCTTGGCACCTGGGAGTTGGCATGACACTTTATGCTGGGTTGGGCTGTCAGGGTTGAAAAAAAACCCTGAAATGTCAGCCTTGGCTTCCGGCATAAACTGGCTTGCATTTAAATTAAATATTGAATGAATTTAAGGCTATAAACATTGATCTTCTCTGAGAACAGTTGCATTTAAGTCTGAGTGGTCAAATTCAGCGATGCTAAATTTTGTGTGTTTGCATAGCTAATCCCTGGTATTTGAGATGGATCTGAGTGCGTTCACTCGGGCCCAATGTGTATTATCGGAATGGAGTCTGGTCTTCTCTTTCAGCCTCTGCATAGCTAACTTTCTTTTAGCACAGTGCAGACTGGTTTTCTTTTAAAACAGGCCTTTGCTTTGGAGTATAAAATGATAAGGGAAAATGCATATAGCTGAGATCTTTACTTGAACCTGTTACAAGGTTCAGATTTGTCTGAAGAGCTGGGGGTGGGTCATTAAGAGGTGACGAGCCTGAGTTGATCTGCATCCAGCCTGGTTTTGTTGTTGTTGTTGCATGAGTGGTGAGGAGGAGGATCTTGGTGTGTCTGGGGAAGAGATAGAGGCATGGGAGGGTGTTCTGGCGCCTGACGCCTGGCATCTTGCTGGCCTTGGTGGAGTCATTGCCTTCCTGGTGACAAAATATGGCCCAGAGTCAGTGATACTTTCTCCCTAGTCTTCAGAGAATATGGCACCAGACTGTCATTGAGGCTTGGTACAAATGGGAGCATCCAGAGAGAGCCTGAACATGGACTTGGACTTTCCTCTGGTGGACACTGGCAGGAAGGACCACTATACCTGAGTGCAGAGAGCATCAAAGAAGAGACCAGAAGAGGGGAAGTGGGGGTGCCCCTCTTTGGGGCGGAGGGTGTAGCTGAGGGTCCAGTTTGGGATCCCAGGTGAGACAACTGGGGACCCAGACAAAATCTGTGACACTTTTCAGTTTTCTAGAATGGGTCAAGTTAAGGGTCAGAGAAATAATAGGCTTTTCCTACTAACGTTACTCCATTCATACTCCTCTCCTGTATTAGAGGCAAACAGGATGGAGTCACTTTCAGGAGTGATTTACATGAACAACAGAAATGCTCCCTTAGCCAAATAGATCCCCAAGTGAGGCAGGTCAGTGGTGAGAGACTACACATCCAGTTAGTCTTTGGTTCCTGGAAAGATTCCTGGAAATCTTGCACTGGAGCATAACAATAAACAAGCAATGTTTGGATTTTCACAGAGGAAATACCCTTGGCCAGCAGTCATCGGCAGGAAATCTGCAGAAACACATGTGGTGCCCAAAGAGGTGTTGTTTTGGGAATACCTTGTAATTAGTTCCAAATTCTTACCAAACAGCAGCACAGCCCATAATTTCTGTGTAGACTCAGCTGACTGAGTCATTCTGTGTTTCTTTCTTTGCTCAAAATGCATCACGCGTAATAACAAAAGCCAAAAAACCTTTGGCTATGCAAAATGGGCAGTCACCTGCAATTGCGGGAGGGAACGGTCACTTCGCTCAGGGGGGTGGCATGTTCAGGTGGGAAAGCTGAGTGCCAGATGTTTCCGTAAGCCCTTCTCAGCCCATTCACCACTTCACTTTAGGGCTATCTGATTTCCAAGGTTCACTTTAGTCCTCTGGGAACTTGAGTTTCAAATTCTGTGAGAAACTTGGTGAGTAGCAAAAATGGAAACATTTCAATTGTTTTTCCTGATTTTAACGTGCCAGTTATACATACTCATACAGCTCAGAAATTCATAAAATAGAAATCACTTGTAAGCATCTCTCTCAGCAATAACTATAGTCTGTGTTTTAGTGTAGCAGGATCTAGACCTGTTTCTGTGGAGCTTCACACACATTTTTTTTCTTAGGGTATTTTCAGAAGTCTTCCAAAGCCCCACGTGTGTTTCCCCCACACCACCTCATGTTATGTGCATACCTTCCTATGTCAGTGTGAAAACTTTTCATGTCCAGAAATACAAATCTGCGTTTTTGTTTTCAGTGACCTCAGGCCACTCCATTATATGGTTAAATCATTGTATAATATCTCTTGTAAATAGATGCTGAGGTTGATTCCACTTATTTTATTAAAGCAAAGCAAAGATGAATATCATGGTATATCTATCTTTGTGAATATATATATATATCCCTATTTCTCTGTTTTTTCCCATTTAGATAAATTCCTGGAAGTGGAAATCCTAATTCAAAAGTTATCCAGAGGCTGGACCAATTTACATTCTTACTACAGTGTATAAGAATGCCCATTTCTCTAAACCCTAGCTATATGGGCATTATTATCCTTTAAAATTTTTATCAAACGCCAGACAAAGATAGTAGCTTGCTTTATTTTTATTTCTTTGACTACTAGAAGAGAAATTGAACTTTTTAATGTGTTTTTGACCATTTTATTGTTTTATTTGATAAACTATAACTTTCCCCCATTTTTAATAGGGAAGTTTTCTTATTGCTTTGCAAAGACTCTTTCTATATTAAGGATAATCTATAAGTGCAAATATAGACTGTATACCTTTATTCTCAAATTACTCTCAAGTTAAGACTCAATTCATCCATTAGTATATCATTTATAAAATGAAAATTTGAAGTACGTTGGGAAGAGTTGATTGCTATATGGAGGTAAAACCTATTTTATATAATTTATTTTCAAATTTCACTTATATCTTTTCTTTTTGTTTCACTCCCACTCTTCATACGTAACCCTTTCCTAATCTTCTAGCTCTCACTTCAGCTCCCCAAAAGTGAGGCTATTAAGGTACTGAGTGATTAGAGGATTTGAACATTTTGAAAGAGAAGTGGGTGGTGACAGTACGTTATTGAAACTTGAAAGAAAGCCAGTGTGATATAATTTCACACTGGGAGCTGATCACTATGGCAACAAAGGACAAATTTTGAAAAATAAGTTTCACTATAATAGAATTAGGGGAGAAAATTGATTAGAATCAAAGGACTATTTATCTTTTGTTTCACTCTCAGCTTGTTTGTCATATGCACCAAAACTCTAAATGAGCACCCAAGAACATATTTCTGCCTTTCGAAAGCAGACACATTTTTTTTAACTTTTTTTATTGATTTATAATCATTTTACAATGTTGTGTCAAATTCCAGTGTTCAGCACAATTTTTCAGTCATTCATGGACATATACACACTCATTGTCACATTTTTTTCTCTGTGGCAGACACATTTTTAATTTTGTTTATATGGTATAAAGTCACAAGAAGGTAATGCTTTTGTTAATATTGCTTTTGCTTATAAGCATAGTGGCAATATCTCTTTGGAATGTTTTATTTGAGAAGAAATAGTATAATTTACAATATTTTCATAGGCTTGAATTCTTTTTTAAACTTAATACTTTCATCCATCTATTCATTTCTCCAGCAAATATCCATTGAACCACTGTGCTAAGAATTGAGAATACCATATTGAGCAAATGCAGTCTTGGTCCCTATTCTTAGGGAGCCAACATTCTATAGGGCATATTGCCCCATATTATTGGCCATGAACTGAATAGTACCTAATATTCCAGTGATATGTATATGTGATAATTTAATTATCCTACTGTTGCTTGACATTTAGGCTGAGTTTAATTTTTTATGGTAATAGATTAAACGATGAGCATATCTGTATATTAATCTGAGTTTCTGATTGTTTTCTTAGGAATGCTTCCTAGAAAGGGGATTTCTAGCTTAAAATATCTAAACTTCTTTCTTTAAAAAAAATTAGAACTTTAAAAAAGATAAAAATCACAGTCTTTCCCATGAAAAGATTATCCTCCTGTAACACTGTTTCTAGACATACAGCGTGGATAGAATTGGACAATAAATTCCTTTATTTTATTGATGTCTCCTAAAGTAGGTATGAAGTGTTGAATTTTGCTTTGGAAACCAAAAAAAAGTTTAATAAAATGTCAAAAGTTAATCCTACCCGGTGCATAGAGGCTTTGCAGAAGAGGTCAGCTTCTGATCAGAAGAAGAGATGGTATATCTATGCGTTAAGGATGTATTTATGGGAAAAACATGATCCAGTTTTGACATTAATTTCCTTCTTCAGGAGATCAGCCCTGGAAGTCAACAGGCAAATTAGGAATGTCAGGATCCAGTGGTCTGAGAAGTCAGTTATGGATTCACTGCTTTATTGGTCTGTCACCACTCATAACCATAATAACTCCCTGTGACCAGTAATGGCTTCCTGCCACCCCATTTTTATCCCATAAAGACTTCTCATTCCTTCTGTCAATTATGCCATTTTCCCGAATATAGAGTATGCATATGGAATTCATTCTATTTGCTCAAAAGATATTTCAGTTACATTTTACAAATCATCAGATCCACCCACGTAGTATTCTACAAAATCTACAAGAACCAAAATTGTAAATACTGCCTCCTTTTGTTTGACTCAAAGCATATCTACTCCAGTGAGTAGTTCTCAATTAACCAGCTTCTCCCTGATAATGAAAAGAGAAGAAAACTGCACAGATGCTAAAAAGCTTCGGGGGTAGTGGTCTTGGGTGTGAATTTATCTGACTTAGGGAAGTCACTGAGTCTCTCTGTGTCCGAGTTGGACACAATAAGGAGGTTGGAGTTGATGCTCTCCAGTGATGTCCAGGGGTCCTTCTTCTCCTTCTCATGCCCCCCATCGTGGTTTATCCCATTTTCACTTATTACTGTAAGTTACTTTGTAAAAGATCTTGAGAATCAAATCTGCATGTGTGCTGTTTACAGATGTTGTCCATTCAGAACTGAAGGGTTAAACTTCCTGAGAAAAGAGCACCATCACCTCCTCCTCCTGGGTCCCCTCCTTGCCCTCCTCCCCCTCCTCCCCTGCATCTCCCGCTCTTCTTCCTCCTCCTTCCTCTCTGTCCCCTCCTACGGCTTTGCTATAGTTTTGTTCAAAATTAGGTGCCTTGGGGGACTGAGCTTGACCTTGGTAGGTCATTTAATTTCATTGGGCTTTGAATTTTACTCGTCTCCTTTTTCGGCCTAAAGTCCCATGACACCCCCTTACACACACATACACACACACACACAGACACACAGGGACACACACTCAAGGTGTACCAACTAAAATCAATCTCTTTTCCTTCTCTGACATATGGCTGGAGCTCACGCCCCTCCTTAGGGTTGGCCTCCGGTCCTTCTTCATCTCTTGAATCTGCAGTCTACGGCCCAGTTCAGATGGGCCTCCCCCAGGATGCCTTCCATGGTGCTCCTTGCAAGTTGGGACAGCATTGTGATTTCAGACACCCACAAAAAATCAAAATGTTAAATACATAAATAAATAAATAAATAAGAAAGGCATGCTTCTCCAACCGCCCCCCCCCCCCGACCCAGACAAAATAAAGATCTCTCTAGACCTGAACACAGCACAGATACACAAAGCAGTAAGCAGGGAAGCTACAGGCTGGCTGTTCCCTGCGTTCAACGTCTAGGGGGTAACTGGGACCAAAAACCCCATGAAAGGTGTATCAGGGACACTGCCTAAAACTGGGGAATTCACCAAATCCCTGGCTACAGACAGAAGCTGAGGGAAGTGGTCTGTCTGAAGAGGTGTGTTAGGAAGTCATGCGCCTGCGTGGCAGGAGGGGGCAGAGGCAGCCTTGCTCTAGGAAGGGGTCCATCCACCTGCAGGTGGCTCAGCTGTTGTCTCTGTGGTATCCTCACTGTCACCTTCATGTGGGAGCCCCGAGGTTCTCCTTTAAGATCTGGATCCCCCGAGAAGCACAGGGGTAGATTGTGGCGGAAAGAGCAAAACTGCTTGAAAGGGAAGGCTAAACTTGAGAGAAGGAAACATATATACCCTTGAACTACTTACTCACGAAGAGCCTGCAGAGTCCAAGTTTGTTCACAGCACGTGAACAAAGCTGACGCTGAAGAAGACGGAATAAGTTCAGCAGTTGGGTGAGGAGTTCACTCCCAAGGGAATGAAAATACTTGAGCAATCTGAAAATGACCTTGAAGTAAGTATGTCTAAAATCAAGAGAGACAGGAAGGAAAAACATTCATTTGATTCTTACGATAACTGGAAAAGACTGTGTCATTTTCTTCTTTGCTAATTAAGAATCTGGGGCTTAGACAGATTAGGAAACTAGCTCAATGTCCCACAGCCAGTAAGTAGGAAAGCCAGGTGTCACACAAGGGGTTCTGTGTACCAAGCCAATTACTTAAGCACTATTTTATTATCCCTGTCAGTGTCTATAGGGCAAAACGTCTTTGCAGGCTTCAGATCTTCCTGAAAGGAAGAGATACAACGGAGCACTTCTTTAGAAATAATTTGGGTGTGCATAGATTTGGCCTCTATTGTATGCTGGACTAGAAAATAGTAATTAATGACATAGAATTCCAATTCAGTAAATATTTATTAAGCATCTGCATCTTGTCCAGCTCCCTGTGAGGAGCTGTGAGGGTGGGTGATGGTACTGGGGAGAGAAAACAACAGAATTTATAGTCTACTGCGAAGAAGGACCTGGGCCTTTCCACCAGTTTTACAGTGAAGTTCAGCAAGTGTGCCCTCGTGGGAAAATGAATGGTGCAGCCAGTCAGACAGTCGGGATGCAGAGAAAGCAGGGGCCAGCGAGTGGAGGCATGCAAGTAGGGTATTGAAGCATGTGCACGATCAGGATAGGATGATCTGCAAGGGGAGAGAACACCAGGGAACAGGAATAACTTGCCAAAAGGAAAGAGGCAGGGGAAACAGAATCATTTTCAGGGCCCAGTAAATGTACCAGATTAGCGATTAATGAGGAAAGATTCCCCATTTACACAGATCAGATTCAGCCCAGGGTACATCTATCCCTTGTTTAGCAAGTATCATGCATCCCTGCAAATCTTGCTATAAAGTGGAAAGCCACAAAGTGAAGACAAAATTCCATGAGTTTTAGTAGAAAAAATTAGAATGTGTTCAAGGCCAGCGCTAAGATGCCTGAACCATGCACACAAATAGAAAAGCATATCGATTGGACAGTGATACTTTTATAGAGGTTCTAAAGAATAATCTGAAGGTTAAAAAAAAGAGAATAATCTGAAGGTTAATAAATATGGTTTGTACATGGTGCACTAAAAGGTTTTGGTCCCCAGGAAGGAAGAGAAGATGATGGCTTGTGGTGTGTGGAGAAGTGCCATGAACTTTTTTCTTCTTTCTGCTCCATTTTCTTCACCAACTTTTCAGTCTTTTGGGGATGCATAATTTAGTTGCATTAAAACTGCATAGGGAAATGAAGTTATAACTCAGAAAAACATCTTTCAGGCAAAATGGAGATTAAATGAAAGAGCAGTGGTGAGACCCCTAGAAACAGTGGCTGCACTGCATGGGTGAAGAGCTGTGGGAGATGGTACCTCTCCATCCTCCGCGCGCAGCACATCTAAGCAAAGCCAAACGTCCCAGAGTCGTCCAAACATGGACCACGATCCTCAGTCATCCCACACTGGAGTCTCTGGGTAAACTCATGAGTATGACTTTGCCTGAACTGTAATACTGAGCAATCTGTTTGCCATTTAGCAAACAGGGGGGGTTAAAAAGCTGTTATGTTAGAAGCAAAGCGATTGGTTGTGAAAAGTAAATCTTTTTTCAAGCGCCTTTAGTGTGAAAAGTCGTTAAAGGGACAGTCGTTAACCTTGTGAAGTAGGTCTGTGCTTGGGAGGGCGAAAACAAGGTGGGGGTTTCTGGTGACGTAACTCAACTCAGCTCTGCCTCTGGGAGACAGATGCCACTACCAAGAATACCTGCTTCCACCCTTCCACCCGTGAGCAGGTAACCTCCCTCTGCACCTGCAGGTAAACAGACGCAGCGGCGTCAGTTCTCAGATACAGTGTGGTGGCCCCTTTCTGTCAACACCGAAAGAATGGGATGTTTGGCTTGCAGACAATTATGCGTCACGTAGCCATAATATTTGTGGTCTTGGGAGAGGTGTGTTACCTCTGTCCCTGTGTGACTTCCTTGCTAAATACCTTCTGGGGCCCTGGTGACCTTGTGTCAAAATAGCATAACAAAATTATCAAGGCCAATTCATTTGTTACGAGAGAGTTGTTTGTTTGATTTTCTAGTTTGATATGTAAATGAAGACAAATATTGACTCCGCTGTTGAACTTGATACTTCCAGCATATACGCTGCTGACCTCCTAATGACAGCACGGCTGTTTCGAGTGGCTATTGTGAATTATATTTGGGTAACTCCACTAATAACAGTCAACATTTTCTTCCTTACTTGGTTGATTTAAACAGGGTTCTGCTCACCAGAGATGGTTTTAAAATGAGGAAAGGGGAATCTCCAAATAAAATGCTATTTGCTGGAAGTTTTCCAGATCAACACGGTTTTATTTTGTAAAAAAGAAAAGAAAAAAAATAAACAAAAACCAACCACATTCTGTTCTCAATCGCTGTCTGGAGGTAATCCCAATTATTCCTTTGAGGTGAACATTCTGACTGAGAATCTTTTTCCAGAGGTGCCCCTAAGTACCCCCTGCATCTTTGAGAAGCTGGAATCAAAGAAAATGCAAACATAGAAGGGCAGTTTTGAGTTCCTGTCATGACTAAGGGAACTAGGTAAGCTAGTCATTAATCTTTAGTGACCAGTTTTTTCTTTTTGGTCGATTTCTCAAATACAGAAAGAACCAGGTCAGTCTCTGTGCAGGCTTTACAACCAGCTGTTCCTCACAAGAAAAGGGAAGTACAGGTCTTACCTCTGATTTGGGCTGACTGGTTTTCTTTCATGTCCACCATGGTGAAAGCCGATGTATTGTGGGGTTGGATTTCAGGTTCAAGGCTGAATAATGACCTGAGATTAATAAGAGGGCCTCTCAATGCTTATTGACACTCGACCACTCTATTAAATAATTAGCTAGGTCTTCTTCATTTTATGGTTAATAACAAAGATGATGATAATAATTAGTTATGCAGGAGTGGTACATGGAACTTGAGGCATCATGAGCCACCCTCCCTGCTGAGATGTTATGGAGCTTTCAGGATCTATCTAAATTAAGGCTAATTTAGTCTGAAATAACTATGGGCAGTGGAACAATTGTATCAAAGGTATTTGCATCTTCTTATAAATGATCTCTCTCAGACCTGAGATCCCTTGAGATGTACAGATTCTTCAATCTTAATGTAGAACACAAATTTGGCCCTAGTTTATATTCAGGAAGACTCTGATTGAAGAATTCTTAATAATTAATGCATGAAAACCAAGACCACACATGTATATTAATGGAGAGACAATTATGTTAATGGCCAAATAATGTTCTATCACACATTTTAATTATACATTTTATTAGCAGGTTGCTTTTGGAAGTGGCTTGCTCAAAACAAGGCTAAACTTGCCATCTACATTTAGCAGAACAGGGAGCAAAAGGCGCACGGGGAAGGCGACTTGCTCAAGGTCATAGAAGCAAAGTGGGAGACGGAATTCTCAGCCCCTGAGCTTGAGTCGTTGGCTTAGTTCTTCTCTGTTGCTTCTGGTCGGTTGCCTAGAAACAGCGGCGCTCCTTTACCCAATGGCATGGTGTCTGCAGAACTTGCTATTACCAGTGTGGAGTTGTTAAGTGGAACTCAAATTCCTGTTAAATCAATTCTTTGAATTCTGTATATAGCAAAAAAAGAAAAAAAAATCTTCTGAAACAACTACAGTTTGTGGAGGTTAAATTCCGTCAAGGTTTGAAAAAAAAGATTCTTCTCCCAAGGACTTACTTCATTCGTGTCACTTTTCTTTTGGAGTTTCCTTTGTTTTTTTCTTTCTTTTCTTCCTTTCTTCTTTATCTTTTTTTTTTTTTCCGGTAATTTCTGGCTTTCTTTTTTTTTTTTAATTGAAGTATAGTCAGTTTACAGTGTTGTGTCAATTTTTGGTGCACAGCATAATGTTTTGGTCATAGATAAATATACATATATTCCTTCTCATATTCTTTTTCATTGGAGGTTACTTCAAGATACTGAGTATAGTTCCCTGTGCTGTACAGAAGAAACTTGCTGTTTATCTATTTGATATATAGTAGTTAGTATCTGCAATCTCGAAATCCCGATTTATCCCTTCTCACCCCCTTTCCCCACTGGTAACCATAAATTTGTTTTTTATGTCTGTGAGTCTTTGTATTTATCATTTATCCTTTTAATTTATTTGTTGTCTTTAAGAGGTGATGTCAGTCTCTTGCAGCCAAAAGGAATCTTTTGCTCCCACGAGGAGACAGTAATGGAAGAACTTTGGAAGCAACAAGAATGATAGCTGATAAGAATTGGCCATTTACTAGATGCCAACACTGTTTTCAAAATTTAACTTGTAAATGGTGGTGTCAGAATTTGGACCTGGGACTCTGGCACCGACGCGTGGCCATTAGGCTCATGACATTACCTTAGAAGGGCGCAGCGGCCATGACCATGAGCTCTGGGGTCAGCCTCAGTGTCCTGTCCTGGCTGTACTCTTTATTACCTTGGACATATGTAATGCTCTGGTCTTTCTTCGATGCAAAAAGGGAGGGTAATTGTATTCGCCTCTAATACATTATTTAGAAGGGGTCAATGGCATAATGCATGTCGAGCACCTTGCACTATGCCTGGCACATAGCAGGTGCTCTGTGCTAGGTACCACCATTATTACCTATATTATTAGTATATTATTATTAGTCAGGAAAGATGTTGGCGTGGGGGAGAGAATCTATGTCCAAAACATGGCGGCCTTAATGTATGTACGAGCAGAGGTAGAGACCTGAGGTGGGGATGCAGAAATATATCGGGAGATTCAAACAGGCTTTGAGAGCCAAGCAGGGAGGTGTACATGTGTGTTTGGTGGGAATGTGTTTCTCCTGGGAAGCCAATTTGGCGTAACACGGAGACCACGGAACAGTATGGGATTTGGATATGCAGAGTCCTGCTAATAAATGCATCTGATGGACAATGAAAAATGCAAATAAGACCCAGCTGTGGAAACAGAATTGTCAGGCACACCAGAAAGAGGCCCTCCCAGGGTGTCAGAGATGGGGACAGGAGGGGGGAGGGGGAGTGCAGAAGCCCACTACCCAAGGGACCACATGGCCATGCCTGCCACTCCAGCGGCCACCCAGCCCATTTACAGGAATATCTGCTCCCTGTGTAGCCAGAAAAGCCTGTCTCTTGACTCTGCTGGCTGCTAGGTCAGTAACTGGGACTTACAGTTACTAGCAACTCAATCTGTCAGTCATGAATAACTCAGCTTTATGGTACCCAACCTCCATCTCTCTCGGACCGTTTCTTAACTGCCTCTTATAGGATGTGACCTTGGGAAAGATATCTAAACACATGTAACACAACTAAACACAATCTCCAAAATACTAAGTTTTTACTCCAAGATCTTCATTTATAGGATTTAATTTCAGCTCTAAGCTTTTTAAGAGAAGAAGTCAGCTCTCATCGGTGGCTCGTCGTCTGTTACCACGCTAACTTCTTGCTGAATGTTGTCTGGGTTTTGCGTGGGGCAGGTGGGAGGAACCTCCCTCAGCGAGGGTGCTGGGCTGCACAGGAGCTCTCACAAAGCAGCCTTAGTAGTGGGGCTGGGATGGAGAAGGATGGCCCACAAGAGCACAGCCTCACCTGGGACAACCTAAGGAGCAACCTAAAGAGCATCAGGCCTGAGAGACAAGGAGGGTGAGGATGGATAGGGAATGACTAGTGAGATGGGAGGGAAGCATCCAAAAGGGGTGGGATGCCTGCTGGGGTGAAGCTTGCAGGACTGCCTGCAAACAGACACAGCTTGTGGATGGATATGACCAAAAAAGGGGGCATAGGATTCTTTTACTTTCCACCTGATGGCAGTTAATTTGTATATATACGTGTGTGTGTGTGTGTGTGTGTATGTGTGTATGTATATATGTGTATACACACACACATGTATACATTAAGACATTTCAGAGCACTCCTTTTGAAAGGCTTCCTGAAAATGGCCTCTCAGTGCATGGATTCTCCTCTAGGATTAATGTGGCTGCATATAACCGAAGACCCTGGTATGCAACCTAATAAACTAGAGGCTTGTTTCTCCTTTCTGTAAGAAAGTTCTGGAGGCAGGCGGTCCAAGGCTGAGCTCAGACAGTTGAAGTGCATGTGATCAGGGAGCCAGGCTCCGTCAGTCCTGCTCCACCATTGCAGCAAGCATCCTCCATACTCAGATGGCCTCGTGGTGCCAGATGGCATCTGGAGCTTCAGCCACTACATCTGAGTTCACTGTGAATCGAGAAGGAGAAGGGGAAGAGTGGAGGGGAGACCTCTCAGCTGAGTCAGTCCCCTTTATGAAGGCGCGTGGGAGTGCCACGCCACCTCTGTTCACATCTCATTGGCCACTCCCAGCAGTAGGGAAGCCTGGGAAATGTAGCCTTTGAACTGGGCTAGCCTACAGTTCTGTTAGTGAGGGAGAAGGGACAGTCAATACATTGCATTGGCACCTAGTGGACTCTACCACACACCACCCCCAACCCTTTTACATTCATGTCTCTCTTTATTCTATATTAAATGCTTCCTGCCCTGTCTCTGATTCCCAGCCCTCTTCCTAGAATTTTTTTCTAATATATTAGTAGAGCTTAATATACAAGGTTCCTTCAGAAGTGAACTCTTAATGGCAGAGTTTCAGGTAATTGTGGCAACATCAAGATAAGATGAGGGGAGAAGAAAAATGATTTGGCAAATATACTTTACACACAGAAAACCCCACTGTATGTCACTTCCTCCTCCTGGTCTCCAGGATGTGCTGCCTCGCCTCCCCATTTCTGTGACTTTTCCAGAGCTTAGTCAAACAATGCTCATCTCCAGGCTTCGGGTTGCTATGATTTCCCAGTCAGTGCATTTTAACCCTAGATGTGCTTGAGAAATACCTCTCTGTCCAAAACACACGTGTCTGGGCTCCGTCATAATCTCTGAGGTTGTATGATGATCATGTGTGTTTTGAAAAGGCAACGCAGTTCATACCGGGGGCATTCTGTGTTGAGAACTACTGTTTTTAGACATTTCTGATTAATGTGAGAGTTTTTAAAAAATGTTTCAGCCTCATCTCAAATATAATCAAGGGGTTATTTGAGAATGCCACCCGCCCCAACTCCCATTAGCCTGACCAGGGAAGCAGTGCCTGTTGGCACATGGAATATCTGGAGTTCTCCATCAGTGCCCAAATCACAGAGTTCTGTCACTGAGTCGTCCCTGCTCTGAGAATGCGGCACATCCATCTGAGTTGCTGGAGAGGGATTCTGCAGTGTGCCGAACCAGACTTTTCCTGGAACGCTACTTCTAAAATGAGTGGCTATCCTGATTACACGATTTACCAGAGTGAACATCTTGTATTTGTGTCTGGGAACATCTCTTCCTCTGGGATGCATTTCTCATCCTGATCCATGTGGTTCTGATGGGGTGGCCCATCAGAAGACCCTGTTAGCATGCCCACGGCGGGTTTGGCACACCACAAAAAACTGGGTCAGTCAGATTCTCTTTTCTACAAATCACTTGAATCATCAGCAAATGTGGCTGGAAGAGAATGTTCAGGAGACAATCTGTACATTTCTGAAGGTGAGATTCCTGAAACTTACCTACTTTTTCCAGCGTTTGATTGTTAAGAAGTTCTTTTGACTGTGTTAACTCAGTATGCTCCCAATAAGCTCTTTTTCCTTACTTGGGTTAGTCAGAATTCGTTTTTGTTATTTGAATCCAAAGAACCCCTAATCGTACAAAAACTGACAAGAAAGAGAATGAATGGGTTGCATAATATAGATCTCAAAGAAATAGGGTTTATTAGAATTCATTATTAAATCAATGTTAAGAGAATGAGAAATTTTGGGAGGACAGGAATAGGATGGTTTCGTCTCTCATTGAATATTTTCATAGCTGTATCAAAACTTGAAATGATTACCTCAAGACATGGGATGAAACCCAGAATTTTTATGAGATTGTGGTTGAAACCCATTATAGTGTAGTCATGACCAAGAGCTTAAAGATAACATTTACAGAAGAGAAAATAGCAAAATACATTATTTGTAGTTGGAATAGGAAATATTTCCATGTAATTTTTGATTCAGTTGTATGTATGTGTGAACTTACATGTACCAGAAAATATATTTTATATGAATAATGTAGGTTATGACCGAAAGTGCTCGAAAAACACTGAATACTTACAGCTTTCTTTTGGCTTGTAGACGTGGGGCTAAAATAGCTAAAAAATGAAGTTCACAGACTGACAAATATATGCACCAGTTTACTTCACAGTCTGACCAGGTCTCTTCCAAACATTCGGGTTTTGACCAGGGACCCCAGTAATTGGAATAAGAGATATGGTAAGATTCAAAGTGCTTTTCAGATTCTCTGAAGAAATAATTTCCCACATATCCCATCTCTTATTGATGCTCTAAAGGTCACCAGGATTTAAACACAATACAGTTAGGAAGATGAGGTGCAAAATTTAGATGTTGTGTTTAGGAGAATCTGAAAGGGTTTATAAATTTGTATCATTAAGAAACTAGATGGATTTTTTTGAAATGGATTTTGAGGCTGTTTCACCAGGGATGGGACTCAGAGTATTTATACAGATGTACTTACTAGGGATTCAGCATAAATTGGGCTAGAATTAGCTAACCAGCTGTGGTTCTACTTATTTTCTGGGTTAACTTAAATAATCTTGGATTAAATGCTGTCCCTTTCTGGGCCAGAATGATGCAGAAATGACTGACAAGGGTCTAATAAGGCAGGGACAATAATTTCAAAAATTGTAATTGATGCTGAACTGAATCTTTGGTGTATATGCCTCGCCTGCCCCTTATTACATCTCCAGTTAGAGCTGAGAAGACTCTCCCCCTACCCTTGCCATGAACGCTGTATTGATGAGAGAAACACCACAATATTAAAAAATAGTTTTACAATCTATTCTTGAGAGATCAAAAATGCTGATGAAAAATGCTGCAGTGAAAGCAGGCTCCTTTATCTCAGTGTGATGGAAGGCAGCTCAGAATGCCTGAGTTCAGATGACAGCAGACCCAGAGTGGACGTGGGCATTTCATCAGGCGGCAGGGCAAGCACGGGGTGAAGAATTTAAGTGATGATCCGACATGTACAAGTTCCTGGCTGTGGCTTTTAAATTATGGGGTCCTTAGAAATGAAATCCACAAGCAGCCGATGGATGAAAGGAAATAGAAATTTGGCTCAAGCCATCATATTAGAAAATAAGACTTCTTACCCAACTCCATGATGTAAGTCAGTCAAAGAATCTAGAGCCTCTTGCATGAAGGTGAAGCTGAGAACCACTGATGAAAGACTGTGTTGTATTACTGCATATGTCTAACAAGTTCCTTCTGGCATTTCCCCTCTCCCCTGCAAAAAAAATAATTGTGGCTCTTTTATTGGGAAAACTATTACATACCAAGATTAAATGAATTCTCAGTGATATAGAAAGGCATTGTAGTTTGCACATCAGAGTAATTGGCTAAATTCACTGAATAGTACACAGAAAGCAAAATTCTATTTCTGGGGGAATTTCAGAAATCATATTACAATCAAACATTTGAATATGAATGTCCTTATTGCCTTCTGATATGCTTCCCAGTTAGGCAAATGCAAAAAATGGACTGATCCTGTGTAATAATGGTAAATTATAAATTGACTTAGGTGGTCATTTCCATTGTGGATGCTCGTTCACACAGAATTTTATTACTGGAGCAAATTTATGAAGCTCCTGTACTTGATGGGCAGCTATTCAGTGGGTGTTCTTTATTTTTTCAGTTGAAGTATAGTTGATTAACAATGTTGTGTTAGTTTCTGGTGTACAGCATAGGGATTCAGTTATACATAGACATATATATTCTTTTTCATATTCTTTTTCATTATAAGTTATTGCAAGATACTGAATATAGTTCCCCGTGCTCCACAGTAGGATCTTGTTGTTTATCTATTTTATATATAATAGTTTGTATGTGAAAATCCCCAACTTGTAATTTATCCCTCCGTCCTTCCCCTTTGATAACCATAAGTTTGTTTTCTATGTCTGTGAGTCTTTCTGTTTTGTAAAGTTCATTTGTGTCATTTTTTTTAGATTCTGCAAGTGATATCATGATATTTGTCTTTCTCGGTCTGACTTACTTCACTTAATACGATAATGTCTAGGTCCATCCGTATTGCTGCAAATGGCATTTCATTCTTTTTTATGGCTGAATATAGTTGGTCTATTTTTAATCTCTTTCAATAAATGGAGAACACCGGAAATACCTTGCTTTCACCTGACGGGTCAGCCATATACATTTGCCATCTTGAGGCCCCTGCAAGGGGGCACAGCTCTGACTCTGTGCCCCAATCTAATCCATAAAGACTGTTACCAAATCATCATTCTAAAGTATGTACCACTAATGCCCGCACTGATGACATTAGGCTGACAGAGTATAGGAATAGCAGGTTCTTTAGTTATTCTCCTAGGGCACATGAAACAAAGATATTGCAAAAGAACATATGCAAAGTGTCTGGAGTTCCAGCGCTCTGGGAAATATTAGGTTATTATCTTTTGCAATAGGAAGCACATGCTGCTTAATATTATGCCTCTTACCACCAAGAAAAAGGCATGGTGCATAATGAGCCTCTTTGGATATTGGGTGTTCTGTTTGGACCAGTTTACCAAGTGGACCCCAAAGCTATCAGTTTTGTGTGGAGCCCAGGATAAGATATGACTCTCCAGTCGACTTGCTTTGATTTTCCTCTTGGCTCAAAACATGCAATGATTTCTCGAGTATCTGTGGCAAACCAGAATATATATGATGCTCATGGAGAATCACAACAAAGAACCCAAGGAATACAGAGCAATGCCGTGTTCCCATAAGCAAGTAACTATTCTCCTTAAAGAAACAGCTCCTGATTTGCTACTGGGCTTTACTCTAAATGCATGGTTGTGAACTGGATACTCTCTGACCACCGCCCCCCCCCAATCCCCCGGCAAGAAGTCAGGCCTCAGTCATCAGGCGTAAGAAGCAGTTAGAGGAGCAGGCCTGGGAGGCTTTGAAGGCGCAGATAAGTTTCATGACCATGTGGTTCACACTCCCAGTGTGCCTTCTCCTTCCACTCATCTGTCCTTCCTTCAGCCCACACTTGTGACCACATGGAGAGCTCCCTGGGACTGAAGACTTCTTTTAAAAAAAACCCCAACTTGATCCTGTTCATAGATGTTCCTTCTAGACCTGCCAGCTTCTGCCAGAAGTGGGTGACGAAGGCATTTCAGTATGAGGGTAGTGAGGAAGAGAAACCCTCCTGGGGGCAGGATTTTGAACAGTGTATCTCTTGGTCCACTTTCCTAGGAAGCGAGATTGTCTGAGTAATGAGTTTACTCTGATTACTGGATGGTGGTTTGGGAAGAACAAGATTGGAAGATTTGGATGAGGGGGTCTGAAGAAGGCAGTCTTCTCAGAATGGGCCCCAAGTGGGAAAAACTTTGCGTCTCATTGGAATGGTGGGGAAGAACTTGTCTGCAAGTTCCCTGAACTTCCCTGGGTATCAGATGAGGAGAACCCTCACTTGAGAAGGCCATAGGAGACCCTCAGCCTCAGGGAAGGGCATGGAGGCGGAGGCAATAATCAGTGAAGGCGTTGTGGATATAAGGAGCTGCCCAAAATTTGGGGAGGGACGAAAAGAATGGGTTTGCATTGATGGAGCACAAGACAGTGGAGGTGACTCTAGGCTTAACAGGAAACTTATATTCTGGGTTTTATCCAAGGCTAATAGGGAGGTAAGACATGGTGGATTTATTTGTCTGAAGGAGCCTTGAATCGGAGAAGAGCACCAGACAAAGGGTTATTTAATAACTAGGACTCCAGCTAGAGAGGGAACTCTGACCTCTGTAGAAGGACCCAGAGATGGTCAGGACTGCTGGTCAGGGCTCCAGGGATGGCCTCCGGTCTGGGGATGGACACCACTCGAGAGCCACGTTCTCCTTTCTGACTAACATACCCTGGCTTTCTTCAGGTCGGCATGTTTTCCTGCCAAGGCACTTGATTTCTCAGGCTCCTTAGCAAAAGTCATGTGGCACAAATCTGAAAGTCCATTGGGAAAGCTTCTTGGAAAGCTGTTGTCTTCCAGGTAAAAAGAAACTCCACAGGCAGGCACTTTTCATCCATTGCCCATCTCACTTTTAAACGCAATCATGATGCTGCCTTGCAACCGTAAGATCAGTTCTTCAAGCAAAGGATGGTGGAGAAAAATTTGAGGCAGGGAGTCTTAGGTCTTTGATGACTTCCCCAGTCCACCACATCACCTCTGGACTTCTTGTTTAATGAGAAAACTAACCCCTTACCTGTTTAAGGCACAATTGTTGAGTTTCCAGTTCATGCCGATGAATGCACCCCTAACTGGAAAAGCTCTGTGGGTGAAGATGGATGCATGGAGAGAACCTCGAAGGACTGGAATCTAGTCTCCAAGTGTTCAGTTAGTTTTCCTTCTCCGTGTCTCATTGTTGGACCTGGGACATGATGAGAAGGTGATGTTGGGGCACAGGGAAAAGGGCACCAGCTGGAATTGCTTGGTGAGGTAAGGGCTTACTTTTATTCTGTCAAGTACAGCAAATAATTAAATGGTAGCAAGGCCTCTTGGCAGTGAGCAGTCCCTGAAAAATCAGCCCAATCTCTAGGTGCCTATGTATTCTGCTCTGTACATGACAATCTTGACCTGGTAAGATTTAAAGCATGGAGAAGCATAGAAGAAACAGTGGGCAGAAGTACGCATGCCCAGTGTCAGCAATCAGTTATGTCACCTTGCCTCTCCAGGGGCAGAGTGGTTACGAGAAGGCTGTATTGTGCTCTGAAGCAAAGAGAAACATTGAGTCCTACTCCATTCACATCTAGACCTTCTAAAGCTCTGCCAAATCCTTTCTTATTACTTGGCCAACAGGTTAGAGGCCTGGGCCCCCTCAGGGCCCATAACTTATTCATCCATCATGTTTATGAATGGGAAAATGTATGTAAATCATTAAATATGCAGAGCCTGGCACATAGTAAATGGTCACTGTAGTAAGACAGCATCAGTATTTTCTGTTGTTATTAAGAAGGTGTGGAGGCAGCTTAGTGTATGAGAAAGATTATGACCCAGAGACCTGGGGCGTAATCCCATTTCAGCTATTAGTGGCTAAACAACCTGGAGAAGCCATCTTCTCTAAGGGCCTGGCTTGCTTCTTCTGTGAAGGGTGCGATAATCTGTGCGCAGTCTACAACATCACCACATAGACGACAAAACGTCGTAACGTGTATTCCCTGGAGTTGTGCGGTGTGGAGGGCCTGCCGGTGCTAAGTTCCCTCGGTGATGGAGCCCAGTAAGGACTGTGACTTCCTGAGTTTGGAGACAATGCTATCTGATTGCTGTCCCCACAATCACGGTGTAAGCCAAGAGTCAGTGGTGTGTGCTTGAAATCAGTGATGAGTGCCCACCCGGGAATTACCTGGCCCTGCTGTCAAAGGCTTTGGACTCGTGAGATTGTACAATTTGTGAAGTAGGAGGCAGCGAGTATAAATCTAAGAGGGAAGTAGAATGCTCACACATGTTCTGAAGTTCTAATCTCTACAGGAGAGAGCCAGTCAGGCTGACCGCTGGATTCTTGAACTCTGAGCTTTCAGGACCCCTGGAGATAATTTCTGACAGGTTATTTGGAACATCAAAGGAGATTGGGTGGAAGCAAGAGGGCCAGTTGACGCTGAGAAAAACTTGGGGCTCTGGTATTCATACAGGTGAATTAACGGGGTGGTTGCCTAGCAGCGTTATTCCCTTCCCCCTCCTCACCATCTTGCTTATTGGCTTATTGCCTTCCTGGGACAACCTCACTTCTTTCCTCTTTCGATATTCGCTTGCTGTTTGTTATGAATCAGCTCCTACTTAGATACAGTATTTTAAGAGTAATCTGCAGCATAAAAGGGTAGAGAGCAGATTGATTTCCTAGTGTCCTTTGCAAAATAGACAATCCAGGTAGCTCTTTAAAAATGTAATGGTCCACTTTTGGGCACGTAACAGAAGTAGATGTTTTGATTGGAAGAAGAGTTTTCAAAATCCCCAAAATCCTGCCCCTTACAGAGTCCCGTTCTCTGCTGCTCTCAGATTCATGGCAGATGTTTTGGGAGATGTTTTCTGGTTGTGCAGGGACCCAGTGATTTGTTGCAGGGAGACTTTAAAATAGGGCTAAATACAGTTTTATTTTGGTAAATGTTTAGCAACCAGTTCTCCAGGAAACCCCCCCAAAACCCCCCCAAAAACCCAACCAAACCCAGACCCTGATTTACAGCATTTGCCTCCATCTGTGGTGTAAATACTCTTACCCTGGCTAATGTCAAGCTACTGAAGTGGTCCCCGTGGATGCAGCTGGGAAGAGAAGCGCATAAGCAGCCCACATGGGCGCTGTGAGCCGCCCCGGTCGCACCACCGATAGAGTTCCAGAGCTCACTGTTTTAAGCAGGAGAATTTCAGACATCTGCCGATAATCCTGCAAAATCCAAAATCCCAGCAGATTTAGTTCAAAGGGGAAAGTGTTCAGAAAACAAAACGAAACCCAGCCAGGTTCATTTTCACCAACTCACAGATACGATTAACTTGACCTTTCGAAGAAGCAAAGGATGGAGCAGGAACCACAGTCCTTTAGCAAAGTATCTGGAACATCATAATCAGCACCAAATTATTACTTGCAAAACTTCAGCCGTACTTGAGTACTGACTGTACTCTTACTTACTTAAATATTTTACTCGATTTTATTTAAATTATTTTTAAAACTTAGCTTCATCCCAAGCGAATATATTCATTAGAGTCTGGAGTTGATGAACTGATTCTGTTTTCAAATATACATTTAAATGCATATATAATCTTTAAATTAAACCTTCGTCAGATGGTTCTTAAAATCACTTTGCACGCCACCTGTGGTATGTGGATGGATACCTGGATTGTACTTTCTGAAATAATGCACCAAGTAAATGATGGCCATGATTAATACTTATCTTTGGAGCCTGAGTATTGAAAGACTCCATCTAATAAAGCAGGTGGTAAATTCTCAGTACTATATTTAGAAAAATCATCAGAAAACTTGGCTTCAAATCTCCTGAAAAAACTAGGAAAAAAATCTGCTTGACCTTTCTTTAAAGGTCACTGCTGCTAGGCACACCCTTCTTCTGGGATGCTGACTCTGTTTCCTAGATTTTATTAGAACACCTGTCTGGGTTGGGGTGGAGATGCAGGAACACATTGTTTCAGTCTGATATGTCAGTAGGGGAGGGAGCTCAGGGAAGCCCACAGGACTGAGTAAAGAAGTATTCGTGAATTCCCTCCCCTGCTCTTAAACATCAGCGGGGGCCATGTGCTGTAGGCAACACTAGGTAAATTGAAAAATGAGGAGCCCTGTGTTTCCACCTTGGGTCTGCCGCCTACTCGCTAGGTAAATCACTGGGCAGCCTCCCAACCTCGGTTCTCTGTCTGTCAAACCGGTTAGAGCAGGAGGCTGTCTCCAACTGTGGGGAGATCAGATTTCAGAAATGGAAGGGATTTTGCCCTGTCCTCCCTCCTGAGTTGATCAATGGCAATTATTAACAACCGTAACACATTGTGGGGGATTTTTCTTTAAATCATTGATTTTTAACCATGATGGCAAGAGCTCCTCCACTGTAAGTCTGGAAGAGATGTACTATGCTCTGGGATTGTTTTTTCCCCCTCGTTTTAAAGACGACTGTAGCGTTCAAACACAAATCCAAATCAAAACCCAGCTTCTTCAGGTGGTTAATTGAATCAAAAGAAGAGATGCTTATAATTACCAGCTGTCTCCTGATTATAGGGTTATCTGTATTCATCCGTGACTGGTAAATTCATAATTTATGAGGCCCTACACAGCCACTTGCCTTAACAGCCTTCATTTCAGAAAGCTGATGTCTTTGAGCCAAAGGATGCTTAACACAGTGTTTACTAATGTTGATACGCCTTGATCGACTGTTCCTGAAGGAAGAGCTTCTAGAAAAGGAAGTCGTTTCTGATTCATCTCTGCGTCTCTTTTAGGCCAGTCCGCCCCCACTGCTTCTCCCCGCTGCACAAGCCTAAGGCTGGAAGGTACAGGAAAAACCCCAGTGGCTGAATCTGACTTCACTGAAGATGCCAAGACAGTTCCGTGCATTTTCAACCTTCAAAACATCAACTGGTGAGTGGCTGGTCCTCTAATGTGTCACACTTTCACGTTCAATGATTCGAACTTCTTTCTTGGCAGCAGATACCTGAACTTCCAGTTTCTCAGGAGACCAGTCGTGGGAAAGGGCCCATCAGGAAGTGGACTCTTGCCTCTGGCAAGATCTGACCACAAGTTTAGAGCGGGTTACAGCCATGGTTTCTGTGAAGGGAAAACTTCAGTCTGTGTGAGGCACCAGGTTGGCAGAGACCTGGTTAGACTTGATGTTACCACCTAACTTTGTGATATTAGGCAAGGCGCTGAACTTTTTTTTGAGTGTCTGTTTTTGAAGCAGAAATCGAGTTGGGCAAAATACTTTTAAGATCCCCTCCAATTCTAAGGCTCTATGGCTCAGTTTTGTATCTGTACTTCTGGAACCCCACTTACTCCTCTGAACAGTTATGTTGGGTTTCTAACTGGGATTGTAGTGTCCAGAAGTTAATGCTATTAGGATTAATGAGATTAAGAGTTTCTAGAGTCTGAATTTTCTTCCGGACTTAGAATTCAGTGGCCAAGAATGCCATGGATTATGTCTTAATGCCTTCGTGCTTAGCCTGACCAATGAAAAATGGAAGACGCACACGGGCCTAGGACGAATACAATAAGATTGGAGCCAGAGAGAGTGTTCAGTTCAAATTCCAACTCAGTTACTTGCTCTCCGAATGATGTTATGTAACTGTTCAAGGTACCGCTTCCTATAAAATGGGGATAAAAATGTCTTGCCTTGTGAAATTGTTGAGAGCATTAATGCCCTTCGTATCTCAAAGGCATTTAATGACTCTTTCATTTAAAACTCACCTTTCTGTTCTGTTCTCGGAGATTTCCACAACCACGAGTATGATCTGTCTTTCACGTTAGAATTTCAGTTCTTCTACCCCTTCACGTTATTTTCTCTTATCCCGAATAAGCTGTTGACTACCATGGCCAAGCCATGAACTTCTCATCCTCATGAAAATCATGCAGTTAAATCTTTGAAAGTCAACTTCAGGACCCTGTTCTCTGACCACCAGCTTCCATCCTTCTATCTCCCTTATCTAGAACCCTCCTCCAACAATTCTTCAACCTCAGCAAGGACTCCAATCCTTTGGTTCTACTGTATTTTCACTATCCAAGATTTATCATCTTCTCATTTCCTCCTACTCAGGTTCGATAGAGTCTATAGTCCAGTCCCCTCTTGAGCAAGCCATGAACTTTGTAGACCCTCTCCCCAGTGGATTACTTGCCTGGCAAACTGAAATCTTGATTGAACCTGACTCTCCACCTCCGTTTCTTCACTCCAGCAGCTAGTTATTGTGGGAAAATAACACATAACTGCATTGCTTTGAACATAACCACAAAACTGGTTCTAGCTTTAGTTTCATGATGGCAAACCTCAATTATACACTCGGTGCCAACCTTATTAAGCTTCCCTAATGGCTTTATTTTCCAGTATTTAATACGACTGCTTCACACCTTCTTCACTCCCTTCACATCTTTTACATTCCTCCCTCTTTGCGTCATGCTCAGGTGAGGAAGTGGAACCCCTTAAGCTCACACTCTCTCGTCTGCCTGAGCCTTCCCATACTTCCCAGTAATTACTATGAAGGATGGCCAGCACCTCCACTTTGCCGTTGGGTTTCATTTCCCCTTACCTGCTGAAAGGATTGACCTTTCCCCTCTCCCCAGCCCTCTCCTCCTCACCTTGTAACCTGCTTTGTGACAAGCTTTGAGCTGGCCCTGGAGTACCACTACGATCAAGGCACCATTCCTTCCCTGAGGCTCTCCCAGATGGATGCCTAGATGACTAGCTATTAAGACTATGTGATTGGTGTCTTTCTTCGGGGAGCGTGTGCAAAGATCCGGGTGGACACAGGTAGTTCAGGGATACACTGGGTCAGAGAGTAGGGGAATAGGGAAATAATTGTAGTGTTTGGTGGAGACTTACTGGTGATAACGTAAATCATCTTTGTTTATTTGGGGCGTGTTCATTTTCTTATTATCGTTAATGATAGTCTTTCCTCTTTCAAAACCTTGGACCTCCTTTTTGGGTAGGGGGCTGTGTGATTAGGTTTATTTATTTCTTTATTTTATTTTTATTTTTTAAATGAAGGTTCTGGGCTTTGAACCCAGGACCTTGTGCATGCTAGACATGCACCCTACACTGAGCTATACCCTCCCCCTTGGACTCCTTTTTGTTTGTTTTGGGGGAGGTGGTAACTAGGTTTGTTTATTTAGGATTTTTATTTAATTAATTAATTTACTTTTTATTATTAAAGTGTAGTCAGTTATTTAATTTATTTTTATTTTTAACAGAGGTACTGGGGATTGAACTCAGGACCTTGTGCATGCTAAGCACGCACTCTACCACTGAGCTATCCCCTCCCCTCCTTGGACTCCTTTTTCACTTTTTATAAAGTAAAATCCTTCTCAGGATTTTCTTTTAAGTAAAATCCTTCTCAGTCACCTAAATCGGTGGGAATCATTAATAATCTGTGGTCTGTTACGCGTGTTCCAAGTTTTTTTTTTTTTAACTTGGTTTACTCACATTTTATCATACAGAAACTTTAAAAATTTTATGAAGTTGAATTTATCTATTACTTTATAATTTTGTGTTTCATTGTCTTGCAATAAGAAGACCTTTCATCTCCAAAGCATATTTTTCCATTCGGTCATTTAGCAATTATTAATAGAATGCCTGTCCTGACTGAAGAATTGTTATTGGCTCCGAGCTTATATACAGGGCGATCTCCTTTGGGCAACTTGCAGTTTTGAGTTGGGGAAGGGAGACAGTAACATTTGAATGAATAATAATTCTGGATGGTCATAAAGGCTTTGACGGACATAACCCGGGTGATGGGTTGACACCTCCTGGGGAAGGGGTGAAGAGGCCACTTGAGAAAGAAGGCTGAGAGATCTGAGCCCAGTGGATGAAGAGGAGACAACCAGCCGTGTCCCCTGTGGGGGACTGGTTTGTAGGCGGAGGGAAGAGCAGGGACAATAGCTCTAAAGCAAAGGAAAGCACGATGTATAGTGGCAGTGAGTACAGATTGTTGCAGATGGAGTTTCGTGAGCAAAGGAAAGTGTGCTGAGATGAGGTTGTGGGGTAGGGTAGACAGGGCCTCGTGAATGATGGGCTGAATTCTAAGACCAGTGGGAAACTGAAGGGTTTTAAGTAGATGGGGGCACAAGAGTACATGTGGTCCCCAACAGCTAAGAAGGCATCAGCTCTGTCTTAGTAGGAACTGGGGATAAATCCACTTGCTGAAAATTATCTAAAAGTGTTAGGGAAATTTTCCAGAATTTTTTTCTTTGGGGATCCAGAGCCAAACCTTTTATTTTAGTACTCACTTTTTAGATCAGAAATAATTACATGAAAGCATATTATATTATTTCCCTGTTTTGAACGGAAGGGTACATTTAAGGTAACACACTGGAGGTTCTGCTGTAAGGGATGCTCTATTTTAAAAGTAAACCTCAATATTCTGGATATTTCTTGAACTCTGAAGCAGGATTCTTCCAATACATATTGTAATGGAACACTATGAGTAAGATGCTATGCAGTAAACATCGTTTTATAAGAAGCAGTCTTTGTCCTCAGGAGTCTGCAAGCCGTCAGCGAAGATAAGACGTGAACACAAATACCTACAAGGTGGGATAAGGCTCTGAAAAGATAGCCTCATCTAGTTCAAGGAGAGCTATGCTGGGTGACAAGGGAGGACCTCCTGACGCGGGCAGTGTTTGGGCAGCATCTCAGGGAGCTCTTCAGTAGATGCAGCCACTCGGGGAGCATTCCTGCCATAGGGAATGATGCTATGAAGGCAGGAAAGATTTGGGATGTGTGGGTAAGCCAACAGTACATCTGGACAAAGACTGAGGTAGAGTCAGGGGACTAATAAGATGTGTGGCTTCATGGTGGCCCACTGAGGACAGGAGCCCAGCTGGCAAGGCGGTGGTCTCAGGTTGGGGCTCTCCGTGAGAAGGTATATTTGAAACTGAATATTAACTCCCTGATTCTTCTGGGCTCCATTTGTCCTCTGCCCAGAAACCCTTGGGTCTGTGCACCATTTTTTGCAAAGGGGTCTGTGCGCTTTGATCTCCAAAGGTCCAAATCTGGTTCTCTTTTTCAGAGGACTGCCCTCAGGCTACTGTAGCCACCTGACCTGCAAGATCAAAGATCCAGAGGTTCACGTCCCTCCCTGGCTCCTCAGGAAGGTAGATTGTGAAAGCTCCCTGGCCTCACGGCCAAACAACTCTGAGGCATCACTTGCCCTCCAGAGTTCCCTGTAGGATGAGGCTGGATCTCCACGGGACTTGACCTGAAATTGCACCCACACTTGGCCTCTTCCTCTTCCTTCTGTGTCCTCTACTGCTTAGCCAGCCTCCTTGGAGAAACTTTCTTAATAAATCACTCAGAAATGAGTTCTTGTCTCCGGGTCTGCTTCTGGAGAACCTGCCCAAGCATGCTGGCCAAGGGCTACTTTCATCTCCCCAATTTGTGCAGAACTGATCCAAGGGTTGGGCGGGCCCACTGGGCGACACTGAGGACCACTGAGAAAGAGTTTTAGTGGAACAGCAAGACAAAAGTCAAATTGTAAGGATTGAAAGGAGTGGGTATCGTGGACAATTTGTCCTCCTTTGTGGGTGTCCTACACTTTTTGAAATCCTTACAGCGTCTGGGGGATTTTTGGCCTTTTGCCTCACCAAAGCGAAACTCAGAAAACGGAAACTCCCAGCCTCCCTTGCCCCTGGGAGGCAAGAATGTGACCCATGCGGCCCTGAGCAGACATACCCAGATTTAACATCTGTTCAGAAATCAACAACTGGGGAATAGATCTATTTGTGGAATCTTCTATTATTATTCTTGGTGGGTGAAGGGCAACAGAGGTTTTGACTTTTGAGGAACAGTGATTGTGAGGTTGCAGTCTTGACTCAAAAAAAAAAAGAAAAGAAAAGAAAAGAAAAGGAGTGTCATTGTTGGGGTGTGGCAGTGACCGTGGTGGTTCTGTGTGATGCCCGGTGGGACAGCAGCCACAACGATGGGGATTGTCTCATCAGGCCAGTCCTGTGGCCTGGTTTGGGCATTGTTACTAGAAATTTAACTTCAGCCACCTTGGGTCACCACCCCTTCCAACGATGTCTTTTTGATGAATTCCTCCTTTTAAAATTTTTATTTTATTTTTAATTGTTTTGGGGTGGAGGGAGGTAATTAGGTATTACTTGTTTATTTATTTTTAATGGAGGTGCTGGGGATTGAACCCGGTACCCTGTACCTGCGAGGCAGGTACTCTACCACTGAGCCATATCCTCTCCAATAAATTCTTCTTCTGAATACTTGGAGTCAGCTTGGATCGTTTGCAAATGGGAGCTCTGCCTGAGAGAGAGAGAGAGATCGTGGCCAGCGCGGACAGGTGAAGAGGAGCCTGGGCCAGCCTGTGGTGGCCGGGATCCCTGTCTCTAGTGTTCACGTACTGGTGCGGTTTCCTCCCGTGCTGAATCGGGGCTGCTGTGTGGGCCCAATAGAATACAGTGGGATTCCCAGTGTGTGACTTCCAAAGCTGGTTAGGAAACGCATTATAGCTTCTGCACCGGGAGGTGATCACATATACAGGATCCTTGGCAGGAAGGACGACCTTCCTTTCTCGAGATAGGAAGATGGAAGGAATAACATTGTGTCAAGGATGTGTGTAAAGGAGCGGGTAGACTGAGAATTTCATCTACTCAGCCAAGTAGGAGTCAAGCAAGATCATCTGCAAAGACTGAGAGGGGCTGCAGTGAGTGGGTCTATTTTTTAAGCTAACATTTATTTAGGGTGAACTTTGTGCCAGGCATCATGTTAGCTCCTTCCAGATACAATCTCACTTAACAAGTCTACCAACTCAACGAGACAGGAGCCAATCTTTTCTCAGTTTTATAGATGACGGAGCAGAAGCTAAGAGGAGTTGAGGAACTCAGCACGTGAACCAGTTCTGCTGGACACCAGAGGGCAAATTCTTCTTACTCACTCTCTACAGCCCTTGAACGGGTTTCCTCAGGACAACTACTGTGAGGAATTTAATAGTAAGTCTGTGTGAGATGAACCGAAAGGAAAGGGAAAAGATTTCTTCAAGGAAACATGGGACACTCGACATTTACAATTTCAACCACAAAAATAGCCATAAAGATAATCAGACTTTGTCCTGGCTGTTTAAAGATATTTGTCATACCCTCTAAATAGCCAGCTACATCAAGAACGGAGAGTGGAAACTGTTTTGCAGGTCAGAATATAATGAAACTTCAGACCTCATGTAAAAAAGTTCTGCACATTCCAGTTTCTTTTTTGGAAAGGCAAAGCTACCAGGGCGCTGAGAGGAGGCTGCCTCTGTTAGTACGTAATGCTCTACATTGTAACAACAAAGGTGATGGCTTCTTTGCTGAAAATACAGGCAGAAAACCCAGCTCTTGGGTTGGAAATTTTATTTATGCCATAAGGGCCAAAGTTAGAAAGTAAAACAATAAGACAACACCCTGTTTGTAAAAACTGAGTTAGCCAGGTGTTTTAAGACTAAAACATGATTAAAATCATACGATATTGGAACAAAAGTTGACAGATCAATAAGATAGGTCAGCTGTCAGACTCCTGAGTATGTTTTAGGAGATAATATATGATTGAGGAAACATCACCCAAAAAGGCAAAGGAATGAATTATTCACGAAGTGATCCAGCATCATGCTTGATCAGGAAGGAGGTTAGGATAGTCGTCATCAATTCTGCTGTTTCGCCTCGCTCTGGAAGTAATACAGAGATTAATTATGTGCTTTTTAAGCAGAAGCCCTATGGAAGAAATCACAAAGAAAAGAGTCATAATTTTGCCTATATTCAATTTAAAATGTAAAACATTTATATGACTTTAAAAACAACTAAATGGCGATTGGAAAGACAGAGAAAATGATAAGAATCAATGGGATGTGAATATATTAGCATCTCTGCTGGTGGTTAGCACCCCAGCAATAAAACAGGTCAAGACCAAGGCATATCAGGAAGAAACTACGCTGGTTATCTAAGACATGCAGACGAAAACAATGCAATGGTAACTGTCGCCCAGGAAGCCAGGGAGTTGGAAGCCAGGGACTTGAAAAGGCTGGTGTGGGTGTGGCCAACCTGCTGGGGTTCTGTGGGGGAAGCTCACATTATGACACATAATAAAGTTCCACATTCTGTATCAGTCACCTGCAGAGTTCTCACCATTTGACCCAGCAAGTGTACCCCTGAAATTCTATAAAGAGGAAGTAATCAGAAAATCAGAAAAAGACTTATACACAAGGATGTTCATCACGATGTCATTTATAAGGGTTAAAAAGTCTAAAAATATTCAAGAATATGAGACTATTTTAATAAAGTATAGATTAGTTATATAAAAATATAGGGTCATGAAAATCATTCTCGAAGAATTTTTAGAAATGTGAGAATAATCATGACTTGTGAAAAAGCCAGGATATAAATTCTATATACTTTATCCTCTCAATGATGTAAAATAAAGAATTCCACTGGAAACAGAGCATGGGACACCACAGGTGGAAAAAAAGTGTCAGAATGTTATTTAAGGGTTTTTTAAGGTGGTTAAAAGTCACGTGAATTTATTTTCTTCTCCCTAGCTCTCCAGATTTTCTGTAATGAGTATAGTATTTTCTTTTATGATAGAAAAGCATTGTTTTAAGTAAAACTTTCCATGATCCGTGAAGATAGGCCACTGGTCTTTGTGCAGTCAGTAGGGTTCCAACCTGGATAGAGAATTAGCCTCTCATTTTAGCTCCAAAACTAAAGCTTGAGCCTGGATGGGGAGTCCCAAGACATCTAAACGCTGGCTGGGGATCATTTGGATGAATTCTAAGTTAAGTCTCCACAAATCCGTCCTTCATACAAACCCAGGAAAGTGAAGTGACAGCAAATGCCAATTAAATGATCCTCCACTGGTTTCAGTCCAGTGCTTTCCAAACATTAATGCACCTGAGAATCAACTAGAGATGTTGATAACATACAAATGGAATTCAGTAAACCTTGGTGGGGCCTGAGGCTTTGCATTTCTAACAAGGTTCCAGATAATGCTGATGCAATGGACCACACTTTGAGTTCAAGGTTTAGAGTCTCTCTCTTAGAGGACAGTCCAGCATTCCCTGCTTGCAAATATAAAAGATTTAGAAACAAGTTCAATCAGCAAGCATTAATTAGATGAGTGATATGCATCTAGTGTCTGGGAGCCCACATCTGGGGAGGCTGTTTTGGGGTTAGGGGGTCTTTTCGACATTAACAATTGATCTCATGGTCCAAGTGCACTCACATAAATGTGTGCATGCATATCCATCTTTTGACATGTGCATTTCGTGCATTTGTGGTCAACTTTTAGGAAATTCTTAGGCGTTATATTTCATCTTTCCTGATGGAGTTGCATTAGTGATCAAAAGAGCAAACCACTGATCCTTTTCCCTTGTCTCTTTTTCCCCCTTTCACAAAATCTGTGGTCTCTGCATGTGTGCTCAGTAATAAGAGAAGCCAAGGCCTCCTGTGGGTCCTACGAAATGCATTATCTAATCTAAAAATAGACAAGAGCCCATTGTCTCATGCAAAAGTAAATCCTACA
Organism: Vicugna pacos; assembly: GCF_048564905.1. Classification (NCBI taxonomy): domain Eukaryota; kingdom Metazoa; phylum Chordata; class Mammalia; order Artiodactyla; family Camelidae; genus Vicugna; species Vicugna pacos. The sequence continues at coordinate 5,510,803 of NC_132990.1, forward strand.
AGGCTAGGGATCTAGCCTTTTAAAAGATTCATTAGTTCCTGATCTTCTCTCTATGCATGACCATTTTTCATCTCATTCTGTGATGGATAAATTGAATTAAATAAGAGCTAAAATACCTTCTTTTTAAAGATACGTAAATCTTTGTGATACAGATCTCGGGGTTTAGGAGGCCTCATGGTACTTGAAGACTCAAAGCATTAAGTGAGAAGGAAGAGAAGAGTAACTGTTATTATAAAAGCAGATGAGTTCTCAGCAGTGGTGTGTTATAAATGTTTAACAACCAGCTTTCAAAAAACAGGAAATAGTGCCAGGGGTTGAGGAAGGGGCTTTGTGGAAGTGATTGTTGTTGGGTATGGATTTCTTTTGGGGGATAATGAAAATGTTCTAAAATTTGATAGTGGTGATAATTGCACAACCTAGTAAATTCACTGAAGACCACTGAACTGTACAACTTAAAATGGGGAACAACACAAAGTCCACCTGTTCCCAAACCTTACCAGCTCCATTTGTCAATTTCCACGGTATAAACACTCCCACTACATCCTGATCTCAAGCTGCCCGCAGGGCATCAGTGAGTGTGGAGCTGGGAAGAGCAAGGCTCCAGCACAACACTGGTTCCCAGTGTGGCAATTTGTCTCCTAACCACCGCGGTTTAGGGAGACTTTGAGGGTTACGCAGCTTTCTCCAAACACTAGCTTTTGAGATGTCCTTTCTTGTTTTTTTCTGCTTGTTTGTTGTTTTTTTCTGTCCTGAAGTGATTAAGATGTGGTGAATGAGCCTCAGAGTTGGATCCGTAAGTTCGACATTTGTTCTTTGATTAATTCAGATTTTCAAGGGCACATGTATCGACGACCTTCTCATGCTGATTCTGCACTGTATCCTGTGCAGCCCAAGGTGTGGCATGGCCCCTGCCCATGAGGAGGCTACAGTCTAGCTGGGGATACAAACATAAACATACCTGTCGTAGAACATGAATGTGTGTGTGCTGCAGTAGAGGAATGTGCACTCTGAGAGAATTATTTTCCCTGGTTCATGGGGAATGATGGTATCAGAGGTATCAGTGAATGCCTCAGAGAAGAGGGGCTATCTGACCTGGGTGCAGAGAAGGACATTGCAATTCAAAAGACCAGCATGAGGATAGGCACAGAGGCATGAAAGGAATGAGATGCTAAGGAAATAATAATGGTGCTACAGCTAGATTGTAGGTTCATCAGTGGCCAAGATGAAGGGTGACAAGAAAGATAAGCTCACGTGTTTTTCAAGTCATTTTCGGGCCATGCTAAGGACATTGCACATTAGCCTACAGTACATGGGGAGCTACTGAGATTTGTTGAGCAAAGGAGGGAGATGCATCGATCAGCAGTATTACTCATTGATAATAAGAAGGATATGTGGATAGGAAAAAGAGGTGGGAAGAACTGAGCAGGCCAGAAAGCAACATTGTATTATTTCATAGAATGATGATGAATAAGAGATGAATAAGCTAATGGTGCAGGGTATAAAGTGGAAAGGATGAAATGGAGAAATACATCAAGATGATTGTGGAACTGAAAACGCATCTGGATGTGCATGGTGGAGCAGATGGTGAAGTCAGGCTAATATCAAGTTTCTGTCTTGAGTGACCAGATAGATGGTGATGCCCCACAATGCCTTACACATGATAGGATATTTGCAGAATGGTGGAACAAATACCTAGAATACTGAGGGGCAACATAGTGTGATGGAAGGAGTCTTAGTTTCTTCATCTATAAAATGGGAAAATGATATTTACCTGAAAAAGATTTGGGTGAGGATCAGAATTAACATTACTCCCTAAATTATTATTTATTGAAAGATCTATCATGTCACAAGTGACATTAAAGCTCAAGCGTCCCCAGTCACAGTCTACATCCCACTTGTGAATAAAGACCACTTTCCTCTTACCGTAGAGTTGACTGTTCAACCTCTGAAGTCTCCTCCAGAGCAAAGGAATTTGAGCTATTCTTTTCGGCTCATGAATCTAGCTTGAATCCATGTGCACCAAAGAAGAGATTTTGAGGGTTGGTTAATGCTGGAATTATTCTAGTCAGAGGGATTTAAAAAGCCTGCAATTGTTCTTGTGCTCTTGAAGGGGAACAGAGCATACTTGCTAGACAAAACGGAACCAAAGAAATGGCAGATACAGTCACTGCAAATAATGATACAGTCCCTATTTCTTGATATCTGGAGGATCCCTGGACACCCAGTGACTTTTGTGTATCGAAAAGGCAGAAGAAGATATGGAAAGGAATATATGCATGTATATGTATGACTGAAACATTATGCTGTCCACCAGAAATTGACACAACATTGTAAACTGACTAGACTTCAATTAAAAAAAAAAAGAAAGAAAAAGAAAAGGCAGAAGAAGGAAGACTTATCCAAAACAAGTCTAATCCGAGGGCAAGTTCCAAGTGGCTCATTGGATGGTGTTCACGGAAGCTTGATTCCACAGGAAACCCTATGATATATCTGAGCTGTCAGGAGTCCAAAATATGTCTTATTTGGGAATCCCAGATAATCACAAACTACCAGATTTCTGGGAAGGGGACCGTTCCAGTTTACAAAGTAAAGATGGAACTGAAGCTGTTAAGGGAAGTGCATCAGAAAAATTGTGAATGGCTTTGGAATGAGCAAAGCACATTCCTGGATGTCTTGTAGAGCATACATTTTCACATTATTTCTACAGTCTCCTTGTCTTTGAGCTATTTTACAACTCTGTAAATTGTAGATAACTAATAGGAATAAAAATGATTCTTGTCCAGAATCATGAAGATAAACTTTGATGGAGGGGTGTCAGTCCCCTCACACCCTCATGGAAGGAGCAAGTTTTGCATCTGTTCAGCAAATTCATTTAGCATTTTTGGGGACTTGGCATTTATGTGTGTTCTCTGGTTTCTCCTTTGGATTCATATAGTACTGGTTTCCTCATCTTCATAATTAATGAGTTAGATAAAATCTTCAATACATATTGATTTTATATGACAATCATGATTTGACTTTTCAAAAAGAATTGTCAGTTAAGCTGCATCACAATTACTTACACGTTGAAAAACTAGGGTAAAGGGAAGAGTTCCTCCATCCACAGAGCATCACCAAGATGCTGGTCAGGAACAAATAGAGGTCTGGGAAGAGGGGAAACCTAGTAGGACTCCATCTGTGATGCAGAAAAGTCTCAGTTTCTGCTTCCCCCGGGCAGGGAGGGTCCCTCTTCACATAGACCTTAATATGTATCTGGTCATCAGGTGTCTGGCCTGTGGGAGACTCAATAGGTAAATCTAGAATGGACATTGTATTGAGGAGGAAGGTAAGCGAATATTTTTAAGATGTGGGAAATCTCAACCAGGATTCAGAAAAGTTTTTTTCCCTAAAGGACATTAGGAAGCCTGTCTAATTTTTGACTACCCTAAAAGCATGGTTGTGTGTCTCCTCACATGCATAGCAGAATGATGCACTAATGGTATGTAAGTGAGGTGGTCAGTCTTAGTAGGAGAAGGGTGTGTTTCTTATGAGTGACCCATTGAGAAAACTATGGGGATCCATGTTTTCTCAGGATGGAGGCAGAAAGGGACCCAGTGCCACACAAGGGACAGTGACAGTATGGAGGCCACCCTCCAGGAAGACAGAGAATTAGCAAAGGGAGGAAGGTGACTGAGGAGAGTGACTCTGAGCACCAAGGGCGACCTGATGCATCAGTGGTTTTGGCTGTGAACTGGAATTGCCCCGCTTCAGCTGTGGCAGGATGTAACAGGACTGAAGAAGGGCTAAGTGTTAAGAGATGCCTGGTGAGGGGGAGGAGATACAGAGACTGAAGCAATCAAGATGGGAATCTCCAAAGTAGAAACCACGTGGGAAGTAGCCGAAGGAGAACTGGGAGGAGAACGTAGGGCGTTACACAGGTAGGCTACAAAATAAGAAAGAAGCTGAAGAGCAAACAACAAGAGAAGAAATCCTAAGAAGGAAGAAAACAAACAAAAAAATAAGTAGAATTAATGAAGTAGTAAGCAAACAAAACAAAAAAACCCCAAACTTTATTTTATAAAAATACAAATGAAAGAGGCAAACATACAGCACATCCAGTCACAGAAAAAAATAATGTTAGAAATGAGAAATTGACCACTGCAGGAAAGCAGGGAATGAAAAATATATATATAAGGACATGGTTTGTACAAGTCAAGCTAACATATTTGAACAAAATGACTTTCTAGGAGAAGGAAAATTATCAAATTCCAAATCTATTCCCAATTAAAAACCCAGAAATACCCCCCCAACACACAAATGTGTCAGGCCTATGTGGGAAAAAATCTTGTAAATCTTTATCGAAAGACATGAAATAGGAGAGTAGTTATGTGTTGGAGAAATGTAGCAAGCTCATAATGGCAAGGCTCAGTATTATTAAGGTTTTACCATCTGCCAAATTAATCTATAGATTTAGGACTTTCCCAGTTGAATCCCAGGAGAATTTATGGGTAAAATAATTATAAAATTCCTCTGAAAGAGAAAACACAGAATAGGCATGAATGTTGAAACAAAAAAAGAATGACAGGGTAGGGGAGACCCCTCACCACCACCATCCTACAGCAAAATGTATTATAAAGCTGGAGTAATTCAAAGTATGCTATTAGACATGAACACCAATTTGGACATTTTGACCAAAAATGGTTGGGACACTAAGCAACAGATGAATAGATATTAGCAAGAAATTTATGAAAAAATAAATACAAATGGCCAAGAAACAAATGAGAAGATGCTTAACATTGCTAGTAGTCAGGGAAGTACAAATTACAGCTACAGTTTAGAATTCATGGCAAGGATATAGAGGAGTAAGCATCCACACTGTTGATAAGAATGTAAATTGCAAGTCTTTTGAAAGGCAAATTATCCCAATTAAATTCCTTTTTATCTAGGGATTCTAGATCTAGGAATTTATTGACATAAATACTTGCATATGTACACAAATGGATATACAAAGATGTTCATTGCAGCATTATTTAAAATGAAATTAAGACAAACAAATGACCACCAAATAGAGTGGGAGTGGCAGACGATAGGGGAGGAAAGGGGGCCATGTCTCCTTAAAAAAGAAAAAAAAATTTTTATTCAAACTATATTACAAAGCTATAGCAATCAAAACAGTATGATATCAACACAAAAGCAGACACATAGATCAATGGAACCAAACAGAGAGTCCAGAAAAAACCTCACACGTATATAGTCAATTAATTTACAACAAAGGATAAAAGAAAATACAATGAGGAAAGGTCAGTTTCCTCAATAAATGATGTTGGGAAAACTGAACAGCCACATGCAAAAGAATGAAACTGGACTAATGTCTTACACCGTATACAATAACTAACTCCAAATGGATTAAAGACTTGAATGTAGGACCTAAAACCATAAAACTTCTAGAAGAAAACATAAGCAGTAAGCTCCTTGACATCAGTCTTGATGTTGATTTTTTTTGGATTCAACACCAAAAGCAAAGATACAAGAGCAAAAATAAGCAAGTGAGATGACATCAAACTACAAAACTTCTGCACAACAAGGGAAACCATCAATACAATGAAAAGGCAACCTACTGAATGGAAAGAAATATTTGCAAATCTGACATCTGATAATGGGTTAATATCTAAACTATTTAAAAAATTTATAAAACTCAAGAGAAAAAAAAATCTGATTTAAAAATGGGTAAAAGATCTGAAGAGACATTTTTCCAAAGAAGATACAGAGGTACATACAGATGGCCAACAGTTACATGAAGAAATGCTCAATATCGCTAGTCATTAGGGAAATACAAATCAAAACCACCATGAGACATCACCTCACACCGGTAGAAAGTCTGTTATTAAAAAGAGAAGAAATAACAAATGTTGGTGAGGATGTGGAGAAAAGAGAATCCTCGTGCACCATTAGTGGGAATGTAAATTGGTGCAGCCACAATGGAATATAGTATGGAATTGCAAAAAATTAAAAATAGAAATACCATATGATCTAGCAGTTTTACTTCCGGGTATTTATCTGAAGAAAATAAAAACACTAATGTGAAAAGACATAAGCACGCCCCCACCCCCCATGTTCTTTCTTGCCGCGTGTGAAAGTTTTCTTTCTTTCCAGAACTTGCGCTGATTTTGTTTTTTGGATATGCCTCCCTCTCCATACTTCCTCGATATTTTCTAGATGACAGCACTTTATTCTATTATGTATTGTCTTGTTAGGCTTCCCTATCATTCTAGGGCATCCTAAGCACTCTGAAAAAGAAAAAAAAACAAATTAAACAAGAATGTGAACATAAATTTACTTATTTGGGTTTTAAAAAAAGAGAAAAAAAAGTAAAGAATTACGCCAACATATTTAAAATGTTCTCTCTGGATGGTGGCATTTTAGATGTACAATTTTCTGTATTATACAAATGATTTCCAAAAAGCAGATATTATTTGTATAATCAGGAAAAACTGAAACTCAGCCTATAAAATTTTGAATACTCCACATATTGACATTTATGTATAAAAAATATGAATAGCAAAAGTATCAGAATAAGATAAGCCCATAGGTTGGCATGATTGTATATGGATGTTAGATACACTGGTGATTTTTTTTCTCCTGTTTTTCTTTCTTTTCCAAGTTTTTTTCATGATGAGCACTCTTTGAAACTTAAAAGATATTTATTTTCTTAAAGAATGCATTGCAGGGGAGTGGATATAGCTCAGTGGCAGAGCATATGCTTAACACAGGGTTCAGTCCCCAGTACCTCCATTAAAGAAAAAAAACATTACATATAAATGATATAATGTAGTTGCTGTAAATGTGAATATGGTTTGTTTTATGTGATTATTCATACGTTATTTCTGTCTTTTCAACTTTTTAAGCTTAAGATGAAACTGTAAGTGGCCCTGTATGTGTATCCATGTGGGTAAAATTTAAAATAAAGCTGTAATCATTTTTTCACATATTGCAAGAATTGCCACGTATTTGATGCCTCGTCCAAAGAAGGCAGCCAACACTCAGGGCTACTGTCTTGCTGTTCAGTGGGTGCTGGCTTTTAGGACCTAAAGGGGGAAAGAACACTGGTTTCTCAATAACTTTGGGTCAGGTGTAGGCTTCAGAACAGATCTGACCTTCTGCTTTATAGGGGAAATGCCCTTTAAGACATGGTCTCTGGGCTGATCAGATCATTAATTTTAGTTTAACAAGGTCAAGGCAAAGAAAACAAGTGGTGACTTGCATTTTAATTTTACTGTATTAACGTTTCTTCAAGTTTTCTTTTGGGGGAATGGTGGTTTTTATGGACTTAATGAAAAGGATTTCTGATCTTTGTTTCTAATTAATTTTTCCTATGCTCATTTGCGTTTTATTTGTGAAAGTCCTTGCTGAATGAAATAAAAATTCCCTGGGTTCAGGGGTCCTTTTCCTTATTTAAAAACCTACTTGGGAAAGAAAGCAGCTCAGAACAGGGAAACTTGGAATTCATGTGATTGCACATTTGCATTCTGTAGTTCAAAGAACTCCTCTAACTAAAAGCTATTTTGTGTAAATTGTGATGGCTGAGCCCTTAGGAAAAAAGACGGGGAGTCACTGGAAACTTGCACATGGCATTCCTCAGTGGCTCCTTGCACTATTTTGCTGCCTTTGTTCAGTTTCTTTGTTGACATCCCAGAAACTGGAGTCTTTTCCTAAATCAAACTCTCCCTTTAAGAACCACAAAGCTGCAGCAAAATCACTCTGAGACCTGAAGCCATTCCCTGTATCTTTCATGAACTGCAGCCGCCACCCGACCCAGGAATTCTTTGCCTTTAGCTAAAGAGATGCCATTACCTAAGCTCCCCCCAGGCTCTTGTGACATAAAATGGCAGGACTTTTATGAAAATGTGTTCAGTGTTGCTGAAGCATTGCCTTCGGCTCTTTCAGTTACCGGAGCTCTGTGTTTGTTCAGCTGGAGAGGTCAAATGATTTGTTCTTCCAGAAGTTAATCATTTATGACAAATTTGCTTGGCGGACACGTGTGCTCCGAGTTGCAGACTAGCTGGAGCAGCACAGGCGAGCGCCTTTGCGTCTTTAAAAACGCTCATATTCTGCAGGGTACCTTTTCCCCTTCATATGCTAGCCTCAGGCCGCCAATGTTTTCTTATCACCTTCTTTCCACCATTTCCTTACTTCCCCTTCTGTCCTCCCCTTTTCCTCGGTTGTCAGTTACAGGCCCGGAACTTACCTTCACCTGCCAGGGCGCATCAGGGACTCAAACGTGGCTTCTCACGCTTGATTGGAGGTGGGTTTTCTGAGGAAGCTGAGCTTCAGGGCCCCTTCCTTGCACCAGCTCCAGCAACGTGCTCACGATGTCATGTACTCTAAAAGGTACAAATGTTAGATAGTTTATTTAGCCTCTCTTTTCTCCAACTTCCCCTCAGGCACATCCCCCCGTCATACAGCAGGAGGTCAAGTGGCCAAGGATGTTTTTGGGAACCATCTTAGGGAAAGTTGAGTTGGGGACCCATCTAATTTGGGTTTAGTGGAATCTACGTATTTGATTTGCTCTCAGTTCAAACAGTTCAGTTATTGGTTCTGTCCTTACAGAGAAATGGCCCACTCTGCTGCTTTCCTGGGGCAAGACATGAGGGGCCTAGTACCCAAATATATGAGAGGTGGGGGAATGTGGAGCCTGGAGCCAGTCTGTGAAAACTCTTTCCAATTGGAAAGCTCATATGTGACGGAAACTTGATAGAAGTCTTCCTGAATTTGACAACAATTTCTAAAACATCATCAATCGCGGTTGTGATGCTGAAGTTTTCTAAGTTGTCCATTTAAAAAATCTGATCAACCATGCTAGAGAAAAGTTCTTTGATCTTGTATGTACTGTTACAAAATCTTTGTTATATGAAGAGGTTCTAAAGAACATGCAGGGGGTGGGTGTAGCTGAGTAGTAGAGCGCATGCATAACACACACGAGGTCCTGGGTTCAATCCCCAGCACCTCTGTTAAAAAACTAACTAACTAACTAACTAACTAACTAACTAAATAAATAAATAAACCTAATTACCTCCCCCCATAAAAAATAAGCATAAAAAATTAAATAAAAATAAATGCTACTTAGGGGGAAGGGTATATAGCTCAATTGTAGAGCACGTGCTTATCATGCATGAGGTCTTGGGTTCAATCCCCAGTGCCTCTGTTAAAACAGACAATAAATAAATAAACCTAATTATCTTCCTAATTATAAAAAAAAGAAAAAATTAAAAAAAATACTATTTAAAAAATAGTTAACAGTGAACAATGGTAGAGACTCAGGGTCTCTATCATGACTGAAAAATAAAATAAAGAGCATGCAGCTGAAAATGTAGGAAGGAAACTATAGAGATATGTCAGGAATTCGTTTTTGTATTTTATTTATTTTATATTATTTTCCTGTTGGTTTTATGCTGCTTGTGATAATTCATCAGTTTTCAAAAATTTGTATTTTGTTGTGACTTCTGATCTTCCTCATATTGTACCCTCTTTTGCATCCTTTTCAAGAAAGAGGAATCCTGAGATTGTTTTAGAGGCCACATCATGTAGATCTGTTCCTGGTCTCAACTGTTGGAAACCCACTGTGGTGCTTCTGAAAAGAATAATTTGTTTCATAACGCTTCTAAGTCAGGAAGTTTCAACTCATAAGTTAAAACCTTGAAGGCAAAATTCCTCCACTTCATCTTTTTCATCTACTGTGTTCCAAGGCCTTGTAACCAGTATTATGACCTGGAGGGAAGCCCATAGATATTGGGAACTTAGAGCTTAGAGGACATCCACTTCCACATGTGAGACCCACACTCAGACGTCTCTAAAAATATAAAGCAACAGTCAGTAGGAAGGAAGCCATGTCACAAGACTAATTTGGCTGATTCTCAAGAACAGTTAGTAACTGGGCACAGCAAAATCGGTGTGTTTGTCTTCTAACAGATCATAATACCAGGTGGCACAGGAAAAAAAAGAGAGGGAGACACATGCAGCATGTTGCAAAGGGTATTGCTGTGTTCCGCAGAAGGCATGGATCCCAGAGGAGGCATGTGCTGTCCCAGCTGTTCAGATGGGGCTTGTCCGGTGCTTGGTAGTGATGACTCGGAGAATAACAGACTGGTAGGACCTTCTCGTGGGGAAGGAACCTTCTGGTGCTGCTTATGAGCAGGCCCCAAAGGATAAAAGCCTTTGGAACAGAAGGTAATTCAGATGCCATTATATTGCTGTGGTTCTCAGACTGGAGGACGAGCAGCACCTGGGGGTCTTGCTCAAACAGATCGTGGGCCCCACCCCCCAGAGTTTCTGATTCAGTAGGTCTGGGATGGGGCCTGAGAACTTGCATTTCTAACATGGTCCCAGGTGATGCCGATGCTGTTGTCCAGGTTCCACAGGAGCTGCTGGAGGTTGAATCTGACTTGCCCTGCTCTTCTTCACTCAGAGTGTGCTGTAGCACGGGAGTCAGCCACCATCACTTACATGACGGCAGAGATTCAAGAGCAGGCAGAGAAGTGGGAAAGCTTTAGAGCGAAGACAATGGAAGTCTTTATGTCCAGCCCTGTGCTGTGTTATCAGTGCCCAGGGAGTAGGGGACCACCACCTACCAATCCCGGGGAAGAACTCTGAACACTTCTGTCCACTGCATCTCTGTATCAGACTCACTAAGGAAAGCACTGGATGGAAAAGCAGTCTGCTCCCGTAGAGAAGAGACAGAGCAAGATCAGCTCCAGTAGTGGACATCGGTCCCCCATGGCCAGCGGGTTCCCCCTGACAGCTGACACAGGGCACCTTGCCTATGTGCCCCCCTCTTGTGTTGCAGTAGAAAGACACTGCCCCCTCCCAGTGGAGGACAGATATAACAGGAGGGTTGGCCAAGTACCACATGATGAACATGCTTTAAGCAGAGACAAAAGAATGTTCTTTAAGCCTGAAGCAGGGAAAGATTCCCACACAAGGTGATAAGCCTCACAGGCTGTGAGGACTGTATCTCTTGGTAAGAAAGTGTCCCAGGCCCGAGGCCCATTCTTAAGTTGCTGAGTGGATGTCAAAAGACCGTGAACATGAGGCTGCCTTTTTCAGTGCTCCGTGCGTGCTCTGATTGGAGGCCGGTGGCCTGGGGAGGGCTAAGTTGAAATAGGCATCCTATGTGATTGGTTTAGGGTACATATTTGGCTTTCTTTGGCTGGTTCTAAGTCAGAAGTGGAGACAAAAATTGGAGAAGCTGTCGGTTATTAATTAATTAGACCATTTAATTATTATTAATTAATCCTGGCCATTTAGGGATGATTACTCCAGAGGTTATTGTTTGGCATCCTGGACTGGTTGCTAAAGATAGTGGTATGACTTCCTACCAGTCTGACTTACAGATTTAGAGACTGGCTGATTTCTTGGTCTGGTTACTGTAAATAATGGATTGGCTTTCTGGACTGGTTGCTGTAGATTGTGGATCAGAGTTCTATTTTTACATATTGTTTGGCCATTGTCCATTTGTGTGTTAAGTCTTTCAGATGTTCAATACAAGTTTATTGCCTCAATGAGCAAAATTATATTGCCATTTTTACAGTAGCTGGAAACCAAGTTCCTGTTCCTTCATTCACTCTTTTTTTCTGCAAGATTTCTTTTATTCAGTATTGTTTTATTTTGAAATAATTATGGATTCACAGTAAGTTTTAAAAGACGTTTGTACTCTTCACCCAGTTTTCCCCAAGGGTAATGTCTTAATTACTATAACAAAACCAGGAAATTGACATTGGTACAATCCAAAATGTGGGGATCCAGTGGGGAGCAGTGTAAACTGAGCTCCTGCTCTTTCGGAGCTTACAGTCCATACAGAAATAAAGAACTTTAATGGAGTCATTATAGTGAAATACAATAAATGAATTCATGAAAGAAATATACATGAGATCTGTTGTGCGAGGAATAGAGTCCTGGAGAAAGAGATCTACGCTGAGGTTTAAAGAGAAATAGAAGTGAGGTGAAAATTGATGGTGGTGGGAGGTAGGAGTGAAAAGTGGGGAGAGCATTTTATAGGCTGAGAGGTCATCAGTGCTAGCTGCTGTAGTAGGAAACACTCCCAAATCTCAGTGATGTAACAGAATAAAGGGTTATTTTTCACTCAAGTCCAAGGTGGGCCAGGTAGCTCTGCCACATGACTTTCTGCCACGCAGTGACTCTGGGACCTAGGCTGCTTCTGCTTTGCAACTCTGTAGCCCTTCACTTCCAGGTGGGAGAGAGACTGACTAGTCCTTGGACTGGAGAAGGCTCATCAGGTTTGCTTGCACATCATTGGTGAACATCAATCATGTGATCCTTCTAGATGCATAGGGTCTGGGAATTAGAAAGACTTGGATGCAGGTTGAGCACTAAGTTTCTACAAGAGAACAGCACATACAAAGATCATAGGAGGAGGCTGTGCTGCATTTTTGAGAAGCCCTAGGTAGGCAGGAGCATAGGAAATCTGAAGGGTTCAGGGGCAGCTGTAATGGAAAAGACAGACAGGAGGCCAGATTATTTGGGAACTTGGGAGACATGTTGGGGAACTTGTCCTTCACTCAAAGGATAATGGGAGCCATTGAAGGGTTATTAAAAAAGGGAAGTCTTGAGATCAGATTTGTGGCTTTTACAAGATAGCTCAGGTTTCATCCTGGATAATGGGTTGGAACAGGGCAAGATGGGGCAAAGAGAAAACAATGAAACATGTTGAAATAAACTACAGTACTAATGAATTCTTCATCTTTAGTTGACAGCAGATACTTAGAATTCAACATGAATGTAGTATTAAGCAGTTTTAAAGTTATCTGCTTCACTTAATTTGTTTCTGATCACTAGTTCTATCGTGGTTCTAATATGCTTCTAAAAACAAAACTGAATCTTGCTTTGGAGGTTAGATATCTGAGCCTGATAATTTTTTTCATAGGGATAGAGACTGCATTGCAATTCTAATGTGAAAGGAGTCCACTGTATTTTGAGTGGAAGGGAAATGGAGATCCATAAACCGGTCATTAATTGATTTGGCCCAGAAAATCCTCACAATGGGAGAAATCAGCCTAAAATTTTGGAATTCAAGGCATAATAGGACCTCAGAGGAGACTGTAGCTGCCCTCTGGTTCTGTCACAGTGTTGTGTCTGTTTTTGACACGCTTGCATGCCTGAACACTTCCTTGGCTGCCCTATAGGAAACATGGGAGGACCCAACCTCAGATTTACTCTGTAGACATGGAAGGAAAGCAAGGTCAAGCACGCATCTTCCAAATGGCACCAATAAGGGAAACGCATTTTTCTAAGCATGTTTGCTCTGTGATCCAGGAAATGTAATCAGATCACTGGATGAGAGTTTAGGGAAATACTTTTTTATCTGCCTGTTTCCATACAGGATAATGATTTATCTTTATGATTTAACCACCGGGCACCTAATTGCCGGGAAGAGCCTGAAATTTTTTTTTTTTTTTAACTTTTAAGAGTAACACAGTACATTTGGTTTTGAGAGCTTCACTAACTCTGTTGCATTAGGTGTTCTCACAAAATAATTCTCTGTAGTTGCTTATTTCAGAATGGTTAGAGTTACATATGAAGTCAACAAATCAAAAACTGTTTACTTCTTTTGCAGACTCTTGCTACCAGCAGTCTCTTTAGAGCTTTTCTGAGGATGTTTAAAAAAAAAAAAAAAAGAACTGGTGAATGCCTGTGTCCTTGCCCCTCCTTTTTTGTTTCCTTCAAGTCAGGGAGCCACAGGGGACACGATCCATGGAAGAGACCCAGACCTCAGTTCTGTTGTTCTCTGCTGGATCATGGCCGTGTTATATCCAGGTCTTGGCTGGAAGGATTAGACTTACTAAAAATTCATTTTTCACATTCTTTAAGATTTTTGGAAAGCCTAAACTTAAAATTAATAGATAAGGACTGTTATGTTGTAAGTTCCTAGTACTTCATGCTGGTCTAACTCTGTGGCACGGATGGAAACCTAAGATAAAAATCCTATGTGAATTGAACACTTACCTTTTCTTTTTCACCTGATTCTAAAAGTAGCAGAGACTCATGCTCATTGTCTTGGTCCATTTGGGCTGCTATAACAAAATGTCACAGACTGGGTGGTTGATAAACGATAAACATCTATTTCTCACAGTTCTGGAGGCTGGGAAGAGCAGGATTACGGCACCGGCAGGTTTGGTGTTTGCTGAGGGCTTCCTGATTCATAGAGGGCACCTTTTCCCTCATCATGTGTTAGCAGAGGTGAGGGAGCATGCGCTCTGAGGTCTCTTTCGTAGGGACACTAATCCCATTCCTGAGGGCTCAGCCGTCATGGCCTAAGGACTTCCCAAAGGCCCGCCTCCCACTCCCATCATACTGAGCATTAGGATTTCAACACACGGATATCACTCATATGTGGAATCTAAAAAAAAAAAAAAAAAATTCAAAAATTCAAAAAAGACAAATGAACTTATATATAAAACAGAAACAGACTCACAGACACAGTAAACAAACTTACGGTTACCAGGGGGAAAGGGAGTGGGAAGGATTAAATGGGGAGTTTGAGATCTGCAAATATTAACTAGATAAAAAAACACATTTCCGAGAAAAAAATGTGACAATGAGTGTGTATATGTCCATGAATGACTGAAAAATTGTGCTGAACACTGGAATTTGACACAACATTGTAAAATGATTATAAATCAATAAAAAATGTTAAAAAAAAGAAATAAAAAAATGGGAATAAACCTATAAGCGATAAAGATATTGAATAATAACTCTGATTTAGATGATTTTGCTGGTGAATTCTATCAAATATTTAATAAAGAAATAATAACAATGCTTTAAAAAAAATAAAATAAAAACTTAAGTACTGCACAATCTGAGCTTCCAAATTTGCGGATTCTCTAATGTATACATCCACATAAACTTTGAATAAAATTTGTTCCATTCAAATATGAAAAAAAAACCCAAAAAAACCCAAAAAAACCCCACATTTCCTCTGTATAGCACAGGGAACTAAATTCAGTATCTCATGGAAAACTATAATGAAAAAGAATATGAAGATGAATACGTATATATATGTATTACTGAAATATTATTCTGTACAGCAGAAATCGGCACATTGTAACTGACTATACTTCAATAAAAAAAAAAAGGGTTTCAACCCATGAATTTTGTGGGGACACACAAATTTTCAGACTACAGCACTCACTGAAAACAAAAAATACAAACAAGTAGAGTTTGATTTTAGAAAGTTTCATCTAATACAGACTCTATTGTATATGGTGTTTCACTTATTTTAGTATAACCATTTCCTCCACTTCATTAATATTTCTTTGCAAATATACTTCTACCAACTATATAATATTCTGTCTTATGAAATTTCCACAATTTAATTAACTTTTATCTATTGGTCAGTGCTTAAGTTGTTTCCAGTTTTGACAGTTACATTTAATACTACAATGAATACCTTGGTGTGAACATTTTTTTGGTCTTTATAATTTCCATAGATTCCATAAACTCCTAGAGGTAGATTAAGTCAAAAGGCATAAACATTTTTAAGGTTTTTTTTACCCTAAAGTTACCATTGAGATGATTTTGTGGTTTTATTTTAAAATTTAACTTGTTGATACAGAAAATTGACCTTATTTAAAGAATAATGGGGTAAAAATTTGAAAAAGATGGTACTTAATTGTATAGCATGTTCACAAAGTTAAATTATGTGGGATACTGGTAACTCAATGCAGAGGAGCACATGGATACTTAGTGAGCATTAACAGCTCTTGCCATAAGCCAGCATGTGCAAAGGTCCAAAGGCAGAAGGCAGTGGCGGCAGAGCAGAGCAATGAAAGGTTGAAGAGCATCCATGCTCCATTTCCCCTGCTTTCTTGCAGCCTCTTGGCTGTGTAGGGTTCTTTACATGGTGGGATGACTCAAACCTTCAGTCATGTGGAATCTGAGACCTTAGTTGTTTTGTCTTTATTGTATTGTCTCAGTTTTCCATTGACCAGAAGTATTGGGCCAAGAATTGTTAAGAGGCACCCACCAACCTCCTGGGTTCGAGAAGCAGTGCTTCTTACATCTGTTAAGTCACAGCATTCAATGTCTTCCTGTCAGCTGGTCAGTACAGAGACCCTCTCCTTTGCTTGTTGGAACAAATGTGCCGTTGAATAATCTCAGCCTTTGATGTAAAAGAACCCAAACTATATTCCCTAGTAGAAGAATTTCTCCTTTGAGTATTAGAACTACCAAGATTTGGAAGGGAAAATAAATTTTCCCCAGAAAGTAATCAGGTAAAAAATTGAAAGTGGCCAGTTCTACCTCCTCCCCTTGGTTCCCAAGCCTCTGCATCCTGGCTGTGGGGGGAAAAAGAGAGAAGGCACACCCTCTTTTTAAATACTTCATTCAAAGTAGCCCATTCCCTTTCACTCTCATGAGTCAAAACCCAGCAGCATGCCGAAGCTAGCTGCAAGGGAGGCTGGGAAACGTACTCCAGCTGTGAGCGAGCAGGAAAAGGAAAGGAGCCCTGTGAGGACATAGCAGCCCCCACCACACCTCCTTTGCCTTGACCGATTGAGTTTTTGATGCTTTTTGCAGACCTTCTTCCTTGAATATGTTTCAAAATTATGATGCAGTTCTAGTTTTAAAGATGCATTAAATACATCTTTAATGTTTGGTTTGTTTCCAAGAGCAGACAAGTCACTCCCATTTTTAACCAAAAACCTGGGCACCCTTGGTAAAGCTACTTGTTTATTTCAGTGGCCACATTCTAGGCTACTGTAGATCCATAGACTTGAAATCATTTGGGTTTTTGTTCTTGGTATGCTGATTACTTCTTTGGGTAATTAAATGTAATTTGGTGCTGCCAGTTATGTTTTGAAAGCACCTTAGAAATGATTTTCTTTTCTTTGTGTACAAGAGTATCCAGAAAAATCCAAGGTCAAGCACTAAATTCAATCTCCTAAATTTTGACTGCAAATCTTTGTTGATAGCAAGGAAAAAAAATCATGAACGATGGTTCTTTGGATGAATTCTTAGTATGATTTTACGTAAAAACTTCCAGCTAAAGCCCCTTTAGTGATGAGAATTCCTCAGCCAAGTCATAGCTGAGTCAGGAAACCTGCTATAACCACTTCCTTGTTGAGTGAATAAGAGAGAGGGTGAGGAGGCATCTCTGTCAGCACCTAATTAGCAAGTGCTTCATGGGGGCCCAGCACTGCCTGGGAGCCCAGAACCCCTGCTTCCTGTAATGACAGCTGCTCTTAAGGACAGGATTAAGCCTACCTGTAGGGTCAGTAACCTTTGGCGCAGGTCATTTAGAAAGTTTCATACAGACATCACAGAAAGACGTTAGAATCAAATAAAGACTTTAGCATTTGTTCATTCAACTGTTTACTTTTGTAAATTTCAAACAACGCTGATGCTATTTTGAAAGAAATCTGTCTTGTGTCTACAAGGCAGGGGCTTTTGGAGATTAGAAATGTGCCAAAGAAATAGGCTTTGGGGGCATATTTGAATTAAAATAACATAAGAACTATAAATGCATATGATATAAATATGTGTATCAAAATAGATCAAGAGGGAAAGGGTTTTTAACTGTGAAATTTTTTTCAAAAGAGCTGAAAAAAGGAAATATTTATTTTTCATGGTAATTCACAGAATACAGAACTCTTTTCAGAACCGGATAACTCTCATTGAATCGAGTGCTCTTTTGTAGCGATGAGGTTATTCATGCTCAGGCAAAATTGCTCGCCGTAGTTTACACAGATAGGTATCAAAGATGTGATTGCTTTAATTATCACATGGATTAGTTGTGAAAACAGTACGTTTGTGTCCTGTGTTTGTGCGGTGCTGTGTTTGCAGGTTGTTAATTCAAAGACTTTTAGCCTGGCTTCTTTTGCTTCTTGAGATACTGCGGTAATAGCAACCCCTTGTCCAGAGTATGTGTCATGCTGGTTCATGATGAGGCACAAGTCCTGAGATGCAAGGTTGTGGGCCATCGGCTTGCTATAGGAAGTCTCTCCTCCTTTGCTTTCTTCTTCTCTTTCTCCTCCACCTTTTCTACCTCCTCTTTGTTCTCCATTTTCCTGTTGTCCTCTTTTTCTTATCATCATCCGTTTGACTCCGTGAGCCATGTTTACAGGTTCTAGGGGGATTTTAACACAACGAAAGTAAATCAGGTCAGGGAGAGCCCAGCCCCTGTCCTCTCTGACGGCACCTCAGGACAGACCCTAAGTGAGAACTGCCTGGCTGACTCCAGTCAACCCCTGGAAACCAGAGAGATGGGCTTCCTTTTCTCCTCCTCCTCCTCGTCTTCCTAATGACACTTGTTGCTGCTTTATGCGACTAAGTTCGGGCTGGTTTCATACACAGCAGTAGATAATGAAAACACGAATCAATGGCAGATTTGAACAAAATCATCAAAGGCTTCGTGCTAGCGGGGAGGTATACTCAGTGGTAGAGCACGTGCTTAGCATCATGCATGAGGTCCTGGGTCCATTACAAACAAACAAATAAATCCACCCCTGCCCCCACAAAAAAACTTTATAAAAAAGGTTTCATGCTAATCTCCTCTTAATATTTTTTTCTTTCTCCTTGTTTTTGTTTTTGAGGGGGAGGTAATTAGGTTTATTTATTTCCTTATTTATTTAATGGAGACACTAGGGATTGAACTCAGGACCTTGTGGATGCTAAGCATGCACTCTACCACTGAGCTATACCCTCCCCACCATCTCCTTGATTTTTTATATTTCTGTGAGAAAGTGTCCTGATGAGGAAACCTGGGCAGTGGTGCAGAGGTGAGTTTTGACCAAGCGTTGCCGCAGGGGGTCCAGGATTGTCAGACTTGGCTGCATCCATTCTCAGCTGTGAGCAACACCAGGCTACCAAGCTGCAGATGTCCCTTCAGAATCTCTCCATGTTCTCAGAGGGTGGCTCTCAGGTAAAGGGTGAGGCAGCTTAATACTTAGGTGGGGATTTGCTTTGCTTCTTAAGATAATCACGACTCTCGTGCTTTGGTGCCGTTTCTCTCCAAGGCTCCTACCGAATTTCAGGTCGGGTTGTGGGGTATTGCTTGGCAGTGTGCAAACACCAAGTTTCCGAGGGAGGTTTGTGTGAGGGAGAGGAAAGCTCTCGCTTGCCAGGGCAAGAGGAAAAGTGAAAAACCACGTAGGAGTGAGTAATAATAATTATTAACTCCCATTGTATCTGTTGTCACATTATGCTTTTTATATAATATATATTTTACCTTGTAAGTAAGAGTCAAAGACTTTCAAAACCACTTTTCTCACTTGAAATGGTGAATTTTATGTATCATTAAGTTGGCAATTATAGAAAAGCCGTAGAGATTTATATCTGGTACAGAGCTCTTAGCAATGCCTCACTCAGGCATCTGCCCCATTTTTGGAAGAAAGTTGTTTTTTTTTTTTTGTTTTTTTTTTTGGTTTCCTTAGAATCTTGAGGATGAGAGAAAGAATTGAGCATTTATGAAGTCCTCTGGAAAGACAGAGGAGGAGGGCTACACTCCATTCTGGGAAACTCAGAAAGGGGTCTGCCTAACTGACAGTCTGCCAGCCTGAGCGGAGACGGGCAAGGAATGGCTTGGAGATGCACGGCTTGGGGGCTTTGGCGGTACCAAGGAAGGAGGAAGAACGTTCCCTCATCTGCATTCCTTAGTCATTGTTTGTTTTCCCACGTTTAGAGACGTACTCTGCCACAGTAAAGGGAAGACACGATGAGTAGGTCAGCTCAGCATATGTTTACTGGGGACATTCTAGGCACTGGGCTCGGGGGGGTGGTGGGACAAAGTCCCTGCCCTGAGACAGATGCCTAAACAGTGATCCCTACATAACGGGCTGAGAGAGTGAATGGGGGTCCCTCTGATGCTGTGGGTTAAGGAGGCCTGATAGGCTGGAATGTGCGATGTTAAAAAACATCAGCAACAAGTTTCTGCTATGTGGCACAGGGACCAATATTCATTATCTTGTAGCAACCTATAATGACAAAGAATATGAAAACGAGTGTATGTGCGTACATGTATGACTGATGCATTATGCTGTTCACCAGAAATGGACACAACATTGTAAACTGACTATACTTCAGTTAAAAAGACTACAAAGAAAAATTTATCAGCCCCTTCCTTCTTTCTCACTCTCTTGGGATCATACTCCCGTCTTGTCATTTGTCACTTATCAGGAAGATCCGCACCATTTCTTAGAATGTCATGAAGGGGATTCGTCCATGTAACTGAATCAGAAATCGTATTTGAGGCTTCCTGGGTGAAGTACCACATGAAGGCTCCCATCAGTATTTTCTCATTTAATCCTCACAAAAACTCTACTAAGAAGGATCTGTTATTATCCTTGTTTTACAGATGTGCCAAATAAAGCACAGAGGGCTTCAGAGTTTTGCTCAAGGTCACGCAGCTGGCACAGGGTAGAGCCAGGATTTGGACCTAGTTCCATTCTGTGGACTCCGCTTGCAGCTGAACACCGGTGTCCCTCCTCGTCATGAGATTTTGTTGTTCAGGTCATAAACTCCCAGTTGGCCTGATTTGTTCTGAGCAGGAACGTCGTGTGCTTGAACCCTCTCCCCTGGATGCGTACCTCCTGCAGGATCCCAAGTAGCTCTCAGGGACGCCTCCAGAGAAGACAGCTGGGCGTGGCCTAGCGCACAAGGCTCAGAGCCCTCACCCTCTTAGGACTTGAACAAAGGACCCCATCATGCCCACCCTGAAGCTCTTAGAACTCTGGATCAGTATCCTTTTCTTTTTAGCTGATGTCAAGATTTAATTTGTTCTCAGATGCCTGTTAGGGTCACAGTCAAACCAGAGCCCCTTCCTTTCCGTGAGAATCCAAGTTAACTCAGTCCTAACTGCCTGCTGGGCTTCAGGGGGAAAAAAAAGAAAGTAAGACAACTGAAACATGTAAGTGGGAAAACAAGGATTTTCCAAATATTCTTCCAGGAAGTGTTCAGCAGTCGGGTATCTTGAGCCACAGAAAAGAATAAAGTTACTAGACACCTGTGGTAGGTAAGGGTTACACAGTTTAGTTCTAATTTTCACACCCACAAATTCTGAAGGAATTCCATCTTCTGGTGTTCATGTATGATTGTATAATATTATGAAATATTAACCAAATGTTTCTTTCTCCAGTATTTCCTTTCTTTTCTTTAAACGTCCCCTTCATTGATGCTCAAACTGACCATGCATTAGAATCATCTGAGCTGTTTTATTAATAACTGTTTGGGCTTTGTCCTCAGAGCACATAAATCAGCGTCCCTGGGGACCTGGACCAGCTATGGGTCCTTTTGCAAAGCTCCCTAGAGGATTCTAATGTGGAGCCAAGTTTGAGGACCACTGGGGAGATTCTCATGCAAGGGATAAAAATTCAGAAAGAAAAAAGATACAGATTCTTGGCATTTGAGTTGTAGCAGACTTGCAGGGAAGTGGAAAGAACACAAGACATGCTTGGAAGGAAACAGCAGGAGTTGCAGGGAACCACGATTTTCTTGCCCCAGAAAAGAGAAAGGTTCTTCCAGCTGCAAGAAAGGTGAAAGGGAGACCCAGAAGGAAAGTGATGAGGCTCATTCATTTTGGGGTATTGGGGATCCCCCCAGACATGGGGATAGACAGATGAGGGACCAGGCAGGGCAATTGACATCTTCGGGCATCTTCACGGCCAGACACACAGAAAATCGGATGCCGCCTCCCTCCCTTGCCCCAGCCCCTTGGCACAACAAAGTCTTCCTAGGTCTTAGATGCCATTCTTGGGAAGGAAAGCAGAGTGTTGAATTTTGATGGAGAGGGGCTCAGAACAGAAGTTTTAGGTTGAATTGTAGAAAATAAACAATGCTAAATATCTCACCCACCTGCTTCTGACATTTGTACACATTGCATTTGGTCCTGTCTTTTGGCAGAAAGAGTAATGAGGAAGCTTCTCCTCCATTGGTCTTGTTGATTCTGCTCATCACCAATGGATTTACCTTTTGCCACCTGGCAGTTGAGTCTTATATGTTCTTAGCAGAGGCCCAGGGGAACAACAGCATGGTACCAATACCAACTGGTGACACCAGTCACCACTTTAATATGAATGTACTCTACCAAACTGTCCAAATTCTTTTGGTGTCACTGCCAGGTTGTTCTGAATTTAATGTCCCATAATCTCATCCACTGTTAGAAGCAGTTTAATGAATTGAGAAAATGAAAATTAATTTTTAAACAAATTAATTTTATTTATGTATTGAATAGGCAGTGTTCACATTATTTTAATCCAAGAGGAAGAAAGAACACATAGTAAAATCTCCCCTTAGTCCTGTTCCCCTGCTACCCCGTCCACTTCAGAAGTAACCAGTGTTAACAGTTTCTGATGTGTCCTTTGGAGATGTTCAGAGTAAACAGAAGCAAATGTGTAACCATTCTCTTACTCATTTTCCTTTTTCCTCCATGACAGCTAATAGAAATTGATCTAGACCTTGATTTCTCTGTCAGGACATGATGGGGTCCTTTACTCCTTTTTGTGGTCGCGGGGTATGTCATTGAATGCGTGCATCAGGATTTATTTAACCAGTGCTTTATAGTTGGCAGTTTTAGATTGTTTCAGTTCATTAAGTGTTTTAGAAAATGATTGAAGATCTAGGATCCTCTGAAGACCTTCAATTCCTCCTCCTTCTCTAGAATGACCAGTTTGATAATGTATATGTATGAATTTCAATTTCTATTATTTTATCAGTATTTCTGTTCACTTAGAAAGGATATTAATTTTACCCATTAAAACATACTTCATCACTAATTGTTACCTTTAGACTCTTATGAAGTTTTATGAAGTTCTTTTTTTCCTGTTTGCTAACCTCATAAAGTTTTTTTTTTAAATTGAAATATAATCAGTTACAATGTGTCAATTTCTGGTGTACAGCGTAATGTGCCAGTCATAGGTATACATATATATATTCGTTTTCATA
This sequence comes from Vicugna pacos, assembly GCF_048564905.1. NCBI lineage: Eukaryota > Metazoa > Chordata > Mammalia > Artiodactyla > Camelidae > Vicugna > Vicugna pacos. The sequence continues at coordinate 5,533,729 of NC_132990.1, forward strand.
TTCTTTGTCATTAGAGGTTAATACAAGATATTGGATATAGTTCCCTGTGCTATACAGATGAAACTTGTTGTTTATCTATTTTTAAAGTTTTTATGTTCCCAATTTTTGCCATTTTGGATAATGTCTGTTTTAGTACAGTTGATAGTATGCCTTGATGTGCTATTGTGTTCTTCTACTCCATCAAAGTATAGAACCTAGAAATGTCATTAACAACGAAGTCATTTTTCCATGAACAAATTCTGGCTTTGGCTAGATTTTAATTGCTTCAGCTGCTCTGGAAGCCTGGAATACCTTCTCTTGCTGGAGAAATACATCATACTTTCTATTAGTTATAATTCTTCATAAACAAGTTCAATGTATTGATACACCTCTTTAGGTGTTAAGACTTTAAGCAATTTCTGGGTGAAAATGATGATATCCTCTGAAATGATACCTTCCTTTTCTACGACTGTCTGGCTGTGTTTTGAGATTCCATGTTGATGTTAATTAGATTCAGAATTACAGCTTCTGAGAGGGAGGGCATAGCTCAGTGGTAGAGCGCATGCCTAGCATGCGCAAGGTCCTGGGTTCAATCCCCAGTACCTACATTAAAAATAAATAAGTAAATAGAATGACAGATTCTGGTCATTGGAATGGACATGCAGGACATAAGCTCTGGCCATTAATGACAGAACCTGGGACTCTTCTCCACTGACCGATAGCTACCTTTGCTTGGCAACTATCTGGGGAAGGAAATCACCACTCCACTAGGAAGATCTTTCCACTTTTTCTTTTATTTTTCTATTTTTTAAGCTTAAATACAATTATCTTTTTTTTTAATCAGAAGAACAGCATATCATACTAGCTCTTCTGGTAACAGAAGGATTAAGCTAAAAACAAACGATGGATGATGCGAATCTAACATCAACAAACATTTGAAAAGACATGAGAGAAATTTTCAAAAGATGCTGATTTCCTTTAAACCCAGGGTCAGAAGTATTGGAAAAAACATGTTAGAATTTTTCTTTTCTTTGATTGCTCCTTAAAATACACCCAACTGGTCCTTTTGATGCTAGGAAGATTCACTGATGTTTGGAGGCATCATCTTACTCTGAAGATCGTGACCCACGTTTTGTTAGTGTCTTCATACCTGACATTGCTGTGAGTTAGGACAGGGCCAGGGACTGAGAGCTAGGTGATTTTCAGGTGGTGTTTGAAAGTGAGATTGCTACCATTAATTTAACACTCACGAGTTTTCCCTTTTTCTGTGGGTCATGTAGGCATAGTAATTATAGTGATGCTGTATTTATACATGATGCGGCATTGTTTTTGAGTTGGCGCGGATCCATCTTCTACTCTGAAATCACAGCTCAGTTTTCCTTTGGATAGCAGTACCTCTTTTACTGAGATTAACGCTGATGGGACTGGTGTCCAAGGCGTCTCTCATTTCGCTGTCATAGCGTGGGCATGTGAGCCCAAGTTCGATGACACGCTCTCCGTGGAATTTGAATGTTAGGCAGAGATGGAAAACAATTAGTATTCATTCATTCATCCTAGGATATTACCCTAGAAAGACTAACATTTAGCTTCCTCATGAGATCTCTTTCTTTAGCCTTGCCTCCCATTCTGTGAGCCATTCAGTAAAATCCATTTTTTACTTAAATTAGCTTGATGTGGTTTTGGTGCTTACAACCCAAGAACTCTTCGTGGATATGATGATGAAGACAGGATATTGCTTGCAGCTAATTTAGCGATCCTCGGGTGATAGCTATTGCAGGAATTCTGTTTTCTTTTGCAAAGGTTTTTAACACCGAACCAAATAAATCACCATTAGAAGGTTAATTATGGGACCTTGCACAGCAAAAGGAGTTGGACAAAACCATATTAATAAGCAGCTTACATGAATATTTCTGTGAGCTAGGTGATTTTCAGGTCTATTCTTTATGGATTAGTTTAATGTTCTCCTTTGGATGAATTATTCCAGCTGTTGGTACCATCACTGTAGCTTGGAGTTGGGGAGTGAGTGGTCTGGCCCTGCAGGTTTCAAAGTGAAGGGGAGGAGCTGTCCACCCAGCCCTTACGTTGTTTTTCTCTGGTCTGCGTCACTTGTGCTCCCAGAACCCATCTCCAGATTCCATTCTAGACTTTGAGACCCTTTCCCAAGGCCTCTCTTTTTCATCATCATCAAAGCCCACTGTTGGACTCAGTTGGTCTTTGGAGGCAGCATGGAGGTCAATTTATAATTTTAATTTTGAAAATAGACTTTTTTCAATAAGTGAAAAGACTGACCCTACATTTCTCCATCTCTGTGCCTCCAAAGCCTACCTATTCCTCCAACATAGTGCAAATCCCAGATATTTTTGTAACACTTTTCCAGCTGACTGCATCCTGACATGCTCTGATATGGATTGTCTGTACTAGTTTGGTTGGCATTGCTTTATAATCTGGCCCTTTATTTACAAATTTTATTTCCTCCCATTGGCCTTCAGCAGCAGGATGGCAGAGATTTTCATCTCCTATGATGGTGAGCATGAAGAAATGACATCATTCTGCAGCCTCCTCCACCCTCTGCCCCAAATCACCGAGCTCAGCAACCGTGGATGAACCGTATTACTAATTGATGGCACTCATGGCAGTGAGATTCAGTGACAGAAACAGCTGCGGGGAAATAAATATTCTGGCAGTACATTAGAATCAGAGTGTCTCAGGCTGTGGTCCGTGGGCCATTGCAGTCCGCAGACCTGTCTCAAAATGCGTATTTAAAATAATTGGAATTTGAAGGCTTTCAGCAATGCACATGCTTTCCAATTCACTGCAGGACGCAGCTCTCTCCTCTGTTCCCACCCGCAACTTACACATTTGTATTACTTGATAGGCTCTGAAGACAGTTGAGTTTGGGACCCACATTATGTTTTAAATCTTGTTGCTGTATCTCCAAATACTCTGCATACCTGCCCATTGACCTCTATATTTCTCTAGTGTGTGTGTTTAAAACTCCTTAACAAGAGTGCTGCTTAACTACAGACCGCTACCGTCACTAAATATTAGCAACTGTTGATGCTAAACCTGAGGTTGCCATGCCAGCCAGTCCGTGCCACAGGCCGACATCTGCCCCTCAGGCTTTGAAGTCGTGCTTCAGGCTCAGGATGAGCTCCTCTCCTCCATGAACTTTGCAAACATTTGCTCCCTCAGTTGCGCTCTCGTTTCCCGAAAAGCAAATAGCTTGATAAAAATCATGTTTGCCAAAGTGCTTGTGTGGTGAGCCGGTGGCCGTCAAGGGCAGTGTGACCATCTGGGTGTCTGTGTGGGCACAGCATAAAGGTGTGCTAAGCTCTGATTTTTTTTGCAGCCACTGAAGCAGACGTGCAGACGAACTAGTCTGCTAACCAGATGTGCTAACAAGGGCTAGGCTAACTAGCAGAGCTTTTAGGAGAGCTTGGAATCGCAGCCAGAGCTGTGCTCACCCAGGGGGTACGTACACATGGGGACCCCCAGGGGCTTCTTGTGAATTCCTTCCTTGGATCGAGCTTGTCGTAAGATGCCTTTTCTTTCTCGAATTGACCTCAAGGCTCAGACTAGTTCTGAGACGGGCCAAAAAGAGCGGAGCGAAAAGTGAAGAGTCCGCAAAGATGGCAGGTGGCTTGGAGACACTGTAGCAGCCCTCTTCAGAAGATCGCTCGGCACCTGAGAATGATTTTTAAAGAAGTAAAAATAGGTACAGAGGAAAAGTAGAGAGGGATGACAGTTTTTCACAAATTTAATTTTACAAATCAGATACCAGATTATCTAAACATATATCAGGACTCAGTGTGCACATTTTGGCTGTTGATAAAGGAAAGTCTTTTCTAATCTTTAAAGTCAAATGCTATGTCATGCATATTTGTTAATATTTTACATTTACCTACCATGTCACAGATAATATTTCTTCACTTACTACCCTCTTGAAAACAATCCAAAACAATCCAGGGAACGTAGGTAGGAAAGGAATATTTTTTTTTTTGAGCTGTCTTACTAATTTTGCACATTTTTCTAGTTCTTTGTTTGTTTGTTTTTGTGGGGGAGGTAGTTAGGTTTTTATTTACTTATTTTTAAATGGAGGTACTGGGGACTGAACCCAGGACCTTGTGCATGCTAAGCGCACACTCTACCACTGAGCTATATCCTGCCCGCTGGGAAGTGATACATCCTTAAACTAACAGGGCAACCAGCTGGAGATGCCCAGTTGGTCCCTGCCTCATACTAAGGCTTTCCACATCTATTTTACAGCCCCTTGTCTCTGAGATGAGTTTTGGTGCATCTCTGAAATGGGGATTAATCATTCAATGGCATTCTCATTATGCACATTTGGGTTTATCTCTTTGCATTTCCCAGTTCTGAGGGATGAGGGGACAAGGCAAATGCTGGGCTGGCTCTGCCTCTGAGGAGCACAGTCGGTGTGGTTCCTGACCAGTCATGGTCTGGCCCTTGTTCAGCCCACCTGGTTTCATCCATAGTACCTGCCAGGAGTGTGGTGTCGGCGCATGTGTGGAGCACCAGTAGGTCACCCAGAGTTCCATTTAATTCCATGTTACTTTTCTCTAAGGGCAACATTATCTATTAACCACCTTCTCTTTGCCCACACCCTGCTAGGTGTCGCGAAGAGTAGAGATGTCAAATTTCTGAATAATTTAAAGCTATGACAAGAAAAAATCTTTTGTGCGGGAAGTGGGGCTAGGGAGTTTGGGAGGGAAATCTATGCGCTTACATCACCCAATTCTGTTAGTTTATGAATGTAAATATGTTAGCACTAATTTAATTTGCTTATAATTCTGGAATGTGGAAAGCCATCAATATCTTTAGCCTGGACTATTAGGATAGCTTTCTCATTGATTTCCTTACTTTCTGTCACTCCCTATGTGACACTGTCCTCCACGTAAGCGCCCACAGCTGCCTTCTAAGGCACACGTTCCAGCCCCTCTTTCCTCCTGGGACTGACCCTCTAACACACATCAGCCAGCTTGTGAGGCCGGCAGGTGCCCCAAAGCTGATTCTGCCTCCCAGCTTCTTGGCCACAGGGCTTCAGTCCCACTGGCCTCTCCGGACAGCCCCCCGGCCTTGAGCTTTTGGCCGTGTTGCTTTCTCTCCCTTGAGTTCTCTCCTTCCGTTTCTCTCCTCTAACCCTTGAGTAAGTTTCAGTGTTTTAAAAAAGTATAGCTCAAATGTCCCCTTTCTAGAAACCTCTCTGTCTCCTCCTTCCTCTCGGAACTGAGTCCTCCCACGTCTGTTTCTCATGGCTTCCCTGGGGTCACTTTTAGAGATCTGCTATGGTACAACATACTGTTGGTTGTTTAGTGACTCACTTTGGAGAGTGGTGTGCGTGTGATTGTGAGGGGGGCAGTCAGAGGAAAGGAGAGAGCGGCGGGCTTGGAGGACTGGGGAGTCATTGCAGAAGAGGAGAGATTCCAGCCAGACGCACCCTCAAAGCCCACGCTAGATTTTTCTGTCGAGGTCTGCCTCTTCCCACTGCCTTTCCTCACTCCAAGAAAAAATGACAAGATTACAGAGGGAACTGTTCTCTCCTGGAAATGCCCTCCCTTCACGGGACCTCCCTGAAGGCAGGGGCTGACTCCGGTTCGTCTGTACCTCCAACAGGAGCACTGCCTGATCCCGAGCAGGGGCTCAGCGATTGCTGGGAAAAGGCATGACCTAGCGGACCAGAGCCTTTGCCTTCATGCCTGACTCTTCCACGAGCCTAGGTCCTGTCCCTGACGTTGCCGCTGAGACTGTCTCTCTCGCCTGCCCCCAGCTTGCGCCCGGGTGACTCTAAGCCAGCTCCCTGCACTGAAACCTGTGCTGAGTCAGACTTTACCTGCACATCTTTGTATATGGAGCCTGGTTGCTGGGTGAATTTCAAACAACTGAGAGTTTGGCACATTCCTCAGCTCTGGCTCTGTCCCCATTCTGCCCCTGTCTTGATAGACAGATGCGTGGAAGTCGGCTCTTCTTCCTCATCCACAAGCTGCTTCTCTCCCTTAGCTGTGAGTTACCTGCTTATGAATTCTTTCCCCTTTTCAGGAATGTTCTTGATGTTGTTTTAATCTAATGCTTTCTCCCCAGAATAAACCAACAAAAGCAAAACAAACCCCAAACACAGCCCAGGCTGGATTCTCCTACTTGTGGTTCTGTGTCTTTAAAAAACAAGTAAATTGTTGTGAGGTCCTGGATGAATTTCATCTCTTTGGCCCAACCAATGCTTGAAGCCCTGACATTAAAGCCTTAGGCAGTACTGATTAAAATCATAAGCTTGCTCAAATTTCACTCTTACCGATTTTTGTGGATGGGCAACAAAAAGGAAGCTTGTTTTCGGTCAGTGTTAGTTGAGCCCCAGTAATAGGTGTGAGGGAGAGAACAGTGAAGGAGTGAGAGGCGGGTTTGGTGCCAGTCCTAAAAGCTGCAAATCCAAAAGATAAAGATTGAATTTCCAATCCTCCCTCAGGCTGCCTCCTTACCTGATCTTAAAGGGTGGGAGGTATTTCTCTCTGAAAATTATTAGACTCACAAAATTAGAAGCAGCAAGACAAGAGAGAATTAAAAGTACTTCTAACTCAAGGAAGTATTGTTAGTAATTTTTTGGTGTGTTTGAACTTGTCAAATTTAATTTTTTAACCATTGAATTTGAAACATATACTTGGTAAGATTAAAGGAAAGAGAATTTTTAAAAACATATTTATGGATTTAGAAAGTGGATTCAGTGTGGCTTAAACTTTATATTTGCTGGCCATGTATTCATTTGTAATTTCATTAATGACCTTTGAGGCTCTGTGTGCTAGAAAAGGTTAAAAAGATGATGGAGAGACTTTCTTCTGGCTGAGATGGAGTAACAGGGACTAGATTTATCCCCTAACCTGAAATAACCAAAAAATCAGACAAAAATACACCAAGAAAAAAAAAAAAGGCACTCAATACATAGAGCACCAGGTAATAAAAGATAGTGATCCCAGAGACATGGCAAACAAATGAAGGGAGCCCTGCAGTTGCCCCCAGATTATTGTGTGAAAGTGGTTTCTGCTCTGCAGTACAGAGTGGGGAAACTCAGGTGAAATCTCATGGTCTCCTTGAGTTGAGAAGAACGGCAAGTCTGGGGAAGCCAAGGTTGCTAGATCTCACAGGGCAGAGTAGCAGAGAGGGGAGAGCTGTAGGAGAGCTCCTTTGTAAGGAGAACTCCAGATCTGCAGTATTGAGTGAAGTGCTGATCAGTGCATGTGTTTGAGGAAACCGAGGCTGGGGCAAGAACTACCCGAAACGGTGAGAGGAGACTGTGTCCGGTGTTCACACAGAGTCAAAACAGCACCTGTTCCCAACAGCCTCAGTGAAGAATTGTCTAAAAAGCATCTTGTGTCAGGACTAGGGAAAAACTAAATCTAGATTAAATGCTGCTTTGCTCCTATCCAGCAAATGGTTAAAGAAAGACTCAAAAGATTTAAACTCTTTTCAAGTAATTTATTGTTACTGCAACACTGAACAAAAGTTCAAGAAAATTTCTAGGAATACAAAACTATCCAGCATAGCGGGGAGGATATAGCTCAAGTGGTAGAGCTCATGCTTAGCATGCATGAGGTCCTGAGTTCAATCCCCAGTACTTCCTCTAATAATAAATAAATAAACCTAATTACCTTCCCCCACCAAAAACCAAAACAAAACAAACAAATAAAAAACCCCCAAAACTATCGAGCACACAAAAGATAAAATCCATGATGTCTGGCTTCTAAACAAAAATCACACAGAGATAGAATTAGTAGACAAGAATATGAAAATAGCTATTATGACTGTATTTCATATGTTCAAAAAGCCAGAGGAAATGTTGTTTATGTTATAAATATGAATGTGATCATTACAGATTGAGTTTTGGGTCTGGATCTTTTTCTTAATTTTTGCAGTTCACATGGAAACTAAACACAGCTCATGTGAGTGGAAATTACCACTGCATTTGCCAGCTCTCCCACCTAGGTTCCCATAGTATTTCCAGAGCCCATAACAGTGCCTGGTACCTGGTAGATCTCAGCTACTGTGTTTTAATGAATTAAAGGATTTTAGTGATCATAAAAGTGACCAAGGTACTTCCATCATTGTCTCTTACGCTTTCATATCTTGACTGTGCGAGACAGACCACTTTCCCCTCCCCCACAAGTTCTGTGCCTTCCAGTGAACTCTTTCCTGCCACGCCTGGCTTATTCATCATTTTGATGTGCTAGCCTGGGAAGCGGACAGCCTTCAGGCATTGTTAGACAAAGATCCTGAAACTTGAAACACAAACTGATAGATGTCTTGCTTACTTAGTGCTGGTGGCCTTTTCTGTGAAGACCCAGACGTGATCAAAATGCTTATGATCACGGAAGCCGAAAGCAGGACAATGGACACCCACTGCTATGATTTCGGACTTTCTTTTCCTAAACTACTTGGAGAAAGATGGGTGTTTGTCTCTTTTCCTGGTAATATATCATAGGGAACACAGTTTGATCCACCACACTGTGATTTTTGCCCTGAAGAAATTACAGATGTGCACTTAACTTCCCAAAGGCTTTGCTATTACAGCAAAGATCGATGTGTACTTTAATGTCATTTGGTTGACTGAGTTCATTTCCAACATTAAAAAAAAAAAAAAACAACCCAAGCAGATTTTCCTTTTAGTGCTTCCAAGTTATTTAAATAATTAGGCCAATCCTGAAAATTTATTGAAATAGATTTTCAACATGAACAGATGCCCTGGAGTTCCCTATTAGGTTTTCTATTGTATTGGGCTTTCTTATAAAGACAGATTATTAATTCCACAAAATGAAAAATACCCTTAAGGCTCAAGCAAATTAAAAAAAGATCTGTTCTGAGAATTTAAATGGCTTTACCTCTTAAACTTGAGCTGATTTGAATCACACAATCAATGCATGAATTATAGTGCACATACGGAAGTGGGCTGTTGGCCCTGAGTTCAGCTATCACATAACCCTGGAAAAAATACAAACCAATTGTTAAATTAAAAAAAAAAACCCAATAAGATGGGAAGAAAATTGCTTAAATAGTTTATGAATATGATAATTGTTGGTGAAGATTCCCTCATCTTACTGCTTATATACCATATTAGTCAGCCAGGGCTGCCATAACAAAATACCAAATCTGGTGAGTTAAGCGATAGAAATTTATTTCTCACAGTTCTGGGGGCTGAGAAGTCCAAGGTCAAGATGCTGGCTGACTGGGGAGGGGAAGAGGGAGGAGGAGGAAGAGAGAAAGAGAATTTGTTGTCTCTTCCTCTTCTTACAGGGACATTAGCTCCATCATGGAATTCCCACCCTCAAGACCTCGTTTAAACCTAATCACCTCTCAAAGGCCCCGCCTCCAAATACCATCACATTGGGAGTTAAGATTTCGCAAATGAATTTTAGAGGGAAACAAACATTCAGTCTATAATATTCCACCCTGTTCCCCCAAATTATGTCCTTCTCATGTACAAAGCACATTCATTCTGTCCCAATAGGCTTAAAAGTCTTCATTTCGTCATCAACGCTATAAAGTCTAAAAGTCCAAAGTCTCATCTAAATATCTAAATCAGACAAGGGTGAGACTTGAGTTATGATTTGTCCTGAGGCAAGATTTCTTTCTCGTTTTGGACCCATGAAACCAGATAAGTTATGAACTTCTAAAACACAATGTCAGGACAGGCGGAGGATAGACATTCCCATTCCAAAAGGGAGAAAGAAATAGGAAAAAAAGAAGCAAGCTCAAAATACGTAGCAAGGCAAATCCCACAATCCTCTTTGGCTTGATGCTCTGCCTTTCAGGTCCACTGGGCAGCAGTCGTGCCTCCACAGCTTTGGCTGGGGGTCTTGGCCCCAAGTCTGTGGGGGGCCCCATCCCCAAGACTTCTGCCTGCAAGAGTCTTTGCAGCTGCTGGGTGAAATGAAGGCAGTGTGCCCCCTGACAACCTCCCCAAAACTGAAGAGACAGCACTGGTGATCTCTGAATCTCCTTTGGAGTCATTCTTCTCTTGTGTTGAAGAGTAGTCAGGTTCCCAGCTGAATAGCTCTGTGGTCCCGTCCCATAATATCTAGGCAGTCCAGCAGCCTTCCCTCATTTGGCCCCATCTCTGTCCCCTTCAGTTCAAACTGGCAGTGCTTCTGCTCATAATCCCATGATCTCTTCATGGAGTCATAATCCCTGCCACACCCTGGGTGTTCTTTTCCAAACACTGTTTCTTCATTTTTCGCAATGTAGACTGGCTAAGAATTTTTGAAATCTTTTAGTTCTGCTTTCTTCTTGCTTAAATATTCCTTCTTCAATTCATTTCTCTCTTTTTGCATTTTACTATAAGCAGTCAAGAACCAAGTTGCTTCTTCAACACTTTATTTAGAAATCTCTTCGCTAACACCACTGCAATAAATGCAGTGTCAGACACCCTAACAATTCTTGTTAACTTTTTTTGCCTACTTAAAGGAAAATTTCAGTAACCACTAGAGGTTTCAAAATGTCTTCTTGGCCTAGGACAAGAGTACCCTTCCTTATTCTGGTGTCCAACTTTATCCTTCTGCCTTCTGTAAATGTAATTTAAGGCCCCTCCATGTCATATCCTCTTTATTTTTGGCTCACAAAGGAAGTGTGATACAATTCTAATATGTTTTACATGCCGTATATTTAATATTACTCTTCCATGAATGCTGACCTCAGTGTTTCATCCCGATTATTTATTTTGCTTAAAGTTTCAAGAGCCTTCTCTGCTTTTTTTTTTCTTCAAAGAAATGTTACCTTACATGTCATTAATCCATAAAACTTTGCTGGAATGTCAGGGCTGTGCCTACTGTGTTACAAGCATTGGTGGGTTAAATAGATTAGTTACCTGGACACTTAAAATAGTCAAAACTCAGATTTTGTTAATAGAAACTTCCAAGTGTTTTAAAAGATATGTGTACCTTGCATGATTATATTAGCAAATGATGACCACAAAGAAAATGAGTAGATACAGAACATATCTTGGAATGTAGATAACTGTTTGTTTTTTTTTAATGTAGCAGTATATGTTGAACAGAAAGTATGGTAGTCTCCCTTCTCTGAGGTTTTGCCTTCCTTGGTTTTAGTTACCTGCAATCAACCGTGGTCTGATAATATTAAATGGAAAATTCCTGAAATAAACAATTTATAGTTTTAAACTGGAAAAAAAAAAGGAAATCTCTTCAGCTAAATATCCAGTTTTAACACTCACGAGCTCTACTTTCTGCAAAACACAAGAACCTAAACACAGTTCAGCCATGTTCTTTGCCGTTTTATAACTAGGATTGCCTTTCTTCAGTTTCCATTAACATGTTCCTCATTTCCATCCGAGAGCTCACTGGAGTGGCCTTTAATGACCACTTTTCTACCAACATTCTGTTCATAATTATTTATGTGTTCTCTGAGATGCTGGGAGCTTTCTCTCCAGATGTCCTCTTTTCTTTCTGAACAGTAGACACCTTGCAAGGCTGGGAGCTGGACTTGAGCGGTAGTTCAGTGAATCTCAGAATGAGATTCCACATTTGATTTTCAGCAATCTCAGCCCTGCAGCTACAGGAAATAAAGGTCTTCTTTAGGCGTCCATGGTAGCTTTCAGGTCACTTATATGATGTTTGAACCTGGAATCCGAATCCCTGACTCATCCTTTTCTTTTACCACTTCGTCCAGTAACATTAGGAGCAACCAGCCAACCTCATTAGATTTGTTAGATTTCCAAAACTGTTTGAAACTAACATATACACTGTCATCTAGATCCTTGCTTCTTGTAAGTGGTTGATGAGAAGTACCCAGTGAGGTGTTTTACATACGACTATCAGTGCACCCTTTGGTACTGGAAATCTCGTCTACAGCATCCTTAAACCTAATCAGTTTTTAGTTATTTCCAGACCCCTTCAGAACCAATTTGGAAAGATCATCCTTCAACTTATGTTCCACTAGAACTACTCTTGGTACCAAAATCAATATGAGTCTGGGTTCTTCAGAGAAACAGCACATATATATTGAGAGAGAGAGAGAGAGAGGCTATAAGAGATTGGTCCCAATGATTATGGAAGCTGAGAACGCTGAGATCTGTAGTTGGCAAGCTGGGTACCCAGGAGAGCCAACGATATTGCTCTAGTCTGAGTCCAAAGGCCAGAGAAGCAGGAGAGCTGACGGTGGAAGTTCCAGTCCAAGTCTGGGTCCAAAAGCAGGAGAAGACGGATGTCCCAGCTTGAAGACAGACAGAGAGAGAGAATTCTGACTCAGCTTTTTATTCTGTTCGAGCTTTCAATGGATTGGATGCGGCCCACCCACACTGGGGAGGGCAATCTGCTTTACAGGGTCTGCTGATTCAGATTGTAGTCTTGTCCAGAAACAACTTCACAGATACAAGCCAGAATAATGCTTAACCAAATATCTGGGCAACGTGTGACCCAGCCATTGACACATAAAATTAACCATCGCATCTGCCAGTTAGGGAGCATCACCTGGATTCAATAGTTGGGCTAAACCAAGAACTTTGTCCAATGACAAAGAGAGGGAGGTGTGTTCCTCTAACAGCTGCCTGTGTGTCAACCCAAGTTACAGCCCGGAGCAGCTGTGCCTGGGCCCACCTGTGCCCTCTTGAGACAATCAGCTCAGAGCAAATAGGAAGGAAGAAGAACTTTGTCAATGACTCCTGCTGATTTCAGAAAAGCAATTGATTCTGTTATGCAAGGTAATGTTGTTTGTAGTTATTTATTAAGAGTTGGGGGGTCTGAGGAGAGACCCCATCCTCAAACTCTGCTCTTAAATGCCAGCCAAACTGTCCTGACAAATAGGTGTGGCCCTAGCCCTTTCGAAGGTCAATCTTTGCAAGAGTGGAGCAGACTCCCTTTGGTCACTCAAAACCATTGAACTCATTGAGTTGATAGCCAAACAACACACACACCCTTTTCCCTTAACCAGCCCACACTTGTCCAGTTTTCTATTGTTCAGTCGTCAAGGCAAGATTCTCACTGTCTTTTTATCTCTCTGTCATTGGGATTATTGTCTTCTTTAATTGCTTTCTCACTGAGTGGACTTAACATCCATGACAAAGCCCTGTTTCAAAAGTGTTTTGACTCTTCATTTTTTTGGGTGGTGATAGTGATTAATTTTTTTTATTGAATCACAGGATGCCTGAAAGGGTACACAGATCGTAAGATTAACTTGATGAATTTTTTAAATGAATACATCTGTCTAACCACTACCCAATTCAGGAAATACAACATTACTTTAGCTCCCTCCTAGCTCTTTAAAAAAAAACCCAGAAAACAAAACGAAATTCTAAATCTTTATTATTGACACAAACAGAGCAATGACAGTGGCAGTGAGAAGGGGCGAGCCCTGACCAGGAGACTGAGCTGCGATCAGATGGATCTGGGCTGGGCCAGCTTGACCAGCTTTGGCAACAGACTTGGCCACTGCTCAGTAGTAGAAAGGTTCTTCGAGAGGGTGCTGTGATACATGCTGTGGCTCCTGTCACAGGACAACCTTAAAGCACTGGCAAAGTCTGGTGAGCAGGAGATAATGTGCTGTAACTCAGAGGGACTGATGGTCCCCTCCTGTTCAGTGTCGACCCTCCCGGGATGTTGTCAGTGAGCTGCTTCATCTCTGAGGCACTGAGCCATGCATCCTCACCCCCTGCAGTGAGACAGTTCACCACCCAGCTCCAGCCTTCTCCCCACCCCGATCCCCCAGCTCTTAAAACCCCAAATGTAAACCTGTCAGGTAATTTTGCCTAAATTTGTACTTTACATAAATGATACAAAAATAGATCACTAAATTAAAGTGTAGAATAACACAATATGTAATTTTTTTGTGTCCTGCATCTTTCAGCATATGGTCTGCACAATGTCAGATGTATCTGTGCTATTGAACGCAGCAGTGGTTTTTACATTTTCATTGCTGTATAGCATTCCATTGTACGAGTATGCTGAAGTTACTTCTTATTGTGTTATTGTTGGACACTTGGGTTATTTTTTAGGTTTGGGAATTGATGAATAATGCTGCTTTGAATATTATAATACATCTATTTTAGTGGGTACATGTATGTGCTTCTGCTAGGTCTAGATCCAGGAGTGGAACTCCTAGGTCATAGTGTATGGATATGTTCAGTTTAGGAGACAGTTGGTTGTGTTCCATGGTATTTGTACCAATTTACACTCCCACTAGTTCTGTGTAAGAGTTTCAGTTGTTCTACTTTCTATCACTTGGCTTTATTTTTTCTACTTTTTACCAATTTGGTGACTTTGGCATGCTATTGGGTTTTTAGCCTGTATGTCTTTGATGGTTAATGAGGCTGATCACCTTTTAATGTGTATATTGATTATTTGGATACTCTCCTGGGAAATGGATTGAGTTGTCTGTGCTCCGTTGGCTTAAGAAGATGCTAAATGGATCCAAACTTGGATAATGTTCAATGTGATTATTTTGTAATTGAGTAAATTCATTTTCTAAGCGGTAGAAATCCCATCTCCAACTATCACCACATTAGTCAAGTATGTCTGGGTAATCATACTATTCTTAAATGAATGGATTATTATTTACATTGTGGTGATGTCCTCACAAGGTTCTGTCAGTTTGTGAAAACAGAGATTCCTAGTGGCAGCTAAGAGCTCATTTTTGACACAGGTTGGTGGCTGGAATTTTATAGGCACACACATGATGGCTCAGTAATTTGTCGTGGTACCACTGGCTATTATCAGCTGAATGGTATTCTTCCTCCCAAATTCATGTGTTGAAGTCCTAATCCCAGTCCCTCAGAATGGGGCTATATTTGGAGATGGGGTCTTTAAGGAGGTAATTAAGGTACATTGCGGTCATTAGGGTGAGCCCTAATCCAGTATGACTGGTGTCCTTATAAGAAGGAGAGATTAGGACACAGACAGACACAGAGGGAAGACCGTGTGAAGACCCAGGGAGAAGATGGTCATCTTCAAGCCAAGGAGGGAGGTGTCTCAGAAGAAACCAACCCTGATATCACCTTGATGTTGGACTTCTAGCCTCCAGGACTGTGAGACAAGAAATCCCTGCTGTTTAAGCCCCCCAGTCTGTGGCACTTTTTATGGCAGCTCTAGCAAGTATTAGGAGTCCATCCTGGGGAATCAAAACCCTTGAGCCTTGGGGTTGGAAGTTTTGGTTTAACATCTTTGGCAAATAAAGCATTCAAGCTCCATTCTTCCAGGTCTTGGCGGTGCGAAGAAGTCTCAGGCAGGGATATTCCATTTGACCCTCAAACTACCTAGATACTGCTCTTTCCATGGGTATATATTTCTCCTCTATTACATGTGATCTGCTGTTCCCTCCTGCTGTCTCCCTTTCTTCTTGGAAACTTTCCAGTGCTTTCAAAAGCCAGAGCATAAAATCACTTCTCAAGTTGGTCCACTTAAAGCTGCTCCCAGCTGGAGAGCAATAACAGTATTCCTACCAACTGTGCCCAGCCACGCTCCATCCATATGTGAACAATCTAAGTACAGCGCATCGTGGCAGGTTATATTGTGCTTTGTTCACTTCAACTACTGGGTTTTGTGTGCCAGGCTCTGCACAGTGAGTGAGGGATGAAAAGATGAATGGGACACTATGTCCACACTTAAGGAGGTAACTTGCTCCTCTGATACTGAGGGGTAATCTGGTGACAGTAACTGGGAAATGATTCAACGAGGGTCCTGGAATTACTTAGCAAGAGACTTTGAGGAATCACTCGGTGGTAGACATTGAAGGATGGCCTTCCTCTGCCAAAAAATACATGTATACACCTGCCCGCGTGGCCCCTTGTGCCCTGAGGTATCTGCCTTCTGAAGGTGCACCAGGAAAAGAGAGAAGCCTGGGAAAAACAAAAGTGCATAAACCTTCCTATGGAACTGGGATCCCTGTAGTTCTTTCTGGGTCATTCTGGGTTTTGTAATTTTGCAAGTTCTCTACAATGTCTTGGGCACTTAGCATGGTACAAAAGAACACAGTCTTTGCTCCCAATGCACACATGCTACAATTTAGAAAAAAGGAGTAAAAATCTCAAAAAAAGAGCTGGGGAGAGGCAGGGGTGTGCTGGAAGTGTGGAGAAGTGGGAGGCAGGGCCTGAAGAGGGGTGCATTGTGCATGGCCTGGGAACAGGCAGGAGTGGGGAGGCAGCCTGTAATTTTTTTTTGGAAAAAGAATTAGGAGCTATTTCTTGGCTTGTGAGCTTTGCTATCGTTTGAATTTGCCCTCAGAGGGCTGATGGTGTGGGCGGACGATATTGTTTGATGGTAAAATGGGGCAGCAGTAGGTGAGTGGTTAATTTAAGCGCGAATCACTGGTCTGACAGAACGACCCATGTGTCCTGTCCCATGTGCGCTGGGGAAGGGGAGCAGCCCTGCATTTAGTCTTTAAACTGACTCTCTGTAGCAGGTCTTAGTAACTCCGTTTTGCAGAGGACAGATCTGGAGAGGTTAAGGCAATTGACCAAAGTTAACTTGAGGGCAGAGTTGGAAATTTGGATTTAGCTTAGACTGTGCGCCTTCCACAAAAGGAATAGTTTTTGTCTTATTTATTTACTTTTGTTTTTTAATGCTAAAGAGAAGAGAGCAGTGGTGTCCAGCTGAGGGGAGAGGAAAATGCACAGGTGGCCCCACTGTGAGGTCTGTGACTGGCCCAGGTTTCCCTGGGTCAGCCTCCCTCAGAGCCACTCCTTTCTGATGTGGCGATGAGGACAACAGTTCCACCCTCACCCCCCACCCCATGCACTCACCCGCTGAGCAGAAGACTCCATGCTTCATAACCTTCAGGGTGTCTGAGGGTCACAAAGCTGACTGATAGGGTATCTGGCCATTTTCAGAGGCCTTCCTCAAGGCTAGTGAGGGCCATGCTGAAAGAGCTTCAACTGACCCAGAATGACTATTATTTAAGGACTGTGCACACAGGGGTGTGAAAATTATTTTCTTGGAGACATTTTTGAAGCAGTGGGATCCTCTTTTAAAATATTAGTTGATGTGTGCCCGGAGAGTCCCTTTACCATATGCCCCTTCCCCACTGCTGCCTATCCTGAGAAACAGCCAGGGCACCTCTGCTCATCCCGACAAAGAAAAGGTGAGGCAGCAGCATGAGGGAGACTAGGAGGTTCTTTCCCCTGGGCTTTTAAGTTTCAAAAGAGTAGGCTTTTAGAGTGACATAAAAAATTAAATTGCAAGCAGTCTTGTGCATCTTAGACAATAAAATAGATCTGGGACAATGCAAATAAAATGAGAACAAAGCTTTTCTCCACTTCTTTCCACTGGAAAAAGCTGCCTGGACCAAGGGAGTATGGGGAAAGACAGAAAGGAAATGTAAAGGGAGAGGGTTTGTAACTTTCTAGATGAGAGCATGGGACCCTAGTGGACCCCAAGTGGAGAAATGTCATTAGTACTCAAAGATCACCAGTCTCCCCTGGAGCCAGAATCATCAATTACCAGCATCCAGGGCTCATCTGGGAATTAAGAAGCACCTGCCAATGCCTGTGCAGTGGAACAACTAGGTCACACTTCCCAGTGGCTTCTGCTGAGGACCTCATTTTTACATGTCTGGCAGGAGTGTTACAAGTTTGGGCTCTGAGTCTTTTCTCAGTCTTCATTCAACTTAACCCATATATAAAATCTATGCTTCTATTTTCCCTGGATGGAGAATGGGTCCTAATCAGTGTAGGGGAGCAAAATTTGCCACCCCAAAATGTGTCTCTTTGGCATGAGAGTTAATTTAGGCCAATTATTTTTAAGAAATAGAAGACTCAAGAAGTCTTTCTTTTTACCTCCTCTTCAGCTGCCTAAAAGAATTTGAATAGAGGGGGTATTTTATTACTGAACTGAACTTGGGTCTGCTCACCCAACTCACATAAAAACCGATCTACTGAAATTGGGTTGTGGTGAAGGAAATTATAGCATTTATTTCAGGGCAACAAGCAAAGAAGATGGGCAGCTTATGCTCAAAAGACCCAAACTCCCTGATGGCTTTCAGGGAAGGGATTTTAAAAGGCAATATTTGGGGTGAGGGCTGCAGCTCATGGACTTTCTTCTGATTGGTTGGTCGTAAGGTAACAGGGTGACATTTTGGGAATCCTAATCGGCAACCTTCTGGTTCTAGCCAGTCAAGTGCCTGCATGCTTGTGGTCAGCAAATAGTCACCATCCTCCATCTGGGTAGGGTGTGGGGCCAACTGACGTCGTTCAGAGTCTGAAAAGCCCCATTCTTGGACTTTCAGATGTCTGACATTCTTTGCTGGACATGTTTCCCCTAACAAACTAATAGCCCCAGATAATGCCTACCTTATCAGAGTCATAGACCCCACCACCCTTCATGGACCCTAAACCTCTTACCTCAGCCAATCAGAGACTTGTGCACAAGCCGATCGGGCATCTTGTGATCTGACATTATAAAAGACCCCAACAACTTGCCCTTGGCATTCACATAGGCCCCTCTTGTCTGTGTGGCCCGCTGTTGTCTATGACAGTGTACCCTAATAAACTCATTTCTATTCTTATACTTAACCTCTGCTAAATTCTTTTACCAACCCGAGTGTCATTGGCTTATCGACCAGCCACCATGTTATATCATACAACCTGGAGGTCTTAGTTTCTGCAAAACAACTCAAAGATATGCAATGGATTGTTAGGTATATCCCTTGAGGAGAAACCATGACTCTGTTTTATTACGGAACCATTGTTTAAGCTATCACTACTTTTCTTGCTTGACTGCTTTTCTTTTGTTTCTGTATTCTCTTACTTCCCTAATTAGTTAACTGCTTGAGTCTGCTCTTGGGAACTCAGGGAAGGCCTTAAGAAACTAAACCATTTTTCTATAGACAAGATATGGAAACACAGAGTGGAGGGCCTCACAGGGTCCTGCTTGGTTTCATGTTTCCAGAATAGAGATACCACCAGAGATATCTGCATAGAATATGGGCTAGGTGTGGTGGGGAAACTCTGCAAGTCCTAGAGATCAGAGTGCACTCTGTGTCCCATTGTCTGTGCATGGCTCAGCAAGCATTCATTTATCAAGCATTTGCTTTTCCATCTCCATGTGAATTGCCTTCCTCCCCTTGAAGTTCCAAACCGCCATCTTCAACATCCTCTTTTGTTTTTAGCTGAAGATAGTATTTAAGATGAGGGCTAAGACCATTTTGGTGAGTTGCTCAGTTTACCTGGGTCTCTCTCATGTATGCATTAAACTTATGTTTAATTTTCTTCTGTTAAACTGTCTCATGTAAATTTAATACTTAGGCCAGCTGGAAGAGTCTGGAAGGGTAGCAGTGAAATGGAGCAAGACCCTGTGGGGCCCTCCAGGTACAAATCCTTTCTATGTTCCCTGTTTCTTTTTGTTACTAAACCAAGCTTAGGTCTGCTTGCCTGAGTGCAGTAAAGCCAATCTACTGACACCAAGTTGTGGTGAAGGAAAGTGCAGTGTTTATTGTAAGGGCACTAATACAAGGAGAATGGGTGACTCTAGAACCCAATCTCCCTGAAGAGTTTAAGCAAAGCACTTTTAAAGGCCAGGTGAGGGAGGAGGGTCACAGGGTATGTGACCAGTTTGTGCACAGTTTTCTGATTGGTTGATGATGAGGCAATGAGGCAGTGTCCAAGGGGCTCACATTATCAAGCCTTAGGCTCCAGTAGGCCTGGGGGCCATGTGCTCATGGTCATCAAATAGTTAATGTCTTCCATTTGGTGTGTATTTTCACATCTGTAAAACAACTCAGGAAATGTGCATCAGATGCCATTATCTGGGTACTTCAGAGAAGAGCTGAAACAGAAGATAGGGGGGAGGGGTCTACCCTTCAAAACCCCCATAGGGTCCTGTTTGGTTACATTGTTCATACAAAATAGGCTTCATTCAGCCTCGCTGACCTTCCCTGAGTTCCAAAAGGCAGATTCAAGCAGTTGCTAACCAGGGAAGGGAGAGAATGCAGAAACAGAGGAGAAGCAATCAAGAAACTAGCAGTCATAAAGCAGGGTCCTGGTTCCTCCTCAAGGAATATACATAACATACCTTTGAGTTCTTCTGCAGGAACTAAGGCCCCCAAATGGAGGATGGTAACTTCTGGTTGAGCACAAGATTCCTGGAACATCACCCTGTTACCTCACCACCAACCAATCACAAGAAAGTCTGCATGTAGTAGAAGATAACAAAGACTCTCACCCCCTCCCCAAATGATTCTCCCTTTAAAAACCTTCATGGTTGAGCAGACTCTTCGGAGTTGGTTATTGAACATGAGTCTACCTTCTCCCCAGGTTGCTGGCCTCTTGGATAAAGCAACCTTTCCTTTCCAACAAACGCTTGCCTCTCGAATATTGGTTTTGTGTGGTGAACTTGCAGAAGAATAGCAGAAGAAAATGTCTTCCCCTGTGACATCACTTAGAGAAGGTCATGGTTAGAAGTACGAGCCCCTCTCGAGTTTGGATGGGCTGAGAGGAACCAACCTTGAAGTTCAAGTTAGGCCTCCCTCCCATGCCCCATGCTACTTGCTTCAGCATGAAGGAGCTTCCATGGGTGCTTTCTGAGGAGCCACGTTTCTGCAGGTACAAGAACAGACAGACAGCTGCCTTGCTGAGACATCAGCTTATTTGTCTTGTTGCCCTTGCAGGGCCAGCAAAAGTCTGCTGCTAAAGCTGGCTCTTTGGCACAAGTGCTTCAGTGTTTTATGTACTTAAAATTCCATCTGTGCAAGTTCCGACATGACTTGAGTGCTTGTCAATTCAGGTTCAGCTCAGCCCTCCCAGGGCTTGGGCTTGTGTTGCCCCAAAACTGGGTTTGCTTCTGGGTGGGTGTCCAGCCAAAAGACACAACCAAGCCAAAGATGGCGAGGAGAAAGGATTTATTACTTACAGCAAGTAGCAAGAGCACTGGGGATCTTTTCCAAAGCAGTGTGTCTCCTTGAACAGCAAAATCAGGGAGGTTTTAAGCTAAGCATACATGCATATTCATGAAGGGGCTTGGGCAGTCACAGAGTCCAAGGGTTAGTTGACTGAAGCCATGAGGGTCACAAAAGGTGAACATCATCATCCCTTAGATTTGAGTTGATTTTGTAGTTGAGCCCTTCAGGCTAAACTCTACCAGATTACCAGAAACAGAACTGGGGGTCTTTACAACTGATACATTATCTTTGCTATTTTTACTTCTCTTGCCTGATAGCAGTCTTCTGCATTCTT
Source organism: Vicugna pacos (assembly GCF_048564905.1). Lineage (NCBI taxonomy): Eukaryota > Metazoa > Chordata > Mammalia > Artiodactyla > Camelidae > Vicugna > Vicugna pacos. The sequence goes on from NC_132990.1 coordinate 5,554,874, forward strand.
TTGTTCCTTTAAGATCATTAATTACTGAGACCTGTTCAAGGACAAGCATTGTGGCCAGGCTTATATCACAAAATGGCTTAGGCCAAAAATGGTTTCTCTTCTGTCAAGGAAGCCATGCCTTGTTCTTTCTCTGGGGATCCCCTACCCTATTTGCTTACACTTGGAAGAATGAAATGTTTCTCCCTCTCACTCATATACCCACTGCACTGAGCGAGCAGCTCCATCTGCCCCAGACCATGTGTTCTGGGATGTGTTGCTCACAAATTTGGGAAATTTCATGATCCCCACCTAGTGCTTACTGAGAATCAGCCAGGAGATGCTGGAGGAACTTGCTGGCTTCTGGATAAAGATGGAAGAGTTTTGGGAAAGGGTGAATTGGCCTTGCCGGCACTGGATAAGGTTATTGGTGACACAACCTAGGAATGGGGTCAATGCTGGTGACTTTCTGGAAACCCAGGACAAAATGTCAGCTTCCCTTGTTATGAGCCGATGTCCTAGAATTCAGAATAACTAGGTTATGAATGAAGGAATGTATGAGGAACTGGAGATGTGCCACTCACATCCCCTTTCAAAGCAGGACGTTCTTTGCTCCCTGTGCTGTGGGAGTGTTGTCAGCAGACAGCTCTCAGGTCTCAGCCCCTTCTGGGTCTGCCTCAGCTGCAAGGAGCTGCCGTGCCCAAGAGCACATGTTTCCCAGGATGAGCAATGTCCAATGGTGATCAAGGCAGGGATATAAAGGCCATCTCAGCCTGCAGTGACTCTGACATCAACTACCCGGATTTGGGCCAAACTTCACAGGTTAAGAGCACCAGCTCCCACAAGGATGCTGTCACAAGTCACAAGTTTGGACATCCCCACATTGCCAAACCAAACTTGGGTCTGCTAGCCTGATGCACAGCAAAGCTAATCTACTGACACCTGGTTGTGGTGAAGGAAAGTGCAGCATTTATTGCAGGCATTAAACAAGGAGAATGGGCAGTTCATGCTCAAAAGACCTGAACTCCCTGATGGTCTTCAGGGAAGGAGTTTTTAAAGGCAACATTTTGGGTGAGGGTTGCAGCTTGTGAACTTTCTTCTGATTGGTTTACGGTGAGGTGACAGGGTAGTGTTTCAAAAATCTTAATTATTAACCTTCTAGTTCCAACCAGTCTAGGGTAGGGTCTGCATGCTTGTGGTCAGCATGCAGTCACTATCCTCCACCTGATTGGGGGAGGGATGTCTTAGCTCTTGTAGAACAATTCAAATATATGCATCAGACTGTTATGTATATTCCTTGAGGAGGAACCTGGACTCTGTTTTATCACTGAACTATTGTCATACTTTTCTTGCTTGACTGCTGTTCCTTTGTTTCTGCATTCCCTCACTTCCCTAATTAGTTAATTGCTTGAGTCTGATCTTTGGAACTCAGGGAAGGCCTAGGAGACTAAAGCCTTTTTGTACAAATAAGAAATGGGGGACATGGAGGAGCTTTTTTACCAGGGAGGGCCCACAGGTTCCTGCTTAGTTTCGATCCCAATTTTCTTTGATACTCCTCAATCTTGAGGGAAACAGGGATGGGACGAGAAAGGGAGCACAGTTTTATAAAGAGAGGTTACCCATAAACTCAGCAGAGGAGCTCAGGTTTTAGGGGAGCTCAGTTTCACCCAGGCCACTCTGATGTCTAGCTGGCTAAAAATGTAGAGGTTCCCACTAGCCCTGCAGGCTTGATGATTTTCTAGAGCAACTCACAGAACTTGAGAAAGCTGTACACTTATTATTGAAGTTTTATTATAGCACAACGGATACAAAGCAGGACCAGCCACAGAGAGAGACACATAATCTGAGGTCTGGGATGTGCTGTAGATACAGCTTCCTGTCTTTAGGACACGTTACTTTGCAGCACATCAACATGTGACAACACTCAAAGCCAACCAGAGGAGCCCCCCCAGCTTTGATGTCCATGCTTTTTATCAGGGCTTCCTTATAAAGGCATAATTGATTGAATCATCGATCATGTGACTTAATCTCTAGTTCCCTTCTGTTCCTCCAAGGTCAGGCTGATTCCTGAGGCACAGAGCCCCCAAATGTCTAATCGCAAAGTTGGTTTTCTGGTGCAACCAGCCCCCATCCTTAGTCATCTTATTAGCGTAAGCCATCAGGTGTGGTCTAGGGGCTCAGCGTGAGTAACAAAAGCATTCCAGTTACTGGAGAGATTCCAAGGATTTAGAGGCTCACTCCCAGGAACAAAGCATAAAGGCCAGCCAAATCCTTTATTGTTCACAGCCCAACGCAGGAACTCTAATGGGCCATCTCCACTCAAGAATCCCTCTGGGGATGATGAGGTCACTGGGGCAGCTCTACTTTCTAATCCTTTTACAGGCATGGATCCAAGGGCATTCTCTGACAAGCATCCAAGCCGTAAACTCTGTCGCAGAGTCAGCTAATGGGAGAGCCTAAACTGTGGCAGTTTGTTTGGGAGTGGCCCAAGAAAGCAGACAAAATGCAGTACTGGAATTTGATCACACATCATCCAGCTGGTCATGAGCATCTCATCACTGGTTGCAGGTGAAGCGAGGATTGGCCCCGGCATAGGGGGGATGTCCAGTTGTTAAAATTTTCACCCATGGTGAGCTGGTGTTCAGTGGAAGGGACTGTAGTGGTGGGATATAGCAGAAGTTTGAAAGTCTGGGAGATACAGTGACTAAAGGGACGATGGGATTGGATGGCTATTGTTAAATTCTATTGAAAATGATAAATTCCAGAAAATATTAAAAAGGCCAAGTGTGAAAGTCAGAGGGCATCCTTGATTTGATACCTTATAAAGAGGTCTCATCTCCCATAGGGGGAAGGGAGTGAAAATGGAGGCTCTGGGCAAGAATTTAATCATCAAAGTCCTAAGCCTGAAAGAAGCTAAACTCCAAATAGCGTTGCAGGAAAATGGGTCACAAGAGGATGGTTGTGTCCCAGGTTTCGGATGAGTCCCTGAGACGCATGCTGCCAAGTGAGGGTCCTTGGCTTTGCACAGGAAAGAGTTCAAGAGTGAGCCATAGTAATGTGAAAGTAGATTTATGCAAGGAGATATACACTCCATAGACAGAGTATGGGCTGTCTCAGAAGGTGAGAGGTGGTCCCAAGGTGTGAGGGTGGTTGGTGTTTATGGGCCGGGTGATTTCATTATGCCAGCAAGTGGGAGGATTATTCCAACTATTTTGGGGAAGGGGCAGGGATTTCCTGGATTGGGCCCCATCCACTTTTTGGCCTTTTATGGTCAGCCTCAGACTTGTCGTGGCGCCTGTGGGTGTGCCATTTAGCAGCTGATGTATTACAGTGAGTGTATAATGAGGCTCGAGGTCTACTGAAAGTCAGATCTTTTGCCATCTTGGGCTTAGTAGGTTCTAACCAGTTTTTGTCATATTCTCAACAACTATTAATCTTTTAATGGTTGTGCCTTGCCCCCTTCCCTCCTGTCTCACTAGGGCATTTCTGCTTTGCCAAAGTCAGGGTCTTGGCCGGGAGAGAATGGGATCCTGACACATGGGTTGGGCAGCTGGGTTTATGCTCTTTAAAATCCTGAATCTGCAGATTCTGTCTTATTCTCCGAGGCTGCAAAAGTGAGTTACCTCTCCTTTAAGAGCCAGCACTGCTATTCTAGGGTCTCATGGGATGTTTGATCCACTGGTACAGGATCAAAAGTAACACTGTGTCAAACCAGGAACCCACTTCCCATCAAAGGAGATACAGGAGCAGGCCCATCAGTGTTGGGTCCACTGGTGATATCACAGACCCACCACCCCTACGTTGCTGACCTGGCTGACGGTTAGGAGAACATGCAGGGCTTTTGTGCCATCTGCTGTATGTACATGAGGTTTCGTCTTCTGGCTGAATCAAGGACCTTACATGATTCAAGTGTGCTTGGTACCCAGGTCATCTACTTGATACTCCCTTGCCCAGGTATGACAGCAAATGGACAAGGGTTGCAACCCTGAATGGTCCAGCCTGAGAGGGACTGGTGACCCGAGTCGCAGATGGGTCATGCCTCCAGGTAACTCACCAATATAGGTATATGTATTATCTGAGGATGAAGGCAGTCTAGAATGGAGAGTGGAGAAGGGGCATGATGAGAATCAGGGCAACCCCAAGTCCATCTGAAACACCTGCCAGCATCTCTCATATCTGTGAGAGGAAGCTGGCATGTCTTTACCAGTTGAAGCCAGCTTAGTATCAATTCTGACATACCTGAATACACCCCAAAGAAAATTCTAGTGGAGTCCATTGCTCCTGCGTTGCCAAAAACAGCTTGAGAAGCCATAAAGGCTCACCGCCCTGGCCGTGTCCACAGGTCCACACTCTGGATCTCTTGCTTCTAGAAGCACTGAGATAGGATCTCTGTTATGCTGTATAGTCACCTTAGGGGCCAGGACAAGGCCATCCCCAGTGGCACTAAGATCTTTTGTGGGTGAAGATGACGGTGGCAGCAAAGGTGACACTGAAGTCTTCCTGCAACCACAGGACAAACAATGGGCTCTGGGGGAGATAAGGGGGAGCAGGGACCCTGCTCTGTAGGGCCATCCAGAGTTTAGGGAGGGAGCGGAACTTGTTCTGGGCTTTGGTTTGGGGAGAGGGAGGGGTGGGGAAGGCACTGTGGGCCAGAGGCCACGTGCAGGCAAGGACAAGTAGGGAGATGGACACTGATGGGGTCCACAGAGGAGAAGGAGCAGGCAGGTGGACCCACAGACCCAAGTGTGGGTGAGGAGGAGCAGGAGGGGGGCAGCTGAGAGCCGGGGGGTTCGGGTGGGCCTGGAGGGCCTGAGCTGTGTTCAAGGTGGCCTCAAAGGTCCGGGCCTGCAGGGGGGCCAGCCGTGTCCTCTGCACACCCCCTCCCTTGCCTCTGGCTGCTTCTCTATCTGCTGGCCTGGCAGCTCTCCAAACCATCTCATGCCTGCTCTTTGCTCCCCTTTCTCAGAGCCCGCTGGGCAGCCCTCTGTGCTCAGGCCTTCACCTTCTGCCCTCTTCTACGTGCTCACTCTTGGGGGGCTCGGCAACACCCTGGAAGAGTCCCACCCCAGCCCCCCACCACGAACCTGCCTTCCTCTGCACACGCTGTTTGCCAAGTGGACATACCTCAGCTGAACCTCCAGCACCTGGCAATCAAACTTGCCCTTCTCTCTGAAAGGAGCCCTTTGGATTGTCGCTGTCGCATTATATTTTTTTAGCCTCTCAAATCAGAAGCCTTTGACTTCTCTTTTTTTCCTCAATACCCCATCCAAACTGTCACAAAAAATCCTGCAGCTTCCTCATTAGGTATTTGTCTTGACATTTTCGTACCAGACACACTACGCCCCAGGTTACCTGTACCTGAAATCTGTCAGAGACTCGGAGTGTGGGTCCCAGAAATCTATTTCTAGTACCCTTCCGGCAAGTAGTTTGCCTCACACTAATCAGGACTGAAATGTCTGTCGCAGAGGGGATGTAATCAGGGTAGGTTAGATTATGCCCCTGTAACAAAATAATCCTGAAATCCCAGTGACTTAACAATATTGCTCACACAAATTCTCATGTAGGTAAGGCAGCCTCCTCCACCCGGAACATGTGGCCCCAAGAGGTTGAGCTGAAGGGGTGTTTCTAAGGGTCAGGCTGGAAATGGCTAGAACTTAGTTAACATCATGCTGAACTGAGCTGCAAGGGAGGCTGGGAAGTGCCCGGGAAGTTTCCAGGAAGCGGGAAGAGTCTGCCGCAGCTGGCTTCCAGACCTTGTCTGGGTTTCTTCCTCTCCAGGAGCGTGGTGGCTCCCAAGTCCCTGTCAACCTGGGTGGCAGAAGCGACTCCACAGATGTCCTGCAATGTTCTCTACCACTTGCACCAAATGTAATGAGTCCATATTCTTAAGCACTGAAGATGGGGGCTCAGCACTCCTGGGAGCCCTCGGAGCACTCCAGGGCCCCGCTGCGCCTACTTCACACTGGCCTCCGGGCTCTCTTTATAGCTGCTTGGTTTATTCCAGGATGCTCAGGATTTTCCCCTCAGGTTCTCTGGAATTTCCAGTTGAGGGAAAAATAGAATTTTCCATGAGTGCCCCAGAGGAAGATCATCTTACACTGACTTTAGCTTTGGACGATGAACAGAGATAAAATAAAGAAGGGCTTAGGAATGTGGACCAAACGTTGAGATACAAACAACGCTTTCAGAACTGGGGCTCCACCTTGGCTGTTGAAGTCCAGCAATCTCTAAATACCTGGAATAATTATTTACCTTCTTTAGGAAGGTATCACGGCACAGCACGGAGGTTAAGGGCGGGGGCTTCTGTGACTAGATTGCCTGGATTTGACTTGTAGGCTGCTTCCTTCCAGTGGCAAGTCTTGTGCCAGTTCCTTCACCTGGCTGAGCCTCAGTGTTCTCTGTAAAAAGGGAAAACTACTGGCACCCCTAGCTGGGGGACTGTTAAATGCAGTGATCACTGGCTTAATGTACCTGGCTTATTGTGGGGGAGTAAAAGGATGCTGCAACCCGTGTTGTCATAAAATCCTCATCTACCCTTGAACTCAAACATCTTGAGCATCTTTCATTATTGTTATTATTTTAATGGAGGTCCTAGGGATTGAACCCAGGACCTTGTGCAGGCTAAGCACGTGCTTGACCCCTGAGCTGTGCCCCGCCATCCCTTTGACTTTTATTTTTTGATAGATAATCTGTAAATGTCGATTTCAACAACACATTTAGGACATTTATCCTAAAAAAGTACTCTGTATATTCCAATGGGGATTCTGTGACAGAGAGATATGGTTACTGTAGACGAGAAAGTCTGGGGGTAGAACAGAGCCCCCTGACACCCGTGAGAGGGACCATTGATCTCCTTTGCTGCATATCAACAGTCTCCAAGTTTATCAAGTGGCAAACATCCTGTGACATGAAATGTTTGAAGGGTTGCGTGGAGAGCTTACGTGAGTGGCCTCTGTTCCCCAGATTGTTCCCATCCGCAGTATCTTCTGTTTCTGCTGGACTCCGGGTGCGTGGCCCAGGCTGGCCGCCTCTGCTTTTGAGAACTGAGCAAGAAGTAACTAGGGGGTGGGCACACTTGGGATCTGAGTCATTGTTTCCCTGTGCTTTTCCCTTTTCTTCTGTGAGACCCCAGGTGATGGGAACAGCAAGGGGAGGTGAAATTAAGAAAATTAAGGAGCATGTGTGCTGGATCTTTAAGTACATTGCTTGGCAGCGGGGTCTCCCCTCCTTGCAGGGCACGTGGGTTGGGGTTTTTCTTTTGGGTTTTGTTCTTTTATAAAGGTAATAGGGGTGGGGGTGTCATACATGAACCATAGAGAAAGAAAACTGGAGTTTGGGTGCAGCAATGGGGAAGATCTTGAAACGAAGCAAGACTCTGTTGGGTCCTCCTTGGCACAAATCCTTTCCATGTCCACTGTTTCTTGTCTATAGAAATAGGCTTCATTCAGACCCCATGACCTTCCCGGAGTTCCAAAGGGCAGGTTCAAACAATTGCTAATCAGGAAAGGGAGGGAAAGCAGAGACCAGGGAGGAACAGTCAAGAAACAATAGCATAGCCTTGGGGCAGGGTCCTGGTTCCTCCTCAAGGAACATACAGAACAATATCTTTTGAGTTCTTCTAGGAAACTGAGACCCCCCCCCACCCAGGTGGAGGATGGCAACTTCAGGCTGAGCACAGGATTCCTGGGACACCGCCCCGTTAACTCACTGCTGACTAGTGAGAAGGAGGTCACACGCTCTGCCGCCCCTACCCCAAATTTTGCCTATAAAACCTTTTCCCCGAAAGCCATTGGATATTTGGTGTTTTCCAAGTATGAACCACCCGTGCTCCTTGCTTGGCCCTGCAGCAAACCTTCCTCTGCTCCAAACTCTGATATTTCAGTTTGTTTGGCCTCACGGTGCATCAGGCACATGAACTTTTGTTCGGTAACAATCTTGGAGTAAATTTTTGCCATAAAATAAAGAAAATAGTGGCTGAATTCCTTTCCTTCCAAGGGCTAGGCTAGAACATTCAGGATAGAACGTGGTATTGCAGGGACTGCTTCTGATGGGCCTGTAAAATGTTGTGAGCAAACTTTTTAGATCACTGGTATAAGCAGAGAGGTTAGGGGGTCCCTGAAGAAAGAGAACCAGTCATGGCTTTCTTGACGTAAGAGAAGCCATTTTGTGACCTAAGCCTGGCCACAATACTTGCCCTTGAATAAGTCTCAGTAATTAATGATCCAAAAAAGAACAAAGAAATTCAAGAACAGAGAAAAGCAGACAAGCAATAATGCAGTGAGAAAGCAGAGTCCTAGTCCCTCCTCAAGGGATGTACATGATAATACATCTTTGAGTTCTTCCGGGACTGAGGCCCCCTCCCAGGCAGAGGATGGAACGGTGATGTTGACCCTCCTGACTGCAGTCGACTGAACCTGGAATCTGTTGAGCTTTGCCCCAGTTCTGTGCTGAATTCTCCTCTGCTCAGGCCCCTTCATGAATATGCAGGTACCTTTAGCTTAAAATGTCCTCAGGTTTGCCGTTCAGGGAGACGCTGCTTTGGGGAAGACCCCTGGTGTCCCTGCTGGCTGCAAGTTGTAATAAATCCGTCCTCCGCCCCAGCTTTGGCTTGGGTGATATCCACCAAGAGGCAAAGTCAATTTTGGGGTAACGCTAGCTCACCATTTCTCTCTTACAAAATTTCTTTCTGGTTATTGTTAATCATATTTTTCTAAGACTTTATTTGTTAATTAACTTTCTACTTCTGCAAATCATATTTCTTCATGTTTTACAATTAAAGTAAGCTGAGGACAGTTCTGCTTTCAGTTAAGATCAGAATTTACAAGCTTAGTTCAACTCTACCTAATTCCAAATAGCTGCAAGTATGTATTTTCTCCTTTCAATTATGCTTTCACTCTCCATTCTGATTATTGCAAGTTATGTAAATCAAGCCAGAGAAGAGATTTAATTCAATCAACTGTGGGTTTGCTCACACTGATTTGAATATTAGCTGCCGTCTGTATGTAAATGACTAGAGAGAAGGAAACTTGTTGCTATGCACTGTGACCAATCCTGACGCCATTCTTACTGGCTAACCTTGTGTCAAGGTCAAGCTCAAAGTCAAAGCGGTTGTGGGAGGAAGACAATCCACCTCCCAGGTCTGTGCTTGGGGTAATTTATCTAAAAGATGGCTGGTTTTTTTAGACAGTGTCAGGGAAGTCTCCATCTTGTCCATTATTTATGATGTATGAGAGAGAAGGATGGAAGGAGAGACAGAGAGAGATTGTTCCCCTTTACCAGGAATTCTCCATCCTCTCAAATGAAGCAGCATTTTTCTCATACCAGGTCCAGGGAGGCAGCTAAGGTATCCATCCCCTGAGGAAAAATAGGAGACTAGGATACTTGGAGCTGTTAGGAAGCCGGGAGGAGAGAGACTCTTTCTCTAAATCTGACAAAGGATCAAGAACAGAGAAATTAACAGCACAGAGTGAGTCCTCAGCCTCCAGGGGAGCAAAGGACATCTAAGAAAGAAGGTTCCTGGCCTCTGGCTGCGAACAAACAAAACATCCTCTCTTTGAAGCGACGTTGCTTTTCCTTGGGGAGAAGGTAAAAGGCGAGGGGGCGACAGGGTTATAAACATGCTGTTTGTTTATTTTGAAGGTGCTAAGCGAGTTTTCAAGCACAGATGTTGTTTTGCTTTAGAAAGCCAGAGATGCCTTCTTCCTAGGAAAGCTGACCAAACCCTAGACTAACGATTCTTCTTCTTCCTCTTTTTTTTTTTCCCTCCTCCTCCTAAACTGGGTCAGGGAGAGAGTTTCATATTTTTGTTATTGTTGTTACACTGCCAGCTCAGAAGCAAGATGATTGGCTGAGGCTTAGAGCTTAACAATTAACGTTAAATACAGGCAGCTGGCTGAGTTTTGATTAAAAGCCACAATCAAGGAATCTGGCAATCTTGAATTCCGTGATGGCTGAAGCCTGTTTTTTTTTTTTTCCCCTTTCTTTTTTTAACCCCATGTGCACAATTGCTGGTCTTTCGGGGCCTTTTCCTTTACTGTCACTACAGGTTTTCACGTTTAAAAAATTGGCAAAAATCCTCTGAAGTCACGCAAGGTTCCTTGGTGTCCGAAACAGCTCAGGGGTGCTGTGTTGCTGCCCATGTGATTTCGAGTTTCTGCTCTATTTGATGAAAACCAACGCTGAAGACACAAATCAGTTTGTTACCACAGTGTTTAATTGTTCTTTTTTTCCCTACTCAATTAATTGCTCATAAATGGGGAAACCAAAACAACTCACATCAACCCCTTTGATTGGCAGGGCTGTTTTGAAGGCTTGTATTTTATTGCTTCTAGGGCCACCTTGTGGACGACAGCTGTATTTAGATTATGGAAGTCCAGAATGGATTCATTTGGCAAGTGTACTGGCCTCGTAACTTGGTTAAAAAAATCTAAGCATAATGATCATTACTTCGCTTCCATTAGGGAAACACTTCAGGAAATAGACTCTAATAGAAAAAATTAATTGTGGTGGGTATGGAAATTTGCACACCACTATGAAATATGTGAAGAAAATCCAGATTTTTGTGGTTCGTATAAACCATCTGCATTTCCTTATAAAACCTCAAGTGTTGGGTGTCAGGGAGACATGGGAGTGCCTACATTTTCCAGTGATCTCACTATTTCAGATTTCTTCTTCCTGCTGAACTTGAGGTGGTGATCAAGGAGAACTTGGGTCTCTGGGTCAGTGGCCCCACGTCTCGTAGGTGCAGATGGGCTGGACCATTTTCTGGGCCTCTGCGTGGAGTCTGCTGTGGGCAGCTGGTCCCTTCGGGCTTTCTGGGTATCACATTTGGGATGAATTTTGAGTCACTGTGTGCCATGGACCCCAAGGCCCCTTCATTGTCACCTTGGCTGGCACAGTCCCTAAGTTCTAGGTCTCTCTACTGAGGAAGGGACACATTTCTGGGCCTTCTGCAGACTGTGCATGGGCCCTGGGGCACCAGCAACACGTTCTCAGGCTATCCACGTAGACGTCTCCACCATTGTTAGTCCCGCACGTTGGGTGTGGTACCATAGCAGTGACCACTCTGTAAAGACGTGGTTGGGAGTTGTCTGGCTTCCCACATCTACCCCAAGGTGGGAGTGAAGAATGGATATTGTGAACACTGGCAGTGGACCCTTTCACTCTATTTTTCATCTCTTCCTTCCCACGTTACATCAAGGCTAGAAGAAGAGGGCTCTTCTTTTCTGCATATCGGGGATTTCCCCTGTGTCACATCTTGTATTCTTTATCCTATGACTCGCCGCAAAGCTGGAGAATCAACTTTGGCCAGCCTGACTGAGACGTGCACAGAATTGTCAAAACTCTCATATTTGTAGGGACTCAAAAATACAATGTTTGTAGTCAAAGCTGAAAATTCACTCTTTTTCTTATGTGCATTTTTCATGTAAATGTTCTGATTCTTCTGAGAGGCAAATGAATGTCTCTGGCAGAATGGGGGAGAGAGCATATACTTGGAAATGCAAATTGAAAAGCACAGTATCATTTGATAAAGTAGTGTCTTCATTTAATTGTTATTATTATTAGTTCTAAAAATGCAAACATCTCATCGTTTGAATAAAACCTTGGGAAGCCAAGTGTGGCATCTGTATTACTTCCTCCTGATGTTTCTCTCCTGACTTGACCAAACTCAGATTGGTTGATATTTGGTGTTGCATTGACAGTCTCCTTAGGAAGAGGTGGAAGCAACCAGATAGGAGAAGCTGATGCATCTTCATAGGGACCCGACTTCCCATCACAAAGAGCTGAGTCCTGGTGTAGCCAGTTTTCTTGCCAACCGAGTCCCTACACCGACGCAGTATTAGCCCTCCACACAAAATCTCCTTTATTATTTATTCCTTTTAAAAACCTTCAAGTTTCCCCAGGAGATAAAATTGAAGTTCAAACGTTCAAGTTCCCTGTAATACGGCCCCCTTTACTCTCCAGATGTCCTGCCCACTACCCTCCAGTAGGCTGCACGCAGATAAACTGTTTCTGTCTGTGCCAACCTGACATCTTGCCCACTACCTCACTCTGAATGTCTGTTTCTTTCTTTTTATGCTACTTAGATTTAATTCATTCTTCCAGGCCCAGTTAAAATCCCGTCTCATCTGTGAAACTCTCCCTAATCAATCAACCTCTTCTCCCATCTTTGCATTTCTTAGGCCAGTGATTCTTTACCTGAAGGGTTACCCATCACTGGCTAGCATTTTCTTTGTGTTCTAGCCTCAGGCTCAGAGATTCTAATTCACTTTTCCTGGGACTGGGTCCCCGTGGTTGTGAGAATGTCCTTGGCTAAGGATCAGGCTGAAGTTTAAGGCCTGTCCTCTTCTAGTCCATTCCTTTCAGCACTCACCAACCATTGCTCGGTCCTGTCAGTTACCTCCTCATGTAAAATGAGGTAAATGAGGTGCCCTGGGCAGGGTCTGGTAGATCAGCTGCCGGTCCCGACACAGCAGCCTTCTGCTTGTTTATGGGATGCGCCAGAAACTCCGGGATGTGAAGCGACACTAAAATGTCCAGACACGTTCCTTGACTTACGCTCCGGGCAAGGACAGGGGCTTTTCCTACCATTGGCTTTCAGACATGGAGAGCCCCTGGCTCCTAGAGGAAAAAATCAACACAAGGGAGGAGGAAGTACTAATTCGTTAAACCCATATTTATCGAACATGTGTTATGTGCCAGACTGTGCACTGGAGGTGCCTGATAACAAAACAGATAAGCTGTTGACCTCGTTTCAGTGGGGGCCTGAGACAGTGAAGATGTGGGTGAGAACACAGTTTCAGAGAGGGATGGGAGCGCAGAAGGACAGGTGCCCTAGTGAAGCAGCAGGGAAAGAGAAGAGCGGGTCTGGTTCGGTCCTGTGTGGGCTGCGCCTCTCTGCAGGCTGGGGCAGCCCCTGACGCAGGTCACCCCGCCCCAGCCTGCAGCCTCACCCCTGGAGAGCTGGCGCTCTCACTGGAAGGTAGGACTGGGCCACGAAGGAAAAGCCTGTGTTACTAGGAACCAAATGACGGGGCTGTGTGACCTTTCACCACGTGCCGGACAGAAGGTTGACAGAGGCCAGATGTCGGGGATACAGGCAGGGGTGTGGAAATAACTGCCAAGCTGTCTGTGAAAACACTCCCTCTGCTCCCACCTGCTCAGAATCCCAGCAGGGGCGATACCCTAGAAGGGGCCCTGGACACTCAGATCCCTTACCCATTCCACCCCAGGGACTCGTGTCAGTGCTCCTGGAAATACGCAGCCGTCACAGCTGATTCGCTAGGGGTGCCCAGAGTGGGAGATGGGTGTGTGACAGCGAATGGGTGGCGAAGCCTGGCCCACCCACCTCTCAAGTCGGACCTGCTCTTTTCTCCCTTTTTTGTAAGAACTTTGAAGTTGAGGATTCTTCTCTATTTAGTACCCAGTTGGGTCTCTCAGAGTAAGAAGTAGGAACTCAAGAAATACTTACTGGTTTCTATTTGACAGTTTTGACTTTGGGCCTGCCTGCCTGCCTGCCTGCCTTCTTTTCCTTCTTTTCTTTTTCTTTCTTTCTTTCTTTCTTTCTTTCTTTCTTTCTTTCTTTCTTTCTTTCTTCCTTCCTTCCTTCCTTCCTTCCTTCCTTCCTTCCTTCCTTCCTTCCTTCCTTCCTCCTTTCCTTTCCTTTCCTTTCCTTTCCTTTCCTTTCCTTTCCTTTCCTTTCCTTTCCTTTCCTTTCCTTTCCTTTTCTTTTCTTTCTTTCTTCCTCACTGAGAAAGCATTAAAATAAAGACTGACGTGTGAGTCACACTGATATGGCTACATCAGTGCTTGATGACATTCAGACTTCTTTGTTTCCTGATTCTCCTGCAAGTATGATTTGGATCATTCACAATTGCATCCGAGGAGGAATTAAACAATTATGTGATGCAAATGAGATTAAAGTGACACTCTGGGATCAAATGCACACGACAGTTTGACTGCTGGAGATTTGCCCAAAGTTTGCCTTTCAGTTATGTAATGCTGAGTAACGAACCACCTTAAAATTTAGTACCTTAAGACAAAAAATTATTTTGTTACCTTGCCCAATTCTACAGGTTGGCTGGGCTCACTTGGAAGAAGCTTCTATTCCTCATGGGTATGGCTGGGGCTGCAGTCATCTGGGGCCTTGCTTGAATCGAAACGTCCCAAATGGCTCATTCACAGAGCCGGCCATTGGTGCTGGCTGTTCACTGGAAACTCAGCTAGGACTGTTGATTGAGGGTCTTAGTTCTTGTTCGTAAGGGCCTCTCCACATGCAGCTTGGGCTTCCTCACAGCATGGAAGACTGGTTCCAGGAAGAGGCGTCCAAGAGGAAGGAAGCAGCCGTTTCCAGTCCTCTTAAGGCTGGGCTCTCTTTCATCATGTCCTGTTGGTCAAAGCGGCCGTGGTCCAGCCCAAATTTAAGAGGAGGGGAAATAAACTCTACATTCAGTGTAAGAATGGCACACACGTATGAGAAGTTTCCATCTTTGGAAACTTATTTACCATGCTTGCCCTCTGGCCACCACGATTCACATCTCTCTCCCATATGCAAAATATACTCCCCCAGTTCCCACCCTCTATTAGCATTATGGTATTAACTCAAAGTCCAGGATCTCATTATCCAAATGAGGTTCAGTTATGGATGGAGGTCCTTGGGTGCAGCTTCTCTGGTGTGGTTCCTTGGTGTAGAGTCCTGTAAATTGAAAAGGTGTTATCTGTTCTATGCATACCCAACGTAACAGTGTGAGTAAATGCAACAACATGTATATAGCTTTCACTAATCCATAGTAAATCTGAAATCCAGCCTGCATATGTTAACGGGTTTTTTTTTTTAGTTAAAAAAAAATCAGGCTCTAGTTCTGTTCCTGGGGAGTGGTTCTGTATGGTTTGACTCTCAAAACTATCCTTTTCTTTCCATAAGAAATGACCTGTGATTACTGCTGAGTAGTTTTCTCAGCCGACTTCCTTAGCATATGAGGTTAGGGGTCCAGAGACCTCTCTTCACTTTGAACTGTCTTTATCCCTTTTAATCCAAATTAGTATAACTCCTTTAAATACTTTATGGATTTCCTATGTATCAAATTATAAATCCACTCCATTAAATAAACTCCATAGCCAGAAGTCTCTTTGAGACAGGCACCACTAAATCTTGGAATGAGAGTCAGAATGTCATGGAAAAACTCCTTAAGATTCTTGGAAGTCTTATAGTCTAGCTGAGGAGGTCTTGAGCCACTGTTTTAAATCTTCCTGAGGCCTTAGAAGGGTCTTACAACTGCATTCTTGCTCTCAACTTTACTCTGAGACCACTTTTTGCTTGCAGAAACCTGGACTTAATCTTGCCGTGAGGCTGCTTCTTTTGAGGACTTTTTGTTGGGTCCGGACCCAGGATGGGTCTCTGTGTGTTTTGTCAATTCTGCTCTCAAGCTGAACAGTCCTATCTGAGGGCGTCTCAGCTCTCTTCTCATATTTTCTCACAGGCAGCTGGAAGAAACTAGTTGTTACTCTTAACATTCTTCCCAGAAATCTCTTTGACCAGGTGCATACACTCATTAGTTACCCCTCCTGTCCTCAACACCCCTGCAGAAAAGGTTGCCCAGGTTTATAGTGTTGCCAAACTTTCTGCTTGTATATGCCTTTTTCTTTAGCCTCCAGTGACAATTCCCTCGCTCAGTCTCCTAATGGACTCCATTAATGGTTTCTTTGAGGCCTTTTGGCTCCTACCTGTCCCACAGTTCCAAAGCCAAAGCTGCAAGTTTTAGGTTCTGTTATAACAATACCCCACTTCTGGATATCAAGTTTGGTTTCAGTTATCTATTGCTGCAGAATAAACCCTCACCCAAATAAACCTCAAAACTTACTGGCTTGAAAAAAACATCCACTTAATTATCGCTCTCAATTGTGTAGGTTGAATGGACTCAGCCGGGCAGCGATCCTCTGTGTGATGTCAGCCGGGGCTGTGGTCATCCGAGGGCTCTCCTGGGGTGGAAATCCAAGATGGCTAACTCGCATGTCTGACCATTGGTGCTGGCTGTTGTCAGGCGCTTGGCTAGATCTGTTGACCAAAGACTTCACTTCTCTTCCATTTGGGCCTCACCATGGAGCTGTTCAGGCTTCCTTAAAATTTGGTACCTAAGTTCCAAGAGTGAATGGTCCAAGAGGAAGGAGGTAGAAACTGCTAGCTTACGGTCTGGGTATGAAATTCACCTCTGATGTATTTTATCAGTCAGAACACAGGGACAGCCCAGATTCAAAGGGAGGGGAATAAACTCCACCTCTCAGGGAAGTGGCATGCACACACCAGCAGGGCCAACGGGATGGCATGCTGGTCACCTTGGGAGATGACCACAGCTGGGGAGTAATGATTGCCTCTCGTAACAAGCGGTTACATCGTGCTGTTTCTCTTTTGTGGAGGAGATAGATCTCACATTTCTAGAACCTCCCGAGGACTTTCCTCTCTGATTTGTCCTGCACACTGAACTCATATGGATATTTACTGTTCAAACAATGATATTTCAATGTAGCTACCGGGAATCCAGTGTAAGAAAGAGGCATTTGGTGTTTCCTTCTGTGGGGCAGTAATTTTTGTAAAAAATTGGAAAAACAGGAATTGAGGCATGAAGCAAAGTCTTAGTTCAGCATCTCTGTGCAGTAGAGTCATCACAGCACTCCTTTTTGTAAATATGATTCTTGTAAACTTGTGAATTTTCTGGGTAATGGAACATCCATGAGGAATGGAACCCTTCTGGAAGAGAAAAGAGGGGGAAATTTCCTCGACTCTGTTTTACCATATGTCTTTAAAAAAACAGCACAGATCAACATGCGATAAATACTCAAACAGTTCAGAATGACGTCAAATAGGAATTACCTCGCTGCTTACTCCCCACCACCTTCAAACACTCAGCACCACTCTCCAAAGGCCATCGACAGTGTCTGGTGTCAGAGCCCCTGGTGGCTGCCATTGGAAAGAAACGTAATGATTTTATACCTCTCTTTCTTGATTGGTGAATTTAAACAGAATTACTGTGTCCTCATTAGAAAGCAGTTTAACCCAAATTCTAGTACATACCAGAGACAAGTTGAGTGTTTCCCAAGACACCACAGACTTTCTGATTCGGCAGGTCTGGGGTGGGGCCTGAGAATGAGCATTTCTAGCAGGTTCCCAGGTGATGCTGCTACGTTTGTCCAGGATCAGAGTCTAAGAACCACTGTCGGGAAGAAACATTTTTGGTTTTGACTTACACTACATCCTCTTCTCTCTCATTTATCTACTGATTTTTAAAAATTACATACATACTTAATTCTGGTATTTATCTTTTTGTCACATGAAAAATATACTTATATGTTTATTTCTTGGTTAGTCATCTTTAGACAGGATCCAGTGACAGCCAGCAGTTATAAAAGGTGAGGAAATAGAATTATTTCTACTTTATAATTTTGTTACTATTATAAATGATATCTTTTTTGGAGAAAATTGCGTTTTTAACCATTTGGTGCTGTTAGAAAGAAATGTAATTTGTTTCTACATTTTGTTCTTATATCCAGTCACCTTTAGTCATTCTAATTCTTTCATTGTTCCTGTTGTAAGATGCTTCATTTTCTGAATATACCACATATTAATAATTCATTTGCATATTGATGGACATTTAGTAGCTTAGTCTCTTCCCTCTCCTCGCCCTCCTCCTTTGCTATTACATAATAACGCAACAGTAGAATTTTAGTACATGTGTCCTTGTGGACAGGTGTGATTTTTTTCTTTTCCAAGATATATCAGAGACTGGAACTACTTGATTGTGGAAACTCAGCTACCTCTTAACGCACAATTCAGTCTGTTGGCTTGACCTGTTTTTCCAGTTATTGCCGTGGCAACCAGCGCTGAGTGAGCTCCCAGTGATTTTGCACAGGCGTTCCCTCTTGTCTGGGCTGCCTGCCTCTTGCCTCCAGCCCAGAATGGGGCAGGGAACACGGCAGATCCCTGCCCAGGGTACACCCTTGCACAATTGTGAAGTGTGGAGAATTAACATCCCACGGGGCAAACCTGGGGGACATAGGAACCAGTGGATGGATAAACCTCACCCTCTCCCTGAGGACTGACTGCCAGGCAGTGCAGTTTGGTGTCTCGAAGGGCGATCTCACTAGACCCAGCAGCCAGGAGCATCCCCTGCTGGTGTCCCTCCTCCCTGCCTCACTCTGGTCACTTCTAACAGACTACTGGTCCGTCTGTGGGGGGTGGTAGCGTAGAGTGCACGGGCTCGTTTCCCTGCCCCCTGAAGCTACTCTGACGTCTTCCTCTCTAAGTGGGGTGGGAGACGGGACTACTCACAATCAGCTGAGGTTTTGGGGTTTAAATGACTCACGCGGTGGATGCTGTGCATGGGAACAGGTGGGAATCTGGGCTTCAGCCTTGGGTTCGAAATAGACAAAGTTGGTGCCAGCAGAGATCTAGTGTAGGGGTGGGTTTGGAGCAATGAAAATCAAGCAGGGATTTAGTTGTATGTTCAGAATCAGGCAGTTGAAATGGGTGTGACCCGAATGCCCATTACCAGCTTGGATTGGTAAACAGTGTCAGGGCAGATGTCCTGACAAGCCCTGATTCTGCCTACTTGATGAGTGACCTAATTTGCTGATTGAGTGTGCTGCGTTATAGTCTATAATGTGGTCATTCGTGGTGCACGTGTTTACTGGGAACCTACTGTATGCCAGATACTGCTCTAAGTGCATAAAAATTGTAACAAATTTAATCCTCATAGCAACACTCTGCAGTAAGAAGTATCATTGTCCCATTTTATGGAAGAGGAGATTTAGACACAGAGGGGTTCCATAATGTACTTTAGATCCCACCGGGCTTGAACTCGGCAAGTTCTGCACCTCGGCCCAGGCTCTTAACCACTTTGCCACACTGATTACTGATTCTCTTGCTAATGCTTCTTCTTCCCTCCCTTCCTTCCTCCCATCCATATGTCCTACCTTCCCTTTTCTATGCATGTCAGATTTGCTAAAGTATAATTAGCATATGGTTAGACTATATTGTATTATCATATAATTAACATATGGTTATATTATAATATCATTAGTATACTGTTAATTATGCCGTAATCAAGATACAGACATTTTCACCACCCCAAGAAGTTCACTGACTCTTCCTTCACCCCCCAGCCTCTGGCAGCCACTGATCTCTTCTCCCTCCCTGTCGTTTTGCTTCTTGGAGAAGGTCCCACGAACAAAATCAAGGAGTGTGTAGCCTTTGAAGAGCCTTCTTTCACTCAATTTAATGCTATGAAATAGCTTTAGCTATTGATGTCGATGACTGCCCCAAGAACTGTTCTTTTCAGGTAGAGAATATGTAATTGCTCCATGAGCCCACGGAGGGGAGCCATTTCCACAGCAAAGATGTTACAGACGTGAAATGGAGCTCGTGTTCAGGATCCAACACCAGCTTTCTGGTTTAAAGATAGAGTTACTTATTCACAAAATCTTCAGATTCCTAAAAGCACTATAATTTTACAATAATCAGACAGAACCATGTTCAAAAAGGCAATACAAACATTTAACTGCAGTGATTTAAAGTAAAAATCTGTTGACTTTAGGTGGTGATACATCTCCCTAGGGCAAGTAAAAAACATCTTTTTTTCTCTTTGCACTCCATTCAGAAATAGTCAGCACTAAATAAAAGTTAGTTGTAGATAGCCATAGCAAGAGATAATGTGTTTTTTTTTTCGCTAGGTATTCTTTTTTTCCCTTTCTTTTTAAATTGAGTTATAGTTGATTTACAATGTATTAGTTTCAGGTATACAGCAAAGTGATTTAGTTACACGCACATATACATATATATTCTTTTCAATTTTATGTTATTACAAGATATTGAATATAGTTCCCTGTGCTATGTAGTAGGTCCTTGTAGTTTATCTGTTTTATGTATAGTAGTGTGTATATGTTAATCCCAAACTCCTAATTTATCCCTCCCTTCCTCACCCCTTTCCTTTTTGGTAACTATAATTTGTTTTCTGTCTGTGAGTCCACTTCTGGTTTGTAAATAAGTTCATTTCTATTTTTTTTTTAGATTCTACATATAACTGATATTGTATGATATTCATCTTTCTCTATCTGACTTACTTCACTTAATATGATAATCTCTAGGTCCATCCATGTTGCTGCAAATGGCATTATTTCATTCTTTTTAATGGCTGAGTAGTATTCCATTGTGTGTGTGTGTATCAATCACAACTTCTTTATCCAGTCCTCTGTCAATAGGCATTTAGTTGGCTTCCGTGTCTTGACTGCAATAGATAATGCTTGCTATGTGCTAAGTCTGTCATAAATATTGACTCATTTAATCCTCACAATGATCCTATAATTTTCAAAACAGTTATTATCACTTCCTTTTCATAGTTGAGAAATGGAGGCATGGAGAGGTATGTGAACTGTCCAAGGTCACAGAGATAGGAAGAAACAGACAGTCTGGCTCTAGAAATCACAGCCTCACACCGCACTGTGCTGCCTTTCAGTAGCAGAGTTCATAAGGCTTCGCTGAATAAATGATTGAATGAAGGGGAAAATGAGAGAGTGAGATGGTGAAATAAGGCAGTTTAGGCAATTCTTCTAGTGATCAGAATTAGTATTTTCACCGGAGACCCAGAAAGAAAGAAAAGTCAAAATAGAGAAGTTGGTTCTCCAAACAGTTGCGTGAAGACAGTACAAAGGTCAAGAGAAAACAGATGAAGATGGACATGTTTCATATATATTTTAATGTTGGAAACGTTGCCAAAAGTTCTCAAGAATAATGACACTGGGGAGAGTAGCAGAAGGTTTTGATCCAGATAAGCTGAACCCGGGCATCAGAAATGCAGTTTCAGTGAAAAACATGTTGTGTTGTACAAAACTGAACTTTGTTATAGTTTCATTTCCTCATTTTTTATTAACATTTCCAAAGTTGCCTCATCTTATGGGGCTGTCATTAAAAGTTTTTCTCAGTTTTTTATTCCCATTTTTGGCAGCTGTTTTGAAATACTCTGGCTCAGCCATGTTTTCTTGGCTTTGATGATATGTGAACCCCAATTTACCTGGTGATAATAGAGGTCTCACAGAGAAATCCAGAAAGTTAAACAGCTAAGCCAGTTTTCCCTGACTTAAAATGATTTCAGCCACACTACATTCAACACATAAAATACCAAAGATGAAAAAAGTAAATAGATCATTTATAACCCCAAAGAGAGGAAAAAAATATCTCTCAGAGACTCTTTGGAGAAAAAATATCTTACATGGAGACTGAGAGATAAGCTCTGTGGTCCTTGGAGAAGCTCGTGACCCATAGCTGTGTTCACTTTCAGATTATTTTCTTGGCTAAAAAAAAAAATGGTAATTTACAAGAATTGACTTACGGAGACTCTGCTTTGCCAAGAGAAGTGAGAGAACCTAATTTTATTATGCTTGTGAGTCATCGTTTTTCCTCGATTCTGTAAAAAAGATTGTTAGGAAACTCATCAAATATTACTTAGGAATAAAACCAATGTTTGGGATTCATTTATAAAACAGAAATTAATTAATTCACATATAATTAAATGTTATTTTAACTTCAAGGTGCTGTGAAAAAGACATTTGCCATTGAAGAGCTGCCTGTTTCCAGGCATCAGTTGTTTGTACAGAAAGAAGCCTTTCTGTGTGTTTCCTTTCTGATCAGAATAAGAAAGTCAGTCAGTCTTGGGGTTCTGGTCAACCGCTTGGCCTTCTGGTAGGTAAGCTGGGAGAAGAGGTTGGGAGATCCCATACATGAAGGTAGGAACTCTGTTTCTTTTGTACTATTACCTTGGGTGCATGATGACTAAGAACTATCACTTAATATATATATTTACATTTGTTTGGTAGAAAATACTCCCAAATACGTTTCCTTGGAGAACCCAATACCTGGATGTACTGGGGACAGCCTGATACTGATCTATATACTTTTCTCAGAGAAGGATCCTAGCATTTTCCGCATCTTGATGGAGCTTCCTTTTCCAAGAAAAAGGATTAAGATGGTTGTCTTAGAAACTGTATCTTCTTGGATTCCCTGCTCATCACACTTGAGGATGCTGCATGGCGTGTGAGACCGGTTACAACTGTCTGAGAGCATAGCAGACACTTGCTGTGCTTTGTTCTAAGTACTTGACACATATATATATATATATGTATATATATATATATATATTTTTTTTTTGGTCTGGTTGTTCTTTATTTTTTAAACAACTTTATTGTGGTATAATTTCTGTACAGTAAACCACATATTTCAGATGTTCAGTTTGATGAATTTTGATAGACGTGTACACCAGTGAAAGCACCGCCACAATCAAGATAGCTAACATTTCCATCACTCCTCAGGAGGTACAAATTTCAAACTCCCAATTTATCCCTTCCCACCCCCTTTACCTGCTGGTAACCACAAGTCTGTTCTCTATGTCTGTGAGTCTGTTTCTCTTATAAGTACCTTACGTATTTTTGCTCATGTAAATCTCAAAACAGCCCCTGGGATGGATGAAACTGATTCACAGACCAGGAGGCTGAGCTAGCCAATAAGTGCCAAGCTGGCTCTGAGGTCAGGTGTCTTAACCACTCTAATAGTCTGCTTCTGAAAGTGGAAAAGCAGTTCATTTGTTTCTCTCCCTCCCTTGTTTTTGCATTAGAAGGATGGAATGCAGTATCTTTGCTACTCCAAATCTTCAGGAAAATTTGGATATGAAATCTTCTAGACTCTCAACGGAAAAAGAAAACTAGTTTGGGGCAAGTTTCTGGGTCTAGTGAGCTATCTACTTTAGTGTGAAATAACTAGAGGAAAGTTGGGCTTGAGTTGCAAATGCCTTTGGAGGTTGGACGAGATCTCTGGGGGAAAGAGGAAGGGGAATTACAGAGGGCGTGCCCAGGAAAATGGGGCTGATCTGAGAGAAGGTGCCCAAGGAATAAGAGGAGACTCACCCTGGGAAGACTTGGGTGGGGACATGGATTTAGCAAAAGACTGTCATGAATGATGGAGCATGTTGCCACTTTTGTGACTCAACGAGCCACCCCTGCTGGTCTCCACCCATTTGTGTCGCCTCCTTCTTTTGAATCCGATCTGGGTCTGTGAGTTGCTTTAACCAACAGAATGAAGCAAAGGTGCTGGAGTGCCAGTGTGGACTACAGTTTTAAGAAGGTCTGGTGGTTCTGATTGTGTGTTCCCTGGAGCCTCCAGCCGCCATATAATAAATCTGGATTTCCTGCTGAAGAGACCACATGGAGAGGCCATGTGGACAGGGAGAAGCCCTCGGATTACATGAAGGAGACCAAAGAGACCAAAGAACCCAGCTGACAGTGAGAATTGGGGCCACAGACCTATGACCCCAGTCAAGTGGCTCAGCCAGCTTCCAGCTGTTGGATCCATTTTAGTGGAGGCACCAGATGTAGGAGTGACAAAGCCCCAGCAGACATCACATGGGACAGATGCGTGTGCGTGTGTATGAGCCTGTTGGCTCTGTCTCTGGAGAACCCAGACTATTATAGATGTCACTTTGCTACATATTCTCTGTGTTGCTGAAGAGAATTAGCTCGAGACCCTCTGAACTGGGACAGTGGTGAATGACCCATTGTTGCCTGTATTGGAGCGGTGATTGGACTGAAAATTTGGAGAACCTGGGGCTTGTGGCTCTGCCCCTCTGTGACCTGGGGGAAGCCAATCAACCTCCTTGGGCCCCAGTTTCATTATGGCTATAGCTCTCAAAAATTTCTGTCATTTAAATATGGTTATTAGAGGAAAAAAAGAAACAATGGAGCCATTGTTACCGCAGTAATGAGTGCTTAATCACGGCCCAGGTGGGGACCGTATAATAAGCTTTTTTAAATAAAGCTTTAAAAAGCGGGCCTATTTTGTACTTGCTGCTTTCTGCAGTTTAGGTCATAGGAGCTGGAAAGAGGCGGATTCTTGGGGGTCACCATACTTGGTCAGTCACCCAGGGACATTAACGGGCACACCTGTTCACATTTACCTTTTTATTACTTGGCCTCAGAGCCAAGAAAGTTACAGGTTCATAATGCATTGATTGCTTTTAAGCACACTTTTTCTCCCAAGTGTCCGAGTGGATTGGGGAGAACAGCCACGTAAGTGTCAGGGACCATCACTGGAAGGGACCCAAACTGACTCTCTCTGACCTAAGAGGCCTGATGGCCAGGCGGTGTGTCCTCCGGGCCTGGGCCGTTGGCTGTCTGGCTTTCGGGTGTGTTTGCTGCAAGGATTACAGGCCTGTGTAAGCGCGGTAGCCTGGCTCCTGGTGGAGGGTTAAGGAGGTCTCTGCCAGATCTGGGCTTTCCCAGGCCAGTGTCTCATGTCATTAAATGCCCACTGGGGAGGAGTGGCTCAGGTTGCTCACGATAAAACAGCTGTGACCCGGGGCCTGCAAAGAGAGGAGCTGTCTGACGTGTGATGGACACAGACCACGGGGCCTGAATAGCTTTGCAGTCCGTGCCTGTTAGATGCTCTCTGACTCCTCAGGAGACCCCCTTTCTTGTTGCTTTTTCTGGGGACGCCTTCTCTGCACACACAGCGACTGTGGATTGGCTGCTGCTGTTCCATGTGGAATTCTGGAACCACAGAGAATTTAATACGTAGAGATGAGGGTTTTCCGATTCAATTTTAACCATGGAGACTTTGATGCAAAAGCAATGGGTGCAGAAGTGCAGTATGGAAGCTGGTAGAGGGAGTATTTCAGATCGGACGGGTCAAGGCAGAGCGCTCAGGCTGACACCTCCTGGGGCTGCTCCCTCCACCCCCACGAGGACCCCAAGGTGGGAGTTTCTAGCACCTGCGAGGGGCCCAACTTATTCCTCTGACACATGTGGAAACTGAGGCCCAGGGACACAAGGGGCCTTCCCAAGAGCACTCTGCGAGCAAGAGGTGCAGCCTGGGTGTTTTTTCCTGAAGCTTTTCCAAACCCCCGCACTAGTTTTACCCAAGACTTGTGGCCATGAAGGATTTTGGTTTGTTTTTCCCGGTGCCAGTCACAGTGGGTTGCTTCCCATGGTCTCCGGGAAGAAGATCTGCTGTCACATACCCTTCTTGGAGATGCTTTGGTGAAAGGACAGAGCCCCAGCCTGAGTTGGCTACCACATTTTCTAGTCCTGACCCCTCGCCATCCAGCTTTGGAGTGATGAGAAGTTTTTCTCTTTCACTGGGCCACAGTCTCCTCATCTGGAAGATGAAACTCGGGACATCTGGGATTCCAGTTTTATTAGCTTTCTGTTGCTTCTGAAACAAATTACCATGAATTTGGTAGCTTGAAACTACAGACATGTATTCTCTCACAGTCCTGGAGGCCAGAAGTCTGAAATTGGTTTTGCTGGGATGAAATCGAAGTGTTGGCCAGGACAGAACCCCTCTGGAGGCTCTCGGGGAGAAGCCATCAGCTTCTGGAGGCTGTGGACAGGTATGGGAGGGGAGGTACAAGAATTCGTAAGAGTGGGACATGTCTTTGAAAGCCACTCTTAAGTTGAAATGTGTTTTGAGAAATACAACAATTCTAAACATAACTTTTTTGTTTTTTATTTTTATTGTTTTTAAATTTATGTATTTATTTTACAACATCATATTTTAAAAATTGAAGTATAGTTGATGTACATATTATATGTTATAGGTGTACAATATAGTGATTCACAATTTTTAAAGGTTATATTCCATTTATAGTTATTATAAAATACTGGCTATATTCCCCATGGTGTACAATGCATCCTTGTAGCTTATTTTATACCTGATAGTTTGTACCTCTTAATCCTCCACCTCCATCTTGTCCCTTCCCCTTGCCTCTCCCCACTGGTCACCACTGGTTACCTTCTGTACCTCTGCAATGCTATTCTTTTCTGTTATACTCACTAGTTTGTTGTATTTTTTTAGATTCCACATGTAAGTGATTGCCTTACGGTATTTGTCTTTCTCTGTCTGACTTACTTCACTTAGCATAATGCCCTCCAAATCTATCCATGCTGTACACCAGAAACTAATACAACAATTTTAAATCAACTGTACTTCAATTAAAAAACAACCAACCAGCCAACCCATTTAAAATAAGGGCAGAAGAACTGAACATTTTTCCAAAAGAGGAAATGCAGGTGGCCAACAGGAACATGGAAAGCTGCTCAGTGTCACTAATATCAGGGAAATGCAAATCAAAATCACAGTGAGATATCATCTCACACCTGTCAGGATAGCCGTCATCAAAAAGAACACAAATAACAAATGTTGGCAAGGATGTGGAGAATAGGGAACCCTTGTGCACTGTTGGTGGGAATGAAAATTGGTGCAGCCAACATGGAAAACAATATGGAGGTTTCTCAAAAACCTAGAAACAGAACCAGCATGTGGCTCAGCAATTCTACTCCTGGGCATATATCCGAGAAAAACAAAAACATTAATTCAAAAAGATACATACACCCTGCTATTAATTCTAAACAGATTTTTGATGGCAGTTCTTTTATTAAAATGCTGGGCCACATTCAGCATATCCATGGGCCAGATTCAGTTCAGAGGCCATCACTTTTCAACTCTTGGTTTATGAGATACACTCACCAAACATAGCGTTTGCCTAGCCGAGGGTGGGTGATGGTTTCCCCCAGGATCAGCATGAGGAGGGCCCAGTGGAGAGAAGCCACGTCCACATTCAACCCTTGAGGTAACTGGGCTCACCCTGCAGTGTGGTTTCGAGTTGCCCTTCCACGAAGCTCTCTGTGCTGTTGGGCACACACTGACTCCTCTCCCCTGAATCCTTTTGTACTTAGATTCGGCACTTGGTCTAGCCTTTGGTGTTTATTTCATAGCACGTTGTGAGAATCTGAGGGAAAGAAACATTTCAAACCTTTGGGGAGGCTCCTTGTATTGCTTGCTAGAGCTAATATATACGAAAATGTTACGTCAATTGTGAAGCATCCTATAAATGTTAGTTGTGGTTTTCCTTGTGGTTGCCAGTAGATGTCTTAATGTTATTGCCTAAGTAAATGGTGGGTTAAACCTACCAACCAGCCATCATCTTTTTTGGGGGGTACTTTATTTTCTTAGCAGACGACAAAGGGAGTAGGAATGGCAAGTTACCACCTTTTGCTTTGAGTCACCACACTGTCCTTCCAGTTACTATTGGTGTGCACTGAGGTAGATGTTAACGACTCTCTATTAGAGCCCGGCTTCTCTCTGCTTCCAGGCTGCTAGGAAGGTTGTCCATCCCTGTCTACTTGGAGTTAGGCATGGTCATGTGACTTGCTTTGACTGGTGAAATGTGAGTGGAAGTGACACCCCCAGAGAAGCCTTTAATTGATGGGTGGCGCTCAACTCTCCAACATCTTTTCCCAGCTTCAGCAAGTGTGGGAACATTTATTTGATGTGGAGAGGTGATGCTGAGTCATCACATGGAGGACAGCTGCCCTGAAGAGTGGCCATGACCTCTCAGAGATACTTCATGCTGCCATGAGTTGGGGATTTGTTTCCATAGATTAATCTGGACTTACTCTGACTGATAGAAGATTTCTTTCTCTCCCTCCCTCCCTCTCTGTCTTCTCTCTCTCTCTCTCATCATTAGTCCATCATCTAATAGTCCATTATATATTTAATAGGATATAATATATTAGATACATAGTATCATATAATATTTCATATATATATGTATGCACGTATATTTGTAGTGGCTTAATATATATATTCTATTAGGACATTATTTAACAAAAAGTCACAATACGCTACAGAGGAACACAGACTTTGGAGTCAGACCTGGGTTTCAGTCCTGGCCTCATGGCTTATGTGTTCAGTGGCCTCTAAGACTCAGTTTCCACATTTTTGAGACAGAGAGTAATAATTAGGACCAGCTTCTTTTACCTGAATGAAGATAGGAAATTGTGCAAGTTTCGTATCCATCACCTTGAGGTTTGAAGTGTGTGCGTGAAGTGCATAACTGCTCAGTCAGGTGAAGCAAGCAAGGCACCCGGAGTGCAGAATACAAGGAGCACCCGCTGCCAGGCTCCCACGAGGGTGGGAGTGCCCATACCTCTGTAAATGTCTGTCGCCTCCCTGCCAGGAGGGAGTCGTGAGCTTCCTGCTGGTCAGAGCCACGTCGGCTTCCTCCTTCTCCAGGGCCTAGTCCCTTGAGTGTGTGTAACATGATTTTCACTTATGGAGAGACAGATCAGCACTTTTTTCCCTGTAGTCAGAGTGAGAACTGATACTTCAACAAAAATTCAACTGCTAGCCCTGGACCATCGACTTCTTTAGAAATAAACGTAGCTCTAGCTTTTCTGCCTCTGTCAGCTGTGATGCTCTGAAACAAAAGGGGGTCATGGGGTTCAGGAGTCAGGGTGGATTATCTGGGGTGTTTGGCGATGCCCTTTCAGTTCAGATCCACTGTGGTTGGCCAACTCCCAATCCACTTTGGACTGTGGTCAATGAAAGAGCTGGAGGCAGTCTTTACCCCGACGAGGCACAATTCCAAATTATTGGCTAAACTAGACTAAACTAGGAGTCATGGAAAAAACTTGCCAGTGCCTTTTAGTAGCTGAGTCAGTTTAGAGGTTTGGCTGCAAAACTATCAGTGTTCGAGACATTGCCTTTAGGACTATCCGAAGTTCATCAAGATAACATGCTGCGTGGGTCATTGATTTTGTTCCTCCTCTGGCCTTTCTTCCCCAGCATTTACCAGTCCTCTTGGCAGAAAAAGAGGACAGAGAACATTCCTTCTGCTTATTTTGCCTTCTTTCACCTGACCCAGGATGCATTAGGAAATGAACTTGGGAAAAGGCACTACTCTGGTTTATTTAGTTAATGTAGTGTTTCGATGTGTCAAACTAAACAATCCAATGAATGTCGTGAATTCTCTATACTAAGGTTCGTTACCATCCTAGACAAATAAGATGATCATTTCATTTCACAGACATGGATGTTTCTGCTGTCATGTGATATATGCATTCCCCCAAATCTTGAGTTCTACAAAATTCAACACTAAAAACAACAAGGCTTATTTTTGCTTTTGCATCTTTGTAACAAGATAGCACAAACAATCATCCTAAAAAGACAAACACATTTAAACACATTTTTAAAAACTGCCTAAAAAATAAAGAAATACTATTGGAATATAGAACTTTATCTTTGAAACAAAGGCGAAGACAGAGTGATTGAAGGAGATGTAAGGCAGGGAGAACTTGCTGAGTTCTGAAGACGAGGGTGTGATGCACAAAGTTTGGGGAGAACGGAGCAACGTGCCCTTGGTATACAGAGCATGTGGCAGAACTGAGTAAAGAGGAAGAACTGGCATCTCATACAGTGTCGTAATTCTCCATGGTTTGCAGCTCTCCGCCCTGTTGGTGTACTTGGCATTCAGCTGTCTTCCACTTTAGTACACTAGGACGAATCACATGTGAATCCATGTAGCTCTTATTACATCATGACACTATTTATTAATCACATCTGAAATAGGTTATGTTATCAAAATATGCATTATGGTAGCACAGACTGGACTGTGTTTATGATCAGGCATGACCTGTTCTGATTGAGATCAAGGGAATTGTCAAAGAGTACCCACCAGCTGAATATTGACCAAAGAGACTCAGATGGTCTCTAGGTAACTTTTTTCCCCACATAATTTTCTCTTTTATCCAGAAGGGAAACTCCCACCTATCTTTTGGTGTTGACTTACATTTAGTCAATGAAAGAGCTGGAGGCAATATTTACCCCAACGAGGTACAATTCTGAATTACTGACTAAACTAATATTTAGTATTCATGAAAGAAACTTCTCTCTTTTTAAAAAGCATTGAATTCATAAGCAGATGAGTTATAGTTTAAATAAGTGTAGTTACAAGTTTCAGAGTAAATGGATCCAGATTCAGATAAGAGAGGGAGTTTGGCCACCCAATTTCTCTTCTTGTCGCAGTTGACACGGGAGATTGTTACCCTGAAGGCATCGAGATATTTTTGGAAAAACAAAATCTTAAGCTTTTTTTTTTTTTAAACTATTTGGATTCCTGGCAAAATCCCATATATATTTGCTGTTTTTGGTTTAGTTTTTGCTGAGTACTTTGTCTATTAACTTTAAAATCGAAGTGTTGTTCAGGGGAGATGTAATCTGTACAATATGTTTCTGATTATTTGTGTGTAACTCAGCGAAATGGTGTTTAGTCAGAGTTATTTATTTTTTTTTCATCTCTTTAATTTTCACTGAATCTCTTGAATTTTTTTTTTCCCATTTCCTCTCCTTGGCTTTAATGTAATGATGCCCTTTTCATGGATAATAAAATCTTTGCATTTTGAGAGGCTCAAATTTTGTCAGAACATCAATATTCCCAAAGTGGGACATGATACATTTCCCATGAGGAATGTTGGGCTGTTTAGAAGCTGGAGGTGGGGCTTGAAAATTTTGTACTGCTTCTATTATTTATTGACTTGTCTCTTTGTTGATGGTTCTTAAGGCTAACGTGGTTATTAGAAATAACGATAAAATACAAAACAGCAACTAAAGCAACCCTCCCATTTTTGTTAACCCCTTCTCCCCTGGACAAACATGTAAATTCAATCTCTAATCACCACTTGAAAAAAGAATAGCTTTTTTCAAAAGAAGTAACCGAGTTTAAAGAATCTGAAGTATTTTTCATGGGCTGAAAAAGTAACAAGTGTATTTATGACCCGTCAACTTTGAGATAGCGTTAAATTCTGTTGGGCAGTTTAACTTATTTTTCTCTTAATTCTTCCAAATGTCTTCTTTTATGTAATTTTCCCTGTTACTCTGTCTTCCTAAGTGAACTCGCTGAGCATTTCCAGATTTCGTGACTGTGACAAGCGTCAGGGAGCCCTTGGCTCCCAGACCGCTGGGCTGGCATGCTGGCCTCAGCGGGACCCCACGGGAGGACAGCTGGTATCCGAGAGACTCAGGCGGGCCCCTGGCTCTTCAGTGGGTCCCAGGCTGGGAGCAGCCTTCATCTGCAGAGGGCAGGCAGGACTCTGGCACTTGCTTTTGAGCATCAGCTGTCTCCAGTTTCCCCAGGAGCTTTCAGAATGTTTGTGAATTCAAGTGGGAATTGGGATCTGGGCAAAAAAAAACCAGAGGAGGGATGTGGCATTTATTCTTTGCTTAAAATGATCCCACCGTGCCGTGAAATGCAGGGCCATGTCCCCTCCACCCATGGAACACATTTCCTCTGGATAACGTCTACATACACAAGCTGAAATCTTGAATCATGACTGGTTTTATTTACATGTACTTTTTAGCTTTAATTTATGAGATGGTATGCTTGGGTTTAAACTGTATTTCCTTCAGCCTTCAGCAATGCAGATTACTTCAACTAAATAAAATTAATAACTTGTTTGGTTTCCAGATTCACTGCCTGGGGTGAGTTGGAGGGTCAAGAAAAATAGAAGGAATGCAATTATACGAAACCCAATTTAAGAATAGCATTTAATATTTTTTAAATAACAGCTTTAGTGAAATGTAGTTCACATACCATCAAATTCAGTTTTTAAACGTATACAATTCAGTGTTTTTTTACAGTATATTTACAAAGTTGTGCAACCATCACCACTATCAAATTTCAGAACATTTTCATCACCCCCAAAGGAAACCTGGTACACTTTAGCAGTCACCCCCAATTCATCTCTCCCCCATTCCCTCTCAACCATTAATCTATTTTTGTCCCTATGGACTTGCCTATTACAGACGTGTTATATAAATGAAGTCTTTTGTGACTGGCTTCTTTTACTTAACATAATGTTTTCAAGGTTCTTCTATGTTATAACATGAATCAGAACTTCATTCCTTTTTAATTGCTGAATCGTATTCCATATATATAATATAAACACACACACCGCACATTTTATTTATCCATTTATCAGTTGATGGATATTTGAAGACATTTTTGGCTGTTACCAATAATGCTGCTATAAACATTCATACACAAGCTTTTGTGTGAACATGTTTTCAGTTCTCTTGGATATATAGCTAGCTGGGTGGAATGGCTGGGTCATGAGATAACTATATATTTAACCTTTTGAAGGGCTGTTTGATTGTTTTGCAAAGTAGCTGCACCCTTTTAAATTCCTACCAGCAGTGTACGAGAGTCCTAATTTCTCTACACCCTCACTAATACTTGTTATTATTGTTCTTTGTTATTTTAGCCGAATAACAAAGTGGGTGTGGACTGTTATCTCATTGTGGTTTTGATTTGCATTTCCCTCATGGCTAATGATGTTGAACACCTTTTCATGTACTTGTAGGCTATTTGCATACCTTCTTTGGAGAAATATCTATTCAGATCTCTTAAGCATTTAAAAATTGAATTGATTTGTCTTTTTATTGTTGAGTTGTAAGAGTTCTTTATATATTCTGGATACAGGTCCCTTATGTATAATTGCAAATATTTCCTCCCATCCTGTGGGGTGTCTTTTCACTTTCTTAGTGGTTTCCTTTAAAGCACAGAAGTTTTAAATTTTGATGAAGTCCAGTTTATTTTTCTTTTTGTCAATTGTGCTTTTGGTGTCCTAAGAAACTATTGCCTATCCAAGGTCATGAATATTTACTCCTGTGTTTTCATCTAAGGGCTTTATAGTTTTAGCACTTAATATTTGGGTCCTTGATCCATTTTAAGGTAGTTTTTGTATATGATATGAAGTAGGATTCCACTTCCTTTCTTTTTCAGTGAGTATCTAGTTGTCCCAGCACCATGTGTTGAAAAGACTATTCTTTCTATCAAATCATCTTGGCATCCTTGTTGAAAATCAAGGTTTATTTCTGGACTCTCAATTTGATTCCACTGATGCCTGTGTCTCTCATTATGCCAGTACCTCACTGTCTTGATCATTGTAGTCTTGTAGTGAGTTTTGAAACTGCGAATTTTTTCAGGTAATTATTGTAAGTCCATTGCATTTCCATATGAATTTTAAGATCATCTTGTCAATTTCTGCAAAAACAGCATCTGGGATTTTGATGTGAAACAGAATTTATTTAAAAAAGATGAACAATGCAAAGAGATGGTAACTTAACCACTGCCATTATATTTGTCTTAAAAAAAAAATGATTGTGAAGTGTGTGTGTAGTGACCGAGAGAGGCAGACTAAATTGTAGAGCACATTTAGAATCAGGGAGGTCTGGTGGATTGCTTCTGGGCACAGCACTTGCTAATATGATTTTGTGTAAGTTACATAACTTATCTGTTCCTCAGACAAATGATCAAGTTGGAATAATGATGAGTACATTGTAGGGTGATTATAAGGATCACAACTAACTTGTTTTCTATACTCCTTGAACATTGCCTGGCACTCTGGTGCCCAGTGTATAGTAACAGTTTTTATTGCTTTGGACATGCCCCCATTCTTCTCTTAAGAAGAGAATTAGAAGTAATGAGAAAAATTGTAGACCTAATTTCACAGACTGTCATATTTATGAGAATTCTTTTTTTGAAATTGAAGTATAGTCAGTTACAATGTGTCAATTTCTGGTGTCGAGCATAATGTCTCAGTCATACATATATATATACATACATTTGTTTTCATATTATTTTTCAGTAAAGGTTACTATAAGATATTGAATATAGTTCCCTGTGCCATACAGAAGAAATTTTTAAAATCTATTTGTATATATAGTGGTTAACTCAATGAGAATTCTTGATATCAACTTGTGAATAACTTATTAAAAGAAGTCTTGGCTTCTTCACTTGTTGGAATCGAAATAAGCAGGACAGCCCACAATGTGGGGCATTTTAAAGTAAACTATTTCCTGAAAAGAGAAGAATATAATACACCCATGATTGTCAACATACGATGTGAGGGCTGTGGAGGTCCAAGCCATAATACTAAGCCTTCTCCTTGGTCATTCTCTTAGAGTGTACTGTGGAGGTTCCAGAAGCTAGGTAATATGTGATGTCATTACTCTGATGGCTCATGGAATGTGGGTTTCTGTACTCTTGTGTTTTAGACTTTTTTTTAAGTTTTAATATCAAATACGGTAGATCTCAATAGACATAACTCTTATAAGCAAAAGTTCTTTGGGGTCTGCCATAATTTTTCTTTCTTTTTAACATTTTTTATTGATTTATAATCACTTTACAATGTTGTGTCAAATTCCAGTGTTCTGCACAATTTTTCAGTCATACATGGACATATACACACTCATTGTCACATTTTTTTCTCTGTGAGCTACTATAACATTTTGTGTATATTTCCCTGTGCTATACAGTGTAATCTTGTTTATCTATGCTACAGTTTTGAAATCTCAGTCTATCCCTTCCCATCCTCCGCCCCCCTGGCAACCACAAGTCTGTATTCTCTGTCTATGAGTCTATTTCTGTCCTGTATTTACGCTTTGTTTGTTTTTGTTTTTGTTTGTTTAGATTCCACACATGAGCGATCTCATATGGTATTTTTCTTTCTCTTTCTGGCTTACTTCACTTAGATGCCATAATTTTTAAAAGCATTCTGAGACCAAAAAATTGGAGAGCTGCTGTTATAGACGAACCCTTAGATACCAGTAACATTTCTGAGTATCTTCTATATACCCAACACTGTGCTAAAAATGTCTTCCTAGCATCGTCTCACTGAAGCCTGATGACAAGCCATTGTTGTAGCTCATTTTCGTGATGAGGACACTGAACCCGAGAGGCATTAAATAAATTGCTGAGGGTCACATGGCTGGTAAGCAGCAGAGCTAATATTTGAACCCATTATGTCTTGTTTCCTGGGCTCTGTCTTCAGATTCTGTAGCCTTGAAGACTCAAAGGATATTAAACTTCCCAGCAAACCCCTCCTCTGGGATCTGAGGAGCCGAAAGTCTGAGGTATGTGCTGAGCCCACTTTTAGAAGCCAGTCTTGGATTATGAATCTCTAGCTGGCTGATTGGAATGAAAACCCGAGGCCAAGATTGTGTCCATAATATTCCCAGAGATCTTGCCTCGACACTCCCAGCTCTTTCAGAGAGGGGTTTGTTGGCTGCCCTCTGTCCTTTACCTCGTTAGATTTATGAGCTCCTGACTGCGGCAGACAGAGCTGGCCCGCGCCTCAGGTCCTACTGGGGGGCTGATTAATCACGAGCTCCCGAGACTCCGGCGGGAGTGGAGCAGCCAGGGAGGTTGTGGATGGGGCTGCGCCTCGGCATGCAAGCTCCTTCTGGTGCCAATGTCTCCACTTCGGGCGTTTAAGAAACAAAAGTGGACCGAGATAGCAAAGGGGGCTGGAGGTGTGGGCTTTCATAACCACTGGTTAGAAAGAAAGGAAAAACAGGAAAAAAGTCCCAGCATTTGTACATTGTAAAAAATTACTGATCTAGACTTATATGATGTTATGGATATCTGAAACTTACCCAATTAATTTCCATTAATATAATGTCTTAAAAAGTGGGGAGGGTATAGCTCAGTGGTAGAGCACATGCTTAGCATGCAGGAGGTCCTGGGTTCAATCCCCAGTACCTCCATTAAAATAAATCAATAAACCTACCCCCCCGCCAAAAAGAACAAAATGAAACAAAAAAAAAGTCTCAAAAAGTTACTATTTATTATGTATGTGATCCACAGGAGACCTCAAGAGTTGACTTTGCCTGTGCCCCCAAGCCATGCCCAAGCCCACCTTTGGTGGGTGCACTGGCTCTGTTCTCCCCCAATTTCTTGATGAAGAAACTAAAGACCAAAAAAATCTCAGTGGTTTGCTTGAGATCCCACAGCTGGTCGACAGCACAGACATCATACTATTTTCCCTTTTCCAGATGTTCCATATTTCTGGATGTTAAAGACCAACACAATTAAAAAAAGAAAAAGAAAAAAAAAAAACAGGAAGTAGGGGGAGAAATAGAGGAGTATAACAGAATTGCCAACTTTTTGTTTTAACAAGTAAAGGCATTAAGAAGCCATAACCACTATCTGATGTCAGCACTTCTCATAAAAGAGAGTACATTTATGTGTATTTTAATGTACTTTAATGGCTCAAATTTAGCTCTGTGCACCACTCCCTATTGTCCTATCTTATTTGAAGGCAGGCTGGAGTAAACTTTGCCAAAGATCCCTCTTTGTCCTGAAAGATCACTGCTGAGCTATACTTCTAATTCAAGAAGAAGGTGGAGCATAACCCTCCCATGGTCTCTTTTTTTGGGGATAAGAGTGAGCCCTGATTTCTGAATAGCAGGTGTGACTCCTAATGCTTATGAGCTGAGCCCCCAGGGCTGGGCTGCAGGCAGAGTCCTCTGAATTCCCATGAGGACAGTGTCCACCTGACTTGAGTTCCTGTCTCCCTGTCTGGGCCATTAAAGTGACAGATGAAAATCTGTGGGATGGCTTTCCTTGCCCTTTTCACTTGGATCCCAAACTTGCACGATGGACCAAAAGGTTTATGCAAGCATTCACCCTCTCCACTAACTGTCTAACCTTCCACAGTTAGGGCTCTGCAAGAAATCAAGGCTCTGGTTTTCACGTAGGCTGAACGCAGCTGCCCACAACTTGTTAAAGAGAAGTTAAGTGAGCTCGCTTGGATTCTTCTATGACCTCGGTAATAATAATCCTTGGCTTTCTGCACTGATGGTTATAAACATTAAATCAAAATAGGCGAATGTGATGGCACCATGTCTGCTAATTATTGATCATAATGTGAAAAAAATGCCTCCCCTCAAGCTGTTCCATTTATTCCTAAGTCTCAGCAAAAAGGGCACCGTCAAGATAAACGTGTCCAGCACACTGGTAGGATGACCAAAAGGCTTGGTCCTTTCGGTGACTGGCTGGCCAGTAGGGTGATCAGAAAGTTCAGTCCTAAATCCTGGAATAATTTTAGGAACTCCTAGGCCTTCTAGGAGGTTCTGGGAAGTCTGAATTAAAGGGGGTTATGGGGAATTTCCTCGAGCAGTGACCAACACCCAGGATGATGAACCCTTACCCATATGCCCGGGACACTAATTATTAGACACTGTTCTACACCCAGAGAGTGTCCTCTTGGTTTACTGCCCTGTTCCTGACAACCTATGCCCTAATCTACCATCTCTGGATTTGTTTGGGAAATTCTGGAATCAGTCTAGTCTTTCTGGGGGCTGCCAAGTTGTTTGCTCCTTGGCGTGATGATGACAGTTTAATCAGGGTTGAGGCTGCGATTAAAGCAAACTAATAAGTGTTTCCTGAGATCGACAGTGTGTAAAGCTATACTGCAGGTTCCTGACCTTGGTCACCTGGTTGCAGGTCGTGGGAAAGGGTCAGCTTGTCAACTAAGAGTATTCATTTATTTGGCACATGATCTGTTTAGTACATACTTCCCATTTGATCTCACCAAACAATACTGCCAGTCTCTCCATTTTACTGAAGCTCAGAGAGGCAGGTGTCTTGCTGGAGGCCATGTGGCTAACAAGTGAGAGGACCGAGGGGCACGCGGTGCTAACTCTAGAGCTGACTAAGCCATTTTATAGTGGTTCCCAGCCCTCTTTTCCAGCCTCTGTCCAAGAAACAAAGCACAAAACTGCACCTGGAACCACCAACACATCTCAAACTCACTGATCTTTTTAATTTTACCACTTTTGTGTAGCATTTCTGTAGTCATGGTGATCTTACCAACCTGATCCCAGCTACCCGAAGGGTCATAGTGCTGGAGAAGAACGTTCTGGCACGCTTCTCTGTGTAAAGATCCAACTGACCAAGACCCAACTCCATGAACCTCAGGCTGCAGGAGCTGCCTCTCTGACTCCCTCCAGTCTGCTCGGGAGACTGACCCTCCTTCAGCTGGGAGATGGCTGATCTTTCTTCCTTCTTGCTGCTAAAAATGGCCATTCGGTGTGGGGCCTGCCTTCCTGAACCATAAATTACAAATGCAGGTTCAAAAAGGCCTTCAGTGGAATTGGAGATTGATTCTCAGGCCAATTAGATGCTCGGAGTCAGCTTGTATGACACTGGCCATCACTAAGTTTGAAATATGGGCTTTGCTACTTTCCAGGCCTGGGCTGCAGAAATGCCTGGAACTTTAATGACCTTCTCTGTCCATTAAGGGATCTGATAGACATGAAGTTTTATAAGGTAAGGACCAAAAATGGATCAGGTTTTTGGTGCCAAAATTCCATTAGGCCTGCAATAAAGGATGCATTCGATCTATTTAGCAGATACATTTTGAGGTAGTGAAACTAAGTAAAATAATAAGGCCTTTTAAATTTCATGTTTATTTGAGGCACTGATCATTCAGCAGAGAAATGTTCTTAGTAATAGGTTTTTCTGTCCTATGTTTCTTCAGAGGCCTACTTACTTCTCTCTTTTCCTTGGGGGCGAATTATGATATGTTGGCTCGTGGGGAAAGACTCTGGACCTCTGCCCGTTCTTTCCTTAAACTGCTTTCTGTTTAATTCTGTTACCAAATGGGCCACAGGGACAGGAAGCAAATCCCCCAGCTAGCTCTCATTACCGGGTTCCGCTCTGCCTCCTTAGTATTGGTCCTCTCCTCTTTAACTAAAGTGCAAAATCATTTGGTTTGTCCTGAGTTTATTACTAACATTCATATGACTTGAGAGAAGATGGGTCAAGAGAATGAGTTGAACGTATCCATCTACCACCTTTCTAGTTCTTGAAGTGATAGGAGAAGTTGCTGAAAAGAATAAGTCCTTCGGGACAAGAAAAGATTTCACCACCAGCGAGCCAGAAATTTTATTCCTGGAATATAAGAGTCTAGGGGTATATTTTCAGGGAAACCAGAGGGTAAATAATGTAGGTGCAAAGCAAGCTTAGGGGAAAATCATCATAGAGATAAAAGCAATTTCAGTGATGCTCCAGTTTCATCCATGTTTAGCGACTCGGGTATAGATGAAGAGTAAATAGAGCTGAGTTTAACCAGCATTGGCTTTGCCCAGGCTTCTGATGGTAGGAGGCAGGAAAGGAGTGTGGGTCACATGTGCACAGAGAGTTGAGAACCTGTGCACAGAATGACCAGAGTGACAGTCTATGGTGTCTAGTTTGAAAGGGAGAGAAGTGACAAAGGAGTGTGTTCAATCATCCAGGGTCCTGGGGGGTGAGGAACTGTTGACGATTGATGCTAGGAGTCGTGGTAGTGGTCAGAAGACCGACAGTACGATGCTTAAATCTGAGATGCTGGAGGTGGTGCAGCTACACGTCAAGATAAGGTCTAGGAAGGGACCACAGGAGCCGCTGTTTGTATGGACAAAGTGGAGGAAGACACCACTATTGAGTGTGGAGGGCAAGGAGCCCTGTCTTCCCCAACAAAACCAAAAGCCCATAAGAAGTCAGATCAAACCCAAACAACAACAAAACCCCATCAACACCGCTACGAAAATATACCCATACGTTGTTTAACAGGAATGCGCCTACAACAAAACAACTCAAGAACAATTAAAAACAAAAACAGCAAGCAAATTGTGGGCAAAGGAAAGCTAAGCACAGGAATATGGATGGCTGATAAAGATAATGTCTCAGAGAAATGCATTAAAGGCAAAAAAGAGTTGTTTCTAGATGGGGGAAGGTATAGCTCAAGTGGTAGAGCACATGCTTAGCATAGATGAGGTCCTGGGTTCAATCCCCAGTACTGTCAATTAAAAAAATCAATAAATAAACTTAATTACCTACTCCTCCCCCCTGCAAAAATACCATAGGATATCACTCATACGTGGAATCCCCCCCCCCAAAAAAAAGACAAATGAACTTTTTACAGAACAGAAACAGACTCATAGACATAGAAAATAAACTTATGGTTACCAGCGGGGAGAATGGTTGGGGAGGAATAAATTGTTAGTTCCAGATTTGCAGATATTAACTACTATACATAAAATAGATATACAAATTTGTTCCATATAACACAGGGAACTGTATTCAATATCTTGTAGTGGCCTATAATGAAAAAGAATATGAAAAAGAATATATGTATGTATATGTATGACTGACACATTATGCTATACATTGGAAATTGACACAACATTGTAAGCTGACTATCCTTCAATTAAAAAAAAGTGATTTCTATTTGGTAAAATTTATAGTCCACAAGGAAAGATGTAATCATGATGACTCTTTATGTTCCTAGCAATGTAGATTTGAAATATATATATAAAGTCAAATTATTAAGAGAAACAAACTCACAATCATGTTGGCAAACATTAGGAAGATAATATAATAAAGTATAAAAGGCATACTTCAAACAGCTGTTATACATACCCTTCTTAGTTTATACGAAGACATTATGCACATGCACATGTTTTGTTCTTATTTCAGAATCTGCAAACGTTAAAAAAAAAAACTAGCTGCTGAACATGTGTACCATGTAAACAGCTCACAACACTTGAGGTCCCATTAGCTAATAGAAGAAAATTTCAAGTTTATCAATAGGTAGCTGATTGTTTCTATCACACCAAAGCTTAAGTCTTAAAACGAAGGAATAAAATCTGCTCCAGCAATTTAATAGGATTCCACCTCCAACTTTCATTCAGTCCCTGTTCATGTCTAAGACATAAGCCTTAAGGGTCATTAAATTCCCATTTGAACTGGTTGCCGGCTGTAAGTTAATATGCAGACTGCTCTAGCCTTGCCCCCTCCACGCTTATGCACAATGCTTTGAATGTTCTGTGTTTTCCTTGCCTTTGACTGCCATTCCATCCCAGGATTCTCATTTCCTTTTCTCCTGTGTTTTGGCCAGCATAATTTTGGCAGTTAAAAAAAAAAAAGCCTTCTCTGTCCTTTTCTCATAGCCTTCATTTGCATTTTAGTCTATTTTGGATATTTTTTCTGTAATGTCTTCAATGTGCTTTATTTCCTGTTTTCACAAGCTTTATATAACTTACGAAAAGTGTGATCCAAGACTTGTCTAGGTTAGGGGGTTATTATTATATTTTTACGGAATTATGGATTATATTGATCTGCAGAGCATACACTGGCCATGGCTGTTTGCAGGGCTGTCTTTAGATGGAATTGACTAGAGGTAATTTTCCAGGGCTCTGCACCTTGGTGACCTGGGGAGGCAGCTGGTGGGAGGCATATGTAGGCAATTAGCATATATATACACCATATGCCCTCACATTTCCAAAGCAAAAAAAGATGAAATAGTTTCTGCTCTTCTTCCAGCCCAATTTCCTTATTTTTCATATTAACAGTGCTTTATTATATTCCTTAAATGCATAAGTCTTAAGTATTCGGCACAATAAATTTTGGCAAATTTATGTACCCTGATTGAAATAGAAAACATTTCCAGCATCCTAGGAAGTTATCTCATACTTCTTTCCAGTCGATTCTTATCCAACAACCCCTATAACTCCAAGCAACCACTGACCTGTTTTCTGTCATTATGGATTAGTTTTCTGTGTTCATGAACCTCATATGAATGAAATCATACATATGTGTTCTTTTGTTTATGCATCTCACTCCACATATTTTTTGAGATTTATCTATGTTAAGTATATCAGTAGTTTCTTTTTTTTTTTTTTTTGCTTAGTATTATTCCTTAGCATGAATATACCACAATTTGTTAATCCATTTTCCAGCGGATGGACACCTGGGCTGTTTCCACTGTTTGCTTTTCATGCATCAAAGTGTGTTATTTATGCATCAGTCTTGTTATGAGCATACTAACAAGTTGTTTCTCTTGTTATATATCTAGGAGTGTTGTTGCTGGGTCTTAGGGTAGGTGAATATTTAAATTTATCAGAGAATGCCAGTTTGTTTTCAAAATGATTGTACAATTCTAAACCCCCACCAGCAACGTGTGGGAGTTTTAGTTACTCCACATTCTTGTCAACACTTAGAGGAGTCGGTTTTAATTTTAGTTTTTCTAGTGAGTGTGTAAAGGTATCTCATTGTGGTTTTGCCCTGCATTTCCCTGATGACTAGTTATGCTACGCACTTTTTCATACCCTTACGGACTGTCTCAGCCCATTCTGGATGCTATGACAACAATGCCACAGACTGTTTGGCTTAACCACAAATTTTTATTTCGCATAGTTCTGGAGACTGGGAAGGCAGTGCCCAGTGAGGACCAATCCCTGGCCATTTTTCTTGCTGCATCCTCACTTGAGAGATAAAGAGAGACAGAGACAGAGACAGAAAGATTGAGATCTCTCATGTCCCTTCTTATGAAGGGCACTGCTTCCATTCATGAGGGCTCCACCCTCATCACCTAATCACCTCCCAGATGTCCCACTTCCTCATACCATCACATTGGAGGCTTTGAACACATGATTTCTAGGGGGACAGGTTCCATCCATCACATTGAGCGTTTGAATATCTTCTTTTTGTGAAGTATCTGTTTAAGTTTTAAGCCAATTTTTAATGGGGTCATTTGTATTTTTAATATTTTATTCCCCTTCAAAGGGCTATATGATTAATAGACTTTAATCAAGAGCCAACTAGATGCCCAGAATTGCCCCGGGCTTTCAGATTTAATATCTTAATCATTACAACAAACTGTAGAGGTCAGTGCATCAGTCCCATTTTACAAAATAGGAAGGGTAAAATCAGCGAAATGACATTCTTATGGAATAAATCTTCAGATACATTTAAAAACTCTCTCAAAGATGAAGCTTTCTGGCCTCGGATATTCAGTGTCACCAGAAAAAAAGGCAAGAGAAAAGATTTTGTAGGAAAAATTCAGTATCTTTGAGACTAGTCTTGGCTTAAAAAAAAAAACCCAAAGGTTTAGAATAGTTAAATATTTACATAAGTTGCAAAGATAATGCAGAGAATTCTGATATATCCATCTGGTCTTGTTCTTCTTCTTCTTTTTTTAATGGTTTTGTTCACTATTTACAATAGCCAAGACATGCAAATAGCCCAAATATCCATTGACAGATGACTGGATAAAGAAGTTGTGGTATATCTATAAGGAATACTACTCAGCCATAAAAAAGAAC
Organism: Vicugna pacos; assembly: GCF_048564905.1. NCBI lineage: Eukaryota > Metazoa > Chordata > Mammalia > Artiodactyla > Camelidae > Vicugna > Vicugna pacos. The sequence goes on from NC_132990.1 coordinate 5,597,652, forward strand.
AAAATAATGCCATTTGCAGCAATATGGATGGACCTGGAGATCGTCATTCTAAGTAAAATAAGCCAGAAAGAGAAAGAAAAATACCATATGCTATTACTCATATGTGGAATCTAAAAAAAAAAAAACAAGACAAATGAATAATTTATAAAACAGAAACAGACTCACAGATGTAGAAAACAAACTTATGGTTACCAAGGGGGAAAGGGAATGGCAAGGGTTAAATTGGGAGCTGGAGATTTTCAGATACTAATTACTACATATAAAATAGATAAGCAACAAGTTTCTACTGTGTAGCACAGGGAACTGTATTCAGTATCTTATAGTAACCTATAGTGAAAAAGAATATGAAAAGGAATATATATATGTATATCTATGACTGAAACATTATGCTGTACACCAGAAATTGATACAGCATTGTAAGCTGACTATACTTCAATGAAAAAAAAAGTGAAAAATGGTTTTGTTGGGTTATAATTCATATACTATCAATTACTCTATTTACAATGAAATGTTTTTCAGTATATTCACATATATGTGACATGCAGCCATCAGCAATGTCAAGTTGGAAGCATTTTTAATCATCTCAAGAAGAAACCGTATTCCCTTTAGTTGTAACCCATCTACTCCCCTGTAACTCTTCTCGACCCTGGGCAGCCACTAATTCACTTCTATCTCTAAAGATTAACCTGTCCCGGTCTTTCATATGAATCGAGTCATATGATATGTGGTCTTTTGTTCCTGGCTGCTCTGGGTCCTGGCCATTCTAAGGCTGCTGAGGTCACCATCACTCTTGTCCTGTTCTCCCTGGGTGCGCTGCAAACTCCATTGCCCTTTGCACTCAGGTGTGGCACGTGACTGAGTTCTGGCCAGAGAGGTATAAGCAGAAGTGATGTGTGTGCCATTTTGAGGTTTGGAGCTTTGAAAGCCAGACCACACTGGGCATCTTAGTCTCCTTCCTCATACCCTTTTCTTTTCTTTTCTTTTTTTTCTCTTCACACTCTTTTCTTACACTTGGGCTAAATGAAAAGAATTCTGAAGACCTACAGGAAGGTGAGAGCACAAAGTCCAAGGAGCCTGGGACTCTGAATGAGGAGCAGAATCTTTCTCACCCCTATTGGACTGTGCTCTGGGTTCTAAACAAATATTTATTGTGTAGAATTAGCCCCTGAGATTTAGGAGTTGTCTAGCACAGCAGCTAGTCTTATCTGTCTTTCCTACTAAAACACTCGTGAAAGCCCGTGATCATGTATATCCCTGATAGATCAAGGGTTCGGATCATGTGTTGTGTTTTTTTTTTTTAATGGAGGTACTCGGGATTGAACCCAAGACCTCATGCATGCTAAGCATGCGCTCTACCACTGAGCTATACCCTCCCCCGCTAAACTTTATATATCTTATTTAGTTGGAGACAGTCAGAGTAGGCATTCTTATGGAATAAATCACATATATCCAAAAACATTTATCAATAGCCTTGTAACAAATTCTTCAAGCTTAGTATTTATTTCACTATCTTTGCTCCGTAATCTCCCAGCACGTCGGAGGCTCCACAGGAAACATGAGGAACAGAGCTCCGTGCATTGCAGGGCATTTTGTGAATTACAAAAATCCGTTCATTTCTAAAGATCAAAACCTCCACCCATCTGGGGTATATAAATCCTACACATAGAATTTATGATGGGGGGTTATCTTGAATTATGTGTTGGGTGTTGGGTTTGGCACATAATAAATATAAATGATCCTCTCAGGACAGTAGATTAACATCTGGGATGGGGGAGTTGGGGAGGGGAATCAGGCATCTGCGGAGTTTCAATGGGAAGATGTCCTACATGTCTCAGAGAGAAAAGAGCTTCCAGTCTTCAGGAGACAGGGCTATGATCTTTTTTTTATAAAGCCCCGTACTAACTCCTTCCTCTGAGAGAAGGAGAGATTTAGCTGCTCAGTGATATTTGGAAAAGGGGCCGTGGAAGTTTGGTTTGCCTCTCTTGATCTTCTTATGTTCAGAAGGGTACCTCTGGCTGTCCACTGGGCTGCTAGCTGGCCGTGCTGGGGAGGCTGTGGATGGCCAGCAGCACCAGTGACTGGTGGACCAGTCTGTCCAACTCCCACTTCCAAGGGGAGGTGTTAGAAAGCTAACTGAGCTTGACCATCTAAGTCACACCCTCTAAAACAGCTTGGATTGGCGATAAAGCTCATATTTTCATCTTCATCTACATGCCCCTGCATCTCTGAAATGATTCTGACCCTGGAGTGTGGGAGGATGGACAGTGCAAATATTTATCGATCCCCTGAATTCTAACAGGTGCACAGCTAATACACTGCATGTGATACACAAAGCAGTGAACACCTGTGGCATCCTGCTATGTGCAGAATTGCACTAAAGACTGTAACTTCAAAGGAGCAAGAGCATTTCTCAAATAGATTCAAACTCCTTGAAGGACAAACTTGCGTGAAGGGTAAAATCAGCCAAAGATGGCAGAAGTAAGGGCTCTGGGTCGTGAGATGGACTGTAATTCTAACTAGAGTTCAGAGATAAGAAATGCTGTTCTAGACTGTAATACATCTGAAGGTCGGGCTTGGTCCTGCAGATGTCTGTAACACCTAGATATGTGTAAGTTTATAAACAAAGAGACACAGAAATTTCAATTTACTTCAGTCTGTGTGGTTTTAGTTTTCCAGAAGTTATTTAGAGCCCCTTCTGCCTTCTTCCCTTTCTGGTGGTGATTTCTCCATGGCAGATAAGAAATGATATATCCAAAAACACAAAGTAAATTTAAGGCCTTCAAGTTGATGTGCATTTCTGTATTTAAAAACAATGATGTGTATTTTTGAAATCCTTGTAGCACATCAAGGTCTTGTATGTGTCAGTGTGAACAACGTAAGAGTTGACATGATCGTCAGTCTTTCTTGTCTTTATCTTCTTTATTATAAATACATTTCTCTATGTATTTCTCCTCTACCTGTTTTTTGCTCTGTAATGAGTCACTCTTCAGAAGAGCAAATAAGTCGCCACTTTCTGGGACATCATCATGAATCAGAAAAAGAATGAATATAGCCTGAAAAAAGCAAGTGGTGAGAATGGATGTGAACTCTGGACACGTGAGCACGAGGATGGGGTTGTGAAAGTCTTGTTCTTGACGTGGCTGTTGCCCTTTGGTTGTACCACACCATCGCTGGTTCTAATTTCCATCCATCACCTGAATGTTGGCCGACACCTACTCAGCTAACCCTATGGCCTTAATATACCTTAAAGAAGCCTATTAAAGTCAAGCCACAACATGTGCGGCGGTGTCTCTGAGAACAAGTCACCAGTAGTGTTCCTAGGAGAGGAGCACCTTCACTAGGGTCAGAAGCGAGCCTCCAGCTGGAGGTCCTGGGCGTCAGACTCAGGCTCCTGCTGACCAGCCTGCCTCTGCTGTCTGTGTAGCCCCATTTCTCCTTCTCCTTTACTCTGCAGTTCGGTTGGGAGTCCCTGACCTTGAGCATCTTTAAGACTGATTCCAACATAGAGAACCCAGGATTCTTGTCAGTCATGCTGGTGCTTGATTCTGAGTCCCTCCCACCTGGGGTTGATGGCCATTCCCAGCAGCTCCCTGAGCTGAGTCCTGCGGGAGGAGAGGAGAAATCTTTGGTTTCCCTGAGTGTGATGATGTCTTCCTTAGTTAGGGGTGTTTTACCCTTGGCCGCTAAATCGGGCACATGTGCCTTTGAGTTACCAGGGAATGTGGAATGCTCATAGATGCACACTTCAGAGACTTTGAAACCACAGGTATTTAAGGGCTCACTGGTACTCTTGATAAGATCATGCTTTCTTTTCATTTGGATTGACTTTTTAAAATAAACTGGGTAACTTTTAACCTCTGCATTACCCAACATTTGAGGCCATGGGCTATAAAATGGCTTTGTTATGCTCCACAGAAGCAAGGATTCTGCCTTCTGCACACCATTCAACCCCTCTGAGTGTCTAGTTTCTTGGAACTAAAAGACACTAATTAAATGCCAGATGTTTAAATGATATGTCAGGCATTTGTGTCAGACTTGGTAGTTGCTTATCTAATCTCTCCTTTTTCTTACTGAGAATCACATTTTGTTGGGTTGGCAATGTATGTACATTTTCTTATCCCTCTTGTTTGTGATATAGTTGTAGCCAAAGAGATGTTAACAGAAATCACTGCTTAAGGCTTCTGGGAAAGTTAATTTTAAAGGGGATTGTCTCAACTGCCATACATTCTTGCACTGGGCCCTTCTATCTTCCTTTTGCCTGGAATGACCGTTGTAATTGTTGGTGCTCCAGCAGCCATTTTGGGACCATGAAGACACTGTGATCGTGCTAAGTATATAAGGAACCTGCATCCTGATGACATTGTGGAAATTTCATCCCAGCCATCAGTTTCTCATCTCTACACTTCTTTCAAATGACTGCTCCTTGTGTTTTCTTGTTACACTGCAGCAAAACTTAATTCCTAACTGATAAAACACTCAACTTTCAGACTGCTTTACTTAGAGATGAAACAGAAAAATGACTATTTGGCATGAAAACATTTTTTACCCAAAACAGTTTTGGTGAAATGCTAACTTTAAATTTTGAAGACGAGGCATGTCCTATCTATCTATAAATCTTATATAGCATCAAATAGGCCTAGATTAAGGAGGAAAAAGGCAACATCCTTTCAAGTTTAATTTAGCCTGAGGAAAAACCCCTTTACTTTGGCTTACTTGTCATTATATGCATGTGAAACCTGTGTCAGTAGAAGTTTCCCTGGGGAAGGGCATGTAATTTAGTGGAAAGAGTAGGAGCTTTGGCATCAGGCAGATTTGGGCTTGAGTCCTACCTGCACTAGAAACTGGCTGGGTAATTTTAAGCCCATTATTGAATCTTCCTCAGCCTCAGTTGTTCTGATCTATAAAATGAGGAAGGCCTGAGATTAAAAAGGAAGAATCTGCAAGAAAACATTTCGAAGGGACCCAGTGAAGGATCCGGTACCCTATTTGGTTATTTTCCTGCATTTGTGTCATTTCTCACCTTTGCACTCAACAAATGTTTATTGAACATCTACTATGTGTCAAGACTATGTTGAGCATTTGGCTCCTTGACTCTGAGTTTGCCCCAGGTGGAATTAGGACTTCAGGGTTTAGCGTCAGAAGGACTAATATTTGATCTGTTTAAAAGCTCATTGGCACTAACCAGGGGTGAGTGAGTTTCAGAGCTTCATCACAGGGTTTCAATTAAGAAACCAACTTGAAATCTCAGTGGCACAGTGAGGTTTGGTGATTACCATCCAAAACCAGATGTAAGGGCTGGAGATGGGTCTGGCAGATAGTCAGGATTAGGAAGTTAGAATAAAACTTTGAAATTCCATCTGGAAAAAAAGTTGTACCTCTTCAGGAAACAGAACAGGTTTGGGTATACAGGGACCACCCCCTAAAAAAACTGAAATGAAGTGGGGCTCATTTCCTTGTGACTCCAGTTTCATATGTCCTAAAGATGTGAGATCAAATATTTGAAAATATTTAAAGTCAATGGATTATTTACAACAGGGAAGCCTGTATTTTGCCCGGGCCAGACCTTGAACCTTTTCAGTACATCTTTTCTCTGTTATCTCTTGATGAACTTGGTCCACTGTATGCACTCAGTCAACTGTGTGCACTTTCAAATAGCCAGCAAATTTGAGCTTGTTCAATAGATATTATTTGTGGATCATGACATAAAATAAACATTTAGAAGAATATTTAGTAGAATCTCTACTTTGGGTAGAGAGAGGTGAAAAAGTAGAGAAATTTTACCTTGTGAGAAATTATTATTATTCATTTTCCTTCCTGTATTCATCAAGGCCCTGAGCTTAAGGGACTTGGAATTATAAAGAGTGACTGTAATAGTGGCTCGTATTTGCTGAACCTCTTCCAAGTGCCGAGACTTTATGTGGCTTATTATCTTTAGTCCTGACCATTAATAACTATCTTTCATGAATACAAAGCTCAACGTTGTTTCATTGGGAAGCAGTGCACCGTACTGGAAAGATTTGGGTCATTGGCATCAATGAGACTTGAGTCCGAATCCTGACTTTATGACTTTGAGCACATCATTGAACATCTCCCAACCACAGTTAATAACTCTCCATAGTTTTCCCCCATTTTTCAAATGAGTAAACTGAATCTGAATGGAGTTGAGCCACCTATCCAAGGTCACACAGATAGTCGAGAGAAGAGCTATAGCTAGAGATGGAAAGCGACCTTCCATCAGTGAAATCCTGCCCTTTCCCACATGTTCTTATGCTGCTCTAATGCCAAGGACCCCAACAAGTCAGGAAGGGACAGGAAACACCCTCCTTTCACACATAAGAAGGTGGGATACAGGGAGGGTGAACTGGATGCCTCAGTTACGGCAGGAATCAGGCTCCCAGCCAGGTGTCCACCTCCACACAGGGCATGAGAGGAGCCTGTGGTGAAGAAAACTAACAATTCACTAATATTTCGCCTTCATGTACTCATTTTCTGGCTCATTGCGGAACGTAAGCCAGGATAAGATCTGGTTAAGATTCATTCTCTCGGTTTCCAATATATCACATTTCTACAAGATTTATGGCTGTTTTCTCCTGGGCTGGAACACATGCTGTTGGATTATCAGCTTGTGTTTACATTTTTCTCTTATCTGGGCAGCATCGCTTTGGTCCAGCTGGCTGGTCTGCTCTCCTGGGATCAGCTTTTGCCATTTGCCTCGTTCCAGAGCCCACACCACTTTCCCTTCGGCTTCCCTGTGCCTCTGTTTGCTTTGTTATCAGTTACCTGTCTTCTGCCAGAACGGCTCTTTGTGTCATTCTCTGCCTCTTGTTTTCTGGTTAGTGCGGAGATTATCTCCTTAAATAGTCGTGAAAACTGGGGGATCAGCATTTGTGATCCTTATCTCTCTCTTGAGGAAAATACTTCTTTCTCCAGTTTCTTAATCCGGACTTTACAGTCAGTCTTGTCTTTCCAATTAGCAAATGTTTCCCTGCAGTTCTGAGTTTTCAGCACACTTCCCAGTAGAACGTGCAGAAAACATTTTTGCTTTGAGCCCCAGAACTTTATTTTGTGGAATTTTCTTTTTAAAAAAAGAACAAAGAGCAGTTGCAACTGCCAGTTCCTTGGGTCTAGCCGTTTCCTTCTCGGCCCTAAATGGTAACCAGACACTGACTCAAATTCCATGGCCCCCGCGCCCCCTCCTCCCCGCTCACCCCTGCCCCGCCCCTCTCCTCTTGAGATTCATTATTTTCACCAAATTAAAACGTTCTGGTGGGAATGAGCAAGTATAAAGCGCCAGGGCAGCAGGGAGCTCCGGTTGTACAGAGGGATTGTATCTTGGGAGACTTTCCCCACTGGTCTGCGATATGATTAACCAGTCAGAGGGACCACAGCTTTGTAAAGTGGTTACCGAGTCCAAACTCGCTCTGTCTGCTCGCTGCACGACAGGCTAATAAATCGGGAGATGAGGTGCTGGGGCAAGGAATAATGACTTTATTCAGAAAGCCAGCTGACCGAGAAGATGGCAGACTAATGTCGTGGAGGACCGTCTTCCCCACGTCAGAATTCAGGCTCCTTTTATACTAAAAAGGGGAGGGGGCGTGGTTGGTTGTTGCAGACTTCTTGGTGTAGTAATTCTCTGTTCTTGCCACTGTCCACATAGGTCAGGTCATGTGTCCCTGTAAACCTCCAACAAGACAAATGTTATTCTCCTTTCTGCAACTTTTTATCTCTGTATGAATGGGAAAGAGTTACACCCTTAAAGGTCAGAGCTTTGAGAATGGGCTCTCCCGTCTATTTCAGGCTCTAGGCAGCATTCTTTTACAAAAGGTGCAGAACTGGCATGACGGAGCACTGGAAACAGAGCCCAGGGTTAGAGCCAAAGGAACCGATCTCATATGAAGCCAGATGTGTTCTTCCCTACTACAGTTTGAGGAGATAGGTTTTAAAAGGAAGTCTTCCCTCATTACCTGTGACAGCTGGGTTTTAAAAACATTTTCTTAGAGTATTTGTCCAAATATAAAAGTGTTGGTCTTCCATGAGCTCATTCATTCATTCTACAAATAATGATGGCTAGTATGCATCAGGCCCTGTGCTAGGTTCTGAGAACTCCAGGGGAAGCAAAACCACAGACTGGCCTCTGCTTGCTCAGATCTCACAAGGAAGTTAGGGTGGCAAATATTAAGTAAGTCACCATATGCGTAAGTGAACACCTGCAGACCGAGATGAGCTCACTGACAGAGGGGAGGGTCTTTCCAGGGCAGGTAACAGGAGGGCTCATCTAGCCCAGGGTGGCTGCTTGCATCTGTGTCAGGGCAGCCTTCCTCTCCAGGAAGAGCCCCGTGAGCTAGGATCTGGAAGGTGAGAGAGAGGTCACTGGGCGGCGGCTGGGAGCCAGTGGAGTCTGCTTTTGGTGCAGTGTGTTCCCTATCTGACAGAGGGAGTGATGGGCAAAGGCCAGATGGAGGAATGAGTACAGTGTGTGAGAAGAAACAAACTTTTTAGGCCAGAGAGACTGGGTTTCTGAGTGCGAGAGGGAGACTGGAGCAGCAGCAACATGAGGGACAAGCCAGTTACAGGACAGGATGAGAGATTTAGCCTCTGGGTTTAGAGCCACTGACTGTGCTGGGAAATGCCAGGATTACATTTGCATTTTGAGAAGATCACGCCTGTTTCCTGAGGAGAACAGACGCTCAGAAGGCCAGAGTGGATCCATCTAGTCATTCATGCATGCAATGTTTATTGTGGTCCAGACAGGGAGGGCCGGGACCTAGTTCCCCGGTGAGAGGGAAAGAGATGGCTCTGTTTGGTTAGAAATCATTGGTGAGTGGGTGAGGGCAGATAATAAGCAAACGCACAGATTAAGGGGAACGTTACGTTTCAGTGGCAATAAATGCAATGAAAGAAACTGATCAAGGGGCATCTGGCAGAGAGCACACGCTGTTGGCAGGTAACACTGCTATCACCAGTCTACTGAGTTTTCAGGGATGGCCTCTCTGAGGAGGTGAAATTTTCCTCCCAAAGTGCAGCATGACCCCCGTGTTTTGGAGTCTTGGTCATGCCTGGAGTGGAGCCAGTCACCTTACCAGCCCTTTGAGTGCTTGTCCTTATGTTCTGTCCCTGTAAAGCAATCCCTGGGTTCCCCCAGTTTTTCTTGGCCTTCATGCAAGCATGCAGTATGGGATCCTGAAGGAACTTCCAAGATCACTCATTCAACTCTCTCATTTTACAGGCAACAGAGCGGCAGCCCAGAGAGGAGCTGTCAGGGGGTTAGCAGGCACCCCACTCTTGTACCTGGGCCATGTCACCCTGGGCCCAGAGCCCCCGCCCCATCATTCTGTCCTCCTGGGAAGGACTGAGTTACAGCTCTGCTTTCTGAGGTCATGCAGCCTGTTTCCAAAGCACTTTTCATCCCTGGGTGTGTAGGAGATTCCAAATACCTGCGGAAAGTGATTAATGGTCCCCCCGCCCCGGCATCTCCTAATGCAAAACATTCTTGGAGAGCAACCAGTTTAATTTAGACTCCAGAAATTGCTACTTTTTTTTCAACCTGGCTTGTATTCATGATATTTTTTAGATGCCCTGAAGCTCTGAAGCATGTTTAAGGCCATGAAATAGCATTACAAAGCTTTTACCATTTATAGAATGGCATGGAATGCAAAATCCAAAAAGAAAAAAAGAATTCTTCTTTTCTCCTTGGTTTCCATAAGATTTCAAACTCAGTAAGACTTTTTTCTTTAATTTAAGATTTACAAAAACAATTTTTTTCTATAATTGAATCTTATTGTTTGAAGTTTAATCTAGAACATAGTTTTCATGGCTGAGTGGAAAAGCCCTTTGGGGATCATGGTATAACCTAATCTGAAATAATGCTTCTAGAGCTGGTTATAATAAAGTTCTGTTATGTTATATCTCTTAGAGGAGTCCCTTTTTTATAATTTTTAAGACATTGTTCTAGGAGAAATATCCTAGTGTTTCTGAATCCATCCGATTAGTCAAGGCCACAGGCACTGAAGAAAAAATTACATGGTAGTATTTATCCTGGGAAAACACTTTTTTGATAAATTTCAGATATATCCTACTGTAAGGAAAGTTCTTTTCTCTTTGAAATGAGATAGATGTTTTATGATCTTCATTTTCAGATGAAGAAATTGAAGCTGGGAAAAGGAAAGTAACCAAATTCGCACAGCGAAACTCTAATCATTATGACCATCAAGTGGCTTGGAAGACATTTCGTGGGACTCTTCAGTAGATGGGAGAAGTGGGTGGGGTGGGGGCAGGGTGGGTGGGGGCTGGGGGAGCCTCCTCTGGAGCTCACAGTTGAGCTTGGAAATTCATGTTTGAATATCTCTTTGGGGCTTTTGCTTCCTCCTGTTGATTCTCAAGAGGTTGGGATGGCACAGAGATACTGAGTTCCCCGGGTCAGTTCAGGAGGAAAAAAAAGTCAGACCTTCCTTGGAAAGTCACAGAAGGTCGTGTAGCTGAGATGCACGCGGCTTCCCAGCAGTGACCGTGGGAAGCTGCCAAGGGGCTGAAGGCCGGACCCAAGTAACTGCACGGAGTAGTTTCCAGGGATGGCTTTAACATCGCCAATGGTTTACAACAGCAGTTTATTCTCTCACAGTTCTGGAGGCCAGCAGTCTGAAATCAGTCTCACTGAACTGAAACCAAAGTGTTAACAAGGCACTGCTCTCTCCGAAGGCCCTAGGGGTGAATCTTTTCCCTGCCTCTTCCAGCTTCTGGGGCCGCCAGGGTCCCCTGGCTTGTGGCCGCATCACTCCTGTCTCTGTCTCCGTGGTCACATTCCCTCTGTCTGTGTCATATTTCCCTGCACCTCCCTCTTATAAGGACACATGTGCTTGCATTTAGGGCCCACCCAGATAATCCAGGATAATCTCCCCATGTGATCCTTAAGTTAACCACACCTGCAAAGACCCTTTTTCCAGGTAAGGTGACATTTACAGGTTCCATGGATTAGGACCTGCTATCTTGGGGGCCAGTATTGAGTTTATCATCCACCGAGCTTGGATCCATCACGCTGACATTTATTTATGGCAGACAAAGGAAGGCTGCAGGCAAGAGGCCAGCAGAGGAGAGCCTTCCTGTTGTACAGACGTGGGGTGAAATGTCATAATCAGTGTCTGGCAGGACGAAAGACTGAAGGCAAAACCTTAAGCAATACAGGGCTCCGGCGTGACCACACTGGCATGACTACTGCTGGGTTTGTTTATGAGAGGACAGAAAGCAGCCATGTTGGGGGCCTTGGGTGGTTTTCACGTCCTGGAAGTTGTGTAGAAACAGTTGGCCAGGAATGCATTCTTCAGGAGCATAAAACGATTCCTGGCTCAAACAGACCGCAAGCCTTGAGTGGTTAAAAAAAAATCCTCCCAGAGAGTAGAAATGTGAATTGCCCTTCAAAAGGTTATTAATGTGGCCCTTTGGGGACAAAGAATCACATCGTCCCGAGTCTCTTGCTGATTTTACCCTGTGTAGACTGGTTGTTGAGGGCGAGCAATGGAGTTGAAGCATCGGGCTGTGGTGACTGTAGGATGCGGTGAGGAAGTGTCCTCCTTCCCGACGTCACTCATGAGACAGGAATGGAGGGGGATGAAGATGCCTGGTTAGTGGAAATGACACATTCTTGTCCATTTGCTAGCTTGAGATGAAAGAACAAACCACGATACTGCTCCCCACCGCTTCCAAATACATAGACGATATTAGCCAAACTGGATCTTGTCTTGTAAATTGCAGAAGCTTCAGTAAGCACGGGCAGCGGAGAAGCTCCCAGGAGTTCGGCTTCCCTCCCTTTCCAACACCTGAGAAATTGGAGGGCGGTTTTTCATTGAGATTTCCCAAATGCAGGTCAAGAGCACTTTTAAGCTTCCCGTGGGGCCTTAGTGATTATTTTAAGGATTGAAAACATTTTTCTTACATGACCATCTATCATCTCTCAAAATTCCGGGACTCCCTGAAGGCCCAAGTGTCTTACCTCTCTTTTCCTCTCTCTTTCTTCTTCCCTGACCATCATAAATAATTCACACAATCAAGTGAGTAAAAATTTTTACCAGCCCCAGCTGTCCAACAGAACCCTGAGAGATGCTGATTGCAGAACAGACCTGCTCAAATTTAGATTGATCACCTCTTTGGCAAAATGTGGTTAAAGATGAACGGCTGGCCGAAAAACTGTTCAGAAGATTTCTTCCGGTATCCCCAACTCAGTGACCCAGAGCTCCCAGCCCATGTCCTATGGGCCACCAAACACTCTCCATCACCTGCTGATTCCTTTTGGGTAAATGAAGAGCAACAACCTTGGTGTTTCTTGTTGAAGGGCTATGCATTATTATTATTATTAATAATATTAAACCTGTCATTAAACTGTTAGAGCATATCGATGTACAAGGCATTTTTCTTCCTTTGCCATAGGCAACTCTGACTAGGACAGTTCCACCCCAGGCACAACAATAACAAAACTGAACAGCCTCAGGGGTTGGGGGGCTAGCTTAGTGGTAGAGCGCGTGCTCGGCATGCGTGAGGTCCGGGGTTCAATTCTCAGCACCTCCCTTAAGGAAGGAAGGAAAAAAAACACGGAACACTCTCCTAGCTTCCTGGCTCCTCAGTGACCTTTTGGACAAGACCAGTCACAAAGACATGGTGGGTTTCTACCTTTGTTTTTCTCAAGGCAGCAGTGTGAAAAAATATTCCTGTTCTGGCTTTTTCATGCTTGCCCTTTCAAAGCCCAGGTTTCCCCAAACCACCACGTAACTGGAGTGCAGTTGTCTCCCGCATCGTGTAGGACATTTGTAATCTCCTTGATTGTAGTTCCGTTAGACTCACTATAGCTGATTTAATCACCAGGCCCAGGACATTGGCAGCTGGATTTGCCCAATGGTCAGTCATCAACAGTGAGCTCACTGAAACCTTTCAAATGTTTTCCACTTTCCTGGACTCCACTGAGATCCCACCCCCTAGCCCCCACCATTTGGAATGAAGCCACCCTTAAACTCCTAGCTATAAAGTGACTTTTTATTCTGAGCACCTCTTGTTCATCAGTACAGAGGCACCGCCTGGCCTCCTATGGCAGCACACTGACCGGCTGGAGCTGGGGAACCGGCAAGTACCCGGCACAGATTTCAATGTGTAGTGATTTTCATTTGAACCCACTCGGCGGGGACGCAGATACCCTCGTGGGAGAAATATTGGGATCTCTTGACTGGTGTTTACAGGTGAAAAATATAGTCAATGTAATTATTTTTCACAATATAAACTGCACACAAGAGAGGCTAGATTCTCCGAGTTTGAGGGGCTAGGGGAGCTCTGAGCCTGATGGGGTCAAGAATAAACAGAAAAAAAGAGAGAGAAAATATTACATGGACACGGGTTAAACACGGGATGACCATATATCCAGTTTTCTCGTTCTGTCCCAGTTTATGCTTCTTGTTCAGGAGTAATTATGTATAGCACCTTTGTGTGTGTGCGTGTGCACGTGTGCTCTTCAAGTATCTTGATTTAGACATTACATTATCTGATCACCCTAGTTACAGGTTGAGAAGCACAGGTCTGATAGGACCTCCAAAAGAGTTCTCCAAGTTAACATCATTTTCAAGGTGCAACATCTGGGAGGAAGGTAGGTTCTCAGGGTGAGTTCCCAACGAAATAAATCTGCTTTTGATCGTGCTTCTAACGGAAACAAAGGAAACGGGTTGACAAGAACCAAATACAGTTTTTGCAGCTGAAATATTCAGATAGCATTATGAAGGAGAGTGATGGGAGCCTTGTAGTGAAAAAGAGAAAGGTTAAAAAAAATCTATTAGGAGTGCTTTTTTTGGACACTTTGTGTACCTATTCTTTTGTGACAGTTTCTGTTATCTTGACTTTGTCTTTACACAGTACAAGTTAGACATCTTGGTTCAAACTTGATTCTAATTTCTTTCCCCTGCAAGGAGATGGGGGCACAGCCAAAGACAAAGCCTTGTCTGACGCCTCCGTTCGGCTAGATCTTAACCGTTGTTCCTCCATTGGTCACGACTTGTCATGATCTAGTCCAAAGAAAATTTAGCCAACTAGTTTTGCCTCTCACCCATCGATCAGGCTAACAAAACGTTGGAACAGAAGTTTCAGTCAGTCATTTGTTTTCTCAATTCATGCAGGAGAAGCTATGATTTAAACAACGAAAACAACAAGAGCGCCAAAAGAAGACCAGTGCTTGCAGCCAAGTTGTTTGAAGGACCACAGCCAGGATATTTTTTCCTGCTAAAATCTCATGTCTGCTTTTTGACATGTTAATTCCCTTCCTTCCCGATTTGGTTTGTAAGCAAAGAAACAAGGTGACAATCCATTCACAGCAGCTGTCAGGAAACCGCCACAGCCAGTGTGAGTCCTGATGGACACGAGTTGTCTGATGGGGACTCTTCCCGTATGTCCAGAAAAACCTGTGCTTTTTTGTTTCCGTTAGTTTTATAGGCGCCTCAACCTGGGGCCTGCGTTTTTCTGTGGTTAGCTCACCCCTCAGCGTTCCCCCAGAGGCTCGCTGACCTCGGCCACCTCCATATTTTATGTGAGCTGAGCTGCACGTGCTTGAGGCCATTTGTTTTTTCTTGCATTGCAGTAATTTGCTTGTCCCTTCAGCAACCCGGGTTTCAACAACTTGAAACTGGCCTACAGACTAAGGGAAGAGAAAATTCACTCTGCGGTCATCACATCGCAGAGATACGCTATCTAAAAAGTGAAGAGATACCAGTGTTGCTTTGTTTGAGTCAACATAGATGCCAACTTCTCTGTCCTCCATCGGCGTGGTTCTTGGGGATCTTTGGTGAACGGTTTCCCAGAAGGTTGGGTCTCATGGACACTGTTTGGAACCAAGCACTACTGTCTCAAAGCGAGTCTTTAAAAAGATGGCCAACTCCTTTTTTATTTTGTGTAGTTTTCAACATCTGTCTTCATTATCCCTCTAATATGTTTAGGTCTTCTGAACATATTCGACAATTTCTGTAGACTGACTCAGAACATGGGAAATTTGGATAAATAGTAAAGGAAAAATTCTTTAAGAATTTCTCTTTTGCTTGTTTCTTGCTCGTTTGGTACACAAGTGCCTGAAAAAAAAAAAAAGCAGACTGTTACCTATATGGTTTGGTTCAAGATAACAGACAGGTTGCCTTGAATCAAACATTGCTGTCCTGTTGGCCTACTGGGGTGCTTAAAAACCCCAACCTGTAGGCCACACCTCTTAATTGTGGCATGTGGGCTTCTAGGAGTTGAAATTGAAAAACCCACAGAAGGGTTATTTAACAGTTCCAACTTTTAATTGTGTCCTGCTCTCCTCCAGATTCAGGCCTTCTGGCCAAAAATGGTGACAGTTGGGTTAAGACATGAAAGGCTTTTGTTTAAATACTTGTGGTGGTCGGGGGGGTGGGGGACAGCAGTGCCACCAGCAGCTGTGTTGGCCTTACTGGGAACTCACTGATTAACCCAGTCCCTTAGGAAGGCCGTGGCGAGCAGGGCAACAAAAAGGAGAGGGAAAGGGGTAAGGAGAAGGATCCAGATCATCTTGTCACGTGATTTCCCTTATGTTGCCCTAAAGGAGTGTGGACAGGGCTTATGAAAACATGCGCCTGAAAAACCCCAAGTGACTCTATCCATTGTTGACAAGTTATTTTTCACTTTTTAACAGCCTTGTTGAGCTGTAAGTCACATGCCGTATCGTTTATCCACTGAGATTGTGCAGTTCTGTGGTTTTTAGTGAATTCACAGGGATGTGCGAATCTTTGTTGAGGACACTGCTCGCCTTGCAGTCTTGCTGTTTCCTCCCTCTGCACTGTTCTTCCCCAGATGTTGGTACATTCCCTTTTTGTCATTCAAGTCTTTGCTCTGATGTCACCTCTAAGGAGCTGAGAGATTTCCTCTCACCTAATACAGCAGCCCTGCCCACTGTCCCCTCCTCCTCCCAGCTTTAGTGTCTCTGCAGCCCCAGCCATGGCTTGCCTGGCACTCTCTAATGTTTTTTCATCTGTTTACAGTCCTCAGTCCTCAGTTCTCCTAGGGCAGAACCTTTGTCTTGTCCCTGCTGCTTCCTCAGGTCCTGGCTGCGGGCTGGAGGGAGGAGCAAGTGTGGAGGGCTGTTCTCTGCACACCCTGCTGCTGGCATTAGTGGAGAGGAAGTGATTAGAGCAGCAGCAACATTCATAGCAGCACTATTTACAATAGCCAGGACATGGAACCAACATAATGTTCATCGACAGACGACTGGATAAGGAAGTTGTGGTACATTTACACAATGGAATACTACTCAGCCACAAAAAATAATAAAATAATGCCATTTGCAGCAACATGGATGGACCTGGAGATGGTCATTCTAAGTAAGTAAGCCAGAAAGAGAAAGAAGAATAACCATATGATATCACTCATATGTGGAACCTAAAAAAAGAAAGAAGAGGACACTAATGAACTCATCTACAAAAGAAACAGACTCACAAATACATTAAACAATCTTATGGTTACTAGGGAAAGGGGGTAGGAAGGGATAAATTTGGGAGTTTGAGATTTGCAAATGTTAACCACTATATATAAAAGGGACAGAGAGCGAGAGAGATTAACTGATTTTAAAATCAAACTACTATATACAAAATAGATATACAACTTTCTTCTGTATAGTACAGGGAACCATATTCAATATCTTATAATAACCTTTAATGAAACAGAATATGAGAATGAATATATGTATATATATGTGTCACTGGGACATTATGCTGTATACCAGAAATTGACACATTGTGACTGACTATACTTAAATTAAGAAAAAAAAAATGAGAGAGAGAGAAGGGCAGGCTCACCACAACTTGCCACTTGGCCAAACATCTCCTGACTCTGGTCACAGGAAATGGATGCCGCATAGTCACCAGGCGCGGCCAGACTTGGAGAAAGACAAGCAAGCTGGGCCTGGGGTTCTGGGAACTGGAGTTCTAACTTTCTGTATATATAACCCCTCGGAAATGATCTGGCCTCTCCGAGCCTCTGTGTGGGGATATTGGACCTCTGGCTCCTCGTGGTTCTGACACTCTGGAATTCTGCCAGAATTCTCTGATCAGGTGAAAGTGAACAGACACAAGCAAGGTGTACCCAGGACACCCCATCTTTAAGAAACCCTGTCTCTCTGGCTACCTCTGCCACATGAAGCTGCATTTCTCCCTCCCTTCCTCTCCCACCCTCCCCCCGCCCAGCATACTCTTTTGGAAGGATGGACCTTTCTAATGCTTGGGGTCTTCGACTCATATGGCGGAAGAAAGGGCAAAATAATTGTGCTTCGGATGTGCTATTTGAGCTGGAACTAAATTTGAGTAAAAGCTTTGTCTGTGAGTTTACAAACATACAATTAAGGCTCTTACGGTTATCGAAATCCACTTTCTTGCCTTATAATTTTATGGTTAGAAGCCTTACAGTTGTTTTTAGATTTTCATTATAACTGCAGTGGCCACAGACGGAACCAAATAGTGTTTGTTTATTTGTGTAACAAATTATGCCCCTCAGCTAACTTTACTGTGTAATTTACATTGGGTGTGCATTTTGCAAAAAAAGTATACATTGGTCTGAGGGTCTCCTCCTCCTTTTCTTCTCTCTTCTTCCCCAAAGCAGCACTGACAATAGAAAACTGGGAAATAAAATACACATCTGGGCATTTTATTTATGTGTGTACTCCACACATGCCTCCAGATAGGCAGGCTCGTAGAAAGAGAATTATATGAAGAGATCCAAATTCAAGTTCCACTAACATCAGAGCTGCATAAACTTGGGAAAGTCAGCCTACTTCACTGAGCTCTTACTCACATTTAGTTCCAGCCCCAAAACACATGCAAAGCATGCTTTTGACAAATGACAGAGATTTTTGTGTCTAACCAGAATAATGGTTCTGAGAGTTACTATTGAGTTCAAAGAAGAAAGTGTCTGAAATTCCTTTGCAAATTGCGAGCTTTCTAAATAAATCCTCGAGGTGACTAGGATGATGGAAAATGAGCGGTCTCCTTCATAGCAGGTTGAAATTTGTTCCAAGGTAACTTTTTTTTTTAAATCTGCATGTATGGAATTTGGGTCTCAGAATGAATAGAATAAACTTCCTTCCAGGTGTTCATTTGAGATGCTCTGTATGTGCCAGGTCTGCTGTCTACCTGGTTGAGCTCACAGGGTCCCCGTAATAAGACTGGGAAGACTCACAATGGAGGTGTAGCCCTTTTTGTTTTCTTTTTCTGGTTCTTCTTAGCAATCAGTATATTTCCATGGAGACCTCACTGCTTGTGGGTGTCCGGTGATTTTGTCCATAGATGATTTTACCCGTAGATACTACTTTTTCTTTGGTCTCACCTGTTACAAATGGCAAAATTGTCTGAGTGGGAAAGCTGAGTTTATTAAAAAGGAAAGGAAAATATGTAATATATTTAAGCAATCTGAATTGATCAGGCACTTGGCTGGGGGGTAATGTTTTTAGTTCAAGACAACATAGGAGGTCTAAATAAATTATTAGTTCCTTATATAAGCCTAGTCCATTCTGGATTCTTGCTGAGATAAAATAATCATAGACTTCTGACTAAAGAATAATGTAAACACCTTACATCAAAATACTGCTTTATAGTTCATGTAAAACTTTCAGATAAATCATACCCTGAGAGATCTTGTCTCTGTTATAGATCAGCTGGTTACTTTGGCGATGACCTCTTAGTTCGGGGTCTTTAATTTCCCCCCTTGGAGGGTGAGAGGAGTATCTTGGGGTCATCCTTTCAGCAAAGCTCCTTCTAGCTCAAAAAAATCTCAGACACATTTCTGCTTTTATTCTCTCTGCTTTGTAGATTAGAAATGGGAGGACTCATGAATCTCTTGTGATTGGATAGAATGACCTATTTGAAAATTTTAAGAGGAAAATATGAATTCCCTCTTTCCTCATTCCACACATGTTTCTTGAGCTCCTGCTACATGTCAGGCCCTTCTCTGAAGCTGAAGAACACAGGAGTGACTAGACCTTCCAGTGGGGGGAAGGTGACCCTCTGTCCTAGGCTTCCTGACAAAACCAGGAAGGTCTTGGGCAAATTGGGATCAGCCGGTCACACAAGTGGGAAAGGCTGAGCATAAAGGAGTTAAAAGCGAACGAGGTGACGGGTTTTACGTCGCAAGTTCTCAAGACGGTGCATTTGGGGGTGGGAGAGCATTGGACTTTAGCGTGGGTGGTAAACTGTAGGTGTGTATATATGTAATTTATGTGTACTTTCATAACACGTAATTTCAAAATAATACTAATACTAATTCTAACAATATGATTGCTGAAAACAGTTTAAGATTTCTTTTGCAGTTTTTTTTTGGCCTACAGCTGAGGACCACCAAGGGATGTACAGTTAAATCGCTGTTTCATTTCACTTGAAATAATTCTCCTTACTGTTAAGCCCCCAACCTGATAAACACTTGGATTCCTTTGTTTCATTTTTGCTTTTGCTTTTTAAGAATTTTTTTTTTCAACTGGATTTAATTTTACACTTGTTTAGAACATTTGCATGTTTTCAAAGTCAGAACTACAAAATGAGTGATATTTGGATGACGTCTCACTTCCTTCTCTTTGCTTCTACCCTGTTTTTTTTGGGGGGCAGCGGAAGTGGTAGGTAATTAGGTTTGTTTGTTTGTTTATTTATTTATTTAATGGAGGGACTGGGGATTGAACCCAGGACCTCGTGCATGCTAAGCAGGTGCTCTACCCCTGAGCTCTACCCTCCTCTGCTTCCATACTATTCTTGTCCTCTCTGCCCGTGGCCATTTCTGTTAGCTTTTGGGTGTTTTGTCTGTTCTTTAAAAACAAAAGCAAATACATACAAATAACACACACATATACATGTACATCCAGATATGTATACACAAATATCTGCCCCTTCCTAGATAAAAGATAACTTACTATATATACTGTTCTGGACTTTGCTTTTTTGCACTTAACAATTTATTGTGGAGATCACTGCTTTGCAACATGTTTGATTTTCTTCATTTAAAGAAAAAAAAAGGACCTTCAGGAGGTCCCAAAGGAGATCACACTTGCACTCAGTGGGGACGGATGAGAAGGATGCAGACATGTGGAGACTTGGAGGCTTGTGCTCTAGGCAGTAGGGATAGCAAGAGCAGGGGTCCTGGCAGGGAAAAGATCTTGGCCTGATTGAGAAATAGAATGATAATCAGGGTGGAATGTTCTGGAGGGAGGAGAGGAGGGGTGAAGGCTTTGTGGGCGTCAATAAGGAACTCAGATTATGATAATGATAATAACTGATGTTGTATTCTGGGCACTCCCTTGTTCCATTGCCTCACTCTCCAGTCACCCATTTTACAGATAAGAAAACTGAGGCACAGGGACTTGCCATGCTGGAGCCAAGGTTCAAACCCCAGCAGAGGATGCAGAATTGATACTTGGCATGACACTTAACTGAGGGAAGCCCCTTGGTCAATGGGAAGGTGTGTCCCTCCTTCCGAAATCTCCACACCCGCTGGTACCCGCCATCACCCGGGGGTGAGGACAACCTTGTCATTTAGATGCCCCCTCCCCCAGGCAGCTACAGTTTTTCTTAGCCAGTAGACACGGGAGGAGGCCTCTACAGCTTTTGTGGATTTGCTCCAGCACTGAATGGGGGCAGTGATGAGATGGCTTAGAAATAGTCACTCTGTGTGTAATCAGGTCGTTTCACTGAGAAAACATTTTTGTTTCTGTTTCCTTCCTTCCCTGGGTCTTTTCCAGGGAACAGCGTCTCTGATCTTCTAAGCCACAAAGGCCAGAGATAATGGGGCACAGCGGGTTGATGTAGTCAAAAAGAGGGCAGAGTCTGTTTTAAGACAGACAGATAGCTAGTCATACACACATGCATGCACACGCACACACGAGAAAACTGTCATAGTCACAGCCAGGGAGTTACATTGTAAATATGCTTAGAAAAATATGGCTACGAGATAAAAACTTCGCCAGGCTGCAACTGTGTGTGCAGACATGTCCCTTCTGCGCAGAGCAGAGAGAAGGGCGAACACACTCAGCCCTGAGCAAGTGCAAAGCATCGCAGCAGGGAGCGTTTGCCCCGCTTCGGTCCTCAGCTGGTGGCTCACAGTTGGCACCGGCTTGGCCTGTGCGGTTTGGAGTTACTCTGATGGCCCCGCCAGATGTGCAGGCAGCGTCAGGAGATGGGGTTTCACATTTTCTTTCCAGACTGCTTAAATACGAGAGAGACCTTTTCCTATAGAGGAAAAATCATGCCTTCTAGTCAGATTCGGAGATGAAGAGCAAAAGCTACGTGGGAAATTCAAAGGATTGGGGTTTTTATTTTGAATTTTTAAATTAATATGTAAGAGATTTAATGAATTATTCAGGCTCCCCAAATAATAAGCTCAAAAAGATGTTTTTCAGACTCATCTCTTTTTTTTTTTCCTTTGTCACAATAAATACAATGTCAACTTAAGATCTGGGAATCCAGAAAAAAATGCAGAAAGAATGTCATGTTTTGTTTTAAAATTTTCTCTACTATTGTTTTGTTTTAACATCTCTTTTCTTTGTAAATTCCTAACTGCCCTCTGGCCTAACTATAGTTCTTGGCCTTTTACAAACCTACTGAATATAAATCCTGTTTAATTATAGCACGGCTCACGGGTCCTGAAGAGTTATGTTAATAACTGAAATGCCAGTGATTAGTAATGGAAGATAGATTTGGTGGAGAAAGAAAGGGAAGTGAAGAAAACTTTGAGGTTCAGGCAAGAGGGCTAGACTTCTTTTCCAGACTCCTCACTGCCGCAGCTGCAGGTGTTCCCAAGTCACTGTGGACAAGGTCGCACCCCTGGCAATGCAGAAGATGCTGGAGGATGGGTGAGCTCTCTCCTTCTTCTGGTGACATCCTTGCTTCCTTCCCTGTCCCTCCTGGACTCTCCCGGTAGTGTCTCAGTTTGTCCTGAGGTGTTGGTGCGCCACCGTGGGGAACCCTGACTCAGAGCTGATCTGTGTTCTGGTTCCCTCTCTTATCTGCTGTGTGACCTTAGGGAAGTTACTTAACCTTCCTGAGCCTCAGTATTCTCACTTATTAAAAAAGATGTTATAACACCTCATAGGGTTGTTAGAATTGCTCAAATATTGTATTTGGCATCTGTTGTTTTCAATTAACATTATCACTTCAAATCTTGAGCGTTGGGTCAAAGTCAGATACAAAGGAAGCCAAGGAGCCAGAGGCAGGGTGTTTGGAGTTTGCTGGGACGTGGTGCTGTGCTGGGTGTGGCAGCAGGGGTGAGGGAGCGCCTGGCCCCACCCGGCACTCCCCTCCTTTGCCCTGTGTTGGCATGTGTCGACTGTGTTCTCAATCAGGGACTATGGGGCTTTTGGTTCCTTTGTCAAAGGGCTCATCTGGTCCTGGTGTACGTTCAGGCTGAGGCAAATCCTGAAGGAAGTCTTAAACGTCCTCTGTAAAGAGGACGAGACTCAACACTAGAAGAGAGGGATGCTAGTCCTGTTCCCTGGGCCATGCTGGGTAAGCCATTTCAGAACGTTAAGTCCCACTGATACAAAGTGTACACCCCCCTTAATACTGCACATGTTCTCAGGGGGGAGATGAAATAAGATAAGATGTGTGAAACACTTTGCCTACTCTAATAATAATATCGGTAATGATATTAATGATAAAAGTTTATTTCTTCTCCCAGAGCCCATAGTTCTTGTGATGTCCATTTGCTACATTCCCAGAGTCCTCTCTTAAATGCTCTGCTTACACTTATTAAATACTCTAGTTTTTTTTTCAGTTCTCTCTTCCCCAGGCTCCATCTCTAATTTATGTACACAAACTGCCACATGTGTGTGCACGTGCACACGTGGACATGCACACACACACACACACATTTGGCTTGTCCTATAGTCTTCATGGTCTTGATCCCGATTAGTTATCCTGACAAATAACTAGCCTGACAGTATTTTCAGAGCGGCTGATGAGTTAGTGTAACATAAAACTGCTTTTGGTAGAAAATTCCAGACCAAGAGTCAGCCAACTTTTTCTATAAAGGGCCAGTTAGTAAATATTTTCAGCTTTATGGGCCATCGGTCTCCGTTACAATAGCAACGATGTGGTCCTAGCAGGAAAGCAACCATAAGGTGATACAGAGATGAACGGGGGTGGCTGTGTTCCAATAAAACTTTATTTACAAAAACGGATGATGGGCTTCATTTGGTCTGTGAGCTGTGGTTTGCTGACCTCTGCCACAGACAAAAGCAGGACAGTAATGGTGGCAAACCCAGACACTGTGGCCGGTTATTAGGAAAAAGCCTTAGAGCAGAGGCGGGCTTTGGCAAACCCTCCCTTCCACCCTTCCCTGCCTGGATGTCCTGACCTGAGGCTCAGGCAGGGCTGGGTAGGGGTCTCTCCCTGGAACCCCAGAGCTTACTGAGCCTTTAACTGGCCTGGAGGGGTTTGGAGGATGGAAATTTACAAGTGGGCCGAGAGCCATCTCTCTGCCAAGGACTGATTCAGGGTTCAGGGATTAAGCCTCTGGCGTGGGGATTAAATCGGGATTTCACATGTACAGACCCTAGCGGCACCAGATGCCGGGCTGGGTCTGGTACAGCATGTGCTGTTGGCTCTGGGAAGGTCCTCAACCCTCGTGTGGGCATAAAAGTCAAGAAAGAAATGAGGGGTCCCGGTCTTCTGCTTTCAGCCTTGATTTTTAAAGAAATTTTCGACTGAATCTGAGATGAGAACATACTTTGGAAACAGCCAAGGAGCATGAAGGAATTTATTCCCAAGGCCAAGAGTGACTAAACTGCTGAGTGTTAAGTTCTCAGTAGGGATGCAGAGAAGCGTGGGCACAAAACTCACATTTCATCCTGGCGGCTTTGTTCTGCTGGCTCCATCGTGCTGCTTCCTGTGGGTCTGGAAAATGACTCCCCCACCCCCTAGCCCTTTCCAGGAGCTCGACGTGCCTGTGCCAGCAGACAGGATCTATTTCACAAGGCGCTGTTTATCACCCACGGTCATTTCTCTGCCTCCTGTTGCTGTCAGTCATCTGGTAGACAGTGTCCTCGGGACAGCCCTGGAGCGGTAGAGGTTGGAGAGGGTGCCTCAGAGCCAGAGCACCCTTTTGTTTTTCACATGGAAAACTTGAGACCTAGAGAGGGTGTGAGTGTTCAGAGTCACACCATTAATTTGAAGCAAATGGAGGACTCGAATCCAGTCCTCTGGGCTCCTAGCCCAGTGGTCCCCTCCTGAGGCAGACGTGTACTGCTACTCTTGCTGCTCTGTGATGATTAGGGTAATGGGGTCTCAGATACCAATAGTCCATTTGGAACTGTGTCACAAAAGCAAAGGCTCTTTGACCTTGAGAAGTGAAGAAGTTTCTGCCTCACTCTGTAGATCCAAGCTCATCAAATCACACAAAACAACTTTTACTGACTCTCATGGAAGTTATCTCCATATACTCATGTTATCAGTCAGGACAAGCTGAGTTATGTTGCAGTAACAAATAACCCCCAAAGCTAAGTGGCTCACTGAAACAAAGCTGTATTTCTTACTCAGGCTACCTGCTTACTGTGAGTCGCTGTGTTTCTGCTCCTCATCTCTTTTTTCCAGGACTGAGGCTGACAAAGCTGTGTCTATCTCAGGATTGGGAAACTATGGGTTATGGGCCAAATCTAGCCTGCCATCTGTCTTTGTAAATAAAATTTTAGTGAAACATAGACACAGTCATTCATTTATGCATTATTTAAGGCTGCTTTTGCACTATGACATTAGAATTAAGTAGTTGCAGTGGAGACCATAAATCCCACTGGGCCAAAAATTGTTACTTTCCGGCTCTTGACAGGATAAGTTGGGTGGCCCCTGGCCTATCTGAAACATGGGTTGTCTATCCCCTCTGGTCAAAGGAGAAGAGACAGAGCAAACTATGGGCTGGTTTTGAAAACTTCTTTCCAGAAGTGACACGTGGTTCTCTCTGCTCACATTTCCTGTGCTCAAGCAAAACATATGACCACTCTTGAGTTCAACAAAGGGGGAGAGAAAAATCAGTCCATTCCAGCATGATTTGTAGTTCACTTGTACACAAGTGGACTCTCTTTAACTTAAACAGAAGAAAGGTTTATGTGAAGGTTATCAGGCAATCACACGATAGATGGGAAGTCTGATGAACAAGGCTCTGGGGGAGTCAGCAAGGATGGCTGCCCTCCCACCACAGGCATGGCTTCTGTGAGCCGTGCCTCTGGCATCACCGGCATTCCGCTGTACCACTGCCCACCTCCCCGAAGCCACTGCAAGTAACTTTAATTGGACCTTAGCCTACTTGTCACTCCCTCTGTGTTCAAAGGGCTGGGTAGATGCCACTTATTGACCACATTTAAGTTGTGTGGCCGTGTCCTAGCAGCTGACAAGGCTGGGAAAATGGATCTCAAGGTTTTTTCATCTTTGACAGGGGAAGGAGCTCTCATTTACAAAGACTGATGAAGGGAGGAGTTTCATCCACATAGGAGACTGCGCTGGGATGGGATCCGGATCCACTCTCATATTCAAGTGCTGGTAGTTGGAGGCTGTCTGGAGGGTCTGACAAAGTTTGGCATTGTTTTGGAGTTCAGCTTCTTAACTGACACCTGTTAGTCTCACCTTCCAGGGAGCCTTCAGCAGGCAGCTGAGAAGGAGCAGGGAAAGATGCAAGAGCTTCCTCCCTCCCCAGTGTCCCGAAGCCAGAAAGACCTTCCTTACCTGGACTTCCTCTAGTCTCTTCCTCATCACCCATCTTTCCATCCCCACAAAAGTCCTTTATTATTTTGGGAAATATAAGACAGAAATCTAGTCTTGGCCAGCAAGAGAGAGGGAAGGGAAGTGCATGTGGCATCAGATTGAGTACATTTTGTGTTATTGTTCCCATCAGGTACTTTTACTGGTGTGAATCATTGGGAATGGATTATGTCTAAGTATCTTCAGCCTCATAGGGTGCAGAGCAGGGTCAGTTGGAGGAGCTGAGGTAGTAGGGTTTGGTGCAGAGAAAGAACCCACCTTTGGAGAAAGGGAGAGAGAAATAAATTAGGAGTATGGGGTTGACAGATACACACTACTATGTATAAAGTAGATAAATGACAAAGACCTACTGTATAGCACAGGGAACTATATTCAGTATTTATAATAGCCTATAATGGAAAATAATTTGAAATACATATATATGTATGTATGCATGTGTGTGTGTGTGTGTATATATATATATATATATATGTATATAAAACTGAATCACTTTTCTGTACACCTAAAATTAACACAATATTGTAAAAAAACTATACTTCAATTAAAAAAAAAAAAGAACAACCCACTTTTGGGTGGAGGCCAGGAAGCTAACTCCCACCAGGGCTCTCTTTTACAGAGGGCCTCCCGTTTGAACCCTTCAGTTCATTTCCAAATGAAATTATGTATAGTCTAAAAGGTAGAGTGAGAATGATTTAAAACTTTGGAGCTCATTCTCAAACCTAGTTCTCTACCAACTAATATTTGTAGCTAATCTTCTGTGTTGTGAGTGGCACACGTAGGTTGCTTCATGCTTTTTGTTGTGAGCAGCACAATGATACCCCAATTATACTGCGTCATGCTTCTTCCATTAAAAATATTAACTTGTTTGAGGCAAATATTTAACCTCAGTTTTAAACTCTACTTTGGTATCCCTTTAGTTTTTAAAGCGAACCTGGAGCCTCAGAGCATGTATGTGGCCTGGGAAATTCTTGACTTTTAATGCTTCCCTATCTGAGATGACTAAAGCAGGCAGATCTAGAGTCTCTAAAACACACGAGGCCCCAAAGCAGGAGCAGCTGATGTGAAAAATCCAGAAGGTCCAGGGTAGGTTAGAGTTTGGAGTCACTAATATGGACTTAGAACTGTAGCAGTCAGGACTGAGCATGGCTGTGGGTGTGTCCTGGATGATGGCCTTGGAACTGATTAATGATGGAGCGCTTCCTAGAAGCGTGAGCTACACATGGGGTGGCTGGTCCCTGCCCTCATTTGGACATACCTAATGGAAACTGTCTATGAAGTAGGTTGCAATCTCTATTAGTGATGTCAAATATGTTAAAAAATGACAAATAAAGGACATCTGAAATTGGGATTTTTGCCAACAGGTCCCTAATCTTGTCTGAATCATGTAATTTTTGCTGATGTGTTGTCTGGGGGACAGAGGCAGGGCTGTGTCCCAAGGATCAACAAGGATGCGATGACCGTCCCTTGGCTCTATAATATGTGACAAGCCAGGGAACAGTAAGGGTTAAGCCCAGGTCAATCCAGTGGGAGCCCAGGTTTCCAGGGGAGGCAGGGCAGCCAACAGGTAAGTCAGGTGCCCAAACTAGATGGAAGGAGAGTGCTGTAGCTGCAGATTGGGGTAGGAGAAGGGGGCATTTCCTCCGGCTCATTCAGGTCTGATACCACCATCTGGTTCTGGAGCTCATCCTTCCCGGAAGCTTGATTCATCAGGCCCCGCTCCACCTACCACTGGAGGGTAGACTGGGTTTCAGAGTTAACAATCCAGTTTCTTTCTTTCTTTTTTAATGGAGGTCTTCTCGTGCCTGCTAAGCACGCGCTCTACCACTGAGCTAGCCCCATCCCTGCACCAACGATGCAGTTTCTTGCTGGGACCAGGGTCCTGAAACCATGGCGAGATTCCTTGAATCCTGGACCCTACCCCTATACCTTCAGCCCCGGAGTGGCATCTTGGGCCTGAGAGTTGCTTTTCTGGAACCTTAAGCTTCCAGCCAATCTGCCTTCTTTTATCTCTGTCATCTTCTCTGGCCTCGCCTGCAAAATCAGCCCTCCCCCCGGGGCCCAGATTAAACGCAGATCTCAGTTCCTGTAACTGGGCATCCGTACTGAGCTGCCCTTTCATTCCTCTTTCTTTTCTCTGCAGGGGAGCTTGGCCAGGGTGGGAGGCTGAGGGCTGCTGCTACCACTGAGGACCTCCCATCCCCTAGCTCAGGCCCCGAGAGCGCTCTTGCAGTTATCTGGAGATGGCGTGGGGCACGGCGGAGCTCAGCCAGGCTCTCATGACGAGTGAGGGCTTTAGTCTCCATTTTCATGTCTGCTGCTCCTCGCTGCTGGGAATGGCTTCAAACCTTTTTTTTTTTTTCACATTTTTTTCTCTGTGATTTATCATAACATTTTGTGTCTATTTCCCTGTGCTATACGGTGTAATCTTGTTTATCTATTCTACAATTTTGAAATCCCAGTCTATCCCTTCCTACCCTCTACCCCCCTGGTAACCACAAGTCTGTATTCTCTGTCCATGAGTCTATTTCTGTGGCTTCAAACCTTTAGAGTCAAGTTTGCCTTTTGTAAGAATACTTTTAAAGAATGCTCAATTCTTTAAAAGAGCAAAAGAAAAAAAATACAGCATTTTAATCCTTATTTCATGTATTACCCATGATTAAAGGCTTCCCCCTTTATTTCCACCCTCAAGGTGATTATTTTTATTGATGACAAATGTGAGATTTTGGTTTCTCCTCTGCTTCCCCAAAGAGTATCAGTCAAATTAAATTTACAGGTTTACTTTATTAATGACCCATATTCCATCTCTTAGAGTCACAGTATTTCAACATAGTACTTCTTTTTTTTTTGAGAATAAAATGCGTGCAAAATTTATTTCATGTGATGTACAGTGCCCAGTGGATAATGTGCACTCAGCATAGTATTTCAATCACAGTTTTTCAGTCGTTAAGGGACCATCTGGTCTAAGGCCTAATTTTACAAATGGGGAAACTGAGGCACAGAGTGGAAAATAACTTTTCCCAAGTCATCCCAAAGTGTTCCTTCACAAAAGCTCTTCTCTCTTCTCGGGGCAGTGTTTTCTTCTGCCAGCTATATTTCCCTTAATGATCTGGTCAGCTCCCTCCTATGGACTGCTTTTAGCTCAAGAATTAGCACACAGTAGCATTTTTAAAGGGCTACAGGAGCAAGTCCCAGGTGTGCAAGTTGAAGTGTGAGCTGGAGAGCAGACTCCTGACTTGGGCTTTAGAAGGTCTGAGAGCTCCTCCCTCCTACGCAGATCTCTTCTGACTCTGATGCTTTTTGTGCATTGGAGTCAGAAATCCAGGGCCAGATGGAGGGAAGCTTGAGAGAGCCAAGGGGCGCAGTGTGGTGAGGGCCACCTTGGGTGTCCAGGACAGGAGGGCAATGGGGCTGAGCAGGCTCAGGATGCATTTTTAAATAAACAGTGCCTTTCCAGTTGGTGTTTACAGATTCATGGTTGTGGATGTTTGGGGACAGCTCAAGAAAATGTTTTCACAGCCCTTGGGGACCGTGTAATGAGAATCATGTGTACACTGAAGGCTGAAGGAGCCACACCTGGAACACACTTGACCCGTGGCAGATCCTCATGTGGGAACAGCTCCAGTGTTTTTGGACCTGGCCCATTTGATGAAAAGATACCTGTGCAAACCAACATAAATACACAAACAAAGCAACAACAGCGCAGACCTGAGATTTCAGCAGAGTCTTCTGAACAAAAAAAAGACTCATCGACACTTCTGTTCGCAGGAGAACCAGTGACGGAAAAGGCTGTTTCACTTCTGCCCCGTGTGCGTCTCCCGCGGGGACTATCATGTTACCTTTCTAATGAGAAGCAGGCACTTTAGAAATGACTTCATACCAAATGAAAAATGATTCTGGCTGAGTATGGCTTGTTGGGGGCGGGAAGTATGGGACTTGGAGGGGATATTTGTGGCTCCTCTCATCTCCTGGGCCCAGGGTGACCAGGACAGTCGAGATAAGGAAGAGGGTACAGCCGATCTGAACACAAATGCCATAATGGGGAGTGTCTTCAGACTCTGCACCCAGCGTCTGTTTTGTTCTCTTTGCTGCTAGAATGTGAACAGGCAAGAAGCATGTCTTGCTGGTCTTGATTCAAGGAGTTCTAGGTGTTATGCCAAGGGAGGCTTCCCCCAGTCAAATGCGACACTGTTAGCTTCTTTCTGCTTCGTGTCCCATTCTCGTACCCGAGCTCAGTTTGCCAAATCCGGTGTCCTCGATGCCCCAAAGTTTCTCATACCTCTGTTCCTTTCCAATGCTCTTCTTTCTTCTTGCAAGGGCCTCCCCCACCTCTGATTTGCAGGCTCATGCCTACTCAAACATCACTTTGTTCTGAGTCCCTTGCTCTATCCCTCTGCTTGGGGTGGGTGCCCTTGTCACACGCTCTGCTCTGTGATGGCATGAGTCATACTCTGCTGTAGCTTTGGGGGGCGCTGTCTGCATTGCTCATAGACTCGAAGCCCATTGCGTGCAGGACATGTGCTCATTCATCTCTGAATCTGCAGTGCCCTGTAACTAGGACAGAGTCTGATGCAGGTGGGTGCTCAGTAAATAGCATGGACTGCGTGAGTCCAAGAGTCTCAAGCTTATGAGCTTATAAAACTCCATCTGATTTGCTGACTTTGAATAAAGACATTAATGGCCCATAAACAATCCAGCAAAGGTAACTGAATCCAAGGAAGAGAATTCTGGGCTCTCCTTCTGTGGTACAGGGTGTCTCTGGAAGCTGCTGCAAACAAAAGACTTGCCAAGCAAAAGAAATATTTATTTTTCCTTTTACCTTTGCCTCTATAATCCTGTCCATTCTTAGCTCAGTGCAGGCCCCACACGTTCAAGAAGTTTTCTTTACCTTCAGTGTCTGAGCTGTTGTTCTTCGCAGAACTCCATGGGGGATCACATGAAAGGGGTGATAAGACTCTGAGACTTCATGGTGGGCATTTCTGCTTTTGTTCAGTGTGATTTTCGGTTCTGTCCTTGGGGTGCTTAAAGTCTAACTGTATCACCAAGCAAATGAAAATAATAGTTACCGAACTACAAAGCACTCTCGGGCTGATGGTTGATGGTACATTTGCAATTTTACAGCTTTATTTCCTGCATGAATGCAAGGGAATAAGTAGTGTGAAACTTGAGGCACTGTGACAACATCTGTGGGTAACATAGGACTCTCTTGGCTGTAAATAAAAGCAGAACCTTGACGGGCTTAAGAAGGGACAAAGGAATTTATTTACTCACAGAGCTGAAAAATTTAGAGGAAATCTGGCTTCAAGCATGATTCAGAGGCTTAAGTGAAATCATGAAGGCAGTCTTTTCCTGGGGCTCAGGTCTGTCTTTCCCTAGACTTGCCTCATTCCCAGGTGCCATCCTGTGGCTCCTAGAGTCAAGGTCACTCTCCCCCAGTCCATATTAAATGTAAAAGAGAATGTTTCCTCTTGGAATCACCTGCTCTAGTCCTGTGCTTCATCCTGATTGGACCAACTTGAGACAGGTGCCCCCCTCCCTTCACCTATCTCTGTGGTCCATGCTATGACATTTGCTCCATTTGGGGGACTGGGGGAGAGAGAGGGTCCCTTCCAAGTCCCACTTCCAGAGGAGGGGGCATATTCCAAGTCACAAGAACAAGGGAGGATGGATATTGGTGACCAAAAATCAGTAATCAATCAATGCTCACTCCATGGAGATAAAGATGAAGTTACAGCTAGATGATTCCCAGAGCCGAGCAAAGCACAGACTCCATGTGCTGAGCCCAGCCCAGGCCAGCTGTGCACAAACTGTTTCTTTCTCACTCAGTGTCCACAGTTCGGAGACGGTCCTGTTACACAGGGCAGAATGAGTCCTTGACTGGATTAAAGGGGGAAGGCACTTTCCATACGTCTGTGAGATGCCTTCTTTTTGAGCATCCTTTATAACCCCTGACGTAGTAATACAAAGAGAAGGCGTTCTAATGACTGCTTCTTTGTCAGAACCTCTTGGTTGGAAGCCAAGCAGGGAAACAGGAGAAGGGCTAGGCCAGGAGCTCTGCAGCCCTAGGTGGGAGCAGGAAGCACTCAGGTTTGAAAGGAGCTGGGATAAAGGGATGGACAAGCGTCTCTGCCCCAGTGGCCTCCACAGTTGCATCCAAGAGTTGCATCTGTGGGCAGATCGTTCATTCATTCATTCATTCATTCATCAGCATTTCCCGAGTACCCCTCACATGTTAGAAATTCATTATAGTACCCAGTACACAGTATGTCCTCAGTAAATGTTTGTTGAATAAATAAAACCTAGGGAAACAGTTTTTCAGTTTCACAATTAGACATGTAAGGTGGAACATGAAGATACATCACTGATGTATACGTTAGTGTCAATGAGCTTCTCTCCTGGTGGGCGTTCCAGTTAACAGATCCATCCTGATTTGAATGGTGTGATAAGGGTGATCAATAAAAAGAACAGCATTGCTAACAGTTCACACTGGAGTTTCCCACATGCTTCCCTTGCTAATTTCACTTGCACTCGGGAACCACTTAATCCCCTCCCACAACTCTCCAATGCTTGCTATTCCTTATCCTCGTTTTACAGGAGCGGGGACAAAGGCAATGAGAAGCTAACCAGCCTGCCGTGATCACGCAGATAATAGTTGCCGGAGCCACAGTTCTCCTAGAGGCCAGTCTGCTTTCAGAGCTTGAGGCTCAGTACCGGAGGGACTGGGAACAAGACAGAGGCCACTGATTTATTAACACTCTCTCAGCCTCAGCGAGGACTTCTGCTCTCTCTCTCTCTGCGTTACGTAACAAAGCTGAACACACGAGGGTGTCGCTGTGTTTTAAACTCTCAGCGTTGGCTTCCAAGTGGGTGATGGACACTGAGGAGAAGGCATTGAGTTTGGAAGGTGGGGAGGAGAGGAGAACTGGAAAGCGGATTTTCTTCCAACCCTGGAGTTCTCCACATCCCCTGCTTCTCTTCTTGTCAGTCTGTAGTTTCCTTTTTGCTGTCAAGTGGAGACTGGAAACCCAGCACAGATGTTTATTTGGAAATTTCACTCTCACTGGAGCAAGATGGTGTGTGGGGCGTCTCCAGTTTTCTCATGTGCTTCATTCACATGGGCAAAGGAATAAGGAATCAAGCTGAGGCTTTGGAGAACACCTCTCATCAGAATGTTTTGACGTTTGCCAGTGCACAAACAGAGCGTTTTGTAATGGCAATGTCTCCTTCCTGCTATTTCTGTGCAGTGATACTCAAAGAGATGGAGTGATGATGACGTCTGCCAGAACGTTGTTAAGAGAAAACTCACTAAAGAATGAATATATGTATATATATGCATGACTGGGACATGGCGCTATACACCAGAAATTGACACATCATAACTGACTGTACTACAATTTAAAAAAAAAAAGGGGGAAACTCATCCTGAATGTCGTGTGATAACTCTGGCTCTTTCTCTATTTACTATATTGCAAAATCTATGAGTCTGGTCTGGGGCAAGTGTGTTTGTGGTTCTCGTAGTTTGAGTGTTGCAAATATGGTGCCTGATGGCCGTCAAGGCTTGATCCAGTCTGTTTTTTTTTTTTTTTTAACATTTTTTATTGAGTTACAACCATTTTACAATGTTATGTCAAATGCCAGTGTAGAGCACAATTTTTCAGTTATACATGAACATACATATATTCATTGTCACCTTTTTTCCCGCTGTGAGCTACCATAAGATCTTGTGTATATTTCCCTGTGCTGTACAGTCTGTTTTTGCAGACCACCAGCTTCTGTCAGGCATACTTGGTCGCCATTCGGAAGTAGGCTGGGGAGTTGTCATGTGGTGTTAGAATGGCGTTTCCTGGAGCTGTTAGGTTTCCATGTGAATTCCAAAATAATCTGTAGCATTTCGCTGCTGGGAAGGAGCTCGGAGTTCTTGTTATGGACGTGAATGACCCTAAATGTCCCCAGTGCTTTGTTGATTATGGAGCTGGATCTAGAATCAGGGCCTCCCCTCAAGAGGGAGGCTGGGGCTTGGCCCTACCTGCCAGATCCCACCCTTTCTTGGGAACAGCATTTCTCTAGAATGGCTCCAACCAAAGGATCCCCTACATACTGTGCTCAACACTCAATGGCTGTTGCCTTGCCTGGACTCCTAACCACTCAGAAGCTTTCTCTGGGCCTGACTGCAGTTCTGGTGGGCTGTGGAGGGCAAGCAGCCAGTCTTCAACACAGACCTAGCTGGAACTGGGCAGAAACCCTTGTGGGGAAAAGTGGCCACATCTCGTCACCTGAGCCTTCTGTGGCTTTTGAAGTTCTTATTTATTTATTATTTAACTTTAATGGAATCTTAAGAGAAGAATCACTGTGCTGTGTAAAGGGAAATCTCTCTGGAGTCCAGTTGCCTGGGGCTGAATCCAAGCTCAACCACTTACCAGCTGTGTGACCTTGGGCAAGTTACTGAATTTCTCTGTGCCACAAATTTCCTCATTTATAAATCAGAATAATAATAGAAACTACCTTCAAGAAATTCCCTGTTTATAAAATGAGATAAACACACATGAGTACCTAGAGCAGTACTCTGTGCTTATAGTAATCATTTAATTTATATTTAGTATTATCGACATTAAATAGAATATACAGAGATTATACGTAGAATACGGATGTTTGGATCTCTTTCTGACATGAACTTGGCTATTTCTTTGGCTGTAGTACACATATCTAGTTATGTTAAAAATGAAGAGCTGCTAGGCATCTGAGGCTTTGTCTTGTAATTGGAATTCATTCATTCATTCTTTCACACAACACATACGCTCTGTGGCAGGCACTTCGCTAGGCTTTGAGAGTCCGGGGAAGAGCAAGGTAGAAGCTCTGGCACTTGGAGCTTACAGTCCAAAGGGGCAGGTATCTAGTAAGCACCTGGATAATTCCTATAAAGGGGCACAAGGAGTCTTGGCAGTGCTAAGGTCTCTAGACCTGCTGCAGCCTGGGAGTCTGGGGGCTAGATTTTTCCCTATATTCTTTCTTTTTTTGTTTTTATTTTTTGGGGAGGGGAAGGTAATTAGGTTTCTTTCTTTCTTTTTTAATTGAGGTACTGGGGATTGAACCCGGGACCTTGTGCATGCTAGGCATACGCTCTATCACTGAGCTATACCCTCCCCACCAAAGCTGTGTTCTTTTGTGGCTGGGGCAAGAGATGTATAGCATTTATCCATTGACCAATCGGCAGTGGCCATGTCTGAGGCTGTCTAGCTTTGAAGGAGTTTGGGAGGGAGTTTAAATGAGAAGAACTCAAAGTTTCCTTCCAAGGATGAGAATCCATGAACCCACCAATCGCTCTATATTAACGGAGCTTTTACCAGAGCAAAGCAGTGTGCTAGGGTGTGCGGTAGGCAGAGTGGGATTTGGAGGTAGAAAATAAGAAAGTAAAGAGAACGCCTGCTTTCAGGGAACTCACAATCTTTTGTCCGGATGACAAAGTACATACATATAAGAAGACAGTGGGAAGCCGTCCTTGACTTAAATAAGTGAAATTTCTATCTGTCCTTTTCATTAGAAAAGCCTACTTGTGTCTTTTTTTTTTAGATCCCACATATAAGTGATACCATATAGTATTTTTCTTTCTCTTTTTGTCTGAGTTCACTTAGAATGGGATAAATTGGGAATTCGAGATGTGCTGATACTAACTACTATATATAAAATAGATAAACAACAAGGTCCTTCTGTACAGCACAGGGAACTATATTCTATACCTTGTGGTAACCTGTAATGAAAAAGAATACGAAAAGGTATCTCTGTATGTCTATGTACGACTGAAACATTATGCTGTAACCAGAAATTGACGCGACATTGTAAACTGACTATACTTCAACTGAAAAAATAAAAAGACAAGCCCAATTATGTGACTTAGATGGCACAGGAACATGCATTCCCTCTGATGCCTCCAGGCCTGCCAGCTCCCCCTGCCTGGGACATGATATGCCCTTCTTGGACAGCAGGAATGTCCTTTAATTTTCCACATGGCCGTGCCTACTCAGGCAGCTTTGATGGTCCCCTCCCACCTCCCAAGGTTTCTCTCTCCCCGTCTCTGGCCCTGGCAGGACAAACCATGGCCTGGCTGTGTGCCCACAGTGGGTTGTGTAGACCTAACATCTCTATCATAGTATTTCCCACGTGACCCGGGGGTGGTATCTGGGTCTCTGCTAAGCTTCCACTAAGGATTGGTTAAGGCTTCTGTTTCAGTTTTCTCTTGCTGCATTACAAACCACTCCAGAACTTAATGGCTTAAAATTACAACCATTGAATTGGTCATGATTTTGGGGTATGGAATTTGGGTGAGGGCGGTGGGCACAGCTGGCCTCTGGTGGCTCAGCTGGAGCTGGAAAAGCCTCCGTGCCCCTCCCCCTCACACGTCTGGGGCTTTGTCCTTGGCTGTTAACTGGGACATCTCGTCCTCCTCCCTGTGTGGCTTCTCTCTGTCCAGCCGTCTGTTGTCATTCAACAGTCTAGTAGGAGCCTTGTCACATGATGGCAAAAATGAAGGGGGCGATGTCTCTTAAGTCCTAGCCCAGAAGTCACACAGCAACACTTTAGGCAAAAGAAGACAGAGGAATGCCCAGGTTCAAGGGCAAGGGTAATAGACTCCACCCTTCGATGGCAGGAATGGCAAAGCCACGCTGCAGAAGAGCATGAGGGACGGCGGGACTGATGTGGCCACCTTTGGTAACATTATTTATTCTCAGCACTTATCTCCTGCCCAGAACGTAGTAACTGCTCGCTAGTAATAAGAGCTGGCATTTAATGAGCTTCATTTAACCTAAGTACTTACATGTACTATCTTATTTAATCCTTCATGACTCTTTGAGCTGTTACTTTCCTCATTTTGCTGAGCAAATTGCGGCTTGGAGATGTTAGGTGAATTGCCCCAGATGAAAAGAAAGGTATAACTAGAAATCAGACTCAGCAGCCTGGCCCAGAGGCTCAGCAGCAAGCTCTCTGCTGAAGGACTGAACAATCAGGTTTTTAGTGGTTTGCTCTTCCCTGGGATCATCTGTCACCATCACTGTCTGTAGCTGCTTCAGCTGTTACATTGTTCAGCTAGATGGCAGCTGATAGGCAGAATGCCTTATAAAGCGGAAGGGACATGAGCATGCCGCCGCATAGGCTGGGCTCTAGCTTTGAACCAACTTCCGACTCCTTTTCCCCATTTCTGGAGGGACGCACCTCTGGCAGCCCATGTCCCAGAACAATTGATTTCCAAAAGCAAAGCTTCTCTGGGATGTGATGTCAGTTGGTGGTAGAATACTCACATTTTGGGGAGATTTTCAGAAAGTTTGTATTTATTCACTTTTAAAGTTATGAGAGTATGTTCTTACCTTTTCAAAATTAATGTTTCACTTTAAGAAATGGTAATAAGATTAAATTGTAGATGTTTCTGAGTGAAGATATTGTTACCGAGTCCAAGCCAGTACTGCTCACTGCACAACAGGCCAATAAATTGAGAGATGAGTTGTTGTGGTTAAAAAAAAAAAAAGCTGCTTTATTTGGAAAGCCGGCAGACTGAGAAGATGGTGGACTAGTGTCCCAAAGAAGCACCTTGCCTGAGCCAGGATTCAGGCTTCCTTTATACTAAAAGGGGAAGGAGTAAAATCAAACATTTCCTGGTTCCGGGTCCGCCTCCAGAGGGGAGGTGTTCATTTCTTCCCACCTGCAGTCATTCACGGGTGGGCCTGGTCAGATGTTTCCTGGGAGCAAAACAAAGTATTTTAGCTTAACGCTCGTTACCTGGGAGACAGGGTTCCCAGAGATGGACCCATCATATATAATTTAAGCTGACAGGCAGCATCCTTTTAGTGATTAACTGGTAGCAAAAGCAATAGAATGCAAAGGCTAAAGTAAAAGAAACAGATCCAGTATGGAGTCAGATTTCCTTTTCCCTATTACAATACTTGGTAACAAAAATTAAGAGCCAGGGCTGAGGGTTTGCATTGACTCCTACTACTAATCTTAGAATGTCAGTAATTTCACATTGTCTTTCTTGTAACTATTTCTTAGTCTTGCTGTTGCTTCAGCAAGGTGGATCGGGGATTGTTGTGATAATTTGATGGCATTACTTGCAGAAAATACTTGCTTTGAAGCAGGTCTGTCATATAGTAATGCACAATGAGTGTAAGAGCATGTCATTATTATCAATCCTTATGAGATTCCTGTGCACAGTGATGGTTGGTTTTCTTGTAACTATTTCCCCTCCAACAGCCCTGGCCAATCAATGAACGTTCCCAAGCCACCTTTATAAGACAGAGATGTCATGATGCAGAAACATCAGTGACTAGCTG
Organism: Vicugna pacos; assembly: GCF_048564905.1. Lineage (NCBI taxonomy): Eukaryota > Metazoa > Chordata > Mammalia > Artiodactyla > Camelidae > Vicugna > Vicugna pacos. Next base: position 5,635,708 of record NC_132990.1, read on the forward strand.
AGAGTCCTGTACGTTCCTGAAACAAACCAAGCTGTCAGAAGAAGAATTCTTTTGCCTTCAAATCCTTGAACCTGAAAAGTTATCTCTTGGTTCTCAAGAGTCCTCGCTAAAAGATTTGAATTGCAGCCAAATGCCGCGCCTTAAAGGAGATAAGCAAACTGAAATTTTATCAGGAGGAATTTGGAGATTCTTAACATTGCAGACAAGATTCTGGGAAGTTGGCTGCGGTGAGCACCTCCCTGTCTGCCTCCTTTAGATCACCTGCCCACTGTCCTGGGTGCATGGCTGCTGGGCTTGTAAGTGAGCAGGATCGAAGGCTGTGACCCTCAGGCTCTGCCAGGGACCAGGGGAGGCCAAGCAGGTGCAGGAGTTTGCAGCCTGGGTAGGAGCCTGGATGTCTGAGTGAGGGTGGTGGAACTCCATGGTCCCCAGAGATCTGTGGTCCCCGAGTGTGTGCTGCGCCTCCTTCACATGTGATCCTTAGAGGACCTGTGGGCTTCCCAGGCTCTGGAACTGTGGGAGGAGATGCCCCGTGTGCTGACTTCCTGTCTTCTTATGAGGCTGGGTGAAGGCAGATCTCTCTGCTGAGCATCCTCATGGGAGCAGAAGATTTCTTCTGGTGTCTCACACAAGCCAGCCACTTTACCAGCAGGAATCTGCACCTCCACGAGGATTCCCTTGGATCTGAATTGAGTCCCGAGGGTGAAGAGAATCAGGAACAGGCAAAGAAAATTTGCAAGGTAACCCCAGAGAGCGGGGAGCAAGTTGAACTCTGAAAACAGGCAGCTGAAGAGACAAATCAATCACAACTTGGACAATAAAGATAATACAAAACCAGACATTTTGCAATGAGAAAACTAAGTTTTCTATTTAAAAATTCAGTAGCTCCGTCAAAGAAGGGCATCGTTGTTAAGAACAAAAAGTATTGGTCTGGAAGATCAAATAGAAGAAAGGCTTCAAAACAGAGCAAAGAGACATAAAGTCATCTGAATAAAAGAGAAGCGGTTGATAAGTTAGTAAGGAAAAATGTAATTGATGAAAAATATAACGAAAATAATGCTGTACTCAGCCTGAGTTGATGGGGTGTTGGGTGAGTGGAAGGTTGCTCAGCTGACTTGCCCAAAATGTTGAAGATACGAAGTCCTGGAGGTAGCTCAGGTGTCATAGAGCAAGAATGTGTCCATCACTTCGCACAGGAAAGGTGGGAGACAGGTATGCAAAGGCATTAGTTCTTGCTCGTGTTTGATCTTGCTGTTCTTTTTACTGGCATACCAGCCTGTGCCCACAGACGGGCGTGAGCAGCGTGAGTTGGCTTGATGCCAAGAAGAGGGAACCATTGGCTAGGTATTAAAGAACCTCTTAAACTACAAGAGAAGTTGAAAAACTAGAACGTATCATATCAGGTGCTGGTTGAGATATCATCCCTTTCAATGTTCAGAGGAAGAAAGGAAAATAGTATTAAGTATGGCCATCGGCTTCGGAATGCCAGCCGACACAGTCCTGAGCCTCCTTGCTTGGAAAATAAACTCCTGCAATGGGCCTTTGGCAGCCTTCTCAATATTGTATTGGGATCACTGCGAAGTTCATTAGCATATTATTAGCCACTTGATTTGCCCACAAATTTAAAAAAATTTAACCTTTGAAATGGTTGCTATTACAGATGGTGCTCTGGGAGGGCTTGCTGGTAATCTGCGTGTGGGAGGAAGGGTGCACATGGTTACAGCAGAGGAGACACCAGCTAGACTTCAGCTCCCAGCCTCCTTTGCAGTTAGGTGTGGCCTTGCAACTAGATGTGAACGAAAGCTCTCCATTGCAATGGGAACAGAATGCAAGTGTGCCATGTCTAAGCCTGGCTCAGAAAACCTTTGTATTCATGCCCCCTCAAGTCCTTTCCCCTGCAAATGACTCTGAGGCCTTAAAGCAAGGCAGAACTGTGAGGTAGAAGAAGGCTTTGTCTCTGAATCCCCAGGATTGCCTATTCACCAGGATCACCTGCATTGCCCTCTGTGTCTGCAAGAATCAACTTCTGTTGCATCAAGTCATTAAAATCTTAGTGTTTATTTGTTACAGCAGCTGGTAATACCCTAAGTCATGGGCTGTAGAGCTGGCCACTGTATGTGTTCCATGGAAATTTGGCCTTGAAATATTTGAGTATTTCCTAAGGGACTGCATCAATTATGTGTTGTCAAAAAGCACGCTGTGCTTTTCTCTCCAGCGTATCTTTGTATTCCCACACTCTTGTCCCCTCCCTAGACTTCATAGAATCAAGTGATTAGTTGCAAAGGAAGCTTGGGCATAATTCATCTAACCAATGGTGTTTAGATGCCTGCCACAAACTGGGACCTGCCTACAGACATCCTACCTGTTCTGTGGTTGCTTGCCATCGGACCCTAACTCAACATTCTCCTGAGACATAAATCCAAGGAAGTGTCAATGTTGGACACCTTCCATGACAGAGAACTCTGTTCCTCCAGTTTGATTGTAAAATATCTACCCATTTGATTGTAAAATATCTAAAACAATTAAGAATGTCTTCCTAGTGTTGAAGAATAATCTGTCTGTCATTAATAACTGCTAATTGGATCCCACCCTAACAGCCATCTAAAAGTTGAAGACATTTATCTTCCCAGTAGAATTTCTCTTCTTCAGGCTAAGTGTACTGGGATCCTCCTCTCACTCCTAATTTTCAAAATCTTAACAAATTTTATTTATTTATTCATTTGATGGAGGTACTGGAGATTGAACCCGGGACCTCATGCATGCCAGGCATGCACTCTACCACTGAGCTATATATACCCTCCCCTCTCCACTCCTCATTTGATGTGGCTTTGAAGGCCTTCCCCATCAACTACAAAAACATCTCAGTATCTAGATATTTTATTAAAAATTTTTTTTCGTCTCCTGTTCCCTTAGTTTTGTCTTAAATCATCTACTCTTCTTTCCCTGACAAACTAAATTTCTGAAAGCCCTGATTTCATGGTCTAACGCCAATGAATCTGTTACCCATGTGCTGATTTCAACATGGAACTTCCATGCAAGTAACTTTTAGCAGCCTTTTTGTTTCTACAGCCTTAAGTCTGGATTCTACTCTCTGGTTTTCCAGTGTCCCCAGAACCCCATGAGGAGGGACTTGGTCCCAAAGACTGAGTCAAGTCAGCAAAGGAGCTTGGATTTCTGTCCCACTGGCCTGTGCTTCCTACAGAGGAAAGGTCCTGGGTGCTCTACCTGGGAAAGAGAAGACTGGGAAGCAGAGTTCCAGGGAGAGGGGCCGCAGGGTGGGCAGCACACAGCTTTTCAGAGCATCAATTTTTACTTGGAAATGTAGGAAAGAAACTTCCCTTTACATTTTCCGTATATAGATTGCTTAGTACACTATTTTAGAATTTTTTAACAATGTTTCATACAGTGAAATGTTTTGCTATCCCCAGTTATAGATTTACTTGTTTATGTTTTTGAACATTTGAAAGCTGTGGTCCAGTGTTGTTTGTGTACAACATAATGTTTCAGTCATACATATACATACATATATTCCTTTTCATGTTCTTTTTCGTTATGGATTACTGCGAGATAGTAAATATAGTTCCCTGTCCTATACAAAAGAAATTTGTTTTTTATCTGCTTTGCATATAGCAGTTAATATTTGCAAATCTCAAACTCCCAATTTATCCTTCCCACCCCTTTTCCCTAAGTTTGTATACTAAGTATACATACATACTAAGTAAGTAACCATAAGTTTGTATACTGTGTCTGTGAGTCTGTTTCGGTTTTGTAGATAAGTTCGTTAGTGTCTTCTTTTTTCTTTTTTTTCTTTAGATTCCATATATGAGTGATATTATTTTTCTTTCTCTTTTTGGCTTACTTCACTTAGAATGATGCTTTCCAGATCCATCCATGTTGCTGCAAGTGGCATTATTTTATTCTTTTTTATGGCTGAGTAGTATTCCATTGTGTAAATATACCACAGCTTCTTTATCCAGTCATCTGTTGATGGACATTTAGGTGACAGCCATGGTTTAGACATGAACTAAGTTACATACCTCCAAATGCCCTAGTTCACAGGTGTGCACACATTTACTTACAACTGCTCACATTCTTTCTGCGAATAGGTCTTCCCTGCAGCTTTGGAAGACCCTGCCCTCCCCAAGGAGCTGTCTCCAGCCACTTCCCAGGAACTTGTAAGGGTCCGTTTGTGTTTACAGCCGTGGCTGCTGTCTGCAAACCCTCCGGGCATCTGTGAGGTTCCACGAGGCTAGGAGTGTTCATTGTGAGAAACGTCAGGCTCAGGTGGCCACAGGAAGAAAAACACATTGTAAACACCGATGTGGGGCACTTCTTGTCGTGGCTGCTGTTTTAACATATTCTTTGTTAGCATCGCTCCTTTTCATTCACTGTTATTTTTCACTTCTCTCTATCCATTGTCAGCAGGTTTGCAGCCGGGGGTCCTGTCTGTGAACTGCCTCTGGTTGGAATTGGTTCAGCCATGCTCTGTCTGTTGTGATTCCAAGTAAACATGATCACTGATGGGAGGCCAATGGCTTAGACGTGGTGGGCCAGGAAAAACAATTACAAGACACACTTAGCGACGTTGGTTCATTTCCTTCGTGTGGCTCTGTGAGAGCATAGGTGCCTCTGCTACTCTCTGAATGTCCTATGATACATATCACGGAAGTGTGATCATTGCTTCCATTTTGCTGTGACTTTCCACTTCGCCATTTCATTCCATCCAAGACTCAGTCAATTCAAAGAGAAGGATGGAGTACAAGGTCATGGCCAGTTCAACTGCAAGAGAAACACAGAATTAACTAGCTTTTTTTTGTTTTGTTTCGTTTTTGATGTAACTCATATTTCTATATGCATTTTACAGTTGGCCAAGCATTTTAGGATAGATTATTTCCTTTGCTTCTCTCAAGAAAGTGTTAGCAGTGATTTTCTCTAGGGAGGCAGGGAGATTACACTTGTTTGAATAATTGCATGTATATAAATCATTTTATTTTTCCAGTGCACATGCGATATGTTTGTATTTAAAGGATAAAAAAAGATTGAAGAAATATGTATAGAGAGAAAGAATGACAAAGAAAATGGGAAAAATGTAAGCTCTGGTGAATCTGATGGCATTTGGACTTCTTTGTATTATTCTTGCAACTTTTCTGTAAGTTTGGAATTATATCAGAATAAAAAGTCACAATAATGGCATAAAAATATTAAAGACATAGAATTCTTGGGTAATGTTTAAAAACGGGTATTTCCAATAAACTGGCTTGGAATTTCCCTAGGAATCCCAACACTGCTTAGATTACAGCCTTTGCTTAAAATCAGAGATTTGAAATATAATAAACTACAGGCTGAGGGAGAAGTTATTGTACAGTTGACATGTGCACCATACGACTGTGTAGTCAGTTCATAGTTTTCACTGGAATAGAAAACAAACTAAGCAATTTCTTTGAATTTTCTTCGTATGCAGGTATGCAATTACAGGGTGACTGCCTTTTTTTTTTCTGAGCATAGTATATTCCATGCATTGGAAGGTGCTAATTACCTTGTGAGACATCCATTCTGTTTTTTACATACCATGAAATTCATCAGTTTTAAGTGTATAATTCAACTACTTTACTAAATTTATAGAGTTGTTCAACCATCACCACAATCCAGTTTTTAAATGTTCCCATCACCCCGAAGGAATCCCCTGGGCCCATTTATAGTAAATCCCTGTTCCCACTCCCAAGACCCAGGCAAAAACCCTCTCTGTCTTTATAAATTTGGCTGTTCTTGACATTTTATATAAGAAGGAATCATACCATATGTGGTCTGTCCCATCTGGCTTCTTTCACTTAGCAGAATGTCTCTGAGGTCCATCACCCCTGTTTCTTTTCTGGGAATTTTTCCCTGGTTACTCAGAGAACAAGCAAAAACCTTACATTTGCTCTGAGGAGCAGAGAAAACAAGTCATGGATACGTAGGAACTGGTCTCTCACAGCTGAATCTGCATTGACAAGAACTCAGCTGGAGATGCCATCACTATAATTTCTTACACCCAGACAAACTGTCCGCACACACAGCACTTCTAGCCGGTGTCCTCTTCAAACAGGACCCAGCTTTTCCGTCAGAATGCAGCTGTTATGGCGAACTGAAACCTCAACCGTCCTGAAGATTCAGTGATGACATGACTTCCTCAGATTTCTCAGGGGATGATCAAATTGCAACTCTTTCTGAATTGGAGGACTTTGTAAGCATTTGTTCCAAATAAATACGTGCATTAAGTGAGACGAATTCTGACATTTCACTTTGGAAAACAGCAGTTTTCTTCAGCTTGACAGAAAAGCTATGCCTTGAGAGAAGTGTAAGTTTTTTGCTTTCTTCATTAGATACAAAAGTGAAGAAATGTAGGCAAGTAACATTTTAGCCACAATGTGTTTAAATAATAATCTTATCTTCAACAATCTTCTCTTTTGTGTGCTGAGTATTATGCTAGGAAATAATAATAATTAATAATAATAGCTAACAGTTATTGGGTATTTACTCTGATCCAAGTCTTGTTTTCATGTATCAACTTTAACTGGCAGTGGTTGCCTGCAGCATAGTGTTGAGATGGATTCTGAGACCACATCTGGGCTGAGTGAGAATGAGTGCTATGATTGATTAATAATGTCTGCTTTGGGTACGAGAGGGAAGAATGATGGTGATAAACATATTCACATCCCATGGTTTGGATTATCAATAAAGATAGAATGTGACAAAACTTAACTGAGAGAGGCACAGAATAGTGTGAAGATCAGAGCAGAGATTCAGGAAAAGCATTAAATGGATGGAGGTAGAATTTGACCTTAGCTTTGACAGAGGGTCAGACTTTGTCAGGAGAAGTTGAGAGAAGAGAGAAGATCACTTTAAGCAGAGGGAATAATTTGAACAAGTCATTGAGGCAAGAAACTGTTGGGGGTAATAGACAGTCGCTAGTTGGAACCATCTGGTGCTTATAAGGAACAGTGGAAATTTAGCTGGGCAATAGTTTGGAGGAAAAGTAGAGAGGGCTTCCCAACTGACTGAAAATGAATTGAGAACTTGTTAAATTATTTTATTGGGTGGCCAGATATGGTGTGTGTCTTAGGAAGATTGTTCTGAAAAGAGCACACAGAATGAATCCAAGAGAGAAAGATTGGAGAACACCAATGCTAATGCAGTTACAATAGTCTGCTTGAGATGTACAGGGTCTGACTAGGATGTAGAAAACAGCTGTGAGCAACATCTGGAGGTGGACAAACAGCCCTGATAACCAACTGGGCACATGGGCGAGGGCAGAGAAGCATGCGTGTCATACATTTCTGTGAAGTTTATTTAACAGAAATAAGGATGCCACAAAGTTTTATAGTGATGAACTTTGTTCTTCTTGATTTTAAGGCGTTGAAAGGAAATCTGCACAGAAATATCTAACAGGCTGTTGGAAATTATATTTCGTGATCAGGAGGCACGTAAGGCCAAAATGATGATTCAGGGAGAGGTCTGCCTAGAGATGATAGCTGAAGAAATGAGAATTCAGGGACTTGCCAAGGATGGGGCACACAGACAAGGAGGGTAAAAATGGATCTTGGGTCGGGGGAGGGAATAGCTCAGTGGTAGAGAGCATGCTTAGCATATATGAGGTTCTGGGTTCAATCCCCAGTACCTCCATTAAAATAAATAAATAAACAAACCTAAGTATCCCCCCCCCCCCCACCGCAAATAGATCTTGGCACCTGCCTCATTTAGAGGGCAGAGGATGGAGCTGAGTCAGCAAAGGTGTCAGTAAAGAAGTGGAAAGGATCAACCCACCCCAGCACTATTGCACACAATCCTACCTTGGATTTTTCTTGGACTTCAGATCTTTAACTCATGTTCTCATCTATGATATTAACTAGTGCACCCAAGCTTTGTTTTATAACATGTTTATATCATTATGGACTATCTCTGGAAGTTTCCTTGGCTTTGTGCTAGTTTTGAATACGAACAAGTGATGAAGCTGGCCTCGAGCCATCATTTTCTCATATATCCTAAACATTGAAACATGCGGAGTGTTAAGTGTGAAAATGCAGTGTTGACATGTCCAGCTCTGTGCTGAATGTGTGGTCTCCATTCCCCTCTACTCTCAGCTTCCTCCAGATAGGGGTCCTCCTTTCTCACCATGTCCTTTCCATTGATGCATGGATCACAGAATGGACGCCATCGCTGGGGCTGTGTCCTCTTTCTCTGGGAGTCAAATGTAACGTCTATATATTAAAAGCTGGCGTCTGAAAATCTTGATTGAAATAAAATTTCTGAAGATCCTGTATTAACTTTATTTTCTACCCTCCCTATTTTTCCTTTTATCTTTCCTTTCTCTCTCTTTTCTCTTTCAAGAAGGGACATTCCCCGGATTCCTGAGCACTCCATATTTATTATTTCTTACCTGTTCTCTGTCGCATGTCCTCTGTTTCTTTATTAGTGTGGATTACTATGATTTGTTGGGTATTTACTTACTCACATACAATTAAACCGAAAGGCTGACAGTGTAATTTCACAAATGATAGAGGATATTAGAAACTAGGGCCACTCAGATTTCTAAACCCTGGAATCAAGCTCTTTGGAAAAATATTACTAGAAAATATGAAAAGGCTGGTAGAGAGTAGGTTGTGTAAAGCACATCAAAGGGAAGGAAAAAGGTGAATGTTTGGACAAAAATATCCATTTTCCCTCTGCTTTCTCATGTTTCATGATTTATGTATGATGTTTGGCTCAAGGAAGAGCTTTCATTAAGATAAACCATGATTTTTCCTTTAAACCAGTGTTTCTAAGCCTTTTTAAAAATTATTGCCTTCTAACTAGCCTTTTTAGACATTTTCCCCCTAATCACATTGAAATTATAATACCACAGATAGATTGTATATATGTTTATATAGTATATATATATTTACACATTTATAAATTATACATTGTATATATTTATATATATATATTTTATACATTTTGTGTAAGATTTTCTTATCCCTCTGAGGAACTCATTTTTGCCCCCCTGGAAATGATACTGCCCCCTTGAGAACACATGCTTTATATTGTGGGAAATTAGGAATGCCGTCTAAGCTGCTGAAAGATAGGAGGGCATAGATATCATTGTGGCCCACACTTAATGGATAGTTAAAAATCAGAATACTAGGAGAGGATGTAGGCATGGCTTCCTGCAGAATCCCCTGTATATGTACTTATGTTTTATGAGGGGAAGGTAATTAGGTTTATTCATTTATTTCTGCTTGGAGGAGGTACTGGGGATTGAACCCAGGACCTCTTGTGTGTTGGGCATGCACTCTACCACTTGAGCTACACCTTACCCCCTCCGCATATATACTCATTAAGTAATAAGTAAGTCACAACATCCGAAGCAAGTCAGCCAAAGAAAACATCAAGACAAAAACCCCAGAAAACATAGTTGATGTTGGAAGATTAACCCCCAAATTCTGAGAGCCCTGTCTTGAAAGAGAAAAGAGGGAGGAAGGAAAGATAAAAGGAAAAATAGGGAGGGTAGAAAATAAAGACCAGTTTTGTAAAGAACCGGCTGTTTTTGAAATAAATATTATAAAATACACCATCATAATATCTTTTGGGGGCTTCTAATATCTGTTATACAAGTGTTTACAATGTCACTTGCTAGACATCACTTTACTTTTTATTTTATTTGTGTGTGTGTGTGAGTGTGTGTGTGATTCTGCGAGTTCTCTGATGGGAGGAAACACAGACTGCTGTGGGGGCATGCTGCAGTTCAGCTTGGGAGGAGTCAGGGATTTCGTTTCCAGATCAAGGGTCAAAGTAGGAGCTAAATCTTAGGAACAAAACAGAGAGGCCATTTCCAGATCTGGGTACAAAGGTCAGAACCAGGTCAGCAGCCAGAGTAACCTAAGTCTGTGTCTCAGAGTCCCTAGGGACAGGGACCATTCTCCTCTGGGGTCAGGTGACCTCAACCATCAAGAGAGGAGAGAGAAACAAGGTGCAATGAGGAGGCCTGATGAGAATCACAGGGTTTTCTGTTTGGAAGGGTCCATGGAGACCACCTAGAAAACGACACAAGCCTCACTATTCTGCCCGAGTAGCAGGGGTCCACTGAGACCCCAGGAAGCATCACAAGTCCCAACACTGTTTGCACACAAGCTGGGGTTAACAGCTGAGTGCCCTGGGCCTCCTTTCTGCACACTGTTCTTTTTTTTTTTTCTATTATTTTTTATTTTGGGGTGAGATAATTAGGCTTATTTATTTTTAAAGGAGGTGCTGGGGATTGAACCCAGGACCTCCTGCGTGCTAAGCATGCGCTCTACCACTTGAGCTCTACCCTCCCCCTGCACACTCTTCTTAATACCAAATAATGATTTTCCAGAGTGCAAGCTTTCCTTTTCAAAGTCTGTATCTTGGATTTTCATGATATTACATGCTGAAATTCTCACAAACAAAGATCCTGAGAAGTCTTTTTTTCTTTTTAATTTTATTTTATCGAGTTATAGTCAGTTTACAATGTTGTGTCAATATCCGGTGTAGAGCACACTTTTTCAGTTATACATGAACATACACATATTCATTGTCACATCCTTTTTCACTGTGAGCTACCACATGATCTTGTATATATTTCCCTGTGATCCCAAGAAGTCTTAAAGACATCCAACAAGTACACACAAAGCATCAAAGGAGATAAGAAAATTTCTCGAATACTCTAGAAAGGTGACACAAAAAAAATCTGTAGGACTATGTCTAAAAATTTGTGTGACTATAACTTCCTAAGGTCACCTAAAAGCTTTTGAAGATGAAGTTCTTCAATTTCTGGTCTGGTGATTTTTGTACATTTACTACTTTTTTCCTTCCTCCAGTTTCCACTGGCTTTTCTTTCACTTGTCATATATTTTAGGTTTATGAAACTTTGAGAGTGAGCAGAAACCTAGTAAGGAATTATTAGCACCTTCCTTTTGTGGGATAGAGATGTTAATAGAATAATTATTTTATGTTGAAAACTATACTCTTATACTTGACCAATGTTTTTTGGTAAAAAGCATTTGCAAATAAACACATGCTCCTTTTTATCTCAAATGCATGTATTCTTTTTCCCCTTGGAGACATCTTTGTGCAGAGCAATTTTTCGGAGTATGTACATATCTCCCCATGCATTTCAGAATGAGAAAGGTACTAGAGCCACTAGAGCTGAATATTCAACAGCACTTTTTGTGCTTATGATGTGGGATGGAAAGGAATAGAAATTAAACCTCTCTTCTTTCCACAAGCCACATGCAGCCTGGCTCCAAGTGAAGGGTTCTCACGCAGGCCGGTTTCTGTGCTATGAATTTATCCGCTTCCCAGCAGGCCCGGAGAGGTATTTTACTCTCGGCATCTGGTAGCTGAGACCGTCTCTTAAGCACAAGTGCGCCACTGTGCCAATCGTGGGGCTGCTTTATTTGATGAGGACCACAGCTCTCTGGCAGATAGGCTCTGTTTTCCTTTCCCAAACCTCCTGGAGGTGAAGGAAGGTTTGCTGACTGTGGTCAGGGAAGTCCCAATTATGAATGATTCCCTAACCAAGTGTTGAAACACTGCACTTTGTAATTAAAATGCAAAACACACACAAACTGGCAACCATGGAAATTTTTTTTTTTCAGGAATTTTCCTTGAAAGGTTGGTTTCTCATTTCCCGTGTCTTCCCTCTAAATCTACCTTGATTTAAAGGAAATCTTCCATAAACAAAATAATCTCACCCCTTTGATTAGTGTTGTCTCTCAAGAAAAATGGGTATGGTTTATCCTATTAGTAAAATGTATTTATCACTTGCTTTTCTCCTCATGTATTTCAAATCCTGTCCTCACTCTACTTTGCTGCTTCTGTAACAATCAGCTCTGTGCTACTAGGCAAGTGAAGGAAAAGATGACTCAAGAGAAAGCTTTTTTTTTTCTTTTAATCTAGTAAAATTTTGCTCTGTGTTTTATAGTGCTCTGTTATTGGGTGCATACGTGTTTAGAATACCTTATTGGTGAATTGAATCAGTTATCATTATGTGATGACCCTCTTTATTCCTAATACTGCTTTTTGTTTAAAGTATATGTCTTTCTTTTTTGCTTTTCACATAGCTGAATTGAGGGGGCAGACTAATGTGGGTTAAGATCAGTAGAGGGGACTGAGACAAGGAAAGGAAGGACAAAGATGCACTTAAAAAGCGTCTACAGGAGACTAATTACACAAAGGCATCTATGCATCTGAATATATGCAAAAAGAATACTAATGACGGAAGAGAAGAGAAAACTTCTGATTGCCAAAGACCCCATAGACAAAGTCAAATAGCTTGCATGAGACCAGGAGAAAATAGTTTCCACATGTGTAACAGGAAAGCGATTACTTTCAGAATATATGAAGAATGCCTATTAATTGATTTAAAAAATGCAAACAACTCATCAGAAAAAAAAGGGGCAAAGGATATGAATAGGCAACTCATAGAAGAAGACATGGAATTGACCAATAAATTATTTTTAAATGTACAACCACACTAGTGATCAAAAAGTGCAACTTAAAATGAGCCTTTGTTTTTCACCTATTAGATCAGAAAATATTTTAAAATTAGATAACATTATATATTGAAGAGGGAAGAGGGGAAGGTAACTCTCCCTTTAAATGATATCTCTGGCCAGGAGTTAACCACTGCACTGCTTTTTTATAAGGCACCTTGCCAAACCATTTAAAATTGCACTTATCATTTGAGCCAAAAATCCCCCTTCTTGGTCTGTGCCCAAGAGAAACACAGCCACATGTGTGCAAGGAGGCATGTGCAAAACTGTTCCCTGAGGAATTTTATGGAGTAGTTTTTTTTTTTTTTAAAGAAAAGCAACCTTGAATGTCCCCTAATAGACTAGTAATTTCATAATGCATCTTATGGAATATTATGCAGCAATTTTTCAAATGCAAGAAATCCTTGTAGAAATACCTAACTGACTTCTTGCCTGTTGAAAACATTCACAGAAGTAAATCATTATTCTATTTATGTAAAAAATACAGACTTGAGACAAAAGAACTTATTTGTAAAATTTCATATGTAAATAGAAAAAAGGTTGAGTGCATATACACTAAATACATGGTAGGCATTATATATAGTAAAAGCCCTGGGACCAGCGGTAATGTTTTAGAGTGACTTGACTTGTATCTGTATCATTCCAATTCCTCACAATAAGAAACGAATTCATATTTCATTATGTAATTAAAATTGTTTTTTTGGGGGGTGGGTAATTAGGTTGGCATATTTATTTATTAATGGAGACACTGGAGTTTGAACCCTGTGCCTGCTAAGCATGTGCTCTACCACTGAGCTGTACCCTCCCCTCCTCAAAACTGTTTTTGAAAAGAGATGCTCTTATATTTGACTAATGGCTGAATATTTAGTATGATCTGATTTTCACTGTTTAGATAGATTGACTCAATCATGACATTCTCTAAACTCCAAAGATAAACTAGCACACAGCAAAATCTGTTGTTTGACCACTGTGCCAAGAAACTTTAAAATGAACTTCAGCTTTTGGGGAGACACTTTATGTTATGGTGAAATGAACAACGGGGAGCTATGAGCAGATGTCTTCTTTGCTAAGAGGAACGTTGGTGCCCCTTTTAGTTGGATCTTGAGGGATTCTCAGAAGACAGCACCGACAGGCAGCAAGTGGATGGAACCAGCTGGAACAGGTCTCGCTCCTTATTTCTTTAGGTGTATCTTACCCTCCCAGTGTAAAAGGATCTTTTGCTTCTGAGTATCCCTTGTACCTGTCTAGGCTGTGCAAACCCGGGAGGCATAGGATAAAAAGTATGAGCCTATAGAAAGTGTCAGTATTTTTAGGATTATAACATATGGTGAGGACCTCAAACCCTACAAACTGTGTGATGATTGAATCTTGCTTAAACTGTATCAGGCTTTAAAAAATTAAACTGAAACTCTGAGCTGCCATGGACTGAAGTCTAATCTTTCACTTCACAAAGGAAGAAACCAAGGACCAGCAGGGTTAAGTGTCTCATCGAGGTCATGCAGTGATCTTGGCAGTGACTCATATTCAAGTACACCGTGGCTCCACATAGGTTTTCAGTCACCAGTCTCTCCAGCCCCTCTCAGGACCTAGGCACTCCAGCTGCTGTTCATTGGGGGAGCGGGTCTAGAGCTGCCGGCTTAACTCGTGGTAATTCTGGACAGTGATCAATCCTGAATAGGACTTTTTAGGTTCAGAGTCCCCAGCTAAAACGGTCTATTTATGGAAAACTCCAGAGGTTACTTATTGTTTACTTTTCTCAGGCCGTTATGACCTTGTATTGTTTAAATTCTACTTTCTAGTGAGGTTTCTAAGCCATTATCCCTATGAACGAAGAAGAAATTAAGTTATCCAAGTGTAGAGATGCTAAGGTTACACGTGCATAAGCTGTGGATGTTTAGAACGAAAGCTATTCTAGTTGAATACTTACTAATGAAAATTGGTAACCATCTTGAGTTAGGTGGTCGGTTCCCACAATTCTGAAATATCCACTTCACGGCAAAGATGAAATAAAGAGTGTATTGACCTTTCCTTTACGTTTATTGGATTTCCTAGGCTGACATGAGATCGCAATGTTATTTTCGTTTGTCTAAAATACACAGAATCTTTCTGTAACTGAAATAGGGTCTCCTCTTACCTTCCCTCATTTCTTTGCTCTCCTCCCCACTGTGTATACGTGCACACACACGCACACACACACACACACACACAGCATGATCTTCAAAAAACATAACAAAGACAGGACCTGGAAACTCAAAATACACTGTCATCTTTCTGCCAAAACTGTGCATAAGAAGGCAGCATATCCTTACATTTCCCCCATCTTTCTTCTCCACTTGTCTCAGCATCGTCCAGGGAGGTTGACCAAGGTTGGAGACCTGGGCTAGAAAGCCCATTTATGACAGTCTGACTCCATTACAGGCTGAGCTGAGGACACATCTGGAACCCATTTCCTGCCGGGGTGGACGGTGATGCCTGGCTGCAGTCAGCACTGCGCGGAGTCTCTCCTGTCTGGCTGTGCCCCTCCCGGCTACAGCCTGAGAACGTGGCTCCTAGGGAAAGTGTTTATGTGTTTATGTGACCACAGGTATGTGCCCTCAGTGACAGATCCCTTAGTCCATGCTGTATGTCCTGGCAGGCGAGTGGGATGTGGGATGGAGTCAGAGGGAGTGCCCCTGAGGTTTCGACGTCATTGTCAGGAGAGGAGGGCGTGTCCTGGGTGTGGAATATGACTGTGACATTTCTTCAGGACTTGTGCTGGAGGAAGTACTTTGGGAATGACACTTCCTCCACTGTTCGGTTGAGTTATGGTTTTGTCCAATATTTAAGGTGAGGGAAATGGGGGAGACAGCCTGTCTCCAGTTCTCTGCACTGAGAAGGCAGGTTCTGAATGAAATGCCCACCCCTTAGCAGAGCCGTGACTGTGGTCACATGAAGATGCTCTCCCTGCCTGTGGGAGAGCTCTGCGCCTTGACACATGCAAAGAGCTTTGGGAGAAGTCTTCCCACAGATCGGGATGATATCTGTGCTTGGTGTAACCCAATAGGAACGTTCTTCCTCTTTCCTGAATGTTCCAGGGAGGAAAAGGGCTATAGGAAGCCAGTTGACTGGTATCGTTAGATGCTTATGGTACCCAGCGCTGTGCTAGTGAACATGAAGACCATCCTCGCGTCTCCAAAGTTATACTTTTCAGGTACCCACTTAATAGCCTAAGTCAACAGTCTCCTTTCTCTCTCAATCTAAAATATGAAACACCGTCCAGTCCTTTACATTTTTGCTTTTGAAATATCTCCTGAATTCATTGCCTTGCCTCCATTTCCAAAGCTCAGGTCTTCAGCATTTCTTCATTGGACTATTCGAGAAGCTTGGTGGTGCTCAGCACTGTGAGATCAAAGGCGTCCTTTTCATAAGAGATATTTTGTAACATCCCCTTGACTACCCTGAGAAGAAATTCAGAAATGACATAATTTACTGGAGCACATATTTTGAAAATTCACATAGAGCCCAAACTTCGATGTAAAGAAAAATTACAACGAAAGACGTTTGTAGTACATAATAAATGCTTCAGCCCATGAAGGCAGGGCATACTCACACTGGGAGACAGAATTAAGTGCTCAGTTACTGCACCTGTGCGAAGAATCATCAGGGATGTGACGACTGCCAGTCCCAGGGGTGACTCAGATACTGAGAGTGACGCTGCTGTTGGTAACATATTTTCCAATAAGGCAAAAATTCATGGTAAAGTTCTGTGAACCAAAGTACCATCTCCACTTAATGTACAAATTTGCATCTCTGGAAAACTTAACCATATGTTAAAATCATGCCAAAGGGCCTTTTGGTTTTATATGTAAATGTCTAGCAGGACAGTTGGAAATGCTGCAGGACGCTGGATAATTCTTCATTGTAGGAGATGACATCTAGCCCCTGATCACCGCAGTAGCCAACACACCCCTTCACACGTTTCCAAAATGTACCTTGGCTGTTGGTAGCACTTCCATTGGGAATCTGCACAACCTTAACTTATCTATATGAATTTTTACTTATGCAAGCACTATTCAACTTCCTTTCCTTGTGAAAAATGAAGATGTTACAGGTGAGAGTAAATCTCCTTTGACTTCCACACCCGCCCTGGTCTGCCTGATCTTCATCCCAGAGGGAACTGTGGTTAATTGCTCAGTATATATCCTTCCAGAATTTTTACTATATATTAACGTACAGTTTACAATCCCCTAGAATATATAGGGTACCTGTTAGGAGTTGAACTGTCTCCTCAAAAATCATGTGTTGAAGTCTTAGCCCTCAGCCCCTCAGAATGTGACCTTACTTGGGAACAGGGTGGTTAGAGATATAATTAGGTTAAGATGAGGTCATGCAGGAGTAGGCGGGCCTCTAATTCAATATGACTGGTGTTCTTATATAAAGGGGAAATGTGGACCCAGGACAACACACAGAGAGAATGCCACGTGAAGATGAAAGCAGAGATGGAGTGATGATTTATAAGCTGAGGGATGCCAAAGGTGGCCAGCCGACCACCAGAAGCCAGGGGAGAAGCCTGGAGCCGACTCTCCTTCCCAGCCTCGGAAGGAACCAACCCTGCCGACGCCGGATCTCAGACCTCCAGCCTCCAGGACTGTGAGACAATAGGTTTCCGTTGTTGAAGCCACTTGGTTTGTGGCTTCTTTACAGCAGCCCTTGCAGATGAATTCAGTCCCCTTCTGTGTTTTAGGTAACAGTCAAGTAGCTATCAGAATTAAGATGGACTGAGGAGCTGGGAATGTGGTTTGGTGCAGCCATCATAGGCGATAGTATGGAGATTCCTCAAAAACCTAAAATGATCCAGCAATCCCACTTCTGGGCATGTATCTGGAGGAAACTCTAATTTGAAAAGATACATGGACCCCAATGTTTGTAGCAGCACTATTTACAGTAGCCAAGACATGGAAGCAATCTACCTGTCCATCTATAGATGGCTGGATAAAGAAGACGTGGTATATATACAATAGAATACTACTCAGCCATAAAGAAGAATAAAATAATGTCATTTGCAGCAACATGGATGGACTTGGAGAATGTCATACTAAGTGAACTAAGCCAAAAAGAGAAAGAAAAATACCGTATGATATGACTTATATGTGGACTCTAAAAAAATGACACAAATGAACTTATTTACAAAAGAGAAACAGACTCACAGACATAGACAGCAAAAATGTGGTTACCGGGGGAAAGGAGGTGGGAAGGGATAAATTGGGAGTCCAGGATTTGTGGATTCTACTCTATATAAAATAGATAAACAGCAGGGACCTACTGTATAGCACAGGGAACAGTCTATATTCAATATCTTGTAATAACCTATAAGGAAAAAGAATATGAAAAGAAAATATATATATAACTGAACCACTATACTGTACACCAGAAATTAATACAACATTGTGAACTGACTATACTTCAATTAAAAACAAATACATAAAGATTAAAAACAAAAAGATGGGCTGAGGAGGAGCAAGGCCTGGAGGCGGCTGTGGGTTGGATGAACCCTGGGGTCCCCTCTTTGGAGATGTCAGTCGGGCTGGCCCTGGAGGTCTACATGCAGAGTGTAGACCTACATACCAAATGTGCCTTTCCCATGAGCCCCATCTCCCAACAAAAGACTCTTCTGTTAAATGAGATTTGCAATCAAGTTGTTTCTATCAAAAAAGAAAACGTGATAATTAGCCTTGAGTTTTTGGTTTTTTCCAAGCAGTTTGTTTTAGAAATGAAAAATACTGAATAACTCAAATTGGACCCAGGAGCGTGACAGAATTTTAACTGGTTGCACTTTATAGCCTGTGTGATGGGGAGAAATGTGATCTCCACCTCATTCTGGATCCTTCTCTACACCTTGCATGTGTTTGCATGATGAAATGAGTTCTAAAATACAGCTTGAGATGTAGTGCGTGACATACCACCGACATAAATGAAATGAATAGCTCAAAATCACGAGTGCTGAAAGAAAAAGCAGACTTTTAAATATCCAGTTTCATAAAGCAATGCATTTAGAAATAATCTGCAAACTGGAAAGGCAATTAAAAGGGTCCTTTTACTCCACCATGCCACGTGTCACAACTTTTAAGGTTTAATGAGAGTTGCTCATTGAGTCTAGGATTTAGCCAAAGACATTTGGCTTGAGCGAAAACTAAGAAAAGCACTGTTAAAATGATTATATTCAATTTAGTGCCTTTAATACTTTCAGTGATGCCGGATTAGTCCAAAAGTAGGGCTTGTGGAATCTGAGATATTTTGCAGTATTTTACCTTGACAGGTCTACAGAAATATTTCTGTGTGCTTTAAAAAATTTATATTCTAAATGGAAATTTCTGAATAGCAAAGATACTGCTAATTTTCTATCTGTTAAAATTGTTTAAGCTAATAGATGCCTGTATTATTTTGCTCTTCATTCCAAGTAAAGTATATTTGTATAAAAGCAATACAGACACATATTTTACTGTAGAATCGTACGATTATCTGACATGCCCGATATGATAGAGGTGTAAAATTATTTATAGTTCTATCAATGTACCACTGTGAAATTGACAATCTTTATGTCAATTTTCTAGACCCATTAATATGAACACTTCTTTTTAAAAAAATTTGTTTAATGGTTTTCAGTGTCTTTTAATAATGCAGCTAGAATATTTTTTAAGTACTTAGTGCTTCCCTTCTGCCTATTTGTCATTTATGAGATTGTCTGGAATAAGAAAGCAATCTTGCCGTTTCAGCAAGCTGATCACCCACCTAGTGCTCTAAAGGAGCATTAAATATTTGTTTCACTTCAGCTGTCTGAAAGGAACGATCAGGTCTGTCGTCTTGTGACACCACTGAAATTCTTGGAGAGGTTAACAGGGGCAAACATACCCGCACCTCAACTGTAGCAGTTTTCCGTGTGCAACGTCTGTTACCGAGAGCACGTGGTATGCAGTCCTTCTTAATCACAATTAGCTCCGATCAAAGCCCTTGAATGTTTTCTGAGTAACATGTTTAACGGCTCAGGATGAGCTCCCCACTTCGTCTCCTTTACCCAGACGTCTTGGCTTTCTCTGGTCCCTCTGCCTGCAGTGCTCATCTGCATTTTCCATCTCCCCTTCCTTCTCATCCTCTGTGCCTCCAGCAACTTCCTCTCTGCCTCGGGGAAAGCTTTCTGGACCTTCTGCTCACTGGGGCAGACTCCCCCACCCCCCTACTATTTCCTCTCCTTCGCACATCACAGTTGTAATGTCACATTGATTTGTGTGAGCATGTGGCTAAGGTCTGTCTCTCCATGGGGTCCATAAACTCCATAAGCACAGGGACTTTGTTTGATTTCATTCATCTGATATTTAATGGAGTGCCTGTCCCGTAGTAGGTCATTACTAAATATACTTACTAAATATTGGTGAAGAAAATATGAAACATTACTACAATGTTACGTGGTAAGCATTTTTGATTTGAAAGCATTGTGTTAGGAGATTTACTGTTTTTTAAAAAAGGCTGTTTTGCCAAATACCCACTTGTGCCCCCTCAAAATCGTCCATGTACTCAGTACACTGACCACAGACCAGCCCCTGTGCCCAAGGGCAGAACACAGGGGGTGCTTTTGACAGCCGGGAGCACTTCCAGTGGAAGCCTGTTATTTCAGGACACAGGAGTGAGGCCTTGTAGAAGAGGGAGCTCAAATGTTGATTCGCTTTTGCGTTGTCTTCACTCATTCAAAACCATGAATGGGCACATGTGTTATGCACAAGGACACGGCAGTGACAGAGGGAGCCGTCTTCTCTGCGCTCATGGACCTGGCCATCTCAAGCACCTATCTCCAAGTGTGGTTCTGGACTGTTGGACCCAGAATCACCTGAGTGGTTCTCAAAACGTAACATCTCAGCCTCCACTGGAGACAGACTAAAATCCGATGTTTCAGAGTAGGACTAGAGAAATCTTAACCTGGACAAAATTCCCTCTGTCCCTCTCACTTACATTGGAGTTCAAGGAGACCCAGGAGGGGCACTGGTGAACGCAAGTCCATCACTTCTGCTTCTCCGGGGGTAGGTTGGAACCCTATTGCCCCGAATTCTGGTGCAGCTTCATCTGGTTCTAAGATGCCTCCTGTTCCCCGAGGCAGCGTGGTGGCTCGTAATTGCTTGGTATGTCATCCAGTCTCTTACACTTGTCTGCATGTGGATTCCTTTAGATGGCAGGCCAAGTGACAGCTGATGCAGGGAGATGGTGACAGCCCAAAGAGAACACTGACAGTCAAGCCCTCCTTTGGATCATTCACTGTCTATCATTAAAAGAATGTTTAGACCACGTTCCTTTCATACCCTCCTCCACCCTGCAGTCCTCAGCATTTTTCTCAGCTTCAAAACCTTCACAGACTCATCATCCTTGAGAGCATAAAGCTTAAATACTCAATGTAATACCCAAGGACCCCCTTCCTCCAGCCATGCCTGACTCTCCATCCAGCTGGACCAGTAGGAGTAGCTCCTTTGGCCACCTGCCTGCCTCATTGTCTCCCCATCACCCTTTAGAGTAGCTGATGTCTTTTACTGATGTCGAGAATGCATTTCCCTCTGTCAGTCCAAATGCTTCCCACTCCTTTTACAGACTTGGACTAGCTTACCGGCTCCAGCGGCCAGTTCCCTGAGGGGTAGAGCTATGAGGAAGGGAGAGAGGAGGGAACCGACATGATTGACCACTAAGGAATGGTATATTTGTCCTCTCGTTTTGTCCTCACACCCACCCTGCCTAGGTGCTGTCCCCTCATTTTACGTATGAGAAAGCTGAGGTTCAGCAAGGCTGAGTAACTTGGCCAAGGTCACACGCTGCTAAGCGCCTAGTGCAGATTCAAATCCAGGTCTGTGCAGTGCTTCACGCTGCCCTCCTTGCCTATGGGAGGGGTGCAGCTCTGTTCTAAGGATGATGTACATAAACCAGTGTTTATTTACTGATACGACTTGACAGATCTTCAATCCTCTCCCTTATCAAATGGTTATCAGAGAATGTTAACTCCTTTGTAAACATCAACGGAGGTTTGAAATAAGGTGAAGGACTTGCGATTATTTTTCTAAAATGCTCTAATGGAGGAACAGTTAGTTTTGATCATATTTGAGCCTACTAGTGAGTTGTTCGGGTCTATTTCAAATGGTCTGGCAGCCACAGTTCAGAGAAGTACATTCCACATCATTTCACTACCAGTGTAATTTCTTGGAATTTAATTGGCAGTGCCTGATTTTTAAAAATATGTCTATTTGAGGGTCCCTGTTGGCGCTAGCAGCTTCACGGGGAGTGAAACTGGCCCCACGGAAGCAGGTGGGTTGCAGCTGTGTTTCCCGCTGGGGTTTGGAAGGAGGAAGAGCCAGCCCCACAGGCTGCGGGCTGGAAACAAGGCATTTCAGACCTTCTTCTGGAGAAACTAAACTCACACCGGGCTGCACCCACGCCAGACAAGAAGTTACCAAATCCTGACACTCTCTGTCAGACAGGCTCCCAGAGATCTGTAGCCATGGTGGCTGAGGTTTTTTTTTTTCTTTTTTCTTTTAAGCTGCCTGAGGTGATGGTGACTCATTGCAAGGTTAATGCATTTCACCTCTCGCCAAAGCTGCAGCCAAAATATTTTTCCACCTTTATGACTCACCTTTTTCCCAGGCCTGTTGCATTTATATGCATTTAGAGAAAATACACAGGGAAGGCCAAAGCAGTCCCCGTCGTCTGCCTGATGAGCTTGGCTGTCCCAGCGGTAACCTGGGTCTCCCCACATTTCCCCAGTTCAGGTTTAACTTGGACCTCACGCCCCTAGTGGGTTCCAATGGAAAATGCACTCTGGCTTTTAGAAAACTGCCTTTCCAGTTTCAAAGTCATAGAACTTCTCTGGTTGCTGTGAAACAAGGGTCAGCTTGATAAGCAAGGCTCCCTGATGAATCAGTCAGGGAGTATTTTTAATTGTAGTGGATCAATAAGTCTAAGCCTTGAGAGGGCCTTTCAATGCCCACTTGACTGCCTGGGCTTTGCCTCCCTAAACTTGACTCCTGTGTACATTTTGGCCTTTGCATCTTTGCATAGGATTTCCTTCTCACACCTGTGATTAGAATGTCCTCCCTTCCTCAAATCCATTTTGCTAAACCTTAATCTTCTTTCCAGGCTCCAGTTACATTGTTTCTTTTGTGACTTCTTGATAAAAATTGCTTCCTCTCCCTAGTTTCTATAATGAACGTTCTCTCTTACTGCTTTGAAGAGCGTCTCTTTTCCGGTGGTTCTGTAACTTCAACACAACGTATCTATGTGTGGGTTTCTTTTTATCTACTTAGCTTGTGATTCAAACCTTTTATCAGGTGTAGAAAATTCTCAGCCTTTGTTTCTTTCACGAGATCTTCCTCCCCTCTCTTCTTTTTCTTCTTTTCTCTACCACTTCCTTTTCTGGAACTCCTAATAGATATATATTGGGCCTTCTTATACTTCTCAACTTTCCTTACCTTTGTTTCATATTTTCCATCTCTTTCTGGTCTGCATTCAGTGTAATTTCTTCAGATTTATTCTCCAGTTTTGACATTGTCTAATCTGCTGTTTAATTTTCCCACTGAGTTTTTAAAGACAAACATATTGAAATAAATTTTACATGAATAATTTACATAAATGTGTATGATTTACATATAGAAATCCAGCCATTTAAATTTACAGTTCACTGTGCCTTTTAGTGAATTTATCTAGTTGTGTAGACATCATCATAATCCAATTTGAGAACATTTCTATTGTCCCTTAAAATGGCTCATGAACCTTTATTATTAATCTTTATTCTCACCCCCAGTGCTAGAAAACCGCTAATCTATTTCTGTTTCTATAAATTCGTTCTTTATGGACATTTTGTACAAATGGAATCATACAGTATGTGGTTTTTTTGTGTTTGGTTTCTTTTACTTAGTAATATGCTTTTGAGCTTCATTTTTGTTGGAGCATGCATCAGTGGTTGGTTCTTTTTCATTGCTGAATAATATTCCATTACACACTGTACCACATTTGCTTTTTCCTTTCATCTGTTGTCCATTGAGTTTTCAAAGTCAGAGACTACATTTCTTGCAATAAGTTCTATCTGATTCTATTTCAGGTTGGATTGGATCTAGTTGTTTTCTCTTATATTTATTCCATTATTTCAGTTGAATTATTTTAAACATATTTTCTAGTTGGTTTCTAAAATTTCCATAACCTGAAAATCTTAAGGATCTGAATCTGATGCTTTTTGATTATGTGATTCTTGTCTATTTTGCCTTGTTTCCTCTTATGTTTGGATTTTGAGCTCACATTTTATGGGAATCTTGTGTGGTCTGGATTGAGGTTTCCTGATTGGCACCCAGGACGACACTTTTTCAGGTTAATTTTTTGGTTTGGAGTTTCCTGGACCACATGCTGTGGTGTAAAATGAATATCAAACCTGTGAAAGTGCAGGTCTGTGGTTAAAAATTCTCACAAAAGATTTTTTTTCCTCTCAAACTAGAGTGTAGGAGGAAACAGAAACGTTTTCTTGTATTCTGCCTTTTCTGATTTTCTCACTGTTTTTATTTAATTTTTTTTTCTCCACCTTTTCTCTGAGGGTTTGCTTCTTTGACTCCATGCCAGTGTCTCAGTTTGGACTCTCTGCCTCATGCAAGTCCAAGTCCTTGACTTCTGGGCTTGGAAGGCACTAAAACTAGGGCCTTACAGTGTCCCCTGGGTAACCTGAGTGCCAGCTCCTACTTATTACTTGTGTTTTCATCTTTCTTTTCTATTTTGGTCCCTTATTTTATTTAGGCATATGATCAGATGTGCATTTTTAAAGTATGTTTGTTCTTTGTTATTTAGAATTTTTGTTTGTTCTGTAGCATGAGGTTTTTTCAGGATATTCAGTGCCCTTAAGAACACAGATGGACGTAAGCAGCCAGTGGCTAGCAGACATCAGTGTATTCACACCTGAGTATGTATATGTGTTTTTATATGTGAGCTGTCAGTTGCTTTTCTAAAAATGTGAACTAATTTATCATTTGATCCGGAATTAGAACAGAGTAATGTAGTTCTTTATAGGGATAAACTATATTTTAATTGTAAGATACATTTTAAAGGTCACACTGAATACTTCTACAGGGTCCATGGCTTTTTTGAGCTTCTTGACTTCTGGTGTCCTCTACTTCATAGTAAATTTGTAGGAAATAGTACCACAGTGATTGTTGGATTTTGTTGAGTGTTTGGTACCTTTCTTTTAATAGTTTTGGTAATAAAATGGTGTCCATTAAAATTCACTAACACTTTTGTATCCCAAAGGTGGTGTGTCCAGAAGAAATTTTTTTTTTCCTAAAAATCTTAATGATACGGCATGCTGGGGCCATAGTCTTGTCTAAACCGGAGAACAGAGTAGTTATCTCCTGGGAATTCCTTTCATCCTGAAGTTTCGATTGTAGGAAGAACACAAAATTATCTGATCTCGGAGGGAACCAAGGAACTTATTTATCTCCCCGGGCTGTCAAGTCCAAAAAAACCACCATCTTGCGTATTCAGTGAAGGCTTAATAATATCTTCTTAAAGCCTAATTTTAAAGCTTCAGGTGTCTGTTTTTGAAGGTGTCCATCTTATTTCTCTCCCGCGATCCACATGTCAGTTTCTTGGGGCTGCTGTAACAGAGTACTTGGTGGCAGGGGTGGGAAGAGCTTAAAGCAACAGAAATATGTTCTGTCACAGTTCTGGAGCCTGGAAGTCTGAAATCGTGGTGTTGGCAGGGTTGGTTTTTACTAGAAGCTCTGAGAGGGAATCTGTTCCATGCCTCTCTCCTAGTTTCTGGTGTTTTCCAGCAATCCTTGTCATCTGTTGGCAAGTAGCCATGTCACTTCAACGTCTGCCTTTGTTTGCATGTGGCGTTCCCCTCTGTGTGTCTGTCTCCACATGGCCTTCTGATAAAGACACTCGTCATTGGAGTAGGGCTCACTGTACCCCAGTAGGACCTCATCTTAATGAATGACAACTGAAAAATCTTATTCCCAAGTAAGGTCACATTCTAAGGACCCAGGTGGACATGACTTTTGGGAGGACACAACCCAGTACAGTTGAGTGCTGTGGGCTGTGAGCTGGCAGGAACAAGCATAGGTTCGGGAAAGAGCTGATCACCATCCCAGGCGCCTTGTCAGCACTCCACGTATCACCTTCTGGTGGAGCCGTAAGGAGCAGCTTTAAAGACCCAGGGATCCCTACATATGGAGCTTAAATAGGCCCTCAGAGAGAAACATCTTCCTTGTGAAAAACACTGCAGTCCACAGTAGTCAGCTTTTGCTGGCTCCATCCATCTGGACTGCCCGGTAAGGATGGAGTACGTATTGACAAAAGGTGAAAAAGAACAGAGCTTAACTGTAAAAGAAATATGGTTGGGGTTACCAGGAGGCTTTAATAAACAGAGAGACTTATTAGTTTGCAAAGCTTACAGTCACCTTCCCTAAGTCTTGAGGGTTTTGAATGCAAATGGAGCAAAACTGCCTTCAGCCACCACCCTTCACATCTTTCCCAGTCCCCTCAGATCACACGGCTAAGAGCCTGGGGGTGTCTATAAACATTGTTTCCTTTAAAACCTACACGTTCATCAAAACTTAACCAGCACTATTAGAAAAGAAGAGTAAAAATATTCAGATTTGGTTAAAGCCCACGAGAACTTGAACGGTACTGATTTTTTTTTTCTGGGTGGATTGCTGGGAGCAGGAATGTTTATCACCAGGAAGCATTAAATGCCAGATCTCTGCTCTCTCATCTTGCATTTTTGCCCAGGGAGCAAAAAGAGGCTTTTTTTTTTTCTTCTTTTTTTCATCTTTCTAGCTGCATCCACTTCCAGGCTACAAACCAATGTCAGGTCTAGACACACACACCTCTGGTCTCCCTCAGATCCCCATAACTCATGTAATACGGGAGTTGCAGTGTGAAAGCAAATGCTTCTTGGAATTCAAAACACTTCCTTACTTTGCTAACATTTTTAAAGAAAGTAATGCCTGACTGCCCAGGGGGATTTTAGAGGAATTGTTGGCTACATACAAAAACTGAAAAAAAAATACGAATTAATTTTAATTCCATAATAGGTCCCTGTGGTTGCTGTCTATCTTAAAGGAAGGATTGGAAGAAGGAAAATGTTTCATTCTGTTCACCAAACATTGTGGTTAATACTATTCTGACATGAAATCTTTGTTTATCTACTGTATTAGATGTAATAGATTTGTCGAATGAGTTCTTCCTGATTTAAACCTCCTTTAAATCAACTTCAGTTGATTCCATATCCTCACCCACAATGATTTTATTTCTACAGAAATAATGACTTGGCTTTCTACTCAAGCTTGAAAAAATGTTATGAAATCCACTGGTCTTGCTATTATACCAGCGAGGCAGGAGCGTCCGCAGAAGAAAGAGCGTGTGCTGATTGCGTGGTTTCTGTTTAAGGTTTGGGAATTTCCTCATCAGTGGACTGCAGCTATGAGCTTGTAGAGCAGGCTTGTTGCTTCATTCTTAAGCTCTGCAATTTCTCAGTGTCAAAGGCTAGGTAAGTGGTACCACATTACCTCAACTCAGGATGGGGAGGGATGAGGCTCATGGTTACCTTCTTCTTATTCCTAATAATCTCTTCTTTGTTGTTGTTGTTGTTGAAGTGTAATTGATTTACAGTGTTTCAGGTATGTAGCAGAGTGATTCATGTATACAGATGTATTCTTTTCAAAGTTGAAGTAGCGTTGGTTTACAATGTTGTGTTAGTTTCTGGTATACAGCACAGAGATTCAGTTATACATGTGTATGTATATGTTTATTTTCATATTCTTTTTCATTATAGACCATTACAAGGTATTGAATAGAGTTCCCTGTGCTATACAGTGGGACCTTGTTGTTTATTTTATATATAGTAGTTAGTATCTCGAGCTCTCAATTTATCCCTCCCACCCCTTTCCCCCTCTGTTAACCGTAAGTTTGCTTTCTGTGTCTGTGTCTGTTTTTGTTTTGTGAATAAGTTCATTTGTGTCTTTTTTTTCCCTTGGATTCCACCTGTAAGTGATATCGCATATGGTATTTTGTCCTGGCTATTGTAAATAGTGCTGCTATGAGCACTGGGGTCCATGTATCTTTCCAAATTAGAGTTTCCTCCAGATTTATGCCTAGGAGTGGGATTGCTGGATCATAGGGTAAGTCTATTTTTAGTTTTTTGAGGAATCTCCATACTGTTTTCCATGATGGCTTCACCAATTTGCGTTCCTACCAACAGTGTAGGAGGGCTCCCTTTTCTCCACACCCTTTCCAGCATTTATTATTTGTAGACTGTAGGTAATGTCCATTCTGACCGGCGTGAGGTGGTACCTCATTGTAGTTTTAATTTGCATTTCTCTAATAATTAACAATGTTGAGCTTCTTTTAATGTGTCTGTGGGCCATCTGTATATCTGCTTTGGAGAAGTGTCTATTTAGGTCTTCTGCCCACTTTTTGATTGCGTTGTTTATTATTTGATATTGAGCTGTATAAACTGTTTGTATATTTTGGAAAGTAATCCTTTGTCAGTCACATTGTTTGCAAATATTTCTCCTATTCCATAGGTTGTCTTTTCATTTTGTTTATGGTTTCCTTTGTTGTGAAAAAGCTTTTAAGTTTAGTTAGCTCTCATTTATTTGTTTTTGCTTTTGTTTCTATTACAAGCTGTCTAGAAGACAGATCGAAAAAAAATTTGCTGCAATTTATGTCAAAGAGTGTTCTATGTTTTCCTCTAGGAGTTTTAGAGTATCTGGTCTTACATTTAGATCTTTAATCATTTTGAGTTTATTTTTGTATATGTGTTAGAGAATGTTCTAATTTCATGCTTTTACAGGTAGCTGCCCAGTTTTCCCAGCACCACTTATTGAAGAGACTGTCCTTTCTCTGCTGTATATTCTTGCCTCCTTTGTCATAGATCAATTGACTATAAGTGCATGGGCTTATGTCTGGACTCTCTGTTCTGTTCCATTGACCATACTGTTTTGATTACTGTAGCTTTGTATAGTCTGAAGTTGGGGAGTGTGAGTCCTCCAGCTCCGTTCTTATTTCTCAAGATTGTTTTGGCTATTCCGGGTGTTTTGTGTTTCCAAACCAATTTTAAATTTTCTGTTCCAGTTCTGTGAAAAAATGCCGTTGGTAATTTGATAGGGGTTGCAATGAATCTGTAGATTGCCTTGGAAAGTATGGTCATTTTAACAATATAGATTCTTCCAATACAAGAATCACTTCTTAATCACTTCCGAAGATTGAAATGTAAGCATTTTGGGGGGAACAATATGTTTTGCTACTTTTCTCAAAATGAAAAAAAGTTTTATTTGTTTATGCTTGTTAAAATAATTCCAGAGTGTTAAAGAATTCTAACAATTATAGCAAAGTAGTCAAAAACACCTCCCCCAATAGAGAAAAAGTTTTAAAAAGTTAAAAATATTCTAAACTGGGTCACTAATGTTAATATTTTAGGGTGTCTCCACTCAGGTTTTTTTCTATGCAGTACATACATTGCATAATCTATAATATGCTTGTAGATTATAGTTATAAAAGTTGCTTCATGCTATATATAGAACATATAGTCTTTTTTCACTCTGTGTTAGTTCATGGATATCTTTCAATATCTGAATGCAGATCCTTATCATATCTTGAAATGACCCAACAGAATTCTTTTCTGGGTGAATTTTAACCCGTTTCCTTCTGGTAGGTCTGTGATTTTTCTCTGTTACAAACGTGATATATATTTTGTGTATGTTATTTTCTTATCTGCAGTGTATATTTTGTACAACTTGAACCAGTTATTCGTTGTCTTACGTATTTCCCCTCCATTATAAATACATTGAATCATCGCCAACCAATTATTCATGATCTGTTGCTTCTGCAAAACTTGACCTAAACCTCGAGGGGTCAGCAAGCAGGGGAAGTGGAGCTGGGTGCTGTTTCCACCACTCCTTCTTACAGCTTCCTGTAACATACATGTGCACCAGTGGGCCCACACACATGTGCAGGAACACACACACATACAACACACACACACACACACCATGTACAGGCATGCATATTCATGACTGTAAGCATTTTACGAAAATGAAGCTCTCCTTTCCTATACTGCTGACGAAATACATCCCCAAATGTGCTGATTTTTGACATTTTATAGATAGTTCCACATTTGGGTATTATCTTTGGAAAGTATGTTTCGAGTACCAAGTCCAAATATGAAACACATTTTGAGTATTCTGCAAAAAATGGAAAATGGAAGCACCAGCATTACAAACAAAACACGTTTTAGCAGGCTTCTCAGAAAATAATCTCATCTGGAAAATGAATCATCTTTCAAGTTCTTCATTTTAGGGCTGCATTGCATGCTATTTCTGGGAGAAAGTACGGTGTCATGAAATTCTACAGCATTTGTGCAAAGACTTGTAAATCCTATAAATCCTAGCTTACACTCCTCTCATTAATAGAATAACGCAGTGATGACTCATGTTTGCAGAACACTGTGTTCACATACGTTTTGCCTTTTGCTGTTTGTCATGGTCCTGTGAGGGGAGCTGGGCAGTGCTACAATGCCCATTTCACAGATGAGGACCCTGGTACCCCAGAGGTAAATGACTTGTCCAAGGACACCCCCATCACGGGGCAGGAGCGTCTCTGAGTCAGAATCCAGGCTCTTTTCATTACAGCTACATTTCCCGCGCGGGTGTCGCTGGTTAATTTATAACTTCATAAAGTCTTTCTGCTATGTTAGTTTTCCCTTACTTCAGAGTTTGGATCCATAAGCACCATTTGGAATGAGATCATGTTCCTATAAAATTTCTGTTAATAAAACTGTTCCACGACTGATTTGTTAAGTATTTGTTAAGCATGAGTTTGCCTACCAGGTCCTAGGCCTTTAAAAATGTTTCTAGGGGCCTATTTAGGGAGAAAAGAGAGTTGTCTCTGACACGCTTTGATTTTTAATAATAGCATCACTGTGCTGGTGTGTGTGCTAGCTTAGTGTGTCCTTTCTATCTCTATTTCTGGCTGGACTCTCTAATTAGCTCTAAAAAATCATCACCCTGCAGCTCTTTTTATTAATCTCTGCATTTTATTACAAAATATAACACATTATACTTTAGAGATAATCCTAAATTCTATATATGTTCAGCCATAATCACTGTTAACATTTAGATACAGTTTGCCCATTCCCCCCCCCCCCATTGTGTCCAGTGTTTTTTTCATGCCTAAATTTGCTTTGGGTTAGTTTGTTTTTAATCTTTTTCTTTTTAAATTTGAAATATAGTTGATGTACAATGTTATATTATGTATACAGTGTTTCAAGAGTACAACAGAGTGATGCAATATTTTTATAGATTATACTTCTTTTAAAGTTATTATAAAGTGTTGGCTCTATTCTCTGTGCTGTACATGACAACCTTGTATCATTTGTTTTATACCTAATAGTTTGTACCTCTTAATCTTCTTTCCCTATCTTGCCCTTACTTCTCTTCCTCTCCCTGGTGGTAATCACTAGTTTGTTTCTATCTGTGAGTCTGTTTCTGTTTTGTTATATTCATTTGCTTGTTTTATTTTTTAGATTCCAAATATATGTAATAACATTTGCCTTTCTCTGTCTCACTTAACTAAGCATAATACCCTCCAGTTCCACCCATGTTTTTGTAAATGGCAAAATTTCACTCTTTTTTATGGCTGAGTAATATTCCATTATATATATTATGTGTGTGTGTGTGTATATATATATATATATATATATATATATATATATATATATATACATTTTCTTTATCCATTCACCTGTTGATAGACATGTAGGTGGATTCCATATCTTGGCTACTGTAAGTAATGCTGCTATGAACATTGGGGTGCATATATCTTTTTTTGTTAGTGTTTTTGTTTCCTTGGGCTATATACTTAGGAGTGGAATTAATAGAACATATGGTAGTTATATTTTTAATTTTTTGAGGAACCTTGGTACTGTTTTCCATAGTGGTTGCACCAATTTACATTTCCACCAACAGTGTACCATAGTTCTCTTTTTGCCATATCCTTGCCAACGTTTATTATTTGTTGTCTTCTTGATGATGGCCATTTTGACACATAGGGGTGGGTAATAGCTCACTGTGGTTTTGATTTACATATCCCTCATGCTTAGTGACACTGAGCATCTTTTCATGTGCCTGTTGGCCATGTATATGCCTTCTTTGAAAAAAATGTCAATTCAGATCTTCTGCCCATTTTTAATTAGGTTGTTTATTTTTTTGATACTGAGTTGTGTGAGCTTTTTGTGTATGTTGGGATATTAACTCTTTATCAGACATATCATTTGCAAGTAACTTCTCCCATTCAGTAGATTGTCTTTTCATTTTGTTGATGGTTTTTTTTTTTGCTGTGCAAAAGCTTTTTAAGTTTAATTAGTTCTCATTTGTTATTTTGTTGCTATTTCTCTTGACTGAGGAGACAGATCCAGAAAAATATTGCTAAGACTTATGTCAAAGAGTGTACTACCTACATTTTCTCCTAAGAGGTGTTTTTTTTTTCTTCATTTTATAGAACACCTTTTCTCATCCTCTCACTTTCAGTCTGTGTGTGCCTTTAACTCTGAAGTGAGTCTCTTGTAGGCAGCATATAGATGGGTCTCGTTTTTTAATCCAATCAGGCACCCTGTCTTTTGATTGGAGCATTTAGTCCATTGACATTTAAAGTGATTTTTGATAGGCATGTACTTACTGAAATTTGTTGCTTGTTTTCTGGTGGTTTTGTGGTTCTTCTGTGTTCTCTTCAACAGGGACTGTTGGTGGAGGTGCTGACTCGCACAATCTCTGTTCCTTGTCTGTTCACTGGTTAGGAGAATATCTTCCACCTATAACTCCTGACCCACCCCAGGTTCCACTCAGTTAAGTTGCTGCTGAGCTGAGGAGGGGTCTTCTTCCCCTCTTTCTGCCTGTTCTTCTGACAAGCGGAAACACCCAAGTACCCTATGAAACAGTGCCTCCCCAGCATGCCTTGCTACTAGCCTATTTCTATAGCATTTTACTTAGTAGGTCTATGGCTCCCTGGATGTACTGAATCACAGCTGCCTTTCTGCTAGCCTGTTTTAGGGTTAGGCATTAAACTTTTATTGATAAAGGCAGAACTAATTGGATGAGAAGAAGAGAACCTATTTCAAAGGAAAAACAATGATACTCTTGCACTAAAAGGAGAGTTTTGGAGTTGTGTGAAGCTCTCATCTTTCAGCCAAAGGGCTGACAGAGGGGACACGCTGAGTCTTGGGTTCTCCTTAAAGGTGACAGGGTAGTCAATTTCAGGTGGCCAAACAAGAATCACACACTAGTCCAGAGTGTGGACTTAAACTAGTGGAAATCTCTGATTCTAACAGTAGGTTGGTCTCCAGTATCATTTTTAAAGTGAGATGTTTCCTCTTCCACTGGATATCCCTTTACAGATGTTTTGATTGGTCTATCAGAGGATCCCATCAGTGAATTATAACCATTCTCTTTATTTTTTAATTAGACGTTTCCACTGGTTTGTTTGATTTTGATGGCAATATCTGCCATCCGGGACTACCATTTGTACAGACAGCTTACCTTTCGATGTTTCTTTTGCTTTTAAAATGAAGAGGACCTCTTGCCACACAGAAAGCATGTTATCCATTCTTGTCCCAGGTTCCGTGACAGCATTTTGTGCAGCAGATGGTTTTTCACACTCACTTCTTCAGAAGAACCTGCCGAGTAAGGGAGAGAATTGATATTTATTTCTGTTTCTGTTTCTGTTTCTGATGGGTGAATGAACATGACAGGTGACAATGAGAGGCGTTAAACTCTCTGGATGGTGGCCCTTACACTCTGCAAGGCTTGTTTGACCCTTATATACACCAGATGGTAAATACTAGGACAACATCAAGCATCCTTATTTAAAAAAAGTTCCCTATTTGATGAGTGAAAATGATACCTCCAATTCTAACTTTTCTCTTTTCGACAACTGTAATTTTGCCATTTTCATTTCTCATGTATTACCTTGGAATAGAGTACAAGTTTCCTTGTTTATGAAGCATGGTTCTGTTTTGTCTTTTTATTTGTCCTGGGGAGGATGCTACGCTAAGTTCCTTACAACCTTCTCAGTTCCCAAATGATTTTTCTCAGCCTCCATCTGGACAACCTGCATGTCTTTTTCAAATCATCTTGCAGCATCTTACATCTCCTCCCAAGCTTTCCTGGATCTACTATACCTAAAAATATTCTTTAGTGTAAGCATGGTGGGCGCTGCCATGATCAGATTTGCACATCTCAGGTCTGACATGCAGTGTTGAGGGGACTAGAAGAAGGCCGCAGCGAGCCCAAGGTCACTGCTTCTCATTCCTTCCTTGTAATGACTGCTCTTCCTTATCTTGACCCCTAAATGGACTCCCTTCCTTCATGCTTCTGGCCTCTGTATCCTAATTTTTAACCACCAGCTGAATATGTCTACCTGGCAGCTCAGAAATTCGAGCACATTCTTTTAGTTCTGGCAGATGGAGCCTAGGAAACTACCTTCAACTGTCCAGCTACCTTGGGCTTCATATCCCATCAGTTGTCATGTCCCATAAATACCTAGTGGGCGATGATCACCCTATAGGATCTCTGTACTCACTCCCTGGCTCATCCCGAGACTGTCTCTCTGAGCCCCATCTTGGTGCTCGGATTTGCCCAGTTCCACTTTATCACACATGCTGCTGCCGCCAGACCAACATCCCGGTGAGCATCTCCAATTTTGACTGTTCTCTGCTTAACCTTCCCAAACTCTTTACATCTATCCTGCATTCTAGCCCAGTGGGTTTACTCACGTCTCCTGCTTCCCCACCTCCATCGGCAGATGCTGTGGATGTGCGGTGCTCTCCATCCCAATGCCCTTCTGCCTTTATTTCCATCTGCTGGAATCCCAGTCATCTTGTATGCCTCAGCTGAAACACCACTGTTGACAGGAAACCTTCACCGACTCTTCCAAACTTTCATAAACTGTCCTTCCTCTAAACCTCTTAAAGTGCTTGATTTCTCCCTCTTTGATGACACACTTCACACACATTTGTACTACGCCCACACTGTCTGTTTTAGTCTCTCTCCTGAGCTCTTTTCCCCTTGAGATTCGGGACCACAGATTACTCCCCTGTGTGTTATTTATAACACTCCTATCCATGCCTTGTGCAAGGAAGATGCTCAGTAAATACTTATCACACCAGTGTATCTTTTATGATGATAAATAATTATGCATATGATTCAAACTCACTTCTCTATTCTTCACTGCTGTGATGTGTCTGCTGCATCCTTTTGGAAGTTTGGAGCACATAATTTCTTTTTTAATTATTCTCACTCGACTATTCCCTAAATCTTCTCCGTTTCCAAGTGTACAAATATGAGCAAGACATTCTTGAACTGTATGTTACAAAGAGAAGAAAGGGGCAAACTAAACAATTCCTCTTACGTTTCATCCTGGGTGGAAGCCAACGTAAATGCTTGTGCTACAGAGCAGGCATATTTCCTGCCGTGAAGGTTTGGCTGTTTACCCTGGGACCCCTCTTCACCACTGGCTGCCCTCGAACGACTATTAACCCCTGCTTTGAGCCAGCAAACCAGATGTGGGTTTTTTTTTTTCAGAAAATTATTGGTTATTTCACCACATGCAGTTTTTGCAGTTAAGTGTTTCCAGCTTCTCAGAGCATTCCACAGGAATAACATCATATTTTTCCTCCAACCTGTTAATTAACATAATTATTTATCAGCCCTAAACCACAGCTTGAGTTTGTTAAGTGGCTCACAGAACATATAGTCACTGGATGGAACCCAACGCTGCCGGAGAGAGAACAGTTCAGTAATAAAAAAATGGGAAGTTGGATGGGGGATGGGAGCACATGCCATTCCTCCTGTTGCTTCTGGGGACCCTTCATTCTGGGCTCAGGCTACACTCCAGGTGTTGGCTGGACTTTGCTAATAACTAATCATTGAGTCAACTTTTTTTTTTTTTTAGAATGAAGGTTTTTTTTCACGTGATCTTCAAGTTCTCACCCAGCTTCAATATTTGAAATCTGTCTTTGTAGATCCAAAGGGTTAAATCGTGACATGGGGTTAAACCCAATGTTTCCCGCCAGTCCCCAAACCTCACGACACTTTCTTGGAATTAGCAACGGGCTCTGCTTGACATCCTGCCCATCACACTCCTTCCTCAAGCTCCTGCTTTCCCATCAACTGGGAAAGAATTACAATGCTTTTCCCTTCCGACGGAAGCTCTCAAAGTGTCTTCCAGGAACTCAGAGAGTCCCTGAGACCCTTTCAGGGGATCTGCGAGGTCAAAATTATTTTTCTCAAAAGGGTCCATTATTATTTGTCTTCTTCCCTCTTGTTTTCTCACAAGGGTACAGTGGAACTTCCCAGCAGCTACACCATGCGTGATATGACAACAGGTTGAACACAGAAACAGACAGAGTCCAGCTCTCTTCTAGTAAGTCAAATATTAAAGACTCGCAACACTGTAAAACAGTGCCACCCTTATCACAAATTTTTTTTCTTACTTTTGGAAAATACACATATTGTTCATAAAAGTGATTTTTCTATGAACATGTAATGTTTTTATTATTTTTTAAAGTAAATTAAGACAAAAAATTCTCAGTTTTAATTTCTAACACAGCAGTTGCCAATATATATTATTACCCACATAAACAAAAGCACTTTGGAGGTCTTAATAATTTCTCGGAGTGTGGAGTAGTGACATCAAGCAGTCTGAGAATCACTGTCCTTCACGTATTATTTACTTGAAACGTCCTTAGGCTGCCAAGCTTCCGTTACTGTATTAGGCAAATGGCGAGCTCCTTGGAAGTCAGACACACCAGGCACGTACTTTGACAAGGACCACGACAGATGGTTCCATCCATAAGTGATCACAGTCAGCTGAGATGACCTGTCCCAGCCCTGAAGCCAGCTTGCTCTAGAAAGCAACCACCTGCAGTTATAATCAAAGTGCTTTTAGGGAAAGAAGCTGAAGGGCTGGGATGAGAGATGCTGGTGGCTATGGGGTTAAGGGAAAGAGAAGAGAGGCTTGGAACTGAGTTTGGGGGAACACTCATGGGTAGGAATACTAGCTAGCTACCACCTCTGCCCTCCAGTGTTATTCCTTGAGAGCAGAAAACCCATTTGCGGAATGCAGCTACTGCCTGCACTGTGGTTTTTGTGAAGACAATAATTAGTAACTTGCAGTGGATTTCATGTGAAAGTCACAGTGGCTCCAGGCTGGACCAGAGATGGATACCCGTCCAGAGGTTTAAGTAGAACTTTCAGTGGCTGAACCACAAAATGTTTGGATTGGATTCCGATTCCCATAAAGTAGACCCCATCTCGGAACTTCCTGTGACTATCTCTGCTTCTTTCCGAGCTCATTGACAAAAAGCCTTTCCAGCAAATGGCGGTTTATTAGAGCACATTAGTCCGCACCCTCACCATTCCATTCTAAGGAAAACCTCACACGCCCACCGCCAGAAGTCATTTCCATTCTGTTTGCAGAAAGCAAATGATAGCTTATTCCCACCATTTTGACCAGGGTCACAATCTCCCTAAGCGTAGAAAGAATTGTAGCAACTATTCAGTTAATACGTTTTTACTGAACGCCTAGAAACATCACATGATGAGGGTGAAGGGATGAATAACTCAGCCTTTGGGTGCTGGGTTATTAAGTCCCTTTAACTGTAATATCTAGATTTCAGTGCCTCCCTGTTCCTTCTTGCTCATGCATTGCTACAGCGTCCTTCTAAGTCACCCTCAATAATTTTAGGAGTTGGCGAGGGGATGTCTCAGTTATGCTAAGGAAGATGCCCAGTTAGCTCAGATATTAACTCTTAAGAGCAATTGTTAGTCATCTAACCTAAAAGAGTACTCCTCCATCTTTGGTATTTTAAAAATGCTGTTTATCATTATTTGAACTTGTCTTTTTTTGTTTATGTGTGTGTTTACTCCCACCTTCCATGAGAATAAAGCTTCGTGAGGCAGGAACCTTGTCTTGCTCACACCTAGAACAGTGCCTGATGCTCAGGAGGCTCTCAGTATTTGTTGAGCCAAAGGCTGATGTCACAACACCCTCCCTGAAAATGCTTAGGTATCGTGACTGTGGTGGTGACTTCATGGGTGTATACGTCTATCAAAATTCATCAAATTGTACATCTGAACTATGTGTCATTTACTGTACAGAAATTATACCATGATAAAATTGTTTAAAACTATTAAAAAGGAAAATGAAAAATAATGTAAAGAAAAGAGCAAGAGTAGAGGCATGCTGATAACTCAATAGACAATGTAATTCTATCTGCCCCCCCTCACAAAATCATTATGCTGTACACCTTAAACTTATACAGTGCTTTGTGTCAATTGTATCTCAATAAAACTGGAAGGAAAAAAATAAAAGAAAATGCTTTTTCTCCAGGCATAGTCACTCTTCTTTGATGGGGTCCACTCTGAACCTCAGAACTTTAAGCTCTACTAACGTTTGCATTTGTATCTTAGCAGAGACAGACTCAGAGAGATACATAAGGCAGGGTTTCTGTCACTGAACTGCCCGTCATCCTCTTGCCTGCTGTATCAGCCAGGGTCTTGCAGGAAACAAGGTAATTGGGTAATTTGAGGAGAGGCTAATAACAGGATTATCTCTAAAAGCATGGGCAAGGTTTAAAGAATCCAGTGAAGGATGCTGCCATCCACTTTGGTTAGCAATGCGAGGGGGCTGTTACTTCCCTGGAACCCTCAGAATGGGGTCACAGGAGAGGGCTACTTCAGAGGACCTGAGACGTTCAGGAGAGGAAATACAGCCACCTTTGCAACATGTTGGCAGAATAGAGTCAGAATCATGAAGTGGAGACAGAGGTAGGAGACTGCAGTGGGTAGAGAGGAGGGAGGAGGATGGGAGAATAAAGGACTCATGGACCCCCTCGGGAGGAAAAGAAACGCCACGTGGTACAGCATCTTCTGGACTCAGTGTGCGTTTGTGACTGCCTGGTGGTAACACTGCCATGTTTTCAAAGTGATGGCTACCATAATTCCTGGCTCTATCCTGAAAAAGTACCTGCAGATCCTTAGGTCTTCCAAGTATGTAGAACACAGCATTTTCTAATATTAATTGCCTTTATAGACGAACTTGCAGGAGTTATTATGCTGACTAACCTGTGTATAGCAGGGTAACAAAGATCCACCCCACCTTGTGCCCAGGGAGGCTGAGGAGCCCAGAGCAGATTGAGGAGTGAGAGATGGAAAACTCGGTCCTACCCTGTATGGAACACATGTTTTACAGAGTCTGGCACAGAGTGAGGGACAAAAACATGGTTGGTAACAGTTATATGTTAGATTCCCAACAGATACTTTGACGTTTTTAGATTTTCAAGGCCCCTCTTAGGAAACTGGAAACAAGTGGAACTGGAATTGTCACAGCCCTTTCAGGGACGCCGTCCAGAGTTGTCCTCTAAAGCAGCATATCCAGCCAGATTCACACTCAGGCAGCCTGGCTCCGGTCCTTGGCTCTCAAAGCACTGTGGGTGCCCCGCCGTGTCTCCTCAGGGCTTGCCGATCTCAGGCACACCAAAGGCTGCCTCCTGCCCAGCCTGTGCCCTCTCTCCCTTCTGGCAGCTGTCTCTGAGCTGTGCCCAGGTAGACCAGAAGTACTGAGGAATTAAACCTCAGGAGCATCCCTCCACCGACAGCCTAGACTTGGTGGATAATTATTCCAGCCACTCACCCCTCAAGTGGGAGAACCCCAAACCTGTCCCTCACAGCCCCTCACCACTTCCAGGCAGCCCTGGGAGCCGCCCCCAGCATGGCCCAGCCCACTAGCGCACCCTCTGCTGGTTTTCTTCCGTTCCCTGGTCCACTGCCCGCTCCTGTCTTGGTCCTTTCTAGGATCACTTCCCAAATAAACTCCTTTTTTACTTGAATTCTTGTCTCAGGGCTGCTTTGGGAGCAAACCAAGCCTACGGTACTGCCTACTCTGATCTTACTTTAAATTCCCCCCTTGGTTTAATATTTCTGTCCTCCTTGTAAACCCTCCCGTTGGGAATCACTCTCATATTGGTAGCCTACACCGCAGAGTGAATTTAAGCTAATGTATCACCATTCCCAAAGTTTCTTACATCTAATGGTGAAGTCAGCCATCCTTCATGAGCCTGGGGGAGCTGACCTTTTATCTAAGTCTCTCCCCTGCCTTGTATCCCGAAATGTCGCGCAACCGTCCCTCCTCTCTCTCCAATGACCTGTTGTTGTTTCTACCCTTTCGAAAAGAGCTGCCCTTTGGGAAAAAGAGGACGTGAGGACGTACACATGATTCTTGGCCCTCTGCCCTCTCCTCTCCCGTGCTAGGGTAGTCCGCTGATTCGCATGGCTTTCGCCCTCACAGTTGTGTGGGTGACCTCTCTGTACCTCCACCACTGATTTCTCATCCACACCCTGGTCTCCCTCTGTCCACTTGAACCATTTCTGCTTGCATGTCCCTTATTCTCAAATACAGCCCACTGCATTTGCGTCCACTGATGCAAAACGGAATTCCTCAACTTCACTTTCAGTTTTAAAATCTGGCCGCATGTGCTTCCTTCTTCTCTTTTGACTCTTCAACCCATTGCCACTTCTTAAATCTTCTCTAACCCTACACATTTTGTTCAGGTTGCCTTATAAGAAGCTGGGCTAATTTCCCCTTAATTCTGCATTCACTACGTCACTATGCAGATAAAAAAGCCAGTAGCTCTCTATCAACTTAAGGATAAAATCCAAATTTCTCAAAACAATGCATGCTCCTGTCTTTCTTCCTTAAAAGACCTTTAAAAAAAATCTCTAGTTTGACTGACAACTTTTAATTCAGTTTTTTCTTTCTCTGTTTCCCGAAGCACATTGTCCCCTCCAGCCAGGCTGGTCTATCTGCTCCCTCCAAACTGGCTCATTCTTGTCTTGGGTTTTGCTCACGATCCTTCCCTGTGTGGTAGGTGACATATCTTGAGCGCTTACTGTGTAGTAAGTGTTATGCAAACACTTCTATTGTATATTATCTCATTTGATCTCTACCACAACTCTGTGTGCTAAAAATTATTATTGTCTGCATTAGGTAAAGGAAGAAACTGAGGAACCAAGACGTGAAAGCACATTGCTACATTATACAGCTAGTAAATGATAAAACAAGGTGAGAAATCCCTTCTGCCTGAATACTGTTAAGGAAGAAACCAGGACTCAGAGACCCTTTCAACATCGCATCCTTTCAGTGTCACATTGGAACACTGTCTGACAGGCTTCGACAGGGAGTACTTGGTTCCTCAGGGAAATGTACCTTTCTCTGACCTACAATTGAATTACTTATTAGGACCTAAAATGCTGAAATCATTTTAGATTAGTGAAAATCGTCAAAGTTGCAAATGATTTTTATGTAGATTTTTGTCCAGTAGAAGAGGGAGTCCCCAAAGTTACAGTTTTGTCGTCCTGTAGAACATGAACCAGTTTTGTTTTGAACTTAGCAACTTTATTTAAATATTCTGACCCCCATTAACAATATCTACTTTGATTTCTCCTTTATTGTGTTGAGTAAGCTTGATTACACTGCTGATTCCCTCGTAGATCTTTGAAGGGTGTCTGTTTTATATTTTTATGAGAGCCATGCTTTTAACTTTTAGACAATTATCCTTTGACAATACAAGAGCCCACACACTTAATTACTGTGCTTAATAACTTCATGCTCCCCAATTCCAGAATGCCTGCCCCTTACACACATATCCAAACTTCCAAAATTAAACAGAGACTCACCAGTCCTTTTGAAATCCCTGAATATTCAGCTCATGCCCGTCATCTTCTTAGAACCTCTAGAATACTCACTGGTCTTAATGACATGCTACTTTAAATTTTTACCTTATTGCCTTTTTCATCCATCTGTATTTATATCTAGCTATCCATTGATCTATCTTCTCCCCTTCCAGGTGGATCAAGAATCTTATGAAGTATTCCTTCAAGAAGTTTTTGAAATTATTAGTATATGCTCTTATCTGTCTGCTGCCCCCAGATTGCTTGGAATAGCTTTGGGCGTAGAGTAGATGTTCAATAAAAAGACACTGAATAACATTTAATTGAGCTTGGCTGAGTAGCCTTTGCTACAGCTCAGAGTTCTCTTGATTCGTATTTAAGCAACTGTAGGCAAAACAGAGAGGCATTGTGTCCAAGAACGAGGAGCCTTTAGGAAAGAAGAATCGTGACTGGGGAATTGTGTTGTCACACGAGGAGGGGAAAAAAATGTCTTGAGCGAGCCTGAGGATGTTCACAGTTAACTTGAGAATCTGGCCACTGAGTTAAAGCCCATTCTAAATGCCACTTTTCTAAAAAGCCAGCCTAGTGGCACTCTGCGCCGTCCCTTTTCATCCTCAACTCCTGTTTAATTTCAAAACAAGGGCAGATAAAATATGCTAATACACAGCAAGTCTGCCCATTGCTATTCATTAGGAAGTCCTTTTCCAGTGTGCAAGTCCAGTCTTCCGTGAATTCACAAACAAATGATTGCCCTTGTTACTGGCATTCCACACCGGTGATAAAACATTTGAGTGAATCAGCCTCGGCCCAATTGTGCGAGTTTTCTTCTGGAAGGTGCTGTGTTCTTTGTCTTGAATATGTGGGAATGTATCTGTGTGCACTTGGAGGATGTTTTAAACTAAGTGGGAGTCAACGTGCAAGGACGTTCGTAGGAAATCTTCCGAGACTTCCATTTGGACGTGGTGGTGGTGGTGGTGGTGGTGTATGAGTTCAAAGTCTTTGCACTAAAGCTGGAGTGGACTGTTTAGCATGCCATGGGGGCCACAGCCCCTGACATCTTATAGCAAAGGGCTGGGAAAAGGATCACGACCGAGCCCTAGCCGCCACGAGAGAGCAGGAAGGCCTGGAATGCTGGCTCTGACCGCAGACTGGTACACGGAACTTGTGTTTTTCATTAGGGCTGCTGTAGCAATGCTGGTTTCTAGCATTCCAAAGGGTATTCAGACTTATACTAAATTAAATTCTCCTTTAAAAATCACTCTGTGTTGGAACAACATGAAGGCTCAGACTGCCATCAGGAAAACTCAGGAAATATAAAAAACACGGCGAGCTCTGGCCTTTGCTTCTGCCGTTGGTATGAATGTACAGTGTGCATTGTCTGTGGTACCCTAGGTAATCTGCAGTGTATCTGAAAGGTGCAGCATCACCTTGCACTTTTAACTGATCACTTAGGTCACTTTTTTTATATTATTTGTGGATTGTAGAAGACAACTCTAAGTGACCATAAGCAATCTATATACCAGAGCACAGAGACATGAGAATATATTTAATACTTGCGTAAACCATGTATTTGTTTAAATGTACTTATACATCCATTTGTGTAATCTGCAGCTAGAAGTCCCAACTGGCAAAAAAAATCAAGTAGCTAAGAAACTTGTCTCTTATTCTATAATTAAACTCTCATCATAAATCAATTCTCTTTCTCTCTTTCTCTCTCTGTCTCTCAAACACCCACGCATGACACGACACACATACACATACACAACTTTTATAGCTGCACAATCTTTCCGAGCTTATAAATAAGCTTCTATACTAGTCAGGAGAGGCTAGGTAATGCTGCAGTAACAGATAACCCCCAAAAGGAACAAAGTGTATTTTCAGCTCTGAAGGGACCAGCTCTGAAGTGTGCCATGCAATAGGTTTTTCAGGTTCAAGAAAGGAGCAGTCAGGGATCCCATTTACAAAGGGCTTCTTTGGCAGTGTTTCTCCCCCGTGGGTCCTCAGGTGAGAAGAGAGGTCCTCAGTGTCCAGGAGGACTTGTTCACGATACCCAGAACAGCGCCAACTACGGCAGGTGCTTTTGTGTGTGTCCAAGGCCCTGTGTGATCTAGCCCCTGCCTACCTCTCTCCAGCTTTGTCTCAGGCCATCTCCCTCCCCTCATCACCTGCCGCCCATGTCAGCGTTCCCACCAGCCTGGGCCTTATTCTACTCCTTGAATGAGTAGGTCTCCCTCCTGCACATAAGCCGTTCTTATCATCACTCCCTCACCTCTCCCCCGCCTCAGGAAAGCCAGATCATTCTTCAGACCTCAACTCAAATGCCGCTTCTCAGGGAAGCCTTCTCTGATGGTCAGAACCACCATTACATTTATT
Source organism: Vicugna pacos (assembly GCF_048564905.1). NCBI lineage: Eukaryota > Metazoa > Chordata > Mammalia > Artiodactyla > Camelidae > Vicugna > Vicugna pacos. Next base: position 5,679,377 of record NC_132990.1, read on the forward strand.
CACAGCACTATATGGCCTTCCTCCTAACAAATTTTACAGTTAGTGATTATACTGTTGTAATGGGCTGTTATAGTGGTCAGAGTAATGTTTCTCTCCACTAGTCTGTAAACTCCTTGGGGACCATATCTGTTTTTCCTCACCTTTGAATTTTTATTCCCTATCCCTGAGTATATTAGAAGCTCAATAAATATTTGCTAAATAAATGCAGTATTATACAGATGAATGATCACAATCTCTCAAAATTAAATAGCCCTATTTGGGTATCAAGTACCTTTGCCTCCGTTCGCTAATTGTATATTCACAGTAGACAAGTTGAATTGTGAGAGATGCACTTTGCTTGTGATTTGGGGCTGAGGTAGATGGCACTCCTTGGCTCTGACTGTCCATCCAGTGCTCTGAGCCTGTGAGAGTTACCATACTCCCTTGGATCCCACCCCTGTGTATGTAAGATAAGTGCTGGATTCAACATATATAAAGAGGTCCTCCAAATAAAGAAGAAAAAGATCAACAGTCAATGAGCAAATGGACAAATACATGAATAGGAAATTGGTAGGAGAGGAAATAAAAGTAACTAAAATATATTAAAAGGTGCTATTCCATGGTGAAATGCAAATGAAGGAGGGTCACTAAAGCACTCATATTATAATTCTGATGTCCCTGTTGGGAATTCAAGATTTGCCAAGATTAACTAGTATACATAAAATAAACAAATTTCTTCTGTATGGCACAGGAACTATATTCAGTATCTTGTAGTAACCTATGATGAAAAAGAATATGAAAGTGAATATATGTATGTATATGTATGACTGAAGCATCATGCTATATACCAGAAATTGACACATTGTAACTGACTTCTCTTTGTAAGACTAGATAATATTCTGTTGCATGTATATAACACTTTTTGTTTATCCGTTTATCTGTTGTTGGTCACTTAGTTTGCTTCCGCCTTTTTGCTCTTGTGAATAATGCTACTGTGAACACGAGGGTACAAATATCTGTTTGAGTCTCTGTTTTCAATTCTCTGGAGTACATACCCAGAACTGGACTTGCTACATCTTGTGGTAATTCTCTGTTTACCATAACTGCTATACTATTTTCCACAGTGGTTGCACCATTTTATATACCCACCTACAGTGCACAAAATTTTCACATTCTCCAGTTTCATCAACATTTGTTATCTCTTTTCTTTCTTTGTATCTTTATTTTTATTAGCCATCCTAATGGGTGTGAGATGGTATCTCATTGTGGTTTGATCAAAACACTGTTGATGCTTATTTTTGTTAATTTCCAGTTTGGACTTTATTTTATATCTGTAGATGATCTTAAAATGGAACATAAGTGTGTCTCCATAAATAGTGTGTAGCAGGGGCTCGGCCTGAGCTGAGCAGGGCATTTTCCTTGTCAGGGTCTTCCAGGTGAACTAATGTGACACGTCTGCTGGAGATCTGCTTGTCTTGATGATACGGGGTTTCAGGTTGTTCTGGTCCATGCTGTCCATCATTCATTTCTGCTCCAGGCTCAGTCTCCTGGACTCCCATCTGGATCCTAAGAAAAAGCTCATACTAAGGACAAATTAAGAAAGTGATTTTTTAAAGGTTTTCCAAAATTTATTTCAAAGCTGCCAAGTCGTTTCTCATCTTCACCATTCTCAGATCTTTGCTCATTTTGGTTTTATCTTCCTCAAATAAGATAGCACTCAAGAAAGTGTTTTGTAAACTGTAAAGCTATTTACCAGCACATGTAGATAAATAACAGTGATGTTCTCATAATGTAGGGATTCTTGAAAATGATCTCTGATGGTTCATCTTTATTGACATTTTGACATCATTTTGTATTGCTTTCCAGACTACTCCATAAAGTCTTGCTGATTGACCTTTTTGGACTATTTTTTTCCCTTTCCTTCCTCCTTCCTTCCTTCTCTTTCTTTCCTTCCTTCTCTTTCTTTCCTTCTTTCTTTCTTTCTTTCTTTCTTTCTTTCTTTCTTTCTTTCTTTCTTTCTTTCTTTCTTTCTTTCTTTCTTTCTTTCTCTCTCTCTCTTTCTTTCTCTCTCTCTCTCTTTCTTTCTTTCTCTTTCTTTCTTTTTCTTTTCTTTCTTTTTCTTTCTTCCTCTCTCTTTTTCCTTCCTTTTTTAAAATTGAATTACAGTTATTTCCAATGTCATGTTTAGATATACAGCAAAGTGGTTCAGATGTACATATATATATATTGATTCTTTGTCAGATTCTTTCCCATTATAGGTTACTACAAGATACTGAATATGGTTCCCTGTGCTATACAGTAGGTCCCTGTTGTTTACCTATTGTATATATAGTGCTGTGTATATGTTAATCCCAGACTCCTAATTCATCCCTCCCGCTGGGATCCCTTTCCCCTTTGGTAACCACGGTTTGTCTTCTATGTCTGTGAGTCTGTGTTAGGTTTGTAAATACCATCGGTTTATGGCATTCCATTGTGTCCCCCTAAAGACTAAATGCACACACCCAGCAAGAAGGGAAGCCACCCGGCTCGGAGCGCATCTTCCAGTGTGGGTGCAGCCCTGATTGTGAGACCCAGAGCATGTGGTCAGAGCCTGAGGGCAGCCTGCCCACGTGCCTGTCTCCTCCCCAGGAAGCTGACTGCCTTCCTAGGGGCAGCGGGTCGGGTAGGAACAAGAGACAGCAGCGCCTGGAGGATGTCATGAAACATCTGGCCAGATGGGTTAGTAAGCTCATTCGAGCCACCCTGGATTATCACAGAAATATTTAGGGGAATTTTTTTCTGGAAAATAAACTCAGTGTGAGAAGCGGACGACTGGTTGGGTGGAATACAGGCTGGTATTGTTAGTGGGACTCCATTTGTGCCCCCAGAGCTGGTGAAAAAACAGAAAACTGAAGATGCACGCAGGTGAAAGTGTTTGGATCTCGCTGCTAAGTGGCTGCTGGCTGGAGTCTGCTCGGTTTAACAGTTTTTGGAGGAAACCCACCCTCCTCGTTCTTCACACACATTCCTGAGATATAAATCAACACCGTTTCTGGAGGCTGCTTCTTCACTGCATTTCATTCTTTCTTGTACTGAAACAACAACAAAATACCCCTCATGTTCATATATTTTCAGGAAGTGTTATCAAATGTACATAATGGTAAACTTAACCTCAGGATTTTACCTTACTGCAACACAGCAGAAGAAAGATTTGTCACAAATTACTTACAGATCATTGGTGCCGTGTAACTGTATAGGCAATGATTTGAACAACAACAAGAAATAATTGTATGCAGTTATAGCTTACTGTTAGGCCCTTAAAAGTTCTTGGTTTAGATGTAATGCTTGCTTTAGCTGTCGAAATACACTTTGAAACATGCCAGCTTTTAATGGCCAGTGTGAATAGAGAGGAAAATGGTGGTGGTGGTGGTGGTGATGGTGTGTATGCATGTGTGTGTATCTAACTTACAAGAAATACTTTTTATATATGGACAAAAACATGTGGACACATACATATACACGCTTTTATTAAGAACTCAGAGTATGGACATATAGGGCATAGTTTTTGCCCTCAATGGACATAATATCTAATTGGAAATGGACACAGTGAGTGATAGCTTTGGGACAACTGCCCTTCCTAGGACTGGGGGAAAAAGTTGGGTTATAACTTGATGGACCAAATGAGGTGGGGCTCAGATTTGCTCAGGCCTGAGGGGTTAGCAAGAATGCCAGCACCAAAGGTTAAAGCAACAAGAGAGAAGGCTGAAACTGGTTGGGTTGAGATATCCCCAGAAAGCCGGAGAGAGAATTTGTGGGATAAAGCCCCAGTTGCCTTGGCAAAGGAAATGGCCAGAATATTCTGAGAGCAAGGGAGAGAGAGCTGACCTTGAAAAGCAGGACAACTGGGTTGGAATTTATGCACAAAGTCCCCTACGTGCCAAAAATGATAACTTCCTTTATTTTCTACTATTGGGCTCATCTTTCTCTGGAGTCTTCCTGCTAATGTAAACTTGCCAAATTGAAAGTAACCCAATCCCTGCTGGTTTAAGTCAAGTTCAATTCAAGGTTAAAGTCTCCATCAGGGTAGTACTTTTCCTTTCGCTCCTTGCTCTGAGCTCCCAAACTGGAGGCTCTGTGTGCTGGGTGGAGGGGGTGGTCCCACTGCCGCCTGGTAATGAGAGCTGGATGGACCAGAAGTCTGAATGCTGTCTGCTTGATTGTCACGGCCTTCTAATGCACTGGACCAGATGATGAGGAAATGCTGCCCTCTGGTTCCCCTGGGCACTGGCATAGGCAGCTGAAGCCAGCATGCCTGGGAGAAGTTGTGGTTCCGTCTCTCCTCATGGATGAGGGGCATGATTGATTGCTCTTGGGAACTGGTCCATCTCCCCAAGCTGATTCAGCTCAAGTTGACTCTTTCTCATTCTGTAGATCTGGCAAGGTCTTGCCAAGTCTACGGTGTGGTCCCCAGTGCAGACACACCAGCCGAGAGCCCCAGTGGTGTCTTTGTCCCATACTGTGGTGGTTCTCTCTGGCAAGCTAGCCAGCCTTTCTCCTCGGACATCTTTTGTGCACCAGCGACAGCACTTGTGGAAACTGCCGGAGCCTTCACACATCAAAAGACATGCAGGGAGTCTCGGGAATGCCGTTGCCGGTGCATACCTCCTGAGCTGATCTACCATGCTTGTGCCATATTGGTTTCCATGGGAAAGTGGAAAGCCAGTTTGGAGGTTCTCAGATTCCCCCTCATTTATCTGAAATTTCTATCAACATTTCTATTGTCTCACCCTCTCCCTTTGGCTGAAGCCTAAGGCTGTCAGGGACCCAGTCGCATTCTCCCTCTGGTCTTACCTCCTCCATCTCTTTAGCTCCTCCATCCTTTCCTGTTCATCTTCCCTAATAAAGCGGCCCTTCTTTTTCTCTTGGGTTGGACCTCCTCTTCCTCATATCCTCCTCTTTTTCCATCTTGTGTCCACATAAATACCCTGCTTTCTGAGTAGACAAGGACTGACACATAATGGGGTTATTTATTAAAGGAGAGACATAAAGATGTATATGGAGAAAAAAATACTTCTCAAAAAAGTCTGGCTTTTAGAATATTGTATTCCTATAAACCCAGAATAATCAGTTTTGTGAACTGAAGTGGTACAGTAATCCTTTCCTTACAGGGTTATGGACCCTTCTTTCCCCAGGACAGTAGTCTCATGATTTATCCTCAGTGTCAGATGGGTCACAAGGAATTTTACTTGCTGGAGGACAGAAGGAACATTGACTGTATTGTCCATGCACCTGCGTATCCCCATTGACTGAGCAGATGCACTTCGGGCGTTCCCTCATCCACTTCTCAGCCATCTCCTTCTGTGTGTCCATTCTGAGGTGGAGAAAAAAAGGGCAACTAATTGCACCCAGGACTATGAGCAGGTATATCTAATAAATAATCAGCAGGAGTGCTGTGTAAGTGCACACATACTCAGAGCTCTCCACACACTCTACTCCATGTTACAACTTTGATACCAGATGGCACACATCACTAGGTTACTTCTTCAATGCATTCCCTTAATGTTCAGCCTTTATTTTCTTCTTCAAGCAGTGATGCTGATGAGATCAAACATCAACTCTACATCCAAGTGAGGCTCTATTTCCCAAGGGCTCTTTCCAAGTAATTATTTTTCCATCTGGAAAAAAAATTAAGGAATATAAGTTATCTCTAGACACGAACAAATGGTTTTAGTTTTACAGATGCGTTTAAACTCTAGAATACTTGTGCCTGACATTCTTACTAGGCACTGAATTAGGTTTCCTTTTTAAGTAGAAGCCAAATAGAAGCCAAATGGAATTCCTGAATTCTATCCATAAATAACAGTTCCTCTGGAGTTTATGTCTTGGTCCTGAGTTTTTCTGCACTGTCCAACATCACAGGCATAAAAAAATGGAATTCCATGGAGGTAGAAGATAATCATTGATTAGGAATGGCAACCAGATTACAGCGTCCTGATGTGCCTTACATCCATTTAATTCAAATATATTCAAAAAATACTCATTACCTGCCACACATGGGGCAAGGAAGATCTGCAAAGATGAGTTTATAATATTTTGAAATGATTCAGTATTAAAACCATCATTTACTAATACACGAGTATTTGGACTTGCATTATGTTAGCTCATTATAATCAAATAAAATACATTTATTCAATGACCACTGATCAGATATGGCTTCCTTGCCAAGGACTGTGCCCTTGGGGACAGGAGCAAGTAAGACATTATTAACCTAACTCATAATTGTACTACTGATCTTACCCATTCTGTCCTATGCAGAAGTACGTACAGGTCTCATGGGAACCTTTAAAAAATAAAAGATTCGTAACTATTTTAATGGAAGTCAGAAATAGCTTATTCGGATTTGCCAGTCAGAGTTTAATGAGATGGGCTTTATGGGAAGTGGTGGTGGCTCTTTGAAGATGCTCTTACTGTTACTTATTTCCAAAGGCAACTCATAGTATTTTCAGTCTTGGTAGCTACCATTCTCTTCTATTTGAAAGCATCTTTGAAAAGTATTTTTCTTTTACGATAGAAGCAGGGAGACAGAAACTATTCTGACCTTCGTGAGGGAAGAGACTTAGAGCATATATTAATAATAACCATCCAGATTTGTATAGGTCTTTTTATTTCACAAGGTATATTTGCTTGTATTATTTTATTTAATCTCATAATAAAGCACCTTGGCAATATTCATGACATTTAAAATAGGAAATGGTCCATTGTTGTAGGACTATCAAAGTCATAGATTCAGGGTAAATCTATCCCTTAATTTCCTTTTGGTCTAAGGAATAAAGTCTCCTTTTGATTTTTTTTTTCATGCCATCCTGGCCTTTTTAGTGTATGTGCTTAGTTCTTACTTAGATGAGTGGAATATGTACTTTTTGAACCCATTCAAAAGGACAGTTATATAAAAGGAGATTTGATCCAGTAAATCAAAAATCTGTGAAACTCTGAGCCAGGAAGGATTTTCTTCCCACGGACCATAGGGTACATATAACACTCCCTCAACCACAGCAAGACGTTCCTTCTGATTCATAGGAGGCCCTAATTTATTACAGAACTGTACTAGCTACATTATACTATAATACGGGGTGATGTGGGGACCTGGAAGACTGTAAGCGACAGAGGAAGGAAAGGAGGAAAGGGAAGAAAGAACAGAAACAGAAGATCAAAAAATTCTGTATTAAAGAAAGGGAGGCAAACAAATCAAGTGTGGAGTGAGAAAGGGTCAGGTCAGGAGTAAAGGTCAAAAGACACTCAGCATTTTTAGAAAGGATCTAATTATTTCTCCAAAAGGAAATTTTATAATCGTATAGCTTGTACATTTAAAATTATACATGTCAATAGAAAAATTTAGACACAAATACACTAAATATTAATAATGATTAATTCTGGGTTAAAATATGAGTTCTTATTATCATTTCATTTGATTTTTTTTTTGCACTTTTTATACCAGACCAAACCAGGCCCAACCAAAATAAGATTAACTGGAACTTCATGCACTTCTTGCTGGCTCTATTAGTGATAACTGCCAACATCTTCCCGTTTCGGGAGAAATTATTTTATTTGGTTATTGCACAACAAAAATCACTCACAGCCACGACTATATCATAAGTCAGCAAAGCTTGTGGCATACCTTCTATGTGCACCTTGTGCTGAATGAAAAAAGAAAGATTTAGGAAGTTCTTTTCAAAGCTGATTCAAATTTCTAATCTCTAAAATGAAGCTAATTTTTTTCCCCCGGCAAGTGCTTAGACGCCTTTGGTTCATTCCTGGTCTGTGGAAAGTAGAACATAGTATTAGTAAATGGAGGAAGACACAGTCCTGCACCCTGGGAAGTTAGTGTCGATGCTGGTCATTTTCCAAATAAACAACTGAACTGAACTTTATTAAGATAAAAGAGTTATTATAGTTAACTCCCAGAATTACTCCATTCTGTCTGGGTCCTTGTTTTAATTGATTTAAATACTGCATGATATCAAATTCCTGTTTCTCAAGTTCAAAGAGAAATGGGTGATCCAGAGAGATGAACGTTAATGATAAGAAAAGGACAAATTCAATACTCCCAGACTATCCAAATAAAAACACAATATGTTTTGATCTTTGGCCTACTAGTGAAGGAATTTAATCTCTAGTAGCATAAAGCTTTTGGCCCAGGACTTTTAGAGAGGTGAAGTCGACCGTTTAACAAAAGAAGATGGTTGTGAATCATTTACACTTTTAAAAATAACTTGTAGCTCATTTACTCTTAAATAATAAAATCATATTTATTTAAGACCAAGTCACATGGATGATACTGGCACAAGATTTACTTGCTCATTTAAATGAAGTTGAAACCCTGTTGTTTTTGGCTTTCTTATGCATTTTGCAAGCTAAGGGAGCCAATTTCTTTAGCTTGGTGTCTAACAAGTTATTTCAGAACCTCCTGTCATTATTTTGTGTTTTTATATGGGAGAAGGTTGTTTTTACCTTAAAAAAAAAAACAGTTGGATACAGATCATTCTACTGCGCATTGACTATCAATATAGCAGGGCGCCATCTGAGAAGCAGAGTGCTTAAGAGTGAGGGCATTGGCATCAATCCCACTTAGTCCTACCTGGGCAAAGCTCTTTCCTCTCTGGGCCTCATTTCTTGCATCTGCAAAATGGGTATTAGAATATAGACTTCATAAAGTGATTTTAAGAATTGGCTGAGATGACCTAGGGGAAGCAGTAAGACAGGATTTCACCGCACTGAACTGCCATCTTCTGTTCCTAAGAGCAAGAAGGCTGTGATGTGCCATCCAGAGAAAACGTGTGTGAGAGCAGCTTTGTTCAGGTGTGAGTTACGGTGCTGTCGCCCGGGAATAGGTTAGGCAAGGCGCCTTTAAACAGAAACAGACATAAAACGAAATTATGCATTTATTGGTTGATAAAAATCTTGTGATCAACGGCTCACCCCAACCCAACCCTGTGTTCCTCCTAGAAGCCAGGGTTCAATATTCACTAGTTGAGTGTTTGTGGTGACTTTATAGAACGTCACTGCTGGAAAGAATGGGAACTGACTGCATCTAAAGGGAAAACCCTACAGATCTAATGAGACTTTACAAAAAGCAGATCCAAAGCATTCATATTATCAGGAAGATTATTGACAATTAGATTGCATGCACTAAAGTTACCAAGTGACCCGCTTATATTTTTGTTAAAATATTTGTATTTTTATTTTTTTATAAAAAGTATTCTACAAAAATATAAGCGCTCAAGAACAATCAACCCACTGTTTGGCCATCATCATAGTAATAACGGATCCAGAAGAAGAATCATCAATGGATGCTGAAACTGTGGATGACTGTTTCCCGAGGGACAGAATATTGTCACGGCCTCAAAGTATCTCTCCATACGATGCTATTAAACAAAAGTGAAAGTAAGTAGCAATTTGACAGTCGAGAGGCGTGGCAGACACCACCTTAACCAAGTGACCGAAGCTAACATCATCAAATGGGACAAAATGACATCGTGTACCTCTTGATAAGATGCATTGAAAAGGACACAATCACTTCTATGATGCTTCTTCCAAAAATGTGTAACCTGATACTACTCATGAAGAAGCAAATCCAAATTGCCTGAAGTTTTCGAAAATATCCAGGTCATGAGGGAGGAAGGAAGACTAAGGAACGGCCCCAGATTAAAAGAGACAAAGAGGCATGTGAGGTAACTGCCGTGTGGGATTCTGGAAGAGAGCATGAGTGGGATGATGATGATGATTTTTTTTTTTTGCTAAAAAAGGACATTGTTGGGATAATTGGTGAAATCTGAATTAAGCCTGTAGGTAACAGTGTTAAGTTCCTGGTTTTGACCATTGCACTATGATTCTGTAAGAGAATGTTCTAGTTCCTAGGGAATGTGCACTGAAGAATTTAGTTGTAGAGGAAACTTCATATCTGCAACTTCCTCTTTTTTCAAAAAAATTTTTTTATTGAAGCGTAGTTGATTTACAGTGTTAGTTTCAGGTGGACAGCAAAGTGATTCGGTTCTACACAGACATGTATATATTTTTTTCTTTTCAGATTCTTTTCCGTTATATGTTATTACAAGATATTGAACATAGTTCCCATTGCTATACAGTAGGTTCTTGTTCTTTACCCATGTTATACATACTAATTTGTGTCTGTTAATCCCCAGCCCCTCTTTTATCCCTCCCCGCCCTCGCCCCTTTGATAACCATAGTTTGTTTTCTATGACTGTGAGTTTAGTTTTGGTTTGTAAATAGAATTTGTATCATTTTTTTAAGATTCCACATGTAAGTGATATCATATGATCTTTATCTTTCTCTGTCTGATTTACTTCACTCAGTATGATCATCTCTAGGTCCATCCATGTCTGCAACTTACTCTTGAACAGTTCATAAAAAGTTATTTATGATATTTATGTATATTTAGAGAGACTAAGAAAGCAAATATGTAAAATGGTAACAATTGGAATCTTTGTGTAGATTATTCAAGTTCTTTGTACTGTTTTCAGAACTATTTCACAACAACAAGTAAAAAAAAAAAATTGACTTTTTCCATGATGACGACCATGGTTACTAGCATGCCACTTAGCAGATAGCTTGAGGGAAAATTTTATATTTAATCCTGCTCTATTAGGAAGAGTGACATTTTAAACACTAAGTGGCTAGAGATACTTTTTAAATCGAAACTTTGGTCACAGAATTGGGAATGGATGTTTGAAAATGTTTCTTATTAACGAGACTCTTTAAAAACTTGAGTATGCCCATAAAAAAAATGCTGTCTTTGCTCACTTGAATGAAAATGTGGTAATAAAATTTTCTAACCTGTTGAAAAGTCCTCCAAATGTGGTGTTTCAGTAGCATTCTGCTGTAGACAATGTTTCCACATAACAAACCTTTCTAAAACTGAGTAGGTTAAAATAATTTATTATTATTACTCACAGTTCTGGGTGTAGACAGGCTGGAATGGATGGTTCGCCCTTGGAGGGCTGGCCCCCAGCTGCAGGTACGTGTGAGCAGGGCTGAAGTCACCTGAAGATTTCTCATTCCCATGCCTGGTGTCTGGGCTAGGTTGGCTGGAACCTTTAGAGGCTGGCTCGGCACCTCTTTCCTCCTCTCTCCATGGGGATGGTTTGAGCTTGCTCACAGCACCCAGTCTCTGGGGAGTCGGACTTCTCATGTGGTATCTGGCTTTCTCCAGACCCTGTGTTCTAGGAGAAGTAGACAAAATCCAACAGGCTTCTTGTGGCCAAGTCTCAGAAGTCCGGCAGCTTCACTTGACCGTATACCATTGGCTAAAGCAGTCACAAACCTGCCAAGATTCAAGGGAACAAAAGAACAGACTCCTCCCCTCAGCAGGGAAATGGCTCACATCTCCAAGGAGGGAAGGAATTGACGGTGGCCGTCTTGGAGAGAAGCTACCCAAATTTCGAGTCTCATTTGTTAAAATACAAAACCTGCGACAAATTCTGGTTACTTCAAAAGCAAACCATACTGATGTGTGGGGAAATGGATACTCACCAGCTAAACTTTAGGAAAAGACTAGGATTAATCGGTGGATGGCATTTGTAAAAAGAGTGCAAGAGTCACTTACCCAGATGGTGGAAGGAAGAGGGCATTGAACTTGACGTGTTCACAGTCAGTCTCACAATGAGTTACGTAATCGTGGTAACATAATTGTGGGAAAAGAAACAAGCGGGCTTTAGGCTGTTCTCAGACTGCATTTCCCCCATTACCTTCAATGTAGTAAGAAGCATTTTTCCCTTATTTTTTTAGTTAACGAATGGTGGGGAGAGACTTTCTGAAAACATTCACCAGAGTCAGTAGCACAAACAGAAAATCTAAGAACTCATGCACTTTGTTCCTTTCAAAAGTCACTATTGATAAGAGTTTATGCAATTAAAAAGACATGATCGACTAAGTCCATCCACGGGAGAGGGTTTCCTTTCACTTCTGTAAGTATTCCACTCATTTCCTTGAGAAAAACAAAAAGGAGAAGTAGTGATGGCAGATTATTAAATTCATATCGTATATTATTCCTAAGTGAGAATCACTTTTCAAAAGTCCTGAGTGTAATCGTGTCTTGATATATAACTTCACTACACGCCTTGAAGTCATTGGCAGTTCTCCAAAGAGACCAAACAGAACTTCAAATATTATTTCAGAACACTGAGGGAAAGGGGAGAAGTGAGATTGATTTCATTTTAAATGACTGGAGCCGGGCTCTGTACGGGCTAGTCTATTTTGCCTCCCGTGGCTCTTCTTTGCCAATTAAGGGGCATCACCTGGTTGGATAGTGGGCTAAAGCAGGAGCCAGGTCTGACAAAGAGGGGGAGGGGGCGTGCTCCTCCAACAGCTGCCCGGGCATCAGCCCAAGATACAGACAGGAGCAGCTGTGCCCCCGTGAGAAAGCCCGCTCAGAGCTCACAGGAAGATGGAGTGACCCCGGCGATGGCAGAAAAGCAACTTGATCCCTTTCTGGAAAATAATGGCCTCTGCAGTTTTTCCTAAGGGTTAGGAGGAGTCTGAGGAGAGACTCCACCCTCAGAATCTGCCCTTCGGTGAGGGGCAGTGTGGCCCTGACAAAAACCAAAGGGAACTCCTGAGCCAGAGAAGGAAGCCCTTCCATGTGGCAGGTGCTTAACGGCTCATGGTTGTGGCTTTTGGTAGCCGGCAGATGAGAAGGAAGGGGGAAAAACACTCTTGCTCTGCCCAGTTTCCAATATGAAACCAGATCTACAGAACCAGAGAGCTGGGGAGCTGGGTGAGTTGTCATCATCAGCCTGATGGTATTTCCAACAAGGAAATCTTTTCAAAATGTACGTGGAGACCCTGTGAAATGAGCAGAACACAGTGAGGGGCTGGCAGCAGGCAGGAGGCAGGTTTCAAGCCCCTATAGCAGTCCAGACCACGGAGAAAAACTATTCCTAATCAAAATGCTTTCATCCTAACCAGCGCCCCTGGTGCTCCGCGGGCTCTGCTTCTGTGCTGGGCTCATGGAAGGCATGTGACTAACAGCCCGAGATGAAACAGGATCCCTGCTCATACTGAAGCCACGTTCATGGAAACACTGGATAAGTTTACCTCATCCAGACATAAAGGAACCACTCTGATTCAGCCCTGGGACTGGACAGTAAGGACTATTTCTGTTCTTTTTGTGCCTAATTGAGTTTAGTTTTTTCAGGTAGGGAATACATTCACATGGTTCACTACCAAAACGTATTAACAGGCATCCAGTCAGATGACTTCGCACCTTGCCAGCCCCCACTGGGCAGCCACTTCCTATTACCTGTCCTTTCAGATTTTCTTTCTGGAAATCCAAACACGTGCAAATGGAGATTATTGACTCCCCTTTCATTTACTCAATGGTAAGAAGTTATACAGGGCTTCAGTCCTTTTTTTTTTTTAAAACAATTCATAACCTCCCGTTGTATGGATATGTAAGAAGTAACTTAACCAGTAAGCTGTTGATGGACATTAAATTGTTTCTAGTCTTTGGTGATTATCAGCAATGTAGCCAAGAATAACATTGAACATACGTCAATTCAATTCACCTTTATGCAAGTTTTCTATATAATAGATTTCCCAAAGTGAAATGACAGGGCCAAAAGGCATGTGGATTTTGGGGATGTGGCTAAATTTTTCTAGACGCCCATAAGCTACCTAGGAGAACTTTCCACCGCCTCATCAACGGTGTATAGTCACACTTTGAGGTCTTGCCACTCTGATAGGTGAAAAGTAGTTATCTCATTGTAGTTTTAATTTTTGTTTTTCTTATTATGAGTGAGGTTGAATCTCTTTTTCTATGTTTAAGAGCTATTTCTACTTCCTTTTCTATAAACTGTCCAATGCATAAAATCCTATCCATATTCTTTGCCCTTATTTCTGTTGGTTTTTTTTTTTTTGCTCTTACAAATTTCTGCTATGGAGTCCGTCCAGGGATTTTAAAAATATTTTTGGTTATTGTATTTTTCACTTTTAGAATTTTTCCATTTGTTTCTTCATTACATATTGTATTTTCTGTGACTTTCTGTTTTTCATTTATTTCAAGCATTCATAACTGCTTTATGAACCTGGGTGGTGTTTCAGACCAGTGTTCAGTTTTTCTGACCTTTTAAACCTTTGTTGGGATGCTGCCTACCTGTTTTAGGTACTGTTCACTGAGATTTCTGCCCAGGATCCCATACACAGATTTAAAAATTTGGGGAAGGGGGAAGTACTAGGTATTTGTTTATTTTATATGGAGGTACTGGGGATTGAACCCAGGACCTCGTGCATGCTAAGCATACTGAGCTACACCCTCCCTCCCATACACAGATGTTGAAAATCACTTTCTCTAGTTCTCTCCTCTACATAATCCTCCCGCATGTTCTCATTAGGAAGGCAGTGGTTCCTTGTTGCAGAAGGAGGGATGGCTAAGTGCTCCACCCACAGCTCCCACCTATAGCACCGGGTGAGGAGGGAGAACGGCAAATCGTTTTTTGGGTTGTTTGCCTACAAAAGGGCAGATGTGGTCCAAATGTTCTTGTCTTATAAGAAATCCTAGTCCTGTGGCAGAAGAAGGAGGGACCTTCCTGGGTGAGCGGAAGGCTTTCAAGCCTTTATAAACTATTGTAAGTCCATGGATGTCTAGGTAGTAATTCGTCCATCGGTCCCCACGCTTACCTCCTGAAGACGAGCGTTAATGCTCAGAGGCAGCTGGTTAAGCCTATTAGAAGGAAACATGATATGTGAAGTGCTCTGCCACTAAGTTGTTGAATTTCACATGATTCTGCCTCTTGTAATATCCTGCTTCTAAATTAGGCTCCGTCAAGCCTGCCAGTCTAGGAGGGGACCCATCCCTGTGCCAGCTGTGCACCCCGGCCAGTGCTGGGAGTCTCCTCCTGCAAGACTTTCTCTTGGAGCCCTTTCTGTTTTTCCTTTTGTCTAGGTTCTTTTGTCTTATATGCTCATCTCTCCCTTTTTGACAAGCAAACAAAAAACCCAGCATGTGAACAACAGCAACAAGAATAAGAAACAAAAACTTCCTTCACTTGCGTTTCTCCTCTGGCTACCACCGCCTTTCCTTTCCTTCCCAGCCCAGTTTTTCCTTTTCTTTTTAAAATTAATTCATTAAAATGTTTTATTTTAGTTTTTCCCCACTTTTATTGAGGTATAATGGACATACATCATTGTATAATTCCAAAGTGTACAACTGTTTGACTTACATGAAAGGATTACGTCTATAAATTTGACGTCTGTTACCTCATACAGATAAAGTCAAAGAGAAAGCCAAAAGTTTGTTTTCCTTGTGATAAGAACTCGCAGGATTTACTCTCTTAGCTGCTTTCCTGTATATTACACGGCGGCGTTAACTATAGCCCTCCTGTTGTACATTACATCCCTAAGACTTATTTCTCTTATAACTGGAAAGTTTGTACCTTTTGACCACCTTCCTCCAATTTCCCTCTCCTTCCCGTCCTCCTCTCCCACCGCCTCTGGTAACCACATAGCTGATTCTTTTTTCTATCAGTTTGTTTGTTTGTTTGTTTTTAGATTCCACGTGTAAGTGAGATCACACAGTATTTTTCTTTCTCTGTCTGACTGACTTCACTTAGCCTAATGCCCTCAAGGTCCTTTGTCACTGAGCGAACAGTAGGACTTCCTTGTTTCTTACGTGCAGCAAAGTTTCTTAAAAGGTTAATGTCTGAGTCCTCTTATCTCACTTCTCAGCTTTGCTAAACTGCCATCACATTGGTAAAAATTCCCCATCAGAGTCCTCAGTAACCTGAATAGCAGTGTCTAGTCCTCCTTCCACATTCTAGGTCTTTGGAACTGGGACAGCCAGCTTCCACCCTGTTGTACAAGAGACACACAGAGCACTTTTGACTCTTCTCTCTCCTTTACCTCCATTCATCATAAAGTCTATTAATTTTGCTTCCTGTTTCCAGAATCCAGCTTTTCTTCTTTACCCCAACTAGTACTCTCAGATTCAGGCTGTCATTTTTTTCTTTTGATCTTGGCGATGGATTCCTACCGGTTCTTCCTACTTCCATTTTATCTCTCTTAAGTCAATCAGCTGGACTCCAATAGTCTTTTACTCCCCTAAAATATAAAAATGACAATTCTGGTTATTGGTTGCTATATGACTACCATATGAAAACTTAGAAGTCTAAAACGAAATTTATTATTGCCCAAATTCTGTGACTTGATGGAGGCAGTTCTCATCTGGGCGCTCTCATGAAGATGGTGGCTGGGACTGGTGTCATCTGAAGGCTTGACCTGGCTGGACATTCATGATGGCAGCCCACGTGGTGGGGTTCGGCAGGGAGCTCAGCTGGGGTGACGACCAGAGCACTGGTGTGTGCCATCTCCCTGTGGCTTGGGCTTCTGACAGCGCGAGTTTGCTTCCAAAAAGGGGTGTCATGTCCCAAGAGAGCATTCCAAGAGACTGGGCAGAAGTTGTAAGACTTCTTCAGACCTGCCCCTGGAATGTTGTTTCTGTTACCTTTTCGTGGTCAAGCAGTTGCTTAGACCAGCTCAAGATTCAACAGGAGGGGAATTAGACCCTACCTTTGAATGTGGTGAGCACATGTACAGAGAGGGAAGTCATTGAGGTGGTTACCATGGAGATTATTTGCCTCAATGACAATATTTTCAGATGCTGAACTCGTTCATTGCTCCCCAGTTAGTAAGAGATGAAGTCCAGGCTCCCTCGAATACCACACATAGACTTTTCAGGATTTGCCACGCTTCTTTCTCCATCTTTCCCTTCTGCTCCCAGCCGCCCACAATTGTTGCTTGCAAATCTCTCCATCCCGCCTCTGCCATAGACCTCAGTGGTCATTCTTTCCTGCCATCCACCTTAAAATCCCTCGTTATCCTTCACTTGGCCAGCTCTTCCCGCATCCTTTGCGACCACTTGGACACCTCATCCTCTGGGAAGCTCAACTGAAATCTCAGCTTGGGTAGAGTGAGCTGCTTTTGTGGGTTCCTACTGCACCCTGGGAGCAATTATCATAATACTTTTATTGATACAAACTGTTTTGTTTCTCTTTCCCTCTTGCTCCCAGAAGATGAGCCTCTTGAAGGCAGGAGCCAGTTCCCATCCATCTTGCGCCCTTGGTGCACAGTGTCTGCGCAAAGGAGATGCTCTAGGAGTCTGTGGACACCACAGTGTGCTCGCTGTGTGGCAGAGCGAAGTCATCTCCATCATCCGTGATTATGTTTTTCTACACAGAACACTGCAGCTCCTTTAATGCAAGAAAACAGGGAGTGGAGGGTGTGGCTGCTTTGTAAGATGTCAACTTGCCTAGACTGAACTACGTTTCCCAGAATTCCTTCCCCTTTACATTTTGGGTTAGGGTAGGTCACAAGAGAGTCTCTAAAGGCAGATTTGGAGGGAGGAAGTGAAGGAGCAAGCCACAATATAGCTCAAGAGTTTGGCGCTTACCTGCTGGCTCGCCTGATTGGTGTGGGGCAGCCGCCAGCCCTGCAGTGGCTCCTCCCCCTCTACATCCTCCTTTGGCTTCTCTGACTCCCGGGGACAGCTCTGTGATGAAGGGCACCAGCTTGTCCTGCAGGACACCAACATCGTCAAAGTCAGAGGCCGTAAGAGTTGATGTGGGTGTCCTCTGGGGTTCCAGCTTGTCCTTGCTTCTCCCCTGCCTTCCCTGGGGACAACAGCCTTATAGAGACAGCCTGGTCAGCTCCCACAGTTTCGTAAGGCAGAAATCCTTTAAAAAGGATGCATCTCTAGCTATACACATACATGCATATACACCTATGTATATACATATACATGTAAAATGCATGCAATCTCTCTAGGTGATTCTGCTTATCTGATCAAACTATGACTGACATGGGTGAGGGGAGTTTACTGGGCAGAATTTAAGACATGTCAAAAACAATGGCAAGCCACGTGGCTTTCCTAACACCAGTTGCTGTAATAATAATAGAACCCATCAGAGCTCCATGTTAGCTCCCCGCCGTCTCACAGAAGAGACAGGAGTTGAGAGTGAACCTTCCGAGGCAGAGAAGCTGGATTTCGAGGCTGCTTCCACACTTTCTAGCTATATTCATTGGGCAAACTCCAAACCTCAGTTTACTCGTAGGTAAAATGGGGGGGTCAACTGTATCTACCTCACGGGTTTCTGGAAGATTAAGAGATAATCTGCATGAAGTTCTTAGTACGTGACCACCATGTAATTAGTGCTTAAACCAAGTGCTAATGTTAATTGTGTCAAGTATACAACTACTTGTAGATTTTGCATTTGACCCTAATCTATATTCCATTGATTTACATTTCTGCCCACAGTTCATAAACTGCATTCTGTAAAGTACACACACACACACACACACTGTACATTAAAGTATAGAGATTATAGAATGAGTTGACTTTTCTATTCTTCTTGCCTTTTAGAACATTTGATTTTTTGGGGTTCTCTTTGTTTATGAAGCATGGAGCATAGAGGTGACGAGAATAAATATTTTGAAACCATCCTCAGTCATCTACGGGTTAAAGAGTTTATAATAATGAAAAGTCCAAAATATTAATAAAGACACAATGGTAGGTTACCATGCTATAGTCAGCTTGGGCTGATCATGTGAACTCGGAGTTATGTAACCCCTTCATTCCTTTTGCTTGTTCAGAAATCTCCCTTTAGCCTTAGGGTTTTTCATTCTTCCTGCTTTAAAAATGGAATCGATCCATGCAGTTAAAACTGCTTTGTAAATGATAAGCCTTATGTTTGACTCTTTTCTCCGTGTTAACTTATTAGGGAGTGATTTAAGAAGGTAGACAGAGCTGTGACATTCAGAGCCAGCTGAAATATCGATCTTTCTCGAAGGCATCCATGACCTCCCAAATTCTAACAAAATGAGGAAATGAGCCCACATCCCAGAAGTCCCAGTGGCCCTCAGGGACGACATTTGCAGGGAGTGTGCAAAACAGAGAGTGGGAGAAGGCCTTGGAATGATTTGACTTTTTATTCTTCTTGCGTTTTGGAACATTTGATTTTTCTTTTCTTTCTTTTTTTTTTTGAGTTCTCTTTGTTTATGAATTGAAACTGCTTTTGTTTATTAAGCTAATTAAATTATTTTAAGAACATAAACAATGCGAGATAAGGGACTCAAACATTGTGAGCCTCTCTGTCTCTCTCTGTGCTAACAAACGGTCCGTGTCATCATAAAACAAGTCTTTTTCTAAATAAGGCAAAAACGACTGGGTCTTGTCTGGTGGAGCGAGACACCAAACACAGCATCCCACTGTTTCTCCTGCCCTGGCTGCACCCCGGGGACGCCATGAAACCCTGTATTATGTGGCGGAGACCAAAGGTCAGTTCCCAGACAACAAAAGACAATGCCCTTGAGAGTTGCTTATCACCCTTCAGTGAGTGGGGAAGATTCTAGATTGCGAGGACTGACAGCAGGCTCTTCCCCATGTGATGATCTGGATTTGTCCACGTTCTTACCTTCACGAGCCTTGAGAGAACTCCACAGTTTGCATGCCCACGTGACACAGACAGGCATTAGACATGAACTGTATTCTATGAAAGAGAAACAATTTGCAATTTTTTTTTTTTGGAAATGAAACTTCAGTTCAAATATAATCTTATACAAAATTCCAACTTAGGAGCTACAGCAAAGCCAGGGCCTCTGCCTCTTTCTTCCCCCTACATCCCTCCTCCTTCCCTAGGAGCCCTTGGGACAGTGCCTTGAAGATAAAAGATGAAATGCAAATTCTTGCATAAATGCTACTTTCTAAAAAACCCAATGTAACATTCTTTAGGCCCAAGAAGATGAGGGAGTGGATGTATCTTAGCAGAGACAGAAAATATTCACTCTGCGTGGTGCGTCTCTGAGGGTGCCCATCAGTGCTGGCCACTGCACGTGACCAAGGGCACTAAACCTGCTTCCTTACAGATCCCGAATCCCTCCCGGACAAGTGGCAACTCCAGGGCTCCCTCCTGAGGGCTGCAGATCTGCAAGGGCTGGACTCGGGAGCCTGATGTCCTCTTGTCTCTTTCCTGCCTGTGACTGTCCCCTGCCTGGGCCTCCCCCATGGCCCGACTGGCCCCAGCTCCAGGAATTCACAGGAAGTATTTTGTTTACCTAGAATCTAGGAGTCCAATGGAAGCTGGGTAAGTCAACATTTTTTAGGGCTGTGAAGGGAACTTGTATTTGAGTTGCTATCCTGGGACATATATTCTCAGATCAAAAAGCAAGTAGGTCCAGTTTAGAATATATTCTGTCTCTTCAAGGAACTCGGCGTCATTGGAGAGACAGCACGTGTTATCTTGTGCGATAGGTGCGTCTCGAGGGCCAGATGGTGTTACGCCCTTTGTAGAACTGTTCGGTGCAAGAGTAAGATGCCTGGGACTACTGAACGTTGTGAGCACGTGGTCAAGGTGCCTGGGGCACGGTCTAGCCTGTTCTTAGTTTTTTTAAGTACATTCCAGGAATCCAAGGAAACTTCTGTGTCATAGTCTCAGGATAAAATAATTCGGGGAGGAAGGATGATACTCTTCTGCTGTTAACGGAGGATCGGGTTTCAGGAAGCAGTGTCTCTGGGGGTGGGGTTCCCTCCTATGTGAAGCCCACTTGTTGCCCTCTGGTCCCTGCTGTCCTGCGTGATCTGTCAGGAGGGTGAGAGGGAGTGTGATTTCCTGGGTCTGAGAGACAAAGCTGAGCTCGTGAAGGTGCAGCATCGTTCCTGCCTCCCCTGGCGTTCACCGCTAGCTGTTGTAAATTAAACATCCACAAGCCGACACGATCTCCGGTGAGTTTAGTTGGAGCCAGGGGGGACTCACATTCTAGATGGCTGGCCTGGTGCCTTAGTTTCCTGTTTGGACGATGAAGATTACGTGAACACCCAGATTATAGCCAAAACATAGCTAGAGAGATAACTTATTCCGTGTATAGTTGAGTGATTGCTTTTTTATAATAAGTATTTACAATTTTTCAAACATCAATTTTTTATATATATGCTAAATGATGTCTATTGCTTCAATTTCTACCTCAAAACTATGTCTAGTGTGCGCTCTCAATTCTTCCTTAAGAACCCTCTTTTTCGGACATACATAACATGTTTTTCACTATTTTTTTTTTAGGAAACAATTTAAGCAGGCACTCACATGTGAAGATCCTTCAGATAAGAGCAGACAGAGCCCCTGGATAGGGGTGTGTAGTGGCCACTTTCCACTTTCCACTTTCTCTCACACCATCTTAGCCATTAGGCAGGTTTTTCTTTCTTTTTTTAAAAAAAATTTTAAACAACTTTATTGTGGTCTAATTTCTGTACAATAATGCAGAATTTTCTCCGTCCTTCTTTGTGATGTTGCCTGAGCAGTGTCTCCACGTGTCCCCTGTTCTCATCCTTGGACGTCCTCCCGGGTGATGGGCAGAGGAAGAAGGGAGTTGGTGACCCCAGTCTCTCTGACTTTTCCCAGCTCTACTCTCTGGTTCCATGTTTGTTTCCTCAGCACCAGCTCTGCCCTGCCCCTCCCCTCCTCCCACCGTTCCTCTCCCCTCCTCTCTCCTCCCCTCCCTCCTCTCTCTCCGGCTTTATAACCAGCTCCAGACTCAGCCTCTATGTTGGGCTGAGAGAGGGTACTTTCAGTGTGCTCCTCCTTGGAAATCTTTCTTCTTTTGTCTTCTTTATGAACCCCTTTATGCTAGAGGGGTTAGGTGGAGGGGAACACACCTGATGCATGACGGAGGGGATGCTGATGGAGCGGGGCTGAAGCCCACTGAGCTGGGGATGGAAATACCCCTTCTCCTTTGCAATGTCTCGCTTTCAAAAAGACCCAGAGCAGTGATTCAGAGATGAAGCTGTGCTTCTCAGAGATCTGAGATGGTGCAACCACAGCTGTGGCTGGAAACAAGCAGGTTGATGGTAAGGGACAGGAGAAAGAGAGATGGGGGAAGGGGCACACTGTAAAGTGTCTCTAAGGATTTCAGTCAGCGGGAAATGCTGAATTCCTAACCTCCAGCCCCTCGGAACACCCCCTCTCTGCTTGTCAGCCTTCCTGGTGACCTGCCTGCTCCCTACTCCATGCCCTGTCCCTGCCCTCCGTTAGTCCGCCTCTCCCCAGGACAAAGGACCCTTTGGGCTACTTAGATTGCGAGGCCCTCTGATGCTCCTCCCAACCGCAGTGTTTCTGGTCCCAGGGAAAGGCAGCAGGTCACCAGGCAGAGGCAGGTCCTGCAGTGGCATAGGTAATGGGGCTCACGTTAAAGCTGACCCCAAACCCCCACATCATAGGACTGCCCCAGCTGAGATGATGAAAGAGGAGGCCGTTTAAACATCAGAAACCCAGCCCTCCCAGAATTTTCGGGGCTGCCACCTGCTTGCTTCAGAGGCCTCGGGGTTCCCCGGGAAAGACGCCCCAGGCGCTCGTGTTCACATCTGCGGCGGTGCTAATGGAGAAATTGGGACAGCCAGGCGTGCTGGGAAGAACAGCTCATGAAACAGATTGTAAAGCCAAGGGGCCGGGACTCGCTCTCCTGTGACTTGGCACTTACGTCGCTTTTTCCACTGGCACCGATGGAGCCCGAGGCCAGGCAGCCCTCCTGAGACGGAGGACGCCTTCCCCGAATGATGCTTGTGAGGTCCCAGTCCCGTGCCCCGCAATTCTTCAGTGCTGCGCACGGCGGCGGCGGGGGAGGAGGGGGATGCCACTGAGGAGAGCTGTGCTTGACACCGAGGCGTCAGGTTGGGGGCCATCCTCGCGACGCGTTCCGCGTGTAAAAGGCCTTAAATCCGGGGGCCCGGCCCCCTGAGGCCCAGAGGCTCGGTGCTGTGTAGCTGCGGGCCAGCACCAGGCTGCCGGCGGCCGGGTGGGTCTCGCGCCCCCCCCCCCCGGGGGGGCGTCTGAGCCGGCGGGGGCGGGACTCCGGCCAGCGCGCTGGGGGCGCCCCCGGGCCCCCGCAGTGGCAGCTGTGATGACTTCATGACTCTCGCACGGCCCCGGGCCGGGGAACAGGGCCGGGATTGTATTCGCAGGCTGCGAGCAGCATGTGTGAAGGAACAGAGTCAGACTGGACCTCCAGCCCTGGTAGTTTTTAAAAATCACTCTATCTCCAGCAAGAACTCCCTGAGGGCCCCTGCCCACTCCTCCAAGCCCCTTCGGTGGGCTGAGAGTCTGGGACGCCCTCCTCAGCCGGGGGCTACGGGGAGGGAATGATAAATACTATACTGCCTTTAGGTGGGTTTTCAGAGTTTAGGAGGAATAATGACATGTTGCATTTGAGTCTGCCTATGAGCGTAGATCTGCATTAGAGCAGTCGTGGTGGAGGAGATGACTCTGTTTCTCCTGTTAGCTTGTCTGCTCCACCCAGAGGGAGATTCCTGGGGAGTGATGTGGCCACAAGCACCCCCAGGGCCCTGCTTCACCAACGTCCGGATGATGGGAGAACTGAAATTGAGACCCCACGCAGTGTGATTGCCAAGTTCCCTGACATTTCAGGGTGGTGACAGTGGCCCATCCTGGCCCTGAATGGATGGGAGGAGCTTGGGCTGGGGGCGTCAGGTATGACTATGTTCGTTGCAGCAGTATTTGTGATGGTGAATAACCCAAGTGTCTGTCAAAGAGAACGGATAAATAAAATGTGGTGTATTTAAATGATGGGATTGTCTACAGCAGTTAAAACAAGTAATTAACCTGGAAGAGAGCTCAAAAAAGAAAAAAAAATCAGCAAGTTGCAGCATGATAACTGCAGTATGAAACCATTTATGTAAAGAGAGAGAGAAAACAGAAAAACCCTCAAGAGGCCACCCGGTACTTTCTGTTCTGTTCTGTGTCGAGGCCTGGAAGCCTTAACCCCAAACCCCAAACTCTCTGTGGGACGGAGAGAGGGACTGAAATTGGGGGAAGGTGGTCAAAAGTTCCTTTTAAGTCAACGTTCTCATGTTCATTTATTTCTTATGTAATTAAACATTGATTATAAAATAGGGGAAAATGAGGTGTTAGTGGTTTACAAACTGAATCCATCCTGACTTAGCAGATGTGGACCTTTGTGTTTTTGACCTATTGGTGGATCATGAGTGGTTTTGGTTCTTTTTTTCTTTTTCTTTGCTGAGATGTAGCAAATTGATATGATTAAAAGGTTGGGGTGGCGGTGGACAAGGTAGCGTGAGTGTGTGTGTGTTCATAAATCAACAGGGGATGGTGTCAAGTAACACTCAAGGAAGTTCTTTTCCAAGTAGTTAGTCTGCATACCGTAGGCTTGTCAAGCCATCGGGTCACCATCCTGTCACGCCAACCACAGGTGCAGCATTTATTGCTCTACCTGGGCCAGTAGAAGGGGGTGGACCAGGTAACCAGGCAGACCTGCTATATTGCGTGTCGTCCTGACATTTCCCTTTGCACGTTCCACTTGGAACATCTTGCAAGCAGATGTAAGCCAGCAGTGCAAATACCAGGTTGGAAATTCACTTTATTTGAGGGGTAAGTGAAAAATGTAGCTAAGAATTCTGTAAACCCATAGGAGGTGATGACTGTAGTCACAGATTTTCAAATACAAGACATAATTCAGTGTGTGTGTGTGTGTGTGTGTGTGAATTAGTAATATAGAAGTTTAAAGATGGTGAAAGGAAAACATGCTTTTGTCAGAGAAGAACGTTTCAAATTAGAAAAGAGATTGTAAATGGATTAGGACGTGGTTTACTGTGCTTTATAATCAGTACCAATAATATTCATCATGTTCAGAAATAGTCTTCTCCCTAATTATAATAATTTCATTCACTTTGTAGAAAATGCAACAGTTGAAGAAAAATGTAACAAAATTAAAAGCGGACAAAAATGAAGCAGCGGATAACTCTGAAAAACTCCTGTGTTTTCTTCTAGATTTTTCATTATTAATATCATAAAATCCCCATCCTAGTAGGGATCTTGTTTTGTAGCTCATGTTTATCATGCTATTATTAATAGTTGAAAGTCTGTCACCCCCAAAAGTTCCCTTAATACCCACTCTAGTCAGTTTCCTACCTACCCCAGGCCTTGGTGACCGCGGGCCAGATTTCTGTCACAGTACTTTTGCCTCTTTCAGAATGTCGTGTAAATACAATCGTACAGCATGTGGCCTTTTTGACTGTCTTCTTTCACTTATCACAATACTTTTGAGGCTCTGCCATATTGTTGCATGTGTCAGAAGTGTATGTCTTTTTATTGCTGAATAGAATTTCATTGTATGGATCTATCACAATTTGTTTATCCAATTATTTGGGGGATTTGCTGAGCTTTTGGAATCGGTGAGTTGAAGTCTTTCATCCATTTTGGAATATTCTTGAGTATTATTGTTTCAAAATGACTTCTGCCCAGACCTCAGTCTCGCCTCTCCTTCTGAGACACAAGTTGCATTTAGGCTACTGCATTCGATTGGGTCACCACACCTCTTATGCTCTGCTCTGTTCCTTCCAATCTTGTTCTCTCTGTGCTTCAGTTTGGGTCTTTGCTGTTGACTTCATCTATGCTACATCTTATTTTGGTCCTTGAATATTCATGATGCTCTTGCCATAAGTCTTGTGCATATAGAACCTGAAAACTTACTCCTAGCTTCCTTTTTTTAAAAATCAAAGTATAATTGACAAACTATCACATTAGTTTCAGGTATATATCATAGTGATTCAATATATATGTACACTTTGAAGTGGACATCAGAATAAGTCTAGTTACCATCCGTCACCATACAAAACTATTACAATATTATATTACGACATTCCTTGTGCTGTACCTTATATCTTCATGATTCATTTATTTTATTAATGAGGTTTGTGCCTCTTCATCTCCTTCACCTATTTCACCCAACCCTAACCCCCTCTCCTTTGGCCACCACTAGTTTGTTCTCTGTATCTGTGAGTCTCTTTCTGTTCTGTTTTGTTCATTTGTTTTGTTCTTTAGATCCCACATATAAGTCAGATCATACAGTATTTGTCTTTCTCTGTCAGACTTACTTCACTTAGTATAATATCCTCTAGATTCATCTGTGTTGCTGCAAATAGCAAGATTTCATTCTTTTTAATATCTGAATAATATTCCATTGTATATATATACACTCTTATCCATCTTTTATTTGGTTAACTCTTTTCAGTTTTAATAACTTTTTTCCCCTTCCAGTTTTATTGAGATATCATTGACATACACTGCATACTTTTAGGAAGGGGATAGGGAAGGTAATTCATTTTTTTAAAAAGTGGAAGTAGTGGGGATTGAACCTAGGACCTCATGCTTGCTAGGCAGTGCACTTTACCTCTGAGCTATATCCTCCCTCCTTATTTGGTTAACTCTTAATCATCATCTAGACTTCGCTTTCTCAGGAATGCCTTCTCTGATCTCCAAGATGAGGCCAGATTCCCTGTTTCACACTCTCAAAGCACCACATGGCTATCCTTCTGAATGAAAGTTGTCATTTTGCTGGCATTGTACTTAACTGTGGAATTGATTGTCTGCCTTCCCCTCTAGGCCACAAGCTCCACAGGGTAGGGATGGTCCCTTTATGTATCACTTTTTCTCTATTTGTAGCCTGGTTCTTCAAAACCTTAGGATCTTAATGTTTTTGAAGTTGATGTGGAACGAGTCCTTCTCTGGTTCCTTGAAATTGTCCAGGTTGCCTCATCCCACACTTAGTGATGGTTTCCCAGCAACGTTTACTATGGAGCCTCTTTGTTGACTTTAGAGGTGGAGGGCCAAACCACTTACAGAGGGGCATATCAGAGAACCTTCTGCCATAGCGTGGATGGAAAACCAAGTTGAAAGTAAAAAACAGTTTGAACATAACTCTTTTTTTTAACATTTTTTATTGATTTATAATCATTTTACAATGTTGTGTCAAATTCCAGTGTTCAGCACAATTTTTCAGTCATTCATGGACATATACACACTCATTGTCACATTTTTTCTCTGTGATTTATCATAACATTTTGTGTATATTTCCCTGTGCTATACAGTGTAATCTTGTTTATCTATTCTACAATTTTGAAATCCCAGTCTATCCCTTCCCACCCTCTACCCCCCTGGTAACCACAAGTCTGTATTCTCTGTCCATGAGTCTTTAGATTCCGCATATGAGCGATCTCATATGGTATTTTTCTTTCTCTTTCTGGCTTACTTCACTTAGAATGACATTCTCTAGGAGCATCCATGTTGCTGCAAATGGCATGATGTTGTCAGTTTTTATGGCTGAGTAGTATTCCATTGTATAAATATACCACATCTTCTTTATCCAGTCACCTGTTGATGGACATTTAGGCTGTTTCCATGTTTTGGCTATTGTAAATAGTGCTGCTATGAACATTGGGGTGCAGGTGTCATCCTGAAGTAGATTTCCTTCTGGATACAAGCCCAGGAGTGGGATTCCTGGGTCATATGGTAAGTCTATTCCTAGTCTTTTGAGGAATCTCCACACTGTTTTCCACAGTGGCTGCACCAAACTGCATTCCCACCAGCAGTGTAGGAGGGTTCCCCTTTCTCCACAGCCTCTCCAGCATTTGTCATTTTTGGATTTTTGAATGACGGCCATTCTGACTGGTGTGAGGTGATACCTCATTGTAGTTTTGATTTGCATTTCTCTGATAATTAGTGATATTGAGCATTTTTTCATGTGCTTTTTGATCATTTGTATGTCTTCCTTGGAGAATTGCTTGTTTAGGTCTTCTGCCCATTTTTGGATTGGGTGGTTTATTTTTTTCTTACTGAGTCGTATGAGCTGCTTATATATTTTGGAGATCAAGCCTTTGTCGGTTTCACTTGCAAAAATTTTCTCCCATTCCGTAGGTTTTCTTCTTGTTTTATTTCTGGTTTCCTTTGCTCTGCAGAAGCTTGTAAGTTTCATTAGGTCCCATTTGTTTATTCTTGCTTTTATTTCTTCTAGGAGAAAATTTTTGAAATGTATGTCAGATAATGTTTTGCCTGAACATAACTCTTGTAGACAATCTTTGGACTCAAGAGAAATGGCTGGCTCTTTTGGCTAAATTCTTGGTTATAAACTTCTAATTTTGTGGGTTGATGTAGCAGTTCTCATTTCTGGGAAATGACAGAGCCAGTTCTCTGTTCTGCTAGTTCTCGAAGGAGCTTCTGCTGTTCGTAACTCCTTCTAAGTTGCCACGCTGCCTTACTTTCACTGCTGTGCTCTGGGAGAAGGGGATTTATTTGTTCTTTCCCTCCTTTCCTTCCTTCTTTTTTTTTCTCTCCCCTTCTCTTCTCTCCCCTTCTCTTTCTCCTTCCCTTCTCTTTTCCTTTCTCTTCTCTTTCTATATCTTCTTTCTTTGGGAAGACAAAAATATATAACCCCAAACAGCAAAGTCAGTGTTTTAGCCTGGGGAATCTCTACAAACGCATTCCAGACAACATAAAGTTTGAACTGGATGGGAAAGGTCAAGTAGGATTTTCTACAGACTATATCCAATTGCACAGGAAGTGGGGGATTTTCCGTGTTTCTGCATACATATACCTTGACATTTATGACTCTACGGATAGTAGGAATAGGGAGAAGAAGATGTGAATGAGCATAATGAACATTTACTTACCACAGGCGTTATCCCATGAATCTTCCCACTTACCAGAACGGTAAGGTATTGCTATTATCCGTTTCTAGCGAAGGAAACTAGGCGCTCAAGGTGGAACATCTCTAGAACTCTGAGAGGAGAATCATGGAAGATAACGATGATGCTTCATTAATTTACATTAACCCCTATTTTTACGGAAATTACACTGCTAGCAAATTCAACTTGCCGATGCCTCATTTCCTCTATTGTTGAAAACCTCCTGGTGGTCCCCTATTTTGTAACCAAAGCCAAGCGAGCTGACAGATAATGTGACTTCCCAGACACTTGCTGTCCTGGTGCACACCGGGAATTTCCAGCTTATCTTACCATGAAATGCATTGTGTCCTGAATCTGCCGGTTTTCCAGTGACCTGAGATGTGCTCCCTTGGAAAATAAAATTTAAGGACCTAAAGTTTATTCATCTTCCCTTAGTTTATTCACTTCTGGCTACCTTGAAGGTTTACCAGGACCAGGCAAGTAATGTACACGAAAGAAGCCAGAAGGGATGAAGACATAGCTGATAACTGACTTTCCACAGAGGATGGAGGGCAGGAGCGGGACCCACTAGAAAGTGTATGCCTGTCCAGAGGAGAGCAGCTTCCAGCTCCGGCTGGATGCTGCGAGATGTGGGCTCACAGCAGCAGCGCTTTTGCTATCCCAAGAGAATTTGGAAACTTGGGTTTGGATTTCAACTATTCTTATTTTCAAAGGAGGCAACTAATGCATGTTTAAAACTCTGTGTGGGTGAACACCGGGTGAGCCAAGCCAAACACACCCGGAGGCTGAATTTGGCCCACGGAACAGCTGGTTTGTAACTTTTACTCTACACAGTAAGATCTCTGCTTCCTTTTCCTGCTTTCTCTCTAAATACAATGACGCAAAATTGTTGAATATATACTTCTTGTTTTGGGGAGCAGTATCCGAACCGTTTGATTCATTTCTTGGGATCAAATAGAAGCAAACACTGCACACACATTTGCATGTTTACACATATGCACATATAAACTGCAGTCACACCCACATTTGGCCGGCATGTTTTCCAGAGTCATCTCTGTGTGGCCTGCCTTTGGATTCCTCTTCTTTTCCATATTCCCTAGAGAGCCACATGCAATAAGTGACGGTGGTCAGCACTCTTCAGTGACAGGGCATCCACACCAGTGGTGATTGATTTGAACTGCTTTTTATAGGATCTACTTGCAT
This sequence comes from Vicugna pacos, assembly GCF_048564905.1. Taxonomy (NCBI): domain Eukaryota; kingdom Metazoa; phylum Chordata; class Mammalia; order Artiodactyla; family Camelidae; genus Vicugna; species Vicugna pacos. The sequence goes on from NC_132990.1 coordinate 5,709,084, forward strand.
GTGCTGTAGCTGGTGGTGGTTTCTAGGTACCCGTGTTTGCACCTAATACCTCTTAAAATGAAGAGGAAGATGAACTTGGTATCGTAGGATGAGCTCATTTGCAGCCACATGGCTGAGAAATTGACAGGGGTGGAAAACTGGGTAGAAAAAAAGAGACTGACATTCTCCATAAAGAGGGCTGTGCATTTGATCCCATTATAAATAGAGCTCTGGTTGAAACACCAGTGAAACTCATTTTGTAGGTGTGGGAATTGCTGTTGGCATGGATACTTTTTGGAGGATGGACAACTGAGTGTCTGATGTGGCTCTTAGCACAGCTGAGCTCGTGCCGGGTACAGCTCGCCCACCCTCTCCCGCTGGTGCTCACTCTCACCTCCTGTGCGAAGCCTCCTCTAACTGCCTCGCCCTCCCTACCTACGGAGAGCTACTCACTCCCTTTCCTGCAGCGCTTATCTGGTGCAGTCGGGGCGCCCTACGAAAATGCTGCACGAGCATAAAATCCGCTTGTCCATCCCCCTCTTGGGCACGTCACGCAACCAGGCGAGCTGGAGGGGCGGAGTTACTTGTGAATCCCTCGCACTGCACCTCGCACCGAGGAGATGTTCAATAAACTGGAGTGGATGGCCATTTGAACACAACCTGGACATGAGATTAAAATATCGAGTAGAATAACAGCTAGAACCATCTACCCATGGAACAGGCAGCTCTGACGTCGGAGCCGCCCATCACTGGAGTGTTGAGGTGGGAGTTGGATGACCGCTCTCAAAAGTACTTCTGTATAGAGCTGGGAGGGCTGACCAAGAGCCTCTCCTCGGTCCCTGCTAGCTGTGAGATTCAACGAGGCTTTCAGCTTTCCCGGCTATTTTTTCTGGTCCCCGGGGTGTGGAGTTAGTGGAGCAGATGCTGTGGACACTCTCTCTGCTCTGCCCCCAGCCTTACCATTTTTACACACAGGCATGACTTCCACCTGTCAGTACGTGCATTTTGCTGCCTGGGGATTGTGCCTGGCCTCTGAGCCTCATTCTCCCTGCAGACAGTGCAGGCTAGAGGACCTAGAGGATTAATAGCTCCTGGAAGCATCCATCACCCCATGACTAAAGGGGGCTGGTGGATCAATACCCCAGCTCCCTTGCCTGTCGGATGGGATGCTGCTACCTGGCTCCCAGTGCCCCCAGGGCGGTCACACTCCAGTGCCCACAGTGGAAATGAGCCTGACGACACATGCTTTACTGCCTTTCTTCCCTCCCTCGTCTCCCTGCTCCTCTCCTGCTGATTCCTGTGGTCACCTCCCAAATACATGCCTTCTTGCATTGGAATTCTTGCCATGGCGTCTGCTTCTGGGCAAACCCCAAAAGTTAGCTGGGATCTCAGCACGTTCCTTCTGTGGGCTAATTCAGGGGAGACCCACATTCGTTCCCACAGCAGAATTCAGTGTGACAAATAGCAGCTCCCAGACAGAAGACTGAGAAGTCACACGTACTTTCGTCTTGGCCCAAAACGCAGCAGCAGGAATACAGCTGTGCTGTTTCAGATGCTAATTTACAGCTCGCACACCTCGAAGCTGAGGCAACGTCTAGCACTAAAGCAAACAGTGTCACTGAAACTCTCCGCAGTGCCCCTCAAGCAGGGCCAGCAATTCCGTGTGTCACCTCTCTGCTCACTGCCTTCATTACGTGACACGGTGTGGTTTTAAAATGGCTCGTGGCGGGATGCTCACAAGGGTTCAGGAGTCTGCAGGGATAATTGTGTGGGACCACGGTACGGAGATAGGTGAGAGGTAAATTTAAGCCCTTGTAGATCGTCTTAAACCTGGAGCCAGTTAATTTGTGGCAGAGAGGCCAGATTTTATGGTTACGTGACACCCACATAACATCGGGGGGTGGGGCTTTTATAGCATCCCTCCTAACGGGCAAGCTATCAAACACCAGGGCAGGAACTGGCTCGGCCCGCCCTCCGCACACCCACCCCCCTCCTGAGAGTCCTCCAGGGAAAACGCAAAACTTCAGGCAAGCACAAGGTGCTCTCCTCAAAGCAAATCCAACCCTGAGGGTGGCAAGTCTCATGATCAATACTGACTCCCGATACCCTCGACCTTAGGATGGTCACTTGAACAGCTGAGCCAGGAATCAATATGGGCGACACGTGACTGATGCAGAAACCCAGTCCCCCGGGACGTGCTTCTGGAGGGAGCAAGCCGGAGTCTGACCACTGTGAAAGTTCTAGCTTGGCGTGGCTCTTGCTGCCAAAATCTATGATCAGAACTGGAAAGAATACATGAGTGGTGGCTAAAGGGGCTGTTTTCACTCCCCTCCGCTAGAGAGGGTCTGTTGCTCTTCTGAAAGCAGAACTCTGAGAGATTCTAATGAAGGTCGCAAAGCTGTAAGCTGAGCGCGGGGTCATTGGCACAGTGCCTGCTTCAACTTGACCAGAAGACTTTCCGAGCCAAACCATGCTTATAAAAGCATGCATATAAATGCTCTGGAAGAGGTTTCTCTGCATCGCCCCGGTTCTTGGAGTCCAGGCAATGGTAGAATAAAAACCAGAGGGGGAAAATGTAGTTTCAGTGGTTCCATATACCATTTGGAAAAGACTCCATTTGTTAAAAACAAACAAACAAAACTTTAACTTTGTTAAAAGGCTCTGCATACAGACTGCTGTGAGCCAGGTCAGGATTAACTCAGTGTTTGGGTTGGGTCTTGGGTTGGCGCCTACTTATTTCATGGTGTATGAGACTTCAGATGACAAATAGGCTTACATTTACTTGCTAATAAGCATACAATTCTATACCTCCAGCCCATTTGATTTGGGGACCCACCTGCTCTCCATGCTCCCCAAAGTTCTGCGTGGCAGGTATTTTCAATTTCAAGCTGGTCTAAATAAATCCCATGGTTAGGGAAGGCTTTGCAAATATTGCCACGTTTCTTGGGTCACTAGAAAAATCTGAAACTCCTACAACATGATGGCTAGACGAACTCCTCCCACGTCTCACTCTGCCTTCATCCTGAGAGAAGATCAGTCAAAGCTTGGATGTGATGCCAGCCAGTGTCTTTTCTCCTCAAATCCACATCAGTTCACCTCAAACAGTTCAACTCTGAGCTTCAGGGCTGTGTAGGTAATAGAACCTTCTCTTACCATCAAGTTTCAAAAACATGATCATTAAATGTGGACTCAGCTAACAAGCTGCATTAACTTGGTGTTCCATTTATAACTTTATTCCATCTTCTTATCCGCACTGTCATGTAGCAATTAAACATCCCTTGTTTTAGATAAAGAAACCACCTCTCTGAGGGTCACGGTCACTTGTCCCAGCTCCATCATCTGTCCGGGGACAGATTTAGAAAGTTCCAAGCTGGAAACCCTGCTCTGAGCCCCTCATGGTTTCCATTACAGAGGTCTGAGCAATAATTAAATCGGAATGACAGCAGAGAGGAAAAATTTAATGTACCAATAACTTCATTTTCCTGGCCGCTCTTAAAAAGCAAAGGAGTATAATTTGAATAATAAATCATTTTTTAAAAATATGAATTTTTTCCTTCTTGCCTGTGACAGACTCCCCTGGTCTCTTTCTCGATTAAGCTCCTCTCCTTTCTCTGCTAGACTTCTTTCCTCCTAGTGTGTTTAAAGTCACATGACCGTGGGCACTGAATGGAGGAAGAGATGGGCAGTATTGCTTTTCAGACGTCCCAGGACCTCCAGTACCATGCATTCACCGCTCACTGCATGGAAATGGAACTTCCAAGTGCAATGCAGAGCCCACCGAGCACTCATCAGACTCAGACGTCTGCAACTTTTCACGTTCAAAGCTACTGATTTTTCTTGCCTCACATTGGGTACTTTTATTTATTTATTTTTTTCAGGAAGCATTGGGAAGGTTTGAGTAAGGTGGTCCTAGCTGGCAAGATCAGGAATGAAGGAATATTTGGTTCGGGTTTAAAGTTTGGGAAAGCAAATGATTACACAGCAAGGAAATATGAAAGACTGAAAAAAAGTTTATTGTATTATTCATTTAGGAAAGACAGGAAATTTAGGCTTTCTTTTCTAAATATGGTAATTTTATTACAGGGTTTGGAACTCAGAGCCTTCATTTAGCTCATGATCCTTGAAATCTCTAACTGGACGGCCCTCTGTCTGAGTCACATCAGATGGTTTGTGGCAGAGCTCATGTTCCAGAGAGAAAGCACGTGAGCTGAAAGCGGGTCGTTGTCAAATCCTGGCCAGAGAACGCGCACGGAAAGGAGATATCCTTAGGAAGGAAGTGGGAAGGGGTCGTTTCCCCCAGCTCCCTCCACCTTGGAGGGAGAAATTACAGAAATAATTCACACACAGTGTTCAATTCTTGTTCAGAATATCCCACAAATGCCCCAGATTTGCCATGTGCTTGATGCGCTGATTTGTGCATGCAGCTGTGTCACGTTTTGAAATCCCTCGAGAAGCATTTCTAAGGCTCCAAAATCCAGGATGCGGTAAGCAGGGAGCAATTTTCATCATACAATTGGATGGGTTCTGTTATTTGAACAAATAGACTATCCATTCTAGAGATTTATATTTTGGCTAAATTCCTTAAATAATGTTATTTCTTGCTTTATGATTTTTTTTTTTAAATCCGAGTTTGACACTAATGAATTCTGTAACCAGTTTAAGGAAATGCCCAAATAAGGAAACTCATTGCTTCTCCAGAAAGAGACAAACACACGCCTCACTGGGATTCCAGGGGCTGCTTCTGGGCTGGCCCAGGATCATCCCTGATTGACAGGCGGTCCCTGTGGTTTCTTGTGACTTCACTCGGATTCCCGGATTATAATTTGTTTGCAAACCTAACTAGATAGATGTTTTCACAAAAGTAAGAGGTATCAAATGAAAACTTTATAAATTTAGCATTTTGATGCCTATTTTTTTCATTTAGGGTCTTTGTTCAAATACTGTAGAATCTACCTGCAGAAGCCAGGAGAGTGGAGGGAGGCTGGGGGAGCGTTCTCCACCGAACTCTGTTTTTCATCCTGGGAACCATGTCAGTTTCCATCTGGTGTCGCTCTGCTCACCTCAAGCTGTCCAGCCCGAAGCCTGGACCAAGCGTTCCCCTCACACGGCTCCCGCTGTATTTCCTCCACTTAATGCAGCCAGTAAGTGCCTGGTAGTTACGAATCTCCGGTTACTCCCACTTACTCCTTTTAACATGGGCTTTTACATCCACAGACATTTCATGGAAGATAAGTCACAAACAGCCTGGGGACACAGCTGTCAGCAAAAATGCATGGGCAGCCGTTCTCTCTCATCCTGTGACAGACCTGGATTCTTAGGTAGCTGAGCACCAATGGAACCTGGAGAAGGGCTGGGAACTGAATGGAGAAGCAAAAATGTACCTTCAAATAAAAAAAAAAAAACCAACTACAAATGTGGTTTATTTATACCCCAGACATTTAAAAGTCCCCAGAGCCACACACAAAAAAATCACACTTTTAATTAAGGACATTTCCTTTTATGAGTTCCTGAAGGTAATGGCATTGTGCACAGGGATTTAATAGTTTGGGGGATTTTGTTTAAGTGCTGATCATTCACTTTTGCAATTGAAGCCCATTTCTTGGATAAATGGCTTTGGTGTTCAGATATTTTTCATCATAACTGCCCTTCTTCTAGAACAACAATTAAAGACAAATTTGCTGATTTGAGTGTAAGGATTACAGGTGTCAGATGATGGCTTCAGTTAATCATTGTCAGTATGCATTTAATGAAAACTTCACTGTGCTGTCCAGTGTGGTAACTACTGGCCATATGTGGCTATTTACAATGAATTTGAAATTAATTTAAAAAGTGAAATTAAATGTTTGGTTCTTTAGTCACACTAGCCACATTTCAAGGGCTCAAAAGCCACATCTGGCTAGTGGCTGCCATATTGGGTATACAGATGGAACGTTCCCATCGCTGCAAAAAGTGTTGTTGGATGGTACTGAGTCCCAAAGCCTGAAGGCAGATGGACTGCCCAGTGGATACTCTACACATGTGGGAAGTTGTCAGTCCCTGGAAGGTGGGCACCTTCCTGTTAAAAGAGACAAACAATGAAAAGTGACGTTCTGCGTGAGGATGCGGGGGTGGTAAGTCAATGCCAAAGTGGAGGCAGGAAATTCAAAGCTGAACGATCCTGGGCTGGATGGTAGATCCTAGTCCATATGCCATAAGCAAAGCCGGGGCTAAGAAATGAGTGATGCCAAAGTCTGTGGGGGCAAGAGAGACTAAAAGAGAAAACATGCAAGAGCAGTTGTGACATGGAGGTGATCTAGAATTCTCAAGGAGTGCTGTCTTCATGTATTGCTGCTGTGAAAAATTGCTGCAAACTTTCTCACTTAAAACACAAAGTTAACGTTTCAGTTCTGGAGGTCAGAAGTTTCACCGGGCTAGAATGAAGTTGTTTCTTCTGGAACCTAATTTGGACTCTAGTTTAGAATGCCTAGAAGAACAAATTGACACTGATCCTTCAAACAGTTTTGAATACTGTTTCTTACTTTTGAGTAAAGTCTTGGGCACATGTCAGCTTGACATCATATTCTCCAGCTAATGTCTGGAGTGTATTATTGCATATTACCAACTCAGTAGAACGAGAGCCTTGGCAGACCTCAATAGTTTCATCCTACCTCTGTCCGGAAGAGAGCTGGGACAGTCCCCACTGACACAGGCTTCTCAGAGGATGACGAGAAATCTTCTCCAGGTCATGGGAAGCCATCAGATGACTGAAAACTAAAAAAGTTTCCCACTGTAGCATGACCAAAGAGATCTGTCCTGCCACACACCCCTGGTACCATTAAGATAGACTGCATCAGCCAACACACTCGTCTCTACTTTGTGCTGTGGTCGAATGGATATTACAGAAGTTGAAGACAGGTACTTAATGTCAGGAGCAGTGCTTGGAGATGTGGATGTCCCAAATACTTCTGGGAAGCCCAGAAACTCCTCAGCACCTTGTATTTTGTTTAAGTTTATAGACAACTGCATACTGGTCAAAACAAACGCATCTCTCCACTGCCAGTATCCCCTCTCCCCTCCCCTCCATTCCTCTGCCGCTTGTCCCCAATGGTACCCATTTCTCCTTCCTCTTCTCTTTGTCCTCCCCTTTTTTCCCTTTGCCCAGCACACTGACAATCAAAGAACACCTTAGAAGTTCTGAAGGCTGAGACATTATATCAAATAATTTTCACAGAGAACTGTTTTCAAGTGACTCTTCAAGGTGGGTCATGGTGTGCTTTGTACAATCAGAGCACGTTTATAAAAAATTTGTTTTTTGTTAAAGTGTAGTTGATTTACAATGTTAGTTTCAGGTGTACAGCAAAGCAATTCAGTTATACACATACATACATATATATTTTCTTTTCAATGTCTTTTCCATTATATTCTATTACATTCAATTTCCACAAGAATTGAAATTGAATTGAATCTAGTTCCCTGTGCTAAATAGTAGGTCCTTGTTGTTTATCTATTTTATATACAGTAGCGTGTATATACACTAGTCTATCCTTCCCTCACCCTTTCCCCTTTGGTAACCATCGATTATTTTCTATGTGAGAGCATATTTTTAACTCAAGTATATAAGGTAACATGTCTCATCTCACATTTTATCCTTACAGGACTGTGCATAAAAATGCAAGGGAGAGCACAGAGATTAGGAGGCTCAGTGTTGGTACATCCCTGTTCTGAAATAATTCACTGCTATAATAAATAGGGCAAAACAGTGGAGCTAGCTGGTGAGGTTTGTGCCGGGTTAGAAATCAGATGCCTTTAACTGTCCACACACTCCAGTGCTTCTAACACCAAATGATGTGGCCGAGAAAGGGTCCCCTCGTTCAGGCCAGCTTGAGACTTTCTAAAGCAGTCAGGAGCCTGCCTTTGTCCCCCTCCTGCAGAACCTGGGCACGTATAGACACTGCATGGAACTCACCTCAGAGAACGCTGCAAAGGGGGCTCTAACACCTTCAGGCACGTATTTGGTTATCTTTCTTGATCCACAGGTCAGATAATATGATTTGCGAACTCCGAGGGACATGAGAAGAAAAATTGGGGGAAATGCAGAGATGGGTTTGTCAGGGGAAATGAGTAGTCTTTGAACGTCCCAAGTGGGAGAAACACCGCGTGTTCTGAGTGTGTGCGGCAAGCCCTGCTAACAAGGGGGGGGAGGTGTACACTGCGGGGATCTTTCTAGAAAGTGTCAACCTTCCCCATTGTCCCTGGGGAAATCTTTTCTAGTACTTCTCACCTCCTGAGCAATTTAAGAACAACATACTCATTTAATGATTTATAACGTGAGGACCTGGTGACACTGTGAATGAAGTGTCTTGAGGGGAAGAAGATAATGTTTTTCAAGTACTTTGACTAATACGTTCAGACTCGGTTCAGACGGGTCTGTGTGATTTGTGAGTTCCCACCGTGGAGTTCACAAAGGCGTCTCTGTTTTGCAGGCAGCACAGAGGGACGAGAGGGATGGGAGGAGGACCTGTGCAGAGAGCACATCATCTTGTTTCCTAAAGACAGATGTTCTCAACGGGGAGAAAAGAAGTCATTGTGTTGGGTCCACCTGTTGTGTGGTTGGCAGCCGGAGCCCCCACAGCACATGCCAGGGCAAGCAGATGCAGTTTGACTGCACCGGTGGGTTTGGGTATTTTTGGTGGGGGGCGAGGGGGCGAAAAGAGTGTTTATAGTTTCTGACCACTAAGATAGATGTCCTGTCTTGACTCAGTTCACCCTAAAAGGTAGAAAAATACGTTTATTGCTTCTGTGTTCTCGGACTTGTTTAAGACCTAGAGCAGCAGGATCATCCACCTTCCTGGGGCAGGGAGAAGCTGCTTTCTTCTCAGCCTTCGGATTTTAGCCTAAGTCTTCTGCAAGACTCTTTCTCTGATCCCCAACAAGCTAAGCCCCTCCCCTGAGCCCCATGTGAATTTCAGTCGCAGCTCTTCCTGCGTCACAGACGAGAGGCATCACAGACGAGGGGTCTAGTGTCAGGCTGAGAAGGACAGACTCAGAGATGAGCTTCCTGGGCTGAAATCCCAGCTCTCCCATGATCTCTGCAACTTTTGAGAAAGCTACTGAATTCTTTTGTGTTTTAATTTTTTTCATATGTAGAATGAGGATATTAATTGCTTCCACCTCATGGCAAAAGTACAATGATGATGCAGGGTAAACAGACATAAAGAACTTAGTGCCTCACATATGGAGGCCTTATGTAAATATTCACTATTACTATTCATAATATATGCTTATTTGTTTAGTTTTTCTCTTTCCTGCAAACTGTGAGCTCCATTAGGGCGAAGGTGATATACCCATATAATTTTGTTTTCATGTTGAATGAAAGGGAAGACAAGACACCAATCTTCTATTAGAGAAAGATAATGTTACATTAGAATCCCTGCCTCACACCATATACAAAGATCAAGCATTAAAAACCTCTATGTGAAAAATTTAGCAATCATAAAATTTTGGAAACTACATTATGACCTCAGGATTAAGGAAGGATTTCTCAAGCAATAAAGAAGTACTTATAAAATAAAAGAAATGATAAATTGCATTAAAATTGCAAGTAATAAAAACCATTAGAAATACAAGGGAAAAATTTGTTTTCTTGGAGAAGATATTTACAACCACATAGCTAATAGAGAATAAGTATTGACATAAAAAGGAAACCTAAGTGGTTAACAAACAGAAGTTTAGTGCCATTAGTTACTAGAGAAATACAAATTAATATCCCAATAAATAATGTTTCTTGTCCATCAATTGGCAAGACCTAAAATCTCTGACAAGACCAAATGTTGAAAGTATATGGAGAAATGGGGTTTTTATGCCCTGTTAATGGGAATGTAAATTTATACAAGTATTTTGGGAAATCATTTAGAAATAATGAGCATGGGGTTAATTACTGTGGCTTCCCTCTGGAGAGGATGGGAGGAGCAGGGCACTGGGAAAAAGTCATACTCTGTAAACTTGAATATATTTGAAATATATTTTTAAATATTTAAAAATAAATATGACATAATATTAAGGTTTGTTAAATTGAATCATTGGGGATGGCAATTCATTTTATTATTTTCTATTCTCATTTCTCTATGTGAAATACTTTTGTTACTAAAACAGCTAAAAAAAATTAAATATGAAGGAGAGAGAGGCTTTGGAGATGGTCTGGTGCAGGGGTCTTAAAATTCTGATGCACAGTCAGGCACCTGCAGGGCTGCTAAATGTCAGATCACAGGGACACACCCCAGAGTCTCCGATGTGGCAGGTGATGGGTGGGGCCCGGGAATCTACATTCCTTACAAGTTCCCAGGAAATACTCGTGCTGCTTACCCACTTTGAGAGCTACTGATCTAGCGCAACTCTTTCATTTTCTCAATAAGGACCTCATGATCAGAAGACAGGAGTCACTTTATTTTTTCCCTCCAAAAAATCCTAGTAGGGTTCCTGCTGTGTGCCAGGCACAGCTCCAGTCCAGGTGATAGGAGATCTTAGCAAGATAGACACACTGTCTGCTCTCCTGCAGATTTTGCTCAGTTGGAGGGGAAGGAGGAAACTGTGATCAAAAAGCAAACAGCCCCTAAGGGAGTCCGTGGTCTTCTGTTGCTGCTGCTACAGCTAGAGCTAGACTCTGGATTGGAACCCTGGCAGCAAAGGAATCTTGGAATTGTAATTTCCTGCCCCTGGAATTCAGAGCAAAGCTTAGAAAGACAGGAGTGGTGATGGATACCAACAGAGAATGCTTGGCATACTCCCAGCTTCTTTTTTTCTCTCCTACACTCCATATCCAAACACATTAGGGAATTCTTGAAAGTCTTACTTCAAAATATAAGTAGAGTAGGATCATTTCTTACCACTTTCTTTTGTTGGTACTCTGATGTGAATCTGGCTTTTCCTTCATATGGATTATTACAGTAGCTTCCTAACTCCTCTCATTCCATTTCCACTTGCTCCCTACAGTCTATCCTCAACACAATGGCCAGAGTGAAACTTTTCAATGTAAATTAGATCATACCCTTTCTCTTCTCAAAACTCTGCAATGGATTCCCATTTTATTAAAAGCCAAAGTTCTTACCAACATGATCTGAGCCACCATTAGCTCTGACCTCATTGTCACTGTCATTTACTGTGATCTGGCTAGACTGGCCTCCTTGCTGTTCTTCAGACTTTCTAATCCACTCTCACCTCAGGGCCTTTGCACTGGCCATCTTCCATTTGAAACTGTATTTCCTGGGATATTCACATAGTTAACTCCTACATGTCCTTAAGTCTTTGCTTTCCTTACTCAGGGAAGCTCACTCTGACCATCCTATTTACTATTTACTATTGTATCTCATTCTTACTACCTCTTAGCCTTGTAGGACATCTGGTTCTGCCCCCAAAGTTGGTAAGACATTTGGTCCACACCAAAATGTCATAGATATTTGGTTATTTTCAAAATATCTATAAGACATTTGGTCCTGTCCAAAACCATTTGGCCTGAACCAAATATGCTCATAGACATTTTGGATACAACCAAATATCAAGGACTTTCGGCATGGACCAAATGTTTTATGGATGTCTTGGACAGGACCAGATGCCTGCTAACCCCTCTCAGTACTTATGACCTCTCTTGCCTTGTTCTACTGTTGCTTTTTTAAAATTTTAAGTAGTACTTACATCTTCTAACATACTCTATGATTTACTAACGTATTATATTTCTTGTTTATTGGTTATCTACCCCTACTAGTCTATAACATCCATGGGGAGAGAGATCTTTATTTATTCTGTACACTGATCTATCCCAAGCATCTAACCTAGTGACCGCCACATAGTGGGTGCTCAATGAATGTTTGTTGAGTGACTATGTGAACTGTTGGTAGACTGGGACAGTAATCCATGCTGGAGACATGGAGAACAAATGGCCTACAGGTTTTCAGAAATGTTTGTTCCTATCCTGTTGTTATATAAGTGAAACTGAAAACCTCCTAGTAGGGACTTCTGTGAGGAGCTATAGCAACTGGGATGGACACATGGTCAATATCTGAGATGACAGAAATATTTTATATCTTGATATGGGTGGTATTCAGAAGAAAATTCATTGGGTTGTACACTTAAGATTTGTATATTTCAAAATATTTAAGGCTTCAATGAATGAAAATGAAACCTATGTGAAATTGAGGAACACTATGAGGGCTTCCCTATGAAGAGTTCTCATGTTGTCATATTATGGGAGACGGACGTGGGAGACTTTCTAAACCTATGCAGGGAGGGAGATAAAAATTCTTGACCACAGCATCTCTTCTTTTTTAGTAGCTTTGGCATTTAAGACCTGATTGTATTTTTTCTTTTCTCCCAACCCCAAGTAAAACTAAGTTGCTTCTCAGTCATTGAATTGTATTTTGTTTTGGAGTGTTTCACTTTGGCTAAATGAGATGCGTGCATGCCTGCGTGGACATGTGTGTGTGTATAGGAGCAGCCACACTTGTTCGTATAGTACGGAGAGCAAGCAGGCCAGTTATTTTATGCTACTGTCATTTCCCTGGCCTTGAAATAAATGAGTTTATTTAGATTTCTAGAAATGAAACTGCCTATTTGACATCTTATAGCTGTTTGGGGTCCTTTGGGATTTGAGCTTTTTACAAATGTTTGCCCTGTATGTGAAAACTTCAGGGAGGAGCAGAGCATAAATAAAGTTTGAAAAAAGTGAAACATAACTAAATGCTAGATTTTATTTTATTTTATTTTTCTAAATGCTAGGTTTTAAGTTAACGTCCATCTATTTCTGGAAATCCTTTAAGTTCTCCATCGGCCTTATCTGCAAAATTTCCTATATTTAAAAACAATTCTTCTTTTTCTATTTCTTTTAACCCACTCAGTGTAAAAATAAAAAAAAGAATATCGAGTTATGGCCGCTGCATTTTTCCATTGTTCAACAGTGTTGCACAAAACTCCATAAAAGCTTTTCATTCTTGAAGATCATTTTCAGCTTTCTTATCTGTAGAATCAGACACTGTCAGTGCTGGGAAAGCAACTCCAGAGTGAGAAATGATCAAGCAGTGACTTGGCGATTCTTCTTACACCCTGTTTGGTACCTGGAGAATGTTGTTAATGCGGCAAGGAATCCGTTTCTCGGCTGAATATGCGCTTGAAATATGCTTTAATTAAAACACGATCATGATACGGGTTAGGTTTCCCTTTCTGGAGGAAAAATCATGTGCTGTTTTCTTCGTCTGCTTTTGAGAATATTGTGTTAGTCAAATAGGGGGCAGTGTGCCTGGGAAAACTTGGACGTGCTTCTGGCGCATCACTCTGCCTCAACCTCCTCTGAATTTGACCCATTTATGAATAAAAATAAATCCTACTTCTCTCTTGATAATTCATGACAGCCTCCCCAGAGTCTTGATTAGCGAGGGAGCAGGAGGAATTCTCTATTTCCTTCGTAGGGAAACGAAGTCCACGCCATCTCTGCCTTCCTGGGTCTGTTTCCAGCCCACGTAGCTATGATTCTCATGCAGAACTGGTTCGGAAAAAGGCTGTTGTCTTCTTTCACCTCCTAGTTCGCCAAAGGAGAAAAGAGAGAGACAAAAGGAAATCCAGCATCTTATTATCCAAAGGCTGTTCTTTCTTCACTGCTTAATTTTGAGGCACCCCACTAGTCCTTATGTTTACTGACTGAGCTCACCTATTTAAAATAAAAATCCCTTCACAGAAATGGTTCTGTACCATACAGGTAGTGAAAGAGACTGTGCGTCTCCCAGGTAGTTCTAGAAAATTGTTGCCTGGAGGGCGGGAAACATTCACAACTTTTCTGGGGTCCAGGGGCGGGTCCTCCCCAGGGCAGTGAATTACCGCCCAGGTCCGTGGAAGAAACGCCCCGTGGGCAGAGATGCTCAGGCTGCTGATGTTTTTAAACGCTTTTGTGGCGGGAAGATGATTTGCACGTGTTTGGCAAATAAAAGCTCTGTGTAGCTCCTTGTCACTTTCGAAGTCAACTTTCGCCTCCTGAAACGTGCGTGTTTACGAGAACGGAAAAGCTTTACGTGGCCCGATGCTCTCGAAGAGCTCCGTGATGCTCTGTGTGCAAAGGTTGAACCGAAGGACTGAGAAGCGAAGTCTTATGTTCTGTAGTCACGATTCGTTGGGGACCCAGAAAAGTGGGGTTAAATCCAGAGGAAAGCAGGTAGAGAGCCTCTTAAAGGTGAATTTACTTGATCTCACCATTTTGGTTGCCTTTGGGCGGGTCCCTGCGCAGGCATTTTTGCAGCTGGCCGGTCGGGGCGGGTGGGAGGGCCGATGGCTCCTGCGTGTGCTCCCCCAGCCTGGAAAAGCTTGGAAATCTGGAAGCAGACCCGTGAGAAAAAACAGCCCTTTTAAGTAGGTTCAGGCCCAAAGTGAATGTGTTCAATCAATTATTAAACACAAGACGGTGGAAATTAACTGAGTAGAGATTACTCAGGCAACCAAAGTCCTGGGTTAGAGCTGAAGAATCTACTACAAACTCCCACCAGTAAATCACAGATAAGTTAGATAATTGGGTCATTTAAAAACACTGATCCCACAGACCAATACTATAAATGAAAAATATTTAGAAAGCTAATTCTTTCATTTTAGAAAAAAGGGCACTGGGTCAGTCACTGAAGCTTTCCTACCATACAGTTTCCCAGGTCTTCTGGTGACAGAGCTGAGACCAGTACTCGGGTCTCCCCGACTCCCGTTGGAGGGCTCTGCCCCCATCAGTCATTTGACCCAAACTTCACACAAAGCCCTGCAAAGAGAATTCTTGATACCCAGAACCCAGCATCTCTGATGATGCCTGTCCTTATCCAAGTCCGTTTTCCCTTCACCTTGACCTTCAGGAGACCTTTGTAACCTCTTTTCTCCTTCAAATATTTCTTTAAAATTGGGGGGTTGTTGGGAGTAGAGAGGTAAGGAGAAAAGAATTCAGAGCATTTTAGAGCTGGTAGGGAGCTGGAAGGGGACATTCATTTGTTTTCTGGCCTCTTTTATAGATGAGCAAAAAAAAAAAAAGGACTGTTTCTAGAAAGACCTTTCAAATGTGGACTCTGATTTAGTCAGGTCTGGGGTAGGGCCTGAGATGCTGCATTTCTACCAAGCTCCAGGGTAGTTCTGATCCACAGAGCACGCTTTTGAATTTGAAGGGAGTGGATCCAGGGGCTAGCTTCAGGTTATACCCTAGTTAATGGTTGCTCCAGTGACCGTAGTGAATATCAGTTCATTTCAGATGGTTCAGACCCATGCAACTTTAAGCCACCTTCTGAACCTCTGAGTTATATTTTTCTCATCTATAAAAAATACAGTTTTATGGGATTCATGACTCTTCCAGCTAGCCAGTGAGGATAGGAGAGTCTTCATACAGAACTATATTCACAAAGTAAAGCAGTATAGAGGAAAAATATTGAATTGGGAGCCAGGAGCCCCTGGGTGATCCAGCTACGTGACCAAAGTAAGCACTTTAAGCTTAGTTTCCGTCCCTGAAATGAGAGGTTGGCCTGGATCGTGTTTTAAGATCCCTTCTTTTTTTAGACAGCGTTCTTCTGAGCACACAGGAAAATGCAGTAAGAGTTAGTACTTGCCATGTGCCAGGCAGTATTTTTAAAAGCTTTACATAAAGTATTATTTAATTGTTACCGCAATCCTGTGTTATCATCCCTACTTGACAGATGAAGATGCTGAAGGCTGGAGAGTCTCAAGGTGATGCTCTTATAAGTGGCAGAGCTGAGACCTAGGTAATACAGCTATAGCCCGTGCTCTCTCTGACCCAGGTGACAGACTTCCTAGTCATAGGTCACCTTCAAGTGTATTATTAGAGCCAACTAGCTATCTTGTGAGTCGTCACAATCAACATCGTCACCTCCATCTTACAGGAGGTGAGAAAACCGAGATTCACATAAGTAGCAAACAGAGAAGCCAGGATTTAAGTGGAGTCTGATGGCAAAGGATGTGCAAAGCTCCCTCCTATAGTGTCTCTGACCCTCAAACCTGCAGCTCTACCTACGAACATCAAACTCACACTGAGATGTGGGAAAGCTCGGTCTCCGCTGGTGAGCCTGGCAGAGATGGCGTCCACCAAGTATTTCTAACGGTTGGTGGCTGGTATGAAAAATTAAGCATAACTTGATTTTCTAAATTGATTTATCATCCACTAAACTTGCTATAGGTGTTTGTTAAATGTACTAATATAGATGTAGCTACTTGGGGGTTTTCCTATGTAGAAAACCTATGTATTTCATTTAATAATAATAAAAGTTTTGGGGTTTTTTTTACTTCTAAAAAAAAAAAGATCCACCACTTGGAATATAGTGTTCCTAGTTTAAATAAGTATAATGATTTGGAATTGTGATGTCTTTATTTATGGCCTATATTAATGGTCTATTTCATGCCAAGTTCTTGAGCAAAAACAAAGTTCCATAATTATGCACACTTCTGTGGGAAAATTCGTCCAGCTCTTTCAAGAACATAAGGGGTGAGGGGAAGATGATGGCATTTGTAGGCTTGTAACATTCCAGTGACTGAGAGTATTCTGACATTATACATTTTAGTCCTGTCACCCAAGTTGAATAACCTAATCTTTGGATGTGATCCTATGGGATCATCACAGGTCCCTTAACTGTCAATTATTCCAGTGTTAACCTGCAGTCACTGTGTGCTCTGGGGGGGTCACAGCACACAGACATCTTTGACTATCTCATGAGGTGAGGACTCCCACAATTAACTTGTTTCTTCAAAAAAAGGAAAATCAATATTTGGACATCTAAGACACTTTCCTGCCTCGTAGAGAATTATGTAACCATCCAAGAATGGCTGGATATCCTTTACCTTTCCTAATGATATGTTCCACGTGTATAACAGACAGCATCTTTACAAGAGACATATTTCAGTCAATTTCGTTTTGTCCTAACAGGAGCCTGGAGAAGCGGGTTACCTCCCACCCCCTACTTCTGTAAAGGAGGAGTCAAGGCTCCCAGCAACCAGGGGTCACTTGCGTTGCGACCCCATCAAGACTACAGTTCAGGCCCCTTGGTTTCTTGTCCTGCGCTTTCTTCACTCGACCAAGTCCATGATTCTAACGTCCTACAAATGTCCTGTGAAAACGTCCACATGAAATATGTGCTCTTTTCTAAGTCTGTTTACTTCTGACCCTGTGGAAAGATTTGAGAGACATTAGTAACTTCTTTTTTTATTTTCTCAAGTCCCTGTGAAGAAATGACTGTATCTGCAGTGCTTCTTTTCTGGGCTCTGGAAGGAATCCAGAGCTGTCACTGTGTTTTCCATTTGGCACATTTTCAAGAATCTCGTTGCTGTTTCCTGGAGGTCACCCTGCAGAGCTCCATCGAGTGCCTCTGACAGGTTGGCCGAGGCAAGAAGTCAGGCATCCTGGAGCCTTGAAACAGACAGAAAAGGTGGGTCAGGTGTGCAGGTGCACCCTGCTTTGTGCAGCTCACTCTGAGACAAGGGATGAGCCCCCAGAGAGACTGCTTTTCAAAAGCAGATAACGCCCTCTGATTTGTCATGGAACTTCAAAATAGTAAATGAACCTAGTGAATTTTTAAAATAGAATTCAACTTCAGAAAAAAAACATTCAGCTTGACTTCTTTAAACAGTCATTCATCACAGGTTTGAAAGACAGCACTAAAAAGAAACAAGGAAACTTCCAGAAGAAGGCTGATGACGAGTGAGCCTCTGTATCCCAGAATTTGAATTGTCCCATGTCCCCAAGAACTTGCAGTTCTTAGGAGCCCAGCCAGAAAAGACCAAGGAGGTACCAGGAGTCCCAGCTTTGCAGAAGCTTCATGAAATCGATACTTCCAAAGAAATTTGCAATGGAGGCTGTTGCCTACGATCTTTCTGAAGCAAGTCAAGGAAGTGAAACTTTAGAAGGCAATTAATGGGTGAAGTCTGAATATTCTGAGGATGATTCAACCACTGTTACCCCATTTTTAAAGAGCACCTGCAGTCCTCATAATCCTCCCAAGTTTAAGTTGATCAAAGTGGAAAAGAAGAGGAGACAGCCTTGCCTGGGCATTTTTACTTAGAAGAGCCTAAGTTTGAAGCAATTTTTGTATGCGAAGCGTGTTCCTGATAAGTTGAGCAGGTGCTTGCTCCCTCCTGTCTCTCTCCTTTCTTTTGTATTTTTTTAAAATTATTTATTTATTTTTGGCAGGGAAGATAATTAAGTTGACTCATTTATTTATCTTTAGAGGAGGCACTGGGGATTGAACCCAAGACCTTGTATATGCTGAGCATGCGCTCTACCACTTGAGCTGTACCCTCCCCTACCTCCTTTCTTTTATATGTTAACAACCATTTGAAGGGCTTTGGAAGAGCCTGTTATTTAAGGATTCCTCTGAGCAATCCCAGAACTCTGAAGCTGGAAGGGAATCTAGCGACCCCTCTGTGCCTTTCACAAGTGTGGAAAACCCAAGAGCCAGGACTTAGAACCGCTGTGCGCCCTGTGCTCATGTGCTGGGCGGACAGAGCCCAGTCTCCCGGGTGCTGGCGCCTCTTTCCTGCTCCTCCCCTCCCTTCTGCCCTCAGGAAGAGCTTGGTCTTCAGAATCTCTCTGTGTAAGAGCGAGCCCCCTAGGAGAACATCCGGGTACTTAGCCGACTCCCAGTGCAGGTGTCCAGGTGACCAGGAAGTTCCCTTCCGTGTGCCTGTTCCACTAGCACAATGACACCTTTCCCATGGCTGTCCTCACAAATTACCACCAACTCGGTGGCTTAAGACAATAGAAATTTATTCTGTCCCAGTTGGAAGGGCCAGAAGACCAGAATCAAGGTGTCGGCAGAGTCGTGCTCCCTCCACTAACTCTGAAGGGGATCTTTCCTTGGTTCTTCCCCTTCTGATGGTTCCAGGAGTTCCTTGATCTCTGCTTCCCTGCTCACATGGCCTTCCCCTCGCTGACTGTGTAGTTCTCTTTTTCCTCCCTCACAGGCACACCTGTCATTGGGTTTAGGGCCAGCCCATCCAATCCAAGATGATTTTCTCCCCTCCAGATCCAGATGCTGAATTACCTCAGCAAAGATCCTTTTTCTAAAGAAGATCCCAGTCCCAGTTTCCAGGAGTTAGGACGTGAGACTGTCTTTTTGAGGAGGAGGGGCACCGTCCAACCCACTACAGTACTCTTGTAAATAAACTCTCAGAAATAGCCCTGAATCCTCAGTATAAACACAATGCACTCCGTATTTGTGTTTCCCAGGGCAAGTTTCTTGCACCGAGTCTTGAAGAGTTATTTTCTACATGAGATTCACGGTTTTGAAAATTTGGTATAGCAAAGCTAAGCAGTGAGCATCCTTTTTGGCTTTGTTTTGTT
This sequence comes from Vicugna pacos, assembly GCF_048564905.1. Classification (NCBI taxonomy): domain Eukaryota; kingdom Metazoa; phylum Chordata; class Mammalia; order Artiodactyla; family Camelidae; genus Vicugna; species Vicugna pacos. The sequence goes on from NC_132990.1 coordinate 5,728,387, forward strand.
CTGTTTTTGTTTCTTTGCTTGTTTACATGTGAGATTTCTCAGAACCTTTAAGAAGCTGATGCACGTCGTGGCTTTTCAGAAATGGGATGCAATGCATGGCATTTCCCAGGTGAGTATGGTTTTGAACTCTTTGTCTGGGTTTTCCAGAAAGCAGGACTTAAGACAAGGCTTAACTGCAAGCTTTCCACTGGGGATGATTATCCAGGGACACAGAGCGAAGGACAGGGCGCATCACAGACAGATGAAAAGCGGTGTCAAGTGGGTACTGGATCTGGCTACCTCTGAGGCTGTTGGTGGCCCGATCCCATGAGACAGCTCAAAGAGCTGGAGGAAATGGATCTGGGGTCTTTCTACTGGGGAGGACGAGGGGGCAACAGTTCTCCACTGGCTTCCATCACCATGAGTCAAAGTTTCCCTTCCCCACCTGTGCAGCCTCTGCAAGTCTCAGTGCCTAGCAGGTCCTCACCACATCCCCTGCCTTTGTGCAAATGCAGCATCGGCACCTGCAGGAAATGGGTCAGTGCCTGCACAGGAGCAATCACACCATAGCTTGAGAGACAGCAGAGGTCGAGAGAATCTGAAACTGTGCTTGAGGGGTGTCTGATACGCTCCTGGAGCCGTTAATTGGAGAACATTCCATTAAACAAGGGCTTCATGGAAGGCTCTCTGAGAAACCAGTTTCAGTGTTCAATTGCTCTGATGTGTTCTTTCATTTACAGACGCACTGGAAAGCACGTTCCTGGAGCTGATTTAATTTGAACTTCATTTGTGTTCATATCTGCTGACTGCATGCTCTGAAAACGAGAAGATTTCTTAAGGTGTGGAATACTTCCATTCTGGCTCATTCAGCCAATATGGTAAATATCATCTTACCAATAGAGAAGGGCGAAAAAATACCCCAGCAGTTTCTTATCTAGCCCAATAGGAGGGAGAAAGAAAAAAGAGGAAGCGAAAGAAAGAGCATTGCCCAGTATAAATTTTGGGACAGTTACATTAAACAAAAGGATCAGAAAATGGAAATGTATTCCTTTGAAATGACTGTAATCAGCAGAATGTTGAGGCTGAGAGGAAAGTAATGATGGAGAACAAGGCAGGCGAGAGTGTTCATTTTCTCTGACGATGAGGGGTATACAGTCACATTTTGGAAGAGGAAGGTCAAATACTGCAGAAGGGCTGATTTTCAAGAAACCCACTCTGCTTGCCGGAGTCCGTTTTATGGATAGGTGGTCAGCGTGAAGTGAGCCTGTGTCCTCTCCCCGGCAGCACACAGCTAGCATGTCAACCAGACAAAGCCAGGAAGGTAAGAATTAGCGGGAAACCCCAAGACGGCAATGTTGGTTCAATCTGGCGTTGGTGTTGCCATCAATGAAACAAGCTGGAATCATGGGCGTAGGGAGGGAGGAGGCAGAATGGGCTGGCGGAGGATGGGGCAAAGTTGCAGTGGGCCAATTGTGGGGAAAAGTCTGTCCTTTTTAAGATTCCAGAATTTTTTTTTTCTCCAGTCGAGGATTTAGCCCAGGAGCTCCTGCATGCTAAGCACATGCTCTGCCACTGAGCTATTACCCTCCCCTACCAGAAATGTTCTTTAAAAGCAACAGAACTTGGGTTTTGCAGCCAGTTGACTTAAACTGAATTTCTGGATCCTTTGCTTGTGAGCTGTGTAGCTTTGTTATGGTCATTTAGCTTCTCTGGCTCAGTTTTCTCATCTGTAAAATGGAGAGAATAACGTTACGTCATTTAGTGGCAAATAACTGAACACCCTACTCATCCTAGTTTAAACAATGCCTTCCTCCAGGCAAGAAGGCTCTAGGCATTCCTCCAAACATGTAGCAGAATAATGGGTGAGAAAAAGTCATAGGTGAGGCTCAAAAACCACAGAAATATATCTAAAGATCACAAATGGAAAAATAACACAAAGTGCTTCAGGCTCAGAAAAAAGCAATGTTGGCCAGGAGTTTTTGGCCTGGACAGCATTACTACATGCAAAAAAGAAAAAAAAAAAAAAAGGAAGTAGAGGCCAGGCCAATGTCTGGGCCTGGGTAGGATTCAATGCTACAAATCTATAAGACTAGAGAAGAAAGACATGGTAAAGGTGTAGCCTTTTGACCAGGATCTGAGTCAATTCACCTTCACTCAGTGGCTAAACTCATGGTATGGGACAATGGAACCAGGGCCTCAGGGGGTTAGGGAGAGAAAATACAGAAGTAATAAAATTGTATGCTTCTAACAACACAGCCTCAAAATACAAAAAGCAAAAACTGGTATATTTATAAAGAAAACTTGACTAATCTCCCAGAACTCACTGGAATGTTTTAATGTATATAAAAAATGATTTATTGAGCAGACGTCAAATTGATAAGAATATAGAAAATATGAACAGGGCAATAAAAACTTTGTTCTAATAAATGTAGTGACAATCCTACAAACCCCAAATGAAGAATATATGCTATTTTCAAGTATATAGAGGGTATTTATTAAAAATTTACTATGCACAGGTCACAAAGGAATTGTCTGTACATTTCAAATGATAAATGTCATATGAATAATGATTTTCTAATTAAAAGCAATTAAAGTAGAAATGAACAAAAAGAATAAAAAACAGATGTATACTGGGAATCTTAGAAGTGTGCTGCCAAATAATTCATGGGTGTATGAGTTTCTTATAGCTGCTATAACAAATTACCACAAACTTGGTGGCATAACACAATAAAGATATAGTTTCTCACAGTTCTGGAGGCCAGAAATCTGAAATTAGTATCACTGGGCTGAAATCAAAGTGTTGCCAGGGTCATGCTTCTTCTGGAAACTCTAGGGGAAAATTTGTTCCTTGAATCTTCCAGTTTCTGGTAGTTCTGGACATTCCCAGAATGTTAGGATCCTAACAGACACTTTTGGGAGAGAGTGCTAATAGACCGGTGTTGAATATGTCATCACGGTTATTTAACAAACTATGTGTCCCATCCTTCCTTCTACATAAAAGTGGTCCACGTGCAAGTTGGTGTTTTTGGATAGGACTTCCAGGAAAGATTTTTAAAAGGGTCTCACTCAACTGGGAGGCAAGCACCCTTCTCCCTTTTCCCGTATCCTTTGTCTTTCTGTTCAGAATTTGAATGTGATGTTTGAAGCACCAGCAGCCATTTTGTGACCATGAATCAACCTTGAAAGTGTAAGCCAGATGCTAAGAGTAGTGAGCGGAAACATGGAAAGTGCAGAAAGATAGGATAACTGCGTAACCACCTTTGTATGGCTGGGTCATGTACCCGTGGACATTTTTATGTGAGAGAAAAACACACCTCTATCATTTTTAAGCCACTGTCATTTTCGGTTTATATTGCTAGTAGCTGAACTTCATCTTAACTGGTATAACGCCTGATAAATGTTTACAATTAAAGCAAAGAAGTGTAATTTTCAGAATAACTTATTCAACACAGGCAGCCTAAACTGAAGGTAGCAACCATCAGGCTGCAGGCTGAATCCAAAACCAAGTCAGGTTTTTTTTTTTTCTTTTAAGATGCATTAATTGCCAACATCAGAAAGCTGAGCGATTTCATATAAACATTTGGATTTCTTCTTTAAAATTTAGATGGTTTATCAACATTGGGCCACACTCCTACCTGGTTTCAGTGGCTGAGTGATGGTTGCCCCCTTGGAATGGGGCCAGGGGTCTTTATTTCAGCAAGATCTCCGCTCACTTGGCTTCTCTCACTTAAGGGAGCCGCCTAGCCTCTCCAGGCAATTAAGTGTGTGGTTTCGAATCTGAGCTAATGACAACTTCCAGGCTAGAATTTTAGCCTTACTTTTGCAGGTTGTTTAAACCGCGTTTCTCAAAGGCATCCTGTATCATTACGTGAAGCCGGGCAGTGGGCACTCCTCCCATTACGCAGGGAAAGGGCTAGGATTATATTTGATAAAACTCTTTCTGGTGCTCACATTGTCACATCCAATGTGTGGGGGATTCTGATTGTGAACCAGAATCCCCCAGGAATCTTTTTTTTTTAAATGCAGCTCCCAAGCTCCATCAGAGAATTTCTGAACCAAAATTCCCTGGGGTGGGTCTAAGAATCTAAGGGGTCTGTGAACCTGCCGACAAGGGTCTGACAACAATGGGGCCACCTGGTTCCCAGCTGACCTCCAGGGTATCACAACCAGCAGTGCCAAAGCCCCGGGACTATTGGCCATCGGGACTATTCCTGAATGATCTAGCTAGCCTTCATCTGTCTGTCTATCAAGTTCTTTCTCCTAGAAAAATCAAGAGGAAGAGAAGAAGTGGAAAAAGAAGAGAAAGAGGAGAGGAGGATGAAAAATAGCCTCCTCCCTCCTTTTGAGAACAAACAAGCAGCAGGAGGTAATCAACCAGGTGGGGAGGAGACACTCAACCGGGTCACGGAAGAGCTGTCAGAAGCCCCTTTGATGGTTAGACCAAGAGGAGGAAAAACATGCGGAACACAAGCAACCGTCCCCAACCGCTGAAGCCCTGAAGTCAGCAGAGGCTCCTCTCGGATCCTTTGCACAGGTGTTTGTTGAGTGCCTCACATGGGTGATGGGATAGATCAGTGAACAGCAGCGCTACTCTGTCCATGTCTGGCTCAGGGCCCCAGGGACAGACTGATGACAGTCTCACTGACAGGTAAACTTGTGGTGTCCGAGGGGGAGAAACTTACTCTCTAAGAATCTGAGATTCTATCGATGCTAACTGTATCTAATCTGAGAAAAATGATGCCCTCACTGCACTGCAGTCTGAACTGCCTGATGGTGCTTCGAAAGGGTAGACAAACAAACAAACAAAGCAACTATACTTAAAGAGACTGTATTTAAGACATCGGGATACTGGCAGAAAGGGTACGAAGTGTGTGAATACTCAATACAAGAACTATTAGAGCACCCGGATGTTGAAGACAAAAATCACAGTTACGTGTGATCCATCTAGCACATTCCTACAGTGAACACGAGAGAAACAGCGAATCAGAAAGGGTAGAAACTCCATTTAAGGTCAAAAGTGGCAAAGAGAACATATTTTAGGATGAAAAACAAATATCCAGTTTTTCTGTGCATCTTTGCACGACTTACTATTTCAGCCCCAGTGGGAAACTTTTAAACCACTTATGTGGGGATCTTTGGTCAGTAATGAACTTTATGTTCACAAGGGAAATCTTTTTTTCCCAACCTGATGTTTTATGGCCCAAGTCATAACTCATTTATTTTTTTCTACCAATGTTCGTTTCAAAAGCATGTGGGATTCGATCTGTGTTTCCTTAAAATACAGGACCGCCACAAAATCTAGAATTTTTAATTTCTCCTTAACAATCTGACATGAAAACAAAATGCCTAAAAAGTTTGACCTTGTACAAGGGCAACGTCATTTGAGTTATGGGGGAGGAAAAAAAAAATAAAGAACTGAAACACGGCAAAGAAAAAAATTGTCCTCTGCAGTCTCATTTTTTTTTTTTCAAAGTGCTGAAAGTCCCAAACAGTGTGATGATTTAGCTACCAGCTTTCTCCCCAACCAAAATGTCTCTTCTAGCTTGGAATCAAATCTGAGGAGTTTTAAAGGAGATCATTCTCTCTCTGTCTCTATCTCTGTGTGTGTGTGTGTGTGTGTGTGTGTGTGTGTGTCTGTGTCTGTGTCTGTGTGTGTGTGTACTTGAGGGGTCTAAGAATTCTGCCATCAATGACTAGTCAGTGGCACTCCTCTTAAGACTAAGTTTTGCGGGGTGATCTTGCCTTTCTGGTACCACCTGTACCCGGGCTCAGCGCCTCACCTGAACAAAGACGGTCCATCAGCTTTGGGATGGGTCCAGACTCTCCATCAGTTCCAATGGCTCACTTGAGTCCTTGCTTCTTCGTGGTCGTATTGAGTTTCCCCACACAAGAGACAGGTAGTACAAACCAGAGAAGAAAGGATTCTTTATGTGAGCTCTGAATTTTCCCTTATTTCAGACTTAATGGGAAGCCAAAGCCCCGGGCCACGTAGTTCATTGTAGCCAGAAAGAGATTTTTTTTCCCCTTGTTCCTGCAAGCAACAAGACAATGCTTGTCATTTCAATAAATCACTCATTTTCTCTTCTCAGAGAGGAAATAGATCTTAAAGTGTTATGTCTTTCAGGTCCCCCAGACAGAAGCGAGACCTGGGAAGAAAGGAACCTATTTTGGGAGGCTCCCATGAACTCTCTGGGATCACGAGCACTGTTTAGGAAATGATCGCTCCCTGGATGGTAGCCAGAGGCACAGCTCCCAAAGGGTCCAAGAGCTTCCAAGGGTGGAAGCTGGGGCGATGAGGACCCGAGGGAATGTGATGACGTGCATCTGGGGAGACTGAGTCACGTGGGGGTCAGAGCATGTGACACGCCAGCCAGGGGAACGGGATGCGTTTTGGGGCCAGAATTTGAACTTTTGGTACTTGGTTTCTACAGGCACGATCTCTGCTCAGTCCACTGTAATAAGAAAGGGAGCGACGTGTCCGTCAGTTCTTTGTTGGTACCTAGTGTATACTTCCCCGGGCACTGGGATTTAGATTTCGATTCAGAAGATTAAAAAGAAATATTTAAGAGTGTGGTGTCAAAATCTTTCAGAAGATTTCTTCCATGATGGAAGCTGCTTCCCTATGATGAGAAAATGCCATCTCTGAGGAGCTCTGGGAACCTCTGCAGGGTTGGCCCCGGGCCCTGACAATGCTGAGCAGAGCAGGACACACAGAGAAAAAAGTGTGTGCTCACTCTTTAGCAGGAGCCAGGGTGCACCCTCCACACTGTTTTCCACAACGGCTGCACTGAACTGCATTCCCACCAGCAGTGTAGGAGGGTTCCCTTTGCTCCACAGAATCTCCAGCATTTATCATTTGTGGACTTTTGAATGAGGGCCATTCTGACTGGTGTGAGGTGATACCTCATTGTAGGGATTTGCATTTTTCTGATAATTAGCGATATTGAGCATCTCTTCATGTGCCTGTTGGTCATTTGTATGTCTTCATTGGAGAAATGTTTGTTTAGGCCTTCTGCCCATTTTTGGACTGGGTTTTTTTTTGTTGTTGTTGTTATTGAGTTGTATGAACTATTAACTACCTGGAGTTGGTGTATAAATACCCCAGCTCCCCTGTCCCTCGGAGGGTGTTCTGTACTGGCTCCTAGAGTTTCCCCAGTGGGATTAAGCTCCAGGGGCCCCCAGTGGAAGCTGATGTAATAACACACTCTCTGTACTTCCCTTTCCTGTGTTTATCCCCTGCTCCTCTGTCAGTGTATCCTGGTTACAGCTCCCAAACAAACTGCTTGCCCTTGGATTTTTATCTCAGTGTCATCTTCTGGAGGGACCCAGAGTAAAGAACATATATTCTGGGCACTGAAACGTTGACACGAACCATCAGGTAATGGCCATGCCACCCAGATTCCCTTGTCCAACAACACCTGACACAGTTCTGCATGGTCTTCATAAGGACCTGAGTTATGTGGCTTTGCTGAGTACAAGCTGTAGATTTTGCAGTGATGACTGTCATCATTTTACTAGAGTCTAGCTCAGCATAAACATGTAAACAAGAAGATAATTCTGTGGGGGCAGGGAGATCAAAATGAGAGCTGCTTTTTGTGAAGCAGTTGGAGAGAAGGACCAGGAGGTGAAGAGCATCATCTTAGCACTTGCCCCGGGCAGGTGCGGATTCTTTCTCCTCTCACCTTGTCCTGGAAGGTCCTCCTCTTCCGGGTATCTCTTAGGTACTTGCCCTGCTCTGGGGTTTCATTCCTTGTTTCAGGAATGAAACCTCATCACTCCCCGTGGCAGTTCTTGGTGTTACCAGCCGCAGTGGCCCGCACTTGATGGAAAACACACTGACTACCTCATTTAATAATACTATTCATTGATGCTCTTTATGAAGACCTAGGAGCCGTGTTTTTCAAGGATTATTTTTAAACCTCACAATGCCCTGTGAGGTTATGACTTGCATGTTCGCCCACTCCCCGCCCCTCCCAAAGCCACCGCTGGGAAGGTGGGGTTCTTACGGAGGACAATGGAGAGTCCTTGAGCCGTTGCTCAGAAGTAAGTGAGTGACGTGATGAAGGAGCCAGGAAGAAATCCATCCCTTAGAGGCAGACACTAATTTACCAGTCGCCAATGTCATTCAGAGCATCCTCACAATAAATGCAACAGAGGAGGTAACATGGGTGGTGACCGGAGACAAAAAGCAATTGTATCTTTTCAGAAAAAGATGTGGTTATTTCATGGATGACAATCAACCAGTGGTCACTGATGATGATGGTGATATTGATAATTACCAATTTCTGAGTATCCACCACACTAGATAGTCTTACATTGTCTCTAACCCGTGCTTCCTCCAACACCAACCAATGGTGTTTCTTTCCTCCTTCCTACCTCCTTCTTCCAATTTCTCTCTTTCTCCCTCCCCCTTTCTCTCCTTCGTTTCTCCTGTCCTCTTTCCTTCCTTTCTCTCCTTTTCTTTCCTTCCTTTCTCTCCTTTTCTTTTCTTTCTTTCCTTTCTTTCTTTCTTTTCTCCTTTCTTTCTTTCTTTCTTTCTTTCTTTCTTTCTTTCTTTCTTTCTTTCTTCCTTCCTTCCTTCCTTCCTTCCTTCCTTCCTTCCTTCCTTCCTTCCTTCCTTCCTTTCTTTCTTTCTTTCTTTCTTTCTTTCTTTCTTTCTTTCTTTCTTTCTTTCTTTCTTTCTTTCTTTCTTTCCCTCTCTCTCTCTCCCCCTCCCTCCCTCCCTTCCTTCCTTTCACAGCTGAGACTACCAAGACTCTGGGAGATTCAGTTATCTGATCAAGCTCTCAGTTACACTATTAACAGAGCTGTCATTTGAGCCCAGATTTGTCTGATTCCAAAACCCATACTCTCCCTTGTATTCGTGGGAAGATACAAAGCTTCAAACATATATATATATATTTGCACAGATGTCTGAAAAATGCTTTTAAGAAGACCGACATCTAAGCATGGGCTTGTCTAAAATAGAAAGGTAGAGAAATTCTTTAATAGTTAAGTATGAAAACCCAAATCACTGGCATTTCTGCATTTGAAGTTATAGGTAATGAATCACAATAGTCATTGAGAACTGACTGAAACAACTAACTGGATGGACATTTTCCCTTTCTTTACTGCTTATAAATTCGCCCACTCATTAAATATTTATTGAGCAGATACTGTGTGTGAGGTCTCTTATAATGATTGTTCGTTGTCTTGCATCTGGAATACTCTGAGTTGAACCTCTAACAATGCATTTGAAAAAGAAGTAGTCATTTCTGAAATAATTATAGCTTTAAAAGTATACGATAGCCACGTGAGAAGCACTTGGCTGTGAATTTTGTATCCTTTGCCATCACGGAATTGACTAGGAGGCCCAACTCAGGACTGCACAAATATGGATCAGTTTTAAAGATTCCTAAAAATAGACTTACCCTATGATCCAGCAATCCTACTCCTGGGCATATAACCAGAGAGAACTCTAATTTGAAAAGATACATGCACCCCAATGTTCATAGCAGCACTATTTACAATAGCCAAGACATGGAAGCAACCTAAATGTCCACTGACAGATGACTAGATAAAGAAGCTGTGGTATATTTATACAATAGAATACAACTTAGCCATAAAAAAGAATAAAACAATGCCATTTGCAGCAACATGGATGGACCTGGAGCTTGTCATTCTAAATGAAGTAAGCCAGAAAGAGAAAGATACCATATGATATCGCTCCTATGTGCAATCTAAAAAGAAGGAAAAAAAAGGACACAAATGAACTTATTTATAAATAACAAAAGCAGACTCACAGACTTAGAAAACAAACTTATGGTTCCAAGGGGGAAGGAGGATTGGAAGGGATAAACTGGGAGTTCGAGATTTGCAGATACTAACTACTATATATAAAATAGATGAGCGACAAGTTTCTACTGTATAGCACAGGGAGCTATATTCAATGTCTTGTAGTGACCTACAATGAAAAAGAATCAGAAAACAAGCATATGCATGGACGTGTATGACTGAAGCATGATGCTGCCCACCAGAAATTGACACAACATTGTAAACTGATCACACTTCGATAAGAAAAAGAAAAGTTTCCAGTTACTAGTCTCCATTTTTCTTTATTGAGCCCCCATCTGCTAGGCAGCCGGGAAACTGGATAGCTCAGAGATAGGCTGTCACTTTTCCGTCATTTATGTTGCAAAACTTAGTCCAGGGCAGTTTAAATTCTGAGCCTCAGAGCTTCCTTCCAATGAGCATGGATGAGACTCGGGAGCAGCTCTTAGGCCCTGCGTGTGGCAGAGAAGGGTAAGGGCCTCTCTCTCCCTCTCTTTCCCTCCCTCCGTCTGAGACTTCCTCGTCTCCCACTGGCCCCCCCGAGACAGCAGAGAGTGTCTGTTTCTCTTCCTCGTGTTCTGGGGACCTCCCCTTCCTCCCTACCCTTTAATTTGTTTGTTTCAAGCAGTACCTGGATCTCCTTCCTAAAACTCTGGGCCTCTAGGCGGAATGGTAGGATGGCTTGCAGGGGAGGAAAACACATAAACAAAACAGAGCAGACCACGCAGAAAGAAAATTCATTGGAAGGTATTTCAAAACCACAATACCCATTACACTTATTTTTTCCACATCTTGCCCCGTCCCCTTGAATTTAAGGAGCCTGTCTGTGTTTTTCAAACCCCTTCTCCCCTAGCACAGTGCCTAGCTTCCAGCAGGCCCTCAATGAACGCTTGTGGAATGAATGAAATACCAGCATGGCCCCGGGTTTCGATGGAAATGCAGGATGAGGGGAGAAAGGTACATGAACAGGGCAGAGCTTCCTCCTTCAGTTAAAAAGCACTGAGTACCAACGATGCACCTGGATGACCGCTCCGGTTCAGTAAGACATTGAAGAATCAGGAAGGTTTTTATTTTGGGTCCTGGGTTGCTCATACATTAGTGGGAAAGACAATATAATAAATCATAATTTCCTTTTTTTTTTCTTTTTAAGATTGCCCAAATCCTAGCCTAGAGACAAGATGTTACGATGTTATAGTAAAGATAAAGAGATGGATACATGCAGGTAGAGTTTTTGTGAGCCAGACTAGAAATTTCATCAGTAACCTGGGGAGGCAGGGAGGACACCAAGTCCTCGGGCACAGGACAGGTGAAGAAGCCACGAATGGTGTCGTCTTCAGCATCAACACGTGAGGAACTAACGTGGCATGTAGTTTTCTTCACCTGGAAAGTTCTACCTAGTAGCTGATGGGTGTCAATTTGCAAGGTTGCTAACAAGTTATTCAACGCTCTGTGAACATTTAGAAACATTGCTAAAGACAGAATATAATTTTTTCACTATGGGGTAATGAATGGTAGTAATTCTGATTGGACTAAGTTGATTTTTCAGAGGGTTAAAGTTGAAATTAGTGAAATCAAGTAATTCTGCTTCGATGCTCTGCTCACTGTCTATTCCAGGTGACATTCTGTTAGGGAGGGAATAGTGGAGTAACTCAAAGAGCTGTTGCTTGACCAAATTCTACATCTCATCTCACGGGAACTGGAATGAAAGTTTTCCATCTGACTGAAGACTTAGACTCTAAATGGCTTCTCTTCTTGAAAACACAGCAACAAATGGAAGTCAAAGAAAAGGTAGGTGTCAGCACGTAAGAAAGGATCCTTGGACCAATGATGCTCCACAAAGTCCCTACTCGTCACCCGTGGCTAATGAGCACCTGAAACGTGAGATGCATTGTACGTGCAAAACACAACTTGCATTTCAAAGGCGTAATTCTACAGAAAAGGCGAAATATCTCATTAATAATTTTCAATATCGATTACATGTGGAAATAATAATATTTTGATTGTATTTTGTCAAATAAATATATCACTAAATTAATTTCACCCATTTTTCCTTTTGAAACTGTGGCTACTAGAAAGTTTAAAGTTACATATATAGCTTTTCACTGTCTGTTTTTCTGGGCTGCCTTAGATGGTCACGTTGGGAACATTTTTTTTTTTTTAACAGGAATTGAGGAAGTTTTCTATTAAGAGCAACAGACCTGCTTTAAAAGAAAATCACAACCACGTGGGAAGAGAAAAGACACTTAATTCAGTTTTCTTCTGTTTTGTTTTTGTAAGAGAAAGATACCTGAAATGTCACGCTCAACTGATTTTAAAATTAAAAACAGGGAGCCTAAATATCTTTTTAAAGCATTGAATGAAGACTCCAAATCCACTTCAGTTCATGGAGTGGCTGATTTAAGGGAAGAGAGAGAAGGGGAGAGACAGGAAGGGTGGAGAGGGGGCCATGCTGTTGGGGCGGAAGAGCCTCGGCTTTCCTTAGAGTACTAATTCTATACTCATATTTCCAAAACCCTGAAGGAGAAAGGCTATGCATATGCGATAAACAAGTATCTTCTTGACCCATAAGCCCGTAAGTCAATTATCCATGCTAATTACCATTATTCAGGTGAATTACCCCAGATGATGTGCACTGACTGAACCAAAGTCTACACGGGCTCTCCCCTGTGCTGTGCACCGACTTCCAGAAATAACAGAAGCCTCCCTCCTTCAAGTACAGTGAGTTTTCCCAGGGGGGAATGTTGGGTCCATTTGGCTTTCCCTCAGCTCAACAGCTTTGATTTGAGAGACTTTCTAGCTGTAGGGGCTCTCACAGAAGCGGGCACTATAGAAAGGGGAAAAAAAAAGAAACTAAACAAAATAAAGTTACCCTATAATCCATCAATCCCACTCCTGGGCATATATCCAGAGAGAACTCTAATTTGAAAAGATATGTGCACCTCAATGTTCATAGCAGCACTATTTACAATAGCCAAGACATGGAAGCAACCTAAATGTCCATCAACAGATGACTAGATAAAGAAGTTGTGGTATATTTACACAGTGGAATACTACTCAGCCATAAAAAATAATAAAATAATGCCATTTGCAGCAACATGAATTGACCTGGAGAATGTCATTCTAAGTGAAATGAGCTAGAAAGAGAAAGAAAAATACCATATGATATCACTCATATGTGCAATCTAAAAAGAAGGAAAAAAAGACACAAATAAACTTATTATTTACAAAACAGAAGCAGACTCACAGACTTAGAAAACAAACTTCTGGTTACAAGGGGGAAGGAGGATTGGAAGGGATAAATTGGGAGTCTGAGATTTGCAAATACTAAATGCTATATATAAAATGGATAACAAGGTCCTTCTGTACAGCCCAGGGAACTATATTCAATATCTTGTAGTAACCTATAATGAAAAAGAATATGAAAATGAATACATGTATGTATATATGTGAGTGAAACATTATGCTGCACACCAGAAAAAACTAGATTAATTAATTAATTAAATAAAAGAACAATCCTTGCTCCTACAGCAGATCTCGGCAAATAATGGTAAATATGTATGTTTCAAATTAAAGTACGTTATACAAAGTACATCACTTTTTAGTGAGTCTTTATAACAACTGACTTTTCTGACTGACCTACCATGTGCTTGTCATGTCACAAAGACTAGAAGAAGGCTCCAGTGTGGAAATGAGGAAGAGAGGAGGACATACACGTATTGTGAAGGATGAAAAGTTAAGATCTTTCGCGGCTCCTACCTGATGAAAGCAACCATTTTTACTGCCAGAAACCTTAAGAAAGTACCTTCCCAGACGTGCTTCGCCTCAGGCTTTTTAAAAACTAAGAATAGAACCTAAGTTTTGCTCCGCGTATTAAGAGCTGTTGTCTTGTTCCTTTTTCTCTAAGACCAAGCTTAGTGTTTGTAACATAAAAATCTCTGCTAACAGCCAATGAAGTGTGCTTTCCTCTCAGTTATTGTCTGGAGAGATTATCCTAGGACCATCGACAGAAAAATAATCATTAGCTCGTCCAGCGGTGCTTGGAGACAGAGTGCAGAGTCCATGGCCAACATCTTGCTGTCGCTTAAACCTAATTTGGAATCTTGGGCCAGAGTTCACTCAGCTTTTCTTACAGGCAGCCTCCACTCATAGCAAAGTAATAATGCTCACTCAAACAAAATGAGGCCCCTTCGGGCCTTGAGCAAGGTGCTTGTCCTTAAAAAAAGGTCCAGTACCTCCCCCCTAAACGTATTTTAGAGCTTTACTGAAGTCTGTCAAACTCAGCACAATGTAAGACCTCTCTCTCCTGTCTTCGCAAAGCCCCACCCAGCACCTCAGGAAAACTGCCCTTTGCCTGCCCCCTTCTCCCTTCGGACTCCCAGCCCATCACCAACACTCAACGCAGGCTTCTCGGGTTCCTTTCCCCGCTCCTTTTACTAGCGCTGGGTAAGAATCCATCATTTTCTTATCTCCCAGGAACTTTCTGCCTTTTCCATTGTAAATTAAGCCGATCAGGAGAGATACTTTTTAATGCCCCCCACCCCCCGCTGCCTCCCCTAACACACCCATTTCCGTATCTGCAAAACAAGGCTCAGGAACAGATCTCAAGTGCAGAAAAGTGGGAGAGGCTTCTAACCCCCACGGTGTGTGGAATGGATGTCTGAATCACTGACACGAAGGGCACCGAATCTGATGCTTGTTAACCTCCTGCCTCTCAGCTCTTGACAAGAGTCAACTAAATTTTTCTACACGTGTGACCTCGAGCAAGTCCCAGAAGCTCCCTGAATGTGAATTTCCTTGGCCTTAAATAGAGCAGATAGTAACTCCTCACAGACGGTCAAGATTAAATAAGATACTAATGTGCAGGAGACTTTACGCTGTAAAAGCACTTTTTCACATCCTGAATCCATAAATGGCAAATACAAGACTCCGTAAGGGGAATTGTGACTCACTGAGTGTCATGTTCTGACAGGTTCTCTGAGAAGGTGGGCTCATAGAATTGCATAAAACTGCCCAAGTTGACAGGGAACTATCGTCACTATCATGTAATAATCTATAATGATGAAGAATGTAGAAAAGAATATGTATCTATATACATATATGCATAACTGAATCACTGTGCTGTACACCAGAAACTCACCACCCCTGTAAATCAACTATACTTCAATTTTTAAAAAAGCCCAAGTTGAAGATGGTAATTCAGCCTGAACTATTTTTCAAATGTTAAAGATTATTTAAAGGTAAAATCGTGACCCTCAGATCAAATTTAAAAGAACGCATGGCTAAGATTTGTGTGTAACTCTTCATTAATGAGAGAACCGGTAAGGTATTGCAACCAGTTAAGAGGAAAGTGTGGGCACAAGTGGCGTCGTTAAAGTAATTTAACGCGAGGCCATTAGACTGAGGTGGCCCCGTTGCCTTTGCCACCTACATAAGCAAACGGGACTTTCAGCCAGAGTCAATTCCTCGAAATGCCTCAAAGCGAAGAAACTGAACTTTAAGAACAGCCAATCGCAAGCAGCCTCTAGGCTTTCCCAAATAAGGCAGCCGCTTAAGCTACAGCCAATCACGTGAGTTTCCCTCTGTTTCTGAGTCTTCTCTATAAAAGCCTCTCCCCTAGGTCCTGCTGGTGCAGTCGCTCCATCCGCTTTTGTTTGGAGTCGCTGTTTGTTCAAATACACGCTTATAAATTTTAATGTGCCCCAGTTTATCTTTTAATAGTTCATAAGTGGTCAAGAATGGCCAAAACAAATTGCGTAATAGTTGCAAAACTGTTGCCTTCCGTGGTCAGAAAGTGGAGACATAAATCAGTCGTTCATCCGCTAGACACAGCATAGTCAGTTCTCATCATTTGCTGGTTTAGTGTTTGCATATTCGCCTACTTACTAAAATCCATGAGTTAGAAAACTTCATTCAGCCTTGAGCTCTCATGCTGTTGACCACAGATTAAATGTTACCGGAACAACACATAATTAAAGAAGATGTTTTTAACAGAAGCACAGATCAATCAAGATTATGTATTGATTGGTTGACGAAAATGTTGTGACCAAAGGCTCCCAGGAGCCTACCTTTGTATTTTCCCTAAAAGCTGTGGTTCCATATTCACTAATTCAGTGTTCACGGCCACTTTATAGAACATAAGTACCGTGATGAAGGAGACTTGGCTTGTTTGTCTTTTGACAAGAATCATTTGCATTAGCATCAATTACCTACAGATTACAGAGATGTAAAATAGCTTGAAGACAATAAAAGACATAGATTACCCAGAAGGGTACACTCACCAGAGCCCCCAGTCATTTGGTTTTTTTTTTTTTTTGCCCATTTCAAAGTCTTTCACCATTGTTTTGCTTTTTTGCCCATTTCAAAAATCTTTCACCATTTTTCCTGCTGGAGGGAAAGATCAGCTGCTTCAGTTGTTTCAATTAAGCAAAATAAACAGTGGTTGTCAGACTAAGAAATAAGCTCTTTCAACATTTCCACTTACCTCCTAAAGCCTAATTTGCTAACATTTAAAAATAATGTGACCTCACTCATGGTAATCCCATTTGTACATATGGGTCATATGCGGTGGACGGAGTCAGTGCGGGTGAAGGTCTTAGGTAAAGGGAGGTAGCAGGTGGGCATAGAAGTTATCTCATCCAACCCCAGAACTTCTCGGGGAAGCAAATAAGACCAGAGCCATTTTGCAGAAGAAGAAACATAAGTGCGAATACATTAAATAATGCTAAAGAGGACACACACGGATAATTGGATTGCATCCAGTTCTTCTACATCCAAAACCAAAGCTCTTTCTACCCCAAGCACCCTCTATATTTTATCAAGTGTTTGGAAGCCATTTGCCTCACCCCCCCCCACCCCGGGTTTGGTGGTAAAGCCCAGAAAGTTGATTTATAATCCCAGGTTGTTATCTCAGTGTCTTTACTTGGCTGTATTTCTTTGTTGAGCTATTTCCCTACAGTCGTAACTTTATTTTTTCCCTTTGAAAGTGCAAACAGAGGAAAGAAGCATTGCTGGGCGTGGCTCTGAGAAGGGAAACAAGCTACAGAACCTAAGACGTGCGTGGAGAAGCAGAAGTTGAGAGTCTGCGAGCTGAACAAGTTCTTCATGCTCATGTGTGGTTAGATTTTTTTTTCTTTAAACTGCTCCTGCATTTCCCATCTATAACTGTCGCAGTCATTTCAAGAAGCCAAAGTGAAGGAACAGGTGACATAACTGTCAATTCTTTCTGACTTTTGGATAAGTGATGGGTGTTCGGTAGTTGAAACCATTACGCAGAGGTTACAACACCCATATTTCAGTCTCTCAGCTCTCAGTTTTTAGATGTCTGCCTGCGTGCTCATCAAACCTGCTCTTCCATCTCTTCAGTACTGCCTGGTTAGATAAATAGATGATAGATAAACAATGCTAGCATAACTACCTAGATGCATAAATATATAAGCACATGGTTGTACAGACAGTAAAGCCAAATAGATCCTGAAGTTTGTCTAATCCTCATTTACATGATGCACTTGATGTTAGAGGACCTGTTATTGCTGCAAGTCTAACCGATAGACTCAAATTTTCATACATAAGTAATGTACAAAGAGGCCAGTAATTTTAATTCACCTCAATAAGCACATGGTGAAAAAAAAAAAGATGCAAAGCAGTCGAGTACTCAAAGCGACAGAAAACACATAATTCCATAAAGGAAACCACGGTAAGTTTCTCTATTACTGTTCTCTTGTATATTTGAATTATTTTGTATGTGGTGTCATAACGAAAAATGAAAGGCATCTGCAAATACTCTGATAGGATATAACGTGGTGCGATGGCTTTTTATTTAGTTAAGCTGGTTCTGGGCTAGAGTTGCTGCAAGAGATATTTCTGTGTGATGTGGAGGGTGGCAGTAAAGTAAGGGCCACTACACCCACTGCGCCCGGGTCACCGCAGGGCGCCCAGCGCAGTTCCACACGTGGGCGCGCACCTGCTCGTTCTCCGTGGTGTCTGGAGGCGGCAGCTGGACCTCAGATGCCTCAGCTCCTGCCGGCCTCCTCCTTCCCCTCTCCTGCGGGCTGGGGCAGAGGCACGTGTGGTTTGGTGGTGAAGGCTGCCAGCTTCTTCCGGCAAGTCACCCACGCTGTTGAGGTTGGAGGTGGGGAGAGAGGTGCTGGTAGGCGTTTGTCTTTGTGGATTCCAGTTTGCACTTGACATCTAGCTCTTCTTCCCAAAGTCAAGTCCTGCTGACTCACCAAACCCAAGTCAGATATAGAGCAACGCCCTCGTAAAGCCTCCTTCCCCAGCTCCTGCCTTCGCGGAGAGTCTTGTCTCTGTAACAAATCCCTCATCCATATCACTCGTGGCGGCTCTGCCCGGACTGCACCCAGACTGATACACATGGTTCAGTACCAAGAACAGACTTGGAGTCAGGAGATTGGATCCTCAGCCTGGCTTCACAGCTGCCTCCCTCCCTGTGTGTGCTTGAAACATCACCCGACTTCTCGGGGAGCTCTGTTTTGTTACATCAGATGAACAGGCGTGGTGGCTCCAGCTCAAAGTCTGAGCCAAGCCCCATCACGGCATTTACAACTGCACTCAGAGTTTTACGCTCAGTGAAAAAACTAGGAAACAGTTTTAGCCAAATGGAGCCACCTAAGATCCCTTTTTAAAACTAACTTTGTTTACTGATATTGGAGTAGACTTGTGTCGTAATGTTTTAAAGTCTGCATTAAGGTGAGACATAGAGATGATGAAATGATTGCTAATGATGTCACATGACTAACTACAAAATTTTCCCAGCACATATGTGTCTGTAAAATCACCAAGAATATTGGTTGTAAAAGTTGCGTTGTCCTGCCTACCTGGAAATGTTTGACTTACAGGAATCCTGGGGCTGAGATGCAGGTCACATAGATGCTGAATTAGTGGGGATGGCACCCATGAGTCATCGGATAGCCCTCCTTTCTTTGCCCTGCTCAGTTCTGATAGTTTCCCAGGACATCTGTCTCATCAGAGCCATTGGGAACAAGCATTTCCCAGGAGCTCTTTCATTCTTATACATCAAATAGCAGAGATGAAATGCAAGTTGGAGTGAAAAGCAGATTGGAATGATTACAGGATGGAGTTAGGGGCTCTCTGACAACTCCTTTCAGGAGGATGACAATAGGGTGAATTCTAGCAAGAGTCCCCCCCACCCCTTTGTGAAAGGCGGCATGTTGAAAACATGGTGGTGAGTCGACTGGACGCCTCACGGTTATCTCTGTACCATGAGACGTCATCAAAGACACATCGATGGCGTTGATAAGAGCCACTACAATAATACCCGTTTGCATTTCCACGGGGTCCGCTTCTGAGTTGCCCTTGTGCTCTTTCTCCCCCAGCCCGTTTAATGACACAGCTGTCTACAATCCAAACGCACCTGTGTTTAGAAACATAAGGTTCATTATGAGAACAGAGCACTGATCCCCGCCGGACCACTCCTCGGTCACGAACAATGGCCACATACATTACGGCAGAGGCAGCGGCCCCAGAATTAACCTCCTCCACGGCAGATGCATTCTTGGACTTCAAAATTCCACACCAGTAGGAGCAAATTATAGGCTTAAGGGATTTATTTCTTATTACATGAGGAATGCATGCACACTGATTCTTTTCCACTAGTGATAGGTCAACAGCGGCTTTTATTTAAAACACAAATATCTCATTTAATAGAAAGGATGAGGAAGAGGGGGCAGGGAACAGGGTGTTTCGGCGACTCTTGGAGGGGATGGAGGAGCCTAGGAGGCATCACTTTGCTGGGGGGTGGGGATCTGGTTTCTTACAAAGCACGAACGTTGCATAACGGAGGATTCTGGGAGTGTGGTCCTTCCACCCTTCACTGTAATACGTGTCTTAAATTCTCACCCTGTCTCTTGCTCCTGGCTGCATATTTTATTTTTTAACTTAATTTTTATTTTTTTATTTTTCATTTTTTAAAGTATAGGTGGCTTACAATGTTGTGTTAATTTCTAGTGTACAGCATGGTGACTCAGTTACATTCACACAGCTTCCTTTTTATATTCTTTTCCATTATAGGTCATTACAAGGTATTGAATATAGTTCCCCACGCTATGCAGTAGGACACTGTTGTTTGTCTATTTTATATATAGTAGTTAGTATCTGCAAATCCCAAACTCCCAGTTTATCCCCTGCCTTCACCCCTGGTAACCACAGTTTGTTTTCTATGTCTGTGAGTCTGTTTCTGCTTTGTAAATAAGTTCGTTTGTGTCATTTAAGATTCCACACATAAGTGATATCATGTGGTATTTTTCTTTCTCTTTCTGGTTTACTTCACTTAGTATGATGATCTCCAGGTCCGTCCATGTTGGTGCAAATGGCATTATTTTCTTCTTTTTTTAACAGCTGAGAAGTATTCCATTGCATAAACATATCACATCTTCTTAATCCAGTCATCTGTCAGTGGACATTTAGGCTGCTTCCATGTCTTGGCTACTGTAAATTAGCTGCGTATTTTTAATTGATTTAATAAATGGTGTGATGCACGGGTGTTAGTTTGGTCTGGGAGACTTTCCCTTATGTGGTCACCAGAATAACTGCCTGGTGATCACTTTGAGGATCACCATTGCATCCAGGTCATTTCCCTTGCGAAGTTGCAAACGGTCATGTATCAGAACCCAGGAGTTGAAGCAGACCTTCTCCCGCGGCCACAGGGATTGGCATGTCATGGATATGCTTTCAGTGAATCAGTCTTATGAGTTGGACACCAGTGCCAAATTTAAGACAAGATTTCCTGTTTCTCTCGTGCTTACCCAGCAATGCCCTTTTGTGTGAGGCCAGCTACTCTGAAATCACATGCCTACATAATATTCAACTGCATTAATTATCCCACAAAACCCATCAGAGAACCATCTACACAAACAAAGGGACTACCCCTTCCACAGCACCAATGTGGACAACTTGGACAACTTGCAGTAAATGCTGAATTCAAGAAACAAAATCACGTGAAAATCAAACCTACTTGAAATATTGAAAAAGAAGTGTCCCAGGATGACTGGCTGTTTACTGAGGCCCAATATCCCAGAAGAGGAGAAGGGCTGGAAGCACTGGGGCCGACCATAACCCGCGGGAATGACCTTGACCGTGACCGTGCCTCCCCTCCCCCAACCTCCACCCTTTAAATTCTTGTCGGATGTATTGATATAATTTTACAAAATACAAGACTTCACCTCATTTTACAGGCCCACAAAAACCTGTAGAAACTCCAAACCCAAATGTGTCCATTACAATAGATAAATACTCGTAAGCTGGCTGGAAAAAAAGTTCAGCAAAGGAAAGGAAGAAACCAGAGAATTCAAAAAAGAGAAAACAGAACGTTATCCTAGAAACAAGAGGCCCTTGGCATTTGAAAGAAAAGTTTCCATTTGAAACCCTGCTCTCCCACCGTGGAATTTCAGAGCTCTCTAACACTTCTGAGCAGAACCCAGGTTGGAAAGTAGGGAGAGGGGAAAATTTTCCATTCGAAGTTCCCACCTTTCAGATCTCTTTCCATTTCTTCATTTGGCACAGTCAATACTGGATCTGCCTCTCGGTTCCAAGTCCATCTGGGGGAACCATTTGGCTGAAAGAGGAGGATTAGCAAATGCTTCCCAGATGAGTTATGCTATATTGCATTATATATGGCAATCTGTCCACGTTTTTAAGAAAAATAAAAAGAGGAGACCAGTAACATAAAGACAAGTATTTATAACAGTGGCCACACTGACTCTTACTGATGAATACGTTTTTCTGTGCGCTTTTTACATGTCATCTTATTATTCCTTCCTCACCACAGCCCCGTTTGGAAGGTAAAGTGAGGTTGTGTATCTTGCCAGGAACTCATCTGTGAGTGATGCTCGAATAGTGCTTTTCTCCTAGAGAAGCGCTCATCCTGCCTGCTCACATCTTTCTCCATGGTCTGCTGAACTTTGTGGGCTGGGTACACTGATGTCCTCTGACACGGTGCAGAGACGGCCAGCAGTACAGCCACCTTACCCCATTCTGGGACCACAGTGCCGCCAGGCACGAGTCTCAGCATTGAGAATGAATGACCCTACTGTGTGGAGGCAGCCTGGCTGTCCTAGGCTCCAAGTGAGAGGGGGGTGAGTGGTGATGTTAAAGATGCGGAGAAGTGGCCATGCCACACAGCACGGAGAATCTCATTTGGATAAATGACTAATTGCATCCATGAGAGAGACGAGAGGCTTGGGAGTTTGATTCCTACACATATTTTGGTGCAATGGGACTCTACAGTGACAAATGGACAATTGCCAAACTCCTTCTTTAGTGGCTTCTTGTATTGCTGAGTTGAGGCAGGGGAAATGGATGCGGATGGAAGTACGATTCTCATTCACATGCATACAGCTTCCTCTCTCCTTTTGCAGCTTCTGCAACTGTCCCTTGGGAACCAGACTTGGCACAGGCTTGGGCTGCCTGCTCGTCTGACACCAAGGGTGCTGTCAGCACTCTGCAGATCATCATATTTGTTTTGGCCTCTCAGCCTCAAGGGCAGATGGTCGTCATGCTGATTGGGAGGGAGGTGTTGTGACAGGGGGAAGGGTGTGAGTCAGAGCTAGCCAGAAGAGGACCTAGGGATGTTTCCATTCAAACCAGATATTTCTAGAAACTTCCTAGGAACTTCTAGAAGCTTTCTAGGGATTTCTAGAAAGAAATGAGGTGTCACCACAAGGACCAGAAGTCATCTCAAATTCACGGTGCAGTATGACTCAGGTTTGGGTGGAAACCAATGAGAACGTGACCTGGTGGGCACAACCCTGATGCGCCCTCAGAGCACATCACTTTGGAAACTTGATCCCATGTGTTTCTGTCATGTGGGTTCATCTGGTCAGTTTGGCTTTGGCCTCCAACCCAGCTCCAGGACACCAGAAACTCCTCTTGAAGGGAGCTACAGGGAAACTGTGCTTCTCAGGTGACCTGAAGTTCCTGGATCTGATGTAGGTCTTTCCTGAGAATTCAGTAGCTACGAAGAGGAAGGGTGGGCTGCGGTCCCACAGGGTCACTTCTCCTGGTCTAGGCAGTGCCACTTTTCTGCATTCCCAAGGAGTTCCTCGCTGGGTGGACTGCTTCCTCTGAGGTGACACAAATCAGGTGGTACTTCTGGGGCACCTCCTTGGCTCCCAAGTCTGTCTGGGGTTGGGAGGAGGCATCAGAAGATGATAAGAATCTTCAAGGATCTCATCACCTAATCATACATTTGAAATTAAGTGGATTGGGGCTCACAGGCTGATAATCATTCTGTGATATGGGAACATCTCTGGACAATTTAATAGCATGAATACATGGGTGTACGATAATTTCTACCAATACTTATGTTTTATAGCTTCGTCTACAACCTTACACGTTTTAGTATCCTAGAGTCACCATAGCAAATTACTATAAACTGGGTGGCTTAAAACAATAGTTCCAGAGGCCGGGGGGCTGAAATCAAGGTGTTGTCAGGGCTGCACTTCCTCCAGGGCTCAAGGGGAGGTTTTATTCCTTGACGACAGCTCTGGAGGCTGCTGGTGCTCATTGGCTAGTAGCTGCACCACTCCAGTCTCTGCCTCTCCCATCACACAGCGTCCCCCTCTTCTTCGAGTGTCTTATTCTTGGTGTGTTTGTCTTATGAGGACACATGATTGTGTTTCGGGCCCACCTGGATAGTTCAGGACAAGCTTCTTTTATCAAGATCCTTCACTGCAACACATCAGCAGCAGATCTTTCCCCAGATAAAATCCCATTCACAAGTTTCAGGGATTAGGACATAGACAAAGCTTTTTTGGGGGGCGGGGGCATCATCCAGCCCACTGTACCCTAGGTCAAACTGACAGAAAGTGGCAACTTCATTTTTCCAGCGTGGAGTCAAGCAAGTACAGCTCAGCATACTGCATCTGCATGGGGTGCCTCCCTTTGTGCAACGGGACAATGGTCCCAGCTACGGCCTGAGACACTGAGGACTGATATCAACCAGCCCACGAGAGACGGGGCAAAGCCACCTAGGGCTCTGGCTCTGGTTCCTAGCAGTGTTCATTCGTGCCCTCGCCTTTTCCGCTCCTCCCCCTCCCTCCTTGGAGCTCACAGATGCTGGAAAATACTTACTTTGAAGGTCTGTCTTTTTCTCCTCCTTAAGATACAAAACTGGCCTGCGATTTAAGGATTCCTGCTTGTGCCCACAGTCCCCTGCCAGGACCGAGTTTAGCCGATGAACCCTCAGGTTCTCTGCTTCCGTCTTTTACTCTTTCATCACATTAGACAACAGTGCCTTACTTAAGGGCCATGAAACGTCCTGTAAGAACAGGCCATTGTATGTTATCAATGGCGGCTTCAGAAACCTCTTGGCCAGGGCTGCTTTTTTTCCTTTTAAATTGGGAGGTGGGGAGTTTCTGTCTCAACCAGACAATGAGGACATTATCTTTATTTAAGAGAGAAAGAAAGATCACAATATAATCGGAGACCTTGCTTACAGTTTCACCCGCATATCAGCCCTGTGTTGGAGACTGGTCTTCCAGAGACCCCCAAACCATGCGGAAGGGAAGGAAAAACAAAGCAAAGAACAAATCTGACTTCTACAAAGATGTTTTTACTTTAAAATCTTTTTTTTTTTAGCTTGTTTTTTCCCTGACACACACACACGCGCACACATGAATCATTTAGGTAAGTTCTTTTTTAAAAAAAATTTATTGAAGTATAGTCAGTTACAATGTCAATTTCTGGTGCACGGTGTAGTGTTTCAGTCCTATATATACACACACATATATTCACTTTCATATTATTTTTCACTATAGGTACTACAAGATACTGAATATAGTTGTGTACACGGAAGAAATTTGTTTTTTTAATCTACTTTATATATAGTCGTTAATATTAGCAATTCTTGAACTCCCAATTTATTCCTTCCCATCCCCTCTCCCCTCCCTGGTAACCAAAGTTTTGTTTACCACATCTGTGAATCTGTTTATGCTTTGTAGATAAGTTCATTAGTGTCTTCTTTTTTCTTTCTTTTTCTTTTGTTTTCTTTTAGATTCCACAAATGAGCTATATCATTCTTGGTATAAATAAAGCATCATAATGCCTTTGTTATGAAATAAATTATAAGCACCTTATATCTGAAATTATCCTTCAGCTTTATCAACACAATGAGGTGTGTAAAGTAGACAAATGGTTCAGAAATATTGATGCCACTGATCATTTGGGATGACTATATTTCTGACTTTCTGACTTAGTTAATGATATGAGTAAAGAAGTAGATTTAGACATCCCGTAGAGACACTCTAGAAAAGTGAGTCTAGTTCACAGTTGGACAATTGGACTGAACTCCTTTCTTCATTCACCTGAATATTTCCACCAGGTGGAAGGACTGTGCTAAGGGTTGCAGATGAACTAAGGCCCATTCTTGCTTTGAAGGTTTCATAGTTTTCAGTAACTTATTATGAATGACCCACCATTTTGGGCATTCTTATAACAACGCTACAGAGGCAGGCCTGAAGGGCTTTAGGCAGGTCTGTAGTGAATTTCTGGCTTCGTTTGTTTGTCTTTCTGTCTCCCCAGCATCCTGCCCCCCTCTTCTGGTAACAGCAGCTGGACTGTCCTCTGGAGAAATGCCCCTTCCCTGGGGTACATCTGTATGGTTTGGGGCAGGGCTCTGTCTAACTCAGGGCTCCAAAGATGGTTGCATGACCCAGGCTTAGCCAGGCAGAATACCCCATCCTTTCTGGCAACAGTAACGCATTCAGGAGCAAGCACATACCTAATGGATTAAACAGGACAAGAATCACTAGCTTTTGGACCAACCATCCCCAAGTCTCAGTGCTTGGTTTCTCTCTCACAAAGAGACCAACAGGGGTGGGGTGGGTATAGCTCAGTGGCAGAATGCATGCTTACCATGCATGAGGTCCTGGGTTCAATCCCTAGTACTTCCATTAAAAAAAAAATGCATCTATTCCTGATTGGGTGGCTCTTCAGGATGGTTTCCTCCAAATGATGGCTCCAACTGGTGATCCAGGCTCCTTTCACCAATGGCTGTGTCTTACCCTGGGACCTCAGGGTCCTCTGGGACCTTGGAGCCACCTGCTGAGTCCTGTACCAGCCAGTCAACGAGTGGAGAGGGAGGGGACGTGGAGATCACTCTATATAGCCCAACTTAGATGCGAGGGACCTGGAAAACGTAGTTCAGCTGTATGCTCAGGAGCAAAAGGGAATAACTAGGGGAACACGTAGTTTCACATGATTCTGCCACACCCAGGTTAATCAGAGCCAAATTCTGGAATTGCTCCTGCCTGAAATTACGAGACAAGGGTTTTGAGGGCGGCATAAATGGAAAGGGGAAGGTTTGCTAAAGGGATAGAATGATGTTTGAACCTTCCGGCCACTGCAAGGGAAGCACTCACCAGAAAAAGAAGTCATGCAAAAACCAGAACTGAGAGATGGAGGTGGCTCAGGGCCTTGAGGGGTGAGGCCAGCAAGATGCCTCAGGTGCAAATATAAGAAGGCACAGCCCCGCAAGCAGGCTCTGGCTCCCAGGACCCTGCCAGAACAGGGTCAGCTCACTTACACAACTCAGTGCCTCAAAACCTGCGTCCCAGACACTCAACTTTGCCTGGCTCCCGACCCCACCCTGAGATAGACAAATTCTTGGCAGTAATATTTGAACTCCCGGATCCATCTGGAATCCATCCCACGCCTTGGAATTTTCAGCCCCATAAGCCAAGAAACATCCTTTTCATCTCAACCCTTTTAAGTTAGGTTTTTGTGTCTTGCTACCCATAGGATCCTGACGAATATGTATTAATGTTAAAAGGAACCAGGGCAAGGTTTTAAGCAGGAGAGCAACACGGCGGGATTTGTGTTTCAGAGAAGCCAGTGTAGTTACGCCATCTGCCTGCAGCACGTGCCGGCCATTCTCCCTGAGAATAGGCAGAGTCATCTCACCTCCATGGAGATCTTTCTGTGTGTAATTCATGTGACTCACCATCGGAATTCACATCTGAACGCAAGTGCAAAAAACTTGTCTAAATCAAGATAGACTTTGTGAGACTGTATTTGATGCTTTTGAGTTTCCTGCCTTTAGCGCCAAATTTGTGAAGTTGGTACTGTCAGCAAGGGCTTTTCTGCAGCTTTTCTGGCCCCTCTGCCCCACTACCCTGGACCAATTAACAGTTTCAAATTGTACAGCACAAAAATATGCTGGAATTTTAGCACCGAGTCTTAGGGAAGTGAGCAAGTGAAATGAGTGTTTGCCTTTGAGGATTAAATTTAATGCTGGGAAAGAATCAAAAAGCGTACATGGTCTCTGTGGGGCACTGCCAGTATCACTGCCATTGGCGTCCCCGGAGGGGCAGCGGTGGACATTACCCGAAAGTCCCAAAAGTGGGACCGAATCCACTGCCGTTGTAGACTATCTCCCTAGATACTGAGAGTCTGCACCAACATTTCTTTCCCTCGCCAGCTGTAAAGGATACTTGTTGTTGGAGCAGATGTCAGGAAAAGTGTCAGCGTTTACATCCAAGTGACAATGGCCCAATGGGCACAGACAGGACAGGGAGCCTTTAACATAACAATCCTGCTGCTCTGGGCGGACAGAATGGCCGAGCTAAGGCAGGAGCCGGCAGGCAATGGTGTTTCAATGATTCTCTGTTGTTATGCAGATCAGTTTCTGTTTACACCGAGCATATACGCCCTAGAATATTGTGGTACATGCCGCCTTCTTATTATCAAATTCCAAAATTTCTTCCTGTCAGTGGTTTCTTAATTTCCAAGAGATGGAAAGCAGACATTTCCCTGGAAGCTGTTTCTGCTGATAAGTATCCCAGATCATCTCAGGAATTCCAATTTATCTTATCTCCCCAGCAATACTGCCAAGGGAAATGTCAGACTTCTCATTTAGAGAAGCTAGAAGGTCAGTTGAGTTCATATAGGAAATGAGCAATAAATATAGACTATATTTTTCCATTTCACCATTAATTTCAGTTGCAGACTGTCATAGAATGTGAATAGGGGATTCCTCCTTCAGTCTCTCTCTTGGGTCACGGTGTCTCTCCCTAGATTTGGGGATGGCATTAGGAGATTTAGGTCTGCTGTCCTAGGGCAAATCCCTTAAGTGTTCTGTGTCTGACTTGCCCCAGCAGTAAAACAGAAATAAAGCGACTTCCTTGTCAGGATCTGAGAAACATACTGCTACATCTCCTTACAGCTTTATTGTAAAGTGAATCTTCCTGAATTCACCCTACCGTGTATTTTCTACCCTAAAAACTCCCTACACTAGACTTCTCCTTGTCTTAGACCATTTTATGAGAATTCTAGAGTTGAGCTGCCACCTCCTGCTAAGAAGAGTCTTTGTGTTCAGAGAGGTGTATCCAGAAGCTCTTTGCTTTGCATTACTTTTAATCATTATAATTCGCCTGGGGATCCCTTGAAACTCTTTAATGAAGGCATAATGAGCAGTTATACGCTTATGGACAATCAAAACGTAAGTCTCTGCTAAACATCTGGATCTGTTGTCATTAATCGAGGTATTTACCTTGGCTTATCTCTTCTTTACCCAAAATATCACTTTGTGCTAATGGAGTCTACCTGCATTTCAGAATCAGAAAGGATTCCTTCTCCTTCACGGAAGTGATCAGGGCTTGGAAGAGGACACCAGTGAGGATTATGAGCCCATTTTGGAAATGTGTCAAGCAGTGTTCCACCCTACCCAGTCCCTAACCATTTGCAAAGTAATTTGGCCAAGTGGTGTTTAGCTCAGTGGGAATGGCTTTCCTTTGGATCCTCGAAAATCCTGTCATCCTAAAAGGCAGAATTCCATGTCCTTGTCTTTCATTTATTCATTCATTCACTTGTCAAATACTAAGTTCCTACTATGGGCCAGGAGATGTTCTAGGTACTTGGGATGCAGTGTTGAACAAAATCAACCAGGGTTTCAGCCCTCGTGGCGCTTACATTCCTCTCTGCAGCCTTCATCAACCTCTCTTTCCTTTGAAATACTGCAACA
Source organism: Vicugna pacos (assembly GCF_048564905.1). Taxonomy (NCBI): domain Eukaryota; kingdom Metazoa; phylum Chordata; class Mammalia; order Artiodactyla; family Camelidae; genus Vicugna; species Vicugna pacos. The sequence continues at coordinate 5,757,170 of NC_132990.1, forward strand.
TTTACAGCAGAAACACTGAACTGATGATCCCTTACTCATGTACTCTTAAGTGTGATACTCTAGTTATTTTATGAGCGAAGCTTACAGCATTGAGTTAAAGGCACTGGCATTTCAGCCAGCCTGCCTGGGGCACATCTCACCTGATGGAGCCCTCGCTTGAGCTAAGACACCAACTCTCTCAGCCTCATTTTCCTCATCTGTGCAATGGGCAAAACAAAACTAGCAAATGCACAGAGCTGCTGTGAGGATGGGATGAGTGCTTCAGGACAAGTACATAGCCTGGCGTGTGGCACCCTGAAACATCGTATGTTAGCTCGGATTCCGTGCAGAGCATGAAACATGCCACAAATTCAAGCAGCCAAGAAGTATTTCAATCTGTCCTCATCCTCACCCCACCGGGCAGAATAGAAAGTCGTTTTCAATCCCTACTGTGACTTCTGGTCACCATCAACTCACCATCAAGAGTGGTGATTTTTGTTAAGCATTTTGTTAAGCATGAAGTCTGATAACCTTCCACTGGAAATACAGTAATAATAATGAGATAAAACAAAACAAAATAATAAAAACACCTTCAAATGATTAACATGATTTTATACTACATGCTCATGCATTTAAGAATTCCCTACGTGTGCATAACTAAAGTCAAAATTCAGAAATTAAATACAGAATAAGTTGTGAATGGACATCTCCCCATAATTAAACTAAATATTAATTCAATTAAAAGTAGTTGAGTTACTTTGATTTAATGAGCTCAAAACACCATCTATTACATTATTATTGCTAACTGGAACTTAATTTATTTTGTACTTTCATTTGCATTCAACCCGAGAACTTACATCAAGCCTAAAGAGGTAATTCGTAGGTTTAGATTCTTACACATTTTAGTGATATTATAATAAAGATGATTTTAGTTGTGGTCCATGGCATTTTTCCCTCCTTACAAAACCTCCATATCCAGGTCTGGGAACAAAGAGGGTGTGGGGTTTAGCGCCCAGCAACCCAAGTGTGCATCCTGACCCTGCCTCAGACACCAGCTCCGTGTCTTGGGCAAGTCAGTTAACTTTTCTGAGCCTCTGTTCCCTCATCTTGAAAATGAAGCTAATTCCCACCCTACACGCGCATGCGCAGCCCACTGGCTGCCACGTTGCCCCTGCCCTTCCCCTGGTCCCTCTGACGTGGCCGCACGTGACACCCCAGCGATCCCTATTCTGTGCCCAGTTCCCCGCCAGGGGCACTTGCTGGGTGGGAGCTGACGGAGGCTGGGGAGGACCCAGAACTCCAGAGAGTAGGGAGGGGAAGGCCAAGAACACGTTCCCAAAGAGGCAATGGGAAGCTGGACCCAGGATGCGCAAGTTTCCAAGTTCCTGCGCGTGCTCTGTTGTCCCATCAGGCCTCCTTGACGAAACACAAAGTCAAAGATCAGATTATGAAGCACTGCAGGATGGCAGCCTCAGAGTCCCGAACGCTAAGAATAACAACTCTGAGAGTAGGAGCCTGTTCCCAGTGAAGGCGGCCAGCGGGGATGCTTGTGGTGGTGGTTAGTCTCATGACTGTTACCCACCAGGGTTCTTGGGCTTCTCAATCAGGAGAAATTGGTAAGAGGCCAGAGGAGAAATTCAGGCAAGTCTTTCCTGGAACTCCTGCTGTACCAGGAGGGAGCAAAAACAAGTAACAGTTTCCCCTGCTGGCTCCCTGAGGGGGAGGGGGACAAGCTGGTCCCTTAAATAATGTGAGGATAGGGGCTGGTCCGGGGGCAAGACTGGAAGGGTGGCTTAGGCGTTCTGCCCACCCCCTTGGTGGTGATGTATGCAGGGATCATGCACAGTACCCTGCTTTTGCTTGGGACATTTCAGAAATGGCAATTGAATTTCTGGTCCTTTTGTATCTTGTTCTTCTTGACTGTCCCAACTGTGCATGTACAGAGTTATTTTTAGTCCCTTACAGTTTCTTTGTATTCGTTGCTTCCCAGTGCATGCATTTCAGCCCAGGGTCCCAGGTCTCAGCTTGTGCAAACACTGCAGCAGAGGGTCCCAGATCCCAGAAGTTCTCATAAGAACTTCACAGAAAGCAGAAAATTTATTGCACACATGAAAAGCTATGCATCTGAATGGGAGGAAATAGAAGGGTCCCAGAAGGACTACAGGTGGCAGTAGATAACTCCTGCTATGGAGCACGCCTGTGCCAGCTCCCGCCCCTCCACCAGCCGGTAAACACCAGGCACGCTGATCAGTTGCCTAATCTGAGATCTGAGTAGGTTGTGCATGGAGGGCAGAACGGGCTGGGCCATGTAGGTCATAGCTGTAGCTCAGAATGAGTCTGTTTTCCTTCTGCTGAGACAGTGAAACCATATTGCTGTCATGGAAACTGCCACTCTCTTGACAACCAGGGTTTCCCTCCACGTGCCCCATCCAAGCTGGGCTCCATTGATTCATTTTTGGTTGCTTTGTTTCCCGCTTTGTTTCCATGCATTCTCTGGCCAAATACAAGATGAGACACCCAGAACTTTCCAAATTATTCAACTCTGTTTATATATATACTGAGTCCTAAAGAGAAATCCAACAGAGTTCATGTTATTAACCATGCAACAAGCCAGAGTGATTTTCAGTCCAGAATCTTCTTCCCCTAGAGTGAAAGCTTGTAGCCACAAGACCTAGCAGGTTGCCTGCACCGGATATACATCCAGGAAATGTTTGTTACATGAATGGCTGAGTGACTGATACATTGATCTAAGCTTTGATACTTGCTGTTCCCATAATTTCTTTTCCCTCATGGTAACTAAGGGAAAGTAAGCAGAACAAGAACTATTCCCCATTGGACATATAAGGAATCTGAAGCTCAAGAGGGTGGAGTGCCCAAAGTCATGGGGCTGGAATCAGAACATAGGTTTCTGAGTCCAAATGTAGGGCTTTTGGCTTCTAAAGTAAAAAGCAAAATTCTGCTGTCGACTTGAATGTATGTTGGTTGTGCCAACGGCCCTATTTTTCTTAGCAAGGTATGTTTACTGTTAGCTTGTAAGTTGTGTCTTACAAGTTTTGTCTTACAAGTCACCCCTTTGGTGAGCCAGAGAGACAAAACACATTTTAGGAGGAATCGTGTTTCATTAGCTAGAGATGGTGGTGAGTCAACACAAGTGAACGCTTTAAGGAGATCATTGATACTGTGTAATAGGGAAGAACAAAGCTGACTCCATAGTAGTAGAACTGCTCCTTTGGCTCTAACCCTGTGCTCTGTTTCCCGGGCTTCGTCATGTGGCACCTTTGGGAAAAGAATGCTGCCTAGAGCCTGAAAGACACAGGAGAGCCCATTCTCAAGGCTCTGACCTTTAAGGGTATTAACAGTTTTCCATTCATATAAAGATAAAAAGTTGCAGAATAGAAAATAACATTTGTTTTGTGGGAGGTTTACAGGGACACCATGACCTGACCCACATGGACAGCTGCAAGAACAAAGGATTCCGACACCAAGAAGTTTGCAATGACCAAACACATCCCGTCCCCTTTTCAGTATAAAAAGGAGCCCGAATTCTGGCCTGGGGAAGATGGCTCTCCAGGACATTAGTCTGCCATCTACTTGGTCTGCTGGCTTTCTGAATAAAGTCGTTATTCCTTGCCCCAACACTTCATCTCCTGATTTATTGGTTTTTCAAGCAGCGAGCAGACAGAGCGAGTTTGGACTCGGTAATAAACCTGTTAATGGTTATCTAGGTATAAGGACCCATTTGATTAATGCTAAACCTCCAAATAAGAAAAACTAGGGTAGCTGGGGAGAGGACAAATTGATTTAAAAAAGATTATACATGTGTCTTTATAAATATATATATATATTTATTGAAATATACTTGATTTACAATGTTGTATTAGTTTCTGCCTTATAGTATAGTGATTCAGTTATACATATATATATATATTCTTTTTCATATTCTTTTTCATTATAGGTTATTATAAGCTATTGAATATAGTTCCCTGTGCTGTACAATAGGTCCTTGTTGTTTACCTATTTTGTATATGGTGGTTTGTACCTGCTAACCCCAGACTCCTAATTTATCCCTCCCCTCCAGCCTTTCTCCTTTGGTAACTGTAAGTTTGTTTTCTATGTCTGGGAGTCTGCTTCTGTTTTATAAATACGTTCATGTCATTTTTTTTTTAAGATTCCACATATAAGTGATATCATATGACATTTGTCTTTCTCTGTCTGACTTACTTCACCTAGTATGATAATCTCCAGGTCCATTAAAAGGATGTTTTGTGATGCACTTATTCAGCAGATACTGAAAACCTCTGTTTTCCGGACACTTCTTGGGCTTTGGGCATGGAACCATGAACAAGACATACATAGCCCCTCCCTCTGGGGTACTCAGGTTGATGGAGGAGACAGACAGTAAACAGATCTATTAGGAAACACAATTTAGGAACATACATGCCCTAAAAGACTGACTAACCAGCAGCAGATGCAATTTGGCACCTTCGTCTTCTTATGAAGGAAGTATATGCATCGTCATATGGTGAGAGCTAGGAATTGACTCAAATCCAAGACTCAGTTTCATCATCAATAAAGTGGAACTGATTCTACTTACAGGTTTATGATGGGGCTCAGATCTTCTTGGATCTCCCCAAGTCAAGGTGAAGTTGCTTCAGATTCTCTACTCCTCTGCTCACGGACTTTCTGCTTGCCAGAGCACTGGGCAGATAAAGTGATGGCCACAGGTACCCTGCATTATGGTTCAGACAAAATACAGCCACTGCCCATTATCCAGAAGCAGACTGATCGTAGCTAAGGACATGCTGATTGGGCAGTGGGAGAACAGCTTTAATTAGAGGCAACCCACGAAATTAATCCACATGCTGATTAACTCACCCCAAGTAATTAACAATCCATGGTGTTTCATTCTCTCTAATTGGGCTTTCACAAATTTAAGCCCACAATTTTAAACCCATAGGCAACCTTAAGATGAAGGCCAACAAACACAAATGGCAGCATCTGTATGTTTCCAAGCCTTGGCATCCTTATGCCAGTTCTGGGTCACGCGCTAACCGTATTTATTCTTGTTCTCCAGGCCCTAGTATATCTACCATTGATTTCTTAAGTTTCTGGTAGTGAGTATTTGTACCCGTGATTCCAAAGTTTGCTTAATTTTGAGTCTCATAGCCACAGCCACGTCATCTGCCAGTACAGGGTGACAGCTTCCAACTCATCTGGGGAGTGCGAGCACCCACCTTCTCTTGACCTCAAAAAACCTTGCTATTTTGAAAACCTGCCCATCAGAAGATGTTGGGTTCAGCAGCTAATTTTCAGTTCAGCAATACTCAAAATTGTCATATGCAACTCAAAAAGCACTGCAAAAGTTCATCTCTCCTGCATTCTACCATTAATAGCAACAGCTCTTATTTGTCTTCATGACAGCTCTTTAGCTCTCCAAGCTATTCCAGTAACCATCAGGGTTTGGGCTTGATTGATTATTATTTGTTGCACCACAGTGTCAACAGTCTGCCGGCCACGGAGAATATGTGCACTTGGCTTAGGTGGAGGCCAATGGTTTTAATCCAGGGTCTAGTGAGTAACTCCCAAATTTGCAGCCAGGCTCCATGGGGTGCAGCCACAGAATAATGGCACCATCAGAAAAATGCATTTCACGGGTCTCACAGTAATATTTTAATTACCTCAATTTTTAATTTTTTATTACAAAAGATATAAAAAGGCCACTGCAATAGCATTCTCATTTCTCTCCCATGAGATTCCAGGAGGTGTCTCATCCTCTCTCTCAAACTTGTTGAATCTCCCAAGCTTTCTTACTTAATGTCATTTATTGTATTTGGTAATTAATTTATTCTGCTCTGTCTTTCAAGACAAAGTACCAATGGGCGTTAACTGAGCCTAACACTTCTCTAGGGCGAGCATTGCATGCAAACCCACGAAGGTCTTTGCTTCTGATTTTGGTGCCTCTTGGTCTCAGGCCTCTTGAAAAGTCGCCCTTTATCCAAGCTTTTCCCATTGATGAGTCAGAAGTGCCCATTTCCATGTAAATTTTTCTCTCCACTTGTGCCAAGTGATGACCCTTTCTGTTCTCCTGGATTTTCCTGTACATCGACTGCCCTTCTGGCCCATGAAGTGTTTAGGCTCAATACAGTTTCCCTCCGACAGGAAAAGTTTGATTCCTACTACATTGGGTGTATTAGATCATGATTCCCTTGTATTGTTCGACTTGTAGATTTTTTTTTTCTTGATCTAAAGAGAATAGCAGCTCTCTACTGCTTTGGTGTTGTTGTCCATTTGGATATTTTCCATTAGTATTTATTTAAGGGCTATTTGAATTGAATTGCTTCTGGTGATCTTTCTATCTGACTTGTTACAGTCCTAACAACCCGCCCCCTAGCAGAGAACTACCAATTAGCTCTGGCAGATATTCTATCTTTCAAAATCTAGGACACGGTTTAGAAGACAGACTAGTATTTTGTGTGCCACGAAGAAATAAAAAACTGACGTGGCACTCAGATGTACCCCAAGTTCAAAGATATTAAAATGTGAAAACATTTGCATTTAGAATCAATGGTAATATATTTGCAGTAATAAGGGTGGACCTGGAGCTTGTCATTCTAAGCGAAGTAAGCCAGAAAGAGAAAGGAAAACACCGTATGATATCACTTATATGTGGAATCTAAAGGAAAAAAAGACACAAATGAACTTATTCACAAAACAAAAACAGACTCACAGACATAGAAAACAAACTTATGGTTACCAGAGGGGAAAGGGTTAAATTGGGAGTTTGAGATTTGCCGATACTAACTACTATATATAAAATAGATAAACTACAAGGTCCTTCTCTACAGCAAGGGAACTATATTCAATATTTTGTAGTAACCTATAATGGAAGAGAATACAAAAAGGAATACATGTGTGTATATGTATGACTGAAACATTATGCTGTACACCAGAAATTGACACAACATTGTAAACTGACTAGACTTCAATAGAATCAATGGTATATAGAGACACACATACAATTTTTTTTCTTATTTTAGCATTTTGAATGAGAAGAATGTATGTACGGCACGAAATCCAAGGAGAACGAAATAGATAAACATCACAGTCTTGCTCTCACCCCTGTGCCCACTTCACCTCCCGACTGGCAGCCACTCCTACTGTTCAGTATTGAGCAGGCATTTTGCTTTTGTTGCTGTTGCTATTAATTTTTTTAAGTCAGATTTATGGAGATAGAAGGTACATTTAGTGATGTTTTCCTCCTGTTGTACAGTTCGATGCATTTGGATAAAAGTGCACGGCCCCTCATGCACCTTTGTACCCTCTCCCCGCAGCCCCCAGACCTTGATACCTCTTATCTGTTCTCTGTCCTTAGATCTTTGCCTGGTCCAACTGCTAGAGGGATGGCATCATGCAGAACAGAGTCTTTTGCATCTGGCTTCATTCGCATAATGCATGGGAGATTTCTGCGTGTTATTGTGTATATTAGAAGTTCATTCCTTTTTGTAAGTATGTTTTCAATTACAACCCTTTGGATTACCTCTTAACCTCAACTGTCCCTAGCTGATCTGTGAAAGTTGTATTCTTTTCTGTCCCTCATGCCTGCTCCCAAGTCACACAGCCTTGTCTTCCCACTGGACTGACCCCCACTCATCCTCCATGCTAAACATTTTGGTTTAATTATATTTGAAAGTGGCCCCAGAGTAGGAAATGTGTCACCTTTTGAGAAGCAAAGAGTGGCTTTTAAGAAGATGTTTTCCACACTCTTCTAAGAACATTCATGATGTCATCTTGGGTCCAGGGTGTCTTCTGGGATGTGATTTGGAAGGACCCGAGCAAGGCTACACATGGAACAATTTTCTCCAACTATATTTATTCTCTCTTTTTTTCTCCCTCCCTCCCTCCCTCCCTTCCTTCCTTCCTCTCCATCTCAGTTTTTTTCTCTCCATTTCTCTCTTTCTCCCTTTAGGAAGTGTCTTCTCACCTGGAGCAAATCAGATAGGAAACTGGTGCTTTTTCATTTGGACAGCCTCAGAGTTTGTAAACATTTTTTTTGTCCTGGATCAACTGCTGGCAATAAACAAACACGTTTTCCATAGCGTATACTGAGTGGTGAGAATGCTCTGAAGAATAATAAGTCAAGAAAGAGGATTGGAAACACCTGGAGGAAGGCAGATGGTGCAGACTTGCAGATGTCTGTGCAAAGCAGATTCTCAGCAGATGGAAGCGCGAGGACCAAAACCCTGAAATAGGAACATGCTGGTATATTTCTTTATATGCCATTTTGCTGATTCTGTGAAAGGCAACCTCTGGGAAGTTTCTGACAATAGTAACTGTAAATACAGTTGACCTTGAACAACATGGGTTTGACCTGTGCGGATCCACCACTTACATGTGGCTTTTTTTCAATAGTAAATTCTACAGTATTACAAGGTCCTAGGTTGGTTCAACCCACGGATGCGGGACTGTGGATATGGAGGGCTGACTATAAGTTGTAAGAGGATTTTGAACTAAGTGGAGGGTTGGCACCCCTGCACCCTGACACCTCCTCAACCCCCAAAACCCCCCATGTTGTTCGAGAGTCAATGTACCAAATACGCTTTGGATTAAAAACAAAATGTTAACCACTATGTATAAAAATAGATAAAAAACAAATTTCTTCTGTATAGCACAGGGAACTATATTCAATATCTTGTAATAATCTTTAATGAAAAAGAATATGAAAATGAATATATGTATATATGCACACACATGACTGGGACGTTATGCTGTGAACTAGGAATTGACACAGTGTAACTGACTATACTTCAATAAAAAAATAAACAAGAAAAACAAAAGTCTAACACAGAAGGAATATCAAAGGCCACAGAAAGCCCTACATTTGATCTTCACTGAGGTAGATGTATTCCCGAAGACGGTGACCTGGTCGGGTTCCTTTGACAGTAGCTTTGACCACTAATCACAAGCTCTGATCCCAGCCCCTCCGGCTGCCCGGAGAGGTTGCTGATTCTGACCCCACTTTATTTTTGAACCGAGGTTATAACAGATAAACACACACACACACAGTACTTTGTGAATGACCCACAAACCCTCAAATTGAAAAGTCAACTGGAAAGAATGTCTGTGGGTGTGCTGTTGCGAAACAGAATAAATTGTTTTCAGGATTTATGACTACTTTTTGAAAGACAGTCTATGATGTACTTTCTTTTTTTTTTTTTTTTCTGGCGTTTCTTGCTGTTGTTCCTCTGAAACCTTGTTCCCTTCCTCCCAACCTCCCTCCTCAGTCGTTGCTATTAGCCAAGTGAGTGATCCGGAGGGAAGATCTTTAACTGGAGTGTGCGGTTTCACTATCGAGTGACTCTGTGAGAGTTTGATAAGTGATTCCCCCGTGGATCTCCTGTTAGCTCCTACCACACCAGGCATTTTTCAAATAAAGCATTACTGGAAAACTCCACCTTCTGTAAAATTGTGCACTTAAAGTAACTGGGCTTATGAATAAAGGAGGGTAGTGATACTACACTCAGTGCCCACGCAGCTGTGTATCTAGACTTGACACGTCTTGAAGAACTTGAACCTGAGGAAGGTGCCATGAACTTTCTTGGCTGCAGACATTAAAAATGAATGGATCCAGTAGAGTGAACATGGCAGCAAGCATTGCATTGGCTCACGGCTGCAGGAACCAAGACCAGGCTGATGGGAGTGGACACTGCCAAGGTGGGAGGCGTCGACCTGCCGTGGTCCGGGTGCATCCTCAGAACCCGGAGCCCGCAGCTTGGGGAGAGCGAGGAAGGGGCGGGAAAGACAGAGTGCGGGGGTGTCTAATTTTCTTAACCCTAGCTCAACAGGCTCATTCCACGTGTGTAGCAGCCAGATGGAGGGATCTTCCTTCCCCGTGGAAGGTTATAATTCTCCTCTGCCTTCTTTGCCCAGGAAAATTTGTGTGTGAGCTAACGTGAATTTCCTGATACACTGATAACATTTCCCTGCTTATCATTTATTCATGGATTTCTTCACATTGCAGAAATCACATCCTGCAAGGAGACCGACTATCTTTGACCCACTGGAAACTGGATTCTCTTATATTAGCAAAAAGTTTAGGGAGGTGCAGTGGTTACCAAATAAGGATGGTAACAATAATGGGTCCCCTTTATTTGGTGCTTTCCATGGGCCAGGCACTTTGCTAAGTATGTTATAGATATTATCATATTTAATCGTCTCAGGGATCCTATGTCAGAGGATTTTCTACGCCTATTTTGCCCATGATGAAACTGGGACTAAGAGAAGCAGGGTAAACTGAGTGATGTCACTTAGCCAGGCGCAACGCAGAACTCAGAGCTCATTTCCATGACACAAACTTATTTACAAAACAGAAACAGATTCACAGACACAGAAAACTAACTTATGGTACCCAAAGGGGAAGGTGGGGAGGGATAAATTAAGAGTTTGAGATTAGCAGATACAGACTACTCAGTACAGAATAAATGGACAACAACATCCTACCGCACAGCACGGGGAACTATATTCAATAGCTTGTGATAACCTATAATGAAAAAGAGCATGAAAAAGAATATATATACATATAACTGAATCACCATACTGTGCGCCAGAAACTAACACAACATTGTAAATCAACTCTACTTTTTTCTAAAAAGAAAAAAAAAGAACTCATTTCCAAAGCTCACACTCTTAACCATCTCCTGCTTGATTCTGTGGACTTAGAGCTAAGTCTTAAAATTATTAGTTAAAAGATAGATTTGATACCAGACAAAATTATAAAGTAAGCTCTGTGCTACAGAACTCTTCTCTGCACAAACAAGATGCATCATTTCTGTGCTTCTTTAATCTTAGGCTTCCATTCTCTGTGCACCAAAGGAACAGTTCTCCAATCTTAGCAGCGTGTGTGCACCATTAAATAAGGTGGGCTTAACACATTGTTCTGTGCTGTATTTTGCTAAGTGCACTACAGTCAGAATGCCGAGGAAGGCTGGAGGAGGCCTAGAGGCCAGACTGAGAATGTCAGGCTAAGATGCCAGGTAGATATGGACAGAGAATGGGAAGGTTTAAAACAGCAAATAACTATTCTTTGCCTTTGCTCTTTGTTTGTGTGTTTATTTGGCTTAAAATAACAGACATGTGTTGTCTCACAGTTCTGGAGGCCAGAGATCAGACATCAAGGTGTCAGCAGGGCCTTGCTCCTTCTAAAAGATGTAGGCCAATCCTTCCTGGCCTCATGCAGCTTCTGGTGGTTCACTGTCAACCTTCAGTGTCCCCTGGCTTGCAGCCGTCTGGGTCATCCCCGGCATTCTCCCCGTGTCTCTGTCCTCACGTGGCATCTTCTTATAAAGACACCAATCATATTGGACTAGAGGCTACTTTTTATGAACTATGCTTTTGTGACCTCATTGTAACTTAATGAAGTGCATCTGAAATGACCTTATTTCCAAATCAGGCCACAATCTGATATACTGGGAGTTAGGACTTCAACTCCTCTTTTTGAGGGACACAATTCAACCCATCACATCATTGGGTTATTTTTCTCTGGGAACTGAGTATGTTGCTGAAGCTTTCATGGCATGGAAAAATGCATCAGAAAAATACCTCCTTTATTAAATCCTGTATTTATCCCTCCGTTGTTAGCCCCTGAGAACATCTGATGACTGCTTGTAGAAATGCTTCAACATTTGTATGACATAACTACAAAAAAGAACATAATCTCAACTTCCAGTCACATGAAAAACCTGGCAATAAACATCAGAGAGATCCATTCAGAGTTTTAAAAATTAAGAAAAAATTAGGAAAAACTCACCAGTAGCATATGGGATAATAAAAATGCTGCCAATGGGAACATTAAAGGGTTAACATTAAAGGGTTCTTCTTTGAACCTACCAGCTGACTTCAGAATCAGCCGCCCTTACGTAACATATTATTCTCGTAACTCTTGGCTTCCTTCTGACATCAGAAATGGGAGGAACACAAAAAAACGGGCAAAAAGGAGGAAGAGAGAATTTTGAAGTAATTTCAGGAAATAAATGAACCATATCAATTATTTTTTATATGCTTAGTAAAGTATAACCTGGATTAAAAACGAAAATAAATTTCATAATACTCTACTATTCTAAACTCTAAATCAATAAAATTGGCTCTAAACCCATTTAAGTCTTTAGAATACTTTGAGAAACTTCTTCAGTTATCTTATCAACCAATCATTCTGTACTTACTGTATTTATGTTTTCTCATAGCTTATGGTTTCAACAATGGCGTATATGGGATCTTAGGCAGCTGAAAATAAAATCAATTGGTTCATCACAAGCCATATTTAATATGGCTAAAATGTGGGAGGGATAAGTAAAATTGTTAATGAAGAAATAAAATACAAAATAATAAAATTTAAAAATCTCACATTAATATATTCTCATGGAAGTAGCTCAGGGTAGCATTCTTTAAAATCTTGGAAATTTATCAGTAATCTACAGGTCACAAAGTAGATGGAGCCAAATCAACCCATGACGTCGCTTCATCTCTGTATCTCTAATCCATTTTCCATCTCTGTCCCCAGATGGATATGGATACACATTATATGCCTATTCCTATGGGTTTCTTTTTTCTATTTGTTTTTGCCTTTATTTTATTTTACGTTTTTTACTATGAATCTCTTTAAAGACTCTAAATCTTGTCAGCTTAAAAGGGAAAAAGAATTGTGAAAAAAAAAGAAAGAACCACAAGACTTTGGAGAAACAAAATGTTAGAGCCTTAATTCTGATTCCCTCTGACCCAAAGTTTTCTCTTCTACCCTGCTATTTCTTATAGACACTTGTCTGGTGTTTTTTATGTTTTTAAGACTAATTTTTCTCTGAAGACTAATTAATACACTAATTTATACTTTTTTTCCTGAGAGAAGTGGGGAGGGCTGATTTAATGTGTTTCCTTCTCAATCAGGGTGTAAGCAACAGAAAAGGTTTGATCTAACATTTTTTTTTAAACTGAGCACATCGTAAAATCCTCTCCTATTTAATCATTATAACAACTCTAGGAGCTAAATTTTTTATCATCTTCATTCTGTAGTTGAGGGAACACTTGTACTTTTATTCATTCCCATACAGACTCAAATGTGTATGAAAAAGTTATGCTACACATCTTTGGGTGTCTCCCACAATCCTGCATTTCAAGACCAGCCCAAAGTGTAGGTCGTATAACCAACAGTGAGCATGTGAGCTTCTTAAATTTTTCCTGTACATACCCAGAGATAGGACAAAAAGAGCTCATTACCTCAACATCACTAGCTTTTTCTTATTTTTTCTAGATGTCAACACCCAAATTTAATCCAGGGAAATCTTCATTTTAATGTTTAAAAAATATTTGAAAATAGTTACTTTTCCTTATAAGCAATTATATAAAAGGTAAAACTCATAAATTTAAAAAAGGAAAGAGAAAATTTATAATGCCCACAGTCTCACTACCTAGATAAGTTAGATATTAACAATAGGCAAATGTATCTGAAAATCTTTAATATGAGTGTGTGTGTTTGTGTGTGTGAGTGTTCAAATGGTAGGTCCGTTACTGTTATAAAGTGTCTTTTCTCAAATAACGTGTATTTGATTTTTCATGTCAATAAAAACATATCGACATTATCATTCTCACTTGAATAAATATTATTCCACTGTATGTATTACATAATTTATCTATCGATCATCTACCTTCTAAAAATAAAAGATTTTGTACATCAGAGCTGAGCATGTGTAAATAATATTGCATACTGATAAGGATATTTCAAAGGAGGAGATTATGGGAACACATCACAAAATTCCGTATCTAAGATTAGTTTGCATGGAAAGTGTAGACAGTCTTCAAATACAGTTGAAATTCCAAGTCACGGGGTCTCTGTGTTTGTTCGGTGCAGGTGCTCCCTCCGTGGAAAGGGTGTCAGGAGCCATACTTTGCCAAATATCCATGTTCTCCTTCCATGCCTGTTCGGGTTTAAAACAATCTAATGTGTGATTTCTAGCTGCAAATAGGAAAAAAAAAAAAGGATGTTTTAGAGGTGACAATATTTTGGTGTTTTCTTAAATAATTGACAATAAATGGATTTGACTGAAGTCTGAAACATTTACTCGCTGAGCAATGCTTGGCACCATGCTATTCTAGTGTGCACTGAGGAGAAACCATGGTAATCCCTTGCTCCTTCAACTCTTGCTCTCCAAACTTTTCCCATCTGAACTCAAAAGCTGAAAAGATTAGAAGAAAGTTTGGGATAAATTCCTTGCCAGTCGAAGAGTTGCTGCACGCTCTCTGAAATTTAGGAACCCAGACAATTCGGATAATGCCTCCTCTCTTGCTGTCTAAACTTAATAGTTGAGTGTTCAATATCTGGACCAGGAACTTGGTATATGGGTTGGAGATGGACACGTTAATCAACTCCCAAATGCGTATTTCACTGGGGAGGAGGAAGGTTGGAACAAAACAGTGTAGATTTCAGAAATTGTGTGATTAGGCAATGAATTATAAATTAGGGAAAATGTCTGTCAGTCTGTAAGAGAGCTGAGAAATGGCCTGGGAGGTGGGAATGAGGAAGGAACTGTACAGAGCAGAGAATCTACGCTATTATGTTCAGCTCATAATATCTCTTCTAACGACTCTTCAGTGGAATGAGTTTAGAATTCCTTTCTGTTTATCTGTTTTGCATCCTCCCTTTGTTTGTTTGCTTGTTTTTGGATAATCGGAGTGACAATTCTCAGCATTGTCTCTGCAGAGTATTTTATTATCTGAATTCTTAATTCAACCAGAGGCATACATGAAAGCGAGGCAGCTAATGAAACCAGTGTTCGCTTCATAAACAGGGAAGCATCTGGAAGACTTTGGGTATTATTTTGCTTCTTCAGCTGTGGATTTGTTTGCCCTTTGCTTCTGATCTGCTCCTAGGTTTTCACATAGGAGACCAAAAATACTTTGACTAAAGCAATGTTTCCCAACCCTGCCGGATCATGAGCATCGCCTGGGGGACAACTTGTTAAACACACAGACCCAGGCATCAGCGAATCAGAATTTCTAGGGAATTGGCTCGGAAACGTGTGTTTTTAACAAGGGTCCCAGATGATGCTCGTGATCAGATGGGTTCAGGGCTCACGGGACTAAGATGTGGACTTTTGTGACATCATCTAAAAGCAAGTCTATCCACGAGTCAATGGCTGGAGCCCCCGGTGCATGTAAAGCATGAACAGCTCAAGTGATCTGCATGAGGACCTGAGACCTTCATTAACATCATCATTCACAAGCTTTCGTGTCTATCATTGAAATAAGCTGCCTCTTCCCGGCCCAGCTCCAGAAGATTCTAAATCAGTAGGTCTGGAGGGAGCGCATAGAATCTTTTGAGAAGGACTGATAAATGAATGTCATCCATTATCCCTGCTTGAAAACCAGCTTTAGGCAAAATGCTAAAGTCAGCATGATTGTTTCCAGTTAAATCTCTCGCCCTTTCTAAGGCTGGAAGTACCTTGTGTTACCTCACAAGGACTGAATGCTCAGGCTCCGTCAGGAATCCATCCTCTTTTCCCCAGCCCCTGGTGTTTCATCCCCTTTTCCCATTTCAGAGTGCGAACTCCCAGACAGTCCCCTCTTTCCCCCATCTAATGCTCAGGTCTCCCTAAATTTCTCCAGTCCATCAAGATATCTCCTTTGAGCTTCAGATCTTTTCATTGTAAAACCATCTAAAGATCTGTCACCTGGATAGCTCGGGTGTGCTTGAAATTTTGAATGTTTAACCCGTAAGCGCTCATGCTGTGACTATCTCTCCACCTGCTTAAGCAGACGCTGGATATTTTTCACGATTCCCTCCACGGTTTTCTCAATAACACGTTCATAGGCAAGTCTTCTTAATCAAGCACACCCATTTGCCTGCGATCACAGTCATTGGCCAGATTTTTAGACTAGTTTCTTGATTTCTTCCTCCCCCTAAGCAAAATAACATACAAGCAAGCAGACCCTGCTCCCACCTCTGGTTTTCCCTTCCCAGTAAATAACACCAGCAGGCATTCTAAAACCTCATGGCAAAAAAACTTTGCAGGGAGGGTATAGCTCAGTGGTAGAGTGTGTGCCTATCATGCACAAGGTCTTGGGTTCAATCCCCAGGACTTCCATTAAGAATAAATAAATATAAATAAACAAACCTAATTATCCCCCCCCAAACAAAAACAAAAACTTGGAGTCTTTACCTCCTCTCTGTCCCTCCCTACCTGCATCCAATCTATTGGCAAATCCTCTGGAGTCTACCTTTAAAATCTATCTCAAACCTGAGCATCTCTCCCTCTCTCTGTAGCTACCACACTGGTCCTAGCCACATCTGATGTAGCTTCAGATACTGCAGTGAGATCTCTGTTCTGCTTTCACTGTTGCCACCACCTGGTGACCATTCTCCATAAAATAACCAGAATCATCGTTCTGAGATGTAAATCATTATGTCACTCACTCCCCTTCCAGTGGCTTTTCCACTTACTTAGAATCACATCGAATCGCTTTTCAATGGTCTCCTAGACCCTGGATTATGAGGGTGTGCCTGCCTCTCTGCCCTCACTTCCTACCCCTGCCCATCTCCCATACTCTCTGTCCAGCTGCACTGATCTGCTTACTGAGGACTTTTGCCCTTAATGTTCCCTCTGCTCACAGCCCTTCTCTCTGAGGTGCCCGGGGAACTGACATCTTCTCCTTGGGTCTCTGTCACCAGTCTTCTCCTCCGAAAGCCCTGCCCCCTAGCTGGGCTGCTCAAAAGTCCCACTTAGCTCAGGGACAGTCCCCATTTATGCTTCCTGCCCTGGCGTCCTGTTTGATTTGGCATTTGTCCCAGAGTTTTTTATTTTTTAATAAAGTTTAGTTCGAGGTAGCAACAGAAACTTACTAGGGTAGGTTGGACTGGCCTCCATTTTGACCTCCCAGTTCGTGACCACGGGCTGGTCTGTCTGGTGGCCTGCGAGGCTCGTGTGCAGTGAACAGAGTTCTCGCTGTGATGTGTCATTAAATCTGAAAGACCTCCAGAGATGACTCTTTCTCTGACCATTTCCAGAAGCAACCTACCTACGCACTCCATTTCAAGCATAAATACAAAGGGTTTGCTGATAAAACAAAGTGTGCTCAGGCAACTAATGTCCCAATCATCCAATCATTGGGTCTCTCTCTGTATACTTATATTTTCGTTTATTAGATAAAGTATATCATATAATCATGTTAGGTGAGTGTTTTGATATCGTTAACAAGTAATTTTTTTTCATGGAACTTACAAGGAACTACTCATTAACTCTCAAGGGTCTTATGAAATTCATTTATTTAAAATAGAGAGTTTGTGCAAAACATCTATTATGTGTTTAATAATTAGGGGCATCCTGCTTTCGATATAGCTGTATTTCGATTTTTGTAGACTTTTTTTTGTATCTTTAATACCCTTTTTGAGATTGCAGACTATACTAAAACATGTTAAAGTAAATTTGTGAATTTTTTAATTGAGGTAAGATAATTTTCTAAATAAGAAGGGCCACGCAGACTCTGCATTTTATGTTTAAAAGGCATATTAAAGAACGTGGAGAATGTTGGGCTGGAAACACAATTTAGATTTCTAGAAAAATGCTGAAATGTGCCACATTTTAAACAGCTTTATTGACGACTAAAGCTATGGTGATTTTTTTTTTTATTGAAGCATAAAAGCTACAGTGATTATTCATCTTGGGTTTCTCAAGATAATCTAACAAAAGAATGTTTGAAAACAGGACTATGTACTGGAGAATGTTTCAGATCATATATACTGACTTTTTATTCAGAACATGGATCTCATCACCCTAGTTTCTGGTCTCACTGTTTTTGGCTTTCTCTGCGCTCCTAATCCCAGGGTCCTTCTCCCTGAAACAATTCCATGACTCTTGCTTTATAGTTGATGACCATCTGGCCCAGGCTTGTTGTCAGAACCCTCAGTCTGAGCATTGGTGCTACCGGATATAATTGCTACACATTTGCCCTGAGGCATCATCATTTATTTCGAAATAAAAGTGTTTCAAGATGCCAATAGTCTTGTCTGTTGAGATGCGGAGCCATGTTTTGTAATTCTAAAGCCTCCCTTTACACAAGTGCCAACACTGCTATCCAAACCTTCCACTTTTGAACGAAGTATAAGGATCAGCTCTCTGCTACTGATTCAGAACTTCGGGCACAAGCTCAGCAAAGCAAGTAAACTGCTAACCTTACAGACCCAGTCCTTCCTACATAGAAAGAGTCACAGGCAGCCAGCGAACCTAGTCATCTCTGATTGCGTTTCGGTAATAAATGGGTTTTCAGCACACGACTGTTCAGGTGAGAGAGAATTCTTAGTACATTTGACAGCCAGTAAGAAATCTCTTTAAAGAAACCAACAGTAGAGTCGAAATTAGCTAACACGCGCTCTCAGCACAGAGACAAAGTATTACCACCACCTCCAGCTACAACTTCAGGCAGAATAAAGGGATCTGTGTGGGTGTATGTGAAATCTATACACTGTAACCAGTGGGGTTTTCCACTGATGTGATGTTATCATAAATAAAGAGTAACACTTTGGAAAATGATCACGATGTGATGAGGCTGTAAATGGCAGCTCTTAAGAGCAAGGGTGTGGTCCTAGGCAGATGTGACTTTGACACCACAACAAACCACCAAACTAAATACAGAACTAACTGTATTTCTTTGCACTAGCTTCTCTGAGCCTCAGTTTTCTCTTCTGTAAAATGGGAAGAATAGTCACCCCTACCTCAGACAGCATTAAATGAGATACTCTGTACAGAGTGTTTAGTTCATCACTTGGCACGCGGGACTTCTCAGATAGCCCCAAACAGGTTAGAGAGACTATGTCACTGTATTGATTTGTGTAAGTAATTCTCTTCAGTGTTTCCTTTCACTTTCCTTACTGTAAAGATCTCAATATATTGTGGTTGCTCCATGTCCTAGACCCCAAATACTACTGTTAATCAATGTGATCATTTTTTGCCAAGAAAAAAACTGTATTTTAAAGTTCTCCACCTCACTGGTTTCTAAGATGAATGCGTATAAGCGGGTGATAGCAAAGATACTCTATTTGAATGAACAAAGAAATATTGAGTCTCTATTTCAACTTTCTTTCCCTTGTGTTTCAGTTTTGCGTTAGTGCAGTAGAAAGTGTATAGAGTTTATAAATAAACATACACGCATCACAGAGGCGTCCTGTTCTGCGTAGATAGCCACAAAGTTTTGAAAACCGTTGTTCTAGAATGGGAGTTGGCAAGCTACAGCAGATGGACCATATCTGGCCCTCGACTTATTTTTATAAATAAAGTTTTATTGGAACATAGCTTTATCAATGTGTTCACAGATTTTCAATGGCTGCTCTTGTGCTACAACTCAACCGAGCTGAGGTCTTGCAACAGGGACTAGATGGCTTGCAAATCTTAATATAGTAACTGACACTTTAAAGTTTGCCAACCCCACTCTGGAGGACGGTTTTATAGAAGGAGTAATAAAACACACACTGCAACCTGGCTTTTAAAATTTTTTTATTTATTTAAAAAATTTTGGGGGGCTGAAAGTAATTAGGTTTACTTATTTTTATTTATTTATTAACAGAGGTACTGGGGATTGAACCCAGGACCTCGTGCAGGCTAAGCACACGCTCTGCCACTGAGCTATATACCTGCCCCCTGCAACTGGATTTTTAATACCTTTTCACACCAGTATTATCAGATCCACCAGGCAACTCCCAAAGGTGGGCTATGTCTCCCAGCCCGCGACCACTCAGGAACTGGTCCACGGACCAGCGGCAGCAGCAGCAGCAGTCCCTGGGAGCTTGTTTGAAATACAAATTCGTGGTCCCACCTCAGCCCTTTCAGAATCTCCCTTTGAACAAGCCGCACAGGAGACACGTGTGAACACTGAAGTTTGAGAGAGAGAGCGGTCTCACCTCTTAGGTCAAATACTAGTGGACTGCTTAGAACCTCCAAAGGACCTTAAGTGGTTATTCGTTTTAGATCTCTAATTGTACCTATATTTGCTTCTGCACTGCACGGAGGAGCTGACTTGCCATATATGTATAGAGAAACCAGGGGAGCTGGCATGTTTGGCTCTCCTCCAGCTCCTATTTATATATGGAAAGGCTAAGGGAACCATGTGTAAGCTTTGGGGCCTCTCTCTTTTATTAGAAGGGAAAAAAAAAGCATCTTGAAGCTTAAACCATGATGTGTCTGTTGATGGAGAAACTTGCACTGGGATGGGCTACGGGTCTCTAGATTTTGCTGTCCATTGTGTTTTAGGTTTTCTTCTGTTTTCTTTTCTTTTTTTTTTTTTTTATAATTATGACAGTTCTGTAAGAAGGTTAAAGGCAGCTTTCCCTAAACCTCCACCTCACAAAGCAGAAATGAATGCAGGATTCACAGCAGGTGAGCCGTGCAGGACAGAATGAGCGTCCTAAGCACACAGATTGACCCACCAGGCCAGGCACCTGCCCTGGGAGCCCACAGGCCCATCCGATCAGGCCTGCTGGGTCTTCTGGGTCTGAACCGGTCAGCCTCTTCCTTCCTTGAGGTTCTGTCATGGGGTCTTCCGTTTTCCTAATGAAGTATTAATGAGGTGGGTGCAATTTATTGAATAGGGCAAGGTAAACTTGCTGTGCCTGGAGTTGAGTTATGTTTCCTGAAGGGAGAAGAAAGTTATGAAATAAATCATCCTGTCTTTAATTAGCAGCTTTGGCTAGGCTCCTTGAAATGACAGAGCAAAATGGGAAAATAAGCCAGGAGTTTAGTCAGACACCCAGACACGGGTCTCATTTGCTGCTCACTGAGAGATTTATGCAGTTTGGGGTGAACGTGTCAGGGGATCCGAGTTAGTTACTCGAAGCACCACAATAAAATGTTCCTCTGCTGTGGCTCTGGATAAACCCCAAAGCACGCTTCTTTCCCTTTTTATCCCAGTGTTATTGTCAAAATGAAAAAAAACAAAAAAACAAAAAACCCTGAGAACCGCCAGAGAGAAGAGGAACTATTTAGACCATTTCCAGCGTTTTCTGTGTACCCTCCTGCCCGCTTCTCTGTACCAGTGGATTTTCCTTCTGTGTCTCATTTTTCACTTTCTCAACACAGAATGCGTCTCCTCTGATTTTAACAGCACGCGCTGTCTGCCATAACTTCTGCTAAGCCTGATGTGTAAGGCTGTGTGTCTGATCGGTAAGTTGAAAACACATGTCACGTTAGCTCAGGTCAACATGCATCCGGGGCTACCAGAATGTGCCAGATACTGAGCCAGAGGGATGCACAAACAAGTCTGTGAGGCGGGGGAGCCGTGATGATCTTAGAGGAGAAGAATCTTCGAGAAAGAAAAAAAGAATTGATTATGGAGAAATTTTGACTTGTTTACCATATTAGGGTACATTTATGTTATTTTCTTCATTTCACGATAAGGATCACGTTCCAGAACTCAAAGGAATATTGGCCCATTGTCTCCCCCCAAGAACCACGCGCACCGAAAAACGGCACGTATCAACAGTGTACGTTCTTGGTCCCGGTATTTCTCAGCAGAGCACACTCAGACCTTGAGATTCTGAGTTGCACGTTGAACCTGGCCCTCCCCTGGGGTTCGGATCCAACTTCTGCGGCCAGAGGTGGTTTCCTGCCTAGAAGAAGGATGATATTCACAAGCTTTGTGTCCACGGCTGCCCAGAACATTCTGGCAAGCTAAATGTGCATGAATCAGAAATATATGGGTTATGGTTTCTTGAACATACATGTGATGTTAAGAGAAATGAATTTGTCCCCCAGCGTTTTGTTCTGCCGAGCTTTCGTCCGGACTGCAGAACTTACCATGATGCCTGGAAGGGCCAGTGCAGCCTGGCATTTTCAGCCTCAAGATGTGAATTTATTAGAACATTCTAATAAATGTCTTTCTTGCCTCCTGTTAGCAGATTTTTTTTATGAAGGGGAGGCCCACGAGCCCACTCTGAGCTTCTCAAGCATTCTTTCCCCCAAATGGTGGCTCTCTCATCCCCCGGAAACTCACAGGAAACAAGGGTTTCCCATACCTCAGGCCTAGAAGAAAAAAAAATTACCCCCAGAGCCCCCATTTAGAAGGAAGAAAAGAGAAAGGATCTGGGACCTTTTCTCCCGCTCTAAAGCTGGTCTGAAGACGCTTGTAGCTCGTGGTTTCTTTTTGCTTCCATACTGTTCACATTGTCAGCGAATCCTTCGTATTCATGAAATTCAAACCGTGCTATTCCAGGCTCTTCCAGGCCTTGCTGAGGAAGCAAGAAACTGCTTTCCCAGGGGCCGATGTCTCCTCCCAGCCCCTTGACTCACTCTGCTTTGCCCACCTGCTGCCGAGAAAGCAGGAGGGATTCAAACATGGGCAGGGCCCCTCGGAGCTGGGGGCCGAGGGCTCATTTGAAGCAGAACAGACCACTAATAAACGACGTGGTCATTACCCTTTATGCATACTTGTTCTAATAGGTGTCGCAGATTCCTGCCTCCTAATAAGGAAAGGAAGTAGAAAAACACATAAATTCTCTCAAGGGAGTCAGACAGCCCGAAGCCACGTTCAACAGCTGCGAACGTTACCATGAACACAAAAGCAAAACAGGGCTTAAAAAAGTGATACATTGCCGGAGATTTTGGCAAGAGGTCCCTGGATTCAGACTGTGTTTTGCGCTGTTGCAGTCGAAACGAAGTACAGCACTCCTGCCTGCCACATGTGACGGAATTCGGAGATTAAATAAACAATGGCAGTCATTGATCTGCGAGGCTCATGGAACGCGTCTGTGTTTGCCTTTAAAACCAGGGACGTGTTTGTTTGTTTGTTTAGCTGTTTATTTCACCTTTTCCTCTTCTTTTCTTTTCTTTCTTCCTTTTTTTTTTTTATTTAAACATCTCAGCAGTTCACATTTTGGCTCAAGATGGAAGCTGTTTTTGTGTTTGTTTGTTGTTGTTTTGGTTTTTTTCTTTTTTTGTCCAGTGCCACAGGGTTGTTAAGTCTAAATTTTGAACGCTTGAAGGTTTGTTTGGGTAGAGATTTATTCCCCTCCCCTCCCTTCTTCTTTTTCCATCCTTTCTTCTTTTCTAGAGTCTACTTTCTCTGGGATGATCTGGAGACTTGTTCGGGACGCGAGGCACTCATTTATGGCGACTGCCAACGGGAAACTCAGGTGCCTCTTTAAGAGGCCATTAGTCTACCCCCTGAGAGTTTATGGGCTTAAGAAGAAAATCCAGGAGAAAACATGGGGCCAGAGTTCAAAGTAGACCCAAAAGTCTAGTGCAGAAGATATGAATTTCTTGTGGATTTTGATTTCGTCCAAATTTGCTTTTTCGCCCTGTTAATGAAGGCCTTGTCCTTGCTGGGAGCTCCAATTCGTTTTCCACAAAGTGGGAATTCCAAACTTTATTTCGCAACAACTGGTCTGTCTCATCAAACATTGCTCACACGGACTTGGGGAAGTTACTTTTGAGAAGGATGTGTGATTCTGACTTTTTTTGAATGTAGTTTGTTTCATCTAGTTTTGCACAGAGCGATGCCGGGATCTTGAGTTCCTGGAGGGCCCTTATTTAAATAAGATGCAGAACCCCACAGGGTTGAATGTTTTTATTAAACAGTGAGGAAGAGCTTTCTTCTGCTACTTCCTATTTGTTTGTTCTGAAACGCAGTGTAAATGAAAGTCTCCTTTGACCACTTTCTGGGGAACTTTGTCCCTTTTCCAAACTAGAACGTTAGTCCAGGAAGACAAGAAGTCAGGCCTACGTTCACTTCTCTAGCATCCAGCTACAGGTTTCCTTTCTTTCTCCATTTCGTGTCATAGACAAAGAAACCAAGTTATTTCACAGATTTTCACATGTAGCCAAGGACACACGGGCAACCATGGCAGGAACATATTGACTAAACCCACAGGGCTGCTGGTCTTCAAAATGTTCTGGGAGATTCAGGTTTCCAAAAACAGTGCTTCAGATGTAGAAACTTTCAATCCAAATAAATAGTTTTGGGGGAGCCCTCTGGCAAGATCTACTAAGATGAAGGATACAGGTAGTCTTTGACCTAGCTCCTTAACTTTGAAAATAAATGCCACAGTCTATTAATATATATACCTATGCTTATGTCTGTGTTACACACACACACACACACACACACACACATGCACACGCGCTGATGAACACTGTCTATCAAATCAAGAAGCTGGAAAGCATCTGAGTGGCCAGACATACCTCCCCTAACATGGTAGCATGCCTGCCCAGAATGTCCCTGTTGTGTCACTGAGCTGCCTGTGAAATGGCACACTGTTTAAAGGGTCCGGTCATCTTGCAATTCCAGAAGAAAAACTTTTTCTTCATCAACATCCTATTGTCTTTATTTCTACTAATTAAAATTTTGCTTTTGTGTATTCTGCATAAATGAGTGGTGCATAAGGTTTAATGAGAAAGGAAAGAACAGCCACGTCAGGCAGTGACCCCCTCAGGGGAGGAGCAGAAGACGGGCCGTGAGCATCTCCCCTGTATCTGTCATGTTTTATATCTTTAGGTGGATGGTTATCACGAGAGGATCATTGTGTTACTCTTTACACTCTCTGGTACGTCTGAAACATTTCCCAAAGTTTTAAACAGTGTTGAGCTTTCCAGTGTTTTGAAGTCTAGAGGTTGGTGGGTTATTCCAGGGGATCAGAGTCACAGTGGGAACCACTGGGCAGGGGGGCAGTCACGAACAGTATCTCCAAAGATGTGACACTTACCTCCCTCCAACAGGGCCGTCCCACTGCCCTCTGTACAAAAGCATCATGGTGTCCTAGAGATGTGAAACGTTTTAATCTTTGAACGCATGATGGTACATGAATCATTGTAGTATGTGAATGAGCTATGGTATGAATTGATGGAAAATGAGCCTCCTCTCGTAGAAAGCCTGCTGTTACTACTGATAAACAGGTCAGTTAGATGTGCCACCCACCCACCCCAGCTTTTCCATAGTGACACAGTAAGCACTTAATCATGGACTTCAGGGGTTAAAGAGATGCCAGACTCATCTGGTATAACCCTGTCCTCCTGCAGGGAATTTTGAGAATTTTGGGGGGGAGAGGGAAGGAAGAGGGAGGTAATTAGATTTATTTATTTATTTACTGCAGGTACTGGGGCTTGAACCCAGGACCTCGTGCCTGCTAAGCGTGCTCTCTGCCGCTGAGCTGTACCCTCCCCGCTGCAGGGATGTTTAAGGAAGCAGATTCAGAGCGTTTGAATGCCTCGTCTCCAGGCTCCACCGTCTGCATTTTGCACGGTATCACACCTCACACCATAAATCACAAGGCCTCTCCCCTGCACACTTGAACTCAACCATCTTCCTAAAATATCAACTTGCTTCATTATATTTAATCCCCTAAACTTTCTCCTGTGGTAGGACGTGAAATGCAACTGGATATTTCTCTCTCTTGTAAATATTTGGAAGAGCTGTACTGGAGGGTTAGAATGAGTGTCTCTTCCCAGGCAGAGGAAGTTGTCTTTCAGCAGTGGTGAACTCCGGTCGCTTGCCACGAAAACGGGCCATCTATCACTCGACCGCGGAATTCGCTGTAACATTAGAATGCGTCTCAGAAGACTACTCAGAAAGTCACTTCATAGACAGTTTATTGTCATGGTCACATAAACTCTAGGTGGCTAAATATACCTGCTATGTTATTTCAGTCTTTATTTTTATTTGATGGGTGTACTTTTAGTTAACAGGGATGTGTTGTTTTGTGAGATGCTGTGACTTCCGATGGCAGGGAGGAGAGGGAAAGATGCTGCTGAAGTCGTGAATGCCATCCCCAGAGGCAGGTCGAGTAGGAAGCGCTCAGGCAGACACACTGGCCTCCTGTGTGTCCGCTCTCAAAGGGAGAGGGAGCTGGCCCCTAAAGAAGGGAAGAGGAAACAGCCCAAAGCTGGACGGAAGCAGGCTACTCGAGAACGGACCCTTGATCAGACAAAACACAACGCATGACCCAGAAGCCCTGACAGCTGGTGAAATGTGCAGCGGTGTCTTGTTTGTTTCCTTTTATCTCACAAGGGCTCCTTCTTGTTAGCTGAGGTCGAGCACAAATATTAACAGTACCAAGGGAAGAGTAATTCTAGGATATGTATGCAATGACCAAAAAGTATTTTCTTTTCCTTCTGTTTCTACCTGTGTAGAATTTGTTTACTTATATTTGAAATGGAACACAGTAATGTGTCGTCTCTTTATTGCACAGCTGAAATCACCCTGTTCCTCCCTGAACTAGCTTCTGCTCCTGAAATTCTATCTCCCAAATGGGGCACGCCATGCAGTGAGGCCCTCCATCCCATAACCCTTGAAACTCTAGAAAAACTGTGATCTGCTCACTCCCCAGCAATGCCCCCTAAAAGTTTTTTTTTTTTTTTACTGACGTATAGTCAGTTACAGTGGGTCTGGTGTACAGCACAATGTTTCAGTCACACACATACGTACATGTATTCATTTTCATATTCTTTTTCATTGTAGGTTATCCCTAAACATTTCTTCTTGAATAAGCAAGACGTAGGATTGCCTCAGGAGGCTAATGTCAACTTTATTCAGCTATATGTATATCTCAATATATATATATATATTAAAATTCACCATTTTAAAGTGTACAATTTAGGGGTGCTTAAAATATTTTTAGAATTGTGCAACCATCACAATATCTCATTGTAGAACATCTCTATCACCCAAAAAGAAACGCTGTGCCCTTTAGTGGTCACTCAATCCATCCTTGGCAACCACCAATCTATGTTTTATCTATGGATTTTCATGTTCAGGATATTTCATATAAATGTAAACATACAACCTGTGGCCTTTTGTGTTTAGCTTCTTTCACTAAGTAGAACACTGTTAAGGTTGAGGCTGAATAATATTCTGTCTTACGGCCATACCACATTTTGTTTATCCATTCATCCATTGACGGATGTTTGGACTGTCTCCACTTTTTGGCTATTGTGAACAATGCTGCTATGAACACTCATTTGCAAGTGTTTGTGCTGACATATGTCTCAGTTCTGTTAGGAATAGACCAAGGAGTAACATTGCTGGGTGATAAGGTAACTCTACATTTAACATTTGGAGAAGTTTCTGAACTGTCTTCCAAAGTGGCTGCACCATCTTGCATCCCCACTTAGCGATGTATGGAGATTCCAATGTCTCCACATCACCGTCAACATTTGTTACTACCTGTCTCTTTTATTTTAGCCATCCTCATAAGTGTGAAGTTATATCTAGCTATGGTTTTGATTTCCACTTGCCTAATGACTAAAGATATTGAACGTTTTTTCACGTGCTTGTTGTTCATCTGTATATGCTCACTCAAGAAACAGCTATTCAAAATTCTTGTTATTTTTTAATTGGCTTACTTTTCTTTTTATTGTTGGATTGTATAAGCTTATATAATATGCATTCATGTGCCTTATTAGATATATAATTTGCATATAAGATATAAGTGCTTTCTCCCATCCTGTGGATTGTCTTTTCACTTTTTGGATGCTATTATTTGCAACATAAAAGCTTTACATTTTGATTAAGTACAGTTTATCATTTTGTTTTCCTCTCATCACTTGTGTTTCTGGAGTCATATCTAAGAAACCATTGCCTAATGTAAAGTCATGAAGATTTATCCATATTTTTTTCTAAGGAATTTATAATTTTGGGTCATACATTTAGATTTGCAATCCATTTGAGTTCATTTTTTTGTATGGTGTGAGGTAGGAGTTCAACTTCATTCCTTTACATGTGGATATCCAATTTTCCCAGCATCACTGATTGAAAAGACTATTCTTTTCCGATTGAATTGTCTTGACACTCTGTAGATGATCAGTTGATCATAAATACAAGGTTTTACTTCAGGGTTCTCAGTTTTATTCTATGGAACTACACATTTATTCCTACACCAGTACAAGACTATCTTAATTTCTGCAGCTTTGAAGTAGGTTTTGATATCAGAAATTTTGAGTCCCCTAAATTTGGTCTTCTTTTTCAACATTGTTTGATTTATTTTGGGTCCTTTCCATTTCTATGTAATAAAGAACCTGGCTTGCCTTCATCCCCAGTTCCAGTACATTATGGAATTGAATTGTCTTTTTTTTTTTTTCCCCTGATCTTAGGGAGAAAGAATTTGCTGTGAGTTTCTCACAGCTGGTCTTTATCAGCTTGAGAAATTTGACTTCTATTCCTAGTTTGTTAAGTCTTTTTATTAAGAAAGAATAACTATTGTTTTGTGAAGAGCCAAAAACCACTGTAAAACAACATACATGAGACACTTTTCCATTGAGCTAGCCCCTTATTCTCCATTCAAGGTGTGACTCTTGAGGAAAGAATTCCTGACTCATTGACAGCAGTCAACTGAGCTGCCCTTAACTTTGTACAACGCCTGTGAGGAAGTCCCCCTCCTCACTGACTTGCATCCCAATCAGCTAATCAAAAAAGGTCCAGTTAAAGTGCTCCTGACTTCTGACTTGATGAGCAGCAAAGGGGTCCAGAATCAGGAATAACTATTTTAGAGAAGTGCTTTTCTAGTTCAGAGAAAGCTCCTGCTTCTCAATGGGAAAGAAATCATCTCTTCCCGGGACAGTTTTTCAACTTTTCTTTCCCCAAATGGGAGATACTTAAGCAAAGGAAGGAGAGGGGATGGATAACTGGTGATTCCTTTATTCCCAGTGGTGGCTCAGTGGATCCTTCATGATATGCATGAATTCTCATCAGCATGGCCATTTGTCGTCCCCAGGACCCCAAAAACACAATTTAAAAAGGAGATTCAGAGAGAGGAACTGTCCCAGAGACAGCACTGGCTAGAATATTGTCTTTAAAAAGACAACTCTCCATCATGTTACTATTGTTTGCATCAGCCTAAGTAGGTGATGAACATTCTTTTCATTCTGTGCACAGACGGACCGACTGTAGTGACAGCCATGTGAGGCTGTGTCAAGGTTCAGTGACACAGAGTGCTCTGACCAACTACGGATGCTTGGCCAGGCCACAGACAGGAGGAGATGTGGCATCCTGCTTCGAGTGTTCCTTCAAGGTCATTAGTAGCAAACCTCCCTCCGATAGGTCGATATGATTGTTGCAAAGGAAGCAACACAGGGAAGCTGAGGAGAAATATTTCCTGGTGTAGGGAGGAAATGGGATAGAGAGAGGAATTCCATTTTAAGATTGCTGTAGACTAAGAAAAGAAGAGAGAAGAAGAAACGTGTACAACGAAGGGAGATTGAGAATTGACTTTGAAGGTTAACTGGAGTTTCATGGCTACAAATAATTTGGGATAAAATGCAGAAAAAAATTTGCTTTTCAGGATCTGGGACCCTTAGAGAGATGACTGCCTGAATTCTGACATCCTTCCCCGTGGTGACCACCACTGCTGGTCCTTCTGAGCAGAGCGAGACATGGTTTTGAGACTTCAAAATACTTAGATGTCGAGTCTCTTTCTGACACATCTAGAACTATCCCCGGGACATGAAAGGAAAGCCAGGGTCTTATATCCCCCCACCCCACCCCGGTCACTCCACTTTGCCTTGGCTGTCAGAGAGAACTTCGGAAAGTTCAGGTTGGGGCAGAAACCAAGCAACACCTCCCAGCCGGGGCCACGACAGGCCACAGGTGCGGAGTCACATTACTGCATGAACAAGGGTGGTGTGAGCCTTTGAGCAGTGCTTCCCAGCTGCTGGGCCAAGGAAGGAGTTCAGAATGAGTGACGGGAAGAATAAAAATGCCAGGTCACTGTCATGGGACCCACAGATGGAAATTTTGATGAATCACATGCTCTCGAAAGACAGCCAGGCAGGGGTCTAAATCCTGACTGTGCATGTGCAATTGAGAAGGTCCTGAACAATGTTTTACTTAACCTTAATGTTTCCTCATCTGTGAAAAGGGATAGTGATAGTACCTGACTCATGAGATGATGTGTGTAATGAACACACAGGAAGATGTATTTGTGTGTGTGTGAATAAAAATTTTGTGTATATTTTACCAGATTTCTTGAATGTAACATTTTCAGCCATAGAGATAAAAGAAACACTCTAGTGTAGATGACAGTTTATTTCTTCAATACCAGGTTTTCTAATCTAAATAGGAATTAATTGTGAATCAGGGAAAAGATTAGCTTCAGGCTAACGACTGATGGCTCAGCCTTAAGAGGGACTGCGAGGAGGAGAAAGAAAAGCTAAGACACAGAAAATGTGCTTTTCCTTCTCCAGTAACAAGAGCACTTGGCACGTGTGCTCTGTACCCTGGGGGGGCCTGGCTGAGGAATCCCGGTGCCCGGTCAATTCTACATCACTTGAGATGAAAACCTTTAGCTGGTGGAGGGCACAGTGCAGGGCAGAGTCTCACTGAGCCCTCAGAACATTCGACGTGTCCCTGCTGACACAAATGACGATGTATTCACAAGCTCACCTGACATGTAACTTCTTGAGCTTTCTTCAACGTTTGTGAAAGAGTCATTGAATCAGCTTCAGTTGCAAAACTGAAAGGAGAGAGGTGAGGAGCCCAGTGTTAACTGTTCCCCCTCTGAGACTCAGCTAAAAATGCCCAACTTTCAGCTAGAAGGAGCTCTTGATTGACAATTACACCAGGATGGATTACCTGAAAACTCAACCTTCAGGCAAACTGTGATTAACTTGACCAAAGACGTCTCGGGGGGGGGGGGTGGCCATCGATGGCCTGAAATTATGACCTTAGTATGCTGGCCTGAAACGAGACACCACTGGAACTGCCTTCCTGCAAGACTCCAGCACGGGGGCCTTTGTTTGGTATTCCAACAGCTTTTTTTTCTTTTTGTCTTGGAGCAGTTCAGTAAAAAACACCTCCAGAGACTCGGTCCACAAAGAAATGATGCTGATTTCCCAACTTAGCCGAAGCTGCTTCTCAGAAAACAAACTCCATCTTGCTTGAGTCACAGGAGAAAAGCAATGAATGCCTCAGTGATTAGCAAGTGCTGAATAAGTAGGTTTATCAGAGCAGCGGACTGAATATAAAACGTGGGGCTTGGAAAAAATCATATGCTCACAATTAGCTGGGCTTTCCTGCTGGATACTGTAAAATCACAACAGGCTGTCAGAGTTCATTTTCGCTCGCTGTTATCAGCAGTGCATAAAGGTTGAGGCGAAATGCGAAACAGACGTACAGGTGCCAACGCAAGTAATTTATCAGAGGGAGGCAGGCTCCCTTTTGTTCTCTGCAAAGCCCTGGGAACTTTGGTGCCTTCTTCTGGGCTGGGGAGTCGATGATCCAGCAGCAGCCACAGAAGCAGGACTTGGAAAGCAACTAAAGAAATAAAAAAAAAAATGATGGGTATTTTCATCCGAAGGTGACTTTCAAGAAACTATTTGGGCTTAAAACTAAAGATTTAGAGATGTGCCAAGTATTTCATTCTGTTCTTTCTTCTTTCTCTCAGCCATTGCATTGCTCTCTAATCTGGGTCTCTTTCTTGATTCTAAGGGGTTTTGATATGATTTATTTTTTGTTTCTGTGGGGTGCAAAAACCACATGCCAGTAAAAGCAAGAAGCCTATGGAGTATATGCCCATAGGCTGAGAGGCTGGTGCTCACCTCCACAGGAGAAAAGTCAGCAAATTCATCTACTCCCTTCATACTAGTCCATTTTATTTGGATGCTTCCAGGGAAAAGGTGGGCAGGGAGAAGCACTGGGAGCAGGAAGCATCCTTGTTTGTGGGGCACCAGAGAATGGCCGTGTCCCAGGTCCCAGGCAAGTCCCTAGGATGCACCCCATCAAGTGAGGGGCCTTGGCTTTGCTCAGGAAAGAAGTCAAGAGTGAGCAATAGTTGAGTAAAAGTAGATTTATTTAGAGGAATACACACTCCGTAGACAGAATGCGGGCCATCTCAAAAGACAAGAGAAAAGGCCATGAGGTGCCAGGTTATTAGTTTTTATGAGCTTGGTTATCTCATATGCTAACAAGTGGCAGGATTATTCCAGCTACTTTGGGGAAAGGACTGGAATTCCCAGGAATGGAAGGGCTGGAGGAGGGTGAAGGAGGTGACAGGCAGAGGGGCTCTGCAGAGCAGTCACTGGGTGGAGTATTGCAAAGCCAACAAGATCCTGCAAAATACGAAGACTGAGCTTCTCAAGATCATTCATGTTGTAAGATGTCATTCCATATGGTGTGTCTCCTCCCTTGTCCTCAGTTCTGTCCCCACACTTCCATTCTATTACTTGGGCTGAAACAGAGAACAGATTTCAATGGAGGAGAAGGAAAAAAAATCATTACTTGGAATAAAGATGTGCTTTCTCATGGAATTGTGAAAGTTTTTATATGAATAACTCAATGTCAAATGCATAGTCTCGCCCCTTAGGGGTGTCAAGAGCTTACAAGAAATGTCCCTTAAAGTAAAAAAACATTGTTAAGACACAAAATCTGCCTGGCTCCCCTTTTGCCTGGATGACTAAAAGGCCATACAGAGATGAAGTTCAAGTTCAAATCAAAATTTTAATATGTCTTTCCCTAGATACATTTAATATCTTCCTATGAATTAAAAGAATAACCACATTTTCATTAGACATCTTTCTTAAGTCAGTGAAACATTCCTTCCTGCTTCTCCTGGATCTAAGGGATACCAGCCCTTTTTATTTGGATGCTTCCAGGGAAGAGGTGGGCAGTGAGAAGCACCGCGAGCAGGAAGTGTCCTTGTTTGTGGCCATGTGTAGCCATAGGGTGACTCTCTGTCTTTCTCCCATCCCCTCTTCCTTTCCTCTAATTCTTCCTGAACAGGTTGGGGGCAAGGAGAGAGATCGAAGACTGGGTTTCCTTTGTGGACACAAAAGATGGCTCTTGACTCTGTCCCTGCTTGTGCCGCTGACAAGTGAAGGAGTGCTTTTCCATGAGTAAAGAGAGGGACAAGGACTGGATTATAATGGGGACATGGTGACCCTTGTAGATTGTCTTTTATAGATTATAGATGATTTTTTTTATAAATGATTTTTTGTTCTTATTTTATGATGAAAGATATGTTCCTAGATTGGCCCTGTAAAAAGCTTCAAAAATCTGTCCCATGTCCCCTAGATTAAGCCCACACTGTTTTGGTCTTGCAGCAAGAGAGCAAGAGAGTTTGGCCAGGGGCTCAGCCGTGTGAGCTGATTTCCACCCTCCTCCTCCACCCCTCTCTCTGGCTGTGCTCATGTTTGGGCAAGTATCTGGCCCTGTGAGTAGCTCAGAGGGTAAAATAACACCCAGTAGAGAGGAAGACACCCCCCCCCCATGGCCATCCAAAGTCACCACTAGGGCCGTCCTGGGGAGTAGGTGGGTGTCACACCAGCGCGGGGAGGAGAGCTGTCAATGGCTGGCCGGCCCCAGGATAAAGGCTGAGCCCTCCCTGTGGGTCAGGAAGGACCAAATAAGGGTAACTTTAAGCTTTATTTTATTCTGAAATACAATTTAAAAAATCATGTTTCCGTGATGCTTCCAGAACACGCGGGTCCACGTCTTCCGGAAGTTTACCCTTGAGTCGGGGAAACAGAGATACACACGGACTCCGTGGATGGCAACTCCTTCCCATCGCTCAGCCCGCAAGGCCTTGGACTCCCTGGGCTCTGTCTTCTCCCTCCCTCCCTCTCACGCCCGCTTCCCCTCCATCAGCCAGCCCTGTGCTCAGCTGACCACTTCCCGCCAGCTTCTCTGCGGCCACCCTGGTCTCAGCAGCCACACCAGAGGCACCGCGACGGCCTCTTTCCTGCCCTCCCCGCTCCGACCCTTGCCCGCTTCCGTCTGGTCTCAGCCCCGCAGCCAGGGTGAGGCCTGGAAGTCAGGTCGCGCCAGCCTTCCTTTTAAGATCCTGCAATGGCTCCCGTTTCAGAGTAAAAATCCAGCTCTCCTCAGTGGCCTTGCAGCCCCCACAAAATCTGTTACCCACCTTGCTCTCTCGGACCCCATCCCCCACACCAGCGCCCCCCATCCCCCCCGCGGCACCGCTGTCCCTTGACCAGACCCCTCCCCCGTTCCCCTCCCTCCTCCTGCCCTGCTTATTGTCTGCCTGGGTCACTCCCTTCTCTGGACTAAACCCACGCTTCTTTTGCAAGTCTTTACCTAAAAGTCACCTTCTCAGTGAGACTGAGCCGGGTCGCCACTGCCCCCTCCCCTCTTCTAAAATTGCACGCTGCCTCCTCCTCATTTCCCGTGTCCCACTCTGGTTTTCCCATAGGACCTAACATACTGTACATTTTATGTATTTATCATGTTTATTCTTCACTTACTAGACTTTAAACTCCACATGGACATTTTTGTTTGTTTTATTCCCTGGTGTAATCCAGAGGGGTTAGAATAAATGAATGAATGACTGAAATAGTCATTAACAAAGGCCCTTAAATGTTGAAGCATAGATTAATTTAAAAAAATTAACAAAATGGCCAACTCAGATTTTTTTAAAGAAATATATATATCACCAAGGTGCAAGAGGGACTGAATTTGGGGAGCATTTTTTTTTTCCTTTCAGGCTGAATTCAGACAGTTCAAGGACAAATGTGTTCAATTTCAACACAGAGTTCTTCAAAAATTAAGACAACAGCCAACTTTCTGACCCCCTCCTGAACTTTGGCATTTGTTTATCCAAGCAATCAATTGGCCCTGAAGTCTTCTGAATTCCATTTCAGTAATTCATAATATTTTTAATTACTGTGGTGATTATTTAAGGAGCAAATAAAATGCAAAAAAAAAGAAGAAAATTAAATAGGTAGTAAGTACTACTTAACAATGGATTCACATGCTGTCAAATCTAATGTCTGTCAAGTCATGCATTTTTCCAGCTGTTTTAAGTCTCAGAGCAGAGCTGAATCTGTCCTGAAAACTATTCCTACAAAAAAGATTATTAGCACCAATTGGGAATACTCATGTTGGCTCCAAATTGGCTAATCTCAGAGCTGCTGCTCCAGGAAAGACTTTTTTTTCCCCCATAATTACAGGAGATTGCAGACATGGAAAAATGAAAGGCAGGAGAAATGGAGAAGGAGATATTCTGGAAATGTAATCTTGGTTAGAGAGAGAGGAACATCTGACGGAGAAAACAAAGCTATCTTCTTTCGTCTACAAACACAGTTCAGCCCTGCTGTTTCATTCTGTGCCAATCTGAAAATGAGATAGTAATTTCTCACATCTTTAACTTGAATAAAATTAGCGTTTGTGATTTCTGGCAACTTGATTTGTTTAGGGTTTTTGTACATGAGTGCATGTTTATTTAAAAGTATTTCACTGTATTCAGGTTTTTGATGCATGTTTTAACAAAGTATATTTTTTTGGTTTAAGAAAATACATGCTTGCTGTAGAGAATTTGCGCTTAAAGGATGCAAAGGAAAAAAATGAAATCACTTATAGTCTCACCATACAGTTAACATTTTGATGTTAGTTCTTTTCAGCCTTTTTTCTGTGCTAGGATCCTGACTCCAGCTCTTCCATCAAATTATTAATTATTAGTCTTTCTTCTCTGCCCAGGGGCCTCCAAATTTTCTTGAGATGACCAAGAGGTCAGCCCTCTTTAATCACCCATTTATGGAGAGGAAAGCAGGAATTTTAACCATCAACTAAAGGGCTCCCTTTGGGGGACTGCTGCCTTTGTTGCAGCCGAATTCTAGACATCTGGAGCCAGGCCAGTGCAACACAGGAGACACTGCAGGGAGGGAGGCAGCGGCCTCCATCAGGTAAGAGAGTCTGGTGGTCTAGCATCTCCACCATCACAGGAAACACAAGTCTCACTACCCACAGTCACTGCCATTCTGGTGGAAGTTTCTCTGGAGGAGAGCTCAGAAGTAAAGGAACCCTCCTTCTGGTGTTGTCGCTCAGGCCGTGCAACTGCAGCCTGGCCTCTCCTAAAGTCATGTCACCCTTTCTATTGTCCCCTATCCTTGAGACGCACTGGGTTTCTGTCCAGGCACATCCATGTGCGGAGGCGCTTAGATCAGGAAGGGGTTAACATCAGCCACACACTGTGCCTCAAACCAGCCTTTCCCTTCCGATGGGAAGGACTGAGCCCTGCTATCAGGCTTCGTCCCAGCCATCAGATCTAAACAGCTTTGTTTGCTCCAAGCAGAATATCAACGGAGCTCTGCGGTGGCCATATTGGAGACGTTGCCCCTCCATATCCCCCCAAATCGGACCGTGCAGTGAGTGATTCTAACTCTGGAAATAAAGAAGGATGCCTTTCGCATTTGCCTTGGCGTCATCACTGACTCCTAGTTTTTAGTGAACCAGAGGCAACCCATCTCTTCTGTTCTCTATCTTTACTTACCTGAAATGCTTCACAGCAGGGCGCTGAGAGCAAGTTACTGTAAATTGCTTTTCACTAATTAAAAAATAGTATTGAAGATCATATTATAATTGATAATAATTTTTTTAAAGTACCGAAAAGCAGGGAATGAGGGAACATCATTCTCAGCAACATTGGTTCATTTTGGTACTTATGGTTCAAACGGTACTTAGCTCTGGCTTATTCATGATGGTGTCGATGGTATTCCCACTGTATGGTCATGCATTCTGAGCAGAACAATGTTTTGAACCTAAGCAAATCATGCTTACAAAAACCACTGAGCTTGAATGTTTTGAAACATATACAAATTTTTGTAAAAGGATGCTATTAAAATAAACATATCTATATACACGTATATTTTTAATTGATGTGAAAATATATATGAGTACATTTTTGCACATGGATATGAATATACATGCGCCAATATTTTCTTTCAGCATTTCAGCGGACATATGTATGTTCATTTTGAAAACTACTTGGTAAGGAATATACTTTCTTTTTTTTTTTTTCCAATAAATACGGTTATTTATTTATTTATTTATTTACATTTTTTATTGATTCATAATCATTCTACAGTGCTGTGCCAAATTCCAGTGTCCAGCACAATCCTTCAGTCATTCATGGACATATACACACTCATTGTCACATTTTTTTCTCTGTGATAGGAATATACTTTCTATCTTTAAATACGCTACAATTAAACGTAGGCATTGTTGACCCAAACAGAAGAGAGTAATTCTACACAGAACATCTAAGACACGCAGGTAAACAGCAACCAATCCTCATGAATAAATTAACAAATAAAATATGTACACAGCTCATGTACAATGGCTGATTTCATACCTGGAGGTGCTACAGAAGAAAGGGAGAAAAAAGAAAGGTTTTTTTTGCCCAGAGAAATTATGGCGTTTGAAAAAACACATGAAGGAAGGAATGGAGATGCTGGACAAAGCATTGCTGGGACCAAATTCCTGGCATGAAATCGTGTAGGGTGAAGACCCGGTCTTGTGAGTGCAAAACCACATGAAAGTGTAATGCAAACACCAGATGGCCTGAGAGGGGAAGAGTGGTTTCGTAGGTCCTAGGAAGAGAAAAGACATTTGCAGGACAAATCATCATCTTTCTAGATTACTGAGAAAAAAAAAAATCAAGTTTCAACCTGTATTTACTCTTTATAGGATTCCTTCCGGTAATACTGCTTCAGACCAACTCTTCTAGAAGGAGTAAATGCAAATGTGCTGTCTAATAAAGGTAAAAGTATTTCCATCTGTGATTTCCTTCCTTCGAGGGGAATAATTATACTGGGAGTTAAAGAGCACAGTCATGGACTGTGATGCATCGATAACTGCGGAAAACTTGAATTTTTACCACCTTGATAGACACTATCAGGAGGGGCCTTTTCGGATAGTTGGGAGCAAGGTTGGGAATTCCAAGTCAATGTTTTCTACTCTGGGTTTATAAACCTTTCTTCTCAATGCTACTTGCTCCACATCTTTGATCACCACTGACGATGCCCATCCCATTATCATAAGATGCTTTTTAAAATTATTCCTAGAGGCATCGCTTCTTCTCCCTGGTTCTGTTTGCTCCCTTTTCCTCCCACTCGGAGTCCAACCAACGTGGTGACCTGCATTGGGTTTTACTGGTCCTCCGGAGGAAGATGGAGGAGGTGTACAGCTCCACTGACACACATGCGCTCCATCAAACTCCTGGAACTTTCTCTAAAATGTTTGCACTCTAGGCTCCTGGAAGCACATTGACTTTCCCTCTTCGAATGTCTAGGTTTTCTTCTGCTTGGTGGCTGCTGTCTCCTCCTCATTTCCCTCATTTCCCCTCCCCACTTCCCCTTAGGTCAAGATAAATGAATTTTCCACCAGGGAAGCCATTTGGATCCCTGTTGTCCTCTGCGGTTCTGTATCCACGTGAGTTGCAAGAGTCCTCCCCTTCCCGTGCTAACAGCGGCCTCATTGTCCCTCTTCTCTACTCACTTCGCAGATGGAGAATCAACTGGTAGGAACTTGTGACCAACCAGACAAGAGGATGGATGAGATGGGAATTAATTACCCACTTATTTATGTTACTGTATAGAACATGCCTTCTGGTATTAAGCCACTCTTCTCCATCACCCGTGCAAAGGAAGCATCCTTCAGAGACACCTCAGGAAGGCTCTCAGCCCTTGGTCCTGGCTTAGGTATAGGAATAGTAGAGAGTGATTTGAGTAGTTAGTTTCCAATATGGTATGATCTGGGGGATGGAGAGGTCTTTTTACCTATTACGGTCCTCTCTTGGAAAGATATCAGTAAAGATTTATCCTTTTGGGTTAACATTATCATGTTAATATATTTCAAATCTAAAACTAGGTATGAACCACAGAGACAGAATAGATTATGTTCAAACAAATGAAATGCTCAAAGAAATGAATGTCCCCATTCTGCAAGTATGAACCAGTCACTTGACGTGATCTCCCTCAAAATGCTATCAGGCATTCGTACCTTGAGGTGAATTAGTCTTGTTATAAAATTACTTTCCTGCTTTCCACTACTTGCAGTAAAGGAGAGAACTTTTTTTTTTTTTTTTGATGGACAGATGATTGAGGTGGGAAGCCCCACAAAAAGACCGGCAGGACCCCTAGGCAGGGCCGCTGCTCTCCTCCCAGCACCGTCCGGTTCCCTGGCCCAGAGGCTCTATCTCACTTTTTGCCTCTAAAGCGGCTAACTTACACATAGAATTCTATTGGTTCCCTGAGCTCACTTCTGATTGGCTATTTCCTTCACTCCTGATTGGTTATTACTGTCACTCCTGATTGGTTATTACTCTCACTCCTGATTGGTCTACTTCCCTAACTTCTGATTGGTCCATTTGTAGTACTTCATTTGCATGGAGCTCACTGATTGGTCTATTTCTACAAAGCTTGTTCCTGGTTGGTCAACTTCTGTTGTACTTTATTTGCATATGATGTTGCAAAGTGTAAAACTGGCAGCCTATAAAAGGCCTGTGTAAACCTACAGACGGGGTTCAGAGCTTGAAGTGTTAACTTTTCTGGGCCAGCTGGGGTAATAAACCTGAGTTCTCCAAGTCTCCTAGTGCTGCTTGGTCTCTCGCAGGGGTACAGGTTGCTGTGACAACTGAGCTGAAATACCTAACTGTAACACATTTTTTCACAAGGTGATGATCATGGTGCCTTGTCCTTGGCAAGACAAAGTCTCTGGTAGAGAATGTGGACGTCTGTGTGGATAATGATCAGGAGGTAGAGGGGAAGGGTTTGCAAACATGGGCAAACTGTGCCTTCACTCCTGTAAACCATATTCTCCAGGAAGCAGAAAAGCCCATCACCATGTGGCTTCTGAGATCCCAAAGTAAGTGCTCAGGTACAGCCTCTCCGTCCACAGTCTTGGCCAAAAGCATCAACCCCTGCAGAGTCTCCATGCTTCCTGATTTGAAGTGACTGTCTGTTGTGGACAAAAAGCTGAAAACAAATAACATAAAAACAAATAAAAGAGACCACTGACTGAGGGAGCTTAACACTAGCCAGCACCCCCCCCCCAACCAATGGTAGATTAATAGACTTCTTAAAATCACTTTTGGAGGGGGCTGGTATTTAATAAAGTTGAAAACCCAATGCAGTTTTACAAGGCATTTTTTCCCCTACAGTTGTGTCATTTACTGTTTTGCTTAAGGGGAAAAGTCTTTTAAACTCTTGCCAAAAAGAAAAGTAGGGGGAGGACTAAGAAGGAATGCTATGTTTTGGACACTTCTCCGGATAACCCAAAAGGAAAGAATTGGCAAACTGATACTGAAGTAATGGCGGGCTGGTCCCATGTTGGACTTTATCTTGAAAAGACTGTTTATTTATTGGATTATATAGGGCTCCGAAAAACTCAAAGAACTCTTACTTTGACAAAACATTTTCCATCCTCTGGTTAGAATTCTTGGGCCAGTTAGCTCAGAGCTGCTATTTCCTCCCCATGTGTTTTACAAACCGTGGGAGGAGGGGGTCGTCATTTTGCAGGAGTCAGAAATGAGATGCGATTTTGGGGACTGGGCACAAGGATGGATGATCCCGGCCCCCAAGCCAGCCAGCATAGAAGATTGCTTGTCTGCATTCGGGGACCGCTGATCGAATTTGGCCTGGTGTCTCCTATAAGGGCCTTATCAGCCAGCTCTCCTCGTCTGTTTATTTAGAAAGAAACCATTGTGTGATGTGGTTACTCTAACGAGGACTGCAGAGCAAATTCTGCTTTTGGCATGATGAATCTGCAGTGTGTGTGTGTATGTGTGTGTGTGTGTCCCAGAGGCCCTCCTGCCCGTTGCGTAGGGAAAAGTCTCAGAGTGGGGCGTGCGGACCTGAAATTCAAGCAGACAGATTTGCAGTCTGCCAGAGGATTTGCTATCCTCGGTCTTAACCCACAATATTTCGGGGTGGAGGGGACAGTTTATACTCAGAAATCCAGTGTGTTGGAATGCTGGAATAACAGCAATTTTTTGTAATTCGCCTGAGTTTGCATTTGTGCTTTCTTTGGCCTAATCTGCTTAATTGAGACCTGAACTCTGGCTGGCTGCCAGCATTCACAGAGCATGTGGGCACCAGATTGATTTACCTCCATTTCTGTCGGCTGAAAAATGACATTCCTCCCACTCGGTTAGCCTCTCACCCTGGGGAAAGCCATATATTGAACCCACTTGCCTGAAAATAAATTAAAGCTTTAAGTAAATAAAGATAGAAAGTGAATGTACCCATTTTCACACTTCCCACTCATTCTCTAAAAATCGAGATGTGTTAACAAGGACTCCATCTCAGAGGGAAACCTGTAGTGAGCAAAAAATGGATTCTGATTGACCAGATGATGGTTCATTTTGAAAGAAACACTCAGGCACGTGCGGACCTGTCTGCTGAGAGCTCCAGACAGAGGTCCCCCCACCTCACTTACATCTAGAAAGGGGCTGAGACTTGTGCACAGCAGGGTCTCACAAGAGACAGCATGAAAGGGGGTCTGTTTTCGAGATGCAAACAATATGCCCAGAAAGGAAATCGGTTTTGTTCTGAGAAGTGGGGAAGGAAGGTTCATGGAGGGGCCGCATCTGAACGGAAACTCTTCCCCATCAAGAGCAGCCATGTACGTGGGGCTGCACAAAACGGAACACGCTCTCCTTCTCAAGTGTATCGGAGCACACATAGGTGTGTGCATGTATGCACATCTGCATTTATATGTGTGCACATGCATGTGTGTGTAGACGCACATACAGAGAGAAACTACGGGGTGTTTTTAACGTATATTTATTTATTTTTAACTCAAGTATAGTCAGTTTACGATGTTGTGTTAATTTCTGGTGTACAGCATTATGATTCATTTATACACAAATATATATTCCTTTTCATACTCTTTTTCATTATAGGCCATTACAAGGTATTGAATATAGTTCCCTGTGCTATACAGTGGGACCTTGCTATTTATCTATTTTATATATAGTGGTTAGTATCTGCAAATCCCAAACTCCCAATTTATCCCTCCACCCGACCCCCCTTTCTCCCCTGATAACCACAAGTTGTTTTCCCCTATGTCAGTTAACACTATCTTTAAAATTGTATCTCTTAAATTGTGGGAACATTGTGATAAATTTAGGAGAAGAAAAATAGTTGAGAATTTACAAGGAGATATATATATATATATATATATTAACTATTTTCTTTGCTCTAAATTAACTGTACCTACATACATATATAAACTTTATTACACACATATGTACAGGTATATATATGCCGTTATTGGTTAGGTTTCTATCTTTAATTAATTGTTTTAGTCAAGAATAATTGACCTACAACACTATGTTAGTGTCAGGTGTAAAAGACAGTGATTCAGTATTTCCTGACATCACAAAACGCTCCCCATGGTCAGTCTAGCTACCATCTGTCACCACACAAAGTTATTACAGTATTATTGACTGTACTCTCCATGCTGTACACTTCCACTCTGTAACCCATTTATTTTGTAACTGGACATTTGTACCTCTTAATCTCCCTCACCTGTTTCACTGAACCCCTTAACCACCTCCCCTCTCGCAAACATCTGCTTGTTCTCTGTAACTAGCAGTCCATTTCATTTTGTTTGTTCATTTGTTTTGTTTTTTGAGATTCCACATATAAAGGAAATCATATGATATTCGTCTTTCTCTATCTGACTTATTTCACTTGGCATAACACCCTCTGGGTCCTTCCATGTTGTTGCAGTTGGCAAGATTTTGTTCTTTTTATGGCTGAGTAGTATTCCATTGTGTCGTATATACCATAACTTCTGTATCTATCCATCTATCAGTGGACACTTTGGATGCTACCATCTCTTGGCTGCTGTCATTAATGCTGCAATGAACATAGAAGCATTATGTTAGCAGAAAGCATGTTGCCTTTTGAAAATACAAATAGTAGTAACTCAATATTTGGGTTAGGAAACAGTGTTAGCACCACAGGGCTTAGGAATGCTATCTTATAGAAATCCATGACAAAGAATCCAAACTTTCTGAGGGAAAAAAAGCATAGATGCTCATGCCAGTGAGAATAGGGTTCCTTTTCTTGAGAAGCGTTCCAAAAGAAGTTCAAATATTCAGTTAATTAATGTTCCATTCAGTACTAGTTTCAAGGTATTCCCATTCACACAATGAAGACTTTCTTGATCCCTCTGGCCTCTGATGATCCAACTCTCTATCTTTTAGATTCCTGGAGCAATGGCTTGTGTGCTTCCCCTGGCATCGAACACAGTAGACTATGGTGTGCATGGTGTTTTCTGTGTAAATGCACCAGCTCCCAATCTCGAGTCTAAGCGGGCTGCATCCCTGAACTCTATTTCCCTCTGACTGACCATGACCCAGTCAACGCAAACACCTCGCCATCACACAATTCCTTGCCGTGTGTGGGATTTTTGCCGCTTCGAGCACTCGATAGGTAGGGTTTTCATGTCTCTTCACTTCCTCAGGAGTGAGGATGCTTGATTAGCATTATCATGCTGTACTTTATTGGCTGCAAAAAATTCCCTCAACCACGTAGATGAGCTTACTTCTGTTACATGAGCTGAGTTACTGTCTGCCGAGTGAACATTTTGCCCAGGGTTTGATGTGGGTGGAATTCCCTCCAGTTTATGACTTATATCTGTGTACAGCTTCTGGGCCAGTCAGAAGGGGGGATCATGAAAATGAGTGGAAATTAGCGTAACATCGAAAACAAATATATAAATAACATATTTGTGAATGAACTAATGTGCCATAAGGAGGCTTGAGAGAGACAAACGTAGTTTATTTGAAAATCCTCATAAAATTGACAAGCCTCCAACTCGTAAGACTGAACAAAAAGTTAATTTAAAAAAAAACTAGAAGATTGAGCTTCCACTCTCGGTCAGGATGGAGAATGAGGCACAGGGTCTCATGCCACCCGAAACAACAGGCACAACAGAGAGAACGTATGAAATGATGATTGTTAACACGCTGGACGTCAGCAACAAAAGACAGTGATCCCTGAGAGACAAGGAAGAAATAAGATAAGGCCTAGGGTTGCTCCAGATTTCCTGCCTGGCAAGAGATTCCAGGCCACAGCATGAGGATGGAGAACACAGGACGGCCCCCAAGTCCGAGAGCCAGAGCTAAATGTCTGGACAGACTAAGGGGGCTGGAGTTTACTGGGAAGCATACAGAGAGAACAGCTGCAGAGACAGAGGACTCCAGAGATCCATAGCCTTTTTCCTCTATGCATTCAGTGGAGTTGAGAGCCAGGCATGTGTGTGAGGAGAATACTCAAGGCTGGGGAAAGCTCTCCGCCAAAGACTCAGGTACAACTGTGCCTGGCATGCACTCAAGACTGGCAGGAGTGCCTGTCCCCACCACCAGACAGGAAAACAACATAATTCACCTAGCATTGCGTAGAATCTTCAGAAGTGGCAATAATTAGCACTGGAATGCACACTGCTCTGCTCTCTCCTAACAGATATTAAAATCAAACTGTCTCCAAGTAACTCAGTAGCATACAGAGAAAAGATAAAGAACATCTAAAGGAATGCAAAAGTATCTAGCATGTGTGGCATCCAAACAAAAATTATCAGGCCTGCAGAAAAGCAGGAAAGTGTTAACCATAAGCAGGAGAAAAATCAATCAAAAGATTATGCATTGCGAAAGGAAAGATCGGTTAACTTGAACACATAGCAAGAGGCACAATTGAAAGTAACAGACAGAGGAGAACAATTTCTCAAAAAAAAAAAAACAAAACAAGAAACAGAGCTTCACTGAGGTGTGAGACCGTATCATACATCCTAATATGAACAAAACTGAAGTCTCCAAAGGGAGGGGTAAACAATTCTTTACAAAATAATAGCTAAAAATTTTCTAAAATAGATGAAAAACTATGAACTCACAGATCCAAGAATCTCAGTGAACCCTAAGCAAAAGAAACAAAGAGAACCACACCAGGTGTATTATAATAAAATTGCTCAAAATCTGTAAAAAATAAATTCTCAAAAAGATTTTTTATTAGAAATCATGCAAACGAGAAGACAATGAAGAAAAAACAAGTTTATTTAAAATGATTATAAATTAATAAAAAAAGTTATTAAAGAAAAAAAAGAAAAGAA
Source organism: Vicugna pacos (assembly GCF_048564905.1). Lineage (NCBI taxonomy): Eukaryota > Metazoa > Chordata > Mammalia > Artiodactyla > Camelidae > Vicugna > Vicugna pacos. The sequence goes on from NC_132990.1 coordinate 5,802,005, forward strand.
ACAACAAGTTTATACTGTAGAGCACAGGGAAACATAGTCAGTATCTTGTAGTAGTTTCCGGTGAAAAAGAATATGCAAATGAATATATGTATATTCATGTATGACTGAGGAATTGTGCTGCACAGCAGAAATTGTAAACTGACTACACTTCAATAAAAATCATTTTAAAAAATGAGTGTTGAATTTTAAAACATTCATTTTTTTAAACAAAAATAATTTCAAAATCATGTAAGGTTTACAGCATATGTGAAAGTAAAATATATGGCAACAAGAGCCTAATTACTGGGGGGGGGAAATGGAAGTATACAATGACGGGGTTGTTATATGTAAAGTAAATATATAAACATCACTAAAAGGTAGACTGTGATGACTTGAAAATGCATAATATAACCCCTAAAACAACCACTAAAATATCAAAACAAAGAATTATGACTAAGTCAACAGAAAGTATCAAATGGAACATAGAAATGCAAAAGAAAGGAAAAAATGAGGAAAAAGGGAACAAAGAATAGGACAAATATCGATCAAATAGCAAGATGGTAGATTTAAATTTAACCCATATTAACAACCACATTAAATGTAAATGCTCCAAATACAGTAATGAAAAAGCAAAGATTGTCAAATTAGATAAAAAAGCAAGACCCAAGTATACACTAATACAAAATACAGTTATATATAATACAATATGTGTATCTTGCATATGTAAATATAAAGATATATCAGGAAAATAGGTGGAAAAAAGACGTATCATGCGAGCACTAACCAAAACTACAAGGAGAAATAAACAAATTCACCATTATACTTGGAGGTGTCAGTGTCTCTCTTTCACTAATTGATTACAGCTAGTAGACAGAAAACCAGTAATGATATGAGAAGAACATCAGTGTTAACTAACTTGCCTTAATTGACATTTATAGAACAATACACTTAATGACAGCAGAAAACACATTCTTTTCAAGTGTTCAGAGCACAATGACCAAATAGGACATTTTATGTGCCATAAAATAAGTCTCATCATATACAAAAGGATGCAAGCCACACAGAATATTATCTCTGACCACGATGGAATTAAATTAAAAATAAAGAACAAAAAATATCTGGGCCGGGGGGGAGGAGGATAGAAAGAGGAATGTAACTTCACATTCTGATGAAATGTAAAATGTAATAGGGCATGATCAACAAAAGAAAAAAATTAACATATTGAAAATGTCTACTCTGCAAACAAACAAACGACAAACAAAAACAAACAAACAAACAAAACATTGTCAAGAGAATAAAAGCCAAGCCTCAGACTGGGAATAAGTATTTGCAAAACACATATCTGATAAAGGGCTATCCCAAACATACAAAGAACTTTCAAAATCCAACAATAAGAAAACAAACAACTCGATTATAAAATGCGCCAAAGACCTTAAGGGACACCTCACCAAAGAAGATACACAGACGGCAAATGGGCTTATGAAAAGATGTTCCACATCACATGTCATCAAAGAAATGCAGATTAAGACATCATAAGATACCACTACGCACCTGTTAGAATAACCAAATTCCAGAACACTGACAACACCAAACGTTGGCAAGTGTGTAGAACACAGTAACACTCATTCACTGCTGGTGGGAATGCAAAATAATGCAGCTAATTTGGAAGACAGGTGGCTTTTTACAAAATGAATCATGCTCTTACTCAGATATGACCCAAGAATCATCTCCTTGGTATCTACCCAAAGGAGCTGAAAAGTTATTTCTACATAAAAACTCTACATATAGGTGTTTGTAGCAGCTTTATTAATGATTGCGAAAACCTAGAAGCAACTAAGATGTTCTTCGGTAGGTGAATGAATAAATAAACAGGTACCTCTAGACCATGGCGCATTAATTCAGAGCGAAAAAGAAATGAGCTATCAAGCCATAAAAAGACATGGAGGAAACTTAAATGCATATTGCTAAGTGAAAGAAGCTAATTTGAAAAGGCTACACACTCTATGATCCCATCCATATGACAGTCTGGAAGAAGTAAAACTATAAAGACGAGTAAAATAATGCCATGCGCAGCAACATGAATGGAACTAGAGATCATCATTCTAAATGAAGTAAGCCAGAAGGAGAAAGAAGAATACCATATGATGGCAGTCATATGTGGGATCTAAAGAAAAAAAGAAGAGAGAAAGGACAATGTGAACTCATCTACAAAACAGAAACAGACTCGCAGACATAGTAAACAATCTTACGGCTACTGGGGAAAGGGATGGGAAGGGAGAAATTTGGGTGTTTGCGATTTGCAAGTGTTAACCACTATATATAAAAATAGATTTTATAAGTTTCTTCTGCATAGCACCGGGGACTATATTCAATATCTTGTAATAACCTTTCATGAGAAAGAAAATGAAAACGAATATATGTATGTATATGCATGACTGGGACACTGGGCTGTACACCAGAAATTGACACATTGTAACTGACTGTACTTCAATTAAAAAAAAATGTATTTTCAGGACTATATTAGAGCTCCTTTTCACAGTATCATTGGTTATATGATGATATGTATGAGCTATTAATAGCCATGTCAAATTTACAGTAATAATTTTTAGGAGTGAAAAGAAAAAACTAGTCCTACAGAATTCATAATCCAAATAGCATAATGTTGAACTGAGAATAACTGCTTTGTAAAATTTCCAGTTAGGATCAAACGTATGTAACATTTAAAAAATCTCTCAAAGCTATGAATCAGTTTAAAGGCTATCTTTTCCCCCAAAATCTCAAATAGAAACATTCCAAAAAATTAAAAAAATAGAGAGAGTAAAATGATTAGTGGTTACCAGGAGCAGGTGGTGGGAATGAATGAATAGGTGGAGCACAGAAGATTTTTAGGGCAGTGTAAATACTCCGTATGATACTGTAATGGTGGATTTATGTCATTAGACATTTGTCCAACTCACAGAATATACACCACCTTGAGTGAACCCTAATGTAAATGATGGACTTTGGGTGATGGTGATGTGTCAGTGTGGGTTTATCAGTTGTAACAAGTGTACCCTTCGGGTGCAGGATGATGATAACGGAGGAGGTCATGCACGTGTGGAGGCAGGGGATACTGGGAAGATGGTACCTTCCTTTCAATTTTGCTTCTCCAAAAGAAAAAAAAAAGTGTCTTAAAAAAAGTAATGTGGAGTTATTAGAACTACTTTAAACCAGTAGATTTGCAAATTTAAATGAAAAGATAGTACTAGGAAAACAAACTAGACTTAATAGAAATAGACTAACTGAAGATTTGAATCAATATTCTAAAATCTTCCTTCAAAGGTCTCTAGGATTAAATGGTTTCATGGTAAAATTAGTTAAGTATTCAAAGAACAAATATTCTAATAATACATAAATTATTCCAGCCTATAGAAAGAGAATGATTTCCCCAACTCACTTTATGAACATTGCAAAACCTTGACACCAAGTAGGCAAAGGGCAATACAAGAAAGTAAGGTTATAGGCCAATCATATTAAATCCATTAATATATATAAAAGGTATCATGACCAAGTCAACCCAGAAATACGAGATTGGTTTAACACTCAAATACTAATCAAATTAAAGAAAAAACTTCAGTAACAGAAAGCAGATCAGTGGTTTACGAGAGCTGGGTGAGGATGGTTATTGACTAAAAAGGGCCACGAGGGAGCTGTTTGTGGGGAAGAAAACGTTATAAAATCTATTTGTTGCATTTTTTGCATACATTTACCAAAGCACATCAAACCGTACACTTTAAAATGGTGAGTTGTATTGTATACTAATTATACCTCCATAAACCTGATTTTAAAATATCAATCAAAATGATAAATCTTTTTAACAAATTAAAAGAAAAAAATCATATAATTATCTCAAAGGAGATATAATAGGGTCAAACTGATAAAGTGTAACATTCATTTATTTTTAATAATCTCTTAATAAACTAGAAATTAAAGCAGATTTCTTAACCTCATAAACAAATTACAAAACAATTAGAAAAAACACATCCAATTAGGAAAAGTTGAAAAAGGTAAAAAAAAAAAACCTAAAGCCAGATTATTGCAGTTACTGAAGATCTTAAAAGAATGCATCAAGGCAAAGAAAATAAATAAAATCAGTAAAGGTTGTCAAGAAAGAAATAAAATTCTTATTTGCGTATAATAATACTGCATAGACAATCCCAAAGACTCTGTAAACATAGCTCTTAGAAATAGTAAGACAACTATGGAGACAATCATGAAACTTTATTGAAAGAAGCCACAAAGGAATGAAATATCACATTTATAGATTGGAAGCTGGTCTATGAATCAATAAAATTTTAGTCTCCTTTTTTGATACATGACAAATTCATTCCAAAATACATGAAAAGCACAAATGGACAAGACTCTCCAAAGCACCCATGAATGAAAAGGAAAACTGTAAGTGAGGTGAATGTTTGCATAAACAGACACAAAGAATTACTATGAAATTATCAAATAAGACAGTGGAGTGTCACTGGAGGAAAAAACACGTATATGTAAAATTTTGATTTATTACAGTTCATTGAGGAAAAGAATGGACTTTTAAGCAAATAATGTTAATACAATTGGTTCAATCTATGTGGAAAAAAATTAAATTAGACTCTACCTCAAAACACATCCAAAACTCAGCCACATCCAACATGGATGAATCTCACAAGCACATGATTAAGAGATGGGAACAGGTTGCCAAGGAATTTATCGCCAGGGTTTTATTTATGTTAGATTCAAAAAAAAGGCAAAACTAAGCAATTAGCTTTCTTAATAAAAAGATCAATACAGAATTTAGGAGTGGTTGCTTCCTGGAGGTGGAAGAAGGAAATTTTATTAGGAAGTGGTATCCAAGGCAGGAGTCAGGGAATGTTTTCTATAAAGGGCCAGAAAGTAAATTTTTTTTGGCTTTTTGGGCCATACGGTCTCTGCCACTGCTGCTCAAATCTACAGTTGTAGAAAGAAATCAGCATAGACAATATGTAAACAAATAGCCATGGCTGTGTTCCAATAAAACTGTATTTACAAAAATAGACGGCAGGCTAGGCTTGACCTGTGCTTCTGATCCAATGTATTAACATTGGTTGTTCAATGATTTTATTTAAGAATAAATACACACAGAGGCACTTATATATATATTGACTATGCATGCTGTATTTCATAGTAAAAATTCTTTTAAAAATAAGCTAGATACGTTTTTTAAAAAAAATTCCCTAAGGTACGTTAGCCAAAAGTCACATGTTGACTTTCTTTTAAAAAATAGGTTGACTTATTTTGATCTGTGAGTAGTATTTTTCATTTGTTTTTAAATTTTTTTTTTTTTTGATGGAGGTACTGGGGATTGAACCCGGGACCTCGTGCATGCTAAGCATGTGCTCTTCCATTGAGCTATACCCACCCTACTTTGTGCTGATTTCTCAAGGAGACCATCAGGAGTGAAAGATTCCATTGCTAAAAAGTAGAGAAGATGTGAATCACACCCAAACTTAACCGAGTGCCTGGCACATAGTAAACATCAGTGCCTGGTGTTATTATTTTGTGATTTCCCAGCCATCCTAAAACTTGGTAGCCATTCTCCCAGAAACTGACCTCACCTCGGTAGACGGGACCAGTCTTCCCTCTGTGAAGGGGCTGTCACCAGGTCACCACCAGCACCTGTAGAATACCTTTGGGTGGTATCTGAAACTGGGCTGTTTGGGCTCAGTTCTTGGCGTCACTACATGGTAGCCATGTCACCTGGGAAAAAATGACTTAAATTCTCTGGTTTCAGTTTCTTCATCTGTAAAATAGGAACAAAAATGGTATTTATCTCAGGGCTGTAATGAGGATTAAATAAGTTAATATGCATAAGATGCTTACAACAGTGTTTAGCACATGGTTAACTATTTATAAATTTTAGTTACCATTATTATCAACAACTTAAGATTATTCTATTAACAGCCAAAATTTTAATATTAGTTCTTGTCATTGTAGAGAACGCCTCCCTTAGAAATAGAGAATTGTATGACACAGTTGTTTCTCAGCTATTCTATAGTTGGATTTTCTTCAATCCAAAGACATAATCTCGAATAATTAATTCGAGGTTTATTTTCATGTATTTTACTTCTCTCGCTACCCCCTTCACTTCTTATTTTTCTATTATTGTTCACTACAAGTATGATAAAAATTATCCACATCTGTTATTTATCTTTTCATCCTGGGGCAAGGCAAATGTGTATAGTTCCCTCAACATAACAGGAACCAGATGGAGCCCATGGAATTATATGCATTATCAGTTTACAAATTCAAACTTTTCCAAAGATCGTCCACAAGCAGCCCAGGATTCTTGGGTGCAAGAGTTTGCACTGCAATGTTTATACTCCACAAACATATTGGTGTAAAGCATGCTTGCAGCTGGCGTCTCATCAGAGTGATTGGGCTTAAAAAGCGGTTCCCAGTGGTTCTCAAACTTTGCTGTCCATTAGAATTGCTCCAGGGGCTTAAGAAAACCCCTGTTCTCAGGCCCCGCCCTGTACCAATTAAATTAAAATCTGTTGGGTAGTATCAGTAGCACCAGTTTTTTTTTTTCCTTTTTTGTTTTCTAGGTGATGCCAATGTGCAAGCAATTTTGAGAAATAGCAAGAGATTTAAAAAAAAAAAGACTTTGCATTATTTGGTCATTATAAGGGAAATGCCAAAAGACCTAAGCATGCTTTCACTTGGCACCACTGATTACCATTCTCATTAAGTGATGTACATATCTGGGTAAAGATTTCATCCTACTCAAGTTCCAGTTTGTATCCCCAAAGTGCAATACCTCAAGAATATCCTTCTCAGAAAGAGCCAGCACTAGAGGGTAGGAAGGGATAAATTTGGGAGTTTGAGATTTGCAAAAATGTTAACCACTATATATGAAAATAGCTAAAAAATAAATTTCTTCTGTATAGCACAGAGAACTACATTCAATACCTTGTAATAACTTCTAATGAAAAATAATATATGTATATATACGCATGACTGGGACATTAAGCTGTACACCAGAAATTGACACATCATAACTGACTATACTTCAGTTTAAAAAAAGAAAAAGAAGAAGAAATAGCAAGCACTGATTTGATTAGGCCGTGAGGATTTAATCTTGCCTTATTAAAAAAAGAAAAAGAGACAGAGAAAGACAGAGAGAGACTGAGAGAAGAAACTCAATCCATTCGTCCAATTTTCAAGTCAATTGCTATTCACTCAACAAGTTACATCCTGGGCTTAACACAAGCTCTGTGTCTGTTACACTTAATCACATACAGTTGGCCTTCAAACAGAGATCAGAAGGTGACATACAAGGTATGTCCCAGGCACCAGCTGGCTCCAATTCAGTGTCCTGGAAAGAGCTGTGCTGAACAGTGGGTCACTTTTCAGAGGATGGCCCACTGGACGCCTCTCAGAAGACAATTTGCTTTGATCTCGAAGGGCATTTTCACTCTCATGAAAATCTCTGGGTCCCACAGCTCCCTACAATGGGCTCAGTGTCTGCAGAATCCTTTCCCAAGTCGTCTTCTCGCTGCAGAGGAACAATGAGGCACTTGAATTTTCTATGAAGAGCTGTGTTGCCAACAAGAATTGGATCCCTCGTCTTGATTTAAAAAAAATAGAAATAATATTTCAAACAATAACTCTCCTTTGAGATGTAAAGTTCCTTTGCTGCTTAGAACTGTCATCTGTTTGGTTCAGGTAAGAGATTTTAGTGACTACAGATATCTGTAAAATGAGAAACTGTTCTTTGAAATGGTATAATCTCTTAGACAATTTCTAGCTCTTAAATTTAAAGATGTCTGATTTTGATCATCTAGAGATAGCTTCAGACAAAGGTTAAAGTATCAGTTTTACTGTTTATCTTAAGCAAATTATTTATTCTTTCTGCACCTTAATTCTTCCATCTCTAAAAAGTTACTTATCATTATACTTGCCCTGTAGGTCTAGAGAGTCAGATGGCTAAAAGCATGCATTCTAGAATCTGGCTGCCTAGGCTGATCCCCGGCCCCAGGAGACCCAGCTAGGTCACTTTGAACAAGTTTCTCAACATCCCCATGCTTCATTTCCTTTGCTTGTCAAGTTGGAATGTTAACAAGGAATATTTCATAAGGAGATCGTGGGGATTAAGTAAGTTAATGGGTGTTAATCTTAGCACAGAATCTGACAAATAATGAACATTTAAATACAAAAATCACTGCTGTCATCATCATATCAGTATAAAATGACACTGCAGAAATAAAGCAATTATAGATGCTCCAGGCATGTATACTCCCATCCTCTTTGTCTCCCTTTATTCCCAGAAATCCTCACTCCCCAAAGCTTTCTTAACGCCTGAGACCAAGCCTGTGGGAACCTCAGTCTCAGCTGAGAAACCAGGGACAAACAGGGAAAAGGAACTCTTTCTGTTTCTGGCTCCAACTCCTTCCTTGTTTCCTCCTATTTTCTGAAACTCTGTATTAGCGTAATAAAGTTAGAAAAAAATCTGATCGTTTTCTTTCTTTACCTACGGCACTCAATGCCTAAGAAAATCTTCCTTAGTTTTCCAAAGAGGTAAAATAGAAATTTCCTCTGCAGGGATGAGCAAGTGGAAACAAGTGATCAGATTTTTAAAAATTAAAGATAAAGTTAACTTACAACATTATTAATCTCAGGTGTTCAACATAGTGATTCAATATTTTTATAGATTATACTCCATTAAAGTTCTTACAGAATAATGACTATACTTCCCTGGATAATATATCCTTATTGCTTATTTCTTTTATACATAGTAGTTTGTCTCTTAGTTCTATATACCCCATATCTTCCCTCCTCCTTTCCCTCTTTCTACTGATAACCGTTAGTTTGTTCTGTGTAGCTGTAAGTCTTTCATTGTATACATTCCTTTGTTTTGTTTTTCAGATTCCACATATAAGTGATCACATGAAGTATTTGTCTCTGTCTGACTTATTTCACTAAGCATAATACCCTCTAGGTCCATCCAGGTTGTTGCAAATGGCAGAAGTGGCAGCATTTCATTCTTTTTTATGGCTGAGTAATATTCTATTATAATCAAGAGAAACAGTGTTTTCATGTGAAATAATAAATACTAATAAATTATAGTTCATGATGCACAAAATATCAAAATGTCAAATTGGGGGATCCAATTCTGCACTAGTATGGCTCACCTTACTCTAATCTTGCCCCTTATTTAAATTTCTGATACTTTGCACATCATGAATTTTTGCATTAATTTTGAGTTTTCACAATGTGGAGTTGTTTTTTATTGTTCTGTTTTGCATGAGCAATAGGGAAAAGGCATATCTATTCCATCTTCCTGGATATTCTAAAAGTTATACATCTAACCAAACATTCATTCATAAGTGAAAGCCACTGAAAATCAACCTCAGGAGTGAAAGTCTTCAGAAAAAATTCCTACATATACACTTACATTAAAGAAATGCTGCAGCATATTCAAGAATGGGGAAGAGGCAGTGTTTTCTTCAAATACTGATGAACGATGAAAACAGAAAATCCACAACTAAGCCTAGATAATTATAGTTTATGTTGATATGGAGCATAATGCAAATGTCAGCAAGCCAGTCTTGAAATAGAAGACTATGAATGTAATGTAAAAAATTAATAATCCTTAGCCAAAATCCTAAATAATACAAGTAAAGTTTGAAAACAAGAAGAAGTTTGGGAAGGAATGAAAAGTGTATTGAATGCATTATCTTCCAGAGAAGAATGTACAAGCTCTTATTTTGGTCTTTACATATTTTTTTTTTGAGATGAAATTTATGTAAAATGAAACTATCCATTTTACAGTAAAGGATTTGGTGGCATTCAGCACATTCACAATGTTGTGCAGCCACCACCTCTGCCTAGTTCTGAAACAGCTTCATCACCCCATGAGGGAACCTCATGGCCATCAATCATTTGCTCGCATTCCCCTTCCTCCCAGTTCCTGGCCACCACTAACTGCATCCTGGCTACATATCCTAGTTAACTATTATGGATATTTCACATAAATGGAATAACACCAAACTTTTTGTGTCTGGCTTCTTTCACTTAGCATGATATTTTGAAAATTTACCCATGTTATAGCATGTATCAGGATGCCGTTCTTTTTTATGACTGAATAATATTTCATTGCATGTATATGCCACATCTTGTTTATCCATTCATTCACTGATGAACATTTGAGCTGTTTCTACCTTTTGGCTATGGTGAATGGTGGTGCTATAAATATGTATGTATACACATTATCTGAGTACTGTTTTGAAACTCTTAGAAGAAAGCGTAAGAGTGTATCTTCATGGTCTCAGATTTAGCAATGAATTCTAAGATACAACACCAAAAGCACAGCAAGAAAAGAAAAACTAGACAAATTGGATTTAACTAAAATTAAAAACTTTTCTGTTGCAAATGATAACATCAAGTAATTGAAAAGATAATGGGAGAAAACATTTGGAAATCTGGGTACAAGGAGCTTGTGTACAGAGTATAAAAAGAACTCTTAGGACTCAACAACATAATAATGAACAATCCAATTTTCAAAATGAACAAAGGACTTGAACACACATTTCTCCAAAAAAGATATACAAAGGGCCAAAAAGCACATGAAAAGATGCTCAACTTTATTAGTCAAATCGAAGCCACAAGTAAGTACCACTTCACATCCACTATGATGGCTAGATTTTTTTTTTTAATGGAAATAACAAGCATTGGCAAGTTGTGGAGAAACTGGAAACTTCACACGTTGGAGAAATGTAAAATGTTTAAACCACTGTGGAAAAGTTTGGCGGTTCCTCAAAAAGGTAAACATAGGATTACCATGTGGTTCGGCAATTCCACTCCTCAGTATAGACTCCTCAAAAACTGAAAACAAATATTCTTTATGATTTTAACCATGAAAATATTGTAGTATATTTTTAGGTAAAAATGAACTGTTAGTAGAATTAAACACATAGGGTAAAAAAAAAAAAGGAAATTTAGCAAAACACATAAAACAGAAAACAAGAGCAAAAAGAATCAAGTAACACAATGTAAACTGCTTAAACATTCCTGTTAAAAAAGATAACAAACAAAAACATTATCAGAGTGGCTCAACCAACATACTTCAACGTTTTGTTGCCTTTTTTTTTTTTTGCTTTTGTAAAAGATGCACCTAAAACAAAATGATTGATAAATTAAAAATGAAGGGATGGACCAAAATGTTTGAGACATATTTTGTTTTTGTTCTCTTAAGCTACCAGATTACCTACAGAACATCTGATGGATAACCAGGGACCATCTAATGAGTAGGCAGTTTGGTGAAACTTTAAAATCATGGGAAGAATGAAAAATAGCCTCTCAATGCTATGTCTACTTGATGTCCCCAACCCTGGACCAACTGAAAAACTTTCTGACAATTACTCCATGGAAAATTATGGGCAGTGCTCAAGTCAGGGTTTATTCAATTAAAACAGAATCCGATACGACAAAAAGAATTTCATGGTCTTGGATATTTGGTTGGGAAACCTGCCTTATGAGGGTCAGCAAAAAGATCTGAATTCCTTATTTCTTACATAGTTTGGCCTCATTCATTCATTTAACCAAGAAACGCCATCTTTAGGCAGGTCGTGATGCTAAACTCTGGAAATTCATCAGTGAACAGACTTTGAATTCAGACAAGTTCCAGTCTTCATGGAACTTATATTCTAGTCAAAAGAAATATACATTAAACAAGGAAAACAGAGAATAAGTAAAATAATTTTAGATAACAGTGAGTGCTACTAAGAAAGCAAAACAGTAATCGGATGGACATGCCAGGTATGAGGACCACTTAGGTCTCTGGCAGTGACGAAAGTCCTCACTGAAGAGACACTATTTACACTGAAAATGTTGAAAATGCAGGGAAAGTACAAGAAAATGTTGAAAAATGCAAGAAAAGGGTAGTCATGCAGAGATCTCAGAATGACCATCTGGGTCAGGGGAAACCGAAGGTACAAAGGCCGTGGGACCAGAAGAGGTTGCTGAAGTTGGGGACAGCTGGTGATCTCTGCCAGTCGGCCCCTCTCTCTGACCAACAAAAATCCATGTGATTCCTTCTTTCCATACAAAGAACAAACTCACCTGCTCTTCAGTGGAAATATCCAAATTCCCCATCCATTCACTGCACGCAATTTAACGTCCGTGATCTCTGGGTGATGTGCAATTCTCTCCATTAGATCCTGCCTTTGTTCCTTAGCCTCTGAACGAAATGACAGAATTTGCTCTCCTCACTCATCACATTCCCATGAAATGCAGAGATAGGATAACCATGCGACAAACTCAGAAAAGAAAATGATGAGAAACACACTGGTCCATATCATGACAGAGTCTTCTGAGCAGGCATTAGAAAGGCAGATCCCCTGTCCTGACAGTGATTTGACAGTGATTCTGCCCTCAGATAGGAACTCCCTTGTCTGTTTCACTCCGTAACTCCTGGAACTTTCCCCCTGTTATTTCCCTCCGTGGATACACCTGAAGTGTAGAAGACAGTATGTAGACTCTCCTTGAGAACCACATATTTTCAGTTGCTTCCTACAGGTATAAATTTCAGGGCTCAAGAATTGTTCCACTGCTCAAACAGGGCTCATGGTCTCTTTGGCGATACAATGTCCTCAAACACTTGGAAAGCTTCTAATCGATCTGCTTCCATACAAAGTTCTTTCATAGTTCTTCTAGATGCTTTGTCTCTTTGCTGCTTCTCCCCCATACTTCCTCTCTCAATTTACTCTAAGGCTTTCTGACACATGACTTAGCTGAGGTGGGCAGTAGCAAGCCTATCGCTGAGTTTCTTACTGAGCTCCCTGCCACGGGAAGGTATTTTAGTCTCATTTTCTACTCTTTGGATCCAGAAGCAAGCGGCTTCTCCAACTTTGCAACGCCTTTAATTGCTAATTTCAAATCAGCCAATTCTTTAATCAGTTCATCTCTTCCTTGTAATCTCTTTGTATAAACAGCAAATATATCAGCAAGTAACACACCGTAAAACTCTTTCTAACTAACTTCTTTTCATTTTCAACACACTCAGTAGGCATGTGGTCTGCCTTCCAAGTCAGGCAACAGTTTTACCAAATGTTCTGTTACCGCATAAGCTGGATCTCCATTTTTCCACCCTGTTTTATTTATTTCTCCTCTTCCTGCTTTTTGACCAAGTCAATACCATCTAAGTTTAAGTTTAGGGTTGTATCGTAGCAACATCTTCTTTCAAGGTACCAGTTTCTGTACTAGTTATGGCAGGCTAAATTGTGATGGGAAGACACTGTCTGCTAACCCAGAAGAAAGAGGATGGTGGTTGAGACTAGAATTAGCCGTGGACGTGACTGGACGCGGTCAAATTCCAGATAAAACTTGGAGGCAGAATGACTGGGACAGGCTGATGTACTGGGCACGGAAGGACTGGGAAAATAGGTTGTTAACTTACCCAGGGTTTTGGTCTGCATAACTGGGTGAATGGTGGTCTCCTTTTCTGAAATGGAAACATCTGACATTGGACCTGAGATACGAAAAATAGAAAGGATCCAAACAAACACATACTTATGAGAAGAATATAGGGGGAAAAAAAAGAAACAATAGTAGTAGAAACCTCAAGAGTGAAAAAGCTTGTCAATCAACTATACTTCGATTAAAAAAAAGAAAATAAAAGAAAAAATGAAAAAAGCTTGACTTGTTTGGGAAACAGAATGAAGGTTCTTATGGCTAAATTGAGAATGTTTTCTCTTCTAGCCATTGAAGAAAGATCATTTTAAGTTGCCATCATGAAAATATAAGAATTAATTAATATACTTGTATGATAGAAATAGCATGAGAGATTATCAGTTTTAAAACTTGCTGAAATTATTTTATAATATAAAAATATTTACCTGTGAGATGGAGATATTAAATTATTTTCTGAGGAGTTAGTTCTAAATCATTTGGCATGCATTTTATCATGTCCTCAATAAGGTTAATCATTGTTAATCATTGTATGTGATTAATGATGTTAACAATGATGTTAATCACTGTATGTGCTCTTAAAACTGACGAGAAATTATTAAGTTCAAATTCTCATCGACTAGAAACTGAATCTTCACTAAGTAATTAAATTCTTCAAGTAATTAAAAATTGATAGTACTGAGACTTGATGTTTGAACCCCAAAGTGAGCAAAATCTGAATTTACTTCTTATATCTCACAGTGTTGGCCAGAATCTAGCTGTGTTGAAATACTTAATTGTTGAAATTGTTTGGTAAAACCCTACAGAACAAGTGGAACGCTGAAGATTAAACCACTGGGCCTGGGGCCATGGAACAAGGCGGGGGCTTACAGAAGGGGCTTTGAGGAGGAAGATCTTAAGAACCAGATCTGAGTGATGGGGGATCTTGTGGGCATGAATTGCAGGGACCAAATCTGCGTGTCACATCTTCTGCTGTGTCGGTGTAGGCACTGCCTAAGTCAGTTGCTACGATATTAAATTATTTTTGGCATGAAGACCCACTGTCATATGCTAAAGAAATATGTTCAGACATCTCCCGTTCTCTATGAATATAGTGTTTCTGTGGTCTAGGGTAGACAATCGCAGTATGCTGTATTCACAGACAACCTTTTATTCATGAGCTTTCAAGTACTTGAGCAGAACAAACAACTGTAATAAGTTTCCCAGGTTCCTGAAATCCCAGTTGCATTGGAGCTTGCAGTTTTCCAAGGGCACTGGGCCAATTCAGATACCATTCTGCCTCCATCATTTTTTTGTCTTTCATATGAGAAAACGTGCTAAAGAACCATGAATCGCACATCTTCTTCTGAGAACTCTTTTTCCCCAAAGGAAGTGTCCCTAGAGGGTCACCTCCTGTTTGAAGCCTTTTCTTATCCTTTCTCCCCACCCCTCCCCCCACCCCCCAGCCACCCAGCGCCGCCAGCAGAATTAGCTCCATCCTCCGTTTCAGCTCTCATGGTACCCTGTTCAGATCTGTACTGTGGCTTGGTGAGGACTGTGCGCTTTGTGATTAGGAAGTCCCGGATGGGATTTCCAGCTCCTCCACTAACTAGCTGTGTGCATTTGGGTCTCAGTGTGCCCATCTCTAAAACGGACATAACAACCAGACTGATCACAAAGGAGTGTTATGAAGGTCATAAGAAACAGTGCAGATAAAGAACTTAAGACAAAGCCAGTGCATGGGAAGGTCTCAGTCCCTGGCAACCAGTAATAGCAGTGATCTTAGTGGTTGTACTGGTTTTATCATTATTGTATCACTGCTATTTTGGCCATTCCAATAGTTCTTTGCATATTCTTGCTCGCGTGTCTTTCTCTACTCGCTGTCCCTAAGGCGCAGGATGACAGGGCCCAGGCTTGTTGGCCTCAATTTCCCAGCATCAGGCACAGGACCTTCATGAATGTCGACTGGATTTGTGAATGAATTACATTCGCCCACAGTTAGCATTTTGTCTATCTCTCTCTCTCTCTCTTTTTTTTTTTTAACTTTCTGGACAACTCATAATCTTCAAAACAATCAACAAATGGCAGTTTAGACTCAGTTCCAACCTTTTCTCCCTTGCAAGCTATTTATCCAAACGGTCAGTGTCACTGACAGATCTGAAATTCTGCTCTGGCCAAAAAGATAAATCAAATGAGCTCACAGGCAAGGGAGGAGAAAAGAAGACTTTGGAGGGAGAGCTATCCTTACGGTGAAGTCAAGTCAGCCAATCCGTGGTAATGAGAACCGTCTGTTTCATACTGTTTCTTCTTATATGAGTTGCAGCATCTTCAAATTCAATTAATTTTGTCATTTTCCTGATGTCTATTGATAAAATCTCAAAAGGAATCTCAATGTGATGAGATTTGAAGGCCCTGAGTAGGTTTGACTGAAGGCATGGGTGTTCTCTGTAATAACATTCACACATGCTTAAAGGAAGCTTCCATCGGAAAAGGACTTCACTGCTCCCCAGGAGAGTCTGTATATTAACAGCTTAAACAAATGTGAGCTGTGTGATTGTCAGGTGTTTATTAAATGGCAGGCACTTTCTAGATGCTTCACATATGCTGTTCATAATTCTCAGAGCAGTTCTGAGAAGCAGGCATCATAGAATCAGAAATACTTTCAGTTCCAGGTAGGAAAATATTTGACTTAAGTAGCTTAAGCACTCTTTATCTCGTATGACAAGTATGAAGACGGACAGCCCAGGGATCATTCAGCAATTCCACAGCATTAGTAAGGACCCTTCGAACTCTTTCCAGCCATTCCTCTCTCATCTTTAGCTCGATGGCTTCATCCTTGTGACGGTCACCTCATGGATTCAAAGTGACGGCCATTTATCTAGCTGTCATGCCACCAGCAGCAGCCCAAATGGGAAACAAAAGACAAATGCCTTTTCCCTCTTGAGGCTCTATCTTAAGAATCACCTTTTCATTTCTTTGGCCAGAAGTACATATTATTTATGCTGCTCCTGGAAGCACTCACTGATGAAGGAGAATGGGGTGATTGCTGTTTTCAATCCGAATTTGTCCACTGGGCCTGGATCTTCCCTGAGTGTGAGAGATCTCTGCCGGTTATCCGAGCCCCAAATCTGGGTTTTGCAGAAAAAGATACTAAGTGGTTGTCTGGTTAGAAATAATCTCCATCACAATTATTATCGCCAATTTGTATCTTAAAAAAATAGAGGTTCGGAGAACTTAAACAATACATTCAGGATTACACAGATCTGAACTAGAATAAAAGATTTCAATCTTCAACACTACCACCAAAATAAGAATATGTGAGACTTGTGAAAAAGAGGGAAAGTCGTTAGAATCAAAGCATTCCTGAAAAATCAAGTAAGAAGAAGAGAGAAGAGAATAAGTATTTTTATTTTCAGATGCCTACTGTAAGCCAGGAACTGTGTTATTTACATTGTCTCAGTAAAACTTAGAACAATCAGTTTTTCAGAGAAGGGCCCAGAGAGGTTAGGCGATTAGCCCAAGATCACACAGTGTTTCAATGCGGTACAATAATTTGAAACCAAGTATTCTAATTCCACAGCCTTTGCATGTTATCGCCCTGTCCTCTTGTATAAACACACAAAATAAGATGTCTGGAATAAAAATGGATGCCATAAGCTAGAAAGCATGAAATCAAGCAAAAACTTCCTGGGGGAAGGGAAGCAGAGAATGTGTGGTTGCTCAAGAATCCCTTCCTTCTTCTAATTGCCTGGTCTTATGATTTCAGATTGATTGGTTGTCTGCTGCTCATTCAGCGGGTCCCTCAGAAGCAGCTCTGCTTCTGATATTTTCTCATAAGCCTGTCACACACAATCCAACTACTTACTTATTTTAAAAGGAGCCATACGCTGGCAGCCACATGAACAGCTTGGTGGCTGCGGGATGTGTGGGGGCTGGTAGAATGACCCAAGTGCCCTACATCACATGGCAACCCTCAGCCTCCACCCTGACAGTCTCCCTCTGAGAGAACGTCTGCGTTTGAAAGTGGAAATTCGTCTTGCGCTGGGGCATGTTAAGAACGACCCTGTAAAGCTCTGACTACCATGTGCAATTCTCTGAAGGGGAATTCTCTGTTACCAGGGATGATATGAGTGATAAAAAGTTCAGAAAAGGAAGCTTCAAAGTACCTTTCGAGAAGTTTCTGTTGGGAGCAGGAATGAGGAGAGATCTTGCACTCATCAAAGCTGTGGAGTTTTAAAGCTTCAGAGGCAGCCAGCCTTGGTTTAGTATGCCAGCTCTGCCACTTACTGGCTTAACTATCGACCCATTTAATGTCTCTGAGTCCCTTACCTGTTCAAACAAGACTGACAAAATTGACCTCTGAAGTGTCTGTGACCATGAAGTGAGGCCAGACTCAGTGCGCTGCCTGGCACACAGCAGGCGGACACCATCATCTGCCCAGGTGCCCTTGAACCAGGACTAAAAAGCCAGCCTGCTTCGAGGCTGGGAGTTGGATGAAAAAAAAAAAAAAAAAAGCAAGTAAAACTGAAGCTCCCTTTAACATTGAGAGTCATCCAACACGAGCCCCT